>NC_091287.1:300933261-305933261 GCF_032444005.1 Ranitomeya imitator | reverse complement strand
GCCTGTCACACTGGACGATATCGCTAGCCAGGACGCTGCAACGTCACGGATCGCTAGCGATATCATCTAGTGTGACGGTACCTTAAGGGATGTTATCGGAGGATATCCATCTGTCACTTATAGGGGCAAAAATTTGAGGAACTATTTGACACATAGTAATTTTTTCACAAAAGAAGATCCAGCCAATAAGGTAGAAAGAATATCCCTGTGGCTCGGATATGTTCTGTAAATACTTACCAAGAATGAACAATTTTGTCAATCCTGTAGACAATAGGGAGTATTATTGAATGGACAGCATCAATTATAAGACCAGAGGTGTTGTCTATGTGATAACATGCCCCTGCCCTAAGCTGTATGTAGGGAAAACAATAATGAAATTGAGGAGACGTCTGTATAAGCACATTAGCTTGATCAATACGGGCATAGATACACCATTAGCAGCACATATATGTGCACTCCACAAATCCTCTTGATCTCCAAATATGGGGTTTGAGACATGGTACTTGGGCCCCATAAGGGCAATTTAGATCAGCTGTTACTGCAGGAAGAATGCAGATGGATATTCAGATAAAAATCTCGGAGCCCCACTGGTCTTAATGAGGGCTTCACGTATTTGGCTTTTCTTGATAATTGATTTCTGTCATGGTGGCTTTTTGTTGGGTATCTGTTTTGACCTTCTGATAACCCCACTATCTGTTAATAAGAATAATATGATTATTATTGATAACCTATGATGGGAGTATAATTTATAAAATTGTGGTTTAAGGGATTGAGATGGTTTTATAGGTTCCTGTCAGGTAGTTATCTATTGGGATGATTTTTGTTCTATTTGAGGTTAAAGGGACACTGTCACCTGAATTTGGAGGGAACAATCTTCAGCCATGGAGGCGGGGTTTTTGGGTGTTTGATTCACCCTTTCATTACCCGCTGGCTGCATGCTGGCTGCAATATTGGATTGAAGTTCATTCTCTGTCCTCCATAGTACACGCCTGCGCTGTGCAAGATTGCCTTGTGCAGGCATGTACTATGGAGGACAGAGAATGAACTTCAATCCAATATTGCAGCCAGCATGCAGCCAGCGGGTAATGAAAGGGTGAATCAAACACCCAAAAACCCCGCCTCCATGGCTGAAGATTGTTCCCTCCAAATTCAGGTGACAGTGTCCCTTTAAGCTGGTTAACGTTATGCCTTTTTTGGTATATATGATACTTCCCCGCTTCATGTAGTGTAGGAGGGCATGTTTTGCCCCACCCTTTTTAGAAAGGGAGGAGGTATACTCATACCTTATAAATTTTTATGTATTACAGTTAAGGGCCATATAGTTAAACATCTGTGTACGTATACAAAGTTCATTACCCATACTTGGGGATCACTCTGAATGAGAATTCTATGAATATATGAAGGGAATGCTGTATGCACCATTCTCTGCATCATATGCGAGCTAACTTACCATATAATTATACTATGGACATGTGCAAACGGAGTTTGGTACCCTGACATGCGCAGTGTATCCTCAGACTTATGATCGGATCTGCACAACCGTGGACACGTCAGTAAGTACACCTGGAAGGGATGCAAGATACACCCAGAAGTATAGTAGAGGCTGATAGGTCATATGAGTCTGTGTATAGCGTTTTTTTGAGTCCCCGTAGTGTCCTTCTAATTGGAGGCGAGTATCGCAATGGAAGTAGATCCTTCACAATGTGTAAGTTGCGTCTTCCCAATTAAGTACAATTTGATAAATCCCCACCATGATGAGTATGGAATGCACAAATAGATCTATCCTAAACCTGTGGCAGAGGTTTGGGGTATTTATACCTAGTTTACCCCTTTTGTCAGGATGTAATAGCAGCCAAGATTGGCCAACTGCTCGTACTGGGTGATTGGTTGACGTTTTCTCTGACATCAGACCCTAGGTCTTAAAAGGTCCAGCAACTTCTTTTTCGGCTCATTTCAGCCTCAACCCCCCGATGAGGCCAGTCTAGCTGGCAAATCATGCTGGAAGGCTTAGGAGCAAATTTTAATGGGACTAGCCAGTGATTGTGCAGTGTGGGATCTTCAGGGGATTTAGGCAGCGTCCACACCTTACCCCATATCCCTGAATACCGTTACAAATTAGGATTAGGACTGTAAGCACCTTTAAAGACATGAGTCTAATAATTAGTACGCTAGTGTCCAATTCTACACACTGAGGCTGCCGTCACACTAGCAGTATTTGGTCAGTATTTTACATCAGTATTTGTAAGCCAAAACCAAGAGTGGAAGAATTAGAGGAAAAGTATAATAGAAACATATGCACCACTTCTGTATTTATCACCCACTCCTGGTTTTGGCTTATAAATACTGATGTAAAATACTGACCAAATACTGCTAATGTGACGGCAGCCTAACAAGTGCAGGTTTTAATAATTATAATTTACTTTGATAGCATCAATAAAAGGCATATTTTAGAGTCCTCAGTTAGGGATTATTTGCCTTTGACAATTTGTAATGCATGTTATGATTACCCAATGCTGACTTTTTTGGACAGCAATTTTGTTAATTACAACCTTACTGCTGTCCTTATCCCAGCCCATCTCTACAACTTATTATTAACCTCCGTTGTATTTCCTTTCTCTTTTAAACATGCAACTATCACACCCATCCTCAAGAAGTCATCCCTTGAACCACCCACTGTCCAGCTATCACCGCATATTACCACTCCCATTTCAATCAAAATTTTACACAGCTATCCCCGGAATCCAGGTGTGGATCAATGTGGATGTGTAGATCAATGACATCATCCCCCCAGATCTATTTAAGGACAATTGACACAAACACCTGTGTCTTGGGATTGAGACTATTGTGTTCCTTGCTTTTTATGCTCCATTATGTGCACTACTGTGTTTCAACTCGCATCCATCCTTGCTGGGTTCCACTCCATTGGCTCCTGAATTTCCATGTGTCCTCTGGAAGCTGTACTAATTCCTGTAATCATTGTGCCAACTGGACCAGAGGCTTAGCAGAGCCACCTCACATGATGACCCTTACACAAAAACTCTTGAACAATATGTCCACCTGAACTCTTCCCCTACATATCATCCAATACACTTTTAGACTAACTGCAATCTGTCACCTCTACTTTCCTGATATGGTCCTAACCAAAGTTAGAAAGAACATGCTAACAGCCAAAGATTATAGAAAATACTCTGTACTGCTCCACCTAGGCCAGTCCAGCTACTCTTTCCACCATTTAACCTGTGCAAATGAGACTCAGTACAGCAGGCGGAATGATGTCACTAGATCTTGCTTGCTGTGTGGTGCCTCAGTCTGCTCACATAAAAAAAAGAAGTGTATTGGGGAAATGGGAGTGAGGTGAGTAGTATGTTTTTCCTATTGTCATTCTTTTCTGGATGGAATATGTGCATCATACAGTATGGAGGCCATCATACCATGTTGTATATTTTGTAGGTTTTGTATATTTGGGGGGCTGTGGGAACATCATAACTTTGCAAGACTGTGAACACATCTTACTGTGTGCAGACAATGTGTTGTGTGTGAAAGAATCATACTGTGTAGGGAGCGGTGAGGACTCTCAAACTGCTTTGTTGGAGACTGTAAGGGCATCATATGCAAAGTGAGAGAGGGTCATCGGAACATCATAGTGTGTGGAGGACTGTGGGGGCCATCAGTCTGTAAGTGGGTGGATGGCTGTGGGGACCATAATACTGTGTGGGGGTTCAGGGGAGAATTATAAGGTGTGCGTGTCAGAGGGTTGTGAAGACATCAAACTTTTGGGGGATTGTGCACGACCATACCGTGTGGGGGGCTCTGGCGATCATAATACCAAGTGAAGGGCTGTCAGCTTCATCCATCATACTGGGTGGTGAGCTGTGGATCCATCATACTGTGTACAGGGTCCATAATGAGTAGGGAACTGTGAGGGCATAATTCTGTGGGGGTTGATACTCTGTTGGAGGGGAAGAAAAGTATTTAGTCAGCGACCAATTGTGCAAGTTCTCCAACTTAAAAAGATGAAAGAGGCCTGTAATTGACATCATAGGAAGACCACAACTATGAGAGTCAAAATGATAAAACAAATCCAGAAATCACCTTGTCTGATGTGGCAAGATCGATTTTGCAAATTATGGTGGAAAATAAGTATCTGGTCACCTAAAAACACGCAAGATTTCTGGTTCTCACAGACCTGTAACAACTTCTTTAAGAGACTCCTCTGTCCTCCGTTAGCTTTAGTAATGGCACCAGTTTGAACTTATCAGTATAAAAGACACCTGTCCACAACCTCAGTCACACTCCAAACTCCACTATGGTGAAGACCAAAGAGCTGTCGAAGGACATGAGAAACAAAATTGTAGCCCTGCACCAGGCTGGGAAGATTGAATCTGCAATAGGACACTACTCTGCCCCTAATGAAGTCACTAATGTGACGTAACGCGTTGGGTGGGTGATCTGGGAGCTGATTCCTGATCCTTCATCTTATTTCTCTTCAGCCAAATGCGAGCATGACCATTAGGTGTATATTGTATAAATTCTATCTTTTTGAAAAATATCTGGCGCATTTACCATTTGGAAATTACTATTGCTAAGATGTTTTCTATTTTTTGAGCATTAATTATTCCATGTGCATTTAGGGCATTTATTTTTGTCTTCATAGGCTGCTATAGAGACTGCATTTTGCACTTTCTATATCTATATTGGGTACCAATCTGTTATAATAGGATTGCTATTTTTATTGTACAGTATAAACTGAATTTAACTGACAATATACCGCGTACAATATTTTCTGTGATGTAACTTGATGATGGACTGAACCCATGCTCCCTACTCTGTGGTCCCCGACCCCTTTTTTGGGGTATATTCTGTGATTTCTGGTTTTAAATGTTTTAAAAATTTTGTGTGCGGTATGTGGTTTAAATGACTTTGCAATTAATAAAATTTGTTAATCTTTCTTGGTGATCCCTGCGTATGTGCATGTCTTCTTTGCTTTTTTGTACGGTCTCAATATTTGACATGCTGCAGGTTGAGCACATAAAGTCTTGTTGTTGATGGTGCCCTCTATCTTCAGTGTTTTGCAAGCAGTTTGGTGTGATGAAATCAATTGGGGGAGCAATAATAAGAAAATGGAAGACATACAAGACCACTGATAATCTTGCTCAATCTGGGGCTCCACGCAAGAACTCACCCCGTGGGGTCAAAAAGATCACAAAAACGGTGCGCAAAAATCACAGAACTACACGGGGGGACCTACAGTCATGGCCAAAATTTTTGAGAATGACACCAAAATTATATTTTCACATGATCTGCTGCCCTCTGGTTTTTATTAGTGTTTGTCTGATGTTTATATCACATACAGAAATATAATTGCAATCATATTATGAGTACCAATAGGTTATATTGACAGTTAGAATGAGTTAATGCAGCAAGTCAATATTTGCAGTGTTGACCCTTCTTCTTCAAGACCTCTGCAATTCTCCCTGGCATGCTCTCAATCAACTTCTGGACCAAATCCTGAATGATAGCAGTCCATTCTTGCATAATCAATGTTTGCATTTTGCCAGAATTTGTTGGTTTTTGTTTGTCCACCCATCTCTTGATGACTGACCACAAGTTCTCAATGGGATTAAGATCTGGAGAGTTTCCAGGCCATGGACCCAAAATCTCTATGTTTTGTTCCATGAGCCATTTAGTTATCACCTTTGCTTTATGGCAAGGTGCTCCATCATGCTGGAAAAGGCATTGTTGGGCGCCAAACTGCTCTTGGACGGTTGGGAGAAGTTGCTCTTGGAGGACATTCTGGTACCATTCTTTATTCATGGCTGTGTTTTTAAGCAAGACTGCGAGTGAGCCGATTCCCTTGGATGAGAAGCAACCCCACACATGAATGGTTTCAGGATGCTTTACAGTTGGCATGAGACAAGACTGGTGGTAGCGCTCACCTCTTCTCCGAATAAGCTGTTTTCCAGATGTCCCAAACAATCGAAAAGGGGATTCATCATAGAAAATGACTTTGCCCCAGTCCTCAGCAGTCCACTTCCTGTACCTTTTGCAGAATATCAGTCGGTCCCTGATGTTATTTCTGGAGAGAAATGGCTTCTTTGCTGCCCTCCTTGAAACCAGGCCTTGCTCAAAGAGTCTCCGCCTCACAGTGCGTGCAGAAGCACTCACACCAGCCTGCTGCCATTCCTGAGCAAGCTCGGCACTGCTGGTAGTCCGATCCCGCAGCTGAAACAGTTTTAAGATACGGTCCTGGCGCTTGCTGGTCTTTCTTGGGCGCCCTGGAGCCTTTTTGACAACAATGGAAGCTCTCTCCTTGGAGTTCTTGATGATGCGATAGATTGTTGACTGAGGTGCAATCTTTGTAGCTGCGATACTCTTCCCTGTTAGGCCATTTTTGTGCAGTGCAATGATGGCTGCACGTGTTTCTTTAGAGATAACCATGGTTAACTGAAGAGAAACAATGATACCAAGCACCAGCCTCCTTTTAAAGTGTCCAGTGATGTCATTCTTACTTAATCATGACTGATTGATCGCCAGCCCTGTCCTCATCAACACCCACACCTGTATTAACGGATCAATCACTAAAACGATGTTAGCTGCTCCTTTTAAGGCAGGACTGCAATGATGTTGAAATGTGTTTTGGGGGTTAAAGTTCATTTTCTGGGCAAATATTGACTTTGCAAGTACAGTAATTGCTGTTAAGCTGATTACTCTGACATTCAGGAGTATATGCAAATGAAGCAGTAGACTTTGGAAAAATTAATATTTGTCTCATTCTCAAAATTTTTGTCCATGACTGTAGTGAATGACCTGCATAAAGCAGCTGGGATCACCATAACAAAGGCTACCATCAGTAACACACTACTTCACCAGGGACTCAGATCCTGCAGTGCCAGACGTGTCCCCCTGCTTAGGCCAGTACATGTATGCGCCCGTCTGAAATTTGCTAGAGAGCATTTGGATAATCCAGAAGAGTACTGGAAGAATGTCATATGGTCTGATGAAACCAAGTAGAACTGTTTAGATGCAACTCAGCATTCTGTCTCCTCCAAACATGACGAGTTTTGTTTCTACCAAAGAACACCATACCTATTATGAAGCATGGGATGACAACATCATGCTTTGGAGCTGTTTCTCTGCATAGGGACCAGGATGACTGATTTCTGTACATGAAAGAATGAATGGGGCCATGTATCGTGAGATTTTGAGTGCAAACCTTCTTCCATCAGCAAGGGCACTGAAGATGAAACATGGATGGGTCTTTCAGCATGATAATGATCCCAAGCACATTGCCAGGGCAATGAAGGAGTGGCTTTGTAAGAAGCATATGAAAGTCCTGGAGTGGCCTAGCGAATCTCCAGATCTCAACCCCATAGAAAACCTTTGTAGGGAGTTGAAAGTCTATGTTGCCCAGCGAAAGGACCAAAACATCACTGCTCTAGAGTTGATCTGCATGGAGGAATAGACCAACATACCACCAACAGTGTGTGCCAACCTTGTGAAGACTTACAAAAAAGGTTTGACCTCTGTCATTGCCAAAAAAGAATATACACTGCTCAAAAAAATAAAGGGAACACAAACAACAGAATATATCTCCAAGCAAATCAAACTTCGGTGAAATCAAACTGTTCACTTAGGAAGCAACACTGTTTGACAATCAATTTCACAAGCTGTTGTCCAAATGGAATAGACAACAGATGGAAATGATTGGCAATTATCAAGACACACTCAATAAAGTCGTGGTTCTGCAGGTGAGGACCACAGACCACATCTAAGTACCAATGCTTTTTGGCTGATGTTTTGCTCACTTTTGAATGTTGGTTATGCTTTCACACTCATGGTAGCATGAGATGGACTCTACAATCCACATAAGTGGCTCAGGTAGTGCAGCTCATCCAGGATGACACATCAATGCGAGCTGTGGCAAGGTTTGCAGTGTCTGTCAGCGTAGTGTCCAGAGGCTGGAGGTGCTACCAGGAGACAGGCCAGTACACCAGGAGATGTGGAGGGGCCATAGGAGGGCAACAACCCAGCAGCAGGACCGATACCTCAGCCTTTGTGCAAGGAGATACAGGAGGAGCACTGCGAAAGCCCTGCAAAATGACCTCCAGCATGCCTGTGTATGTGTCTGCAAAAACGGTTAGACGCCAACTTCAAGAGGATGGTCTGAGCGCCCAACGTCCATAGATGGGGTTGTGCTCACAGCCCAACACCGTGCAGGATGGTGGCATTAGCCACACACCTGGATTGGAAAATTCGCCACTGGCGCCCTGTGCTCTTCAAGGATGAAAGCAGGTTCACACTGAGCCCATGTGACAGACATGACAGAGTCTGGAGATGCTGTGGAGAGCTATCTTCTGCCTGCAACATCCTTCAGCATGACCAGTTTGGCAGTGGGTCAGTAATGGTGTGGGGTGGCATTTCTTTGCACAGCCCTCCATGCGCTCACCGAGATGAGATCCTCAGACCCCTTGTGAGACCATATGCTGGTGCGATTGGCCCTGGGTTCCTCTTAATGCAGGACAATGCCAGACCTCATGTGGCTGGAGTGTGTCAGCAGTTCCTGCTAGATAAAGGCATTAAAGCTATAGACTGGCCCACCCATTCCCCAGACCTGAATCCGATTGAACACATCTGGGACATCATGGCTCGCACCATCCACCAACGTCAAGTTGCATCACAGACTGTCCAGGAGTTGGCGGATGCTTTCAGTCCAGGTCTGGGAGGAGACCCCTCAGGAGACCATCCACCACCTCATCAGGAGCATGCTCAGGCATTGTAGGGAGGTCATACAGGCACATGGAGGCAACACACACATAACTGAACATCATTTCCTTGTCTTGAGGGATTTCCACTGTAGTTGGATCAGCTTGTAATTTGATTTTCCACTTTGATTTTGAGTATCATTCCAAATCCAGACCTCCATGGGATATTCATTTTGATTTACATTGATCATTTTGTTAATGACCAAATACTTATTTTCCACCATAATTTGCAAAATAAATCTTGCCAAATCAGACAAGGTGATTTTCTGGATTTGTTTTCTTAATTTGACTCTCATAGTTGTGGACTACCTATGATGTCAATTACAGGCCTCAATCATCTTTTTAAGTGGGAGAACTTGCACAATTGATGGCTGACTAAATACATTTTTCTCCACTGTAGCTACTACTTATAAGAGTACAGCAGATATACAAAGTTAACACACACTTGTTAAAATAAGAAAATTAAATTATTGTGCCACCCTCTTTTAATTGAAGATGTGCTTGTGTTCATAATTATCCAATCACATTTAAAAGTTAATTAATATTCACTTCACAGCTGCCCTCCTTAAAAGGTGAAGCTGATTAACACTATATAAAGTTTAGATGCTCTAGTAGGAGTCTTCTAACATTTCCTTAGCTGCATATTACAGCAAAGACCATGGCCAGTAAACATTGTATAAAACAGCCAAGCAATCTTACTGTTGAAAGTTATCAGTCAGGAGATGGGTAAAAAAGTTTTGCAAAGGCACTATATATACCACGGAATACTGTCAGGACAGTCATGAACAAGGGGCTTAAATTTGGCAAAGTAACATCACCTAGAACTGGATGTCCCTAATAAATTGATAAGACAAGAAGAATATTGTTCTGGAAGGCTGCCAAGATAAGTACAGCAACATTAGCCCATTTACCACCTCAAGGTGATTTGCACGTTAATGACCAGGCCAATTTTTTCAATTCTGACCACTTTCACTTTATGAGGCAATTACTCTGGAACCCTTCAACGAATCCCACTGATTCTCAGAATATTTTTTCGTGACATATTGTACTTCATGATAGTGGTAAACATACTTCGATATAACATTCGCTTATTTGGGGGAAAAAATGGAAATTTGGTGAAAATGTGGAAAATTTTGCAATTTTCAAACTTTTATGGCCTTAAATCAGAGAAATGTGTCACACAAAATAGTTAATAAATAACATTTCCCATATGTCTACTTTACATCAGCACAATTTTTTTAAATCCTTTTTTTTGTTAGGAAGTTATAAGTGTTAAAATTTGACCAAAGATTTCTCTTTTTCTCTTTTAGGGACGACCTCACATTTGAAGTGATTTTGAGAGGCCAATAAAACAAAGTACCCAAAAATGACCCAATTTAAAAACTACACCCCTCAAGGTGCTCAAAACCAAATTAAAGAAGTATATTAACCCATCAAGTGCTTCACAGGAATTTTTGGAATGTGAAAACAAAAAGAACATTTAACTTTTTTCACAAACAATTTTCTTCAAATCCAATGTCTTTTATTTGAAAATGGGTAAAAGAAAAAATGAACCTCAAAAGTTGTTGCAATTTCTCCTGAGCATGCAGATACCCCATATGAGGAAGAAAACCACTGTTTGGGCACATGGCAGAGCTCAGAAGGGAAGGAGCCATTTGACTTTTGAATGCAAAATTTTCTTGAATATTTGTCAGACGCCATGTTGCGTTTGGAGAGCCTCTGATGTGCCTAAACAGAGAAAATCCCCCACAAGTGAAACCATTTTGGAAACTAGACCTCTCAGGAAACTGATCAAGATGTGTGGTGAGCACATTGAACTCTCATTTGCTTCACAGAAGTTTACAACTTTGAGCCATGAAAAAAAAAAAAAAATCACATTTTCCCCCACGAATGTTTTTTAGCCCCAACCTTTGCATTTTCATAATGGCAACAGGAAAAACTGTTTGTTGTGCAATTTTTCCTGAGTTTGCCAGTTTGTGTGCACAGCAGAGCTCGTAAAGGAAGGAGCGTCATTTGACTTTTAGAATGTAAAATTTCCTGGAATCATTAGCGGGCGTTATGTCCTATTTGGAGAGCCCATGATGTGTCTAAACAGTGGAAACCCCCCACAAGTGGCCCCAATTTTTAAACTAGACCCCTCAAGAAATGTATATACATGTGTGGTGAGCACCTTGAACCCCCAAGGTGCTTTACAGAAGTTTATAATGTTGAGACGAGAAAATAAAAAATTATATTTTGCCCACAAATGTATCCTAACTTCAAATTTTGCATTTTCTAAATGGTACATGGATAAATTGCACCATGCAATTCGTTGTTCAATTTCTCCTCAGTACGATACCCCATATGTGGGGGAATACCCACTTTGAGGCATAGTACAAAGCTCAGAAGGGAAGAGGCGCCATATTGCAATTCAGATTTTCCTGGAAAGGTTTGAGGGTACCATGTCACATTGGCAGAGCGCCTGAGATGCCAGAACAAAAGAAACCCCCTATATGTGAACTAATTTTACAAAGTACACTCCCCAACGAATTCATCTAGGGGTGCAGTGATCATATTGAGACCACATGTACCTCACAGAATTTTATACCATTGAGCGATGAAGAAAATATAAATTACATTTTTACCACTAAAATATTGTTTTAGATACCGAGTTTTTAATTTTTCTAAGGGCTAGCAAGAATTTTTTTTTAAAACAAACTGAGGTCCATTTTTTCCTGAGTGCGCCAATTTTCTACATGTAAATCAGGAAATATTTTTCAGGCACAGTGCAAAGCTCAGAAGGCAAGGAGCGCCATACTATAGTGCATATTTTACTGCTATGGTTTACGTGTGCCATGACCCACTGGGAAAGCCCATGAGGTGCCAGAACAGCAGAACCCCCTAATTGACCCCATTTTACAAACTACACCTCACTGAATTCATTTAGGGGTGCAGTGATAATATTGACACCATGGGTGTCACAGAATTTTATACCATTGGGTAGTGAAGAAAAAAGAACTACATTTTTACCACCAAAATTTTGTTTTAGTCCCAGATTTTACATCTTGTCACAAGTGGGTAAAAATTGCACCATGATTTGTCCCACAATTTCTGCTGAATGTGGCAATACCACAAGTGACTGTACAGTACTACTTAGCCATACGATGAGACTTGGGAGGAACGGTGAGCTATTTGTCTCCTGGAGCACTGATTTTCCTAGAACAGTTTGCTGACTCCATATACCGAGCCCTAATTGCTAGAAAAGAAAAATCCCCCCTCAAGTGACTATTTTGGAAATTATTCCCCTTTGAGAATTTATCTACAGATGTAGTAATGATTTTGACTGCATGGGTATTTTCGAGAAACAAGCAACAATGAATGTTGGCGAGTGAAAATTGCAAACTGCCGTTGTAGTGACCAGTATGTTGTAATGACAAGTATGTTATGACCACCCCTTGCTTTTGGCAACATGCACCTGTAAGTTAGGTGGGCTCTCATCGCTTCAGAAATGCCAAACATGTGGACGTTATACAGTTAGGGCCAGAAATATTTGGACAGTGACACAATTTTCGCGAGTTGGGCTCTGCATGCCACCACATTGGATTTGAAATGAAACCTCTACAACAGAATTCAAGTGCAGATTGTAACGTTTAATTTGAAGGGTTGAACAAAAATATCTGATAGAAAATGTAGGAATTGTACACATTTCTTTACAAATACTCCACATTTTAGGAGGTCAAAAGTAATTGGACAAATAAACATAACCCAAACAAAATATTTTTATTTTCAATATTTTGTTGCAAATCCTTTGGAGGCAATCACTGCCTTAAGTCTGGAACCCATGGACATCACCAAACGCTGGGTTTCCTCCTTCTTAATGCTTTGCCAGGCCTTTACAGCCGCAGCCTTCAGGTCTTGCTTGTTTGTGGTTCTTTCCGTCTTAAGTCTGGATTTGAGCAAGTGAAATGCATGCTCAATTGGGTTTAGATCTGGAGATTGACTTGGCCATTGCAGAATGTTCCACTTTTTGGCACTCATGAACTCCTGGGTAGCTTTGGCTGTATGCTTGGGGTCATTGTCCATCTGTACTATGAAGCGCCGTCCAATCAACTTTGCAGCATTTGGCTGAATCTGGGCTGAAAGTATATCCCGGTACACTTCAGAATTCATCCGGCTACTCTTGTCTGCTCTTATGTCATCAATAAACACAAGTGACCCAGTGCCATTGAAAGCCATGCATGCCCATGCCATCACGTTGCCTCCACCATGTTTTACAGAGGATGTGGTGTGCCTTGGATCATGTGCCGTTCCCTTTCTCCTCCAAACTTGTTTCTTCCCATCATTCTGGTACAGGTTGATCTTTGTCTCATCTGTCCATAGAATACTTTTCCAGAACTGAGCTGGCTTCTTGAGGTGTTTTTCTGCAAATTTAACTCTGGCCTGTCTATTTTTGGTATTGATGAATGGTTTGCATCTAGATGTGAACCCTTTGTATTTACTGTCATGGAGTCTTCTCTTTACTGTTGACTTAGAGACAGATACACCTACTTCACTGAGAGTGTTCTGGACTTCAGTTGATGTTGTGAACGGGTTCTTCTTCACCAAATTAAGTATGCCGCGATCATCCACCACTCTTGTCATCCGTGGACGCCCAGGCCTTTTTGAGTTCCCAAGCTCACCAATCAATTCCTTTTTTCTCAGAATGTACCCAACTGTTGATTTTGCTACTCCAAGCATGTCTGCTATCTCTCTGATGGATTTTTTCTTTTTTTTCAGCCTCAGGATGTTCTGCTGCACCTCAATTGAGAGTTCCTTTGACCGCATGTTGTCTGCTCACAGCAACAGCTTCCAAATGCAAAAACCACACACCTGTAATCCACCCCTGACCTTTTAACTACTTCATTGATTACAGGTTAACGAGGGAGACGCCTTCAGAGTTAATTGCAGCCCTTAGAGTCCATTGTCCAATTACTTTTGGTCCCTTGAAAAAGAGGACGCTATGCATTACAGAGCTATGATTCCTAAACCCTTTCTCCGATTTGGATGTGGAAACTATCATATTGCAGCTGGGAGTGTGCACTTTCAGCCCATATTATATATATATAATTGTATTTCTGAACATGTTTTTGTAAACAGCTAAAATAACAAAACTTGTGTCACTGTCCAAATATTTCTGGCCCTAACTGTATATGGCTTAAGCTAGGTTCACATTGCGTTAGCGTATGCGCTAAACGGATTGCACTAACGGAATGCGCTAACGCAATGTACAAAAAGGGATTGCGTTTAGCGATCCTGCTAGCGCAGATGCCTGATCTACGCTAGCAAGAATGGACCCAAAAATGCTGCAAGCAGCGTTCGAGGTCCATCAGAAAATAACGGGACATCGCTAACGCATGCCAAAAATGGCATACGTTAGAGATGCGTTAGATACATTGCGGTCAATGGGTGCGCTAACGGATCCGTTACATTGCATTAGTGGCGTTATGTAACGGATTCCGTTAGCGGACTGCCACTAACGCAATGTGAACCTAGCCTTAGGTACACTGTGGGGCATTTGGATTTGGGAGCACAGAATTTGCTTAATTTCTTTTGCACTGCGAGGAGCCATTTCACTTCTCCAGAGCCTTTGTACTACCAGTAATGTGGAAGCCCCCTATATTTCCATTAACAGATGACAGACCTCAGTAGGGGCACTTTTTTGTGAATTGAGTTGAAGCTTTTATTGGGAACATTTTACGTAAAGTTTTGGATCACTTTTATCCGGTGCTCTTACTTTGGGGTTTCCATCTAAATCTCTGAGTGAAGTGATTCAAATGAAACCCTCAAGGGATCCATTCACTATGAGGCAGCAGAGTTACTCTGGACACCGTCTGGCCTCTGTTCAGCGGTATCCTTTTCAGAAGTACACAAAACTGTGGCCGACGGCACTTTAATGCAATCCTAAAAAGACGGACACCGCCGGTTCACAGGTCAGACGGTGTCGACAGTGCCTCCATCCGCCTCATTATAGGGAATCTTCCACCAAAGGTTCTGTCTGAATCATGTATTTCATAGATTTACACGGAAACCCAGGTGTAAGCGCTCAGTGCAGAGCACAAGATAAATGTGTACCAAGCCTTACGGCGATCTTTGGGAGGCAGAATGGAAAAAAATCAACAACAGGTAAGAATTTGTTTTATTTATTTTTTACGCCGTTCCTCGTGCAGTATACAGTGACCTGCATAATCCTCAAATGGAAGAAGTTTTGGGATCACCAGAAGTCTTCCTATACCTGGCCATCCAGCCAAACTGAGCAATCGTGGGATAAGAACCTTGGTGAGAGAGGTAAAGAAGAACCCTAAGATCACTGTGGCTGAGCTCCAGAGATACAGTAGGGAGATGGAAGAAAGGTCCACAAAGTCAACTATCACTGCAGCCCTCCAACAGTCAGGCCTTTATGGCAGAGTTGCCCGACAGAAGCCTCTCCTCAGTGCAAGACATATGAAAGCTCGCATAGAGTTTGCTAAAAAACAGATGAAGGAATCCCAGACTGACAAATAAGATTTTCTGGACTGAAGAGACGAAGAAAGAACTTTTTGGTGATAATTCGAAGCGGTGTGTGTGTAGAAAACCAGGCACTGGTCATCACCTGCCCAATACAATCCCAACAGTGAAACATGGTGGTGGCAGCATCATACTATGGGGGTGTTTTTCAGCGGCAGGGACAGGACGACTGGTTGTCACTGAAGGAAACATAAATGTGGCCAAGTACAGAGATATCCTGGATGAAAACCTCTTCAGGAGTGCTCTGGACCTCAGACTTGACCGAAGGTTCACCTTCCAACAAGACAATGACCCCAAGCACACAGCTAAAATAACGAAGGAGTGGCTTCAGAACAACTCTGACCATTCTTAACTGGTCCAGCCAGAGCCCTGACCTAAATCCAATTGAGCATCTCTGGAGAGACCTGAAAATGGCTATCCACCAATGTTCACCATCCAACCTGATGGAACTGGAGAGGATCTGCAAGGAAGAATGGCAGAGGATCCTCAAATCCAGGTGTGAAAAACTTGTTGCATCATTCCAAAGATGACTCATGGCTGTACTAGCTCAAAAGGGTGCTTCTACTCAATACTAAGCAAAGGGTCTAAATACTTATGACTATGTGAAATTTCAGTTTTTCTTTTTTAATAAATTTGCAAAAATTACTACATTTTATTTTCAGTCAAGATGGAGTGCAGAATGTACATTAATGAGAAAAAAATGAACTTTTTTGAATTTACCAAATGGCTGCAATGAAACAAAGAGTGAAAAATTTAAAGGGGCCTGAATACTTTCCATACCCACTGTACATCATATCATTGTCTTCTCTATCACCTACCTCCATTCATTGGATATCAGCATCCTATAGCCCCCTCCCCACATGAAAGGAGCAGATTTTCCTTTAACCATAAGTAAACCCAGATCTCCACATCAGTTTGACTTTGGGCAGTCTTATGTGTATATTATGACTGATTCCTATGCACACAGTATGTTTTTATAGTTAGCGCAGCTTTCCAGTCCTTGCTCTGTAGATCTCCTAATTTAACAAGTTTGAACATTCTCACAGAAAAGAAAATTAAAACTACAATAGAAACTGAAGCAAAAGTTTTCTTTTATTTGGAATTACACACAATTTGTGCTTGGACAGCTTTGAAAAATGTTGTATTATATTTGCCACATAGTAAATAATCCACAGAAAATATAAAAATATATATATTTTGTTAAATGTAAATCTCCTATCTTGTAATAATTACCATCTTTATTATGGAGGACAGCTATCATGTGTTCCAACAGCCATTTGCAACCAATAGTCCTCATTGTTAAATATGACAAAACTGTACAAGTTTTCACCACCTTTAAAGAAACCATGTTCGCTTTCTCTCCAGGATACAGGACTGTCCGCGAAACCATGGACCACAAGGGATACCCACTGACTCAACTTTGGTTCACTGAAATATTCACTGCAATAAGAACAGACAAAGGAGGTGAGAATACAGTGTGGCCTTCAACAAATGTAACGCCATCTCTAGTAGACAGAAGTATGTATGGGTTAGCCTCTTTCCAGGTACCAAAAACAAGGATCATTCCATGCCTATGTGTATGTCAACGATAATTCATGTTTAGCATCTGAATATTTCACTGAGGTTTCTGCCATCATCTGGGTTGGGATATCAAATGGAGCACTGGATTTCTAAAGGTGGACGCAGTTGCTTCTGCATTAAGATAGTTGCCATAGAAACTAGTGAGGTCTTAATAACATTGCAGGATTTCTTAAGGCAGCGATAGTCAGAACGCATGCTTGCAACACTAGATCAGCATCTTCCAGAATTTCCCTGTATAGAGGCTTGATAATGCCAACCTAATGCAGTTGCCACTTACGATGCCTATATACACATCAAATTTAGCTCAGGTCTGGTGCTTCATATTTTTCACTGCCATGACCCTGGTTTTCTGAGATATCCATAATAAATTATACTGCTCTGTGAACAATTTAGACTGTTGGAAATAATAAAGAAGTGATTGTATTTTCTCCTAAGGTTGGCCTTTCATCAAGAACGGTAACAACTTAAAGGAGTTGGTCAGCATAAGGTAACTGTTCAAGTACAGGAGCTCGGTGCACTTTTGGTATGGCCAAACATATTAAGTACACCTTTCCTGCTTGTTTTCCATCTGGTGCCGACCTTCTCTGGCTCTATAAAGCTGTCAATCTCCAACCCCACCCCTCTTCTTTGATTGTCACCAATACAATTGATGTCAAAAGACAAAAAACACAAGCCCTCATATGTACACGCACAGAAAAATAAATGTTAAGAGATACTGCATTATTAGAAAGATGCAAAACAAAAACATACAGTGTCTTCCAAAAGTATAATTTTCCTTCAACTTCACATTTTTGTGGAAATTCAAAAACTGAAAAGTGGGGTGTGCAATATTATTCGGCCCCTTTACTTTCAGTGCAGCAAACTCACTCCAGAAGTTCATTGTGGATCTCTGAATGATCCAATGTTGTCCTAAATGCCTAATGATGATAAATATAATCCACCTGTGTGTAATCAAGTCTCTGTATAAATGCACCTGCTCTGTGATAGTCTCAGGGTTCTGTTCAAGCACAGCGAGCATCATGAAGACCAAGGAACGCAACAGGCAAGTCCGTGATACTGTTGTGGAGAAGTTCCAAGTTTTTGAAATCTCTTTGTATCCAAATACGGCTTTAAACATCCCAAGGAGCACTGTGCAAGTGATCATATTGAAATGGAAGGAGTATCATACCACTGAAATCTACCAAGACCCGGCCGTCCATCTAAACTTTCATCTCAAACAAAGATGACTAATCAGAGATGCAGCCAAGAGGCCCATTATCACTCTGGATGAACTGCAGAGATCTACAGCTGAGGTGAGACAGTCTGTCCATAGGACAACAATCAGTCGTACACTGCACAAATCTGGCATTTATGCAAAAGTGGAAAGAAGAAAGAAATTTCTGGTTCACGAATAAACGTATCCAGGTATTAGGCTGCCGTCACAATAGCAGTATTTGGTCAGTATTTTACATCAGTATTTGTAAGCCAAAACCAGGAGTGGGTGATAAATGCAGAAGTGGTGCATATGTTTCTACTATACTTTTCCTCTAATTGTTCCACTCCTGGTTTTGGCTTACAAATACTGATGTAAAATACTGACCAAATACTGCTAGTGTGACGGCAGCCTTAGAATGGCCAAGTCAAAATCCAGACCTCAATCCAATCGAGAATCTGTGGAAAGAGCTGAAAACTGCTGTTCACAAACGATCTCCATCAAACTTCACTGAGCTCGAGCTGTTTGCCAAGGAAGAATGGGCAAGAATTTCAGTCTCTCGATGTGCAAAACTGATAGAGACATACCCCAAGCGACTTGCAGCTGTATTTGCAGCAAAAGGTGGCGCAACAAAGTATTAAGTTAAAGGGGCCGAATAATATTGCACGCCCCAATTTTCAGTTTTTGAATTTCCACAAAAATTTAAAATAACCAATACATTTCATTCAACTTCACAATTGTGTTCCATTTGTTGTTGATTCTTCCCAAAAATTTACATTTGGTATCTTTATGTTTGAAGCCTGAATGTGGGAAAAGGTTGAAAAGTTCCAGGGGCCGAAAACTTTTGAAAGACACTGTATATGTCCCTTTTAGCCCAAGATAGGCGGATCCTCGAAAGGGTGGTCCCAAGTCCAAAGTATTTTTTATCCTAAAGCCCCAACTAATGCCATATGTTGTGAATTCTGTGGCAGAGCTCCCTCCTGTGGTCACAAGTGGTACTTCGGCTGATTCTCTCTGTGAGCTTCTGTTGGTGGAGGGAAGTGGTACTGCGGCTTCTGAGTTTCCTCCCTCAGGTGATCTGGTGAGGTCGTTAGGTGCTTCTCTACTTAACTCCACCTAATGCTTTGATCCTGGCTTCCTGTCAATGTTCCAGTGTTGGACTTGCTTTTCCCTGGATCATTCCTGTGGCCTGCTGCTCTGCATAGCTAAGTTCTTCTTTGCTATTTGTTTGCTATTTTTTCTGTCCAGCTTGTCTAATTTGTTGCTGGAAGCTCTGGGACGCAAAGGGTGTACCTCCGTGCCGTTAGTTCGGTACGGAGGGTCTTTTTGCCCCCTTTGCGTGGTTTTCTTTAGGGTTTTGTGTAGACCGCAAAGTTACCTTTTCTATCCTCGATCTGTTAAGAAAGTCGGGCCTCACTTTGCTGAACCTATTTCATCTCTACGTTTGTCTTTTCATCTTAACTCACAGTCATTATATGTGGGGGGCTGCCTTTTCCTTTGGGGTATTTCTCTGAGGCAAGGTAGGCTTATTTTCTATCTTCAGGCTAGTTAGTTTCTCAGGCTGTGCCGAGTTGCATAGGCAGAGTTAGGCGCAATCCACGGCTGCCTCTAGTGTTGTTTGGAGAGGATTAGGGATTGCGGTCTGCAGAGTTCCCACGTCTCAGAGCTCGTTCTATGATTTTGGGTTATTGTCAGATCACTGTATGTGCTCTGACCGCTATGTCCATTGTAGTACTGAATTGCCTTTCTTAACAGTACAGGAAGCCCAAAGTACTAATGATTCTCAATAGAGGGAAAAAAAGTTCTGAGACCATTTTTTTTTCTTTGCACTGTGTTTTGCCTTTTTTTTCCCCTAGACATTTGGGTGGTTCAGTACACAGGTGTAGCGATGGACATTAGAAGTCTGTCTTCATTTGTGGATCAGCTCTCGGCAAGAGTACAAAAGATTCAAGACACTATTGATCAGAAAGCTATGTTGGAACCAAGAATTCCTATTCCTGATTTGTTTTTTGGAGATAGAACTAAGTTTCTGAGTTTCAAAAATAATTGTAAATTATTTCTGGCCTTGAAACCTCGCTCCTCTGGTGATCCAGTTCAACAGGTTTTGATTGTTATTTCTTTTTTGCGCGGCGACCCTCATTTTCTCTTGCACCAGGAGATCCTGCATTGAGTAATATCGATGCGTTTTTCCTGGCGCTCGGATTGCTGTACGATGAACCTAATTCAGTGGATCAGGCAGAGAAATATTTGCTGGCTCTTTGTCAGGGTCAGGATGACATAGAGGTATATTGTCAGAAATTTAGAAAGTGGTCCGTGCTCACTCAATGGAATGAATCTGCGCTGGCAGCTATGTTCAGAAAGGGTCTCTCTGAAGCCCTTAAGGATGTCATGGTGGGATTTCCTATGCCTGCTGGTTTGAATAAGTCTATGTCTTTGGCCATTCAGATCGGTCGACGCTTGCGTGAGCGTAAATCTGTGCACCATTTGGCGGTATTACCTGAGCTTAAACCTGAGCCTATGCAGTGCGATAGGACTTTGACCAGAGTTAAACGGCAAGAACACAGACGTCTGAATGGGCTGTGTTTCTACTGTGGTGATTCCACTCATGCTATCTCTGATTGTCCTAAGCGCACTAAGCGGTTCGCTAGGTCTGCCACCATTGGTACGGTACAGTCAAAATTTCTTCTGTCCATTACCTTGATCTGCTCTTTGTCATCGTATTCTGTCATGGCATTTGTGGATTCAGGCGCTGCCCTGAATTTGATGGACTTGGAGTATGCTAAGCGTTGTGGGTTTCTCTTAGAGCCCTTGCAGTGTCCTATTCCATTGAGAGGAATTGATGCCACGCCTTTGGCCAAGAATAAGCCTCAATACTGGACCCAGCTGACCATGTGCATGGCTCCTGCACATCAGGAGGTTATTCGCTTTCTGGTGTTGCATAATCTGCATGATGTGGTCGTGTTGGGGTTGCCATGGCTACAAGCCCATAATCCAGTATTAGATTGGAAATCCATGTCGGTGTCCAGCTGGGGTTGTCAGGGGGTACATGGTGATGTTCCATTTCTGTCAATTTCATCTTCCACCCCTTCTGAGGTTCCAGAGTTCTTGTCTGATTACCGGGATGTATTTGATGAGCCCAAGTCCGATGCCCTACCTCCGCATAGGGATTGTGATTGTGCTATCAATTTGATTCCTGGTAGTAAATTCCCAAAAGGTCGACTGTTTAATTTATCCGTGCCTGAGCACGCCGCTATGCGCAGTTATGTGAAGGAATCCCTGGAGAAGGGGCATATTCGCCCGTCATCGTCACCATTAGGAGCAGGGTTCTTTTTTGTAGCCAAGAAGGATGGTTCGCTGAGACCTTGTATAGATTACCGCCTTCTAAATAAGATCACGGTTAAATTTCAGTACCCCTTGCCATTGTTATCTGATTTGTTTGCTCGGATTAAGGGGGCTAGTTGGTTCACCAAGATAGATCTTCGTGGTGCGTATAATCTGGTGCGAATCAGGCGAGGAGATGAATGGAAAACTGCATTTAATACGCCCGAGGGTCATTTTGAGTATCTAGTGATGCCATTCAGACTTGCCAATGCTCCATCAGTGTTTCAGTCCTTTATGCATGACATCTTCCGAGAGTACCTGGATAAATTCCGGATTGTGTACTTGGATGACATTTTGATCTTCTCGGATGATTGGGAGTCTCATGTGAAGCAGGTCAGAACAGTTTTTCAGGTCCTGCGTGCTAATTCTTTGTTTGTGAAGGGATCAAAGTGTCTCTTTGGTGTGCAGAAGGTTTCATTTTTGGGGTTCATCTTTTCCCCTTCTACTATCGAGATGGATCCTGTTAAGGTCCAAGCCATCCATGATTGGACTCAGCCGACATCTCTGAAAAGTCTGCAAAAGTTCCTGGGCTTTGCTAATTTTTATCGTCGCTTCATCTGCAATTTTTCTAGTATTGCCAAACCATTGACCGATTTCAAGGTTTTGGCGAGCCTTTTGTGGTAGGATGGGCATTGACTTGTCTTTTTCCTCGGCTTTCCATCCTCAGACTAATGGCCAGACCGAATGAACCAATCAGACCTTGGAAACATATCTGAGATGCTTTGTTTCTGCCGATCAGGATGACTGGGTGTCCTTTTTGCCTTTGGCTGAGTTCGCCCTTAATAACCGGGCCAGCTCGGCTACCTTGGTTTCGCCATTTTTCTGCAATTCTGGGTTCCATCCTCGTTTCTCTTCAGGACAGGTTGAGTCTTCGGACTGTCCTGGTGTGGATACTGTGGTGGACAGGTTGCAGCAGATTTGGACTCATGTAGTGGACAATTTGACCTTGTCCCAGGAGAAGGTTCAACGTTTCGCTAATCGCAGACGCCGTGTGGGTCCCCGACTTCGTGTTGGGGATCTGATTTGGTTATCTTCTCGTCATATTCCTATGAAGGTTTCCTCTCCTAAGTTTAAACCTCGTTTCATTGGTCCGTATAGGATTTCTGAGGTTCTTAATCCTGTGTCTTTTCGTCTGACCCTTCCAGATTCTTTTTCCATACATAACGTATTCCATAGGTCATTGTTGCGGAGATATGTGGCACCTATGGTTCCATCTGTTGATCCTCCTGCCCCGGTTTTGGTGGAGGGGGAATTGGAGTATATTGTGGAGAAGATTTTGGATTCTCGTGCTTCTAGACGGAAACTCCAGTATCTGGTTAAATGGAAGGGTTATGCTCAGGAAGATAATTCCTGGGTTTTTGCCTCTGATGTCCATGCTCCCGATCTTGTTCGTGCCTTTCATGTGGCTCATCCTGGTCGGCCTGGGGGCTCTGGTGAGGGTTCGGTGACCCCTCCTCAAGGGGGGGGGTACTGTTGTGAATTCTGTGGCAGAGCTCCCTCCTGTGGTCACAAGTGGTACTTCGGCTGATTCTCTCTGTGAGCTTCTGTTGGTGGAGGGAAGTGGTACTGCGGCTTCTGAGTTTCCTCCCTCAGGTGATCTGGTGAGGTCGTTAGGTGCTTCTCTACTTAACTCCACCTAATGCTTTGATCCTGGCTTCCTGTCAATGTTCCAGTGTTGGACTTGCTTTTCCCTGGATCATTCCTGTGGCCTGCTGCTCTGCATAGCTAAGTTCTTCTTTGCTATTTGTTTGCTATTTTTTCTGTCCAGCTTGTCTAATTTGTTGCTGGAAGCTCTGGGACGCAAAGGGTGTACCTCCGTGCCGTTAGTTCGGTACGGAGGGTCTTTTTGCCCCCTTTGCGTGGTTTTCTTTAGGGTTTTGTGTAGACCGCAAAGTTACCTTTTCTATCCTCGATCTGTTAAGAAAGTCGGGCCTCACTTTGCTGAATTTATTTCATCTCTACGTTTGCCTTTTCATCTTAACTCACAGTCATTATATGTGGGGGGCTGCCTTTTCCTTTGGGGTATTTCTCTGAGGCAAGGTAGGCTTATTTTCTATCTTCAGGCTAGTTAGTTTCTCAGGCTGTGCCGAGTTGCATAGGCAGAGTTAGGCGCAATCCACGGCTGCCTCTAGTGTTGTTTGGAGAGGATTAGGGATTGCGGTCTGCAGAGTTCCCACGTCTCAGAGCTCGTTCTATGATTTTGGGTTATTGTCAGATCACTGTATGTGCTCTGACCGCTATGTCCATTGTAGGACTGAATTGCCTTTCTTAACAGCCATAATCTAAACTATTTTTAATATAGTTGAATTAAAGTTTTCCTAACTACGCTATCTAACTGATTTCTACTTTTCACTTCCTTTTTGATTATTCTTCATTTGAGAATCCTAGTGCATCCTGGGACTCTTAAATAAAGCATCATCATCATGGGGCAGAAGCCCCTGCCCCATCCCTGAAGCAAAGAGTCATCATTGGCACTCATTTCAAGGGTGGGCTAGTCCTTGCATGAGGTGGACAATGACAGCACACTTTGTTGCCAGTTCAGATCAGGAGTAACAAGCCGGCAACAGAGCGTGTTGACAGATACCCAGCATGCAGAGACTAGCGTAGTCTCCGGAAGTGAAGATACCAGTCTCATTGGGTATTCTGACAACACTCGGATGCTGGCTCATTACTGCTGATCTGAGCCAGCAACAGAGAGTGCTCTGTCATTGTGCACAATGCACATCGTGCTGGGACTAGCCCAGCTCCTGAAACTAGCGTCACTGATGCTACATTTCAGGGAGGGTACAGAGATTAGGGCAGTAACTGCAGCCTTTGCTTCTTGATAATGCTTCATATGAGACTCTCAGTGCATGCCGTGATACTTAAATCCCTCTTTTGCTCGGTAAACTACAGATACTGTCAGATTGGCGCTGTTATACTGATTAAAATGATACCTTGGTTGATGAAATCCATCTTGTGGTTGTTGTTTAATCTGTATTTGAAATTTTCAGTTAATGAGATTCTCATGCACCGGGGCCGCCTGTGGGCTGGTCTTTATGTGGTGCTCTGCTTACATATGCATCTGTATGGGTGTAAGGATTCCAGACTTCCCTTGTCCCTGTTTGCCCTGATCCAAGATGGAGTCTTGGATCTCACCCTGTCATGGAACTTCCTGTCTGTCCTGATTATTTAAGTCCGAGTCATGTGGTGTTCTGTGCCTGAGTATTTTGTGCTGCTGGCTCCTGATCTTCTGCCTGTGGTCTGGGGAACTCCCTGCTTCAGCTGCTCACTACTCGGTGGTCTGCCTCACCCCTTTCAGCTGCATCTCACCTCTGGAACTGCTGTGTCGGGCACCACACCTGTGGAAGGATTTCCCTTGTTTGCTAAACTTTTCCCAGTGTTGTGCCTCTTTGCACAACCACACCAGGTGAGCAAGATTCTAGTGCTGCTTTTCTCACCAAGAGAGTTTTACTTATCTACTACGCAAGATAGCGCTCTCCCTCTTTTTCCCTTCATCCTCTTTCACCAGGACTTCATGCTCAATGCACCACCTGCATATTATTGAACTTCCACAAACAAGTGCTGTGCGCACGTGGGATCAAGTTTTGCTGGACTTCCTTGTTAAGTACTGTGTGCATTTCCACTAATAACCTACTGGACTTCCTCGTCAAGTTTCTTGTTTGCCCCCTCGTCATATCCTTGCTGGACTTTTTCATATTAGCGGTCGCATCCCGCTATTCACTGTGCTGTGATTATCATATTGTGCTGTGCACCTCGTTACAATTGCAGGAATATCTGTCTTAGTTTTGTTAGCATTTCTGTTTTGTTTAAATACATCTTTATGCAGCTTTGCTCTCAGACTGGTTTTATCCCACGCTCAGATTTATTAGTACCTATATATTGTTACAATCTTCTATATAATTGTCTAAGGGTCACTTCCGTCTGTCTGTCATTCTGTAACGGTTATTCGTTCGCTGATTGGTCTCGGCAGCTGCCTGTCATGGCTGCCGCTACCAATCAGCGACGCGCACAGTCCGGAAGAAAATGGCCGCTCCTTACTCCCCGCAGTCACTGCCCGGCGCCCGCATACACCCCTCCAGTCTGCCCTCACACAGGGTTAATGGCAGCGGTAACGGACCGCGTTATGCCGCGGTGTAATGCAGTCAGTTACCGCTGCTATTAACCCTGTGTGACCAAGTTTTTTACTATTGACGCAGCCTATGCAACGCCAATAGTAAAAACATCGAATGTTAAAAATAATTTAAAAAATTAAAAAATGATTATATACTCACCTATGCCGCCTTTCCCGCTCCTCGCGATGCAACCGGCACGTTCCGGTCACATGGATGGTCTGGCAGAAGGACATGCCATGACGTCACGGTCATGTGACAGCTACACGGTCATGTGACCGCAACGTCATGACAGGTCCTGCACGAAAAGGACCTGCCGTGATGTCACGGTCATGTGACCGCGACGTCAGCACACCCTGGGACAGGAAGATGCCGCCTGCACCCCACACAGGCGACAGTGCTACAACTCGCCTGCGGAAGGTGAGTATATGTTTGTTTTTTATTTTTTTAACCTGTGTCATACGTGGCTGGGCAATATACTACATAGCTGGGCAATATACTACATGGGCTGTGCAATATACTACGTGGCTCTGTGCTGTATACTACGTCACTGGGCAATATACTACGTGGCTGGGCAATATACTACGTGGCTGGGCAATATACTACGTGGACATACATATTCTAGAATACCCGATGCGCTAGAATCGGGCAACCATCTAGTGGGCTTATAACAGGTCATTGATCCTTCAGTGACCTGCCTCCTATTTTACACACTGCATATAATAGTATTGATATTACTATTGATAATATTCTTGATATGTAATATTGTTGATGATACCTCTAATATTGTGGCTATTGTGAGACTTGGGAAAAAAAACAACTTTACACCCAGAAAACTGGCACCTGCGCAGTAGCATCTGTTACCGATAGATACTACTGTGCAATCGCCCCCGGCAAAGCCATTTTGTTGAAGATGCAGCAAAATGGTGGTTAAATTTGTTTTTCCTAAAGCAAAATGGCGCAAGCCTCGTCACATGTGCAGTAGCATCTATCGCTTGTAAAAAAAAGTTTTCCCCTTTAACAAAATGGCGTCACTTGCACAGTAGCATCCATCAGTAAGAGATAGATGCTACTGCGCAGGAGCTGCTGCCGATGTCAGTTCTCTGGATGTAAATTTTTATTTAACCCTCCTAATAGCCACAATATTATAGGTATTATCAACAATATTACATATGAAGATTATCAACAGTAAGATTGCAGATTCAAGTCTCTTGATGGGACTACGGAAGCAAGTTTTTAAAAAAAAATGTTTTTCAAAATATTAAAAAAAAAATATAAAAATTTCAAATCACCCCCCTTTTGCCTCTTTCAAAATAAAAACAAAAAAATTTGGTATTGCTGCGTTCAGAAACTCCCAATCAAAATATAAAAATAATTAAGCCAATCAGTAAACGGTGTAATGAGAAAAAAAAATAAAAAAAGTCAGAATTCCATTTTTTTCGTCGCCACAACATTGCAATAAAATGCAATAACGGGTGATCAAAATATTGTAGCTACTCAAATTGGTATTAATAAAAACATCAGTTCAGCATGCAAAAAAAAAAAAAAGGCCTCACCCAGCCCCAGATCCCCAAAAAATGGAGACGTTACAGGTCTCGGAAAATGGTGCCTTTTTTTTTTTTTCTTTATTTCTTTATACAAATTTGGATTTTTTTTCACCACATCATAAAGAACCTAGACATGTTTGGCATCTGCGCACTCGGATTTGTCTTGAGAATCATAATGGCAGGTCAGTTTTAGCATTTAGTGAACATGGTAAAAAACAAACAATTCTTTAATAGAACTTTTTTTTTTCTCCACACTTGGAATTTTTTTCCGCATTTTTTGGTCCACTATATGGTAAAATCAATGATGTCATTCAAAAGGAACAACAAGCTCTCACACTTCCATATTGATGGAAAAAAAAAAAGTTATGGCTCTGTGAAGAAGGGGAGCAAAAAAAACGAAAACGCAAAAACAGAAAATCCAAAGGTCGTGAAGGAGTTAAAGAATCAAACCGGGTTGCAATGTTCAACAACCAGAACTGTGTTCCGAGTTCTCACTGCAGACCTTCTGTTTACCTGACTACAGAGGTAACGTCCTGTATGTGACTGCTGCAGCCAATCACTAACATCAGCTGTCTCATGCAGACTACCCTCGAGGCCAATGTGCAGCTGTCACAACGTTTACAGAACATGGTCCCTTGCAGGCATATGAAGAGACCAAATCAATCTCAAAAACTTGCTGTTAAATATCATTTTTTAGTTACATATGAAACCACAATGTTTCTTTACTGAGAGCAATAAGATCTTTTTTCCCACAGACCCCAACCTTATGGAAAATGAAGCAGGAACACAATTTAATATTAAGGCTATGTGCACACATTGAGTAAAATTTCGACATCATTTCTCTATTTCTTGGACGGAAAAAAAGGAGCTGCGAAAACACATTTTTGGTGCTTTTTTACCCTGCGTGTTTGGTTGATTTGAGTAAAGTAAATGTTGAAAAACGCAGGTCAAAAAAGGACAGAATTTACATGCTGCAGATTGAGTATTTTTGACTGCAGAAAACAATGTGTGCATGACACTTCAGATTTCTCATTCACTCTGGTGGCATCAAGACTGCTTCAGGTTTATCTAGAAAATCTGCAAGGAACAAACGCAACGTGTGCACACAGACTAAGGGCGGCTAGCTTTAAAGGGAAGGTGCCATCAAAAAAATTTTTTTTTCAGAAATTGTAAAAATGTAAAGAATTAATGATTACATTTTCTTAAAAAATATTATCATTTGTTTATAATTTAGTAAAATATGAAAAATAATTTGAAAAGTTTTGGAATTTCCACTTTTAAACACTAGGGGGAGCAGCTGCTGAAATTTCAGAAAAACCTAGTGTACAAATAGCTCACATTACTGCACTGCAGTAATTATGGGCGGAGTCTGCTGACGTGTGTGATGTCTCCTCTCCTCCCCTTCTGGGTGTTTGCTAAGGGATTAGAGAGGATGATATTCAGGAACCCAGTGAGCAGCCATTTTGATGGTGACTGCAGAGTATGGCAGCCGTCACACTATCAGTATTTGGTCAGTATTTTACCTCAGTATTTGTAAGCCAAAACCAGGAGTGGAACAAATAGAGGAAAAGTATAATAGAAACATATGCACCACTTCTGTATTTATCACCCACTCCTGGTTTTGGCTTACAAATACTGAGGTAAAATACTGACCAAATAATGATAGTGTGAAAGCAACCTTATACTGACAAGTAGACAGTCACCGAGGATGGCAGGCAGCAAGGATTCTGGGAGATATGTGGTGGAGGGAGCAGGGTGACAGCAGCACAGAGTATTTCAGGAGAGCAGTGTGCTGGTCTATGGGGGCCCCCTGTTTGGTGCGCGGAGCAGCCAGGGATTGTACATACAGAGCTGTCTTTTATACACATGGATGGACCGTCTGCTTCACAGAAATCCAGGAAACATTTCTGCGGATTGATGGCCTGGTCTGATCCAGACTTTGCATGCAGACCCCATTCCCCTCCTCAGATCCTGTCTTCCCCATCCTGTCCTTGCAATGTGTGAAAGCGAGGCGACAGGCGCAGTCTGGGGTGACGCTGGGAAGGAAATTGTAGCCATATAGTAACGATAAAAATGAGACCCCTATCTTCAGCTACCTCACCAGCCTTCCCCTGACTACACCTAACTGGAGGTCATGCTGTCCCCTCTATTACCCCAGACCCACGTGCAGGTGCTCAGCCAGAACCACCATAGAATGGGTCCGCTTTCTGAAGATAATACTGCCATAGTGTTCTCACATAATACCGCCATATAGATCACACACAATACTATCAAATAGATCACACAATACTGTCATACAGTTCTCACATAATACCACCATATAGATCACACATAATACCGCCAGTGTTCTCACATACCGCCATATAGATCACACATACCGCCAGTGTTCTCACATACCACCATATAGATCACACATAATACTGCCAGTGTTCTCACATACCGCCATATAGATCACACATAATACCGCCAGTGTTCTCACATACCGCCATATAGGTCACACATAATACCGCCAATGTTCTCACATACCACCATATAGATCACACATAATACCGCCAGTGTTCTCACATACCGCCATATAGATCACACATAATACCGCCAGTGTTCTCACATACCACCATATGCTTCTCACATAATACCGCCATATAGATCACCCATAATGCCACCACATATATCTCACATGTATTGTAAATAAAGACTCGGCCAGAATAAAGTCCTTTATTAATCTTTTTTATACCATACCGAACGCATAATCCTCGACTCCCTCATCTCCCACAACAAAAATAATAAACCACAATGTGGAAAGACACGCAGGGGGGAGAGGAGTGCATAGGAGAGGATTAGATACTGACTGCTGAGCCGTGTATCTAATCCTGTCCTGTGTGATACTGTGCTGCGCCGTGTATCTAATCCTATCTTGTGTGATACTGTACACAGGACAGGATTAGCTACACAGGACTAGATTAGCTACACAGGACAGAGGCAGCAGTGGTAGATGGTATATAGAGGCAGGCAGCAGTGGTAGATGGTATATAGAGGCAGGTAGCAGTGGTAGATGGTATATAGAGGCAGGTAGCAGTGGTAGATGGTATATAGAGGCAGGCAGCAGTGGTAGATGGTATATAGAGGCAGGCAGCAGTGGTAGGTGGTATACAGAGGCAGGTAGCGGTGCTATACAGATGCAGGTAGCGGTGCTATACAGAGGCAGGTAGCGGTGCTATACAGAGGCAGGCAGCAGTGGTAGATGGTATATAGAGGCAGGCAGCAGTGTTGGGTGGTATACAGAGGCAGGTAGCAGTGGTATACAGAGGCAGGTAGCGGTGGTAAGTGGTATATAGAGGCTGGTAGCAGTGGTAGGTGGTATATAGGGGCTGGTAGCAGTGGTAGGTGGTACATAGGGGCAGATAGCAGTGGTATATAGGGACAGGTAGCAGTGGTATATAGGGGCAGGAAGCAGTGGTATATAGGGGCAGATAGCAGTGGTATATAGGGGCAGTTAGCAGTGGTATATAGGGGCAGGTAGCAGTGGTATATAGGGGCAGGTAGCAGTGGTATAAGGGAGCAGGTAGCAGTGGTATATAGGGGCAGGTAGCAGTGGTATATAGGGGCTGGTAGCAGTGGTATATAGGAACAGGTAGCAGTGGTATATAGGGGCTGGTAGCAGTGGTATATAGGGGCAGGTAGCAGAGGTATATAGGGGCAGGTAGCAGTGGTATATAGGAGCAGGTAGCAGTGGTATATAGGGGCAGGTAGCAGTGGTATATAGGGGCAGGTAGCAGTGGTATATAGGGGCAGGTAGCAGTGGTATATAGGGGCAGGAAGCAGTGGTATATAGGGGCAGGAAGCAGTGGTATATAGGGGCAGGTAGCTGTGGTATATAGGGGCAGGTAGCAGTGGTATATAGGAGCAGGTAGCAGTGGTATATAGGGGCAGGTAGCAGTGGTATATAGGGGCAGGTAGCAGTGGTATATAGGGGCTGGTAGCAGTGGTATATAGGGGCAGGTAGCAGTGGTATATAGGAGCAGGTAGCAGTGGTATATAGGGGCTGATAGCAGTGGTATATAGGAGCAGGTAGCAGTGGTATATAGGAGCAGGTAGCAGTGGTATATAGGGGCAGGTAGCAGTGGTATATAGGGGCTGGTAGCAGTGGTATATAGGGGCAGGTAGCAGTGGTATATAGGGGCAGGTAGCAGTGGTATATAGGGGCTGGTAGCAGTGGTATATAGGGGCAGGTAGCAGTGGTATATAGGAGCAGGTAGCAGTGGTATATAGGGGCAGGTAGCAGTGGTATATAGGGGCAGGTAGCAGTGGTATATAGGGGCTGGTAGCAGTGGTATATAGGGGCAGGTAGCAGTGGTATATAGGGGCTGGTAGCAGTGGTATATAGGGGCAGGTAGCAGTGGTATATAGGGGCTGGTAGCAGTGGTATATAGGAGCAGGTAGCAGTGGTATATAGGAGCAGGTAGCAGTGGTATATAGGGGCAGGTAGCAGTGGTATATAGGGGCTGGTAGCAGTGGTATATAGGAGCAGGTAGCAGTGGTAGATGCATAAGAAAATAAAAACCCTGTACTTACCTTCAGTCCTCTCCCAGGAAGTGCTGAATCATGTTCAGGGCAGAGCAGTGTGACGATCTCCCTGCTCTGCTCTGAACGGGTCGCAGTGAGCAGTGATTGCAGCCTGTGCTGTAATACTAAGTACAGGCTGCAATCACAGCTCCTGGCTGCAGATACTCACCCCGAAACTCTCTTCCCAGCAGCAGCTTCTCTCTGGCAGCTCCTGCAATGATCGCACACACTGAGCTGTGTGTGCGATGACAGAGGAAAATAAAAAACAAAATGGCCGCGATCTCCTCTCACAGCTGTGACGTAGCAGCCCAGTGGGCGTGCCCAAGTCACAGCTGAGAGGCAGGAGGAGCGGTCGGAGCCCGACTGTTGGCTCCTATGCCCATGGCTGCCGTAAGTGAGGTGTGCAAGTGTCGTGCCCAGACACTTACACCCACACTAATGAAAATGGCGGCCTCCAGTGGCAAAAGTAAAAATGAATAAATAAAAAAGTATTAAAGTAGTACATTTACTTTTGTATTAAAAATAATTGATTATATAATCAATAATTATTAATACAAAAACTAAAATCACGGCACCCTCCCTTTAAAAATGTTAAGAAAAAAGCCACTCTAAATATTTTTTGGAACGTACCGTAGCTGATTCACCAACTGCTGAATTTTCACTGGTGTTATAAATCCAGTAATGGTACATAAATGTGCTTGGCCAACTAAAGTGTTTGGCTCCGGACAGCAAAAACTTGATATGAAGCTGGAAGATTCATGGTTGCTGAAAAAAAAAAAAACATTAGAATAGTGAGGACACATTTGGAAAAATTTCAAAATATTAAAGAAATACTGATAGTGTGATAAAGAAGGTAAATTGAAGTTTAAGGCTGCATTCGCTAACGTACAATATGTTTACATATTCTCTGAGCCAATATGATAATCTAGATCGAACACTACAAATAATTCACCTACCAGTCAATATTATTGCTGATGGCACCAAGCCAATCAAAAAACTCATGTGCACAACATGACTTTCCTTCTTCACCATGCAGATCTTCACTCTTCAGCACTGGAAAGGCCTGATCTCTGGAAACACTAGAACTTGTCTTATATGGACACTCCTCAACAACATAATTTGAAAAATAAGATATTGTAGGAGGTTCTTCTATGAAATGAAAGAAAAGAAAATACAGTATAAGTATATCCCCCTCTCACAGGTTGTCATTTGGTCTATGGTAACAGAGCTCAATCATTAACTCAAAATTTAATTGCTGAAGTCAAAGACATTACACAAGTTAGTTTCTTGACTGATCAGCTTGTTTTTGCAAAGGAAACCGGCATCTTGCTTTTTTACATGATTCATGAAATATATGACAGATCTGTTTTACCACCCACACACTTATAATGGACAAGTCAAGTTTTTGATAATTTCTTTATTTTTATTAAGCCCTTTAACCCACAGGGTGGTTTGCATGTTAATGACGGAGACATTTTTTGCAATTCTGACCACTGTCCCTTTATGAGGTTATAACTCTGGAACACCAACAGATCCCAGCGATTCTGAGAATATTTTTTCGTGACATATTACACTTCATGATAGTGGTAAAATTTATTTGGTGCGACTTGGGTTTATTTGTGAAAAAAATGGAAATTTGGCAAAAATGTGGAAACTTTCGCAATTTTTAAACTTTGAATTTTCATGCCCTTAAGTCAGAGAGATATGTCACACAAAAGAGTTAATAAATAACATTTACCACATGTCTACTTTACAGCAGCACAATTTTGGAACCAAAATTTTTTTTGTTAGGAAGTTATAAGGGTTAAAGGTTGACAAGCGATTTTTCATTTTTCCAACAAAATTTACAAAACCATTTTTATAGGGACCACCTCACATTTGAAGTCACTTTGAGGGGTCTATATGAAAGAAGATACTCAAAAGTGACACCATTCTAAAAATTGCACCCCAGTAAGTTACCCTATTGTGGAAAGTACTCTACCTAATACAGACGTTTATGACCCTGTGGTCTTTACTCAAAGTCCATGGAATAATCAGAACTGCAGGTTAAGAAACGAGTCAGCTCGTCATGGTTTTTAATCCCTCCATACTGATCATGTTATTGCTATTAATTTGTTGGTGCAGAAATTCACACTCTATTTTTGTCAGGAACATTGTGCTGGCATTTGTGGACACATTTTGGAAATGTATTAAGAGAAGTCGCTGTGCAATGGCTGTGCTGATGGACTTTCTTTTTGCTGTAAGGTGTGAATAGGCCATGATGGAGGAATGTATACATTAGGAACAATAAACTATGTGCATTTAAAGATAAAGAAGTGGTTTAATGCATCAAGGTTTCCATTTCTTTATGGTTAAAAAGGGTTTTCTGGAACAGCAAAATTGATGCAATTTCCTAACAATAGGCAATCAAAAGCCAGATCTGGAGAAATCCCCCCCCCCCAGCAATCAGCTTATTAAAGGGCAATGATGGCTCATTTTGTTTCCCATTGACAAAGTCAATTTTTCTATATTGCATGAGCCTTGTGCCAGGTTTTGTAGCTCACATCAATTAAGTCCCAAGCGAATGGAACATAACTGCAGTCATAGCCACTATGAAAACTAGAGATGCCTGATAAGCATCATGGAATGGTCGTTTTTATTGTTTATCACATCAATTCTATATTAGATTACAGGATGATGATAAACCATGAGAAAATTAGCTTTACTTGAATTAGGGCAGGGTTATTCCCATTGTAATATACTGACGGGGTGAAAGCCTGGTTCCTGGGACCCCCTGCAATCCTGAGAATTAAGGGGTTGTAGGATTCGGTCACTCAACAGTTACACCAAAGGACAATAACTCTGTAAGGAGCTACAATGTGGTTTTTCTTGGAGTTTTCGTCAGTTCCATGCACATCAGGTGGCTGGAAAAATTGCAATGAAATATAAGTGGCGCATAAGCAATGTAACCCTTTACTCTCAAAAGCAGCAAATGTCCCAGTAACGAGACCAGTATCAATTGCACTGTGATACCATATTTTTGCAATATGCTATAAATCTGTGAATTGGAAATAACCCTTTAAGATGAGTATTTAGCTAAATTAGGTTATTTGCATTCTTTTTTAACATTATTATTTATTAGTATAGCACCATTTATTCCATGGCGCTTTACATGTGTGGAGGGGTATACATAATAAAAACAAGTACAATAATCTTAAAGAATACAAGTCACGACTGGTACAGGAGGAGAGAGGACCCTGCCCGCGAGGGCTCACAATTACATGAGTTTTAATTGTTTTTTTTGTTTTTTTACTGTGTGGTTTGTGTCACTTCTTGTTAAGTCTAATTTTCAATACATCAGCTTTGATTTTAACATTTCCTGGTACTTGGCTTTGACAAAACTTTATTAATACAGTCATGTGTAGTTTACATGAGTTTTCAGTGTGTTTTCGCAGAGGAAAGGCACTAAAAATGCATATGCATTTTTATCTGCAAATTTTCCACATTTGATGCAATTCTGTGGGGAAAATCAGCACAATTTCTCTTTCGGTATACTGAGTTTTAACATGTTGCGTGTCATAAATTGGTGTAAGAGTTAAATAAATCAAAGAATGAAGGCATAGGATCACTGCCTGCAGACTGATGAAGAACATACATGGAGTGTGCACACAGAGTACCGTATATACTCTAGTATAAGCTGACCCTCCTAATTTTGCCACAAAAAACTGGGAAAACTTAATGACTCGAGTATAAGCCTAGGGTGGGAAATGCAGCAGCTACTGGTAAATTTTAAAAATAAAAATAGATACCGATAAAATTAAAATTAATTGAGACATCAGTAGGTTAAAGGGAACCTATCACCCCGAAAATCGCGGGTGAGGTAAGCCCACCGGCATCAGGGGCTTATCTACAGCATTCTGTAATGCTGTAGATAAGCCCCTGATGTTACCTGAAAGGAAAAAAGATATTATATTATACTCACCCAGGGGCGGTCCCGCTGCTGGTCAGGTCAGATGGGCGTCTCCGGTCCGCTGCGGCGCCTCCTGTCATGATCCCAATGGCAGGGGATCACAAAAAGGACAAGCACAGATACAAACAAGCTCTAGGGCGATGGAACCTGAGCTGACCGCGACCCTGAACCTAACACACAAATAAAAGTAGCCGGGGAACGTGCCTACGATGATCCTAGACGTCTCGCTCCAGCCGAAGATCTAACTTCCCCTATCAGAAGAAACACAGACCTCTCTTGCCTCCAGAGAAATACCCCACAGCAAATAGCAGCCCCCCACATATAATGACGGTGAAATGAGAGGAAAGCACATACGTAGTATGAAAACAGTTTCAGCAAAATGAGGCCCGCTAAAGCTAGATAGCAGAGGATACAAAAGTGAACTGCGCGGTCAGCGAAAAACCCTTCAAAAAACCATCCTGAAATTACTTGAACTCATGTGCCAACTCATGGTACATGAAAAGCAATTTCAGCCCACTAGAGCAACCAGCAGCAGAGAATCACATATCTGCAGGCTAGACTAAAAACCAAATTAAGCAAAACACAAAACAGGAAAATCCAAACTTAGCTTGTCCAGAAGGTTCTAGGAGCAGGGAGCAGAGGTAACAAGACACACTGGATACATTGATAACCGGCGAGGAAATGCCAGCAAAGCCAGGTTAAATAGGAAACTCCCATATGCTGATGGAACAGGTGGAACCCAGAAACCCAGGAAAGACAAGTCACCCAGTACCATCAGTAACCACCAGAGGGAGCCCAAAAACAGAACTCACAACAGCCTCCCATCTTCATTACAAGACGTCCTCTTCTGATCTTCAGCCACGGCTCCGGCGCAGGCGTACTTTGCTCTGCCCTGTTGAGGGCAGACGAAGTACTGCAGTGCGCAGGCGCCGGGCCTCTGACCTTTCCGGCGCCTGCGCACTGCAGTACTATCCTCTGCCCTCAAGAGGGCAGAGCAAAGTACACCTGCGCCGGAGCCGTGGCTGAAGATCTGAAGAGGACGTCTTGTAATGAAGATGGGAGGCGCCGCAGCGGACCAGAGACTCCCATCCGACCTGACCAGCAGCGGGACCGCCCCTGGGTGAGTATAATATAACGTCTTTTTCTCCTCTTTCAGGTAACATCGGGGGCTTATCTACAGCATTACAGAATGCTATAGATAAGCCCCTGATGCCGGTGGGCTTACCTCACCCGCGATTTTCGGGGTGACAGGTTCCCTTTAAGTGTTTTTGAATATCCATATTGAATCAGGAGCCCCATATAATGCTCCATACAGTTCATGATGGGCCCCATAAGATGCTCCATATTAAAATATGCCCCATATAATCCTGCATAAAGGTTAATAATGGCCCCATAAGATGCTCCATAGACACATTTGCCCAATATAATGCTGCACAAATGTTGATTATGGCCCCATAAGATGCTCCATAAAGATATTTGCCCCATATAGTGCTGCACAAACGTTGATTATGGCCCCATACAGACACTTGCCCCATATAGTGCCGCACAAACGTTATGGCCCCATATAGTGCTGCACAAACGTTATGGCCCCATATAGCGCTGCACAAACGTTATGGCCCCATAAGATGCTCCATACAGACACTTGTCCCATTTGCTGCGATAAAAAAAAAAAAAAAAAAAAATCACATACTCACCTCTCCGTCGCTCAGGCCCCCCGGCACTTTCAATATTCACCTGACTTCTTTCCGGCGCCGCTCCATCTTCAGCGTTTTCTGCACTGACGTTCAGGCAGAGGGCGCGCACTAACCACGTCACCGTGCCCTCTGACCTGAGCGTCACTGCAGAAGATGCTGAAGACGGTGCGGCGCCGGAACGGGGAGCAGGTGAATATCGTGCAGTGCTCCCCTCCCCGTTATACTCACCTGCACCTGGCGCTCTGCAGTCCCTGCTTCCCCGCAGCTTCTTCCTGTACTGAGTGGTCACCGTTACCGCTCATTACAGTAATGAATATGGGTGGAGCCGCATATTCATTACTGTAATGAGCGGTACCATGTGACCGCTCAGTACAGGAAGAAGCTGGGGCGCTGGGGAAAAGACGTGCAGGGACCGCGCCAGGAGTAGGTGAGTGTAATTAGACAGCCCTCGCTCCCCCTCCCCTGCCGACCCCTGGGTATGACTCGAGTATAAGCCGAGAGGGGGACTTTCAGCCCCAAAAAATGGGCTGAAAATCTCGGCTTATACTCAAGTATATACGGTAATTAAAAAGTAGATGACAGTTGTTGGAAGGGCCAACTGATTATCAAAGAGGTGCTAATCAACACACGGTGACGTTATCTGCCCCTTAGGCAGGGTCACACTTGCGTGTGCAATGCGAGAAACTCGCATCAATACCCGGCACTGCCGCCAGCACTCGGGACCAGAGTGTGCGGCTGGATGTATTTCTATGCAGCTGAAGACCCCAGTCTGAACCGCTCGCGGCAGTGCCAGGTATTGAAGCGAGTTTCTCGCACTGCACATGCAAGTGTGACACTGGCCTTAGGCAGATGATCCAGCTCCATTTCAGAGACCTCACATGGTAATGGAAGTATTTTTCATGCCATATCTATAAAATGTGAGTTTGACATAATCCATGGATATAAAATGTCAGTTTGACATAATCCATGGATATATCCATGATTAAAGAACATATTGGCATCACTGAGTAAAAAAAATTGCAAAAAAGTGTTAGTAGCTGGAAACCCACAGGATAACAGCAGCTCCCTGAATTAAGGATATATCATATTCAAGTGTGGTAAATATAGAATGTGTTTTCGGTAAGAGGATGGTCATATTTATTCTCTTGGAGGTTCCTGGGGAAAATATGACTCTTTCCCCACATTTCTGTAGTGCCGTGACATATGTCCTCTCTTTAAATGGAACCTGTCACCAGGTTTGTCCGATACGAGTTATAGCCACCGCCTTTCAGGGCTTGTCTACAGCATTCTATAATGCTTTAATAAGCCCCCGATCCAACCTGCAAAAGAAGAAAAATAACTTTTATTATACTCACCTGGGGGGCGGTCCGGTCCAACGGGTGTCGCTGGTCTTGGTTCACTGCCTCCCATCTTTTTGCGATGTTGCCCTCCTGCTTGCTTCATGTGGATGACGCGTCCCTGCGTCATCCACACAGGCTCCCCAGCATCGCGCTCCTGCGCAGGCATACTTATCTGTCCTGTTCAGGGCAAAGCAAAGTACTGCAGTGCGCAGGCGCCGGGAAAGGTCAGAGAGGACCAGCACTTGCAAATTGAAGGAATTTACTCTGCCTTCAACAGGGCAGATAAGTACGCTTGCACAGGAGCGCAATGCTGGGGAGCCTAAGCAAACATGAGGGCGGCATCGCAAGAAGATGGGAGGCGCCGTAGCAGGATCTGCGACACGCATCGGACCAGGACCTGCGACACCCATCGGACTGGACTGCGCTGCAGGCGAGTATAATAAAAGTTATTTTTCTTCTTTTGCAGGTCGGATCAGGGGCTTATATACAGCATTATAGAAGGGGTAGTTGTAACTCGTATCGGCCAAACCTGGTGACAGGTTCCCTTTAACACTAAGCCCTATGATGCCTCGAGGAAGTCTAAATTGGTGTGGGCAAGTTAAATGGAATATCTCATGTTGTACAAGCATGATGTAGAAGAGAAGGAGAGGTCGAGCAGAATGATTTTTAGTTTAATTGGAAAGGTTCAACATAACTTGTGAATTGTTATTTGAAATCCCCAGTGTTTGTACGTATAGAGGTCCAGTGGGTGGTCCTACTCCGATTCTCAATGACCTCTGCATGCAGTTATTCAGGAAAGACAGTCAATCATTGGATAGAACCACTCACTGGACTCCTATCCTAAGAAACAGAATTCAATGAATATAATGAAAGGTTACTGTTACGTTTCCCAAATAAATGTACAATTGTAACAACCCTGCTGGCATCACTGCATGGCCTCCCATCCCCCACCTGCTTTTCACTCAAATTCACTCACTTCTCCGGTCCATGCTCTGAGTTCTCTGCTGCCAGCTCCATGCTGTGTTCCTCATGTCTGCTGCTTGCTCTGTCTGTGTGCACAGTGGGGTGGCGCTGGCAGTTCCTGTGCCTTATAGAGACTGTGTGCACCTTGCTAAGGTGTCCCCGGCCAATTGCCATGAGGCTTCCTGCATTTAAGACATCCCCAACCATTGGTGGGTGCCTGTGCAACTTACTCCCTCAGTCAGTTCTTAGCTGTTGAGGTGCCTGGCCCAGTCTCTGTGACTCTTGTGTCCACCACCAAGTGGGGCGTTGTACCTTGGTCTGTGTCCTGTGTTTTCCACCCAGTGGGGCATAGCACCCTGGTCTGTGTCCGCCACCCAGTGGGGTGTCGTACTCTAGCTTGTGTCTGTCTCTGTGCCTTGTCCCGTTCCTGACTCTGTCTTAGTCTAGTCCTGTTCCTGTGTTCGTTTATATCCCTGTCTTGGTTTGCTTTCTCTGCTGTGTGTACTCTGTGTCTTGCTTTGCTCTGCTCTCGGCTCTACACTGTGTCATGCTTTGCTATGCTTTTGGCTCTGCTCTCTGCTCTGCATTCTGTGACCTAGCTCTGCACTCTGTGGTTGTGCTCTCAGCTCTGCTCTCTGTAGCTTTGCTCTTCTCTCAGCTCTGCACTCTGTTGCTTTGCTCTCGGCTCTGCTCTCTGTAGCTTTGCTCTGCTCTCAGCTCTGCACTCTGTGGCTCTCTCTCTGCGGTTCCGCTCCTTGCGGCTCTACCTTGCCCCGCTCCTGGCGGTTCTTCCCTGCTCCGCCTCCTGCGTCTCTGCTCTTGGCTCCGCCTCCTGCGTTTGTTATTGGCTCCACCTCCTGTGTTTGTTCTTGGCTCCTCCGCCTGTTATTGACTCCGCCTCCTGTGTTTCTGTTCTTGGCTCCGCCTCCTGCATTTCTGCTTTGCTCTGCTCCTTGCGGTCTTTCTCTACCTGTTTCTCATATACCCTCCTGTCTGAACATTTTCTTACCTGTTTTACATACCTGCCAGCAGACCGGTCCCTACCGGTTCTTCCAGTGTACCAGTCTTGTCCGCCTGTCCTGCTAGAGAGCCAGCCGTACCTGCTTGTCTACCAGAGAGCCAGCCGTGCCCGCCTGCCAGTGTCTCTGTTGTACCCGTCCGCCTGCCTGTGTCCCAGCCGTGCCCGCCCGTCAGCCAGAGTGTCAGCCGTGCCCACTTGCCTGTCTATGTTCCGTTTCCCCCCGTGGGATCAGCAGCCACAGCCAGACACCACCCTGGAGTGGCACCTGGTAGCTTCCTGCCGCACAAGTCTGACCTCACCATCAGAGGCTCCAGCGAATACCAAGGAAGCTACTTAGTTACGCCCCTTCCAGGGTAGTGGTCTGTGGCACAGTGGGGTCACACCCCGCGCCAACCAGTCTGGGAGCGAGCGTGACAACAATCTACTCTGTTCCTCAGCATAATATCCTGCCTTCAGATCAGATACCATTTTCAACATACCAAACACACTTAGTCACAGTAGCAAATTATGCATTCCCCTTTTTATTATTATTATACATATACACCCCTTCCAAACTAAGGTAGAAAACAAAACAAAACACTACCTGGGATATTTGATCTTAGGTTAAGAAGGCAAAAATATCTCGCTCTCTCTCTCAAAAATGAAATACAAGCATGCCCCCTGGGAGAAGCATAGTGAATTGGCGGCATTGGGGGTGGTAGCCTTTATACATGAAGACATGAAGACTTCACATTGTATGGCTGTAAGTAGAATCACACATCACTTTAAATACCCTCACCTACTGTATCCTTACCCATCCCTTGTAGTTTGTGAGCCCTTAATAATAACAGTAATAATAATAATAAATAGACTCTCTACCTCAATATGATTTACTGATGAAAACAAACTCTAGCCAGCAGAACCTTCTTGGGTACATAGGCACTGGCACTTTATTTTTTTTTACCATATATAGTTCGGCATTAAGTACTTTATTTTCATCATCATTGATAACTGTGCGTTGAGAATCACATTTGTGCATACTCCCATGATATCTGTATGCTACAATGGAGTAATCCTTGCTTGTTTTTAATTTTTCAAATTTGATATGAATTTATAATAAAGAATGAATATTTTAAGAATATATGTAGCATATGCGCCTTCTTAACTTGAGCTCCAATATCCCAGGTAGTGTTTTTTGACCAGTTTTCAACATGACATGATCCTTTCCAACATGTTGCATTGAAAATGAATAAGTGGTGATGTTTTAACTGTCCACCTAAGTTGGGACAAGGGATGCTCCAATATCATTTCGAAAGGGTATGCCAACGAAAAGTCAAATGGCGCCACATACAAATACCAGTCGTTATTGTGTTAGACAGGTGGCCTACCTGAATTATCCCAAGCAACCAAGAAATCAAAACTCAGAGGTTTTTTCTCAGTCAAGGCCCACCTCACACGCTGGAACTTTTTACCATCTGGTGACATGGCACTGTCTGTGAGATCAATTGTAATAACTGTAAAATGAAGGGAAAGGGTCACTAGTGAAGCAGAATGAATTCCAGGTCCAGTAACATACAATAAGCACACTCCCGAAACTTACTATACCGCATGGCATGTTTCCCCGAATATAGAGAGGGCTTGCCCTGCAGACCCAACTCTTCGTAGGTGTCTTTATTTACAGAGATAATCAGCTTTCCTAAAGAAAAAACACATCACTGTGAATATGCAGATCGTGCACAATGCAGTTTGAGATGTACAAATCTCTATAATTATTATTCAGTATCATGTGCTGTATCATGAATGGGCACAAGAACATTGCAATGTGGAACATATAGAAACAGATTACAATGAACAGTATATGCCGACCACCTATGTCTGGTTTCAATTTCCTTCATGTTCAAATGCTGACAATTTGAGGAAGGTTAAAGGCGTTTTCCAGGTTCAGAAAAGTAATGTCCCAGATGGAGTTTGTAGCAAAACAAAAAACCCAAAACACTTTACTCACCCTCCCCGAGATTAACATTTTGTCACTGTCGATGCAGGCATGGCACTGTACCCGGGGTGGGTGACTAAAGTTTTTTTTTTTTACTGCACAATTCACTTTGGGACAGAACTTTTTGCATATTGGAAAAAACCTCTCTAAAAGGCAGACATTGAGTGCCCATATCTACTGACAATAAAAATCTAATGCAAGAGAACAGGGAATCTCACATTTCATTCACATGCTCACATACCGTATATATAATTTTTCACCTCTTCACCAGATCGATCTGTGCAAGCGCTGTCCACAACTGGGACGTAGCAGACACGGAATTTTAAACAGCATTTATATCCTTACAGCAGAGGCAGCTGGGGAGCCGTGGCAGAAAAAGACCCTACCCACAGTCCGACCCTACCCACAGTCCGACCCTACCCACAGTCCGACCCTACCCACAGTCCGACCCTACCCACAGTCCGACCCTACCCACAGTCCGACCCTACCCACAGTCCGACCCTACCCACAGGCCCGATACACAGCTTGTTGCATGAAAACTTATTGGTGTACAATACCCAGGCAGCGGATTTCTACAGTAAAGGTACGTCCTAAAATCATCAGAACAGCGACTTTATGCCCATAATATACCGTAATATATATAATACCAAAAAATGTGAACAGTAAAGATCAGTATGTATAAAAGGAAAATATAGTTACATCTAGAAATATTTGGACAGTGACACAGGTTTAAGCAATTTAGCCATTTACTAAAACATATTTAAGACACAGTTTTATAATCAATATTGGCTTAACCCCTTTACCCCCAAGGGTGGTTTGCACGTTCGTGACCAGGCCCATTTTTACAATTCTGACCACTGTCCCTTTATGAGGTTATAACTCTGGAACGCTTCAACGGATCCTGATGATTCTGACATTGTTTTCTCGTGACATATTGTACTTCATGAAAGTGTTAAAATTTATTTGATATTACCTGCGTTTATTTGTGAAAAAAAAAACGGAAATTTGGCGAACATTTCGCAATTTTCCAACTATGAATTTTTATGCCCTTAAATCACAGAGATATGTCACACAAAACACTTAATAAGTAACATTTCCCACATGTCTACTTTACATCAGCACAATTTTGGAAACAAATTTTTTTTTTGTTAGGGAGTTATAAGGGTTGACCAGCAATTTCTCATTTTTACAACACTTTTTTTTTTTTTTTTTTTTAAGGGACCACATCACATTTGAAGTCACTTTGAGGTGTCTATATGATAGAAAATACACAAGTGTGACACCATTCTAAAAACTGCACATCTCAAGGTGCTCAAAACCACATTCAAGAAGTTTATTAACCCTTCAGATATTTCCCAGGAATTTTTGGAATGTTTAAAAAAAAAAAAAAAATGAACATTTAACTTTTTTTCACAAAAAATTTACTTCAGCTCCAATTTGTTTTATTTTTATCAAGGGTAACAGGAGAAATTGGACCCCAAAAGTTGTTGTTCAATTTGTTCTGAGTACGCCGATACCCCATATGTGGGGGTAAACCACTGTTTTGGCACATGGCAGAGCTCGGAAGGGAAGGAGCGCAGTTTGACTTTTCAATGCAAAATTGAATGGAATTGAGATAGGACACCATGTCGCGTTTGGAGAGCCCCTGATGTGCCTAAACATTGAAACCGCCCAAAAGTGACACCATTTTGGAAAGAAGTCCCCCTAAGGAACTTATCTAGATGTGTTGTGAGAACTTTGAACCTCCAAGTGTTTCACTACAGTTTATAACGCAGAGCCGTGAAAAAAAAAAAATTTTCCACAAAAATTATTTTTTTAGACCCCAGTTTTGTATTTTCCCAAGGGTAACTGGAGAAATTGGACCCCAAAATTTGTTGTCCAATTTGTCCTGAGTAAGCTGATACCCAATATGTGGGGGAGGGAAACCACCGTTTGGGTGAATGGCAGAGCTCGGAAGGGAAGGCGCGCCGTTTAGAATGTAGACTTAGATGGATTGGTCTGCAGGTGTCACATTGCATTTGCAGAGCCCCTGATGTACCTAAACAGTAGAAACCCCCCAAGGAATTTATCTAGATGTGTTGTGAGAACCCCCAAGTGTTTCACTACAGTTTATAACACAGAGCCATGAAAATAAAAAATCTTTTTTTTTTTTTTTCCCACAAAAATTTTTTTAGCCCCCGGTTTTGTATTTTCCCAAGGATGACAGGAGAAATTGGACCCGAAAAGTTGTTGTCCAATTTGTCCCGAGTACGCTGATACCCCATATGTTGGGCGCACGGGAGGGAACGAGCACTGTTTTACTTTTTCAACGCAGAATTGCCTGGAATTGAGATCGGACGCCATGTTGCGTTTGGAGAGCCCCTGATGTGCCTAACCAGTGGAAACCCCCCAATTCTAACTGGAACCCTAACCCAAACACACCCTTAACCCTAATCCCAAATATAACCCTAACCACACCTCTAACCCTATTCCCAACCGTAAATGTAATCCAAACCCTAACTTTAGCCCCAACCCCAACTTTAGCCCAAACCCTAACTTTAGCCCCAACCCTAACGGGAAAATGGAAATAAATACATTTTTTTAAATTTTATTATTTTTCCTTAACTAAGGGGGTGATGAAGGGCGGTTTGATTTACTGTTATAGCGGGTTTTTTAGCAGATTTTTATGATTGGCAGCTGTCACACACTTAAGGACCCTTTTTATTACAAAAAATAGTTTTTGTGTCTCCACATTTTTAGAGCTATAATTTTTCCATATTTTGGTCCACAGTCATGTGAGGTCTTGTTTTTTTGCGGGACGAGTTGACGTTTTTATTGGTACCATTTTCGGGCCTGTGACATTTTTTGATCGCTTTTTATTCTGATTTTTGTGAGGTAGAATGAACAAAAAACAGCTATTCATGAATTTCTTTTGGGGGGGCGCTTATACCGTTCCACGTTTGGTAAAATTGATAAAGCGGTTTTATTCTTCGGGTCAGTACGATTATAGCGATACCTCATATCTTTTTTTTATGTTTTGGCGCTTTTATACGATAAAAACTATTATATAAAAATAATTATTTTTGCATCACTTTATTCTGAGGACTATAACTTTTATTTTTTCGTTAATGATGCTGTATGGCGGTTCATTTTTTGTGGGACCATGGTTATTTAAATCCGTCTTTTTAATCGCGTGTTATTCCACTTTTTATTTGGCAGTATGATAATAAATCGTTGTTTTTTTCCTCTTTTTTTTTTTTACGGTGTTCACTGAAGGGTTTAACTAGTGGGACAGTTTTATAGGTCGGGTCGTTACGGTCGTACTTTTATTGTTTTTTTTTTATTTAGATAAAGAAATGTATTTATTGGAATAAAAAGAAGACTTAATGTGAGTAAATGCAGAAGGTTCACCACAATGTGCAAACCACTAATCAGCCTTAAAAATAGAAAGGCCAGATTAGACTTTGCCAAAAAAAAAACCATCTCAAGAAGCCAGGCAGTCATTGTAGAGAATCTTTTGCAGGCAAAGTATTAAAAATGAACATCATTAAAATTCGATTATTGTCCAAATATTTCTAGATCTAGCTATGTCTTAGGCATACATATTAACGGACAACAGTGCCAATCAGACAACGCTGCAAAAAATGCACAAAACCTGTAAAGAAAAGAAAACTGACCAAATTGTCAATGAATCATTCTAATTTAAGGAATAAACACTTTATTAGAGATCACGATGGCATACAGTGGATGTACAAACAGAAAGAAGATGCCTACCCAAATGTAGATGCAATTATAAAAACATCATATTTTTTGTAGGGGGGTGTGTAGTTGAATGCAGGCATATGATCGATAGTTGGCATACCACTTACACGCGAAACACTGAAATATGGAGTATGGAAAGCCGTGGGTTATATAATGGATTATGCACATATATAACAATGAGTGTATAGATATAGGCAAAATTAATTATACAGTGTGCATGCTTCTATTGTCCAATTTTTATCCATGCATCAACCATATATTTTAGTCAACGCTGTCAAACACATCAGAAATACATCATTATTTCAAAAAACAGTACATACTGTATAAGTAGCAAATTCCTAGTATGATGAACCGGACACACGTTTCGGCAAAAGCCTTCCCCTGTGAGGATGTGCGCTCTCTGTTTTGTCCATCCACTGTAATCTTAATCATTAAAAATACTTATTCCTTAAATTGGAGTGACTCATGGAATATTTGGTCGGTTTTCTTGGTGTACAAAAGGAGACAACTAGAATTTTCATATTCACTTATTATATCCACAATTAAGTTCTAAACTTTGTAGGAAACAAATAGATACCTGTTGGCAGAACTGCAGCAACATTATCTTGATCAATTCTTGTGTTATATGAAAGTGCATAAAACAAGCCTAGAAAAAAAAAAAGATACATGTATAAAAGCAATGAAAAGTTATCAAAAGCTGTTGGCACTCATTTACCCATTCTTGTGACTCCTGACCCAAACTCAAAATCCTCAAGTGCATATATGATGCTGTGAAGTTTGAGTTAGAGACCAGTGGCTAGTCTGTGAATCGCCATCCATACTTGGACAATGATGTGTGAAATCTAGTACAACACTCATTAATGTGTACCCCATTCATATAATCTTATATTACGCACTGTTAATGGGGGAGGGAGTGTGTTCTGCTGCTGACACTCATAGGCGCAATGTCCCCCATCTTGATATATTTGGCCATCATCACGCCACACACATAAAAGAAAACAATTCTATATACCTTCCCCTGCACTCACTCGCACTTCGGCGTCTTCTTCTGCTGCCTGCAACTGACTTCAGCGTGTAAGCGGCACAGTGCATAATGTCAAAGCCATGCGCCCCCACACGCCGACGTCAGCTGCCGGAATATTCACTGCTCCCCACACCCAGAACTATGGGCATGGGGAGTGGTAAATATTCATTTTCCTTAACACCTTTCCGACATCATGAGCAATAATCCGTCCATGTGACCTGGGTCTATCTAACAAGGGATGGATTATTACGTCGGCGCGATCACCCGCGCACACAGGTGGTGTGCAATCGATCGCCGCTGGATGTCAGCTGATTCTGACACCCTTCACTAAGTGCCAGGAGTGGTCACGCACCGTTCCCGGCACTTTTACCCCCACAATGCTTTGATCAAATGAGATTGCAACATGCTGACAGCCCCTCTGCCTTTGGCTTTGAGACCCTGCGGTGTGACGTGGGGTCCCAATATTTGCCATGGTGACCCGACATCGTTGGGTCACCAGAGCTAGGAAACTTGCTGATGCACAGTCATCCCCATGCTGCAGAAGCGATTAGACTGAAAAAAACTGTGGGAATAAGTAAAAAAAGTTTTTTAAAAATATTTTTATTATTTAAAAACAAAAATTAAAAGATATATCTATAAACAAATATTTGAATGAAAAAATATAAACAATAAAAGTATACATATTTGGCATCGCCGCGTCTATGGGGCAAATATCTCTATGGAGCATCTTATGGGGCCATGTGCAGCATTATATGGGGGCAAATATCTCTATGGAGCATCTTATAGGGCCATGTGCAGCATTATATGGGGGCAAATATCTCTATGGAGCATCTTATGGGGCCATGTGCAGCATTATATGGGGCAAATATCTCTATGGAGCATCTTATGGGGCCATAATCAACATTTGTGCAGCATTATATGGGGCAAATGTCTGTATGGAGCATCTTATGGGGCCATAATCAACATTTGTGCAGCATTATATGGGGCCCATCATAAATTGTATGGAGCATTATATGGGGCGTATTTTGTATGGAGCATTATATGGGGCCCATCATGAACTGTATGGAGCATTATATGGTGCTCCTGATTCAATATGGATATTCAAAAACACTTAACCTACTGATGTCTCAATTAATTTTACTTTTATTGGTACCCATTTTTATTTTTGACATTTACCGGTATCTGCTGCACTTTCCACCCTAGGCTTATACTCGAGTCATTAAGTTTTCCCAGTTTTTTCGTGGCAAAATTAGGGGTTCCGGCTTATACTCGGGTCGGCTTATACTCGGGTTGGCTTATACTCGGGTCTTTACGGTGTTTTGTCTAGAAAATAGTTTTTATTGTGTAAAAGCGCCAAAACATAAAATATATATATGTATATGGGATCGCTGCAATCGTACTGACCCAAAGAATGAAACTGTCTTATCAATTTTACCACACACGGAGCGGCATAAACCCTCTGGTTTTTGTTCATTGTGCCTCCCAAAAGTCGGAATAGCAAAACGTTCTGTGCCCAAAAATGGTAGACTACAGGAAATTAAATGTACTGACTACATGTGAGGTCTACCCCCTGCCGAGGATAGATGAGCTGTTAGAGCAGCTAGCTAAAGCATCGTACCTCACCATCATGGAACTAAGTAGAGGTCTGTACCTAAGCAGGAAACTCCTGCCCAGAGAAGTGGCTTATGTCTCCATTGAAAAAGAATGTTTGGTAATTGTGTGGGCTCTGCAGAAGCTGCAACCATACCTCTATGGGCGAAACTTCACCGTGATCACAGATCATAACCCATTGAGTTTGCTCAACAGAGTAATTGGGGACAATGGGAAATTGCTTAGATGGAGTTTGATACTTCAGCAACATGATTTCACAATTCAGCACAAGAAGGGAGTTGATCATGGCAATGCTGATGGCCTTTCTCACCAAGATGGGGCGGAACCAGATACGTGCTCGGGAGCTGACCTATAAGTCAACCCCATGCACGTTCATAAGGAGCGAGGTGTGGTGAAATATGTGTGTGTGTATATATATATATATATATTACAGTGGGGCAAAAAAGTATTTAGTCAGTCAGCAATAGTGCAAGTTCCACCACTTAAAAAGATGAGAGGCGTCTGTAATTTACATCATAGGTAGACCTCAACTATGGGAGACAAACTGAGAAAAAAAAATCCAGAAAAATCACATTGTCTGTTTTTCTAACATTTTATTTGCATATTATGGTGGAAAATAAGTATTTGATCAGAAACAAACAATCAAGATTTCAGGCTCTCACAGACCTGTAACTTCTTATTTAAGAGTCTCCTCTTTCCTCCACTCATTACCTGTAGTAATGGCACCTGTTTAAACTTGTTATCAGTATAAAAAGACACCTGTGCACACCCTCAAACAGTCTGACTCCAAACTCCACTATGGTGAAGACCAAAGAGCTGTCAAAGGACACCAGAAACAAAATTGTAGCCCTGCACCAGGCTGGGAAGACTGAATCTGCAATAGCCAACCAGCTTGGAGTGAAGAAATCAACAGTGGGAGCAATAATTAGAAAATGGAAGACATACAAGACCACTGATAATCTCCCTCGATCTGGTGCTCCACGCAAAATCCCACCCCGTGGGGTCAGAATGATCACAAGAACGGTGAGCAAAAATCCCAGAACCACGCGGGGGGACCTAGTGAATGAACTGCAGAGAGCTGGGACCAATGTAACAAGGCCTACCATAAGTAACACACTACGCCACCATGGACTCAGATCCTGCAGTGCCAGACGTGTCCCTCTGCTTAAGCCAGTACATGTCCGGGCCCGTCTGAAGTTTGCTAGAGAGCATTTGGATGATCCAGAGGAGTTTTGAGAAGATGTCCTATGGTCTGATGAAACCAAACTGGAACTGTTTGGTAGAAACACAACTTGTCGTGTTTGGAGGAAAAAGAATACTGAGTTGCATCTATCAAACACCATACCTACTGTAAAGCATGGTGGTGGAAACATCATGCTTTGGGGCTGTTTCTCTGCAAAGGGGCCAGGACGACTGATCCGGGTACATGAAAGAATGAATGGGGCCATGTATCGTGAGATTTTGAGTGCAAACCTCCTTCCATCAGCAAGGGCATTGAAGATGAAACGTGGCTGGGTCTTTCAACATGACAATGATCCAAAGCACACCGCCAGGGCAACGAAGGAGTGGCTTTGTAAGAAGCATTTCAAGGTCCTGGAGTGGCCTAACCAGTCTCCAGATCTCAACCCTATAGAAAACCTTTGGAGGGAGTTGAAAGTCCGTGTTGCCAAGCGAAAAGCCAAAAACATCACTGCTCTAGAGGAGATCTGCATGGAGGAATGGGCCAACATACCAACAACAGTGTGTGGCAACCTTGTGAAGACTTACAGAAAACGTTTGACCTCTGTCATTGCCAACAAAGGATATGTTACAAAGTATTGAGATGAAATTTTGTTTCTGACCAAATACTTATTTTCCACCATAATATGCAAATAAAATGTTAAAAAAACAGACAATGTGATTTTCTGGATTTTTTTTTCTCAGTTTGTCTCCCATAGTTGAGGTCTACCTATGATGTAAATTACAGACGCCTCTCATCTTTTTAAGTGGTGGAACTTGCACTATTGCTGACTGACTAAATACTTTTTTGCCCCACTGTATATAGTGACATATGTCTGGGATTATATGTGTGACTAGTGATAATGTAACATCTGTCCTGAAGGCAAGTCGCACATAGGTGTTAATAGGTACTTCTTTGGGACTAGTAGAAATTGTGTCTCCATATCTCACCAGGAGGTCTAGCTAGGGCCAAGAAGAAAGGTAACATTTGGCACCTCCTAGGTCTTGGAGGGGAGATGTTAATTGCGGCCTGAGGGTATCTATTCCTGAGAACCTTTTCACAAGGGTCTCAAGAGAAAAATAATATATTCATTAGTAGCGCGGCCGTGGCCAATCAGAAAGCCAGCAATTATGATATTAACCTGAGGGGCCGGTCTAGAAACCTGACCTCCAGACCAAAGTTATAAATGTATTAATTAAACCTACATAGAAAAGAAATACCAATAGTGACACTAAGTAAAGAAATAGGATACTAAAAAACACAAACCCAAAAGTATCCAAAAACCATATAACATATAAATTTTATTTACTGAAACATTACACAACATGATTGTACATATTTAAAAAGCATGAACAACATGCTAAAACAGAATAAAATCAAAATGATGGAAAAATATAAATGAGGGGGATAGGTGTGTGGACCAGCCAGTAAGGAATCATTATACAACGGTTATAAATAAAATAAGTAAATAAGTAAATAATTATAGGAACTCATGATGGTAACAATAATAAATATAAATTGTACTGGATTAACATATAATGCCTAATAAGTATATAGGTAAAATTAATATAAGAATATATAAAACTGATGGACACTAATATTATATATATATATATATATATATATATATATATATATATATATATATATATATATATATATATATATATATATATATATATATATATATATATTCTCCATGCATAGTGCAATATATTAAAGAAGTAATAATACTACTATATAATAAAAATAATGTTAACCAAACAAATTCATATTTACAAATTGCACAGTGCAATCAATAGTAATGGTTGCCAAAAGATATTAGTAACTGCATCACTAAATGGCAATAAATATGATTGGTATCAAATTCATGCGAGTCAGATGGAACAATGCAAAATTCTTTTCATCTGCTTCACTGTTTACTCTGTGATATATTATGGACACCATTAACTGCATTTTGCATTGTTCTATCTGACTCGCATGAATTTGATACCAATCATATTTATTGCCATTTAGTGATGCAGTTACTAATATCTTTTGGCAACCATTATTATTGATTGCACCGTGCATTTTATAAATATGAATTTGTCTGGTGAACATTATTTTTATTATATACTGTAGTAGTCTTATTACTTCTTTAATATATTGCACTATGCATGGAGATTATATATATATATATATATATATATATATATATATATATATATATATATATATATATATATATATATATATATATATATATATATATATATATATATATATATACATACATATACACATATACACACTAGTGTCCATCAGTTATATATTCTTATATTAATTTTACCTATATACTTATTAGGCATTATATGTTAATCCAGTACAATTTATATTTATTATTGTTACCATCATGAGTTCCTATAATTATTTACTTATTTAATTATTTTATTTATAACCGTTGTATAATGATTCCTTACTGGCCGGTCTACACACCTATCCCCCTCATTTATATTTTTCCATCATTTTGATTTTATTCTGTTTTAGCGTGTTGTTCATGCTTTTTAAATATGTTGTACAATCATGTTGTGCAAAGTTATAAATTTAGGCTGCAGACAGAGAATTGTGTTCACATGATGGGGGCAGCCTGAGAAGCTGGTGTAATCCAATCTCCATTTGTCCTACCCTCAGGTAGCAGAAGCAACTACCAGTTAGATAATTTCTGTAAGTTCTCCTCTTTCTTTTATACGGTTTTGCATAAGTTGTATGTCTTTTTATCATATTTTTATACCTTTTATTGTAAGCATTGAACCTTTGGTTATTAAAGTATAAAACTTTAACAAGTTGAACCTTGAATGTTCTGAAAGAATCCATAGCCTAAGGTGTGTGAGCCTTATGAGGGATAGACATTATTAGTATTATTAGTTCCGGGACTCATCGCCCGTGTATTCGGTGAGTGGTGGCAGAGTGTATGAGCAGGTGTGTGGCCTGGGTCGGTGTGTGATTTATGCTCCCATTACAGCATAGGACAGAGGTTGAATGCTGGACTGAGAGTGGGGAGATAGATTAACCCTTGCAGGCACAACCCCAAGTCACGTGTGATAGCAGGCACGTGACGAATAAGTGACACCACGGAGAAGGGATCCGTGACAATTGGTACCAATAAAAAAAGTCAACTCATCCCGCAAAAAACAAACCCTCACATGACTCTGTGGACCAAAACATGGACAAATTATTGCTCTCAAAATATGGTGATGCAAAAACTATTTTTTTCAATAAAAAGCATCTTTTAATGTGTGACAGCAGCCAAACATAAAAACCCGATATGAATCTGGTATCGCACCGACCCGAAGAATAAAGTCGCCTAATCACTTATACCACATGAGGAGCGGTGTAAAAAATAAGTAAAACCAATTCTTCACCTGCTGTTGATTTTTTCATTCTGCCTCCCAAAGATCGCAGTAAGGCTCAGCGCACATTTATCCTGAGCTCTGCACTGAGCGATTACACCGGTGTTTCCGTGTAAATCTCTGAAATACATAATTCAGATGGAACCTCTGGTGGAAGATTCCCTATAATGAGACAGACTGAGGCACGGTGCACGCCATCAAACCTGTGATCTGGCGGTGTCCATCTTTTTATGACTGCATAAAACGTGCAGTGGGTCACAGTTTTGTGCAATTCTGAAAAGAAGGACACCGCTGAACAGAGGCCAGACGGAGTCCAGAGTAACTCTGCTGCCTCATTATAGTGAATGGATCCCTCAGGGGGTTTCATCTGAATCACGTCACTCAGAGATTTAAATATAAACCCCCAAAGTAAGTGGTCAGTCTAGAGCGCCGGATAACTGTTGATCCAAAATGTTATGTAAAATATTCCCAATAAAGCTTAAACTCAATCCACAAAAAAAGCAAGTCTCCACCCAGGTCTGCCATCTGTTAACAGAAATATGGGTGGCTTCCACATTACTGTTAGTACAAAGGCTCTGGAAAAAGCAAAATGGCTCCTCACCCGCCAAAAGAAATTCAGCAAATTCTTCGCTCTCAAATCTAAATGCCCCCCTCCCTTAAGAGCCCCACAGTGTACCTAAACCACATATTGTGTCCACGTTTGGCATTTTTGAAAGCAATGAGAACCCACCTAACTTAAGGGTGCATGCCTCCAGAAGCATGGGCTGGGCATAACGTACTGGTAACTGCAACATACTGGTTACTACAGCGTACTGGTCACTATAACGGCAGTTTGCAATTTTCACTCAGCAACATTCATTGCTGCTTGTTTATGGAAAACACCCATGGAGTCAAAATCGTCACTACACCTGTAGATAAATTCCCCAAGGGGTATAGTTTCCAAAATGGGTCACTTGAGGGGGGATTCTGCTCTTCTAGCAATAGGGGCTCTGTATATGGAGTCCACAAACTGTTCTAGGAAATACCGGATTACGTACCGGTAATGCTCTTTTATAGAGCCCACGACAGCACCCACTAGAGAGAGGGGATCCGCCCCTAGGAACAGGAAACCTACAGAGAGATAAAAGGGGCGGCCCCCCCTCGCTCCTCAGTTGTTTTACAGAGAATAGGAGGAACCGCCGCCAGGTTTTAGTTAACAGGTTCGGGTATATCCATATATATACATATTTACAACCTCATACTATATTTTCTAATATTTACACCTCACCAAACCAGCACCATGTGCAACTATATACAGAAAAGGGAGGGATGTGAACGGGTGCTGTCGTGGGCTCTATAAAAGAGCATTACCGGTACGTAATCCGGTATTTTCTATTCGCCACGACAGCACCCACTAGAGAGAATTGCAGAGACTATAGACTGGGTGGGTTTACTGAGTCAAGGACCGATACACCAAAGGTGAGATCAGAAGTAGAGGATAGATCTAATCTATAATGCTTATAGAAGGTATTCGGTGAAGACCAAGTTGCAGCCTTACATATAAGGTCTATTGGCACATTCGCCCTTTCTGCCCAGGAAGTCGACAAGGCTCTTGTAGAGTGTGCTCCCACATGTATTGGAGGATCTTTCCCTCCAGCCTTATACGCCAAGATTATTGCCTCTCTGATCCAGCGAGATAATGTGTTCTTTGTGACTCCGGCACCCTTGGTTTTACCCTGAAAAGACACAAAGAGAGCCCTACTCTTCCTCCAGTCCCTAGTTCTCTCTAAATAGGCTAAGACAGTCCTTTTTACGTCTAGGGTGTGAAGTCTTTCTTCTTCTGGAGTTGAGTGGTTCTCATAAAATGTAGGTAACTGGATCTCCTGGGATCTATGAAAGGTAGAAGCCACCTTAGGGAGATAACAAGGATCTGTTTTTAAAAGTATCCTATCTGATGTTACCACAAAAAAGGGAGGATCTATAGATAAAGCATGAAGATCACTTACTCTTCTGGCAGAAACTAATGCCACTAATAATACCGTTTTTAAAGAAATATTTTTTAGTGAGGCTGCATGGAGAGGCTCAAAAGGTGATTGAGTCAATGCATTTAGGACTATTGATAGATCCCACTGAGGGACCCGAGGTATGCTAATTGGTCTCGATCTCTCACAGGCAGATATAAACCGAGATATCCATTTATTACCTGCTACATCAAAATTAAAAAGAGCTCCTAAGGCTGACACCTGCACTTTCAGAGTGCTTACAGAGAGTCCTAATTCCAGACCTTTTTGTAGAAATTCCAATATTGGAAATATAGGAATATCAGCGGAAAGTTGTGTAGTATGGAATTGAAGGAATTTCCTCCAAATTCTGACATAAATCCTGGTAGTTGAGGGTTTTCTACTTTTCATCAGAGTATCTATTAACCCACTAGAAAACCCCCTGAGATTTAGTAACTGCCTTTCAAACTCCATGCAGTTAAATTCATGCCCTTTGCCTGAGGATGAAGGAACGGACCCTGAGAGAGCAGGTCCTTGGATTGAGGCAGAATCCACGGGTCCGACACTGACATCGCCCTCAGCCATGAGAACCATGGCCTTTTGGGCCAGAATGGGGCTATTAATAGAATTCTTGCTCCTTCTTCTCTTATTTTTCTTATTACCAAAGGTAGTAGATTCAATGGAGGAAAAGCATATGCCAGGTCGAAAGTCCAGGGCACTTGGAGGGCATCGAGTATGTCCGGCTTGTCCTCTCTGTTTAGAGAGGCAAACATCCTGACCTGTCGGTTGGCTCTTGTGGCAAACAAGTCTATTTGAGGAATACCCCATTGCGCTGTTATCATTTTGAAAATTTTCCTGTTTAGCATCCATTCCCCTTGATGAAGGGTGTGACGGCTCAGAAAATCGGCACGAAAGTTGTCTGTGCCCCTGATGTGAACTGCTGATAGTGATAGCAGATGACCTTCGGCTAATTTCATGATGTCTGATGCCAGCTGCCTGAGTCTGTCCGACCGCGTACCTCCTTGATGGTTTAAGTAAGCTACTGCCGTGGTGTTGTCGGAGAACACTCTTGTGTGAGAGCCGCTGAGCTGAGGAAGAAAGTGAAGTAGGGAATAATATATTGCCCTCAACTCTTTGACATTTGAAGAACTATCTAGTTCCGAACTAGACCAAAGATCCTGAACCCACTGATCCTTAAAATGTGCCCCCCAGCCTTTAGGACCAGCATCTGTGGTCACTATACTAGAGGGGGAAATTATCCAGAGAACCCCTTTTGAAAGGTTTTTCTGATTTAACCACCACCTAAGGGAGTGTAATACTTCCGTTGTTAGATAAACTGTTCTATCCAGACAGCCTCTATTCTTAATGTCCTCCTCTAATATAAATTTTTGTAGAGGCCTAGTATGAGCCTGTGCCCACTGGACCGCAGGGATACACTATGTCAGAGAACCTAGTAATGACATGCTCTGTCTGAGTGACATACTACGATTTTCTATTGCTAAAGATACCTTATCAACTATGGAGATTTTCTTATCCTCAGGCAGCTTACAAATCTGGTCAGCTGAATCTAGAAGGAGCCCTAGGAATTTCTGACACTTAACCGGCTGAAGTCTAGATTTTTCCCAATTAACCAGCCACCCCAGGGATTGTAAGGAAACCACTACTTCCCGTAACCTCTGCTCACACTGTAGGGGGTCTTTACCCACAATCAATAGGTCATCTAGATATGGAATGACTAAAGTATCTTTTACTCTTAGGAAAGACATAACTTCCAATAGCAATTTTGTGAAAACCCTTGGGGCCATGGATAATCCGAAGGGCATCGCCTTATATTGTAGATGACGAATTTGTCCCTCTATACAGACTGCTACCCGAAGGAACTGCTGGAATAAATGATGTATAGGAATATGATAGTAAGCATCCTTAAGATCCAATACTACCATGTAACAGTTTGGAAATAAATTCTTTATGGCTGAACGAATGGATTCCATTTTGAATGTTTTAGGCCTTATAAAGGAGTTCAGCTTTCTTAAATCAATTATGGTTCTGAAAGAGCCATCCGGCTTATTAATCAGAAACAAGGGAGAATAAAATCCCCTCCCCCTCTGGGAAGATGGGACTTCCACTAGGACTTGTTTGCGTAGGAGGGTTTTAACCTCTGTTTCAAGTGCCTCTTGCTGAGGCCTGGATCTTAAGGTGGTAAGGAGGAAGGAGTCCGGTGGAGTTCTAATAATGTCTAATGTGAGGCCTGAAGATATTAATTTAATGGCCCAAGTATTTATTGTTATCTCTTCCCATTGTTGCCTAAACTGTTTTAATCTTCCACCCACTGGAGGAATATAATTACTGGAATTTGTCGGCTGGCTTGAATGGACGTTTATTAAACAGGTTTCCTTTTTGTTTAAAATCCTTATTGTTCCATCTGTCTCTGAAGCCTCCCTTCTTTCCGAATGGTGGCTTCCTGAAGGCCCTTCTGTAAGATGGAACAAAGGGATTAGGGAATCCTTTTTTCCTTTCACCTGCCTTCTTGAGTATATCGTCAAGGACTGTTCCAAACAGGTACTCACCCTGACAGGGTATGGCACATAATTTTGATCTAGATTGGGCATCTCCTTTCCAGTTTTTTAGCCATAAAGCCCGCCTAGCCGTGTTGGAGATATTAGCTGTTCTGGCCGCCAGACGTAGGGAGTCAATAGAGGCATCCGATATAAAGGCAGCCGCACCCTTGATCAAAGGGATAGATGCTCGTAACTTCTCCCTGGATACACCATTTTTAATATTTTGCTCCAGCTGATCCAGCCAGACTAACATTGATCTGCCAGTACATGTGGCTGCAATTGCCGGTTTGAATGCCGTGACACAGGCCTCCCACGATTTTTTAAGGAGCGCATCTGATTTTCGGTCCATGGGATCTGTTAAGGAACCTGCATCTTCCACGGGCAAGGAGAACCGGCGAGATGTAGATGCAACTGCAGCATCGACCTTTGGTATTTTGGTCCATGTACTTAAATCTTCGTCATCAAATGGGTAGCGCCTTTTACAGGGTATTGGTACAAAACCTTTTTGACCTTTACCCCATTCCTTCTTAACGAGGTCCTTTATGGCCTGGTTTATTGGAAACACGTGGCCTTTCCGTTGGGAAAGACCAGCAAACATGATTTCCTGTGGTGTTTGGGGTTCTTTTGACTCCGATACCCCCATCGTATTTCTCACCGATTTAACCAAGTTGTTTATGCCTTCAGTTGGAAAGCAAACAAAGTCTTCTTCCCCTGAAGAATCAGACAGTTGAGAGACCTCAGAGTCGACCTCCCCACTCTCTGCTGACGTGTCGGCTCTAGGTGAGGATACTCTTCTTTTCTTTTTCTCGGTATTAATCGAGGAAGAACCGCCTCCTAACGACTGAAGTTCTTCCCTAATTATGAGCCGTATCTCGTTCATTTTCACCGATTCCTCCTGCCGTAAGGTGTTATCTATACATGCCTGACATAGACTCTTAGTATAGGAGTCAGGCAGGGGTTCGGTACATATAGCACATTGTTTGTGCTTACTCTTTCCCGTCCTTTTTGCCTAAAATAATACAAGCAAAGGAATCAATATATACTTCAGTGAAGTATGCGTACACTCACCCAGCGTATTAATTTTACCGGCTGCGGGGTTGTCTTAGTTTGGGATGTGGAACGGGATGATTTTCTTCCCGATTTATCAGTGGAGTCACTTAACTTAAAGTGTCCACTGCTGTTTTTCCTGGTTTCGCTACTAGGTACTAGTGGCTCTTCCATGGAGTGCACACGGACCTCCTCTTGGGATGACATAATGCACACTGACTGCACTTCTCATCCTGACTTTTATAGTGTAGCCACTCCTGCATACATCCCCATCCTGTTTTTTTTTTTTTTTTTTTTTTTTTTACTCACAAGTCCGGCATCCAGACGCTGGGATCGCATGGGGGAATCCAATATGGCGGTTCCCCCGGAAATGGTACTCTGACACCGCGACCCCGGAAGTTCAAGCTTCCTTCCATGGGACGCCGACGCTACTGCGCATGCGCCCGCGTCTCTGCAAACCGGAAGCGCTCTCAGCGCTGCTTCCCACCATGTCGCCTCTTACCTCTGGAGGAAACGGAGGGAAGATTCCGCCCAGGGATACCACACCGCTGCTCAGCTCCACTCAGGAGGGCATTACCACAGGTATCCACACTGCGCCGTGCCTTTCATTAGCACTTACCCAACGGTGTCCCAGCAGGGAGACCGTTGGTACCTTCAGGCTTCCCTGTCAGCCGCACCAGATGAGGGGGGAGCCCGCAGGAACATTCCCCCGACACTGTCTACCTGCTCTGGGACCCCTGTCGCTCAGCAGAGTCGATACAGGCGGTAGCCCAGGCAGGTCTTCCTCTTCTTAGCCATAGAGTTCTTCTCTGTGGGTTCCCTTCTAGGAACAGGAAACCAACTGAGGAGCGAGGGGGGGCCGCCCCTTTTATCTCTCTGTAGGTTTCCTGTTCCTAGGGGCGGATCCCCTCTCTCTAGTGGGTGCTGTCGTGGCGAATAGAAAAATCTGTGTTCCAGGAGGCAAATAGTGCTCCATTCCTCCAGAGTCTCTCCGTATGGCTAAGTAGTACTGTACAGCCACATATGGGGTTTTGCCACGTTCAGTAGAAATTGTGGGACAAATTTTGGTGCCATTTTTACCCATTTCTTGTGTGAAAATGTAAAATCTGGGGCTAAAACATACTGTTGGTGGTAAAAATGTAGTTATTTTTTCTTTAATGCCCAATGGTACAAAATTCTGAGACACACCCGTGGTGTCAATATGGTCACTGCACCTCTAGCTGAATTCATTGAGGTGTAGTTTGTAAAATCAGTTCACATATAGGGGTTTCGGTTGTTCTGGCACCTCAGGGGCACTGAAAATGTGACATGGCACCCTCAAACCATTCCAGAAAAATCTGAACTCCAATATGGCGCCTCTTACCTTTTGAGCTTTGCACTGTGCCTCAAAAGTAGTATACCCCCACATATGGGGTATTTGGCGTACTCAAGAGAAATTGCACAACAAATTGTATGGTGCAATTTCTCCTGTTACCCTTATGAAAATGCAATATTTTTTGCTGAAAACATTTGTGGGGAAAATTTGATTTTTTTTTAATATATATATGAGAAAACCTATTATACAGTTGCGTTGTCCTGCTGTGCAGATGGCACCAAATTGCCTCCACTGCTGATTTTCAAGAGAAAAACCATGCCAAAAGAGGCAATCCCAAAAGGAGTCATTGTTCATGTTCACGACAAGGGACGGATGGATGAAAATGGCATGAAGATATGGATAGAAAAAGTGTGGTCCAAACGTCCTGGAGGGCTTCTGAAAAAAACTGCTCTATTAGTGCTGGACCAGTTTAGGGCACATATCACTGAAGCCACAAAAAGGAGATTTAAAAGTAGAGAAAACCCATATTGCCGTAATTCCTGGGGGGCTTACCAGTCAGTTGCAACCTTTGGATGTTTCCATCAACAAGCCATTTAAAGTTTTCATGAGAGAAGAGTGGAATAAATGGATGGCTGCTGGAAACCATGATCTGACACCAACTGGACGAATGAAGAGGCTCACAATCACCCAAGTTTGTGAGTGAGTGAAAGCCTCATGGCAGTCCGAATGAAACCATTGTGAAGTCCTTCAAATAATGTGGCATCAGCAATGCCTTAGATGGCTCTGAAGAGGACATCCTCTATGAACAGAGTGAAGACAGTGATACTAGTGATTCTGAGGAACCGAGCTTCATAAATACGGACAGTAGTGATGAGGAGTTCTTGGGGTTCCCTGATAACTGAGGAGTTTCTGTACTTAAATCAGTAATGGTTGTTAATGTTGCTACTGAGTTCTGTTTACATTTGCATTGGTGAAATATGTTATTAAATATTTTACCCCGTTATTTGCTTCAAAATATTTTTTTTCCTATTTTCAACCTCTAAAACTTAGGTGCGTCTTATGGTCCGGTGCGTCTTATAGTCCGAAAAATACGGTAAATTATGAGCTTAGAGCAGGGGTGGGGAATCTTGTTTTTTCTGCCAAGGGCCATTTGGATATTTATACCATCCTTCGGGGGCTGTACACACTCCGCCCACAAAGTACACCCTGACTCTAGCAGTGGTTTCAGGACGTAATCTTTCATTGCATGCCCTTCAGTGTTCAGTGGTGAACACTGCATGTGTGTGCCAACAGAGCAAGAAGAAATTAATGAGCTTGTCCTAATCAAAATAAAGCTCCCTGCCCAAGAATGCGGTCCCTGAGAATCTGCTCGGCGGCCTGAGAAAAGGTCATCGAGGGTCGTATATGGCCCTGGGGCCTGAGGTTCCCCACCCCTGGCTTAGAGCAATGTTCAGCACTTTGAGAGAACAGCTGAAAACAATGTTTGTGTCAGAGTTGCAGACATCTATGCCCAGTTGTTCTCTGTGTAGGAGGTGCAGCTTCTTCGAGGACACTTATTCTAATGTTTTGCAGCTAAATTGGACAAGGAGGGAAAAAATAAGGGACAATGAAGACTGTAAATTCTTCATATATTGATGGGTATTAAGGGTATGAAGATTTCTATGTATGCAGTATCGGTCCTAAGTGGGAGTTCGTAAAGTCATAAAAAACGTATGTATGCAAGCTACTTTATACCCTAGGTCTAAAATAAAACGTTCTCATGTCATTGTCACCATACAGAAGCAGAAGTTGTGGAACATTAAAATCAATGTGTCTCTGCACGTCAGCGTGTTTTCACGGACCGTGTGTCCGTTTGGAAAACACAGAGACATGTCAGTGTTCGTGGAAGCGCACGTATTACACGGACCCATTAAAGTCAATGGGTCCGTGTAAAACACGCACCGCACACGGATGTTGTCCGTGTGCAGTCCGTGTGCTGTGCAGGAGACAGCGCTACAGTTAAGCGCTGTCCCCTGCATCTGGTGCTGAAGCAACCATTCATTTCTTCTCTCCAGCATCGTTCGCTGGAGAGAAGATATGAAAAATCTTTTTTTTTTTTTTTTTTTTTGGGGGGGGGGGTGTTTAAAATAAAGATCCCTGTCCCCAACCCCCTCCCACCCCCTGTGCGCCCCCCCGCTGTTAATAAAATATGTACCATGAATTGAATGCGGAGTACGATGAGATGGAGCAAGGAACCATACTGGGTGATTACACCCAGCCCAGCCTCATCTCATCCTAACGTGGATTGGGTGACAATGAGGAAGAACAGGAGCTAGTTTCATGCACTATAGAGAGGAGGAGGAGGAAGAGGAGGAAGAACAGGAGCTAGTTTCATGCACTATAGAGGAGGAGGAGAAGGAGGACGACATGGTCAGTCGTCCTTTTGGTGAGGACACGGAAGTCTTGCCTGTTAGCAGTCTGGCACGCATGGCTGAGTTTATGTTACACTGCCTTTCCCGTGACACTCACGTTCTCAAAATTTTGGGTGAGAGTCATTACTGGTTGGTGACACTTCTAGACTCACGCTACAAGGAGAACTTTCTATCTCTTATTCCTGAGGGGGACAGGTCTAATAAAATGGGGCAGTACCAGAAGGCCCTTGTTGCGGAATTATTACAAAAAATCCCATCTGAAAACGCTGATGGCAGAGGTCACGGTTCGTTGGACAACCAAGGAGTACAGGCGAGAGCGACACAAATCCAATCCAGCAGAGGCAGGGGAACACTGGCAAAGTTCTGGGAGAGTTTTCTCTGACCCTCCCATCACACAGGCCCTGAGGCATAGGGTACTCTCACAAGGAGTGCAAAGTTTGGGAAGATGCTGAGGGAGAACCAATGTCCTCCGTGCTTCCTCTGTGCCTTATAATTATTGGGTATCCAAGCTGGACACGCAATAACTGTATAGGAGACTCACTGTTTAATAATGGGAACAGCAAAGCATAGCCGGCTGATGGCTCTCTAAGAATAGTGAGGGCCGACTGCTGGCCCTTTAAGAATAGTAAAGGCCGCGTGATGGCCTTATTAAAATTGGCTTTGTGACTTTTTTGCCTTTTTTTCCAGAGTCCCTCCATAAATGAAACAGGATGTGTCTGATGTGTCACACACATGGCCAGATAAGATTGTGAAATGTTAAAATTACATTTCCCAGTGAATGCATTTGTCTTAGGCCTCTTTCGCAATGCGTCGGGCCAACGTACCGACGGACGTTATGAATTCTTTGCACGACGTGGGCAGCGGATGCAGTTTTTCGACGCACCCGCTGCCCATTCTGCAGTCCGGGGAGGAGGGGCGGATTTCCGGCCGCCCATGCGCAGTCGAAAATGGCGGACGCGACACACAAAAAAACGTTACATTGAACTTTTTTTGTGACGACGGTCCGCCAAAACACGACAGATCCGTCGCACGACGGACGCGATGTGTAGAAATCCGTCGCGATCCATCGCTAATGCAAGTTCATGGGCAAAAAAAACACATCCTGCGAGCACATTTGCAGGATCCGTTTTTTGTCCTAAACGACGGATTGCGGCGGATTGCAAACGACGGAAGTGTGAAAGAGGCCTTAGTTGAAAGCAATACTAAAGTTGAAAAACGCATCAAAAACGCGATGTGTGAACATAGCCTAAGGTGTGGAGGAGCATTTTTGTTTTTGGTTATTTACTTTGCCTTATATACAAGTCATTACCCTGTAAAGGCTGTTCCTTAACATATTTCCCAGGAAAATCCATTTTGGTTTTGTTTTTGTATGTTTTATTGTGAGAAAGCCATTCACATTTTATTGAACTACTATAGACAGACACATACTGGTCAGTGGAACATAATTCGTAGAACTTAAGAATACTGTATCACTATCCAGAGTCGCCTAGATACATTTCACGCAGTCTCCACCTACTCCTTACAGACCGCGAAGTTCCCGTGACATCCACCGCGTGTCTCCATTAGCGCCTGGCGGCCCGCCCCTGCACACCAGACTGTTTCAACCAATGCTGCGTGTGCTCCAACCTCGTACATGGGCAGGCATTCCCTCAACCACCTCAGGCGTTGTCTCTCCACGATACAGGCCGCACTCATTGTACCCAGCTTTCCCGGTGTTAGCGAGATCATTGTATCCAGCTCTCCCAGCAATCAGCTGTTCAAGCCGAAGGTAACAGTTTAACCTCACTAATTGCATTTTCAGTGACACACTCTATATAATATTATTTTAGTATTACATATGTTATTTTTGGTGGCACACTTTATTCAGTAACAAATCTGGTGACACCATTGTTCTAGTGAAATTAACGATATCCTCTCACAGTCTAGCTCCTCGTTAATCCCTTACCGACCTCCGCCGTACTATTACAGCGGAGGTCGGATCCCCTGCTTTGATGTGGGCTCCGGCGCTGAGCCCACCTCAAAGGCGGGACATGTCAGCTGTTTTAAACAGCTGACATGTGCCCGCAATAGTGGCGGGTGAATTCGCGATTCACCTGCCGCTATTAACTAGTTAAATGCCGCTGTCAAATGCTGACAGCGGCATTTAACCGGCGCTTTCAGCCGCACGGCCGGAAATGAGCGCATTGCCGATCCCCATCACATGATCGGGGGTCAGCGATGCGTCGGCATAGCAACCAGAGGTCTCCTTGAGACCTCTATGGTTGCTGATGCCGGCTTGCTGTGAGCGCCACCCTGTGGTCGGCGCTCATAGCAAGCCTGCAATTCAGCTACATAGGAGCGATCAGCAGATCGCTGCTATGTAGCAGAGCCGATCAGGCTATGCTAGCATCTAGCCTCCCATGGAGGCTATTGAAGCATGGCAAAAGTAAAAAAAAAGTTTAAAAAAAAAAATATAAAAGTTTAAATCACTCCCCTTTCGCCCCATTCAAAATAAAATACAAAAAAAAAAAAAAAAAAAAAATCAAACCTACACATTTGGTATCACCGCGTTCAGAATCGCCCGATCAATTAAGAAAAAAAAAAAAAAAAAGATTAACCTGATCGCTTACCAGCGTAGCGAGAAAAAAAATGAGAAACTCCAGAATTACATTTTTTTGGTTGCCACGACATTGCATTAAAATGTAATAACGGGCGATCAAAAGGATGTATCTGCACCAAAATGGTATCATTAAAACGCCAGATCGGCACGCAAAAAATAAGCTCTCACCTGACCCCAGATCACGAAAAATGGAGACGCTACGGGTATTGGAAAATTGCGCAATTGCCCTCACATGGCCATATTGACGGGAAAAAAAAACAAAAAAAACAAAAACAAAACTTATGGCTCTGGGAAGGAGGGGAGCGAAAAACGAGAAGGTAAAAACGGAAAAGGGCAAGGTCGTGAAGGGGTTAAGCGGTAGTATTGCTGTATACTGACCGTAAAACCCTGTATGAGTGTATCCGTAAAGTAGGCAAGCTCTCATCGCTACAGAAATGCCAAACGTTTGGGCAATAAATGTGGTTCAGGCACATTGGGGCTCAGAAGGGAGGGGTTACATTTTGGATTTGGGAGCACAGAATTCGCTGGATTTCTTTTGGGGTGCTTTTCCAGAGCCTTTGTGCTATCAGTAACGTGGAAGCCCCCTATATTTCCATTGACAGATGATGGACCCGAGTGGAGACTTGCCCTTTTTGTGTGTGGATTGAGTTGAAGGTTTAATGGGAACATTTTACATAATGTTTGGGATCACACTTATCCGGCACTCTACGTTGAGCACCTTCTCTGGGGTTTCAATCTAAATCTCTGAGTGACATGATTCAGATGAACCCCCCCCCCCCCGAGGGCTCATTTACTACAATGAGGCAGCAGAGTTAATCTGGACTCGTCTTGCCTCTGTTCAGCAGTTTCCTTTTTTTCAGAAGGGCACGAAAAAGTGGTTGACCGCGCTTTTATACTAGCCAAAAAAGACGGACACAGCCAGATCACAAGCTAGACAGAGTCCACAGTGACTATCTGTCTTTATTATAGGGAATCTTCCGCCTACGGTTCCGTCTGAATCACTTATTTCAGAAATTTATATGGAAACCCCGGTGTAAGCGCACAGTGTAGAGCCAGGATAAATGTGAGCCCAAGCCTTACTGTGATCTTTGGGAGGCAGAATGAATAAATCAACAGCAGGTGCAATTACAGCGATACCAGATTTATATAATTTTTTTTTTATGTTTGGCTGCGGTCACACACTAAAAGATGCTTTTCAGTGCCAAAACTATTATTTTGATCACTATAATTAGATAGCTACAATTTTCCCATATTTCGTCCAACAAGAGTCATGTGAGGGCTTGTTTTTTGTGGGACCAGTTGAGGTTTTTATTGGACCGTTTTCAGTGACAAAAAAAAAACAAAACAAAACACAGCAATTCAAGAACTTTCTCTCTTCAGGGCTGCACCCTTACAGCGACCCCACATTTGTTATTTTTAATTTTTTGGCGCTTTTACCCAGTGAAAACTATTTTATAGAGAAAAAAAACATTTTTGCATCGCCATATCTTATTGAGCTGCATGGCGGCTTGTTTTTTTGCAGGACAAGATGAGGTTTACAGAGATACCATTTTTATTTATATTGATCACGTTTTATTCTACTTTTTGTTCAGCGACATGATGAAAAAGCTTGTCTTTTCCAAATTTTTATTTTTATTTATTTTTTTTTTTTTAAACACACAGGGTTTGCTTCAATTCATTGAAAGCCATCTCAGCTTTTGGAGACCACTTGGCCATAACCAACCACCTCAAGGAAATGCGTCACAGGGTCGGCTACCACGATGCCCAGGAAAGCTCTGACATGTTTCTTTGAGAGGGGTTGTGGCCAACTCTGGATCGCGTCCACTTTATATGGGTCTTTATTTCGTTTCTTCCAATGACATAGCTTAAGTATTTAGCTTCCTCCATTCCCATGGCACATTTCTTCCTGTTTATAGAAAACCCCACCTTCTGTAGAGTATCAAGTATCGCCGAGACTTTGCTTGGGTAAATACCTGAATCATTAAATGTAGATTCTCCCAGACTGATTTTAGCATTTCAGAGCCCAACTGGGCTCCTGTACTTACTTCCTTTCTTACTAGAGGTTGCTATAGAACACAATCGTGTTCCATGATTCACAGCAGCTCCAACTGTGTGCTCAAGGCTCCTAAATCCAGAGGACAGGAAACCACATTGAAGGAGGGAGTGGGAGTTGCCATTTTATTTTGTGATCGGGGCTTCCTGTCCAGTATTAGGGCTGGATCCTACTTTCTCATGTGTGCTGTCACACATGCATAAAAATGCTTGTCGCATTTTCTCCTGTTAGCCTTGTGAAAATTTAAATTTGAAGCTAAAAACATTTTTGTGGAAAAATGTGACTCATTATGATCTACATTATAAATCTTGCCTTGCGCAGGCGTGTACTACGGAGGACAGAGAATGAACTTCAATCCAATATTGCGGCCAGCATGCAGCCAGCGGGTAAGGAAAGGGTGAATCAAACACCCGAAAACTCCGCCCATATGACCAAAAACTGAACCCGCCAAATTTAGGTGACAGGTTCCCTTTAACTCCCCATCCACTGCCTTGAGGTGGATATATGGTGAGTAGGCATCCCGCCCATCTCTGACCTACTTACTTAAAAAGCCGGTCCCTTATGGCAGATTAGCCCCTTCAGCACACAGCATGCTGGAGAGAAACTTATGGGTTTCTAGATCACAGAAGAAAGCAATGTTCGTGACACATCTCCCTTCACATATAGTGCCAGTGACCCCGTCACACAGGTTATACTGTACATGCACATTATATACCACAACATGATCAAAATGGTAAATGTGGTTTGAGTTTTCTTACCTTTCTTTATAAATTGCTCATTAAATTCCTGTTTTAGAAATTCATGTAGAGGCAAGTTTCTTATTAAATGATAGGTTCCCATTCCATCAATGATATACTTTAATTTTTCAGGTAAATGTCTACATTCAGGTAGCAAAACAGACACCTGGAACAATAAAATAACATTAATGTACGAGTTCTGACAGAATGGGCTGCTCATTCCATCTTCTTTCAATGACTGACATCAAAGTTACCCAAAACTCATAAAATAAAGAATGCAAAATAGATTGTCACTGTATATACACACACATATTAACTTACAATGTGCCCCCTCTAGGATCCCCTATCCAAGGTACTAACAAAAGTTTAAAAGTGTGAGCAGAGCTGATCTATTTCTTTTTGAGATACAGTGCCTTGCGAAAGTATTTGGCTCCCTGGAACTTTTCAACCTTTTCCCCACATATCAGGCTTCAAACAAAGATACCAAATGTAAATTTTTGGTGAAGAATCAACAACAAGTGGAACACAGTTGTTTAGTTGAACGAAATTTATTGGTTATTTTAAATTTTTGTGGAAACTCAAAAACTGAAAAGTGGAGCATGCAATATTATTCAGCCGCTTTACTTTCAGTGCAGCAAACTCACTCCAGAAGTTCATTGTGGATCTCTGAATGATCCAATGTTGTCCTAAATGCCTAATGATGATAAATGTAATCCACCTGTGTGTAATCAAGTATCCGTATAAATGCACCTGCATCATGAAGACCAAGTAACACAACAAGCAGGTCCGTGATACTGTTGTGGAGAAGGTTAAAGCCGGATTTGGATACAAAATGATTTCCAAAACTTTAAAACATCCGAAGGAGCACTGTGCAAGCGATCATATTGAAATGGAAGGAGCATCATACCACTGCAAATCTACCAAGACCCGGGCGTCCCTCTAAACTTTCATCTCAAGGAGAAGACTGATCAGAGATGCAGCCAAGAGGCCCATGATCACTCTGGATGAACTGCAGAGATCTACAGCTGAGGTGGGAAAGTCTGTCCATAGGACAACAATCGGTCGTACACTGCACAAATCTGGCGTTTATGGAAGAGTGGAAAGAAGAAAGCCATTTCTCAAAGATATCCTTAAAAAGTGTTGTTTAAAGTTTGCAACAAGCCACCTGGGAGACACACCAAAAATGTGGAAGAAGGTGCTCTGGTCAGATGAAACCAAAATCAAACTTTTTGGCAACAATGCCAAATGATATGTTTGGCGTAAAGGCAACACAGCTCATCACCCTGAACACCCCATCACCACTGTCAAACACGGTGGAGGCAGCATCATGGTTGAGGCCTGCTTTTCTTCAGCAGGGACAGGGAAGATGGCTAAAATTGAAGGGAAGATGGATGGGGCCAAATACAGGACCATTCTTGAAGAAAACCTGTTGGAGTTTGCAAAAGACCTGAGACTGGGATAGAGTTGTCTTCCAACAAGACAATGATCCCAAACATAAAGCAAAATCTACAATGGAATGGTTCACAAATAAACATATCCAGGTGTTAGAATGGCCAAGTCAAAGTCCAGACCTCAATCCAATTGAGAATCTGTGGAAAGAGCTGAAAACTGCTGTTCACAAATGATCTCCATCAAACCACACTGAGCTCGAGCTGTTTGCTAAGGAAGAATGGGCAAGAATTTCAGTCTCTCGATGTAAAAAACTGATAGAGACATACCCCAAGCGACTTGCAGCTGTAACCACAGCAAAAGGTGGCACAACAAAGTATTAAGTTAAAGGGGCCGAATAATATTGCACGCCCCACTTTTCAGATTTGAATTTCCACAAAATTTATAATAACCAATAAATTTCATTCAACTTCACAATTGTGTTCCACTTGTTGATTCTTCACCAAAAATTTACATTTGGTATCTTTATGTTTGAAGCATGATATGTGGGAAAAGGTTGAAAAGTTCCAGGGAGCCGAATACTTTCGTAAGGCAGTGTATCTCAAAAAGGCCCACATTTAAAGGAAACTAACCAAGCCGGAGTTTAGCGATCCAAACAAACCTACCTCAAACTGACCGCAGGGCTTTAGGGAATAGGATGATTTATACATCTATATATATAATTGTCTAAGGGGTACTTCTGTCTGTCGGTCTGTAACGTAAATCCTGTGTCGCTGATTGGTCCAATGGACTGGACCAATCAGCGACGGGTACAGTCCGGCCGAGAATTAGTCCCTCCCTACTTCCGTCCAGTCAGTGCCTGGCGCTCGCTCCATACTCCTATCCAGTCAGCGCTGACACAGGGTTAATGGCAGCGTTAACGGACCACGTTATGCCGCGGGTAATGCACTCCGTTAATGCTGCTATTAACCCTGTGTGACCAACTTTTTACTATTGATGCTGCCTATGCAGCATCAATAGTAAAAAGATCTAATGTTAAAAATAATAAAAAAAACAAAACCTGCTATTTTCACCTTCCGTCGTCCGCCGATGCGCGCGCGAGACCGCTAAGTCATCTGGGTAATTTCGCAATGCATCGCTGGGAACGGAAGCTGGAGGCAGCAGCGCGCGCATCGGGACAGCTTCGCTGGACGCCGGCGGGTGAGTATATAACTCTTTTATTTTAATTATTTTATTTAACAGGGATATGGTGCCCACACTGCTATATACTATGTGGGCTGTGTTATATACTGCGTGCTGCTAATCCCTGCTTGGCCACTGTTATATACTGCGTGGCCACTGTTAGGGTATGTTTCCACGTTCAGGAAACGCTGCGTTTTTGATGCTGCATTGAGCCGCAGCGTCAAAAATGCAGCGTCCAGATGTTACAGCATAGTGGATAGGATTTAATGAAATCCCGTCTCCACTATGCATTAAAAGAAGCATGCGGCATACCCGCGAAAATGCACATGCGGCGCGTCTTTTAAGAATGCAGCATGTCCTTACATTGAAGATACAAAAACGCACAGAGAGGTCAAAAATACTCTGTTGTAAAAAAAACACAGTAAATAAGCAAGTGCTAGTCAAAAAAATGAAAAAAATACAGGGTATTTAGTTAATACGTTTTTTTGCAAAAAAATGTATGTTAAGCTGCTCCACCAATCGCCAAGGTATACCCATAATAGAGCAGATTTTGATTTTGGTTCCATGTCCTTACATTGCAGAAACAACGCAAGGACAGCGCAGGTGACCTGCCAGTGACCTCAGGTGCAGATTTGGTCAGGATTTTGCTTGCATAAAATCCTGACCAAATCCTGATGCAATCCTGAACGTGGACACATACCCTTTTATACTGCGTGGCCACTGTTATATACTGCGTGGCCACTGTTATATACTGCGTAGTCTGTGTTATATAATGCGTGGCCTGTGTTATATACTGCTTGGGCTGTGCTATATATTACATGGGCTGTGTTATATACTGCATGTCTGCTATATACTACATGGCTCCTTTATACTATGTGGCCTGTACTATATACCATGTGGCTGCTATATACTTGCATACATACATATTCTAGAATACCCGATGCGTTAGAATCGGGCCACCATCTAGTTACCGATAAGAGTATAAGAGAAGTCCAGCAGCAGCAGGCGGAACACCGCACTGATCAACTCAGCTCCTCACAGACCACATAGAAGTGGAGGCGCTGGAGTGTTCTGAAGGCAAGTATTGCTTCCACATTTCTTTTATTAGGATCCTTCCCTTGTGTTAAAGAGTAAAATAACATTTATCAGGCTTTTTCATATGCGAGTGCCTCCCATAATTTCAAACACATCAGTCCAGGGACTTCGCCCAATTGCTCAAATTTCCCTACCACCTCCTGAGAGTTGCACTTAGAGCAGGGTAGGGATTCAATAGAAATCAGGAATGGCCCATCTACATGCATAATTGTCTAAGGGGTACTTCCGTCTGTCTGTCCTTCTGTCATGGATATTCATTGGTCGCAGCCTCTGTCCATCATGGAATCTAAGTCGCTGATTGGTCGCGCCAGCTGCCTGTCATGGCTGCCGCGACCAATCAGCGATGACCACAGTCCGATTAGTCCCTCCCTACTCCCCTGCAGTCAGTGCCCGGCGTCCACATACTACCCTCCAGTCTCCCCCCGCAGACCCCGGCAGTGCCAGTCTCCTGCCCGCAAACAGCTCAGGTGGTGGGCTCCACACTCCCACCAGCCTGGCACACCGCCCTCAGCCTCCCAGGACCGTCCTCTGCTTACCGTCACCCCGTACTTGAGAGCGATGCCTTGCAGGGTGTCTCCGGGGCAGACCAGGTGCTCTATGTACCTCTCGGCCCACGGCGCCGTCACGCTGGCCGCGGCTGTAGCATTGGGCACAGTCACGCCATCTTCTGCGCCGGAATACACGCTCCGGTAACGGTAAGAGCACTACATGTGCTGAACTAGAGCCTCCACTGCCAGCACCCGCCGGCAGGGGGCGCTCCTCTCATCCAGCACGGGGAAGCGCGGCCGTGTTATCCCGGGACCCCCGGTGTAGAGCATGTGTCCGGGAACGCTCCGCCCCTGGCGGCATCTCCAGGCTGCACGGTGTGCACTGCGGACATGCTGCGACCTCAGGAAACAGTACCATTCATCTCTATCAGTGCTGTTAGTATTTTATGGGCAGTATACTACGTGTGTCTGCTGTATACTATGTGCCTGCGCAATATACTACGTGGCTGCGCAATATATTACGTGGCTGCGCAATATACTACGTGGCTATGCTATATACACGTAGCTGTACTATATACTACGTACCTGTGCTATATACTACGTGGCTGTGCTATATACTACGTACCTGTGCTATATACTACGTACCTGTGCTATATACTACGTACCTGTGCTATATACTACGTGGCCTGTGTTATATACTACATGGACATGCATATTCTAGAATACCCGATGCGTTAGAATCGGGCCACCATGTAGTTCACATATAATAGGTGTCATCTGAATATCAATTACTTTGGCAAAAAGGTCTTCCTACCGACTCACCAGCATACATTTAATATCCTGTCAGGACTCTCCCACCCACCCCAAACATGATCTGGATCAAGCGAAATACTAACCCCAATTCATAACAATCTCAGGCACAGGACCCCCACCAGTGAGTATGACAAGTCCTTTGATGGGAAAGGATGCTGTTATTAAAATTCCTTTCCATTCTTAAGAACAAAAGGGATTTTTAATTTAAATTCTTTTTACTGTAAGCAAAATTAATTACCAGCCACTTACGCAGGCTAGCACTGGTGACCAAACTTGTGAAGTGCTTATAAGTAGTGTTGTGCGAACGTGTTAGCCGAGCATGCTCTGCTGCTAACAGAATATCTTTGGCATTCTCGAATACTATGCTCGAGTCGCCGTGGCTATTCAACCGCCACAAGACATGCAGGGATTGACAGGGATTGAACAGGTAATCCTTGCATGTATTGCGGCTGTCGAACAGCCATGAGACATATAGCCGCAGGGACTCAAGCACAGTATTTGAGCACGCTGAAGATACTCTGTTAGCACCAGAGCATGGTCAGAAAACACCTGTTCCGTACACGTTCACGCTACACTACTTACAAGCTTTACTGCTTGTGAGCGCTGCTCTGGAGCTAGTCAGATCCTTACCTCCTTCAGTGCAACTTCTTTCTGCACAAAGTTGCTTTAAAGGGCTTATACTCTACTAGGACAACCCCTTCTTAATCCCTATTTTTGCCCTCTGTAAAAAAAAAAACCACAAAGGGCTCATTCATTTGTGAGTAAACCAGAAAAGTGCAATACGATAGAAAAAATTAAAAATAAAAAGATTGGATTGCACTATGCCTCATGTTATTCTAGGATTCCCTACTCCTCTGCAAATTTTTCTCAGCTCAGATTGGACTGAGGGAAAAAAAAAAAATACTGCATGTTGCGATTGTCCTCTTATATCGGATGACTTGCCAATGCAAGTCACTGCATGTGAGGGAAAAAAATATATAATGCATATCACAAAGCATATGCGCGAGCCATCACAATTTTTACACATCTATCTCCTTGAAAACCCAACATTTCATAAGTCACGCACAGTAAAATCACAGTACGACAAGTCAGAATAGAATAGATCTAAAGATGTCAGTCACATATATAATTAGTACAGAGCTTGTGTAGATTACTGCACATGTATTTAATAAAAACCAGAAAAAAAAATGGAATTGCCAAAACTTTCATTAACCAGAGGAAAGCGGACAGATGGGGGTCCGCGGATGTTTATAGGCTGGGAAGGGGGTAATTCACATGGAGCTTCCCAGGCTATTCATATTAGCTCACAGCTGTATACTTAGTTCTACTGGTCATTAAAATTGGGGACCCCAATAAAAAAAAAAATTAAAACATGACTTATGGTCATTATTATAATTAACAACCTGCAGAGGCTATGCAGGCAGGGGTGATATTAATAGCCAAGGATGGGGTCATGGATATTGGCCCCCTCCTATACTAAAGACATTAGCTCTCAGCCACCTCGGAAAAAGGCACATCCATAAGATGCACCAATTCTGGTGCTTATCCTCGAGTATTCCCACTTGCCCTGGTGCATTGGCATGGGGGATAATAAGGTTGCGGTTGATGTCAGCTTTGTAATGTCAGCTGACATCAAGCCCAGGGGTTAGTAATGGACTGGCATCTATTAAACGCCCCCATCACTAACCCCATAGTCATATTGCAAATAAAGAACAGCCTAAATAAAGTCTTTTATTTGAAAGACAGACAACTTCTTTTTTTTAACCCCTTTCTGACAGACGTACTATCCTGTCGAGGTGGTATGGACCTGTATGACCACCGACAGGATAGTACATCTAACGCGATCAGCCCTGCTCACTGGGGGAGCGTGGCCGATGGTGGCCGGGAGTCAGCTATCACAGCTGACATCCGGCACAATGTGCCAGGAGCGGTCACGGACAAACATGATCGCAGTGTTCAGGCGGCATAGGGAAGCATCGCACAGGGAGGGTGCTCCCTGCGTGCTTCCCTTGAGACCCTTGGAGCAACGCGATCACAATCTCCTCCGTCCTTCTCGCTGCAGGCCCCAGATCCAAGATGGCCGTGGGGCTCCTTCCGGGTCCTGCAGGGAGGTGGCTTGCAAGCGCCTGCTCAGAGCAGGCGCCGGCAAGCCTCCTGCAGTGCCTGTCAGATCGCTGATCTGACACAGTGCATTGCAAAGTGTCAGATCAGCGATCTGACACTATAACATGATGCCCCACATTGGGACAAAGTAAAAAAAATAAATAAATATTTACGTGTAAAAAAAAAAAAATCCTAAAATCAATAAAAAAAATATATATTATTCCAATAAATACATTTCTCTATGTAAAAAAAAAAAACACACACACACAACAAAAGTACACATTTAGTATTGTCACGTCGGTAATGACCCGACCTATAAAACTGTCCCACTAGTTAACCCCTTCAGTGAACGGAAAAAAAAAAAACTGGGCAAAAAACAATGCTTTATCATCATACCGCCGAACAAAAAGAGAAATAACACGTGATCAAAAAAACGGATATAAACATTGTACCACTGAAAACGTCATCTTGTCCCACAAAGAACGAGCCGCCATACAGCGTGATCAGCAAAAAAATAAAATAGTTATAGCCCTCAGAATAAAGCGATGTGAAAACACTTATTTTTCCTATAAAGAAGTTTTTATTGTATAAAAGCGCCAAAACATAAAAAAATGATATAAATGAGTTATCGCTGTAATCGTACGGACCCGAAGAATAAAACTGCATCATCAATTTTACCAAACGCGGAACAGTATAAACGCCCCCCCAAAAGAAATTCACGAATTGCAGGTTTTTATTCATTCTGCCTAACAAAAATCAGAATAAAAAGCGATCAAAAAAAGTCATGTGCCGGAAAATGATACCAATAAAAACGTCAACTCGTCCCACAAAAATAAAGACCTCACATGACTCTGTAGACCAAAATATGGAAAAATTATAGCTCTCAGAATGTGGTAACGCAAAAAATATTTTTTTGCAATAAAAAGCGTCTTTTAGTGTGCGACAGCTGCCAAACATAAAAACCCACTGTAAATAGTAAATCAAACCCCCCCATTACCACCGCCTTAGTTAGGGAAAAATAATAAAATAAAAAAAGTATGTATTTCCATTTTCCCATTAGGGTTAGGGTTGGGGCTAAAGTTAGGGTTGGGGCTAAAGTTAGGGTTTGGATTACATTTACGGTTGGGTTAGGGGTGTGTCAGGGTTAGGAGTATGGTTAGGGGTGTGTTGGGGTTAGGGGTGTGGTTAGGGTTGGGATTAGGCCTATGGGTGTAAGGGTTGGAGTTAGAATTGGGAGGTTTCCACTGTTTAGGCACACCAGGGGCTCTGCAAACGCAACATGACGTCCGATCTCAATCCATATAATTCTGCATTGAAAAAGAAAAACAGTGCTCCTTCCCATCCGAGCTCTGCCATGCACCCAAACAGTGGGTTACCCCCACATATGGGGTATCAGCGTACTCAGGACAACTTTTGGAGTCCAATTTCTCCTGTTACCCATGGGAAAATACAAAACTGGGGGCTAAAAAATAATTTTTGTGGAAAAAAAAAAAAGATTTTTTATTTTCACGGCTATGCGTTATAAACTTTAGTGAAACACTTGGAGGCTCAAAGTGATCACCACACATCTACATAAGTTCCTTGGGGGGGTCTAGTTTCCAATATGGGGTCACTTATGGGGGGTTTCTACTGTTCAGGTACATCAGGGGCTCTGCAAACGCAACGTGATTCCCACAGACCATTCCATCAAAGTCTGCATTCCAAAACGCCACTTCTGCCCTTCCAAGCTCTGCCATGTGCTCAAACAGTAGTTTTCGACCACATATGTGGTATCGGCGTACTCAGGACAAATTGGACAACAACTTTTGGGGTCCAATTTCTCCTGTTACCCTTGGGAAAATACAAAACTGGGGGCTAAAAAATAATTTTTGTGGAAAAAGCTTTTTTATTTTCACGGCTCTGCGTTATAAACTTCTGTGATGCATTTGGGGGTTCAAAGTGCTCACCACACATCTAGATAAGTTCCTTAGGAGGTCTACTTTCCCAAATGGTGTCACTTGTGGGGGATGTCAATGTTTGGGCACATCAGGGGCTCTCCAAACGAGACGTGGCGTCCCATCTCAATTCCAGCCAATTTTGCATTGAAAAGTCAAATGGCGCTCCTTCCCTTTTGAGCTCTGCTATGCGCCCAAACAGTGGTTTACCCCCATATATGGGGTATCAGCGTACTCAGGACAGATTGTACAACAACTTTTGGGGTCCAATTTCTCCTATTACCCTTGGTAAAATAAAACAAATTGGATCAGAATTACATTTTTTTGAATGTGGTTTTGGAGCACCTTGAGGGGTGCAGTTTTTAGAATGGTATCACACTTGGGTATTTTCTATCATATAGACCCCTCAAAGTGACTTTAAATGTGATGTGGTCCCTAAAAAAAAAAAAAAAAATGGTGTTGTAAAAATGAGAAACTGCTGGTCAACTTTTAACCCTTATAACTCCCAAACAAAAAAAAAATTGGGGTTCCAAAATTGTGCTGATGTAAAGTAGACATGTGGGAAATGTTACTTATTAAGTATTTTGTGTGACATACAGTACAGACCAAAAGTTTGGACACACCTTCTCATTTAAAGATTTTTCTCTATTTTCATGACTATGAAATTTGTACATTCACACTGAAGGCATCAAAACTATGAATTAATACATATGGAATTATTTACTTAACAAAAATGTGTCAAACAACTGAAATTATGGTATGTCTTATATTCTAGGTTCTCCGAAGTAGCAACCTTTTGCTTTGATGACTGCTTTGCACACTCTTGGCATTCTCTTGATGAGCTTCAAGAGATAGTCACCGGAAATGGTTTTCACTTCACAGGTGTGCCCTGTCAGGTTTAATAAGTGTGATTTCTTGCCTTATAAGGCCGGCCTCACACTAGCGAGTTTTACGGACATATGAGCGCATTAAATACGTCCGTAAAACACGCATTCCACACGGCCCAATTATTCTCTATGCCCCTGCTCCTATCTGCCGTATTTTACGGCTTTCTATGGCCGTAGAAAATCGCAGCATGCTGCATTTGTCACTGTATTGCGCAAAAAAAAAAAAAAATCGCCAATGCAAGTCTATGGGGGCCCGAAAAATACGGATTACACACGGTCCAGCAGTGTGACTTGCGAGTAATACGCAGCGGTGTTAGCGAGAAAAGCCGGCAATTCAGTGCGGTGTACAGTAAAATCACACTGACAGCTTACAATAGAATAGGTGGAATAAATGTGTACACATAGAATAGTTAATAGTCCTCTGTGTCTGTGCTGCTACATACTTAGGCAGTTAACTGGTTCATGCAGCTTTACATGAACACCCGAGCCTTACACTATGGCTGGTCCGAATAACTAAAGCAATTGTTACCATCCACCTCTCGTGTCTCCCCTTTTCCTCATAGTTTGTAAGCTTGCGAGCAGGGCCCTCATTCCTCCTGGTATCTGTTTTGAACTGTATTTCTGTTATGCTGTAATGTCTATTGTTTGTACAAGTCCCCTCTATAATTTGTAAAGCGCTGCGGAATATGTTGGCGCTATATAAATAAAAATTATTATATATATATATATATATATATATATATATATACTCGAGTATAAGCCGAGATTTTTGGGCTGAAAGTGCCCCTCTCGGCTTATACTCGAGTCAAGGTGGGTGGCAGGGTCAGCGGGTGAGGGGGTGAGGGCGCTGAGGCATACTTACCTGCTTCCAGCGATCCTGGCGCTCCCCCTGCCGTCCCACGGTCTTCTGTGCTGCAGCTTCTTCCCCTCTTCAGCGGTCACGTGGGACCGCTCATTAGAGAAATGAATAAGCGGCTCCATCTCCCATAGGGGTGGAGCCGCCTATTCATTTCTCTAATCAGCGGTGCCGGTGACCGCTGATAGAGGAAGAGGCTGCGGCACCGAAGACAGCTGTGACAGGCAGAGGGAGCCGGACGCCGGGACCAGGTAAGTATGTCATATTCACCTGTCCGCGTTCCAGCAGCCGGGCGCCGCTCCATCTTCCCGGAGCCGCTCGGTCTTCGCGTCCTCTTGCTCTGACTGTTCAGGTCAGAGGGCGCGATGACGCATATAGTGTGCGCGGGCCCTCTGCCTGATCAGTCAGAGCAGAGAGACGCCGGGACCCGACGCCGGGAGCTGCAAGCAAGAAAGGTGAGTATGTGTTTTTTTTTTATTGCAGCAGCAGCAATGGCACAGATATATGTGGAGCTCTATGGGGAAATATGAACGGTGCAGAGCACTATATGGGGCACAGATATGGGACAATATGAACAGTGCAGAGCACTATATGGGGCACAGCTATGGGACAATATGAAAGGTGCAGAGCACTATATGGCACAGATATGTGGAGCTCTATGGGGAAATATGAATGGTGTAGAGCACTATATGGGGCAGAGCTATGGGGAAATATGAACGGTGCAGAGCACTATATGGCAGAGCTATGGGGAAATATGAACGGTGCAGAGCACTATATGGCACAGCTATGGGGCAGTATGAACGGTGCAGAGCACTATATGGCACAGCTATGGGGCAATAATGAACGGTGCAGAGCACTATATGGCACAGCTATGGGGAAATCTGAACGGTGCAGAGCACTATATGGCACAGCTATGGGGCAATAATGAACGGTGCAGAGCACTATATGGCAGCTATGGGGCAATAATGAAAGGTGCAGAGCACTATATGGCACAGCTATGAGGCAAGAATGATCTATTTTTATTTTTGAAATTCACCGGTAAATGCTGCATTTCCACCCTAGGCTTATACTCGAGTCAATAAGTTTTCCCAGTTTTTTGTGGCAAAATTAGGGGGGTCGGCTTATACTCGAGTATATACGGTATATATATATATATATATATATATATATATATATATATATATATATATATATATATATATATATATATATATATATATATATATATATATATATATATATATATATATAGCTGTATGTGTGTATGTATGTCCGGGATTGGCATCTGCACCGTCGCAGCTACAGCAACAAAATTTTGCACAGTCACACGTCTGGACCCTGAGAGCATCATAGGCTATGTTGTGAGGTGAAATTTTAACCCCGCCCGTTCCAATTCACCAAACAATTTTGCCCCTATCTACATAATGGGGAAAAAGTGAAAGGAAAAGTGTTGGAGGCGTCGCAGCTACAGCAACAAAATTTTGCACAGTCACACGTCTGGACCCCGAGAGTGTCATAGGCTATGTTGTGAGGTGAAATTTTAACCCCGCGCTTTCCAATTCACCAAACAATTTTGCCCCTATCTACATAATGGGGAAAAGTGAAAGGAAAAGTGTTGGAGGCAAATTGACAGCTGCCAGATGTGAACAAGGGGGACTTAAAGAGTGGGAGCGAGGTGGGGCCCCGACATGGGATACTCACCACACACGGGGATATGAACACACACACAAAATGCGCCACACACTACCACGTGCTTGAACACATATTACCCTCAGCACACATTTCACCACACATACACCAACCTCGCCACATAAAAGTCGAAACACAAAAGTCGCTGCTCAGAACTCGCCACCCGCTAAACTCGCCACATGCAAAAACTAGGCTCACGCAAAACTCGCCACAAGTGCAAAACTCACCTCATGGAAAACTCGCCACACGCGGAAAAATTGCCACATGCACAAAAGTTGCAACACATGCAAAAGTTGCCTCACACAAAACTTGCACATACTCAAAAGGCACCACACATAAAACTCGCCATGCACAAAACTCCCCATGCGCAAAACTCGCCATGTGCAAAACTTGCCGCACACAACTTGCTACACTAACCAGTCACATGCAATGTCGCCACACGCAACTCAACACACAACTTGACATATGAAACTCGTCCTAAAACACACAAGAGTCTGGTATTATCCTTCAAAAATAAAAATCTGATTAATAAGCAGACAAACTACAAGAGCAAAAAATGTACCATATAGGAAATACGGAAGCTGTCAGTCACATGACCTGTCTATTATGTGTATGTGTGAGCTAATATATACTGCCAGGGGGAGGGCTTCCTGTTGGCTGGGGATTTATCAGGCTGCCAATTTAGCTTACAAATACTGAGGTAAAAATACTGAGCAAATAACGTGTGAACAAGGTCTAATACAGGAGGAGATGACACACAGGTATATACTATATACAGGAGCAGATGACCTACAGGTATATACTATATACAGGAGGAGATGACATACAGGTATATGCTATATATAGAAGATGACATGCAGGTATATACTATATACAGGAGGAGATGACACACAGGTATATACTATATACAGGAGCAGATGACCTACAGGTATATACTATATACAGGAGGAGATGACATACAGGTATATGCTATATAGATGACATGCAGGTATATACTATATACAGGAGGAGATGACACAGATATATACTATATACAGGGAAGATGACACACAGGTATATACTATATACAGGAGGAGATGACATACAGGTATATACTATATATAGGGGAGATGACAGCAGGTATATACTATATACAGGGGAGATGACATACAGGTATATACTATATACAGGAGATGACATACAGATGTATACTATATATAAGGGAGATGACAAACATGTATATACTGAGGTGATGAGGTGAAAATGAGAGGTGTGAGGTGAAAATGAAAAGGTGTGAGTGCAAAATGAGAGGAGTGAGGAAAATTAGTGGAGTGATCAGAAAATGACAGATGTGATGTTGAAATGACAAGTGTTAGGGGGGAATGAGAGGAGTGAGGGAGAAAATGAGAGGTGTGAGGGGGAAAATGAAAGATGTGATTGGGAAAATGAGAGGCGTGATGGGAAAATAAGAGACGTGAGGTGCTATAACTAACCACAGATATTTACTATGCCCAGGCAACGCCGGGCTCTTCAGCTAGTATATATATATATATTAGGGATTGTACTCGCTCAGGTGCGGCGGATGACACTCTGGAGGCACGTTTCATTAAAAGTTCACAGGTTTATTGCTCCATAAACCACATAGCAACAGGAACAACAGGTAAACAGTCTTACTTCAGACAGTTGAATCCTCAATGTCCATATTAGAGCTCCGCTCTCTCTCAGACCTGTAGGCGCACAGACTGTGCTATGTCCAGCACGTAGGCTCTCCAGCCTAAATATGGTCTCTGTGTGCTGTTCACGACGTCTGTCCCCACTTGGAACCGTCCAACACACAGGCCACTCTGAAGTGTCCAGCCAGGACACATGGAAGTGTGTCCACCCTGACAGACTCCCAAACACACTCTCACCATGTGCTACACACACACACACCTCTTTACATAGGTGAGACCACACCCAGGAACCCATCACATGATTAGACATGTGGTTCTGACATCACCACAGGTCCTGAAACAAACATAGATAGGCACGGTTATGCCCCTTACCCAGGGGTGAGGTATATGGGTAGCCAGACCCTCCCATCTCTCATAGCTACCCGTAACCCATATTTTATTGTACGCTCAATCCACTCGCTGAAGACCCTCGCTCTGTGACAAAGAAAAAATAATAAACCAACAATATACATACCTTCCGTAGATCTGTAACGTCCCACGTTGTAAATCCATCTGAAGGGGTTAATTGTCATGATCCCAATGGCAGGGGATCACAAAAGGACAAGCACAAAAAAACAAAACAAGCTCTAGGGTGATGGAAACTGAGCTGACCGCGATCCTGAACCTAAACACACAACTAGCTGTAGCCGGGGAACGTGCCTACGAAGATTCCTAGACGTCTCACGCCAGCCGAAGGACTAACTTCCCCTATTAGAAGAAACACAGACCTCTCTTGCCTCCAGAGAAACACCCCACAGAAATAGCAGCCCCCCACATGTAATGACGGTGAAATGAGAGGAAAGCACATACGTAGTTATGAAAACAGATTCAGCAAAATGAGGCCCGCTAAAGCTAGATAGCAGAGGATACAAAAGTGAACTGCGCGGTCAGCGAAAAACCCTACAAAAAAACCATCCTGAAATTACTTGAACTCATGTGCCAACTCATGGAACATGAGGAGTAATATCAGCCCACTAGAGCAACCAGCAAAAAGGAATCACATATCTGCAAGCTGGACTAAGACAAAAATTAAGCAAAACGTGGAACAGGAAAATCAAAAACTTAGCTTGTCCTGAAGATTACAGAAGCGGGAAGCAGAGGTAACAAGACACACTGATTACATTGATAGCCGGCGAGGAAATGACAAGAAAGCCAGGTTAAATAGGAAACTCCCATATCCTGATAGAACAGGTGGACACCGGAGACCGCAGAAAACACAAGTCACCCAGTACCATCTGTAACCACCAGAGGGAGCCCAAAAACAGAATCCACAACAGTACCCCCCCTTGAGGAGGGGTCACCGAACCCTCACGAGAACCACCAGGGCGACCAGGATGAGCCCTATGAAATGCACAGACCAAATCAGCAGCATGAACATCAGAGGCAACCACCCAAGAATTATCCTCCTGACCATAATCCTTCCACTTGACCAAATATTGGAGTTTCTGTCTGGAAACACGAGAATCCAAGATCTTCTCCACAACATACTCCAATTCTCCCTCCACCAGCGCCGGAGCAGGAGGTTCAAGCGAAGGAACAACAGGTACCTCATACTTCCGCAACAACGACCGATGGAACACATTATGAATAGCAAACGATGCCGGGAGATCCAAACGAAACGACACAGGGTTAAGAATTTCCAAGATCCTATAGGGACCGATGAACCGAGGCTTGAACTTAGGAGAAGAGACCTTCATAGGAACAAAACGAGAAGACAACCACACCAAGTCCCCAACACGAAGTCGAGGACCCACGCGGCGACGGCGATTAGCAAACTGCTGAGCCCTCTCCTGGGACAACTTCAAATTGTCCACCACATGACTCCAAATCAGATGCAACCTATCCACCACCATGTCCACTCCAGGACAATCAGAAGGCTCCACCTGACCAGAGGAAAAACGAGGATGAAACCCCGAATTACAAAAGAAAGGAGAAACCAAGGTAGCAGAACTAGCCCGATTATTAAGGGGAAATTCGGCAAGCGGCAAAAAGGTAACCCAGTCATCTTGATCAGCAGAAACAAAACACCTTAAATAAGTTTCCAAGGTCTGATTAGTTCGTTCCGTCTGGCCATTCGTCTGAGGATGGAATGCAGACGAAAAGGACAAATCAATGCCCATCTTAGCACAGAATGTCCGCCAAAATCTAGACACAAACTGGGATCCCCTGTCAGAAACGATGTTCTCCGGAATCCCATGCAAACGAACCACGTTATGAAAAAACAGAGGGACCAACTCAGAGGAGGAAGGTAACTTAGGCAAGGGTACCAGATGAACCATCTTAGAAAAGCGGTCACACACAACCCAGATGACGGACATTTTTTGAGAGACAGGGAGATCCGAAATAAAGTCCATGGAAATGTGCGTCCAAGGCCTCTTTGGGATAGGCAAAGGTGACAACAATCCACTGGCCCGAGAACAGCAAGGCTTAGCCCGAGCGCAAACTTCACAAGACTGCACAAAAGAACGCACATCCCTCGACAAGGAAGGCCACCAAAAAGACCTGGCCACCAAGTCTCTAGTACCAAATATTCCAGGATGACCTGCCAACGCAGAAGAATGGACCTCGGAGATGACTCTACTGGTCCAACAGTCTTTCAGGCGGACAACGATCAGGTTTATCCGCCTGAAACTCCTGCAAAGCACGTCGCAAGTCTGGGGAGACAGCCGACAAAATCACCCCATCCCTAAGGATACCAGTGGGCTCAGAATTTCCAGGGGAGTCAGGCACAAAACTCCTAGAAAGAGCATCCGCCTTCACATTCTTTGAACCTGGCAGGTATGAAACCACAAAATCGAAACGGGAGAAAAACAGTGACCAACGAGCCTGTCTAGGATTCAGACGCTTGGCAGACTCAAGGTAAATCAGATTTTTGTGATCAGTCAAGACCACCACACGATGTCTAGCACCCTCAAGCCAATGACGCCACTCCTCAAATGCCCACTTCATGGCCAAAAGCTCCCGATTACCAACATCATAATTCCGCTCAGTGGGCGAAAACTTTCTAGAAAAGAACGCACATGGCTTCATCACTGAGCAATCGGAGCTTCTCTGCGACAAAACAGCCCCCGCTCCAATCTCGGAAGCATCAACCTCAACCTGAAAAGGAAGCGAAACATCTGGCTGACGCAACACAGGAGCAGAAGAAAACCGGCGCTTAAGTTCCTGAAAGGCCTCCACAGCCGCAGGAGACCAATCAGCAACATCAGCACCCTTCTTAGTCAAATCCGTCAAAGGCTTAACAACACTAGAAAAATTAGTTATGAAACGACGATAAAAATTAGCAAAGCCCAAGAACTTCTGTAGACTCTTAAGAGATGTAGGCTTGGTCCAGTCACAAATAGCTTGAACCTTGACGGGATCCATCTCAATAGTAGAAGGGGAAAAAATATACCCCAAAAAAGAAATCTTCTGGACTCCAAAGAGACACTTTGAACCTTTTACAAACAAAGAATTGGCCCGCAGGACCTGAAACACCTTCCTGACCTGCTGAACATGGGACTCCCAGTCATCAGAAAAAAACAAAACATCATCCAAATACACAATCATACATTTATCCAGATATTCACGGAAAATATCGTGCATAAAGGACTGGAAGACAGAAGGAGCATTAGAAAGTCCAAAAGGCATCACCAAATACTCAAAATGGCCCTCAGGCGTATTAAATGCGGTTTTCCACTCATCACCCTGCTTTATCCGCACAAGATTATACGCACCCCGAAGATCAATCTTAGTGAACCATTTAGCCCCCTTAATGCGAGCGAACAAATCAGTCAACAATGGCAAAGGATACTGATATTTGACTGTAATCTTATTCAAAAGACGGTAATCTATACAAGGCCTCAAGGAACCATCTTTTTTGGCCACGAAAAAAAAACCTGCTCCCAAAGGGGACGAAGATGGACGGATATGTCCCTTTTCCAAGGACTCCTTAACATAATCCCGCATAGCAGTATGCTCTGGCACTGACAGATTGAACAAACGACCTTTAGGAAATTTACTGCCAGGAATCAAATCTATAGCACAATCGCAATCCCTGTGAGGAGGAAGCGAATTGAGCTTAGGCTCCTCAAAAACATCCCGATAATCAGACAAAAATACAGGAACCTCAGAAGGAGTAGATGAAGCGATAGAAATCGGAGGTGCATCATCATGAACCCCTGACATCCCCAGCTTAACACAGACATCGTTTTCCAGTCCAAGACTGGGTTATGAGTTTGTAACCATGGCAGACAACTAAGACATCATGTAAATTATACAGTACCAGGAAGCAAATCACCTCCTGATGAACGGGAGTCATACGCATGGTCACTTGTGTCCAGTACTGAGGTTTGTTCATAGCCAAAGGTGTAGAGTCAATTCCTTTCAAAGGAATAGGGACTTCCAGAGGCTCCAGACTAAACCCACAGCGGTTGGCAAATGACCAATCCATAAGACTCAGGGCAGCGCCTGAATCCACATAGGCATCGACGGAAATGGCTGATAATGAACAAATCAGAGTCACAGACAGAATGAACTTAGACTGTAAAGTACTAATGGCAACAGACTTATCAACCTTTTTTGTGCGTTTAGAGCAGGGGTCCCCAACTCCAGTCCTCAAGGCCCACCAACAGGTCATGTTTTCAGGATTTCCTTTGCATTGCACAGGTGATGCAATTATTACCTGGGCAAGACTAAGGAAATCCTGAAAACATGACATGTTGGTGGGCCTTGAGGACTGGAGTTGGGGACCCCTGGTTTAGAGCATGCTGATATAACATGAGCTGAATCACCACAATAAAAACACAACCCATTTTTCCGCCTATAGTTTTGCCGTTCACTTCTGGACTGAATTCTATCACACTGCATTGTCTCAGGTGCCTGTTCAGAAGACACCGCCAAATGGTGCACAGGTTTGCGCTCCCGTAAACGCCGATCAATCTGAATAGCCATAGCCATAGACTCATTCAGACCTGTAGGCGCAGGGAACCCCACCATAACATCTTTAATGGCCTCAGAAAGGCCATCTCTGAATCTTGCAGCCAGGGCGCACTCATTCCACTGAGTAAGCACCGACCATTTCCGAAATTTCTGACAATATATTTCTGCTTCATCTTGCCCCTGAGAGAGAGCCAATAAAGCTTTTTCAGCCTGAATCTCTAGGTTAGGTTCCTCATAGAGCAAACCCAATGCCAGAAAAAACGCATCCACATTGAGCAACGCAGAATCCCCTGGTGCCAATGCAAATGCCCAATTCTGAGGGTCACCCCGCAGGAAAGATATAACAATTTTGACTTGCTGAGCAGGGTCTCCAGAGGAGCGAGATTTCAAAGAAAGAAACAACTTGCAATTGTTCCTAAAATTCAGAAAACTAGATCTATCTCCAGAAAAAAACTCTGGGATAGGAATTCTAGGTTCAGACATAGGAGCATGTACAACAAAATCTTGTATATTTTGAACCTTAGCAGCAAGATTATTCAGGCTGGAAGCCAAACTCTGGACGTCCATGATAAACAGCTGAGGTCAGAGCCATTCAAGGATTAAGAGGAGGTAAGACGCAGCCAGGCTGCAATTAAGGCTAGGCAGCAAACTCTGAGGGGAAAAAAAAAAAAAAAACTTCCTCAGACTACTTTTCCTCCTACTTCAGCCAATACGATTACCACTTTTTGGGCGGCTATACTGTCATGATCCCAATGGCAGGGGATCACAAAAGGACAAGCACAAAAAACAAAACAAGCTCTAGGGTGATGGAAACTGAGCTGACCGCGATCCTGAACCTAAACACACAACTAGCTGTAGCCGGGGAACGTGCCTACGATGATTCCTAGACGTCTCGCGCCAGCCGAAGGACTAACTTCCCCTTTAAAAGAAACACAGACCTCTCTTGCCTCCAGAGAAACACCCCACAGAAATATCAGCCCCCCACATGTAATGACGGTGAAATGAGAGGAAAGCACATATGTAGTTATGAAAACAGATTCAGCAAAATGAGGCCCGCTAAAGCTAGATAGCAGAGGATACAAAAGTGAACTGCGCGGTCAGCGAAAAACCCTACAAAAAAACCATCCTGAAATTACTTGAACTCATGTGCCAACTCATGGAACATGAGGAGTAATATCAGCCCACTAGAGCAACCAGCAAAAAGGAATCACATATCTGCAAGCTGGACTAAGACAAAAATTAAGCAAAACGTGGAACAGGAAAATCAAAAACTTAGCTTGTCCTGAAGATTACAGAAGCGGGAAGCAGAGGTAACAAGACACACTGATTACATTGATAGCCGGCGAGGAAATGACAAGAAAGCCAGGTTAAATAGGAAACTCCCATATCCTGATAGAACAGGTGGACACCAGAGACCGCAGAAAACACAAGTCACCCAGTACCATCTGTAACCACCAGAGGGAGCCCAAAAACAGAATCCACAACAGTTAATATTTTTTACAGCCAGGAGCTCTGCTATAATGCAGCTGTGTTCCTGACTGTAAAACCCCAGCGAATGAATGGAAACTAGGTCAATGACCTGTAGTTACCTTCATTCGCGGTGAGGCGCCCTCTGCTGGATGTCCTTCGAGCGTGGGAAAAAAAAAAAATCAGAAAAGTTCCCAGGCTCGAGTTCAAATGAGGACAACCAGCAGAGGGCGCCTCACCGCGAATGAAGGTAACTACAGGTCATTGACCTAGTTTCCATTCATTCGCTGGGGTTTTACAATCAGGAACACAGCTGCATTATAGCAGAGCTCCTGGCTGTAAAAAAAAATTAACCCCTTCAGATGGATTTACAACGTGGGACGTTACAGATCTACGGAAGGTATGTATATTGTTGGTTTATTATTTTTTCTTTGTCACAGAGCGAGGGTCTTCAGCGAGTGGATTGAGCGTACAATAAAATATTACAACAAACGGTGTGTTTATTTAATTAAAAGACTTTTTAATAATGTGTGTTTTTTTTAACTCTTTCATACAATTGGATTAATAATGGATAGGTGTCAGAATTGACGCCTCTCCATTATTAATCTGGCTTAATGTCACCTTACAATAGCAAAGTGGCATTAACCCTTCATTACCCCATATCCCACCGCTACACGGGAATGGAAAGAGAGTGGCCAAGTGCCAGAATAGGCGCATCTTACAGATGTGCCTTTTCTGGGGTGGCTGGGGGCAGATGTTTTTAGCCAGGGGGGGGCCAATAACCGTGGACCCTCTCCAGGCTATTAATTTCTGCTCTCAGTCACTGGCTTTACTACTCTGGCAGAGAAAATTGCGCGGGAGCCCACGCCAATTTTTTCCGCCATTTAACCCTTTAATTTAATAGCTAGAACGGCCAAATTTTGCACATACACACTACTAACATTAGTAGTGTGGAATATGCAAAAAAAGGGGGATATGACATGGTTTACTGTATGTAACCATGTCTCATATCATGTCGGGTTTAGGAAGGAGATAGCAAAAGCCGGCAATTGAATTACCGGCTTTTAAGCTATCTCGCGCTGGATGAAATATTAATATAATGTGTTTATATATATATATATATATATATATATATATATATATATATATATATATATATACACACACACACACATATACATACAGTGTATATGTTTTTATTATTTTTTGAGCACATGGATCCCTTGTATATCCGTATGTCGGTTTTGCAAGCCTGCGAGAAAATCTCGCAGTACGGATGCCATACGGATTACATACGGAGGATGCCATGCGCAAAATACGCTGACACACCCTGCCTACGGAGGAGATACGGACCACTATTTTGGGGACTTTTCAGCGTATTACGGCCGTACGTTACGGACCGTATTTTTATACGCTGAGTGTGACGCCGGCCTAAATGGGGTTGGGACCATCAGTTGCGTTGAGCAGAAGTCTGGTGGATACACAGCTGATAGTCCTACTGAATAGACTGTTAGAATTTGTAATATGGCAAGAAAAAAGCAGCTAAGTAAAGAAAAACGAGTGGCCATCATTACTTCAAGAAATGAAGGTCAGTCAGTCAGAAAAATTGGGAAAACTTTGAAAGTGTCCACAAGTGCAGTTGCAAAAACCATCAAGCGCTACAAAGAAACTGGCTCACACGAGGACCGCCACAGGAAAGGAAGACCAAGAGTCACCTCTGCTTCTGAGGATAAGTTTATCCGAGTCACCAACCTCAAAAATCGCAGGTTAACAGCAGCTCAGATTAGCGACCAGGTCAATGCCACACAGAGTTCTAGCAGCAGACGCATCTCTACAACAACTGTTAGGCCTCTTTTCCACCTGCGAGAAAAACGGACGAGAGCAATCCGATAAAAAAAAAAAAAAAAAAAAAATTGGATTGCACTCGGACCAACGTTATTCAATAGGTGACATTCCATTTGCGATTTTTTTCCCAGCTGAAATCTGACTGAGAAAAAAAATCGCAGCATGCTGCGATTTGCTGCGAGTCTCGGACGAGACTCGCCAATGCAAGTCAATGGGTGCGAGAAAAAAAACGCATGGAATACGGACCATCCGTATTCCATCCGTTTTTTACGGATACCTTACCATTCTGTGGCATAGAACACTATAAATAGTCCTGTAAATGACTATAAAAATAGTTGCAGAGATAAAAAAAAAAAAGATGTAAAATGGATGGTGCGATTAAAAAAAAAAAAAAAAATCGCATTGAACTCGCATGACAAACGCATACTTTTCATCCCTTTTTTTCGGTCCAGATTACGGACCGTTTTTTTCTCTCAAGTGGAAAAGAGGCCTTAAGGCTACTTTCACACTAGCGTCGGACTCGGCCCGTCGCAGAGCGTCGGGCCGAGGTACCGATGCTAGCAGTGAATGCGCCGCACAACGGGGGCAGCGGGTGCATTTTTCCAGCGCATCCGCTGCCCCATTGTGAGGTGCGGGGAGGTGAGGGCGGAGTTCCGGCCACGCATGCGCGGTCGGAAAAAGTGTTACATGTAACGTTTTTTGCTCCCGGCGGTCCGCCACAACCGTCGCACGACGGTTGCGACGTGTGTCAATGCAGTGGCATGCTATTCCATCCGGTGTGCGTTTAGTTGGACCATCATTTATTTTTCTACAGGACAATGACCCCAAACACACCTCCAGGCTGTGTAAGGGCTATCTGACCAAGAAGGAGAGTGATGGGGTGCTACGCCAGATGACCTGGCCTCCACAGTCACCAGACCTGAACCCAATCGAAATGGTTTGGGGTGAGCTGGACCGCAGAGTGAAGGCAAAAGGGCCAACAAGTGCTAAGCATCTCTGGGAACTCCAAGATTGTTGGAAGACCATTCCCGGTGACTACCTCTTGAAGCTCATCAAGAGAATGCCAAGAGTGTGCAAAATATTTAGAATTGAGAGTCCTCAGTGGTTGATACCTTTTAATGGCCAACTGAAAAGATGGTAATAAATTGCAAGCTTTCGAGACTACAGAGTGTGCATAGCAGTCATCAAAGAAAAATGTGGCTACTTTTAAGAACCTAGAATATAAGACATAACAAAAAAGTGTGAAACAACTGAAATTAAGTATATAGTTCCACATGTGTTAATTCATAGTTTTGATGCCTTCAGTGTGAATTTACAATTTTCATAGTCATGAAAATACAGAAAAATCTTTAAGTGAGGTGTGTCCAAACTTTTGGTCTGTACTGTATCTCTGTGATTTAAGGGCATGAAAATTCAAAGTAGGAAAATTGCAAAATTTTCAAAATTTTCGTCAAATTTCTGTTTTTTTCACAAATAAACTCAAGTAATGTCAGGGAAATTATACCACTAAGGCCGGTTTCACAAGTCCAGATAATTTCGGTACCGGAGAAATCGGTACCAGAGTTATCCGTGTCTGTGTGCTCTGCACACGTGCACACGGAGAACAGTGTGCACTCTCCTCCGTGTGCACGTACTGCGCGCAGGAGACAGTGCTACAGTAAGCGCTGTCCCCACTGCGTGTGGTGCTGAAGACGGCATTCATCTCTTGCCCTCTGCAGAAGACAAGAGATGAAAAATCAAGGTTTTGTTTGTTTGTGTTAAAAATAAAGTTTGGGGGTCACCTCCCGCCTCCCATCCCCTGTGCGCCTGCCTGCTTGCAGAGAAATACTCACCCAGCTCCTGCGATGTCTCCTCTCAGCGCCAACAGAAGGTCCTGTGTGAGCGGTCACATGGTACCGCTCATTACAGTGATGAATATGCGCATATTTAGGGCGGCACGGTGGCGCAGTGGATAGCACAGCAGCCTTGCAGCGCTGGAGTCCTGGGTTCAAACCCCACCAACATCTGCAACGAGTTTGTATGTTCTCCCCGTGTTTGCGTGGGTTTCCTCAAGGTTCTCCGGTTTCCTCCTACATTCCAAAGACATACTGATAGGGAATTTAGATTATGAGCCCCAATGGGGACAGTGATGATAATGTGTGCAAACTGTAAAGCGTTGCGTAATATGTTAGCGCTATATAAAAATAAAGATTTTTATATTATTATTAACTAACTGTGGTTAGTTATACCAAATTATGATTATCCTCCATCCCATAGTCCCGTGCCCATATACCCATTATACATATTCTCTATCCCATAATCCCGTGCCCATATCCTCATCATACGTATCCTCCATCCCATAGTCGCCATGGCAACCTATTACAACATCATCGGCAACCATTGACATAAGTCACCATTACAACCTATTATTACATCGTCGTCATGGCAACCATTATGACATCTTCGATACACACACTCGTTTTTAGATATATGATAAAGGACTTCATTCAGGGTGTTATTTTATTTACAATATTCCATTTGTTACCAAATTACACGTATATTAGGCTACACACGTAAAGCACTGATTACGTACGATTTTTCGAGAACATTGAGACAATATTTATTTTTAATGGTGATAGGTATGCTCATTTTGGGTGCAGGAGTGGGCGCTGTTCTAGTTGTGTCGGCACTGGCTGGCCCCTAACAATGTCACCCAACACCCGTGGCCAATCAGCAATGGTTTCACTCGATGTATCCGATTTCTCCGAAGGTGGGAAGAGCAAAACCATTGCTGATTGGCCACAGGTGTTGGGTGACATTTTTAGGGGTGCCACCACTGCTGGAATGGTGCTGGCACAGGAGGGGAGTGGAATTTATTATTTTACTGGAGGGAAATAGGGATTTAGAAGGCTGTGTAGGAGTAGTGGACAACCCCTTTAAATAGCAGCAATGAGAGCACAGTACAGACCAGGGAAGCAACGATGATGATGCAACCAATCAGACTTCGGTTTTCAGTTTCCATGCTTCATTGAACACTATAACACACGGGCTCCTATTGGCTGCTGGTGGCGGACCACAGCACTCATATGTAGGCACGGGTCACAGAGCCTGTGGGCTCCACGTGCGGTGCCGGGTCACACATCAGTGACGGGTCACACATCAGTGACGTCACAGACATGGCCGCGCCGCGTACTCACACTGTAGTTGTAGTGATGAGTCTGCACGTGGGCGCTGTGCCGGGACTTCTCCTGCAGGAAGCTGGACTTCTCACATACCAGCAGATGCCGAGGACACGCCTGCAGTAAGGGGAGCATCGTGACTGCCCTGTCCACACAGATTATTAGGACACTAGTGGATAAATTATAAAAAAAAAAAGCTCAAACTGCCGCGGAAGGGGCGGTGATCACACGCCATATCCTGCCTGCTGGGTGTAACACTCTGCCATCTGCTGGCGGATAGTCAAAAGTGCAGCCATCAGTTTTACGGTGAGCGCAATAAAGACTGATGTCGAGTGTACCACACTGCCGCCTGCTGGCGGACAGTCCAGAGATCAGAATTTTATAACGAGCGCTCATGCAGCCAATGATGAAGACAGATGTTGGGTGTACCACACTGCCACCTGCTGGCAGACAATCCAGAATGCAGCGGTCATAATTTTGTATATTTATTTTATTATTTAAGTGGTGGAAGAAATACTCTGATTTTTTTCAGTAAATAGAGCTGTTTGAAGGCATTTTAAAATTTAAAGAATGTATACTTTTCACTGCAGGAAAGATATATATCTTGGTACCGTGTTAGCCAGTAGATAGAAACATGTTTAGAATTGAGAGTCCTCCATTAAAAGGTATCAACCACTGAGGACTCTCAATTCTAAATATTTTACTTTTCACTGTAATTTTTTGTTTCCATGGGCAACTTGAACTTGCGATCATTTGATAGCTCGTTTTATATACCGCAATACTTTCATATTTCAATAAATAGTGAAAAACTATGTTTCATATGAATTCCAACCTGCGGTTGGGCTTCACAGGAATACAGTGATAGCACCAACGGAGGCTTTCAGCAGGCTATATATGATTGTTATGGCAACTCGTCGGCTTACCTCAATTGCCTGGAAGGGTGCGATGGGCATCGGAATAAGCTCCATGTCTCACTTGTGCCATTTAAATTTCACTGTCACAGATTAACAGTGATATTTAAGTAGTCTGTGATTTTGTATAAAATAAATACAGCTAAAAAACACTGACCATGGTGCACAGATGCAAGACTTTAAGGGAATCTGGCATGTCAAAAAAACACTATTAAGGCTGGTTTCACATTAGCGTTCGGCTGGGCTGCGGATGGCGGCGTACTTCCTCCCTTCTTCTTCCCTTAAGCTCCGTCTACTCTGCATGCATCTTGCGTACCTATCTTTAACATTGGGTACACAGGGACATGCATTGTATACAGATGCGTCCACATACGGGTTTTTGACGTGTCCAGTGACCGCACGGGAACGCAAAATTTTGCATTCCTGTGCAGTTGCCGGAGACGTCAAAACGCAGCATGCGGACGCATCCGCATACAACGCATGTCTCTGCGTACTGTGAGATAGCGCTCCCTGAGTGCATTGGGGGACACTCGCTTGGCAACGGGATTAAAGCACTCAGGCACGTTCTCACAAAAACAGTCTATTCCGGTTTATTTAGACTCATAAACTGCGTCACAAACAGTTCATTATATACATCAACGGAACACATTAACCACCGACAGTCTGTTCCAATGGCAGATACTTCTCTGCCCGTAACCCCCTGTATCTGGAGTTACCTTAGAGGAGCTCCTGCTCCACACACTGACTCCTGTCCGTCCTGGTTCCCAGGGAAGCTGCCTTTCTGGGATCACTGTCCTTGTGAACAGGGCACTTCAGATAGTCCAGACCCGCAGAAGAAGCGGTAGCTTCCCCAACACAGTGGCCATCACAGGCTCTGCAGATACAGCCTCTCCGTGTGCTATTCAGGAAGTCCAGTCCCAGGCACTTCCAACACACAGGTCATCAGTCCATGGCGTCACCATGTGCTTCCAGGAATCCAGTCCACTCCAGGACATTCCTACACACAGGCCATCCAGGACCTCACATTCTGACCATTCCGGTCCAGACACTCTGAATATGTGACCCAAACCCTGCTCACATTATGTACCTGTAACCACCCCCATAGGTGGGAGGTGTGTGTGGTTAGTTAGTCCCACCCAGCTCTCCAACTAACCCTGTAAGCCTCCCTTTAAAGCTACACAAATACTTGTGGGACTACAGGTCCTAAAACAACAATACTGGCTCAGGCTACGTTCACATTTGCGTTGTTGGGCGCAGCGTCGGCGACACGACGCAACGCAACCAACAACGCAAATACACAACGCAGTAGTTGTCATAAGACCCTACAGATCAAGACTTTCAGCGCAGGGAAAACGCTACAAGTAGCGTCCTCTGCACCCTGTCTTGTGCGTCTATATGATGCATGCGTCGTAAAACGCAGTACAACGCATAATGGTGCATGTCCATGCGCCCCCCATGTTAAAGATAGGGGCGCATGACGCATGCGTCGGTATGCGTCGACGCTGCGCCCAGCAACGCAAATGTGAACGTAGCCTTCCAGCGCAGACTCCTTCTGCCACACATACCAGCCATTTACAATCATGCAAGACCCTGTTTCACAAATAGTTGTGCCTCCATGCTTATCCTGAGGAGCCCACACAGCGCCCCCTGGCTGAATCATGGGTCACTGCATCACAGTACCCAATGTTAAAGATAGGTATGCAGGATGCATGCAGAGTAGGCGGAGCGTAGGCGGAGCTTAAGGGAGGAAGAAAGGAGGAAGTATGCAGCCATCCACAGCCCAGCCAAACGCTAATGTGAAACCAGCCTAACTTGCATATATGGGTTAATCTACAGGATGATAGCCTTCTAAAGCTGTTCGGTGCTGGAAGCCTGTATAATGGCATTTTTTATTTTAGTTTTATTACAGGAGACGAACGATTAGGTGTAATAGGCATAGGTGATTGTAACTGTTTTTGTTATTTTTAAATAAAAATTGAAACTGTGCTTTGTTTTATTTCTAATAAAATACTTTTTTCTGGCTGTGTCTTTATTTACCATGTAACTATAGGATTAGTAATGGAGAGGTGTCTTATAGACGCCTCTCCATTACTAAGCCATGGGCTTGATGTCACCGGACAATACAAAGCTGACATCAACCCCACAAATATGAACCTCACTTGCCACCATTCCAAAGCAAGTGGGAAGGGCCAGGTAAAGCACCAGAATTGGCACATCTAATAGATGTGCCTTTTCTGGGCAGCTGTTGCATGCTATTTTTAGGCTGGGTGGGGTCAAAATCAATGGCCCCTTACAAGCCTGAGAATACTAGCCCCCAGCTGTCGGCTTTAGCAAGGCTGATTGTCAAAAATGGGGGGGACCCCACGCCGTAATTTTTAATTATTTATTTAAATAATTAAAAAAAAACAGCATGGGGACCCCACTTTTCTTGATAACCAGCCTTGCTAAAGCTGACAGCTGAGGGTGGCAGCCCCTAGCTGTGAGTTTTGCCTGGCTGGTTATAGAAAATACAGTGGAACCCATGCCGGGTTTTTCATTTGTTCATAGCGCAAGCAGTGGCTGATGAGCCCCTCCTGCTGTCACTGTTATTAACAGCAGCAGGTGAAGGCTGATGAAAGTAATAGTCATTGTTATTACTTGAATATATCTCATCATTCTCCCCTGCTCACACTGATCACTGGCAGAGCAGGGGAGAATGATGAGAGCCATCTGCACCCGGTGCCGTGGAACAGTGCTTACTGTAGCGCTTCTTCCCTGGCAGCGGTGTGTGTCACGCGAATGACATCCATGTGTGTTATCCATGTGCACGTGTGCGGGACATTTTAGGCTCATGCTGATGGTAAAAACGGACACGTGGGCCGTGAAAACATACTAACATGTACACAGACCCGTTCACTTGAATGGGTCTACGAGTGTCAGTGTATCCAGTACATGTAAAAACTGCCACCACAAATACCGAAGACACGGACGTGTGAAAGAGCCCTAAGTGAGTATTTGCCTCTGCTTTCTATGTCAGAAGGCACTGTATGGTTTTCACCTATCTGCGGTCAGGCCCAATACAACCCTTGATGTTATACCAACAATTTACCTAGTGCTGACATTTATGGGGCTGGATGGCCTGACAAATGAGCCATATAGGTAGTAACTACATACTTTTGACAATGCAAATATTAAGTAGCTTTTGCTATTTTACTGAGTAAGAAACACCAAATAATATCCCTAACAAGGTCATGAAGGGAAACATAACCAATACCGAAAAGAACCTTCACAAGAAAACCAGATAATAAAATACAAAAATAATCTTTATTGAAAAACACATAAAAAAACATACAAATACTGGGACAGTAACCACCGGTGCGGAAAAAGACACAGTGGGACCCACACATGGACGAACCTCACAAAAGCAGTATAATATTGACTATGTCAGGCTAGCTGTAGATACAATATACATTAATCTCAGTAAAATAACAACTCCATTAATAAGTACAAATAAATATAAACGGAGAAAGGCGCCTGAAAAATAACGCTATAAAATATGCAACATATGAATACAACAGCCTGAAAAAACATATAAGCAGTACTGCAACCGGAGTAAAGTATCAGTATAGTTACCAGGAGGAGGAACCCGGGGACCCACCACACCCGACGCGCGTTTCGCAATGTTGCATTCATATGTTGCATATTTTATAGCGTTATTTTTCAGGCGCCTTTCTCCGTTTATATTTATTTGTGCTTATTAATGGAGTTGTTATTTTACTGAGATTAATGTATATTGTATCTACAGCTAGCCTGACATAGTCAATATTATACTGCTTTTGTGAGGTTGGTCCATGTGTGGGTCCCACTGTGTCTTTTTCCGCACCGGTGGTTACTGTCCCAGTATTTGTATGTTTTTTTATGTGTTTTTCAATAAAGATTATTTTTGTATTTTATTATCTGGTTTTCTTGTGAAGGTTCTTTTCGGTATTGGTTATTTTATTGAGTAGAAATACCGGCTATGCTAGTAATCTACCAGCAAGATGGCAACCCTAGATGTGCCTTACCTTAGTAATCCCAATGAGTCTCCTATCAGTGTTACTAAACTGAGGCACACATGCAGCTAATAGAATCATAGAATGGTAAAGTTGGAAGGGAACACCTGGGTCATCTGGTCCAACCCCCTGCTCAAAGCAGAATTCATTAAATCATCCCAGACAGATGTCTGTTCAACCTCTGTTTGAAGACTTCCATGGAAGGAAAACTCGCCACCTCTCATGGCAGCCTGTTCCACTCATTGATCACCCTAACTGTCAAAAAGCTTTTCTAATATCTAGTCTGTGTCTCCTCCCGTTCAGTTTCATCCCATTGCTTCTAGTCTTTCCTTGTGCAAATGAGAATAAAGATGATCTTTCTACAGTGTGACAGCCCTTGAGATATTTGTAGACTGCTATTAACCCCTTAACCCCCAAGGGCAGTTTTCATGTTAATGACCGGGCCAATTTTTACAATCCTGACCACTGTCCCTTTATGAGGTAATAACTCTGGAACTCTTCCATGGATCCCGGTGATTCTGACACTGCTTTCTCGAGACATATTTTTCTTCACGCTAGTGGTAATATTTCTTTAATATGACTTGCGTTTATTTGTGAAAAAAAATGGAAATTTGGCAAAAATTTTGAAAATGTCACAATTTTTCAACTTTGAATTTCCATGCCCTTAAATCACAGAGATATGTCAGACAAAATACTTTAATAAGTAACATTTCCCACATGTCTACTTTACAACAGCATAATTCGGAACCAAATTTTTTTGTGAGGAAGTTATAAGGGTTAAAATTTGACCAGTGATTTCTCATTTTTACAACACCATTTTTTTTAGGGACCACATCACATTTGAAGTCACTTTGAGTGGTCTATATGATAGAAAATTCCAAAAAGTGACACCATTCTAAAAACTGCACCCTCCAGGTACTCAAAACCACATTCAAGAAGTTTATTAACCCTTCAGGTGCTTCACAGCAATTTTTGGAATGTTTAAAAAAACAACATTTTCCTTTTTTACAACAAATTTATTCAGATCCAATTTGCTTTATTTTATCAAGAGTAACAAGAGAGATTGGACCCCAAAAGTTTTTGAACGATTGTCCTGAGTACGCCGATAACTCATATGTGGGGGTAAACCACTGTTTCGGTGCATGGCAGAGCTCGGAAGGGAAGGAGCGCTGTTTGACTTTTCAATGCAAAATTGGCTGAAATTGAGATCGGATGCCATTATCGCATTTGGAGAGCCCCTGAGGGACCTAAACAGTGGAAACCCCCAACAAGTGACAACATTTTGGAAAGTAGACCCCCTAAGGAACTTATGTAGATGTGTGGTAAGCATTTTCAACCCCCAAGTGCTTCACAGAAGTTTATAATGTAGAGCCATAAAAATAGAAAATCATATTTTTTCACAAAAATGATATTTTCGCCCACATTTTTTATTTTCCCAAGGGTAACAGGAGAAATTGGACCCCAGAAGTTGTTGTGAAATTTGTCCTGAGTATGCTGATACTCTATATGTGGGGGTAAACCACTTTTTGGGCGCATGGCAGAGGGAGCACCATTTGACTTTTCAATGCAAAATTGGGTGGTATTGAGATTGGACACCATGTCGCGTTTGGAGAGCCCCTGATGTACCTAAACAGTGGAAACTCCCCACAAGTGACCCCATTGGAAAATAGACCACCCAAGGAACTTGTCTGGATGTGTTGTGAGAACTTTGAACCCCCACGTGTTTCACTAAAGTTTATAACACAAAGCCATGAAAATAAAAAATCTTTTTTTTTCCACAAAAATTGTATTTTAGCCCCCAGTTTTGAATTTTCCCAAGGGTAACAGGAGAAATTGGACCCCAATTGTTGTTGTGCAATTTGTCCTGAGTACGCCGATTCCCCATATGTGGGGGTAAACTACTGTTTGGGAGCATGGCAGAGCTCGGAAGGGAAGGAGCGCCATTTGACTTTTCAATGCAAAATTGACTGGAATTTAGATGGGATGCCATGTCGCATTTGGAGAGCCCCTGATGTGCCTAAGCATTGGAACCCCCCACAAGTGACACCATTTTGGAAATTAGACCCCCTAAGGAACTTATCTAGATGTGTTAAACTGTGAACAACCAAGTGTTTCACTACAGCTTATAATGCAGAGCTGTGAAAATACAAAATCTTTTTTTTACACAAAAATGATTTTTTAGCCCCCAGTTTTGTATTTTCCCAAGGGTAACAGGAGAAATTGGACCACAAAAGTTGTTGTCCAATTTGTCCTGAGTACGTTGATACCTCACATGTGGGGGGGAAACTACCATTTGGATGCATGGCAAAGCTCAGAAGGGAAAGAGCACCGTTTTGAATGCAGACTTAGATGGATTGGTCTGCAGGCGTCACGTTGCATTTGCAGAGCCCCTGATGTACCTAAACAGTAGAAACCCACCACAGGTGACCCCATATTGGAAACTAGACCCACCAAAGAACATATCTAGATGTGTTGCGAGAACTTTTAACCCTCAAGTGTTTCACCACAGTTTATAACACAGAGCCGTGAAAATAAAAAATCCTTTTTTTTCCACAAAAATTATTTTTTAGCCCCCGATTTTGTATTTTTCCAAGGGTAACAGGAGAAATTGGACCCTAAAAGTTGTTGTCCAATTTGTCCTGAGTATGCTGATACCCCATATGTTGGGGTAAACTCCTGTTTGGGCACACGGGAGAGCTCGGAAAGGAAGGAGCACTGTTTTACTTTTTCAACGCAGAACTGGCTGGAATTGAGATCGGGTGCTATGTCGCATTTGGAGAGCCCCTGATGTGCCTAAACAGTGGAAACCCCTGAATTCTAACTGAAACCCTAACCCAAACACACCCCTAACCCTATTCCCAACCCTAACCATAACCCTAACCACACCCCTAACCCGAACATGCCCCTAGCCCTACTCCCGACCACACCCCAACCCCAACACACCCCTAACCCCAACACACCCCTAACCCTAACCCTAACCACACCCCTAACTCCAACATACCCCTAACTCTAATCCCAACCATAACCCTAACCACACCCCTAGCCCTAATCCCAACCCTAATTCCAACTGTAAATGCAATCCAAACCCTAACTTTAGCCCCAACCCTAACCCTAACTTTAGCCCCAATCCTAACCCTAACCTTAGCTCCAACACTAAGCCTAACTTTAGCCCCAACCCTAACCCTAACTTTAGCCACAACCCAAACCCTAACTTTAGCCCCAACCCTAACCCTAACTGTAGCCCCAACCCTAACTTTAGCCCCAACCCTAACCCTAACTTTATCCCCAACCCTAACCCTAACTTTATCCCCAACCTTAAACCTAACTGTAGCCCCAACCCTAACTGTAGCCCCAACCCTAACTGTAGCCCTAACCCTAACTTTAGCCCCAACCCTAACCCTAACTTTAGCCCCAACCCAAACCCTAACTTTAGCCCCAACCCTAACCCTAACTGTAGCCCCAACCCTAACTTTAGCCCTAATCCTTACCCTAACCCTAACTTTATCCCCAACCCTAACCCTAACTTTATCCCCAACCTTAACCCTAACTGTAGCCCCAACCCTAACTGTAGCCCTAACCCTAACTTTAGCCCCAACCCTAACTTTAGCCCCAACCCTAACTTTAGCCCCAACCTTAACCTTAACTGTAGCCCCAACCCTAACTGTAGCCCCAACCCTAACTGTAGCCCTAACCCTAAATTTAGCCCCAACCCTAACTTTAGCCCCAACCCTAACCCTAACTTTAGCCCCAACACTAACCCTAACCCTAATGGGAAAATGGAAATAAATACATTTTTAAAATTTTATTATTTTTCCCTTACTAAGGGGGTGATGAAGGGGGGTTTGATTTACTTTTATAGCGGGTTTTTTAGCGGATTTTTATGATTGGCAGCCGTCACACACTAAAAGACGCTTTTTATTGCAAAAATATTTTTTGCGTCTCTATATATTTTGAGAGCTATAATTTTTCCATATTTGGTCCACAGAGTCATGTGAGGTCTTGATTTTTGCGGGACGTTTTTATTGGTACCATTTTTGGGTACGTGATATTTTTTGATCGCTTTTTATTCTGATTTTTGTGAGGCAGAATGACCAAAAACCAGCTATTCATGAATTTCTTTTGGGGGGGGCGTTTATACCTTTCCACATTTGGTAAAATTGATAAAGCACTTTTATTCTTCGGGTCAGTACGATTACAGCGATACCTCATTTATATCATTTTTTTATGTTTTGGCGCTTTTATACAATGAGAACTATTTTATATAAAAAATAATTATTTTTGCATCACTTTATTCTGAGGACTATAACTTTTTTATTTTTTTGCTGATGATGCTGTATGGCGGCTCGTTTTTTGCGGGACAAGATGATGTTTTCAGCGGTACCATGGTTATTTATAGCCGTCTTTTTGATCGCGTGTTATTCCACTTTTTGTTCAGCGGTATGATAATAAAGCGTTGTTTTTTGCCCATTTTTTTTACGGTGTTCACTGAAGGGGTTAACTAGTGGGCCAGTTTTGTAGGTCGGGTCGTTATGGATGCGGCGATACTAAATATGTGTACTTTTATTGTTTGTTTTTTTTATTTAGATAAAGAAATGTAATTATGGGAATAATATTTTTTTTCTTTATTTAGGAATTTTTATTTTTTCCAAAAAGACAGATATAAATAACCATGGTACCGCTGAAAACGTGATCTTGTCCCGCCAAAAACGAGCCACCATACAGCATCATCAGCAAAAAAATAAAAAAGTTATAGTCCTCAGAATAAAGCGATGCAAAAATAATTATTTTTTCTATAAAATAGTTTTTATCGTAAAAAAGCACCAAAACATAAAAAACTGATATAAATGAAGTATCGCTGTAATCGTACTGACCCGAAGAATAAAACTGCTTTATCAATTTTACCAAACGCGGAACGATATAAACGCCTCCCCCAAAAGAAATTCATGAATAGCTGGTTTTTCTTCATTCTGCCTCACAAAAATCGGAATAAAAAGCGATCAAAAAATGTCACATGCCCGAAAATGTTACCAATAAAAACGTCAACTCGTCCCGCAAAAAACAAGACCTCATATGACTCTGTGGACTCAAATATGGAAAAATTATAGCTCTCAAAATGTGGTAATGCAAAAAATATTTTTTGCAATAAAAAGCGTCTTTCAGAGTGTGAATGCTGCCAATCATGAAAATCTGCTAAAAAACCCCGCTATAAAAGTAAATCAAACCCCCCTTCATCACCCCCTTAGTTAGGGAAAAATTAAAAAAATGTATTTATTTCCATTTTCCCATTAGGGTTAGGGCTAGGGTTAGGGCTAGGGTTAGAGTTAGGGCTAGGGTTAGGGTTGGGGCTAGGGTTAGGGTTAGGGTTTGGATTACATTTACGGTTGGGAATAGGAGTGGGATTAGGGTTAGGGGTGTGTCTGGGTTAGAGGTGTGGTTAGGGTTAACAATAGGATTAGGGTTAGGGGTGTGTTTGGATTAGGGTTTCAGTTATAATTGGGGGGTTCCCACTGTTTAGGCACATCAGGGGCTCTCCAAACGCGACATGGCGTCCGATCTCAATTTCAGCCAATTCTGCGTTGAAAAAGTAAAACAGTGCTCCTTCCCTTCCGAGCTCTCCCGTGTGCCCAAACAGGGGTTTACCCCAACATATGGGGTATCAGCATACTCAGGACAAATTGGACAACAACTTTTGGGGTCCAATTTCTTCTGTTACCCTTGGGAAAATACAAAACCGGGGGCTAAAAAATAATTTTTGTGGGAAAAAAAGATTTTTTATTTTCACGGCTCTGCGTTATAAACTGTAGTGAAACACTTGGGGGCTCAAAGTTCTCACAACACATCTAGATAAGTTCCTTGGGGGGTCTAGTTTCCAATATGGGGTCACTTGGTGGGGGGTTTCTACTGTTTAGGTACATTAGGGGCTCTGCAAACGCAATGTGATGCCTGCAGACCAATCCATCTAAGTCTGCATTCCAAATGATGCTCCTTCCCTTCCGAGCTCTCTCATGCGCTCAAACGGTGGTCCCCCCCCCACATATTGGGTATCAGCGTACTCAGGACACATTGGACAACAGTATTTAGGGTCCAATTTCTCCTGTTACACTTGGAAAAATACAAAACTGTGGGCAAAAAAGTAATTTTTGTGGAAAAAAAATATTTTTAATTTGCACGGCTCTGCGTTATAACCTGTAGTGAAACACTTGGGGGTTCAAAGCTCTCACAACACATCTAGATGAGTTCCTTAGGGGGTCTACTTTCCAAAATGGTGTCACTTTTGGGGGGTTTCAACGTTTAGGCACATCAGTGTCTCTCCAAACGCAACATGGCGTCCCATCTCAATTCCAGTCAATTTTGCATTGAAAAGTCAAACAGCGCTCCTTCGCTTCCGAGCTCTGTCATGCGCCCAAACAGTGGTTTATCCCCACATATGGGGTATCGGCGTACTCAGGACAAATTGTACAACAACGTTTGGGGTCCATTTTCTCCTGTTACCCTTGGTAAAATAAAACAAATTGGAGCTGAAGTAAATTTTTTGTGAAAAAAAGTTAAATGTTCATTTTTATTTAAACATTCCAAAAATTCCTTTGAAACACCTGAAGGGTTAATAAACTTCTTGAATGTGGTTTTGAGCACCTTCAGGGGTGCAGTTTTTAGAATGGTGTCACACGTGGTTATTTTCTATCATATAGACCCCTCAAAATGACTTCAAATGAGATGTGGTCCCTAAAAAAAAATGGTGTTGTAAAAATGAGAAATTGCTGGTCAAATTTTAACCCTTATAACTCCCTAACAAAAAAAAATTTTGGTTCCAAAATTGTGCTGATGTAAAGTAGACATGTGGGAAATGTTACTCATTAAGTATTTTGTGTGACATATCTGTGTGATTTAATTGCATAAAAATTTAAAGTTGGAAAATTGCGAAATTTTCAAAATTGTCGCCAAATTTCCGTTTTTTTCACAAATAAACGCAGGTAATATCAAATAAATTTTACCACTGTCATGAAGTACGATATGTCATGAGAAAACAGTGTCAGAATCACTAGGATCCGTTGAAGCGTTCCAGAGTTATGACCTCATAAAGGGACAGTGGTCAGAATTGTAAAAATTGGCCTGGTCATTAACGTGCAAACCACCCTCGGGGGTGAAGGGGTTAAACTACAAGTTTTCCTGTTAGACTGTCAGAACAAGCTCAGTGATAGATTCTCAGGTAAGAGGTTGGATACTTTCTGTTATGGACTGACCAGAGTTGGAGTAGTGATATTGCAACCACTAGGGGCAGCACTGACAGGTAGCTTAGTCAGGAAATAGCCAGAGGTCAGTACACAAGAGCATCAGTATAGTTAGGAGGATGAGCAGGTTGCGCAGTCAGGAAATAGACAGACGTCGGTACACAGGAGCAACAGTATAGTTGGGAGGATAAGCAGGTTGTATAGTAAGGAAATAACCAGAAGTCAGTACACAAGAGCAGAAGTATGGTTGAGAGGATAAATAGGAAATAGAGGTCGGTACATAGTAGCAGCAGTATAATCTTGAGGATAAGTAGCAAGTGGCAAGAAGCTAGACTAAAGGCTGGGAGCTCACTAATCTCGCAAGGAAGGAAGTGCAATGCCAGGTTTAATTAGGGAGTTCAATCAGGAGATCACAGGATTGAGACAATCAGGAACTCAGGGTAGAGACAATCAGGAACTCAGGGTGGAGGCAACCAAGAACAACACATGTGCTAGTATCTGTGCTAGCAAGAAACTGTTCAGCAAGCTGAATAGCTCAGAGGGAAGTGCTGCTGCCTGATGCACAAGAGCTGTTGGGTTCGAGCCCTGACACTTTCTCTTGTTAGTATAGCTTTCCTCACATACTGACCAGCACCTCTGTCAATACATTGGTTGGTGGTGAAGCATGTGACCAGACCTGTCCATCAACCTTCACCAATTGTAAAACAGTTTAACAGGAAACCTGATTTTTTTTATTGGAGGAGGCTGAAGGACAAGTCTGGTCCCATACCATCAGCAGCCATTCTATGTACAGTAGTACTGGTCAGTTTGTGAGCAAAGTATCATTAACAAGAGAAGTTGCAGACCTCTACCTGAGAATCCATCAGTGAGCTTGTTCTGACAGTGTATGGAGAAAATGTGTTATTTCTTTTTAACCTGTCTTTTTCAGAGCTTTTCTCTTTGACTAAGGTTAAATGGGCAGGGACAGAAAGCATCTGCAAAAGCAAAGTGGTGCAAAATTTGTAACAAAACCTAACTGCAAAAAATAATTTTTAGCCCAAAATACATGAGTTTTAAAAAATAATGTCACCAAAGATTTTCCTGCAATAATTCAGATAGCACTTGGCCATTCAAGTCTTTGGTTCCGTGAAAAACATAGGACTGCACTCAGATGACAGACACAGAATCATAGAATGTTAGGGTTAGAAGGAACTTCAAGAGTCATCGTGTCCAACCACCTGCTCAATGCAGCACATGATTCACTAAGCCATCTCAGACAGATGTTTGTCCAGCCTCTGTTTGAAGACTTCCTTTGAAGGAGAACTTGCTACCTCTCGTGGCAGCCTGTTCCACTCATTGATCACCCTCACTGTTAAAAAGTTTTTTTATAATATCTAATTTGTATCTTCTCCCTTTCAGTTTCATTCCATTGCTTCTTGTGTTTCCAGGTGTAAATAAGAATAAGGATGATCCCTCTACACTGTAATATATTTTAAGATACAGTTATGCTCAAAAGTTTATATACCCTGGCAGAAGTTTTGCTTTCTTGGCCTTTTTTCAGAGAATATGAATGATAACACCAAAACTTTTTCTCCACTCATGGTTGGTGGTTGGGTGAAGCCATTTATTGTCAAATTACCGTGTTTTCTCTTTTTAAATCATAATGGCAACTCAAAACATCCAAATGACCCTGATCTTTTCTTAATACATCCCAGAACTGTGTTTGCCTTTTTTGCTGCTGCATCACACTGTTGACTCATGTGCAGTCTGTAATCTGTTAGTATATTCAAGTCTTTTTCACATGTGCTGTTTCTTGATTCTATTCCTCCCATTCTGTAGATGTAATTTTCGTTTTTTTTGTCCACATGTAGAATCTTGCATTTCTCCCTGTTAAATACTATTCTATTTGTCGCTGATCATTGTTCAAGCTTATCTAGATCCTTCTTAATTTTTTCTCAGTGTTCTCTAGTGTTACCTGTCCCTCATAGCTTGGCATTGTCTGCAAATTTGATCTGTCTTTTATTTTCCTTATCTAGATCTTTTTTAAAAATGTTGAACAACACTAGGGCCAGGACAGAGCCTTGTGGTACCCCACTTGAAACACTCTTTCAATTGGATGTGCAACAATTTATTACCACTCTTTCAGTAAGATTACTGAGACAGTCATGAGTCCACCTAACCATAGTCTTGTCAATCCTATACTTGGTCATTGTTTCAATAAGGATATTGTGAGATACTTTATCAAATGCTCTGCTGAAGTCAAGATATATTATATCTACCGCATTTTTCTGATCCACCCAGTCAGTGATTCCATCATAGAAGGAAATTAGATTAGTCTGACATGACTTGTTTGCTACAAACCCATGCTGGCTCTTGTTAATTGCTGTATTCTTATACAAATACTTACATACATGCTGTTTATAAATTTATTCAAAGATCTTTCCTGGTATAAAAGTAAAGCTCACTGTCCTGTAATTTTCTGGCTCCATCTTCTTTCCTTTTTTGAAGATGGGGACAATATTTGCCCTTTTCCAATCTTCTGGGACTTCTCCTGTTCTCCAAGATTTTCAAAGATTCTGGCTTGTGGTTCTGCAATTTCCTCTGCTAACTCTTTCAGTACCCGAGGATGTATTTCATCTGAACCATGAGATTTAAATTCATTCAAATTAAAAGTGTTCCATCACCATCTCTCTGTTTATAGATAGTGTGGTCACTTCACTCTTTTAACCCTGTAAAAATCCTATAGCATCTTTGACTTTTCTTTTGCTTCTGACATACCCCCCATATTCGTTTTTACTGCTTTTTATCTTGATTATTGGCTTTAGAGCTTCTACCACTTGCCCTGCATACCCTGTAAACAGCATTATATTCTTCTTTAGATATGCCCATTACTTCTATTTAATATACATTTCTTTTTTCTTTTTAACAAGTGAATAAGTTCTGTGTTCATTCATCCTGGTCTCATTAAAAGCTTCCAATTCTTTCTTTTTGGGATTGTTACCTATTGTGCAGAGAGAATTTCATTTAGCAAAATCTCCCATCCTTCTTGGACTTTTCTGTCCTTTAGAACACTCAGCCATTGGACCTTCCCTACCCTATTTCTGAGTCCATTAAAAGCTGCTTTTCTGAAGTCCAACCTTAAAGTCTGAGTCCTCGCTGGTCTTTTTCCTCTTGTAATCGACAATTCGAGAATAGCATGATCACTGCCTCTTAAATTTCCACCCACCTTTACTTCCTCAACCATTTCCTCCTTGATGGTAAGAATTAGGTCCAATATTGCAGATCCTCTTGCTCTCTCTTCAAACTTTTGAAAGACAAAGTTGTCAGCAAGAGAAGATAAGAGTTTTCTGGACCTGCTTTTTTGCCTGAGAGAGATTCCCAACAAATATCTGGATAGTTAAATTCTCCCATGATCACACTTTTTTGAGGGCATATACATATCTTCAGTCTGTCCAGGTGTCCTATAGTAAACACCTACAATAGTGTCATTTCTGTTTTTCTCACCTTGTATTCTTACCCAAACAGTTTCTACAGAGCTACCAGTCTCTGAATTTTTTGTTCTCTGTGGAGACATTTTCCTAACATACACCTCCTCCCCTTTTGTTAATCTTGTTTCTAATAAATAAGTTGTAATCTTCAAGGTTTGTATTCCAATCATGTGCATCATCCCACCATGTTTCAGTGATGCTTATGGCATCATATTTCTCTTCCTGTGTTAGCTCCTTCAGTTCTCCTTGTTTGTTTCCCATGCTCGGGTCATTTGTATAGACCCATTTTAGTTTGTCGTCGGATTCTCTTGCTCCTCTATTTTCATTCAGAATTTATTTTTGTTCCTTATTTCCACTTCTAATAGCAGGGTTCTCAAAAGAATTCATATTTTTTCCTGTCCATATATTTCCCATCCCGTATTGCTTTAGTTTAAAGCTCTCCTGAAGAGTGTAGCAAGGCATTTACCAAATATGTATAAAATGTACAAAAATGGAGAAACTTAGTTTTTCTACACATCTGAGAAAATCAGATCACACTGGGATCACGCTCTGATCAAACTTTGATCAGAATCTGATCAATGAGAGAAATTTATTTCGATTGTGTGACCCTAACTTATGGGAATCTCCACAGAGCTCTGAGCTTGTAGGTTCACAAAGCAAGCATATTAGGCCTCTTTCACACTTCAGTTGTGTGGCGTCAGTTAGGTCCGACATCGTGGCGGATCGACGGATCCGTCAAATTTGGTGAAAAAACGGTTCTAACGGATCCGTTTTTTTGACGGATCAGCTGCCTTGATCCGTTAAAAAAACGGATCCGTTAGAACCGTTGCGACCGTTTTTACATCCGTTGCAACCGTTTTTTGACGGATCCGTTTTTTGAAAGGGGAGGATTTCAATGTGATTGGCTACTGGAAACTACTGGAAAACTATATATAGCGTGTATTTACACCACATCTTTGAAAGGTTGTAGAGAAAGTGGCAGAAATGGAAGGAGTACTGGCGAACATTGCAAAGATCTATGCGGATTTTACTTTTGAGGCAAATCAGTTGGCTGTCAGCGTTCGAGAGAGGGAGGAAGAAAGACTGCGCATCCTACGGCAGCGGCGGAAGAGAAGGCTGTGGATCCATCCCATCACAGCACAACGTATGACCCGTGGTGTTTATTCCACGCTTTACATTGAACTAAGGGAAAACCCTCAGAAGTTCTTCAATTATGTGAGGATGAGAGCTGAAAATTTCGAATTTTTATTGGGCCATGTGGAAGACTGTATACGGAGACGAGACACCCAGATGCGATTCTCCATATCACCAGCAGAGCGTCTCATGGTGACTATTCGGTAAGTAATTTTTTTTTAAAATGATTCTCATTCATCATACTTTTAACTGTAATGTTGTTTTTTGAATTTTTTTTATTAATTATTGTCTTTTCGTTTTGTTAACAGATTCCTTGCAACTGGAGAGTCGTTCTCATCACTCCATTTTCAATTTCGGCTTGGGATATCCACCATCTCGGGGATAATCAGAGATACCTGCCGGGCATTGTGGGAGTGCCTACAAGCGGAATACATCCCAGAGCCATCACAGGAGAGGTGGCTGGAGATTGCCCAAAATTTTCATCAAATTTGCCAGTTTCCAAATTGTGTTGGAGCAGTTGATGGAAAGCACATACGGATCGTCAAACCTTCAGGCTCTGGATCACAGTTTTATAACTATAAGAAGTACTTCTCTATTGTGTTGATGGCCATAGCAGATGCACAATGCAAGTTCATCGCTGTTGATATTGGTGCGTATGGACGCGCAAATGATTCACAAATCTTTAAAAATTCACCAATGGGGCGCCGTTTATATGGAGAGACATTTGAGTTTCCGCCCCCTAGACCTCTCCCTGGAACCACTGGTCCACTATTACCATTTGTTTGCGTTGGAGATGATGCGTTCCAGCTTTCCCCACATTTGCTGAAACCCTTTGGAAGTAGTGGACTGACCCAGAGGAAGAAAATTTACAATTACCGCTTAACCAGAGCACGTAGAGTAGTGGAATGTGCTTTTGGCATCTTAACTGCCAAATGGAGAGTACTGCTCACTGCAATTAAACTGCAGACTGAAACTGTCGATGATGTGGTCAAAGCGTGCGTTGTCCTGCACAATTTTGTTTTATCAAAAGAACAAGTTTCCCTGGAGGATAATGTTTCAGAAAGCACCTTACGTGATTACCAAAACCCCACTTTTCGCAGTCCAGTAGCAGTTTCCAGAATGCGGGACAGTTTTGCAGACTACTTCATGTCTCCTGCAGGATCAGTTGACTGGCAGTATGAAATGGTGTAAAAAATTTTTTCTTTTTACACTTGTAAAAATACCATTTTTTGTTTGCTTACAAAATCTTTGTACTTTAATGCAGCATTGTATGTTTTGCAACGGTACCCTTTAAACACTGTTTATTGTAACTATTGCTATAACCTTGGTTACTTAAAAAAAAAGAGAAAGACAATAAAATTGTTTTTAAACCAAAAAACTGTTTATTTCTTTACAGATTCTCATAGTTTGGGGTGGAGATAGTAGCGGAGGGGCTGACAGGGCGGACCACGTCGAGAGTGGGGGACATGACATCACGGGGAGGAACAGAAGTGGAATGGGTGGTGAAAACATGAGGTTGTGTAGAGAGTTGAGGTGCAGATGTGGTGTGTGTGAGGTATGAAGGTGTTGGTGGGATCGGGAACGGAGAAGTTAAAGGAGAAGAATGGAAAGGGGACGGTAAAAACTGTGAAAGACTAAGGGGGTAAGGAACAAATGACGAAGGAGTAGAATGGACGGGAGGAGGACGGACAGGAGGAGGACGGACGGGAGGATAGACGGTGGCTTGAGAGGGGAAAGGTGTTGACACATGATGGGTAGGTGGAGGGGCATGGGACAACGCCTGCGCTAGAGCAGTGTGGCAGCCTTGCATCACATGCATCTGCAGGTCAGGAGTTAGATTTTCCATGTGCCTGAGGACAGACTGAAAAAAACAGTGTCTTGGTGACTGGTTTGCATCTGATTGCATCCTATCAAGACGACTGCTGAGTTCAAGTATGCTTTTGTTAAGCATATTGTACCCAGCAGACGTTTGCTCACTCAAAAGCTTGATGGCACTGTGAAAGGATGCATTCAGGTGCAAAAAGTCAGGCGCATAGCTCCTTTCCTGACCTCTCTGGCGCTGCCGTCCTGACCACAAAGTTGGTCTAGATGTTGCGGCAGTGGCAGAGGGGTGGGGTAAAGGGAACTCTAACTCATCACCTGCAGCTTCAAGTGACGAAGTCTGCCCTGCTGCTCCAGCGCTGGTGGATGGGGCTGAGGGATCAAACGAGAGGGAAGGTGCAGAAACAGAGGGGTCGACGTGGTCCCCGGTGGCGGACTCTTGAGGGATCGCTCCAGAGGGGTGCAACTCTGATGCAGGCTCCCGAGTGCTGCAGAAAGTGCTGTTAAAAAAGAAGAAGATAAAAAAAATTAGTATCTGGATATTACAATTGCCCTTGCTGCAAAAAAAATTGAAGGTTACACATTTTTACAGTTTGACTGAAAATATGTGGCGTTGAATATTTACCTTCTGCTCAGCAGTGTCGAACGGAGGAACGACAGGGCTCTGGCATGTTTATATCTGCTCCTGCGTCCTCTAGATCCACTCGGGGCCTGCATCTCCTTATTAAACTCCCTCTTGAAGCGATCCCTGAGTGACCGCCACCGCACGATAATCCTGTTACCTGGAAAGAGAAAGCAAAAATTGGTTACTATACACCACATTAAATCATGCTTAAGCTGGGTTCCCATTGCGTTATGGGACCGCGTTTAACGGACAGCGTTGCACGGCTAAATTAACGCCGTGCAACGCGTCCGTTAACGCGCCCATTGAAGGCAATGGGAACGCGCTTCACTAGCGCGTGCCATGTTCGGCACGCGATAGCGTCGCGCCGGTGATTCCTGGCGCGCCGCGGACGCTGCTTGCAGCGTCCGAGGCGCGCCCGCAGTCCGTTCCCCGCTCTCGCAGATCGGGGATCTGCAAGAGCAGGGACGTTACCGCGACCCCGACCGCAGCCCCATAGAAAACATTGCGTTAGCGCAATCCGCTAGCGCTAAACGGATTGCACTAACGCAATGTGACCCTAGCCTAACATAAGGTTATGAAGTGTGAATACTTACGCGCTAGATCCTGGGCCCCAGCATCGAGTTCCTCCCAGTTATCAAGAACAGCACTGCACACTTCCTCCCATAGCCGTCGGGTGATTAACTGGTCAGCATGGCGGCGGTCCGACATGTTCCACAGCGGCTCCCGACTTTGTACTGCTTCGATGAGGGTGTTCACATCGATGCCCTCCTCTTCATCATCTTGTTCGGGAGCACGCCGTGAAGCCTAACAAAAAGATAAGAATAAAAATGGAAAGATTATACCACATGAATTTCAAATTTTACTAAACACCAAAACAAAAAGGAACTTACTCTTCTGCGACCGCCGCGATTATCATTCCGACGACTATGGGAGGTGCTTTGAGGAACTCTACGTCGAGCCCCGGATTGTGAAGACTAATTTAAAAAAAAAAAATAATAATTAATAATGTTCTTTGATTGATGCATATGTATTGTGTGTGCTGTGCTGAATGTTTGTGTTGGGTGTAGTGCATTGTATGTGAGGATCGGTCTGTTCAAAACTTACACTATGCGCTCCCGCTCCTTGCATTTCTCCACCCTGTCCGTCTCCTTCTGTTAGCCCCTCTGCTTCATATTCCTGTGAATACATAACACACAATTACCATAGTTGTACCCCCAAAAACATTTTTAGAAGGAAAAAAAAAAACACACCTCAGTTTGCTGCTGATGTGCTGGGGGGCTATCTGAAGAAGACATTGTGGTATTGCGTCAATCTTGGAGTAGGTCAGTGCTTGCGTACCTCTAGGTTCCTAGGATCTGTAAGTATACAGAGAGTTCTAAGCTACTATACAAAAGGATAGATGCAGGTGTAGGAAGTTTACACTTACATAGTTTTAAAAAAACTTTTAGATTTCCTCCAACACAAAATGAAAAAAAATTTTTTTAACCGTCAAACTTTATATGGTAGATATGCTTGATGCACAAGCTGCCAAACCCTCTAGCCCCTGTTTCCCCACCAAAAAGCTACACTGCTCTTTATTTGAAATGCAACTACATTATGGAGAACAAGAAAAATGCAGAACACATCACACATCATTTAAACACACACAAAACACATTTTACACCTCAGCTATTCAAAATACCAGCATAGTATGAAAAACATATAAACAGGGCAGGCAGGCGCACGCACACAAGCACGCACACAAGCACGCACACAAGCACGCAAGCACACAAGCACGCACACAAGATAACAGTACTCACATGGCTGTCTCAGGCAGGGTCTGGCTTGCAGGGCCTCTCTGGCTGGCTGGCTGGCAGGGCCTGGCTGGAAAGGTCTTCCTTGCTGGGTCTGGCAGGGTGTCTCTGGCTTGCAGGGCCTCTCTGGCTGGCTGGCTGGCAGGGCCTGGCTGGAAAGGTCTTCCTTGCTGGGTCTGGCAGGGTGTCTCTGGCTTGCAGGGCCTCTCTGGCTGGCTGGCTGGCAGGGCCTGGCTGGAAAGGTCTTCCTTGCTGGGTCTGGCAGGGTGTCTCTGGCTTGCAGGGCCTCTCTGGCTGGCTGGCAGGGCCTGGCTGGAAAGGTCTTCCTTGCTGGGTCTGGCAGGGTGTCTCTGGCTTGCAGGGCCTCTCTGGCTGGCTGGCAGGGCCTGGCTGGAAAGGTCTTCCTTGCTGGGTCTGGCAGGGTGTCTCTGGCTTGCAGGGCCTCTCTGGCTGGCTGGCTGGCTGGCAGGGCCTGGCTGGAAAGGTCTTCCTTGCTGGGTCTGGCAGGGTGTCTCTGGCTTGCAGGGCCTCTCTGGCTGGCTGGCTGGCTGGCAGGGCCTGGCTGGAAAGGTCTTCCTTGCTGGGTCTGGCAGGGTGTCTCTGGCTTGCAGGGCCTCTCTGGCTGGCTGGCTGGCTGGCAGGGCCTGGCTGGAAAGGTCTTCCTTGCTGGGTCTGGCAGGGTGTCTCTGGCTTGCAGGGCCTCTCTGGCTGGCTGGCTGGCAGGGCCTGGCTGGAAAGGTCTTCCTTGCTGGGTCTGGCAGGGTGTCTCTGGCTTGCAGGGCCTCTCTGGCTGGCTGGCTGGCTGGCAGGGCCTGGCTGGAAAGGTCTTCCTTGCTGGGTCTGGCAGGGTGTCTCTGGCTTGCAGGGCCTCTCTGGCTGGCTGGCTGGCAGGGCCTGGCTGGAAAGGTCTTCCTTGCTGGGTCTGGCAGGGTGTCTCTGGCTTGCAGGGCCTCTCTGGCTGGCTGGCTGGCTGGCAGGGCCTGGCTGGAAAGGTCTTCCTTGCTGGGTCTGGCAGGGTGTCTCTGGCTTGCAGGGCCTCTCTGGCTGGCTGGCTGGCTGGCAGGGCCTGGCTGGAAAGGTCTTGCTGGCAGGGTCTGGCTGGGTCTCTCTTGCATGGAAGGGTCTCTCTTGCTGGCTGGTACATTTGGGAATGACCTGTCCTCTTTATATAGTTTTTAGGTTGTCTGGGCAAAGTATCCACTTTTTGGGGCATGCGCAATCAAAAAAGCGGATTGAGGCGACGGATCCGCCAAAAAGCGGATTGCGACGGATCCGTCGCCCATAGGTACCTATTCTAAAAAAAGGCGGACGCGACGGATCCGCCGCGGTCCGCCTTTTCGGCGGCGACAAAAAACGTTACAAAGTCCGTCAATGTCTAGACAACGTCCGCCAAATTTCGACGGATCCGTCGCATGGCGGATGGAACGGACGACCATCCGCCACAATCCGTCGCTAATGCAAGTCAATGGGAAAATAACGGATCCGCCAAAAAGAAATGGCGGATCCGTCATTTGACGAAAATGGCGGTTTTTGACTGACGCCGAAAGACTGAAGTGTGAAAGAGGCCTTAGTCAACAATATAAAGCAGTTAGATGCTTCTAAAATACACAGATAAATCACTAAGTATATTTTTTACGTAACAAAGATGCAAATAACATTAAAGAAAATTGAAGTCAAAGGTTTAAATTAATTAAATCATTAGTCTGCATTAATAAAAAGCAAAGGAACCAATTTTTCAAACCTTTTTTTTATGTCAGAAAGGTAGCATAACAGCTATGCACTATGTCAGTCTTAATTAATAGAACCCAATGTTTTCCTAAATGCTGGTTATCATTGAAAACAGGTATGTGCCCGCAACATCTCTTTCTGGCGGATTCTCTTAAAAAACAACCACTAAAAAATGAATATACTACACATCAATACAAAAAGAACATTTCTGTGCACATGTTTAATTTCGTGTTACCTTTTTTAGCCACTTAAGGATTTGGAAAAAATGAAACAATTAGAAGAAGTAGCATATTTGTTTTTCTTATAACTAGCCTAAAGCCACCGATTAATTATAGTTGAAACTCCAGAAACAAGACGAAATGACAGCAAAACCAATGGCGATGCTACGTCAGGAAAAAGAGAGACAGTTTTTTTCTACAGCTTCTGAAAATCTCGACAACTCCACCTTCGAAATAAAGCCGTCATGTGCACATACCCTTAGGTATAATGGGCTGTTTTATTTTATAAATAAATAAATAATCTTTATATTGCGCTAACATATTCCGCAGTGCTTTACAGACATTATCATCGCTGTCCCCAATGGGGCTCACAATCTAAATTCCCTATCGGTATGTCTTTGGAGTGTGGGAGGAAACCGAAGTGCCTGGAGGAAACCCACGCAAACACGGGGAGAGCATACAAACTCCTTGCAGATGTTGTCCTTGGTGGGATTTGAACCCAGGACCCCCAGCTAACCACTAAGCCACCATGCTGCCCTTATTTTGTTGTGACTTCTTTAAATAACTTCTCTAACACATGTTTTATTGAGCCAGACTCAATTTTCTGTTTTTTAAACCTGCCCACTGCCATATAAATATATGGGTTAGCGCTACAATTAAAAGCGGAGCACAGAGCTGTAGCGAAAAAAAATGCAACTAGGAATTCCCCTGTCTGTAACACATTGAAGTATAAGAGAAGCCCCAGTATCCTCGCAGGTACCACCGAAATTAGGAAAATTGCTACACTAATGACAATGACAATGTAAAGTTTCGTATGATGCCAGTGTGTCGAAGCTGTATAAATAGTAACCACAAGAGTGATACTGGAAACTACCATTAGAGGAACAATCATCAGATATAAAGCTGAAGTAAAGAAATACACATATGTACAGTTTTCTGAGCCTGGGTCTTGATACTGTGCTCCATTAGAACAAATGATATTTTCTAGTCCTGTCACTAATAGTGACAGTAACCAAAACACAATGCACATGTAAGCTGATAAATTTTGGGGTCTTTGACATTGGTACCAGAATGGATATAATGTAGCAATGCATCTCTCCAGTGCAATGACCATGAGGATATATATACTACTATTAAAACCAAAATTATAAAACAGACCAATGATAAAAGCTACATAGTTCTCCACAAAAACGGATGTCGTCCAGCCATTTAAGTAGCAAAAGGTGTACATCATGAATGCCCATAATCCAAATAAAAAGATGAAATCAGCTATAGCAAGATTGAGGATGTAGATGGTAAATTGGGTCCTCTTAATCTTTAAACTAAGGATCCAAATCACAACGCCATTTCCCAAAAGTCCAAAAATGCACAAAACTAGACAGAATATGGTCAAAGGCAATACATAAGTGATTTGGTTGACTAAAGTCTGACTGTCTTCTGTTCCATTCAGGTCACCTATTGACCCATTGCTGCTGACATCACTGAATGATTCATTCATCATGATTTCTGTAAAGATATTGAAGTTTCACATTAATCACTTTGAAATGTACAGTCATATCATTCACATAATTAGAACATTTCTTACCCTCATATACTGTAATGCAGTCCACATAGCGTTTTAGCCTACGGTCAATGACCCCATTGGGACTTTCTCCTTGAAAGCGGACTTGGATGTTCGCACTGATGGGTCTTTTGACTGTTATGACAAAGCCAGACTGTGATCTGTTGGACATAATTTTCGACAGTATCAGCCTATTTGATGCAGTCTCCAAAATGCGGTCAACTGCATCTCCGAGCCTGCTTCAAATAGGCAGATATTACAGAAAATAATATCTGGTAGAGCACACTCCCTGCATTATTAAAGTCAATGGCTCCATTAATGCATAAACCCAAATCCCATTTTCCAGAGTTTCAGATGTAAAACCGTGATGGAGCCACTGACCATAGACCAAAACGCCATGTAAAAATGTGAATACAGTCTATAGCTTTAGTATTAACCCTAATACTTGCATACTGTACATAACCCCAATATATTATAGCTAGGGATTCATAATACAATAGAGTTTAGATGTATATAATATATTAAATTATAGGAAATTTACAGATTTAAATCATTATTACAATCCATTGTATGTACTTCTGCTTAAGGGTGCATACATTATCTAACCTGTTCTTTTGTCTGTTTTTGGGTGGGTGCAAAGGTTGGCACATTATCACTTTGAAATAAACTAACACGAAACTCTTCACTGAAATCTAGATCAACCCAATCTAACCAGTGCACTAAACGCATGTTACAAATAAAACAAGGCTAAAATTTATATTTTACTAGTTTTTAAAATCATGTACCGTTAGTATATCTCCACACATTCACATTTTCTGGCAGTTGATCCAAAAAGTTAAGGAAAAGTGTAACATTGTACACTGTATTAATTGTCCATAATATAATATACATAAATTGGTTTCCTTGGTTATACTGATGGGATATAGTTTTCAATATTTAGTTTAAAGTTATATTTTAGCCTCGTTTTTTCCTGCTATTTCTGTAAAGTAGCTCTAAACCTACTTCATCAACATGTCCAGTACCCGATGATCTAACAAGAGCTTTAAGAGACACACATTTACAATCTAAATCTAAAATTGTAGATTGATATGAAGCAAAATAAGATGATACATCAAGATTAACAATGCGTCAAAGACTCCATGAGTTACAGCTTACAAATGACATGATGCTCTAAGAACGGAAATATCCATATGTAAACTATAGTTGGCACAGTGATTGGTGAAATCGCTCTTCAAACTCTTCAATATTTGTGTTGTGTACCTAAAGTATGAGTAACCTTTTGATGAGTAACTTGAGTAAATTCTTTGATTTGTAGTTCTCATCATTAATGCCATGTCCACATGTGCAACTTGCTAGGAATTGGTAGAAAATAAAGGCCACTAACAGGAAAGCTGGTGGCCAACTTGTAACAGCAAAATAGGAGTCAGAGGATTAATTGTCATCTCAATAGTGGGTGATCCCAGAAGTGAGACCGTAACTATCAGACATTTAAGATGGGTTATTAAAACTATTTTACAGTCAGCATGTTATTTAATTTTCTAAATACTGTACAGGGTTATATATTGAGAGTCAGACACCGCGTAAGAAGTTTTATTTATTAAGTAGGCTTACTCCGCGTAACAAGTTTTATTTATTAAGTAGGCTTACTCCGCGTAACAAGTTTTATTTATTAAGTAGGCTTACTCCGCGTAACAAGTTTTATTTATTAAGTAGGCTTACTTTACAGCACCAGCATACTCTGTCGTGCTCTACAGAAATATACCATCGGGGCTCACAATCTGAGTTTCCTATCAGTATGTCTTTGGAGTGTGGGAGGAAACCGGAAAACCTGGAGGAAGCCCACACAAACATGGGGAGAACATACAAACTCCTTGCAAATGTTGTCCTTGGTTGATTTTTAATCCAATTCCCAATGCTGCAAAGAAACAGTGCTAACCACCGAGCCACTGTGCTAGTCCAAGCTTAAAATTTAGTCCTCGTATAAGTTTCCTCCACAATCCCTCCTAACCACCCAAAGCAGAAGAGATATCAGTGTTATGATTCCACTCTATTTTCTAAAAATCGGCCTGAAATTGATCCTCTCTCCATTCAGTGCCCCCGTTGCCACTGCATTGGTTATGTCCCTCGTATTCTTCCCACCAATGGCCAGATATAAGCAATGTATGAGGCAGAACACAGCAGCCATGCACATTGTATAGTGTGTGCTGCCAAATACTGTAATTTATCTCCCATTTAATTGAATGAAAGATAAAGTGCAGTACTCGGAGCAGCTACTAAACAATGTAGAGTGCTTCTGTGTTCCATCCCGTACACGGCTTCGTTATAAGAAGATAGTCAATTTTTAGATACTGGACAACTGTTTTAACAAGTTCAACCTTAAAGAGTACCCCTATTTATCAGCCTTTGTTTGAATGCAATATTGTATATAGCAACTCAAGGCCCCCATACACATTTGACTAACAGCCAAATCTGCCAACATCGATAGGTTTGGCTGACAGTCTAATGTGTCTAGGGGAACTACCGTTCCTTTTGATGTTCTGGATATATTCGGTCACCAGAGATATCTTGCTGTGTCTCTCTCATGTAGAATATGGAAGACTTGACAGAGTGAGGGCTCCTGTGTATGGGAGAGTTGGGTTAAGAGCTGCTGGCTGAACAATCAGCAGCCTGACGTGTATGGAGGCTTTAGAACAATACCTGACTTGAGCTGTTTTCAGGGGAATTGAAAGCAACAGTCAAAACAGAAGTCATATAAAGCATATGATGTCTTGTTCATGTGAATCCACTGATTATCTCTACATTTTTTTGTTACCCAGTGGAAAAACAAGATTACCAATGTCAATAACATGAGGGAACAGAGTCAAAATAATTACAGGAAGTGACTGAGTCAACCAAATGCATAGTCTACGGAGAAAGCAAACATCAACTATGATCATTTCACTGATTACTCTAATGAACCGTAGCTCTCAACACCTGACAAATGTTATATTTTTTCATCGCTACGTTTTAAATTTCAGTGCATTTGTATTTAATGGGATACATGATGGGTAAAAATGTTTTGAAAAATGTTCATAATGGGTTAGAAAATTTAAAGGGTGGTCTAAATCTATCATTGATTTTCATCCTAAATGTCTCTATTTACTGTATTTTAATAATATAATCGTTTTTCTAATGTGGTCTAATTAAAAAGTCCATACCCTTCCCTCTCTGATCTTTCTGTTTTATTTAATGATGCTACATTTTGAGAATCCCCAGCGCATGCTGGTATACTCAAATGGGGCATCATCATGGCTCAGAGGCTGCGGTCATTGCTGGAGCCTCCGTACCCACCCTGAAATGAAGCATCACAGTGAAATCCATTTCAGTGGCTGAGCTAGTTTCTGCTCTACTAAGCATACCTCAGTTGTCAGTTCCAATGTATGCTCAGTATAAGCTCCTTTCTTACCGTGTAATAATCTTCCAGTGCTGAGTTACGGGCGCTCTCTCTCCTGCTCTGATTAGAAGGGATGAGCCTGCAATAGAGTGCACTGTCAGTGCACATCGTAAGGAAAGAATATGGTGAGGGACCAATCCCTCCTCAAAATAGATGTCACTTTAAGATGCAGGGCTGATCTCTTCTCACCACTTTCTCTCATTACAATGTGCAGTGACAGTGCACTCTGTTGCCAATTCATCACTTCACATTAGAGCCTGTGAGGTAGCACATTGTAACTGTGCAATGAGAAGAATATTGCAGAGTAAGATGAGAGCTCATACAGAACATACCTCTTGGATAATTTGAAGGGTTTACATGGGATAAGAGTTATGAGTGTAGCCAATAACAAACACATTCTAAAATGATCCCCCTTAAATACAGCGCTACTTAATAGAAATCAAATTTGTATGTCTATTTGATACACAGTTCATCTTCCAACTCCACCATTGGTGGCTGTGACAAATCTCTATACTTAAGGACAGGCTGTCAAATGATGGTCATCCAGTTGTTTAGTAGAGTGCAGAAATAAGATTATTACTATACCCAAAATGATATTCAAATCATTGGCTTGTGCCACAGTTTACTCATCTCTTATGTTTCTTTCTGACCCTTTCTGGCTCAGAGCTGAATGGAATAGACAACTGGGACTACAATGTAACGTTGCCTTCTGTGAGTGCATACTGTTGTGAATTCCGCTCTTGGGCTCCCTCCGGTGGTTGTAAGTGGCACTTTTGTGAGTTCTGCTCTTGGGCTTCCTCTTGTGGTTTCAAGTGGTATGGCTGCTCCTTGGAGTTAGCTGTCATCAGCTGCCTCCACTTATCTTCTCTTCTGCTCGGCTATTTAGGTCTGGCTGTTCCTTCATCTAGTGCCACTTGTAAATGGTTTCTGGTTGGATTCACATCTCTTTGGATTTCCCTGTTTTCCTGACCAGTTCAGCAAAGCTAAGTTCTTACTTGCTCTGTTCTGTTCACAGATTGTGGACGTATCCGTTCAGTGCTTTCTATGTTTGTCCAGCTTATCAGTATGAATTAATTCTGTCTTGCTGGAAGCTCTGGGAAGCAGATTTACCCTCCACACCTTTTGTCAGGTGTGGAGATTTTTAGTAAACTCTGCGTGGATTTTTGTAGTGTTTTATACTGACCGCACAGTATTCCATCCTGTCCTATCTATCAAGCTAGACTGGCCTCCTGTGCTCATCCTGGTTTCATTCTGTGTATGTCTTTTCCCTCTTTTGAGCTGCATTTAATTCATTTTTGGCCACTTGTACTGTTATGATGCAGTGGTCTAGGAGCAACATGGAACGAGCTCTGAAGGACGTGGAAACTGTACTGACCGCAGACCCTAAGCTCAACACAACACTAGAAGCAGCCGTGGAATGCTCCTAACACTCCCTATGCATCTCGTCACAGCCTAAGAGCTAACTACCCCTAAAGGAAGAAGCAGGAAAACTATCTTGCCTCAGAGAAAATCCCCAAAGGATAGATTAGCCCCCCACAAATAATGACTGTGAGTGGAGAGGGAAAAGACATACACAGAATGAAACCAGGATGAGCACAGGAGGCCAGTCTAGCTTGATAGGACAGGATGGAATACTGTGCGGTCAGTATAAAACACTACAAAAATCCACGCAGAGTTTACAAAAAAAATCTCCACACCTGACTAAAGGTGTGGAGGGTAAATCTGATTCCCAGAGCTTCCAGCAAGACAGAATTAATTCATACTGATAACGCTGGACAAATATAGAAAGCACTGAACGGATAAGTCCACAATCTGTGAACAGAACAGAGCAAGTAAGAACTTAGCTTTGCTGAACTGGTCAGGAAAACAGGGAAATCCAAAGAGATGTGAATCCAACCAGAAACCATTTACAAGTGGCACTAGATGAAGGAACAGCCAGACCTAAATAGCCGAGCAGAAGAGAAGATAAGTGGAGGCAGCTGATGACAGCTAACTCCAAGGAGCAGCCATACCACTTGAAACCACAAGAGGGAGCCCAAGAGCAGAACTCACAAAAGTGCCACTTACAACCACCGGAGGGAGCCCAAGAGCGGAATTCACAACAGCATACTTCATTCACATAATATATGCTCACTTCTGTCTAAAGTTTCCCATACACATAGATATATTTTACCCAAACCTACCAATATCAGCCGGTTCGGCCAACCCTTGTCAATCATCAGGAAACAAGAGTTTTTAGGAATGCTTGTTCCCAAAAATGGTCTTCTAAAGCTAGTGTTAAATATTAATTATTAATTGAATTATTCTTATTCTCAATTTCTGTACTGAACACATTGCCTCTCGCTGACATTACAAACCTATTTATGTATATATAGCTCAGAGTATAAGTCAACACCATATAGAGAGGACACGTGGTCTGTGGGACATATAAATAACGTCTCTTAGGAGGGTGGGGGCTGTCACGTGGGGGCTGTCACCTCCTGCCTTCATCATCATTCTCCACGTACTACGGGGGACATACAAGGAATGAACAGCTGGCAGCCATGATTCTACTCCATGAATGAAAGATGACTTCGACTCCATCTCAGAAACGATGAGTAACAGGCGCTGATATTTACAAATGGACAATCTGTTTGTAACTATTTCATCTATTTTTATGTTTTGTTGCAATGTGGTTTTTCTGTGGACAATTCAATAAACCACTACATTTTTGATGAAAATATCATGACATTTTTTCTTTAAGAGTAACGCACCTGGTGAATAGTCCTGATTAAATAAATGTGCAAACTAAGCATATTTAACAGCTAGTCGATATTTATTCACATTCACTTTTTTTGTCTGGGAAAGGGAAGTAAAATGTATCCTCAATTTGGTTGTCAAGTTTTATCTTTTATCTAAGGCCCTCATTTGTGATGTATTTAGCAAGCTAATGAGTTAATAATATTTACACTGCTCAATCTACGTCAACATATTGTGTTCATCCTTCAGTATGAATAGCCCTTTAATAAAATATTAATTACATTAAAGCATGGCTATTATTCCTTATTTGTACAATGACACCAAGCATTATAGTTAAGGTCTAATGTCGAATGCAGACGATAATAACAAAGGTAATTCGCTCCCCATTAAATATGCATGATGGGATTTGTTGTACTTTTATATGTACTCTCACTACACAATCATACTTCTGTGGCATACAGAATAATGAAAAATAAATGGAGATGATTTATAGGAGGATTAAGCTGATATGAATTATTTAAATTTAGATTCAGGGCAAGCATAATGCATATTTAGGCAAGCTCAATCAGCCTCCAGAGTGCTACCAATGAGCAATTGCCATGAATTTTGGTACTTCTATGCCCCCTATCTATGTCAATATATTGATTCTTTTCTGTGGCAAAAAATACATATAAAATCAGTCTACACTTTATACTACAGTGGGTTTTAACCACTGTTCATAATATTCTGTTAACAGTATCAGTCCTGTTTATACTGTACAGATAGGTTGTCAAGCACATGCATGAATAAATAAAAACCTGTGCCCAAACAGGAGCATTATCCTAACAAATTATCTCATTGTTCTATGACATGGTACAGTAGGTTTCATAGAAATTCTATTGACATTGTACAAGAACATGATCTCCAAATAGATACCCAGTCAATAGCAAACAATCAATTTACTCAGAATTGCTTTCTTGTGCTGTAGCAAATTGTGTTTTGATGGACTATCTCTGTCATTACTGCATTTATTTTTTTCCCTATAAAATCTACAAACATTGATTGTATAATACAGTACAACAAGTGCAAGTGCAGTATCATAAAATATTTAGAAACTTTGCCAGAAATGTGTCGCCATTTAGAATGTCTGTGCCTACAGTTGTATGTATATATATATATATATATATATATATATATATATGAGTCAAAATTGGAACAGCATCAAGTATTACCGCAGTTGTCGTGCAGCGCTTTCCCAACTAATGTTCAAATGGCTTCCAATAATAGAGATAAAAAAAGGAAAACAGCACAAAAATTAAAGAAAAACGAGCTTTAATGCCTGAAAGGCATGGCAACATTTCGGATATGGTATCCTTTCTCAAGCTTGAGAAAGGATACCATATCCGAAACGTTGCCACGCCGTTCGGGCATTAAAGCCAGTTTTTCTTAAATTTTTGTGCTGTTTTCCTTTCTCTCTCTCTCTCTCTCTATATATATATCTATATCTATATATATATATATATATATATATATATATATATATATATATATATGTGTATGTATATATATATATATATATATATATATATATACCTGGACAAAATTACTGTTATTGTAAACAGTTAAGCAAGTTGAAATGATCTCTAACGGGCTAAGATTAAGGGTAACACATTTCCTGCGTATGTTGGCCAAAACAAAATATATATTGTCATTTTTTACATTTTAAAAATTACAAAAAGGAAAATGGGTTGATGCAAAAGTTTGGGCACACTGCATGGCTAGTGCCTAGTAGCACACCGTTTTGCAAGTATCCCAGCTTATAAACGCTATTTATAGCCAGCCAAGAGTCTTTCAATTCTTGTTTGAAGGATTTTTATCCATTCTTCCTTGGAAAATTCTAACAGTTCTGTGAGATTTCTGGGTCGTCTTTCATGCACTGCTATTTTGAGGTCTAGCCACAGATTTTCAATTATATAAAACCTTTAGCTTGTACCTTTTGAGGTAGTCTGTTGAGGATTTTGACGTGTGTTTAAGATCATTATGCATTTGTATAAGTCATCCTCTTTTCAACTTCAGGATTTTTTACAGATGGTGTTATGTTTGCATCAAGAGTTTGTTGAAATTTCATTGAATCCATTCTTCCCTCTCTGGTCCTCCCAAGACCTCCTTCTCTCCTCCACACTTATTTCTTCCTCACCCAACCGCCTCCAAGATTTCTCCTGAATATCTCCCATCCTCAGGAAATCTTTGCCCCAACACGTCCAACTATCAACCACATTCGGCTCCTTCAGACGGAACCTGAAAACCCACCTCTTTAGGAAAGTTTACAGCCTGCACTGACCCCGCTGCCTCCTCACCACTACCGGAGCTACTGCCTCACCAACACCGGAGGTCTTGCAACCTTCAACCTATTGTCTCCTTCCCCACCATCCTGTAGAATGTAAGCCCACAAGGGCAGGGTCCTCGCCCCTCTGTATCAGTTTGTAATTGTTAGTTTGCTTACTGTAAGTGATATCTGTAATTTGTATTTAACCCCTTCTCATGTACAGCACCATGGAATCAATGATGCTATATAAATAAATAATAATAATAATAATAATAACTAAGGTCTGAAACCTTGGTCAAAGTTATCTGAGCACACAAATCTCCAAAGGCCTTTTTCCAGGATTGCCCTGTGTTTAGCTCCAACTAACTTCCAGTCAAGTCTGACCAGTTTCCCTTTCCTTGCTGAAGAAAACCATCCTGCAGCATGTTGCTGTCACCGCCATTTTTGACTGTGGGGATGATGTTTTCAGAGTGACGTGCAGTGTTAGTTTTTCGCCACACATAGCTTTTAAGCATTTAGCCTTAAACGTTCTACTTTGGTCTTACCTGACCAGATGACATTCTGCCACAAAAGTGGCTTTCTTCTTGCCATTATTCCATAAAGGCCAGATTTGTGGAGTAAGCAACTTAGGCCACTTTTACACATTCAGTATTTGGTCAGTGGTTTACCTCAGTATTTGTAAGCCAAGATCAGGAGTGGAACAATCAGAAGTAAGGTTCAATAGAAACACGTGCTCCACTTCAGCATTTTTCACCCACTGCTGGTTTTAGCTTACAAATGTAATATGTGAGCTAATATGTAAACTGCTGAACAAATACTGAACATGTGAATGTGGCTTAATAGTTGTCCTGTGGTCAGATTCTCCCATCTGAGCCGTGGATCTCTGCAGCACCTCCAGAGTGGCCATGGGCCTTATGGCTGCTTCTCTAATTAGTGCTCTTATTGCTTGGGATGTCAGAAGTCCCAGATTGGCAATCTGCCAAGGCAAGCTGATGCCTGCTGGGCCAGTGGCTCTGAGCTACAAAGTGGGCCGCTAGCCCTTTAAAACTTCTGCACAGGCCCTGGTGCACGCGCTTTCTCGGTGCACACTCTGACATTGGTGCTTGCAAAAACGGCTGCAGCCCTTGTCAGTGCCAGCAAGCAGGAGAGCACGGACACACAGGTGCAGAAGTTTGAAAGGGCCGCCGCCGCAGTGCGCACAGGACGCCTGTCTGAGCCTCTCATTGTCTGACGCTGGTCAGTACGAGCGTCAGAGAACTGTGTTCTCCTCACCAATCCCTGTCCGGCCTCTCCTCCGAGTCCCCAGAACTTCTGACTCTGGCTGGACAGTGGACCCACCTCATCCTGCCCCCATCTCAGGTGAGTACCAATATGAAAGCTTTTTTATGTATATACAGCATTTGCAGTTTGAACTGTATCAAGTATATAGACTGCTGTACATGCAATATATAAGTGACACTGCTGTATATAATCTAAGTGTCACCTATATACAATAATGTACAGCTCTGGTAAAAATTAAGAGACCACCACATCAAAACCCTGCCATGGGCAGCCCAATCTCCAAACCTGAACCCCATTGAAAACGTCTAGAATATAATCAAGAGGATGATGGATAGTGACAAGCCATCAAACAAAAAAGAACTGCTTAAAGTTTTGAGCTAGGAGCAGTGTTAAAGACAGGTGGAAAGCATGCCAAGACGCATGAAAGCTGTGATTAACAATCATGGTTATTCCACAAAATATTGATTTCTGAACTCTTCCTAGGATAAAACATTAGTATTGTTGTTTCTAAATTATTATGAACTTGTTTTCTTTGCATTATTTGCGGTGTGAAAGCACTGTTTTTTTTAAATTTTGACCATTTTTCTTTGTCGGAAAAAGATACAAAATTTATTGCTTTGAAAATTCAGAGACATTTTGTCAGAAGTTTATAGAATAAATTAACAATTTACATTTCACTCAAAAATATACCTATAAAGAGAAAACACAGACAAACTGAAAATTTTGCAGTGGTCTCTTAATTTTTTCCAGAGCTGTTTATGCAGCAGTCTAATTACGTTATATAGGTGATATCGGTGTATATATACTGTGACCAGGGGCGTAACTACCACGGTCGCAGCGGTCGCCACTGTGACCAGGCCCGGAGGGTCAGATGCACTTCAACACTAGCAAGAGTTAACATCTGTTGCTGTGCAGGAGATTCCACCCGCACGGCAACAGACAGACCTTCCCTTCAAGCAGTAGTGCAGCTACCAGGGGGCAGAGGGGGTAGTGGCTCAGGGCCCTGCGCTCTGAGGGGGCCCACCCGGAGCTATGCTATTTAACTGTATTCACATGCACAGCGCACCGATGCAGTTACATTCTGCAGCAGAGCAGGGAGACACAATCTCCCTGCTCTGCCGCCGGTCGCTGTGCAGCCCCTGAGGAGGCGGTGTGGGGCCCTGTGCCAGCAGTGGGCCCCCCGCCTGTCATCGCAGGGTCAGCTTGATGAGAGAGGGAGTGTTACGCTCCTTTTCCCATCATCCCCCTGTCAGCGTCTGACGTCACCGATGCCGACACTGACAGGGGGTAGCGATGATGTCAGTACCAGGCGCCCGCTGTCTGGAGATGAGTGGGTGCTCGGAGCACCGCTGGAACTAGGAGAAAGAAAGGTGAGTATTTTTTTTTTATATCAGGTGCGTTATACTATATTGGCTGCCTAATGGGGGTGCATTATACTACACAGGCTGCCTAATGGGGGTGCATTATACTATACAGGCTTCCTAATGGGGGTGCATTATACTATACTGGCTGCCTAATGAGGGTGCATTATACTATACAGGCTGCCTAATGGGGGTGCATTGTACTATACAGGCTGCCTAATTGGGGTGCATTATACTATACAGACTGGCTAATGGCGGTGCGTTATACTATGCAGACTGCCTAATGAGAGTGCATTATACGATACAGGCTGCCTAATGGTGGTGCATTATACTATACAAGCTGCCTAATAAGGGTGCATTATACTATACACACTGCCTAATGGGGGTGCATTTTACTGTACAGGCTGCCTAATGGGGTTGCATTATACTATACAGTCTGCCTAATGGGGGTGCATTATACTATAGAGGCTGCCTAATTGGGGTGCATTATACTATACAGGCTGCCTAATGCTGGTACATTATACTATACAGGCTGCGTAATGGGGGTGCATTATACTGTACAGGCTGCCTAATGGGGGTGCATTATAATATAGAGGCTGCCTAATGGGGGTGCATTATACTGTACAGACTGCCTAAGGGGGTGCATTATACTATGCAGTCTGCCTAATGGGGGTGCATGGCTCAGGTAGTGCAGCTCATCCAGGATGGTACAGCAATGTGATCTGTGGCAAGGAGGTTTGCTGTGTCTGTCAGCGTAGTGTACAGAGGCTGGAGGTGCTGCTAGAAGACCGGCCAGTACACCAGGAGACGTGGAGGGGGCCGTAGGAGGGCAAAAACCCAGCAGCAGGACTGCTACCTCAGCCTTTGTGCAAGGAGGAACAGGAGGAGCACTTCCAGAGCCCTGCAAAATGACCTCCAGCAGGCCACAAATGTGTATGTGTCTGCACAAACGGTTAGAAACCGACTCAATGAGGATGGTCTGAGTGCCCGACGTCCACTGATGGGGGTTGTGCTCACAGCCCAACACCATGCAGGACGATTGGCATTTGCCACAGAACACCAGGATTGTCAAATTCGTCACTGTCGCCCTGTGCTCTTCACAGATGAAGCAGGTTCACACTGAGCACATGTGACAGACGTGACAGAGTCTGGAGATGCCATGGAGAGCGATCTGCTGACTGCTACATCCTTCAGCATGAACGGTTTGGCAGTGGGTCAGTAATGGTGTGGGGTGGCATTTCTTTGGAGGGCCACACAGCCCTCTATGTGCTCGCCAGAGGTAGCCTGACTGCCATTAGATACCAAGATGAGATCCTCAGACCTCTTTTGAGACCATATTCTGGTGTGGTTGGCCCTGGGTTCCTCCTAATACAGGACAATGCCAGAACTCATGTGGCTGGAGTGTGTCAGCAGTTCCTGTAAGATGAAGGCATTGAAGCTATGGACTTGCCTGCCCATTCCCCAGACCTAAATCCGATTGAACACATCTGGGAAATCCTGTCTCATACCATCCACCAACGTCACGTTGCACCACAGACTGTCCAGGAGTTGGCAGATGCTTTAGTCCAGGTCTGGGAGGAGATCCCTCAGGAGACCATCCGCCGCCTCATCAGGAGCATGCCCCGGCATTGTAGGAAGGTCATACAGGCACATGGAGGCCACACATAATACTGATCATCGTTTTGACTTGTTTTAAGGTCATTACATTCCACTTTAATTTTGTGTGTGACTCCAAATCCAGGCCTCCATTGGTTAATAAATTTAATTTCCATTGATGATTTTTGTGTTATATTGTTGTCAGCACATTCAACTTTGTACAGAACAAAGTATTCAATGAGAATATTTAATTCATTCAGATTTAGGATGTTTTATTTGAGTTTTCCCCACTTATTTTTTTGAGCAATGTATATACACATGTACATAAACTGCAGCTAGGCTATACACAGCAGTCGCAGTATCACCTGTATAATGTATATAGACTGCTGTATATAATCACAGGATCACCTGTACAATGTATATAGACTGCTGTATATACAATATATAAGTGATACTGTTACTGCTGTATATAACTGCAGTATCACCTATAGAATGTTTGTAGAGCAGTCTATATACATTATATAGGTGATGCTGTGAATGCTGTATATACATAAGATAGGCTGTGGAAATGGGTATACTTCTCCTCCCCTGTATATAATGAGAGATTAATTAGGCCACCTTGACGATGGTTGGTGGGCTCACACTATTTGGCCAAATTTTGTATAAAGCGTCTCATAAATTTTAAATATTTTTCCTAATGATCAAAAGCCATTTTGCTATTCATATTTCATATTGACATGCTTTGGCACGATACAGTGCAACCCTTTTTGTATATTGTATATGGAGGTATGCACCTAATCACACTAGTTTGGATGTGCCAGTCGTTTTTCTGTCATTGTTAGGTAAGTGTTCACATTGGACAGGGAGGACAGGGACCCAGCAGATTAATGAGGCCACCTTGACGATGGTTAATGGGCTCACATTATTTGGCCCAATTTTGTGCAAAGCGTCTCATAAATTTTAAATATTTTTCCTAATGTTCAAAAGCCATTTTGCTATTCATATTTCATGTATTTCATATTGACATGCTTTGGCACGATAGAGTGCAACCTTTTTTGTATATTGTATATGGAGATAGCTGCTCCTGGTATGCACCTATTCACACTAGTTTGGATGTGCCAGTTATTTTTCTGTTATTTCTATGTTAGCTTACTGACTGAGCACTCCTCCCTTCACCATGTGGTGTTTAATTACATCTATTCACATTTGGTTCTGGCCAACCCATATGTAGGCTTTACCGAGAGAGGTGTCCACATTTACCCATTCAGACATTAGCCTCAGGTAAGTGTTCACATTGGACAGGGAGGTCAGGGACCCATTAGATTAATGAGGCCACCTTGACGATGGTTGATGGGCTCACACTATTTGGCCACATTTTGTGCAAAGCGTCTTACAAATATTTTTCCTAATGTTCAAAAGCCATTTTGCTGTTCGTATTTCATGTATTTAATATTGATATGCTTCGGCATGATAGAGTGCAACCTTTTTTGTATATTGTATATGGAGGTAGCTGCTCCTGGTACGCATCTATTCACACTAGTTTGGATGTGTCAGTCATTTTTCGGTTATTTCTGTATATAAACTGCCCAGTACGACTTATCCTTGTTCTGTACAGTGCCTTGCGAAAGTATTCGGCTCCCTGGAACGTTTCAACCTTTTCCCACATATCATGCTTCAAACATAAAAATACCAAATGTAAATTTTTGGTGAAGAATCAACAACAAGTGGAACACATTTGTGAAGTTGAACTAAATTTATTGGTTATTTTAAATTTTTGTGGAAATTCAAAAACTGAAAAGTGGGGCGGGCAATATTATTCATCCCCTTTAACTTAATACCTTGTTGCGCCACCTTTTGCTGTGATTACAACTGCAAGTCGCTTGGGTTATGTCTCTATCAGTTTTGTACATCGAGAGACTGAAATTCTTGCCCATTCTTCCTAGGCAAACAGCTCGAGCTCAGTGAGGTTTGATGGAGATTGTTTGTGAACACCAGTTTTCAGCTCTTTCCACAGATTCTCGATTGGATTGAGGTCTGGACTTTGACTTGGCCATTCTAACACCTGGATATGTTTATTTGTGAACCATTCCATTATAGATTTTGCTTTATGTTTTGGATCATTGTCTTGTTGGAAGACAAATTTCCGTCCCAGTCTCAGGTCTTTTGTAGACTCCAACAGGTTTTCTTCAAGAATGCTCCTGTGTTTGGCTCCATCCATCTTCCCATCAATTTTAACTATCTTCCCTGTCCCTGCTGAAGAAAAGCAGGCCTAAAACATGATGCTGCCACCATCGTGTTTGACAGTGGGGATGGTGTGTTCAGGGTGATGAGTTGTGTTGCTTTTACGCCAAACATATCATTAGGGATTGTTGCCAAAAAGTTAGATTTTGGTTACATCTGACCAGAGCACCCTCTTCCACATGTTTGGTGTACGACTGATTGTTGTCCTATGGACAGAATGTCCCACCTCAGCTGTAGATCTCTGCAGTTCATCCAGAGTGATCATGGGCCTCTCGGCTGCATCTCTGATCAGTCTTCTTCTTGTTTGAGATAAAAGTTTAGAGGGACAGCCGGGTCTTGGTAGATTTGCAGTGGTATGATACTCCTTCCATTTCAATATGATCGCTCGTACAGTGTTCCTTGGGATGTTTAAAGTTTTGGAAATCATTTTATATACAAATCCGGCTTTAAACTTCTCCACAACATTATCACAGACCTGCCTGTTGTGTTCCTTGGTCTTCATGATGCTCTCTGTGCTTCAAACAGAACCCTGAGACTATCCCAGAGCAGGTGCATTTATATGGAGACTTGATTACACACAGGTGGATTATATTTATCATCATTAGGCATTTAGGACAACATTGGACCATTCAGAGATCCACAATGAACTTCTGGAGTGAGTTTGCTGCACTGAAAGCAAAGGGGCCGAATAAAATTGCACACCCAACTTTTCATTTTTTGAATTTCCCCAAAAATTTAAAATAACCAATAAATTTCATTCAATTTCACAATTGTCTTCCTCTTGTTGTTGATTCTTCACCAAAAATTTACAATTGGTATATTTATGTTTGAAGCATGATATGTGGGAAAAGGTTGAAAAGTTCCAGGGAGCCGAATACTTTCGCAAGGCACCGTATATATAGACAGCACAGTACCTCTCCTCCTGTCCTGTATATACACTGCACAGTACCACTTCTGCTTGTTATATATATATATATATATATATATACAGTGGGGCAAAAAAGTATTTAGTCAGTCAGCAATAGTGCAAGTTCCACCACTTAAAAAGATGAGAGGCGTCTGTAATTTACATCATAGGTAGACCTCAACTATGGGAGACAAACTGAGAAAAAAAAATCCAGAAAATCACATTGTCTGTTTTTTTAACATTTTATTTCCATATTATGGTGGAAAATAAGTATTTGGTCAGAAACAAAATTTCATCTCAATACTTTGTAATATATCCTTTGTTGGCAATGACAGAGGTCAAACGTTTTCTGTAAGTCTTCACAAGGTTGCCACACACTGTTGTTGGTATGTTGGCCCATTCCTCCATGCAGATCTCCTCTAGAGCAGTGATGTTTTTGGCTTTTCGCTTGGCAACACGGACTTTCAACTCCCTCCAAAGGTTTTCTATAGGGTTGAGATCTGGAGACTGGCTAGGCCACTCCAGGACCTTGAAATGCTTCTTACGAAGCCACTCCTTCGTTGCCCTGGCGGTGTGCTTTGGATCATTGTCATGATGAAAGACCCAGCCACGTTTCATCTTCAATGCCCTTGCTGATGGAAGGAGGTTTGCACTCAAAATCTCACGATACATGGCCCCATTCATTCTTTCATGTACCCGGATCAGTCGTCCTGGCCCCAAAGCATGATGTTTCCACCACCATGCTTTACAGTAGGTATGGTGTTTGATGGATGCAACTCAGTATTCTTTTTCCTCCAAACACGACAAGTTGTGTTTCTACCAAACAGTTCCAGTTTGGTTTCATCAGACCATAGGACATTCTCCCAAAACTCCTCTGGATCATCCAAATGCTCTCTAGCAAACTTCAGATGGGCCCGGACATGTACTGGCTTAAGCAGTGGGACACATCTGGCACTGCAGGATCTGAGTCCATGGTGGCGTAGTGTGTTACTTATGGTAGGCCTTGTTACATTGGTCCCAGCTCTCTGCAGTTCATTCACTAGGCCCCCCCGCGTGGTTCTGGGATTTTTGCTCACCGTTCTTGTGATCATTCTGACCCCACGGGGTGGGATTTTGCATGGAGCCCCAGATCGAGGGAGATTATCAGTGGTCTTGTATGTCTTCCATTTTCTAATTATTGCTCCCACTGTTGATTTCTTCACTCCAAGCTGGTTGGCTATTGCAGATTCAGTCTTCCCAGCCTAGTGCAGGGCTACAATTTTGTTTCTGGTGTCCTTTGACAGCTCTTTGGTCTTCACCATAGTGGAGTTTGGAGTCAGACTGTTTGAGGGTGTGCACAGGTGTCTTTTTATACTGATAACAAGTTTAAACAGGTGCCATTACTACAGGTAATGAGTGGAGGAAAGAGGAGACTCTTAAAGAAGAAGTTACAGGTCTGTGAAAGCCAGAAATCTTGATTGTTTGTTTCTGACCAAATACTTATTTTCCACCATAATATGCAAATAAAATGTTAAAAAAACAGACAATGTGATTTTCTGGATTTTTTTTTCTCAGTTTGTCTCCCATAGTTGAGGTCTACCTATGATGTAAATTACAGACGCCTCTCATCTTTTTAAGTGGTGGAACTTGCACTATTGCTGACTGACTAAATACTTTTTTGCCCCACTGTATATATATATATACACTGCACAGTACCCCTTCTATCCTGTGTATATTGTGATGCAGTGACCCCTGTTACAGGTAGGGAGCGCTGCATGGTCTCCCCAGAATATGCATGGAGGCATATTGAGGCCATAGGAATGTATGGCAATCGCAGGCATAACTGTGGTGATGAGACAATGTCCGGCATTATTGTGAATGGCCGGTATGTGTGTCGCAAAGGAAGACACTCTGCCCTGCCAGCCTGAAGTAAGGTTGTTCAGTGACCTGTAGTCCCACAAGAAATTATGTTGTTTTAGAGGGAGACTAGCACGGCTAGTTCTGAGAGCTGGGTGAGTCAAACTAGCCACACACACACCTCCCACCTGTGGGGGTGGTTACAGCTTCATAATGTGACCAGGGTGTGGTTCACATGGTTTAGAGTGTTTGGACCTGAATGGTCTGTGCTGAAGGTCCTGGAAAAGCCTATGTGTTGGGAGTGCTATCTCCCTGAATAGCACATGGTGGGGCTTTGGACCTGGTGGCCTGGGTGTTGGACGAACGTCCTGAATAGCACCCAGACAGGCCACATGCCTGTATGTTGGACGGTCCCAGGTGGGGATGGACATCCTGAACAGTGCACAGAGAGACCGTGGACTTGGACGGTCTGTGTTGGAAGCTTCTGTGAGTGGAGACTTCCTGGAAGCACCTGGAGAGACCATGGTCCTGGATTATCTGTGACGGCTTCGGTGTTGGGGAAAGCTAACGTCCTTCGGTGGGTCTGGAACCAACTGGCGTATGTCTGTCAGGCGAGTTGGTGATCCCTGTAAGGCAGCTTTCCCAGGAAGAGTGGACTGACGAGGAGTCAGCAGGTGGAGCAGGAGCTCCCATAAGGTACCTAAATAGACTGTTGGTGCTTATGATGTTCCATGAACTGTGTCACCCACGGCAACTGGTCAGAGCAGGACCAGCGTGTTTAGTTGCCGCAAACTAATGATGTGAAGCCTTATGTAAAGACTTTGCCTTTGGTTCACATTTCTATGGTTTATGATACCTGAATAAACCAAATAGACTGTTTTGTGTTAAAAACCTGTGCCCGTGTGCATTTATCCCATTGCCAAGCGAATGTCCCCCAACACATGCAGTGAGCGCAACCTCATATTATATAAACTGCACAGTACCATTTCTCCTGTCCTGTATATATATATATATATATATATATATATATATATATATATATATATATATATATATACAGGTCCTTCTCAAAAAATTAGCATATAGTGTTAAATTTCATTATTTACCATAATGTAATGATTACAATTAAACTTTCATATATTATAGATTCATTATCCACCAACTGAAATTTGTCAGGTCTTTTATTGTTTTAATACTGATGATTTTGGCATACAACTCCTGATAACCCAAAAAACCTGTCTCAATAAATTAGCATATCAAGAAAAGGTTCTCTAAACGACCTATTACCCTAATCTTCTGAATCAACTAATTAACTCTAAACACATGCAAAAGATACCTGAGGCTTTTATAAACTCCCAGCCTGGTTCATTACTCAAAACCCCCATCATGGGTAAGACTAGCGACCTGACAGATGTCAAGAAGGCCATCATTGACACCCTCAAGCAAGAGGGTAAGACCCAGAAAGAAATTTCTCAACAAATAGGCTGTTCCCAGAGTGCTGTATCAAGGCACCTCAATGGTAAGTCTGTTGGAAGGAAACAATGTGGCAGAAAACGCTGTACAACGAGAAGAGGAGACCGGACCCTGAGGAAGATTGTGGAGAAGGACCGATTCCAGACCTTGGGGAACCTGAGGAAGCAGTGGACTGAGTCTGGTGTGGAAACATCCAGAGCCACCGTGCACAGGCGTGTGCAGGAAATGGGCTACAGGTGCCGCATTCCCCAGGTAAAGCCACTTTTGAACCATAAACAGCGGCAGAGGCGCCTGACCTGGGCTACAGAGAAGCAGCACTGGACTGTTGCTAAGTAGTCCCAAGTACTTTTTTCTGATGAAAGCAAATTTTGCATGTCATTCGGAAATCAAGGTGCCAGAGTCTGGAGGAAGACTGGGGAGAAGGAAATGCCAAAATGCCTGAAGTCCAGTGTCAAGTACCCACAGTCAGTGATGGTGTGGGGTGCCATGTCAGCTGCTGGTGTTGGTCCACTGTGTTTCATCAAGGGCAGGGTCAATGCAGCTAGCTATCAGGAGATTTTGGAGCACTTCATGCTTCCATCGGCTGAAATGCTTTATGGAGATGAAGATTTCATTTTTCAGCACGACCTGGCACCTGCTCACAGTGCCAAAACCACTGGTAAATGGTTTACTGACCATGGTATTACTGTGCTCAATTGGCCTGCCAACTCTCCTGACCTGAACCCCATAGAGAATCTGTGGGATATTGTGAAGAGAAAGTTGAGAGACGCAAGACCCAACACTCTGGATGAGCTTAAGGCCGCTATTGAAGCATCCTGGGCCTCCATAACATCTCAGCAGTGTCACAGGCTGATTGCCTCCATGCCACGCCGCATTGAAGCAGTCATTTCTGCCAAAGGATTCCCGACCAAGTATTGAGTGCATAACTGAACATTATTATTTGTTGGTTTTTTGTTTGTTATTAAAAAACACTTTTATTTGATTGGATGGGTGAAATATGCTAATTTATTGAGACAGGTTTTTTGGGTTATCAGGAGTTGTATGCCAAAATCATCAGTATTAAAACAATAAAAGACCTGACAAATTTCAGTTGGTGGATAATGAATCTATAATATATGAAAGTTTAATTGTAATCATTACATTATGGTAAATAATGAAATTTAACACTATATGCTAATTTTTTGAGAAGGACCTGTATATATATATATATATATATATATATATATATATATATATATACACTGCACAGTACCACTCCCGTCCTGCTGTCAGAGAGGCAACATTGGACTTTGGGAGGGTAAATATTGGTTTATTGTTTTCAGTATTCCTATGGGAAAATAAAAAATATATATATTGGAAAACCCATTAAAATGCATTATGCCAAGTAATCCCCTACACACCAAAAGAACTACCTTCACATAAAGCCAGTAAAATATAAATAAACTTTATTATCAACAGAAAAAGTAATAAATTTTAATGGGTATACACCTAAGCACAGGAAAAGATGGTGGGCAACCCAGGTCAGGGCTCCATAGGTAGTGGTATCATAATACAGCCTAAGATATAACAATGCACATAACCATTGTGCAAATGACCATGTGCAAATATGCAAATACTAATGAAAAAAGAAATAATAATACCAGTGTATAAATATAACAATATAATTATATAGTTACCAAATGGAGCACTCCTGGGGACCCACCACACCCGACGCGCGTTTCACACCGAAATGCTTCGTCTGGGGGTCAAGTAATCCCCTATCCACAGAACTTTGTAATCGCTGGGGTCCGACCGCTGGGACACCCATGATCCCGAGAACCGGCCCTCTAAAGAAGAGGTCGATCATGCGCACTGCGACGGCATTCACACATGGCTCTTCAAATGACACCTTTAACCCCTTCACCCCAAAGCCTGTTTTCACCTAAGTGACAGGGCCAATTTTTACAATTCTGACCACTGTCACTTTATGAGGTCATAACTCTGAAACGCTTCAACGGATCCTGGTGATTCTGACACTGTTTTCTCGTGACATATCGTACTTCATGATAGTGGTAAAACTTCTTCGATATGACTTGCATTTATTTGTGAAAAAAACAAAAATTTGTCGGAAATTATGAAAATTTAGCAATTTTCAAACTCTTAGTTTTTATGCCCTTAAATTTGAGAATTATATCACATAATATAGTTAATAAACAACATTTCCCACATGTCTGCTTTACATCAGCACAATTTTGGAAACATAATTTTTTTTTGTTATGACGTTATAAGGGTTAAAAGTTGACCAGCGATTTCTCATTTTTGCAACAAAATTTGCAAAACCATTTTTTTACGGACCACCTCACACTTGAAGTGACTTTGAGGGGTCTATATGACAGAAAATGCCCAAAAGTGACACCATTCTAAAAACTGCACCCCTCAAGGTACTCAAAACCACATTCAAAAAGTTTATTAACCCTTCAGGTGCTTCACAGGAATTTTTTGAATGTTTAAAAAAATTGAACATTTAACTTTTTTTTCACAAAATTTTTACTTCAGGTCCAATTTGTTTCATTTTACCAAGGGTAACAGGAGAAATTGGACCACAAAAGTCGTTGTACAATTTGTCCTGAGTACGCCGATACCCCATATGTGGGGGTAAACCACTGTTTGGGCACATGGCAGAGCTCGGAAGGGAAGGAGCGCCATTTGACTTTTCAATGCAAGATTTGCTGGAATTGAGATCGGAGCCCATGTCACGATTGGAGAGCCCCTGATGTGCCTAAACAGTGGAAACCCCCACAAGTGACACCATTTTGGAAAGTAGACCCCCTAAGTAACTAATCTAGATGTGTGGTGAGCACTTTGAACCTCCAAGTGCTTCACAGAAGTTTATAATGTAGAGCCGTAAAAAAAATTTTTTTATTAATTTTCACAAAAAAATGATCTTTTTGCCCCAAATTTTTTATTTTCCCAAGGGTAAAAGGATAAATTGGACCCCAAAAGTTGTTGTGCAATTTGTCCTGAGTACGTCGATACTTCATATATGGGGATAAACCACTGTTTGAGCGCATGGCAGAGCTCGGAAGGGAAGGAGTGCCATTTGACTTTTCAATGCAAAATTGGCTGGAATTGAGATCGGACGCCATGTCGCATTTGGAGAGCCCCTGACGTGCCTTAACAGTGGAAACCCCCCACAAGTGACCCCATTTTGGAAAGAAGACCCCCTAAGGAACTTATCTAGATGTGTGGTGAGCACTTTTAACCCCCAATTGTTTCACTAAAGTTTAGAATGTAGCATTGTGAAAATTAAAAAATCATTTTTTATTTCCACAAAATGATGTTTTAGCCCGCAATTTTTTTTTCCCAAGGGTAACAGGAGAAATTGGACCACAAATGTTATTGTCCAATTTGTCCTGAGTACGCTGATACCCCACATGTGGGGGGGAACCACCGTTTGAGTGCATGGCAGAGCTCGGAAGGGAAGGAGCACCGTTTGAAATGCAGACTTAGATGGAATGCTCTGTGGGCGTCACGTTGCATTTGCAGAGCCCCTGATGTACCTAAACAGTAGAAACCCACCACAAGTGACCCCATATTGGAAACTAGACCCCCCAAGGAACTTATATAGATGTGTTGTGAGAGCTTTGAACCAACAAGTGTTTCACTACAGTTTATAACGCAGAGCCGTGAAAATAAAAAATATTTTTTTTTCCACGAAAATGATATTTTATCCCCTATGTTTTTATTTTCCCAAGGGTAACAGGACAAATTGGACCCCAAAAGTTGTTGTCCAACTTGTCCTGAGAACGCTGATACCCCATATGTTGGGGGGAACCACTGTTTGGGTGCACGGCAGAGCTCGGAAGGGAAGGAGCGCCATTTGAAATGCAGACTTAGATGGATTGGTCTGCAGGCGTCATGTTGCATTTGCAGAGCCCCTGATGTACCTAAACAGTAGAAACCCCCCACAAGTGACCCCATATTGGAAACTAGACCCCCAAAAGAACTTATCTAGATGTGTTGTGAGAGCTTTGAACCAACAAGTGTTTCACTACAGTTTATAACGCAGAGCCGTGAAAATAAAAAATATTTTTTTTTCCACGAAAATTATATTTTAGCCCCTATGTTTTTATTTTCCCAAGGGTAACAGGACAAATTGGACCCCAAAAGTTGTTGTCCAACTTGTCCTGAGAACGCTGATACCCCATATGTTGGGGGGAACCACTGTTTGGGCACACAGGAGAACTCGGAAGGGAAGGAGCACTGTTTTACTTTTTCAAAGCAGAATTGGCTGGAATTGAGATCGGACGCCCCCTGATGTGCCTAAACAGTGGAAACCCCCAATTATAACTGAAACCCTAACCCCAACCCTAACCCTAGCCCTAGCCCTAACCCTAGCCCTAACCCTAGCCCTAGCCCTAGCCCTAACCCTAGCCCTAACCCTAGCCCTAACCCTAGCACTAATGGGAAAATGGAAATAAATACATTTTTTTACATTTTATTATTTTTCCCTTACTAAGGGGGTGATGAAGGGGGGTTTGATTTACTTTTATAGCGTTTTTTTGGCGGATTTTTATGATTGGCAGCCGTCACACACTAAAAGACGCTTTTTATTGCAAAAAATAGTTTTTGCATCACCACATTTTGAGAGCTATAATTTATCCATATTTTGGCCCACAGAGTCATATGAGGTCTTGTTTTTTGCGGGACGAGTTGACGTTTTTATTGGTAACATTTTCGGGCAGATGACATTTTTTGATCGCTTTTTATTCCGATTTTTGGGAGGCGGAATGAACAAAAACCAGCAATTCCTGAATTTCTTTTAGGGGGGGCGTTTATACCGTTCCACGTGTGGTAAAATGGATAAAGCAGTTTTATTCTTCGGGTCAGTACGATTACAGCGATACTTCATTTATGTAATTTTTTTTATGTTTTGGCGCTTTTACACAATAAAAACTATTTTATATAAAAAAATAATTGTTTTTGCATCGCATTATTCTGAGAGCTATAACTTTTTTATTTTTCTGCTGATGATGCTGTATGGTGGTTTTCTTTTTGCGGGACAAGATGACGTTTTCAGCGGTACCATGGTTATTTATATCCGTCATTTTGATCGCGTGTTATTCCACTTTTTGTTCGCCTGTATGATAATAAAGCGTTGTTTTTTGCCTTGTTTTTTTTTTTTTTTTTTTGCGGTGTTCACTGAAGGGGTTAACTAGTGGGATAGTTTTATAGAGCGGGCCGTTACGGACGCGGCGATACCAAATATGTGTACATTTATTGTTTTTTTTTTTTTTTACATAAATAAATGGATTTATTGGGAAATGTTTTTTTTTTTTTATTTGGGGATTTTTTTTAATTTTTTTTTACACATTCTATTTTTTTTTTTTTTTACTTTCTAACATTGTCCCAGGGTGGGACATCTCTGTATTAGATCAGATCGTTGATCTGACACTGTGCATAGCACACTGTCAGATCAACGATCTGACATGCAGTTTAGCTGGCTCTCCAGCGCCTGCTCTCAGCAGGCGCCGGCTAGCCAGGTCACTTCATGACCCGGAAGGAGTCCGGCGGCCATCTTGGATCCGGGGACTCCTTCCGGGTCACCGGAGCAACGTGATCTCATTGCGTTGCTCCGGTGGGAGAGCGCAGGGAGCCCCCGTCCCTGCGCGATCCCCCTCTATGCCGCTGTCACTACTGATAGCGCCGATCGTGGGCATTGCTGCAGGGTGTCAGCTGTCGTATACAGCTGACACCCGCACCCGATCACCGCGGCGCTCAGCGCGAGACCGCGGTGATCGGTGCGCCGTACTAGTACTGCTGCTGGCACTAATGCAGTGCCGGCAGCGCAGTACTAGTACGGCGCATGTCGCGAAGGGGTTAAGAGGAGTGTTGATGGGCACAACAAAGTATAGCAAAATCCACTGATCAGGTGTGGGGAAGTGTTATAGTATGTAGGCTGGTGGGGTTTGTGTGGCAGGGCTGCTTTTTTGTCCCAGTCCAACCCTGGATTTCAGGTTAGGTAGCTGGCCATGTCTAGGTAGCTTGCCATGTCTAGGTAGCTTTGCAATTATGACATACTCCTTCCATTTTTAGATGAGGGATTGAACAGTACTCCATGACATATTCAGAGCTTGTTTTTTTTTATAACCTAACATTGCTTTACTTTTCTCTACAACTTTATTCATGACCTGTCTGGTCTGTTTCTTGGTTTTCTTGACGTTGTTTGATCCCTAATGTTCTCAAACAAACCTCTGCAGCCCTTAGAGAACAGCTGAATTTATACTGAGAATAAATTACACACAGGTTGACTCAATTTACTAATTATGTGACTTCTGCATGCAATTGGTAACTAAGGATTTTATTTAGGGTTAGCAGCCTACAGAGGGCTGACTACAAATACAAGTCACAAACTTCTGGTGGTCCCAAACTTCTTCCACTTAAACGGCACCTGTCACCCCGAAAATCGCGGGTGAGGTAAGCCCACCGGCATCAGGGGCTTATCTACAGCATTCTGTAATGCTGTGGATAAGCCCCCGATGTTACCTGAAAGAGGAGAAAAAGACGTTATATTATACTCACCCAGGGGCGGTCCCGCTGCTGGTCAGGTCAGATGGGCGTCTCTGCTCCGCTGCGGCGCCTTCTATCTTCTTTCCATGACGTCCTCTTCTGATCTTCAGCCACGGCTCCGGCGCAGGCGTACTTTGCTCTGCCCTGTTGAGGGCAGAGGATAGTACTGCAGTGCGCAGGCGCCGGAAAGGTCAGAGGCCCGGCGCCTGCGCACTGCAATACTTTGTCTGCCCTCAACAGGGCAGAGCAAAGTACGCCTGCGCCGGAGCCGTGGCTGAAGATCAGAAGAGGACGTCATGGAAAGAAGATAGGAGGCGCCGCAGCAGAGCAGAGACGCCCATCTGACCTGACCAGCAGCGGGACCGCCCCTGGGTGAGTATAATATAACGTCTTTTTCTCCTTTTTCAGGTAACATCGGGGGCTTATCTACAGCATTACAGAATGCTGTAAATAAGCCCCTGATGCCGGTGGGCTTACCTCACCCGCGATTTTTGGGGTGACAGGATCCCTTTAAGGATTATGGAGGTCACTGTGCTCTTAGGAACCTTGAGTACTGCAGAAATTCTTTTGTAACCTTGGCCAGATCTGTGCCTTGCCACAATTCTGTCTCTGAGCTCCTTGGCCAGTTCCTTTGACCTCATGATTCTCATTTGGTCTGGCCTGCACTGTGAGGTTTTATATAGACAGGCGTGTGCCTTTCCAAATCAAGTCCTATCAGTTTAATTAAACACAGCTGGACTCCAATGAAGGAGTAGAACCATCTCAAGGAGGATCACAAGGAAATGGACAAAGGGTCTGAAAACTTATGACCATGTCATATTTCAGTTTTTCTTTTTTAATAAATTTGTAAAAATTTCTACATTTCTGTTTTTTCTCAGTCAAGATGGGGTGCAGAGTGTACATTTAATGAGAAAAAATAAACTTTTTGAATTTACCAATGGCTGCAATGAAACAAAGCGTGAAAAATGTAAAGGGGTCTGAATACTTTTCGTACTCACTGCATGTAGAAAACCATTATGTGGGTGTAAAAAATGTGTACAAATTCAACGGGGGAGGTTGGGCGGTTGTTTTTATGGTGTTCATTGTGCAATAAAAGATAGAGATATTGCCAGCCACTTATCTTTGTAAATTATCTTTTCAACATAGTTAGGGATTATTAATATCATTGCACTCAATTTGGTTAACTGGTAATATTAATTTGATTGACTGGCTTAGTCTCAGTAAGCCACCAAGAAGTGACAATTAAATAACTTCTTTATGCCATTTTTACCAGATTTCCCCCTCTGCAAGTTATTTCTTTATTTTTTCCTCTGTATCAAATCTAGTGGATGGAGGCTAACTGCTATGATATCTCTCAACCAGTACAGTCATGAGCTGCATGGAGGACACTATAGAGCAGTACTGTGCAGTGTAGCTGTGAAACCAGTGTGAGATAAAAGCATAAACTATCACCATTTGTCTGTCTATCTCCACCGATTTCTCTCAATCTGTAGCTTGCTTTTCCTCCCCCTCCCTGAAACCTGATTCCTCAGTGAGTTGGAAGTCCATCTTGTATGGAGAAAGACAAATTTTAGTGGTATTTCTAAGTGAATCATGAGTTTGAGATGGAACTAACGGAAAAGAGAAGTGGCTTATAAGTGGAAAAGGAAGCATATTTCTCTGATTGGATATTGATCAGATATACAGTGGGGCAAAAAAGTATTTAGTCAGTCAGCAATAGTGCAAGCTCCACCACTTAAAAAGATGAGAGGCATCTGTAATTTACATCATAGGTAGACCTCAACTATGGGAGACAAACTGAGAAAAAAAAATCCAGAAAATCACATTGTCTGTTTTTTTAACATTTTATTTGCATATTATGGTGGAAAATAAGTATTTGGTCAGAAACAAACAATCAAGATTTCTGGCTCTCACAGACCTGTAACTTCTTCTTTAAGAGTCTCCTCTTTCCTCCACTCATTACCTGTAGTAATGGCACCTGTTTAAACTTGTTATCAGTATAAAAAGACACCTGTGCACACCCTCAAACAGTCTGAATCCAAACTCCACTATGGTGAAGACCAAAGAGCTGTCAAAGGACACCAGAAACAAAATTGTAGCCCTGCACCAGGCTGGGAAGACTGAATCTGCAATAGCCAACCAGCTTGGAGTGAAGAAATCAACAGTGGGAGCAATAATTAGAAAATGGAAGACATACAAGACCACTGATAATCTCCCTCGATCTGAGGCTCCACGCAAAATCCCACCCCGTGGGGTCAGAATGATCACAAGAACGGTGAGCAAAAATCCCAGAACCACGCGGGGGGACCTAGTGAATGAACTGCAGAGAGCTGGGACCAATGTAACAAGGCCTACTATAAGTAACACACTACGCCACCATGGACTCAGATCCTGCAGTGCCAGACGTGTCCCACTGCTTAAGCCAGTACATGTCTGGGCCCATCTGAAGTTTGCTAGAGGGCATTTGGATGATCCAGAGGAGTTTTGGGAGAATGTCCTATGGTCTGATGAAACCAAACTGGAACTGTTTGGTAGAAACACAACTTGTCGTGTTTGGAGGAAAAAGAATACTGACTTGCATCCATCAAACACCATACCTACTGTAAAGCATGGTGGTGGAAACATCATGCTTTGGGGCTGTTTCTCTGCAAAGGGGCCAGGACGACTGATCCGGGTACATGAAAGAATGAATGGGGCCATGTATCGTGAGATTTTGAGTGCAAACCTCACTGCTCTAGAGACCTGCATGGAGGAATGGGCCAACATACCAACAACAGTGTGTGGCAACGTTGTGAAGACTTACAGAAAACGTTTGACCTCTGTCATTGCCAACAAAGGATATATTACAAAGTATTGAGATGAAATTTTGTTTCTGACCAAATACTTATTTTCCACCATAATATGCAAATAAAATGTTAAAAAAACAGACAATGTGATTTTCTGGATTTTTTTTTCTCAGTTTGTCTCCCATAGTTGAGGTCTACCTATGATGTAAATTACAGACGCCTCTCATCTTTTTAAGTGGTGGAACTTGCACTATTGCTGACTGACTAAATACTTTTTTGCCCCACTGTATATATATACACAGTTAGGGCCAGAAATATTTGGACAGTGACACAATTTTCGCGAGTTGGGCTCTGCATGCCACCACATTGGATGTGAAATGAAACCTCTACAACAGAATTCAAGTGCAGATTGTAACGTTTAATTTGAAGGGTTGAACAAAAATATCTGTTAGAAAATGTAGGAATTGTACACATTTCTTTACAAACACTCCACATTTTAGGAGGTCAAAAGTAATTGGACAAATAAACATAACCCAAACAAAATATTTTTATTTTCAATATTTTGTTGCATATCCTTTGGAGGCAATCACTGCCTTAAGTCTGGAACCCATGGACATCACCAAACGCTGGGTTTCCTCCTTCTTAATGCTTTGCCAGGCCTTTACAGCCGCAGCCTTCAGGTCTTGCTTGTTTGTGGGTCTTTCCGTCTTAAGTCTGGATTTGAGCAAGTGAAATGCATGCTCAATTGGGTTTAGATCTGGAGATTGACTTGGCCATTGCAGAATGTTCCACTTTTTGGCACTCATGAACTCCTGGGTAGCTTTGGCTGTATGCTTGGGGTCATTGTCCATCTGTACTATGAAGCGCCGTCCAATCAACTTTGCAGCATTTGGCTGAATCTGGGCTGAAAGTATATCCCGGTACACTTCAGAATTCATCCGGCTACTCTTGTCTGCTCTTATGTCATCAATAAACACAAGTGACCCAGTGCCATTGAAAGCCATGCATGCCCATGCCATCACGTTGCCTCCACCATGTTTTACAGAGGATGTGGTGTGCCTTGGATCATGTGCCGTTCCCTTTCTTCTCCAAACTTTTTTCTTCCCATCATTCTGGTACAGGTTGATCTTTGTCTCATCTGTCCATAGAATACTTTTCCAGAACTGAGCTGGCTTCTTGAGGTGTTTTTCTGCAAATTTAACTCTGGCCTGTCTATTTTTGGTATTGATGAATGGTTTGCATCTAGATGTGAACCCTTTGTATTTACTGTCATGGAGTCTTCTCTTTACTGTTGACTCAGCCTCAGGATGTTCTGCTTCACCTCAATTGAGAGTTCCTTTGACCGCATGTTGTCTGCTCACAGCAACAGCTTCCAAATGCAAAACCACACACCTGGAATCCACCCCTGACCTTTTAACTACTTCATTGATTACAGGTTAACGAGGGAGACGCCTTCAGAGTTAATTGCAGCCCTTAGAGTCCATTGTCCAATTACTTTTGGTCCCTTGAAAAAGAGGACGCAATGCATTACAGAGCTATGATTCCTAAACCCTTTCTCCGATTTGGATGTGGAAACTATCATATTGCAGCTGGGAGTGTGCACTTTCAGCCCATATTATATATATAATTGTATTTCTGAACATGTTTTTGTAAACAGCTAAAATAACAAAACTTGTGTCACTGTCCAAATATTTCTGGCCCTAACTGTAATTATATATATATATATATATATATATATATATATATATATATATATAAACTTTTTGTTTCTCCAGCGATCAGCCCAATGGTAGAGTAAAATATACCTTTTATTTATCCATTAAAAAGTTCCAGATTTCTTCAGTTACAATATTGCATACATTCAGTCCCTTATGGACGACATGTTTCGACACCACATGTGTCTTCCTCCAGGTCCAAATGAGTACTGAATCAAGACTGCAAATGTAGTATAGAGAAGGAGAAAAAAAGGCCCATATGGGTTACTGGGTGTCAAAGGTGTGTATAGAAAATTCCAATAGATTTGATTTAACCCAGTTAACCCCATAGCCAACAGTAACCCCTTGCGGTATTGATCCTTACCTAAGGATTTCAACAGCATGAAAAAAACGAATATTTAAAATCCACATTAAATACAAATAAAAATCAACTATATCTATAGGATACAAAAAAGATTCATATTAAATATTTAGATATTCACAGCACAAAACAGGAAAAAAGGGGGGTAATAGTGGAATTATTTCATATTAAATAAATTACTGTGACTATAGAGCTTCTATTATAACATCTCAATTTATATTTAATATTGCGTTATCAAGTTCATGCAGCTATTTAAACCACACAGCACTCTAGTTTCCAGTAAAAGAATCCACTTACTCTCCCTTGCTAGGATTTTTTTGTGTAAGTTGCCCCCCCTAACGGGCCCAGACACTTTCTCTATTCCTTTGAAGGAAAAAGATTTTAGATCCCCATTATGCTTATTGGCGAAATGTCGTGAAACTGCAGAGAAACCTGCTGGAGGCAAATTAACTGCATTGGACAAAGTGTTTACGGATGTGTTTTTTCAGAGGGTTCATGGTACAACCCACATATTGAAGTTGACAAATATTGCACTGAATTAGATAAATAACATTGTCCGTATTGCAATTTATAAAACTGCGTAATGGAAACTCTTTTTTATGTGTAAAAGAAACACATTTTTTATCCTTTGTAGCATACTGGCAACATTTGCACACGTTAGCTCCACATTTGTGGAAACCAAGAGCACTAAGGCCTGTCCCACACGTCCAGATAATTCCGGTACCGGAAAAATCGGTACCGGAATTATCCGTGTCCGTGTGCTTACCTAGCACATCAGTGTGCCGACTGAGGACCACACGGACCGTGCAGGAGACAGCGCTACAGTTAAGCGCTGTCCCCTGTGTGTGGTGCTGAAGCCGGTATTCATCCCTTCTTCCCAGCAGCGTTCGCTGGAAAGAAGGAATGAAAAATCTTTTTTTTTTTTTTTTAAATAAAGTTGCCAGTAATCTGCCCCCTCCCACCCCCTGTGCGCCCGCCCGCTGGCATTAAAATACTTACCCAGCTCCCTCGGCGCCTCCATCCTCTCAGCGTCGCAGCTCTTCCTGTATGAGCGGTCACGTGGTGCCGCTTATTACAGTAATGAATTTGCGGTTCCACCCCTATGGGAGGAGGAGCCGCATATTCATCACTGTAATGTGCGGCACCACGTGACCGCTCATACAGGACAAGCAGCGACGCTGAGAGGATGGAAGCGCCAAGGGAGCTGGGTAAGTATTTTAATGCCAGCAGGCGGGCGCACAGGGGGTGGAAGGGGGCAGATTACGGCACCTTTTAAAAAAAAAAAAAATTTAAAAAATGATTTTTCATTCCTTCTTTCCAGCGAACGCTGCTGGAGAGAAGAAATGAATGGGGCTTCAGCACCACAAGCTGGGGGGACAGCGCTTACAGTAACACTGTCTCCTGAACGGCACACGGACTGCACACGGACAGCATCCGTGTGCGGAACGTGTTTTACACAGACCCATTGACTTTAATGGGTCCGTGTGATCTGTGCGCTCCCACAAACACTGGCATGTCTCCATGTTTTCCAAACTGACACACGGTCCGTGAAAACACGCTGACATGTGCAGAGACACATTGATTTTAATGTGTCTACGTGAGTCAGTGTCTCCGGTACGTGAGGAAACTGTCACCTCACGTACCGGAGCCACTGACTTGTGAAACCGGCCTAAGCCAGTTTTTCCTTTGATCTCATTCTACCTCCACAAATAAGCTGGGAGACAAAAGGTTTTTTAATGTAGTTGCTCTTTTTGGCACAAATCGGACCACGTGATTATCCAAGATGTTTCTGAGAATTATATCTTGTCGCAAAATAGGCATGTACTTCCGCATGATATCAGTGATCTGGTTAAATTGTGGACTGTACCCCGTGGTGAATGTAATAATATTGTTATCCGTTTGATTTTTCTTACATTTATGTTTAAGTAAAGAGTCTCTGCTAATATTCCTGACAATCAAATGGGCTCTTTCCAAACACCATTTAGGGTAACCACGGTTTTGTAATCTGCTGCAAACTTTTTTTACTTTCACTTGTATATATAGAATCATCAGAACTGTTGCGTTTAGTCCTGATGAGTTCCCCCACCGGTAGGTTTCTAATAACATGTGGGGGGTGGCAAGATGTAGCTGCCAGTATACTGTTTGAAGCAGTTGATTTTCGGTAAGGGAGCACCAATACCCTGTCCTCCTCAATACTAGCGACAAACGTTACATCTAAAAAATCACATAAAACCTCCGAATAGCTGCTATATTTCCTGAGATAGAAGGATAAACATTTGAGAGCTACATTGTGGGGAATAGAGGGATACAGACTAATTACATCACACGAAAACCATGTGAAACCAGCCTCCCACTTAAAAGCATGCATCATGGTAACCACTGCCTCCGTGTCACGTATATGGCTAGGAGTCAAAGACACTAGTGGCTGGAGATGTGCATCCAACCACTCACCCAGCCTTTCACCCAGTGCACCAATCCCCGCCACTATGGGCCTCATAGGAGGTGGAAATATATTTTTATGAATTTTTGGTAGCGAATGATGCACTGGAATGACAGGGTGGTCCAAATAGCAATTTTTTTTATTTTTTTTCGTTCAAAGCTCATGTTGTTACACCTTCCTGGAGTAAGTTTAGAAGTTCACCGTTAAATCTCACAGTAGTATTTTCTTTTAATTCCAAATAAACATCCGGTTTCTCTAGATCTCTAAGGTTTAGGATTTTATACAGTCCAGCATTAATCACCACAATCGCCCCACCTTTGTCCGCATTTTTAATTAGAAGATTTTTATTTTGTGCTAATTGATCTAATGATATTTTTTCTTTTCTATTCAAATTGCCCTTGGATTTTTTTGTTGTATTTTTACTCAGTTCAATCAGTTCCACTTCAACAACCTCTTGAAATTTATCCAGGATTGCTGGTCTTGACTTCAACGGATAATAATCCAAATTAGATGTTAGGAACTTAACCAACTGATGCCCAGGTTTTTTATCAGTCATATCCAAGTCCTATAAATCTTTTAATGTCCTCTGTTCTTCAAACATCAGTAATTCCTCTTCTTCCAAGGAAAGTTTTATATATATATATATATATATATATATATACATGCTATATATAGAGATTTTTTGTTATAGTACATATATTATTAATGTATGTTAAAGATAGATGAGACGGCATTGATCATTTAATGACCATAATGACCAAAAAAGTCCTTGCGTAACAGTATACTGTACTCTGATAGCACCTTGTCCATTCCTCAGTTTATCACTTATTCTTAACTATTTCAAATGATTCCAAATCTAATTTGAACCAGCTACGTTTTTGTATGTAAATATTTAAGCTGACCTAGCCTTTTTAGTTTATGCTGTTTGTATGTATTTTGTGGTTATATAAAAATCATGATTTTTTTTTTTAAATATATATTTGTGCACTTTTAGCTCATATAACTATAAATATATTTCATTTTGATACGCTTGACCATTGTTCTTCATTAGCATGTAACTGACTAGCACAATTCACACTATTGTGCACCTTACCTCTTAAAAATGAAGCTTCAATATACTGGGGTTTTAGAGAAAAACTTCACTTGTTGGTTGCCAACAGTATATCAAAATGAAGCCCTGAAAATATAAATATAGTCAATAAGCTTAAATGGCCATTACATAGATATCAACTAACTGTTGTTCCACGAAGCGAAAAATATATTTTTGATAAGCTTTGAAGGTTGTGTTGTTGGTTCCCTTTATTAATGCTGACAGATGGTTAATACAAATATGTAGACTTACCTTTTATATGATAATATATCGGCAGCAGCGCGTTTTGATTTAGCCGCTTGCGAATCACTGGAAAATGCTGTGGGGACTCTAGATATTTGTGTCTGTAGCAGATCACTCCCAGGCACATGGACATTCCCCTCTCAGGTTATCTGCCATTGGAACATTTATATCCTATCATGAGGACATATTGGATTGTTCTTGCTACGAAAACATTCTCTTAGTGACGTGGACAAAATTGTTGGTATCATTCTGGTAATGTAAGAAAAACCCACAATGGTCACTGAAATAACATAAACTGACAAAAGTAATTTTCAATTTAAATTTACTGAGTGTCGACTAATGAAAATCAGGCTTTTTTTTTTCTAAATGAGGGTTCAATAGAAAAATTGAACAAAAAAAAACAAACTAGTGAACCGTAGACTGTAAGTCCACAAGGTCAGGACCCTCTTCCCCTCTGTTCCAGTTTGTCATTGTTACTTTGTTCATTGTAATTTATATCAGCATTTTGTATGTAAACTCATTGTCATATGTGATAATTTTTTGAACAAATCATTTTTTATAACTATTTTTTTTTATTTTAGGCAAGCTGAACAGAATTAAATCAAAAACTGTGACCCATGTCACAGTATTGTGTCACTAATTTTTGCCACTATGCTCCCTTCAATATTAAAGACGCAGAGTAGCCAGACGTGAACTCAAACTAAATCAGCTACGATCCTATTATGTTCTGTCTGTATACTCTCTTTTGCATCCCCCCAGTCTAGGAAATGTGTTATAATCATACCATGTTGCTGCTCGGTCAGACACGGCCATTACACAGTACACAGCAGGGGCACATATATAAGACTAGCTGAAGAGCCTGGCGTTGCCTGGGCATAGTAAATATCTGTGATTAGTTATAGCACCTCACTTCTCTTATTTTCCCATCACGCCTCTCATTTTCCCCCTCACATTTCTCATTTTCTCCCTCACTCCTCTCATTCCCCCCTAACACTTGTCATTTCAACCTCACATCTGTCATTTTCTGATCACTCCACTATTTTTCCTCACTCCTCTCATTTTGCACTCACACCTTTTCATTTTCACCTCACACCTCTCATTTTCACCTCATTACCTCAGTATATACATGTTTGTCATCTCCCTTATATATAGTAAACATCTGTATGTCATCTCCTGTATATAGTATATACCTGTATGTCATCTCCCCTGTATATAGTATATACCTGCTGTGTGTCATCTCCCCTATATATAGTATATACCTGAATGTCATCTCCTATATATAGTATATACCTGTATGTCATCTCCTCCTGTATATAGTATATACCTGTGTGTCATCTCCCCTGTATATAGTATATATCTGTGTGTCATCTCCTCCTGTATATAGTATATACCTGCATGTCATCTTCTATATATAGCATATACCTGTATGTCATCTCCTCCTGTATATAGTATATACCTGTGTGTCATCTCCCCTGTATATAGTATATATCTGTGTGTCATCTCCTCCTGTATATAGTATATACCTGCATGTCATCTTCTATATATAGCATATACCTGTATGTCATCTCCTCCTGTATATAGTATATACCTGTATATCATCTCTTCCTGTATATATATGTACCTGTATGTCATCTCCTCCTCTATATAGTATATACCTGTGTGTTATCTCTCCTGTATATAGTATATACCTGTGTGTCATCTCCCCTGTATATAGTATATACCTGTATGTCATCTCCTCCTGTATATAGTATGTACCTGTATGTCATCTCCTCCTCTATATAGTATATACCTGTGTGTTATCTCTCCTGTATATAGTATATACCTGTGTGTCTTCTCTCCTGTATATAGTATATACCTGTGTGTCATCTCCTCCTGTATTAGACCGCGTTCACACGTTATTTGCTCAGTATTTTTACCTCAGTATTTGTAAGCTAAATTGGCAGCCTGATAAATCCCCAGCCAACAGGAAGCCCTCCCCCTGGCAGTATATATTAGCTCACACATACACATAATAGACAGGTCATGTGACTGACAGCTGCCGTATTTCCTATATGGTACATTTGTTGTAGTTTGTCTACTTATTAATCAGATTTTTTTTTTTTGAAGGATAATACCAGACTTGTGTGTGTTTTAGGGCGAGTTTCGTTTGTCAAGTTGTGTGTGTTGAGTTGCGTGTGGCGACATGCATGTAGCGACTTTTGTGAGATGAGTTTTGTGTGGCAACATGCGTGTAGCAACTTTTTGTGTGTCGAGTTGCATGTGACAGGTTAGTGTAGCAAGTTGTGTGCAGCAAGTTTTGCGCATGGCGAGTTTTGCGCGTGGTGAGTTTTATGTGTGGTGCCTTTTGAGTATGTGCAAGTTTTGTGTGAGGCAACTGTTGCATGTGTTGCAACTTTTGTGCATGTGGCAATTTTTCCGCGTGTGCAAGTTTTGCGTGTGGCGAGTTTTCCATGAGGTGAGTTTTGCACTTGTGGCGAGTTTTGCAAGAGCCTAGTTTTTGCATGTGGCGAGTTCTGCGCGTGGCGAGTTTCGAGTGGCGACTTTTGTGTTTCAACTTTTATGTGGCGAGGTTGGTGTATTTGTGGTAAAATGTGTGCTGAGGGTAATATGTGTTCAAGCACATGGTAGTGTGTGGCGCATTTTGTGTGTGTTCATATCCCCGTGTGTGGTGAGTATCCCATGTCGGGGCCCCACCTTAGCAACTGTACGGTATATACTCTTTGGCGCCATCGCTCTCATTCTTTAAGCCCCCCTTGTTCACATCTGGCAGCTGTCAATTTGCCTCCTACACTTTTCCTTTCATTTTTTACCATTATGTAGATAGGGGCAAAATTGTTTGGTGAATTGGAAAGCGCGGGGTTAAAATTTCACCTCACAACATAGCCTATGACGCTCTCGGGGTCCAGACGTGTGACTGTGCAAAATTTTGTGGCTGTAGCTGCGACGCCTCCAACACTTTTCCTTTCACTTTTTTCCCCATTATGTAGATAGGGGCAAAATTGTTTGGTGAATTGGAACACGCGGGGTTAAAATTTCGCCTTACAACATAGCCTATGACGCTCTCAGGGTCCAGACGTGTGACTGTGCAAAATTTTGTGGCTGTAGCTTCGACGCCTCCAACACTTTTCCTTTCACTTTTTTCCCCATTATGTAGATAGGGGCAAAATTGTTTGGTGAATTGGAACGCGCGGGGTTAAAAATTCGCCTTACAACATAGCCTATGACGCTCTCAGGGTCCAGACGTGTGACTGTGCAAAATTTTGTGGCTGTAGCTTCGACGCCTCCAACACTTTTCCTTTCACTTTTTCCCCATTATGTAGATAGGGGCAAAAATTTTTGGTGAATTGGAACGCGTGGGGTTAAAAATTCGCCTTACAACATAGCCTATGACGCTCTCAGGGTCCAGACGTGTGACTGTGCAAAATTTTGTGGCTGTAGCTTCGACGCCTCCAACACTTTTCCTTTCACTTTTTTCCCCATTATGTAGATAGGGGCAAAATTTTTTGGTGAATTGGAACGCGCGGGGTTAAAATTTCGCCTCACAATATAGCCTATGACGCTCTCGGGGTCCAGATGTGTGACTGTGCAAAATTTTGTGGCTGTAGCTGCGACGGTGCAGATGCCAATCCCGGACATACACACATACACACACACACATTCAGCTTTATATAGTAGATTATACACATCCAAATATGTAACTTGTTTTACTCCAAGATCTATTAATTAAAATCTACCTTGTTCATGGGAAAACCCCTTTAATTGAGGATTCTTTTTTAGCCATTCAGCGGTGGACTTACACGAGTGCTGAGTTAAATACGTACCTTCTAAAAATCCCTGAGCTCCCCTCCCATTGTGGAGATTCACGTTTCTTCTGGAGGAACTCTATGAAATTTCTGATTTGCAGTCCAACTGCATGCTTCTTCACAGTCTTTACTGGGTCGTACACTTTCACTCCTCCATCCCAGATGCAACCAATCATAGCTCAGCATCTGATCTAGCATTCTAACAGACTCACACGATGATGAGCTGTGATTGGCCGTGTCGGAGAAGGAGGAGTGAAAGCACACGCCCCCAGAGAAGACTCTGAAGAAACAACCAGTTGGACTCCATATAGTGCGTTCCAGAACAGACAAATATGAATATCTCAGCAATGGATTGACACAGCGTGAAATGGAAAAGTCCTGAGGAATCAGAGATGTTTAAAAATTATTTACCTCAAATTTTTTTAGCAAGTGACAGGTCCTTTTTAAACCAATTTTTCCATTTTTCAATACCATCAGTTTTAAACTTAAGGCCCAGGTGGCCACTTCTAGAAGCCAATCACGGGGGAAGAACAGGGCCCTATAATAATCAGTTTCCTTTTGATAAATATTAATTACATCTTGTTCATTTTTTTATTGAAAGTAATAAAATTAATACAATTACACGTTTACAATTGGTCATATTGTTTATTTATTAGAAGCAACTTTTGTATTTAGTCATTAGAAGAATCTATGTGCAAGAAAAAGAAAAAGCAAAAGCAATAGTCTACATACAGTTGTGTACAATCTAATCTTAACATCTTTGTATGGAACATACTGTACAATTAAGGCTAGTTTCATATCATATGTGCTTCCTACTTGGACCAAGGAGCCACCTGCAGAATTCAATCATGGGAGCGAGGGAGCTGTAAGTCGGCCGTATAAGTCGACATACATGCTGCTGTCATGCTATGGTCGAGAGAGCCGTGGCCAGGACAAACATTGTGTTCTGATATCCATCCGATTTATGCAGCCAACTTACTGAGCCCTGCTACGGGGCACTATATAAATCAATGTCTTCCTTGAAATATTGTTTCCATTTTATTCATACATTATAAGTAATTAACACATAACATTCTATTTATATAGCATATTATTTATTTGTTTACTAAGTAGTACCCTTTAGCTGTGTAAGAGCACTAACAATATTCAAAACGCGTTTTACAATTTTTAGAATTCTGTCAAACAATTGAGTCTCATTTTATTTCACATTTGAGGAGTGTGAATGGTGTAAAAAGCGTGAAAATCTCCTGAAAAGTATTGTATATCTCAAGTGTTCATAAACTGATTAGCCATACATATCGCAAGAGTGCACTGTTCTTATAACATATCTTTGGCTGGATTATCTTGGAATTTCTTTATCTCAGTTATAGTCAATAAAACAGCTGACTATGTTTTCAATATAACCACATGTAACGAAAAAAGTAAACTGCAGTTTATCATAATTTTTAATGGCAGTAAGTGGTGGACATATGCAACTTCATACATACAGTATATTTGTGCTCAGAACATCATTTACAGTAGTTCAGCTGGATCAAATCCACGTGTGGTGTGAGCCTAGACTGACATGAAATAGATCTCTAAATGTCACCACATGAGACTAATAGGATTTTGTGGAAAAAAGTTATAATGAAAGATGCTTGTGTATGGATCAAAAGACATATTTTAAGTTAAAACATGTTTTAGAAAATAAGCGCTATGGATACCTTTGACAAGGAAAAGAAAGTTTTATATACATATATATACATAACTAAAATATTGACTAAGTACATTTTTTATTGTTTATTGATAATTGATTGATTATATATACGCACTAGCTATTAAACCCATTCTACATCCGGGTGGAAAGCACTTTTATTGGTATATTTTTGTGCTATGTTAAAGGGAACCTGTGACCAGCAATAACGTGGTTAAACTGCAAGTTAGGACTCATACTCACTTGCGTGAAAAACGTCCGAGTCTTGCATGGTAACACCCGGCTCTGCCGCCGGAACTTGGGAGCGGAGCGTGCAGCTCCATGTATTGCTGTGCGGCGGCACGCTCCACTCTGGAGTCCTGGCGGCAGAGCCGGGTTTTAACCTGCGAGACTCGGCCGTATTTCACCCAACTGAGTATGAGCCCGTAACAGCATTATTATGCTGCCTGGGGCCTACATGCAGCTGAATACGGCGAGATGAAAATGAGTTGTATTCCTCTCAGAATTCGGTTTCAGTCATAGGGGCGAGGCGTCGCTGGTTCAGTTACCGCTGTGAGTATACAGTGCGGAGTCTGTAACCGCATCATTGGCTGTGACTGACAGCCGGCCTCAATGTAGAAGCCAGTGTCAGTTTTAGGCCGTTTACAGCAGCCGCTCTGTATACTCGGTGGCTGAACCAGCAGCACCCATGCTGCTGAAACCGAATTCTGGTGAGGAGAATAACATTCATTCAACAGTACAATTTACTTGACACGTGACTAAAATGGCGCCTCAGTACGTGTATGGCATGACTATGGCCGGCACATGCACACTGTTGACAGTGCATTTGAATACTTCACGAAAATGGAACAGTCTCTCTATCTCTCTCACTTTCTCTCTCTCCTCCCCCCCAGCCCACCTGTGAAGCTGCTGCTGCATTAACTAACATTGCTCTAAACGATGACCTGGCATGCGCCGGAGGCTTCGGACAGAAGGACACATTTTGGTTATTATATATATATATATATATATAATATATGTATATATATTATATATATATATATATATATCTACCATTCATAATTTTGCAAGGTGTGATAAATAATTAAATAAATAAAAATAGAGCTACTGTTTTAGCTTGAGATTGAAATCAACATTAATTTTAAGCTGCCCCCTGATATGAGATTCACAACATGAATATAGTCCCATCATTTTCTCAATTGGATATGACCCTTCAAGTAATACCATTGGATGTGGACGGGTATTTTACTGTTAGGCTTTGTCATAAGCAGCAGGAAACCCAGATTTCTAAAGATGGTATACAAACTCTACGAAACACAATGGCCTTTTTCACAGATCATTATTTTTAGTCAAAGTTTAATCAATGTTCGTAAGCCAAAACTAGGAGTGGATCCAAAATACTAAACATGAGTGGATCTTTCCATGTAGGGTCCTATCCTGATTTTGGCTTACAAATACTGATGCAAAATTGTGACCAAATACTAAAGCGTGAATGAGGCCTTAAGAAGTACCGGTAAATGAACAATAAAATCACAAAAGAGTATTTGGTATTTGGAAGACAAAATGAAGAGTGCAACCAACCAAAAGCAAACTATTATGTGGTACAATGTTTAGGAGGCCTCCTGGTTTTAGCTCACAAGTTCTGACTAAATACTAACCAGAACTACTGGTGTGGAAATAAGACTGGGTTCAGACAGCCATATTGGAAAATGGGATAGTGATGTTTACTACTTTTTGAACATGACTAGCTCTGCAAGCATCTCTGTGCTGGTCCACATTTTGGATGTGTATTCGCTGAAAGATTCAGTCCACAAAAAATACTGGTCATGTAAACAGCCCCATGGACTATAATACGTGTGTGTAATAGATGTGTTCTATCCAAGAAATACAAAAATAGAATATGTATGAGAAAATTGAAAGTGTGAAAGGGCTCCTAGTGAAGATTCAGAAGCATACTTACAAAAAGGAGATCAATCAATTAATTAGAAAGTGGGTGATTATTGGACTATAGGAACCTACAAAAAGAATAGCCTCTCAGAATTTTATTTTTACTATAATTCAATTTACAGTATTTACAATATATATATATATATATATATATATATATATATACTTGTATCTATCTATATATGTGTGTATATATGTATATATATATATATATATATATATATATATATATATACAGTACAGACCAAAAGTTTGGACACACCTTCTCATAAAGATTTTTCTGTATTTTCATGACTATGATAATTGTACATTCACACTGAAGGCATCAAAACTATGAACTGTATGTACTGTATAAATCTACTATATAATTGTCTAAGGGTCACTTCCGTCTTTCTGTCCTTCTGTCTGTCTGTCACGGATATTCATTGGTCACGGCCTCTGTCTGTCATGAAATCCAAGTCGCTGATTGGTCGTGGCAAAACGCCCACGACCATTGCCACGACCAATCAGCGAGGGCCACAGTCCGGCGGCAATATGGCCGCTCTTTCCTCCCCACAGTCAGTGCCCGCTCCATACTCCCCTCCAGTCATCCAGTCAGCCCTCACTCAGAGTTAATGCCAGTGTTACCAGAACGCGGTGTAACGCACTCTGGTTACGCAGCTATTAACCCTGTGTGACCAACTTTTTACTATTGATGCTGCATATGCAGCATCAATAGTAAAACTATCTAATGTTAATAATAATTTAAAAAAAAGGTTATTCTCACCCTCCGACGTGCGTCTTGTCCTCGGCAGTGCAAGCGGCAGGTTCCGGTTCCAAAGATGCTATGCGAGAAGGACCTTTCATGATGTCACGGTCATGTGACCGCGACGTCATCACAGGTCCTGCGCTCATACCAACCCTGGGACCGGAAGCTGCCGCGTGCACCGCACACAGGCGACAGAGCTACAAGGGGCACTCTGAAGGTGAGTATATGTTTCATTTCTTATTTTTTAACCTGTTACATACATGGCTGGGCAATATAGTACCTGACTGGCCAATATACTACGTGGCTGGGCAATATAGTACCTGACTGGCCAATATACTATGTCACTGGGCAATATACTACGTGGCTCTGTGCTGTATGCTACGTCGCTGTGCAATATACTACGTGACTGGGCAATATACTACGTCACTGGGCAATATACTATGTAACTGGGCAATATACTACGTGACTGGGCAATATACTACGTCACTGGGCAATATACTACATCACTGGGCAATATACTACTGGCTGGGCAATATACTACGTGACTGGGCAATATACTACGTACAGTTAGGGCCAGAAATATTTGGACAGTGACACAAGTTTTGTTATTTTAGCTGTTTACAAAAACATGTTCAGAAATACAATTATATATATAATATGGGCTGAAAGTGCACACTCCCAGCTGCAATATGATAGTTTCCACATCCAAATCGGAGAAAGGGTTTAGGAATCATAGCTCTGTAATGCATTGCGTCCTCTTTTTCAAGGGACCAAAAGTAATTGGACAATGGACTCTAAGGGCTGCAATTAACTCTGAAGGCGTCTCCCTCGTTAACCTGTAATCAATGAAGTAGTTAAAAGGTCAGGGGTGGATTCCAGGTGTGTGGTTTTGCATTTGGAAGCTGTTGCTGTGAGCAGACAACATGCGGTCAAAGGAACTCTCAATTGAGGTGAAGCAGAACATCCTGAGGCTGAAAAAAAAGAAAAAATCCATCAGAGAGATAGCAGACATGCTTGGAGTAGCAAAATCAACAGTTGGGTACATTCTGAGAAAAAAGGAATTGACTGGTGAGCTTGGGAACTCAAAAAGGCCTGGGCGTCCACGGATGACAACAGTGGTGGATGATCGCCGCATACTTAATTTGGTGAAGAAGAACCCGTTCACAACATCAACTGAAGTCCAGAACACTCTCAGTGAAGTAGGTGTATCTGTCTCTAAGTCAACAGTAAAGAGAAAACTCCATGACAGTAAACACAAAGGGTTCACATCTAGATGCAAACCATTCATCAATGCCAAAAATAGACAGGCCAGAGTTACCGTATATACTCGAGTATAAGCCGACCCCCCTAATTTTGCCACAAAAAACTGGGAAAACTTATTGACTCGAGTATAAGCCTAGGGTAGAAAATGCAGCAGCTACCGGTGAATTTCAAAAATAAAAATAGATGCTCCATACCGTTCATTATTGCCCCATAGATGCTCCATATACAACTGTGCTATATAGAATGCTCTGCACCGTTGATTATGGCCCCATAAATGCTCCTTATAATGTTGCCCCATATATGCTCTGCACCTTTGATTATGGCCCCATAAATGCTCCTTAGAATGCTGTGCCCCATATATGCTCTGCACCTTTGATTATGGCCCCATAGGTGCTCCTTAGAATGCTGTGCCATATATGCTCTGCACCTTTGATTATGGCCCCATAGGTGCTCCTTAGAATGCTGTGCCATATATGCTCTGCACCTTTGAATATAGCCCCATAGGTGTTCCTTAGAATGCTGTGCCATATATGCTCTGCACCTTTGATTATGGCCCCATAGGTGTTCCTTATAATGCTGTGCCATATATGCTCTGCACCTTTGATTATGGCCCCATAGGTGCTCCTTAGAATGCTGCTGGTGCTGCCATAAAAAAAAAAAAATCACATACTCACCTCTCTTCTCAGGACGCCGGCGCTTTCAATAATTACCTGCTCCTCGTGCGGCTCCGTCTCCAGCACTGACGCTCAGCAGAGGGCGCGCACTGACTACGTCACAGCGCCCTCTAACCTGAGCGTCACTGCCAGAGGACGCTGCAGACGGAGCCGTACCGGAGCGAGGAGCAGGTCCCCGATCATTTACAGCAATGAATATGCGGCTCCTCCCCTATGGGGGTGGAGCCGCCTATTCATTTCTGTAATGAGCGGTGCCATGTGACCGCTCAGTACAGGAAGAATCTGCAGCGCCGGAGAAGCCAGGGACTGCAGGGACCGCGCCGCAGCAGGTAAGTATGATTACACGGCCCCCACTCTCCCTCACCTGCTGACACCCGGGTATATGACTCGAGTATAAGCCGAGAGGGGGACTTTCAGCCCAAAAAAATGGGCTGAAAATCTCGGCTTATACTCGAGTATATACGGTAAATTTGCAGAAAAACACCTCAAGAAGCCAGCTCAGTTCTGGAAAAGTATTCTATGGACAGATGAGACAAAGATCAAGCTGTACCAGAATGATGGGAAGAAAAAAGTTTGGAGAAGAAAGGGAACGGCACATGATCCAAGGCACACCACATCCTCTGTAAAACATGGTGGAGGCAACGTGATGGCATGGGCATGCATGGCTTTCAATGGCACTGGGTCACTTGTGTTTATTGATGACATAAGAGCAGACAAGAGTAGCCAGATGAATTCTGAAGTGTACCGGGATATACTTTCAGCCCAGATTCAGCCAAATGCTGCAAAGTTGATTGGACGGCGCTTCATAGTACAGATGGACAATGACCCCAAGCATACAGCCAAAGCTACCCAGGAGTTCATGAGTGCCAAAAAGTGGAACATTCTGCAATGGCCAAGTCAATCTCCAGATCTAAACCCAATTGAGCATGCATTTCACTTGCTCAAATCCAGACTTAAGACGGAAAGACCCACAAACAAGCAAGACCTGAAGGCTGCGGCTGTAAAGGCCTGGCAAAGCATTAAGAAGGAGGAAACCCAGCGTTTGGTGATGTCCATGGGTTCCAGACTTAAGGCAGTGATTGCCTCCAAAGGATTTGCAACAAAATATTGAAAATAAAAATATTTTGTTTGGGTTATGTTTATTTGTCCAATTACTTTTGACCTCCTAAAATGTGGAGTGTTTGTAAAGAAATGTGTACAATTCCTACATTTTCTAACAGATATTTTTGTTCAACCCTTCAAATTAAACGTTACAATCTGCACTTGAATTCTGTTGTAGAGGTTTCATTTCAAATCCAATGTGGTGGCATGCAGAGCCCAACTCGCGAAAATTGTGTCACTGTCCAAATATTTCTGGCCCTAACTGTAGCTGGGCAATATACTACGTGACTGGGCAATACACTACGTGACTGGGCAATACACTACGTGACTGGGCAATATACTACGTGGCAGGGCAATATACTACGTCACTGGGCAATATACTACGTGGCTGGGCAATATACTACGTGGCTGGGCAATATACTACGTGACTGGGCAATATACTACGTGGCTGGGCAATATACTACGTGACTGGGCAATATTCTACATCACTGGGCAATATACTACATCACTGGGCAATATACTACTGGCTGGGAAATATACTACGTGACTGGGCAATATACTACGTGGCTGGGAAATATACTACGTGACTGGGCAATATACTACGTGGCTGGGCAATATACTATGTGAGCTGTGCAATATACTACGTGGACATGCATATTCTATAATACCCGATGCGTTAGAATTGGGCCACCATCTAGTATATATATATATATATATATATATATATACTAGCTATTGAACCCGTTCTACGCCCGGGTGGCGAGCATTTATATTGGTATATTGTCTCCATCATGGTATGTGCTGCTCCATCCTGCGTCCCCATCCTGTCATGTGCTGCTCCATCCTGCGTCCCCATCCTGTCGTCCCCATCCTGTCATGCGCTGCTCCATCCTGCGTCCCCATCCTGTCATGTGCTGCTCCATCCTGCGTCCCCATCCTGTCATGCGCTGCTCCATCCTGCGTCCCCATCCTGTCATGTGCTGCTCCATCCTGCGTTCCCTTTCCTGTCATGCGCTGCTCCCATCCTGCGTCCTCATCCTGTCATGCGCTGCTCCCATCCTGCGTCCCCATCCTGTCATGCGCTGCTCCCATCCTGTGATGCGCTGCTCCCATCCTGCATCCCCATCCTGTCATGCGCTGCTCCATCCTGCGTCCCCATCCTGTCATGCGCTGCTCCATCATGCGTCCCCATCCTGTCATGCGCTGCTCCATCCTGCGTCCCCATCTTTATGTGCTGCTGCATCCTGCGTCCCCATCCTTATGTGCTGCTCCATCCTGCGTCCCCATCCTGTTATGTGCTGCTCTATCCTGCGTCCCCATCCTTATGTGCTGCTCCCATCCTGCGTCCCCATCCTTATGTGCTGCTCCATCCTGCGTCCCCATCCTGTTATGTGCTGCTCCATCCTGCGTCCCCATCCTTATGTGCTGCTCCATCCTGCGTCCCCATCCTTATGTGCTGCTCCATCCTGCGTCCCCATCCTTATGTGCTGCTCCATCCTGCGTCCCCATCCTTATGTGCTGCTCCATCCTGCATCCCCATCCTAATGTGCTGCTCCATCCTGCGTCCCCATCCTTATGTTCATGCTGCATCCTGCGTCCCCATCCCTATGTGCTGTTCCATCCTGCGTCCCCATCCTTATGTGCTGCTCCATCCTGCGTCCCCATACTGTTATGTGCTGCTCCATCCTGCGTCCCCATCCTTATGTGCTGCTCCATCCTGCGTCCCCATCCTTATGTGCTGCTCCATCCTGCGTCCCCATCCTTATGTCCTGCTCCATCCTGCGTCCCCATACTGTTATGTGCTGCTCCATCCTGCGTCCCCATCCTTATGTGCTGCTGCATCCTGCGTCCCCATCCTTATGTGCTGCTCCATCCTGCGTCCCCATCCTTATGTGCTGCTCCATCCTGCGTCCCCATCCTTATGTTCATGCTGCATCCTGCGTCCCCATCCTTATGTGCTGCTCCATCCTGCGTCCCCATCCTTATGTGCTGCTCCATCCTGCGTCCCCATACTGTTATGTGCTGCTCCATCCTGCGTCCCCATCCTTATGTGCTGCTCCATCCTGCGTCCCCATCCTTATGTGCTGCTCCATCCTGCGTCCCCATCCTTATGTCCTGCTCCATCCTGCGTCCCCATACTGTTATGTGCTGCTCCATCCTGCGTCCCCATCCTTATGTGCTGCTCCATCCTGCGTCCCCATCCTTATGTGCTGCTCCATCCTGCGTCCCCATCCTTATGTGCTGCTCCATCCTGTGTCCCCATCCTTATGTGCTGCTCCATCCTGCGTCCCCATCCTTATGTGCTGCTCCATCCTGCGTCCCCATCCTTATGTTCATGCTGCATCCTGCATCCCCATCCTTATGTGCTGCTCCATCCTGCGTCCCCATCCTTATGTGCTGCTCCATCCTGCGTCCCCATCCTTATGTGCTGCTCCATCCTGCGTCCCCATACTGTTATGTGCTGCTCCATCCTGCGTCCCCATCCTTATGTGCTGCTCCATCCTGCGTCCCCATACTGTTATGTGCTGCTCCATCCTGCGTCCCCATCCTTATGTGCTGCTCCATCCTGCGTCCCCATCCTTATGTGCTGCTCCATCCTGCGTACCCATCCTTATGTCCTGCTCCATCCTGCGTCCCCATACTGTTATGTGCTGCTCCATCCTGCGTCCCCATCCTTATGTGCTGCTCCATCCTGCGTCCCCATCCTTATGTCCTGCTCCATCCTGCATCCCCATACTGTTATGTGCTGCTCCATCCTGCGTCCCCATACTGTTATGTGCTGCTCCATCCTGCGTCCCCATACTGTTATGTGCTGCTCCATCCTGCGTCCCCATACTGTTATGTGCTGCTCCATCCTGCGTCCCCATCCTTATGTGCTGCTCCATCCTGCGTCCCCATCCTTATGTGCTGCTCCATCCTGCGTCCCCATCCTTATGTGCTGCTGCATCCTGCGTCCCCATACTGTTATGTGCTGCTCCATCCTGCGTCCCCATCCTTACGTGCTGCTCCATCCTGCGTCCCCATCCTTATGTGCTGCTCCATCCTGCGTCCCCATCCTTATGTGCTGCTCCATCCTGCGTCCCCATCCTTATGTGCTGCTCCATCCTGCGTCCCCATCCTTATGTGCTGCTCCATCCTGCGTCCCCATCCTTATGTGCTGCTCCATCCTGCGTCCCCATACTGTTATGTGCTGCTCCATCCTGCGTCCCCATCCTTATGTGCTGCTCCATCCTGCGTCCCCATCCTTATGTGCTGCTCCATCCTGCGTCCCCATCCTTATGTGCTGCTCCATCCTGCGTCCCCATCCTTATGTGCTGCTCCATCCTGCGTCCCCATCCTTATGTGCTGCTCCATCCTGCGTCCCCATCCTTATGTGCTGCTCCATCCTGCGTCCCCATACTGCCTCTGACCCGCTCGGCGCCGAGTGCTGGGGGGCCTGAGCAGGCGGGGACACCGGCGCGCTGTGGGGGTCAGGTGCCGGTATCGCCGCCAGCTCAGGCCCCCCCAGCACTTACTATACTCACCTGTCCGGCGTTCCATCGCTGAGCGGCGCCATCTTCCCGGTCTCCTGACTGTGACTGTTCAGTCAGAGGGCGGCGCCGGCGCGCATTAAGCGCGTCATCGCGCCCTCTGAACTGAAGGCCACAGACCGAAGACCGGGAAGATGGCGCCGCTCAGCGATGGAACGGGGACAGGTGAATATAGGCCGATACTCACCCTCCTGGCGGTCCCTGCTTCTGCGGTGGAGATCGCGGTGTGTGTTCAGTGTGAACGCACACCGCGATCTCCCGGGAGCGTCGCTCTGTGAGGCCCAGACTGCGCCGGTGCTTGCGCTTGCGCAGTCTATAGAGGCTTCGGACAGAGTGACGCTCCCAGCGTTATATTATAGATATATATAAAGTGATATTAAAAATGGGGAGAATCATACAGAGGAAAATGGTAAAAAAAAGTATCTATGGATGGGGAAATAATGAATATATGTATAGTATACTATACCACAATGGGATAAAGTACAAGTAGTTGGATGCAGCTGCAAATACAATCATACCATGTATCATAAAAGTAGTTGACATGAGTGATAAGACACCCAGAACTCCCATATACATGATACGTTTTTTCACCATTTTCCTTTGTATGATTCTCTCCATTTTTTATATTGCATTTTATGTCATTTTTGTAAGTTCTAAGTACCGTAAATGGAATTATGGTAAAGAAAAATGTCATTCTTTGCAGGTTCCTCCAGGATTCAGAAGGCCAAATAACATAAATGGGCATCACACTGACCAAAAATGAACCTTCTGAACCTGGCCTAAAATGGATGAAAATAACACATGCTATACTTTTAAAAAACGGATGTAAAAAAAACAGCCATGTGAATAACGTTTTAAATTAGCACTGTATCTCAACCTGAAAAAACATGAACTAAAAAATACGTTCATCTTAAAAAAAGCCTAAATGTGTCAATTTTAGCTAGCGTAGTTGATACTTGAGGTGCTTCCAAATGTTTTTTCAGTCTCATCCTCTTCGACATGAAATACATGGTGCAGAGCAGTGTGAATTGACTCCCGAAACTTTTGTTTTTTCTGTCTTCCAATCATAAAGTAAATATATGGATTGACGCTGCTGCTAAGTACAGTACACATGATGCTGGCAAAGAAGAAATGTACAGATTGAAAGCCGTTGGGTAAGCGTTTCAGGTACAATAAAAGCCACATAAATTTCACTGGAACATAAGCCACAAGAAAAATCAGCACAGAAATAATGATGGTGATGTAAAGCTTTGGAGGCCTACACCTAATAGACGCATTTCGGATCTTGATAAGTAGAATCATGCTGGATATCAGCATCAGGGGTAAAGATATGATGATCGATAAGACGAATGTCATAAACTGAACCCCTGTGCATTTCAGTGACCCGGCTGAGAAAGCGTCTGCAGAGCAGATAATGTTATCAAGACAACTTTCAACGCTGGCAACGAACCACATGATCAAACAAATAATTAAAGACTGGTGCTTTGGACGACAGCAACGGTACCAGAAAGGATAAAAAACAGAAAGACATCTCTCAATACTAATTGCGAGAAGAAAGAACATGCCAGCCTGATACGCGCCCTCATAGAATATCTCTAACACAAGAGTGAAATTGGCAATGCCAGGAAAGTTAGGGTGCAAACCCAAAAATTGATCAATCTGTAGGGCCATGAGAGTAGCATTGAAAAGAAGGTACATAAAGTCAGCGATGATCAGATTAATTATATAAACCGTAAATTTGTTTCTTGGAATTCTGAAAGTAAGAAACCAGAAGGCAACTCCATTCCCTAACAAGCCAAACAAGCAGAGAGCGAAGATACAGCAGGCTGTGATTGTGAAATGGATGTCGGAGGGGTCTTTGATTTTTCGTTCCTCTGTTTCGTTGAACTCATTTTGCTCCATTCTGATGACTGACATGATTTTCATGGCTGCCGAGGATGTCTTCTTTGGTAATTTTTAATCTGATTAAAAAAAATGAACAATTTAGAGACATATTTTTTATTCTGGAAAATACTTGGCTATGTTTCACGGATTAATGGCTTATCAAACCTGAGCTGGCATTATCTACTTTCTACCTTTCTACCATAATGTTTTGTTTCCTTGCACAAGGAAATATGTTATTATTTAAAAGTTATTATTTAAAAATTAATATAATATTGGGGCTTACGCTGCAAAGTGTTGATGTATCTTTCTGTTCCTGGTACTTTCTATAACTTTCCCATATAGCTTCCAATGCTCCCACCAGAAAGCTCCCAATAAACATGACTGGTGGTCACTAAGCTTCTCTGTAGCTCCTGTAACTTCCACCATGGTTGTTAGACCCCTAACAACATAAATGCTGTTACTACTAATTTACAGGATCACGCAAAATATGACTTGGTGTCTTTAGACATACTATGTTATTGTTTAGCTTTATTTTCTACTTAAAGGGAATCTGTCAGCACCTTTTTGCTATGTAATCTGAGGACAGCATGAGATAAGAACTGGCACTGATTTCAGTGATGTGCCACTTATTAGGCTGCGGGCTGTTGTTTCAATACAATGAGTGTTTTATCACTGCCTGGACTGGTGCCCATGTGAGATCTAGTCCGACCACGCCCCCTCCTCTGATACGCAGCTTGCTGTCAATAGACAATGTACACCGAAAGATGTGGTATGGGCAGGGATAGCTTTCTGAGCTCTGCTAAATTTAAAATCTCTGATTGCATTACAACTGCTTCACGCATTAAACTAAGTGATACATTGCTGGAATCAGGGTCTCTTTTCCTTCATTATGCTGCTCAGTAGCAAAAACCTGGTGACAGATTCCCTTTAGTGATAATCTCTACCATATAACTATAAAGCATACAATGAACATAAAACCATTTATTACACGATATCTTAATATATACTTACCTTGTAATGTCTTCGCATCCTGTTCCGTCCAGATGTGTCTGGATCCCAGAATTCCAAGCAGCGGAAGTTTACCGACCTCCATATTGGGACACCCAAATGATGGGTGTCTCAATATGGAAACTGCTGGTGGTACCAGCCTCTTGCGCGGTACCACCAGCGGAACATCGTTGCACCACACACACACACGGTATACGCTGTATGCACCACACACACTGTATACGCAGTACGCAACACACACACTCTATACGCTGTACACACCACACACACACACTGTGTACGCCATACGCAGCCTCTTGCACGGTACCACTAGTGGAACACCGTCTCAAACACGCCACCACCGGGATCAGCCGAATGATTCACTGACCACCACCATCTTTGTACAGGAGGAGTGCATGCTCAGTTTTAATGTGACCGCCGCTACCTGTCTGCAGAAAGATGGTGGGCGTCTGATTTACTGCCCCTGTGCAAATTCCGCACAGGGCCAGTGAATCATTCGGCTGATCCTGGCGGCAGATGCGCGATGTGTCTACATGCAGAGGAAGCCGGTCACATTAAAGGGGTTTTCCCAGGAACAAAAGTTCATTTCAAAAATTGTCTGTGTCTGACCGTGTACGGAGCATACCACATCTCCTGGGTAGGGGAGGAAGCAAAAGACAATACTGACAATACAGCAGGGGATCACAGAGGATTTCTTTTGTCAGGTATTCACTGACTGTTTTAAAACAATATTTTACCTCACAAAATGTATCCTCTGCGATCTCCTGCTGTAATGTCAGTATTGTCTTTCGCTTTCTCCCCTGCCCAGAAGCTTTGGTATGTTCTGTACACGGTCTGACCCCTTTAAAAAGCAAATATCAATGCCAACATGGGAAGACAGCTCAAGCGGGACACCACATGAGGGGAGAACACAGCACAGGAAGGAGAGAGACAGCAGACAAGGGGGATAGCACATGGGGTAGACAGGTCAAAGAAGAGAGCACAGACAGGAGAAGTCAGCACATGGGGAAAGAGAGAGTGGATAGGTGGGTGAGCACATGGGGGGTAGAGATTCTCAACGCTGCAAAGTCTGCCCCCAGTGTTACATTACCACCGCCTCCATCTAGTGAAAGAATAAAGACAAAATAAAATAAAACCAATTAGTTTGGAAATAAGTTCTTCAATAAAGAATGCTATTGATGTATATTTTTCCACAGCTACATTTTCTATTACTGCTGACTATGAAAGTAAACCTTAATATTAGCAACACACATTTTTCTTTAACAATATCCAGAGCAGATCTTAAAGGGACACTGTCACCTGAATTTGGAGGGAACAATCTTCAGCCATAGGGGCGGGGTTTTTGGGTGTTTGATTCACCCTTTCCTTACCCGCTGGCTGCATGCTGGCTGCAATATTGGATTGAAGTTCGTTCTCTGTCCTCCATAGGACACGCCTGTGCAAGGCAAGATTGCCTTGTGCAGGCATGTACTACTGAAGACAGAGAATGAACTTCAATCCAATATTGCAGCCAGCATGCAGCCAGCGGGTAAGGAAAGGGTGAATCAAACACCCAAAAACCATGCCCCTATGGCTGAAGATTGTTCCCTCCAAATTCACGTGACAGTGTCCTTTTAAGTTATGCTATCCAGCTTATTTCCTAATTTGCTACCAATCACCATAATAAAGAATGTTTTAAATTGTTTTAAATAGATATAATATAGACATATTTCAGCTGCTGTACTACAGCCGCAAAAGCTGCACCTCCCCAAAAAGGATTTAAAGAGAATCTGTCACCAAATTTGTTGCCACCTAGCACAGCATAATATAGATACAGAGACCCTAATTCCAGCACAGGGTCACTTACTGAGCTGTGTGCTCTAGTATTAATACAATTTGATCAGCAGGTTTTATCACTGGAGGACTAGTAAACTTGCTGTCACGTAGTCCTCTATAGTCATGAGCTCTGAATAACTCTGCCACTACCGCTGATTAAGCAGCTTTCTGCCTATGCATAGTGTAGACAGAAATCTGCCAATCAGTGGTGTGGGCGGGGTTATACAGAGCTCAGAATTCCGAGAACTACTAGATGTTCAGCAGATAAACAACTACAGCAAGAAGCCCTGTAAATGATACCTCATTGAAATCAGGTTCTCGGTCCCTACATCATGCTGCTCTCAGATGCGGAAGCAAAGGAACATATTCTTTTTAAAAGCCAGAGGGCAGGGCCTTTCAGCCCCAATACAGAGGTTAAAATGTGGCTGTATAACAATCGATAGCACAAGAAACCTCTTTACAAAGCCTCGAGGAATGGACAGGGAAGAGGGAAAGGTTAGGAAGAAGATCTCTTGATTTTTACGCTTCCCATTAACACATTAGATAAATGTTGACGAGATGATTTTTCTGATATCTGGTCTTCCCAAGACCTCCTCCTCTCCTCCACACTTATTCGCTCCTCGCCCAATCTCCTCCAAAACTTCTCCCAAATATCCCCCATAATCTGGAATTCTGTGGCCCAACATGTCCGGTTATACACCACATTTGGATCCTTCAAACGGAACCTGAAAACCCACCTCTTCAAGAAAGCTTACAACCTGTGATGACCACACGGCCACCTCAACACCATCGGAGCTCCTGCAACCCCCGACCTACTGTCTCCTTCCCCATAATCCTGTAGAATGTAAACCCGCAAGGGCAGGGTCCTCGCCCCTCTGTATCAGTCCTTCGTTGTTAGTTTTGTTTAATGTAAGTGATATTTGTATTTTGATGTAACCTGCCATGGAATTAATGGTTCTATATAAATAAATAATAATAATAATGATAATAATAATAATAATGATATACATAGGGGACATGTTTATCCGAAGGATGAGAAAGATTCTGATGATGCAGTTTTCTACCAAAGCACACAATTCCCCCAAACCCAACCATCAGAACCTCAACAGTTAAAGAAATCTGCACAGCTCACTAATAGCTGCAGACATTTCTTTCGCTGGATGAGAGCACAAAAAGGCAGATATTTAACACCACGTTCTGCGTTTCCAGTCTCGTCTTATTTAACAATAAAAAACATGAGATCAGTTTCACAGCCGCCCTACCCATCTTTCAATTGATGCTAGTAGTAAGCTACCTGGTTAACCCTTTGGTGTTACAGTTTTTTGCCTTTCTATGAATCTTCTTCTCACTTTTTTTATTGACGTATTCCAGGAGATATAACTTATTTATTTTTTCAACATTATAGTCATATTAAAACTTGTGCTTTTTTAAATGAGTTGTATTTGTTACAGGCCTCATTTTGGGGTACAAATAACTTAGTAACAAACTTTTATTAACTTTTTAAGCCAAGGAGTATCTGTTAATTTTGCCATAATCTGTGAGACATATAAATTTCACAATTTTCCATCAGTAGAGTTGTATGAAGGCTTATTTTTTCCACAGCAACCTGTAGTTTTAAATGTTGCCACATTATGTCACATGCAACGTTTTGATGAATTTTTTATTATGCCTTTTGGGAGGCAAATGAACAAAAAACAGCAATTCTATATTTTGTTTATTTTTTCTAAACACCAATCACCGTTTGGTAGAATTGATATATTATCTTTATTCTGTATAAGTTTTTATGGTTTGATATTTTTGGACAAGAAAGTACTTTATAAAAACCTTTTTCTTTAGCTCATCATATTCTAATAACCAAAATTGGATTATTTTTCTGGACATTGGGTTGTATGAGAGCTTGATTTTTTTGCAAGATGAGCTGTACTTTTTACTGGCACCATTTTTGAGTTTTGACTATATGGAACGTTTTGATCAGTTTTTATTTTTCAGTGGTAGGTATAAACAAAAAAACATCAAGACTCGAATTTTTTTTATTTAATTTTTTACAGCACTCATTTTCCTTATCATTGATATGTTAACGTTTTTCTGCAGGTCAATGCAATTGCAATGATTACCTGTTTTTTTTAGATTTTAATTATTCGGCACAAAAAAAAAAAAACTAAGAAAATAAAAAGTGTCTTTCATTCTAATTATGTAATTTTTGTAATGTATTTTTCATTTGCTTATTTACAAAGCTTTATGAGGGCTTGTTTTTGTATAATGAGCTGTAGTTTTAATTGGAACTACTTTTGAATACATATGACTTCTTGGTAACTTTTGATTAAATTTTATTGAAAAACTACATTTTTTAATATCTAATAAATATCGACCTTTTTGTGCTCTCATTCAGCTAAACAAATGTCAGCAGCTACTAGTGAGCTGTGCCGTTTTGGTTAACTGTTGAGGTTCTGATGGTTGGGTTTGGGGGAATTGTCTGCTTTAATAATAATAATCTTTATTTTAATAATAATCTTTATTTTTATATAGTGCTAACATATTCCGCAGCGCTTTACAGTTTTGCACACATCATCATCGCTGTCCCCATTGGGGCTCACAATCTAAATTCCCTATCAGTATGTCTTTGGAATGTGGGAGGAAACCGGAGAACCCGGAGGAAATCCACGCAAACATAAGGAGAACATACAAACTCCTTGCAGATGTTGTCCTTGGTGGGATTTGAACCCAGGACTCAAGCGCTGCGTGGCTGCAGTGCTATCCACTGAGCCTTTGGTAGAAACCTGCACCTTAATAATCTTTATCATCCTCCCGATAAACATGTACCCTATGCATATCAGAAAATCGTCCCACCAACATTTATCTAAAGTAATATATTAACATAGTTAGCAAGGCCGAAAAAAGACATTTGTCCATCCAGTTCAGCCTATATTCCGTCAGAATAAATCCCCAGATCTACGTCCTTCTATAGAACCTAATAACTGTAAGATACAATACTGTTACGCTCCAGGAAGTCATCCAGGCCTCTCTTGAACCCCTTGACTAAGTTCGCCATCACCACCTCCTCAGGCAAGGAATTCCAGATTCTCACTGCCCAAAAAGTAAAGAATCCTTTTGTATGTTGGTGGAAAAACCTTCTATTCTCCAGACGCAGAGAATGCCCCCTTGTGACCGTCACCTTCCTTGGTATAAACAGATCCTCAGAGAGATATTTGTATTGTCCCCTTATATACTTATACATGGTTATTGGATCGCCCCTCAGTCGTCTTTTTTTAGACTAAATAATCCTAATTTTGCTAATCTCTCTGGGTATTGTAATTTCCCCGTCCCCTTTATTAATTTTGTTACCCTCCTTTGTACTCACTCTAGTTCCATTATATCCTTCCTGAGCACCGGTGCCCAAAACTGTACACACTACTCCATGTGCGGTCTAACCAGGGATTTGTACAGAGGCAGTATAATGCTCTCATCATGTGTATCCAAAATGTGTTAATGGGAAGTATAAAATTCAAGAGATCTTCTTCCCAACCTTTCCCTCTTCCATGTCTATACCTCAAGGATATGTAAAGAGGTTTCTTTTGCTATTGACTTTGGGTTGGAATTGGAAGATTGTTATACAGCCACATTTTAACCTCTGAATTGGGGCTGAAAGACCAAACTCTCGGGCTTTAAAAGGAGTTTGTTACCACCTATTTGCTTCCACATCTCAGAGCAGAATGATGTAGGGACAGAGATCCTAATTTCAATGAGGTATCATTTACTGAGCTTCTTGCTGTAGTTTTTTATCTGCTGAAGATCTAGCATTTCTCTAAATGCTGAGCTCTGTATAACCCTGCTCACAACAGTGATTGGCAGCTTTCTGTGTAAACTATGCATAGGCATACTGTACAATATATCTTTTACCATTCTTAGGGGGACTTGCACATGTAATCATCCTTTGATTGCTTTGATAATATACTGTACTGCTTATGTAGTACAATGCATAATCTGACCTTTCAGTCTTTGACTGACAGCCTATTAGTACTCACATCTGATGGGATTTAATAAGCTGAGGTATATGGCAGAAGCGTAGGCCATTGCTAGGCCTTCGATTGACATAGCAACCCATCATCGAGGTACCGATAGGCTAACAGAGGTCAAAATCCTCACATACCACTGTCAATATCGGGGTTTAACCCCTTAAGCCCCGAGGGTGGTTTGCAAGTTAATCACCGGGCCAATTTTTACAATTCTGACCACTGTCCATTTATGAGGTTATAACTCTGGAACGCTTCAATGGATCCCGGTGATTCTGACACTATTTTCTCGAGACATATTGTACTTCATGATAGTGGTAAAATTTCTTTGATATTACCTGCGTTTATTTGTGAAAAAAAATGAAATTGTGCAAAAATTTTGAACATTTTGCAATTTTCCATTTTCCAATTTTTATGCCCTTAAATAACAGAGATATGTCACCCAAAATACTTAATAAGAAACATTTCCCACATGTCTACTTTACTTCAGCACAATTTTGGAAACAAAATTTTTTTTTTGTTAGGGAGTTAAAAGGGTTAAAAGTTGACCAGCAATTTCTCATTTTTACAACACCATTTTTTTTTAGGGACCACATCACATTTGAAGTCATTTTGAGGGGTCTATATGATAGAAAATAACCAAGTGTGACTCGATTCTAAAAACTGCACCCTTCAAGGTGCTCAAAACCACATTCAAGAAGTTTATTAACCTTTCAGGTGTTTCACAGGAATTATTGGAATGTTTAAATAAAAATGAACATTTAATTTTTCTTCACAAAAAATTTAATTCAGCTCCAATTTGTTTTACTTTACCAAGGGTAACAGGAGAAAATGGACCCCAAAAGTTGTTGGACAATTTGTCCTGAGTACCCCGATACCCCATATGTGGGGGTAAACCACTGTTTGGGTGCATGGCAGAGCTCGGAAGGGAAGGAGCGCCATTTGACTTTTCAATGCAAAATTGGCTGGAACTGAGATTGGACGCCAGGTTGAGTTTGGAGAGCCACTGATGTGCCTAAACATTGAAACCCCCCACAAGTGACACCATTTTGGAAAGTAGACCCCCTAAGGAACTTATCTAGATGTGTGGTGAACACTTTGACCCACAAAGTGCTTCACAGAAATTTATAATATAGAGCCGTAAAAATAAAAAATATTTTTTCACAAAAATGAATTTTTCGCCCCCAATTTTTTATTTTCCCAAGGTTACCAGAAGAAATTGTACCCCAAACGTTGTTGTGCAATTTGTCCTGAGTACGCTGATACCCTATATGTGGGGGTAAATCACTGTTTGGGTGCATGGCAGAGCTCGGAAGGGAAGGAGCGCCGTTTGACTTTTCAATGCAAAATTGGCTGGGATTGAGATGGGACGCCATGTTGCGTTGGGGAGCTCCTGATGTGCCTCAACATTGAAACCCCCCACAAGTGACACCATTTTGGAAAGTAGACCCCCTAATGAACTTATCTAGATGTGTGGTGAGCACTTGGACCCATCAAGTGCTTCACAGAAGTTTATAATGTAGAGCCGTAAAAATAAAAAATAATTTTTTTCACAAAAATGAACTTTTTGCCCTTAATATTTTATTTTCCCAAGGGTACCAGAAGAAATTGTACCCCAAAAGTTGTTGTGTAATTTGTCCTGAGTATGCTGATATCCCATATGTGGGGGTAAACCACTGTTTGGGTGCATGGTAGAGCTCGGAAGGGAAGGATTGCCGTTTGACTTTTCAATGCAAAATTGGCTGGAATTGAAATGGGACGCCATGTTGCGTTTGGAGAGCCCCTGATGTGCCTAAACAGTAGAAACTCCCCACAAGTGACACCATTTTGGAAAGTAGACCCCCTAAGGAACTTATCTAGATGTGCTAGGAGAGCTCTGAACCCCCAAGTGTTTCACTACAGTTTATAACGCAGAGCAGTGAAAATAAAAATTCTTTTTTTCCCTCAAAAATTATTTTTTAGCCCCCAGTTTTGTATTTCCCCAAGGGTAACATGAGAAATTGGACTGCAAAAGTTGTTGTGCAATTTGTCCTGAGTACGCTGATACCCCATATGTGGCGGGTAACCACCATTTGGGCGCATGGCAGAGCTCGGCAGGGAAGGAGTGCCATTTGGAATGCAGACTTAGATGGATTGGTCTGAAGGCGTCACGTTGCATTTGCAGAGCCCCTGATGTAACTAAACAGTAGAAACCCCCCTCAAGTGGAAACTAGACCCTTCAATGAACCTATCTAGATGTGTTGTGAGTACTTTGAACCCCCAAGTATTTCACTAGTTTATAACGCAGAGCCGTGAAAATAAAAAATCATTGTTTTCCCACAAAAATGTTTTGTTTTTTTTAGCCCCCCAAATTTTGATTTTTCCAAGGGTAACAAGAGAAATTGGACCCCCTGTCCAATTTGTTTTGAGTACGCTGATACCCTATATGTTGGGGTAAACCCCTGTTTGGGTGCATGGGAGAGCTCGGAAGGGAAGGAGCACTGTTTTACTTTTTCAACGCAGAATTGGCTGGAATTGAGATCGGTCACCATGTCGCGTTTGGAGAGCCCTGATGTGCCTAAACAGTGGAAACCTCAAATTCTAACTGAAACCCTAACCCAAACACACCCCTAATCCCAACCACACTCCTAACCCCAACCCTAACCTCACACCTAACTCCAACACACCCCTAACCCTAATCCCAACCATAACCCTAACCACAACCCTAATCCCGACACACCACTAACCCTAATCCCAACCGTAAATGTAATCCTAACCTTACCCTAGCACCAACCCTAACCCTAACCCCAATCCTAGCCCTAGCCCTAGCCCCAATCCTAGCCCCAACCCTAGCCCCAACCCTAACCCTAACCCTAGCCCTAACCCTAGCCCTAACCCTAATGGGAAAATGGAAATAAATACATTTTTGTATTTTTCCCTAACTAAGCGGGTGATGAAGGGGGGGTTTGATTCACTTTTACAGCGGGTTTTTTTAGCGGATTTTTATGATTGGCAGCCGTCACACACTAAAAGATGCTTTTTATTGCAAAAAATATTTTTTTGCTTTACCACATTTTGAGAGCTATAATTTTCCATATTTTGGTCCACAGAGTCATGTGAGGTCTTGTTTTTTACGGGACGAGTTGACGTTTTTATTGGTAACATTTTCGGGCACATGTTTTGATCGCTTTTTATTCTGATTTTTGTGAGACAGTATGACCAAAAACAGCTGTTCATGAATTTCTTTTTTTGGGGGGGTCGTTTATACCGTCCCGCGATTGGTAAAATGGATAAAGCAGTTTTATTCTTTGGGTCAGTACGATTACAGCGATACCTCATTTATATCATTTTTTTATGTTTTGGCGCTTAAAAACTATTTTATAGAAAAAAGAATGAGGACTATACCTTTTTTATTTTTTTGCTGATGATGCTGTATGGTGGCTCATTTTTTGCAGGACAAGATTATCCTCGGGTTGTTATGGATGTGGCAATACAAAATATGAGTACTTTTATTGTTTTTTTTTATTTAGATAAAGGAATGTATTTATGGGAACAATATATATATTTTTTTCTTTATTTAGGAATGTATTTTTTTTACACATCTAAATATTTTTTTATTTACTTTATAACATTGCCCCGGAGGGGGGGGGGCATCATGTTATAAAGTCAGAAGATCGCTGATCTGCACTTTGCAATGCACTATGTCAGATCAGTGATCTGACGTGCACTGCTCCTGGCTTACCAGCGCCTGCTCTGAGCAGGCGCCTGGTAAGCCAGCTCCCTGCAGGACTCGGATGCAATCCCGCGGCCATTTTGGATCCGGGGCCTGCAGGGAGGAGACGCTTGGTACAAGGTGAGCACATCGCCTTGTACTGAGGGTCTCAGGGAAGCATGCAGGGAGCCCCCTCCCTGCGCAATGCTTCCCTATGCCCCCGGAACGCTACAATCATGTTTGATCGCAGTGTGCCGGGGGTTAATGTGCCGGGGGCGGTCAGTGACTGCTCCTGGCACATAGTGCCGGATGTCAGCTGCGATAGTCAACTGACACCCGGCCGCGATCGTCCGCGCTCCCCCTGTGAGCGCGGCCGATAGCTATGATGTACTTTCCCGTCCCTGGGAATTAAGTCCCAGGTCACCTTGACCGGATGTAAGCCATATGGGATTAAGGGGTTAAAGGGAAACTATCAGCAGGATTGTGCTGAGTAACGAACAGAGAGAGTCAGGTCAGTTCTGTTATACCGATTAAGGCTCATTCTCATTTACGAGAAAAACGGACAAGTGCAATCAGATAAAAAATCAGATTGCACTCTGACCAATGTTATTCAAAGAGTTACATCTCATCTGGGATTTTTTTCTCAGCTGAAATTGAACTGAAAAAAAATTGCGGTATGCTGCGATTTGCTGCGTATCTTGGACGAGATTCTCCAATGCAAGTCAATGGATTTAAGAAAAAAACAAACAGCACTCGCATCATGCTGTCCATTTTTTACGCACCAGTGCCCTCTGAAAAGCTGGTAATTCATGTGTGGTGTACAGTAAAATCACACTGGCAGGTTAGAATAGAATAGATAGAATAGAAATATACACATAGAATACATATATATATATATATAAAATATACATATATACCATATATACTCAAGTATAAGCCGACCCCCCTAATTTTGCCACAAAAAACTGGGAAAACTTAATGACTCGAGTATAAGCCTAGGGTGGGAAATGCAGCAGCCTCTGGTAAATTTCAAAAATAAAAATAGATACCAATAAAAGTAAAATTAATTGAGACATCAGTAGGTTACATGTTTTTGAATATACATATTGAATCGGGAGCCCCATATAATGCTCCATACAGTTCATGATGGCCCCATAAGATGCTCCATATAACAATGTGCCCCATATAATGCTCCTTGCTGTTCATTATGGCCCCATAGATGCTCCATATACAAATATGCCCCATATAATGCTCCATGCAGTTCATTATGGCCCCATATATGCTCCATATACAAATATGCCCCATATAATCCTCCATGCAGTTGATTATGGCCCCATAGATGCTCCATATACAAATATGCCCAATATAACGTTCCATGCAGTTCATTATGGCCCCATAGTTGCTCCATATACAAATATGCCCTATATAATGCTCCATGCAGTTAATTATGGCCCCCTAGATGCTCCATATACAAATATGCCCCATATAATGCTCCATGCAGTTCATTATGGCCCCATAGATGCTCCATATACAAATATGCCCCATATAATGCTCCATGCAGTTCATTATGGCCCCATAGATGCTCCATATACAAATATGCCCTATATAATACTCCATGCAGTTCATTATGGCCCCTTAGACGCTCCATATAACAATGTGCCACATATAATGCTGCTGCAATAAAAAAAAATGACATTCTCACCTCTCGTCGCTGCCCTCTGCTCTTCAGCGTCCCATCTCTCCACACTGAGTTTTCAGGCAGAGGGCAGCGCGCACACTAATACGTCATTGTGCCCTCTGACCTGAACAGTCACTGCAGAGGACGCACGGACGACTGAGCGGCGCCGACGCTGTAACGAGGGACAGATGAATATGAAAGAGAGATGGTCTCCGGGCGCAGCAGCTTCTTCCTCTGTCAGCGGTCACTGGTACCACTCATTACAGGAATGAATATGCGGCTCCAGCCCTATGGGAGTGGAGTTCATATTCATTACTTTAATGAGGGTACCACGTGACCGCTGAACAGAGGAAGAAGGTGCCGGCGCGGAGACCATGGGACATGCATGGACCACGTCAGGAGCACCAGGAGCAGGTGAGTATGTGACATTCATCGCTCCCCCTCGGCTTATACTCGAGTATATATGGTATATATATTATATATATTATATATATATATATATATATATACAGTTAGGGCCAGAATTATTTGGACAGTGACACAAGTTTTGTTATTTTAGCTGTTTACAAAAACATGTTCAGAAATACAATTATATATATAATATGGGCTGAAAGTGCACACTCCCAGCTGCAATATGATAGTTTCCACATCCAAATCGGAGAAAGGGTTTAGGAATCATAGCTCTGTAATGCATAGCGTCCTCTTTTTCAAGGGACCAAAAGTAATTGGACAATGGACTCTAAGGGCTGCAATTAACTCTGAAGGGTCTCCCTCGTTAACCTGTAATCTATGAAGTAGTTAAAAGGTCCGGGGTGGATTCCAGGTGTGTGGTTTTGCATTTGGAAGCTGTTGCTGTGAGCAGACAACATGCGGTCAAAGGAACTCTCAATTGAGGTGAAGCAGAACATCCTGAGGCTGAAAAAAAAGAAAAAATCCATCAGAGAGATAGCAGACATGCTTGGAGTAGCAAAATCAACAGTTGGGTACATTCTGAGAAAAAAGGAATTGACTGGTGAGCTTGGGAACTCAAAAAGGCCTGGGCGTCCACGGATGACAACAGTGGTGGATGATCGCCGCATACTTAATTTGGTTAAGAAGAACCCGTTCACAACATCAACTGAAGTCCAGAACACTCTCAGTGAAGTAGGTGTATCTGTCTCTAAGTCAACAGTAAAGAGAAGACTCCATGACAGTAAATACAAAGGGTTCACATCTAGATGCAAACCATTCAGCAATGCCAAAAATAGACAGGCCAGAGTTAAATTTGCAGAAAAACACCTCAAGAAGCCAGCTCAGTTCTGGAAAAGTATTCTATGGACAGATGAGACAAAGATCAACCTGTACCAGAATGATGGGAAGAAAAAAGTTTGGAGAAGAAAGGGAACGGCACATGATCCAAAGCACACCACATCCTCTGTAAAACATGGTGGAGGCAACGTGATGGCATGGGCATGCATGGCTTTCAATGGCACTGGGTCACTTGTGTTTATTGATGACATAAGAGCAGACAAGAGTAGCCGGATGAATTCTGAAGTGTACCGGGATATACTTTCAACCCAGATTCAGCCAAATGCTGCAAAGTTGATTGGACGGCGCTTCACAGATGGACAATGACCCCAAGCATACAGCCAAAGCTACCCAGGAGTTCATGAGTGCCAAAAAGTGGAACATTCTGCAATGGCCAAGTCAATCTCCAGATCTAAACCCAATTGAGCATGCATTTCACTTGCTCAAATCCAGACTTAAGACGGAAAGACCCACAAACAAGCAAGACCTGAAGGCTGCGGCTGTAAAGGCCTGGCAAAGCATTAAGAAGGAGGAAACCCAGCGTTTGGTGATGTCCATGGGTTCCAGACTTAAGGCAGTGATTGCCTCCAAAGGATTTGCAACAAAATATTGAAAATAAAAATATTTTGTTTGGGTTATGTTTATTTGTCCAATTACTTTTGACCTCCTAAAATGTGGAGTGTTTGTAAAGAAATGTGTACAATTCCTACATTTTCTATCAGATATTTTTGTTCAACCCTTCAAATTAAACGTTACAATCTGCACTTGAATTCTGTTGTAGAGGTTTCATTTCAAATCCAATGTGGTGGCATGCAGAGCCCAACTCGCGAAAATTGTGTCACTGTCCAAATATTTCTGGCCCTAACTGTATATATACAGTACAGACCAAAAGTTTGGACACACCTTCTCATTTAAAGATTTTTCTGTATTTTCATGACTATGAAAATTGTACATTCACACTGAAGGCATGAAAACTATGAATTAACACGTGGAATTATATACTTAACAAAAAAGTGTGAAACAACTGAAATTATGTCTAATATTCTAGGTTCTTCAAAGTAGCCACCTTTTGCTTTGATGAGTGCTTTACACACTCTTGGCATTCTCTTGATGAGCTTCAAGAGGTAGTCACCGGCAATGGTTTTCAATTCATAGGTGTGCCCTGTGAAATTTAATAAGTGGGATAGCTTGTCTTATAAATGGGGTTGGGACTAGAGTTGAGCGACCTTGACCTTTTTAGAGTCGAGCCGGGTTTCGCGAAACCCGACTATCTCAAAAGTCGGGTCGAGTGAAATCGGCCGATTATGGCGAAAAGTCGGGATCGACCGAAACACGAAACCCAATACAAGTCAATGGGGCAGCATAGTCGGCAGTGAGTGGGGGCCAGGAAAACACCTAGAGTGCCCATTTTAATGTCAAAATCATCCATTCTTCTTAATGAAGCTTGTCAAGCGTAATTTACCTTATAATAATTGGAAGGCATTTGAAATTGGGGGTCATTTGGCTAAAGTTGTGTGGGGTAGGGCTGGTTCAAGTAATTAGTGGGCCCAGGAAATCTGGACCACGTCACGGCAGTGGAGCAGGGAGAGGTAAGTATTTCAACTTTGCAAGTGCTGTGATCCTGAGCAAGCAGGGGGGGCCCACTTGTTGGCATTGGCACTGGCACAGGGCCCCTCAAAGTACAGCGGTGTGTTTGCACGGCGGGGGCGCCTCCCACCGGCAGCAACACTTTTGCGTACTATGAGAGGCCCTGTGCCAGTGACGTCGCCAACTAGTATTCCTCCCCCCACCTGATGAAGGAACCTGCACTTTCATCTGCACCTTCCTCTTTGTCCCCGTGTAAGGTGGTATGGTATGCGGGAAGAGCAACCTGACTTTCAGCAGGGTCACAATGTTGTTGTGTAGCATGCACGGGGAATGTTGCGTTATGGGTCAATGTACCAGCAGACTCATCTATCACTGGCTGGGCAATGGGCACGATGAAGTGGAAACACAGATATAGGCCCAAAGAATAAAGTGGGCTAAATGCAGTTCAAAATTGGTAACACAGGAATAACCAGGGGGCATTGCAGTGGAGGACAACTGGAATGAGAGGCTGACACAGAGAGTAGGCCCAAATCAGTAAGTAGTCGAAATGCAGTTCAAAATTGGCAACCGTAGTAAACAGGCGGCACAGCTTTGTTCAGTGGAGGAGAACAGCAAGGAGTGGCAGACACCGATAGTAGGCCCCAACCCAACTAGTAGGCAAAATGCAGTCTAACATTAACAACTACTTAACGAGAGCCTGAAAATGGAATTTCAGGACAGGAAACCAGGAGAACAGCAAGGAGTGGCAGACACCGATAGTAGGCCCCAAACCATCTAGTACGCCAAATGCAGTTGTTTCATTTAACCACAATTTAATGAGAGCTTGAAGAAAGAAGCTCAGGAAAGGCAACCTGGGGAACACCTTGGAGTGTAACACACCATCTCTCTCCACCCCATACCCATTTTGTAGGCCTAATGCAGTGTACTTTTCTACAACTACTAAACGAGAGTCGGAAGACCGAAGCAATGGCAAGGAAACCTGGGGAACACCTTGGAGTGTAACACACCATCTCTCTCCACCCCATACCCAATTTGTAGGCCTAATGCAGTGTAGTTTCCAAGAACTACTAAACGAGAGCCGGAAGATCGAAGCTCAGGAAAGGCAACCTGGGGAACACCTTGGAGTGTAACACACCCTCTCTCTACACCCCATACCCAATTTGAAGGCCTAATGCAGTGTAGTTTCCAAGAACTACTAAACGAGAGCCGGAAGATCGAAGCTCAGGAAAGGCAACCTGGGGAACACCTTGGAGTGTAACACACCCTCTCTCTACACCCCATACCCAATTTGAAGGCCTAATGCAGCGTAGTTTCCAACAACTACTAAACGAGAGCCGGAAGATCGAAGCTCAGAAAAGGCAACCTGGGGAACACCTTGGAGTGTAACAAACCCTCTCTCTACACCCCATACCCAATTTGTAGGCCTAATGCAGCGTAGTTTCCGACAACTACTAAACGAGAGCATGAAGATCGAAGCTCAGGAAAGGCAACCTGGGGAACACCTTGGAGTGTAACACACCCTCTCTCTACACCCCATACCCAATTTGAAGGCCTAATGCAGTGTAGTTTCCAAGAACTACTAAACGAGAGCCGGAAGATCGAAGCTCAGGAAAGGCAACCTGGGGAACACCTTGGAGTGGAACACACCATCTCTCTACACCCCATACCCAATTTGAAGGCCTAATGCAGCGTAGTTTCCAACAACTACTAAACGAGAGCCGGAAGATCGAAGCTCAGGAAAGGCAACCTGGGGAACACCTTGGAGTGTAACACAACGTCTCTCTACACCACGGAAGGGCTGATTCTTAGGAAGGAAGGCAGTTGGAAATAAGCATTGCGCGTCCGAGGGTGATTATATTCTTATTAGGTATATACTCACCCTCGGACGCGCCCTGCTTCTTTATTTGGAATGAATGTTTATTTGCAATGTGGTGTTGACTTTCTCTATTATTTTGGTAATGAATGATTTTATTATTTTCATTGTTTTGCATCTTCTCGGCAATAATATAAAGAAGACGCGACAGGACAACACTCGGTGGATGCCATATCTGTGTTTTCAATTTAAAAAACCTTTCAGTTAAATACTTGCAGGATAAAGTAATTGTAGCTGGTGGCCATTTTTAGTACTGTACCAGATTTTAGTTGTGTGTTTGTTTTTAATGTTAAAATGTCTGCATTTGATATCTCACCAGTGTTTTCTTTTTTATAAGCAAAATACTTTTTTTTTTATTTTATGATGTTGGTTCAAGGGGTACACGGGCAGCAGTAGACAGGTCAGTGTAGGCCTAGTGGAAGGAGGGACCACAGACAGGCTTCGAAGCCCTAACATAATAAATTGGGCTGCCTGTAGGCAGTTTAAAATTGGTTCCAGGGGAACACGGGCAGCAGTAGACAGGTCAGTGGAGGCCTAGTGGAAGGAGGGACCGCAGACAGGCTTCGAAGCCCTAACATAATAAATTGGGCTGCCTGTAGGCAATTTAAAATTGGTTCCAGGGGAACACGGGCAGCAGTAGACAGGTAAGTGGAGGCCTAGTGGATGGAGGGACCGCAGACAGGCTTCGAAGGCCTAACATAATAAAATGGGCTGGCTGTAGGCAATTTAAAATTGGTTCCAGGGGAACACGGGCAGCAGTAGACAGGTCAGTGGAGGCCTAGTGGAAGGAGGGACCGCAGACAGGCTTCGAAGGCCTAACATAATAAATTGGGCTGCCTGTAGGCAATTTAAAATTGGTTCCAGGGGAACACGGGCAGCAGTAGACAGGTCAGTGGAGGCCTAGTGGAAGGAGGGACCGCAGACAGGCTTCGAAGCCCTAACATAATAAATTGGGCTGCCTGTAGGCAATTTAAAATTGGTTCCAGGGGAACACGGGCAGCAGTAGACAGGTAAGTGGAGGCCTAGTGGATGGAGGGACCGCAGACAGGCTTCGAAGGCCTAACATAATAAAATGGGCTGGCTGTAGGCAATTTAAAATTGGTTCCAGGGGAACACGGGCAGCAGTAGACAGGTAAGTGGAGGCCTAGTGGAAGGAGGGACCGCAGACAGGCTTCGAAGGCCTAACATAATAAATTGGGCTGCCTGTAGGCAATTTAAAATTGGTTCCAGGGGAACACGGGCAGCAGTAGACAGGTAAGTGGAGGCCTAGTGGAAGGAGGGACCGCAGACAGGCTTCGAAGGCCTAACGTAATAAAATGGGCTGGCTGTAGGCAATTTACAATTGGTTCCATGGGAACACGGGCAGCAGTAGACAGGTCAGTGGAGGCCTAGTGGAAGGAGTGACGGCAGACAGGCATCAAAGGCCTAACATCATAACATTGGGCTGTTGGCAATTTAAAATTGGTTCCAGGGGTACACGGGCAACAGTGGTCTGGTCAGTGGAAGTCTAGTGGAAGGAGTGACGGCAGACAGGCATCAAAGGCCTAACATAATAACATTTGGCTGTTGGCAATTTAAAATTGGTTCCAGGGGTACACGGGCAACAGTGGTCTGGTCAGTGGAAGTCTAGTGGAAGGAGTGACGGCAGACAGGCTAAGAAGGCCTAACATAACAAAATTGGGCTGGCTGTAGGCAAGTTTAAATTGGTTCCAGGGGAACACGGCCAGCAGTGGCCTGGTCAGTGTAGTAGTTGTAGAAAGAACGGACCGCAGACAGGCTTCGAAGGCCTAACATAACAAAAATGTCAAAACAATGGTATTGTCAGTGCCAGGCATTGAAGGATGTCAGCGCATAGACTAAACATTGGTGAAGCTGTGAGAGATAATTTTGCTAGTGGTAGAGCACTGTTTGAGCTGGGGGGGGGGAACTGTCTTGTGGCCGGCGGTACAGGCCCAGGGCCCCTCATATTACAATGGTGTGTCTGACGTTGGGTGCGCACCACCACCGCCAGAGACACTTTATTGTACTATGAGGGACCCAGTGGCAGTGCCGTCGACCAAAAGCGGGCACACCCACCTCTTCAGACAAACAGCACTCTCACGGGTGCTGGCGCAAAGTGGCGATACCACGGCCCCGTGTGGGGAGTTTGGCCATTTTGTTAGGAGTAAACATGTCGTATGCTGGACAATCAGGTGCAGAAAATTACGAGATTGGAAAAGTCATTCAGAAGAGTCCACAGGCAAGACCTTTTCATAGGAAAGTTAGGTGTCAGCCGGGCAAGGTGGGGCAAAAGATTTCGAAATCCAGTTGTGGTTCATTTTAATGAAGGTTAGATCATCTACATTTTGGGTAGCCAGACGAGTCCTTTTTTCAGTTAGTATTGAACCTGCAGCACTGAATACTCTTTCTGATAGGACACTAGCTGCCGGGCAAGCAAGCTCCTGCAATGCATATTCTGCCAATTCTGGCCAGGTGTCTAATTTGGATGCCCAGTAATCAAATGGGAATGACGGTTGAGGGAGAACGTCGATAAGGGATGAAAAATAGTTTGTAACCATACTGGACAAATGTTGTCTCCTGTCACTTTGAATTGATGCTGCAGTACCTGTCCTGTCTGCGGTCATAGCAAAATCACTCCACAACCTGGTCAGAAAACCCCTCTGGCCAACGCCACTTCTGATTTCTGCCCCTCTAACACCTCTGGTCTGCTGGTCCCTGGAGCTCGTGTGAGAACGATCACGGGCGCTGTGTGCAGGGAATGCCAGAAGCAAACGGTCAACAAGAGTTGATTGTTTTGTTGCTAATATTAGTTCCAAGTTCTCATGTGGCATAATATTTTGCAATTTGCCTTTATAGCGAGGATCAAGGAGGCAGGCCAACCAGTAATCGTCATCGTTCATCATTTTTGTAATGCGTGTGTCCCTTTTGAGGATACGCAAGGCATAATCCGCCATGTGGGCCAAAGTTCCAGTTGTCAAATCTGCGGTTGTGCTTGGTTGAGGGGCAGTTGCAGGCAAATCTACGTCACTTGTGTCCCTCAAAAAACCAGAACCCGCCCTTGCCACGCCACCAATTTCCAATGACCCCGGGAAAGCTTCCTCATTAAAAATATACTCATCCCCATCATCCTCCTCATCCTCCACCTCCTCTTCGCCCGCTACCTCGTCCTGTACACTGCCCTGACCAGACAATGGCTGACTGTCATCAAGGCTTTCCTCTTCCTCTGGTGCAGACGCCTGATCCTTTATGTGCGTCAAACTTTGCATCAGCAGACACATTAGGGGGATGCTCATGCTTATTATGGCGTTGTCTGCACTAACCAGCCGTGTGCATTCCTCAAAACACTGAAGGACTTGACACATGTCTTGAATCTTCGACCACTGCACACCTGACAACTCCATGTCTGCCATCCTACTGCCTGCCCGTGTATGTGTATCCTCCCACAAAAAATAACAGCCCGCCTCTGTTCGCACAGTCTCTGAAGCATGTGCAGTGTTGAGTTCCACCTTGTAACAACGTCTATGATTAGGCGATGCTGGGGAAGGTTCAAAGAACGCTGATAGGTCTGCATACGGCTGGAGTGTACAGGCGAACGGCGGATATGTGCGCAAAGTCCACGCACTTTGAGGAGCAGGTCGGATAACCCCGGATAACTTTTCAGGAAGCACTGCACCACCAGGTTTAAGGTGTGAGCCAGGCAAGGAATGTGTTTCAGTTGGGAAAGGGAGATGGCAGCCATGAAATTCCTTCCGTTATCACTCACTACCTTGCCTGCCTCAAGATCTACAGTGCCCAGCCACGACTGCGTTTCTTGCTGCAAGAACTCGGACAGAACTTCCGCGGTGTGTCTGTTGTCGCCCAAACACTTCATAGCCAATACAGCCTGCTGACGTTTGCCAGTAGCTGCCCCATAATGGGAGACCTGGTGTGCAACAGTGGCAGCTGCGGATGGAGTGGTTGTGCGACTGCGGTCTGTGGACGAGCTCTCGCTTCTGCAGGAGGACGAGGAGGAGGAGGAGGAGGAGGGGGTGCGAACGGCTACAGCCAACTGTTTCCTAGACCGTGGGCTAGGCAGAACTGTCCCAAACTTGCTGTCCCCTGTGGACCCTGAATCCACCACATTTACCCAGTGTGCCGTGATGGACACGTAACGTCCCTGGCCATGCCTACTGGTCCATGCATCTGTTGTCAGGTGCACCTTTGTGCTCACATATTGCCTGAGTGCATGGACGATGCGCTCTTTAACATGCTGGTGGAGGGCTGGGATGGCTTTTCTGGAAAAAAAGTGTCGACTGGGTAGCTCGTAGCGTGGTACAGCGTAGTCCATCAGGTCTTTGAAAGCTTCGCTTTCAACTAACCGGTAGGGCATCATCTCTAACGAGATTAGTCTAGCTATGTGGGCGTTCAAACCCTGTGTACGCGGATGCGAGGCTAAGTACTTCTTTTTTCTAACCATAGTCTCATGTAGGGTGAGCTGGACTGGAGAGCTGGAGATCGTGGAACTAGCGGGGGTGCCGGTGGACATGGCAGACTGAGAGACGGTGGGAGATGGTATTGTTGCCGCCGGTGCCCTAGATGCAGTGTTTCCTACTACGAAACTGGAGATTCCCTGACCCTGACTGCTTTGGCCTGGCAAAGAAACCTGCACAGATACTGCAGGTGGTGCAGAAAATGGTGGCCCTACACTGCCGGAAGGGATGTTGCGTTGATGAGTAGCTTCATTGGCCGAGGGTGCTACAACCTTAAGGGACGTTTGGTAGTTAGTCCAAGCTTGCAAATGCATGGTGGTTAAATGTCTATGCATGCAACTTGTATTGAGACTTTTCAGATTCTGCCCTCTGCTTAAGGTAGTTGAACATTTTTGACAGATTACTTTGTGCTGATCAATTGGATGTTGTTTAAAAAAATGCCAGACTGCACTCTTTCTAGCATCGGATACCTTTTCAGGCATTGCAGACTGAGCTTTAACCGGATGGCCACGCTGTCCTCCAACAGGTTTTGACTTTGCCACGCGTTTTGGCCAAGATACGGGCCCGGCAGATGGAACCTGTTGCGATGTTGATGCCTGCTGCGGCCCCTCCTCCTCCGCTTCAGAACTGCTGCCGCCTGCACCCTGTTCCCCCAATGGCTGCCAATCGGGGTCAAGAACTGGGTCATCTATTACCTCTTCTTGTAGCTCGTGTGCAACTTCGTCTGTGTCACCGTGTCGGTCGGTGGTATAGCGTTCGTGATGGGGCAACATAGTCTCATCAGGGTCTGATTCTTGATCAGCACCCTGCGAGGGCAATGTTGTGGTCTGAGTCAAAGGACCAGCATAGTAGTCTGGCTGTGGCTGTGCATCAGTGCACTCCATGTCAGATTCAACTTGTAATGGGCATGGACTGTTAACTGCTTCACTTTCTAAGCCAGGGACGGTATGTGTAAAGAGCTCCATGGAGTAACCCGTTGTGTCGCCTGCTGCATTCTTCTCTGTTGTTGTTTTTGCTGAAGAGGACAAGGAAGCGACTTGTCCCTGACCGTGAACATCCACTAACGACGCGCTGCTTTTACTTTTACCAGTTTCACGAGAGGAGGCAAAAGAGCTAGAGGCTGAGTCAGCAAGATAAGCCAAAACTTGCTCTTGATGCTCCGGCTTTAAAAGCGGTTTTCCTACTCCCAGAAAAGGGAGGGTTCGAGGCCTTGTGTAGCCAGACGACGAACCTGGCTCCACAGCTCCAGACTTAGGTGCAATATTTTTTTTCCCACGACCACCTGATGCTCCACCACTACCACTACCCTCATTACCAGCTGACAATGAACGCCCCCGGCCACGACCTCTTCCACCAGACTTCCTCATTGTTTTAAAAACGTTACCAAACGAACGGTATTTGTTGCTGTCACACAACTTACACGGTGAGCTATAACTTCAGTATGATTTAGCTACCCCTTTACAGGTGGGTGAGACCACAACGAAAATCAGCCACAATGTTACACACTCTGTTGTTGTTGGCAACAAATGAGATGGCACACACGCAGGACTGTCACTGAAGCGCAAATGTAAATATTTATCTCCCACTGATTTGTGCTTGTTTTTTTTTAAAGGGAGACTTCAGAAAAAAAAAAAATTAAAAAAAAATTATTTTTTACAGAAGAATTTATAAAACAAATAAAATGAAATGATTGTTTCAGGGAGAATTTAGGAAAAAAAAAAAAAAAAGGCTTTGTAGGGCCCACTGAGTGAGAGAGGACGCACACAGGAGTCAGGAGTGGCACACAAGCCCAGAGGCCAATATTAATCTCCCACCGATTGATTTAGTTATTTTTTTTGGTAGATTTTGGAACCCAAATCAAGCAAAAAAATTAATAGGCTTTCTATGGCCCACAATTGGGGAGAGAGAGAGAGATGGCACACCCAGGAGTCAAGACTGGCACACAAGCAGAAGGGGCAATATGAATCTCCCACAGATTTTTTTTTTTTTTCAGGGAGACTTGAGAGAAAAAAAAATACAAAAAAAATGATTTTTTTCAGGAATAATTTAGAAACCAAAGAAAATAAAATGATTGTTTCAGGGAGAATTTAGAAAACAAATAAAACAAAAAATAGGCTTTCTAGGGCCCACTGAGTGACAGATGACGCACACAGGAGTCAGGAGTGGCACACAAGCCCAGAGGCCAATATTAATCTCCCACTGATTGATTTAGTTATTTTTTTTGGTAGATTTTGGAACCCAAATCAAGCAAAAAAATTAATAGGCTTTCTATGGCCCACAATTGGGGAGAGAGAGAGAGATGGCACACCCAGGAGTCAAGACTGGCACACAAGCAGAAGGGGCAATATGAATCTCCCACAGATTTTTTATTTTTTTTTTTTTCAGGGAGACTTTAGAGAAAAAAAAATACAAAAAAAATGATTTTTTTCAGGAATAATTTAGAAACCAAAGAAAATAAAATGATTTTTTCAGGGAGAATTTAGAAAACAAATAAAACAAAAAATAGGCTTTCTAGGGCCCACTGAGTGACAGATGACGCACACAGGAGTCAGGAGTGGCAGACAAGCCCAGAGGCCAATATTAATCTCCCACTGATTGATTTAGTGATTATTTTTGGTAGATTTTGGAACCCAAATCAAGCAAAAAAATTTATAGGCTTTCTATGGCCCACAATTGGGGAGAGAGAGAGAGATGGCACACCCAGGAGTCAAGACTGGCACACAAGCAGAAGGGGCAATATGAATCTCCCACAGATTTTTTTTTTTTTTCAGGGAGACTTTAGAGAAAAAAAAATACAAAACAAAATGATTTTTTTCAGGAATAATTTAGAAACCAAAGAAAATAAAATGATTTTTTCAGGGAGAATTTAGAAAACAAATAAAACAAAAAATAGGCTTTCTAGGGCCCACTGAGTGACAGATGACGCTCACAGGAGTCAGGAGTGGCACACAAGCCCAGAGGCCAATATTAATCTCCCACTGATTGATTTAATGATTTTTTTTGGTAGATTTTGGAACCCAAATCAAGCAAAAAAATTAATAGGCTTTCTATGGCCCACTATTTGTGAGATAGATGGCACGCTCAGGACTGGCACACAAGCCCAGAGGCCAATATTAATCTCCCATTTTTTTTTTTTTCCAGGGAAAATTTATAAACCCAATAAAAAAAATAATAATAAATAGGCTTTCTATAGCCCACTATCTGAGAGAGAGAGATGGCACGCTTAGGACTGGCACACAAGCCCAAAGGCCAATATTAATCTCCCACTGATTGATTGATTGATTTTTTCAGGTAGAATTATGAACCCAAATCAACCAAAAAATAAATAGGCTTTCTATGGCCCACTATTTGTGAGAGAGATGGCACGCTCAGGACTGGCACACAAGCCCAGAGGCCAATATTAATCTCCCACTTTTTTTTTTTTTCCAGGGAAAATTTATAAACCCAATAAAATAATAAAAAAATAGGCTTTCTATGGCCCACTATCTGAGAGAGAGAGAGATGGCACGCTTAGGACTGGCACACAAGCCCAAAGGCCAATATTAATCTCCCACTGATTGATTTATTGATTTTTTCAGGTAGAATTTAGAACCCAAATCAAGCAAAAAAATTAATACGCTTTCTATGGCCCACTGAGTGAGAGATGGCACACACAGGAGTAAGGAGTGGCACACAAGCCCTGAGGCCAATATTTTTCTCCCACTGATTGATGTTGTGATTTTTTCTGGTAGATTTTGGAACCCAAATCAAGCAAAAAAATAAATAGGCTTTCTATGGCCCACTGAGTGAGAGATGACACAGACAGAGATGGCACTCTAGCAGAAATGTCAATCTTAATCTCCCACAAAAAAAAAAAAAAAAAAAAAAAAAAAGGAACTGTCCTTCAATTACTATCTCCCTGCAGTAATCTCAGCCAGGTATGGCAGGCAGCAATAAGGAGTGGACTGATGCACAAATTAAATAAAAAGTGTGGACAAACAAACAAGATAGCTGTGCAGAAAGGAAGGAACAAGAGGATTTGTGCTTTGAAAAAAGCAGTTGGTTTGCACAGCGGCGTACACACAGCAATGCAGCTATCAGGGAGCCTTCTAGGGGAGCCCAATGAGCTACAGCGCTGAGGAAAAAAAAAAAAAGGAGCTTCCACTGTCCCTGCACACCGAAGGTGGTGTTGGGCAGTGGAAATCGCTACAGCACAAGCGGTTTTGTGGGTAATGGACCCTGCCTAACGCTATCCCTGCTTCTGACGAAGCGGCAGCAACCTCTCCCTAAGCTCAGATCAGCAGCAGTAACATGGCGGTCGGCGGGAACTCCCCTTTATAGCCCCTGTGACGCCGCAGACAGCAAGCCAATCACTGCAATGCCCTTCTCTAAGATGGTGGGGACCAGGACCTATGTCATCACGCTGCCCACACTCTGCGTTTACCTTCATTGGCTGAGAAATGGCGCTTTTCGCGTCATTGAAACGCGACTTTGGCGCGAAAGTCACGTACCGCATGGCCGACCACGCACAGGGGTCGGATCGGGTTTCATGAAACTCGACTTCGCCAAAAGTCGGCGACTTTTGAAAATGTTCGACCCGTTTCGCTCAACCCTAGTTGGGACCATAAGTTGTGTTGTGCAGAAGTCTGGTGGATACAGAGCTGATAGTCCTACTGAATAGACTGTTAGAATTTGTATTAGGACAAGAAAAAGCAGTTAAGTAAAGAAAAATGAGTGGCCATCATTACTTTAAGAAATTAAGGTCAGTCAGTCTGAAAAATTGATCACACTTTGAAAGTGTCCCCAAGTGCAGTGGCAAAAACCATCAAGCGCTACAAAGAAACTGGATTACATGAGGATCACACCAGGAAAGGAAGACCAAGAGCCACCTCTGCTTCTGAGGATGAGTTTATCCGAGTCACCAGCCTCAGAAATCGCAGGCTAACAGCAGCTCAGATTAGAGATTAGATCAATGCCACACAGAGTTCTAGCAGCAGACACATCTCTATAACAACTGTTAAGAGGAGACTTTGTGCAGCAGGCCTTCGTGGTAAAATAGCTGCTAGGAAACCACTGCTGAGGACAGGCAACAAGCAGAAGAGACTTGTTTGGGCTAAAGAACACAAGGAATGGACATTAGACCAGTGGAAATCTGTGCTTTGGTCTGATGAGTCCAAATTTGAGATCTTTGGTTCCAACCACCGTGTCTTTGTGTGACGCAGAAAAGGTGAACGGATGGACTCTACAAGCCTGGTTCCCACCATGAAGCCTGGAGGAGGAGGTTTGATGGTGTGGGGGTGTTTTGCTGGTGACACTGTTGGGGATTTATTCAAAATTGAAGGCATACTGAACCAGCATGGCTACCACAGCATCTTGCAGCGGCATGCTATTCCATCCGGTTTGTGCTTAATTGGACAATCATTTATTTTTCAACAGGACAATGACCCCAAACACACCTCCAGGCTGTGTAAGGGCTATTTGACCAAGAAGGAGAGTGATGGGGTGCTACGCGGCTACGCCAGATGACCTGGCCTGCTCAGTCATCAGACTTGAACCCAATCAAGAAGGTTTGGGGTGAGCTGGACTGCAGGGTGAAGGCATAAGGGTCAACAAGTGCTAAGTATCTCTGGCAACTCCTTCAAGATTGTTGGAAGACCATTCCCGGTGACTACCTCTTGAAGCTCATCAAGAGAATGCCAAGAGTGTGCAAAGCATTCATCAAAACAAAAGGTGGTTACTTTGAAGAACCTAGAATATAAGACATAATTTCAGTTGTTTCACACTTTTTTGTTAAGTATATAATTCCACGTGTTAATTCATAGTTTTGATGTCTTCAGTGTGAATGTACAATTTTCATAGTCATGAAAATACAGAAAAATCTTTAAATGAGAAGGTGTATCCAAACTCTTGGTCTGTACTGCATATATATATATATATATATATATATATACAGTGCATTGCGAAAGTATTCGGCCCCCTGGAACTTTTCAACCTTTTCCCACATATCATGTTGCAAATATAAAGATACCTAATATAAATTTTTGGTGAAGAATCAACAACAAGTGGAACATAATTGTGAAGTTGAACGAAATTTATTGGTTACTTTACATTTTTGTGGAAATTCAAAAACTGAAAACTGGGGCGCACAATATTATTCGACCCCTTTACTTTCAGTGCAGTAAACTCACTCCAGAAGTTCATTGTGGATCTCTGAATGATCCAATGTTGTCCTAAATGCCTAATGATGATAAATATAACCCATCTGTGTGTAATCAAGTCTCCGTATAAATGCACCTGCTCTGTGATAGTCTCAGGGTTCTGTTTGAAGCACAGAGAGCAGCATGAAGACCATGTAACACAACAGGCAGGTCCGTGATACTGTTGTGGAGACGTTAGAAGCTGTATTTGGATACAAAATGATTTCCAAAACTTTAAACATCCCAAGGAGCACTGTGCAAGCGATCATATTGAAATGGAAGGAGTATCATACCACTGCAAATCTGCCAAGACCCGGCCTTCCCTCTAAACTTTCATCTCAAGCAAGGAAAAGACTGATCAGAGATGCAGCCAAGAGTCCCATGATCACTCTGGATGAACTGCAGAGATCTACAGCTGAGGTGGGACAGTCTGTCCATAGGACAACAATCAGTTGTACATTGCACAAATCTGGCCTTTATGGAAGAGTGGCAAGAAGAAAGCTATTTCTCAAAGATATCCATAAAAAGTGTCGTTTAAAGTTTGCAACAAGCCACCTGGGAGACACCCCAAACATGTGGAAGAAGGTGCTCTGGTCAAATGAAACCAAAATCGAACTTTTTGGCAACAATGCCAAATGATATGTTTGGGGTAAAGGCAACACAGCTCATCACCCTGAACACACCATCCCCACTGTCAAACACAGTGGTGGCAGTATCATGGTTGAGGCCTGCTTTTCTTCAGCAGGGACAGGGAAGATGGTTAAAATTGATGGGAAGATGGATGGAGCCAAATACAGGACCATTCTTGAAGAAAACCTGTTGGAGTCTGCAAAAGACCTGAGACTGGGACGGAGATTTGTCTTCCAGCAAGACAATGATCCCAAACATAAAGCAAAATCTACAATGGAATGGTTCACAAATAAACATATCCAGGTGTTAGAATGGCCAAGTCAAAGTCCAGACCTCAATCCAATCGAGAATCTGTGGAAAGAGATGAAAACTGCTATTCACAAACGATCTCCATCAAACCTCACTGAGCTTGAACTGTTTGCCAAGGAAGAATGGACAAGAATTTCAGTCTCTCAATGTACAAAACTGATAGAGACATACCCCAAGCGACTTGCAGCTGTAATCGCAGCAAAAGGTGGCGCAAGAAAGTATTAAGTTAAAGGGGCCAAATAATATTGCACTCCCCACTTTTCATCTTTTGATTTTCTGCAAAAATGTAAAATAACCAATTAATTTCATTCAACTTCACAATTGTGTTCCACTTGTTGTTGATTCTTTACCAAAAATTTACATTTAGTATCTTTATGTTTGAAGCATCATATGTGGGAAAAGGTTGAAAAAGTTCCAGGGGGCCGAATACTTTCGCAAAGCTCTATATATATATACAGGTCAGTCACACACACACATACAGTATATATATATTTATATTTCACAGAAAGATAGAAGAAAAGTTGGTAATTCATCTGCCGGCTTCTGTAAAATCACTGCAGGAGCTGACATGATAGAAGAGATGGATTATATACAGTAAATACATATAGAATAGGTAGATATATAGACATCAGTGACAAATACAATTAGTACAGTGTATGTGCAAACTACTGGACATTTATTTAATTAATAAACGATTATTTATTGGAAAAAATGACGTGGGCTCCCGCGCATTTTTCGGAACTAGCAGAAGGAAAGCCAGCGACTGGGGGCAGACTAAGCAACAGCACATGTGAAAAAGACTTGGGTATACTAATAGATCATAAACTGAACATGAGTCAACAATGTGATGCAGCAGCAAAAAAGGCTTAATCTCTTTTGTTTATCTAATTGATCGAGGAAAAAAAAATGTCAATTTGAAAATGGCGCCCGCTGTGCCTGTGCAGTAGCAACTGTCGATGTGTGTAGAGATCTGTTGTGAATTCTGTGGTCAAGCTCCCTCCTGTGGTCATGAGTGGTACTTCGGCTGGTTCTGTCTATGAGCTTCCTCTGGTGGATGTGAGTGGGGCTGCGGCTTCTGAGTTTCCTTCCTCAGGTGACGAGGTTAAGTCGTTAGGTGCTGCTCTATTTAACTCCACCTAGTTCTTTGTTCCTGGCCTCCAGTCAATGTTCCAGTATTGGTCTTGCTTTCTCCTGGATCGTTCTTATGGCCTGTCTGCCCTGCATAAGCTAAGTTCTGCTTGTGTTACTTTTGTTTGCTATTTTTCCTGTCCAGCTTGCTATATTGGTTTTTCTTGCTTGCTGGAAGCTCTGAGACGCAGAGGGAGCACCTCCGTACCGTTAGTCGGTGCGGAGGGTCTTTTTGCCCCCTCTGCGTGGTTGTTTGTAGGTTTTTGTGCTGACCGCAAAGCTATCTTTCCTATCCTAGGTCTATTCAGTAAGTCGGGCCTCACTTTGCTAAAATCTATTTCATCCCTGTGTTTGTATTTTCATCTTAGCTCACAGTCATTATATGTGGGGGGCTGCCTTTTCCTTTGGGGAATTTCTCTGAGGCAAGGTAGGCTTATTTTTCTATCTTCAGGGCTAGCTAGTTTCTCAGGCTGTGCCCGAGGCGTCTAGGTCTGGTCAGGAACGCTCCACGGCTACCTTTAGTGTGGTATTATAGGATTAGGAATTGTGGTCAGCAGAGTTCCCACGTCTCAGAGCTCGTCCTATGTGATTAGCAACTATCAGGTCATTTTCTTTGCTCGTAACCACCAGGACCATTGTGGTTCTGAATCACCTGTTCATAACAGTACTGGAGGCCCAAAGTACTAATGCTTCTCAATAGAGGGAAAAGAGAAGTTCTGAGACCATTTTTTTTTCTTTGCACTGTGTTTTGTCTTTCTTTTCCCCTTTACATCAGGGTGGTTCAGAACACAGGTGTAGACATGGACATTCAAGGTCTGTCCTCTTTGATGGATAATCTCGCTATAAGTGTACAGAACATTCAAGATTTAGTGGTTCAGAATCCTATGTTAGAACCTAAAATTCCTATTCCTGAGTTATTTTCTGGAGATAGAGCTAAGTTTCTGAATTTCAAAAATAATTGTAAACTATTTCTGGCTTTGAAACCCCGCTCCTCTGGTGACCCAGTTCAACAAGTTAAGATCATTATTTCTTTATTACGTGGCGACCCTCAAGACTGGGCATTTTCCCTTACGCCAGGAGATCCTGCATTATGTGATATTGATGCGTTTTTTCTGGCACTCGGGTTGCTTTATGATGAACCTAATTCAGTGGATCAGGCAGAGAAAATCTTGCTGGCTCTGTGTCAGGGTCAGGATGAGGTAGAGATATATTGTCAGAAATTTAGGAAGTGGTCTGTGCTCACTCAATGGAATGAATGTGCTCTGGCAGCAATTTTCAGAAAGGGTCTCTCTGAAGCCCTTAAGGATGTCATGGTGGGATTTCCTATGCCTGCTGGTCTGAATGAGTCTATGTCTTTGGCCATTCAGATCGATCGACGCTTGCGTGAGCGTAAAACTGTGCACCATTTGGCGGTATTACCTGAGCATAAACCTGAGCCTATGCAGTGCGATAGGACTTTGGCCAGAGCTGAACGGCAAGAACACAGATGTCAGAATGGGCTGTGTTTTTACTGTGGTGATTCCACTCATGCTATCTCCGATTGTCCTAAGCGCACTAAGCGGTTCGCTAGGTGTGCCACCATTGGTACGGTACAGTCGAAATTTCTTTTGTCCGTTACTTTGATCTGCTCTTTGTCATCCTATTCTGTCATGGCATTTGTGGATTCAGGCGCTGCCCTGAATTTGATGGACTTGGAGTATCCTAGGCACTGTGGGTTTTTCTTGGAGCCCTTGCAGTATCCTATTCCATTGAGAGGAATTGATGCTACACCTTTGGCCAAGAATAAGCCTCAGTACTGGACCCAGCTGACCATGTGCATGGCTCCTGCGCATCAGGAGGATATTCGCTTTTTGGTGTTGCATAATCTGCATGATGTGGTCGTGTTGGGGGTGCCATGGCTACAAGTCCATAACCCAGTATTAGATTGGAAATCTATGTCTGTGTCCAGCTGGGGTTGTCAGGGGGTACATGGTGATGTTCCATTTCTGTCTATTTCATCATCCACCCCTTCTGAGGTCCCAGAGTTCTTGTCGGATTACTGGGATGTATTTGATGAGCCCAAGTCCAGTGCCCTACCTCCGCATAGGGATTGTGATTGTGCTATCGATTTGATTCCTGGTAGTAAGTTTCCTAAAGGTCGACTGTTTAATTTGTCTGTGCCTGAGCACACCGCTATGCGGAGTTACGTAAAAGAATCCTTGGAGAAGGGTCATATTCGCCCGTCGTCGTCGCCATTGGGAGCAGGGTTCTTTTTTGTGGCCAAGAAGGATGGTTCGCTGAGACCTTGTATTGATTACCGCCTTCTAAATAAAATCACGGTCAAATTTCAGTACCCCTTGCCGCTGCTGTCTGATTTGTTTGCTCGGATTAAGGGGGCTAGTTGGTTCACCAAGATAGATCTTCATGGTGCGTATAATCTTGTGCGTATTAAACAGGGCGATGAATGGAAAACAGCATTTAATACGCCCGAGGGCCATTTTGAGTACCTGGTTGTGCCATTCGGGCTTTCTAATGCTCCATCGGTGTTTCAGTCCTTTATGCATGACATCTTCCGAGAGTACCTGGATAAATTCCTGATTGTATACTTGGATGATATTTTGGTCTTCTCGGATGATTGGGAGTCTCACGTGAAGCAGGTCAGAATGGTGTTCCAGGTCCTGCGTGCGAATTCTTTGTTTGTGAAGGGGTCAAAGTGTCTCTTTGGTGTTCAGAAGGTTTCGTTTTTGGGTTTCATTTTTTCCCCTTCTACTATCGAGATGGACCCTGTTAAAGTTCAGGCCATTTATGATTGGACTCAGCCGACATCTCTGAAGAGTCTGCAAAAGTTCCTGGGCTTTGCTAATTTTTATCGTCGCTTCATCAATAATTTTTCTAGTATTGCTAAACCGTTGACTTATTTAACCAAGAAGGGTGCTGATGTGGTCAATTGGTCTGCTGTGGAAGCTTTTCAAGAGTTGAAGCATCGTTTTTCTTCTGCCCCTGTGTTGTGCCAACCAGATGTTTCGCTCCCGTTCCAGGTCGAGGTTGATGCTTCTGAGATTGGAGCAGGGGCTGTTTTGTCGCAAAGAAGTTCTGATGGCTCGGTGATGAAACCATGCGCATTCTTTTCCAGGAAGTTTTGGCTTGAAGGAGCTAAGCATCGCGTGGTGGTCTTGACTGATCACAAGAACTTGACTTATCTTGAGTCTGCCAAACAGTTGAGTCCTAGACAGGCTCGTTGGTCGCTGTTTTTCTCCCGTTTTGACTTTGTGGTTTCGTACCTTCCGGGCTCTAAAAATGTGAAGGCGGATGCCCTGTCTAGGAGTTTTGTGCCCGACTCTCCGGGTTTGTCTGAGCCGGCGGGTATTCTCAAAGAGGGGGTAATTTTGTCTGCCATCTCCCCTGATTTGCGGCGGGTGCTGCAAAAATTTCAGGCTAATAGACCTGACCGTTGCCCAGCGGAGAAACTGTTTGTCCCTGATAAATGGACGAGTAGAGTTATCTCTGAGGTTCATTGTTCGGTGTTGGCTGGTCATCCTGGAATCTTTGGTACCAGAGATTTGGTGCCTAGATCCTTTTGGTGGCCGTCTCTGTCACGGGATGTGCGTTCGTTTGTGCAGTCCTGTGGGATTTGTGCTCGGGCTAAGCCCTGCTGTTCTCGTGCCAGTGGGTTGCTTTTGCCCTTGCCAGTCCCGAAGAGGCCATGGACACATATCTCTATGGATTTTATTTCGGATCTCCCCGTCTCTCAAAAAATGTCGGTCATTTGGGTTGTTTGTGATCGCTTCTCTAAGATGGTCCATTTGGTACTCTTGTCTAAATTGCCTTCCTCCTCTGATTTGGTGCCATTGTTCTTCCAGCATGTGGTTCGTTTACATGGCATTCCGGAGAACATCGTTTCTGACAGAGGTTCCCAGTTTGTTTCGAGGTTTTGGCGAGCCTTTTGTGCTAGGATGGGCATTGATTTGTCTTTTTCCTCGGCTTTCCATCCTCAGACAAATGGCCAGACTGAACGAACCAATCAGACCTTGGAAACATATCTGAGATGTTTTGTTTCTGCCGATCAGGATGATTGGGTGTCCTTTTTGCCTTTGGCTGAGTTCGCCCTTAATAATCGGGCCAGCTCGGCTACTTTGGTTTCGCTGTTTTTCTGCAATTCTGGTTTCCATCCTCGTTTCTCTTCAGGGCAGGTTGAGTCTTCTGACTGTCCTGGTGTGGATACTGTGGTGGATAGGTTGCAGCAGATTTGGACTCATGTGGTGGACAATTTGACATTGTCTCAGGAGAAGGATCAACGTTTCGCTAACCGCAGGCGCTGTGTGGGTCCCCGACATCGTGTTGGGGATTTGGTTTGGTTGTCATCTCGTTATATTCCTATGAAAGTTTCCTCTCCTAAGTTTAAGCCTCGTTTCATTGGTCCGTATAGGATTTCTGAGGTTCTTAATCCTGTGTCTTTTCGTTTGACCCTTCCAGCTTCTTTTTCCATCCATAACGTATTCCATAGGTCATTGTTGCGGAGATACGTGGCACCTGTGGTTCCATCCGTTGATCCTCCTGCCCCGGTTTTGGTTGAGGGGGAGTTGGAGTATATAGTGGAGAAGATTTTGGATTCTCGTATTTCGAGACGGAAACTCCAATACCTGGTTAAGTGGAAGGGTTATGGTCAGGAAGATAATTCCTGGGTCTTTGCCTCTGATGTTCATGCGGCCGATCTTGTTCGTGCCTTTCATTTGGCTCATCCTGGTCGGCCTGGGGGCTCTGGTGAGGGTTCGGTGACCCCTCCTCAAGGGGGGGTACTGTTGTGAATTCTGTGGTCAAGCTCCCTCCTGTGGTCATGAGTGGTACTTCGGCTGGTTCTGTCTATGAGCTTCCTCTGGTGGATGTGAGTGGGGCTGCGGCTTCTGAGTTTCCTTCCTCAGGTGACGAGGTTAAGTCGTTAGGTGCTGCTCTATTTAACTCCACCTAGTTCTTTGTTCCTGGCCTCCAGTCAATGTTCCAGTATTGGTCTTGCTTTCTCCTGGATCGTTCTTATGGCCTGTCTGCCCTGAATAAGCTAAGTTCTGCTTGTGTTACTTTTGTTTGCTATTTTTTCTGTCCAGCTTGCTATATTGGTTTTTCTTGCTTGCTGGAAGCTCTGAGACGCAGAGGGAGCACCTCCGTACCGTTAGTCGGTGCGGAGGGTCTTTTTGCCCCCTCTGCGTGGTTGTTTGTAGGTTTTTGTGCTGACCGCATAGCTATCTTTCCTATCCTCGGTCTATTCAGTAAGTCGGGCCTCACTTTGCTAAAATCTATTTCATCCCTGTGTTTGTATTTTCATCTTAACTCACAGTCATTATATGTGGGGGGCTGCCTTTTCCTTTGGGGAATTTCTCTGAGGCAAGGTAGGCTTCTTTTTCTATCTTCAGGGCTAGCTAGTTTCTCAGGCTGTGCCCGAGGCGTCTAGGTCTGGTCAGGAACGCTCCACGGCTACCTTTAGTGTGGTATTATAGGATTAGGAATTGTGGTCAGCAGAGTTCCCACGTCTCAGAGCTCGTCCTATGTGATTAGCAACTATCAGGTCATTTTCTGTGCTCGTAACCACCAGGTCCATTGTGGTTCTGAATCACCTGTTCATAACAGAGATCCGATAGCTGCCATAGTGCAGGGGGCGCCATCTAGCTGGAGAAGAAAAAAACAGATTATGTCCTCCAAGATGGCGCCGCCCAGCGCAGTAGCAGCTCTTGGAGATTACGAAAGCTGCTATTGTGCAGGCGCAGGCGGCGCCATCTTGGAGGAGAAAATCCTTTTTTTCTTCTCCAGCAAGATGGTGCCGTCAGCGCCTGCGCAATAGCATCTATCGGATCTCTGTACACACCAACTGCTGCTACTGCGCAGGCACGACGGGCGCCATTTTCAAATTGACTTTTTTTTCCCCTCGATCAATTAAGTAAGCAAAAGGGATTAAGTGCACAGTGACCATGAGATTATGCTGCAGCGCAGGGGCCACGGCCGGCACCTGCCTGCAAAAGCGTTTCTAATTTTATTCAGTATGTGATGATATTCATTATGAAAACTAGGGGGCAGGTCAGCGAGGGATCAGTGACCTGTCAGCAGTCTGCATTATGAATATATAATCAGAGCACCACATACCCCAGCCCCGCCTTAGGGCATGACAATCTCATTAAGGCCGGCGTCACACTCAGCGTAGAGAAATACGGTCTGTATTTTACATGCGTAATATGCAGAAATGTTCCCAAAATAGTGATCCGTATGTCATCCGTAGGCAGGGTGTGTCAGCGTATTTTGCGCCTGTCATCCTCCGTATGCAATCCGTATGGCATCCGTACAGTGAGATTTTCTCGCCGGCTTGCAAAAAGGACATGCAATGGATCCATGGGCTCAAATATTCGATAAAACATATATACAGTCTATATATATATATGTATGTTTCATACAGCGCTGAATAGCAGAAAAGCCAGTAATTCAATTGCCGGCCTTTGCTATCTCCTTCCCAAACCTGACATGATATGAGACACGGTGTACATACAGTAAACATTTCATATCCCTTTTTTTTGCATATTCCTCACTACTAATGTTAGTAGTGTGTATGTGCAAAATTTGGGGGCTCTAGCTGTTAAAATAAAGGGTTAACATAACATAGTTAGTAAGGCCGAAAAAAGACATTTGTCCATCCAGTTCAGCCTATATTCCATCATAATAAATACCCAGATCTACGTCCTTCTACAGAACCTAATAATTGTATGATACAATATTGTTCTGCTTCAGGAAGACATCCAGGCCTCTCTTGAACCCCTCGACTGAGTTCGCCATCACCACCTCCTCAGGCAAGCAATTCCAGATTCTCACTGCCCTAACAGTAAAGAATCCTCTTCTATGTTGGTGGAAAAACCTTCTCTCCTCCAGACGCAAAGAATGCCCCCTTGTGCCCGTCACCTTCCTTGGTATAAACAGATCCTCAGCGAGATATTTGTATTGTCCCCTTATATACTTATACATGGTTATTAGATCGCCCCTCAGTCGTCTTTTTTCTAGACTAAATAATCCTAATTTCGCTAATCTATCTGGGTATTGTAGTTCTCCCATCCCCTTTATTAATTTTGTTGCCCTCCTTTGTACTCTCTCTAGTTCCATTATATCCTTCCTGAGCACCGGTGCCCAAAACTGGACACAGTACTCCATGTGCGGTCTAACTAGGGATTTGTACAGAGGCAGTATAATGCTCTCATCATGTGTATCCAGACCTCTTTTAATGCACCCCATGATCCTGTTTGCCTTGGCAGCTGCTGCCTGGCACTGGCTGCTCCAGGTAAGTTTATCATTAACTAGGATCCTCAAGTCCTTCTCCCTGTCAGATTTACCCAGTGGTTTCCCGTTCAGTGTGTAATGGTGATATTGATTCCCTCTTCCCATGTGTATAACCTTACATTTATCATTGTTAAACCTCATCTGCCACCTTTCAGCCCAAGTTTCCAACTTATCCAGATCCATCTGTAGCAGAATACTATCTTCTCTTGTATTAACTGCTTTACATAGTTTTGTATCATCTGCAAATATCGATATTTTACTGTGTAAACCTTCTACCAGATCATTAATGAATATGTTGAAGAGAACAGGTCCCAATACTGACCCCTGCGGTACCCCACTGGTCACAGCGACCCAGTTAGAGACTATACCATTTATAACCACCCTCTGCTTTCTATCACTAAGCCAGTTACTAACCCATTTACACACATTTTCCCCCAGACCAAGCATTCTCATTTTGTGTACCAACCTCTTGTGCGGCACGGTATCAAACGCTTTGGAAAAATCGAGATATACCACGTCCAATGACTCACCGTGGTCCAGTCTATAGCTTACCTCTTCATAAAAACTGATTAGATTGGTTTGACAGGAGCGATTTCTCATAAACCCATGCTGATATGGAGTTAAACAGTTATTCTCATTGAGATAATCCAGAATAACATCCCTCAGAAACCCTTCAAATATTTTACCAACAATAGAGGTTAGACTTACTGGCCTATAATTTCCAGGTTCACTTTTAGAGCCCTTTTTGAATATTGGCACCACATTTGCTATGCGCCAGTCCTGCGGAACAGACCCTGTCGCTATAGAGTCACTAAAAATAAGAAATAATGGTTTATCTATTACATTACTTAGTTCTCTTAGTACTCGTGGGTGTATGCCATCCGGACCCGGAGATTTATCTATTTTAATCTTATTTAGCCGGTTTCGCACCTCTTCTTGGGTTAGATTGGTGACCCTTAATATAGGGTTTTCATTGTTTCTTGGGATTTCACCTAGCATTTCATTTTCCACCGTGAATACCGTGAAGAAGAAGGTGTTTAATATGTTAGCTTTTTCCTCGTCATCTACAACCATTCTTTCCTCACTATTTTTTAAGGGGCCTACATTTTCAGTTTTTATTCTTTTACTATTGATATAGTTGAAGAACAGTTTGGGATTAGTTTTACTCTCCTTAGCAATGTGCTTCTCTGTTTCCTTTTTGGCAGCTTTAATTAGTTTTTTAGATAAAGTATTTTTCTCCCTATAGTTTTTTAGAGCTTCAATGGTGCCATCCTGCTTTAGTAGTGCAAATGCTTTCTTTTTACTGTTAATTGCCTGTCTTACTTCTTTGTTTAGCCACATTGGGTTTTTCCTATTTCTAGTCCTTTTATTCCCACAAGGTATAAACCGCTTACACTGCCTATTTAGGATGTTCTTAAACATTTCCCATTTATTATCTGTATTCTCATTTCTGAGGATATTGTCCCAGTCTACCAGATTAAGGGCATCTCTAAGCTGTTCAAACTTTGCCTTCCTAAAGTTCAATGTTTTTGTGACTCCCTGACAAGTCCCCCTAGTGAAAGACAGGTGAAACTGCACAATATTGTGGTCTCTATTTCCTAAATGCCCAACCACCTGCAGATTTGTTATTCTGTCAGGTCTATTAGATAGTATTAGGTCTAAAAGTGCTGCTCCTCTGGTTGGATTCTGCACCAATTGTGAAAGATAATTTTTCTTGGTTATTAGCAGAAACCTGTTGCCTTTATGGGTTTCACAGGTTTCTGTTTCCCAGTTAATATCCGGGTAGTTAAAGTCCCCCATAACCAGGACCTCATTATGGGTTGCAGCTTCATCTATCTGCTTTAGAAGTAGACTTTCCATGCTTTCTGTTATATTTGGGGGTTTGTAACAGACCCCAATGAGAATTTTGTTACCATTTTTCCCTCCATGAATTTCAACCCATATGGACTCGACATCCTCATTCCCTTCCTAATATCCTCCCTTAAAGTGGACTTTAGACAAGACTTTACATAGAGACAAACCCCTCCTCCTCTCCGATTTTTACGATCCTTTCTAAACAGACTGTAACCCTGTAAGTTAACTGCCCAGTCATAGCTTTCATCTAACCATGTCTCGGTTATTCCCACTATGTCAAAGTTACCTGTAGATATTTCTGCTTCTAGTTCTTCCATCTTGTTTGTCAGGCTTCTGGCGTTTGCGAGCATGCAGTTTAGAGGATTTTGTTTTGTTCCAATCTCCTCACTGTGGATTGTTTTAGAAATGTTCTTACCTCCCTTCTGAGTATGTTTTCCTGGGTCGTCTTTGTTCGAGTCTAATGTTTTTCTTCCCGTCCCCTCTTCTTCTAGTTTAACGCCCTCCTGATGAGTGTAGCGAGTCTTCTGGCGAATGTGTGTTTCCCAGGTTTGTTGAGGTGTAGTCCGTCTCTGGCGAGGAGTCCATCATACCAGTAATTCACACCGTGGTCCAGGAATCCAAATCCTTGTTGTCTGCACCATCGTCTTAGCCAGTTGTTTGCATCAAGGATCCTGTTCCATCTCCTGGTGCCATGCCCGTCTACTGGAAGGATAGAAGAAAAAACTACCTGTGCATCCAGTTCCTTTACTTTCTTCCCCAACTCTTCAAAGTCCTTGCAGATTGTCGGTAGGTCCTTCCTTGCCGTGTCATTGGTGCCAACATGTATCAGAAGAAATGGGTGGACGTCCTTGGAGCTGAAGAGCTTTGGTATCCTATCGGTCACATCCTTGATCATCGCACCTGGAAGGCAGCATACTTCTCTTGCAGTTATGTCCGGTCTGCAGATGGCTGCTTCGGTGCCTCTCAGTAGTGAGTCTCCCACCACCACCACTCTTCGTTGCTTCTTGGCTGTACTTTTTGCTGTCACTTGTTGCTGTGTGCCCTTTTCTTTTTTGCTTGCTGGTATTGCTTCATTCTTAGGTGTGCCATCTTCATCCTCTACAAAGATTTGATATCGGTTCTTCAGTTGTGTGGTTGGTGATTTCTCCATGGTCTTCTTGCTTCTTTTGGTCACATGCTTCCACTCATCTGCTTTTGGAGGTTCTCTGACACTTTTTGCACCTTCTGTGACCAGTAGAGATGCTTCTGTTCTGTCTAGAAAGTCTTCATTCTCTTTGATGAGTTTCAAAGTTGCTATTCTTTCTTCCAGACCCCGCACCTTTTCTTCTAAAAGGGCCACTAGTCTACACTTCTGACAGGTGAAATTGGATTCTTCTTCTGGTCGATCTGTGAACATGTAGCACATGCTGCAGCTCACCATGTAGGTTGTCACATCTGCCATGTTGCTCCTAGATCCTGCTGACTTGCTGTGTGTTTTCCTTCTTGTGTAATCTACTCAGCCAAGCTCTCTTGCAATAATGTCCTACAGGCAAAAATGTACGGCGCGCGGTTTGGTGATGCTTTCGAAGCAGCTGGTCCCGGCTGTACCCAACGATCTTCTAGCTTAGGGAGACTTCGCTTCACCCAGAAGGCACCTGGAATATGCAAATTAGCCTCCTGAAGCTTGAATCCCTGGTTTGGTGATGCTTTCGAAGCAGCTGGTCCCGGCTGTACCCAACGATCTTCTAGCTTAGTGAGACTTCGCTTCTCCCTATCGCGGAAAAAACTGGAGTGGGCTCCCGCGCAATTTTATAATCTAACCTGTATAACCTCAGATGAACTCGAGTGTGAGAAAATATTCAGAAAAATTCCACGCTCGAGTTCATCTGAGGTTATGCCAGTAGGGGGCGCAGCACCGCAAATCTAGGTAGCTACGTTCCCCTGCTTTCCATTCGTTCCTCAGTTTTTACAGGCAGGGATGGTTGCATTAGCAGGCTCCTGCTTGTAAAATTATTTAACCTCTTCAGATGGATTTACAGCGTGGGACAAGACTGAATGACGGAAGGTATGGGATATTGTTTTTTATTTTAACTTTGTTTCAGGTGACAAGGGTCTTCAATTGGATTGGAGTATAATAAGCTATTACAACATCATGTGTCTTTATTTCAAAAAAATACTTTTTTCCTAATATGTGTGTGTTTAATTAACCATTTACTACTATTGGATTAATAATGGATAGGTGTCTTATTGACACCTCTCCATTATTAACCTGGTTAATGTCACCTTACAATAGCAAGGTGGCATTAACCCTTTATTACCCCATATCCCACCGCTACACGGGAGTGGGAAGAAATTGTCTAAGTGCCAGAATAGGCGCATCTTGCAGATGTGCCTTTTCTGGGGTGGCTGGGGGCAGATGTTTTTAGCTGGGGGAGGCAATAACCATGGTCCGTCTCTAGGCTATTAATATTTGCCCTCAGTCACTGGCTTTCCCACTCTGGCGGAGAAAATTGTGCAGGAGCCCACGCCAGTTTTTCCATGATTTAACCCTTTATTTTAACACCTAGAGCCACCAAATTTTGCACACAGACACTTCTAACATTAGTAGTGAGGAATATGTAAAAAAAAATAAGGGATATGTAATGGTTTACTGTATGTAAACCATGTCTCATATCCTGTTGGGTTTGATAAGGAGACAGCAAAAGCCGGCAATTGAATTACTGGCATTTAAGCTATCTAGTACTGTATGAAATATAAATATATATATGTGTCTCACTGACATATATATAAAAATATATATAGACTGTATATATATATATATATGTTTTCCTGAATATTTGGGGGGTCCTATAACCATGGTCCCTCTCTAGGCTATCAATATCTGCCCTCAGTCACTGGCTTTCCCACTCTGGCGAAGAAAATTGCGCGGGAGCCCACGCCAATTTTTTCCGTGATTTAACCCTTTATTTTAACAGCTAGAGCCCCCAAATTTTGCACACACACACTTAGAACATTATTAGTGAGGAATATGTTAAAAAATAAGGGATATGAAATGGTTTACTTTATGTAAACCATGTCTTATATCCTGTCGGGTTTGGGAAGGAGATAGCAAAAGCCGGCAATTGAATTACCGGCTTTTCTGCAATCTAGCGCTGCATTAAATATAAATACACACATATATATACATATATATATATATACTAGATGGTGGCCCGAATCTAACGCATCGGGTATTCTAGAATATGTATGTATGTATATAGCAACCACATAGTATATAGCACAGGCCACGTAGTATATATGAGTACTACGTGGCCTGTGGTATATACCATGTGGCTGCTATACATACATACATATTGTAGAATACCCGATGCGTTAATATAGGCCACGCAGTAAATAACACAGCCCACGTAGTATATAACACAGCCCACACAGTATATAGCAGCCACGCAGTATATAGCAGCCAAGCAGTATATAACACAGCCCACGTAGTATGTAACACAGCCCACGTAATATATAGCACAGCCCACATAGTATCTAACAGTGGCCACGTAGTATATAGCACACAGTATAGAACACAGCCACGTAGTATATAACACTGTCCACGTAGTATATAGCAGCCATGTAGTATATAACACTGCCCACGCAGTATAGAACACAGCCCACATAGTATCTAACACTGGCCAGGTAGTATATAGCAGCCACGTGGTATCTAACACAGCCCACGTAGTATTTAGCAGTGTGGGCACCATACCCCTGTTAAAAAAATAATTAAAATAAAAAATAGTTATATACTCACCCGCCGGGATCCAACATAGATCCAGCGAACCTCTGGCGATGGGCGCTCGGCTGCCGCCATCTAGCGTTCCCAGGATGCATTGCGAAATTACCTAGATCAGTTAGCGGTCTTGCGAGACTGCTAAGTCTTCTGGGTAATTTCGCAATGCATGTCTGGGAACGGAAGCTGGCAGCAGGCGGGAGCGCATCGTCGGACGACGGAGGGTGAGAATAGCAGGTTTTTTGTCTTTTTATTATTTTTAACATTAGATCTTTTTACTATTGATGCTGCATAGGTAGCATCAATAGTAAAAACGTGGTCACACAGGGTTAATAGCGGCGGTAATGGAGTGAGTTACCCGCGGCATAATGTGGTCCGTTACCGCTGGCATTAACCCTGTGTGAGCGGTGACTGGAGGGGAGTATGGAGCGGGCACTGACTGCAGGGAGTATGGAGTGTGCGCAGGGCACTGACTGCAGGGGAGTAGGGAGGGACTAATCGGACTGTGGCTGTCGCTGATTGGTCGCGGCAGCCATGAGAGGCAGCTGGCGAGACCAATCAGCGACTTGGATTTCCATGACAGACAGAGGCCGTGACCAATGAATATCCGTGACAGACAGACAGAAGGACAGAAAGACGGAAGTGACCCTTAGACAATTATATAGTAGATGTGTCTAGCGAAGGGAATGAGGATGTCGAGTCCATATGGGTTGAAATTCATGGAGGGAAAAATGGTAACAAAATTCTCATTGGGGTCTGTTACAAACCCCCAAATATAACAGAAAGCATGGAAAGTCTACTTCTAAAGCAGATAGATGAAGCTGCAACCCATAATGAGGTCCTGGTTATGGGGGACTTTAACTACCCGGATATTAACTGGGAAACAGAAACCTGTGAAACCCATAAAGGCAACAGGTTTCTGCTAATAACCAAGAAAAATTATCTTTCACAATTGGTGCAGAATCCAACCAGAGGAGCAGCACTTTTAGACCTAATACTATCTAATAGACCTGACAGAATAACAAATCTGCAGGTGGTTGGGCATTTAGGAAATAGCGACCACAATATTGTGCAGTTTCACCTGTCTTTCACTAGGGGGACTTGTCAGGGAGTCACAAAAACATTGAACTTTAGGAAGGCAAAGTTTGAACAGCTTAGAGATGCCCTTAATCTGGTAGACTGGGACAATATCCTCAGAAATGAGAATACAGATAATAAATGGGAAATGTTTAAGAACATCCTAAATAGGCAGTGTAAGCGGTTTATACCTTGTGGGAATAAAAGGACTAGAAATAGGAAAAACCCAATGTGGCTAAACAAAGAAGTAAGACAGGCAATTAACAGTAAAAAGAAAGCATTTGCACTACTAAAGCAGGATGGCACCATTGAAGCTCTAAAAAACTATAGGGAGAAAAATACTTTATCTAAAAAACTAATTAAAGCTGCCAAAAAGGAAACAGAGAAGCACATTGCTAAGGAGAGTAAAACTAATCCCAAACTGTTCTTCAACTATATCAATAGTAAAAGAATAAAAACTGAAAATGTAGGCCCCTTAAAAAATAGTGAGGAAAGAATGGTTGTAGATGATGAGGAAAAAGCTAACATATTAAACACCTTCTTCTCCACGGTATTCACGGTGGAAAATGAAATGCTAGGTGAAATCCCAAGAAACAATGAAAACCCTATATTAAGGGTCACCAATCTAACCCAAGAAGAGGTGCGAAACCGGCTAAATAAGATTAAAATAGATAAATCTCCGGGTCCGGATGGCATACACCCACGAGTACTAAGAGAACTAAGTAATGTAATAGATAAACCATTATTTCTTATTTTTAGTGACTCTATAGCGACAGGGTCTGTTCCGCAGGACTGGCGCATAGCAAATGTGGTGCCAATATTCAAAAAGGGCTCTAAAAGTGAACCTGGAAATTATAGGCCAGTAAGTCTAACCTCTATTGTTGGTAAAATATTTGAAGGGTTTCTGAGGGATGTTATTCTGGATTATCTCAATGAGAATAACTGTTTAACTCCATATCAGCATGGGTTTATGAGAAATCGCTCCTGTCAAACCAATCTAATCAGTTTTTATGAAGAGGTAAGCTATAGACTGGACCACGGTGAGTCATTGGACGTGGTATATCTCGATTTTTCCAAAGCGTTTGATACCGTGCCGCACAAGAGGTTGGTACACAAAATGAGAATGCTTGGTCTGGGGGAAAATGTGTGTAAATGGGTTAGTAACTGGCTTAGTGATAGAAAGCAGAGGGTGGTTATAAATGGTATAGTCTCTAACTGGGTCGCTGTGACCAGTGGGGTACCGCAGGGGTCAGTATTGGGACCTGTTCTCTTCAACATATTCATTAATGATCTGGTAGAAGGTTTACACAGTAAAATATCGATATTTGCAGATGATACAAAACTATGTAAAGCAGTTAATACAAGAGAAGATAGTATTCTGCTACAGATGGATCTGGATAAGTTGGAAACTTGGGCTGAAAGGTGGCAGATGAGGTTTAACAATGATAAATGTAAGGTTATACACATGGGAAGAGGGAATCAATATCACCATTACACACTGAACGGGAAACCACTGGGTAAATCTGACAGGGAGAAGGACTTGGGGATCCTAGTTAATGATAAACTTACCTGGAGCAGCCAGTGCCAGGCAGCAGCTGCCAAGGCAAACAGGATCATGGGGTGCATTAAAAGAGGTCTGGATACACATGATGAGAGCATTATACTGCCTCTGTACAAATCCCTAGTTAGACCGCACATGGAGTACTGTGTCCAGTTTTGGGCACCGGTGCTCAGGAAGGATATAATGGAACTAGAGAGAGTACAAAGGAGGGCAACAAAATTAATAAAGGGGATGGGAGAACTACAATACCCAGATAGATTAGCGAAATTAGGATTATTTAGTCTAGAAAAAAGACGACTGAGGGGCGATCTAATAACCATGTATAAGTATATAAGGGGACAATACAAATATCTCGCTGAGGATCTGTTTATACCAAGGAAGGTGACGGGCACAAGGGGGCATTCTTTGCGTCTGGAGGAGAGAAGGTTTTTCCACCAACATAGAAGAGGATTCTTTACTGTTAGGGCAGTGAGAATCTGGAATTGCTTGCCTGAGGAGGTGGTGATGGCGAACTCAGTCGAGGGGTTCAAGAGAGGCCTGGATGTCTTCCTGGAGCAGAACAATATTGTATCATACAATTATTAGGTTCTGTAGAAGGACGTAGATCTGGGTATTTATTATGATGGAATATAGGCTGAACTGGATGGACAAATGTCTTTTTTCGGCCTTACTAACTATGTTACTATGTTACTATGTTACTATGTCTCAGTGACATATATATATATATATATATATATATATATATATATACCCCTATACTATGTGTAGGCATTTATGTTAGCTATTCTATTCTAACCTGTCAGTATGATTTTACTGTACACCGCACTGAATTACTGGCTTTTTTTATAAAACACCGCTGCGTATTTCTCGCAAGTCACACTGTTGGTCCGTGTGTAATCTGTATTTTTCTCACCCCCACTGACTTTCATTAGCGGATTTTTGCGCAATACGCTGACAAACGCAGCATGCTACGATTTTCTACGCCCGTAAAATATGGCAGAGAAAAATATATCAGATAGGAGCTGCTCCATAGAGAATCATTGGTCCGTGTGCAATGCGTAGTTTTTGCGCCTCTCATACATCTGTAAAACTCGCTAGTGTGACCCCGGCCTAATACAAAGCTGAAAATAAAGATTAAGAACAACCATAAGATGGATTTCATCAACCCAGGTATCATTTTATTCAGTATAACGGTGCCGACCTGACAGTGTGTGTAGGTTAATCCTGCTGACAGGTTCCCTTTAAGAGCTCGATCGAAGCTATCTTGTGTCCCAGCAGAAGCAGCAGTAGCTCAGCTATATACTATAGCCATGTCCTTCTGCAGATGGCACGGCCACAACACTTGTTCCCATCCCACACAGTTACATTCATTTACAGGCAGCAGTTAAGCAACATAGTTAACAGTAAAAAGACAGTAAGTCGACATACTGTACATTACTCCATTTCTAAAACAAACTTCCAGGAATAAGAAAGAGCTGTAAATTCAATGCAAGTTGAAATCAAGTTTCTCCTTTTTTTTAGATAAATTTGGTGAAAAAAAAATGATTTTACAGTTCAAAACAAGTGGTTAATTTGTTTCCCTAGTAAAGTACCCAGTACCCAGACAAGTTGGAAGCAAAGTCAGATGGCAAATTATATTAATGTAAACATACATACATGGAGTACACACCACGGCCGTATAAGAATGTTGAATTCTTGTAGACTTTAAGATAAGACTCAGATTCTTTTAATTACATGACTTATCATCTGAACTCCCAAGAAAGTCAAGTGATATTATGTATCCTGTTATACTTGATGTTATGTTCAAGTTCTGCAAATGCAAGTGAAAAACATAAAGCAATTAAAAACTAGTTTTTTTATGGGTCAACATGATTTATAATCCACAGGAAAACGAAGTTACGAAAAAAATCACATTTAAAACTTCATGTTTTAATAACCGAAAAATCTTCTATAAAAAGGGGATAATGTCCACATTAGTTTGATCCAACGTAATTTTTTAACCGGGAAGATTTTATTTCTCTTGAGTCAAAAGTGTCAACAACTGCCAATCAAAAAGTAATGATTTCCTTTCATCCAAATCCAATAGATCTGAAGACTCAAGCACATAGTAGAACGACATTGACTGGGTGCCGTATATATGGCTCTGTTCTTTCTTAGGAGCTATGCCATGGAGCACGATATTTTTTCCCTTCTTTTGTCTCAATATGTCTACATGTGAAATGAGAGACATAGAAAAGTTTAATAAGGGTCCTTATACTCCTACGAGTACTGTATTACATGAACGCTGTGTACATGGATGATTCATCTTGCATATACTGTTCACGCACATGCTGTTGAAATTATTAGATTCAATTTTTTTTCTACAAACATATCCATTGTAACATAATATAATGATGGATCAGTAAAACATACGTGTTTGATTCTAATTCTCTTTACAATAGGTATGTAAAGTTATATTTTTCTGATGTCAAATTAACAATTTTCTTATAGCATTTAAAATTAAAATAATCCAAGTAAACAAATCATTTTAGACTTCAATCACCAAGCAGCACTCTACCAATATTCTTAAATAGCTGTGAAGGCTTCAGTTTAGTTGGAATGTGCCTTCATTGATAAAGCTTGCTGGCGCCTGTAAGTCTTTTACTAATGTTTTTTACAATTTATCTAAATCATAATATTATACCTGTTAGTGATTGCAGAAGCTCGGGATGCTACTCTTCCAGGTCTGGCAGGATTGAGTCATTTGTAGGTCAGCCTTCGGATAATATTCTCACTGAGCGAGAAACCTGAGTATGGCTTCTTTATTAGAAAATACTGTACATTGTAAGTGGAATGTTCTCACACTGACGTAGATTTATTGTTAAGGATTTCTATGAAATTATAAGAAGAGCATTGGTGTATTTTCACCATGTAATCCCATAAAACATTAAATTTAATTATGATGCTTTAAAAATACCAAGTTACAGTGTAGGAGACACTCAAAAAGAATGTATAGATTAATTACAACACTCTAAAACATCAGACCATGGATAATTCCATATATCTCTAACGTATCCTTCAGACACCCAAATACATACAAGGTCCCTAGAGATATTTTAGACTGATCCTGCCTCATCGCGGAGGTTGACACCCAAAAAGGTATGAAATGTGCTGCGCCCACTTGGCGGCTTACCCTGTCTCCCCTAGATGTCCCTGTTTTGGGCAGGTAGGACAAAGAGGTAAAAAAGGGATGAAAACATGGTATACAAATGTGACAAACCTTATCTAGAAGGTATAATAGTACATCAGAAAAAAGGAATTAGATGTTTAATGAGATGATAGTGTCCATCTCATAGGGAACAGATGATATTTCCCCTGTAGGTATTATGAGCAGAAAGATAAATGAAAACTGAATTTCCAGATGCCTGAATATTTCTATAATAAATCCTATGGCTGAATCTGCCTAACAGTGGAGGTTGGCACTCTATTAGGTTTTAAAGATATGGCGCCCCCACTTGTCGACAGCTCTCCCTATATTTCCCTACTAGCCCTGATATAGAAATAATGATAAATGGGAAGACAGGTGAGACAAAAAAGCCTCAGCTGATTAGTCCATATCAAGAGACCCTATATGCATATAAAGACATCTCAACCAGATATGTTTGACTCTGAAATGCGGCATTGTTTCAGAGTAAATAATACTTCTAATAGCTGTCAGGGACCGAGCTGCATGGCAGACTGGTTGGACAGGCGGATGCCCGGTAGCTTCTCCATGCCTGTTGACAATGATTCTTGTTTTAGGGCCCAAGTCTGAGAAGGAAAGACTAAGTGAATAATAAGCCTAGTGAGGTTGCAAATGGTGTGCTTGAGTGGCTTGTACATACTGTAGTTAGGTCTTGTTATGGTTGAACAATATCTCTGTCCTTGTGGGCCTGAAATTAGATGCAGTGAGATCTGGCAGGGTTGGCACACTAGGAGTCCTTGAGAGTCAAGGCCAGGATGGGAAGCTTGCCTCACTGTCTGCATCTGAATGAGAATGTACTAGACCTGAAGTATGGCTTAATTGTTCCTACTGGACAGAAGCTTCGGAGGAAAAAGAGCCCTTGAAAACCAGGCTGTGGGCCAGAGAAACAGCGTCCTTGAAAAGCAAACTCTCAGAGAGATGGATGGGCATTTGATATAAAGCAAAGACTAAGAAATTGGTGTTTATCTGTTCAGTGTTCTATAGATTTGATTGCTCTGGAGCACTGAGTAATTTATGCAAGCATGTATGTACCTAAACCTTGGTGCATTGTTAATCTGACCTGGTGTTGGTAAGGCTGTATCCTTTTTTCTGTGATGTTTTTTGAAATTTTTTTCTATGATTAGTCATTTTTAATTTTAGTGTTAGGACTTGCAAGTGTGGGGACCTTTGAAGTGGGTTGTGAGCTTACCTATCTTGGCCAAAATATCGACCAATACCCCATGTAATGTATTTATCTTATACTGTACATTATTCATCTTTTTTGTTGCACTTTTTTCCATTTTTATGCAGGATGCAGCCAGGCCCTTTAGCGTTGGTCAGGTGTACTGGGGTGTCTGTCCTTGTGGTGTGCACTTATATAGTGCTGGCCAGCCTGCCTGATCTAATAGTATGGGTTTCACCAATAGACTGTAAGCCAGACAATGTGTATCACACATATCTGTATGACTGTTGTCCTATGCAAGCTCTACACAGCCACGAACTGGTAGGTTTGTGAGTGGCGGTCTGTATCAGTATTTTGCATCTGTGCATTTGTAATCTGACCTGGTGTTGGCTGTATCTTTTTCTATGATGTTTTTTCTAAACCTCTAGGACACTGTATTGGTCCTGAGGCAAATGTTATGACTCTTGAAGCAAAGAATAGCACGGCTAGACAAAACAAACACATAGGCACCACCAAATATGATTATAGAACAAAGCCTATTGCAAACACTTAAACAGTGAATGATCCAAAAAGAAAAAGGCGTAGGAAGTGAATAAATCTAGATTACTCAGTATTAAATATACTTTATTGATATGCAAAGACACACAACATGAATAAAAGCACTTAAACAATACACATATGTGCCAAATATACAAGGATGTGGTTATAATAAACCATCAATCCAACTCCCAATTACAAATGAGATCAAAATGAAGTAAAAAAAAAGATAAAATAATTGCCCAAATAGAATTAGGCAAATAGGATAAGAACAAACAAATATTAACAATGCCGATCTTGATGAAAGGGCGTTTTGGAGTCAGACGCTCCTGTTTCATTAACATGAGCTGTGGTATCATGCCCCATTCCACCCCAGACCTACCCCAGCTACCCCCCACTATAACTGAGCTGGGCAAAACTGGCATTGAAATGCCAAAAGTAGCAAATATTTTGCCCAACCTTATCAAAGTGAATTGGGGCCAAAGTGCACTTGAGGTCAAATATGGCTAGCCAAAGGATCAAAGGATCTACAGATGTTAATATATCTATACAAAAAACCCATAAGGTGTAACAAGGCACCAAAAACTGAATACGTATTATAGACCACAACAAGAGGATACAGTATACGGTACCAATAAGAACAACGTTTATTAGAGTATAGTTAAAACACAATATCATTCAAAGTGACTGCATTCCAAAAAACAGGGGAGACCACAACTCCACAGAAAATATTCCTATATGTGTTTGCTGAAAATAGAGTAAAACCTGAAGTACCACGTACTGATATGGGATATAATGTTCCCCTACAGGATATAGTAAATAGAAAGTTGTATCAAAGCACTTACATGTATAAGGAATCTGTGTGTCGCGTCCCCCGCTGCCCCAACGCACGTTTCGCTTTCTTCGTCAGGAGGCTTGCCACTTTGAATGATATTGTGTTTTAATTATACTCTAATAAACATTGTTCTTATTGGTAGCGTATACTGTATCCTCTTGTTGTGGTCTATAAGATGTTAATATATGTACAAGCACTGACAACTTTATCAAGTTGATGAATAAAAGTAATGACTTATAAAATAGCGACAAAAAACTGTTCAGAGCAACTTTTAATCTAAAGATTTTTGTACTTCGTACAAACTGGGACGTGGCCCCCCTTTTTTGGGCTGTTCATTTTGTTTATATAGCTTTCCATAGGCAGATGTGTAAACTGTCAGTACCCAGGTCTTAACTTTGGCCTTATCTATTTGTAGGACTGCTGACACATAGGGAGGTGAACCACAAGAGTTATTGTAGGTAGCGTCTTGATTGGGATACACCTTTTCGTGGTGGAATGGCTTCTACTTTTTCTTATCAAAACAATGTTAACTAAGTGCCCTATGTTATCAACATGTACTATTACTATTTATTTACCTACTGCAAGGTATTGGCTCATTTTGTTTTATCACAGGCTCTATTTATTCATAAGTGTTGCTCTGAAAAGGGTGAATTGGGCTACTGCTTATTAATTTTATTTACACTGTGTGCAGAATTATTAGGCAAGTTGTATTTTGATCACATGATACTTTTTATACATGTTGTCCTACTCAAAGCTGTTCAGGTGATGTGCATCTCTGTAATGAGGAGCGGTGTTGTCTAATGACATCAAAACCCTATATAAGGTGTGCTTAATTATTTGTCAACTTCCTTTCCTTTGACAAAATGGGTCAGAAGAGAAATTTGACGGGCTCTGAAAAGTCCAAAATTGTGAGATGTCTTGCAGATGCAGCAGTCTTGAAATTGCCAAACTTTTGAAGCTTGATCACCGAACAATCAAGTATTTCATGGCAAATAGCCAACAGGGTCGCAAGAAGCGTGTTGGGCAAAAAAGGCGCAAAATAACTGCCCATGAATTGAGGAAAATCAAGCGTGAAGCTGCCAAGATGCCATTTGCCACCAATTTTGCCATATTTCAGAGCTACAATTTTACTGGAGTAACAAAAAGCACAAGGTGTGCGATACTCAGGGACATGGCCAAGGTAAGGAAGGCTGAAAAACGACCACCTTTGAACAAGAAACATAAGATAAAATGTCAAGACTGGGCAAAGAAATATCTTAAGACTGACTTTTCAAAGGTTTTATGGACTGATGAAATGAGAGTGACTCTTGATGGGCCAGATGGAAGGGCCAGAGGCTGGATCAGTAAAGGGCAGAGAGCTCCACTCCGACTCAATTGCCAGCAAGGTGGAGGTGGGGTACTGGTATGAACTAGTGGGACCTTTTCGGGTTGAGGATGGAGTGAAACTCAACTCCCAGACCTACTGTCAGTCTCTGGAAGACCACTTCTTCAAGCAGTGGTACAGGAAGAAGTTGGTATCGTTCAAGGAAAACATGATTTTCATGCAGGACAATGCTCCATCGCATGCCTCCAACTATTCCACAGCGTGGCTGGCCAGTAAAGGTCTCAAAGAAGAAAAATTAACAACATGGCCCCCTTGTTCACCTGATCAGAACCCCATAGAGAAGCTGTGGTCCCTCATAAAATGTGAGATCATCTACAGGGAGGGAAAACAGTCCACTTCTCGGAACAGTGTCTGGGAGGCTGTGGTGGCTGCTGCACGCAATGTTGATCATAAACAGATCAAGCAACTGACAGAATCTATGGATGGAAGGCTGTTGAATGTCATCATAAAGAAAGGTGGCTATATCGGTCACTAATTTTGGGGGGGTTTGTGTTTGCATGTCAGAAATGTTTATTTCTAAATTTTGTGCAGTGATATTGGTTTACCTGGTGAAAATAAACAAGTGAGATGGGAATATATTTGGTTTTTATTAAGTTGCCTAATAATTCTGCACAGTAATAGTTACCTGCACAAACAGATATCCTCCTAAGATAGCCAAATCTAAAAAAAACCACTCAAACTTCCAAAAATATTAAGCTTTGATATTTATGAGTCTTTTGGGTTGATTGAGAACATAGTTGTTTATCAATAATAGCAATAATCCTCTAAAATACAACTTGCCTAATAATTCTGCACACAGTGTATTTGTGGACACTATCTCTTTTACATAATGTACTGTACATTCTACACATATGACTACTCATGCATTAAAAATAGATTTCATTATATGTAAATTTAAAACACTCATAGATGGTTAAAAAGGGAACAAAATGTTGCCCCTGGAAGAAGCTATGGCGAATCGTGCGTCGGGCGCCACAGGGTAATACATACTATGCATCATAGACACAGTAGACCTATGACAATGTTACCATATTTATTATGCACTTGTTTTTCTTGCTTTTCGTATTTATTTGATCTCACAATCATTCTAAATGTTTGTCTTTACTATCTAGCACTATTCACATTTTATTCATATTGAGACATTTTTGACTCCATCTAAGCACACCTTTGTGATCTGATTGCATTTCATATCTTTTTGATGGTGTCCCCTTGGTCATTTTCTGTAGTTATTGTCTTTATAATATTAACAGTAACTTTCCAGTTATATACACTGCTCAAAAAAATAAAGGGAACACTTAAACAACAGAATATAACTCCAAGTGAATCAAACTGTCCACTTAGGAAGCAACACTGTTTGACAATCAATTTCACATGCTGTTGTGCAAATGGAATAGACAACAGATGGAAATTATTGGCAATTATCAAGACACACTCAATAAAGGAGTGGTTCTGTAGGTGGGGACCACAGACCACATCTTAGTACCAATGCTTTCTGGCTGATGTTTTGGTCACTTTTGAATGTTGGTTGTGCTTTCTCACTCATGGTAGCTGAGTCAGACTCTACAACCCACATAAGTGGCTCAGGTAGTGCAGCTCATCCAGGATGGCACATCAATGTGAGCTGTGGCAAGAAGGTTTGCTGTGTCTGTCAGCATAGTGTCCAGAGGCTGGAGGCGCTATCAGGAGAAAGGCCAGTACACTAGGAGACGTGGAGGGGGCCGTAGGAGGGCAACAACCCAGCAACAGGACTGCTACCTCAGCCTTTGTGCAAGCAGGAATAGGAAGAGCACTGCCAGAGCCCTGAAAAATGACCTCCGGCAGGCCGCAAATGTGCATGTGTCTACACAAATAGTTAGAAACCAACTCCATGAGGATGGTCTGAGTGCCCGACGTCCACAGATGGCGGTTGTGCTCACAGCAGGACGCTTGGCATTTGCCACAGAACACCAGGATTGGAAAATTTGCCACTGGCGCCCTGTGCTCTTCACAGATGAAAGCAGGTTCACACTGAGCACATAACAAACGTGACAGAGTCTGGAGATGCCGTGGAGAGCAATCTGCTGCCGGCAGCATCCTTCAGCATGACCGGTTTGGCAGTGGGTCAGTAATGGTGTGGGGTGGCATTTCTTTGGAGGGCCGCACAGCTCTTCATGTGCTGGCCAAAGGTAACCTGACTGCCATTAGGTACCGAGATGAGATCCTCAGGTCCCTTGTGAGACCATATGCTGGTGCAGTTGGCCCTGGATTCCTCCTAATGCAGGACAATGCCAGACCTCATGTGGCTGGAGTGTGACAGCAGTTCCTGCAAGATGCAGGCATTGAAGCTATGGACTGGCCCGCCCGTTCCCCAGACCTGAATCCGATTGAACACATATGGGACATCATGTCTCGCACCATCCACCAACGTCCCGTTGCACCACAGACTGTCCCGGAGTTGGCAGATGCTTTAGTCCAGGCCTGGGTGGAGATTCTTCAGGAGAACATCCTCCGCCTCATCAGGGGCATGCCCAGGCATTGTAGTGAGGTCATACAGGCATGTGGAGGCCACACACACTACTGAGCATCATTTCCTTATGGAGCGCCCCCAGACACGGGGCCACGAGTTCTCGGTACCGGCCTCTCTGGTTCGGTTCTGAGGCTGTCACGGTGGCTAGACCCAGTCCGCGACCCTGCTAAGGGGCATCCAATAAAGGTGGTACAGTCTATCAGGGATTCGTGACGCCACCTGTGGTGTTCGGTCAGGGTGACTGACGCTGCTGTGGGGTCTGCTGGGGTGATGGAATGGCAGCTGGATGGTATACCTTCCCACAGGTGAAGTATGTCCCCAGGGCTTCCCAGTAAGGTGGATGGTGATGGTGCGAGGTGCAGTCAATAACGATGACACAGGGTTGCAGTCTCTTTACCTCTTTACTGAAGACTTCAGGATCCTCAATCCAGAGCACGATTAACAGGGCTTTCTGAGACCGGCCGGTCCGATGGGCACATCCAGAGTTCCCTTTGCAGGTGGAAATCAGTGCCTACCACTAGCGCCTGTGTGTTGTAGTGCTACCCTGCTGAGCATTTGGAATAGTCCTCACAACTGCTGTTCTCATTCGTTTGTTCTTTCTAATTCTTTCTCTCTTGTTCCAGATGTTACTAGGTTCTCGTCCCTGTTATGATCCGGTGACCTTGGAGCCGCATGAATAACTTTCACTGGAGTAGGTGGTAACTGTACTGACCGCAAATCCTGATCTGACACCGCAACTAGAAGTAGCCGTGGGGTGTGCCTAACAAACCCTAAACACCTCGTCACAGCCGGAGAACTAAATACCCCTATAGATGGAAATAGGAATACTATCTTGCCTCAGAGCAGAACCCCAAAGGATAGGCAGCCCCCCATGAATATTGACTGTGAGTAGGAGAGGAAAGACACATGTAGGCAGAAAACAGGATTTAGCAAAAGAGGCCACTCTAGCTAAAATAGGAAAGGATAGGACAGAGTTCTGTGCAGTCAGTATTAAAACCCTTCCAAAAATATCCACAGCAGATTATACAAAAAATTCCTCCATCTAACTAAAAACGTGGAACGTATATCTGCAACTCCAGAGAATCCTACACACAGAGCAGAAATACAATCAAAAATCCAGCACACAGCTTGTGTGCCATATAAAAAAAACAGACACTTATCTTTGCTGAATTGGCAGCTAAGCAGGAGAAACCAGACAGAGGTCCAACACCTCCCAAGAACCATTGACAACTGGCAAGGACTAATGAATCCTGCAAACCTAAATACCCCAGTCAGAATTGAAATCAGCAGAAACACCTGACCATGACTGCAGCCCTGGGACAACTGCATTACCACCTACAACCACCGGAGGGAGCCCAAAAGCAGAATTCACAACACGTCCCCCAGGTATGTTATGGCTTGGACACACCCGTATGACGGGAAGGCTCGGAGCTCTTCCGGGACCCTAGAGACGCCCCTCTCCACGCGTTGCCCCCTATGTCTTCGTAGGAAATTTAAGGTAAACAGCTAACCTATAATTAACTGTCCTGCGGAGTTCGAAGTAAGGCCTAGAGTCAGTTACTCCCGCGGTGTTCCGGCCACCGGCTACGCGCCTCAGTAGGATGTTGCCTCGGACTTACGGCACGACTCTTACTGGCTCTCCTTTGTGCTTGATCTCGTTTCTCACTGTTCCACAATATCCTTCCCTTCGTGTCACTTTCTTAGGATACCGCCGCGGGGTGTGCAGGCGCGGTTCCGTAACGTTCTGCTCTGTTCGCTAGGCACCTGCCAGGTTCCCACGCCTGACGGGGACCCCCCTGTGTCTTCTCCCTGCAACACCCCCTGCCACCGGATGTTGCCTGAATCCAACCCAGTCAGCTTCTGACTAACTTCCTATCCAACCCCTAGTTTTACCAGTGTGAGGAGTGGCCCAATAAATAAAGCCTTTTTCTCCCCCTAGTGGCCGGAGTGTGAAGTGTAATGTGTGCTGGTGATACCTGGTCAGTAGAATTCCTTCAGTGCCATCAGATGTACCATCACTCCCCTTAGCGGCAGAGTGTCATACTGCAACGACCAGATCTCTGGGGCGCTGCACTTGTCTTGAGGCATTTCTACTGAAGATGGATCAGCCTGTAATTAAATTTTCCACTTTGATTTTGAGCATCATCATTATAACTCCAGACCTCCATGGGATATTATTTGTGATTTACATTGACAATTTTAAGGTTTTATTGTTCTCAACACATTCCACTATTTAATGAATAAAGATTTACAACTGGAATATTTCATTCAGTGATATCTAGGATGTGGGATTTTGGTGTTCCCTTTATTTTTTTGAGCAGTGTATTTTCAATTGTCTTCTGTGTATCAGGTGCTTTATCATACTTTCCTGGCAAATTTTTATGATGTTATCACTCCTTCTAATCTTCTATGTGTGTTTTAAAATTTGATATGCGGTAATAAAAGCTATTTTTTAATGCATGATTGGTCGTATTTGTAGAATGTATATTCATATGCTGTTCATGGCCACAATTTCTCTTTTATTTGTCTTTACACCGATCCATTGTATTAATGACAACTTTATAGGTCTTCTATAACGTACTTTGTTGCACTTTATTAGATTCTGCATAAATGCTCATGAATATGGCTATTGTGCTATTACTTATGTATTGACTTTATTTACTGTACACGTGATCTATTGTAGAGTGCTTAATTTTTGGGGTTTGTTGATTTGATATATGCTAGTACTTGCACATATATAACATCTGTTGATCCTTTTATTGACTAGTCATATTTGTCCTCAGGAGCACCTTGTTTGTTCTTATGCTATTTGTCTAACTAAATTTTTGCAACTTTATTTCTATTTTTTACTTTATTTTGCTCTATTTATGGATTGGGAGCTGAATTGAGGTTTATTATAACCACATCCTTGTATGGTTAGTACCTGTGTGTATTTTTTTAGTGCTTTTATTAAAAAATAGTGCTTTTATTAATAGTGCTTTTATTAAAAAAAATTATATTTTATATCTTTTTATTGAATACTCTTGCTTTATTTGCCTCTTCTTTCTTTTTCCCCTTTGGATCATGTACCTGCAGTTGTGATAGGTGTACTTGAATTGTTGGAGTTTTGACAGTCAGAAACCGCCTTCTTTTTAAAGGGAATTATTCGAGAATAACCCGTGATACAAACCTAGAAAGAAGAACACAGAAAATATTGCAATAACTATAAAAATAATTCTTATTCCATTATTATTCCTAGTCATGTGTCTCATGGATGTTGTTTCCTTGCGGACCCAGCACAATTCCATCACATGATGTGTGTGGGTGGAGGGATATCAGGTGACAGATTCCACACTCAATTCTAGTTAGTTAACCCATGAAAGCATTATACTGATACTATACTATTTTTTTCTGTGCAGAAACAGGAATGTACTGCATTGTTATACACAAGTTATGTAAGTGGGATTTCTAATACGTGTGCTGATGAGCTATATGATTTCTAGAAGTAAAGCAAAAAATGATCCAAAAAGCAGTCCACTTTAACAATTGAATGAAATTTGCAGTCCATGGAAATACTGTACATTAAATTGCATGCAATCTTGTGGACGTCAGTAGATTTAAAGGGAATCTGTCAGCAGGTTATTGTTATGTAATTTGAGAGCAGTATGATGTAGGAGCTGAGACCCTGATTCCAGTGATGTGCTAGTTACAAGGCTATGTGTTGTTGGTTCAATAAAATCAGTGCCTCCAAGTCAAGTGCTATGTGTAACCCCACGCCCATTACTAATTAGCAGCTTTCTGTTAGTGCATAGCTCCTTATGCATTAGATTTGATAAAAATCACTTTTGATCCGCAGGAGATCACTAAAGGACTAGTAAACCCGCTGCCATTTAGTCCACCATAGTCTTGAGTTATGTATATTTGCACTCTGATCCAACACTGATTGGCGGCCTTCTGCCTATGCACAGTGCACACAGAAAGCTGCCAATCAGTGGTGTGGGCATGGTACACAGAGCTCAGTATTTAGATAATTGGTAGATCTACAGCAGAGAAAACCGGGATTTTATCAAAATGACAGCATGCAGGCAGGTAATTGACATATGGCTGGAATCAGGGTCTCAGCCCCTACACCAATGTTCCCCAACTCCAGTTCTCAAGAGCCACCAACAGATCATGTTTTCAGGATTTATTTAGTGTTGCACAAGTAATGTAGTTATCTCCTTTCCAGTACTAAGGAAATCCTGGAAACGTTATCTGTTGGTGGCTCTTGAGGACGGGAGTTGCGAAACACTGTCCTACATTATACTGCTCTCCGATTACATAGCAAAAACCTGGTGACATATTCCCTTTAAAATCAACACATGGCAAAAAAAGACTCCCATGTCTGCTAGAACATAGCAGTATGATCAGCATAGTAGCAGATCATGTGGATAATAAAGACGACTGCTGAGTGGGGACCTGAGTGTGCAGGTGGGCTACAGGAGTGGTCTGCAAGAATAAGAAGAGCTTTGGGAGTCAGGTGGATGCTTCCATTCCAGATTTTTAGCTTGTGGCTGGAAGGCCACGTTCAACTCTTATTCATCCATTATTAAGGTCTATGTTCTAAAAAAATTTGTTACAAAAAAACTCTGAATAGATGTGAAAAAAATAAGTAACTTGAACAAGTAACAGCAGGAAATGTTAATATGCTATTACAAAAGAGGAAGGTAATCATGGTGGAGAGTGAGGGGGAAGCCTCCAGTGTAGTAAAAATAAAGGCGATTGTTAACTTTTATGTTCCAAGTTGTCTGAGTCATCAGAAAATGCAAATTCCCTACACCTCCAAAGAATAAGTATATGAAGCCATAGCAGCAATAAGGAAAAGACTATGATGCAATTCTGTATACAATGGTACAATTATAATATAATTAAATCCCACATTTTATTAGTAATAATGCTACCAATCATGTACAGAAATAAATGAGTCTGACCTTTCCAAAAAATCCATGCTGCCTACATGACCTAAAAAGTGAAATCATCAAATAAAATAACTGCTTTTGCTCACGGTAACCGGATGGCTTATGGTGACTTAAATGGTTAGCGCTCAGAGCTTTCCCTTTGCAGCCTTCCACGTTGCTCATGGCACCAATGATATCTCACTTTAGATGCCCCCAAATAGTTCTTAACCGAATGGTGACTCCTGGGCTTTTCTAGGATGCAGCTGACCATTGCAAGGTGATAATCATTGTGGTTAATCTTTACTGTGCACCATATAAAGGCTCTTTAATGCTACTCATTTAGCACATTGCCATGCACAAGCTCCAAGGACTCCCTAGTAGGCTACTGCTTCTAGACATTTCACTGACCGGGTCTTTGCGGTGCCATTTATCCTAATGGGAAGCCTGTACCACAATGTTCTGCTTAGCTAGCAGTAAACAAATGAGTAAAAATATTGGATTGTCATGTTTTTATTGCTTAAAATAATCCAATATCACATATCTCTGAGTGGCAAAAATATATGAACCTTTACTTTTAATGTCTGGTGTGACCCCCTTGTGCAGCAATAACTACATCTTAACATTTTTGGCAATTGTTGATTAGTCCTGTACATCGGCTTGGAGGAATTTAGCCCATTCCTAACTATGAAACATCTTCTTCTCTCTTGTGTTGGTGGGTTTTCTCCCCTGAACTGCTCTCTTCTGGTTATTTCAGAACTTTTCTCTATGATTAATGTCAGAACTGGGGTTTGGCCATTCCAAAACTTTAACTTTATTCTTTTTGAACCACTCTTTTGTACCGTAGAATGACTTGTGTGCTTTGTTATCCTGCAGCATGACCCACGTCTGTTGTGAATTCTGTTTTCGAACTCCCTCCTGTGGTCATGAATGGTACTTCAGCGAGTTCTGTCCATGGACTCCCTCTGGTGGCTGTGAGTGGAGCTACTGCTTCTGAGGTTCCTTCCACAGGTGACGTAGTTTATTCTTTGGCTGGCTGTTCTATTTAACTCCACTCAGATCGTTACTCCATGCCAGCTGTCAATGTTCTTGTACTGGTTCAGTTCGCTCTTGGATCTTTCTGGTGACCTGTCTACTCCAGCAGAAGCTAAGTCCCTGCTAGTTAATTATTTGTTCATTGTTTCCTTGTCCAGTTGGCTATCATGATTTTGTCTTGCTAGCTGGAAGCTCTGGGATGCAGAGTGGCACCTCCGCACCGTGAGTCGGTGCGGAGGTCTTTTTGCACACTCTGCGTGTTTTTTTGTAGTTTTTTGTGCTGACCGCAAAGATACCTTTTCTATCCTCAGTCTGTTTAGTAAGTCTGGCCTCCCTTTGCTGAAACCTGTTTCATCTCTGTGTTTGTGACTTTCATCTTTACTCACAGTCAATATATGTGGGGGGCTGCCTTTTCCTTTGGGGAATTTCTCTGAGGCAAGGTAGGCTTTATTTTCTATCTTTAGGGCTAGTTAGCTCTTAGGCTGTGAAGAGGCGTCTAGGTCGTGTTAGGTACGCTCCACGGCTATTTCTAGTTGTGTGATAGGATTAGGGGTTGCGGTCAGCAGAGTTCCCACTTCCCAGAGCTTGTCCTGTGTGAGTTTAACCATCAGGTCGTTCCGGGTGCTCTTAACCACCAGGTCCATAACACACGTCTTTGCGAGATTCAGCTCAGGAATAGATGTCCTGGCATTTTCTTTTGGAATTTCCTTACAAAACTCAGAATTTATCATTCTGTTAATGATGGCAAGGGGTTGTCATACCATTGGTCCAACCTGTGCAGTCACAACGGGACTCAAGAGGTAAGAGGGCCTATTTCTAAGTCCAAAGTAGGTGAAGATATGCATTTTCATGAGCTATTGAACTGCAAATGGCCCATATATTGTCCTTCCCCAGGGGCCCTCTTCTGTCTGTGTCCTCTATTGTATCCTGACCCCAATACAGCAAAAGGAACCTAAACCAAAATACTCCACCACCGTGTTTCACAAATGGTATGAAGTTTTTATACTGTAAGGCTGTGTGCCCATGATGAGTTTTCGGTGAGTTTTTGATGTTGCATATTTTCATTGTGTAAAAATCACAGCTCATTACAGTTCGAGAGTGGATGGGATTTGTAGAGATCTCATGCCCACTGTGTTTGTTTTACTCTGTGTAAACTGACCTGCTGTGCGAGTTTCAAATCCACAACCTGTCAGTTTTTTCCTTGTGGTTACGCTGAGTTTTCTGTGTAGATTTTCCCTTATGCTTGCATTAGATGCTGAAAATCTGCATGTAAAGAAATGCTCCCTCGTTTTTAGTGCGTTACTGCAGCGGAAATGCGTGAAAAAGGCAAATTATCGACTCATAACTCAAAGCCAAATACCAAGAAATATAAAAAAGCAGCTTTGTTTAAAACATGACAAATCAAAAAAGACAGTTAAAAACACAATAAAAACTCGTAAAAATATTGTTTCATGTTTAAACCAAGAAGCTCCATAATATTCTCACCAGTTCAAAAACATTGTTTCAGATTCCGGGTAATATTTAGCAAACTGCGGATGGTCAGCAATGTTCTTTTTGCAGAACAGTGACTTTCTCCTTTCAAATCTGCCTTGAACACTATTGTTGTTCAGTGTCCTCCTGATGGTAGGCTCATTAAAGGGAACATGAAAGATGTGGCACTCACCCCAAGATTGCTGAAAAACAATGTCCTTTAATTCGCTTTTAATTCCAGGACCCGTGGAAGCACATTTGTGCGAAACGGCCGTCGTCCGTTCTCCTGTCCCTGCACCCCTCACTTTTACCTGCCGCCTCTCCACAGATGTCTAATGCTGCATAAAGCGAATTAAAGGACATTGTTTTTCAGCAATCTTGGGGTGAGTGCCACATCTTTTATGCTTACATAGTGTGTAACTCTATTGTTCTGCTATATGTAGAGCACCGCCCATGGATGCATCAATTGTTGTGTTTTTAAGTCTGATGGAAAGCTGGTCCCATATGTTCTATAGCCTGTGAAGATCGCTAGTTACCTGGTGCCACTCAGTTCGGAATCTTGTTTGTTTGTCATTAAAGGGAACCTGTCACCCCCAAAATCGAAGGTGAGCTAAGCCCACCGGCATCAGGGGCTTATCTACAGCATTCTGTAATGCTGTAGATAAGCCCCCGATGTAACCTGAAAGATGAGAAAAAGAGGTTAGATTATACTCACCCAGGGGAGGTCCCGCTGCGGTCCGGTCCGATGGGCGTTGCTGTCCAGTCCGGGGCCTCCCATCTTCTTACGATGATGTCCTCTTCTGGTCTTCACTCTGCGGCTCCTGCGCAGGGGTACTTTGTCTGCCCTGTTGAGGAAGAGCAAAGTAATGCAGTGCGCAGGCACGGGGAAAGGTCAGAGAGGCCCAGCGCCTGCGCACTCCAGTACTTTGCTCTGCCCTCAACAGGGCAAAGTACGCCTGCGCCGGAGCCACAGCATAAAGACAAGAAGAGGACGTCATCCTATGAAGATGGGAGGCCCCGGACCACAATGCCCATCGGATAGGACCACCCGTCCAGGTGAGTATAATCTAACCTCTTTTTCTCATCTTTCAGGATACATCGGGGGCTTATCTACAGCATTACAGAATGCTGTAGATAAGCCCCTGATGCCGGTGGCCTTAGCTTACCTTCGATTTTGGGGGTGACAGGTTCCCTTTAATATTAGCTAATACATACAGACTGAGATAATTGTGGTAAATTTCTGCGCTGCTGAATCACTAGAATTCCAGAATCATTAGTACATGTGGCTTTATTATTCTACGCGTTTCAGAGTTCAAGACTCCTTCATCAGGACAACAGGAGCATCATGTTGTATTTAGTATCAGAGACTACCCCAGAACATAACCTGAGGACTCAATGCACGGTCCATACTCAATTAATAGGACATTTTAAAATGAAAATACATAATTAATTAGTCTCCACCACCTTCACCCTCAGCCGAATGCGATGGGAACTTAGTGGATTCACTTCCTCTTCTGAGGTTAGTTTGTTACAAATAGAGTAGTGTGTCTCCAGGATTTTTTTTTTTTACTTTTTAGTATTCTCTATCCAAATACAAAAATATATATTTTCTTCTTGGCTAACTTTTCACTTAATGTTCACAGTACCACATACTAAAATTTATTACACAGTTAACTTAATCTTAAATTGTCATCTTTTTTAAGAACGAGGTAGCATTGATGCAATAGATGAGCAGTCATTCCATGACTGCTGTAGATATATTTATACACAATCTACATAAGGTTATTGTGGATTCCAAAACATTGTACTATTAATATCATGCTAGGATAATACAAAACATTTCATTGTCGTGTTAAATGTGGGAATTTCCATCATTATCTGAACCCTTAATTACATGTTATGCAAAGTTAAGCGTGCAGTAATTACAGACTATTTAAGACAGCTAAGGGCAGAATCAGTATCCTCAAAGCAAAGCCAAGGAACACTCCTCTGGTTAGTCTTCTTTCTTTGCTCTATTTACTAGTAATGCCTCTTTTTCTTGCTTGTCCATGGTTTACATCATGGATTTGGTAAAACATATTTCTTTTTGTAGCATACTACTAAAAACATGCTGTTTCAATTGACAGGTCAGCCGTACAACAAAACAGGTTCTGTTTGGCATATGTGTGTATGATTTCCATCAGAATATCTTATGAGGGTGATCAATGAGTGGAACAGGCTGCCACGAGAGGTGGTGAGTTCTTCTTCAATGGAAGTCTTCAAACAGAGGCTGGACAGATATCTATCTGAGATGGTTTAGTGAATCCTGCATTGAGCAGGGGGGTCTTATTTTTGTCACCTACTGTACAATATTCCATATTGCATTATAACAGATAAAAATATTTTTTTATATTTTATTGATATAGGAATCAATTGGCAGATGTATCTAATAATAATAATAATAATAATAATATTTATTTATATAGGGCCAACATTTTCCGCAGCGCTTTTCAGTTTAACAGTTTCAAACACAACAGTCATAGGTAACAACGTGAACAATACAATAAAGCAAAATAAGACGACCCAGCTCTTGAGAGCTTACAATCTACAATGAGGTGGGGGAGATACAAAGTACAGGTGTGTATTTACAATTATGTATTTACAATGATGGTCCAGCCATCTTCAGGGGGTGGGGGGTAGATGGAGAAAGTGAATGGGCTACACACACAAACATGAAATGACTTTGATTAGTTAACATGGTAGGCCGCTCTGAACAAATGTGTTTTGAGTGAGCGCCTAAAACTATGCAAGTTGTGGATGGTCCTAATATCCTGGCGTTGAGCATTCCAGAGGGATGGTGCAGCGCGGGAGAAGTCTTGGAGTCGAGAGTGGGAGGTACGGATTAGTGCAGAGGTTAACCGAAAGTCATTTGCAGAGCGCAGCGGTCGGCTAGGCCGATAGACCGAAATGAGGGAGGAGATGTATGGGGGTGCCGCTGTTAAATATTAATTATTCTTATTTTTATTCTGTACCGAGCACATGGGTTCTTGCTGACACTATCAAAAGCTATTTCTGTGTATGTAGCTCAGAGTATAAGTTAACTCCATATACAGAAGACACGTGATCTGTAGAAATCATATAAATAACGTCTCTAAGGAGGGTGGGAGGCTTTTTGTCACGTGGGACGGTCACCTCCCTTCCTTCACCATCATTCTCCATGGACATGAGACAAGACACGAGGACCAACAGCTGTTAGCTACTCCATGCTATGATGACTTCAGACTTCACACAGACAGATGACTTCTACCATTCAGGACCTTGGAAAGATGAGTAACAAGGAAAGCGCTGATATCTACACATGGACAATCTATTTTTATGTTTTCTGCAATTTGGTTTTTCTGTGGACTAGTCAATAAACCACTATACTTTCTTCAGAAAATCATGACATTTTTCTTTTAAGAATAACGCACCTGGTTAAGTCTTGATTAGATATTTTTGCGCAATAACGATTTTTAACATTTGGCCAAGCTAGCCAGTTTTGATTTTTTGTGCTATTTTTGCGTGAATTTCCTTCTTCTTGCACACGGGGGAAGACAGAAGAGTTCCGCTAGATTGTGCAAGTATTCAGGAATTCCACTTCAAAACTTCAAGTCACAAAGAACTCATACAAGAACCTACGAATTACGGAGACTTTGACAGGTGTCAGACGGATTGACAGCAAGCACTGGTAGTGCTGAAGATAGATGTGCTGAAAATAGCCGTTCTGAAGTCCGGAGCCCAGCGTTGTAAAAGCAAAGGGATTACAAGCTGAGATTTCAAGGTAAGACAAATGGATTTGATTAATTCATATGCTAAATCAAGTCAGATAGAATTTGTAAGTTTGTACGGATCTAGCTTAGAAATATTTTGGTCTAATTTATTTGCAGAATGCAGAATAGCGAATTCGAATTTGAAATTAGATTCTAAGCTAATGTTTAGGAAAAAAGAAAAAGAGCAATTGAAAAATATTTTACATATGGTTTATGTATTTAACGAGTTTGTGACAGAGAAGTCCAAAAAAGACAGTGTAGAAAGAATTTCTAAGGAAACTAATGATGTTCCCAAGATTGACTGTAATGGGAAGAGTGAGAAAGATGTGACGCATGTATCTGTAATGACGATGACCACCCAAAGTGACATTGACTTTGTGACACAAGATGAAAAACAAGATGGAGGAAGTGTAGGAGTCATGACAATTGACAAAGATGATCTACGAGGGACAGATGTACAAGGGCCACTAAAAATAGACGACTCAGAGGCCCAACTCCAACTTAAATCTAGGAAAATCCTGTTAAAATTATGCAAAACCATTCCTGCATATGATGACAAAATCCATGTGTGCAGAAATTCAGAGATATTTGAGAGTTTTGCTGATAAGTTTGATTTGACTAATCAAGAAAAAAATAATTTGTTTAAAATTTGGCTGCCAGTAAATTTTATTAGAAGATATTCATTAAAAATTCAGACTGATGAGTTCCACGAAAAGATGACTGATGTAGAAAGATTAAGAATTTTGATTTTCTGTGGATTGAAAGAAAATTATCCAGATCTTGATATTCTTCTAAAATTGAAGATTGGCCGGGAAGAATGTACGTTTACTTTTATGGCCATTTTTGAAAGGATTTATAAATTGGTCTGTACGAATTTGAATCAACAAGCCATGATAAATTGTTTTGTAAATTTTTGCCTGTAGGACATTATTGCAAGAGAGCTTGGCTGAGTAGATTACACAAGAAGGAAAACACACAGCAAGTCAGCAGGATCTAGAAGCAACATGGCAGATGTGACAACCTACATGGTGAGCTGCAGCATGTGCTACATGTTCACAGATCGACCAGAAGAAGAATCCAATTTCACCTGTCAGAAGTGTAGACTAGTGGCCCTTTTAGAAGAAAAGGTGCGGAGTCTGGAAGAAAGAATAGCAACTTTGAAACTCATCAAAGAGAATGAAGACTTTCTAGACAGAACAGAAGCATCTCTACTGGTCACAGAAGGTGCAAAAAGTGTCAGAGAACCTCCAAAAGCAGATGAGTGGAAGCATGTGACCAAAAGAAGCAAGAAGACCATGGAGAAATCACCAACCACACAACTGAAGAACCGATATCAAATCTTTGTAGAGGATGAAGATGGCACACCTAAGAATGAAGCAATACCAGCAAGCAAAAAAGAAAAGGGCACACAGCAACAAGTGACAGCAAAAAGTACAGCCAAGAAGCAACGAAGAGTGGTGGTGGTGGGAGACTCACTACTGAGAGGCACAGAAGCAGCCATCTGCAGACCGGACATAACTGCAAGAGAAGTATGCTGCCTTCCAGGTGCGATGATCAAGGATGTGACCGATAGGATACCAAAGCTCTTCAGCTCCAAGGACGTCCACCCATTTCTTCTGATACATGTTGGCACCAATGACACGGCAAGGAAGGACCTACCGACAATCTGCAAGGACTTTGAAGAGTTGGGGAAGAAAGTAAAGGAACTGGATGCACAGGTAGTTTTTTCTTCTATCCTTCCAGTAGACGGGCATGGCACCAGGAGATGGAACAGGATCCTTGATGCAAACAACTGGCTAAGACGATGGTGCAGACAACAAGGATTTGGATTCCTGGACCACGGTGTGAATTACTGGTATGATGGACTCCTCGCCAGAGACGGACTACACCTCAACAAACCTGGGAAACACACATTCGCCAGAAGACTCGCTACACTCATCAGGAGGGCGTTAAACTAGAAGAAGAGGGGACGGGAAGAAAAACATTAGACTCGAACAAAGACGACCCAGGAAAACATACTCAGAAGGGAGGTAAGAACATTTCTAAAACAATCCACAGTGAGGAGATTGGAACAAAACAAAATCCTCTAAACTGCATGCTCGCAAACGCCAGAAGCCTGACAAACAAGATGGAAGAACTAGAAGCAGAAATATCTACAGGTAACTTTGACATAGTGGGAATAACCGAGACATGGTTAGATGAAAGCTATGACTGGGCAGTTAACTTACAGGGTTACAGTCTGTTTAGAAAGGATCGTAAAAATCGGAGAGGAGGAGGGGTTTGTCTCTATGTAAAGTCTTGTCTAAAGTCCACTTTAAGGGAGGATATTAGCGAAGGGAATGAGGATGTCGAGTCCATATGGGTTGAAATTCATGGAGGGAAAAATGGTAACAAAATTCTCATTGGGGTCTGTTACAAACCCCCAAATATAACAGAAAGCATGGAAAGTCTACTTCTAAAGCAGATAGATGAAGCTGCAACCCATAATGAGGTCCTGGTTATGGGGGACTTTAACTACCCGGATATTAACTGGGAAACAGAAACCTGTGAAACCCATAAAGGCAACAGGTTTCTGCTAATAACCAAGAAAAATTATCTTTCACAATTGGTGCAGAATCCAACCAGAGGAGCAGCACTTTTAGACCTAATACTATCTAATAGACCTGACAGAATAACAAATCTGCAGGTGGTTGGGCATTTAGGAAATAGCGACCACAATATTGTGCAGTTTCACCTGTCTTTCACTAGGGGGACTTGTCAGGGAGTCACAAAAACATTGAACTTTAGGAAGGCAAAGTTTGAACAGCTTAGAGATGCCCTTAATCTGGTAGACTGGGACAATATCCTCAGAAATGAGAATACAGATAATAAATGGGAAATGTTTAAGAACATCCTAAATAGGCAGTGTAAGCGGTTTATACCTTGTGGGAATAAAAGGACTAGAAATAGGAAAAACCCAATGTGGCTAAACAAAGAAGTAAGACAGGCAATTAACAGTAAAAAGAAAGCATTTGCACTACTAAAGCAGGATGGCACCATTGAAGCTCTAAAAAACTATAGGGAGAAAAATACTTTATCTAAAAAACTAATTAAAGCTGCCAAAAAGGAAACAGAGAAGCACATTGCTAAGGAGAGTAAAACTAATCCCAAACTGTTCTTCAACTATATCAATAGTAAAAGAATAAAAACTGAAAATGTAGGCCCCTTAAAAAATAGTGAGGAAAGAATGGTTGTAGATGACGAGGAAAAAGCTAACATATTAAACACCTTCTTCTCCACGGTATTCACGGTGGAAAATGAAATGCTAGGTGAAATCCCAAGAAACAATGAAAACCCTATATTAAGGGTCACCAATCTAACCCAAGAAGAGGTGCGAAACCGGCTAAATAAGATTAAAATAGATAAATCTCCGGGTCCGGATGGCACACACCCACGAGTACTAAGAGAACTAAGTAATGTAATAGATAAACCATTATTTCTTATTTTTAGTGACTCTATAGCGACAGGGTCTGTTCCGCAGGACTGGCGCATAGCAAATGTGGTGCCAATATTCAAAAAGGGCTCTAAAAGTGAACCTGGAAATTATAGGCCAGTAAGTCTAACCTCTATTGTTGGTAAAATATTTGAAGGGTTTCTGAGGGATGTTATTCTGGATTATCTCAATGAGAATAACTGTTTAACTCCATATCAGCATGGGTTTATGAGAAATCGCTCCTGTCAAACCAATCTAATCAGTTTTTATGAAGAGGTAAGCTATAGGCTGGACCACGGTGAGTCATTGGACGTGGTATATCTCGATTTTTCCAAAGCGTTTGATACCGTGCCGCACAAGAGGTTGGTACACAAAATGAGAATGCTTGGTCTGGGGGAAAATGTGTGTAAATGGGTTAGTAACTGGCTTAGTGATAGAAAGCAGAGGGTGTTTATAAATGGTACAGTCTCTAACTGGGTCGCTGTGACCAGTGGGGTACCGCAGGGGTCAGTATTGGGACCTGTTCTCTTCAACATATTCATTAATGATCTGGTAGAAGGTTTACACAGTAAAATATCGATATTTGCAGATGATACAAAACTATGTAAAGCAGTTAATACAAGAGAAGATAGTATTCTGCTACAGATGGATCTGGATAAGTTGGAAACTTGGGCTGAAAGGTGGCAGATGAGGTTTAACAATGATAAATGTAAGGTTATACACATGGGAAGAGGGAATCAATATCACCATTACACACTGAACGGGAAACCACTGGGTAAATCTGACAGGGAGAAGGACTTGGGGATCCTAGTTAATGATAAACTTACCTGGAGCAGCCAGTGCCAGGCAGCAGCCGCCAAGGCAAACAGGATCATGGGGTGCATTAAAAGAGGTCTGGATACACATGATGAGAGCATTATACTGCCTCTGTACAAATCCCTAGTTAGACCGCACATGGAGTACTGTGTCCAGTTTTGGGCACCGGTGCTCAGGAAGGATATAATGGAACTAGAGAGAGTACAAAGGAGGGCAACAAAATTAATAAAGGGGATGGGAGAACTACAATACCCAGATAGATTAGCGAAATTAGGATTATTTAGTCTAGAAAAAAGACGACTGAGGGGCGATCTAATAACCATGTATAAGTATATAAGGGGACAATACAAATATCTCGCTGAGGATCTGTTTATACCAAGGAAGGTGACGGGCACAAGGGGGCATTCTTTGCGTCTGGAGGAGAGAAGGTTTTTCCACCAACATAGAAGAGGATTCTTTACTGTTAGGGCAGTGAGAATCTGGAATTGCTTGCCTGAGGAGGTGGTGATGGCGAACTCAGTCGAGGGGTTCAAGAGAGGCCTGGATGTCTTCCTGGAGCAGAACAATATTGTATCATACAATTATTAGGTTCTGTAGAAGGACGTAGATCTGGGTATTTATTATAATGGAATATAGGCTGAACTGGATGGACAAATGTCTTTTTTCGGCCTTACTAACTATGTTACTATGTTACTATGTTAAATTCTTAAATCCTGTATCTCGTGCAATTGCTTCACAGAAAGATTCTTTATACGAATGCGCAAAATCCCTAGATTTTTCTAGAAAACACAAGAATCTTGAAAGGAAAACACATTTTACTAAGTTTTTGAAACCAGTCAGAATTCAATCTTATCAAAAGCCAAAATCAAAATCTTCAAATCTGATCCAAAATCAAATCTATGAAGTACGAAGAAAATTACATATTTGTTACAAACCCTATGAAACGGTTCAGGAATCTATCAAAGAAATTCCTCTGAAAGGGTTAAATGCTGAAGGCTCAGATCTCTCTGAGATGGCGGAAATTGACAGATGGAAGCAGGTGAGTATCTCAGGGGGAGCTCAGCTGAACACTCCATTATCACAGCTCATAAGACTAAAGATGGCAGTTTTAGGATTTCAACAAATTATCAACAGAGAGGTAAATTTTGGGATAGGGATTGGCTAAAAATGTAATTATATTATATGATGAGTTATACAATGTATTATTTATTAATGTAATTATTTTATTCTATATAATTCTGCAGTTACATATATTAATATAATATACAGTAAATACTGTAGCATATTTGTATAAGTAGAGATTATATTAACTGTATTTTATATGTATAGTGAAATAATTAAAATTTACTCCAGTAAAAATATTTAGAATTACAATTAAATACATTTATTAAATATATACATATGTATAAGATATTTAAATTATTTTGTTTTGAAATAAATATGAAATTAACCTTTATCTTTCATTTTCCCTTAGAATTTTACTTTCAAAGCGAGGATTGAACAAAAAATACCTGTTTCATGAATTTATGTCTTATTCACACAGGAAGCTATATTAACTGCATGATTTTTATATATTTAACACTTAAAAATAAATAATATGTCTAATACCTAAAAATGTGTGTACTACATGTTTTTCTGTAACATTATGTTTTTCCATTGCATGGTGCATGACGTGACAGCTGTGAGTTAAGGGATATCATATAGTCTTGTTTTTTAACTTTAGGAATTTTCCTCAGCTTTACATGCAAATGGATTCCTGTACCGAAATAGCGTTGGAACATTCAACTCGGGTTTCATGTAAATGGAGGAGTCCTTTCTATAGGTTAAAACATAGTGGTAGATAATATTTGGGGAATATTCAAAGGAATATTAGAATACTAAATTTAATAGATTACAATGCGCATTGATTGATAATTAGGATACAATATTTTGGGTTAATATATGTGTATTCTTTGTATGTGAAATATGTAGTTTGAACGTCTATATGTGTGTCACATGTGACAGATGACAGAAGTGTATGGGCAGCTGCTAAGGGTGAATCCAATGTAAGAGTGACCAGAGCGTGGTATGTGGAATGTGTATGCACAGTTTGACTGAGGCCTCATGATTTATGGTATGTTTGAAAAAAAAAAAAAAACCACCTTGTGTTAATGAGAAAATAAGATTTAGTTAAATTATTAGAATATTAAGATATATTTAAATATTATTATTCAACATATATTTCTTTAGTGATTATTAGTGAATAAGTACAATAACATTTCCCAAATGATAATTTTTTCATATTCAGTGTTTTTTATAGTTACTTAGATGAGTACACATCTTCAAACAAATATATGGCACAAGTTGATATGACAGTTATAAAAATAATGATTTTTCACTTGGGTTTTTACAAATTAATTTTTTCATAAAATAATATTTTTTGATATTAAGGGGGAAATGTGTTTTTGATCCTGATCACATCATCCCATTTCATCAATACCTCTTCTTCATACATTTTAATAAATAAGAAATATTAATAAGGTATTATTGGGTACAATAACAATAAATATTATAAATATCATTTTTTTCTCTAATGAAGGGTATTATATGCAAAGTTGCATAATTTCAATATTTTGGTGATCCAAGGTTATGACAACATTTAGATGATGAAAATATTAAGGGAATGTGTTACTGAGACATAACCTCAGCATTTGTCATCAACATATAAAGGCGTTATTCTTATTTTTATATTTTATTCTCATTTTTATTTTTCGTTTTTCATCAACAAATGAAGGCCTTATTATTATTATTATTATTATTTTTCATTTTTTTTCACTTTTTCTTCAATTTTTATTCTTAATTTTTATTTTTCATCTCAAGAAAACATCAATATTTAATAAAGTAATGTCTACAAGCATATTGCTTTATCAAATATAGTGATCATATGGTTTCATTATATAAGAAATGTTTCAATTCTAAGTTAAATACAACAATTCTTTCACTCGTTCACTCATTCATTCATTCATTCATATATATACTTATTTTGGTTCATGGCTATACATACTTACATATTATTGGTCTACTGAACATAAATTAATAAAGTTTTAATACTAAATATCAGCACTTGTTACATAAAAGACACACTGACATCTATGGGTTCAAAAAGAAATTACACCTATGACATAAAAATGTCCAATCACATGAAGAATATGGTTAATAATATACTATTATTATTATTATTATTTTATTTTTCCAAATATAAACTCCATTTTAATATCATTTAATAATATGAATATTATTGATTGCTATGGTACGCTGTGATATTATAAGTTAGGGAAATTACCAGATTTGGTATAGAATAGGGAATGAAGACTTCAATCAAGATACTGACGTTACGTTAATAAAGATTTTACATTTTTCTAAATTCAATTGATTCTAAAAAGTTGCAAGAAGAAAAGCCGTTATCCAGAAGTTCCACAAGGTAACAATGTTCTGATTTCTGAGTAATAATAGACTGTGTCAAATACAATTCATGTCACCATTTACAACTACAGCATCCATCACTGACAACTGAGTACAGTATCAAAGATGAACTGTGTTATTACGTTCTTATCACGATCCAGTGGTTTCCTATCACCTATAAGACTTCCATGAAAGCTGGTGAACAATCAGGTAATTGTCAGGACGCTACAACCCTGACATGTGTCCTGTGCACTAAGGACTGGTTATGGTGCTATGTTTAGCAAGGAAGAGTCAATGTAACCCTTGCTGTGCTGACCAAAGACGTCACACCTGTCCCAAGACCAGCGCGGATGATATGAGGATTCCAGATGATTTCCAAGGCGAGCCAATGTAAGTCCAGGTCTCTAAAGGTGACACTGCACAGATATTAAAGCTACATTTCATCTATGAACTTTGTTTTTTATCAACATTTGAATTTATGGACTTTGATTGACACATGACACACAGTCTCTACATATCTACATGCTATCATCTATTACAAAAGACTTATATTAAAGATTGTTTAAAAGAACCAAGAAGACATCAATATGAAGACCAGATGACATCAGACCTGAGATGCTTCAAGTAGATATAGGGAAGTATAATATATATTTTATATAAATATTAATCACGGCTTACCATAACATGAAGTTACATATCATTATATTATTGAGAACATATAACAATATTATTATTGATATTATTTATTACATCATTTTGCCAAAGAAGAAAGAAGATTTTATTAATATTTTAATTTGAGGGTTCCAATCAATGTCTGTCACCCTCAAAAGGGGGAATTGTTAAATATTAATTATTCTTATTTTTATTCTGTACCGAGCACATGGTTTCTTGCTGACACTATCAAAAGCTATTTCTGTGTATGTAGCTCAGAGTATAAGTTAACTCCATATACAGAAGACACGTGATCTGTAGAAATCATATAAATAACGTCTCTAAGGAGGGTGGGGGGCTTTTTGTCACGTGGGACGGTCACCTCCCTTCCTTCACCATCATTCTCCATGGACATGAGACAAGACACGAGGACCAACAGCTGTTAGCTACTCCATGCTATGATGACTTCAGACTTCACACAGACAGATGACTTCTACCATTCAGGACCTTGGAAAGATGAGTAACAAGGAAAGCGCTGATATCTACACATGGACAATCTATTTTTATGTTTTCTGCAATTTGGTTTTTCTGTGGACTAGTCAATAAACCACTATACTTTCTTCAGAAAATCATGACATTTTTCTTTTAAGAATAACGCACCTGGTTAAGTCTTGATTAGATATTTTTGCGCAATAACGATTTTTAACATTTGGCCAAGCTAGCCAGTTTTGATTTTTTGTGCTATTTTTGCGTGAATTTCCTTCTTCTTGCACACGGGGGAAGCAGAAGAGTTCCGCTAGATTGTGCAAGTATTCAGGAATTCCACTTCAAAACTTCAAGTCACAAAGAACTCATACAAGAACCTACGAATTACGGAGACTTTGACAGGTGTCAGACGGATTGACAGCAAGCACTGGTAGTGCTGAAGATAGATGTGCTGAAAATAGCCGTTCTGAAGTCCGGAGCCCAGCGTTGTAAAAGCAAAGGGATTACAAGCTGAGATTTCAAGGTAAGACAAATGGATTTGATTAATTCATATGCTAAATCAAGTCAGATAGAATTTGTAAGTTTGTACGGATCTAGCTTAGAAATATTTTGGTCTAATTTATTTGCAGAATGCAGAATAGCGAATTCGAATTTGAAATTAGATTCTAAGCTAATGTTTAGGAAAAAAGAAAAAGAGCAATTGAAAAATATTTTACATATGGTTTATGTATTTAACGAGTTTGTGACAGAGAAGTCCAAAAAAGACAGTGTAGAAAGAATTTCTAAGGAAACTAATGATGTTCCCAAGATTGACTGTAATGGGAAGAGTGAGAAAGATGTGACGCATGTATCTGTAATGACGATGACCACCCAAAGTGACATTGACTTTGTGACACAAGATGAAAAACAAGATGGAGGAAGTGTAGGAGTCATGACAATTGACAAAGATGATCTACGAGGGACAGATGTACAAGGGCCACTAAAAATAGACGACTCAGAGGCCCAACTCCAACTTAAATCTAGGAAAATCCTGTTAAAATTATGCAAAACCATTCCTGCATATGATGACAAAATCCATGTGTGCAGAAATTCAGAGATATTTGAGAGTTTTGCTGATAAGTTTGATTTGACTAATCAAGAAAAAAATAATTTGTTTAAAATTTGGCTGCCAGTAAATTTTATTAGAAGATATTCATTAAAAATTCAGACTGATGAGTTCCACGAAAAGATGACTGATGTAGAAAGATTAAGAATTTTGATTTTCTGTGGATTGAAAGAAAATTATCCAGATCTTGATATTCTTCTAAAATTGAAGATTGGCCGGGAAGAATGTACGTTTACTTTTATGGCCATTTTTGAAAGGATTTATAAATTGGTCTGTACGAATTTGAATCAACAATCCATGATAAATTGTTTTGTAAACAAGTTTAAATTCTTAAATCCTGTATCTCGTGCAATTGCTTCACAGAAAGATTCTTTATACGAATGCGCAAAATCCCTAGATTTTTCTAGAAAACACAAGAATCTTGAAAGGAAAACACATTTTACTAAGTTTTTGAAACCAGTCAGAATTCAATCTTATCAAAAGCCAAAATCAAAATCTTCAAATCTGATCCAAAATCAAATCTATGAAGTACGAAGAAAATTACATATTTGTTACAAACCCTATGAAACGGTTCAGGAATCTATCAAAGAAATTCCTCTGAAAGGGTTAAATGCTGAAGGCTCAGATCTCTCTGAGATGGCGGAAATTGACAGATGGAAGCAGGTGAGTATCTCAGGGGGAGCTCAGCTGAACACTCCATTATCACAGCTCATAAGATTAAAGATGGCAGTTTTAGGTTTTCAACAAATTATCAACAGAGAGGTAAATTTTGGGATAGGGATTGGCTAAAAATGTAATTATATTATATGATGAGTTATACAATGTATTATTTATTAATGTAATTATTTTATTCTATATAATTCTGCAGTTACATATATTAATATAATATACAGTAAATACTGTAGCATATTTGTATAAGTAGAGATTATATTAACTGTATTTTATATGTATAGTGAAATAATTAAAATTTACTCCAGTAAAAATATTTAGAATTACAATTAAATACATTTATTAAATATATACATATGTATAAGATATTTAAATTATTTTGTTTTGAAATAAATATGAAATTAACCTTTATCTTTCATTTTCCCTTAGAATTTTACTTTCAAAGCGAGGATTGAACAAAAAATACCTGTTTCATGAATTTATGTCTTATTCACACAGGAAGCTATATTAACTGCATGATTTTTATATATTTAACACTTAAAAATAAATAATATGTCTAATACCTAAAAATGTGTGTACTACATGTTTTTCTGTAACATTATGTTTTTCCATTGCATGGTGCATGACGTGACAGCTGTGAGTTAAGGGATATCATATAGCCTTGTTTTTTAACTTTAGGAATTTTCCTCAGCTTTACATGCAAATGGATTCCTGTACCGAAATAGCGTTGGAACATTCAACTCGGGTTTCATGTAAATGGAGGAGTCCTTTCTATAGGTTAAAACATAGTGGTAGATAATATTTGGGGAATATTCAAAGGAATATTAGAATACTAAATTTAATAGATTACAATGCGCATTGATTGATAATTAGGATACAATATTTTGGGTTAATATATGTGTATTCTTTGTATGTGAAATATGTAGTTTGAACGTCTATATGTGTGTCACATGTGACAGATGACAGAAGTGTATGGGCAGCTGCTAAGGGTGAATCCAATGTAAGAGTGACCAGAGCGTGGTATGTGGAATGTGTATGCACAGTTTGACTGAGGCCTCATGATTTATGGTATGTTTGAAAAAAAAAAAAAAAACACCTTGTGTTAATGAGAAAATAAGATTTAGTTAAATTATTAGAATATTAAGATATATTTAAATATTATTATTCAACATATATTTCTTTAGTGATTATTAGTGAATAAGTACAATAACATTTCCCAAATGATAATTTTTTCATATTCAGTGTTTTTTATAGTTACTTAGATGAGTACACATCTTCAAACAAATATATGGCACAAGTTGATATGACAGTTATAAAAATAATGATTTTTCACTTGGGTTTTTACAAATTAATTTTTTCATAAAATAATATTTTTTGATATTAAGGGGGAAATGTGTTTTTGATCCTGATCACATCATCACATTTCATCAATACCTCTTCTTCATACATTTTAATAAATAAGAAATATTAATAAGGTATTATTGGGTACAATAACAATAAATATTATAAATATCATTTTTTTCTCTAATGAAGGGTATTATATGCAAAGTTGCATAATTTCAATATTTTGGTGATCCAAGGTTATGACAACATTTAGATGATGAAAATATTAAGGGAATGTGTTACTGAGACATAACCTCAGCATTTGTCATCAACATATAAAGGCGTTATTCTTATTTTTATATTTTATTCTCATTTTTATTTTTCGTTTTTCATCAACAAATGAAGGCCTTATTATTATTATTATTATTATTTTTCATTTTTTTTCACTTTTTCTTCAATTTTTATTCTTAATTTTTATTTTTCATCTCAAGAAAACATCAATATTTAATAAAGTAATGTCTACAAGCATATTGCTTTATCAAATATAGTGATCATATGGTTTCATTATATAAGAAATGTTTCAATTCTAAGTTAAATACAACAATTCTTTCACTCGTTCATTCATTCATTAATTCATTCATATATATACTTATTTTGGTTCATGGCTATACATACTTACATATTATTGGTCTACTGAACATAAATTAATAAAGTTTTAATACTAAATATCAGCACTTGTTACATAAAAGACACACTGACATCTATGGGTTCAAAAAGAAATTACACCTATGACATAAAAATGTCCAATCACATGAAGAATATGGTTAATAATATACTATTATTATTATTATTATTTTATTTTTCCAAATATAAACTCCATTTTAATATCATTTAATAATATGAATATTATTGATTGCTATGGTACGCTGTGATATTATAAGTTAGGGAAATTACCAGATTTGGTATAGAATAGGGAATGAAGACTTCAATCAAGATACTGACGTTACGTTAATAAAGATTTTACATTTTTCTAAATTCAATTGATTCTAAAAAGTTGCAAGAAGAAAAGCCGTTATCCAGAAGTTCCACAAGGTAACAATGTTCTGATTTCTGAGTAATAATAGACTGTGTCAAATACAATTCATGTCACCATTTACAACTACAGCATCCATCACTGACAACTGAGTACAGTATCAAAGATGAACTGTGTTATTACGTTCTTATCACGATCCAGTGGTTTCCTATCACCTATAAGACTTCCATGAAAGCTGGTGAACAATCAGGTAATTGTCAGGACGCTACAACCCTGACATGTGTCCTGTGCACTAAGGACTGGTTATGGTGCTATGTTTAGCAAGGAAGAGTCAATGTAACCCTTGCTGTGCTGACCAAAGACGTCACACCTGTCCCAAGACCAGCGCGGATGATATGAGGATTCCAGATGATTTCCAAGGCGAGCCAATGTAAGTCCAGGTCTCTAAAGGTGACACTGCACAGATATTAAAGCTACATTTCATCTATGAACTTTGTTTTTTATCAACATTTGAATTTATGGACTTTGATTGACACATGACACACAGTCTCTACATATCTACATGCTATCATCTATTACAAAAGACTTATATTAAAGATTGTTTAAAAGAACCAAGAAGACATCAATATGAAGACCAGATGACATCAGACCTGAGATGCTTCAAGTAGATATAGGGAAGTATAATATATATTTTATATAAATATTAATCACGGCTTACCATAACATGAAGTTACATATCATTATATTATTGAGAACATATAACAATATTATTATTGATATTATTTATTACATCATTTTGCCAAAGAAGAAAGAAGATTTTATTAATATTTTAATTTGAGGGTTCCAATCAATGTCTGTCACCCTCAAAAGGGGGAATTGTTAAATATTAATTATTCTTATTTTTATTCTGTACCGAGCACATGGTTTCTTGCTGACACTATCAAAAGCTATTTCTGTGTATGTAGCTCAGAGTATAAGTTAACTCCATATACAGAAGACACGTGATCTGTAGAAATCATATAAATAACGTCTCTAAGGAGGGTGGGGGGCTTTTTGTCACGTGGGACGGTCACCTCCCTTCCTTCACCATCATTCTCCATGGACATGAGACAAGACACGAGGACCAACAGCTGTTAGCTACTCCATGCTATGATGACTTCAGACTTCACACAGACAGATGACTTCTACCATTCAGGACCTTGGAAAGATGAGTAACAAGGAAAGCGCTGATATCTACACATGGACAATCTATTTTTATGTTTTCTGCAATTTGGTTTTTCTGTGGACTAGTCAATAAACCACTATACTTTCTTCAGAAAATCATGACATTTTTCTTTTAAGAATAACGCACCTGGTTAAGTCTTGATTAGATATTTTTGCGCAATAACGATTTTTAACAGCCGCACTGTGGAGAGCTTTGTGGGTGAGAACAAGTACAGTACTTTAAATTGTATCCTGTAATGAATGGGCAGCCAGTGTAATGACTGGCGAAGAGCGGATGCATCTGAGTAACGATTAGCCAGATGGACATCCCTGGCTGCCGCATTAAGGATGGACTGGAGAGGGGAAAGTCGATTGATGGGGAGGCCAATTAATAGAGCATTGCAGTAGTCCAGGCGGGAGTGTATCAGGGCAACAGTGAGGGTTTTTGTTGTCTCCATGGTGAGAAAAGGGCAGATTCTAGAGATGTTCTTCAGGTGTAAGCGGCACGAGCGGGCAAGAGATTGTATGTGGGAGGTGAAGGAGAGATCGGAGTCAAACATAACACCCAGACAGCGTGCCTGCTGCCAGGGTGTTATTATGGTGCCACCAACGGAGAGGGAAATGTCAGATTTAGGGAGGTTAGTAGAAGGCGGGAGCAGAAGAAGTTCAGTTTTGGGGAGGTTGAGTTTCAGATAGAGAGCGGACATGATGTTGGAGACTGCAGACAGACAGTCAGTGGCGTTCTGTAGTACAGCGGGGGTAAGGTCAGGGGATTACGGGTATAGTTGTGTGTCATCAGCATAAAGATGGTACTGAAAGCCAAATCTGCTGATGGTCTGTCCAATTGGGGCTGTGTATAGGGAGAAGAGAAGGGGGCCAAGGACTGAGCCCTGAGGTACCCCAACAGTGAGAGGAAGAGGAGATGAAGTGGAGCCAGAGAACAGAACACTGAAGGAGCGGTCAGAAAGGTAGGAGGAGAACCAGGAGAGAGCAGTGTCCTTAATGCCTAGTGGCTGGAGCCTAGAGAGTAGGAGAGGGTGGTCAACAGTGTCGAAAGCTGCAGAAAGGTCAGGGAGTATGAGCATAGAGTGGTCACCATTACATTTTGCTGTCAGAAGGTCATTGGTCACCTTGATGAGTGCAGTTTCTGTCGAATGTAGGGGGCGGAAACCAGACTGTGAAGGGTCTAGGAGGGAATGAATGGAGAGGTAATGGGTAAGGCGGGAGTAGATCAGGCGCTCCAAGAGTTTTGAGATGAAGGGGAAATTGGAGACCGGTCTGTAGTTGTTTGTGAATGAGGGTAGGCTTTTGAGTAATGGAGTAATGATAGAGTGTTTGAAGGAGGAGGGGAAAATGCCAGCGGAGAGGGAGATATTAAAAATTGTAGTTAGGTGAGTTGTGACGACTGGAGAGAGAGACTGGAGGAGGTGTGAGGGAATGGGGTCGGTGGTGCATGTAGTTGGACGAGAAGAGGAGAGGAGCTTGGAGACTTCTTCTTCTATGATGGGATCAAATGTGGAGAGTGAGCCAGGAAAGATGCAGGGAGGGGTGGGAGACATTGCATTTGGTATCTGGGTGCGGATTTCCTGACGGATATTGTCTATTTTCTCTATAAAGTGGGAAGCCAGGTCATCAGCACAAATGTCTGTGATAGGGTCTTGTACTTTTGGCCTGAGGAGGGAGTGAAAGGTGTTAAAAAGTTTCTTGGGGTTGTTGGATAGTGAGGAGATCAGGGTGGTGTAGTAGGTCTGTTTGGCGAGGTGAAGGGCAGAGTTATAGGTCCTTAACATAAATTTGAAGTGTATGAAGTCTTCTGGTGTGTGAGTTTTCCTCCATAAGCGTTCAGCACTCCTAGAGCATCGCTGGAGAAATCGGGTTTGCGATGTGAGCCATTGCTGTTTCACTCTGTGTTTGGAGGTTCTGAGGGTGAGGGGAGCTACTTGGTCAAGGGTGCTTCGAAGAGTGTCATTGTAGTGATGTACCAGATCAGGACAGGAAAAAGAAGAGATTGGGGACAATGATGAGTGTAAGGAGTCTGAAAGTGTATGAGGGTTAATGGCATGTAGATTTCTGAATGTGTGGTAGGTAGGAGAATGCTGGGGTGGGCGAGGAATTGTGAGTGTGAAGGATAGAATGTTGTGGTCAGAGAGGGAAAGCGGTGAGTTATCTAGGTAGGGGATTGAACAGAGCCAGACAAAGACCAGGTCCAGGGTGTTACCGTCTTTGTGTGTTTCAGAGGTTGAGAGCTGTGAGAGGCCGAGATAAGTGGTTAGTGATAGAAGCTGGGATGCAGATGTGGAAGTGGGGCTGTTAATGGGGATGTTGAAGTCTCCCAGGATAAGGGTTGGGAGTTCTGAGGTAATGAAGTGCGGCAGCCAGGCAGAGAAATGGTCCAGGAAGTGGGTGGGTGAGCCTGGGGGACGGTATATGACCGCTACTCTGAGGGAGAGGGGATGGAACATATAAGGCATCTATGTGTATTTGTGCACATCCATAGAATATGCTTGGATGTAGTTGAAAAAACAGACTAAAAATATTCTGACACTGCAGCATCCCAACCAGACTTTTTCATAGCCCCGTTCACACAAGCGTATACTTTACTATATTGGCTATATGTGGCATTAGCATAGCTTTACTTTGAATACACCTAATATTATTTCATCTTTAGATTTCAGAGAATCTGATATTTTGATTAGAAAAATAGTCTTTTTTTCCATAGAACATAGACTGTCTGATGATATAGCTTAACACTCTCACTCCAGGGTTCTTTTCCGTTTTTGAGTTTCTGTTTATCACTCCCTTCTTCCCAGATAACTTTTTTATTTTTTGGTCAATATGGCCACGTGAAGGCTTGTTTTTTGTGGGACGAGTTGTGCTTTTGAACAACACCATTGGTTTTACTATATAGTGTACTGGAAAATGGGGGGAAAAATCAAAGTGCAGTGAAGTTACAAAAAAAGAGTAATTTCATAATTGTTTTTGGTTTGATTTTTTACCATGCTCACTAAATGCTAAAATTGACCTGCCGCTATTACTCTCCAGGTCATTATGAATTTATAGGTACCAAATATATATGGGTTATTTTTTATTTAAGTAGTGAAAAAGAAATCCAACGTTTGTTAAAAACAAGAAGAAAAAAATTGAGTCATTTTCTGAGACCCGTAGCGTCTCCATTTTTCATGATCTCTGGTTGGGTGAGGGTTTATGTTTTGCGTGCCGAGCTGATGTTTTTATTGGTGCCATTTTGGTGTAGATACAATTTTTTATCACCCATTATTGCATTTAAATGCAATGTTGCGATGACCAAAAAAACGTAATTCTGGCATTTTTAGTTTTTTCTCATTATGCAGTTTACCAATCAGATTATTTATTTTTATTTATTGCTAGCTTGGGTGGTTCTGAATGCGGCCATATCGAATAGGTGTATTTTTTTAATTGTTTTATTTTGAATGGGGCAAAAGGGGAGTGATTTGAACTGATATATGTTTTAATATTTTTAAAAACATTTTTTTTACTTTTTACCTGCTTCAATAGTCTCCATGGGGGATTTGACGCTGCATTCATCCGATCGCCTGTGCTACACACAGCAGGGTTGCAGTCCTGCTCTATGTAGCAGATATGCTCACTTGCTATGAGTGCTGACCGCTGTGCGGCCCTAATAGCTATCCGGCTATGACAACCAGAGGGGTCTCCTGCAGATCCTAGTTTGTCATGCCAACCCATCGGTGACCCGCGGTCATGTGACACAGGCGCTGTTGGGCGAGTTTAGTGACAACCCCTTTAACTTTATTGAAGTAAACAGATTTACGTTCAGACATTACTCATGGACAAGAATAGCTAGATTTCTAAAAACAAATCACACACTTCTAAAAACAAATCACACACTTTTTTAGAAAAAAGCCAACTATATTAAATGCTGTAGGAGAATAATATCTCTTTCTAATATGTACAATGTTTATTTGTTTCTTCTACTGATTACTAAACTAAACCAATAAATTGTAAATTTTGTTCTTTAAGCAGGGATTACCATGCACCCCACCAATAGATTAACAGCAAACAACCTTCCTAGGAATGCTTGTTCCCCATTGTGCTCTGGTGTAAAGATACTAGCAACCACCTAACTAACAAGCAAAACGCTTAATGGTCAGGGCCAGGGATCAGATGGCTCAACCTGGCAATAAGTCATCGTTATTGGCAGCACATCGCCCAGTGTATACTAGGGATGTGCTGTTGATAACATACTACTAAATGGCAACAGCACAATAGTACCGGCATTTGCAATTGTTCTGCCCCCATCAGTTTTCATTAGCAGGTGTAAATAGGCCTGCAAATGAGCGATGAATGAATTGGATATTGGATATAGTCGATTAGCACTAGTAATTAGTGGTGCACTGACAAGCCAAAATTTGCACCTGTAAAACAGTTATGCAATGGTACAACCTAATGGATCCCAACAGACCCTATTAACTTATAATGAGATGATGTGCTAATCAATTTGTCTACAAGAATAGTGCAACATAATTTTCTATTCTTGTAGTCAAATATAATAGAATTACCAATGTTATGAACAGAATGTTAGCAAAGCCACAATGGAATTTAAAGTGAAAAAAAACCTATTAACCTGCAGATGTGGGGTTAAAGTGCAGGTTAACAGTGCTCCGAAGCTGTTCAGTGCCAGCACTGAGAGCCCTGCTGCCAGGAAGAAATGAACTATATTCCTTTGAGCAGCTTCCAGCTTCAGGTGGGGGGGCAGTGACTTGATTTCAGTCACCGTTCAGTGCATAGTGAATAGTGGCTGCAACCCTGCCCCAGACACTGACAGCCGGCTCTAAAGAGTGTACGGGCACCTTTACTCCTCTGTGCATTCACATCCTATCATGTGATCTCCAAATATTTGGACATGGACTTTTGAGAGGAGTTCACATGATAACAACATGTTAATGAGTAAGTCTTTTTTACTCTACCATGGCAAACACGGAGCAGTAATATGAAGTACTGTACAATGCCTATTTTTAACATAAGAGCTTCCATTTTCTATTTTTTCATCCAATTTAATCTCACTTCAACTCACTTTTCCTAACTTTTATTTTTATTTGCTAGTTTATATAGTATACCTATTGAACTAGGTTTCAGATTTTAACTTACTGGGTTTATTTTATGAGACTTTTCACTATGGATACTTGATTGGATTACAACTTAATTTTTTTTGCTAGTTTATTCCCTTCATGACCTATGACATACATAATGTTTATACAACAAAGACCAAAAGTTTGGATACACCTTCTCATTTAAAGATTTTTCTGTATTTGTGACTATGAAAATTGTACATTCACACTGAAGGCATCAAAACTATGAATTAACACATGTGGAATTATATACTTAACAAAAAAGTGTGAAACAACTGAAATTATGTCTTATATTCTAGGTTCTTCAAAGTAGCCACCTTTTGCTTTGATGACTGCTTTGCACACTCTTGGCATTCTCTTGATGAGCTTCAAGAGGTAGTCACCGAGAATGGTTTTCACTTCACAGGTGTGCCCTGTCAGGTTTAAGGCTAGGTTCAGATTGCGTTAGGGCAATCCGTTTAGCGCTAGTGGATTGTGCTGACGCAATGTCTTTTTCGGGGTCGCGTTTAACGTCCCCGATCTGGCAGATCTCCGATCTGCGAGAGCGGGGAACGGACCTCGGGCGCGCCGCGGACGCTGCAAGCAGCGTCCAAGGCGCGTCACAAAACACCGGCACATCGCTAGCGTCTGCCAAAAATGGCACACGCTAGCGATGCGCTTTCCCATTGCTGCCAATGGGCGCGCTAACGGACGCGTTACACGGTGTTAATTTTGCAGTGTAACGCTGTTCGTTAGCGCGGTCCCATTAACGCAATCTGGACCTAGCCTAATAAGTGGGATTTCTTGTCTTATAAATGGTGTTGGGACCATCAGTTGTTTTGCACAGAAGTCTGGTGGATACACAGCTGATAGTCCTACTGAATAGACTGTTAGAATTTGTATTATGTCAAGAAAAAAGCAGCTAAGTAAAGAAAAAGGAGTGGTCATCATTACTTTAAGAAATGAAGGTTAGTCAGTCTGAAAAATTGGGAAAACATTGAAAGTGTCCCCAAGTGCAGTGGCAAAACCATCAAGCGCTACAAAGAAACTTGCTCACATGAGGACAGCCCCAGGAAAGGAAAACCAAGAGTCACCTCTGCTTCTGAGGATAAGTTTATCCGAGTCACCAGCCTCAGAAATCGCAGGTTAACAGCAGCTCAGATTAGAGACCAGGTCAATGCCACACAGCAGGTCTAGCGGCAGACACATCTCTACAACTGCTAAGAGAGACTTTGTGCAGCAGGCCTTCATGGTAAAATAGCTGCTAGGAAACTACTGCTAAGGACAGGCAACAAGCAAAAGAGACTTGTTTGGGCTAAAGAACACAAGGAATGGACATTAGACCAGTGGAAATCTGTGCTTTGGTCTGATGAGTCCAAATTTGAGATCTTTGGGTCCAACCACCGTGTCTTTGTGTGACGCAGAAAAGGTGAACGGATGAATTCTACATGCCTGGTTCCCACCATGAAGCATGGAGGAGGAGGTGTGGGGGTGCTTTGCTGGTGATAGTGTTGGGGATTTATTCAAAATTGAAGGCATAGTGAACCAGCATGGCTACCACAGCATCTTGCAGTGGGTGCTATGCCAGATGACCTGGCCTCCAGAGTGACCAGACCTGAACCCAATCGAGATGGTTTGGGGTGAGCTGAACCACAGAGTGAAGGCAAAAGGTCTAACAAGGGCTAAGCATCTCTGGGAACTCCTTCAAGATTGTTGGAAGACCATTCCTGGTGACTACCTCTTGAAGCTCATCAAGAGAATGCCAAGTGTGTGCAAAGCAGTCATCAAAGCAAAAGGTGGCTACTTTGAAGAACCTAGAATATAAGACATAATCTCAGTTGTTTCACACTTTTTTGTTAAGTATATAATTCCACATGTGTTAATTCATAGTTTTGATGCCTTCAGTGTGAATGTACAATTTTCATAATCATGAAAATACAGAAAAATCTTTAAATGAGAAGGTGTGTCCAAACTTTTGGTCTGTATTATATATATATATATATATATATATATATATATACACAGATATATACATATATTTACATATACAGGGTGGGCCATTTATATGGATACACCTAAATAAAATGGGAATGGTTGGTGATATCAACTTCCTGTTTGAGGCACATTAGTACATGGGAGGAGGAAAACTTTTCAACATGGGTGGTGACCATGGTGGCCTTTTTGAAGTCGACCATTTTGGATCCAACTTTATTTTTTCAATGGGAAAAGGTTCATGTGACACATCAAACGTATTGAGAATTTCACAAGAAAAACAATGATGTGCTTGGTTTTAACGTACCTTTATTCTTTCATGAGTTATTTACAAGTTTATGAACACTTATGAAATGTGTTCAAAGTGCTGCCCATTGTGTTGGATTGTCAATGCAATGCTCTTCTCCCACTCTTGACACACTCATAGCAACACCGCAGAAGAAATGCTAGCATAGGCTTACAGTATCCGTTGTTTCAGGTGCTGCACTTCTCGTATCCTTAAAAGTCTAAGGGGGTCAGATCGGGAGACCTTGGTGGCCATTCAACTGGCCCACAACGACCAATCCACTTTCCAGGAAACTGTTCATGTAGGAATGTTCTGACCTGACACCCATAATATGGTGCACCTAAGGAGACTATTCAAGCAACTAAAAAGTAGAAAAAAATGTTTTAAAAAATATAAAAGTTCAAATCATCCTCCTTTTGCACCATTCAAAATAAAACTGTAAAAAAATGAAAAATACACATATTTGGTATGGCACTTTCAAAAACGTTCGATTTACCAAAATATAAAAAAAAATAATCCGATCAGTAAACAGAGTAACGAGAAAAAAAAAATCAAAACTCCAGAATTACATTTTTTTGTCCTCCGCAGCATTGCAATAAAATGCAATAACAGTGAAGATGGTAAAAAAAACAATTGTGGAATTGCACTTTTTTTTGCAATTGTACTACAGTTTGAATTTTTTTCCGTTTTCCAGTATAAGATATGGTAAAACCGATGGTGTTGTTCAAAAGTACAACTCAGCTCACAAAAACCAAACCCTCACATGGCCATTTTGACAGAAAAGCAAAAAAGTTATGGCTCTGGGAAAGGGGAGCAAAACACAAAAACGTAAAAAAGGAAACTCCCAAGGTCGTGAAGGGGTAACATAATGCGGATACCGAGCTAGTCTACAGACCGTATAAAGTCTATTAGGTATTTGAAAGCTTTAAAGTGACTCTCAACTAAGTGGATTTTTTGGATTTTGTCCAAAGGATCACGTACTTGTCTGCTGACAAAAAGCAATTATCAAAAAATCTAAGTGAAGTAAAGACATTATCATTGATTATTGCTGGCTTTATAAGACACTTATTAAGGCTTGATAGGACATGTTTTGGTTGGTCTACAGAAATCACTTCCTTACTCTTGCTTTATTTTTTTTTTCTTACTAGGTGATTAAGAAGATATTTGGAAGACAATTGAGGACCACAACTAATACCGAAAAAAAAGACATGTCTCTTAACATCACAGCAACATATGACCCGAATCCTGAAGATAATGGTGGTTACTCCAATTTTACCAATATACATTTTACAATTGCAGCTGTCGTTGCTTTAGTTCTCTGCCTTATTGGCTTGGTGGGAAATATTATCGTACTATGTTACTTGTGTTTCAAGATCCAGAAGAACAAATTTACTATATACAGTATTAACTTGGCGGTGGCTTACTTTATCTTCTTGCTCTTCAGTGTGTGTACCTGTATACTGGTTTTTAATATCAATACATTGAATAACACTTCTCCAAATTTTCAAGAGAAGGATTCTTTGTACTTATTTCTAGGAATACTAGATGGTGGCCCGATTCTAACGCATCGGGTATTCTAGAATATGCATGTCCTCGTAGTATATTGCCCAGTCACATAGTATATTGCCCAGCCACATACTATATTGCCCAGCCACGTACTATATTGCCCAGCCATGTACTATATTGCCCAGCTACATACTATATTGCCCAGCCACATACTATATTGCCCAGCCACGTACTATATTGCCCAGTCACGTAGTATATTGGCCAGTCACGTAGTATATTGCCCAGCCACGTAGTATATTGCCCAGCCACGTAGTATATTGCCCAGCCACGTAGTGTATTGCCCAGTCACGTAGTATATTGGCCAGCCACGTAGTATATTGCCCAGCCACGTAGTATATTGTCCAGCCACGTAGTATATTGCCCAGCCACGTAGTATATTGCCCAGCCACGTAGAATATTGCCCAGCCACATAGTATATTTCCCAGCCACGTAGTATATTGCCCAGCCACGTAGAATATTGCCCAGCCACATAGTATATTGCCCAGCCACGTAATATATTGCCCAGCCACGTAGTTTATTGCCCTGCCTCGTAGTATATTGCCCAGCCACGTAGTATATTGTCCAGCCACGTAGTATATTGCCCAGTCACACAGTATATTGCACAGCCATGTAATATACAGCACAGAGCCACGTAGTATATTGCCCAGCCACATAGTATATTGCACAGCGACGTAGTATACAGCACAGAGCCTTGTAGTATATTGCCCAGTCACGTAGTATACAGCACAGACACGTAGTATATTGCCCAGCCAGGTAGTATATTGCCCAGTCACGTATGTAACAGGTTAAAAAATAAAAAATAAACATACTCACCATCCGAAGAGCCCGTTGTAGTTCCAGCGCTTGTGTGCATACGCAGCATCAATAGTAAAAAGTTGGGGACACACAGGGTTAATAGCGGCGGTAACGGAGTGCATTACCCGTGGCATAACGCGGTCCGTTACCGCCGGCATTAACCCTGTGTTAGCGGTGACCAGATGGGAGTATGCGGGTGACAAGTACTGACTGCGGGGAGTAAGGAGCGGCCATTTTCTTCCGGACTGTGCCCGTCGCTGATTGGTCGCGGCAGCCATGACAGGCAGCTGCCGAGACCAATCAGTGAATTAATAACCGTGACAGACAGAAGGACAGACAGACAGACGGAAGTGACTCTTAGACAATTATACAGTAGATTTTATGATGGCACTCTCTACTCAGGAATGTTCATCCTTACGGTGATCAGTTTGGAATTACAGTCATGGACAAAAATTTTGAGAATGAGACAAATATTAATTTTTCCAAAGTCTACTGCTTCATTTTTTCTAATGGCAAATTGCATATACTCCTGAATGTCAGAGTGATCAGCTTAACAGCAATTACTGTACTTGCAAAGTCAATATTTGCCCAGAAAATGAACTTTAACCCCCAAAACACATTTCAACATCATTGCAGTCCTGCCTTAAAAGGAGCAGCTAACATCGTTTTAGTGATTGATCCATTAACACAGGTGTGGGTGTTGATGAGGACAGGGCTGGCGATCAATCAGTCATGATTAAGTAAGAATGACATCACTGGACACTTTAAAGGGAGGCTGGTGCTTGGTATCATTGTTTCTCTTCAGTTAACCATGGTTATCTCTAAAGAAACACGTGCAGCCATCATTGCACTGCACAAAAATAGCCTAACAGGGAAGAGTATCACAGCTACAAAGATTGCACCTCAGTCAACAATCTATCGCATCATCAAGAACTTCAAGGAGAGAGCTTCCATTGTTGTCAAAAAGGCTCCAGGGCGACCAAGAAAGACCAGCAAGCGCCAGGACCATATCTTAAAACTGTTTCAGCTGCGGGATCGGACTACCAGCAATGCCGAGCTTGCTCAGGAATGGCAGCAGGCTAGTGTGAGTGCTTCTGCACGCACTGTGAGGCGGAGACTCTGTGAGCAAGGCCTGGTTTCAAGGAGGGCAGCAAAGAAGCCACTGCTCTCCAGAAAAAACATCAGGGACCGACTGATATTCTGCAAAAGGTACAGGGAGTGGACTGCTGAGGACTGGGGCAAAGTCATTTTCTCTGATGAATCCCCTTTTCGATTGTTTGGGATGTCTGGAAAACAGCTTATTTGGAGAAGAAGAGGTGAGCGCTACCACCAGTCTTGTCTCATGCCAACTGTAAAGCATCCTGAAACCATTCATGTGTGGGATTGCTTCTCAGCCAAGGGAATCGGCTCACTCACAGTCTTGCCTAAAAACACAGCCATGAATAAAGAATGGTACCAGAATGTCCTCCAAGAGCAACTTCTCCCAACCGTCAAAGAGCAGTTTGGCGCCCAACAATGCCTTTTCCAGCATGATGGAGCACCTTGCCATAAAGCAAAGGTGATAACTAAATGGCTCATGGAACAAAACATAGAGATTTTGGGTCCATGGCCTGGAAACTCCCCAGATCTTAATCCCATTGAGAACTTGTGGTCAATCATCAAGAGACGGGTGGACAAACAAAAACCAACAAATTCTGGCAAAATGCAAGCATTGGTTATGCAAGAATGGACTGCTATCAGTCAGGATTTGGTCCAGAAGTTGATTGAGAGCATGCCAGGGAGAATTGCAGAGGTCTTGAAGAAGAAGGGTCAACACTGCAAATATTGACTTGCTGCATTAACTCATTCTGTCAATATAACCTATTGGTACTCATAATATGATTGCAATTATATTTCTGTATGTGATATAAACATCAGACAAACAATAATAAAAACCAGACGGCAGCAGTTCATGTGAAAATATAATTTTGGTGTCATTCTCAAAAATTTTGGCCATGATTATATGTCTGTCTGTTAAATTGCCGGCGTGGCACAGGTGTCATCATCCTAAGGCTTTATCCGCGGTCATATGTGTTATTCTCTGGTCAATTGGCTGCATGGAAAGTCTTCTGGACAATTTGTTGTGTACAGCCGATTCTTTCGTGACTCAGACTTCAGGATGCACAGCAATTCAGCTGATAACATTTGCTTCGGCTGTCATAGTCTGCCTACCAATCATGATCATTTCTTGCCTAATTCTGCTCTTCCATATAAAAAGAAGATTTGACCAACAGGCCTCTGCCGAACTCTATGCTTTCATAATCTCAGCTGATACTGTGTTTATCATTTCCGTCGTCCCGTTTAACTTTTTATGGTTTCTAATGTACTTTCATTTAATACCAACAGATGTCCAAAAAGTTGCTTTATACTTTGCCAGTATCTATGGCACAGTGCTTAACTGCACAATTATACCATACTTTTATATCATGGCTGAAATAAAAAGAAAAGCAAAATCATACACACCTGAAAAAGAGAGCAACATGGATATAAACACGTGTAAAACAGTATATGAAGTAACTGAGTAGGCTTAAAGGGGGACTCTGTAAGCCTTGGTTTTATAAGTCATTTTAAAAAATTGAACATGGGTAAAGATATTGTCGTTACATATTTCTTGGTATAATGTCCCTTTTGTTCTTTCTCTAAATGTCTGATCATTTATTTTACTATACGATAAATTGATATCCAAAATTTTTTTGCATATACAATGATAACTGACTAGAATTATTCATGATGTCAAGAAATAGTGAGGTTCCAAGTTGCTTGCAGTGTAGAAATCAGGGCCGGACTGGCCATCTGGCATTTCTAGCAAATGCCAGAAGTGCCTGTGTGGTCATGGGCCGCCTTATCTACTATGTTGTTAACAGAATCTGCGTTCTCAAGACACCCATACTGTTAAGAGTTGTGATGGAGCACAAAGTTACCCGTAGCCCACGGATATCATTAGAAATATTGTTTTTGTAGTAAATCTTCCTTTCCTCCATCCAGGGTAATATTAGTAATTAGTGTTGAGCGATACCTTCCGATATCGGAAAGTATCGGTATCGGATAGGATCGGCCGATATTCAAAAAATATCGGATATCGCCGATACCGATACCCGATCCCAATGCAAGTCAATGGGACCAAAATATCGGAATTAAAATAAACCCTTTCTTGCCTTGTAGGTTCATTCTACATGAAGGAAAACAACTCAGAATAATGCCGGATGTATTTGGGGAGGTGGCGGAGACATTAAAGTCATAGAGGTTTATCCCAATCAAATAGAATAGCATGTTTTTTGGTTTTTTTTAAGACGTTCGGAGTGACAAAGATATTGACTATGTAAATTTTTTTTTTTATTTTGTCAGATATTGATGTTTCACTATTCCACGCCCTTCCCCTTCTTTTTTTTCTTTTTTTTTTCTTTTCCCACACTTTCATCTTCATCATCATCAGCATCTTTGACATCAACTTCTTCTTCACCTTATTCATCTTCTTCTTCATCCTTTACCTTTTTTTTTTTTTTTGATTACATTCTTCATATTCATTTTATTCAACTATTATTATTCTTCCTATTCTACATATTCTTTTTATTCCACTGTTATTATTCTTCCTATTCTACTTCTTCATCATATTCTCATTTGTGACAGGCATTCCCGTAGTTGTTATCTATAAAAGTTGGAAGATTACACCTTCCGTTCTGCCAGTCACAAAAGTTACATTTGTCCGCGTTCAGTTTGGCCTGCAGCATCAGGCTTTATCCAGGGGCACCACGAGGAGGAACGGACTCACCCCCATACACTGCTTAGTCTTCTTCTGCATATAATTTAGATAATATCTTTTGCTCTGATATTAAGTCTTATGCTTAATGTTCTTCTGCTCTTTGTTCTGCAGCCTCTTGTTCTTCTGCTTCTCGGTCTTCCATGTCGTCGTCTCCAGGGTCGTCGTCTCCAGGGTCGTCGTCTCCAGTGTCGTCATCTCCGCCGTCGTCGTCTCAGCCGTCGTCGTCTCCGCCGTCGTCGTCTCCGCCGTCGTCATCGGGGTGGTCTTCCGGGTCGTCGTCGTCGTCATCGGGGTGGTCTTCCGGGTCGTCGACTTTAGGGTCTTCAACTTGGAAATGTAGCAGAAGGTACAAGAAGGCTGAGAAAATGCCAAGAACCTGATGATGGAACTGGAACTCGGATGGCTACCCGAAGGTTCAAGAGCCTATGGAACTACCGAGGACCAGCTGACGTTACTGGAACCCGGTTACTAAGCAGGAGGTACCCGTGCTAAAAAGCACTACCAAGGACCGCCTGACGTTGGCGGAACTCGGATACCCAGAAGGAGGCACCTAAGCCAAAGGCTCTGCCCGGAACCAGCTGACGGTACTGGAACCAGGATGGGGAGCAGAAGGTACAAGAGCAAAAGACACTGCCGAGAACCAGCTGACGGTACTGGAACCCGGATGGGTAGCCGAAGGTCCAAGAGCCAATGGAACTACCGAGGACCAGCTGACGTTACTGGAACCCGGTTACTAAGCAGGAGGTACCCGTGCCCGAAAGCACTACCAAGGACCACCTGACGTTGGTGGAACTTGGATACCCAGAAGGAGGCACCTAAGCCAAAGGCTCTGCCCGGAACCAGCTGACGGTACTGGAACCAGGATGGGGAGCAGAAGGTACAAGAGCAAAAGACACTGCCGAGAACCAGCTGACGGTACTGGAACCCGGATGGGTAGCCGAAGGTCCAAGAGCCAATGGAACTACCGAGGACCAGCTGACGTTACTAGAACCCGGTTACTAAGCAGGAGGTACCCGTGCCCGAAAGCACTACCAAGGACCACCTGACGTTGGTGGAACTTGGATACCCAGAAGGAGGCACCTAAGCCAAAGGCTCTGCCCGGAACCAGCTGACGGTACTGCAACCAGGATGGGGAGCAGAAGGTACAAGAGCAAAAGACACTGCCAGGAACCAGCTGACGGTGCTGGAACCAGGTGGTGGACCTGAAGGTCCACAGGAGAGGAGAGAAAAGCTAGGCCGCGAGGCAGCCGCAGTTACCGAACCCCAACAGTCTTACAGGGGGAGCTGGGCCTACTGGCACTACAGAACCAGCCTTGACTACCAGTTCACGCAGCCCACATAGGAAGCTCCTAAACTGGAGGCACCCTGGAGTTGGCTAACCCGACCGCAACACGACGGGGCAAGCATAGGCGTCTCAGCGAGTTTGACACAACCCGGAAACAGCTGACGGTGCTGAAACCAGGTTTGGCACGAGGGAGTACCTGTGACAAAAACACTGCGAGAACCAGCTGGCGGTGCTGGAACCCAGATGCGTTGCCCCAGTGTGCAAGAGCCAATGGCACGACCGAGGACCAGCTGGCGGTGCTGGAACCCGGTTACTAAGCTGTAGGTGCCCGCGCTTAAAAGCACTACCAAGGACCGCCTGACATTGGCGGAACTCGGATACCCAGGAGGAGGCACCTAAGCCAAAGGCTCGGCCCGGAACCAGCTGACGGTGCTGGAACCAGGTGGTGGACCCCAAGGCCCACAGGAGAGGAGAGAACAGCTAGGCCGCGAGGCAGCCGCAGTTACCGAACCCCAACAGTCCTACAGGGGGAGCTGGGCCTACTGGCACTACAGAACCAGCCTTGACTACCAGTTCACGCAGCCCACATAGGAAGCTCCTAAACTGGAGGCACCCTGGAGTTGGCTAACCCGACCGCACCACGACGGGGCAAGCATAGGCGTCTCAGTGAGCTTGACACAACCCGGAAACAGCTGATGGTGCTGAAACCAGGCTTGGCACGAGGGAGTACCTGTGTCAAGAACACTGCCGAGAACCAGCTGGCGGTGCTGGAACCCAGATGCGTTGCCCCAGTGTGCAAGAGCCAATGGCACGACCGAGGACCAGCTGGCGGTGCTGGAACCCGGTTACTAAGCTGTAGGTGCCCGCGCTTAAAAGCACTACCAAGGACCGCCTGAAGTTGGCGGAACTCGGATACCCAGGAGGAGGCACCTAAGCCAAAGGCTCGGCCCGGAACCAGCTGACGGTGCTGGAACCAGGTGGTGGACCCCAAGGCCCACAGGAGAGGAGAGAACAGCTAGGCCGCGAGGCAGCCGCAGTTACCGAACCCCAACAGTCCTACAGGGGGAGCTGGGCCTACTGGCACTACAGAACCAGCCTTGACTACCAGTTCACGCAGCCCACATAGGAAGCTCCTAAACTGGAGGCACCCTGGAGTTGGCTAACCCGACCGCACCACGACGTGGCAAGCATAGGCGTCTCAGTGAGCTTGACACAACCCGGAAACAGCTGACGGTGCTGAAACCAGGCTTGGCACGAGGGAGTACCTGTGTCAAGAACACTGCCGAGAACCAGCTGGCGGGGCTGGAACCCAGATGCGTTGCCCCAGTGTGCAAGAGCCAATGGCACGACCGAGGACCAGCTGGCGGTGCTGGAACCCGGTTACTAAGCTGTAGGTGCCCGCGCTTAAAAGCACTACCAAGGACCGCCTGACGTTGGCGGAACTCGGATACCCAGGAGGAGGCACCTAAGCCAAAGGCTCGGCCTGGAACCAGCTGACGGTGCTGGAACCAGGTGGTGGACCCCAAGGCCCACAGGAGAGGAGAGAACAGCTAGGCCGCGAGGCAGCCGCAGTTACCGAACCCCAACAGTCCTACAGGGGGAGCTGGGCCTACTGGCACTACAGAACCAGCCTTGACTACCAGTTCACGCAGCCCACATAGGAAGCTCCTAAACTGGAGGCACCCTGGAGTTGGCTAACCCGACCGCACCACGACGGGGCAAGCATAGGCGTCTCAGCGAGTTTGACACAACCCGGAAACAGCTGACGGTGCTGAAACCAGGTTTGGCACGAGGGAGTACCTGTGACAAAAACACTGCGGAGAACCAGCTGGCGGTGCTGGAACCCAGATGCGTTGCCCCAGTGTGCAAGAGCCAATGGCACGACCGAGGACCAGCTGACGGTGCTGGAACCCGGTTACTAAGCTGTAGGTGCCCGCGCTTAAAAGCACTACCAAGGACCGCCTGACGTTGGCGGAACTCGGATACCCAGGAGGAGGCACCTAAGCCAAAGGCTCGGCCTGGAAACAGCTGACGGTGCTGAAACCAGGTTTGGCACGAGGGAGTACCTGTGACAAAAACACTGCGGAGAACCAGCTGGCGGTGCTGGAACCCAGATGCGTTGCCCCAGTGTGCAAGAGCCAATGGCACGACCGAGGACCAGCTGACGGTGCTGGAACCCGGTTACTAAGCTGTAGGTGCCCGCGCTTAAAAGCACTACCAAGGACCGCCTGACGTTGGCGGAACTCGGATACCCAGGAGGAGGCACCTAAGCCAAAGGCTCGGCCTGGAAACAGCTGACGGTGCTGAAACCAGGTTTGGCACGAGGGAGTACCTGTGACAAAAACACTGCCGAGAACCAGCTGGCGGTGCTGGAACCCAGATGCGTTGCCCCAGTGTGCAAGAGCCAATGGCACGACCGAGGACCAGCTGACGGTGCTGGAACCCGGTTACTAATCTGTAGGTGCCCGCGCTTAAAAGCACTACCAAGGACCGCCTGACGTTGGCGGAACTCGGATACCCAGGAGGAGGCACCTAAGCCAAAGGCTCGGCCCGGAACCAGCTGACGGTGCTGGAACCAGGTGGTGGACCCCAAGGCCCACAGGAGAGGAGAGAACAGCTAGGCCGCGAGGCAGCCGCAGTTACCGAACGCCAACAGTCCTACAGGGGGAGCTGGGCCTACTGGCACTACAGAACCAGCATTGACTACCAGTTCACGCAGCCCACATAGGAAGCTCCTAAACTGGAGGCACCCTGGAGTTGGCTAACCCGACCGCACCACGACGGGGCAAGCATAGGCGTCTCAGCGAGTTTGACACAACCCGGAAACAGCTGACGGTGCTGAAACCAGGCTTGGCACGAGGGAGTACCTGTGTCAAGAACACTGCCGAGAACCAGCTGGCGGTGCTGGAACCCAGATGCGTTGCCCCAGTGTGCAAGAGCCAATGGCACGACCGAGGACCAGCTGGCGGTGCTGGAACCCGGTTACTAAGCTGTAGGTGCCTGCGCATAAAAGCACTACCAAGGACCGCCTGACGTTGGCGGAACTCGGATACCCACGAGGAGGCACCTAAGCCAAAGGCTCGGCCTGAAACCAGCTGACGGTGCTGGAACCAGGTGGTGGACCCCAAGGCCCACAGGAGAGGAGAGAACAGCTAGGCCGCGAGGCAGCCGCAGTTACCGAACCCCAACAGTCCTACAGGGGGAGCTGGGCCTACTGGCACTACAGAACTAGCCTTGACTACCAGTTCACGCAGCCCACATAGGAAGCTCCTAAACTGGAGGCACCCTGGAGTTGGCTAACCCGACCGCACCACGACGGGGCAAGCATAGGCGTCTCAGCGAGTTTGACACAACCCGGAAACAGCTGACGGTGCTGAAACCAGGTTTGGCACGAGGGAGTACCTGTGACAAAAACACTGCCGAGAACCAGCTGGCGGTGCTGGAACCCAGATGCGTTGCCCCAGTGTGCAAGAGCCAATGGCACGACCGAGGACCAGCTGACGGTGCTGGAACCCGGTTACTAAGCTGTAGGTGCCCGCGCTTAAAAGCACTACCAAGGACCGCCTGACGTTGGCGGAACTCGGATACCCAGGAGGAGGCACCTAAGCCAAAGGCTCGGCCCGGAACCAGCTGACGGTGCTGGAACCAGGTGGTGGACCCCAAGGCCCACAGGAGAGGAGAGAACAGCTAGGCCGCGAGGCAGCCGCAGTTACCGAACCCCAACAGTCCTACAGGGGGAGCTGGGCCTACTGGCACTACAGAACCAGCCTTGACTACCAGTTCACGCAGCCCACATAGGAAGCTCCTAAACTGGAGGCACCCTGGAGTTGGCTAACCCGACCGCAACACGACGGGGCAAGCATAGGCGTCTCAGTGAGCTTGACACTACCCGGAAACAGCTGACGGTGCTGGAACCAGGTTTGGCACGAGGGAGTACCAGTGACAAAAACACTGCCGAGAACCAGCTGGCGGTGCTGGAACCCAGATGCGTTGCCTATTAAAGATTGTCTTCCTAGAGCCCCAACTAGCTGTGCTGGAGCAAAGGGTAAGCAGGGGGAGCAGAGTGTAGGCCGAAGCCTGCACTGGAGGCAGCTTTGTGTCAGCGTTGCGTTTGCAGGACACTTTGCCGGCTACACAGTGTGGGAACAGCTGGCGTTGCTGAACCCCACTAACACAATGGCGGGTGTTTTTCTCTGTGCAGCTAGCACTTGCGGGCAAAAACTTGCGATGTTAGAGCCCGTGGTGAAGCAGGAGGAGGAGGAGAGGAGCAGAGTGTAGGCCGAAGCCTAGTTGAACCAATTTCAAAGGAAACCTTTAACCCCCCCTCAGGTGTTACAAACTACAAGAGACACACCTTGTGCAGTATTAATGCTGCACAAGTGAAAGGTTGCTCTATTAATTTGTCTACTTGCACACGCTGAATGAAAGACGTACACAATTTAGCCCATTCTACAGTCAAACTGTAGTGGATGCGTGACTTGGCTTTTTAAGGAGACGCAGCACAGGTGTCCCAAATAACGCCTTGGTGCTTGGCGCAGCTTCCTGAGCGTTGTTATTTGCTGTACAGGAGTCTGCGCTCTTGTGTTATCCCTTGGCAATGCCCTGTTAGAGCTGCCCGTCTTATGACCTCATTTCATGTTGGCCGGTGCGGTTAACGATGGCCATAAATCCCAGACCCACAGTGCCTTTTCATAAAGTCACACTGCGGTGCTGGGATTCGTGGCCTTGAGCAGTAAATATTTTGGCCGCTCACACACGTCCTTACACCTGCTTCAGACTGGGCGGCCTCTGCTGATCCCTTCTCGCATGCCGCGGCCATGAGGCTGCACAGTCTGAAGAAGGCGGAAGGAGATGAGTTAAGACAGGCGAACATATGCACTGCTCGTGCCCATCAATCACACCCTCGCAGTCAAAATAAGTAAGACAACGAGGAGCATTGTTTCAGGCAGGGCGGACGCACAGGCACAGGCAGCCAACCAATGATGTCAGAAGACGGGCAGCGCTACCAAGGGGGGTGCTGCGTATCATTAGAAAGGAAAGTCACACCTCAGGGACAGTGGAATGGTCTCTAATGAGACACATTTTGTACGTGTTGAGTTCCACGTGGGCAAGGAGAAAAAGTCAGCCACCTTGTACAAATGCAGCAGTACTGCTGTACTAGGTGGCTGTTATACATAGAAACACCTGGGGGGGTGGGGCCAGGTTCCCTTTAATTTCAGTTCATGTGCCTGCGTGGCGTTTGCAGGTCACGTTGCCGGCTACACAGCAGGGGAACAGCTGGCGGTGCTGAACCCCACTGACACATTGGCTGGTGTTTTTCTCTGTGCAGCTAGCACTTCCGGGCAGAAACTGGAGGTGTTTGAGCCCAGGGTCAGCAGGAGGAGAGGAGCAGAGTGTAGGCCGAAGCCTGCACTGGTGGCAGCTTTTGGTCAGTTGTGCCAGCGTGGCTTGTGCTGGACACGATGCCGGCTACACAGCGGGGGAACAGCTGGCGGTGCTGAACCCCACTGACACAATGGTGGGTGTTTTTCTCTGTGCAGCTAGCATGTCCGGGCAGAAACTGGCGGTGTTTGAGCCCAGGGTCAGCAGGAGGAGGAGAGGAGCAGAGTGTAGGCCGAAGCCTGCACTGGTGGCAGCTTTTGGTCGGTTGTGCCAGCGTGGCTTGTGCTGGACACGATGTCGGCTACACAGCAGGGGAACAGCTGGCGGTGCTGAACCCCACTAACACATTGGCTGGTGTTTTTCTCTGTGCAGCTAGCACTTCCAGGCTACAACTGGCGGTGTTAGAGCCCAGGGTCAGCAGGAGGAGGAGAGGAGCAGAGTGTAGGCCGAAGCCTAGTTGAACCAATTTCAAAGGTAACCTTTAACCCCCCCTCAGGTGTTGCAAGGTACAAGAGCCACACCTTGAACTGCATTAATGATGCACAAGTCAAAGGTTGCTCTCTTAATTTTGCTCCTTGCACACGCTGAATAAAACACGTACACTATTTAGCCCATTATACTGTCAAACAGTAGTGGAGGCGTGACTTGTCTTTTTAAGGAGACGCAGCACAGGTGTACAAATTTACACCTAGGTGCTGGGCGCAGATTCCTTACCGTTGTTATTTGCAGTACAGGAAACTGCGCTCTTGTGTTATCCCTTGGCAATACCCTGTTAGTGCAGGCCGTCTCATGACCTCATTTCATGTTGGCCGGTGCGGTTAACGATGGCCATAAATCCCAGACCCACAGTGCCTTTTCCTAAAGTCACACTGCGGTGCTGGGATTCGTGGCCTTGTGCAGTAAATATGTCCGCCGCTCACACATGTCCTTACACCTGCTTCAGACTGGGCGGCCTCAGCTGATCCCTTATCGCATGCCGCGGCCATGAGGCCGCACAGTCAGAAGAAGGCGGAAGGAGGGGAGTGAAGACAGGGGAACATATGCACTGCTCGTGCCCATCAATCACACCCTCGCAGTCAAAATATATGAGACAACGAGGGGCGTTGTGTCGGGCAGGGCGGACGCACAGGCACAGCCAGCCAACCAATGATGTCAGAAGACGGGCAGCGCTAACAATGGGGGTGCTGCGTGTCATTAGAAAGGAAAGTCACACCTCAGGGACAGTGGAATGGTCTCTAATGAGACACATTTTGTACGTGTTGAGTTCCACGTGGGCAAGGAGAAAAAGTCAGCCACCTTGTACAAATGCAGCAGTACTGCTGTACAAGGTGGCTGTTATACATAGAAACACCTGGGGGGGTGGGGCCAGGTTCCCTTTAATTTCAGTTCATGTCCCTGCGTGGCGTTTGCAGGTCACGTTGCCGGCTACACAGCAGGGGAACAGCTGGCATTGCTGAACCCCACTAACACATTGGCTGGTGTTTTTCTCTGTGCAGCTAGCAGTTCCGGGCAAAAACTAGCGGTGTTTGAGCCCAGGGTCAGCAGGAGAGGAGCAGAGTGTAGGCCGAAGCCTAGTTGAACCAATTTCAAAGGTTACCTTTAACCCCCCCTCAGGTGTTGCAAGGTACAAGAGCCACACCTTGTGCAGCATTAATGCTCCACAAGTAAAAGGTTGCTCTATTTAATTTGCTCCTTGCACACGCTGAATAAAACACGTACACTATTTAGCCCACTATACTGTCAAACAGTAGTGGAGGCGTGACTTGTCTTTTTAAGGAGATGCAGCACAGGTGTCAAAATTTACACCTAGCTGCTGGGCGCAGATTCCTGAGCGTTGTTATTTGCTGTACAGGAGTCTGCGCTATTGTGATCCCTTGGTCATGCGCTGTGAGCGCTTCCTGTCTTCTGACCTCATTTCATGTCGGCCGTTGCGGTTAGCGATGGACATGAATCCCAGACCCACAGTGTGTTTTCAAAAAATCACACTGCGTGGCTGGGATTCGTGGCCTTGTGCAGTAAATATGTTTGACACTCACACATGTCCTTACACCACCTTCAGACTGGGCGACCTCATCTGATCCCTTATCGCCTGCCGCGGCCATGAGGACACCCAGTCTGAAGAAGGCGGAAGGAGATGAGTGAACACAGGCAAACATATGCACTGCACATGCCCATCAATCACACCCTCGCTGTCCAAAAAAATAAGACACCGAGGGGCGTTGTTTCGAGCAGGGCAGATGCACAGGCGCAGCCAGCTAACCAATGATGTCAAAAGACGGGCAGCGCTAACAAAGGTAGTGCTGCGTATCATTAGAAAGGAAAGTCACACCTCAGGGACAGTGGAATGGTCTCAATGAGACACATTTTGTACGTGTTGAGTTCCACGTGGGCAAGGAGAAAAAGTCAGCCACCTTGTACAAATGCAGCAGTACTGCTGTACAAGGTGGCTGTTATACATAGAAACACCTGGGGGTGGGGGGCAGGCTCCCTTCAATTTCAGTTCATGTGCCTGCGTGGCATTTGCAGGTCACGTTGCAAGCTACACAGCAGGGGAACAGCTGGCGTTGCTGAACCCCACTGACACATTGACTGGTGTTTTTCTCTGTGCAGCTCGCATGTCCGGGCAAAAACTGGCGGTGTTAGAGCCCAGGGTCAGCAGGAGGAGGAGAGGAGCAATGTGTAGGCCGAAGCCTGCACTGGTGGCAGCTTTTGGTCGGTTGTGCCAGCGTGGCTTGTGCTGGACACGATGCAAGCTACACAGCAGGGGAACAGCTGGCGTTGCTGAACCCCACTGACACATTGACTGGTGTTTTTCTCTGTGCAGATCGCATGTCCGGGCAAAAACTGGCGGTGTTAGAGCCCAGGGTCAGCAGGAGGAGGAGAGGAGCAGAGTGTAGGCCGAAGCCTAGTTGAACCAATTTCAAAGGTTACCTTTAACCCCCCCTCAGGTGTTGCAAGGTACAAGAGCCACACCTTGTGCAGCATTAATGCTGCACAAGTAAAAGGTTGCTCTATTTAGTTTGCTCCTTGCACACGCTGAATAAAACACGTACACTATTTAGCCCATTATACTGTCAAACAGTTGTGGAGGCGTGACTTGTCTTTTTAAGGAGACGCAGCACAGGTGTCAAAATTTGCACCTAGGTACTGGGCGCAGATTCCTGAGCGTTGTTATTTGCTGTACAGGAGTCTGCGCTATTGTGATCCCTTGGCCATGCGCTGGGAGCGCTTCCTGTCTTCTGACCTCATTTCATGTCGGCCGTTGCGGTTAGCGATGGACATGAATCCCAGACCCACAGTGTGTTTTCAAAAAATCACACTGCGTGGCTGGGATTCGTGGCCTTGTGCAGTAAATATGTTTGACACTCACACATGTCCTTACACCAGCTTCAGACTGGGCGACCTCATCTGATCCCTTATCGCCTGCCGCGGCCATGAGGACACCCAGTCTGAAGAAGGCGGAAGGAGATGAGTGAACACAGGCAAACATATGCACTGCACATGCCCATCAATCACACCCTCGCTGTCCAAAAAAATAAGACACCGAGGGGCGTTGTTTCGAGCAGGGCAGACGCACAGGCGCAGCCAGCTAACCAATGATGTCAAAAGACGGGCAGCGCTAACAAGGGTGGTGCTGCGTATCATTAGAAAGGAAAGTCACACCTCAGGGACAGTGGAATGGTCTCAATGAGACACATTTTGTACGTGTTGAGTTCCACGTGGGCAAGGAGAAAAAGTTAGCCACCTTGTACAAATGCAGCAGTACTGCTGTACAAGGTGGCTGTTATACATAGAAACACCTGAGGGTGGGGGGCAGGCTCCCTTCAATTTCAGTTCATGTGCCTGCGTGGCGTTTGCAGGTCACGTTGCAAGCTACACAGCAGGGGAACAGCTGGCGTTGCTGAACCCCACTGACACATTGACTGGTGTTTTTCTCTGTGCAGCTCGCATGTCCGGGCAAAAACTGGCGGTGTTAGAGCCCAGGGTCAGCAGGAGGAGGAGAGGAGCAATGTGTAGGCCGAAGCCTGCACTGGTGGCAGCTTTTGGTCGGTTGTGCCAGCGTGGCTTGTGCTGGACACGATGCAAGCTACACAGCAGGGGAACAGCTGGCTTTGCTGAACCCCACTGACACATTGACTGGTGTTTTTCTCTGTGCAGCTCGCATGTCCGGGCAAAAACTGGCGGTGTTAGAGCTCAGGGTCAGCAGGAGGAGGAGAGGTGCAATGTGTAGGCCGAAGCCTGCACTGTTGGCAGCTTTTGGTCGGTTGTGCCAGCGTGGCTTGTGCTGGACACGATGCAAGCTACACAGCAGGGGAACAGCTGGCGTTGCTGAACCCCACTGACACATTGACTGGTGTTTTTCTCTGTGCAGATCGCATGTCCGGGCAAAAACTGGCGGTGTTAGAGCCCAGGGTCAGCAGGAGGAGGAGAGGAGCAGAGTGTAGGCCGAAGCCTAGTTGAACCAATTTCAAAGGTTACCTTTAACCCCCCCTCAGGTGTTGCAAGGTACAAGAGCCACACCTTGTGCAGCATTAATGCTGCACAAGTAAAAGGTTGCTCTATTTAGTTTGCTCCTTGCACACGCTGAATAAAACACGTACACTATTTAGCCCATTATACTGTCAAACAGTTGTGGAGGCGTGACTTGTCTTTTTAAGGAGACGCAGCACAGGTGTCAAAATTTGCACCTAGGTACTGGGCGCAGATTCCTGAGCGTTGTTATTTGCTGCACAGGAGTCTGCGCTATTGTGATCCCTTGGCCATGCGCTGTGAGCGCTTCCTGTCTTCTGACCTCATTTCATGTCGGCCGTTGCGGTTAGCGATGGACATGAATCCCAGACCCACAGTGTGTTTTCAAAAAATCACACTGCGTGGCTGGGATTCGTGGCCTTGTGCAGTAAATAGGTTTGCCGCTCACACATGTCCTTACACCTGCTTCAGACTGGGCGGCCTCAGCTGATCCCTTATTGCCTACCACGGCCAGGAGGCCGCACAGTCTGAAGAAGGCGGAAGGAGATGAGTTAAGACAGGCGAACATATGCACTGCTCGTGCCCATAAACTACACCCTCGCTGACAAAATAAATATGACAATGAGGGGCGTTGTTTCTAGCAGGGCGGATGCACAGGCGCAGCCAGCTAACCATGATGACAAAAGACGGGAAACGCTACCAAGGGGGGTGCTGCGTATCATTAGAAAGGAAAGTCACACCTCAGGGACAGTGGAATGGTCTCAATGAGACACATTTTGTACGTGTTGAGTTCCACGTGGGCAAGGAGAAAAAGTCAGCCACCTTGTACAAATGCAGCAGTACTGCTGTACTAGGTGGCTGTTATACATAGAAACACCTGGGGGGGTGGGGCCAGGTTCCCTTTAATTTCAGTTCATGTGCCTGCGTGGCGTTTGCAGGTCACGTTCCCGGCTACACAGCAGGGGAACAGCTGGCGGTGCTGAACCCCACTAACACATTGGCTGGTGTTTTTCTCTGTGCAGCTAGCACTTCCGGGCAAAAACTAGCGGTGTTTGAGCCCAGGGTCAGCAGGAGGAGGAGAGGAGCAGAGTGTAGGCCGAAGCCTGCACTGGTGGCAGCTTTTGTTCTGTTGTGCCAGCGTGGCTTGTGCTGGACACGTTGCCGACTACACAGCAGGGGAACAGCTGGCGGTGCTGAACCCCACTGACACATCACCTAGTGTTTTTTCTGTGTAGACAACACTTCCAGGTGGCAACTGACAGTGTTGAAACCCAGGGAATCAAAGAGGAGCAGAGTGTAGGCCGAAGCCTGCAGTGGAGCAAGTTGAAAGGGAACCTTTAACCCCCCCCCCCCCCAGGCATTTGTTGCTGAAAGAGCCATCTTGTACAGCAGTAATACTGCACATGGAAAATGGTGGCTCCGAAAATTATGCTCCTTGCAAACGCTGAAGTACACACTCATATAATGTGTCCCCTCACACCGTCAAACCATCCCGGAAGTGGGACTTTCCTTTGTAATGTGACACAGCACAGCCGTCATTCCAACCCCCTTGGTGCCGGGCGCCACCTCCTCAACGTTGTTTGGTTCTGTCACGGAGCCCGCGCTGTAATGTTATCCCTTGGCCATGCACAGTTAGCGGTGCCCGTCTTCTGACATCATGTAGGTGTCAGGCTGGCAGTGCCTGTGCATCCAAGCTGCCCTAGATCCAACCTTGCAGTGTCATCTAATGTAGTCCCACTGCGGGCCAGGGATCCATGGGCATGCGCAGTGCATATCATCGCCTCTCACTCACCTCCTTCCTGCTTCTTCAGACTGTGCGGCGTCACGGCCGTGGCATGCTATTAGGGATCAGCTGACGCCGCCTAGTCTGAAGAAGCGTGAAGAAGGGGAGTGAGAGGCTAGTATATGCACTGCGCATGGCCATGGATACCAGGCCCACTGTGGGATCACATTAGACGACACTGCGAGGTGTGATTTCGGGCAGCGTGGACGCACAGGCGCAGCCAGGACGACAACAAATGATGTCAGAGGACGGGCAGCGCAAACTGTGCATGGCCAAGGGATAACATAACAGCGCAGGGTCCATGACGGAATCAAACAACGCTAAGGAGGCAGCGCACGGTGCCAAGGGGGTAGCAATCACGGCTGTGCTGCGTCACATTACAAAGGAAAGTCCCACCTCCGGGACGGTTGGACGGTGTGAGGGGACACATTACATGAGTGTGTAGTTCAGCGTTTGCAAGGAGCATAATTTCAAGAGCGACCTTTCCCTTGTGCAGTATTAGTGCTGCACATGGTGGCTCTTTCAGTAACAAACGCCTAGGGGGGCGGGGGGGACAGGTCCCCTTACATTTTAGTTGTGCCAGCGTGGCGGTCGCATGACACGTTGCCGGATACACAGCTGGGGATCAGCTGACGTTACATAGTTACATAGTTACATAGTTATTAAGGAAGACTATATGTCCATCTAGTTCAACCCATAGCCTAACCTAACATGTTGATCCAGAGGAAGGCAAAAAAAACCCATGTGCAAAGAGTAAGCTCCACATTGGGGAAAAAAATTCCTTCCCGACTCCACATACGGCAATCAGACTAGTTCCCTGGATCAACGCCCTATCAAGGAATCTAGTGTATATACCCTGTAACATTATACTTTTCCAGAAAGGTATCCAGTCCCCTCTTAAATTTAAGTAATGAATCACTCATTACAACATCATACGGCAGAGAGTTCCATAGTCTCACTGCTCTTACAGTAAAGAATCCGCGTCTGTTATTATGCTTAAACCTTTTTTCCTCCAACCGCAGAGGATGCCCCCTTGTCCCTGTTTCAGGTCTATGATTAAAAAGATCATCAGAAAGGTCTTTGTACTATCCCCTCATATATTTATACATTAAAATAAGATCACCCCTTAGTCTTCGTTTTTCCAAACTAAATAGCCCCAAGTGTAATAACCTATCTTGGTATTGCAGACCCCCCAGTCCTCTAATAACCTTGGTCGCTCTTCTCTGCACCCGCTCCAGTTCAGCTATGTCTTTCTTAAACACCGGAGACCAGAACTGTGCACAGTATTCTAAGTGTGGTCGAACTAGTGACTTGTATAGAGGTAAAATTATGTTCTCCTCATGAGCATCTATGCCTCTTTTAATGCATCCCATTATTTTATTTGCCTTTGTAGCAGCTGCCTGACACTGGCCACTGAATTTAAGTTTGTCATCCACCCATACACCCAGGTCTTTTTCATTGACGGTTTTGCCCAGAGTTTTAGAATTAAGCACATAATTATACATCTTATTACTTCTACCCAAGTGCATGACCTTACATTTATCCCCATTAAAGCTCATTTGCCATTTATCAGCCCAAGCTTCTAGTTTACATAAATCATCCTGTAATATAAAATTGTCCTCCTCTGTATTGATTACCCTGCAGAGTTTAGTGTCATCTGCAAATATTGAAATTCTACTCTGAATGCCCCCTACAAGGTCATTAATAAATATGTTAAAAAGAAGAGGGCCCAATACTGACCCCTGTGGTACCCCACTGCTAACCGCTACCCAGTCCGAGTGTGCTCCATTAATAACCACCCTTTGTTTCCTATCCCTGAGCCAGCTCTCAACCCACTTGCACATATTTTCCCCTATCCCCATTATTCTCATTTTATGTATCAACCTTTTGTGTGGCACCGTATCAAAAGCTTTTGAAAAGTCCATATACACTACATCCACTGGGTTCCCTTGGTCCAATCTGGAACTTACCTCTTCATAGAAACTGATCAAATTAGTCTGACATGAACGGTCCCTAGTAAACCCGTGCTGATACTGGGTCATGAGGTTATTCCTCTTCAGATACTCCAGTATAGCATCCCTTAGAATGCCCTCCAGTATTTTACCCACAGTAGAGGTTAAGCTTACTGGCCTATAATTTCCGAGTTCAGTTTTTGTCCCCTTTTTGAATATTGGCACCACATTTGCTATACGCCAGTCCTGTGGCACAGACCCTGTTATTATGGAGTCTTTAAAGATTAAAAATAATGGTCTATCAATGACTGTACTTAATTCCTGCAGTACTCGAGGGTGTATCCCATCCGGGCCCGGAGATTTGTCAATTTTAGTGATTTTTAGAAGCCGCCGCACTTCCTGCTGGGTTAAGCAGGTGACATTTAATTGGGAATTTTTATCACTAGACATTTTGTCTGCCATGGGATTTTCTTGTGTAAATACTGATGAAAAAAAGTCATTTAGCATATTGGCTTTTTCCTCATCCTCATCCACCATCTCACCCAGACTATTTTTAAGGGGGCCAACACTATCATTTTTTAGTTTCTTACTATTTATGTAGTTAAAGAATATTTTAGGATTATTTTTACTCTCTCTGGCAATGAGTCTCTCTGTCTCAATCTTTGCTGCCTTGATTTGCTTTTTACAGAATTTATTTAATTTTCTGTATTTATTTAATGCCTCCTCACTACCTACTTCCTTTAATTCTCTAAATGCTTTCTTTTTGTCACTTATTGCGCCCCTTACAGCTCTATTTAGCCATATTGGTTTCCTCCTATTTCTAGTATGTTTATTCCCATACGGTATATACTGTGCACAGGTCCTATCCAGGATGCTAATAAACGTCTCCCATTTTCTTTGTGTATTTTTGTGTCTCAGGATATCGTCCCAGTTAATTGCACCAAGATCCTCTCTCATCCGTTGGAAATTTGCTCTCCTGAAGTTTAGTGTCCTTGTAACCCCTCTACTACACATCTTTTTAAAGGATACTTGAAAACTTATTATTTTGTGATCGCTATTTCCCAAGTGACCCCCAACCCTTATATTTGATATGCGGTCTGGCCTGTTGGTTAATATTAGGTCTAGCAGTGCCCCCCTTCTTGTTGGGTCCTGAACCAGTTGTGAAAGGTAATTGTCTCTCATAATTGTCAAAAACTGATTACCTTTGCTGGAACTGCAGGTTTCTATTCCCCAATCTATTTCAGGGTAGTTGAAGTCCCCCATAATAATGACTTCTCCTTGAGTCGCAGCTTCATCTATTTGCTTTACGAGGATATTCTCCATTGCTTCCATTATTTTTGGAGATTTATAACAAACCCTTATCAGTAATTTATTATTTTTTCCCCCTCCCCTTATCTCCACCCACAGGGATTCTACATTTTCATTAAATTCACCTATATTATCGCGCAGGATGGGTTTTAAGGATGATTTTACATATAGACACACCCCTCCCCCTCGCTTATCTGTACGGTCATTTCTGAACAGGCTGTAGCCCTGCAAGTTAACAGCCCAGTCATGGCTCTCATCCAGCCACGTTTCAGATATCCCCACCATGTCATAATTATGCTCCAACAACATTAGTTCTAATTCGTCCATTTTTGTTGGCGAGGCTTCTGGCATTAGTATACATGCACTTTATGTTCCTCTCTGTACTTCTATTTCTTAAATTATTAACTGTTCTGACCCCAACCCCCATGCCACCGCCACCCCCAACTTCCTTATTTGTGCCCAGGTCTCTGTCTGCACTATCTTCCCCTCCAATAAAATGAATACCCTCCCCCCCAATTCCTAGTTTAAACACTCCTCCAACCTTCTAGCCATTCTCTCCCCCAGCACAGCTGCACCCTCCCCATTGAGGTGCAGCCCGTCCCTAGCGTAGAGCCTGTAGCCAACTGAGAAGTCGGCCCAGTTCTGCAGGAACCCAAACCCCTCTTTCCTACACCAATTCTTGAGCCACTTATTAACCTCCCTAATCTCCCGTTGCCTCTCTGGCGTGGCACGTGGTACCGGCAGTATTTCGGAAAATACCACGTTGGAGGCCCTTGCTTTCAGCTTGCAGCCTAATTCCCTGAAATCATCTTTAAGGACCTTCCACCTACCTCTAACTTTGTCATTAGTGCCAATGTGCACCATGACCGCTGGGTCCTCACCAGCCCCTCCCAATAATCTGTCCACCCGATCAGCGATGTGTCGGACTCGAGCGCCAGGTAGGCAGCACACCGTTCGACGATCCCTGTCTTTGTGACAGATTGCCCTATCTGTTCCCCTAATAATTGAGTCCCCCACTACCAGCACCTGTCTGGCCTGCCCTGCTCTCCTATTTCCCTCCTTACTGGAGCAGTCACTCCTCCGGCTTTCAGAGGACATGCCTGGCTGCAGCAGTGCTACCCCTGTACTGGCACCCCCCTCATCTGCCAACTTAGCAAACTTATTGGGGTGTTCCAGATCAGGACTAGCCTCCCTGGCACTCTTCCCTCTACCCCGCTTCCTAACTGTCACCCAGCTTGCTACTTCATTGTCCTGCAGCTCCATCCCACCATCACCCCCCTCATCTGTCCCATTGAGCGTCTGCTCCGTGAGCAGAAGACTCCTCTCCATATTGTCTATGGATCTCAGTGTTGCCAGCTGCACATTTAGAGTCAGAATCTGGGTTTCCAAATGCACAACGTGCTCACATCTCGCACAGCAGTATGCACCCTCGATCGGCTGCTCAAGGACTGCATACATGTGGCAAGATGTGCACTGGATGGCATTAACAATCGTGGAGCACATTTCCTAATGGGGATTGCACCAGACAGAACAGTTCAATTAAAAAAAATAATAATAAATAAATAAATAAATACAAAGTATTAATAAAAATCAGACAGCAATTCCTCCCCTGGAAACTCCCTGAATCCAAAGTCACTGAATCACAAGTCACACTTACCGCCGTCCACACTTACGCTCAGGACACACTTACTGAACCCCAATAACAGAGGAGCGACTGTTGACTGTGCACACAGCACTTCCAGGCACCAACTGGCGGTGTTAGAGCCCAGGGACAGCAGGAGGAGCAGATTGGAGGTATTGCCGCACACACAGCTGGGGATCAGCTGACGTTACTGAACCCCAATAACAGAGGAGCGACTGTTGACTGTGCACACAGCACTTCCAGGCACCAACTGGCGGTGTTAGAGCCCAGGGACAGCAGGAGGAGCAGATTGGAGGTATTGCCGCACACACAGCTGGGGATCAGCTGACGTTACTGAACCCCAATAACAGAGGAGCGACTGTTGACTGTGCACACAGCACTTCCAGGCACCAACTGGCGGTGTTAGAGCCCAGGGACAGCAGGAGGAGCAGAGGAACAGAGTGTAGGCCGAAGCCTGATTGGAGCAAGTTGAAAGGGAACCTTTAACCCCCCCCCCAAGACGTTTGTAGCTGAAAGAGCCATCTTGTGCAGCACTAACGATGCAAAAGGAAAAGGTGGTTCTTTTAATTATGCTCCTTGCAAACACCGAAGTAAACACTAAAAATTTGTCCCCTTATACCGTTAAACCGTCCCGGAGGTGCGAATTTCCTTCGTAATGGGACACAGCACAGCTGACATTCCTATCCCCTTGGTGCCATGCGCTGCCTCCTCAGCGTTGTTTTAAGCTGTCACGGAGCCTGCGCTGTTCTGTTAGCCCTTGGCCATGCCCAATTAGCGCTGCCTGTCTTCTGACATAATTTGGTGTCAGGCTGTTACTGCCTGTGCGTCCACGCTGCTCCAGATCCCACCTCGCAGTCTCGTCCAACGTAATCCCACTGCGGGCCTTGGAACCATGGACATGCACAGTGCATATCCTCGACTCTCACTCCCCTCCTTCCCTCTTCTTCAGACTGTGCGGTGTCACGGCCGTGGCATGCTATTAGGGATCAGCTGACGGCGCACAGTCTAAAGAAGGCGGAGGGAAATGAGCGAGAGCCCGAGGGGAAGATATGCACTGCGCATGGCCATGGATCCCAGGCCCGCAGTGTGACTCAATCAGAAGACACAGCGAGGCGGGATCTCGGGCAGCGCGGCCGCACAGGCGCAGCCAGCCTGACACCAAATTATGTCAGAAGACAGGCAGCGCAAATAGGGCATGCCCAAGGGATAACAGAACAGCGCAGGCTCTGTGACAGCTTAAAACAACGCTGAGGAGGCAGCGCATGGCACCAAGGGGGTAGGAATGACGGCTGTGCTGCGTCACATTGCGAAGGAAAGTCCCAGCTCCGGGACAGTATAACGGTATCAGTGAACACATTTTATAAGTGTTAAGTTCTGCGTGTGCAAGGAGCTAAAAAAAAAGAGCTACCTTTTCCTTGTGCAGCATTACTGCTGCACAAGATGGCTCTTTCAGTAACAAACGACGGGGGGGGGACAGGTTCCCTTACATTTAGGTTGTTGTGCCAGCGTGGCGGTCGCAGGACACATTGCCGGCTACACAGCTGGGGATCAGCTGACGTTACTGAAACCCAATAACACTGGGTCGTATGTTTTTACTGTGCAGCCTGCACTTCTGAGCCGCAACTGGCGGTGTTGGAGCCCAGGAATAGCAGTTCAGGTGGTAGAAAGATGAACACAGCAGGAGACCTGGATGACACCCAATTACTTAATCAGGCAGAGGAGTGGCAAATTCCTGCGAGATCCAGGCCTGGTTCATTTTCAGGAAAGTAAGCCGGTCAACGTTATCGGAGGATAGTCGCATGCGACGGTCTGTTAGTACACCACCTGCGGCACTAAAGACACGTTCCGATAAGACACTAGCCGCAGGGCAAGCCAGCACCTCCAATGCATACTGGCTTAGCTCTGGCCATGTATCCAGCTTAGAGACCCAAAACTTGAACGGGGAAGAGCCGTCTGGGAGTACAGTAAGAGGGCAAGCCATGTAGTCTGTCACCATCTGACGGAACCGTTGCCTCCTGCTGACTGGAGCCGCCGGTGATGGTGTAGACATTTGGGGCGGGCACACAAAAGTGTGCCAGAGTTGTGCCATACTGGGCTTGCCTTGGGCAGTGGCACTGCTTCTGCTCCCTCTTTGGGCAGAGCCTCCCCCACTGCCTCGACGCACTGAGCTGCTTTGTAAAGCACTAGCAGCACTCCTCTCAGTTGGACAGGAGAAGATGATGGAATTCACCAGTGTGTCGTGGTACTCCCGCAATTTACGCTCCCGGGTCAACGCAGGGATGAGGTTTTGGACGTTGTCCCGGTAGCGAGGATCGAGGAGGGTGAACACCCAATAATCAGGCATGTTGAGAATGTGGTCGATGCGGCGGTCGTTTCTCAGGCACTGCAGCATGAAATCCACCATGTGCTGCAGAGTGCCAACTGGCCCAGAAACGCTGTCCCCTGCTTGAGACATGATCTCTGCCCGCTCGTCATCACCCCACCCTCGCTGTACACACTGACCACTGGACAATTGTGTCGCTCCCTCCTCTGGACCGAGCTCTTCCTCCTCCATTGACTCCTCCTCATCCTCCTCACAAATTGGCCCCTGCGTACCCCTTTGTGAGGAACCACGTGGCGCTGACTCTCCAGAAGCTGATGGAAAAGGTGACTCCTCATCCTCCACCTCTTCCACAACATCATCCCTTAACCCTTGCAAAGTTTGCTGAAGCAGGCAGATAAGGGGGACAGTCATGCTGACTAGTGCATCATCTGCACTTGCCATCCGCGTGGAATAATCAAAAGGACGCAAAACCTGGCAGACGTCCTTCATAGTGGCCCACTCTGTGGTTGTGAAGTCTGATCGGCGCTGACTGCGACTTCTTTGCGCCTGATGCAGCTGGTACTCCATAACTGCTTGCTGCTGCTCACACAACCGCTCCAACATATGTAACGTGGAATTCCACCGGGTAGGTAGGTCACATATGATGCGGTGTTCCGGAAGGCGGAATCTGCGCTGCAGAGCAGCAATGCGGGATCTGGCCAAGCTGGAACGCCGCAAGTGAGCACACTCTAGGCGGACCTTGTGCAGCAGGGCATCAAGATCCGGATAGTCCCTCAGAAAACTCTGCACAACCAAATTGAGCACATGTGCCAGACATGGGATGTGAGTGAGGTTGCCAAGGGCCAAAGCTGCCACCAGATTTCGGCCATTGTCACACACTACCATGCCTGGCTGGAGATTCGCTGGCAGTAACCACACATCGCTCTCCTGCTTGATGGCATTCCAGAGCTCCTGCGATGTGTGGCTTCGATGCCCCAATGAAACTAGTTTCAAGACGGCCTGCTGACGTTTGGCCACGGCTGTGCTCATGTCGGTCATAGGTAAACGTTCACGGGTCCATGTGGAGGTGGACTGTGACGGATCCTGCAGAGAGGAATCTGAGGAACTGGTGTAAGAGGAGGAGTCGATGCGTACAGACTGGATTCCTGCAATCCTTGGAGTGGGCAGGACACGTCCTGTGCCACTCGCACGATCTGTACCTGGCTCAACAACATTAACCCAATGGGCAGTGAGGGAAACATATCGCCCCTGTCCATGCTGACTGGTCCACGCATCGGTGGTGAGGTGGACCTTGCTACTGACGGCGTTCAGTAGCGCATGTTTTATGTTTGCCTCAACATGCCTGTGCAGGGCAGGGACAGCCTGCCTGCTGAAGTAAAAGCGGCTGGGCACCTTGTACTGTGGGACTGCCAATGCCATCAAGTCACGGAAGCTGTCAGTCTCCACCAGCCTGAACGAGAGCATTTCCACGGACAACAGTTTGGCAATGCCTGCATTCAGAGCCTGTGCTCGGGGGTGGTTGGCCGAGAATGCCCGCCTTTTCTCCCATGCCTGTACTACCGATGGCTGTAGAGTAGACTGGGAGTGTGAGGATGACTGGGAAGGTGGTGCTGTGGGTGGAATTACACTAGGTCTCTGGACAACAGTGGAGGAAGAGGCAACACGAGATGAAGAGGTGGTAGCTGCCGCTGTTGGTTGGCCTACGTCTTCACTGTGTTTCTGTAACTCCACCGCGTGCCTGGTCCGCACATGTTTCCACATATTTGTGGTATTGAGGTTGCTGACACTTTTACCTCTTTTTACTTTCTGATGACACAGCTTGCATTTGACAAAACAAATGTCATCTGCAACTGTGTCAAAAAAGGACCAGGCACTGCAAGTCTTGGGAGCGCCCTTTTTGGCTTTGGAAAGAGACAGGCTCCTAACGGGTGCCAAAGTGGAGGCTACAGGCTCTGCAGTCTTCCCCCTCCCTCTCCCTCTTTGGCCCGTAAGGGGAAGCTCTTCCTCAGAGCTGCTCCCACCACCTTCCTGTTCCTCACGCCACGATGGGTCAAGGACCTCATCATCTCCACTACCCTCTGCCACCAACTGCTCCTCCTGGGTAGTCTCGGCAGCACAGTACGCATCAGAAAGCGGAATCTGAGTTTCATCATCAGATGCGTACTGCGCTGTGGTCACCGGAGGCACTGGCCCACCTGCCTCTTCAGAGTCAGAGAGAAAAAGCTGTTGGGCATCACTGCACACTGCCTCTTCTTCCATTTCTCCAATGCTGCTTGGCTGGCCCCCTGTTTCCAAGCCAAGAGATTCAGAGAACAGAAGTAGAGACGGCTCCTGTCCTGGGCTCTCTGACTGCCTGGCCAATTTGGCAGGTGGTGAAGAGACAGATGGCTGCTCTCCAGTGCTCTGTGCCTGAGAGGATGTGGCACTAACTGAAGTCGATGCCGAGGCGTTAGCTGCCATCCACCCGACAACGGCTTCAATTTGGTCTTCACGCAGCAGCGGTGCACGGCGCTCTCCGACAAAGCTGCGCATGAAGGACTGTTCCCTGCTGAAACTGAGTGACGACGAGTCACCGGCGCCCGCAGCAGGCACAGAATCACCACGTCTTCTCCCTGCTCCTCTCCCTGCTCCGCGCCCACGCCCACGTGCCTTACTCCCTGCCCTCTTCATCTTGGTTGACAGATAAAGATAAGCAGAAAAGTACTAAGGCCTTAGCGTGCTTATTCCTGAAATGCTCCTTCTAACAGGTGTAAGAAACACTAATGTTGTAAAGTGTGGACTAAACTTTATTATTTTTCAAATGTGGCCTACACAAGTGTTAAGTTGTGTTTGGTGAACTTTACTTTTTTTTTTGTGCAGATCGGGCTACAGAGCTAGTTTAAATCACACGCAGACCGTGCAGACAGCCGTAAACGGCGCTGCAAGGCCAAAAAACCCTCCTCTAGGTTATCCTATGTAGTGTTTTTCCACTATTTAGCTGGAGACGGGTGGAAAGACACTAATAGGAATTTTTTTTTTTAAATTTTAAACAGGCTGCACTATTTGAAAAAAAGGAAATTGTTTTTCAAGGTATGAGGCAGTAACGCACCCTGAGCTGAATCCAACCGGCTATGGCTGCACACAGACTACAGGGCGAGCTGCGCTCACACAGAGACCGTGCAGACAGCCGTAAACGGCGCTGCAAGGCCCAAAAAACCCCCTCTAGGTTATCCTATGTAGTGTTTTTCCACAATTTAGCTGGAGACGGGTGGAAAAACACTAATAGGGAATTTTTTTTAAAATTTTTAAACAGGCTGCACTATTTGAAAGAAAGGAAAATTTTTCTCAAGGTATGAGCCAGTAACGAACCCTGAGCTGAATCCAACCGGCTATGGCTGCACACAGACTACAGGGCGAGCTGGGCTCACACGGAGACCGTGCAGACAGCCGTAAACGGCGCTGCAAGGCCCAAAAACCCCCCTCTAGGTTATCCTATGTAGTGTTTTTCCACAATTTAGCTGGAGACGGGTGGAAAAACACTAATAGGAAATTTGAGAAAAAATGTGCAGCAGGCTGCACTATGAGCAAAAAAGGACAACTGTGTGAGGCAGTGTGAACCCCCCTGAGCTGAATACAACCGGGTATATGGCTGCACACAGACTACAGAGTGAGCTGCACACACACACACACACAGAGACCTTGCAGAACGCTGTTAAAACAGCGCTGCAAGGCAAGAGCAAGGTGAACAGTGAAGAACACACAGCGTTTTGCTAAATTAGCCTTTGGAAAGGAAAATAAAGCAATTAGCTAGCTCAACTGGCCCTCAGTTAGAACACAGCGTCCTGTCCCTAACTGAAATCACAGCAGAGTGAGCGCAAAATGGCGGCAGCGTTTTTTATAGTGCAGAGTGACATCATTTCAGCAGCCAATCACAGCCTTGCCAGTACTTACATGCCCACCATGCTAAACAGGATGTGCCCACACTTCCAATCATTCCTCATTGGCTGCTGCGTTCTGTTTGAATTCTGGGAACTTCCGATTCCGGTATCCGATACGCGGGAAGTATCGGAATTCGGTATCGGAATTCCGATACCGCAAATATCGGCCGATACCCGATACTTGCGGTATCGGAATCCTCAACACTATTAGTAATATATCCCATCTGGTTCATGAGGACGGGGACAGCATGGGCCTGTGGGATTTTAAATGCCAGGGCTGACTTTCAGCTCCAGTCCATACCTGGTAGAAATGTTACAGAATTTGAAGGTCAAGATATTGTAAAGGTATGTGTTCAAGGTGTGGAGCTTCTAGAACATGTTCTCAGATTTTGGAAAATATCAATAAAGGGGTTGTCCAGTTTTAAACTGTGTGGATTCACAAGTCTGCATGCTGAGGAATCTTCGTTGTTGGTAGAGGATGGGGCGTGACCGAAAGTGTACAATTTGTATACATTTGGTCTCATGCCGACTAGACTCTGTCCAAACATGCTTAATGCAAGTTTATAGACCAGATACAGTCTAGCTGGAATGTGGCTGGAAGCATGCAAATTGTATACTTGTTCAGCACTGTGTACTTGTTCACTCACGTTCAGCACTGGAAAATCCTCACAATGCGCAGTGCGAACCCACTGAGGATTCACAAGTCTGCAGTCACATAGAGTGACTATAGACTTGCATTTCAAAACAGGACAATCCCTTTAAGATGAACCTGTCACCTGGAAAAAATGCCCCCAGCCCTGACTGACACTGGCTCTGCAATGGGGTCGGATGTCAGTCATTGCAAGGGGTGCGGTTACAGCTGATCATAGTGGTGACTGAACCATTACCCCGTGACTGAAACCGGGAATGCTGTCTGGGGGTGGGGGGGAGGGAAATGTTTATGGGAGTGGGGGGAGGGAAATGTTTATTTTTTCCCTGCAGTGTTCGGCTCAGTGTGGGCTCTGGGCAGGTTAGTAACAATATTAACCTGCAGATTAACCCCATACATGTAGGTTAATAAAAAAAATTTGGCAGCAGGTTCCCTTTAATGTCAAGCTACAGGGTCACATTTCGGACAAACCATGTTCTGTTTACAAGGGCAACTTAAAGCTACTATTAATATGAATAATGTAAACCATGTCGCAAATAACTAAATGAGGTGTTCTTTAATAAGTTTGCATGGCGTATTTATGTTTTTAAGCTTTTGGATATTTATTTTATATGTGTCCTGCCTTTATTAAAATTGTTATTATCTAGAACAATGTAAATCATCAAATCTAACGAGATAAAATATTTTATACAATATAAAATTACCGTATATACTCGAGTTTAAGCCGACCCGAGTATAAGCCGACCCCCCTAATTTTGCCACAAAAAACTGGGAAAACTTATTGACTCAAGTATAAGCCTAGGGTGAAAATGCAGCAGCTACTGGTGAATTTCAAAAATAAAAATAGATCATTATTTCCCCATAGCTGTGCCATAAAGTGCTCTGCACCGTTCATTATTTGCCCATAGCTGTGCCATATAGTGCTCTTCACCGTTCATTATTTCCCCATAGCTGTGCCATATAGTGCTCTGCACCGTTCATTATTTCCCCATAGCTGTGCCATATAGTGCTCTGCACCGTTCATACTGCCCCATAGCTGTGCCATATAGTGCTCTGCACCGTTCATACTGCCCCATAGCTGTGCCACATAGTGCTCTGCACCGTTCATACTGCCCCATAGCTGTACCATATAGTGCTCTGCACCATTCATACTGCCCCATGGCTGTGCCATAGAGTGCTCTGCACAGTTCATACTGCCCCATAGCTGTGCCATATAGTGCTCTGCACCGTTCATACTGCCCCATAGCTGTGCCATATATAGTGCTCTGCACCGTTCATACTGCCCCATAGCTGTGCCATATAGTGCTCTGCACCGTTCATACTGCCCCATAGCTGTGCCATATAGTGCTCTGCACCGTTCATACTGCCCCATAGATGTGCATATAGTGCTCTGCACCATTCATACTGCCCCATAGCTGTGCCATATAGTGCTCTGCACCGTTCATATTGCCCCATAGCTGTGCCATATAGTGCTCTGCACCGTACATATTGCCCCATAGCTTTGCCATATAGTGCTCTGCACCGTTCATATTGCCCCATAGCTGTGCCCCATATAGTGCTCTGCACCGTTCATATTGCCCCATAGCTGTGCCCCATACAGGGCTCTGCACTGTTCATATTTCCCCATAGATGCTCCACATAAATCTGTGCCGCTGCTGCCGCTGCAATAAAAAAAAAGCCATACTCACCTCTCTTGCTTGCAGCTCTCAGCGTCTCGTTCCGGCGTCTCGTCCCAGCGTCTCTGCTCTGACTGATCAGGCAGAGGGTGCCGCGCACACTATATGCGTCATCGCGCCCTCTGACCTGAACAGTCAGAGCGGAGCGACACCGGGAAGATGGAGTGGCGCCCGGCGGCTGGAACGTGGACAGGTAAATATGCGATACTTACCTGGTCCCGGCATCCGGCTCCTTCCCCCGGACAGCTGGTCTTCGGTGCCGCAGCTTCTTCCTCTATCAGCGGTCACCGACACCGCTGATTAGAGAAATGAATAGGCGGCTCCACCCCTATGGGAGGTGGAGCCGCTTATTCATTTCTCTAATGAGCGGTCCCACGTGACCGCTGAAGAGGGGAAGAGCTGCAGCACAGAAGACCGTGGGACGGCAGGGGGAGCGTCAGGATCACTGGAAGCAGGTAAGTATACCTCAGCGCCCTCACCCCCTCACCCGCCGCCCCTGCCACCCACCTTGACTCGAGTATAAGCCGAGAGGGGCACTTTCAGCCCAAAAATTTGGGCTGAAAATCTCGGCTTATACTCGAGTATATACGGTGTATAAATGGCAGCATTGTGACTCAGTGGATAGCACTGCAGCCTGGCAGTGCAGGTGTCCTGGGTTCAAATCCCACCAAGGACAACATCTACAAGGAGTTTGTATGTTCTCCCTGTGTTTGCGTGGGTTTCCTCCGGGATCTCCGGTTTCCACCCACATTCCAAAGACATACTGATAGGGAATTTAGATTGTGAGCCCCATCGGGGACAGCGATGATAATGTGTGCAAGCTGTAAAGCGCTGCGGAATATGTTAGCGCTATATCTTTTATTTTTTTTTTCTTTTATTTTTTTATATAGCGCTAACATATTCCGCAGCGCTTTACAGGTTGCACACATTATCGTCGCTGTCCCTGTTGGGGCTCACAATCTAAATTCCCTATCAGTATGTCTTTGGAATATATAAAAATAAAGATTATTATTTATTTCTTAAATCATGATGTTGCCTTTGATCTATATTAAAATACATGTTGAATGTGTAAAGATGTCATATGGAAATTTGAGCTCCTTATAAATATTTAGTCTTCACAGGTACGGTAATTTTAGTAAAAAGGAAATATATGTAGAATAAGACTAACAATTAGTGAGGGGATATATAAGAAATATAAGAAATGCACAGAGGCTCCATAATTGCAGGTTTGGCTTGCCCCTCGCAAATAGTACAGTGTTGAAAGGGGTTGTCTCAAGTTGAATGTTCAGGAGCGCATCGCTCCTGGCCTCTGGTTCCTGGTTGCTGGAGGGTGAAGATTAACAGTTAATAACAGCAGCATGGTCACATCGCTGGTCCAAATTGTGCTCTCTTTGAGACTGCTAGCAAAGGCAGCTTTGCTTCTGCTGCATGAGAAAAGCACACAGGGAAAGAAGCTACTCTAGCAGTCTATAGAGCAAAGAGCGTGCTTGTATCATGTTCTCCTTGATTAGGTAACCAAGCAGGCTGAGATGGCAGAACTTGTTTGTCCTCCATCATGACTGAGATTTCACATACTCTTATTTGCTTACGTTGGAGAATATATATATATATTCTAACAGTGGGTACGGAAAGTACTCAGACCCCTTTACATTTTTCACTCTTTGTTTCATTGCAGCCATTTGGTAAATTAAAAAAGTTAATTTTTTCTCATTAATGAACACTCTGCTCCCCATCTTGACTGAAAAAAGCCAGAAATGTAGACATTTTTGCATATTTAATAAAAAAGAAAAACTGAAATATCACATGGTCTTAAATATTCAGACCCTTTGCTCAGACACTCATATTTAAGACACATGGTGTCCATTTCCTTTTGATCCTCCTTGAGATGGTTCTACTCCTTCATTGGAGTCCAGCTTTGTTTAATTAAACTGATACAACTTGATTTGGAAAGGCAGACATCTGTCTATTTGAGACCTCACAGCTGACAGTGCATGTCAGACCAAAGGAGAATCATGAGGTAAAAGGAACTGGCCAATGAGCTCAGAATTGTGGCAAGGCACAGATCTGGCCAAGCTTACAACAGAATTTCTGCAGTACTCAAGGTTCCTAAGAGCACAGTGGCCTCTCCATAATTCTTAAATGAAGAAGTTTGGGACCAACAGAAGTCTTCCTAGACCTGGCCATCCAGCCAAACTGAGCAATCGTGGGAGAAGAGCCTTGGTGAGAGAGGTAAAGAAGAACCACCAAGATCACTGTGGCTGAGCTCCAGAGATGCAGTAGGGAGAAAGTTCCACGAAGTCAAATATCACTGCAGCCTCCACCAATTGGGCCTTTATGGCAGAGTGGCCCGACGGAAGCCTCTCCTCACTGCAAGACATATGAAAGCCCACATAGAATTTGCTAAAAAACACATGAAGGACTCCCAGACTATGAGAAATAAGATTCTCTGATCTGATAAGATGAAGATAGACCTTTTTGGTGATAATTCTAAGCGGTGTATGTGGATAACACCAGGCACTGCTCATCACCTGCACAATGCAATCCCAACAGTGAAACATGGTGGTGGCAGCATCATGCTATAGGGGTGTTTTTCAGCTGCAGAGACAGGACGACTGGTTGTCATTGAAGGAAACCTGAATGCGGCCAAGTGACCATTCTTGCTTGGCCTAGCCAGAGCCCTGACCTAAACCCAATTGAGCATCTCTGGAGAGACCTGAAAATGGCTGTCCACCAACGTTCACCATCCGACCTGATGGAACTGGAGAGGATCTGCAAGGAAGAATGGCAGATGATCCTAAAATCTAGGTGTGAAATAGTTGTTGTATCATTCCCAATAAGACTCATGGCTGTATTAGCTCAAAAGGGTGCATCTACTCAATACTAAGCAAAGGGTCTGAATACTTATGAGTCTGACCATGTAATATTTCAGTTTTTCTTTTTTAATACATTTGCAAAAATTACTACATTTCTGTTTTTTTCAGTCAAGATGGGGTGCAGAGTGTAGATTAATGAGAAAAAAATGAACTTTTTTGAATTTACCAAATGGTTGCAATGAAGCAAAGAGTGAAAAATTTAAAGGGGTCTGAATACTTTCCGTACCCACTGTATGCACTATCATGTAATAAGTGATCCTTATAGACTGTTAAAGTAAAAGGGTTAAGCGTAATATTGTATGCTCATTTTTCATAGTGTGTAGGCGATATTGGTAATATAGCATTGCATAAAGGAAACCTTAGAACATGTAGAACAAGGTCACAGAAAGAGGAGACAGAAGATATGTGTATTCCTTGCAGTATGCAGTTGCCCAGCTTAGTAAAAATCCTTATTCTAGTTATTGCAGGCCTAAAACTTAAAGGGGCATTCCCATCTTCAAGATCCTTTTCCAGTATTAGGTGTAATAATAGTAATAATACTAATACTAATAATAATAGCAAATACTTCCAATTAGAAATGTAATATAGTTTCTCTGATAAATTATGCTGCTTACCCCACATGCAGGGCATTGCAGTAGCTTAGATATCCATGGTTATGACCACTGACAACTAGTAACTGTCAATAAATGAGTGGTCGTAATCAACACTTGAACATAATTGCTCTAATGTAGACTGCTCGTCTCCTTCCCAGACCAAGGACAGCAGAGAGGCACAATGAAAATGCAATATTTTAATGTCATTTATGTAATAATCCAATTTCTAAACATTCCACAGATATATCTATGATGGGGGAAGCATAATTCCTTCAGATTTCAATCCCCAGAATTTTTGGCCTTAGGAAAATAAAGAAATATAATAGTAACCCTAATTATGGATTGTCATGATTCCTCCGCTCAGTGTGTCTTAGACGTAGTGATTGACAGTTTTGCTGTCCTGTGGCATCAGGGTCGTGATGAGCTCTCAGTTTGGTGAATGGTAACTCAGTCGTCCTAACTAGTACAGGGCATGCTGGGCTGTCTGTATTTTGATGGACAGCACCTTTATTCAAACTAGTGCATGGGCATTCTGAGCTGTCGATATTTTGATAGACGGTTCAACCCTCCAATCTGAGACTGGGTGGTGCTGAGCTTCCTTTAGATGGTCTAAATCCTTATTAACGAACCAACTGTTTTGCTAAGCAGTCGGTCCCAGACATCTGCCAGCCGTAGCGTGTCTCCTCTACAAAGAATCATCACTCCCCCATCTAATCAGTAAATGTAGGTGCACATGGTATCACGGACGTGGTTTGTGGAACCGCTGTGCCACGGACTGTGAAGAGCCTGGAGGGGCGTGACTAAGTGAATACCTGACTGTTCACTAGAGCCTCTGATGGTAAAGTTAGACTTGGCTCCCGATGAACACCAGGTGCCATTCCAGGGCAGAACAACAGACGAGCAGCAGCACCCAGAGGACAGAATGGAGGGAGCATCTGGAAAGTGTGTGTTAGAATGCAGCAGATAGTTTGCATCCGAGTGCAGCTGACAGAGTTCACATCAGAGTACAGCAGGCAGTGTTTGCATCAGAGTGCAGCAGGCAGGATCTGCAGTTGAGAGCAGCAGGCAGTGTTTGTATCAGAGTGCAGCAGGCAGGGTCTGCATTAGAGTGCAGCAGGCAGGATCTGCAGTTGAGTGCAGCAGGCAGGATCTGCAGTTGAGTGCAGCAGGCAGGATCTGTAGTTGAGTGCAGCAGGCAGGGTCTGCATTAGAGTGCAGCAGGCAGGATCTGCAGTTGAGTGGAGCAGGCAGGATCTGTAGTTGAGTGGAGCAGGCAGGATCTGCAGTTGAGTGCAGCAGGCACGATCTGCAGATGGGTGCAGCAGGCAAGGTCTGCATTAGAGTGCAGCAAGTAGGGTCTGCAGTTGTGTGCTGTTGTGAGTTCTGTTTTTGGGCTCCCTCTGGTGGTTACTTATGGTACTGGGTGACTTGTCTTTCCTGGGTTTCTGGGTTCCACCTGTTCCAACTTCACAGAAAAAAATCCCCAGTGTAAATTAGATAAAAAATACCTTTATTAGTTAATTAAAACCTATAATAATAAGTGCACTTCACACAAACCATCACCATGACAACAACATAAAATAGAAAAGACCAGGATGATGCCTAGCCCTGTAATGCACTACCTGCACCCTACCATAGGAGGCACCATATCAAGAGGGGATCTGCCCTGGGGCCCTGGGATGCTATACCATGTATCGGTTTCGTTTCTGACATCTAATACAAGCTAAGTAACCCCTTATTATCGTGTTTTACTCCTGATGAACCTCATGAAATAGTGAGGGGAAACGCGTCGAGTCTACAAGGGAGGCTTTGTTTGAGAATGTACTAATTGTGTTTATATATACATCAGTAGGGTATTGGGGTGACCCAAATGGTTGTTGTGTAGGGATTCTCTATAACAAAGGTACCGACTGACTGTGGTTTTTATGTTTGTGGCCTGACTGGGGATTCAGCCCAGTGGGTTTGGACTAGGTACTTGGGTGTCTAATCGGTGCATCAGGTCTATTTTGATGAATACTGATTATTTACATCTTTTATGTATCAAACTTCACTTTGTCTGGAGTACCTGGTTTATGAATGAGCGCTATATATAAAGAGAATCCATACAAGTATATTTAAACCTGTTGAGTGTGTTTAGACATGGTTTACAAGCACTACAGCACTTTATTATACATACAGTATTTTATCTCCCGAAACATCTATAAAGGGACAGTTTAGTGTACAGTCGTCGTTCAGCGGGGGCGCCACGTACTATCATAGGGTGCCAACCTCCGCTGATAGGTAGGGGTAGAGCAGGTAGCAATATAGACTCCCCCTGTTTTTCCATCATATATATTATAGCACTTCTGTATGACTGTGTATGTATTTTCATCCCGTCCTATTTAGGGCCCAATAGGGGTAGAAGGGATAGTCGACGGTGAGCGGGGGCGCCAATTGCGCAGGTCTTTAGGGTGCCAACCTCCGCTGGTAGGTAGGGTGCAGGTAGTGCATTACAGGGCTAGGCATCATCCTGGTCTTTTCTATTTTATGTTGTTGTCATGGTGATGGTTTGTGTGAAGTGCACTTATTATTATAGGTTTTAATTAACTAATAAAGGTATTTTTTATCTAATTTACACTGGGGATTTTTTTCTGTGAAGTTGTTAAAAGTAGAGGTCCCCACAGTTCAATTTTTTTTCTCTGTGAAAGTGTTCCACCTGTTCCATCAGCATATGGGAGTTTCCTATTTAACCTGGCTTTGCTGGCATTTCCTCGCCGGTTATCAATGTATCCAGTGTGTCTTGTTACCTCTGCTCCCTGCTCCTAGAACCTTCTGGACAAGCTAAGTTTGGATTTTCCTGTTTTGTGTTTTGCTTAATTTGGTTTTTAGTCCAGCCTGCAGTTATGTGATTCTCTGCTGCTGGTTGCTCTAGTGGGCTGAAATTGCTTTTCATGTACCATGAGTTAGCACATGAGTTCAAGTAATTTCAGGATGGTTTTTTGAAGGGTTTTTCGCTGACCGCGCAGTTCACTTTTGTATCCTCTGCTATCTAGCTTTAGCGGGCCTCATTTTGCTGAAACTGTTTTCATACTACGTATGTGCTTTCCTCTCATTTCACCGTCATTATATGTGGGGGGCTGCTATTTGCTGTGGGGTATTTCTCTGGAGGCAAGAGAGGTCTGTGTTTCTTCTGATAGGGGAAGTTAGATCTTCGGCTGGAGCGAGACGTCTAGGATCATCGTAGGCACGTTCCCCGGCTACTTTTATTTGTGTGTTAGGTTTAGGGTCGCGGTCAGCTCAGGTTCCATCGCCCTAGAGCTTGTTTGTATCTGTGCTTGTCATTTTTGTGATCCCCTGCCATTGGGATCATGACAGTATAACCGGCCCACAAAGTGTTAATTGTATTGGCTGAAGTAGGAGGATAACTAGTCTGAGGAAGTTTTTTTTTTTTTTTTTTTTTTCCCCTTTCCCTCAGAGTTTGCTGCCTAGCCTTATTGCAGCCTGGCTACTTCCTCCTCCTCTTAATCTTTGAATGGCTCTGATCTCAGCTGTTTATCATGGACGTCCAGAGTTTGGCTTCCAGCCTGAATAATCTTGCCGCTAAGGTTCAAGATATACAGGATTTTGTTGTACATGCTCCTATGTCTGAACCTAGAATTCCTGTCCCAGAGTTTTTTTCTGGAGATAGATCTCGTTTTCTGAATTTTAGGAACAATTGCAAGTTGTTTCTTTCTTTGAAATCTCGCTCCTCTGGAGACCCTGCTCAGCAAGTCAAGATAATTATATCTTTCCTGCGGGGTGACCCTCAGGATTGGGCATTTGCATTGGCACCAGGGGACCCTGCGTTGCTTAATGCGGATGCGTTTTTTCTGGCATTGGGTTTGCTCTATGAGGAACCTAACCAAGAGATTCAGGCTGAAAAAGCTTTGTTGGCCCTCTCTCAGGGGCAAGATGAAGCAGAAATTTATTGTCAAAAATTTCGGAAGTGGTCGGTACTTACTCAGTGGAATGAGTGCGCTCTGGCTGCAAAGTTTAGAGATGGCCTTTCTGAGGCCATTAAAGATGTTATGGTGGGGTTCCCTGCGCCTGCTGGTCTGAATGAGTCTATGACTATGGCTGTTCAGATTGATCGGCGTTTACGGGAGCGCAAACCTGTGCATCATTTGGCGGTGTCGTCTGAACCGTCACCTGAGATAATGCAATGTGATAGAATTCAGTCCAGAAGTGAACGGCAAAAGTATAGGCGGAAAAAAGGGTTGTGCTTTTATTGTGGTGATTCAGCTCATGTTATATCAGCATGCTCTAAACGCACAAAAAAGGTTGATAAGTCTGTTGCCATTAGTACTTTACAGTCTAAGTTCATTCTGTCTGTGACTCTGATTTGTTCATTATCATCCATTTCCGTCGATGCCTATGTGGATTCAGGCGCTGCCCTGAGTCTTATGGATTGGTCATTTGCCAATCGCTGTGGGTTTAGTCTGGAGCCTCTGGAAGTCCCTATTCCTTTGAAGGGAATTGACTCTACACCTTTGGCTATGAATAAACCTCAGTACTGGACACAAGTGACCATGCGTATGACTCCCGTTCATCAGGAGGTGATTCGCTTCCTGGTACTGTATAATTTGCATGATGTTCTAGTACTTGGTCTGCCATGGTTACAAACTCATAATCCAGTCCTTGACTGGAAATCAATGTCTGTGTTAAGCTGGGGTTGTCAGGGGGGTCATGATGATGCACCTCCGATTTCTATCGCTTCATCTACTCCTTCTGAGATTCCTGTGTTTTTGTCTGACTATCGGGATGTTTTTGAGGAGCCTAAGCTCAGTTCGCTTCCTCCTCACAGGGATTGCGATTGTGCTATAAATTTAATTCCAGGCAGTAAATTTCCTAAAGGTCGTTTGTTCAATCTGTCAGTGCCAGAGCATACTGCTATGCGGGATTATGTTAAGGAGTCCTTGGAAAAGGGACATATCCGTCCATCTTTGTCCCCTTTGGGAGCAGGTTTTTTTTTCGTGGCCAAAAAAGATGGTTCCTTGAGGCCTTGTATAGATTATCGTCTTTTGAATAAGATTACCGTAAAATATCAGTATCCTTTGCCATTGTTGACTGATTTGTTTGCTCGCATTAAGGGGGCTAAATGGTTCACTAAGATTGATCTTCGGGGTGCGTATAATCTTATACGAATAAAGCAAGGTGATGAGTGGAAAACCGCATTTAATACGCCTGAGGGCCATTTTGAGTATTTGGTAATGCCTTTTGGACTTTCTAATGCTCCTTCAGTCTTCCAGTCCTTTATGCACGATATTTTCCGTGAATATCTGGATAAATTTATGATTGTGTATTTGGATGATATTTTGGTTTTTTCTGATGACTGGGAGTCTCATGTTCAGCAGGTCAGGAAGGTGTTTCAGGTCCTGCGGGCCAATTCCTTGTTTGTAAAAGGCTCAAAGTGTCTCTTTGGAGTCCAGAAGATTTCTTTCTTGGGGTATATTTTTTCCCCTTCTACTATTGAGATGGATCCCGTCAAGGTTCAGGCTATTTGTGACTGGACGCAGCCTACATCTCTTAAGAGTCTACAGAAGTTCTTGGGTTTTGCTAATTTCTATCGTCGTTTTATAACTAATTTTTCTAGTGTTGTTAAGCCTTTGACGGATTTGACTAAGAAGGGTGCTGATGTTGCTAATTGGTCTCCTGCGGCTGTGGAGGCCTTTCAGGAACTTAAGCGCCGGTTTTCTTCTGCTCCTGTGTTGCATCAGCCAGATGTTTCGCTCCCTTTTCAGGTTGAGGTTGATGCTTCCGAGATTGGAGCGGGGGCGGTTTTGTCACAGAGAAGCTCCGATGGCTCAGTGATGAAGCCATGCGCGTTTTTTTTCTAGAAAGTTTTCGCCGGCTGAGCGGAATTATGATGTTGGTAATCGGGAACTTTTGGCCATGAAGTGGGCATTTGAGGAGTGGCGTCATTGGCTAGAGGGTGCTAGACATCGTGTGGTGGTCTTGACTGATCACAAAAATTTGATTTACCTTGAGTCTGCCAGGCGTCTGAATCCTAGACAGGCTCGTTGGTCACTGTTTTTCTCTCGTTTCAATTTTGTGGTTTCATACCTGCCAGGTTCAAAGAATGTGAAGGCGGATGCTCTTTCTAGGAGTTTTGTGCCTGACTCCCTTGGAAATTCTGAGCCCTCTGGTATCCTTAGGGATGGGGTGATTTTGTCTGCTGTCTCCCCAGACTTGCGACGTGCTTTGCAGGAGTTTCAGGCGGGTAAACCTGATCGTTGTCCGCCTGAGAGACTGTTTGTTCCGGATAATTGGACCAGTAGAGTCATCTCCGAGGTCCATTCTTCTGCGTTGGCAGGTCATCCTGGAATATTTGGTACTAGAGACTTGGTGGCCAGGTCTTTTTGGTGGCCTTCCTTGTCGAGGGATGTGCGTTCTTTTGTGCAGTCTTGTGAGGTTTGTGCTCGGGCTAAGCCTTGCTGTTCTCGGGCCAGTGGATTGTTGTCACCTTTGCCTATCCCGAAGAGGCCTTGGACGCACATTTCCATGGACTTTATTTCGGATCTCCCTGTCTCTCAAAAAATGTCCGTCATCTGGGTTGTGTGTGATCGCTTTTCTAAAATGGTTCATCTGGTACCCTTGCCTAAGTTGCCTTCCTCCTCTGAGTTAGTCCCTCTGTTTTTTCAGAATGTGGTTCGTTTGCATGAGATTCCTGAGAACATCGTTTCTGACAGGGGATCCCAGTTTGTGTCTAGATTTTGGCGGACGTTCTGTGCTAAGATGGGCATTGATTTGTCCTTTTCGTCTGCATTCCATCCTCAGACGAATGGCCAGACTGAACGAACTAATCAGACCTTGGAAACTTATTTAAGGTGTTTTGTTTCTGCTGATCAGGATGACTGGGTTACCTTTTTGCCGCTGGCCGAGTTTGCCCTTAATAATCGGGCTAGTTCTGCTACCTTGGTTTCTCCTTTCTTTTGTAATTCGGGGTTTCATCCTCGTTTTTCCTCTGGTCAGGTGGAACCTTCTGATTGTCCTGGAGTGGACATGGTGGTGGATAGGTTGCATCGGATTTGGAGTCATGTGGTGGACAATTTGAAGTTGTCCCAGGAGAAGGCTCAGCAGTTTGCTAATCGCCGTCGCCGCGTGGGTCCTCGACTTCTTGTTGGTGACTTGGTGTGGTTGTCTTCTCGTTTTGTTCCTATGAAGGTCTCTTCTCCTAAGTTCAAGCCTCGGTTCATCGGTCCCTATAGGATCTTGGAAATTCTTAACCCTGTGTCGTTTCGTTTGGATCTCCCGGCATCGTTTGCTATTCATAATGTGTTCCATCGGTCGTTGTTGCGGAAGTATGAGGTACCTGTTGTTCCTTCGCTTGAGCCTCCTGCTCCAGTGCTGGTGGAGGGAGAATTGGAGTATGTTGTGGAGAAGATCTTGGATTCTCGTGTTTCCAGACGGAAACTCCAGTATTTGGTCAAGTGGAAGGGTTATGGTCAGGAGGATAATTCTTGGGTGGTTGCCTCGGATGTTCATGCTGATGATTTGGTTCGCGCTTTTCATAGGGCTCATCCTGGTCGCCCTGGTGGTTCTCGTGAGGGTTCGGTGACCCCTCCTCAAGGGGGGGGTACTGTTGTGAGTTCTGTTTTTGGGCTCCCTCTGGTGGTTACTTATGGTACTGGGTGACTTGTCTTTCCTGGGTTTCTGGGTTCCACCTGTTCCATCAGCATATGGGAGTTTCCTATTTAACCTGGCTTTGCTGGCATTTCCTTGCCGGTTATCAATGTATCCAGTGTGTCTTGTTACCTCTGCTCCCTGCTCCTAGAACCTTCTGGACAAGCTAAGTTTGGATTTTCCTGTTTTGTGTTTTGCTTAATTTGGTTTTTAGTCCAGCCTGCAGTTATGTGATTCTCTGCTGCTGGTTGCTCTAGTGGGCTGAAATTGCTTTTCATGTACCATGAGTTGGCACATGAGTTCAAGTAATTTCAGGATGGTTTTTTGAAGGGTTTTTCGCTGACCGCGCAGTTCACTTTTGTATCCTCTGCTATCTAGCTTTAGCGGGCCTCATTTTGCTGAAACTGTTTTCATACTACGTATGTGCTTTCCTCTCATTTCACCGTCATTATATGTGGGGGGCTGCTATTTGCTGTGGGGTATTTCTCTGGAGGCAAGAGAGGTCTGTGTTTCTTCTGATAGGGGAAGTTAGATCTTCGGCTGGAGCGAGACGTCTAGGATCATCGTAGGCACGTTCCCCGGCTACTTTTATTTGTGTGTTAGGTTTAGGGTCGCGGTCAGCTCAGGTTCCATCGCCCTAGAGCTTGTTTGTATCTGTGCTTGTCATTTTTGTGATCCCCTGCCATTGGGATCATGACAGTGTGCAGCGGGGACTGGTATGCAACCGTACACAACTTAGAGTGCAAAACTGGAAGGTTTCTCAGGCACCTCCCCAGTGGGGAGCAAGCAATATATGCATAATGTTTCATAGCCATTGGCTGGGGAGAAAATAGCAAGTGCACGCGCTGGCGCTTTAAGAGGGCAGGAGCGCACGCGTGCGAGCCCTAAGGACATGTCTAGAGGACCGGCTGGAAGCATGCCAAGCATGGGGAAGGGAAGAACTGTCTGCAGCATAGGGGAGTGAAGAGACACGCCAGGACCCTTCCTGTCAGAGCAGGGGTCCGACGTGGTGCTAACACACGGTCAGGAAACGCTGTGGGTTGGATGCTGCATACCTCCGCAGCATCCAACCGACAGGGTCCAGATGTTGCAACATAGTGGACAAGATTTCAAGAAATCCCATGTCCACTACGTGTGCACTGACACCTGCGGCTTACCTGCAGAGATGGACGCGCGGGATTCCGCATGGTTAAATGAACACATGCGGATTCACCTGTGTTCAAAAGCCGGCAGCATTTTGGACACAGCAGACATGTGCTGCATACAAAGCGCTGCCAGTTCCTGAACGTCTACACATACCCTAAGAGCTTTGTTTATTTTAAACTTTTTTTTTACTGTTTTGCCTTGTGTGTATATTATCTTAATAAACAAAATTAAGCTCTGAGTTTGTCTTTGTCTGGAATGCTCATCGCAAGAAGCCCTTAAAGGGGTCACACTTGGCGTAAGAAAATACGGTCTGTTTTTTACAGGCGTAATACGCAGAAATGATCCCAAAACAGTGATCCGTATGTCATCCGTAGGCAGGGTGTGGCTGCATATCTACTATATAATTGTCTGCTCCCAGCCACCCCAGAAATGGCGCATCTGTAAGATGCGCCTATTCTGGCACTTAGCCTCTCTCTCCCGAGTAGCGGTGAGATATGGGGTAATAAAGGGTTAATGTCACCTTGCTAATGTAAGGTGACATTAAGCCTGGTTAATAATGGAGAGATGTCAATAAGACACCTATCCATTATTGATTCTATATTAATAAAGGGTTAATAATACACACACATTAAAAATAAAGTATTTTAATGAAATAGAAACACACATGGGTTGTAAAATCTTTAATATACGCTTAATCCACCTGAAGACCCTCATTCTGTAAAAGAAGAAAAGAAAAAAGCAACAATATCCCATACCTCTCCGGCGCTCAGTCATGTCCCACGCTGTAAATCCATCTGAAGGGGTTAAATAATTTTACAACCAGGAGCCTGCTAATGCAGCTGTTGCTCCTGCTTGTAAAAACTGGGGAATGAATGGAAAGCAGGGGAACATAGCTACCTAGACTTGCGGTGCTGTGCCCCCTGGTGGCATAAACTCATGAACTCTAGCGTTAGAAAATATTCAGAAAAATTCCCACCAGAATTGGACTCCGTGTCTGGTGGCACGTTTGCCCGATCGCTATTCTCATTACAGCTTTTTGAACCATACTATACGGTTTTCCGTTACAACATACATCATACCAAGTCTCTCATTAGAGAGTTGCGTATTTTACATGCTCAGTACAGCACGTAACTGAAGAAGGTTCTGTATGAACCGAAACGTTTTCTGTGTACTGTGTTGTGAATTCTGTGGTCAAGCTCCCTCCTGTGGTCATGAGTGGTACTTCGGCTGGTTCTGTCTATGAGCTTCCGCTGGTGGATGTGAGTGGGGCTGCGGCTTCTGAGTTTCCTTCCTCAGGTAACGAGGTTAAGTCGTTAGGTGCTGCTCTATTTAACTCCACCTAGTTCTTTGTTCCTGGCCTCCAGTCAATGTTCCAGTATTGGTCTGGCTCTCTCCTGAATCGTTCTTGTGGCTTGTCTGCCCTGCATAAGCTAAGTTCTGCTTGTGTTACTTTTGTTTGCTATATTTTCTGTCCAGCTTGCTATATTGGTTTTTCTTGCTTGCTGGAAGCTCTGAGACGCAGAGGGAGCACCTCCGTACCGTTAGTCGGTGCGGAGGGTCTTTTTGCCCCCTCTGCGTGGTTGTTTGTAGGTTTTTGTGCTGACCGCAAAGCTATCTTTCCTATCTTTCCTATCCTCGGTCTATTCAGTAAGTCGGGCCTCACTGCTAAAATCTCCAATCATCTCTGTGTTTGTATTTTCATCTTAACTCACAGTCATTATATGTGGGGGGCTGCCTTTACCTTTGGGGAATTTCTCTGAGGCAAGGTAGGCTTATTTTTCTATCTTCAGGGCTAGTTAGTTTCTCAGGCTGTGCCGAGTTGCATAGGGAGCGTTAGGCGCAATCCACGGCTACCTCTAGTGTGGTATGATAGGATTAGGGATTGAGGTCAGCAGAGTTCCCACGTCTCAGAGCTCGTCCTATGTTAGTAACTATCAGGTCACTTTGTGTGTTCTTAACCACTAGGTCCATTGTGGTTCTGAATCACCTGTTCATAACAGTACTGCAATAAATTCTCCTTCTACGCATTTAAGCTGAGTGCTAGGTTTATATTTACTACAGAAATAACTTGAATCTGACAAAAGTAATAATAAAGAAATCAATGAAAATGAACAAATGAAACTGAGACATTGTTTTTCAACCATGCTTCCACAGAATTTTAAAAAAATAAAACTCATGAAATAGACCTGGACAGAAATTATGGTACCCCTGAAAATAATGTGGCAAAAGGGACATGTTAAATCAAGGTGTGTCCACTAACTAGCATCACAGGTGTCTACAATCTTGGAATCAGTGAGTGAGCCTGTATATAAGGCTACAGATACTCACTGTGCTGTGTTGGTGACATGGTGTGTACCACACTCAACATGGACCAGAGGAATCAAAGGAAAGATGTCTTAGGAGATTAGAAAGAAAATTATAGACAAACATGTTAAAAGGTAAAAGTTATAAGACCATCTCCAAGCAGCTTGATGTTCCTGTGACTACAGTTGCACATATCACTCAGAAATTTAAGATCCATGGGACTGTAGCCAACCTCCCTGGACGTGGCCACAGGAGTAAAAATGATGACAAATCAAAGAGACGGATAATACAAATGGTAACAAAAGAGCCCAGAAAACTTCTAAACATATTAAAGGTGAACTTCAAGCTCAGGGAACATCAGTGTCAAAATGCACCATCCGTCGTTGTATGAACAAAAGTGGACTTCATGGGAGACGACCAAGGAGGACACAATTGTTGAAAAAAAATCATAAAAAGCCAGACTGGAATTTGCCAAACTACATGTTGACAAGCCACAAAGCTTCTAGGAGAATGTCCTATGGACAGGTGAATCAAAAATGGAACTTTTTGGCAAGGCACATCAGCTCTATATTCACCGACGGAAAAGTGAAGCATATCAAGAAAAGAACACTGTTCCTATTGTGAAACATGGAGCAGGCTCTGTTATGTTATGGGGCTGCATTGCTGCATCTGGCACAGGATGTCTAGAATTTGTGCAGGGTACAATGAAATCTCCAGACTATCAAGGGATTCTAAAGAGAAATGTGCTGCCCAGTGTCAGAAATCTTGGTCTCAGTTGCAGGTCATGGGTCTTGTAACAGGTTAATGACCCAAAATATGCAGCTAAAACAGCCAAGAATGGCTAAGAGGAAAACATTGGAAAATTCTGAAGTGGCGTTCTGTGAGCCCTGACCTACTGTAAATCCTATTGATCATCTTTGGAAAGAGCTGAAACATGCTGTCTGGAAAAGGCAACCTTGAAACATGAGACAACTGGAGCAGTTTGCTCTTGAGGAGTGGGCCAAAATACCTGTTGAGAGGTGCAGAAGTATCATTGATAGTTACAGGAATCATTTGATTGCAGTGATTGCCTCAAAAGGTTGTTCAACAAAATCTTAAGTTAAGGGTACCATCATTTCTGTCCAGGCCTATTTCATGAGTTTTTTTTTTTTTTTTTTCAATTCTGTGGTAGCATGGTTGAAAACCAATGTATGACTTTCATTTGTTCATTTTCAAAGATTTTTTATTTATTATTACAGTATTATTATTATTTTTGTCAGATGTAAGTTATTTCTGTGACCATTGTGGGTTTTTCTGTTATTAAGCAAGGGGTACCAACAGTTTTGACCACGTGTGTACCTATCAAATAGACCAGCATCATGAGCACGAGGCTTGTGCCCATCCCGTGTGCAACCTTCCCGAAGAGGAGGAAGCAGAAACCCTCCTGGATCTGCTCACGCAAGTCAAGGTGGACGGATCCATTGAGGATGTAGAGATGGGCCACCAGCTCTCTGAGGACCAGCGGTCCCAGCTGGCGATTACTCTACACCCCTTCTGGGAGCTGTTCAGCAGCCTTCCCGGAAGAACCGAGTTGTCCATCACATGGACACTGGGGATTACACCCCCGATCTGGCAGTCAGCATATCAGGTCTCTCTCGTGGTGCAGCAGAAGCTGCGCCAGGAGATTGACGAGATGCTGAAGCTGGGGGTGATCCAGGCATCCAAAAGCACATGGGCATCGCCGGTAGTCTCTGTCCCCAAAAAAGAACGAACAACCTGGTTCTGCATGGACTACTGGGGGCTCAATGCTGTCATGGTGACCGATGTGCTCCCTATGCCATGCATCGATGACCTGCTTGACCAGTTGGCCGGGACTAAGTACCTGACCATCATGAATCTGAACTGGGGATATTGGCAGATCCCTCTGACCCACGAGGCCCGGAGCACTCTGCCTTCATCACCCCGTTTGGACTGCACAAGTCTACCGTGATGCCCTTTGGCATGAAGAATGTCCCTGTCACTTTTCAGCGGATGGTCAACACGATGCTTCAGGGTCCTGAAGGGTATTCTGCTGCGTACCTGGATGATATTGCCATCTTCAGTCCCACATGAGAGGATCACCTAGAGCATCTGATGCAGGTGCTTAGGTGGATCCACCGGGCAGGTTTGACCATCAAGCTGGAAAAATTGCCAGCTGGGCATGAGCGAGGTCCTCTACCTGGGTCAACGGGTAGGTGGGGGGGTTCTGAAGCCAGAATTCGGGAAAGTGGATGCTATCGCATCCTGGCCCACCCCCAGGAACAAGAAACAGGTGACGTCCTTCCTGGGGACCTCTGGGTTCTATAGGAAGTTTGTTCTACACTATAGTACCCTGGCCAAGCTCTTGAAGGACCTCACCAAGAAAAAGCTGCCTCTCGCGGTAGACAGGTCATTCATCTGCGAGACCGCTTTTCAGGTGCTCAAGACGTTTTTCTCCAGCTCCCCAGTACTACAAGCTGCTGACTTTGCGCGGCCGTTTGTAGTACAAACCAACGCCAGTGACTTTGGCCTCGGTGCCGTGCTCAGCCAGGTCAACGCAGCGGGCCAGGAGCATCCCATCCTGTACCTGAGCAGGAAGCTATTGCCGAGAGAAGTGGCCTACTCCACGATGGAAAAGAAGTGCCTGGCAACTGTGTGGGCCCTGCAGCCATACTTGTACATGCATCCTTTCATCGTGGAGCCGGACCACAACCCTCTCAGCTGGTTACACACGGTCTCTGGGATGAATGGGAGGTTGCTGCGGTGGAGCCTGGCGCTCCAGCAGTACCACTTCTTCATTCTCCACAAAAGGGGCTGTGACCATGGCAATGCTGATGGACTATCCCAGCAAGGAGAGATTGCGGGAGTGCTCTCGGGGAACACAGGAATGTGATGCCCCCTAGCTCCTTCTAAAGGGGGTAGGTGTGAGATATGGGGTTGGTATCATTTTGATAGCTGATGGAATTCCCTGTCAGATGCAGTGGCCCAAAGATACTCGCTCCAAACCAGCCCTCCACCTCTGGCATTCCCCCAGGCCCAAAGGTTAAGTCAAATAACCCTTATACAATGGGACCTCATTATCCCAAGGAGGCACTTGCTTGGACCGAGCAGATCAATGTTTTTCTTTAATTAACCCAGGCAAATAGGCCTTTGAAGCTCTCTCCAGGGGGCCAAAAGACCGTAAACTCTGTGTCTCCCAGCCCCAAGTTCCTCAATTATCACAGGGGTGTGAATTCTTGTGCAGGACCAACCAACTGGAGTCCTTTGTTTGACTCAAGCTGACATCGTGGCACCACAGATCGCAGACCAGCACAGGGCTCTGAGATATTGAATCTGGAAAATGACCGATCATAACAGCATATAATATCTCTATGCCAAGCCGAGCACATAATCGGAAGTGGCATTCTTTCCCCCACACGCCCGTGCCTGGTAGCCACCTGTAGAACTCTGCATTATTGAGTTATTGAGCATATTTGGTCTCCCTGCACAGATAAAATCCAGCGGAACCCAGTTGCGCCGCCGCCATCTTAGTTAGACCCTTAGGCGGAAAGTCATGAGCATCTGTGGTTCTGGACAGAAAACCATACTCTCAGATATGGGAAGATGGAGGCTGCACAAGCCCAGAGGTGGGCGCAGCGTGTGGGAGGAGCAGCCTAGGGGATAATAGGTAACTCCTCATTTTGTACTCAGCTTTTCTATTGGCAGGAGGCCAGCTGACATAGCCAGAGAATCTCGCAACAAAGATTTGGACCTGTGATCCATCAGCACCTCCCTGTGGTCTCATGATAGATAACACAGTAATTGCAATCTATCTGTATCCCAAAACTACACTCCTGACTGTATACCTGTATATCTGCTTTTGTAAACATATACCTGTATCTTTCTAGTGCTCATTTCGACTATTAAAAATAAAATTAACTTTAGGCTGCTTTTTATCTTGATTCACGAATCCCCACGTCTTCACACTCAGTTAGCTATTATACGCTCCCCAGGTTGGTTCCCGACCCGATATAAGCCTGCTGTCAGATAGGGCTTATATTGAATGATGAACTGGTGGCAGCATATCATACTGTGTTAGCGAGGAGCACTGACAGTGATGGCCAGAAGGTTTATTTATATATATCCCCAGCCTGGACTGGTGATGTACATCACCCTTCACTGGGAGCGCCTCAATAACTCGTACGTATAAGGGAAGCCTTTCCGGCGACTATTTGCCCTCAGTGCAGTTCGCTAACTGACAAGTGGTGGGGCAAGTGGTGGTGCCAGAGAGCCGATCCCTGCTGGCTCCTTATCTCCCCTACCCAGAGGTGAGCGAAGGTGACATACCCCACCCCTGTGCGATCCGTTACAGTGATGCTGTAGTGATCCCAGTCCTGGGCCTGCTTTCCTAATATCAGCCAAAAATGCATGTTTGTGCCACATCAAGACAGGGCTTCCTGGCATTTTTTCCCCTACCTTCTTCTAACTGTTATTCAGCTACCTACTTCTTGGTCCTGATATTCCGCATCTCAACCCTCATCCATATCAGTGACCCCTGCCAGCACATGCTCAGTGAGCTCTAAAATCCTTTCCAGGATTGCAATGCTCCTGACTGTTGCAAGCTGCACATTTAGGCCAGGGTCACATTTGCGAGTGTGATGCAAGAAACTCGCATGAGTCTCTCGCATCAATACCCGGTGCTGCCACCAGCACTCAGGACCGGAGCGTGCAGCTGCATGTATTTCTATGCAGCTGCAAGCTCTGGTCCCGAGTGCCGCGAGAGACACGCGTGAGTTTCTCGCATCACACTCGCAAGTGTGACCCCAGCCTTAGATTAATTATCTGGGCTTCCAAACATGTAACATGCTGACATCGAGTGCAGATATATTCACCCTCATATCGTTGTTCAAGGCATGCATACATCTCACAAGACATACACCTGGTAGCATGTCCATGGATCGCATGTTAAATGAGGATAAACAGTACAGATAAAAGAATAAGCACAATGGAAAACACCAAACTATGCTTTATGTTAAACTATAGTATTGTGTTTTATTATGCACTTATCTACCCCCTCTGCACTTTAACACCACCTCTGCTCCGCTCTGCAGCACTGCTTAGGCTCACTCGAATTTGTAGTACTCCAGACAGCGCAGCAATTTTGGTGCCAATTTTACCCATTTTCCAGTGTGAAAATGTAAAATCTGGGGCTAAAACAAAAGTTTGGTGGTAAAAACGTAGTGATTTTTTTCTTCACTGCCCAATGGTATAAAATTCTGTGACACACCTCTGGTGTCAATATGATCACTGCACCCCTAGATGAATTCATTGAGAGGTGTAGTTTGTAAAATGGGGTCACTTATGGGGGGGTTCTGCGGTTCTGGCACTTCAGGGGCTGTGACATGACACCCTAAAATCATTCCAGCAAAATCTGAACTCCAACATGGCACTTTTTCCCTTCTGAGCTTTGCACTGTGCCTCAAAAGTAGTTTTCGACCACATATGGGATATCAGCATGCTCAGTAGAAATTGCATATCAAATTTTGGGGTTCATTTTCTCCTGATATCCTTGTGAAAATGAAAAAAATGATGACTAAAACAACATTTTTATGGTAAAAAAATGTTTTTTTCATTTTCACAGATCAACGTTGTAAAATTTTGTGAAGCAACTGAGGGTTCAAGGTGCTCACCACACATCTAGATAAATTCTTTGAGGGGTCTAGTTTCCAAAATTGGGACACTTGTGGGGGTTTTCTACTGTATAGGCACATCAGGGGCTCTCCAAACGCAACATGACACTCACAAACCATTCCATCAAATTCTGCATTCCAAAATGTCACTCCTTCTTTTCTGAGGCCTGTACTGCGCCCAAACAGTAGATTACCCCCACATATATGGGGTATCAGCGTAGTCAGGAAAAATTGCACAACAAATTTTGGGCTCCATTTTCTCCTTCTACCCTTGTGAAAATGCAAAAATTGAGGCTAAAAGAATACTTTTGTTAGGAAAATGTGATTTTTTTTAAATTTTCACGGCTCAATGTTATAAACTTCTGTGAAGCACCTGGGGGTTCAAGGTATTCACTACACATCTAGATAAGTTTCCTGAGGGTCTAGTTTCCACTATTTAGGCACATCAGAAGCTCTCCAAATGCGACATGCCATCCATTAATTATTCCAGCAAATTTGACATTCAAAAAGTCAAATGGCGCTTCATCCCTTCCGATCCCTGCTGTGTGCCCAAACAGTAGTTTTCCTCCACATATTGGGTACTGACGTACTCAGGAGAAATTGCACAATATATTTTGAGGTACCCTTATGAAAATGCAAAACATGGGGCTAAAAGAACACTTTTGTGTAAAAATTGTGATTTTTTTTAATTGTCACAGCTCAACGTTATAAATTTCGGTGAAGCACCTGTGAGTTCAAAGTGCTTACCAAACATCTAAATAAGTTCTCTGAGGGGTTTAATTTCAAAAATAGTCACTTATGGGGGTTTCCACTGTTTAGGCATATCAGTGGTGCCATGGGGTACATTAAGTATTGCAGCAAATTTTACGCTCAAAAAATCCTGAAAACATGACCTGTTTGCGGCCCTCGAGGAATGCAGTTTGACACCTCTGCTTTTAGTAATTCACAACTAAAGAAATAATTAGGAGTAAATAAACTTTCCGGAAGCTTTTTCATATTTGGCATGGGCTTTAAAGGGACACTGTCACCTGAATTTGGAGGGAACAATCTTCAGCCATGGAGGCGGGGTTTTCGGGTGTTTGATTCACCCTTTCCTTACCCGCTGGCTGCATGCTGGCTGCAATATTGGATTGAAGTTCATTCTCTGTCCTCCGTAGTACACACCTGCACATTGCAATCTTGCCTTGCGCAGGCGTGTACTACGGAGGACAGAGAATGAACTTCAATCCAATATTGCAGCCAGCATACAGCCAGCGGGTAAGGAAAGGGTGAATCAAACACCCGAAAACCCCGCCTCCATGGCTGAAGATTGTTCCCTCCAAATTCAGGTGACAGTGTCCCTTTAATTGCCTGCACATAAAGGGCGTGGGTCCTGAGACATCACCCATGCGCTGAACAGACCCTCAACAATGTGCAGTTCATGAGAGACTAGTAGACACCTCTGACTGAAACACAAAGCTATAACATTAGGAGTACCACAAGTGCCATATTTTACCATCTAGACAATTAAAAGGTAGAGTACAGTACATAAATCTACACTGTGGTAATTATGTGAGAAATATAACATAAAATAATTTTTATTGCTTATCATCTGCATTTTATAAGAACTAAAAACACATTAAGTTTTAGTAATTTTCACAATTTTACCTTAAAATATAAAAAAAATACATTGCACGTACTGTGTTCACATTAGCATTATTGCTTCTATTTATAAAGGAGGCATGACATTTCTGCTGGACCCATTTTCTAACAGATACTGATATATTTTGAGATACATTTATTCACCCATAAAAAAGTGACATTTGTGTACAGCAGGTTAATATTTATTTTCAATGCAAACTAATTTAGAAAGCACTTGGAAGTTGAATTTGGCTGGAAGTGTTAGTTGTCTGGTTACTTTTTGAGTCGTTAGTTTCATCATTTTCTATTCTGAAGGCTCTTTCGAGGGCATCTTGAATGGATTGATTTTTCTTCTGCTTCCACTTTTTCCCAATAAGGAAATAGATATATGGGTCAAGTGTACAATTAAGCGCGGTACTATAGGCACTAGCAATGTGTAGAGCAACTCCAACCTTATCTGATGGTAGCAGTCTGAAATATATTAAAAACCATGCGAAATTGAATGGGATGACAGATGAGATAAATATAACAACTGCAATGATAATGATGATGTAGAACTTCGTTGGATACTGCTGGTCAAAAGTCCTCCTTACTGTAATGAGCAAGATAATACTTGAAACAACCATAATTGGTAAGCAGATACCAATAGATAAGCCAAAAGTCATGATCTGAACCGCTGTACACTTTGTAGCATGGATGGAAAAAGCGACGCTTGTGCATACCAAGTTCTCTATGAGAGACTCTGCGCATCCAAGGAGCCAAGCTGAGCCACTGATGATAGTGGACAACTTCTCAGGACGATGGCATTGGTACCAGAAGGGAAATACAACAGAGAGACATCTTTCTAAACTGACGGCTGTGAGGATAAACATTCCAGAATATTGTGCAATGTCATAGAAGATTTCCAAAAATAAGTACAGCGATTTTTTCCCTTGAAAATTTGGATACCGATTCATTACTGTATTAATGTACATCATTAGTATTAATGAACTAAATATCAAAAAGAGGAAGTCAGCCACCGACAGATTGATGATGTAAATAGTATACTTGTTCTTCTTTATCTTGAAGCAAAGATACCAAAATACAGTAATATTTCCTATCAAGCCAATGAGACAGAGAAGTATGCAAATGGAAAATGCTATGGTGAGCTGAACATTAGCATAGCCAACTTCTGTCCTATTTTGGCTGATGGCATTTGAAGTAGTATTATTCATGTTTTAAGGCGTTGCAGCAAATAAATCTTCTTGTTAACCTGTTAAGGAAAAAATACATACTTTATTAATAATTCTCAAATATGAGCAGAATACATTCATAATTTCTCTTTACTATTTTAGATTTCCTTTTATATTTATAAAATTACAATATGTGCAACCTATATTCTATAGCAAGACTTTTTTAATCTAACATACATAATCTGTGGCAGAATGAGGTTTAAATAATTCATGGAAAGTAGTAGTTAAATTAAATTATATTTTGAATACAGTCTACTTTCTAATAAGTTTATTGACTGTACATGGAAATCTCATAACTATATGGACTATTTAACAGGTCCAAGGAAACACTTTGGTTTCCATTCTTTCACCCTTGTACAGGGAGCTAACCTTCTCCATGTAGGCCCCTGGATTGTGTCGAGGAGTAGCTGCTGGATGTTGGAACAAGTTGGTCTTAAAATAGCTTTACAGCCATATTAGAATCAGAGAAAATAGGTCAACAACAAAATTAGCTGATAGGGACTTAGTAATGAGGATAACTAGGGACTTAAGGTACCGTCACACTAAGCGACGCTGCAGCGATACCGACAACGATGTCGATCGCTGCAGCGTCGCTGTTTGGTCGCTGGAGAGCTGTCACACAGACAGCTCTCCAGCGACCAACGATCCCGAAGTCCCCGGTAACCAGGGTAAACATCGGGTTACTAAGCGCAGGGCCGCGCTTAGTAACCCAATGTTTACCCTGGTTACCGTTGTAAATGTAAAAAAACAAACACTACATACTTACATTCCCGGTGTCTGGTCAGGTCCCTCGCCTTCAGCTTCCAGCACTGACTGAGCGCCGGCCGTAAAGTACAGCGGTGACGTCACCGCTGTGCTTTGCTTTACGGCTGGCCGGCGCTCACCAGTCAGTGCGGGAAGCTGAAGACGAGGGACGTGACCAGACATCGGGAATGTAAGTATCTAGTGTTTGTTTTTTTACATTTACAACGGTAACCAGGGTAAACATCGGGTTACTAAGCGCGGCCTGCGCTTAGTAACCCGATGTTTACCCTGGTTACCAGTGACGACATCTCTGAATCGGCGTCACACACGCCGATTCAGCGATGTCAGCGGGAAATCCAGCGACGAAATAAAGTGCTGGACTTTCCCCAGCGACCAACGATCTCCCAGCAGGGGCCTGATCGTTGGTCGCTGTCACACATAACGATTTTTTCGTTAATTATATCGTTGCTACGTCACAAAAAGCAACGATATCGTTAACGATATCGTTCAGTGTGACGGTACCTTTAGTCATGAGGATAGCCACACTCAAAGCTAAGAGGACTGAATCGGGGGAAGAATCATCAGTCAAGTAAAGGGTGAAATAAGTCCAAAGTTAGCAAGGGGTGACAGATGAGGTGTGAAATCTAGATGGGTCAGATATCAGGGTCAGGAAACAGATATAACCCACAAGAATAGTATGAAAGCCTAAATGGCAGGGATTAAGTGAACAAGTGAAATTGGTCAGATTGGACACAGAAATCTGTCCCTTAAATGTTTTGCCAACCGTTCCTTTTCACAGGCCATTCAGCAAACCCTTATATGCATATTATTATTATTATTATTATTATTTATTGTTATAGCGCCATTTATTCCATGGCGCTTTACATGTGAGGAGGGGTACACATAATGAAAACAAGTACAATAATCTTAAACAATACAAGTCATAACTGGTACAGGAGGAATGAGGACCCTGCCCGCGAGGGCTCACAATCTAGCATATAGTAATCATTATTCAAATAACTGGGAGGTGATCATTCTGCCTAGAAGGAAGACGTACAATGTTTGCGCACCACTCAGCTCCACTCACAGACCATGGTGCACTGAGGTGCTGGTCAGAACTTCCCCTCTGTACTTAGTACCACTTGCCAAGATATAGTGGTGCACCTGACAGTGGCAGTAGACAGAACAAGAATGGGGTTAGGCGAGAAGGTCATAGACATATTTTTAAGAAATGTCTGCAAGATGAAATTGGCAGCACTAGTATGTGCACATTGAGAAGTGAAGGAGGCACTTCTCTAAGCCTCTTTTACTTCAACAGTTTATAGCTTAAATAGTGTGAAGCTCCCCACTTTATGTTTTGAATTCCCACTATTTCTCACCACCCACCACAGTGGTGTCTTCTTCTCTTGCTGCGTGTATTGCTATGTCTCCCTGGGAGTGGACAGAGCAGTTTCTAGTGCTGCTGTCCTACCTCAGAGGATACAATTTCACCTGCTGTACAGTATATACTGTATATTAAATGACTCACAGTGGCATGCTGGTTACTGGCTTATGCTGAAGACTCATCATCTGGTCAATGAGGTGCATTATTACTCAAGCACAATTGGGTTACTTATTTGAGAAGTCTGGAAGTGGTTACTAAGTACTGCCTTGGGCCTTTTGTTATTAACCCTCCTGTAAAGCACAAGTGATGGATAGGGGTCAGTATGGGCGCCCTAACTGATTTGTTGCCTTTTAGACTCATAAGCATCTAGTGGTGATGTACTGTGCATTCAAAACCTTTCTATTATAACTAGAATCAAGTATTTTATCACTTATGGTAAGTATTAACCACTGCATACCCAGAATAGCCCTTAATAAAATCTGACACAGTGGACTTTTAATCATAATTTTACCTTGACAAAAGGTTTCAAGAAAAAAATGTCGCTTTTTTTTTGTTTGAAACACAACAACTGACTGTTCTTTAACTGCCTAATATACTGTATAATCAATGTTATTTAATGTCATCTACAGTATCACTGACTTCAACCAATTCCTGACATGCAATGTCAGACTGGGATGCCTAGGGTCCACCAGTAAACTTGACTCTGGCCGCCTACTTTCAGCTACATGCAAATATTACATTATCCTCATTGACGAATTTCTCTATATAATCAATATAATCATAAACTGGATAGTTTGGTAAATGAATGCTGAGAAGATTCATAGAAATCTCATGACCACTGTGCTTTTTTTTTAAGGCTGCATAAACTGACCTGAGGTGTATTTTTTAATTCTACAACATACGAAATTCTCCCATGGTAAATATGCGTTCTATTTGCGGATTTTCCACATAGACTTCAATGAGATAAGAAAAATGAGATGAGAAAAATCCCCAGGTTTATAATATGACATATCAAAAAAAAGACAAAAAAAATCCCAGAAGAAAAAAAACACATTTTAAAATATTAGTCAAAAATGCTGTGAAAAAAATTCATGTAACCTAATTTAGAGAAGTGGTGCAGATTTTCTGCAGAAAATCTACAACATGCAAAAACTCACCAAATACTCATGGTGAGAACTTAGCTTTAATTTTACCATGAAAACGCCGTCCATTCTGCTGGTAACGTATTATCGATCAGGAGGAGCTGAGGACACTGAGAGATATTAGTTATGAGCAAACGTGCTGGGATAAGGTGTTATCTGAGCATGGTTGTGTGCTAACAGAGTGTCTTTGGCGCGCTCGAAAAATATGTTCTAGTCCCTGCGGCTGCATGTCTAACAAACAGATAATCCCTGCATGTGTTGTGGCTGTCGAACAGCCAGGAGACATGTAGCCGCAGGGACTCGAACATATTTTTCTAACTTGGTGCCAACCACGGCCGGCTTCTTCTCACACCACTCCAGTTGATTGATCGGGCTCTACCTGCGTACATACATCAAACACCTGGAGTGGTGCAGGAAGAAGCATCTTCACATGAGTTCAGAGTAAAATATACCTGACTGTAATCATGTAGCCAGGACCTGGTTCTTGGTTTGGGCAACATGAGAGGTTCCCTGTAAGAGGCAGATTTGATTAATATCTAATGCCATAGACAATGTGGCATTGTAGCTGAGGCAGCGTGATTGATAGAGCTGCATTCCAAGTTGCATAACCTGGCATGAAGAAGTTGTATTCTTGCTTTTTAATGACTGTTTTTATATTATGAGACAAAAGCACGGCTTTACAAAAACAACCTCTAGTAACATAACCAGTGTATACTAACACATGAGCGAGAATTCCATGGAACACAATAGTTATTAATATATGGAGATTGAGCAAATATTGACATTTCCAACAGAAGCCATAAAACTAAAATGTCCTTGTAACTAGGCACGTATCATCAAAATAATTTTTTTCTAACACCGTTCTCACTCTAATGTCATGAAACGCCGATGTATTCAACGTAAGAGACAGCAGCATGCATTCAATGGTTTCTTACATTATCCAAATAAATTCTACATCCGATTGCAGAATCATTGCACACAATAAAAGGAGGCACACAGCATGCAATAATATATCAGACAGTCACTGGCTACAACAATAGTATCTAGAAAGGGAGATTGGACCGACCTGTTATGTCTCTCTCATCTTGGCTGAATGCTGGATCTTCCAATAATGTGATTTTATAATTCAGAGGTGAGAATGGCTGTCCCTGCCTTCCTGACAGCTCTAATTATCTGATGCTTTATAGGTGGAGCTACATCATAGAATAAAAGCTACAAGAGCAGTTCCAGCATAGGATATGCTATAATTACATACATAATGGGAGTAATAATTAATAAATATTTACATATTAATTACATAATACAATCCTATTATTAATATGGAAAAAAACATTATAGTTTCACACCTACTAATGACGCATTATCCAAGTAGGACTGTAGCAAATGTGAAATGTACTAATTACATGAATGACCTTTCTATACTAAAGGTTGTGGTTTTAAATCATACATGTCCTTTCACGCAAAACTTGTAGAAAAACTCAATTTGTTTGCTGTCATGCTCCCTAATGTCAGACTGCAATTAGTGCACAAACCAGTCCAATATATCCAATCTCCTGACATCTCATACTCTGTAATCTGACATTCATATGTTAGCAATGTATGGGCTACAACTTCATTCCCCTTACTTCCATGCCAAATCCTAAACATCATTGTCCTTTTGTTAAGTTTGTCTTGAGTAGAAATATATGTTATGGGCGGCCATACCAAGCCTGTCTCTCTAATCCACAATATAGTGTGAAATAGGTAATTGATTTTGAGTGTGCCATGGATTTACTGGCTCTGTATGATGCTAATTTTACACTGCATTCAATATTTACGAAGGCAATGAATGGAAAGAACTGGTTAATATGTGCACTATTAAATGGACATTGCATTCTCTGGGACTCCACCATGCTGCATGGGTACTGTATGGCAATATATTCTGTAGGCTCTATCTGAAAATTTGAGAGCATGGTTTGTGCCACTTACGCAGACATCTCTTAAATACATATGCACTGGTTCTTTCCTTTATTGTATAGTGTAATATCTAATACTGAGCTACCAATGTATGTCACTGTCAGTAATACATGCTTTATATTGTATGTAATTTGCATAATCTGAGTTCGTTTAAACATCATAGGATGTAGAAGATGATGGAAGGAATGCAAATATACAAATGATTTGCTCACAAAGATGCAACCAGCTTTGTGGTTTCAGTCTTACATGAGGCAACAAGCTTGGTGGTTTTAATAGTTTTACAAGAGACAACAGCTTTATTTGAAAATAAATGTAAAGTTATTCATCCATACAGAAGCGGGCGGACACCTGTAACACTTCTCTGACACTTGTCACAGCCTGCTGGTAATCTAATCAAAGTCTTATTCTTCAATTTGTTACAGTTGCAATCAAAATTATTCAACCCGCCTTACAAATTACGTATATTAGCACAATTTACATCCGTTCTGCTGTCTACAATAAACTATCGAAACGAGAACAATTAAAAAAGCTCAACAAAACAAACATACCAAGAGGTTTCTCTAACTTCAGTACAATATGCATGTTAATAACAACTGAATTTTCAGCATTATTCAACTACTTTCTGACAAGTTTCATTAGTTACTAGTCAAGCATGTTTTAGCTGTTATAACCTACTGCAAACGTTATGCATAGGGCCGCTTTCTTGAGGAATCTTAGTTGTGTTAAGCTATTGAAATTGTTCCTGTTTAATGGTTTGTTGAAAACAATAGAATATGGCTGGATGACAGCTATGACTGAGCTGTTAATTTACAGGGCTATAGTCTATTCAGGAATGATCATACGAGCGAGGGGGGAAGGTATTGTTTATATGTAAAATCTTCAGTAAAAAATCTTCTGTGTGATTATCATTGTGAGGCAAATGAAAATGTAGAGTCCCTGTGGGTGGAGATAATGAAAAAAGCAGACAATAACCTCATAAAACAAATACATGAGGCACCAGAGAGATCACGCAGAATCCCAATGCTGCCACCACATGTGAGGAACCCACACCTCGCCACCCCACCTGACATCACTATTATGTCCAAGGGATCACGTGGTACGCTTTCCTCATTTGCACCAATGTGACGTTCTGCACCCACTGGGGACACATAAGGTCATCTTGGCACAGTTTTACACAGACATCCCAAGTCCACATGGGCCCAGGGAGGCACGAGGAGTGAAAGGATGTGGCCCACACAGTCACTGACATGGCACCATGCTCCCTCACAACCCTGACAGGCTGAGAGGTCCCTTTCACCAGCACTAGTGAAACAGCGCCTGGTCAGTCCGTTATGACTACCACTACTTCCTCATTGGACATAAGCCTGGTTCATTTATGGGAATATATTGGGCCAGAAACCAGCGCTGGTAGCATGGAAAGTTAAGCTGAGAACATATTCAATAGTCAGATATGCAAATACAATAGAGGCAGGACAAGTATGTAGAAAAAAGGCCGGGGTCACACTAGAGATGAATACGGACGTATGAGAGGTGCAAAAACAATGCATTGTACATGGACCAATGATTCTCTATGGGGCAGCTCCTATCTGCCGTATATTTCCCAGCCGTATTTTACGGGCTGAGAAAATCCCAGCATGCTGCGTTTGACAGTGTATTGCGCAAAAAATCCGCCAATGAAAGTCTATGGGGGCGAGAAAAATACGAATTACACATGGACCATTAGTGTGACTTGCGAGAAATACGCAGCAGTGTTCTATAGAAAAGCCAGCAATTCTGTGCGGTGTACAGTAAAATCACACTGACAGGTTAGAATAGAATAGAGAAAATAAATGTCTACACATTATATATATATATATATATATATATTAGTACAGACCAAAAGTTTGGACACACCTTCTCATTCAAAGATTTTTCTGTATTTTCATGACTGAGGAAATTGTACATTCACACTGAAGGCATCAAAACTATGAATTACCACATGTGGAATTATATACTTAACAAAAAAGCGTGAAACAACTAACTGAAAATATGTCTTATATTCTAGGTTCTTCAAAGTAACCACCTTTTGCTTTGATGACTGCTTTGCACACTCTTGGCATTCTCTTGATGAGCTTCAAGAGGTAGTCACCGGAAATGGTCTTCCAACAGTTTTGAAGGAGTTCCCAGAGATGCTTAGCACTTGTTAGCCATTTTGCCTTTACGCTGCAGTCCAACTCACACCAAAACATCTCTATTGGGTTCAGGTCTGGTGACTGTGGAGGTCAAGTCATCTGGCGTAGCACCCCATCACTCCCCTTCTTGGTCAAATAGCCCTTACACTGCCTGGAGGTGTGTTTGGGGTCATTGTCCTGTTGAAAAATAAATGATGGTCCAACTAAACGCAAACCGGATGGAATAGCATGCCGCTGCAAGATGCTGTGGTAGACAGGCTGGTTCAGTATGCCTTCAATTTTGAATAAATCCCCAATAGTGCCACCAGAAAAGCACCCCACACCATCACACCTCCTCCTCCATGCTTCACGGTGGGAACCAGGCATGTAGAGTCCATCTGTTCACCATTTCTGCTTTGCACAAAGACACGGTGGTTGGAACCAAAGATCTCAAATTTGGACTCATCAGACCAAAGCACATATTTCCACTCGTCTAATGTCCATTCCATGTGTTCTTTAGCCCAAACAAGTCTCTTCTGCTTGTTGCCTGTCCTTAGCAGTGGTTTCCAAACAGCTATTTTACCATGAAGGCCTGCTGCACAAAGTCTCTTCTTAACAGTTGTTGTAGAGATGTGTCTGCTGCTAGAACTCTGTGTGGCATTGACCTGGTCTCTAATTTGAGCTGCTGTTATCCTGCGATTTCTGAGGCTGGTGATCGGGTACACTTATCCTCAGAAGCAGAGGTGACTCTTGTGTTGTGAGTTCTGTTGTCGGGCTCCCTCCTGTGGTCGTGAATGGTACTTCGGCTGGTTCTGTCCACGGACTTTCTCTGGTGGCTGTGGGTGTTTCTGAGTTTCCTTCCTCAGGTGACGAGGTGGCCGTCTTTGTCACGGGATGTGCGTTCTTTTGTGCAGTCCTGTGGGATTTGTGCTCGGGCTAAGCCCTGCTGTTCTCATGCCAGTGGGTTGCTTTTGCCCTTGCCGGTCCCGAAGAGGCCCTGGACGCATATTTCTATGGATTTTATTTCGGATCTCCCCGTCTCTCAAAAGATGTCGGTCATTTGGGTGGTTTGTGATCGCTTTTCTAAGATGGTCCATTTGGTACCCTTGTCTAAATTGCCTTCCTCCTCTGATTTGGTGCCACTATTTTTCCAGCATGTGGTTCGTTTACATGGTATCCCGGAGAACATCGTTTCTGACAGAGGTTCCCAGTTTGTTTCGAGGTTTTGGCGATCTTTTTGTGCTAGGATGGGCATTGATTTGTCGTTTTCCTCAGCTTTCCATACTCAGACAAATGGCCAAACCGAACGAACTAATCAGACTTTGGAAACATATCTGAGATGCTTTGTTTCTGCTGATCAGGATGATTGGGTGTCCTTTTTGCCGTTGGCTGAGTTCGCCCTTAATAATCGGGCCAGCTCGGCTACTTTGGTTTCACCGTTTTTCTGCAATTCTGGTTTCCATCCGCGTTTCTCTTCAGGGCAGGTTGAGTCTTTGGACTGTCCTGGTGTGGATACTGTGGTGGATAGGTTGCAGCAGATTTGGACTCATGTGGTGGACAATTTGACATTGTCCCAGGAGAAGGCTCAACGTTTCGCTAACCGCCGGTGTTGTGTGGGTCCCCGACTTCGTGTTGGGGATTTGGTTTGGTTGTCGTCTCGTTATGTTCCTATGAAGGTTTCCTCTCCTAAGTTTAAGCCTCGTTTCATTGGTCCGTATAAGATTTCTGAGGTTATCAATCCTGTGTCATTTCGTTTGGCCCTTCCTGCTTCTTTTGCCATCCATAATGTGTTCCATAGGTCATTGTTGCGGAGATACGTGGCGCCTGTGGTTCCATCTGTTGATCCTCCTGCCCCGGTGTTGGTTGAGGGGGAGTTGGAGTATGTGGTGGAGAAGATTTTGGATTCTTGTATTTCGAGACAGAAACTCCAGTACCTGGTCAAGTGGAAGGGTTATGGTCAGCAAGATAATTCCTGGGTTTTTGCCTCTGATGTTCATGCTGCCGATCTGGTTCGTGCCTTTCATTTGGCTCGTCCTGGTCGGCCTGGTGGCTCTGGTGAGGGTTCGGTGACCGCTCCTCAAGGGTGGGTACTGTTGTGAGTTCTGTTGTCGGGCTCCCACCTGTGGTCGTGAATGGTACTTCGGCTGGTTCTGTCCATGGACTTTCTCTGGTGGCTGTGGGTGTTTCGGAGTTTCCTTCCTCAGGTGACGAGGTTAATTCGTTAGCTGGCTGCTCTATTTAACTCCACTTAGATCTTTGCTTCAGGCCACCTGTCAATGTTCCAGTATTGGTCTAGTTCACTCCTGGATCGTTCTTGTGACCTGTCTTCCCAGCAGAAGCTAAGTGACTGTTTGTTTTTCTCTGGTTTGCTATTTTTCTTTCCAGCTTGCTATTTCGATTGTTCTTGCTTGCTGGAAGCTCTGGGACGCAGAGGGAGCGCCTCCGCACCGTGAGTCGGTGCGGAGGGTCTTTTTGCGCCCTCTGCGTGGTTTTTTTGTAGGTTTTTGTGCTGACCGCAAAGTAACCTTTCCTATCCTCGGTCTGTTCAGTAAGTCGGGCCTCACTTTGCTAAATCTATTTCATCTCTGTGTTTGTATTTTCATCTTTACTCATAGTCATTGTATGTGGGGGGCTGCCTTTTCCTTTGGGGAATTTCTCTGAGGCAAGGTAGGCTTTATTTTTCTATCTTCAGGGCTAGCTAGTTTCTTAGGCTGTGCCGAGTTGCATAGGGAGCGTTAGGCGCAATCCACGGCTATTTCTAGTGTGGTTGATAGGATTAGGGATTGCGATCAGCAGAGTTCCCACGTCCCAGAGCTCGTCCTATATTATCAGTAACTATCAGGTCATTCCGTGTGCTCTTATCCACCAGGACCATTATTGTCCTGACCACCAGGTCATAACACTCTTGGTCTTGCTTTCCTGGGGCGGTCGTCATGTGGGCCAGTTTCTTTGCAGTGCTTGATGGTTTTTGCCACTGCACTTGGGGACACTTTCAAAGTTTTCCAAATTTTTCAGACTGACTGAACTTCATTTCTTAAAGTAATGCTACGGATCCGTCTTGTTTTGGCGGACCGTCGGCACAAAAAAACGTTCAATTGAAAATTTTTTTGGCCGGCTGGCCCGCCATTTTCTACCGCGCATTTGCGGCAGAAACTCCGCCCCGTCCTCCCCACACTTCAGAATGGGCAGCGGATGCGTTGAAAAACTGCATCCGCTGCCCACGTCTTGCACGAATTTCACAACGTGCGTTGGTACGTCGGCCCGACGCATAGCGATGGACCCGTACTGACGCAAGAGTGAAAAAGGCCTTAATGAGCGATGAATTTAAAAAAAAAAAAGCGGAAAAAAAACGGCGTGGGCTCCCGCGCAATTTTCTGCGCCAGAGGGGGAAAGCCGACGGCCGGGGCCAATATCTGTAGCCTGCTATGAATATCAGCCCGCAGCTGTCTGCGTAGCCGTTACTGGCTATTAAAAGAGGGGGACCCCCCCCCAAAAAAAATGACGTGGGGTCCCCCTATATTTTATAGCCAGAAAGGCTACACAGACAGCTGCAGGCTGATATTCATAGCCTAGAGAGGGGCCATGGATATTGGCCCCCCCCGGCTACAAATACCAGTCCGCAGCCGCCCCAGAAATGGCGCATCTGTAAGATGCGCCAATTCCGCCACTTAGCCCCTCTCTTCCCACTCCCGAGTAGCGGTGGGATATGGGGTAGTAAGGGGTTAATGTCACCTTGCTATTGTAAGGTGACATTAAGCCGGGTTAATAACGGAGAGGCGTCAATAAGACGCCTATCCATTACTAATCCAATAGTAAGAAAGGGTTAATAAAACACACACACATTTGGAAAAAAGTATTTTAATATTCTTCATTTAACCATACTTACCATACTTCAGCGCCTGCAAAAAAAAGTAAAATAATAAACCGTATACTACCTTTCCGCCGTAGTCCAATTAATAACGAGTGTCCCACGACGATCTCCCCTATAGAACAGTGACATCGGGTGATGTCACTGCTCTATAGGACCCTCAGTGACACACTGACAGGAGACAATGGCTCCTGCAGTGCATCGCTGAGGTTACTCTAGTTCACTGGTCTCACTTTATGGCAATTGCTGCATGGGAAAATGTCTCACCCAGCAAAGCCAATAGTGTGACTAGGGACTATTTTCTCACAGGGGCGTAGGAATACCTTGTGAGGAATACATGATGGAAGGATACCTTCCATCATTGTGTTCCTGGAGCCCCTGGAGAGTGGTCGCATCAACTGATGCTCCTGCTCTACACGGGAGATCGTCGTGGGACACTCGTTTTAATTGGATTTCTGCGGACTGGGAGTATATTGTTTGTTTATTATTTTAACCCCTTCCCGACCTTTGACGCATACGCTGCGTCATGAAAGTCGGTGCCATTCCGACCCATGACGCAGCATATGCGTCATGGCGGAATCGCGTTCCTGCAGGCCGGGTGAAAGGGTTAACTGTAATTTCACCCGGCGTGCAGGGACAGGAGGAGTTGTACTTGAGCCCAGGGGGGTGGCTTCAAACACCCCCCCCCCCCCCGTGGCTACGATCGCTCTGATTGGCTGTTGAAAGTGAAACTGCCAATCAGAGCGATTTGTAATATTTCACCTAAAAAACTGGTGAAATATTACAATCCAGCCATGGCCGATGCTGCAATATCATCCATGGCTGGAAACACTAATGTGCCCCCACCCCACCCCACTCATCGCCCCCCCCCAGCCCTCCGATCTGTGGTCCGCTCCCCTCCCCTCCGTCCTGTGCTCCGCTCCCCCGTCCTCCTGTCCGCTCCCCCCGTGCTCCAATCCCACCCCCCCGTGCTCCAATCCCACCCCCCTGCACTCCGATCCACCCCCCCGCACTGCGATCCACCCCCCCGCACACCGATCAACCCCCCGCACACAGATCCACCCGCCCGCACACCGATCCACCCGCCCGCACACCGATCCACCCCCCCATGCTTCGATCCCTCCCCCCCATGCTCCGACGCCCCCCCCCCGTGCCCTGATCTCCCCCCCTTATACTTACCTAGCCTCCCGGGGTCCGTCCGTCTTCTTTCCTGGGCGCCGCCATCTTCCAAAATGGCGGGCGCATGCGCAGTGCGCCCGCCGAATCTGCCGGCCGGCAGATTCGTTCCAGAGTGAATTTTGATCACTGTGATAAAACCTCACAGTGATCAAAATAAAAAAAAAACAGTAAATGACCCCCCCCCTTTGTCACCCCCATAGATAGGGATAATAATAAAATAAAGAATTTTTTTTTTCCCCCACTAAGGTTAGGGTTAGGGTTAGGGGTAGGGTTAGGGGTAGGGCTAGGGTTAGGGTTAGGGGTAGGGGTAGGGTTAGGGTTAGGGGTAGGGTTAGGGTTAGGGTTAGGGGTAGGGTTAGGGGTAGGGTTAGGGTTAGGGTTAGGGGTAGGGGTAGGGTTAGGGGTAGGGGTAGGGTTAGGGGTAGGGTTAGGGGTAGGGGTAGGGGTAGGAGTAGGGTTAGGGTTAGGGGTAGGGTTAGGGGTAGGGGTAGGGTTAGGGCTAGGGTTAGGGTTAGGGCTAGGGTTAGGGGTAGGGGTAGGGTTAGGGGTAGGGGTAGGGTTAGGAATGTGCACACGTATTCTGGTCCTCTGCGGATTTTTCCACAGCGGATTTCATAAATCCGCAGTGCTAAACCGCTGTGGATTTATCGCGGATTTACCGCGGTTTTTCTGCGCATTTCACTGCGGTTTTACAACTGCGATTTTCTATTGGAGCAGTTGTAAAACCGCTGCGGAATCCGCAGAAAGAAGTGACATGCTGCGGAATGTAAACCGCTGCGTTTCCGTGCAGTTTTTCTGCAGCATGTGCACAGCGATTTTTGTTTCCCATAGGTTTACATTGAACTGTAAACTCATGGGAAACTGCTGCGGATCCGCAGCGTTTTCCGCAGCGTGTGCACATACCTTTAGAATTAGGCCATGTGCACACGGTGCGGATTTGGCTGCGGATCCGCAGTGGATTGGCCGCTGCGGATCCGCAGCAGTGTTCCATCAGGTTTACAGTACCAAGTAAACATATGGAAAACCAAATCCGCTGTGCCCATGGTGCGGAAAATACCACTCTGAAATGCGTTGTATTTTCCGCAGCATGTCAATTCTTTGTGCGGATTCCGCAGCGTTTTACACCTGTTCCTCAATAGGAATCCGCAGGTGAAATCCGCACAAAAAACACTGGCAATCCGCGGTAAATCTGCAGGTAAAATGCAGTGCCTTTTACCTGCGGATTTTTCAAAAATGGTGCTGAAAAATCTCACACGAATCCGCAACGTGGGCACATAGCCTTAGGGTTAGGGTTGGGTTGGAATTAGGGTTGTGGTTAGGGTTAGGGGTGTGTTGGGGTTAGGGTTGTGGTTAGGGGTGTGTTGGGGTTAGGGTTGTGATTAGGGTTATGGCTACAGTTGGGATTAGGGTTAGGGGTTTGTTGGGGTTAGTGTTGGAGGTAGAATTGAGGGGTTTCCACTGTTTAGGCACATCAGGGGTCTCCAAACGCAACATGGCGCCACCATTGATTCAAGCCAATCTTGTATTCAAAAAGTCAAATGGTGCTCCCTCACTTCCGAGCCCCGATGTGCGCCCAAACAGTGGTTTACCCCCACATATGGGGTACCAGCATACTCAGGACAAACTGCGCAACAATTACTGGGGTCCAATTTCTCCTGTTACCCTTGAGAAAATAAAAAATTGCTTGCTAAAACATCATTTTTGAGGAAAGAAAAATGATTTTTTATTTTCACGGCTCTGCGTTGTAAACGTCTGTGAAGCATTTGGGGGTTCAAAGTGCTCACCACATATCTAGATAAGTTCCTTGGGGGGGTCTAGTTTACAAAATGGGGTCACTTGTGGGGGGTTTCTACTGTTTAGGCACACCAGTGGCTCTGCAAACGCAACGTGATGTCCGCAGACCATTCCATCAAAGTCTGCATTTCAAAACGTCACTACTTCACTTCCGAGCCCCGGCATGTGCCCAAACAGTGGTTTACCCCCACATATGGGGTATCAGCGTACTCAGGAGAAACTGGACAACAACTTTTTGGGTCAAATTTCTCCTGTTACCCTTGGGAAAATAAAAAATTGCGGGCTAAAAAATCATTTTTGAGAAAAGAAATTTTTTTTTTATTTTCATGGCTCTGCGTTATAAACTTCTGTGAAGCACTTGAGGGTTCAAAGTGCTCACCACATGTCTAGATTAGTTCCTTTGGGGGTCTAGTTTCCAAAATGGGGTCATTTGTGGGGGATGTCCAATGTTTAGGCACACAGGGGCTCTCCAAACGCGACATGGTGTCCGCTAATGATTGGAGATAATTTTCCATTTAAAAAGCCAAATGGCGTGCCTTCCCTTCTGAGCCCTGCCGTGCGCCCAAACAGTGGTTTACCCCCACATATGGGGTATCTGCGTACTCAGAACAAACTGGACAACAAAATTTGTGGTCCAATTTCTCCTATTACCGTTGGCAAAATAGGAAATTCCAGGCTAAAAAATCATTTTTGAGGAAAGAAAAATTATTTTTTATTTTCATGGCTCTGCGTTATAAACTTCTGTGAGGCACCTGGGGGTTTAAAGTACTCAGTATGTATCTAGATAAGTTCCTTGGGGGGTCTAGTTTCCAAAATGGGGTCACTTGTGGGGGAGCTCCAATGCATAGGCACACAGGGGCTCTCCAAACGCGACATGGTGTCCGCTAACAACTGGAGCTAATTTTCCATTCAAAAAGTCAAAAGGCGCGCCTTCCCTTCCGAGCCCTGCCGTGTGCCCAAACAGTGGTTTACCCCCACATATGAGGTATCGGCGTACTCAGGAGAAATTGCCCAACAAATTTTAGGATCTATTTAATCCTATTGCCCATGTGAAAATGAAAAAATTGAGGCGAAAATAAATTTTTTGTGAAAAAAAAGTACTTTTTCATTTTTACGGATCAATTTGTGAAGCACCTGAGGGTTTAAAGTGCTCACTAGGCATCTAGATAAGTTCCTTGGGGGGTCCAGTTTCCAAAATGGGGTCACTTGTGGGGGGAGCTCCAATGTTTAGGCACACAGGGTCTCTCCAAACGCGACATGGTGTCCGCTAACGATGGAGATAATTTTTCATTCAAAAAGTCAAATGGCGCTCCTTCCCTCCCGAGCCTTACCATGTGCCCAAACAGTGGTTTACCACCACATGTGAGGTATCGGTGTACTCAGGAGAAATTGCCCAACAAATTTAGGATCCATTTAATCCTGTTGCCCATGTGAAAATAAAAAAATTGAGGCTAAAAGAATTTTTTTGTGAAAAAAAAGTACTTTTTCATTTTTACGGATCAATTTGTGAAGCACCTTGGGGTTTAAAGTGCTCACTATGCATCTTAGATAAGTTCCTTGGGGCGTCTAGTTTCCAAAATGGGGTCACTTGTGGGGGAGCTCCAATTTTTAGGCACACGGGGGCTCTCCAAATGTGACATGGTGTCCGCTAAAGAGTGCAGCCAATTTTTCATTCAAAAAGTCAAATGGCGCTCCTTCCCTTCCAAGCCCTGCCGTGCGCCCAAACAATGGTTTACCCCCACATATGAGGTATCAACGTACTCAGGACAAATTGGACAACAACTTTCGTGGTTCAGTTTCTCCTTTTACCATTGGGAAAATAAAAAAATTGTTGCTGAAAGATCATTTTTGTGACTAAAAAGTTAAATGTTCATTTTTTCCTTCCATGTTGCTTCTGCTGCTGTGAAGCACCTGAAGGGTTAATAAACTTCTGGAATGTGGCTTTGTGCACCATGAGGGGTGCAGTTTTTATAATGGTGTCACTTTTGGGTATTTTCAGCCATATAGACCCCTCAAACTGACTTCAAATGTGAGGTGGTCCCTAAAAAAAATGGTTTTGTAAATTTCGTTGTAAAAATGAGAAATCGCTGGTCAAATTTTAACCCTTATAACTTCCTAGCAAAAAAAAAATTTGTTTCCAAAATTGTGCTGATGTAAAGTATACATGTGGGAAATTTTATTTATTAACTATTTTGTGTCACATAACTCTCTGGTTTAACAGAATAAAAATTCAAAATGTGAAAATTGCAAAATTTTCAAAATTTTCACCAAATTTCCGTTTTTATCACAAATAAACACAGAATTTATTTACCTAAATTTACCACTAATATGAAGCCCAATATGTCACGAGAAAACAATCTCAGAATCGCTAAGATCCGTTGAAGCGTTCCCGAGTTATTACCTCATAAAGGGACACTGGTCAGAATTGCAAAAAATGGCAAGGTCTTTAAGGTCAAAATAGGCTGGGTCATGAAGGGGTTAATATTTTTTACAGTAGAGAAGAAATCAAAGCTAGCACTCAATCAGTATAGTCCACGGTGCTAGTGAACGGGATGTTTAATCCCATATGTCATAAAGTCAGAAAAATCACTGCACTCGTATGATTTTCAGATGCATAAATTGAAGAGTTTATTTAAATTGAAGAGGATAAGATACTAGGCGAATTCGCCTAGTATCTTATCCTCTTCAATTTAAATAAACTCTTCAATTTATGCATCTGAAAATCATACGAGTGCAGTGATTTTTCTGACTTTATAATATTTTTTACAGGTGACACTGGCTTCGGGGAACAAAGTGACAAGTAATGGTGAGTATGTACTCTATGTTATATGTACTGTATGTCTGTAGTATGTATGTATGTACTGTATGTCGCATGTCGTCGCATGGTGCATGTCGTCGCATGGTGCATGTCGCATGTCGTCGCATGGTGCATGTCACATGGTGCATGTCGTCGCATGGTGCATGTTGTTGCATGTCGCCGCATGGTGCATGCCGTCGCATGGTGCATGCCGTCGCATGTAGCATGTCGCATGTTGTCGCATGGTGCATGCAGCATGTCGCCGCATGGTGCATGTCACATGGTGCATGTCGTCGCATGGTGCATGCCGTCGCATGGTGCATGTTGCATGTTGTCGCTTGGTGCATGTCACATGGTGCATGCAGCATGTCGTCGCATGGTGCATGTCGTCGCATGGTGCATGTCGTCACATGGTGCATGTTGTCGCATGGTGCATGCAGCATGTCGCCGCATGGTGCATGTCGCCGCATGGTGCATGTCGCCGCATGGTGCATGTCGTCGCATGCAGCATGTCGTCGCATGGTGCATGTTGCATGTCGTCGCCTGGTGCATGTCACATGGTGCATGCAGCATGTCGTCGCATGGTGCATGTCACATGGTGCATGTCGCATGTTGTTGCATGTAGCATGTCGCATGTTGTCGCATGGTGCATGCAGCATGTCGCATGTCGTCGCATGGTGCATGTCGTCGCATGGTGCATGTCGTCGCATGGTGCATGTTGCATGTCGTCGCATGGTGCATGTCGTCGAATGTCGCATGGCGCATGTCGTCGCATGTAGCATGTCATCGCATGGTGCATGTCACATGGTGCATGTCGTCGCATATAGCATGTCACATGTTGTCGCATGTAGCATGTTGCATATTGTCGCATGGTGCATGCAGCATGTCGCATGTCGTTGCATGGTGCATGTCATCGCATGCAGCATGTCGTCGCATGGTGCATGTTGCATGTCGTCGCATGGTGCATGTCGTCGAATGTCGCATGGCGCATGTCGTCGCATGTAGCATGTCGGCGCATGGCGCATGTCGTCGCATGTAGCATGTCGTCGCAGGGTGCATGTCGTCGCATGGTGTGTGTTGTATGTATGTACTACTACTGTCCCATCATTGGCTAATGTGTCACTTACTGTCAGTGTAGCAGGCAGAGCCCGATGGGACTTGTAGTCCCATCGGACGATGCCTGCACACACCCACAGCGCCGGCACACACACATTGCCGGCACACACACACACACACATCGCCGGCACACACACACACATCGCCAGCACACACACACACATCACCGGCACACACACACATCGCCGGCACACACATCACCGGCGGGCAGACCCCCGCACACGCCGGCGGGCAGACCCCCGCACACGCCGGCGGGCAGACCCCCGCACACGCCGGTGAGCAGGCACCCACACACGCCGGAGGGCAGACCCCCGCACATGCCGGCGAGCAGGCACCCGCACACGCCAGCGGGCAGACCCCCACACATGCCGGCGGGCAGACCCCCACACACGCTGGCGGGCAGACCCCCGCACACGCCAGCGGGCAGACCCCCGCACACGCCGGCGGGCAGACCCCCGCACACGCCGGCGAGCAGGCACCCGCACACGCCAGCAGGCAGGCACCCGAACACGCCGGCAGGCAGACACCGGCGCCGGTCCACAAAAACACCGGCGCCGGCGGGCAGATCCCCGGCGACCGCAGCACAGCCCCGCCCGCACATCATGATCCCAGCAGCAGTGAGCACACAGAGCCTCGCCCGCCCCCAGCACAGCCCTGCCCGCCCCCAGCACAGCCCTGCAGGCAGCCCCGCCCACAGCTCAGTCACTCTTGCTGAGTGACTGCTGACTGTGGGGGCTGGTCACGCCTGCTGCTGACTTCATGTCAATTTCTAGAGTCTGGAAATTGACGTGACGTCGGCGGAAATGAGCGGCGGTTGCAGTCTGGGGGTCACGTGACCCGGACTCAGCAGGCAGAATAGCGCCGCTCACAGGCGAAAACGGCAACGCAAGGTAATTGCCCAATTCATTTGGGGCCCCGGGGGGATACATTGGGGGGTTAATTGAAAGTAGTGGACAACCCCTTTCAGCTTCTTTACCTCGTGTGAAGCATATTGTCTGCTTGTGTTCAAGGTGGACATTTAATCTTTCCACATGATCAGTTTGATGGTGCATTTTATATTCCCTGAGTCTCCAGCATGCTTCAGGCGCACTTACATATCGAGTTTCTAAGTAATTTTTTACTTCATCCCATTCAACCGTAGCTTCTTGTTCTGTGGCAGAAGTAACAAACTGGATATTTGCGCAATCATGCCCTTTGTAAACGTATTTGAACAAATATTTAACACTTTGTATAGAACTGCAAATCTCAACGTTTATGTGGGCATTGTATTTTAAGGAGAGATAAGGATTGTAAGGCACAACCCATCTATTATCAATCTTGTTTCCACCAAGTGTAACAACGTTTTATCATCCCGACGTTGGTATTTAGGGTATCCATTTACATTGCTATTAGTTTCAGAACAGAAATCTTTGGGAAAGCCTTTAGCACAGTTTCCATTGTCCATACATGGTGCATTAGGATTAAGTGGACCACATGGACCATATATCATGCAAGATGTTACAGTTTCATAAAGCTTTGGATGAGTGTCTTTGTGTGGGAGCTCTGCACAAATAATTTTGTCAATTCTTTCTTTATCCCATGCTTTGTATTCCGGGGCCATAAATACCAATATGTGTCCATGAGGGAGCCCTCTTTTTTGGAACTCAATTACATACACCATACCATTAACATGTCAAAATCTGTGGTATGTGGTTAAGTCTCCAAGTAGCAATTTTAGCTTCATGTTAAATACTCGTGCTACTAAATCCGGCCTGTCGCATGGTTGCTGATTGGGCAGCAAATTATGTTTGATTTCCATCCATTTTGTATTGCACGTTACTCTTACAAATAGGTCTGGTTTGCCATATTTCCTGACTATTGCCATGGCATCTTGGTAGTTTTGTGCCTGGGACTTCCTTGGAAAGTTGATGGCAATATGACTTTTTTCCAGGCAGAATATCTATGTCCATGAAATTGTTGTTGGTTACGAATTGTTGAAGGACATCATATTCTTCAGCTCTTATCGCATTTTGATTTTTGCGCACCCAATTCAAAAGGTTAGCTTCAGTTTTGCAATAGGCATCAACCATAAATTGGTTTGTCAGCTTTCCTGCATTAAGGAACTGGTTAAAAGTACCATCATGAATGGCAAAGTGGTATGCATACCATTGAAGTTGAGTCACATTTCCTCGACCATCTTTTTTTTTTAGTTCTGTAGTCCACCCAGAGTCCCCATAAGGGAAAAGGAAAGGATAGCACATTGGGTCACAGAGCCTACTTAGAATAGATATATTTTGCAAAATGCCACTTTTTGGATGAATGGTAATGTCACGGTTTTCTGGGGGTGCACCATCTGCGCTGTGGAAAATGGCAGCAATTTCCCCACTGGCAGTTGGAGCATTGATTCTGCCGGGGTGCATAGTATTTACTTTGTTTCTAATGAAAGTCATGCTATATTCAATAGGCATTCTGTTTTCCAGATTTGCTTTTAGTATTTCTTCTTGTTCAAATAGCAACATATTTTTGTATTGTCTGGAGAAAGGATTGATATCTTCGAGAATTGTTTGGAGCTTTTCCATAACATTATGAATGCATCCACTGTTGTTTGGATTTTTCATTCTTTCATTCAAGGCTTGAGCTGAATCCAGAATATATCACTGGGCGTATGTTGGTGATTCACCTTGGTTGGGGTGCAACGCAGATGTTGCATGGTAAATTTGCCCATGGATTCTGTAACAGAAAGGACCTGATTGCTTGTGAATTGATTGGTCAATTTGTGCGCCCATTGATGCCAAAGCGTTTGCACTATTGTATGATCTTATGTTTTCCATAAAATTCTTGGAGTTTGGTTCCAGTCTCTTCATGCAATTAGTAATGTATGAATGCATTCGTACTTCTTCCAGTATGATAGTTCCATTATGACAACAGTTTGTTGTAATTTCATTCTGGAAATGTTTGGCATAACACAATGAGCATATGTTCTTCATTGGGCCAAGATAGCATGGTTCAATGTCATTTTCATTGAAGTTTTGAGCAAGCAAAGCAGTGTTGCGAAATCTGACATTCTTACCCCAGCGGCAGGCGCGGACTGGGCCGGGTTGCAGAGCGGCATTTGCCCCCTGGGCCGGTCACTAAGCAGCTGATTAAGGCCGCCAGGGGGCCGCCTTGTTTTATCTGTGCAGGCGGCATCACAGTGGAGCACACACAGAGGCAGCCACAGCTCCCTGTGTGCGGCCGTCTGCTCTGCTGAAGTGGGGGAGCACGGCTGTATCTTCTTCCGGCCGGAGAGGAGCTTATGGGCGGCTCAGACAGGAGACCGGATGGTGAGTGCTGTAGAGCTTCTGTGTGGTGAGCAGGGGATGCTGATAAGTCCAGGGCCGCTCTAACCTGTATAGAGTCAGCGGCTGCTCTGCTGATCACTGAGATTTATTGCAGGAAAGTGAACTTTCAGGGTCGCCCTGTCAGTGACAGGTTATCAGCTCCAGGGTCACCAGATCTGCAGGAAAGTTCAATCTCCTGCAATAAATCTCCATCCCTGTACCTCAGAGTGACCAGAGACACAATACTGAATCCTGCCCTGGACTGATCCAACCTGAGCCTGGTACAAAGAATAATACAGAGATCAGAGGTTATACCATGTACACACTATGTTAGATCTGTACGTACATACAGAAATGCATATACTGTATAAGGCAAAGTTCACATTAGCGTTTGTGTCTTCAGTGTGGTGCTGCGGACTTCTTTCCTTAAGCTCCACCTACTCTGCATGCATCCTGCGTACCTATCTTTAACATTGTGTACGCAGGGACATGCATTGTATGTGGATGCATCCGCGTTTGACGTCCCCTTAGAACGCAAGAAAATGCAACATGTTGCGTTCGGCAGGCACGTCAAAATGTCGCTCACGGACACACCGCATACAACACATGTCCCTGCATACACAATGTTAAAGATAGGTATACAGAACGCATGTGGAAGTAGGCAGAGTTTAAGGAGAGAAGTCCGCGGCACCACGCTGTGGACTCAAACGCTAATGTGAACCCGGCCTAAGGGTATGTGCACACATCAGGATTTCTTGCAGAAATTTCCTGAAGAAAACCGGAAATTTTCTGCAAGAAATCCGCATTTTTTTTTTGCATTTTTTTCGCGTTTTTTTTAGCATTTTGCAAGCGTAATTAGCTTGCAGAATGCAAGTTTTCCAAGCGATCTGTAGCATCGCTTGGAAAACTGACTGACAGGTTAGTCACACTTGTCAAACATAGTGTTTGACAAGTGTGACCAACTTTTTACTATTGATGCAGCCTATGCCGCATTTATAGTAAAAGATAGAATGTTTAAAAATAATAAAAAAAATACAAAAAAATGGTTATACTCACCCCGCAGACGGCTGATCTCCTCAGCGGCGTCCATTCCTATAGATGGTGTGTGTGTGCAGGACCTTCGATGACGTCGCGGTCACGTGAGCGGTCGCGCGACCAATCACAGGACCGCGACGTCATCGCAGGTCCTTCATACAGACCATCTATAGGAACAGAAGCGGCAGCATGCAGCGCAGAGAGGCGGGAAGACACCGGGGCCATCAGAGGGTAAGTAATTGACTATTTTTTATTTTAATTGTTTTTTTTTTTACCAATTATATGGTGCCCAGTCCGTGGAGGAGAGTCTCCTCTCCTCCACCCTGGGTACCAACCGCACATAATCTGCTTACTTCCCGCATGGTGTGCACAGCCCCATGCGGAAAGTAAGCAGATCAATGCATTCCTAGGTGTGCGGAATCCCCGCAATTCCGCATGTTTAATGAACATGTTGCTTTTTTTTCCGCAATGCGATTTTTTTCGCGGAAAAAAAAGCAACATTTGCACTAGAAATGCGGAATACACTGTAATTAATAGGAGGCATATGTAAGCGTTTTTTTCGCGTTTTTATAGCGAAAAAACACGAAAAAAACACGAAAAATACTGAACGTGTGCACATGGCCTAACAGTATATCAAATGCCAGTTATATGTTATGTTGTATGTGCTAGGGCCTGTGCACACGTTGCAGATTGTCGCAGATTTTTCTGCACAGATTTGTCACCAAACCGAAAGGGATTCCTAATGCCAGCAAGTGACTGAGAATGCTGATGTCTCGTGCAAATATTCCTTATATGTTTTCCTTGCAGATTTGGTACAGATGTAGATCTTCAGCATGTCACTTTTATTAGTGCTTTTGCTGCAGATTTCATTCAGACTAATAAGTGCGGAAAAATCTGCAATAAAATTGCATGTAAAAAACACCTCAAAAACTACTATATGCAGCCTTTTTCCTGCAAAGAAATAGGGCAGAAATTTCTGCACCAAATACTGTGGACATACCCTTGGGGAATGTGCACAAAGTAAAATTTCAGCCTTTCTTGGCAGGAAACACTCAGCTACAAAACCGGTATTTTTTATCCCTGCGTTTTTAACTGATTTGAGTAAAGTCAATAGTGAAAAACTCAGGGAAATTGCACAGAGAATTGACATGCTGCAGATTATTCTCTGCACCAAATCTGAAAGGGTAAGTTCACACTATGCGGTTTTTCTGCAGCAAAACCTGATCGCTTGGCAAGAAAGAAGCTGCAGAAAAAAAGTATGTTTTTCTTGCGTTTTTTGCTGCGTTTTTTTATGAGGTTTTTGCTGCGGTTTTGGCATGCTAGATTTGCCTCTTGTGCATGCTGATAAAGTTTAGTGTTGGAAAAAAAAGTCCTATTCTATAGAATCAGGGTTTTGACACAAAAAAACACAGCAAAACCTGATACCTGAGTTTTTGGTGTGTTTTGTCAGCATTTTTTCACCACCCATTCATTTCAGTGGGTAAACAAATGGTGAAAGTGACATGCTCCATTGTGCAAAAAAACATGCAAAGCACAAAATCCTGATGACAAAAAAAACAATGTGTGCATGAGATTTCTGAAATCTCATAGACTTTGCTGGTTCTGTAAAATGCAGCTGAAAATTTGCATAAGAAAAGCATCAACAATAACATACATTGCAAAAATGCCCTGTGTGAACTAAGTCAAGAATACTCAACATCTGCAGGACACTTCATGTTTCTCATTCACTTTGCTGGCATCAGGTTTTGCTTCAGGTTTTGTTAACAAATCTGCGCAGAAAAAAACATGGCAAATATGCGCAAGTGTGAACATGGCCTTATACTTTGTGTACAGACATGAGATGTTATACAGTATACACACTGTCATGTATACGTATCTACACACATACACATGTGTATACTGTATAACATCTGATGTTTGTATGACAGTGTTTCATATGCAAGTAATATATTATCCTGTATGTGTAAGGGCATGTTTCCACGAGGCATAATACATGAGGATTTGCTGCGGATTGGACACTGTGGATATCCGCAGCGTCCAGATTTTACAGCATAGTGGAGGAGATTTTATGAAATTCCGTCTCCACTATGCGTGCAGGGACGCATCTGGCGGCCCTGCATTTACGCACATGCAGCGCGTCTTTCTAGACCGCAGCATGTCTACTTATCTTGTGGAGAAGCTCCGTCTCTGCAAGACAAATAACCCACTCTATGTACAGGTGATTCCGCATGCGCATGTGCTCAATGAACACAGGCGGAATCACCACGCGTACAAAGGGGGACGGTACTTTGGGCGGAGCGGGGTGTCTGCTGCGTCCAAAGCGCTACGTTTCCTGACCATGGAAACATACCCTTATGTTATGTGTCCACCTTCAGGATGGCCGGCGGTTTTGACAGAGTGGCGAACTAGCTCTGCCCAAAGCTCCTCCCCTTCTGGGGATGCGATGATGCCGGATGTGTTCATTGCACACATCCGGAATCATCGCACCCCCACATATAGGGCCCTGTGTTATACCTTGCGGCGGCACAGCATCGCCGCAAGGTATACGGACATGCTGCGATCTTAAAAGACGCGCCGCATGTCCGGAGTCGCACGCATAGCTGAGACGGGATTTCATTAAATCCCCTCCACTATGCTGTAACATCTGGACGCTGCGTGTTTGACGCTGCGTCTCTATGCAGCGTCAAACATGCAGCGTTTCCTGAACGTGGACACATACCCTTATACTATGTGCACAGACATCAGATGTTATATAGTAGATAATATTGTATGTGATTGTCAAATACCTGATGTCTGTACTCGTAGTATAATAGGTAGTATACCAGTCACATACTATTCTGTATATGACATCTGATGTTTGTAGACATATCACCCACCAGTCACATATCCTGTATACTGTATGTAATATACTACGTGCACACATATCTGATGGTATATACTGGATATGTGACTGGTGTAATATCTGATCTCTGTAGTCATTGTGTAATATACACCACTCACATAGTATCCTGTATACATAGTGGGTACGGAAAGTATTCAGACCCCTTTAAATTTTTCACTTTTTGTTTTATTGCAGCAATTTGGTAAATTCAAAAATCTTCATTTTTTTCTCATTAATGTACACTCTGCACCCCATCTTGACTGAAAAAAACAGGAATGTAGAAATTTTTGCTAATTTAATAAAAAAGAAAAACTGAAATATCACATGGTCATAAGTATTCAGACCCTGTGCTCAGACACTCATATTTATGTCACATGCTGTCCATTTCTTTGTGATCCTCCTTGAGATGGTTCTACTCCTTCATACTCATTTCAGCTGTGTTTAATTAAACTGATTGGACTTGATTTGGAAATTTGCTCACCTGTCTATATAAGACTTCACAACAGAAGTTTGGGACCTCCGGAAGTCTTCCTAGACCCGGCCATCCAGCCAAACTGAGCAATCGTGGGAGAAGAGCCTTGGTGTGAGAGGTAAAGAAGAACCCCAAGATCACTGTGGCTGAGCTCCAGAGATGTAGTAGGGAGATGGGAGAAAGTTCCACAAAGTCAACTATGACTGCAGCCCTCCACCAGTCAGGCCTTTATGGCAGAGTGGCCCGACGGAAGCCTCTCCTCAGTGCAAGACATATGAAAGTCCCAATAGTTTGCTAAAAAACATATGAAGGACTCCCAGACGATGAGAAATAAGATTCTCTGGTCTGATGAGATGAAGATATACTGCTTAGAATTATCACCGAAAATGTCTATGTGGAGAAAACCAGGCACTGCTCATCACCTGCCCAATACAATCCCAACAGTGAAACATGGTGGTGGCAGCATCATGCTATGGGGGTGTTTTTCAGCTGCAGGGACAGGAAGTATGGTTATCACTGAAGGAAACATGAATGCGGCCAAGTACAGAGATATACTGGATGAAAACATCTTCCACAGTGCTCTGGATCTCAGACTTGGCCGAAGGTTCAACTTCCAACAAGACAATGACCCTAAGCACACAGCTAAAATAACAAAAGAGTGGCTTCAGAACAACTCTGTGACCATTCTTGACCGGCCCAGCCAGAGCCCTGATCTAAACCCAATGGAGCATCTCTGGAGAGACATGAAGGTGGCGTCCACCAATGTTCACCATCCAAACTGACGGAACTGGAGAGGATCTGCCAGGAAGAATGGCCGAGGAGCCCCAAATCCAGGTGTGAAAGCTTGTTGTATCATTCCCAAGAAGACTCATGGCTGTACTAGCTCAAAAGGGGCTTCTACTCAATACTGAGCAAAGGGTCTGAATACTTATGACCATGTGATATTTCAGTTTTTTCCTTTTTCATAAATATGTAAAAATGCCTACATTTCGGGTTTTTTCAGTCAAGATGGGGTGCAGTGTACATTGATGTGAAAAAATAAACTTTTTTGAATTTACCAAATGGCTGTAATGAAACAAAGAGTGAAAAATTTAAAGGGGTCTGAATACTTTCCGTACCCACTGTATACAGAGCTGGTTGGGAACTCAGAAGACATTATGTGTTATAAATAGGGAAATTAATAGTTTTCATAGGGGCACCTGAATCAGAAAAAAAAGTCATCTGTAAGTTACTATATATGACTGTACTGTAATCACATGTATGTGCAGGGCTGGGATCTACCAATATACGGTTACTATACGGTGGTGTTATTGCTCTTTAGTAGCATTCTTGTTTTCTTTTTTTATTTAGTAACAGTTTAATGTGTTTCAGTTATTATGTAGTAGACTAGATGGTGGCCCGATTCTAACGCATCGGGTATTCTAGAATATGTATGTATGTATATAGCAGCCACATATTATATAGCACAGGCCATGTAGTATATAGGAGTACTACGTGGCCTGTGGTATATACCATGTGGTTGCTATATACATACATACATATTGTAGAATACCCGATGCGTTAATATAGGCCACGCAGTAAATAACACAGCCCACGTAGTATATAACACAGCCCACACAGTATATAACACAGCCCACGTAGTATGTAACACTGGCCACGTAATATATAACACAGCCCACGTAATATATAAGAAAAGCCCAACAAAAAGTTTTGTTACTTTTATACTTACCTTGACCTATGTATCATCATTTTGTCCTTCTGTGTTTTGCTTTACACGTAATATATAGCACAGCCCACATAGTATCTAACAGTGGCCACGTAGTATATAGCATGCAGTATAGAACACAGCCACGTAGTATATAACACTGCTCATGTAGTATATAGTAGCCATGTAGTATATAACGCAGCCCACGCAGTATATAACACTGGCCACGTAATATATAGCACAGCCCACGCAGTATAGAACACAGCCCACATAGTATCTAACACTGGCCAGGTAGTATATAGCAGCCACGCGGTATCTAACACAGCCCACGTAGTATTTAGCAGTGTGGGCACCATATCCCTGTTAAAAAAATTAAAATAAAAAATAGTTATATACTCACCCGCCGTGATCCAGCGTAGATCCAGCGAACCTCTGGCGATGCGCGCGGTTGCTGCCATCTTGCGTTCCCAGGATGCATTGCGAAATTACCCAGATCACTTAGCGGTAATTTTGCAATGCTTCTCTGGGACCGTAAGCTGGCGGCAGGCGCGAGCGCGTCGTCGGACTACCGAAGGTGAGAATAGCAGGTTTTTTGTTTTTTTATTATTTTTAACATTAGATCTTTTTACTATTGATGTTGCATAGGCAACATCAATAGTAAAAACTTGGTCACACAGGGTTCATAGCAGCGGTAACAGAGTGAGTTACCCGCGGCATAACGCGGTCCGTTACCGCTGGCATTAACCCTGTGTGAGAGTTACCCGCGGCATAACGCGGTCCGTTACCGCTGGCATTAACCCTGTGTGAGCGGTGACCGGAGGGGAGTATGGAGCGGGCGCTGACTGCAGGGAGTATGGAGCGGGCGCTGACTGCGGGGAGTATGGAGCGGGCGCTGACTGCGGGGAGTATGGAACGGGCGCTGACTGCGGGGAGTAAGGAGTGGGCGCTGACTGCGGGGAGTATGGAGCAGGCGCTGGGCACTGACTGCAGGGGAGTAGGAAGGGACAAATCGGACTGTGGCCATCGCTGATTGGTCACGGCAGCCATGACAGGCAGCTGGCAAGACCAATCAGCGACTTGGATTTCCATCACAGACAGAGGCCTCGACCAATGAATATCCTGGACAGACAGACGGACGGAAGGGACCCTTAGACAATTATATAGTAGAAGGTGTATAGTGGTGTCATTGGTATTTGTATAAAGTGTTTTGTTATGTAGAGGTAATGGTAATATTATAATATTATGTATTCGCTGTGTAGTGGTTATGGTAGTTTGTACCGTATTATTTGGCATTTTATAGCCGTAGTTTTATAATATTGGTGATTGCATTGTATGTTTTTGGTTAGCAAAAGTATATACTGTAAATATACAAGTATAGATGCTATTTTAAATGGCTATAGGGGGGTCGTATGGGGAGACATGCACTTTGGGGCTTGGGCCCCTGATCTTTTATGACCCTAGCAACACCCCTGTCATACTGTGTGTTTTACATGTCCGTGTTTCTGGAGTTGTATGTATGTTTGTAAATCAGCTCAGTTATGGTATTGTCGGGGTCGTCACGACAATACCCTTCATCCACCAGTCATTCCAAATCAGATTAAAAGCAGTGGTACCGGAGTGAAGAATGAGTCAGACAAAAGCTGGTTGAAACTCAGAGTCTGCTTATGCTTCCACAAGTAGTGGTAACCTCACAGCAACTGAACTCTTTATTTCATATACACAACATTATATGGTCCATTGGGGGAAGGTGTGCAGAGGGCGGGGTTAGGCGGGGTTTAAGCAATGTATCTAGTATTCAGTCCCTCTGGTTGGCCTGACGTCATCTGATGAATCTTCCTTTGTCCACATCTTGTTAAGTTTCGATTTCCAGAGAAATGACACTTTAGCTTCAGAAACGAAAGTAGATTCTTGGCAAGAACAAAAAGTAGGGCAAAGGTGAATACTGGCAGCCATCTTAAAGGGACACTGTCACCTGAATTTGGAGGGAACAATCTTCAGCCATGGAGGCGGGGTTTTGGGGTTTTTGATTCACCATTTCCTTACCCGCTGGCTGCATGCTGGCTGCAATATTGGATTGAAGTTCATTCTCTGTCCTCCATAGTAATATTGCCTTGCGCAGGCGTGTACTATGGAGGACAGAGAATGAACTTCAATCCAATATTGCAGCCAGCATGCAGCCAGCGGGTAAGGAAAGGGTGAATCAAAAACACAAAAACCCCGCCTCCATGGCTGAAGATTGTTCCCTCCAAATTCAGGTGACAGTGTCCCTTTAAATACAGTTAAATTTGCATTTGGCAAGCAAAGGGAAAAACTTATTGTTTCACAGCATAAGAATATATATATGTACAAAAGTGTATTTTTAGCTTGACAATCCCCCCTAAACACTAAGTTTTTCCCTAAAAAGAAAGATCCTTCGAGACTGTCCATGTGATGGGGAAAGGGGAGGTGGATTTCTTCATCCAGACACCTCAGAAGCTCTCCCCTTGTGAGAGGCCTCTAGGCAGCTGGACCCTTCACTAGCTTCACATGGAGTTCTCCCGCTGTCCCTAAACTAAATCTCTTTGCATCATCTGAGAGTAAGGGGTATTGACTAACTTCTTGAGGGGGACATACTTGGGGATCTCCCCTGGATCAGTACTATCGTACTCTGGTGGGTCTACTTCTTGGTTTGTTGAAGGTGCCAGTCGGAGTTGCTTCAGCAATAACCTTTTTATACAGGGGAATAACACAACAGAGGATTATTGATCCAACTACAAGGAGAGCAATCAGTACCAGACAAGCTTGTTGAAGGAATCCTTTGAGCCCACCCAACCAACCGGAAAAGAAAGATGTGTCTACTCCAGCATTAGATTTTAATTCTGCTGCTAACCCATTTATCTTTTTAAGGGCTATCATGGTCTTTCCATTTACCCCAGAGTTCTGAGGGATATAGGTACAACACTCCTCTCTCACCATCCCACAGACTCCTCCTTTCTCAGCTAAGATCATATCAAGGGCTAGTCGGTTTTGGAGGGTCATTCTAGTGTTAGGGCCCAACTCCTCAACTATACCCTGGAAAGCATCACAGATAAAATTGACAAACCTTTGTTCACTGTAATATATATAATTGATCCCATCAACATTTTTATTAATCTGCACTTGTGGATTAAAGAAACAAAGCTAGCATAGATCTGGTTCTGGGCTTTAAATTGGTCAGGCACCCCCCTTGGCACTCCAATAGCATCGACATATACCAATGGATTTTCTTCATAACTCATGTGGAGCTGATCGAGACTTCTCCTCTTTCTGGTATATTCATTAGGTGTCTCCGGATCCCAAGGTAAAATCTTGAACTGCACAGCTGGTTTAACAAGGGTGCATTGACCTGTCCAGGTATTAGGCAACCTAGGACGGAGCTTACCATCTCCACATAACCAATAAATGTCGTACATGTACTGTGCATGATTAGCTAGCAAGTCAGTATCTAGGGAACTGTTCTCTTTGCAGAAACCTGTCTCGAAGACCCCTACTGGTGTACCTGTAGTGTCGTGGGAATTATAGCAGGTATAATTATCAGCTAATACGGTTATCCCTCCTGGGACCTTTAGTTTAGGTGCTTCATGAATTAGTGGGACATAATCTGAGCAATCAGTGGGCTTTAGACCCTTCAACAGATTCATAACACAGGCAGTGGTATTGTCATCAGGAAAAAACAATGCATGTATGTATAGATATATATTGGCTGCAGCACAAGCAACACATCCTACAGAGATACTCTGGACTCTTACATTGTATCTTACCCATTCTAACCATAAATTTGTCCTTGGGGCTGTTTGTGTTTCTATGGAGAAGACTTCTTGCCAACTAAGACCTGGAATGGGGATTACTTCGTTAACTATATTTTGCAAACGTTCACCTGGGCCTGTTTTAGCTGTACTGGTAACGGGGGCCTTGGTTGGTCTGAAGCTAATATCCTGGAGCTTTATATGGCCTAAATTACCATAGTATCCACTATTAAACACATTATGAAAATATCTTCTCAGTACAATTGTTATCTCTGGTAACACATATATAATACTGGATAATTCCCTCTACCACCTGCTGAGTCTCGGGGCACTTGACTACATCGCAGAAATCAAATCTCCAGATATTTACCGGGGCCGTTAGATTTACCCAGAGAATAGTGGCACCGGAATTCTTATTTACAATAGGGGCCGGGGAGGTAGGGATGAGGATGACCCCCAGCCTCAGGACCAAAAACAACAGCAACATTTTCCTTCGATCATCACTGTGACTAAGCGCTGGTCCGGTCTCTTTTGCAGTGTGAAGCGTAGATCCAGGTGCTCTTTCCTTCAAGTTTTACTGACATAGCTTTTCACGACCATAAAACCACCAGGCTTCAAGTTATGACAAATATCGGTTTCTGCTGAATCTGGAAGGGAAGAAGAAACTAAAACATGGGTGTTAGCAACATTTTTTTTTTTTTTTTTTACTAAACTGAATAACATATTGAACAGCATGGTCAGTTTCCTCTGACAACTACTGAGACTGAAAATTTGCAACTGAGAACCTAGCACCAAACAATATCTCCTATGGGGACAGGCCATATTTTGCCTTAGGGGTAGTACGAACGTGTAAGAGCCCTGGCCATGGAGCCGTAGTCTCCTCCATCATTTTGGTCAATTGTCCCTTCAGTGTGCCGTTCAGCCTCTTAACTTTCCCACTGGATTGTGGATGGTACGGAGTATGGAGGGCTACAGTGGATCCAAGCATTGTCAGAACCTCATGATACACATGAGAAGAGAAGGCCGGGTCTTGGTCACTTTCAACAACTTCTGGAACACCATATCTGCATCTAACTTTCATCACCAGTTTCTTTGCTGTGGTCTTTGCAGTCATGTTGGTAACGGGGAATGCTTCTGGCCAACTGGAGAACATATCGACAACCACCAGACAATATTCATACCTTCCAGACTTCGGCAACGTGATGTGGTCCTGTCGTCCACCTGGAGCCTTTGGAAAGGATAGTCGGGCTTAGCAAGATACTTCGGGGGTACACGTTGAAGTTGACCGGGATTGCAGATCTGACAGATACCTCGATATGTGGGCCCATGCGCCCACGTGGCAATAGCAGGGTACATCCGCTTAGGGAGACACACAAGTTGGTCCTTTTTCCAGCGACCATGTCCATACGTGCTCCATCAGCTTTCCACTGCTTCACTTCTTCCTTTGGAGACATTCTCTGCATCGTCATTAAGCGGTCTAGCGGGGTCCGACAGAAAACCTCAGTCTGGCATAGATCATCAGGTTCATGTAGAGTCAGTGTTTCTTGTAACTGTTTACGCTGAGAGCGTGTGGTCACCATAGCTGGTATGGTCAGTTCAACGGGTAGGAGAGCAGCGGCTTTTGCTTGCATATCCGCAAAGGCGTTACCAACAGTCTGTGGTCTGTTCCATAGTACCGTGCTCCTTAACTTTGATAATGGCCACCTGAGTAGGTAATTCGATTGAGTCCATGAGGGCTTTAACAGCTTCAACATTCTTCACTGAGTCCCGGCGGTAGTAACAAATCCTCGATTGGCTCATAGGGCTCCGAAATCATGAGCAATACCAAATGCATACTGTGAGTCCGTGTATATATTAGCCCGCCAAAGTACATGTAGTAGACAGAGCCTGACGTTCTGCTTCTTGTGCTGACAGGGAGGGAGTGAGTGAGTGAGTGCAGCTCCGTGCACTACAGTGTCTTTCGTAGTAACAGCATATACTGTGTGAAGTCTGCCAAAATCATCACCATATCTTGAACAGTCTTTCAGGGCCTTGTAGAGAGGTAGCATTATGCGGGATGCGTCCGGTATCCACTGACAACAATAAATACATAGTCCAAGGAAACGCTGGAGCTCAGTCACATCTTTTGTAGCTGACGGCTATTTTTCTTTCTTCTGTGAGGTGTCTGGCACCCTGAAGGAGACAGTGACCCAAAAATATCACTTGACCAAGGCAGAACCGAAGTTTCGAGGCCGAAACCCAACAGTTCAGATCTGCCAGATACTTGCGAAAACTAACAGTGGCAACAATGGCTTCCTGCTCTGTCTGTGCACACAACAAAAAAACAAAAAATTACCCACATACTGAAGCAGCATAACATAGGGATATTCTAACTGCCAGGGTTAGAGACACTATCCCCCTATTTTTTTTTTTATAACACATCTCATTATACTCATCTACATAGGGGTTATATAACATAAATACCATCTGACCATCATCCTGGCTCACCAACTCTCTAGGTCTGCTCAGGTGCACTTATACGTCCATCATATTGTACAAGCTTGTATAATGGGAAAGGTTTGTTCTCAGGGTCAGCCAATTATTTTAGCGTAGCTAGCTAGTCAGAGGGCTTCCAGGGATAATACTCCTGTATCTGTCTTACACCACCTGATGTGGTTGGTTCTCTGGTGGTGGGGGTGACTAGATGACCGGTTGTGGGTGACATGACATGCTGGTCTACAGCTCCTTCCCAAAAGGATTACTGTCAGCTTACTCCCAAAGTTAATGTCTCCACTACCCACTATCCTGTGTCAGCTTCTTATGTCACTACATGTGATCTTATCTGGACAGGAATCAGTGTAATTCACTTAGGTTGGGTTGCAACACAGATTATACAAGTATTTCTCCAGTCTGGGTTTGTTGGACCGCAATATTTACAAATCCATCTGTCTTGTCTTGGTCTGAAAATTAACATGGCGAGAGAGATTTCCAGACACAGGGTTAAAATAAATATTGGAATATGAGACTAGATTTGTGTAAGGGAGGGGGAGCTGGAGCTGAAGTCTTCTGCTTCTTGGGCCACTGATAAGGAACCGAGCTGCGTGCCGTGTCCTTGAAGCTGCGGCGGGGGGGAGGGGGGGACTAGAGGGCGAGTGAGGATCGCTGCAGCTGCTGATACATACTGGGTTAAGTTCTTCTGAAAACTTTGGCCCCCCTTTCTCTGGCCCGCAGCACAAAGAGGAAAAAATCACAAACAGTTCGCGCAGGGGTTCACCCCTCCCATCGGCTCCAAACACACAGAGATAAGAATTTACATCATTCCTCAACACAAAAGAAGAAAAACAACAACGCAGCTATTTGACTCCCCCCTCCCATGGGGTGTTTTGGAAAACCACAGTAACGGAATACAGCAATTCTCAGACTCAATTAATTTCTACAAAACCTTCACACAATTCATATACCAAAACACCTTAGAAAAATCAATGATTGAGATATTTTATAACCAAACACGGGCTCTGCATCCTCTGATTCTCCCTCTCCATCAACCTCTTTCCATTCCTCGTTCTTTAAACCTCGCGCAATTCGCAGATGAGCTTGCGCTTGTTCTAACAGTCCTTTATCTTTCAACATTCTTGACTGCCTTCTTGCCCTCCCGTGACTCTACTATTGTCTTGACTTCAACAGCATCCTCATCTAACCTGTGGGGCACGGACTTCTTCTTCAAGAGACGCAACATGACTCACAGAATACTACGCCCTTCTGCAGTAGGCCGCTGACAGCGACAGCAACACTTGTGTCCTAACACGGAGCCTCGCGCTCCACGTGTTATGAATAAAGAGCCTCGCGCTCAATATTTTTCCCTAACCTGAACACCAGTGATTACAGTCTGTCCTGTCACGATATTCTAAACGTTGCGAGGCTGTCTCCTAGTGAGACCCCTCCACTGAGATTCTGGTGGTCCCCCCACTTGGGACGTCTTAATTACCAATGTGATTCTGGTGGTCCCCCCACTTGGGACGTCTTAATTACCAATGTGTGCAAGTAAGTGATTCTGGTGGTCCCCCTCTTGGGACGTCTTAAAAAACCACAGGGCACAAGACGACCAGAAGAGGATTTCTGCGAGAGCACAGCTCCAGCTCCAATTGCAGAAGCATCTACTTCAAGGATGAAGGGTTTATTGGCCACTGGACGATGAAGAATAGGAGCTGAGGCAAAGGCTTGCTTGATGGACCAGAAAGCCTCTTCGGCCTCAGACGACCACAGATGAGGATTGGCACCCTTCCGAATCATGGAGGAGATTGGAGCTGAAAGAGAGAAAAAGTGAGGTATAAACTGCCGATAGTAGTTAGCAAATCCAAGAAATCGCTGAATTGCTTTCACTCCAAGAGGACGCGACCAGTTGAGCACGGCAGAAACTTTTCCCGGATCCATACACAAACCAGCATCGGAAATGATGAAACCCAAGAAGGGTAGAGATGACTGTTCGAAGACACATTTTTCCAGTTTTGCGTACAGCCGATTCTCTCTCAAACGCTGAAGTACTTGCCGTACATCTCTTCTGTGAGTAGACAGATCTGGAGAGAACACAAGGATATCGTCCAAGTACACTACAACACAGGTGTAAAGTAGATCCCGAAAAACATCATTTACGAACTCCTGGAAGACTGCGGGTGCATTGCATAAACCGAATGGCATAACCAAATATTCATAATGACCATCTCTGGTATTAAACGCAGTCTTCCACTCATCACCAGAACGGATACGGATCAAATTATAAGCTCCTCTGAGATCCAATTTGGTAAAGATTCGTGCTCCACGTAGATGATCAAAGAGTTCTGGTATGAGAGGAAGTGGGTACTTGTTTTTGATCGTGATGGTGTTGAGACCCCGGTAGTCTATACATGGGCGAAGAGAACCGTCCTTCTTTTTAACGAAGAAGAACCCAGCTCCTGCAGGTGAGGAAGACTTTCGAATGAAGCCTCTGGCCAGATTCTCTTGAATATATTCGGACATGGCTTGAGTCTCGGTAGGGGACAATGGGTAAATACGACCCCTAGGTGGAGTAGAACCAAGAACAAGGTCTATCGGGCAGTCATAAGAGCGGTGCGGCGGCAAAATCTCCGCTTCCTTCTTGTTAAAGACGTCCGAGAAAGCGCAATAGGCAGGAGGAATTCCCACGGATTCCGAAGCAGACCGAGAGGAGGACGCAGGCTTGACGGGAAGCAGGCACCTGTTCAGACAAGACTGTCCCCACTGTAGAACATCTCCAGTATGCCAGTCCAGCGTGGGTTCGTGATCTCTCAACCAAGGAAGACCCAAAAGGAAAGAATGAGACAAAGAAGGTAAAACATAAAAGGCCAGTTTCTCACGATGAAGAGCTCCAATCTGAAGTTCGACTTCCTCCATAACCAAGTTGACGGTCTCCCTCAAAGGCTGACCATCGACGGAAGCTATTTGTCTAGGAGTCTCCAAGGGTCTAACAGGTATCCCAAGCCTGTTAACAACCTCAAGCTGAACAAAGTTCCCAGCCGCTCCTGAATCAACATAAGCCTCCAGAGAAAAGTGACGGGAACCTAAATGTAGAATAACTGACAAAACCAGAGGCGGAGAGGAATCATAACCACCTAGGAAGGCCTCTCTTATCTGTCCTAGGCGGATGCGTTTCCCGGCTTCTGAGGACAAGCGCGTAAGAGATGAGAGGCACTGCCGCAGTAAAAACAAAGACCTTGTACGAGTCTCTCCTTGCGGCGTTGCTATGAAGACTTAAGGCGATCGACCTGCATGGGTTCAGGAGAAGATGAAGAAGCCACCGGGGCTGCTTGAGGAAAAGAAGTCCCTCGAGCAACAGTGGTCTGGCGAAGAGGTCTCCTCTCTCTGGCAAGCTCACGAGTGCACTCCTGAAAGCGCAGATCAATGCGTATGGCCAAGGAGATAAGATCATCCAAAGAGGTGGGAGTGTCCTGTCCCGCCAACTCATCCTTAATCCGTGAAGACAAACCACGCCAAAATGCTCCAACCAAAGCCTCATTATTCCACCCAAGGTCTGAGGACAGAGTCCAGAAACGGATGGCGTACTGGGCTACAGAGAGAGTACCCTAGTAAAGGTTAAAGAGGGACTCAGTGGTAGAGACCAGACGACCAGGTTCATCAAAAACCTCACGGAAGGTATCCAGGAACGGATTGAGTTGGGAGACCAAAGGATCATCACGCTCCCAGAGGGGATTAACCCACGCCAAAGCCTCACCCTCCAAATGGGATACTATAAAAGCAACCTTAGCTCGGTCGGTAGGATAAAGTAGCGGAGACAATTCAAAATGCAACTGGCATTGATTAAGAAAGCAGCGGCACGCTTTAGAATCCCCACCATACCGAGGAGGTCTAGCAAGTCGGGGCGAGGGTTGTGGCGCAGAGACAGGAGTGGAAACAGAGGCCACATTCTAGAGGGAGAGAAGCCGATCATTAATAGAGGCCATAAAATTCAAAATATGGGACCGAGTGTCCCGTTGTTGACCTAGCTCCTGCTGAAGGGCAACCAACTGCGGAGCAATACCAGGATCAGAAGGCTGTAAAGCCGCTAGGCGAGACTCCATATTCTTTAAAAATGACATGATCCTAGTCTGGTTTTCATGCAAAAAGAGTAACTCCTTTTGAGTGGCGGAGACTCCAGCGGGGTCCATTGCCTGATGTTACTGTGACGCTGTAAGAATCTGGCTGCACTCGGATGTCTCCCGAGTGCAGTCCTATTAGAGCATGTAGTTTCAAACAGTGAAAAACGGAGAGTGGACCCACTGGACCGTGATGACGAACCCCTCTCGGACGAGCTGACCAGGTGGACCGCCCCCTATACAGGGAGAGTTAGGGGCAGGCCCGTGAGGGACTATCGCCACGGAAGCTGGAGGGTCGACTGAGATCAGATGAGTACACAGCAGGCACAAAGGGAAAGAGGGAACAGAAAGGAACTACTGAGACAAGGGAGAAGATGGGAACGCTACGGAGGCACGGAGGCTGGCAGGACAATATGGAGACACCGAGGCTGACGGGAGCAAGGAAAAGATATAGGAGCCGGGCAGGTACCGAAGAGGAAAAGGAACTGAAGGAACAAGGCAGGAACACAGGAAACAGGCAGGCACTGCAGAGGGCGGAGGAGACCCAAAGTCAGAGAGCTAGGAACGCACAGAGACCACAGGTGGCCAGAAGCACTTGTAAACACAAATGAACATCAGGCACAGAGAAGCAGCAGGAAGCAGTTTACATAGCAGCATGGGAGCTACTTCCGGGTTACAGTCCTCCAGGATGACGGAGAGGACAGGAAAGAGCGCCAACAGAGGAATCAGATGTGCGCACGCGCAGAGCTGAATGCGACGCGCGCGCGCACCCGGCGAGCTACAGTGGGGAGAGGCGGCGGCAGCAAAGGCATGACAATATGTATGCGGTAAGCTTGGTTCTGTTCCCATATCTACGTAGGAGTCTTGGTTTTATTGCTCTATCTATGTAGTAGGCGAAAGCTTGGCTCTGATCCCTTATCTCTGTAGTAAGCTCCGTTCTTTTCCCATAGCTTTGTAGTAAGCTTGATTCTGCTCACATATCTTTTTTGTAAGCTCATTTCAGTTCAAGTATGTATGTAGTAATCTTGGTTCCATTCTCGTGTCTATGCAGTCAGCTTGCTTCTGTTGCAGTATCTATGTAGGTAGTAAGCTTGCTTGTGTTCCCATATCTATTCAGCAAGCTCCGTTCTGTTCCCATATCTATATACCATCCTGTTTTTTAAAGCATATTATTTCTGCTGCTTTAATGCAGGGACCAGAGATAAGCAGGGCAGGGGTGGTCCACCGCAACTGGTGGGCCACTGTCTTGTGATTGCCCCCCAGGCAGAAAAGTGCCAGCCAGCCCCTGCCCAGCGGGCAGGTTGTTTAGCACGGGCTACTCTTTTTGTGTGAGCATTGGTTTTGCGATGCTGGTGAAGCTCATGTTCTGTCATGCAGTGTTGGGCAGACTTATGCCTTTCAGCGTCAGCTTTGCGGATTTGTTGTTGTTGTATTTGGGTGAGATTATGACGGGCAGCCTTTTTTCTAACAGTGTTGTTTTCACGCTGCAATGTAAGGTGCTGTTTTTTAACTCTACTTCTACGAACCTTTTGAGCCTCTGCCCTTTTTTTTTTGGCCTGAGTTTCCTCATGAGAAAGAACTTGTTTGCGTTTGGGGGCATTACTATGAAAATATGAGGCGAATAACTTACTGAACTTTTGTTAAAATATTGTGATTTCAGATATATATTCAGTAGAAAGTCACTAAATGAGCGATGGCAGAAGACACTGTCAGGGGGAAATTTTGTTGAAGACACTGCAGTATTGAAGAAAATTATGTAAATATGCTCACTAAGGCCATGTTCACACAGTGCGTTTTTTACTGCAGTTTTCCATGCAGGGTACATAACAATGTAACCCTATGGAAAACAGTCACTGCTGTGCACATGGTCCGTAATTTCGTTTAAAAAGCCGCGCAGAATAGCTGCGGCAAAAAAGAAGGAGCATGTCACTTCTTTTTCCTGAACCGCAGCGGTTCTGCACCCATAGACCTCCATTGTGAGGTCAAAATCGCAGTAAAACCCGCAGATCAAAAATATATCTGCGGGTTTTACTGCGATTTGATGTGCAGAACCGCTGCAGCAGGAAGTGCGGGGGAGTGGGCGGAAGTGCGTGGGCGGAGTGTGGCTGCCCCCCCGTGCTCTGATCCCGCCCCCCGTGCTCCGATGCCCCCCCCCGTGCTCCGATGCCCCCCCCAGTGCTCCGATGCCCCCCCCGTGCCCTAATCTCCCCCCCTTATACTTACCCGGCGTCCCGGTGTCCGTCCGGCCGTCTTTTCCCTGGGCGCCGCCATCTTGCAAAATGGCGGGCGCATGCGCAGTGCGCCCGCCGAATCTGCCGGCCGGCAGATTCGCTCCAAAGTGCATTTTGATCACTGAGATATAACCTATCTCAGTGATCAAAATAAAAAAATAGTAAATGACACCCCCCCACTTTGTCACCCCCATTGGTAGGGACAATAAAAAAATTAAGAATTTTTTTTTTTTTTTCACTAAGGTTAGAATAGGGGTATGGGTAGGGTTAGGGGTAGGGTTAGGGTTAGGGGTAGGGTTAGGGGTAGGGTTAGGGTTAGGGGTAGGGTTAGGGTTAGGGTTAGGGGTAGGGTTAGGGGTAGGGTTAGGGGTAGGGTTAGGGTTAGGGGTAGGGTTAGGGTATTTTCAGCCATTTTAGCCCTAAAAAGCTTCCTAGGAAACACACAGTCTCTGCATAGAAAACTGCATAAAAAAAGGATAAAAAAACGCATCAAAAAACGCATCAAAAAACGCATCAAAAAAGGACAAAAAAAGGACCAAAAAAAGGACCTGCGTTTTCTGCCAAGAGCTGCAGTTTTTTAAAAAAACTGTCCTGAAAAAAAAAGGATGGAAATCCTGAACGTGTGAACATACCCTAAATGAGTGATGGCAGAAGACACTTTCAGGGGGACAGTTTGTTGAAGACACACTGCAGTATTGAAGCAAATTATGTAAATATGCTGACTAAATGAGTGATGGCAGAAGACACTGTCAGGGGGACATTTTCTTGAAGACAGACTGCAGTATTAAAGAAAATGGAGCCGAAAAGTGCAGACTGCTGCTTCAGGAATCGGCGCCTGCGCAGTCTGCACAGTCTGCGCTTTCCGGCGCCATTTTCTTGAAGACACACTGAGGTTTCCCACAAAATGGCGCCGGAAAGCGCGGATTGCGCATGCGCCGATTGCGGGAGCAGGGAGACATTCATGGCCCAGAGTCAGGGGGCCTAAAAGTAAGAAATCGCTGTGGCACTTCATGAGGGCGGGATCCTGTGCACACGCTATCTGATTCCGTTCCGCCACCATTTTCTTGGTCCTCCTGCTGCCGGAATCGGCGTGTCTTAAAGAAAATGGTGCCGGAAAGCGCGGACTGCGCAGGCGCCGATTCCGGGAGCAGGACCAAGAAAATGGCGGCGGAAAGGAATCAGGTGGTGCCACTGCTTCATGCCACAGCAATTTGTTACTTACACCATTCCTTTCCGCCGCCATTTTCTTGCTCCTCCTGCTGCCGGAATCGGCGCCTGCGCAGACCGTGCTTTCTGGCGCCATTTTCTTGAAGACACACTATTACCCCATATCCCACCGCTACTCAGGAGTAGGAAGAGAGAGACTAAGTGCCAGAATAGGCGCATCTTACAGATCTGCCTTTTCTGGGGTGGCTGGGGGCAGATGTTTTTAGCCGGGGGGGGGGGGGGCAATAACCATGGTCCCTCTCTAGGCTATTAATATCTACCCTCAGCCACTGGCTTTCCCACTCTAGCAGAGAAAAATGTGCAGGAGCCCACGTCAGTTTTTTCCATGATTTAACCCTTTTTTTAACACCTAGAGCCACCAAATTTTGCACACAGACACTTCTAACATTAGTAGTGGGGAATATGTTAAAAAAATAAGGGATATGAAATGGTTTACTGTATGTAAACCATGTCTCACCTCCTGTCGGGTTTGATAAGGTGATAGCAAAAGCCGGCAATTCAATTACCGGCTTTTAAGCTATCTAGCGCTGTATGAAATATAAATATATATATCTATAATATAACGCTGGGAGCGTCACTCTGTCCGAAGCCTCTATAGACTGCGCAAGCGCAAGCGCCGGCGCAGTCTGGGCCTCACAGAGCGACGCTCCCGGGAGATCGCGGTATGCGTAAGCACTGAACGCATACCGCGATCTCCACCGGAGAGTCAGGGACCGCCAGGAGGGAGGGTAAGTATACTCACCTTTCCCGGTTCCAGCGCTGCTTGCGACTCCGTCTCCCAGCTCCTCTGCTCCCGGCTCCGGAGGGCGCGGACTGCGCAGGCGCCGATTCCTGCTGCCGGAATCGGCGCCTGCGCAGTCCGCGCTTTCCGGCGCCATTTTCTTGAAGACACACTCCGGCTCCACTGCAGGTGTGTCTTCAAGAAAATGGCGCCGGAAAGCGCGGACTGCGCAGGCGCCGATTCCTGCTGCCGGAATCGGCGCCTGCGCAGTCCCCGCTTTTTGGCGCCATTTTCTTGAAGACATACCTGCAGTGGAGCAGCACATGACAGAACGGGCGCAGGATGGCAGCAGCACATGACAGAACGGGCGCAGGATGGGAGCAGCACATGACAGAACGGCCGCAGGATGGCAGCAGCACATGACAGAACGGGCGCAGGATGGCCGCAGCACATGACAGAACGGGCGCAGGATGGCAGCAGCACATGACAGAACGGGCGCAGGATGGCAGCAGCACATGACAGAACGGGCGCAGGATGGCCGCAGCAGATGACAGAACGGGCGCAGGATGGCAGCAGCACATGACAGAACGGGCGCAGGATGGCAGCAGCACATGACAGAACGGGCGCAGGATGGCAGCAGCACATGACAGAACGGCCGCAGGATGGCAGCAGCACATGACAGAACGGGCGCAGGATGGCCGCAGCACATGACAGAATGGGCGCAGGATGGCCGCAGCACAAGACAGAACGGGCGCAGGATGGCAGCAGCAAATGACAGAACGGGGACGCAGGATGGGAGCAGCAAATGACAGAACGGGCGCAGGATGGGAGCAGCAAATGACAGGATGGGAGCAGCAAATGACAGAATGGAGGCGCAGGATGGGAGCAGCACATGACAGAACGGGGGCGCAGGATGGGAGCAGCACATGACAGAACGGGGGCGCAGGATGGGAGCAGCACATGACAGGATGGGGGCGCAGGATGGAGCAGCACATACCAGGATGGAGACCATATACCAATATAAATGCTCGCCACCCGGGCGTAGAACGGGTTCAATAGCTAGTATATATATATATATGTGTGTGTGTCTCACTGACATATATATATATATATAGACTGTATATATATTTTCACAAATATTTGAGCCCATGGATACATTCTATGTCCATTTTGCAAGCCGGCATGCGTACGGATGCCATACGGATGCCATATGGATGACACACGGATAGTTTTTAAAGAAAAAATTGCATCCTCGCATTGAATATGGATCACTGTTCAGGAACTTTTCTGCGTATTACGCCTGTAAAAAACGGATCGTATTTCCCTACGCTAAGTGTGACGCCGGCCTTAAAATCACCTGTGGCTGATGGGAGTGGGAGTAGTGTTGAGCCACCTCCCTAGTGTTCGGGTTCGGCTCGGTTTGTCGAACACGGATGTGTTCGACGAAATGTTCGTCGAACGTTCGACGAACACTGTCGAACCCCATTGAAGCCAATGGCAGGCAAACACATACACATACAAACATATGGAAAACACATAGAAAACACCTTAAAAGGTGTCCAAATGCTGACAAACTGCTCAGAAGACACAACAAACACATGGAAAAGTCACAACTACATATAGTCATGCGAAAAGAAAAGAGGTGTAGGAGTAAAAGGAGGAGGAGACACAGATATAGGCATGTCATCCCCTTCTAAAATCAAGAAAGGCTGGAGTAAAAATGTAAACTCACTCTACCAACACCCAGACGACTTGACAAAAAAAAATAAAAAATAAATATCTTTAGGTAGAATGGCGGCGGGTCCATTCAGAACACTTTCCTTAGAAGACGTAGTGGTACCCCCGTTGGGAGTTGTGCCAAAAAATGAACCCAATACATTCAGACTAATCCACCATTTGTCATATCAAAGGGGCAGGTCAGCAAACGACAACATCGATGCGGAACCAAGTACAGTAATATGTACTGTACCTCCTTTGACAAGGCAATCATGCGGCTCAAGAAGTTGGTAAGGGGCACCCTAATGGCCAAAACAGACATTTAGGGGGCGTTCCGGTTACTACCTGTGCCTCTGAATACTGTTCTCCCATTGGGCTGCTTCTGTGAATGATACACTGAAAGAGAACACGCCATATACTAATGAAAACAATGAAGGGGGGGGGGGATTTAAACCTCCACATAAGCATATGTACCAGTAGAGAGACAACCGGAGGAGCAATTCCCAATATGACACCGTTTATTAGTTAAAATAATTGTAGTACAAAAATACACATGCTTCTGTGAAGGAGCATACTACATAGATCGCTGTTTGCCCATGGGGTGCTCCATATCCTGCTCACTATTTGAGGCGTTTAGTTGCTTCCTCAAATGTGTCGTCATGGACGTTTGTAAGGTGGCACATATTATCCATTACCTCAACGACTTCTTATGCCTGGGCCCAAAAGATTTGCCACAGTGTGAAAACACGCGGTAGTCCACTTGTGAGAAGGAGAGAGCTGGAGGGAGATTGGACACCCCATAGCCGAGGGGTTAGATTGAGAGAGAAAGAAGGTGGTGTAGCTTGCTTCATGGGTGGGGTACTCTGCTGAGTAGCAGAAATTGCTACTAGGCCCAAAAGGATTTCCTGGGCCAAATGCCGTTAAAAATAGTACTTAGGTAAACAGGCGGTGTAGCTTGCTTCATGGGTGGGGTACGCTGCTGAGTTGCACGAACTTCTACTAGGCCCAAAATGATTTCCTGGGCTAGATGCCGTTAAAAAATAGTACTTAGGTAAACAGGCGGTGTAGCTTGCTTCATGGGTGAAGTACGCTGTTGAGTAGCACCAAATTCTATTAGGCCCAAAAGGATTTCCTGGGCTACATGTCGTTACAAAATAGTAGTTAGGTAAACAGGTGGTGTAGCTTGCTTCATGGGTGGGGTACGCTGCTGAGTAGCACCAAATTCTACTAGGCCCAAAAGGATTTCCTGGGCTAGATGTCGTTAAAAAATAGTACTTAGGTAAACAGGCAGTGGGTGGCTGGGCTATTCTGCTGACTAGCAGACACTGCTCCTAGGCCCAAAACTAATAACTGGATTAGATGCAGTGAAAATTGAGATACACAGGCGGTATAGTTAGTTTCACAGGCGGGCTACTCTGCTGACATGCAGACACTGCTCCTAGGCCCTAAACTATTAACTGGATTAGAAGCAGTGAAAATAGAGATACACAGGCGGTGTAGTTAGTTTCACAGGCGGGCTACTCTGCTGACGTGCAGACACTGCTTCTAGGCCCTAAACTATTAACTGGATTAGATGCAGTGAAAATAGAGATACACAGGCAGTGTAGTTAGTTTCATAGGTGGGCTACTCTGCTGACGTGCAGACACTGCTCCTAGGCCCAAAACTAATAACTGGATTAGATGCAGTGAAAATTGAGATACACAGGCGGTGTAGTTAGTTTCACAGGTGGGCTACTCTGCTGACGTGCAGACACTGCTCCTAGGCCCTAAACTATTATCTGGATTAGATGCAGTAGAAATAGAGATACACAGGCAGTGTAGTTAGTTTCACAGGCGGGCTACTCTGCTGACGTGCAGACACTGCTCCTAGGCCCTAAACTATTAATTGGATTAGATGCAGTGAAAATTGAGATACACAGGCGATATAGTTTGTTTCAGAGGCGGGCTACTCTGCTGACGTGCAGACACTGCTCCTAGGCCCTAAACTATTAACTGGATTAGATGCAGTGAAAATAGAGATACACAGGCGGTGTAGTTAGTTTCACAGACGGGCTGCTCTGCTGACTTGCAGACACTGCTCCTAGGCCCTAAACTATTAACTCGATTAGATGCAGTGAAAATTGAGGTACACAGGCAGTGTAGTTAGTTTCACAGGCGGGCTACTCTGCTGACATGCAGACACTGCTCCTAGGCCCTAAACTATTAATTGGATTAGATGCAGTGAAAATTGAGATACACAGGCGATATAGTTTGTTTCACAGGCGGGCTACTCTGCTGACGTGCAGACACTGCTCCTAGGCCCTAAACTATTAACTGGATTAGATGCAGTGAAAATAGAGATACACAGGCGGTGTAGTTAGTTTCACAGACGGGCTGCTCTGCTGACGTGCAGACACTGCTCCTAGGCCCTAAACTATTAACTGGATTAGATGCAGTGAAAATTGAGATACACAGGCAGTGTAGTTAGTTTCACAGGCGGGCTACTCTGCTGACATGCAGACACTGCTCCTAGGCCCAAAACTATTATCTGGATTAGATGCAGTAAAAATAGAGATACACAGGTGGTGTAGTTATTTTCACAGGCGGGCTACTCTGCTGACATGCAGACACTGCTCCTAGACCTTCAACTATTAACTGGATTAGATGCAGTGAAAATAGAGATACACAGGCGGTGTAGTTAGTTTCACAGGCAGGCTACTCTGCTGACGTGCAGACACTGCTCCTAGGCCCAAAACTATTAACTGGGTTAGATGCAGTAAAAATTGAGATACACAGGCGGTGTAGCTAGCTTCACAGGCGGGCTACTCAGATGACTATCAGACAATGCTACTAGCCCGAAAGGATTGGCTGAGCTAGATTACACCAAATGCTGTGACAAACACTTGCACAGCACTGGCACAGACCTGCCTGGCAAACAGTGCTATGAACTGCTGTAACCTACCCTGAAAAGGGCTGATATTACAATTAGTCCCGACTCCTCCCGACTCCCTAAACCTTTCTCTCTGACCATTTGCTCCAAAACAACACTCTTAGTCTGTATAGCGCCCACAGCAGCAGCGGTGCCGTCTAACACTAAGCTGCAGCAGTGAGGAAATGGTAGCGACGGGGCAAATGGCTGGTTCTTATAGGGCAAGGAGGACATGTGACATACACAGCCAATGACACTTGCCCTTGCTTGTGTGCATTACATGCACATTGCTGTGTGTGTGTGCACTGCTGATAGGCTGAGAGACTGCACTGCCCCACTGTGAATGCGGGAAAGAAAAAAAAAGGAGATCGGCGTTATTTCAGCACAGATCTATCCCCCGCCCACTATACACTGAAACAGTCTATTAACAATGATAAACAGTTTAAATGTGCAAATCAAGCTAGGCTTTTGGTGAACGAATAGTTATCGAACAGAAACTCGAACAGCCGAATTTTAAGCAAATTGTTCGGGTTCGTCGAACGACTCGAACACCGCCCAAACAGCTCGAATTTGAAATTGGCGAACAGTTTGACTCAAACACCGCTCATCTCTAAGTGGGAGTGCACATGTCCAAAAAGGCTTTAATACAAATAGAGAAAAGAATAGCAGATCCAAGCTAGTGTGAATAGGCGCCAACCAAAAAAAGCATATAAGTTGAAAACGATAAAGGTTGCACCATTATTTACCAAGAATGATTACTCTAGAATATTGAAAATGCATTACTGCCATAGAAAATGGTAAAAAAGGAAAAAAGCGCTATATAATGTACACATGAAATATTTGTCTTCAACTTAGTATTGTCCTTAAGAACCTGATTTCAACCTATATTGGGTTAATTGCAATTGGATCTGCATTATGATCTTACATCTGTGCATTATAATAGCAGCAATACTTCTATTTTTTTGTTCTTGAACACAACTCATAAATTACGGTATATCAATTTGTTTCAATGCCACCATCTATCTGTATTGATGGTTTTTCATAGCTCATTGTGTGTTTATATTATCTAACCTTGATCGAAGAAAGTTTCAGGTATTTTTGACTTATCTAAATTAAACATTAGTATTATGCCATTTATTGTGCAATCACTGTGTTACACCCATATTATCTTGCCTCAGGGTATTACAACTTCCGATTTTCTCATATTCAATTGGATTGGAATTTAATTCTTTTACTATAGTCGGTTACTCTAATATATGCATAGATGATTTTTTTGATAGCCAGTTGTGTGCTTATATCACATAACAGTTTTTTGGATTATATCTCAAGTGTTTGTGACTTATCCTGTGTATTGTGGTATTATTTCATTGCACACTATGATCTATATATCTTTTATATGATTATTTTTCTATTTCTATGAATTCACATGGGGCTGGATTTATAATGTATCTTGGCTTATATCAGTTCCATTAGTATTGGCATCCATATGAATATACCAGTACATTGCTTTAGACCTGCTTACTTCATCTTATAGTGGTGTGAGCACACTGTGCGTTTGTGGGTTTTTTTTTTAAATGATTAGATTTTATTGTTTTGGAATCCATTAACCCCTTCATGACCTTGGGATTTTTTGTTTTTCCGTGTTCGTTTTTCACTCCCCTCCTTCCCAGAGCCATAACTTTTTTATTTTTCCGTCAATTTGGCCATGTGAGGGCTTATTTTTTGCGGGACGAGTTGTACTTTTGAACGACATCATTGGTTTTAGCATGTCGTGTACTAGAAAACAAGAAAAAAATTCCAAGTGCGGTGAAATTGCAAAAAAAGTGTAATCCCACACTTGTTTTTTGTTTGGCTTTTTTGCTAGGTTCACTAAATGCTAAAACTGACCTGACATTATGATTCTCCAGGTCAGTACGAGTTCATAGACACCTAACATGACTAGGTTATTTTTTATCTAAGTGGTGAAAAAAAATTCCAAACTTTGCTAAAAAAAAAAAAAAAAATTGCGCCATTTTCCGATACTTGTAGCGTCTCCATTTTTCGTGATCTGGGGTCGGTTGAGAGCTTATTTTTTGCATGCCGAGCTGGTGTTTTTAATGATAGCATTTTGGTGCAGATACGTTCTTTTGATCGCCCGTTATTGCATTTTAATGCAATGTCGCGGCGACCTAAAAAACTTAATTCTGAATTTTTTTCTCGCTACGCCGTTTAGCGATCAGGTTAATGCTTTTTCTTAATTGATAGATCGGGCGATTCTGAGTGCGGCGATACCAAATATGTGTAGATTTGATTTTTTTTAATTGATTTATTTTGATTGGGGCGAAAGGGGGGTGATTTAAACTTTTATATTTTTTTATTTTTTTCACATTTTTTTTAAACTTTTTTTTTTAACTTTTGCCATGCTTCAATAGCCTCCATGGGAGGCTAGAAGCAGGCACAACGCGATCGCCTCTGCTACATAGCAGCGATCTGCTGATCGCTGCTATGTAGCAGAAATGCAGGTGTGCTATGAGCGCCGACCACAGGGTGGTGCTCACAGCCACCGGTGATCAGTAACCATAGAGGTCTCTAGGACCTCTATGGTTACCATCCTGACACATCACCGACCCCCGATCATGTGACGGGGGTCGGCGATGACGTCATTTCCGCCCGCTCGGCCGGAAGCGGTAGTTAAATGCCGCTGTCTGCGTTTGACAGCGGCATTTAACTAGTTAATAGGTGCGGGCAGATCGCGATTCTGCCCGCGCCTATTACGGGCACATGTCAGCTGTTCAAAACAGCTGACATGTCCCGACTTTGATGCGGGCTCACCGCAGAGCCCTGCATCGAAGCAGGGGATCTGACCTCGGACGTACTATCCCGTCCGAGGTCAGATAGGGGTTAATAAAGCTTTTGTATTTTTTTAGTTTGTAGGCTAATATTATCAGAATGCACTCTAGTTTACGATTTTTGAAGACTTGTGTAAGTTGATCTTGCAATCAAAATACTTGAGAGAAATAGGTTTGATAGGCACTGTAGACACAAAAGGATATGTTGTAGCAAAAAATGTACAAAGTTTCTGAATTACCTTTTTTACTCAGATGCAATGTAGCATTTCAATGGAAATGGTTGAAAGTGCAAGTCCTTTAAACTAAATAATGGGTAAAATTCGTTTAGCCTTTTTGCCTCTTTCCTTTTTTTGGTAAAAAATGCTGAAACACTCAATTTGCAGTGCAGTATATTGCATCTAGATCATCACTCTTGGACCCAATATAATCAATTCTTTTAAATAATGGTAGAAGAGAATTCAGTACTAGGTTATAAGTGTAAAAGGCTAAGTTAGCTGAGCTAAGTTACACACAAACACAATATAAACATAAAAACAATGTTGAAGATTTACAGAAATGTTACAAAGCACCTCCTTCACATGATCTGAGATATGCATATTTTTTAAAAGGGGTGTTCAGTTTTAAAGGGACTCTGTCACCTAAATTTGGAGGGAACAATCTTCAGCCATAGGGGCGGGGTTTTCGGGTGTTTGATTCACCCTTTCCTTACCCGCTGGCTGCATGCTGGCTGCAATATTGGATTGAAGTTCATTCTCTGTCCTCCATAGCAGGGGTGTCAAACTGCATTCCTCGAGGGTCGCAAACAGGTCATGTTTTCAGGATTTCCTTGTATTGCACAGGTGATAATTTAATCACCTGCACAGAATGATTCCAGCACCTTGTGTAATGCAAAGGAAATCTTGAAAACACGCATGGTCTGAGGCCCTCGAGGAATGCAGTTTGACACCCCTGCTCCATAGTACAGGCCTGCGCAAGGCAAGACTTGTTAAATGTACCGACTCCATACTCACTGAGAAGGATGACAGTTCATGTAAACATCTGTGAAACTAGGTCATTTACAGGGTGTCATAAGATGACAGTTGCTATAAATTTTCTATAGGATATATAGTGGGGTCTGTAATTTTTAGCGTAGGTACTCTTCCACTGTGAGGCAGACTGTAAAAAAAAATACCAAAAAATCACATTGCAGGATTTTTACATAATTAATTTGCATTTTATTGCTTGAAATAAGTATTTGATACAATAGAAAAACAGAACTTAATATTTGGTACACAACCCCCTAATTTGCAATTACAGAGGTCAGATGTTTCCTGTAGTTCTTGACCAAGTTTGCACACACTGCAGCAGGGATTTTGCCCCACTCCTCCATACAGATCTTCTCCAGATCATTTAGGTTTTGGAGCTGTTGCTGGGCAACATTGAGTTTCATCTCCCTCCAAAGATTTTCTATTGGGTAGGCCTCTCCAGGACCTTGAAATGCTTCTTATTTAGCCACTACTTAGTAGCCCTCTTACTGAGGGAAGGAGGTTGTTGCCCAAAATCTCACATGACCCCATCCATGCTCCCTTCAATATGGTGCAGTCGGCCTATCCCCTTTGCAGAAATGCACCCCCAAAGTATAATGTTTCTGCCACCATGCTTCAGGTTGGGATGGCGAGTGGAGTTCATACCAAACAAGTTCTATTTTGGTCTCGTTTGACCACATGACTTTGTCTTATGCCTCCTCTGGATCATCCAGATAATCATTGGCAAACTTTACATGGGCCTGCTGCAAAGTAAGAATGCTTTGTATTTTTCAGCACACCAATAAATGAGCAGTGTTAAGGAACATACTGTAGGATACAGTGATTAGCCAAGAAATCAGTGCAGCAGATAAAAGCCACGTAATTGGTACATCCCTTTAAAATCAGAATATATCCACCAGTGCTTTCAGCGTAGAATTGGAGCAGCAACTGACCCAGCTTTATCTACCATTCTGCGAAGTCTGACCTGAAGTGGTCTTCATAGAAGAAGTGTGGCCAAAAACCATACCTTCAACATGGAAACAAGACCAAGAGACTCAACTATGCATGAAAACATAGGAACTGAGATGCAGAAAAATGGCAGCAGGTGGTCTGGACTGATGAGTTAAACTTTGTAATATCTGGTTGTAATAGAAGTCAGTTTGTTCTCCAAAGGGCTGGAGAGTGGTACAATAAAGAGTGTCGGCAGGCAAAGGTGAGCATAGTGGAGGTGACTTGAAAGTTTTAAGCTGCATTTTAATGGAGTTGAAGTTGTAGACAAGATTAAGCAGTTTAGGCTGTAACATTTTTCAACTCCTTTCTTGAATATCTTTTATGTATCATGCAGTGCTATCGAGGAGTTTCTGATTAACTGATTCTGCAAGACAATGAATCCAAACAAACAACCAATGTCATCAAGGACTATCTTTATCAAAAAGAACAAGGAGTCCTGAAAGTGATGATACCTGATCTCAACATCCTTGAGTCTGTGTGGGATTAAATGAAGAGACTAGAGAATTTTCAAAAGCCTATATCCACTTTGGATAGTTCTCCAAGATGTTTGGAACAAATTCCCTACTGACTTCCCTCAACCACTATGTGTAAGTGTAACTAGAAGAATTGATGCTTCAGTGCTGCTTTGCATGCAAAAGGTGGTAACAAATATTGATTTAATTTAGATTTATTTTAGTTAAATCACTTTGCATTTTGTTAATTGATAGAAGTAAACTATAAACAATACTATTTTTGAAATAATTCTTACTTTTCCTTACCTGCCTAAACTTTTGCATAGCAATGTACTTTATGAAAGACATACATACTGTAATGATCCAGGATGTGGTTTTATTCCTATTCCATCCTCGTCAGGTTGGGGTTAATTGTTTCTGCCTCTTTCTGATGTAGGGGCGGCTATTTAGTGTTGATACGATCTGGGACAAGTATCGGCAATAGTTTCGGTCCCTCGGCTAGAGCAGCTGACCTAGGTTACTCTGTTGGTAATCATTGTTTCTCTGTGTGCTTGATCTCTGTTGTGCATGACCCGGCCCATTTCCTGACCTGCGTTTCCGTCCTCCGTTTTTGTGCCGTTCCATCCTCTCTGGTTTTCCTGACCTCCTGGCTTGTTACTGACTACACTTCTGTTTTTCCCCTGGACACCACGTTACCATCTGGCTTCTGACCCTCTGGTTCGTCCCTGACTATGTTTTTGCCCTACCCTACATTACTGTATTCTGACCGGCCCCTGATTCCCTTGCTTGGTGCTGATGCTGCTCCTCATTCTTTTCTCACCAGCAGGTACAAAGAGAGTTAGCTGAAACGGCTAAGTCTGTCTGAAGTACTTCTCCATTGGCTGGCAGTAAGAATGGTAGTGTGTCTGATGTTTCCCAGCCCTCACCTGAACCCTCTGTCAAGCTCTCGGACACCTTTTCTGGGGAGAAAGATACATTTCATGTGTTTAGGTAGGGTTGTAAATTGTTGTTTTCCCTCCAACCTCGGTTCTCGGGTGACCAGAGCCAAAGGATGGGGATAGTTATATCTTTGCTTAAAAAGGGTCCACAATCTTGGACTTTGCCCCTGAGAGAAAGTCTGTTGATCTGTTCTTTGAGGCTTTGGGGCTAATTTATGATGAACCAGATCAGGTTAGGTTGACTGAGGACACGATTATGAGTCTCTCTCAAGGAAAACTCTGCTGAGTGGTACTGTTCTGAATTTAGGCGATGGTCTCCGGACGTGTCTTGGAACAACTCAGCAATCAGGTGTCTATTCCAACAGGGACTATCCGAGCATTTAAAGGATGCTTTGGCCCTTCATTCATCATCTGACTCTCTGGAGGAGGCTATGACTCAGGCCATCCACATGGATCATAGAATGCGGGAGAGTGGTTCAGCGGGAGGCGCCCTTGTTTCTGGCTAAACCTGAGCTATTTCCTCCTGTAGAGCACATGAAGGTGAGGGACACCTCTGTTAAAGAAAGAGAGACGTGACGTCGCTGGGAGAGCAAGCTCTGTTTTTATTTTGGTGCCCTGGGTCATTGGAAGAAGCATTGTCCCTCCCGCCCACTGGTTTCCAAAGTGTCGGGAAATGCCTAAGTCTGGGTAACTGTCGAGGAGGTTGCCCAGACTCTACACCTCTCACCAAGGATGGGATTAATTTTGTTTCTCAGGAGTTTATCCTACATCAGGAGCATATATCTTGCTTTATTTTGGACAATCTTCCTGCGGGTTGGTATTGGGGTTCCCTTGGTTGCAACTTCATAACCCAGTCATTGACTGGGAATTCTGGGAGATTGTGAAATGAGGCTCTAATTGTGTAAAAAAATTGTTTGGTTTCTGTTTTTGTGTCATCCTTCAGTCTGGAGGGTATTCCGGAGTACCTGAAGGACTATGAGGATGTGTTCTCCGAAAAAGAAGCTGAAGTTTTGCCACTGTACCACCCTTTTGATTGTGCTATTAACCTGGTTTCAGGTGCTAAATTGCTCAAGGCCGGCTTGTACAAATTTTCGGGGCCGGAGCGGGCTGCCATGAAAGAATACATATCCAAAAGCCTCTTCAAGGGGCACATCCGTCTTTCTGTTTCACCTGTGGTGGAAGGGTTCTTCTTTGTAAAGAAAAAATACAGTGGTCTCCGCCTTGATTTTCGGGAGCTTAATAAGATAACGGTGAAAAATTCTTATCCTCTCCCACTAATTCCCAATTTGTATAACCAATTGTCTGGGGCCAGATGGTTTTCTAATCTGGATCTTTGGGGGGCATATAACCTGATCTGGGTATGGGGGGATGAGTGGAAAACCACTTTTCTCACCTCTGAGGGACTGTTTGAAAACCTGGTTATGCCCTTCGGTTTAATTAATGCTCCCGCAGTCTTCCAAAATGTCATTAATTATGTGTCCTCTGATTTTATGGGACATTTTATGGTTGTTTATTTGGACGACATACTTATTTACTTGCCTGATAAACAGGCTCATATTGGTCATCTTCGTGCAGTTCCCCAAAGATTCCGGGAAAACTTTCTCTTTGCCAAGTTAGAAAAATGTTGATTTTTTTGTTCAGGAACTGCATTTCTGGGGTTTATTGTGTCTGCAGAGGGGTTTTGTATGGTTCATAAGAAGGTTCAGGCCATTGTGGATTGGGCTCAAGCTCGAGATTTGAAAGGCCTTCAACACTTCTTGAACTCAGTCGAGGGGTTCAAGAGAGGCCTGGATGTCTTCCTGGAGCAGAACAATATTGTATCATACAATTATTAGGTTCTGTAGAAGGACGTAGATCTGGGTACTTATTATGATGGAATATAGGCTGAACTGGATGGACAAATGTCTTTTTTCGGCCTTACTAACTATGTTACTATGTTACTATGTAACACTTCTTAGTGTTCGCTAATTATTATCGGAAGTTTATAAGGGGTTCTTGCAGGTGGTCAAACCCCTCATGGATCTGACTCAAAATGGGGATGATATCAAAAGTTGGTCGGCCTCAGCTTTTGCGGCGTTTTTGGCAATAAAAAAGAGTTTCATGTCTGCTCCAGTTCTGATTCAGCTGGATCCGTCTAAACCATTTATTGTTGAAGTGGACGCCTGAGAGGTGGGGGTGGGGGCGGTGTTGTCAAAGGGGCCCACCACTTTGACAAATTTGAGACCCTGTGGTTTCTTCTCTAAGAAGTTCTCCCCTGCAGAGAGGAACTATGATGTTGGTAATTGGGAACTTCTGGCCGTTAAGTTGGTTTTTGAAGAATGGAGGCATTTTTTGGAAGGGGCGGTCCATTCTATCACTGTGGTTACCGACCACAAGAACCTGGCTTTCATTGAGTCTGCCAAGAGGTTGACTCCGAGGCAGGCGAGATTGTCGTTTTTTCCCCGATTCCTATTCTTGATCACCTTTCGGCCAGGGTCCAAAAATGTCAAGACCGATGCTTTGTCCCATAGCGTGGATCCAGTGTCTCTGGTTTTCCTGACCTCCCGGCCTGTTACTGACTACACTTTTGTTTTTCCCCTTGACACCGCGTTACCATCTGGCTTCTGACCCTCTGGTTCGTCCCTGACTATGTTTTTGCCCTACCCTCCATTACTGTATTCTGACCGGCCCCTGACTCCCTTGCTTGGTGCTGATGCTGCTCCTCATTCTTTTCGGACACAGCGCTGCTGGCAGATTCTTCCCGTCGTGCTCGCAACTCACTGTACTGCTTTCCGGCAGGTCTCCACTCTCAGGGAGCTGCTGCCTCCAGCATTTCAGCGCTCCTTAGGGAATATCTCCCATGTCACATTCAGGCGCTGCATTACAAATACAAAGTTTAAAATTGCATCAAACAGAAGAGATGATGACACACACTTCATATTAATTATAGATTACAAATAATCTATAATTACATAAGGCTCACCGCTGACACAAACCTGACAAAACAAAACATAAATTATTTCACCATTCAATAACATATATTGAAAAGCAGCTATGCTAGCATTTAAAACTGTGCAGAAGAGACAAATGTAGTCAAGCATTACAAAAGGTCGCAAGTTAGCATGACACAAAAAAAGAGCTCTTTCACATGTCCTGATATTTCCGGTACCAGAACAACCAGTACCGGAGATATCAGTGTCCGTGTGTATGTGTGTGTCATACTTGTGGCATGCGTGTGGAAACTGTGTGCCACATCACCACCATACTGTACCTGTGCCTGGGAAGCAGCGGTACAGTTAGCATTGCTCCCTGGAGCCGGGTGCTGAAGACCACTCACATCATTCTCCCCTGCTTGCACTGCAATCACTGCGATCAAGGGAGAATGTTGAGAATTATATTCAACTGATAACAGAAAGAGCAGGTAGCGGCTGATGGGACTACTACTCCCATCAGCCTACACTTGCTGCCACAAATAACAGTGAGAGCAGGCAGAGGCTGATGGAAGTATTCATCAGCCACCGCCTGTGCTATAAATACATTTACAAAATGGCGTGGATTCTCCTATATTTTTGATAACCAGCCAGGCAAAACTGACATCTCCGGTCTCCAACCCTCAGCTGTCAGTATCAGCAAGGCTAGTCATCAAGAATAGAGAGGTCCCCAAGCAGTATTTCTAAATTATGCAAATAAATAATTTAAAACAAATGGTGTGGGACCACCCATTTTTGACAACCAGCCTTGCTAAAACATACAGCTGGGATTGGTGTTCTCAGGCTAGTAAGGGGCCATAGATATTGACCCCCACAGCCTAAGAAGGCAGCCCACAGCCATCGAGTAAAGTCACATCTATTAGATGTACCAATAATGGCGCTTTGCCCATCTCTAGCCACTTACCCTGTGGTGGCGGCAAATGGGGTTCTTATCTGTGGGGTTTTATCTGAATCATGTCACCCAGAGATTTTGATGGAAACCCCAAAGTAAGTGCTCAGAGTAGAGCGTCGGATAAAAGTGATCCAAAATGTTATGTAAAATTTTCCCAATGAAAGCTTCAACTCAATACATAAAAAAAGCCCCCCACCTAGGTCCATTATCTGTTAACGGAAATATAGGGGGCTTCCACGTTACTGGTAGTGAAAAGGCTCTGTAAAAGCAAAGCGCTATGGCTTCTCGACCCTCAAAAGAAATCCAGTGAATTCTGCACTCCCAAATCCAAATGCCCCCTCCTTTCTGAGTCCCACAGTGTGCCTAAAACACATGTTTGGCATTTCTGTAGCAATAAGAGCTCACCTAATTTACTGATGTATGTCTCCAGAAGCATGAGCTGGGCATAATGTACTGGTCACTACAGCATACTGGTCACTGCAACATACTGCTCACTACAACAGCAGTTTGCATTTTTCGCTCAACACCATCCATTGCTGCTTGTTTCTGGAAAACACATATGCAGTCAAAATCGTCACTACACCCGTAGATAAATTACCATAGGGGTGTAATTTCTAAAATGGGGTAACTTGAGGGGTATTCTGCTCTTATGAAATTTAGGGGCTCTGAATATGGAGTCTACAAACTATTCTACAATAATTTGCTCCCCCAAGAGTCAAATAGCACTCTTTCCCTCCCGAGTCTTGATGTATGGCTAAGCAGTATTGTACAGTCACATATGGGGTATTACCACACTCAGCAGAAATTGTGCTACACGTTTTGCACTATTTTTGCCAATTTACCAGTGTGAAAATGTAAGATCTGGGGTTAAAACATTTTTTGTGTTAAAGGGAGTCTGTCACCCCAAAAATCGTATATGAGCTAAGGCCACTGGCATCAGGGGCTTATCTACAGCATGCTGTAACCTGAAAGGTAAGAAAAACAGGTTATATTATACTCACCCAGGGGCTGTCCCGCTGCTGTCCGGTCCGGTGGGCGCCGCGATCCGGGTCCAGCGCGTCCTATCTTCATGCGATGACGTACTCTTCCTGTCTTCCTGCCGCAGCTCCGGCGCAGGTGTGCTTTGTCTGCCCTATCAACTATGGGGGTTTCTGCTATTTTGGCATATCATGCGCTCTTCAAATGTGACATGGTATCTGCAACCTATTCCAGAAAAGATAGCGATCATTCCCTTTCCAGCCCTGCCATGCACCCAAGCAGTCATTTTCCAACAAATATAGGTTACCTGCGTACTCTGGACAAAATGCACAATACATTTTGGCATTCTCAATAAACAACATGTGTTAAGGTAAGGGTAATGAATAGAATTTAAACTTCTGAATTGAGGTACAGAAGTTTAAATTACCGTATATACTCGAGTATAAGCCGACCCGAGTATAAGCCGACCCCCCTAATTTTGCCACAAAAAACTGGGAAAACTTATTGACTCGAGTATAAGCCTAGGGTGGAAATGCAGCATTTACCGGTGAATTTCAAAAATAAAAATAGATCATTATTTCCCCATAGCTGTGCCATATAGTGCTCTGCACCGTTCATATTTCCCCATAGGTGTGAACCATATAGTGCTCTGCACCGTTCATTGTGCCCCCTAGCTATGCCATATACGGTGCTCTGCACCGTTCATTGTGCCCCATAGATGTGCCATATACGGTGCTCTGCACCGTTCACTGTGCCCCATAGCTGTGCCATATACGGTGCTCTGCACCGTTCACTGTGCCCCATAGCTGTGCTGTGCCATATACGGTGCTCTGCACCGTTCACTGTGCCCCATAGCTGTGCCATATACGGTGCTCTGCACCGTTCACTGTGCCCCATAGCTGTGCTGTGCCATATACGGTGCTCTGCACCGTTCACTGTGCCCCATACATAGCTGTGCTGTGCCATATACGGTGCTCTGCACCGTTCACTGTGCCCCATACATAGCTGTGCTGTGCCATATACGGTGCTCTGCACCGTTCACTGTGCCCCATAGCTGTGCTGTGCCATATACGGTGCTCTGCACCGTTCACTGTGCCCCATAGCTGTGCTGTGCCATATACGGTGCTCTGCACCGTTCACTGTGCCCCATAGCTGTGCTGTGCCATATACGGTGCTCTGCACCGTTCACTGTGCCCCATAGCTGTGCTGTGCCATATACGGTGCTCTGCACCGTTCACTGTGCCCCATAGCTGTGCTGTGCCATATACGGTGCTCTGCACCGTTCACTGTGCCCCATAGCTGTGCTGTGCCATATACGGTGCTCTGCACCGTTCACTGTGCCCCATAGCTGTGCTGTGCCATATACGGTGCTCTGCACCGTTCACTGTGCCCCATAGCTGTGCTGTGCCATATACGGTGCTCTGCACCGTTCACTGTGCCCCATAGCTGTGCTGTGCCATATACGGTGCTCTGCACCGTTCACTGTGCCCCATAGCTGTGCTGTGCCATATACGGTGCTCTGCACCGTTCACTGTGCCCCATAGCTGTGCTGTGCCATATACGGTGCTCTGCACCGTTCACTGTGCCCCATAGCTGTGCTGTGCCATATACGGTGCTCTGCACCGTTCACTGTACCCCATAGCTGTGCTGTGCCATATACGGTGCTCTGCACCGTTCACTGTGCCCCATAGATGTTCCACATAAATTTGTGCCGCCGCTGCCGCAATAAAGAAAAAAAAACACATACTCACCTCCCTTGATTGCAGCTCCCGGCGTCTCGTTCCGGCGCCTCCATCTTCCCGGCGTCTCTGCTCTGACTGATCAGGCAGAGGGCGCCGCGCACACTATATGCGTCATCGCGCCCTCTGCCTGAACAGTCAGAGAGCAGAGACGCCGGGAAGATGGAGGCGCCGGCCGGGAAGATGGATCGGCGCCCGGCGGCTGGAACGAGGACAGGTGAATATGCTATACTCACCTAGTCCTGGCGATCCTCGCGCTGTCCCCTCCTGTCTTCGGTGCCGCAGCTTCTTTCTCTATCAGCGGTCACCGGCACCGCTGATTAGAGAAATGAATAAGCGGCTCCGCCCCTATGGGAGGTGGAGCCGCTTATTCATTTCTGTAATGAGCGGTCCCACGTGACCGCTGAAGAGAGGAAGAAACTGCAGCGCCGAAGCCCGTGGGACGGCAGGGACAGCGCGAGGATCGCTGGGACTAGGTAAGTATACCTCAGCGCCCTCACCCCCTCACCCGCCGACCCCACCGCTACCGTGACTCGAGTATAAGCCGAGGGGGGCACTTTCAGCCCAAAAATTTGGGCTGAAAATCTCGGCTTATACTCGAGCATATACGGTATATTCATTACCCTTGACACATTTTGCTAATGGAGGATTCTGGCTTAAGAGTAAGTTCACACAGGACGTTTTTGCTGCATTCTTTTTTTTTGCTTTTTTTATGCTAAATTTCAGCTGCTTTTTACAGTACTAGCAAAGCCTACGGGATTACAGAAATCTCATGCACACACACTGGTTTTTGTCTCATCAGGATTTTGTGGTTTGTTGCTTTTTGGGACATAGAGCATGTCCTTCTTTCAGCGTTTTTGCAGCGTTTTTCACCCATTGGCTTGAATAGGTGTTGAAAATAACGCTGCAAAAACGCAGAAAAAATGTAGCAAAAATGCAGGTACCATTATTTGCAGCGTTTTTACTGCAGAAAGTCAATGGACATTAGCATGGTCAAAGAGAAACAAAAAAACGCACCAAAAACACACCCCAAAAAAACACACCAAAAATTCAACAAATCCGCACCAAAAAACGCACTTAAAATGCACCTAAACCTGCGTTTTTGCCACAGCTTCTTTCCTGCCAAGAAGATCAGGTTTTGCTGCAGAAAAAAAAGCAGCAAAAACACCTTTTTTCGGTGATATTCTACGCTGTTTCCTTTTCTTCAAATATATTTAAATTATTCTTTTATACGTACCCTCAGTTGTAATTCGTTTTAATTAATTTTATTATACAATGCTTATACAAATATTTAGAATAATTTATTCGGATTCCCATGACAGCACTACGAGAGAGGGGATCCGCCCTTCAGGAACAGGAAACCTACAGATACAAAAGGGCGGCACCTCTCTCTATGCATCAGTTGGTTTCCTGTTCCTGAAGGGACAGGATCCTACAGATGAATCTCGTAATGGATCCCAGGCCGGCCGGACCGAATCAGGTAGCGGGGGGGTCTCCTACCTCGGCCGGTGCGGAAGCCCCTGGAAGACGTCACGGTGGTCCTGGCTGGACTGCACGTCAGTGACGTAGACAGCAGGGAGCAGAGTCCGGAGGATTCCTGATCTCCTTCAGCGCCGGCGCCGGTAAGTATAGCGCTCCTTCGGTTCATGTGGTGGTGCAGCGCGGTGGTGAGGTAGCGGTGCCAGGAGGGGAACGCTATCCGGAGCGCTGCTGCGTGCTCTTCGGCGTCCTGCATCGCTCTCAGCGTTAGCTGGAGCGTTTCCGGGTGCAGTGACGTCGAGGGGGCAGAGTCAGCAGGCGCTTCCGGGTCACTGGGGAACTGCGCATGCGCAGTTCATCCAAGATGGCGGCGCCCATCGATCCTGAACGCCGGACTCCTCACACACGGCGCTGACCCCCCAGCTGTAGCCTCATCAGCAGGAACCAATGAGAGTGGCGCCAGGCAGCCTGCTGACCGGATCTGAGGGGGATTTAAGCAGGAGCTGGATTTAGAGCTCTGCCTTTGGTCACATCCACATCATGGAGAGTGATGGTGAGCGGCAGCTTCAGCTGTCGGAGGAGGTGCGACAAAAGCCCACGGAGAAGGAGCATGCCAGGAGTGACCAGTCCAGCCGTAAAAGCTCGTCCAAGCAGGGATCTAGAGCATCGACTGGCAAAGAACCCCCTCGTGTTCCGGTACCTTTGTTGGCGTACACTGGTAAGAGATGTACGTGAATGCTCACTCAGTGACGCGGGCCCCTTATACTTTGTCATTCTAGGGGAAGAAAAGCGCAAAGTCGAAACATAAGGAGTGTGCCCTGTGTGAAGTCCCGTTACCAGATTCTTATACTAAAAAATTATGCGCCTCCTGTATACAACAGACGGTAGCGGAAGAATCTGCTTCTACGGCTAATCTACGTGAGATGATCCGTACAGAAGTAAGGGAATCCCTGCGGTCTATGTCCCAGGCGGGAAGTTCAAAACAGAGAGCCTCGGTGATCTCTGATTCGTCAGAGGAAGATAAAGAGGAAGGTTGTTATGGCTCAAATCTCTCTTCCTCGTCATCAGAAGAGGAATCTGGCCGATTCTGTCTGCCTCTGGACCGGGTGGATAAATTAGTTAAGTCGGTCAGAGGTACGATGGGCCTAGAAGACCCTAAGACTCAGCTTTCCCGTCAGGAGCTAATGTTCAGTGGCTTGGAACACAAGAAGCGTAGATCCTTCCCAGTGAATGATAAAATTCAAGACCTGATTCTCCGAGAATGGAAGAAACCGGAGAAGAAAGGCTCATTACCACCAGCTTTAAAACGCAGGTATCCCTTTGAGGATATCACTGTGTGTACCTGGGACAAGGCCCCTAAATTAGATGCCGCAGTGGCAAAGGCATCAAAGAGAGCCGCATTACCTTTTGAGGACATGGGATCCCTTAAAGACCCTCTTGACAGGAAGGCGGATACCTTCCTTAAAGGTACTTGGGAGATGGCAGCCGGATCCTTGAGACCGGCAGTGGCTGCGACTTGTACAGCCAGATCCCTAATGGTCTGGCTGGAACAGTTGGAATCCCAGCTTAAAGAAGGCGCTTCCAGAAGTTCTATTCTAAGTGCGCTTCCGGTGATTCAAGATGCTGCGGCTTTCCTGTCGGACGCGTTGGTCGATTCGGTCAGAATGGCGGCCAGAGCAGCAGGACTCTCCAACGCGGCTCGTAGAGCCCTGTGGTTGAAGTGTTGGTCGGGTGACATTCAATCAAGGTCCAAATTATGCGCTATTCCATGCAAAGGGGAATATCTCTTCGGGCCAACCTTGGATGAGCTGCTTGAAAAGGCTGGAGATGACAAGAAAAAATTCCCTAGTTTGTCATCAGCCTCTTATCGGCGTCCATTCAACAGGAGGAGATTTGGTCGCGGAAGGAAGCGCGCATCCTCGCCCTCTAGAGAGAATTTTAGATGGTAGGATAGACGCAGGAGAGGTACGGGTTACATGTTCCGCCGTTCCTCAAAAGAACGTAAGAAACCGGACCAATGACTAGCAATCCCTGTGGGAGGGAGATTGTCAGCCTTCTCTTCCGCATGGACTAACATCTCAAATAGTGACTGGGTCCGAGGTATTATTTCAGAAGGCCTGAAATTGGAATTTATTCACTGGCCTCGGGATAAGTTTATGCTAACCCCCTTACGTTCCTCCACTATTGAACAGACGGCTTTAGAGGCAGAAGTTGTGAGTTTATGCCTTAAAAACGTGCTGATTGAGGTCCCAGAGTCAGAAAGAGGGAGTGGATTCTACTCTCCTCTATTTCTGATTCAAAAACCGGACAGGTCATTTAGGACTATTATTAACCTTAAATCCCTTAATGAATACCTGGTTAAGGCCACATTTAAAATGGAGTCAATCAGCTCTGCAATAAAAATGTTGTTCAAACACTGCTTCATGGTAGTTGTGGACTTAAAAGATGCGTATTATCATGTTCCTATCCATGAGAACTTTCAGAGGTTTCTACGTGTGGCAGTGTCTATGGGGGGTATTGTTCGACATTTTCAATTTAGAGCCCTTCCCTTCGGCCTCTCAACGTCTCCCCGAGTATTCACTAAAGTTGTTGCGGAGGTCATGGCACACTTACGTGAATTTGATATCCTCATAATCCCTTATCTGGATGATTTCCTGATAGTTGGAAACTCAGCAGACCATTGCCTTGCTCAGGTAAAAACAGCTAAGTCTAAATTAGAGCATCTGGGCTGGATTATAAACTATGAAAAATCCCGATTACAACCCCTAAAAACCCAGAGATTTCTAGGGCTGCTGTTAAATTCCGAGTCCCAACAATGCTGTCTTCCACCTGATAAACTGCTCCATATCCAACAACAGGTATTAAAAGCAATTAATAAACCAACCATGACTCTTAGACAGGCTATGTCCTTGTTAGCTTCCCTAACTTCCTGTATTCCGGCCGTCCGTTGGGCACAGTTCCACTCCAGACCTTTACAGTTTGACGTACTGAATTATGATAGAGTCTTACAAGGTTCCTTGCAGGGTCAGTTGACGTTGAGTCCAGAGGTTCTGACATCTCTTAGATGGTGGCTGAAGGAAGACAATCTGTCAGCAGGAGTTCCCTGGGTGACTCAAGTGACTCGGGTAATTACGACGGACGCCAGCCCCACGGGGTGGGGGGCACACATGGGTGACGTAGTAGTCCAGGGTTTATGGGATCCCCAAACATCAGCCTCTTCCAATCAGAGGGAGTTAATGGCAATTGAATTCTCAATTAAAGAACTCCTCGTATATCTACAGGGTCACCATGTCAAAATCCTCTCTGACAACCAGGTGGCAGTGGCCTATGTGAATCACCAGGGTGGAACACGCTCCAAGTCCCTGATGGAAGTAGCGGATCGTCTGCTCCAGACAGCAGAAAACCATTTTCTATCTTTATTCGCAGTTCACATAAGTGGGAGAGAGAATATAAGAGCAGACTTTCTAAGTCGAAGCACCTTAAAACAAGGAGAATGGTCTCTGAACACAAAGATCTTCAACCGGATTGTCCACATGTGGGGTCATCCAGAAGTGGACTTATTTGCCACCAAGCACAACAGAAAGACGATAAATTTCTGTTCCTTAAATCCCAGGGAATATCCACTGGCAGTGGATGCCTTCCTGATCAGATGGGATTTCCGATTGACATATGCGTTCCCCCCGCTCAATCTATTGCCGCTGGTGGTCAGAAAGATAAGGGAGGATCAAGCGAGAGTCATACTGATCGCTCCGTTCTGGCCCAGAAGAGCTTGGTTTTCCTGGCTCAGGACCATGTCCGTGAAAGACCCGTGGGTGCTGCCGGACATTCCGGACTTACTTCATCAAGGTCCGATCAACCATCCACAAGTGAAGGGTCTCCATTTGACGGCATGGTTTTTGAGAGGTCATTGTTAAAAAGCAGAGGTTTTTCTCCAAACCTAATTGATACCCTTATGAAGAGTAGGAAAAACATAACAACTAAGATCTACTCTAGAACTTGGAGGAAGTTTCTGGCCTCTTCAAATTTTAATATTGAAGAGGGTATACCAATCAACCAGATTCTAGAATTCCTGCAGAGGGGGCTAGAGCTAAATCTATCCACAAGTACACTAAAAGTACAAGTATCAGCCCTGGGGGCTCTATTTTCTTGTAACATTGCGGGTAATTACTGGGTATCAAGGTTTATCAAAGCATCTAGTAGATCCAGACCTATACACAGGAATAGGTCAATGCCTTGGGATCTCAATCTAGTCCTTTCAGCCTTGACTAAGGAACCATTTGAGCCCTTACATCCAGCCTCACTTAAATTACTATCCCTCAAAACAGCGTTTTTGGTGGCAATTACATCTGCTCGTAGGGTAGGAGACATACAGGCTCTTTCTAGGCTGTCCCCTTATACAGAATTTCTACAGGACAGAGTAGTCCTCAGACCAGATCCAGCTTATTTACCAAAAGTGGCCTCAGATTTTCACAGATCTCAGGAGATAGTGTTACCGTCATTTCTCCCTAATCCTTCTAATTCCAAAGAGGAGTTACTCCATACATTAGATGTTAGGAGATGTCTATTAGAATATATATCAGTCACTGATGCTTGGAAGAGAGAGGATGCGTTGTTTCTATCCTTCCAAGGTCCCAGGAAAGGTCTTAGAGTTTCAAAGTACACGCTAGCGAAATGGATTAGGGAGGCTATCTCTCTGGCTTATACTGCAGGTGGAGGTCCAGCTCCGCAGAATCTGAGGGCACATTCCACCCGGGCCATGGCTACATCCTGGGCTGAAAGATCTGGAGTGTCGATCGACCAGATATGTAAGGCAGCTACGTGGTCATCCCCTTCCACCTTTTTCAAGCACTATAGGTTGGACTTGGGGTTCTCTTCTGATCTCACCTTTGGGTTAAGGGTGCTGCAGGCTATAGTCCCTCCCTAAGGTAGTTTACATCTCTGTAATTCTCTCGTAGTGCTGTCATGGGAATCCGAATAAAGCATTAAGCTACTTACTGGTAGCGGCATTTTTCGGAGGCCCATGACAGCACCCTTAGTTCCCTCCCTATTCACGTGGGGGTTGCACTTCCTATAGTATATATAATGAGATAGATAGATCTCACGTGTGGTATATAGTTCAATATGATGGATTATTTTTGTACATAAACTGTATATAATGTATATTTGTGTGCTACTAACCGCGGTAGTCCTCTCAGGCTCTGAAATACAACTGATGCATAGGGAGAGGTGCCGCCCTTTTGTATCTGTAGGTTTCCTGTTCCTGAAGGGCGGATCCCCTCTCTCGTAGTGCTGTCATGGGCCTCCGAAAAATGCCGCTACCAGTAAGTAGCTTAATGCTTTTCAATGACAAATAGTTTAACAAAATAACTCCAGGGCCGTTCTGGTTCCTTAGGCTATGTGCACACGTTGCGGTTTTTACCGCGCAACCACAGCGATTTTGATGCTGCGGGTCCGCAGCAGTTTCCATTGCGTTTACAGTAAACATGTAAACCAATGGGAAACCGCAAACCGCTGTGCACATGCTGCGGGAAAAAACGCGCAGAAACACAGCGGTTTACAATCCGCAGCATGTCACTTCTTTGTGCAGAATCGCAGCGATTCTGCACACATAGAAATGCATTGATCCGCTTACTTCCCGCATGGGGCTGTGCCCACCATGTGGGAAGTAAGTGGATAATGTGCGGTTACTACCAGGGCTGGAGGAGAGGAGACTCTCCTCCAGGCCCTGGGAACCATATTTGTGGTAAAAAAAAAAGAAAATAAAAAATAATGATATACTCACCTCTTAGCGCTGCACGCGGCCGTCTGGTCTCAGGTTGCTATGCGAGCAGGACCTGCAGTGACGTCGCGGTCACATGATGCAGCATCATTAGTAAAACCAGTGCAGGAGTAACCCGCAGCGGAAACCGCAAGACAAAACGTGATAAATCTGCAGGGATAACCGCAGCGGTTTTGCCCTGCAGATTTATCAAATCAGCTGCGGGAAAGTATAATCTATCCCCTTACCAGTCTTTTTTGGGAAATCCTGGGTTCTTGAGGGCCTCTGCACCATCTTTTTATAAACTTTTGGCTTCCCAAGGATGTGGGCAGGTAATAGATCTCTTGGATCTTAACTTCTCAATATTATCCTTCGAAATGGCGTCACAGCGCTTCCCACTATTTAGCAATAGACCGTTCTTATTTCTCCAGGCGCGCAGCTTGGCACAGAAGTGTCAGTCGACAGGGGGGGGGGGGGAGATGGAGGGGAGGACTAACCTAGATGGGTTTATTCGAAATGCAAAATCCCATCCTGTTTCTATAAGGGTGGGTGGGGGAAGGGAAAACCATGGGAGTGGCAAGGTGGCTGAGGGACATGCCATGCCTGGAGGTGGGAGACCTTTTTGAGGCTACCATGGCACAAAGAAAGATTCTGCCATACAGCAGCTACACCGACATGGCACTCTTAATACTACACAGAGCCTACATTACATCCTACCTGCAATCTAAGATGTCCCCCCCACCATTTATCTGTGTTCTAAATGCAAATCTCGCAACACCGACATATACCATCACTTATGGAGCTGCTCACAAGTTCAGGGGTTTTGGGGCGAGGTACACAACGAATTGCAGAGAATATGCGGAGTTAACTTCACACTTACTCCACAGTGGGCTATTTTTAGTATTTTAGACGAGGCATCCCACAAAATGCCTAGACACATTAAAGCAAAACTTATGATATGGGCTTCAGCGACCAGGAAAAGCATTTTGCACCAGTGGTTGAGTCCAATGGTCCCTTCGCTCTCTTTCATCCGCACCAAAATCCAATTCATATTCAGAATGGAGTGGTTGGACGCACTGACTAACAGGGAGAAGAAATCGGGTAAATTCTTATCCACGTGGGCTACTTTTATCCCATCGCTTCCTCTAGAGACTAGGGAGAAACTGAGAGCACATTTTGAAAATACCCAATGGTATCTATTACAGCGGATAGGTGGCAATTCACCAATTCCATAAGACACCTCTTTGGTTACGCGTACGCAGAGTATGGGGGTTTCTATTTTTGTTTATGTAGGGGGGTGGGATTTGGGGTTACAATATCACTCAGTATTGTTACTTTATTGTATTATCTCTAATGGAAATGTTTGGTTTGTACTGTATTTACAAAACTTTAATAAACAGATTTATAAAAAAAAGAAAAAATCCGCAGGGACACGAACCTACATGTGCACATAGCCTTACACATTTTTCACAAGTGTTTTTTAAGATTTGTTCAAGGCATCCTCTTAGTGGCTCGTAATTACAGATCTTGCACTTGTTAATTTTAGAGACCAAATATATACCTGTTCGAATCCCCGTTTTCCAGACACAGATAACTCCAAGCATATGTTTTTTATTGAGGAAGGTAAGGCACAACTTTATTTCATTTTTTTCTTGGTAATTTCAGTTCATTGTGTTTTATCAGCTGATGCATTTCTATTTTTAAAATAAGCAAGATGATTTTATATTCGTTTTGAGCTTTTTAGAATGTGATGGCATTTTTTTCTAAAAAAGGACCACATATAAATAAGATCATCTACTACAAGAATCAACTAGGTTTGTGTCCTGATGAAGAAGTTGTGCGTTGACCTCGAAATGTGTTGACTTTGTAAACCTGCTAAAATAAAGTTTTCAAGGAAAATATTTGTTGTATATAATTATCAGCAGTGCATCCAGTGACACTTCACCCGGATACATCATTTTGTAACACTATTGTCATTTTAACCCCTTAACGACCGCTGATACGCCTTTTAACGGCGGTAGTTAAGGGTACTTAAACCACAGCGCCGTTAATTAACAGAAAAAGTGTATAGCGCCCCCCAGAGTCGGATTTTCTCTGTGGTCTCGGCTGCTGGCGGTAGCTGAGACTCCAGAGAACATGATTCAGGTTGGATTTTACTGACTATGGGTTGCGATCACTGTTATTAACCGTATAACGGCGACCGCAAAAAAAAGCGGGATTTGCAATTTAATTTCTTTGTCCTCCGATGTGATCGCACATCAGAGGACAGAGAAATAGGGTCTCCGATTGCCTCCCGATACTTACCAGTGTCTCCCGGTATCCCTGGATCCTCCCACTTCTCCCCACGGCAGCTGGCATTTTCTTCCACGCCTGCGGGATCTGCGGGCCGGGACCCAGCAACAATAGGAAGATTTTTCATATTGGTTCATTTTGGTCACTGTGATAGACCCTATCACAGTAATCAAAATAAAAAAAATAGTAGATGAACCCCTCCTTTATCACTCCTTTAGTTAGGGAAAAACAATAAAATAAAGAAAATATATTTATTTCCATTTTCCAAATAGGGTTACAGTTGAGCTAAAGTGAGTTGGCTAAAGTTATGCTTAGGGTTAGGGTTGGGGCTAAAGTTAGGGTTAGAGTTGGGGCTAAAGTTAGGGTTAGTGTTGGGATTAGGGCTAGGGTTGGGATTAGGGTTAGGGTTGGGATTAGAGTTTGGATTATGGCTAGGGTTGTGATTAGGGTTAGGTTTGGGATTAGGGTTATGGTTAGGGTTGGGATTAGGGATAGGGGTGTGTTGGCATTAGGGTTGGGATTAGAGTTAGGGGTGTGTTGGGGTTAGGGTTGTGATTAGGATTATGGATAGTGTTGGGATTAGGGTTAGGGATGTGTAGGGGTTAGGGTTGTGATTAGGATTATGGCTAGGGTTGGGATTAGGGTTAGGGGTGTGTTGGGGTTAGGATTGGAGTTAGAATTGGGGGGTTTCCACTGTTTAGGTACATCAGGGGGTCTCCAAACACGACATGGCGCCACCATTGATTACAGCCAATTTTGCGTTCAAAAAGTCAAATGGTGCTCCTTCCCTTCCGAGCTCTGCCATGCGCCCAAACAGTGGTTTACCCCCACATATGGGGCATCAGCGAACTCAAGACAAATTGGAGAACAACGTTTGGGGTCCACTTTCTCTTGTTACCCTTGGGAATATAAAAAATTGGGGGCTAAAAAATAATTTTTGTGGAAAGAACATGATTTGTTATTTTCACGGCTCTGCATTATAAACTTCTGTAAAGCACTTGGGCATTCAAAGTTCTCACCATACATCTAGATAAGCTCCTTGGGGGAATCTAGTTTCCAAAATGGGGTCACGTGTGGGGGTTTATACTGTTTAGGCACATCAAGGCCCTGCAAACGCAACATGATGCCCGTAGACCATTCCATCAAAGTCTGCATTCCAAAACATCACTATTTCCCTTCTGAGCCCTGACATGTGCCCAAACAGTAGTGTTCTCCCACATATGGGGCATCAGCGTACTCAGGATAAATTGGACAACTGTTGGGGTCCAATTTCCTCTTTTTACCCTTGGGAAAATTAAAAATTGGGGTTAAAAAATCATATTTGTGGAAAAAAATGATTTTTTATTTTCACGACTCTGCGTTATAAACTTCTGTGAAGCACTTGGGGGTTCAAAGTGCTCACCACACATCTAGATAAGCTCCTTGTGGGGTCTAGTTACCAAAATGGGGTCACTTGTGGGGGGTTTCTACTATTTAGGCACATCAAGGGCTCTGCAAATGCAACATGATGCCCGCAGACCATTCTATCAAAGTCTGCATTCCAAAACGGCGCTCCTTCCTTCCGAGCTCTGCCATGCCCACAAACAGTGGTCCCCCCACATATGGGGTATTAGCGTACTCACGACAAATTGCACAACTTTTATGGTCCAATTTCTCCTGTTAACCTTGGGAAAGTAAAATTTTGGGGTGAAAAAAAATCATTTTTGTGGAAAAAATATGATTTTTTATTTTCACGGCTCTACGTTATAAACTTCTGTGAGGCACTTGGGGGTTCATAGTGCTCAACATAAATCTACATAAGCTCCTTGAGGGGTCTTGTTTCCAAAATGGGGTCACTTGTGGGGGGTTTCTACTGTTTTTGTACATCTGGGGCTCTGCAAACGCAACATGATGCCTGCAGACCATTTTATCAAAGTCTGTATTTTAAAGTGTAACTACTTCACTTCCGAGCCCCGATGTGTGCCCAAACAGCAGTCCCCCTCACATATGGAGTATCGGCATACTCAGGACAAACTGGACAACAACTTTTAGGGTCCAATTTCTCCTCTTACCCTTGTGAAAATAAAAAATTGCAGGCTAAAAAATCATTTTTGTGGAAAAAATACGATTTTTTATTTTCACGGCTCTATGTTATAAACTTCGGTGAAGCACTTGGGGGTTCAAAGTGCTCTCCACACATCTAGGTAAGTTCGTTAATGGGTCTAGTTTCCAAAATGGTGTCACTTGTGGGGGGGGTTCCACTGTTTAGGCACATCAGGGGCTCTCCAAACCCAACATGACATCAGATTTCAATTCCAGCCAATTCTGCATTGAAAAAGTAAATCGGCACTCCTTCTCTTCCAAACTCTGTCGTGCACCCAAACAGTGGTTTACCCCCACATATGAGGTATCGGCGTATTAAGGAGACATTTCCCAACAAATTTTGTGGTTCATTTTCTCTTTTTACACTTGTGTGAAATAAAAAAAAGTTGGTTCTGAATTAAAATGTTTGTAAAAAAAAAGTTACATTTTAATTTTTTTCTTCCACATTGCTTTAGTTCCTGTGAAGCATGTAAAGGGTTAATAAACTTCTTGAATGTGGTTTTGAGCAACTTGTGGTGTGTAGATTTTAGAATGGTGTCAATTTTGGGTATTTTCTGTCATGTACACCCCTCAAAGTGACTTTAAATGTGAGATGTTCCCTAAAAAAATGGTTTTGTAAATATTGTTGTAAACATGAGAAATCGCGGGTCAATTTTTAACCCTTATAACTTCCTAACAAAAAAAATTTTGTTTCCAAAATCGTGCTGATGTAAAGTAGACATGTGTTAAATGTTACTTATTAAGTATTTTGTGTGACATATCTCTCTGATTTAAGGGCATAAAAATTCAAAGTTTGAAAATTGTAAAATTTTAAAAATTTTCACCATATTTCTGTTTTATTCATAAATAACCACAAGTAAGGCTACTTTCACACTAGCGTCATGCACTGCACATCGCTATGCGTCGTTTTGTAGAAAAAAACGCATCCTGCAAAGGTGCTTGCAGGATGAGTTTTTTCTCCATTGACTTGCATTAGCGTCGCATTGCGACGCTTTGCCACACATCGCAACCGTAATGCGACGGTTGCGCCGTGTTTTGGCGGACCGTCGGCTGCAAAAAACGTCACATGTAATGTTTTTTGCTGCCGATGGTCCGCCATTTCCGACCGCGCATGTGTGGCCGGAACTCCGCCCCCACCTCCCCGCACCTCACAATGGGGCAGCAGATGCGCTGGAAAAATGCATCCGCTGCCCCGTTGTGCGGCGCATTCACTGCTAGCATCGGTACGTCGGCCCGACACACTGCGACGGGCTGAGTACGACGCTAGTGTGAAAGTAGCCTAATATCAAAGAAATTGTACCACTATCATGAAGTACAATATGTCACGAAAAAACGATCTCAGAATCAGCAGGATCCGTTAAAGCGTTTCAGAGCTATAACCTCATAAAGTGACAGTGGTCAGAAGTGTAAAAATTGTCCTGGTCATTAAGCTGCAAATAGGCTCCGTCACTAAGGGGTTAATGTCACGATTGGCATATTCAACATAGAAGACTGCAACATTCCTGAAATAATTTCTTATAAAAAAAGTTGTAAAGTTAATTTCATAATCATTGCACAATATTATGTGAGACATACATAGGGATGAAAAGGATGACGCCTTAGTTACCAGCATTCAAAAAAGTACCAGACAGTCACTGACTAGAACAATAGTATCTGGAAGTGAGAGTGGACCGACCGGTAATGTCTCTTTTGTCTTCACTGAGTGGTGGCTTTTCTAATCAAGTCATTTTGTAATTCTGACATGAGAATAGCTGTACCTGCCTTTATGACAGCTAAGTATCTGACAATGAAAGCTACAGTAAATGGGGAGTTCCAGCACAGCATAGCATGTGCTATAATTACATATATATTACCGTAAGTAATACATATTACTTCATACAGTACTAGTCAAAAATTGGGACGCACCTATTCATGGAATGTTTTTCCTAGTTCTTATTGGAATGTGAATATGCAAATAGTTTATGGAGAGAGGACGATTACTTCAGCTCTCGTGCCACCTATTGAGGGTAGCTATTCAAAATATAGACCCTTTCACGAGCTTTGCCACATGACTTAGAATAAGAAGCCAACCCAGACAGTTCATTTTCAGACACGTTTCGGGGTGTTTGCCCTTCATTAGTGCAAAGCAGGAGATCCAGTTTGACTAGATGAGAGCTGCCTATATGCTGTATTATGGCCCATACAGCCCCCTAAACAGTATATTATGGGCCCACAGCTCTGTATACACTGTAATAAAGTTCCCACAGCCCCTTATATACTCTATTATGGCCATCATAGCCCTGTATACTTTTTTTTTGCCCCCCCAAGCGCCATATACAGTGGGGCAAAAAAGTATTTAGTCAGTCAGCAATAGTGCAAGTTGCACCACTTAAAAAGATGAGGGGCGTCTGTAATTTACATCATAGGTAGACCTCAACTATGGGAGACAAACTGAGAAAAAAAAATCCAGAAAATCACATTGTCTGTTTTTTTAACATTTTATTTGCATATTATGGTGGAAAATAAGTATTTGGTCAGAAACAAAATTTCATCTCAATACTTTGTAATATATCCTTTGTTGGCAATGACAGAGGTCAAATGTTTTCTGTAAGTCTTCACAAGGTTGCCACACACTGTTGTTGGTGTGTTGGCCCATTCCTCCATGCAGATCTCCTCTAGAGCAGTGATGTTTTTGGCTTTTCGCTTGGCAACACGGACTTTCAACTCCCTCCAAAGGTTTTCTATAGGGTTGAGATCTGGAGACTGGCTAGGCCACTCCAGGACCTTGAAATGCTTCTTACGAAGCCACTCCTTTGTTGCCCTGGCGGTGTGCTTTGGATCATTGTCATGTTGAAAGACCCAGCCACGTTTCATCTTCAATGCCCTTGCTGATGGAAGGAGGTTTGCACTCAAAATCTCATGATACATGGCCCCATTCATTCTTTCATGTACCCGGATCAGTCGTCCTGGCCCCTTTGCAGAGAAACAGCCCCAAAGCATGATGTTTCCACCACCATGCTTTACAGTAGGTATGGTGTTTGATGGATGCAACTCAGTATTCTTTTTCCTCCAAACACGACAAGTTGTGTTTCTACCAAACAGTTCCAGTTTGGTTTCATCAGACCATAGGACATTCTCCCAAAACTCCTCTGGATCATCCAAATGCTCTCTAGCAAACTTCAGACGGGCCCGGACATGTACTGGCTTAAGCAGTGGGACACGTCTGGCACTGCAGGATCTGAGTCCATGGTGGCGTAGTGTGTTACTTATGGTAGGCCTTGTTACATTGGTCCCAGCTCTCTGCAGTTCATTCACTAGGTCCCCCCGCGTGGTTCTGGGATTTTTGCTCACCGTTCTTGTGATCATTCTGACCCCACGGGGTGGGATTTTGCGTGGAGCCCCAGATCGAGGGAGATTATCAGTGGTCTTGTATGTCTTCCATTTTCTAATTATTGCTCCCACTGTTGATTTCTTCACTCCAAGCTGGTTGGCTATTGCAGATTCAGTCTTCCCAGGCTGGTGCAGGGCTACAATTTTGTTTCTGGTGTCCTTTGACAGCTCTTTGGTCTTCACCATAGTGGAGTTTGGAGTCAGACTGTTTGAGGGTGTGCACAGGTGACTTTTTATAATGACAACAAGTTTAAACAGGTGCCATTACTACAGGTAATGAGTGGAGGAAAGAGGAGACTCTTAAAGAAGAAGTTACAGGTCTGTGAGAGCCAGAAATCTTGATTGTTTGTTTCTGACCAAATACTTATTTTCCACCATAATATGCAAAAAAAATGATAAAAAAAACAAACAATGTGATTTTCTGGATTTTTTTTCTCAGTTTGTCTCCCATAGTTGAGGTCTACCTATGATGTAAATTACAGACGCCTCTCATCTTTTTAAGTGGTGGAACTTGCACTATTGCTGACTGACTAAATACTTGTTTGCCCCACTGTATACTGTATTATGGTCCCTACAGCATACTGTTCATACTGTGTTATGACACCCATAGCTCCATATATACTTATTATGGCCACCACAGCTACATATATATATCCCATTATGGCCTCCACAGCCCCTTATACACTGTAGTATGGTCCCTATGGCACATTATACACTATATTATGGCCACCACAGCCTGTTATTCACCGTACCATGGCACCCAACAGCCCCAGATGTACTGTACTATGGGCACCATAGCCACATATACTGTAATATGGCATCCACAGCGCCTTTTATTGTCACATCTACTGCTGGAGGCTGCATATATAGTCTTGCGCTTTTCTGATTCAGTCCTGTCTGTTAGCTCCTTGTTGTCTTCATTGTTTTGACCTTGGCTTATGTTTTCTGAGTATTCCAATGGATCCTGATTTTGCCCATTGCAACTTCTTGGCTTTCACCCTGCTTGGCGACCATTCCTGTCCCTGGTTAGCACTTTTGGATGGCAGCTCTTTCATAGTTAGCAATCCACTGGACCCGGTTTAAGTCCAGATCTCTGTATAGGGGTTGAAGGACGTTAGGGTTTTTCTGGAATCTGCCAGATGGAGTGGCTTGTGCCAAGTCTGTTCTAGGTAGCAATTTTGAGCCTGTGGCCTCAGATAGTCATTATATTTATATTGTATTATGGCCACACATACTGTATACTATATTATGGTCAACACAGCTCCTTATAGATTGTATTATGACACCCACAGCCTGTTATACACTGTATTATGGAACTTACAGCCCTATATATACTGTTTAATGGCCCCCACAACTCCCTATATACTGAATTATGACCTATACAGCTAACTATATAATTTTACAAGACAGACACAATGGGTATACAATAGATCAATATCATAATCCCAAAGAAATGGGGCATTGAGCCCTAAGAAAGAAATATTACTGAAGTACTGTACATACTGATGTTAAAATACAAATTTTATTATATCATAATTAAAAAGTAGACAATTGTTCAAAAAGTCCAAGAAAAAGAAAAAGAAAAAAGCACCTCCGCACAGCTGCAACAACTTAGATCGCCATGTCAGATAGCCAGGTAATGCTAGAGGTTCTTGCCGATAACCTCAGTGGTGCAGTATCCAAGAAAACAAGACGATAAATATCCAAATGCAGAAGAAGAGAGAGGAACGCACTCACCGATCAGGTAAAATCCAATCCTTTATTCAAGCATGGACAAACTTCTGCATTTGGAAATTGTTCAAAAAGTATGTGTGTAAGGACACAAAAGATAATCCGAATGTCACCATCCAAAAATGCAAAAGCATGCAAAAGACCACGATAAATCACTATGTATTTACATGCACAGCCTAATATAACAGTACATAGAACTGCTGCTCATCGCAGGGCAATGTCCTGGATGTCGATCTAGCTCTGTCCCACATGGGCAGGCGCTATTTGCACTTTTGCACGCTGTCTTTTGCAGTAAGCGCGCATGCTTTTGCATTTTTGGATGGTGACATTTGGATTATCCTTTAACATCAGTACGTACAGTACTCCAGCACTATTTCTTTCTTAGGGCTCAATGCTCCTGTCATGATCCAGACCAGGTTTTGCGTCCTGTCTACCCTTTTCCAGGTCTGATCATGTCAGGGGTTAACTTTTCTCAGCCTCAGTCTTGTCTCAGGTTTGCTATTTATCCCCACTGCGTCTTGCAGATCATGTTAGTTATAGTTTTTGCCTAGTGCTGCTGTAGCTGACTCTGATTGCTCTGATTTGTCCTGCTGTGTTTACTGTCTGAACCCGTGTCTCTGTTTTCCCCTGTTCCCGTCTTGACTCAATGTTTCCCTTTAGGGTGCATAACCCCTGGTTTGACTTGGCTTGTATTCTGACCTGTTTCTGCCCTTTGTCTTTTGGCTTATCTGCTCCTGACCGTTACTGACCCCCTGGCTCGTCTCTGACCGCGAGTTTGCTTATTCCTTTGGTGCTGCGCTACAGTCTAGGATTTGACCCGGTTTGTTTTGACTATTCTGCTGCCACCTTTGGTAGCCTCACTGCTGCACTGCAGGTTAGCTCTGTTTAGGTGCAGACCTGCTTCCTCTCAACTGCCATCTAGTGAAGCCTGCACCTACCTGCATTGCAGCAACACAATAGCTCAATTTCTTTATCCCAGCCAACTATATACTGTATTATGACCTCCACATTCCCATTTATACTGTATTATGATGTACACAGTTCCCTATATACTGTGTTATGGCCCCCACAGCCCCTTATACATTGTACTATGGATGCCACAGCCCCATTTACATTGTATTATCGCCTCCACGGCCCAATATATATTGTATTATGGCCCCCACGGCCCCCTTTGTCCTGTATTATGGCCGCTACAGCTCTTTATACACTATATTATGGATGCCACAATCCTATTTAGTATATACATATATACATATATACTATATTATGGCACCCACAGAGCCATTTATATTTTATTACACTCCCCATAACTCGCTACCCACTGTATTATGGTTCTCACAGCCATATTAATACTGTATTATGGACCCAACAGCATTATATATAATGTATTATGGCCCCATATCCCTTTATACACTGTAATATGGTCCCTACAGCCCCTTATATACTGTAATATGGCCCCCACAGCCCCTTAAACACCGTAATATGGCCCCCACAGTTGATATACATGGCATTATGCCATCCACCGTCCCCAATATACTTTATTATGGCCCCCACAACTCCCTATAAACTGTATTATGACTCTGACAGTCCCCTATATACTGTATTATAGACCCCATACCTCTTTATACACTGTAATATAGCCCCCACAGCTGGTTATAGATTGCATTATACCACACACAGTCCCATTTATCCTGTATTATGGCCCCCATAGCCCCTTATACACTGTATTATAGCCCCCACATCCCCATTTATACTATACTAGCTGAAGAGCATGGCGTTGCCTGGGCATAGTAAATATCTGTGGTTAGTTATAGCACCTCACTTCTCTTATTTTCCCATCACGCCTCTCATTTTCCTCCTCACATCTCTCATTTTCTCCCTTACACCGCTCATTTTCCCCCTCACTCCTCTTATTTTCCCCCTCACTCCTCTCATTCCCCCTTAACACTTGTCATTTTGACCTCACATCTGTCATTTTCCGATCACTCCACTATTTTCCCTCACTCCTCTCATTTTGCACTCACACCTTTTCATTTTCACCTCACACCCATCATTTTCACCTCACACCTCTCATTTTCCCCTCAGTATATACATGTTTGTCATCGCCCTTATATATAGTATACACCTGTATGTCATCTCTTGTATATAGTATATACCTGTATGTCATCTCCCCTGTAAATAGTATATACCTGCTGTATGTCATCTCCTCCTGTATATGGTATATACCTATGTGTCATCTCCTCCTGTATATAGTATATACCTGTATGTCATCTCTTCTGTATATACTATATACCTGTATGTCATCTCCTCCTATATATAGTATATACCTGTATGTCATCTCCTGTATATAGTATATACCTGTATGTCATCTCCTCTGTATATAATATATACCTGCTGTATGTCATCTCCTCCTCTATATACATATGTGTCATCTCCTCTTTTATATAGTATATACCTGTATGTCATCTCCTCCTGTATATAGTATATACGTGTGTCATCTCCTCCTGTATATAGGATATACCTGTAAGTCATCTCCTCCTGTATATAGTATATACCTGTGTGTCATCTGCTCCTGTATATAGTATATACCTGTGTGTCATCTCCTCCTGTATATAGTATGTACCTGTATGTCATCTCCTCCAGTATATAGTATATACCTGTGTGTCATCTCCTCCTGTATATAGTATATACCTGTGTGTCATCTGCTTCTGTATATAATATGTACCTGTATGTCATCTCCTCCTGTATATAGTACATACCTGTGTGTCATCTCCTCCTCTCTATAGTATATAAATGTGTGTCATCTCCCCTGTATATAGTATATATGTGTGTGTCATCTCCTCCTGTATATAGTATATATCTGTGTGTCATCTCCTTCTGTATATAATATATATCTGTGTGTCATCTCCTTCTGTATATAATATGTACCTGTATGTCATCTCCTCCTGTATATAGTACAGATAGATATCTGTGTGTCATCTCCTCCTGTATATAGTATATACGTGTCATCTCCCCTGTATATAGTATATACCTGTGTGTCATCTCCTCCTGTATATAGTATATATCTGTGTGTCATCTCCTTCTGTATATAATATGTACCTGTATGTCATCTCCTCCTGTATATAGTACATACCTGTGTGTCATCTCCTCCTCTCTATAGTATATAAATGTGTGTCATCTCCCCTGTATATAGTATATATGTGTGTGTCATCTCCTCCTGTATATAGTATATACCTGTATGTCATTTCCTCCTGTATATAGTATATACCTGTGTGTCATCTCCCCTGTATATAGTATATATGTGTGTGTCATCTCCCCTGTATATAGTATATACCTGTGTGTCATTTCCTCCTGTATATAGTATATACCTGTGTGTCATCTCCCCTGTATATAGTATATACCTGTGTGTCATCTCCCCTGTATATAGTATGTACCTGTATGTCATCTCCTCCTGTATATAGTATACACCTGTATGTTATGTCCTCCTGTATATAGTATATACCTGTTTGTCATGTCCTCCTGTATATAGTATATACCTGTATGTCATCTCCTCCTGTATATAGTATGTACCTGTGTGTCATCTCCCCTGTATATAGTATATACGTGTGTTTCATCTCCTCCTGTATATAGTATATACCTGTGTGTCATCTCCTCCTGTATGCAGTATATACCTGTGTGTCATCTCTCCTGTATATAGTATATTCCTGTGTGTCATCTCCTCCTGTATATAGTATATTCAAGTGTGTCATCTCCTCCTGTATATAGTATATACCTGTATGTCATCTCCTCCTGTATATAGTATATACCTGTGTGTCATGTCCTCCTGTATATAGTATATACCTGTATGTCATCTCCTCCTGTATATAGTATATACCTGTGTCATCTCCCCTGTATATAGTATATATGTGTGTGTCATCTCCTCCTGTATATAGTATATACCTGTGTGTCATCTCTCCTGTATATAGTATATTCCTGTGTGTCATCTCCTCCTGTATATAGTATATACCTGTGTGTCGTCTCCCCTGTATACAGTATATATCTGTGTGTCATCTCCCTGTAAATAGTATACACATCTTCTCCTGTATTAGACCGCGTTGGTCAGTATTTTAACCTCAGTACTTGTAAGCTACATTGGCCGCCTGATAAATCCCCAGCCAACAGGAAGCCCTCCCCCCTGGCAGTATATATTAGCTCACACATACACATAATAGACAGGTCATGTGACTGACAGCTTCCGTATTTCCTATATGGTACATTTTTTGCTCTTGTAGTTTGTCTGCTTATTAATCAGATTTTTATTTTTGAAGGATAATACCAGACTTGTGTGTGTTTTAGGGCGAGTTTCATGTGTCAAGTTGTGTGTGTTGAGTTGCATGTGGCGAAATGCATGTAGCGACTTTTGTGAGATGAGTTTTGTGTGGCGACATGCGTGTAGCAGCTTTATGTGTGTCGAGTTGCATGTGACAGGTTAGTGTAGCAAGTTGTGTGCAGCAAGTTTTGCGCATGGCGAGTTTTGCGTGTGGCGAGTTTTATGTGTGGTGCGTTTTGAGTATGTGCAAGTTTTGTGTGAGGCAACTTTACATGTGTTGCAACTTTTGTGCATGTGGCAATTTTTCTGCGTGTGCAAGTTTTGCGTGTGGCGAGTTTTCCATGAGGTGAGTTTTGCACGTGTGGCGAGTTTTGCATGTGGCGAGTTTTGCACGTAGTGAGTTTTGAGCGGCGACTTTTGTGTTTTGACTTTTATGTGGCGAGGTTGGTGTATGTGTGGTGAAATGTGTGCTGAGGGTGGTATATGTGTTCAAGCACGTGGTAGTGTGTGGCGCATTTTGAGTGTGTGTTCATATCCCCGTTTGTGGTGATTATCCCATGTCGGGGCCCCACCTTAGCAACTGCACGGTGCACATACACAGTGTTATGCTCTATGTGAGTATCTTACTGAACAAGTTACGCCGTACACTTGAGTACTATAGGTATGAGATGGACTACATAGTGTTCCAGCAGAAGAACGACTTGAAGCATGTGTCAAGATCCCCCCAGCCCCTTACACACAGTATTATGGTCCCCACAACCTCCTATATACTGTATTATGGCCCCCACAGCCATTAATATACTATATTATGCAGGGCTACCACTAGGAATTTGGGGACCCCATACTGGCAACATTTTTGGGCCCCCTTGAGGCTCCACCCAGGCTGCACCACTGCCCCGCCTCCATCCCTCGGACTGTCCACAGTCCCACTGCTCTCTCTTGGAAAAATTCCACTTCTCACCAATCACACATAACAGTTCCCATCACCAGATCACACATATAGCCAGCAGTTCTTGTTTTGGCCAAAAGATTTTTTTTAATCTGCCACCACGACAAGGCAGACTCTTTTGGCGGGCCCTGCTCTACTGTGACTTATTAAACATTTGTTAAAATATGCAATACAATTTAGGTATATTTTTATTTATTTTTCAATTTTTAAAATGACCAATAATGCCACATACAAGGAACAAATACCACGACACCATGTCCAGACCACATATCACCACCACAGTGACCAAATAATAGCACATAAAAGGAACAAATACCGCCACACCATGGCCGGGCAACATATTACCACCACATAGTTACTGAATGCTACAATACTGATTATTAATAAAAAAAAAACACAATACTATCACCATAAGTGCCATTATACACAGGAGATCTGTACTGAGTATGCAGTATTTGTGTACAGGTAATAGAGTGCTCACCGGTGAGATTATACACTGGAGCTCTGTATATAGTGTCAGTGTACAGGTAATACAGGGATCACTAGTGACATTATACACAGGAACTCTGTATATAGTGTATAGTGTACAGGTAATACAGTGATCACAAGTGCAGCACGGTGGCGCAGTGGATAGCACAGCAGCCTTGCAGCGCTGGAGTCCTGGGTTCTAATCCCACCCTGGACAACATCTGCAAAGAGTTTGCGTGGGTTTCCTCCGGGCACTCCGGTTTCCTCCCACATTCCAAAGACATACTGATGGGGAATTTAGATTGTGAGCCCCATCGGGGACAGTGGTGATAATGTGTGCAAAACTGTAAAGCGCTGCAGAATATATTAGCGCTATAGAAAAATAAAGATTATTATTATAAGTGACATTATACACAGGAGCTCTGTGTATAGTGTCAGTGTACAGGTAATACAGGGATCAACAGTGACAATATGCATAGGAGCTCTGTATATAGTGTCAGTGTAAAGGTAATATTGTGATCACAGGACACACAGAACCTCTGTATATAGTATACAGTGTACAGGTGACACACTGACTCACCAGTGACGTCTCTAGGTGAAGTCCTTCATCTTCGCTTTTCATCTTCATCCAGCACAGACCACCATCACTTCTTCCAGCCAAGGCTTGTCTCTGCAGGAAATGACACAGTTATCTAGCGCTTCGCTTGCAGAACACGTTACTTAATTTTTTTACCAACTTCTACACTACACCAGATAAAGAAAAAAAAGGTGACATAGTGTCGCTCTGCACAGTAACAGGACCCCCCATTTAAAACAGTATCCTCAAAAATATGCCTTAATTAGCCCCTATTTTAATAATGTCTCCCATCCAGGCCCCATGTATCTCATTCCTGGCTCCAGCCATATGTTCTCCCATCCTACTCTCATGAGTACCCATTCTGCCCCCATATGATCTCCCTATCCTGCCCCATCTGTCTACATCCTGCCCCATCTGTCCCATGATCCTGCCCCATATGCCCCATGATCCTGCCCCATCTGTCTCATCGTATCCATCCTGCCCCATGATCTTGCACCATGTGTCTCCATCCTGTGCCATGATCCTGCCCCATCTATCTCCATCCTGCTCCATGACCCGGCCCCATCTGTCTCCATCCTGCCCCATATCCCATATTCCTGCCTCATGTGTCTCCATCTTGTCCCATGTCTCCATTCTGCCGCATGTCTCCATTCTGCACCATGTGTTTACATCCTTCCCCATGTCTCCCTTCCTGCCGCTTGTCTCCATTCTGCCCTTTATCTCCATTCTGCCCTTGTCTCCATTCTGCCCCTTGTCTCCATTCTGCACCATGTGTTTACATCCTGCTCCCGTATCTCTCTTCCTACCCCTAGGTCTCCTATCCTGCCCCGTGTCTCCTATACTGCTCCGTGTCTCCATTCTGCCCCGTGTCTCCATTCTGCACAATGTGTTTACATCCTGCCCCACTTTCTCCCATCCTGCCCCATGTCTCTATTCTGTCCCTTGTCTCTATTCTACACCATGCCTCTGTAACACGCCAGGGTCCTGGTTGTTACAGTGGCATTGCTTTCCTCACGGGGAGAGTGATGTCATGCTTAGAAGTAAGGGAAGATCTTTTCTACCAGGTAAACACAAACATGCAACAAACATGCAACAGTTCACACTCCAGGCCAGAAGGGGGAGCTCTGATCCTGCTTATGGGTGGCTCCCCTGTATATAAATTCTGGTCTGGAGGGAAAGTCAGACGGTTAGTGCCGGACAGCAGACTGGAGCAGTCTGAGGCAGGAAGACGTGTAAGGGGCCGTGCAGCCAGAGTTGCTGCAGCTCCTTGGGAAAGAGAATTAAGAAAGAAGAACAGTTTGTAGAAAGCGTGCAGTAGAGCAAAGCACAGGAGTGTGACAACTGGGGAGGATAGCTGTGACTGGACTACCTCCCTGCTGAGCGCAGATTCCTGGTGGCTGGAAGACCGAGGATGTGTCGGACTCTAGGAGGTACCGCAGAAACCGGCAGGGCAGCTGGATTACACATCACCTGTCTGCCCTAATACCCAGGAGGCACAGTAGCACATAGAGCACGGGTCGTGATAGAGACCCTATAAAAAGGCTCAAGCCACCTGTCATATGGGTTTGTGTCCTAACCTTCATGGAGGGCAAGTCAACTGTGAGGACCTTGCCAGAAGCCATAGGCAGTAGGGGACTATACCAAAGCGCTGGTAGGAAGGCTTTCATCTCCACCTGATAGAGGGGACTCAGAACTTGCTGCCAAGCCGGCCGGACCTTGCCTATATGTGTGATCTGGTGCCCTGGACTGTGGATACCTGAAGTCTCCAGCAAACCAGGCAAAGCGACTGTACACCTGTGTCCTCGTTCTTTACTGTACCATTCACCACCTTCACCTACACATCAGGAGCCCTGGAGACCTCTTTCACCTGTGGGAAGTTATAGCATCTAGCTGTCATAACATCACCCCAGCGGACTCCTTAAGCAACGTCAGTCCCCACTGACCGAATACCATAGGTGGCGTCACGAGCAAACTTTATTCTCAAAACCCCTTTAAAAACATACCCTTTAACATGGGCGCCCAGGGCCTCAGACCGGGTCGCTGCCACGTGACATCCCCCTGTGAGTACCGAACCCGGTACCGAGTACCCCACGGCCCTGGTGGGTGACTAACCTCCATTCCCCATCATGTGTTTACATCCTGCCCCGTGTCTCCCATCCTGCACCCGTGTCTCCCATCCTGCCCCGTGTCTCCGTTCTTCCCCTTGTCTCCATTCTGCCTCATGTCTCCATTCTGCACCGTGTCTCCATTTTGCCCCATGTCTCTATTCTGCCCCATGTCTCCATTCTGCACCATGTGTTTACATCCTGCACCATGTGTTTACATCCTGCCCCCCTTTCTCCCATCCTGCCCCGTGTCTCCATTCTGCCCCTTGTCTCCATTCTGCACCATGTATCCATTCTGCCCCATGTGTTTACATCCTGCCCCCGTGTCTCCCATCCTGCCCCATGTCTCCCATCCTGCCCCAGTGTCTCCCATGCTTTCCCCATATCTCCATTCTGCCCTGTGTCTCCATTCTACCTTGTGTCTCCAATCTGCCCCATGTCTCCATTCTGCCCTGTGTCTTCATTCTGTCCCATGTCTCCATTCTGCCCCTTGTCTCCATTCTGCCCCAGGCTTGCTGCTTTCAATTAAAATAAAAACAAAAACTTTCTCCTTACCTGGCCGCATTCCTGTGACGATGCTCCATCCACTCATTTCAAGCGCAGACTCGCCGGCGAATGACAATGACGTCATACGCAGGAGACGTGCGCGCTGACCTCAGCTACCAGCCTCTGATTGGCTGGTGGCTTTTAACTATTACCGTGCGGGCCCGCACGGCAATAGAGTTTAACTGAACCTGTGTCTCGGATGCAGGTTCAGTTTCTACACCGGCAGAAGCCTGCCGCTGGGACCCAAGGAGCAGAAGAGACGGGGCCTGATGCAGGCCCCCTCTGCTCATCGGGCCTCATATGTTAGTCAGGGCAGTAATGCCCTGATGGCGGCCCTGATATTATAGCCCCCATAGCCTTTTATGCACAGTATTATGGTTTTGACAGTCCAATTTTACCGTATTATAACCACCATAGCTCCCTATATACTTTATTATGGACCCACGTATACTGTATTTTGGCCACCACAGCTCTTTATACACTGTATTATGGATGTATTAGTTCTATTTAGAATGTTTTATGGCTGTCAGAGCCCCATTTATACTGCATTATTGTCCCCACAGCCTCTTTTATGCTGTATTATGGCATCCATACACCCGTTTATAATGTATTATGGCCCCAAATGCCCCCATCTGCAACCCTTATGGCCTCTACAACTTTTTATGTATTGTTTATAAGCCCTTCTTCTTATACACTGTATTATAGCCCCTACAGCCCCATATGCACTATATTAAGGCCCCCACAGCCCAATATATACAATATTAGAGCCATTGCAACCTGAATAAAAACACTAAAGATTGTACTCACCTAATCTTGCTTCCCGGTACTGCTGCCTTCGTATGATCTTCTGATTTCTACAGTAGGCCTGCAGTGGTTGTGCGATGTAGTGATGTCATTGCACTGCCTGCTTGGGTACACTGACATCTCCTAAGCTGCAGGTCTACAGTCTTCTGCTTCTGATATGGACATTTATCAATCAGGGAGCATGTGGTTCACTGTTCTATCACAAAGATGAACTGTGCTGGAGTTATGTTGATGCTATCACCCTACCCATGCCACCCATTCTGCAACTAATATGAGACTAATATCTTTCAGAATCCAAACCGTGCACCTCAGTCTTCAACACAACACCACTCTCATGCTGCACCAGTGTTCTGGAATGCATGGCCATACATGACCGATTAAATTGCTTAATAAATAAAGGTCACAGACACAAATTGTAATGGATGAAAAATGGCCGTGAGTTTTATTTTGGGTTACACAAATCAAATAAATATCCAACATTCAATAAATAATCCAATAAATATTAATTAAACTTTACCAAAAGACCAATCCGCCCCAAACAAGGGGCGATTGTCCCTCAAATAAAAGCTCACAACAAAAGAAATAAAACAGGGAGGGAGGGCGGGGAAGAAACCCTCTTTTCTTCAGATAAAACCTGTTGGTTATGAAGTAAAATTACCTCAGCGCAGCTTTTTATATCACAAAAGCCCGACATAAATAAACTCAACCAATCATAGCCCGTAGAAACGGCGCTAAACAAACCAGCTATAGCCGGTTAACACAGCTCTCCAGAAAATGGTTAAAGAAAGATTAACCGTTCGTTGTCCCTTTAATGAGGAAACAAACAGAGCATTCGGTTAAAACATAAATATATTAAACTTAACGGCCCGTATAGCCATGAGACTCCCCTTTACTCCTTTTCATTTACAGGGGGGGCTGACATGGCCATACATGACTGATTAAATTGCTTAATAAATAAAGGACACAGACACAAATTGTAATGGATGAAAAATGGCCGTGAGTTTTATTTTGGGTTACACAAATCAAATAAATATCCAATATTCAATAAATAATCCAATAAATATTCATTAAACTTTACCAAACGACCAATCTGCCCCAAACAAGGGGCGATTTTCCCAAAAGTCAGGCCTTAACAAGGCATGGCCCCTCAAATAAACTCAGCCATTTTTCGACCATATATTGTAAATCCAAATTAAAAATATCAAGTCCAACATCGGACAAATGGACCAAATCTTGTCTGTACAAACCTGGAAGAAAACCCTCCAGATCAATGTGCCTAAATGAAAAACCGTTAATTAGGGGAAGAAATTTATTGAAACTCCTGTTCATTCGAATACGGATTTTATCCATAAAAGAACAGTTGATAGCAGACCATAAAAGCCTTGGTACAATTTTGGAAAAAATAAAGTTCGTACGAGGGAAAGACTGCTTCAAAACAGAAATATTGGACCTCATAATGGCTAAATGATCTAATGTCCTCATCTTTCCGATATCATTTCCGCCGAGATGAAAGATAAAGAGATCAGGAGTGGGAAAGAAAGTTAAACATTTTTTAAACTCTAAAACAAAACTTGACCATTTCATACCGCGAACACTGTGCCAGAATATATGGACTAAATTAGGGTCAAAAGATAAATTCTCAGAATAAGAGCGCTGCTTAGCCCTCTTCTGGGCCCAAAACACGAATGAATGGCCGATGATCCAGACTACCAATGGGCCTAAAATTAAATAGAAAATTAATAATCATACAATTCGTGGTGAATATAAAGCTTAAACCTTTTGGATTCCCATGTACCAATCTGTTTAATTCTAGACTCAGAAAGGCCAGCCCTTGCTGCTTCAGTAGCAGCACCAATTCTAAATGAATGCGACGTTATTTTAAGATGCTCCTTTCCCAATAATGACAAGCATTTCTTCAGGATAAAATTGAATTGAAAAATCGTAGCAGGAGAATTATCTTGATGTAAAAATAAAGGGCCATGAACGTTAGGCCTAATTTGAAGCCACTTGCGAGTAGTAATGACAGGGCAAATTATATGATTGGGAAAAGAATCAATTTTTCCTCTTGCTCCCCTGCCCATCTGATCCATTTTAGACTTTCGTACAAATATAAAGATGTGTGAATCATGAAGTTCTAAATCGGATAACATGAGCCCAGAAGGCTGAGATTTTCTGGGAGAAATTAACTCACCAATACGAAGGGTGCCGAAAAAGGAAAGCAAAAACGCTAAATGAAAAAGGACCGATTCATAATACGTAAAACAAACCTTAGAAAGAGACAAACATATGTCTCTTAATAAGGAAAATGACACTGGGCGTCTAGTATCCGGTTTGAATTGCCATCTTTTAAAACCTTTCAAAAACTGTTCGATAGGAAAAAGAGCTGTCAATGGAGTACTTCCAAGAAGTTTAAAAAAGAATAAGATACTTGCAAGACATTTAGCCACGCTTGAATAAGATAATTCTTTACGAACTAGGAGCTCAATAAACATCAGACCTGATGTACTATCAGCATTTCTCGGATCTAAATAATTTATGTTGCAAAATTCCAACCATTGAAGCCATGCAGCTGAGTAATCAGCCCATGATCATTCGGATAACGAATGCTGAATAAAATAATTTGTCATGTTGCAATTAGGTCACAGAATTCCGGAGGGCAAGGAGTTGCTTCTTTGTCTGAATTTGGAACCTGTAGATAAAAATTCGACCACTGACTATTGCATAACGAATCAGTAGCTGCGTTCAAAACACTAGAACCAGATTTGGCCTTAATCCAGATATTAAATTTGAGACATAGCAGAACTGACAGTCGTAAACTATTTGCTGCCCATTTATTCTTGGAAGACAAGGTGTTAACTGCCATAATAAACCCTTGATTCATAGAAAGAAGAAAAATTCTGGAATTCCGCAAAAGATCACCCCAGAGAAAAATACCCAACAAAACCACAAAAAGTTCCAAAATCATAGGTTTGTCGATTAAATTAATAGAAACCCAAGCTTGGGTCCAATGGCAAACTAGCCAATGAGAACGAAAAAGGACTGCGCAACCAAGATCCCTGTGAACTGAAAAATTAAAAAATAGTGAATCTGCTAAAACAAAAGCAGACTGCCAACAAGACCTGCCTTTAAAGGCTGCTAAAAACTGGAGCCATATCCTAGCATCCTCTGTTAAATCCGCATGAATCCGAATATGAGAACCAGGAGAGGAAAAGCCAATTGTGGCATCATACATGCGCCTGGAAAAAGCCCTACCAATAGGAATAATGCGAAGGGCAAAATTCAACAACCCTAAGGCCATGTTCACACGATCCTTTTTTTCATGCGGAATTGCCGCGATTTTCCCGCTGCGGGTCGGCAGCTGTTTTCTATGCAGGGTACATTACATTGTACCCTATGGAAAACAGGAACTGCTGTGCCCACAATGCGGAAAATCAAAAAAAAAGCCGCGCTGAATAGCTGCGGGAAAAAAGAAGTACCATGTCACTTCTTTTTTAGGAGCCGCAGCGGTTCTGCACCCATTGACCTCCATTGTGAGGTCAAACCCGCAGTAAAACCCGCAGATGAAAAAAATATCTGCGGGTTTTACTGCGGTTTGTGGTGCAGAACCGCTGCAGCAGGAAGTGCGGGGATGCGGGCGGAAGTGCGTGGGCGGAGTGTGGCTGCCCCCCCGTGCCCCCGTGCCCCCCCCCCGCCGAATCTGCCGGCCGGCAGATTCGTTCCAAAGTGCATTTTGATCACTGAGATATAATCTCTCTCAGTGATCAAAATAAAAAAAAATAGTAAATGACACCCCCCCCTTTGTCACCCCCATAGGTAGGGACAATAAAAAAAATTAAGAATTTTTTTTTTCCACTAAGGTTAGAATAGGGTTAGGGGTAGGGGTAGGGGTAGGGGTAGGGGTAGGGTTAGGGTTAGGGGTAGGGTTAGGGTTAGGGTTAGGGTTAGTGGTAGGGTTAGGGGTAGGGGTAGGGTTAGGGGTAGGGTTAGGGTATTTTCAGCCATTTTAACCCTAAAAAACTTCCTAGAAAACACACAGACACTGCATAGAAAACTGCATAAAAAAAGGATCAAAAAAAGGATCAAAAAACGCATCAAAAAACACATCAAAAAAGGACCAAAAAAGGACCAAAAAAAGGACCTGCGTTTTCTGCCAAGAGCTGCAGTTTTTTAAAAAACAGTCCTGAAAAAAAAAGGATGGAAATCAGGAACGTGTGAACATACCCTAAAAGTGATTGCAATTCTTTAAGGGTAGTCTTATCCTTGGAGATAAAATTCAGCAGAGCCTTCTGCAATTTTGTTACTTTTTCAGCAGGAAGGGAACAATCCATTTTCACTGAATCCAAAGTGATACCTAAAAATTCAATAGAGTTGGCAGGAAAAAACGTTTTATCATTCGCGATTGGGATCCCAAAATTCTCACAGATCTTAAGGAAAGTGGAAAGAGTTTGTAAACAATCAGAAGAAGAAGCTGAACCCACAAATAAAAAATCGTCTAGGTAATGTAAAACCCCAGCCACCTTGCTGTTAGCTTCTAAAACCCAATGTAAAAAAGAAGAGAAACTCTCAAAATAAAAACAACATGAAGAAAAACCCATTGGAAGACATTTGTCAAAAAAAAATTAATTCTCAAAATAGAAACCCAAAGAATTAAAACCATCCGGGTGAACGGGGAGAAGTCTGAACGTGGATTTGATGTCGGATTTTGCCATAAGTGCACAATACCCGAACTTCTTAAGGATATCAATTATCGTATCAAAAGAAGCATAAGATACAGAGCATAGAGATTTGGCGACTTCGTCATTTAGAGAAGCCCCAGAAGGATATGATAAGTGGTGTATCAAGCGAAATGAGCCTTGTTCCTTCTTGGGGACAATTCCCAAAGGGGAAATTCTGAAATTTGGAAAAGGAGATGAAAAGGAGCCCGCAATCCTACCTAATTCCAGTTAATTCCAAATCTTCTCTTTGGCAATTTTTGGATGGGCATAAAGGGACGGTAAATTCTTAACAATTTTGCAACCCTCCCCTTTAAAGGGAGGAATGAAAAACCCAGATGAAAATCCTTCAAAAATCAATTTACTGGTCTCCTTGTTTGGATACATGTTTAACCAAAAAAGTATGTTTTCCAGTTTCACTGGAGTCCGTGCTTTTTGGGTTAGTGTCCATAATAACCGATTGTTGGGCAGACAATTTCTTGAAGCACTTGGACATAGGATGGGAATTACCGCAGAATGAGCACTCATGCCGAAATCTGCAAGAGTGGCTCCATTTGCAAATAGATTCGTTGAATGCAAAGAAAACGCCTTTTTTAACAGGATTGGGTAAGGCCTGTTTGCTAAATGATTGCCTCTGAGGTAGCATCAGGTTGATCCACAAACCAACATCTTTAACACCCCATGATACCTCAGGGTGAACAGCCATTTTTTGTCTGAAGGCCTCATCATATAGAAGCCAAGCAGACCCGCCAAAATTTCTATAAGCTTCGAGAATAATATCTACATGTTGAAACAATTTGCTACATAAATTTGGAAATTTCTCTCCCAAAACAGATGAATAAATGGCAAAAGCCTGAATCCAATTGTTAAAGGATTTTAAAGGGCCACGTTTTTGATCATCACATTCCGTTTTCTCTTTTTTTACCTCCAATCTGACTGTCTGATCCCTACGAGGCAACAAGGAAAATAGATCAACAAAACTATTGCTCCATATGAGCTCTTTAATAGAAGAGCTCAGATGGAAGCCCAAGGGAGAGAGCTCACATGTGAGAGCTTCTTTGAAAGTGTTCTTATTGCTCGCAACATTCAATGTGGGAACACCCACATTACTATGAGAAATAAAACCAGAGGGAGGTGCTGTAATAAGAGCCTCACCCAAAACCTCTGTAACTGCATTTTTTAAAAACATCTTAAAATCAAAGGGGGAGACTGACAAGGGAACATTAAAGCTCTCACCCTTCCCAGCAATGTTAATCTGAGCAGGTTGATCCGGAGTACAGCCCGTGCTCAAGCCTTACATTTTAGGCAAGCGCGGCTGAATACAGATGGGGGTAGAATCCTCTTCTTCATCCTCTGAAGACGGTGCTGTATGAGGAAACCGGTTTGCTTGAAGAACCGGCAGCGTTCCGACGATGCCGGGAGAAGGAAGCGAAACCTCTGGCATACTGGCTGCTGCAGACTGTTATGACCTGGTGGTAAGGACAATTATGGACCTAGTGGTTAAGAGCACACGGAATGACCTGATAGTTACTAATAATATAGGACGAGCTCTGAGACGTGGGAACTCTGCTGACCGCAAACCCTAATCCTATCACACACACTAAAAATAGCCGTGGATTGCTCCTAACGCTCCCTATGCAACTTGACACAGCCTAAGAAACTAGCTAGCCCTAGAGATAGAAAAATAAAGCCTACCTTGCCTCAGAGAAATTCCCCAAAGGAAAAGGCAGCCCCCCACATATAATGACTGTGAGTAAAGATGAAAATTACAAACACAGAGATGAAATAGATTTAGCAAAGTGAGGCCCGACTTACTGAACAGACAGAGGATAGGAAAGGTAACTTTGCGGTCAGCACAAAAAACTACAAAAAGACCACGCAGAGGGCGCAAAAAGACCCTCCGCACCGACTCACGGTGCGGAGGCGCTCCCTCTGCGTCCCAGAGCTTCCAGCAAGCAAGACAAAATCAAAATAGCAAGCTGGACAGAAAAATAGCAAACCAGAGAAAAGCAAGCAGGAACTTAGCTTCTGCTGGGAAGACAGGTCACAAAAACGATCCAGGAGAGAACAAGACCAATACTGGAACATTGACAGGTGGCATGGAGCAATTATCTAAGTGGAGTTAAATAGAGCAGTCAGCTAACGAATTAACCTCGTCACCTGTGGAAGGAAACTCAGAAGCAGCAGCTCCACTCACAACCACCAGAGGAAGCCCATGGACAGAACCAGCCGAAGTACCATTCATGAGCACAGGAGGGAGCTTGACAACAGAATTCACAACAGTACCCCCCCCCTTGAGGAGGAGTCACCGAACCCTCACCAGAGCCCCCAGGCCGACCAGGATGAGCCAAATGAAAGGCACGAACCAGATCGGCAGCATGAACATCGGAGGCAAAGACCCAGGAATTATCTTCCTGACCATAACCCTTCCACTTGACCAGGTACTGGAGTTTCCGTCTCGAAATACGAGAATCCAAAATCTTCTCCACCACATACTCCAACTCCCCCTCAACCAACACCGGGGCAGGAGGATCAACGGATGGAACCACAGGCGCCACGTATCTCCGCAACAATGACTTATGGAATACATTATGGATGGCAAAAGAAGCTGGAAGGGTAAAACGAAACGACACAGGATTGAGAACCTCAGAAATCTTATACGGACCAATGAAACGAGGCTTAAACTTAGGAGAGGAAACCTTCAAAGGAACATAACGAGACGACAACCAAACCAAATCCCCAACACGAAGTCGGGGACCCACACAGCGCCGGCGGTTAGCGAAACGTTGAGCCTTCTCCTGGGACAATGCCAAATTGTCCACCACATGAGTCAAAATCCTCTCCTCTTGGGCTATCTGCACAAAAGCTGTTCTACCCTGTATGCACACATGGATTTTTCCTCTCTGAACCCTGTTCACACAGGTTATATACAGATGATCAGGTTTTTAAATACATCAGATAGGGATTGCATACATTAGTTAGGACTGCTCTGATAAGGGTATACCGTGAAGATTGGTAGAGCAGCTTAGTATACATTTTTTGCAAAAAACGTATCAACCAAATACCCTGTTTTTTACATCTTTTACTAGCACTTGCGGATTACTGCAACATTTTTTCAAACTGAGTGTTTTTGGTTTTACTATTCTCTTTTGTGTCTTCATGAGTCAAAATCTGCTGCAACCTACCCACCACAGTATCTACACCAGGACAGTCCGAAGACTCAACCTGCCCTGAAGAGAAACGAGGATGGAAACCAGAATTGCAGAAAAACGGCGAAACCAAAGTAGCCGAGCTGGCCCGATTATTAAGGGCGAACTCAGCCAAAGGCAAAAAGGACACCCAATCATCCTGATCAGCAGAAACAAAGCATCTCAGATATGTTTCCAAAGTCTGATTAGTTCGTTCGGTTTGGCCATTTGTCTGAGGATGGAAAGCTGAGGAAAAAGACAAATCAATGCCCATCCTAGCCCAAAAGGCTCGCCAAAACCTCGAAACAAACTGGGAACCTCTGTCCGAAACGATGTTCTCCGGAATGCCATGTAAATGAACCACATGCTGGAAAAACAATGGCACCAAATCAGAGGAGGAAGGCAATTTAGACAAGGGTACCAAATGGACCATCTTAGAGAAGCGATCACAAACCACCCAAATGACCGACATCTTTTGAGAGACAGGGAGATCCGAAATAAAATCCATAGAGATATGCGTCCAGGGCCTCTTCGGGACCGGCAAGGGCAAAAGCAACCCACTGGCATGAGAACAGCAGGGCTTAGCCCGAGCACAAGTCCCACAGGACTGCACAAAAGAACGCACATCCCACGACAAAGACGGCCACCAAAAGGATCTAGCCACCAAATCTCTGGTACCAAAGATTCCAGGATGACCAGCCAACACCGAACAATGAACCTCAGAGATAACTCTACTAGTCCATTTATCAGGGACAAACAGTTTCTCCGCTGGGCAACGGTCAGGTCTATCAGCCTAAAATTTTTGCAGCACCCGCCGCAAATCAGGGGAGATGGCAGACAAAATTACCCCTTCTTTGAGAATACCCGCCGGCTCAGGAACACCCGGAGAGTCGGGCACAAAACTCCTTGAAAGGGCATCAGCCTTCACATTCTTAGAGCCTGGAAGGTACGAAACCACAAAATCAAAACGGGAGAAAAATAGCGACCAACGAGCCTGTCTAGGATTCAACCATTTGGCAGACTCGAGATAAGTCAAATTCTTGTGATCCGTCAAGACCACCACACGATGCTTGGCTCCTTCAAGCCAATGATGCCACTCCTCGAATGCCCACTTCATGGCCAACAACTCTCGATTGCCAACATCATAATTACGCTCAGCAGGTGAAAACTTTCTAGAAAAGAAGGCACATGGTTTCATCACCGAGCCATCAGAACTTCTTTGCGACAAAACAGCCCCTGCTCCAATCTCAGAAGCATGAACCTCGACCTGAAACGGAAGCGAAACATCTGGCTGGCACAACACAGGGGCAGAAGAAAAACGACGCTTCAACTCCTGAAAAGCCTCCACAGCTGCAGAAGACCAATTGACCACATCAGCACCCTTCTTAGTCAAATCAGTCAACGGTTTAGCAACACTAGAAAAATTACTGATGAAGCGACGATAAAAATTAGCAAAGCCCAGGAACTTTTGCAGACTCTTCACAGATGTCGGCTGAGTCCAATAATAAATGGCCTGGACTTTAACAGGGTCCATCTCGATAGTAGAAGGGGAAAAAATGAAACCCAAAAATGAAACCTTCTGAACTCCAAAGAGACACTTTGACCCCTTCACAAACAAAGAATTTGCACGAAGGACCTGGAACACCATTCTGACCTGCTTCACGTGAGACTCCCAATCATCCGAGAAGACCAAAATATCATCCAAATATACAATCAGGAATTTATCCAGGTACTCTCGGAAGATGTCATGCATAAAGGACTGAAATACTGATGGAGCATTGGAAAGCCCGAATGGCATAACCAGGTACTCAAAATGGCCCTCGGACGTATTAAATGCTGTTTTCCATTCATCGCCCTGTTTAATACGCACAAGATTATACGCACCACGAAGATCTATCTTGGTGAACCAACTAGCCCCCTTAATCCGAGCAAATAAATCCGACAGCAGCGGCAAAGGGTACTGAAATTTGACTGTGATCTTATTAAGAAGGCGGTAATCAATACAAGGTCTCAAAGAACCATCCTTCTTGGCCACAAAAAAGAACCCTGCTCCCAATGGTGACGACGACGGGCGAATATGACCCTTCTCCAAGGATTCCTTTACATAACTCCGCATAGCGGCGTGCTCTGGCACAGATAAATTGAACAGTCGGCCCTTAGGAAACTTACTACCAGGATCAAATTGATAGCACAATCGCAATCCCTATGAGGAGGTAGGGCACTGGATTTGGGCTCATCAAATGCATCCCGGTAATCCGACAAAAACTCCGGGACTTCAGAAGGGGTGGATGACGAAATAGACAAAAATGGAACATCACCATGTACCCCCTGACAACCCCAGCTGGGCACAGACATAGATTTCCAATCCAATACTGGATTATGGACCTGTAGCCATGGCAACCCCAAAACGACCACATCATGCAGATTATGCAACACCAAAAAGCGAATATGCTCCTGATGTGCAGGAGTCATGCACATGGTCAATTGGGTCCAGTACTGAGGCTTATTCTTGGCCAAAGGCATAGCATCAATTCCTCTCAATGCAATAGGATACTGCAAGGGCTCCAAGAAAAAACCACAGCGCCTAGCAAACTCCAAGTCCACCAAATTCAGGGCAGCGCCTGAATCCACAAATGCCATAACAGAATAGGATGACAAAGAGCAAATCAGAGTAATGGACAAAAGAAATTTCGACTGTACCGTACCAATGGTGGCAGACCTAGCGAAACGCTTAGTGCGCTTAGGACAATCGGAGATAGCATGAGTGGAATCACCACAGTAAAAACACAGCCCATTCCGACGTCTGTGTTCTTGCCGTTCAGCTCTGGTCAAAGTCCTATCACATTGCATAGGCTCAGGTCTATGCTCAGATAATACCGCCAAATGGTGCACAGCATTACGCTCACGCAAGCGTCGATCGATCTGAATGGCTAAAGACATAGACTCATTCAGACCAACAGGCATGGGAAATCCCACCATGACATCCTTAAGGGCTTCAGAGAGACCCTTTCTGAAAATTGCTGCCAGGGCACATTCATTCCACTGAGTGAGTACAGACCACTTCCTAAACTTCTGACAATACATCTCTACCTCATCCTGACCCTGACACAGAGCCAGCTAGATTTTCTCTGCCTGATCCACTGAATTAGGTTCATCATAAAGCAATCCGAGCGCCAGAAAAAACGCATCAACATCACGCAATGCCGGATCTCCTGGCGCAAGGGAAAATGCCCAGTCTTGAGGATCGCCACGTAACAAAGAAATAATGATTTTCACTTGTTGAACAGGGTCACCTGAGGAGCGAGGTTTCAAAGCAAGAAACAATTTACAATTATTTTTGAAATTCAGAAACTTAGATCTATCCCCAAAAAACAAATCAGGAATAGGAATCCTAGGCTCTAACATAGGATTCTGAACCACAAAATCTTGAATGTTTTGTACCCTTGCAGTGAGATTATTCATACAAGAGGACAGACCTTGAATGTCCATATCTACACCTGTATCCTGAACCACCCAGAGGTAAAGGGGAAAAGAGAGACAAAACACACTGCAAAGAAAAAAAAAATGGTCTCAGCACTTCTCTTATCCCTCTATTGAGATGCATTAGTACTTTCGGCCACCTGTACTGTTATGACCTGGTGGTAAGGACAATTATGGACCTGGTGGTTAAGAGCACACGGAATAACCTGATAGTTACTAATAATATAGGACGAGCTCTGAGACGTGGGAACTCTGCTGACCGCAATCCCTAATCCTATCACACACACTAAAAATAGCCGTGGATTGCTCCTAACGCTCCCTATGCAACTCGACACAGCCTAAGAAACTAGCTAGCCCTAGAGATAGAAAAATAAAGCCTACCTTGCCTCAGAGAAATTCCCCAAAGGAAAAGGCAGCCCCCCACATATAATGACTGTGAGTAAAGATGAAAATTACAAACATAGAGATGAAATAGATTTAGCAAAGTGAGGCCCGACTTACTGAACAGACAGAGGATAGGAAAGGTAACTTTGCGGTCAGCACAAAAAACTACAAAAAGACCACGCAGAGGGGGCAAAAAGACCCTCCGCACCGACTCACGGTGCGGAGGCGCTCCCTCTGCGTCCCAGAGCTTCCAGCAAGCAAGACAAAATCAAAATAGCAAGCTGGACAGAAAAATAGCAAACCAGAGAAAAGCAAGCAGGAACTTAGCTTCTGCTGGGAAGACAGGTCACAAGAACGATCCAGGAGAGAACAAGACCAATACTGGAACATTGACAGGTGGCATGGAGCAATTATCTAAGTGGAGTTAAATAGAGCAGCCAGCTAACGAATTAACCTCGTCACCTGTGGAAGGAAACTCAGAAGCAGCAGCTCCACTCACAACCACCAGAGGAAGCCCATGGACAGAACCAGCCGAAGTACCATTCATGAACACAGGAGGGAGCTTGACAACAGAATTCACAACAGCAGACGCTGCGGTGCTTTTACGACCACGACGCTTTTCAGCCTTACCAGCGGTCTCAGAAGATGTACCAGGCCCCAGAAGATGGCGCCGAAGCAAATCTTGAGCTGGGCTGCGAGATTTGTTTGTCGGTGGATGACCGGACTTGTTGTTCTTGTCCCGGACATGGCGGCTGAAGCGATGTGGAGAAGCTGAGGGGAAAAAAGACGCTGGAGGTCTCCTGCTACGAGCGCCGGAGGAAGAAGGCGCTGAGGCAGCAGCTGGCTGAGATGGGACCTGAGGTGATGGAGGAAGTTGCGGGCACTGAATGGAGGTAGGCAAAACAGCTTCAGGAACTGCTGCTGAAGGCTTCATTGCTAGGCAGCTCTTAAGCCAATTTAGCCCGTCCTCCTCGCCGGCCCTGGAGAGCAGCTGATGAAAGAGGCTGTCCATAATGAAAAACCCTCTTTTCTTCAGATAAAACCTGTTGGTTATGAAGTAAAATTACCTCAGCGCAGCTTTTTATATCACAAAAGCCCGCCATAAATAAACTCAACCAATCATAGCCCATAGAAACGGCGCTAAACAAACCAGCTAAAGCCGGTTAACACAGCTCTCCAGAAAATGGTTAAAGAAAGATTAACCCTTCGTTGTCCCTTTAATGAGGAAACAAACAGAGCATTCGGTTAAAATATAAATACATTAAACTTAACGGTCCGTATAGCCATAAGACCGCCCCTTTATCCCTTTTCATTTACAGGGGGGGGGCTGACATTACCCTAAATGATCTGACTATGGCCGGGTTATTATTATTATTATTTATATAGCACTATTGATTTTATGGTGCTGTACATGAGAAGGGGTTACATACAAGTTACAGATATCACTTACAGTAAACAAACTAACAATGACAGACTGATACAGAGGAGCGAGGACCCTGCCCTTGCGGATTTACATTCTACAGGATGGTGGGGAAGGAGACAATAGGTCGAGGGTTGCAGGAGCTCCAGTGTTGGTGAGGCGGTATCTCCAGTAGTGGTGAGGAGGCAGCGGTGTCAGTGCAGGTTGTAGGCTTTCCTGAAGAGGTGGGTTTTGAGGTTCCGTCTGAAGGATCCGAATGTGGTTGATAGTCGGATGTGTTGGGGCAAAGAATAGCAGAGGATGGGGGATATTCATGAGAAGTCTTGGAGGCAATTGGATGAGGAGCGAATAAGTGTAGAGGAGAGACGGAGGTCTTGGGAGGACCGGAGATTACGTGAGGGAAGATATTGGAAGATTAGTTCAGAGATATATGGAGGAGACAGGGGTTCACACTTATCGCATGAAAAATCGGTCCGAGTCTCCCTGCTGAGAGTCGCACGAGTGTTCTCCATATGGTCATCCATGGGTAATGTGTTTGCAATGTGAAGATGCGATTTTATCGCACTTATGCATCTGTATGGCATCCGTAAGACATCTGTATGGCATGCATATGGCTTTACATTTCTCATTGATTTTCCCCATTGACTTTAATGGCTCAATGGGCTGAAATGAGGAAAATGTGTGTGTTTTTCTCGCAAGTCACACTGATGGTCCGTGTGGTGTCCGATTTTTTCTCGCACCCATAGACTTGCATTGGCGAGACTCGCGCGATATATGCATATAATTGCAGCATGCTGCTAATTAACTCGCATGCTGAATAAGCCAGAGAAAAAAGATGGTGATGTGAGCTGCCCCATAGATTAACAGTGGTCTGAGTGCTATGTGATGTTTTCTGGCATAGCACTCATCTGTGTTCTACGCTAGTGTGACCCTGGGCAAACATCTATCCCCCATGTTTATAGGCGTGCTTTAATATCACATCTCTTTAGACAAGCCTATCACTAACCTAACTCTCCCCTGGTCCCTCCTTCTAAATGCTAATCATAATCCGCTCCCTTCTATTTATCTGTCTCCACACCTTCCATGCACCCAATAGCACATGATAACTGTACTTAGACACATACTGGCCGATGACCGCATCATGCAACTTTATATGAGAACCCTTATTTATAATAATGATGGCATACTGTAGCTAGCACGTTCTACCTGTTGTGTCCCCCTATTTCCTTATAGATTTTAAGCTTGCGACCAGGGTCCTCGCTTCTCCTATAATTGTTGACCTATCTATTACTTTGTATTGTTTTTATTGTCTGTACAAGTCACAACTTAATTGTAAAGTGATGGAATATGTTGACGCTATATAAATAAAATTATTATTAATTACTACTGTGTGTCAAAAAGGTGTACCAAACTTTTGGTGCATTTTTTTGCGTGATATGTTGCTCATTACGTCACACTCGCTTTCATTAAAGATACGCCTCTTTGTGGAGTAATCTATAAGGCCGGGGTCACAGGATCTTATCTCTGTCATGAGAGAGAATCACATCGATTATGCTAATGACACTCTGCTCAAATTCTGATCAGACTTTGAGACAAGTGGCACTTCAGCGTGATTCAATTCTCTCACATCTGAGAGTCGGGTCTCAATTTTCTGAGTCCTCAGATGTCGGACTGCACATGGATGAAATCCGACTGCAGCATGATGTTTTACACGCACCCATAAACTTGTAGAGTGCACGCGATCCAAATTCTGGAGTCACTCACAGCATGCTGCGATTTTTCCACCGACCGATTCGGTCTGTAGAAAAAATTGCAAATCTTCACTGCCCCATAGTATAACACTGGTCCGATCCGTTCCTGATAAAACAAGTGAGCGGGCCCTTAGAAATAGTTTTGGTGCATTTAGATTGAGTCTTCTTCCTCAGCCACCTCTCTTTGCAGCCTTGTCCTAAAATAGCTTATCTTGAAATCTGTGCACTCTTAACACCTACTCACATATCCATCATTCTCAATGACTAGTGTCCTCACTGACTCTGGTGTTGCAGTCTTTCTCATACACAGGCATCAGATTCTTTCTTGGTAAAGGGATCTTTAGAAAATAACTGATCAAGGGTTGTCCCAGTAATTGCTTGTGATCTGCAGAAGAGCCAGCACCACCACATGGACAATCAAAGATGACCTTGTTTTATTCAAATTATATATTTTGAGCAAAACAGGATACAATATATATCCATCAAATAGAATTTTATTTACATCAGGAAGGTACAGAACATAGTTTTATGCTCACAAAGGTAGTATAACCACTGTTCTGCTTTCAGCAAGCTTTATGGAAGTAACAACTAACCTTAGGGCTTATGCAGCGATCTGTGAATCTAGGTCCAAGCATGGACCACAATGCATGCAATGTCACGAGCCTCCCATCCCAAACATGGCAGCCTCATAGGCATATATGAAGCTGTCAAGTTCTGGACACAAATCCCATGGATAGTCCGTGCATTGAGTCTCGTGCTTGAACTGGGTTTCACAGACATCTGTAGGAGCCCTTTGTGGTTAGATGTTAATCATAGACTTATTACAATCATACATCAGTATTTTCTATAGGTACTTGTAAGCAAAAATCAGGAGTGATTATAAAATTCAAAAAAATTTCCATTATACTTATGGAAAATGCAGACTACATAATGAAGTGTGAACGAAGACTTAATGGAAATCTGTTAGCTGATTTTTGCTGCCCCATCTGACAGGAGTATGATGTAAAGGCAGAAACCCTGATTCCAGTGATATTTCACTTAATGCGATGTTTGGTACAGTTTTTATAAAACTACTGTTTCATCTGCTGCAGATCTAGCAGTTCTCTGAATAGTGAGCTCCGTATAACCCCACCCACATCACTGATTGGCAGCTTTCTGTGTATACTGTGCATAGGCATAAAACTGCCAATCAGTGATGGGGTGGAGTTATACGGAGGTCTTAAATATGGGGGACTACATGGCAGCAGGTTTAGTGGTCCTTTAGTGATAATCTCTTGCTGAGAAAACAAGGATTGTGTAATATATACAGCAAGCAGCTAAGTAAGTGACACATTGCTGGAGTCAGGGTCTTTGTCTCTACGTTATGCTTCTCTCAGAGTAGATGGTAAAAACTAGGTGACAGATTTCCTTTAAAATGGAGAAATCCTAATATAGGTTATAAAATGTTTATGCATTGTATATACACCAGTTGTGCCCACCAACTCTTCTTAAAAGATTTGCAAAAGATTAGAAAAAAAATGTCATTTTCAGAAAGAATGACTCATTTGTTTTTGAGGTTGAACTAAAAAGGTCACCTTTTATGTCCCAGTCCAAGATTGTTACTGCAGCACAGCACAATTCTCAAATGAACTTGCAAGATTGGTTTGGTTGGAGTCTTTACTTGTTTTGTTACTGTTTGAGTCTTCGTTCTCATCCTCTTCTGTTCGGAAGGCTCGTTGTAGGGCCTCGTGGAGAGAGTGGCTGGAATTCTGCTTCCACTTTTTCCCAACAATGAAGTAAATATATGGGTCAATAGTAGAATTTAAGACTGTACAAAACACGCTGGCAAAGAAAAGTCCAACGGTTTCAATATCTGATTTTAGCAGTTGAAAATACATTAAAAACCAAACAAAATTAATCGGGATGACAGAAATAATAAATATAAAAACTGCAGCAATGATGATAATGTAAAGCTTCTGTGGATACTGCTGTCTGACGGTCCTTTTTATTTTAAAGAGCAAGATGAAACTTGAAATGACCATGATTGGCAAACAGATAATTACGGATAGACCAAAAGTCATGATCTGAACCACTGTGCACTCTGTACTTTGACTTAAAAAACCTTCGGGCGTACATACTAAGTTGTCTATGAGACCCACTGCACATCCAAGGAGCCAAACTGAGCCACTGATGATAGCGGACAAGTTCTCCGGCCGATGGCATTGGTACCAGAAGGGAAATAGGACGGACAGACATCTTTCCAGGCTGATGGCTGTGAGGATAAACATTCCAGAATATTGCGCGCTGTCGCTAAATATTTCCAAAAACATGTAAAGGGATTCCTTTCCTTTAAAATATGGATCTGCACTTGATAAGGTATAAATAAACATTATTAATACAATGATGCTGAATATTAGAAAGATGAAGTCAGCTACCGACAGATTGATGATGTAAATGGTATACTTATTCCTCTTGATCTTGAAGCAAAGATACCAAAAAACAATAATATTTCCTACTAAGCCAATGAGACAAAGACTTATAGCAAAGCCAGCAGCTATAGTGAAATGCACTTGCGCATTTTCTGGATAGCCACTACCAGTATCATTTTCATCTGTAACATCCAGAGTTAAAGTTGAGTTATCCATCTTTTGATTGGTTGTCTCGTCTTGAAGACCTGTGTTCAGAGATACAAATCAATTACAAACAGACATATTTTTGCCAGATTTTAATTACCAGTTTAATTTGAAAGAATTTAAAAGAGTAATCATCATTTTAATTTTTATTTCAGAAATCAATAGTACATATGAAAATAAGAAACTTTATAATATATCTTATGCGAGAAATCTGCTTCTTTCTTCTCCTACTGGACCGATCATTCATTCTTAATATTCTCAATTCACAGAAAAAAAAATCAGTCTTCAGTGAATACAGAATTTCCAGTTATTGCGATAGGAGATGACAGTTGGTGCTCCTAAAGTTCTATGGAGATGGGGAGGAGGGAATAGGAGGAAGGACGCAGACACCGACATTCTACTGCAAGTTCTCCTGAAGCGGCAGTTACACCTTAACGTCTTTGGAAATTGTTCTGATTCCTGTTTACTGGCATAATATTGTGTATGTGAGGGGGAGGGATGATTGTGGGAGCGGAGGGGCGATACACACACTATGTAGCCTATGTGTATTCATTATTGTTACTGACAGTGCCATATATTGTTACATTTTGTATACTTTGTAAAACTTTTTTTTTATTCTATTTCTTAGTGTTCTAAGCAAATTTGAACCTGTGATCCTCTGAACACTTACTTTATATACAGCAATACTAAAGCCCTCTCCTAGTGTATCCTCACCCATCCCCTGCAGACTGTGAGCCCTCGTGGGCAGGGTCCTCTCTCCTCCTGTACTTGTGTGCCTTGTTTTACTCATGTTTATTGTACTTGTCTATATTTGCCCAGTTTGCACTTAAAGCACCATGGAATAAATGGTGCTATAAAAATGTATAATAATAATATTGCAGTATATAAGCAAAATGTCAGACTCCTATGAAGCCCAGTCTGTGATTGGGCTTCACAACAGTAGCAAAATGGCAACCATGGGAGCATTCACAAGGCCCTTGGCTGGCATGCAACCCATTGGCACCCTGCAATCATGATGCAGGGAAAGTATGGAATAGTGCCTGAAACAGTGGCATATATGCCATTGTCAGAGATTAACAGAGGAATGTTACAGCAGCAAACGGAGCTCACACTGGTCGCTGCTTTTAGAATCGGTTACCTGCTGTATAATTCAGCTGCTGAGCCCGCCCTATAAGCTCATCTGATTAATGACATACAGTTACATCCCAAGTCAGGAATGGGATAAAGAGGTATTCTCACCTCAGATATTTATAATATGTCGATTGGATATACCATAGATATATGATTAATGTGGTTCTCACACTGATCTCTGCCCTGACTCCCTATCCTCTGTTCTGTACTGGCATGGCACATGATGTTAGTGGAGAGGCACAGCATTATTCTTCCGTAAACCACTCTTCCACATTGGCAGCACTCCAGTCTCCCTCTGGCTCAAGAATCTGTGGTCAGATGTCACAAAAGTCCTTGTACCCATATAACATTAGGGACTGCACAGGTAATGCAGGACTGGCAGTATCAGTGCAATTCCTGCTTTCTGCAGATAGGTGGACACCTGATTGAGTGGATCCCCAGGAATCTCCCTGGACTGCCAGAATATCAGTCCAGGCCAAGCTACAGACTAAAAACAGGTACCATCTGATTAACACATGGGTGTGTATAGGCACTGTAGACACAAATAGTAGGATATTTGTAGCACAAACATTTGAGAACCTGCTGTTTTTTTCCTTTGAAATGCACTGAAGCAATTAAAACCTTAAGGACATGTCTATTCTGGTCCCGAAGGATACATTTCTTTGGAATTTTACTAGTGATGAGCGAATATACTTGTTACTCGAGATTTCCCGAGCACGCTCAGGTGTCCTTCGAGTAATATTTAGTGCTCGGAGATTTCATTTTCTTCACCTCAACTGAATGATTTACATCTCTTAGCCAGCTTGATTACATGTGGGGATTCCCTAGCAACCAGGCAACCCCCACATGTATTTAGCCTGGCTAATATATGTAAATCATTCAGCTGCGGCGATGTAAACTAAATCTCCGAGCACTAAAAAATACTCGGAGGACACCCGAGCATGCTCGAGAAATCTCGAGTAACGAGTATATTCGCTCATCACTAAATTTTACTTGTTAAGTTCTCAAAGCCATAACTTTTTAATTTTTCAAGCAACATAGCATTAAGAGATGTTATATTTGCAGGACAAGTTGTATTTTATAATGTTACACTTTGGTGTACATAAAACTTACTCAGTAAGGCTAGATTCCCATTGCGTTAATGGGTTAGCGCTAACGGACAGCGTTGCACGGCAATTAACGCCGTGCAATGGGTCTATTAGCGCACCCAGCGATGTGCCATTCTTTTGTGAAGCCTTGGACACTGCTTGCAGCGTCCGAGGCGCGTCCGAGGTCCGTCCCTCGCTACCGCAGATCGGGGATCTGCGCTAGCGGGGACAGTGAACGCGGCCACAAAATAAACATTGTGTTAGCGCAATCCGCTAGCGCTATGCGCTTAACGGATTGCCCTAACGCAATGGGAACCTAGCCTAACTATTATAAACTATTTCTGGGGGGATAATTGAAAAAAATAAAAACAGCAATATTACAATGTTTTAAATGTCGCATCATTTAATGTGCAGTATAAATAACATGCTTTGTATATTCAACGGGTCAGTATTATTACTTTTACAAAATACACTTTGTTAAAAAAACAATGAAAAATAATACCAATATTTTTTGTGTTGCCATTTTGTGAGAGCCACAAGTGTTTTTTTTTTTTACCTGAATAAATGAGGGCTTGTATTTTTGCAGGACAAGTCATAATTCCCACTGTGACTACTTTTAGGAACGTATATCTTTTTGATACTTTTTATTCTATTTTTTTTGTATGTGGGGAGAAATGAGCATAAACTTCAAGAGTATCTTTTGTAAGCCATTTATCGTGCATAATTACTACTGTAATTATGTTTTGCCTGTTTGGGTTTTTTAAGGTTAAAGGGAACCTGTCACCCCGAAAATCGCGGGTGAGGTAAGCCCACCGGCATCAGGGGCTTATCTACAGCATTCTGTAATGCTGTAGATAAACCCCCGATGTTACCTGAAAGAGGAGAAAAAGACGTTAGATTATACTCACCCAGGGGCGGTCCCGGTGCTGGTCTGCAAAGTACTGCAGTGCGCAGGCGCCGGGCCTCTCTGACCTTTCCGGCGCCTGCGCACTGCAGTACTTTGTTCTGCCCTCAACAGGGCAGACAAAGTACGCCTGCGCCGGAGCTGTGGCTGAAGATCAGAAGAGGACGTCTTGGAATGAAGATGGGAGGCGCCGCAGTGGACCAGAGACGCCCATCTGACCGGACCAGCAGCCGGACCGCCCCTGGGTGAGTATAATCTAACGTCTTTTTCTCCTCTTTCACGTAACATCGGGGGCTTATCTACAGCATTACAGAATGCTGTAGATAAGCCCCTGAGGCCGGTGGGCTTACCTCACCCGCGATTTTCCGGGTGACAGGTTCCCTTTAAAGTAAGTTTTACTATATAAAAAAACAATCTTTCATTTTTATATTTTCTTTAGCTTTTTATACTTTCTAAATACTTTTCCATTTTTTATTAAATGTACTAAATGTATATTAATCCTATCGCAGATTTTGAACTAATTATGAACAGTGCCTGAGAGACATTCTAATAGTAAGGCTAGGTTCACATTGCGTTAGTGCAGTCCGTTTAGCGCATATGCTAACAGACTGCGTTAACGCAATATCCAAAAAGGGATCGCGATTAGCGATCGCGCTAGCGCAGATGCCCGATCTGCGCTAGCGAGAATGGACCCAAAAACTCTGCAGACAGTGTTCGAGGTCCGTCACAAAATAATGGAACATTGCTAATGCATGCCCAAAATGGCATGCGTTAGGGATGTGTTACATACATTGCGGTCAATGGGTGCGCTAACGGATCCATTACATTGCGTTAGTGGCGCTATGTAACGGATTCCGTTAGCGGATACCCACTAACGCAATGTGAACCTTGCCTAATACAGTATAAACTAGATAAATAGATGGGTAGATAGATAGATAGATAGATAGATAGATAGATAGATAGATAGATAGATAGATAGATAGATATGGGATAGATAATACTGCACTACTTTTAGAGTGCATTGAGACGTGTCGCGGGTCTCCCTACCCAAGCGTGACAGGTTGAGAGACTCGTGGCAAGTCCGTGCATTGCGATCTGATCTTGCAGTCTGAATGTGCCCTTAGACTGTCTTTCAGGCAAACCTAATAATTTTGTATAGTTGGCAGACTCAAGATTACTGTTTGGGTTAGTATGCCATAGAAATCAATCAGCATCCCAAGAGCTGATGGGGTAATAGAGAGAGCTATCTATGGATCATTAAATGGGTTAAACAACTGGAATGCTCTGATTGCATTGGCACAACTAAGCTATAGCAATCAATGAGCAAATTGCCTCTTCTAAGAAAAAGAGGACTTAACTCTATAGCGCCACCTGTTGGAAGTAGCGATCCTACAAGTCACAATCAACTCTTTCATGAGTCGTGCAATATGACTTAGGATAAAAGCCAAATCAGTATCTCAATTCGCAGACACGGTGTTTCGGGCTGTTGGCCCTCGTCAGTGCGAAGCATGAGAACTAATTTGGCTAGGTAAGAGGCTCTGGACTGGGGTCTAACGGGTATCGTTTCTCCTTATGGAGAGTGACATACCATCTATGGCTTGTCAAGGTAAGGAGGCTTATTCGCCGTGCAATGCTCCTCTGGGAAATATAATATGCAAATTGCCTCTTCTAAGAAAAAGAGGACTTAACTCTATAGCGCCACCTGTTGGAAGTAGCGATCCTACAAGTCACAATCAACTCTTTAATGAGTCGTGCAATATGACTTAGGATAAAAGCCAAATTAGTATCTCAATTCGCAGACGATAGCAATCAATGTGACGCATGTGCTTTAAGAGGTTAAAAGGTGATGGAATGTGCACATACTCTTTAAGCTATTTTTTTCTTTGCTAAATTAAGCACAATTGATGAAGAAATCTTAAGAAGGATTATTTGAGAAGGAAATAGTTGTTTTCCCTTCCCTTTCACTTTTTGGTTAAAATTGACTGAAAACAGTGTAGTGTAAATAGCAGCAAGGCCATTTTGAAGGACAGTACATTGCAGTTTCATTATACTACTTGGTCCCATTACAATATCTTCCACAGTGCAGACAGTACAAGCTCTAAACACATTTATCTAAGGAATCTATCTAGCATGGTGTTTTTAGTAAATACACATCTCAATCAGAGAGTGAAGAAAAAGTCCTGACCTCATAACACTTGATCCTGACTACCATCCTCCGCCATCAACCAACTTTCCTAAATCAACTAAAGAAATAAAAGAACTAAAATATTACATTTGCATTAAAAAATGTATTACTCCCAAGCACACATATTTTAGCAGTCATAAAAATTTTTAAAGATTTTTATGAATGTTTTTAAAAGCATTTTTATTGTACAACATTAGTAAAAAAAAAACCTATCCAGAACATACAAAGTTAAAACAAAAAAACCCCAACGACCCAAATTTAAAAAAAAAAGACTTCACATGATCATCTGGCAAAATGCTGTTAAATCATCACATTAATGCCATTTTTCAGAAAATCCCTGTGTGAATCCAGCCTCAAGTTTAAAAATGCAGATCCATTAAAACTAATGAAAAGACTATAATACAATATGCATATATAACCTTACAAAAAGATTAGGATACAAAAGACCATATAAAAGGAATGTGAAACTAACCTGTAAATTCTTACTTTACTCCAGACAAGGATTGCTTTGCTTAACAATCTGTTCTAGGGCTTCGAGTATAAAGAAAGTGTTTTCCTCGGCATCTCTAAGTGCAGTACGTAATATCTGGTTGTGTGACATACAGTAGGTGGAGTAATCTCACAAAACATAAATAATGCGGGGAGTTCCAATATTAAGAAACCAGTATACCATTTGTATGAGACATGCTGGTGATCAGCAAGAAGGATGACACTTAATGAAGTCATGAAACTTTAAAGACTGTATTAGATTATACAACCCCTGGCAAAAAATTATTTAATCACCGGCCACCGGCCTTGGAGGATGTTCATTCAATTGTTTAATTTTGTAGAAAAAAAACAGATCACAGACATGGCACAAAACTAAAGTCATTTCAAATGGCAACTTTCTGGCTTTAAAAAAAAAACGCTAAAAGAAATCAAAAACAAAAAATGTGGTAGTCAGTAATCGTTACTTTTTTTAACCAAGCATAAGGGAAAAATTATGGAATCACTTCTGATGGACCCAGTTTTAAAGAAGATTTTACCTATAACACCTTCTATTGCGGCCAGGCGAGCAAATAACTAAGTTTCTCTTCTTCACAGTCACTATGATCCATTGCGTTCTCGTCCTTGTTCAAGAAACTCTTAATATGGTTTTTTCCCGTGTGGAATGTGCAAAGCATGTCGTAATCTGGTGAAAAGTAAAACTTTTAAAAATCATAATGGGACAAGAATTTTTGACATCCGTAAAACCTTGAATTGCTCCTCAAAAGGAGTTATCTACCACACTGAGTGCCCTTGTGGAAAAGTATACGTTGGACTCACAACAAGAGAACTTAAATTCCGAATATGTGAACACATAAGGGACATCAAAAAATCTCTTTCAGTTACTGACGTTAGTAGTTTAAAAACTTTGCCCAAGCACTTTAAGTTATTTCACGGGAGTAATCCATCAGGCCTTAAAATTAAGGCCATTGACTAGGTTGATTTGGGAGTGCAGGGAGGGGGTGATTTGGGCAAGATTTTATCCAAAATGTAGAGTAAATGGATCTATAGACTGGGCACATTAACACTGCAAGGTTTGAATGAAAATCTGGGTTTTAGTGCTTTTCTTTTATTTTCCTTCCATATTGTTCTTGTGACTTGTGATTTTATTTGTGATTTTATTTATGTTTTATTTATTGTTTTTAACTGTATTGTCTTTTTGTTGTTTTTCTAGTTTTCCATCTGACTGCGTCTGTTTTCTATGGGGTTCGGTCACTACATGGATCCTTTTTTATCTGGTGTTTCGCTGGAATTTAAGGTTTTTTGAGCCCTGATGAACTTGGGCAGAGAGAATTTCATCTGGAATTTTATCTGGTGTTTTTCTTGGAGTTATGATTTTTTGAGTTTAATGGATCCGTAAAGAAAGAGAGGATAAAAAAAAAGAAAAAAAGGACTATAAACTAGCGAATATAAAGGACTTTATTATTTTATTTTATTTACTATTTATTCTTATATATTAATATATTTTATATAGGTATAATATTTTATTTCATTATCACTTGTACCACAATTATTAACATTGTTCTTCACAACTGTACCTTTGCAGCACACGTTATCAGTGTTATATACATATATACATATCAATTTTCATCTTTTTTCTCTAATTTTCACTTCATCATTTATGGTTTTACACATTTCTACTTATGTACACATAGACTTGTCTAGTTCCCAGTATACTTTTTATAAGATACTGTCATATCTCTCTCTGCTACTCCATTTGTGGGTTAGCTTATGTCCTGTTACATCAGTACCCGGCTCCGCCCCTACACATCGCACTATGATATATTTATATATTTGTTTATATATTTGTCCCTGCTACTCCACTTGTGGGTTAGCGCCTATGTCTTGGATATATCGGGACTCGGCTCCGCCCCCTGCACACCCCGCCATGGTATAGGTACCCTCATTCTTTGTCAGAAGGTGCGCATGTCAATTCGGCTGCTCCATGGACATCCAGTCCTGCGCATTGTGGAACGGCTTGCATTCTACGCTTGCGTTCCAGCGCGGTCTGTGTTGTGAATTCTGTTGTCGAACTCCCTCCTGTGGTCTTGAATGGTACTTCGGCGAGTTCTGTCTATGGGCTCCCTCTGGTGGCTATGAGTGAAGCTGCTGCTTCTGAGGTTCCTTACACAGGTGACGTGGTTTATCCTTTGGTTGGCTGCTCTATTTAACTCCTCTCAGATCGTTACTCCATGCCAGCTGTCAATGTTTTTGCATTGGTTCAGTTCGCTCCTGGATCTCTCTGGTGACCTGCCTTCTCCTGCAGAAGCTAAGTTCCTGATAGTCATTATTTGTTCACTGTTTTCTTGTCCAGCTGGTTATCATGATTTTGTCTTGCTAGCTGGAAGCTCTGGGATGCAGAGTGGCCCCTCCGCACCGTGAGTCGGTGCGGAAGTCTTTTTGCACACTCTGCGTGGTCTTTTGTAGGTTTTTGTGCTGATCGCAAAGTTACCTTTCCTATCCTCTGTCTATTTAGTAAGTCTGGCCTCCCTTTGCTGAAACCTGTTTCATTTCTGCGTTTGTGACTTTCATATTTACTCACAGTCAATATATGTGGGGGGCTTCCTTTACCTTTGGGGAATTTCTCTGAGGCAAGGTAGGCTTTATTTTCTATCTCTAGGGCTAGATAGTTCTTAGGCTGTAACGAGGCGCCTAGGTCTGGTCAGGAGCACTCCACGGCTATTTTTAGTGTGTGTGATAGGATTAGGGCTTGCGGTCAGCAGAGCTCCCACATCCCAGAGCTCGTCCTGTATGAGGTTTAACTATCAGGTCATTCCGGGTGCTCCTAAGCACCAGGTCATAACAGTACAGCTGGCCAAAAGTATTAATGCATCTCAATAGAGGGATAAGAGAACTTCTGAGACCATTTTTTTTTCTTTGCACTGTGTTTTGTCTTTCTTTTCCCCTAGACCTTTGGGTGGTTCAGGACACAGGTGTAGATATGGACATTCAAGGTCTGTCCTCTTGTGTGGATAATCTCACTGCAAGGGTACAAAACATTCAAGATTTTGTGGTTCAGAATCCTATGTTAGAGCCTAGAATTCCTATTCCTGACTTATTTTCTGGGGATAGATCTAGGTTCTTGAATTTCAAAAATAATTGTAAACTGTTTCTAGCTTTGAAACCCCGCTCCTCTGGTGACCCAGTTCAACAGGTAAAAATCATTATTTCTTTGTTGCGTGGTGACCCTCAAGACTGGGCATTTTCCCTTGCGCCAGGAGATCCTGCATTGCGTGATGTTGATGCGTTTTTTCTGGCGCTTGGATTGCTTTATGATGAACCAAATTCAGTGGATCAGGCAGAGAAAATCTTGCTGGCTTTGTGTCAGGGTCAGGATGAAGCGGAGGTGTACTGTCAGAAGTTTAGAAAGTGGTCTGTGCTTACTCAGTGGAATGAATGTGCCCTGGCGGCAATTTTCAGAAAGGGTCTTTCTGAAGCCCTTAAGGATGTCATGGTGGGATTTCCCACGCCTGCTGGTTTGAATGAGTCTATGTCTTTGGCCATTCAGATCGATCGGCGCATGCGTGAGCGCAAAGCTCTGCACCATCTGGCGGTATTCTCTGAGCATAGGCCTGAGCCTATGCAGTGTGATAGGACTTTGACCAGAGCTGAACGGCAAGAACACAGACGTCGGAATGGGCTGTGTTTATACTGTGGTGAATCCACTCATGCTATCTCCGATTGTCCTAAGCGCACTAAGCGGTTCGCTAGGTCTGCCACCATTGGTACGGTACAGTCTAAATTTCTTTTGTCCGTTACTCTGATTTGCTCTTTGTCGTCCTATTCTGTAATGGCATTTGTGGATTCAGGCGCTGCCCTGAATTTGATGGACTTGGAGTTTGCCAGGCGCTGTGGTTTTTTCTTGGAGCCCTTGCAGTATCCTATTCCATTGAGAGGAATTGATGCTACGCCTTTGGCCAAGAATAAGCCTCAGTACTGGACTCAATTGACCATGTGCATGGCTCCTGCACATCTGGAGGATATTCGCTTTTTGGTGCTGCATAATCTGCATGATATGGTCGTTTTGGGGTTGCCATGGCTACAGGTCCATAATCCAGTGTTGGATTGGAAATCGATGTCTGTGTCCAGCTGGGGTTGTCAGGGGGTACATGTGTTGTGAATTCTGTGATCAAGCTCCCTCCTGTGGTCACGAGTGGTACTGCGGCTTCTGAGTTTCCTTCCTCAGGTGATGAGGTTAAGTCGTTAGGTGCTGCTCTATTTAACTCCACCTAGTGCTTTGATCCTGGCCTACAGTCAATGTTCTAGTATTGGTCTTGCTTCCTCCTGGATCGTTCCTGTGGCCTGTCTGCTCAGCATAAGCTAAGTTCTGCTTGTGTTACTTTTTGCTATATTTTCTGTCCAGCTTGCTTTTTTGGTTTTGCTTGCTTGCTGGAAGCTCTGAGACGCAGAGGGAGCACCTCCGTACCGTTAGTCGGTGCGGAGGGTCTTTTTGCCCCTCTGCGTGGTTGTTTGTAGGTTTTTGTGTTGACCGCAAAGCTATCTTTCCTATCCTCGGTCTATTCAGTAAGTCGGGCCTCACTTTGCTAAATCTATTTAATCTCTGCGTTTGTATTTTCATCTTACTCACAGTCATTATATGTGGGGGGCTGCCTTTTCCTTTGGGGAATTTCTCTGAGGCAAGGTAGGCTTATTTTTCTATCTTCAGGTCTAGCTAGTTTCTCAGGCTGTGCCGAGTTGCATAGGGAGCGTTAGGCGCAATCCACGGCTACCTCTAGTGTGGTTTGATAAGTTTAGGGATTGCGGTCAGCAGAGTTTCCACGTCTCAGAGCTCGTCCTATGTTTTGTGGTTTTTGTCAGGTCACTTGTGTGCTCTGAACTTCAAGGTCCATTGTGGTTCTGAATTACCTATTCATAACAGTACTAGAGGCCCAAAGTACTATGCTTCTCAATAGAGGGAAAAAAGAAGTTCTGAGACCATTTTTTTTTCTTTGCACTGTGTTTTGCCTTTTTTTCCCCTAGACATTTGGGTGGTTCAGGACACAGGTGTGGTGATGGACATTAAAGGTCTGTCTTCATGTGTGGATCTTCTCACTGCAAGAGTACAAAATATTCAAGACTTTGTGGCTCAGAATTCTATGTTAGAACCAAGAATTCCTATTCCTGATTTGTTTTCTGGAGATAGAGCTAAATTTCTGAGTTTCAAAAATAATTGCAAACTGTTTCTGGCGTTGAAACGTCGCTCCTCTGGTGACCCAGTTCAACAAGTTAAGATCATTATTTCTTTATTACGTTGCGACCCTCAAGACTGGGCATTTTCCCTTGCACCAGGAGATCCTGCATTATGTAATATTGATGCGTTTTTTCTGGCGCTCGGATTACTGTACGATGAACCTAATTCAGTGGATCAGGCAGAGAAAAATTTGCTGGCTCTGTGTCAGGGTCAGGATGAGATAGAGATTTATTGTCAGAAGTTTAGAAAGTGGTATGTGCTCACTCAATGGAATGAATGTGCTTTGGCAGCAATCTTCAGAAAGGGTCTCTCTGAAGCCCTTAAGGATGTCATGGTGGGATTTCCTATGCCTGCTGGTCTGAATGAGTCTATGTCTTTGGCCATTCAGATCGGTCGACGCTTGCGTGAGCGTAAATCTGTGCACCATTTGGCGGTATTATCTGAGCATAAACCTGAGCCTATGCAGTGCGATAGGACTTTGACCAGAGCTGAAAGGCAAGAACACAGACGTCAGAATGGGCTGTATTTCTACTGTGGTGATTCCACTCATGCTATCTCCGATTGTCCTAAGCGCACTAAGCGGTTCGCTAAGTCTGCCACCATTGGTACGGTACAGTCGAAATTTCTTTTGTCCGTTACTTTGATCTGCTCTTTGTCTTCCTATTCTGTCAAGCATTTGTGGATTCAGGCGCTGCCCTGAATTTGATGGACTTGGAGTTTGCTAGGTGCTGTGGGTTTGTCTTGGAGCCCTTGCAGTGTCTTATTCCATTGAGAGGAATTGATGCTACGCCTTTGGCCAAGAATAAGCCTCAGTATTGGACCCAGCTGACCATGTGCATGGCTCCTGCGCACCAGGAGGATATTCGCTTTCTGGTGTTGCAAAATCTGCATGATGTGGTCGTATTGGGGTTGCCATGGCTACAAGCCCATAACCCAGTATTAGATTGGAAATCAATGTCTGTGTCCAGCTGGGGTTGTCAGGGGGTACATGGTGATGTTCCATTTCTGTCTATCTCATCATCCACCCCTTCTGAGGTCCCAGAGTTCTTGTCTGATTACCGGGATGTATTCGATGAGCCCAAGTCCAATGCCCTACATCCGCATAGGGATTGTGATTGTGCTATCGAGTTGATTCCTGGTAGTAAGTTTCCTAAGGGTCGACTGCTTAATTTATCTGTACCTGAGCATGCCGCTATGCGGAGTTACATAAAGGAATCCTTGGAGAAGGGTCATATTTGGCCGTCGTCATCGCCATTGGGAGCAGGGTTTTTTTTGTGGCCAAGAAGGATGGTTCGCTGAGACCTTGTATTGATTACCGCCTTCTAAATAAAATCACGGTCAAATTTCAGTACCCCTTGTCGCTGCTATCTGATTTGTTTGCTCGGATTAAGGGGGCTAGTTGGTTCACCAAGATAGATCTTCGTGGTGCATATAATCTTGTGCGTATTAAACGGGCGATGAATGGAAAACTGCATTTAATACGCCCGAGGGCCATTTTGAGTACCTAGTTATGCCATTCGGACTTGCCAATGCTCCATGAGTATTTCAGTCTTTTATGCATGACATCTTCCGAGAGTACCTGGATAAATTCCTGATTGTATACTTGGATGATATTTTGGTCTTCTCGGATGATTGGGAGTCTCATGTGAAGCAGGTCAGAATGGTGTTCCAGGTCCTGCGTGCTAATTCTTTGTTTGTGAAGGGATCAAAGTGTCTCTTTGGTGTTCAGAAGGTTTCATTTTTGGGGTTCATTTTTTCCCCTTCTACCATCGAGATGGACCCTGTTAAGGTCCAGGCCATTTATGATTGGACTCAGCCGACATCTCTGAAGAGTCTGCAAAAGTTCCTTGGCTTTGCTAATTTTTATCGTCGCTTCATTTGTAATTTTTCTAGTATTGCTAAACCATTGACCGATTTGACCAAGAAGGGTGCTGATGTGGTCAATTGGTCTTCTGCTGCTGTGGAAGCTTTTCAAGAGTTAAAGCGTCGTTTTTCTTCTGCCCCTGTGTTGTGTCAACCAGATGTTTCGCTTCCGTTCCAGGTTGAGGTTGATGCTTCAGAAATTGGAGCGGGGGCTGTTTTGTCGCAAAGAGGTGCTGATTGTTCGGTGATGAAGCCATGCGCCATCTTTTCCAGGAAGTTTTCGCCTGCTGAGCGAAATTATGATGTTGGCAATCGAGAGTTGCTGGCCATGAAGTGGGCATTCGAGGAGTGGCGTCATTGGCTTGAAGGAGCTAAGCATCGCGTGGTGATCTTGACTGATCACAAGAACTTGGCTTATCTCGAGTCTGCCAAACGGTTGAATCCTAGACAGGCTCGTTGGTCGCTGTTTTTCTCCCGTTTTGACTTTGTGGTTTCGTACCTTCCGGGCTCTAAAAATGTTAATGCGGATGCCCTGTCTAGGAGTTTTGTGCCCGACTCTCCGGATTTGCCTGAGCCGGCGGGTATTCTCAAAGAGGGAGTAATTGTGTCTGCCATCTCCCCTGATTTGCGGCGGGTGCTGCAAAAATTTCAGGCTAATAAACCTGATCGTTGCCCAGCAGAGAAACTGTTTGTCCCTGATAGGTGGACGAATAAAGTTATCGCTGAGGTTCATTGTTCGGTGTTGGCTGGTCATCCTGGAATCTTTGGTACCAGAGATTTGGTGGCTAGATCCTTTTGGTGGCCGTCTCTGTCGCGGGATGTGCGTTCTTTTGTGCAGTCCTGTGGGATTTGTGCTCGGGCTAAGCCCTGCTGTTCTCGTGCCAGTGGGTTGCTTTTGCCCTTGCCGATCCCGAAGAGGCCTTGGACACATATCTCTATGGATTTTATTTCGGATCTCCCCGTCTCTCAAAAAATGTCGGTCATTTGGGTAGTTTGTGATCGCTTCTCTAAGATGATCCATTTGGTACCCTTGTCTAAATTGCCTTCCTCCTCTGATTTGGTACCATTGTTCTTTCAGCATGTGGTTCGTTTACATGGCATTCCAGAGAACATCGTTTCTGACAGAGGTTCCCAGTTTGTTTTGAGGTTTTGGCCAGCCTTTTGTGCTAGGATGGGCATTGATTTGTCTTTTTCCTCAGCTTTCCATCCTCAGACAAATGGCCAGACTGAACGAACCAATCAGACCTTGGAAACATATCTGAGATGTTTTGTTTCTGCTGATCAGGATGATTGGGTGTCCTTTTTGCCATTGGCTGAGTTCGCTCTTAATAATCGGGCCAGCTCGGCTACCTTGGTTTCACCGTTTTTCTGCAATTCTGGGTTCCATCCTCGTTTCTCATCAGAGAGAAAAAAAAAAAAAAAAAAACTCCAAGTAAATGTGGCGCTAAGCACCTACGGATTTTTTGAATTCATCCACTTCAAGTGAAAAATGTAAAAAAATTCATTTATTTTCTCAAAATAAAATATATTTGTAAATTTTTTTAAAAAACAGTACAACGCGTTTCGGCTGCTATTTTTACAGTGCAGCCTTCATCAGGTAGTAAAAAGACAAAAAGAACAAACATATAGTGCTTATTGTATTGTTTGTTCTTTTTGTTTTTTTACTACCTGATGAAGGCTGCACTGTAAAAATAGCAGCCGAAACGCGTTGTACTGTTTTTTAAAAAAATTTACAAATATATTTTATTTTGAGAAAATAAATGAATTTTTTAACATTTTTCACTTGAAGTGGATGAATTCAAAAAATCCGTAGGTGCTTAGCGCCACATTTACTTGGAGTTTTTTTTTTTTTTTCTCTTTGAAATTGCCACCTATGTGGATCTGAAGCAGGATCAACACATAGTTCTCCAAAGTGAGCTGCACACCTTATTGGATTATACAACATAGGAAGAAGAGTTGCCTAAAGAATTGATTCCTTGAGAATCTCAACGTGCATTTCTTACCGATAGAAGGTGAGCATAACTACAAATAAAAGAAATGTTTTTAACTTGTTGGTAAAAACGTATTACGCTCAGAGGAAGCGCCGCACTTGTCTCTTTTTTTTTTTTCCCCTCTTTCCCTAAACCAGGGTATTTCTAAAGACGTTTCTCTTCAGGGCAGGTTGAGTCTTCGGACTGTCCTGGTGTGGATACTGTGGTGGACAGGTTGCAGCGGATTTGGACTTATGTAGTGGACAATTTGACCTTGTCCCAGGAGAAGGCTCAACGTTTCGCTAATCGCAGACGCTGTGTGGGTCCCCGACTTCGTGTTGGGGATTTGGTTTGGTTGTCATCTCGTTATATTCCTATGAAGGTTTCCTCTCCTAAGTTTAAGCCTTGTTTCATTGGTCCGTATAGGATTTCTGAGGTTCTTCATCCTGTGTCTTTTCGTTTGACCCTTCCAGATTCTTTTTCCATCCATAACGTATTCCATAGGTCATTGTTGCGGAGATACGTTGGGCCTGTGGTTCCATCTGTTGATCCTCCTGCCCCGGTTTTGGTGGAGGGGGAGTTGGAGTATATAGTGGAGAAGATTTTGGATTCTCGTGTTTCGAGACGGAAACTCCAGTATCTGGTTAAGTGGAAGGGTTATGGTCAGGAAGATAATTCCTGGGTCTTTGCCTCTGATGTCCATGCTGCCGATCTTGTTCGTTCCTTCCATATGGCTCATCCTGGTCGGCCTGGGGGCTCTGGTGAGGGTTCGGTGACCCCTCCTCAAGGGGGGGGTACTGTTGTGAATTCTGTGATCAAGCTCCCTCCTGTGGTCACGAGTGGTACTGCGGCTTCTGAGTTTCCTTCCTCAGGTGATGAGGTTAAGTCGTTAGGTGCTGCTCTATTTAACTCCACCCAGTGCTTTGATCCTGGCCTACAGTCAATGTTCTAGTATTGGTCTTGCTTCCTCCTGGATCGTTCCTGTGGCCTGTCTGCTCAGCATAAGCTAAGTTCTGCTTGTGTTACTTTTTGCTATATTTTCTGTCCAGCTTGCTTTTTTTGTTTTGCTTGCTTGCTGAAAGCTCTGAGACACAGAGGGAGCACCTCCGTACCATTAGTCGGTGCGGAGGGTCTTTTTGCCCCTCTGCGTGGTTGTTTGTAGGTTTTTGTGTTGACCGCAAAGCTATCTTTCCTATCCTCGGTCTATTCAGTAAGTCGGGCCTCACTTTGCTAAATCTATTTCATCTCTGTGTTTGTATTTTCATCTTACTCACAGTCATTATATGTGGGGGGCTGCCTTTTCCTTTGGGGAATTTCTCTGAGGCAAGGTAGGCTTATTTTTCTATCTTCAGGTCTAGCTAGTTTCTCAGGCTGTGCCGAGTTGCATAGGGAGCGTTAGGCGCAATCCACGGCTACCTCTAGTGTGGTTTGATAGGTTTAGGGATTGCGGTCAGCAGAGTTTCCACGTCTCAGAGCTCGTCCTATGTTTTGTGGTTTTTGTCAGGTCACTTGTGTGCTCTGAACTTCAAGGTCCATTGTGGTTCTGAATTACCTATTCATAACAACATGGTGATGTTCCATTGCTGTCAATTTCGCCTTCCACTCCTTCTGAAGTCCCTGAGTTTTTATCAGATTACCGGGATGTATTTGAGGAGCCCAAATCTGGTGCCCTACCTCCTCATAGGGATTGCGACTGTGCTATTAATTTGATTCCTGGTAGTAAGTTTCCTAAGGGCCGTCTGTTTAATTTATCTGTGCCAAAGCACGCCGCTATGCGGAGTTATATAAAGGAATCCTTGGAGAAAGGTCATATTCGCCCGTCGTCGTCACCATTGGGAGCAGGGTTCTTTTTTGTGGCCAAGAAGGATGGTTCTTTGAGACCTTGTATTGATTACCGCCTTCTTAATAAGATCACAGTCAAATTTCAGTATCCTTTGCCGCTGCTGTCTGATTTATTTGCTCGGATTAAGGGGGCTAGTTGGTTCACCAAGATAGATCTTCGTGGTGCGTATAATCTTGTGCGAATTAAACAGGGTGATGAATGGAAAACGGCATTTAATACGCCGGAGGGCCATTTTGAGTACCTGATTATGCCATTTGGGCTTTCTAATGCTCCATCTGTGTTTCAGTCCTTTATGCATGACATCTTCCGAGAGTACCTGGATAGATTCATGATTGTATATTTGGATGACATTTTGGTCTTTTCGGATGATTGGGAGTCTCATGTGAAGCAGGTCAGAATGGTGTTCCAGGTCCTTCGTGGGAATTCCTTGTTTGTGAAGGGGTCAAAGTGTCTCTTTGGAGTTCAGAAGGTTTCATTTTTGCGTTTCATTTTTTCCCCTTCTACTATCGAGATGGACCCTGTTAAAGTTCAGGCCATTTACGATTGGACTCAGCCGACATCTGTGAAGAGCTTGCAGAAGTTCCTGGGCTTTGCTAATTTTTATCGTCGCTTCATCGCTAATTTTTCCAGTATTGCTAAACCGTTGACTGATTTGACCAAGAAAGGTGCTGATGTGGTCAATTGGTCCTCTGCGGCTGTAGAGGCTTTTCAGGAGTTGAAGCGTCGTTTTGCTTCTGCCCCTGTGTTGTGCCAGCCAGATGTTTCGCTCCCTTTTCAGGTTGAGGTTGATGCTTCTGAAATTGGAGCAGGGGCTGTTTTGTCAAAAAGAAGTTCTGATGGCTCGGTGATTAAACCCTGTGCCTTCTTTTCTAGAAAATTCTCGCCTGCTGAGCGCAATTATGATGTGGGCAATCGGGAGTTGTTGGCCATGAAGTGGGCATTGGAGGAGTGGCGACATTGGCTTGAAGGAGCTAAACATCGCGTGGTGGTCTTGACGGATCACAAGAATTTGACTTATCTCGAGTCTGCCAAACGGTTGAATCCTAGACAGGCTCGATGGTCACTCTTTTTCTCCCGTTTTGATTTTGTGGTTTCATACCTTCTGGGATCTAAGAATGTGAAGGCTGACGCCCTGTCAAGGAGTTTTGTGCCTGACTCTCCGGGTGTTCCGGAGCCGGCGGGTATTCTTATAGAAGGGGTAATTTTGTCTGCCATTTCCCCTGATTTGCGGCATGTGCTGGAAAAGTTTCAGGCTGATAGACCTGACCGTTGTCCTACGGAGAAACTGTTTGTCCCTGATAGATGGACTGGTAGAGTTATCTCTGAGATTAATTGTTCAGTGTTGGCTGGTCATCCTGGAATCTTTGGTACCAGAGATTTGGTGGCTAGATCCTTTTGGTGGCCTTCTTTGTCATGGGATGTGCGTTCTTTTGTGCAGTCCTGTGGGACTTGTGCTCGGGCTAAGCCCTGCTGTTCTCGTGCCAGTGGGTTGCTTTTGCCCTTGCCGATCCCGAAGAGGCCCTGGACGCATATTTCCATGGATTTTATTTCTGATCTCCCTGTTTCTCAAAAGATGTCGGTCATTTGGGTGGTTTGTGATCGCTTCTCTAAGATGGTCCATTTGGTACCCTTATCTAAATTGCCTTCCTCCTCTGATTTGGTGCCATTGTTTTTCCAGCATGTGGTTCGTTTGCATGGCATTCCAGAGAACATCGTCTCGGACAGAGGTTCCCAGTTTGTTTCGAGGTTTTGGCGGTCCTTTTGCGCTAAGATGGGCATTGATTTGTCTTTTTCTTTGGCTTTCCATCCTCAGACTAATGTCCAAACCGAACGAACTAATCAGACTTTGGAGACATATCTGAGATGCTTTGTTTCTGCTGATCAGGATGATTGGGTGTCCTTCTTGCCTTTGGCTGAGTTCGCCCTTAATAATCGGGCCAGCTCGGCTACTTTAGTTTCTCCTTTTTTCTGTAATTCTGGTTTCCATCCTCGTTTCTCTTCAGGGCAGGTTGAGTCTTCGGACTGTCCTAGTGTGGATGCGGTGGTGGACAGGTTGCAGCAGATTTGGACTCATGTGGTGGACAATTTGACATTGTCCCAGGAGAAGGCTCAACGTTTCGCTAACCGCCGGCGTTGTGTTGGTCCCCGACTTCGTGTTGGGGACTTGGTTTGGTTGTCATCTCGTCACGTTCCTATGAAGGTTTCCTCTCCTAAGTTTAAGCCTCATTTCATTGGGCCATATAAGATTTCTGAAGTTCTTAATCCTGTGCCATTTCGTTTGGACCTTCCAGCTTCTTTTGCCATCCATAATGTGTTCCATAGGTCGTTGTTGCGGAGATACGTGGCGCCTATGGTTCCCTCCGTTGATCCTCCTGCCCCGGTGTTGGTCGAGGGGGAGTTGGAGTATGTGGTGGAGAAGATTTTGGATTCTCGTGTTTTGAGACGGAAACTCCAGTACCTGGTCAAGTGGAAGGGTTATGGTCAGGAAGATAATTCCTGGGTTTTTGCCTCTGATGTTCATGCTGCCGATCTTGTTCATGCCTTTCATTTGGCTCGTCCTGATCGGCCTGGGGGCTCTGGTGAGGGTTCAGTGACCCCTCCTCGGGGGGGGGTACTGTTGTGAATTCTGTTGTCGAACTCCCTCCTGTGGTCGTGAATGGTACTTCGGCGAGTTCTGTCTATGGGCTCCCTCTGGTGGCTATGAGTGAAGCTGCTGCTTCTGAGGTTCCTTACACAGGTGACGTTGTTTATCCTTTGGTTGGCGGCTCTATTTAACTCCTCTCAGATCGTTACTCCATGCCAGCTGTCAATGTTTTTGCATTGGTTCAGTTCGCTCCTGGATCTCTCTGGTGACCTGCCTTCTCCTGCAGAAGCTAAGTTCCTGATAGTCATTATTTGTTCACTGTTTTCTTGTCCAGCTGGTTATCATGATTTTGTCTTGCTAGCTGGAAGCTCTGGGATGCAGAGTGGCCCCTCCGCACCGTGAGTCGGTGCGGAGGTCTTTTTGCACACTCTGCGTGGTCTTTTGTAGGTTTTTGTGCTGATCGCAAAGTTACCTTTCCTATCCTCTGTCTATTTAGTAAGTCTGGCCTCCCTTTGCTGAAACCTGTTTCATTTCTGCGTTTGTGACTTTCATATTTACGCACAGTCAATATATGTGGGGGGCTTCCTTTACCTTTGGGGAATTTCTCTGAGGCAAGGTAGGCTTTAATTTCAATCTCTAGGGATAGATAGTTCTTAGGCTGTGACGAGGCGCCTAGGTCTGGTCAGGAGCGCTCCACGGCTATTTTTAGTGTGTGTGATAGGATTAGGGCTTGCGGTCAGCAGAGCTCCCACATCCCAGAGCTCGTCCTGTATGAGGTTTAACTATCAGGTCATTCCGGGTGCTCCTAACCTCCAGGTCATAACAGGTCTGACCTGGAAGTCTTCTTTAACAAGGGATGCAGAATGTAACTGACATGCGCCAAATAAACACTGACCACCAATGAGATGCATGCACCGGTCTATAAACAGAAAGCAGTCCTGTTAGTAACTATCACCCCCTTTTTGAAGAAGCATATGGCGAAACAGCGTCGTCAGGGTGGTGACATTTAGCCAAGTCTACTCCATTCAAGCTCCAGGCACTTTATGCGAGTACTTTAACACTAGGACTACTGGTATAGTCATTTTGACTACTTACTTGAAGTAGTTCTAGTCAGGGTTCACGAGTCCAGTAGTCCTAGTGTTAAAGGTACCTTACTTTCACTTTTTGTCCCATTATTGAAGAGTTATCTCTCTGTTTCACTATAGTTTTAAGGCATACTAAGCCCTGCAACTGTTTGGCACATGCATTTTACATGGGGACCATTAGTGATGCCTATACTTACTCTATATAGCTAAGAAAAGAGTTATTGGTGATTGTTTTAATATGCTTGATACACAACTGTCAGGTTCTTATGAGTTTACATCCACTTGGATTGATTTGATTGTAACATGAATATATAGATATTATCTTTGTAAGCAATCTCCTTCTCAATATAGGTCCAGGCACACTAGGCACACTAGCCCTATAATTATTTGGCAAATGCACTTTATATAGGGATTATTGGTTGTACCTTAAAAATTGGACTACTGTTGATAGCTCTCAATATACCTGATACATATACTGTTATGATTATGAGCCTATATTCATTTGGACTGATTTAACTGGAGTATGAGTGAATAGAACTGCATTTGTCACTTTTTGTTATTCCTGCTTGAATTTTTAAACTATTGTACTTTTAAATTATTGAAATAAATATTGGTTATTTTATTATTTGGTGGAATGGATCCTCTTTCCCTAAATTAAATTATTAGAGGAGGTGTAGATATCATATATTTAGGGGATATACTGTATTCTTTCATTATATTGAATTAATAGACTGTGTTTATAAAAATGCCAAACAGACAGAAAATCACGATTAAAAACAATTAAAATCATATAGAGAGCGGCATGCACAACAATGGTGAGTAGACTGGTGAGAATCTTGAGAAATCTCCTTAATAGTGAAATATTATTCAACCACATATATTGAAAGATACAACACTCCAGTAGATAATAAATATCAATGATGACAAAAATACAAGTACAGAAACTCACAAGTAAAATAGTACCAAAATTACCAGATCACAATAGCTCCCATGTATATTAATAGTTAAAATACATATAAATATTCATATAGCATATAGCATATAAATATTCATGCAGCTTTACATGAACACCCGAGCCTTACACTATGGCTGGTCCGAATAACTAAAGCAATTGTTACCATCCACCTCTCGTGTCTCCCCTTTTCCTCAGTTTGTAAGCTTGCGAGCAGGGCCCTCATTCCTCCTGGTATCTATTTTGAACTGTGATTTCTGTTATGCTGTAATGTCTATTGTATTCTGTAATGTCTATTGTCTGTACAAGTCCCCTCTATAATTTGTAAAGCGCTGCGGAATATGTTGGCGCTATATAAATAAAATTATTATTAAATAAAATTATTATATAGCCAGTTGCCATCAGAATGTCAATGGTATTTTCACTATATTATACTCCTTCAAGACATATATGCCTCATGTCCCTTAAACACACATCTAGCATATCAATAAAGATTACTATCATAATGCCATCATTGTCACATATGCCCGCTCTCATTTCAAAAATCCATACATAAATCCACTGTGTCCAAATAACACAATGCATATCCAAATAGCAATATTTCTAGGTGCAAGGCTATAAATCGGCCAGTTCAGCACAGGAAGAAAAAAAAAGGATATATGAAAACTAGCTATTGAACCCGTTCTATACCCAGGTGGCGAGCATTTATATTGGTATATGGTCTCCATCCTGGTATGTGTTGCTTCCATCCTGTGTCCTAACTTTGTCATGTGCTGCTACCATCTTGCACCTCCATCCTGCCATATGCTGCTCTTATCCTGCGCTCATTTTCTGTCATGTGCAGCCTCTATCCTGTGATCTTATCCTTTTTTGTGCATCTGCATGTTGTCATTCTGTTATGGGATGCTCACATTATGTCAAGTGCTGCTTTGATCCTGCACCTTCATCTTGTCATGTGCTGCTCCCTTCCTACGCCCCCGTTTTGTGATGTGGTGCTCCCATCCTGCGCCCCCATCCTGTCATGTGCTGCTGCCATCCTACGTCCCCATCCTGTCATGTGCTGCTCCCATCCTGCGCCCCATCCTGTCATGTGCTGCTGCCATCCTACGTCCCCATCCTGTCATGTGCTGCTCCCATCCTGCGCCCCCGTTTTAATCAGTGATGGCAGCAGACACTGTGGCTGTATTCAGTCGAAAGTGGCTGCCTTGCTCCACAGACGTGTGTTATATATTCTTTAGAAAGTTACTTGGTAACTTTGCTGACATATTACATAGTGTAGATATTCTTACACATGCTCATGATATCTGTAACGAAATCATTAATGTGGGTGGAGATTCTACAGCATCATGAGAGGGCGGGATTGTGACAGTAGTAATCGGCGCCTGCGCAGTCCGCGCTGCAGTGTCTCTTCAGATGTATGTAAGTAATGTCATGAGGGCAGGATCGTGTCCACTGTGTCCCCACGGCCCCTGGTTCCAGCCCATAAATGTCCCCCTGCTCCCTGAATCGGTGCCTGCGCAGTCCGCGCTTTCCGGCGCCATTTTCTTGAAGACACACTGCAGTCTCCAAGAAAATGGCGCCAGAAAGCGCGGACTGCGCAGGCGCCACTTCCGGGAGCAGGGGGACATTCGTGCCCTGAAATCAGGGGGCCTGTTATGACCTGGTGGTCAGGACAATAATGGACCTGGTGGTTAAGAGCACACGGAATGACCTGAAAGTTACTGATAATAAAGGACGAGCTCTGGGACGTGGGAACTCTGCTGACCGCAATCCCTAATCTTATCAAAACACACTAGAAATAGCCGTGGATTGCTCCTAACGCTCCCTATGCAACTCGGCACAGCCTAAGGAACTAGCTAGCCCTGAAGATAGAAAAATAAAGCCTACCTTGCCTCAGAGAAATTCCCCAAAGGAAAAGGCAGCCCCCCACATATAATGACTGTGAGTAAAGATGAAAATACAAACACAGAGATGAAATAGATTTAGCAAAGTGAGGCCCGACTTACTGAACAGACCGAGGATAGGAAAGGATGCTTTGCGGTCAGCACAAAAACCTACAAAAAGACCACGCAGAGGGCGCAAAAAGACCCTCCGCACCGACTCACGGTGCGGAGGCGCTCCCTCTGCGTCCCAGAGCTTCCTGCAAGCAAGACAACAATAAAAATAGCAAGCTGGACAGAAAAATGGCAAACCAAAGAAATACAAGCAGGAACTTAGCTTCTGCTGGGAAGACAGGTCACAAGAACGATCCAGGAGAGAACTAGACCAATACTGGAACATTGACAGGTGGCATGGAGCAAAGATCTAAGTGGAGTTAAATAGAGCAGCCAGCTAACGAATTAACCTCGTCAGCTGTGAAAGGAAACTCAGAAACACCCACCAGAGGAAGTCCATGGACAGAACCAGCTGAAGTACCATTCATGACCACAGGAGGGAGCCCGACAACAGAATTCACAACAGGGGCCTAAGTAAGTAATTGTTGTGGCATGAACTGCCACAATGTCATGAGGGAGGGATCGTGTCCACCGTGTCCTCACGCCCCCTGATTCCGGCTCATAAATGTCCCCCTGCTCCCAGAATCGGCACATGCACAGTCGGCGCTTTACGGTGCCATTTTCCCGATTCCGGGAGCAGGGGGACATTCATGCTCCGGAATGAGGGGGCATAGGTAATTGCTGTGGCATGACCTGCTGCAACATCATGAAGGCGGGAGCGTGTCCACCGTGTCCCCACGCCCACTGATTCTGGGAGCAGAGGGACATTTATGAGCTGAGCGTGGGGACACTGTGGGGGTGGAAACTAAGTGATATGGGTGGGATTGTGACACAGATTTTGCCGCCAGCACAGTCTGCTCTTCCCGTGGCCATTTTTTCTTGAATACGGACTCTGTGCCTATAATCTAACGCTAGGAGCGTCGCGCTTGCGCAGTCTATAAAGGCTTTGGACAGAGTGACGTTCCTACCATTATATTATAGATGACAGCAGTAAAACCAAATAAATATGCATTATGTAACACAATTAAGCGCACATCTAGCATATCAATAAAGATTACTATCATAATGCCGTCATTGTCACATATGCCAGCTCTCATTTCAAAAATCCATAGATATATCCACTGTGTCCAACACAATGCATATCCAAATAGCAATATTTCCAAGTGCAAGGATACAAATCAGCTAGTTCAGCACATTAGAAAAGAAAAAAAAAGCACAAACAAATCAAGTCATAAGAAATCCTGTAAAAATAATTCCTCATTAATGCCAACCGGCGTGTCCGAATTAAGTTTGTAAATCCACCTGGATTCTAACCTTAACAACTCACCCTGCCCATCTGTTTTACGGATACTGGGCTTAATCCTTAGTAAGCCTACCACATTAAGCCCATGAGTTTGTCCGGCATGCCATTCCCAAAAATGAGAGGCCAAAGAAATTAAAGTTTTCCCCTTGGTTAGATCAGATTTAGCCAAATTTATATTTGATATGTGTTGTTCTATACGTTTACGCATCTCCTGAGATGTCTGCCCGACATAAACTTTGGGGCACGGACAAACAAGTGCATAGACAACATTATGTGTCTTGCAATTGATATAATCCTTCAACATATGCACACAGGAGTCAACTGGATTGGTGAAGGAGTTTGTACATTCCATGAAAGCACAGATGTTACACTCCCCATAGTGGTAGGACGCCCTGTAGCCGATAACCTGTACAGGTTCTTACAGTAGGTCCAACAAAATGACTCTTCATTAGCGACTCACGAAGATTTGGGGCCCTTCTAGTAGTCAATACCGATCGTTTCGGCAAGAGATCAGAAATGCGTGTATCCGTTTTAAGTATTTGCCAGTGCGTTTGAAAAAGTTTCCTTACCCTATTCCACTGATTGTGGTATGTGGTAATGAACCTAATTCCATTGTCCGGACCACGTAGACTTGGAATTAAAACTACACTCGAGTGAAACTCCTACAATATGCATATATATATATTGTAGCATGGCTAAGGGTCGTATAATCGACGGGAGGTATGTGTCTCAGAGATGGCTTGAGTGTTTCTTTAATGTACATAAGCACTAAGGGATAATTTAGTACACTTGGGTCTGGGTTACGGGTAGCTGTGAGAGATGGAAGGGTCTGGCTGCCCATATACCTCACCCCTGGGCAGGGGCATCACCATGCCTCTATATGTATTTGAGGACCTGCGGTGATGTCACGACCACGTGACTAATCATGTGATGGGTTCCTGGGTGTGGTTAGAGCTATATAGTGTAGGCTAATGCTTAACACAGGACCTGCATGTGGGGAGGTGAAAGCCTCCAATGTGTGTTGAGGCTCCAGGACTGAGCCTGAAGTACTGGACACTTGTATTTTCTTTTGCCTGAACTAATGGCTATTTGTTTTCTGTTTTGGAATGTGGGTTTTGGAAGCAATAAACCCTGTGAACTTTTAACTCCTTCCCGACCCATGACGCCACGTAGGCGTCATGAAAGTCAGTGCCAATCCGACACATGACGCCTATGTGGCGTCATGGAAAGATCGCGTCCCTGCAGATCCGGTGAAAGGGTTAACTCCCATTTCACCCGATCTACAGGGACAGGGGGAGTGGTACTTTAGCCCAGGGGGGTGGCTTCACCCCCCGTGGCTACGATCGCTCTGATTGGCTGTTGAAAGTGAAACTGCCAATCAGAGCGATTTGTAATATTTCACCTAAAAAACTGGTGAAATATTACAATCCCGCCATGGCCGATGCTGCAATATCATCGGCCATGGCTGGAAACATTATGTGCCCACCCCACCCCACCGATCGCCCCCCCCAAGCCACCGATCTGTGGTCCGCTCCCCTCCGTCCTGTGCTCCGCTCCCCTGTCCTCCTGTCCGCTCCCCCCGTGCTCCTATGCCACCCCCCATGCTCGGATGCCCCCTTGTGCCCCGATCTCCCCTCCTTATACTTACCGAGGCTCTCGGGGTCCATCCGTCTTCTTCATGGGCGCCACCATCTTCCAAAATGGCGGGCACATGCGCAGTGCGCCCGCCGAATCTGCCGGCCGGCAGATTCGTTCCATGTCCATTTTGATCACTGTGATAAAACATCACAGTGATCAAAATAAAAAAAAAAGTAAATGACCCCCCCTTTATCACCCCCATAGGTAGGGACAATAATAAAATAAAGAAAAAATTTTTTTCCCACTACAACTAGAACTAGGGTTAGAGCTTTAGGGTTAGGGTTAGGGAATGTGCACACGTATTCTGGTCCTCTGCAGATTTTTCCGCAGCGGTTTTTATAAATCCGCAGTGCAAAACCGCTGCGGATTTATCGCGGATTTACCGCGGTTTTTCTGCGGATTTCACTGCAGTTTTCTATTGGAGCAGTTGTAAAACCGCTGCGGAATCCGCAGAAAGAAGTGAAATGTACGGAATGTAAACTGCTGCGTTTCCGCACAGTTTTTTCCGCAGCATGTGCGCAGCGTTTTTTGTAAACTCATGGGAAACTGCTGTGGACCCGCAGCTGCGGAAACGCTGCGGTTCCACAGCGTTTTCCGCATCGTGTGCACATACCCTTAGAATTAGGCTATGTGCACACGGTGCGAATTTGGATTGGCCGCTGCGGATTCGTAGCAGTTTTCCATCAGCTTTACAGTTCCACGTAAACCTATGGAAAACCAAATCCGCTGTGCCCATGGTGTGGAAAATACCGCGCGGGAACGCTGTGTTGTATTTTCCGCAGCATGTCAATTCTTTGTGCGGATTCCGCTGTGTTTTACACCTATTCCTCAATAGGAATCTGCAGGTGAAATCTGCACAAAAAACACTGGAAATCCACGGTAAATACGCAGGTAAAACGCAGTGCCTTTTACCCGCGGATTTTTCAAAAATGGTGCAGAAAAATCTCACACGAATCCGCAACGTGGGCACATAGCCTTAGGATTAGGGTTGGAATTAGAGTTAGGGTTGGAATAAGGGCTAGGGTTGGAAACAGGGTTAAGATTAGGCTTGTGGTTAGGGTTATGGTTAGGGGTGTGTTGGGGTTAGGGTTGTGGTTAGGGGTGTGTTGGGGTTAGGGTTTGGATTAGGGTTAGGATTATGTTTAGGGTTGAGATTAGGGTTAGGGGTGTGTTGGGGTTAGGGCTGTGGTTAGGGGTGTGTTGGGGTTAGGGTTGTGATTAGGGTTATGGCTAGAGTTGAGATTAGGGTTAGGGGTGTGTTGGGGTTAGTGTTGGAGTTAGAATTGAGGGGTTTCCACTGTTTAGGCACATCAGTGGTCTCCAAACGCAACATGGCGCCACCATTGATTCCAGCCAATCTTACGTTCAAAAAGTCAAATGGTGCTCCCTCCCTTCCGAGCCCCGACATGCGCCAAAACAGTGGTTTACCCCCACATATGGGGTACCAGCATACTCCGTGCAAATTGGGCAACAACTATTCGTGTCCAATTTCTCCTGTTACCCTAGTGAAAATAAAAAATTGCTTGCTAAAACATCATTTTGAGGAAAGAAAAATTAATTTTTTATTTTCACGGCTCTGCGTTATAAACTTCTGTGAAGCACTTGGGGGTTCAAAGTGCTCACCACATATCTAGATAAGTTCCTTGGGGGGTCTAGTTTCCAAAATGGGGTCAATTGTGGGGGGTTTCTACTGTTTGGGCACATCAGTGGCTCTGCAAATGCAACATGACGCCCGCAGACCATTCCATCAAAGTTTGCATTTCAAAGCATCACTACTTCCCTTCCGAGCCCCGACGTGTGCACAAACAGTGGTTTACCCCCACATATGGGGTACCAGCATACTCAGTGCAAATTGGGCAACAACTATTGGGGTCCAATTTCTCCTGCTACCCTTGTGAAAATAAAAAATTGCTTGCTAAAACATCATTTGAGGAAAGAAAAATTATTTTTTTATTTTCACGGCTCTGCGTTGTAAACTTCTGTGAAGCACTTGGGGGTTCAAAGTGCTCACCACATATCAAGATAAGTTCCTTGGGGGGTCTAGTTTCCAAAATGGGGTTACTTGTGGGGGGTTTCTACTGTTTAGGCACATCAGTGGCTCTGCAAACGTAACATGATGCCCGCAGACCATTCCATCAAAGTCTGCATTCCAAAACGTTACTACTTCCCTTCTGAGCCCCGACGTGTGCCCAAACAGTGGTTACCCCCACAAATGGGATATCAGCGTACTCAGGACAATCTGGACAACAAATTTTGGGGTCCAATTTCTTCTGTTACTCTTGTGAAAATACAAAATTGCGGTCTAAAAAATAATTTTTGAGGAAAGAAAAATGATTTTTTATTTTCACGGTTCTGCGTTATAAACTTCCGTGAAGCACTTGGGGGTTTAAAGTGGTCACTGCACATCTAGGTTCCATGGGAGGTCTAGTTTCCAAAATGGGGTCACATGTGGGGGAGCTCAAATGTTTAGGCACACAGGGGCTCTCCAAACACGACATGGTGTCAGCTAACGATTGGAGCTAATTTTTCATTCAAAAAGTCAAATGGCGCTCCTTCCCTTCCAAGCCCGGCCATGTGCCCAAATAGTGGTTTACCCCCACATGTGAGGTATCACTGTACTCAGGAGAAATTGCCCAATACATTTTAGGATCCATTCTATCCTGCTGCCCATGTGGAAATGAACAAATTGAGGCCAAAATAAATTTTTTGTGAAAAAAAGTACTTTTTCATTGTTAGGGATCAATTTGTGAAGCACCTGGGGGTTCAATGTGCTCACTATGCATCTAGATAAGTTCCTTGGGGGGTCTAGTTTCCAAAATGGGGTCACATGTGGGGGAGCTCCAATGTTTAGGCACATAGGGGCTCTCCAAACGCGACATGGTGACCGCTAACGATTGGAGCTAATTTTTCATTCAAAAAGTCAAATGGCGCTCCTTCCCTTCCGAGTCCTGCCGTGTGCCCAAACAGTGGTTTACCCCCACATGTGAGATATCAGTGTACTCAGGAGAAATTGCCCAATAAATGTTAGGATCCATCTTATCCTGTTGCCCATGTGGAAATGAACAAATTGAGGCTAAAATAAATTTTTTGTGAAAAAAAAGTACTTTTTCATTTTTACTGATCAATTTGTGAAGCACCTGGGGGTTCAAAGTGCTCACTATGCATCTAGATAAGTTCCTTGGGGGGTCTAGTTTCCAAAATGGGGTCACTTGTGGGGGAGCTCCAATGTTTAGGCACACAGGGGCTCTCCAAATGCGACATGGTGTCCGCTAAAGATTGGAGCCAATTTTTCATTGAAAAAGTCAAATGGCACTCCTTCCCTTCTGAGCCCTGTCGTGCGCCCAAACAGTAGTTCTCCCCCACATATGGGGTATTGGCGTAGTCAGGACAAATTGTATAATAATGTTTGGGGTCCAGTTTCTCTCTTTACCCTTGGGAAAATAAAAAAATTGTTGCTAAAAGATCATTTTTGTGACTAAAAAGTTAAATGTTCATTTTTTCCTTCCATGTTGCTTCTGCTGCTGTGAAGCACCTGAAGGGTTAATAAACTTCTTGAATGTGGTTTTGAGCACCTTGAGGGGTGCAGTTTTTAGAATGGTGTCACTTTTGGGTATTTTCAGCCATACAGACCCCTCAAAGTGACTTCAAATGTGAGGTGTTCCCTAAAAAAAATGGTTTTGTAAATTTCGTTGTAAAAATGAGAAATCGCTGGTCAAATTTTAACCCTTATAACTTCCTAGCAAAAAAAAATGTTTTTTCCAAAATTGTGCAGATGTAAAGTAGACATGTGGGAAATGTTATTTATTAACTATTTTGTGTCACATAACTCTCTGGTTTAACAGAATAAAAATTCAAAATTTGAAAATTGCAAAATTTTCAAAATTTTAGCCAAATTTCCATTTTTTTCACAAATAAACGCAAAAATTATTGACCTAAATTTACCACTAACATGAAGCCCAATATGTCACGAAAAAACATTCTCAGAACAGTTAGGATCCGTTGAAGCGTTCCCGAGTTATTACCTCATAAAGGGACACTGGTCAGAATTGCAAAAAATGGCCAGGTCATTAAGGTCAAAATAGGCTGGGTCATGAAGGGGTTAAAGGAACATACCTCCTGATTGCCACCCGCTGTACCTGAGTGAGTACAACCTCTACACTATATATACAGTGGGGGAAATAAGTATTTGATTCCGTGCTGATATTGTAAGTTTGCCCACTGACAAAGACATGAACAGTCTATAATTTTAAGAGTAAGTTCATTTTAACATTGAGAAATAGAATATCAAAAATACAAACCAGAAAATCACATTGTATAAATTGTAAGTTTGTTTACTTACAATTTTTTTGTTATACCTTTCTGTATCGCTACTACTAGTTAATAAAGATATTATTTTATATGATTCAGTCTGGTCTTCCTGGTGCATCCTTAACTTTGGTGGTTGGGTTGTTTCCAAACATACGTTTTGCTTTGTGCTCCCTGTGGCTTGAGTGATGTTTGCTTGATCTGTTTCCTTGACTTTGGACTTCGTTCTGACCATCCGCTTGTTTAACCTCTTCAGTTCTGATCCATTACCCTTCTGGCTTCTGACCTTGAAACGTTACCTGACTACTCTTTTGTCTCTTCCTTCTGTTTATGATGTAGCCTCCTGGATTCTGATCTTGGAATTCCTGACCACTCTGACTCACAAATTAGCCGTGAGAAGTGACTAGCATCACATTACGTCTGGCCCCTACGTTTTTCTTTTTCGCCAGGTGGCGAATTTGATGCAGATAACTCAGGATCTGGCGAAGGATTGCCAGAGTCTAGAGTCATTGCAATATCAGTTGCAGGGTCAGATAAATAACTTGATGAAGACCTCCTATAACCATCCACTACCGGCAGAAATTACGATGTTGGGAATCGGGAGTTACTTGCTGTCAAATTGGCCTTAGAGGAATGGAGGCATTTTTTGTAGAGAATGCGGTTCATCCAGTTATGGTGAACTCGGATCACAAGAATTTAGCTTACATTGAATCGGCTAAAACGTTAACTCCTAGACATGCCATATGATCCTTGTTTTTCTCTTGATTTAATGTTTCTTTTACATTCAGGCCACGTGTCACGGGGCTGCCAAGAGAGACTAAGACTGGTTACCCGGGCCCCTGCGTTATCCCTCAGACTAGGGGAAACCCTGTCTGTCCCTCTCCCAGAATTTACACTGAAGGTGTGCTTGTCTGGGTCGCCAGACCTGGCCCTAACTCCTGTTTCAGCCCTATGCTGAAACCACCACCTGCCACCCAGTGAAGAGACCACCCACCAATCCCCCACAGAAAGCACAGACAGGGAAAACTAAAAACGCACCACCCCGCAAGCACACAGGAAAATACGATAATGTGCACAGGGCAAAACAAATACAAATATAGGAAGGAGAAATATAACAACGGATCATACACCACCAGATACAGTATTACTTCTCCAAGACCACCACTCCAGACCGGAATCACTAGGCACGAGGCACAAGCTATAATCTGCGACGCCCAAAGTCCAGCAAGACTATTTAAAGGCCATGGGCGTATTTCAACCTCCAACCCGATTACCAACTAAATTAACCCCGAGAAACCTGGATAAAGTCTAGCCGGCGCCACTGAGCGTATAGTGGTCGTAAATGGGATTACCGCTGTCTGTCGGACGCCCTAATGTGAATAGCGTCCGACATGACACCAGGGTCTAAAAATGTGAAAACTCATGCTTTATCTCATAGTCTAGATTCCATTTTTCCTCCAGAACCTCCATCCTCCATTATTCCTCAGGGTATTGTGGTGTCTATGGTAACCTCGGAGCTGGAAGAGGAGATTTGTAAAGCCCAATCGTTGGCTCCTTCTACTACCTCAAGGTCCAAATTATTTGTGCCTGTGTACCTAAGGTTGCGGGTGTTACAGGAATTTCAAGATTCCATTTTAAGTGGCCATCCTGGGGTTACTGCTACAAGGAAAGCCATTGCTAGACTTTTTTGGTGGCCATCCATGCATAAGGATATTAAAGATTTTGTATCTGCTTATGAAGTCTGCGCACACACCAAAGTCAGTAATAGCTGGCCGGCTAGGGAATTGGCTCCATTGCCTATTCCAGAAAGACCATAGACTCACTTGTCCATGGATTTCATTACTGATTTGCCTCTGTCTGATGGGAAGACTGCTATCTGGATGGTTGTTGATCGATTCAGCAAACAAGCTCATTTTGTTCCTATGTCAGGATTACCTAATGCAGAGACACTCTCTAGGTTGTTTATTTCTCATATTGTAAGGTTACATGGGATCCCCACTAAACATTGTGTCTGATAGGGGAGTAACATTTGTCTCTATATTTTGGAGAGCTTTTTTCAATTAACTAGGGATTGACTTGTTATTTTCATCTGATTGTCACACTGAATCCAATGGTCAGACTGAGAGGACAAATCAATCTTTGGAACAAATTCTAAGGTGCTTTGTGGCATGGCAACAGGAGGACTGGTCTTCGTTTTTACCTTTTTACCTCTCGCTGAGTTTGAGTCGCCCGCCAGGGCTGTGGGGTACTCGGTACTGGGTCCGGTACTCAAAGGGGGATGTCACGGTGGCTCCGACCCGGTCCGTGGCCCTGTTAAAGGGAATGTCCTTAAAGGGGTTTTGAATAAAGTTTATGTTCATGACGCCACTTGTGGTATTCAGTAAGAGTGGACCAACGCTGCTTAAAGGGGTCTGCTGGGGTGGTGTTATGGCAGCTAGATGGTATAACTTCCCACAGGTGTAGTAGGTCCCCAGGGCTCCCGGTGTATTGATGAGGATGGTAAGTGGTGCAGTATAGAACGGAGGACAAAGGTTTGCAGTCTCTTTACCTGGTTTACTGAAGACTTCAGGCAGCCACAGTCCAAGACACCAGATCACAGGTACAGGCAGGGATCGGCCACCTTGGAAGCGAGTTCAGAGTTCCCTTTACCAGTTGGAGTTAGAAGCCTTCCTACTAGCGCGGTGGTGTTGCAGTCCCTTACTGCCTATGGCTTCTGGCAAGGTCCTCACAGTTCTCTGTCCTCCTTAAAGGTGAGACACAAACCTGTATGACAGGTGGCTTAAGCCTTTTTACAGGGCCTCTATCATGACCCGGGCTCTATGTGCCACTGTGTCTCCTGGGTATTAGGGCAGACAGGTTATGTATAGTTCAGCTGTCCTGCCGGTTTCTGCTGTAAGACTTGGAGTCCCTCACAACCTCGGTCTTCTGGCTACCGGTATCTGCACTTTGCAGGGAGGTAGCCCAATCACAGCTGGCCTCCCCAGTTGTCACTCGCCTGTGCTTCGCTACAAATCTGTTCACCATTCTGTGTTATCTCTGTCCAGGAGCTGCAGCTGTTTCTGGTGGCTGCATGACCCCTTGGTCCTTTAACTCTTTCTGCCAGGAGCTTCAGACTCCCACGTATGCTCAGCTATACTCCTCTTTTACCAGCTCTGCCTAAGCTGAATGTTCCTTGACAAGCTCCTCTCTGACATTCCCTGACAGGAACTAACTCTCTGACTTTCCCTCCAAGCCAGAATGTATATACAGGGGAGCCACCCACAAGCTGGATCAGAGCTCCCCCTTATGGTCTGGAGTTTGAACATGTTGTGTGCTTTGTGTTTACCTGGTGAAAGATCTTCCTTCGCTTCCAGGTGTGACATCACTCTCCCCGTGAGGAAAGCAATGCCACTGTGACAACCAGAACCCTGGGGTGTCACAAGTTTGTTTTCAACAGTCGAGTAAATCAATCTACAGGAACCTCACCATTGTTCTGTAATTATGGTTTTCATCCCCATTTTGGCAAATTTTCTAGAATTATTTCTGAATACCTTGGGGTGGAGGTCGCCGTGCAGAGACTTGGGGATGTCTGGAGGGAGGTTCAAAAGAATATTGAGACTGGCGAGATTCGACAAAAACGTAAGGCCGATAGAAGACAGTCGGCGGGTCCTACTTTTAAGATTGGGGATAAGTATTGATTACTTGTATGAACAACCCTTCCTGGTGTCGACCAAGATCTTTCTGTTCCTGCAGTACTGTCCTCAGCTGGAGTGAGGTCCTTATCTGAAATCAAGTTATTGAGGGATATTGAGCTGGTCTGCCTTCTTTCAATGAAACTATTTACTGAGCACTCAAGTGAAGTAAGACCCCCTTCTTTAGAGTATCTCTCTGTTCTGGCTACATTTTTTTTAGATAAATGGTGTTTGAACTTTTATTTAAAAATGGAACAGCATCTGAAGTATAGGTTTTAACAATACAAAGTACAATCCTCATATTGCACAAAACTGATGTGAATCCCTCCATGATTAACCACTTTCTGCCAGCTGACGGAATAGTACGTCAGCTGGCAGTATCCTCCGCTTTGAGGTGGGATTAACCTGAACACTAAATGACGTAATGAGAAAAACAAAATGCCAAAATTGCGTTTTTTTGGCTGCTGCAACATTGCATTAAAATGCAATAACGGGCGATCAAAACAATATATCTGCACAAAAGTGGTATAATTAAAAACATCAGCTTAGCACGCAAAAAAATAAGCCCTCAACTGACCCCAGATCACAAAAAATGCAGATGCTACGGGTATTGGAAAATTCCGCAATTTTTTTTTTCAGCAAACTTTGGATTTTTTTTACCACTTAGATAAAAGAGAACCTAGACATGTTTGGTGTCTATTAACTTGTAATGACCTGGAGAATCATAATGGCAGGTCAGTTTTAGCATTTAGTGAACCTAGCAAAAAAGCCAAACACAAAACCAGTGTGGGATTGCACTTTTTTGCAATTTCATCGCACTTGGAATTTTTTTCCCGTTTTCTGTTACATGACATTGTAAAACCAATGGTATCGTTCCAAAGTACAACTTGTCCTGCAAAAATAAGCCCTCATATGGCCATATTGATGGAAAAATAAAAAAGTTATGGCTCTGGGAAGGAGGGGAGCAAAAAACGAAAACGAAAAAACAAGAAAAGCTCCGGGGTTAAGGGGTTAATACTTTAGCTGAAATTCAGGTTTAATCGGTTTTGGCTATGGATTTATTTTTCATGCACATTTTTTCTCACCTTTAATATATAAATAATAGTATCCTTAACCTTACTCAAGTTAATGTAGGAAAAAACTCAGACATTTCTTTATGGTTAATTGTGTTTCCTGCAATTCACCTTTGTAGCATTTAAAGTGATTCTCTATGAAATGAAATAAAATAAATAAAATTAAATACATTAAAATATTACAAATTTTACTAAAAACCTTTATTTAGCAAAAATTTTGCAAAAAGGTGACAGAAACATTTTATTGTTTATACTACAATAAACCTTGCTGCAATATATACTTGAGTGCTGGGTTTACTACCTTGCATCTATATGGTTTGGGAACCTAACCCTAGCACCTCCCTTTATTTCGTAGTTGTGCTCATGCTGTCTTTTCTATTTGTGCAAGGAAGAACAAGAGGAGCACTGCCAGTGCCCTGCAAAATGACCTCCAGCAGGCCACAAATGTGCATGTGTCTGTACAAACGTTTAGAAACTGACTCCATGAGAATGGTCTGAGTGCCCGACGTCAACAGATGGAGATTGTGCTCACAGCCCAACACCATGCATGATGCTAGGCATTTACCGCAGAGCACCAGGATTGGCAAATTCGCCACTGGCGCCCTGTGCTCTTCACAAATGAAAGCAGGTTCACACTGAGCACATGTGACAGACGTGACCGAGTCTGGAGATGCCGTTGAGAGCGATCTGCTGCCTGCATCATCCTACAGCATGACCGGTTTGGCAGTGGGTCAGTAATGGTGTGGGGTGGCATTTCTTTGGAGGGCCGCACCACTCTCCATATGCTCGTCAGAGGTAGCCTGACTGCCATTAGGTACCGAGATGAGATCCTCAGACCCATTGTGAGAACATATGCTGGTGCGGTTGGCCCTGGGTCCTCCTAATGCAGGACAATCCCAGGCCTCATGTGGCTGGAGTGTGTCAGCAGTTCCTGCAAGATGAAGGCATTATAGCTATGGACTGGCCCGCCGGTTCCCCAGACCTGAATCCGATTGAGCACATCTGAGACATCATGTCTCGCTCCATCCACCAATGTCACGTTGCACCACAGACTGTCCAGGAGTTGGCAGATGCTTTAGTCCAGGTCAGGGAGGATATCCCTCAGGAGACCATCCGCCACCTCATCAGGAGCATGCCCAGGCGTTATACAGTAGGGAGGTCATACAGACATGTGGAGGTCACACACAATACTGAGCATATTTTCCTTGCCATGAGGCATTTCCACTGAAGTTGGATCAGCCTGTAATTTGATTTTCCACTTTGATTTTGAGTATCATTCCAAACCCAGACCTCCATGGGATATTCATTTTGATTTACATTGATAATTGTTATGTTTTATTTTTCTGAACACATTCCACTATGCAATGAATAAACATTTGCAACAGGAATATGAATGTATCAGAGAAGAAAGGCTAGAAGTTTCCAGCAAACCATCTTTATAAACAGATATTACAAGTGCAGCTTCTGTGTAGCAGGCTGTGGAGTTATGCACTTTTGTACTTTTATAGTAACTTTTACAACCCATACTTACCAACTTTTTAGATCAAACAACTAAAATTGGTTTCACACTTGCATATTTTTTAATCTGTGGGCATACAGGAAAACCCTGGGGGGCGTGTCATTTAGAGCTGCGTCCCTGAGTCTGCACCGTTCATGCGTCATAGCCTGGAAGTACAGATCTGCCGGGGTCTGTACTGTCTGGCTGTTTCCGTGCCCATAGGCACCAGTTGTAAATTTTCACATGGTGCTACAGATCCATGTGGATCCACGGCATCATGTTACTTTTGTCTCTGTAAAAAATACATTTTGCCACGGATCCGCACAGATCCAGGGCAAAAAAGGTGACACCTGGATGCACATGCAAGTGTTTCCATCCCCATTGAAAGTCTAGTTTGTGACGGATTCACACTAGTGATGAGCGAGTTGTCTCGTTGCTCGGGTTTTCCAGAGCATGCTCAGGTGATCTCCGAGTATTTGTTAGTGTTCGGAGATTAAGTTTTCATCGCCGCAGCTGAATGATTTACAGCTACTAGCCAGCTTAATTACCGTATTTTCCGCTTTGTAAGACGCACTTTATTTCCCCCAAATTTTGGGGGGAAATGGGGGTGCGTCTTACAAAGCGGATATACCACTTACCGTTATAGGCTGGGATGAGGGGGTGTCCGCCGCCGCTGCGGCCCGCCACTGCTGTCACCTCGCCCGCCACCGCTGCTGCCCCAGGTGATGCTGGAGGCTCTGGTGCTGCGGGGGGCTCTGGTGACATTTTGTGAAAGACCAGAGCCCCCCGGCAGTTCGTCCATGCGTTCCTGTATGACTGACTCCAGGAAAATGGCCACCGGAATCTCGGGAGATGAGATTTCAGCGCTGAGATCTCATCTCTCGAGATTCCGGCGGCCATTTTCCCGGAGTCAGTCATACAGGAACGCATTGGACGAACTGCCGGGGGGCTCTGGTCTTTCACAAAATGTCGCCAGAGCCCCCCCGCAGCATCGGGGACAGCCCTGCAGCACTGGAGCCCCCCTGCAGACACCCTCATCCCAGCCTGCAGCACAGGAGCCCTCTGCAGACTCCCTCATCCCAGCCTGCAGCACAGGAGCCTCCTGCAGCACAGAAGCCCCCCTGCAGACCCCCTCATCCCTGCCTGCAGCACAGGAGCCCCCTGCAGCACAGAAGCCCCCCTGCAGACCCCCTCATCCCTGCCTCCAGCAACGACCCTGGGACCCTGATCCACCGCAGCCACAACCCCTGGTAAGTAATAAGACGTATGGATTATAAGACGCCCCACCAATTTGTTAAAAAAAGTTTTTTCCAATTTTTCTCCTCAAAATTTTGGGTGCGTCTTATAATCCGGAGCGTCTTACAAAGCGAGTACATGTGAGGATTCCCTAGCAACCAGGCAACCCCCACATGTACTCAGCCTGGCTAGTAGCTGTAAATCATTCAGCTGAGGTGAAGAAAACTTAATTTCCGGACACTAACAAATACTCAGAGATCACACCAGCGTGCTTGGGAAAACCCGAGCAACGAGAATATTCGCTCATCACTAATCCACACGCATAGAAAAATATGCAAGTAAGAGGTAAGAGATTATGTCCTTTTCAGGAGCAGACACAGACAGAAGCGGGCACTATGCAAGACCAATATTATTATTATTATTTATTATTATAGCGCCATTTATTCCATGGCGCTTTACATGTGAGGAGAGGGTATACATAATAAAAATAAGTACAATAATCTTGAACAATACAAGTCACAACTGGTACAGAAGGAGAGAGGACCCTGCCCGCGAGGGCTCACAATCTACAATGGGTCTTTACAGCCCAATAACTCATCATAATGCACAATTCCTTCTGCTTTGGACATAGACATGGACCCCTATTACCTCTTGGGCTGCTCTGTGCTGTGGTATATCCGCCTCTGCCTCTTTTGATTCCTCTTCATACCTTGATTACACCCACCTCACACCTCTTCCTCATCCAATCCAGCAGGTTTTAGTAGGATTTGCTAATTTCTAGGCATCTGAGAGACAGGGCCACGCCTATCATGAGGCGGCCTGAATTGGTTGCCTCAGGCGGCTCCACCTGCTGGTAAACAGAATGGCATCCGCAGGGGGCCTAGTGGTAGCACGGGCCCCCCTGTGGATGCCACTCTCGCTTTTATAGTTTGAATGAATTCTTCCAGGTCTAACCTCTGCAGCTCAACACAATGGGGAGCGATGACGTCATCACTGAGCGCCCCTGTACTGAGCAGTGCAGAGCGGCAGACACACGCTGAGGAGACCGGTGCAGCAAGGAGAGAGGTGAGTATTTACTTTTTTATTTTTGTAAATCCATGAGTACACTGATGGAAGACTATGGGGATGGGCATGATAATATGTGGAGGATTATATTGAAAACTATGGGATGCATTGTACTATATGGAGGACTATGGGGTGCATTATAGTATAAGGGGACTATGGGGGTGCAATATGCTACATGTGGGACTATGGGGTGCATTATAGTATATCGAGGGTAATGGGGGTGTATTATACTGTATTGGGGACTATGGGGGGGCTTTATACTATATGGAGGACTATGGGGTGCATTATAATATATGGAGGACAATGGGAGTGCATTATACTATATCGAGGGTAATGGGGGTGTATTATACTGTATAGAAGACTATGGAGTGCAATATACAATATGGAGGATTATGGATGGTGCATTATAATATATGGAGCCAATTAGACTATATGGAAGACATGATAATAATTGGAGGGCTATAAGGCAGCCTTTATACTTTATAGAGGGCTATTTGAGGGCTATGTTGGGGGCCATCATACAGTGTGAAGAGGTGTAGGGGACATTATATTGTATGTAGGTCCATTATACTACATCTAAGGCTGTGTGGGGGTCACATTTGGGGATCATACTGTCCCGGGGTAGTTGAGGGGGGTACAGTAGGTTCATCATACAGTGTTTGTGGAGGGTACCATGGAAGAATTCACTGTGGGGATTATACAATGTTTGTGGGGCACTTTTGTTGGCATCATTCTTAATGGGGCAATGAAAAAGAAATGTAGGGGCTTCAATAGGAGGAGAATTACTTTGTAAGGGTTGCAGAGTTGTGAGATATGTACCTATGTGACCCAGCTACATTTTTTATTGGGGGGGGCCCAATTAGAACTTCTGCTATGGGGCCCCATGATTTCTATATATGCCCCTGGTGCAGTATGCATTGTCCCTTTCACATACGCCTCTGCTGCAGGACTGATTGGTCATAACTTACACATCACATCCGATGCAACTGCAATGAGCTCACTAACACACACTAAAATCAATTCTTCTTCCATGTGAGGCTTCTCTTGGTACATTTACGCTTGTGAGTAGCATCTGGAATGTCTTTCTGAAGCGTCCAACAGTAGTCTGCCATCTGTTGTGAATTCTGTTGTCAAGCTCCCTCCTGAGGTCATGAATGGTACTTCAGCTGGTTCTGTCCATGGGCTTCCTCTGGTGGTTGTGAGTGGGGCTGCGGCTTCTGAGTTTCCTTCCACAGGTGACGAGGTTAATTCGTTAGCTGGCTGCTCTATTTAACTCCACTTAGATCATTGCTCCTTGCCACCTGTCAATGTTCTAGTATTGGTCGAGTTCGCTCCTGGATCGTTCTGGTGACCTGTCTTCTCCAGCAGAAGCTAAGTTCCTGCTTGTGTTTCTCTTGTTTGCTATTTTTCTGTCCAGCTTGCTATTTTGATTTTTGTCTTGCTTGCTGGAAGCTCTGGGATGCAGAGGGGCGCCTCCGCACCGTGAGTCGGTGCGGAGGGTCTTTTTGCGCCCTCTGCGTGGTCTTTTGTAGGTTTTTGTGCTGATCGCAAAGTTACCTTTCCTATCCTCGGTCTGTTCAGTAAGTCTGGCCTCTCTTTGCTAAAATCTATTTCATCTCTGTGTTTGTGATTTTCATCTTTACTCACAGTCATTATATGTGGGGGGCTGCCTTTTCCTTTGGGGAATTTCTCTGAGGCAAGGTAGGCTTTACTTTTCTATCTTTAGGGCTAGCTAGTTCTTAGGCTGTGTCGAGTTGCATAGGGAGCGTTAGGAGCAATCCACGGCTATTTCTAGTGTGTGTGATAGGATTAGGGATTGCGGTCAGCAGAGTTCCCACGTCCCAGAGCTGGTCCTGTATTATTGTAACTATCAGGTCTTTCCGTGTGCTCTTAACCACCAGGTCCATTATTGTCCTAACCACCAGGTCATAACAGTACAGGTGGCCCAAAGTATTAATGCATCTCAATAGAGGGATAAGAGAAGTTCTGAGACCATTTTTTTTTCTTTGCACTGTGTTTTGCCTTTCTTTTCCCCTAGACCTCTGGGTGGTTCAGGATACAGGTGTAGATATGGACATTCAAGGTCTGTCCTCTTGGATGGATAATCTCACTGCAAGGGTGCAAAACATTCAAGATTTTGTGGTTTAGAATCCAATGTCAGAGCCTAGGATTCCAATTCCTGATTTGTTTTTTGGGGATAGATCTAAGTTTCTGAATTTCAAAAATAATTGTAAATTGTTTCTTGCTTTGAAACCTCGCTCCTCAGGTGACCCTGTTCAACAAATGAAAATCATTATTTCTTTGTTACGTGGCGACCCTCAAGACTGGGCATTTTCCCTTGCGCCAGGAGATCCGGCATTGCGTGATGTTGATGCGTTTTTTCTGGCGCTTGGATTGCTTTATGATGAACCAAATTCAGTGGATCAGGCAGAGAAAATCTTGCTGGCTCTGTGTCAGGGTCAGGATGAGGTAGAGATATATTGTCAGAAGTTTAGGAAGTGGTCTGTACTCACTCAGTGGAATGAATGTGCCCTGGTAGCAATTTTCAGAAAGGGTCTCTCTGAAGCCCTTAAGGATGTCATGGTCGGATTTCCCATGCCTGCTGGACTGAATGAGTCTATGTCCTTGGCCATTCAGATCAATCGACGCCTGAGTGAGCGTAAAGCTGTGCACCATTTGGCGGTATTATCTGAGCATAGACCTGAGCCTATGCAATGTGATAGGACTTTGACCAGAGCTGAACGGCAAGAACACAGACGTCGGAATGGGCTGTGTTTTTACTGTGGTGATTCCACTCATGCTATCTCCGATTGTCCTAAGCGCACTAAGCGGTTCGCTAAGTCTGCCACCATTGGTTCGGTACAGTCGAAATTTCTTTTGTCCGTTACTCTGATTTGCTCTCTGTCGTCCTATTCTGTAATGGCATTTGTGGATTCAGGCGCTGCCCTGAATTTGATGGACTTGGAGTTTGCCAGGCGCTGTGGTTTTTTCTTGGAGCCCTTGCAGTATCCTATTCCATTGAGAGGAATTGATGCTACGCCTTTGGCCAAAAATAAGCCTCAGTACTGGACCCAATTGACCATGTGCATGGCTCCTGCACATCAGGAGGATATTCGCTTTTTGGTGTTGCATAATCTGCATGATGTGGTCGTTTTGGGGTTGCCATGTCTACAGGTCCATAATCCAGTATTGGATTGGAAATCTATGTCTGTGTCCAGCTGGGGTTGTCAGGGGGTACATGGTGATGTTCCATTTTTGTCAATTTCGTCGTCCACTCCTTCTGAAGTCCCGGAGTTTTTGTCGGATTACCACGATGTATTTGAAGAACCCAAATCCAGTGCCCTACCTCCTCATAGGGATTGCGATTGTGCTATTAATTTGATTCCTGGTAGTAAGTTTCCTAAGGGCCGACTGTTCAATTTATCTGTGCCAGAACACGCCGCTATGCGGAGTTATATAAAGGAATCCTTGGAGAAAGGTCATATTCGCCCGTCGTCATCACCGTTAGGAGCAGGGTTCTTTTTTGTGGCCAAGAAGGATGGTTCTTTGAGACCTTGTATTGATTACCGCCTTCTTAATAAAATTACAGTCAGGTTTCAGTATCCTTTGCCGCTGCTGTCTTATTTGTTTGCTCGTATTAAAGGGGCTAGTTGGTTCACCAAGATAGATCTTCGAGGGGTGTATAATCTTGTGCGTAGTAAACAGGGCGATGAATGGAAAACAGCATTTAATACGCCCGAGGGCCATTTTGAGTACCTGGTTATGCCATTCGGGCTTTCCAATGCGCCATCAGTATTTCAGTCCTTTATGCATGACATCTTCCGAGAGTACCTGGATAAATTCCTGATTGTATATTTGGATGATATTTTGGTCTTTTCGGATGATTGGGAGTCTCACGTGAAGCAGGTCAGAATGGTGTTCCAGGTCCTTCGTGCGAATTCTTTGTTTGTGAAGGGGTCAAAGTGTCTCTTTGGAGTTCAGAAGGTTTCATTTTTGGGTTTCATTTTGTCCCCTTCTACTATCGAGATGGACCCTGTTAAAGTCCAGGCCATTTATGATTGGACTCAGCCAACATCTGTGAAGAGTCTGCAAAAGTTCCTGGGCTTTGCTAATTTTTATCGTCGCTTCATCAGTAATTTTTCTAGTGTTGCTAAACCGTTGACTGATTTGACCAAGAAGGGTGCTGATGTGGTCAATTGGTCTTCTGCGGCTGTGGAAGCTTTTCAGGAGTTGAAGCATCGTTTTTCTTCTGCCCCTGTGTTGTGCCAGCCAGGTGTTTCGCTCCCGTTTCAGGTCGAGGTTGATGCTTCTGAGATTGGAGCAGGGGCTGTTTTGTCACAAAGAAGTTCTGATGGCTCGGTGATGAAACCATGTGCCTTCTTTTCTAGAAAGTTTTCGCCTGCTGAGCGCAATTATGATGTTGGCAATCGAGAGTTGTTGGCCATGAAGTGGGCATTCGAGGAGTGGCGTCATTGGCTTGAAGAAGCCAAACATCGCGTGGTGGTCTTGACGGATCACAAGAATTTGACTTATCTCGAGTCTGCCAAACGGTTGAATCCTAGACAGGCTCGTTGGTCGCTATTTTTCTCCCGTTTTGATTTTGTGGTTTCGTACCTTCCGGGCTCTAAGAATGTGAAGGGTGATGCCCTGTCAAGGAGTTTTGTGCCCGACTCTCCGGGTGTTCCTGAGCCGGCGGGTATTCTCAGAGAGGGGGTAATTTTGTCTGCCATCTCCCCTGATTTGCGGCGGGTGCTGCAAAAATTTCAGGCTGATAGACCTGACCGTTGCCCAGCGGAGAAACTGTTTGTCCCTGATAAATGGACTAGTAGAGTTATCTCTGAGGTTCATTGTTCGGTGTTGGCTGGTCATCCTGGAATCTTTGGTACCAGAGATTTGGTGGCTAGATCCTTTTGGTGGCCGTCTTTGTCACGGGATGTGCGTTCTTTTGTGCAGTCCTGTGGGATTTGTGCTCGGGCTAAGCCCTGCTGTTCTCGTGCCATTGGGTTGCTTTTGCCCTTGCCGGTCCCGAAGAGGCCCTGGACGCATATTTCTATGGATTTTATTTCGGATCTCCCCGTCTCTCAAAAGATGTCGGTCATTTGGGTGGTTTGTGATCGCTTCTCTAAGATGGTCCATTTGGTACCCTTGTCTAAATTGCCTTCCTCCTCTGATTTGGTGCCATTGTTTTTCCAGCATGTGGTTCGTTTACATGGCATTCCGGAGAACATAGTTTCGGACAGAGGTTCCCAGTTTGTTTCGAGGTTTTGGCGATCCTTTTGTGCTAGGATGGGCATTGATTTGTCTTTTTCCTCGGCTTTCCATCCTCAGACAAATGGCCAAACCGAACGAACTAATCAGACTTTGGAAACATATCTGAGATGCTTTGTTTCTGCTGATCAGGATGATTGGGTGTCCTTTTTGCCTTTGGCTGAGTTCGCCCTTAATAATCGGGCCAGCTCGGCTACTTTGGTTTCGCCGTTTTTCTGCAATTCTGGTTTCCATCCTCGTTTCTCTTCAGGGCAGGTTGAGTCTTCGGACTGTCCTGGTGTAGATACTGTGGTGGATAGGTTGCAGCAGATTTGGACTCAGGTGGTGGACAATTTGACATTGTCCCAGGAGAAGGCTCAACGTTTCGCTAACCGCCGGCGCTGTGTGGGTCCCCGACTTCGTGTTGGGGATTTGGTTTGGTTGTCGTCTCGTTATGTTCCTATGAAGGTTTCCTCTCCTAAGTTTAAGCCTCGTTTCATTGGTCCGTATAAGATTTCTGAGGTTCTCAATCCTGTGTCATTTCGTTTGACCCTTCCAGCTTCTTTTGCCATCCATAATGTGTTCCATAGGTCGTTGTTACGGAGATACGAGGCGCCTGTGGTTCCATCCGTTGATCCTCCTGCCCCGGTGTTGGTTGAGGGGGAGTTGGAGTATGTGGTGGAGAAGATTTTGGATTCTCGTATTTCGAGACGGAAACTCCAGTACCTGGTCAAGTGGAAGGGTTATGGTCAGGAAGATAATTCCTGGGTCTTTGCCTCTGATGTTCATGCTGCCGATCTGGTTCGTGCCTTTCATTTGGCTCGTCCTGGTCGGCCTGGGGGCTCTGGTGAGGGTTCGGTGACCCCTCCTCAAGGGGGGGGTACTGTTGTGAATTCTGTTGTCAAGCTCCCTCCTGTGGTCATGAATGGTACTTCGGCTGGTTCTGTCCATGGGCTTCCTCTGGTGGTTGTGAGTGGGGCTGCAGCTTCTGAGTTTCCTTCCACAGGTGACGAGGTTAATTCGTTAGCTGGCTGCTCTATTTAACTCCACTTAGATCATTGCTCCTTGCCACCTGTCAATGTTCTAGTATTGGTCTAGTTCGCTCCTGGATCGTTCTGGTGACCTGTCTTCTCCAGCAGAAGCTAAGTTCCTGCTTGTGTTTCTCTTGTTTGCGATTTTTCTGTCCAGCTTGCTATTTTGATTTGTGTCTTGCTTGCTGGAAGCTCTGGGATGCAGAGGGGCGCCTCCGCACCGTGAGTCGGTGCGGAGGGTCTTTTTGCGCCCTCTGCATGGTCTTTTGTATGTTTTTGTGCTGATCGCAAAGTTACCTTTCCTATCCTCGGTCTGTTCAGTAAGTCTGGCCTCTCTTTGCTAAAATCTATTTAATCTCTGTGTTTGTGATTTTCATCTTTACTCACAGTCATTATATGTGGGGGGCTGCCTTTTCCTTTGGGGAATTTCTGTGAGGCAAGGTAGGCTTTATTTTTCTATCTTTAGGGCTAGCTAGTTCTTAGGCTGTGTCGAGTTGCATAGGGAGCGTTAGGAGCAATGCACGGCTATTTCTAGTGTGTGTGATAGGATTAGGGATTGCGGTAAGCAGAGTTCCCACGTCCCAGAGCTGGTCCTGTATTATTGTAACTATCAGGTCTTTCCGTGTGCTCTTAACCACCAGGTCCATTATTGTCCTAACCACCAGGTCATAACAGCCATCATTGTAATGCTCCATCTTCCCTGGTATCTTCTTTCCATTTCTTTAATGTCCTGGTGGAATCATTCACCTTGCTCTTCACTCACAGCTCCCAAATTTTCAGGAAATTTGTCAAGGTGGGAATGGAGGAAATGCACTTTCAAACTCATCAGGCAACCTAAAGCTTGAAATGCTTTCAGCATTCGTCCGACGATTTTTTTGTAGTCAGGGTCTTGTATATCTTCAATGCATTGATATGAATTAATTAATACACTGTGTTCCAAATTATTATGCAAATTGGATTTACGTGTTATAAAGATTTAATTGTTTTGTTTTTCAAATAAACTTGTGGATGGTATTGTGTCTCAGGGCTCAATAGATAACTGAAATCAATCTTAAACACATGTGATAATTAGTTTTCCAGGTGATTCTAATTAAAGGAAAACTACTTAAAAATGATGGTCCACATTATTAAGCAGGCCAATGGTTTCAAGCAATGTGAGAAATAAAAAGGATCTCTCTGCTGCTGAAAAGCGTTAAATAGTGCAATGCCTTGGACAAGGTATGAAAAAAATTAGATACTTCAAAAACTTTGTGATCATCATACTGTGAAGAGATTTGTGACTGAAACAGAGCACAGACAGAGTTCATGCAGATAAAGGCATAATGAGGAAGGTTTCTGCCAGACAAATTAATTTCATTAAGAGAGCAGCTGCCAAAATACCGTTACAAAGCAGCAAATAGTTATTTGAAGCTGCTGGTGCCTCTGGAGTCCCTCAAACCTCAAGGTGTATGATCCTTCAAAGGCTTGCTGTGGTGCATAAACCTACTATTCGGCCACCCCTAAACAGTGTTCATGAGCGGAAACGGTTGCAGTGGGCCGAGACATACATGAAAACTAATTTTGAAACAGTCTTGGTTACTGATGAGTGTCGAGCAACCCTGGATGGTCCAGAGGGATGGAGTAGTGGATGGTTGGTGGATGGCCACCATGTCACAACAAGGCTGCGACGTCAGCAAGGAGGTGGAGAAATCATGTTTGGGGCCGGAATCATGGGGAAACAGCTGATGGGGCCCTTTAAGGTTCCTGAAGATGTAAAAATGACCTCTGTAAAGTAACTAGCATTTCTGACTGACAACTTTCTTCCATGGTCTAAAAGCAGAAACGTGCCTTCAGGAGCAAAAACATCTTCATGCATGGCAATGCCCCATCTCATTCTGCAAATAATACCTCTGAGTCATTGGCTGCTATGGGCATAAAAGGAGATAAACTCATGGTGTGGCCACCATCTTCCCCTGACCTCAAACCTATAGAAAACCTTTGGAGTATCATCCAGCACAAGATCTATGAGGGTGGGAGGCAGTTCACATCAAAACAGCAGCTCTGGGAAGCTATTCTGACTTCATGCAAAGACGTACAAGCAGAAACTCTCCAAAAACTCAAGAATGCAAGAATTGTGAAGGTGATATCAAAGAAGGGTTCCTATGTTAACATGTAACTTGGCCTGTTAGGATGTTTTGGAGTTAAATAGCTTTTTTGTTCGGTGAATGTGGCCTCCTAATGATGCAAATTCCACAAATGAGCATTTTCAGTTCTTTAAAACATCAAATGTTTAGAAATTCTACTGTGCCTAATAATTTGGAACAGTGCATTTTGAGTTTTTATTCATTTTGGAGATTATACTGTTATCATTGGGAGGTTTCTTCAATAAAATTTGATGTATACTCTAACGGGTGATGACTTTTATTAGACTGACTGTCATTTGCACCGACCATTTAGAAAAAATCCGAGAAAAATGTCATCTGCATAATAATTTGGAACATAGTGTAGTAATTTTGACTTTCAAAACCCTAAGATAAAAAAAATAACAAAAAATGAGAAAATTATACTAAATTTGAAGAGAATTTTGCATTTTGTGGCAAATCCTGATGTTCAGGATTTTTTTCAATATTTTTTTCGTTTTCAGCACACCAAAATACATGGAAATTAGATGAAAATAATCAAACAGCTTTTAGTCGCAGACCTGTGTAATTTATATTTGGAATGGTGGGTTGCATAATAACTGATTATGCATTGATGATAGGTGCACATCTCTATTCAGCTGCGTAGTGTAGAAGAAAGGGAAAAAGTGGGGAATGAGTTCTGGAAGTGGTGCTATAGCTGTTATTTTATGTAGAGACAAGTCCTGGATGTAAGAAGTGATGGTGGCCTGCTCTGGATGAAGAAGAAAAGAAAGATGAAGGATTTCAACTAGAGACTTCACTGGTGAGTCAGTGTGTTACCTGTACACTGACAATATATTCAGAGCTCCTGTGTATAATGTCACTGATGATCACTGTATTACATATACAGAGCTCCTGTTTATAATGGCACTTAGTATTGTGTTTTTTATGAATGATCAGTATTGTATTGATCAGTATTGTAGGATTCGGTCACTATATGGTGGTAATATGTGTTCTGGTCATGGTGGAGCAATATTTGTTCCTTGTAAGTGGTATTATTCGGTTACTATGTGATGGTAATATGTGATCTGGTCATGGTCTGGCAGTATTTGTCCATTGTATGTGGTATTATTTAGTCACTATGTGGCTGGCGGTAATATATGGTCTGGTCATGATGTGGCGGTATTTGCTCCTTGTATATGGTATTATTCAGTCACTATGTGGTGGTAATATGTGGTCGGGTCATGATGTGGGGGTATTAGTTCCTTTCTATGTGGTATTATTGGTAATTTTAAAAAAAAGTATGTGACTCATTCTCTTAAAGAAAAATAAAGAAACATAGATCTAAAAAGAGTATTGGATATTTTAAGAAATGTTTAATAGGTTAGAGTAGAATAGGGCGCTGCCAAAAAAGTCTACCTTGTCGTGGTGGCGGCTTAAAAAATCTTTTGGCCAAAACAAAAGCTACTGGCTATATACAGTACAGACCAAAAGTTTGGACACACCTTCTCATTTAAAGATTTTTCTGTATTTTCATGACTATGAAAACTGTACATTCACACTGAAGGCATCAAAACTATGAATTAACACATGTGGAATTATATACTTAACAAAAAATTGTGAAAACTGAAATTATGTCTTATATTGTAGGTTCTTCAAAGTAGCCACCTTTTGCTTTGATGACTGCTTTGCACATTCTTGGCATTCTCTTGATGAGCTTCCAGGTGACTACCTCTTGAAGCTCATCAAGAGAATGCTAAGAGTGTGCAAAGCAGTCATCAAAGTAAAAGGTGGCTACTTTGAAAAACCTAGAATATAAGACATAATTTCAGTTGTTTCACACTTTTTTGTTAAGTATATAATTCCACATGTGTTAATTCATAGTTTTGATGCCTTCAGTGTGAATGTACAATTTTCATAGTCATGAAAATACAAAAAAATCTTTAAATGAGAAGGTGTGTCCAAACTTTTGGTATGTACTGTATGTGAGCTGGTGTTACATGGAACTGTTAATGAGTGATTGGTGAGGACATGGTGCAGAAGAGGAGTTTTTCCAGGAGAGGGAAAGTGGGACTGTGGAAGGTTTGAGGGGTGGAGGCAAAGCTGGCGTGGAGCCTGGGCGCCAGAGTTTCAAGGGGGCTAGGAAATTCTATCAGTATGGGGCCCTGAAGTTCCTAGTGGCAGCCCTGTTTATACCACCTGGTTATCAGATAAGACTATATTTGCGCTTCTGGTCTCTCCAGCTTTACAATTTGATTTGCTTGATTTGATACTTGTATGCCACAAATCAGAAATGAGATGAAGAGCAAGTTAAAACAAAGCAGCCCCTATATTTTTTTTTCTACATACCGTTCATATGTTTACCAAGCTTTATGACAATCAATATGACTCATTGACAAACATCCATTGAAAGCAATCTGGCCCCTGTGCACTGAAATCTAAAACTTCAAATGTTGATTAAAAAAGATCCACAAAGTGGATTTCTTCAACAAAAGTATCAATGTAATCATTATTACAGCGCCATTACAGACATGGCTTTACTTTATATTACATTACTTTACAAAATTGTGCAGACAGGTTCATTTTAAGTGCTCTTCCACTAATTATTTTGAAACTATGTCTTGATGCGACAAATACCCACAAAGGGAGCATGCCTCATTTTTTTTCAATATGCCTTTGTATGAAATTAAAGTCACATGAAGGTACCATAGATCTGCCATCTCTGCAACAACCATATTGTGGTCTGTATAAAATAAAGCTGTGCATAAGACCTAATGCTACCGAATACAAAAAACATTCATTTGTTTGGGAGCTCATACAAATAATATAAATTAATGCTTCCATTACAATTTAGTATACTAATGAGACATTTGTAATAGTCCTCAAAGTGTCAATATACAACTCAGAAATAGGTACGGTACTTCACTAAGAAATAGCAAACCTGGAGTCTAATTGCTTTTCACTTACATTCATGGCTTTTATATATTGATGTTGTTCTCAATAAAACACATTACTTTGTACTTAATGTTGGTTCTTATCTTAAGTAACCAGCTGTATTGATATATTGTAGCATTACGCTTCTTGTTGATATTGATTTTGTTACATCCTTTCATTTAAAGCCTTTCACTGTTAAAGAAGTAACACTATGGTATATGTCCATTTTTAACATCATTTCTCAGTTTACACATAGATAAATTTAATCTAGATGCAGTTGGCCTCCAGAGATGAAAAGTGCCATTTGAGAGATGAAGTAAACTTAACTTTTAACAGAAATATTAAAAAACAAGTCCACATACGTATATGAAACCAACGCGTTTCAGCAACTAGCCTTAATCATAATGACCATGATTCATTACACCATAATCAAGGCTATTATTATTATTATTATTCATTTTTATAGCGCCATTTATTCCATGGCGCTTTACATGTGAATGGGGCAAATATAGACAAGTACAATAAACATGAGTAAAACAAGGCACACACAAGTACAGGAGGAGAGAGGACCCTGCCCGCGAGGGCTCACAGTCTACAGGGGATGGGTGAGGATACACTACGTGAGGGTAGAGCTGGTCATGTGGCGCTTCAGTAGACTGGGGATCACTGCAGGTTGTAGGCTTGTCGGAAGAGGTCGGTCTTCAGGTTCCTTTTGAAGGTTTCCGTGGTAGGTCAGAGCCTGATGTGTTGGGGTAGAGAGTTCCAGAGTATGGGGGAAGCACGGGAGAAGTCTTGGATGCGGTTGTGGGAGGAAGAGATGAGAGAGGAGTAGAGTAGGAGATCATGAGATGATCGAAGGTTGCGTGTAGGTAGGTAGCGGGAGACCATGTCACAGATGTATGGAGGAGTCAGATTGTGAATGGCTTTGTATGTCATTGTTAGTGTTTTGAACTGTAGCCTCTGGGCAATAGGAAGCCAGTGAAGGGCCTGGCAGAGAGGGGAGGCTGGGGAATAACGGGGAGACAGGTGGATTAGTCGGGCAGCAGAGTTTAAGATGGATTGGAGTGGTGCCAGAGTGCTAGAAGGGAGACCAGAGAGTAGGAGGTTGCAGTAGTCAAGGCGGGAGATGATAAGGGCATGCACTAGTGTTTTTGTGGTTTCATGGTCAAGGAATGTACGGATCCGGGAAATGTTTTTGAGTTGGAATCGGCAAGAGGAGGCAAGGGCTTGGATATGTGGCTTGAAAGAGAGGGTAGAGTCAAGGATCACCCCGAGGCACCGAGCGTGCGGGACCGGGGAAAGTGAGCAGCCATTGACATTGATGGATAGGTCGGGTGGAGGAGTAGATTGAGGTGGGGGAAAGATGATAAATTCTGTTTTGTCCATGTTCAGTTTTAGAAAACGAGCAGAAAAGAAGGATGAAATAGCAGACAGACATTGCGATTATTTCAGCTAGTTGCTGAAACGCATTGGTTTCATATATGTGGACTATCTGTCACTTTTAACTACATTGGTTGAATGTTTTTATTGTTTCCATTAAAAGTTAAGTCTTTTACTTCATCTCTCAAGTAGAACTTTTAATCGCTGGAGGCCACATTTTCTTTTTGCTACATATATCTCAATTCCAAAAAAAATCTTGTTGCTTGCTCACCTCCTATCTGCTCCTCATACAATTGGCTACCAATTTTTTTTTTCATGTGTATCTCGTATATTCTGGAAGTTTGTATCTAAACGCATAAATTTGTCCCCATGATGAAAGCCTTCATTTCAAACTAAACCTAAAAACCCACCTTTTCCAAAGGGCCTACCACCGTCAATAATCCTCAGACTTCCTAATTATATCCTCATTTGCCAAACGAGCAGCTTAATTGCCATTCAGAGGCCACAGTGACAGCACACAGAGGTGACTTATATCATATACAGGGGAACAGTATTGGCTTCATCTATATTGAAGTGCCAAAGTACTAGGGGCACAGTAGATAACTGTATCTTTAAAAGGAAGGTACTGCATTTGTAGATCATTAATAAATCAATGTAATGTAGCATAACATGCTGTTATAACCAAGTTTTGATTGCATTTCAAACATATTTCGTGTGTTATATGAGTTTAAAGAAGACACTGGGGGCTGACATCTTGTTTTCACAGTAGCAGCAGGACACTTTCAGTGTCATAATACGGCACCCCATGGTCATAGGAGATAACAGACTCTGACCCTATCTATTGTAATAGAACTGTCACTGCTGTGATCTGGGCTCGCCTCTGTGGGCTGCACAATTCACAGTAGTGGGAGTGTTCTGCTGCCATATTCATGGAGCCCTCGGATCTACTAACATAAGCAGTACTGCTTTCAGCAGAATAGATCCTAGATTGATCCTAGATTGTTTAACTTCTGCATGTGTACCAACTCAAGTTAAGCTCAATTTTTGTGTTTTTTTCTTTGTATTGTTACACTCTTTGCAAGCCGGGGTGTGGCCTCCTTGTTTCTGAGCTAGAGATTGTATATAAGGCTTCCCCGGTCTGGTGTTTCACTGGTTGGGCTCAGTCCTTTTGTCTGCCCTTATTCACAATGAGGTCAACATTGACACATGATAAGGTTTTAATATTAGACAGTGTAGGACTGTCCCGATCAGAGTTACCTTAACGCGGTGGCATGGCTTTTGTGCTATGTTTTTTTATCAAAAAACAGTATTACTTAAAACTCTGTGTTATTTAAATGCACATTTGGTTTTTTACTTAGTTACATCAGGGTTTTTGCTTACTTTTTTCTCTTGTACAGTAGGTTTAAGGCTATGTGCACACTTACAGGTTTTTTCGCATTTTTTTCGCCTTTTTTGCGCTAAAAACGCTATAAAAACTCATTAAAAACGCATACATTATGCATTCTATCATTTAGAATGCATTCTGCATGTTTTGTGCATATGGATGCGTTTTTTTCCACGAAAAAAACGCATCGCGGTAAAAAAATGAGCATGTTCATTATTTTTGCGGATTTTCTGCGTTTTTCCCGCAATTCTATGCATTTGGGAAAAACGCAACAAAAACACGTCAAAAACGCGTTAAAATCGCGGTAAAAACGCATGCGGATTTCTGGCAGAAATGTCCGGTTTTTGTCAGGAAAATTTCTGCAAGAAATCCTGACGTGTGCACATACCCTTAATGTTTTGTGGCCAATGTGAGCATTCGTTGAACTTCTGCATGTGTATCAACTCCAGTTAAGCTCAATTTTTTTTTTTTTTGTTTTTAACATAAGCAGTACTGCTTTCAGCAGAATACATCCTAGATTGAAGGATGAAGGGAGTAAAATGCAGGAGAAAAGTACAAGCTATAATAGCAGAGACATCAAGGAGAAACAGTGTATCATTAGCATTATCTAAGCAGAAGATGTCAGCTGCTCAGCATGAGCCATGATTAATCCCTCAGTAAGATAAGAAGGAGCTGGGGGTCTGCAGTGAATGGACAGACATTGTTGAAGGGGGTGAGAGAATCATGTAATCTGGGTGAGAGAGACTGATGGGAGAGAGAGACAGTAACTGCTGGTGATAGCAGATCACAGGGCAGTCACCCACAAAATGGCGCGATCCTGTGATGCTACTCTTCATTCTGCCCCAGGGATACTAGAACACCCAAAAGGGGAGGGAAATGGTGATGTCAGCAGATACTGCCCCAATTTTCCTGCCAACAGTAAAGCTGGTAAGTCTTACTATAGCTGATTGAGGTCTAAAATGGAAAATGCTCCCCCTAGTGGTAATATATATATATATATATATATATATATATATATATATATATATATATAATATTATTCATATAGAAATGTTTACAAACAGTGTAAACCTTGCATTAATACATTTTAATTACTATTTTAAGCTTAATTTCACAAAAAACAAATTACAAGAAAATTGGTGGCACCTTCCCTTTATCCCCTTCATGACCCGGGGTTTTTTCGTTTTCAATTTTTGCTCACCTCCTTCCTAGAGTTATAACTTTTTTAATTTTCCGTCAATAAGGTCATGTGAGGGCTTATTTTTTGCAGGACAAGTTGTACTTTTGAATGACATCATTGGTTTTTGCACATCAGACTCTCGCCTACCATCGAAACCTTCAAAAAGAACCTGAAGACCCACCTCTTCAGACAAGCCTACAACCTGCAGCTACCACCGATCGACCAAACCGCTGCATGACCATCTCTACCCTCACCTACTGTATTCTCACCCATCCCTTGTAGATTGTGAGCACTCGCGGGCAGGGTCCTCATTCCTCCTGTACCAGTTATGACTTGTATTGTTTAAGATTATTGTACTTGTTTTCATTATGTATACCCCTCCCCATATGTAAAGCGCCATGGGATAAATGGCGCTATAACAATAAATAATAATAATAATAATAATAATAATAATAATATCATCAGGAAATAGAGACCATAATTAAGTGTAATAATGCAGCCTGACACAATCCTATTGGCTCATGGGGTAATACGCAACAAATAATGATAACTGAGGTTAGACAAAGCCATAATAGCCCAAGAGCACATACAGCCGTGCCAAGACAAAAAAAGTATATACCTTCCCTGACGAAGCCTGGTCTACCAGGCGATACGCGTGGGGCATCGCAACACCAGGTTGTACTCTTATGGGAGGGTTTCTCCTGCTTATTTTTTGAGACTCAGTGGTACTATCGAATACAGGTGGCCCGCTTTTCCTGGTCTCTCATGTGGGGTTTTGTACATTTGGGGTCTTGTTGGACAGCCATTCCGTGCTATATACTTTTTTGCTCTTGGCACAGCTGTATGTGCTCTTTGGGCTTTTATGGCTTTGTCTGACCTCAGTTATCATTATTTGTTGCGTATTACCCCATGAGTCAATAGGATTGTGTCAGGCTGCATTATTACACTTAATTATGGTCTCTATTTCCTGTGTGTTTTTGATGTTTTTTGTATGTTTTTAACTCTGTTTTTATTGTTTGTGGTGTGTTTTTGGTATGTCAATAAAATCAGTTTGTATATTTTATACAATTAGTATATTTTCTTGATGGTGTGCGACTGTTTACAGTAGTGCTTTTCTTTCTTTTTGATTTACTATGTTTTATTACTGTGTTCGCACCCTCAGTGTTATCTTATAGTACTTATAGTATTAAATATAGCAGTGCGCCCAACTCCCTTGTGTACTACACATACCCTAAGTCTGCTGGGATTCCTTCTGGCTTTGGTCTCATGGTCTCACCTGCTGTTTATTAGTACACTCCCCCTTCACTATTTAAACTCACTAGTGGCTTCCTCCCATGCCAGCAATAGTATATATATATATATATATATATATATATATATATATATATATATATATATATATATATATACACACATTCATACATACATGCATACATACATAAAAAGGAGAATTAGAGCAGCACAAAATGCAAAAGAAAAAGGAAAAGATCGGGTGCAAAGCCCCCCTGGCACAGACCAAACCTCAATAATAGGAATCCAAAAATTGGAGGCAGCACACCATTCACAGTGAAAAGAGCAGGAGCTACTTTTATTAGCCCATCTCAGCAATGTTTCGGTTGATGAAAATGTAAACCTTTTTCAAGCAGTCATTGAATACATGTGACAAGTATATAAAGGGTACATAATTACAATATTTGACAATAATTGCATAAGTAAGAGCATGTCAATTCAGATGAAATTATATACAAAATGTGCAAAATGTAGTACACACAGACCAATAAATTATCAAGTGCAGTGCAGCAGTGTACATTCAACAGACATCGTACAGTAGCATCTATATGTAATTGGCAATCAAATCGCAAATACGTTGCCATCTTGATTGCGGGCACAAGATTAAAGTGAACTGCGCATATCAGGAAACAAGATCTCAACACCAGGTGAGAGCGTCATCCAGTGCCTGCGCAAATGGCACCTTTGTAAATACTTCGCCATCTTGATTATGGGCTCATGATTAAAACGTACCGCGCATGTCACAAGGAAAAAACATCCGCACTAACGTCGGAATGCGCAATACAACAAGAAGTATAAACATTATTACATATTGGAAAAAATACCGCATTATTCCATGCCCTGGCTCTCATTTATATAAAATTAAAGTGGTTTATCATAGATAAAGAATTTCAAATAAAATCTTCACCTTAAATAATCATATTTATGGCTGATTACATATCCCAATACCAGTGAGAACATCCCCCATTTGCTGGGGCTGATGACTCACTACATCTATAAGGGGGAAGATACACACCTCATGAAAAGCATGCATCTCAACCCCAACTCTATTTTTAGTCACATTGGAATTCGTTTAGATAGAATATTGGGGTCTCTATCTAGACAGACACCATCTTTTATAGAAGACCCAACTGATTTCTTGTGTAAACTGGATAAAGTTAAAATTGAGCATGATGTCATCTTGGCATCGCTTGATGTCATTTCTTTATATGCTTCAATTAATCATAACTCGGGGCTCGCTGCCGTTTGAAGAAAGCTTTATTGGTACAGCATATACATCTGAGTCTATAGACTTTATTGTAGAATTGTTGGAAATTGTTTTGAGAAATACTTATTTCCTTTTTAAAGATGATTTTTTTGAACAAAGAAAAGGTACAGCAATGGGCACCAATATGGCTCCCGCTAACACAAATCTGGTTTATGGATGGCCATGGAAGAGGACCTTGTCTATTTGTCCAACCAATTCTGGTAATGGTCTGGAATGGTGGAGGTACATAGATGATGTGTTCCTCCTATGGAAAGGGACAGTGACTGAACTTGAGAATTTTAAACTGTTTTTAAACTGTTTGGATGAAGAAATAAAATTCACGCTGGTATACTCAAATAGGGAAATTCAATTTTTGGATGTTCTTGTGAAGTATGAAAATAGGACCTTTTCCACAGAGATGTCTGTGAAAACTACTGATAGAAATAATTTATTAAAATATGAGAGTTCTCATCCCCGCAAGTTGGTTGAGGCTTTGCCATATAGCCAATATTTGCGTGTGAAAAAAATTGTGAGTGATGATACCAAATTGGAAATTTCATTGAAACAAATGACAAATAAATTTAAACTATCCTAACAATATTTTTAAAAGATGTGAGAATAGAGATAAAAAAAATTGAAAGGGGGAAGCTCCTGGAAAAAAGGAAAAAGGAGGATAATGCATTCGCTAGAATTCATTTAGTAACTACTTTCTGTGAGGAAAGTAGTGAAATAGTAGGAATAATTAGAAAACATTGGCCTATGTTGAATAAATGTCTTCCTGATATCAAAGAATTCAAATTGCCACCATTGATCTCTTATCAACGGTCTAATAGTATTAAAGATAAACTGGTCCATTTGGAATCTAGCCCCCCAAAACATCTCCAGTTCAGATGTCTCTTACAGGGAAACAAAGGGTAGGTTGTTATCCATGTTTGGGATGCATCAACTGTGTAAACATGTTAACACTAGAAGTCCCAGAAATTTCGAGCTCCAAAGGTTCCCAAGGTAGAAATGTTAAATGACCCCTCTCTGGGACTTCTAGTATAAAAGGGTGATAGTTTTCGTCATCCAGTCACTAACGAGTTATTTTTAATCAAACATTATTTAACTTGTTCATGTGAATATGTGATTTAATTATTGAAATATCCGTGCAAATTATGGTACGTGGGTGAAACCACTTGGGATTTTAAAACCCGTGTGAATCACCACAGATATACCATCACAAAAAATAAACCAGACTTACCTGTTGTTAGGGGTCGAGTTCCCGCCTCTGCACAGGGGGAATCTCGGGCCATCTCCGCTGCGGTCTCCCATTCTTCTCCTGCCGCAGTGGAGCCTGCTCAGCAGAGACGTCGGTCCCATCATCTCGCTAGGTCTGACTCTGTACACAGAGTTACTGCTGCTTTTCCTGCTTCTGCCATTGAAGTCAGTGCTGGGCAGCGGCGAGCAGACGCTTTTAGGACTAAGTCCTGCTTTTCTCGTCCTGAGCATGCCCAGAGTAAGATCTCTCAGTGGAGATCGAGGGTCACATGTTCAGATACTGCAGCTAAATCCATTGGTCCTCCAGGAAGGTCCTGTAGGTGCTCTGGCTCTCTGACAGCTTCTCATTGGTCCTTCTAGGAAGGTCCTGTACGTGCTGCAACTATTTAAGGCTCACATGGCCTCACGGCCATGCGCTAGAATCTTTCTAAGTTATGTGCTTTGCGCCTGTGTGGTCATGTAAGATTGTGTTCAGTGACCCAGCTGAAATAAGCCTCTTGAATGCTGGCACCTCCAGCGAGGAGATTGTGTTTGTATGTATTCAGGGACCTGGCTGAAATAAGCCCCTAGAATGCTGGCACCTGCGGCGAGGAGTTTTGTGTGCATGCATGACCACTGACTGCTCTCGTTTGGGTAGTTAGCCTGTGCAAAACCAAAAAACAAACAAGAGACCTAAAAACATATATTTTAATGTAATAATTAAAAATCGGATAACAATAATATCATAAAGACCAGCAGTAGGGAGCCTGCGGAAAAAAGGGTCTCTGGTATATATAAAAATGCCAGAAAAAATATATAAATGCAAATATACAGGAAAGGACTAGGGAAGATAGATGTGCCTATCCCTAAAGGATTCCCTTCCTGGCAGCGGAGGTTGGCACCCTGGGATACGATATGGCGCCCCCCGCTCAACGTGGACTGACCCTAAAATCCCTAACAGGAATCCCTACAAAAAAGCCACCACCAAAAATAAACACCACACAAAAGCAAAAAGAAAAAGTGTAAAATATAAAATAACAGTGCTGCTAAATACTGGCTTTTGGTGCAAAGATAGCACTATTCAACTAATATGCAATTTACTCTGGCGTATATAGTGTGAGCTAGAGATGAACAAACAGTAATAAGAAAGATGTTGTTTAGGATATTGTACACACAGTAATCTCTCTAGTGATAATACTACGAAGAGAGGAGGCGAAAAAATACCAAAAAGGACTCAAATGTCTTTACTATAATATTAAAGTCTCAGTTCCTACTAAATGGTATTGCCCTAAAGAACAGTATCACTCGAGTATAAAACAATAAGTAGGAAAAAAGTGCTATAGGGATTGAGTCACAACTACAAATATTAGTGTTATCACCATAGTATTAACGGCATAACCCTCAAAAAGAATACTCATTAGAATGTGCCTCATAATACAACTCGTCTATAGCTCAGATCTATCGTACTGAGCGCTTATATGGATGCACAAATGGAAGAGTTATTTACTCAGTTGTATCACCTAATGGCATCACCACCAGAAAAATATATATATAAAGAGGGGCATCCTCGCCAGAGAAAAATAAAGCATACTTAAAGGCATCAACGCCAGATATATCAGTCACCTGGTCATGTGAGTTATAGGTACACATACAAGGGCATCCCCGCCAGATAAGAAATAAAAATGTTTATCATATCAATACTTGTATGGCATCACCGCCAGAAGAAAAGAAAAGGGAATGTCCAGATAGTGACTTAGTCACAGACCCAATGGCATCTCGCCAGAAAAAACAGTGTTTCCTGCAAATAGAGGCGCCCTTATAGGAAATATCATTGATCAGGGCACATAACCTCCCAGCCAGGGCCGATATAGACTCCACAAAATGATAGATTGATACTCAGGTGCTGTTTACGTTGTGCCTAATAGCCCGCATCATATTCATGTGACATAGTAGGCAGGCGCCAGTCCAGCAGCACAAATGTGTCCATATAATGCACTTATCTCAAGGAGACAGATGTCTCATCCCAAATGTCTCATCCCAAAGGGATGACATCTGTCTTCTTGAGATAAGTGCATTATATGGACACATTTGTGCTGCTGGACTGGCGCCTGCCTACTATGTCACATAAATATGATGCGGGCTATTAGGCACAACGTAAACAGCACCTGAGTATCAATCTATCATTGTTACAAATCACACATCAGACTGTCCCTTTCACGTTAGCCATGTCCCCATCCCACTAGGAGATTATTTCTCTTCTAGTCCTTCCCAAGGGAATGGACGAGATTCTGTTGGGAATACCCTGGCTCCGTTTCCACTCCCCACATATTGAGCGGACCTCTGGGAGGATATTGGGTTGGAGTGATTCTTGTAAGGGCAGATGTGTGAAAGAGTGCATTCAGGTTTCCACCACTGAGATACCCGCAGATCTCTCTTCTCTTCCCAAATGCTATTGGTCCTATGCAGACGTCTTCTCCAAAAAGGCTGCGGAGACCCTTCCGCCTCACCATCCCTATGACTGTCTTATAGATCTCTTGCCTGGTGCAGAACCTCCTCGGGAACATGTCTATCCCCTCTCTCTCCCGGAAACGGAGGCTATGTCCCAATACATCCAGGAGAATTTGGCAAGAGGGTTCATTATGAAGTCAGTGTCACCAGCAGGGGCGGGGTTCTTCTTCGTGCAGAAGAAGAACTGAGAATTACGTCCTTGCATAGATTACAGGGGTCTTAACACCATCACCGTTAAGAACAAGTACCCGCTGCCCCTGATTTCTGAGCTTTTTGATAGGCTTCGGGGAGCAAGGGTATTTACCAAATTAGATTTGCAGGGTGCTTATAACCTGATTCGCATCCGTGTGGGTGACGAATGGAAGATGGCCTTTAACACCAGAGATGGGCACTATGAGTATCTGGTGATGCCCTTCGGGCTCTGTAATGCCCCAGCCGTTTTCCAAGACTTTGTCAAAGACATCTTCTGGGATATGCTCTCCACCTCGGTCGTAGTCTATCTCGATGATATTCTCATCTTCTCTCCAGATATTGACTCCCACCGGAGAGATGTTGGTAGAGTCTTCGACCTCTTACGGGCAAATTCTCTTTATGCAAAGTTGGAGAAGTGTATGTTTGAGCAGGAGTCTTTACTAGGGTTGAGCGACTTTTACTTTTCTAGGGTCGAGTCGGGTTTCGCGAAACCCGACTATCTCAAAAGTCGAGTTGAGTGAAATCGGCCGATTATGGCGAAAAGTCGGGGATCGACCGAAACACGAAACCCAATGCAAAGTTAATGGGAAATCTAACTTACTTTTTTTCTCTCTCTCTCTCTCTCTCTCCTCCATCCCTGAACAGAAAAGCTGGTGTTACACATTGCAAACGCTACAGCGCACAAGCGACAAGATGGCTATAGGCATCCACGCCCCTAAGACCTATGTCATCACTCTGCCCACGACCCTTCATTGGCTGAAAAAATGGCGCCAAACGCGTCATACGAAACGCGACTTTGGCGCGAAGATCGCCGACCACACTAGGATCGGGTCGGGTTTCATGAAACCCGACTTTGCCAAAAGTCGGCGACTTTTGAATTTGTCCGATCCGTTTCGCTCAAGCCTAGTCTTTACCTTTCCTTGGCTATATCATCTCAGCCCGGATTGGCTATGGATCCTGCCAAACTATAGGCTGTGATGGACTGGCAAAAACCCCATTCTCTTAAAGCGGTGCAGTGCTTTATGGGGTTCATTAATTATTACCGCCAGTTCATTCCCCACTTCTCAACTTTGGTAGCTCCCTTGGTAGCCCTCACCAAGAAGGGAGCAAATCCCAAATTGTGGTCTGAAGAGGTCTCCAGGGCCTTTTCTTCTATTAAGTCTCATTTTGCTAGCGCTCCCATCCTACATCGTCCGATGTTGATAAGCTGTTCATAATGGAGGTGGATGCCTCTTCTGTTGGTGGAAAAGCAGTCCTCTTCCAAAAGGATGCTCAAGTTAGGAAGCATCCGTGCTTCTTCTTCTCCAAGACCTTCACACCAGCGGAGAGGAATTATTCCATCAGGGACAGGGAGTTGCTAGCGATGAAGTTGGCTTTCTCGGAGTGGAGACATCTCTTGGAAGGGGCTCGTTTTCCCTTTCAAGTCTTCACGGACCACAAACATCTGTTATATTTGCAAACAGCACAGCGGCTAAATTCTCGCCAGGCCAGATGGTCATTTTTCTTCTCCCAGTTCCACTTCACCCTCCATTATATCGCTGGGGAGAACATTCGTGCTGATGCTCTCTCTCGCTCTGTTTTGTAATCTGAGGAGGAGGAAGGGGAGCCTCGGCTTATTGTCCCTTCTGAGAGCCTGAGAACCGTAGCTCCAGTTCGCTAGAGTCTGTGCCTCCGGGCAAGACTTTTGTGCCCATTAATTTGCGACCGGAGGTTCTCTCTTGGGCTCATTCGTCCAGGGTGGGTGGACACTTTGGGACAAAGAGGACATCTGAGCTGCTGGCGAGGATGTACTGGTGGCCACATATGGTCCAAGATGTCAGAGATTATATTCAGGCGTGTGTCTCCTGCGCCAAAAATAAATCTCCTCGTCAACGGCCAGCTGGGTTACTCTATCCCTTGCCGGTGGCAGACAGGCCCTGGGAGATGGTCGGGATGGACTTTGTTGTGGGTTTACCCAAGTCTCGCGGCTGTACCATCATTTGGGTCATCACCGATCATTTCTCAAAAATGGTGCATTTGGTGCCGCTACCATGGTTACCTTCTGCACGGGCCTTGGCAGCATTGTTCATTAAACACATCTTCCGCCTACACGGTATGCCAGACAAAATTGTCAGTGACCGGGATCCCCAGTTTGCGTCTCGGTTCTGGAGAGAGCTTTGTCGTCTTCTCAGCATTGAGTTAAATCTCTTCCGCACATCATCCCGAGACGAATGGGTTGGTAGAGAGGGCCAACCAGACCTTGGTCACATATCTGCGACATTTTGTCTCAGCCAGGCAGGATGACTGAGCATCCTTGCTATCGTGGGCGGAGTTTGCACTGTACAACGCCGTAGCCGACTCCACTGGACAAACCCCATTTCTCCTTAACTATGGTCAGCATCCATGGGTACCTGTGCCTATGCACGTGTCTTCCGCCGACTCCAGGGTGGCAGGCTGGGCTGTGGAGGCTCCGGATATTTGGGGCCACACTCAGGATGCCATTCGGGCCTCCAAGGAGAGAATGAGGTCCTCCGCCGATGCACATCGGCGCCCCGCTCCGACCTTTGCTCCTCGTGACTTGGTGTGGCTCTCCGCCCGTAACATCAGGCTGCGAGTTGAGTCCACTAAGTTTGCACCTCACTACTTGGGTCCTTTCAAGGTCCTCGAACAGGTTAACCCTGTGGTCTATCGTTTAGCCCTTCCGCCACGCCGGGGTATCACCGACACCTTTCATGTTTCCCTCTTGAAACCCGTATACATGTCCTGGTTTTCCGAGTCATCTGCTGGGACATCGTGTTTGTCTACGGACGATTATGAGGTGAATGCTATTTTGGGGTGCAAGGTGGTATGTGGCAAAAATTTTTAATTGGTGGACTGGAAGGGTTATGGTCCTGAGGACAGGTCCTGGGAGCCTGCTGAGCACATTCGGGCTCCGCAGCTCATTGCTGCCTTCGAGCGTAACGAGGTCCAAGGAGGGGGGGTAATGTTAGGGGTCGAGTTCCCGCCTCTGCACAGGGGGAATCTCGGGCCATCTCCGCTGCGGTCTCCCATTCTTCTCCTGCCGCAGTGGAGCCTGCTCAGCAGAGATGTCGGTCCCAGCGTCTCGCTAGGTCTGACTCTGTACAAAGATTTACTGCTGCTTTTCCTGCTTCTGCCATTGAAGTCAGTGCTGGGCAGTGGCGAGCAGACGCTTTTAGGACAAAGTCCTGCTTTTCTCGTTCTGAGCATGCCCAGAGTAAGATCTCTCAGTGGAGATCGAGGGTCACATGTTCAGATACTGCAGCTAAATCCATTAGTCCTCCACGAAGGTCCTGTAGGTGCTCTGGCTCTGTGGCAGCTTCTCATTGGTCCTTCTAGGAAGGTCCTGTACGTGCTGTAACTATTTAAGGCTCGCATGGCCGCACGGCCATGCGCTAGTATCTTTGTAAGTTATGTGCTTTACGCCTGTGTGGTCATGTAAAATTGCGTTCAGTGACCCGGCTGAAATAAGCCCCTGGAATGCTGGCACCTCCAGCGAGGAGATTGTGTTTGTATGTATTCAGGGACCTGGCTGAAATAAGCCCCTAGAATGCTGGCACCTCATACTGATTACTCTCATTTGTGTAGTTAGCCTGTGCCTCTGTGAAGTCTAACAGGGCGCAGTGCTTTGCTTTCACGGCTACTCTGTGATATAACAGAGCTAGTTCATACCGCCATATAGTTCCGCCGTTTGCTAGCAGCAGGTTCTCCTGCACGGTGGACCACGGGCTGCGAACGCATCAATTACAATAAAACATCTCTATTTACTTGCGTTCCGCTAGCCCTAACACCTGTGTCAAAATATTTTGTAGAAAAAGGCCATACAGAGACAAATCTCGCATTTTGTATTATAGATCATGTCCCCCCCTTTGAGACAGGGTGGGGATCAGATTAAGTTGCTTAATACTAGAGAATTATTATGGATCCGAAAGTTAAATACATTGAAACCTTATGGGTTAAATGTTGATTTCAAATTACATACAGTCCTTTAGGGTGTAGTTTTATGGCATTTTTCTATCTGTTGTTCCTGTGATCCCTCTTCTTTTTCTTAAAAGGAGAAATATTACCGTATATACTTGAGTATAAGCTGACCCGAGCATTTTATGGGGCCATCAACCTTTATGCAGGATTGTATGGGGCATAATCTATGGAGCATTTTATGGGGCCATCAACCTTTATGCAGGATTGTATGGAGCATAATCTATGGAGAATCTTATGGGGCCATCAACATTTATGCAGGATTGTATGGGGCATAATCTATGGAGCATCTTATGGGGCCATCAACCTTTATGCAGGATTGTATGGGGCCATAATCTATGGAGCATCTTATGGGGAAATCAACCTTTGTGCAGCATTATATGGGGCATAACCTATGAAACATCTTTTGGGGAAATCAACCTTTGTGCAGCAGCATATAGGGCATAATCTATGGAGCATATTATGGGGCCATCAACCTTTGTGCAGCAGCATATGGGGCATAATCTATGGAGCATTTTATGGGGCCATCAACCGTTGTGGAGCATTGTATGGGGCATAATATTCTATAGAGCATCTTAAGGGGCCATCATTAACCTTTTGTGCAGAATTATATGGGGCATATTTTGTATGGAGCATCTTATGCGGCCCATCATGAACTGTATGGAGCATTATATGGGGCTCCTGATTCAATATGGATATTCAAAAACACTTAACCTACTGATGCTTTAATTAATTTTACTTTTATTGGTACCTATTTTTATTTTTGAAATTTACCAGCAGCTGCTGCATTTTCCACCCTAGGCTTGTACTCGTTTTCCCAGTTTTTTTGTGGCAAAATTAGGGGTCTCGACTTATACTCAGGTTGGCTTATACTCGAGTATATACGGTACTTGTCACATGTATTCACTCACTGCTTGAAAAAGCTTCACATCTCCATGAACCGAAATGTTGCTGATGGGCTAATAAAAGCAGCTCCTGCTTTTTTCACTGAGAACGGTGCTCTGCCTCCAATTTTTGTATATATATATATATATATATATACATATATATATATATATATATATCCTGAACCTTACTTACTTGGATTAGCTTCTGTGTTCTTGTAGAAGTTAAAGTGTTCTTGGAGAAGTTGTTTGTATTCTGTTTGATTCCTGTGGATATCCTTTGTTGTTTGTTTCCCATATCATGCCTCCCAAATAAAGTGACCAGAAGAAAAACCATTTGGCGTGACCGAAGACAAAGTCTGGATGTTATGCCTTGCAACCTGCCCAAACCTACCTTGAGGGTTTAGAGAGGGTCCCCCGCATCAACGCATCACTGCTGTTATTGATGAGAAAGATCTCACAGTTTATTGAATAAGACTATTGCTATAATGTTATTGATACTTAAATGTTTGCACTTTTAATCACACTACCTCAGAATAGAAAAATGTTGACCTTATTGCACTGTATTAAAGTGTTAGTCTTTAACCCCTTAACCCCCAAGGGTGGTTTGCACGTTAATGGCTGGGCCAATTTTTACAATTCTGACCACTGTCTCTTTTTGAGGTTATAACTCTGGAACACTTCAACAGATCCTGATGATTCTGACACTGTTTTCTCATGACATATTGTACTTCATGTTAGTGGTAAAAGTTCTTTGATATTACCTGCGTTTATTTGTGAAAAAAACGGAAATTTGGCGAAAATATTGAAAATTTCACAATTCTCCAACTTTGAATTTTTATGCCCTTAAATCACATAGATAAGTCACATAAAATACTTAATAGGTATCATTTCCCTCATGTCTACTTTACATCAGCACAATTTTTGAACCAAAATTTTATTTTGTTAGGGAGATATAAGGGTGAAAAGTTGACCAGCAATTTCTCATTTTTACAACACCATTTTTTTTAGGGACTACATCACATTTGAAGTGACTTTGAGGGGTCTATATGATAGAAAATACCCAAATATGACACCATTCTAAAAACTGCACCCCTCAAGGTGCTCAAAACCACATTCAAGAAGTTTATTAACCCTTCGGGTGTTTCACAGGAATTTTTGGAATGTTTTTAAAAAATGAATATTTAATATGTTTTCACAAACAATTTACTTCAGCTCCAATTTGTTTAATTTTAGCAAGAGTAACAGGAGAAATTGGACCACAAAAGTTGTTGTACAATTTGTCCTAAGTACGCTGATACCCCATATGTGGGGGTAAACCACTGTTTGGGCGCATGGCAGAGCTCGGAAGGGAAGGAGCGCCGTTTGACTGGAATTGAGATAGGACACCATGTCACATTTGGAGAGCCCCTGATGTGCCTAAACATTGAAATCCCCCACAAGTGACACCATTTTGGAAAGTAGACCGCTTAAGGAACTTATCAAGATGTCTGGTGAGCACTTTGAACCACCTAGTGCTTCACAGAAGTTTATAATGTAGAGCTGTAAAAATAAAAATAATATTCATATTGGAAACTAGACCCCCTGTTATGATCCGGTGACCTTGGAGCTGCATGAGAACTTTCACTGGAGAAAGTGGCCACTATTCCGGCCTGCCATCCTGAACTTAACACAGCAACTAGAATTAGCCGTGGAGTGTACCTAACACACCTAGACACCTCGTCACAGCCGTAGGACTAAATACCCCTAAAGATGGAAATCGGAATACTATCTTGCCTCAGAGAAAATCCCCAAAGGATAGACAGCCCCCCACAAATATTGGCGGTGAGTCGGAGAGGAAAAAACATACACAGGCAGAAAAAACAGGATTTAGCACAGGAGGCCACTCTAGCTAGATAGGACAGGATAGGACAGAGTTCTGTGCGGTCAGTATTAAAACCCTTCAAAAAATCCACAGCAGAATATACAAAAAACTTCCTACATCTAACTAAAGATGTAGGAGCGTATATCTGCAACTCCAGTGAATCCTACAAACAGAGCAGGAATAAACTGAAACAAGCACACAGCAGTGTGCCACAGATACAAAAACAAAACAATTATCTTTGCTGAATTTGGCAGCAAGCAGGAGAAGCCAGAAAGAGATCCAACACTTCACAAGGAACATTGACAACTGGCAAGGGCTAAAGGATCCTGCACACCTAAATATCCCAGTCAGAATTGTAATTATCCGATACACCTGGCCAGGACTGCAAGTCAGAGACAACTGCATTCCCACCAACAACCACTGGAGGGAACCCAAGAGCAGAATTCACAACAACCCCCCAAGGAACTTATCTAGATGTGTTGTGTTGTGAGAACTTTGAACCCCCAAGTGTTTCACTACAGTTTATAACACAGAGCCTGAAAAAAAAATCTTTTTTTTTCCACAAAAATTATTTTTTAGCCCCCAGTTTTGTATTTTTCCAAGGGTAACAGGAGAAATTGGACCCCAAAAGTTGTTTTCCAATTTGTCCTGAGTATGCTGATACCCCATATGTGGGGCAGACCACCGTTTGGGCGCATGGCAGAGCTCGGAAGGAAAGGAGCGCAGTATGGAATGCAGACTTAGATGGATTGGTCTACAGGTGTCACGTTGCATTTGCAGAGCCCCTGATGTACCTAAACAGTAGACCCCCCACAAGTGACCCCATATTGGAAACTAGACCCCCCAAGGAACTTATCTAGATGTGTTGTGAGAACTTTGAACCCCCAAGTGTTTCACTACAGTTTATAACGCAGAGCCGTGAAAATAAAAAATCATTTTTTTCCCACAAAAGCAATTTTTTAGCCCCAAATTTTTTATTTTCCCAAGGGTACAAAGAAAAATTGGACCCCAAAATTTGTTGTTCAATTTGTCTTGAGTATGCTGATACCCCATATGCTGGGGTAAACCCCTGTTTGGGCGCACGGGAGAGCTCAGAAGGGGAGCAGCACTGTTTTACTTTTTCAATGCAGAATTGGCTGTAATTGAGATCGGACACCATGTCGCTTTTGGAGAGCCCCTGATGTGCCTAAACAGTGGAAACCCCCCAATTCTAACTCCAACCCTAACCCGAACACATCCCTAACCCTAATCCCAACCCTAACCATAACTCTAACCACACCCCTAACCCGAACACGCCTCTATCCCTAATCCCAACCACATCCTTAACTCCAACACACAAGCAAACCCTAATCCCAAACATAACCCTAACCATACCCCTAACCCTGACACACCCCTAACCCTAATCTCAACTGTAAATGTAATCTTAACCCTAACTTTAGCCCCAACCCTAACCCTATCTTTAGCTCCAACCCTAACCCTAACTTTAGCCCCAACCCTAACCCTAACTTTAGCCTCAACCCTAACCCTAATGGGAAAATGGAAATAAATACATGTTTTTTATTTTATTATTTTTCCCTAACTAAGGGGGTGATGAAGGGGGGTTTGATTTATTATTTATAGCGGGTTTTTTAGTGGATTTTTATGATTGGCAGCTGTCACACACTAAAAGACGCTTTTAATTGCAAAAAATAGTTTTTGCGTCACCACATTTTGAGAGCTACAATTTTTCCATATTTTGGTCCACAGAGTCATGTGAGATCTTGTTTTTTGCGGGACGAGTTGACGTTTGTATTGGTACCATGTTCGGGCATGTGATATTTTTTGATCGCTTTTTATTCCAATTTTTGTGAGGCAGAATAACCAAAAAACAGCAATTCATAAATTTCTGTTGGTGGGGGCGTTTATACCGTTCCATGATTGGTAAAATTGATAAAGCAGTTTTATTCTTCGGGTTAGTATGGGTTATTACGATTACAGAGATACCTCATTTATGTAGTTTTTTAATGTTTTGGCGCTTTTATACGATAAAAACTATTTTATATAAAAAATAATTATTTTTGCATCGCGTTATTCTGAGGACTATAACTTTTTTATTTTTTCGCTGATGATGCTGTATGGCTGCTTGTTTTTTGCGGGACAAGATGACGTTTTCAGCTGTAACATGTTTATTCATATCCGTCTTTTTGATAGCGTGTTATTCCACTTTTTGTTCGGCTGTATGATAATACGGTGTTCACTGAAGGGGTTAACTAGTGGGACCGTTTTATAGGCCGGGTCATTACGGATGTGGCAATACTAAATATGTGTACTTTTATTTTTTTTGTTATTTAGATAAAGAAATGTATTTATTGGAATAATATTTTTTTTCTTTATTTAGGAATTTTTTTTTTTTTTTACACATGTAAGTATATATTTTTTTAACTTTTTTGCTTTGTCCCAGGGTGGGACATCATGGTATAGTGTCGGATCACTGATCTGACACTTTGCATAGCACTGTGTCAGATCAGCGATCTGACAGGCCGTGTAGGAGGCTTGCCGGCGCCTGCTCTCAGCAGGCGCTTGCAAGCGACCTCCCTGCAGGATCTGGAAGGAGCCCTGCGGCCATTTTGGATCCAGGGCCTGCAGGGAGGAGATGCTCGTAACAATGCGATCACATCGCGTTGTTCCGAGGGTCTCAGTGAAGCACTCAGGGAGCCCCCTACCTGCGCGATGCTTCCCTATGCCGCCGGAAAGCTGCGATCATGTTTGATCGCAGTGTTCCAGGGGTTAATGTGCCAGGAGCGGTCCGTGACTGCTACAGGCACATAGTGCCGGATGTCAGCTGTAATAATCAGCTAACACCCAGCGGCGATCGGCCGTGCTTCCCCATGAGAGCGGCTGATTGCCTATGACGTACTATCCCGTCCCTGGGAATTAATTCCCAGGTCACCTCGACGGGATAGTACATCATATGGGATTAAGGGGTTAATATTAATAGAAAACGTTAACACGTAAGGGAAGTGAATAGAAGTTAAAATGTCAGATTGTTAATGTATGCACGAGTAATATAGAGTATTACAGAGAGAGTTTTATACTTGTGGTAAAGCTAATGTTTTTGCACTATATCAGAAGAAGAGTTGCTAAAGATAGTATACCCGTAAAAGGTAATCGTTATTTCATATTTAAAAATTAATGTCATAGAAAGTTCTATTTTGAAAGAGATATTTTCTACTTTGTATTAAAATTTTGTAACATTAAAAGCTAATCACCTCCCATTAAGGGAAGCAAAAGTTTTCTTAACCAGTTAAAAATGCATATTGTAAAAACTTTGTATGTCTTTTAACCTGTACTGTTGTTTTTGTCAACCCAGTCTGGGAGTACTGGATTTAACGGGAGAGAGTGTAACACCCCGGGTTCCTGGCTGTAACAGTGGCATTGCTTTCCTCACGGGGAGAGTGATGTCATGCTTGGAAGCAAAGAAGGCCCTTTAACAGGTATTCACAAGCATGCAACATGTTGTAGAGAGCGGAAAGGAGGAAAAGAAGCAAAGGAGAGTGAAGAGGTGGGGGATAGCTGCGACTGGGCTATCTTCATGCTGAAGCACAGATACCGGTAGCCGAAAGACCGAGGTTGTGGGGGTAACTCTATGCCCCAAGACAGAAACTGGCGTACAGCCGATTGCAAGTCACCTGTCCACCATAGACACGCGAAGACACAGTAGCAGATGCTTGAAAAAGACCAGGGTACTGGTCGAAACGTCGCTTATCCATGGCTTAATAAAGTTCGTTTGAGATTACGACACCCGACTGGAGCGCTGTTCATCTTCTCTTGGACTATTTGGTATATCCAGGTTGGTTCCCTGGACAAAGAACGAGCGCCCCCTGAGTGAGTGCTGTCAGCCCTACCTTTTTGCTACTCTACAGTAGCAGAAAGATCTCACTTCTTTGGATGCGGCAATACCATATATGTGTATTTTTTTATTATCTTTATTATCTTTATTTTTAACAGGGGGAGAAAATGGGGGCGAGATGAACTTATTTTTTTTCTACTTTTTTTTTTACTCTTTCCTGTAACTATCAGAGTACTTGAACCTGTTATCATCTGATCGCTTGTGCTAGACATAGAAATAACACAGCATTGCTCCATTTAGTGCAAATCATGGTGAAGCCCAGCATATAGCCGAGGTCACACTTGTCACAATGCAAGAAACTCGCGCATCAAGTCCCGGCACTACCGCCAGCACTCGGGACCGGAGCGTTCAGCTGCATAGAAATACATGCTACCATAAACTCCGGTCCCAAGTGCCAGCGCCCAGACTTGATGCGCGAGTTTCTCACGTTGAACATGTAAGTGTGACCACCCCGGCCTTAGGTTAGATTTCAAGGTAGTGTGACGCCCGAGAGACCGGGGTACCCAGCACCGGACCAATGGGGTCTGTCTCTTGAGGGGGATGTCACGGGTGGCTTGACCCGGTGCTGTGGCCTCAGGCAATGCACAGTGTAAAGGGTATCGTGAGGGAACAGGCACTTACTTGATCAGCAGCAGGTTCTCCCAGCGGTGATGATCCCAATCCTGGATAGATGGCTATTGTCCAAATGAAAGACTGAGGCACTGAAACGATTAACCAGTTTACTTTAACAAAAAAGAATTTACAACCAGTCCTGTCACCGGAGTCTGTATGGGAACTCTGAGTTACTTTGACCCTGCCGGGGTCTTCGCCTCTTATTGTACGCAATATCTGTGTGGCCCTGCTGCTGTATGTGAACTGGCTGCCGGCCCAATCTGTCCCCTCCGGGTCCTGGTTCGACGGGCAACCCGAGTCCTTTTATCGGCTTACCCCCTCCGGGAGTACTGCTGAACTCTGTGTCTGTTGCTGCGTCCGACCCTAGTGAAGCTGATATCACCTCACGTTTTTCCGGTTGCTGTATTATATGTAATGAATACAGCCACGGATCCGGTATCCGTCTTTGCGCCTGTTCTGGGTAGTGATTAATGCTACCCGGTTCTCACAATGTCCTTTTTCTCTATCCCTCTTCTCCTCAGGCCGGTGATTTGGGCCTGGAAACCGTCATAGGGCTGTTAGAAATTCAGCTGTATGACCTCTCACTTTCAGCTCCTTAGCCCAACTGCCCAACTGCCAGTTCTTCTCTCAGACCAGAATGGATCAAGGGGAGTCTCTGGAGCTCCCCCTTCTGGCCGGAGGTGGTAGTGCAGTCTTGCTATTTTAGTATTTGTTGTATTTAGTGTCAGTAACTGTTTTTGTGGCAAATACCCCTAGGGGTGCCACAGTAGCTCTGTAATAACAGGCATAAAGGTCTACAACAGACTTCCAGCTATCAAAGCAACCCATCAGCACCCCATAATCTCATCATAGGGGCACCATTGGGAGCATAAAATGACATGCCACCATGCAGGGGTGCTGGTAATGCCACTGTCAGAGATTGACAGCGGCACTTACAGGTTAACAGTCACAGGCAGAGCTCTGCTCCATCTACAACTATTAGGCTATGTTCCAACAATTAGCTTTTTGTGCATTTTTGACTCTGCATTTTTTCTGCATAAAAAATGCAGTTTTATAGCACCAGCAAAGTAGATGGGATTTATAGAAATCTCAGGCCCACTGTGCTTCTTTTTTATTATTATTATTTTACTGACCTGTGGTGCTTGTTTCTAATCTGCAGCATGTCAATTTCTCTTGCGGGTACCCTGAGTTATCTGTGCAGAATTTTCCCATAGACTTGTATTAGATGGATAAAATCTGCAGGTAAAAAACGCACATGCCTATTTAGTATGTTTCCAAGGTGGAACGCATGAAAACACATGTAATTGGCACCTAAGTATGTCAATACATTTTTATCAAAGCCAAATACCAGGAAGTATCAAAAACAAAGCAGCTTTATTTAAAACATGTCATGCCAAAAAGAAACAGCTTTATTTAAAACATGTCATGCCAAAAAGAGACAAAAATGCAGAGTCAAATCTGTACTAAAAGCAAGTTAAAAAAACTCACGCAAAAACAATGAAGGAGCGCAAGTAACCTAATTTTAATGATAGGTGCAGATATTCTGCAGCGTCAAAAACTCACCAAAAGCTCATTGTGGGAACGACTTGGCTGTAACACAAAGCCATTTCATGCCAGGCATAGGGTGAGCTGAATGTGTGAGCCTGCTCCATACACCTGCTATCAACTTGCGATGTATACCGTGGCTTGTGAAAGTATTCACCCCTTTGACTTTTTACCTATTTTGTTACGTTTATAAGTTATAACCTGTGTTTACAAAAAGTATTTAATCAGATTTGTGTGTGATGCATGAGCACTAAAAAGCCAAAGTTGAAGTGAGAAAATTCAGGCAGAAATTAAATTTATGGGATCAAATAACTAAAAATTGGCATGTGCATATGTATTCACCCCTTTTGCTGTAAAGCTCCTTAAAATTTCAGATCCAAGAAATTACATTCATAAGTAACAGGCTTAATGAAAGCTCATCTAACATACATAGTAACATAGTAACATAGTTAGTAAGGCCGAAAAAAGACATTTGTCCATCCAGTTCAGCCTATATTCCATCATAATAAATACCCAGATCTACGTCCTTCTACAGAACCTAATAATTGTATGATACAATATTGTTCTGCTCCAGGAAGACATCCAGGCCTCTCTTGAACCCCTCGACTGAGTTCGCCATCACCACCTCCTCAGGCAAGCAATTCCAGATTCTCACTGCCCTAACAGTAAAGAATCCTCTTCTATGTTGGTGGAAAAACCTTCTCTTCTCCAGACGCAAAGAATGCCCCCTTGTGCCCGTCACCTTCCTTGGTATAAACAGATCCTCAGCGAGATATTTGTATTGTCCCCTTATATACTTATACATGGTTATTAGATCGCCCCTCAGTCGTCTTTTTTCTAGACTAAATAATCCTAATTTCGCTAATCTATCTGGGTATTGTAGTTCTCCCATCCCCTTTATTAATTTTGTTGCCCTCCTTTGTACTCTCTCTAGTTCCATTATATCCTTCCTGAGCACCGGTGCCCAAAACTGGACACAGTACTCCATGTGCGGTCTAACTAGGGATTTGTACAGAGGCAGTATAATGCTCTCATCATGTGTATCCAGACCTCTTTTAATGCACCCCATGATCCTGTTTGCCTTGGCAGCTGCTGCCTGGCACTGGCTGCTCCAGGTAAGTTTATCTGTGTGCAATCTAAGTGTTATGGCAGAAACCGACTGCCGTATTTCTCATGCGAGGATCACATGGCACTGCACGGACTGGCCTGGTACCTCTCCTGGCCTGAGCAAAGCAACACGATGGATTGCTATGCAGTTGTCAAGCTCAGGTCAGGAGAGCTGACAGCCAGTAAGAGGTTTACAATGCGATTCTCGCTCGAGAAATATAGCAGTCTGTCTCTGCCCTTACATGCTCTATTAGCATATAAACACCTTTTCTGAGTGCCAAAATACATGTGCGAGACTCCCCCAAATGTAAGGAAGATTGTGCTGTGGTCAGATGAAACCAAAATTGCACTTTTTGGGCACCAAGGTAAATGCTATGTCTGGCGCAAAACCAACAAAGCTCATCACTCCAAGAACACCATCCCCACAGTGAAACATGGTGGTGGCAGCATCATTCTATGGGGATTTTTTTCTGCCACAGGGGCAGGGAAAAAGGTTGGAGTCAAAATCATGATGGATGGTGTGAGATACAGGGATATTCTTGAGCAACACCTGATTCGGTCTGTCAGTGATTTTAGTCTGGGACAGAGGTTTCCCTTCCAATAAGAAAATGACCCAAAGCATACTGCTAAAACAACACTTGAGTGATTTAAGGGGAAATGTGTTAATGTCTTGGAATGGCCTAATCAGAGCCCAGACATTAATCCAAATGAGAAACTGTGGTCAGACTTGAAGATTGCTATTCACCAGAGGAAACCATCTATCTTGAAGCACCTGGAGCAGTGTTGCCTTGAGGAATGGGCAAAAATCCCAGTGGCAAGATGTGGAAAGCTCATAGAGACTTATCCAAAGCAACTTCCAGCTGTAATTGCCAGAAAGGAGGGTCTACAATGTACTGGCTATAGGGCAGGTGAATGGTTATGCACACTGAAGTTTTCAGCTATTTTGTCCTATTTGTTGTTTTGTCCACAAAAGAAAAGAAAAACAAATGTTTACAGTTGCAGGCATGCTCTTCACATGAATTGATGCAAACTATCCAAAAAAAAGTGAAGTTCCAGGTTGTGAGATAGCAAAATAAGGCAAAATGCTGGAGGGGGGAGGGGGTATACTGTGGATATTGATGGGGGGTAATTAGTTTTTGTAAATACAAGATCCTAGAGTGTACTAAAGGTAACCAATTTTTAGCATTTTAAGTTTAATGAAGAAATTAGCCCAGCTTGTATATGAATCACTTACAAATAGTTATGATCTAGAAGATGCAGATGATTGATTTAGTATGAGAATTAATTAAATTTACACTACATTTCATGTAGAATTAATTTTTCTAGCATTTATTTTATTTAAAAATATATATATATTAATAGCTGTGTGTTTTATGCAATAACTTTTATCGGTGCTATTGTTAGCATTATGACAGGCCTGCCACCCAGTGGACAGAGAGAGAGTTAGCAAAGTAATCCTTCTATATTATTTCAAAGCTCTCTTTTTCGGTGATTACTTTGTATCTCCGTTCATACTGCACCCACACACACAAATGATACACCATTTGAAAGGTAAACTTGCCCCCTTCAGCAAGAAAATAGCCAAACAAACCACACATCCAAGATGTGATCACAAAATACAGTTTAAACATTAATTTTCATAAACCTGCAGTAAGGAAAAATTACCTGTAGGTGGCACCACACTACCCCAAAGTACACTACCACAAAGCTGCTTACAGACATCACAAACAAATCCTAACATTTGCCATGGGGGCTTTCCAGCTTGCCAAACTCCTTGCCCAGCTGATTTCAGGCACATTGGAGGATTGAACACTTCACTGCAGGTGAGTCACATATGCAAACACATTTGTAAACATGCACTGCCTATTCAATTGCACACTTGCCCTGTTTATACTCCACCGACACACAAATGATACACCATTTCAAAGGTCAAATTATATGCAGGTGGCATTTGCCTTGGGGTCTTTTCAGCTTGCCAAAGTGCTTGCCCAGCCTATTTCAGGCAAATTCGAGGATTGCACACTTCACTGCAGGTGAATCACATATGCAAACACATTTGTAAACATGCACTGCTTTTTCAGTGATTACTTCGCCCCACACACACAAATAATACACCATTTGAAAGGTAAATTTGCCCCCTTCAGCAAGAAAAGACACAAACCACACATTCACAATTTGATCAATAAATACAGTTTAAACATTCATTTTCAGAAACCTGCAGAAAAAACAATAACCTGCAGGTGGCACCACAACTTCAAGAAATTTTTTTAGCCTCTACTTATCAAACCAATTTATTGTATTACCAATCTACATATATAAATACCTCTCTGTGTTCATCATCTCATTTAAAACATTAACATTTGAACAGCTTGATTTTCCTGAAATTGCCTGCGCCCCGACAACCAATGTATGAAAATTTCACAAGGTCCAACTAGTTATATGATCATTTTGGTTGATGAAAAATAAGCAGATAAATACTGTCACAGTTAGAGATGAGGAGATCAATCCTCAGAGGATCAAGTTTGAGGCCACGTTCACACTAGGAGTGGGACAATCAGTGGAAAAGTATAATAGAAACATGTGCATCACTTCTGCATTTTTTACCCACTCCTGGCTTTGGCTTACAAATATTGATGGAAAATACTGACCAAATACTGAACATGTGAGAACACAACAGTACCCGAACCCCATTCAGATGATTGGGGGTCCAACCATCCATTGTTTGCCATGCTGTAATATGCATGACAGCGCAGCAAACACTGGCTCTTATGGCAGTGCTCTGAACGGTGGTAATAATCTTACCGCTGATCAGAGCCACCAATGTTTTTTGTTCTGTCATGCAGATGACAGTGTGGGAAACGGTCAATGTACGAGGTGCTGAACCCGAACAGTAAGGCCGGGGTCACACTACCATAGAATACGGACAAGTGCAATGCGAAAAAACATCGCATAGCACTCAGACCAGTGTTAATCTATGGGCCAGCTCACAGCACCACATTTTTTCTCCGACTCGCCAATGAAAACCTAGGGGTGTAAGAAAAAAAAATCACACAGCACTCGGACCATGCTAGTGCTGTCCGATTTTTATGCATCGGTGTCCTTTGAAAAGCCGGCAAATCATGTGCCGCATACAGTAAAATCACACTGACAGGTTAGAATAGAATAGATAGAATAGATATACACACATAGAATATATAGATTTTAGTGATACACACACATATATATATTACATAAATAGATATAAGAAAAGCCGGCAATTCTTTTGCTGTGTACTGTAAAATCACTGCAGGAGCCAACAGGATAGAAGAGATTGATTACATACAGTAAATATAAATGGAATAGGTACATATATAGATGTCAGTGAGGAATATAATTAGTTCAGCATGTGTGCAAGTTACTGGACATGTATTTAATTATTAAAAGATTATTAATCGAAAAAAATGGCGCGGGTAGCCGCAGAATTTTCATAACCAGAAGAGGGAAAGCCAATGGCTGGGGGCAGATGTTTATGGCCTGAGAAGGGGGTGATACCCATGGAGCTTCCCAGGCTATTAATATCAGCTCACAACTGGATAATTAGCCTTTACTGGCTATTAAAATGGGGACCCTAAAAAAATTACGTAGAGTCCCCCTATAATTAATAACCAGCAAAGGCTATGCAGACAGCTGTGGGCTGATATTAACAGCCTAGGAAGGGGCAATGGATACTGTCTCTCCCCAGGCTAAAAACATCAGCTCTCAGCACACCCCACTTTTCAGTTTTTGTTTTCCACAAAAATTTAAAATAACCAATAAATTTCGTTCAACCTCACAATTGTTTTCCACTTGTTGTTGATTCTTCACCAAAAATTTACATTTGGTATCTTTATGTTTGAAGCATGATATGTGGGAAAAGGTTGAACAGTTCTAATGGAAATATTAAATCATCAATCCCTATTGCTCATGTCATCTAAATGAAAGTTTTGAAAATTTGTCAGTTGTTTTGGATGCTATAGAATATAAGCATCATCAATGGAATATCTGTGGAGATTTCAAAGTGATTTTTCTGCTAATGGGAATGCAAGGAGGTTTCACAAAGTATTGTTGCTTCTTGTGTATATGGGATAGCAGAAATACAGTAGAGCATTATGTTTGTCGTGATTGGGGACAGAGAAACATCTAGGCTCCAGGTAGAGGCAATGTTCAGCATAATCCTTTAGTTGCTCCAATAAAAATCTTTCGTCCTCCACTACATATAAAGTTGGGATTGATTAAAAACTTTGTGAAAGCCATGGCAAAGACAAATTTACAAGGGTTCCAGTACATTTCACAGAAATTCTCTAGCATTTCACCAGAAAAACTGAAGGAAGGAGTATTTGTTGGTCCTCAGATCAGAGATTTTATGAGAGATGATGTGTTTGAAGGAACTCTAAATGATAAGGAATTGAGATCTTGGATAAGCTTCAAGTGGATCTGTGAAAACTTCTCAGGAAAAAAATCTCCAGAATATGTTCAAGGTCTTGAGGAACTACTAAATGTATACCAGTGTCTTGGATGTCGCATGTCTCTGAAAATGCACTTTTTGCATTCACATTTAGATTTCTCCCCTCAAAATCTTGGGGATGTAAGCGATGAACAAGGCGAGCAGTTTCACCAGGACATTAAAGTAATGGAACACCGCTACCAGGGTTTTTGGAATGACTCAATGATGGCAGATTACTGTTGGATGTTATATAGGGACAACCCTGAAAAATCATATCAACGACAGTCTATTGTCAAGCACTTTTAATTTCTGTTCATATTTTGGTTTCTATTTTGCATATAAAATTATTTTGATTCAATAAAAACTGTTTTGTAAGGTGAAGCATTTTTTTCTGGTATGTAGATTATTGTTTTCTTAATGTCGCCAGTATATTTCCTATACCTTATAATAATGATGCTGCTCCATTGAACCTATACGTGCTACAGAAAAACTATATACATTTTTGAAATCAGGACAAAAAGATGATTCAGAAATGTACAAAGTCACCTGCGATGATTACAATATTTTTTTTTGTATACCTGTGTAATTAAAGAAAATTTGGCAGCACTACCAAAAAAAACGGGTGCAATAAAACCTGTAAAGGTGATGTCCAAACCTTTAACATAGAAAATCAGAAAAAAAACTACCTCTACCTCAAAGAACAGGATTATTAGGCTGCAAAAGGTTCCATATAATGGCAGAGGTGGCTGTTGTGAATTCCGTTCTGGAGCTCCCTCCTGTGAGTTCTGCCCTTGGGCTCCCTCTGGTGGTTTCGAGTGGAACTGCTGCTCCTTTAGGTAGCTGTAGCAGCTGCCTTCACTAATCGCCTTGCCTGGGTTTGTTATTTAAACCTGCTCTGGGCTTTAGTCCATGCCTGCTGTCAATGTTCTTGGTTGGATTTGGTTCTTTCCTTGGAATTCTCATATGGCCAGTCCTTGTCTGCAAAAGATAAGTTTTTGCTAGTTTTTGTTTGGACTCTATTGTTTTGCAAATATGTCTCTTTTGTCCAGCTTGTCACTATGTGTAATTCAGGCTAGCTAGAAGCTCTGGGAAAGCAGATTTGCCCCTCCACACCGTGAGTCGGTGTGGAGTTCATTTTTGTAAACTCTGCGTGGATTTTGTAGTTTTTATACTGACCGCACAGTATCCTTTTCTCTCTGTCTATCTAGTTTAGTATTGGCCTCCTTTGCTGAATCCTGATTTCATTTCTTTGTACGTCATTTCCCTCTCCATTCACAGTCAATATTTGTGGGGGGCTATCTTTCCTTTTGGGGGTTTTCTCTGAGGCAAGATAGCTTTCTATTTCCTTCTTTAGGGGTAGTTATTTCTTAGGCTGTAAAGAGGTGTCTAGGGAGAGTCAGGAACATCCCACGGCTATTTCTAGTGTTGTTGTTAGGATTAGGGTGTTAGGAGTCGAGTTTCCTCTGCTGCACAGGGGGAATCTCAATCCATCTCCGCTGCGGTCTCCCATTCTCCTCCAGCCGCAGTGGAGTCTGCTCAGCAGGGACGTCGATCCCAGCGTCTCGCTCAGTCTGACTCTGTGAGAAGAGTTACTGCTGCTTCTCCAGCTTCTGCCTTTAAAGCCAATACTGGTCAGCAGCGAGCGGACTTCTCTGGGACTAAGTCCTTATCTGCACACACTGAGCATGCCCAGGGCAAGATCTCCCGTTGGAGATCGAGGGTCATGTGCTCAGGCTCTGCGGCACATTCCATTGGTCCTCTTGGCAGGTCTTGGAAGGGCAAAAGTTCTATAGCCACTTCCTGTGCTGCAGCTATATAAACTGCGCATGACCGCACGGCCATGCGCTAGTATCAAGTCATATGTGCTTTGCGCCAGTTTGGTTAAGCATAAGTGTGTTCAGGGACCCGGCTGAAATAAGCCCCTAGAATACCGGCACCTCCGGTGAGGAGATTGTATGTGTGTGTTCAGGGACCCGGCTGAAATAAGCCCCTAGAATACCGGCTTCTCCGGTGAGGAGATTGCGTGTTGCTTAACCACAGACTGCTATCAGCTTGGCAGTAAGCTTGTGCTCCTGTGAGGCTAACAGGGCGCAGTGCTTTCCTCTCGCGGCTGCTCTGTGAGGTAACAGAGCTAGTCTATACCGCCATATTGTGCCGCCATTCACTAGCAGCAGGTTCTTCCTGCACGGTGGACCCCGGGCTGCGAACGCACCTTCTATAATAAATATCTATTTCTACTCGGTGCGTTCCGCTAGCCCTAACATAATACTAGCGCCAGGGTCTGGCTAGTAAATGGCGGACGGTCAGCGTCTACAGCAGTACATCCAGCAGCTGGAGGGTAGGTTGGCGGCTCTCGAGCGCACAACCTCAGCTGTGGACGTTACTGCTGTCGCTGTTCAGGCTGCAAGTGCAGCTGCAGCCAGTTTGTCCGCTGCCACCCCTGCTCCGACCTTGTCCCGTCTCCCGCTTCCAGACAAGTTTGCTGGTGACAGTAAGCTATGTCGGGGATTCGTGAGCCAGTGCTCCATACATCTCGAGCTGCTGGCTGCACGTTTTCCTACGGAACGGGCGAAAGTGGGATTCATTATATCTCTCTTGTCGGGCAGGGCGTTGGAGTGGGCAACGCCGCTTTGGGAACGTGGTGATCGTGTGGTACAGAGTGCTCCTATCTTCCTGGACGCTCTGAGGCAGGTCTTTTTGGGACCTCGTGTCACCCACGATACCGCGCTCCAATTGTTGGCAATTACTCAGGCTTCGTCCATGGTCAGCCAGTTCGCCATCCTATTCCGGACTCTAGCTTCTGAGCTGGAATGGCCGGATAAAGTCCTTATTCCAGTGTTCTGGAAAGGACTGGCAGATCATGTGAAGGACGCCTTGGCCACCAGGGAGATTCCCGCCACACTGGAGGAGCTTATTACTATAGCTACCCGCATCGATCTCCGTTTTAACGAGCGGAGGTTGGAGCGAACCCAGTGTAGGCAGAGGTTTCGGCTGGCTCCCACCTTTGCCAAACCTCTAGAATCTCCCGTTATGGCGTCCGACTCCCATGAGGCCATGGAGGTTTCTCGAGCGGGACCTAGGTCTAAGACCGCTCGAGTACCTGTGGTATGTAAAAATTGCCAGCAACCGGGACATTACGCTAATAAATGTCCACGGCGGTCGGGAAAACGATCGCGTCTAGTGACCATTGGAGGAGGTTCACTGGACACTGCGGCATTTTCCTCAAAATTGTCCTTTAAAGGGACAATCCTGTTAGGCACATCCACTCTTACAGTGGAGCTTTGTGTGGATTCAGGAGCAGAGGGAAATTTTATGTCTTCTGCTTTTGCTCTGCGCCACGCAATACCTCTGGTTATGCTTGCCAAACCAGTAACTGTTAGAGTGGTGAATGGGTCGACACTTCCATTACAGATCACACATCAGACTGTCCCTTTCACGTTAGCCATGTCCCCATCCCACCAGGAGATTATTTCCCTTCTTGTCCTTCCCGAGGGAATGGATGAGATTCTGCTGGGAATACCCTGGCTCCGTTTCCACTCCCCACATATTGAGTGGACCTCTGGGAGGATATTGGGTTGGAGTGAATCCTATAAGGGCAGATGTGTGAAAGAGTGCGTTCAGGTTTCCACCACTGAGATACCCGCAGATCTCTCTACTCTCCCCAAATACTATTGGTCTTATGCAGACGTCTTCTCCAAAAAGGCCGCGGAGACCCATCCGCCTCACCGTCCCTATGACTGTCCTATAGATCTCTTGCCTGGAGCAGAACCTCCTCGGGGACGTGTCTATCCCCTCTCTCTCCCGGAAACAGAGGCTATGTCCCAATACATCCAGGAGAATTTGGCAAGAGGATTTATTAGGAAGTCAGTGTCACCAGCAGGGACAGGGTTCTTCTTCGTACAGAAGAAGAATGGAGAATTGTGTCCTTGCATAGACTACAGGGGTCTTAACGCCATCACCGTTAAGAATAAGTACCCGCTGCCCCTGATTTCTGAGCTTTTTGATAGGCTACGGGGAGCTAAGGTATTTACCAAATTAGACCTGCGGGGAGCTTATAATCTGATTCGCATTCGTGAGGGGGACGAATGGAAGACGGCGTTTAACACCAGAGATGGGCACTATGAGTATCTGGTGATGCCCTTCGGGCTCTGTAATGCCCCAGCCGTTTTCCAAGACTTTGTCAACGACATCTTCCGGGATATGCTTTCCACCTCGGTCGTAGTCTATCTGGATGATATTCTCATCTTCTCTCCAGATATTGACTCCCACCGGAGAGATGTTGGCAGAGTCTTCGACCTCTTACGGGCAAACTCTCTTTACGCAAAGTTGGAGAAGTGTGTGTTTGAGCAGGAGTCTTTACCTTTCCTGGGCTATATCATCTCTGCCCAGGGATTGGCTATGGATCCTGCCAAACTACAGGCTGTGATGGACTGGCAAGAACCTCATTCACTTAAAGCGGTGCAGCGCTTTTTGGGGTTCATTAATTATTACCGCCAGTTCATTCCCCATTTCTCAACTTTGGTGGCTCCCTTGGTAGCCCTCACCAAGAAGGGAGCAAATCCCAAAGTGTGGTCTGAAGAGGTCTCCAGGGCCTTTTCTTCTACTAAGTCTCATTTTGCTAGCGCTCCCATCCTACATCGTCCTGATGTCGATAAGCCATTTATAATGGAGGTGGATGCCTCTTCCGTTGGTGCTGGAGCAGTCCTCTTCCAAAAGGATGCTCAAGGTCGGAAGCATCCGTGCTTCTTCTTCTCCAAGACCTTCACACCAGCGGAGAGGAATTATTCCATCGGGGACAGGGAGTTGCTAGCGATGAAATTGGCTTTCTCTGAGTGGAGACATCTCTTGGAGGGGGCTCGTTTTCCCTTTCAAGTATTTACAGACCACAAAAATTTGCTATATTTGCAAACAGCCCAGCGGCTAAATTCTCGCCAGGCCAGATGGTCCTTATTCTTCTCCCGATTCCACTTCACCCTCCATTATGTCGCTGGGGAGAAGAACATTCGAGCTGATGCTCTTTCTCGCTCTGTTGTGTCATCTGAGGAGGAGGAAGGAGAGCCTCGGCTTATTGTTCCTTCTGAGAGCTTGAGAACCGTGGCTCCGGTGTCGCTTGAGTCTGTGCCTCCGGGCAAGACTTTTGTGCCCATAAATTTGCGACCGGAGGTTCTCTCTTGGGCTCATTCCTCCAGGGTGGGTGGACACTTTGGGACAAAAAGGACATCTGAGCTGCTGGCGAGGACGTACTGGTGGCCGCATATGCTGCGAGATGTCAGAGATTACGTTCTGGCGTGTGTCTCATGCGCCAAAAATAAGTCTCCTCGACAACGGCCGTCTGGGTTACTCTATCCCTTGCCGGTGGCAGACAGGCCCTGGGAGATGGTCGGGATGGACTTTGTAGTGGGTTTGCCCAAGTCTCGCGGCTGTACCATCATTTGGGTTATTACCGATCATTTCTCGAAAATGGTGCACTTGGTGCCGCTCCCACGGTTACCTTCTGCACGGGCCTTGGCAGCGTTGTTCATAAGACACATCTTCCGCCTACATGGCATGCCAGACAAAATTGTCAGTGACCGGGGTCCCCAGTTTGCGTCTCGGTTCTGGAGAGAGCTTTGTCGTCTTCTCAGCATTGAGATAAATCTCTCTTCCGCATATCATCCCGAGACGAATGGGTTGGTAGAGAGGGCCAATCAGACTCTGGTCACATATCTACGACATTTTGTTTCTGCCAGGCAGGATGACTGGGCATCTTTATTACCATGGGCAGAGTTCGCCCTTAATAACGCTGTAGCCGACTCCACCGGTCAGACTCCTTTCCTCCTTAATTACGTCCAGCATCCGCGGGTTCCTGTGCCTATGCCCGTGTCCTCTGCTGACTCCAGGGTGGCAGACTGGGCAGTGGAGGCACGGGACATTTGGGACCGCACTCAGGATGCCATTCGGGCCTCGAAGGAGAGAATGAGGTCCTCCGCCGATGCACATCGGCGCCCTGCCCCGACCTTTGCTCCTGGCGATTTAGTGTGGCTCTCCGCTCGTAACATCAGGCTGCGTGTAGAGTCCACTAAGTTTGCACCTCGCTACTTGGGTCCCTTCAAGGTCCTCGAACAGGTTAATCCTGTGGTCTACCGTCTGGCCCTTCCTCCACGCCTTGGTATCACCGACACCTTTCATGTGTCCCTCCTTAAGCCCGTATACATGTCCCGGTTTTCTGAGTCATCTGCCGAGACATCGGGTTCGTCTACGGACGATTTCGAGGTGAACGCTATTTTGGGGTGCAAGGTGGTGCGTGGTAAAAAATTTTATTTGGTGGACTGGAAGGGTTATGGCCCCGAGGACAGGTCCTGGGAGCCTGTTGAGCACATTCGGGCTCCGCAGCTCATTGCTGCCTTCGAACGTAGCGAGGTCCAAGGAGGGGGGGGTAATGTTAGGAGTCGAGTTTCCTCTGCTGCACAGGGGGAATCTCGATCCATCTCCGCTGCGGTCTCCTATTCTCCTCCAGCCGCAGTGGAGTCTGCTCAGCAGTGACGTCGATCCCAGCGTCTCGCTCAGTCTGACTCTGTGAGAAGAGTTACTGCTGCTTCTCCAGCTTCTGCCTTTAAAGCCAATACTGGTCAGCAGCGAGCGGACTTCTCTGGGACTAAGTCCTTATCTGCACACACTGAGCATGCCCAGGGCAAGATCTCCCGTTGGAGATCGAGGGTCATGTGCTCAGGCTCTGCGGCACATTCCATTGGTCCTCTTGGCAGGTCTTGGAAGGGCAAAAGTTCTATAGCCACTTCCTGTGCTGCAGCTATATAAACTGCGCATGACCGCATGGCTATGCGCTAGTATCAAGTCATATGTGCTTTGCGCCAGTTTGGTTAAGCATAAGTGTGTTCAGGGACCCGGCTGAAATAAGCCCCTAGAATACCGGCACCTCCGGTGAGGAGATTGTATGTGTGTGTTCAGGGACCCGGCTGAAATAAGCCCCTAGAATACCGGCTTCTCCGGTGAGGAGATTGCGTGTTGCTTAACCACAGACTGCTATCAGCTTGGCAGTAAGCTTGTGCTCCTGTGAGGCTAACAGGGCGCAGTGCTTTCCTCTCGCGGCTGCTCTGTGAGGTAACAGAGCTAGTCTATACCGCCATATTGTGCCGCCATTCACTAGCAGCAGGTTCTTCCTGCACGGTGGACCCCGGGCTGCGAACGCACCTTCTATAATAAATATCTATTTCTACTCGGTGCGTTCCGCTAGCCCTAACATAGGGACTGCGGTCAGTAGAGATACCACCTTCTCAGAGCTCGCTCCATGTTGCGTTTTAGCCACAAGGTCATATCAGTGTGGCCTCTTAACCACCAGGTCATAACAGTACAGCATGCCAGAAATGAATTAAATGCATCTCAAAAGAAGGAAAAGAAAGTTCTGAACCATTTTTTTTCTGTGCTCTGTTCTGTCTTTTTTTTCTCTTGATATCTGGGTGGTGCTGGATATATGCTCTGGTATGGAGGTTCAGAGTTTGTTTTCTCGTGTGGATCAACTTGCTGCAAGAGTCCAGAGTATCCAAGATTATATTGTCCAGACTCCGGCTTTAGAGCCTAGAATTCCTACTCCTGATTTGTTTTTTGGGGACAAATCCAAGTTTTTGAACTTTAAAAATAGCTGCAAATTGTTTTTTGCTTTGAAACCCCGTTCTTCTGGTGATCCCATTCAGCAAGTAAAAATCATCATATCCTTGCTGCGTGGTGATCCTCAAGACTGGGCTTTTGCTCTTGAAACAGGGGATCCGGCATTGTTGAGTGTGGATGCATTTTTTCAAGCGCTCGGATTGTTGTTTGACGAACCTAACTCAGTAGAGCATGCTGAGAAAACACTGTTGGCCCTATGTCAGGGTCAAGAAGCGGCAGAGTTATACTGCCAGAAATTTAGAAAATGGTCTGTGCTCACTAAGTGGAATGAAGAGGCTCTGGCTGCTATTTTCAGAAAAGGTCTTTCTGAAACCCTTAAAGATGTTATGGTGGGCTTCCCTACGCCTACCGGTTTGAGCGAATCTATGTCTCTAGCCATACAGATTGATCGGCGCTTGCGTGAGCTCAAGGTGGTGCACCATATGGCAGTGTCCTCTGAGCAAAGTCCTGACTCTATGCAATGTGATAGGATTTTGACTAGAGCAGAAAGACAGAAATTCAGACGTCAGAATGGCCTGTGTTTTTACTGTGGTGATTCTGCTCATGCTATTTCTGATTGCCCTAAGCGTACTAGGAGGGTTCCTGGGTCTGTTACCATTAGTACTGTGCAGCCTAAATTTCTCTTGTCTGTTACCCTGATTTGCTCATTGTCATCCTTTTCTGTTATGGCATTTGTGGATTCTGGCGCTGCCCTGAACTTAATGGACTTAGAATTTGCCAAGCGCTGTGGTTTTTCCTTGGAGCCTTTGCAGAGTCCTATTCCCTTAAGGGGGATTGATGCTACGCCATTGGCCAAGAATAAACCTCAGTATTGGACTCAGTTAACCATGTACATGGCTCCAGCACATCAGGAAAATATTCGCTTTTTGGTGTTGCATAATTTGCATGATGTTGTTGTGCTGGGTTTTCCATGGTTGCAGGTACATAACCCAGTGCTGGATTGGAGATCTATGTCTGTGACTGCTTGGGGTTGTCAGGGGATACATAGTGATATTCCTTTGATGTCCATTTCCTCGTCCCCTTCTTCTGAAGTTCCTGAGTTTTTGTCGGATTTCCAGGATGTATTTGATGAGCCCAAGTCTAGTTCCCTGCCTCCTCATAGGGACTGCGATTGTGCCATTAATTTGATTCCTGGCTGTAAGTTCCCTAAGGGCCGACTTTTCAATCTGTCTGTGCCAGAGCATGCCGCTATGCGGAGTTATGTAAAGGAGTCCTCGGAGAAGGGGCATATTCGCCCGTCTTCGTCACCGTTGGGAGCGGGATTTTTTTTTTGTTGCCAAGAAGGATGGCTCCTTGAGACCCTGTATAGATTATCGCCTTCTCAATAAGATCACTGTCAAATTCCAGTACCCTTTACCTTTGCTTTCTGATTTGTTTGCTCGGATTAAGGGTGCCAGTTGGTTTTCTAAAATCGACCTTCAAGGGGCGTATAATCTCGTGCGTATTAAACAAGGTGATGAATGGAAAACAGCATTTAATACGCCCGAAGGCCATTTTGAATATCTTGTGATGCCATTCGGGCTCTCTAATGCTCCATCGGTATTTCAGTCCTTTATGCATGATATCTTCCGGAATTATCTGGATAAATTCATGATTGTGTATTTGGATGATATTTTGGTTTTCTCCGATGATTGGGAGTCTCATGTAAAGCAGGTTAGGATGGTATTTCAGGTCCTTCGTGCTAATGCGTTGTTTGTGAAGGGGTCTAAGTGCCTCTTTGGAGTTCAGAAGGTTTCTTTTTTTGGGTTTCATTTTTTCCCCCTCGGCTATTGAAATGGACCCTGTTAAAGTCCAGGCCATTCATGATTGGACTCAACCTACATCTGTAAAGAGCCTTCAAAAATTTTTGGGCTTTGCCAATTTTTATCGCCACTTTATTGCTAATTTTTCTAGTGTGGTGAAGCCTCTGACCGATTTGACGAGGAAGGGCGCTGATGTGGTGAATTGGTCCTCTGCGGCTGTTGAGGCCTTTCAGGAGCTTAAACGTCGTTTTACTTCTGCCCCTGTGTTGCGTCAGCCAGATGTTTCTCTCCCTTTTCAGGTTGAGGTTGATGCTTCTGAGATTGGGGCAGGGGCCGTTTTGTCTCAGAGAAATTCTGATGGCTCTTCGATGAAACCGTGTGTTTTCTTCTCCAGAAAGTTTTCGCCTGCTGAGCGTAATTATGATGTCGGCAATCGGGAGTTGTTGGCTATGAAGTGGGCATTTGAGGAGTGGCGACATTGGTTTGAGGGAGCCAAGCATCGCGTGGTGGTCTTGACTGATCACAAGAATCTGATTTACCTCGAGTCTGCTAAGCGGTTGAATCCTAGACAGGCTCGGTGGTCTGTTTTTCTCACGTTTTGATTTTGTGGTCTCGTATATTCCGGGTTCTAAGAATGTGAAGGCTGATGCCCTTTCTAGGAGTTTTTTGCCTGATTCTCCGGGAGTTCTTGAGCTGCCTGGGATCCTCAAGGAGGGGGTGATTCTTTCTGCCATCTCCCCTGATTTGCGGCGGGTACTTCAGGAGTTTCAGGCTGATAAACCTGACCGCTGTCCTGTGGAGAAATTGTTTGTTCCTGATAGATGGACTAGTAGGGTAATTTCTGAGGTTCATTGTTCGGTGTTGGCTTGTCACCCTGGGATTTTCGGTACCAGAGATTTGGTGGCTAGGTCCTTTTGGTGGCCTTCCTTGTCGCGGGATGTGCGTTCGTTTGTGCAGTCCTGTGGGAACTGTGCTCGGGCTAAGCCTTGCTGTTCCCATGCCAGCGGGTTGCTTTTGCCTTTGCCTATTCCTGAGAGGCCCTGGACGCATATTTCCATGGATTTTATTTCTGATCTTCCTGTCTCTCAGAAGATGTCTGTCATCTGGGTGGTTTGTGACCGGTTTTTAAGATGATCCATTTGGTGCCGTTGCCTAAGTTGCCTTCCTCCTCTGATTTGGTTCCATTATTTTTTCAGCATGTGGTTCGTTTGCATGGTATTCCGGAGAATATTGTGTCTGACAGAGGTTCCCAGTTCGTTTCTAGGTTTTAGCGGTCCTTTTGTGCTAGAATGGGCATTGATTTGTCTTTTTCTTCAGCATTCCATCCTCAGACAAATGGCCAAACGGAGCGAACCAATCAGACCTTGGAAACCTATTTGAGATGCTTCGTGTCTGCTGATCAGGATGATTGGGTGACCTTTTTGCCGTTGGCCGAGTTTGCCCTTAATAATCGGGCTAGTTCTGCTACCTTGGTTTCGCCTTTCTTTTGTAACTTTGGTTTTCATCCTCGTTTTTCTTCAGGGCAGCTTGAGCCTTCTGACTGTCCTGGTGTGGATTCCGTGGTGGACAGGTTGCAGCAAATCTGGACTCATGTGGTGGACAATTTGACGTTGTCTCAGGAAAAGGCTCAATGTTTTGCTAACCGTCGTCGGTGTGTTGGTCCCCGGCTTCGTGTTGGTGATATGGTCTGGTTGTCTTCTCGTCATGTTCCTATGAAGGTTTCTACTCCTAAGATCAAGCCTCGCTTTATTGGGCCCTATAAGATTTCTGAAATTATCAATCCAGTGTCTTTTCGTTTGGCCCTTCCAGCTTCCTTTTCCATTCATAATGTGTTCCATAGATCCTTGTTGCGGAGATATGTGGTACCTATGGTTCCTTCCGTTGATCCTCCTGCCCCGGTGTTGGTTGAGGGGGAATTGGAATATGTGGTGGAGAAGATTTTGGATTCTCGTTTTTCGAGGCGGAAGCTTCAGTATCTGGTCAAGTGGAAGGGTTATGGCCAGGAGGATAATTCTTAGGTTGTTGCCTCCGATGTTCATGCTGCCGATTTGGTTCGTGCTTTCCATTTGGCTCATCCTGATCGGCCTGGGAGCTCTGATGAGGGTTCGGTGACCCCTCCTCAAGGGGGAAGTGTTGTGAATTCTGTGGTCAAGCTCCCTCCTGTGGTCATGAGTGGTACTTCGGCTGGTTCTGTCTATGAGCTTCCTCTGGTGGATGTGAGTGGGGCTGCGGCTTCTGAGTTTCCTTCCTCAGGTGACGAGGTTAAGTCGTTAGGTGCTGCTCTATTTAACTCCACCTAGTTCTTTGTTCCTTGCCTCCAGTCAATGTTCCAGTATTGGTCTTGCTCTCTCCTGGATCGTTCTTGTGGCCTGTCTGCCCTGCATAAGCTAAGTTTTGCTGGTGTTACTTTTGTTTGCTATTTTTTCTGTCCAGCTTGCTATATTGGTTTTTCTTGCTTGCTGGAAGCTCTGAGACGCAGAGGGAGCACCTCCGTACCGTTAGTCGGTGCGGAGGGTCTTTTTGCGCCCTCTGCGTGGTTGTTTGTAGGTTTTTGTGCTGACCGCAAAGCTATCTTTCCTATCCTCGGTCTATTCAGTAAGTCGGGCCTCACTTTGCTAAAATCTATTTCATCTCTGTGTTTGTATTTTCATCTTTACTCACAGTCATTATATGTGCCTTTTCCTTTGGGGAATTTCTCTGAGGCAAGGTAGGCTTATTTTTCTATCTTCAGGGCTAGCTAGTTTCTCAGGCTGTGCCCGAGGCGCCTAGGTCTGGTCAGGAGCTCTCCACGGCTACCTCTAATGTGGTATGATAGGATTAGGGATTGTGGTTAGCAGAGTTCCCATGTCTCAGAGCTCGTCCTATGTTATTAGTAACTATCAGGTCACTTTGTGTGCTCTTAACCACTATGTCCATTGTGGTTCTGAATCACCAGTCCATAACAGTACTGGAGGCCCAAAGTACTAATGCTTCTCAATAGAGGGAAAAGAGAAGTTCTGAGACCATTTTTTTTTCTCTGCACTGTGTTTTGTCTTTCTTTTCCCCTAGACATTTGGGTGGTTCAGGACACAGGTGTAGTGATGGACATTAAAGGGAACCTGTCACCTGAATTTGGTGGGACTGGTTTTGGGTCATATGGGCGGAGTTTTCTGGTGTTTGATTCACCCTTTTTTTACCCGCTGGCTGCATGCTGGCCGCAATATTGGATTGAAGTTCATTCTCTGTCCTCCGTAGTACATGCCTGCACAAGGCAAGATTACTAGTACAGGCGTGTACAATGGAGGACAGAGAATGAATTTCAATCCCATATTGCAGGCAGCATGCAGCCAGCGGGTAAGGAAAGGGTGAATCAAACACCCGAAAACTCCGCCCATATGACCCAAAACCAGTCCCGCCAAATTCAGGTGACAGGTTCCTTCTGTCTTCTTGTGATGATCATCTCACTGCAAGAGTACAAAATATTCAAGACTTTGTGGTTCAGAATTCTATGTTAGAACCAAGAATTCCTATTCCTGATTTGTTTTCTGGAGATAGAGCTAAGTTTCTGAGTTTTAAAAATAATTGTATACTGTTTCTGGCTTTGAAACCCCGCTCCTCTGGTGACCCAGTTCAACAAGTTAAGATCATTTTTTCTTTATTAAGTGGCAACCCTCAAGACTGGGCATTTTCCCTTGCGCCAGGAGATCCTGCATTATGTAATATTGATGCGTTTTTTCTGGCGCTCGGATTGCTTTATGATGAACCTAATTCAGTGGATCAGGCAGAGAAATATTTGCTGGCTCTGTGTCAGGGTCAGGATGAGGTAGAGATATATTGTCAGAAGTTTAGGAAGTGGTCTGTGCTCACTCAATGGAATGAATGTGCGCTGGCAGCAATTTTCAGAAAGGGTCTCTCTGAAGCCCTTAAGGATGTCATGGTGGGATTTCCTATGCCTGCTGGTCTGAATGAGTCTATGTCTTTGGCCATTCAGATCGATCGACGCTTGCGTGAGCGTAAAACTGTGCACCATTTGGCGGTATCATCTGAGCATAAACCTGAGCCTATGCAATGCGATAGGACTTTGACCAGAGCTGAACGGCAAGAACACAGACGTCAGAATGGGCTGTGTTTTTACTGTGGTGATTCCACTCATGCTATTTCCGATTGTCCTAAGCGCACTAAGCGGTTCGCTAGGTCTGCCACCATTGGTACGGTACAGTCGAAATTTCTTTTGTCCGTTACTTTGATCTGCTCTTTGTCATCCTATTCTGTCATGGCATTTGTGGATTCAGGCGCTGCCCTGAATTTGATGGACTTGGAGTTTGCTAGGCGCTGTGGGTTTTCTTGGAGCCCTTGCAGTATCCTATTCCATTGAGAGGAATTGATGCTACGCCTTTGGCCAATAATAAGCCTCAGTACTGGACCCAACTGACCATGTGCATGGCTCCTGCGCATCAGGAGGATATTCACTTTTTGGTGTTGCATAATTTGCATGATGTGGTTGTGTTGGGGTTGCCATGGCTACAAGTCCATAACCCAGTATTGGATTGGAAATCAATGTCTGTGTCCAGCTGGGGTTGTCAGGGGGTACATGGTGATGTTCCATTTCTGTCTATTTCATCATCCACCCCTTCTGAGGTCCCAGAGTTCTTGTCGGATTACCGGCATGTATTTGATGAGCCCAAGTCCAGTGCCCTACCTCCGCATAGGGATTGCGATTGTGCTATCGATTTGATTCCTGTTAGTAAGTTTCCTAAAGGTCGACTGTTTAATTTGTCTGTGCCTGAGCACGCCGCTATGCGGAGTTACGTAAAGGAATCCTTGGAGAAGGGTCATATTCGCCCGTCGTCGTCGCCATTGGGAGCAGGGTTCTTTTTTGTGGCCAAGAAGGATGGTTCGCTGAGACCTTGTATTGATTACCGCCTTCTAAATAAAATCACAGTCAAGTTTCAGTACCCCTTGCCGCTGCTGTCTGATTTGTTTGCTCGGATTAAGGGGGCTAGTTGGTTCACCAAGATAGATCTTCGTGGTGCGTATAATCTTGTGCATATTAAACAGGGAGATGAATGGAAAACAGCATTTAATACGCCCGAGGGCCATTTTGAGTACCTGATTATGCCATTCGGGCTTTCTAATGCTCCATCAGTATTTCAGTCCTTTATGCATGACATCTTCCGAGAGTACCTGGATAAATTCCTGATTGTATACTTGGATGATATTTTGGTCTTCTCGGATGATTGGGAGTCTCACGTGAAGCAGGTTAGAATGGTGTTCCAGGTCCTGCGTGCAAATTCTTTGTTTGTGAAGGGGTCAAAGTGTCTCTTTGATGTTCAGAAGGTTTCATTTTTGGGTTTCATTTTTTCCCCTTCTACTATCGAGATGGACCCTGTTAAAGTTCAGGCCATTTATGATTGGACTCAGCCGACATCTCTGAAGAGTCTGCAAAAGTTCCTGGGCTTTGCTAATTTTTTATCGTCGCTTCATCAATAATTTTTCTAGTATTGCTAAACCGTTGACTGATTTAACCAAGAAGGGTGCTGATGTGGTCAATTGGTCTTCTGCTGCTGTGGAGGCTTTTCAGGAGTTGAAGCGTCGTTTTTCTTCTGCCCCTGTGTTGTGCCAACCAGATGTTTCGCTCCCGTTCCAGGTCGAGGTTGATGCTTCTGAGATTGGAGCAGGGGCTGTTTTGTCGCAAAGAAGTTCTGATGGCTCGGTGATGAAACCATGTGCCTTCTTTTCCAGGAAGTTTTCGCCTGCTGAGCGTAATTATGATGTTGGCAATCGAGAGTTGCTGGCCATGAAGTGGGCATTTGAGGAGTGGCGTCATTGACTTGAAGGAGCTAAGCATCACGTGGTGGTCTTGACTGATCACAAGAACTTGACTTATCTCGAGTCTGCCAAACGGTTGAATCCTAGACAGGCTCGTTGGTCGCTGTTTTTCTCCCGTTTTGACTTTGTGGTTTCGTACCTTCCGGGCTCTAAAAATGTGAAGGCGGATGCCCTGTCTAGGAGTTTTGTGCCCGACTCTCCGGGTTTGCCTGAGCCGGCGGGTATTCTCAAAGAGGGGGTAATTTTGTCTGCCATCTCCCCTGATTTGCGGCGGGTGCTGCAAAAATTTCAGGCTAATAGACCTGACCGTTGCCCAGCGGAGAAACTGTTTGTCCCTGATAAATGGATGAGTAGAGTTATCTCTGAGGTTCATTGTTCGGTGTTGGCTGGTCATCCTGGAATCTTTGGTACCAGAGATTTGGTGGCTAGATCCTTTTGGTGGCCGTCTCTGTCGCGGGATGTGCGTTCGTTTGTGCAGTCCTGTGGGATTTGTGCTCGGGCTAAGCCCTGCTGTTCTCGTGCCAGTGGGTTGCTTTTGCCCTTGCCGGTCCCGAAGAGGCCCTGGACACATATCTCTATGGATTTTATTTCGGATCTCCCCGTCTCTCAAAAAATGTCGGTCGTTTGGGTGGTTTGTGATCGCTTCTCTAAGATGGTCCATTTGGTACCCTTGTCTAAATTGCCTTCCTCTGATTTGGTGCCATTGTTCTTCCAGCATGTGGTTCGTTTACATGCATTCCGGAGAACATCGTTTCTGACAGAGGTTCCCAGTTTGTTTCGAGGTTTTGGCGAGCCTTTTGTGCTAGGATGGGCATTGATTTGTCTTTTTCCTCGGCTTTCCATCCTCAGACAAATGGCCACACTGAACGAACCAATCAGACCTTGGAAACATATCTGAGATGTTTTGTTTCTGCTGATCAGGATGATTGGGTGTCCTTTTTGCCTTTGGCTGTGTTCGCCCTTAATAATCGGGCCAGCTCGGCTACTTTGGTTTCGCCGTTTTTCTGCAATTCTGGTTTCCATCCTCGTTTCTCTTCAGGGCAGGTTGAGTCTTCAGACTGTCCTGGTGTGGATACTGTGGTGGATAGGTTGCAGCAGATTTGGACTCATGTAGTGGACAATTTGACATTGTCCCAGGAGAAGGCTCAACGTTTCGCTAACCGCAGGCGTTGTGTGGGTCCCCGACTTCGTGTTGAGGATTTGGTTTGGTTGTCATCTCATTATATTCCTATGAAAGTTTCCTCTCCTAAGTTTAAGCCTCGTTTCATTGGTCCGTATAGGATTTCTGAGGTTCTTAATCCTGTGTCTTTTCGTTTGACCCTTCCAGCTTCTTTTTCCATCCATAATGTATTCCATAGGTCATTGTTGCGGAGATAAGTGGCACCTGTGGTTCCATCTGTTGATCCTCCTGCCCCGGTTTTGGTTGAAGGGGAGTTGGAGTATATAGTGGAGAAGATTTTGGATTCTCGTATTTCGAGACGGAAACTCCAGTACCTGGTTAAGTGGAAGGGTTATGGTCAGGAAGATAATTCCTGGGTCTTTGCCTCTGATGTTCATGCTGCCGATCTGGTTCGTGCCTTTCATTTGGCTCATCCTGGTCGGCCTGGGGGCTCTGGTGAGGGTTCGGTGACCCCTCCTCAAGGGGGGGTACTGTTGTGAATTCTGTGGTCAAGCTCCCTCCTGTGGTCATGAGTGGTACTTCGGCTGGTTCTGTCTATGAGCTTCCTCTGGTGGATGTGAGTGGGGCTGCGGCTTCTGAGTTTCCTTCCTCAGGTGACGAGGTTAAGTCGTTACGTGCTGCTCTATTTAACTCCACCTAGTTCTTTGTTCCTTGCCTCCAGTCAATGTTCCAGTATTGGTCTTGCTCTCTCCTGGATCGTTCTTGTGGCCTGTCTGCCCTGCATAAGCTAAGTTTTGCTGGTGTTACTTTTGTTTGCTATTTTTTCTGTCCAGCTTGCTATATTGGTTTTTCTTGCTTGCTGGAAGCTCTGAGACGCAGAGGGAGCACCTCCGTACCGTTAGTCGGTGCGGAGGGTCTTTTTGCGCCCTCTGCGTGGTTGTTTGTAGGTTTTTGTTCTGACCGCAAAGCTATCTTTCCTATCCTCGGTCTATTCAGTAAGTCGGGCCTCACTTTGCTAAAATCTATTTAATCTCTGTGTTTGTATTTTCATCTTTACTCACAGTCATTATATGTGGGGGGCTGCCTTTTCCTTTGGGGAATTTCTCTGAGGCAAGGTAGGCTTATTTTTCTATCTTCAGGGCTAGCTAGTTTCTCAGGCTGTGCCCGAGGCGCCTAGGTCTGGTCAGGAGCGCTCCACGGCTACCTCTAGTGTGGTATGATAGGATTAGGGATTGCGGTCAGCAGAGTTCCCACGTCTCAGAGCTCGTCCTATGTTATTAGTAACTATCAGGTCACTTTGTGTGCTCTTAACCACTAGGTCCATTGTGGTTCTGAATCACCAGTTCATAACAGGGAAGTACTGTTGTGAATTCTGTTCTGGAGCTCCTTCCTGTGGTTGCTAATGGTATTTTTGTGAGTTCTGCCCTTGGGCTCCCTCTGGTGGTTTCGAGTGGAACTGCTGCTCCTTTAGGTAGCTGTAGCAGCTGCCTTCACTAATCGCCTTGCCTGGGTTTGTTATTTAAACCTGCTCTGGGCTTTAGTCCATGCCTGCTGTCAATGTTCTTGGTTGGATTTGGTTCTTTCCTTGGAATTCTCATATGGCCAGTCCTTGTCTGCAAAAGATAAGTTTTTGCTAGTTTTTGTTTGTCCATTTGTTTGGACTCTATTGTTTTGCAAATATGTCTTTTTTTGCTCAGCTTGTCACTATGTGTTATTCAGGCTAGCTGGAAGCTCTGGGAAAGCAGATTTGCCCATCCACACCGTGAGTCGGTGTGGAGTTCATTTTTGTAAACTCTGCGTGGATTTTTTAGTTTTTATACTGACCGCACAGTATCCTTTTCTCTCTGTCTATCTGGTTTAGTATTGGCCTCCTTTGCTGAATTCTGATTTCATTTCTTTGTACGTCATTTCCCTCTCCATTCACAGTCAATATTTGTGGGGAGCTATCTTTCCTTTTGGGGGTTTTCTCTGAGGCAAGATAGCTTTCTATTTCCTTCTTTAGGGGTAGTTATTTCTTAGGCTGTGAAGAGGTGTCTAGGGAGAGTCAGGAACATCCCACGGCTATTTCTAGTGTTGTTGTTAGGATTAGGGACTGCGGTCAGTAGAGATACCACCTTCTCAGAGCTCGCTCCATGTTGCGTTTTAGCCACCAGGTCATATCAGTGTGGCCTCTTAACCACCAGGTCATAACAGGTGGCAGCTGTTAGAATTTGTTTTGTTTTGACCATCCGCCATGTGGTTTTCTGGCTGCTGGTCTTTTTCCCCTGGTGCTGGGTTGTCTTAGGTCAGGTGATTGTATTACCTTTTATTACCCAGCACCTGCCTCCCATTCCTTGTGGGACAACAGTGTTAATCCGCTAGAGTTCTGGCTAGGTGTTTAGACAGCTTTCTGTGTTTGATATTTTGCAGTTCTGGGACCTCTGGTTCTGCTATCTTTTGTTTCTGTTTTCAGTTTGTTTCTGCAGCCTTCTCTATGTTTCCTATTAGGAGGTGACCTGTTTTTTGTACCCAGTCCTGAGATCTTTTAGGGACCTCCTTCCCCTTATCTATAGGTTTTCGCTGAGTTTAACCAAGGATCGTTGGTGGGTCTATTCGCAAGGAATGGGTCGCCCACTCCATCATAGGGTATCAGCCTAGTCTTAGTGCAGGGCCAGCTTTCCCCCTTCTCTACTAGTTCTGTGCTGCAGTTTCGTAACAGCAGCAACCAAAAGCACCTTCTGCTAATTGAATCCAGGTGGACCTTTGAGCTTCAGTCTGTGGCACCAACTAGGCTCAATGAAGAGCTTCTCTTCCCCGGTTTCTTAGGCTAATTGGATACATGACAGTAGTTTGACTTGTGTAGTTTAAGGACTTAATCATTATATTCTCTTTTCCATTTACTCATCTTTACTTATTTTTTGTTTTTTGCTCTCTTTGTATCAGGTAGTTTTGGCGGTTATTGTGTCATGCTGTCATCTCCACATGCTTATGCCGACACTGACATCCATGTTCAAAGCTTCAATCAGTTTAATTTTGCATTATTTCTATGCACATCATCTAACCCATGAACCAGTGTTCTTTAACTGCTGCCACCGATTGCATTTATGGACTGTTATGTCATCCCTAGGTCTATAGACATTTATGGTCATTGTGTTTGTGACACTTTTGCCTGGGATCTACTGTTTCATCTGCAATGCCCGTTTCTTCATGGCAACAATCAATCCATCTACCTCATTGCATGAAACCTCATCCATGCATCAAATAATTCGGGACATCATCATATGGGACTCTCATGGATCTGGGTGCCATCCTCTCGCTCCTGGACTGTTATGGCCACAATTCCTGGATACATCTATATAGAACCTCTGAAGAATTTTTCTCCAGCTTTATGTTCCTTATTTTGGTGACCTGTCTACGGCTTTTCAGATAGAATGCTAAAAAAATAAGATATTGGCATATACTGTATATATTCTGTATGTTTTTTCATGATGTCATAATTAAAAAAAAAATGTCTCTCCATTTTCACAGATTCACCAATTTTGTTTTAGATTTACTCTCTCTAAAATATAAACCCCGGCTATTTATCCTAACCAATTTGAATTTTTGATTATATGATTCTTGTCATCTTATCTTGGGCAATTTAGATAAAATATTTTTATCTAAACCATTATGACACTCCAGTCATATGGGGGGCGTGAACCTATTGCACTTTGCCTATTTAATCCATAAATACCTTCTCTCTACACATACTGCCTTTGTCCTCTTAACCATTCAACCAGATACTAGAATAGGTCTGTTTGATCATCACTTTTTCCATCTATATATATCCACGTTACCTAAATATACCTTGCATTTTTTTCATGTTCCTTTCTACTTAATCATCATTCACATATTACCATATTTTTCGCTTTGTTTCCAAAGCGTTTGATACCGTGCCACACAAGAGGTTGGTACACAAAATGAGAATGCTTGGTCTGGGGGAAAATGTGTGTAAATGGGTTAGTAACTGGCTTAGTGATAGAAAGCAGAGGGTGGTTATAAATGGTATAGTCTCTAACTGGGTCACTGTGACCAGTGGGGTACCGCAGGGGTCGGTATTGGGACCTGTTCTCTTCAACATATTCATTAATGATCTGGTAGAAGGTTTACACAGTAAAATATCGATATTTGCAGATGATACAAAACTATGTAAAGCAGTTAATACAAGAGAAGATAGTATTCTGCTACAGATGGATCTGGATAAGTTGGAAACTTGGGCTGAAAGGTGGCAGATGAGGTTTAACAATGATAAATGTAAGGTTATACACATGGGAAGAAGGAATCAATATCACCATTACACACTGAACGGGAAACCACTGGGTAAATCTGGCAGGGAGAAGGACTTGGGGATCCTAGTTAATGATAAACTTACCTGGAGCAGCCAGTGCCAGGCAGCAGCTGCCAAGGCAAACAGGATCATGGGGTGCATTAAAAGAGGTCTGGATACACATGATGAGAGCATTATACTGCCTCTGTACAAATCCCTAGTTAGACCGCACATAGAGTACTGTGTCCAGTTTTGGGCACCAGTGCTCAGGAAGGATATAATGGAACTAGAGAGAGTACAAAGGAGGGTAACAAAATTAATAAAGGGGATGGGAGAACTACAATACCCAGATAGATTAGCGAAATTAGGATTATTTAGTCTAGAAAAAAGACGACTGAGGGGCGATCTAATAACCATGTATAAGTATATAAGGGGACAAAACAAATATCTCGCTGAGGATCTGTTTATACCAAGGAAGGTGACGGGCACAAGGGGGCATTCTTTCCGTCTGGAGGAGAGAAGGTTTTTCAACCAACATAGAAGAGGATTCTTTACTGTTAGGGCAGTGAGAATCTGGAATTGCTTGCCTGAGGAGGTGGTGATGGCGAACTCAGTCGAGGGGTTCAAGAGAGGCCTGGATGTCTTCCTGGAGCAGAACAATATTGTATCATACAATTATTAGGTTCTGTAGAAGGACGTAGATCTGGGGATTTATTATGATGGAATATAGGCTGAACTGGATGGACAAATGTCTTTTTTCGGCCTTACTAACTATGTTACTATGTTACTTTCTTCCCCCCAAAGTTGAGGGGAAATGGGGGATGTCTTACAAAGTGTACATGCCTTACCGATACCATGGGTGTAGGCCGCAGGCTGGGATGAGGGGGTGTCCGGGTGTCTCCGGGTGCCCGGCGGTTGCTGGCCGGTGTTGTGGGTGTCTTTGGTGCCCAGCCTGCAGCCTGCAACATCACCCCACTCCTGCCTTCTCCAGCAGTGACCCTGGGAAGCAATAAGACTTATGGATTATAAGAAGCACTACCATTTTATTAAAAAAAAAATTCTTATTTTTATCCTCAAAATTTGGGGTGTGTCTTATAATCTGGAGCGTCTTATATTCTGAAAAATACGGTAAATTCAGCATTTATGTTTCAGATATGTTTATTATAATATCTCTCTTATATATTCTATCTCCTTTAAGCAATGAGTCTTATGTCTTTAATCATACAGACGGCCATTTAGTTTGCATCTTTATTTTTAGCTTCTGCACAGGCGCACTAATGATTTATACTCCTTTTTGGAGACATCGCCTTTGCTTTTCCGCTGCTGCCTCTTTGCCTCATTTACGGCTGCTATGTGTCATCACACCTGTGTAGTCTCATTGTTATAATTGCGCCTTCAGCACGGCTGGCTCCCTCCTTCTGTTCCACTGAACCAGCGCTTCACACCGATAATGTGTTTTCTCTGATTACTTCACCTATTTATTTTCTGACATAGGCGCGTCTGACAACTTCCCCTGATGAAGCTGCCCGCAGCAGCGATACGCGAGGGGCTTTCCCCACACCCCTATCTCACTGGGACTTTACGCTTATTTCAGCTCTATACATGAACCACTCTTGAACCGACCAGGCTGTCGCGACATCAGACAGCCAACTACCATTCCTTTTTGCTTTCTGCTGCACCTTCAGATTATACACCACAGCTTGTATACATCATTTAGTTTTGGAATTTTTTACCATCTACATCTAACCAGGCTTTCCAGACCTGGAGATATACACACCTTGTGGTCTGGATCTAAATCCACTGTTCACATTACATCTTACATATGCCCAGAGCATGTGCTGCTATTTTTGGGTTTAATACTATTGGGAGCATGATGTTTCAGTTTATTATACTTGTTGTTTACATGTTTTCTAATCTTCATCATGCCCCATTTTGTGAATGTGTCTGTTTCGCTTTGCATGTTATACAGTGGATATCTTGTGGCTCATTTATAGCATATGTGTTATTCATTGCTTGGGCCTTCTGGTTCATTGTTTATTATGACCCACACTATTCCACCTTCAGGGGTGTGGTTTATTTTCCATGTTCTTATACATGTTTTTAAGTGGTTTTAATGTTTGCTGTGTCTCATAAAAGATTTGTATTTTTAGCTATTATGTGGATGTGCACACCATTCTTTGGTTGGTATTTCTTCTCTCCAGTTCATGGTTATTATCTGTACTAGGTGTTGCACTCCATTATTACATTTGTATCTTTTTCTACCATATAAGGTAATGTATCTGAGCTTATAAAAGTTGTTTGATTGGTACGGTGTTACATCATAAAAGTTTGGTACTCAAAATGAGAGAAACAGGACAAGCAGAAAGTACGTATACCAACTGTCTAGGAAACAGAAGATAGTAATTAAACACATGGATTGAGACAGAAAGGTGCCTTAGGGGTCAGTATTGGTCCCTCTTCTTTTTAACATGTTTATTAATGACCGTGTGGAGAGCATATAAAGTAGAATTGCAATATTTGCAGATGCACTTAACTTAGGTTAATCACTCAGCACAGAAATGTTGAAGTGTTACAGTGGGCTTTATATAAGCTGGAGGCTTAGGCTGAGAAATGGCAGTAGATAACAGTAAGGTCGTGTGTACTTATATAATTATGTAATAAATTGTAGAACACTTGGTAACAATTTCACTGAAAAAGACTTGGGCGTATGGGTGGATCGCAAACTCAGCTTTAGTGAACAGTGCAAGGCAGCTGTTGCCAAGGCAAACAAAATCATGGAGTGCATTAAAGGAGGCATAGAGGCTCATGACAAGAACATACCATATTTTTCAGATTATAAGACGCACTTTTCTTTACACCAAATTTGGGAGGAAAATGGGGGTGCATCTTATAATCCAAAAGTAGCTTACTGGGGGGGGTCAGAAAAGGCAGGATCGCTGCTTCAGGATGCCAGGAGGAGTGGGGCAATGCTGTGGGCCCTAGGCTAAGAGGAGGGGATGTCTTGGTGCTGCGAGGCTGCGGGTCCTGGGATCTCCTAACATGTCTGCGCTGAGCAGAGTCCTCTTTCCCTTTGAATTCCCTGCTGTGGGAAATCATAAAGCAGAGTTAACACTAAGGCCCCTTTCACACATCAGATTTTTTCATGTCACAATCCATCGAATTAAAAAAAAAACGGATCAGAGACTGATGCCGCCGGATCAATTCTTTTCTGATAGACTTGTATTAGCGACGGATTGCAATGGATGGCCTCATGTTTCATCCGTCGTTCGCCGGATCATTCGAAAATTGTTTGTCCGGCAACCGGAGACAATGGACAAAGTAACGTTTTTTGTGTATGTCGAAAAATGGACAGCAACAGATCCTTCGCTGTCCGTCGTTTGCTAGAATGGAAGCCTATGGCGCCGGATCCATCAAATGATGGAATCCGGTGACGGATTCTGTTTTTTTAGCGGAGCATGCTGCGCTCCAATTAGCCAGATCTGCTAGTCGGATCCGTCCAAAAAACGGATCCGTTGCATCAGTTTTTCACAATCTGAACGGATTGTGACTAACGGCGAATAACTGATGTGTGAAAGGGGCCTTAGAGGTCAGGTCAAGGACAACATAAGAACGCAAGCAGGTGGTCAAAATGCAAACCGAGGTCATAAAATGGGTTAAATCAGGTGACACAACAGGAGCAGGAACTAGGGCTATAAATCAGGTAAGCAAAACATTTTGACTAGCAGAGGAAAATAAAGGCCCAGGGGATTAAATAGCAACCAGTCTTACCCAGATCTCTCAGAAAGGAGTAATCAAAACCAAACAATTACCCAATAGTTCTGTGATCTAGTGGCACCAAAAGTCTCATAAATAAAGCAGGACTGTAATAGTAATGCGTCACCCACAGCAAAGGAGCAACAATGTCCAGTAGCTGAAGTAGAAACAGAGGGCTCAATAACCAGCACAGATGTTACATTAACATGTTAGGCTATAGGTTGAACTCGATGGACTTGTCTAAACCTTAAAACTACTTATGAAACTATGATAGTTTTGAGGCGGTAGGTAGTAGGCATTTTGTGAGAAGAATATGCCACTTTAGTAGCCAGTACCCTGCTACATTAAATATAAATATAGAAATGCAAATTGGTAAAGAGTAAGATGGAAAAAATGATCTACAAAGCATTTATCCAATGCTAGAAATATTTATTTTACTGCTGGCTGTCTTTTGTATTTCCAGTGTTTAACTGCCTTCATAAAACCAAGCTAAATTCAATTATTTCTTTTACTGTGATTTGTGGATTGCGCTCGTAAAAGTGAATTCTTGTAATTATTTTCGTTACACTACAAAATATCTTTAAACGATGGGAATGGCTACCCATAAGAAGTCATTTTTCTACAATGCTAGCTTATTTAGAGTGACAACAAATAACAATATCAGTTGATTATGATTAGCTTCCATAATTCTTTCCTATGATAATACATTTTTTACAGTAATTATAGAACTGAATATGATTTACTGATGATCTAGAACTAGATCAGATTTTTTCAGATAAAGACTGCCGTAATAAGAAGCTACTATAATTAGTAGTATCCCTGTATATGTCCTAACGCAACAATAAAAATGTCTTTGTAGTAATCTAGTATACTACAGCTGAGAATTCACGCTTTGCAGCCAAATGCAAATCAGCCCAGTTTGTCTTACGGGTGAGCCCCTTCAGGCTAATTTGGCTTTAAAACTTGATTTCTCAGCTCTGGCATATAAAATAATTACAAAGATATTTTTTTTAATTTAATATTTGTACTAAGATCCATACAGCCATAACAGAATGCTGACTAGTTACTCTTAAATCTGATAAGTATTATACCCTGTGAATTAAAGCATTAAAAGATTTACTGAATAGTGATTAACGTTAGTAATGCAACTAAACATGCACTCAGTGCTGTACCCAGAGTCCGTGGCTCTGATGCAAAATTTGGACTTGGGCCACCACCTGTATGATGGTCTGATGCACGGGTGGTTATAGCATTCTAGATCCTAAAAAGACATATGTGTTCACTCTCCATGTAATAATGTTCCCATCCTGGCCCTTCTTGCAATAATGTTCCTATTCTGAACCCCTTCCTATGATAATGTCCCCCATCCTCGGCCCCTTCCTGGTATAATGTCCTCCTGCCTGGGCTCCTTCCAGGAATGTTCCCTATTCTGCCGCTCTTCCCCAACACATTTAAAAATGAAATAACCAATTCTTCACACCTTCGCTCGCTCACACAAGGTGCTTTATCCTCTTCCATAGCTGACGCAGAGACCGGCAGCTGACATTGTTTTTCCCACGACAGGAAGCGCATGACCATGACAGGCCCGCCGACGTGAGCTCTCAGCCTTTGATTAGTCAATGGCTTGTATTTCAGTACACAGAGCTGGTGGGTCTCTGGGCCGCAATGCATTTGAGTTGTATGTATGTCCTCGGATGAACATCCTGCTGGAATAGGCGCTGGCATGGGTGGACCCCCCTCTTGCATGAGCCCAATAACACTGTTTGCACTGCCATGATCTGAAGGACTGTTCTGGTATCACTTCTATGACAGTACAACCCTACAAATATTTCAACCATTACAGCCACATTCATTAACATGACAGGTATTATGTCACTGGGGAAAATATAGTACGTTTTTCAATGTGTTGAATGATTGAAGTCCCTAGAAAAGGAAGGAAATAGCAATATCTGCCATTTGGTGAAAGTCTGATGCCCATTTCTAACTAGGGAGATAACAGAAATGAGAATATACTGTAGGTGTATGAACTGAACATTAAGCATGGTATTGTGAAAAAATGTTTGCAAAGTTAGAAAATGTTTACCTAGTTCACACACAATCTAGACGTATACAGTATATGGGTTTATTTTACTACTACTTTATTTATTACAGTAAAGTAGTGGGTTATTATGCTTTTTTCACCATGTTCTATTAAAAGGGCTGGTAATAGCATTCTGGTCCCTAAGGGTACCGTCACACTATACGATTTACCTACGATCACGACCAGCGATATGACCTGGCCGTGATCGTAGGTAAATCGTAGTGTGGTCGCTGGGGAGCTGTCACACAGACAGCTCTCCAGCGACCAACGATGCAGAGGTCCCCGGGTAACCAGGGTAAACATCGGGTAACTAAGCGCAGGACCGCGCTTAGTAACCCGATGTTTACCCTGGTTACCAGCGTAAAAAAACAAACAAACAGCACATACTTACATTCCGGTGTCCGTCAGGTCCCTTGCCGTCTGCTTCCCGCACTGTGACTGCCGGCCGTAAAGTGAAAGCACAGCACAGTGGTGACGTCACCGCTCTGCTCTCCTTTCACTTTACGGCCGGCAGTCACTGAGTGCGGGAAGCAGACGGCAAGGACCTGACGGACACCGGAATGTAAGTATGCGCTGTTTTTTTTTTTTTACATTTACACTGGTAACCAGGGTAAACATCGGGTTACTAAGCGCGGCCCTGCGCTTAGTAACCCGATGTTTACCCTGGTTACAAGCGAACGCATCGCTGGATCGCATCGCTAGATCGGTGTCACACACACCGATCTAGCGATGACAGCGGGAGATCCAGCGACGAAACAAAGTTCCAAACGATCTGCTACGACGTACGATTCTCAGCAGGATCCCTGATCGCTGCTGCGTGTCAGACACAGCGATATCGTAACGATATCGCTGGAACGTCACGAATCGTACCGTCGTAGCGATCGAAATGGCAGTGTGTGACGGTACCCTAATGGCCAGTGTTGGGTTAAAATAATTGAATCAACTATTACTCATCCTCCCCCAATCCAGTGCTGCCTCTCTGCCACTGCCTTGTCTATGTTTACTGTTTGCAGCATAACATCTCCACTGCAGTCAATCTCTGCGGCAGCCAGAAAACAGTTAGCGGAGAAGGCTACTTTAACCCCTTCATGACCTTGGGATTTTTCGTTTTTCCGTGTTCGTTTTTCACTCTCCTCCTTCCCAGAGCCATAACTTTTTTATTTTTCCGTCAATTTGGCCATGTGAGGGCTAATTTTTTGCGGGACGAGTTGTACTTTTGAACGACATCATGTCATGTACTAGAAAACGGGAAAAAAATTCCAAGTGCGGTGAAATTGCAAAAAAAGTGCAATCCCACACTTGTTTTCTGTTTGCCTTTTTTGCTAGCTTCACTAAATGCTAAAACTGACCTGACATTATGATTCTCCAGGTCAGTACGAGTTCATAGACACCTAACATGACTAGGTTATTTTTTACCTGAGTGGTGAAAAAAAATTCCAAACTTTGCTAAAAAAAAAAAAATTGCGCCATTTTCCGATACTCGTATCGTCTCCATTTTTCATGATCTGGGGTCGGTTGAGGGCTTATTTTTTGCGTGCTGAGATGACGTTTTTAATGATAGCATTTTGGTGCAGATACGTTCTTTTGATCGCCCGTTATTGCATTTTAATGCAATGTCGCGGCGACCAAAAAAAACGTAATTCTGGCAATTCGCATTTTTTTCTCGCTGCGCCGTTTAGTGATAAGGTTAATGCTTTTTTTTAATTGATAGATCGGGCGATTCTGAGCGTGGCGATACCAAATACGTGTAGTTTTGATTTTTTTTTATTCATTTATTTTGATTGGGGCGAAAGGGGGGTGATTTAACCCCTTAATCCCATATGACGTACTATCCCGTCCAGGTGACCTGGGACTTAATTCCCAGTGACGGGATAGTACGTCATATGCGATCGGCCGCGCTCACGGGGGGAGCGCGGCCGATCGCGGCCGGGTGTCAGCTGCCTATCGCAGCTGACATCCGGCACTATGTGCCAGGAGCGGTCACGGACCGCTCCCGGCACATTAACCCCCGGCACACCGCGATCAAAGATGATCGCGATGTGCCGGCGGTGCAGGGAAGCATCGCGCAGGGAGGGGGCTCCATGCGTGCTTCCCTGAGACGATCGGTACACGGTGATGTGCTCACCGTGTACCGAACGTCTTCTCCCTGCAGTCCCCGGATCCAAAATGGCCGCTGGGCTGCATCCGGGTCCTGCAGGGAGCACTTCCGGGTCAGGATCAGGCTGCAGCTGCAGCTCTAATCCTGCCCGGCTGTATGTCAGATCACCGATCTAACAGAGTGCTGTGCACACTGTCAGATCGGTGATCTGTGATGTCCCCCCCTGGGACAAAGTGAAAAAGTAAAAAAAAAAATTTCCACACGTGTAAAAAAAAAAAAAAAAAAAAAAATTCCTAAATAAAGAAGAAAAAAAAAATATATTATTCCCATAAATACATTTCTTTATCTAAAAAAAAAACAAAAAAACAATAAAAGTACACATATTTAGTATCGCCGCGTCCGTAATGACCCGACCTATAAAACTGGCCCACTAGTTAACCCCTTCAGTGAACACCGTAAGAAAAAAAAAAAAAACGAGCCAAAAAACAACGCTTTATTATCATATCGCTGAACAAAAAGTGGAATAACACGCGATCAAAAAGACAGATATAAATAATCATGGTATCTCTGAAAACGTCATCTTGTCCCGCAAAAAATGAGCTGCCACATAGCATCATAACCAAAAAAATAAAAAAGTTATAGTCCTCAGAATAAAGCGATGCCAAAATAATTATTTTTTCTATAAAATAGCTTTTATCGTATAAAAGCGCCAAAACATAAAAAAAAAGATATAAATGAGGTATCGCTGTAATCGTACTGACCCGAAGAATAAAACTGCTTCATCAATTTTACCAAACGCGGAACGGTATAAACGCCTCCCCCAAAAGAAATTCATGAAAAGCTGGTTTTTGGTCATTCTGCCTCACAAAAAATCGGAATAAAAAGCGATCAAAAACTGTCACGTGTCCGAAAATGTAACCGATAAAAACGTCAACTCGTCCCGCAAAAAACAAGACCTCACATGACTCTGTGGACCAAAATATGGAAAAATTATAGGTCTCAAAATGTGGAGATGCAAAAACTTTTTTGCTATAAAAAGCGTCTTTTAGTGTGTGACGGCTGCCAATAATAAAAATCCGATATAAAAAACGCTATAAAAGTAAATCAAACCCCCCTTCATCACCCCCTTAGTTAGGCTAGGTTCACATTGCGTTAATGGGTTAACGCTAACGGACAGCGTTGCACGGCGAAAATGTCACAATTAACGCCGTGCAACGGGTCCGTTAGCGCACCCATTGACAGCAATGTGATTTTCGGGTGTAGCGCATCGCTAGAGCCTGCCATTTTCGGCTCGCGCTAGCAAGGTGCTATTCTTTTGTGGCGCGCCTCGGACGCTGCTTGCAGCGTCCGCGGCGCGCCCGAGGTCCGATCCCCGATCCTCCAGAGTGGGGACGTTAACGCGACCACTAAACACGACACCTAAAAAGACATTGCGTTAGCGCAATCCGCTAGCGCTAAACGGATTTCCCTAATGCAAAATGTTAGGGGTCGAGTTCCCGCTTCTGCACAGGGGGAATCTCGAGCCACCTCCGCTGCGGTCTCCCATTCTTGTCCAGCCGCAGTGGAGTCTGCTCAGCAAAGACGTCGGTCCCAGCGTCTTGCTCATTCTCACTCTGTTCTGAGAGTTACTGCTGCTTCTCCAGTCTCTGCCATTAAAGTCAGTGCTGGTCAGCAGCGAGCGGACTTCTCTGGGACTAAGTCCTTGTCTGCACGTACTGAGCATGTCCAGGGTAAGATCTCCCGTTGGAGATCGAGGGTCATGTGCTCAGGCTCTGCAGCACATTCCATTGGTCCTTTTGGCAGGTCTTGGAAGGGCAAAGGTACTGTAGCCACTTCCTGTGCTGCTGCTATATAAACTGCGCATGACCGCACGGCCATGCGCTAGTATTGTCTTACAATTGAATACGTGTGTTTGTTGTGAGTGCAAGTCGTTCATTAACCCCTTTACCCCCAAGGGTGGTTTGCACGTTAATGACCAGGCCAATTTTTACAATTCTGACCACTGTCCCTTTATGAGGTTATAACTCCGAAACGCTTCAACGGATCCTGGTGATTCTGACACTGTTTTCTCGTGACATATTGTACTTCATGATAGTGGTAAAATTTCTTTGATAGTACCTGCGTTTATTTGTGAAAAAAACGGAAATTTGGCGAAAATTTTGAAAATTTCGCAATTTTCAAACTTTGAATTTTTATGCAATTAAATCACAGAGATATGTCACACAAAATACTTAATAAGTAACATTTCCCACATGTCTCCTTTACATCAGCATAATTTTGGAACCAATTTTTTTTTTTGTTAGGGAGTTATAAGGGTTAAAAGTTGACCAGCAATTTCTCATTTTTACAACACCATTTTTTTTTAGGGACCACGTCTCATTTGAAGTCATTTTGAGGGGTCTATATGATAGAAAATGCCCAAGTGTGACACCATTCTAAAAACTGCACCCCTCAAGGTGCTCAAAACCACATTCAAGAAGTTTATTAACCCTTCAGGTGTTTAATAGGAATTTATGGAATGTTTAAATAAAAATGAACATTTAACTTTTTTACACAAAAAATTTACTTCAGCTCCAATTTGTTTTATTTTACCAAGGGTAACAGGAGAAATTGGACCCAAAAAGTTGTTGTCCAATTTGTCCTGAGTACGCTGATACCCCATATGTGGCAGTAAACCACTGTTTGGGCGCATGGGAGAGCTCGGAAAGGAAGGAGCGCTATTTGACTTTTCAATGCAAAATTGACAGGAATTGAGATGGGACGCCATGTTGCGTTTGGAGAGCCACTGATGTGCCTAAACATTGAAACCCCCCACAAGTGACACCATTTTGGAAAGTAGACCCCCTAAGGAACTTATCTGGATGTGTGGTGAGCACTTTGACCCACCAAGTGCTTCACAGAAGTTTATAATGCAGAACCGTAAAAATAAAAAATCATATTTTTTCACAAAAATTATATTTTTGCCCCCAATTTTTTATTTTTCCAAGGGTAAGAGAAGAAATTGGACCTCAAAAGTTGTTGTCCAATTTGTCCTGAGTACGCTGATACCCCATATGTGGCAGTAAACCACTGTTTGGGCGCATGGGAGAGCTCGGAAGGGAAGGAGCGCAGTTTGACTTTTCAATGCAAAATTGACAGAAATTGAGATGGGACGCCATGTTGCGTTTGGAGAGCCACTGATGTGCCTAAACATTGAAACCCCCCACAAGTGACACCATTTTGGAAAGTAGACCCCCTAAGGAACTTATCTAGAGGTGTGGTGAGCACTTTGACCCACCAAGTGCTTCACAGAAGTTTATAATGCAGAACCGTAAAAATAAAAAATCATATTTTTTCACAAAAATTATATTTTTGCCCCCAATTTTTTATTTTTCCAAGGGTAAGAGAAGAAATTGGACCTCAAAAGTTGTTGTCCAATTTGTCCCGAGTACGCTGATACCCCATATGTGGCAGTAAACCACTGTTTGGGCGCATGGGAGAGCTCGGAAGGGAAGGAGCGCCGTTTGACTTTTCAATGCAAAATTGACAGGAATTGAGATGGGACGCCATGTTGCGTTTGGAGAGCCACTGATGTGCCTAAACATTGAAACCCCCCACAAGTGACACCATTTTGGAAAGTAGACCCCCTAAGGAACTTATCTGGATGTGTGGTGAGCACTTTGACCCACCAAGGGCTTCACAGAAGTTTATAATGCAGAGCCATAAAAATAAAACAAAATTTTTTTCCCACAAAAATTATTTTTTAGCCCCCAGTTTTGTATTTTCCCTAGGGTAACAGGAGAAATTGGACCCCAAAAGTTGTTATCCAATTTGTCCTGAGTACGCTGATACCCCATATGTGGGGGGGAACCACCGTTTGGGCGCATGGGAGGGTTCGGAAGGGAAGGAGCGCCATTTGGAATGCAGACTTAGATGGAATGGTCTGCAGGCGTCACATTGCGTTTGCAGAGCCCCTAATGTACCTAAACAGTAGAAACCCCCCACAAGTGACACCATTTTGGAAAGTAGACCCCCTAAGGAACTCATCTTGATGTGTTGTGAGAGCTTTGAACCCCCAAGTATTTCACTACAGTTTATAACGCAGAGCCATGCAAATAAAAAATATTTTTTTTTCCACAAAAATTATATTTTAGCCCCCAGTTTTGTATTTTTCCAAGGTTAGCAGGAGAAATTGGACCCTAAATGTTGTTGTCCAATTTGTCCTGAGTACGCTGATACCCGATATGTGGGGGGGAACCACCGTTTGGGCGCATGGGAGGGCTCGGAAGGGAAGGAGCATCATTTGGAATGCAGACTTAGATGGATTGGTCTGCAGGCGTCACATTGCGTTTGCAGAGCCCCTAATGTACCTAAACATTGAAACCCCCCACAAGTGACCCCATATTGGAAACTAGACCCCTCAATGAACTTATCTAGATGTGTTGTGAGAACTTTGAACCCCCAAGTGTTTCACTACAGTTTATAACGCAGAGCCGTGAAAATAAAAAATCTTTTTGTTTTCCCACAAAAATTATTTTTTAGCCCCCAGTTTTGTATTTTCCCAAGGGTAACAGGAGAAATTGGTCCACAAAAGTTGTTGTCCAATTTGTCCTGAGTACGCTGATACCCCATATGTTGGGGTAAACCCCTGTTTGGGCACACAGGAGAGCTCGGAAGGGAAGGAGCACTGTTTTACTTTTTCAACGCAGAATTGGCTGGAATTGAGATCGGACGCCATGTCGTGTTTGGAGAGCCCCTGATGTGCCGAAACAGTGGAAACCCCCCAATTATAACTGAAACCCTAATCTAAACACACCCCTAACCCTAATTCCAACGGTAACCCTAACCACACCTCTAACCCTGACACACCCCTAACCCTAATCCCAACCCTATTCCCAACTGTAAATGTAATCTAAACCCTAACCCTAACTTTAGCCCCAACCCTAACTGTAGCCCCAACCCTAACCCTAGCCCTAACCCTAGCCCTAACCCTAGCCCTAACCCTAACCCTAGCCCTAACCCTAGCCCTAACCCTAGCCCTAACCCTAGCCCTAACCCTAACCCTAACCCTAGCCCTAACCCTAGCCCTAGCCCTAGCCCTAACCCTAGCCCTAACCCTAGCCCTAGCCCTAACCCTAACCCTAGCCCTAACCCTAGCCCTAGCCCTAACCCTAGCCCTAACCCTAGCCCTAATGGGAAAATGGAAATAAATACTTTTTTTTATTTTTCCCTAACTAAGGGGGTGATGAAGGGGGGTTTGATTTACTTTTATAGCGAGTTTTTTAGCGGATTTTTATGATTGGCAGCCGTCACACACTGAAAGACCCTTTTTATTGCAAAAAATATTTTTTGCAATACCACATTTTGAGAGCTATAATTTTTCCATATTTTGGTCCACAGAGTCATGTGAGGTCTTGTTTTTTGCGGGACGAGTTGACGTTTTTATTGAAAACATTTTTGGGCACGTGACATTTTTTTATCGCTTTTTATTCCGATTTTTGTGAGGAAGAATGACCAAAAGCCAGCTATTCATGAATTTCTATTGGGGGAGGCGTTTATACCGTTCCGCGTTTGGTAAAATTGATAAATCAGTTTTATTCTTCGGGTCAGTACGATTACAGCGATACCTCATTTATATCATTTTTTTATGGTTTGGTGCTTTTATACGATAAAAACTATTTTACAGAAAAAATAATTATTTTTGCATCGCTTTATTCTCAGGACTATAACTTTTTTAATTTTTTGCTGATGATGCTGTATGGCGGCTCTTTTTTTGCGGGACAATATGACGCTTTCAGCGGTACCATGGTTATTTATATCTGTCCTTTTGATCGCGTGTTATTCCACTTTTTGTTCGGCGGTATGATAATAAAGCGTTGTTTTTTGCCTCGTTTTTTTTTTTTTTTTCTTACGGTGTTTACTGAAGGGGTTAACTAGTGGGACAGTTTTATAGGTCGGGTCGTTACGGACGCGGCGATTCTAAATATGTGTACTTTTATTGTTTTTTTTTTTTATTTAGATGAAGAAATGTATTTATGGGAATAATATATATTTTTTTTTTTTCATTATTTTGGAATATTTTTTTTTATTTTTTTTACACATTTGGAAAATTTTTTTTTTACTTTTTTACTTTGTCCCAGGGGGGGACATCACAGATCAGTGATCTGACAGTTTGCACAGCACTCTGTCAGATCACTGATCTGACATGCAGCGCTGCAGGCTTCACAGTGCCTGCTCTGAGCAGGCACTGTGAAGCCACCTCCCTCCCTGCAGGACCCGGATCCGCGGCCATCTTGGATCCGGGGCTCGAGCAGGGAGGGAGGTGAGGAGACCCTCGCAGCAACGCGATCACATCGCGTTGCTGCGGGGGGCTCAGGGAAGCCCGCAGGGAGCCCCCTCCCTGCGCGGTGCTTCCCTGCACCGCCGGCACATCGCGATCATCTTTGATCGCGGTGTGCCAGGGGTTAATGTGCCGGGGGCGGTCCGTGACCGCTCCTGGCACATAGTGCCGGATGTCAGCTGCGATAAGCAGCTGACACCCGGCCGCGATCGGCCGCGCTCCCCCCGTGAGCGCGGCCGATCGGCTATGACGTACTATCCCGTCCAGGGTCAGATAAGCCCAGGGCACCTCGACGGGATAGTACGTCTAAGGTCACAGAGGGGTTAAATACCCCTACCCTATTGTATGACTGTTCGCATATGGAGTATGGCTGCTATCTAGCGCCCGACTAATCACTCAACGTGTCACACACGTATCAGCGTCTATTGCTGTGACCGCCAGTGCGGCGCCACGCGCCAGTAGTGCGCTTCCTGACCCACATCTGGGTGCTTAGTGGTGCCTGCCAGCACGGCACAGTTCGCACTTCGGTGCTCTAATTATAAGAGTTGCCTAACACACCCTGTTGCGGTGTTGTGTCAGCAAGTGGTCTAATCGGACTTCAATCCTGTGTCTTGGGGTTGTGTTCGCTGACTCCTTGCTTGCACTCTTTAGTGCGGTATTGCGGACCTGTGGTTTTACCGGGTTCGCTTCCACCGCCATATTACGCTGCCATTTACTGGCAGCAGGTTTTTACCTGCACGGTGGACCCCGGACTGCGAACGCATCTATTACATCTTTCTTGGTGCGTTCCGCCAGTCCTAACACAATGTGAACCTAGCCTTAGGGAAAAATAATAAAATTTTTTAAAAATGTATTTATTTCCATTTTCCCATTAGGGTTAGGGCTAGGGTTAGGGTTAGGGCTAGGGTTAGGGTTTGGATTACATTTACGGTTGGGATTAGGGTTGGGATTAGAATTAGGGGTGTGTCAGGGTTAGGTGTGTGATTAGGGTTAGGGGTGCGTTTGGATTAGGGTTTCAGTTATAATTGGGGGGTTTCCACTGTTTAGGCACATCAGGGGCTCTCCAAACACGACATGGCGTCCGATCTCAATTCCAGCCAATTCTGCATTGAAAAAGTAAAACAGTGCTCCTTCACTTCCGAGCTCTCCCGTGCGCCCAAACAGGGGTTTACCCCAACATATGGGGTATCATCGTACTCGAGACAAATTGGACAACAACTTTTTGGGTCCAAGTTCTCTTGTTATCCTTGGGAAAATAAAAATTTGGGGGGCTAAAAATCATTTTTGTGGGAAAAAAAAAAGGATTTTTTATTTTCACGGCTCTGCGTTGTAAACTGTAGTGAAACACTAGGGGGTGCAAAGTTTTCACAACACATCTAGATAAGTTCCGTGGGAGGTCTAGTTTCCAATATGAGGTCACTTGTGGGGGTTTGTACTGTTTGGGTACATCAGGGGCTCTGCAAATGCAACGTGACTCCTGCAGACCAATCCATCTAAGTCTGCATTCCAAATGGCGCTCCTTCCCTTCCGAGCTCTGCCATGCGCCCAAACAGTGGTTCCCCCCCACATATTGGGTATCAGCGTACTCAGGACAAATTGGACAACAACTTTTGGGGTCCAATTTATTCTGTTACCCTTGTAAAAATACAAAGCTGGGGGCCCAAAAATCATTTTTGTGAAAAAAAAAAGAATTTTTATTTTCACGGCTCTGCGTTATAAACTGTAGTGAAACACTTAGGGGTTCAAAGTTCTCACAACACATCTAGATAAGTTCCTTGGGAGGTCTAGTTTCTAATATGGGGTCACTTGTGGGGGGTTTGTACTGTTTGGGTACATCAGGGGCTCTGCAAATGCAACGTGACTCCTGCAGACCAATCCATCTAAGTCTGCATTCCAAATGGCGCTCCTTCACTTCCGAGCTCTGCCATGCGCCCAAACAGTGGTTCCCCCACACATATTGGGTATCAGCGTACTCAGGACAAATTGGACAACAACTTTTGGGGTCCAATTTATTCTGTTACCCTTGTGAAAATACAAAACTGGGGGCTAAAAAATAATTTTTGCGAAAAAAAAAAAAATTATTTTAACGGCTCTGCATTATAAACTGTAGTGAAACACTTGGAGGTTCAAAGCTCTCAAAACACATCTAGATAAGTTCCTTAGGGGGTCTAGTTTCCAAAATGGTGTCACTTGTGGGGGGTTTTAATGTTTAGGCACATCAGGGGCTCTCCAAACCAACATGGCGTCCCATCTTAATTCCAGTCAATTTTGCATTGAAAAGTCAAATGGTGCTCCTTCCCTTCCGAGCTCTGCTATGCGCCCAAACAGTGGTTTACCCCCACATATGGGGTATCAGCGTACTCAGGACAAATTGCACAACAACTTTTGTGGTCTAATTTCTTCTCTTACCCTTGGGAAAATAAAAAATTGGTGGCGAAAAGATCATTTTTGTGAAAAAATATGATTTTTTATTTTTACGGCTCTGCATTATAAACTTCTGTGAAGCACTTGTTGGGTCAAAGTGCTCACCACACCTCTAGATAAGTTCCTTAAGGGGTCTACTTTCCAAAATGGTGTCACTTGTGGGGGTTTCAATGTTTAGGCACATCAGGGGCTCTCCAAACGCAACATGGCATCTCATCTCAATTCCAGTCAATTTTGCATTGAAAAGTAAAATGGCGCTCCTTCCCTTCCGAGCTCTGCCATACGCCCAAACAATGGTTTACACCCATATATGGGGTATCAGCGTACTCAGGACAAATTGGACAACAATTTTTGAGGCCCAATTTCTTCTCTTACTTTTGGGAAAATAAAAAATTGGGGGCGAAAAGATCATTTTTGTGAAAAAATATGATTTTTTATTTTTACGGCTCTGCATTATAAACTTCTGTGAAGCAATTGGTGGGTCAAAGTAGTCACCACACATCTAGATAAGTTCCTTAGGGTGTCTACTTTCCAAAATGGTGTCACTTGTGGGGGTTTCAATGTTTAGGCACATGAGGGGCTCTCCAAACGCAACATGGCGTCCCATCTCAATTCCTGTCAATTTTGCATTGAAAAGTCAAATGGCGCTCCTTTCCTTCCGAGCTCTGTCATGCGCCCAAACAGTGGTTTACCCCCACATATGGGGTATCAGCGTACTCAGTACAGATTGTACAACAACGTTTGGCATCCATTTTATCCTATTACCCTTGGTAAAATAAAACAAATTGGAGCTGAAATAAATTTTGTGTGAAAAAAAGTTAAATATTCATTTTTATTTAAACATTCCAAAAATTCCTGTGAAACCCCTGAAGGGTTAATAAACTTCTTGAATGTGGTTTTGAGCACCTTGAGGGGTGCAGTTTTTAGAATGGTGTCACACTTGGGTATTTTCTATCATATAGACCCCTCAAAATGACTTCAAATGAGATGTGGTCCCTAAAAGAAAATGGTGTTGTAAAAATGAGAAATTGCTGGTCAACTTTTAATCCTTATAACTCCCTAACAAAAAAAAATTTTGGTTCCAAAATTGTGCTGATGTAAAGTAGACATGTGGGAAATGTTACTTATTAAGTATTTTGCGTGACATATCTCTGTGATTTAAGGGCATAAAAATTTAAAGTTGGAAAATTGCGAAATTTTCTAAATTTTCGCCAAATTTCCGTTTTTTTCACAAATAAACGCAAGTTATATCGAATAAATGTTACCACTAAAATGAAGTACAATATGTCACGAGAAAACAATGTCAGAATCGCCAAGATCCATTGAAGCGTTCCAGAGTTATAACCTCATAAAGGGACAGTGGTCAGAATTGTAAAAATTGGCCCGGTCATTAACGTGCAAACCACCCTCGGGGCTTAAGGGGTTAAACTTTTATTTATTTATTTTTCACATTTTTTTTTACTTTTTTTTTTTACTTTTGCCATGGGAGGCTAGAAGCAGGCACAACCCGATCGCCTCTGCTACATAGCAGTGATCATCAGATCGCTGTTATGTAGCAGAATTGCAGGTGTGCTGTGAGCGCCGACCACAGGGTGGCGCTCACAGCTGCCGGGGATCAGTAACCATAGAGGTCTCAAGGACCTCTATGGTTACTATTCTGAAGCATCACCGACCTCCGATCATGTGACGGGGTCGGCGATGCGATCATTTCCGGCCGCCCGGCCGGAAGTGGTAGTTAAATGCCGCTGTCTGCGTTTGACAGCGGCATTTAACTAGTTAATAGGTGCGGGCAGATCGCGATTCTGCCCGCGCCTATTACGGGCACATGTCAGCTGTTCAAAACAGCTGACATGTCCCAGCTTTGATGCGGGCTCACCGCGGAGCCCTGCATCAAAGCAGGGGATCTGACCTCGGAAGTACTATCCCGTCCGAGGTCAGAAAGGGGTTAAATTAGTGCTAGATCCTAACTGACCGATAAATTGGTAGGCTTTTTTTTCCCAGGACAGGTATGTTTAATACATATCAGGTCAGTATCCCATCAGAGAAAGGTCACCTTGTCGTACATAGTGCAAACATATGAATTGGGCAATTCTAATTACCTTTAATTTATAAATATATTTTATATAGCAGTAATGAAGGATACAGGAGCAGCAGAGGAAAAGAAGCATTAGGCTGGGTTCACACTTGCGTTGTGCAGTCCGTTCAACACATCCGTTAAACGGACTGCACTAGCGCAAGTGCCGACGTCTGCACAGCGCTAGCGCAGATGGAGCATCTGCTAGCTCCATCTGCGCTAGCAGTGACGGACCCGGAAACGCTGCAGTCCGCGTCTCGGGTCCGTCATTCAATGACGGCACATCGCTAGCACGCGCCCATTGTGGGCATGCGCTAACGATGCGTCCGCCATTGAAAGTTATGGCGGCATTAACGGACTACGTTACACCGCGTTATACCGCGGTGTAACGTAGTCCGTTAAACGGGCCACACTAACGTAGTGTGAACCCAGCCTAGGACAAGGGGAGAGTGAGTAACATCTGATTATATTATTTTAACCCAGCAATGCCCATCAGAGGTCAGAATGCTAAAACCAGAAAACCCCTTTACGGACAAGGAGCAGATTTACAAAGCTTGTCATCAAACATATAAACACCATGTGATATCTATTCCACTCCGCTAATGTGCAAATTGTCTCTTTAGAGAGGAAGAGAACTAGAACTCTAGCCCCACCTATAGCAAGTAGCAATCCTAGAAGTCATTATCAACTGTGTTTTTGGGTTATTGCTAGTGTTGAGCATTCCGATACCGCAAGTATCGGGTATCGGCCGATATTTGCGGTATCGGAATTCCGATACCGAATTCCGATACTTCCCGCGTATCGGATACCGGAATCGGAAGTTCCCAGAATTCAAACTGAACGCAGCAGCCAATGAGGAATGATTGGAAGTGTGGGCACATCCTGTTTAGCATGGTGGGCATGTAAGTACTGGCAAGGCTTGGATTGGCTGCTGAAATGATGTCACTCTGCACTATAAAAAACGCTGCCGCCATTTTGCGCTCACTCTGCTGTGATTTCAGTTAGGGACAGGACGCTGTGTTCTAACTGAGGGCCAGTCGAGCTAGCTAATTGCTTTATTTTCCTTTCCAAAGGCTAATTTAGCAAAACGCTGTGTGTTCTTCACTGTTCACCTTGCTCTTGCCTTGCAGCACTGTTTTAACAGCGTTCTGCAAGGTCTCTGTGTGTGTGTGTGTGTGTGTGCAGCTCACTCTGTAGTCTGTGTGCAGCCATATACCCGGTTGTATTCAGCTCAGGGGGGGTTCACACTGCCTCACACAGTTGTCCTTTTTTGCTCTTAGTGCAGCCTGCTGCACATTTTTTCTCAAATTTCCTATTAGTGTTTTTCCACCAGTCTCCAGCTCTATTGTGGAAAAACACTACATAGGATAACCTAGAGGGGGGTTTTTGGGCCTTGCAGCGCCGTTTACGGCTGTCTGCACGGTCTCCGTGTGAGCCCAGCTCGCCCTGTAGTCTGTGTGCAGCCATAGCCGGTTGGATTCAGCTCAGGGTTCGTTACTGGCTCATACCTTGAGAAAAATTTTACTTTTTTTCAAATAGTGCAGCCTGTTTAAAATTTGAAAAAAAAATTCCTATTAGTGTCTTTCCACTCGTATCCAGCTAAATAGTGGAAAAACACTATATAGGATAACCTAGAGGAGGGTTTTTTGGCCTTGCAGCGCCGTTTACGGCTGTCTGCACGGTCTCCGTGTGAGCCCAGCTCGCCCTGTAGTCTGTGTGCAGCCATAGCCGGTTGGATTCAGATCAGGGTTCGTTACTGGCTCATACCTAGAGAAAAATTTTACTTTTTTTCAAATAGTGCAGCCTGTTTAAAATTTGAAAAACAAAAATTCCTATTAGTGTCTTTCCACTCGTATCCAGCTAAATAGTGGAAAAACACTATATAGGATAACCTAGAGGAGGGTTTTTTGGCCTTGCAGCGCCGTCTACGGCTGTCTGCACGGTCTCTGTGTGAGCGCAGTTCGCCCTGTAGTCTGTGTGCAGCCATAGCCGGTTGGATTCAGCTCAGGGTGCGTTACTGCCTCATACCTTGAAAAACAATTTCCTTTTTTTCAAATAGTGCAGCCAGTTTAAAATTTGAAAAAAAAAATTCCTATTAATGTCTTTCCACTCGTATCCAGCTAAATAGTGGAAAAACACTATATAGGATAACCTAGAGGAGGTTTTTTTGGCCTTGCAGCGCCGTTTACGGCTGTCTGCACGGTCTCCGTGTGAGCCCAGCTCGCCCTGTAGTCTGTGTGCAGCCATAGCCGGTTGGATTCAGCTCAGGGTTTGTTACTGCCTCATACCTTGAGAAAAATTTTACTTTTTTTCAAATAGTGCAGCCTGTTTAAAATTTGAAAAAAAAAATTCCTATTAGTGTCTTTCCACTCGTATCCAGCTAAATAGTGGAAAAACACTATATAGGATAACCGAGAGGAGGGTTTTTTGGCCTTGCAGCGCCGTTTACGGCTGTCTACACGGTCTCCGTGTGATTTAAACTAGCTCTGTAGCCTGATCTGCACCAAAAAAAAAGTTAAGTTCACCAAACACAACTTAACACTTGTGTAGGCCACATTTGAAAAATAATAAAGTTTAGTCCACAATTTACAACATTAGTGTTTCTTACACCTGTTAGGAGGAGCATTTCAGGAATAAGCACACTAAGGCCTTAGTACTTTTCTGCTTATCTTTATCTGTCAACCAAGATGAAGAGGGCAGGGAGTAAGGCACGTGGGCGTGGGCGCGGAGCAGGGAGAGGAGCAGGGAGAGGACGTGGTGATTCTGTGCCTGCTGCGGGCGCCGGTGACTCGTCGTCACTCAGTTTCAGCAGGGAACAGTCCTTCATGCGCAGCTTTGTCGGAGAGCGCCGTGCACCGCTGCTACGTGAAGACCAAATTGAAGCCGTTGTCGGGTGGATGGCAGCTAACGCCTCGGCATCGACTTCAGTTAGTGCCACATCCTCTCAGGCACAGAGCACTGGAGAGCAGCCATCTGTCTCTTCACCACCTGCCAAATTGGCCAGGCAGTCAGAGAGCCCAGGACAGGAGCCGTCTCTACTTCTGTTCTCTGAATCTCTTGGCTTGGAAACAGGGGGCCAGCCAAGCAGCATTGGAGAAATGGAAGAAGAGGCAGTGTGCAGTGATGCCCAAAAGCTTTATCTCTCTGACTCTGAAGAGGCAGGTGGGCCAGTGCCTCCGGTGACCACAGCGCAGTACGCATCTGATGATGAAACTCAGGTGCCGCTTTCTGATGCGTACTGTGCTGCCGAGACTACCCAGGAGGAGCAGTTGGTGGCAGAGGGCAGTGGAGATGATGAGGTCCTTGACCCATCGTGGCGTGAGGAACAGGAAGGTGGTGGGAGCAGCTCTGAGGAAGAGCTTTCCCTTACGGGCCAAAGAGGGAGAGGGAGGGGGAAGACTGCGGAGCCTGTAGCCTCCACTTTGGCACCCGTTAGGAGCCTGTCTCTTTCCAAAGCCAAAAAGGGCGCTCCCAAGACTTGCAGTGCCTGGTTCTTTTTTGACACAGTTGCAGATGACATTTGTTTTGTCAAATGCAAGCTGTGTCATCAGAAAGTAAAAAGAGGTAAAAGTGTCAGCAACCTCAATACCACAAATATGTGGAAACATGTGCGGAACAGGCACGCGGTGGAGTTACAGAAACACAGTGAAGACGTAGGCCAACCAACAGCGGCAGCTACCACCTCTTCATCTCGTGTTGCCTCTTCCTCCACTGTTGTCCAGAGACCTAGTGTAATTCCACCCACAGCACCACCTTCCCAGTCATCCTCACACTCCCAGTCTACTCTACAGCCATCGGTAGTCCAGGCATGGGAGAAAAGGCGGGCATTCTCGGCCAACCACCCCTGAGCACAGGCTCTGAATGCAGGCATTGCCAAACTGTTGTCCCTGGAAATGCTCTCGTTCAGGCTGGTGGAGACTGACAGCTTCCGTGACTTGATGGCATTGGCAGTCCCACAGTACAAGGTGCCCAGCCGCTTTTACTTCAGCAGGCAGGCTGTCCCTGCCCTGCACAGGCATGTTGAGGCAAACATAAAACATGCGCTACTGAACGCCGTCAGTAGCAAGGTCCACCTCACCACCGATGCGTGGACCAGTCAGCATGGACAGGGGCATATGTTTCCCTCACTGCCCATTGGGTTAATGTTGTTGAGCCAGGTACAGATCGTGCGAGTGGCGCAGGACGTGTCCTGCCCACTCCAAGGATTGCAGGAATCCAGTCTGTACGCATCGACTCCTCCTCTTACACCAGTTCCTCTGATTCCTCTCTGCAGGATCCGTCACAGTCCACCTCCACATGGACCCGTGAACGTTTACCTATGACCGACATGAGCACAGCCGTGGCCAAACGTCAGCAGGCCGTCTTGAAACTAGTTTCATTGGGGCATCGAAGCCACACAGCGCAGGAGCTCTGGAATGCCATCAAGCAGGAGAGCGATGTGTGGTTACTGCCAGCGAATCTCCAGCCAGGCATGGTAGTGTGTGACAATGGCCGAAATCTGGTGGCAGCTTTGGCCCTTGGCAACCTCACTCACATCCCATGTCTGGCACATGTGCTCAATTTGGTTGTGCAGAGTTTTCTGAGGGACTATCCGGATCTTGATGCCCTGCTGCACAAGGTCCGCCTAGAGTGTGCTCACTTGCGGCGTTCCAGCTTGGCCAGATCCCGCATTGCTGCTCTGCAGCGCCGATTCCGCCTTCCGGAACACCGCATCATATGTGACCTACCTACCCGGTGGAATTCCACGTTACATATGTTGGAGCGGTTGTGTGAGCAGCAGCAAGCAGTTATGGAGTACCAGCTGCATCAGGCGCAAAGAAGTCGCAGTCAGCGCCGATCAGACTTCACAACCACAGAGTGGGCCACTATGAAGGACGTCTGCCAGGTTTTGCGTCCTTTTGATTATTCCACGCGGATGGCAAGTGCAGATGATGCACTAGTCAGCATGACTGTCCCCCTTATCTGCCTGCTTCAGCAAACTTTGCAAGGGTTAAGGGATGATGTTGTGGAAGAGGTGGAGGATGAGGAGTCACCTTTTCCATCAGCTTCTGGAGAGTCAGCGCCACGTGGTTCCTCACAAAGGGGTACGCAGGGGCCAATTTGTGAGGAGAATGAGGAGGAGTCAATGGAGGAGGAAGAGCTCCGTCCAGAGGAGGGAGCGACACAATTGTCCAGTGGTCAGTGTGTACAGCGAGGGTGGGGTGATGACGAGCGGGCAGAGATCATGTCTCAAGCAGGGGACAGCGTTTCTGGGCCAGTTGGCACTCTGCAGCACATGGTGGATTTCATGCTGCAGTGCCTGAGAAACGACCGCCGCATCGACCACATTCTCAACATGCCTGATTATTGGGTGTTCACCCTCCTCGATCCTCGCTACCGGGACAACGTCCAAAACCTCATCCCTGCGTTGACCCGGGAGCGTAAATTGCGGGAGTACCACGACACACTGGTGAATTCCATCATCTTCTCCTGTCCAACTGAGAGGAGTGCTGCTAGTGCTTTACAAAGCAGCTCAGTGCGTCGAGGCAGTGGGGGAGGCTCTGCCCAAAGAGGGAGCAGAAGCAGTGCCTCTGCCCAAGGCAAGCCCAGTATGGCACAACTCTGGCACACTTTTGTGTGCCCGCCCCAAATGTCTACACCATCACCGGCGGCTCCAGTCAGCAGGAGGCAACAGTTCCGTCAGATGGTGACAGACTACATGGCTTGCCCTCTTACTGTACTCCCAGACGGCTCTTCCCCGTTCAAGTTTTGGGTCTCTAAGCTGGATACATGGCCAGAGCTAAGCCAGTATGCATTGGAGGTGCTGGCTTGCCCTGCGGCTAGTGTCTTATCGGAACGTGTCTTTAGTGCCGCAGGTGGTGTACTAACAGACCGTCGCATGCGACTATCCTCCGATAACGTTGACCGGCTTACTTTCCTGAAAATGAACCAGGCCTGGATCTCGCAGGAATTTGCCACTCCTCTGCCTGATTAAGTAATTGGGTGTCATCCAGGTCTCCTGCTGTGTTCATCTTTCTACCACCTGAACTGCTATTCCTGGGCTCCAACACCGCCAGTTGCGGCTCAGAAGTGCAGGCTGCACAGTAAAAACATACGACCCAGTGTTATTGGGTTTCAGTAACGTCAGCTGATCCCCAGCTGTGTAGCCGGCAATGTGTCCTGCGACCGCCACGCTGGCACAACAACCTAAATGTAAGGGAACCTGTCCCCTCCCCCCCCCCCCGTCGTTTGTTACTGAAAGAGCCATCTTGTGCAGCAGTAATGCTGCACAAGGAAAAGGTAGCTCTTTTTTTTTAGCTCTTTGCACACGCAGAACTTAACACTTATAAAATGTGTTCACTGATACCGTTATACTGTCCCGGAGCTGGGACTTTCCTTCGTAATGTGACGCAGCACAGCCGTCATTCCTACCCCCTTGGTGCCATGCGCTGCCTCCTCAGCGTTGTTTTAAGCTGTCACGGAGCCTGCGCTGTTCTGTTATCCCTTGGGCATGACCTATTTGCGCTGCCTGTCTTCTGACATAATTTGGTGTCAGGCTGGCTGCGCCTGTGCGGCCGCGCTGCCCGAGATCCCGCCTCGCAGTGTCTTCTGATTGAGTCACACTGCGGGCCTGGGATCCATGGGCATGCGCAGTGCATATCTTCCCCTCGGGCTCTCGCTCATTTCCCTCCGCCTTCTTTAGACTGTGCGCCGTCAGCTGATCCCTAGCATGCCACGGCCGTGACACCGCACAGTCTGAAGAAGAGGGAAGGAGGGGAGTGAGAGTCGAGGTTATGCACTGTGCATGCCCATGGTTCCAAGGCCCGCAGTGGGATTACGTTAGACGAGACTGCGAGGTGGGATCTGGAGCAGCGTGGACGCACAGGCACTGACAGCCTGACACCAAATTATGTCAGAAGACAGGCAGCGCTAATTGGGCATGGCCAAGGGCTAACAGAACAGCGCAGGCTCCGTGACAGCTTAAAACAACGCTGAGGAGGCAGCGCACGGCATCAAGGGGATAGGAATGACAGCTGTGCTGTGTCCCATTACGAAGGAAATTCGCACCTCCGGAACGGTTTAACGGTATAAAGGGACACATTTTTAGTGTTTACTTCGGTGTTTGCAAGGAGCATAATTAAAAGAGCAACCTTTTCCTTTTGCATCCTTAGTGCTGCACAAGATGGCTCTTTCAGCTACAAACGTCTTGGGGGGGGGGTTAAAGGTTTCCTTTCAACTTGCTCCAATCAGGCTTCGGCCTACACTCTGTTCCTCTGCTCCTCCTGCTGTCCCTGGGCTCTAACACCGCCAGTTGGTGCCTGGAAGTGCTGTGTGCACAGTCAACAGTCGCTCCTCTGTTATTGGGGTTCAGTAACGTCAGCTGATCCCCAGCTGTGTGTGCGGCAATACCTCCAATCTGCTCCTCCTGCTGTCCCTGGGCTCTAACACCGCCAGTTGGTGCCTGGAAGTGCTGTGTGCACAGTCAACAGTCGCTCCTCTGTTATTGGGGTTCAGTAACGTCAGCTGATCCCCAGCTGTGTGTGCGGCAATACCTCCAATCTGCTCCTCCTGCTGTCCCTGGGCTCTAACACCGCCAGTTGGTGCCTGGAAGTGCTGTGTGCACAGTCAACAGTCGCTCCTCTGTTATTGGGGTTCAGTAACGTCAGCTGATCCCCAGCTGTGTATCCGGCAACGTGTCATGCGACCGCCACGCTGGCACAACTAAAATGTAAGGGGACCTGTCCCCCCCCCCTAGGCGTTTGTTACTGAAAGAGCCACCATGTGCAGCACTAATACTGCACAAGGGAAAGGTCGCTCTTGAAATTATGCTCCTTGCAAACGCTGAACTACACACTCATGTAATGTGTCCCCTCACACCGTCCAACCGTCCCGGAGGTGGGACTTTCCTTTGTAATGTGACGCAGCACAGCCGTCATTGCTACCCCCTTGGCACCGTGCGCTGCCTCCTTAGCGTTGATTGATTCCGTCATGGACCCTGCGCTGTTATGTTATCCCTTGGCCATGCACAGTTTGCGCTGCCCGTCCTCTGACATCATTTGTTGTCGTCCTGGCTGCGCCTGTGCGTCTACGCTGCCCGAAATCACACCTCGCAGTGTCGTCTAATGTGATCCCACAGTGGGCCTGGTATCCATGGCCATGCGCAGTGCATATACTAGCCTCTCACTCCCCTTCTTCACGCTTCTTCAGACTAGGCGGCGTCAGCTGATCCCTAATAGCATGCCACGGCCGTGACGCCGCACAGTCTGAAGAAGCAGGAAGGAGGTGAGTGAGAGGCGATGATATGCACTGCGCATGCCCATGGATCCCTGGCCCGCAGTGGGACTACATTAGATGACACTGCAAGGTTGGATCTCGGGCAGCTTGGACGCACAGTCACTGCCAGCCTGACACCTACATGATGTCAGAAGACGGGCACCGCTAACTGTGCATGGCCAAGGGATAACATTACAGCGCGGTCTCCGTGACAGAACCAAACAACGTTGAGGAGGTGGCGCCCGGCACCAAGGGGGTTGGAATGACGGCTGTGCTGTGTCACATTACAAAGGAAAGTCCCACTTCCGGGATGGTTTGACGGTGTGAGGGGACACATTATATGAGTGTGTACTTCAGCGTTTGCAAGGAGCATAATTTTCGGAGCCACCATTTTCCATGTGCAGTATTACTGCTGTACAAGATGGCTCTTTCAGCAACAAATGCCTGGGGGGGGGTTAAAGGTTCCCTTTCAACTTGTTCCACTGCAGGCTTCGGCCTACACTCTGCTCCTCTTTGATTCCCTGGGTTTCAACACTGTCAGTTGCCACCTGGAAGTGTTGTCTACACAGAAAAAACACTAGGTGATGTGTCAGTGGGGTTCAGCACCGCCAGCTGTTCCCCTGCTGTGTAGTCGGCAACGTGTCCAGCACAAGCCACGCTGGCACAACAGAACAAAAGCTGCCACCAGTGCAGGCTTCGGCCTACACTCTGCTCCTCTCCTCCTCCTGCTGACCCTGGGCCCAAACACCGCTAGTTTTTGCCCGGAAGTGCTAGCTGCACAGAGAAAAACACCAGCCAATGTGTTAGTGGGGTTCAGCAATGCCAGCTGTTCCCCTGCTGTGTAGCCGGCAACGTGACCTGCAAACGCCACGCAGGGACATGAACTGAAATTAAAGGGAACCTGGCCCCACCCCCCCAGGTGTTTCTTTGTATAACAGCCACCTAGTACAGCAGTACTGCTGCATTTGTACAAGGTGGCTGACTTTTTCTCCTTGCCCACGTGGAACTCAACACGTACAAAATGTGTCTCATTGAGACCATTCCACTGTCCCTGAGGTGTGACTTTCCTTTCTAATGATACGCAGCACCCCCCTTGGTAGCGTTTCCCGTCTTTTGTCATCATGGTTAGCTGGCTGCGCCTGTGCATCCGCCCTGCTACAAACAACGCCCCTCGTCATATTTATTTTGTCAGCGAGGGTGTGGTTTATGGGCACGAGCAGTGCATATGTTCGCCTGTCTTAACTCATCTCCTTCCGCCTTCTTCAGACTGTGCGGCCTCCTGGCCATGGTAGGCGATAAGGGATCAGCTGAGGCCGCCCAGTCTGGAGCAGGTGTAAGGACATGTGTAAGCGGCAAACCTATTTACTGCACAAGGCCACGAATCACAGCCACGCAGTGTGATTTTTTGAAAACACACTGTGGGTCTGGGATTCATGTCCATCGCTAACCGCAACGGCCGAAATGAAATGAGGTCAGAAGACAGGAAGCGCTCACAGCGCATGGCCAAGGGATCACAATAGCGCAGACTCCTGTACAGCAAATAACAACGCTCAGGAATCTGCGCCCAGTACCTAGGTGCAAATTTTGACACCTGTGCTGCGTCTCCTTAAAAAGACAAGTCACGCCTCCACAACTGTTTGACAGGTTAATGGGCTAAATAGTGTACGTGTTTTAGTCAGCGTGTGCAAGGAGCAAAACAAATAGAGCAACCTTTTACTTGTGCAGCATTAATGCTGCACAAGGTGTGGCTCTTGTACCTTGCAACACCTGAGGGGGGTTAAAGGTAACCTTTGAAATTGGTTCAACTAGGCTTCGGCCTACACTCTGCTCCTCTCCTGCTGACCCTGGGCTCAAACACCGCTAGTTTTTGCCCGGAACTGCTAGCTGCACAGGGAAAAACACCAGTCAATGTGTTAGTGAGGTTCAGCACCGCCAGCTGTTCCCCTGCTGTGTAGTCGGCATCGTGTCCAGCACAAGCCACGCTGGCACAACTGAACAAAAGCTGCCACCAGTGCAGGCTTCAGCCTACACTTTGCTCCTCTCCTCCTCCTGCTGACCCTGGGCTCAAACAACGCCAGTTTCTGCCCGGACATGCTAGCTGCACAGAGAAAAACACCAGCCAATGTGTTAGTGGGGTTCTGCACCACCAGCTGTTCCCCTGCTGTGTAGCTGGCAACGTGTCCTGCAAACGCCACGCAGGCACATGAACTGAAATTGAAGGGAGCCTGCCCCCCACCCCCAGGTGTTTCTATGTATAACAGCCACCTTGTACAGCAGTACTGCTGCATTTGTACAAGGTGGCTGACTTTTTGTCCTTGCCCACGTGGAACTCAAAACGTACAAAATGTGTCTCATTGAGACCATTCCACTGTCCCTGAGGTGTGACTTTCCTTTCTAATGATACGCAGCACCCCCCTTGGTAGCGCTTCCCGTCTTCTGACATCATTGGTTGGCTTGTTGCGCCTGTGCGTCCGCCCTGCCTGAAACAATGCTCCTCGTTGTCTTATTTTGACTGCGAGGGTGTGATTGATGGGCACGAGCAGTGCATATCTTCACCTGTCTTAACTCATCTCCTTCCGCCTTCTTCAGACTGTGCAGCCTCATGGCCGCGGCATGCGAGAAGGGATCAGCAGAGGCCGCCCAGTCTGAAGCAGGTGTAAGGACGTGTGTGAGCGGCCAAAATATTTACTGCTCAAGGCCACGAATCACAGCACCGCAGTGTGACTTTATGAAAAGGCACTGTGGGTCTGGGATTTATGGCCATCGTTAACCCCAGCGGCCAACATGAAATGAGGTCATAAGACGGGCAGCTCTAACAGGGCATTGCCAAGGGATAACACAAGAGCGCAGACTCCTGTACAGCAAATAACAACGCTCAGGAAGCTGCGCCAAGCACCAAGGTCGTTATTTGGGACACCTGTGCTGCGTCTCCTTAAAAAGCCAAGTCACGCATCCACTACAGTTTGACTGTAGAATGGGCTAAATTGTGTACGTCTTTCATTCAGCGTGTGCAAGTAGACAAATTAATAGAGCAACCTTTCACTTGTGCAGCATTAATACTGCACAAGGTGTGTCTCTTGTACTTTGTAACACCTGAGGGGGGGTTAAAGGTTTCCTTTGAAATTGGTTCAAATAGGCTTCGGCCTACACTCTGCTCCTCTACTCCTCCTCCTGCTTCAACACGGGCTCTAACATCGCTAGTTTTTGACCGCAAGTGCTAGCTGCACAGAGAAAAACACACGCCATTGTGTTAGTGGGGTTCAGCAACGCCAGCTGTTCCCCCACTGTGTAGCCGGCAAAGTGTCCTGCAAACGCAACGCAGACACAAAGCTGCCTCCAGTGCAGGCTTCGGCCTACACTCTGCTCCCCCTGCTTACCCTTAGCTCCAACACCGCTAGTTGGGGCTCTAGGAAGACAATCTTTAATAGGCAACGCATCTGGGTTCCAGCACCGCCAGCTGGTTCTCGGCAGTGTTCTTGTCACAGGTACTCCCTCGTGCCAAGCCTGGTTTCAGCACCGTCAGCTGTTTCCGGGTTGTGTCAAGCTCACTGAGACGCCTATGCTTGCCCCGTCGTGGTGCGGTCGGGTTAGCCAACTCCAGGGTGCCTCCAGTTTAGGAGCTTCCTATGTGGGCTGCGTGAACTGGTAGTCAAGGCTGGTTCTGTAGTGCCAGTAGGCCCAGCTCCCCCTGTAGGACTGTTGGGGTTCGGTAACTGCGGCTGCCTCGCGGCCTAGCTGTTCTCTCCTCTCCTGTGGGCCTTGTGGTCCACCACCTGGTTCCAGCACCGTCAGCTGGTTCCAGGCCGAGCCTTTGGCTTAGGTGCCTCCTCCTGGGTATCCGAGTTCCGCCAACGTCAGGCGGTCCTTGGTAGTGCTTTTAAGCGCGGGCACCTACAGCTTAGTAACCGGGTTCCAGCACCGCCAGCTGGTCCTCGGTCGTGCCATTGGCTCTTGCACACTGGGGCAACGCATCTGGGTTCCAGCACCGCCAGCTGGTTCTCGGCAGTGTTCTTGCCACAGGTACTCCCTCGTGCCAAGCCTGGTTTCAGCACCGTCAGCTGTTTCCGGGTTGTGTCAAGCTCACTGAGACGCCTATGCTTGCCCCGTCGTGGTGCAGTCGGGTTAGCCAACTCCAGGGTGCCTCCAGTTTAGGAGCTTCCTATGTGGGCTGCGTGAACTGGTAGTCAAGGCTGGTTCTGTAGTGCCAGTAGGCCCAGCTCCCCCTGTCGGACTGTTGGGGTTCGGTAACTGCGGCTGCCTCGCGGCCTAGCTGTTCTCTCCTCTCCTGTGGGCCTTGGGGTCCACCACCTGGTTCCAGCACCGTCAGCTGGTTCCGGGCCGAGCCTTTGGCTTAGGTGCCTCCTCCTGGGTATCCGAGTTCCGCCAACGTCAGGCGGTCCTTGGTAGTGCTTTTAAGCGCGGGCACCTACAGCTTAGTAACCGGGTTCCAGCACCGCCAGCTGGTCCTCGGTCGTGCCATTGGCTCTTGCACACTGGGGCAACGCATCTGGGTTCCAGCACCGCCAGCTGGTTCTCGGCAGTGTTCTTGACACAGGTACTCCCTCGTGCCAAGCCTGGTTTCAGCACCGCCAGCTGTTTCCGGGTTGTGTCAAGCTCACTGAGACGCCTATGCTTGCCCCGTCGTGGTGCGGTCGGGTTAGCCAACTCCAGGGTGCCTCCAGTTTAGGAGCTTCCTATGTGGGCTGCGTGAACTGGTAGTCAAGGCTGGTTCTGTAGTGCCAGTAGGCCCAGCTCCCCCTGTAGGACTGTTGGGGTTCGGTAACTGCGGCTGTCTCGCGGCCTAGCTGTTCTCTCCTCTCCTGTGGGCCTTGTGGTCCACCACCTGGTTCCAGCACCGTCAGCTGGTTCCAGGCCGAGCCTTTGGCTTAGGTGCCTCCTCCTGGGTATCCGAGTTCCGCCAACGTCAGGCGGTCCTTGGTAGTGCTTTTAAGCGCGAGCACCTACAGCTTAGTAACCGGGTTCCAGCACCGCCAGCTGGTCCTCGGTCGTGCCATTGGCTCTTGCACACTGGGGCAACGCATCTGGGTTCCAGCACCGCCAGCTGGTTCTCGGCAGTGTTCTTGTCACAGGTACTCCCTCGTGCCAAGCCTGGTTTCAGCACCGTCAGCTGTTTCCAGGTTGTGTCAAGCTCACTGAGATGCCTATGCTTGCCCCGTCGTGGTGCGGTCGGGTTAGCCAACTCCAGGGTGCCTCCAGTTTAGGAGCTTCCTATGTGGGCTGCGTGAATTGGTAGTCAAGGCTGGTTCTGTAGTGCCAGTAGGCCCAGCTCCCCCTGTAGGACTGTTGGGGTTCGGTAACTGCGGCTGCCTCGCGGCCTAGCTGTTCTCTCCTCTCCTGTGGGCCTTGTGGTCCACCACCTGGTTCCAGCACTGTCAGCTGGTTCCAGGCCGAGCCTTTGGCTTAGGTGCCTCCTCCTGGGTATCCGAGTTCCGCCAACGTCAAGCGGTCCTTGGTAGTGCTTTTAAGCACGGGCACCTACAGCTTAGTAACCGGGTTCCAGCACCGCCAGCTGGTCCTCGGTCGTGCCATTGGCTCTTGCACACTGGGGCAACGCATCTGGGTTCCAGCACCGCCAGCTGGTTCTCGGCAGTGTTCTTGTCACAGGTACTCCCTCGTGCCAAGCCTGGTTTCAGCACCGTCAGCTGTTTCCGGGTTGTGTCAAGCTCACTGAGACGCCTATGCTTGCCCCGTCGTGGTGCGGTCGGGTTAGCCAACTCCAGGGTGCCTCCAGTTTAGGAGCTTCCTATGTGGGCTGCGTGAACTGGTAGTCAAGGCTGGTTCTGTAGTGCCAGTAGGCCCAGCTCCCCCTGTCGGACTGTTGGGGTTCGGTAACTGCGGCTGCCTCGCGGCCTAGCTGTTCTCTCCTCTCCTGTGGGCCTTGGGGTCCACCACCTGGTTCCAGCACTGTCAGCTGGTTCCAGGCCGAGCCTTTGGCTTAGGTGCCTCCTCCTGGGTATCCGAGTTCCGCCAACGTCAGGCGGTCCTTGGTAGTGCTTTTAAGCACGGGCACCTACAGCTTAGTAACCGGGTTCCAGCACCGCCAGCTGGTCCTCGGTCGTGCCATTGGCTCTTGCACACTGGGGCAACGCATCTGGGTTCCAGCACCGCCAGCTGGTTCTCGGCAGTGTTCTTGTCACAGGTACTCCCTCGTGCCAAGCCTGGTTTCAGCACCGTCAGCTGTTTCCGGGTTGTGTCAAGCTCACTGAGACGCCTATGCTTGCCCCGTCGTGGTGCGGTCGGGTTAGCCAACTCCAGGGTGCCTCCAGTTTAGGAGCTTCCTATGTGGGCTGCGTGAACTGGTAGTCAAGGCTGGTTCTGTAGTGCCAGTAGGCCCAGCTCCCCCTGTCGGACTGTTGGGGTTCGGTAACTGCGGCTGCCTCGCGGCCTAGCTGTTCTCTCCTCTCCTGTGGGCCTTGGGGTCCACCACCTGGTTCCAGCACCGTCAGCTGGTTCCGGGCCGAGCCTTTGGCTTAGGTGCCTCCTCCTGGGTATCCGAGTTCCGCCAACGTCAGGCGGTCCTTGGTAGTGCTTTTAAGCGCGGGCACCTACAGCTTAGTAACCGGGCTCCAGCACCGCCAGCTGGTCCTCGGTCGTGCCATTGGCTCTTGCACACTGGGGCAACGCATCTGGGTTCCAGCACCGCCAGCTGGTTCTCGGCAGTGTTCTTGACACAGGTACTCCCTCGTGCCAAGCCTGGTTTCAGCACCGCCAGCTGTTTCCGGGTTGTGTCAAGCTCACTGAGACGCCTATGCTTGCCCCGTCGTGGTGCGGTCGGGTTAGCCAACTCCAGGGTGCCTCCAGTTTAGGAGCTTCCTATGTGGGCTGCGTGAACTGGTAGTCAAGGCTGGTTTTGTAGTGCCAGTAGGCCCAGCTCCCCCTGTAGGACTGTTGGGGTTTGGTAACTGCGGCTGCCTCGCGGCCTAGCTGTTCTCTCCTCTCCTGTGGGCCTTGGGGTCCACCACCTGGTTCCAGCACCGTCAGCTGGTTCCGGGCCGAGCCTTTGGCTTAGGTGCCTCCTCCTGGGTATCCGAGTTCCGCCAACGTCAGGCGGTCCTTGGTAGTGCTTTTAAGCGCGGGCACCTACAGCTTAGTAACCGGGTTCCAGCACCGCCAGCTGGTCCTCGGTCGTGCCATTGGCTCTTGCACACTGGGGCAACGCATCTGGGTTCCAGCACCGCCAGCTGGTTCTCGGCAGTGTTCTTGTCACAGGTACTCCCTCGTGCCAAGCCTGGTTTCAGCACCGTCAGCTGTTTCCGGGTTGTGTCAAGCTCACTGAGACGCCTATGCTTGCCCCGTCGTGGTGCGGTCGGGTTAGCCAACTCCAGGGTGCCTCCAGTTTAGGAGCTTCCTATGTGGGCTGCGTGAACTGGTAGTCAAGGCTGGTTCTGTAGTGCCAGTAGGCCCAGCTCCCCCTGTAGGACTGTTGGGGTTCGGTAACTGCGGCTGCCTCGCGGCCTAGCTGTTCTCTCCTCTCCTGTGGGCCTTGGGGTCCACCACCTGGTTCCAGCACCGTCAGCTGGTTCCGGGCCGAGCCTTTGGCTTAGGTGCCTCCTCCTGGGTATCCGAGTTCCGCCAACGTCAGGCGGTCCTTGGTAGTGCTTTTAAGCGCGGGCACCTACAGCTTAGTAACCGGGTTCCAGCACCGCCAGCTGGTCCTCGGTCGTGCCATTGGCTCTTGCACACTGGGGCAACGCATCTGGGTTCCAGCACCGCCAGCTGGTTCTCGGCAGTGTTCTTGACACAGGTACTCCCTCGTGCCAAGCCTGGTTTCAGCACCGCCAGCTGTTTCCGGGTTGTGTCAAGCTCACTGAGACGCCTATGCTTGCCCCGTCGTGGTGCGGTCGGGTTAGCCAACTCCAGGGTGCCTCCAGTTTAGGAGCTTCCTATGTGGGCTGCGTGAACTGGCAGTCAAGGCTGGTTCTGTAGTGCCAGTAGGCCCAGCTCCCCCTGTAGGACTGTTGGGGTTCGGTAACTGCGGCTGCCTCGCGGCCTAGCTGTTCTCTCCTCTCCTGTGGACCTTCAGGTCCACCACCTGGTTCCAGCACCATCAGCTGGTTCCAGGCCGAGCCTTTGGCTTAGGTGCCTCCTCCTGGGTATCCGAGTTCCGCCAACGTCAGGCGGTCCTTGGTAGTGCTTTTAAGCGCGGGCACCTACAGCTTAGTAACCGGGTTCCAGCACCGCCAGCTGGTCCTCGGTCGTGCCATTGGCTCTTGCACACTGGGGCAACGCATCTGGGTTCCAGCACCGCCAGCTGGTTCTCGGCAGTGTTCTTGTCACAGGTACTCCCTCGTGCCAAGCCTGGTTTCAGCACCGCCAGCTGTTTCCGGGTTGTGTCAAGCTCACTGAGACGCCTATGCTTGCCCCGTCGTGGTGCGGTCGGGTTAGCCAACTCCAGGGTGCCTCCAGTTTAGGAGCTTCCTATGTGGGCTGCGTGAACTGGTAGTCAAGGCTGGTTCTGTAGTGCCAGTAGGCCCAGCTCCCCCTGTAGGACTGTTGGGGTTCGGTAACTGCGGCTGCCTCGCGGCCTAGCTGTTCTCTCCTCTCCTGTGGACCTTCAGGTCCACCACCTGGTTCCAGCACCGTCAGCTGGTTCTCGGCAGTGTCTTTTGCTCTTGTACCTTCTGCTCCCCATCCTGGTTCCAGTACCGTCAGCTGGTTCCGGGCAGAGCCTTTGGCTTAGGTGCCTCCTTCTGGGTATCCAAGTTCCACCAACGTCAGGTGGTCCTTGGTAGTGCTTTCGGGCTTGGGTACCTCCTGCTTAGTAACCGGGTTCCAGTAACGTCAGCTGGTCCTCGGTAGTTCCATTGGCTCTTGGACCTTCGGCTACCCATCCGGGTTCCAGTACCGTCAGCTGGTTCTCGGCAGTGTCTTTTGCTCTTGTACCTTCTGCTCCCCATCCTGGTTCCAGTACCGTCAGCTGGTTCCGGGCAGAGCCTTTGGCTTAGGTGCCTCCTTCTGGGTATCCGAGTTCCGCCAACGTCAGGCGGTCCTTGGTAGTGCTTTTTAGCACCGGTACCTCCTGCTTAGTAACCGGGTTCCAGTAACGTCAGCTGGTCCTCGGTAGTTCCATAGGCTCTTGAACCTTCGGGTAGCCATCCGAGTTCCAGTTCCATCAGCTGGTTCTTGGCATTTTCTCAGCCTTCTTGTACCTTCTGCTACATTTCCAAGTTGAAGACCCTAAAGTCGACGACCCGGAAAACCACCCCGATGACGACGACGACGACCCGGAAGACCACCCCGATGACGACGACGATGACGGCGGAGACGACGACGGCTGAGACGACGACGGCGGAGATGACGACACTGGAGACGACGACCCTGGAGACGACGACATGGAAGACCGAGAAGCAGAAGAACAAGAGGCTGCAGAACAAAGAGCAGAAGAACATTAAGCATAAGACTTAATATCAGAGCAAAAGATATTATCTAAATTATATGCAGAAGAAGACTAAGCAGTGTATGGGGGTGAGTCCGTTCCTCCTCGTGGTGCCCCTGGATAAAGCCTGATGCTGCAGGCCAAACTGAACGCGGACAAATGTAACTTTTGTGACTGGCAGAACGGAAGGTGTAATCTTCCAACTTTTATAGATAACAACTACGGGAATGCCTGTCACAAATGAGAATATGATGAAGAAGTAGAATAGGAAGAATAATAACAGTGGAATAAAAAGAATATGTAGAATAGGAAGAATAATAATAGTTGAATAAAATGAATATGAAGAATGTAATAAAAAAAAAAAATAGGTAGAAGATGAAGAAGAAGATGAATAAGGTGAAGAAGAAGTTGATGTCAAAGATGCTGATGATGATGAAGATGAAAGTGTGGGAAAAGTAAAAAAAAAAAAGAAAAAAAAAGAAGGGGAAGGGCGTGGAATAGTGAAACATCAATATCTGACAAAATAAAAAAAAATTTACATACTCAATATCTTTTTCACTCCGAACGTCTTAAAAAAAAAAAAAAATGCTATTCTATTTGATTGGGCTAAACCTCATTGCCTTTAATGTCTCCGCCACCTCCCACAATACATCCTACATTATTCTTAGTTGTTTTCCTTCATGTAGAATGAACCTACAAGGCAAGAAAGGGTTTATTTTAATTCCGATATTTTGGTCCCATTGACTTGCATTGGGATCGGGTATCGGTATCGGCGATATCCGATATTTTTTGAATATCGGCCGATCCTATCCGATACCGATACTTTCCGATATCGGAAGGTATCGCTCAACACTAGTTATTGCCCCTCGTCAGTGCAAAATGTGAGATCTGGTTTAACTTCGTGAGAGGAGCCTGACCGGGATCCAAGGGGTAACGTTTCTCCTTCTGGAGAGTGACATGTCAAGCCTGACATGCCGAGGTGAGGAGACTTTTAAGCCGCAATGCTACTCTGAGAAATATGCAAATTGTCTCTTTAGAGAGGAAAAAAATAGAACTCTAGTGCCACCGCTCTAGTTCCTAAAGGTAGCACTAGAGTATTAGTCCTCTTCCTTTCTAAAGAGACAATTTGCATATTTCCCACAGAAGCATTGCAGCTTAAACGTCTCCTCACCTCAGCATGTCAGTCTTGATATGTCACTCTCCAGAGCGAGAAACGTTATCCCTTGGATCCAACTCAGTTAATAATAGTTACAATAAAGTACAACTATCCATAGTACTACTATCACTCTTGCAGTAATGTAAAATTACATAGAATAAAATAAAGTATATGTCTTGTCAAAGACAATAATCTCAATTATAAATACATCAATGTGCGCAACAGACAATTGTTAAGCTGGGAACTGTCAGTTTATCACGCTGTTAGTCGTCAGTCTTTGATCAATACTTAATTACTAATGGCTGAAAACATCCTTTTGGTAATAAATGTCTTCCACTGATTGATTTTCCTGTCCACCTAATACCACACACTAGGCAGATTCAATATTCTATCTCTGAGTGGCATGAATATAAGGTTCAGTAATTTATTGTAAATGGGTATGTATATAGGTCAATGAACTTTAACATTTTTACTAGAGAGATTGATTTTACAGATAGATAATGCTGTAAAATCACTTATTCTCAAGGTCTTAAAAAAATCAGCTTGTACTTTTATGTACCAGCAACATAAAGAGCATTGAATGTCACAAAAACAGTCATTTACACAGAGTATCTCTATTGGAGGTAAGAGTAGCAGAAGCAGTACTACTAGCGGCTGATGTTTAACAGATACGCAATGATTTATTCAAAGTAGCACTCCAGCATATTTTTTTCTACTTCTTTGACTATAGAGATCATATGAAAAATATTTGCAATTATGACCATTTTGAACACCAGAGAAATATTTTTTTGAGACGCTTAGCACAGAATTTGGCCAAATATTGTGAGCCCATCAACCATCGTCAAGGTGGTCTCATTAAAAAACTGATGGGTACCTGAAAATTTTTTTTTCTGGTGTTCAAAAAGCAGTTTTGCTATTCAAATTTCATGTATTTCATGTTTGACGTGTTTTGGCACAATACAGTGCAACCTTTTTTTGACTATATTATATATGGAGGTAGCTGCTCCTGGTATGCGCCTATTCACACTAGTTTGGATGTGCCAGTCTTTTTTTCTGTAATTTCTATGTTAGCTTATTGACTGAGGACTCCTCCCTTCACCATCTTTTTTTTAATTACATCTATTCACACTTGGTTCCGGCCAACCCATATGTAGGCTTTGCTGAGAGAGGTGTCCATATTCACCCAAGCATGCAGACATTAGCCTTCGGTAAGTGTTCACATTTGGACAGGGAGGTCAGGTACCCATCAGTTTTTTAATGAGACCACCTTGACGATGGTTGATGGGCTCACACTTTTTGGCCAAATTCTGTGCTAAGCGTCTCAAAAAAATTTTTTGAGCAGTTTTGCTATTCAAATTTCATGTATTTCGTGTTTGACGTGTTTTGGCACAATAGAGCGCAACCTTTTTTTGTATAGAAAAAAAGTATTTAGTCAGCCACCAATTGTGCAAGTTCTTCCACTTAAAAAGATAAGAGAGGCCTCTAATTGTCATCATAGGCAGACCACAACTATGAGAGTCAAAATGAGAAAACAAATCCAGAAAATCACCTTGTCTGATTTGACAAGATTTATTTAGCAAATTATGGTGGAAAATAAGTATTTGGTCATTACTAAAAGGTCATCTCAATATTTTGTTATATATCCTTTGTCGGCAATGACAGAGGTCAAAAGTTTTCTGTAAATCTTCACAAGGTTGGCAGACACTGTTGGTGGTATGTTGGCCCATTCCTCCATGCAGATCTCCTCTAGAGCAGTGATGTTTTGGGCCTGTCGCTGGGCAATACGGACTTTCAACTCCCTCCAAAGGTTTTCTATGGGGCTGAGATCTGGAGACTGGCTAGGCCCCTCCAGGACCTTCATATGCTTCTTATGAAGCCACTCCTTCATTGCCCTGGCGGTGTGCTTGGGAAAGCAAAAATAAACCAAAAAACTGGCAAAAAACTACGCTTTTTGATTACACCTCTGGTGAAACAGTGGAATAAAAAGTGATGAAAAAGATGACTGTAAATAAAAATGGTATAGCTGGAAATGTCATCTTGTCCTCTAAAAAAACAACTAAAGCTCTTGCCTGCGCAGAAGAAAGATGAAGACACTGCCCATATGCATATTCATCACTGTAATGAGCGGTACCACGTGACCGCTCACACAGGACCTGCTGCCAGCGCTGAGAGGAGACAATGCGGGAGCTGGGTGAGTATTTCTCTGCAAGCGGGCGGGCACACAGGGGATGGGAGGCGGGAGGTGACCCCAAACTTTATTTTTAACACAAACAAAAAAAACTTGATTTTTCATCTCTTGTCTCCTGCAGGGGACAAGAGATGAATGCCGCCTTCAGCACCACACACACACAGTGGGGACAGCACTTACTGTAGCGCTGTCTCCCCTGCGGGTGGTACGTGCACATGGAGGAGAGTGCACACTGTTCTCCGTGTGCAAGTGTGCGGGACGTATTGCGGTACATGCTGCCGGAGAAAAGCAGACATGTCTCCGTCTTTTGCACACAGACACACGGTCCGTGAAAACACGGAGACATGTGCATAGACCCATTCATTTGAATGGGTCTACGTGCGTCAGTGTCTCCGGTACGTGAGAAAACTGTCAGTACACGTACCGGAGACACTGACGTGTGAAAGAGGCCTAAGACCTCTCTCATAGGCTGCCATCACACGTTCAGTATTTGGTCAGTATTTTACATTAGTATCTGTAGGCCAAAACCAGGAGTGGGTGATAAATGCAGAAGTGATGCATATGTTTCTATTATACTTTTCCTCTATTTGTTCCACTCCTGGTTTTGGCTTACAAATACTGATGTAAAATACTGACCAAATACTGCTAGTGTGACGGCAGCCATACATTGCATAGATGGGGAGGTTAGTAGTAGGATTCAGAACTGCATCATTCACCTTAAAATCCCAGAAAAAAAGAGCTGTATCATGTGTCCCTTGTTGTGATTGTTATAATGATTCTATAATTTAAAAAAATGCTATGCTAGATTCCAAGAAAATATGAACATTTAGGTTCTTTAGTAAGCCAGTGTGAGCCTGGCGTAACAGGTTAACAATCTGGACAACCCCTTCCCTAAATGAGGACTTGCTGGCAATCAACTGATCATGTGTCACTGGTCTTGAAGACCCTCAGCAGTCGACTGGTTTTGCCCTCTGTCACACCTATGTGCTCTAATAAAAGCATATAGAAAGGGATGGGCCAGTTGAGACCACCCCAGTTGGTTCGATTTTTGAGTAGCTTTACCATTCATGTGGCCAAAACGTTGCATTTTCATAACATAAATGTAATTACATTTCCATTGTCAGCTCTCCGGGTCCTGTTGGATCAGGGCTGAGCGGGAACTGACGGTGATCAGGAATTGCAGTATGGCGTCCTGTGTTTTCCTTTAGTTCATAGAACAGTTAGTGATACGGATTAGAATAACAGCTTGAAAATGTTTAGGTTTTAACATGCGTCATGAGTCAATTAAAAATGAGGCTGGTGGTTATTTGCAGCCTGTGATTTTGTTTTATTAATTCAACGCTTCCTTGATGTTGGAAACTTGATACATAACACACCAGTGGCCGTTATTACGACAGGGGACATGACATCACAGGACACGTGACATCACAATTGGTACAGAATGAATAAAGGTCTAACCCTGAACCATCTTGTGTCCCCAGTGGCAGCAGCTTGGGGAAGATAAGTCCAGGTAGGTAGCTGTTCACTTAAAACTAAGGCCCCATTCACACATTGTGTATCTGTGGGGTGTTCATGGTGAAGTTTCGAACTGCAACGTTTGCCCCTAAACTTCCCAGCAAACCTTTCTGAGTGACATGTTCTCTCTTCTGTATCAGAATGATTCCTTAAACATGACTACCATTTAATCCTCTTTTTTGCAATAATAGGTGTTTTGTCTCGTCTAGTTGAGATAAGCAGCTGTTATGAAACATAGACAGATGACAGTGGCACAGCAAGAAGGCCGAGCTGAAATAACGGAGAATATTCTAGCTTGATGGCAGCAGGAGGAGCAGAACTGGAACCACAGGATATCATCAGAAGAATTGAGGCAGCTGCAACTGGCGTAATAGAGTTTGATCAGAGTGGCATAAGTTTTTCTCAGACATGAAGAGGGGAAAAAAAGGTTTCCCCACCTTCTCCTTTCTGTCAGTCTGTGAAAATTGGACCACACTCGTATGTAATCCAAGTGCAGTCTAAATTATTCACAGGTCCATAGACTTGCATTGCCGATTTTCATTCGACACTGGGATCAAAATCAGGCTTATCTCCAATTTTTTTTCTGGGGAAAAAAACTGACATTTGCACAGTCCCATAGAATATCATAGGTACGAGTGCTATCCTTCGATACATATAGCATTCAGAAGAGAATATTGGTTGTGTGCACGAGCCCTTTTGTGGGCTGGATCAGTGGGGGACTGGGTCTTGAGAAATCCATGATTGCTCAAAACAGCAGCTCTATAGCACACTGTTCAACATACAGACGCACGAGCTTCCGCCTGAGCGGGCTCAAATCCATGTACAGGCTCGATAGAAAGTCAGTCAACCTGTATTCCACTCTGTGTACAGGCTCATAGACTTGCACAAATGCACAAAAACACATATATATATTTAGTTTACTCAGTAAATATACTTAGTGCCATTAATTTCACAGTGCTATATACAGTAGACATACTATCTATAATATATCGATGGATGCGTCCTTTCGTTCGAAGCCTCTGTAGACTGCACTTGCGCAATGTGGCCGAACTCAGAAGAATTCAGCGTCATGAGGACATACCGCGATTTCCAGTTAGACTGGAGGAGGAGTGTGACGCCGGAGTCAGCACCTACGCATAGCACTATGGGATGCATTATACTACTTATATATAGAAGTATATATATATATATAGTAGTAGAATGCACCCCATAGTGATATATAAAGTTATACATAGTTATACATAAAATATAATGTACCACCATTGTCATATATAGTAGTGAAATGCACCCCATAGTCTTATATAGTAGTATATAATGCACCTCTACAGTCATATATAGTTATATAATGCACCCCATAGTCATATCTACTATATAATTGTCTAAGGGTCACTTCCGTCTTTCTGTCTTTCTGGCTGTCCTTCTTTCTGTCACGGATATTCATTGGTCGCGGCCTCTGTCTGTCAAGGAAATCCAAGTCGCTGATTGGTCGCGTCAAAACAGCCACGACCAATCGTGCGACGGGCACAGTCCGAAAGAAAATGGCCACTCCTTACTCCCCGCAGTCACTGCCCGGCACCCGCATACTCCCATCCAGCCACTGCTAACACAGGGCTAATGCCGGCGGTAACGGACCGCGTTATGCCGCGGGTAACGCACTCCGTTACCGCCGCTATTAACCCTGTGTGTCCCCAACTTTTTACTATTAATGCTGCCTATGCGGCATCAATAGTAAAAAAATGTAATGTTAAAAATAATAAAAAAACAAAAAACCTGATATACTCACCCTCCGTAGTCCGCCGAGCCGCTCGCGCCTGCCGCCATCTTCTGTTCCCAGCGATGCATTGCGAAAATACCCAGAAGACTTAGCGGTCTCGCGAGGCGCTAAGCCATCTGGGTAATTTCGCAATGCATCCTGGGAACGGAAGATGGCGGCAGCCGCGCGCCTATCGCCGGAGCTTTGGTGGATCCCGCCAGCGGGTGAGTATATAACTATTTTTTATTTTAATTATTTATGGGATATGGTGCCCACGCTGCTACAATATACTACGTGACTGGGCAATATACTACGTGGCTCTGTGCTGTATACTACATGGCTCTGTGCTGTATACTACGTGGTTCTGTGCTCTATACTACGTGGCTGGGCAATATACTACGTGACTGGGCAATATACTACGTGACTGGGCAATATACTACGTGACTGGGCAATATACTATGTGACTGGGCAATATACTACGTGGCTGGGCAATATACTACATGACTGGGCAATATACTATGTAGCTGGGCAAAATACTATGTGGCTGGGCAATATACTACATGATTGGGCAGTATACTACGTGTCTGTGCTGTATACTATGTCGCTATGCAATATACTACGTCACTGGGCAATATACTACGTGGCTGGGCAATATACAACGTGGCTGGGCAATATACTACGTGACTGGGCAATATACTACGTGGCTGGGCAATATACTATGTGGCTGGGCAATATACTACGTGACTGGGCAATATACTACGTGACTGGGCAATATACTACGTGGCTGGGCAATATACTTCTTGGCTGGGCAATATACTACGTAACTGGGCAATATACTACGTAACTGGGCAATATTGTCACGATTCCCCTGACCGCTGTCACCAATTGGTCAGGATTCCCACCGTGACCGTCACCCCTACGTCACAGATTGAGGTGACTTGAGGCCAACAGACGGCTATCGCATGTGCAGGGGGGCTTATCTTAGTTATCCCTCCACTGCTACAATGTGATGAAACAACACACACAAGCCTATTGACCTCTTAGGTTACAGCAGGGGCTTATTCTAGGTATCCCACTGCTTTCCATATACCACAAACTGCAGGGATTTATGTATATCCCGCTTACAGTTCCACTTAACACTTGCAGCTCTCTGGCGCCCCCTTACTCTCAGGTCAGATTAGGTACTGCACCCTGGGTAATTAGTCGCCCGAAAGGCTGCCTGTTATGTACTGGCTATTGGGCACGCTGCAGCGATGCGATAACTACTCCCACTCAGGCAGGAACAATAATTATTAACGCCGCAGCCGCTACAACATAACCCAAAAGTCTGCACACTTCTCGCTGCCACCAGCTTCGATTAAACGGGTCCGAAGCTAACCCAACACAGTAGCGTAATTCTCTTCAAGAGACAGGGTACGTTTAGAGCATGGATGAACGAACTAATATGAAATATTATATCCCATAAAAATAATTAGGCAGTGCTTTATCAAAAATAGTTTATAAAGATGTTACAAATGAGACAATTGCAAATATGTACATGGCTAATTATAACATAAAGGGAATAAATGAGAAAAGATAACACTCACATATTAAAAGCATGGCGGACACCCCAGGCTAGTGCAGTTTCCATACATCCCAGTCCATGGGATTTACTCAGCTCTTCCAGGACAATAGGACAAGAAGTCCAGAAGAAGAAATCAAGCAGAAGGACCGAGCTGGGGATGTGTGCCACAACTTAATACCTTAAGGCTTTGACATCACAGAAGGGCTGGCTTATCCAGACCCTCCTCTCTCTACATTCTGAGTATTTCAATCTTAAATTTATCTACTTGCTATAACTTCGCTACAAAACATGACAGAGTCAGACTCAACCTATCATTCATCTCGGATTAACGTGAGCATTCTAATGAGATCAAATATGTCCTATCTGGGATACATATTTACAGAGAAAACCCTACTTCTTTACCAGACGGAGTTAGAAGCCCGAGTTTCAAGGGATGTGTGGATACACCGAGTGAGAATAAGAATATATATTTTCGTATTTCTAGCTTAAATCGTTTGCCTAATATCTAACAAAAACTAAATAAAGAATCTTTCATGAATTTTTGGAGCCACTTTTCCATTGTCCAGCTAGTGGAAGATTCTAACCTGGTCGTAAATTCCGTTCGGCCATAAAACTCCCCACACTCTCTGAGAAGGAAAGCCAGGAATTGGCAGCTACAAACTGTTACTCCAAGAAGGGGGGCTTAGCCCACGCAGGCTAGCAAGAGAACTACTTATGATATTTCATACCATATCGTGACAAATATACTATGTGACTGGGCGATATACTACGTGACTGGGCAATATACTACGTGACTGGGCAATATACTACATGGCTGGGCAATATACTACGTGACTGGGCAATATACTAGGTAGCTGGGCAATATACTACGTCACTGGGCAATATACTACGTGGCTGGGCAATATACTACGTGGCTGGGCAATATACTACGTAGCTGTGCAATATACTACGTGGCTGGGTAATATACTACGTGGCTGGGCAATATACTACGTGGCTGGGAAAAATACTACGTGGCTGGGCAATATACTACATGGCTGGGCAATATACTACGTCACTGGGCAATATACTACATGGCTGGGCAATATACTACGTGGCTGGGCAATATACTACGTGGGCTGTGCAATATACTACGTGGACATGCATATTCTAGAATACCCGATGCGTTAGAATCGGGCCACCATCTAGTCTAATATATAAAGCTGAATGTGTGTGTGTGTATGTATGTATGTATGTATGTATGTATGTGTGTATGTCCAGGATTGGCATCTGCACCGTTGCAGCTACAGCCACAAAATTTTGCACAGTCACACGTTTGGACTCCGAGAGCGTCATAGGCTATCTTGTGAGGCGAAATTTTAACCCCGCGCGTTCCAATTCACCAAACAATTTTGCCCCTATCTACATAATGGGGAAAAAGTGAAAGGAAAAGTGTTGGAGGCAAATTGACAGCTGCCAGATGTGATCAAGGGGGACTTAAAGAATGAGAGTGATGGCGCCAAAGAGTATATACCGTACAGTTGCTAAGGTGGGGCCCCGACATGGAATACTCACCACACACAGGGATATGAACACACACAAAATGCGCCACACACTACCATGTGCTTGAACACATAAACCACCCTCAACACACATTTCACCACACATACACCAACCTCGCCACATAAAAGTCGAAAAACAAAAGTTGCCACTCAAAACTCGCCATGCGCAAAATTCGCCACATGCAAAACTCGCCACATGCAAAACTAGGCTCATGCACAACTTGCCACACCTGCAAAACTCACCTCATGGTTAACTCACCACACGCAAAACTTGCACACGCGGAAAAATTGCCACATGCACAAAAGTTGCAACACATGCAAAAGTTGCCTCACACAAAACTTGCACATACTCAAAACGCACCACACATAAAACTCGCCATGCACAAAACTTGCTGCACATAATTTGGTACACTAACCTGTCACATGCAAATCGACACACAAAAAGTTGCTACACGCATGTCGCCATACAAAACTCATCTCACAAAAGTCGCTACATGAATGTCGCCACACGCAACTCAACACACACAACTTGACACGAGACTCGCCCTAAAACACACACAAGTCTGGTATTATCCTTCAAAAATAAAAATCTGCTATACTCACCCTACAAACTACAAGAGCAACAAATGTACCATATAGGAAATACGGCAGCTGTCAGTTACATGACCTGTCAATTATGTGTATGTGTGAGCTAATATTTACTGCCAGGGAGAAGGGCTTCCTGTTGGCTGGTGATTTATCAGGCTGCCAATAGCAACCAATTACAGCTCAGCTTTTATTTTGCTACAGTTAATTAATTTGAGCTCTGATTGGTTAATATGGGCAACAAAACACATTATCAGTATAACAAAGCTTGTGTGAGGTAACAGCACGCCAATGAAAAATGTGAAGACCAAGAAACAAGGCTGACAAACATGAGAACAGCAGCTGCTTCCTCAAGAGCCAATTAACTTTCTGAGCAGAGGAAAGCAAGGCTTGCAGACAAGAGAACAAGAGCTGCTTCCCCAAGGGCCAATGAACTTTCTGAGGAGAGGGAAGCGAGTCTTGCAGACATGAATACAAGAGCTGCTTCCTCAAGAGCCAATGAACTTTCTGAGGAGAGGGAAGCGAGGCTTGCAGATACGAATACAAAAGCTGCTTCCTCAAGGGCCAATGAACTTTCTGAGGAGAGGGAAGCGAGGCTTGCAGACATGAAAACAAGAGCTGCTTCCTCAAGAGCCAATGAACTTTCTGAGGAGAGGGAAGCAAGGCTTGCAGACATAAAAACAAGAGCTGCTTTTTCAAGGGCCAATGAACTTTCTGAGGAGAGGGAAGCGAGGCTTGCAGACAAGAGAACAAGAACTGCTTCCTCAAGAGCCAACAAGCTTTCTGAGGAGAGGGAAGTGAAGCTTGCAGATAAGAGAAGAGATGCTTCCTCAAGGGCCAATGAGTCATCTCAGCAGAGAGAAGGCCGACTTGCCACTAAGAGAATTGCTATTTCTTCCACCAGGGCACAGGAAATGGTTGGAGATTTGAAACATGCTGCCTTTTGTTACCAGTCAGACATAAACTATCAGGATAATCCTAAAGTTCAGATAGGAAAAATAGGTGTGGTCTGCATGTACTGCATGCAGTGCCCTGAAATGGAAAGATGAACCGCCAGGTTTATGCTGTGCAAATGGCAAGATAAAACTTCCACCTCTCCTGTCACCACCAGATCCCCGAAAGTCTCTGATGACGGGTACCAATACAATATCAAAGCATTTCTTGGACAACATCAGGAAGTACAATTCCTGCTTCCAAATGACATCATTTGGTGCAACAAAAGAAATGTTTACAACAGGATTTATGCCGACATTTAAAGTTCAAGGACAGGTTTACCACTCAATTGGCTCACTGCTTCCATTACAAGGAGAAGAACTTCAATTTCTTCAACTCTTCTTCATGGGAAGTGCAGAAGCAGAGGCTCAGCGGAGATGCTCTTTAATTCCTAACACTCGCCTTGATATTTTCACTATTTTGCAGCAGTTCCTTCACTCCAACAATCCATATGTTCAACTTTTCAAGACTGCACTTGAATGCATGCCAAATGACGATTACAAGGTTGTCATTCGAGCTGACAAAACACCACAAGGTGAACATCAGTGACGTTTCAATGCTCCCACATTTGATGAGGTAGCCATCTTGATTGTAGGTAATGATTTTGAAACCCGTGACATTGTGCTTCAGAAAAGGAACAATTGTTTGCAACGAATAACAGAAACTTACAGGTCCTATGATGCACTGCAATATCCAATCATCTTTTGGCAGGGACAGGATGGCTATCACTTTGGAATACCTCAGACAGATCCTACAACAGGCAACCCTTCAGGAAAAAAAAGTGTCTACCACGGACTTCTATGCATATAGGATCATGACAAGATTTGCAGAGGAAAATCACATCTTGAAATGCAAACACCTCTTCCACCAATTTATTGTTGACATGTATGCAAAGATTGAGAGTGAACGTCTTTTATATATCTGACTAAATCAAAAGAAGCTCAGGGCAGAGGATTATATTCACCTTAGGCTACTTTCACACTAGCGCTTTTTGCAATACGTCGCAATGCGTCGTTTATGGCAAAAAACGCATCATGCAAAGCTGTTTGCAGGATGCGTTTTTGCCCCATAGATTAACATTAGCGACGCATTGCGATGCATTGCCACACGTCGCAACCATCGTGCGACGGTTGCGCCGTGTTGTGGCGGACTACCGGGAGCAAAAAACGTTAAATGTAACGTTTTTTGCTGCCGACGGACCGCTTTTTCCGACCGCGCAGGCGCGGCCGGAACTCCACCCCCACCTCCCCGCACCTCACAATGGGGCAGCGGATGCGCCGGAGAAATGCATCCGCTGCACCCGTTGTGCGGCACATCAAACGCTAGCGTCGGAATCTTGGCCCGACGCATTGCGACGGGGAGATTCCGACGCTAGTGTGAAAGTAGCCTTAGAGATGCTGTTGCAAATGATGCTGATTCAAAAGAGTTGGGGAAAATGGTTATTCTTCCATCAACTGTCACTGGAAGCCCACGACACATGCATGAATACACACAGGATGCAATGACTTATGTGAGAAAGTATGGCCGTCCAGATCTTTTCATCACCTTTACTTGCAATCCTGACTGGGAGGAAATTGGAGGGCACCTGTTGCCGGGCTAAAAAACAGTGAATCGCCATGACCTTATTGCTCGGGTTTTCAAACAGAAACTTTCAAAAATGACTAATCTCATCACAAAATCACATATTTATGGTGAGACGCAGTGCTCGATGTATTCAGTTGAATGGCAAAAAAGAGGCCTTCCTCACGCCCATATCTTGATCTGGCTGAAGCAAAAAATACAGCATATTGACAATATCATCAGTGCCAAATTGCCAGACCTTCAAATTAACCCATTGCTGTTTGACACCATCACAAAAAACATGATCCATGGTCCGTGTGAGAGTCTCAACAAATATTCTCCCTGTGTGATTGATGGCAGGTGTTCAAAGCATTACCCATGATCCCTTGTCCAAAAAAACCCAAACAGGACAAGATGGATATCCAGTCTACCGAAGAAGAAAGCCAGGGGATGGTGGCTTCACAGCAAAACTCAAAATGCATGTTGGATCATCACTCCAAGAGATAGAAATTGACAACAGTTGGTTAGTGCCTTACAACCCTTTGCTCTCAAAAATCTTCCAGGCCCACACAAATGTTAAATTTCCACTCTGTGAAATCAATCAAGTATATCTGCAAATATGTCCACAAAGGAAGGAATCAAGCAGTTTTTGAACTCCAGAAAAATTGACCTATTATTGATTAAGTGGAGGCATTCCAGATGGGCAGGTACATAAGCAGCAATGAAGCTGTTTGGAGAATACTGGGTTTCTCCATTCATGAGCGCTAACCACCAGTTGTGCATCTGAGTGTGCACTTGGAAAATGGACAGAGAATTTACTTTAAGCCAGCAAACTTGCAGCAGCAGCTCCTAACACCACCTAAGACCACCCTCTTGGCATTTTTTGAGCTGTGTCAACAAGACCCTTTTGCAAAAACAATTCTCTACTGTGATTTACCAAAGTACTACACTTGGAATGCCTCCAGAAAAACACTGGAACTGAGGAAACGGGGGCTTGATATTGAAGGCTATCCAGGGGTGAAAGCAACTGATACTCTTGGTCGCGTCTACACTGTTAATCCGTCAAATGCAGAGTGCTTCTACCCGCGCATGTTACTTCATGTTGTCAAAGGCCCTACATCATTTTCTGACCTGAAGACCGTCGGAGGCCATGTGTGTGAAACAATCAGGGAAGCTTGCCAAAGAAAAGGACTTCTGGAAAATGATGGACACTGGGACATGACCCTCAGTGAAACAGCAGCAATATCAGGAAAAGCCTGATTGCTTTGTCCGCTCCAATAAGAAATCCTGAAGGCATCCAAATGTGTAGAGAGATTTTCATAGAAGCAAACTATAACATTGATGAGCTGACTGCATTTGTGTCTCAGAACAAGCCAATATTGGTACCAGTTCAAAGGGACACCTATAACTACATATTAAGTTTCAGTGAAACCAACAGTTAATAACTGCTGTTAGCAAAATAGAATGTGTTAACAAAAATTTATTCTGCACACAAAAAAACAAAAAATAAATAGATAGAAATGTAATTATTAAAAGGCAAAAACTAAGCTAATAGAAGCATTTCACAACATATATTTCAACACCAGAGATATTCCACACAGATTTAACTAAATTGGCCAAGTAATGTGAAGTAATCTTCTACTACTTATTCGAGAGGTTTTTGATAAACGACATTCTTAGTTTTTCCATCAGGCGCAAAGACGAACAGATTTTTAGCTGTTCCAACTCTTGAACAGGCCACATAAAGTTGAAAAGCATGGATATTGTAAATTGATTCCAACTACTTTCAAGGACTGTTCCTGAGCCTTGTTGATGGACATAGCAAATGCCAGTCGAACAGGAAACTGGAGGCGTTTAAAATCAAAAGGCAAATCAAATGAAATAAGAGGAATTGTTGGAATGAAAACATCTTCTCCTGTGGCACATCCTGTCAAAATGGTTGCCTCAATTACATGTGGAAACAGGTTCTTAATCAAGAGTCTTGTTCCATTACACAGCTTTGGTGGATCCAAATTTCTCAATAGCAGAATAGGTGCTCCAGGTTTTAGAAAGAGATTGTGAGGAGGAAGTCCTTGTGGCTCCAAGGAATTGAGGAACTCAGTTGGATAAAATAATGCTTGAGCAGGGTCTATTACTGTATCCACTGACTTGTAGGTTGTGCACACACCTGGAAGGAGATTTAAAGTTGAAGATTGATCTTGGTGACGCTGTCATTGTGGGGAGCTAGAATAGCACTTTCACACAGCCAGCCAGAATTTTTGAAGTGTAGTTGAATGTTTGGAAAAACCTTTGCTTTCAACTCCTCAATGGAAGTCACAATGCAAGAAAAGTTGCTTGGGAAGGTGATCTGTCCAGTGGTTGAGTTTACTGGTGCCTTGCCATCTCCAATAGTCAACAGCTGGCTCAAAAACAGTCCAGCAGAAATATCGTCTGTCATGTAGACCCTCATGTTTGTGTTCAGTGACATTTTCTTTACTTTTCTCCAAAGGTACGATGATTTTAGGCATTGAGTTCGTCTGCAGGTCCTGATCCCTTGGCAATATTACACATGGGGCTGTCACTATGAGACAGGTTAAGTGGTAGTTTGAATGTCGAATGTGTTGTCCTGCCACCTTTTAAAAGCGTAGCTGCAATTCCAGAAGATGCCACTGCAAGTGCAATCTTTTTTTGTTGTCGAAATTTTGCCAGGAGCAAGTTGATTACAAATGTCTTTCCTGTTCCACCTGTAGCATCATGGAAGACAATCCCACCTTTGTTGGTTTCACTGAAACCTAAAAAGGAGTTATAGGCATTCCTCTGATCTGGTACCAATATTGGCTCATTCTGAGATACAAATGCTGTCAGCTCATCAATATTGTAGTTTGCTTCTATGAAAATCTCCCTACACATTTGGATGCCTTCAGGATTTCTTATTGGAGCAGGCAAACCAAGCAACTGTAAGGCTAGGTTCAGATTGCGTTAGGGCAATCCGTTTAGCGCTAAGCGCTAGCGGATTGCGCTAACGCAATGTCTTTTTCGTGGTCGCGTTTAACGTCCCCGCTCTCGCAGATCCCCGATCTGCGAGAGCGGGGAACAGACACCGGCACATCGCTAGCGCGTGCCGAAAATGGCATGCGCTAGCGATACGCGTTCCCATTGCTGCTAATGGGCACGCTAACAGACGCGTTGCACAGCGTTAATTTCGCCGTGCAATGCTGTTCGTTAGCGCGGTCCCATTAACACAATCTGAACCTAGCCTAAGGCTTTTCCTGACATTGCTATGCACTGATCTTCAAGGAGCATTAAAGTTTCATTGAACATTTCCTCAATGAAGTTGATGAGTTGCTGATGATTTTCCCTTCTAATCTGCATGAGGATGTCCTCACTGAGATCAGTTTTGTACTTTGTCCAAATCTCAAGAGGATTTGAAATTCTACAGGTTGTTAGAATAATAGCAAAGAGGTGTCTTAGTCACTTTGGGGTTTGTGTGGCTGCTGCTTCACTGAGGGTCACGTCCCAGTGTGCATCATTTTCCAGAAGTCCTTTTCTTTGGCAAGCTTCCCTGAATGTTTCACACACATGGCCTCCGACGGTCTTCAGGTCAGAAAATGATGTAGCGCCTTTGACAACATGAAGTAATATGCACAGGTAGAAGCACTCTGCATTTGACGGATGAATAGTGTAGACACGACCAAGAGTATCAGTTGCTTTCACCCCTAGATAGCCTTTAATATCAATCCCCCGTTTCCTCCGTTCCAGTGTTTTTCTGGAGGCATTCCAAGTGTAGTACTTTGGTAAATCACAGTAGAGAATTGTTTTTGCAAAAGGGTCTTGTTGACACAGCTCAAAAAATACCAAGAGGGTGGTCTTAGGTGGTGTTAGGAGCTGCTGCTGCAAGTTTGCTGGGTTAAAATAAATTCTCTGTCCATTTTCCAAGTGCACACTCAGATGCACAACTGGTGGTTAGCGCTCATGAATGGAGAAACCTAGTATTCTCCAAACAGCTTCATTGCTGATGTACCTGCCCATCTGTAATGCCTCCACTTCATCAATAATAGGTCCATTTTTCTGGAGTTCAAAAACTGCTTGATTCCTTCCTTTGTGGACATATTTGCAGATATACTTGATTGATTTCACAGAGTGGAAATTGGACATTTATATATGTTAGGGACTGGCAGAACGCACCAAGTATAGATGATAAGAAACTAGGTGCGTTCGCAGTCTGAAGTCCACCGTGCAGGTATAAACCCTGCTGCTAGTAAGACGGACTATATGGCGGTACTATAAGTATACACGCACGGGTTAACTTCACCCTGCGTGAAGGAAGCGATCCTGTTGCGTCACAGGACCGCGGTACCGCACATACAGCGCGAGCAAGAAGTCAGCGAACACAACCCCAACTCAGGATTGAAGTCTGATTAGACCACTTGCTGGCACAACACCGCAACTGGGTGTGTAAGGAAACTATTAAATAGTATATAGAGGCACGAGAGTGCATGCGGTGCCGCACTGACGGACGCCACTAACCACCCAGGCTTGGGTAAGGAAAGCGCAGAGGAAGCGCACGGCGCCGTACTGGCAGACACAGCAATTGGACGCTGTGATGTGTGTTACGTGCAGATGGCTAGTCGGGCGCTAGATAGCTACCATCATCCGTGAGCAGTCAACAACACTAGGGAGGGATACTTAGGAGCTTTCATCCATCGACATACATCCATCTACACACACACATTATATCAAGACAATACTAGCGAATGGCCGTGCGGTCATGCGCAGTTTATCTAGTTGCAGCACAGGAAGTAGCTACAGAAGTTTTGCCCTTTCAGGACCTGCCAAGAGGACCAATGGGATGTGCTGCAGTGCCTGAGCATGTGACCCTCGATCTCCAACGGGAGATCTTGCCCTGGGCATGCTCAGTGTGTGCAAATAAGGACTTAGTCCCAGAGAAGCCCGCTCGCCGCATATCAGTGCAGGGTACAACAGGAGAGCCAGAAAAGGCAGCAGTAACCCCCTGGACAGAATCAGTCCCAGCAAGACGCTGGGAGCGACGCCTCCGCTGAGCAGAGCCCACTGCGGCCAAAGCAGAATGGGAGACCGCAGCAGACACGGATCGAGATTCCCCCTGTGCAGCAGAGGAAACTCGACTCCTAACATTATCCCCCCCCCTCCTTGAGCCTAACTACGCTCAAAAGCTGCAATAAGCAGCGGAGCCCGAATGTGCTCCACAGGCTCCCAGGTTCTATCCTTTGGGCCGTGACCCTTCCAGTCCACCAGATAAAATTTTTTGCCACGTACCACCTTGCACCCCACAATAGCATTCACCTCAAACTCATCCATGGATGAACCCGATGTCCCAGCAGATGACTCAGAAAACCGGGACAAATGAACGGGCTTTAAGAGGGAAACGTGAAAAGTATCGGTGATACCAAGGCGTGGAGGAATAGCCAAACGGTAGACCACAGGGTTGACCTGTTCCAGAACCTTAAATGGGCCAATGTAGCGAGGAGCAAACTTAGTGGACTCAACTCGCAGCCTGATGTTACGGGCGGAGAGCCACACTAAGTCGCCAGGAGCAAAGACCGGAGCGGGGCGCCGGTGTGTATCAGCCGAAACCCTCATTCTCTCCTTGGAGGCCTGGATGGCATCCTGTGTGCGGTCCCAGATGTCACGTGCCTCCACCGCCCAGTCTGCCACCCTAGAATCGGTGGATGACACGGGCATGGGCACAGGGACACGTGGATGCTGGCCGTAATTAAGGAGAAAGGGAGTTTGACCAGTGGAATCGGCTACAGCGTTGTTCAAGGCAAATTCCGCCCAAGGTAGCAAAGATGCCCAGTCATCCTGCCTAGCAGAGACGAAATGTCGCAAATATGTCACCAGAGTCTGGTTGGTTCTCTCCACCAACCCATTCGTCTCGGGATGGTATGCAGAGGAGAGGTTTAACTCTATGCTGAGTAAACGGCAGAGCTCTCTCCAAAACCGAGACGCGAACTGGGGACCCCGATCGCTGACAATCTTATCAGGCATACCATGCAATCGGAAAACGTGCTTAATGAACAACACCGCCAAGGCCCGTGCTGAGGGTAACCGAGGAAGCGGCACCAAATGTACCATCTTAGAGAAATGGTCGGTGACAACCCAAATAATGGAGCAGCCACGCGACTTGGGTAAGCCCACCACAAAGTCCATCCCGACCATCTCCCAGGGCCTGTCTGCCACCGGTAGAGGGTAAAGCAACCCAGCAGGCCGTTGCCGAGGAGACCGATTCTGGGCACAAGAAACGCACGCCTGAATATAGTCCCTGACATCTCGGGCCATATGCGGCCACCAGTATGTTCTCGCCAAAAGCTCAGATGTCCTCTTGGTCCCAAAATGCCCACCCACTCTGGAGGAGTGAGCCCAAGAGAGAACCTCCGGTCGCAAGTTAGCTGGCACGAAAGTCTTGACCGGGGGCACAGACTCTAGTGAAACTGGAGCTACAGTTCTCAGGCTCTCAGACGGGACAATAAGCCGAGGTTCCTCCTCCTCCTCCTCAGATGACACTACGGAGCGGGAGAGAGCGTCGGCACGAACGTTCTTCTCCCCGGAGAGAAAATGGAGAGTAAAATGGAACCGGGAGAAGAACAGGGACCATCTAGCCTGGCGAGAATTCAGCCGCTGGGCCGTCAGTATATACACTAAGTTCTTGTGGTCAGTGAAGACTTGGAAGGGAAAGCGAGCTCCCTCCAAGAGGTGTCTCCACTCTGAAAAAGCCAACTTCATGGCTAGCAACTCCCTGTCCCCGATGGAATAATTCCTCTACGCTGGTGTGAAGGTCTTGGAGAAGAAGAAGCAAGGATGCTTCCGACCTTGAGCATCCTTTTGGAAAAGGACTGCTCCAGCACCAACGGATGAGGCATCCACCTCCAAGATAAATGGTTTATCTACATCAGGGCGATGTAGGATGGGAGCGCTAGCGAAGTGTGACTTAATCGAGTGAAAGGCCTTGGAGACTTCCTCTGACCACAACTTGGGATTTGCTCCCTTCTTGGTGAGGGCAACCAAGGGAGCTACCAAAGTTGAGAAGTGTGGAATGAACTGGCGATAGTAATTAATGAACCCCATAAAGCGCTGCACCGCTTTAAGAGAATGGGGTTCCTGCCAGTCCATTACAGCCTGTAGCTTGTCAGGATCCATAGCCAAACCCTAGGCAGAGATGATATAACCAAGGAAAGGCAAGGACTCCTGCTCAAACACACACTTCTCCAACTTGGCGTAGAGGGAGTTTGCCCGTAAGAGGTCGAAGACTTTGCGAACATCTCTCCGATGGGAGTCAATATCTGGAGAGAAGATGAGAATATCATCCAGATAGACTACGACCGAGGTGGTGAGCATATCCCGAAAGATGTCGTTCACAAAGTCTTGGAAAACGGCTGGGGCATTACAGAGCCCGAAGGGCATCACCAGATATTCATAGTGCCCGTCCCTGGTGTTAAAAGCCGTCTTCCATTCATCCCCCTCACGGATGCGAATCAGGTTGTAAGCACCCCGCAGATCTAACTTTGTAAATACCCTTGCTCCCCGTAGCCTATCAAAGAGCTCAGATATCAGGGGTAATGGGTACTTGTTCTTAATGGTGATGGCGTTAAGACCCCTGTAGTCTATGTATGGACGTAAGTCTCCAGTCTTCTTCTGTACGAAGAAGAACCCAGCCCCTGCCGGTGACACTGACTTCCTAATGAATCCTCTTGCCAGATTCTCTTGGATGTACTGGGACATTGCCTCCGTCTCCGGGAGAGATAACGGATAGACTCGACCCCGGGGAGGCTCAGCACCAGGCAAGAGGTCAATAGGACAGTCATAGGGGCGGTGAGGCGGAAGGGTCTCCGCAGCTCTTTTGGAGAACACGTCTGCATAGGGCCAATAGTGCTTGGGGAGAGAGGAAAGATCTGCGGGTACCTGTGTAGTAGCAACCTGAACACACTCCCTCTGACATCTACCCTCACAGGCTTTACTCCATCCCAAAATTCTCCCAGAGGACCACTCGATATGAGGAGAATGGTAGCGAAGCCATGGTATCCCCAACAGGACCTCATCAATTCCCTCAGGAATGACTAATAGGGAGATTATCTCCTGATGTGATGGAGACACAGATAGCGTGAAAGGAATGGTTTGGTGGGTAATCTGTGAAGGTAGTGTTGACCCATTTACCACTCGAACGGTTACTGGCTTGGCGAGCATCACCAAGGGTATTGCGTGACGCTGGGCAAAAGCGGAAGACATAAAGTTACCCTCTGCCCCAGAATCCACGCATAGCTCGACCGTAAGAGTGGATGGGCCTATGGTAATTGTCCCCTTGAAGGACAACTTTGAGGCAAATGTCGCCGTGTCTAGTGTACCTCCTCCAACTGCCACTAGACGCTGACGTTTCCCCGACCGCTGAGGACTCTTAGAGGCAAGATGTCCTGACTGCTGGCAAACATGACGGACCTTATGTGCATGGGCGGACTGAGACTTGGATCCCGCTCGTGACACCTCTAAGGCCTCATGTGACTCGGATGCCTGGACTGGAGATTCCAAAGGTTTGGCGAAGGTGGGAGCCAGCCGAAACCTCTGCCTACACTGGGCTTGCTCCAACCTCCGCTCGTTAAAAACGAGGTCAATACGAGTAGAGACAGTTATTAACTCCTCCAGTGTGGCAGGAATCTCCCTAGTGGCCAGAGCGTCCTTAACATGGTCAGCCAGGCCCCTCCAAAATATGGGGATAAGGGCTTTATCCGACCACTCCAGCTCGGAAGCTAAAGTACGGAAGCGGACGGAAAAATGGCTGACCAAGGACTCACCCTGAGTTAATGCCAGTAGTTGGAGCGCTGTGTCATGGGTGACTTGAGGTCCTAAAAAGACCTTTTTCAGAGTGCTCAGGAACAACGGAGCACTCTGCACCAAATGATCACCACGCTCCCACAGCGGCGTAGCCCACTCCAACGCCCTGTCCGACAAGAGAGAGACAATAAATCCCACCTTAGCCCGCTCTGTAGGAAAACGTGCAGCCAGGAGCTTGAGGTGGATAGAGCACTGACTCACGAATCCCCTACAAGTTTTGCAATCTTCAGACAATTTTTCTGGCAACGGGAGGCAAGATAATGTCGGAACAGGGGTGGCAGTGGACAAGGTTGCTGTAGCCACGCTAGCAGCCTGTACAGCAACTGCGGTAACATCCACAGCTGAGGTTGAGCTCTCGAGAGCTGTCAACCTACCCTCCAGCTGCTGGATATACCGCAAAGATTGCTGAATGTCCGCCATTTACTAGCCAGACCTTGGCTCTAGTATTATGTTAGGGACTGGCAGAACGCACCAAGTATAGATGATAAGAAACTAGGTGCGTTCGCAGTCCGAGCTCCACCGTGCAGGTATAAACCCTGCTGCTAGTAAGACGGACTATATGGCGGTACTATAAGTATACACGCACGGGTTAACTTCACCCTGCGTGAAGGAAGCGATCCTGTTGCGTCACAGGACCGCGGTACCGCACATAGAGCGCGAGCAAGAAGTCAGCGAACACAACCCCAACTCAGGATTGAAGTCTGATTAGACCACTTGCTGGCACAACACCGCAACTGGGTGTGTAAGGAAACTATTAAATAGTATATAGAGGCACGAGAGTGCATGCGGTGCCGCACTGACGGACGCCACTAACCACCCAGGCTTGGGTAAGGAAAGCGCAGAGGAAGCGCACGGCGCCGTACTGGCAGACACAGCAATTGGACGCTGTGATGTGTGTTACGTGCAGATGGCTAGTCGGGCGCTAGATAGCTACCATCATCCGCGAGCAGTCAACAACACTAGGGAGGGATACTTAGGAGCTTTCATCCATCGACATACATCCATCTACACACACACATTATATCAAGACAATACTAGCGCATGGCCGTGCGGTCATGCGCAGTTTATATAGTTGCAGCACAGGAAGTAGCTACAGAAGTTTTGCCCTTTCAGGACCTGCCAAGAGGACTAATGGGATGTGCTGCAGTGCCTGAGCATGTGACCCTCGATCTCCAACGGGAGATCTTGCCCTGGGCATGCTCAGTGTGTGCAAATAAGGACTTAGTCCCAGAGAAGCCCGCTCGCCGCAGATCAGTGCAGGGTACAACAGGAGAGCCAGAAAAGGCAGCAGTAACCCCCTGCACAGAATCAGTCCCAGCAAGACGCTGGGAGCGACGCCTCCGCTGAGCAGAGCCCACTGCGGCCGAAGCAGAATGGGAGACCGCAGCAGACACAGATCGAGATTCCCCCTGTGCAGCAGAGGAAACTCGACTCCTAACAATATGGGCCTGGAAGATTTTTGAGAGCAAAGGGTTGTAAGGCACTACCCAATTGTTGTCAATTTCTATCTCTTGGAGTGATGATCCAACATGCATTTTGAGTTTTGCTGTGAAGCCACCATCCCCTGGCTTTCTTCTTCGGTAGACTGGATATCCATCTTGTCCTGTTTGGGTTTCTTGGACCAGGGATCGTGGGTAATGCTTTGAACACCTGCCATCAATCATACAGGGAGAATTTTTGTTGAGACTCCCACACGAACCATGGATCATGTTTTTTGTGATGATGTCAAACAGCAATGGGTCAATTTGAAGGTCTGGCAATTTGGCACTGATGATATTGTCAATATGCTGTATTTTTTGCTTCAGCCAGATCAAGATCCATATCTTGAGCGTGAGGAAGGCCTCTTTTTTGCCATTCAACTGAATACATCGAGCACTGCGTCTCACCATAAATATGTGATTTTGTGATGAGATTAGTCATTTTTGAAAGTTTCTGTTTGAAAACCCAAGAAATAAGGTCATGGCGATTCACTGTTTTTTGGCCCGGCAACAGGTGCCCTCCAATTTCCTCCCAGTCAGGATTGCAAGTAAAGGTGATGAAAAGATCTGGACGGCCATACTTTCTCACATAAGTCATTGCATCCTGTGTGTATTCATGCATGTGTCGTGGGCTTCCAGTGACAGTTGATGGAAGAATAACCATTTTCCCCAACTCTTTTGAATCAGCATCATTTGCAACAGCATCTCTAAGGTGAATATATTCCTCTGCCCGGAGCTTCTTTTGATTTAGTCAGATATATAAAAGACGTTCACTCTCAATCTTTGCATACATGTCAACAATAAATTGGTAGAAGAGGTGTTTGCATTTCAAGATGTGATTTTCCTCTGCAGATCTCGTCATGATCCTATATGCATAGAAGTCCATGGCAGACACTTTTTTTTCCTGAAAGGTTGCCTGTTGTAGGATCTGTCTGAGATATTCCAAAGTGATAGCCATCCTGTCCCTGCCAAAAGATGATTGGATATTGCAGTGCATCATAGGACCTGTAAGTTTCTGCTACTCGTTGCAAACGATTGTTCTTTTTCTGAAGCACAATGTCACGGCTTTGAAAATCATTACCTACAAGATGGCTACCTCATCAAATGTGGGAGCTTTGAAACGTCGCTGATGTTCACCTTGTGGTGTTTTGTCAGCTCGAATGACAACCTTGTAATCATCATTTGGCATGCATTCAAGTGCAGTCTTAAAAAGTTGAACATATCGATTGTTGGAGTGAAGGAACTGCTGCAAAATAGTGAAAATATCAAGGCGAGTGTTAGGAATTAAAGAGCATCTCCGCTGAGCCTCTGCTTCTGCATTTCCCATGAAGAAGAGTTGAAGAAATTGGAGTTCTTCTCCTTGTAATGGAAGCAGTGAGCCAATTGAGTGGTAAATCTGTCCTTGAACTTTAAATGTCGGCATAAATCCTGTTGTAAACATTTCCTTTGTTGCACCAAATGATGTCATTTGGATACAGGAATTGTACTTCCTGATGTTGTCCAAGAAATGCTTTGATATTGTATTGGTAACTGTCATCAGAGACTTTAGGGGATCTGGTGGTGACAGGAGAGGTGGAAGTTTTATCTTGCCATTTGCACAGCATAAACCTGGCGGTTCATCTTTCCATATCAGGGCACTGCAGTACATGCAGACCACATCCATTTTTCCTATCTGAACTTTAGGATTATCCTGATAGTTTATGTCTGACTGGTAACAAAAGGCAGCATGTTTCAAATCTCCAATTATTTCCTGTGCCCTGGTGGAAGAAATAGCAATTCTCTTAGTGGCAAGTCGGCCTTTTCTCTGCTGAGATGACTCATTGGCCCTTGAGGAAGCATATCTTCTTATCTGCAAGCCTCGCTTCCCTCTCCTCAGAAAGTTCATTGCCCCTTGAGGAAGCAGCTCTTGTTTTCATGTCTGCAAGCCTCACTTCCCTCTCCTCAGAAAATTCATTGGCTCTGGAGGAAGCAGCTCTTGTTTTCATGTCTGCAAACCTCACTTCCCTCTCCTCAGAAAGTTCATTGGCTCTTGAGGAAGCAGCTCTTGTATTCATCTCTGCAAGCCTCGCTTCCCTCTCCTCAGAAAGTTCATTGGCCCTTGAGGAAGCAGCTCTTGTTCTCTTGTCTGCAAGCCTCGCTTCCTTCTGCTCAGAAAGTTCATTGGCTCTTGAGGAAGCAGCTGCTGTTCTCATGTTTGTCAGCCTTGTTTCTCGGTCTTCACATTTTTCATTGGCCCATAATGCAGCTTTTCTTTTCGCATCAGCTGACATTCATGCCATGGAATTCCTTTTCTTATGAGGCATTATTGTGGTAAAAATAGTCTGTAACTGTCAGTTTCTATATCCTCTCACATAGAGGTAATGTGACTGACATCAGTCTTTCCACCAACACACCCTAACTGACATGCTATTACCTCACACAAGCTTTGTTATACTGATAATTTCCTTTGTTGCCCATATTAACCAATCAGAGCTCAGATTAATTAACTGTAGCAAAATAGAAGCTGAGCTGTGATTGGTTGCTATTGGCAGCCTGATAAATCACCAGCCAACAGGAAGCCCTCCCCCCTGGCAGTAAATATTAGCTCACACATACACATGAAAGACAGGTCATGTGACTGACAGCTGGCGTGTTTCCTTTATGGTACATTTGTTGCTCTTGTAGTTTGTCTGCTTATTAATCAGATTTTTATTCTTGAAGTATAATACCAGACTTGTGTGTGTTTTAGGGCGAGTTTCATGTGTCAAGTTGTGTGTGTTGAGTTGCGTGTGGCGACATGCGTGTAGCGACTTTTGTGAGAAGTTTTTGTGGCGACATGCATGTAGCAACTTTTTGTGTGTCGATTTACATGTGACAGGTTAGGGTAGAAAGTCTTGTGCAGCAAGTTTTGTGCGTGGCGAGTTTTGCGCGTGGTGCGCTTTGAGTATGTGCAAGTTTTGTGTGAGGCAACTTTTGCATGTGTTGCAACTTTTGTGCATGTGGCAATTTTTCCGTGTGTACAAGTTTTGGGGATGGTGGTGGAATGGGCAAGGATGGGGATGGTGGTGGAGGAGGAAATGATGGAAGTGGTGGAATGGGCAAGGATGGGGATGGTGGTGGAGGAGGAAATGATGGAAGTGGTGGAATGGGCAAGGATGGGGATGGTGGTGGAGGAGGAAATGATGGAAGTGGTGGAATGGGCAAGGATGGGGATGGTGGTGGAGGAGGAAATTATGGAAATGGTGGAATGGGCAAGGATGGGGATGGTGGTGGAGGAGGAAATGATGGAAGTGGTGGAATGGGCAAGGATGGGGATGGTGGTGGAGGAGGAAATGATGGAAGTGGTGGAATGGGCAAGGATGGGGATGGTGGTGGAGGAGGAAATGATGGAAGTGGTGGAATGGGCAAGGATGGGGATGGTGGTGGAGGAGGAAATGATGGAAGTGGTGGAATGGGCAAGGATGGGGATGGTGGTGGAGGAGGAAATGATGGAAGTGGTGGAATGGGCAAGGATGGGGATGTGGTGGAGGAGGAAATGATGGAAGTGGTGGAATGGGCAAGGATGGGGATGGTGGTGGAGGAGGAAATGATGGAAGTGGTGGAATGGGCAAGGATGGGGATGGTGGTGGAGGAGGAAATGATGGAAGTGGTGGAATGGGCAAGGATGGGGATGGTGGTGGAGGAAATGATGGAAGTGGTGGAATGGGCAAGGATGGGGATGGTGGTGGAGGAGGAAATGATGGAAGTGGTGGAATGGGCAAGGATGGGGATGGTGGTGGAGGAGGAAATGATGGAAGTGGTGGAATGGACAAGGATGGGGATGGTGAGGGAGAAGGAAATGATGGAAGTGGTGGAATAGGCAAGGAGGCATATCTAGGGCAGTGGCGTATCTAGGGGGGCAGCCGGGGCATGTAGGGAATTAATTAATAGGGAATTAATAAGGAAAATGTGAATTTGGGTGGAAAATATTTTGGCATGGAGGGGGGCCCCATTTGAAAGTTCGCACCGGGGCCCATAACTTTGTAGTTACGCCACTGCCTGGACATACACACATACATACATACACGCTCACATACTCAGCTTTATATATTAGATATGACTATGGGGTGCGTTATATAACTATATATGACTGTAGAGGTGCATTATATACTACTATATATGACTATGGGGTGCATTATACTTCTATATATGACTATGGGGTGCATTATTATTCTATATTTGACTATGAGGATGCATTATACTACTACAGTATATATGACTATGCAGGTGCATTATACTACCATATATAACTATGGAGGTGCATTATACTTCTATATATGACTATGATGATGCATTATTCTACTATATATGACTATGCAGGTGCATTATAGTACTATATATGAAAATGGGGTGCAATATACTACTATATATGACTATGAGGATGCATTATACTACTATATATGAATATGAGGTGCATTATACTGCAATATATGTTTATGGGGTGCAACATACTACTATATATGACTATGGGGTGCATTATACTACTATATATGACTATGGGGTGCATTATACTACTATATATGACTATGTGGTGCATTACACTTCCATATATATGACTATGGGATGTATTATAGTTCTATATATGACTATGGGGGTGCATTATACTACTATATATGACTATGGGGTGGATTATACCAGCCGTCCTCGATGGCCAGATTGTGGGCACTGAGTCTATACTGGCTCAGGATCTGGCAGTCTCTAGGGTCCGAGAGTTTCTCTAGATATGGAGCCAGTCTATAGTCTCTCTGTAGAATCTGGTTAACGGTCAGTTTCTGTGAGCTACTGATCTCATTCCTCCAGACACTGACGTACCTTTCCTGCCCCTTTTCTACCATCTTCCTGATTGTGGCTTTTGGGTGAGTTGTTTTGGGGGTCCTGGTTTGTGGGGACCACCTATATGTAGCATGGTTTTATGGTTATGGGAGCTTGGGTTGCTACTCTGTAGGTGAGCCTGGAAGGATAGCACCCTCTTCAGGACCGCTAGGTGCAGTGAGAATCTGCCAATCTCAGCCCGACAGGCACTGTTGGTGGTGCTCCGATGGACCTGGAGAAGGTGTTTACAGAATTCCAGGTGGACTATTTCTGTTGGACTGGAATCCCACTTTGACCAGTCTGGGTATGTGTGAGGGCCCCAGACTTCACTGCCGTACAGGAGGATTGGGGTGATTATGGCATTGAAGATTTTTAGCCAGACCCTCACTGGCGGCTTCAGATGGTAGAGTTTCCTTCGGATGGCATAGAAGGTTTTTCAGGGTCTCTATGGCTTCTATAATGCTTCAACAAGCTACTATATATGACTATGGGGTGCATTATACTTCTATATATGACTATGGGTTGCATTATACTACTATATATGACTATGAGGATGCATTATACTACTATATGAGAATATCAGGTGCATTATACTGCAATATATGACTACTAGCTATTGAACCCGTTCTACGCCCGGGTGGCGAGCATTTATATTGGTATATGGTCTCCATCCTGGTATGTGCTGCTCCATCCTGCGTCCCCATCCTGTCATGTGCTGCTCCATTCTGCGTCGCCATTCTGTCATGTGCTGCTCCCATCCTGCGCCCCCATCCTGTCATGTGCTGCTCCATCCTGCATCCCCATCCTGACATGTGCTGCTCCATACTGCGTCCCCATCCTGTCATGTGCTGCTCCCATCCTGCGCCGCCATCCTGTCATGTGCTGCTCCATCCTGCATCCCCATCCTGACATGTGCTGCTCCATCCTGCGCCCCCATTCTGTCATGTGCTGCTCCATCCTGCGCCCCCATTCTGTCATGTGCTGCTCCATCCTGCATCCCCATCCTGTCATGTGCTGCTCCCATCCTGCGCCCCCGTTCTGTCATGTGCTGCTCCCATCCTGCGCCCCCGTTCTGTCATGTGCTGCTCCCATCCTGCGCCCCCATTCTGTCATGTGCTGCTCCCATCCTGCGCACCCATCCTGTCATGTGCTGCTCCATCCTGCATCCCCATCCTGACATGTGCTGCTCCATACTGCGTCCCCATCCTGTCATGTGCTGCTCCCATCCTGCGCCCCCATCCTGTCATGTGCTGCTCCCATCCTGCGCCCCCATCCTGTCATGTGCTGCTCCATCCTGCATCCCCATCCTGACATGTGCTGCTCCATCCTGCGCCCCCATTCTGTCATGTGCTGCTCCATCCTGCGCCCCCATTCTGTCATGTGCTGCTCCATCCTGCATCCCCATCCTGTCATGTGCTGCTCCCATCCTGCACCCCGTTCTGTCATGTGCTGCTCCCATCCTGCGCCCCCGTTCTGTCATGTGCTGCTCCCATCCTGCGCCTCCATTCTGTCATTTGCTGCTCCCATCCTGTCATGTGCTGCTCCCATCCTGCGCCCCCATTCTGTCATGTGCTGCTCCCATCCTGCGCCCCCGTTCTGTCATGTGCTGCTCCCATTCTGCGCCCCCGTTCTGTCATGTGCTGCTCCCATCCTGCGCCCCCTTTCTGTCATGTGCTGCTCCCATCCTGCGCCTCCATTCTGTCAAGTGCTGCTCCCACCCTGCGCCCCCATTCTGTCATGTGCTGCTCCCATCCTGCGCCCGTTCTGTCATGTGCTGCTGCCATCCTGCGCCCGTTCTGTCATGTGCTGCTCCCATCCTGCGCCTGTTCTGTCATGTGCTGCTGCCATCCCGCGCCCATTCTGTCATGTGCTGCTCCCATCCTGCGCCCTTTCTGTCATGTGCTGCTGCCATCCTGCGCCCGTTCTGTCATGTGCTGCTCCATCCTGCGTCGCCATTCTGTCATGTGCTGCTCCCATCCTGCGCCCCCATCCTGTCATGTGCTGCTCCATCCTGCATCCCCATCCTGACATGTGCTGCTCCATACTGCGTCCCCATCCTGTCATGTGCTGCTCCCATCCTGCGCCCCCATCCTGTCATGTGCTGCTCCATCCTGCATCCCCATCCTGACATGTGCTGCTCCATCCTGCGCCCCCATTCTGTCATGTGCTGCTCCATCCTGCGCCCCCATTCTGTCATGTGCTGCTCCATCCTGCATCCCCATCCTGTCATGTGCTGCTCCCATCCTGCGCCCCCGTTCTGTCATGTGCTGCTCCCATCCTGCGCCCCCGTTCTGTCATGTGCTGCTCGCATCCTGCGTCCCCATTCTGTCATGTGCTGCTCCCATCCTGCGCACCCATCCTGTCATGTGCTGCTCCATCCTGCATCCCCATCCTGACATGTGCTGCTCCATACTGCGTCCCCATCCTGTCATGTGCTGCTCCCATCCTGCGCCCCCATCCTGTCATGTGCTGCTCCCATCCTGCGCCCCCATCCTGTCATGTGCTGCTCCCATCCTGCGCCCCCATCCTGTCATGTGCTGCTCCATCCTGCATCCCCATCCTGACATGTGCTGATCCATCCTGCGCCCCCATTCTGTCATGTGCTGCTCCATCCTGCGCCCCCATTCTGTCATGTGCTGCTCCATCCTGCATCCCCATCCTGTCATGTGCTGCTCCCATCCTGCACCCCGTTCTGTCATGTGCTGCTCCCATCCTGCGCCCCCGTTCTGTCATGTGCTGCTCCCATCCTGCGCCTCCATTCTGTCATTTGCTGCTCCCATCCTGTCATGTGCTGCTCCCATCCTGCGCCCCCATTCTGTCATGTGCTGCTCCCATCCTGCGCCCCCGTTCTGTCATGTGCTGCTCCCATTCTGCGCCCCCGTTCTGTCATGTGCTGCTCCCATCCTGCGCCCCCTTTCTGTCATGTGCTGCTCCCATCCTGCGCCTCCATTCTGTCATGTGCTGCTCCCACCCTGCGCCCCCATTCTGTCATGTGCTGCTCCCATCCTGCGCCCGTTCTGTCATGTGCTGCTGCCATCCTGCGCCCGTTCTGTCATGTGCTGCTCCCATCCTGCGCCTGTTCTGTCATGTGCTGCTGCCATCCCGCGCCCATTCTGTCATGTGCTGCTCCCATCCTGCGCCCTTATGTGCGGCTGCCATCCTGCGCACGTTCTGTCATGTGCTGCTCCCATCCTGCGCCCGTTCTGTCATGTGCTGCTCCCATCCTGCGCCCCATTCTGTCATGTGCTGCTGCCATCCTGCGCCCGTTCTGTCATGTGCTGCTGCCATCCTGCGCCCGTTCTGTCATGTGCTGCTCCCATCCTGCGCCCGTTCTGTCATGTGCTGCTCCCATCCTGCGCCCGTTCTGTCATGTGCTGCTGCCATCCTGCGCCCGTTCTGTCATGTGCTGCTCCCATCCTGCGCCCCCGTTCTGTCATGTGCTGCTCCCATCCTGCGCCCTTTCTGTCATGTGCTGCTGCCATCCTGCGCCTGTTCTGTCATGTGCTGCTGCCATTCTGCGCCCGTTGTGTCATGTGCTGCTCCCATCCTGCGCCCGTTCTGTCATGTGCTGCTGCCATCCTGCGCCCGTTCTGTCATGTGCTGCTCCCATCCTGCGCCCGTTCTGTCATGTGCTGCTGCCATCCTGCGCCCGTTCTGTCATGTGCTGCTGCCATCCTGCGCCCATTCTGTCATGTGCTGCTGCCATCCTGCGCCCGTTCTGTCATGTGCTGCTGCCATCCTGCGCCCGTTCTGTCATGTGCTGCTGCCATCCTGGGCCCGTTCTGTCATGTGCTGCTGCCATCCTGCGCCCGTTCTGTCATGTGCTGCTGCCATCCTGCGCCCGTTCTGTCATGTGCTGCTGCCATCCTGCCCCCGTTCTGTCATGTGCTGCTCCCATCCTGCGCCACCATTGTATGATATGCCCCCCATAAGACGCTCCAGTGTGTATGCCCCCGTATGCTGCTGCCATATAAAAAAAAAAAATACCATACTCACCTATCGTCCGGCTCCACTGCAGGAATCGGCGCCTGCGCAGTCCACGCTTTCCGGCGCCATTTTCTTGAAGACACACTCCGGCTCCTCTGCCTGTGACTGGTAAGTCAGAGGGCGGCGCCGGCGCGCATTAAGCGCGTCATCGCGCCCTCTGAACTGTCACAGCAGAGGAGCCGGGAGACGGAGCCGCACGCAGCGCTGGAACGGGGAAAGGTGAATATACTTACCCTCCTGGCGGTCCCTGACTCTCCGGTGGAGATCGCGGTATGCATTCAGTGTTTACGCATACCGCGATCTCCTGGTAGCGTCACTCTGTGGGGGCCAGAATGCGCTGGCGCTTGCGCCTGCGCAGTCTATAAAGGCTTCAGACAGAGTGACGCTCCCAGCGTTATATTATAGATGGGGTGCAACATACTGCTATATATGACTGTGGGGTGCATTATACTACTATGTATGACTATTGGGATGCATTATACTTCCATATATGATTATATGGGTGCATTATTCAACTATATATGACTATGGGGTGCATTATACTACTACTAGCTGTACTACCCGGCTTCGCCTGGGTTAATAACTGCTGTTAGCAAAATAGAATGTGCTAACAAAAATGTATTCAGCACACAAAAGCCACAAAACAAATAGATAGAAATGTAATTATTAAAATGCAAAAACTAAGCTAATAGAAGCATTTCACAACATATATTTCAACACCAGAGATATTCCACACAGATTTAACTAAAATGACATCCCTGCCGGCATCACTGCATGGCCTTCCATTCCCCACCTGCCTGTTACATCAACTCACTCACCCAGTGCGATGCTGTGAGGTCTGTCTGCTGCCGGCTCCATGCCATGTGCTTCATGGCGGCTTGCTCTGTGTACACTTCCTGGCTGTGTGCATAGGGGGGCGGTGCCAGCCACTCCAGATTCTTATTGAGACTGTGTGCACCTCCCGAAGGTGCTTCTGGCCAATAGCCTTGTGGCCTCTGATACTTAATGCATCCTCACCCATTGGAGGATGCCTGAGCAAACTATTCCCCTCAGTTAGCATTTGCTACTGAGCTGCTAGGTCGTGTCTGTTTCCTGTCTCAGTGGGCTGCAATACTGCAGGCCTTCATCTGTGTTCTGTTTGTGTATCCGTGTCTGTTCCTGTCCAAACTCTGGCCTATGTCCGTCCCTGCTCCTCCTTTGTCATTAGTCATTTCCCACTCTGCTGTGTGTACCTCCGCTTTATCTTTCTGCTCTGTTTGCCACTGTCTGTGGTTCTGCTTCGATCTGCTCAGTTCTACCACAACCTGTGGGTCTGTGTTTCTCAGCTTTTCTCTCAGCTCTGCTCTCTGTAACTTTGCTCTCAGCTCTGCTCTCAGCAACTTTGCTCTGCACTCTGACCTTGCTTTACACTCTGTGGCTTTGCTCTCAGCTCTGCACTCTGACCTTGCTCTGCACTCTGTGGCTTTGCTCTGTGGCTCTGCTCTCGCTCTGCGGCTCCGCTCCTTGCGGTTCTACCTGGCTCCGCTCCTTGAGGTTCTACGTCTTTTGCTCTTGGCTCCGCCTCCAGCGTGTCCGCTCTTGGCTCCGCCTCCAGCGTGTCCGCTCTTGGCTCCGCCTCCAGCATGTCTTCTCTTGGCTCCGCCTCCAGCGTGTCTGCTCTTGGCTCCACCTCCAGCGTGTCCGCTCTTGGCTCCGCCTCCAGCATGTCCGCTCTTGGCTCTGCCTCCAGCGATTCAGCTCTGCTTCCACTGTTGCTCTATCAGGGCCTCTGCCATACCCGTCTGTCAGCCAGTGTCACAGCCGTGCCTGCCTGCCTGTGTCTTGTCCTCTGTGGGATCAGCATCCACAGTCTGACTCCACCCTGGAGTGGTACCTGGTAGCTCCCTATTACACAAGTCTGACCTCACCACCAGAGGCTCCAGCAAACACCTAGGAAGCTACTTAGTTACGCCCCTTCCAGGGAAGTTCGGTCTGTGGTCCAGTGGGGCCACACCCCCAGGCGCCCGCGCCAACCAGTCTCGGTGCAAGCGTTACAATGGCCGAGTAATGTGAAGCAGTCTTCTACTACTTATTCAAGAGCCTTTTGATAAACAACATTCTTAGTTTTTCCTTCAGATGCAAAGACGAACAGATTTTTGGCTGTTCCAACTCTTGAACAGGCCACATAAAGTTGACCATGAGAAAAGCATGGAGATTGTAAATCGATTCCAACTACTTTCAAGGACCGTCCCTGAGCCTTGTTGATGGACATAGCAAATGCCAGTCGAACAGGAAACTGGAGGCATTAAAAATCAAAAGGCAGATGGAATGAGAGGAATTGTGGGAATGAAAACATCTTCTCCTGTGGCACATCCTGTCAAAATGGTTGCCTCAATTACATGTGGAAACAGGTTCTTAATCAAGAGTTTTGTTCCATTACACAGCTTTGGTGGATCCAAATTTCTCAATAGCAGAATAGGTGCTCCAGGTTTTAAAAAGAGGTTGTGAGGAGGAAGCCCTTGTGGCTCCAAGGAATTGAGGAACTCAGCTGGATATGGCTCTTGAGGAAGCAGCTGCTGTTCTCATGTGTGTCAGCCTTGTTTCTCGGTCTTAACATTTTTCATTGGCCCGTAATGCAGCTTTTCTTTTCACATCAGCTGACAATTATGCCATGGAATTTCTTTTCTTATGAGGCATTATTGTGGTAAAAATAGTCTGTAACTGGCAGTTTCTATATCCTCTCACATAGAGGTAATGTGACTGACATCAGCCTTCCCACCAACACACCCTAACTGATATGCTATTACCTCACACAAGCTTTGTTATACTGAGAATGTCCTTTGTTGCCCATATTAACCAATCAGAGCTCAGATTAAATAACTGTAGCAAAATAGAAGCTGAGCTGTGATTGGTTGCTATTGGCAGCCTGATAAATCACCAGCCAACAGGAAGCCCTCACCCCTGGCAGTAAATATTAGCTCACACATACACATAATAGACAGGTCATGTGACTGACAGCTGCCGTATTTCCTATATTGTACATTTGTTGCTCTTGTAGTTTGTCTGACATGTGCATCTGGTGAATGCCGGAGAGCAGGTACACTACTTCCGGCGGTGACAGCGGTACGCACGTGCACAATGGACGTATCACACAATGAACACCACTATAAAATGCCGGCGTGGGGGAGGCATGATACATTCCCTTTTGATAAAGCCTACGCGAAACGCGCGTCAGCGGGTGGATCCTGTCCTCAGGCATCATACCACATCACAATGGGTAAGCTATTTGGCTACTAGATACACTGCAGATCACCTTTCCTTATATGGGGGAAATTGGTCACTATGGCATTCTGAGGGTGACGTACTGGGGATATCTAATGCTTATATATTAACACTGTATATGTAGGATTACTGCATTGGATATCAGAGTGAGTTAGGCTACGTTCACACTAGCGTTATGCTAGTTTGCGTCGCGTTTGCGTCGGGCGACGCAGCGGCGACGCATGCGTCATGCGCCCCTATATTTAACATGGGGGACGCATGCGTTTTTGTTTGTTGCGTTGTGCGACGCATGCGTCTTTTTTGCCGCAAGTGTCGGACCAAGAAAACGCAACAAGTTGCATTTTTCTTGCGTCCGAATTTCGGCAAAAAACGACGCATGCGTCGCAAAACGCAGCGTTTTTGCGTGCGTTTTGGTGCGTTTTTGCGTGCGTTGTGCGTTGCGTCGCCGACGCAGTGGCGCACAACGCTAATGTGAACGTAGCCTTAATATAATTTGCGGTGGTTTTCACTAGTACCATTGTGATGTATTATGCTTACTCTTTTGCCTGAGACAAATTTGTCTCTTACTAGGGTCTCTTGTTTGTTCAATTATAATTTAATTTGTAATAATATTTGTAATAAAATTTACATATTTTTTATATTTATGTGTATGGAACTCCATTTTTTTGTTGTTTGATCTATATGGTACATTTGTTGCTCTTGTAGTTTATTAATCAAATTTTTATTTTTGAAGGATAATACTAGACTTGTGTGTGTTTTAGGGTGAGTCTCGTGTCAACTTGTGTGAGTTGCGTGTGGCGACATGCATGTAGCGACTTTTGTGAGATGAATTTTGTGTGGCGACATGCGTGTAACAACTTTTGGTGTCGAGTTGCATGTGACAGGTTAGTGTAGCAAGTTGTGTACAGCAAGTTTTGTGCATGGCGAGTTTTGTGCGTGGCGAGTTTTATGTGTGGTGCGTTTTGAGTATGTGCAAGTTTTGAGTGAGGCAACTTTTGCACATGTTGCAACTTTTGTGCATGTGGCAAGTTTTCCGTGTATGCAAGTTTTGCGTGTGGCAAGTTTTCCATGAGGTGAGTTTTGCAGGTGTGGCGAGTTTTGCATGTGGCGAGTTTTGAGTGGTGACTTTTGTGTTTCGACTACTATGTGGCGAGGTTGGTGTATGTGTGGTGAAATGTGTGCTGAGGGTGGTATATGTTATGAATGTTGGCATATGCAACAGATTGGGACTTATTATAAGTAAAAGGAGGACTTTATACTAACCAGACAGCAGATGGCGATAGTGTGTAAAGTCATATACTTGCTGTAATGTGGGGAGGGAAGTTCTCAGTGGTTGGTTGCTTTTCTTACTTTCGGTTTTGTTTTTCTTCATGAATGTGTTGTCTTCAGTGCACGGACTGTGTGACACTGAATTGTATCTCATGTTTATCCAGTATGAAGTAAATACTGTTTACTCGAGATATCTTGCTGATTGAAGCTCTCCTAAGTACAGCGGTGACTGCAAGAAGACGCACTCTGCAACAGGTTATGGGCCCAGATAACCCCAGACATCCCAGGCAACCCAGATAACCCCAGACACCCCAGGCACTCCAGTCACCCCAGACACTACAGGTCTGCACTACAAGCTCAGGCAGAAGGATCCTGGTTTATAGCCCAGATAACGGAGCACACAGATAAGCTCTGTAAACAGAAGGAACTAAATCCAGATACAGAGTGACAGAGGAATTCAGCATCCCAGGAGCTGGATATAATTGCAGAGAATTCACAGGACATACAGGAGAATATCTTCAGTACAACTCTCTAAACAAGTAAGACTATATAAAGATGATGAGTAAAACAGAACTGAAATTTACAGAAGCTAAACTGAATAGTGAAAATTATCAGTTATGGAAATTCAAAGTAGAGATGTTGTTATCTAAGGATGATCTATGGGAAGTAATTGTTACAGCAAGACCAGATCAAGATAATCAGACATGGGATAAGAAGGATATGCAAGCGAGAGCCACCATTAGTTTATTAGTGGATGATGCTCAATTAATACATATAAGAAATGAAGAAACAGCTAAGGGAATGTGGGAAGCATTAAAAAAACTGTATGAAAGACCTAGCTTGAATCACAAGTTATTTTTATTAAGAAAGCTGTACAGTATGAGATTGAGTGCAAATGACGATATGCAGAAGCACATATTCTCAATGATGGAAGTGATATCACAGCTAAGATCTATTGGTGAAGATATTAAAGAAAGTCATGTAGCAGCTATATTGTTGTGCAGTTTACCAGATTCGTATACAGCCTTGATAAATGCCCTTGAGACGAGACCAGAAACTGACATTACATTAGATTTTGTGAAAACAAGACTAAAGGCCCCTTCACATTAAGCGACGCTGCAGCGATACCGACAACGATCCGAATCGCTGCAGCGTCGCTGTTTGGTCGCTGGAGAGCTGTCACACAGACCGCTCTCCAGCGACCAACGATGCCGGTAACCAGGGTAAACATCGGGTAACTAAGCGCAGGGCCGCGCTTAGTAACCCGATGTTTACCCTGGTTACCATGCTAAAAGTAAAAAAAAACAAACAGTACATACTTACCTACAGCTGTCTGTCCTCCAACGCTGCGCTCTGCTTCTCTGCTCTCCTCCTGTACTGTCTGGGAACCGGAAAGCAGAGCGGTGACGTCACCGCTCTGCTTTCCGGCTCACAGCCAGTACAGGAGGAGAGCAGAGCGCAGCGCTGGAGGACAGACAGCTGTAGGTAAGTATGTACTGTTTGTTTTTTTTTACTTTTAGCATGGTAACCAGGGTAAACATCGGGTTACTAAGCGTGGCCCTGCGCTTAGTTACCCGATGTTTACCCTGGTTACCAGTGAAGACATCGCTGGATCGGTGTCACACACGCCGATCCAGCGATGTCTCCAGGGAGTCCAGCGACGAAATAAAGTTCTGGACTTTATTCAGCGACCAACGATCTCCCAGCAGGGGCCTGATCGTTGGTCGCTGTCACACATAACGATTTCATTAACGATATCGTTGCTACGTTACAAATAGCAACGATATCGTTAACAATATCGTTATGTGTGAAGGTACCTTAATAGATGAATATCAGAGAAGAAAAAAACAAAGAAATGATTCTTCTACTGAAAAGGACAGTGAAAACGCTCTTAAAGCCACAGAATTCCAAAAACCCAATAATAAAGAGACAAGAGAATGCTTCAGATGTAAGAAAAAAGGTCATTTAAAGAAAGACTGTACCATATGGAAAGCAGAACAACAAAAATTACAACATAAAAAGCATACAGAGAAAGTAAAAAACACAATTTCCGATTCATGTGAGAATAATTGGAATGGCACATTTAAAGTAACAGACAAGAAATCATCACTTGGTTGGTTTATTGATTCAGGAGCAACGAGTCATATGACAAGTGACAAGAATGTCTTTACTGATCTTGATTTAGATAAGAAAGAAGCCATTTATCTTGCAGATGGAAGCAAAATAACCGCAGAAGGTATCGGACAAGGTATGCTAAATTGTTCTAACAAGTTCGGACAAGATTCAAAGATACTTGTACAAGATGTGTTGTATGTTCCAAAATTGGAAGGCGGATTATTATCTGTGAAACGTTTAACAGCAAAAGGACTTACAGTGAAATTCAAAGACAATGAGTGTGCAATTATTGCAGGAAACATGGTGATAACCAAAGTAAAGGCAGATGTACAATTATATCATTTTGACACACCAAAGGAACAGATGAAGGTATGTACACATGATCACAAAAACTGTATTCACATGTGGCATAGACGTCTAGGACATAGACACCCTGACAGTATAAGGGAACTACAGAGAAAAGAATTGACAAAAGATTTAAAGATATCAGATTGCTCAATTACAATAAGATGTGATTGTTGTATAAAATCCAAAGCCACAAGGATATCTATTCCAAAAGAAAGTGAGATGAAAAGCGAAAGACCACTTGATTTGGTGCATACTGACGTATGTGGACCCATGAAAGTGACTACATCAGGAGGCAATAGATACATGTTGACTTTTATAGATGATTACTCAAGATACACAGTCACATACTTAATTAAAAACAAAAGTGAAGTTTTTGATAAACTTGTAGACTATGTAACAAGATCAAGTAACAAATTTCAAAGGAAGCCAATTGTCATCAGAAGTGATAATGGAGGTGAATTTACAGGTCACAGAATAGAAGACTACTTAAGACAAAATGGAATAAAACACCAGAAAACGGTTCCATACACACCTGAACAAAATGGAGTAGCAGAAAGGAAAAACAGAACTCTAACACAGATGATAAGATGTATGCTGACTGATTCCAAACTACCAGAGAAATATTGGGGTGAGGCAGCAATGACAGCTACTTATCTACAGAACAGACTTTTTTCCAGAAAACTGACGAAAACTCCATATGAACTGTGGCAAGGTATGAAACCAAGTGTCAATCATTTAAAAGTTTTTGGATGTAAAGTTTTCATATTCATTCCAACAGAAAAACGTTCCAAACTTCAAAACAGATCCATGGAAGGAATATTTGTTGGATATAGTGAAAATTGCAAAGGATACAGAATCCTTGATCCCAAAACAGACAGAGTTACGGTGAGTAACAGTGTGACATTCATTGAAGATTTGAATGAAGATATTATGATTTCAGTTGAAACAAAAAATGAGAAAACCAATAATGACACAACTGAAGAAATATCTGATGAGAAAAAAGTAGAAGTTAATGAAGAACAAAATACTGAAAGTGAAGAATCACAACTACAAACAGACACAGAACCAAGACGTTCAATGAGAGAGAACAAAAGAAAACCACCAAAACGTCTCTCATACAAGACAAGCACAAGAAAAATCTATGAGCCTACTTCTTGGGAAGAAATATCTAAACTTCCAGTAGAAGAAGCTAATAAATGGATAGAAGCAACAGAAACAGAAATTAAATCCATGCAAGATTCAAATACATGGACATTAACAGATTTACCAGAAGGAAGAAAAACCATAGGATGTAAATGGATTTTTAACGTTAAATACCAAACAGATGGCACAGCTGAAAGATACCGAGCAAGACTCGTAGCTAAAGGGTATTCTCAAAAATATGGAGAAGACTATGATGAGACATTCGCTCCAGTTGTCAAACACACTACAATAAGAACTTTACTTACAGTTGCAGCAATGAAACAGATGCAACTGAGACATCTGGATGTAAAGACAGCTTTTCTGAATGGAGATTTAACAGAAGACATTTATATGGAACAACCTCCAGGATTCAAAGATAAAAGAAATCCAAACAAAGTTTGTAAACTACAGAAAAGCATATATGGTTTAAAGCAAGCAGCTAAAGCGTGGAATGACAAAATCACGGAAGTACTTACAAATGAAAAATTTCAAAGAAGCAAAGCTGATCCATGCTTATACACAAAAAGGCTGATTAATAGATGGATTTACATACTCATATATGTAGACGACATTTTGATTTGTTTTGAACAAGAAAGGGATAATGAACACATTCTAAAAATCCTGAAGCAACATTTCGAAATCAAAGACTTGGGAAATGTAAAACAATACCTAGGAATACAAGTAGAAAGAGAAGAAGATGGAAGTTTCCTACTGAATCAAAATCACATGATTCAAGACATAACAGAAAAATTTGGATTAAAGGATGCAAAAACAGTAAAGTCTCCAATGGAAACTAATTATCTCAAAGAGATGAACAGTGAACAAAATATGCTACCAAATAATGAAGAATACAGAACAGCAATAGGAAAACTACTGTATCTAGCAACCGTTACAAGACCAGACATCGCAGCAGCAGTAGGAATCCTGAGTAGAAAGGTATCAAAACCAAATAAAGCTGATTGGAATGCCGTGAAGAGAGTAATACGTTATTTGAAAGGAACTAGCAATGTTAAGCTGAAATTACCCACAAGCGATGATTGCATTTTAACAGGATATGTTGATGCAGATTGGGCTGGAGATCCAACTGACAGAAGATCTACCAGTGGACATATTTTTTTCCTCTCAGGTGGACCAATAAGTTGGACAAGTAAGAAACAGTCAATTGTGACACTATCTTCAACAGAAGCAGAATATGTTGCAGCAGCACATGCGAGTCAAGAAGTACCGTGGTTAAGACAATTGTTGACAGAATTAGGACAACCACAGTTGGCACCAACAAAACTAAAAGAGGACAATCAAGGATGTCTTGTTCTTGCTCAGATGGAAAGAGTCAATCCAAGAACCAAACATATTGATGTGAAATATCATTTCTTGAGAGATCATCAGGAACAAGGAGTCTTGAAGTTAGAGTACTGTCCTACTGAAGAAATGACAGCAGACATTTTCACGAAGGCGTTGAATGCTGATAAACATCAGAGACTAATAAAAAAGTTGGGTTTGATTGAATAAGTCCTTACTGTTGAGAAAGGGTGTTGGCATATGCAACAGATTGGGACTTATTATAAGTAAAAGGAGGACTTTATACTAACCAGACAGCAGATGGCGATAGTGTGTAAAGTCATATACTTGCTGTAATGTGGGGAGGGAAGCTCTCAGTGGTTGGTTGCTTTTCTTACTTTCGGTTTTGTTTTTCTTCATGAATGTGTTGTCTTCAGTGCACGGACTGTGTGACACTGAATTGTATCTCATGTTTATCCAGTATGAAGTAAATACTGTTTACTCAAGATATCTTGCTGATTGAAGCTCTCCTAAGTACAGCGGTGACTGCAAGAAGACGCACTCTGCAACAATGAATAGGTAATTCAGAACCACAATGGACCTTGAAGTTCAGAGCACACAAGTGACCTGACAAAAACCACAAAACATAGGACGAGCTCTGAGACGTGGAAACTCTGCTGACCGCAATCCCTAAACCTATCAAACCACACTAGAGGAAGCCGTGGATTGCGCCTAACGCTCCCTATGCAACTCGGCACAGCCTGAGAAACTAGCTAGACCTGAAGATAGAAAAATAAGCCTACCTTGCCTCAGAGAAATTCCCCAAAGGAAAAGGCAGCCCCCCACATATAATGACTGTGAGTAAGATGAAAATACAAACACAGAGATGAAATAGATTAAGCAAAGTGAGGCCCGACTTACCGTATATACTCGAGTATAAGCCGAGATTTTCAGCCCAAAATTTTGGGCTGAAAGTGCCCCTCTCGGCTTATACTCGAGTCAAGGTGGGTGGCAGGGTCGGCGGGTGAGGGGGTGAGGGCGCTGAGGCATACTTACCTAGTCCCAGCGATCCTCGCGCTGTCCCTGCCGTCCCACGGTCTTCTGTGCTGCAGCTTCTTCCCCTCTTCAGCAGTCACGTGGGACCGCTCATTACAGAAATGAATAAGCGGCTCCACCTCCCATAGGGGTGGAGCCGCCTATTCATTCCTCTAATCAGCGGTGCCGGTGACCGCTGATAGAGAAAGAAGCTGCGGCACCGAAGACCAGGCAGAGGGACAGCGCGAGGATCGCCAGGACTAGGTAAGTATAGCATATTCACCTGTCCGCGTTCCACCCGCCGGGCGTCGCTCCATCTATGGGGAAATAATGATCTATTTTTATTTTTGAAATTCACCGGTAAATGCTGCATTTCCACCCTAGGCTTATACTCGAGTCAATAAGTTTTCCCAGTTTTTTGTGGCAAAATTAGGGGGGTCGGCTTATACTCGGGTCGGCTTATACTCGAGTATATACGGTACTGAATAGACCGAGGATAGGAAAGATAGCTTTGCGGTCAACACAAAAACCTACAAACAACCACGCAGAGGGGCAAAAAGACCCTCCGCACCGACTAACGGTACGGAGGTGCTCCCTCTGCGTCTCAGAGCTTCCAGCAAGCAAGCAAAACCAAAAAAGCAAGCTGGACAGAAAATATAGCAAAAAGTAACACAAGCAGAACTTAGCTTATGCTGAGCAGACAGGCCACAGGAACGATCCAGGAGGAAGCAAGACCAATACTAGAACATTGACTGGAGGCCAGGATCAAAGCACTAGGTGGAGTTAAATAGAGCAGCACCTAACGACTTAACCTCATCACCTGAGGAAGGAAACTCAGAAGCCGCAGTACCACTCGTGACCACAGGAGGGAGCTTGATCACAGAATTCACAACAGGTATATGCGTTCAAGCATGTGGTAGTGTGTGGCGCATTTTGTGTGTGTGTTCATATCCCCGTGTGTGGTGAGTATTCCATGTCAGGGCCCCACCTTAGCAAATGTGCGGTATATACTCTTTGGCGCCATTGCTCTCATTCTTTAAGTCTCCCTTGTTCAATCTGCCAGCTGTCAATTTGCCTCCAACACTTTCCCTTTCACTTTTTCCCCCATTATGTAGAAAGTGGCAAAATTGTTTCGTGAATTGGAACGTGTGGGGTTAAAATTTCGCCTCACAACCTAGCCTATGGCGCTCTCGGGGTCCAGACGTGTGGCTGTAGCTGCGACGGTGCAGATGCCAATCTCGGACACACACACACACACATATATATTAGATATATGACTATGCGGTGCATTTCACTTCCATATATGACTATGGGGATGTTTATTATAGTTCTATATATGACAATGGGGGTGCATTATACTACTACTGTATATATGACTATGGGGTGCATTATGCTACTATATATGATTATGGGGTGGATTATACTGCTATATATGACTATGGGGTACATTATACTTCTATATATGCCTATGCGGTGCGTTATAGTTCTATATATGACTTTGGGGGTGCATTATACTACTGTATATGATTATGGGAGTAGATTATTCTTCTATTTATGACTATATGGGTGCATTATACTACTATATATGACTATGGGGTGCATTATTCTTCTATATATGACTATGGGTGCATTATACTGGCATTTCTTACCCACTCCAAGCTATCCAATACCTCCATGCAGCACTCAAAACACTCATACAAATCATCCCACCACCTGCTCTTTCTGTTTTTTCTCCTTTTACTAGTTGCAGGCGAAATCTCCCCCAACCCTGGGCCTCCCTCCACCAGCATACATTACTCTCCTCCAGCTGCATATAGAAACCCTGCTTATCTTAATCTTATTAACATTCAGTGCATGCCTTCTCCTATTGCTTTCCACTGTGCTCTCTAGAATGAACGTTCTGTGTGCAACAAACTAACTTACATTCACGATTTCTTCCTGTCTAATTCCCTTAACCTTCTGGCTATTACAGAAACCTGGATCCAGCATTCAGACACCACCGCCGCTGCCGCTCTCTCGTTTGATGGGCTGAAATTTTCACATGCCGCCAGAGCTGAGAACAGACAGGGTGGAGGTGTTGGTTTGCTCCTTTCATCGCAATGTGCTTTCCAGGTCATCCCCCGGTTCCCTCACTTACATTTCCATCCTTCAAAGTCCATGCCGTCAGACTCTTTAAGCCCTTCTCCTTGCCAGTGGCGGTTGTTTATCACCCTCCAGGCTCCTCCTGCCAGTGTTACGCTCGCGCCCTGACTGGTGGGCGTGAGCTCGGGGGTTTTGTGGCCCCACTGTGCCACAAACCAGACTACCCTGGAAGGGGCGTGACTATGACAGCTGCCTGGGTTTTCACTGGAGCCTCTGATGGTGAGGACAGGCTTGTGCAGCAGGCAGCTGCCAGGTGCTACTCCAGGGTGGTGTCTGGCTGTGGCTGCTGATCCCACTTGGGAGACAGGAACACCAGGATTGGTGCGGGCATTAGGCAGGACTGGCAGAAGAGCACGGCTGGAACACAGATGAGTAGGCTGGCACGGCTGAGACAGGGCTGGCAGAGACACGGCAGAGAACACAGGGCTGGCAGAGACACAGCAGGAAACAGGACTGGCTAGGACAGCAGGAACACAGGACTGGAAGGCAGGGCAGGAACGGCAGGACTGGCAGGAACACAGGATTGGGAGGCACGGCAGAGAACACAGGACTGGTTGATGTGGTATATGAAGGAACAGGTAAGGGCCTGTTCACACTGGACGTGCAGGTACAGATTTGTAGTTTGGAACACAGGGCTGGCAGAGACACGGCAGAGAACACAGGGCTTGCTAGGACGGCAGGAGACAGAACTGACTTAGGACGGCAGGAGACAGGACTGGCTAGGACGGCAGGAAACACAGGACTAGCTGATGAAATATTAGAATCAGGCTGCACTCAGATGACACCCGAGTGCAGTCCAATTGTGAGTGAGATGAAGGAACAGGTAGGGATATATAGTTTGGAGGAACAGGTAGGGACCTGTTCACACAGGAGAGGAGTGAAAGACTGCAGATAGGAATGGAAAAGCAGCAAGCGGTAGCGTAGCGACAAAAGCTGAGCAGAGCCACAAAGGATGTGGAGAGAAGCTGCAGCAAGAGATACTGCAGAAGCTAAGCAAAGTGGAACCGCAAGGATTGCAGAGGGGAACTGCAGCAAGAGGTTTCTGCAGCAACGGGAGCGGAGCAGAGCAAGACGGAGCAGAACCGCAGAAGTGCGGAGCAACGGCTAAGCCACCAAGATGCAGAGCAGGCAGAGCCGCAAGAGTGCGGAGTGCAAGCAGACCGAGAACACAAGGAAAGACACAGCAGGGAAGGAAGGCACACACAAGGAGACCGAGACAAGACTAAGTACAGACAAGGCAATGGAACAAGACACAAGGACCAGGATATTCTGCCTCCTGGAGGGCGGACAAAGATAAAGGCAAATGCACAGAGAAAAGCCTCCAGAGAGGGAGCAACACAGAGCTAGACCTGGCAAACTCAGAAGCAAAACACTAACTGAGCAAACACATTGCACAGGCCCAGACCACAGGGTGGAGCTGCACTATATACAGGAGGCCGCTCGGTAATTGGTCAGGAACTGATTGGACAGGTGCACCTGATTCCTATAAGAACCAGAGAGTTCAGGCGCCAGCCCCCTATACACATAGCCATGAGGCATGCACAGAGCAGAGGAACAGACTATGGAGCTGGCATGAAACAGAAACCACATCATGGCCTGGAGCAGTGGGTAAGATTGTGTGAGAGATGTGAGGCCATGCCGTGATGCCAGCAGAGTTGTTACAGTACCCCCCCCCCCCCCCTTTACGGCCCCTCCTCTTCAAGCCCGCCAGAACAACCTGTAGAAGAAGGATAGGAGCACACATAGTCATAGCCATCACAACATTCCTCTCGTAGAATGAGGTATTTGAGACATTGGAGATCTCAGGATGCTCAGTCTCTGAGTCCAGTACGATCAGCTTCCCACACAGAAGATGCAAGGGACAGGACTTCTTTCACCTGGTTAATTGAAAGCAGGGACTTGGAAGCTTTCGATTTGACCACAACATAATGTGATTCATTGGAAACTGAAGACACGTTCACTGGATCCAACTTTAGCCCATCATTACAAGAAAATTGGACCTTCTCCTTTAGACCGGTGGGAAGCAGAGATGAGAATACTTCTGTCTTGGGATCTTCACCAAATAGCCAGATGGAAACTGGAGGCATACATACAGGAAACATCTTCAGCCTGGTACCCTGAAAAAACTGGACCTCCTCTTCTAGATTAGAGGATGAGTAAGTCTCTGTCTTAGTATCAAGTAGCCACTTGGAAGCAGAAGACATACATTCAGGAAGCCCCATCAGCTTGTTACTCAGACAAAACTGGACCATCTCTTCCTCCGGACTGGTGAAGAACAGAGATGCAAGAGCTTCAGCTTCAACTTCTTCATCCACCTGCCACATGGAATCTGAAGGCATCATTACAGGAAGCATCTTCTTCCCAAAGTTCAGGGAAAATTTTTTAAGTGACAGGGATGTTCCTGGGAACTGGTCACTGGAGGTGTGCGGAGAGGACGCCACTGCTTTCTTTACTTCAGTGAGGTCAGCACACCGTGATTCAATAGCCAGCTGATTAGGTGGCGAAGATATCAACACTGTAGATTGACCTAGCAGTTTAGGAACAAGAAACTTCTGGAGACTTGATAGTTCCAAACGCAGAACCACGCTGGGTCTTTGGACCGGAACGGGCAGCAGAGTATCCGGTTCAGAACGACCGACGGGCGGACTGGTCAACCAGTGGAAAACAAATCTCTCCGCATACAATGCTCCGATTTGGAGCTGTAGTTGTCCCTTCAACACTGGACTGTTCATAAATAGGACTCGGCAATCACCAAACACCTTCACAGGATTCTGGAGCAGTGGAACAGGAATCACACTTAGACTCCGTCTGGTTAGCAGCTTTAACACATCTGCAGGACCGAAGCTCCCACAAGGCACTGGAACAGATTCAGACTTTAGCGGAAGGGAGTTATTCTCACCAAGGGCAGTCTCTCCTACTGGCCCGAGGTTTTGGAGCTTTAGATCCCCTGGACAGAGGTCTTCCAGGTGTTCCTCACAACAGCAGCGACTGAGTAAGCCCTTCTTACGACTGGTCTTAGACTGATGCTTTGCCAGTCCACTCTTGACAGTCTTTTTGGGTTCTATTAGAGTAGCTGCTTTAACGGGTAGAGGAACTGGAGGATCACAGACGGTCATGGCTTGACGTGGAGGTTTCTTCACGGGTTTCGCCCGTCTGGAGCGCCTCTCGGATCTAGATGGGGAAGACTTCACAGGAGCAGCAGGACGAGGCTTGTCAAAGACTTTACGGAAGGCCACAAGACTCATGACGATAGGATCCCCTGCTTCCCAGAGGGGACAAATCCATAATAAAGCATCTCCTGCTAGGTAGGACATGATGTAGGCCACCTTAATCCGGTCAGAGGGAAAACAAGCTGCATTCTGCAGGATGTAGCGCAAGCACTGTTCCAGGAAGCTTTGGCATTCCTCAGGATTCCCATAGAACCTAGGTGGGTCTGCTGGGTTGTGCTCTTCCTCATAGGCCCGGAGTTGATCGTAGAGAGCGTTAGAAATTATGATTGGGCCCGAGGTCTCCTCAATTGGAACGACACAGGGCGGAACAAATTCTTCAGCTTGCTCATACCGGTAGACAGAAAGTTCATCATGCTCTGAGAGCGGTAGGACATGGGATACAGCGGAGGCCATGGCCTGTGCAAACTGTTACGCTCGCGCCCTGACTGGTGGGCATGAGCTCAGGGGTTTTGTGGCCCCACTGTGCCACAAACCAGACTACCCTGGAAGGGGCGTGACTATGACAGCTGCCTGGGTTTTCACTGGAGCCTCTGATGGTGAGGACAGGCTTGTGCAGCAGGCAGCTGCCAGGTGCTACTCCAGGGTGGTGTCTGGCTGTGGCTGCTGATCCCACTTGGGAGACAGGAACACCAGGATTGGTGCGGGCATTAGGCAGGACTGGCAGAAGAGCACGGCTGGAACACAGACGAGTAGGCTGGCACGGCTGAGACAGGGCTGGCAGAGACACGGCAGAGAACACAGGGCTGGCAGAGACACAGCAGGAAACAGGACTGGCTAGGACAGCAGGAACACAGGACTGGAAGGCAGGGCAGGAACGGCAGGACTGGCAGGAACACAGGATTGGGAGGCACGGCAGAGAACACAGGACTGGTTGATGTGGTATATGAAGGAACAGGTAAGGGCCTGTTCACACTGGACGTGCAGGTACAGATTTGTAGTTTGGAACACAGGGCTGGCAGAGACACGGCAGAGAACACAGGGCTTGCTAGGACGGCAGGAGACAGAACTGACTTAGGACGGCAGGAGACAGGACTGGCTAGGACGGCAGGAAACACAGGACTAGCTGATGAAATATTAGAATCAGGCTGCACTCAGATGACACCCGAGTGCAGTCCAATTGTGAGTGAGATGAAGGAACAGGTAGGGATATATAGTTTGGAGGAACAGGTAGGGACCTGTTCACACAGGAGAGGAGTGAAAGACTGCAGATAGGAATGGAAAAGCAGCAAGCGGTAGCGTAGCGACAAAAGCTGAGCAGAGCCACAAAGGATGTGGAGAGAAGCTGCAGCAAGAGATACTGCAGAAGCTAAGCAAAGTGGAACCGCAAGGATTGCAGAGGGGAACTGCAGCAAGAGGTTTCTGCAGCAACGGGAGCGGAGCAGAGCAAGACGGAGCAGAACCGCAGAAGTGCGGAGCAGCGGCTAAGCCACCAAGATGCAGAGCAGGCAGAGCCGCAAGAGTGCGGAGTGCAAGCAGACCGAGAACACAAGGAAAGACACAGCAGGGAAGGAAGGCACACACAAGGAGACCGAGACAAGACTAAGTACAGACAAGGCAATGGAACAAGACACAAGGACCAGGATATTCTGCCTCCTGGAGGGCGGACAAAGATAAAGGCAAATGCACAGAGAAAAGCCTCCAGAGAGGGAGCAACACAGAGCTAGACCTGGCAAACTCAGAAGCAAAACACTAACTGAGCAAACACATTGCACAGGCCCAGACCACAGGGTGGAGCTGCACTATATACAGGAGGCCGCTCGGTAATTGGTCAGGAACTGATTGGACAGGTGCACCTGATTCCTATAAGAACCAGAGAGTTCAGGCGCCGGCCCCCTATACACATAGCCATGAGGCATGCACAGAGCAGAGGAACAGACTATGGAGCTGGCATGAAACAGAAACCACATCATGGCCTGGAGCAGTGGGTAAGATTGTGTGAGAGATGTGAGGCCATGCCGTGATGCCAGCAGAGTTGTTACAGCCAGTTTCTAGACCACTTTGCCACCTGGCTTACTCACTTCCTATCCTGCGACATCCCCGCTCTCATCATGGGAGACTTTAACATCCCCATCAATGATCCCCTCTCCCAATCTGCCTCTCATCTTCTTTCTCTAATTCTTTATTCGGCCTCTCACAGTTTACTAATTCTCCTACGCAGTGGCGTAACTACAAAGTTAGGGGCCCCGGTGCGAACTTCCAAATGGGGCCCCCCCCCTGCAGCCCTGCCATACAACTCAATGTAACCCCCATAGAATAATGGCCACACATGATGCTCAATACTGTATAACGGCCACCACACATGATGCTCCATACTGTATAATGGCCACACATGATGCTGCATACTGTATAACGGCCACACATGATGCTCAATACTGTATAATGACCCCCCTCCTGTATGCATGGCTCATCTCCCTCCTATCCCATATACATAGCTCATATTACCCCTCCTGTATGCATGGCTCATATTCCCCCCTGCATGGCTCATATTCCCCCCTGCATGGCTCATATTCCCCCCTGCATGGCTCATATTCCCCCCTGCATGGCTCATATTCCCCCCTGCATGGCTCATATTCCCCCCTGCATGGCTCATATTCCCCCCTGCATGGCTCATATCCCCCCCTGCATGGCTCATATTCCCCCCTGCATGGCTCATATTCCCCCCTGTATGCAGGCTTAGCTCTCCGCTCCTGCTCGGCGCGCCGGCTTATGTCCTCCTTCATCCCCCCCCCCCGTCCCCCCCGTCCCCCGTCCCCCCGTCCCCCCGTCCCTCGTCCCTCATACTCACCTGTCTTCCCACTGCACGGCCGTGCCGACATCCCTCGCGCTCTGTCCCGACTCCAGACGGCGGCGCCGGCGCAGCACCTTCTTCCTGCTTGAGCGGTCATGTGACACCGTTCATTAAGATCATGAATATGCGCATATTCATGATCTTAATGAGCGGTGTCACGTGACCGCTCAAGCAGGAACGAGCTGCAGTGCAGACGCCGAGACCATCGCTGGAGCAGGGTGAGTATTCAAGGCGGCGGCGGGGAAGGGGGGGGAGGCCCTGGAGCGGGGGGAGGCACTGCCAGTCCGAGCCTGCCTGCCGGGCCCGGGCCCCTGACCTGCCGGGCCCGGTCGCACTGGCGACCGCTGCGACCGCGGTAGTTACGCCACTGCTCCTACGCATGAGGACGGGAATACTCTGGACCTGGTTTTCTCCCATCCCAGCTCACTGCACGACTTTACTAACTCACTCTCCCTCTCTCGGACCACAACCTTCTTTTCTTCTTTGTCAAGAATTGTCTGCTCACACTGGACACCCCCACCTACCACACTTTCTGGAAAACGCGTACCATTAATACCCAGCAGCTTATGGACAATCTCCATACATCTTCCACACATCTTTAGCCCCTATCTTCTCCCTCTCCTGTCCAGACTTAACATTGTCACACTTCGATAATGCACAGAAGAATGACCTAGATGAAGCAGCACCTTCTACACGCAGAAAGACCCAACACAGATAACAGCAGCCCTGGCACACTATGCAAAAACGCTTTCTTCAGAGTTGCTCAAGGTGCGCAGAGCGGCAGTGGAGAAAATCTCTTAGCAGAAGACATCCACTATAAGTTCATGCTAAAAACCTATAACTCTGCCCTTCATCTGGCCAACAATTCTACTTCACCACCCTTATCACCTCACTATCCAACAACCCAAAATGACTTTTTGAAACCTTAAACTCCCTCCTGAAACATAAAGTACAGGCTCCATCACCAACCTCAGCTGTGAGGATCTGGCCACTTATATCCTAGAAAAAATCAACTACATCCATCAGGATATCTCAGCCCAATCTCCTCAATTGTTAAATGAATAATATGCCGCTTTTGTCTATACATAATGAATAAAGTATATTGTGACAAGTACTGCTCGTGTAAGAGAATGATGGCCCACTCTTGCACAGAGGCCTACCGGAGGATTCTCCTGTTCTCCTGAGGGACAATCCAAGCCTGATAACTGTGTAGCTGCTGAACACACAAAGCAACTCTCAGAAACAATCAATTGTTCTCCTGTTGTTCTGTGTCTACAGAGGCTACAGGGGAAAGGCGTGCACCTGGAAGAATAGAGCAGGTGCAGACTGAACCTGGAGTGGATCCAGTAGAATAATAGACTTGTAAAAACAGCCGCACTCGGGAAATGGGTTTTCAATTGCGTCAAATGTGCAAAATTTTATTAGGAGAACACCACAGTAGTAATAAAGTGTTGAGGTAACGTTTCGACCCCTTGAAAGGTCTTTATCAAACCTCACTTTAGGGTACAGATAAAAGGGGAGGGAAGGAGACACCGCACTGAGGAGATTCGCACAGGCTCCTAGGGAAAGCCAATAATAAAGAGATCAGGGGTTCAGTAAGGCACGGAAGAGGGGCGTGATCCCAACAAGAACTGCGGGTCTGGAGTGTAGGAAGCTTCTGTGGTGGCTTTCCCAAGTGCGGCTGTTTTTTCAAGTCTACAGAGGCTACAGCAGAGGTCATCCAAGGCAGAGCCTCGCAGCTAGTTACTTTTAGTGTTGGGTAGAGCAGACAGAGAGACAGAATTGAGTGATTCCATAATTTTTTTCACTATGCTTGGTTAAAAAAAGTAACCATTACTGACTACCATATTTTTTGTTCTTGATTTCTTTTAGTGTTTCTTAAAGCCAGAAAGTTGCCATTTGAAATGACTTTAGTTTTGTGCCATGTCTGGGATCTGCTTTTTTTCTACAAAAAATAAAACAACTGAATGAACATCCTCCAAGGCCGGTGATTCCCTAATTTTTGCCATTGGTTGTATAATAGCTGAAGTCCTTCATCTTTGCTTTTCTTTTTCATGCAACGCAGACCACCATCACTTCTTCCAGCCAAGACTCGTCTCTGCATAAAATAACATAGTTACATAGAGCACCGCTTCAAGAGCACATTCCCCACTTTTTCCCTTTCTTCTACACCAGGGGTCCCCAACCTGTAGCTCGGGAGCCACATGTGGCTTGCGGTCCCATGAATTGTGGCTCGCGACTGTCTGCCAGCTTGGTGCATTAGCTCAATGTCTAGCAAACTGGTATGAAGAGCACATCTCAAAATGGTGAATTTTGGGAGCAGCCATGTACAGAAGTGCAGATCTGGATGCACATTTACTGGTCTTAGGGGTTTAGAGATGTTTTAGGTATGGTACACTAGAAGATGGTACTGTTAGAGGAGATGCTCAAAGCTGGACGTGACAGTGTGTTGGGAGTCTTTGATGGGAGAATACTGAAAGGTGGTATTGTGGGAACCCTTGGATCTCAGTTTACTGCTTTGGAGTGATTTCTGTGCAAAGCTTTGGTTATCATTATACCTGTAATGGGGGCTTTGGTTGAGACTACTTTGGAGGGGAGTGGGAGCTGGATGTGGCTCGTGACCCTCTCTCTAAGCTGAATGTGGCTCTCAAGGTCATAAAGGTTGGGGACCTCTGTTCTACACTACACATCTGTATACAGATATGCACCCACCATTAATACATAATTGGTTATTATGCAACCCACCATTGAAAATAAAAAATTATAATATGCCACTGAGCCCCTTCTAGCTATACATAGCCACTTTCCCCACCTAATTAATATATACCGTATTTTTTCGGATTATAAGACGCACTTTTTTTCTTCAAAATTTTTTGGGGAAATGGGGGTGCGTCTTACAATGCGGATATACCTTACCAGCACCGTTGCAGCAGGCTGCAGGCTAGGATGAGGGGGTGTCTGGTGGTGCTACCGGTGCCCGGTGGTGCTGCAGGTGTCTCTGGTGCTGCTGCGGGGGTCTCCGGTGCGGCTGCCGGGGTCTCCAGTGCCGAGATCTCCATCTGCGCATGTGCCGCCCCTGGCGGCCATTTTCATGGAGTCCACAGGAAAACATGCAACTGCGGGGGCTTTGGCCTTTCATAAAATGTTGACAGAGCTCCCGCAGCAGCACTGGAGACCTCCGCAGCAGCACTGGAGACCCCCGCAGCAGCATCGGAGACCCCCGCAGCAGTACTGGAGACCCCAGCAGCAGCATCGGGGACCCCCGCAGCACCACCGGAGACACCCGCAGCGGTGCACCGCACATCAGAACACCCACTAATCCCAGCCTGCGGCCTGCAGCATCACCCCACTCCTGCCTCCTCCAGCAGCAACCCTGGGACCCCGCTTCACCGCAGCCACCACCCCTGTAAGCAATAAGATGCATGAATTAGAAGAATCACCATTTTATTAAAAAAAATGTTTTCCTATTTTTCTCCTCAAAATTTGGGGTGCGTCTTATAATCCGAAAAATACGGAAAATTAATTAGTCCCTGTACTCTTTCCCCAAATTCATTACCAGTCACTGCATACTCAACGCCCCCCACTATGTACCTCCCACTCCCCCGACTCATTATATTTACATGCCCCTTCCACCCCAATTCATTGTCATATCTTCTCTCTCCCACCCTCAAAATTCATTATCAACAGCTCCCCCACCCCACATTCAATACATCATTTACTCCCCCACCCTCAAAATTCATAATTACTTGCTCTCTCCCCAGGTCATCATTTGCTCTCCCCACCCTCCACCTTCAATTCAATTGCTCTCCCCATCTCTCACTCATTCATCATTTGTAGTCTCCCGTCCCCTCCCTCCAATTCATCATGTGCAGTCCCCCTTCCCCCACTTCATCATGTGCAGTCCATTTTAACCCCACTTTATCATGTGAAGTCACTTTTAACCCCCCACTTCACCTTGTGCATTCCCCTTTAACTCCCACCTCATCATGTGCAGTCCCCTTTACCCCCATGTCATCCTTTTAATACCCCCCTCGTCATCATATGCAGTCCCCTTTAAACCCCCTCCCCACATCATTATGTGCTATCCCCTTTAAACCCCCTCCCCACATCATCATGTGTAGTCCCCCTTACTCCTTCCCCCATGTCATAATTTGCGGTTCCTTTTATCACCCCCACACTTCATCACGTGCAGTCCCCTTTAAACCCACTCCCCACATCATCATGTGCAGTGACTCTTACTCCTTCCCCCATGTCATAATTTGCTGCTCCTTTTATAACCCCCCCCCCCCACTTTATCATGTGCAGTCCACTTTAAACCCACTTCCCACATCATCATGTGCAATGACTCTTTCTCCTTCCCCCATGTCATCATTTGCAGTTCCTCCTCCTCCGGTCACCCATTTAATTCCTTTTATACAGAAAACAAAAACGTTTTGTATATTTACTTAGCAGTTGCTCCCCAGCAGCATGGCTCTGCCTCCAGCCTCCGGTACATGTCGGGCGGCCCGTACGCAATGACATCACCGTGTACGCGCCATCACCTGACAGGAAGTACACAGAAGATGGAGAGAGCGGGAGCTGCGCAGCCGTCAAGGTAAGATGGCCGTGCACAGCTCCAAGAAAACTCCGGGGCCCCAGCACTGACGTGTGCGCCGCAGCGATGAGGCCCGATGGACAGAAGCACATAAGCACGGCCCCGGACCTGCACGCCCATCAGTGTACTGCTGTTCACTGGGCCCCATACAGCAGTAATGCCCTGATGGTAGCCATGGTGGCACCTGTGGGTTCAAAATACTCACTACACCATTAGTTAAAATCCTTAAGCAGTGAAGCTTACAATTTGGGGTCATTTGGTGGGGTTTCTGCTGGTCTGGCACCTCTGGGGCTCGGCTAATGGCACCTACAAACTATTCAAATGGAATCTATGTTTTAACCCCTTCATGACCAGAGGTATTTTTGTTTTTGCGTATTTTGCTCCCCTTCTTCCCAGAGCCATAACTTTTTTATTTTTTGGTCAATATGGCCATGTGGAGGCTTGTTTTTTGCAGGACAAGTTGTACTTTTGAACGACACCATTAGTTTTAACATATTGTGTACTGGAAAGCAGGAAAGAAAATTTAAGTGCGTCGGAATTGCAAATAAAACTGCAATTCCACAGTTGTTGGTTTTTTTTTTACCGTGTTCACTAAATGCCTAAACAGACCTGCCATTATGATTCTTCAGGTCATTACAAGTTCATAGACACCAAACATGTCTAGGTTGTTTTTTATTTAAGTGGTAAAAAAAAATCCAAAGTTTGGTAACAAAGAAAATGGCGCCATTTTCCAAAACCTGTAGCGTTTCCACTTTTCATGATCTGGGGCTCGATGAGGGCTTATTTTTTGCATGCTGAGATGACGTTTTTATTTATGTAATTTTGGTGCAGATACGATCTTTTGATCACCCGCTATTGCATTTTATTACAATTTAGAGGCGACCAAAAAATGTAATTTTGATGTTTTGAATTTTTTTCTCGTTCCGCCGTTTAGTGATCGGATTAATTTTTTTTATAGTCATAGATCGGGCGATTCTGTACGCCACAATACCAAATATGCATATATTTGTTTATTTTTTCATCGTTTTATTTTGAATGGGGTGATTTGAACTTTTAGATTTTTTATTTTTAAAATATTTTTAAAAACTTTTTTTTTTACTTCTTGCATGCTTCAATAGTCTTCATGGGAGACAAGAAGCTGCAGTACTTTGATCTCCTCTGCTACACACTTGCTATGAGCGCTTACCACAGGGAGGCACTCATAGCAATCTGGCAATGACAACCATAGAGGTTTGCAAGAGACTTCTGGTTGTCATGCCGACCCATTGGTGACCCACAATCATGTGACGGGGTCACTGATGAGTGGGATTTACGACGTGCTTCTGGTAAGCACCAGTAAAATGCTGTTGTCATTAATTGCCGCTGTCAATGTCTTAGTTAACAGCCAAGGGCGGATGGCGATTCCACCTGCAACGGTTGCAGACACATGTCAACTGTATAACACAGCCCTAGATGAATTCCTTAAGGGGTCTAGTTTCCAAAATGGGGTCACTTGAGGGGTTTTCTGCTGTTTTAAACACCTCAGGGGCTCTGCAAATAAGGCATGGTGTCTGCAATCTATTCCTGCCAAATTTACACTACAACAAATACCAAATGTTACTTCTTCCCTTCCAAACCCAGCCGTGTGTCTAAACAGAACTTTTTGGCTATATGTAGAGCATTGCGGTGCTCAGAAGAAATTGGGTAACAAACTGATGAATCCACTTTTTCATGTTTCCCCTTGCAAAAATGAAAAATTTTGGGATAAAGCAACATGTTTGTGAAAAAATAGAAATGATTCAATATGAGGACATATGCTGTGTAGTACCTGTGGGTTCAAAATGCTAACTATAACCCTGGATAAAATCCTTGAGGGGTGTAGTTTCCAAAATGTTACTTGTTGGGGATTTCTGTTGTTTAGGCCTCTTAAGAGCCCTGCAAATCTGACATGACGCCCCAAAATCTATTTCAACCACATTTTTGTTCCTAAATTCAAATGATGCTCCTTACCTTGCAAACCCTGCCATTTGTCCAAATAGAGATTTCTGACCACATGTGAGGTATCAGTGAGCTCAAAAGAAACTGGGCAACACATATATCTCCCCTCCAGTATTTTACCAGTGACTTTCTCACAGTGGGAACATAGCCATAGTTATAACACTTAGATTAAGAAAGATGAATTTTATACTAAACTCTCGAATTGATTATTTTCTAAAAGTGCACATCTTACACCTGGTCAGCAGTAGTGGCATATTGCTTGGACATGCTATAACATACTTTTTCGGAAGGGTCCAACTGCTGTGACCAATACAGATCTTCATTATGAAGGAGTTGCTCATTACGGTGGATCAGTGGTTAGCACTGCAGCCTTGCAGCGCTGGAGTCCTGGGTTCAAATCCCACGAAGGACAACATCTGCAAGGAGTTTGTATGTTCTCCTCATGTTTGTGTAAGCAGGTTGTAGGATGCAGTGATGCAAAGATACTCCTCGCATGGAGATGAACGGTTAAATTTCAAAAGATTGAGAACTAAAACAATGTGATAGCAGTCCACTCAATAAATTTATTGTGTCTGTGGCTTCTTCAGCTGCAGATGATCCGGTGAGGGTTGTAGTCCCAGCAACAGCTGATGCAAGATCCTCAGAGGAGATTCCACAGCTCACAGTATGTCTTCTGGTAGCAACAGACGCTCTCTGGTTTTTCACGTGGCCCCTAGTCCATGAACTTGTGCAGCCAAAGTCAAGGTAGCTGTGTACAGTCTATTGTCATGGGAAGTCTGCAGTATACTGTCCGGCAAAGAGGGCCACAATGACCAGTCCTGCACACGCTTCCCGCTCCTGTGCCCGCACGCAGACCCACATCCCTTTCTCTGCTGGTCTCAGTGGCTCTTGTGTGGCCGACCGCAGTATGTTGCGGTGCTGCGGCACACCAGGCGGAGCACGCTGCACACACACCTGTTTTCTCACTGCTGGCGGGAAACTGCCCGTCACTGTCCACACTTTTATGTTTGCCAAGTCCCCTGCTTCCGGGTGAAGAGGTCTGTCCGGTTCCCTATTCTTTCCCCGGAAAACCTGGGACACAGCCTTGACAGTTCCGGACCTAGCACAGTAGAGGTGCCCGCAGCCCGGTCTTCCTCCTTACACTCCCCCTCTCCTTTAGCTCACCATTCCACAGGCGAGAGTTCCTGTAGTAGACATTGGCATTCTTCCACCTCAAATAATCCGCTGCCAAATAGATTGGTCTTGTTCATATCGAGTGGGGGGTATTCCAGCAGTTGCCCGCTCGGTACGACGTAACTCGGGTTGAGTGGTAGAGTCCAGCTCCCTGTGGAGGACAGGGGTTCGCCTGAGTTCTTTGTAGCAGCCATCTCTGAAGTTTCAGGCCTTCATACTTCCTCTGGATTAATGGGCAATGATCCATCCCCTTCAGGGAAAAAAAACAAATGTATCCTCTTCATCTCAATCAGGAACAGTAGGGGTGAGCGTTGCAGGAACACTTGGTATTCTCTCCCCTTCTTCTGGGTCTCGAGACAGACAAGGATGCAACATACTTTGGTGGACTATTCGGGTAGGAGCTCCTTCCTCACCTACAGATTGGACTTCATAGACAGGACCATTGGACCTAACTAGGCATTTCACCTGATAAGGAGTCTTTTCCCAACGGTGTTACAACTTGCCTCGAGGTCGCTTATCTCGGACCAACACAGGGTCTCCGGCCTTGAGAGATGTCCCCAGAAGAGGTGCCATTTCATGATGCTGAAGCTCTCGAAACCTGGTATGCACCAGCCGATTAAGGGTCTGCAACCAATGTCGATGTTTTAGACCCAGGAAGACATCCCCATCCGTGGGTAGTCCTTTGTTGGCTCCAATTCCAACTCTGTAATCTCTCGTCCTCTTTGCCCAAACAGCAGGGTATATGGGGTGTATCTGGTCGTACTGTGCACCCGATTGTTGTACACTCAGACCAGTTCAGCCAAATACTCAGGCCAGCGGACTTTCCTGTCTTCTTCCAACGTTCTCAACATTTGGATCAGTGTCCTGTTGAAGGTCTCACAGGCTCCATTCCCTTGAGGATGATAGGGCGTCATCCTGGACTTCTAGATCTGGTACAGACGGGTGCAGCTCCTCCATCATGCGGCCTTGGAAACAAGTTCCCGGATTAGAGTGGATTCTCTTCGGACAGCCGTACACCCAGATGAAGTCTCAACAAATAGCCTGTGCAGCCGACTCAGCAGTGTGATCTCGAGTGGGAGTCACCACAGCAAATTTGGTGAAGTGGTCGGTCATCACTAAGCAATGTTCATATCCCAGATGAGCTGGACCCACAGTCAAGTAGTCGATCATCAGCAACTCTAAGGGAGCGGAAGCCATGATGGTCTGTGTGGGGGCTCTCTGTTCTGGAGGTTTGACCAGTTAGCAGCTTTGACATTGCTGATAGGCTTCTTCTACCGCAGTCTTCAATTGGGGGTGGTAGACTAACTCCTGTAACCACTGGAATGTCTTCTCCGGGCCAAAGTGAGGCCCTCTCTCATGAGCCTCATTAGCTACCATGCTGATCAACTTCTCCAGGAGTACCACTTGCCAGGTAACCCCCAACTCCCATACCAACTGCACTTTCTGATACAGAAAGCTGTCTTCCAACTGAAGTCTTTCCCTCTGCCTGAGAATCTGCAGCATTCCTGGGGACAGATCATCTGTTTCACTTCGGCTAGAGAGTCGTTTCAAGGTCCCCCACTGTCTCAGCTGAGCCAGTTCCCTATCTTTCTGCTGGAGTCACAGCCAGTCGTCTTGAGGTTGTCCCAGCACTTGTTCTTTCAATGCCTCTCCGATCTGTCCCTGCGTCACTGCCAACGTCCTGCCGAGGCCCCCAGAACCAAGGAATTTCTTCTGCCTCTAGCTCTTCATCTTGGTCGTGTACAAGCCGGTCATGGGTCACCCTCGACAGAGCATCATCATGTGTGTTCTCGGCCCCCCTTTCGGTACGCAATCTTGCACAGATACTTTGCCATGTGGGCCACCCATCTCTGCTCCAAAGCCCCCAGTTTTGCATTTTCTATTTGGGCCAGGGGGTTGTTGTCGGTGCCTAAGACCTCGGACCCTGACAAGTATTTGGCGAATTTCTCAGTTGTCGCCCACACCAGCATCAGCAATTCTAACTTGAAAGAGCTGTAGCTATCCGGGTTCCATTCTGAGTCAAGAAGGGACTGGCTTGCATAGGCAATTACTCACTTCCTCCAATCCTGCATTTGTTACAGTACAGCTCTTAGGCCGTGAAGTCATTATCATGATGGGTGAAGACATCATGGTAATGCTTCAGCACTTCTTCCACCTGTTGCACCTGTTGGGGTGAGAGCGCCGTCAGTTCTGCCCGCATCTGCTCCACGATTCAACGCCCTTCCTTCATGCTTCCAGATGACTGCTCCGGGGCATGGTAATGGCTGCAGTCCAAGGGTCTCCTGGTTTAACTGCTAGCTGAACAGCCTCTGGTTGCATCATTTCTACTGGCATGCCCAGCACTTGCGCCACTTCACTCCACTGTGAGAGCGTAAGATGATCCTCTCCCAGGTTAACACACCGCACCACTACGCTACCGTCATGTACGATAGCCAATGTCTGAGCAATGAGGAGTCCCAGGGGTATTTGGTGCAGCACCATTGGTTCTATCTGGACTTCAACTCCCTCTTGGTGTGTACAAGCTCATACAGGCAACATGAGTACCGTCTTTCAAGGCGGCAGAATCAGATTAGCAATGGCCGGAATCACCACTCTTCCCATAACTTTTCCTTCAAATGAAATCTCTTGCCTGAGCAGCCTGTATCAGATGTTGAAACACCTTCCTCTGGCGGGTGCAGGGGCTCCATCAGTCTAGAAAAGCAACTGTTGACAGAAGAGTCTCGAGTTCTTTTAGGACGTTCATCCCCAATGTCACAGCGGGGCCATTACTTGAATTTCTAGTGGTCAATACAACTCTTTCCGGCCCACATCTTTGCCACACATGGTAATCTGCATCCAGACCATCCCTGCGATCGTGATGTGCAATTGATTGGCCGCGGTTAGATTAATTACCGGGCCCCTTTCGGGCCATGTTGCCTTAGAAAAATGACGTCAGAAATAGGTTTCTTGCATGGTCATGCACTGGGAACCGGTATAGACTATACAGCGGACGTCCCGACCATCCATTTCGGCACATACAAGGGGGCTCAAGGAAATCAAACTTATGGGACTACCTTCTCTCCACCTTGGCTGCTCAGGCTCCGGGCGTCGTCCCCTGGCCACGGAGCCCACTAGTTTAACGCCTACCCCGCTTTGCGCACTCTCGAGCATAGTGTCCAATGTCTCCACATCTGAAACAGATTGGCTGTCTGTCTGAAATTGTCCTGTTTCCTGGCGAGGTACAAGAGGCAAGCGGGGGTTGGGCTAGTTCTTTCTCTGGTTGTATTTGGAGCCAAATGGGGGGCTTTTCTGAGGTCTGACCACTCTTCCTGCATTTCTTGTATTTCCTTCCGGATCTCTCTGACCCATCCTGGTTCAGCTACGGGGAAAGCGGGCACTTCCCCACTCCGGACCTTCATCGCTGAGACTGCTATCCCCTGCTCCTGCTCCCACACGCTCGCTTCTGCTCCAATCTCTAAGAAACACATGCGCGGATTAACTCGCAAGCACTCCCGCAGGGCCTACTGATACTGGCTACAAGTTGGTCTCTCAGAATCACATCAGGAGGCCCCACACCCACATCATCTCGCTTGGTGATGGCTGCGTGAATCTCCTTCAAGGCGTTCATATATTTGGTCATGGACTCTCCCTCACTCTGATTGCGGCTAAACAAGCGCATGTGCTATTCTCCAAAATCCGTGGGGTCCCCATGCATCTCCTCCAAAATCTGTAACACCTTAGTGAAAGTGTTCCGCTCATGTGGGGGCCAAAACATAACAGAACATCTGGCTTCTCTGTCCAGGGCCATCACAGCAATCTCTGCCTGCATTGTGGGTGTCATAGGGTGCATCCTCAGCATTTCCTTGACCCGCTCGGTCCAGTCCCATAACAGCAAGATGCTCCCTGTAAACTTTTGGGAGATTGCTGAGCATGGCCCCCAGTGGTAAGCTGGCCCTTGGGGCACCAATGACGACCTGGTCTGCCACTTCTGCGCTCGTGGACTGCATCCTGGGATGCAGTGATGCAAGAAAGGCAGTGCAAGGGTTAACAATTTAATTGAACGGTAAAGATATTCCTCGCAAAGAGATGAACAGTTACATTTCAAAAGATAGGGAAGTAAGCAACAACAATGTGATAGCAGTCAGCTCAATAAAGTTATCGTGTCCGTGGCTTCTTCGGCCACAGATGATCTGGTGAAGATTGTAGTCCCAGCAATGGGGCTGATGCAAGATCCTCAGAGGAGATTCCACAGCTCACGGTATATCTTCTGGTAGCAACAAGCGGTCTTCGGTTTTACCCGTGGCCTCCAGTTCATGAACCTGTGCAGCCAAAGTCAAAGGAGCTGTGTACCATCTATTGTCAAGGGAAGTTTGTGGTGTGCTGTCCGGCAAAGATGGCCACAACGACCAGTACTGCACACGGCTCCCGCTCCTGTGACCGCGCGTTGTACTGAGCTTCGCAGAGCCCACAGCCCTTTCTCTGCTGCTGGTCTCAGTGGCATGCTCGTGTGTGGCCGACCGTGGTGTGTTGTGGTGCTGCGACACACCAAGCGGAGCACAATGCGCACACACCTGCTTTCTTACCGCTGGCAGGAAACTGTCTGTCGCTGAGTGTTCTTTTCGTTGGCCACGCCCCCTGCTTCCGGGTGAAGAGGTCTGTCCGATTCCGTATTCTTTCCCCCTGGGACTCAGCCTCAACAGTTCCGGACACGGCATAGTACAGGTGCCCGCAGCACGGTCTTCCTCATTACATTTGCGTGGGTTTCCGCTGGGTACTCCGGTTTCCTCCCACATTCCAAAGACATACTGATAGGGAATTTAGATTGTGAGCCCCACTGGGGACAGCGATGATGTGTGCAAAACCGTAAAGCGCTGCAGAATCTGTTAGCGCTATATATAAATAAAGATTAATATTATTATTATTATGGTGTTGTTCTTTCACAGTATTTTCCTGCACCTGCATTCTATACCACTCGGAATTTTCCTTTTGCCTTTCAGCTGACTTTCATCTAATATGTATAGGGGCCTATAAACCAACAGAGATGTTTCTATCAATTTGTTTCCTTCCCAGATATCCAAGAATGTCTCTCTCACTATATGAAAAAGGAAATTAATTAATGAAATGAAAGCTTATTTACTGAATGACTTTCTCAGTTCATTTATAAGCCCGCAAGGGCAGGGTCCTCTCCCCTCTGTACCAGTCTGTCATTGTTAGTTTGTTTACAGTAAGTGATATTTGTATTTTGATGTAACTCCTTCTTATGTACAGCACCATGGAATCAATGCTGCTACATAAATAAATAATAATAATTTATTAATTTACATATTTATTTTCTGTACATATTACATTTTTCTTTTCCCTTAAATGACCTATACTGATGAAATGTTAACAATACATTTAAATATATTGGATAGCTCGTATAGTAAGATCCATTTAGCTTGGTCTGGCATCTATAACATTTTGTGGATCTTTGAATTCTGAAAGCCATTTGAGTATGCAAACGTCAGTGCCAAATATGTCTTATTATAGGATAATAGATAAAAGGTTATACCACAATTGTTTTACATCAGTCTGTGTCCTAACTTGGTAAAAATTATGATTACCCTATTAACACTACATTAGTTTATTCCCCTATAACATTTAATTGTGTTTCACCTTTTCCGAGAATTGTGGAAGACAATATGCAGAACAACTGCAGAATTTATGCACTAATACTGTATTTTGTAGTTTTCAAGAAAACAAATAGATTGTCGGATGGTGAGTAAAGCTATCGGGATACACATCTGGAGGTTTTGTGCCCCACTCCCTTATGCCCTGATGGTGTTTATACAATGGGCACCATATTTAAAGCTAAAGTGAAGTCTTTCCAAAACCCAACCAGGCCTGACATAAAGTCCAGTCCTGCCCTGCTCCCCATTCTCAATAAACCTATAAAGAAACAATAAAATCAAAATGTTGCCACATTTTTTTACCTCTTTTTTCTATATTTCTTTAAAACCGGCCTAGACTTATATAACTAATTTTATTGATGGAATAATCTTAAATAATCCCAACGCGCTTTAAACCTTATGGTAACCCATTTAATTATTTGTATAGCCTATACTTTATTCTCCTCCCCCTCACATTCCCCTCTTTTTCTTTATATTTCTTATATATCCCCACCTTCCAGTTTTCAGTGTTACAAACACCTTGTACTAATTCATTTAGATCCACCTATAGATTTTAATGATAGGTGTGCTGGTGTAACATATACCTAATTCGTTAGGAACAGAGATTGGAGTAATATTTCTGGCGTAAGGTATGCCACAACTTTCCATGGATTCATTGGGTGCACTTTTCCATGCCCTGTCCCAGCTCTGCTTACTTAGCGCACAAATTTTGTAACATTGGAAGATGTTATACACCAGAAAACTGTCAAACACCATCAAGAATCAGGCCCATAGTGTTCAAGTTGCATTTCAGATGGGTTTATTATCTACTATATCAAATACCCATGAAGCTGACGCTACTGGGGTTCCTCGTTTCGGCCAAAACTTGACGTCAACTTCAAAGTCCCAATGTCAAAATACAGAGAAACTTTAAAAAGGTCTTTTACCAGCTGCTTTTCTGTCAACCCTAACTGGCCGCCGACGGAACCTGAATCAAGGATGTACATGTGGGGCAAGCACTCTGTGATGCTGATGACATGGTGGCATGTTGCAGGCATTTTGTTTGGTGATTCACGTCAAGATTCTGTATAGTGTGGTATTGGGTGGAGTTTGCATGTTTGTATAATGACAAAGGATTACATAATGGCAGGCACTTTGGTGGATCCGAAATCACATAGAAAGGAAAGGCACAATATGTGTCTATGTTTTGTCTGTGTGGGGTACAATAAAGATTTATTTAGCTAGACATCAACTCATGTTAAATGAACTGCCGGTTAATTTCCTTCTGAACATTACAGCCAATGACTATATAGAAGTAGGCTTGCTTGTTTACGGATTTAAACAGGTTACATAGATTGCTTAATGTTATAGAGCATTTTTCTTCACAGCATATTGAAAGCAATCTGTGTACGTCAGCTAATATAATGTGAACCATTTGGCAGACACAGGCTTTTATGAAGTTTTGTGGTGTTAGGGCTCCAAAGGCTTTTTACTAAAGTAAGGAATAAAAGGTTTTGCTAAATCTGGCAGATTGATAGATAACAGAGGGAAAGTTACAACTCAGTAGTTTTACAATAGTGTTTGTGCCTGAGCCTCAGAGTTTGGGCAGGCTTTTGTTCTTTAATTCATAATGCATTATTATTATTATTAACCTTCTAGTGAAATACGTGATATACCAGTAGTCCCCAAAGTTTATTACTCTGAAAGATCATTGCAAAAATAGAAGCCAAAGCCATTACTATGTCACAGCATAATGTCAGTAAGTATAAAAGGATTGTGATGCAACCCAAAAATTACTGTAAAATGCAAGTCTCAAAAAACAAGTCATCCAGACATCCAAACATCCAGAGACTCTACAGGACTGCAGCCAAGACATCATGGCTCCATCACATGGGACACAGATTTGTCATTCTACAAGATGCCAGCTTAGGGGACATTGGCCCCGGCTGGAAAAATACAGATCTGCTCAATTAACCATCGCTGAACCATGGTTACGCTTGTGAAAACTAGGTTGGGACCATACGGTCACCTGGAACCTATGGATACAATTGGAGCACTCAGGGAATATGTGGTCACCTGGCACCATAGATACATTTGTGGAAACCAGGTTGGGACCATCTGGTCACCTGGCACCATGGACACCTTTGGGGAAACCAGGTTGGGACCATCTGGTCATCTGGCCATGCACCTCAAAGGACTGTCATCTTACTAAGCTTGTCATTACCTATTTTTTGTGTGCATGCCACAGGTGGGGTAGTCGACCCAGGATGCTCTGAAGTAACAGCTGCTCTCATCCCTGCGAGTCAGCAGAAGGGTGAGACTCTAATGTGCACCATATTGGGGTATTTTGCTGGGACTGTTCTATGTGTTATTTGCCTGTTTTGTGGTTCAGTAAAGTATTGCCATACTGTTTTTCCCGCACGTTGTGTTGTCTGAGTAGCGTTATGCCCACGTTAAAAGGAGAGCAGGCGTTTGGTGGGGCGATTCCTGGTCCATGCGGTTTTCGGCTATCAGACCATTGTGCCTGCCAACCCCCTCATGTCTCCACAAGTGGCATAGCATAATCTTTGCCTACATGGCCGATGTTACGACATAAGTCACCCCATCCTTGGGCATCTTTCCGACAAGCATATTTCCTTCTCCATATTTGGACCAAAATATATGGACCAACTGTGGTTCTACCTACCTGAACAAACAGCCTCATAGTCATATATGAGCTGGCTAGTTTGGGTCAAGATACCTACTGCTGGTCTGTGTCTTGCTATCCATATATAGATTAATATGAAACATGCTGGTCTAAAATCGTCTTTAAAGAGTAACCCTTGTTTTCATTTTTAATTCATAAATCAATAGTTCAAATGAAAATAAGCAACTTTGTAATATATCTTATCAAAGTCATCTGCTCCTTTCTCCTCCTGGACTGATCATTCACTCTTAATTCAACCTGTATTGCGTGAAGATAAATGTTTATATTACTGAGATAGGAGATGTCCGTTACTCATAAGACTCTATGTAGAGCTCAGGAGTGGCGAGCTAGAGGCAAGCACTAACATCTTTCTGCAAGTTCTCCTAAAATGATAGTTACACTTTAGGCTAAGTTCACACTAGGCGTTTTTTAAATGCAAATTTTCAGCTGAGTTTTACAGTACCTGCAAAGTCTATGATATTTCAGAAATCTCATGCACACAGCTTGTATTTTTTTGTCCTCAGAATCTTGTGATTTGGGTGTTTTTTGCACAATGGAGCATGTCCCTTCTTTCAGTGTTTTTTTCAGCGCTTTCATCCATTGAAATGAATACGTGGAGAAAAAACGGTGGAAAAACGCAAGTATCATGTTTTGCAGTGTTTTTTTTATACCAAAACCTCATTCTTTGGAATATCACTTTTTTTTCAACACTAAACTTTATCAGCATTCAAAAGAGACAAATCTAGCGTGCCAAAACCGAAGCAAAAAAATGCAGCAAAAACATAAGTAAAACCAATGAAAACATGCTTTTTTCTGCAGCTTCTTTCCTGTCAAGAGATCAAGTTTTGCTGCTGAAAAAAAAGTTGTGAAAACACCTAGTGTGAACTTATCCTTAGGCCGGGGTCACACTTGCGAGTGCAATGCAAGAAACTTGCACGAGTCTCTCGCATCAATACCCGGCGCTGCCGCCAGCACTCGGGACCACAGCGTGGGGCTGCATGTATTTCTAAGCAGTGTCGGGTATTGATGCGAGAGACTCAAGCAAGTTCTTGCATTGCACTCACAAGTTTCCAATTTCCAAACAATTTTCCATTATTGGGCCGGTGTCACACTGGCGTTTTAAATGGCCGAGTACAATGCGATAAAAAATCGCATTGCACTCGGACCAATGTTAAGCTATGGGGCAGCTCCCACCAGCCGACTTTTTGTCGGCCGTTTTCCTCAGTCCGAGACAATCGCAGCATGCTGCAATTGTCTCGGACCGAGGAAAACTCTCAGCTCACTCGCACCCATATAAGCCTATGGGTGCGAGTGAGACAGCGCACACCACTCGGATATCATTATCGTTATAAGCGGACCCCAGCAATGGAGGAGATGGAGAAATTCATTTCTCCACCTCCTCCGCAGCTGTGCTCCGATCCTCCCTGTGCGAGAGAATCGGAGCACAGACGCAGGACACTCGGCTCCTGCTCTGCTGCGAGCAGGAGCAGAGTGTCATTAGCATATCGCATCCGATGCTCTCTCATCGGATGCAATACGCCAGTGTGACGCCGGCCTTAGAAAAAAAACTCTACTTCTTTTCTAGAAACAGCACCACTTTAGCCCACGAGCTGTGTATCATTGGCTCTATATATAAGGCCTCTTTCACATGTCAGTATCTCCGGTACTGACAGTTTTCTTACGTACCGGAGACACTGACACACGTAGACCCATTCAAATGAATGGGTTTATGCACATGTCTCCATGTTTTCACAGACTGTGTGTCCGTGTTGAAAACACGGAGACATGTCCGCTTTTCTCCGGCAGCACGGTCCGCAAAGCGTCCCGCACACGTGCACACGGAGAACAGTGTGCACTCTCCTCCATGTGCACGTACCACGTGACCGCTCACACAGGACAGGCTGCCGGCGCTGAGAACAGACATCGCAGGAGCTGGGTGAGTATTTCTCGGCAAGCAGGCGGGTGCACGGGGGATGGGAGGCGGGAGGTGACTCCAAACTTTATTTTTAACAAAAAAAAACAAAAACCTTGATTTTTCATTCCTTCTCTCCAGCGAGCGCTGCTAGGGAGAAGGAATGAATGCCGCCTTCAGCACCAAAAGCAGGGGACAGCACTTAACTCTAGCGCTGTCTCCTGCACAGTCCGTGTGGTCCTCAGTCGGCACACGGGCGGCACACAGCTGCTGCACGTGTGCCACACTGATGTGCCACGTGAGCACATGGATGCACGGAGATGGATAACTCCAGTACAGATTTCTCCGGTACCGGAATTATCTGGACGTGTGAAACTGGCCTAAGACACAAGCTAGCACTGTTCCTAGAAAAAAAAAATCAACAACTTCTATTCTAATCTTGGAAACCTATTAACCCCTTAGTGACCGAGCCAAATTTTTGAAATCTGACCAGTGTCACTTTATGTGGTAATAATTCTGCAACGCTTCAACAAATCCCAGTGATTTTTAGACTGTTTTTTCGTGACACATTATACTTTGTGATAATGGTAAATTTAGATCAATATTTTTTGTGTTTATTTATAAAAAATATAAAAAATTTGAGGAAAATGTTAAAAAATTAGCAATTTTCTAAATTTGAATGATTATCCCTTTAATCCAGATAGTCATACAACAGCAAACCATTAATAAATAACATTTCCCACATGTCGGCTTTACATCAGCACCATTTGTAAAATGTTATTTTGTTTTGTTAGCATTTTAGGAGGTTTAAAATTGTAGCAGCAATTTTTCATTTTTTCAAAGAAATTTACCACATTTATTTTTTTAGGGACTTATCCATGTTTGAAGTGACTTTAGGGGTCCCATATATTGGGAAACCCACAAACGTGATACCATTTTAAAAACAGCACCCCTAAACATATTGAAAACTGCAGTCAGGTAGTTTATTAACCCTTCAGGTGCTTTACAGGAATTAATGCAAAGTGGCATGACAGAAATGAAAATGTGTATTTTTACCACCTAAATGTTGCTAACTTCTAAACAGATTACTACAGCCGTCTGACTCTAGGGCAGATATTTGGTCATGAATTGCCATGGCAAACATCAGGACCACACAATCATGATCTGAGGGCACCAATTGGGATAAAGAGGAAGCCCCCACACTCTGTTAACCATTTATAATGATGTAGTCACTATTGACAGCAGCATCTAAGGGGTTAAACAGATTTAGAAGGTGCAAATACTGATCGTGGCTGATACAGCAAGTTGTCAGCTATAGTGCACAACCGACAGATGCTGGATTGTCACCTGTATGGGGAGGCTATTCTCTTATATCTCAGGTCAGTTAAAAGATGTATTGGCGGTCATTCAGGGGTTAAACTAATTACGAATGTTATTATATCACCAAAATGGGAATGTCAGGGTCTCGTGAGCCATGTGTGGCTCATGAGTCATGGGGGGGGGGGATACGCCATAATACTTGCATAAAAGCTGTGAAAAGTTGCAAAAGTTTTATCAGGAAGGATTCTCCACACCCCGTTCCACCAATGCTTTGTCCATTTGGTGGTGCTGGGCAAAGCTGGCATGAACATTTTTAGAACTTCTTTCTCTTGTGGAAAAAACTGATATTTTAAATATAAAAATACATATGATAAAGTAGAATAAGCAAATGTGATGTTACCAGGGCATCTGACTCAGGGAACAGGATTCTTAGGTAATACGGGCCCAGTCAATCCTACACTAGATCTGATAATAAGACATTTATAATGTGGCCATGTTTTATTGCTTATTTTACAGACGCGATATCCAAACGTACCTTAAGTGGTTCTATTGACCTGAACTGAGATCATCATACAGTAAGTGTCTGTGGTGATAAAAGTTCAGTACAGCAGAACCACAGAGGATTTCGAGAATATGACATTAAAGGGGCTGTCTTGGACTTTAAAGGGACTGTCTGTGACATCTGCCCTCATGGAATATTAATGAGCAACAACCGATCAGCAACCACAGATTTGCTGAAGCACTCACGTGACAGAACAATGTACCGTGATCTCCAGAAGACCCGCACTAACATCAGTGGACAGTGCCAGTTTGGGAGGTGAGTAAAAGCTCCTATCATTTTATTCAGGGCAGCACGGTGGATCAGTGGTTAGCATTGCAGCGCTGGAGTCCTGGGTTCAAATCCCACCAAGGGATGTTTGCATGGGTTTCCTCCGGGTACTCCGGTTTCCTCCCATACTCCAAAGACACACTGATAAGGAATTCAGAATTGTTAGCCCCATTGGGGATAGCGATGATAATGTGTGCAAAACTGTAAAGCACTGTGGAATATGCTGACGCTATATAAATCAAAAGATTATTATTTATTGAGGAAACTCAGGAATTTAAGAAGGGGTTGTCCAAGTAGTGCACAACCCCTTTAAGCATAAATAATTAGAAAATTTAATTTAATTCTGGTCACAAACAGATTTCCCAACGTTATTTGATGGATTTGTATTGTATTACCTCCAGTTCAGCTCCTAAGGGGAGCACCATGAAATATGAATCCAGAAATTATGGAAATTTATGTTCACACTGAGGTTTTTTCATGGGTTTTAGTGCTAAATCCATTTTTATAATAGTGTACACACGATGTCTTTAAATAGCCCCTGAGGTTTTCCTAGGCAAAGTTGCTTCAGGAAAAATTCTGTGTTTTTGCTGTCACTTTTTGTGGCTGCTTGGCCATCAGCATCTTTCTTTTCAATATACTTTCAACTATTAAGAGTGGAGAATGAACATGTTACCTCATTAAATGTATTTGATGCATTTTAGCAAAAACAAAAAGTAGATTATAAATACAAGAAAAGGATAATAAAAAGTGAAGATCTTGGCTAAAAACTAATGCTTACAAAAATACACAGTGTACATTAGGACAAATCGTTAAGGATCATTATAGTTTCAATTAATTTTATTTTCATTAACATAGCAAATTACAACAGGCTCGCGCACATGGGAGTGCAATAAACTTAGATAAAAGAGAATATACATATGTAAACACAACTTCACAAACCTGAATATGACAAGACAAGTACAAAGGAACACATACATGAGGAGAAATGGGGTAGGAAAAGAGATTCTATACAGTGCTCTACAGCAGGTAGCGACGTAATCGCAGGACGAGGCGATGGTTTATTCTGTTTTATGGGTCCCCTCCCCCCCTCTCCGCCCCAACAGGTACAAAACCCACTCCTTTAAATATCAGAATCTTCCTCTGGGTGTCGTTTACTGATGGCTTTATATAGACAAGGTTAAAGTCTGACTGAGGTTTAGGTTCGTTTTTAGTTCTATCCATGGTTTCCAGACTTGGTAAAAAGTATCCCACAAGTCATTTCTTGTTGCTTGTATACGTTCATATATAAGAATTGTATTCATCTTATCTCTAACTGACTGCATAGAAAGTGAAGGCGACTTCCAGTTGGCAGGAATGTGAAGCTTAGCCGTCATACACATTTGGCCTATCAATTTGTGGAACCTGTTAGAGAAGCCTGGGTATTTGGCTCCCAGAAGAAAGGCAGCCGGCTCAAGTTGTATTGCTTTGCCATACATTTGTTCTGTTGTAAATTTAACTTATTGCCATAGAGCCGAAACAACCGGGCACTCCCACCAAATGTGCTTCATGTCTCCTATGGAGCCACATCCTCTAAATCATTTATCTGTTATGTTTGGGTATATGGCGTGAAGTCTACTTGGGACTTGATACGTTCTATGGAGGATTTTAATGGACGTCTCCACCAGGGAGGTCTGATGGCTGCCCCTGGAGACGGTGTCGCAGCATCGCCGCCAATTCTCTAAAGACAAGTCAATACCCAGATCTTCCTCCCACTGCTTCATGTATTTTAATTTGTCGTCTCCATGTGAAATGTTTAAAGACGAGTACAACAGGGAAATAGTTCCCCTACCCAGGGGATCATCATCTCTGTTCGAAACTGATAGCACGGAATGGGATCTTATGTTGTAAAATTTGTTCTGCAAAATGGAATACTTGGCATATACGCAATGTCTCCTTAGCGGGTGGTACATATTTTTGCAGGAATTCCTGTCTGGTTAAAATTATATTGAAGGGCGTGCAAAGATGCTTTAGGATGGTTATTCCATTAGTTACCCACAAGGCATATGGGTGGAAGTCAAGCCCAGGTGTGAACATGGGATTATGGAAGAGGGGGAATAGTGGAGAGGATTTGGACTGAAGGTTAAACTTGAATCTCTCCTTCCTCCAGAGGATTAGGGAGAGAGCTGTAAATGGTGCTGTAATGTGAGTCCTTTCGGGAGTTTCTGGTGGACCACATGAGACTGGATAAGGAAAATGGGTTCAGGAGAGATGATTCCAAGACAACCCATCTAGGTTTGTAGTTAGTAGCACAGGCGCTAGTCAATTGGGCTAATTGGGCGGACTTATAGTGTAGTGTAAAATTGGGTAAGGAGAGCCCCCCAGTTTTCTGTGTATGAACATAGATTTTGTCGAATTCTGGGTTTTTTTTCCTTGCTAAATAAACTTTGAAATCATAGAATGGATTTCGTGAAAAGTCCTATAGGGTAACGGGAAGGGAAGGGAGCAGAACAAGTATAGGAATCTGGGCAGGGAGACCATCTTAATTGCGTGTATCCTGCCCAACCAAGATAACGTCATGGAGGACCATCTAGCCAGGTCAGCTCGAAGACCTCTTTTCAGTGGGAGATAATTCCATTTAAATAGGGTTGATCTATGGGAAGTGAGGTTGACTCCAAGATAAGTTAGGAAGTGCTCATTTTGAGTAAATTTAAACTGGGAGACTATGTTTGTTTGCATATCCTTTGGTGTATTAAGGAATAGGGCTTCGGATTTATCGACATTGATTTTGAGGCCGGAGACCAACTCAAATTTACGGAGAACTGAGAATAAATTTGGGAGAGTAGTAAGTCGGCTGGATAGAGTCAATAGTAAATCATCGGCAAATAGACTAGCCTTATATTGTGCGTCAAGTCCAGTAGGTCCGAGTATGTTTGGGTTAAGTCGTATGGCTTCAGCCAATGGCTCCATGGCCATGGCAAATAGAGCTGGTGAGAGTGGACAGCCCTGCCTCGTCCCTCTTTGTATAATAATGGGAGTAGGTCGAGTGGACGGAAGCTTCAGATGTAGGTCTGTCATATAATAATTGTAGGCACGAGACAAGGTTATGGGGCACACCAAATTTAGATAGAACTTCGAATAGGTAAGTCCACGAGACCGAGTCAAAGGCCTTCTCTATGTCTAAGGCTAATAGTAATAGTGGTTGTTTATGATAGTTTACTGAGTATATGATGTTTACATTTCTTCTAATATTGTCAGGACCTTGCCTTTTAGGAATGAACCCAACCTGGTCATGGTGAATGAGAGTGGGTAAGAGTTTTTTGAGTATTGCGGTAATAATAGACGTAAAAAATTTTAGGTCAACATTTCGCAATGATATGGGTCTGTAATTTTTGGGATACGGGTGGTCTTTTTTTGGTTTCGGGATCACTGTCACAAGGGCAACGTAGAACTCAGGGGGCATCTGGGAGCCGTTTAGTAGAGCATTGCAAAAGTTTTTAATATGGGGTGTGAGGGTATCTTCAAATTTCTTGTAGTAGAGTGCTGTGAGGCCATCGGGTCCGGGAGCTTTATTTTTTTGAGATTTTTAATTATTGTAGACATTTCATCTGTAGAAATAGGTGACTGGAGTTGATCAACAGCAGAGTTGGGGATTTTAGGGAGCGTCAGTTCATCCAGGAAGGAAGATAAGAATTGTGGCGGGGAAGGTTGTGGGGCAGAATATACGAGGGGCGATCCAAAAGTAATGATAATCAATACTAAACACAATGAATATAGTCAAAAAATAAATTTATTTTTCTACATAGTCTCCTAACAAGTCTATACATTTAGTCCATCTCTTTTCTAAACTTAGAATTCCCTTCGAAAAAAATTCTTGATCTTGACCCTCAAAAAAATCCCCAACAGCGGTTATCACGTTGCTATTGTCGTCAAATTTCTTGCCCCGGAGGTATTCCTTGAGCCGAGGAAAGAGAAAGAAGTCACTGGGGGCTAGATCTGGTGAATAGGGGGGTGTTCCACCAGTTCAAAGCCCGCTTCTTGATTGGTAGCCATGGCAACAGCAGCTTTGTGAGCCGGAGCGTTATCTTGGTGAAACAACACTCCAGCCCGCAGTTTGCAGCGCCTTTTCTCCTTGATAGCCTCCCGCAATCTTCTTATTTGTTCTGCGTAGTAGGAGCCCGTAATAGTGGCTCCCTTCTCCAAATAGTCCACCATAATAATTCCTTCAGCGTCCCAAAAAACGGACGCCATAACCTTCCCTGCTGAGCTTGACACTTTGAATTTCTTCGGCGTCGGTTCGTCGGCTTGTTTCCATGTCATCGATTGTTATTTAGTTTCGGGATCAAAGTGGTGGATCCAGGTCTCGTCCATGGTCAAAAAACGTGACAAAAAATTTTCCTTGTCTGCTTGGAACTTTTCGAGATTTGCTATTGAAATGTCAACTCGTTTCTTCTTTTGTTCATCGGTTAACATTTTTGGCACCCAACGCGCGGAGACCTTTCTCATATGCAATTCTTTTGCAAGGATTCTTTGAATACTGCCATATGAGATCCCTGTGACCTCATCTACATGCCTGATAGTCACTCTTCGATCTACCAATACAACTTCTTTAACTTTTTTCACGTTTTCTTCATTGAGGGACGTGGATGGGCGTCCTTCACGATATTCATTTTCCGTCGATGTTCTTCCCAGCTTAAATTCCTTGGCCCAGCATGCAACTGTGGAATATGGAGGAGAAGAGTCCCCCAATGTTTCCACCAAGTCGCTGTGTATGTCTTTGGTAGTCATTTTTTTCAAGCAGAGGTATTTGATGACAGCTCTGAGCTCGTTTTTTTCCATTTTGATGTTCACTCCTCGGAAGTTCATATTCAAATGAATGTAGCTCCTGGGAATCGTGGTCTATTTAAGTAATTTTTTTTCCTGGACTAGTGGGTACCTAAGAGAGAAGAAAACATTTTATTTTAATTTCTGTGTGCAATAGAAATAACCGATTATCATTACTTTTGGATCGCCCCTCGTAGTTTCTGATAGTAGTCTCGGAACGTGTCATAGACAACATCTGGGTGGGCTGAGACTCGGCCCCTGGAGTCTTTAATAGAGGTAACATTATTTAGGAGTTCTTTACATCTGAGTTTACGCGCCAGCATACCAGTTGGCTTATTAGCTTGCCTATAGAAGGTTGATTTTGTCCATGTTAACGCTCTCTCTGTTTTATTTGTAAGAATAACATTTAACTGTAATTTAGTGTCTCTGATCTGTTTGATTAGATAGAGGGAAGTGGAAGTCTGGTTAGCGAGCTCAAGTTTTATAAGTTTATTTTCCAGGCGTGTTTGGAGTTCGGATCTTTGCTTCTTTCTATTAGAGGCAATTTTAATTAATGAGCCGGTAATAAATTTTTTGTGTGCCAGCCAAACAAATCCAGGGGATGCGTCTTCAGTAACGTTAGCCTTGAAGTACATTCCCAATTCATCTTTAATTTTAGAAAGGACAGAAGGGTCGGTGAGTAAGGATTCATTCAGTCTCCTTTTAAATAATTTAGAGGTGGTGACATTGAATTTAAATGTCGAGAGGACCACATCGTGGTCAGACCACGATGATGGGATGTGACGAGAGAACAGGGCCGAGGGGAGCGTATTTGCTGCGGCCAAATGTAGATCTATTCTTGAATAAGATCAGATGAGGTGATCGTATGTGAGTGGAGCGAGCTTTGATAGAATTAATTGGAAGACCAACATCTGGAAGGCTGCAGGGAGATAGCTGTTAACAATACAAATATTCAGACGTCGTGAGGTTCCAAGAAGGATAACGAACCTGCCTTCAGGGTCTGAGTATGAGCTAACGAGCTGAAATGGAAAGCTATTTTTAATAAAAGTGGCAACACCTCTGATTTTTCGACTCCAGGTCGACATGTAACATTGTGAGTAGTTGGCACTAAAATATTTGGGGCGAGATGAGTTGGAAAAGTGGGTCTCCTGTAGACAAATTATGTCTGGTGCGTGTTTCGAGTAGTCAAGGAAGGCCTTCCTGCATTTTATGGGCGAGTTGAATACCTGAACATTGTGTGAAATAACATTACACATGATTTAATAGATATTTACTGCTAATGAGTGAGAAGGTATAGGCTGTGCTCCGGTTCATGTCATCGTCAAGCAGGCGCTAGAATAGCCGAGAAATACAGTAATGATCTCTGTAGGAAGACAGTAGGGAAGAAACAGACTGGGGGAAGTCGAAGACGAATAAAACAATTAACATTATTAAACGGATAACAGATCCAAAAAGTATGGTGATCTGGTTTACCATATTAGGTGGAGCACCAGGTTTGGGCAGCATGTTATGAACCCGACAGCCAGACCCTTAGGGGAGAAAAGGAGGAGAGAAAAAAAAGGGGGGGGGAATGGGGGGAGAGTGGTAGGGGTAATGTGAGATAGGGGTGGCAGGAGCGGAGTGGGAGGGAGTAGAGGAGTATGAGGGGGGTTGGTGGGGTAGGGCTGGGAGAGGGTAGGGTGAGGTGGGTAAAAAACCAAGTAAAAGCATAAGGGTTTGGTGGGCCCTTTATATTAAGACGGAAGCAGGGTAATCATATAAGTAGTCGGAATGTAACTACGGAGTCCAGGCAGGGCCGAAAAAGGATGGCGCAGGTTCTTTGCTTCCCTCTTCCCTGTTCTGGAATCAGTCAGAATGACCAATAGTGCCATAAGCCCTGCCATAAGTTTCTGATTAAGTAATCATATAGGTGGACCAGGTCAGGCGATCCATGCATTCTGGCTCCTTGTTCTGGAGGTATTCTTCCATTCCCTTGTAGGCCGCAATTTTCGTTGTGTCAGGGCTGGTGTGTCAATAGAAACTGGGACCCCTCCTCTAGTGTACGACAAGTGTATATTTGGGAGTCATATGTAAAGATTAAAGAAAAGGGAAAGCTCCATCTGTATTTGATTTGCGTAATTGAAGGGCTGCTGTTATAGGCTTGAGAGATCTCCTCCTGGCAAGCGTGGCTGTCACTATATCGGCATAGATGTGTACTGAGGTTGGCAAGCCGGGCAATACGGGGTTCTCTCTTGCAGCAGTCAGTATTAAATCACGAGCTTCCTCGTAGTGTAATTTTAAAATCACATCTCTGGGCATTTCACTGTTGCGTGGGTTACCCAGGGCCCTGTGGATTCTGGTGATGTGAAGCATGGTCGGGTCCGTGCCAGGCAGCAACGCAGTGAAAAGGGTGGTAGCCGTGTCCTTAAGTGCCACAATGTTTTAAGGGAGACCCCGGATCCGTATGTTGCCCCTGCGCGATCTGTTCTCATAGTCTTCGCATCTGAGCTCGAGGTCAGCGATACGCTCTGTATGTAGTTTGAGGACTTCCTGGTCTTCCTCTAAGGCGTCCGCGGTGGCATCCATCTTTTCCTCTAAGGTAACCGTGCGCTTCATAATATCTTGCAGCTGGGAGGATATTTTCTGCATGGCCGAGGTGAGCTCTGATCGGAAAGTCTCTTGCAGAGATTTAGTAAGAGCCGCAGTGGAGATCACCGTCTCTGCATGTGAGGCGGCCTCTTCCCGATCTGAGTCGCCTCCTGTGCTCTTTGCAGAGGCTGGGGGGAGAGCTGTTGCAGCGGCCATCTTGGGAGTATTGCTGCTCAGAAGAAGCTCCGTGATAGTGCGGCCCGACGGTTGTGCTGGGCTTCCCTTCTTCGGCATCGCCGGTGGGGTATCGCCTGGAGGAGAGATGGGTCCGACAACGGTAAGGCTAGCGTGCTTCGGTTGCTAATTGGGGTCCAAATAGGCTGATCGGGTAGCGGAGCTCAGCGAAACATGTCAGTCACTGCCGAGGTCCGCGCATGCGCCCCTCGCTAAGGATCATTATAGATTATAGATCAGGGAAAAAAATCAGCATAGTTAAATGTTTACATGCTGTAAAAAATTATCCAGTTAAAGATGTGTAACATTTACTTATGTAGTATGACAAAACCTGGTGTTTATAGTGTATAACAAAGTGCATGTGCACCTAATGAGCTGAGTGTTGGTAGACACTCTTCCCTCTGCAGGTGCTCTCAAATAGGTATCCTCTGTTCACTTCGGAACTTTTTGTCATGCTTGTCAGGAAAGGACAAGAGCCTCTACAGTAACATGGCCATATGACAGAGAAGACTAATTTTAGAGGGAAGGTAAGATGGGAATTTGTTGTCAGCTGCCAGATTCTATCCAGATCTGTCCCACAGCAGTACTGTTTTGCAAAACCAATGGAGCACATGGAATCAGAAAAAAAAGACTTTTTTATCTAGAAAAAAAAACAAAACAAATTACTTTAAAAGCTTATCAGTATATCTGGTATGGAAATGATTATGTTATCCGAATATGTTTACTCATCACTACTGGGTTGAGTTAAAGTTCTGCAGTCACATACAGAGGCCGAATCCTGACCGGAGCACTATGCATACTGTCAGGACTCTCTTCCTTTGCCAGATATACTGAGCAGTCATGAGGGCAACAGTATGTGATTTGCCGCCTAAATTCTCATTGGTTTCTCTCAATGTACAGACGCAAGTACAGTTGATCACTGGGAGCCGGCGTGCTGCAACTTCTCTGAGTTGGCTGTTAGCTTGACAACCGGATCAGAGATCTGCCGATTCGCAATCCAGGAGGCAGCAAAATGCAGATGCGAGGGGAGACAGTTCAGACCACATTCAGAGGCCCGACTGCTCCCCCCTGCTGGCTACACTTGCGGCACATGCCCACCCCCCCTCCCCCGTCAAATACGACTTAGCCTTGATACAACACTGGTTCTCCGATGCTGCTCCAACTCTGTATTGATAGGCTGCAGTGGTAAAGTCTTGACTCAGGACAAGAAATCCATGAGGCTGATGGAGTCTCGGGGATCATCCAGGACAAAAGGGTGGACAGGGCTGAAGAGGTACTGTACTAAAGGTACCGTCACACTGAACGATATCGCTAGCGATCCGTGACGTTGCAGCGTCCTGGCTAGCGATATCGTTCAGTTTGACATGCAGCAGCGATCAGGATCCTGCTGTGATGTCGTTGGTCGCTGCAGAAAGTCCAGCACTTTATTTAGTCGCTGGACTCCCTGCAGACATCGCTGAATCGGCATGTGTGACGCCGATTCAGCGATGTCTTCACTACCAACATCGGGTTACTAAGCGCAGGGCCGCGCTTAGTAACCCGATGTTTACCCTGGTTACCATCGTAAAAGTAAAAAAACCAAACACTACATACTTACCTTCCGCTGTCTGTCCTTGGCGCTGTGCTTCTCTGCACTGGCTGTGAGCGCCGGCCAGCCGGAAAGCACAGTGGTGACGTCACCGCTCTGCTTTCCGGCCGCTGTGCTCACAGTCAGTGCAGGAAAGCACAGCGCCGAGGACAGACAGCGGAAGGTAAGTATGTAGTGTTTGTTTTTTTTACTTTTACGATGGTAACCAGGGTAAACATCGGGTTACTAAGCGCGGCCCTGCGCTTAGTAACCCGATGTTTACCCTGGTTACCGGCATCGTTGGTCGCTGGAGAGCTGTCTGTGTGACAGCTCTCCAGCGACCAAACAGTGACGCTGCAGCGATCTACATCGTTGTCGGTATCGCTGCAGCGTCACTCAGTGTGAAGGTACCTTAAGGAAGGAAGAAACATGAAATACTGTGCCCTATATCCCACATGGCACTACCTGATGAACTTGAACTGATTAGTAAATGTTTGCCTGTTGTAAAGAATTTGGTGTTCCCTGAATTGTGTGAACTGGAGCCTGAAGGCGACGTAGCAGTGCGGACTTCAACTGAGTGTGATGCACCCACACTCTACAGCACAGTCTGTAAAGTTTCACAACGAAACCAGGCAGTTTCAACGTCATGAATACCGCTCTGCAGAACACAATGGAGAACTGCTTTAAGTCCATACATTTGCACACAAGTTTTCCTGCAATTGACTGCAATGAACTTGATCAGCTTTTAGAGTTGCCGCATGTGGGACATTTGAATAAAAATCTTGTCCACACCCATCCTCTCTTTTTTATCTATATTTAGGTTCAATCTGCCTGTTATAATACTAGCTAAAGAGTCATTTTCTGCCCCAGTTCATACTATTCTGAAGCTCGGTATCCAGTCTTTAATGTTGAGTTATTCATTGAAATCATTTCTTGGTGTTCAGTCGTCCAGTAATACCAGTCACTAGATATACTCTATCTTGAGATATCTGTAGCATATCCACAGCCAAATGGGGAGTATGTCTGTTGCTTGAAGGTGGATACATATGTGGCACCCCAGGGGTCCGGTTGCCACAGTGGCATTGCCTCCCTCACAGGGGGTGATGTTATGCCTGGAAGCAGAAAGGGATCCCCTTGGCAGGTAACACTAGCATGCAACACTTTCCACTTTCCTGACTCCATATCAGAAGGGGGAGCTCTAAACCCAGTTTCAAGGAAGCTGCCCTATAAGTTCTGGTCTGGCGGGGTTAGTTAGTGCAGTCAGAGACAGTGAAGGAAGAGGAGGCAAGTGAGGAGAGCCTGCGAGTGGAGCTGCGACTGAGCTCACCCCAGGACTAAGTGCCAAGGACCGGACACCGGAATGGTTGTGTGGGGACTGCATGCCCAGCAACTGAATCTGGAGGACAGGAGATTGCAGGTCTTCTGCCCACAACTGACACCTGAAGGCACAGCAGCAAACTATAGTCCGAAGTCACCATGAGGGAGTGACACCTGGAAAAGGCTCGAGCTGCCTGCCTTACGGGTAGTGTTCCACTTAAGGGACAGACTCAGAGAGGGAGTTGAATAGAACATAAGGCATCAAGGACTTAAGGAACAGCGCAGAAGGAAGGCCTCCAAATCCACCAGGCTAGGTGGATACTGAAATGCTTCCAGGCTGACCGGACCTCCAAGATCACCTGTCACCAGTGCTCTGGACTGCATCAGCAATTAAAGGTAAAGAAACTGCAGTCACCGTGTCCTCCAATCATTCCGACACTCCAACATCCACAACCCCTCATAGACTGTCCTGGTAGCCCTGGGGCCCCGCTCTGCCTGTGGGGAGCAAAACCATCCCAGCTGCATCACTATTGGCCCCAACGGTCTCCCTTTAAGCAGCATCGGCCATTCCTTGCCAAGTACCACAAGTGACGTCACAAATAATCCAATTTTCCTATATAAACTTTATTCCTTTCCATCATCCATCCCCTTTAAATTGCACGCCCAGGGCCACGGACTGGGTTACCGCTGCCGTGACCACCCCTTTAAGAACCATCCAACCCGTTTCCGAATACCCCATGACCCTAGCGGGCGTCGCACATATAGCTGTAGAATAGATGGAGAGATGGTCACTGTACATCAGGGGTGTCAAACTGCATTCCTCGCGGGCCTCAAACCATGCGTGTTTTCAAGATTTCCTTAGCATTGCACAAGGTGCTGGAATCATTCTCTGCAGTTGATTAAATTATCACCTGTGCAATGCAAGGAAATCCTGAAAACATGACCTGTTTGCAGACCTCGAGGAATGCAGTTTGACACCCCTGCTGTACATCCATTGTATGTTACAGAAAAAGCCTTGCATCTACCACCACAGTGGACAACAGCCTACAAAAGCCCTGGACCTATTTCCTGTTATCCTGTTACACAGTAGTTCAGCAGCCACAGTCTCTAATATGCAGTAATTTGGTGAACAATGCTCTGGTGCTCAGACCTAGATAAATAACTTAAATTATTCTGGATTCTGCTAAATATTAGACATCCAGTGGAGTCATTATTATAGGGATCCACCAGTGTACTAGCACAGGGACCCTCTGCTGTGTTACTTATAAAATCTAAAGAAAATGTATTTTTAAGTTTTGTGTCCCTTTAATTTTACAAAGTCAGCAATCATTTTGACCTTTATTCTAGAATTCTCTTACTACCCTGGGGTTGGGTGTGGTGCCCTATTTACTTTTCAGCCCAGACACTACGATAACCTGCTTAATTTTCATTCAACTATCATCACATAAATCTAAAACACAACTATTATACTCAAATAGTGTTTTAGTGAATAGTTTTTTTATCAGACAATCCACACTCGTAATGTTTCAGGGCCAGTTTTAATGGGCCACTTTTAAAACACTACCATATCTCTGTCAGCAACATTTAAAGGGAATCTAATAAAAAAAAATTCAAACTGCTCAAACCAGGGGCAGCATAAATCAGATAAGTCTGTATTATTTCAGCCATTCTACTCATAAACAATGCAGAGTTTCAGAAAAAAAACTGCCAAGAGACCAAGCATCTTGGATGATTAGTGAGAAGTCCCCCTGACAAGTCACTTCCTATACAAACAGGGAGAAACTTGTCAGATAAGGAGAGTAAAGTGAGAAAAACCCTGTGGGAACCTACCTCAATAATCAGCCAATACACATAGTCCCCAGTGGTTGGTATCCTTCTGTGAAAGTTAAAAACAAAAAACACAGTGGTTTCTGAAATAGCCTGAAACTGACAAAAGTAATTTTCAATTTAAATTGACTGAACATCAACTAATGAAAAACATAGAACTAATCAAGATGGTCTGGACAAAAAATATAGCAATAACAGCAAACAAATGATTTCTGTAACCCTCTAGGATACTTCTGCACCTGTCCACAGGTCACAGGTATTTTGGCCCATTCCTCGTGAGCCACGAGAAAACTGCTTCAGCTGTCTCAGACTTGAAAGGTACTTTCTCCAGACTGCATATTTCAGCTCCTTCTACAGATGTTCAATAGAATTTAGATCAGGGCTCTTAAAAGGCCACTTTAAAATAGTCCAATGCTTTGCTTTCAGTCTGTAACATCCGTGCGGGCATGGCGTCCCATCTCCCTTCTTCCTCACCACTCTGGGCCCTGCTGTGAGTTTTGTCCTCTGCTGGCTCCATACTCTGGGCCTCATGTCCTTGCTTGTTGCATACCTCCTGGCTGTATGCTTAGGGCGGAGGCCCGGCACTTCCTGTTTCTTATAGTGACTGTGTGCAGGGGGCTTCGTACCCTGGTGTGTACCTGTGTCCTGTGTCTCTCATTTCAGCCACCCAGGGGGGCTTCGTACCTTGGCCTGTACCTGTGTCCTGTATCTCTCATTTCAGCCATCCAGGGGTGCTTCATACCCTGGTGTGTACCTGTGTCCTGTGTCTCTCATTTCAGCCACCCAGGGGGGCTTCGTACCTTGGCCTGTACCTGTGTCCTGTATCTCTCGTTTCAGCCATCCAGGAGGCTTCATACCCTGGTCTAAATCCTTGTTTCTGTGCCTTGTCCCATTCCTGATCTTGTCTGAACTTAGTCCTATACCTGTGTCCGTTTGTATCCCTGTCTGTAGCCTTTCCTATTTCACTGTGTGTTTCCTTGTGTTCACTCCTTCAGCTCTTTGCTCCGCCTCCTGCAGATCTGTTTTTTGCTACGCCTCCTGCGGCTCTACTCTTTGCTCTGCCTCTTGCAGCTCTGCTCTTTGCTCCACCTCCTGTTGTTCTGTTCTTTGCTCCGCCTCCTGCGGTTCTGCTCTACTTCTGTCTTGCCTTCTGTGGCTCTTTCCTGCTCTCCACACCGTGCAGCTTTGCTATGCTCCCACTCCATGCCCTGTGTGTCCTTGTCCCTCCAGTCTGTACTGGTTCCCATCTGCTCCCTTATACTACTTATTCCAGCCTGTGTTCCAGTGTTTCCTGAATCAGTTCCTGTCCCTCCAGTCTGAACTGGCTCCTATCTGTTCCCTACTCGTACCTGCCTATGTTCCCATCCTACCCAAACCAGTTCCAGTCCCGCTAGCTGTGCCCGCCTGCCTGCCTCGAGTGCCAGCCGTGCTCGCCTGCCTGCCTAGAGTGTCAGCCGTGCCCGTCAGTCAGGCCAGCCATGCCCACCTGCCTGTCTAGAGTGCCAGCCGTACCCACCTGCCAGAGTGCCAGCCATGCCTGCCTGCCAGAGTGCCAGCCGTGCCTGCCTGCCAGAGTGCCAGCTGTGCCCACCTGACAGTGCCAACCATGGCCGCCTGTCTGCCAGTGTGCCAACCGTGTCCACCTGCTTGCCAGAGTGCCAGCCGTGCCCGCCAGAGTACCAGCCATGCCTATCCGTACTTGCTCGCACCTGTCACTTGTGTTTTGTCCCTCAGTGGGATCAGCTGCCACAGCCAGACACTACCCTGGAGTGGTACCTAGCAGCTACCTGCCGCACAAGCCTGAACTCACCATCAGAGGCTCCAGTGAATACCAAGGTAGCTGCTTAGTATTGCCCTTTCCAGGGTAGTCTGGTTTGTGGCACCGTGGGATCACAATCCCCTCGCTCACGCCACCCAGTCAAGGTGGGAGCGTGACAGAATCATTCATGGATGACTCTATTTTACCAAGGGTAACAGGAGAAATTGGACCCCAAAATTTGTTGCAATTTGTCCTGAGTACGCTGATACCAAATATGTGCAGGTAAACTACTGTTTGGGTGCATGGCAGAGCTCAGTAGGGAAGGAGCGCCGTTTGACTTTTCAAAGCAAAATTGGCTGGAATTAAGATCGGACTCCATGTTGCATTTGGAGAGTCCCTGATGTGCCTAAACAGTGGAAACCCCAAACAAGTGACCCCATTTTGGAAACTAGACCCCCTAAGGAACTTATCTAGATGTGCGGTGAGCACTTTGAATCCCCAAGATCTTCACAGAAGTTTATAAATTAGAGCCATAAAAATAAAAAAATCATATTTGTTTCACAAAAATGATCTTTGCGCCCCCAATTTTTTATTTTCCCAAGAGTAACAGAAGAAATTGGACCCCAAAAGTTATTGTGCAATTTGTTCTGAGTACGCTGGTACCCCACATGTGGGGGTAAACCACTGTTTGGGCGTATGGCAGAGCTCAGAAGGGAAGGAGTGCCACATTTTACTGTTATGGTTTGCAGGTGCCATGACCAATTGGGAGAGCCCATGAGGTGTCAAAACAGCAGAACCCCCCCTTAAGTGACCCCATTTTATGAACTACACCTATCATTGAATTCATCTAGGGGTGCAGTGATCATATTGATACCATGGGTGTGTCACAGAATTTTATACCACTGGGCAGTGAGGACAACATAACTACATTTTTACCACCAGTTTGTTTTAGTCAAAGATTTTACATTTTCACACAAGTGGGTAAAAATGTCAACAAAATTTGTCCCATTATTTCCTCTGAACGTGGCAGTACCCCATATATGACTGTACAGTGCTACCTAGCCATGCGGAGAGACTCGGGAGGAATGGAGTGCTATTTGCCTATTCAAGTGAATGGGTCTGTGCACATGTCAGTGTTTCCATGGACCGTATGTCTGTGGGCAAAACACGCTGACATGACAATGTCCCGCACACGTGCATACACGTAACACACATGGATGTCATCCATGTGACATGCATCGGCGTCGGGGCTACAGTATGCGCTGTTCCACGACGCTGGGTGCTGAACATGGCTCTCCTCATTCTTCCCTGCTCTGTCGGTGATCGGCGCGAGCAGGGGAGAATGATGAGAGTTACATTTAAATAATAAAAGAGACAACAGGAGGCAGCTGATGGGACTATTACTCCCATGAGCATACCCCTGCTGATGTTAATAACAATGACAGCAGGAGCGTCGGATGGGAGTATTCATCTGCCGGTCCTGCGCTGTAAATAAATATGGTAATTAAAAAAATGGCTTGGGTTCTCCTCTATTTTTTGATAACCAGCCAGACTCACAGCTGTGGGCTGCAATCCTCAGCTGTCAGCTTCAGCAAGGTTGGATATCAAGAATAGAGGGGTCCCCATGCCATATTTTTTAATTATTTAAATAAAAAAAATTAAAAAAAGGGCGTGGGGTCCCCCCCATTTAAGGGGCCATGGATATTGACCCCCCAGGCTAAAAATAGCAGCCTGCAGCTGCCCAGAAAAGGCACATTTATTAGATGCGCCAATTCTGGTGCTTTGCCCGGCTCTTTTCACTTGCCTGTAGCGATGGCAAGTGGGGTAATAGTTGTGGGGTTGATGTCACCTTTATATTGGCAGGTGACAATAAGCCCACGGCTTAGTAATGGAGAAGTGTCTATATGACTAATCCTATAGTTGTATGGTAAATAAAGACACAGCAAGAATAAAGTCTTTTATTTGAAATAATACTAAACACAGTTTTCCATTTTTATTATTACACCTAATTCCAGCGAGGTCCTCCATCTCCTGTAATAAAAGTAAAATAACCCACAATATACCATACCTGTCCATCATTGTGTCCCACACAGTAATCCATGTCTGGGGGATAATTAGTTTGCAACCTGGACAGTGCCAAGATGTGACCGTCCCAGCTGAAAACCGGTGAATGACCTGCTGGGAATGCAGTGTCAGTGACCGGGGGTGACATCAAAGAGGTAACTTCCGATCACTGAGCTCCACTCCCAGCGGTGACTTCAGTGAGATCCCCAATAGCACCGTGAGCTGTGAGCACTCACAGTGCTAGCGGGGATCTCACTGGATCTCATCGCAGTTCAGCCCGGCTGGGAAAGGAGCTCAGTGACCGGAGGTTACCTCTATGATGTCACCCCCGGTCACTGACGCTGCAGTTTATGTCGACGCAGCTGAATGATTTGCAGCTGCTAGACAACTTGAATACATGTGGTGATTGCCTAACTAACAGGCAATTCCCACATGTATTCAAGCTGTCTAGCAGCTGCAAATCATGCAGCTGCTAGACATAAACTAAATCCCCAAGCAAATCTAAATACTCGGAGACCACCTGAGCATGCTCGAAAAAACCCAAGTAAGGCTAGTTTCACATTTGCGGTAGGATCCGCAGCGTTTAATCCGCATCCGCAAGTGCAGGAAAAAACGCATAGAAACACGTACAAAAGCGGTGTTTTTTAGAAGCATGCGGGGAACGCATGCGGTTTAAAAACGCCGCATTTGTATGTGTTTCTATGCGTTTTTTTCTGCGTTTGTGTTTTTGGTGCGCATGGTGAAAAAATTAACAGGAGAAAAATCCAGAAAACCAGACCGCGCCAAGGTGACTTCAGAGGGCGTGTATTATGGGATCTCTATATATAGTCCCTTGAACAGCTGAAATCTTCAGATTTTGCTCCTGTATGCTGTGTCATAATGGATCTTCGCGTGGAGAGCTTTTATTTCAACCTGGATTTAAGCATCAAGCTGTTTATTGCCTGTGCGTTTGCTTGGGAGCAAGACAGAAATCGCGAAAGAATGAGAAGGAGACGGCGTAGGCGTTTTTGGAGACACCCCATTATTGAATTATGTGAGAGACGTGGAGCCTACCACACGCTGTATGGCGAGCTTAATGCCAACCCGGAGAAATTCCATCAATATACAAGGATGTCGCAAGACTCGTTCCGGGATTTGCTTGCTCGTGTCCAAGGAACCATACGGAGACAGGACACCCAGCTCCGTATTTGTAATCCAAAACCAGGAGTGGGTGATAAAGGCAGAGGTGCTAGTTATTTTAATATTATAATTTGCCTCTAATTGTTTCACTCCTTGTTTTGGCTTACAAATACTGATATAAAACACTGACCACATACTGCTATTGTGACGGCAGCCATGTTGCTTAAGTGGTAAGGTTGTTGACGTCATTGCGTCCTGATTCTGCTCTGCTATGCAGTATCCATTGGACACAGACTGAAGAGACAATGACTGTCATACAAAACAGATCTATACTCATCAAGTCAGGTGTCAGAAATAATGAATTCATGATGCACATATAACAGCCTCATGAATTCGCTATTTCTGACACATGTACATATAGATATGCCGTGTTTATGACCACCATCGTCCCTTCACTTTGTGTGGAATATTATGTACACAGACTAGAAAATGGAGGTTACACAAGGCAGTTCTCTACTCACCAGGTCAGGTGTCCTAACTAATGAGTTTTTGGACACCTGACCTGTTGAGTATAGTTCTGCATTGTATTTCCGCCATTTTCTCTTCAGTCTGCAACACTAGTCACAGACTAATGGAAGAGATTATGGAGATAATACATTAATTTTTTTTTTGGCCCACCTCATATCTCTATACTAGAGACACTCAAAGCTGCAGTCATTTATTTGCTAACTACTGGAGCTATGATGTGGCCAAAAAATGAAGTGTTCGGCGCACGGTGTGTGTTGACGGCGGCGAAAGACACAATAAACCACACATAATTGATGGCAAAACAACATTATTTTTTTTTTTACACAAACTTTTAATTTAACTGCGCCTGCTTGGGGTAGAGTGATGTAAACGGGGGGTGTGAAGCAGTGAGGCCTGGCTAACAGTGGACGACGCAGGGATGGCAGGAGAAGGGGCAATGAAACTTGAGGGGTCTGGTAGTTCGGGGATAGGGCTTGACACATGAGAGGCTTGAGACGCACTGGATGGGTGAGACAAACCTGACATTACAGACACACTGGGAGGTGAAGGGGGAGGAACTAAGAGTCAGCTGTTTTTTTTTTCCCTTTCTGGGATTGCTGTGTTCTGGGAGGACTCGGAGGACTCATTTGTCGTGGCATGGTCATGGTGGGTGACCTGTTAGGGTCCGGCTGCATTGTGCCAGAGTCCATAGTGCTCGTAGAGTGTGCAGCCATGCCAGAGTCCATAGTGCTCGTAGAGCGTGCAGCCATGCCAGAGTCCATAGTGCTCGTAGAGCGTGCAGCCATGCCAGAGTCCATAGTGCTCGTAGAGCGTGCAGCCATGCCAGAGTCCATAGTGCTCGTAGAGCGTGCAGCCATGCCAGAGTCCATAGTGCTCGTAGAGCGTGCAGCCATGCCAGAGTCCATAGTGCTCGTAGAGCGTGCAGCCATGCCAGAGTCCATAGTGCTCGTAGAGCGTGCAGCCATGATAGAGTCCATAGTGCTCATAGAGCGTGCAGCCATGCCAGAGTCCATAGTGCTCGTAGAGCGTGCAGCCATGCCAGAGTCCATAGTGCTCATAGAGCGTGCAGCCATGCCAGAGTCCATAGTGCTCGTAGAGCGTGCAGCCATGCCAGAGTCCATAGTGCTCGTAGAGCGTGCAGCCATGCCAGAGTCCATAGTGCTCGTAGAGCGTGCAGCCATGCCAGAGTCCATAATGCTCGTAGATCGTGCAGCCATGCCAGAGTCCATAGTGCTCGTAGAGCGTGCAGCCATGCCAGAGTCCATAGTGCTCGTAGAGCGTGCAGCCATGCCAGAGTCCATAGTGCTCGTAGAGCATGCAGCCATGCCAGAGTCCATAGTGCTCGTAGAGCGTGCAGCCATGCCAGAGTCCATAGTGCTCGTAGAGCGTGCAGCCATGCCAGAGTCCATAGTGCTCGTAGAGCGTGCAGCCATGCCAGAGTCCATAATGCTCGTAGAGCGTGCAGCCATGCCAGAGTCCATAGTGCTCGTAGAGCGTGCAGCCATGCCAGAGTCCATAATGCTCGTAGAGCGTGCAGCCTGTTGTGAATTCTGTGGCTGAATTCACTCCTGTGGTCACAAGTGGTACTGCAGCTTCTGAGCTTCCTCCCTCAGGTGTTCTGGTGAGCTCATTAACTGCTTCATTACTTAACTCCGCCTGATGCTGCTATCCTTGCTCCTTGTCAATGTTTCAGTGTTGGATCTGAGCTTCTCCTGATTGTTCCTGTGACCTGCTGCTCTGTATAGCTAAGTGCTTTTTGCTTTTTTGTTGCTTTTTTTCTGTCCAGCTTGTCTTTTGTTTTGCTGGAAGCTCTGAGACGCAAAGGGTGTACCGCCGTGCCGTTAGTTCGGCACGGTGGTTTTTTTTTTGCCCCCTTTGCGTGGTTTTGCTTTAGGGTTTTTTGTAGACTGCAAAGTTCGCTTTACTGTCCTCGCTCTGTCCTAGAATATCGGGCCCCACTTTGCTGAATCTATTTCATCCCTACGTTTTGTCTTTTCATCTTACTCACAGTCATTATATGTGGGGGGCTGCCTTTTCCTTTGGGGAATTTCTCTGGGGCAAGTCAGGCCTATTTTTCTATTTTCAGGCTAGCTAGTTTCTTAGGCTGTGCCGAGTTGCCTAGGTAGTTGTTAGGCGCAATCCACAGCCGCTTTTAGTTGTGTTTAGGATAGGATCAGGTGTGCAGTCTACAGAGTTTCCACGTCTCAGAGCTCGTTCTTGTATTTTTGGGTATTTGTCAGATCACTGTGTGCGCTCTGATCGCTAAGCACACTGTGTTTCTGGATTGCCTTCATAACACCTGTCATTAGCAAACATAACAGTACAAGGAGCCAAAACTAATGATTCTCAATAGAGGGAAAGAAAAAGTTCTGACATCATTTTTTTTTTTTTTTCTGCTCTGTGTTCACTTTTTTTTTCCCCTAGACATTTGGGTGATTCTGGACACAGGTGTGGACATGGATATTCAGGGTCTGTGCTCTTCAATGGATAATCTCGTTATAAATGTACAGAAAATTCAAGATACTATTGATCGGAAGTCTATGTTGGAACCAAGAATTCCTATTCCTGATTTGTTTTTTGGAGATAGAACTAAGTTTCTAAGTTTCAAAAATAATTGTAAGCTATTTCTGGCCTTGAAACCTCATTCTTCTGGTAATCCTATTCAACAGGTTTTGATTATTATTTCTTTTTTGCGCGGCGACCCTCAAGACTGGGCATTTTCTCTTGCGCCAGGAGACCCTGCATTGAGTAGTGTCGATGCGTTTTTCCTGGCGCTCGGATTGCTGTACGATGAGCCTAATTCAGTGGATCAGGCTGACAAAAATTTGCTGGCTTTGTGCCAGGGTCAGGATGATATAGAAGTATATTGTCAGAAATTTAGGAAATGGTCAGTACTCACTCAGTGGAATGAATCTGCGCTGGCAGCTTTGTTCAGAAAGGGTCTCTCTGAGGCTCTTAAGGATGTCATGGTGGGATTTCCTATGCCTGCTGGTTTGAATGAGTCTTTGTCTTTGGCCATTCAGATCGGTCGACGCTTGCGCGAGCGTAAATCTGTGCACCATTTGGCGGTACTGCCTGAGGTTAAACCTGAGCCTATGCAGTGCGATAGGACTATGACTAGAGTTGAACGGCAGGAATACAGACGTCTGAATGGTCTGTGTTTCTACTGTGGTGATTCCACTCATGCTATTTCTGATTGTCCTAAGCGCACTAAGCGGTCCGCTAGGTCTGCCGTCATTGGTACTGTACAGTCCAAATTCCTTCTGTCCATTACCTTGATATGCTCTTTGTCGTCGTTTTCTGTCATGGCGTTTGTGGATTCGGGCGCTGCCCTGAATCTGATGGATTTGGATTATGCTAAACGTTGTGGGTTTTTCTTGGAGCCTTTGCGGTGTCCTATTCCATTGAGAGGAATTGATGCTACACCTTTGGCCAAGAATAAACCTCAATACTGGGCCCAGCTGACCATGTGCATGGCTCCTGCACATCAGGAAGTTATTCGCTTTCTGGTGTTGCATAATCTGCATGATGTGGTCGTGTTGGGGTTGCCATGGCTACAAACCCATAATCCAGTATTGGATTGGAATTCCATGTCGGTATCCAGCTGGGGTTGTCAGGGGGTACATGGTGATGTTCCATTTTTGTCGATTTCGTCATCCACCCCTTCTGAGGTCCCAGAGTTCTTGTCTGATTATCAGGATGTATTTGAAGAGCCCAAGTCCGATGCTCTACCTCCGCATAGGGATTGTGATTGTGCTATCAATTTGATTCCTGGTAGTAAATTCCCTAAAGGTCGATTATTTAATTTATCCGTGCCCGAACACGCCGGTATGCGCAGTTATGTGAAGGAATCCCTGGAGAAGGGACATATTCGCCCATCGTCATCACCACTGGGAGCAGGGTTCTTCTTTGTAGCCAAGAAGGATGGTTCGCTGAGACCGTGTATTGATTACCGCCTTCTTAATAAGATCACTGTTAAATTTCAGTATCCCTTGCCATTGTTATCTGACTTGTTTGCTCGGATTAAGGGGGCTAGTTGGTTCACTAAGATAGATCTTCGTGGTGCGTATAATCTGGTGAGAATCAGGCAAGGAGATGAATGGAAAACTGCATTCAATACGCCCGAGGGTCATTTTGAGTATCTGGTGATGCCGTTCGGACTTGCCAATGCTCCATCTGTGTTTCAGTCTTTTATGCATGACATCTTCCGTGAGTATCTGGATAAATTCCTGATTGTTTACTTGGATGACATTTTGATCTTCTCAGATGATTGGGAGTCTCATGTGAAGCAGGTCAGAATGGTTTTTCAGGTCCTGCGTGCTAACTCTTTGTTTGTGAAGGGATCAAAGTGTCTCTTCGGTGTGCAGAAAGTTTCATTTTTGGGGTTCATCTTTACCCCTTCTACTATCGAGATGGATCCAGTTAAGGTCCAAGCCATCCAGGATTGGATTCAGCCGACATCTCTGAAAAGTCTGCAAAAGTTCCTGGGCTTTGCTAATTTTTATCGTCGCTTCATCTGTAATTTTTCTAGCATTGCCAAACCATTGACCGATTTGACCAAGAAGGGTGCTGATTTGGTTAATTGGTCTTCTGCTGCTGTGGAAGCTTTTCAGGAGTTGAAGCGTCGTTTTTGTTCTGCCCCTGTGTTGTGTCAGCCAGATGTTTCTCTTCCGTTCCAGGTCGAGGTTGATGCTTCTGAGATTGGAGCAGGGGCGGTTTTGTCACAGAGAGGTTCTGATTGCTCAGTGATGAAACCATGTGCTTTCTTTTCCAGGAAGTTTTCGCCCGCTGAGCGTAATTATGATGTGGGCAATCGAGAGTTGCTGGCCATGAAGTGGGCATTCGAGGAGTGGCGTCATTGGCTTGAAGGAGCTAAGCATCGCGTGGTGGTATTGACTGATCATAAGAACTTGACTTATCTCGAGTCTGCCAAGCGCTTGAATCCTAGACAGGCCCGTTGGTCGTTATTTTTTGCCCGCTTCGACTTAGTGATTTCGTACCTTCCGGGCTCTAAAAATGTGAAGGCGGATGCTCTGTCTAGGAGTTTTGTGCCCGACTCTCCGGGTTTATCTGAGCCAGCGGGTATCCTCAAGGAAGGAGTCATTGTGTCTGCCATCTCCCCTGATTTGCGGCGGGTGCTGCAAAAATTTCAGGCGAATAAACCTGATCGTTGTCCAGCAGAGAAACTGTTCGTCCCTGATAGGTGGACTAATAAACTTATCTCTGAACTTCATTGTTCGGTGTTGGCTGGTCATCCTGGAATCTTTGGTACCAGAGAGTTAGTGGCTAGATCCTTCTGGTGGCCATCTCTGTCACGGGATGTACGTACTTTTGTGCAGTCCTGTGGGATTTGTGCTAGGGCTAAGCCCTGCTGTTCTCGTGCCAGTGGGTTGCTTTTGCCCTTGCCGGTCCCAAAGAGGCCTTGGACACATATTTCGATGGATTTCATTTCTGACCTTCCCGTTTCTCAAAAGATGTCAGTCATTTGGGTGGTCTGTGATCGCTTTTCTAAAATGGTCCATCTGGTGCCCTTGGCTAAATTGCCTTCCTCCTCTGATTTGGTACCTTTGTTCTTTCAGCATGTGGTTCGGTTGCATGGCATTCCTGAGAATATTGTTTCTGACAGAGGTTCCCAGTTTGTTTCAAGGTTTTGGCGAGCCTTTTGTGGTAGGATGGGCATTGACCTATCCTTTTCCTCGGCTTTCCATCCTCAGACTAATGGCCAGACCGAACGAACCAATCAGACCTTGGAAACATATCTGAGATGTTTTGTTTCTGCAGACCAGGATGATTGGGTGTCCTTTTTGCCGTTGGCTGAGTTCGCCCTTAATAATCGGGCCAGCTCGGCTACCTTGGTTTCTCCATTTTTTTGCAATTCTGGGTTCCATCCTCGTTTCTCTTCAGGACAGGTTGAGTCTTCGGACTGTCCTGGTGTGGATTCTGTGGTGGATAGGTTGCAGCAGATCTGGACTCAGGTAGTGGACAATTTGATCTTGTCCCAGGAGAAAGCTCAACTTTTCGCTAATCGCAGACGCCGTGTGGGTCCCCGACTTCGTGTTGGGGATCTGGTTTGGTTATCTTCTCGTCATATTCCTATGAAGGTTTCCTCTCCTAAATTTAAACCTCGTTTTATTGGTCCGTATAGGATTTCTGAGGTTCTCAATCCTGTGTCTTTTCGTTTGACCCTCCCAGACTCCTTTTCCATACATAATGTATTCCATAGGTCGTTGTTGCGGAGATACGTGGCACCTATGGTTCCATCTGTTGAGCCTCCTGCCCCGGTTTTGGTGGAGGGGGAATTGGAGTATATTGTGGAGAAGATTTTGGATTCTCGTGTTTCTAGACGGAAACTCCAGTATCTGGTTAAATGGAAGGGTTATGCTCAGGAAGATAATTCCTGGGTTTTTGCCTCTGATGTTCATGCTTCCGATCTTGTTCGTGCCTTTCATGCGGCTCATCCTGGTCGGCCTGGGGGCTCTGGTGAGGGTTCGGTGACCCCTCCTCAAGGGGGGGGTACTGTTGTGAATTCTGTGGCTGAATTCACTCCTGTGGTCACAAGTGGTACTGCAGCTTCTGAGCTTCCTCCCTCAGGTGTTCTGGTGAGCTCGTTAACTGCTTCATTACTTAACTCCGCCTGATGCTGCTATCCTTGCTCCTTGTCAATGTTTCAGTGTTGGATCTGAGCTTCTCCTGATTGTTCCTGTGACCTGCTGCTCTGTATAGCTAAGTGCTTTTTGCTTTTTTGTTGCTTTTTTTCTGTCCAGCTTGTCTTTTGTTTTGCTGGAAGCTCTGAGACGCAAAGGGTGTACCGCCGTGCCGTTAGTTCGGCACGGTGGGGTTTTTTTTGCCCCCTTTGCGTGGTTTTGCTTTAGGGTTTTTTGTAGACTGCAAAGTTCGCTTTACTGTCCTCGCTCTGTCCTAGAATATCGGGCCCCACTTTGCTGAATCTATTTCATCCCTACGTTTTGTCTTTTCATCTTACTCACAGTCATTATATGTGGGGGGCTGCCTTTTCCTTTGGGGAATTTCTCTGGGGCAAGTCAGGCCTATTTTTCTATCTTCAGGCTAGCTAGTTTCTTAGGCTGTGCCGAGTTGCCTAGGTAGTTGTTAGGCGCAATCCACAGCCGCTTTTAGTTGTGTTTAGGATAGGATCAGGTGTGCAGTCTACAGAGTTTCCACGTCTCAGAGCTCGTTCTTGTATTTTTGGGTATTTGTCAGATCACTGTGTGCGCTCTGATCGCTAAGCACACTGTGTTTCTGGATTGCCTTCATAACACCTGTCATTAGCAAACATAACAGCAGCCATGCCAGAGTCCATAGTGCTCATAGAGCGTGCAGCCATGCCAGAGTCCATAGTGCTCATAGAGTGTGCAGCCATGCCAGAGTCCATAGTGCTCATAGAGTGTGCAGCCATGCCAGAGTCCATAGTGCTTGTAGAATGGAAGGCCATGCCAGGGTTCTGCTGCATCATGGTGGTGGCGGTACGGAACGTCATGCCAGGGTCCTGCTGCATCATGGTGGTGGTGGTATGGAAGGCCATGCCAGGGTCCTGCTGCATCATGGTGTCAGTGTTCTACTTCGGAAGGCCCAGGACATTGCTCCTCATCAGAAGAAGAAGACATTCTGATGCATGCAGAAAGAAAGAAATGGCAGAAATTAGGACATGTAGAGACAGAAAATAGAAAATAAAGGCATTGGCTAGGATATACTAACATTGTTCAGAGGCTTGATTTCTCAAAAATGCTGTGGTCTGTATGCTCTGCTTGGCTGTCTGCTGTGGTCCGTCTGTTCTGCTTGGCTGTCTGCTGAGTAGTGACCTGCAAATGTCCACTACCTCCCTTTATCACCTGGTATGTGGGGGGTGGCTTATCAGGGTCTAGAGATGTTTTTCTCTGGTGCAACGCATGCTTTTACGAACGCAAGCAAACGCATGTGCTTGTGAACACATGCGTTTACATAAACAGCAATGCGTTTTTTTGGCGCATTCCTTATGCAATCGACCCCATACGTTTATAGGCGGCAAATTGACGCCTCTAAAAATTACTACATGTTGTATTTCCGCGCAAAACGAAACGAAGCATGCGTCGTCAAACGCGGCCAAAAGCAAACAATCGCAGACGCATGCGTCCCTAATGTTAAATATAGGAATACACAATGCATGCAGATATATGCGGAAGAAACGCTGCGGACACAACCGCAAATGTGAAACCGGACTTACGAGCATACTCGCTCATCACTATTCAGGACGTCTGAAAGAGGCCTTATAGCAGGTTTTTATGTTTGGCTGCTGTCACACACTAAAAGACGGTTTTTATTGCAAAAATTAGTTTTTGCATGACCATATTTTGAGAGCTATAATTTTTCCATATTTTGGCCCACAGAGTCATGTGAGGTCTCGCTTCTTGCAGGACGAGTTAACGTTTTTATTGGTACCATTATCGGGCACATGACATTTTTTGATCACTTTCTATTCTGATTTTTGGGAGGCAGAATGAACAAAAACCAGTAAGGCTACTTTCACACTAGCGTCGGAATCTCCCCGTCGTAATGCGTCGGGCAGAGATTCCGACGCTAGCGTTTAACGCATTTCACAACGGAGGCAGCGGATGCATTTCTCCTGTGCATCCGCTGCCCCATTGTCAGGTGCGGGGAGGTGGGGGCGGAGTTCCGGCCGCGCATGCGCGGTCGGAAAAAGCGGTCCGTCAGGAGCAAAAAACGTTACATGTAGCGTTTTTTGCTCCCGACGGTCCGCCAAAGCACGATGCATCCGTCGCACGATGGATGCGACGTGTGGCAATCCGTCAATACAAGTCTATGGGGAAAAAACGCATCCTGCAAGCACTTTTGCAGGATGCGTTTTTTCTGCAAAACGACGCATTGTGACGGATTGCAGTTAACGCTAGTGTGAAAGTAGCCTAACTCATTACTTTTTTTGGGGGGGAGGGTGGGGGCGTTTATACCGTTCCATGTGTGGTAAAATTGATAAGGTAGTTCTATTCTTCGGGTTAGTGCGATAACAGCAATACCTCATACAGTTAGGGCCAGAAATATTTGGACAGTGACACAAGTTTTGTTATTTTAGCTGTTTACAAAAACATGTTCAGAAATACAATTTTATATATATAATATGGGCTGAAAGTGCACACTCCCAGCTGCAATATGATAGTTTCCACATCCAAATCGGAGAAAGGGTTTAGGAATCATAGCTCTGTAATGCATAGCGTCCTCTTTTTCAAGGGACCAAAAGTAATTGGACAATGGACTCTAAGGGCTGCAATTAACTCTGAAGGCGTCTCCCTCATTAACCTGTAATCAATGAAGTAGTTAAAAGGTCAGGGGTGGATTCCAGGTGTGTGGTTTTGCATTTGGAAGCTGTTGCTGTGAGCAGACAACATGCGGTCAAAGGAACTCTCAATTGAGGTGAAGCAGAACATCCTGAGGCTGAAAAAAAAGAAAAAATCCATCAGAGAGATAGCAGACATGCTTGGAGTAGCAAAATCAACAGTTGGGTACATTCTGAGAAAAAAGGAATTGACTGGTGAGCTTGGGAACTCAAAAAGGCCTGGGCGTCCACGGATGACAACAGTGGTGGATGATCGCCGCATACTTAATTTGGTGAAGAAGAACCCATTCACAACATCAACTGAAGTCCAGAACACTCTCAGTGAAGTAGGTGTATCTGTCTCTAAGTCAACAGTAAAGAGAAGACTCCATGACAGTAAATACAAAGGGTTCACATCTAGATGCAAACCATTCATCAATACCAAAAATAGACAGGCCAGAGTTAAATTTGCAGAAAAACACCTCAAGAAGCCAGCTCAGTTCTGGAAAAGTATTCTATGGACAGATGAGACAAAGATCAACCTGTACCAGAATCATGGGAAGAAAAAAGTTTGGAGAAGAAAGGGAACGGCACATGATCCAAGGCACACCACATCCTCTGTAAAACATGGTGGAGGCAACGTGATGGCATGGGCATGCATGGCTTTCAATGGCACTGGGTCACTTGTGTTTATTGATGACATAAGAGCAGACAAGAGTAGCCGGATGAATTCTGAAGTGTACCGGGATATACTTTCAGCCCAGATTCAGCCAAATGCTGCAAAGTTGATTGGACGGCGCTTCATAGTACAGATGGACAATGACCCCAAGCATACAGCCAAAGCTACCCAGGAGTTCATGAGTGCCAAAAAGTGGAACATTCTGCAATGGCCAAGTCAATCTCCAGATCTAAACCCAATTGAGAATGCATTTCACTTGCTCAAATCCAGACTTAAGACGGAAAGACCCACAAACAAGCAAGACCTGAAGGCTGCGGCTGTAAAGGCCTGGCAAAGCATTAAGAAGGAGGAAACCCAGTGTTTGGTGATGTCCATGGGTTCCAGACTTAAGGCAGTGATTACCTCCAAAGGATTTGCAACAAAACATTGAAAATAAAAATATTTTGTTTGGGTTATGTTTATTTGTCCAATTACTTTTGACCTCCTAAAATGTGGAGTGTTTGTAAAGAAATGTGTACAATTCCTACATTTTCTATCAGATATTTTTGTTCAACCCTTCAAATTAAACGTTACAATCTGCACTTGAATTCTGTTGTAGAGGTTTTATTTCAAATCCAATGTGGTGGCATGCAGAGCCCAACTCGCGAAAATTGTGTCACTGTCCAAATATTTCTGGCCCTAACTATATATATCTTTTTTTATGTTTTGGCGCTTTTACACAATAAAAACTATTTAATAGAAAAAAATAATTATTTTTGCATCCTTTTATGCTGAGAGCTATAACTTTTTTTTATTTTTCAACTGATGTAGCTGTATGGGGGCTTTTTTTTGCAGAACAAGATGTCGTTTTCAGTGGCACCATGTTTATTTATTTGATGTTTATTTGATCGGATGTCCTTCCACTTTTTGTTCGGCGATATGATGATACAGCATTGTTTTTTGCCTTGCTTTTTATTTTTAGTTTTTATGGTGTTTACTAAAGGGATTAACTAATGAGACAGTTTTATAGGTCGGGTCGCTGCGGATGCGGCGATACCAAATATGTGTACTTTTTATTGTTTAGATTTTTTTTCATTAAAATATTTATTTAGAGATTGAATAAATATTGATTTTTTTTATTTTTGATTTTTTAAAAAAATATTTTACAATTATTTTAATTTTTTTTTTACTTTTTTCTAATTTTTTGACTTTGTCCCACTATGGGACAATCATTTCTTGCAAGCTGATCGCTTCTATAGCTTGCAGATGAAGCAGCACTGACAGGGAGACTTGGTGATCATGCACTGTGCATGATCACCAAATTTCCAAGCTCTGGTGACCCGGATGTCATCATGACGACATCGGGTCACCATGGCAACAATCAAGAGCCTGCATCACGCCGCAGGGTCTCCGATTCAAAGGCAGAGGGGCTGTCAGCCCCTGTGCTGGCTTCCGGAATGCTGCAATTGTGTTCGATCACAGTATTTCGGGGTTAAAGTGCCAGGATCGGTCTGTGCCCCCCTGATGACGGCAGACCCTGAAACGCACATTGGTACAGGGCTTATCTTGGGGACCTCTACTATACAGGCATAAGGTAATAAATTGGGTGGCTTTTGAGCGTACTTACCTAAGTGTACTTTAGCTATGGATGCATATATATGCTTTGCGATTATCGGCTCTATCTAAAGGTACCTTCACACATAACGATATCGTTGCTTTTTGTGACGTAGCAACGATATCGTTAAGGAAATCGTTATGTGTGACAGCGACCAACGATCAGGCCCCTGCTGGGAGATCGTTGGTCGCTGAACAAAGTCCAGAACTTTATTTCGTCGCTGGATCTCCCGTGGACATCGCTGGATCGGCGTGTGTGACACCGATCCAGCGATGTCTTCACTGGTAACCAGGGTAAACATCGGGTAACTAAGCGCAGGGCCGCGCTTAGTAACCCGATGTTTACCCTGGTTACCAGCGTAAAAGTAAAAAAAAAAAAACACTACATACTTACCTACCGCTGTCTGTCCCCGGCGCTGTGCTCTGCACTCCTCCTGTACTGGCTGTGAGCGTCGGTCAGACGGAAAGCAGAGCGATGACGTCACCGCTCTGCTTTCCGGCCTCTGTGCTCACAGCCAGTACAGGAGGAGTGCAGAGAAGCAGAGCGCCGGGGACAGACAGCGGTAGGTAAGTATGTAGTGTTTGGTTTTTTTTACTTTTACGCTGGTAACCAGGGTAAACATCGGGTTACTAAGCGCGGCCCTGCGCTTAGTAACCCGATGTTTACCCTGGTTACCCGGGGACTTTGGGATCGTTGGTCGCTGGAGACCGGTCTGTGTGACAGCTCTCAAGCGACCAAACAGCGACGCTGCAGCGATCCGGATCGTTGTCGGTATCGCTGCAGCGTCGCTTAAAGTGAAGGGGCCTTTAGGCCCTTACATAATTGACACTTTGCATTGCACTTTAACCCCTTAAGCCCCGAGGGTGGTTTGCACGTTAATCCCTTTATGAGATTATAACTCTGGAACGCTTCAACGGATCTTGGCGATTCTGACACTGTTTTCTCATGACGTATTGTACTTCATGTTAGTGGTAAAATTTATTTGATATAACTTGTGTTTATTTGAGAAAAAAATGGAAATTTGGCGAAAATTTGGAAAATTTCGCAATTTTCCAACTTTGAATTTTTATACCCTTAAATCACAGAGATATGTCATGCAAAATACTTAATAAGTAGCATTTCCCACATGTCTACTTTACATCAGCACAATTTTGGAACCAAAATTTTTTTTGTTAGGGAGTTATAAGGGTTAAAAGTTGACGAGCAATTTCTCATTTTTACAACACCATTTTTTTTTTAGGGACCACATCTCATTTGAAGTCATTTTGAGGGGCCTATATGATAGAAAATACCCAAGAGTGACACCATTCTAAAAACTGCACCCCTCAAGGTGCTCAAAACCACATTCAAGAAGTTTATTAACCCTTCAGGTGTTTTACAGGAATTTTTGGAATGTTTAAATAAAAATGAACATTTAACTTTTTTTCACACAAAATTTATTTCAGCTCCAATTTGTTTTATTTTACCAAGGGTAACAGGAGAAAATGGACCCCGAAAGTTGTTGTACAATTTGTCCTGAGTACGCTGATACCCCATATGTGGGGATAAACCACTGATTGGGCGCATGGCAGAGCTCAGAAGGAAAGGAGCGCCATTTGACTTTTCAATGTAAAATTGACTGGAATTGAGATGGGACGCCATGTTGCGTTTGGAGAGCCCCTGATGTGCCTAAACATTGAAACCCCCCACAAGTGACACCATTTTGGAAAGTAGACCCCTTAAGGAACTTATCTAGATGTGTGGTGAGCACTTTGACCTACCAAGTGCTTCATAGAAGTTTATAATGCAGAGCCGTAAAAATAAAAAATCATATTTTTTCACAAAAATGATCTTTTTGCCCCCAATTTTTTATTTTCCCAAGGGTAAGAGAAGAAATTAGACCACAAAAGTTGTTGTGCAATTTGTCCTGAGTACGCTGATACCCCATATGTGGGTGTAAACCATTGTTTGGGCGCGTGGGAGAGCTCGGAAGAGAAGGAGCGCCATTTGACTTTTCAATGCAAAATTGACTGGAATTGAGATGGGACGCCATGTTGCATTTGGAGAGCCCCTGATGTGCCTAAACATTGAAACCCCCCACAAGTGACACCATTTTGGAAAGTAGACCCCTTGAGGAACTTATCTAGATGTGTGGTGAGCACTTTGACCCAACAAGTGCTTCATAGAAGTTTATAATGCGGAGCCGTAAAAATAAAAAATCATATTTTTTCACAAAAATGATCTTTTTGCCCCCAATTTTTTATTTTCCCATGGGTAAGAGAAGAAATTAGACGACAAAAGTTGTTGTGCAATTTGTCCTGAGTACGCTGATAACCCATATGTGGGTGTAAACCATTGTTTGGGCGCATGGCAGAGCTCGGAAGGGAAGGAGCGCCATTTGACTTTTCAATACAAAATTGACTGGAATTGAGATGGGACGCCATGTTGCGTTTGGAGAGCCCCTGATGTGCCTAAACATTGAAACCACCCACAAGTGACACCATTTTGGAAAGTAGACCCCCTAAGGAACTTATCTAGATGTGTTTTGAGAGCTTTGAGCTCCCAAGTGTTTCACTACAGTTTATAACGCAGAGCCGTGAAAATAATTTTTTTTTTTTTCACAAAAATGATTTTTTAGTCCCCAGTTTTGTATTTTCACAAGGGTGACAGGATAAATTGGACCCCAAAAGTTGTTGTCCAATTTGTCCTGAGTACGCTGATATATGTGGGGGGGAAGCACTGTTTGGGCGCATGGCAGAGCTCGGAAGGGAAGGAGCGCCATTTGGAATACAGATTTAGATGGATTGGTCTGCAGGCATTACGTTACATTTGCAGAGCCCCTGATGTACCCAAACAGTAGAAACCCCCCACAAGTGACCCCATATTGGAAACTAGACCCCCCAAGGAACTTATCTAGATGTGTTGTGAGAACTTTGAACCCCCAAGTGTTTCACTACAGTTTATAACGCAGAGCCGTGAAAATAAAAATTTTTTTTTTTCACAAAAATTATTTTTCAGCCCCAGTTTTGTATTTTCACAAGGGTAACAGGATAAATTGGACCCCAAAAGTTGTTGTCCAATTTGTCCTGAGTACGCCGATACCCCATATGTGGGGGGGGGAACCACTGTTTGGGCGCATGGCAGAGCTCGGAAGGGAAGGAGCGCCATTTGGAATACAGACTTAGATGGATTGGTCTGCAGGCGTCACGTTGTATTTGCAGAGCCCCTGATGTACCCAAACAGTAGAAACCCCCTACAAGTGACCCCATATTGGAAACTAGACCCCCCAAGGAACTTATCTAGATGTGTTGTGAGAACTTTGAACCCCTAAGTGTTTCACTACAGATTATAACGCAGAGCCATGAAAATAAAAAAAAAAATTTTTTTCACAAAAATGATATTTTAGCCCGCAGTTTTGTATTTTCACAAGGGTAACAGGATAAATTGGACCCCAAAAGTTGTTGTCCAATTTGTCCTGAGTACGCCGATACCCCATATGTGGGGGGGGGAACCACTGTTTGGGCGCATGGCAGAGCTCGGAAGGGAAGGAGCGCCATTTGGAATACAGACTTAGATGGATTGGTCTGCAGGCGTCACGTTGTATTTGCAGAGCCCCTGATGTACCCAAACAGTAGAAACCCCCTACAAGTGACCCCATATTGGAAACTAGACCCCCCAAGGAACTTATCTAGATGTGTTGTGAGAACTTTGAACCCCTAAGTGTTTCACTACAGATTATAACGCAGAGCCATGAAAATAAAAAAAAAAAATTTTTTCACAAAAATGATATTTTAGCCCGCAGTTTTGTATTTTCACAAGGGTAACAGGATAAATTGGACCCCAAAAGTTGTTGTCCAATTTGTCCTGAGTACGCTGATACCCCATATGTGGGGGGGGAAGCACTGTTTGGGCGCATGGCAGAGCTCGGAAGGGAAGGAGCGCCATTTGGAACACAGACTTAGATGGATTGGTCTGCAGGCGTCACGTTGCATTTGCAGAGCCCCTGATGTACCCAAACAGTAGAAACCCCCCACAAGTGACCCCATATTGAAAACTAGACCCCCCAAGGAACTTATCTAGATGTGTTGTGAGAACTTTGAACCCCCAAGTGTTTCACTGCAGTTTACAACGCAGAGCCGCGAAAATAAAAAAATCTTATTTTTCCCACAAAAATGATTTTTAGCCCCCCACATTTTTATTTTCCCAAGGATAACAAGAGAACTTGGACCCCAAAAGTTGTTGTCCAATTTGTCCTGAGTACGCTGATACCCCATATGTTGGGCTAAACCCCTGTTTGGGCGCACCGGAGAGCTCGGAAGGGAAGGAGCACTGTTTTACTTTTTCAACGCAGAATTGGCTGGAATTGAGATCGGACGCCATGTCGCGTTTGGACAGCCCTTGATGTGCCTGAACAGTGGAAACTCCCCAATTCTACCTGAAATCCTAATCCAACAACACCCCTAACCATAATCCCAACGGTAACCCTAACCACACCTCTAACCCTGACACACCCCTAACCCTAATCCCAACTCTAATCCCAACCGTAAATATAATCCAAACCCTAACTTTAGCCCCAACCCTAACCCTAACTTTAGCCCCAACCCTAACCCTAACTTTAGCTCCGAACCCTAACCCCAACCCTAACCCTAACCCTAGCCTCAACCCTAACCCCAACCCTAGCCCCAACCCTAAACCTAGCCCTAACCCCAGCCCCAACCCTAGCCCCAACCCTAGCCCTAACCCTAACCCCAACCCTAGCCCTAACCCTAGCCCCAACCCGAGCCCTAACCCTAACCCCAACCCTAGCCCTAACCCTAACCCTAGCCCTAACCGTAGCCCTAACCCTAGCCCTAACCCTAGCCCTGATGGGAAAATGGAAATAAATACATTTTTTTAATTTTATTATTTTTCCCTAACTAAGGGGGTGATGAAGGGGGGTTTGATTTACTTTTATAGCGTTTTTTATATCGGATTTTTATGATTGGCAGCTGTCACACACTAAAAGACGCTTTTTTATAGCAAAAAAGTTTTTGCGTCTCCACATTTTGAGACCTATAATTTTTCCATATTTGAGTCCACAGAGTCATCTGAGGTCTTGTTTTTTGCGGAACGAGTTGACGTTTTTATTGGTAACATTTTTGGACACGTGACAGTTTTTGATCACTTTTTATTCCGATTTTTGTGAGGCAGAATGACCAAAAACCAGCTATTCATGAATTTCTTTTGGGGGAGGCGTTTATACCGTTCCGCGTTTGGTAAAATTGATAATGCAGTTTTATTCGACGGGTCAGTACGATTACAGCGATATCTCATTTATATCATTTTTGTTATGTTTTGGCGCTTTTATACGATAAAAGCTATTTTATAGAAAAAATAATTATTTTGGCATCGCTTTATTCTCAGGACTATAACTTTTTTATTTTTTTGCTTATTATGCTTTGTGGCAGCTCGTTTTTTGCGGGACAAGATGACACTTTCAGCGGTACCATGGTTATTACATCCATCTTTTTGATTGCGTGTTATTCCACTTTTTGTTCGGCGGTATGATAATAAAGCGTTTTTTGGCTCGTTTTTTTTCTTTTTTTCTTACGGTGTTCACTGAAGGGGTTAACTAGTGGGACAGTTTTATAGGTCAGGTCGTTACAGACGCGGCGATACTAAATATGTGTACTTTTATTGTTTTTTTTTTTTTTAGATAAAGAAATGTATTTATGTGCATAATATATATATATATTTTTTTATTTATTTAGTAATATTTTTTTATATTTTTTTTTACACATGTGGAAAAAATTTTTTTTACTTTTTTACTTTGTCCCAGGGGGGGACATCACAGATCGCCGATCTCACAGTTTGCATAGCACTGTGAGATCGGCGATCTCACTCATCGCTGCAGGCTTACAGAGCTGCAGCTGCAGTCTGCTCCTGACCCGGAAGTACTCCCTGCAGGACCCGGATGCAGCCCTGCGGCCATTTTGGATCCGGGGACTGCAGGGAGAAGACCTCAGTAAAAGGTGAGCACATCACCTTGTACCGATCCTCTCAGGGAAGCACGCAGGGAGCCCCCTCCCTGCGCAATGCTTTCCTGTACCGCCGGCACACCGCGATCATGTTTGATCGCGGTGTGCCGGGGGTTAATGTGCCGGGAGCGGTCCGTGACCGCTCCTGGCACATAGTGCCGGATGTCAGCTGCGATAGTCAGCTGACACCCTGCCGCGATCGGCCGCGCTCCCCCCGTGAGAGCGGCCGATCGCCTATGACGTACTATCCCGTCGGTGGGAATTAAGGCCCACCCCACCTCGACGGGATAGTACGTCATATGGGATTAAGGGGTTAACTTTCCATACGCCTGTATATATTTTGCATAGTAACATCTTGGTTTGATTAGATATTTCTGTATTTTTTTATTTCTGTAGCATAATGATTACTTGATTATTTGATCTGATTCTTGTTATATATTTGTCCACATTATATTGATTTACAATCATTGACCCCTATGTTGCCCCTTCTTTCTTTGGTATTTTCCCACCCCTCCTTATGGTTTTTGTATCACATTATTTTTTGTTTGAATATTGGACATTTGTCCACTTGCATTGTCCATCTGTGCACCGAGTATAATATTAATTTGGATTTATTGTTGATTTTACCATTCATTTAGCCATCTTAATCTATGTGCACTTTTCCTTGGAATTTTTGTACTTAATTAGTTACAGCAGGGTTTTTGCTCATTTTATTTCTTGTAGGTTTTGTATGTTTTATAGCCATTGTGAACATGCGTTAATGTGCTGCATGCAGGGCTGGTTTTAGACAAAGTGGGGCCCTGGGCAAAAGTTTAATGTGGGGCTCCAAATGCTCACATATTACAACGTCATACAGAAACATTTCAGTTGTATTTACATGCACTGAGTTCACGCAATTAAACGAGCGTGATCGACAATAAGGAAGTTGTTCGACCCTTGTTTCCTGGCCTCTTTTCTCCAGCAGAGGAAGAATGATGGAGACAGATAGTCTTCGATACAGTATAATGCAGGTCCCATATAGTACATATAGTATAATACAATCCCCTAGGTCCTTGATAGAGTATACTGCAGCCCCCTCAGAGTATAATGCAGCGCCACATACAGAGTATGAAGCAGTCCCCCCACACAGAGTATAATGCACCCTCCACACAAAGTAGAATGCAGCTCCTTCAGAGTATAATGCAGCTTCCTCAGAGTATAATGCAGCCCCCTCACACACACAGTATAATGCAGCCCCCCACACACAGTATAATGAAGCACCCCACTCGCAGTATAATACAGCCCCCACACACAGTATAGTGCAGCTCCCACACACAAAGTACAATGCAGTCCTCCTCACACACAGTATAATGCAGCCCCCCCCCCACAGTATAGTGCAGCCCCCACACGTGGGTTTCCTCCAGGTACTCCAGTTTCCTCCAACAATCCGAAGACATACTGATAGGGAATTTAGATTGTGAGTCCCATTGGGGACATTGATGATAATGTATGTAAAGTGCTGCGGAATTAGATAACGCTATATAAGCAAAGCATAATATAGTGAAGCATTTTCACACACACACAGTATAGTGCAGCCTCCCCACACACAGTATAGTGCCACCTCCCTAAACAGAGTATAGTGCAACCTCTACAAACAGTATAGTGCAGCCCCCACATACAGTATGGTGCAGCCACCACATGTGGGTTTCCTCTGGGTACTCCGGTTTCTTCCAACAATCTGAAGACATACTGATAGGGAATTTAGATTTTGAGCCCTATTGGGGATGCAATACATACAGCTGCGGAATAAGGCCGGTTTCACATTTGCGGTTGTGTCCGCAGCGTTTCTGATGCATACATCCGCATGCGTCTTGATTTCATATCTTTTACATTGTGGACGCAGGTTCATGCGTTTGCTTGCGTTCACCTGCGTTTGCATACGCATGCGTCTTTTTGCGGTGTCCGGCTGGGCGCGGCTAATGCACCATGTTGCCATTTTTGAGGTGGCAAATTTCCATCAAATATGCGCAGGCATGCGCATGAGTGTGTGTTAAAAAAGGTATTACTGTCTATGGGAACGCATGCGTACGCATGTCCTTGCACACGCATGCGTTTGATGCGCTTGCGTACTTTGGACTGTGCATGTCCAGGAACCAATTTAGACATGCCCATTGAGACACACCCTCCTGGAAATATCGAACGCATATGCATAAAAAGGGCAAACGCATGCAAAAACGCATGCAAACGCAGCGTTTTTTGCCATCATGCATAAGCTGATGCGGATAAAAAACGCTGCGTTAGCATGCATTGGAATGCGTTTTTGCATGTGTTTGCGGACAAGACGCTGCGAACTCAACCACAAATGTGAAAATAGTCTAAGATAACGCTATACAAGCAAAGCATAATATAGTGCAGCATTCTCAAACACAGTATAGTGTAGCCTCCCCACACACATTATATTGCCGCCTCCCCCCTGATGCCGGTGGGCTTAGCTCAACTTCCATTTTGGGGGTGACAGGTTCCCTTTAATGGTGGACAGGTGACTTCTTCTCAGTCTTCTGGCTACCGGAATTCTCCGCTTCAGCGTGGAGGAAGCTCAGTCGCAGCTTCCATCCAACTCTTTACTCTCCTGCGCTCCTCTTCCCCTTTCAGTCTCCTACAGACTGCTCTGTTCTCGTTCTTTCCAGGAGCTGCAGCACCTCACGTGGCTGCACGGTCCCAGACTTCCTCTCAGACTATCTTTGTCTGGCTGCACTCTTTCCCTGTTTCTGACAGACTAACTCTTTCTGTCCCTCACTCCAGCAGACTAACTAACTCCTCCCCCCATGCCAGAATATATATATCTAGGGAAGCTTCCCTAAAACCGGGATCAGAGCTCCCCCATCTGGCCTGGAGTCAGAAGAACAGTGTTGTAAGTGCTGAATACCTGTTAAAGGGATCCTTTCTCACTTCCAAGCATGACATCACTCTCCCCATGAGGAAAACAATGCCACTGTAACAACCGGATACCTGGGGTGTTACACAGCCTCCCCACATACAGTATAGTACAGCCTCCCCACACAGTATAGTGCTGCCTCCCCACACACAGTTTAGTGCAGCCTCCCCACACAGTTTAGTGCAGCCTCCCCTCACACAGTATAGTGCAGACACACACACAATTCTTACCTCTCCTCCTCGTTCCCCCACTTCTCTGGCTTCCCCAACCGTAAATATAATCCAAACCCTAACTTTAGCCCCAACCCTAACCCTAACTTTAGCCCCAACCCTAACCCTAACTTTAGCTCCGAACCCTAACCCCAACCCTAACCCTAACCCTAGCCTCAACCCTAACCCCAACCCTAGCCCCAACCCTAAACCTAGCCCTAACCCCAGCCCCAACCCTAGCCCCAACCCTAGCCCTAACCCTAACCCCAACCCTAGCCCTAACCCTAGCCCCAACCCGAGCCCTAACCCTAACCCCAACCCTAGCCCTAACCCTAACCCTAGCCCTAACCGTAGCCCTAACCCTAGCCCTAACCCTAGCCCTGATGGGAAAATGGAAATAAATACATTTTTTTAATTTTATTATTTTTCCCTAACTAAGGGGGTGATGAAGGGGGGTTTGATTTACTTTTATAGCGTTTTTTATATCGGATTTTTATGATTGGCAGCTGTCACACACTAAAAGACGCTTTTTTATAGCAAAAAAGTTTTTGCGTCTCCACATTTTGAGACCTATAATTTTTCCATATTTGAGTCCACAGAGTCATCTGAGGTCTTGTTTTTTGCGGAACGAGTTGACGTTTTTATTGGTAACATTTTTGGACACGTGACAGTTTTTGATCACTTTTTATTCCGATTTTTGTGAGGCAGAATGACCAAAAACCAGCTATTCATGAATTTCTTTTGGGGGAGGCGTTTATACCGTTCCGCGTTTGGTAAAATTGATAATGCAGTTTTATTCGACGGGTCAGTACGATTACAGCGATATCTCATTTATATCATTTTTGTTATGTTTTGGCGCTTTTATACGATAAAAGCTATTTTATAGAAAAAATAATTATTTTGGCATCGCTTTATTCTCAGGACTATAACTTTTTTATTTTTTTGCTTATTATGCTTTGTGGCAGCTCGTTTTTTGCGGGACAAGATGACACTTTCAGCGGTACCATGGTTATTACATCCATCTTTTTGATTGCGTGTTATTCCACTTTTTGTTCGGCGGTATGATAATAAAGCGTTTTTTGGCTCGTTTTTTTTCTTTTTTTCTTACGGTGTTCACTGAAGGGGTTAACTAGTGGGACAGTTTTATAGGTCAGGTCGTTACAGACGCGGCGATACTAAATATGTGTACTTTTATTGTTTTTTTTTTTTTTAGATAAAGAAATGTATTTATGTGCATAATATATATATATATTTTTTTATTTATTTAGTAATATTTTTTTATATTTTTTTTTACACATGTGGAAAAAATTTTTTTTACTTTTTTACTTTGTCCCAGGGGGGGACATCACAGATCGCCGATCTCACAGTTTGCATAGCACTGTGAGATCGGCGATCTCACTCATCGCTGCAGGCTTACAGAGCTGCAGCTGCAGTCTGCTCCTGACCCGGAAGTACTCCCTGCAGGACCCGGATGCAGCCCTGCGGCCATTTTGGATCCGGGGACTGCAGGGAGAAGACCTCAGTAAAAGGTGAGCACATCACCTTGTACCGATCCTCTCAGGGAAGCACGCAGGGAGCCCCCTCCCTGCGCAATGCTTTCCTGTACCGCCGGCACACCGCGATCATGTTTGATCGCGGTGTGCCGGGGGTTAATGTGCCGGGAGCGGTCCGTGACCGCTCCTGGCACATAGTGCCGGATGTCAGCTGCGATAGTCAGCTGACACCCTGCCGCGATCGGCCGCGCTCCCCCCGTGAGAGCGGCCGATCGCCTATGACGTACTATCCCGTCGGTGGGAATTAAGGCCCACCCCACCTCGACGGGATAGTACGTCATATGGGATTAAGGGGTTAACTTTCCATACGCCTGTATATATTTTGCATAGTAACATCTTGGTTTGATTAGATATTTCTGTATTTTTTTATTTCTGTAGCATAATGATTACTTGATTATTTGATCTGATTCTTGTTATATATTTGTCCACATTATATTGATTTACAATCATTGACCCCTATGTTGCCCCTTCTTTCTTTGGTATTTTCCCACCCCTCCTTATGGTTTTTGTATCACATTATTTTTTGTTTGAATATTGGACATTTGTCCACTTGCATTGTCCATCTGTGCACCGAGTATAATATTAATTTGGATTTATTGTTGATTTTACCATTCATTTAGCCATCTTAATCTATGTGCACTTTTCCTTGGAATTTTTGTACTTAATTAGTTACAGCAGGGTTTTTGCTCATTTTATTTCTTGTAGGTTTTGTATGTTTTATAGCCATTGTGAACATGCGTTAATGTGCTGCATGCAGGGCTGGTTTTAGACAAAGTGGGGCCCTGGGCAAAAGTTTAATGTGGGGCTCCAAATGCTCACATATTACAACGTCATACAGAAACATTTCAGTTGTATTTACATGCACTGAGTTCACGCAATTAAACGAGCGTGATCGACAATAAGGAAGTTGTTCGACCCTTGTTTCCTGGCCTCTTTTCTCCAGCAGAGGAAGAATGATGGAGACAGATAGTCTTCGATACAGTATAATGCAGGTCCCATATAGTACATATAGTATAATACAATCCCCTAGGTCCTTGATAGAGTATACTGCAGCCCCCTCAGAGTATAATGCAGCGCCACATACAGAGTATGAAGCAGTCCCCCCACACAGAGTATAATGCACCCTCCACACAAAGTAGAATGCAGCTCCTTCAGAGTATAATGCAGCTTCCTCAGAGTATAATGCAGCCCCCTCACACACACAGTATAATGCAGCCCCCCACACACAGTATAATGAAGCACCCCACTCGCAGTATAATACAGCCCCCACACACAGTATAGTGCAGCTCCCACACACAAAGTACAATGCAGTCCTCCTCACACACAGTATAATGCAGCCCCCCCCCCACAGTATAGTGCAGCCCCCACACGTGGGTTTCCTCCAGGTACTCCAGTTTCCTCCAACAATCCGAAGACATACTGATAGGGAATTTAGATTGTGAGTCCCATTGGGGACATTGATGATAATGTATGTAAAGTGCTGCGGAATTAGATAACGCTATATAAGCAAAGCATAATATAGTGAAGCATTTTCACACACACAGTATAGTGCAGCCTCCCCACACACAGTATAGTGCCACCTCCCTAAACAGAGTATAGTGCAACCTCTACAAACAGTATAGTGCAGCCCCCACATACAGTATGGTGCAGCCACCACATGTGGGTTTCCTCTGGGTACTCCGGTTTCTTCCAACAATCTGAAGACATACTGATAGGGAATTTAGATTTTGAGCCCTATTGGGGATGCAATACATACAGCTGCGGAATAAGGCCGGTTTCACATTTGCGGTTGTGTCCGCAGCGTTTCTGATGCATACATCCGCATGCGTCTTGATTTCATATCTTTTACATTGTGGACGCAGGTTCATGCGTTTGCTTGCGTTCACCTGCGTTTGCATACGCATGCGTCTTTTTGCGGTGTCCGGCTGGGCGCGGCTAATGCACCATGTTGCCATTTTTGAGGTGGCAAATTTCCATCAAATATGCGCAGGCATGCGCATGAGTGTGTGTTAAAAAAGGTATTACTGTCTATGGGAACGCATGCGTACGCATGTCCTTGCACACGCATGCGTTTGATGCGCTTGCGTACTTTGGACTGTGCATGTCCAGGAACCAATTTAGACATGCCCATTGAGACACACCCTCCTGGAAATATCGAACGCATATGCATAAAAAGGGCAAACGCATGCAAAAACGCATGCAAACGCAGCGTTTTTTGCCATCATGCATAAGCTGATGCGGATAAAAAACGCTGCGTTAGCATGCATTGGAATGCGTTTTTGCATGTGTTTGCGGACAAGACGCTGCGAACTCAACCACAAATGTGAAAATAGTCTAAGATAACGCTATACAAGCAAAGCATAATATAGTGCAGCATTCTCAAACACAGTATAGTGTAGCCTCCCCACACACATTATATTGCCGCCTCCCCCCTGATGCCGGTGGGCTTAGCTCAACTTCCATTTTGGGGGTGACAGGTTCCCTTTAATGGTGGACAGGTGACTTCTTCTCAGTCTTCTGGCTACCGGAATTCTCCGCTTCAGCGTGGAGGAAGCTCAGTCGCAGCTTCCATCCAACTCTTTACTCTCCTGCGCTCCTCTTCCCCTTTCAGTCTCCTACAGACTGCTCTGTTCTCGTTCTTTCCAGGAGCTGCAGCACCTCACGTGGCTGCACGGTCCCAGACTTCCTCTCAGACTATCTTTGTCTGGCTGCACTCTTTCCCTGTTTCTGACAGACTAACTCTTTCTGTCCCTCACTCCAGCAGACTAACTAACTCCTCCCCCCATGCCAGAATATATATATCTAGGGAAGCTTCCCTAAAACCGGGATCAGAGCTCCCCCATCTGGCCTGGAGTCAGAAGAACAGTGTTGTAAGTGCTGAATACCTGTTAAAGGGATCCTTTCTCACTTCCAAGCATGACATCACTCTCCCCATGAGGAAAGCAATGCCACTGTAACAACCGGATACCTGGGGTGTTACACAGCCTCCCCACATACAGTATAGTACAGCCTCCCCACACAGTATAGTGCTGCCTCCCCACACACAGTTTAGTGCAGCCTCCCCACACAGTTTAGTGCAGCCTCCCCTCACACAGTATAGTGCAGACACACACACAATTCTTACCTCTCCTCCTCGTTCCCCCACTTCTCTGGCTTCTGCAGAGCATCTCATCAGCTCCACTGCTGGCACACGCTGAGTCAGAGGCAGGGGGAGAGTGATGGGAGAGGGAGCGTCATCTGACAATCTCTCCTCCATCACTGCTTACAACTGTATCGGCATCCATGATGCCGATAAGTTGAATGCATGGTGCAGGGGAGGGAGCAGCAGAGCCTGGCCCTTCTTACTCACAGGCCCCATAGCGAATGCATGGTATGCCACTATTAGCGGCACACCACAGGCTGGGGGCCCCTAGAGTAGTGGGGGCCCTAGACAGCTGCCTGGTCTGCCTGCCCCTAACATCGGCCCTGGATGCATGTATACGAACTCAAACCAAGCTCAAATTTTATGTTTCATAGTAGGTACAATGTTCTTTTCTTTGTATGCGTCAGTGAACATAAAGCTGATGTGATTTGCCAAAAAGCTTCAGTTTTGTCCCCTCTGTCCAAAGAGTGTTCTACCAGAAGCATTGAAGCTTGTTAACCCCTTCATGACCCAGCCTATTTTGACCTTAATGACCTGGCCATTTTTTGCAATTCTGACCAGTGTCCCTTTATGAGGTAATAACTCAGGAATGCTTCAACGGATCTTAGCGATTCTGAGACTGTTTTTTCGTGACATATTGAGCTTCATGCTAGTGCTAAATTTAGGTCGATACATTTTATGTTTATTTGTAAAAAAAAATTGGAAATTTGGCGACAATTTGGAAATCTTGCAATTTTCATATTTTGAACTTTTATTCTGTTAAACCAGAGAGTTATGTGACACAAAGTAGTTAATAAATAACATTTTCCACATGTCTACTTTACATCAGCACAATTTTGGAAACAATTTTTTTTTGTTAGGAAGTTAAGGGTTAACCCCTTCCCGACCCATGACGCCACATAGGCGTCATGAAAGTCGGTGCCAATCCGACCCATGACGCCTATGTGGCGTCATGGAAGGATCGCGTCCCTGCAGATCCGGTGAAAGGGTTAACTCCCATTTCACCCGATCTGCAGGGACAGGGGGAGTGGTAGTTTAGCCCAGGGGGGGTGGCTTCACCCCCCCGTGGCTACGATCGCTCTGATTGGCTGTTGAAAGTGAAACTGCCAATCAGAGCGATTTGTAATATTTCACCTATTATAACTGGTGAAATATTACAATCCAGCCATGGCCGATGCTGCAATATCATCGGCCATGGCTGGAAACACTAATGTGCCCCCACCCCACCCCACCGATCGCCCCCCCAGCCCTCCGATCTGTCCGGTACACTGCTCCGGCTCCCCTCCGTCCTGTGCTCCGCTCCCCCCATGCTCCAATCACCCCCCCCCGTGCTCCAATCACCCCCCCTGCACTCCGATCCACCCCCCCTGCAGTCCGATCCACCCCCCTGCAGTCCGATCCACCCCCCGATGCTCCAATGCACCCCCCCCCGTGCTCCGATTCACCCCCCGCGCTCCGATCCACCCCCCCATGCTCCGATCCCCCCCCGTGCTCCCCCCCCACCCCATCATACTTACCGATCCTGCCGGGGTCCGTCCGTCTTCTCCCTGGGCGCCGCCATCTTCCAAAATGGCGGGCGCATGCGCAGTGCACCCGCCGAATCTGCCGGCCGGCAGATTCGTTCCAAAGTGCATTTTGATCACTGAGATATAATCTATCACAGTGATCAAAATAAAAAAAATAATAAATGACCCCCCCCTTTGTCACCCCCATAGGTAGGGACAATAAAAAAATAAAGATTTTTTTTTTCCACTAATGTTAGAATAGGGTTAGGGCTAGGGTTAGGGCTAGGGTTAGGGTTAGGGCTAGGGTTAGGGGTAGGGTTAGGGTTAGGGCTAGGGTTAGGGGTAGGGGTAGGGTTAGGGGTAGGGTTAGGGCTAGGGTTAGGGCTAGGGTTAGGGGTAGGGTTAGGGGTAGGGCTAGGGTTAGGGGTAGGGTTAGGGGTAGGGCTAGGGTTAGGGCTAGGGCTAGGGTTAGGGCTAGGGTTAGGGTTTCGGTATGTGCACACGTATTCTGGTCCTCTGCGGATTTTTCCGCTGCGGATTTGATAAATCCGCAGTGCTAAACCGCTGCGGATTTATGGCAGATTTACCGCGTTTTCTCTGCGCATTTCACTGCGGTTTTACAACTGCGATTTTCTATTGGAGCAGTTGTAAAACCGCTGCGGAATCCGCAGAAAGAAGCGACATGCTGCGGAATGTAAACCGCTGCATTTCCGTGCAGTTTTTCTGCAGCATGTGTACAGCGATTTTTGTTTCCCATAGGTTTACATTGAACTGTAAACTCATGGGAAACTGCTGCGGATGCGCAGCATTTTCCGCAGCGTGTGCACATACCTTTAGAATTAGGCTATGTGCACACGGTGCGGATTTGGCTGCGGATCCGCAGTGGATTGGCCGCTGTGGATTCGCAGCAGTGTTCCATCAGGTTTACAGTACCATGTAAACCTATGGAAAACCAAATCCGCTGTGCCAATGGTGCGGAAAATACCGCGCGGAAACGCTGCATTTGTATTTTCCGCAGCATGTCAATTCTTTGTGCGGATTCCGCAGCGTTTTACACCTGTTCCTCAATAGGAATCCGCAGGTGAAATCCGCACAAAAAACACTGGAAATCCGCGGAAAATCCGCAGGTAAAACGCAGTGCCTTTTACCCGCGGATTTTTCAAAAATGATGCTGAAAAATCTCACACGAATCCGCAACGTGGGCACATAGCCATAGGGTTAGGGTTGGAATTAGGGTTATGGCTACAGTTGGGATTAGGGTTAGGGGTGTGTTGGGGTTAGTGTTGGAGGTAGAATTGAGGGGTTTCCACTGTTTAGGCACATCAGGGGTCTCCAAACGCAACATGGCGCCACCATTGATTCCAGCCAATCTTGTATTCAAAAAGTCAAATGGTGCTCCCTCACTTCCGAGCCCCGACGTGTGCCCAAACAGTGGTTTACCCCCATATATGGGGTACCAGCATACTCAGGATAAACTGCGAAACAATTCCTGGGGTCCAATTTCTCCTGTTACCCTTGTGAAAATAAAAAAATGCTTGCTAAAACATCATTTTTGAGGAAAGAAAAATGATTTTTTATTTTCACGGCTCTGCGTTGTAAACGTCTGTGAAGCACTTGGGAGTTCAAAGTGCTCACCACATATCTAGATAAGTTCCTTGGGGGTCTAGTTTCTAAAATGGGGTCACTTGTGGGGGGTTTCTACTGTTTAGGCACACCAGGGACTCTGCAAACGCAACGTGACGCCCGCAGACCATTCCATCAAAGTCTGCATTTCAAAAGTCACTACTTCCCTTCTGAGCCCCGACGTGTGCCCAAACAGTGGTTTACCCCCACACATGGGGTATCAGCGTACTCAGGAGAAACTGGACAACAACTTTTGGGGTCCAATTTCTCCTGTAACCCTTGGGAAAATAAAAAATTCTGGGCTAAATAATTATTTTTGAGGAAAGAAAACGTATTTATTATTTTCACGGCTCTGTATTATAAACTTCTGTGAAGCACTTGGGGGTTCAAAGTGCTCACCACACATCTAGATAAGTTCCTTTCGGGGTCTAATTTCCAAAATGGGGTCACTTGTGGGGGGTTTCTACTGTTTAGCCACATCAGGGGCTCTGCAAACGCAACGTGACGCCCGCAGAGAATTCCATCAAAGTCTGCATTTCAAAACGTCACTACTTCAATTCCGAGCCCCGGTATGTGCCCAAACAGTAGTTTACCCCCACATATGGGGTATCACCGTACTCAGGAGAAACTGGACAACAAATTTTGGGGTCAAGTTTCTCCTGTTACCCTTGGGAAAATTAAAAAATTCTGGGCTAAATAATTATTTTTGAGGAAAGAAAACGTATTTATTATTTTCACGGCTCTGCATTATAAACTTCTGTGAAGCACTTGGGGGTTCAAAGTGCTCACCACACATCTAGATAAGTTCCTTTCGGGGTCTAGTTTCCAAAATGGGGTCACTTGTGGGGGGTTTCTACTGTTTAGCCACATCAGGGGCTCTGCAAACGCAACGTGACGCCCACAGAGCATTCCATCAAAGTCTGCATTTCAAAACGTCACTACTTCACTTCCGAGCCCCGGCATGTGCCCAAACAGTGGTTTACCCCCACATATGGGATATCAGCATACTCCAGAGAAACTGGACAACAACTTTTGGGGTCAAATTTCTCCTGTTACCCTTGGGAAAATAAAAAATTGCAGGCTAAAAGATCATTTTTGAGAAAATAATTTTTTATTTTTATTTTCATGGCTCTGCGTTATAAACTTCTGTGAAGCACTTGGGGGATCAAAGTCCTCACCACACATCTAGATTAGTTCCTTTGGGGGTCTAGTTTCCAAAATGGGGTCATTTGTGGGGGATCTCCAATGTTTAGGCACACAGGGGCTCGCCAAACGTGACATGGTGTCCGCTAATAATTGGAGCTAATTTTCCATTTAAAAAGCCAAATGGCGTGCCTTCCCTTCCGAGCCCTGCCGTGCGCCCAAACAGTGGTTTACCCCCACATATGGGGTATCAGCTTACTCAGGACAAAATGGACAACAAGATTTGGTGTCCAATTTCTCCTATTACCCTTGGCAAAATAGGAAATTCCAGGCTAAAAAATCATTTTTGAGGAAAGAAAAATTATTTTTTATTTTCATGGCTCTGCGTTATAAACTTCTGTGAAGCACCTGGGGGTTTAAAGTGCTCAATATGCATCTAGATAAGTTCCTTGGGGGGTCTAGTTTCCAAAATGGGGTCACTTGTGGGGGAGCTCCAATGTTTAGGCACACAGGGGCTCTCCAAACGCGACATGGTGTCCGCTAACAATTGGAGCTAATTTTCCATTCAAAAAGTCAAATGGCGCGCCTTCCCTTCCGAGCCCTGCCGTGTGCCCAAACAGTGGTTTACCCCCACATATGAGGTATCGGCGTACTCGAGAGAAATTGCCCAACAAATTTTATGATCCATTTTATCCTATTGCCCATGTGAAAATGAAAAAATTGAGGCGAAAATAATTTTTTTGTGAAAAAAAAGTACTTTTTCATTTTTACAGATTAATTTGTGAAGCACCTGAGGGTTTAAAGTGCTCAATATGCATCTAGATAAGTTCCTTGGGGGGTCTAGTTTCCAAAATGGGGTCACTTGTGGGGGAGCGCCAAAGTTTAGGCACACAGGGGCTCTCCAAACGCGACATGGTGTCCGCTAACGATGGAGATAATTTTTCATTCAAAAAGTCAAATGGCGCTCCTTCCCTTCCGAGCTTTACCATGTGCCCAAACAGTGGTTTACCCCCACATGTGAGGTATTGGTGTACTCAGGAGAAATTGCCCAACAAATTTTAGGATCCATTTTATCCTGTTGCCCATGTGAAAATGAAAAAATTGAGGCTAAAAGAATTTTTTTGTGAAAAAAAAGTACTTTTTCATTTTTACGGATCAATTTGTGAAGCACCTGGGGGTTCAAAGTGCTCACTATGCATCTAGATAAGTTCCTTGAGGCGTCTAGTTTCCAAAATGGGGTCACTTGTGGGGGAGCTCCAATTTTTAGGCACGCGGGGGCTCTCCAAACGTGACATGGTGTCCGCTAAAGAGTGGAGCCAATTTTTAATTCAAAAAGTCAAATGGCGCGCCTTCCTTTCCAAGCCCTGCCGTGCGCCCAAACAGTGGTTTACCCCCACATATGAGGTATCAGCGTACTCAGGACAAATTGGACAACAACTTTCATGGTTCAGTTTCTCCTTTTACCATTGGGAAAATAAAAAAAATTGTTGCTAAAAGATAATTTTTGTGACTAAAAAGTTAAATGTTCATTTTTTACTTCCATGTTGCTTCTGCTGCTGTGAAGTACCTGAAGGGTTAATAAACTTCTTGAATGTGGTTTTGAGTACCTTGAGGGGTGCATTTTTTAGAATGGTGTCACTTTTGGGTATTTTCAGCCATATAGACCCCTCAAACTGACTTCAAATGTGAGGTGGTCCCTAAAAAAAATGGTTTTGTAAATTTCGTTGTAAAAATGAGAAATCGCTGGTCAAATTTTAACCCTTATAACTTCCTAGCAAAAAAAAATTTTGTTTCCAAAATTGTGCTGATGTAAAGTATACATGTGGGAAATGTTATTTATTAACTATTTTGTGTCACATAACTCTCTGGTTTAACAGAATAAAAATTCAAAATGTGAAAATTGCGAAATTTTCAAAATTTTTGCCAAATTTCCGTTTTTATCACAAATAAACGCAGAATTTATTGACCTAAATTTACCACTAACATGAAGCCCAATATATCACGAAAAAAATAATCTCAGAACCGCTAGGATCCGTTGAAGCGTTCCTGAGTTATTACCTCATAAAGGGACACTGGTTAGAATTGCAAAAAACAGCAAGGTCTTTAAGGTCAAAATAGGCTGGGTCATGAAGGGGTTAAAAGTTGACCAGCGATTTCTCATTTTTACAACAAAATTTACAAAACCGTTTTTTTTAGGGACCACCTCACATTTGAAGTCAGTTTGAGGGGTCTATATGGCTGAAAATACCCAAAAGTGAAACCATTCTAAAAACTGCAACCCTCAGGCTGTCGTCATACTAGCAGTATTTGGTCAGTATTTTACATCAGTGTTTGTAAGCCAAAACCAGGAGTGGAACAATTAGAGGAAAAGTATAATAAATGCAGAAGTGGTGCATGTTTCTATTACCCACTCCCGGTTTTGGCTTACAAACACTGATGTAAAATACTGACTAAATACTGCTAGTGTGATGGCAGCCTCAAGGTGCTCAAAACCACATTCAAGAAGTTTATTAACCCTTCGGCCGGCTTCACACTTGCAAGTTTTACGGACGTAAGAGCGCAGAAACTACGTCCGTAAAACTCGCAAAACATACGGCACAATTATTCTCTATGCCCCTGCTCCTATCTGCCGTATTAAACTGATCAGTATTATACGGCTTTCTACGGCCGTAGAAAATCGCAGCATGCTGCGTTTGTCACCGTATTGCGCAAATTAAACGTCAATGAAAGTCTATGGAAGCCCCAAAAATACGGATCACACACGGACCAGCAGTGTGACTTGCGAGAAATACGCAGCGCTGTTAGAGAGAAAAGCCGGCAATTCATTGCGGTGTACAGTAAAATCACACTGACAGCTTCCAGTAGAATAGGTAGAATAAATGTCTACACATAGAATAGGTATATATATATATATATATATATATATATATATATATATATGTCAGTGAGACACATATATATATATATATATATATATATATATATATTAATATTTCTTCCAGCGCTAGACAGCTTTAAAGCCGGTAATTCAATTACCGGCTTTTGCTATCTCCTTCCTAAACCCGACATGATATGAGACATGGTTTACATATAGTAAACCATCTCATATCCCTATTTTTTTTGTATATTCCACACTACTAATGTCAGTAGTGTGTCTATGCAAAATTTGGCCGTTCTAGCTAGTAAATTAAGGGGTTAAATGGTGGAAAAAATTGGCTCGAGTTCATATGAGGACAACCAGCAGAGGGCGCCCTCTTATGATCTCGAGCCAGGGAGCTTTCTAGGAAAGTTCCCACGATCTAGGAACAGCCAGCAGAGGGCGCCTCACCGCAAATGCAGGTAAATATAGGTCAATGACCTACTTTACCTACATTCTCTGGGGTTTTGCAGACATGAGCAATGTTGCATTAGCAAAGCTCGTGGCTGCAAAATATTTTAACCCCTTCAGATGGATTTACATCGTTGGACTTTACAGATCTGCGGAAGGTAAGGATATTGTTGGTTTATTATGTTTTTTTTGTTACAGAACGAGTGTCTTCAGTGATTGGATTGGGCGTTCAATAAAATATTAAAACAACCTTTGTTTTTATTTCATTAAAATAATGTTTAATAATGTGTTTGTGTATTTTTTTAACCCTTTACTAGTATTGGATTAATAATGGCTACACGGGAATGGGAAGAGAGTGGCCAAGTGCCAGAATAGGCGCATCTTCCAGATGTGCCTTTTCTGGGGTGGCTGGGGGCAGGTGTTTTTAGCCAGGGGAAGGGGGCAATAACCATGGACCCTCTCCAGGCTAATAATATCTGCCCTCAGTCACTGGCTTTACTACTCTGGCGGAGAAAATTGTGCGGGAGCCCACGCCAATTTTTTCCGCCATTTAACCCCTTAATTTACTAGCTAGAACGGCCAAATTTTGCATAGACACACTACTGACATTAGTAGTGTGGATTATGCAAAAAAAATGGTGATATGAGATGGTTTACTGTATGTAAACCATGTCTCATATCATGTCGGGTTTAGGAAGGAGAAAGAAAAAGCCGGTAATTGAATTACCGGCTTTCTGCTATATCGCGCTGGATGAAATATTAATATATATACATATATGTGTCTACTGACATATATATATATATATATATATATATATATATATATATATAGACAGTATATATATATATTTTTTTTTTAACACATGGATCCCTTGTATATCCGTATGTCGGTTTTGCAAGCCTGTGATAAAAACACGCAGTACGGATGACATACGGATTACATACGGAGGATGCCATGCGCAAAAAACGCTGAAACACCCTGCCTACGGAGGAGCTACGGACCACTATTTTCGGGACTTTTCAGCGTATTACGGCCGTAATACACGGACCGTATTTTCATACGCTGAGTGTGAAGCCGGCCTTCAGGTGTTTCACAGCAGCAGAAGCAACATGGAAGGAAAAAATGAACATTTAACTTTTTAGTCACGAAGATGATCTCTTGGCAACAATTTTTTTTATTTTCCCACGGGTAAAAGGAGAAAGTGGACCCCAAAAGTTGTTGTCCAATTAGTCCTGAGTACGCTGAAACCCCATATGTGGGGGGAACCACTGTTTGGACGCATGGCAGGGCTCGGAAGGGAAGGAGCGCCATTTGACTTTTTGAATGAAAAATTTTCTCCAATCGTTAGCGACACCATGTCGTGTTTGGAGAGCCATTTTGGAAATTAGACCCCCAAGGAACTTATCTAGATGCATAGTGAGCACTTTGTACCCCCAGGTGCTTCACAAATTGATCCATAATAATGAAAAAGTACTTTTTTTCACAAAAATTTTCTTTTAGCCTCAATTTTTTCATTTTCACATGGGCGACAGAACAAAATGGATCTTAAAATTTGTTGGGCAATTTCTTCTGAGTACAGTGATACCTCATATATGGTCATAAACCACTCTTTGGGAGCACGTCAGAGCTCAGAATGGAAGGAGCGCCAATTGACTTTTTGAATGGAAAATTAGCTCCAATCGTTAGCGGACACCATGTCGCATTTGGAAAGCCCCTGTGTGCCTAAACATTGGAGCTCCCCCACAAGTGACCCCATTTTGGAAACTAGACCCCCCCAAGGAACTTATCTAGTTGTGTGGTGAGCACTTTTTACCCCCAAGTGCTTCACATATGTTTATAACGCAGAGCTGTGAAAATAAAAATTCATTTTTTTCTCTAACATGATTTTTTAGCCTGCAATTTTTTATTTTCACAAGGGAAACAGGAGAAATAGGACCCCAAAAATTGTTGTCCAGTTTGTCCTGAGTACGATGGTACCCCAAATATGGGGGCACCACTGTTTGGGCACACGTCGGGGCTCGGAAGGGAAGTAGTGATGTTTTGTAATGCAAACTTTGATGGACTTGTCCGTGGGCGTCATGTCGCGTTTGGAGAACCCCTGATGTGCCTAAACAGTGGAAACCCCCCAATTATAACTCCAACCCTAACCCCAACACACCCCTAATCCCAACCCTAACCACAAACCTAACCCAAACACACTCCTAACTCTAATCCCAACCCTACCCCTAACCCTACCCCTAATCCCAACCTTAACTTTAGCCCCAACCCTAACTTTAGCCCCAACCCTATCCCTAACTTTAGCCCCAACCCTAACCCTAATTGTACCCCTAACCGTATGTCACAATTCCCCTGACCGCTGTCCGCAATTGGTCAGGATTCCCACCGTGACCGTTACCCCTACGTCACGGATTTAGGTGGCTTTAGGCCAACAGACGGCTATCACATGTGCAGGGGGGCTTATCTTAGTTATCCCTCCACTCCACGATGTGATGAAAAAACACACACAGGGCTATTGACCTCTTAGTTTACAGCAGGGGCTTATTCTAGGTATCCCACTGCTTTGCTATATACCACGAACTGCAGGGATTTATGTATATCCCGCTTACAGTTCCACTTAACACTTGCAGCTCTCTGGCGCCCCCTTACTCTCAGGTCAGATTAGGTACTGCACCCTGGGTAATTAGTCGCCAGAAAGGCTGCCTGCTATGTACTGGCTATTGGGCACGCTGCAGCGACGCAATAACTACTCCCACTCAGGCAGGAACAATAATTATTAACGCTGCAGCCGCTACAACATAACCCAAAAGTCTGCACACTTCTCGCTGCCACCAGCTTTGATTAAACGGGTCCGAAGCTAACCCAACACAGTAGCGTAATTCTCTTCAAGAGACAGGGTACGGCTTTTAGAGCATGGATGAACGAACTAATATGAAATATTATATCCCATAAAAATAATTAGGCAGTGCTTTATCAAAAATAGTTTATAAAGATGTTACAAATGAGACAATTGCAAATATGTACATGGGTAATTATAACATAAAGGGAATAAAAGAGAATAGATAACACTCACATGTTAAAAGCATGGCGGACACCCCAGGCTAGTGCAGTTTCCATACATCCCAGTCCATGGGATGTACTCAGCTCTTCCAGGACAATAGGACAAGAAGTCCAGAAGAAGAAATCAAGCAGAGAGACTGAGCTGGGGAGCCTGCCAGACACTTAATACCTTAAGGCTTTGACATCACAGAAGGGCTGGCTTATCCAGACCCTCCTCTCTCTACATTCTGAGTACTTCAATCTTAAATTTATCTACTTGCTATAACTTCGCTACAACACATGACAGAGTCAGACCAAACCTATCATTCATCTCGGATTAACGTGAGCATTCTAATGAGATCAAATATGTCCTATCTGGGATACATATTTACAGAGAAATCCCTACTTCTTTACCAGATGGAGTTAGAAGCCCGTGTTTCGCGGGATGTGTAGATACACCGAGTGAGGATAAGAATATATATTTTCGTATTTCTATCTTAAATCATTTGCCTAATATCTACCAAAAACTAAACAAAGAATCTTTCATGAATTTTTGGAGCCACTTTTCCATTTCTAATTGGTGAAGGTGGGAGGGGTGAGGGACTTTCCTCTGAGCCTGGAATTTACGACCCCAGGGCAATAAAACCCCCTTCTAGCATACAGTCTGTAGCCCAGAGAGAAACAAGTAGAGTCAGCTAGTGAAGGGGGGGTTTAGCCCACCTCATGAGCTGAAGAGCAACTAAACTTATATGATATTTCATACCATATCGTGACACCTCCCCCTTTTGGTGTGCGCTAGGGAGGCAGTACCCCACGGTATGCCTCCATGGGCACCTCAGTAGGTTCACCCTGGCGGGAGAGTCCATCTGCATTCCCATGCTCTTTGCCCGTTTTATGTTCAATGGTGAAGTCAAACTGCTGAAGGGCAAGGCTCCAGCGTAGCAACCTGCCGTTGGTTCCACACATGGCGTTTAGCCAGCGCAGAGGGTTGTGGTCGGTCACCACAGTGAAAGTGTGACCATACAAGTAGGGCTGCAAGCGCTGCAGGGCCCAGACTATGGCCAGGCACTCCTTCTCGATTGTGGAGTAGGCCACTTCCCTCGGCAAAAGTTTCCGGCTCAGGTATAACACGGGGTGCTCTTGGTCCTCTGAGTCAACCTGGCTGAGTACAGCACCAAGGCCAAACTCGCTGGCGTCGGTCTGCACCAAGAACGGTCGACTGCTGTCGACTGCTTTCAACACAGGGGCGTTGCACAGTGCGGTTTTCAACGCCTGGAAGGCCCCCTCACAGCCATCTGTCCAGTTGACGATGTGGGGTAGCTTCTTCCTGGTGAGGTCCGTCAAAGGTTTTGCCAGGCTACTATAGTGCTTTACAAAGCGCCTATAGTACCCTGCAGTGCCCAAGAAGGACATCACCTGTTTCTTGGTCACGGGAGTGGGCCAGTTCACGATCACTCCCACTTTGTCAGGCTCTGGCTTCAGGGTGTTCCCGCCTACCCGGTGCCCCAGGTAGTGAACCTCCCTCATGCCCATCTGGCACTTTCCCGGCTTGATAGTCAGTCCTGCTTGGTGAATTCGCCTGAGCACCTCCTCGAGATGCTGCAGGTGTTCCTTCCAGGAGGGACTGAAGATGGCAATGTCATCCAAGTACGCCACGGCGTACGTCTCCAGTCCCTGAAGCAGGAGGTTGACCATCCGCTGGAAAGTGGCAGGGGCATTCTTCATGCCGAAGGGCATGACCGTGGACTCGTACAGTCCGAAGGGCGTGATAAAGGCGGACTTCTCCTGCGCCTCGGGGCTCAGGGGAATCTGCCAGTATCCTCTACTCAAATCCATTATTGTCAGGTATTTTGCGCCAGCTAACTTCTCAAGCAGCTCCTAGATGCGCGGCATGGGGTGCGCGTCAGAGGCTGTGATGGCGTTGAGTCCCCTGTAGTCCACACAGAACCGGGTGGTCCGGTCCTTCTTTGGCACGAGAACTACAGGTGAGGCCCACGCACTCTTTGACCGTCGAATCACCCCTAGCTGTAACATCTCATCAATCTCTTGGCGCATAATCTGCTGCACCTGGTCAGAGATTCGATAGGGTGTTCGCCGTAGTGGGGAGTGATTCCCGGTGTCCACCTCGTGGACTGCTAACTCAGTCCTCCCAGGTCGGTTGGAGAACACAACCCGGAAAGGTTCCAGTGTGGTTTGCAACTGCACCCGCTGGGGTTCAGTTAACGAGGCGCTTACCTCCACATCCTCGATGGACCCATTGGCCTTGGCTTGGGCCAGCAAGTCCAGGAGGGTGTCTTCCTCACCGTCTTCGGGCAAGCTGCAGACCGGTAGGACTAAAGGTTCACGTTCGTGATGAGCCTTCATCATGTTGACGTGAAAAGCCTTTCGCCTACCCCGAGCGTGGTCAAGCGTGACCACGTAAGTGACCGGGTTGAGCCGTTGGTGGACGACGTACGGGCCCTCCCAGGCGGCCTGAAGCTTATCCGTTGGTACGGGGACCAGCACCCACACCTTTTGACCCACGTGGTAGGTCCGCTCCCGGGCGTTCTGGTCGTACCAGTGCTTCTGATCAGCCTGAGCCTGCGTCATATTGTCATGCACCAACTGCGTCAAGGTCTGCATCTTGTCACGGAAGCGCATGACATACTCCACTATGGACACTTCAGAAGGGTTCGGCTCCTCTTCCCAGGATTCTCTTACCAACCCAAGGGGTCCCCGGACTCGCCTGCCGTACAGGAGCTCGAAGTGGGAGAACCCCGTCGAGGCCTGCGGAACCTCTCGGTAAGCGAACAGCAGGTGTGGGAGGTACCGCTCCCAGTCGCGCCCTTGGGTCTTAACCAGCATGCGTAGCATCTGTTTGAGGGTACCATTGAAGCGTTCACACAAGCCATTGGTCTGTGGGTGATACGCACTCGATACCAGGTGCTTCACCTGCATTCTCTTACAGAGAGCCTCCATTAGGCGAGACATAAATTGGGTCCCTTGTTCAGTAAGCATTTCCCTGGGAAATCCTACACGTGAAAAGATAGCCAACAGGGCATCCGCCACCTTATCTGCCCTAGTTGACAGAGCTACTGCCTCTGGGTACCGGGTAGCATAGTCTACCACAGTAAGGATGTATTGCTTTCCAGAGCTGTGGGGACGGCCAGCGGGCCCACAATGTCCACCGCGATCCTCTGGAAAGGCTCCTCTATCACTGGCAAAGGGATCAGGTGAGCCTTAAGAGCAGGCCCCGCCTTTCCCACTCTTTGACAAGTGATACAGGAGCGGCAGTAGTTTGACACATCTGTCCCCATCTTAGGCCAATAGAAGTGTTGAGACAGCCGGGTCTTAGTTTTGCTGATCCCCAAGTGTCCAGCTAGCGGGATCTCATGGGCAATCCGCAACAACTCACCCCGGAATTGCTGCGGGACGACCAGCTGTCTTTCCCTCAACCACTCCTTTTGTGATTCTCCGGGTACTGTCTCCCGGTACAACCTTCCTTGTTCCCAGAACACCTTCTCCTTATCAGTCTCGGAGAAGCGCGTCCCGGCGAGTTGTCTCAAACTCTCTAGGCTCGCATCTGTGTGCAGAGCGGCCTGAAACTCCTGGCTAGGGGAAACCAAAAGCGACGTCAGGGTCCCTTCCCCACGGGAATCCTCTTGGACCTGCTCTGGGTCCACCTCTGGTTCAGTCACAGTAATGACTGAGGAGGGTCCGGAAGGCAGACAGTTATCTGCGTTCCGGGCACTCTGACTGCGGGTGACAGCAGCTACGTAGGCTGTCTCCCCGGGGGTTTCTACAGTCCCATCAGCCGGCGCTGCTATGGGCTCTACCTCCCCATCCACCCCCAACACTTCAGGGGCAGTGCTACTTATGGGCCAGTTACCTTCCTCGGTGGCACTGGTCACTTTCATGGCATCACCTTCCTCACGGTTCCTATGCATCTCCCCATTTCCTGTAGCACCGACACTTGCCCCTGTTAGGGGTTCCTCAGCCGTCTCACTCCGCAGAGCGACGTGGCTGGGCACGCCTGTACCTATGGACACATTAACCTTCACAGAAAAATCATTATCAGGTTCAGCTGGCACAGGTACAACATTTTCACCATCAATCCTAGGGAAAAAATGGTTATTAGATGCATCATTACAAGATAAAGCATGGTCAGGTAACACATGCGATCTCCCATCATCATCATCAGGGTTAACGGTACCCTTATTAGTAGATTGGGGAGGGGTATCAGTGACGTAGTATGCAAACATCCTCCCCAAATCAGTCGCCAACAAAACATCAGTGGGCAAATTATCCGACAGCCCCACTTCCTTCACCCCGCTCCCAGCACCCCAATCAATAAAAACCCGGGCCATCGGTAAGGGACAGCTGATGCCCCCAATCCCAGTGACAGTTAGGGTTTTCCCCGGAATGATTTCTTCAGGGGCTGCCAGTTCGGGTCGGATGAGGGTTCGTTCAGCCCCGGTGTCCTTGAGGCCTATAGCAACATGGCCTCCCACAGTGACGGGCTGTACGTTGTCACACATCCTCCCAACCACACCACCCACCAAAAGAACTGCTGCATTAGGCCCTGGGGCCTTGGCTGGGGTGTTCTTCTGCTTGGCTGGGCAGTAGGTACTGATATGACCAGTCTGATTGCAGTGGTAACACTTGCGAGGTTCGGTGGTAGGTCTGGTGCTGTTGGCTAAGGGGACAGGACCTCTGGTGTGCTGGCTGGCAGGGGTACTGGCGTTGGTTGCAGGCTTACCCCCTCTCCAGCTGGTGGTGACTGGCTTCCGCGCTTCCGATCTACGGTTGGACTCATAGGCATCGGCAATCTGCGCTGCTTTCGTCACGTCTTTGGGTTCTCTGTCCATCACGAACTGTCGCACCTCAGCTGGGCAAAGATGAAAGAACTGGTCTTTGATCATCAGGTCTCGCAGCTGTGCAAAGGTGGTCACTGACAGTCCTTGGGTCCACTGGTCAAAGTGGGTCCCCAGTCCATGCACCACATTACTGTAACTGTCGTGTGGGCCACGTTGGAGGGTCCGGAACTTTCTACGGTACACCTCGGGTGTAAGCTGGTACTTGGCTATCAGAGCCTGCTTGATGGCCTCATAGTCACCATCTTGTTCTTGAGGGAGGGCAGCAAACGCCTCCAGAGCTTTACCTCTCAGCCCTGGTGTCAGGTATCGTGCCCATTCATCTGTAGGCAGCCGGTACTGTCTGCAGGCTTTCTCAAAGGCCTGCAGAAAAGTGTCCAAGTCCCCGTCCTTCTCCATAACAGGGAAGTGATCGGGCCGGGGCTTAGGTATCTGAGCGCTGCTAGGCTCACGTCTCTGGGCGGTGGAGGGCATCCCCCCTTGCCAGAGCATCTCCAGTTCATGTTCTCGCTGGGCTTGGCGCTCGGCTCTCTCAGCCTCCCGCTCGGCTCTCTCAGCCTCTCGCTGGGCCTCTCGTTCGGCTCGGGCCTCCTGCCGATACTGCTGAATCAGCCGTAGGTGTCCCTCATGGTCATCAGTGGGGAGTTCTTCCAAGGCCTCCTGCAGGTGGGGGTCCAATTCGCCCGGATTGCTAACAGGGCCAGCATTCAGTGGTTGGACCTCTGCTGCAGCACCATGTTCGCTGGTGCTGGCTTCTGCGGCCTCTGCGCTCTGAGAGCGGTCTCGAGCGGCTTCCCATTGCACCAGATCTGCGACCAGTTGGGCTTTGTTTTTGCTTGCAAAGTCAATGTGCTGTGTCTTGCATAAGGCAACAAGGGTGTCTCTGGTCTGCTGCTCATAAAAGGTTTCTCCCAGCACAACCATGGTTGCCAAATAAAAGATAGGATAGAAAAACGAAGAGAAAGGGAGGGGATAATTACCAGTACGCAATTGTCTCAAGACTAATAAAACACTGAGTTCGTTCTCCAAACTTATTTGCGCAGAGTCCTCGCAAGAACTTTCTGCAAGTTTTTAGTGAGAGGAATGATTACTCAAACCAAATCACTAATGCTCTAAGATATCCCACCGCCTTGCCACCAATTGTCACGATTCCCCTAACCGCTGTCCCCAATTGGTCAGGATTCCCACCGTGACCGTCACCCCTACGTCACGGATTGAGATGACTTTAGGCCAACAGACGGCTATCACATGTGCAGGGGGGCTTATCTTAGTTATCCCTCCACTCCACGATGTGATGAAAAAACACACACAGGGCTATTGACCTCTTAGTTTACAGCAGGGGCTTATTCTAGGTATCCCACTGCTTTGCTATATACCACGAACTGCAGGGATTTATGTATATCCCGCTTACAGTTCCACTTAACACTTGCAGCTCTCTGGCGCCCCCTTACTCTCAGGTCAGATTAGGTACTGCACCCTGGGTAATTAGTCGCCAGAAAGGCTGCCTGCTATGTACTGGCTATTGGGCACGCTGCAGCGACGCAATAACTACTCCCACTCAGGCAGGAACAATAATTATTAACGCCGCAGCCGCTACAACATAACCCAAAAGTCTGCACACTTCTCGCTGCCACCAGCTTCGATTAAACGGGTCCGAAGCTAACCCAACACAGTAGCGTAATTCTCTTCAAGAGACAGGGTACGGCTTTTAGAGCATGGATGAACGAACTAATGTGAAATATTATATCCCATAAAAATAATTAGGCAGTGCTTTATCAAAAATAGTTTATAAAGATGTTACAAATGAGACAATTGCAAATATGTACATGGGTAATTATAACATAAAGGGAATAAATGAGAAAAGATAACACTCACATGTTAAAAGCATGGCGGACACCCCAGGCTAGTGCAGTTTCCATACATCCCAGTCCATGGGATGTACTCAGCTCTTCCAGGACAATAGGACAAGAAGTCCAGAAGAAGAAATCAAGCAGAGAGACTGAGCTGGGGAGCCTGCCAGACACTAAATACCTTAAGGCTTTGACATCACAGAAGGGCTGGCTTATCCAGACCCTCCTCTCTCTACATTCTGAGTACTTCAATCTTAAATTTATCTACTTGCTATAACTTCGCTACAACACATGACAGAGTCAGACCAAACCTATCATTCATCTCGGATTAACGTGAGCATTCTAATGAGATCAAATATGTCCTATCTGGGATACATATTTACAGAGAAATCCCTACTTCTTTACCAGATGGAGTTAGAAGCCCGTGTTTCGCGGGATGTGTAGATACACCGAGTGAGGATAAGAATATATATTTTCGTATTTCTATCTTAAATCATTTGCCTAATATCTACCAAAAACTAAACAAAGAATCTTTCATGAATTTTTGGAGCCACTTTTCCATTTCTAATTGGTGAAGGTGGGAGGGGTGAGGGACTTTCCTCTGAGCCTGGAATTTACGACCCCAGGGCAATAAAACCCCCTTCTAGCATACAGTCTGTAGCCCAGAGAGAAACAAGTAGAGTCAGCTAGTGAAGGGGGGGTTTAGCCCACCTCATGAGCTGAAGAGCAACTAAACTTATATGATATTTCATACCATATCGTGACACCGTAACTTTAGCCAAACTCTAACCCTAATTTCAAAACTGGGGTGGAAGGTGGTGATCGCCGGGTCAGGGAGCAATAACCAGAGCAGGGGGTAGATCAATGGGCCAATCACCAGGGCAGTGGGATATCACTAGGGCAGGGGGCAATCAGCGGGGCAGGGGGCAGATCAGCGAGGCAGGGGGCAATCACCGGGGCAGGGGGGCTGTCAAGCGTGGGGGGTTGCAGAGAGATGCAGCAAGGAGGCGATCCGCGGGGCACAGGGGCAATCAGCGGGGCAGGGGCAATCAGCGGGGCATGGGAGCAATCAGCGGGGCAGAGGGCGATCAGCGGGGCAAGGGGGGCAAACAGTGGGGCAGGGGGGCTGTTAGGTGTGGGGGGCTGAGGAGATGCAGGAGCTGGTAGCAGCAGCAGGGGGTGATCAGGGTGATCACTGGGGCGGGGGGAGTGATCACCAGGGGCAGGAGGTGGCTGTCAGGAGTGGGGGCTGAGATGTAGGAGCCTGAAGCAGCAGCGAAGGGTGATCACTGGGGCAGGGGGGTGATTACGGGAAGGGAGCGGAAGGTCAGGGGATTGGACGGCGGGGGAGCAGGGGCAGCAGAGGGGAGTACTGGATTGCGGACAGGCGGTGGCGGTCAGGCTGAGGCAGCGGCAGTGGTCATGCGTGGTAGTGGTGGCGGAGGCGGCAGCAGCAGACAGGAACCTCACTTTCTAGCTTCCACAGAAGGGATGAAGCTGGAGAGTGATGGCAGCCATGTTTCACTCCGCCTCTCCACATCTGATTGGAGGGATAGCATCACAAAGCCACCCCCCTGGGGTCAACTAGAGGTCCTCACATACCTGCGGGTCAGGTGACATTTCAGTGACCCCGGTCACCCGACCTGCAGGAACGTGATCCAGCCATGATGCATATGCTGCGTCACAGATCGGATTGGTACCGACTTTCATGATGCAGCGTATGCATCATAGGTCGGGAAGGGGTTAATGTGCATAATGGTAAATTACAGCCGCTCTTTTTTATGTTTTGCTTGCAACTGTGCTTTCCTCCTCAGTCATCATATATGTCTACTTTGGCCAAGACAGTGATGGTGTTATCAAAGTGTTATCAACTCACTCAGGAAAACAGGTAACATACTAAAAACTGCAACGGACCCTGCCAGTTCCTGTAGAGACTAGAGATCTTAATCCCGCAGTCCCTAGTAGTTGCTGCATGAGCTGAGATATCCCTAACCAGACAAGAACATGGCAACTCGGATCTATGCAGCCTGAAAGGCCGTCAAGCGCTTCATGTTCCTCCTAAAGAACTGGAGGGCAGACCAGAGAGCAAATTACCTGCAGAAGAAAAAGTGTGCTGAAATAGAAAGAGATTCAAGAGTGAGTAAAACAAACCACGAAATTCAAAATAAGGGATTAGGTATGTACTGTTAGAAAATATGCCACCTACTTCCTAAAAAGAAAGAAAAGATGGGTGCAGCGTAAACAACATAACCATAAAAGAGATATACCGTAGCTGATCTTCCACTAACTGGCTTAAACTACAGCAGTATGGCTGGACATCCAAATGAGACTATCATCAGCAGGAAATACCAAAGGGGGAAAGTATATAAAGCCACACCTGAAAGGTGATAGGGCAGACAAATGAGTAAATGAAAACACCTGTTACACTAAAAAGACTGAAGCAAGGATAACAGAAATTTGGCACCAGGCTGAAAGGTGTATCTGTTGTGGCTTGGCAGACAGACTAGCTGACCACAAAGCACAGGCTCAAGGGACACATCAGTGGGGCCCCCATCCCGATTCCCCAAAGGAACAGGACCCTGTGGAGCGCCCGCCACATCCACCTGTTGATGCGAGTGAGCTAGGGCTTGCTGCTCCATGGACAGCTTCTGCATAAACTGGGAGAGCTCATTAACCTGTTCCATAAGAGCCCTTACCGGATCCATTGTTATATACACTTTTGATTGTGGATGTAACATTTGCATGTAGCTGGAAAGTGGGACCCTGGAGTTGGTTATTGGTGAGCCTTTGGCAGCCCAATCCTACACTGCTTGTGTCTCTTGTATTCTGCGGCTCTGTGTCCCTGTCTTCTATCAGGTAGTTTGTTGTGTGGGACATATACTATTTTAGTGCCTTCCCCCAACATGGAGATTGGCTGTCATAACACTTGTAATGTAACTTGGGGCAAGAGTTCACATTATGATAGTGCAGCGCCCCAGGGTCCTGGTCGTTGCAGTAATGTCATTCTCCTCTAGGGGGAGTGATGTTACGTTTGGAGGCAATTAAGGAGATCTCTTTACCAGGTAACACCAACACACAACACACTTCACACTCCAGTCCACCAGGAGGAGCTATGCTCCTATTTATTACGGCACTCTTCACATATAGGTAAAACTGGAGGTCTGGATAGGAAGTTATATAAACATAAGGATGAATTACCTCGGGGAGATCAAAACATCCAACACCGCAGAGACACCACCACGTGTTTCTCAACACAGTGATCCAGAACACTGCCCCCATCCCTTATGGGAAATATGCAAATGCATGTAGAAAAGCCGCGGAGACACCATCACGTGTTTCTCAACGCAAACAATAAATAGCCAGGTCTTTCACCGGGAAGGAACAACCACGGGAAGGGCAGCATCCATGAAGGAAAACCACCTATGCCAAAACATGCTATCCATCCACAGACAGCTGTTTCGGGGTATTTGCCCCTCATCAGTGTGGAGTAGGAAACTGGCTATTAGGAGCAGTGCCCAGTAAAAGGACTATAAACATAAGGATGAATGACCTCGGGGAGATCAAAACATCCAACACCGCGGAGACACCATCACGTGTTTCTCAACGCAGTGATCCAGAACACTGCCCCCATCCCTTATGGGAAATATGCAAATGCATATGCAGATTCTCCTCCCCATTGTACTCATACTAAAATATGTATTTTTTCCTATCATTTTAACCCTTAGGTTATTTGAGAAAGTAGAAATGGGCCCAATTACCTGAGTTGACCATGCACCTATATTATTAGATCTAAAATCCTCCCATTTTCTAACTCGGGCTTGTTATTGGTGTTTGAATGAATTCTTGGTTAAGCACCCAAATACCATGAAAACGTTGACTATCTTTCTGAACTCAATTAGGGTTCGATGTCCTCTCCCTCTGTTTTAAGGGAAGCACACAAGGCAGTAATGCGGGGTAATTGTTTTAAACAGGGGTCTAGATTAAAAAAAGATGCCAAATTTGTATATAATGAACTAACCTCCCAACTTAAAATTATGGAACTTAAATTGAACTCATCCCCTTCTATGACAGTGTCCAGCGCCGTTCCTGTGGCCGGGGACAGTTAGTGTACAGCGCCATGCTGCTGCCTGTGGCCGAGGACAGTGTGCAGTGCTGTTCCTGTGGCCGGGGACAGTTAGTGTACAGCACTGTGCTGCTGCCTGTGGCCGGGGACCGTGTACAGCGCCGTGCTGCCGCCTGTGGCCAGGGACATTGAATGATGAGTGTGTACAGCGTCGTGCTACTGCCTGTGGCCGAGGACAGTGAGTGATGAGTGTGTACAGCGTCATGCTACTGCCTATGGCCGGGGATAGTGTACAGTGCTGTTCCTATGGCCGGGGACAGACAGTGTACAGCGCCGTGCTGCTGCCTGTGGCTGAGTACAGTGTACAGTGCCGTTCCTGTGGCCGGGGACAGTTAAGTGTACAGCACTGTGCTGCTGCCTGTGGCCGGGGACAGTGAGTGATGAGTTTGTACAGTGTCGTGCTACTGCCTGTAGCTGGGGATAGTGTACAGCGCCGTTCCTGTGGCTGGGAACAGTGAGTGTACAGCGCCGTGCTGCTGCCTGTGGCCAGGGAGTTAGTGTACAGCGCCGTTCCAGTGGACGGGAACAGTGAGTGTACAGCACTGTGCTGCTGCCTGTGGTCGGGGACATTGTACAGCGCTGTATCGCTGCCTGTGGCCGGGGACAATGTACAGCGCCGTGCTGCCTCCTGTGGCGGGGACAGTGTACAGCGCCGTTCCTGTGGCCGAGGACAGTGAGTATACACAGCACCGTTCCTGTGGCTGAGGACAGTGTACAGCGCCGTCCCTGTGGCCGGGGGCAGTGTACAGCGCCGTTCCTGTGGCCGGGAGCAGTGAGTGTACAGCCCGTTCCTGTGGCCGGGGCAGTGTACAGCGCCGTCCCTGTGGTCGGGGGCAGTGTACAGCGCTGTTCCTGTGGCCGAGGACAGTGTACAGCCCGTTCCTGTGGCCGGGGGCAGTGTACAGCGCCGTTCCTGTGGTCGGGGCAGTGTACAGCGCTGTTCCTGTGGCCGGGGGCAGTGTACAGCTCCGTTCCTGTGGTTGGGGGCAGTGTACAGCGCCGTTCCTGTGGTCGGGGCAGTGTACAGCGCCGTTCCTGTGGTTGGGGGCAGTGTACAGCGCCGTTCCTGTGGCCGAGGACAGTGAGTGATGAGTGTGTACAGCGTCATGCTACTGCCTATGGCCGGGGATAGTGTACAGTGCTGTTCCTATGGCCGGGGACAGACAGTGTACAGCGCCGTGCTGCTGCCTGTGGCTGAGTACAGTGTACAGTGCCGTTCCTGTGGCCGGGGACAGTTAGTGTACAGCACTATGCTGCTGCCTGTGGTCGGAGACATTGTACAGCGCCGTGCTGCTGCCTGTAGCCGGGGAAAGTCAGTGTACAGCGCCGTTCTGCTGCCTGTGGACAGTGTACAGCACCGTTCCTGTGGCCGGGGACAGTTAAGTGTACAGCACTGTGCTGCTGCCTGTGGCCGGGGACAGTGAGTGATGAGTGTGTACAGTGTCGTGCTACTGCCTGTAGCTGGGGATAGTGTACAGCGCCGTTCCTGTGGCTGGGAACAGTGAGTTTACAGCGCCGTGCTGCTGCCTGTGGGCAGGGAGTTAGTGTACAGCGCCGTTCCAGTGGACGGGAACAGTGAGTGTACAGCACTGTGCTGCTGCCTGTGGTCGGGGACATTGTACAGCGCTGTATCGCTGCCTGTGGCCGGGGACAATGTACAGCGCCGTTCCTGTGGCCGAGGACAGTGTACAGCGCCGTTCCTGTGGCCGAGGACAGTGAGTGTACACGGCACCGTTCCTGTGGCTGAGGACAGTGTACAGCGCCGTCCCTGTGGTTGGGGACAGTGTACAGCGCCGTTCCTGTGGTTGGGGACAGTGTACAGCGCCATTTCCTGTGGCAGGGGCAGTGTACAGCGCTGTTCCTATGGCCGAGGACAGTGTACAGCCCGTTCCTGTGGTTGGGGACAGTGTACAGCGCTGTTCCTGTGGCCGAGGACAGTGTACAGCCCATTCCTGTGGTTGGGGGCAGTGTACAGCGCCATTTCCTGTGGCAGGGGCAGTGTACAGCGCTGTTCCTATGGCCGAGGACAGTGTACAGCCCGTTCCTGTGGTTGGGGACAGTGTACAGCGCTGTTCCTGTGGTAGGGGACAGTGTACAGCCCGTTCCTGTGGTAGGGGACAGTGTACAGCGCCGTTCCTGTGGCTGAGGACAGTGTACAGCGCCGTTCCTGTGGCTGAGGACAGTGTACAGCGCCGTTCCTGTGGCCGGGGGCAGTGTACAGCGCCGTTCCTGTGGCCGGGGGCAGTGTACAGCGCCGTTCCTGTGGCTGAGGACAGTGTACAGCGCCGTTCCTGTGGCCGGGAGCAGTGTACAGCGCCGTTCCTGTGGCCGGGAGCAGTGTACAGCGCCGTTCCTGTGGTCGGGGGCAGTGTACAGCGCCGTTCCTGTGGCCGGGGGCAGTGTACAGCGCCGTTCCTGTGGCCGGGGCAGTGACTGTACAGCCCGTTCCTGTGGTAGGGGGCACTGTACAGCGCCGTGTGTCCGGGCGGCGCCGCTGGCCGTCACTGTGGGCGGGGGGAGGACGCTTCCTGCCTGTTGCTGAGAGGAAGTTTCGCGTCCTGCTCGCTACATGCCGCCGTGCACGGAGTGTGTGGCCGGGGGCGGAGCGGCATGGCAGCCCCCGCTGCTCCCCAGCATATAGCACCGTTAGAGCAGCAGTACGGCCATGGCGGCTCCTCTCACCCCCGGGCACTATAACACACGTGTATAATGGAGCTGCAGAGCCTGCGCCCGCCGAGTGAGCTGCCCGCTGAGGAGGACGTTGCTGCCTACGGGCCGAGTCCTCACACAGGACGCAGCGGGGAAGCCGAGCTCCTACCGGGGACGCCACGGGACGGGACTATGAGCGACCGTGCTTGGGTGGAGGACGAAGGAGCCCTGGCGGTGCAGGAGTCCGGGGAGTGTGAGCTGCTCGCTGGACCCGCGGAGGAGCAGGGGGAGCTGCTGAGGAAGCTGAGCGCCCTGCACCTGGCGGAGCGGGCAGTGCCAGTCCTGCGGGGCCACAGGTACAGCGAGGAGGGCAGGATGCGCGGCCACATGGATGCCCGGTACCCGGAGCCCCTGAGCACGGAGGAGTCTCCCCGCAGGAGGGCGCGCTCCCTGCCATGGAACCCCATCCCGGAGGCGGAGGACGAGGACGACTCCCTGCTGTGCTGCTGTAAGCTGAAGAAGAAGGTGCAGTTCGCGGACTCCCTGGGGCTGTGCCTGGCCAGTGTCAAGCACTTTCTGCCCTCCGATGAGCCGCTGGTGCCCCCGGCTGTCCTGGCCAGGCTTCAGAGCTACCCCCCGGCCGTGCCGGAGCTCCCGCCGGTGGAGGACACGGCCGTGTGTGAGGGCCCGGTCCCCGCGGAGCTGCTGGCCCGGCTGGATGAGCAGGGGGTGTGCCTGGAGCAGGTGTCCGCCTCAGCCTGGGGGGTGGCCGGGTACGTCCTGGTGAAGGACCCCGGAGACAGTGCCCAGGTGAGAGTCCGCTACACGTTTAATGAGTGGCTGTCCTTCCTGGACTGCCCGGCCTCTGCCCCCCAGCAGAGCACTGCCCCTGGCGCCCAGCGCTTCCACTTCAGCCTTTGTTACCCGCCTTCTACCTCTCTGATACACTTTGCCATCTGCTTCACTACCAGTCATGGGCAAGAGATCTGGGACAACAACCATGGGGCGAACTACACTGTGAGCTGCCAGCAGAACTGGCTACCTGCGCTCCAGCCCTGCAGCCCCGGCCTGGAGGAGTCTGGGGGTCCCCAGCAGTGGTAGCACCCACACTTGGTGCTCAAAGGGTTAACGGGTCACTCTCCTAAGCACAATGGCACTGACTGGCACCTTATCCACATCTGGGCAGATACTGGTCACCCTGATCCGAAATGTCCGCCGGCTTCCTACTACACAATCTAGTGGCCCCCCAGGAATCTACTATACCCCCTGCATTCTCACAGCCACACATGATCGATGGAGGTCACAAGGACACTTCATGTGAAAGGACGGGGTTAATGCCCACTGCGCACGTAATCTGTGAATTATCTGCCCATTACGGGGGCATTTCTGGAGGATGATGGGATGGACTGGGTGATGGCACTGCACAACGTTTCCTCTTGGCTTCTAAATGGGATAATGTGAAATAAATCAGGTTTTTATTTGCCTTCTATCAAGAATCTTCCTTATAACAGACTGATAACGATTATTACTCACCGTGTATGATACGGGTATATGGGAATGATGGCCAACGTTACTGCTCATACAGGGGCATCACCCAGCTTTCTGTAGGATGATGCAGCCTGGTTGGGTGGGTACAGGGATTGGTAAATTTGCCACTTTGGACATGGAAAAGCTGGATGGCGCTGTGCTGGCAGCCATATCTGTTCTTACTCTGCTTTCCCAGGAATGGACATAAGTAGTCAATCCAATTTGCACGGGGCAATACCCAACACAATAAATGGCGCACTGCAACCTGTCGAGCTATCGTATGCTGGGACTTGTAGTGAAACAACAGCTCAAGCATCAGTAATTGCAGAGCTGTGTCCTAAGGGCAGGGATGTAGAATGTTTGCTAGGTGGGATCGGCCGTTGGCACGTTTCTTGGCCACTGTGATATCTATGAGGCTTGCACAGTTTTATAGGAGTGCACTTTACAGCACTGCACTTTACAGCATTTCTTTATGCACTTTCCTATTTTTTTACATGATTAAAGTCCTGCTTCTGCACCATTGTACGGTTTGTGTCTGTTTAATAGAACGTGAGGCTAAGGTTTATCGATTTACCCCTTGTTTTCTCGAATTATGACACTTTGTTCCAGTTTTACAGTATGCGTTTGTCTAAAAAGCAAAGTTGGGCAAACAGTAACTATTTACAGTCTCCAGTGCTGCAGTCCATGAAGCTGCCAAGTGTTCATTACTAAATCATGACTTGTAGTGCCTCTTGTCTCGCGGCTCCAAAACACGACAATACAATCTGCAACTTTATTTATGGCATTTGCTGTGTCACCGTCAACCGGCTCTGTCAACTTATTCTGCCTCTATGAATGGATCACATAAGGAATTCTGTAAAGAATGTTGGGCTACGTTCACATTTGCGTTGTGTGCTGCGTCAGCGGCACAACGCACGCAAAAACGCATGCAAAACGCTGAGTTTTGTGACGCATGCGTTCATTTTTATAGCGCAAAAAAATGCAACAAGCAGCGTCCTCTGCGCCCTGACGCTTGCTCCCAAAAAACGCATGTGTCACAAAACGCATCACAACGCATGTCCATGCACCCCCCATGTTAAATATAGGGGCGCATGCGTCGCCGCGGTTGTGCCCGACGCACCGCAAATGTCAACGTAGCCTTACAAGTTTCCTCTGCGGCCCGTGACCTGTATTAATGCACTTTGCATCTTGTCACTATTTGGCAATTAATTGGAAGGTCTGCAGCAGTGGAGATGTATGTAATGGTGTTCTGCAGCAGCTGAGTGCATTATGGTATTCTGCAGTAGTGGTTGAACTGTATAGTATACACTGCTATAGAAGTTTTGTTTTTTAATTTGGGGAGCACTACAGGTCAGCCAGTGTGGTTGGTTCAGACGAAGGGGCTTTCTAGAAAAGCAATGTGGAGGAAGATATTGGCACATAAGTAATTATGATTCTGACAATCCCTTCTCAATCACTCTGGAAATTAAAGCAAATTAACATCTATACTCCCCTCCGATTCAGGCGCTGTTCCAGCGGTGACGGCACTAGCTCTCCCGGGGCTTGCGTGACACAATGGTGGAAGCAGTGATTGGGAAGGGGTTATCCGAGTAATAGACAACCCCTTTAAGACCCAATTTACACATCTGATCTGAGTCTCAGCAGTTAATAGACACATTATAATGTGTGGCCTTTTTCCGGACTGCAAAATAAAAAAGAAAAATAATTGTACTGATTTGTGGACAAAATGTACTCATTCAATGTAATGGCTCTGCAAAACACATGTCTGTTGGACATGTGTCACTGGTTGTGAGAAGTTTAGAAATGTTTGATTTATTTTTTAGAAAAATGAATGACGATTATGGTTAAAAGTGGACACGCAAACCAAAAATAATTGAACGTCATATCCAGCACTTTGATAAAAATAATTTTTTTCCTGAACGCAAAGAAAAAAAAAACAAACTATTTACGTGAATTCAGTGTTAGCCAGGGGTATCATCGTGTTTACATTTCCATTTTTTTTTTTTTTTTGCTCCCCTTCTTCCCACTGCCATAACACACATATATAAAATAAATATATATATATATATATATAGTTTTCTATTGGAGCAGGTGTAAACCCGCAGCGGAATCCGCACAAAGAATTGACATGCTGCGGAATGTAAACCGCTGCATTTCCGCGTGTTTTTTTTCTGCAGCATGTGCACTGCGGATTTAGTGTCCCATAGGTTTTCATTATACTGTAAACTCATGGGAAACCGCTGCGGATCCGCAGCAAAATCCGCAGCGTGTGCCCATACCCTAAGGGGCACATGTCATCTGATCAGATCAGCTGTCATGTGCCGGAAAAGGTGCAGGCTCTAGCGATGAATGGAGGGAGGCATTCAATGACGGACTATGCCCGTCATTGGCCGTTAAGTGGTATTTCCATCTCCAAAATATATGGCCTACCCATAGAATACACCTTTATTGGGGTTTTTGTCAAGCATTTATTTTCATTTCCAGAGAGTGCATAGATGGTTATAAAAGAGATGAACAAGCCATACTTGCCAATTCCTAGTCCAGCATTGCCATTCTGTCTCCACAGGACTGGAAGTGATGACCACCAGACTTCTGAGGCCGGTCATTGACTGTGTGGTCAGGTGGTGGTTCACGTCTGGAGCATGAAGTGGATTCCATTACTAAATATGACTTGATGATTTCTTTTATAATCAATTAGACAAGCTGATAATCAGGTATGAGTATTCGCTAGAAGACGTGTTCTATTAGCGTCATGTGTAAATATGCTGGAAATCGTCTGATGAATGAACCACACACTTGTTCATCGAGTGATTGGATCATTTATGCTAGCATTAAAATCGTGGTTTTTACAGCATATACTTCTGAGCAAACAGATGTACTTTAGAAAACCTGATACTTTGTTCGTTATATGATTGTTCTTTGTGCATAGTGTTGTGGTTGGCCAGTATAAACAGGCTACTAAATGACAGCCGGTCGACTTGTATATAGCCGATCCTCAGTTTAGCGGTCAAACTCACTTAGTGTTGACGAGCCTTTAGGAACTGGTGTAAGTTGCCTTCTGCTCACTAATGAGGCAGGATGTTCTGGATACTAAGGATATTTTTCTCTTTTGAAGTAGTGTACGGTAGTATCTCTTCTCTCTAAAGCACTGATTGATCTAGTAACTTACTGCTAGGAGTGGAGAGCGCAGTCCTGGAGCAACAGAGTGTTCACATGTCCTGATTTTCTGACAATTCCTACCACGTTTGGTAAATCTGGCACCAGGGGACGATTCATTAAAGGGAACCTGTCACCCCGTTTTTGAAAGATGAGATATAAATAGTGTGAAATAGGGGCAGAGCTGGGCTTTACATTAGTGTCCTTTTGGTGCCTTTATTCCCCCGGGATGCTGCTGAAATACCTTTGTGAAGTGTCCGTTTTGTCCTGTCAGTCAAGTTGGTCAGGTCGAATGGGCGTTGTAAAATAGCAGTTCCTCCCCCTGATTCTCGGCTTGTCTTTCGTAAACGCGATCTGTGAATAGCACAGATCGCGCTTTTTCTTAGCGCCTGCGCAGTGAATTTGCCTCCGGCGCCTGCGCATTATGTTTTGCCCATCTGTGGGCAAAGCATAATTGACATCATTGCGCATGCGCGGGCCTTCACTTTAGCCGGGGTGCCCCGGAAGTTGTCATATCGGCAAAGTGTTATTCTGGATGCCGTATCTCATCCCACACTGCGAGCGTAAGTTTTGTGCCAAGATCGCTCGCCTGCCTTACGCTCGCAGTGTGGGATGAGATACGGCATCCAGAATAACACTTTGCCGATATGACAACTTCCGGGGCACCCCGGCTAAAGTGAAGGCCCGCGCATGCGCAATGATGTCAATTATGCTTTGCCCACAGATTGCCGGAGGCAAATTCACTGCGCAAGCGCTAAACATAACGCCAACGGCGGAACTAAACTTCGCAGGGAATCGCATGAGGTGGGGGAGGAACCGCTATTTTACAACGCCCATTCGACCTGACCAACTTGACTGACAGGACAAAACGGACACTTCACAAAGGTATTTCAGCAGCATCCCGGGGGAATAAAGGCACCAAAAGGACACTAATGTAAAGCCCAGCTCTGCCCCTATTTCACACTATTTATATCTCATCTTTCAAAAACGGGGGTGACAGGTTCCCTTTAAGAAGACCGGTGTTGCTACTTAATTTAACATTTTGTGCCAAAAGAAATGACTCTAATCCGGGACTGAAGTAACGTTTCTGGCCTATAAAACGCCAGCATTTTGTGAATTTGGCAGGTGGATGGAGCCAAGCTTGGCTATTTCCTCAAAAGGGGGGGTGGATAGTGCCAAATGTTGCAATGTTTTTTTGTTTTTTACAGCCATGATTTTTCAGTGTTTTATGGTGAAAACACTTAGATAAATCCACCGTTCATGATTTTAGAAACTGATCCTTTTAAAACTGATGTCCCGACCATAAAAACAAAAATCAGTAAACTGCTACTCAATAAAATCCCAGCATGTTGTGGTTTTAATACTTGTTACTTTATTGTAATAACCAAGCGTTACAGGGTTGTAAATGACATATATGTACCATTGGTATTAGGGTATGTGCACACCTCAGGTTTTTTTTCCCGACAAAATCCTGAGAATTCCGCCAGAAATTCGCGTTTTTTTTCCGCTCGGATTTCTCGCGGAATTTGCGCGTTTTTTTTTGCGTTTTTTTTTTTTTTTTTTTTTTTTTCCTGAATGTCAGTTTTGCTATTAAATCCGCAAAAAGAATGAGCATGTCCATTCTTTTTGCGGATTGCGTTTTTTTTGCGGGAAAAAAACGCATACATCTGCACAAAAAATGCGGAATGGATTCTAAATGATAAAATGCATAATTTTAGCGTTTTTTTTATAGCGAAATTCCGCAAAAAAAAACGCAAAAAATCCGGACGTGTGCACATACCCTTAGGAGTTCAAAGAATGTTTTTGTTTTTTTTTTCTGAAGGGTATATTGTAGTTTATTTAAAGGGAGTCTGTCGCCCCCAAAATGTATATGAACTGCGGCCACCGGCATTAGGGGCTTATCTATAGCATTCAGGTTAGATTGTACTCACCCAGGGGCGGTCTGGTCCGGCACCTCCTATCTTCATACGATGACGTCCTCTTCTTGTCTTCTTGCTTTGGCGCAGGCGTACATTGTCTGCGTTGGGCCTCTCTGACCTTTCCCAGCACCTGCGCACTGCAGTACTTTGCTCTGCCCTCAACAGGACAGATAATGTACGCCTGTGTCGGAGCCGCGGCAAGAAGATAAAAAGAGGACGTCATCGTATGAAGGTAGGAGGCGCTGGACCGCGACGCCCATCGGACCCGGACCGTCCCCCCAGGTGAGTATAATCTAACCTTTATTTCTCATCTTTCAGGATACATCGGGGGCTTATCTACAGCATTACAGAATGCTGTAGATAAGCTCCTATATGATTTTGGGGGTGACAGGTTCCCTTTAAAACAAAGAATGGCCTATCCCTAATTGTTTTGTGAGGTTTATGTACAATTTCCTTTTTTGCCAGGTCATATTTGTCCTAGAATCACTTTCAGATAAATGTAAATTGATAAAAGGGGTTGCTCGCTCCTGGACAAACCTTTTCTTAGAGGTATTCCCATCTCCAAGATCCTAGCCTTATATGTAGTAGGTATAATAATATTAGCAAATACCTCCAATTATAAATGTAGTATAGTTCTTCTGATTTGCTATATTGCTTACCCCATGTGCAGCACATTGCAGTAGCTTGGGTATCCATGGTTACGACCTCTGTTACTTGTTACTGGTCGTCACCATGGATACCTAAGTTACTGCAATGCACTGCGCATGGGGTAAGCAATATAGCGAATCAGATGAACTATACTACATTTCTAATTGGAGGTACTTGCTAATATTAATATTACACCTACTACGTATCTGAGTAGGATATTGGAAATGGGAATACCTCATTAATTGCTTGTCACTTTCCTGCATTAGTACATGAAGTAATTAGTTCCTGGAAGGGGTCTGCATGCATGGAGGGGTCTCTGCAGCTGACCACCCTGTACATGTGGCTGATATTTGCTATAGTCTGTCTTTTTTTCCTTTATTTCCATAGCTGTATAAGTCTGAGCAAAATATTGAATTAACACTTATGGTAAACACTGTAGAGAGGGAAAAAAATAAAAATGCCAGAATTGAGATTTGGTAACCTCTCTTCATTCCCCTTTCCTTCGGGGAAAAAGAAAAAAAGGATTAAAAAGTGATCAAAACGTTGTAATTACCCCAAATAATTGTGAATAAAAAAGTCAGCTTACCATGAGGAAAAACAAGCCCTCACTCCACTCACAATGTTGCAAGTCGTCAAAAATGACAGCAAAAAAAACCCTTTATTTTCAAAATTCAGATTTTTTTTTTTTTTTTGATAACCTAAAGTGAACCTGCCAGCAGTTTTGGCCGATGTAAGATATGGCTACTGCCTTTCAGGGCTGATATACAGCATTCTGTAATGCTGTATATAAGCCCCCGGTCTGACCTGAAAGATAAGAAAAATAACTTCTATTATACTCCCCTGGGGGGGGGGGGGGGGGAAGCGGTCTGGTCCAATGGGTGTCGCAGGTCTGGCGCAATGCCGGGGAGTGATGAAGCAGGAGGGCGGCGTCGCAAGAAGATGGGAGGCGCCAGACCTGCGCCACTCATCGGAACGGACCGCACACCCCCCCCCCAGGTGAGTATAATAAAACTTATTTTTCTTATCTTTCAGGTCGGACCGGGACTTATCTACAGCATTATAGAATGCTGTAGATAAACCCTGAAAGGCTGTGTCTGCATCTTGGGGTATGTGCACACGATGCGGATTTTGCTGCGGATCCGCAGCAGTTTCCCATGAGTTTACAGTTCAATGTAAAGCTATGGGAAACCAAAAACATTCCGCAGCATGTCACTTCTTTTTCTAAAACTGCAGTGAAATCCGCAGAAAAACCGTGATAAATCCGCAGCGGTTTTCCACTGCGGATTTATCAAATCCGCTGCAGAAAAATCCGCAGTGGTTCATAATACGTGTGCACATAGCCTTATAGCGGCAAAAAAACTGCTGACAGGTTCCTTTTAAATAGAAAAAATCCTTGCGATTTTGGAATCTCTGTAGTCTCACTGACATGGATAATGTTTTAATTTTTCAGTACAATGAATGCCGTAAGAACAATGGCAGAATTTTTTTTTTTCATCCCACTTGGAAAATTTTTCCCATTTTCCAGTACATTGTATTGGAAAAATGAATTGTCATTCAAGAGTACAACCCGCCCTGAAAAAAAACAAGCCCTCTTATGTCCATGATGACAAAATTTATAATTCTCTAGTGTTTAGCCCCTTTATGACCTTGGATGTATAGATACATCTGTTAATGGTGTAATGAGAAAAAAAATCTAAACTCCAGAAATGTTTATTGAATTCATTGGGGAGTGTAGTTTGTAAAATGACTTCATAAATAGGTTTTTTTTTGTTGTTCTGGCACCCTCAAACCAATCCAGCAAAATCTGAACTCCAATATGGCGCCTCTTTCCTTCTGAGTTTTGCACTGTGCCTTAAAAGTAGTATTCCCCCACTTATGGGGTAGCGGCGTACGCAGGAGAAATTGCACAGCAAATTGTGTGGTGCAATTTCTCCTGTTGCGCTTATGAAAATGCAAAATTTTGGGCCAAAATAACAATTTTGTGGGGGAAAATGATTTGTTTTGTTTTTTTCTCCCCTGCTCAACGTTATAAACTTCAGTGAAGCACCTTCCTAACAAAGAAAAATTGGTTCCAAAATTGTGCTGATGTAAAGTAGACATGTGGAAATATTATTTATTACATCACAGAGATATGTCACACGAAATAGTTAAGGACATTACAATTAAAAGTTTGAAAATTGCTAAATCTTCAACGTTTTTGCCAAAAAAAATTTTTCCCCACAAATAAACACAAGTCATATCAAAGAAATGTTACCACTATAATGAAGTACAATATGTCACGGAAAAAAGAGTCTCAGAATCAGTGGGATCCATTGAAGCGTTACAACCACATAAAATGACAGTGATCAGAATTGTAAAAATTGATCTGGTCATTAATGTGAAAACCATGTTCGGTGAGTAAAGGGGTTAAAAAAAAAAATCATTACATACAGCTGGTGAAATAAGCATTGAACAAGTCACCAATTTTCTAAATACATCTCTAAAGGTGCTATTGACATGAAATTCTCACCAGATGTTGGTAATAACCAGAGCCTGTGTCAGCACCCAGCAAGTGCCGGGGCCCACCTGCCATCAGAGACACCGGAGCACTATGGGGGCCCAGTGCCGGCGCCTTCGAGCAGGCCCACCCACTTGCTCAGGGCCCCGGCACTTGCGATACTTGCCTCTCCCTGCCTCCACCGCTGTGGTGTCTTCTGTGTCCTCTGACTGTGACGTTTCAGGTCAGATGGCTCGATGACGTCAGGGCTGTGTGCCCTCTGCCTGAACAGTCAGAGTGCAGAGCCGGAAGACGCCGACGCTGAGGAGTCCGGAGCAGAGCAGCCAGTGAGGAAGAGGTGAGTATTTCATTTATTTATTTATTTATTTATTTTTTTTTTTTTATAAAGGTTTGGAGCAATATATGAGGAACATCAGAAAGGGCCCATTATATAGGGCCCATCATACATTAGAGCATCATATAGGGGGCCCATATTATATGGGGCCCTTCATACACAGCATCATATTTGGGGCCCATCATATACTGTATAGAGCAATATATGGGGCCTCTTCTGTATGGAACATCATATGGAGCCCATTATATATGGAACATATGGGGCTCATTCTGTATGGAGTATTTTGTGGTGCCCATAATACTGTATGGAGCAATATATGGGGCTTATTATACTGTATGGAGCACTATATGGGGTCATTATTCTGTATGGAGCAATATGAGGTCTATTATATACCGTATGGAGCAATATATGGGGCCTGTTGTATACTGTATGGAGCAATATATGTGGCTCATTATACTGTTTGGAGCATTATATGGGGCTAATTATTTGGTATGGAGGACTATGTGGTGCCCATAATACTGCATGGAGCAATAAATGGGGCTCATTATTCTGTATGGGGCACTATGTGGTGCCTATAATACTGTATGGAGGACTATACTGTCTGGTTTCTGAGCTATTGTAGAACTTACAATAGATATCACTCATGTAATGTAAGAAGTAAGTGAAATCTTTGGCATTTTACTATACCTATATTTCTCTGCATGAATCGTGCTATGTGTTTAAAATGGCCCACTGGGAATCTTTCGCCTGGGGCCCACGAAAACCTGGAGACGGCCCTAGTAATAACCCATAGAATCCACACAGGCAAAAAAAATCAAACCATAAAGTAAGTTACAGTATGTGTTATAATGAGAAATGACCAGGAAAAAGTATTGAACATGCTTACTGAAATGTATGTAATACTTCGTACAAAAGCCTATGCTGGTGTTGACAGCTTCAGGACGCCTCCTATATGGAGAAACTGGTCTTCAAAAAATACAGAAATAATACTTGCTTCCTCTGCCATAGATCCAGTGCTGATGCCAATCCTACTATTTTTCATTTCCAAGTGCCTGGCATCAGGCCCATGTCTTCAGCAGTCAGGTGCCATATTGTTATCACAACTGAGTGGTCAGTAATACAACATGTGAGCCCTGTGGCTGCGATGGTCATGTAAAGAAGAAAAAAAATTGGGGGGGGGGGGGGGGGGAGAGAGATTGACAGCACTAGCACTTGATTTCCATGGGAAATAAGATATTAATAGAATTTATTTTAATTTTATAGAAATACTGTACGAAGATATCCATATACAAATTTTATTAAATATCATAAATGCAAATTACTTGTAGTAATCGTACTAGTGAGAACTCTAATACTAATACTAGAAATGATTTGCAGGACCCTGGTCCACCAGCCAGGTCAATAACCCATTGCCACCAACCAGAGCCTCTTCTGCTGACCAGGCACGGTACAACATAATACATTATTTCTGTACAATGAAGACTTCAGGCCGTGACTACAAATCAGAAGAGGTTTCTGTGGATTCCGGCAGGTAGTAGGTTCGCACAGCACTGGTTGGCATCCACAGACTACAGCTGTGTTCAAAATAATAGTCCAATATCACCAACCAGATTAATCACTGGTTTTAGTATAAATTATATTACCACATGTCAAACAATTTACCAGTTGGTGCAGTAGATTCTAAAAACCGACAGACTCCGCATTCATTATCTGCATGTTTTTGAGTCTGTATATGAATAATTAATCCCTTTCTGGCATTGGACGTACTATTCTATCCATGTGACCTGGGACTTAATTCCCATGGACGGAATAGTACGTCCATTGCGATCAGCCGTGCTCCTGGGGGGAGCGCGGCTGATCGTGGCCGGGTGTCAACTGATACTCACAGCTGACACCTGGCACTAAATGCCAGGAGCGGTCACGGACCGCTCCCGTCACTTTAATCCCCGAAACTGCAATCAAACATGATTGCAGTGTTCCGGACAGCCCCCTCTGCCTTTGGATCGGACCCCGCGGCATGACGCAGGGTCCCTATTACTCCCATGGTAACCAGAAATGAGAGACTTCCTGTCATGAGCAGTGTTTGTCAGGAAGTCTCTGAGGTCAGTGTGCACAGAGTGCAGCGCTCACAGCCTATACGGCATGCAGATCTGCATGCTATAGAAGCCATCAGCCTGCACAAAATGAGTGTCCCATAGTGGGACACAGTGTAAAAGTAAGAATGAATTAATAATATTTGTAAAAATATTTAAAATGGTAATATAATAATAAAAACATCAATATATATTCCATCAATAAATAAATATTTTAAAGAAAAAAAAATCTAAACAAAAGTACACATATTTAATATCCCCGTGTCTGTAACGACCCGAGCTATCAAATTGTCCCACTAGTTAACCTCTTTAGTGAACACCATTAAAAAAAGGCAAAAAAACAATGCTTTATCATCATACCGCCGAACAAAAAGTGGAATAACACGCGATCAAAAAGACGGATATAAATAAACGTGGTACCACTGAAAATGTCATCTTGCCCCACAAAAAAACAAGCCGCCTTATAGCTCCATCACTGGAAAAATAAAGTTATAGCTCTCAGAATAAAGCGTTGCCAAAATAATTACTGTTAATATAAAATTGTTTTTATTGTATAAAAGCGTCAAAACATACAAAAATTATATAAATGAGGCATCGCTGTCATCATACTGACCCGAAGAATAAAACTGCTTTATCAATTCTACCACACGAGGAACGGTATAAACGCCCAACCCTCCCCCTCCCCCCCCCCCCCCCCAAAAAAAACAAAACAAAAAAAACTGTGGGCCAAAATATGAAAAATTATAGCTCTCAAAATGTGGTGATGCCAAAAGTATTTTTTTGCTATAAAAAGCGTCTTTTAGTGTGTGACGGCTGCCAATCATAAAAACCCGCTATAAAATCTGCTATAAATAGTAAATCAAACCCCCCTTTATCACCTGCTTAGTTAGGGAAAAATAATAAAATTAAAAAAGTATGTATTTCCATTTTCCCATTAGTGTTAGGGTTGGGGCTAAATGGTTTGAATTAAGTTTACAGTTGGAATCGGGGTTAGGGGTGGGTTCGGGGTGTGTTGGGGTCAGGGTTGGGGTTAGGGATATGTTGGGGTTAGGGGTGTATTCAGATTAGGGTTGGGGTTAGGGTTGTGTTGGGGTTAGGGTTGAAGTTAGAATTGGGGGTTTCCACTGTTTAGGCACATCAGAGGCTCTCCAAATGCGACATGGTGTCCGGTCTCAATTCCAGCCAATTCTGCTTTGAGAAAGCCAACGGTGCTCCTTCCCTTCTGAGCTCTGCCATGCTCCCAAACAGTGGTTTACCCCCACATATGGGGTGTCAGCGTACTCAGGATAAATTGCACAGCAACTTTTGGGGTTCAGTTTCTCCTGTTACCCTTGGCAAAATAAATTGGGTGTGAAAATGATTTTTTATTTTTCCGGCTCCACATTATAAACTTCTGTGAAGCACTTGGGGGTTCAAAGTGCTCACCACACATCTAGATTAGTTCCTTAGGGGGTCTACTTTCCAAAATGGTGTCACTTGTGGGGGTTTCCACTGTTTAGGCACATAAGGCCACTTTCACACTAGCGTCATACTCGGCCCGTCGCAGTGCGTCTGGCCGACGTACCGACGCTAGCAGTGAATGCACCGCACAACGGGGGCAGCGGATGCATTTTTCCAGCGCATCCGCTGCCCCATTGTGAGTTGCGGGAAGGTGGGGGCGGAGTTCCTGCCGCGCATGCGCGGTCGGAAATGGCGGACACAACGCTGCAAAAAATGTTACATGTAACGTTTTTTGCTGCCGACGGTCCGCCACAACACGGCGGACGACGGTTGTGACGTGTGGCAAAGCGTCGCAATGGAGAAAAAACGCATCCTGCAAGCACTTTTGCAGGATGCGTTTTTTCTCCTAAACGACGCATTGCGACGTGCAGTGCATGACGCAAGTGTGAAAGTAGCCTAAGGGGCTCTCCAAACGCGAAATGGCGTCCGATCTCAATTCCAGTCAATTTTGCATTGAAAAGTCAAACGGCGCTCCTTCCCTTCCGAGCTCTGTCATGCGCCCAAACAGTGGTTTACCCCCACATATGGGGTATCAGCGTATTCAGGAGAAATTGCAAAACAACTTTGGTGGTCTGATTTCTCCTGTTACCCTTGGGAAAATAAAAAAATTGGGATCTGAAATAATTTTTTTGTGAAGAAAAGTTAAATGATCATTTTTTTAAACCCCTTCATGACCTTGGGATATTTCGTTTTTCCGTGTTCGTTTTTCACTCCTCTCCTTCCCAGAGCCATAACATTTTTATTTTTCCGTCAATTTGGCCATGTGAGGGCTTATTTTTTGCGGGACGAGTTGTACTTTTGAATGACATCATTGGTTTTAGCATGTCGTGTACTAGAAAACGGGAAAAAAATTCCAAGTGCGGTGAAATTGCAAAAAAAGTGCAATCCCACACTTGTTTTTTGTTTGGCTTTTTTGCTAGGTTCACTAAATGCTAAAACTGACCTGCCATTATGATTCTCCAGGTCAGTACGAGTTCATAGACACCTAACATGACTAGGTTATTTTTTATCGAAGTGGTGAAAAAAAATTCCAAACTTTGCTAAAAAAAAACAAACAAAAAAATATTGCGCCATTTTCCGATACCCGTAGCGTCTCCATTTTTCATGATCTGGGGTTGGTCGAGGGCTTATTTTTTGCGTGCCGAGATGACGTTTTTAATGATAGCATTTTGGTGCTGATACGTTCTTTTGATCGCCCGTTATTGCATTTTAATGCAATGTTGCGGCGACCAAAAAAACGTAATTCTGGCGTTTCGCTTTTTTTTTTCTTGCTACGCCGTTTAGTGATCAGGTTAATGCTTTTTTTTAATTAATAGATCGGGCGATTCTGAGCGTGGCGATGCCAAATATGTGTAGATTTGATTTTTTATTTATTTTTTTTATTCATTTATTTTGATTGGGGCGAAACGTGGGTGATTTAAACTTTTATATTTTTTTTTTAATTTTTTTAACTTTTTTTTTTTTTACTTTTGCCATGCTTCAATAGCCTCCATGGGAGAATAGAAGCAGGCATAGCACGATCGGCTCTGCTACATAGCAGCGATCATCAGATCGCTGCTATGTAGCAGAATTGCAGGTGTGCTGTGAGCGCCGACTACAAGGTGGCGCTCACAGCTGCCGAGGATCAGTGACCATAGAGGTCTCAAGGACCTCTATGATTACTATTCTGAAGCATCACCGACCCCCGATCATGTGACGGGGGTCGGCGATTACGTCATTTCCGGCCGCCCGGCCGGAAATGGTAGTTAAATGCCGCTGTCTGCGATTGACAGCTGCATTTAACTAGTTAATAGGTGCGGGCAGATCGCGATTCTGCCCGCGCCTATTACGGGCACATGTCAGCTGTTCAAAACAGCTGACATGTCCCGGCTTTGATGCGGGCTCACCGCGGAGCCCTGCATCAAAGCAGGGGATCTGACCTCGGACGTACTATCCTGTACGAGGTCAGAAAGGGGTTAAACATTCCAAAAATTCCTGCGAAGCACCAGAAGGATTAATAAACTTCTTGAATGTGGTTTTGCGCACCTTGAGGGGTGCAGTTTTTAGAATGGTGTCACTTTAGGGTATTTTCTAAATGGTATTGTAAAAGCGAGAAATCGCTGATCAAATTTTAACCTCTTGACTCCCTAACAAAAATTTTGGTTCAGGCATGTACTATGGAGGACAGAGAATGAACTTCAATCCAATATTGCAGCCAGCATGCAGCCAGCGGGTAAGGAAAGGGTGGATCAAACACCCGAAAACCCCGCCTCTATGGCTGAAGATTGTTCCCTCCAAATTCAGGTGACAGTGTCCCTTTAAAAACGGAGGGTCTATCGACAAGGCTTGGAGATTGCTCACTCTCCTAGCAGATACCAAAGCTACTAACAATACTATCTTTAATGAGATATGTTTTAATGAGGCTGTATGAAGAGGCTCAAAAGGGCTCTTTGTTAATGCGTCCGGGACTAAACTTAGATCCCATTGTGGGAAGTGTGGTTTATGGATCGGTTTTGACCGTTCACATGCAGACATAAAACGGGATATCCACCTATTGCCTGCAATATCATAATGGAAGAGCGCTCCTAGAGCTGAAATTTGAACTTTTAGAGTGCTTGCAGAGAGACCTAACTCAAGTCCCTTCTTCAGAAACTCGTAATATTGGAAATATGGGTATTTCAGAAGAAAACTGCGTTGTGTGGAACTCGAGAAATTTTCTCCAGATTATGGCATAAATTCTTGTAGTGGATGGCTTTCTACTTTTTATGAGGGTATCTATCAACCCTTTAGAGCAGTGTTCCCCAACTCCAGTCCTCAAGAGCCACCAACAGATCATGTTTTCAGGATTTCCTTAGTCTTGCACAGGTGATGCAATTATCACCTGTGCAATACTAAGGAAATCCTGAAAACATGACCTGTTGGTGGCTCTTGAGGACCGGAGTTGGGGAACACTGCTTTAGAGAATCCCCTAAGATTCAGTAATTGCCTCTCAAATTCCAAACTGTCAAGTTCATACCCTTTACCTGAGGGTGGTAGAAGGGCCCCTGAGACAGTAGGTCTGTGGTCTGAGGAAGAATCCAAGGGTTGGTAATTGACATTGCCCTGAGCCATGAAAACCATAGCCTTTTGGGGAAAAAAGGAGCTAACAACACTCTTGCCCCTTCTTCCCTTATTTTTCTGATAACTATGGGTAGAAGATTCAATGGGGGAAAGGCATAACCCAGACTGAATGTCCACGGAACCTGTAGGGCATCAAATATGTCCGGATTGTCCTGTCTGCACAACAAGGCGAATGTTCTGACCTGTCGGTTGGACCTTGTTGAAAATAAGTCTATCTGAGGTACTCCCCATCGGGCATTTATCAGTTTGAAGATTCATCTGTTGAGCATCCATTCGACTTGATGAAGGGTGTAGCGGCTGAGGAAATCAGCACAAAGATTGTCTATACCTCTATATATCAGGGGCTTATCTACAGCATTCTGTAATGCTGTGGATAAGCCCCTGATGCCAGTGGGCGTAGCTCATCTTCGATTTTGGGGATGACAGGTTCCCTTTAACCCTTCTGAATCTTTGACTCCGTGGCAACCTTTCTCTGGCTCTAATTGATACACCTGGAGTGGGGTGTTTATAGACTCCCAGCCTGCTGCTGGAAATTGCCGGTGATATTTCCATTTCTCCCTGTTGAGGCTTAGAGCTATAGCAGTCGGCTATCACCCTTCTTGGTGTTGCTGGAGGATGTCTGTGTTCCATCTCTGAGTCTTCTCAAGATAAGTGTTCCCCTGGTTCGTCTATCCCAGCTGTCTTTAGTGGTAGTGGGGATTGACTAGTGCTTAGCCCATTGTTCCCTAAGTAGGGCTTATCACCAGGGTCAGGCAGGGATTAGGTTTCTGCTCGGCGATAGGTGCAGAACCTATATATTGACGTTTAGGGCAGATAGGGTGACTTTAGATCTGCCTAGGGGTCTCCAATCCCCCTTTCCCTAGAGTTGGGCTCCCTTCACATCATCCTTTCGTGTTGCACTTAGTCTTTTCTACACTGTCATTGACACTGGGAACATTACGAACTGTACCACTTTTTCCAAGGCACTGGTACATGTCATGCTGATGACACATGGATGTCATCCGTATGTCATCTGTGTGCGTGTGTACGGCACGCATTCTGTCTGTGTTGCGCTTAAAAAACGGATATGTCTACAGGTTTTTCACACGGACACACGGTCCATGTGAGAAACCTGACATGTGCGCACCACTATTGAGTACAATGGGTGTGCTTGTGTCTGTATTTGCGTTTCTTAAAAAAACGGACTGCATGCGGACAGAAAAAATGGGCTTATGAAGGGGCCTCAGACTAGCCAGACGAAACACATAGGAACTATTACATTAAGGTGTGCATGCTGGTTTTCTGGAGAAAAAAATACCTTAATAAGTCAGTATATTTTTGCTTAACTCGGAAGTGAACAAAACTATTGCTCCTTGGGTGGAGCATGGGCAGGATGTTGTGTTGCTACTCTTCAAATTCATGAAAAGTTACACCACTTAAATGGTGTAAATTACTCCAGACACTGATAAAATATTCCACTGCCTTCAAACCATCAATATGGTTGATGGACTAGTAAAAGTTATATTTTAACTTATTAGTCGCACCCTGCTTATCATATTGTCTTTTTGATCGGTGGTCATAGACAGGGGATACCCTAATGGCATTTTGAGAAAGGCTTATAATGAAGCCAAAGGGGTTAACAGAAACAATCTACTGGTACCTACTGAAATGTCCACATGTAGATACATCACAACCTACAATAATGGTGCACAACAAATCCGGGCAATATTGCAAAAACATTGGTCCATACTTCTTATGGATGAGGACATTGGAGAAATGGTAGGTCAACATCCCAGAATTACTTTCCAGAAAGGGAGTTCCATTGGGGACAGATTGGTACACAGTCACTACTCTTACCAAAAAAAAAAAAAGAAACCTGACTTTCTAATCATCTGAGGGGGTGTTACAAATGTAGTGGCTGTGTGGCATGCCCTGTCATATCAACAGGATTCAGTTTTTCAAGTGGAATAACAAGAAAGGAATATCAAATATATCACTTCATTAACTGTGGAACTAAAGGGGTGATATATAGAGCGGTCTGTCCATGCGGCCTTGAATACAGTATATAGGCAAAACCATACGTGAATTTAGAAGACGAGTGGGAGAACACTTGAGGGACATTGCCCTAAAAAGAGAAACTCCCCTGGCTAGACACATGAATGCCAAACATAACTGAAAAAGCTGTGATTTGAAATTCATCGGGATAGATAGAATCAATGCGCCTAAAAGAGGTGGGAATTGGGAACAAGCTTTACTGCAATGTGAGACAAAATGGATCTATCGCCTCAAAACACAAACAACTAGAGGCGTTAATGAAATCCTTATTAAAAGTTGTTTCCTCTAGAATAGAGCTGTAATAATGCCAATCTCCATTGGGGGATATACCCAAGTGTAGACACCAAATTATGGATAATGCTACTCACCAATATCCCATGCACAACCTCAGTTCTTCTTTCTGTGCTGCCTCTTGCTCTTGAGGGTGATATAGGGCAAAAAATAGGGCAAGCCGCCGCGGAATAAGGGCGCCTCATCTCGTTTTCCTATCCTAGGGTGCCAACCTCCATTGATAGGTGACAGGAGTCGGATAGAGACTATCCCTCTAACTTTCTCTTTTCCGTGTACTAGGACTGAAGTATACGTCTCACTGTGGGATTGTTTAATATATTTCCATACCATTTCTCCAATCGTTCAATATTTCAAACTAGTCAATTCTTGGAGTGGTGCTCTGCCATAGCCATATAACTTGGTTCATTAGTCAAATCAGTATATCTCTGATCTAAATGAAAAATAAATATTTTTCCCTCTTATGTATTTAATTATCAAATGCTTTGACTTTAGATTCTCCTTCCTATAGGGAGGTCCAGGTAGGATCTTATTTGGGTTAAAGAATTGTCTGTTTATAGCACAAAGCGCTTTTTTCTAGCAGCATATGTGCTTGAAAGGGTTAAACATTTTGTCATCTATGACGCGGCCCCAGGATGTGACGTCTGCGGTCCGGCGCTGCGTTCCAGCTGCTTGCACTCCGGAAGTCACAAAATGATATACACACATTGAAGCTGGAAATGACGTGTGCTGTTCATCTATGCGCTCCACAGCAGCGCGCATAGGATGTGACGTCGGAATACCCGACATGAGGATTATCTGGCGGTCTATTTAACGGCAGCTTATAACAGGTATGACAGGCCGTTCTACTCCCCCGCTGTTATAATGGTCTCCCGTGTGAATTGATGGAGAGACACTTTACCTTCCCCTGATGAGTATAACAAATGAAACGCGTAGGGAAGTAACTGTTTCTATGGGGTTACGGTATGGGTCATAGCTGGTAAATTTTGATTGTGGGGTATTTGTGTAGATGAAAAGGTGCCTCCTCCCCAGACACAATGCCAGCAACTATGGTCCCAGTCTCACCTGATGAATCAGAAATATAAGGCGAGATCGTTCCTTTATTATATTTTTGAATTATCTATGAATTTTTTGCACTTTATCCAATACTGTTGACCTATGATTTTCCAAATGTGGGTTTCAACTTGAGTCTAGATATTGCATGAAGCAAATTGCTTCTTGGATCCTTGGAGGGATATATAGGTCATAATTTTTGGTCCCTCGGATCCTTCTAGTGACATTTTAATTATTGTGGTATATTCAGCATTTAGCTGAATGTGATTTTTGTGAGTCTATTTGTTGTTTGTGATTTTGTATTTGAGTACTTTTTTTACACAATATATTAAAAGTTATATTTTAACTTATTAGTCGCACCCTGCTTATCATATTGTCTTTTTGATTGGTAGTCATAGCTTTTAGAGCAAACCTCAGACAGGCCTGCACATGTGCCTTCTTACGCAAGGGGACATTGCAGGCACTGGGTTTTAAACCTTTACTGCGTAATGTGTAACCAATGGTTTTCTTGGTGACTGTGGTCCCAGCTGCCTTGAGATCATTAACAAGTTCCCCAGTGTAATTTTAGGCTGCTCTCTCACCTTCTAAGGATACCTCATGAGGTGAGATTTTGCATGGAGCCACAGATCGATGTTCATTGACAGTCATTTTGTATTTCTTCCATTTTCTTACTATTGCACCAACAGTTGTCTCCTCACTCAGCATCTTACGTATGGTTTTGTTGCCCATTCCAGCTTTGTGCAGGTCTACGATCCTGTCACTGACATCCTTATAAAGCTCTTTGGTCTTGCCCATGTTGTAGAGTTTAGAGTCTGACTGATTAATTGAGTCTGTGGACAGGAGTCTTTTATAAAGGTAGCTATGTAAGACAGTAGTCTTTAACGCAGGTAATGAGTCGATTAGGAGCATCTAACTGGTCTGTAGGAGCCAGAAGTCTTAATGGTTGGTAAGGGAACAAATACTTATTTCTCACTGCAAAATGCAAATAAATGTATATAATTTATACAATGTGTTTTTCTGGAATTTATTTTTGATATTCTATCTCTCAATGTTAAAATTAACCTACACTTATAGATTGTTCATGTCTTTGTCTGTGGGCAAACTTACAAAATCAGCAAGGGATCAAATACTTATTTCCTTCACTGTAACTAACCATGCAAGTATGTCACTGTAACAGTATTGGCAAAAATCGTATCATTACAATAGTAGGTCACTAATGTATAATTGCCAAATATATCATACAACCTGTCAAATACAACTTTATTTGTGTAATTTAATCAGCTGGATGAAACATTCACAGTTAGCCCAGCCATTTACAGTAGCAATGTATGTTTTTCAGTAACTCCGTCTGAGTATTTGTATATTACAGATCTTTCCTGGGCCTCAATGGTGGAAAAGAATAAACAATTTCAATAGATTAAATGGTAAAATAGATTGGAGAAAAAAGATGAAATAGTAAAAAGTAAATTGGAGAAAAAAAATAAGATCAAACAACTTTTAAAAAATACCAAAAATATCAACTTCAGTGTTGAACCACAGAAATTAATAATAAAATATTTGGGAAGACTCAATAAGACACTAACCATGATGAAATGGTTAGTATCTTGCATCATAACTGTTCAGTATTTCCTAAACAGTGAAAGCTATGCCATTTGTAGCAGAAAAATAGTAAAAAAAAAAAACCCTACATTTTCAAGCCTTATGTCTCTAGATTTTGTAAATAATTTTGAAAAGATAATACATTCCTAAAATGGAATGGCATTTAGAATTAGAAGAATCTCTGAAACGTTTACACCTGCACTCCAGACTAATCACCCTCTTTGACTGCTCCTAAGCAGAATAGTCTTTTATATAATCCATCTCTCAGAAAGAAGTCTATACAGGATCCTAAAATCTGTACACTGTTTTGTTTTACTAATCACAAAGTAGATGATGCTGTAATGCTTAGTGAATATTGAGTATACTAAAAAATTCCTGTGTAAGTTTCCATCTAAAATATATATATATATATATATATATATATATATATATATATGTGTATATATATATATATATATATTGCTAAAAAAAATAAGGGGAACACTTAAACAACAGACTATAACTCCAAGTAAATCAGACTTCTGGACTTCTGTGAAATCAAACTGTCCAATTAGGAAGCAACGCTGACAATCAATTTCACATGCTGTTGTGCAAATGGAATAGACAACAGATGGAAATTATTGGCAATTATCAAGACACTCTCAATATAGGAGTGGTTCTACAGATGGGGACCACAGACCACATCTCAGTACCAATGCTTTCTGGCTGATGTTTTGGTCACTTTTGAATGTTAGTTGTGTTTTCACACTCGTGGTAGCATGAGACAGACTCTACAACCCACACAAGTGGCTCTGGTAGTGCAGCTAATCCAGGATGGCACATAAATGCGAGCTGTGGCAAGAAGGTTTGCTGTGTCTGTCAGTGTAGTGTCCAGAGGCTGGAGGCGCTACCAGGAGACAGGCCAGTACACCAGGAGATGTGGAGGGGGCCATAGGAGGGCAACAACCCAGCAACAGGACCACTACCTCAGCCTTTGTGAAATGAGGAACAGGAGGAGCACTGCCAGAGCTCTGCAAAATGAACTCCAGCAGGCCACAAATGTGCATGTGTCTGCACAAACGGTAAGAAACCGACTCCATGAGGTTGGTCTGAGTGCCCGACGTCCACAGATGGGGGTTGTGCTCACAGCCCAACACTGTGGAGGATGCTTGACATTTGCCATAGAACACCAGGATTGGCAAATTCGCCACTGGCGCCCTGTGCTCTTCACAGATGAAAGCAGGTTCACACTGAGCACGTGATAGACGTGACAGAGTCTGGAGATGCCGTGGAGAGCGATCTGCCCACAACATCCTTCAGCATGACCGGTTTGGCAGTGGATCAGTAATGGTGTGGGGTGGCATATCTTTGGAGGGCCGCACAGCCCTCCATGTGCTCGCCAGAGGTAGTCTGACTGCCATTAGGTACCAAGATGAGATCCTCAGACCCCTTGTGAGATCATATGCTGGTGCGGTTGGGCCTGGGTTCCTCCTAATGCAGGACAATGCCAGACCTCATGTGGCTGGAGTGTGTCAGCCGTTCCTGCAAGATGAAGGCATTGAAGCTATGGACTGGCCAGCCCGTTCCCCAGACCTGAATCCAATTGAACACATCTGGGACATCCTGTCTCGCACCTTCCACCAATGTCACATTGCACCACAGACTGTCCAAGAGTTGGCAGATGCTTTAGTCCAGGTCTGGGAGGAGATCCCTCAGGAGTTCATCCGCCGCTTCATCAGAACATGCCCAGGCATTGCAGAATGGTCATACAGGCACATGGAGGCCACCCACAGTACTGAGCATCATTTCCTTGTCTTGATGCATTTCCACTGAAATGGGATCAGCCTGTAACTTCATTTTCCACTTTGATTTTGAGCATCATTCCAACTCCAGACCTCCGTGGGATATTAGTTGTGATTTACATCGATCATTTTTAGGTTTTATTGTTCTCAACACATTCCATTATGTAATGAATAAAGATTTACAACTGGAATATTTCAATCAGTGATATCTAGGATATGGGATTTTAGTTTTCCCTTTATTTTTTTTGAGCAGTGTATATATTTTTATATATATAATATACATATGATTCTCGCAAAATTAACAAAATTAGAATTTCATCAAAAAGTAAATTTATTTCAGTTCTTCAATACAAAAAGTGAAACTTATATATTATATAGAGTCATTACAAACAGAGTTTTATTTCAAGTGTTTATTTCTGTTAATGTTGATGATTATGGCTTACAGCCAGTGAAAACTCAAAAATTATTTATTAATGTTTTTCTGTGGTATGACTATCTAAATTAAAGGGATAATCACTCAAAGTTTGAAAATTGTTAATTTTTTTTTACATTTTTGTCAAATTTTTGATATTTTTTATAAATAAACACAAAACATGCCTAAATTTACCATGATCATGAATTATATTATGTCTAACGCCAGTGGGTTTATACCTTGTTTCTTTGGCATTACTCTGCATGTCTCTGCTTTAACCCTTTGCTCCTCTCCCCCAAACTTGCAGGGATACTGTAGTCTGTTATCTCTACTGTATGGATGCGGCTCAGTTCCATGTGCCGCTGCGTAGCTATACATGTGCTCTGATGTCTTTGCTCTGCTGCATGACCACCTGCACGTGCGGTCCCTCACTGCCACTGTGGAAGCTATCCGTGGGTTGCAAGGTCCTCTGTAGCTGGTGCATGACTTTCCACGTGTGTTCAGGCTAGCAGTCACTGCCAAGTGCCCTAAGCCACAGTTCCTCTGATGTCTGTGCTGTAATGGTTTCTGTTTGTGCTTGGGGTACGTGCGGCCACACCTTCCCTGCTTTTATTAGTGTTTGTATGTGTACTTTTGTTGCTTTCCTCAGCTTATCCCTGAGGGGCAGCTTCTACATAAACTCTCTGTTTCCTGTTGGGCGTTGTCAGAGAATTGCATTATGTTTCTGAGTCTTGCCTTGTGTGTGAGGTATCCAGCTACCGTTCTGTCTGCAGTATATTCTGGGAGAGCCGATACTTGTTTTTTCACCTGTTCTGGGGGAAAAGTACCCAGATCCATTAGTATCTTGTTTTTTCACCTGTTCTGGGGGAAGAGTACCCAGATCCGTTAGTATCTTGTTTTTCTGCCTGTTTTGGGGCAGAGTACCCAGATCTGTTAGTATCTAGTTTTTTCCGCCTGTTCTGGGGGCAGAGTACCAAGATCCGTTTGTGTCTCGTTCTTCTGCCTGCTCTGGGGTCAGAGTACCCAGATCTGTTTATGTCTTGTTTTTCCACCTGTTCTGGGGGCAGAGTACCCAGATCCGCCTATCCTGGAGGCTGCATATCAGTACCTGATCCTGTCTGAAATGTGTCCTCTGTGTTATGTTCCTGCAGTCCTTTTGTGTCTGACATCCTGTACCCAGTGACTGAGAACCTCCTAGGCTCATCTTTTAAAGATGGAGTCCAGTGTTCTTGCTGAGCGTTTACTACGCTGTGCTCAGCCTGCTATGCGGCGCTAACTCCGCCCGGCACAGGTCAGGCCAGCAGTGCTTGCACCATCCCGCTTGAGTTCCTTCCTAGGTCCAATGCCCAATTGTCCGATGTCCAGCCTGTGTCTGTTGTCCTTCCTGTGTCCAATGTCCTGAGGTTCAGGCTGTGTCCAGATGTCCAGCCTGTGTCCGATAACCTGATGTCCAATCTGAGTCAAACATCCTGAGGTCCAGCCTGTGTATGATGACCTCATGTCCAATCTGAGTCCGATGTACTGAGGTCCAGCCTGTGTCCTGATGTCCAGCCTGTGTCCGATGTCCTGATGTCCAGTCTCTGACCCGATATTCCACCGGTTCCTCGGGGTCCATCCTGTGATGACGTCTATCCTGGGTTGGTGTCTGATGTTCTCCTGCTTAGCCTGTGCTACGCCTGAGGCCTGAGAGAGAGGCCGTCCTATTAAGTCCATGCTAGATGACCCTGGACTGCTTCAACTCATGCTGTCCTCCTGCCTTTGTCTGTTATCCTGAGACGTGTACCCTTCCTTGATGTGTGGAATAGGGATACTGGCATCATTATGTTTTGTTTATGTACTGTGTTTTCATTTAAGTAAACTTTGTTTCTTCATACCTGAAGTTGTGCGGTGTAATCTAGTTCTGCACATTGCCATCTGCTTAGCTGCCACAGACCCTGCTCGCTGCCTTTCCCTAGTCTAGGTAGGCCAGGTTACTCTATGTGGTCCAGTGGGTCCATATACCATTGCCACTTGGGACACTCGCCCACGACGTCATGGCCTGGTGATGTGGAGACGTCGGATTGGCCGCTTCTGCGGTCGCAGTCGTAACAGCGTGTCTTGAAAAAACAATCTCAAAATGACTGGGATTTGTTGAGACATTCCACATAAAGTGACACTGGTCAGATTTCAAAAATTTGGCCCGGTCACTAAGGGGCTAAAATAAGTGTCCACATTAGAGATGGGGAAATGGAACGATTTGCGTGACTCCAGTCTATCAGCTGTGCCTGCCTGTCTATCAGCCGTGTCTGCCAGCCTGCATATCTTAGCACCTGGGAGTGCTCTTATATTATGTTTGACTCCCTTTGTCTGCATGATTTGCCACTGTTAGACAGCCTCAACACGTGGGGATTGCCTGTTTGTTAGGGAATCCTCACATATGTTGAGTAGAGTTGACCGACTTTTACTTTTTTCGGATCGAGACAAAAAAGTCGGGTCGGGTGAAATCAGCCGATTATTGCGAAAAGTCGGGGGCCGACTAAAACATGAAACCCAATGCAAGTCAATGGGAAATCAAAGGCGGCAGTGAGTGGAGGACAGGAAAACACCTACAGTGCCCATTTTAATGCCAAAAACATCAATTCTTATTACTTAAGCTTGACAATCTTAATTTACTTTATAATAATAGTTAGGCATTGAAAACTGGGGGTCATTTGGCTAAAGTTGTGGGGGGGTTGGGCTGGCTCAAGATTTTCGTGGGCCCAGGAAACGCGGAATATGTCACAGAGGTGGAGCAGGGAGAGGTAAGTATTTCAACTTTGCAAGTGCTGTGATCCAGAGCAAGCAGGGGGGGCCCACTCGTTGGCACTGGCACAGGGCCCCTCATAGTACGGTGGTGTGTTTGACGACGGGTGGCACCTCCCACTGGCAGAAACACTTTTGCGTACTATGAGGGGCCCTGTGCCTGTGACGTCGCCAACAAGTATGCCTCTCGCCTGATGAAGGAACCTGCACTTTCATCTGCACCATCCTCTTTGCTCCCGTGTAAGGTGGTATTGTATGCGGGAAGGGGAACCTGACTTTCAGCAGGGTCAGATTCTGGCTGTGTAGAGTGCAAGGGGAATGTAGTGGTGGTCTGGGTCAATGTACCAGCAGACTCATCTAGCAGTGGCTGGGCAATGGGCAGGATGAGGAGGAAACACAGATACAGGCCCAAATAATAAAGTAGGCTAAATGCAGTTCAGAATTGGTAATAGGACTAAACGGGCAGCATTGCTTTGTTCAGTGGAGGACAACTGTAATGAGCGGCAGACACAGTTAGTAGGCCCAAATAATAAAGTAGGCTAAATGCAGTTCAAAATTGGTAACAGGACTAAACGGACGGCATTGCTTTGTTCACTGGAGGACAACTGTAATGAGTGGCAGACACAGTTAGTAGGCCCAAATAATAAAGTAGGCTAAATGCAGTTCAAAATTGGTAACAGGACTAAACGGACGGCATTGCTTTGTTCACTGGAGGACAACTGTAATGAGTGGCAGACACAGTTAGTAGGCCCAAATAATAAAGTAGGCTAAATGCAGTTCACAATTGGTAACAGGACTAAGCGGGCGGCATTGCTTTGTTCAGTGGAGGACAACTGTAATGATTGGCAGACACAGTTAGCAGGCCCAAATAATAAAGTAGGCTAAATGCAGTTCAAAATTGGTAACAGGACTAAACAGGTGGCATAGCTAGGTACAGGGGTGGGCTCCTCTGCTGAGTAGCAGACAGTGGTAGTAGGCGCAAAGTATTAACTGGTCTAAATGGAGGCCAGGGCCCCTGTATATTTTAACTATCAACTATCATTTCAACAAATTTGTATTGGCAGTGCCATTGAAGGATTTAGCAGCACAGACTACACAGTGTTGGAGCAGGGAGAGGTAAGTATTGCAAGTGGTAGAGCACTGTTCGAGCTGGGGGGAACACTTTCTCGTGGTCGGTGGTACTGGCACAGGGCCCCTCATATTACGACGGTGTGTCTGATGTTGGTTGTGCACCACCACCATCAGAGACACTTCATTGTACTATGAGGGACCCTGTACCAGTGCCGTCGCCCAAGAGTGGGCACACCCACCTGTCCAGGCAAACGGCACTCGCACGGGTGCTTGCGCCAGGTGGTGACCACGGCCCTGTGGGGGGGAATCAGCCCATTTAGGGAGATATAAAAATGGCCTATGGTGGACATTCAGCATCTGCAAATGGAGGAATTGGAGCAGTCAGTAAGAGGAGGCCAAAAGCAAGACATTTTTCTGGCAAGCTACGTGTCAGCAGGGGAAGGTGGGGCAAAATAATTTGAAATCCATGATTGGTTCATTTTAATGAAGGTTAGATCATCAACATTTTGGGTAGCCAGACATGTCCTTTTTTCGGTCAGTATTGAACCAGCAGCACTGAAGACCCTTTCTGATAGCACACTAGCAGCAAGGCAAGCGAGTTCCTGCAATGCATATTCTGCCAATTCTGGCCAGGTGTCTATTTTAGATGCCCAGTAATCAAAGGGGAATGACCTGTGAGGGAGAACATCGATAAGGGAGGAAAAGTAGTTCGTAACCATACTGGACAAATGCTGTCTCCTGTCACTTTAAATCGATGCAGCAGCAGCACCTGTAGTGTCAGCGGTCATTGCGAAATCACTCCACAAACTGGTCATAAAACTCCTCTGTCCAACGCCACTTCGGATTTGTGCACTTCTAACACCTCTGCCATGTTGCCCCTTACGGCTCGTGTGAGAACCATCACCGCCGCTGTGTGCTAGGAATACCTGAACCAAACGGTCTACAAGAGTTGCTTGTTTGGTAGCCAATATTTGCTCATTTCCTTAATGTGCGTCAAACTTTGCATTAGCAGACGCATTAGTGGGATGCTCATGCTTATGATGGCGTTGTCTGCACTTACCAGCCGTTTGCATTCCTCAAAACACTGAACGACTTGACAGAGGTCTTGTAGCTTCGACCACTGCACACCATACAACTCCATGTCTGCCATCCAAGTGCCTGCCCGTGTATGTGTATCCTCCCACAAATTAATTACAGCACGCCTCTGTTCACACAGCCTCTGAACCATGTGCAGTGTGGAGTTCCACCTTGTTGCAATGTTGATTATTAGGCGGTGCTGGGGAAGATTCAGCGATCGCTGATGGTTCGGCATACAGCTGGAGTGTACGGGCGACCGGCGGATGTGCGAGCAAAGTCTTCGCACCTTCAGGAGCAGGGCTGGTAACTCCGGATAATTTTTGTGGAACCACTGCACCACCAGGTTCAAGGTGTGAGCCAGGCAAGGTATGTGTTTAAGTTCTGAAAGGGTTATGGCAGCCATAAAATTCCTTCTGTTATCACTGACTACCTTGTCTGCCTCAAGATGTACACTGCCCAGCCATGACTGAGTTTGTTGCTGCAAGTACTCGGCCAGTACCTCCGCGGTGTGTCTGTTGTCGCCCAAACACTTCATTTGTAACACAGCCTGCTGACACTTACCACTAGCTGTTCGATAATGGGACACCTCGTGTGCAACACTGGCAGCTGCGGATGGAGTGGTCATGCGACTGCACTCTGTGGACGAGCTTTCACTTCTTGAGGAGGAGGAGGGGTGGCGAACGGCTACAGCCAACTGGTTCCTAGACCGTGGGCTAGGCAGAACTGTCCCACTATGGCTGTCCCCTGTGGACCCTGCATCCACCACATTAACCCAGTGCGCCGTGATGGACACGTAATGTCCCTGGCCATGCCTACTGGTCCATGCATCTGTCGTGAGGTGCATCTTTCCACTGACTGATTTCTTCAGTGCATGGACAATGCGGTCTATGACATGCTGGTGGAGGGCTGGGATGGTTTTTCTCGCAAAGAAGTGCCGACTGGGTAGGTCATAGCGTGGTACTGCGTAGGCCATCAGGTCATTGAAAGCTTCGCTTTCAACCAACCGGTAGGGCATCATCTCTAACAAGATTAGTATAGCAATGTGGGCGTTCAAACCCTGTGTACACGGATGAGAGGATGAGTACTTTCTTTTCCTAACGAGAGTCTCTTGTAGGGTGAGCTGGACTGGAGAGCCGCATATGGTGGAACTAGCGGTCGTGGTGGTGGACATGGCAGATTGAGAGAGGGTTGGTGATGGTATTCTTGATGTTGGCCTATATACAGTGTTTCCTACCAATAACCTTGTGATTCCCTGACTGCTTTGGCCTTGCAATGACACCTCCACATTTGCTGCTGGTGGTGTCCTAACCGGTGGGCTTACAGTGAGGGAAGCAATGTAGCGTTGCTGACTACCTTCATTCTGAGCTGGTGCACCAACGGTACGGGACGTTTGGTAGTTAGTCCAGGCTTGCAAGTGCATGCTGGTTAAATGTCTAAGCATGCACGTTGTATTTAAATTTTGAAGATTCTTCCCTCTGCTAAAGGTCTTTGAGCATTTCTTACAGATAACTTTGCACTGATCATTCAGATCTTGGTTAAAAAATTCCCACACTGCACTCATCCTAATATGTAATACCTTTTCAGGCATTGCACGCTGTGCTACTTTCACCGGATGGCCATGCTGTCCTAAAACTGTTTTTGGTTTTGACAAACCTTTTTGGCCAGATACGGGCCTGCCAGATGAAAGCTGTTGCAATGTAGATGGCTGCTGTGGATCATCCTCCTCCCTTCTGAGCTACTGGCAGCGGCACCCTCTTTCCCCAATGGCTGCCAATCTGGGTCAACACCTGGGTCATCTATCACCTCCTCTTCAATGTCAAGTGCACCTTCCTCTGTGTCACCGTGTAAGGTGCTATAGCGTTCGTGACGGGGCACCATAGTCTCAACAGGGTCAGATTCTGGCTCAGTATACTGCGAGGGCAATGTAGTGATCTGAGTCAATGGAACAGCATAATAATCTAGCTGTGGCTGTGCATCTGTGCACTCTATGTCCGATTCATCTTGTAATGGGCTGTTAACAATTTCCCTCTCTAACCCAGGCACGGTATGTGTAAAGAGCTCCATGGCGTAACCTGTAGTGTCGCCTGCCGCATCCTTCACTTTTGGTTTGGGTTAAGGACACAAGGAAGCGACTTGTTCCTGACCGTGAGCATCCACTGACAACTCTCTGCTTTCATATTTCGAACTTTCTGAAGAGGAGGCGAAAGAGCTAGAGGCTGAGTCAGCAAGGAAAGCCAAAACTTTTTCTTGCTGCTCTGGCTTTAAAAGCTGTTTTCCTACTCCCAGATAAGGGAGCCTTCGAGGCCTTGTGTAGCCAGACGGTGACGCTGGCTCAACACCTCGAGCCTTTGGTGCTATTTTGCTTTTCCCACTACCACCGTCATTACCAGCTGGCAATGACCGCCCACGGCCTCTTCCACCAGACTTCCTCATTTTTGGAAATATCTAACCAAAATAACAACCGTTATATGGTACTGTAAAACAAGGTAGAAGGTGTATATAAACTTGTTGAGAATTTAAATCTCCCTTTTTTTGGGGGAGACTGCACCAAAACTCAGGCCCAGTGTATTACACGACACAATGTAAGTGGCAGAATGTGGCTGGAAGATATACAACAAACTAACAGAACTGACATAGATCCACTTAGTGCCAATTTAAATCTCCCTTTTTTGGGGGGGAAACTGCACCAAAACTCAGGCCCAGTGTATTACACTACACAATGTAAGTGGCAGAACGTGGCTGGAAGATATACGATAAACTAACAGAACTGACGTAGATCCACTTAGTGCCAATTTAAATCTCCCTTTTTTGCGGGGAGACTGCACCAAAACTCAGGCCCAGTGTATTACACTACACAATGTAAGTGGCAGAACGTGGCTGGAAGATATACGACAAACTAACAGAACTGACGTAGATCCACTTAGTGCCAATTTAAATCTCCCTTTTTTGGGGGGGAGACTGCACCAAAACTCAGGCCCAGTATATTACACTACACAATGTAAGTGGCAGAACGTGGCTGGAAGATATATGACAAACTAACAGAACTGACGTAGATCCACTTAGTGCCAATTTAAATCTCCCTTTTTTTCAGGGGAGACTGCACCAAAACTCAGGCCCAGTGTATTACACTACACAATGTAAGTGGCAGAACGTGGCTGGAAGATATACGACAAACTAACAGAACTGACGTAGATCCACTTAGTGCCAATTTAAATCTCCCTTTTTTTGGGGGGGGAGACTGCACCAAAACTCAGGCCCAGTGTATTACACTACACGAACGTGGCTGGATGATATATCAAAAAATACAAGGACTGTAGTACAATTTCAATCTCCCTACAATGATCTCAGGACAAATATGGCAGCAATAAAAAGGACTGCTGCACACAACAGTGTGGACAAATAAACAAGATAACTGCAGAAAGGAGCAACAGGATTTTTGCTTTTAAAAAAGCAGTTGGTTTGCACAGCGGTGTACAAACAGCAATGCAGCTATCTGGGAGCCTTATAAGGCAGCCTAATAAGCTCGAACAAAGTCCAGCTGACCATGATCGACATCCTTGGAGACTCGGAGCATGGAGCCGCTGTGTCAGGGCGTATACAATCAAAGAAGAAATGAGGAATCCAGCTCAACGACGTAGTGAAAAAAAATTCTTTCTTTATTCACTTGGAAATATATTCAGTGGAGGATAAAAACATCAGCAATACAAAGGATAAAAAGCGATATCAACGCGTTTCTGGTGACAAAGCACCCTTAATCATGGCCGATCCCACACTAGGATCGGGTCGGGTTTCACGAAACCCGACTTTGCCGAAAGTCAGCGATTTTTGAATTTGTCCGATCCGTTTCGCTCAACCCTATTCTCCACCCCCACTCCCTTTGATCGACTCTGTAAAGGGAATCCCTCTACAAAGGGATTGATCACGGACATTTATAGTATACTGTTCACTCCGCCATCATTCCCCCCTCCTAAACATGCTTACATGATAAAGTGGGAGAGATACCTGGGGAGGGAACTTCCGCTTCCTATCTGGCAGGTCATATGGTCTAAGGCAGCTAAATCGTCACCATGCATAACACAAAAGGAAAATCAGTACAAGATACTGATGCATTGGTATCATACGCCGGAGGTTTTACATAATATTTACCCTGCCACGTCTGATAAATGCTGGAAATGCCTGGGGGCTATGGGCTCATTGCCACATATATTCTGGGATTGCGAGACTATATCCCCATTCAGGAATAGAGTACAGGGGTTGATTTCTCAGGTGTTAGATGTACAGAGTCCTCTGGATCCAGTGACTTTTTTGCTTAATGTTCCCCCGTGCCAATGACAAAGGGCCCTGCTAGGCTGCTCCTCCATATCCTAACATCGGCGAAGTGTCTATTAGCCTCGTCCTGGAAGAAAAGATCAGCTCCCACTATGAAAAAACTCCGGAGGAAGATTAACCCCTTTACCCCCAAGGATGGTTTGCACGTTAATGACCGGGCCAATTTTTGCAATTCTGACCACTGTCCCTTTGTGAGGTTATAACTCTGGAACGCTTCAACGGATCCCAGTGATTCTGACATTGTTTTCTCGTGACATATTGTACTTCATGACAATGGTAAAAATTCTTTGATAGTACCTGCATTTATTTGTGAAAAAAACGGAAATTTGGCGAAAATTATGAAAATTTCGCAATTTTCCAACTTTGAATTTTTATGCAATTAAATCACAGAGATATGTCACACAAAATACTTAATAAGTAACATTTCCCACATGTCTACTTTACATCAGCACAATTTTGGAACCAAAATTTTTTTTCGTTAGGGAGTTATAAGGGTTAAAAGTTGACCAGCAATTTCTCATTTCTTCAACACCATTTTTTTTAGGGACCACATCTCATTTGAAGTCATTTTGAGGGGTCTATATGATAGAAAATACCCAAGTGTGACACCATTCTAAAAACTACACCCCTCAAGGTGCTCAAAACCATATTCAAGAAGTTTATTAACCCTTCTGGTGCTTCACAGGAATTTTTTGAATGTTTAAATAAAAATGAACATTTAACTTTTTTTCACAAAAAATTTAATTCAGCTCCAATTTGTTTTATTTTACCAAGGGTAACAGGAGAAAATGGACCCCAAACATTGTTGTACAATTTGTCCTGAGTACGCCAATACCCCACATGTGGGTGTAAACCACTGTTTGGGCGCATGGCAGAGCTCGGAAGCGAAGGAGCGCCATTTGACTTTTCAATGCAAAATTGACTGGAATTGAGATGGGACACCATGTTTCGTTTGGAGAGCCCCTGATGTGCCTAAACATTGAAACCCCCCACAAGTGACACCATTTTGTAAAGTAGACCCCCTAAGGAACTTATCTAGAGGTGTGGTGAGCACTTTGACCCACCAAGTGCTTCACAGAAGTTTATAATGTAGAACCAGAAAAATAAAAAATCATTTTTTCACAAAAATTAACTTTCCGCCCCCAATTTTTTATTTTCCCAAGGGTAAGAGAAGAAATTGGACCCCAAAATTTGTTGACCAATTTGTCCTGAGTGTGCTGATAACCAATGTGTGGGGGGGAACCACTGTTTGGGCGCATGGGAGGGCTCGGAAGGGAAGGAGCTCCATTTGGAATGCAGACTTAGATGGAATGGTCTGCAGGTGTTACATTGCATTTGCAGAGCCCCTAATGTACCGAAACAGTAGAAACCCCCCACAAGTGACACCATTTTGGAAACTAAACCCCCTAAGGAACTCATCTAGATGTGTTGTGAGAGCTTTGAACCCCCAAGTGTTTCACTACAGTTTCTAACGCAGCGCCGTGAAAATTAAAAAAAAAAATCAATCCCCCAAAAATTATTTTTTAGCCCCCAGTTTTGTATTTTCCCGAGGGTAAGAGGAGAAATTTGACCCCAAAAGTTGTTGTCCAATTTGTCCTGAGTACGCTGATACCCCATATGTTGGGGGGAACCACCGTTTGGGCGCATGGGAGGGCTCGGAAGGGAAGGAGTGCCATTTGGAATGCAGACTTAGATGGAATGGTCTGCAGGTGTCACATTGCGTTTGCAGAGCCCCTAATGTACCGAAACAGTAGAAACCCACCACAAGTGACACCATTTTGGAAAGTATACCCCCTAAGGAACTTATCTACATGTGTCGTGAGCGCTTTGACCCACCAAGGGCTTCACTACAGTTTATAACGCAGAGCCGTGAAAATAAAAAATCCTTTTTTTTTCCCACAAAAATTATTTTTTAGCCCCCAGTTTTGTATTTTACCAAGGGTAACAGGAGAAATTGGACCCCAAAAGTTGTTGTCCTAATTGTCCTGAGTACACTGATACCCCATATGTTGGGGTAAACCCTTGTTTGGGCACACGGGAGAGCTCGGAAGGGAAGGAGCACTGTTTTACTTTTTGAACGCAGAATTGGCTGGAATTGAGATCGGACGCCATGTCGCGTTTGGAGAGCCCCTGATGTGCCTAAACAGTGGAAACCCCCCAATTATAACTGAAACCCTAATCCAAACACACCCCTAACCCTAATCCCAACAGTAACCCTAACCACACCTCTAACCCTGACACACCCCTAACCCTAATCCCAACCCTATTCCCAACTGTAAATGTAATCTAAACCCTAACTGTAACTTTAGCCCCAACCCTAACCCTAACTTTAGCCCCAACCCAAACTGTAGCCCTAACCCTAGCCCTAACCCTAACCCTAGCCCTAACCCTAACCCTAATGGAAATAAATACATTTTTTTAATTTTTCCCTAACTAAGGGGGTGATGAAGGGGGGCTTGATTTACTTTTATAGTGGGTTTTTTAGCGGATTTTTATGATTGGCAGCCGTCACATACTGAAAGACGCTTTTTATTGCAAAAAATATTTTTTGTGTTACCACATTTTGAGAGCTATAATTTTTCCATATTTTGGTTCACAGAGTCATGTGAGGTCTTGTTTTTTGCGGGACGAGTTGACGTTTTTATTGGTAACATTTTCGGGCACGTTACATTTTTTGATCGCTTTTTATTCAGATTTTTGTGAGGCAGAATGACCAAAAACCAGCTATTCATGAATTTCTTTTGGGGGAGGCGTTTATACCGCTCAGCGTTTGGTAAAATTGATAAATCAGTTTTATTCTTCGGGTCAGTACGATTACAGCGATACCTCATTTATATCATTTTTTTATGTTTTGGCGCTTTTATACGATAAAAACTATTTTATAGAAAAAATAATTATTTTTGCATCGCTTTATTCTCAGGACTATAACTTTTTTATTTTTTTGCTGATGATGCTGTATGGCAGCTCGTTTTTTGCAGGACAAGATGACGTTTTCAGCTGTACCATGGTTATTTATATCTGTCTTTTTGATTGCGTGTTATTCCACTTTTTGTTCGGCGGTATGATAATAAAGCGTTGTTTTTTGCCTCGTTTTTTTTCCCTTTTCTTATGGTGTTTACTGAAAGGGTTAACTAGTGGGCCAGTTTTATAGGTCGGGCCGTTACGGACGCGGCGATACTAAATATGTGTACTTTTATTGTTTTTTTTTATATTTAGATAAAGAAATGTATTTATGGGAATAATATTTTTTTTTCCATTATTTAGGAATATTTTTATTTATTTATTTTTTTACACATTTTGAAATTTTTTTAAAAACTTTTTTACATTGTCCCATGGGGGGACATCACAGATCGGTGATCTGACAGTTTGCACAGCACTCTGTCAGATCACCGATCTGAGAGCAGTGCAGGCTTCTTCACAGTGCCTGCTCTGAGCAGGCTCTGTGAAGCCACCTCCCTCCCTGCAGGACCCGGATCCGCGGCCATCTTGGATCCGGGTCTGGAGCAGGCAGGGAGGGAGGTAAGACCCTCGCAGCAACGCAATCACATCGCGTTGCTGCGGGGGGCTCAGGGAAGCCCGCAGGGAGCCACCTCCCTGCGCGATGCTTCCCTGCACCGTCGGCACATCGCGATCTAGTTTGATAGTGCCGGATGTCAGCTGCGATAGACAGCTGACACCCGGACGCGATCGGCCGCGCTCCCCCCGTGAGCGCCGCCGATCGCGCTGGACGTACTATCCCGTCCGTGGTCATAGGGGCCCACCCAACCTCGACGGGATAGTACGTCCGATGTCAGAAAGGGGTTAAATAAATGAGACGTATGGAGAATCTTACAGCCTGTATTAATAATCAACTTGATTTGTTCAATTGCATCTGGGCTCCATGGGATGACTATGTAACTAAGCTAACCAACTGATGTTACATGCCTTTTTTCTTTCTTTCTGTGTCTTTTCCCCTCCCTGACTTTTTCCCTATCCCTTCCCCGTACCCCACCTACTCTTAGATGATGCATTAGATGTTTGCCCTAATTTTAATTGGAGCAGCAGTGCTGCATACTGTGCCACTGGAAGAAACATCTAAAACGTTTTGCATTGTTTTGCATAATTTTGCTACAACTATACTTATATTTATGATGTTATTTGTATGAGAAAAAGGAAAATCTTTCAAAAATAAACAGTTTAAAAAAAAAAGAAGGGGGATGAGTGGAAGACCACCTTTAATACACCTAAGAGACATGATGAAAACCTAGTGATGCCATTTGGGTTAACTAATATTCCTGCTGTCCTTCAGCACTTTGTAAATGACATTTTTTGTCACCTCACGGGTAGATTTGTGGTGGTCTATCTTGGTGACATATTGATTTATTCGCCTGACCTTGAGTCACATCAGGTACATGCCAGGCAGGTTTTACAGACAATAAATAATTTGTCAAACCAGAGAAATCTATGCTCTTGGTTCAGGAGATTCCTTTTCTGGGTTATTACTTATCGTTCACCAGTTTTTGCATGGATCTGGCAAAAGTCTGGGCGGTACTGGATTGGGAACGTCATGAGGTCTTAAATGCTTTGCAAAGATTTTTAGGTCTAGCCAACAACTGCCATAAGTGCATCAAAAACTTTTTGGTAGTGGCCAAACCTCTGACAGATATGACAAGGAAAGGGATGGACTTTTCCATATGGTCCAGTCCAGCCAGTGATGCATTTGATATCTAAATAAATGTTTTACTTCCATGCCAATTCTTATACAGCCTAACATCACTCAGTCATTCATTATAGAGGTTGAGATGTCTGAAGTGGGGGTGGTGTATTGTCGCAGGTCGCATCTCCAAGTAAATGGTGTCCGTGTGCATACTTTAAAAAAAAAAAACTGTCATCTGCTGAGAAACACTATGAAATTGGTAATTGGGAACTCTTGGCAATAAAGTGGGCTTTTAAAGAGTGTTGACATTTTTTGGAGGGGGCGGTACATCTGGTCATGGTAATCACGATCATAAAAATGTTATATATTTGTAATATGCTAAGCGCTGACACCAAACAAGCAAGATCATCATTGTTCTTCACCAGATTTAACTTTTTTGTGACGTATAGGCTGGGAATAAGAACATTAGGTGGATGCATTATGTCATTGTTTTTCTGGGGGTGGAGATAATTGTGAAACAGTTATATATGCTCGCCCCTGACAATTGGGATTGCCAATGTTAGTTCTTACTGCCTGGTTCTGGAGTTGGAGGTGTAGTTCATGGTTAGTGTTAATTTCAGTGGAGAGTTTTAGTTTTTTTCCAATTAGAAATCATCCACTCCTAAGTTTGTAAGATAATTTATTAATTGATCTTGCTAGCATGAAGGTAGAAAAATGACCGAACAAAGATGTTAGCACAATCTCCTGTCTCCCTCAATACAATTTCATCAAGTTTAACCCCTTAATGACACTAGCTTTTTCCGGTTTTGCATTTTCATTTTTCGCTCCCCTTCTTTCCAGAGCCATAACTTTTTTATTTTTCCGTAAATATGGCCATGTGAGGGCTTATTTTTTGCAGGACAAGTTGTACTTCTGAATTACATCATTGGTTTGAGCATGTCGTGTACTGGAAAACAGGAAAAAAATTCCAAGTGTGGTGTAATTTAAAAAAAAAGTGCAATCTCACACTTGTTTTTTGTTTGGCTTTTTTCTATGTTCACTAAATGCTAAAACTGACCTGCCATTATGATTCTCCAGGTCATTACAAGTTCATAGACACCAAAAATGTCTAGGTTCCTTTTTATCTAAGTGGTGAAAAAAAAAATCCAAAATGTACTTTAAAAATTGCGCAATTTTCCGATACCTGTAGCATCTCCATATTTCTGGATCTGGGGTGGGTGAGGGCTTATTTTTTGCATGCCGAGCTGATGTTTTTAATTGTACCATTTTGGTGCAGATATGTTCTTTTGATCGCTCATTATTGCATTTTAATGCAATGTCACGGCGACCAAAAAAATGTAATTCTGGTATTTTGATTTTTTTTATCGCTACGCCATTTAGCGATTAGGTTAATCTTTTTTTTTATTGATCGGGTGATACCAAATATGTGTAGGTTTGATTTTTTTACTTTTTTATTTTGAATGGGACAAAAGGGGAGTGATTTAAACTTTTATATTTTTTTCATATTTTTAAAAACTTTTTTTTAAATTTTGGCATGCTCGAATAGCCTCCATGGGTAGCTAGAAGCTGCCACAACTTGATCGGCTCTGCTACATAGAGGCGATGCTCAGATCACCCCTATGTAGCAGAATTACTGCATTGCTATGAGCACTGACCACTGGGTGGCACTCATATAGCAATCCGGCATCAACAACCATAGAGGTCTCAAGCAGACTTCTGGTTGTTATGTCGATGTGCCGATGACCCCCGATCACATGACAGGGGTCACCGGTGAGCGCATTTCCGGCCAGATAGCTGGAAGTGCTTGTTAAATGCCGCTGTCAGAGTTTGACAGTGGTATTTAACTAGTTAAAAACTGCAGGTGGATCACGATTCGACCCGCACCTGTTGTGGGCACATGTCAGCTGTTCAAGACAGCTGACATGTCCTGGCTTTGATGCGGCCTCACCGCCGGAGCCCACATCAAAGCGGAGGTTCTGCCCTCGGACATATTATTCCGTCCGAGGGCAGAAAGGGCTAAATAGATAAAAATAAGGGTGTATCTTAACAATAACTTTAGCTTGGAAAATGTGTGGATTGTTCAGGAGATTATTACTTGCAGTTTTGTCTATGTGCATATCCTCATCCTCTGCTATTTCAGCTTATCACTACTCTGGGTGGGAGAAGGGACAGATCAGAGTAGATATAGGAGCATAGCAAGGCATGAGAACCCAGCTTCTCCACCTTCAGGAGTAATCTGAGGGACAGGGATAGGCCAGGGCACCCCAGGTCTAGCGATCTGGTTAGCCCCCAAGGTCCCAACACCTTCATGACATTATCCCAGTCTATCACCCTACCCGTGCTCTCCATTCTAATGATCTAAGGATAACATGTTCCATATTTCGAATCTTCCACTCCTAGCTTTTAGACTCTTCTTGTGTTGCAACAGTCCTCTGTAATGCCCTATCACAGACAATCTGGTTACTTGCCAGTGTTCGTAATGTTAACCGTGCCCTAAAAACACATTTCTATAGATGGGCATATCACAGCACCGCACCAATCTAGCGCCTTTCTGTTTTACTTTCTACATTTTTCTCAGAATCTGGTCCTATCATCTTCTCACTCATCCTCAATGTACTCAGTATCAATTTGTATCTGTATACATAAAGATACTGGCCCCTGACTGTCATGTGCAATTTTACTTGAATACCTTTATGTATTATAATGATGGCTGGACTATACACGACAAGCAGTTTTAACCTTTTGCGTCGCCCCTATTTTCTTATAGATTGTAAGCTTGTGACCTGGGTCCTCCCTCCTCTTGTTTAAATTGTAGAATTGTGTTACTCTGTAATGTCTGATATTGTTTGTACATGCACCCTCTGAATTGTACAGTTCTGCAGAATTATTAACTAGTGTATAAACTAAGTGCGCTATGCTGTTCATTCCCTTGCAGGGTGCACTCTCCATCTCAGAATATGGCAGCCTTGGCAGGGGAGAGGGACACTTGAATTATTGTAACCCTAAAATTCGCAAGGATGTGTGAGAAGGAAATTCAGAGATATAGCGCTATAGCTTCTATATCATGCTCAAATAAGGAAGTTCAAACTGTCTTTGTACCTGCAGAGGAAACGTGCTAGTTAATGTCCAGTGATTGCAACAGTAGTGTCTATATATATATATATATATATATATATATATATACGATCACTTGAAAGGGTTGACCAGTGAAAACAAGTGATAGCTCATTGATTGGTTCACGTATGACCTCTGGGAATCACTCCAATTTTTATCCCCGTTACAATGGAGCCACAGCATGCATACCGGATTGCTGCTCCATTCAGTCTTTATGGGAATGCCAGAATAAGTAGAGTGCACTGCTCAGCAACCCAATACGTGGAGCAGTGAGCAAGAGTGCACACTATCGTTACAGTCTTACGGGGATAAAAGTGCTTTGTTGTGCCAAACCGTGCAGATCCTATATCCTATGGTCTGGATCCGATCAATAAGTTATCTCCTATCTGTGGATAAGTAATAAACTGTTTTCTCAAGACAACCCTTTAAGAAAGGAGCGTAAAAATGGGACAAGAATTATGAGATAAGTTTTTTTTAAACAGTAGTCTGGCTTAGGAAACATTCTTACATAACCCATTAAAGTGAATCTGTAAGCAAGATTTTGCTATGCAATCTAAAAGCAGCATAGTGTAGGGACAGAGATCCTTATTCCAGCAATGTGCCATTGTAGTTTTTGTAAAGCCCTGTTTTCTCTATCGCAGAACCAGCAGTTCTCTGAATACTGAGCTCTGTATAACCCAGCCCACACCACTGATTGGCAGCTTTCTGTGTACACTGTACCTTGGCAAAAAGCTGCTAAACAGTTGTAGGGGCAGCACTGCACAGAGTAGGAGGACTGCATGGCATGTGACACCTAGTCCTTTAGTGATAATTTCCTGCTGATAAAACATTGATTTAATTGAAATCACAAGAAGCAGCCCATTAAGTAACACATTACTGGAATCAGGGTCTCTGTCCCTACATAATTCTGCTCTCAGATTAAATAGCAGAAACTTAGTGACATATTCCCTTTAATGAATGTATTATTCAATTCTGTCCAGGATCCTCATCTATGAACTAGAGTGGAGAATAGCTGAGAACATTTAAATACATTTTTTTTTTGACTGGCACTTTCACTACTGAGGACCCTGCAGTAGAATAAATTGACACAAAGCTCATTGATTTAAATGAAAACCATGTAATGGACTTATGTAGTAAATAAACATTTGTGGCCTGTATGCTGTGTTTTTACAGGCAAATGAGCGATCAGTAAAGGAGGGAAGCAGCACTGGGTGAAGAATAGAGCTGGAGTGACAGAGACTTTCCATCAGATATACAAATAGCTATTCAGCTATTCAATTGAAATGCTAAGCAACGGACTGGCCATGTAAATGTGTTTCTAGACTTGTCTTTGAAAGAACTACAGACGCACATAAATAGTTTGGGGTGTGAAATCCTGCTGACAGATTCCTTTTAAGCTCTCTTTTAACTGGAGGCTGTTGAAAGTGAAACTGCCAATCAGAGCGATTTGTAATATTTCACCTATTAAAACTGGTGAAATATTACAATCCAGCCATGGCCGATGCTGCAATATCATCGGCCATGGCTGAAAACACTAATGTGCCCCTACCCCACCCATCGCCCCCCCAGCCCTCCGATCTGTCCAGTACACTGCTGCGGCTCCCCTCCGTCCTGTGCTCCGGCTCCCCCCGTGCTCTTGTCCGCTCCCCCCATGCTCCAATCACGCCCCCGTGCTCCGATCCAACCCCCTGCACTCCGATCCAACCCCCTGCACTCCGATCCACCCCCCCCCGTGCATCATCCAACCCCCCGTGCTCCGATCCACCCCCACCCGTGCTCCGTTCCACCCCATCCGCGCTCCGATATCCCCCCCCCCGTGCTCCCCCCCACCCCATCATACTTACCGATCCTGCCGGGGTCCGTCCGTCTTCTCCCTGGGCGCCGCCATCTTCCAAAATGGCGGGCGCATTAATCAAAGTGCATTTTGATCACTGAGATATAATCTATCACAGTGATCAAAATAAAAAAATAATAAATGACCCCCCCCCCCTTTGTCACCCCCATAGGTAGGGACAATAAAAAAAATAAAGATTTTTTTTTTTCCACTAAGGTTAGAATAGGGTTAGGGTTAGGGCTAGGGTTAGGGTTTCGGTATGTGCACACGTATTCTGTTCCTCTGCGGATTTTTTCGCTGCGGATTTGATAAATCCGCAGTGCTAAACCTCTGCGGATTTACCGATGTTTTTCTGCGCATTTCACTGCGGTTTTACAACTGCGATTTTCTATTGGAGCAGTTGTAAAACCGCTGCGGAATCCGCAGAAACAAGTGACATGCTGCAGAATGTAAACCGCTGCGTTTCCGTGCAGTTTTTCTGCAGCATGTGTACAGCGATTTTTGTTTCCCATAGGTTTACATTGAACTGTAAACTCATGGGAAACTGCTGCGGATCCGCAGCGTTTTCCGCAGCGTGTGCACATACCTTTAGAATTAGGCTATGTGCACACGGTGCGGATTTGGCTGCGGATTCGCAGCAGAGTTCCATCAGGTTTACAGTACCATGTAAACCTATGGAAAACTAAATCCGCTGTGCCCATGGTGCGGAAAATACCACGCGGAAACGCTGCGTTGTATTTTCCGCAGCATGTCAATTCTTTGTGCGGATTCCGCAGCGATTTACGCCTGTTCCTCAATAGGAATCCGCAGGTGAAATCCGCACAAAAAACACTGGAAATCCACGGTAAATCCGCAGGTAAAACGCAGTGCCTTTTACCCGCGGATTTTTCAAAAATGATGCTGAAAAATCTCACACGAATCCGCAACGTGGGCACATAGCCTTAGGGTTAGGGTTGGAATTAGGGTTTTGGTTAGGGTTGGGGGTGTGTTGGGGTTAGGGTTGTGGTTAGGGGTGTGTTGCGGTTAGGGTTGTGATAAGGGTTATGGCTACAGTTGGGATTAGGGTTAGGGGTGTGTTGGGGTTAGTGTTGGAGGTAGAATTGAGGGGTTTCCACTGTTTAGGCACATCAGGGGTCTCCAAACGCAACATGGCGCCACCATTGATTCCAGCCAATCTTGTATTCAAAAAGTCAAATGGTGCTCCCTCACTTCCGAGCCCCGACGTGTGCCCAAACAGTGGTTTACCCCCACATATGGGGTATCAGTGTGCTCAGGACAAACTGCGCAACAATTACTGGGGTCCAATTTATCCTGTTACTCTTGAGAAAATAAAAAAATGCTTGCTAAAACATCATTTTTGAGGAAAGAAAAATGATTTTTTATTTTCACGGCTATGCGTTGTAAACGTCTGTGAAGCACTTGGGGGTTCAAAGTGCTCACCACATATCTAGATAAGTTCCTTGGGGGGTCTAGTTTCTAAAATGGGGTCACTTGTGGGGGGTTTCTACTGTTTAGGCACACCAGGGGCTCTGCAAACGCAACATGACGCCCGCAGACCATTCCATCAAAGTCTGCATTTCAAAAGTCAGTACTTCCCTTCTGAACCCCGACGTGTGCCCAAACAGTGGTTTACCCCCACACATGGGGTATCAGCGTACTCAGGAGAAACTGGACAACAACTTTTGGGGTCAAATTTCTCCTGTTACCCTTGGGAAAATAAAAAATTGCAGGCTAAAAGATCATTTTTGAGAAAATAATTATTTTTTTTTTTCATGGCTCTGCGTTATAAACTTCTGTGAAGCACTTGGGGGTTAAAAGTCCTCACCACACATCTAGATTAGTTCCTTTGGGGGTCTAGTTTCCAAAATGGGGTCATTTGTGGGGGATCTCCAATGTTTAGGCACACAGGGGCTCTCCAAACGTGACATGGTGTCCACTAATGATTGGAGCTAATTTTCCATTTAAAAAGCCAAATGGCGTGCCTTCCCTTCCGAGCCCTGCCGTGCGCCCAAACAGTGGTTTACCCCCACATATGGGGTATTAGCGTACTCAGGACAAACTGGACAACATTTGGGGTCCAATTTCTCCTATTACCCTTGGAAAAATAGGAAATTCCAGGCTAAAAAATCATTTTTGAGGAAAGAAAAATTATTTTTTATTTTCATGGCTCTGCGTTATAAACTTCTGTGAAGCACCTGGGGGTTTAAAGTGCTCAATATGCATCTAGATAAGTTACTTGGGGGGTCTAGTTTCCAAAATGGGGTCATTTGTGGGGGAGCTCCAATGTTTAGGCACACAGGGGCTCTCCAAACATGACTTGGTGTCCGCTAATGATTGGAGCTAATTTTCGATTTAAAAAGCCAAATGGCGTGCCTTCCCTTCCGAGCCCTGCCGTGCGCCCAAACAGTGGTTTACCCCCACATATGGGGTATGAGCGTACTCAGGACAAACTGGACAACAACATTTGGGGTCCAATTTCTCCTATTACCCTTGGAAAAATAGGAAATTCCAGGCTAAAAAATCATTTTTGAGGAAAGAAAAAATATTTTTTATTTTCATGGCACTGCGTTATAAACTTCTGTGAAGCACCTGGGGGTTTAAAGTGCTCAATATGCATCTAGATAAGTTACTTGGGGGGTCTAGTTTCCAAAATGGGGTCACTTGTGGGGGAGCTCCAATGTTTAGGCACACAGGGGCTCTCCAAACGCGACATGGTGTCCGCTAACAATTGGAGCTAATTTTTCATTCAAAAAGTCAAATGGCGCTCCTTCCCTTCCGAGCCTTACCATGTACCCAAACAGTGGTTTACCCCCACATGTGAGGTATCGGTGTACTCAGGAGAAATTGCCCAACAAATTTTAGGATCCATTTTATCCTGTGCCCATGTGAAAATGAAAAAATTGAGGCTAAAATAATTTTTTTGTGAAAAAAAAGTACTTTTTCATTTTTACGGATCAATTTGTGAAGCACCTGGGGGTTCAAAGTGCTCACTATGCATCTAGATAAGTTCCTTGGGGCGTCTAGTTTCCAAAATGGGGTCACTTGTGGGGGAGCTCCAATTTTTAGGCACACGGGGGCTCTCCAAACGTGACATGGTGTCCGCTAAAGAGTGGAGCCAATTTTTCATTCAAAAAGTCAAATGGCGCTCCTTCCCTTCCAAGCCCTGCCGTGCGCCCAAACAGTGGTTTACCCCCACATATGAGGTATCAGCGTACTCAGGACAAATTGGACAACAACTGTCGTGGTTCAGTTTCTCCTTTTACCATTGGGAAAATAAAAAAATTGTTGCTAAAAGATCATTTTTGTGACTAAAAAGTTAAATGTTCATTCCATGTTGCTTCTGCTGCTGTGAAGTACCTGAAGGGTTAATAAACTTCTTGAATGTGGTTTTGAGTACCTTGAGGGGTGCATTTTTTAGAATGGTGTCACTTTTGGGTATTTTCAGCCATATAGACCCCTCAAACTGACTTCAAATGTGAGGTGGTCCCTAAAAAAAATGGTTTTGTAAATTTCGTTGTAAAAATGAGAAATCGCTGGTCAAATTTTAACCCTTATAACTTCCTAGCAAAAAAAAATTTTGTTTCCAAAATTGTGCTGATGTAAAGTATACATGTGGGAAATGTTATTTATTAACTATTTTGTGTCACAAAACTCTGGTTTAACAGAATAAAAATTCAAAATGTGAAAATTGCAAAATTTTCGCCAAATTTCCGTTTTTATCACAAACGCAGAATTTATTGACCTAAATTTACCACTAACATAAAGCCCAATATGTCACGAAAAAACAATCTCAGAACCAATAGGATCCGTTGAAGCGTTCCTGAGTTATTACCTCATAAAGGGACACTGGTCAGAATTGCAAAAAACGGCAAGGTCTTTAAGGTCAAAATAGGCTGGGTCATGAAGGGGTTAAGGGACGGTGCTGTATAGAATATATAGTGAGTAAGGAAAATATTCAGACCCCTGTAAATTTTTCACTCTGTTTCATTGCAGCCATTTGGTAAATTCAAAAAAGTTCATTTTTACTCTCATTAACGTACTGAAAAAAAAACAAGTGTAGAAACTTTTGTAAATTTATTAAGAAAAAAAGAGAAACGGAAATATCACATAATAATATAATAATTTTTATTTATATAGCGCCAACATATTCCGCAGCGCTTTACAAATTATAGAGGGGACTTGCACAGACAATAGACATTACAGCATAACAGAAATACAGTTCAAAATAGATACCAAGAGGAATGAGGGCCCTGCTCGCAAGCTTACAAACTATGAGGAAAAGGGGAGACATGAGAGGTGGATGGTGACAAATGCTATAGTTATTCGGACCAGCCATAGTGTAAGGCTTGGGTGTTCATGTAAAGCTGCATCACATGGTCATAAGTATTCAGACCCTTTGCTCAGACACTCACATTTAAGTCACATGCTGTTCATTTCCTTGTGATCCTCCTTGAGATGGTTCTACTCCTTCATTGGAGTCCAGCTGTGTTAAATTAAACTGATAGGACTTGATTTGGAAAGGCACACACCTGTCTATATAAGACCTCACAGCTCACAGTGCATGTCAGACCAAATGAGAATCATGAGGTCAAAGGAACTGACCAAGGAGCTCAGAGACAGAATTGTGGCACCGCACATATCTGGCCAAGGTTACAAAAGAAATTCTGCAGTACTCAAGGTTCCTAAGAGCACAGTGGCCTCCATAATCCTTAAATGGAATAAGTTTGGGACCACCAGAAGTCTTCCTAGACCTGGCCGTCCAGTCAAACTGAGTAATCGTGGGAGAAGAGCTTTGGTAAAGAAGGACCCCAAGATCACTGTGGCTGAGCTCCAGCAATGCAGTAGGGAGATGGGAGAAAGTTCCATAAAGTCAACTATCCCTGCAGTTCTCCACCAGTTGGGCTTTCATGGCAGAGTGGCCAGACAGAAGCCTCTCCTCAGTGCAAGCCATATGAAAGCCCGCATAGAGTTTGCTAAAAAACACACGAAGCACTCCCAGACTGAGAAATAAGATTCTCTGGTCTGATGAGACAAAGATAGAACTTTTTGGTGATAATTCTAAGCGGTATGTGTGGAGAAAACAAGGCACTGCTCATCACCTGCCCAATACAATCCCAACAGTGAAACATGGTGGTGGCAGCATCATGCTATGGGGTTGTTTTTCAGCTGCAGGGACAGGATGACTTGTTGCAATTGAAGGAAACATGAATGCGGCCAAATAGAGGTATCCTGGATGAAAACCTCCAGAGTGCTCTGCACCTCAGACTTGGCCAAAGGTTCACCTTCCAACATGACATTGACCCTAAGCACACAGCTAAAATAACAAAGGAGTGGCTTCAGAAGAACTCTGTGACCATTCTTGACTGGCCCAGCCAGAGCCCTGACCTAAACCCAATTGAGCATCTCTGGAGAGACCTGAAAATGGCTGTCCACCAACATTCACCATCCAACCTGACGGAACAGGAGAGGATCTGCAAGGAAGAATGACAAAGGATCCTCAAATCAGGTCTGAGAAACTTGTTGCATCATTCCCAAGAAGACTCATAGCTGTACTAGCTCAAAAGGGTGCTTCTACTCAATACTGAGCAAAGGGTCTGAATAATTAACACCATGCGAAATTTCAGTTTTTCTTTAATAAATTTGTAAAAATTTCCACATTTCAGTTTTTTTCAGTCAAGATGGGGTGCAGAGTGTACATTAATGAGAAAAAAAATGAACTTTTTGGAATTTACCAAATGGCTGCAATGAAATGAGTGAAAAATGTAAAGGGGTCTGAATACTTTCCGTACCCACTGTAACTAGAGAGGATGGTACGTAATAAGGGACAGTAACATATATAACTAGAGAGGGATGGTGTTATAATAAAAAAGGAAATTATGTAACTAAGGACGGCGCTATTGATAAGTGGGTACACTATATACTAAGGGACTGTGCTATACATAATAAGTGAGTAACTATATACTAAGGTACTGTGCTATACATGAGTATATTACAGTCATGGCCAAAAGTATTGACACCCCTGCAATTCTGTCAGATAATACTCATTTTCTTCCTGAAAATGATTGCAAACCCAAATTATTTGGTATTATTATCTTCATTTAATTTGTCTTAAATGAAAAAACACGAAAAGAATTGTCCTAAAGCCAAATTGGATATAATTCCACACCAAACATAAAAAAGGGGGTGGACAAAAGTATTGGCACTGTTCGAAAAATCATGTGATGCTTCTCTAATTTGTGTAATTAACAGCACCTGTAACTTACCTGTGGCACCTAACAGGTGTTGGCAATAACTAAATCACACTTGCAGCCAGTTGGCATGGATTAAAGTTGACTCAACCGCTGTCCTGTGTCCTTGTGTGTACCACATTGAGCATGGAGAAAAGAAAGAAGACCAAAGAACTGTCTGAGGACTCGAGAAACCAAATTGTGAGGAAGCATGAGCAATCTGAAGGCTACAAGTCCATCTGCAAAGACCTGAATATTCCTGTGTCTACCGTGCGCAGTGTCATCAAGAAGTTTAAAGCCCATGGCACTGTGGCTAACCTTCCTAGATGTTGACGGAAAAGAAAAATTGACAAGAGATTTCAACGCAAGATTGTGTGGATATTGGATAAAGAACCTCGACTAACATCCAAACAAGTTTAAGCTGACCTGCAGTCCGAGGGTACAACAGTGTAAACCCATACTATCCGTCGGCATCTGAATGAAAAGGGACTGTATGGTAGGAGACCCAGGAAGACCCCACTTCTTACCCCGAGACATAAAAAAGCCAGGCTGGAGTTTACCAAAACTTACCTGAAAAAGCCTAAAACGTTTTGAAAGAATGTTCTCTGGTCAGATGAGACAAAAGTGGAGCTTTTTGGGCAAAGGCATCAACATAGAGTTTACAGGAGAAAAAAAAAAAAAAAAAAGAGGCATTCAAAGAAAAGAACACGGTCCCTACAGTTAAACATGGCGGAGGTTCCCTGATGTTTTGGGGCTGCTTTGCTGCCTCTGGCACTGGACTACTTGACCGTGTGAATGGCATTATGAAGTCTGAAGACTGCCAACAAATTTTGCAGCATAATGTAGGGCCCAGTGTGAGAAAGCTGGGTCTCCCTCAGAGGTCATGACCCATCCAGCAGGACAATGACCCAAAACACACTTCAAAAAGCACTAGAAAATGGTTTGAGAGAAAGCACTGGAGACTTCTAAGGTGGGCAGAAATGAGTCCAGACCTGAATCCCATAGAACACCTGTGGAGAGATCTAAAAAATGGCAGTTTGGAGAAGGCACCCTTCAAATATCAGGGACCTGGAGCAGTTTGCCAAAGAAGAATGGTCTAAAATTCCAGCAGAGCATTGTAAGAAACTCACTGATGGTTACCGGAAGCGGTTGGTCGCAGTTATTTTGGCTAAAGGTTGTGCAACCAAGTATTAGGCTGAGGGTGCCAATACTTTTGTCTGGCCCATTTTTGGATTTTTGTGTGAAATAATCAATGTTTTGCTTTTTGCTTCATTCTCTTTTGTGTTTTTTCATTTAAGACAAATTAAATGAAGATAATAATACCAAATAATTTATGTTTGCAATCATTTTCAGGAAGAAAATGAGTATTATCTGACAGAATTGTAGGGGTGTCAATACTTTTGGCCATGACTGTATATACCAAGGGACTGTGCCATACATAAGTGAGTACACTATATGCTAAGGGACTATGCTATATATAATAAGTGAGAACATTATATACTAAGGGACTGTGCTATACAAAATAAGTGAGTACACTATATACTAAGGAACTGTGCTATACATAATGAGTACACTATATACCAACTGTGCTATACAGCTCTGGCAAAAATTATGAGTCCACCACATCAAAACCCTGTCATGGGCAGCCCAATCTCCAGACCTGAACCCCCATTGAAAATCTCTGGAATGGAATCAAAAGGATGATGGATAGTCAAAAGACATCAAACAAATAACTGCTCATATTTTTGCACCAGAAGCAGTGTGAAAAACCGGTGGAAAGCATGCAAAGATGCATAAAAGCTGTGATTAAAAATCATGGTTATTCCACAAAATATTGATTTCTGAACTCATCCGGAGTTAAAACATTAGCATTGTTGTTTCTAAATGATTATGAACTTGTTTTCATTGCATTATTTGAGATCTAAAAGCACTGTTTTTTTTTTTTTTACATTTTGACAATTTGTCTTTGTCAGAAAAAAACAAACAATGTATTGCTTGGAACTTCGGAGACATGTTGTCAGAAGTTTATAGACTAAAAGAAGAATTTACATTTTACTCAAAAATATACCCATAAAGAGAAAAATCAAACAAACTGAACATTTTGCAGTGGTCTCTTAATTTTTGCCAGAGCTGTACATAATAAGGGTACATTCCTGTATCTGTGTGCTGCCCACTTTTAAGGCTATGTGCACACGTAGGAACTGTGGTGCAGAATTTTCCGGACTAAATCTTCATCTCCTGGCAGTATCCGCAGGTGCGTTTTCTATGCGTTTTTTGTGCAGATTTTACCACTGTAGATTTCTATAATGGAGGGGTGCAGAAACGCTGCAGAACTGCACAAAAGAAGTGACATGCACTTCTTTGAAATCTGCGTTTCTGCACAGATTTTTCTGCACCATGTGCACAGGTTTTTTTTTCACATTGATTTACATTGTACTGTAAATCACAGTGCAGTTCTGCAGCGTATCTGCTGCAGTTCTGCACTAAATCTGCACTAAATCTGCATCGTGTGAACATACCCTTACAGACGCATTGAGCATGTCCTCCAAATCGAATCAGAACAGGACATTCTCTGACCATCAAGGATCTCTTTCTCAGATCAGTGATTTTCACGGATGTGTGAATGAACCTATAAAACTCTACGAGTCCATGTGCTGTCTGATTAAAAAAAAAAATCTGTCATCACGCAGGCATATCACCCAAATGTGTGAATGCAGCCTAAGGAATTTTACAGATAACATGATTACTCCAAGTCACACAGTGCAGATGCAGAATAATATTTGCATCCATAAACCTACTGCCGACGTCTCGTTTCTCGTTTGACTAGAGTCAAGGTCTACCAGAATGATGGAAAGAGAAAAGTATGGCGAAGGCGTGGTACAGCTCATGATCCAAAGCATACCACATCATCTGTAAAACATGGTGGAGGCAGTGTGGAGGCAGTGTGATGTCTTGGGCATGCATGGCTGCCAGTAGCACTGGGTCACTAGTGTTTATTGATGATGTGACACAGGACAGAAGCAGCCGAATGAATTCTGAGGGATTCAGAGCCATACTGTGTGCTCAGCTCCAGCCAAATGCAGCCAAACTGGTCGTTGTTTCATACTACAGATGGACAATGACCCAAAACATAAAGCCAAAGCAACCCAGGAGTTTATTAAATACAGAAGTGGAATATTCTTGAATGGCCAAGTCAGTCACCTGATATCAACCCAATTGAGCATGCATTTCACTTGTTAAAGACTAAACTTCAGACAGAAAGGCCCAGAAACAAACAGCGACTGAAAACCACCACAGTGAAGGCCTGGCAGAGCATCAAAAAGGAGGAAACACGGCATCTGGTGATGTCCATGAGTTCAAGACTTCAGGCAGTCATTGCCAACAAAGTGTTTTCAACCAAGTACTAAAAATGAACATTTTATTTAAAATTATTTAATCTGTCCAATTTACTTTTGATCCCTTTAAAAACAGCGTGGCACATGTTAAGGAGCTGAAACTCCTAAACCCTTCATCCAATTTTAATGTGTATACCCTCAAATGAAAGCTGAAAGTCTGAACTTCAACTGCATCTGAACGGTTTTGTTTAAAATTCATTGTGGTAATGTCTATAACCAACATTAGAAAAATGTTGTCTCTGTCCAAATATATATGGACGTAACTGTATGTATACAATATATGTGACCTTGTTATTTTCAGGGCTGCGACGATCATCATGATGAGTTGTGGCTGGGAGATGTCGACATGGGGGTCTGATCAGATGGAGAAGAAACTGGAGAGTGTTGTTCACTTGGTTGGCTGTTGTGAAGGGGTTTCTCTTCACCATGGAGATTATTCTGCGATCATCCACCACTGTTGTCTTCCGTGGGCATCCAGGTCTTTTTGCATTGATGAGTTCACCAGTGCTTTCTTTCTCAGGATGTACCAAACTGTAGATTTTGCCACTCCTAATACTGTAGCAATTTCTCGGATGGGTTTATTCTGCTTTCACAGCTTAAGGATGGCTTGCTTCACCTGCATGGAGAGCTCCTTTGACCGCATGTTTACGTCACAGCAAAACCTTCCAAATGCAAGCACCACACCCCAAGTCAACTCCAGGCCTTATATCTGCTTGAGAATGACAATGAAGGGATTGCCCACACCTGTCCAAGAAATAGCCTTGGAGTCAATTGTCCAAATATTTTTGGTCCCTTTAAAAACAGGGTGGCACATGTTAAGGAGCTGAAACTCCTAAACCCTTCATCCAATTTTAATGTGGATACCCTCAAATGAAAGCTGAAAGTCTGAACTTCAACTGCATCTGAATTTTTTTTAAATTCATTGTGGTAATGTCTATAACCAACATTAGAAAAATGTTGTCTCTGTCCAAATATATATGGACGTAACTGTATGTATACAATATATGTGACCTTGTTATTTTCAGGGCTGCGACGATCATCATGATGAGTTGTGGCTGGGAGATGTCGACATGGGGGTCTGATCAGATGGAGAAGAAACTGGAGAGTGTTGTTCACTTGGTTGGCTGTTGTGAAGGGGTTTCTCTTCACCATGGAGATTATTCTGCGATCATCCACCACTGTTGTCTTCCGTGGGCATCCAGGTCTTCTTGCATTGATGAGTTCACCAGTGCTTTCTTTCTCAGGATGTACCAAACTGTAGATTTTGCCACTCCTAATACTGTAGCAATTTCTCGGATGGGTTTATTCTGCTTTCACAGCTTAAGGATGGCTTGCTTCACCTGCATGGAGAGCTCCTTTGACCGCATGTTTACGTCACAGCAAAACCTTCCAAATGCAAGCACCACACCCCAAATCAACTCCAGGCCTTTTATCTGCTTGAGAATGACAATGAAGGGATTGCCCACACCTGTCCAAGAAATAGCCTTGGAGTCAATTGTCCAATTACTTTTGGTCCCTTTAAAAACAGGGTGGCACATGTTAAGGAGCTGAAACTCCTAAACCCTTCATCCAATTTTAATGTGGATACCCTCAAATGAAAGCTGAAAGTCTGAACTTCAACTGCATCTGAATTTTTTTTTTATTCACTGGGGTAATGTCTATAACCAAAATTAGAAAAATGTTGTCTCTTTCCAAATATATATGGACGTAACTGCATAAATTATTCAGTCTGTGAGTCTCCCCAATTAACTGTAAGGCTATGTGTACACAAAAAATATACAAGGTTTTACAGTACATACAAAGGGAATGAGATCCCTAAAGTCTCATGCTCACGGTTGCTTATTTTTTCCTTATAGACTTTCAGCAGATTAAAATCTGCATAATGTCAATTCTTGCAGCTTATTTCACCCGTACTAATGGGGAAAATGCGTAACAAAAGTTTGGCAAAAAATAAATTTTATGCAGCATTCTTCCTGCCAACACATTAGGATTTGCAGCAGAATTTTCTCCTGCAAATCCTGAACATGTGCACATAGCCTTAGTCCCTGCCCTATGTCCCTCCATATAAGTCATTGATAGCATCATAATGAATTTGTGGGTGGGAGAAGACACTATCAGGTACTGAACATCCTCTGATACCTCCCAATTTGTTACAAGTCCCCAATAGCTCCTCCTCTCACCTTTCAGTTCATTATAAAGTGTCTAGCATTGCCTTTTCCCTCAGCTCCATCATTGCCCTCTCTCCACCTCCATCATTGCCTTCTCATCACCTACATCATTGTTCTCTTCTCCCCCACCTCCATCATTGCCCTCTCCTGCACCTCCATCATTGCCTTCCCCCCACCTCCATTATTGTAGCTCTCTCCCCCACAACCCCTGATTGTCCTGGACCTCTTCCCAGTGTATTGTTTAAAAAAAACAAAAAAACACCACCACTCACCTCTCTGTCCATTCTCCCTCAGCATTGTTGTCGCCGGCAACTTTATCTGACACAGGCGCGTGTTGCTGCTTGCTGACATCATTCTGCTGCACGCGCTTGTGTCAGACAGAAAGCGCCACACCGAACAGGAAGCAGAGGGCAGTTCCCTGCAGCTCCGCTGCCATTTTCTCCTGTAGGCAGTGGAGCTGCAGGGATCGCTCCCTGCCCACTGTGTTTGATGAGTGCAATCAGGTCATTGGCTTCCCAGAGCTTTGGGCTTCGAGAAACAGGCCAGATTGCCCTCAGTATTAGCTGCCCTGCAAGGGGCCTCCTGCATCTCCATGCCCGATGCAGCTACAACGGCTGTAGCGGAGGTATGTCCGTCCCTGCCTCAATACCACAGTACAGCTGTATATAACACTCTACTATAAAATCCAGTTTGAAGCTGGCATTCATGCCATCATTACTGGCATGGGGGTCTTCAGCAGAACCCCAGCTGCAACTCCTCAGTGCACAGATAAGTCACAGGGGTGTTAATGGGAGCATGGAATAACGTTCCCCCCCGTCGGCACAATGTAAATGCTGTTGTAAGAGATTGAGAATGGCAGTTAACAGGTTACCAGTCACGGGTGGAGCTCAGCTCTATGTGCAGCTATTAGAGGCAGATGATGACTGCTTCATGAGGTATGTTGCTGTACTCACGATTCTAGAGGAAAAGGCAACCAAGATCAGCTCTACAGTGCACGTAAAAGCCTGATAATTGGTCAGATATCTGTAGTGGAGGCAGAGCCAAGCAAAGCACAGCAGAGCTCTGCTGGAAGCCTGTGCTGTTTGACACATCCATGTCATACAAATATCCAAAAACCATATATTCATAATTATAGTGGCTAGAGACATATCAATATTAGTCTCACCATTAATAATCAATTTGTGGGTTACTATATTATACAATCTACATAAGAATACAAAGTATCCAAAATAACACAACTCATGGAAATATAAAACTAAATGCAAATTTATTGCACAAAAAATGTTAAAAAACATGGACCATATCATAACTGATACATGTTAGAGGATTGAAAAAGAGAAAATAAATCAAGTGTAGAAAAAAGGAGGTGTTAAGTGAAGTCAGACAGTAAAAAATATTGTGCATTGTTAAACCAAAAGATAATGATCAAATTCAAAGATACATGTAAAATATAAATAACTGCCAATCAAGTCAGTCCATATAGAAATGACTGCAATGTAATGTTTACCCATGGTGAAGTCAGTGGACCATACACATTACCACAACCGCCTCAACACGAGTTTCGCAATTTTGCTTTCTCAAGGGCAGTGTCAGGTAGCTTCAAGCACAGCTCTATGCTATGCGGCTAGTCAGGAGCACACAGAAAAAGTGGCCTACAGGGCTGAGGAGAAACACTGTACTACACAGAAATGTACTTTTTGGAGAAAAAGATCGTCCATTCAGCTATGTGAAGTTGACCACACAGGCAGATGGAGAAGACAAGAGACATACGGCTACAAGAAAAATAGGAAGAAGAAGAATAGATTTACTATGCTTTGTGACAAAATAATAACATGGTGGGAGTAACCCTTTAAAGGAATGGGTGGCCTGGACGTCTTAATATGATCAAATAAAGTGTTACAAGAGTTAGATTTCTTCAATGGGACACCGGTCTAGGGAACCAGCCTGATTGGATAATTTTGGAGTCGGAAAGGAATATGGGGCAATTAGTGTCTGTCTTGTGAGCTTTTTGTGTTCCTGTGGACCAACATGTTAAGCTATAGTTTGAACTCGATGCACCCTTTTCTTTTTCAACTGTATTCACCAATTGGCAAATAGCCCTAATGCAATATGATATAACAATGCATTAGCAAACTAAGACTGCAACAAAATATTTGACAATTGTTAGTTTATTTTCATTCTAGAAAGAGACAATCATAGAGAGTTATATGTCATTTGTTCAATCATACAGTTAAATAAATGGATTTCATCTGATAGGACTGATTTATTCTCCTAAAGGAAAAAAAGAGTTAACATATCCTTTCTATATTACTGCTGAAGCCTTGAACCTTTTAATAAATAAAAAAATATACACCAGTATAGTTATTAGATGAGTTAAGAATGGATGAAGAATATTAATTTGTATCAATCCGGAAATGCAACGCAAGAGTTTATAGAAGTGGACCGATGTGTCAGTCATCCTGAAGGTGAAGGCAATATTACTGGTTCCCTGAAGACTCGATGATCAACTTGTTAGTGGTGTACAAGTGCCCAATTGTAACCTGCAAACAAAAAGAGAAACAATGTTATCACTTCATACATCAAAAATAGAGAATCCAAACAGAAGGCAAACAACACGTGCTTCTCGGATCAAAGAGATAAAACAACGGTAACTGTGGCTCCTGAAACACTGGTGGTACTCAGTCATCCATATATGTTATCCAAGTGGAAAGAATAAAGTCCCTGAAGCTCAGTCTTAAGAAGCAGCATCTTTTAGTGCTATACTGTATATCCACGTGCAAAAAAGGAACAGGGACAAAGAAAACAGCGAGCGGCCCAAGGCCATTTTGTGTCAGTCCAACTTGTTCTCAGGGCAGATTCATAAAAAATGATTATAGGACTGGCACAAAATGTCTGTAGGCCACTCAATGTCTGTACACTGTCCTGACCCCTCTATTTGCCCTAATATGGATCAATAAAAAAGAAGGTGCAAATGTATTCTTTCTACTTGGTCCATCGCAACTAGAGACCATGCTTTATCCTGAAATGAAGAGTGACCAAGCTTTCTCTGTAGGACAGTTAAAGTATGAGACACAATAGCAGAGATTAATCAATGTCTTAAAGAAAAACTGCCTATCACATCCAATGACAGCACAGCCTTCATCTAGAATTCACTTCTTGAAAGATGAAAGCTTTGTCATACTGTGTTTGCAGCAGGAAAACAATCCATACCTGCCAGTAGAAAGGCAAATCCACATATTCTAAATGTGGGTTAATAAATTACAGGGAACCTGTCACCAGGTTTGGCCGATAGGAGTTACGGCCTTCCAGGGCTTATGTACATCATTGTATAATGCTATATATAAGCCCCCAACGTGACCTGGAAGAGAAGAAAAATATCTTTGATTATACTCACCTGCAGGGCGGTCCGCTCCGAGGGGTGTCGCTCTTCTTTTTTGTGAAGGAGCTATTGATTGACCTGGTTTCCTGACATGCACCTGTTTAGCCAGTACATTATTTTTTGTCATTTAGCATGAGTAAATTGAGAAAAATCACCCATATTACCAATTTAATGATAGTAAATTTGCAAATGTAATGAGGTCATTAATGTTTATTAGCTGTTGGCTTTCCGGGCTGGCAGAAAACCATGCTCCTTGCACATGTTTAGGCCATACTTCAATTATATAAGGGGATACAATCTCTATGATGCCGTGCCCATGTGCAGTGTTCAATAGGAATGGATCCAGGCACAGGGACGGACACAGTATTTCACAGCAGGCAATGTAAGAACTATTGCGGCAGCTTACACAACCACCACCTGATCTTCACTACAGCACAGACGGATGTGATCAGAGTTTTTTTTGTTTTTAAATTCACTTTCTTTCCCCAGACTAAATACACTTGCATGTGAGTTTACACACGAAGCAGAGAGCGCCACTCTTGGCCGTCTGCCATGTTCCAGAGGTCAATGTCTCAACATTTTCATAACAGTTCAGTTACCAAAAACAAACACGGCCCTGAAAATACACAATACCCTGCATGCAAAAGAGGTACGGCGAGTCCAGAACGACTCCTCTCCAATGACTCGCTGTACGGAAGAATCAGAACTTTGCTCTGGAACAATCGATATCGGAAGCAATGAACTAAAGTGCTTTGTGGATCACACAGCAAACGTTCCATTTCAGGGTTAGTGGCCCCTTACATGACCATAAATGGGATTTAGCAAGTCCGAGCTTTATTAGCAGCTCTGCAATCCTTCTACCACTGCATGTTATATAGCTTCTGCTCTCATCCGATAGCGTCCGGTGGAAGATACTGTAGTCGGCATCATACATTTACTTCCACGGTGACCAGCAATGATAACACAGCCGGGCACAAGCAGCAGAACCTGCTTACAGCTTCCTTATTTATTTTACTCACTTATATAGCGCCATTAATTCCACAGCGATTTACCAACATCATCATCACTGTCCCCATTCGGACTCACAATCTAGATTCCCTATCAGTATGTCTTTGGAGTGTGGGTGCAAACCGGAGAAGCGGGAGGAAACCCACGCAAACACGGAGAGAACATACAAACTCCTTGCAGATGTTGTCCTTCTTTGGTGGGATTTGAACCTAGAATCTCAGTGTTGCAAAGCAACAGTACTAACCAAAGAGCTATGCTGCCCACAGTGCCAACCTCTTAACCAACAGCCATCCCTCCATCCTCTACTTCCCGAGAAAAATAGTCTTAGTTACTCACCGGTTAACGGTGTTTTTCGGAGTCCATGACAGCACTACGGAGAGAGGGGATCCGCCCTTCAGGAACAGGAAACCTACAGATACATAAGGGCGGCACCTCTCCCCACGCATCAGTTGGTTTACAGAGCACAAGAGGACCACCAAGGTTAATAGCATACACAATAAACAATAATACAATATTAACTATTCACTACCCGTGAATTATATATAAAGGAAGAGGTGTACACCCAGAACTTTAAGAAGACGGGAGGGTATGTACAGGTGCTGTCATGGACTCCGAAAAACACCGTTAACCGGTGAGTAACTAAGACTTTATTCGGTCGTCCATGACAGCACTACGGAGAGAATTACAGGGAGTAACTAACTAGGGAGGGACTACAGCTTGCAGCACCCTTACACCAAAAGAGAGGTCAGAGGAGGCACCCAGGTTCAATCTATAATGGCTATAGAAAGTGTTTGGAGAAGACCAAGTAGCAGCCTTACAAATCTGGTCGATCGACACCTCCAATCTTTCTGCCCACGAAGCCGCCATAGCTCTAGTGGAATGCGCTTTAAGACCTTCAGGCGCCGGCTTGCCCTTTGAGATATAAGCCAGCGAGATAGCCTCCCTGATCCATCTAGCTAGAGTAGACTTCGATGCTCTATGCCCTTTCCTACTACCCTGATAGGACACGAATAAGGCATTATCTAACTTCCAGGGATCAGTTACCGCTAGATACTGCAGGATACATCTTCTTACATCTAAAGTGTGTAACTTCCTTTCCTTATCGTTAGTAGGATTGGGGAGGAAAGATGTAAGGACTATTTCCTGTGTTCTGTGGAAACTGGACACTACCTTAGGGAGATATGCTGGATCAGGGGATAGTATCACTATCATCCCTAAGCTGCATGTAAGGGGGAACCCTGGATAATGCTTGGATGTCGCCTATCCTACGCGCCGATGTTATGGCCACCAGGAAGGCTACTTTAAGGGATAGATTTTTAATAGAGGCTGAAGTAATTGGCTCAAATGGGGCCTCTGTCAAGGCTGAGAGGACTAGGTTCAGGTCCCAAGGCATGACTCTATTCTTCACAATTGGCCTAGACCGTTTTGTTGCCCTGATGAATCTGCTGACCCAGTGATTCTCAGCAATGTTGCAGCCAAAGAGGGCCCCTAAGGCTGATACCTGCACTTTAAGAGTATTTGGGGATAACCCCATATCTAACCCCCTTTGTAAGAATTCCAAGATCTGGACAATCGGTATTGACTTTCCAGCTGTTGCCCCCGAGTTCTGAAGAAACCTCTTCCAGATTCTGACATAGATTTTTGTGGTTATCATTTTCCTGCTTTTCAGCAGCGTGTTAATGAGGGCCAGCGAGAACCCTCTATCTTTTAGTAGCGCCCGCTCAAAATCCACGCCGTCAGATGAAGGCCAACCGCTCGAGGATGGTAGACTGGGCCCTGGGATAGGAGATCCGGAATGTCTGGTAAGACCCATGGGTCGGACACCGACATAGCCCTCAGGCATGGAAACCACGTCCTTCTGGGCCAGAAGGGGGCAATTACTATCACTGTGGCCTTGTCCTTCCTGATTTTCCTCACCACCAGAGGAAGTAGAGACAGGGGAGGAAAGGCGTAGGCTAGCCTGAAGTTCCAGTCTATGAGGAGGGCGTCTACTGCCAGGGGATTTTCTCTGGGGTTCAGAGAGCAGAATTGTGCCACTTTCCTGTTTCCTTTTGTGGCAAACAGGTCTACCTCTGGTTGTCCCCACCTTTCCACGATAAGGTTGAAGATGGTGCCGTTCAGGGACCACTCTCCCTGCCTTAATGTGTTGCGACTTAAGAAATCCGCTGTAGTGTTTTCTGCCCCTTTTATGTGTAGAGCCGTCAACGAGAGAAGATGTTGCTCTGCTAGATGAAACAGACGATCTGCTACACACATCAGGGATCTGGAACGAGTCCCGCCTTGGTGATTTATGTATGCCACGGCGATTGTCCGAGAATACCCGCACGTGGTGGCCCTGTAGATAGACAAGGAGTGTTTTAACCGCCTGTTCCACAACCGTTAACTCCTTTAGATTGGAAGACATCTCCATCTGATCATGATCCCAAAGCCCCTGGACCAATGAATCTCCCATGTGAGCCCCCCACCCAGAAGGGCTAGCGTCCGAGGTGATAATATGAGTTATATTATACTCCCAGGGGACCCCTGTGGACAGGTTCTTTTGATCTAACCACCACTCGAGGGATACCACAGCGTCTTGGGATAGGGTCAGCAGACTGTCCAGACCTCCTCCCAACCTTTTTTGATGTAACAGCACCTCGCCCTGGAGTATCCTCGTATGATACTGAGCCCATCGGACCGCTGGAATACAGGACGAGAGAGACTAACAGAGACATGGCTCTACGTAGGGACATGGTGGGGTTTTTTGAGGCATTCAGCACCTGAAGGTGCAGGCGATTAATTTTTTTCTTGAGGCAAACGGCATTCCTGAACCTGGGAATCCAGGGTCAGGCCTAAAAATCGCTGCACCGTCATGGGCTGTAACCGAGATTTTTTAACGTTTAGCATCCACCCCAGACGCTCTAGAGCCGACATCACTTTATGCAACTGTTCTAGACAGTGATCCGCCGTTTTACCTACGATAAGGAGATCGTCCAGGTAGGGGATTATTAGAATGTTATACTCATGTAGGTGTGCCATAACTTCCGCCATTACCTTGGTAAATACCCGAGGGGCGACTGAAATCCCAAAGGGAAGGGCCCTATACTGGAAGTGTCTTATTACCCCATCCAATCGTACCGCCACCCTCAGGTATCGTTGGTGACCTGCATAAATAGGGATATGGTAATAGGCGTCCTTCAAATCCAATACTACCATAAAGCAGTTTTTAAACAGCAACTTTATTGCGGTATTAATAGTTTCCATTTTAAATGGTTGAACGGTCAGAAAATTATTCAGCGCTCTAAGGTTGATAATTGTTCTGAAGGAGCCGTCTGGTTTACTTATTAGGAATAGAGGAGAGTAGAATCCACTACCCTGTTCTCCTTCCGGAACCTCAGATAGGACATTTTTATCGAGCAGATCGTGAACTTCCGCTTCCAGGGCCGCCTGTTCCGCTGGAGAGGATCTGAGAGGGGTGACTCTGAAGAAGTTCTGAGGGATAGAGGAGAATTCTAGCCGCAGACCCGTAGCTATCAACCCCAAAATCCAATCACTACTGGAGATCTTGGACCAGGCCAGGTAGAAGGCAGATAGTCTACCTCCCACCGGGGCGACTAGTCATTGGGGTGGTTTTTTGACTTCACGGGGTGGCTCCTGACGTCCTCCACCAAACATGAACCCAGTACCTCTCTTCTTTTTCTCGTCCCATCTGCTCTGATCTCTGGCCGGTCTCCTCCGGAAGAATCTTTTCCCTGCGAAGGGGCGCCTGTAAGAAGTAGTTGGTAGATTAGGAAACTTCTTCTTCTCATCTCCGGCTTTCTCTAGTAGCTCATCTAGGACTGGCCCAAACAGGTATTCCCCTTCGCATGGGATAGAGCACAGACGAGATCTGGACTGAAGGTCACCCGGCCAACATTTCAGCCATAGGGCTCTGCGCGCTGCGTTCGATAGTCCTGCCGCTCTAGCCGCCATTCTTGCGGAATCCGCAGAAGCATCTGCGAGAAAGGCAGCAGCATTTTGAATTGTTGGCAGGAATTTCAACATGGAATCTCTGGAAACACCTTCTTCCAATTTAGACCCCAGCTGATCTAGCCAGACCATCATCGATCTAGCTGCGCATGTCGCAGCTACCGCAGGTCTCAAGGCACCAGCCGACATTTCCCATGTCCCTTTAAGGAACGAGTCAGCCTTTTTATCTAGAGGATCCTTTAGGGAAGCCATGTCGTCAAAGGGGATAGAAGATTTCTTAGATGCCTTAGACACCGCCGCGTCTAATTTTGGTGCCTTATCCCATGTGTTCACCATGGGGTCCTCAAAGGGGTATCTTCGTTTAAAGGCCGGTGGAAAAGAGCCTTTTTTCTCTGGCTTTTTCCATTCTTTTTTAATGAGGTTTTGGACCTTGTCATTGAGCGGAAAAAACCTACGTTTTTTAGGGTCTAGGCCGCCAAACATTAAGTCATGTGCTGAAAGTTCTGGTCTTTCATCCGCCACCCCCATAGTGGATCTAACTGATTTAATCAGTTTGTCCATTTGGTCCAACGGGAAACAGAACCGGTTAGACTCTTCATCCGAAGAGGACGCTGAGGAGACAGAGGCGTCTGAATCATTCTCCCTACTTGGGCCAACAGACGAATCCGAATTTGAGGCGCTAGGCTCCCTTCTTCTTTTGGAAGGCTCCCCCCGGGATAGGGATTTCAGGGAATCCTTCACCTCCTTTCTGATAATCTCCCTAAGATTTGATGTGAAATCCGGAGACTCCTCCGCCACCTATGGGAGCGGAAAAAAAGGTTATGTAATTCCTCCGGTGCTACCGCTATATAGTATCCCATTCAACTATTTCCTACCGTCTGCCGCACACACGACTGACAAAGTCTTTTAGGGTAGGCGTCTGGCAAAGGGCAAGCGCATAGCGCGCACTCCTTGTTTTTTGATTTACCAGCGCTTTTTTTCCCCTATGGAAATAAACATAGGAAAAGACTGCATCAGGGTACATTCACGAAGATCTCTTACCCAGGCAGTAGCGGTAGGTACCGGATTACTGGGGGGTCGGTCCAGATCCTTCTGTCTTGATCTGCGACTGGCCTGAACACTGTGCCCGCGGGTCTTCTGCTGGGTATTTGCCTCCGAGGATCTGTCCTCTTGCTCCAGCAGGTCACCGGCAGCTTCTGGCACCTCCATAGCTGCAGATGCCATTAGCAGCTCTGCAGCAGTCTAATCGGCCATATATAGCCCTCCCCCATCCGGAACATGTGCAGGTGTGCATGGCCAGCTTAATCAATCCCCCCCCTGTGCCGGACCCTGCTCCACCCGCCCCTGGACGCTCCCTCCCCATCGCTCCCACCGCATGCAGGACTGCGGTATCCCAGCTGAAGCCGGCCGGCGTCTAACTTCCGGTCCCGGCTCCGCCCCCCCTCGCGTCACTTCCGGTAACGCTAGAGCGCTCAGGGACGCACCCGGAAGCCGGCGTCGCCGGATCCCCCAGCCGCACCCCGCCATACCATCACCGCACATGGCCCCAGCACAGCGGCGATCGCGGCGGAAGCCGGCGCCCGACCCCCGGATCCGCCCCGATCCCAAAGGAGTGCAGAGGGGCGCTCCGGGAAGCCCGCGCCGCATGGATAGGCCTCAGAGGTAGGGAGGACAGGGGCACGGGAGAGCGAATGGACCGGGGGGGTGGGGGAGACATACTCACCTTTGCTGGCCACAGAGACAGACCTCCTCCGGACGCTGCTCCCCACTGCACTGCTCACTGTCGTGGAGCCCTACCCGGGCCCACCGTGGCGCTTCCAGGGACCCGCACTGCCCGAGGTATGAGACCCCCTCGCTACCTGGGTCGGACAGCCGGCCTGGGTGCTTGATAGGTGACTGAAGACCAATCTGTAGGGAATCCTGTCCTCCAGGAACAGGAAACCAACTGATGCGTGGGGAGAGGTGCCGCCCTTATGTATCTGTAGGTTTCCTGTTCCTGAAGGGCGGATCCCCTCTCTCCGTAGTGCTGTCATGGACGACCGAATAAAAATGATGCTAATGTCAACTACACATGAAGACTTGTCAGACGTGGTCACCAAGAGTAGATGTCAGTTCAGAAATGGATAGCTGCTATATTCAGCTGCTAACCAACAGGGGGCGCCACGTAAGACAGGAATATAGACATGCACAGAACCACAACAATGGGGAGGGCGTGTGTATTCATTCTACAGCATCTACTACTGTACTGGCTAATCAGGACCCCTGCTACCTCAGCTACAAGGGAGAAACACAGGAGACACCATGCTGCTATTACTATAGGGGTAAAGTTGGTGCTGCTGCTATGACCATGGAAAGGGGGGGAAGGGATACCTTGTTTGTTAATCTGATACAAGCTTTGGGAAAAGAGTATGTATTGTGCAAAACCAAATGTCTATACATTGTCTGTAGATTGCATCATTACTGGTGCTTAACACCTTAGGCCATGGAAGCCAAAACCATGAGAGGAACAATCAGAGAAAAAGTATAATTCAAACACGTAACCACTTCTGCATTTATTACCCACTCCAGGTTTTGGCTTACCAATACTGAGGTAAAATACTGACCAAATACTGAACATGTGAACGTGGCCTTAGAAGTTGGCTACGAAAACAAAGATATGTCCAGGGCTGTCATATAAGCAGTTCATGGACACGATATTTTCTGAAGAGACCACATGTAATACCGCAACACTGTGTTGTGCTATGTACACTAAAAAAGTGTAATGGAACTTTTCAAAGCTGTACAACGCCATAGTGGCCAAAACACAAACAAAAAACTTACATGTGAACATAACCTTCGTTCAATTACAGATAAAACTAAAGGGAATCTGTCACCTAATTTTGGCTCTATAAACTGTGTCCACTGCCATTGAGGGCTTATCTACAGCATTCGGTAATGCTGTAGATAAGCCCCCGATGTAACCTGAAAGTTAAGAAAAACAAGTTACATTATACTCACCGAGGGGTGGTCCGGTCCGATGGGCATCGCAGGTCCGGGGCCTCCCATCTTCATGCGAAGACGTCGTCTTCCTTGCTTCTGTTGCGGCTCCTGCGCAGGTGTAATTCTCTGCCCTGTTGAGGGCAGAGCAAAGTACTGCAGTAAGCAGGCGCCGGGAAAGGTCAGAGAGACCCAGCACCTGCGCACAGCAATAATTTGCGCTGCCCTAAAAAGGGCAAATCAGTAGGCCTGTGCAGGAGTCGAAACAAGCAAGGAAGAGGAGGTCATAGCATGAAGATGGAAGGCGCCGACCCGGACCCGCGACGCCCATCGGACTGGACCGCCCTGGGGTGAGTATAATCTAACTTGTTTTTCTTAACTTTCAGGTTACATCGGGGCTTATCTACAGCATTACAGAATGCTGTAGATAAGCCCCTGATGGCAGTGGCGGCAGTTTTTATGAGAAAAATGAGGTGACAAATTCCCTCTTCAATCCCGGTTTCCTTCATTTCCAGAGAAAAAGATAGTATACTAATTCAGTACCAGGCAGATATAATGCATTGGGGAAGGAGACCAAAATGGAGAAAGGAAACCTGATTATAAGCTTCTTTGTGGTTTCAAAGCCCCCAGGATATACCAGAAGATGGCCACCAGCTGCATAGTATGACTGCAAAAAGAACATAGTGCGATTGTACAACGGGTACCGTGTGGAACTACACTTATTTTTCATGTTTTTTTTTAGAGATTTGGGCTGTTTGTGGAGATTTACTCATACTCCAGTAATTTTACATACCTGTCGTCTTTTATTGCCATTTTCTCATAAATGATCAAGCATGATTAGGCAAGACGTTAACAGATAGTATTCCAGGGTGCGCAATATGGCAGAAACACTTAGTATATGACACTCCTTCTATAAATAAAGCCAGTTCCAGCTCATACAGATATTTATCGTTGGCCTCACCACTGCTTGCATTGATCTCCACACCGCTGGCTGGCAGTGACTGATTGTGCAGTATTAGCACTAAACTAAAATGTGTAACACATTACTAGCTAACCAAACATGCAGAGCACACAAAGTCGACATCTCAGAGATCCGGTCACAGTCTCAAAAGGCTCTTGTACAAGGCTGTGTTATGGCCCCTTACAGCCAGTGACAACAAAGAGGGACAGGAGAAAATGGAGCTAGTTAGTGCTTAGCATGTGACATAATTTATATAGCGCCATCATCAGGGCCGTATTTAGAGTTTATGCTGCCCTAGGCACTTTTCGTGCTGCCTCCCCCATTGGTATGACTAATGCAGATACTGCCGACAGTGACTTAAGGTACCTTCACACAACGATTTCGTTAACGATATTGTTGCTTTTTGTGACGTAGCAACGATATCATTAACTAAATCGTTATGCGTGACAGCGACCAACGATCAGGCCCCTGCTGGGAGATCGTTGGTCGCTGGGAATGATCAGGACCTTTTTTTTGGTCGCTGATCACTTGCTGTCATCGCTGGATCGGCATGTGTGACGCCGATCCAGCGATGTGTTCACTGGTAACCAGGGTAAACATCGGGTTACTAAGCGCAGGGCCGCGCTTAGTAACCCAATGTTTACCCTGGTTACCATTGTAAAAGTTAAAAAAAAACAAACAGTAGATACTCACATTCCGGTGTCTGTCACGTCCCCCGGCGTCAGCTTCCCACACTGACTGTCAGCGCCGGTCGGCCGTAAAGCAGATCGGTGACGTCACCGCTGTGCTCTGCTTTACGGCCGGCCGGTGCTGACACAGTGCAGGGAAGCTGACGCCGGGGGACGTGACAGACACCGGAATGTAAGTATGTAATGTTTGTTTTTTTTAACTTTTACAATGGTAGCCAGGGTAAACATCGGGTTACTAAGCGCGGCCCTGCACTTAGTAACCCGATGTTTACCCTGGTTACCCGGGGACCTCGGCATCGTTGGTCGCTGGAGAGCTGTCTGCGTGACAGCTCTCCAGCGACCACACAACGACCTAAACAGCGACGCTGCAGCGATCGGCATCGTTGTCTATATCGCTGCAGCGTCGCTAAATGTGACAGTACCTTTAGGCTTCTTTGACATCAGCAATTTTTGCCATTTGCGGCAGATCCAGCAGTTTTTCAGCATCTGCCACGTAACGGATCACTTACGGCAACACTGTGTTCGGCCTCATTCGTTCAATATGGGGCTTGCGGACATGTGTAGCACTTGCCACGATCCGGATAGCAGTGTTTTTGTCTCACCACAAGTGCAAAACTGCAAGTGCCGCACATGTCTGCAAGTAGCCATCACTACCTGTCCCTGCACCTTGCTAGCTCATCCCCAACATCCCACTCTGACCTAAAACTACACTATAAAGCTTTAGAAAAACAATTTATTAACTGCCATATTCCTATGATAATGAGGGATCCAGGTTACGGCGTAGAATGGGACGGGTAGTCTCCGGGTCTCCAATCTCTCCCCCTCGCTGCTCTTATCACGCCCCGCTGGGCGTCATCATTCCTTCTTTTCTCGCCCCCTATGCTAAAATTCCCGCCTCCTCCTGATAATGTATGACGGGCAGCCGGACATCAGTTCCGGTCCGGTGCATTGTGGGGGCTTATCAGGTGTACGACCAGTACGGGACAGCTTCAATATGAGGACTGCGCGTGCACCTGGACCCAGACCGTACAGCCCATAAACCTGCTGTATTTTTACAGCAGCTATCTTAATCTGATGAATTGGTATGGCATAACTGAGTATAGCTAGGAGAGTCTCCCTTATTATTAAAACATAACTTAATACAACACTAAAATCATGGACAAAAAAGACACAACGAAAACCACGTGTATAAAGTGCTCGTGCATACCAGTGCTCAAGATAAAAAATGGTTTGGTCTCACCATTGTAGTAGACATATTAATAGAGGGTCCATTTTTTCATAAGAAGGGGAGGGACTGAAATATTTCTCTGACTCCCTGTCGTGCCGCTGGCTCCTGACACTGTGGCTCTCTGACCGGCGGGGACGATTTCACCGCCGATCAGAAGCGGTGTTTGCTGCGCTGTCATGCACATGACAGCGTGTCAAACACTGCAATGTCGGGCCCGCTCTGCTGGATGACAGGCTGCATGGACACATCATGCAACCTGCCATCTAGAGATAGTAGAACCGAGTGTGAGGTCACATTCTGCTGTCCTTGACTTTTCTGCAGCAAATAGGCTGCAAGAAAAGTCAACCTGCGTATTTGCAGCGTTTTTTTTTTTACCATCCATTCAGTCAATGGGTGAAAAACGCTGAAAAAAGTGACATGCTCCATGCCACAAAAAAGCACAAAATGCTGATCACACAAAAAACCAATGTGTGTGCAGGAGATTTCTGAAATACCATAGGCTTTGCTGGTACTGCAAAAAGCAGCTGAAAATTAGCATACAAAAGCAGCAAAAAAAAAAAACACAGCAAAAACACCCAGTGTGAACTTACCCTAAAACATTACTAATAAGGCTGTGTTGATGTGTTGTATTTTTGCAGGGTTTTTTGCTGCTTTTTTATGCAAGTTGTAAGCTGCGTTTTACAGTATCAGGAAAGTGTATGAGATTTCAGAAATCTCATGCACACACTTTGGTTTCATTTCCCTGACTGATTTGGAAAACTACTGTGTTTTTAGAAACTGCAACATGTCACTTTCAGGTTTTTATGCCTTTGTTTAAAAAAAAAAAAATGCTGAAAGTGACATGCTGCACTTTTTAAAAACGCAGCAGAAATCGCAAGTAGTAGTTTTTGGTGCAAAAACCTTAGAGTTAAATCAGACTTTTTTGGGGAGGTGGAAGGGCACTAAACTTTATCAACATGCACGAGAGACAACAAAACACAGCAAAAACTGCTTTTTGTAAGCAGCTTAAATGCAGCTTTAAATTTGCATTAAAAAAAAATGCAACATGTGAACATAGACTAACAGTTCCATACATCTCGTCATCACTATGTACAGCGCTGCCTAAAAGAAAATAGTGGACAAGCTGCTAAATATCAGAAATGTCACACAATAACAATCAGTCATAAATGCTGACAACCCCACATGTAGGTGCAGACCGTATGCCAGGGTAGTGTCATTATGGATAGCAGAGCTCATATTGGACCTGTCTATGACCTTCTAGGGACCACCTAGTATTTTCCCCCATAGTGACCCTTAGGCTAAGTGCACACGCTGCAGATTCCATTGCGGAATTTTCCACAGCGGATTTCCAAAATCCGCAGTGAAAAACCGCTGCGGTTTTTACTGTGGATTTACTGCGATTTCTTTTGTGGTTTCCTCTGCGGGTTTTCACCTGCAGATTTTTATTGGAGCAGGGGCAAACCCGCAGCGGAATCCGCAGAAAAAATGGACATGCTGCGGAAAATAAACCGCTGCGTTTACGCACGTTTTTTTCCGCAGCATGTGCACTGCGGATTTCATTTCCCATTGCTTTACATGGTACTGTAAATGCATGGGAAACTGCTGCGGATCCGCAGCTACGGAAACGCAGCAAAATCCACAGCGTGTGCACATACCCTTAGGCTGGGTTGACATTGCGTTAATGGGTTAACGCTAGCGGACTCCATTACATGGTGAAATTGTCGCAATTAATGCCATGCAACGGATCCGTTAGCGCACCCGTTGACTTGACTGCAATGTGCTAACAGATCTCTAGTGCATCGCTAGAGCATGCCATTTTTGGCACGCGCTAGCGATGTCCCATTAGTTTTGGACTATGTGCTAAACGGACTGCTCTAACGCAATGTGAACCTAGCCTTACATGACAGGCGGCTGCAGACCATCTGCTGACAGCACAGTGACATGATGAAGGTGCCAGGACTTGCAGGCATTGCTGGGACCATGGCATCCCCTGGAGGTGCACAGAGCAGTATCAGCCCCCATTCCTCCCCCAAAACGTTTCACACATCATTACCTTTCTCTCCAACACATAGACTCCTTTGATCAGTGCTCCCCGGCTATACTGCCCCCATCACAGAGCAGCCCCGAGCCCCTGACATGCACTTACACTATCCACGTCCCGGTAAAGAGAATGCTGGCAGCGTGTTGGGCAGGATCACCCAGCCTGGATTCCTGGATTCCTTGGCATGCAGGTGCCAAGGCTGTGCTGACGGCTGTTCTGGCCTTCAGCACTTCACAGTACAGTCCGGGATCCAGGTTGAGGCTTCACCCTCTGTTTCAGCTGCTCTTCTCCCAGGATGGTGCTCGCCACCACCAGCGCCCCCCACCGCCAGCTGCTCGCAGAGGTCCTGATGGGCAGAGGGCTTCAGCCTTTCCGATTACCGGCCAAGGCACCAGCAGTCCGGCCGGGGTACAGCAGAGGGACGTGATCCAGGATGTGATCCCCAGCAGCCAGGACACTGAGGTGAACTGTCAGGCAGCAATTGAATTAGGCGCCTCAGCGAGGAGGGGGCGGGGCCTATGATATGACGTGTTTCCGCTTCTGGCTCCCTGTGCAGTACATTTGACTGCGTGGGATCCGAGACCCGCTGCAGCCAGAAAACGTAGGTGGGTGGAGCCTTAGGAGCAGGGAGGAGGAGGGCGGAGGGCAGAGGTGGGCGGGCAAGCCCCGGAATATTGAAAAAAAAAAAGCAAAAAAACCCCCAAAACCCTTGTTCAAGTGCCGCCCCCCCCGCATCCTGCCGCCCTAGGCACGTGCCCTCAAGTGCCTAGTGGTAAATACAGCCCTGGCCATCATATTCTATAGTGCCTTGAAGACATCACTGTCCATCATTGGGGCTCACAATCTACAGTCCCTATCAGTATGTCTTTGGAGTGTGGGAGGAAACCGGAGAATCTGGCGGAAACTTGTAGCACTGTAAGATCCAGAAGAGAGCAAGATTCCAGAAGAGGACCCTTTAAAAACACTTTTATGGCGACATATTGAAATTCATGTAGAAAAAAGGATCCCGCTTTCTACCTGGAAGAAATCCAAGCAAACAAGGGGGATCATACAAACTCATTACAGATGTTGTATTGGAGGGAATTAAACCCAGGACCCCAGCGCTGCAAAACAACAGTGCTGAATCAAAGTATATTTGTAAAAAATATATATATTTCCTATACTACAACAAAAACAAACAGTAAGCTCAAAACAGGAAATCATGGGAGGAAGAAATCACCAGCTAGAACATAGCATAAAAATGCACTGAACAGAAGGATAAATGCACACAGAAGGCTATGAAAATGCTCAACAAATAAAATTAAAGTTTCTTAGCGACAATGTGGGTTAATATTGTTTGTAGTCAATAGGGGGCAGTGCAGGCCAGCAAATAAAGTGGGATCCAATATGTATAAGTCCGCAATCATTAATGCAATGATATAAAGTGGGATCCAGTATGTATAAGTCCGCAATCATATAAAGCGGGATCCAGTATGTATAAGTCCGCAATCATATAAAGGGGGATCCAGTATGTATAAGTCCGCAATCATATAAAGGGGGATCCAGTATGTATAAGTCTGCAATCATATAAAGCGGGATCCAGTATGTATAAGTCCGCAATCATATAAAGGGGGATCCAGTATGTATACGTCCGCAATCATATAAAGGGGGATCCAGTATGTATACGTCCGCAATCATATAAAGTGGGATCCAGTATGTATACGTCCGCAATCATATAAAGTGGGATCCAGTATGTATACGTCCGCAATCATATAAAGTGGGATCCAGTATGTATACGTCCGCAATCATATAAAGTGGGATCCCGTATGTATACGTCCGCAATCATATAAAGTGGGATCCCGTATGTATACGTCCGCAATCATATAAAGTGGGATCCCGTATGTATACGTCCGCAATCATATAAAGTGGGATCCCGTATGTATACGTCCGCAATCATATAAAGTGGGATCCCGTATGTATAAGTCCGCAATCATGAATGCAATCATATAAAGCGGGATCCAGTATGTACAATGAGGAAATAAGTATTTGATTCCTTACTGATTTTGTAAGTTTGCCCACTGACAAAGACATGTATAAGTCCGCAATCATATAAAGCGGGATCCAGTATGTATAAGTCCGCAATCATATAAAGGGGGATCCAGTATGTATAAGTCCGCAATCATATAAAGGGGGATCCAGTATGTATAGGTCTGCAATCATATAAAGCGGGATCCAGTATGTATAAGTCCGCAATCATATAAAGTGGGATCCAGTATGTATACGTCCGCAATCATATAAAGTGGGATCCAGTATGTATACGTCCGCAATCATGAATGCAATCATATAAAGCGGGATCCAGTATGTACAATGAGGAAATAAGTATTTGATCCCTTACTGATTTTGTAAGTTTGCCCACTGACAAAGACATGAACAGTCTACAATATTAAGGGTAGGTTAATTTTAACATTGAGAGACAGAATAACAAAAATAAAATCAAGAAAATCACATTGTCTAAATTATATACATTTATTTGCATTTTGCAGTGAGAAATAAGTATTTGATCCCCTACCAACCATTAAGAGTTCTGGTTCCTACAGACCAGTTAGACGCTCCTAATCAACTGGATAACTGCATTAAAGACAGCTGTCTTACATAGACAACTTTATAAAAGACTCCTGTCCACAGACTCAATTAATCAGTCAGACTCTAACCCAGCGGTCCCCAACCTTTTTGACCTTGAGAGCCACATTCAGCACTGAGAGAGGGTCGCGAGCCACATTCATCTCTGAGAGGGGGTCACGAGCAACATCCTGCTTATGTCCCCCTCAAAGTTGTGTCAACCAAAGCCACCATTATGGGTATAATGATAACCAAAGCTTTTCCACAGAAATCACTCCAAAGCAGTACACTGAGATCCAGGGGTTCCCACAAAGCCCCAATTCAATATTATCCCATCAAGGACTCACAACACTCTGTTGTATCCAGCTTGAAAAACGTCCTCTAACAGGTAGTATCATCCTCCAGCGTACCATACCCCTGCTCTAACCTCTATAACATGGAGAAACCGAAGAACAAAACGCCGAACTTATGGTCTAAAAGGAAATACCAGGACAAACAAATATTTGAATAAAATTACCTTTATTAAACAAGAGTGGTAGAGGGTAGTACTAAATCAAAAAATGTGCCCGTACACAGAATATAAAATCAATACAAAAAAATACATAATTAAAAGAAGTTACAGGTCTGTGAGAGCCAGAAATCTTGCATGTTTTTTGGTGACCAAATACTTATTTTCCACCATAATTTGCAAAATAAATCTTGCCATATCAGACAAGTTGATTTTCTGGATTTGTTTTCTCATTTTGACTCTCATAGTTGTGGTCTTCCTATGATGTCAATTACAGGCCTCTCTCATCTTTTTAAGTGGGAGAACTTGCACAATTGGTGGCTGACTAAATACTTTTTTCCCCACTGTAAATAAGGCCCAAATGAAATTCAAAGAAAAGAGGAAAGGGATAGTACATATCATAAAAAGTGTCAATTCCCACAATATGCAGATAAATGCACAAAAAAAAAGTCCAAAAAGGAGCATATGCCCAAAGAATAATCCTGCAGTGATATATCAACTAAAAAGCAATTGTAAATGCAAAAAAATGGTGCTACTGTAACAAAAGTGCAATTATGGATAAAGTGCTGCGTGCAAAACCATATGATGCAGGGGCAATAAAGCACAAAAAAGTGCTATGTGCAAAGGCAATGATGTAAGAACAATGAAAGGGGCCTGTACCTTTAAGGTCCTCCGGTCTGAGTACAAGGCACAGCCCGACGCGCTTTTCGGAATAAATTCCTTTGTCGGGGGAACATGTAAAGCACCTATACGCCATTCACTATAAGGAAATATATATATTGACTGATGTGTTGTTTTATTTTATGATATATAGGTACTACTGTATTTAGTTTGTCCTCTACAACATAGGCAAGACCAAAGAGCTTTATAAGGATGTCAGGGACAAGATCATAGACCTGCACAAAGCTGGAATGGGCTACAAAACCATAAGTAAAATGCTGGGTGAGAAGCAGACAACTGTTGGTGCAAAAGTAAGAAATACAAAATGACTGTCAATTGACAAGGATCTCGGGCACCATGCAAAATCTCACCTCATGGGGTATTCTTGATCATGAGGGAGGTGAGGAATCAGCCTAAAACTACACAGGGGAGCTTGTTACTGATCTCAAGGCAGTTGGAACCACAGTCACCAAAAAAACCATTGGTAAAATTACGCTATAAAGGTTTCAAATCCTGCAGTGCCCGCAAGGTCCCCCTGCTCAAGAAGGCACATGTGCAGGCCTGTCTGAAGTTTGCCAGTGAACACCTGGATGGTTCTGTAAGTGATTGGGAGAAGGTGCTGTGGTCAGATGAGACAAAAATTGAGGTCTTTGGCATTAATTCAACTCAACGTGTTTGGAAGAAGAGAAATGCTACCTATGACCCAAAGAACACCGTCCCCACTGTCAAGCATGGAGGTGGAAATATTATGTTTTGGGGGTGTTTCTCTGCTAAGGGCACAGGACTACTTCACCTCATCAATGGGAGAATGGATGGAGCCATGTACCGTAAAATTCTGAGTGACAACCTCCTTCCCTGTGCCAGGACATTAAAAATGGGTTATGGCTGGGTCTTCTAGCAAGACCCAAAACATACAGCCAAGGCAATAAAGTAGTGGCTCAAAAAGAAGCACATTAAGGTCATGGAGTGGCCTAGCCAGTCCCTAGACCTTAATCCCATAGAAAACTTATGGAGGCAGTAGAAGGTCCGAGTTGCCAAACAAGGGTTTTGCCACCAAGTATTAAGTCTTGTTTGCCAGAGGGATCAAACACTTATTTCTCATTGCAAAATGCAAATACATGTATATCATTTATACAATGATTTTCTTGATTTTATTTTTGATATTCAATCTCTCAATGTTAAAATTAACCTACTCTTAAAATTATAGACTGTTCATGTCTTTGTCAGCGGGCAAAGTTACAAAATCAGCAAGGGATCAAATACTTCTTTCCCCCACTGTATAAGTCCGCAATCATGAATGCAATCATATAAAGTGGGATCCAGTATGTATAAGTCCGCAATCATATAATGTAGGATCTAGTATGTATAAGTCCGCAATCATATAAAGTAGGATCCAGTATGTATAAGTCCACAATCATGTAAAGTGAGATCCAGTATGTATAAGTCCACAATCATGAATGCAATAATATAAAGTGCATGGAATAGCAGACAAATGCTTAAAATACACCGGACGTCAGTAGGCCCAGTAAACATTATTATTATTATTATTATTATTATTATTATTATTATTAATAAACATGACAGTGACACTACAAATTGTGATACATAAAGGAATTACCAATGGCAATCCTTTCCCTCTGGGATGGCAACAACTACAATATATTTCAACAAAGCCTTCAAACCTTGTATGCAGACTTAAAGGGGTATTTCCAAATTTAGAAGTTATTCCCTATCCATGCGATAGGGGATAACCTTTGGATCGCTGAGGTCCAATTGCTGGGATAGCCACCAATCCTGAGAACCAGGGCTCTGAGCACTAGGTCAATAGAGAAAAGGTTGATTAGGTGCACTGCCGCTCTGTTCATCCTTACTGGGAACAACAGAGTGCACTTTGCCCCTGAGGAAGCTACACTGCAGGTGGTGATACGTGTGGGTTTCCCCCCTATCCTTTTATCAGTTACTACACAGGTTTTACCTACCTGCTTTTCATTTGGTTTACTTGCCATCAGTAGGTTGTGCTGGCAGTCCACTATACGTGTAGTCTGACTGTGTCATCTTTGTATTGTTTTTCATTACTCCTTTGGTCTTTTACAATTAATATATTGGGAGTTAGGCATATGTATTATTGGATCTGTTCCGCCCTTGTTTTAAGTTGATCCTTTACCATGTTGGTGCCCTATTGCTTTTTTTGTGACCCTGTTTTGTCTGCTCTGGTCCATGCAATGCTATATTTCCTCTGCGTTGGCCGCTGCAGGTTGGGAGTATCTATTCAAAAGCCGTTTCTCCTTGGTGATCTAGATTCATCTTTATCATAAACCAGTAAAATAGGCGGCTGTCTTGTATTCCTCTGCTATCATCAGCTTTGCTTCTGGAGGGAAAAAAAGGGGGTCGGTTTTCCCGGGCCCACTCATGCAATGGTGAGCTAATTCGAGAGAAATTTTTGAGAGTACCGTAATTCAAATAGAGAGTAATTCTTATTACTATGTGGGGCACAAATAAATATTGACATGACAATTATTTTCGCTATTATTTCTGAGTAATAAATCGAGAGTAATTATCATTACTATGTGGGGAACTAAGAAGAACTTACTGTTTTTGTGCCACACAGCAGGTGCAGTAATAAGGACGCATAAGGCAGCAGCCGCTGAGCATTGGGGTAACAGCAGCATGGCCAATTCATGACAGCCCACCACCCACGGAAAGCTGTACCCCCCCTGAGGAGACCCTATCCTTATATGCCTCTCCCGGGCATTTTTTTTTAGAGCTAGATGCGACCTGTTCTTAAATTTGCAGGTATTTCAGCCCGCAAGATGCATATAAGGTTAGGGTCTCATCAAAGTGGAACACCTTGTTGCGTCTGATGGGCTCACATGAATTGGCCAATTTGTACACTAAATAACTTCCTTTTTAAAAAAAAAAAATTCTATAGCAGTAATTCGGTTTCAATTTTATAAACTCAATGTTTGCATATTATAGTATTTCAGAGTGCACCCTTCATAAAAAAACCTCAAATGTGAGTTGCTATATAACTGTACTGTAATTACATGCATGATCTGAAGGACTTGTATCTACCACTATATTGGCCCAGTACGGCGGTAATATCGGTCTTGGTATTTGTATACTGAATTTTATTCAATAACAGCATTGTTATCTGCTGAGGTACTCACTACACCCCCAATAATTAGTGAACTCCTACTTATTTGTAAGCATGATTACCAAGGTTAGGGGCCCACCCAGACAGGTTTGCCCTGAACGTGATGAACTCCTAGCTAAGCCTCTGTCACTAATATTCTGCTTAGATAGTTCCTGAATATTATAAAAAAAATGAAATATATAAAAGTTACTTCATTTTTCAAGTAAAGGAGAAGGAAACACTTAACTGGCAATAACTGTTTCAACCAGAGTTCACATCTTACATGTCTTCCTCCTTTGGTAGTGCAATCATACAGAGGTATGTATATATATATATACACAGTGGGGCAAAAAAGTATTTAGTCAGTCATCAATAGTTCAAGTTTCACCACTTAAAAAGATGAGAGGCGTCTGTAATTTACATCATAGGTAGACCTCAACTATGGGAGACAAACTGAGAAAAAAAAATCCAGAAAATCACATTGTCTGTTTTTTTAACATTTTATTTGCATATTATGGTGGAAAATAAGTATTTGGTCAGAAACAAAGTTTCATCTCAATACTTTGTAATATATCCTTTGTTGGCAATGACAGAGGTCAAACGTTTTCTGTAAGTCTTCACAAGATTGCCACACACTGTTGTTGGTATGTTGGCCCATTCCTCCATGCAGATCTCCTCTAGAGCAGTGATGTATTTGGCTTTTCGCTTGGCAACACGGACTTTCAACTCCCTCCAAAGGTTTTCTATAGGGCTGAGATCTGGAGACTGGCTAGGCCACTCCAGGACCTTGAAATGCTTCTTACGAAGCCACTCCTTCGTTGCCCTGGCGGTGTGCTTTGGGGCACTCAAAATCTCACGATACATGGCCCCATTCATTCTTTCATGTACCCGGATCAGTCGTCCTGGCCCCTTTGCAGAGAAACAGCCCCAAAGCATGATGTTTCCACCACCATGCTTTACAGTAGGTATGGTGTTTGATGGATGCAACTCAGTATTCTTTTTCCTCCAAACACGACAAGTTGTGTTTCTACCAAACAGTTCCAGTTTGGTTTCATCAGACCATAGGACATTCTCCCAAAACTCCTCTGGATCATCCAAATGCTCTCTAGCAAACTTCAGACGGGCCCGGACATGTACTGGCTTAAGCAGTGGGACACGTCTGGCACTGCAGGATCTGAGTCCATGGTGGCGTAGTGTGTTACTTATGGTAGGCCTTGTTACATTGGTCCCAGCTCTCTGCAGTTCATTCACTAGGTCCCCCCGCGTGGTTCTGGGATTTTTGCTCACCGTTCTTGTGATCATTCTGACCCCACGGGGTGGGATTTTGCGTGGAGCCCCAGATCGAGGGAGATTATCAGTGGTCTTGTATGTCTTCCATTTTCTAATTATTGCTCCCACTGTTGATTTCTTCACCCCCATCTGGTTGGCTATTGCAGATTCAGTCTTCCCAGCCTGGTGCAGGGCTACAATTTTGTTTCTGGTGTCCTTTGACAGCTCTTTGGTCTTCACCATAGTGGAGTTTGGAGTCAGACTGTTTGAGGGTGTGCACAGGTGTCTTTTTATACTGATAAGTTTAAACAGGTGCCATTACTACAGGTAATGAGTGGAGGAAAGAGGAGGCTCTTAAAGAAGAAGTTACAGGTCTGTGAGAGCCAGAAATCTTGATTGTTTGTTTCTGACCAAATACTTATTTTCCACCATAATATGCAAAAAAAATGATAAAAAAACAGACAGTGTGATTTTCTGGATTTTTTTTTCTCAGTTTGTCTCCCATAGTTGAGGTCTACCTATGATGTAAATTACAGACGCCTCTCATCTTTTTAAGTGGTGGAACTTGCACTATTGCTGACTGACTAAATACTTTTTTGCCCCACTGTATGTATGTATATATATATATATATATATATATATATATATATATAAATATATATATATATATATATATATATATATATATATATATATATATATATATATATATATATATACTGCTCAAAAAAATAAAGGGAACACAAACAACAGAATATAACTCCAAGTAAATCAGACTTCTGTGAAATCAACTTAGGAAGCAACACTGTCTGACAATGAATTTCACATGCTGTTGGGCAGACGGAATAGACAACAGATGGAAATTATTGGCAATTATCAAGACATACTCAATAAAGGAGTGGTTCTGCAGGTGGGGACCACAGACCACATTTCAGTACCAATGCTTTCTGGCTGATGTTTTGGTCACTTCTGCATGTTGGTTGTGCTTTCACACTCGTAGTAGCACAAGATGGACTCTACAACCCACATAAGTGGCTCAGGTAGTGCAGCTCATCCAGGATGGCACATCAATGCGAGCTGTGGCAAGGTTTGCTGTGTCTGTCAGCGTAGTGTCCAGAGGCTGGAAGCACTACCAGGAGACAGGCCAGTACACCAAGAGACATGGAGGGGGCTGTAGGAGGGCAACAACCCAGCAGCAGGACCGCCACCTCAGCATTTGTGCAAGGAGGCACAGGAGGAGCACTGCCAGAACCCTGCAAAATGACCTCCAGCAGGCCACAAATGTGCATGTGTCTGCACAAACAGTTAGAAACCAACTCCATGAAGATGGTCTGAGTACCCGATGTCCACAGATGGGGTTGTGCTCACAGCCCAACACCGTGCAGGACACTTGGCATTTGCCACAGAACACCAGGATTGGCAAATTCGCCACTGGCGCCCTGTGCTCTTAACAGATGAAAGCAGGTTCACACTGAGCACGTGACAGACGTGACAGAGTCTGGAGATGCCATGGAGAGTGATCTGCTGCCCGCAACATCCTTCAGCATGACCGGTTTTGGCTGTGTGTCAGTAATGGTGTGGGGTGGCATTTCTTTGGAGGGCAGCACAGCCCTCTATGTGCTCGCCAGAGGTAGCCTGACTACCATTAGATACTGAGATGGGTTCCTCAGACCTCTTGTGAGACCATATGCTGGTACGGTTGGCCCTGGGTTCCTCCTAATGCAGGACAATGCCAGACCTCATGTGGCTGGAGTGTGTCAGCAGTTCCTGCACGATGAAGGCATTGAAGCTATGGACTGGCCTGCCCGTTCCCCAGGCTGACCACACACACTACTGGGCATCATTTCCTTGTCTGAAGGCATTTCTACTGAAGTTGGATCAGCCTGTAACTTCATTTTCCACTTTGATTTTGAGCATCATTCCAACTCCAGACCTCCGTGGGATATTAGTTGTGATTTAGGTTGATAATTTACAACTGGAATATTTCATTCAGTGATATCTAGGATGTGGGATTTTAGTGTCCCCGTTATTTTTTTGAGATTATATATATATGTATATATATACATATATATACACATATATATATATATATATATATATATATATACATACATATATATATATATATATATACACATATATATACATATATATATACATATATATATACATATATATATACATATATATATATATATATACACACACACACACACTACCATTCTAAAGTTCAGGGTCACTTAGAAATTTCCTTATTTTTGAAAGAAAAGCAGTTTTTTTTCCAATTAAGCTAACATTAAATGATTCAGAACCACACTCTATACATTGTTAATGTGGTAAATGACTTTTCTAGCTGCAAACGTCTTCTGGTTTATAATGCAATATCTTCAAAGGTGTATAGAGGCCATTTCCAACAACCATCACTTCAGTGTTCTTATGGTACCTTGTGTTTGCCAACTGTGTAAGAAGGCTAATGGATGGTTAGAATACCCTTAAAAACCCTTGTGCAAGTATGTTAGCACAGCTGATTAGAAAGCCTATAAACTGACCTTCCTTTGAGCTAGTTGAGAAGCTGGAGCATTACATGTGTTGGTTCCATTAAACTCTCAGAACTTTCATGTGAAACTCGACAGTCTATTCTTGTTCTTAGAAATGAAGGCTTTTCCATGCGAGAAATTGCCAAGAAACTGAAGATTTCCTACAACGGTGTGTACTACTCCCTTGCAAGGAGAGCACAAACCGACTCTAACCAGAGTAGAAAGAGAAGTGGGAGGCCCCGCTGCCCAACTGAGCAACAAGACAAGTACATTAGAGTCTGTAGTTTGAGAAATCGATGCCTCACAGGTCCTCAACTGGCAGCTTCATTAAATAGTACACGCAAAACACCAGTGTCAACGTCTACAGTGAAGAGGCAACTCTGGGATGCTGGCCTGCAGGGCAGAGTGGAAAAGAAAAAGCCATATCTGAGACTGGCTAATAAAAGAAAAAGCTTAATATGGTCAAAAGAACACAGACATTGGACAGAGGAAGATGGGAAAAAAGTGTTATGGACACACAAATCCAAGTTTGGAGTGTTTGAAGCACACAGGAGAACATTTGTGAGAAGCAAAACTGAAAAGATGCTGGAAGAGTGCCTGACGCCATCTGTCAAGCATGGTGGAGGTAATGTGATGGTCTGGGGTTGCTTTGGGGCTGGTAAAGTGGGAGATTTGAACAAGGTAAAAGGGATTTTGAATTAGGAAGGCCATCACTCCATTTTGCAATGCCATGCCATATTCTGTGGACAGCGCTTGATTGGAGCCAATTTCATCCTACAACAGGACAATGACCCAAAGCACACCTCCAAATTATGCAAGAACTATTTAGGGAAGAAGCAGGCAGCTGGTATTCTACCTGTAATGGAGTGGCCAGTGCAGTCACCAGATCTCAACCCCATTGAGCTGTTGTGGGAGCAGCTTGACCGTATGGTACGCAAAAAGTGCCCATCAAGCCAAACCAACTTGTGGGAGGGGCTTCTGGAAACATGGGGTGAAATTTCTCCAGATTACCCAAGCAAATTAACTGCTAGAATGCCAAAGGTCTGCAATGCTGTAAATGATGCAAAGGGAGCGTTCTTTGATGAAAGCAAAGTTTGAAGGAGAAAATTATTTCAAATAATTTTTTTTTTTTTTCGAACCTTGTCAATGTCTGGACTAAATTTTCAATTCATTTGGCAACTCATTTGATTAATAAAAGTATGAGTTTTCATGGAAAACACTAAATTGTCTGGGTGATGGTGGCGTGGAGGAAGGAGCGGCCATTTTCTTCCGGACTGTGCCCGTCGCTGATTGGTCGCGGCAGCTATGACAGGCAGCTGCCGAGACCAATCAGCGAATGAATAACCATGACAGAAAGAAGGACAGACAGAAAGACGGAAGTGACCCGTAGACAATTATATAGTATATACAGTGGGGCAAAAAAGTATTTAGTCAGTCAGCAATAGTGCAAGTTCCACCACTTAAAAAGATGAGAGGCGTCTGTAATTTACATCATAGGTAGACCTCAACTATGGGAGACAAACTGAGAAAAAAAAATCCAGAAAATCACATTGTCTGTTTTTTTAACATTTTATTTGCATATTATGGTGGAAAATAAGTATTTGGTCAGAAACAAAATTTCATCTCAATACTTTGTAATATATCCTTTGTTGGCAATGACAGAGGTCAAAAGTTTTCTGTAAGTCTTCACAAGGTTGCCACACACTGTTGTTGGTATGTTGGCCCATTCCTCCATGCATATCTCCTCTAGAGCAGTGATGTTTTTGGCTTTTCGCTTGGAAACACGGACTTTCAACTCCCTCCAAAGGTTTTCTATAGGGTTGAGATCTGGAGACTGGCTAGGCAACTCCAGGACCTTGAAATGCTTCTTACGAAGCCACTCCTTCGTTGCCCTGGCAGTGTGCTTTGGACCATTGTCATGTTGAAAGACCCAGCCACGTTTCATCTTCAATGCCCTTGCTGATGGAAGGAGGTTTGCACTCAAAAGCTCACGATACATGGCCCCATTCATTCTTTCATGTACCCGGATCAGTCATCCTGGCCCCTTTGCAGAGAAACAGCCCCAAAGCATGATGTTTCCACCACCATGCTTTACAGTAGGTATGGTGTTTGATGGATGCAACTCAGTATTCTTTTTCCTCCAAACACGACAAGTTGTGTTTCTACCAAACAGTTCCAGTTTGGTTTCATCAGACCATAGGACATTCTCCCAAAACTCCTCTGGATCATCCAAATGCTCTCTAGCAAACTTCAGACGGGCCCGGACATGTACTGGTTTAAGCAGTGGGACACGTCTGGCACTGCAGGATCTGAGTCCATGATGGCGTAGTGTGTTACTTATGGTAGGCCTTGTTACATTGGTCCCAGCTCTCTGCAGTTCATTCACTAGGTCCCCCCGCATGGTTCTGGTATTTTTGCTCACCGTTCTTGTGATCATTCTGACCCCACGGGGTGGGATATTGCGTGGAGCCCCAGATCGAGGAGATTATCAGTGGTCTTGTGTGTCTTCCATTTTCTAATTATTGCTCCCACTGTTGATTTCTTCACTCCAAGCTGGTTGGCTATTGCAGATTCAGTCTTCCCAGCCTGGTGCAGGGCTACAATTTTGTTTCTGGTGTCCTTTGACAGCTCTTTGGTCTTCACCATAGTCGAGTTTGGAGTCAGACTGTTTGAGGGTGTGCACAGGTGTCTTTTTATACCGATAACAAGTTTAAACAGGTGCCATTACTACAGGTAATTAGTGGAGGAAAGAGGAGACTCTTAAAGAAGAAGTTGCAGGTCTGTGAGAGCCAGAAATCTTGATTGTTTGTTTCTGACCAAATACTTATTTTCCACCATAATATGCAAATAAAATGTTAAAAAAACAGACAATGTGATTTTCTGGATTTTTTTTTCTCAGTTTGTCTCCCATAGTTGAGGTCTACCTATGATGTAAATGACAGACGCCTCTCATCTTTTTAAGTGGTGGAACTTGCACTATTGCTGACTGACTAAATACTTTTTTGCCCCACTGTATGTATATATATATATATATATATATATATATATATATATGTATATATATAGTAGGGAATGCTACTCACTTGGGTGCGTCAAGAAGCATTTCAATTTAAATGTCCATGTTGGATTATTGATGTCTTAAACTATCCCTAAGCAAAGGAAAAATAAGCAGCCTTCACTGCACTGGAGGAAAAAAACAAAAAAACAGTTCTTTGGACAAAGTCCCTTGTCAGCCAGTCCTGGTCACACAAGCTGGATAGCATCCAGTACACTGGCTCAGTCTGGATATCCACGAGTGAGGACTTCTCCCTCCACAGACAGACATGTTCCAAACAACGGACTCCATTTAACCTGTTAACCACACGAGGTATGTGGGCAGCCTGACCCGACCATCTCTCAGGCTGCCCGTAAAATCTGTAATATATATACTGTAGTTTCATTTTTTACATTTAAAATTTTTAAAAAATGACAAAAAGGAAAACAGGCCAATGTAAACGTTTGGGCACCCATGCATGGCTATTACCTAGTAGCTCCAACTTTTGAAAGAATCACAGCTTGTAAACACTTTCATAGCCAGACAAGAGTCTTTAAATTCTTGTTTTAGGGATTGTCCTTAGTGATGAGTGAATATACTCATCACTCGAGATTTCCCGAGCATGCTCGGGGTTCCTCCGAGTATTTTTTAGTGCTCGGACATTTAGTTTTTCTTGCCGCAGCTGAATGATTTACATCTGTTAGCCAGCATAAGTACATGTGGGGATTCCCTAGCAACCAGGCAACCCCCACATATACTTATACTGGCTAACAGATGTAAATCTTTCAGTTGCAAGAAAAACAATCTCCGAGCATTACAAAATACTTGGAGGACACAAGAAATCTCGAGTAACGTGTATACTCGCTCATCACTAATTGTCATGCATTCTTCCTTGGAAAATTCTTCCAGTTCTGTGAGATTCCTGGGTCATCTTTTATGCACTGCTAATTTGAGGTTCAGCCAGATTTTCAATGGTGTTCAGATCAGGGGACTGTGAGGGCCATTTTAAAAACTTCAGTTTGCATCTTTTGAGATACATTATTGTGAATTTTGGTATGTCTTTAGGATCAGCATCCATTTTTGGAAGCAATCCTCTTTTCAACTTCAGCTTTTTTACACATGGTGTTATACTTGCATCAAGAATTTGTTGCAATTTCATTGAATCCATTCTTCCCTCTACCCATGAAATGTTCCCAGTGCCATTGGCTGCAACACAACCCCAAAGCATGATTGATCCACCCCCATGCTTAATGGTTGGCGAGATGATCTTTTCCTGAAATTCTGTGCTCTTTTTTTTCTCCACACATACCTTTGTTCACTGTGGACAAATAATTCTATTTTCATTGCTTCACAGGACTTGTTTCCAAGATGCAAAAGGCTTGTTTAGATGTTCTTTTGCATACTTCTGATGCTGAATTTTATGGTAAGGGTCCAGGAGAGGTCATATTTGTTCAGGTGTCTCTGAACAATAGAACAATGTACCACAAGTACTCCAGAGCCTGCAGTCAAGCGGGGTTCTGATTTGCCTCTCTAGCAATTCTACAAGCAGCTCTCACTGAAATTTTGCTTGGTCTTCCAGACCTTATCTTGACCTCTACTGTTCCTATTAACGGACATTCCTTAATTACATTTCGAACTGAGGACAGGACATCTTGAAAATGCTTTGCTATCCTCCGATAGTGTCACGAGGGTGTCACATACCCCTGGAAGACTTGGAGTTAGATGGTCACATCGGGTAATGAATCACAGTTCTCTTTAGAGATGGTGTGATTCATGTCCTAATTTAAATGGATTCCCTATCCTTCAGTGCTGAGAGGGTTAAGGACTCTTTCCATGCTGGCTGAGACCATACAGCCTGGTTGTTCTCAGCTGCAACTGCTTACCCTTTACTCCCTCTATATATACAGGCGCTGGGTATTTATCACAGCTGGTGAAAGATTCATCTTCCTGTGCTGTTTGCTAAAGCTAAGTAGCTGAAGTGTGGAGTTTGGAGCAGTGGATGTTGCTGAGTGAAAATCGCATACTGCCATTGTATTGCCCATATATTTTAGTGCCCAGTACATTGTAATGCCCAGCTCATGCTTCTGAAGACACGCACCCGTAAATTAGGCAGGCTTTCATCTCTGGATGTTGCTGAGTGAAAATCGCAAACTGCCATTGTATTGCCCATATATTTTAGTGCCCAGTACATTGTAATGCCCAGCTCATGCTTCTGAAGACACGCACCCGTAAATTAGGCAGGCTTTCATCTCTACACAAATGCCAGACGTGTGGACGCTAATGTGTTTTAGGCACACTGGGGCTAAGAAAGAAGGGGGACATTTGGATTTGGGAGTGCAGAATTTACTGAATTTCTTTTGGGGGCCGAGGAAACTCTGGAGTAAGCACTCAAATTAGAGAGCAGGATAAATATGAGCAGAGCCTTACTGCGATCTTTTGGAGACCGGAAAAAAAAAAAAATCAACAGAAGGTGTAGAATTGGTTTTATTTATTTTTAACGCCGTTCCTCGTGTGATATGAGTGATTAGCTGACTTTATTCTTCGGGTTAGTGCGATTACATCAAAACCAGATTTATTAATTTTTTTTGTTTGGCTGCTGTCGTGCACTAAAAAATGCTTTTATTGCGGATCGCCATATTTTCAGAGCTATCATTTTTCATATTTTGGCCAACAAAGTCATGTGAGGACTCGTTTTCTGTGTGACGAGTTGACATTTTTGTTGGTGCCATTTTTGGGCACATGACTTTTGTTGGAATTGGTTTTTTTAGGCCGCTCCGTATGTGGTAAAATTGATAAAGCAGCTTTATTCTTCGGGTCAGTACGATTACAGTGATACCACATTTATATTTTTATGCTTTGGCGCTTTTACACACACTATTTTATAGGAAAAAAATATTTTTTCATCGCTTTAGTCTGAGAGCTATAACTTTTTTATTTTTCTACTGATAGAGCTGTATGGTGGCTATATCTTTTGTGGGACAAGATGACGTTTTCAATTATAACATTTTTATTTACCGTATATACTCGAGTATAAGCCGACCCGAGTATAAGCCGACCCCCCTAATTTTGCCACAAAAAACTGGGAAAACTTATTGACTCGAGTATAAGCCTAGGGTGGAAATGCAGCATTTACCGGTGAATTTCAAAAATAAAAATAGATCATTATTTCCCCATAGCTGTGCCATATAGTGCTCTGCACCGTTCATATTTCCCCATAGGTGTGAACCATATAGTGCTCTGCACCGTTCATTGTGCCCCCTAGCTGTGCCATATACGGTGCTCTGCACCGTTCATTGTGCCCCATAGATGTGCCATATACGGTGCTCTGCACCGTTCACTGTGCCCCATAGCTGTGCCATATACGGTGCTCTGCACCGTTCACTGTGCCCCATAGCTGTGCTGTGCCATATACGGTGCTCTGCACCGTTCACTGTGCCCCATAGCTGTGCCATATACGGTGCTCTGCACCGTTCACTGTGCCCCATACATAGCTGTGCTGTGCCATATACGGTGCTCTGCACCGTTCACTGTGCCCCATACATAGCTGTGCTGTGCCATATACGGTGCTCTGCACCGTTCACTGTGCCCCATAGCTGTGCTGTGCCATATACGGTGCTCTGCACCGTTCACTGTGCCCCATAGCTGTGCTGTGCCATATACGGTGCTCTGCACCGTTCACTGTGCCCCATAGCTGTGATGTGCCATATACGGTGCTCTGCACCGTTCACTGTGCCCCATAGCTGTGCTGTGCCATATACGGTGCTCTGCACCGTTCACTGTGCCCCATAGCTGTGATGTGCCATATACGGTGCTCTGCACCGTTCACTGTGCCCCATAGCTGTGCTGTGCCATATACGGTGCTCTGCACCGTTCACTGTGCCCCATAGATGTTCCACATAAATTTGTGCCGCCGCTGCCGCAATAAAGAAAAAAAAACACATACTCACCTCCCTTGATTGCAGCTCCCGGCGTCTCGTTCCGGCGCCTCCATCTTCCCGGCGTCTCTGCTCTGACTGATCAGGCAGAGGGCGCCGCGCACACTATATGCGTCATCGCGCCCTCTGCCTGAACAGTCAGAGAGCAGAGACGCCGGGAAGATGGAGGCGCCGGCCGGGAAGATGGAGCGGCGCCCGGCGGCTGGAACGAGGACAGGTGAATATGCTATACTCACCTAGTCCTGGCGATCCTCGCGCTGTCCCCTCCTGTCTTCGGTGCCGCAGCTTCTTTCTCTATCAGCGGTCACCGGCACCGCTGATTAGAGAAATGAATAAGCGGCTCCGCCCCTATGGGAGGTGGAGCCGCTTATTCATTTCTGTAATGAGCGGTCCCACGTGACCGCTGAAGAGAGGAAGAAGCTGCAGCGCCGAAGCCCGTGGGACGGCAGGGACAGCGCGAGGATCGCTGGGACTAGGTAAGTATGCCTCAGCGCCCTCTCCCCCTCACCCGCCGACCCCACCGCTACCGTGACTCGAGTATAAGCCGAGGGGGGCACTTTCAGCCCAAAAATTTGGGCTGAAAATCTCGGCTTATACTCGAGTATATACGGTACATTCATCTTTTTGATCGCATTTTATTCCACTTTTTGTTCGGGGTATGATGAAAAAGCATTTTTTTTTGCCCTGTTTATTTTTTCATGGTGTTCGTTAAAGGGATTAACTAGTGTGATAGTTTGATGGGGCGGGTGGTTTTGGATGCAGCAATACAAAACATCTGTACTTTTTTTTTTTTTAACATAAAAATAAAATGTATCTGTACTATATATATATATATATATATATATATATATATATATATATATATATATATATATATATATATATGTATTTACACCGGTATATATAAACTATTTTCTGATATTTTTAAAATGTTTACAATTTTTTTTAACTTTATTTTATTTTTTTACTTAGTTATTCCATGTGACTTTGACTTTCAGCAGCCTGATTGTTGTTATAAACTAGTGCAATAATTTATAACTAAGTGCTGCACTGACAAGTCCCTTAGCCCATGTCTGCGTATGATGTAAGGGGCTTACCATAGCCTGGTGACCTGGATGTCACCATGACATAAGGTCACTATGGCAATAATCCGGCCCCAGCGATGACATTGATCAGAGGGCAGAAGAAACATAAACTATTACATTATATATATTATTATATTAGATTATATAGGGAATATAAACTGATGACGACCTTTAACACTCTCACTGCAGGAATGAATGTGTCGCATGGATTTATGTCTTTTTACATCAACTAAGGAACTTGCCCCTCAGATTATGAGGGGTCATCACAACAGAACCAGACCCCAATAAAACAATCCTTATCTAAGAACTGGCCCAATATTTATGGACATAACTGTTTATCACTCATGGTAATTCTGCTTCATGTCACCTGGCTTATCCATGGTTTTTCCTTTTTTTTTTCTATACTATGTTGTGCATAAATATGTGATTCTTCAGAATTTGTTTTAGTCTTTGCCTGATGAAGAGACCTGTGTAGTCTTGAAAGCTTGCAATTTGTTACCATCTTTTCAGTTAGCCATTAAAAGGTATCAACCACTGAGGACTCTCAATTCTAAATATTTTTCTATCTACTGGCTAACACGGTACCAAGATATATTTCTTTCCTGCACGAAGCACCCAGTATGTCATAGGTTGGGAAGCACTACTACTACTGGGACCATCCAAGGTTGGGAAGGGGTTAATAAAAAACGTAAATCAATATGTTCTGAATTCATAAAAAATGAAAACCCGAAATTTACAAAAATTTGGAAAAATTATGATGTCTGCACATAAAAAGATGGTTATACCAAATAGTTTGAAATTAACGTTTCCTATATGTCTGTTATGTTGCTATCATTTTTGTTAGGGCTCACCAGATGAGGTGGATCCACTAACCCTCTAGTCCAGAGGGGAACACGGACCCCAGACACTAGCACAGCTTCCACGGGACATGTGGAATCATGGGGACTAGAACTAACTGGAAACTCCTGAGCAGATGGACAGATGAAGTGGAACCCAGCAGATGCATGCGAGTTGAAACACAGTAGTACAGATAATGGAGCATATCAAACACTAGAGTCAAAATCCCAAGACAAGTGTGTGTGTCAATGGGCCTTAAATAGATCTAGGGAGATGATGTCATTGATCCATGCCAGGCAACCTGCAACACCCGATGTGGAGCACAACAGAGGGCAGGGGACCAATGAGAAGGGAGCAGAGCCCGGGATATCCGGGACAGGTGTGTAAGAATTTTATTTTGACCATTTCTTTTTCGGTGACATTATAATTACGGTATATTAGTTGAACAGCAATTCAAGAAACTTTCATAAACCTACTGTTTTAGGGAAAGCCAATAGATTAGAAGCCACACAGATATCTCCCCCAATTTTAAAAAAGTTTGTCATACAGAATACTAAACAGTATTTAATAAGTTTGCTAACACTTCAGGTGCTTCAAAAGAACTAATGCAAAGTGGAAAGAAAATAGTGTGGTCAACTAAAAAGGTGGACATACAAGATGACAGTCCAAACAAAGGAAAAAGTTATTACAAATTAGTTGCCTTATTTATAAGCCATCTAGAAAAAAAACATTCATAGCAGGCCAGAATAAATGTTGACTCATTTTAACTCTCCAGCCTTAATCGTAACATCAAATTATAATAGAGATACCAGCTTTTTTCCTTTGTTTGTAATATAATTTACCTGTTCTGATCGACGGGCTTTCTGGATCTCTATGTTCAGTGAGTAAAATAAGCATTGAACGCATTACCAGTTTTCTAAGTAAATATATTTATAAAGGTGGTATTGACAAGAAACTCTAACCAGATGTTGGTAACAATCCATGCAGGCAATAAAATCAATCATCTTTAGAGCGATCTTCTGCAGTAGCTACTTTGCACCATAAGGCTATGTTCACACTATGCGGTTTTTACCGTGGAACCGCCGCGATTTTGCGCTGCGGGTCCGCAGCAGTTTTCCATGCAGGGTACAGTACAATGTTACCCTATGGAAAACAAAAACCGCTGTGCCCACATTGCGAAAAATCACGGAAAAAAACGTGCGGAATTGCTGCGGAAAAAAAGAAGGAGCATGTCACTTCTTTGTGCAGAATCGCAGCGATTCTGCACCCATAGAAATGCATTGATCCGCTTACTTCCTGCATGGGGCTGTGCCCACCATACGGGAAGTAATGCGGATAATGTGCGGGTTATACCCGGGGTGGAGGAGAGGAGACTCTCCTCCAGGCCCGGGAACCATATTTGAGTAAAAAAAAAAAGAATTAAAATAAAAAATAATGATATACTCACCTCTGAAGTCTCAGTGCTGCACGCGGCCGTCCGGTCTCAGGTTTGCTATGCGACCAGGACCTGCGGTGACGTCGCGGTCACATGACCGTGATGTCACGAAGGTCCTGGTCGCACAGCATCACTGGAACCGGACCGCCGCCTGCAGCACCGAGGAGATCGGGACGTCAGAGGGTAAGTATATAATTTTATTATTTTTAACATTACTATTGATGCTGCATATTGCTGCATATGCAGCATCAATAGTAGGGGTAAATCCCGCAGCGGAACCCGCAGGACAAACCGCGATAAATCTGCAGGGATAACCGCAGCGGGTTTGCCCTGCAGATTTATCAAATCCGCTGCGGGAGAACCCGCAGGACAGGACGCAACGTGTGAATGTGGCCTTAGGCTTCATTCAGACATCAGTTTTTCACATACGTATTCTGTGTTTTCTTTTACAAATAGAACAAATACCCATTATAATCTATCATGCTATGCTGTTCACATGCCTATGTTTATTTGCAGACTGTGACTACTGATGAGGTTGAAGCATTATTTATTTTTATAAGTACCGTACTAGTGATGAGCGAATATACTAGTTACTCGAGATTTTTTGAGCACGCTTGGGGGTCCTCCGAGTATTTTTTAGTGCTCGGAGATTTAGTTTTTCTTGCCGCAGCTGAATGATTTACAGGTTAGCAGCATAAGTACATGTGGGGGCTGCCTGGTTGCTAGGGAATCCCCACATGTACTTATGCTGGCTAGTAGCTGTAAATCATTCAGCTGCGGCAAGAAAAACTAAATCTCCGAGCACTAAAAAATACTCAGAGGACCCCCGAGCGTGCTCAAGAAATATAAATTCGCTCATCACTAATAAGTACCATTTATTTCTCTTTGGACCTAATATCTAGTCATCTGATCCCATGCATGTCATGAGTACCTAGATACTATCAAAGTAAATATGTATGCAAAAGCGAAAGGATCTGGGTAATCATTGACTGCCCTCTGGCAGTATAAGGACAGACAATGGTATCCTTTTAAATATTTATATTCAATAAAAGTTATCATTTACTATTTTTGGGGTGTTCCCATGTGAGCCATTACCCTGAGCCTCTTGATTAATTACTTACATCTATCCACACTGCGTGTTCGCAAAATAATCATGGAAATATGTCTGGTTTTGATCTGCATCACAGATCATAATTACCAATTCAAGCAATTCAAGTCTATGGATCAATGAAAATCATGGAAAGAACATGGATGAGATCCGTTTGCTGTCCTTAATTAACATTGTAGTGCATAGGAATAATCTTTACAATTTGTTTATTTAAGGCCATGTTCACACTATCAGTATTTGGTCAGTATTTGGTCAGTATTTGTAAGCCAAAACCAGGAGTGGAACAATCAGAGGAAAAGTATAATAGAAACATATGCACCACTTCTGTATTTATCACCCACTCCTGGTTTTGGCTTACAAATACTGATGTAAAATACTGACCAAATACTGCTAGTGTGAACATGGCGTAAAACTGAAACACTGACCAAACACTGAAGAAAATTAAATAAAAATCACTGGTGACACTAGTAACCATTTTTTGAGTACTTGAAAAATCACTGACGTCCAAATGAGGCCAAAAGGTCCGCCTCTCGCTGTCTTCTCTGAGCTGTTGATGTTGACAGTCACAACTCAATAGCGCCAGAGTCTGCTAGATAAGCTGCCGAGCTGTGCCTGACAGTGTCTGGAACGGAGGGGAGAAAGTGAACACCTTGAAAATCTCTAAACAAACGCCCAGTTGTACTACAAGCAAAAATTTCATATACTGTACCATAGAAGGAACAAATGTCAACATCTCTGCAATTGAATGACGTAGCACAAAATGGAAAACAGCAGTGGAATCAGGGAAGCTCGGGGATTTTTATGAGGTTTTTAGTTTTTGAGCTGGTTAAGGGTCCTCTTCAAACACAATTAAGCTGGATTCCCATGCAAATTATGGTCCATCACTAGAGTTTCTAGCAGTGCTACTAATTTAATCCGTTCACCATTCTCGTAAAGCACAATTCCATGGACAACCCCTCTAAGTACTATAACCACACCACTGTTGTCTGTCGTTAATAATACATATTGATATGAATGTTCTAAGTTCTATACAGTTAACCTATCAGCTCTATACTTGTGGTTCAATGCCCGACCTTTTTCCACATTTAATGAATGCATGCATCCCATATTTCCTGCCATGTGAGATATGACCCCTGTGTGAAGTTGTCTAATATACATATGTCAGAGATAAAATGTAATTTTAGTCTGGTGCATTAAACAATTATATGCCGTCCTAAGCGCTCTACTTGGAATTGTTGTCAAATTAATCATTAGTCATATCACTCTGCAATAAAAATCAACATTGAAATCTGTTCCAACAAGTTTCAACTTATAACAGAAAAGGCTAAATTTGTAAATGTCAAGGTCATTCCATTCCTTGTGCAATTACATGGCCGGTATTGGATTTTTATGCAAACAAGGTAAGGGATGAAATGAACTGAATACTCTCTCCAGACAAACCACTGTGACCTCTAACATGAAATGCCTTGCTTACTCTGAGCTGCTTTCAATAGAAAATTGATGCAATAATTCAACTCTTAACATTCTTTAATGTATACTATAGGCACCATGTGGGCATAGAATATATTAAGTATTATATATTCCTACATACAGTGTGTATGGAAAGTATTCAGACCCATTTAAATTTTTCACTCTTTGATTCATTGCAACCATTTGGTAAATTCAAAAAAGTTCATTTTATTCTCATTAATGTGCACTCTGCACCCCATCTTGACTGAAAAACCCCCAGAAATGGTAGAAGTTTTTGCATATTTAATAAAAAAAAAGAAAAACTGAAATATCACATGGTCACAAGTATTCAGACCTTTTGCTCAGTATTGAGTAAAAGCACCCTTTTGAGCTAGTACAGCCATGAGTCTACCTGGGATGATGCAGCAAAATACAATTTACCGTATATACTCGAGTATAAGCCGACCCGAGTATAAGCCGACCCCCCTAATTTTGCCACAAAAAACTGGGAAAACTTATTGACTCGAGTATAAGCCTAGGGTGGAAATGCAGCATTTACTGGTGAATTTCAAAAATAAAAATAGATCATTATTTCCCCATAGCTGTGCCATATAGTGCTCTGCACCGTTCATATTTCCCCATAGGTGTGAACCATATAGTGCTCTGCACCGTTCATTGTGCCCCCTAGCTGTGCCATATACGGTGCTCTGCACCGTTCATTGTGCCCCATAGATGTGCCATATACGGTGCTCTGCACCGTTCACTGTGCCCCATAGCTGTGCCATATACGGTGCTCTGCACCGTTCACTGTGCCCCATAGCTGTGCTGTGCCATATACGGTGCTCTGCACCGTTCACTGTGCCCCATAGCTGTGCTGTGCCATATACGGTGCTCTGCACCGTTCACTGTGCCCCATAGCTGTGCTGTGCCATATACGGTGCTCTGCACCGTTCACTGTGCCCCATAGCTGTGCTGTGCCATATACGGTGCTCTGCACCGTTCACTGTGCCCCATAGCTGTGCTGTGCCATATACGGTGCTCTGCACCGTTCACTGTGCCCCATAGCTGTGCTGTGCCATATACGGTGCTCTGCACCGTTCACCGTGCCCCATAGCTGTGCTGTGCCATATACGGTGCTCTGCACTGTTCACTGTGCCCCATAGCTGTGCTGTGCCATATACGGTGCTCTGCACCGTTCACTGTGCCCCATAGCTGTGCTGTGCCATATACAGTGCTCTGCACCGTTCACTGTGCCCCATAGCTGTGCTGTGCCATATACGGTGCTCTGCACCGTTCACTGTGCCCCATAGATGTTCCACATAAATTTGTGCCGCCGCTGCCGCAATAAAGAAAAAAAAACACATACTCACCTCCCTTGATTGCAGCTCCCGGCGTCTCGTTCCGGCGCCTCCATCTTCCCGGCGTCTCTGCTCTGACAGATCAGGCAGAGGGCGCCGCGCACACTGTATGCGTCATCGCGCCCTCTGCCTGAACAGTCAGAGAGCAGAGACGCCGGGAAGATGGAGGCGCCGGCCGGGAAGATGGATCGGCGCCCGGCGGCTGGAACGAGGACAGGTGAATATAACATACTCACCTAGTCCTGGCGATCCTCGCGCTGTCCCCTCCTGTCTTCGGCGCTGCAGCTTCTTTCTCTATCAGCGGTCACCGGCACCGCTGATTAGAGAAATGAATAAGCGGCTCCGCCCCTATGGGAGGTGGAGCCGCTTATTCATTTCTGTAATGAGTGGTCCCACGTGACCGCTGAAGAGAGGAAGAAACTGCAGCGCCGAAGCCCGTGGGACGGCAGGGACAGCGCGAGGATCGCTGGGACTAGGTAAGCATACCTCAGCGCCCTCACCCCCTCACCCGCCGACCCCACCGCTACCGTGACTCGAGTATAAGCCGAGGGGGGCACTTTCAGCCCAAAAATTTGGGCTGAAAATCTCGGCTTATACTCGAGTATATACGGTATGCCAAATTAAAGCAGTGACAAAGTATGAGTTTGGCAAAATATGTACATTCACAGGCCTCATTGTGCTAGCATATGAAAAAATTTGTATCTATCAAGCTATGTTGCGCATTTGCCTGTGGAATTTTCTGTGTGGATTCTTCCTCTCTTGGCAGAAAATGCAGTTGAAAATCCACGCAGATTTGATGCGGATATTCACGCGGATTTGTATAAGTTTTTGTAAGCTAAGTAAAGATATATTATTTAGCAAAAAAAGAATTGTGACGTCGTTTCCTTGCCAACCTCTTCTTTTACATACTCCATTGAAGAATATTTACACAGATAGATAAATCTATATAGGATATTTTGATAGATATATCTATAGATAGATAATACCAAGCCCGATGTTTAGTAATACACATAATAAAATGGTACATAATGAGTTAAAGACACACACACACACACACACAAAATCTGCCTTAGGCTGTGGTCACACTTGCGAGAAACTCACATGAGTCTCGCACCTCAATACCCGACACTGCCCCTGGCACTCGAACCAGAGCGTTCACCTGCATAGAACTACATGCAGCCACACACGCCGCTCCTGAGTGCTGGCAGCAATGCTGGGTATTGAGGTGTGAGACTTGTGCGAGTTTCTCGCAAGTGTGACCCACCCCTGCCTTAAACGCAGTATGATTAATTTAAAACAAATGGAAAAAAAATGGAGTGGCCCCCCCCCGCGCAATTTTCAAAACTGGAGAGGGAAAGCCAATGACTGGGGGCCGATGTTTATAGTCTGGTAAGCTGACATGTGCCCGCAATAGCGGCAGGTGAAATCGCGATTCACCCGCCGCTATTAACTAGTTAAATGCCGCTGTCAAACGCAGACAGCGGCATTTAACTACCGCATCAGGCCGGGCGGCCGGAAATGAGCGCATCGCCGACCCCCGTCACATGATCGGAGGTCGGCGATGCTTCTCCATTGTAACCATAGAGGTCCTTGAGACCTCTATGGTTACTGATCGCCGGTAGCTGTGAGCGCCACCCTGTGGTCGGCGCTCATAGCACACCTGCATTTCTGCTGCATAGCAGCGATCAGCAGATCGCTGCTATGTAGCAGAGGCGATGCCTGCTTCTAGCCTCCCATGGAGGCTATTGAAGCATGGCAAAAGTTAAAAAAAAAGGTACAAAAAATGTGAAAAAAATAAAAAAAATATAAAAGTTTAAATCACCCCCCTTTCGCCCCAATCAAAATAAATCAATTAAAAAAAAAAAATCAAACCTACACATATTTGGTATCGCCGCGTTCAGAATCGCTCGATCTATCAATTAAAAAAAAGCATTAACCTGATCGCTAAACGGCGTAACGAGAAAAAAAAAATCAAAAACGCCAGAATTACGTTTTTTAGGTCGCCGCGACATTGCATTAAAATGCAATGACGGGCGATCAAATGAACGTATCTGCACCGAATTGGAATAATTAAAAACGCCAACTCGGCATGCAAAAAATAAGCCTCAACCGACCCCAGATCATGAAAAATGGAGACGCTACGAGCATCGGAAAATGGCGCAATTTTTTTTTTTTTTTTTTAGCAAAGTTTAGAATTTTTTTTCACCACTTAGGTAAAAAATAACCTAGACATGTTAGGTGTCCATGAACTTGTAATGACCTGGTGAATCATAATGACTGGTCAGTTTTAGCATTTAGTTAACCTAGCAAAAAAGCGAAACAAGTGTGGGACTGCACTTTTTTTTGCAATTTCACTGCACTTGGAATTTTTTTCCCGTTTTCTAGTACACGGCATGCTAAAACCAATGATGTCGTTCAAAAGTACAACTCGTCCCGCAAAAAATAAGCCCTCACATGGCCATACTGACGGAAAAATAAAAAAGTTATGGCTCTGGGAAGGAGGGGAGCGAAAAACGAACACGGAAAATTGGAAAATCCCAAGGTCATGAAGGGGTTAAAGGCTATCATCGTGCAGAGTAAAACAGAAATGGAGGCTGTAATGGAGATCAGTCTTTGTCAGCAATGAACTCCGCTTTTGCCTAGGACATAATGATAGCCAGAGATCTGGAAACTATCTGTACAATGTCATGAAGAGGCCTTCACAAGAGAATATAACACTGGTTCTACTTCTGGAATTATGGTGTACGGTGGCATAATGTATGGTAGTGTCCCAGGAGCCATTTTCAACAAGACAATACCAGGCTGCATGTTGCTCATACTACTTTGAGCAGCCTGTGTGGCTTATAGGAGTTATCATGCCCTGAAGCCTCTCCAGAATATTCTCTCATCGAGCAAACCTGTGATGCCATTATTTGGCAATTGCGAAGAGAAATGCCAGCAGCGGAACCTGATGATTTGCTCAAGTGCATCAAGCATGGTGGAAAATTGCTCAAACATTAAAGAACTCCTCCCATAATAATTTGTATCCACTTAATATATTGCAATCATCATATTATATAGCACTGCATACTTACAATTGATCATTTTGCCTTTCTACCCAGCTAATTCCTCTGTCTTCCATTAGGTCTATGACATCACTGACTACCTAAATCCTTTTAAGTTCTGTGTAGAAACAGAAGGTCTCTTTTTCCTGTATGACTCATAAGTCACTGCAAAAGAGCCTGGTAGGGGTACAATGGAGCATCTGAGTCAGGATTTGAAGGGGTGAATAATAAATGCAGGGACAATAAACTTCCTGTTCCACTAGAGCAGAGAAAACAGAAGAATTAGCTGGGTAGAAAGGCAAAATGAGCAATTGTAAGTACACAGTACTACAGTGCTATATAATATGATGACTGGCATACATTAAGAAGATAAAAAGTGATGGGAGGAGTGCCAAGGCGTGTAAGGGCATGTTTTTCTGCACATGGATTACAAACTTGATACTGAATATATTGTGATATTTAAAAAATTTTGAATCCATTATTTATAACAGCTGTTTATTATTAACCAGTCTATCCTTCCGGTGATTTCAATAATTTCACAAGTTTTCCTTCTTGGTGCTGCAATTTCAATCTTGAGTGTAGGATGCAGTGCAGTATATATACAGGTGGATGGGAATCAGAGACGGCTCAGTGTAACCCAGTGGCGTAACTACCGCGGTCGCAGCAGTCGCCAGTGCGACCGGGCCCGGCAGGTCAGGGGCCCGGGCCCGGGGCACCCAACACCATGTTGCAGTGCAGGAGATTCCTCCTGCACGGCAACAGTCCGAGGCGTATCTAGGGGGAGGGGGCTGCCGGGGCGCGTGAGAGACAGGAAGCAGCTCCAGTCATCGTGCCAGGTGAGACTGTCAGCTTCTGCTCTGCAGCCCCGGGATAGAAGGTGAGATCAGGGGAGGGGGAGGTGCGGGACGGAGCCGCATTGGTCAGGAGAAGCTGAGGAGCTGCGGAGCTGCAGCCGGTTTACATCAGCCACCCCTGTACCAGAGAGGAGATTGTGAGTTGTGTATATGAGCTGGTATCGTGTGTGTGTGTGATATCTGTAGTGTGTGTGTGTGTGTGTGTGTGTGTGTGTGTGTGTGTGTGTCAGAGACTTGTGTCCCTTGTCCCCATGTGCCAGTCTCCCTTGCCCATTTGTCTGTGTGTCCCCATGTGCCTGTCTCCTTTGTCCCCTTGTGCTTGTGTCAGTCTCCCTTGCCCACTAGTCCCTGTGTGTCAGTCTCCCTTTCCCACTTGTCCCTGTGTCCCCTTGTGCTTGTATCCCCTGCCCCCATGTGCCCCTTGTGTCAGGCTCCCTTGCCCACTAGTCCCCTTGTGTCAGTCTCCCTTGCCCACTAGTCCCCTTGTAACCTTTTCCCCTGCCTCCTAGCCCCCATGTGTCCCCTTGTGCCTGTCTTCCTTGCTCCCTAGCCCCCCTATGTTACCCTTGTGCCTGTCTCCCCTAGCCCCCTTGTGCCCTCTCCCCTGCCCCCTCGTCACCATTTGCTCGTGTCTTTCTCACTGCCCCTGTATGGAGGGGCTGCATTATACTATTAGGGGGGCTGCGTTGTATTCTATGGGGGTTACATTGAGTTGTATGGCAGGGCTGCAGGGGGGGGGGGGGCATTTGGAAGTTCGCACCGGGGCCCCTAACTTTGTAGTTACGCCACTGGTGTAACCGTCACACAATACAGCTTCACTTCAAATAGGCAATACCTGGGCTTCAAATGCCAATTAATTGGCATCTACTTTGCTGCTTTTCGGTTCAGTGCACCATTCACAGATGTCAGACATGGCAGCAAGTTAAGAATAGATTTCCATCTGTTACAAAATGTCACCTGAGGCACATGAGCCTTTCTACAGCATGTGAACAGTGAGTCTGTCATCTTGAGAAGAGTTAGTATGATAACGGCTGGGAAACAGACAGTCGTTTTAGCGCCTGGATTGTATTGGCTTTGTTAAAGGGAACCTGTCAGGTCCGCCGTGCCCCCAGAACCATCAGCAGTGGTGTCTGCATATATAAACACCCTGCCTAACAGTCCCTGTGTTATATTACACACACAAACAGATCTTTAGGAAAAGTATTTCTAAAGTTTGCTTATGATATGTAAATGAGGGGGCTTTCACTAGTCGAGGGGGTGAAAGTATCACCAGACTAGTCAGCTCACTTAGCATGTAATCACGCCCCTGCTTTACCTGTGCTGGCGTCATCACTAGCACTATACTTCCCTCGCGAATGTACATATCACTGGTGATGATGCCAGCACTTGTAAGTCAGGGGCATGATAACATCTAAGTGGGCTGACTAGTCTGAGGAAACTAACGCCCCTCGAATAGTCAAAGGCCTCATTTACATATAAACAAACTATAGAAATACATAAACAGATCTTTAGAAAAAGTATGTAATGGAACACAAGGAATTTATATATGTAGACAAAATTGTCAGTGGTTCTGATGACACGGGGGACCTGACAGGTTCCCTTTAATGAAGCTTTGCATATTAAATGTTGAAAGGGCTTGTTCACTAGTGGGCAACCCCTTCTTAATTGCTCCAGTGTGAATCATAAAATAAAAACACTTTATACTTACGGTACCTTGCGGTGTGCCGCTGTGATTCCTGGTGGTCACATGACATTGTTACGTCACATACCCACTGCAGCCAATCAGTGGTCGCTGATTGGTATAGCCAATCAGTATTCTGTCAGAGCCTTAAGGCTCCGTTCCCATGAAGAGCTTTTGGTGCGTTTTTGGCGCGGCATCTCACAGTTCCAGCAAAGTGGATGTGATTTATAGAAATCTCAGGCCCACAAAAAATTGTGCTGAAAATCTCGGCTTATACACGAGTATATACGGTACATTAGATGCGGAAAATCTACAGGTAAAAAAAAAAAGTTTTGTCAAAGCCAAATGCCAGGAAGTATCAAAAATTTTAATGAAAGCAAAACATACCAAAAGAGACAAAAATGTAGCATCAAACATTTGATAAAAACGTGTGTAAAAAACACACAAAACTTAATGAAAGACAACAAGTAACCTAATTTAAACAAAAGGTGCAGTAATGGTGCAGAAATTCTGCAACATCAAAAAATCACTAAAAGCTCATCTGGGAATAAAGCCCAAGTGAATCTCTGCTCTTGCATGTTCTCTTAATTATTCCTGTACTCTTCGTCTATACAGACTATCACATTTAGAGAAGCTACAAAAAAAAAGTGCAATTCCACAATTGTTGTTATTTATCTTAGCGTGTTCACTGAATGCTAAAACTGACCTGCAATTATGATTTTCCAGGTCATTACGAGTTTACAGACACCAAACACATCTAGGTTTTTTTTTTTTATTTAAGTGGTGAAAAAAAATCCAAAGTTTGCAAGAAAAAAAAAAGGCAAAAAAGGCACCATTTTCCGAGACCCGTAGCGTCTCCATTTTTCGTGATCTAGGGCTGGGTGAGGGCTAATTTTTTGCGTGCTGAGCTGACGATTTTATTCATGCTATTTTCATGTAGATATGATGTTTTTATCGCCTGTTACAGCAATGTTGTGGTGACCAAAAAAACATTATTGTGGTGTTTTGACTGAGTGTTGCAGCAGAACGGCGCAGGATACCGGAGAAAGCAGCAGTAGGTGAGTATATTAATACACTCACACTACACTATGTGCACGTAAACTGTGGGGAAAATAAGTATTTGATACACTGCCGATTTTGCAAATTTTTCCACCTACAAAGAATGGAGAGGTCTGTAATTTTTATTGAAGGTACACTTCACCTGTGAGAGACAGAATCTAAATATAAAGGCTGAGAAAAAGATACTGGACCTCAGAGGAAGTTTAAAAATCATGAACATCAAGTAACCAATGCTGCAATGTGGAAAATGGCGCCTCAACAGGAAGGGAGGTATATTACAGAATTGTTTATTTCTGCAGTAAAAAAAGCTACTTTTAATTTTAGAATAGTCCCAGATTGTCCCAGATAGTGACACTGATAATCTGTTTGCATGCGGTTATTATTTCCAGCGTATTTTGAGTGATGTAACATATTTCCATCTGCTGGATTTAACAATTTTGTCACCAAAGACACTAATTACTGATTGAAACACTTATCAATTGGAATATCTGTGTATCTATGGCCAACTATAAAGCAATTAGGACAAGTAGTTTGCTCATTATTTAGTTGAAACTATGGATGGTATTTTGATGGAGACAAATCTGTTCATTATGCAGTAAAGTGCATGTAGGAGAACTGTACAAAAGGCCTTTTGTTTCTTTACATAGAAAGTAACCAAGTAACTAAACTGGTCTATTAATTTGCAGCACAGTAGCCATTGTTGGGTGTATTACATGTAGAAACATTAATTTAAAGAGGACTTTTCACTAGATTTGTTTTATTTAAACTGAATACCTCCTCTAATTGGTGCTGCCCCAGTGATTCTGGAACAGTTTTTACTGTTCATTTGTGCCCCACCGTTTCAAAGTTATGCCCTCGGTAATAAAGAAGTACATTTTCCTTTCAATGAGCTGGGCGTATACTACAGAATGTCTTTGTGGACCTTTGCTTTTTCTCCTCTGACTCTGGCCAATCAAAACATGGCCACACCCAGAAAGAAGTTCCGCAGTATACGCCCAATTTGTTGACAAAAAAATGTGCAGCTTTACTATCGGGGCCATAACATTGGAATGGAGTGGCACAGAAGAAAAAGAAAAAACATTTGCAGAATCAGTGGAGCAGCACCATTTGAATGAAATAATCAGTTTAAATGAGAAAATCCAGTTACATGTCCTGTTAAAAGGGGTCTCAGCTGATCACTAGGGATTCAGAATTATGATTTATGATGTTCAGCTGATTGGCAGGGCTGGCTGTTTCTTAAGAAGTGACTTATAGTGAGACAACGGCCTTTATCTTATTTAATTTTTCCGTACTACGTAATTCTTAACCAATGCCATGGTTTTGAATACAACTTTACTTTCCTTAATTTCTGGAATATGACCTAAAGGGAATGACATAAACCCACAATTTACACAGTAATTATTACAGATGGTAACATCAACATATCTTATACTTAATGAAGATCAAGAAAGACAGCCTCATACGAGGAAGGAGAGGGAGTAATATGCTTAATAGTAAAGATAATTGTGGAAGCGCACAGACTTCAAGAAGATAACAGTTGATTCATCACCAGAAGCGGAGGCTTTTGCATTTACATACTCATGTGTACACAGTCTGGAACACATTCTGTCTTCCTACAACTGCTTCACTGCTTTACAGTTTCTCAATTAAAATGTCATTTCGTGTGACTAACTAGAAAATCAGTTTTGGAAATGCTCCCACCCATACATGAGCACAATTCTGGGTATAGGGCACTAAAGTCTACCACTTATCAATTAGAAATGCTCCCAGCTATACAGGAGCACAATTCAGGGTACAGGGCAGTGAAAGCACCACTCCAGCATTTTTTATTTATTTCAGTGCAAGAGTGGTGCTAGTAATCCAAGTTCCCTGACCATGGCATTATACTTACCAACTGCCGTCTTCATCTGTTCCCAGTGACTTCCTGGTCCCGTGCCATCATCTTGTGACAGCAACTTCTCACTGACTGGAAGTCAGAGGTAGCGGTCACAAGCTCTAAACGTAAAGGTACTGTCACACTCAGCGACGCTGCAGCGATAAAGACAACGAGCCGACCTAAACTAGATCGCTGGAGCATCGCTGTTTAGGGCGCTGTAGAGACGTCAAACACAGCAACTCCAGAACGATGCAGGAGCGATCCAGTGACGTAATGTCGACTCACTTCTCGTTCTCGCTGGTTGTTAGCTCCATGTCAAACAGCTGGAGTGTACCGATCCGACACATCTAGGGGCCCTATGCTCGTTGCTGGCGTCGTTGCTTTTGATGTCAAACATGACGATACACACCGACCTGGCGACTAAATAAAGTTCTGGACTTCTAGCTCCGACCAGCGATGGCACAGCAGGATCCAGATCGCTGCTGTGTGTCAAACACAACGAGATCGCTATCCAGGACGCTGCAACGTCACGGATTGTTGTCGTTCTCTTTGCAAAGTTGCAGAGTGTGACGGTACCTTAAATCTATGAGCCTCGTCCTGGCTCTAGTAAGAGTTGTGACTTCCAGGTCACCCAGCAAACACTAGAGCAATCATTTGAAGACCGACAGGAGCGGCACTGGGAACAGATGAAGCCAGCATCTGGTAAGTATAAGACTAAGTGCAGGGAACTTAGATTAGTAGCACCACTCCAGCACTGAAGAAAAATACAAAAAGCTGGAGTGGTGCTTGAAATTTAGCAGTTATTGATAGTTTAGTAAAGGCATTCTACGATATCAGAAAAGGTTTTTCTCTTCTCTATTGTCCACATACCACCTCTTTAACTCGCTTACCATTAAGTCTGACAATCAGTATCTAAAAGAAAAACTGCTTAATAACCAGTCTTTTCAATATAACAGCATATCCTTAGCAACCAGTCTGTCCTAAATGATTTCATTCAGCTCAAGGCATAGTTGTATATGAACTGAGCGCAGGAGAAGTAACAAAAGACGTACCAGTCTTAATGAGGGACATGCAGGAACATGCGCCAAATTTATCAAGATGTGGACACCACTGAATGAATTTGGTGCATCTTCTCAGCGGCGTGCTCCTCGCTAGAAATGTTAGAGATGGGAGTAACATTTTTAGTGTAAGGAATGCCACCACTTTTGTTGCACTTGACGGGCGAACATAGCCATGTTCCTATTCTTCCAACACAGTGCTACCCATTTTGACAGAGCTGCCTAAAACTGGCACGAAAACGCCAAAAGCTGCAACATTTTTGCACAACTTTGCATTGCACAAAAGTTGTGCTACTCTTCAAAATGTTTTACATCAGTTTTCTGGCATAAACACTGTGATGAATCATCCTGCAATATAAATCAAACTACTGGTAAAAAAAAAATCAGGTGGATAAAGACTTAAAAGCGTTGGTCCTATGTTAGCCATTTTTGAGACAGGAAAATCTGTCTCTATGTTGGTCACGAATGGTTGGGCTATGGGAACAGCTGGACATCCTATGCTGCTTTTGCAACACCCATTAAAATCAATGCCTTCTTGGTTGTTTCCAGAGTCCTGACCTCCTATGGTCGTCACATACAGTTAGGTCCATATATATTTGGACAGAGACATTTTCTAATTTTGGTTATAGACATTACCACAATTAATTTTAAACAAAACAATTCCGATGCAGTTGAAGTTCAGTCTTTCAGCTTTCATTTGAGGGTATCTACATTAAAATTGGATGAAGGGTTTAGGAGTTTCAGCTCCTTAACATGTGCCACCCTGTTTTTAAAAAGACCAAAAGTAATTGGACAGATTCAATAATTTTAAATAAAATGTTCATTTTTAGTACTTGGTTGAAAACCCTTTGCTGGCAATGACTGCCTGAAGTCTTGAACTCATGGACATCACCAGACACTGTGCTTCCCCCTTTTTCATGCTCTTCCAGCCCTTCACTGCAGTGGTTTTCAGTTGCTGTTTATTTGTGGGCCTTTCTGTCTAAAGTTTAGTCTTTAACAAGTGAAATACATGCTCAATTGGGTTGAGATCAGGTGACTGACTTGACCATTCAAAAAAATTATTGATTATAGCGCCATTTATTCCATGGCGCTTTACATGTGAGGAGGGGTATACATAATAAAAACAGGTACAATAATCTTGAACAATACAAGTCACAACTGGAACTTCTTTGCTTTAATAAACTCCTGGGTTGCTTTGGCTTTATGTTTTGGGTCATTGTCCATCTGTAGTATGAAACGACGACCAATCAGTTTGGCTGCATTTGGCTGGAGCTGAGCACACAGTATGGCTCTAAATACCTCAGAATTCATTCGGCTGCTTCTGTCCTGTGTCACATCATCAATAAACACTAGTGACTCAGTACCACTGGCAGCCATGCCCAAGCCATCACACTGCCTCCGCCGTGTTTTCCAGATGATGTGGTATGCTTTGGATCATGAGCTGTACCACGCCTTCGCCATACTTTTCTCTTTCCATCATTCTGGTAGAGGTTGATCTTGGATTCATCTGTCCAAAGAATGCTCTTCCAGAACTTTGCTGGCTTTTTTAGATTTTTTTATTTTTTTAGCAAAGTCCAGTCTAGCCTTTTTATTTTTGATGCTTATGAGTGGCTTGCACTGTTCAGTGAACCCTCTGTATTTAATTCCATGCAGCCTTCTCTTTATGGTAGATTTGGATATTGATACGCCTACCTCCTGGAGAGTGTTGTTCCCTTGATTGGCTGTTGTGAAGGGGTTTCTCTTCACCATGGAGATTATTCTGCGATCATCCACCACTGGTGTCTTCCGTGGGCGCCCAGGTTTTTTTGCATTGATTAGTTCACCAGTGCTTTCTTTCTTTCTCAGGATGTACCAAACTGTAGATTTTTCCACTCCTAATACTGTAGCAATTTCTCAGATGGTTTTTTTTTTTGTTTTCGCAGCTTAAGGATGGCTTGTTTCACCTGCACGGAGAGCTCCTTTGACCGCATGTTTACTTCACAGCAAAACCTTCCAAATGCAAGCATCACACCCCAAATCAACTCCAGGCCTTTCATCTGCTTAATTGAGAATGACTTAGTGAAGGGATTGCCCACACCTGTCCATGAAATAGCCTTGGAGTCAATTGTTCAATTCACTGGGGAACACAATTTTTTAAGAGTTAGGGTACCGTCACACTATACAATTTACCTACGATCACGACCAGCGATATGACCTGGCCGTGATCGTAGGTAAATCGTAGTGTGGTCGCTGGGGAGCTGTCACACAGACAGCTCTCCAGCGACCAACGATGCCGAGGTACCCGGGTAACCAGGGTAAACATCGGGTAACTAAGTGCAGGACCGCGCTTAGTAACCCGATGTTTACCCTGGTTACAAGCGTAAAACTAAAAAAAAAAAAAAAACAGCACATACTTACATTCTGGTGTCCGTCAGGTCCCTTGCCGAATGCTTACCGCACTCACTGACTGCCGGCCGTAAAGTGAAAGTGAAAGCACAGCCGCTGTACTCTGCTTTCACTTTACGGCCGGCAGTCACAATGCGGGAAGCAGACGGCAAGGGACCTGACGGACACCAGAATGTAAGTATGTGCTGTTTTTTTTTTTTTTAGTTTTACGCTTGTAACCAGGTTACCCGATATTTACCCTGGTTACAAGCGAACGCATCGCTGGATCGCATCGCTAGATTGGTGTCACACACACCGATCTAGCGATGACAGCGGGAGATCCAGCGATGAAACAAAGTTCTAAACGATCTGCTACGCCGTACGATTCTCAGCAGGATCCCTGATCGCTGCTGCGTGTCAGACACAGCGATATCGTGACGATATCGCTGGAACGTCACGAATCGTACCGTCGTAGCGATCGAAATGGTATAGTGTGACGGTACCCTAAGGTCAGACAACTGTTCTTAATTAATTTTTGGATGCTGAATCCAGAAATGATCTCAGTTTTTCTCTATCACGTCAAGTTTTTGAACTATAGGATCTTTGTCTTCTCAAAACTATGTAAACTACTGTACCTAAAAAGTGTTTTGTTTTTTTTAAATAGTACAAATATGAACAAAAAATGAAATATATAAGAAATAGGCATGACAAAGTTGTGACTACTCTTACAAGTTGCCACGTAGCTCTATATGAGTCGAATTGTAATCAGATAACAAGTCTTATTACAGATATCAGTGCAATTGTGCTTCTCTGGCAGGTAAGTTGTGTAGGAAAAACTTGACGTGCTAGAAAAAAAATGACTACATTTTTGGTATCAGCATGCCAATTTTAGTATAAATCAGCTCAAAAACCTAACTCAACAGAAATTTTTTTTCAAATTGTTCCCCTGTGGTCTCTTTAAAAACAGGGTGGCACATGTTAAGGAGCTGAAACTCCTAAACCCTTCATCCAATTTTAATGTGGATACCCTCAAATGAAAGCTGAAGGTCTGAACTTCAACTGCATCTGAATTGTTTTGTTTAAAATTCATTGTGGTAATGTCTATAACCAAAATTAGGAAAATGTTGTCTCTGTCCAAATATATATGGATCTAACTGTATACTCAGACACTGCTGTCTCAACCATGAATGGATGAGATGGTAATAACCCTTTAAAAAAGGTCTGTCTACAATAAGCAGCTACAGATTGTCCATATTTGGTGAGCTGACATTACAGACATAAGCAAATTGTAAAAAAACAAACACAGAAAAATTAGCCTCTGCAGTTATGTTCTGTATTGCTGGCATCATATCTCCAGGCGGCCACTGATTGGTAACATGGCGATAGCTTGTCAGCAAAAGTTGGAAGGAAACGGCAAAGTAACTGCTCTGGATCAGTGGCAAAATAAAGAGGTGCAATTTTTTTTATTAACATTTACAGCTCTTTTTATTACTTTTTTTTTAGAAATCATAGAAGATCTCACTCGTAATATATGGGGAAATTATTTTAGTTGGAATGCTGATTGTATCTGACCGATAGGTGGCAGTAAAATGCAAGAAAAGACAACAAAAGTCATTCACTAATAAATAACAAAAAAAAATAAATGTGTGCTGAGCCTTGGCTAATTGAATTACTTTTTGTTTTGTTTTTTTGAAAATCAGTTTAAAAAATAAAACAGCATGCTTCACTGTGAATTTTTCCAGGTGCCATCTATTTTACAAAATGCAGAATTGTAGAACAGACAGAGATAAATGGTTTGCCATGATTCGAATGTGAAATGACAAAAAGCTTGCTTGTTCTCTGTGAAATAAAGCTAACAATTCAATATAAATGAATCCAGTCCTATCCTTAGGGCTCATACCTATTTTCGAGAAAAAAACGGCCTGATTTCCGGACAGCTATTGTAGTGTAATGCGATTTCCGTGCGATTTTTTCCATGGAACATCTGTATGACATCCATATGCAACGCGATTTTAACATGAGATTTTTACATACAGCAGTGACGCTCAGGTTAGAGGGCGCTGTGACGTAGTCAGTGCGCGCCCTCTGCTGAGCGTCAGTGCTGGAGACGGAGCCGCACGAGGAGCAGGTAATTATTGAAAGCGCCGGCGTCCTGAGAAGAGAGGTGAGTATGTGATTTTTTTTTTTTTTATGGCAGCACCAGCAGCATTCTAAGGAGCACCTATGGGGCCATAATCAAAGGTGCAGAGCATATATGGCACAGCATTATAAGGAACACCTATGGGGCCATAATCAAAGGTGCAGAGCATATATGGCACAGCATTATAAGGAGCACCTATGGGGCCATAATCAAAGGTGCAGAGCATATATGGGGCACAGCATTATAAGGAACACCTATGGGGCCATAATCAAAGGTGCAGAGCATATATGGCACAGCATTCTAAGGAGCACCTATGGGGCCATAATCAAAGGTGCAGAGCATATATGGCACAGCATTCTAAGGAGCACCTATGGGGCCATAATCAAAGGTGCAGAGCATATATGGCACAGCATTATAAGGAGCATCTATGGGGCCATAATCAAAGGTGCAGAGCATATATGGGGCACAGCATTATAAGGAACACCTATGGGGCCATAATCAAAGGTGCAGAGCATATATGGCACAGCATTCTAAGGAGCACCTATGGGGCCATAATCAAAGGTGCAGAGCATATATGGCACAGCATTCTAAGGAGCACCTATGGGGCCATAATCAAAGGTGCAGAGCATATATGGCACAGCATTATAAGGAGCACCTATGGGGCCATAATCAAAGGTGCAGAGCATATATGGCACAGCATTATAAGGAGCATCTATGGGGCCATAATCAAAGGTGCAGAGCATATATGGCACAGCATTATAAGGAGCACCTATGGGGCCATAATCAAAGGTGCAGAGCATATATGGCACAGCATTATAAGGAACACCTATGGGGCCATAATCAAAGGTGCAGAGCATATATGGCACAGCATTATAAGGGGCACCTATGGGGCCATAATCAAAGGTGCAGAGCATATATGGCACAGCATTCTAAGGAGCACCTATGGGGCCATAATCAAAGATGCAGAGCATATATGGCACAGCATTCTAAGGAGCACCTATGGGGCCATAATCAAAGGTGCAGAGCATATATGGGGCACAGCATTCTAAGGAGCATTTATGGGGCCATAATCAAAGGTGCAGAGCATATATGGCACAACATTATAAGGAGCATTTATGGGGCCATAATCAACGGTGCAGAGCATTCTATATAGCACAGTTGTATATGGAGCATCTATGGGGCAATAATGAACGGTATGGAGCATCTATTTTTATTTTTGAAATTCACCGGTAGCTGCTGCATTTTCTACCCTAGGCTTATACTCGAGTCAATAAGTTTTCCCAGTTTTTTGTGGCAAAATTAGGGGGGTCGGCTTATACTCGGGTCGGCTTATACTCGAGTATATACGGTAACTCTGGCCTGTCTATTTTTGTTATTGATGAATGGTTTGCATCTAGATGTGAACCCTTTGTGTTTAAGTCAACAGTAAAGAGAAAACTCCATGACAGTAGAGACAGATACACCTACTTCACTGAGAGTGTTCTGGACTTCAGTTGATGTTGTGAACGGGTTCTTCTTCACCAAATTAAGTATGCGGCGATCATCCACCACTGTTGTCATCCGTGGACGCCCAGGCCTTTTTGAGTTCCCAAGCTCACCAGTCAATTCCTTTTTTCTCAGAATGTACCCAACTGTTGATTTTGCTACTCCAAGCATGTCTGCTATCTCTCTGATGGATTTTTTCTTTTTTTTCAGCCTCAGGATGTTCTGCTTCACCTCAATTGAGAGTTCCTTTGACCGCATGTTGTCTGCTCACAGCAACAGCTTCCAAATGCAAAACCACACACCTGGAATCCACCCCTGACCTTTTAACTACTTCATTGATTACAGGTTAACGAGGGAGACGCCTTCAGAGTTAATTGCAGCCCTTAGAGTCCATTGTCCAATTACTTTTGGTCCCTTGAAAAAGAGGACGCTATGCATTACAGAGCTATGATTCCTAAACCCTTTCTCCGATTTGGATGTGGAAACTATCATATTGCAGCTGGGAGTGTGCACTTTCAGCCCATATTATATATATAATTGTATTTCTGAACATGTTTTTGTAAACAGCTAAAATAACAAAACTTGTGTCACTGTCCAAATATTTCTGGCCCTAACTGTACGTAGTATATTGCCCAGTCACGTAGTATATTGCCCAGCCAGTAGTATATTGCCCAGTGATGTAGTATATTGCCCAGTGACGTAGTATATTGCCCAGTCACGTAGTATATTGCCCAGTTACATAGTATATTGCCCAGTGACGTAGTATATTGCCCAGTCACGTAGTATATTGCACAGCGACGTAGCATACAGCACAGAGCCACGTAGTATATTGCCCAGCCACGTAGTATATTGGCCAGTCAGGTACTATATTGCCCAGCCATGTATGTAACAGGTTAAAAAATAAGAAATGAAACATAAACTCACCTTCAGAGTGCCCCTTGTAGCTCTGTCGCCTGTGTGCGGTGCACGCGGCAGCTTCCGGTCCCAGGGTTGGTATGAGCGCAGGACCTGTGATGACGTCGCGGTCACATGACCGTGACATCATGGAAGGTCCTTCTCGCATAGCATCTTTGGAACCGGAACCTGCCGCTTGCACTGCCGAGGACAAGACGCACGTCGGAGGGTGAGAATAACCTTTTTTTTAAATTATTATTAACATTAGATAGTTTTACTATTGATGCTGCATACGCAGCATCAATAGTAAAAAGTTGGTCACACAGGGTTAATAGCTGCGTAACCAGAGTGCGTTACACCGCGTTCTGGTAACACTGGCATTAACCCTGAGTGAGGGCTGACTGGATGACTGGAGGGGAGTATGGAGCGGGCACTGACTGTGGGGAGGAAAGAGCGGCCATATTGCCGCCGGACTGTGGCCCTCGCTGATTGGTCGTGGCAATGGTCGTGGGCGTTTTGCCACGACCAATCAGCGACTTGGATTTCATGACAGACAGAGGCCGTGACCAATGAATATCCGTGACAGACAGACAGAAGGACAGAAAGACGGAAGTGACCCTTAGACAATTATATAGTAATTTATACAGTACATACAGTTCATAGTTTTGATGCCTTCAGTGTGAATGTACAATTATCATAGTCATGAAAATACAGAAAAATCTTTATGAGAAGGTGTGTCCAAACTTTTGGTCTGTACTGTATATATATATATATATATATATATATATATATATATACATATACACACATATATATAGATACAAGTATATATATATATATATATATATATATATATATTGTAAATAAATTGAATTATAGTAAAAATAAAATTCTGAGAGGCTATTCTTTTTGTAGGTTCCTATAGTCCAATAATCACCCACTTTCTAATTAATTGATTGATCTCCTTTTTGTAAGTATGCTTCTGAATCTTCACTAGGAGCCCTTTCACACTTTCAATTTTCTCATACATATTCTATTTTTGTTTTTCTTGGATAGAACACATCTATTACACACACGTATTATAGTCCATGGGGCTGTTTACATGACCAGTATTTTTTGTGGACTGAATCTTTCAGCGAATACACATCCAAAATGTGGACCAGCACAGAGATGCTTGCAGAGCTAGTCATGTTCAAAAAGTAGTAAACATCACTATCCCATTTTCCAATATGGCTGTCTGAACCCAGTCTTATTTTCACACCAGTAGTTCTGGTTAGTATTTAGTCAGAACTTGTGAGCTAAAACCAGGAGGCCTCCTAAACATTGTACCACATAATAGTTTGCTTTTGGTTGGTTGCACTCTTCATTTTGTCTTCCAAATACCAAATACTCTTTTGTGATTTTATTATTCATTTACCGGTACTTCTTAAGGCCTCATTCACGCTTTAGTATTTGGTCACAATTTTGCATCAGTATTTGTAAGCCAAAATCAGGATAGGACCCTACATGGAAAGATCCACTCATGTTTAGTATTTTGGATCCACTCCTAGTTTTGGCTTACGAACATTGATTAAACTTTGACTAAAAATAATGATCTGTGAAAAAGGCCATTGTGTTTTCGTAGAGTTTGTATACCATCTTTAGAAATCTGGGTTTCCTGCTGCTTATGACAAAGCCTAACAGTAAAATACCCGTCCACATTTATTATTATTATTATTATACATTTTTATAGCGCCATTTATTCCATGGCGCTTTACATGTGAATACGGGGCAAATATAGACAAATACAATGGTATTACTTGAAGGGTCATATCCAATTGAGAAAATGATGGGACTATATTCATGTTGTGAATCTCATATCAGGGGGCATCTTAAAATTAATGTTGATTTCAATCTCAAGCTAAAACAGTAGCTCTATTTTTATTTATTTAATTATTTATCACACCTTGCAAAATTATGAATGGTAGATATATATATATATATATATATATATATATAATATATATACATATATTATATATATATATAATAACCAAAATGTGTCCTTCTGTCCGAAGCCTCCGGTGCATGCCAGGTCATCGTTTGGAGCAATGTTAGTTAATGCAGCAGCAGCTTCACAGGTGGGCTGGGGGGGAGGAGAGAGAGAAAGTGAGAGAGATAGAGAGACTGTTCCATTTTCGTGAAGTATTCAAATGCACTGTCAACAGTGTGCATGTGCCGGCCATAGTCATGCCATACACGTACTGAGGCGCCATTTTAGTCACGTGTCAAGTAAATTGTACTGTTGAATAAATGTTATTCTCCTCACCAGAATTCGGTTTCAGCAGCATGGGTGCTGCTGGTTCAGCCACCGAGTATACAGAGCGGCTGCTGTAAACGGCCTAAAACTGACACTGGCTTCTACATTGAGGCCGGCTGTCAGTCACAGCCAATGATGCGGTTACAGACTCCGCACTGTATACTCACAGCGGTAACTGAACCAGCGACGCCTCGCCCCTATGACTGAAACCGAATTCTGAGAGGAATACAGCTCATTTTCATCTCGCCGTATTCAGCTGCATGTAGGCCCCAGGCAGCATAATAATGCTGTTACGGGCTCATACTCAGTTGGGTGAAATACGGCCGAGTCTCGCAGGTTAAAACCCGGCTCTGCCGCCAGGACTCCAGAGTGGAGCGTGCCGCCGCACAGCAATACATGGAGCTGCACGCTCCGCTCCCAAGTTCCGGCGGCAGAGCCGGGTGTTACCATGCAAGACTCGGACGTTTTTCACGCAAGTGAGTATGAGTCCTAACTTGCAGTTTAACCACGTTATTGCTGGTCACAGGTTCCCTTTAACATAGCACAAAAATATACCAATAAAAGTGCTTTCCACCCGGATGTAGAATGGGTTTAATAGCTAGTGCGTATATATAATCAATCAATTATCAATAAACAATAAAAAATGTACTTAGTCAATATTTTAGTTATGTATATATATGTATATAAAACTTTCTTTTCCTTGTCAAAGGTATCCATAGCGCTTATTTTCTAAAACATGTTTTAACTTAAAATATGTCTTTTGATCCATACACAAGCATCTTTCATTATAACTTTTTTCCACAAAATCCTATTAGTCTCATGTGGTGACATTTAGAGATCTATTTCATGTCAGTCTAGGCTCACACCACATGTGGATTTGATCCAGCTGAACTACTGTAAATGATGTTCTGAGCACAAATATACTGTATGTATGAAGTTGCATATGTCCACCACTTACTGCCATTAAAAATTATGATAAACTGCAGTTTACTTTTTTCGTTACATGTGGTTATATTGAAAACATAGTCAGCTGTTTTATTGACTATAACTGAGATAAAGAAATTCCAGGATAATCCAGCCAAAGATATGTTATAAGAACAGTGCACTCTTGCGATATGTATGGCTAATCAGTTTATGAACACTTGAGATATACAATACTTTTCAGGAGATTTTCACGCTTTTTACACCATTCACACTCCTCAAATGTGAAATAAAATGAGACTCAATTGTTTGACAGAATTCTAAAAATTGTAAAACGCGTTTTGAATATTGTTAGTGCTCTTACACAGCTAAAGGGTACTACTTAGTAAACAAATAAATAATATGCTATATAAATAGAATGTTATGTGTTAATTACTTATAATGTATGAATAAAATGGAAACAATATTTCAAGGAAGACATTGATTTATATAGTGCCCCGTAGCAGGGCTCAGTAAGTTGGCTGCATAAATCGGATGGATATCAGAACACAATGTTTGTCCTGGCCACGGCTCTCTCGACCATAGCATGACAGCAGCATGTATGTCGACTTATACGGCCGACTTACAGCTCCCTCGCTCCCATGATTGAATTCTGCAGGTGGCTCCTTGGTCCAAGTAGGAAGCACATATGATATGAAACTAGCCTTAATTGTACAGTATGTTCCATACAAAGATGTTAAGATTAGATTGTACACAACTGTATGTAGACTATTGCTTTTGCTTTTTCTTTTTCTGGCACATAGATTCTTCTAATGACTAAATACAAAAGTTGCTTCTAATAAATAAACAATATGACCAATTGTAAACGTGTAATTGTATTAATTTTATTACTTTCAATAAAAAAATGAACAAGATGTAATTAATATTTATCAAAAGGAAACTGATTATTATAGGGCCCTGTTCTTCCCCCGTGATTGGCTTCTAGAAGTGGCCACCTGGGCCTTAAGTTTAAAACTGATGGTATTGAAAAATGGAAAAATTGGTTTAAAAAGGACCTGTCACTTGCTAAAAAAATTTGAGGTAAATAATTTTTAAACATCTCTGATTCCTCAGGACTTTTCCATTTCACGCTGTGTCAATCCATTGCTGAGATATTCATATTTGTCTGTTCTGGAACGCACTATATGGAGTCCAACTGGTTGTTTCTTCAGAGTCTTCTCTGGGGGCGTGTGCTTTCACTCCTCCTTCTCCGACACGGCCAATCACAGCTCATCATCGTGTGAGTCTGTTAGAATGCTAGATCAGATGCTGAGCTATGATTGGTTGCATCTGGGATGGAGGAGTGAAAGTGTACGACCCAGTAAAGACTGTGAAGAAGCATGCAGTTGGACTGCAAATCAGAAATTTCATAGAGTTCCTCCAGAAGAAACGTGAATCTCCACAATGGGAGGGGAGCTCAGGGATTTTTAGAAGGTACGTATTTAACTCAGCACTCGTGTAAGTCCACCACTGAATGGCTAAAAAAGAATCCTCAATTAAAGGGGTTTTCCCATGAACAAGGTAGATTTTAATTAATAGATCTTGGAGTAAAACAAGTTCCATATTTGGATGTGTATAATCTACTATATAAAGCTGAATGTGTGTGTGTGTATGTGTGTATGTGTGTGTATGTGTGTATGTCCGGGATTGGCATCTGCACCGTCGCAGCTACAGCCACAAAATTTTGCACAGTCACACATCTGGACCCCGAGAGCGTCATAGGCTATATTGTGAGGCGAAATTTTAACCCCGCGCGTTCCAATTCACCAAAAAAATTTGCCCCTATCTACATACCGGTGCTCAGGAAGGATATAATGGAACTAGAGAGAGTACAAAGGAGGGCAACAAAATTAATAAAGGGGATGGGAGAACTACAATACTCAGATAGATTAGCGAAATTAGGATTATTTAGTCTAGAAAAAAGACGACTGAGGGGCGATCTAATAACCATGTATAAGTATATAAGGGGACAATACAAATATCTCGCTGAGGATCTGTTTATACCAAGGAAGGTGACGGGCACAAGGGGGCATTCTTTGCGTCTGGAGGAGAGAAGGTTTTTCCACCAACATAGAAGAGGATTCTTTACTGTTAGGGCAGTGAGAATCTGGAATTGCTTGCCTGAGGAGGTGGTGATGGCGAACTCAGTCGAGGGGTTCAAGAGAGGCCTGGATGTCTTCCTGGAGCAGAACAATATTGTATCTTACAATTATTAGGTTCTGTAGAAGGACGTAGATCTGGGAATTTATTATGATGGAAAATATAGGCTGAACTGGATGGACAAATGTCTCTTTTCGGCCTTACTAACTATGTTAATATGTTACATAATGGGGAAAAAAGTGAAAGGAAAAGTGTTGGAGGCGTCGAAGCTACAGCCACAAAATTTTGCACAGTCACACGTCTGGACCCTGAGAGCGTCATAGGCTATGTTGTAAGGCGAATTTTTAACCCCGCGCGTTCCAATTCACCAAACAATTTTGCCCCTATCTACATAATGGGGAAAAAAGTGAAAGGAAAAGTGTTGGAGGCGTCGAAGCTACAGCCACAAAATTTTGCACAGTCACACGTCTGGACCCTGAGAGCGTCATAGGCTATGTTGTAAGGCGAAATTTTAACCCCGCGCGTTCCAATTCACCAAACAATTTTGCCCCTATCTACATAATGGGGAAAAAAGTGAAAGGAAAAGTGTTGGAGGCGTCGCAGCTACAGCCACAAAATTTTGCACAGTCACACGTCTGGACCCCGAGAGCGTCATAGGCTATGTTGTGAGGTGAAATTTTAACCCCGCGCTTTCCAATTCACCAAACAATTTTGCCCCTATCTACATAATGGGAAAAAATGAAAGGAAAAGTGTAGGAGGCAAATTGACAGCTGCCAGATGTGAACAAGGGGGACTTAAAGAATGAGAGCGATGGCGCCAAAGAGTATATACCGTACAGTTGCTAAGGTGGGGCCCCGACATGGGATACTCACCACACACGGGGATATGAACACACACAAAATGCGCCACACACTACCATGTGCTTGAACACATATTACCCTCAGCACACATTTCACCACAAATACACCAACCTCGCCACATAAAAGTTGAAACACAAAAGTCGCCACTCGAAACTCGCCACGCGCAGAACTCGCCACATGCAAAAACTAGGCTCTTGCAAAACTCGCCACAAGTGCAAAACTCACCTCATGGAAAACTCGCCACACGCAAAACTTGCACACGCGGAAAAATTGCCACATGCACAAAAGTTGCAACACATGCAACAGTTGCCTCACACAAAACTTGCACATACTCAAAAGGCACCACACATAAAACTCACCACGTGCAAAACTCGCCATGCGCAAAACTTGCTGCACACAACTTGCTACACTAACCTGTCACATGCAACTCGACACACAAAAAGTTGCTACACGCATGTTGCCACACAAAACTCATCTCACAAAAGTCGCTACATGCATGTCGCCACACGCAACTCAACACACACAACTTGACAAATGAAACTCGCCCTAAAACACACACAAGTCTGGTATTATCCTTCAAAAAAAAAAAAATCTGATTAATAAGTAGACAAACTACAACAAATGTACCATATAGGAAATACGGCAGCTGTCAGTCACATGACCTGTCTATTATGTGTATGTGTGAGCTAATATATATTGCCAGGGGGAGGGCTTCCTGTTGGCTGGGGATTTATCAGGCTGCCAATTTAGCTTACAAATACTGAGGTAAAAATACTGACCAAATAGCATGTGAACGCGGTCTAATACAGGAGGAGATGACACACAGGTATATACTATATACAGGAGAGATGACACACAGGTATATACTATATACAGGAGAGATAACACACAGGTATATACTATATAGAGGAGGAGATGACATACAGGTACATACTATATACAGGAGGAGATGACATACAGGTATATACTATATACAGGGGAGATGACACACAGGTATATACTATATACAGGAGAGATAACACACAGGTATATACTATATAGAGGAGGAGATGACATACAGGTACATATATATACAGGAAGAGATGACATACAGGTATATACTATATACAGGAGGAGATGACATACAGGTATATGCTATATATAGAAGATGACATGCAGGTATATACTATACACAGGAGGAGATGACACACAGATATATACTATATACAGGGGAGATGACACAGGTATATACTATATACAGGAGGAGATGACATACAGGTATATACTATATATAGGAGATGACATTCAGGTATATACTATATATAGGGGAGATGACACACAGCAGGTATATACTATATACAGGGGAGATGACATACAGGTATATACTATATACAGGAGATGACATACAGATGTTTACTATGTATAAGGGAGATGACAAACATATATATATACTGAGGTAATGAGGTGAAAATGAGAGGTGTGAGGTGAAAATGAAAAGGTGTGAGTGCAAAATGAGAGGAGTGAGGAAAAATAGTGGAGTGATCAGAAAATGACAGATGTGAGGTTGAAATGACAAGTGTTAGGGGGGAATGAGAAATGTGAGGGGGAAAATGAGAGGCGTGATGGGAAAATAAGAGAAGTGAGGTGCTATAACTAATCACAGATATTTACTATGCCCAGGCAACGCCGGGCTCTTCAGCTAGTCTTATATATGTGCCACTGCTGTGTACTGTGTAATGGCCGTGTCTGACCGAGCAGCAACATGGTATGATTATAACACATTTCCTAGACTGGGGGGATGCAAAAGAGAGTATACAGACAGAACATAATAGGATCGTAGCTGATTTAGTTTGAGTTCACGTCTGGCTACTCTGCGTCTTTAATATTGAAGGGAGCATAGTGGCAAAAATTAGTGACACAATACTGTGACATGGGTCACAGTTTTTGATTTAATTCTGTTCAGCTTGCCTAAAATAAAAAAAAATAGTTATAAAAAATGATTTGTTCAAAAAATTATCACATATGACAATGAGTTTACATACAAAATGCTGATATAAATTACAATGAACAAAGTAACAATGACAAACTGGAACAGAGGGGAAGAGGGTCCTGACCTTGTGGACTTACAGTCTACGGTTCACTAGTTTGTTTTTTTTGTTCAATTTTTCTATTGAACCCTCATTTAGAAAAAAAAAAGCCTGATTTTCATTAGTCGACACTCAGTAAATTTCAATTGAAAATTACTTTTGTCAGTTTATGTTATTTCAGTGACCATTGTGGGTTTTTCTTACATTACCAGAATGATACCAACAATTTTGTCCACGTCACTAAGAGAATGTTTTCGTAGCAAGAACAATCCAATATGTCCTCATGATAGGATATAAATGTTCCAATGGCAGATAACCTGAGAGGGGAATGTCCATGTGCCTGGGAGTGATCTGCTACAGACACAAATATCTAGAGTCCCCACAGCATTTTCCAGTGATTCGCAAGCGGCTAAATCAAAACGCGCTGCTGCCGATATATTATCATATAAAAGGTAAGTCTACATATTTGTATTAACCATCTGTCAGCATTAATAAAGGGAACCAACAACACAACCTTCAAAGCTTATCAAAAATATATTTTTCGCATCGTGGAACAACAGTTAGTTGATATCTATGTAATGGCCATTTAAGCTTATTGACTATATTTATATTTTCAGGGCTTCATTTTGATATACTGTTGGCAACCAACAAGTGAAGTTTTTCTCTAAAACCCCAGTATATTGAAGCTTCATTTTTAAGAGGTAAGGTGCACAATAGTGTGAATTGTGCTAGTCAGTTACATGCTAATGAAGAACAATGGTCAAGCGTATCAAAATGAAATATATTTATAGTTATATGAGCTAAAAGTGCACAAATATATATTTAAAAAAAAAAATCATGATTTTTATATAACCACAAAATACATACAAACAGCATAAACTAAAAAGGCTATGTCAGCTTAAATATTTACATACAAAAACGTAGCTGGTTCAAATTAGATTTGGAATCATTTGAAATAGTTAAGAATAAGTGATAAACTGAGGAATGGACAAGGTGCTATCAGAGTACAGTATACTGTTACGCAAGGACTTTTTTGGTCATTATGGTCATTAAATGATCAATGCCGTCTCATCTATCTTTAACATACATTAATAATATATGTACTATAACAAAAAATCTCTATATATAGCATGTATATATATATATATATATATATATATATATATATATATAAAACTTTCCTTGGAAGAAGAAGAATTACTGATGTTTGAAGAACAGAGGGCATTAAAAGATTTATAGGACTTGGATATGACTGATAAAAAACCTGGGCATCAGTTGGTTAAGTTCCTAACATCTAATTTGGATTATTATCCGTTGAAGTCAAGACCAGCAATCCTGGATAAATTTCAAGAGGTTGTTGAAGTGGAACTGATTGAACTGAGTAAAAATACAACAAAAAAATCCAAGGGCAATTTGAATAGAAAAGAAAAAATATCATTAGATCAATTAGCACAAAATAAAAATCTTCTAATTAAAAATGCGGACAAAGGTGGGGCGATTGTGGTGATTAATGCTGGACTGTATAAAATCCTAAACCTTAGAGATCTAGAGAAACCGGATGTTTATTTGGAATTAAAAGAAAATACTACTGTGAGATTTAACGGTGAACTTCTAAACTTACTCCAGGAAGGTGTAACAACATGAGCTTTGAACGAAAAAAATAAAAAAAATTGCTATTTGGACCACCCTGTCATTCCAGTGCATCATTCGCTACCAAAAATTCATAAAAATATATTTCCACCTCCTATGAGGCCCATAGTGGCGGGGATTGGTGCACTGGGTGAAAGGCTGGGTGAGTGGTTGGATGCACATCTCCAGCCACTAGTGTCTTTGACTCCTAGCCATATACGTGACACGAAGGCAGTGGTTACCATGATGCATGCTTTTAAGTGGGAGGCTGGTTTCACATGGTTTTCGTGTGATGTAATTAGTCTGTATCCCTCTATTCCCCACAATGTAGCTCTCAAATGTTTATCCTTCTATCTCAGGAAATATAGCAGCTATTCGGAGGTTTTATGTGATTTTTTAGATGTAACGTTTGTCGCTAGTATTGAGGAGGACAGGGTATTGGTGCTCCCTTACCGAAAATCAACTGCTTCAAACAGTATACTGGCAGCTACATCTTGCCACCCCCCACATGTTATTAGAAACCTACCGGTGGGGGAACTCATCAGGACTAAACGCAACAGTTCTGATGATTCTATATATACAAGTGAAAGTAAAAAAAGTTTGCAGCAGATTACAAAACCGTGGTTACCCTAAATGGTGTTTGGAAAGAGCCCATTTGATTGTCAGGAATATTAGCAGAGACTCTTTACTTAAACATAAATGTAAGAAAAATCAAACGGATAACAATATTATTACATTCACCACGGGGTACAGTCCACAATTTAACCAGATCACTGATATTATGCGGAAGTACATGCCTATTTTGCGACAAGATATAATTCTCAGAAACATCTTGGATAATCACGTGGTCCGATTTGTGCCAAAAAGAGCAACTACATTAAAAAACCTTTGGTCTCCCAGCTTATTTGTGGAGGTAGAATGAGATCAAAGGAAAAACTGGCTTAGGCCGGTTTCACAAGTCAGTGGCTCCGGTACGTGAGGTGACAGTTTCCTCACGTACCGGAGACACTGACTCACGTAGACACATTAAAATCAATGTGTCTCTGCACATGTCAGCGTGTTTTCACGGACCGTGTGTCAGTTTGGAAAACATGGAGACATGCCAGTGTTTGTGGGAGCGCACGGATCACACGGACCCATTAAAGTCAATGTGTCTGTGTAAAACACGTTCCGCACACGGATGCTGTCCGTGTGCAGTCCGTGTGCCGTTCAGGAGACAGTGTTACTGTAAGCGCTGTCCCCCCAGCTTGTGGTGCTGAAGCCCCATTCATTTCTTCTCTCCAGCAGCGTTCGCTGGAAAGAAGGAATGAAAAATCATTTAAAAAAATTTTTTTTTTTTTTAAAGGGTGCCGTAATCTGCCCCCTTCCACCCCCTGTGCGCCCGCCTGCTGGCATTAAAATACTTACCCAGCTCCCTCGGCGCTTCCATCCTCTCAGCGTCGCTGCTTGTCCTGTATGAGCGGTCACGTGGTGCCGCACATTACAGTGATGAATATGCGGCTCCTCCTCCCATAGGGGTGGAACCGCAAATTCATTACTGTAATAAGCGGCACCACGTGACCGCTCATACAGGAAGAGCTGCGACGCTGAGAGGATGGAGGCGCCGAGGGAGCTGGGTAAGTATTTTAATGCCAGCGGGCGGGCGCACAGGGGGTGGGAGGGGGCAGATTACTGGCAACTTTATTTAAAAAAAAAAAAAAAGATTTTTCATTCCTTCTTTCCAGCGAACGCTGCTGGGAAGAAGGGATGAATACCGGCTTCAGCACCACACACAGGGGACAGCGCTTAACTGTAGCGCTGTCTCCTGCACGGTCCGTGTGGTCCTCAGTCGGCACACTGATGTGCTAGGTAAGCACACGGACACGGATAATTCCGGTACCGATTTTTCCGGTACCGGAATTATCTGGACGTGTGGGACAGGCCTTAGTGCTCTTGGTTTCCACAAATATGGAGCTAACGTGTGCAAATGTTGCCAGTATGCTACAAAGGATAAAAAATGTGTTTCTTTTACACATAAAAAAGAGTTTCCATTACGCAGTTTTATAAATTGCAATACGGACAATGTTATTTATCTAATTCAGTGCAATATTTGTCAATTTCAATATGTGGGTTGTACCATGAACCCTCTGAAAAAACACATCCGTAAACACTTTGTCCAATGCAGTTAATTTGCCTCCAGCAGGTTTCTCTGCACTTTCACGACATTTCGCCAATAAGCATAATGGGGATCTAAAATCTTTTTCCTTCAAAGGAATAGAGAAAGTGTCTGGGCCCGTTAGGGGGGGCAACTTACACGAAAAAATCCTAGCAAGGGAGAGTAAGTGGATTCTTTTACTGGAAACTAGAGTGCTGTGTGGTTTAAATAGCTGCATGAACTTGATAACGCAATATTAAATATAAATTGAGATGTTATAATAGAAGCTCTATAGTCACAGTAATTTATTTAATATGAAATAATTCCACTATTACCCCCCTTTTTTCCTGTTTTGTGCTGTGAATATCTAAATATTTAATATGAATCTTTTTTGTATCCTATAGATATAGTTGATTTTTATTTGTATTTAATGTGGATTTTAAATATTCGTTTTTTTCATGCTGTTGAAATCCTTAGGTAAGGATCAATACCGCAAGGGGTTACTGTTGGCTATGGGGTTAACTGGGTTAAATCAAATCTATTGGAATTTTCTATACACACCTTTGACACCCAGTAACCCATATGGGCCTTTTTTTCTCCTTCTCTATACTACATTTGCAGTCTTGATTCAGTACTCATTTGGACCTGGAGGAAGACACATGTGGTGTCGAAACATGTCGTCCATAAGGGACTGAATGTATGCAATATTGTAACTGAAGAAATCTGGAACTTTTTAATGGATAAATAAAAGGTATATTTTACTCTACCATTGGGCTGATCGCTGGAGAAACAAAAAGTATATATATATATATATATATATATATATATATATATATATATAATTACAGTTAGGGCCAGAAATATTTGGACAGTGACACAAGTTTTGTTATTTTAGCTGTTTACAAAAACATGTTCAGAAATACAATTATATATATAATATGGGCTGAAAGTGCACACTCCCAGCTGCAATATGATAGTTTCCACATCCAAATCGGAGAAAGGGTTTAGGAATCATAGCTCTGTAATGCATAGCGTCCTCTTTTTCAAGGGACCAAAAGTAATTGGACAATGGACTCTAAGGGCTGCAATTAACTCTGAAGGCGTCTCCCTCGTTAACCTGTAATCAATGAAGTAGTTAAAAGGTCATGGGTGGATTCCAGGTGTGTGGTTTTGCATTTGGAAGCTGTTGCTGTGAGCAGACAACATGCGGTCAAAGGAACTCTCAATTGAGGTGAAGCAGAACATCCTGAGGCTGAGTCAACAGTAAAGAGAAGACTCCATGACAGTAAATACAAAGGGTTCACATCTAGATGCAAACCATTCATCAATACCAAAAATAGATAGGCCAGAGTTAAATTTGCAGAAAAACACCTCAAGAAGCCAGCTCAGTTCTGGAAAAGTATTCTATGGACAGATGAGACAAAGATCAACCTGTACCAGAATGATGGGAAGAAAAAAGTTTGGAGAAGAAAGGGAACGGCACATGATCCAAGGCACACCACATCCTCTGTAAAACATGGTGGAGGCAACGTGATGGCATGGGCATGCATGGCTTTCAATGGCACTGGGTCACTTGTGTTTATTGATGACATAAGAGCAGACAAGAGTAGCCGGATGAATTCTGAAGTGTACCGGGATATACTTTCAGCCCAGATTCAGCCAAATGCTGCAAAGTTGATTGGACGGCGCTTCATAGTACAGATGGACAATGACCCCAAGCATACAGCCAAAGCTACCCAGGAGTTCATGAGTGCCAAAAAGTGGAACATTCTGCAATGGCCAAGTCAATCTCCAGATCTAAACTCAATTGAGCATGCATTTCACTTGCTCAAATCCAGACTTAAGACGGAAAGACCCACAAACAAGCAAGACCTGAAGGCTGCGGCTGTAAAGGCCTGGCAAAGCATTAAGAAGGAGGAAACCCAGCGTTTGGTGATGTCCATGGGTTCCAGACTTAAGGCAGTGATTGCCTCCAAAGGATTTGCAACAAAATATTGAAAATAAAAATATTTTGTTTGGGTTATGTTTATTTGTCCAATTACTTTTGACCTCCTAAAATGTGGAGTGTTTGTAAAGAAATGTGTACAATTCCTACATTTTCTATCAGACATTTTTGTTCAACCCTTCAAATTAAACGTTACAATCTGCACTTGAATTCTGTTGTAGAGGTTTCATTTCAAATCCAATGTGGTGGCATGCAGAGCCCAACTCGCGAAAATTGTGTCACTGTCCAAATATTTCTGGCCCTAACTGTATATATATATGTGTGTGTGTGTGTGTTTGTGTGTGTGTGTGTCACTGACATATGTTTTTTATGTGTATATATATATTCTATTCTTAACATGTCAGTGTGATTTTGCTTTATGGCGGACATGAATTGCCGGCTTTTCAAAGGACACCGATGCGTAAAAATCGGACAGCACTCACATGGGTGCGAATGCTGTGGAATTTTTTCTCGAACCCATTGACTTGCATTGGCGAGTCTCGTCTGAGATACGCAGCAAATCAAGCATGCTGTGATTTTTTTCTCAGTCCGATTTCAGATGAGAGAAAACTCGCAAATGAGATGTCACCTATTGAATAACATTGCTCTGAGTGCAATCCGATTTTTTATCGTTTTGCGCTCGTCTGTTTTTCTCACAAGTGAGTATGAACCCTTAGTATGAAGAAAGCTGCACAAAGTCTTCCCTTTCCTAATTAGCAAAAATTCAAGTTACTAACAGTGCAGCCTTTATAACAATGATCTAACATCATATAATATCTATAATACATTTGCAGTGATCACGGCAAAATATCCCTCCAAGGTATGCATAATATGGCTTTTTAAAATAGTTGTAGTTGTTTATTAAAAGACCCTTGTTTTAGCCTATTTCCCAATCCAGTAGTCTGCAATGAAGTATCAGGTGAGTTATTGGCCTCTCATAGGGTATGTGTACACTTTTCTCTTAGGTGCCGGCAAACCTGCTGAATTTTGTAAGAGGAAGACACTTCAGGAAAACACAACTATATACCTGTGTATATATATATTTTTATCTAAGGGTCACTTCCGTCTTTCTGTCTGTCCTCCTTTCTGTAACGGATATTCATTGGTCGCGGCCTCTGTCTATCATGGAATCCAAGTCGCTGATTGGTCTCGCCAGCTATCTGTCATGGCTGCCGCGACCAATCAGCGACGGCCACAGTCCGATTAGTCCCTCCCTACTCCCCTGCAGTCAGCACCCGGCGCCCGCTCCATACTCCCCGCAGTCACCGTTCACACAGGGTTAATGCCAGCGGTAACGGACCGCGTTATGCCGCGGGTAACTCACTCCGTTACCGCCGCTATTAACCCTGTGTGACCAAGTTTTTGCTATTGATGCTGCCTATGCAGCGTCAATAGTAAAAACATCTAATGTTAAAAATAATAAAAAATGATATACTCACCTTCCTCCGTCTTTCCTGCTCCTGGCTACGCTCTGGTGACCACTCCATGCAAGTGGCAGGTTCCAGTGGCAAGGATGGTATGGGAGAAGGACCTGCCATGACGTCCCAGTCATGTGACCGCGACGTCATCACAGGCCCTGCGCGCCTGCACGAGAAGGACCTGCCATGACGTCACGGTCATGTGGCCGAACTACAAAGGGCCCTCGGAAGGTGAGTATATGTCTATTTTTTAACCTGTGACATACGTAGCTGGGCAATATACTACGTGACTGGGCAATATACTACGTGACGGGGCAATATACTACGTAGCTGGGCAATATACTACGTGACTGGGCAATATACTACGTGACTGGGCAATATACTACGTGGCTGGGCCATATACTACGTGGCTGGGCCATATACTACGTGACTGGGCCATATACTACGTGACTGGGCCATATACTACGTGACTGGGCCATATACTACGTGACTGGGCAATATACTACGTGGCTGGGCAATTACTACGTGACTGGGCAATATACTACATGGCTGGGCAATATACTACATGGCTGGGCAATATACTACATGGCTGGGCAATATACTACATGGCTGGGCAATATACTACGTGGCTGGCAATATACTATGTGGGCTGTGCAATATACTACGTGGACATGCATATTCTAGAATACTCGATGCGTTAGAATCGGGCCACCATCTAGTCTACTATATAATTGTCTAAGGGTCACTTCTGTCTTTCTGTCTGTCCTTCTGTCTGTCACGGAAATCCCAAGTCGCTGATTGGTAACGGCAAAACAGCCACAACCAATCAGCGACGGGCGCAGTCCGACAGCAACATGGCCGCTCTTTCCTTCCCGCAGTCAGTGCACACTCCATACTCCCCTCCAGTCAGCGCTCACACAGAGTTAATGGCAGCGCTAATGCACCCCGTTATGCAGCGGTGTAATGCACTCCATTAACGCTGCTATTAACCCTGTGTGTCCATCTTTTTTTACTATTGATGCTGCCTATGCAGCATCAGTAGTAAAAAGATCCAATGTTAAAAATAATTAAAAAAAAAATAAAAAATCATTATATACTCACAGTCCGTCGGCCCCAGGATGCAGCCGAGGCTTTTCCCGCTCTTCGCGACGCTCGGGTCCATGCATTGTGGTCTCGCGAGATGATGACGTGCGGTCTCACGAGGAGTGACCGGCCCAGTCCGGCCGCTCCCTACTCTCCTGCAGTCAGTGCCTCCTCCATACTCCCCCCTCTCCCCCCAGTCAGCGTCTTCCACCCACATATCGTTGTAGCAGTCCGTTAAACTGACTGCGTTACACCGTGGCATAAAGCGCGGGATTTAAATCCCGCTTCCCTGATTGGTCACGCTGGTTGGGTGCGACCAATCAGCGACATTGCCGCGGGATTTAAATCCCACTTCCCTGATTGGTCGCGTCCAGCGACATTGGCCCAGCCGGCGCGACCAATCAGGGAATCAGGATTTAAATCCCGGGCCAATGTCGCTGATTGGTCGCGCCGGCTGGGCGCGACCAATCAGGGAAGCGGAATTTAAATCCCGCGCCAATGTCGCTGATTGGTCACGCCGGCTGGGCGTGACCAATCAGGGAAACGGGATTTAAAACATGCACTCTGGGACCGCTCACACGGGGTTAATGCCAGCGGTGACGGACCGCGTTATGCCGCGGGTTACGCACTCCGTTACCGCTGCTATTAACCCTGTGTGTCCCCAACGTTTTACTACTGATGCTGCCTATGCAGCGTCAATGGAGAAAAAAATCTAATGTTACAAAAAATAATAATAATAATAATAATAATAAAAAAACCTGCTATACTCACCCTCCGTAGTCCGACGATGCGCTCGCACCTTCCGCCAGCTTCCGGTCCCAGAGATGCATTGCGAAATTACCCAGAAGACTTAGCGGTCTCGCGAGACCGCTTTGTCTTCTGGGTAATTTTGCAATGCATCCTGGGAACGGAAGATGGCCAGAGCCGCGCGCCCATCGCTACAGCGCCGTTGGATCCCAGGGGGTGAGTATGTAACTATTTTTTATTTTAATTCTTTTTTTTTTTTTTTTAACAGGGATATGTGCCTGCACTGCTAAATACTGTGTGGGCTACTATATAATACGTGGGCAGTACCATATACTACATGGCTGCTATATACTACGTGGACAGTACAATATACTACATGGCTGCTATATACTACGTGGGCAGTACTATATACTACATGGCTGCTATATTCTACGTGGGCAGAACTATGTACTACATGGCTGCTATATACTACGTGGGCAGTACTATATACTACATGGCTGCTATATACTACGTGGGCAGTACTATATACTACATGGCTGCTGTATACTACATGGCTGTGTTTACTGTGTGGCCACTGTTATATACTGCGTGGCCTGTATTAACGCATCGGGTATTCACATAGTATATAGCACAGACCACGTACTATTTGTATGCTATATACATGGCTCCTATATACTACGTGGCCTGTGCTATATACTATGTGGCTGCTATATACATACATATTCCAGAATACCCGATGCGTTAGAATCGGGCCACCATCTAGTATTTATATAATTGCCTTGTAATGTTTTCATTTCCTGTTTTGTTCAGATGTCACCGTATCCCAGAATTCAAAGCGAAGGAAGTTCACCGACCGCCATATTGGAAAACCTAAGTGATGGGTGTCTCAATATGGAAACTGCTGCTGGTCCCAACCTATTGCGCGGTACCACCAACGGAACAATGTCACACCACACACACACACTATACGCCGTGCGCATCACACACACATTTACGCAGCCTTTTGCGCGGTGCCACCAGCGGAACACTGTCACGAACACGCTGCTGCCGGGATCAGCCGAATGATTCACTGACTGCCGCCATCTTTGTACAGGAGGAGAGCATGCGCAGTTTTAATGTGACCACCGCTATCTGTCTGTACAAAGATGGCGGCAGTCTGATTTACTGCACCTGTGTGAATTAGGAACAGGTGCAGTGAATCATTCGGCTCTACAGGCAGAGGAAACCGGTCACATTAAAGGGGTTTTCCCCACGAACGAAAGTTAATTTTAAAAATTGTCTGTGTCTGACCGTATATGGAGCAAACCACATCTCCTGGGCAGGGGAGGAAGCAAAATACAATACTGACATTACAGCAGGGGATCACAGTGGATTCATTTTGTGAGGTAAAATATTTCACTGACTGTTTTTAAAAAAATTTTTACCTCACAAAATGTATCCTCTGCGATCTCCTGCTGTAATGTCAGTATTGTCTTTTGCTTCCTCCCCTGCCTAGGAACTGTGGTATGTTCGGTGCATGGTCAGACACAGACAATTTTTAAAATGAAGTTTTGCTTGTGGGAAAACCCCTTTTAAAAGCAAATATCAACGCTAACATGGCTCCTCATTAAAGTATGCCAGTGACAATTAAATGAAAGCAGCAAAGGCACAACGCCGAAGAAAACAAAGGGCAAATGAGACTCGAAGAGCAACAGCATTGCTGGGCCAAAATCAATGCATATAAGCATACCTCCCAACCGTCCCTCATTATGCGGGACTTTCCCGGATTTCATGCTTGTCCCGGCTGTCCTGCACGGGACGCAGAGCGTCCTGCAGACAGAACAGGAGAAGCTGCTGTCACACGCCCCCTTTTGTTAGGCCCCGCCCCTTCCCCGTCGGTGTGTTCCTGAGTCTTCCAGTGTGCCACACCTGAGGTGTGAACATAACACAGCCGGACACAGCCTGGGTGCCGGCGGCAATGTAAGCAGCAGACCATGAGTGGACTGGAGGCTGCTAACGGGACAAATGCAGATCAGTGAGTAGTGGATGTCACAGAGATGACTCACTCCGTCCAGTGCATTGTGGAGGAGCAGCTGCAGCCTCCTGGGAGATAGTGACAACACATCAATGTGGCTGCTTTATTTCCCCAGACATTAAAGGGCTAAGCCTAAGCCCCTATGACAGTCAGTCACTGTATCATCATGTGCTAATTACAAGCTGCAGCTCCGCTTGGTACACACACACGGCTGAGGCTCCGCTCAGTACACTTCGTACACAGACACACACACGCGGCTCTGCTCGGTGCACCTCGTACACACACGCGGCTCCGCTCGGTTCACCTCGTACACGCACGCGCGGCTCCGCTCGGTTCACCTCGTGTGTACACACACACACACACACACACGTGGCTCCGCTCGGTGCACCTCATACACACACGCGGCTCCGCTTGGTACACCTCACACACGCACGCGGCTCCGCTTGGTACACCTCGTACACACGCGGCTCCGCTCGGTGCACCTCATACAGACACGCGGCGCCGCTTGGTACACCTCGTACACACGCGGCTCCGCTCGGTGCACCTCGTACTGTGAAAGGTGTACGGAGCAGAGTCGTGTGTAAGAGGTGTACGGAGCACAGCCGCGTGTGTACGAGGTGTACGGAGCACAGCCGCATGTGTACGAGGTGTACGGAGCACAGCCGCGTGTGTACGAGGTGTACGGAGCGGAGTCGTGTGTAAGAAGTGTACGGAGCACAGCCGCGTGTGTACGAGGTGTACGGAGCGGAGCAGCGTGTGAAAGGTGTATGGAGCGGAGTCGTGTGTGTACGAGGTGTACGGATCAGAGCAGAGTGTGAAAGGTGTATGGAGCGGAGCCACGTGTGTACGAGGTGTACAGAGCAGAGCCACGTGTGTACGAGGTGTGTGGAGCAGAGCCATGCGTGTACAAGGTATACGGAGCGGAGCAGCGTGTGCAATGTGTATAGAGCGGAGCCGTGTGTGTATGAGATGTATGGAGAGGAGCCGTATGTGTACGCAGCGGAGCCGTGTGTGTGGAAGGTATACGGAGCAGAGCAGCGTGTGCAATGTGTATGGAGCGGAGCGGTGTGTGCATGAGGTGTACGGAGTAGTGCCATGTGTACGAGATGTATGGAGCGGAGCCGTTTGTGTATGAGGTGTATGGAGCTGAGCCGTGTATGAGGGTGTATGGAGCGGAGCTGAATGTGTACGAGGTGTATGGAGCAGAGCTGAATGTGTACGAGGTGTATGGAGCGGAGCCGTGTGTGTATGAGATATATGGAGTGGAGCCGTGTGTGCAAAGTGTAGGAGTAGCTATGCGTGGCCATTATACGATACGAAGTATCATGTGCGGCCAATATACAGTATGGAGCATCAAGTGCGGTCATTATACAGTATGGAGTATCATGGCGGTCATTATACAGTATTGAGCATCATGTGTGGCCATTATACAGTATGGAGCATCATGTGTGGCCGTTACACAGTATGGAGCATCATGTGGGGCCATTATAAAGTATGGAGCATCATGTGTGGCCAATATACAGTATGGAGCATCATGTTCGGTCATTATACAGTATGGAGCATCATGTGCGGCCATTATACAGTATGGAGCATCATGTGTGGCCATTATACAGTATGGAGCATCATGTGTAGTCATTATACAGTATGGAGCATCATGTGCGGCCATTATACAGTATGGAGCATCATGTGGGGTCATTCTACAGTATTGAGCATCATGTGCGGTCATTATACAGTATTGAGCATCATGTGCGGTCATTACACAGTATGGAGCATCATGTGCGGTCATTACACAGTATGGAGCATCATGTGGGGTCATTATACAGTATGGAGCATCATGTGTGGCCATTATACAGCATGGAGCATCATGAGCGACCATTATACAGTATGGAGCATCATGTGCGGCCATTATACAGTATGGAGCATCATGTGGGGTCGTTATACAGTATGGAGCATCATGTGGGGTCGTTATACAGTATGGAGCATCATGTGTGGCCATTATACAGTATGGAGCATCATGTGGGGTCGTTATACAGTATGGAGCACTGTGTGGGGTCGTTATACAGAATGGAGCATCATGTGGGGTCGTTATACAGTATGGAGCACTGTGTGGGGTCGTTATACAGTATGGAGCATCATGTGGGGTCATTATACAGTATGGAGCACTGTGTGGCCATTATACAGTATGGAGCATCATGTGGGGTCATTATACAGTATGGAGCACTGTGTGGCCATTATACAGTATGGAGCATCATGTGTGGCCATTATACGATACGAAGTATCATGTGCGGCCATTATACAGTATGAGCATCATGTGCAGTCATTATACAGTATGGAGCATCATGTGCGGTCATTATACAGTATGGAGCATCATGTACAGCCATTATACAGTATGGAGCATCATGTGGGGTCATTGTACAGTATGGAGCATCATGTGGGGTCATTATACAGTATTGAGCATCATGTGCGGTCATTATACAGTATTGAGCATCATGTGCGGTCATTATACAGTATGGAGCATCATGTGGGGTCATTATACAGTATGGAGCATCATGTGTGGCCATTATACAGTATGGAGCATCATGTGTGGCCATTATACAGTATGGAGCATCATGAGCGGCCATTATACAGTATGGAGCATCATGTGCGGCCATTATAGAGTATTGAGCATCATGTGGGGTCGTTATACAGTATGGAGCATCATGTGGGGTCGTTATACAGTATGGAGCATCATGTGGGGTCGTTATACAGTATGGAGCATCATGTGTGGCCATTATACAGTATGGAGCATCATGTGGGGTCGTTATACAGTATGGAGCAACATGTGGGGTCGTTATACAGTATGGAGCATCATGTGGGGTCGTTATACAGTATGGAGCATCATGTGTGGCCATTATACAGTATGGAGCATCATGTGGGGTCGTTATACAGTATGGAGCACTGTGTGCGGCCATTATAGAGTATTGAGCATCATGTGGGGTCGTTATACAGTATGGAGCATCATGTGGGGTCGTTATACAGTATGGAGCATCATGTGGGGTCGTTATACAGTATGGAGCATCATGTGGGGTTGTTATACAGTATGGAGCATCATGTCGGGTCATTATACAGTATGGAGCACTGTGTGGGGTCGTTATACAGTATGGAGCATCATGTGGGGCCATTATACAGTATGGAGCACTGTGTGGCCATTATACAGTATGGAGCATCATGTGTGGCCATTATATGATACGAAGTATCATGTGCGGCCAATATACAGTATGGAGCATCATGTGTGGCCATTATACAGTATGGAGCATCATGTGCAGTCATTATACAGTATGGAGCATCATGTGCGGTCATTATACAGTATGGAGCATCATGTACAGCCATTATACAGTATGGAGCATCATGTGGGGTCATTGTACAGTATGGAGCATCATGTGGGGTCATTATACAGTATTGAGCATCATGTGCGGTCATTATACAGTATTGAGCATCATGTGCGGTCATTATACAGTATGGAGCATCATGTGGGGTCATTATACAGTATGGAGCATCATGTGTGGCCATTATACAGTATGGAGCATCATGTGTGGCCATTATACAGTATGGAGCATCATGAGTGGCCATTATACAGTATGGAGCATCATGTGCGGCCATTATAGAGTATTGAGCATTATGTGGGGTCGTTATACAGTATTGAGCATCATGTGGGGTCGTTATACAGTATGGAGCATCATGTGGGGTCGTTATACAGTATGGAGCATCATGTGTGGCCATTATACAGTATGGAGCATCATGTGGGGTCGTTATACAGTATGGAGCACTGTGTGGGGTCGTTATACAGTATGGAGCATCATGTGGGGTTGTTATACAGTATGGAGCATTATGTCGGGTCATTATACAGTATGGAGCATCATGTGTGGCCATTATACACTATGGAGCATCATGTGGGGTCATTATACAGTATGGAGCACTGTGTGGCCATTATACAGTATGGAGCATCATGTGTGGCCATATTTTTTTGTTTATAATTATTCTTTATGAACAGTGTGATCAGCAGTGCTAAATGGGTGTGGTTGGGACGTGGATATGGATGTGACTAGTGAATGGGTGTGGTCAGAGGCGTGGCCTAAAATTTGCCGCGGCAAGCGTTGCGCGCCGCAAACTTTATCCCTCTTTCCCAACTTCAAAAGTTGGGAGGTATGCATATAAGCATAGGCGTTAAGCACATGAGTCCCCCGAATCAAAAGTCATATGATTATCACAGGATACCATTAGGCAACAACAGCTATGCCTGCCTGCTCCCATCATGACATTACCGCCCTCCTGATGAGATAGCATCAGGCCTCCGTCTAGTAATGTTCTTACCTCCCTTCTGAGTATGTTTTCCTGGGTCTTCTTTGTTCGAAACATTAGACTCGAACAAAGAAGACCCAGGAAAACATACTCAGAAGGGAGGTAAGAACATTTCTAAAACAATCCACAGCGAGGAGATTGGAACAAAACAAAATCCTCTAAACTGCATGCTCGCAAACGCCAGAAGCCTGACAAACAAGATTGAAGAACTAGAAGCAGAAATATCTACAGGTAACTTTGACACAGTGGGAATAACCAAGACATGGTTAGCCCTATGACTGGGCAGTTAACTTACAGGGTTACAGTCTGTTTAGAAAGGATCGTGAAAATCGGAGAGGAGGAGGGGTTTGTCTTTATGTAAAGTCTTGTCTAAAGTCCACTTTAAGGGAGGATATTAGCGAAGGGAATGAGGATGTCGAGTCCATATGGGTCAAAATTCATGGAGGGAAAAATGGTAACAAAATTCTCATTGGGGTCTGTTACAAACCTGTTATGGACCTGGTGGTTAGGAGCACCCGGAACGACCTGATGGTTAAACTAACACAGGACAAGCTCTGGGAAGTGGGAGCTCTGCTGACCGCAAGCCCTAATCCTATCACACATACTAGAAATAGCTGTGGAGCGTACCTAACTCTGCCTAGACGACTCTTCACAGCCTAAGAGCTAACTAGCCCTAGAGATAGAAAATAAAGCCTACCTTGCCTCAGAGAAATTCCCCAAAGGAAAAGGCAGCCCCCCACATATATTGACTGTGAGTTAAGATGAAAGTCACAAACACAGAAATGAAACAGGTTTCAGCAAAGGAGGCCAGACTTACTAAACAGACTGAGGATAGGAAAGGTATCTTTGCGGTCAGCACAAAAACTACAAAAAGACCACGTAGAGTGTGCAAAAAGACCCCCGCACCGACTCACGGTGCGGAGGTGCCACTCTGCATCCCAGAGCTTCCAGCTAGCAAGGCAAAATAATGATAGCAAGCTGGACAAGAAAACAATGAACAAATAATTAACAAGCAGGGACTTAGCTTCTGCTGGAGTAGACAGGTCACCAGAAAGATCCAAGAGCGAACTGAACCAGTACAAGAACATTGACAGCTGGCATGGAGTAACGATCTGAGTGGAGTTAAATAGAGCAGCCAGCCAAAGAATAAACTAAGTCACCTGTGGAAGGAACCTCAGAACCAGCAGCTCCACTCACAGCCACCAGAGGGAGTCCATGGACAGAACTCGCCGAAGTACCATTCATGACCACAGGAGGGAGTTCGATAACAGAATTCACAACACAAACCCCCAAATATAACAGAAACCATGGAAAGTCTACTTCTAAAGCAGATAGATGAAGCTGCAACCCATAATGAGGTCCTGTTTATGGGGGACTTTAACTACCCGGATATTAACTGGGAAACAGAAACCTGTGAAACCCATAAAGGCAACAGGTTTCTGCTAATAACCAAGAAAAATTATCTTTCACAATTGGTGCAGAATCCAATCAGAGGAGCAGCACTTTTAGACCTAATACTGTCTAATAGACCTGACAGAATAACAAATCTGCAGGTGGTCGGGCATCTAGGAAATAGCGACCACAATATTGTACAGTTTCACCTGTCTTTCACTAGGGGGACTTGTCAGGGAGTCACAAAAACACTGAACTTTAGGAAGGCAAAGTTTGACCAGCTTAGAGATGCCCTTAATCTGGTTGACTGGGACAGTATCCTCAGAAATAAGAATACAGATAATAAATGGAAAATGTTTAAGAACATCCTAAATAGGCACTGTAAGCTGTTTATACCTTGTGGGAATAAAAGGACTAGAAATAGGAAAAACCCAATGTGGCTAAACAAAGAAGTAAGACAGGCAATTAACAGTAAAAAGAAAGCATTTGCACTACTAAAGCAGGATGGCACCATTGAAGCTCTAAAAAACTATAGGGAGAAAAATACTTTATCTAAAAAACTAATTAAAGCTGCCAAAAAGGAAACAGAGAAGCACATTGCTAAGGAGAGTAAAACTAATCCCAAACTGTTCTTCAACTATATCAATAGTAAAAGAATAAAAACTGAAAATGTAGGTCCCTTAAAAAATAGTGAGGAAAGAATGGTTGTAGATGACGAGGAAAAAGCTAACATATCAAACACCTTCTTCTCCACGGTATTCACGGTGGAAAATGAAATGCTAGGTGAAATCCCAAGAAACAATGAAAACCCTATATTAAGGGTCACCAATCTAACCCAAGAAGAGGTGCGAAACCGGCTAAATAAGATTAAAATAGATAAATCTCCGGGTCCGGATGGCAAATGTGGTGCCAATATTCAAAAAGGGCTCTAAAAGTGAACCTGGAAATTATAGGCCAGTAAGTCTAACCTCTATTGTTGGTAAAATATTTGAAGGGTTTCTGAGGGATGTTATTCTGGATTATCTCAATGAGAATAACTGTTTAACTCCATATCAGCATGGGTTTATGAGAAATCGCTCCTGTCAAACCAATCTAATCAGTTTTTATGAAGAGGTAAGCTATAGGCTGGACCACGGTGAGTCATTGGACGTGGTATATCTCGATTTTTCCAAAGCGTTTGATACCGTGCCGCACAAGAGGTTGGTACACAAAATGAGAATGCTTGGTCTGGGGGAAAATGTGTGTAAATGGGTTAGTAACTGGCTTCGTGATAGAAAGCAGAGGGTGGTTATAAATGGTATGGTCTCTAACTGGGTCACTGTGACCAGTGGGGTACCGCAGGGGTCGGTATTGGGACCTGTTCTCTTCAACATATTCATTAATGATCTGGTAGAAGGTTTACACAGTAAAATATCGATATTTGCAGATGATACAAAACTATGTAAAGCAGTTAATACAAGAGAAGATAGTATTCTGCTACAGATGGATCTGGATAAGTTGGAAACTTGGGCTGAAAGGTGGCAGATGAGGTTTAACAATGATAAATGTAAGGTTATACACATGGGAAGAAGGAATCAATATCACCATTACACACTGAACGGGAAACCACTGGGTAAATCTGACAGGGAGAAGGACTTGGGGATCCTAGTTAATGATAAACTTACCTGGAGCAGCCAGTGCCAGGCAGCAGCTGCCAAGGCAAACAGGATCATGGGGTGCATTAAAAGAGGTCTGGATACACATGATGAGAGCATTATACTGCCTCTGTACAAATCCCTAGTTAGACCGCACATGGAGTACTGTGTCCAGTTTTGGGCACCGGTGCTCAGGAAGGATATAATGGAACTAGAGAGAGTACAAAGGAGGGCAACAAAATTAATAAAGGGGATGGGAGAACTACAATACCCAGATAGATTAGCGAAATTAGGATTATTTAGTCTAGAAAAAAGACGACTGAGGGGCGATCTAATAACCATGTATAAGTATATAAGGGGACAATACAAATATCTCGCTGAGGATCTGTTTATACCAAGGAAGGTGACAGGCACAAGGGGGCATTCTTTGCGTCTGGAGGAGAGAAGGTTTTTCCACCAACATAGAAGAGGATTCTTTACTGTTAGGGCAGTGAGAATCTGGAATTGCTTGCCTGAGGAGGTGGTGATGGGGAACTCAGTCGAGGGGTTCAAGAGAGGCCTGGATGTCTTCCTGGAGCAGAACAATATTGTATCATACAATTATTAGGTTCTGTAGAAGGACGTAGATCTGGGGATTTATTATGATGGAATATAGGCTGAACTGGATGGACAAATGTCTTTTTTCGGCCTTACTAACTATGTTACTAAGTTTTTTTTTTACGAAACGTATTTCATTTTTGGGTACAAATTACAAATGTACACCAGCACTGCCAATGAGTATCGGTGTTTGAAGCTGCATATACTGACACCCTCTTGCCCTTCTACATAATATAATGTACTGTGATAACTCTATTTTGCCTTGAAGAGAGCCTGTAGCTAGTGACATCATATGTCTGGTGTCTGAGCAAGCGTGATCAGTCGGAACGCTGCCAACTCTGATTGTCCAGCACTGCATGGATTCAAGGTGCAAGAATCCACAGTACTTCCATTAGCCATACCACAGATTGTCAATCAGTACAGAGGACTTCAAATGCCATCTACACAGAGTCTACTCAAATTGGCAGGTAGGCGCTCAGCAGACCATTTATTAGTATTCTTCACAGGTGTATTTAGCGCATATCATTGCTATTTTCTAGGTGTCTCACCAATTTATGCTCCCTGCCAGGCAGGAGTAGTCTATGATCACCTTCGCTGAGAAAGATGGAAACCAATGGTATCTGTTATGATCAGGTAACCTTGGAGCAGCATGAATAACTTTCACTGGAGTAGGTGGTAACTATACTGACCGCAAACCCTGATCTTAACAACGCAACTAGAAGTAGCCGTGGGGTGTGCCTAACAAAACCTAGACACCTTGACACAGCCGGAGGACTAAACACCCCTATAGATGGAAATAGGAATTTCTACCTTGCCTCAGAGCAGAACCCCAAAGGATAGGCAGCCCCCCACAAATATTGACTGTGAGTAGTAGAGGAAAAGACACACGCAGGCAGAAAACAGGATTTAGCAAATGAGGCACACACTAGCTAAATAGGAAAGGATAGGACAGGATACTAAGCGGTCAGTATTAAAAATCCTTCCAAAAATATCCACAGCAGAAAATACAAAAACTCCACCATCTAACTAAAGATGTGGAGTGTATATCTGCAACTCCAGAGAATCCAACAAGACTGAGAAAACACTGACACAGTCTAAGCTGTACAAGAGAAAAACAAATGAATAGCACAGAATATAAGCACACTGCATGTGTGCCACAGAAACAAAAACCAGACACTTATCTTTGCTGAATTGGCAGCTAAGCAGGAGAAGCTAGAAAGTGATCCAACACTTCACAAGAAACATTGACAACTGGCAAGGACTAATGAATCCTGCACACCTAAATATCCCAGTCAGAACTGCAATCAGCAGATACACCTGGCCAGGACTGTGACTCAGACAACTGCATTCCCACTTACAACCACTGGAGGGAACCCAAGAGCAGAATTAACACCCCGTTATTTTATGTATTAGTTGCTTTGAAGACAAGAGCATTTTTGTAATTGTATTAGTGACCTGATTTTGCTATCCCTGATATAGAATGATTAAAGTGGTTAGACACTACTTTACATGTCACTCCCATAGATATGCTCTTCACTAAATACCTTACTTTGCCAAATTCTGCTGTAACCTGAGCTGCTCCCACATGATCTCTGGCTGACAATCTCCTGCTTGATCAGATTATCCCTCAGTTCTGGTCTTTAAAGACTGACAGGTGGGAGGGGCTTGCCATGAGATTGGGCGGAGCTTGTTGCACAGGTGTACAGGGCTGCATTCAGCAGAGCTCACTCGCTTTCTGTGAACACTGCCAGCTCTTCCTTGTATCTGTATATATAGATAGCAGGGTGCATATACATGTACGTACACTGCTGTATACCCTGTGTAATGCATATACACCCTGCTGTATTTTCTTTATAATATAAATACATTGAGATCTCTCCCCATCCATCCATATATCCAAACCATCATCCATGTTAGTGAGGGGGGTAGAAGATAATCTTTACTGACAGGACTGGTGTAATGGTGCTTGTTCACTACTTCTACAGTGTCATGTACAGGACATAGTGCTGGTCCTGTGTGTGACATAAGGAGTGGGAGGAGTTTAGGAGTCTGTCCTCCCTGCTGGCTTGCAGCTCAGCAGAAGGAATGATGGGAAATGTAGTAAGAAGGGAGCAGAGGATTCTGAAGAGGAAGTAATCACTATGACAACAGGGCACATGAAGTGAAGCAGAAAGATTAAAACAACATGAAACTTGGCAGAAAAGTTATATGGGGATATTTAGGGGCATTATCCTTAAGAACTTAGGACAAAAGCCATAACTGAGTCAGGGTAGTGGACAACTTCTGCTACTATTACTAGAGACAGTCATTTTCTACCACTCCAAGTGTAGGTAGGTCTAACGTTCAGTTAATGACTTTTCCTTTCTTATCCATGCCATTCCCAATTATGTGGTGCTGTAAGCATTAGACTTCAAAGCTATCACATGCTAGAGTCGAGTTATTTGAGTCGAGGTATAGAAAATATAAACTTTAAATTATGACAAGACCAAAAAATACTTACTAAAATATTAGGGCGACAATTTCATCATGGGGTCATTAAAAAATGAACAGGGCTCTTTGAATGAAAAGTACATTTTTTTTTTCAATTGCTAATAAATAAAAAAAATCCAGAAGTTTAAAATGAATATTTGTGCTGCAAAATGAAGACCATTGAAATTCACTTGACAGTTGCTTCAGATCTAAACATCTCAGGAACAGCGTTACATGAGCTGCCAAGTAAACCTTAAGTACTCATTATCGATGAAATGGTATTCACTCATCATTCGGCAATTCCTGGACTTGTTGACATTCACAAGCAGAAAGTTCAATTGTATTTCAGGTCCCAAATGAGCATATCCAAAAGTAATAAAGAAAAATCATAGAAACGAAAGTGCATCCGTAAAAAAGTCATTACCAAGTTATTATAAAGCACAGCAAATACATTACAAGACAGTTAACTAAAGACTGCATTGCTTCAGCTCTTCTCCAGTTTGATTGACCAAAGATACCGGAGAACAAATAAGTGATTGCTTTAAAGGTCTTCTAGCAGTCGTAAGAAATCATCTTGGGTCAGCACAATTTACACTAATCATATAAATAAGGAATTGCCCTTGTACATGTGGGAAGTAAGAATGCGGTTTAATTCGCAGGACGTCATCTGGGTAATAAAAGTTACATCAGCCAACAGACATATTTGGCTACAGTAAAACGCTAAACACATTCATTCAGCCTCCCTATCAGGGAAACACGCTATCTATTCAGTCATAGGGCCTAATACGTACTTTCCTAAGTTTATGTTAAAGCGACTCATCAGATTTCACAATGTATTTCTGATCACCGTAGGGGCTATTTTACTGGCTAAATTCCCTGATTTTCTGAATATGTTATTAAAAGGGACCTGTCAGAAACTTCTATACTCCCAAACCATGTAGGTTGTAATGAGCAAGTTGATCTCTTTATAAACCCAAAGCGGCTCTCTAGCAGACTGAAATCATGTTTTGAGGTTCTGTATATGTATCTGGAAGTGTATTGGGGCGTGACGATGGACTTCCAGCTCCTCAGCCTCACGCTGTATTCCCTCCCCTGTATCGGAGCTATTGACCGGTCAGTCAACCAACCAGACGAGTGGAGCAGGGAAAACTGAGGCTGAGGAGCTGGAAGAGCGTGGTTATTATACCCCAAAGCACAGCCAGACATATATGCACATACTGTAACTTCAAGATGGGATTTCTCGCTGCTCCAGCATTGCATTAGGGTTATAAAGAGATCAGAGATTAGAGGTCTGCAATCCTTTGAAAGATAAGCAAGTTGATCTCTTTATGACCCCAATGTGATTCTCCAGCAGTGAGGAATCTCATTATGTAGTTCTGTATTTATGTGTAACTAGATGGCAGCCCGATTCTAAAGAATCGGGAGTCTAGAATCTAATATATAATTGCCTAGAATACTACTGAATCGGGAGTCTAGAATCCATATATACTTGAAATTCGGCAGGAGCTTGAAGAGCAACGTCACTGGGCCCGCCTCCACGCAGTAGAAACTTGCTGTGAGGTAAAAATTCAAAAATCACACCAAAATGGCGGGCGGAGTGTGTCACAGTACGGCACGTTTCTGATTGGTCGCTTGCAGCAGGCGGCAACCAATCAGACACTGGACACTGTTGACGTCACTTATCTCCGGACATTAGCTCCGGACATTATCTCTGCACATTAGCTCCGGACATTAGCTCCGGACAAAGCCACGGAAGTTGGCACAAATTGCAGGAAGTAGTATTCTAGGCAATTATATATTAGATGACAGAGAACTCGGCATGAGACTGAGGAGCTGGAAGTGCATGGTCACACCCAGGGCCGGACTGGCCATCTGGCAAATGCCAGAAGGGCCTGTCTTGTCGTGGGCCACATTGTCTGCTACACTGTTAACAAAAACGGTGTTCTCAAGATACCCATATTGTTAAGAGTTGTGGCGGAGGTATAATTAGGAATATTGGTCTTGTAGTAAATCTTGCTTTCCTCCACACAGGGTAATATTAGTAATATATCCCATCTGGTGCTTGGTTACGGGGACAACATGGGCCTGTGTGATTTCAAATGCCAGGGCTGAATTTCAGCCCCAGTCTATACCTGATCACACCCCAATGCACTTCCAGGCACATGCATACATACATACGGAACTTCAAATCGGGATTATTCGCTGCTGGAGAATCACTTTGGGGACAATAGAACAGCTTGTTTATCTTTTAAATGGCTACACTTTCATAATAATGGTTTGGGGGCATAAAATTTTCTGACAGGTTCTCTGTGTATGACAAATTACGGTATAACCTACCCAGTGAGTAGGTGATAACTGATAGATCCATTGGAGCATGCCTACTAAGGTCCCCCACATATTATCTTTTGTCATAAAAATAATTTGGGGGCCTAGAAATTTCTGGTGGTGGTCTTTACATAGTTTTCTTAGAGCTGACAGAAATTATGTGGTAGCTTTAAAATCCAAGACAGAGTGGCAGTATAATCCTTTTTGAAAGGTTAAACTTAACTCAATCCCTGCCCACCTAATCTGATTGACAGATCCTCCGTGTCCCATCTCCCGGCTGCGATCTCACACTGCTCACTACAAGCAGCAGCTGTCAGGCTGGGTGGATGGTGACAATCATGAGCTCGCTCACTTTAGCTGGGTTCTAAAACTCTTCTTTAACCCCTTCATGACCCAGCCTATTTTGACCTTAAAGACCTTGCCGTTTTTTGCAATTCTGACCAGTGTCCCTTAATGAGGTAATAACTCAGGAACGCTTCAACGGATCCTAGCGGTTCTGAGATTGTTTTTTCGTGACATATTGGGCTTCATGTTAGTGGTAAATTTAGGTCAATAAATTCTGCGTTTATTTGTGATAAAAACTGAAATTTGGCGAAAATTTTGAAAATTTCGCAATTTTCACATTTTGAATTTTTATTCTGTTAAACCAGAGAGTTATGTGACAAAATAGTTAATAAATAACATTTCCCACAGGTATACTTTACATCAGCACAATTTTGGAAACAAAATTTTTTTTTGCTAAGAAGTTATAAGGGTTAAAATTTGACCAGCGATTTCTCATTTTTACAACGAAATTTACAAAACCATTTTTTTTAGGGACCACCTCACATTTGAAGTCAGTTTGAGGGGTCTATATGGCTGAAAATACCCAAAAGTGACACCATTCTAAAAAATGCACCCCTCAAGGTACTCAAAACCACATTCAAGAAGTGTATTAACCCTTCAGGTACTTCACAGCAGCAGAAGCAACATGGAAGGAAAAAATGAACATTTAACTTTTTAGTCACAAAAATTATCTTTTAGCAACAATTTTTTTATTTTCCCAATGGTAAAAGGAGAAACTGAACCACTAAAGTTGTTGTCCAATTTGTCCTGAGTACGCTGATACCTCATATGTGGGGGTAAACCACTGTTTGGGCGCACGGCAGGGCTTGGAAGGGAAGGAGCGCCATTTGACTTTTTGAATGAAAAATTGGCTCCACTCTTTAGCGGACACCATGTCACGTTTGGAGAGCCCCCGTGTGCCTAAAAATTGGAGCTCCCCCACAAGTGACCCCATTTTGGAAACTAGACGCCCCAAGGAACTTATCTAGATGCATAGTGAGCACTTTGAACCCCCAGGTGCTTCACAAATTGATCCGTAAAAATGAAAAAGTACTTTTTTTTCACAAAAAATTTTTTTAGCCTCAATTTTTTCATTTTCACATGGGCAACAGGATAAAATGGATCCTAAAATATGTTGGGCAATTTCTCCCGAGTACACTCATACCTCACATGTGGGGGTAAACCACTGTTTGGGCACATGGTAAGGCTCGGAAGGGAAGGAGCGCCATTTGACTTTTTGAATGAAAAATTATCTCCATCGTTAGCGGACACAATGTCGCGTTTGGAGAGCCCCTGTGTGCCTAAACATTGGAGCTCCCCCACAAGTGACCCCATTTTGGAAACTAGACCCCCCCAAGGAACTTATCTAGATGCATATTGAGCACTTTAAACCCCCAGGTGCTTCACAGAAGTTTATAACGCAGAGCCATGAAAATAAAAAATAATTTTTCTTTCCTCAAAAATGATTTTTTAGCCTGGAATTTCCTATGTTGCCAAGGGTAATAGGAGAAATTGGACCCCAAATGTTGTTGTCCAGTTTGTCCTGAGTATGCTGATACCCCATATGTGGGGGTAAATCACTGTTTGGGCACATGCCGGGACTCGGAAGTGAAGTAGTGACGTTTTGAAATGCAGACTTTGATGGAATGCTCTGCGGGCGTTACGTTGCGTTTGCAGAGCCCCTGATGTGGCTAAACAGTAGAAACCCCCCACAAGTGACCCCATTTTGGAAACTAGACCCCCCAAGGAACTTATCTAGATATGTGGTGAGCACTTTGAACCCCCAAGTGTTTCACAGACGTTTACAACGCAGAGCCGTGAAAATAAAAAATCATTTTTCTTTCCTCAAAAATGATGTTTTAGCAAGCATTATTTTATTTTCACAAGGGTAAAAGGAGAAATTGGACCCCAGTAATTGTTGCGCAGTTTGTCCTGAGTACGGTGATACCCCATATGTGGGGGTAAACCACTGTTTGGGCACACGTCGGGGCTCGGAAGTGAGGGAGCACCATTTGACTTTTTGAATACAAGATTGGCTGGAATCAATGGTGGCGCCATGTTGCGTTTGGAGACCCCTGATGTGCCTAAACAGTGGAAACCCCTCAATTCTACCTCCAACACTAACCCCAACACACCCCTAACCCTAATCCCAATTGTAGCCATAACCCTAATCACAACCCTAATTCCAACCCTAAGGCTATGTGCCCACGTTGCGGATTCGTGTGAGATTTTTCAGCATCATTTTTGAAAAATCCGCGGGTAAAAGGCACTGCGGTTTTACCTGTGGATTTACCGCGGATTTCCAGCGTTTTTTGTGCGGATTTCACCTGTGGATTGCTATTGAGGAACAGGTGTAAAACGCTGCGGAATCCGCACAAAGAATTGACATGCTGCGGAAAATACAACGCAGCGTTTCTGCGCGGTATTTTCCGCACCATGGGCACAGCGGATTTAGTTTTCCATAGGTTTACACGGTACTGTAAACCTGATGGAACACTGCTGCGAATCCGCAGCGGCCAATCCACTGCGGATCCGCAGCCAAATCCGCACCGTGTGCACATAGCCTAATTCTAAAGGTATGTGCACACGCTGCGGAAAACGCTGCGGAAAACGCTGCGGATCCGCAGCAGTTTCCCATGAGTTTACAGTTCAATGTAAACCTATGGGAAACAAAAATAGCTGTACACATGCTGCAGAAAAACTGCACGGAAATGCAGCGGTTTACATTCCGCAGCATGTCACTTCTTTCTGTGGATTCCGCAGCGGTTTTACAACTGCTCCAATAGAAAATCGCAGTTGTAAAACCGCAGTGAAATGCGCAGAAAAACTGCGGTAAATCCGCCATAAATCCGCAGAGGATTTAGCACTGCGGATTTATCAAATCCGCAGCGGAAAAATCCGCAGAGGAACAGAATACGTGTGCACATACCGAAACCCTAACCCTAACCCTACCCCAACCTTAGTGGGGAGAAAAAAAAAAAAAAAACTTAATTTTTTTAGTGTCCCTACCTATGGGGGTGACAAAGGGGGGGGGGGTCATTTATTATTTTTTTTATTTTGATCACTGTGATAGATTATATCTCAGTGATCAAAATGCACTTTGGAACGAATCTGCCGGCCGGCAGATTCGGCGGGCGCACTGCGCATGCGCCCGCCATTTTGGAAGATGGCGGCGCCCAGGGAGAAGACGGACGGACCCCGGCAGGATCGGTAAGTATGATGGGGTGGGAGGGAGCACGGGGGGGGATCGGAGCAAGGGGGGGTGGATCGGAGCGCGGGGGGGTGTAACGGAGCACGGTGGGGGGGGTGTAACGGAGCACGGGGGGTGGATGATGCACGGGGGGTGGATCGGAGTGCAGGGGGGTTGGATCGGAGCACGGGGGGAGCGGACAAGACCACGGGGGGGGGGCGGAGCACAGGACGGAGGGGAGCCGGAGCAGTGTACCGGACAGATCGGTGGCTTGGGGGGGAGATCGGTGGGGTGGGGGCACATTAGTGTTTCCAGCCATGACCGATGATATTGCAGCATCGGCCATGGCTGGATTGTAATATTTCACCAGTTTTAATAGGTGAAATATTACAAATCGCTCTGATTGGCAGTTTCACTTTCAACAGCCAATCAGAGCGATCGTAGCCACGGTAGGGGGGGGGGGGGTATAAAGCCACCCCCCCTGGGCTAAACTACCACTCCCCCTGTCCCTGCAGATCGGGTGAAATGGGAGTTAACCCTTTCACCCGATCTGCAGGGACGCGATCTTTCCATGACGCCACATAGGCGTCATGGGTCGGATTGGCACCGACTTTCATGACGCCTACGTGGCGTCAAAGGTCGGGAAGGGGTTAAATATAAAGCATTATAGAGTCATTTTGACATGAATTTTGAAGGTAAGTATACCAGTCTCTCACCTGTTATAATGAGCTTAGAAGCATTGTTTCTACTTAAGCAGTGCTTTTTAAGCTGTGGGGAAAAATTGCTGGAGCACAATAAAACACTTAAATCTCCAGTGAGCTACCATAACCCCCCCACCAAGGTGGTACTGTGTTAAGGTACCGTCACACTCAGCGACGCTGCAGCAATATAGACAACGAGACGACCCAAACTAGATCACTGGAGCGTCGCTGTTTAGGTCGCTGTAGAGACGTCAAACACAGCAACTCCAGAACGATGCAGGAGCGATCCAGTGACGTAACGGCGACTCACTTCTCGTTCTCGCTGGTTGTTAGCTCCATGTCAAACAGCCGGAGTGTACCGATCCGACACACATCTAGGGGCCCTATGCTCGTTGCTGGCGTCGTTGCTTTTGCTGTCAAACATGACAATACACGCCGACCTGGTGACGAAATAAAGTTCTGGACTTCTAGCTCCGACCAGCGATGGCACAGCGGGATCCAGATTGCTGCTGCGTGTCAAACACAATGAGATCGCTATCCAGGACGCTGCAACGTCACGGATTGTTGTCGTTCTCTTTGCAAAGTTGCTGAGTGTGACAGTACCTTAAAGACTCAGAATCACAAATGCTGGAAAAAACATGTTTAGTGAGGAAATGCAGGTGGGGATTACATTTTGGGGTATGTAGCAGCATCTTGGCTTCAGTACTTGATACTACTTCAGGGCATTTACCAGTTCATAGTAGAGCTGTCGAGTGACAGATTCTCCTTTAATGTGCACGTTAATGATGCATTGGAATAGGAACATTTTCATCAGTTACATGAAGGCGAACACATTATTTCAACCAATTCTTTTAATTTGCCATTTAAAAGTGGGGCATTAAACATTTATGGGCCACCTGCTTTTCTATCTCTTACAATCTGCTCTAAAAAAATTTGCCAACTGGAACAATCACTGAAGATTTTGTTAAAATGTTTCTTTTCAGAACTTAATTTTTATATAGATCTTCTTAAAGAGGTCAGCCAGTTTCTCTTGTTAGTGCAACTTTCCTTCCTGCCAGTGGAGGAGCATGTGATAAGACCAGTTCATCAGCCTCCTCCACCTCACATGGTACAGATGCTTTTCTAATGAAGGAAATGCAATAATAGAAAGGAATATACGGATAATTCTGCTGTGCTGCTGGTCAAGAAGATTCCATTGGAGATGATGGTGTTGAACAAAGAGCAGTTGTATTAATCTATGCGTTTCAGAGTTGAACGAACTCCTGTATCAGGAAAACACAACGTTTTATTTCCTGATGAAGGAGTTTGTTTAACTCTGAAATGCGTAGATTAATACAACTGCTCTTTGTTCAACACCATCGTCTCCACTGGATATCTTCTTGGCCAGCAACACAGCAAAATTATCAGTTTAACCCTTTCTACTATTTCATTTCCTTCAATAGAAAAGCATCTTTACCATGTGAGGTGGAGGAGGTTGATGGACTGGTCTGGGCAAATGCTACGCCACCAGCAGCAAATCTTTGGACATGCCTTTGAAGGGCTCCTGTTGGCTTCCAAAGGGCCTTCAAACCATCACTGTCTTTATTGAACCCATTATGTATTTCTTAAAATGCTACTTTAAATTTTTGAATCTCCATCAAACCAATTTTATAACTGGGCTTGTGATATGCTAATTAGTTGGTGACTACTCATGGAGGCATTGTTTTCCCCGGACTAATCTTCCCACTAACCATATTATCAAGCCCACGTGGGTGTGAGTAACATGATTTGCAAAAGCAGTGTCACAGCAGGCTCTTGGCAAATCTTGGACATATACACAATATTTTGCCTGCCTGGAAATACGCATTAAAGCGGATGTACGTACCTTGGCTTTGTCAGTGCACGGCACATGCCCAGGGTAGCAGCGGTGGTGAAGAACTCGGAAGACTTGCAAAGGCCCAGCAGTTACGGCTGGCTGAGTCCTATGTCACTGCCACCACCTTGGCAGATATTTGCAAAAACCTGGTGGTGATGCTGCTCTGGCAAATCATATTACTCTAGACAGCAGGGGCATGATAACATGATCAGTGGGAAGATTAGTCAGGGGAATGCAAAGCTCCCATAACTAGTTCCGCACTAATTAGCATATCGCAGACCCAGTTATAAAACTGATTTTATGTAGATTCAAAGATCTATTTGTTAGGAAGAATATAAGGTTTCAATAAAAACAGAACTTCTTAAGTTAGATTGGTTTAAGTGTTATACTTATATAGTCGATAGAACATACAGTTGTGTCTACCCCTTCAGCTACAATTAACCTCTCTCGGCAACATTTTTGGGAAATGCCCTTAGGTCATCACAGTCTATGACCTGACACCATTGTTCCTGAGTAAAGGCAGGAATCAAAAGATTGTTGTAATGATTTGCTGGGCTCTTACTACCAGTACATTAATGACTGGCATACAATTCTATAAAGGGGTCTTCTCCCATTGCAGCAAAGAGCACAGTAAATTGGGGAGCAGGTAAGAATATAACCTTCATCAACAAGTTCCCCTATTTTTATATTTTGGGCATATTTTTTCGATGTGGGGCCAGAAACTGATTTAGACTGGCAGTGTCTCTTTTTATAGTTTTGTTCATATTTAAAGATTTATTTTTTCTATTTTTTTCTCATTTATATTATACTAGCTGAAGAGCCCGGCGTTGCCTGGGCATAGTAAATATCTGTGGTTAGTTATAGCACCTCACTTCTCTTATTTTCCCAATCACATCTTTCATTTTCCCCCTCACACCTCTCATTCCCCCCTAACACTTGTCCTTTCAACCTCACATCTGTCATTTTCCGATCACTCCACTATTTTTCCTCACTCCTCTCATTTTGCACTCACACCTTTTCATTTTCACCTCACACCTCTCATTTTCACCTCATCACCTCAGTATATACATGGATTGTCATCTCCCTTATATATAGTATACATCTGTATGTCATCTCATGTATATAGTATATACCTGTATGTCATCTCCCCTGTATATAGTATATACCTGCTGTGTGTCATCTCCCCTATATATAGTATATACCTGAATGTCATCTCCTTCTATATATAGTATATACCTGTATGTCATCTCCTCCTGTATAGAGTATATACCTGTGTGTCATCTCCCCTGTATATAGTATATATCTGTGTGTCATCTCCTCCTGTATATAGTATATACCTGCATGTCATCTTCTATATATAGCATATACCTGTATGTCATCTCCTCCTGTATATAGTATATACCTGTATGTCATCTCCTTCTATATATAGTATATACCTGTATGTCATCTCCTCCTGTATAGAGTATATACCTGTGTGTCATCTCCCCTGTATATAGTATATATCTGTGTGTCATCTCCTCCTGTATATAGTATATACCTGCATGTCATCTTCTATATATAGCATATACCTGTATGTCATCTCCTCCTGTATATAGTATATACCTGTGTGTCATCTCCTCCTGTGTATAGTATATACCTGTATGTCATCTCCTCCTGTATATATATGTACCTGTATGTCATCTCCTCCTCTATATAGTATATACCTGTGTCATCTCTCCTGTATATAGTATATATCTGTGTGTCATCTACCCTGTATATAGTATATACCTGTGTGTCATCTCCTCCTGTATTAGACCTCGTTCACACGTTATTTGCTCAGTAATTTTACCTCAGTATTTGTAAGCTAAATTGGCAGCCTGATAAATCCCCAGCCAACAGGAAGCCCTCCCCCTGGCAGTATATATTAGCTCACACATACACATAATAGACAGGTCATGTGACTGACAGCTGCCGTATTTCCTATATGGTACATTTGTTGCTCTTGTAGTTTGTCTGCTTATTAATCAGATTTTTATTTTTGAAGGATAATACCAGACTTGTGTGTGTTTTAGGGCGAGTTTCGTTTGTCAAGTTGTGTGTGTTGAGTTGCGTGTGGCGACATGCATGTAGCGACCTTTGTGAGATGAGTTTTGTGTGGCAACATGCGTGTAGCAACTTTTTGTGTGTCTAGTTGCATGTGACAGGTTAGTGTAGCAAGTTGTGTGCAGCAAGTTTTGCGCATGGCGAGTTGTGCGCGTGGCGAGTTTTATGTGTGGTGCCATTTGAGTATGTGAAAGTTTTGTGTGAGGCAACTTTTGCATGTGTTGCAACTTTTGTGCATGTGGCAATTTTTCCGCGTGTGCAAGTTTTGCGTGTGGCGAGTTTTCCATGAGGTGAGTTTTGCACTTGTGGCGAGTTTTGCAAGAGCCTAGTTTTTGTATGTGGCGAGTTCTGCGCGTGGCGAGTTTTGAGTGGCGACTTTTGTGTTTCGACTTTTATGTGGCGAGGTTGGTGTATTTGTGGTGAAATGTGTGCTGAGGGTGATATGTGTTCAAGCACGTGGTAGTGTGCGGCGCATTTTGTGTGTGTGTTTATATCCTCGTGTGTGGTGAGTATCCCATGTCGGGGCCCCACCTTAGCAACTGTACGGTATATACTCTTTGGCGCCATCGCTCTCACTCTTTAAGTCCCCCTTGTTCACATCTGGCAACTGTCAATTTGCCTCCAACACTTTTCCTTTCACTTTTCCCCATTATGTAGATAGGGGCAAAATTGTTTGGTGATTTGGAAAGCGCAGGGTTAAAATTTCACCTCACAACATAGCCTATGACGCTCTCGGGGTCCAGACGTGTGACTGTGCAAAATTTTGTGGCTGTAGCTGCGACGGTGCAGATGCCAATCCCAGACATACACACATACATACACACACACACATTCAGCTTTATATATTAGATATTGTATGTAAAGTCTAAAAAGATATTTGGAAAAGAAGGGGAAAGCATTTTAACATATCAATACATTATTTATTTTGTGCGGATTTTCTCCTGTAGCGGACTTGCATATTAGCCTCAAGTGCAGAGAAAGGTCAGACCTGTCGGAGTTTCCTAGGACTCAGCAGCTTCTATTCCTCTCCCTGCTCCTAGTGATCACATATTCGCGGTCTGAGGAGGAACCAGGCAAGTGTTTCCTAAACTGTATACACAAGCGCTGGTTCAGTACTGTGCAAATAGAGATGGAGAGGGTAAACATGGTAATAAACCAGCTCTCTAGTGATGGGCAGCCTGGTTCTTTTTGGTGGTCTGGATCACTTGGCTCCGCTCACCAGAAAGAGCCCACTATTTTGGATCGGAAATGGATCTCTATTAAACATGTGTCCACGAAATCAAAGCAGAAACCCCTTCCTCCAGTAGCCGAAACCCCTCCTCCTTGCAGCCAGCCAATAGCATCAATGGGTGGGAATGGTTTGGGGCACCAAAAGCCTCATTTTACCCTCAGTGACAGCCATTCAGAGATTTTGGTGGCGCTCACTGGACTGCCCACTCCCATAGTTCCCATCAGGGAGCCAGCTCTTTTTCTCTGATCGGTTGCAAACTACCCATCACTATAGATCTCCACCGCAGCTTCATAATCTAGCGAAAACTGCTTAGTCGAATAATGTTTTAGAACGTCAGCGCAAGAATAAGAGAGGACAGCCCGGAAGTATAAAGTCTATGGGCAGTCCACAAACGAATAAAAAAGTTACAAAACAAAAGGAAACATTTAGAAGTGTCTTTATAACGCCATTTTCCTTGAAATCTAAACATTTCTATATAGGTGGGTGCAACCTAGTGATGTCAGGACACCCTATATCAACAGGCAATTACTTCATTTATGGGGCCTAATGAGCCGTTTTAAAGGGAAAAGTCTCCAGAAAAAAAGGCTATTAGCCTGCAGATACGGGGTTAATTTGCAGTTTTATAGCGTTATAATGCTGCTTGGAGCCTGCCTTTAGCCTAAGGTAGCGTTAACAATAAAGGAGTGTTAGTCAGGGCCGGGGACAAGGTCTGTATACTCATAGAAGTGACTGAAGCAGTGATGGCACCGCCCCATGACTGAAGTATAAAGTTCATTTTCTCTCTGCAGCATTAGGCTAAATGGGGGCACTGGCCAGCATTATGACACTATTAACCCCATATCTGCAGGTTCATGGCATTTTTCTGGTGACAGGTTCCCTTTACACAATTCTGTTGGCTTGTAATATTATGATCACAGAAGCTAAAATTGGTTTAGACTTTCACTGTTGCAAACTCTGAACATCGACAATGAAGTACGTTTTTGACCGCAATCCTAAAACTATGCAGAGCTTTCTATTTTTCTGAAAAGGCATAAGAAATCCCTTTACAAGGTAACTTTAGCACTTAAAATACAGCAGTTTTAAATCAATAGGATCTTGACAACGGAAAGAGAATTTTCTTTTTCCCTGACAAAACATTCATTTTAACAATTCTGCTCCGCAGTAATCTCATTGAATCTTTTATAGAGCTCGGCTCAGCAGAAAAAGCTCTAATTTGCTTAGCAAGCATCTCTTACAAAACATGGATGGACTTTGCTTCTATTATTATTCATACATCTGGATTGATTTGAGAAGTCCATGAATTTAATCGATGTCACCCGCCACTGGAGCACGATGTCCTTCAACATTTAATAAAGGGATGTCCCATCAATAGAACCTCTGTTTATTTTTTGCAGCCTCCCTGATAACAAGGCGATTTCCTGGTGCTGGACAGCCCCTTTCTGGTGGAGGACCACCTGATAGTAATCTGACTGTATGTGGCCTTATCAATGAGCTATTACCGTAGGGTGACGCTGCAGTACTGAAGCTCAACTGGCAACCCTTGAGACCTTCAGAGTGATAACGACCTTTTGCAGAAGCTGCATTCTGCGTTGCCTAATATGATAATTCTCCCTAAAACACATAAAAATGGTCAATATTATTGGACAAACCCTTCAATTTACATTTCATGCTGTGCCGTGTTAAATGGCTGCAGTCCGTTAACATGTTTGCTGATCGGTGGCCTTTTAATAACCTGTTTACACAACAATCCATTCTCAGGCACGCATTGAATGCTCAGTTCAGTGCACATAGGCTACAATTGTTCTCAGCAGCACGGATCTTGTTTACATAGGATGATGAGCTGCCGAGAACAATGATGCTTTGGACAAACCAAAAGATCATTTCAGCCAAGAAACTAGCGCCTTGCTCACTCCACGGGAGACTGGCAGCCTGTATAGACTCTACAATTAGGACTGCTCGTTCACGATAATCGAGCAATGTAAATGCAACTTTAAAGCGATACTGTCACCAGGTTTGGCAGATATGAGGTAAGAACACCACCTTTCAGGCCTGATATATAGCATTCTATAAGCTGTATGTCTGCCCCCCAACCTGACCTGCAAAAGAATAAAAAGCGTTTTCTTATACTCACCTGCGGGGCGGTCCGGTCACATAGGTGTCACTGGTCTTGGTCCGACCCCTCCCATCTTCTTGTGATGCCATCCTCCTCCTTGCTTCAAGTGGATGACGTGCCCGACGACATCCAGTCTCCCTGGCTTCGCGCTCCTGCACAGGCGCACTGCTCTGACCTGTTGAGGTCAGAGCAAAGTACTGCAGTGCACAGATGCCCGGAAAGGTCAAAGAGACCCAGGAAGTATAATAAAAGCACTTTTCACCTCTTCCAGGTCGGGTTGGGGGCAGATTATACAGCATTATAGAATGCTGTATATCAACCCTGAAAGGTGATGGCTGTAACTCATATCGGACAAATCAAAAAGCCACATTTTGATTCTTCAAAAACAATTCATCCAATTACACTTCTAGTTTAGAGATAAAAAAAAATTACTAGCCAAGTTGTCCCAAGCTCATCAACAATACAAGTTGATTTTCTGAGTTTTTTAAAAAGATGATATGATTGCTAGAATATACACAGTATGATCTATTTATCAATGTGACCAAATATACAAAACAATTAGCAAATATAGGTAGAATTAGCTAATCGCTAATCCCCAATCACACACACACAGCAATGTCAGCGCACACAAAGGAACCGTCTATTACACGCTGCTTACATCATTCACTACTGAACTTTATTCATTCACTGAGTTAATCGTTCAACATTGATGTGTATGCCAGCAAATAAATGGGAGAAGTACTGGATAAAAACAAAGCAATCAGAGGATGCCGGACCCATTTTTCACTGTTTCATTGCAGCCATTTGGTTAATTCAAAAAAGTTCATTGTTTCCTCATTACTGTAGCCTCTACACCCCATCTTGACTAAAAAAAACAAATGTAGACATTTTTGCAAATTTATTAAAAGAGAAAAACTGAAATATCACATGGTCTTAAATATTCAGACCCTTTGCACAGAAACTCATATTTAAGTCACATGCTGACCATTACCTTGTGATCCTCCTTGAGATGGCTCTACTCCTTCATTGGAGTCCAGCTGTGTTTAATTAAACTGATAGGACTTGGTTTGAAAAGGCACACACCTGTGTATAAGACCTCACAGCGCATGTCAGACCAAATGAGAATCATGAGGTCAAAGGAACTGGCCAAGGAGCTCAGAAACAGAATTGTGGCAAGGCACAGATCTGGCCAAGGTTACAAAATAGTTTCTGCAGTACTTGAGGTTCCTAAGAGCACAGCGGTCTCCATAATCCTTAAATGGAAGAAGTTTAGGACCACTAGAAGTCTTCCTAGACCTGGCCATCCAGCCAAACTGAGCAATTGTGGGAGAAGAGCCTTGGTGAGAGAGTAAAGAAGAACCACAAGATCACTGTGGCTGAGCTCCAGAAATGAAGCAGGGAGATGGGAGAAAGTTCCACAAAGTCAACTATCCCTGCAGCCCTCCACCAGTCGGGCCTTTATGGCAGAGTGGTCCGGCGGAAGCCTCTCCTCAGTGCAAGACCTATGAAAGCCCTCATAGAGCTTGCTAAAAAAACACATGAAGGACTCCCAGACTATGAGAAATAAGATTCTTTGGTCTGATGAGACAAAGATAGACCTTTTTGGTGATAATTCTAAGTAGTATGTGTGGAGAATACCAGGCACTGCTCATCACCTGCCCAATACAATCCCAACAGTGAAACGTGATGGTGGCAGCATCATGCAATGGGGGTATTTTTCAGCTGCAGGGACAGGACCGGTTGTCATTGAAGGAAACATGAATGTGGCCAAGTACAGAGATATCCTGGATGAAAACCTCATCCAGAGTGCTCTGGACCTCAGACTTGGCCGAAGGTTCACCTTCCAACAAGACAACGACCCTAAAAACACAGCTAAAATAACGAAGGAGTGGCTTCAGAACAACTCTGGGACTATTCTTGACTGGTCCAGCCAGAGCCCTGACCTAAACCCAATTGAGCATTTATGGAGAGACCTGAAAATGGCTGTCCACCAACGATCACCATCCAACCTGACGAAACAGGAGAGGATCTGCAAGGAAGAATGGCAGAGGATCCCCAAATCCAGGTGTGAAAAACTTGTTGCATCATTCCCAAGAAGACTCATGGCTGTACTAGCTCAAAAGGGTCTGAATACTTACGACCATGTGATATTTCAATTTTTCTTTTTTTAATAAATTTGCAAAAATTACTATATTTGTTTTTTTTTTTCAGTCAAGATGGGGTGCAGAGTTTACATTAATGAAAAAAAGTGAACTTTTTTGAATTTATCAAATGGCTGCAATGAAACAGAGTGAAAAATTTAAAGGGGTCTGAATACTTTCTTTACCCATTGTATATACTCGTTGTGCAACTGTTGTACACATACACAGCAAAAACTAATATACATGACAAGTGGAAGCTGTGATCTAAATACTGCAGCAACCATTGTGTGATATGTCACCTGAAATCACTGCTTGTGGACTGGCTCCACGCCATTAATAACCGCCCCCCTCAATGTCTGTCTAATGAATTTTCAGAGACATGCAGCAGAATATGTTACAGCTATTCTCGGCCATCTGTCCTTTTTCCCTCTCTGCAGCAATATGAAAGTGCACGGGTTGTAATGTAATACATTGCGCTGTATGCCACTGCACGTTTGCTAATACTGACATATCAATTTAACCTATCAAGAGTCACAACTTCTTTACGGCCGTGCTGCATTGTAAAGGACGTCTGTCTCCTCTATCTCCGGATGCCGACATGATTTTGTTTATAATTTAAAACTCCTTATAGAGGCCTCTGAGAAATGGAATAGTAGGCTGCACGCCGTACAATAAGAAGCCAAGTGAATGGGAGCAGTGTTCTGTCCGGGTACACCGGCAATTCAATTTGTATGTTAATCCAAAGCAGGGCTATGCCTAATCCAAAGAGTCACCAGGGGGGTTTCACAATGAGGGTTTTCAAGTCTTTTAATTATTAGGTACCAACAAGGCTATTTCAGAGTTTTAATCTCATCTAGGTCAATAGTTAGGAAGCCTTAACTGGAAAACAGCCTGCTGCTGCATAACTGCTGTGCTGCTGCATAACTGCTGTGCTGCTACATCGCAGCCTGAGCACTGTCTGATACCATAGCGTAACGAGATATTGCAGCAGAAGAACATAACATTACAGGGAATCTGTCACCAGGTTTTTGTTATGTAATTTAGACGATAATGTAAGAGCAGAGACCCTGATTCCAGTGATGTGTCACCTACTGGTCTTTGTCTTTATGTTTCAGTCCAATAAGTGCTTTATCAGCAGCAGATTATCATTAGAGGACAACTGGTCTCGTGCATCCGTGTCCAACCAGGCTTCCAGCACTGATTAGCAGCCCTCTGTCACTATGCAATATACAGTGGGGCAAAAAAGTATTTAGTCAGTCAGCAATAGTGCAAGTTCCACCACTTAAAAAGATGAGAGGCGTCTGTAATTTACATCATAGGTAGACCTCAACTATGGGAGACAAACTGAGCAAAAAAAATCCAGAAAATCACATTGTCTGTTTTTTTAACAATTTATTTGCATATTATGGTGGAAAATAAGTATTTGGTCAGAAACAAAATTTCATCATGTTCATGGTGTTTGATGGATGCAACTCAGTATTCTTTTTCCTCCAAACACGACAAGTTGTGTTTCTACCAAACAGTTCCAGTTTGGTTTCATCAGACCATAGGACATTCTCCCAAAACTCCTCTGGATCATCCAAATGCTCTCTAGCAAACTTCAGACGGGCCCGGACATGTACTGGCTTAAGCAGTGGGACACTTCTTGCACTGCAGGATCTGAGTCCATGGTGGCGTAGTGTGTTACTTATGGTAGGCCTTGTTACATTGGTCCCAGCTCTCTGCAGTTCATTCACTAGGTCCCCCTGCGTGGTTCTGGGATTTTTGCTCACCGTTCTTGTGATCATTCTGACCCCACGAGGTGGGATTTTGCGTGGAGCCCCAGATCGAGGGAGATTATCAGTGGTCTTGTATGTCTTCCATTTTCTAATTATTGCTCCCACTGTTGATTTCTTCACTCCAAGCTGGTTGGCTATTGCAGATTCAGTCTTCCCAGCCTGGTGCAGGGCTACAATTTTGTTTCTGGTGTCCTTTGACAGCTCTTTGGTCTTCACCATAGTGGAGTTTGGAGTCAGACTGTTTGAGGGTGTGCACAGGTGTCTTTTTATACTGATAACAAGTTTAAACAGGTGCCATTACTACAGGTAATGAGTGGAGGAAAGAGGAGACTCTTAAAGAAGAAGTTACAGGTCTGTGAGAGCCAGAAATCTTGATTGTTTGTTTCTGATCAAATACTTATTTTCCACCATAATATGCAAAAAAAATGTTAAAAAAACAGACAATGTGATTTTCTGGATTTTTTTTTCTCAGTTTGTCTCCCATAGTTGAGGTCTACCTATGATGTAAATTACAGACGCCTCTCATCTTTCTAAGTGGTGGAACTTGCACTATTGCTGACTGACTAAATACTTTTTTGCCCCACTGTACATTGCTGGAATCAGGGTCTCTGTCCCTACCTCATGCTGCTGTCTGATTGCATAGCAAAGAAACCTGCTGACAGATTCCCTTTAAGAAGGGACAAACTATGACAACATTTCCCTTCTTAACCTCTTCACCCCAGGGGCCATTTTACATTTTTACATTTTTCCCTCCCCTTATTCCAAAAGTAATAACTTTTTTATTATATTTCCACCCATATAGCAGTAAGAGGGTTTGTTTTTTACAGGAGGGGTAGTACTTTTGAATGACACCATTGATTTTCCTATATAGTGTACGGGAAAATTGGAAAAGAAATTCCAAGTGCAGTGAAATTGCAAAAAAAAGTGCAATTCCACAATCTTTTTTTTAATTATTATTTACTATATTCACCATATGGTAAAACTGAGCTGGCAATAGGATTCTCCAGGTCAGTATGAACACGCGGATACCAAACATGCATAGTTTTGTGGGAGGTTTTTCAAATGGTGAAAACAAATTTTGAAATTTGTAAGTAAAATGTCTTGTGCTTTTGTTGCCATTTTCCAAGAGCCGTAGTTTTTTCATTTTTCAGCATCTAGGGCTATGTGGGGGCTTATTTTTTGCTCCCTAAGCTGACATTTTTATTGATTACACTGCTGCTCCCATAGAAGTAGATGGAGCGGTGTCACATATTACAATACGGCTTCCGTAAATGTGCACAGAGCTGTGTCACACATTAAACCACTACTCCCACAGAAGTGGATGTTGCGGTGTCACACATTACATACATTAGATACTGTGTATCTAATCCCATCATGTGATACACTACACTGAGCCCTGTATTTAATCCCTGCATGTTACAGTACGCGTATCTAATCCAGCACGTGATACACTCTGCGTATCTAACCCCAGCGCATGATACTACAAGCAACACCAACTAACAGAATAGAAGCTGTCGGCCGTCCTGGGTGACACTGTCCACATGTCAGTATCGTTTTGCTGTCAACAACAGAATGTCTTTGCACTGTGATCCTAAACTTCATCCTCTTTTAAAGGACAACACGTTTTAAAATTTATAATCTTTAAAGAGAACCTGCTAAAAAACTGAGTTACCGTATATACTCGAGTATAAGCCGACCCCCCTAATTTTGCCACAAAAAACTGGGAAAACCTATTGACTCGAGTATAAGCCTAGGGTGGAAATGCAGCATTTACCGGTGAATTTCAAAAATAAAAATAGATCATTATTTCCCCATAGCTGTGCCATATAGTGCTCTGCACTGTTCATATTGCCCCATATCTGTGCCCCGTACAGTGCTCTGCACTGTTCATATCTCCCCCTTGGCTGTGCCCCATATAATGCTCTGCACTGTTCATATCTCCCCCTTGGCTGTGCCCCATATATGCTCTGCACCGTTCATATCTCCCCCTTGGCTGTGCCCCATATATGCTCTGCACCGTTCATATCTCCCCCTTGGCTGTGCCCCATATATGCTCTGCAGCGTTCATATCTCCCCCTTGGCTGTGCCCCATATATGCTCTGCAGCGTTCATATCTCCCCCTTGGCTGTGCCCCATATAGTGCTCTGCACTGTTCATATCTCCTCCTTGGCTATGCCCCATATAGTGCTCTGCAGCGTTCATATCTCCCCCTTGGCTGTGCCCCATATAGTGCTCTGCAGCGTTCATATCTCCCCCTTGGCTGTGCCCCATATAGTGCTCTGCAGCGTTCATATCTCCCCCTTGGCTGTGCCCCATATAATGCTCTGCAGCGTTCATATCTCCCCCTTGGCTGTGCCCCATATAGTGCTCTGCAGCGTTCATATCTCCCCCTTGGCTGTGCCCCATATATGCTCTGCAGCGTTCATATCTCCCCCTTGGCTGTGCCCCATATAGTGCTCTGCAGCGTTCATATCTCCTCCTTGGCTGTGCCCCATATAGTGCTCTGCAGCGTTCATATCTCCCCCTTGGCTGTGCCCCATATAGTGCTCTGCAGCGTTCATATCTCCCCCTTGGCTGTGCCCCATATATGCTCTGCAGCGTTCATATCTCCCCATAGCTGTGCCCCATACAGTACTCTGCAGCGTTCATATCTCCCCCTTGGCTGTGCCCCATATAATGCTCTGCAGCGTTCATATCTCCTCCTTGGCTGTGCCCCATATAGTGCTCTGCAGCGTTCATATCTCCCCCTTGGCTGTGCCCCATATATGCTCTGCAGCGTTCATATCTCCCCCTTGGCTGTGCCCCATATAGTGCTCTGCAGCGTTCATATCTCCCCCTTGGCTGTGCCCCATATATGCTCTGCAGCGTTCATATCTCCCCATAGCTGTGCCCCATACAGTACTCTGCAGCGTTCATATCTCCCCCTTGGCTGTGCCCCATATATGCTCTGCAGCGTTCATATCTCCCCCTTGGCTGTGCCCCATATAGTGCTCTGCAGCGTTCATATCTCCCCCTTGGCTGTGCCCCATATATGCTCTGCAGCGTTCATATCTCCCCATAGCTGTGCCCCATACAGTACTCTGCAGCGTTCATATTTCACTTTAGCAAAACAAAAGTCCAAACGTAACGTTCTAGACGCCTCTGACCAATATTAATACACAAAACAGCAAAGCCAGCCACTAAATTTTAAAACTTAACATTTAATATGTATACTTCTAAAACAATATCTTATGTTTAAAATTATAATTAGGTGCTCATGCGTACCAGTGCACTAGACAAAAAATAGTTTGATCTCACCAAACGCCGTTTCTCTCCTTCTTATAGATTTCTGTGCTTTTCCAGAGCACGGCGTAGGGGAGAGACAAGTAAACCTTTTCCCCTCAAGGGGGAGACGAAGGGGAGGGGGTGGGGGTTGAAACCTATCTCCCCTGTCGTGCCCCGTGTATAAGTCTCCCGCCCTGACAAGGGCAGTTCCCAAGTTTGAGCCTGTTTAAATGAAGCCCATTGGAAAATATAGCCACCCTGGATAATGTATCGTCTTATACTTCCTTTTTTCTTCCCGACGCGTTTCCCTCCCCGTTATGGGGGTTCATCAGGGGATTGAAAGAATGTCCAGGTTCATGAAGGAGACTGCTTGACCCTCACATGGAGGATACTACTAGATGAGGTTTTGTCTGCCACTGCAGAATACCTTCATGAACCTGGACATTCTTTCAATCCCCTGATGAACCCCCATAACGGGGAGGGAAACGCGTCGGGAAGAAAAAAGGAAGTATAAGACGATACATTATCCAGGGTGGCTATATTTTCCAATGGGCTTCATTTAAACAGGCTCAAACTTGGGAACTGCCCTTGTCAGGGCGGGAGACTTATACACGGGGCACGACAGGGGAGATAGGTTTCAACCCCCACCCCCTCCCCTTCGTCTCCCCCTTGAGGGGAAAAGGTTTACTTGTCTCTCCCCTACGCCGTGCTCTGGAAAAGCACAGAAATCTATAAGAAGGAGAGAAACGGCGTTTGGTGAGATCAAACTATTTTTTGTCTAGTGCACTGGTACGCATGAGCACCTAATTATAATTTTAAACATAAGATATTGTTTTAGAAGTATACATATTAAATGTTAAGTTTTAAAATTTAGTGGCTGGCTTTTCTGTTTTGTGTTGAGCGTTCATATTTCCCCATAGATGCTCCACATAAATCTGTGCCATGGCCGCTGCTGCTGCAATAAAAAAAAAAAAAAAAAAAGCCATACTCACCTCTCTTGATTGCAGCTCCCAGCGTCCGGTCCCGGCGCCTCCATCTTCCCGGCGTCTCTGATCAGGCAGAGGGTGCCGCGCACACTATATGCGTCATCGCGCCCTCTGACCTGAACAGTCAGAGCAGAGACGCCGGGAAGATGGAGCGACGCCCAGCGTGTGGAACGGGGACAGGTGAATATTACATACTCACCTAGTTCCCAGCGATCCTCGCGCTGTCCCTGCCGTCCCACGGTCTTCGGTGCCGCAGCTTCTTTCTCTATCAGCGGTCATCGTTACCGCTGATTAGAGAAATTAATAGGCGGCTCCACCCCTATGGGAGGTGGAGCCGCCTATTTATTTCTCTAATGAGCGGTCACACGTGACCGCTGAAGAGGGGAAGAAGCTGCAGCACAGAAGTCCGTGGGACGGCAGGGACAGCGCGAGGATCGCTGGGAACTAGGTGAGTATGCGTCAGCGCCCTCTCCCCCTCACCCGCCGACCCCACCGCTACCGTCACTCGAGTATAAGCCGAGAGGGGCACTTTCAGCCCAAAAATTTGGGCTGAAAATCTCGGCTTATGCTCGAGTATATACGGTAAATAACTGGTAAAAATCCCTGAGCTTCCCCGATTCTGCCACTCTTCTTTATTTTGCACTGGGTCGCTCCATTGTAGAAGTATTCACATTTGTTGCTTTTGGAGCGCAGTATGTGAAATCTCTCCTTGCAGACCAACTGGGCTTTTCTTCACAGTATTCTATGGGGATGTGCGCTTTCACCCCTCCCAATTAGCTCAGCAGCATCTAAGATTGATAGACTGCCAGATCAACTGTAATTGACAGCATCTGGGTTGGGGAATAACGCATGCCCCCTGAGAAAACTCTGAAAAAAGACCACCCAGCAGCTACAAGCAGGGATTTTAAATGTGAATATCTCTTTGATGGAGAGGCACAGCATAAAATGGAAGAGTGTTAGAATCAGGGAAACTTGAGTAAAAGACGGGTCATGTTAAAATAATTTAGTTCATTATATTTAATGCGTGACCCAACCTTGTAAAATAAATGGCCTATTTTTAGAATAGGGCATCTATATTAGATTGGTAAGGATCCAATTTTTGACACATCATTCAATCAAACTACCTCTAAAGCGTCCATGATCCTATGGTAATCTCTTAATTATTTACATTACTCTATAATGGAAAACATTATTTTGTAATGGCTGCACTAGTTATGGAAGCTTCGGCTTATTCACTGCCTCTTTAAGCTGATGAGCGTCTGGGGTGCCTAGAGTAAAACTACCACCAATCTAATATTGATGGCCCATTTTATTGATGGCTAACAATTTTAATGCCTGGATAACTCCTTCAGGCAATGTGGGCTTCTGACTCTTTAGCCCTGGTTAGCCCTGCTGTCAAAAAGGTTCTGCAGTGACAGGGACAGCTTAAGCCTGTGTTCACATCTGCATTGGAGGATCAAAATCAACTTATTTGCTAGAAAAAAAAAAAGTGTAAACATGCTGCGGCCCAAAACGATAAAAGGCCTCATTTTAAAGAGGTTGTCCACGGGGGTGCCGGGTGTCAGACCAGTCCTCAACTGATCAGACATTGATGACCAATCCGAGTTGTGGACAAACTTTAAAAGTAGTGGACAACCTCTTTAGGTTAACAAGGTCTGTTGGACTCCATTTCTGATACATGATGGATGTATCCCCGACTTGAATTCTACCTTCCTGTTCCAATGAGGGAACAAAAAAAAATGAATTACTGACTCAGATGTGAACAGATCCTAATGTCAATCACTATCCATTGATGAAAAGGAATGTACGGTATCTTTTTTGGGGGGGGAGTAAAGTAGGTGGGCAGGCTTGGCCAGAAAACCAAGAGCCAGGGTGGTGGCCAACTGAGAGGTGATCTTGGCAAAGTAGTTTCCAAGTAATGTCCTCTTCATGGTCCAGCCCCATAGCTGTGTTCTGATGTCAGAGGACACTAATCCTATTCACACCATACAGTCCACTGATGTCTACAATAAAAGATGATTATGCCAGAAGTCTGGTCCTTGCAGCTGGTGTCTACGGATGAAATCTTAAGCAACTCACTGGTCGTTTCAATGCAGCCAAATGTTGATATTAGATATGACACTAGCTGGATTGTGAACAGTTCCATATAATCCTTCACTAGAACAAGACAGCAAATATCCTGCCATTTACCAATTGCAGACTGCTATTTTCCTGCAACAGTGTTTGCAAGCAAAATCCTGGCCTTTTATAAAGAGGCGTTTTATATCTTTGTGCTCGGCAAATGGAAAAACTAAAATAAATTGGCATTAATGGCATTTAATTGAGTTATAGGCCCAACGGAAATTGGCTTCTATCAAATAGTTTTATTTTGGAGCAACGTCCCTGGTGTCATTGTGGATAGCGGGAGGTCGAAATTATCTTCCTCATGTTCAAATCTGGCAAATGTGATTGGAAAAGGATGAAGCAGCAGCTGCTCTATGGGTTAAAAACAAAGTCTAGTAAACAAGTTGGGAAATGTCGAGTTTATGAATGCCTCGGACCAATTAAGTGGTGAAAAATATCCTTCAAAATATCAGGATCAGCCCGTTTCAGAAAATGACCAACTTCTATAAAATAAGGCTTATGGTTTATAAAATGTACAACAAGGCAAACAGAAGCCTTCTCAAAAACAAAATATGAGAAAACCTCAAATTGGAAGGGCAATGAAAAAAAAAATACTAATGCATCACGGCAACTGCGCCAATAATGGTTTACTGTAGTTTCTAAAGGAAGATTATATGAATAGGAAATTTTCACAGCCCAAACTCAAATATAAACTAGGTAGAAAACCATATAGGGACTTAGACACCACAAAATCATACATTTTTTATGCTTTTGTGGTCTACAAAATTATCTTTCTTCAATAGTCAAAAAAGGATGTTTGTCGCCGCATTGGCATGGCCCAAAATAAGTTTTTTGAAGGCGTCTTGACACCTTATCTCTGACACCACTTTACTTTGACTATTTAAACCACAATTTACTGTATACTTTTCAAATGACATTTACGGTCCATTTACACTTCAAGATTATCGGAAATGAATATTCCTGGGAACGCAAGTCTCATGATAATCTTCTAAACAGGAGGCTGATCGCCTAATAGACAATCAAAATGTTGATTTGTCGAGTGAAATGATCTTTTGTTTTGCCCAAAAGATCATCAGTCTCGGAAGCGCATTGTTTGGTGTAAAAAAGACGTGTGAGGATGAGAATAATGGCAACCTATGTGCACTGAAACATCTGTTAAAAATTGTTTTAATTGATTGTTGGAGCCGGATTGGCCTGTGTAAACAGTCTATTAAATGACATCATGTGTAGTGATGAGCCAGTGTGCTCGTTACTCGGCCTTTCTGAGCATGCTCGGGTGTTCGCCGAGTATTTTGTGAGTGCTCGGAGATTTAGTTTTTGTCTCCGCAGCTACATGATTTGCGGCTGCTAGACAGCCTGAACACATGTGGGGATTCCCTAACAAACAGGCAATCTCTGCATGTGTTCAGGCTGTCTAGCAGCCGCAAATCATGTAACTGCAGAGACAAAAACTACATCTCTGAGCACTACCAAAATACTTGGAGACCACCTGAGCATGCTCAGAAAACACGAGTAACGGGCATACTCGCTCATCACTAATCATGTGTTGCAAATGAGCCCCATCAAAGAACGTCCTTCCAACACATTTCCTTCAAGACCCCTTACTTATGTAGTGATTGCGAGGCAAAAAATTTGAAAAAAAAAAAACATTGTGATGACCATGTTCTTCAGCCTATCATACAATGAAATATATAAAACAACTTCCAAATGAGGCCGTGACACAAGGAAATGACATGTCCTTCTTACTGGGGGGAATCAAAACACAGTTACAATAGAACAACATACAAATGGTTATAAATTATAATCATAACACATATAAAGAATGGATGATGGTTACGATCAACCGTCAATGTTTGGATCCTGGACTAGATCTTAGGCTGCCGTCACACTAGCAGTATTTGGTCAGTATTTTACATCAGTATTTGTAAGCCAAAACACAGTGGACCTATACCAGCAGATGACATGGCCTCCCCAAACTATCACTGATTGTGGAAACTTCACACTAGACCTCAAGCAGCTTGGATTGTGGCCTCTCCACTCTTCCTCCAGACTCTGGGACCTTGATTTCAAAATGCAAAATTTACTTTCATCTGAAAACAACACCTTGGACCACTGAGCAATGGTCCAGTTCTTTTTCTCCTCGGCCCGGGTAAGACACTTCTGGCGTTGTCTATTGGTCATGAGTGGCTTGACACAAGGAATGCGACACTTGTAGCCCATGTCCTGGGTACATCTGTGTGTGGTGGTTCTTGAAGCAATGACTCCAGCAGCAGTTCACTCCTTGTGAGTCTCCCCCAAATTTTTGAATGACCTTTTCTTAACAATCCTTTCAAGGCTGCAGTTATCCCAGTTGCTTGTGCACCTATTTCTACCACACTTTTTCTTTCCACTCAATTTTCCATTAATATGCTTGGATACAGCACTCTGTGAACAGCCAGCCTCTTTAGAAATGACCTTTTGTGGCTTACCCTCCTTGTGGAGTGTGTCAATGACTGCCTTCTGGACACCTCTCAAGGCAGCAGTCTTCCCCATGATTGTGGTGCATACTGAAACAGACTAAGGGACCTTTCTAAACGCTTAGGAAGCCTTTGCAGGTGTTTTTTGTTAATTATTTTAATTTACTGAGATAATGACTTTTGGGTTTTCGTTGGCTGTAAGCCGTAATCATCAACATTAACAGAAATAAACACTTGAAATAGATCACCCTGTTATTAATGACTATATAATATATGAGTTTCACGTTTTGGATTGAAGAACTGTAATAAAATTAACTTTTTGATGATATTCTAATATAATGAGAAGCACCTGTATGTGGGTCCTGGAAATAAATCTGATGAGGAGTGTTTCTTATGTCAGGTCCTCTGCTAGTCATGTAGTGAACAGAAATCAGTGCCAAATCTGCCAAACCATGTACAATAGCCTCAACCAAAGCATCTCACTGACTTATAATAGGGTCTGTTGGGCTCCACTGAGGTGTTCATTGTTTTGCCATATGAAAGGCTACTCTTCCTGCCAAAAATGACAGAATCTAATGAAGCTTCTGACTTGCAGTAAACATTTGACTGTTTCATAACCATTATCCTCTATATTTAATATAGTTGGCTGTTGCTTACAATGTGACTTTCCACTAGTATCTGACCCCCTTTCATAAGACTTAAAGGGAAGCTGTCAGCAGGTTTTTGCTATGTAATCTGATAGCAGCATGATGTAGGAACAGAATCCTTGATTACAGCAACGTATCACTTAGTTAACTGGGTTCAGTAGTTGTGATAGAATCACATTTTTTTCCTGTTACAGATTTAACAGAGCTTGGTCATTATTTTATTTATTATGCCTTGATAATACAGTATAGCACCATTATATTCCACAGCACTTTACAGACATTGTCATCACTGTCCCCATAGAGGCTCACAATCTAAATTCTCTATCAGCATGTCTTTCGAGTGTGGGAGGAAACTGGAGAACTGGAGGCAACCCATGCACAGGGGGAAAACAAACTCCTTGCAGATGTTTTCCTTGTTGGGATTTGAACCCCAAACCCCAGTGATGCTAACCACTGATGCACCGTGCTGCTTATTTGTTGAACTGTGTACACCCTTGCCCACACTAAGGGTATGTTCACACGTTCCTGATTTCCATCCTTTTTTTTTCAGGACTGTTTTTTAAAAAACTGCAGCTCTTGGCAGAAAACGCAGGTCCTTTTTTTGTCCTTTTTTGATGCGTTTTTTGATCCTTTTTTTATGCAGTTTTCTATGCAGAGACTGTGTGTTTCCTAGGAAGCTTTTTAGGGCTAAAATGGCTGAAAATACCCTAACCCTACCCCTAACCCTACCCCTACCCCTATTCTAACCTTAGTGAAAAAAAAAAAAAAATTCTTAATTTTTTTATTGTCCCTACCAATGGGGGTGACAAAGGGGGGGGGTGTCATTTACTATTTTTTTATTTTGATCACTGAGATAGGTTATATCTCAGTGATCAAAATGCACTTTGGAGCGAATCTGCCGGCCGGCAGATTCGGCGGGCGCACTGCGCATGCGCCCGCCATTTTGCAAGATGGCGGCGCCCAGGGAGAAGACGGCCGGACGGACACCGGGAGGCCGGGTAAGTATAAGAGGGGGAGATCAGGGCACGGGGGGGGCATCGGAGCACGGGGGAGGGGCATCGGAGCATGGGGGAGGGGATCGGGGCAGCCACACTCCACCCACGCACTTCCGCCCGCTTCCCCGCACTTCCTGCTGCAGCGGTTCTGCACCACGAACCGCAATAAAAACCCGCAGATCTATTTTTGATCTGCGGGTTTTACTGCGGGTTTGACCTCACAATGGAGGTCTATGGGTGCAGAACCGCTGCGGCTCCGAAAAAAGAAGTGACATGGTACTTCTTTTTTCCCGCAGCTATTCAGCGCGGTTTTTTTTTTGAAATTCAGGATCATGTGCACAGTGGTTCCTGTTTTCCATAGGGTACATTGTACTGTACCCTGCATGGAAAACAGCTGCGGAACCGCAGCGCCAAAAACGCTGCGGTTCCGCAGTAAAAAACGCACTGTGTGAACATGGCCTAAAGCTTCCTGTGTACACTGTATAGTGAGAGAGAGCTGATAAACAGTGTTGGGGGCATAGCTGGACTAGAACGCCTGAGTCCCGTCATCCTGTAATGATAATCTCTTGCTGATAAAACACGGATTGTATTGACACAGAGAAACAGAGGAGTAAATTACACATCACTTTAATGAAGGTCTTTTCCACTACATCATGGTCTTCTCAGGTTATATAGAAAACACATGATAGATTCCGCTTTAACTCTTCCTAAAAATCACTTTTTTAATATACTTTTTTTTACCTGCGCATCTCTGTGTGAGTCAAATAACCTTTTGTTGTCATATAGACAATACATATATGGTATTAGGGTATGTGCACAGGTTGCGGTTTTTGCTGCGGATCCGCAGCGGATTTGACGCTGCGGATCCGCAGCAGTTTTCCATGCGGTGTACAGTACAATGTTAACCTATGGAAAACAAAAACCGCAGTGCACATGCTGCGGAAAATTCAGCGCGAAAACGCTGCGGGAAAAAAAGAAGTAGCATGTCACTTCTTTCTGCGGATTCCGCAGCGGTTTTCAACCTGCACCAATAGGAAAGTGCAGTTGAAAACCCGCAGAGGAAACCGCAGAAGAAACCGCGTGAAAACCGCAGTGGTTTTGCACTGCAGATTTTCCAAATCCGCTGCGGAAAAATCCGCAGCAAAATCCGCAACGTGTGCACATACCCACCGCATATATATACTATATATATATATATATATATATATATATATATATATATATATACATAAATAGTGATTGTTAAAAAGAGTTAGGACTTATGAAAAGGGGTTAAATAGAAGTGGAAAACCTCTTTAAACCTCATCTAATTCATTTACTATCTCACATAATGATGATGGCTGCACAGTTCCTCTCACACAATTATAGTGTAGAAGGTCACAATTCTGACCATATACTTATGATGATCTATTATCTTATTTAGGAGGACAGTTAGAAAGAAAATCACAGTGTTATCCCAGTAGACAGGGATAGTCCTGGCTCAAGCTGGTCATGTGATTGTGTACTGATGTGTCATGGGATTTACAGCAGCAACTAGAGCAAGGGTGGGCAATTAATTTTGCCATGGGGCCGCATGAGAAATTTGGATGGTTTTAGAGGGCCGGACTAATATAATTAATTAGTTTTTACCCAATACTGTAGTATACATATGCTATATTTTCATAAGCATACAGTATGTTAAACAATGCAGAGATTTACAATACATAATGTCCAGATTTCATTCATTAGTGCCCCCATAATGTCCAGATTTCATTCATTTGTGCCCCCATAATGTCCAGATTTCATTCATTTGTGCCCCCATAATGTCCAGATTTCATTCATTTGTGCCCCCATAATGTCCAGATTTCATTCATTTGTGCCCCCATAATGTCCAGATTTCATTCATTTGTGCCCTCATAATGTCCAGATTTCATTCATTTGTGCCCTTATAATGTCCAGATTTCATTCATTTGTGCCCCCATAATGTCCAGATTTCATTCATTTGTGCCCCCATAATGTCCAGATATTATTCATTAGTGCCCCCATAATGTCCAGATTTTATTCATTAGTGCCCCCATAATGTCCAGATTTTATTCATTTGTGCCCCCATAATGTCCAGAATTCATTAGTGCCCCCATAATGTCCAGATTTCATTAGTGCCCCCATAATGTCCAGATTTCATTCATTTGTGCCCCCATAATGTCCAGATTTCATTCATTTGTGCCCCCATAATGTCCAGATTTCATTCATTTGTGCCCCCATAATGTCCAGATTTCATTCATTTGTGCCCCCATAATGTCCAGATTTCATTTGTGCCCCCATACTGTCCTGATTTGTCACTTGTGCCCCCATAGTGACAAATCAGGACAGTATGGGGGCACAAGTGACAAATCAGGATAGTATGGGTGTACAAGTGACAAATCAGGACAGTATGGGGCCCATACTGTCCTGATTTGTCACTTGTGCCCCCATCATTCAGTCCTGACTCCTGATAATTGTGCCCCACAGCCCCATAATGTCCTGTTTGTGCTGCCCCCATCCGCATTCCCCCCAGGGCTGGCTGCTGCTCCCTCCCCCCTATCATGCATGCAGGAAGGCGCCAGGCAGCTCCATCACCCGGTCCCCGCGGCATGGAGCACTTACCACCGACACCGTCCGACTCCACAAGTGACCTCTGTACAGCCGCACGCACAGAACACCGGCGCAACGGAGCAGAGCAGCGCAGCAGCCTGTGTCACGCTGAGTGACGTCACCCGCTGCTGGTGCTTCCCTGATGCGGAAGTGCCAGCGGCGGTCAGCGCCTCTCAGCGGACAGAGGTTTGAATGCAGGGTGCACAGGCGCAGCGTGGCTGAAGGGAAGGGGAACCAGCGAAGCGCAGCAGCTGTCTCTGGCGGCTGGCCGAGCGGTGCCGGGGGCGGCGGGCCGTTTACAATCGTCAAGCGGGCCGGATGCAGCCCGCGGGCCGCATCTTGCCCAGGTCTGAACTAGAGCAGGGATCCCCAACTCCAGTCCTCAAGGCCCACCAACAGGTCATGTTTTCAGGATTTCCTTAGTATTGCCCAGGTGATAATTGCATTACCTGTGCAAAACAAAGGAAAACCTGAAAACATGATCTGTTGGTGGGCCTTGAGGACTGGAGTTGGGGAACACTGAACTAGAGGACCAAAATGCAGGATTTGCTGTAGGAATCCATATGTCTAAAGGGAAGAAAACAGGAGGCTGATTTACACCCCTCATCTGATTGTCACACTCTGCTCTACACTTCCTAGGGTGTATTAGGTTACTAGCAAGTGCCGAGTGTGACAGACTATTATTATTGTTATAGCGCCATTTATTCCATGGCGCTTTACATGTGAGGAGGGGTATATATAATAAAAACAATTACAATAATCTTGAACAATACAAGTCACAACTGGTACAGGAGGAGAGAGGACCCTGCCCGCGAGGGCTCACAATCTACAAGGGATGGGTGAGAATACAGTAGGTGAGGATAGAGCTGGTCACGCAGCGGTTTGGTCGATCGGTGGTTACTGCAGGTTATAGGCTTGTCGGAAGAGGTGGGTCTTCAGGCTCTTTTTTAAGGTTTCGATGGTAGGTGAGAGTCTGATATGTTGTGGTAGAGAGTTCCAGAGTAGGGGTGATGCGCGAGAGAAATCTTGTATGCGATTGTGGGAAGAGGAGATAAGAGGGGAATAGAGAAGGAGGAAGGAGATCTTGTGAGGATCGGAGGTTGCGTGCAGGAAAGTACCGGGAGACGAGGTCACAGATGTATGGAGGAGACAGGTTGTGGATGGCTTTGTATGTCATGGTTAGGGTTTTGTACTGGAGTCTCTGGGCAATGGGGAGCCAGTGAAGGGATTGACAGAGGGGATAAGCTGGGGAATAGCGGGGGGACAGGTGGATTAATCGGGCAGCAGAGTTTAGAATAGCTTGGAGGGGTGCAAAAGTGTTCGAGGGGAGGCCACAGAGCAGGAGGTTGCAGTAGTCAAGGCGAGAGATGATGAGGGCATGGACTAGGGTTTTTGCAGATTCTTGGTTGAGGAATGAACGGATTTGTAAAATATTTTTGAGTTGAAGTCGGCAGGAAGTGGAAAGGGTTTGGATATGTGGTTTGAAGGAGATATCAGCATCAAGGATTACCCCGAGGCAGCGAGCTTGTGGGACTGGGGAGAGTGGGCAGCCATTTACTGTAATGGATAGGTTCGTTGGGGGGGGGGGGTCACGTGAGATGGGGGAAAGATGATGAATTTTGTTTTGTCCATGTTAAGTTTCAGAAATGTAGCGGAGAAGAAGGATGAAATAGTGGACAGACATTGAGGGATTCTGGTTAGTAGAGAGATGATATCTGGTCCAGAGAAGTAGATCTGTGTGTCATCAGCATAGAGTTGATACTGAAAGCCATGAGATTCTATGAGCTGTCCCAGGCCAAAGGTGTAAATGGAGAAGAGCAGGGGCCCTAGGACTGAACCTTGTGGGACTCCGACAGATAGGGGGCGAGGTGAGGAGGTGGTGTGGGAGACGCTGAATGTCCGGTCTGTTAGGTATGATGAGATCCAGGATAGGGCCAAGTCTGTGATGCCAAGGGATGAGAGGGTCTGTAGTAATAGGGAAGGGTCCACTGTGTCAAAGGCAGCTGACGGGTCCAGGAGGAGGAGGACAGAGTAGTGTCGCTTGCTCTTGGCGGTCAAGAGGTCATTGGTGACCTTAGTAAGGGCGGTTTCAGTGGAGTGGTGTGACCGGAAGCCAGATTGTAAGCAGTCAAAGAGGGAGCAAGAAGAGAGATGGGAGGACAGTTCAAGGTAGACGTGTTGTTCCAGCAGCTTGGAGGCATAGGGGAGAAGTGATATAGGGCGATAGCTAGATTCAGAGGATGAGTCAAGAGAGGGCTTTTTGAGGATAGGTGTGATGGAGGCATGTTTAAAGCTTGAGGGGAAAACAACAGTTGTTAGTGATAGGTTGAACAGATGGGTTAGGGTTGGGATGAAGACTGTGGTGAGGTTTGGGATGAAGTGGGATGGGATCGGGTCAAGTGCACAGGTGGTGAGATGTGATGTTGAGAATAGAGTGGAGAGTCAATCTTCCGTAATGTTGGAGAAGTTGGTTTTGGAGGTGGAGGGCTGGGAAGTCGGGAGGAAGGGCTCTGGGGGTTGTTGACCAAAACTGTCTCTGATGATATCAATCTTCTGCTTGAAAAATGAGGCAAAGTCTTCAGCTGAGATGAGTGGGAGGGAGGAGGTGCTGGGGGACGGAGGAGAGAATTGACGGTGTTGAATAACTGTTTAGGGTTGTGAGACAGGGAGGATATGAGATGAGAAATAGGTTTGTTTAGCTGTGGCGAGTGTGGTCTTGAAAGTATTGAGGGACTGTTTGAATGCGTTGAAGTGCTCGTTGGAGTGGGATCTTTTCCATCTGCGCTCAGCAGCCCTGGAAGCTCGTCTCAGTTCTTTGGTCAGGCTGGTTTGCCAGGGCTGTCTGTTGATTTTGCAAGCTTTGGTATGTGTAAGTGGGGCAGCAGATTCCAAAGCTGCAGCTATTGTGGTGTTATATAGAGCGGCAGCGTCAAACGCATTGTGCAAGGAACTTATATCTGTGAGAGGGAGGAGGGATTCAGAGAATGAGTGTAGGTCAAGGTGTTTAAGATTTCTGCGAGGGTGTGAAAGTTTGTGGGGTGGGGATTGTAGACATGGAGTGGAGAGGGAAGAGAATGTGAGAAGGTTGTGGTCAGAGAGAGGAAGAGGTGAGTTAGAGAGGTTAGATAGGGAGCAGAGGCGAGTGAAGATGAGGTCCAGTGTGTGGCCATCTTTGTGGGTGGCTGTAAATGACCATTCAGTGAGGCCGAAGGAGGAAGTGAGAGATAGAAGTTTAGTGGCAGCTGAGAGGGAAGTGTCAATAGGGATGTTGAAGTCAGCCCATGATGATAGTAGGGATGTCCGCGGAAAGGAAATGAAGTAGCCAAGTGGTGAAGTGGTCAAAGAAGGTGGTGGCTGGCCCTGGGGGGCGGTAGATGACAGCCAGTTGGAGGTTGGAGGGGGAGTAGATGCGCACAATCACGAGGGAGTGCGGTTATAGAAGAAACAATACTGTAAGAAGGTAAAACACTAACATTGTTCAGTTTCCGAGAAAGCTGGGTGATGGCCAATGCAGCTACCATCAGGTTATTTGTGGCACAATTTACCGCAAACATGCTGTGAAGAACATTTGCTTGCTGTTTTTAGGAAGAAATGCTCCAAAATGAAAAATAAAATCAGGCCAATGATTGAATAATGATCAATTCCTGGCATTCCACCCATGGTCTTACACACTTCATTGTGAAGATCCATTACTGAAAAAGAGAAAAGCATTTGGCATTTGAAAAGCATTTCACTCCTGACTTTGTGGAGTAGACAGGGGGAAGGAGAGAAACATAATAGAACAGTGGCTGGCACTTCTGGGCTGTATTACTGCCAGCCTGCTGAGAGCAATTACCATAGCATAGACATCACCACCTTTATTGAGCATTATTGAATAAAGCATGAAGAATAAAAGGGTGTTCGATTCAACAGAAAATGTATTAAAAATTAAGTAAAATTAAAATGTAATCTAAAATTGAGATTGGATCAAATGACTCAATCTGTGTATGCATAAATGTTTAGAACAGAGTTATATAAAAAAAAACGTTTAGAACAAATTAATAACATTTTCACCTCTAATTAAGGTATATGACTCAGCTATTGAGTAGTTATAATAATATTAATCTTTATTTTTATATAGCATAACATATTCCGCAGCGCTTTACAGGTTGCACACATTATCATCACTGTCCCGGTTGGGGCTCACAATCTAGGTTCCCTATCAATATGTCTTTGGAATTGGGAGGAAACCGGAGAACCCAGAGGAAACCCACGAAAACATGGAGAGAACATACAAATTCTTTGCAGATGTTGTCCTTGGTGGGGTTTGAACCCAGGACTACAGGGCTGCAAGACTGCAGTGCTATCCAATGAGCCACCGTGCTGCCCCCAAGAATTTAATTTTGCTAATTTCAATAAACAAATGTAAAAGTTTGGGCACCCCAGATCAAAATTACTGTTATTGTGTACAGTTAAAGAGATTGTCCACTACATTTTATAATTTCCCCATCAATTTTAACCTTGTAAATATATACTGCTTCCAAATGTGCCTGTGAGCGGCGTTATGGACCCCGGCTGCAGCCACTGCTGACATCACGTGAACTTCCGGAATCCCTTCATTCAGCCAGGTGTGATGCAGTCGCAGGCAACCCCCCGACCCAGATTGACTGGGCTGTTGGCAGACTTTTACCACATGTCACAGCCCAATATCCAGCACGTGCACGCGCTTTCCCTTTCTCCTCTGAGCGCCGGAAACTGAACTGTGACATGCGGTAAAACTCCGCCAACAGCCCAGTCAATCAGGATGGGGTGCCTGCAACTGGGTGAAGCCCAGACCAGAACCATATTCACTTGAATATGGGGCCCGAACATCCATTGTTTGCAACACTGCTATGTGCATGACAGCGCGGCAAACACTGCTCCTGATCGGTGGTAAAATCATTACTGCCAGTCAGAGAGCCGTGTTCCCGCACTGTCTAATGACAGCGTGAGCCCGCAGCTGTCATTGGAGGTAAAAAGTTTACCTCCGGTCAATGGCGTGGGCAGATGGGACTACTGCTCCCATCAGCCTACGCCTGCTGCCGCTAAAAACACCGAGAGCAGGAGCGGCTGATGGGAGTATTCATCAAATTACATTATGCGCAAATAAATGAAAAAAGAAATGGCATAGGCTCCCCTGTATTTTTGATAACCAGCCAAGCAAAACTGACAGCTGGGGGCTGTAACCTGCAGCTGTCAGCTTTAGCAAGGTTGGTTATCAAGAATAGGAGTCCCCATGCAATTTTTTAAATTTACATAAATGATTTTAATTAATGGTGTAGGGTCCCTCCCACTTTTGACAACCAACCTTGCTAAAGCAGACAGCTGGGGCTGGTATTCTCAGGTTGGTAAGGTGCCATGCATATTGACCCCACCCAGCCTAAAAATAGCAGTCCACATCTATTAGATGCCCCAATTCTGGCACTTATGCCAGTCTCTTCCCAGTGAAGTCGTGTTCAGTGTCCGTGCCCAAACAGTAGGTGTTCTGTACGGAAGCCAAACTTTACTGTTTGGGTTCACCCATCTCCAATCATTTCATCTTCAACTTTCTAACTGATCACAGGGGTCAGTATTGGGCCCTCTTCTTTTTAACATATTTATTAATGACCTTGAAGGGGGCATTCAGAGTAGAATTTCAATATTTGCAGATGACACTAAACTCTGCAGGGTAACCAATACAGAGGAGGACAATTTTATATTACAGGATGATTTATGTAAACTAGAAGCTTGGGCTGATAAATGGCAAATGAGCTTTAATGGGGATAAGTGTAAGGTCATGCACTTGGGTAGAAGTAATAAGATGTATAATTATGTGCTTAATTCTAAAACTCTGGGCAAAACAGTCAATGAAAAAGACCTGGGTGTATGGGTGGATGACAAACTCATATTCAGTGGCCAGTGTCAGGCAGCTGCTACAAAGGCAAATAAAATAAAGGGATGTATTAAAAGAGGCATAGATGCTCATGAGGAGAACATAATTTTACCTCTATACAAGTCACTAGTTCGACCACACTTAGAATACTGTGCACAGTTCTGGTCTCCGGTGTATAAGAAAGACATAGCTGAACTAGAGTGGGTGCAGAGAAGAGCGACCAAGGTTATTAGAGGACTGGGGGGTCTGCAATACCAAGATAGGTTATTACACTTGGGGCTATTTAGTTTGGAAAAACGAAGACTAAGGGGTGATCTTATTTTAATGTATAAATATATGAGGGGACAGTACAAAGACCTTTCTGATGATCTTTTTAATCATAGACCTGAAACAGGGACAAGGGGGCATCCTCTGCGTTTGGAGTAAAAAAGGTTTAAGCATAATAACAGAAGCGGATTCTTTACTGTAAGAGCAGTGAGACTATGGAACTCTCTGCCGTATGATGTTGTAATGAGTGATTCATTACTTAAATTTAAGAGGGGACTGGATACCCTTCTGGAAAAGTATAATGTTACAGGGTATATACACTAGATTCCTTGATAGGGCGTTGATCCAGGGAACTAGTCTGATTGCCGTATGTGGAGTCGGGAAGGAATTTTTTTCCCCAATGTGGAGCTTACTCTTGCCACATGTTTTTTTTTTGCCTTCCTCTGGATCAACATGTTAGGGCATGTTAGGTTAGGCTATGGGTTGAACTAGATGGACTTATAGTCTTCCTTCAACCTTAATAACTATGTAACTATGTAACTATGTAACAATAACAGTAATTTTAACCAGGGGTGCCCAAACTTTTACACGCCACTGTATAATACATAGTTATCGAATCAAGTTTCTCAATTCTCTCTTGTCCTGTGAAATATAGAAACTTCACAGTGCTCATATAACCTAACCTATCTTTTAAAGTTTAGCTGTTTGTGGTGCAGACCTGTCAGGGTCATTGTTTTCATAAGTTTGCCAGCTCTCTTTACAACTTCCTCCCCTCACTCCTCTTCACTGCAGAGAAGCCTTTTGCTTGATTTAGTGCCAATGCTGCTGGGATCACAGGGTGTAATTAGCTGGCAGGCTCGCACTACAGTCACAAAGCCAGTTTGTATCTCACTGTTGGCTATGATAATCAAGTTATTTGAGATATATTTATCTTTTTTAAGGGGAATCAACAGTTCTTGTTCCAGCTAATCTGAGAGCAGCATAATATACAGATGCCCCTTCCAATAGGCATCACTTATTGGCTGCTTCCTGCAGGTTTGATAAAATCACTGTTTTGTTGGTAATCACTGTTTGTTGGTAGATTATCACTAGAGGACTAGTCAACCTGCTGCCATGTACTCCACTATATTCATTGGCTTTGTATAACCCTGCCTCTTTATTGATTGACAGTTTTCTGCCTATGCACAGTGTACATAGAAAGCTGTCAATCAGTGCTGTGGGTGGAATTATAAAGAGCTCAGCATTCAGTGCACAGTTATTGATATTTAAATACATGATTTTAATAAATGGTGTAGGGTCCCTCCCACTTTTGACAACCAGCCTTGCTAAAGCAGACAGCTGGGGCTGGTATTCTCAGGTTGGTAAGGTGCCATGGATATTGACACCAACATTAAAACTGCAACAAGCAACCCAGCAAGTGATACATTGCTGGCATCATTGTCTCTGCGTTCAGATCCTATGGCTCTCAGATGGGGTAACAAAACTTTTTCATGTTTGAGAGCAATCAGTGTTATTTACCGATATATACATGTGATAGTCTATGAGACTGATCACGTCAGTGATTTTTGCGGACTGAGTGGCCTATGCAAAATAATGGAGCTCTTTGACCTTTTATGGCACCTGAGCACTGCAGTACTTTGTTCTGACCCCAATAGGGCAGATAAGTACGCCTCTGCAGGAGCATGATGCCGAGGATATGCGTCATCCACACGAGGCAAGCAGGAGGGCAGCATCGCAAGAAGATGGAAGGCACCGGACCAAGAAGAGCGACACCCATCGAACCAGACTGCCCGCAGGTGAGTATAATAAGTTACTTTTCTTCTTACAGGTCGGGTTGGGGGCAGATATGCATCATTATAGAATGCCGTATATCAGCCCTGAAAGGTGATGGCCGTATCTCATATCAGCCAAACCTGGTGACAGGTTCTCTTTACGTGTGACAAACGTGCAAAAGAATAGGAAATCAGGATGGGGCAAACTCTTTTTCAAACAACTTGACGTCACTGGGGACCGGAGGGGCAGTCAATGCTCTCTTCTTCAGTGGGATGGGAGCGCATCGTGTGCTAACTCCACCTACCAAGTGTGTCCTCACGCTCGCACTGGCCAGCATGAGGACATAATCCTTCAATGCATGTGAACACTGAGTGAGCATGCTCGCAGTGCAAGTGGGGGTGTAAAGGGCTGGCAGCCGGCAAAATGCGGCTGCCAAAACCAGCACCGTAGTCCCCGGGAATCTGCCCAGGAGCCGCAGAAAAGTTAATTGAGCGGAGGTCCCCCAACCCCTGTTCTTGAGAGTACTAGGCAGAATACAAATATGTATTCCTCAGATTATGAAATGGACATTATATAGTTTAGTGTAGTGACATAATTATTATGTACTAATTGTCACAATTCCACTTTTCTGTGTGTCTGGATTCAATGAATTACTGTCTGCCGTTCAATCTAGAGCAATGTTGAGCTGTCACTATTTGATGGACAGTTCAGCTGCCCAATCGGATGCTAGGGCATCCTGTGCTGTCAGTGTCTTGAATGACAGTTTAGCCATCCAATCGGAGTAAGGGTGGTGCCTGAGCTTCATCCATGTCTCCTGTTTGGATAATTACCTGGCAAATTAGCCATCTCTGCCTCAGACTAGTGCCAATTGTAGCTTCTTGATCATTGGTTTGTTTGCCTTGTTTCTCTATGCTCTGTTCTACTGCTGCCTGACCTCAGACCATGCTTTGACCATCCGTTTGCTTTGAGACTTTGCTTAAACCAATATCTTCCTGGTATTTTGACTCCTGGACCATGATCTGACTATTCTTTTGTATCACTCCTCTGTTTATCATGTACCCTTCTGGCTTCTGACCTTATGATTACCCAGCCTCGCGGCTTGTCCGTGAATAGCGCCACACTAATGTCTTCAGGATTAATTCAGATATCTAAAATATCATATAATAAGTGTTACTCCATTTTAATCAGAAATCAGACACATGTATGTATACAATAAATATAGTTTGATACTCAACTGCACAATAAAACTAAAATTTTAAAAATAGTAAAAGCAATGAAAGCAAGGGGAGACCGGTGAGAGACACAAAATAATAAAGATAAAAAAAAGCAATACAAAGGGTAGCCACAAGATGGCACAATACTACCAAGTAGTGACAATAAGGCTACTTTCACACATCAGGTTTTTTGCATCAGGCACAATCCGGCGAATGTTAGAAAAACTGGATCCGGCGCAGATTGTGAAAAACTGATGCGACGGAACAGTTTTTTCAACGCATCCGGCTAGCATATCTAGATAATGTGGAGCAGGCTCAGTTTAAAAAAAAAAACGGAATCCGGTGCCGGAATCCGTCATTTTCCGGATCGGCACCTTCCGCTCCCATAGACTTCCATTCTAGCAAACAGCCGGAAGCGCCGGATCCGGGTTTTCCGGCTTTTTCGCAGGAGACAAAAAACGTTGCTATGGATGTTTTTTCAAGAAACCGGAAACGGCAGAAAACCGGACGAAATGCAAGGTCATCAGGCGCAATCCGGCACCAATACAAGTCTATATGAAAAAAATCGGATCTGGCGTTAACATTCACCGAATCCGTTTTTTTTTTTTAAATTTAGCCGGGTTGAGCCTGATGCCGAAAATCTGATGTGTGAAAGTAGCCTAATAGGTGTATATAGGCACATAGATATCCACAAGGTTAATTATAATGCAATTGTAACAAGCTGGATATATAGAGATTTGGTGCAATGTAATGCACAAAAATAAAATCAATAGTGAACAGATAAAGATGCATTAAATTATATATACCCCCAAAAATTATAACAGAATGCGTCTTGACATTGGTCTCCACCTAAGACCCCTTAAAGGGACACTGTCACCTGAATTTGGAGGGACCAATCTTCAGCCATGGAGGCGGGGTTTTTGGGTTTTTGATTCACCCTTTCCTTACCCGCTGGCTGCATGCTGGCCGCAATATTGGATTGAAGTTCATTCTCTGTCCTCCGTAGTACATGCCTGCACAAGGCAACCTTGCCTTGCACAGGCGTGTACTATGGAGGACAGAGAATGAACTTCAATCCAATATTGCGGCCAGCATGCAGCCAGCGGGTAAGGAAAGGGTGAATCAAAAACCCAAAAACCCCGCCTCCATGGCTGAAGATTGGTCCCTCCAAATTCAGGTGACAGTGTCCCTTTAATACACATACCGGTCTAATGATGTATGTATAGCCAGCTCTGCAACCAGAGTTAATCCAATACATCCAGGGAAAGCATTTCTACCAGGGCTGTGTAGTCAGTAAGCCAAACCTACGACTCTGACTCTTCATTTTCCCATAAAGTGCAGCACAGATTCATCTCCTCTAAAAGCCCAGATCCTTACATCAGGAACAGAACAGACATTTATACCACATTTCATAACTTTCCAAAATTCTTACATCACATCCTGCATTGCACCAGTATCCAATTTATTACATATTTTAGGAGTTAGAGTCAGTCCAGATTCCATTTTATACCGACTGACTCTACAAAAATGGACATAGGCTCCTACTCCACGGCCTTGATTTCTACAACATAAAACAGGATTCTTTACTGTAAGAGCAGTGACACTATGAACTGTGTGTTCTAAAACGCTAAAATTGAACTAGATGCCTTCTTTAAAGTTGCTTTTAGACATATGCCATTCATATAAAAGTAGGTACTAAATGATTGCTTGGTGCCCATTGCATTGAAAAACAGTTTTAATGGAGTTTGTGACGATGGTAGTTGTGTACCCTACTGGCTAGACATACCCTAAAGGGGCATGACTAAGTGGCTACCGGGTCTTCGCTATAGCCTCTGATGGTGAAGTTAGGTTTGGGCAGCAGGGTAACCACTAGGTTCTACTCCAGGGCAATGTCAGGACCTGCATGAGCTGATCATGCCAAAGCAGGTATACGCAGTACAGAGGGCAAAGACAGAAATGTAGTCAGTTAGTCAAAGGTCAGGGCAGTCAGCAGAGGTTCAAGATACAAAGCAGAGATCAGGAGCGGACAGATCAGACGGAACGGGTTGTGGTAGTGCAACTCACTCAGCTGCTTCACAAAAGTAGACACAGGAACATTTCTTCTGTTGGTTTATTTAAAACATGGCATTAACCAGTGCAGAGTTCACTGAAATAAAACATAGCCGTTCGGGCAAAAACAGGAAACAAAAAAAAGATACCGTATATCACAGTCCACGTGTTGGTGGTAATCCGGCCGCTCAGGGTACAATCAACAAAGTCCAGAACCGCTACACAAAGTTTCTCTGGAGACTTCCTCGCCTCCAAACACACAGAGAAAAATACTAAGTGACCAGACATTTAACCTGCTGAACCACACCCTTGAGGTGGACATATGGGGAGTAGTGTCCTGCAAATCTCTTACACCTATTCACAAAAAAACATTAACTCTCCTTGGTTTCACATCACGGAACATATCAATTTCTGTAGAGACTGGCTCTGCCTCCCTATAACCAGAAGGAATATGCAGCAGAGCAGGGGAATGCTACAAGAGGCAAACTCAGGGAGACGGCCAAAGACGAGGGGAAGCAGAGCAATGACCGCAGTGAGTCAGACATCGCTGAGTGGGCATGCGAGTTATAGGCTTGACAGTGTATTGAATGTGCATGGAGGCTTATGAAGATCGCAGCACTACAAAATTAAGTAAACTGCTATTAACAAAAATATAAAAAGTTATGGTTACCGCACTAGATGACTGGAAGTGGGGAGCTCATCTGGACATTAAATCATATTACCATACTTGGATTTTTTTTTCCCCAATGGAGAAGAAAACTGGCTTCTGGCTCATAGGGAGATATTTTCCTTCAACTAAATCAACAATGAAAGATAAAAGGTTAATCCAAATGGATTTATGCCTTTCCTCTTGGCTCGCATGCAAAATAAGGTTAATTTTGTTGCTAATAAAATTAAGGACACGGTAAGGTTGCAAATGTCATTAAAGTCTAAGTAATGGATATCAAATAAATGAGCTTGCCAATATTGATTAAAGAAAAAGAAAGAAAACATAGTTTATTGCATATCCCCTTCAGCTTTCCTACAATTCTGAGAACGGCAAGGTCGGCATGGAACATGTCTTTCTTACGGTGAACACAACATGTAATAGAGCAGTCTCCATTTATGTCATTGGTGGTACTTTATTGATTTAAATCCCTCTTCTCTCTCCTGTTTAGATGGTAATAGCCCCATATTTAGTAAGTGCGCCTTAGTGGAGGAAAGTCATTTTTATAATTAATTTTGAACAGTCCCTTTGTGAGACAAGGTAACACAACAGCATGACTGACTTACGCTCGGATAAACTCACTGAGCAACAGGCAGGGATCTGCAACCTTCAATACAAAGCCACAGCCTGCAAAATCTATAGTAGGCAGTGATTACATTTCGCAGGAAGAGGAACAGAGGAATGCTACATACCATAGGCAGCCACTCAATGCAATCACTTATAGTAAAGATAATAAACACCACCCACACACACTGTGCTAGGATCATAGTACTACATGTAGCTATACATGCTCATCACTCAGTAATAGAAATAATATCACACTGAAATAAACTATGGAAAACTTAAGTTCTTTTTCCAAAAATTGATCAGTGATAAATTGAAATCAGTTAATGGGAATCTGTCAGCAGGTTTTTGCTATGTCATCTGAGAGCAGCGTGATGTAGGGGCTGAGACCCTCATTCCAGTGATCTGTCACTTGCTGGTCTGCATACCGCCATTGTAATACAATTACAGTTTTCTCTGCTGCAGTTCTAGCAGTGCTCAGAATGGTGAGCCCTGTACAACCCCGTCCACACCACTGGCAGCTTACAGTGTACACTGTGCACTGACAGAAAGCAGCTAGTCAGTGGTGGTGGAGGGTTTATGCAGAGTACGTGACTAAAAGGCACAAGAGACCTAGTCCTGCAGCGAGACTCGTCGGCTGATAGAACACCGATTGTATTGAATCAGCAATACATAACCTAGTGACATCACGGGAATCATCATCTCAGAACATACCTATATCATGCTGCTTTCAGATTACACAACACAAATATTCTGACAGATTCCATTTAAAGGGGTATTCCCATCTACAAGATTCCATCCCAATATGTAGTAGGTGTAATAGTAATATTAGCCAAAAAAAACCTCCAATTAGAAATATAGTATAGTTCTTCTGAATCACTATGTTGCTTACTCCATGTGCAGGGCATTGCAGTTTAATGTACTACATTTCTAATTGGAAGTATTTTTATTATTATACCTACCACATATTGGGATAGGATCATGGATATGGGAATACTCCTTTAAATCTTCTGTTAAATTAAGAGAGAACTTTAGCATTGATGACCTGTCCTTAGGATATGACACGGGCACCTGTGGGCAGGATTAGTGACACGCTGACATTAAAAATCGCTGTCACAGATTGACAGTGATATTTAACAGGTTAACAGAGGCGGGTGGATCGTGATTCCAAACAGCTAAAATGTGCTGGGAAATATGTGGCACAGCGCTGGAGCCCATATCAAAAAGGGACAGGGCATGGGCAGTACATGTACGGCACATGTTGTGAAAGGGTTAGTCTTTTATGTTAATTATTTCTTCCAGGCTCCGGGGCGTGCAGTGCCTGAGAGAAATCCCTGCCTCCCATCTTCATTATAATAGCGCCTCCCTCCCATACATGTCACACTGTCCTGTGATGTGTAGTTGCGGCGCCGTAATCCCGTGCATGCGCTGTGCAATTGCGCTGTTATGGGTGCCTTATCTGCCCTTCCATGGGCAGTGCATTCATTATTATTATTTATTGTTATAGTTATTAGAGGTTATATATTCATCCTGCCTCTGTGCAGAGACTCGCCGGCGCCTGCGCAGAAGCAGGATGAAGACACTCAGGTAAGACTATTTAAGCTATTCTATTACCTCTATGCCCACAATGGCTTAAAAGTGTCCCAGGAGGTGACGGATTCCCTTTAATACTAAGTGCTGGACAATCAGGGACTAACTCTGGTCTGGAGCAAATTTACTAAACTAAATGCATCAAATTTCTGGCTCAATTTGCCCTCCAACAAACCCTCTTATATCCCACCTGTATACAATCACATATATGTTCTAGATGTCTTTTGTTCCACTGCAGGGTTATGGATTATTAGAATTGTCACGCACGTGTATGAAAAGGGTGAGACTTCAGATGCAGCAACATGCACTAGAATGTTTCTGCCACTTTTTGGCACAAAATAAAGCAATTAATAGGTGGTATAAAACTTAAACCAGATATTTTAAATGAACCTGCTGGGTGATTTAAGCTGCCCAAACCATGAACTGCAGCCTGGTGGAATGATTGCAGACAGATTTATTATTCTCTGAAACATGCCAGAGTTTCAGAGAAAATATACAGTACTTTAAACATCCACTGTAGGTAATAGACAGGTATCCGCCTATGTACATGTGAGGGAGAGACCACCTGCAGCAGCGCAGAGAAGAGCCGGGCGAGTCTCGTCTCCAGCTTTGGCTGAATCTTCTAGGACTTCTCTGAAACACTGGGGCATCGTAGAGAGTATTCTTGCAGTCAGGTTGCGATTCATGATGCCAGCAGTATGGGCAGTATGAATCACCCAACAGGTTCCCTATGAAGATGCAACACATTAAGGCTATGTGCACACGATGTGGATCCGCAGCGGATTTTTCCACGCAGAAACGCTGCAGATCCTCACTGTGATGTACAGTATCATGTAAATCAATGTATAAAAAAAATGTTGTGCACATGGTGCGGAAAAATAATTGTGGAATTGCTGCGGATTTAAAAGAAGTGCATGTCACTTCTTTGTGCGGATCTGCAGCGTTTCTGCACCCCTCCATGATAGAAATCCACACAAAATCCACATCAATTCCACGGCAAATCTGCACAAAATCCGCATAAAAACCACGGCAAATCCGCAGATGCGGATTCTGCCAGGAGATGTGGATTTTGTGCAGAAAATTCTGCACCATATTTCCTACGTGTGCACATAGCCTTAGGCTAGTGCACACGTTGCGGATTAGCCTCTGGAAATTTTTGTGCGGATTCTGTATCTCTTGGCAGAAAACGCAGGTGCGGATTTGATGCATTTTTTTAATGCGGATTTGTGCGGATTTCTATTATGGAATGGGTACAAAAACGCTGCAGATCCACACAAAAATGACATGCTCGGAATTTTCTGCACCATTAGCACACATAGGCAGGTCCCAACAATGAGTATCGCCTTATCGTGACTGCCGGGTGCAAATGAATTAGCCAATTTATACACTAAGTATTTCTCAATTTTTCATATTTTTTTGTGCAGTAATGTTTTCATGCTACAGAGTGCAACTTTATTTGTTAGCTATATATGGAGATGGCTACTCATAGTACGCTCCTGTTCCTACCTGATTTCTGTTCGGAAGTGACGGTCAGTCTTTTGATATTAGACAGACGACAGACAGATCTGCCCACATATTTCTACATATCATTTCAGCCTATATCAGTCACTTCTTAGAAGACCACAGTCTGGTGCCCGTTCGAATGAACAGTGAATGCGGACTAGTTTGTATGCTGCTCTTGTCCTCAGCTTCATGTACAGAGCCACTATAATGCCTGGTGTACTGGTACTATTAGAATTGCTTCTCTCACTGGTGGCGGAGATCCAGCATCATGAATTCTATGTGCATCATGATGACAGACATCGTTTATTATTACTAGAAATATTCATCTTCATTATTCCTCTACCACATTTACTATGTTTTCCTTTTATAATAGAACAAATTTATTAAGCAGCCTTCAGCCTTGTCAGCAGATGTGTGCACTTATAATAAGGGTTGTCTGGTCTCTCTATGTCGATAAGCCACAAGAAATATTGAAGAAATGCTTTTCTGAGCTTCATGTTGCTCAATCCTTCATCATCTGAGGGTTTAACGCAAGATCAAACAGACATTCAAGAACACTTACTTTTACAACCTTGGTCATCACTCTACTGTACAACTCAATGCAAAATGAAAGCGATGGAAACAAGATTCTGGGAGCATTCCAGATTATAAATATGCATCAAACTAAGAGCAAAGATCCTGACATGCTCTGCTGATCAAACATACTTAAGGACCATAACATGACCACAAATGGTGATGAAATGGTTGCATAATGCTTACAACGTGCTCTTAGTCCTAGATCATTCACTACTTACAGGGACCCGGTTATCAGCTTTCCAGAGAAGAAACTAATTATATTTTTCGGGAGGGTGGTAATAGAAAAGACCATAAACTTGACTACAAGTGGCTTATCCATCACTGAGAAAATCAACTTTGAATCTTTATACAAGTTTAGCTCATGGTGCCGTAGGGTAGACTGATTCCTGTCAAGTTCACCAATCCTCTGTATCATTCCCTGTCTAGCTCACTCCCAATGGTTTGTATATTGTCTGTTCAGCATGATGATCTCTCAATAAGCAGCAAATCAAGCCAATTGGGTGGCATTAGGCAGGGAATAATGCGGAGGATCAATGCACGCTTCGTACACTCCTTGGCTCAGTTACATAAATCTTCAAAGTTGATTTTCTCAGCAAAGGAACATCCATTTGTGGCCTGGAAGATAGGTGTGAACTTTTCTTACTACCCGATCCAACAATCTCGTGCGACGGTTGCGCCGTGTTGTGGCGGACCGCCGGGAGCAAAAAACGTTACATGTAACGTTTTTTGCTTCCGACGGTCCGCCATTTCCGACCGCGCATGCGCGGCCGGAACTCCTCCCCCACCTCCCCGCACCTCACAATGGGGCAGCGGATGCGCTGGAAAAATGCATCCGCTGCCTCCGTTGTGTGGGGCATTTCACTGCTAGCGTCGGTACCTCGGCCCGATGCACTGCGACGGGCCGAGTACGACGCTAGTGTGAAAGTAGCCTTACAAAAATGGTGGCAAATTTCCGGTATGCATTCCACATCAACAAAAGGTTGCTCAACACGAGATTGAAAGTACTTCTATGTATAGCAAAAAAAGTAGAATATTTACAAATATTGCATTGTGTATCACACCTAATACACCATGCTGTTCCATCATGATATGAGATTGCCCCATACAGTAGGCCTGCCACTCCTCAAGGGCCATCATAAAGGTTGAGCGTTGTGGAACTCATGTCAACATGGGAGAACGCTCGTAACAGTCTTCTACTCTTCAAATTTCCAGTAGTTCTAGCAAAGCTTTGGTACCATTTTATTTTGGGTGAGTGTAATCACTGCTGCATGAATTCTTAACACTGCTGTCTGTGAGTTGTTGGCATGCCTTATCACAGCATTTCTCCTCCTTTAAAACGGATTTTGGCAGCACATTTGTGGATCTTTTGAAATCATGTAATGTCTTCTAACAATGATTTCACCTTGGGGTATGTGCACACGTAAGAATTTCTTGCAGAAAATGTCCGGTTTTCTTCAGGAATTTTCTGCATGCGTATTTTTTTGCTTTTTTTTTTTTTTTTTGCGCTTTTTTTCCGGAGCTTTCCCAATGCATTATATAGCGGGAAAAACGCGAAAAAACCCGCAAAATTAATAAACATGCTGCGTTTTTTACGGAAAAAAACGCATCATGTGCACAAAAATTGCAGAATGCATTTTAAATGATAGGATGCATATGTAAGCGTTTTTTATCATGAAAAAACAAAAAAAAATGCAACGTGTGCACACAGCCTTAAAAACAAAGTTTCCATGTTGTTTATTTATTACCAAACACGGGGTCGGATATAATACAGCCATGTGCAAAAGCCATGATCATGTGCTTAAATGTGCTATTTTGATGTCATTTTTGAAGCCAGAGCAAGGAATAAAAGCTTCTCTGCAAAAATAGAGAAGTAGAATGTTTTCGACAGACCCAGTCACTTGAAAGGGAACCTTTAATGCAAATAAACGCTATTAACCTGCCGATATGCGGATAACCTACAGGATAATAGTGTTCTGACGCTACAATGAGAGCAACGTTGCCGCGAGGAAATGAACTTTATTTCAGTCATAGGGGAGAGGCCGGTGCAGAATCGGTCACTGGTCAGTGCATACTGAGCGGCGGATGTACCTGCACACCCGCCACTGAATGACAGACGATCAAATATGGCCATGCAGCTTCAAAACATTATTAATGGGAATCTGACAGCAGGTTTTTGCTATCTCATCTGAGGACAGGATGAGGTATGAGTTAAAACACTGAATTCAATGATGTGTAACTTACCAAGAAGTGTGCTGTTTACCTACAGTGAAGACTTTAACACAACATATCATTGCTAACATGCACTTGCTAGCCCGACTTCACACTCTCCTGTGATAAGCAGCTCACTGTCTATAGACTACGTACACAAAGAGCCTGGTGTGGGCGGGGGTAGAATTCTCAGCTATGCTTCATCTTACATCTGATTTGCCAGAATGGCTGCACCCAGCCAACTGATACATCATTGGAATCAGGGATTCTTTAGCTACATCAGGCTGCTCTCAGATGAGGTAGCAAAAAGCCTCTGACAGATTCCCTTTAATCTGCAGATTAACTCAATATCAGCAGGTTAATTACATCTTTTTACATGACAGGTTGCCTTTAAAGAGAACCTTTCTTATCCCCAAGATTTATTGTCCAGCAACTGTAGAATTAATCTGCATGTTACGAGGGAGGTTTATTAAAGATTTCCCCTGACCCACTTCTATTTATCACAGGATGTTGAAATTGCACATGTGTAATGATATAAGTCTTTATAGGTTACGAGACAATTTGTAACTCAGAACGGATAACGGTCTTGATTTTACAGGTGCTGAAGTGGTGTGAGGTTATATAATGGACCCAGTGGAATACAGAGCAGTCATAAAGTTCCTTTACTTGAAAGGCCGCACACCAAAGGAGTCTTTCGATGAGATGAAAGACGTTTATTGTGATGATTCCCCATCATACGATGTATTCAAAAACTGGCATCATCAATTCAAATGCGGTCGGACATCAGTTCAAACAGCTCCAGATCCAGGATGACCCCAGTCTGCTATTGAAGAACACACAATCCAGCAAGTGGAGGTCGCCATTTTGGAAAATTGCATGTAACCATTCGCCACTTAGCCCAAAATGTCAAGATTAGCGTGGGGTCTGTGGAAAAAATAATCCAAGACCATCTTCACATACATAAGGTATCCGCTCGCTGGGTCCCCGGCTGCTCACACCTTTCCAGAAGAAGGAACGAGTCGAATACTCTCAGGCTCTATTGACGATGTGCCAAGGAAACAAGGAGGACTATTTCAACAGACTGATCACACAGAATGCATTGGAAGGATCATGAATAACCACCTCCAAAAAAGGCACATGCTAAAAACGCTCAACAGGCAAGGTAACGCTCACAGTATTTTGGGACCAGCACGGAGCAATATTTTTGAATCTTTTAGCAAATGGTACCATGAACACTGGGGCATACTATGCTTCACTGCTGCAGAAATTGCAGGTGGTCATCAAAACCAAAATACATAGCATGCTCACCAAAGGTGTCCACCATCTGCGAGACAATGCACCAGTTCACAACTCACATGTTGCCCAAATGGAAGCATGTTCCTTATTCACCCAACCTGGCACCATTGGACTTCCACCTCGTTCCAACAATGAAGTTATTTTTGAAGGGCAAGCATTTTCCAGATGATGAGACTCTGATTTCTGAAGTTACAACGTGGCTTTGGGTGCAACCTGGCTTCAACAAGCGAGGTGTTTACATTTGCTTAAAGAGATGGGAAAAGTTGTGTGTCCCTAGCAAAACAAATTGTTTCCAAAATTGTGCTGATGTAAAGTAGACATGTGGGAAATGTTATTTATTAACTATTTTGTGTCACATAACTCTCGTATAACAGAATGAAAATTCAAAATTGAAAATTGCGAAATTTTCAAAATTTTCGCCAAATTTCCATTTTTTTCACAAATAAACGCAAAAATTATCGACCTAAATCTACCACTAACGTGAAGCCCACGAAAAAACAATCTCAGAACCGCTAGGATCCGTTGAAGCATTCCCGAGTTATTACCTCATAAAGGGACACTGGTCAGAATTGCAAAAAACGGCCAGGTCATTAAGGTCAAAATAGGCTGGGTCATGAAGGGGTTAAATCACAGATATGTCACACAAAATACTTAATAAGTAACATTTCCCACATGTCTCCTTTACATCAGCACAATTTTGGAACCAAAATTTTTGGGGGTTAGGGAGTTATAAGGGTTAAAAGTTGACCAGCAATTTCTAATTTTTACAACACCATTTTTTTTTAGGGACCACATCACATTTGAAGTCACATTCGGTGGTCTATATGATAGAAAATACACAAGTGTGACACCATTCTAAAATCTGCACCCCCAAGGTGCTCAAAACCACATTCAAGAAGTTTATTAACCCTTCAGGTGTTTCACAGGAATTTTTGGAATGTTTAAAAAAATAAAATGAACATTTCACTTTTCACAAAAAATTTACATTAGCTCCAATTTGTTTTATTTTACCAAGGGTAACAGGAGAAATTGGACCCCAAAAGTTGTTGTCCAATTTGTCCTAAGTACGCTGATACCCTATATGTGGGGGTAAACCACTGTTTGGGCGCATGGCAGAGCTCGAAGAGAAGGAGCGCCATTTGACTTTTCAATGCAAAATTGACTGGAATTGAGATGGGATGCCATGTCGCGTTTGGAGAGCCCCTGATGTGCCTAAACATTGAAACCCCCCACAAGTGACACCATTTTGGAAAGAAGAGCCCCTAAGGAACTTACCTAGATGTGTTGTGAAAACTTTGAACCTCCCAGTGTTTCACTACAGTTTATAACGCAGAGCCGTGAAAATAAAAATTCTTTTTTTCCCCACATAAATTATTTTTTAGCCCCCAGTTTTGTATTTTCCCAAGGTAACAGGAGAAATTGGACCCCAAAAGTTGTTGTCCAATTTGTCCTGAGTACGCTGATACCCCATATGTTGGGGAAAACCTCTCTTTGGGCGCACGGGAGAGCTCGGAAGGGAAGGAGCACTGTTTTACTTTTTTCAACGCAGAATTGGCTGGAATTGAGATCGGACGCCATGTCGCGTTTGGAGAGCCCCTGATGTGCATAAATCAGTGGAAACCCCCCAATTCTAACTGAAACCCAAACACACCCCTAACCCTAATCCCAACCATAACCCTAACCACACCCCTAACCCTAATCCCAACCGTAAATTAATCCAAACCCTAATTTTAGCCCCAACCCTAACTTTAGCCCCAACCCTAAACCTAACTTTAGCCCCAACCCTAACTTTAGTCCCAACCCTAACCCTAATGGGAAAATGGAAATAAATACATTTTTTTAATTTTATCATTTTTCCCTAACTAAGGGGGGTGATGAATGGGGGTTTGATTTACTTTTATAGCGTTTTTTGGGCGGATTTTTATGATTGGCAGCAGTCACACACTAAAAGACGCTTTTTATTGCAAAAAATAAATTTTTGCGTCTCCACATTGTGAGAGCTATAATTTTTTCCATATTTTGGTTCACAGTCATGTGAGGTCTTGTTTTTTGCGGGACGAGTTGACGTTTTCATTGATACCATTTTCGGGTACGTGACATTTTTTGATCGCTTTTTATTTGGTTTTTGTTCATTCTACCTCACAAAAATCAAGCTATTCATGAATTTATTTTGGGGGGGGCTCTTATACCGTTCCATGTTTGGTAAAATTGATAAAGCAGTTTTATTCATTTGGTCAATACGATTACAGCGGTACCTCATTTATATTTTTTTTATGTTTTGGCGCTTTTATACGATAAAAACTTTTATATGTAAAATAATTATTTTTCCATCGCTTTATTCTGAGGACTATAACTTTTTTATTAGTTCGTTGATGACGCTGTATAACGGTTCATTTTTTGCAGGACAAGATGACGTTTTCAGCGGTACCATGGTTATTTATATCTGTCTTTTTGATCGCGTGTTATTCCACTTTTTGATTGGCGGTATGATAATAAAGCGTCATTCTTTTTTTACGGTGATCACCGAAGGGGTTAACTAGGGGGACAGTTTTATAGGTCGGGTCGTTACAGACGCGGCGATACTAAATATTTGTACTTTTTCTTCTTTTCTTATTTAGACAAAGAAATGTATTTATTGGAACAATATTTTTTTTATTTTGGAATTTTTTTTGTTTTACACACATGTAATTTTGTTTTTGTTTTTTTACTATATAGGGTCAGATCGCTGATTTGACACTTTGCTGTGCACTGTTTCAGATCAGCGATCTGACAGGCACAGCAGGGAGGCTTCCCGACTCCTGCTCTGAGCAGGCACTTGGAAGCCACCTCCCTGCAGAACCCGGAGGCCCCCCTTGGCCATTTTGGATCCAGGCCTGCAGGGAGGAGGTAAGAGACACTCTAAGGGTCTCGGGGAAGCATTCAGGGAGCCCCCTCCTTGCGCGATGCTTCCTTATGCCACCAGAACGCTGGGATCATGTTTGATCACAGTGTGCCGGGGGTTAATGCGCCAGGAGCGATCCGTGACCGCTCCTGGCACATAGTGCCGGATGTCAGCTGCGATAGTCAGCTGACACCCGGCCCCGATCGGCCGCGCTCCCCCCGTGAGAGCGGCTGATCGGTGATGACGTACTATCCGGTCGGTGGTTATACGGGCCCATACCACCTCGACAAGATAGTACATGCGATGTCAGAAAGGGGTTAAAGATTTTTCTGAATTTTCATGACTATGAAAATTGTACATTCACACTGAAGTCATCAAAACTATGAATTAACACATGTGGTGTGTCCAAACTTTTGGTCTGTACTATATAAACATACATACATACATACATACATATGTGGTAATTCACGCATAGAGGTAGGAAAAATGAGAACACAGTCTCTTTAAGTCTTTGTTGTTTTATGGTCAGGCAGCATAAACCAACCCATGGGAACAAAACTCAGCCTTTCTGGCTAAAACAGGAACAAAACAACAAAAGGAAAACAAAATTGCTGCAACAGTCTGTATGTTGTGGGCGGCACCTCACTCTGGAGCAGCACAAGTTCAGTCTGTGCTTGACTAGCCACAAAGCCACTGCAGACTCCTCTCTCCAGGCTACCTGAACCCAGACTGCCTGTAGAGCTAGGTTATTTAACCCCTTCACGACATGCTCCGTACTAGTACAGCACATGTCATGTCTCCCTCTTTGATGTGGGCTCCGGCGCTGAGCCCACATCAAAGTCGCGACATGTCAGCTGTTTTGTACAGCCGACATGTGCGCTCAATAGTGGCAGGTGGAATCGCGATCCACCCGCCGCTATTAACTAGTTAAATGCCTCTGTCAAACGCTGACAGCGGCATTTAACTACCGCTTCTGGCCAACGGGCCGGAAATGCGCGCATCGCCCATCACCTCCTTGAGACCTCTATGGTTGTTGATGCTGGCTTGCTGTGAGCACCACCCTGTGGTCGGTGCTCATAGCAAGCCTGTAATTCTACTACATAAGGGCGATCTCAGGATCGCTCCTATGTAGCAGAGCCGATCAGGCTATGCCAGCTTCTAGCCTCCCATGGAGGCTACTGAAGCATGGCAAAAGTAAAAAAAAAAATGTTTTAAAAGATATGAAAAAAAAACAAAAAAAATATAAAAGTTTAAATAACCCCCCTTTCGCCCCGTTCAAAATAAAAAAAAAAAAAAAAAAAAATAAAACACATATTTGGTATTGCCGCGTTCAGATTTGCCCGATCAATAAAAAAGAAGGATTAACCTGATCGCTAAAAGGCGTAGCGATAAAAAATTCAAAATGACAGAATTACGTTTTTTTTTTGTCACTGCGACATTGCATTAAAATGCAATAATGGGCAATCAAAAGAACGTATCTGCACAAAAGTGGTATCATTAAAAACGTCATCTTGGCAGGCAAAAAAGCCCTCACCCAACCCCAGATCACGAAAATGGAAACACTACAGGTATTGGAAAATTGTGCAAGCAGAGCATTCTATATGGCACAGCTTTATATGGAGCATCTATGGGGCCATAATGAACGGTGCAGAGCATTCTATATGGCATAGCTGTATATGGAGCATCTATGGGGCCATAATGAACGGTGCAGAGCATTCTATATGGCATAGCTTTATATGGAGCATCTATGGGGCCATAATGAACGGTGCAGAGCATTCTATAATGCACAGCTTTATGTGGAGCATCTATGGGGCCATAATGAACGGTGCAGAGCATTATATGGGGCACAGCTTTCTATGGAGTATCTATGGGGCCATAATGAACGGTGCAGAGCATTATATATGGCACAGCTTTCTATGAAACATGTATGGGGCCATAATGAACGGTGCAGAGCATTATATGGGGCACAGCTTTCTATGGAGTATCTATGAGGCCATAATGAACGGTGCAGAGCATTATATATGGCACAGCTTTATGTGGAGCATCTATGGGGCCATAATGAACGGTGCAGAGCATTCTATATGGCACAGCTTTATGTGGAGCATCTATGGGGCAATAATGAACGGTGCAGAGCATTATATATGGCACAGCTTTATATGGAGCATCTATGGGGCCATAATGAACGGTGGAGAGCATTATATATGGCACAGCTTTCTATGGCACATCTATGGGGCCATAATGAACGGTGCAGAGCATTATATATGGCACAGCTTTATATGGAGCATCTATGGGGCCATAATGAACGGTGCAGAGCATTCTATATGGCACAGCTTTCTATGGAGCATCTATGGGGCAATAATGAACGGTGCAGAGCATTATATATGGCACAGCTTTCTATTGAGCATCTATGGGGCAATAATGAATGGTGGAGAGCATTATATATAGCACAGCTTTCTATGGAGCATCTATGGGGCCATAATGAACGGTGCAGAGCATTATATATGGCACAGCTTTATATGGAGCATCTATGGGGCCATAATGAACGGTGCAGAGCATTCTATATGGCACAGCTTTATGTGGAGCATCTATGGGGCAATAATGAACGGTATGGAGCATCTATTTTTATTTTTGAAATTCACCGGTAGCTGCTGCATTTCCTACCCCAGGTTTATACTCGAGTCAATAAGTTTTCCCAGTTTTTTGTGGCAAAATTAGGGGGGGTCGGCTTATACTCGAGTATATACGGTATATATATTTCACACATTTCCATACAAATGCTGGGAGTATTGCACATATTAATGCAGTATTTCGGAGATGGCTCTCATTTGTAACACTATTGCTGAATAGATGGAACAGACCTAAGAAAGCAAGGAAGTAAAAATGAACTGTTGGCTTATAAACCTGCATTGACAGTGTGAAATTAGAGATGTGTTCTGTGCCAATGATTATTATCAGAATATTTTAGGTTATTAGTTTGATCTGTGATTTGGGAATAAGGATGTTTGTGAGTGATTTTGCTGCATGGCCATTTTGTGCTTTATAAAACAAACATTACTGAAAGCTTAATTTCATCCTGCAGGGACAAGAAAGTTGGATAAAGAGATTATCAAGTACCAATTGTAACCTGGATCCTATTACTTAGGCAATCTCTGCAATGCAGCTATTTTATCAGGCTGATATGCCGCACATAAGAACAGGGTTGCCTAGCAAACGGCAACCTATTAGAGCTACATAGAAAATGCACTTCACATAAGGACTAGAGGAGAGGTGTTGTGTCTCACTAATAGCCTCTCACATTTCAGCATTATGAAGATTATACTTGTATCTACTAAATTACTATCAAAAAGACATAATTGCTTATTTTTGGTAGGTTTTCATTCACTGCCATTTATAACTTATACTTACCCCTGGATCCACTTTATTAGCAGTCACAATGAGACTTCGCTCAGTAAGGCTTCCCACCTCTATAGATACACACAAGGGCAGCTATTCCGATTTAGGGATTTTTTTACTGCTGCACAACCTCTTCTTAATAACTTCAGTGCCCCATATACAATAAAAACACTATATTTACCTTTTACAGTGGTGCCATTCCAACCATGTTGGTGGTGGTATTCCTATCAGGTCATATCACATTATGTTATGTGACTACTGCAGCTAATCAGCGGCTGCTGATTGGCTGCAGCCTTTACTATTTTGTCAGAGCCACGTCTACACCCATGGAATATTGATGAAATGCAGCTGATCAGTGGCTGGAATGACATGAGGTGAGTAGAGTTGAATGGCATCAGGCAAGTAGAGAGTGGAATTATGTGAGGAGAGTGGAGAGTGGAATTGCCTGAGGCGAGTAGAGAGTAGAATGGTGTGAGGAGAGAGTGGAATAGCATGAGGCAAGTAGAGAGTGGAATGGCGTGAGAGCAGAGAGAGGAATGGCATGAGGCGAGTAGATAGTGGAATGGTGTGAGGTGAGTAGAGAGTAGAATGGTGTGAGGAGAGAGTGGAATGGCGTGAGGTGAGTAGAGAGTAGAATGGTGTGAGGAGAGAGTGGAATAGCATGAGGCAAGTAGAGAGTGAAATGGCGTGAGGAGAGTAGAGTGGAATTGTCTGAGGCGAGTAGAGAGTAGAATGGTATGAGAGTGGAATGGCGTGAGGAGAGTAGAGTGGAATGGCGTGAGGAGAGTAGAGTGGAATGGCGTGAGGAGAGCAGAGAGTAGAATGGCATGAGGCGAGTAGATAGTGGAATGGCGTGAGGCGAGTAGAGAGTAGAATGGTGTGAGGAGAGAGTGGAATGGCATGAGGCAAGTAGAGAGTGGAATGGCGTGAGGAGAGTAGAGATTGGTATGGCATGAGGCGAGTAGAGAGTGGAATGGCGTGAGGTGAGCAGAGAGTAGAATGGTGTGAGGAGTGGAATGGCGTGAGGAGAGTAGAATGGTGTGAGAGTGGAATGGCATGAGGCAAGTAGAGAGTGGAATGGCGTGAGGATAGTAGAGATTGGTATGGCATGAGGCGAGTAGATAGTGGAATGGAGTGAGGTGAGCAGAGAGTAGAATGGTGTGAGGAGTGGATTGGTGTGAGGCGAGTAGAGAGTAGAATGGTGTGAACAGAGAGTGGAATGGCATGAGGCAAGTAGAGAGTGAATGGCTTGAGGAGAGTAGAGATTAGTATGTCATGAGGCGAGTAGAGAGTGGAATAGCGTGAGGTGAGTAGAGAGTGTTATTTTATGTGGGTCACTGAAGTGATTAAGCTGGGATTGTCCAGTATTTGACAACCCCCTTAATGACCGCAGCAACCTTATAATGCACAAGTAAGGCCCAAGTCATCATACCTACTTGAAGCTGCCTGGTGCCACAGATTTCCAGGGGCCTTTTCACAACATTTGGACCAAAACGTAGAGAAAATTAGCCAAAATTAGGGCTACATTAGCAGCAGTAGTTGGTATTACCTGTGGTGTAATGAACCTATGATATAAAGGGAACCTTGGAAACTTACATTTGGAGAGCCAGGGTGTAAGAATGAACAGTTCTCTTATATTAAAGGGAGCCTATCACCCTCAAAATGATTTCTAGACTTGCTATAGTGATATAGGGGACTTCATGCCTATACAAATCATACTAGCACTTGTTACTAATACAGGGCTTGTGAAATTAGCATTTCATTCATATTCATATGAGAGGGCTTTGGTGCACCCACGGCGTGGCCATGAGCTGGGTGCACCGTTACGCCCCCTCAATTTGCATGTTGGGGACTGCCCTGGCTTGTGATGCGTAGCGCTCACTCCTAGAGCGAATGCTGCCGCGTGTGTGTGCGCATGAGCACGGATACTGGCAGTGTTAGCCATTTGTGCACACAGGGGCTGGCACGCTCTCTTACCTGGCTCTCTGTGGACACCATGAGTGGAATCAGCAGAGAGCCGTTTCCATGGAATATGCCATAAATGCCATCACTACAGCCAAGCACTATGCATAGCAATGAATAGAGAGGAAAAACTTCTCTATTCACCGCTGGTCAGATGCCAGATAAAATGTGGTAAAGGGAGACCACCATTCTGAAGAAAGGTGCGGATCGCAGAATTAGATCTCATAACACAACCCATTTAATTCTACCAAAGACTCTTTTTCGGTTCTCAGCTATCTTAGGAAATCTTTCCTTTTCGTTTTGTTATTGCTACAAGTAATGGGGTGAGATGTCCTCTGCTCCTGGACCAGTAGTGACCTATAATGGATCTGTATTGTTATTCTATAAGCAAAGAAAATCTGTGATATAAATTGACTATTTTACATATTTTTAATGGATATCTAGTGAAAAATTTTGAATGTGTAGCTACATCACTTGACGGTCATCTAGACAGTACGCTTGCTAGTATCCGTATCACCTCACTGTCCAATAACCCTAAACGTCTCTTTGACACTTACCAGTCCCTACTCAACCCAAGAGTGCAGGCCCCAACCACTGATCTCCGCGCTGACGATCTGGCCAATTACTTCAAAGAAAAAATTGACCACATTCGACAGGAAATCATCTCCCAATCTCTTCATACCATGCACTGTCCTCCCTCCCCCACTGCATCTAGTTCACTCTCTGACTTTGAACCAGTTACAGAAGAAGAATTAAATCAGGCTCCTTGCATCTTCTCGCCCAACCACTTGCACCAGTGACCCCATTCCGTCACATCTCCTCCAGTCTCTTTCCCCGGCTGTCACCTCTCACCTAACAAAAATGTTCAACCTTTCTCTCACTTCCGGTATTTTTCCTTCCTCATTTAAGCATGCCATCATACATCCATTACTTAAAAAAACCTTCCCTCGATCAAAACTGTGCCGCTAATTATAGACCTGTCTCTAATATTCCCTTCATCTCTAAACTCCTCGAACGCCTGGTCCACTCCCGTCTTACCCGCTATCTCTCAGATAACTCTCTTCTCGAGCCTCTTCAATCTGGTTTCCGCTCTTTTCACTCTACTGAAACTGCCCTCACTAAAGTCTCTAATGACCTACTAACAGCTAAATCTAATGGTCACTACTCCATGCTAATTCTCTTGGATCTCTCCGCAGCATTCGACACTGTGGATCATCAGATCCTCCTCACTATGCTCCGCTCCATCGGCCTCAAAGACACCGTTCTCTCCTGGTTCTCCTCCTATCTCTCTAACAGCTCCTTCACTGTATCTTTTGCTGGTTCCTCCTCCTCTCACCTTCCCCTTACTGTTGGGGTTCCTCAAGGATCAGTCCTAGGCCCCCTCCTTTTCTCTTTGTATACTGCCCCTATTGGACAAACAATCAGTAGATTTGGTTTCCAGAACCATCTCTATGCTGATGACACCCAATTATACACTTCTTCTCCTGTTATCACGCCAACCTTTTTAGTAAACACCAGTGATTGTCTTACTGCTGTCTCTAACATCATGTCCTCCCTCTATCTGAAACTGAACCTGTCAAAAACTGAACTCCTCGTGTTTTCTCCCTCTATTAACCTACCTTTGCCTGACATTGCCATCTCTGTGTGTGGTTCCACCATTACTCCAAAGCAACATGCCCGCTGCCTTGGGGTCATACTTGATTCCGAGCTTTCATTCACCCCCACATCCGATCACTGGCTCGCTCTTATCTGCATCTCAAAAACATTTCTAGAATTCGCCCTTTTCTTACTTTCGACTCTGCAAAAACTCTTACTGTTTCACTTATTCATTCTCGTCTGGACTATTGTAACTCTCTACTAATTGGCCTCCCTCTTACCAAACTTTCCCCTCTCCAATCTGTCCTGAATGCTGCAGACAGGATCATATTCCTCACCAACCGTTACACCGATGCCTCTACCTTGTGCCAGTCATTACACTGGTTACCCATCCACTCAAGAATCCAGTACAAAACTACCCTCATCCACAAATCACTCCATGGCTCAGCACCACCCTACATCTCCTCTCTGGTCTCAGTCTACCACCCTACCCGTGCCCTCTGCTCCGCTAATGACCTCAAGTTAGCATCCTCAATAATCAGAACCTCCCATTCCCGTCTCCAAGACTTTACACGTGCTGCGCCGATTCTTTGGAATGCACTACCTAGGTTAATACGATTAATCCCCAATCCCCACAGTTTTAAGCGTGCCCTAAAAACTCATTTGTTCAGATTGGCCTACCGCCTCAACGCATTAAAGGGAACCTGTCACCCCGAAATTCGCGGGTGAGGTAAGCCCACCGGCATCAGGGGCTTATCTACAGCATTCTGTAATGCTGTAGATAAGCCCCCGATGTTACCTGATGTTTTCTCCTCTTTCAGGTAACATCGGGGGCTTATCTACAGCATTACAGAATGCTGCAGATAAGCCCCTGATGCCGGTGGGCTTACCTCACCCGCGAATTTCGGGGTGACAGGTTCCCTTTAACCTAACTATCCCTGTGTGGTCCATTCAAAAAAACAATCAGGTTCCTTGCAACATGTTCTCATACACTTTATGCAGTTAATAGCCCTCTGTGTCTGTACTGCTACATACTTAGGCAGTTAACTGGTTCATGCAGCTTTACATGAACACCTGAGCCTTACACTATGACTGGTCCGAATAACTAAAGCAATTGTTACCATCCACCTCTCGTGTCTCCCCTTTTCCTCATAGTTTGTAAGCTTGCGAGCAGGGCCCTCATTCCTCTTGGTATCTATTTTGAACTGTGATTTCTGTTATGCTGTAATGTCTATTGTCTGTATAAGTCCCCTCTATAATTTGTAAAGCGTTGCGGAATATGTTGGCGCTATATAAATAAAATTATTACGGTATTATCCGTAAAGGGTTTGGCCACTCCTTTTAAAATGATGGTCTATCCTCAGTAATCAATATCTGATCAGATACTGGGGGTGGAGGGGGAGTACAACAACCGAAAACCGACACTGATCAGTTGCTACCAGTGGCGGCAAAATTTCTTGGATGATGCTGGAACACAGCAGCTCGGTTATTTCTCGGTTATAGTAGCCATGGCTGGGTGCTGCAGATCTGTGAATCTGAAGACACAAAAGAGAATAGTAAAACCAAAAACACTCCGTTTGAAAAAATGTTGCAGTAATTCGCAAGTGCTAGTAAAAGCTACTAGCACTTGCGAATTACTGCAACATTTTTTCAAACTGAGTGTTTTTGGTTTTACTATTCTCTTTTGTGTCTTCAGGTTTCTTGGTGGTGTGTGAACATGATCATACAGACTTGTTCACTGTGCAAGTAGCCCATGTGTTCCTGTTTCCAGATCTGTGAATCTGTAGTACCCATTCCCGGCCACTATAGTTTTGGTGGAGCTGCTGTATTCCAGCAGCATTCAAGAACTCCTGACCGCCACCAGTAGCAACTGATCGGCAGGGTTGGGGAATGTTGAACCCCCACCAATCAGGTATTGATATCAGATATCAATGAAAAAGTAGTGGATAAAACCCTTTTACAAGAAACATTAATGAGGGTAGGGGGCTCCAAGAAGAGAAATAAGCAGACTTAGCAATGCTATTAACACAAATTGTACTGTGTGTACCCAGCTTCTGCGGCGCAGTAAGGTTTTAATCAAATTATTTGTTTTAATCAGTATTTCTACTTATTCCTCACTAATCTTTAGCGCCTTCTCTGGACTGCAATTATAAAATTAAACAAAGCATGAGAGATTACAGAAGTCTGCTATGTTCCAGCTTACATGTGGACCTGATTTATCCTGCTAAGTCCATTGTTAAAGCTTGGCAGTTCGGAGATATTGATAAATGTAAGCACATTATTGATGCCACTTAGAAAAAACACAAGATTGATTATTTACCCAGAGGTGCACTGGCATAAGCAATGACCATCAATACCAGTATACTGCTGACTAACACACAACAAAATGCCTACAAGACCAGGAGTTCATTTACAATTACTGTGATTTTCTCAGCATTAAACTGGGACTATCCTGTGCGTTATAGATATAACTGTAGTTCAGTTCACCACTTAGTGAGAAAAACCTACAGAACTACCGTACATTTCAGAAAATGTATTGATCCAAGTACCGGGATACATGAATATGTCCCCTATTTAGCCAAGGGACCTGATCACATAGGGCCCGATTTATGAAGACTGACATTGTGCATGGCACAGCTGAAGGAGGATGGACCTAATACATTAAAGGGTGCACACCTCTTAATGAATTATGCACTTCTTAGCGCCATCAGAAATGTTACTCCAGTCAGGGACTGGAGTACAGTTCTGGTGTAATTTACACTACCAATCTGGAGTAAATTTTGATGAGTTTGCCAGGGTGGGACTCGTCATGTCTTATTCCACCCAAGCTCCATCCACATTGGTGGAGCTTGGCTAGACAGGAGTAAAAACAGTAAAACTCAACATTTTTGTGCAACTTACTTCAAGTTGTGTCATTTCTGTGCGATAGTTCAAGGTGCTTTACGACAAAAGAAATGGCAAAAACACTTTAAGGAATCAGGTCCAAATGTTTCTGCATTACATTTTGGGGAACCAGCGAGTAACCAGATACATGGGTAACCCCCTACGAAGTCATAGACTGCTAAGACAAGTTCAAATTGACTCAGTTTGTGCTTCTTTCTTAGAGTCAATCCTTTCAGACTAGAACAACAACACAGTAGATTGAGACAACAAAAGTCTGAACCCCTTGGTTGTTTGAATGATTGGTATGTAATACTACATTGCCCAATGCAGCACCCGCTACAGTGAAAGATTATTACCAGGAGGAAAAGCTGCCTGAACCGCCATCAGCGAGACGGGGGAGAGGTATAACGGAGACACAATCTATTGTAGTATTTACAGTTTACGTACAAAGAAGAAAAGAATGTGTATGTAAATATGGCCAATGTGAAGACTGACAAGGGGGATGTGCTGACTTCTACAATAAGTCACTCAGCCATCCCCCATCACACACAGCAATAATGGACAGACTATCTGCCAGGACCCAGTAATATACCCCATGCTATTCCATTCTTTATACCAGGCTGCCACTACAGGCCCCCTCCAGTACTTCTGGCTTTACAGTATAAGCATGTACAGATGGACACTGCTGGGTAAAGCGTTGCTGTTTCCTTCCCAGTGCGACAAGTCCACACATGCCGTTTTCTTATGCCTCCACAGGGTAAGCATGCAAAATATACACAGCAGGGGCAGGGCAGACGGAAGGTGGTGCCATCACATAGTTACTAAATGAAGGCAGGAAGAAGACCTGATGAAGTAGAGGCAAACAACTCAGAAGATAGACAACCAGAAAGACCAACATTTAGGTTTCTGTATGATTAGAAGCTGGTTGTTTTTTGTAATACTGCTTTAATATCTGCTGTAGAATGGGCAGGATGTTAAAGACGTTGTCCAGTTACACGATACCGATGACCTAGCCTCTAGCGTAGGTCATCAATGTCAAACTGGTGGGGGCCTGACAACCGGCACCTCCACCGATCATCTGTTATTAGCATTGGCGGATCCTATTCCAGAGCACATCACATTGAGCCGAGCAGTGCTGTCACGTTCAGTGTGTACAACAGCTGATTGGTGGGTGTTGGCGCTGGACTCCCACCAACCTGAAATTGATAACCTGTCTTAAGGATTGGTCAACATGTGAGTGGACAACCCTTTTAATGACATTGCCAATGATCTGTCTGTAGTCCTAGGGATGCGTCACTGGCTATACTTGAATTAAACATATGCTGTAACGCACAACTCCAGTGTGCGCTTTAAATGTAAGCGTCCTGCCCCCATTCTTATACTCACCTCCCAGTGGCTTCACCTTTTACCGACACCACTCCAATCCCGTGACTCCATCTTGTGCCTATAACTTCTGACTGGCCGGAAGTCAGAAGTCACAAGTGCTCAATGCAAGCCTATGACAGCCAGAACAAGGATGTTGGAAAGTGACCTCCGCGCCGCTCCATGAAACACTGGAGCTGCCAGTGAGTTTAGGACAGGAGGCAGGGGAATTACTTTTAAAGCACCACTCCAGCGGGGCAATAAAAAACACTGGAGTGGTGCTTTAAATAGAATTTGTTAGCACATTTTTACACATTGATTTGGTGGTATGGCTGTATAGATGCTTGGCCGCGAATAAAAATAACTTCTTTGTAGAGATCTGATGTCCGTTCATGACAAATCTAATGTAGAAGTCGTATGCAGATCAGGCTGGAAGTTCATTGGGGGCAGTCCTGACGCATGAACACGCCCCCAGTGCACTTCCAGCCTGATTTATCTCAGCAGTTAGCTTTATGGCAACTACGGTACTTATTGTTCTGACCTGTATGTCGCTTCCATTTACAACATGCAATATTCATTAATTATTTAACGTGCATTTTTCTGCAGTGCAGTCAGTGCTTAGACTTTTTAACCCCTTCATGCGGCTCAAAGACACTACTTATTAGGCAGCACAGCTGCATAATTTCCTTCTGAAGGTACAAGTGAGAGTTTTAGATGTGCTCTTAATATTGTGCTGTCACCCCTGCTGTGATTACTCATGGCATTATAGGAGAACAGTTCAATTTGTCTGCAACAAAAAAGTCACAGGTACGCCATCAATCAAAGTATCAATCGAGAATGTTTTTTTCTGCACTAACTCTGTTCAATTATTATTAAAGAACACTAGGATCTTTATCAAGCTGTCCAATTCAGGAGAATGCAGTTTTATACATAGATTAATGGCGCCGTATGTTAGGCCTGTGTGGCACTAATAATATGCACCTAGAGATCCCAAATATAAAAACGATAGATCAGGAGGCTGAGCTCTGCTAAATCTAATATACCCACATAATAAAAGTTTTATAGACCAATATTATCAGTGTGATGTCAGGGACCACTGCACCAATACCAAACTACTAATGAAATGTAGGAACACTATCCAAGGAGACATATTGACATGGCGTTGGCAATGACACCTTGTCATGTAATCCTTCTGTAGTAAGTGTATCCCTACAAACCGCTTTGTAGATTTCTTTAGATAACTACTATTCAGGGAATTCCTGAAGATATAATCAAACAGGACAAGCACAAGGTCAAAAGTGGCCAGTTTTTGCTTATTTTTTTCTCGCTGCTCCGTTAGTATTCCGTTCTTAAATGGAGCCAGAGATATGGCCATTTTATTCAGTGCTCATTTTTATGGTCTTTGCAAAGGGGGTTTGCTCACAGGATTCTCTTCGGTGTGCCGTTAGGGTTTTCTATTATTTTGTGAGCAATGTCACCTTGGTTAAGACCATAAAGAGGAGCACTACGTTAAAAGGCTAATATCTCTGGAAACGTATGACAGATTGAAAAACAAACAAAAAAAAACAGAATACTCAGGGAATGAAATAAGAGAAAAAAATATCTTCTTTTGATATGATGTTACAGTAAGTCCTCTTACATATGCATTGGGTGTGTAACAGGCTGCAGAACAAGGGGATGCAATCATTTTTAATACAAATAATAATAAATTAAGAAATAAATATATAAGGCAAGAATACAGGCACAAACTGACAAATCATTTTTACGCAAATTGCAAGCGGTCACAATTGGGTTTTTCTAAGGCCGGTTTCACACGTCAGTGGCTCCGGTACGTGAGGTGACAGTTTCCTCACGTACCGGAGACACTGACTCACGTAGACACATTAAAATCAATGTGTCTCTGCACATGTCAGCGTGTTTTCACGGACCGTGTGTCCGTTTGGAAAACACAGGGACATGTCAGTGTTCGTTTGAGCGCACGTATTAAACGGACCCATTAAAGTCAATGGGTCCGTGTAAAACACATACTGCACACGGATGTTGTCCGTGTGCAGTCCGTGTGCCATGCAGGAGACAGCGCTACAGTAAGCGCTGTCCCCCCAGCGTGGTGCTGAAGCCGCCATTCATTTCTTCTCTCCAGCAGCGTTCGCCCCATAGGGGTGGAGCCGCATATTCATCACTGTAATGGACGGCACCACGTGACCGCTCATACAGGAGAAGCTGCAGCGAGGAGAACAAGCAGCGAGGGAGCCGGGTAAGTATTTTATTAACAGCGGGGGGGCGCACAGGGGGTGGGAGGGGGTTGGGGACAGGGATCTTTTTTCTTTTTTTAAACACCAAAAAAAAAAAAGATTTTTCATATCTTCTCTCCAGCGAACGCTGCTGGAGAGAAGAAATGAATGGCGGCTTCAGCACCAGATGCAGGGGACAGCGCTTAACTGTAGCGCCGTCTCCTGCACGGTGCGTGTGGTACCCAGTCGGCACACGGATGCCGCACGTGTGCCACACTGATGTGGCACGTGAGCACACGGACACTGATAATTCCGGTACCGATTTTTCTGGTACTGGAATTATCTGGACGTGTGAGACTGGCCTAACAGACAAGCCAATTAATATAGAATGACATCCGAATCCTGTGTACTATTCTGTCCAAGAATATACTGCCAGATTCACAAATCTGAAAATGATAAGAACCATAGGGATGGGATCGTCACACTTTCTGATGGATTATACGTTTCCTGCATGTTAAACTGTCACCCAGAAACTTCAAACTATAGGACAAATATATCATTTCTGCCTTTATTAATTAGTGTAAAAGTAGACTAGGCTGACAGAGGCGCATATTTGGAGCATCCTGCCATGTATTTGGTCTGCCCAACAACACTTTGTGGTTGATTTACATTAGACCAATATTTTGTGACTACATTTTGTTGCAGTTTGGTGCATGTCAACGCACTTGCTTTCTTTTCTAAACTCCTTCTCAAAACAGTTTTTAAATACGGTACAAATTATGTTAAAATTCTTGCCCTGCAGCAGCGATACGCACAGGGATGGTCCCCACCTGCATCCCCTCCTTGATTGTGGCATGTGGATCCCATATTAGCAGTAGCTATATAATAAGCCCTTGCACAACTACCACATGCATTTCTCCTTTTTTGAGGTTACCCGTTTTGTAGATATTCTTTTTATCTAATTTTCAATAAATAATGTAATTTTTAATACATGTGACATATTTCTCTTCTTTATCCTGGAAATGTATACATGGTCAGATTGTGTTTATGCATCTAATTAAGTAGGTAAAATGGAGGGGGATTGTTAATTTGATAGTTTACACATTGTACTCCTCTCCTATGGTGACCCATAGCATTGGTTTTCTGGTGCCCGGCGGTCTCTGTGCCCTGGGACTCTTGCCTTTCCAATCACAGGCTGCAGGCAGTCACGTGAGAGGTCATCACAGGAGACCAGAGGTACAGGGAAATCTTTCTATGGCAATGCAAAAGGGGTACCATATTTGTTGGACTACATTAACCCCTTCAAGACCCAGCCTATTTTGACCTTAAAGACCTTGCCGTTTTTTGCAATTCTGACCAGTGTCCCTTTATGAGGTAATAACTCAGGAACGCTTCAACGGATCCTAGCGGTTCTGAGATTGTTTTTTCGTGACATATTGGGCTTCATGTTAGTGGTAAATTTAGGTCAATAAATTCTGCATTTATTTGTGATAAACACGGAAATTTGGCGAAAATTTTGAAAATTTCGCAATTTTCACATTTTGAATTTTTATTCTGTTAAACCAGAGAGATATGTGACACAAAATAGTTAATAAATAACATTTCCCACATGTTTACTTTACATCAGCACAATTTTGGAAACAAAATTTTTTTTTGTTAGGAAGTTATAAGGGTTAAAATTCGACCAGCGATTTGTCATTTTTACAACGAAATTTACAAAACCATTTTTTTTAGGGACCACCTCACATTTGAAGTCAGTTTGAGGGGTCTATATGGCTGAAAATACCCAAAAGTGACACCATTCTAAAAACTGCACCCCTCAAGGTACTCAAAACCACATTCAAGAAGTTTATTAACCCTTCAGGTGCTTCACAGCAGCAGAAGCAACATGGAAGGAAAAAATGAACATTTAACTTTTTAGTCACAAAAATTATCTTTTAGCAACAATTTTTTTATTTTCCCAATGGTAAAAGGAGAAACTGAACCACGAAAGTTGTTGTCCAATTTGTCCTGAGTACGCTGATACCTCATATGTGGGGGTAAACCACTGTTTTGGCGCACGGCAGGGCTTGGAAGGGAAGGAGCGCCATTTGACTTTTTGAATCAAAAATTGGCTCCACTCTTTAGCGGACACCATGTCACGTTTGGAGAGCCCCCGTGTGCCTAAAAATTGGAGCTCCCCCACAAGTGACCCCATTTTGGAAACTAGACGCCCCAAGGAACTTATCTAGATGCATAGTGAGCACTTTGAACCCCCAGGTGCTTCACAAATTGATCCGTAAAAATGAAAAAGTACTTTTTTTTCACAAAAAAATTCTTTTAGCCTCAATTTTTTCATTTTCACATGGGCAACAGGATAAAATGGATCCTAAAATGTGTTGGGCAATTTCTCCTGAGTACACCAATACCTCACATGTGGAGGTAAACCACTGTTTGGGCACATGGTAAGGCTCGGAAGGGAAGGAGCGCCATTTGACTTTTTGAATGAAAAATTATTTCCATCGTTAGCGGACACCATGTCGCGTTTGGATAGCTCCTGTGTGCCCAAACATTGGCGCTCCCCCACAAGTGACCCCATTTTGGAAACTAGACCCCCCCAAGGAACTTATCTAGATGCATATTGAACACTTTAAACCCCCAGGTGCTTCACAGAAGTTTATAACGCAGAGCCATGAAAATAAAAAATAATTTTTCTTTCCTCAAAAATGATTTTTTAGCCTGGAATTTCCTATTTTGCCAAGGATAATAGGAGAAATTGGACCCCAAATATTGTTGTCCAGTTTGTCCTGAGTACGCTGATACCCCATATGTGGGGGTAAACCACTGTTTGGGCGCACGGCAGGGCTCGGAAGGGATGGCACGCCATTTGGCTTTTTAAATGGAAAATTAGCTCCAATCATTAGCGGACACCATGTCACGTTTGGAGAGCCCCTGTGTGCCTAAACATTGGAGATCCCCCAGAAATGACACCATTTTAGAAACTAGACCCCCAAAGGAACTAATCTAGATGTGTGGTGAGGACTTTGAACCCCCAAGTGCTTCACAGAAGTTTATAACGCAGAGCCATGAAAATAAAAAAAAAAATTATTTTCTCAAAAATGATCTTTTAGCCTGCAATTTTTTATTTTCCCAAGGGTAACAGGAGAAATTTGACCCCAAAAGTTGTTGTCCAGTTTCTCCTGAGTACGCTGATACCCCATATGTGGGGGTAAATCACTGTTCGGGCACATGCCGGGGCTCGGAAGTGAAGTAGTGACGTTTTGAAATGCAGACTTTGATGGAATGCTCTGTGGGCGTCACGTTGCGTTTGCAGAGCCCCTGATGTGGCTTAACAGTAGAAACCCCCCACAAGTGACCCCATTTTGGAAACTAGACCCTGAAAGGAACTTATCTAGATGTGTGGTGAGCACTTTGAACCCCCAAGTGCTTCATAGAAGTTTATAATGCAGAGCCGTGAAAATAATAAATACGTTTTCTTTCCTCAAAAATAATTATTTAGCCCAGAATTTTTTATTTTCCCAAGGGTTACAGGAGAAATTGGACCCCAAAAGTTGTTGTCCAGTTTCTCCTGAGTACGCTGATACCCCATATGTGGGGGTAAACCACTGTTTGGGCACACGTCGGGGCTCAGAAGGGAAGTAGTGACTTTTGAAATGCAGACTTTGATGGAATGGTCTGCGGGTGTCACGTTGCGTTTGCAGAGCCCCTGGTGTGCCTAAACAGTAGAAACCCCCCACAAGTGACCCCATTTTAGAAACTAGACCCCCCAAGGAACTTATCTAGATATGTGGTGAGCACTTTGAACCCCCAAGTGCTTCACAGACGTTTACAACGCAGAGCCGTGAAAATAAAAAATCATTTTTCTTTCCTCAAAAATTATGTTTTAGCAAGCATTTTTTTAGATTCACAAGGGTAACAGGAGAAATTGGACCCCAGTAATTGTTGCGCAGTTTGTCCTGAGTATGCTGGTACCCCATATGTGGGGGTAAACCACTGTTTGGGCACACGTCAGGGCTCGGAAGTGAGGGAGCACCATTTGACTTTTTGAATACGAGATTGGCTGGAATCAATGGTGGCGCCATGTTGCGTTTGGAGACCCCTGATGTGCCTAAACAGTGGTAACCCCTCAATTCTAACTCCAACACTAACCCCAACACACCCCTAACCCTAATCCCAACTGTAGCCATAATCCTAATCACAACCCTAACCCCAACACACCCCTAACCACAACCCTAACCCCAACACACCCCTAACCACAACACTAACCCCAACACACCCCTAACCCTAACCACAACCCTAATTCCAACCCTAACCCTAAGGCTATGTGCCCACGTTGCGGATTCGTGTGAGATATTTCCGCACCATTTTTGAAAAATCTGCGGGTAAAAGGCACTGTGTTTTACCTGCGGATTTTCCGCGGATTTCCAGTGTTTTTTGTGCGGATTTCACCTGCGGATTCCTATTGAGGAACAGGTGTAAAACGCTGCGGAATCCGCACAAAGAATTGACATGCTGCGGAAAATACAACGCAGCGTTCCCGCGCGGTATTTTCCGCACCATGGGCACAGCGGATTTGGTTTTTCATATGTTTACATGGTACTGTAAACCTGATGGAACACTGCTGCGAATCCGCAGCCAAATCCGCACCGTGTGCACATAGCCCAATTCTAAAGGTATGTGCACACGCTGCGGAAAACGCTGCGGATCCGCAGCAGTTTCCCATGAGTGTACAGTTCAATGTAAACCTATGGGAAACAAAAATCGCTGTACACATGCTGCGGAAAAACTGCACGGAAACGCAGCGGTTTACATTCCGCAGCATGTCACTTCTTTGTGCGGATTCCGCAGCGGTTTTACAACTGCTCCAATAGAAAATCGCAATTGTAAAACCGCAGTGAAATGCGCAGAAAAAAACGCGGTAAATCCGCCATAAATCCGCAGCGGTTTAGCACTGCGGATTTATCAAATCCGCAGCGGAAAAATCCGCAGAGGACCAGAATACGTGTGCACATTCCTAACCCTAACCCTAGCCCTAACCCTAGCCCTAACCCTAGCCCTAACCCTAGCCCTAACCCTACCCCTAACCCTACCCCTATTCTAACATTAGTGGGAAAAAAAAAATTTCTTTATTTTTTTATTGTCCCTACCTATGGGGGTGACAAAGGGGGGGGGGTCATTTATTATTTTTTTTATTTTGATCACTGAGATAGATTATATCTCAGTGATCAAAACGCACTTTGGAACGAATCTGCCGGCCGGCAGATTCGGCGGGCGCAGTGCGTATGCGCCCGCCATTTTGGAAGATGGCGGCGCCCAGGGAGAAGACGGACGGGACCACGGCTGGATCGGTAAGTATGATAGGGTGTGGGGGGGACCACGGGGGGGGGGATCGGAGCACGGGGGGGGGGGGGAATCGGAGCGCGGGAGGGGTGGAACGGAGCGCGGGGGGCGTGGAATGGAGCACGGGGGGGCTGGAATGGAGCACGGGGGGGTGGAACGGAGCACGGGGGGGGGTGGATCGGAGTGCAGGGGGGGTGATTGGAGCACGGGGGGGTGATTGGAGCACGGGGGGAGCGGACACGAGCACGGGGGGGAGCGGAGCACAGGGCGGAGGGGAGCCGGAGCAGTGTACCGGCCAGATCGGGGGGGTGGGGGGGCGATCGGAGGAGTGGGGTGGGGGCACACTAGTATTTCCAGCCATGGCCGATGATATTTCAGCATCGGCCATGGCTGGATTGTAATATTTCACCCGTTATAATGGGTGAAATATTACAAATCGCTCTGATTGGCAGTTTCACTTTCAACAGCCAATCAGAGCGATCGTAGCCACGAGGGGGTGAAGCCACCCCCCCCTGGGCTAAACTACCACTCCCCCGGTCCCTGCAGATCGGGTGAAATGGGAGTTAACCCTTTCACCCGATCTGCAGGGACGCGATCTTTCCATGACGCCGCATAGGCGTCATGGGTCGGAATGGCACCGACTTTCATGACGCCTACGTGGCGTCATGGGTCGGGAAGGGGTTAAGAGGCATACCAGGTTTAGACAGCAGAAAAAAATAAGAAAAACATATTTCATACTAATTAAAACTTCCCTGTTGGGATACAGAAGTAGAGAGGTCAATATCTCTAATTTTAATGAACTAAGGTAAAAAAAAAAATAGAGGTAATAGATCTACTGTTAGTGATTGTCTGCAGTATGTGCTGTATACACACGTAGCTTTACAGCATGCACACTATGTACACTCTGCAGCTCATACATACATCTATAATATAATGCTGGGAGTGTCACTCTGTCCGAAGCCTTTATAGACTGCGCAAGCGCCGGCGCAGTCTGGCCCCCACAGAGTGACGCTCCCAGGAGATCGCGGTATGCGTAAACACTGAACGCACACCACAATCTCCACCGGAGAGTCAGGGACCGCCAGGAGGGTAAGTATATTCACCTGTCCCACATTCCAGCGCTGCGTGCGGCTCCGTCTCCCGGGTTCTCTGCTGTGACGTTCCCAGTTCAGAGGGCGCGATGACGCGCTTAATGCGCGCCGGCGCCGCCCTCTGACTAAACAGTCACAGTCACAGCCAGAGGAGCCGGAAGATGGCGGCGCGCAGTGCTGGAACGGGACAGACAGGTGAGTATAGCAAGTGCTGGGGACCTGAGCTAGCAGTGACTCCGGCACCTGACCCCCACAGCGCGCCGGTGTCCCCGCCTGCTCAGGCCCCCAGCACTCGGTGCCCAGCGACGATAGGGGAGTATGGTTTTTTTTTTTTATATATATATATATGGCAGCAGCATACGGGGCATATATAATGGAGCATCTTATGGGGGGCATATAATACAATGGTGGCGCAGGATGGCAGCAGCACATGACAGAACGGGCGCAGGATGGCAGCAGCACATGACAGAACGGGCGCAGGATGGCAGCAGCACATGACAAACGGGCGCAGGATGGCACCAGCACATGACAGAACGGGTGCAGGATGGCAGCAGCACATGACAGAATGGGCGCAGGATGGTAGCAGAACATGACAGAACGGGCGCAGGATAGCAGCAGCACATGACAGAACGGGCGCAGGATGGTAGCAGCACATGACAGAACGGGCGCAGGATGGTAGCAGCACATGACAGAACGGGCGCACGATGGCAGCAGCACATGACAAAACGGGCGCAGGATGGGAGCAGCACATGACAGAACGGGGGCGCAGGATGGCAGCAGCACATGACAGAACGGGCGCAGGATGGGAGCAGCACATGACAGAACGGGGGTGCAGGATGGGAGCAGCACATGACAGAACGGTGGCGCAGGATAGCAGCAGCACATGACAGAACGGGGGCACAGGATGGGAGCAGCACATGACAGAACAGGGGCACAGGATGGGAGCAGCACATGACAGGATGGGAGCACCAAATGACAGAATGGAGGCGCAGGATGGGTGCAGAACATGTCAGAATGGAGGCGCAGGATGGGCGCAGCACATGTCACAATGGGGGCGCAGGATGGGACCAGCACATGACAGAATGGGGGCGCAGGATGGGTGCAACACATGACAGAATGGGGGCGCAAGATGGGTGCAGAACATGTCAGAATGGAGGCACAGGATGGGTGCAGAACATGTCAGAATGGGGGCGCAGGATGGGAGCAACACATGTCACAATGGGGGCGCAGGATGGAAGCAGTACATGACAGAATGGGGGCGCAGGATGGGTGCAATACATGACAGAATGGGGGCGCAGGATGGGTGCAACACATGGCAGGATGGGGGCGCAGGATGGGTGCAGCACATGACAGGATGGGGACGCAGGATGGAGCAGCACATGTCAGAATGGGGGTGCAGGATGGGAGCAGCACATGACAGAATGGGGGCGCAGGATGGGTGCAACACATGTCAGGATGGGGACGCAGGATGGAGCAGCTCATGACAGGATGGGGACGCAGGATGGAGCAGCACATACCAGGATGGAGACCATATACCAATATAGATGCTAGCCACCCGGGCGTAGAACGGGTTCAATAGCTAGTACACAATACTGCTGCATGCAGAGTACTCGCACACTTAGCTCTGCTGTATGTAACACATACAGCTCTGCTACATACTCACAGCAATGATGCATGTACTCAGCTCTGCTGTACAGTCATGGCCAAAATTTTTGAGAATGACACCAAAATTATATTTTCACATGATCTGCTGCCCTCTGGTTTTTATTAGTGTTTGTCTGATGTTTATATCACATACAGAAATATAATTGCAATCATATTATGAGTACCAATAGGTTATATTGGCAGTTAGAATGAGTTAATGCAGCAAGTCAATATTTGCAGTGTTGACCCTTCTTCTTCAAGACCTCTGCAATTCTCCCTTGCATGCTCTCAATCAACTCCTGGACCAAATTCTGACTGATAGCAGTCCATTCTTGCATAATCAATGCTTGCATTTTGCAAGAATTTGTTGGTTTTTGTTTGTCCACCCGTCTCTTGATGATTGACCACAAGTTCTCAATGGGATTAAGATCTGGGTAGTTTCCAGGTCATGGACCCAAAATCTCTATGTTTTGTTCCATGAGCCATTTAGTTATCACCTTTGCTTTATGGCAACATGCTCCATCATGCTGGAAAAGGCATTGTTGGGCGCCAAACTGCTCTTGGACGGTTGGGAGAAGTTGCTCTTGGAGGACATTCTGGTACCATTCTTTATTCATGGCTGTGTTTTTAGGCAATACTGTGAGTGAGCCGATTCCCTTGGCTGAGAAGCAACCCAACACATGAATGGTTTCACGATGCTTTACAGTTGGCATGAGACAAGACTGGTGGTAGCGCTCACCTCTTCTTCTCCGAATAAGCTGTTTTCCAGATGTCCCAAACAACCGAAAAGGGGATTCATCAGAGAAAATGACTTTGCCCCAGTCCTCAGCAGTCCACTCCCTGTACCTTTTGCAGAATATCAGTCGGTCCCTGATGTTTTTTCTGGAGAGAAGTGGCTTCTTTGCTGCCCTCCTTGAAACCAGGCCTTGCTCAAAGAGTCTCCGCTTCACAGTGCGTGCAGAAGCACTCACACCAGCCTGCTACCATTCCTGAGCAAGCTCGGCACTGCTGGTAGTCCGATCCTGCAGCTGAAACAGTTTTAAGATACGGTCCTGGCGCTTGCTGGTCTTTCTTGGGCGCCCTGGAGCCTTTTTGTCAACAATGGAAGCTCTCTCCTTGAAGTTCTTGATGATGCAATAGATTGTTGACTGAGGTGCAATCTTTGTAGCTGCGATACTCTTCCATGTTAGGCCATTTTTGTGCAGTGCAATGATGGCTGCACGTGTTTCTTTAGAGATAACCATGGTTAACTGAATAGAAACAATGATACCAAGCACCAGCCTCCTTTTAAAGTGTCCAGTGATGTCATTCTTACTTAATCATGACTGATTGATCGCCAGCCCTGTCCTCATCAACACCCACACCTCTGTTAATGGATCAATCACTAAAACGATGTTAGCTGCTCCTTTTAAGGCAGGACTGCAATGATGTTGAAATGTGTTTTGGGGGTTAAAGTTCATTTTCTGGGCAAATATTCACTCTGACATTCAGGAGTATATGCAAATTGCCATTAGAAAAAATGAAGCAGTAGACTTTGGAAAAATTAATATTTGTCTAATTCTCAAATTTTTTGTCCATGACTGTATGTAAACGCACACAGCTCTGCTACATACACACACATACATACACAAATACTACATGCACACTAAACTTTGCCATATGTAAACATGCATGGCCCTGCTGCATAAATACACAGACCTGCCACATACACACACACACATGCACCTCTGCTACATACACACACATGCATCAGCTATATACACACACATACACAGCGGCTCCATACACACACTTCTGCTGCATACTGTAGACTGATCACATGATCTGATATGTAAATCCTTCAGATACTCAGGATGAGCCACATCCCTGCAGGTCCTGGTAAGCTTTCTTTTCTGCCCTGCACCGATCAGATAGATCAGTGTCGTCTGTCTGGCAGAAGGAGGGAGCAGTTCTCTCAGTCATCAGGTAGAGCACAATGTCAATGTTTTCTTTGATCACAATAACCTGTCTCCAGTATGTTAGGTGCACACAGTTTTAGCAACATTATTTTCATAATAAACAGTACATTTTATAGTTTAAAAAAATACAGTACTAGTTGTAATTTTACATAATCGGCTGTTTTACACACAGAAATGATGAGAAGTTTCCATTTTGAACATTCTGGGCAACAGGTGGTGGGTCGTCCGGCATAATGAGTGAATATCTTTATCCTTTATGATCATTCTTGTATTTGTGGACTTGGGGCATTTTACTCTGACTCAGACACTGAAGCAGTGAGAAATGTATGTGCTGACACACAGAAATGAGAATATCAAATTTGGGCAAAACTTTTGTGATATTCAGCAGTTCGAGATTGTGTAGGCAAAGGTGCTAGGTTCATTCCTAAAGAATCCAGATTTTCAGAAATGTCACCCATTGTTGTCTCAATAAATGACTTTGAAAGAAACCCAAACCCCCCCACACAGCAAATAGAAAGCCTGACACTGTGGCGTTAATATTTTCACTACAATTAATTAATACTGCCCAACAATGGAAGAAATCGTTGCTAGCGCACCATGTCGAGTCAAACAAAAACATGGCATCCCCTGCGTACAATTATTTTTCTTTAATCAATTGTACTATTGACTGGTTTGATTTAATACAGTCTAGAGCCATCATGCTGATTTTTATTCAATCCATTTACCAGCTCCAAACATTTCTTCAAAATCTTTGCCGAGTGCAAATAGATTTCAAGCAAATATTAATGAAAGAAGAATAGGGGTGAGTAATGATTGGGGGGGAAACACACATAATAGGAACTTGGAACTGTGGACAATGCACAGAAGGGAAACTAGGAATAGTATAAAAATATGTGCAAAAGAATAAAAAAATACGTGTATATATATATTATTTCATGGCAAAATTTCATTAGCCCAGGATCCAATGCTGCTAGCCCGGCAAATGACGCCATCATATCCACTGAAGCAGTCATGAGCATGTGGCAGATCCCAAGAATGTTGGAGAATAAAACCTTACACCTTCAACCCCTAAACAACCAAGGGTTTTTCAGTTTTTTAATTTCTGTTTTTTGCTCCTCTTCTTCCAAGAGCCATAACTTTTTTATTTTTTGGTCAATATGGCCATGTGAGGGTTTTGTTTGCAGGACAAGTAGTGCTTTTGAAGGACACAATTGGTTTTAACATATCGTGTACTGGAAAATGGGAAAAATATTCCAAGTGTGGTGAGATTGCAAAAAAGTGCAATTCCACAGTTGTTTTTTTTCTTTACCATGTTCACATAATGCTAAAACTGACCTGCCATTATGATTCTCCAGGTCATTACGAACTCAAACACTAGTGATGAGCGAGTGCACTCGTTGCTCGGGTGACCTCCGAGTATTTGTTATTGCTCGGAGATATAGTTTTCATCGCCTCAGCAGCATGATTTACGGCTGCCAGATACGCTGAATACATGTGAGGAATGCCTGTTTGTTAGGGAATTCCCACATGTATTCAGCGTATCTGGAAGCTGTAAATCATGCAACTGCGGCGATGAAAACTATATCTCCGAGCAAAAACAAATACTCGGAGGTCACTCGCTCATCACTAATAAACACCAAACATGTCTAGGTTCTTTATTATTTAAGTGGTGAAAAAAAATCCAAAAATTTGTTAAAAAAAAAAAAGTGGCACCATTTTCCCATAGCATCTCCATTTTTCATTATCTGGGGTTGGGTGAGGTTTTATTTTTTGCGTGTTGAGCTGACGTTTTCAATTATACCATTTTAGTGCAGATCTGATATTTTGATCACCCGCTATTGCATGTTATTGCAGTGCAGTGGCGACCAAAAAAAACTTAATTCTTGGGGTTTTAATTTTTTTCTCGTTACGCCATTAAGCGATCGGGTTCTTTTTTTATATTGATAGATCGGGTGATTCTGAACTTGGCGATACCAAATATGTGTACATTTCATTGCTTTGAGTGAGGCAAAAAGGGGATGATTTGAACTTTTATTTTTTAATATTTTAAAAACTTTCTTTTTTTCTTAACTTTTTGCATGCTTCAATAGTCTCCATGGGAGACTAGAAGCTGCAGCACTTTGATCGCTTCTGCTACACACAGACGATCAGATCGCCTGTGTGTAGCAGAAAAGCTCACTTGCTATGAGCGCTGACCAGGGTGGTGCTCATAACAATCTGGCAAAGACAACCATAGAGGTCTGCTGCAGACCTCTGATTGTCATGGTGATTCATGTAGAAAAGCCGCGGAGACACCATCACGTGTTTCTCAACGCAAGCAATAAATAGCCAGGTCTATCACCGGGAAGTAACAACCACGGGAAGGGCAGCATCCAAGAAGGAAAACCACCTATGCCAAAACATGCTATCCATCCACAGACAGCTGTCTCCACGGCTTTTCTACATGTATTTGCATATTTCCCATAAGGGATGGGGGCAGTGTTCTGGATCACTGCGTTGAGAAACACGTGATGGTGTCTCCGTGGTGTTGGATGTTTTGATCTCCCCGAGGTCATTCATCCTTATGTTTATAGTCCTTTTACTAGGCACTGCTCCTAATAGCCAGTTTCCTACTCCACACTGATGAGGGGCAAATACCCCGAAACAGCTGTCTGTGGATGGATACCATGTTTTGGCATAGGTGGTTTTCCTTCTTGGATGCTGCCCTTCCCGTGGTTATTCCTTCCCGGTGAAAGACCTGGCTATTTATTGCTTGCGTTGAGAAACACGTGATGGTGTCTCCGCAGCTTTTCTACATGCATTTCCATATTTCCCATAAGTGACGGGGGCAGTGTTCTGGATCACTGCATTGAGAAACACGTGATGGTGTCTCCGCGGTGTTGGATGTTTTGATCTCCCCGAGGTCATTCATCCTTATGTTTATTGTCATGCTGATTCATCAGTGACCCGTAATCATGTGAAGGGGTTACCGATGGGCAGGATTAGCGACGCGGTTCCAGTAAGCACGAGTTAAATGCCATTGTCAGATTGACAGTGGCATTTAACTTGTTAACAGCTGCGGGTGGATCGCGATTCTACCAGCGGCTGTTGACGGCACAGGTCAGCTGTGTAGATCAGCTGTCATGTGCCCGGAAAGGTGCAAGCTCAGTGCCGGAGCCCGCAACAAACATGGGCATACTATTACACCCAAAGTCGGAAAGGGGTTAAAGAGTAATTTTTTAATATTTATGTCATAAATCATAAACGCATGTGAAAATAAGTAACTTTGTAATATATCTTATCAGATAAATCTGCTTCTTTCTCCTCCAGGACTGATCATTCATTCTCAAAAATCTCAATACACAGGTAAAACCTGTATTCAGTGAAGACAGATTGTTACATTACTGAGACAGGAGATGGCAGTTACTACTGATAAGATTCTATCTATAAAATGTAAAAGTCTGTCTTCACTGAATACAGATAGTTACCTATGAATTAAGAATTTTGAGAATTATCAGCCCTGGCAGAGAAAAAAGCGGATTTATCTGTTAAGTTATATTACAAAGCTCTTATTTTCATGTGTAATATTGATTTAACTAATAAAAAATGTCCATGTCATTATCATTTCATCTTTAAGGCCTTTACTGGCCAGCCAAGCAGTGGAGTACTGCAATGTATGAGATGGAGCATTATCCTGCAGAAAAATTATAGTTTTCTTGAAAGATGCAGACTTCTACAAGTACCACTGCTTGAAGAAAGTGTCTTCTAAAACTTTGAAGTAGGTTTGGGAGCTGATTTTGAGCCCATCTTCAACCAACAAGCTCATCTTTAATAATAACCGCCCAAAAGGAGTTCCCTACCTCTATCTTACAGGTGTCTGACTCGAAGTGGAGGTTTGTGCCCGTTACAGTCACTCATCTCATCAGTCCATAAAATCTTTGGAAAAATCTGTCTTCAGATATTTCTTGGACCATTCTTGATGTTGCAACATATGTGACTTCTTCAGTGGTGATCAGGTTTCCTTACCTTGGCCATGTATCTGAGCAATGAACACCTTGTATTCTGGGCCTCTACGGAGGTTGCACTTCTGGAATATGACAGCACTGGAGGACAATGGTTTCCTGGTCTCTTCGTGTTTGATTATTCTCAAATCTTCAAAAAATGTCTCTTCAGAGAGGAAGAAGACTAGAACTCTAGTGCCACCTATTAGAAGTAGCAATCCTAACAGTCAATGTCGACCCTTTAACGAGCCTTGTCACATGACTTAGGATAATAGCCAAACCGGAATCTCAATTTGCAGACACTGTGTTTTGGGGTACTGCCCCTCGTCAGATACTTCTTAGATCTCAAACCTTTGGCGCTTAATTTGAGTCTTTTTTTCTCAACATGCTTTTTGTGACCCTGTTGACTATTAGCAACAAAACTTTTGATGGTTCTGTGACCACGGCGTAACATCTTAGTAATTTAGTGAGTGCTGCATCCCTCTGTAAGACTTGTATGAATTTTTGACTTTTAACTGTTCGGCCCATGTTTCAGGAGGAAACAAGCTGCCTCACCCTCCTTTATTACACAAATTCACATCACCTAATCTGCTTGAGCCAATAAACATGCAAGTTTATACAGCTCGGAGTTGGAAAATCTGCATAAAAATGATGAAATGATCATTATACTTTCAGAATAATTGTATATACAGTGGATATAGCTTTCAGCAAGTAGCCATCCCCCACAAACAGGTGCATAAAGTCATGCACACAGTAACGCATTCTCCCTAGACAAAATTAGTCATGGTCTGAGCCGTACTGAAGAGTTCAGTACTTTTAAATGAGACACTTTTCAGAAGGGAGCCATTAGTTTATTAAATTTCTTATCTGTTCCTATGCGAATGGCACGTAAAAATTGCCTGTCCTTTTTTAGCATCTCATTACAGTTCCAAACTATCTCTGTAAATGAGCACAGCACAACATTGGTATGTGGGCAACGTCATGAAGGTTTCCATGATAAATCAGGTGTACACAAGCCTAAGAAATCCATAAGCAATGCAATGCCAACCACATTGCCACTGTACTCTAAAGTGCTGGATACATGTTCTTCGGAGTAATCCAGGCTGATTGTCGATCCTGAGTTGGGTGGATGCCCAGAATATGCTACCTGTCAGACTGCACCGTGACTACTGGAACATTTAATGGAAGAGACTGAGCCCACGCTGGCAGGGTCTTCTCTGATCCTGTATCAGTTGGTGACTTGTTTTGTTCAGGATCATTGTACGTTGTTTTTATTATGTATACACCTTTTCACATGTAAAGTGCCATTGAATAAATGGTGCTATAATAATAAATAATAAAGAGGATTAATGGTACAGGATTTAGTGGTGACTGCTTTGTGGCAACATTTTGGGAAGGTCCTTATGTTGTGAGTTTGTTGAGAAGGAACGTAAGAGGCCTGCACAAAGCCGCAATACCAACCCCACTGAACATCTTGGTGCAGTGTTTCAAAACTGACTGCAAGCCAGACCTTCTTGTCCAACATGTGGGTCTGACCTTTATCTTCTGGATAAATGGGTTCCAATTCCTATAGATATATAAATTGCCTCTTCAGAGGGGAAGAGGACTGGAACTCTATAGCGCCACCTGTTGGAAGCAGCGATCCTACAAGTCATTATCTCCCCTTTAACGAATCTTGCAATATGACTGAAGATAAAAGCCAAATCAGATTTTCAATTTGCAGACACTGTTTCGGGGTATTGCCCCTCATCAGTGCAAAGTATGAGAACTGATTTGGCTAGGTGAGAGGCTCTGGATTGGGGTCTAAGGGGTAACGTTTCTCCTTGTGGAGAGTGGCATACCATCTTTGGCATGCCTCCTCAACTTGGCATGCCAATTCCCATAGACACACTGCAATATTGTATTATTTTGTGTAACACTATCCCAGGAGCTGCCAAAAAAACCTCAACACCATATTAACACTTAAAGTTTTGGAAATAGATATGCAACAACTTTATATAGATGTAATGGTCACATGTCCATATACTTTTGACCATATAGTGTATATTTGGACATAAAAGGTTTGATGGATCCCGTTGCATCATGATGTACAGTATGTACAATCCCTGCTCCTCTCACCTATGGTGATCTAGACCTGTGTAATATACCGTAATTATTCAGTTCCACTTCTAGAAAGATTAGATGAGATTGCTGCAAAACAGTGTAATGTTTTTTTGCAAGCATGTCAAGGACTGCAGCTCACTAGAGAAAAAGCTATAGATTTATATATATTTAACTAAGGCTACTTTCACACTAGCGTTAACTGCAATCCGTCACAATGCGTCGTTTTGCAGAAAAAACGCATCCTGCAAAAGTGTTTGCAGGATGCGTTTTTTCTCCATTGACTAACATTACGCGACGCATTGCGACGGATTGCCACACGTCGCAACCGTCGCGCGACGGTTGCGCCGTTTTTCGGCCGACCGTCAGCTGCAAAAAACGTTCCATGTAACATTTTTTGCAGCCGACGGACCGTCTTTTCCGACCGCGCATGCGCGGCCGGAACTCCTCCCCCACCTCCCCGCACCTCACAATGGGGCAGGGGATGCGCTGAAAAGCAGCATCCGCTGCACCCGTTGTGCGGCGGAGGCAACGCTAGCGTCGGTAACCTCGGCCCGACGCACTGCGACGGGCCGGGCCCGACGCTAGTGTGAAAGAAGCCTTAATGTCTAGGATCTGCAGCAAAATTCTGAGACTGACACTTGGCTTTCTTCCAACGATGTGCCGCACATGTGCTTGAGAAATAGCTCTGTTTTCATTTAACGCTGCTCATCAATAGCTTTTTTCGTGCAGATGAGTGAACAAGGTATCACACAACTACTCACTTTGCATCTGCTAAATCATGACCCTGCCCCCCTTACTGTCAGATGTACTCAATATGGCATATTTTTCTCCCTTTAAGCAATCAGTCTATGACAGATGTTTAGCCATGACCGATGGTGGAGGTCAGCAATGATGTTACTTAAAACTAACTGTACCATATCATTTAGACTGGACAAATTTGCACCTTCGTGCTTAATGTGCCAAGATCACCTATATGGAAAGTAAGAAAGAAGACAAGCGCCCATAGGGTGATATTGCATGGTATGTAGGGGTGGGGGCAAAATGCTGTTCACCTGATGGCATTGATTATAACAACTCTAATATAAAAGTCTGTGTTCGTGTAAGCCATTGCAGTCCACCAGCAGATAGAAAATTCTCTTCTTCTGCACACAATATATAATGAAATTTAGGATAGGCGTTTGAAGACCACCACATTGCTGCAGATGAGAGGTTATGTAAGATGCCCAAATTAGGTAGTCGTGGGCGAGCTCTGGTCCCCACTCACTCTGGCATCCTACAGACAAGTGGCGTCTCAGTCCTGGTATGCTGTTGTGTATGTGGTGATCTCCACTTACTTGTGGCCAGCAGGCCTCTTCTGAGTCAAGGAATCCCTCTTCTGGGACCAGGGCAGCAAACCGTCCAAGTGGTTCATAAAAACCAAACTTTTACTGAGAGAATTGCAGTTTGTACAATATTTACCATCAGGTATAAAGGCTAAGGTCCAACGGGTTGTCATTTTCCCGCAGGTAGCGGATACAACTTTAGCCCTGGTTCTCGGGATAAGCGGCATATCCCCCTTCCTGGGTTTCCTAGCCCTTGGGAATTTTCCTCACCTCTATCAGCATTTCTGGATTGTGATACCTTCTGCCACATGTAGTCTGAGTCCATCTTTCTATCTAGCTTTGCAAGCTGTGTATGCCCCTGGCCCCCGATGTCCATCTCGAGGTTGTCTTTGGCCATTAGACGAACTCGAATGAAAGATATTTAAGGCAGAATATTGAGCTCACATTTTCCCTTAGCAGTCTGTTACCCCTGCTGTATATGCACTCCTGCTTTAGCATAGACTGAAATTACACTTCCTGCCTCTGTCTCTAAAGGTACCTTCACACTGAACAACATAACGATATCGCTAGCGATCCGTGACGTTGCAGCGTCCTGGCTAGCGATATCGTTGTGTTTGACACGCAGCAGCGATCTGGATCCTGCTGTGACATCGTTGGTCGGAGCAGAAAGGCCAGAACTTTTTGTAAATGTAAAAAAAACAAACACTACATACTTACATTCCGGTGTCTGTCGCGTCCCCCGGCGTTCTGTTTCCCTGCACTGTGTCAGCGCCGGCTGGCCATAAAGCAGAGCACAGCGGTGACGTCACCGCTCTGCTTTACGGCTGGCGCTTACACAGTGCAGGGAAGCAGAACGCCGGGGGACGCGACAGACACCGTAATATAAGTATGTAGTGTTTGGTTTTTTTTACATTTACACTGGTAACCAGGGTAAACATTGGGTTACTAAGCGCGGCCCTGCGCTTAGTAACCCGATGTTTACCCTGGTTACCCGGGGACTTCGGCATCGTTGGTCGCTGGAGAGCTGTCTGTGTGACAGCTCGCCAGCGACCACACAGCGACGCTGCAGCGATCGGCATCATTGTCTAGATCGCTGCAGCGTCGCTAAATGTGACGGTACCTTAACACTCAATCCCCCTCCCATATGGGTTGGTACTACAGCTCTTTCCTAGCCAACTGCAGCCCATGGGGATATTCTACCTGTACCACATACAAGTATATAAACACATTCAACCCTTGGGGGTCTGGAAGCAATCCACGAGCTTCCACCATCATTACAGTTCCACACTCCAAGGTTGAAGCATGTAGTATACATACAACTTACTCATATACTATGGTTATTAAAGCTCCACTATCAACCTGCTGTCAATGATGCAGAGCCTCTGCATCATGACTACCAGCTTACTTTTGACAGTATACGTCCCATGTGTATCCGTGTGACCAATGCTGTGTGAGAAGAGGACCGCCTGACTGGCGCATTACAATAGCTAAGCCAGACCTCTTCTGTTACAGTGAAGCATATAGAGAGAATGGGGCTGGCTTAGCCATTAAAATTCTACATCTCTGTAGCCTTTACCCAGGCATTAGCAAAGTATAGCAAATTGAAAACTAAGAGTACATACTATTGCTCTGATGGTTGATGGCCCAGCATTTGTCTCTTTTTGTACTTATGTCCACAACTATATGGTACAGCAGAAATAACTAGTCTCTTCTTTGAAGGTGGAAGACAGACAACATGACATATGAATGGGCATATACCACTGGTCTTACCTGACGCTGAATGACCTCCAGGTTTTCTTTGGCCCTGTATATGAGAGACTGTATCTCATGGAAATCATCAACATTCTTCTTCTCTCTGAAGGCATCTCTTACTCTTCTGATGGCATATGTTCTGGAAATAAAACGGTAAATGGCAATATCACCATCACCATGTATATTAAAAAAAAGCAGAGATTTCCTAAATCAAAGATGTGTGCGAAAAACAGGATTGCTTTATTGTAATGTGATTGGTCCAGGGCTGTCCACTAATGTCAATGGATCTTGCCCTCAATGGTTTCCCCTGTATTTTTGATAACCAACTGCCTCCAATCACAGCAGTGGGCACACGCTATCTTTTGACAGCGTGAGGACTGCGGCTATCTGTGCGGCGGTGATTTTACCGCCGATCAGAAGTAGTAAAGCCGAACCCGAACTTCCAGGTGTCCACCCAGCTCTATTCACCACAAAATAATAATGAAAAAAATTAGATTGCCGTATCATGCTGTTCCTCTGTTATTCCTATTAGAAATGCATCTGGCAATGGCAGTAATAACTGAACAATATCAACCTGTTTAGTGACTTTTTTCCCCCTGAGTTGTCATTTTCATGTTCATTATCTATATTATGAGACCAGAGGCACAGCACAATGCAGCAGAGTTCTCAAACACCATGAGCTTAGGCTCCTTTCACCTTGTGTTTTTGCCCACATTAGAGACTCCAGGCTTGCATCCGAACCCCCCACAAAATGGGCTTTGGGCGTATCCACCGATGGGGCCATTGACTACAATGGTGCTAATAAAGTCAATGTGACCTCTGACTTGCATCATTTTCGGGCGTAAACACCTACTAGAGGTGGACACTCAGCGTCTGAGTATCCGCCTCCAACAGGTACGTCAGAGCAAATGTTGACGCATACACCCAAATTCTGGTTTGCGAGGGGTCTGGACACAAGCCCCGACGGGACCAACGAAGGTGGGCAAAAATGCAGTGTGAAAGCAGCCTTATATATTGAGGAGTACACTTATCCACTAACACAGACATGTCTGGCGAAGAGAAACCAAAAGAGCACGCTGAACAGTTGAAATACATAGAACTGGTAATCCCTTTAATTTAACCATATATTTTTATATATGTGGAGGTGGCAGTATTCCACTATAGGATATGTGCTTGTGCATGACACCTCTCCCAGAATAAATGTTATAATACAAGAGAATATGATCTACAAAAGGCTGTATAGGGAGAAGGAATGTGGATAGCATCTAGGGTTACCTGATGGTAGTGTAGTACTGGTACTCGGTTCATGTGCGCGCACACCCCGACGCGCGTTTCGGAACTGAGTCCTTCGTTAGGGACGTCACTCTTTGCACACAGTGCCAATAATTACCACCTACTGTTAAATAAAGGTGTTTTATTTCACAACTTTCAGTCCCATATCCATCCTTCTCGATCCATGTTCAGCATACTCTTGGTTTCTCACGTATCTCGAATGGTCTGCCATTCAAGTTTCTAAGGGTACCGTCACACAGTGGCATTTTGATCACTACGACGGCACGATCCGTGACGCTCCAGCATCGTAACAATATCGCTCCAGCGTCGTAGACTGCTGTCACACTTTGAAATGCACGACGCTGGAGCGATAATTTCATGACGTATGTGCGATGTAGAAGCCGTTGGTTACTATGCGCACATCGTATACAATATCATGCACACCTTTGTTACACCATGCGATCATGCCGCCTGTTGTGAATTCTGTGGCTGAGTTCACTTCTGTGGTCACAAGTGGTATTGCAGTCTCTGGGCTTCCTCCCTCAGGTGTTTTGGTGAGCTCGTTGGCTGCCTTGCTATTTAGCTCCACCTGAGTCTGTCTTCCTTGCTCCTTGTCAATGTTCCAGTGTTGGATCTGAGCTACTGCATCTTTCCTTGGGCCTGCTGCTCTGCTAGATAAGTGCTTCTAGTTTGTTTTCTGTTTTTTCTGTCCAGCTTGCTATTAACTTTTGCTGGAAGCTCTGAGAAGCAAAGGGGTGCACCGCCGTGCTGTTAGTTCGGCACGGTGGGTCTTTTTGCCCCTTTGCGTGGTTTTCGTTTTAGGGTTTTTTGTAGACTGCATAGTTCTCTTTGCTATCCTCGCTCTGTCTAGAATATCGGGCCTCACTTTGCTGAATCTATTTCATTCCTACGTTTGTCTTTTCATCTTGCTAACAGTCATTATATGTGGGGGGCTGCCTATTCCTTTGGGGTATTTCTCTGAGGTAAGTCAGGCTTGTATTTCTATCTTCAGGCTAGTCAGCTCCTCAGGCAGTGTCGAGTTGCATAGGTAGTTATAGGCGCAATCCACTGCTGCTTATAGTTGTGTGAGGATAGATCAGGTACTGCAGTCTACAGAGATTCCACGTCTCAGAGCTCGTCCTATTGTTTTTGGTTATTGCCAGATCTCTGTATGTGCGCTGATTACTGCACGCTGTGTTGCCTGATTGCCAGCCATAACAGTACAAGGAGCCACACCAATGATTCCCAATAGAGGGAAAAAAGAAATCCTGACATCATTTTTTTTTCTTAGCTCTGTCTTCAGTCTTTTTTTTCCCCTAGACATTAGGGTGCTTCAGGACACAGCTGTGGACATGGATATTCAGGCTCTGTGCTCCTCAATGGATAATCTCGTTGTAAATGTACAAAAGATTCAAGATACTATTGATCAGAAATCGATGCTAGAACCAAGAATTCCGATTCCTGATTTGTTTTTTGGTGACAGAACTAAGTTCCTGAGCTTCAGAAATAATTGTAAGCTATTTTTGGCCTTGAAACCTCATTCTTCTGGTAATCCTATTCAACAGGTTTTGATTATTATTTCTTTTTTGCGCGGCGACCCACAGGACTGGGCGTTTTCTCTTGCACCAGGAGATTCTGCATTGAGTAATGTTGATGCATTTTTCCAGGCGCTGGGATTGCTTTACGATGAGCCTAATTCAGTGGATCAGGCTGAGAAAAATCTGCTGGCTTTATGCCAGGGTCAGGATGATGTAGAAGTATATTGTCAGAAATTTAGAAAGTGGTCAGTACTCACTCTGTGGAATGAATCTGCACTAGCGGCTTTGTTCAGAAAGGGTCTCTCTGAAGCTCTTAAGGATGTAATGGTGGGATTTCCTATGCCTGCTGGTTTGAATGAGTCTATGTCCTTGGCCATTCAGATCGGTCGTCGCTTGCGCGAGCGTAAATCTGTGCACCATCTGGCGGTATTGTCTGAGAGTAAACCTGAGCCTATGCAGTGCGACAGGACTATGACTAAAGTAGAACGGCAAGAACACAGACGTCTGAACAGACTGTGTTTCTATTGTGGTGATTCTACTCATGCTATTTCTAATTGTCCTAAACGCACTAGGCGGTTCGATAGCTCTGCCGTTATTGGTACTGTACAGTCCAAATTCCTTTTGTCCATTACCTTAATGTGCTCTTTGTCATCGTATTCTGTCATGGCATTTGTGGATTCAGGCGCTGCCCTGAATCTGATGGATTTGGATTATGCTAAACGTTGTGGATTTTTCTTGGAGCCTTTGCGGTGTCCTATTCCGTTGAGAGGAATTGATGCTACACCTTTGGCCAAGAATAAGCCTCAGTACTGGGCCCAGCTGACCATGTGCATGGCTCCTGCACATCAGGAAGTTATTCGCTTTCTGGTACTGCATAATTTGCATGATGTGGTCGTGTTGGGGTTGCCATGGCTACAAACCCATAATCCAGTATTGGATTGGAACTCTATGTCGGTAACCAGCTGGGGTTGTCAGGGAGTACATGGTGATGTTCCATTTTTGTCTATTTCGTCATCCATTCCTTCTGACATCCCAGAGTTCTTGTCGGACTTTCAGGATGTATTTGAAGAGTCCAAGTCTGATGCCCTACCTCCGCATAGGAATTGTGATTGTGCTATCGATTTGATTCCTGGTAGTAAATTCCCTAAGGGTCGTTTATTTAATTTGTCCGTACCTGAACACACCGCTATGCGCAGTTATGTGAAGGAGTCCCTGGAGAAGGGACATATTCGCCCATCGTCGTCACCATTGGGAGCAGGGTTCTTTTTTGTAGCCAAGAAGGATGGTTCGCTAAGACCGTGTATTGATTACCGCCTTCTTAATAAGATCACTTAAGTTTCAGTATCCCTTGCCATTGATTTCTGACTTGTTTGCTCGGATTAAGGGGGCTAGTTGGTTCACCAAGATAGATCTTCGTGGTGCGTATAATCTGGTGAGAATCAGGCAGGGAGATGAATGGAAAACGGCATTTAATACGCCCGAGGGTCATTTTGAGTATCTGGTGATGCCGTTCGGACTTGCCAATGCTCCATCTGTTTTTCAGTCTTTTATGCATGACATTTTCCGTGAGTATCTGGATAAATTCTTGATTGTTTACTTGGATGACATTTTGATCTTCTCAGATGATTGGGAGTCTCATGTGAAGCAAGTCAGAATGGTTTTCCAGGTACTGCGTGCTAATTCCTTGTTCGTGAAGGGATCAAAGTGTCTCTTCGGTGTGCAGAAAGTTTCATTTTTGGGGTTCATCTTTTCCCCTTCTACTATCGAGATGGATCCGGTTAAGGTTCAGGCCATCCAGGATTGGACTCAGCCGACATCTCTAAAAAGTCTGCAGAAATTCCTGGGCTTTGCTAATTTTTATCGTCGCTTCATCTGTAATTTTTCTAGCATTGCCAGACCATTGACCGATTTGACCAAGAAGGGTGCTGATTTGGTTAATTGGTCTTCTGCTGCCGTGGAAGCTTTTCAGGAGTTGAAGCGTCGTTTTTGCTGTGCCCCTGTGTTGTGTCAACCTGATGTTTCTCTTCCGTTCCAGGTCGAGGTTGATGCTTCTGAGATTGGTGCAGGGGCGGTTTTGTCACAGAGAGGTTCGGTGCTGGCCGGTCATCCAGGAATCTTTGGTACCAGGGAGTTGGTTGCTAGATCCTTCTGGTGGCCATCTCTGTCACGGGATGTGCGTGCTTTTGTGCAGTCCTGTGGAATTTGTGCTAGGGCTAAGCCCTGCTGTTCACGTGCCAGTGGGTTGCTTTTGCCCTTGCCGGTCCCGAAGAGGCCTTGGACACATATTTCGATGGATTTCATTTCTGACCTTCCCGTTTCTCAAAAAATGTCGGTCATTTGGGTGGTCTGTGATCGCTTTTCTAAAATGGTCCATCTGGTGCCCTTGGTTAAATTGCCTTCCTCCTCTGATTTGGTGCCTTTGTTCTTCCAGCATGTGGTTCGTTTACATGGCATTCCTGAGAATATTGTTTCTGACAGAGGTTCCCAGTTTGTCTCGAGGTTCTGGCGAGCCTTTTGTGGTAGGATGGGCATTGACCTATCTTTCTCCTCGGCCTTCCATCCTCAGACTAATGGCCAGACCGAACGAACCAATCAGACCTTGGAAACATATCTGAGATGTTTTGTTTCCGCTGACCAGGATGATTGGGTGTCATTTTTGCCGTTGGCTGAGTTCGCCCTTAATAATCGGGCCAGCTCGGCTACCTTGGTCTCTCCATTTTTCTGCAATTCTGGGTTCCATCCTCGTTTCTCTTCAGGACAGGTTGAGTCTTCGGACTGTCCTGGTGTGGATTCTGTGGTGGACAGGTTGCAGCAGATCTGGACTCAGGTGGTGGACAATTTGACCTTGTCCCAGGAGAAGGCTCAGCTTTTCGCTAATCGCAGACGCAGTGTGGGACCCCGACTTCGTGTTGGGGATCTGGTTTGGTTATCTTCTCGTCATATTCCTATGAAGGTTTCCTCTCCTAAATTTAAACCTCGTTTTATTGGTCCGTATAGGATTTCTGAGATTCTCAATCCGGTGTCTTTTCGTCTGACCCTCCCAGACTCCTTTTCCATACATAATGTATTCCATAGGTCGTTGTTGAGGAGATACGTGGCACCTATGGTTCCATCTGTGGAGCCTCCTGCCCCTGTTTTGGTGGAGGGGGAATTGGAGTATATTGTGGAGAAGATTTTGGATTCTCGTGTCTCTAGACGGAAACTCCAGTATCTGGTCAAATGGAAGGGTTATGCTCAGGAAGATAATTCCTGGGTTTTTGCCTCTGATGTCCATGCCCCAGATCTTGTTCGTGCCTTTCATGTGGCTCATCCTGGTCGGCCTGGGGGTTCTGGTGAGGGTTCGGTGACCCCTCCTCAAGGGGGGGGGTACTGTTGTGAATTCTGTGGCTGAGTTCACTTCTGTGGTCACAAGTGGTATTGCAGTCTCTGGGCTTCCTCCCTCAGGTGTTTTGGTGAGCTCGTTGGCTGCCTTGCTATTTAGCTCCACCTGAGTCTGTCTTCCTTGCTCCTTGTCAATGTTCCAGTGTTGGATCTGAGCTACTGCATCTTTCCTTGGGCCTGCTGCTCTGCTAGATAAGTGCTTCTAGTTTGTTTTCTGTTTTTTCTGTCCAGCTTGCTATTAACTTTTGCTGGAAGCTCTGAGAAGCAAAGGGGTGCACCGCCGTGCTGTTAGTTCGGCACGGTGGGTCTTTTTGCCCCTTTGCGTGGTTTTCGTTTTAGGGTTTTTTGTAGACTGCATAGTTCTCTTTGCTATCCTCGCTCTGTCTAGAATATCGGGCCTCACTTTGCTGAATCTATTTCATTCCTACGTTTGTCTTTTCATCTTGCTAACAGTCATTATATGTGGGGGGCTGCCTATTCCTTTGGGGTATTTCTCTGAGGTAAGTCAGGCTTGTATTTCTATCTTCAGGCTAGTCAGCTCCTCAGGCAGTGTCGAATTGCATAGGTAGTTATAGGCGCAATCCACTGCTGCTTATAGTTGTGTGAGGATAGATCAGGTACTGCAGTCTACAGAGATTCCACGTCTCAGAGCTCGTCCTATTGTTTTTGGTTATTGCCAGATCTCTGTATGTGCGCTGATTACTGCACGCTGTGTTGCCTGATTGCCAGCCATAACAGCCGCCACAGCGGGACACTAGACGACGAAAGAAAGTTTCAAACGATCTGCTACGGCGTACGATTCTCAGCGGGGTCCCTGATCGCAGGAGCGTGTCAGACACCGCGAGATTGCTGGAACGTCACAAATCGTGCCGTCGTAGCGATCAAAATGCCACTGTGTGACAGTACCCTAAGACGTACACCAGCGTTTCAGAGAAAACAAAGTTTGTAGATCCAGGAACAATGGGCAGAGATAAGACAAGTCTGGTGCCGCCCTGGGCCGGTCTATCCCTATGTGCACACATGGAAAAGACCTGTCAATCAACTACAGCAGTGCAGGAAAAAGGCGCTTGGGTTTACATAGTGGGTAAACGAGAGCAACCAGCACCCGACTGGACACGTTTCGAGCAACAAATGTGCCCTTAGTCCTCAGTGAGGACTAAGGGCACATTTGTTGCTCGAAACGCATCCAGTCGGGTGCTGGTTGCTCTCCTCTACCCACTATGCCGGTCATGTCTCAGCAGCATTTTAATGTGAATAAAGTTTTTTACATTTTATTCCTGGAGCTGGATCCACATTTCCTTTCTCTAAACATGAAAAGACTGACAGGTTCCCTCTAAGGGCTCCTATGAGATTAGGAACAGGAAAGGAAGAATCAGAAGGGGCAAGGAGAGGAGGGGCACTCCACACATTAAATATTTTCCATTATTACATTATTGATAGGTTTTTAAACATTTTTTTTACTCCTAAATTATTCAATATAGCAGCCAAAGGCATCAATTTTTTTTTTTTATGAATTATTAATAAATTATATTTTTTTCCTCAAACTAAAACAATCCCCTGCAAGCGTATAAAACTGCTCAAAAAGCGTTACACTGTGACAAATAAAAGTAACTAACGCATGTTATTCCATTTGATGCTGCATTGCCATAAAATACAACTGCCAATGGTATCCAACAGCTAAAATAAAACATAGAAAAAAGCCTAAAGGGAAAAAAAATAAAAAAATCCCATTTTGTGACCGGTTTACTTTGCCTAATGACGGTTAATCCCGTGTGTTGATATTGCATAAAAGAAAATGATTTTTGCCATTTATTTTCAAAAAGGGGATTAATGACAGATGAGCCCATTAGATGGAGCTAAGCAGCTTCCAGGATGTCTTCTATGGGATCACTGACATTTTCCAGACACGGCTCATGCATAATACATCTCCAGTCCCAGGGAGCACGCTGGCTGTGGTGTGCCACCCTGCTGCCATGCACCAGCAGATGGTGTGTGCTTTTAATTAGGGCCCGTTCACCTAGAATGTGACTTGGGTGTGTATTGTTAATAGAATTTATTAAATATGGAAGTGCACTCATTAAACAGCTGGCACCTTAGGATGAGTTTTATTGTTCCCGGTAAAGATGAAATGTTTAGCTTTCAATACAAAAAGGATAAAGGGTATCGTGTTTGCGTTATGTTCAGCGAGGAAGGAAAATAATTATGGCTGATATTGAGAATTATCATTATCTTGGCGCCATCACGTATCCAGAGCCATAACCTTCTCCTCTAATCAAACTATGTTTATCACTTTGCTGAGCTGCCAAAATGGTCAGAAAATATGTGTCCTATACAACACCCATCTCCAGTGATACACCACTTCCGCTAAATCAGCAGTTTATAATAACCCCGCTCATCTTCTTTATGGTCCATCAGGATATCATCAAGCCTTCAAAATTTTTTTATCTTTTTTTAGGATTTTGGCATTTTCTCAAGTAAACAACATATTGGGAACCTCATGTTCCAGGAGCTCTCAAAACAAGGAAAATGGAAGGACAACTTCTCGGTTCTACTGTAATAGTTAGGAGCATGGCAGCTTTAGAGGGTGGATTTACGTTTGCTTATTTTTTTTTTTATCCACTTGTATAAAAATAATAATCTACCATTTCAGGTTTATAGCTCCGGTGTAGACCTTCGTATCTCCACTGTTACAGACTAGGCTGAAACCCTATGCAATATCATCCAGTAGTCTTTCCAGGTTTGTGAAGAAAATCTACAGTTATTCTATGTGACTGCAGACTCTTGAACCTCACATCGTGCACTGCATGTGCTACCAGGATTCTCTGGATCCAGCAGCGGGTGGTCATGTGATCGCAAGTGTACAATATGCATACTTCCGGCCACAGTCCGACTAGACGTACACGGCTTTGATCAATACAAGTGAAAGCCGCACACGACTAACGGAAATGTGCCTGGGAGTATGCGGTCACATGAATGCCTCGTTGGGCCGGCATCAGTGAATCCTGACAGTGTGTGGCTTGTGTACTATGACTATTCGAAAGTCGTCACAAACTCGAACAACGTCTTTAAGGTCCATCGATATGTGACGACCATTGGCACTAAATGATCAGCTACTTGTTTGCGGTCATTTAATAGCTTCTTTACACAGCGTGACCTGGCTTTAGATGCACACTAGACTGCCATATAAATAGACTGCTATTATTCTCGGCAGCACAAGTTCTGTTTACACAGGGCAAAGTGCTGCCGACAATGATGATCTTTTATGCAGCACTAGATCATTTCACATAATGAACAAGCGAAACGCTCATTCATTGGGTGGGTGATCAATAGACTTTATAGACTGCATGATTTTTGTGAATGAACATTTCTAGGAACTCTTGTCAATGACAATCTTGCACTGTTAACAGACCCCAACTTCCTTCCATTTTGCTCATTTACAATTTGTAGGGGGTCGGACAAAAGGGATTAAAACTTCAGAATCAGACTATACAGTTTGCTTGTTGTCTGTTACCATGGATACCCTTTGTCATACAAAGATGCTGTATACACAAAGCAGTTGGCAATGGTTATTCCCATCTCTAACATAGCTAGGACCGACATCTAAAGGTACTGTCACACTAGACGATATTGCTAGCGATCCGTGACGTTGCAGCGTCCTCGCTAGCGATATCGTCCAGTGTGACAGGCAGCAGCGATCAGGCCCCTGCTGTGCTGTCGCTGGTCGGGGAAGAAAGTCCAGAACTTTATTTGGTCGCTGGACTCCCCGTAGACATCGCTGAATCGGCGTGTGACACCGATTCAGCGATGTCTTCACTGGTAACCAGGGTAAACATCGGGTAACTAAGCGCAGGGCCGCGCTTAGTAACCCGATGTTTACCCTGGTTACCATCCTAAAAGAAAAAAACAAACAAACACTACATACTTACCTACAGCCGTCTGTCCTCCAGCGCTGTGCTCTGCACTCCTCCTGTACTGTCTGTGTGAGCGTCGGTCAGCTGGAAAGCAGAGCGGTGACGTCACCGCTCTGCTTTCCGGCCGCTGTGCTCACACAGACAGTACAGGAGGAGTGCAGAGCACAGCGCTGGAGGACAGACGGCTGTAGGTAAGTATGTAGTGTTTGTTTTTTTTTACTTTTAGGATGGTAACCAGGGTAAACATCGGGTTACTAAGCGCGGCCCTGCGCTTAGTTACCCGATGTTTACCCTGGTTACCGGCATCGTTGGTCGCTGGAGAGCGGTCTGTGTGACAGCTCTCCAGCGACCAAACAGCGACGCTGCAGCGATCCGGATCGTTGTCGGTATCGCTGCAGCGTCGCTAAGTGTGACGGTACCTTAACTCATTAACGGGAGAGGTCAGTCGAGAGGTGGCAGTGTGCCTGCTTTGCAATTTTTGAAAAGGGTACATATAAATTATTGGGTAATTTCCATCATGTTTTAGCTTAAAAAAAAGTTGTTTTTTTTAACTAATCACATTTTCATTCTAAATACCGTATTTTCTGGTGTATAAGACGACTGGGCGTATAAGATGACCCATAACTTTTCCATATAAAATATCGAATTTGGGATATACCCGCTATATAAGACGGGGGTCATCTTATACGCCCAGTCATCTTATACGGCGTGTGGTTCCCAGGGTCTGGAGGAGAGGAGACTCTCCTTCAGGCCCTGGGATCCATATTCATGTAAAAAAAATAAAGAATAAAAATAAAAAATAAAAAATATGGATATACTCACCTCTCTGACGGACCCTGGCTCTCAGCGCTGCAAGCGTCTGCCTCCGTTCCTAAGAATGCAGTGAGTGAAGGACCTTCGATGTCAGATGACCGCTCACGTGACCACGACGTCATCGAAGGTCCTTCACTCACTGCATTCTTAGGAACGGAGGGAGACGCTCCGTCGGAGGGGTGAGTATATCCATATTTTTTATTTTTATTCTTTACATGAATATGGATCCCAGGGCCTGAAGGAGCGTTTCCTCTCCTTCAGACCCTGGGAACCATCCAGGATTGCTCCGTACACCCGTACCTGGTGTATTAGACGACCCCCGATTTTTGGGAAAATTTTTAGGGGTTAAAAAGTCGTCTTATACGCCAGAAAATACAGTATTTTGAATTTGATGGGTTGTCTAGTTTAACTTTATTTTCAAAAATGTATCAGGGACAAGAGTTTTTTTTTTACACTTACCAATATATAAGTATCAGGCCACGTGCCCACGATCAGGATATAGCAGCGTATATTTGCTTCGTCCAAACTGTCTAATCAGGCAGGTAAATCTGCATGTGTTTAGTGAACCATCTAATGACTGGCTATCAGGGAAAATACGCAGTGGAGACTAGCGTTCTTGACATCCTTTATTGATCACCATGGTGTCAACTACCGTAAGTACCTTATGTGTGTTACATGCATTACTAGTATTTATTCACTTACTGCAGGGCATTTATTTATTGTTTTTACTATGGAAAAAGCCCAGCTCCGGAGCCCACTCAACACGCGATCACCCCCACAATCATGTGAATATACCTGATTTTACGTTAAGAGGTTTAAGTAAACTTGTCAGCATTTTTTGACTGTGCAAAACTTCTTTTTCTGGACTTGAATAATGGCTGGAGTCCTGGTCAGACACTACAGCGATCAATCAACTAGAGGAAGAGGAGTTGGGGAGCATTCTTTACATAGAACAGAAAGTAGCTCCTAAGGTCATGTTCACACATTGCGCTTTTGCGCCGTTTTTTAATGCAAATTTTAAGCTGCGTTTTACAATATCAGCATAGGATATAAGATTTCAGAAATTTCATACACACAGATTGTATTTTATTTCCTGACTGATCTGGAAAACTACTGCATTTTTGGAAACTGCAGCAGGTCAATTCTTTCAGCGTTTTTGCAGCATTTTATCACCCATAGATAGAAATGAGTAAGTGCAAAAATGCAGCAAAAAGTGCAAGTTTCAGGTTTTGCTGTGTTTTTGGTGCAAAAACCCTAAGGAAGTCACATCATGATTTTTTTGGGGGGAGGAGGCACTAAACTTTACCATCATGCACAAGAGAAAATAAAAACCCAGCAAAACCTGCTTTTTGTAAGCAGCTTCTTTAGGCCGGGTAACCATGATCCGGAAGTAGCAGCGCTTTTGACGAAGAACATGTTCGCTGCGACCAAAGCGCTACCATCTAATGAACGCAGGTGAAAATCCTCATGTGTTCACTGAACCGTGCGGATTGACCACGTCCAAAACCTTGTATTGATGTAATTTCTGTTGTGGACACTAGCGTCGCTGCAAGTGAAATTGACATGCTGCGGTCTGGAGAGACGCGCCGCATGTCCGTCCCCGCAGCTGAGCCGCAGGCGACTATGCACACATAGTAGACATGGAATTTCTAGAAATCCCATCCACTACGCTGTAACATCTGGCTGCTGCGTATTTGACGCTGCATAAAAACCGTCAGCAGTTTCTGATCGTGGGCACGTACCCTTACACTTATCTCCTGGACAAGTTTCCGCCATCCCGTTTTGTCTTCTGAGGTGGCTTCTGGTATAGAATGAATGGAGAGGAGGCCACACAATGGGAGTCACACAAACGGTAGAATGATCACTGTCCGGTGTGACAATCTCAGGGTTATTATTTTAGATTACTGCTGCTCTATATTGACAATATGGGGGCAAGTAACCGTCTGAGACATTTCCTCCCACTAATAACAGTATAATCCATGGCACGGACCATTCCAATTCTTTTCTTATTCATAACTATCAGGTGCATGGGAGAAGTAGTATTCCAAGATGACCTACAGCTGTTTCGCATGTACACACACTTTTTCAAGGTCTCCTGGTAAGTTGAGAAAACATGTGCCAATATGAAAACGGCTAGAGGTGTTAAATTGCTGTCTTTACCAATGACCGGGTGATCATCTGATGACAGGCAACTTCATAATGCTATTAACTTGTAGATTAACCCCATATCTGCAGGTTAACAGTGTTAATGGACATGACCGGTTCTCTATAAAATAATTATTTTACTACTTCCTAATTTGTAAAGTTACATCAAATTGATAGATTATCTCTAAGCATTTCCATCTCAGTCAAAAAGTGATGCCACATTATAGCTGTAGGTCCAATAAAACCTAGAACGAAAGACAATCCAATGTTGATCATTGAGAAAGGGAATAGTATCCATAAAAGGGATAGTAAAATATGTCTCCTGAAACTGTTGGAAACATTACAAGTATTCTGTAGGAAATTGAAAAACAGATAATTCATTGAATCTGTAACCAACACAAATATGGGGGGTAATAAAATGGTTCAAACATCACTGGAAAATGGCAGTGAGCTAAAGACAGAGAGAAGCAGATGGATCTTATGTGGAACACAATAACCAGGCGCTGGTGATAGGGATCCGCCTGAATTACTAGCATCAGATGGATAAACCAGGAGACAGCAATTTAATGGGTTTATGGGTCAGAGGGGAATCACAAAAGCTGCAGAAGGGCAAAGGGACAAGACACTTGGAGACATGAAACCCTCAGGAGCTGCAGGGGGTCTCTTTATAGAAGAGCTCTTTGTCATCATGAGGGCTTAGGAGAATTTACTCCATAAGAATAATCTGTGCCCTTCCATCAATATGTAAATCGACACTGAAATTAATGCATAAAATTAATGATTCAGCATATAATGTATGTACATTTTTACACATACATATTGGTACATGTTAGTCCTTAACCCCTTCACAACCTAGCAATTTTCCGTTTTTGCTTCCCTTCTTTCCATAGCCATAACTTTTTTATTTTTCAGCCAAAAGAATAATCCAGAGGTAGTTTAAAATGCAAACTAGGAGAAGAGGCGATATTATGATCTTTTGCATAGGGCTTTAATCATAACATCTCCAGGTTTTGCATCGCTGGAGTCTGAAAAAGGGGTATAAAAGATCCAATTGAGGCACGGGGGGAGTGGGGAGAGATTGGAAGTACTGGCATTCAGGACGGGGTCCACAGAGAGAAGGGGATTTAGGCCAGGGTTACATTTGCGAGTGCAATGCGAAACACTCGCACGAGTCTCTTGCATCAATACAAGGAACTGCCGCCGGCTCTTGGGAACGGAGCATTCAGCTGCATAGAAATACATGCAGTTGCACGCTCCGGTGTCGAATGCCGGCGGCAGTGCCAGGTATTGATGCGCGGGTTTCTCGCATTGCACTCGCAAGTGTGACCCCGGACTTAGAAGATCTCTCTAGAGGAAAACATTCCTGGGGAATGGAGTCCAGGGAGCAATGAATAAGGAGGAGGAGGCCACACCAAGGAGAGGACATTCCAAGAAGAAAAGAAGGCTACACCAATGTGGCATAACAAAGAGGTACTAAGACACCAGTGAGATAATGACTGCAGATGAGACCGAGTATGTAGGGAGAGGTCTTTTTTTGGTAACTATGATATTGTGGAAAAGACTGTAACATTAAAGGGAATCTATCAGTAGGATCAACCCTTCTAAGCTGTCTATATAGGCATGCAGGTCATTGGAGGCCTGAGTAAAATGATACCTTGATATCCGTGATCCGATGTGTTATTCCAGAGAAATACGCATTTTTCTTATATTATAAATGAGATAATAAGATCGATGGTTCGAACGCTGATCTGCATGAGAATCTGCCTCCAGAGATTATTTTCAAGGGAACCTGTCAGGTCCCCCTTGTCCCCTAACCCAACAGCATTCACTCATTTAGGAGTAAATTCCCTGAATAACCAGCCCAGTATAATGCTTTTCTGCACAAACGAGGTTGAAAAAAAAGCATTTATAATGTCCTTGTTTCCTATGCTAATGAGGGCTTTGACTAGCAACGGGGCGTTAGTTCCTCAGACTAGTTGACCCTTTTTCCATGTTTGATAAAATAATTTGCAGAAGCTGTGTCATTGCCGCTCATGCAAATCTGGCACGTGCGCGCCGCTTATTTTGGTGTACGCTTCCGAGGCGCGCACTGCGCATGTCTGGGAGTTCATAAGATGGCTTCCGGGCATGCGCAGTGAGCGCCTCTGAAGCAGCTCCTGTAAATTACATTACCACGCCCACGGAGGTGTGATAACATGAAAAAAGGGCGGACTAGTCTGGGGAACTAGTCAAAGCTCTCATTAGCAAAGCAAACGGGGGAAATATAAATGCTTTTTTTAAACCTCATTTGACCAGAAAAAAAACATTAAACAGGGCTGGTTAGGCAGGGAATTTACTCAGAAGTGAATGCTGCTGGGGTGGAGGGCATGGGGGACCTGACAGCTTCCCTTTAAACAAAAAATAACTGCAGATATCCAGGTGTCACTTTATTGAGCATCCTATGACCTGCGTGCCATATAGATGGCTGAGGGATGATCCTACTGACAGATTACCTTCCAGAAATTAGCCCTTATAGACTGTTCACTTGATCCAGGATATAAAACCATATCTTTTAATACACTTTTGTTGCTGTGCTTCCTTTGCTGACCATCCCCTAGAATCTAGGTAAGCATAATGCCATTGTGCAGTATTCCTAACATTTGAAATTGGTACTGTTAATAATATTTCCTGATATCGTTGCATGGTATTCTTATCATTTGATATTTATATTGCTTGCAGTAAAAGTATTTCTCACAGGACACATCATCATTCTCCTTTACCTGTAGTTGTAGGAATTGAACTTCTGGCTTTCTCTTAATAACACCTTGTAAAGATTTAACACTTGCGTCCGACTTGAAGATGCCATTTTTTCTTCAAATGATACAAGGGTTTTTGTCACAGAAATTCTGACATACGATCAGAGAGGATTTTCTGCGCAGGGAAAAAAAAATGATAAATCTTAAATGAGTGAATATGAAATGAAGATTTAAATAAAACATCTACAAAAGCCTCCATCAGAGTCAGTACTATGTATATTTATAACAGGGTAGAAAAGGTTCCCATATAAAGCTTGCGTGAAACTGGCCTAAAGGTCAGATGCCGCCTCATTACAATGGCTTCTGATTTTTTCAGAATCTGATCGATATGATAAATCTGCTATAATCCATTTGACGCCAGGATTTAATTGTTAGACGGGAGAGGGAGGGTTGGAGCGGGGATCTCTTACAAAACATTACGTTTTCTCATAGACTTGTATTAGCGATGGATGGCCTCATGTTTCATCAGTCATTCGCTGGATCCGTTGAAAATTGTTTACCCGGTGGCTGGAGAAAAAGGACATAGTAACTTTTTTTTGTTTTCAACGAAAAAAAAACAGACAGCGACGGATCCGGTGCCGTCTGTCGTTTGCTGGTAGGGAAGCCTATGGCGACGGATTCCGTTTTTTTTAACTGAGCATGCTCCGATTTTTTTTTAGGATCCAATTAGCTGGATCGGCTAGTCGGATCCAGCGAAAAAATGGATCCGTCGCATCAGTTTTTTGTACAATCTGCAACGGATCCGTTTTTTTTTCAAACATTCGACAGATTGTGACTAATGGCAAAAACTGATGTGTGAAAGCAGCCTTACATCACATTTCATCAAACAAAGAATTTTTTCACATTTTTCTGATCCCGAAAAAATCAAAACAAAACAAGCACGATGTCTATATACCGTACATCCTCAAGAATAAGCCGACCCGAGTATAAGCCGAGACCCCTAATTTTGCCACAAAAAAACTGTGAAAACTTAATGACTCGAGTATAAGCCTAGGGTGGAAAATGCAGCAGCTACCGGTAAACGTCAAAAATAAAAATAGATACCAATAAAAGTAAAATTAATTGAGACATCAGTAGGTTAAGTGTTTTTGAATATCCATATTGAATCAGGAGCCCCATATAATGCTCCATACAGTTTATGATGGGCCCCATAAGATGCTCCATATTAAAATGTGCCGCATATAATGCTGCATAAAGGTTAATAATGGCCCCATAAGATGCTCCATAGACACATTTGCCCAATATAATGCTGCACAAATGTTGATTATGACCCCATAAGATGCTCCATACAGACATTTGCCCCATACACTGCTGCACAAATGCTGATTATGGCCCCATAAGATGCTTCATACAGACATTTTCCCCATATAATGCTGCACAAATGCTGATTATGGCCCCATAAAATGCTCCATACAGACATTTGCCCCATACACTGCTGCACAAATGCTGATTATGGCCCCATAAGATGCTTCATACAGACATTTTCCCCATATAATGCTGCACAAATGCTGATTATGGCCCCATAAGATGCTTCATACAGACATTTTCCCCATATAATGCTGCACAAATGCTGATTATGGCCCCATAAAATGCTCCATACAGACATTTGCCCCATATGCTGTTGCTACGATTAAAAAGAAAAAAGTCACATACTCACCTCTTGTCGCTCAGGCCCCCAACACTTGCTATAGTCACCTTTCCCCGTTCCACCGCTGGGCGCCGTTGCATCTTCTGCACTGAAGTTCAGGCAGAGGGTGGCGCGCACACTAATCGCGTCATCGTGCCCTCTGACCTGAGCGTCACTGCAGAGGACGCGGAAGACGGAGCCCGGCGGTGGAACGCAGACAGGTGAATATCGCGCAATGCCCCCCCGTTATACTCACCTGCTCCTGGTGCGGTCCCTGTACGTTCCTGGTTCTCTGGGCGCCGGCAGCTTCTTCCTGTGTTGCGCGGTCACATGGTATCGCTCATTACAATAATGAATATGCGGCTCCACCCCTATGGGAGTGGAGTCGGGTCCATATTCACTACTGTAATGAGTGGTACCATGTGCCCTCTCAACACAGGAAGAAGCAGCCGACGCCCGAAGAACCAGGGACCGCGCCAGGAGCAGGTGAGTATGATTACACAGCTGCCGCACCCCCTCCCCTGCCGACCCCTGGGAATGACTCAAGTATAAGCCGAGAGGGGAATTTTCAGCCTAAAAAAATGGGCTGAAATTCTCAGCTTACACTCGAGTATATACGGTAAATTGCAAAGTAAAAAAAAACAACGTTAAGGTTTTTGGAATATGGGGACAAAAAATACAAAACGGAAATAATGAAAAATGGCCTCAGAGAAGGGGTTAGAAACAAGGGTGTTTTTAGAATTAACCTTGGAATGAGCTATGAATCATATGGACTTTAAGGTTATGTTATATTTCCAATTAAAAAAATTGAATGCAATCGCGCCCCATAAGCTTTATGTAGTTGCATACAGCTCTGGCAAAAATTAAGAGACCACTGCAAAATTTTCAGTTTGTCTGATTTTTCTCTTACATTTTTGAGTAAAATGAAAATTATTCTTTTATTCTATAAACTACTGACAACATGTCTCCGAATTTCCAAGCAATAAATTTTGTATTTATTTTCTGAAAATGAGAAATGGTCAAAATATCAAAAAATGCGTTGCTTGCAGACCTCAAATAATGCAAAAAACCAAGTTCATAATCATTTAGAAACATCAATACTAATGTTTTAGCTCAGAAAGAGTTCAGAAATTAATATTTTGTGGAATAACCATGATTTTTATTCACAGCTTTCATGCATCTTGGCATGCTTTCCTCCTGTCTTTCAACACTGCTTTTGAGTGACCTTTTGCCACTCCTGGTACAAAAATGTAAGCAGTTCTTTGTTTGATGGCTTGTGACTATCCATCTTCCTCTTGATTACATTCCAGAGGTTTCCAATGGGGCTCAGGTCTGTAGATTGGGTTGGCCATGACAGGGATTTGATGTGGTTGTCCTTCATCCACACCTTGATTGACCTAGCTGTGTGGCATGGCGCATTGTCCTGCTGGAAAAACCAGTTCTCAGAGTAGGGAAACATTGCCTGAGAAGAAGGAATCAACTGTTTTTCCAGGATAATCTTGTATGCGGCTTGATTCATAAGTCCTTCTTCCCTGTGGTTTGACTGATCAGTGGGGATCTCAGGATCAATTGGTTTCAGAGAAAGAAAACAAAGCTGCTAGAATGGTCCAGTCAATTACCTGGCCTAAATCCAAATGAACATTTATGGAAGAAAATAAAGCTCATATTTAATAGAAGGAGCCTACGGAAGCTTCAGGATTTGAAAAATGTTTGTGTGGAAGAATAGGCAAAAATCACACCTGAGCAATGCATGTGACTAGTTTCTCCATACAGGATGCGTCGAAGCTGTTATCACCAACAAACGCTTGTGTACGAAGTATTAAATACATTTCAGAAAGCATGTTTAATACTTTTTCCTTGTCTCATTTCTCATTATTACACATAACTTATTTTATGGACATCTGTGGTTTATTTGCCTGTGTGAATTGGATGCGTTGTTACCTACATCTGGTGAGAATTTCATATCAATAGCACCTTTAAAATATTTACTTAGAAAATTGTATATATGTTTGTATGCATGTGTGGTATATATATATATATATATATATATATATATATATATATATATATATATATATATACATAAATGAGGGCAGCACAATGCTCACCAGTGGGTGCCTCCTGGATAAGACCGTCCACATGTCCATCCACATAATGTGCCAAACAGAAAAAGAAGGCGGCACTCCAATGGTTTGTAAAGGTGAAAAGGCTGTGAAGTTTATTTCAGACCCACATCTCGCGACGTTTCGGCTTGCACTGAGCCTTTCTCAAGCCATGAGAAAGGCTCAGTGCGAGCCGAAACGTCGCGAGATGTGGGTCTGAAATAAACTTCACAGCCTTTTCACCTTTACAAACCATTGGAGTGCTGCCTTCTTTTTCTGTTTGGTGTGTATATATATATATTTTTTTTTATAGTGCAGCAGTGTTGATGCTTTGTGACAGAGAGGCAGTGACCACAGGAGAGTTCAAAACAAAGTGTATTTAATGTCCAACATACAAACAGAGAACAATTATTAACATTTTTTAACCTGTGACATACGTGGCTGGGCAATATACTACGTGGCTGGGCAATATACTACGTCGCTGTGCAATATGCTATGTGGCTCTGTGTTGTATACTACGTCACTCGGCAATATACTACATGGTTCTGTGCTGTATACTACATGACTGGGCAATATACTACGTCACTCGGCAATATACTATAAGGCTTGGAAATATACTACTTGACTGGGCAATATACTACGTGGCTCTGTGCTGCATACTACGTCACTGGGCAATATACTACGTGGCTGGGCAATATACTACGTGGCTCTGTGCTGTATACTACATGGCTCTGTGCTGTATACTATGTGGCTCTGTGCTGTATACTACGTAACTAGGCAATATACTACGTGACTGGGCAATATACTACGTGGCTGGGCAATATACGTGGCTCTGTGCTGTATACTACGTAACTGGGCAATATACTACGTGGCTGGGCAGTATACTACATGGCTGGGCGGTATACTACGTGGACATGCATATTCTAGAATACCCGATGCGTTAGAATCGGGCCACCATCTAGTATCGGTGGTGAATGTTCTGCTGCCTGCAACATCCTCCAGCATGACCGGTTTGGCAGTGGGTCAGTAATGGTGTGGCAAGCCATTTCTTTGGAGGAATGCACAGCCCTCCATGTGCTCGCCAGAGGTACCCCGACTTCCATTACATACTGGGATGAGATCTTCAGACCCATAGTGAGACGATATACAGATGCAGTGGGCCCTGGGTTCCTTCTGATGCATGACAATGCTAGGCTTTAAACGGCTGAAGCGTCATCAGTCCCTGCAAAATAAAGGCATTGATGCTATGGACTTGTCTGCCCATTCTCTAGGCCTGAAACCAATCGAGAACATCTGGGACATCATGTCTCGTTCCATCCACCAACACATTGCACCACAGACTTTCCAGGAGCTGACTGTTGCTTTAATCCAGGTCTGGGAGAAGATCCCTCAGGAGAACATCCGCTGCCTCATCAGGGCCATGTCAAAGCATTGGAGAGGTCAAATAGGCATGTGGAGGCCACACACACACTACTGAGCATCATTTCATTGTCTTGAGGCATTTCCACTGAAGTTGAATCAGCCTGTAATTTTAATTTCCACTTGGAGTATAATTCCAAATCCAGACCTCCATGGGATATTAACTTTGATATACATTGATCATTTTAATGTTTTATCATTCTCAACGCATTCCACTACGTAACGAATAAAGATTTGCAACTGGAAAACTTCATTCAGTGATATCTAGGATGTGGTATTTTAGTGTTCCCTTTATTTTTTCGAGCAGTGAGTATGTCTTTTCTAGTAAATAAAAAACAATACAAGTTTTATGGGTGCTTTTTTTTATCACTGTCACCAGAGTTTCATCAGTGTCAGTTTTTACCATCAGATTTTTGTTAACGTTTTATTGTTTCAGATGAAAAAGGGACATAATTTTCTTAAGATTCTCATATCTAGCAGTTTGTGAAAAATGTACACAGATGGCATGGATTTTCTCATGGACCCATAAATTTGCATTGGTAAGTTTGAGTCGAGACTCAGATCAATATGGGTCATGTCTCCATAATTTTGTAATGGAACACTTGAGCCACTGCATCAAAGCTTTTACATTCTTGCATAAAAAGCTTTGAAAAGTCAAGTAACTTTGGTGAAAATGGAGGTGTTGCTAACATTTTGTGACTTCAGGTGTTTTCACACCATTTTTGTTCAGCTTTGGCAAAGTGGGCAAAACTAAGGTGGGACAGGCACATGGCACAAATTGATGATAAGCAGCAGTGTTGGCTATGCCTCAAATCTTACTCCAGTAGGGAATAAAGTAGGATTTGTGAAGAGGAGCACAGAGTGATGTACGCCACTCAGACACACTTGAGTCATTAAGAAGCAAGCACCTCTTAATAAATCAGGAGCCTTGCACTCTACTCCATCCCGTCATCAAGAGTGTCCAGAAGATTGCCAGAAATACAAAGACATGTGTGAACAGCATCATAGATTATAATAGGTAGGAGTTTAATCTCTAAAAACCATGGATAGAGCTCATACAATTAAAATTGAAGTTTGAAAGAGCCTTAAAACATATGTGCCTGCAATCACACAGCCAGGCTCTGATTCATGCAGATGCTGGTTAGGGCACCATAAATCTAAAGACAATTACCCTTTAATTACTACACATGTGAAGCAGTTGTGTCTAGTCTAGGCAATGCCATCTAAACTAAAAACATCAACAGCACAAATTTTTCAGTTCAGACTGTATAGCTCACAGAGCAATGCCTACACTGGATCCACGCCACCGCTGAGAAGCTTTCTGCATATACAGCTCTGGCAAAAATTAAGAGATCACTGCAAAAGTCTTAGTTACTCACCGGTTAACGGTGTTTTTCGGAGTACATGACAGCACTACGGACAGAGAGGGGATCCGCCCTTCAGGAACAGGAAACCTACAGATATATAAGGGTGGCACCTCTCCCACGCATCAGTTGGTTTACAGAGCACAAGAGGACCACCAAGGTTAATAGCATACATAATAAACAATAATACAATAACTAACTATTCACTACCCGTGAATTACATATAAATGAAGGAAGAGGTGTACACCCAGAACTTAAGAAGACGGGAGGGTATGTACAGGTGCTGTCATGGACTCCGAAAAACACCGTTAACCGGTGAGTAACTAAGACTTTATTCGGTCGTCCATGACAGCACTACGGAGAGAATTACAGAGAGTAACTAACTAGGGAGGGACTACAGCTTGCAGCACCCTTACACCAAAAGAGAGGTCAGAGGAGGCACCCAGGTTCAATCTATAATGGCTATAGAAAGTGTTTGGAGAAGACCAAGTAGCAGCCTTACAAATCTGGTCGATCGACACCTCCAATCTTTCCGCCCACGAAGCTGCCATAGCTCTAGTGGAATGCGCTTTAAGACCTTCAGGCGCCGGCTTGCCCTTTGAGATGTATGCCAGCGAGATAGCCTCCCTAATCCACCTAGCTAAGGTAGATTTTGATGCTCTATGCCCTTTCCTACTACCCTGATAGGACACGAATACGGCATTATCTAACTTCCAGGGATCAGTTACCGCTAGATACTGCAGGATACATCTTCTTACATCTAAAGTGTGTAACTTCCTTTCCTTATCGTTGGTAGGATTGGGGAGGAATGATGGAAGGACTATTTCCTGTGTTCTGTGGAAACTGGACACTACCTTAGGGAGATATGCTGGATCAGGGGATAGTATCACTCTATCATCCCTAAGCTGCATGTAAGGGGGAACCCTGGATAATGCTTGGATGTCGCCTATCCTACGCGCCGATGTTATGGCCACCAGGAAGGCTACTTTAAGGGATAGATTTTTAATAGAGGCTGAAGTAATTGGCTCAAATGGGGCCTCTGTCAAGGCTGAGAGGACTAGGTTCAGGTCCCAAGGCATGACTCTATTCTTCACAATTGGCCTAGACCGTTTTATTGCCCTGATGAATCTGCTGACCCAGTGATTCTCAGCGATGTTGCAGCCAAAGAGGGCCCCCAAGGCTGATACCTGCACCTTAAGAGTATTTGGGGATAACCCCATATCTAACCCCCTTTGTAAGAATTCCAAGATCTGGTCTATTGGTATTGACTGACTAGCTATTACCCCCGAGTTCTGAAGAAATCTCTTCCAGATTCTGACAAATTTTTGTGGTTATCACTTTCCTGCTTTTCAGCAGTGTGTTAATGAGGGCCGGCGAGAACCCCCTATCTTTTAGCAGCGCCCGCTCAAACTCCACGCCGTCAGATGAAGGCCAACCGCTCGAGGATGGTAGACTGGGCCCTGGGATAGGAGATCCGGAATGTCTGGCAAGACCCATGGATCGGACATCGACATAGCCCTCAGGCATGGAAACCACGTCCTTCTGGGCCAGAAGGGGGCAATTACTATCACTGTGGCTTTGTCCTTCCTGATTTTCCTCACCACCAGAGGAAGTAGAGACAGGGGAGGAAAGACGTAGGCAAGCCTGAAGTCCCAGTTTATGAGGAGGGCGTCTACTGCCAGGGGATTTTCTCTGGGGTTCAGAGAGCAGAATTGTGCCACTTTCCTGTTTTCTTTTGTGGCAAACAGGTCTACCTCTGGTTGTCCCCACCTTTCCACGATAAGGTCGAAGATGGTGCCGTTCAGGGACCACTCTCCCTGCCTTAATGTGTTGCGACTTAAGAAATCTGCTGTAGTGTTTTCTGCCCCTTTTATGTGTAGAGCCGTCAACGAGAGAAGATGTTGCTCTGCTAGATGAAACAGACGATTTGCTACAAACATCAGGGATCTGGAACGAGTCCCGCCTTGGTGATTTATGTATGGCACGGTGACTCGATTGTCCGAGAATACCCGCACGTGGTGGCCCTGTAGACAGACAAGGAGTGTTTTAACCGCCTGCTCCACAGCCGTTAACTCCTTTAGATTGGAAGACATTGATCATGATCCCAAAGCCCTTGGACCAATGTATCCCCCATGTGAGCCCCCCACCCAGAAGGGCTAGCGTCCGAGGTGACAATACGAGTTATATTATATTCCCAGGGGACCCCTGTGGACAGATTCTCTTGATCTAACCACCACCCGAGGGATACAATAGCGTCTTGGGATAGGGTCAGCAGGCTCTCCAGACATCCCCCAACCTTTTTTGATGTAACAGCACCTCGCCCTGAAGTATCCTCGTATGATACTGAGCCCATCGGACCGCTGGAATACAGGTCGAGAGAGAGCCTAGCAGAGACATGGCTTTTCGTAGGGACATGGTGGGGTTTTTAGAGGCATTCAGCACTTGAAGGTGCAGGCGATCAATTTTTTCTTGAGGCAAACGGCATTCCTGAACCTGGGAATCCAGGGTCAGGCCCAAAAATTGCTGCACCGTCATGGGCTGTAACCGTGATTTTTTAACGTTTGGCATCCACCCCAGACACTCTAGAGCCGACATTGATCCGCCGATTTACCTACGATAAGGAGATCGTCCAGGTAGGGGATTATTAGAATGTTGGACTCATGCAGGTGTGCCATAACTTCCGCCATTACTTTGGTAAATACCCGAGGGGCGACCAAAATCCCAAAGGGAAGGGCCCTATACTGGAAGTGTTTTATTACCCCATCCAACCGTACCTCCACCCTTAGGTATCGTTGGTGACCTGCATAAATAGGGATATGGTAATAGGCGTCCTTCAAATACAATACTACCATAAAGCAGTTTTTGAACAGCAGCTTTATTGCGGTATTAATAGTTTCCATTTTAAATGGTTGAACGGTCAGAAAATTATTCAGCGCTCTAAGGTTAATGATTGTTCTGAAGGAGCCGTCTGGTTTACTTATTAGGAATAGAGGAGAGTAGAATCCACTACCCTGTTCTCCCTCCGGAACCTCAGATAGGACATTTTTATTGAGCAGATCATGAACTTCCGCTTCCAGGGCCGCCTGTTCCGCTGGAGAGGACCTGAGAGGGGTGATTCTGAAGAAGTTCTGAGGGATAGAGGAGAATTCTAGCCGCAGACCCGTAGCTATCAACCCCAAAATCCAATCACTACTGGAGATCTTGGACCAGGCCGGGTAGAAGGCAGATAGTCTACCTCCCACCGGGGCGACTAGTCATTGGGGAGGTTTTTTGATTTCACGGGGTGGCTCCTGACGTCCTCCACCAAATATGAACCCAGTACCTCTCTTCTTTTTATCGTCCCATCTGCTCTGGTCTCTGGCTGGTCTCTTCCGAAAGAACCTTTTTCCTGCGAAGGGGCGCCTGTAAGAAGTGGTTGGTAGATTAGGAAACTTCTTCTCATCTCCGGCCTTCTCTAGTAGCTCATCTAGGACTGGCCCAAACAGGTATTCCCCTTCGCATGGAATAGAGCACAGACGAGATCTGGATTGAAGATCACCCGGCCAACATTTCGTTGGATCGTTGGCAGGAATTTCAACATGGAATCTCTGGAAACACCTTCTTCCAATTTAGACCCTAGCTGATCCAGCCAGACCATCATTGATCTGGCTGCGCATGTCGCAGCCACAGCAGGTCTCAAGGCACCAGCCGACATCTCCCATGTCCCTTTAAGGAACGAATCAGCCTTTTTATCTAGAGGATCCTTTAGGGAAGCCATGTCATCAAAGGGGATAGACGATCTCTTAGATGCCTTAGACATGGCCGCGTCTAATTTTGGCGCCTTATCCCAGGTGTTCACCATGGGGTCCTCAAAGGGGTATCTTCGTTTAAAGGCCGGTGGAAAAGAGCCTTTTTTCTCTGGCTTCTTCCATTCTCTTTTGATGAGGTTCTGCACCCTGTCATTGAGCGGAAAAGACCTACGTTTTTTAGGGTCTAGACCGCCAAACATTAGGTCCTGCGTTGAACTTTCTGGCCTTTCGTCCGCCACCCCCATGGTGGATCTAACTGATTTAATTAGTTTGTCCATTTGGTCCAACGGGAAACAAAAACGGTTTGACTCTTCTTCCGAAGAGGACGCTGAGGAGACAGAGGCGTCTGAATCAATCTCCCTACTTGGCCCAGCGGACGAATCTGAATTTGAGGCGCTAGGCTCCCTTCTTCTCTTGGAAGGTTCTGCCCGGGATAGGGATTTCAGGGAATCCTTCACCTCCTTCCTGATAATCTCCTTAAGATTTGAAGTAAAATCGGGAGACTCCTCCGCCACCTATGGGAGCGGAGAAAAGGCTATGTCACTTATCCGGTGCTACCGCTATACAGTATCCTATACAACTATTTCCTACCGTCTGCCGCACACACGACTGACAAAGTCTTTTAGGGTAGGCGTCTGGCAAAGGGCAAGCGCATAGCGTGCACTCCTTGTTTTTTGATTTACCAGCGCTTTTTTCCCCCTACGGAAATAAACATAGGAAAAGACTGCATCAGGGTACATTCACGAAGATCTCTTACCCAGGCAGTAGCGGTAGGTACCGGATCACTGGGGGGTCGGTCCAGATCCTTTTGCCTTGATCTGCGACCAGCCTGATTACTGCGTCCGCGGGTTTTCTGCTGGGGTTTCGCAAGGGTCTCCGAGGATCTGTCCTGCTCCTGCTCCAGCAGATCACCGGCAGCTTCTGGCACATCCATAGCTGCAGATGCCACAAGCAGCTCTGCAGCAATCTAATCAGCTATAAATAGCCTTTCCCCGCCGGGACATGTGCAGGTGTGAATGGTCAGTAATTAGTCTCCCCCCTGCCCGGGGGGGAGGGGGAGGAACATACTTACCACGCTGACCCCAGAGACAGACCTCCTCCGGACGCTGCTCCCCTCTGCACCGCTCACTGCCGTGGAGCCCTACCCGGGCCCACCGTGGCGCTTCCAGGGACCCGCACTGCCCGAGGTAGGAGACCCCCTCGCTACCTGGGTCGGACAGCCGGCCTGGGTGCTTGATAGGTGACTGAAGAAAATCTGTAGGGAATCCGGTCCTCCAGGAACAGGAAACCAACTGATGCGTGGGAGAGGTGCCGCCCTTATATATCTGTAGGTTTCCTGTTCCTGAAGGGCGGATCCCCTCTCTCCGTAGTGCTGTCATGGACGACCGAATAAATTTTCAGTTTGTCTGATATTTCTCTTTACAGGTACCGTATGTATACTCGAGCATAAGCCGACCCAAGTATAAGCCGAGGCACCTAATTTTGCCACGGAATACTGGGTAACCTTTCTGACTCGAGTATTAGCCGGGTATGTATTGTCCCCTCATTCCTATCCCGGTATATGTGGTTCCCCCCGTCCTGTCCTGCTCTGTGTGGCTCCCCCTGTTGTATGAATGGCTCACCCCCTTCCTTGTATGCATGCCTCCCCTGTCCCATCTTGTATGCATGGCTGGGCTCCCCCGTTCTCCTCCATCATACTCCCCCTCCTTGCACCGTCGCTGAACGTCTCTGCATCTCTGTCCCGACGCGCAGCTTTTTACTGTGCTGAGTGGTCACGTGGTACCACTCATTAAAGTCATGAATATGCACTCCACGCCTATGGTAGTGGAGTCGCGGCCATATTCATGACATCAATGAGCGGTATCACGTGACCGCTCAGCACAGGGAGAAGCTGCCACGCTGGGACAGAGATGCAGAGCGATGCACCGACGGAGGGTGAGTATTGAGGCCTTCTGGAAGCCGGCGGCTGCAGCTGTCACTGTGCTACAGCCGCCAGCTCCCCGCTCCCCCGCCGGCTTCCTGGACCATGACTCGTGTATAAGTCGAGGGGGCACTTTCAGCACATAAAAATGTGCTGAAAATTTTGGCTTATACGCGAGTATATACGGTACATTTTTTAATAAAATGTAAATTGTTCTTTTATTCTATAAACTACTGACAACATGTCTCCGAAGTACCAAGCAATAAAATTCTGTATTTTCTGAAAATGAGAAATGGTCAAAATAACAAAAAATGCATTGCTTGCAGACCTCAAATAATGCAAAAAAAAAAAACCAACAAGTTCATAATTATTCATAAACAACAATACTAATGTTTTAACTCAGGAAGAGTTCAGAAACCAATATTTTGTGGAATAATCATGATTTTTAATCACAGCTTTCATGCATCTTGGCATGCTTTCCACCAGTCTTTCAAACTGCTTTTGGGTGACCTGATGCCACTCCTGGTACAAAATAGAAGCAGTTCTTTGTTTGATGGCTTGTGACTATCCATCTTCCTCTTGATTACATTCCAGAGGTTTTAAGTGGGGTTCAGATCTGGAGATTGGGCTGGCCATGACAGGTATTTGATGTGGTGGTCCTTCATCCACACCTTGATTGACCTAACCGTGTGGCACGGCGCATTGTCCTGCTGGAAAAACCAGTCCTCAGAGTTGGGGAACATTGCCTGAGTAGAAGGAATCAACTGTTTTTACAGGATAACCTTGTATGCGGCTTGATTCATACGTCCTTCGCAAAGATTAACCTGCCGAATTCCAGCTTTGCTGAAACATCCCCAATCCTCCACCAAACTTCACAGTGGGTGCGAGACACTGTGGCTTGTACGCCTCTCCAGGTCTCCGTCTAACCATTAGACGACCAGATGTTTGGCAAAGCTGAAAATTAGACTGAGAAGATTACCTTACTCCAGTCCTCTATGGTCCAATCCTTATGGTCTTTGGCAAACTTCAGCCTGGCTCTCCTTTGCTTCTCTTTGATGAAAGGCTTTTTTCTAGCTTTACATGACTTGTGTCCTGCCGCTAGGAGCCTGTTACGAACTGATCTTGCTGTGCACTTCACCCCAGCTGTCATTTCCTTTTGTAGGTCACTTGATGTCTTCCTGCGGTTGCTGAGTGACATTTGAATAAGATGACGGTCATCCCGGTCAGTGGAGAGTCATTTTCGCCCTCTGCCTTTCTGTAGCTTTGTTATCCCCAATGTCTGCTGCTTGACCTTGTTGTAATGAACTGCAGTCTTAGAAATTTTAAGGATGGAGGCAACAGGAAGCGCACTATGTCCCTCTGCTAGTAAATGGACACAGCCAGAATAGATCCCTTCTTTTCCTCATTCAAGACTTTTCTTTTCAACTCCTTTTGCATGGTTAAAAGATATTTTTTCAATCCTATCACTTTTGGGATATTACTAGCACTTGTTTTGCCATCCAGCTTGTCCTATTGCAAGAGGATTGTGAACACATGAGCAGTGTTTTTTATATTTTCCTTTGTTAAATAAGATTTAGTTCAGGTGATCACCTAATCAGAAGCACATTAAGTAGAATGAGGTGTACTGTGGTTGGAATTCAACTGATACTGGAATGGAATGGCTGTCCGACATGTAGAGAAGCCGATTTTTATAAAACTGTGCAGTGGTCTCTTCATTTTGGTTATAGGATGTTTCACCCCCGGGTACATTTCGCCCACGCACATTTCATCCCCAGCATTTGTCCCCCAGGAGGATACTTACCTGTCGCAGTTGCAGCTCCTTGGGTCATGGAGTGCAGTCTAGCGGTTCCCTGTGACGCCAGATGGAAACAGTTGATTTAACATGTCACAAAAGTGCAGCACTCTGTACAGTATTTTTGTGATGTGGATTGATGACTAACGGGAATTCATGAACCACAAGGAAAAACTGGCGAAACATCCAAACACAAAATTCTGGGGGCAAAACGGTACAAACAGGGCAAAATATACCCGGGGGTGAACTGCTGGGGCTGAAACATCCAAATCCCCTTAATTTTATACAATACAGACATCTGAGAGCGGTCGTAATTTACGGTCGGATGGAGCGCCTCCTGTCCAGGATTCAACAGCATCATCATCATACATGGTATATAAAAAGTAAACATATAACCCAGACCCATTACCACACACTCGGGATGGGTAACACTCTACTCAATCAGTAAACATACTGATCCGCTAGGCAATTATTAAACTGCACGCTGAATCAAGGAGTGTTGTACTTTTTTTTGGATAAAAAGTTATAACTTCATTGACACAAACAATACAAAAGATAAAACAATGCCTCACAACCATAAAGATCAATTATATGATGGCAGGTAAAGCCCCCGTCACACAAAGCGAGATCGTTAGCGAGATCGCTGCTGAGTCACAAGTTTTGTGACGCAACAGCGACCTCAGTAGCGATCTCGCTATGTGTGACACGTAGCAGCGACCAGGCCCCTGCTGTGAGATCGCTGGTCGTGTCGGAATGGCCTGGACCTTTTTTTGGTCGTTGAGGTCCCGCTGGGTAGCACACATCGCTGTGTTTGACACCTTACCAACGACCTCATGACAGGACGTCCCTCATTGAGGTCTGTTAATCGTCATGAAATAGCTGCCATGTGACATTGTTGTACAGGTCGCTACAGGTCGCCGCATCGCTGCTGCGTCGTTGGGAAGATCTCACAGTTTGACATCTCACCAGCGACCACATAGCGACGCAGCAACGATCCCTGACAGGTCGTATCGTTGTCGGGATCGCTGTAGCGTCGCTAAGTGTGACGGGGCCTTAAGCGTAGAAAGAATTCTAATGGTAGCAGGAAAGCACCAGATAATAAACATTCTTTGACTTATTAAGCCTGACAGAGCATGCTGAGAAAATATCTCGATTAAAGGGAACCTGTCACCCCGTTTTTTCAGTATGAGATAAAAATACCGTTAAATAGGGCCTGAGCTGTGCTTTACAATAGGGTATTTTTTGTCCCCTGATTCCCCAACTATGCTGCCGAAATACCTTACAAAAGTTGCCGTTTTCGCCTGTCAATCAGGCTGGTCAGGTCAGATGGGCGTGGTCACAGCGCTGTTTCTCCCCCACATCTTGCTTATCTTCCCGTTGGTGGTGTAGTGCTTCTCGCATGCGCAAGTGCCGAATGCACTGCGCAGCTGTAGAAAAAGAGTGCGATCTGCGCTATTCAGCGGTTTCTCGGTGGGCGCGGCCATCTTCCTGAGGCCGCGAGTGCGCAGATGGAGTGTTCTGCTTCCCGGGGCTTCAGGAAAATGGCCGCGGGATGCCACGCGTGCGCAGATGGAGATCGCGGCGGCCATTTTCCTGAAGCCGAGATGCGAACTCGGCTTCCTCTGAAGCTGTCGCTAAACGCGCGTTGGGGTTTGGCAGAGATCGGCGTGCCATGTGTGGCTGGAAGCGGGGAGCTCCGTACACTTAGGTAATACGTATATATTGGGGGTTTTTTTTTGCCTAGTGTTTCTGACATAGTTAGGCAATAATCTGCAGGGCATTGTAGGTCTGATTTAGACTAGCAATTGGGCGTATTGAATATATGTACGTCTGTATGGCCCTCGGTTGCACTAATTATAGTTCGGAGCATTGTTTCAATTGCAGCATTTGACAGAGTTGCGGTCCTCACTGCTCATTTTTGTTGGGGCAACGATATTAACAACTGCATGTATTGGATTTGATATTTGCTCTGTTTAAGAAATTTGTCCAGCGCTTTTGTATGCGGGCTTTGCATGGTGTTGTCTGGTTGCCCTGGCAGAACGATTGAATTTATGCGGTACATTACATGCCTTGTAGCCATTTTTTGCCGACATTGATTTAGCACATCGTTTCAGCTCATGAGTATGTGTTGATTTTGTTAAGATGTTTTCTTAGCATGCTCCATTGTCAAAACCGACGGGATTAGGCAGGCAATAGTTAATACGGCATTTAGGCTTTATTCAAACTAGCATTGACGCGTATTAAATATATGACCACATGTATGGTCCTTGGTTGCACTAATTGTAGTTGCGGCTTTGAGCATTTTTCTTTCAACTAGGCAACTGAATTTAGTTAAGTGGTCTTATGACTGGGCTCAGCAATTATTAAAAGTTGTGGTTCTTCACTGCTCATTGTACTAGGGCAACGATATTGGGATCATTGCATGTAGCGAATGTGACTGTGGCCCTGCTATTGATTCTGGTTAGTAAATTTGGACACTGTCTCTGATTACGGGCTTTGTATAGCGTTTCTATTTACCCAGGTGGGATTATTGAATTAATACTAAAACATTGCACGCATTACAGACCCCCGTTTTTCACTATCATCAATCCAATATTTATGTCCAGAGCAGATGTATAACAACATTCAAAACTCAGCATAACAATATCTTTCAATTCAAAACGTGTCAAATTTAACTTAATCGAGATATTTTCTCAGCATGCTCTACTGTCAGGCTTAATAAGTCAAAGAATGTTTGTATTACCTGGTGCTTTCCTGCTACCATTAGAATTCTTTCTACGCTTACCTGCCATCATATAATTGATCTTTATGGTTGTGAGGCATTGTTTTACCTTTTGTATTCTTTGTGTCAATAAAGTTATAACTTTTTATCCAAAAAAAAGTACAACACTCCTTGATTCAGCGTGCAGTTTAATAATTGCCTAGCGGATCAGTATGTTTAATGGTATATAAAAAGTCTACACACCCCTGTTAAAATATCAGGTTTTTGTCATGTAAAAAAATCATACCAAGAAGAAGAATTTCAGAATATTTTCCACCTTTAAAGAACTCCTCTCATCAAAATTTGTATCCTCTTAATATATTGCAGTCATCATATTATTTAGCACTGTGTACTTACAATTGCTCATTTTGCCTTTCTACCCAACAAATTATTCTCTTTTCCATTAGGTTCGTTGACATCACATGATTAATAACAGACCAGCTGAATCCTTCCAAGATCTATATAAGAACAGGAGGTCATTTTTTCCTGCAGTCATAAGTCACTGCAAAAATCCCTGGCAGGGGGAGGAGTGGCAGGGACAGGAATAAAAGAGGGGAATATAAATGCAGGGACAAGAGACCTCCTGTTTCTACATAGAGTAGATATAAGAGAATAATTAGCTGGGTAGAAAGTCAAAATGAGCAATTGTAAGTACACAGTGCTATACAATATGGTGACTGTAATATATTAAGAGGATAAAAACTTTGTGAGTGCTTCTTTATATTACCTAATCTGTGCATATCCATTTAGAAACAAATAATTTTGAAGGGGAAATAAAAATAACAAAACTAAAATATTGTTGTTGCATAAGTGTGAACAGACCTCTTATAATTGGGGATGTGGTTGTGTTGAGAATTAGCTAATCACATTTAAACTTATGTTAAATAGTTATGAGTACACAGCTGCCATCATTTAAAGGGATTCTGATTAACCCCATATAAAGTTTAGCTGTTCTATTAAGATTATCCTGACATTTTCATAGTTTCACTTTACAGTAAAATCACAGCAAAAGGATCTCATTGTTGAAAGATACAAGTCAGGAGAAGGGTACAATAATTTTTATCCAAGGCATTAGTTATTCCATGAAACACTCGGAAGACATCATCAAGAAGTGGCTTAAATTTGGCACAACATTGACATTTAGAAATAATTGTCCCACAAAAACTGATGAAAGGACGAGAAAAAAATTGGAGGCTGCCAGAGCAACAGTCAATGAGACGCAATATTTTTTTCCAAGCACTGGTTGTGTACCGCTTGTGATAATATTCTCCCAAATTATTGATCTGCCTGACCTGTGTGGTAGAGTGGCAAGATGGAAGCCTTTTCTTACAAATAAAAACCATCCAAGCCCAGCCATGTTTGGTCAAATACTACATCAAGTCTGCCAAAAGCATGTGGGAAAGTGTGTTACAGTCTGATGAGGCCAAGTTTGAACTTATTGGTAAGACTATAAAAAGGTATTTTGGGTGCAAAGCCACCACTGTGGATCACCAAAAGAACACCATATCTACAATGAAGCATGGTGGAGGCAGCAATATGCTTTAGGGTAATTTTTAGGCAGCACGATTTGGGGCTTTAGTGAAGGAGGACAACATAATGAAAAGTTCCAAATAAAAAGGTGAAGCTGATAAAAAGGTGAAGCTAATGAGGCATTTCACTTTCAGCCCGATATCAACCCTAAGCATACCTCCAAGTCAACAAAAAAATTAGCTTTGCAAAAAGACCAACATTTTGGAATTGCCAAGCATGAGCCAAAACCTGAATTTAATAGAAAATCTGGGTTGAACTGAATAGGAACGTGCAGCCCTAAAAGATTTCAGTTTGTTTCTCAAAGGATTTGTACAGATTACGGGCAACATTAAAGATAGGAAAAGTTCTGAAATTATTCTTCTTGTTACTCCGGCATTTTATCAGGTGTATGTAGACTTTTTATATCCACAAGCAATTGAGCTCGGGTCAGGAGACCTGTGGCCAGACTTGAACTTGCAGCTGAACTTTGGCCTGATGCTGAGAATACAAACCGCAAAGTATATTAGAGAGTAGCAGAAGTTTCCATTTATACAGTGATACCTTTTAGTGTTGTTTACAGAAAACTGGTGTATTGATCTGCCACAAAATGACAAATGACATACGCCTCTCGCTTTATATGTCTTTGCATCTTTCTACATCACAGAGTCATGGTCGAAAGTGTTTGCACCCTGGAAATTATTCCAGAAAATGAAGTGTGTCTTACAGAAAATTATTGCAATCACACATGTTTTGTTTTACACGTTTGTTTATTTCCTCTGCGTGTATTTGAATAACACAAAAAATACACAAAGAAAAAAGTGGAAAATTGGACATGGAGATCAGAAAAAGGAGAAGAGAACTATCTGAGGACTTGAGAACCAAAATTGTTGAACAATATCAACAATCTCAAGGTTACAAATCCATCTCCAGAGATCTTGAAGTTCCTTTGTCCATAGTGCGCAACATAATCAAAAAGTTTACAACCCAAGGCACTGTAGCTAATCTCACTGGATGTGGATGGCAGAAAAAAAAATGATGAAAGGTTGCAACGCTGGATAGTCCAGATGGTAGATAAGCAGCCCCAATCAAGCTCTCCTACAGGCTTAGGCCGGCCTCACACTAGCAGTATTTGGTCAGTATTTTACATCAGTATTTATAAGCCAAAACCAGGAGTGGGTGATAAATACAGAAGTGGTGCATATGTTTCTATTATACTTTTCCTCTAATTGTTCCACTCCTGGTTTTGGCTTCCAAATACTGATGTAAAATACTGACCAAATACTGCTAGTGTGACGGCAGCCTTAGGGTGAATTAAATTAAACGCTATGGCAGGAGACCCCACAGCTGACATAAAAACATAAAAGCTAGACTGCATTTGCCAAAATGTGCGGAAGTAAGCAAAAAATCCTTCTGGGAGGGCATCTTATGGACAGATGAGACCAAGATATAGCTTTTAGGTAAAGCACAACATCGTATTATTGACTGAAAACGGAATGAGGCCTACAAAGAAAAGAACACGGTACCTACAATCAAATATGGTGGAGATCCCAAGATGTTTTGACAGCGTGAAAGGCATCAAGAAATCTGAAGATTACCAACAGATTTTGGGACGTAATGTAGTGCTCACTGTCAGAAAGCTAGGTTTGCGTCCTAGGTCATGGGTCTTCCAGCAGGACAATGACACCAAACATACTTCAACAATCAGCCAGAAATAGAGGGACAAAGTGCTGGAGACTCCTGATGTGGCCAACAATGAGTCCGAACCTAAATCCCATTGAACACCTATGGAGAGATCTTAAAATTGCTGTTGGGAGAAGGCACCCTTCAAATATGAGAGACCTGGAGCAGTTTGCAAAAGAGGAGTGGTCCAAAATCCCAGTTGAGAGGTGAAAGAATTTAGTTGATGGTTACAGGAAGAGACTGATTGCAGTTATTTCTTCCAAAAGGTCTGCAAGCAAATATTAAGTTGAGGGTGCCAACAATTTTGTCCGGTCCACTTTTGAGGTTTTGTGTGAACTTATGGCCAATGTGCGTTGTTTTCTCCTTTGTGTATTGTTCCAATACACACAAAGGAAGTAAATGTGTGTATAACAAAACATGTGCAATTGCAATAATTTTATGTGAGAAATACTTCAGTCTTTTAGCCATGACTGTACAATGGATATTTTCTACATTGTCCCTCATGTCCACTCATCTATATATAATACAGTTAAACATGGACATTGTGCAGAAAATGTCTATTGTCCAGTCTGGTCCTCCTTGGCAGCTGGACCAGGGTAGTCTTAAAGGTGTTGTCTAAGTTTGTGAGCAAAGTCTGCACTCACTCGGTCACGATTCCCTGTGCGGGTGGCCGCATACCTGCTGTTACATGCCGACTGGTCTCAATAGAAATTGGAAGAAGCTGAACGGGTCTACTCGGAATGTGATCGCCTACATGTGATCATGTGGCAGCTTGCTCGCAGCAGCAATACTGGAGAATCATGACAGCAGCCAGGATTCAGACATCCGCAGTAATATGAGGTGTCTACAGACTTTTCTCTCTAACCTGGACAACCCCTTTAAGTTTTGCAGCTGGCTTCCTTGGCGCCTCTGTCGCTCACCACCTCATCATGATGTCATAGGGCATAGTAAGCTCCTGAAGTACCCAGGGTGCCAAGCCGAGGATGCTGTGGAGGACTGGACACTGTGCCGGAGTGGAAATCTCCTTTTGATCATCTCTGTAGACCAACCAAAGCCGGGTCACTCTTATTCGGTAGTTTCTTTCATTGTTTTCTTTTTACAGGTTTAATAACAATCAGAAATGAGCACAGTGATAAAATACAATGCAGTAAGGCGCCCTGAGGTCAACAGACTTAAACGCAGCTAAAAAAAAAATATAAAAAGTGGCACGATAATAGGCATCAAAGGGGGCATTGCTGGGAGTTATCAAAAGGGTTAAATGGCTTTGGCCCACTGATCTTACACAACCGTTACACAGAGAGGGTTGCCCCATAACAAAAGCAGGTGATGCCAGCCTGACCCAAATACAGCTGGCATCAAAGTGGGCAACTAGCAACATTTTACAGATGTGGATAAGTAACTGGTGTTTCTATAGGTCACAATGATCTCGCACCCCCGTTACACGGATAAAGATGTACCTGGCCAAACGGGTCCGGGGCATCTGAGCTGGCACCAAAGTGGGCATTGTCGGTTTTCACAGATCTGAATAAATAATAGGTATTTAAATATCAGAGACTTGGCTATGTGGCCACTATGATGGAGGGAACCTGTTTGGGCCAGGTAACAGCGTTCTGCTCTTGATTGGTGTATGTGGAAAGGTTGCGCCTGATCAGTGGCCAAAGACACTTAAAGGGAACCGGTCACCTCGTTTTTTCAGATTAAGATAAAAATACTGTTAAATAGGGCCTGCACTGTGCGTTACAATAGTGTATGTAGTGTACCCTGATTCCCCACCTATGCTGCGAAATACATTACCAAAGTCGCCGTTTTCGCCTGTCAATCAGGCTGGTCAGGTCAGGTCAGGTGGGCGTGGTGACATCGCTCTTTTCTTCCCCAGCTTTCCGTTGGTGGCGTAGTGGTGTGCGCATGTCCAGAGTTCCGAATCCCCTGCGCGCACGTGAAGAAACAGCGCGCGATCTGCGCTATTATCCCTGTCATCGGTGGGGGCGGCCATCTTCCTGGGGCCGCGCGTGCGCAGATCGAGTGCTCTGCTGCACGGGGCTTCAGGAAAATGGCCGCAGGATGCCGCGCGTGCGCAGAAGAGATCGCGGCGGCCATTTTCCCAAAGCCGAGTTTGCATCTCGGCTTTGGGAAAATGGCCGCCGCGATCTCTTCTGCGCACGCGCGGCATCCTGCGGCCATTTTCCTGAAGCCCCGTGCAGCAGAGCACTCGATCTGCGCACGCGCGGCCCCAGGAAGATGGCCGCCCCCACCGATGACAGGGATAATAGCGCAGATCGCGCGCTGTTTCTTCACGTGCGCGCAGGGGATTCGGAACTCTGGACATGCGCACACCACTACGCCACCAACGGAAAGCTGGGGAAGAAAAGAGCGATGTCACCACACCCACCTAACCTGACCAGCCTGATTGACAGGCGAAAACGGCGACTTTGGTAATGTATTTCGCAGCATAGGTGGGGAATCAGGGTACACTACATACACTATTGTAACGCACAGCGCAGGCCCTATTTAACAGTATTTTTATCTCAATCTGAAAAAACGGGGTGACAGGTTCCCTTTAACTCTTTGTAAGCACCAGTGACTTATTCAGCTCTGTGAGATGTGGCTATTTCTGATGCCCAGAAGCCATTTGGGCCAGACTGGAGTATGATGCGGGGCATCACCATCTGTGGATTCTTAGTGTGACAGCAGTGGCTCAAAGCAGTTTAACCCTTTAAAAACACCAGTGACATTTTCAAATCTGTAAAAATTGGCTGTTTGCCCACTTTGATGCCAGCTCTGATGTGCAGACCCCATTTGGGCCAGGCTGCAGTGACCCACATTTGATGCGGGCATCACTATCACTGGGTAAATCTGACAGGGAGAAGGACTTGGGGATCCTAGTTAATGATAAACTTACCTGGAGCAGCCAGTGCCAGGCAGCAGCTGCCAAGGCAAACAGGATCATGGGGTGCATTAAAAGAGGTCTGGATACACATGATGAGAGCATTATACTGCCTCTGTACAAATCCCTAGTTAGACCGCACATGGAGTACTGTGTCCAGTTTTGGGCACCGGTGCTCAGGAAGGATATAATGGAACTAGAGAGAGTACAAAGGAGGGCAACAAAATTAATAAAGGGGATGGGAGAACTACAATACCCAGAGAGATTAGCAAAATTAGGATTATTTAGTCTAGAAAAAAGACGACTGAGGGGCGATCTAATAACCATGTATAAGTATATAAGGGGACAGTACAAATATCTCGCTGAGGATCTGTTTATACCAAGGAAGGTGACGGGCACAAGGGGGCATTCTTTGCGTCTGGAGGAGAGAAGGTTTTTCCACCAACATAGAAGAGGATTCTTTACTGTTAGGGCGGTGAGAATCTGGAATTGCTTGTCTGAGGAGGTGGTGATGGCGAACTCAGTCGAGGGGTTCAAGAGAGGCCTGGATGTCTTCCTGGAGCAGAACAATATTGTATCATACAATTATTAGGTTCTGTAGAAGGACGTAGATCTGGGGATTTATTATGATGGAATATAGGCTGAACTGGATGGACAAATGTCTTTTTTCGGCCTCACTATGTTACTATCTGTGTGTCATTGATGTAGGAACAGTGCCTCAAATTAATTTAACCCATTAAAAACACCACTTATTGAAATCAGTGAATATTGGCTAACTGCCCGCTATGATGCCAGCTCTGAGGTCCAAAACCCGTTTGGGCCAGGCTATCTTAACTTGCGTTTGACCTGGCGTAGCCCTATGTACTTATATATGGTGTGGCATCAGCGGCCAAAGTCTTTTAACCCCTTCAAAAACACCAGTTACTGTGAAAACGGTCTGTCTGCCCACTCAGATGCCAGTTGCGATGCCCAGACCCCATCTGGGCCATGCTGGAGGGACCCGAATGTGACACGTGGCAGCACTGTGTCATGGCGGTGCGGGACCGGTGGGGCAAAGTCATTTAACCCTTTTTATACCTCCTCTCGGCTCCCACTATGACGCCAATCGGGCCACTTGTAGCATTTTTGGGAGCTGTATTTAACCCTTCTCACCCCGGGGCGCCGCTGAGCTGTAAGTTTATCATTGTGCTAGTTGTTTCTCATTCAACCAACAAAATACAAACATTGTAAATAAGAAGCTGGACACCTAGGAAGCCAACTCCAGCCTCAGAGATGGCGGCGCGATGATGAGGACTTCTGTGAAGCGCTTCACCTGTCATAGACAACAGTCAGAAGTACGGACCTCACTGACGGCAAAGGATTTCTCACAGTGCAGGTACAAGCTGGGCCACAAGCTACTGGGGCTCTGTGCCTGTCTGGAGGTGCAGCCCCTCAGTGCGGGCGGCCAGGAGGACACTACGCGGGACACTCACTCTGCTCCGGGACCAGGTGACAGGAGAAGCCGGATCTCAGGAGGCAAAGGACCTTGTGTGACGTCACAGCCATGTGATCAGGCACGCGTGGGGGAGGAGTCAGGCTTCAGCTGGGGGCGTGTCCTGTACGGGAGCTGCTGAGGTGTCTGCTGCCTCCCCCACAGGCGGACAGCGCATGCGCTGCGGCTGCACTGCGACAGGTCGGTAGGTGTCGCTGCTACTCGTAGTGCAACACAGTGGGATGGTTACATGGCCGCTGCGAGAAGCAGGTCACCAGCATTCAGCAAGGCTGGCCTTCTACACCTGTCTGGTCGAGGTCCCTTGTGTCGCAGTTCAGGTGTTGCACTGTGACGTAGCAGCGACAGCCTATCACTAGAATCACATTCCAGATGGATTAACCCCTTAAAGACCAGTAGTTCCGTTTTTGCGTTTCCATTTTTTGCCCCCCTTCTTTCAATGGCTGTAACTTTTTTTATTTTTCCATCAATATGGCCATGTGAGGGCTTGTTTTTTTGCGGGACCAGTTGTAGTTTTGAACAGCCCCAATGGGTTTTACTATATCATGTACTGGAAAACGGGAAAAAAATCCAAGTGTGGTGACATTGCAAAAAAAAAGTGCAAGTCCACAATTGTTTTGGGGATTTTTTTTTACCATGGTCTCTAAGGTTACTTTCACACTAGTCCGTCGGTACGGGCCGTCGCAAACCGTCGGCCCGACGGACAGTGTGATTGATTAGCACAACGGGGGCAGCGGATGCAGTTTTACAACGCATCCGCTGCCCATTGTAAGGTCCGGGGAGGAGGGGTCGGAGTTCCGGCAACGCATGCGCGGTCGAAAATGGCGGACCAGATGCACTGAAAAAGTTACATGGAACGTTTTTTGTGCGTCGCAGCCGCCAAAAACACGACGCATCCGTCGCACAACGGATGCGACGTGTGGCCATATGTCGCTAATGCAAGTCAATGGAGAAAAAACGCATCCTGTGGACAACTTTGCAGGATGCGTTTTTTCCCCAAAACGACGCATTGCGACATCCGTCACACGAAGCTAGTGTGAAAGTAGCCTAAATGCTAAAACTGAACTGCCATTCTGATTCTCCAGATCATTACGAGTTCACTGGCATCAAACAGGTCTAGGTTCTTTTTTTATTTAACCCCTTCATGACCCAGCCTATTTTGACCTTAAAGACCTTGCCGTTTTTTGCAATTCTGACCAGTGTCCCTTTATGAGGTAATAACTCAGGAACGCTTCAACGGATCCTAGCGGTTCTGAGATTGTTTTTTCGTGACATATTGGGCTTCATGTTAGTGGTAAATTTAGGTCAATAAATTCTGCGTTTATTTGTGATAAAAATGGAAATTTGGCGAAAATATTGAAAATTTCGCAATTTTCACATTTTGAATTTTTATTCTGTTAAACGAGAGAGATATGTGACACAAAATAGTTAATAAATAACATTTCCCACATGTTTACTTTATATCAGCACAATTTTGTAAACAAAATTTTTTTTTGCTAGGAAGTTATAAGGGTTAAAATTTGACCAGCAATTTCTAATTTTTACAACGAAATTTACAAAACCACTTTTTTTAGGGACCACCTCACATTTGAAGTCAGTTTGAGGGGTCTATATGGCTGAAAATACCCAAAAGTGACACCATTCTAAAAACTGCACCCCTCAAGGTACTCAAAACCACATTCCAGAAGTTTATTAACCCTTCAGGTGCTTCACAGCAGCAGAAGCAACATGGAAGGAAAAAATGAACATTTAACTTTTTAGTCACAAAAATTATCTTTTAGCAACAATTTTTTTATTTTCCCAATGGTAAAAGGAGAAACTGAACCACGAAAGTTGTTGTCCAATTTGTCCTGAGTACGCTGATACATCATATGTGGGGGTAAACCACTGTTTGGGCGCACGGCAGGGCTTGGAAGGGAAGGAGCGCCATTTGACTTTTTGAATGAAAAATTGGCTCCACTCTTTAGCGGACACCATGTCACGTTTGGAGAGCCCCCGTGTGCCTAAAAATTGGAGCTCCCCCACAAGTGACCCCATTTTGGAAACTAGACGCCCCAAGGAACTTATCTAGATGCATAGTGAGCACTTTGAACCCCCAGGTGCTTCACAAATTGATCCGTAAAAATGAAAAAGTACTTTTTTTTTCACAAAAAAATATTTTAGCCTCAATTTTTTCATTTTCACATGGGCAACAGGATAAAATGGATCCTAAAATTTGTTGGGCAATTTCTCCCGAGTACGCCGATACCTCATATGTGGGGGTAAACCACTGTTTGGGCACTCGGCAGGGCTCGGAAGGGAAGGCGCGCCATTTGACTTTTTGAATGGAAAATTAGCTCCAATTGTTAGCAGACACCATGTCGCGTTTGGAGAGCCCCTGTGTGCCTAAACATTGGAGCTCCCCCACAAGTGACTCCATTTTGGAAACGAGTCCACCAAAGGAACTAATCTAGATGTGTGGTGAGGACTTTGAACCCCCAAGTGCTTCACAGAAGTTTATAACGCAGAGCCATGAAAATAAAAAAAATAAATATTTTCTCAAAAATGATCTTTTAGCCTGCAAATTTTTATTTTCCCAAGGGTAACAGGAGAAATTTGACCCCAAAAGTTGTTGTCCAGTTTCTCCTGAGTACGCTGATACCCCATATGTGGGGGTAAACCACTGTTTGGGCACATGCCGGGGCTCGGAAGTGAAGTAGTGACGTTTTGAAATGCAGACTTTGATGGAATGCTCTGTGGGCGTCACGCTGCGTTTGCAGAGCCCCTGATGTGGCTTAACAGTAGAAACCCCCCACAAGTGACCCCATTTTGGAAACTAGACCCCGAAAGGAACTTATCTAGATGTGTGGTGAGCACTTTGAACCCCCAAGTGCTTCACAGGAGTTTATAATGCAGAGCCGTGAAAATAATAAATACGTTGTCTTTCCTCAAAAATAATTATTTAGCCCAGAATTTTTTATTTTCCCAAGGGTTACAGGAGAAATTGGACCCCAAAAGTTATTGTCCAGTTTCTCCTAAGTACGCTGATACCCCATGTGTGGAGGTAAACCACTGTTTGGGCACACGTCGGGGCTCAGAAGGGAAGTAGTGACTTTTGAAATGCAGACTTTGATGGAATGGTCTGCGGGCGTCACGTTGCGTTTGCAGAGCCCCTGGTGTGCCTACACAGTAGAAACCCCCCACAAGTGACCCCATTTTAGAAACTAGACCCCCCAAGGAACTTATCTAGATATGTGGTGAGCACTTTGAACCCCCAAGTGCTTCACAGACGTTTACAACGCAGAGCCGTGAAAATAAAAAATCATTTTTCTTTCCTCAAAAATGATGTTTTAGCAAGCATTTTTTTATTTTCGCAAGGGTAACAGGAGAAATTGGACCCCAGTAATTGTTGCGCAGTTTATCCTGAGTATGCTGGTACCCCATATGTGGGGGTAAACCACTGTTTGGGCACACGTCGGGGCTCGGAAGTGAGGGAGCACCATTTGACTTTTTGAATACGAGATTGGCTGGAATCAATGGTGGCGCCATGTTGCGTTTGGAGACCCCTGATGTGCCTAAACAGTGGTAACCCCTCAATTCTACCTCCAACACTAACCCCAACACACCCCTAACTCTAATCCCAACAGTAGCCATAACCCTAATCACAACCCTAACCTCAACCCTAATTCCAACCCTAACCCTAAGGCTATGTGCCCACGTTGCGGATTCGTGTGAGATTTTTCAGCATCATTTTTGAAAAATCCGCGGGTAAAAGGCACTGCGTTTTACCTGCGGATTTACCGCGGATTTCCAGTGTTTTTTGTGCGGATTTCACCTGCGGATTCCTATTGAGGAACAGGTGTAAAACGCTGCGGAATCCGCACAAAGAATTGACATGCTGCGGAAAATACAACGCAGCGTTTCCGCGCTGTATTTTCCGCACCATGGGCACAGCGGATTTGGTTTCCATATGTTTACATGGTACTGTAAACCTGATGGAACACTGCTGCGGATCCGCAGCCAAATCCGCACCGTGTGCACATAGCCTAATTCTAAAGGTATGTGCACACGCTGCGGAAAACGCTGCGGATCCGCAGCAGTTTCCCATGAGTTTACAGTTCAATGTAAACCAATGGGAAACAAAAATCGCTGTACACATGCTGCGGAAAAACTGCACGGAAACGCAGCGGTTAAAATTCCGCAGCATGTCACTTCTTTGTGCGGATTCCGCAGCGGTTTTACAACTGCTCAAATAGAAAATTGCAGTTGTAAAACCGCAGTGAAATGCGCAGAAAAAACGCAGTAAATCCGCCATAAATCCGCAGCGGTTTAGCACTGCGGATTTATCAAATCCGCAGCCGAAAAATCCGCAGAGGACCAGAATACGTGTGCACATACCGAAACCCTAACCCTAGCCCTAACCCAAACCCTAGCCCTAACCCTAACGCTACCCCTAGCCCTAACCCTACCCCTAGCCCTAACCCTACCCCTAACCCCGCCCCTAACCCTACCCCTAACCCTACCCCTAATCCTAGCCCTAACCCTAGCCCTATGTTAACATTAGTGGAAAAAAAATTCTTTATTTTTTTTATTGTCCCTACCTATGGGGGTGACAAAGGGGGGGGGGGGGTCATTTATTATTTTTTTATTTTGATCACTGAGATATTATCTATCTCAGCGATCAAAATGCACTTTGGAACGAATCTGCCGGCCGGCAGATTCGGCGGGCGCACTGCGCATGCGCCCGCCATTTTGGAAGATGGCGGCGCCCGGGGAGAAGACGGACGGACCCCGGCAGGATCGGTAAGTATGATGGGGTGGGGGGGAGCACGGGGGGGATCGGAGCATGGGGGGGTGGATCGGAGCGCGGGAGGGGTGGAACGGAGCACGGGGGGGTGGAACGGAGCACAGGGGGGGTGGAACGGAGCACGGGGGGGTGGAGCACATTAGTGTTTCCAGCCATGGCCGATGATATTGCAGCATCGGCCATGGCTGGATTGTAATATTTCACCAGTTATAATAGGTGAAATATTACAAATTGCTCAGATTGGCAGTTTCACTTTCAACAGCCAATCAGAGCGATCGTAGCCACGGGGGGGGTGAAGCCACCCCCCCTGGGCTAAACTACCACTCCCCCTGTCCCTGCAGATCGGGTGAAATGGGAGTTAACCCTTTCACCCGATCTGCAGGGACGCGATCTTTCCATGACGCCACATAGGCGTCATGGGTCGGATTGGCACCGACTTTCATGACGCCTACGTGGCGTCAAAGGTCGGGAAGGGGTTAAGGGGTGAAAAAAAATTCCAAAGTTTGTGAAAAATAAATAAATAATTAATTAAAAGTTGCCATTTTCCGAGACCTGTAACATCTACATTTTTCAAGATCTGGGTCCGGGTGAGGGCTTCTTTTTTGCACACCGATCAGTTTTATTCAGAGGTGTCAAACTGCATTCCTCGAGGGCTGCAAACAGGTCATGTCTTCAGGATTTCCTTGTACTGCACAGGTGATAATTTAGTCACCTACACACATAATGATTACAGCATCTTGTGCAAAGCTAAGGAAATCTTGAAAACACGCATGGTTTGCGGCCCTCGAGGAATGCAGTTTGACAACCCTGGTTTTATTGATACCATTTTGGTGTATACACAACCCCTGGCAAAAAATTATGGAATCACCGGCCTTAGAGGATGTTCATTCAGTTGTTTAATTTTGTAAAGAAAAAGCAGATCACAGACATGGCACAAAACTAAAGTCATTTCAAACGGCAACTTTCTGGAAACACTAAAAGAAATCAAGAACAAAAAATGTGGTAGTCACTAATAGTTACTTTTTTTAACCAAGCATAGGTGAAAAATTATGGAATCAATCAATTCTGAGGAAAAAATTATGGAATCACCCTGTAAATTTTCATTCCCAAAACTAACACCTGCATCAAATTAGATCTGCTCGTTATTCTGCATCTAAAAAGGAGTGATCACACTTTGGAGAGCTGATGCACCAAGTGGTCTAACATGAATCATGGCTCCAACATGAGAGATGTCAATTGAAACCAAAGGAGAGGATTATCAAACTCTTAAAAGAGGGTAAATCATCACACAATGTTGCAAAAGATGTTGGTTGTTCACAGTCAGCTGTATCTAAAATCTGGACCAAATCCAAACAACATGGGAAGTTTGTTAAAGGCAAACATACTGGTAGACCAAAGAAGACATCAAAGCGTCAAAATTGGAAACTTAAAGCAATATGTCTCCAAAACAGGAAATGCACAACAAAACAAATGAGGAACGAATGGGTGGAAACTGGAGTCAACATCTGTGACTGAACTGTAAGAAACTGGGATTAAAGGAAATGGGATTTACATACAGAAAAGCTAAACGAAAGCCATCATTAACACCTAAACAGAAAAAAAACAAGGTTACAATGGGCTAAGGAAAAGCAATCACGGACTGTGGATGACTGGATGAAAGTCATGTTCAGTGATGATTCACAAATCTGCATTGGGCAAGATGATGATGCTGGAACTTTTGTTTGGTGCCGTTCCAATGAGATTTATATGGGTATGTGCACACGATGCGGAAAACGCTGCGTATCCGCAGCGTTTCCGCAGCTGCGGGTCCGCAGCAGTTTCCCATGAGTTTACATTACAATGTAAACCTATGGGAAACAAAAAAGGTGTGCACATGCTTCTTTCTGCAAATTCTGCAGCGGTTTTACAGCTGCTCCAATAGAAAACCGCAGTTGTAAAAGTGCAGTGAAATCCGCAGAAAAACCGCGGTAAATCCGTGATTAAATCTGCAGCAAAAACGAAGCGTTTTTGCCCTCCAAATTTATCAAATCCACTGCGGAAAAATCCACAGAGGACCATTCTACGTGTGCACATAGCCTCAAGATGTCTGCCTGAAGAGAGCATGCAAATTTCCACAGTCATTGATGATATAGGTCTGCATGTCAGGTAAAGGCACTGGGGAGATGGCCGTCATTACATCTTCAATAAATGCACAAGTTTATGTTGATGTTTTGGACACTTTTCTTATCCCATCAATTGAAAGGATGTTTGGGGGATGATGAAATCATTTTTCAAGATGATAATGCATCCTGCCATAGAGCAAAAACTGTGAAAACATTCCTTGAAAAAAGACACATAAGGTCAATGTCATGGCCTGCAAATAGTCCGATCTCAATCCAATTGAAAATCTTTGGTGGAAGTTGAAGAAAATGGTCCATGACAAGGCTCCAACCTGAAAAGCTGATCTGGCAACGGCAATCCGAGAAAGTTGGAGCCAGATTGATGAAGAGTCCTGTTTGACACTCATTAAGTCCATGGCTCAGAGACTGCAAGCTGTAATAAAAGCCAGAGGTGGTGCAACAAAATACTAGTGATGTGTTGGGAGGTTTTTTTTGTTTGTTTTTCATGATTCCATATTTTTTTCCCTCAGAATTGAGTGATTCCATAATTTTTCCCCATGCTTGGTTAATAAAAGTAACCATTACTGACTACCACATATTTTGTTCTTGATTTCTTTTAGTGTTTCTTAAAGCCAGAAAGTTGCCATTTGAAATGACTTTAGTTTTGTGCCATGTCTGTGATCTGCTTTTTCTCTACAATATTAAACAAGTGAATGAACATCCTCCAAGGCCGGTGATTCCATAATTTTTGCCAGGGGCTGTATGATCTTTTGATTGCCCATTATTGCAATGTTGCAGTGACCAAAAAAAACCCATAATTCTGGTGTTTCGATGGTTCTTTTTTTTTTTTATTTTTTTTTTTTTTATTTTAGGGCAAAGGGAGTGATTTGAACGTTTATTTAAAAAAAAAATAATTTAAAAAACATTTTTTTACTTGATGCATGCGTCAATAGTCTCCATGGGAGACTAGACACTGCGATCATCTGATCACTTTTGCTACATAGAACAGGACTGCAGCCCTGCTCTATGTAGCAGATGCTCACTTGCTATGAGAGCCGACCGCTGGGGTCTCCTGCTCTCCATGGGAGGAGGTAATACCCCGATGGCAGCCCTGGGAGTTTGTATGTCATACATTGTACAGTATGCTTGTCATACACTGTAGTTAAATTGTACAGTGTGCTTGTCATGTGCTGTGGATACATTGTACAACTGTGTGTCTGCAGGGAGAGAGGGACTGCCACCAGAGATACAGTACCCCCTTAAGCCCCCCTTATGGGGCCATGAATATCAGGATATGGATGAGGGGACCAATCATACCAGGACCCTCTACTTTTGTGTGAAATTGCATTTCTGTGACATCCTGTGCCATCACCTTTTGCTGTTTTACTTTTATTCTTTATATTTGTACTATTATTGTTTTTGTGATTCTCCTTTTCGTAATAAACATAGATATTTTTTTTTAATGTTTTTTGGACTTTGACTCCCAGTCGCTTAGGCTAGGTTCCCTTTGCGTTAATTGGTTAACGCTAACGGACAGCGTTGCACGGCGAAAATGTCGCAATTAACGCCGTGCAACGGGTCCGTTAGGGCACCCATTGACAGCAATGTTATTTCTACCAATAGCGCATCGCTAGCGCGTGCCAGTTTCGGCACGCGCTAGCGATGTGCCGTCCTTTTGTGACGGACCTCGGACGCTGCTTGCAGACCAAAAAGAAACATTGCGTTAGCGCAATCCGTTAGCGCTATGCGCTTAACGGAATTGGAACCTAGCCTTACAAGTCTCAGTGTTATACATTGTAGTTACATTGTACAGCTGCATGTCATCCATTGTACAGTGTGCCTGTCACACACTGTAGTTACGTTGTACAGCTGCGTCTCATCCATTGTACAGTGTGCCTGTCACACACTGTAGTTACGTTGTACAGCTGCATGTCATGCATTGTACAGTGTGCCTGTCATACAGTGTAGTAACGTACAGCTGCGTGTCACCCATTGTATAGTGTGCCTGTCATACAATGTAGTTACATTGAACAGTTGCGTTTCACCCATTGTACAGTGTGCCTGTCATACAGTATAGTTACATTGTACAGCTGGGTGTCACCCATTGTACAGTGTGCCTTTCATACAGTGTAGTTACATTGTACAGTTGTGTGTCATCCATCGTACAGTGTGCCTGTCATATATTGTAGTTACATTGTACAGCTGTGTGTCACCCATTGTACAGTGTGCCTGTCATACAGTGTAGTTACATTGTACAGCTGTGTGTCACCCATTGTACAGTGTGCCTGTCATACACTGTAGTTACATTGTACAGCTGTGTGTCACCCATTGTACAGTGTGCCTGTCATACACTGTAGTTACATTGTACAGCTATGTCTCACCCATTGTACAGTGTGCCTGTCATACACTGTAGTTACGTTATACAGCTGTGTCTCACCCATTGTACAGTGTGCCTGTCATACACTGTAGTTACATTGTACAGCTGTGTGTCACCCATTGTACAGTGTGCCTGTCATACACTGTAGTTACATTGTACAGCTGTGTGTCACCCTTGTACAGTGTGCCTGTCATACACTGTAATTACATTGTACAGCTGTGTGTCAACCATTGTACAGTGTGCCTGTCATACACTGTAGTTACATTGTACAGCTGTGTGTCACCCAGTGTACAGTGTGCCTGTCATACATTGTAGTTACATTGTACAGCTGTGTGTCACCCAGTGTACAGTGTGCCTGTCATACATTGTAGTTACATTGTACAGCTGTGTGTCACCCAGTGTACAGTGTGCCTGTCATACATTGTAGTTATATTGTACAGCTGTGTCACCCATTGTACAGTGTGTCTGTCATACACTGTAGTTACATTGTACAGCTGTGTCACCCATTGTACAGTGTGCCTGTCATACATTGTAGTTACATTGTACAGCTGTGTGTCACCCATTGTACAGTTTGCCTGTGATAGTGTAGTTACATTGTACAGCTGTGTGCCACCCAGTGTACAGTGTGCCTGTCACACACTGTAGTTACGTTGTACAGCTGCGTCTCATCCATTGTACAGTGTGCCTGTCATACAGTGTAGTAACGTACAGCTGCGTGTCACCCATTGTATAGTGTGCCTGTCATACACTGTAGTTACATTGAACAGTTGCGTGTCACCCATTGTACAGTGTGCCTGTCATACAGTATAGTTACATTGTACAGCTGTGTGTCACCCATTGTACAGTGTGTCTGTCATACACTGTAGTTACATTGTACAGCTGTGTCACCCATTGTACAGTGTGCCTGTCATACACTGTAGTTACATTGTACAGCTGTGTCACCCATTGTACAGTGTGCCTGTCATACATTGTAGTTACATTGTACAGCTGTGTGTCACCCATTGTACAGTGTGCCTGTCATACACTGTAGTTACATTGTACAGCTGTGTGTCACCCATTGTACAGTGTGCCTGTCATACACTGTAGTTACATTGTACAGCTGTGTGTCACTGTCACGATTCCCCTGACCGCTGTCACCAATGGGTCAGGATTCACACCGTGACCGTCACCCCTACGTCACGGATTGAGGTGACTTTAGGCCAACAGACGGCTATCACATGTGCAGGGGGGCTTATCTTAGTTATCCCTCCACTCCACGATGTGATGAAAAACCACACACAAGGCTATTGACCTCTTAGTTTACAGCAGGGGCTTATTCTAGGTATCCCACTGCTTTTCTATATACCACGAACTGCAGGGATTTATGTATATCCCGCTTACAGTTCCCCTTAACACTTGCAGCTCTCTGGCGCCCCCCTTACTCTCAGGTCAGATTAGGTACTGCACCCTGGGTAATTAGTCGCCAGAAAGGCTGCCTGCTATGTACTGGCTATTGGGCACGCTGCAGCGACGCGATAACTACTCCCACTCAGGCAGGAACAATAATTATTAACGCCGCAGCCACTACAACATAACCCAAAAGTCCGCACACTTCTCGCTGCCACCAGCTTCGATTAAACGGGTCCGAAGCTAACCCAACACAACAGTAACAGTAGTGTATTTCACTTCAGAAGACTTAGGGTACGGTTTTTAGAGCATGGAGAAGAACTAACATATAATAGTATATCCCATTAAAAATAATTAGGCAGTGCTTTATCAAAAATAGTTTATAAAGATGTTACAAATGAGACAATTGCAAATATGTACAAGGGTAATTATAACATAAAGGGAATAAATGAGAAAAAGCAACACTTACATGTTCAAAGCATGACAGGCAACCAGGCTAGGGCAGTTTTTCCCATACGTCCCAGCTCATTTGGACGTGAGCAGGGCTCTTCCAGGACAAGACAAGAAATCAAGCAGCAAGTCACTCCTCAGAGCCTGCCAGACACTTAAAACATTAAGGCTGTGACATCACAGAAAGGCTGGCTTATCCAGACCCTCCTCTCTCTACATTCTGCCTAAACTTTAAACTATTCTCTCTAATTTCTATAACTTCACTACAAAACACGTCATAGTTCTAACAAACCCATCAATCATCTCGGGTTAACGTGAGCATTCTAATGAGATCAAATATGTCCTATCTGGGATACATATTTACAGAGAAAACCCTACTTCTTTACCAGACGGAGTTAAGAGCCCGAGTTTCAAGGGATGGGTACCTACACCGAGTGGGAATACGAATATATATTTTCGTGTTCTTACCGTAAACATGGTGCATAATATCGTACCAAAACCAAACAAAGGATCTTTCATGAATTTTGGAGCCACTTTACCAGTTCTGACTAGTGAAGGTGGGAGGGGTGAGGGACTTTCTTCTGAGCCTCGACTTTACGACCCCAGGGCAATAAAACCCCCTTCTAGCATACAGTCCGTAGCCCAGAGAGAAACAAGTAGAGTCAGCTAGTGAAGGGGGGGGTTTAGCCCACCTCATGAGCTGACGAGCAACTAAACTTATATGATATTTCATACCATATCGTGACACCTCCCCCTTTTGGTGTGCGCTAGGGAGGCATTACCCCACGGTATGCCTCCATGGGCACCTCAGTAGGTTCACCCTGGCGGGAGAGTCCATCTGCATTCCCATGCTCTTTGCCCGTTTTATGTTCAATGGTGAAGTCAAACTGCTGAAGGGCAAGGCTCCAGCGTAGCAACCTGCCGTTGGTTCCACACATGGCATTTAGCCAGCGCAGAGGGTTGTGGTCGGTCACCACAGTGAAGGTGTGACCGTACAAGTAGGACTGCAAGCGCTGCAGGGCCCAGACTATGGCCAGGCACTCCTTCTCGATGGTGGAGTAGGCCACTTCCCTCGGCAAAAGTTTCCGGCTCAGGTATAACACGGGGTGCTCTTGGTCCTCCGAGTCAACCTGGCTGAGTACAGCACCAAGGCCAAACTCGCTGGCGTCGGTCTGCACCAAGAACGGTCGACTGCTGTCAACTGCTTTCAACACAGGGGCGTTGCACAGTGCAGTTTTCAACGCCTGGAAGGCCCCCTCACAGCCATCTGTCCAGTTGACAATGTGAGGTAGCTTCTTCCTGGTGAGGTCCGTCAAAGGTTTTGCCAGGCTACTATAGTGCTTTACGAAGCGCCTAAAGTACCCTGCAGTGCCCAAGAAGGACATCACCTGTTTCTTGGTCACGGGAGTGGGCCAGTTCACGATCACTCCCACTTTGTCAGGCTCTGGCTTCAGGGTGTTCCCGCCTACCCAGTGCCCCAGGTAGTGAACCTCCCTCATGCCCATCTGACACTTTCCCAGCTTAATAGTCAGTCCTGCTTGGTGAATTCGCCTGAGCACCTCCTCGAGATGCTGCAGGTGTTCCTTCCAGGAGGGACTGAAGATGGCAATGTCATCCAAGTACGCCACGGCGTACGTCTCCAGTCCCTGAAGCAGGAGGTTGACCATCCGCTGGAAAGTGGCAGGGGCATTCTTCATGCCGAAGGGCATGACCGTGGACTCGTACAGTCCAAAGGGTGTGATAAAGGTGGACTTCTCCTGCGCCTCGGGGCTCAGGGGAATCTGCCAGTATCCTCGACTCAGATCCATTATTGTTAGGTAATCTGCGCCAGCTAACTTCTCAAGCAGCTCCTCCATGCGCGGCATTGGGTGCGCATCCGAGGCTGTGATGGCGTTGAGCCCCCTGTAGTCCACGCAGAACCGGGTGGTCCGGTCCTTCTTTGGCACGAGAACTACAGGTGATGCCCACGCGCTCTTTGACCGTCGAATCACCCCCAGCTGTAACATCTCATCGATCTCTTGGCGCATAGTCTGCTGCACCTGGTCAGAGATTCGATAGGGTGTTCGCCGTAGTGGGGCGTGATTCCCGGTGTCCACCTCGTGGACTGCTAACTCAGTCCTCCCAGGTTGGTTGGAGAATACGACCCGGAAGGGTTCCAGTGTGGTTTGCAACTGCACCCGCTGGGGTTCAGTTAACGAGGCGCTTACCTCCACATCCTCGATGGACCCATTGGCCTTGGCTTGGGCCAGCAAGTCCAGGAGGGTGTCTTCCTCCCCGTCTTCGGGTAAGCTGCAGACCGGTAGGATGAAAAATTCACGTTCGTGATGAGCCTTCATCATGTTGACGTGAAAGGCCTTTCGCCTACCCCGAGCGTGGTCAAGCGTGACCACGTAAGTGACCGGGTTGAGCTGTTGGTGGACGACGTACGGGCCCTCCCAGGCTGCCTGAAGCTTATCCGTTGGTACGGGGACCAGCACCCACACCTTTTGACCCACGTGGTAGGTCCGCTCCCGGGCATTCTGGTCGTACCAGTGCTTCTGATCAGCCTGAGCCTGCGTCATGTTGTCATGCACCAACTGCGTCAAGGTCTGTATCTTGTCACGGAAGCGCATGACATACTCCACTAGGGACACTTCAGAAGGGTTCGGCTCCTCTTCCCAGGATTCTCTTACCAACCCATGGGGTCCCCGGACTCGCCTGCCGTACAGGAGCTCGAAGGGGGAGAACCCCGTCGAGGCCTGCGGAACCTCTCGGTAAGCGAACAGCAGGTGTGGGAGGTACCGCTCCCAGTCGCGCCCTTGAGTCTCAACCAGCATGCGTAGCATCTGTTTGAGGGTACCATTGAAGCATTCACACAAGCCATTGGTCTGTGGGTGATACGCACTCGATACCAGGTGCTTCACCTGCATTTTCTTACAGAGAGCCTCCATTAGGCGAGACATAAATTGGGTCCCTTGATCAGTAAGCATTTCTCTGGGAAATCCTACACGTGAAAAGATGGCCAACAGGGCATCCGCCACCTTATCTGCCCTAGTTGACGACAGAGCTACTGCCTCTGGGTACCGGGTAGCATAGTCTACCACAGTAAGGATGTATTGCTTTCCAGAGCTGCTGGGGACGGCCAGCGGGCCCACAATGTCCACCGCGATCCTCTGGAAAGGCTCCTCTACCACTGGCAAAGGGATCAGGGGAGCCTTAAGAGCAGGCCCAGCCTTCCCCACTCTTTGACAAGTGATACAGGAGCGGCAGTAGTTTGACACATCTGTCCCCATCTTAGGCCAATAGAAGTGTTGAGACAGCCGGGCCTTAGTTTTGCTGATCCCCAAGTGTCCAGCTAGCGGGATCTCATGGGCAATCCGCAACAACTCACCCCGGAATTGCTGTGGGACGACCAGCTGTCTTTCCCTCAACCACTCCTTTTGTGATTCTCTGGGTACTGTCTCCCGGTAGAACCTACCTTGTTCCCAGAACACCTTCTCCTTATCAGTCTCGGAGAAGCGCGTCCCGGCGAGTTGTCTCAAACTCTCTAGGCTCGCATCTGTGTGCAGAGCGGCCTGAAACTCCTTGCTAGGGGAAGCCAGAAGCGACGTCAGGGTCCCTTCCCCACGGGAACCCTCTTGGACCTGCTCTGGGTCCACCTCTGGTTCAGTCACAGTGATGACTGAGGAGGGTCCGGAAGGCAGACAGTTATCTGCGTTCCGGGCACTCTGACTGCGGGTGACAGCAGCTACGTAGGCTTTCACCCCGGGGGTTTCTACAGGCCCATCAGCCGGCGCTGCTATGGGCTCTACCTCCCCATCCACCCCCAACACTCCAGGGGCAGTGCTACTTATGGGCCAGTTACCTTCCTCGGTGGCACTGGTCACTTTCATGGCGTCACCTTCCTCACGGTTCCCATGCATCTCTCCATTTCCTGTAGCACCGACACTTGCCCCTGTTAGGGGTTCCTCAGCCGTCTCACTCCGCAGAGCGACGTGGCTGGGCACGCCTGTACCTATGGACACATTAACCTTCACAGAAAAATCATTATCAGGTTCAGCTGGCACAGGTACAACATTTTCACCATCAATCCTAGGGAAAAAATGGTTATTAGATGCATCATTACAAGATAAAGCATGGTCAGGTAACACATGCGATTTCCCATCATCATCATCATCAGGGTTAACTTTACCCTTATTAGTAGATTGGGGAGGGGTGTCAGGGACGTAGTATGCAACCATCCTCCCCAAATCAGTCCCCAACAAAACATCAGTGGGCAAATTATCAGACAGCCCCACTTCCTTCACCCCGCTCCCAGCACCCCAATCAATAAAAACCCGGGCCATCGGTAAGGGACAGCTGATGCCCCCAATCCCAGTGACAGTTAGGGTTTTCCCCGGAATGATTTCTTCAGGGGCCGCCAGTTCGGGTCGGATGAGGGTTCGTTCAGCCCCGGTGTCCTTGAGGCCTGTAGCAACATGGCCTCCCACAGTGACGTGCTGTACATTGTCACACACCCTCCCAACCACACCACCCACCAAAAGAACTGCTGCATTAGGCCCTGGGGCCTTGGCTTGGGGGTTCTTCTGCTTGGTTGGGCAGGAGAGACTGATATGACCAGTCTGATGGCAGGTGTAACACGTGCGAGGTTCGGTGGTCGGTCTGGTGCTGTTGGCCACGGGGCCAGGACCTCTGGTGTGTTGGCTGGCAGGGGTACTGGCGTTGGTTGCAGGCTTACCCCCTCTCCAGCTGGTGGTGACTGGCTTCCGCCCTTCCGATCTACGGTTGGCCTCATAGGCATCGGCAATCTGGGCTGCTTTCGTCACGTCTTTGGGTTCTCTGTCCATCACGAACTGTCGCACCTCAGCTGGGCAAAGATGAAAGAACTGGTCTTTGATCATCAGGTCTCGCAGCTGTGCAAAGGTGGTCACTGACAGTCCTTGGGTCCACTGGTCAAAGTGGGTCCCCAGTCCATGCACCACATCACTGTAACTGTCGTGTGGGCCACGTTGGAGGGTCCGGAACTTTCTACGGTACACCTCGGGTGTAAGCTGGTACTTGGCTATCAAAGCCTTTTTGATGGCCTCATAGTCACCATCTTGTTCTTGAGGGAGGGCAGCAAACGCCTCCAGAGCTTTACCTCTCAGCCCTGGTGTCAGGTATCGGGCCCATTCATCTGTAGGCAGCTGGTACTGCCTGCAGGCTTTCTCAAAGGCCCGCAGAAAAGTGTCCAAGTCCCCGTCCTTTTCCATAACAGGAAAGTGATCGGGCCGGGGCTTAGGTATCTGAGCGCTGCTGGGCTCACGTCTCTGGGCGGTGGAGGGCATCCCTCCCTGCCGGAGCATCTCCAGTTCATGTTCTCGCTGGGCTTGGTGCTCGGCTCGCTCAGCCTCCCGCTCGGCTCGCTGGGCCTGAGCCTCTCGCTCGGCTTGCCGCTCGGCTCGGGCCTCTCTCTCAGCTCGGGCCTCTCTCTCGGCTTGCTGGGCCTCCTGCCGGTATTGCTGAATCAGCTGCCGACGTCCCTCATGGTCGTCAGTGGGGAATTCTTTCAAGGCCGCCTGCAGGTGGGGGTCCAATTCGCCCGGATTGCTAACAGGGCCAGCATTCAGTGGTTGGACCTCTGCTGCAGCACCACGTTCGCTTGTGCTGGCTTCTGCGGCCTCTGAGCTCTGAGATTGGTCTCGAGCGGCTTCCCATTGCACCAGATCTGCGACCAGTTGGGCTTTGTTTTTGCTTGCAAAGTCAATGTGCTGTGACTTGCATAAGGCGACAAGGGTGTCTCTGGTCTGCTGCTCATAGAAGGTTTCTCCCAGCACAACCATGGTTGCCAAATAAAAGATAGGATAGAAAAACGAAGAGAAAGGGAGGGGATAATTACCAGTACGCAATTGTCTCACAACTAAAAAGCACTGAGTTCGTTCTCCAAACTTATTTGCGCAGAGTCCTCGCAAGAACTTTCTGCAAGTTTTTAGTGAGAGGAATGATTACTCAAACCAAATCACTAATGCTCTAAGATATCCCACCGCCTTGCCAATAATTGTCACGATTCCCCTGACCGCTGTCACCAATGGGTCAGGATTCACACCGTGACCGTCACCCCTACGTCACGGATTGAGGTGACTTTAGGCCAACAGACGGCTATCACATGTGCAGGGGGGCTTATCTTAGTTATCCCTCCACTCCACGATGTGATGAAAAACCACACACAAGGCTATTGACCTCTTAGTTTACAGCAGGGGCTTATTCTAGGTATCCCACTGCTTTTCTATATACCACGAACTGCAGGGATTTATGTATATCCCGCTTACAGTTCCCCTTAACACTTGCAGCTCTCTGGCGCCCCCCTTACTCTCAGGTCAGATTAGGTACTGCACCCTGGGTAATTAGTCGCCAGAAAGGCTGCCTGCTATGTACTGGCTATTGGGCACGCTGCAGCGACGCGATAACTACTCCCACTCAGGCAGGAACAATAATTATTAACGCCGCAGCCACTACAACATAACCCAAAAGTCCGCACACTTCTCGCTGCCACCAGCTTCGATTAAACGGGTCCGAAGCTAACCCAACACAACAGTAACAGTAGCGTATTTCACTTCAGAAGACTTAGGGTACGGTTTTTAGAGCATGGAGAAGAACTAACATATAATAGTATATCCCATTAAAAATAATTAGGCAGTGCTTTATCAAAAATAGTTTATAAAGATGTTACAAATGAGACAATTGCAAATATGTACAAGGGTAATTATAACATAAAGGGAATAAATGAGAAAAAGCAACACTTACATGTTCAAAGCATGACAGGCAACCAGGCTAGGGCAGTTTTTCCCATACGTCCCAGCTCATTTGGACGTGAGCAGGGCTCTTCCAGGACAAGACAAGAAATCAAGCAGCAAGTCACTCCTCAGAGCCTGCCAGACACTTAAAACATTAAGGCTGTGACATCACAGAAAGGCTGGCTTATCCAGACCCTCCTCTCTCTACATTCTGCCTAAACTTTAAACTATTCTCTCTAATTTCTATAACTTCACTACAAAACACGTCATAGTTCTAACAAACCCATCAATCATCTCGGGTTAACGTGAGCATTCTAATGAGATCAAATATGTCCTATCTGGGATACATATTTACAGAGAAAACCCTACTTCTTTACCAGACGGAGTTAAAAGCCCGAGTTTCAAGGGATGGGTACCTACACCGAGTGGGAATACGAATATATATTTTCGTGTTCTTACCGTAAACATGGTGCATAATATTGTACCAAAACCAAACAAAGGATCTTTCATGAATTTTGGAGCCACTTTACCAGTTCTGACTAGTGAAGGTGGGAGGGGTGAGGGACTTTCTTCTGAGCCTGGACTTTACGACCCCAGGGCAATAAAACCCCCTTCTAGCATACAGTCCGTAGCCCAGAGAGAAACAAGTAGAGTCAGCTAGTGAAGGGGGGGTTTAGCCCACCTCATGAGCTGACGAGCAACTAAACTTATATGATATTTCATACCATATCGTGACAGTCACCCATTGTACAGTGTGCCTGTCATACACTGTAGTTACATTGTACAGCTGTGTGTCACCCATTGTACAGTGTGCCTGTCATACACTGTAGTTACATTGTACAGCTGTGTGTCACCCATTGTACAGTGTGCCTGTCATACACTGTAGTTACATTGTACAGCCGTGTGCCACCCAGTGTACAGTGTGCCTGTCATACACTGTAGTTACATTGTACAGCTGTGTCACCCATTGTACAGTGTGCCTGTCATACATTGTAGTTACATTGTACAGCTGTGTGTCACCCATTGTACAGTGTGCCTGTCATACACTGTAGTTACATTGTACAGCTGTGTGTCACCCATTGTACAGTGTGCCTGTCATACACTGTAGTTACATTGTACAGCTGTGTGCCACCCAGTGTACAGTGTGCCTGTCATACACTGTAGTTACATTGTACAGCTGTGTCACCCATTGTACAGTGTGCCTGTCATACACTGTAGTTACATTGTACAGCTGTGTGTCACCCATTGTACAGTGTGCCTGTCATACACTGTAGTTACATTGTACAGCTGTGTGTCACCCATTGTACAGTGTGCCTGTCATACATTGTAGTTACATTGTACAGCTGTGTGTCACCCATTATACAGTGTGCCTGTCATACACTGTAGTTATATTGTACAGCTGTGTCACCCATTGTACAGTGTGTCTGTCATACACTGTAGTTACATTGTACAGCTGTGTGTCACCCATTGTACAGTGTGCCTGTCATACACTGTAGTTACATTGTACAGCTGTGTGTCACCCATTGTACAGTGTGCCTGTCATACACTGTAGTTACATTGTACAGCTGTGTGTCACCCATTGTACAGTGTGCCTGTCATACACTGTAGTTACATTGTACAGCTGTGTGTCACCCATTGTACAGTGTGCCTGTCATACATTGTAGTTACATTGTACAGCTGTGTGTCACCCATTGTACAGTGTGCCTGTCATACACTGTAGTTATATTGTACAGCTGTGTCACCCATTGTACAGTGTGTCTGTCATACACTGTAGTTACATTGTACAGCTGTGTGTCACCCATTGTACAGTGTGCCTGTCATACACTGTAGTTACATTGTACAGCTGTGTGTCACCCATTGTACAGTGTGCCTGTCATACACTGTAGTTACATTGTACAGCTGTGTGCCACCCAGTGTACAGTGTGCCTGTCATACACTGTAGTTACATTGTACAGCTGTGTCACCCATTGTACAGTGTGCCTGTCATACACTGTAGTTACATTGTACAGCTGTGTGTCACCCATTGTACAGTGTGCCTGTCATACACTGTAGTTACATTGTACAGCTGTGTGTCACCCATTGTACAGTGTGCCTGTCATACATTGTAGTTACATTGTACAGCTGTGTGTCACCCATTGTACAGTGTGCCTGTCATACACTGTAGTTACATTGTACAGCTGTGTCACCCATTGTACAGTGTGCCTGTCATACACTGTAGTTACATTGTACAGCTGTGTCACCCATTGTACAGTGTGCCTGTCATACATTGTAGTTACATTGTACAGCTGTGTGTCATCCATTGTACAGTGTGCCTGTCATACACTGTAGTTACATTGTACAGCTGTGTGTCACCCATTGTACAGTGTGCCTGTCATACACTGTAGTTACATTGTACAGCTGTGTGTCACCCATTGTACAGTGTGCCTGTCATACATTGTAGTTACATTGTACAGCTGTGTGTCACCCATTGTACAGTGTGCCTGTCATACACTGTAGTTACATTGTACAGCTGTGTCACCCATTGTACAGTGTGCCTGTCATACACTGTAGTTACATTGTACAGCTGTGTGTCACCCATTGTACAGTGTGCCTGTCATACACTGCAGTTATATTGTACAGCTGTGTCACCCATTGTACAGTGTGCCTGTCATACACTGTAGTTACATTGTACAGCTGTGTGTCACCCATTGTACAGTGTGCCTGTCATACACTGTAGTTATATTGTACAGCTGTGTGTCACCCAGTGTACAGTGTGCCTGTCATACACTGTAGTTACATTGTACAGCTGTGTGTCACCCATTGTACAGTGTGCCTGTCATACACTGTAGTTACATTGTACAGTGTGCCTGTCATACACTGTAGTTACATTGTACAGTGTGCCTGTCATACACTGTAGTTACATTGTACAGTGTGCCTGTCATACATTGTAGTTACATTGTACAGCTGTGTGTCACCAAGTGTACAGTGTGCCTGTCATACACTGTAGTTACATTGTACAGTGTGCCTGTCATACACTGTAGTTACATTGTACAGTGTGCCTGTCATACACTGTAGTTACATTGTACAGTGTGCTTGTCGTACATTTGCACTGTATACTCATTACTTTCCGACGCTCTCACATTTGTATTCCTGGCACACCTTGACTCCGCCCCCACACGTGACAGAGCACATGGTGGTGACGTCACGTAAGGTCCTTCAGCCTTGGGAGCTCTCTAGGCCCGCAGTCATGCGCCTCCTTGCACAGCTTCTGTGAGTGTGTAGTGTGCTCCGGCTCTGCGGCCTCTTACCATGGAGGCACGAGTCCTGTCCTGTCATGGCCAGGGTGCTGCACCAGCTGACTGTAGAGGGGACATGTGACTGGTACCGCTGTGGGGAGGTCACTGGGTGCGGGGTGAACGTTGCTGCAGATTTCCTGGTCGCTGACAGTTTCGGTGCTGTACACAATAGTTAACCCTTTCATCAGGGAAGGGAACTTCTCATTAGGATACAGCATAATGTCTGATCACTATGAGTGCAGGCGAGCCATGCGGGAAGCCCAGCATTGTATGACCACAGGGCAGTGCACATCCTGTGTGTGGGATGTCACAATGGAAACTGCAGATATTACTAACTAGATCTGTGCCACCTGATGAAGCTGGTGTACTTGTTTTGAAGATGCATGTAACAATGGCAGTGTAATCCTTTTTGAAAGTTTTCTGTCTGATCTGCAAAAGAGTATGTTGTGAGTCCAGCTAGCGTGCCAGAGTGCATTCATTTATTCTCTGCCCATATAATAATAATCATCTTTATTTTTCTATAGCGCTAACGTATTCCGCAGCGCTTTACAGTTTGCACACATTATCATCACTGTCCCCACTGGGGCTCACAATCTAAATTCCCTATCAGTATGTCTTTGGAATGTGGGAGGAAACCGGAGAAAACCCAGAGGAAACCCACACAAACACGGGGAGAACATACAAACTCCTTGCAGATGTTGTCCTTGGTGGGATTAGAATGGCAAAATAGAAAAAGTAGGCGCGCACTTACCCTGTTGCGGTGAATATCACTTTATTAGGACATATAAACAAACGGATAGCAGGGAGGGATAGAGTCAGCCACGGACAACGATCGTTTCATGCTCTACGGCACTTCAACGGGTCCTAACGCTGAGTGGAACAGGAAGGAGTTTTATAGACCCATCCGGATCCCAAACTCCTCCCCCTGGACTCCAAACATAAACTGTGTTACATTTAAAACAAAATGATGTTAAAAACAACAATGATAAAATAGCACATGCTGAGAACTACAAATAAACCGAATATAACTTTTAGAAACAATAATTGAGACACTTTTATAACAAAACCGACATGTCGACTTTGTCATTCAAACCAGATGGTCCTGCTGCATCTGCGCGCAGGATCCATCTGGCTTCCCTGCGCAGCAGGAGGCGGCACAAATCCCCTCCTCCCTCAGGCAACGAAACCCGCTCCAAACCCGCAAATCTCAGTACGTGGGCATCTCCTGCATGGTAAGTGTGTAGATGGTCTATTAACCTCGGAGCTCCTTTCCCTGTTCTAATGGAATAAAAATGCTCCCTAATCCGAACAAATAGCGGGCGAAATGTTTTGCCAATGTAGAAGCGTCTACACGGACAAAAAAGAACGTAGACGACATGGGTAGTCCTGCAAGAAATAAAGTCCCGTACAGTGTGCTGGATATGACCTACTCTAATTCTATTACACACTTACCATGCAGGAGATGGTTTGAATGACAAAGTCGACATGTCGGTTTTCTTATAAAAGTGTCTCAATCTTTGTTTCTAAAAGTTATATTCGGTTTATTTGTAGTTCTCAGCATGTGCTATTTTATCATTGTTGTTTTTAACATCATTTTGTTTTAAATGTAACACTGTTTATGTTTGGAGTCCAGGGGGAGGAGTTTGGGATCCGGATGGGTCTATAAAACTCCTTCCTGTTCCACTCAGCGTTAGGACCCGTTGAAGTGCCGTAGAGCACGAAACGATCGTTGTCCGTGGCTGACTCTATCCCTCCCTGCTATCCGTTTGTTTATATGTCCTAATAAAGTGATATTCACCGCAACAGGGTAAGTGCGCGCCTACTTTTTTCTATTTTGCCATTGGATTCTGTGTACATTTTTTCTGGCAGCAGCACCCCGTTGATTCAGGTGTAGAGGATTCATACAGCCAGTATCACTTTCTGTGGTGCTAGACCGATGATATAATACGGTCATTGAGTCTGACCTTTGAGCAGTGCGGATGTGTGTTTTTTCTACTATTGGACTTGGTGGGATTAGAACCCAGGACTCCAGCGCTGTAAGGCTGTCCACTGAGCCACCGTGCTGCCCCTAATGAGATTGACAGCTCCTCAATTCCCGTCCTCACTGCTGCTGAGGTCTCACACTAGTCAGTACAAGCTGCAGCTGTTATTCAGACTGGGTGGATAGAGAGTGAATACACCTTATAATAATAATAATTTTATTTATATAGCGCCAACATATTCCGCAGCGCTTTACAAATTATAGAGGGGACTTGTACAGACAATAGACATTACAGCATAACAGAAATACAGTTCAAAACAGATACCAGGAGGAATGAGGGCCCTGCTCGCAAGCTTACAAACTATGAGGAAAAGGGGAGACACGAGAGGTGGATGGTAACAATTGCTTTAGTTATTTGGACCAGCCATAGTGTAAGGCTCGGGTGTTCATGTAAAGCTGCATGAACCAGTTAACTGCCTAAGTATGTAGCAGCAACAGATACAGAGGGCTATTAACTGCATAAAGTGTATGAGAACATGATACGAGGAACTTTTTTTTTTTTTTTTTTTTATGATAGGCCACACCGGGATTATTAGGTTAATGTGTTGAGGCGGTAGGTTAATCTGAACAAATGAGTTTTTAGGGTACGCTTAAAACTGTGGGGATTGGGGATTAATCGTATTAACCTAGGTAGTGCATTCCAAAGAATCGGCGCAGCACGTGTAAAGTCTTGGAGACGGGAGTGGGAGGTTCTGATTATTGAGGATGCTAACCTGAGGTCATTAGCGGAGCGGAGGGCACGGGTAGGGTGGTAGACTGATACCAGGGAGGAGATGTAGGGTGGTGCTGAGCCATGGAGTGCTTTGTGGATGAGGGTAGTAGTTTTGTACTGGATTCTGAAGTGGATGGGTAACCAGGGTAATGACTGGCACAGGGTAGAGGCATCGGTGTAACGGTTGGTGAGGAATATGATCCTGGCTGCAGCATTCAGGACAGATTGGAGAGGGGAGAGTTTTGTAAGAGGGAGGCCAATTAGAGAGTTACAATAGTCCAGACGAGAATGAATAAGTGAAACAGTCAGAGTTTTTGCAGAGTCGAAAGTAAGAAAAGGGCAAATTCTAGAAATGTTTTTGAGATGCAGATAAGAAGAGCGAGCCAGTGATCGGATGTAGGGGGTGAATGAAAGCTCGGAATCAAGTATGACCCCAAGGCAGCGGGCATGTTGCTTTGGAGTAATGGTGGAACCACACACGGAGATGGCAATGTCAGGCAAAGGTAGGTTAGTAGAGGGAGAAAACACGAGGAGTTCAGTTTTTGACAGATTCAGTTTAAAATAGAGGGAGGACATGATGTTAGAGACACCTTGCTCATGAGCTCTCTCTTGCTGAACTCCGTAAAAAAAATGTATATAGCCATTCTTATGTGGATTTTCTAAGTACACCAGGCTAATGTATACAATATGTTGCCCTTCCAGCAGAAAACCTAGAATTGATATGCGAGTGTTTAAAGAAAATCTATCAGCAGGTTCTTGTTATGTCATCTGAGAGCAACGTGATGTAGGTACATAGACCCTGAATCCAGTGATGTGTCACCTGCTGGTCTGCATGCCTTCATTTTCATACAATCACAGTTTTTTCTGCTCCAGATCTACCAGTGCTCAGAATGCTGAGCTGTGTATAGCCCGCACCATTGGCAGCTTACTGTGTACACTGTGCATTGATAGAAAGCAGCTAATCAGTGGTGGGGGCAGATTACACAGTTACGCAGTTGACTAGGAAGCAAGAGACACCTAGTCCTGCAGTGATAATCTCCTGCAAGTAATACACTGATTTTATTAGCACAACAACACACAGCCCAGGAAGTGACACACCACTGAAATCAGGATCTCTGCCCCTACATCATGCTTCTCTGTTGTGAATTCCGCTGTCCTGTGGGGAAGCTGTTTGTTCCTGATGGATGGACAAGTAAGGTGATTTCTGAGGTTCATTGTTCGGTGTTGGCTGGTCATCCTGGGATTTTTGGTACCAGAGATTTGGTTGCTAGGTCCTTTTGGTGGCCTTCCTTGTCGCACGATGTGCCTGCTTTTGTGCAGTCCTGTGGGACTTGTGCACGGGCCAAGCCTTGCTGTTCCCGCGCTAGTGGGTTGCTTTTGCCTTTGCCGGTCCCTGAGAGGCCCTGGACGCATATTTCCATGGATTTTATTTCGGATCTTCCTGTTTCCCAGAAGATGTCTGTTATCTGGGTTGTTTGTGACCGGTTCTCTAAAATGGTCCATCTGGTACCTTTGCCTAAGTTGCCTTCCTCCTCAGATTTGGTTCCATTGTTTTTTCAGCATGTGGTTCGTTTGCATGGCATTCCAGAGAATATTGTGTCTGACAGAGGTTCTCAGTTTGTCTCTAGATTTTGGCGGGCCTTTTGTGCTAGGATGGGCATTGATTTGTCTTTTTCTTCGGCATTTCATCCTCAGACTAATGGCCAAACTGAGCGAACTAATCAGACCGTGGAGACCTATTTGAGATGCTTTGTGTCTGCTGATCAGGATGATTGGGTGTCTTTCTTGCCGTTGGCCAAGTTTGCCCTTAATAATCGGGCTAGTTCGGCTACTTTGGTTTCACCTTTCTTTTGTAATTTTGGTTTTCATCCTCATTTTTCTTCTGGGCAGGTTGAGCCTTCTGATTGTCCTGGTGTTGATTCTGTGGTGGACAGGCTGCAGCAGATTTGGACTCATGTGGTGGACAATTTGACGTTGTCTCAGGAAAGGGCTCAACGTTTTGCTAACCGCCGTCGGTGTGTTGGTCCCCGGCTTCGTGTGGGGGATTTGGTTTGGTTGTCTTCTCGTCATGTTCCTATGAAGGTTTCTTCACCTAAGTTTAAGCCTCGGTTTATTGGTCCTTATAAAATTTCTGAAATTATTAATCCGGTGTCTTTTCGTTTGGCTCTTCCAGCCTCTTTTGCCATTCATAATGTTTTCCATAGATCTTTGTTGCGGAGATATGTGGTGCCCGTTGTTCCCTCGGTTGACCCTCCTGCCCCGGTGTTGGTTGAGGGAGAGTTGGAATATGAGGTTGAGAAGATTTTGGATTCTCGTTTTTCGAGGCGGAGGCTTCAGTATCTTGTCAAGTGGAAGGGTTAGGCCAGGAGGATAATTCTTGGGTTGTTGCCTCCGATGTCCATGCCACCGATTTGGTTCGTGCTTTTCACTTGGCTCGTCCTGATCGGCCTGGGGGCTCTGGTGAGGGTTCGGTGACCCCTCCTCAAGGGGGGGATACTGTTGTGAATTCCGCTCTTGGGCTCCCTCCGGTGGTTGTAAGTGGCACTTTTGTGAATTGTGCTCTTGGGCTCCCTCTTGTGGTTTCAAGTGGTATGGCTGCTCCTTGGATTTAGCTGTCAGCAGCTGCTTCTACTGATTGTCTTTTCTGCTCGGCTATTTATGCCTGGCTCTTTCCTTCAGCCAGTGCCACTTGTAAATGGTTCCTGGTTGGATTCACATCTCTTTGGATTTCCCTGTTATCCTGACCAGTTCAGCAAAGCTAAGTTCTTGCTTGCTCTTTTCTGTCCACAGATTGTGGACTTATCCGTTCTGTGCTTTCTATGTTTGTCCAGCTTATCAGTATGAATTATCTCTGTGTTGCTGGAAGCCCTGGGAAGCAGATTTACCCTCCACACCTTTAGTCAGGTGTGGAGATTTTTGTAATCTCTGTGTGGATTTTTGTAGTGTTTTATACTGACCGCACAGTATTCCATCCTGTCCTATCGATCTTGCTAGACTAGCCTCCTGTGCTCATCCTGGTTTCATTCTGTGTATGTCTTTTCCCTCTCCACTCACAGTCATTATTTGTGGGGGGCTAATCTATCCTTTGGGGATTTTCTCTGAGGCAAGATAGTTTTCCTGCTTCTATCTTTAGGGGTAGTTAGATCTTAGGCTGTGACGAGATGCCTAGGGAGAGTTAGGAGCATCCCACGGCTACTTCTAGTGTTGTGTTGAGCTTAGGGACTGCGGTCAGTACAGTTACCACTTCCTTCAGAACTCGTTCCATGTTGCTCCTAAACCACCAGATCATAACACTTGATCATGATCGCATAATAAGTGACGGTATCCTCCTACTGAGATGCCCACGTGAATACTGATGATGCACATACTGTACCTCTCAGCTGGTGTGTGGGTCATAATGTCATTGGCACCGCTCACTTCTGATAGGAAAGCTGGTGGCTCTGGAAACTGGCAGATAAACCCTTTAATATAACGCCTCTAGATTGCAATCATTGTTATTTGGTTACTGTATGTTGATATTATTTAGGCATTATATATTGTCTACTGCATGTTTTTGCACTGATAGCTTGACAGTATTGTGCAGTACTGTATCATTCAAGGAACTCTGTGGAAGTTTTACTTGTCCCATTACTTGCACTGTTTCTGTGCTACAATGTCCAGCACTTATAATAAGTTTTTTTTATTGAATTATTTGCACACAATATGACAGTATACAATATGGGGGGGGGTAGGGGGGAGACAGGACCAACAGAAGGTTCCACACAAGACCCCATTCTAAGGCCAGTTTCCGATACTGGAGATGTTCATGTGTGTAATACTTACAGCACACGTGTGGCAACCGTGTGCTGCATCAGTATCACACGGACGGGCACCAGGGAAGAAAACGGTACAGTAAGTGCTGGTCCCTGGCGCCGGGTGCTGAAGATTCTCTCATCATTCTCCCCTGCTCTGCCGGTGATCAACGCGAGCAGGGGAGAATGAGGAGAGTTGTATTTAAGTGAGAACAATGACAGCAGGCGGCGTCTGATGGGACTATTACTCCTATCAACCTACCCCTGCTGCCGATAATATCAGTGAGAGCAGGAGCTGCAGATGGAAGTATTCATTAGCCGCTCTGGCGCTGTAAGTAAATTAAAAAAAAAAAATGGAGTGGGTTCCCCTCTATTTTATATAATCAGCCATGGAAAACTCACAGCTGGGGGCTGCAACCCTCAGCTGTCAGCTTCAGCAAGTCTGGGTATCAAGAATAGAGGGGAACCCATGATGTTTTTTTAAATTATTTAAATAAATAATAAAAAAAGGCGTGGCCTCCACCCCATTTTTGACAACCAGTCTTGCTAAAGCTGACAGCTGGAGTCTGGTATTCTCAGTCAGGCTGGTAAGGGGCTATTGATATAGGCCCCCCTTAGCCTAAAAATAGCAGCCCGCAGCTGCCTAGAAAAGGCGCATCTATTAGATGGGCCAATTCTGGCGCTTTGCCCGACTCTTCCCACTTGCCCTGTAGCGGTGGCAAGTGGGGTTGACTTCACCTTTGTATTGTCAGGTGACATCAAACGTACAGATTACTAATGGGGAGGCATCTATAAGACACCTATCCATTACTAATCCTATACTTACATGGTAAATAAAGACACAGCCAGAATAAAGTCCTTTATTAGAAATAAAACACACTTTTAATTTTAAAATAGCAGGCGTTAAGTGACTATAATTGTTTATTACACCTAAGCCCTCGTCTTCTGTAATAAAACTAAAATAAAAAACAACAATATCCCTCACCTGTCCATGTTTCTGTCCCACGCCATAATCCATATCTGGGGGATAAACAGTTTTCAACCTGGATTGTTGTAAAAAATGGGGGCACCCCTCTATTATTGATAACTAGCCTTGCTGAAACCCACCCTGGATTTTTAAAAAAATATTTATTTACAGCACAGGCGTTGATTGATGAATACTCCCATCAGCCGTTCCTGCTCTCGCTGTTATTAGCAGCAGGTTTAGGCTGATGGTAGTAATAGTCACATCAGCCGCCATCTGCTGTCATTGTTCTCAATTAAATACAACTCTCATCATTCTCCCCTGCTCGCGCTGATCAAGGGAGAATAATGAGAGCCATCTTCAACACTCGGTGCCGGGAAACAGTGCTTACTGTAGCACTGCTTCTCAGGTGCTGGGACATCACACAGATGATATCCCAGAGTGTTATCCGTGTGCACGTGTGCGGGACGTTTTGCGGCCCATGCTCATGGTAAAAAACGGACATGTCTGCCTGTGGGTCACATGTGCACAGACCCATTCACTTGAATGGATCTACAGTCATGGTCAAAAGTATTGACACCACTGCAATTCTGTCAGATAATACTCATTTTCTTCCTGAAAATGATTGCAAACACAAATTATTTAGTATTATTATCTTCATTTAATAAAAACACAAAAGAGAATGAAGCAAAAAGCAAAATATTGATCATTTCACACAAAACTTCAAAAATGGTCCAGACAAAAGTATTGGCACCCTCAGACTAATACTTGGTTGCACAACCTTTAGCCAAAGTAACTGCGACCAACCGCTTCCGGTAACCATCAATGAGTTTCTTACAATGCTCTGCTGGAATTTTAGACCATTCTTCTTTGGCAAACTGCTCCAGGTCCCTGATATTTGAAGGGTGCCTTCTCCAAACTGCCATTTTTAGATCTCTCCACAGGTGTTCTATGGAATTCAGGTCTGGACTCATTGCTGGCCACCTTAGAAGTCTCCAGTGCTTTCTCTCAAACCATGTTCTAGTGCTTTTTGAAGTGTGTTTTGGGTCATTGTCCTGCTGGAAGACCCATGACCTCTGAGGGAGACCCAGCTTTCTCACACTGGGCCCTACATTATGCTGCAAAATTTGTTGGTAGTCTTCAGACTTCATAATGCCATGCACACGGTCAAGCAGTCCAGTGCCAGATGCAGCAAAGCAACCCCAAAACATCAGGGAACCTCCGGCATGTTTGACTGTAGGGACCGTGTTCTTTTCTTTGAATGCCTTTTTTTTCTCTTGTAAACTCTTATGTTGATGCCTTTGCCCAAAAAGCTCTACTTTTGTCTCATTTGACCAGAAAACATTCTTCCAAAACGTTTTAGGCTTTTTTAGATAAGTTTTGGCAAACTCCAGCCTGGCTTTTTTATGTCTCGGGGTAAGAAGTGGGGTCTTCCTGGGTCTCCTACCATACAGTCCCTTTTCATTCAGACGCCGACGGATAGTACGGGATGACACTGTTGTACCCTCGGACTGCAGGGCAGCTTGAACTTGTTTGGATGTTAGTCGAGGTTCTTTATCCAACATCCGCACAATCTTGCGTTGAAATCTCTTGTCAATTTTTCTTTTCCGTCCACATCTAGGGAGGTTAGCCACAGTGCCATGGGCTTTAAACTTCTTGATGACACTGCGCACGGTAGACACAGGAACATTCAGGTCTTTGGAGATGGACTTGTAGCCTTCAGATTGCTCATGCTTCCTCACAATTTGGTTTCTCAAGTCCTCAGACAGTTCTTTGGTCTTCTTTCTTTTCTCCATGCTCAATGTGGTGCACACAAGGACACAGGACAGAGGATGAGTCAACTTTAATCCATGTCAACTGGCTGCAAGTGTGATTTAGTTATTGCCAACACCTGTTAGGTGCCACAGGTAAGTTACAGGTGCTGTTAATTACACAAATTAGAGAAGCATCACATGATTTTTCGAACAGTGCCAATACTTTTGTCCACCCCCTTTTTTATGTTTGGTGTGGAATTATATCCAATTTGGCTTTAGGACAATTCTTTTTGTGTTTTTTCATTTAAGACAAATTAAATGAAGATAATAATACCAAATAATTTGTGTTTGCAATCATTTTCAGGAAGAAAATGAGTATTATCTGACAGAATTGCAGGGGTGTCAATACTTTTGGCCATGACTGTACGTGTGTCAGTGTCTCCGGTACGTGTGAAAACTGTCACCACACCTATTGGAGGCACTGACCTGTGAAACTGGCCTAAGATAGTGATGAGTGAACATGCTAGGGAGAAGGTGTGCTAACCGAGTGTCTTCGGCGTGCTTAAATATTCAAGTCCCCACGGCTGCCTGTCTCGTGCCTGTGTGTTGGGTAATAATCCCTGCATGGGTTGCAGATGTTGAACGGCCACAAGACATGCACTCCGAAGTCACTCAGCACCCAAGCATGCTCCAATAACACCTTATCCGATCACATTCACTCATCACTAAAAACGACCTATAGGAGGGATAGCCAATGACTGCCTAGGTGTTATATGTAAACAGAAAACAATTTGGACAACTAAAATATATACAAATTGATGTTCTCTTTATTATCTTTATTATTGAATAATAATAAAAACATTACATAACATTTGGAGAATTACATGCATAGGATAAATAGTACAAGTCCAGAAGATTATATTACATTACCTATGACTCCTGCCCATTCCGTATATACATCAGCACTTGGCTGTGAAACTAGTGGGATATTATAAAGCCTACAAATATAAATGATATAATCACCCACTGCTCTACAATGCAAGAAGTGAACCCCTCTTATCAGATACTGAACAATATGTCCAAATAACCTGAAGATAGTCATGGTAATGATGGCAATCAATCAGAAATGCAGGGTAGCACTCACAATATCTATACATACCCGGTGGGGGTGGAACACGTTTCTCCTTGCTTGTTTTTCTCTTGTTATCCTTACTACCTTATTACTGATTTTTATTTACTTATTATTCTGTGCTTATATAACACCATTAATTCCTCAGCGCTTTACAGACATTATCATGACTGTGCCCATCAGTATGTCTTTGTAGTGTGGGAGGAAACCGGAGAACCCGGAGGAAACCCACGCAAACATGGTGAGAACCCAGGACCCCAGTGCTGTAAAGCAGGTTACTTGTGTGCTGTTTAGTACCTGATTTGAGAGGGTTCACTACCTACACTGCAGAGCATTAGACTGGTTAGTTATATCAGTAAGTTTTTACCCCACTAGTTTTCATAGTTTCCTACCTTACTACTAATGTACAGAATTTATTATCTGCTGGTCAGGAGCCATTTGCGATATAATTTAATCTTCTGGTACGATTTATCCTATGCGACGCTTTGGTGGTTTACTTTATTTAATTCACCCAATTTTATGTAATGTTTTGATAACACTCATTAATAAAGATAAGATCAATTTGTATATACTTGTTGGATTTTTTTTGGATTACCTATACAACCTAAGGGGGCCTATACACTACAAGATAATCGCGAACTTACATGTTTCAATTTCAAAGAAGAAACAGAATAAACAGCATGTGCAACAATAAAGGCACCCCTATTTAATACTTGGTTGCACACCCTTTGATATTGATGACAGCCTCCAAAGTTTCTTGTAGCCATGTATAAGCTTCTTCTCAGATGGTGTTTTACTTTTCTTTGCAGTTTGTTCAAGCTCTTGAATTTTTGCAGGGTTCTTTTCCCCAATGGCAGATTTCCGCTCACCCCAAAGATTTTCTATGGGATTGAAGTCAGGACTCATTTTTGGCCATTTTAATGCAGTCCATTTTTTTTCTTTTTCGTCCATTCCTGTGTACTTTTGGATGTGTGCTTTTGGTCATTGTCTTGCTCGAGGACCCATGATCTTTAACTCAAACCAAGTTTTCTTACACTGGGTAGGGCATTTTGCTCTAAAATCTCTTGAAAATTCTCTGACTCCATGATTCCTGTGATATGGTCAGGGCCTCCAGTACCAGACACAGCAAAGCAACACCACAGCGTTATGGATCCTCCACCATGCTTAACTGTTGGTACGGTATTCATTTCCTTAAAAGCTTCATTGCGCTGTGTGAACATACTGTTGCACTGCATTACCAAAGAACTATGTATTTGTTTGATCTGTCCACAGAACATTTTCCCAGAAGGATTGTGGTTTGTCAAGGTACTCTTTGGCAAAGATCAGTCGTTCCTTTTTATATCTTTTCTTCAGCAATGGTTCATTCCTTGGTCTCTGCCCACAAATCTCTGCGTGGTTTAGTGTGCGGCGTATCGTACTTTTTGAAACCATGACTCGAGACTGTTCCAGGATCGTTGGCCTTCAGGTCTTTGGCGGTTTGATGTGGTGTTTTTTTACACCATTGGCCTCAACCTTCGAAGACATCTTTTGTCAATTTTCCTCCTTCAGCTATGTCCAGGGAGGTTCTTGACTTTTTCATGCTTGGCATTGTGCTCTGTTGAAACTGGGATACCAAGGTCTTTGGAAAAGTCCTTTTTCCCTTTGGAAGTCTTGAGTTTGCTAATAATAGCGGTTCTGATGTCGTCAGACAGCTCCTTCACCATTGTGACAAAGGAATAGTACCTGCAATATGGGTTTTAAAACACTGAAGTCATCATTGGCTAATTCATGTCACATGGCCACTGACAATTAATCAGAGGTGATTCTCATTTGTGATTTACCACGTCTCCATAGTAATTTATGCGTCTCCATACTAATTTAATGTAAAAAATGCCAATACCAGTGTTATAACAAGCTTTAGGTTTTCTTTTTTCCCCTCCCATTGTTTTGTTTTAAATTGTTGTTTATCATTTGCTCTTTTGTATTTAACAGAATTGCTCTATACAAGAAAAACTGTTTCACGTGATTCATTTTTTTTCAGGAGATATTCCACATTATGTACTATGCTGCGATGAGCAGGACTGTACCCATTATAGCCTATAATGCTATTCACATGTCTGTTTTTTGATCGACCGTGTGTCCATGCAAAACTTTCAGAGGCATTTCCTTTTTTTTTTCTGTAGCTATGAAAAGGGCCTAAACTAGTCTTTGGGTCTATGAAAAACATGTACAGGACATGGATAGGAGAAGCTTTATAATTCATTTATTTCTTTATGCATCTTTGAAAAACACTGATAGTAAACACGGACAAGCCGACCATACACTTATGACATGCCAACCATATACTGATGACATGCGGACCATACATTGATGGTAAAAACGGACACACGGACCATACACTTATGACACGCCGACCATACACTGATGACATGCGGACATGACACGCCGACCATACACTGATGACATGCGGACATGACACGCCGACTATACACTGATGAAATGCAGACATGACACGCCGACCATACACTGATGACATGCGGACATGACACGCCGACCATACACTGATGACATGCGGACATGACACGCCGACCATACACTGATGACATGCGGACATGACATGCCGACCATACACTGATGACATGCGGACCATATACTGATAACATGCGGACCATACACTGATGACATGCGGACATGACATGCCGACCATACACTGATGACATGCGGACCATATACTGATAACATGCGGACCATACACTGATGACATGCGGACCATACACTGATGACACGCGGACCATACACTGATGACACGCGGACCATACACTGATGACACGCGGACCATACACTGATGACACGCGGACCATACACTGATGACACGCAGACCATACACTGATGACACGCAGACCATACACTGATGACACGCTGACCATACACTGATGACATGCGAACCATACACTGATGATGACACGCGGACCATACACTGATGACACGCGGACCATACACTGATGACACGCAGACCATACACTGATGACACGCAGACCATACACTGATGACACGCTGACCATACACTGATGACATGCGAACCATGCACTGATGATGACACGCGGACCATACACTGATGACATGCGGACCATACACTGATGACACGCGGACCATACACTGATGACACGCAGACCATACACTGATGACACGCAGACCATACACTGATGACACGCAGACCATACACTGATGACACGCAGACCATACACTGATGACACGCTGACCATACACTGATGACATGCGAACCATACACTGATGATGACACGCGGACCATACACTGATGACACGCGGACCATACACTGATGACACGCGGACCATACACTGATGACACGCGGACCATACACTGATGACACACGAACCATACACTGATGATGACACGCGGACCATACACTGATGACACGCGGACCATACACTGATGACACGCGGACCATACACTGATGAGACGCGGATTATACACTGATGACTCGCGGACCATACACTGATGATGACATGCGGACCATACACTGATTACACGCTGGCCATACACTGATGACATGCTGGCCATACACTGATGACATGCTGACCATACACTGATGACACGCGGACCATACACTGATGACACGCGGGCCATACACTGATTACACGCTGGCCATACACTGATTACACGCTGGCCATACACTGATGACATGCTGGCCATACACTGATGACATGCTGACCATACACTGATGACATGCGGACCATACACTGATGACACGCGGGCCATACACTGATGACACGCGGGCCATACACTGATTACACGCTGGCCATACACTGATGACATGCTGACCATACACTGATGACACGCGGACCATACACTGATGAGACGCGGATTATACACTGATGACTCGCGGACCATACACTGATGATGACATGCGGACCATACACTGATGACACGCGGGCCATACACTGATTACACGCTGGCCATACACTGATGACATGCAGACCATACACTGATGGTAAAAACGGACACACGGACCATACACTGATGACATGCGGACCATACACTAATGATAAAACGGACACTCTGATGACACCAATACCATTTTTTCACATGTGTTTAAACATGAACGAATGAGGCCTAAGTGGTACAGTGGGATCACTATACAATCAGTCACAACTGAATACACATGCTGGAGAAATAACTGTGAAATACATGCAGCTAAATTAGAAAATCTATATTTGTATGTGTGTAATCTGCACAATACCGCACTCAGTGCAGGGGAATATTGTGGCCCGGATTCTGACGGCTGGCTGTATGGGCTGTCCTATATGAGGCCGCACTCTCCCTCTAGTTACAGGGCATGTGTGCAGGTATAGAACATGATTGCAGATGGAGCTGATTCTTTCTTTGGTGCGTTTCAGGCCTTGTTCTGAAGTCAGGAGATCCATACTGAAAAACTCACAGCCTTGCTGGAAATGGTATTCCACAGTCAGTAACAGAATTTCTGGTAAGGAATCTTCTGAACTTAGTTGTTATTTCTTTTCGTGACTTGTATTATAGAACATGCCGACTTTTAAAGAGGTACCGTATTCTCAACATTGGAAGTTGTCCCCTCTTCAGAAGGTTGTGGGTGTCCAACTGCTGGAGATCGGGGCTCTGAATCACTCCAATCATTATCTGCTATCTCCAAACATGTATCTTATGACCATAACTGTCCATATGATTAAAATATCACATTCCTTATCCCACACGTTAAACACTATTAAAGGTAAACTCCATTAAAAGAATTAATAGTCCCATGTACGGCAACATGGCACCAAACAAAATATACAGCTTATCCTGCATTTAGCTCCATTGACAGAAAAACAAAAAAAATGTAAAACATAAAAACCGATACTGACCCACAGAATAACTCTAGGGCAGTATTTTCACATAGCATACATTCACTGTCCGGTTTGCGATGTCTGGGTGGGCCGCGGGTCTACTGATCCCATCTCAGTGGCCTCATAGGCTGTTGAGTTGCGGTCCATACTTGAATAGGCAATGTCGGATGTGTGAAACCGGCCTTAAATGTCATTTTTCCTGCACGGTGAACTACAAATAAAGGAAAACCAGGATAGAATTGGCTAGAATAGTTTTTTCATAACTAACACGTATGGGAAAACCAGTTTTGAATATCATAAAATGTCTGATCTGTTAAGATCCACATCCTTTTACCTCCATAGAACACTGTACTTATTGCAAAGCTTGCTTGGCTACCTATGCCTCTGTTCTTCACCTTAGTGTAGGTACATAATGCTGACATCTAGGGTAACGTCTCTCCTGGAGACGTGACATGGAGAGTGACATGCCAGTGTCCGGAGACTTATAGGCCACACATTGCTCCTCTGGGAACATAGAGCTGGGTTGTTGGTGGTTCCAGCTCTTTTGTAGGCTCCATTTAGTGTCTGTGAAAAGTGGAATCATGTAATACAGCTATTCATTTACATTCCCTACACTTTTTGCTGATTAAAAGCAATTCTTGTGTGCAAAAAGTAGGAAATATTTAGGTTGACCCCTTCCTGCCAAAGCCTGTTTTCACCTCTCTGACCAGGACAAAGTTTTAAATTCCGACCAGTGTCACTTTTTGTGGTAATATCTTTGAAATTCTTCATATCCCAGCGATTCTGAGATTGTTTTTTTTTCGTGACACATTGCACTTCATGGTGGTTGTAATTTCAGGTTGATATGAATTGTGTGTATGAAAATATCGAAAATAATGGCCAAAAATAAAATGTTGCAATTTTTGACCTTTACATTTTTGCAGCATAGTCATGCTGTACAGAGAAGTTAAGAATAACATTTGCCACTTGTCGACTTTACATCAGCTTCATTTGCTTTTTGGTTGTTAGAAGAGTTAAACGTTTTAGCAGCAATTTTTCAATGAAATTACGAAACCTATTTTCTTAGGGACCTTTTCACTTTTGAAGTGACTTTGAGAAGCCTATGTGACAGAAAACACACAAACAAGACCCCGTTTTAAAATCTTCCTTCTCATCATATTCAAAACCAAATTCAGAAACGTTAACGCTTTAGGTGCTTCACAGGGATTAATGCAAATTGGATGAAATTAATGAAAAATTACAAAAATTAAAATGGTGCTTTAGCCCTAAATTTTAAATTTTCACAAGGGTTAAAGGAGAAACTGGACTCAATAATTTGTTGTACAATTTCTCTTGAGTATGCCGATACCCCATATGTATTTGGAAACTACTTTTCTCCAGTCACCTTCCACGACAGCGGTACTGGAGGATGTCTCCCCGCCCTAATGGGGGACAGGAAACACTAAGAGGTTAAATACTCTCCCCTTCCTGCCACCTCCAGTGTTTTTCCTGTCCCCTATGGGGCATGAAGAGGTCCTGTGGTAGTGCTGCCGTGGCCGGCGATCGGAGCACTCAGGTCTTACCTAGCCGGGCAGCCTGGGTCGGGATGTGTCTCCTCCCTGCGGCGCTGCTCCCGTCTCCCCACTTTGTGCGGACTCGGGACCCTTTCTCCGCTCCTCCTGCGCTCCTTCGGGAGTAAAGCGGAGCGGTGTGGTGCGGCCGGGGTCCCCGCGCGGCTCCCCGGCATTTCCTCCTCTCCTCATGGCCGGAAACGGTGGACGCGTGAACCGGAAGTACCCGAGCTTCCGGTTCACGGCATGTGCGTTGCAGCGGTGGAACGCACGCGCGTCGGACTACAGTTTGGATGGCGGCATAGCGGTCTTTCCCCTACGCCTGGGACCGGGAGGAGGAGCACAAGATTGGACGCAGCTTCCACGGTATTTAACCCTGGTAGTCACCTCCAGGTAAGGCCCCCTGTCTGACTGACTGGACTTCAGTACTGACTGACCATGGAGGGTGTCAGATCTGTCTCTGCTTCTGCCGAGCCCTGCGTCCTCCCTCCTACCGTGAGTAGTGGGTTAAGGTCCCTCTATCCCTGTATTCCTTAGGGTGCATATACTTAGTCCCCCTTCTCTCTCTCTTTTAGGGAGGCAAGGCCTCTTCCCCTAGGAAGGACAGATCTTCCAAGACAAAATCGGAAGATCGAAAATGTGGTGTTTGTGCATCAAAGCTACCTTCTCTTACAAGAAGAGACTGTGCCAGCCCTGCACTGATGAAATAATTCGCTCAGAACAGCCATCCTTGTTTGAGAGCATTAAATCCCTCATTAAACAGGAAGTTCCGTCCTCAGTATCGGCCCTTTCCCAGTCTCTGTTACCTCCGCCACCTCCTCCTAAAAAAAGGAAGATGGCAACAGTTACTTCTGATTCAGATTCTGGTGAACTTCATTCCTCTGGCTCGGAGGATTTGTGGGAGAATGAGGGCTCCACTTCCACCCCCAAAGAGGAGAGTAAAAAATATTATTTTTCCTCCAGAGGACATACAGGAGTTAATTAGTATGGTCAGGGGGACAATGGGTGTCGAGGAGGAGGAGGAGAAGCCATCAGTGCAAGATGAGATGTTCGGTGGGTTAAAACCTAAAAAATTAAAGGGGTTCCCTATACATGAGAATGTACAGAGTCTCATCCTTCATGAATGGGAATCTCCCGAAAAGGGTCTTACTGTTCCCTCTGAGCTTAAAAATCATTTTTCTCTCGATGGAGACGTCTCCCTGTGGGATACCCCTAAAGTAGACGTGCAGGTCTCTAGAGTGTCAAAAAAGACAACCCTCCTTTTCGAGGATTCTTCCCAACTCAGAGACCCTATGGACCGCAAGATGGAGAGTTTACTAAGAAGATCGTGGGAGACTTCTACCAATCTCCTTAAAACAAACATTGCGTCCACCTGCGTGGCTAGATCCCTATTTCGTTGGCTCCGCACGCTGGAAGACCACCTTACCCAGGGAACATCTAGGGAAGTAATCTTAGATTCTCTCCCGCTTCTCCAGAAAGCTACGGGCTTCCTTGCCGATGCTTCGGCAGAGTCCGTAAGAGTGGCTGCCAAATCGGCAGTTCTCTCTAACTTAGCCAGAAGAGCTCTATGGCTCAAGTCTTGGAGTGGGGATATAACGTCCAAAACAAAGCTCTGTGCCATTCCCTTTCAGGGCCGCTATCAGTTCGGGCAGGCCCTGGATGATATTCTGGATAAAGCAACGGACAAGAAAAAAGCACTTCCGGAACAGAGAAATCCGAAGAAACGTTTTTTTTGTCCCTCAAAGGAGCAACCTTTCCAACGGGAATTCAAAGGGAAAGGCAAATCAGGACGCTGGAGCTATCCTAAAGGGGGGAAAGGTAGGAACATCCTGGTTCCCCAGTCCCAGCAGACCCCGGACAAACAGTGACTACTCCCAGGGCTTTGGGGGGCGTCTCTCGAGCTTCATCAACCAGTGGAGGTCCATTTCGTCGAACCAGTGGGTACTCGACACTATTCAGAATGGACTAAAATTAGAGTTCGAGAGCCCTCCCCCTCATCACATATGGATAACCTCATTGCAGAGTCTCAGCCCTCAGGGCGCATTCCTTTCCGGCCTCCAGAACTTACTCCAGGAAGGAGTAATTTCCCCAGTACCTCATCAAGAAATTGGCAGAGAACACTATTCCCACCTGTTTCTGATCAAGAAGCCTTCGGGGAAGCACCGAATAATAATCAACTTGAAACCCCTGAATCAAGTAATAACCTACAGGAGGTTCAAGATGGAGTCGGTCAAAACAGCGATCCCTCTGATAGGACAGGACTGGGCGATGGCTACAGCAGATCTGAGGGACGCTTATTACCACGTCCCAATCCATCCAGAATTCCGGAAGTACCTAAGATTCACAATATCTCAGGATCGGGAGATGGTACACTACCAGTTCAACTCCCTTCCCTTCGGAATCGCCTCAGCTCCCAGAGTCTTTACAAAAATCATGACATAAGCCATTATATTCATCCGTCTTCAGGGGATCTGCATAGTACCCTATCTAGACGATCTACTCAGTCGCTCCCTCAGTCTCCCGCCTCAGGGACAACTTATCAAGATCTCTAGAAATCCTAAAGTCGTTGGGTTGGATCCCAAATCTAGGGAAATCGGACCTTCATCCCTCCAGGAGGAAGAAGTTCCTAGGAGTCCTTCTGGACTCGGAGGCGAGAAGATCCTTTCTGCCCAGAGAACGTCAACTCGATCTGGTACAGAAGATAACAGCATTCAGAACCCTGAAGGCTCCTACTCTACGACATTCCATGTCTATGCTGGGATCTCTAACATCTTGTATCCAGATGGTACCTTGGGCACAAGCCCACACGAGAGTCCTCCAAACCCACATCCTATCATCCTGGGACGGACAGCAGAGTTCTCTCGCCAAGAGAATTTGCCTTCCCAATCATGTCAAGGCATCCCTGACATGGTGGCTACGGCTCCGAAACCTCCAACAGGGGGTCAGTTGGGATCAAATCCCGCTAAAGACACTAACATCGGATGCCAGTCAAAGGGGATGGGGAGCTATAGTTGAGGGAACCCATTTCCAGGGCACCTGGGCCCCAGACATCAGAGCAAGCTCTTCAAACTTCAGAGAACTGAAAGCGGTGGAAGAAGCATTAAAAGCTGCATCCTCCATTGTTCAAGGACACCATGTCAGAATATATTCCGACAATATGACCACGGTAGCATACCTTCGTCTTCAAGGAGGCACAAGATTCAGGAAACTAAAAACCTTAGCCTCAAACATTTTTTTCTGGGCAGAGAGGCACGTCCTCTCTATCTCAGCAGTTCATCTGAAGGGGTCAGCCAATACCCAGGCAGATTTCCTGAGCAGAAGGGATGTACATCCAGGGGAATGGTGTCTGGACCAGGAGGTCTTTCTCTTCCTGATTTCCAGATGGGGGATCCCAGAGGTGGACCTTTTTGCCAACAGTCAGAATGCCAAGCTGCGAACTTATTTCTCCCTAAATATGACAGACAGAGCACTGGGCATGGATGCGTTCTCTCACCCGTGGAGGTTCAACCTTGTTTATGCATTTCCTCCGATCCCATTGATATCAAAAACTCTACAGAAGATCCGATCGGAACGAGTTACGATGATTCTAATCGCGCCAACATGGCCAGGGAGGAGTTGGTACAGCGCCCTGTTAGACATGGCTCAGGAAGGTCCAGTATGTCTACCTCAGAAGGAAAATCTTCATCAGGGACCGTTGCTGCATCCAAACCTTCACAGATTGAATCTTTCAGCATGGCTTCTGAGGCCGAGATACTAAGGGCAAGAGGTCTCTCAGATGGAGTAATTCATACTCTCCAGAACAGTAGAAAACCCATAACAAATGCCATTTATGCCAAAATCTGGAAGAAGTTTTCATCGTGGTATCTTCCAGATATTCCAGACCCATTTCATCCAAATATTGCCAAAATTCTGGACTTCTTACAGAGGGGTCTAGAGTTGGGTCTTAAGCCTAACACCTTAAAGGTACAAATTTCAGCACTTAGCTCCTATTTAGATCAGGAACTAGCCAAACATCGGTGGATCAGGCGTTTTGTAACTTCAGCAAGTAGAATCCGTCCCAGAGTTCTCAACAATACTCCTCCTTGGGACCTTAATTTGGTCCTTAATAGTCTAACTCGGGACCCTTTCGAACCTTTATCTCAGACTTCATTAAAGGTTCTTACCCTAAAAACGGTCTTTTTAGTGGCTATTACCTCTGCCAGACGGATAGGAGAACTACATGCCCTATCCATACAAGAGCCTTACTTAAGGGTAACATCTGATAGTATAATCCTTCGTCTAGATCCTACCTTCCTACCTAAAGTAACATCAGACTTTCATAGAGGTCAGGACATAGTGTTGCCCTCATTCTACCAGGATCCTTCTAATGTGAGAGAAGAGTCCTTCCACACTCTGGATGTCCGCAGAGTGGTTCTACATTATCTTTCACAAACAGAGAGTTGGAGGATTGACCAAAATCTCTTCATTCAACTCTCCGGGAAGAACAAAGGCAGAAAGGCTACGAAAAATACTATCGCCAACTGGATTAAACAAGCCATATCTCTGGCATACTCATCCCAGAATCTACCACCTCCTCCATCACTGAAGGCCCATTCTACACGTTCGGTGTCAACATCATGGGCAGAGAGAGGTGACACTTCTACGGAGCAGATTTGCAGAGCCTCCACCTGGTCATCAGTACATACGTTCACCAGGCACTACAGGCTTGATTTCAACCGGGATTTAACTTTCGGCAGAACAGTTCTGCAAGCGGTTGTCCCCCCCTAGAAATTATTTGTTGGTACTACTCCAGTACCGCTGTCGTGGAAGGTGACTGGAGAAAATAGAATTATTCTTACCGTTAATTCGGTTTCTAGGAACCTTGCACGACAGCACTAATTTCCCTCCCTATCTGATGATTTTATTGGATGATTCCTGCACTTGAGTGGTAACTATACATACTACTGTGTCCAGAAAAAACACTGGAGGTGGCAGGAAGGGGAGGGTATTTAACCTCTTTGTGTTTCCTGTCCCCCATTAGGGCGGGGAGACATCTTCCAGTACCGCTGTCGTGGAAGGTTCCTAGAAACCGAATTAACGGTAAGAGTAATTCTATTTTCAGGCACAGCTCAGAAGGGAAGGAACTCTATGTTAGAGTAAAGATTTTGCTGGAATGGTTTGAGGGTGCCATGTCACATTGGCAGAGCCCCTGAGGTGCCAGAACAGGAAAAAAAAAACATAGAGACCCCATTTTTTAAACTACATCCCTTAGTGAATCCATCTAGGGTTGCAGTGATCATATTGACACCACATGTGCCTCACAGAATTTAATACCATTGGGCAGTGAAGAAAGAATAATTAAATTTTTACCACTAAAATTTTGTTTACAACAAAGATTTAAAATTTTCACAATAAGAAATAGGCAAAAATGGCCCCATAATTTGATATACAAGTTCTGAACTTGGAAATACCCAATATATGGTACAAGTTTGTAAAATACACCCTGGGAATCTGGAAATTCATCTACGGATTTAGTGGTGACTTTAACTCCTTGGGTGTTTCTTGCATTGGATGTTGCATAGTGAAAATTACTAATATGCCAGTGTAGTGCCCAATACATTCTGTCCATTGTTATGGTTGTGAAGATATGCTCCCCGTAAATTATGTCGGCTCTCCTAGCTATAGTGTTTCCAAACATGTTGGCTAAGTAGCTCAGGATTTGGGAGCGCAGATGCTGCTGGATTTCTTTTAGGAGAGCCAGGTCTCTTTTCCAGAGCCTTTGAACTACCAGTAATGTGGACACCCCCTATATATCTGCTCACAGATGATGGAACTGAGTGGGGGCTTGTTTTGTGGGTTGAGATGAAGCTTTTGGAACACCTTTAATACCAGGTTCACATTTACTCTATAATCTTCACTGACCATTTTCTCCGGGGGTGACTTTCTACATCTCCGAAATACAGATTTAGATGAACCACCCGATGTATCCATTCACTATAATGAGGCAGCAGAGTACCTCTGATCTCCGCCTGGCCTCGGTTCAGTTGTGTCAGTCTTTTGAGAGGTGCACAAAATAGTGGTGGACTATGCTTTTGTGTTCGTCTAAAAACATTGACACCACCGGATCATAGACCAGACTAAAGGTACCGTCACACTCAGCAACTTTGCAACGAGAACGACAGCGATCCGTGACGTTGCAGCGTCCTGGATCGCGATCTCGTTGTGTTTGACACGCAGCAGCGATCTGGATCCCGCTGTGCCATCGCTGGTTGGAGCTAGAAGTCCAGAACTTTATTTTGTTGTCAGTTTGGCGTGTATCGTCATGTTTGACATCAAAAGCAACGACGCCAGCAACGAGCATAGGGGGCGTCTCAGCGTCTCCTTCTAGCCAGGTAGGCGTGTTACATTACAAAAGGAGACGCCCTCAGCCGCGACGGCCTGGGAGGGAACTTGCAGCAGGAACAATGGTTGTGGGCGGAAATGAGTGGCTGTGACGCCGTCTCCCTGTGAACGCTGATAGGCCACAGCGGGATCATCTGTAGCTGCGTTCCGAAATATAAACCGCGACTCTACTCCTTTGCAATCACTTGTGCGTCCTCCGCCACCTACGAGCCTCACGTGAGCATCCTGTTTGGAATTCCAGAACTCTGCATACTACCGACGTCTTCGTCCTCCATCTCTTTCAAGTTATCAACAGTTAGTAATATCTTTGTGCTGTTTGTTTCATCTGCCATGCAGCAATGCTAATTTATGTGTATTGTAGATCTCTGCAGAGATCTGTTTGAGCTTGCAAGTTTGTAAACAAATACGCTTTTGCGCTGGCTGGCAGCCATTTTGAGCGTTCGCTTTATGAAAAGGTACACAAATACATTTTTGCGCTGGCTGGCAGCAATTTTGAGCTTTCGCTTTATGGAAAGGTAAACAAATACACTTTTGCGCTGGCTGGCAGCCATTTAGAGCTTTCGCTTTATGGAAAGTGTATTGTAGAGTGATGTATACTACATCTCTGCAGAGATCTGTTTGAGCTTGCCAGTTTGTAAACAAATACGCTTTTGCGCTGTAGTATTGGCCGTTAGTGGTCATTACTGGGTAACAAGGATTTGGTGATGTGGTGTGTAGCCTTAGGATGTTCACCAACAAAATGGCCACCGCCAAAATTACATTTGCCATCCACAAAATGGCTGCTAGCAATAGGAAAAAGCACACGGCCCATCCACAAAATGGCTGCTAACAATAGGATAGGATTACTTTATTCCTCAAATCCGTATGATAACAGCGGTACCAGATTTATAAAGGTCTTTTTTTATACATTTCCTTAGTACCACACACATTTTTTTTGCATCATCATATTTTGAGAGCTTTAATTTTGCCATGTTCTTACTGACAAAGTTATGTGAAGGTGTGTTTTTTGATGGGCGAGTTGAAGATTTTATTGATACTCGTTTGGGGTACATAATTTTTGATCACTTTCTATTATGATTTTTTTATAGAATAAAATATTGGTTTATGTATTGCTATATTCTGAGAGCTTAGCTTTTTCAATCATCCGTCAAGATGACGTTTTCAGGGACATCATTTCTATTTACATAAGAATTTTTGATCTGGTTGTATCTAATGTTTTGTCCAGTTGTGATAACAAATATGTGTATTTTTTGTTTTTACATAAAATCTCAATATTTATTGGCGTAATGTTTTTCTTAGTTTTGTTAACCTTTTTTTTTTTACCTAGTCCTCATATGGTACTTTAATTTTTATCTGCCTTATCCCTGCTGTAATGCATTGCCATACCCATGCATGGCAATGCATTACAGCTGTCAGTGTGACACTGACAAAACGCCTTTTAGACCCAGCTTATGGCATGTTCTAACAGGCCACCGTGGCTGGCAGACTCAGAGGTCATTATTTAAAGGCTTAAACAGGCAGGAGCAGTGCAGGAAACAGCCCGGGCTGTTACAGCAGGAACTCTGCTATCAGTTAAGCCAAGCTCACAGTTACAATTGTGCAGGCACAGATCCTGCGCCTGTATAATCACTAGGACGGATCAGTACATACATTTGTGGAAATACATAGCAAAATAGGACACACTGTTCCATTCAATGTGGGGGAAGAGTTTAAAGGGCTTTTACACTTAAAAAAATAGTGAACCCCAAACACTTGTATTTATGTAAAATAACATACAGAGCAACTACTCACTCTTCCCCAACCCCGGGTCTAGCGCTTTCCAGTTTCCTGGAAAGTGGATTGGTCGTCTTGGGCCAGTTGAATGGCCACCAAGGTCTCCCGATCTGTCCCCCTTAGACTTTTATCTTTGGGGTCATTTGAAGGCAATTTTCTATGCTGTGAAGATACAAGATGTTTAGCATCTGAAACAGCAGACACTGGAAGTCAGTGCTAGCATTTCTTCTGCGGTGTTGCTATCAGTTTGTCAAGTGTGGGAGAAGAGGGTTGCATTGACAATTTAACACAATGGGCAGCACTTTAAACACATTTTATAAGTCGTCATAATCTTGTAAATAACTAATGAAAGAATAACGTTATGTTAAAACCAAGAACACCATTGTTTTTGTTGTGAAATTCTCAATACGTTTGATGTGTCACATGACCCTCTTCCCATTGGAAAAAATAAAGTTGGATCCAAAATGGCTGACCTCAAAATGGCCGCGATGGTCACCACCTATCTTGAAAAGTTTTCCCCCTCCCATATACTAATGTGCTACAAACAGGAAGTTGATATCACCGACCATTCCCATTTTATTTAGGTGTATCCATATAAATGGCCCACCCTGTATATATAGAAACATAAATACCGTATATACTTGAGTATAAGCCGAGATTTTCAGCCCATTTTTTTGGGCTGAAAGTCCCCCTCTTGGCTTATACTCGAGTCATACCCAGGGGTCGGCAGGGGGAGGGGAACGGGGGCTGTCTAATAATATGAAAAATGAAGAAAGATAGCACGGCACCACTACTGTTTGAAAACCCAAAATCTCCACAGCTACTTGCCGCTGCTGTGCCGTATATGCCTGGTAAAAGGACACTCGGGTGTACTGTTTCAGTAATGTATAAGTCCTAAATGAAGAAAAAGCAGAAGTGCACTCACCGGTCCTGAAAAACACCAATCCTTTATTTAGAACATGTGCAGGTGACAACAGGGAGAACGTGGACAGAAAGGATGACGGCCGTTTCGCGCTGCCGCGCTTCATCAGGACCCGTAGAAGTGCGGCCGTCTAATAATACTCACCTGCTCCTGGCATGGTATTTGCAGGTCCCTGGGTGCCCGACACCCCAGCTTCTTCCTGTACTGAGCGGTCACATGGTACCGCTCATTACAGTAATGAATATGCGGCTCTACCTCCCATAGGGGTGGAGCCGCATATTCATTACTGTAATGAGCGGTAACGGTGACCGCTCACTACAGGAAGAAGCAGCAGCAGCGCCGGGGAAGCAGGGTCTGCACCGCACTAGGAGCAAGTGAGTATAGTGGAGAGGGGGAGCGCAGCTGTGCGCGATATTCACCTGCTCCTCGTTCCAGCCGCCGCTCCATCTTCAGCATCTTCTGCAGTGACGCTCAGGTCAGAGGGCGTGGTGACGTGGTTAGTGCACGCCCTCTGCCTGAACCTCAGTGCAGAAGATGCTGAAGATAGAATGGCAGCGGAACAAAGTCAGGTGAATATTGAAAGTGCCGGGGGCCTGAGCGACGGAGAGGTGAGTGTCATTTTTTTTTTTTATCGCTGCAACAGCAAATGGGGCAAGTGTCTGTATGGAGCATCTTATGGGGCCATAACGTTTGTGCAGCACTATATGGGGCAAGTGTTTGTATGGGGCCATAATCAACGTTTGTGCAGCGCTATATGGGGCAAATGTCTGTATGGGGCCATAATTAACGTTTGTGCAGCACTATATGGGGCAAATGTCTGTATGGGGCCATAATTAACGTTTGTGCAGCACTATATGGGGCAAGTGTCTGTATGGAGCATCTTATGGGACCATAATCAACGTTTGTGCAGCACTGTATGGGGCAACTATCTTTATGGAACATCTTATGGGGCCATAATCAACATTTGTGCAGCATTATATTGGGCAAATGTGTCTATGGAGCATCTTATGGGGCCATTATTAACCTTTATGCAAGATTATATGGGGCATATTTTAATATGGAACATCTTATGGGGCCATCATAAACTTTATGGAGCATTATATGGGGCTCCTGATTCAATATGGATATTCAAAAACACTTAACCTACTGATGTCTCAATTAATTTTACTTTTATTGGTATCTATTTTTACTTTTGACATTTACCGGTAGCTGCTGCATTTCCCACCCTAGGCTTATACTCGAGTCATTAAGTTTTCCCAGTTTTTTGTGGCAAAATTAGGGGGGTCGACTTATACTCGGGTCGGCTTACACTCGAGTATATACGGTATATGAAAATTGAGAGCAGCACAAGTCATTATGGATGATGGGTGAAGGCTTTTTTTGAAAACCCATCACAACATAGTCCAAAAAAAGCAGCCCTTAGATGTGATATTTCAGCTTTATGTACTGAGCCTTTTTGATGCAACAATTCAATGCAGGATGCAACTGTAAATAGGAGAAATCAAACACAAACAAACATTGCCAAAAGAATTAGGATTGCATTAGGATTTATGTATAAAAATTCCTAAAGTGCCATAGAGATTAAAGTGACATATATAATGTCTGATTTGAATACATGAGCGTGTAAACTTTTCAAAGTCGACTTATTTATTAAAGGGGTTTTCCACTATTTGGCCAACCCCTTTTTAAATACAATACTGCCCAAAGTAAAAAAAAAAAAATAAAAATCAGCATATGCTCACGTCCCGGACCACAACCGACATAAATGTTCCTTCTGGGAGAAGTGTGAGCTCTGCAGGTCATCAGTGGCTGTGGTCTCCAGATGGAGACCACAGGCTGGAATGGTCTTGTTGATCCTCTTCAGCAAGGAGTCCTGCTTTTGTCTTCAGCACAATTATAGCTTAAAATTGGTCTGTAGACCACATAGGCAATGCCATAGAGAGGCAATTACGAGGCAATGTCACACCAGTCATCCCAGAATTACAGTGTGGGGTGGTATAATGTATGGTAGCCAGTCCCATCTCGTCTTCATTCCATGTACACCAACAGCTAGTTAATTATTAGGTACCCAACAATCGGTGATCTTCAGGAGTGTATCTTAGTAAATGTACCAGCAATTTCTTACATATGCAAAGTGTCAAAATAATGACAGACCTCCCAGTATGTGTGAACAATATAAGCTTCAGACAAAGGAAATAACGCACCATTTGCAACAAGAAACAAAAAGTACAATACTTTATTTGGGATCCATGAAGTATCGTTTCTCCTTGCGGAGAGTGACATGATAAGCATGTCGAGGTGAGGAGACTTAAAGCCGCAATGCTCCTCCGGCTTTAAGTCTCCTCACCTCGACATGCTTCTCATGTCACTCTCCGTGAGGAGAAACGATACTTCTTGGATCCCGGTCAGACGCCTCTCAATCAGCCAAACCAGATCTCCGCTTTGCACTGACAAGGGGCAGTACCCCGAAACACAGTGTCTGCAAATTGAGATTCTGGTTTGGCGTTTATCCTAAGTCGTGTGACAAAGCTCGTTAAAGGGTTGACATTGACTGTTAGGATTGCTACTTCCAATAGGTGGCACTAGAGTTCTAGTTCTCTTCCTCTCTGAAGAGACAATTTGCAATACTTTATTTGTACATAAATGGTTGCACTTACAGTAGAAACACATACATTGCACAAAAGCCAAGTAAAAAATGCTTTAAAATCAAGAAAGTGGAAGAGCACCAAAAAGTATGGTATAGGATCAACAATTAGTAAATCTATTACTCAGTATCCCATTTTTTAGGGGAACATTGCCTTGTTAGATCCAGGCACTGGCCCTCAAATATCTAATGCAAATGATTACAATTATGCCCAACACTTCTAGAAAAGGGATTGGAAAAATCACTAATATGTGACAATTGTAAAAAATAGAAGCAAAACCTTCCAATAAAGGAACAGAATATGGTAAGTTGTGCCAGGGATACATGTGATACACAACCCTTCAAATAAATGATTAGAAATATAGGGAGGTCAATTTGCTTATGGAACATTGATGGTATCAATAGAAGTAGAACACGCTCCTTCCAGTAAGGAATTTTAAAATGTCCATACCCATCCAATATGAGATAAGATTTAAGGGAAACTGTCAGCAGGTTTTCACCCCCAAACTATTTATATGTGCATATAGCGCTTTCAAAGGCAAGTCCGGCCATACCTTTACATGTTCGGCCCCTTCCTCTGTTACTGAGAAATCGGCATTTGAATTGATATGAAAATAAGACTGAAGAACTATTTGTAGCTCTGAAGCTTTTGTCACTCCAGCTCTGTTTCCTGCCAGCATTACCTGTTTCTGCTTGACTGACAGCTCAATAATGTGTGACTTCAGGCAAAGGAGCTGTCAGTTAAGCAGAAAGAGGTGGCTCTGGGCGGAGAATAGAGTTGGAGTGACAGAGGCTTCAGATCTACAAATAGTTGTACAGCCCCATTTGCATATAAATTGAAAGGCTGATCTCTCAATAATGAAAGAAAGCACTGGCCATATAAAGGTATTGCTGGACTGGTCTCGTAAAAAGCTACATGTGTATATGAATAGTTTGGAGTGTGAAATCCTGCTGACAGATTCGCTTTAACCTCTTCACGATATACATTTATATATGTCAGGGACAGTCATATATCTTGTCCCTGAATTTGATGTGGGCTTGCAAGCACGCGGAGCCCACATCTTTCCTAATATATGACAGCTGACTTAATTAGGCTTCATGCGCCTTTAAAGGGAACCTGTCACCCCCGAAATCGAGGGTGAGCTAAGCCCACCGGCATCAGGGGCTTATCTACAACATTTTGTAATGCTGTAGATAAGCCCCCGATGTATCCTAAAAGATGAGAAAAAAAGGTTATATTATACTCACCTGGGCAGCGGTCCGATCCGGTGGGCATCGCGGTCCGGTCAGGGGCCTCCCATCTTCCTTGAATGACGTCCTCTTCTGGTCTTCATGCTGCGGCTCCGGCGCAGGCGTACTTTGCCGTGTTGAGGGCAGAGCAAAGTACTGCAGTGCGCAGGCGCTGGGAAAGGTCAGAGAGGCCCGGCGCCTGCGCACTGTAGTACTTTGCTCTGCCCTCAACAGGGCAGACAAAGTACGTCTGCGCCGGAGCTGCAGCGTGAAGACCAAAAGAGGACGTCTGATGAAGATGGGAGGCCCCGGACCGGACCGTGACGCCCATCGGACCAGACCGGGACCGCCCCTGGGTGAGTATAATCTAACCTCTTTTTCTTATCTTTTAGGATACATCGGGGGCTTATCTACAGCATTACAGAATGCTGTAGATAAGCCCCTGATGCTGGTGGGCTTAGCTCAACTTCGATTTTGGGGGTGACAGGTTCCCTTTAACAGCCCTGTTAATGAAGAGAAGGAAAAAGCGGAAACTCGCCCAGGAGTGATGAGATTAAGGAAGCCAAATATAGTAAACTATTATGTTGTAAGCTGGATCCTATCCGATATGGTGTTTGGTAAACATAAATAAATAGTATAAAGGTGATAAAATGAATATACAAGTAACCGTCAATACACTTAGTGTATAAACGCACAATAAAGTATTAGAAATGTAAGGCTACTTTCACACATCAGGTTTTCAGTGTCAGGCTAAATCCGGCTAATTTTCAAAAAACCGGATCAGGCGAATGTTGCCACCGGATCAGGTTTTTTCCCATAGACTTGTATTAGTGCCAAATTGCATCGGATGACATTGCGTTTCATCTGGTTTTCGCAGGATCCGGCAAATCTGCCGCTTCCGGTTTCTTGAAAAAACGTCCACAGCAACGTTTTTTGTCTCTGGCGAAAAAGCCTGAAGCGCCGGATTCGGCGCTTCCGGCTGTTTGCTAGAATGGAAGCCTATGGGAGCCGGAAGGTGCCATAACCGGAAAAAGGCGGATCCGGCGGCCTGATCCGGTTTTTTAAACGGAGCATGCTCCAAATTTTTTTTTTGTCCAGTAATCTAGATAGGCTAGCGGGATCCGTCAAAAAAACGGATCCGTCGCATCAGTTTTTCACAATCTGCGCCGGATTCAGTTTTTCCAACATTCGCCGGATTTAGCCTGACACTGAAAACCTGATGTGTGAAAGTAGTCTGAGTGATGTATGTCTAGTAGTAAGGCGAAAGCAACCAAACCTTATCTATCAAAAATGATCAGTATCAATAAAAATAGAACCAGCTCCATTCAATATGGATTTATAAAATGAATCGATACCTTTCCATTATGGAATAAGGTTAAAGCAGCTAAGAAAAATATAATGTTATAAAATTGAAATCATTCAATATGTGATGTAAGGGGTTGACACGCTTAGCTGCTTCCTCAGGTAGACGCAGAAACACTTAGGTTACTTTCACACTAGCGTCGGTACGGGCCCGTCGCAGTGCGTCGGGCCGACGTATCGACGCATGCTGTGAAGTAAAAGCACAACGGGGGCAGCGGATGCAATTTTACAACGCATCCGCTACCTCATTGTAAGGTTTGGGGAGGGGGGGGGGCGGAGTTCCGGCCGCGCATGCGCGGTCGGAAAAAGCGGACCCGAAGGACAAAAAAACGTTGCAAGCACGTTTTTTTTTGTCCCGACGGACTGCAAAAACACGTCGCATCCGTCGCACAACGGATGCAACGTGTCGCAATGCGTCGCTAATGAAAGTCTATGGAGAAAAAACGCATCCTGCAGGCAACTTTGCAGGATGCGTTTTTTCTTCAAAACGACGCATTGTGACGTGCGTCAAACAACGCTAGTGTGAAAGTAGCCTAAGATAGTGAAACTCCTGCTGGTTTATTGAAGTCAGCATAGACCAAAATATAAAAAAATGTGCCTCTCTGTTGCGGAGATATTAGCACTCAAAGTATTGGCACCTAATAAGTTAACTTTTGTTAAGTCAAAGTGGGTATTATCAGATAGTAACTCATACAGAAAAATTAAAAAAACAAAAATATTTTATTCCACTTTGCAGCCATAATTACATTGTGTGTCCATTCCATCATGAAAAATGTGGTCCTCTTGAAAAGGCTCATACTATATAATTGTCTAAGGGTCACTTCCATCTGTCTGTCTGTCCTTCTGTCACGGTTATTCATTCGCTGATTGGTCTCAGCAGCTGCCTGTCATGGCTGCCGCGACCAATCAGCGACGGGCACAGTCCGATTAGTGCCTCCCCTACTCCCCTGCACTCACTGCCTGGCGCCCGCTCCATAATCCCCTCAACTCACCGCTCACACAGGGTTAATGGCAGCGGTAACGGCCCGCGGTGTAACACACTGCGTTACCGCTGCTATTAACCCTGTATGTCCCCAACTATTTACTATTGATGTTGCCTGTGCAGCATCAATAGTAAAAATATGTAATGTTAAAAATAATAATAAAAAAAAAAAAAACCTGCTATACTCACCATCCGCTGCCTTTCCTGCTCCTCGCCACGCTCCCGGGACCGCTCCATTGCAAGCGGCAGCTTCCGGTCCTAGGGCTGGTGTGCGACAAGGACCTGCCGTGACGTCACGGTCATGTGACCGCGACGTCATCACAGGTCCTGCTCATACCAGCCCTGGGACCGGAAGCTGACGCTTGCAATGGAGCGATCCCGGGAGCATCGCGAGGAGCAGGAAAGGTGGCGGATGGTGAGTATAGCAGGACTTCAACGGGCCTTCGGAAGGTGAGTATATGTTTATTTTTTTAAGTCTCTATACTACGTGGCTCTGTGCTGTATACTCCGTCGCTGTGCAATATACTATGTGGCTAGGCAATATACTAAGTGCCTGGGCAATATACTATCGTGCCTGGGCAATATACTATGTGGCTGGACAATATACTCCGTCGCTGTGCAATATACAGTTAGGTCCATATATATTTGGACAGAGACAACATTTTTCTAATTTTGGTTACAGACATTACCACAATGAATTTTAAACAAAACAATTCAGATGCAGTTGAAGTTCAGACTTTCAGCTTTCATTTGAGGGTATCCACATTAAAATTGGATGAAGGGTTTAGGAGTTTCAGCTCCTTAACATGTGCCACCCTGTTTTTAAAGGGACCAAAAGTAATTGGACAATTGACTCCAAGGCTATTTCATGGACAGGTGTGGGCAATCCCTTCGTTATGTAATTCTCAATTAAGCAGATAAAAGGCCTGGAGTTGATTTGAGTTGTGGTGCTTGCATTTGGAAGGTTTTGCTCTGAAGTAAACATGCGGTCAAAGGAACTCTCCATGCAGGTGAAACAAGCCATCATTAAGCTGCGAAAACAGAAAAAACCCATCCGAGAAATTGCTACAATATTAGGAGTGGCAAAATTTACAGTTTGGTACATCCTGAGAAAGAAAGAATGCACTGGTGAACTCATCAATGTAAAAAGACCTGGGCGCCCACGGAAGACAACAGTGGTGGATGATCACAGAATAATCTCCATGGTGAAGAGAAACCCCTTGACAACAGCCAACCAAGTGAACAACACTCTCCAGGAGCTAGGCATATCAATATCCAAATCTACCATAAAGAGAAGACTGCATGAAAGTTAATACAGAGGGTTCACTGCACGGTGCAAGCCACTCATAAGCATCAAGAATAAAAAGGCTACACTGCACTTTGCTAACAAACATCTAAAAAAGCCAGCACAGTTCTGGAAGAACATTCTTTGGACAGATGAAACCAAGATCAATCTCTACCAGAATAATTGGAAGAGAAAAGTATGGCGAAGGCGTGGTACAGCTCCTGATCCAAAGCATACCACATCATCTGTAAACCACGACAGAGGCAGTGTGATGGCTTGGGCATGCATGGCTGCCAGTGGCACTGGGTCACTAGTGTTTATTTATGATGTGACACAGGACGGAAGCAGCCAAATTAATTCTGAGGTGTTCAGAGTCATACTGTGTGCTCAGATCCAGCCAAATGCAGCCAAACTGATTGGTCATCGTTTCATACTACAGATGGACAATGACCCAAAACATAAAGCCAAAGCAACCCAGGACTTTATTAAAGCAAAGAAGTGGAATATTCTTGAATGGCCAAGTCAGTCACCTGATCTCAACCCAATTGAGCATGCATTTTACTTGTTAAAGACTAAACTTCAGACAGAAAGGCCCAAAACTGAAAACCACCGCAGTGAAGGCCTGGCCGAGCATCAAAAAGGAGGAAACACAGCGTCTGGTGATGTCCATGAGTTCAAGACTTCAGGCAGTCATTGCCAACAAAGGGTTTTCAACCAAGTACTAAAAATGAACATTTTATTTAAAATTATTGAATCTGTCCAATAACTTTGGGTCCTTTTAAAAACAGGGTGGCACATGTTAAGGACCTGAAACTCCTAAACCCTTCATCCAATTTTAATGTGGATACCCTCAAATGAAAGCTGAAGGTCTGAACTTCAACTGCATCTGAATAGTTTTGTTTAAAATTAATTGTGGTAATGTCTGTAACCAAAATTAGAAAAATTTTGTCTCTGTCCAAATATATATGGACCTAACTGTACTCCATCGCTGTGCAATATACTACGTGACTGGGCAATATACTACGTGGGCTGTGCAGTATACTACGTGGCTGGGCAATATACTACGTGGCTGGGCAATATACTACGTGACTAGGCAATATACTACGTCGCTGGGCAATATACTACGTGGCTGGGCAATATACTACGTGACTGGGCAATATACTACGTGACTGGGCAATATACTACGTGACTGGGCAATATACTACGTGGCTGGGCAATATACTACGTGGCTGGGCAATATAGTACGTGGCTGGCCAATATACTACGTCGCTGGGCAATATACTACGTGGACATGCATATTCTAGAATACCCGATGCGTTAGAATCGGGCCACCATCTAGTATGATATAAAGGTGTTGAAGGATTTACATTTTAAAGACCCACATATCCATTAATACTGTACTTTTTTAAGGGAATTGATTTTACTGATAGATTTTCTTGAAGATTACTGACAAATTTAGGAATTGTGATTAGGGTTGAGCGAAACGGATTGATCAATATCAGAAATCGCCGACTTTTGGCAAAGTCAGGTTTCGTGAAACCCGACCCGATCCCACAGTGGGATCGGCCATGAGGTCGGCGATCTGCGCGCCAAAGTCACATTTCGTATGACGCTTTAAGCTCCATTTCTCAGCCAATGAAGGTGCATGCAGAGTGTGGGCAGCGTGATGAAATAGGTCTCGGTCCCCACCATCTTAGAGAAGGGCATTACAGTGATTGGCTTGCTTTCTGCGGCGGCACAGAGGCTATAAAGGGGCGTGCACGCCGACCGCCATCTTACTTCTGCCGATCTGAGCATAGGGAGAGGTTGCTGCAGCTTCGTCAGAAGCAGGGATATATTTAGAGAGGGAAGATTAACCCCCAAACCGCTTGTGCTGTAGCGATTTCCACTGTCCAACACCACCTTTTCTTTGCAGGAACAGTGTTTTTTTTGGGTGCATCAGCTATGTAGCTTCTAAGGCTGCATTCTAAGGCTCCCTGATAGCTGCATTGCTGTGTGTATGCCGCTGTGCAAACCAACTGCTTTTTTCAAAGCAAAAATCCTGTTGCTTCTTTCTGCACAGTTCTGTTTTTTCTTTCTCCACAGTCTTTTGTGTGCACTGTGCAGCAGCCCTTTTTATTGCTGCCATACTTGTCCTTTAAAGGGACACTGTCACCTGAATTTGGAGGGAACAATCTTTAGCCATGGAGGTGGGGTTTTTGGGTGTTTGATTCACCCTTTCCTTACCCGCTGGCTGCATGCTGGCTGCAATATTGGATTGAAGTTCATTCTCTGTCCTCCATAGTACAAGGCAATCTTGCCTTGCGCAGGCGTGTACTATGGAGGACAGAGAATGAACTTCAATCCAATATTGCAGCCAGCATGCAGCCAGCGGGTAAGGAAAGGGTGAATCAAAAACCCCAAAACCCCGCCTCCATGGCTGAAGATTGTTCCCTCCAAATCCAGGTGACAGTGTCCCTTTAATCATTGTAGGGCGACTGAAATTCTACTCCAGCCGTTGTATTTTTTGATATATCTGGCAGCCACGTTCTGCCGTGTCCATTGTGTGGTGTAATACACAGTGCCTTTTTTTTTTCCTGCAGTCTCCCGTCCCCCCCCCAAAAGGGAGCTTTACATTGCCACTAAGTGGATCTACGTGAGTTCTGTTTGGCGTATATCTGCTAGCCACGTTCTGCCTTGTCCATTGTGTGGTGTAATACACAGGGCCTGTTATTTCCTGCTGTCTTCCCGCCAAAAAAGGGAGATATAAATTCTCCAATAGTTAATATACACCTTCTACCTTGTGCAACAGTAGCATATAACGCTTGTTATTTTGGTAACATTTCCGCAAAAATGAGGAAGTCTGGTGGAAGAGGCCGTGGGCGGTCGTTGCCAGCTGGTACTGATGGTGGTGGTGGTAGTGGAGCATCTGGTGGTACTGGGAAAAGCAAGATAGCACCAAATGCTCGAGGTGTAGAGGCAGTGTCATCGTCTGGCTACACAAGGCCTCGAAGGCTCCCTTCTCTGGGAGTAGGAAAACAGCTTTTAAGGCCGGAGCAGCAGGAACAAGCTTTGGCTTTCCTTGCTGACTCAGCCTCCAACTCCTTCACCTCCTCTTCAGAAGCTTCGAAATCTAAAACCAGCGAGTCGTCAGTGGATGCTCCAGGTCCGGAAAAAGTTGTTTCCTTGTGTCCTTCACCCAAAATAAAAGTGAAGGATGCGGCAGGCAACACTACACTTTACTCCGTGGAGCTCTTTACACATACTGTGCCTGGGTTAGAGAGGGAAATTGTTAAAAGCCCATTATAGGAAGAATCGGACATGGAATGTACAGATACACAGCCACTGCTTGATTATTATGTTGTTCCATTGACTCAGATCACAACTTTGCCCTCGCAGTGTACTGAGCCCGAATCTGACCCTGTGTGTGTCTGACTATGGTGCCCAGTCCCGAACTCTATAGCACCTTACACGGTGACACAGAGGACGGTGCACATGACATTGAAGAGGAGGTGATAGATGACCCAGTTGTTGACCCAGATTGGCAGCCATTGGGGGAAGAGGGTGCCGCAGCCTGGAGCTCAGAAGCCGAGGAGGATGATCTGCAGCAGCCATCTACATCGCAAAAGTTGTCATCTGGCAGGCCCGCATCAGGCCCAAAACGTGTGTCAAAAACCACAACAGGTGTAGGAGAGCGTTGCAATCCAGTGGCAGTAGCATGGTGTGCAAAGCCTGAAAAGGTATTCCATAGTAGGACGAGTGCAGTGTGGCAATTTTTTAACCAAGATCCGAATGATCAGTCCAAAGTTATATGTAAGAAATGCTCCAAGACCTTTAGCAGAGGGAAGAATGTTCAAAATTTAAATACAACGTGCATGCGTAGACATCTAACCAGCAGGCACTTGGAAGCATGGACTAACTACCAAACGTCCCCTACCATTGGTGCACCTGCTCATATTGAAGCTAGTCAGCAACGCAACATTGCTTCCCTAACTGGAAGCCCACCGGTTATGACACTACCAGTAGCAAATGTGGAGGTATTGTCGTAAGGCCAAAGCAGTCAGGGAATCGCAAGGTTCTTGGTTGGAAACACTGTAGGTAGGCCCACATCAAGAATACCATCGCCAAGCCTCTCTCAATCTGCCATGTCCACCCCCCCCCCCCCCCCGCTATTTCCACCATATGCAGCTCTCCAGTCCAGCTCAGACTAAAAGACTCTCGATAGGAAAAGAAAGTACTCTTCCTTTCATCCGTGTACACAGGGTTTGAACAGCTACATTGCTCGACTAATCTCGTTAGAGATGATGCCCTACCGTTTGGTTGAAAGCGAAGCTTTCAAAGCCCTGATGGCCTACGCAGTACCACGCTATGACCTACCCAGTCGACACTTCTTTGCGAGAAAAGCCATCCTAGCACTCCACCAACATGTCAAATAACGCATTGTCCATGCAATAAGTCAATCGGTCAGTAGAAAGGCGCACCTCACAACAGATGCATGGACCAGTAGGCATGGCCAGGGACGTTACGTGTCCATTACCGCACACTGGGTTTATGTGGTGGATGCAGGGTCCACAGGGGACAACAATACTGGCACAGTTCTGCCTAGCCAACGGTCTAGGAAACAGTTGGCTGTAGGCGTTTGCTCCTCCTCCTCCAGAAGCGAAAGCTCGTCCACAGAGCGCAGTCGCACGATCACTCCATCCGCAGCTGCCAGTGTTGCACCCGTGGTGTCCCATTATAGATCAGCTAGTGGGAAGCGTCAACAGGCTGTGCTGCAAATGAAGTGTTTGGGCGACAACAGACACACCGCGGAAGCACTGGCCGAGTACTTGCAGCAAGAAACTCAGTCATGGCTGGGCAGTGTACATCTTGAGGCAGGCAAGGTAGTCCGTGATAATGGAAGGAATTTTATGGCTGCCATAGCCCTTTCAGAACTGAAACACATACCTTGCCTGGCTCACACATTGAACCTGGTGGTGCAGTGCTTCCTCAAAAACTACCCAGATTTACCAGCCCTGCTCCTGAGGGTGCGCAGACTTTGCTCGCACATCCGCTGGTCACCCGTACACTCCAGCCGTATGCCTAACCATCAGCGATCGCTGAATCTTCCCCAGCACCGCCGAATAATCGACGTGGCGACATGGTGGAACTCCACACTGCACATGCTTCAGAGGCTGTGCAAACCGAGGCGTGCTGTCATGTATTTGTGGGAGGATACACATACACGGGCAGGCAGTTGGATGGAGTTGTCTGGTGTGCAGTGGTCGAAGCTCCAAGACCTCTGTGAAGTCCTTCAATGTTTTGAGGAATGCAAACGGCTGGTCAGTGCGGATGACGCCTTCATAAGCATGAGCATCCCACTAATGCGTCTGCTGATGCAACGTTTGACGCACATCAAGGAGCAGGCGTCTGCGGCCGAGGAGGAGGGAAGCCTTTATGACAGTCAGCCCTTGTCTGCTCAGCGAACTATCCTGAATGAGGTGGCGGACGAAGAGGAGGAGGAGGATGATGGGGATTAATACTTATGGGAGGAGGATGCTTCACAGGGGGCAATAGAAACTGGTGGCATTGCAAGGTCAGGTACAGTGTTTTTGCGGGCCACAAGTGATGTAGATTTTCAAAAAAGTGCTTCTCAACCCAGCACAAGCAGTGAATTGACACCTGGAATTTTGGCCCACATGGCAGAGTATGCCTTGCGTATCCTAAAATGGGACCCCCGCATTATCAAAATGATGACCGATGACGATTACTGGTTAGCATGCCTCCTGGATCCACGATACAAAGGCAAATTACAAAGTATCATGCCACATGAGAACCTTGAGCAAATATTGGCTACCAAACAAGCAACTCTTGTAGACTGTTTGGTTTTGACATTCCCAGCACACAGCGGCGCTGATGGTTCTCCCACGAGCTGTAGGGGGCAACATGGCAGAGGTGTTAGAGGTGCACAAAGCCGAAGTGGCGTTGGACAGAGGGGATTTATGACCAGGTTGTGGAGTGATTTCGCAATGACCGCAGACACGACGGGTACTGCTGCATCGATGCAAAGTGACAGGAGACAGCATTTGTCCAGTATGGTTACCAACTATTTTTCCGCCATTATCGATGTTCTCCCTCACAGGTCATTCCTCTTTGATTACTTGGCATCTAAACTAGACACCTGACCCGAATTGGCAGAATATGCATTACAGGAGCTCGCTTGCCTAGCTTCTAGTGTGCTCTCAGAAAGAGTCTTCAGTGCTGCTGGTTCAATACTGACCGAAAAAAGGACACGACTGGCTCCCCGAAATGTTGATGATCTAACCTTCATTAAAATGAACCAATCATGAATTTCGAATTATTTTGCCCCACCTTCACCTGCAGACACGTAGCTTGCCTGAAAAATTGCTTGTATTTGGCCTCCTCTCACTGACTGCTCCAATTCCGCCATTTGCAGGTGCCGAATGTCCACCATAAGCCATTTTTATACCCCCCTGAATGGGCTGACTCCCCCCACAAGTCCGTGGTCACAACTTGGCGCAAGCACCCGTGCGAGTGCCGTTTGCCTGGACAGGTGTGTGTGCCCACTCTTGGGCGACGGCACTGGCACAGGGTCCCACATAGTACAATGAATTGTGTCTGACGGTGGTGGTGCACAACCAATGTCAGACACACCGTCGTAATATGAGGTGCCCTGTGCCAGTACCGCCGCCCACGAGAGAGTGTTCCCCCGCAGCTCGAACTGTGCTCTACCACTTGCAAAACTTACCTGCCCCACCACTGTGTAGTCTGTGCTGTTAAATCCTTAAATGGCACTGCCATTACAAATTTGTTGCAATGATAGATGATAGATAAATATACAGGCCTGGCCTCCATTTAGACCCCTTAATGCTTTGCGCCAACTCACACTGTCTGCAACTCTGCAGAGGAGCCCACCCCTGTACCTCACTATGACACCAGTTTATTTATGACTAATTCATTGGCTGACATTTAGCCAACTTTAGTATTTTGGCCTACTAACTGTGTCAGCCACTTATAACAGTTGTCCTCCGCTGAACAAAGCTGTGCCACCTGAGTAATCCTGTTACCAATTGTGAACTGCATTTAGCCACCTTTTTTTATTTTAGGCCTCTGTCTGTCTGTCTGTCTGTCTGCGCCAGACATTACAACTCTCCCCCTCTGAAACAAGCTAGGCTGCCTGGTTAGTCCTGGTAGCAGTTTTGAACTGCATGAAGCCACCGTTTTTAATTTTAGGCCTCTGTCTGTCTGTATGTCTGTCTGTCTGTGCCACACATTACAACTGTCCTCCGCTTTACAAAGCTATGCCGCCTGTGTACTACTCAAACTAATTTTGAACAGACATTAGCCTACTTTTTTTTATTTTAGGCCTCTGTCTGTCGGTCTGCGCCACACATTACAACTCTCCCCCTCTGAAACAAGCTAGGCCACCTGGTTAGTCCTGGTTGCAGTTTTGAACTGTATTTTGCCACCTTTTTTATTTTACGCCTCTGTCTGTCTGTCTGTCTGCACCACACATTACAACTCTCCCCCCCCCTGAAACAAGCCAGGCCGCCTGGTTAGTCCTGGTAGCAGTTTTGAACTGCATGAAGCCACCGTTTTTAATTTTAGGCCTCTGTCTGTCTGTATGTCTGTCTGTCTGTGCCACACATTACAACTGTCCTCCGCTTTACAAAGCTATGCTGCCTGTCTACTACTCAAACTAATTTTGAACAGACATTAGCCTACTTTTTTGATTTTAGGCCTCTGTCTGTCTGCGCCACACATTACAACTCTCCCCCCCTGAAACAAGCTAGGCTGCCGGGTAAGTACTGGTAGCAGTTTTGAACTGCATGAAGGCACCTTTTTTAATTTTAGGCCTCTGTCTGTCTGTATGTCTGTCTGTCTGTTCCACACATTACAACTGTCCTCTGCTTTACAAAGCTATGCCGCCTGTGTTCTACTCAAACTAATTTTGAACAGACATTAGGCTACTTTTTTATTTTAGGCCTACTGTGTCTGTCTGAGCCACTTATTACAGTTGTCCTCCGCTGGACCAAGCTATGCCGCCTGTGTACTCTTCTGACCAGTTTAGAACAGCATTTAGCCTACTTACTTATTTTGTCCTAGTAACTGTGTCAGACTCTCACAACAGTTGTCCTCCACCGCTGAACCCAGAATATAGCCTTATATTTTATTTTAGGCCTACTCAGTGTGTCAAAGCCACTAATTACACTTGTCCTCCTCCACTTAACCACGCTATGCCGCCTGTGTACTCCTCGTACCAACTCTGAAATGCAATTAGCCACCTTTTTTAATTGTGGGCCTACTCTGTCTCTCTGAGCCACTTATTACAGTTGTCCTCGGCTGAACAAAGCTATGCCGCCTGTGTACTCCACTTACCTATTTTGAACTGCATTTTGCCTACTTACTTATTAAAGCCTACTAACTGTGTCTGCCTCCCATTACTGTTGTTCTCCAGTGAACAAAGCTGAGCCTCAATTTTCATCCGGTGTCAGATATTTAACTGCATTTGGCCTACTTCTTTGGTTGGGCCTACAAATGGTGTGTGCCACAGCTTGGTGTTTTCCACAGAATAAAGGTGATCTTAAATTTACAAGCTTTCAGCCTATATCAAATATTAAACTGCATTTGGCCTACTTGTTTGGTTGGGCCTACTAGCGGTGTCTGCCGCTGCTTGGTGTTCTCCTCCACTTTACAAAGCTGAGCTTCAATCTTCAGGCTTTTGGGCTATATCAGATAATATTATACTGCATTTGGGCTACTGGTTTGGTTGGGCGTACTGTTGTGAATTCTGTTGTCAGGCTCCCTCCTGTGGTCATGAATGGTACTTCGGCCGGTTCTATCTATGGAATTCCTCTGGTGGCTGTGGGTGTTTCTGAGTTTCCTTCCACAGGTGACGAGGTTAATTCGTTAGCTGGCTGCTCTATTTAACTCCACTTAGATCTTTGCTCCAGGCCACCTGTCAATGTTCCAGTATTGGTCTTGTTCACTCCTGGATCGTTCTTGTGACCTGTCTTCACTATAGAAGCTAAGTGCCTGCCTGTTTTTCTCTGGTTTGCTATTTTTCTGTGCAGCTTGCTATTTTGTTGTTATCTTGCTTGCTGGAAGCTCTGGGACGCAGAGGGAGCGCCTCCGCACCGTGAGTCGGTGCGGAGGGTCTTTTTGCGCCCTCTGCGTGGTCTTTTTGTAGGTTTTTGTGCTGACCGCAAAGCTACCTTTCCTATCCTCGGTGTGTTCAGTAAGTCGGGCCTCACTTTGCTAAATCTATTTCATCTCTGTGTTTGTATTTTCATCTTTACTCACAGTCATTATATGTGGGGGGCTGCCTTTTCCTTTGGGGAATTTCTCTGAGGCAAGGTAGGCTTTATTTTTCTATCTTCAGGGCTAGCTAGTTTCTTAGGTTGTGCCGAGTTGCATAGGGAGCGTTAGGAGCAATCCACGGCTATTTCTAGTGTGTGTGATAGGATTAGAGATTGCGGTCAGCCGAGTTCCCACGTCCCAGAGCTCGTCCTTTATTATCAATAACCACCAGGTCATTCCGTGTGCTCTTAACCACTAGGTCCATTATTGTCCTGACCACCAGGTCATAACAGCGTACTAACGGTGTCTGCCGCTGCTTGCTTTTCTCAACTGTACAAAGCTGAGCTTCAATCTTCAGGCTTTCGGCCTGCATCAGATATTACACTGAATTTGGGCTACTGGTTTGGTTGGGCGTACTAACGTTGTCTGCCGCTGCTTGGTGTTCTCCTCCACTTTACAAAGCTGAGCTTTAATCTTCAGGCTTTCGGCCTAAATCACATATTACACTGAATTTGGGCTACTGGTTTGGTTGGGCGTACTAATGGTGTCTGCGGCTGCTTGGTGTTCTCCTCCACTTTACAAAGCTGAGCTTCAATCTTCAGGCTTTCGGCCTACGTTACATATTACACTGCATTTGGGCTACTGGTTTGGTTGGGCATACTAACGTTGTCTGCCGCTGCTTGGTGTTCTCCTCCACTTTACAAAGCTGAGCTTCAATCTTCAGGCTTTCGGCCTACATCACATATTACACTGCATTTGGGCTACTGGTTTGGTTGGGCGTACTAACGGTGTCTGCTGCTGCTTGGTGTTCTCCTCCACTTTACAAAGCTGAGCTTCAATCTTTAGGCTTTCGGCCTACATCACATATTACACTGCATTTGGGCTAGTGGTTTGGTTGGGCGTACTAATGGTGTCTGCCGCTGCTTGGTGTTCTCCTCCACTTTACAAAGCTGAGCTTCAATCTTCAAGCTTTCTGGCTATATCAGATATTACACTGCATTTGGGCTACTGGTTTGGTTGGGCGTACTAACGGTGTATGCCGCTGCTTGCTTTTCTCAACTGTACAAAGCTGAGCTTCAATCTTCAGGCTTTCGGCCTACATCAGATATTACACTGCATTTGGGCTACTGGTTTGGTTGGGCGTACTAACGTTGTCTGCCGCTGCTTGGTGTTCTCCTCCACTTTACAAAGCTGAGCTTCAATCTTCAGGCTTTCGGCCTAAATCACATATTACACTGAATTTGGGCTACTGGTTTGGTTGGGCGTACTAATGGTGTCTGCGGCTGCTTGGTGTTCTCCTCCACTTCACAAAGTTGAGCTTCAATCTTCAGGCTTTCGGCCTACATCAGATATTACACTGCATTTGGGCTACTGGTTTGGTTGGGCGTACTAACGTTGTCTGCCGCTGCTTGGTGTTCTCCTCCACTTTACAAAGCTGAGCTTCAATCTTCAGGCTTTCGGCCTACATCACATATTACACTGCATTTGGGCTACTGGTTTGGTTGGGCATACTAACGTTGTCTGCCGCTGCTTGGTGTTCTCCTCCACTTTACAAAGCTGAGCTTCAATCTTCAGGCTTTCGGCCTACATCACATATTACACTGCATTTGGGCTACTGGTTTGTTTGGGCGTACTAACGGTGTCTTCCGCTGCTTGGTGTTCTCCTCCACTTTACAAAGCTGAGCTTCAATCTTCAGGCTTTCGGCCTACATCACATATTACACTGCATTTGGGCTACTGGTTTGTTTGGGCGTACTAACGGTGTCTGCCGCTGCTTGGTGTTCTCCTCCACTTTACAAAGGTGAGCTTCAATCTTCAGGCTTTCGGCCTACATCACATATTACACTGCATTTGGGCTACTGGTTTGGTTGGGCGTAGTAATGGTGTCTGCCGCTGCTTGGTGTTCTCCTCCACTTTACAAAGCTGAGCTTCAATCTTCTGGCTTTCTGGCTATATCAGATATTACACTGCATTTGGGCTACTGGTTTGGTTGGGCGTACTAACGGTGTCTGCCGCTGCTTGGTGTTCTCCTCCACTGAACAAAGCTGTGCCGCCTGTTTACTCCTTTTACCAATTTTGAACTTCCTTTGGCCCACTTTATTACTTGGGCCTACTAACTGTCTGCCACTCATTACAGTTTTTCGCCACTGAACAAAGCTATGCCGCCTGTTTAGTCCTTTTACCAATTTTTAACTGCATTTAGCCTACTTTATTCTTTGGGACTATATCTGTGTTTCCTCCTCATCCTGCCCATTGGCCAGCCACTGCTACATGAGTCTGCTGGTACATTGACCCAGACCACTACATTCCCCTTGCACTCTACACAGCCAGAATCTGACCCTGCTGAAAGTCAGGTTCCCCTTCCCGCATACTATACCACCTTACACGGGGACAAAGGGGAAGGTGCAGATGAAAGTGCAGGTTCCTTCATCAGATGGGGGGGCATACTCGTTGGCGACGTCACTGGCACAGGGCCCCTCATAGTACGCAAAAGTGTCTCTGCCGGTGGGAGGCGCCCCCGCCGTCAAGCACACCGCCATACTTTGAAGGGCCCTGTGCCAGTGCCAATGCCAACGAGTGGGCTCCCCCTGCTTGCTCAGGATCACAGCACTTGCAAAGATTAAATACTTACCTCTCCCTGCTCCACCGCCGTGACGTAGTCCGCGTTTCCTGGGCCCACTAAAATCTTGAGCCAGCCCTACCCCCCACAACTTTAGCCAAATGGCTCCCTGCTTTCAATGCCTAACTATTATTATAAAGTAAATTAAGATTGACAAGCTTAAGAAATAAGAGTTGATGTTTTTGGCATAAAAATGGGCACTGTAGGTGTTTTCCTGTCCTCCACTCACTGCCTACTTTAATTCCCCATTGACTTGCATTGGGTTTCGTGTTTCGGTCGATCCACGACTTTTCGCAATAATCGGCTGATCGCCGAAACCCGACTCGATCCTAAAAAAGTAAAAGTCGCTCAACTCAAACAAATTGTGATGTTTATAAAAGACTCTTGTTTCTCTACAATTTCAGGGAAAGGGAGGTATAACATGAGTACTTTTCCCACTTACAAATAGAAACCGTAACTCGTGTTACGAATGTACTATTCCTCATCCGCCTTTTGATAAATTTATCTGAAATTGTTCCACTGATATGAAAAATAATGTCTCTGATGATGAATTCTTCCCCACTTCTCTAGACTACCTAGATGTCTTCTTCCCACCATGAAAATTAATTTGCGCGAAGCTTCTGAATGAAATTGCAGAGAATTGACCCGCTTGGGGAGAATGGCAGCATCATAGTACCAGGGCGGTAAAGAGAGTGTGCTGACTATATAAACTGTCTTTTATGAGCGTATTGACCATAATTCGAGCCTCTTATTATTTTCTCACTCTTAGATTTGCCATTAGTGGCTTTAGTAGAATCTTTAAATGACCGCCATAATTATTCTGCAAATTACTCGACGCAAATTGATCAAAGAGGTCTCCCCTCATTGATGAAGCAGATCGTTACATCCTCATGTCACCGTGTGACAGAGGTGAAGGAAATTGATCATACACCTTACATTTTCTGTTTCATTGAACCAAGATAGTGTTGTGACATTGATTTCCAATCCAAGCCTCATTAGCGTTTGTTAGCTGCTTAGTAACAGATTACTGGGTGTCATTCATATGCCTTTTGAGACTAGTCTGAATGAATTGTTCACTGTCAGAAGTTTGATGGCAAAGCAATAAAATGTGAGAATGATAGTTTAGCTGGTTATTATCATGCTAATGGCAATGTTAGCAGTGAGGGAAGTTTGAAACAGGAACTTGGGACATTTGACTTCTTACAACGCGATTCCTAATCATCTGACATTAGTTCGGAATTTGTAAACATTGCCTTTCGATATGCCCATTAGATGGTGCTGCCAGCAATGCCTTTCCTTTCCAAGTTATTGCTGATCGTAGAGCCCTTCACTTATGAGAAATCCTTTTATTAGTGGTACATAGGCTGTCAATACTGCAGATGTCTGTCATCAGCAGATTTTTCTCATCTCCATTGGTACCAGTATGCCGTTCTGCCTTTCTTGCCTTATGTATAATACAACCGCGTTACATTTAGAATTCCAATACCGGTTTGCTGGTTTACAATCACTATTTACGTCAGAGGTTTGGAAGGTGATTTGCAAATTTCTGTAATATGGTGTACTGTTATTGGAATTCTGTGTTATTGATGCCGGGTAATCCTAAAGCAAAGTATACTAGGAATAGACTCCACCTTCACGTGCAGAAGAGCACATCAGTCTGCTTCAGAAACTTTGTTTACTCTTAAAGGGAATCTGCCATCAATATTTTGTATAAAATCCAAGAGCAGCATGATGTAGGGGCTGAGAGCTTGATTCCAGCAATGTGTCACGTACTAGGATGTGTGTTAAGGTTTCAATAAAAGAAGTGTTTTAGCAGCAGGAGGTTATCACTACAGGACTGCAAGTCTAGTGTCTCCTAGTCCTGCTGCTCTTTTCAAGCCCCGCCCCCACTGCTGATTAGCAGCTTTCTATGCATGCAAAGTGAACATAGGAAGTGGCTGACCAGTGGTATGGGCGGGGTTATTTAAGGCTCAGCTTTTTTCAGCACTCCTAGATTTGCATCAGAGAAAACTTGGATTGTGTCAAAAACAGCATGCAGAAAAGTGAGTGACACATCACTTTTATCAAGGTCTCAACCCCTCCATCATGTTGCTGTCAGCTTACATAGCAAAAACATAGTGGCAGATTCCCTTTAAAGGGATGACCTCTACTGGAAAACTCTTAATACAGTGCCCCACAGAAAATAGAAAGATGGTTGTATTATGAGACTGCTGCAATCAATCAGTCGATGCTAACTGTCTGCAGTGTTGATGAAATATTAACCAGCTGTCACTTTACACAACGATCACCCATTGAGAACTACAGCACCAGCATTGTTGTAATGGAATTGCTAGAATTTTTCGCATAGCGCTGAATTGATTAGGCATGTGTTGTCCAGTAATGATGAAGAGTTGCTGAGAGGTGGTGAAGGCCTTCTGGTCCTTTGGCATGAGTTGAACCAGGATTCAGGGTTTTAACCAGTATTTTTGAGCCAAAACGCTTTTGCTGTTGACCGAAGCATTTTAGGCAAAATGTAATGATGGGTTGTCCAGTAGTAGATATCCCCTCTTAACCCCTTTACCCCCAAGGGTGGTTTGCACGTTAATGACCGGGCCAATTTTTACAATTCTGACCACTGTCCCTTTATGAGGTTATAACTCTGGAACGCTTCAACGGATCCTGATGGTTCTGACATTGTTTTCTCGTTACTTATTGGGCTTCATGATAGTGGTAAAAAATTTTGATATTACCTGCGTTTATTTGTGAAAAAATGGAAATTTGGTGAAAATCTTGAAAATTTCGCTATTTTCCAACTTTGAACTTTTATGCCCTTAAATTACAGAGCTATGTCACACAAAATACTTAATAAGTAACATTTCCCACATGTCTACTTTACATCAGCGCAATTTTGGAACCAAATTTTTTTTTTTAGTTAGGGAGTTATAAGGGTTAAAAGTTGACCAGCAATTTCTCATTTTTACAACACCATTTATTTTTAGGGACCAAATCTCATTTGAAGTCATTTTGAGGGGTCTATATGATAGAAAATACCCAAGTGTGACACCATTCTAAAAACTGCACCCCTCAAGGTGCTCAAAACCAAATTCAAGAAGTTTATTAACCCTTCAGGTATTTCACAGGAATTTTTGGAATGTTTAAAACAAAATGAACATTTAACTTTTTTTCACTAAAAATTTACTTCAGTCCAATTTGTTTTATTTTACCAAGGGTAATAGGAGAAATTGGACCCCAAAAGTTGTGGTACAATTTGTTCTGAGTACGCTGATACTCCATATGTAGGGGTAAACCACTGTTCGGGCGCATGGCAAAGCTCAGAAGGGAAGGAGCGCCATTTCACTTTTCAATGCAAAATTGACTGGAATTGAGATGGGACGCCATGTCGCGTTTGGAGAGCCCCTGATGTGCCTAAACATTGAAACCCCCCACAAGTGACACCATTTTGGAAAGTAGAGCCCCTAAGGAACTTATCTAGATGTGTGGTGAGCACTTTGAACCAGTTTATAGCGCAGAGCCGTGAAGCGCAGAGCCATGAAAATAAAAATTCTTCTTTTTTCCACAAAAATAATTTTTTAGCCCCCAGTTTTGTATTTCCCCAAGGGTAATAGGAGAAATTGGACCCCAAAGTTGTTGTCCAATTTGTCCTGAGTACGTTGATACGCCATATGTGGGGGGGGGGGCACCTTTTGGGCGCATGGCAGAGCTCGGAAGGGAAGGAGCGTCATTTGTAATGCAGACTTAGATGGATTGGTCTGCAGGCACCACGTTGCATTTGTAGAGTCCCTAATGTACTTAAACAGTAGAAATCCCCCACAAATGACCCCATATTGGAAACATGACCCCCCCAAGGAACTTATCTAGATGTGTTGTGAGAACTTTGAACCCCCAAGTGTTTCACTACAGTTTACAACGCAGAGCCATGAAAATAAAAAATCTTTTTTTCCCACAAAAATGATTTTTTATCCCCACACATTTTTACTTTCCCAAGGGTAAACAGAGAAATTGGACCCCAAAAGTTGTTGTCCAATTTGTCCTGAGTACGCTGATACCCCATATGTTGGGGTAAACCCCTGTTTGGGCACACGGGAGAGCTCGGAAGGGAAGAAGCACTGTTTTACTTTTTCAACGCAGAATTGGCTGAAATTGAGATCGGACGCCATGTCGCGTTTGGAGAGCCCCTGATGTGCCTAAACAGTGGAAACCCCCCAATTCGAACTGAAACCCAAACACACCCCTAATCCTAACCATAACCCTAACCACGCCCCTAACCCGAACATGCCCCTAACCCGAACATGTTTTTTTATTTAGATAAAGAAATGTATTTATTGGAACAATATTTTTTTTTTCATTATTTAGTTTGTTTTTTTTTACTTGACAAAGCACTGTGTCAGATCAGCGATCTGACGTGCACTGCTCCAGGCTTGCCGACAACTGCTCTAAGGAGGCGCTTGCAAGCCACCTCCCTGCAGGACCCGGAAGGATCCCCACGGCCATTTTTGATCCGGGGCCTGCAGGGACAAGGACGTAGGAGACCCTCTGATTAACGCGATCACATCGCGTTGTTTCGAGGGTCTCAGGGAAGCATGCAGGGAATGCTGCGATCATGTTTGATCGCAGTGTTCCAGCGGTAATGTGGCGGGAGCGGTCCGTGACCGCTCCTGGCACATAGTGCCGAATGTCGGCTGTAATAATCAGCTGACACCCGGCGGCAATCAGCCGCGCTCCCCCTGAGAGTGCGGCCGATCGCCTATGACGTACTATTCCATCCATGAAAAGTAGGGTCCGGGTCACATGAACGGAATAGTTCATCTAATGGCAGAAAGGGGTTAAAATAGATTTAGGCTGAAGCTGCATGCTAGCTTTAACTCTTTGGAAACATGGCTATTGTTTTTTTTTCTCTTATGTATTTTTCTACCTTGCCTCTGAAAATCCATAACTGTTTTATTGTTTTATTTTTCTGTCAACATAGCTTACACATGTTTGGCATTACTGTAATGAGGAGATACCAATTAATTTACAATGTGCATACCTCTAGAACTACAAGCTGGGCACAATGTACTGGCACTACAATGGCATATTTGTATTTTCACTCTGCAACATCCATTGCTGCTTGTTTGTGGAAAATATCCAGGGAGTCATATTTGTGGGGTTGATATCACCTTTGTATTGTCTTGTAACATCAAGCCCATGGCTTACTAATGGCAAAGCGTCTGGAGGACAACTATCTATTACTAATCCTGTAGTTATGTTGTTTATAAACACACAGCCAGAATAAAGTCCTTTATTAGAAATAAAAAAAACACACTTTTACTTTTTTATTTTAAAATAACAAACACAGTTATACTCACCTAACTCCCATTCCACTGAAGCCATGGTCTCCTGTAAAAAAACATGAAATAATAAACAAAAATACTCAACTAATGCCCAATTCCAATGAAGCCAACGTCTCCTGTAAAAAAATAAAAAAACACCATATCCCTTACCCTTTCGTCGTTCTTTCCCATGCCATACTCCATGTCTGAAATAAACCATTTTCAACCTGGACGATGCCAAGATGCGACCGTCCAGACTGAGAACCACTGGTAAATGAGCTGCTGCAATCTCAGCCTTAGTGATTAGCGGTGACTTCATGGAAGTTACCGCAGGTCATTGAGGCTGCGTTCCCAGCATGGCCTTCAGTGAGATCACCGCTAGCACATTGAGAAACTGTTTCACTGTGCTGTCAGTTTTGCCTAGCTGATTATCAAAAATACTGGGGAACCCATGCTGTTTTTTTACATGATTTATTTAGAACGCAGGCGGTGGCTAATGAATACTACTATCAGCCGTCGCCTGCTCTCGCTGTTATTAGTGTCAGCAAGCGTAGGGTGATAGGACTACTGGTACCATCAGCCAGCGCCAGTGACCAGAGGTAAACTTTTTACCTCCGATCACAGATGCAGGCTCACGCTGTAATTTGACCACGTGGAAACCACAACTCTAACTGGCGGTAATGATTTTACCACCGTTCAGATGCAGCGTTTGATACGGATCCCGAACTTTACTGTTCGGTTTCGCCAGTCTCTGAGGTGTCGTTTGTAAAATGGAGTCACCTATCAGATGTCCTGCTTTCCTGACACCTCAGAAGATCTGCCAATGTGACATGGCACCCGCAAACCATTCCAGGCAAATCTGAACAACTCCGATATGGCACTCCTTCCCTTCTGAGCTTTGCACTCTGCCGAAAAAGTAGTTTTTGACCACATATGGAGTATTGCCGTACTCAGGAAACATTGCGTAGCAAATTTTTTGTTCCATTTTCTCCTATTAGCCCTTTTGAAAATGAAAAACTTTGAGCTAAAACAACATTTTAGTGGAAAAAATAACTTTTCATTTTTATAGCCCAATGTTATAGAATTCTGTGAAATACATGTGGGTTTAAAATGCTCACTACACCCACAGTGGAATTCTTCAAAAGGTGTAGTTTCCAAAAATGGGGTCCCTTATGGGGGTTTCTGCTGTTTTGGATCCTTGGTGGCTCTCCAAATATCTATTCTAGACAATTTTGTACTCCAAAAGTCAAATGGTGCTTTTTCCTTCTGAGCCCTTCTGTGCGCTCAAACAGTACTTTTTCACCACATATATTAGTCTACTCGGGAGAAATTGCACAACAAGTTGTAAAGTCCATTTTTTCCCGTTACCCATGTAAAAATCAACATTTGGGGCTAAAGCAACATTTTTTTTTTATGGGAAAAATGTATTTATCCATATTCACGGCTTAACGTTATAAAATTCTGTGAAGCACATGTGAGGTCTAGGTGCTCGCCACACCTCTAGATAAATTCCTTTAGAGGTGTAGTTTCGAAAATAAGGTCACTTGTGGGTTTCCACTGTTAAGGACGTCATGGGCTCTGAAAACACAACATGGCGTCTGCTACCTATTCCAGTCAATTTTTAGCTCCAAAAGTCAAATGGTGCTCCTTCCCTTTTGAGCCCCATTGTGCACCCAAACAGTAGTTTTCCACCACATATGAGGTTTCTGTTCTCACGAGAAATTGGACAACAAATTAGTGTTACGTTTTCTACTGTTACTCAAATGAAAAGTTTGAGGCTAAAGTAACATTGTTGTGGTAAAAAGTTAAATTTTCATTTTTTCCTTCCACATTGTTGTAATTCCTGTGGTGCACCCAAAGGGTTAATGTACTTCTTAAATGTGATTTTAAGCACCTTGAAGGGAGCAGTTATTAAAACGGTGTCACTTTTGGGCAGTTTCTGTCATGTAGCCCCTCAAAGTCACTTCAAATGTGCTAGGGTCACTAATCTTTGTTGGAAAATTGCTGAACTTTGAACCCATCTAACAAAAAAATGATGCTGCGAAAATGATGCTACTGTAAAGTAGACATATGGGAAATATTATTTATTAACCATTTTGTGTGGTATAACTATCTGATTTAAGGGCAAAAAAAATCAGTTTGAAAATTGCAAAATTCAATTTTTTTTAAATTGTCTATATTTTCATAAATAAACACAAATCATGTCAACCAAAATTTACCACCAACATATGAAGTACAACATGTCACGATGTTTCCAAATGTTTTGCAATTTGGAACCAAAGCACAATTTGTAGGAAAAAAACAGTAAGCAATTATTTTGCTACAAACAGGAAGTAGTGTAGAGGCCTGATTAGTGGAAGTTTGTAGTCCCCACTGTCAGAAGAACAGAGCTTTCCCCTACAGGTTGGAGTCCTAGACGTGACTCTCGCCTACTAGATGACTTACTTTCTATCTACTTTCTATCCTGTGGATATAGGCTTTGAATACTCCAAAAATTAAGTTGTTAATCACCTTAAGTTTTATATACTATATACTGGTGAATCATATGTGTCATAGAAAATGACTAGCAAAAAGTATTTACTCCTCATCCCCTTGGCATTTTTTGTGTTTTGCTACCTCACAACCTTGAATTTCGCTGCTTTTTCTGAGGGTTTGCATCAGTTCATGTAAAGAACATGCCTACAACTGCAAACGTTTGGTTTTCTTTTTATTGTGAGTAAAATAAGAAATAGGGCAAAATAACTGAAAACTTCAGTGTGCATAACTATTCACCCCTCTAACGTAAGTACTTTGTAGCGTCTTCTTTTGTGGTATTTACAGCTACAAGTCACTTTGGATAAGTCTCTATGAGCTTTCCACAGCTTGCCAATAGGATTTTTGCCCATTCCTCAAGGCAAATATTCTTAAGCTCCTTCAAGTTACATGGTTTTCTATGCTGAACAGCAATCTTCAAGTCTGACCACAAATTCTTATTTGGATTAAGGTCTGGGCTTTGACTAAGCCACTGTAAAACATTTACATGTTTCCCCTTAAACCACTCGAGTGTTACTTTAGCAGTATGCCTTGGGTCATTGTCTTGTTGGAAGGTGAACTTCCGTCCCAGTCTTAAATCACTGACAGACTGAAACAGGTTTTGCTCAAGAATATATCTTTATTTCGCACCATTCATCTCCCCCTCTACTCGGACCATATTGCCCGCTGCCAAAAAACATTCCCACAGCATGATGCTGCCACCACTATGTTTCACTGTGGAGATGGTGTTCTTGGGGTTATGGGCTGTGTTGGTTTGGTGAAAGACATAGCATTTACCTTGGTGGCCAAAAGGTTACATTTTAGCCTCCATCTGACTACAACATCTTGCTCCATACATTTGGGGAGTCTCCCACATGTCTTTTTGCAAACTCAAAATGAGCCTTACATTTTTTATGCGTAAGTAAAGGCTTTTTTTTGCCTACTCTTCCATAAAGGCCACCTCTATGGCATGTACAGCTTATTGTCATAGTATAGACAGATACTCCAGTCTCTGCTTGGAACTCTGCAGCTCATTCGGGGTTATCCTTGCTCTCTTTGCTGCCTCTCTAATTAATGCCCTCCTTGCCCAGGCTAAGAGGTTTTGGTGGGTAGCCCACTCTATGCAGGTTTGTTGTGGTGCCATGTTACATTTGCTGATAATGGATTTTATGGTGCTTCTGGGATTATCAGAGATTTGGATTTTTTTTTATAATTGTCGTCTTCACATATTGTGTGACGTTCTGATATGTTGTGCCTGTTCCAAATTAATTGTTAAATCCAAGTACACGTACAGAGAGAGAGAACCACATTGACATGCTTAGTATCAGAATAGAATTCCTTTGAGTCACTCTTGGTCACTCTTTATATACAGTTGTGCTCAAAAGTTTACATACCCCGGCAGAATTTTTGCTTTCTTGGCCATTTTTTTCAGAGATTATGAATGATAACACCAATACTTTCTCCACTCATGGTTAGTGGTTGTGTGAAGCCATTTATTGTCAAACTAAAGTGTTTTCTCTTTTTAGATCATAATGGCAACCTAAAACATCTAAATGACCCTGATCAAAAGTTCACATACCCTGGTGATTTTGACCTGATAACATGCAGAAGTTGACACAAATGGGTCTGAATGGCTAATAAAGGTAACATCCTCACCTATGATCTGTTTGCTTGTAATCAGCGTGTGTGTATAAAAGCTGAGTGAGTTTCTTCGACCCAGACAGACTCTTGCATCTTTCATCCAGCCACTGACGTTTCTGGATTGTGAGTCATGGTGAAAACAAAAGAATTGTCAATGGATCTACGGGAAAATGTAGATGAACTGTATAAAACAGGAAAGGGATACAAAAAGATATCCAAGAAATTAATAATGTCAGTCAGCAGTGTTCAAACTGTGATTAACAAATGGAAAATCAGGGGCTCTGTAAAAACAAAACCATGGTCAGGTAGACCGACAAGAATTTTGGCCTCAACTGCCAGGAAAATTGATCGGGATGCAAAGAAAAACCCACAAATAACATCAGGTGAAATACTGGATTCTCTGAAAGCTAGTGGTGTGGCTGTTTCAAGATGCACAATAGGGAGGCACTTGAAGAAAAATGGGCTGCATGGTCGAGTCGCCAGAAGAAAGCTATTACTGCACAAATGCCACAAAATATCTCGCCTACAATAGGCAAAACAGCACAGAGACAAGCCTCAAAACTTTTGGAACATGGTAACTGGAGTGATTAGACCAATATTTAACTTTTTGGCCACAACCATAAATGTTGCATTTGGAGAGAGGTCAACAAGGCCTATGATGAAAGGAACACCATTCCTACTGTAAAGCACGGATGTGGATCGCTGATTTTTGGGGATGTGTGAGCTACAAAGGCTCAGGAAACTTGGTCAAAGTTGAAGGAAAGATGAATGCAGCACGTTATCAGCAAATACTGGAGGCAAATTTGCAATCCTCAGCCCGGAAGCTGCGAATGGGAGACACTTGGATGTTTCAACATGACAACGATCCAAAACACAAGGTCAAGTCAACCTGTCATTGGCTACAGCAGAACAAAATGAAGGTTCTGGAGTGGCCTCCTCAGTATCCTGACCTCAATATTGACTTACTCTGGGTAGATCTCAAGCGCGCAGTTCATGCTAGACAGCGCAGCAATTTACAGGAACCGGAGGCTTTTTGCCAAGAATGGTGGGCAGCTTTACCATCTGAGAAAATAAAGAATCTCATCCACAACTACCACAAAAGACTTCAAGCTGTCAATGATGTTAGAGGGGGCAATACACGGTATTAAGAAATGGGGAATGTGAACTTTTGATCAGGGTCATTTGGATGTTTTGGGTTGTCATTCTGATTTAAAAAGAGAAAACACAGTAGTTTGACAATAAATGGCTTCACCAAACCACTAACAATGAATGGAGTAGAAGGTTTGGTGTTATCATTGATATTCTCTGAAAGCAATAATTCTTCCGGGGTATGTAAACTTTTGAGCGCAACTGTAGGTTTTTAATAGTCATGCATTGTAACAATAGAATTGGCTCAGCTTATCTCTGAATATTTACTGGCATTAGCATACATACTTCTAGTTGGCTAAAGTTAACCCTATTCACACCCAGCTTTTGGATCTAGGTGTGGCTCTACTCCTTAGGCTACTTTCACACTTGCGTTTTTAGCAATCCGTTGCAATCCGTCGTTTTGGGCAAAAAACGGATCCTGCAAATGTGCTCGCAGGATGTGTTGTTTGCCCATAGACTTGTATTAGCGACGGATCGCGACAGATGGCCACACGTCGCGTCCGTCGTGCGACGGATCCGTAGTGTTTTGGTGGACCGTGATAAAAAAGTTCAATGTAACGTTTTTTGTCCGTCGCGTCTGCCATTTTCTATCGCGCATGCGCCGCCAAAATTTCACCCCTTCCTTCCCGGACTTCAGATTGGGCAGCGGATGTGTTGAAAAACTGCATCCGCTGCCCACATCGTGCACAAATTTCACAACATGCGTCGGTACGTCGGGCCGACACATAGCGACGGACCCGTACTGACGCAAGTGTGAAAGTAGTCTTAGTTTCACTTTTCCGTTATCTCTAAGTCTTTAGACAAAGACATTCCTTAGAGCCTCTATCTTAACATAGACTCCATTTTGCAAGCAAGGAGATGCACATACAAAAACCAAAATGTAGTCAGGATAGATAAATATAAATCCTGCTCTCACATAACCCAACCCTGACTTGTACATCTCAACAACTTTGGCCCTGACTTGTTTGGAGATCTCCTTGGTCTTCATGGTGTTGTTTGGTTAGTGGCGCCTCTTGCTTAATGGTGTTGCAGCCTCGGTGGTCTTTCAGAAAAGGTGTGTATATATTGACAGACCATGTGACACTTAGGTCACATTCAAATGTTGTTTTTTGCTGCTTTTTTTATCCAGGCAACACCTGCTTGAATCTCGTTTTTTGCTGCATATGGCTGCATTTTTGTTGTGGCTTATGCATGCTGACAAAGTTAGTGACCCCCCAAAATATCCTGAGTAGTGATGAGTGAGTGTACTCGTTGCTCTGGTTTTCCCAAGCACGCTCGGGTGATCTCCGAGTATTTGTTAGTGTTTGGAGTTATTTACAGCTACTAGCCAGCCTGAGTACATGTGGGGGTTGCCTGGTGGCTAGGGAATCCTCACATGTAATCAAGCTGTCTAGTAGCTGTAAATCATTCAGCTGCCGCGATGAAAGCTTAATCTCCGAACACTAACAAATACTCGGAGATCACCCGAGCGTGCTCAGGAAAACCCGAGCAACGAGTGCACTCGCTCATCACTAATCCTGATACAACTTCTTTAAGGTTTTTGCATGAACAGATACCTGCGTTTTTTGCTGCATTTTTGCTGTTTTTGCACTTACTCATTTAACCGTTTCCTATGGGAGAAAAAATGCTGTAAATACACAAAAAAAAGCGCTGAAAGAAGTGACGTGATGCAGTTTTCAAAAACACAGCAGTTTTCCAAATCGGTCAGGAAAATAAAACTAATGTGGTTTGCATGAGATTTCTGAAATCTGGTACTGTAAAACACAGCTTAAATTTGCATAACAAACACAGTAAAAAACACTTAAAAACGCAGCGTGTGAACATAGCCTTAGATTGAACACAGGTTGACTTCCTCTCACTTATGAAGGTAATTGCTTGCACCAGAAATTTTTAGGGGCTTCATAACAGAAGGGGTGAATACATAAGTACATGACGACAATTTTTAGTTATTTGAGCCCATAAATTTAGTGTAGGCATACATTTTTCTCACTTCGCCCACTAAGACTATTGAGTGCTAATGCATCACACACAAATCAAATTACGAAAATACTTAAACACATGTTGTAGTGCAACAAAATATATAAAAAGCCAAGGGAGTGAATACTTTTCAGAAGCTAGTATTATTTGGTTGACGTAGGTAAGAGATGGTTATATCTCTGCACATGCCCACCATAAGATGATAGTATCCGATTTTGTCAGGACATGCCATATTGATAGCGGTAATGATAACGCCAAATTGTCAGTTTATTCCTATGTGTTCAGAAGGAATAATTTTAAGTTATATTCTTATTCCAATTTTACACTGATAATCTTTATTGTTAATGAATAATGATTCTGATTGCCATACCTATTTGTTTCAGTGCAGTGTTGCTTATCAGTGTAAATGTAAGCATAAGCCTCATAGGGTCTCTTCTGATGGCAGGCTGGGGGCCTTTGTTAGACCATTTTCTTCCATGGCAAGCCTGTGAATGTGTGCCACAGAAGGGGTAACTACGGGGGCTTCCTTCCTTTTGTTTGTTGTGTGTGGTATTACCCATAGCATGGTGTTAAATAGCTGGGATTAGGTTTATATCTGACCTTGACCATTATCGGGATGTCAGATGGTAGGCCGACTTCAGACGGGAATATGCAAAATTGTCTATTTTTCATCAAGAAAAACAGGATTATTTTTCATCCTTATGCTGTTGGTATGTCTGTTTTTTACATCCATGAACCATCCTTGTGCCCATTTTGTACATTCGTATTGCATCTGTTTTGTGCATGAACTACTTAATAAAAAGGTCAAATGCAGTTTCCTATCTTAATAATTCTAATTGATTTGTGAAAAATGCATGACATACATATGAATGGTAACCCTTTTTACTCACCCACTGACTGATGGGAGAATATAATCCGAAATATGGATCAAAGTAATACTTGCTGTTTGTTTTTTTCACACGTAGACCATTGGTTTGTGTGAAAAAAGTTCATGTGAATTATGGTAACTTGCATTGGTCAGTGTTGTATCCGTTAGTTTTACATACAGACAGCACACGGACGAACGAACCTTAAGTCGGAGCTCATGCCTAATGGTGGGTTTAGATGAGCACAATCAAAATTGTACATTTTTACATCCGTCTAGTGTTCATTCTGTCTGTTTTTCATTTGTGGTCCATTCATATACCGTCCATATACAGTACAGACCAAAAGTTTGGACACACCTTCTCATATAAAGATTTTTCTGCATTTTCATGACTATGAAAATTGTACATTCACACTGAAGGCATCAAAACTATGAATTAACACATGTGGAATTACATACTTAATTTCAGTTGTTTCACACTTTTTTTTAATGTCTTTTATTCTAGGTTCTTCAAAGTAGCCACCTTTTGCTTTGATGACTGCTTTGCACACTCTTGGCATTCTCTTGATGAGTTTCAAGAGGTAGTCACTGGAAATGGTCTTCCAACAATCTTGAAGGAGTTCCCAGAGATGGTTAGCACTTGTTCGCCCATTTGCCTTCACTCTGCGGTCCAGCTCTCCCCAAACCATCTTGATTGGGTTCAGGTCTGGTGACTGTGGAGGCCAGGTCATCTGGCGTAGCACCCCATCACTCTCCTGTTGTCCTGTTGAAAAATAAATGATGGTCCAACTAAACGCAAACCAGATGGAATAGCATGTCGCTGCAAGATGCTGTGGTAGCCATGCTGGTTCAGTATGCCTTCAGTTTTGATTAAATCCCCAACAGTGTAACCAGCAAAGCACCCCCACACCATCACACCTCCTGCATGCTTCACGGTGGGAACCAGGCATATAGAGTTCATCCGTTTACCTTTCCTGCGTCGTACAAAGACACCGTGGTTGGAACCAAAGATCTCAAATTTGGACTCATCAGACCAAAGCACAGATTTCCTCTGGTCTAATGTTCATTCCTTGTGTTCTTTAGCCCAAACAAGTCTCTTCTGCTTGTTGCCTGTCCTTAGCAGTGGTTTCCTAATTGCTATTTTACCATGAGGGGCCTGCTGCACAAAGTCTCCTCTTAACAGTTGTTGTAGAGATGTGTCTGCTGCTAGAACTCTGTGTGTCATTGACCTGGTCTCTAATCTGAGCTGCTGTTAACCTGCGATTTCTGAGGCTGGTGACTCAGATAAACTTATCCTCAGAAGCAGAGGTGACTCTTGGTCTTCCTTTCCTGGGGCGGTCCTCATGTGAGCCAATTTCTTTGTAGCGCTTGTTGGTTTTTGCCACTGCACTTAAGGACACATTCAAAGTTTTCCCAATTTTTCGGACTGACTGACCTTAATTTCTTAAAGTAATGATGGCCACTCGTTTTTCTTTACTTAGCTGCTTTTTTCTTGCCATAATACAAATTCTAACAGCCTATTCAGTAGGACTATCAGCTGTGTATCCACCAGACTTCTGCTCAACACAACTGATTGTCCCAACCCCATTTATAAGGCAAGAAATTCCACTTATTAAATCTGACAGGGCACACCTGTGAAGTGAAAACCATTCCCGGTGACTACCTCTTGAAGCTCATCAAGAGAATGCCAAGAGTGTGCAAAACAGTCATCAAAGCAAAGGGTGGCTATTTTGAAGAACCTAGAATATAAGACATAATTTCAGTTATTTCACACTTTTTTGTTAAGTATATAATTCCACATGTGTTAAGTTTTGATGCCTTCAATGTGAATGTACAATTTTCATTGTCATGAAAATACAGAAAATCTTTAAAGGGAACCTGTCACCCCGTTTTTTCAGTATGAGATAAAAATACTGTTAAATAGGGCCTGAGCTGTGCGTTACTATAGTGTATTTTGTGTACCCTGATTCCCCACCTATGGTGCCGAAATAACTTACCAAAGTCGCCGTTTTCGCCTGTCAATCAGGCTGGTCTGATCAGATGGGCGTGGTGACATCGCTGTTTCTTCCCCCAGATCTTGTATATCTTTCTGTTGGTGGGGTAGTGGTTTGCGCATGCCCAACTTCTGAATCCACTGCGCAGGCGAAGAAAAAACACGCGATCGGCGCTATTTCCCTGGTGAGCGGTGGGGGCGGCCATCTTCCTGAGGCCGCATGTGCGCATATGGAGTCCTCTGCTGCCCGGGCCATTGCGAACTCGGCTTCAGGAAAATGGCCGCCGCGATCTCCATCTGCGCACGCGCGGCCACAGGAAGATGGCCGCGGCCACAGGAAGATGGCCGCCCCCACCGATCACCAGGGAAATGGCGCCGATCGCGCGTTTTTTCTTCGCCTGCGCAGTGGATTCAGAAGTTGGGCATGCACAAACCACTACGCAAGATCTGGGGGAAGAAACAGCGATGTCACCACGCCCATCTGACCAGACCAGCCTGATTGACAGGCGAAAACGGCGACTTTTGTAAGTTATTTCGGCAGCGTAGGTGGGGAATCAGGGTACACAAAATACACTATAGTAACGCACAGCTCAGGCCCTATTTAACAGTATTTTTATCTCATACTGAAAAAACGGGGTGACAGGTTCCCTTTAAATAAGAAGGTGTGTCCAATCTTTTGGTCTGTACTGTATGTGTTTAGTAAATCTGTATGGCATCTGTGCTTTCCATAAACAATTTAATAAATGGCAAAGACCAAATACCATTGTCTATCTTAATAATTTTAATGGACCTGTGAGAAACGCACAGCTTAGGCCTCTTTCACACTTCAGTTATTTGGCGTCAGTCTAAAACCGCCATTTTCCTCAAATAACGGATCCGTCATTTTTTTTGACGGATCCGTTATTTTCCCATAGACTTGCATTAGTGACGGATTGTGACGGATGGTCGTCCGTTCCATCCGCCATGCGACGGATCCGTCGACATTTGGCGGACGTTTTCTGAAAATAGACGGACATTGGAACGTTTTTTGTCAACGCCGAAATGGCGGATCGCGACAGATCCGTCGCGTCCGCCATTCCATAGAATGGGCGCCTATGGGCGACGGATCCGCCGCAACCGTTTTTTCGGCGGATCCGTCGCCCCAATCCGTTTTTTCAATTGCGCATGCTCCAAAAAGTAGATACTTCTCCCAGACAACCCCCAAGTAACGGATCCGTCAAAAAAACGGATCCTTTAGAACCGTTTTCGCAACAATTGTGACGGATCCGTCAATCCGTCACTATGTCGGTAGTGACTGACGCCAAAAGACTGAAGTGTGAAAGAGGCCTTATGGATGGTAGTCCGTATGTGCTCAGTTTTTTGCTCATCATTTACTTACAATGGGCAGGTCTGATCCAGAATACAGATTAGAGTATGCTGCAATATTGTACACACAGGCTACCTGTCCGTGTCTACATAGGGCCATGAGAACTACCACATTGACTTGCATTGGTCAGTGTGCTGTGCGTATGCTGTCAGTTTTGTATATGGACAGCATGCAGAAGTTTAATAACCTCATTGGAATTAGTGCTAGGGGTGATGGCAACTGGTATGAGTCCCAAGCCCGTGCCACCGCTGTTCTGTACTTTCAAAGCACCACTAGCGGAGGGGGTTTTTTCTGCACTGGAGTGGTGATTTAAAATAAGCCATATTTTTATACTCCCCTCCCGGCGGCTTCAACTTTTACAAACGCCACTCCAATCCCCTGGCACCATCTTGTGCCCATGACTTCTGACTGGCTGGAAGTCAGAAGTCACATCACAAGAGCTCAATGCACGTCTATGAGAGCCAGAACAAAGCTCTCATAGAGATGTATTGACAAGTGAACTCTGATGCTCTCCATGAAACACTGGAGCTGCCGGCAGGTGGAAAAGGATGAAGGGGGCGGCAGGTGAGTATGAGACAAGGGGAAGGGGAATTATATTTAAAGCACCTCTTCAGCGCTGCAATAATAAAAAAAAAGTATAAGAGTGGTGCTTTAAGGAACAGTGCAGGAAATCCTTTTTGTCCATGATGTGAAAGTACAGCACTGTGCTGGAAGGGGTATTAAATAATGCACAAAGTGTATAAGTTCTGATCTTCCTACAATACCTTTTTGGCGTATAATGCAAATGTGAAGAGTGCCTAATGTCAATTTGAGAGGCACACACATGCTTTGATGCTCAGTAAATCACTGAATGTGACCCAGAATTCTTTTTCAAGAAAAGAATACTTGCTGTAAAAAGCAGATCATAAATCTACTGACTTGATTTGAAACAGTGGAAGACTAGGAAGGCTGAAGGTCAAGAAAATGATTAATTAGGTGGTTACATTCTCTCTTTAAACAAATTAAGGACTGCAGATATGCCAGGGGCGAGAAGCACAGCACAGAAGAGAATCTCATCAGCATGTAAAACTGGATAGATCATCAAAAAGAAATTGAAGCAGAACTTTTAATTACAGTGAATGGCTTCAGTCAAAATCCTTCTGTTTAATTGTCACTAGCAAAGAATCCACTGAGGACGTGGAGTGCACATATTCCTTTGAGTCATGGTAACTCTTTTAAGGGTTTAGCACACTAAAACTTTCCAGGAAAGAGACAAACTTTTTTACTTATCTTGATTAGAAAACTAATTTTCATATACGCTATTAGGAAACTCTGAAATAATAGAGGGGATCCTTTTTCAGGATTCTCAATAAATGGCCAGAATGGAGAATAGTTCCTGCATTACCCAGGTAGCTCCCGTATTTCAGTAGATGCTGTATAATGCTCAGCCTCCACATTTGGTGGTACTGGAAGGAAAATGAGGTCTTCCTGCCAGGTTTCCCCCTAAGATTATTGGAGGTTTTGTATTTTAGGGGTTTTCTTGTTTCCTGACTGCAGCTTTTGTTTAATTTAAAAAAACTGTGCTTTTCTTACCCTTCCTGGATCAAATGCTGAGTCCACCATTTTCATCAGAATGTCATCTGAATTTCATCAAAGTTTGGTCTCGTAGTCCAGGAAAAACAGCATTTGGATTGCATCCGACTGAGTCTGATTTATTCATGAACTCGTAGATTTGCATTGCCAATTTTGATTCAAAACTCGGATCAATATTGGACATGTCTCCGCAATTTTGCATTCAGTCCAAAAACAGACAGGTAAACAGCCTCATAGACTTTACTAGGTCCAAGTTCTGTCCTTACAAGTAGAACATTAGTAACAATAATGATAATTTTATTTCTATAGCCCCAACATATTCTGCCGCACTTTACATTTTAGAGGGGACTTGTACATACAATAGACATTACAGCATAACAATAAACACAGATCAAAACAGATACCAAGAGGAGTGAGGACCCTGCTCGCAAGCTTACAAACTATGAGGGAAAAAAGGGAGACACGAGAGGTGGATTGTAACCATTGCTTTCGTGGTTCGGACCAGCCATAGTGTAAGAATCAGGTGTTCATGTAAAGCTGCATGAACCAGTTCACTGCCTAAATATGTAACAGAACAGACACAGAGGGCTATTAACTGCATAAAGTGTATGAGAACATGATGCGAAGAACCTGATTATGGTAAAAATTTTAATGGGCCACACAGGGATAGTTAGGTTAATGCGTTAAGACGGTAGGCCAGTCTGAACAAGTGCATTTTTAGGGCACGCTTAAAACTGTGGGGATTGGGGATTAATCATATGCACCTGGGTAGTGCATTCCAAAGAATTGGCGCAGCACGTGAAAAGTCTTGGAGATGGGAGTGGGAGGTTCTAATTATGGTGCTAAACTCAGGTCATTAACAGAAAGGAGGGCACGGGTAGGGTGGTAGACCAAAACAAGGGAAGATATGTAGGGTGGTGTTGAGCCATGGAGCGCTTTGTGGATCAGGGTAATAAGTTTATACTGGATTCTGGAGTGGATGGGTAACCAGTGCAATGACTGGCACAAGGTAGAGGCATCGGTGTAACGATTGGTGAGAAATATGATCCTGGCTGCAGCATTCAAGACCGATTGGAGAGGGGAGAGTTTGGTAAGAAGGAGACCGATTATTAGAGAGTTACAATAGTCCAGACAAGGATGAATAAGAGAAACAGTGAGAGTTTTTGCAGAGTTGAAAGTAAGAAAGGGTCGAATTCTAGAAATGTGTTTGAGGTGCAGATAACAAGAACCAGTGATTGGATGTGGGGGGTGAATGAAAGTTCGGAATCAAGTATGACCCCAAAACAGCGGGAATGTTGCTGGGGAGTAATGGTGGAACCACACACGGAAATGGCAATGTCAGGCGTAGGTACATTAGCAGAGGAAGGAAACACAAGGAGTTCAGTTTTTGACAGGTTCAGGTTCCAATTATGTGAAACAAAGGTCTATGTTTTGGGCAGCAGCTGTAACAACCCTGCCGGCATCACTGCATGGCCTTCCATTCCCCACCTGCCTGTTACATCAACTCACTCACCCAGTGCCATGCTGTGAGATCTGTCTGCTGCCGGTTCCATGCCATGTGCTCCATGGCCGCTTACTCTGTGTGCACTTCCTGGCTGTGTGCATAGGGGGCCGGCGCCAGCAACTACGGATTCTTATTGAGACTGTGTGCACCCTAAGGTGCTCCTGGCCTATAGCCCTGAGGCCTCTGATACTTAAAGCATCCTCACCCATTGGAGGATGCCTGAGCAAACTATTTCCCTCAGTTAGCACTTGCTACTGAGCTGCCAGGTTGTGTATGTTTCCTGTCTCAGAGGGCTGCAATTAGCAGGCCTTAATCTGTGTTCTGTTTGTGTGTCCGTTCGTGTCTGAACTCTGGTCTATGTCCGTTCCTGTCTGTACTCTGGTCTATGTCTGTCCCTGCTCCTCTTTTGTCATTAATCATTTCCCACTCTGCTGTGTGTACCTCCACCTTATCTTTCTGCTCTGTTCACCACTGTCTGTGGCTCTGCTTCTCTCTGCTCAGTTCTACCACAACCTGTGGTTCTGTGTCTCTCAGCTTTGCTCTCAGCTCTGCTCTCTGTAACTTTGCTCTGCACTCTGACCTTGCTCTACACTCTGTGGCTTTGCTCTCAGCTCTGCTCTCTGTAACTTTGCTCTGCACTCTAACCTTGCTCTGCACTCTGTGGCTTTGCTCTGCGGTTCTGCTCAGCTCTCGCTCTGCGGCTCCGCTCCTTGTGGTTCTACCGGGCTCCGCTCCTTGTGGTTCTACGTCTCTTGCTCTTGGCTCCGCCTCCAGCGTTTCTGCATGTGGCTCCGTCTCCAGCTCTTAGCTCTGTCTTCTCCTTCTTTGCTCTTAGATCCGCCTTCTCCTTCCTGCTCTTACTCCGCCTCCTGTGGTTCTGCTTTGCATCCGCTCTTGCTCTACCTCTGTTCAGCAACTTGCCGTACAGGTTCCTACCTGTTACCATATACTCTCCAGTCTGAACAGGATCTTACCTGTTTCCATACACCCGCCTGTACACCAGTTTCTACCAGAGTATCAACCCTGTCTGCCTGAGTGCCAGCCGTGCCCGCCCGTCTGCCTGAGTGCCAGCCGTGCCCATCTGTCTGCCTGTATCTTCATCAAGCCAGTCTGCCCGTCAGGGCCTCTGCCGTACCCATCCGTCAGCCAGTGACACAGCTGTGCCTGCCTGCCTGTGTCTTGTCCCGGTGGGATCAGCGTCCACAGTCAGACTCCACCCTGGAGTGGCACCTGGTAGCTTCCTATTGCACAAGTCTGACCTCACCATCAGAGGCTCCAGCGAACACCTAGGAAGCTACTTAGTTACGCCCCTTACAGGGAAGTTTGGTCTGTGGTCCAGTGGGGCCACACCCCTAGACGCCCGCGCCAATCAGTCTCGGCGCGAGCGTTACAGCAGGTTAAGGGTTAAGACTTTTGTACATCTGTAACATCATGCACAGCTCTTGGACAAGTGTTGCACTATTTTATTTTAACCCCTTAAGCCCCGAGGGTGGTTTGCACGTTAATGACCGGGCCAATTTTTACAATTCTGACCACTGTCCCTTTATGAGGTTATAACTCTGGAACGCTTTAACGGATCCCGGTGATTCTGACATTGTTTTCTCGTGACATATTGTACTTCATGGTAGTGGTAAAATTTATTCGATATAACTTGCGTTTATTTGTGAAAAAAACGGAAATTTGGCGAAAATGTAGAAAATTTCGCAATTTTCCAACTTTAAGTTTTTATGCCCTTAAATCACAGAGATATGTCACGCAAAATACTTAATAAGTAACATTTCCCACATGTCTACTTTACATCAGCACAATTTTGGAACCAAAATTGTTTTTTTGTTAGGGAGTTATAAGGGTTAAAAGTTGACCAGCAATTTCTCATTTTTACAACACCATTTTTTTTTTAGGGACCACATCTCATTTGAAGTAATTTTGAGGGGTCTATATGATAGAAAATACCCAAGTGTGACACCATTCTAAAAACTGCACCCCTCAAGGTGCTCAAAACCACATTCAAGAAGTTTATTAACCCTTCAGGGGTTTCACAGGAATTTGTGGAATGTTTAAATAAAAATGAATACCGTATATACTCGAGTATAAGCCGACCCCCCTAATTTTGCCACAAAAAACTGGGAAAACTTATTGACTCGAGTATAAGCCTAGGGTGGGAATGCAGCATTTACCGGTGAATTTCAAAAATAAAAATAGATCATTATTTCCCCATAGCTGTGCCATATAGTGCTCTGCACCGTTCATATTGCCCCATAGATGCTGCACAGATGCCCCATACAGTGCTCTGCACCGTTCATATTGCCCCATAGATGCTGCACAGATGTCCCATACAGTGCTCTGCACCGTTCATATTGCCCCATAGATGCTGCACAGATGCCCCATACAGTGCTCTGCACCGTTCATATTGCCCCATAGATGCTGCACAGATGCCCCACAGTGCTCTGCACCGTTCATATTGCCCCATAGATGCTGCACAGATGCCCCATATAGTGCTGTGTGCCGTTCATATTGCCCCATAGATGCTGCACAGATGCCCCATATAGTGCTGTGTGCCGTTCATATTGCCCCATAGATGCTGCACAAATGCCCCATATAGTGCTGTGTGCCGTTCATACTGCCCCATAGATGCTGCACAGATGCCCCATATAGTGCTGTGTGCCGTTCATATTGCCCCATAGATGCTGCACAGATGCCCCATATAGTGTTGTGTGCCGTTCATATTGCCCCATAGATGCTGCACAGATGCCCCATATAGTGCTGTGTGCCGTTCATATTGCCCCATAGATGCTGCACAGATGCCCCATATAGTGCTGTGTGCCGTTCATATTGCCCCATAGATGCTGCACAGATGCCCCATATAGTGCTGTGTGCCGTTCATATTGCCCCATAGATGCTGCACAGATGCCCCGTATAGTGCTGTGTGCCGTTCATATTGCCCCATAGATGCTGCACAGATGCCCCATATAGTGCTGTGTGCCGTTCATACTGCCCCATAGATGCTGCACATAAATCTGTGCCATGGCCGCTGCTGCTGCTGCTGCAATAAAAAAAAAAAACACATACTCACCTCTCTTGATTGCAGCTCCCAGCGTCTCGTTCCGGCGTCCTGTCCCGGCGTCTCTCTGCACTGACTGATTAGGCAGAGGGCGCCGCGCACACTATATGCGTCATCGCGCCCTCTGACCTGAACAGTCAGAGCGCAGACGCCGGGAAGATGGAGCGGCGCCCGGCGGCTGGAACGTGGACAGGTAAATATGCCATACTTACCTAGTCCCAGCGATCCTGACGCTCCCCGCCTTCCTCCCCGTCTTCTGTGCTGCAGCCTCTTCCTGTCAGCGGTCACCGGCACCGCTGATTAGAGAAATGAATTGGCGGCTCCACCCCTATGGGAGGTGGAGCCGCCTATTCATTTCTGTAATGAGCGGTTCCACGTGACCGCTGAAGAGGGGAAGAAGCTGCAGCACAGAAGATCGTGGGACAGCAGGGACAGCGCGAGGATCGCTGGGACTAGGTAAGTATGCCTCAGCGCCCTGTCCCCCTCACCCGCCGACCCCACCGCTACCGTGACTCGAGTATAAGCCGAGAGGGGCACTTTCAGCCCAAAAATTTGGGCTGAAAATCTCGGCTTATACTCGAGTATATACGGTATTTAACTTTTTTTCACACAAAATTTATTTCAGCTCCAATTTGTTTTATTTTACCAAGGGTAACAAGGTAAAATGGATGCCAAACGTTGTTGTACAATCTGTCCTGAGTACGCTGATACCCCATATGTGGGGGTAAACCACTGTTTGGGCGCATGGCAGAGCTCGGAAGGAAAGGAGCGCCATTTGACTTTTCAATGCAAAATTGACAGGAATTGAATGGGACGCCATGTTGCGTTTGGAGAGCCCCTCATGTGCCTAAACATTCAAACCCCCCACAAGTGACACAATTTTGGAAAGTAGACACCCTAAGGAACTTATCTAGATGTGTGGTGACCACTTTGACCAACCAGTTGCTTCACAGAAGTTTATAATGCAGAACCGTAAAAATAAAAAATCATATTTTTTCACAAAAATGATCTTTTCGCCCCCAATTTTTTATTTTCACAAGAGTAAGAGAAGAAATCGGACCTCAAAAATTGTTGTCCAATTTGTCCTGAATACGTTGATACCCCATATATGGGTGTAAACCATTGTTTGGGCGTATGGCAGAGCTCGGAAAAGAAGGAGCGCCATTTTACTTTTCAATGCAAAATTGACTGGAATTAAGATGGGACGCCATGTTGGTTTGGAGAGCCCCTGATGTGCCTAAACATTAAAACCCCCCACAAGTGACACCATTTTGGAAACTAGACCCCCTAAGGAACTTATCTAGATGTGTTTTGAGAACTTTGAACCCCCAAGTGTTTCACTACAGTTTATAACGCAGAGCCGTGAAAATATATATATTTTTTTCGCAAAAATTATTTTTTAGCCCCCAGCTTTGTATTTTTACAAGGGTAACAGAATAAATTGGACCCCAAAAGTTGTTGTCCAATTTGTCCTGAGTACGCTCATACCCCATATGTGGGGGGGAACCACTGTTTGGGCGCATGGCAGAGCTCGGAAGGGAAGGAGCGCCATTTGGAATGCAGACTTAGATGGATTGCATTTGCAGAGCCCCTGATGTGCCCAAACAGTACAAACCCCCCACAAGTGACCTCATATTGGAAACTAGACCTCCCAAGGAACTTATCTAGATGTGTTGTGAAAACTTTGAACCCCCAAGTGTTTCACTACAGTTTACAACGCAGAGCCGTGAAAATAAAAAATCCTTTTTTTTTCCACAAAAATGATTTTTAGCCCCCCAAATTTTTATTTTCCCAAGGATAACAAGAGAACTTGGACCCAAAAAGTTGTTGTCCAATTTGTCTCGAGTACGCTGATACCCCATATGTTGTGGTAAACCCCTGTTTGGGCGCACGGGAGAGCTCGGAAGTGAAGGAGCACTGTTTTAGTTTTTCAATGCAGAATTGGCTGGAATTGAGATCGGACGCCATGTCACGTTTGGAGAGCCCCTGATGTGCCTAAACAGTGGAAACCCCTCAATTATAACTGAAACCCTAATCCAAACGCACCCCTAACCCTAATCCCAACTGTAACCCTAACCCTGACACACCCCTAATTCTAATCCCAACCCTAATCCCAACCGTAAATGTAATCCAAACCCTAACCCTAACCCTAGCCCTAACCCTAATGGGAAAATGGAAATAAATACATTTTTTTTTAATTTTATTATTTTTCCCTAAGGCTAGGTTCACATTGCGTTAGGGAAATCCGTTTAGCGCTAGCGGATTGCGCTAACGCAATGTCTTTTTATGTGTCGCGTTTAGTGGTCACGTTAACGTCCCCGCTCTGGAAGATCGGGGATCGCACCTCGGGCGCGCCGCGGACGCTGCAAGCAGCGTCCGAGGCGCGCCACAAAAGAACGGCACCTTGCTAGCGCGAGCCGAAAATGGCAGGCTCTAGCGATGCGCTACACCCGAAAATCACATTGCTGTCAATGGGTGTGCTAACGGACCCGTTGCACGGCGTTAATTGTGACATTTTCGCCGTGCAACGCTGTCCGTTAGCGTTAACCCATTAACGCAATGTGAACCTAGCCTAACTAAGGGGGTGATGAAGGGGGGTTTGATTTACTTTTATAGCGTTTTTTATATCGGATTTTTATGATTGGCAGCCGTCACACACTAAAAGACGCTTTTTATAGCAAAAAAGTTTTTGCGTCTCCACATTTTGAGACCTATAATTTTTCCATATTTTGGTCCACAGAGTCATGTGAGGTCTTGTTTTTTGCGGGACGAGTTGACGTTTTTATTGGTAACATTTTCGGACACGTGACAGTTTTTGATCGCTTTTTATTCCGATTTTTTGTGAGGCAGAATGACCAAAAACCAGCTATTCATGAATTTCTTTTGGGGGAGGCGTTTATACCGTTCCGTGTTTGGTAAAATTGATGAAGCAGTTTTATTCTCCGGGTCAGTACGATTACAGCGATACCTCATTTATATCATTTTTTTTATGTTTTGGCGCTTTTATACGATAAAAGCTATTTTATAGAAAAAATAATTATTTTGGCATCGCTTTATTCTGAGGACTATAACTTTTTTATTTTTTTGGTTATGATGCTATATGGCGGCTCGTTTTTTGTGGGACAAGATGACGTTTTCAGAGGTACCATGGTTATTTATATCCGTCTTTTTGATCGCGTGTTATTCCACTTTTTGTTCAGCGTTATGATATTAAAGCGTTGTTTTTTGTCTCGTTTTTTTTTTTTTTTTTTTTCTTACGGTGTTCACTGAAGGGGTTAACTAGTGGGCCAGTTTTATAGGTTGGGTCGTTACGGACGCGGCTATACTAAATATGTGTACTTTTATTGTTTTTTTTTTAAATAAAGAAATGTATTTATGGGAATAATATTTTTTTGTTTTTCTTCTTTATTTAGGAATTTTTTTTTTTTTTTACACGCGTGGAAATTTTTTTTTTTACTTTTTCACTTTGTCCCAGGGGGGGACATCACAGATCACCGATCTGACAGTGTGCACAGCACTCTGTCAGATCGGTGATCTGACATACAGCCAGGCAGGATTAGAGCTGCAGCTGCAGCCTGATCCTGACCCGGTAGTGCTCCCTGCAGGACCCGGATGCAGCCCCGTGGCCATTTTGGATCCGGGGCCTGCAGGGAGAAGACGCTCGGTACACGGTGAGTACATCACCGTGTACCGATCGTCTCAGGGAAGCCCGCAGGGAGCCCCCTCCCTGCGCGATGCTTCCCTACACCGCCGGCACACCGCGATCATCTTTGATCACGGTGTGCCGGGGGTTAATGTGCCGGGAGCGGTCCGTGACCGCTCCTGGCACATAGTGCCGGATGTCAGCTGCGATAGGCAGCTGACACCCGGCCGCGATCGGCCGCGCTCCCCCCGTGAGCGCGGCCGATCGCATATGACGTACTATCCTGTCACTGGGAATTAAGTCCCAGGTCACCTTGACGGGATAGTACGTCATATGGGATTAAGGGGTTAAAGAAAATAAGACCTTGATTGACAACTTGGAATGAACCTGAAATGAACCAGAAATTTGTATAAGAAGTTTTACAACATCCATCCTCTGCCATTCTGAATTTATTATATTTGTCGTTTGCAATGGATGGTTCTTGTTATGGAGGACAATGATAGAAGCTGATCATTGGACCTGTTATCAGCTACATACGTGGTCAAAATTGTTGGTACACCTCGTTTAATGACAGAAAAACCCACAATGGTGACATAAATAACTTGAATCTGACAAAAGTAGTATGAAATAAAAGATCTATGAAAATGAACAAAATAAAGTCAGACATTGCTTTTCAACCATGTTTCCACAGAATTAAAAAAAAAAAAAATAAAACTCATGAAATAGGTCTGGACAGAAATGAAAGTGTGTACATAGCCTTATTCCCTGTCCTGTGTCCCTCTATTCATTATAAGTACTAGATAGCATCATAATGAATTTGAGGGTGGGAGAAGACATTATCAGGTACTTGGCATTCTCTGCTACCTCCCAATACGTTACAAGTCCCTGATTTCTTCTCCCACCTTTCAATTTATTAGAAAGTGTACTATGCACCTTACCCTCTCCTCTCCCAAAAAAGTCCCCAATAGCATCACAATGAATTGTGAGATGGAGGAGGAGGAAGATGCTATCAGGGGCTTAGCACCCTCCTCCAGCACCCAATTCATTTTACATCCATATCTAACGTCCTCCTCCCCTCCCCATAAGTCCATAATAAGTCCTCCTTCCTTCCATCCCAATCCCCCACATCCCTCATTGTCGTCCTCCTCCCCCTCCATCGTTTCCCTCTCAACCACCCCCATCATTGCCCTCTCCACCACTTCCATCATTGCCTTCTCCACTACTCCATCATTGACCTAACTACCACCTCCATTATTTCCCATTCCACCACCCCAATCATTGTTGTCCCCCACCTCCCCTATCATTGCCCTCTCCACCACCTCCATCAGTGCCCTCTTCACAACCCCCATTATTCTCCACCACCTCAATTATTGTTCTCTCCCACCACCCAAATCATTGTTCTCCCCCACTACAACCATCATTGCCCTTTCCACCACCCCAATCATTGTTCTCCTCACCACCCCATCATTGCCCTCTTCACCACCTCCATCATTGCCCTCTCCACCACCTCCTTCATTTCCCATTCCACCACCCCTCAATCATTGTTGTCCTCACCTCCCTTATTGTTGCCTTCTCCACCACCTCAATCATTCTTCTCTCCCACCACCCACATCATTTTTCTTCCCCATTACCTCCACTATTGCCCTCTCCACCACCTCCATCATTGTCTTCACAACAACCCCATCATTGCCCTTTCCAACACCCCAATAATTGCTTACCCCACCACCTCCATCATTGCCCTCTCCACCTCCCTCATTGCCCTTTCCACCACCTTCCTCATTGCCCTTTCCACCACCACCATCATTGTTCTTCCCCACCACCTCTATCGGTGCCCTCCACCACCTCAATCATTGTTCTCTTCCGCCACCCCAATTATCCTTCTCCCTCACTATCTCCACCATTGCCCTCTCCACCACCTCCATCATTGCCTTCACCACCACCTCCTTTATTGCCTTCTGCACCTCCTCCATTATTGTTCCCCCCACCTCCCCCAATGTATTGTTAAAATAATACAGCACCACTCACCTCTGCACGTTCCCCCGCAGCATCATCGTCGCTGGCAGCTCTCTATCTGACACAGGCTTGCGCTGAATGCTGACATCATCCATCCGACGCAGCAGAGGACGGATCCCTGCAGCTCCAATTGGCTGCCATTTTATCCTGTAAGATGCGGAGCTGCAGGGATCGTTCCCTGCCCACTGCACATGAGGGCAATCTGGCCTTGAGTCCCTCTGAGCCTCGGGATCAGAAAAATAGGCCAGATTGGCCTCAGTGTTAACCGCCTTGGAGTGGCCCCCCTCCACCTCTGGGCCCCGATGCAGGTGCATCAGAGGTATGTCCGCTCCTGCACTGACTAACACTGATGAAAATCAGATGAAAATCACTAATGAATCAGCCCATATTTGAGAAAAATTACGGATGTCTGAATGAGGTCTTTGAATGTTAAGCAGTTCTTGGCCACATGGCAAATTGTTGATGATAGGGGGTTGATGTCAAAATTTAGCTTTGCTGGGATTTATACTCTGTCGTTATAGAGACTTTCATTTCCACATCTTTCACGGTAACATAAGGGGAAAAAGGGACCATAGTATTGCCTCCATGTCAACGGGTAGAAGTCCAAAGACATTTAGCTAAATTCTATCATAGCCGTCCTCATCATTATTATTTCCTAGAGAAACATTGAGGACACGCAATGCTCTTTTTGATAAGTTGCGACTTTACCAGGATTGGTAGGGTGGCGTAACAGTTTTTCATCATCTCATAGAGTATTCTCAATGTTAGCAGTGTGACAGTGCTCCCCATGACTGAATGCTGTTGTACAGAGTGACAGATGATATTGCCATTGAAGGGTTATGTCAAGAGATGATTATTGACAAAATTATTTGTATATGTCTTATTCATATATCTTTGAAGTTGTTTATAACTATGTTTTGATCAGTTTTGTGATAAAAGAAATTTGTTTGTACCATTTTTCAGTAATTTATGACGAGTTTTGACAGAGTGCTTTAGATTACAATCGAACTATCTGATGTAATAACCTTCAAAGAACAGACTGACAAAGTAACAGCTAGTATCTCACAAAATGTGCTTACTACATGGTGTAGCTAAATCATCCAAAAGTTTTGCCAACTGCTTCAGCCATGGCACCGCATATCTATGGCTGGGGTTTTGAAAATTCCATCTTCATGTTTGCGTGTGGGCAAATGAGAATATTTCAATTTTACTTCCACATCCACAGACTACTCATTCTGTTGTGGAAATGTCACAGAAGTCCCACACTCAATGTACACTGCTCACAAAAATAAAGGGGACACTAAAATCCCCTATCACTGAAGGAAATATTCCAGTTATAAATCTTTATTCATTACATAGTGGAATGTGTTGAGAACAATAAAACGTAAAAATTATCAACGTAAATCACAACTAATATCCCACGGAGGTCTGGAGTTGGAATGATGCTCAAAATCAAAGTGGAAAATGAAGTTACAGGCTGATCCAACTTCAGTTAAAATGCCTCAAGACAAGGAAATGATGCTTAGTAGTGTATGTGGCCTCCACGTGCCTGTATGACCTCCCTACAATGCCTAAGCATGCTCCTGATGAGGCGGCTGATGGTCTCCTGAGGGATCTCCTCCCAGACCTGGACTAAAGCATCCGCCAACTCCTAGACAGTCTGTGGTGCAACCTTGGTGAATGGTGCGAGATATGATGTCCCAGATGTGTTTAATCGGATTCAGGTCTGGGGAATGGGCAGGCCAGTCCATAGCTTCAATGCCTTCATCTTGCAGGAACTGCTGACACACCCCAGCTGCATGAGGTCTGGCATTGTCCTGCATAGGAGGAACCCAGGGCCAACCGCACCAGCATATGGTCTTACAAGGTGTCTGAGGATCTCGGTACCTAATGGCAGTCAGGCTACCCCTGGCAAGCACATGGAGGGCTGTGCGGCCCTCCAAAGAAATGCTACCCCACACCATTACTGACCCACTGCCAAACCGGTCATGCTGAAGGATGTTGCAGGCAGCAGATCGCTCTCCACGGCATCTCCAGACTCTGTCACGTCTGTCACATGTGCTCAGTGTGAACCTGCTTTCATCTGTGAAGAGCACGGTGCCAGTTGCAAATTTGCCAATCCTGGTGTTCTGTGGTAAATGCCAAGCGTCCTGTACGGTGTTGGCCTGTGTGCACAACCCTAATGTGTGGACGTCGGACACTCAGACCATCCTCATGGAGTCGGTTTCTAACCATTTGTGCAGACACATGCATATTTGTGGCCTGCTGGAGGTCATTTTGCGGCGCTCTGGCAGTGTTCCTCCTTGCACAAAAGCTGAGGTAGCCGTCCTGCTGCTGGGTTGTTGCCGTCCTACGGCCCCCTACACCTCCTGGTGTACTGGCCTGTCTCCTGGTAGCACCTCCAGCCTCTGGACACTACGCTGACAGACACAGCAAACCTTCTTGCCACAGCTCGCATTGATGTGCCATTCTGGATGAGCTGCACTACCTGAGCCACTTGTGTGGGTTGTAGAGTCCGTCTCATGCTACTACGAGTGTGAAAGCACAACCAACATTCAAAAGGGACCAAAACATCAGCCAGAAAGCATTGGTACTGAGATATGGTCTGTGGTCCCCACCTGCAGAACCACTCCTATATTGAATGTGTCTTGATAATTGCCAATAATTTCCATCTGTTGTATATTCCATTTGCACAACAGCATGTGAAATTGATTGTCAAACAGCGTTGCCTCCTTAGTGGACAGTTTGATTACACAGAAGATTGATTTACTTGGAGTTATATTAGGTTGTTTAAGTGTTCCCTTTTTTTTTCAGCAGTGTAGATGGGAAAATTCCATGGTTAAGTTGCAGCAATATCTCACATCTTTGCTGCCTTTGTGCTTGAAATTCGCAGTTTGTCAGTTCTTTATTAGGATTTTCATGGAGGATTTAATTTTTGCAAAGCTTAGGGAGGAATCTATATCAAATCCAAAATGTAATTTGCAGCAGATTTGAAGTGAACATGTTTGCCTGATTGCAGATAGCTAAGGATTTGTGTACATGAGTTTTTTAAAGTGGGTCTGCTCCATATCCTCTTGAAAAAGCAAATAGAAAACGTACATAAGAATGAACACATGCATTCCAAATTCCCATGAACAGTGACCAGGGAAGGTTGTAGTGAAGATGGTTAAGAGGAAGCAATGTATTTTTTGAGCAGAGATCAGTGAAACCGTTGATGGATCCTAAAAGTGGATGACAATGCAAGGTGAAATGCTAGTGGATTGACGATGACAACAATCTTACAGGGACCGATGAACCTGTGTCCCAGTTACTAAGAAGGAACCTTCAACTTTATGTTCTTTGAGGACAACCACAACAAATCACTAACACACAGGTCCGGACCCACCAAACATCTCCGACCAGCCACACTCTTATATTTGGACACCTTACCACGCTGATGTCATTTATGAAGAAAAACGTTCCTCCTTGGGTACTTCTGAAGAACAATTCCTATTGAAAGAGCAGAACTAAGGATGTAATCTGTATGCCCCGAAGAACGAGAACTTACTAGTAGACTCGTGACAACTATTATTCACTGCAAATTCAGCTAGAGGCAAGTAGGTAACCCAATCTTCCTGATTCTCAGACAAAAAACACTTAAGATAAGTCTTAAGATTTTGGTTTACACTTTCATTTGGCCCATTAGACTGTGGATGAAAGGCTGGAGAAAATTAAACATGGATCCCTAAACGAGCGCAAAATGCTTTCCAATCTTTGTAAATAAATAGCGCCACCTGTTGAAAACAATATCAGTAGGAATCCCATGTAACTATTTCATTTCTTTTGATAAAAATTTGCGCCAAGGTCTTGGCGTTAGGTAAAGTGTGTAGCCCAATGGAATGAGACATCTTGCTGAATGTGTGCACCACTACCAATATTACAGTATTACCCGAAGATACAGGTAGATCAGAGATGAAATCTACCTACAAATAAAGGTACCGTCACACTACACAATATCGCTAGCGATCCGTGACGTTGCAGCGTCCTCGCTAGCGATATCGTCCAGTGTGACAGGCAGCAGCGATCAGGCCCCTGCTGTGCTGTCGCTGGTCGGGGAAGAAAGTCCAGAACTTTATTTTGTCGCTGGACTCCCCGCAGACATCGCTGAATCGGCGTGTGTGACACCGATTCAGCGATGTCTTCACTGGTAACCAGGATAAACATCGGGTAACTAAGCGCAGGGCCGCGCTTAGTAACCCGATGTTTACCCTGGTTACCATCCTAAAAGTAAAAAAAAACAAACACTACATACTTACCTACAGCCGTCTGTCCTCCAGCGCTGTGCTCTGCACTCCTCCTGCTCTGGCTGTGAGCGTCGGTCAGCCGGAAAGCAGAGCGGTGACGTCACCGCTCTGCTTTCCGGCCTCTGTGCTCACACAGATAGTACAGGAGGAGTGCAGAGCACAGCGCTGGAGGACAGACGGCTGTAGGTAAGTATGTAGTGTTTGTTTTTTTTTACTTTTAGGATGGTAACCAGGGTAAACATCGGGTTACTAAGCGCGGCCCTGCGCTTAGTTACCCGATGTTTACCCTGGTTACCGGCATCGTTGGTCGCTGGAGAGCTGTCTGTGACAGCTCTCCAGCGACCAAACAGCGACGCTGCAGCGATCCGGATCGTTGTCGGTATCGCTGCAGCGTCGCTAAGTGTGACGGTACCTTTAGTCCAAGGTCTACTGGGAATGGCCAGTGGTTGAAGATCCCCAGACAGATGAGTATGAGGGCCTTAGAATGTGCACAAACACTGCAGGAAGCTACATGCTCCTGAAATCCTGGTGTTTCCCAAAACATCAAAAACTTTATGTAAAGGAGCTCTGTGGTGGCTTTACTACCAGGATTCCTAGACAAGACCAAATCATGATGTTCGCTTAAAACTTTAGGAAGAGATTCAGAGGAACAAAAAGTTTACCTAAAGTAAAGGCAGCTGGGGTGTATCCCTGGGCCTCTTCAAACTACCTCTCCAGATCAGAACATATAGTTGCAATAAATACCCCTTTCTGTAATATAGTAACCGGTTAACATTTATCTCTACCTCCAGGAAAACAGTGAGATAACCCATCTGCCTTAATGCTCTAATTCCTTGTCCTATACATCACAAAAAGTTAAATCTGGTGTAGAACAAGGACCATCTTGCTTGTCTAGGTCTCAGATGCTTAGCAGATTCCAGATATAAAATATTTTTATGATAGGTGATTACCTTCACCTTATGTACTTCCCCTTCCAAAAAATGTTGCCGCTCTTTAAAAGCCCACTTTATTGTCAAGAGTTCCCTATTACCAATGTCATAGTTTTTCTCAACATACGATAGTTTCTTTGAAAAGTATGCACACGATGCCATTTTACTTGTATACACGCCCTGCAACAATAAAGCCCAACCCCCCTTTAGACGCATCAACCTCTACAACGAATGTCTCAGTGACGTCAGGCTGTATAAGAATCGACACGGAAGCAAAACATTTCTCTAAGGTATTAAATGCTTTACTGGCCGGACTGGACCATATGGAAAATCCGTCCCTTTCCTGGTCATATCCCTCAGGGGTTTTACCATTACAGTAAAGTTTTTGATGAACTTACGGTAGTAGTTGGCGAAACCTAAAACCTTTGTAAAGCCTTTAAGTCCTTAAGACGATCCCAATCAGTACCACCCAGACTTTCGCCGGATCCATGTGAAAACCGGTGGATGATAAGTAATAACCCAGAAAAGGATTCTCCTGAACTGAAAAGATTCATTTCTCTGGTTTGACAAATAATTTGTTGCTCAGTATCTGTAAAACCTGCCAGACACGTACCTGATGTGATTTGAGTTCACGTGAATACATCACTATGTCAAAATAGACCAACACAAATCTACCAGCCTGCCTCTCCGGCCAAGAAGTATTAGATAACCTACTTGTCCCTCCCAACTGCATGTGTTCTTCTGTTGACTCAGCCCTAGATTTCCTTGCCCCAGGCCCCTTGAAACTTGGAGAGTCTCTTTGTCTCTGATGAAAATAGTGGTCCACACGGATAGCCAGAGACATGGCCACCTCCAGAGAAACATGGTCAGAGTCATCGTATATATGAACCAGAGCCTGAAGTAATTCCTCAACCCTCCGAAGTGACTTAGAATCCGACAGGAGAGAAAAAGCCCAGGATTGGGGGTCACCCTGCAGGGGAGAATTATGATCCCCACCTGTTGCTCCTCGGTACCTGAGGAGTGAGGACATAATTTAAAGTTTACATGCACCCTGGTCTATTCTTGTCCCCCTGGATTACTCTGAAGGTGAAGACGCCAGGTTCATGTGCTTTGCTATGCTCAAATATCATCCCTGATCTGTCCCCTCCTCCACCCAGGGTAGTGGCAACCTGAAGTAGATAGGAATACACTAATCAGACAAACAATAGAATATGGACAAAATACCATCCATACAATATACACACACCAAACACAGAGTGGGACACAAGAGAGTTAAAGGAAAAAGAAACCAAACAGGAGAGGAAAAAGCCTACACTGTTTTGTATGATAGTGAAGTGCTTCTAACCAATGTTGGAGTTCGTGAAAGTAGACACCACAGTCTCCTGGCCCCTCATTGTCACTGTATTCCCATGTCAGCATCCTTCTCCACAGATACCACTCTGTTGAGCTCTTGAGTTTTTTGTTGGCACGGCTGTGATGCTGACCCCCCATCTACACACATGACCACTGCAGTCAAACACACGATAACTTAGAACTGCGTTTATGATTCACAGGCTGTAGAATGCAGCTGTGATTATTGGCGTTGGCCCTGTAGAATGTATGCAATAGCAGTCCGCAGAATTGTGAATGCTGCTCTGGACTAGATCAGACTCTAAATTAGGATCAGGTGAAGATAAACAATGCAACTGAACTTGATTATATTTACATATCAGGTGTAACATAGATTTCAAAGGTAATATACCCTGTAAGATGTCAATGTGGATGGGATTTATGAAAGTTTTAAAAGCACATAAAATATATGCCATGTTACAGTCCAGTCGCCAATGACCCCGGCAGACTCTTGAAATGTGTCACTTCTATATGAAATAGCTAGAGAATGTTAATCTGAAAAATGCTTGCCCTGTGGACTACAGGAAAAGGGCCCCTCTTTGCCCTTTTAACAATGTATTCTCTGTTTCTGATTACCATCTTATACGTAGATGTTTGTAATGATGAATTGATGCAAGATTGTGATCCTATGTTAACCCCTTGGCACAAAATGACATGGCATGCATCTGGGCAGCACGGTGGCTCAGTGGTTAGCACAGCAGCCTTGCAGTGCTGGAGTCCTGGGTTCTAATCCCACTCATGACAACATCTGCAAAGAGTTTGTATGTTCTCTCCGTGTTTGCGTGGGTTTCCTCCGGGTCCTCCGGTTTCCTCCCACATTCCAAAGACATACTGATAGGGAATTTAGATTGTGAGCCCCATCGGGGACAGTGATCATAATGTGTGCAAAACTGTAAAGCGCTGCGGAATATGTTAGCGCTATATAAAAATAAAGATTATTATTATGCATGTATGTCAGCACTGTGGTCATCATGTGTGGAGCGGGCTCAGGAGCCGAGTGGTACATAGCTGTCATCTATCTCTAATGGAAGCGTGCAGAGCTGAGCACTGATTGCTGCTATTAACTATTTACATATCAGCGTCAATCTCTGACATCTGTATTGAAATGGAGCAGATAATTCCATCAGATTCCCTGCTGAAGGACTCTGACACTGCCATCCTGGTACTCCTATGAAGCTCAGGGGATTGTGATTGTCATTGTGTAAAGCAATGCTGTTGTTTAAAGGATGTAGTAAAATAAATGATCAGAGAATCACAGGTTCATGTCCCCTAAAACGGCGCAAAATTAAAGTTAAAAAAAAAAGTTTATGAAGATAAAAAAAATACAGTAGTATAGCAGTAAAAATTTGAATCCCCACTTATTTCCCATTAACCTCTTTCTGCCAGCTGACGGAATAGTACGTCGTCAGCTGTCATTATCCCCCGCTTTGAGGTGGGTTTCGGCGGTGAGTCCACCTCAAAGAAACCACATGTCAGCTGTTTTCAACAGCTGACTTGTGCTCGCAATGGGTGCGAGCGGAATCGCGATCCACCCGCTCGCATTAACTAGTTAAATGCCGGGGGGCGTGTCCGGATGCCAAGCTGAGCAGACGTGTGGTGAGGGAGCTCCTGCCATCTTCCAGCTATAAATAGCATAATATCACCCTGCATCACCGGGTTCCACAGTCAGCATGGGGCCCAGGAAACCTAGAAACACACAGCAACCAGCGGTGGACCAGCCAGCGCAGCGGACAGCTCTGGACACCTTCCTGGGCCTTGAACAGGTCCAGGGAGATACTCAGGCACCATCTTTACAGAGGCGGGTCGGTGAGGAGGGGGTTTCCCGGCGTGACACTCTGCATCAGGACAGCATTCAGGAGGCAGATGGCTGCAGGGAGGAGGAGGAGGAGATCTCCCCCTCTACATCGGGGGAAGAGCCGTGCACAGAAGGAGCTGAACTTCATGGAGACCAGACCAGCACCGCTGCTGACAGCAGCCACGAGGTGAGGGGGAGGGGGGATGTGGGGCCCCCCTTCCTACACCCGTCTTATCAGCTCACACAAACAAACAGCTCCTCTTCACATCAGGAGGCCCATGGACGAAATATTACACAGGACACTGCCTATATCCAACCCCATCGGGGACACTACTCCTCTCATTGTCCACATTCTTCAGTTAACTATCCTCCTAACTCACAGCCTGTTGGCAGCTTTAGGGGGCCTCCCCCTCCCTCCCAAGACTGGCAGTCTATTCTGGCATCCCTACCATCTAAAGAGGACTTTAAGATCCTTATCAGTGAGGTCAAACACATATGCAGGGCAGAAATAGCCAATGTAAGACAAGATTTACAACACTTAAATGGGAGGATAGAAGCCCTGGAAGAGGAACATGACTCCACAAGAAAACACATGACAGAAATTCACCAGCTAGTGTCCTCACAATAAAAAGTGATGGAGGAAATGCAGTCCCACTTAGAGGATTTGGACAATAGAGGACGCAGATGCAACATTCGTGTGAGAGGAGTGCCTGAGGTAGAGGACTCTGAATCTCCTGATCTGATCCTGCAGGACATCTTTAATAACATTCTGGGTGCACCTTCAACCAATATAACTAAGTTGGACAGAGCACATAGGGCGCTACAGCCTAAGAACATGTCTACTCAACCCCGAGATATTATATGCTGTGTTCACGACTTTACTACTAAAGAATTGATCATGTCCAAAGCCAGGACCCGGGACCAGATCCCCTCATTTCGGGGAACAGAGGTTCAGCTCTTTCCAGATCTCTCCCGTATTACCCTGCAGAAGCGGAGACACCTCAGGCCCCTGTTGTTAATACTCCAGGAACACCAAATTAAATATAGATGGGGGTTCCCATTTGCCCTGACAGCCAGGAAGGATGGAAAGTCTGCGTCTCTGCACACCCCTGCTGATGTGACATCCTTCTGTACAACCCTAGAGATCCCAGCGGTTGACATTCCGCCATGGGTCCTGCATGTCCCTAGGGCTCCCCCTCCGCCGGTGTAGACCAAGATGGGGAGAGGAAGGCGCGGGGCGCGTGGGGGAGGTGGGGAGAGGGGTGGCTGCGCCCCGTCTTCCCCCCGTGCCCGTAGACTTGACTCTTAGTTTAGGCTTGTTTAGAACGGGCCGCGTACTCTCTTTTTCCCTAAGTCCCCCTTTCTGATTGGCCCCTCTGCTTTTTGGCCTGCGACGCTGGAAATGGGACATCCAAACCCCGCCGAGGGATGGATACAGTGCTGCCCCTGTGTGTCTGGAGCCGCATCATTTACTGAAACAATTGAAGCAGGTCACCCGGGAAGGCGGGTGGCGGGGGCTCCACCAGGGCCACTTCGGTTGCTTCTCAGTTGCCCCTTTCTTCACGTTGGAGGGGCGGCTGGCTGGTGATGCACTGGCTCTCTCGGATTCGGAGACTTCCACCTATCCTAGGGCTTCCCTGGGATTGTTATTGAGACCTACTATTTCTACCACTCTGGCCCTCCGAGCCAAGAGTGGGTTTCCTCAGGGGATCCCTCTCTGGATTAAACCCCGGGTATTGTTCTCAATTGTTCTTCTATGTTTTTTTCACTTTTTGGATATGTAATTTACTAACTGAGTGTCTATGTCTTCCCTTTTCCCTGCTGTTTTTATCCTACCCAACCATCCAAATTTCGTTTTCACCCTCGGTTCGATCCTTGACAGCCTTCATCTGGTGGACCAGCCGCGCTGAGATAACCTCTATGTTAACCTACACCTTCAAAGGTAACGGTCCCGACACCTGCACTACATTCCACTCAATACAACTAAGATGACACGTATTGTATCTATTAACGTGCGGGGTCTTAATTCTCCCCGCAAGAGGAAATTGCTGTTACAGGAGTTGCGCTCCACTAGGGCAGATGTGGCCTTTATCCAAGAGACCCACTTTGACTCTACAGGCTCATTTAAGTTTGCCTCCCACGTATTTCCCCAACAATACCTAGCAAGCACGAATTCTAAAAAAGGGGGGGTTGCAATCCTGATTGCAAAAAACTGCCCCATACAAGTCACTGGAAATCACTCTGACCCTAAGGGACATTACGTGATCCTAGAGGCACAGGTGGGGGGCTCTCCTCATATTCTCGCTAACATTTATGCCCCGAATGAGGGACAGATTCGCTTTTTGAGGGGGGTATTCTCACTAGTGGAGGGGCTTCCCCGCGCGGCAACGATAGTGGGTGGGGATTTCAATCTTCCATTCTCTGAAACATTTGACAGGCTCTCTCTCGGGGGGTTGCCGCCCTCTGACTCTGTAAAGAAGCTGTCTTTGGGCTTCCGGAGGATTATAAGATCTGAGGCTCTCTTTGACGCATGGAGGGTGGCACACCCTGGAGAGAGGGCCTTCACCTTCTTTTCGCAGCCACACCGGACCCATACCAGGATCGATTACTTCTTTGTAAACTCTGCTATTCTTAAGAGGCTGGGGGGGGGGGGGGTGGAACTGGGCTCCATTACTTGGTCAGATCATGCTCCTGTGATCATGGAACTTGAGGGAACCCACTCACGACCTAGATTTGGCCACTGGCGCTTAAATGAATCTCTACTCAAGGACCCGGAAGTTAGGGCCTCACTGCATAAGCAACTGGAGGAATTCTTCCAGCTCAATACAGGCTCGGTCTCCTCCCTGGGAGTTCTGTGGGAAGCACATAAGGCGGTGATGAGGGGCCATTGTATTAGGGAGGGCGCCAGGGCCAAGAGATCCGCAGGGGTCCAGAGGGCACATTTGACTTCTCAATTAAAGCTTCATGAGAGGAAACTCGCTGAATCTCCCTCTCTGGCCGCTTTGAAAGAGGTGGTCAGACTAAGGGAAAAATTAAAAGATCTGGCGGTGGCGGAGAAGCTGCTAACTTTCTCTAGACAGAAATTCTATGAAAGGGGCAATAAGGCACATACCCTCCTGGCACGCCAGCTGAAGGAACGCTCCGCGGCTTCATGTCCTCAGACCTTACGGGACGCTGCAGGGGTGACGCACTATCACCCTGATGCCATAGCTGACATTTTTTATAATTTCTACAAAAAACTGTACAATCTCGGTCCCTCATCGGCTGATGGTTCCCAGGGTTCAGGGGCTATTGGAGACTATCTTGCTACCTTAGATCTCCCCTCACTACCTAGTGAGGCGATTGAATCTTTAAATAGCGCAGTATCCCCCGAAGAGGTAGAGGAGGTTTTGGAGTCCCTACCCATGGGAAAATCACCTGGCCCTGATGGTCTGACGTATTTTTACTATAAGACATTCGCCAAAACACTTCTTCCTCACATGACCTCGGTATTTAACTCCTTCTTGCAAGGCGACCCAATCCTGTCCACAATGCTACATTCCCACCTCATCCTCCTTCCAAAGCCGCCTAGGGACCCCTTGGACTGTGCAAACTATAGGCCAATAGCCCTTTTGAATTCGGATTTGAAGGTGTTCACCAAGCTGCTGGCCTCCAGACTTAATAAATGGCTACCCTCGATTATTCATAAAGACCAAGTGGGCTTTATTCCATGCCGTCAGGGGGGGTGATAACACTAGGAGGGTTGTCGACTTGGTGGACATCTCGAACCGAAAGAAATTGCAAACATTAGTACTGAGCCTCGACGCCGAGAAGGCTTTCGATCGCCTCTCCTGGCCATTCCTTTTTAGTACGATGCGGGTCTTTGGCATTTCTGGGGGATTTTTGTCCGCGCTGAGATCCCTATATAACCACCCTACAGCGGCCATAAAACTTCCTCTCTGTACATCTAAACCATTCACTATATCGAATGGCACCAAGCAGGGGTGCCCTTTGTCGCCTCTTCTGTTTGCCCTTTGCATAGAGCCCCTGGCAGCGTCCATACGACGGGACCCCAATATCTCTGGGGTGATGATTGGGAGTAAATCTTTTAAGATCGCACTATTTGCGGATGATGTTCTATTGACGCTTACTAATCTCCACGTGTCCTTTCCGAACCTCATGAGGGCTTTGAGGAGATACGGGGACCTATCTGGATATAAAATCAATTCCAGCAAAACGGAGGCTATGCCGCTGAACATCCCCCCTGAGGTATGGGACCATCTATGCCTGAATTTTAAATTCAGGTGGAAACAGGATGCTGTGAAATATTTGGGGGTGAATATTACGTCCTCATACGAGACCCTCTACAAACTAAATTTCCCCTCCCTCTTTAAAGAATCAAAAGCCTGCCTAACTAAATGGCAATCACTTCCTCTCTCGTGGATGGTTCGGATAGCGGCGGTAAAAATGAGTCTTTTACCCAGATTGATCTACGCCTTTGAGACCCTCCCAGTTGGAGTTCCGGTCTCGGAACTGAAGTCCCTTCAGGCGGCTATTATTAGGTTTATATGGCAACAAAAGCGCCATAGAGTGGCTAAGGAGGTTCTCACAGCTCATAAGACCAGGGGAGGGCTTTCTGTGCCAAATATTCTTAAATGCTACTGGGCTACACACCTGAGGAGAATGCCCTGCTGGACGTCCCTATGGGCCTACAGCAGGTGGAATGAAATAGAGAAATTATGGCTTGCCCCAATACACCCTAACTCTCTTTTATGGTCGCCAGCACAATATAAGTCCTTTCCACCCCTTCTAGGCCCCATGCAGTCCACTCGTGACATTTGGAACACCTGCACACGGAGATTCGCCCTCATGTCACCTTGCTCTCCCCTGGTGTCCTTCATCTATCAGCCACAGCTCCCAGGCAGTTTAGAATCTCCTATGGTTCACCCTTGGCTTAAAGCAGGCCTATTAAGATTTGCGGACATTATAGACGGGGAGACCATGGAGATTCACTCCTTTGATTATCTTAAGCAACATTTCTCGATTTCCAACAGGGAATTCTTTCAATACCTACAAATTAGAGATTTTGCTAACTCCCTATATGGTAAAGCGGGAGCTTCTATCCCCACGGATTTCGAGAAAATTTGCAGGAGAGGTGTGAACACCAGGGGTCTGGTTTCAGAAATTTACAACATTTTATCGGATCCACAGGATGGGTCTGGTGAATCTTTTCTATATATGCGCAAGTGGGAGGCCGCCTTGGAGCGGCGTATTTCTCCCCGAGAGTGGTCTGTCATTTGGAGGAATGCCACAAAATCATCAGTGTGTACTCTCTATAGAGAAAATATCTATAAGATACTAATGCACTGGTATCACACTCCAGAGTTTCTGCATGGACTGAATCCCTCTATCCCTCCCTCCTGTTGGAGATGTGGGGGAAGCACTGGGTCTCTTGTCCACATATTTTGGTCATGCCCAAAAATTGTGCCCTTTTGGGGTCAGGTTAAGTCCCTCATAGATAAGGTATTGCATGCAGACATAGAACTAAACCCGCTAGTGCTTCTCCTGGGTCACGGGGCGCCGGGTATGGGCAAACTTTCCAATAGATTATTGCAACATATCCTTACGGCGGCCAGATGCCTGATTGCTCGTCTTTGGAGACAGCCGAGTCCCCCTTCGCTTCAGATCCTCCTTGGATGCATCATGGATGTCAGAAGGATGGAACACCTTACAGCCTTACTAAATGACTCGGTGGTGCGCTTCCAGGCTATATGGTCCTTGTGGGATTATCATGCAGCGGGATCCGACCTGTAGTGCGACTGAGTTCGGATTTGATTAATCGATTTAACTGAGGTTTTTCCCTTTTTTTTTTTTTCCCCCTCTCTCTTTCCTCCCTTCTTTCTACCCCTTATTGTCTTGTCTTTGTCATTTACGTCTTTGTAGAATTAAGGTCATTGTTGGCCTTATATTGTCTATTTTGTTTATATCGTTTACTGTTCATGCATTCTATACAGAAACTAAATGCTTGTAAGACCCTGTTTTGTTCTAAAACGTTTAATAAAATAAAAAATGTTATGGTTAAAAAACTAGTTAAATGCCGCTGTCAAACTCAGTATTAACCCCTTTACCCCCAAGGGTGGTTTGCACGTCAATGACCAGGCCAATTTTTACAATTCTGACCACTGTCCCTTTATGAGGTTATAACTCTGGAACGCTTCAACGGATCCTGGTGATTCTGACACTGTTTTCTCGTGACATATTGTACTTCATGATAGTGGTAAAATTTCTTTGATAGTACCTGCGTTTATTTGTGAAAAAAACGGAAATTTGGCGAAAATTTAGAAAATTTCGCAATTTTCAAACTTTGAATTTTTATGCAATTAAATCACAGAGATATGTCACACAAAATACTTAATAAGTAACATTTCCCACATGTCTCCTTTACATCAGCATAATTTTGGAACCAAATTTTTTTTTTGTTAGGGAGTTATAAGGGTTAAAAGTTGACCAGCAATTTCTCATTTTTACAACACCATTTTTTTTTAGGGACCACGTCTCATTTGAAGTCATTTTGAGGGGTCTATATGATAGAAAATGCCCAAGTGTGACACCATTCTAAAAAGTGCACCCCTCAAGGTGCTCAAAACCACATTCAAGAAGTTTATTAACCCTTCAGGTGTTTAATAGGAATTTTTGGAATGTTTAAATAAAAATGAACATTTAACTTTTTTACACAAAAAATTTACTTCAGCTCCAATTTGTTTTATTTTACCAAGGGTAACAGGAGAAAATGGACCCCAAAAGTTGTTGTCCAATTTGTCCTGAGTACGCTGATACCCCATATGTGGCAGTAAACCACTGTTTGGGCGCATGGGAGAGCTCGGAAGGGAAGGAGCGCCGTTTGACTTTTCAATGCAAAATTGACAGGAATTGAGATGGGACGCCATGTTGCGTTTGGAGAGCCACTGATGTGCCTAAACATTGAAACCCCCCACAAGTGACACCATTTTGGAAAGTAGACCCCCTAAGGAACTTATCTGGATGTGTGGTGAGCACTTTGACCCACCAAGTGCTTCACAGAAGTTTATAATGCAGAACCGTAAAAATAAAAAATCATATTTTTTCACAAAAATTATATTTTTGCCCCCAATTTTTTATTTTTCCAAGGGTAAGAGAAGAAATTGGACCTCAAAAGTTGTTGTCCAATTTGTCCTGAGTACGCTGATACCCCATATGTGGCAGTAAACCACTGTTTGGGCGCATGGGAGAGCTCGGAAGGGAAGGAGCGCCGTTTGACTTTTCAATGCAAAATTGACAGAAATTGAGATGTTACGCCATGTTGCGTTTGGAGAGCCACTGATGTGCCTAAACATTGAAACCCCCCACAAGTGACACCATTTTGGAAAGTAGACCCCCTAAGGAACTTATCTAGAGGTGTGGTGAGCACTTTGACCCACCAAGTGCTTCACAGAAGTGTATAATGCAGAGCCATAAAAATAAAACAAAATTTTTTTCCCACAAAAATTATTTTTTAGCCCCCAGTTTTGTATTTTCCCTAGGGTAACAGGAGAAATTGGACCCCAAAAGTTGTTGTCCAATTTGTCCTGAGTACGCTGATACCCCATATGTGGGGGGGGGGGGGACCACCGTTTGGGCGCATGGGAGGGCTCGGAAGGGAAGGAGCGCCATTTGGAATGCAGACTTAGATGGAATGGTCTGCAGGCGTCACATTGCGTTTGCAGAGCCCCTAATGTACCTAAACAGTAGAAACCCCCCACAAGTGACACCATTTTGGAAAGTAGGCCCCCTAAGGAACTCATCTTGATGTGTTGTGAGAGCTTTGAACCCCCAAGTATTTCACTACAGCTTTTAACGCAGAGCCGTGCAAATAAAAAATATTTTTTTTCCACAAAAATTATATTTTAGCCCCCAGTTTTGTATTTTTCCAAGGTTAGCAGGAGAAATTGGACCCTAAATGTTGTTGTCCAATTTGTCCTGAGTACGCTGATACCCGATATGTGGGGGGGAACCACTGTTTGGGCGCATGGGAGGGCTCGGAAGGGAAGGAGCATCATTTGGAATGCAGACTTAGATGGATTGGTCTGCAGGCGTCACATTGCGTTTGCAGAGCCCCTAATGTACCTAAACAGTAGAAACCCCCCACAAGTGACCCCATATTGGAAACTAGACCCCTCAATGAACTTATCTAGATGTGTTGTGAGAACTTTGAACCCCCAAGTGTTTCACTACAGTTTATAACGCAGAGCCGTGAAAATAGAAAATCTTTTTGTTTTCCCACAAAAATTATTTTTTAGCCCCCAGTTTTATATTTTCCCAAGGGTAACAGGAGAAATTGGTCCACAAAAGTTGTTGTCCAATTTGTCCTGAGTACGCTGATACCCCATATGTTGGGGTAAACCCCTGTTTGGGCACACAGGAGAGCTCGGAAGGGAAGGAGCACTGTTTTACTTTTTCAACGCAGAATTGGCTGGAATTGAGATCGGACGCCATGTCGTTTTTGGAGAGCCCCTGATGTGCCGAAACAGTGGAAACCCCCCAATTATAACTGAAACCCTAATCTAAACACACCCCTAACCCTAATTCCAACGGTAACCCTAACCACACCTCTAACCCTGACACACCCCTAACCCTAATCCCAACCCTATTCCCAACTGTAAATGTAATCTAAACCCTAACCCTAACTTTAGCCCCAACCCTAACTGTAGCCCCAACCCTAACCCTAGCCCTAACCTTAGCCCTAACCCTAGCCCTAACTCTAGCCCTAACCCTAGCCCTAACCCTAGCCCTAACCCCCCTAGCCCTAACCCTAGCCCTAACCCTAGCCCTAATGGGAAAATGGAAATAAATACATTTTTTTTTAATTTTTCCCTAACTAAGGGGGTGATGAAGGGGGGTTTGATTTACTTTCATAGCGAGTTTTTTTAGCGGATTTTTATGATTGGCAGCCGTCACACACTGAAAGACCCTTTTTATTGCAAAAAATATTTTTTGCAATACCACATTTTGAGAGCTATATTTTTTCCATATTTTGGTCCACAGAGTCATGTGAGGTCTTGTTTTTTGCGGTACGAGTTGACGTTTTTATTGAAAACATTTTCGGGCACGTGACATTTTTTGATCGCTTTTTATTCCGATTTTTGTGAGGAAGAATGACCAAAAACCAGCTATTCATGAATTTCTATTGGGGGAGGCGTTTATACCGTTCCGCGTTTGGTAAAATTGATAAATCAGTTTTATTCTTCGGGTCAGTACGATTACAGCGATACCTCATTTATATCATTTTTTTATGGTTTGGCGCTTTTATACAATAAAAACTATTTTACAGAAAAAATAATTATTTTTGCATCGCTTTATTCTCAGGACTATAACTTTTTTATTTTTTTGCTGATGATGCTGTGTGGCGGCTCGTTTTTTGCGGGACAATATGACGTTTTCAGCGGTACCATGGTTATTTATATCTGTCCTTTTGATCGCGTGTTATTCCACTTTTTGTTCGGCGGTATGATAATAAAGCGTTGTTTTTTGCCTCGTTTTTTTTTCTTTTTCTTACGGTGTTTACTGAAGGGGTTAACTAGTTGGCCAGTTTTATAGGTCGGGTCGTTACGGACGCGGCGATACTAAATATGTGTACTTTTATTGGTTTTTTTTTTATTTAGATGAAGAAATGTATTTATGGGAATAATATTTTTTTTTTTTCATTATTTTGGAATATTTTTTTTAATTTTTTTTTACACATTTGGAAATTTTTTTTTTTACTTTTTTACTTTGTCCCAGGTGGGGACATCACAGATCAGTGATCTGACAGTGTGCACAGCACTCTGTCAGATCACTGATCTGACATGCAGCGCTGCAGCCTTCACAGTGCCTGCTCTGAGCAGGCTCTGTGAAGCCACCTCCCTCCCTGCAGGACCCGGATGTTTGATCGCGGTGTGCCAGGGGTTAATGTGCCGGGGGCGGTCCGTGACCGCTCCTGGCACATAGTGCCGGATGTCAGCTGCGATAAGCAGCTGACACCCGGCCGCGATCGGCGGCGCTCCCCCCGTGAGCGCCGCCGATCGCGCTGGACGTACTATCCCGTCCAGGGTCAGATAAGCCCAGGGCACCTCGACGGGATAGTACGTCTAAGGTCACAGAGGGGTTAAACAAGCACTACCGGCCGCGCAGCCAAAAGTGCGCGCACCGCTGCACCCCGCCACGTGATCGGGGGTCATCGGTGCATTGCCATCACAACCACAGGTCTCCTCGAGGCCTCTATGGTTGTTTTTGGCAGATTGCAATGAGCGCCACCCTGTGGTTGGCGCTCATAGCAAGCCTGTAGTTCTGCTGCATAGAGGTGATCTGTGCATCACCTCTATGTAGCAGAGGCGATCGAGTAGTGGATGCTTCTAGCCTCCCATGGAGACTATTGAAGCATGCCAAAATAAAAATAAAAATGTTTAAAAATATTTAAAAAATAAAAGTTGAAATCACCCCCCCTTTCGCCCCAATCAAAATAAAACAATAAAAAAATCAAACCTACACATATTTGGTATCGCCTCGTTCAGAATCGCCATGATCGCTAAACGGCATAGCGAGAGAAAAATCAAAGCGCCAAAATTACATTTTTTTGGTCGCCACTCGCCACTACATTGCATTAAAATGCAATAACGGATGATCAAAAGATCAAAAGTGGTATAATTAAAAACGTCAGCTCGGAATGCAAAAAATAAGCCCTCACCCGACCCCAGATCACGAAAAATTGAGACGCTACCACTATCGGAAAGTTGTGCTCATTTTTTTTTTTTAAGTAAATTTTGGAATTTTTTTTACCACTTAGATAATAATTTTTTATTTATATAGCGCCAACATATTCCGCAGCGCTTTACAAATTATAGAGGGGACTTGTACAGACAATAGACATTACAGCATAACAGAAATACAGTTCAAAACAGATACCAGGAGGAGTGAGGGCCCTGCTCGCAAGCTTACAAACTATGGGGAAAAGGGGAGACACGAGAGGTGGATGGTAACAATTGCTTTAGTTATTCGGACCAGCCATAGTGTAAGGCTCGGGTGTTCATGTAAAGCTGCATGAACCAGTTAACTGCCTAAGTATGTAGCAGTACAGACACAGAGGGCTATTAACTGCATAAAGTGTATGAGAACATGATACGAGGAACTTTTTTTTTTTTTTGTTTTATGATAGGCCACACCGGGATTATTAGGTTAATGTGTTGAGGCGGTAGGTTAATCTGAACAAATGAGTTTTTAGGGCACGCTTAAAACTGTGGGGATTGGGGATTAATCGTATTAACCTAGGTAGTGCATTCCAAAGAATCGGCGCAGCACGTGTAAAGTCTTGGAGACGGGAGTGGGAGGTTCTGATTATTGAGGATGCTAACCTGAGGTCATTAGCGGAGCGGAGGGCACGGGTAGGGTGGCAGACTGAGACCAGGGAGGAGATGTAGGGTGGTGCTGAGCCATGGAGTGCTTTGTGGATGAGGGTAGTAGTTTTGTACTGGATTCTGGAGTGGATGGGTAGCCAGTGTAATGACTGGCACAGGGTAGAGGCATCGGTGTAACGGTTGGTGAGGAATATGATCCTGGCTGCAGCATTCAGGACAGATTGGAGTGGGGAGAGTTTGGTAAGAGGGAGGCCGATTAGTAGAGAGTTACAATAGTCCAGACGAGAATGAATAAGTGAAACAGTAAGAGTTTTTGCAGAGTCGAAAGTAAGAAAAGGGCGAATTCTAGAAATGTTTTTGAGATGCAGGTAAGAAGAGCGAGCCAGTGATCGGATGTAGGGGGTGAATGAAAGGTCAGAATCAAGGATGACCCCAAGGCAGCGGGCATGTTGCTTTGGAGTAATGGTGGAACCGCACACGGAGATGGCAATGTCAGGCAAAGGTAGGTTAGTAGAGGGAGAGAACACGAGGAGTTCAGTTTTTGACAGGTTTAGTTTCAGATAGAGGGAGGACATGATTTTAGAGACAGCGGTAAGACAATCACTGGTGTTTTCTAAAAAGGTCAGTGTGATATCGGGAGCAGAAGTGTATAATTGGGTGTCGTCAGCATAGAGATGGTACTGGAAACCAAATCTACTGATTGTTTGTCCAATAGGGGCAGTATACAACGAGAAGAGTAGGGGGCCTAGGACTGATCCTTGAGGAACCCCAACAGTAAGGGGAAGGTGAGAGGAGGAGGAACCAGCAAAACATACATAGATAAAAAATAAACCTAGACATGTTTGTTGTCTATGAACTTGTAATGACATGGAGAATCATAATGACAGGTCACTTTTAGCATTTAATGAACCTAGCAAAAAAGCCAAACAAAAATCAAGTGTTGGAGTGCACTTTTTTTTTGCAATTTCATCGCACTTGGAATTTTTTTCCTGTTTTCTGTTACACGACATGGAAAAAGCAATGATGTCGTTCAAAAGTACAACTCATCCCACAAAAAATAAGCCGTCACATGTCCATATTGACGGAAAAATAAAAAAGTTATGGCTCTGAGAAGAAGGGGAGCAAAAAACGAAAATGAAAAAACAAAAAAAGCTCCGGGGGTTAAGGGGTTAAAAATAAAGAAGTTAGCATAAAAAAAAACATTTTTGATATTTCCGCGTTCGAAAAGGAGTGGACTATCAAAATATAAAATTAACCCATACAGTAAGCGCTGTATAAAGAGAAAAAAGAACCACCACACCTCCATAAAAAAATCTCACAACTTCAGATGTAACCCATATTGGTATCAATAAAGCAATCATATTAGCATGTAAAAATCAAAGATTACGGGTCTCAGAAGGATGCTCTACAAACTAACGTTTTTATTTTTGTTTTACAAATTTTGTCAATTTTTTTACTTTTTTCTTTGGGAATTTTCTCCCTCGATTTGATAATAATGAAAAAAACCCTCTGTGCTAGATACTAGTGATGAGCGAGTATAGTCGTTGCTCCGGTTTTCCCGAGCACGCTCGGGTGATCTCCAGCTATTCGTAACTGCTCGGAGATTGTTTTCGTCGCCTCAGCTGCATGATTTACAGCTGCTAGACAGCTTGAACACGTGGGGATTCCCTAGCAACCAGGCAACCCCCCACATGTCCTCAGCCTGGCTAGCAGCCGTAAATCATGCAGCTGAGGCAACGAAAACTAAATCTCCGAGCAGTTACATATACTCGGAGATCACCTGAGCATGCCCGGGAAAACCCAAGCAACGCTCGCTCATCACTACTAGATACGTATCACCATTAGTGATGAGCGAGTGTTCTCGTTGCTTGAGTGGTCTCCGAGTATTTGTAACTGCTCAGAGATTGTTTTCGTTGCCTCAGCTGCATGATTTACACCTACTAGCCAGCTTGAATACATGTGGGGATTCCCTAGCAACCAGGCAACCCCCACCTGTACTCAGGCTGGCTAGTAGCTGTAAATCATGCAGCTGCATCAACAAAAACTAAATCTACGAGCAGTTATTAATACTCAGAGGTCACTCGAGCAATGAGTTCACTCGCTCATCACTAATCACCATATTTGTTCTGACTTGGAGGATCATGTTTTTGGCTCATTTTTACCATACAGTGAATACTGTGTGCAAAGCACAAAAATCAACAGAACCGTACACCTCCATACAGTGTTTAGTGCCCACTCTTGGATGGCAGGTACTAAGATTTGATCCAAAATACAATGCATAATTATTCCTATTAACCCACTTACTGGACATACGATGTACAGTTATGTGATAGGCAGGTAGCAGGCATTTGATGCGGGCTCATAAACTGAGCCCTCATCTTTCCTGGCAGATGATGGATGTGATATTCAGCAATCATCTGATTCTAAAAGCCACGAGTGGAGCACAGCTCCACCCACGGTTGTTCACCGATTACATTTACCCAAACTGGCAGGGGGAGGGGGGCATTTCATTGCATGTGTTTATTGACACCTCCATGGTGTGATCACAGGCTGCTGATGAGTTGCCTTGACAGCCTGTGGTCAGCTGAAGACCCCCTCCCTGTGCCTGTATTGACAGTACTTCTGTGAACTCCAGATTCTGGCTGGTGTTTATAGCACACCATGATTTTTGCTGTATGCAAATCAGTACTATGGTATTGCTGTATATAGCACAAGTGATCGGAGGATTGCAGGTTCAAATCCCCTACTGGGATTCACAAGTACAGTGAAAAATAAAAATTATTATTTTTAATTATAATATATATATTAAAGTGCCCCATTAAAAAGAAAGATAAACTACACATATTATATGTGTGTGTATGTATGTGTGTGTATATATATATATATATATATATGTTTATATATATATATATATATAATGTAGTTACGTATTTGATAGATAAGGACATATAGATACGTCCTTATCTATCAAAATATAAAATGTATTAACTTGATTTATAAAGAATGAAATGAGAAAAAAAAAATCTAAACACCAGGATTGTGGGTTTTTTTTTTGCCAAAAAATACAAAAAGGGGTGATCAAAACATTGTATCTACACTAAATGGTATCAATAAAAACTACAGCTCAAGGCGCGAAAAAATAAGCCCTTACACAAACCCATCAACCAAAAAGTGAAACGCTATGCGTCTCGGAAATTGGTGACACAAGCAAAATTTTCTTTTTCTTTTTACAAATTTCTGAATTTTAAATAAAAAAAAAAAACTAGACATGTACCATATCTCAGTAATCGTACTTACATGGATAATTTGCATGGTGAACAAAAAGCCCAAAAAACAATTGTGGAATAGTATAGCCATGTCAGGAAGGGGTTAATAACAAAATGTTTAAATGTTATAAAGAGAGGAGAATAAAGCCAAACATTTCCAATTCATGTGATGAAACAAAGCTGCCAAAATTAATCTGAAAATTCTGTAATTTAAGTGAGTTATGCGGTTTTGAATGTGTCAAAATGTAATGAAACACATATCATATTGAGAAAGGCTGAGAGTGAACAGACTAAACACTCTCTAGGATCGTTACTGGAGCTCGGCCTCTTCGCAGACACAGTCACTCTGTCACTATTGCTTATGCAGCATCACAGCAATATGGCATTTTGATGTGTTACTGAAGTGGTAAAGAAGCTCACTATTGTTACAGTCGTGTTCTAACCAATGGGTAACCATGTCATCCCGCTGCAGTCCTATATACGCCGAGACAGGCATTGGAGGAGATGGAGAAATTACATTCTCCATCGCCTCCACACCTGTGCGGTGATTGTCTCATGCGAGAGGATCGGAGCACAGTGAACTGACACTCGGCTCACACTGGGAAGCAGAGCTGGAGCTGAGTGTCATTACCACATCACATCTGATGTGACACGCTTGTCTAATTCCAGCCTAAGTAAGTGAAACATTGCTAGAATCAAGGTCTTTGACCCTACATTAAGGCTGCGCGCAGATGGACTAATAAAAATCTGGTGACAGAACCCCTATAACTCCTTCACAACCTTTGACATATATGTACCTTTGGAATTCTTATATTTCCAGTGGCAGATGACAGACCTGAGTGGGGGCTGGTTTTGTGCGGGATAAATAAGTTTTTTTTCTTGGCAACGTTTTGGAGTGCATAATTTTTGATCGCTTGCAGAATAAGACTGGATCACATTCCTGTGTTCAACGCCGAGCTCCTACATTGCAGTTTCCATGTAAATGCCACAAAAATGCAATTCAGACAGAATCACTCACTCTAATGAGGCAGATGGAGACACTTTTAACTCCGTTTAGAGTGTGTTCTGGTGGTTTAGGTGTTCACAGAACTGTGGTCGTCCACACTTGTGTGTTACAAAGACACCTAAAATAACCTGACATCAACGGAACAGAGACCAGACAGCATCCATAGTTTATCCATGTGCATCATAAGTTAGTCGTTTTGTCTGAGGTTTTGTCTGAATTATGGTTTTGGGGATTTACACAGAAACCCCAAAGTGCTCAGCGGAGAGTGCAGGATAAATGTGAGCTGAAACTCATTTTGATTTTTGGTCGGTAGATTCAACAAATTGACCACAGTACAAGAACAGTTCCTATTTTTATTTTTGCGCAGTTCACAGTACAATATAAGTGATAAGATATCTTCAAATTCTACAAATAGCCTTTTCAGAGAGGAAGAGGACAGGTTACTTGCGCCACCTTTGGGATGCAGCTATGCAGTATGTATGCATTTAACGGCACAATTCTTTTACATTTTTCGATTCTCCATATCTGAACTGTTTCGTTCTCCTCCTTTTGTTCCTGCAGCAGCTCGGAAGGCTGAATCAAGTAGACAATCTCTTGTGGAAAATAAACAGTTGAGATGCAGGTAATGTATTTCGAGAAACAGTCCCAGTTTAGAAAGCAAGTAGGAAAAATATTTTTGTTCAATTACTCAATGAAGTGTTGACCTGCCGTAGTCACCAAAACAGTTCTCATGCCAAGTGAGGTAACTAATAAACCAGCAGCATGTGCAGGCTCACAATTCTCTTTTTTTATTCCACTTGTCAGAACTGCTAGCCCTCTTGAGCATGATTGCATGGTTTTATCACACAGAGAATTCTGTTCGGCAGATAAAGAGCTCTGTTTTCACTGCACTTTTGGGAAATAAGAATGGCTGTTGGCAGTTTCACTGTTGAAAAGCTAATGAATATAATGTGCACCACTCCTCACTCTAAATGGCTGAAGGCCAAAGCCATTTTATTCAAAAATCATCAGCGTTAGACATTTGCTGAACTAGAGATTTCTTGCTATTGAATTCTATTACCGTATATTACATTTCTTTATATCCTGAAATAAAATTAGATTTTCGGGACGACTGTTTCTTTAGGAGCTACATGCCTAGACATGTAATCTTTTGCTTTGATGACTGCTTTGCACACTCTTTGCATTCTCTTGATGATCTTCAAGAAGTAGTCACCGGGAATGGTTTTCCAACAATCTTGAAGGAGTTCCCAGAGATGCTTAGCACTTGTTGGCCCTTTTGCCTTCACTCTGCGGTCCAGCTCACCCCAAACCATCTCGATTGGTTCAGGTCTGGTGACTGTGGAGGCCAGGTCATCTGGCATAGCACCCCATCACTCTCCTTCTTGGTCAAATAGCCCTTACACAGCCTGGAGGTGTGTTTGGAGTCATTGTACTGTTGAAAAATAAATGATGGTTCAACTAAACGCAAACCGGATGCAATAGCATGTGTTAATTCATAGTTTTGATGCCTTCAGTGTGAATGTACAATTTTCATAGTCAGGAAAATACAGAAAAATCTTTAAATGAGAAGGTGTGTCCAAACTTCTGGGCTGTACTGTATCTCTCTCTCTCTCTCTCTCTCTCTATATATATATATATATTACACAAATAGAAACCCTTAAGCAGGTTGAAGGGAACCTGTCAGTGGGCTCAACCCTCCTAAGCCATCTTTGAGGGCATACAGGTCATAGCGAGCTGAGTAAAGTGATGGACTGAAAGAACATCTGCAGATATGTCAGGTAGGCTACAATCAGATGGTCGTAGATTCTCTCATCCAAGACAATTGGGCCGATTATGCAAATGACACTCCTATCAAACTTTGATTAGAGTTAATCGGAGTGTCAGCCCAGTGTGCTCCGATTATCTCGGATGAGAGATTTGGAGCACACTGTGAGGAAAAGATGAAGAACAAAAGTTCCATTATGTGAGTTCGGGAAAATTGGATGTCATCCGAGTGCAGTCCAGTGTTTTCCACTCACCCATAGACTTGAATGGCTGAGTGACGTCCAATTTCAAAGTGAAATAGGAGTAAGATGCAATTTTTTTCCATTAACAAATTCTGCCAGTGAAAAAAAATCGTGCTTCAGCACTGCCCCATTGAATACCATAGGTCCGAGTGCTATCCGCTAAAATTTTTTTATTGTAATCACACACAGCTTTGTAGCGAGGCCAAGAGACCAGAGAGCGGATATGACATGTCTCACACTGGTACAATGACCGAAAGAAAAAAGGGTAGCATGCAAACTATAGGGATCACCACAGAGATTTACCAAAATATAACAATTTTATTAAACCACACTCAGAGAACACTACACAAAGCAGTTAAAAACACTTAAAATTTGCAAAAACATAGCAAAAAGGTAATAAAGACCAGACCTGTAATAAGGTCAAACCGCAGTGCCACCCTGAAAACTACCTAAGGGATCAAAATGAGAGTCCCCCCGTGGCTAAGAATAGCCTGACCATAGGGCGTCCTATACTACCTGACAAAATGTACCAGGCCTCCAAGGTAGCATCCCCATGTGATGGATCAGGGCAATAGAAGATGGTAAAATGAGAAGGTGGCACCGGGCACAGGTGTCTCACACTGGTATCGCACTCTTTTATTTAAAATAATCTCTGCAGATTTTCATGTAAATCAGTGTCCGGCCCATAGACCTGAACAGCTCATTTAGGCTGGGTTCACATTGCGTTAGTGGGTGTCCGCTAACAGAATCCGTTACATGGCGCAATTAACGCATTGTAATGGATCCGTTAGCGCACCCATTGACCGCAGTGTAACTAACGCATCGCTAACGTATGCCTTTTTTGGCATGCGTCAGCGATGTCCTGTTATTTTCGGACATACCTCGAACGCTGCTTGCAGCGTTCAGGGTCCGTTCTTTGCTAGCGCAGATCGGGCATCTGCGCTAACGGGATCGCTAGACGCAATTCCTTTTTGGACATTGCGTTAGCGCATTCCGTTAGCGTATGCGCTAAAAGGATTGCACTAACGCAATGTGAACCTAGCCTTACATATAACAAAAGTGTGGATTTCTCTGGAATAAGGCATTGGTCCACAGATATCAATGTGTCATGCTATTCAGCATCCTATGACCTACATGCCCATATAGATGGCTTAGGAGGGTTGATCCTACTGACAGATTTCCTTTAATATGGATAAATATAAGTAAATGAGCCAAGCCATTAAACTGGCCAAATTTTGCCATAACGATTAAGCCATGCCGTGTGAGCCCCAGAATTACTGTATGATATTGTAGCCATGTATTTTTTTTCATTTTTTTTTCCCACCTGCCCTTTCACACTACTTGAACATTGCGGAGAAGTGAGAGTGGACTGCTAGCAGGGGTGTTACTTTAGCAGTCACACTCAGCCCTGGAACTTATTCGGATCCAAATGGCCCCCTTTTGCTAAATTCTTTCAAAGTGGATGCATTTTTTCATAACTCAAGAAGCAGAGGTGCAAAGTTCACATTCAGAGAACTTTCCTTTTCTACTCTCTCACAGTCTTATGAACTAACCAAGTTAGAACTCCAGGTTGCGTCCCCTGTATTAGTCACCAATTGACCTTAGGTGGCCTGCAGAAGGCATCAGCAAGAGATGTAAAGAGTGGATGTTGAAGTTAACGGTCAATACTAGAACAGTCTAACTTGAGCAGAAGCTTGGACAGAAATGAACAAGCTTCATGTACAAAAATTTGCCAAGTTCGATAGCCAGAGTACAAAAGCAGAACAAGAGACATAGTTGTTATAAGAGGGCATAGTCAAGAAAACTTGAGCACTTGGTCAGGACTTACGTAAGTACACAGAGTACTTGTCATAAGGTTACCTCAACAGAGAGGAGCCTGCAGACCGCAGCATCTGATTGCTCCTACTCTTGTGCTGAAAAGAAGCACTTCACCTTCTTTATAAATGGTGTTTATTTCTTTTGGCAGAACACTGGTTAATAGGCCACTTTGGGAACTCTGGGAGTCTGAGCTCTCAGCTGAGCTCGGCTAGCCACTCCTATCCCTTTTATAATCTGGGTCTAAAACACAAGGCCAAGTCAACCTGTCATTTTCTAGAGCAGAACAAAGTGAAGGTTCTGGAGTGGCCATCTCAGTCTCCTGTGTTATGACCTGGTGGTTAGGAGCACCCGACACGACCTGATAGTTAAACTCACACAGGACAAGCTCTGGGATGTGGGAGCTCTGCTTACCGCAGGCCCTAATCCTATCACAACAACTAGAAATAGCCGTGGAGCGTTCCTGACTCTCCCTAGACGCCTCTTCACAGCCTATGAGCTAGCTAGCCCTAGAGATAGAAAATAAAGCCTACCTTGCCTCAGAGAAATTCCCCAAAGGAAAAGGCAGCCCCCCACATATATTGACTGTGAGTAAAGATGAAAGTCACAAACGCAGAAATGAAACAGGTTTCAGCAAGGGAGGCCAGACTTACTAAACAGACAGAGGATAGGAAAGGTATCTTTGCGGTCAGCACAAAAAACTACAAAAGACCACGCAGAGTGTGCAAAAAGACCTCCGCACCGACTAACGGTGCGGAGGTGCCACTCTGCATCCCAGAGCTTCCAGCTAGCAAGACAAAATCATGATAACCAGCTGGACAGGGAAACAAAGAACAAATAATAACTATCAGGAACTTAGCTTCTGCTGGGGAAGACAGGTAACCAGAAAGATCCAAGAGCGAACTGAACAAATGCAGGAACATTGACAGCTGGCATGGAGTAACGATCTGAGTGGAGTTAAATAGAGCAGCCAACCAAAGGATAAACCACGTCACCTGTGTAAGGAACCTCAGAAGCAGCAGCTTCACTCACAGCCACCAGAGGGAGTCCATGGACAGAACTCGCAGAAGTACCATTCACGACCACAGGAGGGAGTTTGACAACAGAATTCACAACACTCCTGATCTCAATATCATTGAGCCAGTCTCGGAAGATCTCAAGCGTGCAGTTCATGCTAGACAGCCCAGGAATTTACAGGATTTTTTGCCAGTAAGAGTATGCAGCGTTACCAGACTAGTTCTACCGTCTTCTTGTCAGTTCTCGTTGTTACCTTTATGATATTTTTACATGAACAGATACACTGTAGATTTCGGCCTTGATTTATCAAAACTGGCATTTGTCGACCAGTCTTGATGAGCTCCGTGCTCTATTAGGATGTGCCAAATTCATAAAGAGGCATGAATTAGGCTCATCATTCAACTGCAGTGTGAAAATGCCAAAAATGTTACTGCGGTCAGGGACTGGAGCACATTTCTGTCATAATTGCATTACTCTTGTGGTATAACTTATGATCAATTTATCCACGTCCCATCTGGCCTCGGTCCCTCCCACTTGTCAAAAAGTTTGTGACGCTGGCTGAGCATAAACCTATCAAGTTGCAAGATTTTGCAAATTTTCAATTAGATTTACAGAAAAGTGCTGATGATTCTGAGCCCTTTTGCCCTATTCATTAAGACAAGCATTATACACACGTAATGAAGGGAAAGAAGCACATGTCACCTAATTAATTCGGCACATCTTCTCAGTAGCATGCGTCTCCTTGCTGCTTTCCAGAAAAGCGCTGTAAAAAACACTGCCACTGTTGATGAATTTGATGGTCATTCATGGCCATGGCATATGCCACTCTGGCTCATCCACTGATTTGCCCAATTTGTGTTAGCTGCTTGAAACAGTCTAACACGTCACAAGTTGCATAATGTTTCTGTAACTCCACATTGCCCAAAATTGTTGCGACTTTTCATAGTATTTTATCCTAGTTTTTTTGGGTGTAAACACTTTGATAAATTGGCGTCTTTGTGTTTGGTTTAACCACCATTTTGGACAATAAGCAAGCAATTAAGTAAATTGACTGCCAAATAGTAAATATCAGTCAGCAATTAGGATATGTTCACACCATATTATTTGTGCATGTTTAGCTTATGTGCCAGGCAGGGCTGTGGGGTCGGTAAGCCAATCCTCCTACTCCTCAATCTCCCTGACTTACAACTGCGACTCCAACTCTTCACCCCGGCCTCACTACTGAGCATGTACATAAAGTGCAGCACAGATTCAGGGGTCAGGCGCATCTCTTGCACTCCCGGGTTCAGGCGCAGTGCGCCTGACATGCACAGGTATGGAAACCATCTATAGTATGTAATTATCTCAATTTCTGGTCTCTAAATGTAATCAGTGACCTTCATAGGGATGTAATAAAAGAAAAAGAGTACACAAAATCCGATACAAAAAAAATCATAAACATAATAAATCAAAAAGTACCCAAATTTCACAGCGACCCCCAAATAGCCTCCAGTTTTCAGGATATAACTATTACTAAACATTAAAATTTGGAACAAAAATGTAATTGTAGGGCACTTAGTTACTGGAGTCATATTGACTCAGACGTTAAAAGTTCAGCAGAAGAAACACTTTGGCAGAGAGAAAAGCAAGGTTTGCATCATATTATATCTTAGATTATTATTACGTGTTTGGGCCATTTCTAAGAAAACCCTTGTCATGATCCATTTTTGGATTCGTGGCAGCTCTGGATCCACTATGTTTTAAATGTAGGTTTCTTTTCCTTTCAGGACCAGCGGGGGGTTAATGAGTGACTAGGTCAGCTGATGTGGGTGGTGACCACTCCCACCATTCTTTAAATGGTCACCTGATGCATCAGCTGACCTAGCCACTCTGCAGTTGCGGCAAGGGAAACTGAAATTAACCCCCCGCTGGTCCTGAAAGGAAAAAAAAAGCTCCATTTAAAGCATAGTGGAACCAGAGCTGCCACAAATCCAAAAATGGATTGTGACAACCCTTTTACTTGTAAGAAAACCCTCTTATTTCTACGAAATATCCACAAACTTTGCATTATTCATTCATAACACAAGCAAAATTATTGTGACAAAAAACAAAAAGTACGAACCTTCAACAGTGAGAACCTTCAGGCACAATGAGTCTGAGAGGCCCTGGAGGTCATGTCTGCTCTCCGTAAGGATGGCGGTAAAACTGAGTGATGGGTTGTCAAGCAGCATCTAAATATAGGAAGGTACTGGGTGAGGGTGTGGAACCAAGAACGTGTGAGCTGTGCCTGGCAGGCCTTTTGCGCCTAACGCAAGGTTAAATATATCCTATCACTAAATTTGGGGCCACTAAACTATCTGCACATCTTTAGTTAGTGTTTAGCTTACCAAACATGGCATTAGGTAGTAATTAGCTTGTAGGTTACCAGACATGAGTTTGGAACTGCGACGCCGATTGCATCAGTTCTGCGACATCAATTAACGTACTTTATACAAATATAGCTGACGACAGTATGACTATGATTCAATCCCGGATTCTTTGTATATTTCATCAACCTTCCACCTCCTTTGCCCTTAGAATAGGGACAATTGCCCTTTGCTCTGCCTAATCTGAGAAAGCAGGCTCCCTGCCAACTCATTGGAAAGTTTCCGGCTAAACCATCTATAATGGACATCCCTTGGCAGATTGTAATGAAGGGGAAGCAGCGTGGTCAAGATGGATCATCTCCTTTTTAGGCTATTGTACTTTTGTTTTACTTAATCTTATTTTTTATTAGAAAGAAAGAAATATTATTATAATGACATATGCAAATTGCCTCTTCAGAGAGGATGAGGACTTGAATGCTGTAGTGCCACCTGTTGGACCAACAGGTAGCGCTATTGAGTTCAAGTCCTCTTCTTCTCTTAAGAGGCAATTTGAATATTAAATTTCCCAGAGGAGCATTGCACGGTGAATAAGCTTCCTTATCCTGGCATGCCAGAGCCGGTATGTCACTCTCCGCAAGGAGAAACGTTACCCTTTAGACCTTATTCTAATGACAGACATTTTCACATGGGGAATTAGATCAGTCTAAACATAATTCTAGATAAATACTGTTCTGAAAATTACAGTAACAATAATCCAATAACTCTCTTTGCTAATCACATACCGTGACATTATGGAGTAGGACTAGTTGACATCATGAACCACTTGTACCCACGGCTGATCTGATTTAAAGAATGTCTTTCCCCTTAACAGATTGGTTGGACTCACAAGATGTCAGCCCTTGGGAGATGAGACATGACTTGTGCGCTGCTATGGTTTAGTCCCCATGGCCTGAGTTATTGCTGCAACATTGGAAATTTTATTGGGACTGGAGCTGATGGTGCCCAGTCCAGACAGCCAGTTGCCACAAGTATGGAGAGCTGTGAGGTAGATACTGGCACCACAGTGATGACCGTAAGGAGCGGTTAATGAATTATAGTACCGATACCCCAGAAGCAGAGAGGTTAAAGATAAGCATGTTTAAAACACTGCCCAGTGATACTTGTGGTACCTCCATTGTTAACTGACCGTGTGATATTTTTTGAGACGATAAGCATGTCTTAACACTGCACAGAGATACCAGTGGCACCTCCATGTTTAACTGGCCATATTATCATTTATGAAAGTTGTCTGCTGTAACATTTAAGCGACTTAGCTTTTTCTCTTGGGTTATTTTCACACATCGCGGTTTTGCAAAGAAAAATGCAGCATTTTACTGTCCTAGCAAAGGGAATTACATTTTTGAAATCTCATTCTTTCATTGCAGATTTGAAGCAATTTCATATCGTGGGCTTGTCATTTCTTTCAGTGGTTTTTCCCCTTTGGAAAAAACAAATAAAAGACACACTTTTTTATGCAGTGTTTTTCCTGTCAATAGAAACGACATTTTTAATGCAGAAATATCTGCAGCAAATAATTAATGTATGCACAAACCCCTAATCAAGACATGTTACCAGATTAAATGGAGCCAGTTATTGCTACTGTTTTATTGCTGCCTCTCCCCGGAATATTAAGGTTTTTTAGATTTTCTTGTAATCTACTATACTACTATACAGTCCCAGGTATATACGGTAGGTTATTTATTTAATTCAATTTTTTTGGTCTTTACAAAGGAGGTGAGGCTCACAGGGTAATAATGCAGAGCAGCTTAAATACCTGCCCCACAGAATCCTGGGAACAGTCTGCATTTTTCTCACAGTTCTCGGCAGCTCCAACACACAGACTGCTCAGATTTCCTAGCTGACCTGTGCAGTCTCCATTGAGAGAGACTCTGGCACGTCTGTGTCCCAATTACAACTCACATTTTGGCCGTTCACTCACCAGCAGCACACTCATCTTTGGTCAACATCCAGCAGTCTGACATAATTAGTGACCACAGGCCCTAGTCATGTGCATCTAATCAAGACATGCAATACAAGGATTTAACCCATTCCTATCTGGCTTTGCTACATTGTATATGTGTTGTTGTGTCCACAAATGTATGCATAACCTGTCATCAGTTTTCTAGATAATGGCAGGAAATAGATTAAAATTTAAGATTGGTTTTTTGAAAATGAATGCTCATCTTGGGGTAGGTTCACACGAGCGTATAAAAAATAGTTCAGAGTTTCATCCAGTAGAGTGGGACGATTTTGTTTTTCACTTGTCCTCAGTGTGCAATCTAATTTTTTACAGCAACATTTATTAATAATTTGCAGGACCATTTACAGTTTCCTATGTTACAGAATTGCAGTGTATTCATATAAAAAGGGAGGCTATACTGTGTCAATGTATAGCATCTGAATTTTTGCCACATACCTATAGACTTAAATGGGTGAGTAATATCCTATTTACGGAAGAAACTAGTGCATGCTGCGATTTTTTTTTTCCATTGGTTTTACCATATCCTGTACTTAAAAATGGGAAATAATTACAAGTGCGGTGAAATTGCAAAAAAAGTGCAATTCCACAAATCATTTTTTTTATTTATTTATTTATTTTTACCATGTTCACCAAATGCTAAAACTGACTTGCTATTATTATTCTCCAGGTCATTACGGGTTTTCCGATACCCGTAGTGTCTCCATTTTTTGTGATCTTAAGTTGGGTGATGGCTTTTTATTTGTGTGTCGAGCTGATGTTTTTAACCCCTCTGTGACCTTGGACGTACTATCCCGTCGAGGTGCTCTGGGCCTATCTGACCCTTGACTGGATAGTACGTCCTGCCCTTTAATGCGATACCGCGACTTAAGTCGCGGTGATCGCATTAAAATTCCGACGCCATCTCACCTGGGGGGAGATGGCCTCGGCATCCAGGGCATTGTCGCCGCCCACTCGCCCTCTCGATCGCTGTGATTGGCTGTTCAATTCTGAACAGCCAATCACAGCCATTCTCATTGTTTCAGCCAATCGGAGCGGCTGAAACAATGAGGTCACAGGCTAGGATCGAGTACCGATGTACTCGATCCTAGGTCCGGTGCTTGGCAACGCCAGGCACCGGCAAGAACACCCCGGATTGGCGCGATCGCCGATCGCATCGATCGCGCCAATCGCAGGGCACCGCGCGGTATTACCGCGCTGTGCCCTGCCGGAACCTGCGTGGATCGGTGCTCTGTGCTCTAATAGCACAGATCCTAGGATAGGATAGGATAGGATAGGACACAGTGCAGGCCCAGCAGGGCCTGCAGGAGCCGATTGGCGCGATCGATGTCATCGTCGATCGCGCCAATCACAGGGCGCAGCGGCGATCACGCTGTGACCGCTCTGTGCCCTGCAGGTGACCTGGCTGTGACCTGCCTAGGATGGCGCGAACAGATCCGATCCTAGGCAGGTCACAGCCAGGTCACCAGGAAAGCTCTGATTGCTGATTGGTGGGATCGATGTTATGGTCGATCCCACCAATGACAGGTCACAGCAGCAGCATGACCGCTCTGTGACCTGTCTGTGTCACCTGCCTGACCTGTGTATGACCGCTCTGCAGGGTCCTCATTCTAGCTGAGGATTCCTACAGAGCGGTCATACTGATGGATCTCCTGGCTTGATCTCTCTGCTGGATCTACCTTCTGTGCTGGGTATTGTGGTGCCACAGCAGCCTGTAGCACCACAATCCCTGCTAAAGAAAGAAGACAACTAAACGTAAGTTTTATCCCTGATCCCTGCCCAATCCCCGTTCATCCGTGCCCAATCCCCGTTCATCCGTGCCCAATCCCCGTTCATCCACCCCAATCCCCGTTCATCCACCCCAATCCCCCCTTCCCCCTCTTTTTACCCCCTCCACCCCCATTTGTGCCGCCTCCGTGCGCACATTTAGTAGCCGCCGAGCGTTGATTGGTGACGCAGTTCACCGATCAACGCTCGCGCTCGCTTTTTTTCCCTCGCCCCCGTTGCGCCAACTCCGTACACACATTCCGCAGCCGCCAAAGTTTGATAAGTGACGCAGTTCACTTATCAGAGTTTGTGCCTGCCGTTTTCCTTTTTTTTTTACCCCCCTTTTGCGCCACCTGACTACAACCGTACGTTTTGATCACTGATCCCTGCCCAATCCCCACTTCCACCCCCATCTCCCTTCCCCCTCTTTTTACCCCCCTTTGCACCTCCTTCCATGCGCCCATTTAACAGCCGCCGAACGTTGATTGGTGACGCAGTTCACCGATCAACGCTCGCGCTCGCTTTTTTTCCCTCACCCCCGTTGCGCCAACTCCGTACACACATCCCACAGCCGCCAAAGTTTGATAAGTGACGCAGTTCACTTATCAGAGTTTGTGCCTGCCGTTTTCCTTTTTTTTTTTTTCACCCCCCTTTTGCGCCACCTGACTACAACCGTACGTTTTGATCACTGATCCCTGCCCAATCCCCACTTCCACCCCCATCTCCCTTCCCCCTCTTTTTACCCCCCTTTGCACCTCCTTCCGTGCGCCCATTTAACAGCCGCCGAACGTTGATTGGTGACGCAGTTCACCGATCAACGCTCGCGCTCGCTTTTTTTCCCTCACCCCCGTTGCGCCAACTCCGTACACACATTCCGCAGCCGCCAAAGTTTGATAAGTGACGCAGTTCACTTATCAGAGTTTGTGCCTGCCGTTTTCCTTTTTTTTTTTTTCACCCCCCTTTTGCGCCACCTGACTACAACCGTACGTTTTGATCACTGATCCCTGCCCAATCCCCACTTCCACCCCCATCTGCCTTCCCCCTCTTTTTACCCCCCTTTGCACCTCCTTCCGTGCGCCCATTTAACAGCCGCCGAACGTTGATTGGTGACGCAGTTCACTGATCAACGCTCGCGCTCGCTTTTTTTCCCTCACCCCCGTTGCGCCAACTCCGTACACACATTCCGCAGCCGCCAAAGTTTGATAAGTGATGCAGTTCACTTATCAGAGTTTGTGCCTGCCATTTTCCTTTTTTTTTTTCACCCCCCTTTTGCGCCACCTGACTACAACCGTACGTTTTGATCACTGATCCCTGCCCAATCCCCACTTCCACCCCCATCTCCCTTCCCCCTCTTTTTACCCCCCTTTGCACCTCCTTCCGTGCGCCCATTTAATAGCCGCCGAGCGTTGATTGGTGACGCAGTTCACCGATCAACTCTCGCGCTCGCTTTTTTCCCCTCAGCCTTTTTGCGCAACCTCCGTACACACATCCCGCAGCCGCAAAACTTTGATAAGTGACGCAGTTCTCTTATCAGAGTTTGTGCCTGCCTTTTTTTTTTTTTACAGGTTTTTCTTCTCCTTTTAGCATTTTCTTTTCAGATAAGTTTGCACAAATCACTATCCCCCCACACATACACATACAGTTATCAATAAAGTGCACCCAATCACCATATTCACACAAAAATGTCCCGCTCGTCCCGTTCGTCCCAACAGCGCTATTCATTGGAGGAGGCATATGCTTTCCTTGCCTCCGACACTGATAGCGAGGGAGAGGATCCCACTTTTCTTTACTTTTCTGATTCTTCATCCTCTTCCTCCTCCTCCTCCTCTTCCTCCTCATCTTCCTCCTCGGGTCCTGCGGAACCACCACGCAGACGCCCCAGGACAGAAGATGAGGCAGCCCCCACCACTCCTGAACCAGCGCTCCCCACTGCGGAACCCACATGGACCTCGCCCCCTGAAAATTACGAGCCACTAATTCCTGATTTTGTGGCAGAATCAGGAATCAAGTTTGACACCACGGGCCTCACAGAAACACACTTTTTCAAAGTCTTTTTCTCTGAGGATTTTATTAACCTCATGGTGGAGCAAACTAATTTGTATGCTCGTCAATTTTTGGAGCAAAACCCCGGTACATCATTTTCCAACTGGTCTCCTGTAGACGCAGTTGAAATGATGCAGTTTTGGGGCCTGGTCCTCCACATGGGGATCGTGAAGAAGCCAGAAATGCGGCAATATTGGAGTGTAGATGTTTTATATAACACTCCAGTATTCCGAATGGCCATGGTTCGGAGATGTTTTGAGGCCATCCATAAATTCCTGCATTATTCCGATAATGCACAGTGTCCCGCACGAGATGACCCCAACTTTGACCGTCTGTTCAAAGTTCGGCCGGTCATCGAACACTTCAACAAAAAGTTTTCTGAAGTGTACGTGCCCAAAAGGGACATCTGCGTGGATGAGTCCTTGGTCCATTTTAAGGGGCGGCTCGGATTCCGTCAATACCTGCCCAACAAAAGGGCCAGGTACGGAATCAAACTCTACAAGCTATGTGAGAGTGCCTCAGGGTACATCCACAGGTTTAGAGTGTATGAAGGGAAGGACAGCAGGATTGAACCCCCTGAGTTTCTTCCTGTCCTGGGAGTGAGTGGGAAGATCGTGTGGGATTTGGTGCACCCACTGCTGGATAAAGGTTATCACCTCTATACTGATAACTTTTATACCAGCATCCCACTCTACAAATCCCTCTCTGCGCGAGGTACCGCAGCCTGCGGTACTGTGCGCAAAAATCAGAGAGGCCTCCCAAAGACGCTACTTCGGCAGATGCTCAGAAAAGGTGAGAGCAAGGCCCAATGTAGCGACCACCTGCTGGTGGTCAAGTACAAGGACAAGAGGGATGTCCTTCTCTTGACCACCATACATGGTGATGGCAGAGCCCTCAGCACTGTACGGGGTACCTCTACACAGGTCTGCAAACCGGACTGTGTACTGGGCTACAACAAAAGCATGGGGGGGGTTGATCTCTCTGATCAACTCCTCCAACCATACAGTGCTTTGAGAAAGGCCAAGGTGTGGTACAAAAAGTTGGCCGTCCACATCGTACAAATGGCAATGCTCAACGCTTTCCTGCTGTTACGATGTGCACGCCACACCGATACGTCGTACCTTCAGTTCCAGGAGGTAGTGGTTAAGGCCCTGATATTTGGTACTCCGGAAGGAGAGGGCCCCAGTACTTCCGGAACTGAAGGTGCTCGTATCGTACCAGGCCAGCATTTTCCAGGGGTGGTCCCGCCAACCGGCAGAAAAGGTAAGCCGCAAAAAAGGTGCCGAGTGTGTTACAAAAGGGGAATACGCAAGGACACCATTTATCAATGCGACACCTGCCCCGAAAAACCTGGCCTGTGTATGAAGGATTGCTTCAGATTGTACCACACCTCCATGCACTACTAATTTACTTTACAAGAAAGCGTACATTAGTTCCAAAAAGGGGGCACATCTAGATAAGTTCCTTGGGGGGGGGGTCTAGGTTCCAAAATGATGTCACTTGTGGGTTTTTTTACTGTTTAGGCACATCAGGGGCTCTGCAAACGGAACATGACGACCGCAGACCATTTCTGCATTCCAAAACGTCACAACTTCCCTTTCGAGCCCCAACGTGTGCCTAAACAGTTTTTTCCCACATATGGCGTATCAGCGTAATCAGGACAATTTGGACAACAACTTTTGATGTCCAATTTCTCCTGTTACCTTTGGGAAAATTAAAAATTGGGGACTAAAATATCATTTTTGTGGGAAAAAATAGGATTTTTTATTTTCACGCCTGGGCATTATAAACTTTAGTGAAGCACGTGGGGGTTCAAATTTCTCACCAAACACCTAGATAAGTTCCTTAGGGGGTACAGTTTCCAAAATGGGGTCACTTGTGGGGGGTTTCTACTGTTTATTCACATCAGGGGCTCTGCAAATGGAACATGATGCCAGCAGAACATTCCATCAAAGTCTGCATTCCAAAACGTCACTACTTCCCTTTCGAGCCCCAACGTGTGCCCAAACAGTAGTTCCTCCCCACATATGGGGTATCAGCGTACTCAGGACAAATTGGACAACAACTTTTGGGGTCCAATTTCTCCTGGTACCCTTGGGAAAATTAAAAATTGGGGACTAAAATATCATTTTTGTGGGAAAAAATAGGTTTTTTTATTTTCACGCCTGGGCATTACAAACTTTAGTGAAGCACGTGGGGGTTCAAAATTCTCACCAAACACCTAGATAAGTTCCTTAGGGGGTACAGTTTCCAAAATGGGGTCACTTGTGGGGGGTTTCTACTGTTTAGTCACATCAGGGGCTCTGCAAATGGAACATGATGCCAGCAGAACATTCCATCAAAGTCTGCATTCCAAAACGTCACTACTTCCCTTTCGAGCCCCAACGTGTGCCCAAACAGTAGTTCCTCCCCACATATGGGGTATCAGCGTACTCAGGACAAATTGGACAACAACTTTTGGGGTCCAATTTCTCCTGGTACCCTTGGGAAAATTAAAAATTGGGGACTAAAATATCATTTTTGTAGGAAAAAATAGGATTTTTTATTTTCACGCCTGGGCATTATAAACTTTAGTGATGCACGTGGGGGTTCAAAATTCTCACCACACAACTAGATAAGTTCCTTAGAGGGTCTAGTTTCCAAAATGGGGTCACTTGTGGGGGGTTTCCACTGTTTAGGCACATCATGGGCTCTCCAAACGCGACATGGCGTCTGATCTCAATTCCAGCCAAATTTAGCTTGAAAAAGTCAAACGGCGCTCCTTTCCTTTTGAGCCCTGCCATGCGCCCAAACAGTGGTTCCCCCCAAATATGGGGTATCAGCGTACTCAGGACAAATTGGACAACAACTTTTGGGGTCCAATTTCTCCTTTTACCCTTGAGAAAATAAAAAATTGGGGACTAAACGATCATGTTTGTGGAAAAAAATAGGAATTTTTTTTTTTCACGCCCGGGCGTTATAAACTTTCGTGAAGCACTTGGGGGATAAAAGTGCTCATGACACATCTAGATAAGTTCCTTAGGGGGTCTAGTTTCCAAAATGGGGTCACTTGTGGGGGGTTTCCACTGTTTAGGCACATCAGGGGGTCGCCAAACGCGACATGGCGTCCGATCTCAATTCCAGCCAAAGTTAGCTTGAAAAAGTCAAACGGCGCTCCTTTCCTTCTGAGCCCTGCCATGCGCCCAAACAGTGTTCCCCCCCATATATGGGGTATCAGCGTACTCAGGACAAATTGGACAACAACTTTTGGGGTCCAATTTCTCCTTTTACCCTTGAGAAAATAAAAAATTGGGAACTAAACGATCATGTTTGTGGAAAAAATAGGATTTTTTTTTTTCACGCCCGGGCGTTATAAACTTTCGTGAAGCACTTGGGGGATAAAAGTGCTCATGACACATCTAGATAAGTTCCTTAGGGGGTCTAGTTTCCAAAATAGGGTCACTTGTGGGGGGTTTCCACTGTTTAGGCACATCAGAGGGTCGCCAAACGCGACATGGCGTCCGATCTCAATTCCAGCCAAATTTAGCTTGAAAAAGTCAAACGGCGCTCCTTTCCTTCTGAGCCCTGCCATGCGCCCAAAAAGTGGTTCCCCCTCACATGTGGGGTATCAGCGTACTCAGGATAAATTGACAACAACTTTTGAGGTCCATTTTCTCTTTTTACCCTTGGGAAATTAAAAAGATTATTGCTGAAAGATCATTTTTGTGACTAAAAAGTAAAATGTTAATTTTTTCCTTCCATGTTGCTTCTGCTGCTGTGAATCACCTGAAGGGTTAATACACTTCTTGAATGTGGTTTTGAGCACCTTGAGGGGTGCAGTTTTTAGAATGGTGTCGCTTTTGGGTATTTTCTGCCATATAGACCCCTCAAAATGACTTCAAATGTGAGGTGGTCCCTAAAAAAAATGGTTTTGTAAATTTGGTTGTAAAAATGAGAAATTGCTGGTCCAATTTTAACCCTTATAACTTCCTTGAAAAAAAAAAGTTTGTTTCAAAAATTGTGCTGATGTAAAGTAGACATGTGGGAAATGTTATTTATTAACTATATTGTGTCACATAACTCTCTGGTTTAACAGAATAAAAATTCAAAGTTGGAAAATTGTGAAATTTTCAAAATTTTCGCCAAATTTCCGTTTTTTTCACAAATAAACGCACGTTATATCGAAGAAATTTTAGCACTATCATGAAGTACAATATGTTACAAGAAAACAATCTCAGAATCGCTAAGATCCGTTGAAGCGTTTCGGAGTTATAACCTCATAAAGGGACAGTGGTCAGAATTGTAAAAATTGGCCTGGTCATTGACGTGCAAACCACCCTTGGGGGTAAAGGGGTTAATGATACCATTTTGGTGTGGATACAAATTTTTTGATTGCCCGCTATTGCATTTTAATGCAATGTAGTGGCGACCAAAAAATGTAATTCTGGTGTTTTGACTTTTTTTTTTGCTACGCCGTTTACCAATCGGATTAATTGTTTTTATAGTTTGATAGACCGGGAGATTCTGAACGTGATGATACCAAATATGTATATGTTTGATTTTTTTTATTGTTTTATTTTGAATGGGGCGCAAAGGGAGTGATTTGAACTTTTATATTTTTTTAAATATTTTTAAAAACATTTTTTTTTACTTTTTGCATGCTTCAGTAGTTTCCATGGGAGACTAAAAGGTGCCATAACCTGATTGGCTCTGCTACATACAGGCGATAATCAGATCGCCTGTATGTAGCAGAATTGCTGACTTGCTATGAGCGCTGACCACCCGGCAGCGCTTATAGCAATCCAGCAGTGACCACCATAGAGGTCTGCTGGAGACCTCTGATTGTCATGCCAACCCATCGGTGACCCGCAATCACGTGACTGGGTCACTGATGGGTGGGATTTCCAGCGCGCTTGCCGGATGCACGTGTTAAATGCCTCTGTCAGAGATTGACAGCGGCATTTAACGGGTTAACAGCGGTGGGTGGATCGCGGGCACATGTCAGCTGTTCACAACAGCGGATATGTGCTCGGAAAGATGTGGGCTCAAGTACAATAATCATGAACAGTAGAAGTCAGTGACTGGTACAGGAGGAGAGTTGATTTCTCAGTAACAGGGGAACGGACTGGCCATGTAAAGGTATTGCAGGACTGGTCTTTGAAAGAGACACAAGCACATATAAATAGTTTTGGGGGGTGAAATCCTGCTGACAGATTCACTTTAACTTAACATTTTTCTTGAGTAGTGGTTATTATCTCTCATTAGAGAATGTTTAACAGACAATTTATTCAAAGCAAGAGACACTTTGCTATTGTTCGGAATTCCGGTAAGGAACTAGAGAGTCAGAGAATCTGATATATGGTTTCTCCAGTTATTACAAATGTTTAATCAGACACAACTCCGAATTCTAATTACATTAGTTAATCACATCATATTTGTTTTATATTAGTATGATGCCCACATTTCATTCATTCGATCCCGGTTTTATAGTAGTGAGGTAATGTGGAGACTTTTATAATCTAATTTGGGATTATTTATGAGCAGTAAAATGAAGATATGCACGCATGCATTTACTTGCTAACACGAAAAACTAAATTAGTCAACATATTTGCTTGGAAATTAGACACAACATTAATTATAGCATTCCATTAATTATGTGTAAATCACCGCTTTGTTGCTTATTAAAATAACATAACTGTTTGAAGCGCACATCTCGGTGGTAGGTTTCAAGCCTGCAATTAATGTGACTCATTGGCATCATGCATCTCAGCAATTGGGCAGTGTGTTGTGTGGAGTCCGACATTAGTTGTGATGTTTCAAATGTTATGCTCATTTAATTTTAAAAATTGACTCCAAATTGCTTCAAAAGAGAACAACTTAAAGTAAGTCCGCTTTGTCACTTTGCTACTTTTGTGTTTAAGGGGGTTGTCTGAGACTTTAATATTGACTTTGCTGTGCTGGTCTGCTACAGATCACTTCTGGCCACTGCTGGCGCCGGGAACAGCTGACCGGCGACAGTGCCAGGTGTTGCACCCCTGCTGATTTGGTATTGATGACCTATCTAAAAGGTAGGCCATCAATATTAAAGGGAACCTGTCACCCCCAAAATCAATGGTGAGGTAAGCTCACCGTCATCAGGGGCTTATCTACAGCATTCTATAATGCTGTAGATAAGCCCCCGATGTTACCTGAAAGAGGAGAAAAAGAGGTTAGATTATACTCACCCAGGGGCGGTCCCGCTGCGGTCCGGGTCTGAAGGGCGTCTCAGGTCCGGTACAGCGCCTCCCATCTTCATTCCATGACGTCCTCTTCTGGTCTTCACACCGCAGCTGTGGCGCAGGGGTACTTTGTCTGTCCTGTTGAGGGCAGAGCAAAGTACTGCAGTGCGCAGGTGCTGGGACAGGTCAAAGATATTAATATTGACCTTAGAAATCACGTTCCGAAAGCAACTTTTAGCATGAAATGAGTGCTTTAATAACAAAACATACAAAATCCATAGTTGCAGGATTAATTTTTTTTCCGCCATTTCATGCTTCTTGGATTTTTATGTCCATTTTTCTGCACATTGTATTGTACAATGTCGTCAATCGCAATTACTTGTGCTGCAAATTTTTTTTTTTACAATTTTCGACATGCTTGGGTTTACTCTCAGTAGAGTTCAATTTACTCAAGATAATATACGGTAAGTAAGCATTTTAGGTATATTAAGAGTTAGCTAAAATTCAAGGTTTCTAATTTTTTTTCAAGAAGCTGAACTGTATGCTTCTCAGGGATTTCTTTACTGTTAGATTCTTTTTAAGGAACGGTGGCTTCGGGCCACAGGAAATTGATTTAAAGCAGCAAGCTGTCAAATTTTTTAGCTTCTGGGCGATCAAGTGCTTGATTTGATCTTTCCAGGGGGTTGTTCTAAAGTGAACTTTTCTTTTTTCTTTTCAGTACTGTGATAGCTCCAAGTAATGATGAAACTTAGCTAAATATATTGTACTATACATTTTAGGGCTGGCTGCCATCGTCATTAAAAAAGTTGGGCTTGAAGACTAGATTTACGTTTCAGCACTAATTTAATGGCTAGTTCAAAATGCATGGCTATTGGTTCTGCAGGGGAGATAGGCTAGTAGGACAGTATTACCATTAATCCAGGGAATGTAGGAAAACTGATGTGACTACTAGGGAGGTAGTGAGGAAAACTATAAGGAAAATTTACACTGGTAATTGCAAATTTATACATTGGGTGGCAAAACTGCACTATTTCTATGGTCAACCCTAATATGAGTACCGTATGTACTCGAGTATAAGCCAAGATTTTCAGCCCATTTTTTTGGGCTGAAAGTCCCCCTCTCGGCTTATACTCGAGTCATACCCAGGGGGTCGGCAGGGGAGGGGGAGCGGGGGCTGTCTAGTTATACTTACCTGCTCTGGCGCGGTCCCTGCTTCTCCCAGCGCTGCAACTTCTTCCTGTACTGAGTGGTCACATGGTACCGCTCATTACAGCAATGAATATGCGACTCCACCTCCCATAGGGGTGGAGCCGCATATTTATTGCTGTAAATGAGCGGTAACTGTGACCGCTCAATACAGGAAGAAGATGCAGTGCCGGGAGAAGCAGGGACCGCGCCGGGAGCATGGGGCCATAATGAACGGTGCAGAGCATTATATGGGGCACAGCTTTATGTGGAGCATCTATGGGGCCATAATGAACGGTGCAGAGCATTATATATGGCACAGCTTTCTATGGAGCATCTATGGGGCCATAATGAACGGTGCAGAGCATTATATGTGGCACAGCTTTATGTGGAGCATCTATGGGGCCATAATGAACGGTGCAGGACATTATATGTGGCACAGATTTCTATGGAGCATCTATGGGGCCATAATGAACGGTGCAGAGCATTCTATATGGCACAGATTTCTATGGGGCATAATGAACGGTGCAGAGCATTATATATGGCACAGCTTTATATGGAGCATCTATGGGGCCATAATGAACGGTGCAGAGCATTATATATGGCACAGATTTATGTGGAGCATCTATGGGGCCATAATGAATGGTGCAAAGCATTATATATGACACAGCTTTATATGGCACATCTATGGGGCCATAATGAACGGTGCAGGACATTATATGGGGCACAGATTTCTATGGAGCATCTATGGGGCCATAATGAACGGTGCAGAGCATTCTATATGGCACAGATTTCTATGGAGCATCTATGGGGCCATAATGAACGGTGCAGAGCATTATATGTGGCACAGCTTTATGTGGAGCATCTATGGGGCCATAATGAACGGTGCAGGACATTATATGGAGCATCTATGGGGCCATAATGAACGGTGCAGAGCATTCTGTATGGCACAGATTTCTATGGAGCATCTATGGGGCATAATGAACGGTGCAGAGCATTATATATGGCACAGCTTTATATGGAGCATCTATGGGGCCATAATGAACGGTGCAGACCATTCTATATGGCACAGATTTCTAAGGAGCATCTATGGGGCCATAATGAACGGTGCAGAGCATTATATATGGCACAGCTTTATGTGGAGCATCTATGGGGCCATAATGAACGGTGCAGAGCATTATATATGGCACAGCTTTATGTGGAGCATCTATGGGGCCATAATGAACGGTGCAGAGCATTCTATATTGCACAGCTTTCTATGGAGCATCAATGAGGCCATAATGAACGGTGCAGAGCATTATATATGGCACAGCTTTATGTGGAGCATCTATGGGGCCATAATGAACGGTGCAGAGCATTATATGTGGCACAGATTTCTATGGAGCATCTATGGGGCCATAATGAACGGTGCAGAGCATTCTATATGGCACAGCTTTCTATGGAGCATCTATGAGGCCATAATGAACGGTGCAGAGCATTATATATGGCACAGCTTTATATGGAGCATCTATGAGGCCATAATGAAGGGTGCAGAGCATTATATATAGCACAGCTTTATATGGAACATCTATGAGGCCATAATGAACGGGGCACAGCTTTATATGGAGCATCTATGGAGCAATAATGAACGGTATGGAGCATCTATTTTTATTTTTGAAATTCACCGGTAGCTGCTGCATTTCCTACCCTAGGCTTATACTCGAGTCAATAAGTTTTCCCATTTTTTTGTTGCAAAATTAGGGGGTCAGCTTATACTTGGGTCGGCCTATACTCGAGTATATACGGTACATGCAGTTTTACCTGCAATGTCTGAGCAAATAATGGTGTTAAAGAGTACTGACTACTGGGGAAGCGAAACCATTGCTTCATTGTAAGGCTATGTGCACACGTCAGGATTTTCTGCAGAATTTTCCTGAACAAAACCGGACTTTTTCTGCAGGAAACCCGCATGCGTTTTTTTCGCGTTTTTTGTGCATTTTTTTTCCAGAGCTTCCCTCTGGATTAAATAGTGGCAAAAATGTAAAAAATCCGCAAAATTAATGAACATGCTGCGTTTTTTTACCGCGATGTGTTTTTTTTTCGTGGAGAAAAACGCATCATGTGCACAAAAATTGCAGAATGCATTAAAAATTATGGGATGCTTATGTATGCGTTTTTTAAGCGTTTTTTCCACAGAAAACGGCCGAAAAAAACACGAAAAATCCTGAATGTGTGCACATAGCCTATGTGGCTATTTTTTACAAAGTTTACACGATCGTATTTCATGATAAGCTTGGAGGCCTGGTGTTATATTGGGCAGAATTAATCGTATCTGCAGTTCTGTCATTTTAAATCCTTAGTTAAATGGCTAACTCAGTGATGGGACTTCTTGTGTCACTCCCAGGTCTCTATGGCTACACTTATTAGGTCTTACAGAGACCGCGTTTAATGGGATGCTTGTTTAATACCAAAAGTATTATAGTGTATTATTTGACCATAGAAGCCCATAGAAGTCCCAAGTCCCTATCTGGGAGACAAGTAAAAAGAATACATTTAAAAATATTTAAAGAGAGCGAAAAATAAGTTTCCCCCTTGCTCTGTTTTGTTAAAAACAAACAGTTTTTGGTGTCAAAGCTTCTGTTAAAACTAGAGTTGGTGCAAATTAGTTGGCGCATTCCATCCGCCATGATTGTGGTCTGTGGCCACTGCCCAGAAGCCAGAATACTGCCTCTTACATGTCGTCATACACAGCTCTTCACGAGAAATGGAGACGCTACGGGTATCGAAAAATGGCACAATTTTTTTTTTTAACAAAGTTTGGAATTTTTTTTCACCACTTAGATAAAAAAGAACCTAGACATGTTTGGTGTCTATGAACTCATAATGAACTGGAGAATCATAATGGCAGGTCAGTTTTAGCATTTAGTCAACCTAGAAAAAAAGCCAAACAAAAAAAAAAATGTGTAGGATTGCACTTTTTTTGCAATTTCACCACACTTGGAATTTTTTTCCCGTTTTCTAGTACACGACATGATAAAAACAATAATGTTTTCAAAAGTACAACTTGTCTCGCAAAAAATAATGGGATTGTAACATGAAGTTTTGTAAAACGGCCCCAGCAATTAAAAGCATTTTTTAACAAAAGTCCCCAAAGCGCGTTGCTCTTAACAAATGTGACATGGACATCTGGTGTGAGACTCCTGTTCCATATGCTGCTGTAAATGACTGCCAGTGACTCAATTAATGGAGATCTCTCAGAGTGTTGGTTGTAAGGTGACAAGAGACAGTAGAGTGGACAAATAATGTTCTCCTTACTGCCACAATGCAGATTGGACGAGGTAAAACTAACAATGTTCTTTTTCTGGTCTATGCAGATACAACTCCAAGCTATAAATGGCTATATTATGTATACCAACATATCCCTATAGTATTAGAAACGTTTAGATTTTATCAATGTATTCTTATATTATACCCTTCACTCCCCAAGCCTGTTTTCATCTTCATGACCAGGCCAAATTTTACAATTCTGACCACTGTCACTTCATGAGCTTATTGATCTGGAACGCCTCAACATATCCCACTGATTATGTTTTTTCGTGACATTTTGCGCTTCATGATGGTGGTAAATTTGTTTGATTTGACTTGCGTTTATTTGTGAAATTATTGAAAATTTGGTGAAAATGTATCCCCGTAAACCTGAAAGTTATGTCACACAAAATAGTTACCGTAATAAATAACGTTTCCCGCATGTCTAATTTAAATCTGCATACATTTTTTCGTTAGGAGGTTACAAGGGTTAAAAGTTGAGCAGCAATTTCTCATTTTTTTCGAACAAAATCAGTTTTTTTTTTTAGAGACTACATAATTTTTGAAGTCACTTTGAGGGGCCTATATGACAGAAAATACCCAAACGGGATACCATTCTAAAAACTGCACCCATCAAAGGTGCTCAAAACTACATTCAAGAAGATTGTTAACCCTTCAAGTGCTTCACAGGAATTAAAGAAATGTGAAAGGAAAAAAATGAACATTTTACTTTTTTTCACAAAAATGTTATTTTAGCCTCAATTTTTTCTTATTTTCACAAGGTTAACAGGAGAAAATTTCCCCCAAAATTTATTGCTCAATGGAACAGTGGAATGTTCAGTGGAACATTACTGTTTTGGTGCACTGCAGGGCTTGGAGGGGAAGGAGCACCGTTTGACTTTTTGAACGCAAAATTGGCAGGAATAGATAGCGGACGCCATGTTGAGTTTGGAGAGCCCCTGATGTGCCTAAGCAGTGGAAACCCCCCCCACAAGTGACACAAGTTTGGAAACTAGACCCCAGTAGGAATTTATCTAGATGCATGATGAGCACCTTGAGTCCCAAGGTGCTCACAGAAGTTTACAATGTTAAGCCGTGAAAATAAAAAATAACATTTTTTCCACAAAAATGTTGTTTTAGCCCCAAATTTTTATTGTCACAATGGCAGCAAGAGAAAATGGACCCCAAACATTTTTGTGCATTTTCTGTAGAGTACGTCAGTACCCTATTTGTGGGGGAAAACTATTGTTTGTGCTTATGGCAGGGCTTGGAAAGGAAAGTGATTTGCTTTGAAACAATAGTTTTTTTTTTCGAATGAACTTCGGCGTCATGTCGTGTTTGGAAAGCCCCTAATGTGCCTAAACAGTGGAAAATCCCTCACAAATGCCTCCATTTTGGAAACTAGACCCCTCAAGGAATGTATTTAGACATGTGGTGTGTACCTTGACACCAGAGGGGATTCACAGAAGTTTATAACATTGAATTTATTTTTTCCACAAAAATGTTTTTTTTTAGCCCCCCAAATTTTTCATTTTCACAAGGATAACAGAAGAAATTGGACCCCAAGATTTGTTCTGCAATTTCTCCTTTGTATACTAGTACTTTGTACGTGGTTGAAAACTACTTCTCAGGCACAGTGCAGAGCTCAAAGGGAAGAAGCGCCATATCGGATTTCTAATTTTGATGGAATGGTTTGAGGGTGCCATGTCACATTGACAGAATCCCTGAGAGGGCAGAACCGCAGAAACACCTCCTTAAGTGACCTCATTTTACATATTTCACCTCCAATGAATTCATCTAGGGGTGCAGTGAACATGTTCCCCCACAGGATTTTAGATCATTGGTGGTGAAGAAAGAAAATAACATTTTCTTTCTAGTAAAATGTTGTTTTAGCTCGAAGTTTTTAATTTTAATAAGGGCTAATCAGGAAAAATGGACCTTTCAGTTTGTTGTACAATTCCTCCTGAGTGTGCCAATACCCTACATGTAATCAAACACTACTTTTCTGGCACAGTGCAAAGCTCAAAAGGGAAGGAGGGCCATATTATAGTACAGATTTTACTGTTATGGTTTGCGGGTGCCATGATCCACTGGACTAGCCCCTCAGGTGCCACAACAGTAGAACCCCGATAAGTGACCCCATTTTACAAACTACACCTCTCAATGAATTCATCTAGGGATGCAGTGATCATACTGACATCACTGGTGTGTCACAGAATTTTATACCATTGTGCAGTAAAGAGCAAATATTTACATTTTTACAACAAAAATGTTATTTCTGCTGTACATAGAAATACTCCATATGTGGCTGTACAGTACTACTTTGCCATACGGAGTGACTTGGGAGGGACAGAGCGTTATTTGCCTCCTGGAACGCAGATTTTCCTAGAATAGTTTGCAGACTCCATATAAAGAGCCCCTAAGTGCCAGAAGGGCAGAATTCCCTCTCAAGTGACCCCATTTTGGAAATTATAACCCTTGCAAATCTGCTATTGTAGTGCCTGTACATTGTAGTGCCCCCATATATTGTAGTACCTAGTAGATTATTCCCAGGTTGTGCTTTAGGAGACATGTACCCTTAATTTAAGCGACCTTTCATCACTGCAGAAATGCCGAATGTGGATGCTAAATGCGGTTCAGGCACAGTGGTATTCAGTTTTTGCACCGCCATATTTGAGAGCTATAATTTTTCCATGTTTCTACAGACAGTCATATGATGGCTTGTTTTTTTGCGGGACGAGTTGATGTTTTTATTGGTACCATGTTATTCCAATTTTTGGGAGGCGGAATGAACAAAAAAACAGTATCTCAGGAATTGTTTTTTTATTATTTATGCCGTTCCGTGTGTGGTAAAATTGATACGGCAGTTTCGTTCTTTGGGTCAGTATGATTACAGCGATATGACATTTTATAATTTTTTTTGTATTGGCGCTTCTACACAAGAAAAACTATTTTGTATAAAAAAGAATTATTTTGGCATCGCTTTATTCTGAGAGCTATAACTTTTTTATTCTCTGCTGATCGAGCTGTATGGCGGCTTGTTTTTTTGCAGGATAAGATGATTTCAGCAGTACCATTTTTATTCACATTCGACTTTTTGTTAATGTTTTCTTTCACTTTTTGTTCTGTGCTATGATGAAAATGCATAGTTTATTTTTTCTTTTTTACGGTGTTCATTGAAGGGGTTTACTAGTGGGACAGTTTTATAGGTCAGGTCAGTCTGGATGCGGCAATACCAAACATATACTTTTTTGTTTGTTTTGTTACATAAAAATACATATTTATGGGTATACTTTTTTTTTAAATTTGAGATTTAAAAAAAAATAGTTTTACATGTTTTGATAACTTTTTTTTGTAACTTTTGTTACTTAGGCCCTCTACAGGATTTCAACTGTCTGATTACTAGTATAATTCATTGCAGAGCACCAACTGTAGACCATGCTCTGACATCGGTCACAGCATTTATGGGGTTAAATTGCTGGGGGGGCGGTGCAGGCAGTCAATAGCAGGTGTCCGCTTTCATGTTAGCGGAACATTCCGTGGTCTTCCACAGTGCATAGCCCCTGTGCCCTCTCGATCGCCAGGACGTATGTGCATACAAGGTCCGGTTAGAAAAAAATGGTGTGTGTGCCTCAACACTTTCACCTCCAGGCAATTTTCCATTTTTGTCCCCTCCCCCTTCTTCCAAAAACCCTAACTTTTTTGGTCACTATAGCCATATGAGGGCTTGTTTTTTTCGGAACAGTTTATACTTTTGCGTTACACCATTCATTTTTTTTATGTGATCCACTGGAAAGCAGGAAAAAAATTCCAAGTACATTAAAATTGTAGAAAAATGCAATTCCACACCATTTAAAAAAAAAAGTTATTATGTTCTGTTTATGAGCAATATGTTTCTCCAGTTCAGTTCGAGTACGCAGATTCCAAACATGTGTAGTTTTTTGAAGTTGTGAAACCAATATTTCTGAAATTTTGTAAGAAATATCTTTTAGCTTTGGTCGCTATCTTCTGAGACCTGTAACGTTTTCATTTTTGAGGATATGGGGCTGGGTGAGGACTTATTTTTTGCATCCTTAGAGTACTTTTTATTTGATACCATTGTAGGGTAGATATGATGTTTAGATCCCTTCTCATTGAATGTTATTGCAATGTTGTGGTGACCAAAAAAACGGAATTCTGGCGTTTTGATTTTTTTTTTATCATGCCTCTAACCAATCGGATTCATTTATTTTATAATTTGATTGGTCATTTACGACCGCAACAATTTCAAATATGTGTATTTTTTAAAATTTTTATTTGTAATGGAGCAACTTGTGTTTTTTATATTTCAAAACTTTTTTTCACTTTTTACTGTATTTAAAGGTGCTGCAATCATCTGATCACTTATGCTCTGTATAGAGTAAATCACGATCTTCTATGAACTCCAGCTACGGGCTGACTTTCACAGGAGGATCGTAATGAAAAGCATGGGGGGCTTCAGCAGACCTTTGGCTGTCATGAAAACCCATCGGTGCCCCGATTGAAGTGTGGAATGACGCGCCGCCTACCAGCGCTTGTTAAATGCCGCTGTCAGAGCTGTTCCACCCGCGGCTGTTAAAGCCTGATGGTGGCTGATTAAATCACCCATCATTTTAAGACATGGTGTGGGTAAATTGTGTGTAGCAATCCCCAAGCATGCTCAGCATATGGAAACAGATGAGCAAGCTCATAGTGACTTGTACAGAACGAGATGTGTGTCTATTTGGCTATTGGACCCTATACCTTTTCCCAGCTGCCGTAATCCTCAGGTAGAAGTAAGAAGAACCCCATTTTCAGCAGCTGGGCCCACTGTGGATTAGTGATTAATGGTTTTGTGGGAAGAAACCCCTTAAAATGTAATTTTCGTGTATTCAATCTATTCTATTAAACTATTTGTTAGGCTATTCTCCTCGGTGTCATAAGGAAATTAACTCCGAATAGCAATTAGTCTTAGAAATTTCCAGCATAAATGTTTACTTTGGTTTTGGTTGTTTTCCGGTGCTGTATAAACAGATTTAGACAGTCTCATTCAGGCTATTGATCATTATTTAGCGAACCTTCCTTCTCTAGGGTCAAGGAGTGAACTTTAAATGGAAAGCAATCAGCAACTGCTGAAATCAATTTAATTATTTTATTCTGCCTCCCAGCAAATGACAGAATGAAGAAGAAAAGAAAAGGAGGGATTCTCCTGAGAAGCCACTTAGAATGCACGCTCCGAAATGCTGCAAATTAAATGCCAAAAAGATTCAAGAAATTTGACATAACCTTCTAACATTTATCTTTTTCCAACAAACTGCTCCCTTGTAGTATTCCACACTCAAATATATTATAATTATATAATCAAAATTGGAATTAAAGCATAGTGGGTCATTTTTTCACTTGTCTTAATAAATGCCATGCCTGTAATTGCTTTGCTGCTTGGTAGCCCCTGTGTATTTACATTCCCACAGATCAGTTTTATTAACTTAATTTTCTCTAAAAATAAACTTTTCTTCTATGAGTACTATATACAGGATCTAATGAATAGAGGTTAGTCACTGGTGGCCCTTTGGACCAAAGAACCATAATATTCAGCCTCCCTCTCTTGTAAGGCTAAAGATGCAAAAGCCTAGAGAGAGTGGAACACTTTACCCTTTTTTTATTTTTTATTTTTTTTTGTAGCATGGAAAGAATAAAATAGGGGTAGACCAGTTTTTGCAAAATAATAATAAACATTTTTATTTATATAGCGCTAACATATTCCGCAGCACTTTAGAATTAACTAGCAGAAGAGCCCGGCGTTGCCTGGGCATAGTAAATATCTGTGGTTAGTTATAGCACGTCACTTCTCTTATTTTCCCATCACGCCTCTCATTTTCCCAATCACATCTTTAATTTTCCCCCTCACATCTCTCATTTTCTCCCTCACACCTCTCATTTTCTCCCTCACTCCTCTCATTCCCCCCTAACACTTGTCATTTCGACCTCACATCTGTCATTTTCCGATCACTCCACTATTTTCCCTCACTCCTCTCATTTTGCACTCACACCTTTTCATTTTCACCTCACACCTCTCATTTTCACCTCAGTATATACATGTTTGTCATCTCCCTTATATATAGTATACACCTGTATGTCATCTCCTGTATATAGTATATACCTGTATGTCATCTCCCCTGTATATAGTATATACCTGCTGTGTGTCATCTCCCCTGTATACAGTATATACCTGTATGTCATCTCCTCCTATATATAGTATATACCTGTATGTCATCTTCTCCTATATATAGTATATACCTGTATGTCATCTCCTTCTATATATAGTATATACCTGTGTCATCTCCTCCTGTATATAGTATATACCTGTGTGTCATCTCCCCTGTATATAGTATATATCTGTGTCATCATCTCCTGTATATAGTATATACCTGTATGTCATCTTCTATATATAGCATATACCTGTATGTCATCTCCTCCTGTATATAGTATATACCTGTAGGTAATCTGCTCCTGTATATAGTATATACCTGTGTGTCATCTCCTCCTGTATATAGTATGTACCTGTATGTCATCTCCTCCTCTATATAGTATATACCTGTGTGTCATCTCTCCTGTATATAGTATATATCTGTGTGTCATCTCCCCTGTATATAGTATATACCTGTGTGATCTCCTGTATTAGACCTCGTTCACACGTTATTTGCTCAGTATTTTTACCTCAGTATTTGTAAGATAAATTGGCAGCCTGATAAATCCCCAGCCAACAGGAAGCACTCCCCATGGCAGTATATATTAGCTCACACATACACATAATAGACAGGTCATGTGACTGACAGCTGCCGTATTTCCTATATGGTACATTTGTTGCTCTTGTAGTTTGTCTGCTTATTAATCAGATTTTTTTTTTTGAAGGATAATACCAGACTTGTGTGTGTTTTAGGGCGAGTTTTGTTTGTCAAGTTGTGTGTGTTGAGTTGTGTGTGGCGACATGCATGTAGCGACTTTTGTGAGATGAGTTTTGTGTGGCAACATGCGTGTAGCAACTTTTTGTGTGTCGAGTTGCATGTGACAGGTTAGTGTAGCAAGTTGTGTGCAGCAAGTTTTGCGCATGGCGAGTTTTGCGCGTGGCGAGTTTTATGTGTGGTGCCTTTTGAATATGTGCAAGTTTTGTATGAGGCAACTTTTGCATGTGTTGCAAATTTTGTGCATGTGGCAATTTTTCCGCGTGTGCAAGTTTTGCGTGTGGCGAGTTTTCCATGAGGTGAGTTTTGCACTTGTGGCGAGTTTTGCGTGAGCCTAGTTTTTGCATGTGGCGAGTTTTGCGCGTGGCGAGTTTTGAGCGGCGACTTTTGTGTTTCGACTTTTATGTGGCGAGGTTGGTGTATGTGTGGTGAAATGTGTGCTGAGGGTGGTATATGTGTTCAAGCACATGGTAGTGTGTGGCGCATTTTGTGTGTGTGTTCATATCCCAGTGTGTGGTGAGTATCCCATGTCGGGCCCCAGCATAGCAAATGTACGGTATATACTCTTTGGTGCCATCGCTCTCATTCTTTAAGTCCCCCTTGTTCACATCTGGCAGCTGTCAATTTGCCTCCAACACTTTTCCTTTCACTTTTACCCATTATGTAGATAGGGGCAAAATTGTTTGGTGAATTGGAAAGCGCGGGGTTAAAATTTCACCTCACAATATAGCCTATGACGCTCTCGGGGTCCAGACGTGTGACTGTGCAAAATTTTGTGGCTATGGCTGCGACGCCTCCAACACTTTTCCTTTCACTTTTTCCCCATTATGTAGATAGGGGCAAAATTGTTCGGTGAATTGGAAAGCGCGGGGTTAAAATTTCACCTCACAATATAGTCTATGACGCTCTCGGGGTCTAGACGTGTGACTGTGCAAAATTTTGTGGCTGTAGCTGCGACGGTGCAGATGCCAATCCCGGACATACATACATACCGTATATACTCGAGTATAAGCCGACCCGAGTATAAGCCGACCCCCCTAATTTGGCCACAAAAAACTGGGAAAACTTATTGACTCGAGTATAAGCCTAGGGTGGAAATGCAGCATTTACCGGTGAATTTCAAAAATAAAAATAGATCATTATTTCCCCATAGCTGTGCCATATAGTGCTCTGCACCGTTCATAATTCCCCATAGCTGTGCCCCATATAGTGCTCTGCCCCATGCAGTGCTCTGCACCGTTCATTTTGTCCCATAGCTGTGCCCCATACAGTGCTCTGCACCGTTCATATATCCTCATAGCTGTGCCCCATACAGTGCTCTGCACCGTTCATATATCCTCATAGCTGTGCCCCATACAGTGCTCTGCACCGTTCATATATCCTCATAGCTGTGCACCATACAGTGCTCTGCACCGTTCATATATCCTCATAGCTGTGCACCATACAGTGCTCTGCACCGTTCATATATCCTCATAGCTGTGCCCCATACAGTGCTCTGCACCGTTCATATATCCTCATAGCTGTGCCCCATACAGTGCTCTGCACCGTTCATATATCCTCATAGCTGTGCCCCATACAGTGCTCTGCACCGTTCTTATATCCTCATAGATGTGCCCCATACAGTGCTCTGCACCGTTCATTTTGTCCCATAGATGCTCCACATAAATCTGTGCCGCCGCCGCTGCTGCAATAAAAAAAAAAACACATACTCACCTTTCTTGCTTGCAGCTCCCAGCGTCCGGTCCCGGCGTCTCTCTGCTCTGACTAATCAGGCAGAGGGCGCCGCGCACACTATATGCGTCATCGCGCCCTCTGACCTGAACAGTCAGAGCGGAGCGACGCCGGGAAGATGGAGCAGCTCCCGGCGGCTGGAACGCGGACAGGTGAATATTACATACTTACCTAGTCCCAGCGATCCTGACGCTCCCTCTGCCTGTCACAGCTGTCTTCGGTGCCGCAGCCTCTTTGTCTATCAGCGGTCACCGACACCGCTGATTAGAGAAATGAATACGCGGCTCCACCCCTATGGGAGGTGGAGCCGCCTATTCATTTTTCTAATGAGCGGTCCCACGTGACCGCTGAAGAGGGGAAGAAGCTGCAGCACAGAAGACCGTGGGACGGCAGGGGGAGCGCCAGGATCGCTGGGACTAGGTAAGTATACCTCAGCGCCCTCTCCCCCTCACCCGCCGACCCCACCGCTACCGTGACTCGAGTATAAGCCGAGAGGGGCACTTTCAGCCCAAAAATTTGGGCTGAAAATCTCGGCTTATACTCGAGTATATACGGTACATACATACACACACACACACATTCAGCTTTATATATTAGATTAGGGACATGTACAGAGAATAAAAACAATACAAAGTAACATGTTTCCAAAGTTACAGGAGGAGTGAGGACCCTGCTCACAAGCTTACAATCTATAAAATGCAAAAGCCAGTTAGCAATAGCTTCACTATATGGTCTGTGCTTAGTGGCCAAATCATAAATACTTCTATAGACCTCAGTAGAAAGAAGCGCTCAAAGCCACGCGCCTCGGGTATGTGTTTCCTGGGAATTGTCTGGCCCTGCATTTCATCAACCAATAGATGTTTAACCCCTTAACGACCGCCGATACGCCATTTAACGGCGGCAGTTAAGGGTACTTAAACCACAGCGCCGTTAATTAACGGCGCTGTGGAAAAAGAGAATAGCGCCCCCCCAGAGTCGGATTTTCTCTGGGATCTCGGTTGCCGGGAGTAGCTGAGACCCCAGAGAACATGATTCGGGGGGGGGGGGTGTTTTACTGACCCCCGAGTTTCGATCGCTGGTAATTAACCGTTTACCGGCGATCGCAAAAAAAAACAAAACGCGATTTCCCTTTTAATTTCTCTGTCCTCCGATGTGATTGCACATCAGAGGACAGAGAAATGGGGTCCCCGATAGCCCCCCCGATACTCACCTGTCTCCCCCGGTGCTCCTCGTGGCTCCCGATGGGCGCCGCCATCTTTTTCCAGCAAAAAAATGGTGGGCGCATGCGCAGTGCGCCCCCCGGCCGGCACCGGGAGGATCTTTGAGGTCTCGGCTGCCGGGGGTAGCTGAGACCCCAAAGAACATGATCGGGGTCAGCTTTTACGGACCCCTGTTTTGCGATCGCCGGTAATCAACTGTTTACCGGCGGATGCAAAAAAAAAAAAGCGATGTGTAATTCTCTGTTTTCTGATGTGATCGCACATCAGAGGACAGACAAATAGGGGGATTCGGGCACCCTATTATACTTACCGGTGTCCCTGGGTCCTCCTGCGTCCTCTCCTGCCCGCCGGCTTCTTCATCGGGAAAGAAAATGGCGGGCGCATGCGCAGTGCGCCCGCCATCTGCCGGCCGGCAGGAGAGAGCAGTTGGGGCTAAAATTAGTGTTAGGGTTGGGGCTAAATTTAGGGTTAGGGCTAGGGTTAGGGTTAGAGCTAGGGTTAGGCTTCTTTCACACTTGCGTCGGTACGGGGCCATCGCAATGTGTCGGCCCGATGTACCGACGCATGTTGTGAAAATTGTGCACAACGTGGGCAGCGGATGCAGTTTTTCAACGCATCCGCTGCCCAGTCTATGTACTGGGGAGGAGGGGGCAGAGTTATGACCACGCATGCGTGGAAATGGCGGACGCGACGTACAAAAAAAAGGTTACATTGAACTTTTTTGTGACGGCGGTCCGCCAAAACACAGCGGATCCAGTGCATGACGGACACGACGTGTGGCCATCCGTCGGCAATACAAGTCTATGGGCAAAAAAGGCATCCTGCGGGCACATTTGCAGGATCCGTTTTATGTCCAAAATGACGGATTGCGATGGATGCCACACGACGCAAGTGTGAAAGTAGCCTTAGGGTTAAATTTAGGGTTAGGGTTAAGGTTGGGGCTGAATTTAGGGTTTTGGTTAGGGCTAAAGTTAGGGCTAGGGTTGGGGCTAAAATTAGGGTTAGGGTTAGGGTTGGGGCTAAAATTAGGGTTAGGGTTGGAGCTAAAGTTAGGGCTAGGGTTGCGGCTAAAGTTAGGGTTAGAGCTGGTATTAGGGTTGGTATTAGGGTTAGGGTTGGCATTAGGGTTACGTTTGGGATTAGGGTTAGGTTTGGGATTAGGGTTAAGGTTAGGGTTGGGATTAGGGTTAGGGGTGTATTGGGATTAGGGTAAGGTTTGAGGTTAGGGTTGAGATTAGGATTAGGGGTGTGTTGGATTTAGGGTTTTGATTAGGGTTGAGATTTGGGTTGTTTTGGGGTTAGGGTTGTGATTATCGTTAGGGTTGTGATTAGGATTATGGATCGGGTTGGGATTAGGGTTAGGGGTGTGTTGGGGTTAGGGTTGGAGTTAGAATTGGGGGATTTCCACTGTTTAGGTACATCAGGGGGTCTCCAAACACAACAGCCAATTTTGCGCTCATAAAGTCAAATGGTGCTCCTTCCTGAGCTCTACCGTGCGCCTAAACAGTGGTTTACCCCCACATATGGGGCATCAGTGTACTCGGGATAAATTGGACAACAACTTTTGGGGTCCAATTTCTCCTGTTACCCTTGTGAAAATAAAAACTTGGGGGCTAAAAAATCTTTTTTGTGGGGAAAAAAATATTTTTTATTTTCACGACTCTGCATTATAAACTTCTGTGAAGCACTTGGGCATTCAAAGTTCTCACCACACATCTAGATAAGTTCCTTGGGGGGGTCTAGTTTCCAAAATGGGGTCACTTGTGGGGGAGTTCTACTGTTTAGGTACATCAGAGGCTCTGCAAACGCAACATAACGCCCACAGACCATTCTATCAAAGTCTGCATTCCAAAACAAGGCTCCTTCCAAGCTCTGCCGTGCGCCTAAACAGTGGTTTACCCCCACATATGGGGTACCAGCATACTCAGGACAAATTAGACAACAACTTTTGGGGTCCAATTTCTCTTGTTACCCTTGTGAAAATAAAAACTTGGTGGCTAAAAAATCTTTTTTGTGGAAAAAAAATATTTTTTATTTTCACGACTGTGCATTATAAACTTCTGTGAAGCACTTGGGCATTCAAAGTTCTCACCTTACATCTAGATAAGTTCCATGGGGGGTCTAGTTTCCAAAATGGCGTCACTTGTGGGGGATTTCTACTGTTTAGACACATCAGGGGCTCTTCAAACGCGACATGGCGTCCGATCTCAATTCCAGCCAATTCTACATTGAAAAAGTAAAATGGCACTTCTTCTCTTCCAAGCTCTGTTGTGCGCCCAAACAGTGGGTTACCCCCACATATGGGGTATCGACATACTCGGGAGAAATTGCACAACAACTTTTGTGGTCTATATAGACTAGCTGGGTAGTAATCCAAGAGAGAATATACAACAGCAATAGCGGTTGGATACTTAATAAAACTTAGCTTTTAATAAATACTAAATAAAAAATTACAGAAAACCACAAAGAAAAAGAATCAGGGACCTGTGATGGATGTGCCCTTAACCTAACACAGAAAGGGGAAGACAAATAGACGTAGACACACAACAAAAAATTGACTGTTGTAGTCCCAATATTGTCAAATAGGGACCAACAATAGTAGCAAATAATGCAAAAAATAAGGATGTCCTACTCAAAGCATACCTCTCTATACGTAATTGCTGCAATAATATGGTGTCCCATGTAACGTAATTAGGGACCATATCCACATAATAGATAGTGCAGACCACAAAAATAGACCGAGAGTGTAGCCATAAAAGACCCCCTTTTTTTTAAAGATGCAGATATCGCTACAGGGCGCATGCGGTGCCACCACCCGTTACTTGTTATATGTAAAGATGCCCCGGGTTACAGTAACAGTCAATAAGCAGTACGTCACCAAAGCCTCAAGGAAAAATATAAATAGTGCACTAAGCCACATATAGAACGGAATTATATACCCCCATTGCAATGCTAATGAGCGTTCAAAAAGTGGCCAGTGCAATCCATATACCTTTTGCATGAAAGCGACATCCTCTCTGGATGCACCCTAAATCAATGCAAACATATAAACTTGCACAGACAAAGTCCCGCTCACTGCTGCGGGCAAACACCACTACATGTATAGCCCACTGTTGTGGGTGGATCTCACCAGAGTCTGACGGTTTTCTCTGCCATAGTGAGGACACTCAATGTAGTGAGGTAATGGTGAGGCCGTGACATAAGACAGCGTCTCCCGACGCGTTTCATCCTACCGGAATCATCAGGGGAGTAGCAGGGTATGACTGAGCCGCCTTACCGATCTCCCTCGCTCCTGTGTCATTTGTATGTTCGGACCGCCAGCGCGTCAGAGAGACTCCGCCCTTGGCGTGTGACGCGTCTGGGGTCATATGAAATACTTCCGGTGTGGTAGGTTACTCGTCTGGTATGCTTGGAATGCAAACCGGGCACCCCAGTGGAATGCACGAGGTGCGCCTGCGGCGTAGACCAGAGCAGTGGCTAACCTTTACACCGTACCTATAGTGTGGGACAATGCTGTCAAAGTAGATGAACATTAAGAATCCCAAGTAGGGCTGCACCACATAAGGGTGAAGCGATGAATATAAACAAACACCCCTTATGGACAAGCCCTAAAAAGGGGCGGATACTTAGAATCTAGCGCCGACCCATACCCAAAGTAGCATGATACAGAATTGACCCATACCAATAATGGAATGACCCAAAATAGGGAAAAAGATGACCTGAGGTAAAGAAACTTAAATTGACAAAACACAAATTATGACACGAACCAAAAAAAGAAAAAAATGGCTATGAATTCAATTACTTGGACGTGACACCACGGACCTATATACTAATGAGAAACAGAGAGTGCAGTGGATGTGCCGGGGAGCCTGCAGACCCTATTGAAGACTAAACCTATTATTCTATCTGTGCCCTGCCTGTCGCGGAGGTTGGCACCCTAAGAGAGAAATACGCAGAGAAAAGGCGCCCCCACTCAACGGAGGCTGTCCCTAACTGCATAGCCCTATTTTGTCCCTAAATTGTGCATGGGTGATAGGAAAGTAGATATGCAAGCAGTACATGGTTATGGAGCATACTTTTGAGGGTGGAGGGGGGGGGGCATTTCACCCTACCGTCTGAAAACTGCCTAACGCGGGGGTTGGCACCCTAAAATCCTTCGCAATGGCGCCCCCACTCCACGGCGGCTTTCCCTCATTGCAAGACCCTTAATCGCGATGTACAGATGGAAAGTGAATTCTATAGAAAACAGCTATAGGGTTGTAACTCATTCATGCCTGCTGGCTGCACAGTTCTCAGGGTGAATATCCACCTGCTCTCTTTTTGCAGGATCAATTTATCCCAATCCCCTCCCCTTGCTGGAGGGGTTATTTTATCAATGCCGATAAAAGAAATTTTTTTGGGGTTACCTTGATGGAAATTATTCATGTGGGTTGCCACTGGGGTTTCTCTTCTGTTGGCAATATCCCGGAGATGTTCCCCAACCCTCTTCCGAAATTCCCTCTTTGTCTTGCCCACATATTCCAAACCGCACTCACAGGTGGCTTTGTAAATCACACCTTTGGTACGACAATTAATGAAATGTCGGATGGAATATGAGGTGCCAGTTACACTGCTCTGAAAAGTTTTTGTTGATGTGATAGAGGCACAGGCCTTACATGTGCCACATTTGTAGCACCCTTTTGTTTGATTCATCCACCCAGGTCTGTTTTCTGGTTGGTAATGGCTGTGAACCAATCTGTCTGATAGAGATCTGCCTTTTTTATAGGTGATCTGAGGCCGTTCGGGGATATATTTGCTTATGTCATTATCCATCTGGAGTACAGACCAGTGTTTCATCAAAACATTTCTGACGTCACCCGCTCCATTGGAAAACCTGGTAATGAAGCGAATGACATCATTATCATCAACCTTAGGTTTGGGGATCAGTAACTGTTTCCTCTCTTTTTTCAGGGACTCCTTGTAGGCCCTATTGAGGATCCCTTCCTGGTAACCCCTTTCCAAAAATCTATTTTTCAGGTCATCTGCTTGTTCTTGGAAGGTGTCAGAGCTAGAGCAATTTCTACGAATTCTTAAATATTGCCCCTTTGGGATACCTCTTTTTAGTGTAACAGGGTGGTTACTTTCCCATCTAAGGGAAACATTGCTGTTTCCTTCCTGTGTGTTTTTGTACTGATCTCACCATCCTGCTTTCTTTCAATGCAGATGTCCAGAAATGCCAATTTTGTTGAATTCACCTCATGGGTAAAGTGGAGACATAGATCATTTGTATTGAGGCCTTCCACAAAGGTACCGAATTCAACGGCACTACCCTTCCAAATTACCAGGACATCGTCAATGTACCTTAACCAAAGTACTATCCTATCATCTGGACCTGCATTAGGATTACCGAAAACAGTTGTTTCCTCCCACCAGCCCAGGAGCAGATTTGCATACGAGGGCGCACAAGGGCTGCCCATCGCAGTGCCCCTGAGCTGGTGGAAGTACTTGCGATCAAATAAAAAAACATTACTGGTCAAACAGAATTCCAGGGCCTCCAAAATGAATTTGTTATGTTTTTCATACTGTATCCCTCTTGTACTCAGATAGTGGCTCACAGCCAACAGACCCTTGTCATGTGGGATGGATGAATACAAGGCCTCTACATCAATGCTCCCCAATATCATGTCGGGGTCTAGATATATACCATCCAGTTTACTTAGAAGGTCCGTGGTGTCACGTACAAAAGAATTCAGAGAGCCTACAAATGGTTTCAAAATTTTGTCAATATATATGCCGAGTCTTTCAGTTAAACTATTGTTACCGGAAACAATAGGTCTTCCTTTCAAGGGATTTGTGCCCTTGTGCACTTTGGGAAGACAGTAGAAGGTGGGCATGACCGGATTTCTTGGAAGCAGGAAATCTCTCTCATCCCTGCCCAAAACACCGTCATCATAACCCCTTCCAATTATGGACTTCAGTTTTTCCCCAAGGCACACCAGTGGGTTACCAGTCAAGACCCTATAATCCTCTGTTTTGTCGAGCAGGGAAAGACATAGGTCATGGTAATCGGTGGTATTCATGATGACCACATTGCCCCCTTTATCAGAAGGTTTTATTGTGATACTGTGGTCTTTTTCCAGATTTTGTGGTCTAATTTCTCCTGTTACCCTTGTGAAAATAAAAATTTGGGGGCAAAAAGATATTTTTTGTAGAAAAAATGCGATTTTTTTTATTTTCATGGCTCTACGTTATAAACTTCTGTGAAGCACCTGGGGGTTTAAAGTGCTTACCACACATCTAGATAAGTTCCTTAAGGGGTCTTGTTTCCAAAATGGTGTCACTTGTGGGGGGTTTCCACTGTTTAGGCACATCAGGGGCTCTCTAAACGTGACATGGCGTTCGATCTCAATTCTAGCCAATTCTGCATTGGAAAAGTCAAATGGCGCTCCTTCACTTCCAAGCTCTGCGGTGCGCGCAAACAGTGGTTTACCCCCACATATGGGGTATCGGTGTGTTCAGGAGAAATTGCATAACAAAATTTATAGTTACATTTCTGTTTTTACACATGTGAAAATAAAAAAAAATGGTTCTGAATTAAAATGTTTGCAAAAAAAAGTTGAATGTTCATTTTTTCCTTCCACATTGTTTCAGTTCCTGTGAAGCCCGTAAAGGGTTAATAAACTTCTTGAATGGGGTTTTGAGCACCTTTAGGGGTGCAGTTTTTAGAATGGTGTCACACTTGGTTATTTTCTATCATATAGACCCCTCAAAATGACTTCAAATGTGATGTGGTCCCTAAAAAAAAATGGTGTTGTAAAAATGAGAAATTGCCGGTCAACTTTTAACCCTTATAACTCCCTAACAAAAAAATTTTTTTTTCCAAAATTGAGCTGATGTAAAGTAGACATGTGGGAAATGTTATTTATTAACTATTTTTCATGACATATCTCTCTGATTTAAGGGCATAAAAATACAAAGTTTGAAAATTGCAAAATTGTAAAAATTTTCGCCATATTTCCATTTTTTTCATAAATAATCGCAAGTAATATCGAAGAAATGTCACGACTAACATGAAATGCAATATGTCATGGAAAAACAATTTCAGTATCAGCGGGATCCGTTAAAGCGTTCCAGAGTTATAACCTCATAAAGTGACAGTGGTCAGAATTGTAAAAATTGGCTCGGTCATTAAGTACCAAATTGGCTCTGTCACTAAGGGGTTAAAAGGAACTCTTGCATGGAGATGAATGGTCACTTCTCTGTTCTTCCCACACATATTCACAGCTGCTGTTTTAAAACCAATACCATTTACCCAGATTATTAATAATTTTCATGCCAGCAGAGGTCAGAGTAACGGCTTTATAGGGATCATAGACACCAGTGCAGATTGCGCTTTAATAAATGTCTCATCCATATTAGTACTCTGATACTTCTGTACACTAGAGTGGTCAGTCATAAAAAAAAACACTTAAAGGGAATCTGTGGGCAGGTTTTTGTTATGTAATTTGAGAACAGCATGAGATAGGGGTTAAAACACAGCATTCATTTATGTGTCACATGTCAAACTGTGTGCTGTTGTTTACTTACCGTGATTTTATCACCTGGTGATTATGATTGCAGTGACGAGCTGGTGCAGACTCTTGTCCGACTCCGCCCTCCTGAGATAAGCAGCTCACTGTCTATGGACATTGTATATACAGAGCCTGGTGTGGGCAGGGTTATCTTTTCAACTCTACTGCTTTGCTAAATCTAAGAACTCTGATTGTGTTAGAACCACTGCAAACAGCAAATTAAGTGATTCAGGGTCTCTCTTTTTACAACAGGCTGCTCAGATGAGGTAGCAGAAACCCACTGACAGATTCCCTTTAAAAAAGAACTGGTCATGACAATCAATCCACCCCTCCCTATCCACTTATGTGGTATTGTCATGAATCTCTTTGAAAAATAAGCTAAGGTATATTTTTATACAATCTAATGCTCCATAATTTAAAAATCCATGATTTAACCCACATGTAAATAAGGTTGCAGTGCTCGGTGCATGATCAAGCGTCTTCTTCCATGGCTCCATTTTCTACTCCGTGCCACCTTCTTCTGTTTCACTGACAGCCCACTAGGTTGGCTTCAAAGCCAAGTAGATAATACAGACAATAGAAAGGAGGCTGAGGCTCAGGAACTGCTCCGATCACATCTAATTTCCAATGTGGATTTTTCGGTTGTAGAGTGGCAGATTTTATCAATAAAGGTATACATTGGTTTATCGTTCAAAGAGCTGCATGACCATACAAGCAGTTTTGGGAGGGATGTGGAGGGTTGATTGATATGTCAGATTCCTTTTTACACAGATCAAACTGAGCAGTGTTAAGCAGCTGGACCCAAGAGCAGGAGACGGCCTTCCTGATTTCCAGGCATTGCTGTGGAACCATAACCACTCTTTCCAGTAGTCGGAGGAGAGGAGCACATTGGGAGGACATGATCTGTGTCCTCCCAGCAATCCTTTGTGATCACTGCTAATAACTGGCAGGTATTGGATCACTATGATCTCTGATCTGCTCGCAGAGAGTTGCCGGGATAACACAAATTCTGATATTCCAGCTTCCTATAATACACCTTTTGGTGAATGGCTGCTTTCGCACATTTAAGATCTGTTTCGATCTGCTTTGGTGGCTCCATTGTGGATCTGCCCAAAATTACCAGACCATATTTAACTGGAAAATGGATAGACACTGTGACAGAAATCTAACCCACCCTATTATAGCTAATAAGGTCCATTATGTGACATTGGTAACATGAGATGGAATTGGTACTGCCATAAGTTTTGTTTTTCTGCTCCTCTGATGGAGCAGAACAATGGAAATAAAGAACTCAGATGTGAACAGGTCATGAAGCTCGTTCTTCTTCAGCAGAATGTCTGATAGTCTTCCTGACGTATTTGAGGGTTTGTGCACACTGAGTTTTCTTGCTACATTTCTGGAGCAGAAGCTCCATGTTTTTGTAGGAGTTTTGAGGTTTTTTGGATAAATTGGAGTGTTTTCACTTATTTTTTTTTAACCTAAAATTAGCAAAAAAGCTCAGTGCACACACACTATAGGAACCAACAAAGGCTCCATATACAGCCTGACCTCAGTGTCAGAGTAACTCTATTTTTTTGCGTACGAGAAAGAATCACTGACATCTGAAAGAGTCTTTATAGCTAGAAGCATGGTCAGTCATAGGCCAAAAAAATCATAGAAACTTGCAAAATTGTAATTTAAATTAAACCCATTTCATAGCTGTAATGACTTTTAAGCCATTTTTATTACAAACAAATAAATGTATACTCCTGTCAATACAGTTGGCTCATTTTACTCTAGTGATTTTCAGTTTAAAACAGGCGTATAAAACCGCAGTGTTAATAATTCCCCCTAAGTTTCTCTACAATACATATCACCATCTAGGCAATGTATATATTTTGTAAATTATTGCCGTAATGCACTGTCTGGACAATAAATGACTCAATCGGGCAAGATGTATAACTCCTATCTGGACACTCGTCAGTGCTAATTGTCCAATATGAAAGCGCACAGTTACATAACATTGCTGCCCCACTCTTCATGTTTTTAAAAGATTTGAGGGATCCCATTCCCATGTTTTACTTGAGTAAAATAGTGAAGATTTACATAGGTTTAGAGAGGGGAGAATTTCTATGCAGGCAAACCAAAGACAGTTCTCCCAATTCTTCAAGTTAGTTGACTTTAGTTTCTTTCCGTTAAAGTTTATAGTTGAAAGAACAACTTCTTAGAACAAACTCTGAAGACGACACTTTTTTTTTCATATACGGTATATATATATATATAACTTGGGCAATGACAAGCTTGAAACCCGCAGAAGTAATATTTTGCTAGGTAGGTCAAGAATTCACTGGTGGCCACACTGTTCTCACACAGTGCTGCAGGTACAGGGGGCGGCTGAAGCAGCTCTATAATACAAAGTTTGTGCACACCTTAACAGTGGGGAGTTGTGATTGGAATCAGGCTCCGGGCTTTATGTGTAATAAAACTATCCTTTTATTGCGTCTTATATTCCATTGTAGAACATTTATTATTCCATATCTTTTCTTTCTGGTTCCGCAATTCTTCTAAATATTTGGATTATATATGAATCATTTTATGTTGTATCGAAATTAATTTGGTTAGAAGTTGCTCCAATTGAATGAATATACATTTTTGGCTGTGATTTATCATCAAGACTACCTCCTTTTCAGACTATGTACATGATATTCACCAGTGAACTGAAGTATCTATTTTAGTGCTTCTTGTTTTTTTTTTTTACTGTTATGGTTGTTTTTGATGTCGGCATAACAGCCACATTTTTTAAGAAGATGATGCTTCAAGGAAGCAACTGTTACGTTTTTCCTTAAACGTCTCTTTTGGCTTTTTCTAGCAAGGCTGTGGAATCAGTAAGCCATACCTTCCAATCCGACTCCTCAATTTCCCTAACTCCAACTCAAACTCGCTCATACATGGCTTTTGTTTAAATGATAAATGTACTGTAGTTAAATGGTAATATCACGCTTTTAATCACCATTATAATACACTAATAAAGCTATTTAGATAAAGCATAAAACATATTTATTGGAATACGACAGTTCTGAGATGAGTGCAGGCATTCCTTCCCAGTGTCACTTTTGAGCATGTACGTAAGGTGCAGCACAGATTCATCTCAACTAAAAGCCTAAATCCCTATATACGGAACAGAACAAACATTTCAGAACTTTCCCAAATTCTTATGAAAACATTTACAGCACATAATGCACTGTACTACTATACCCAATTTATTATACAGTTGTGCTCAAAAGTTTACATACCCCAGCAGAATTTTTGCTTTCTTGGCCTTTTTTCAGAGAATATGAATAATAACACCAAAACATTATCTCCACTCATGGTTAGTGGTTGGTTGAAGCCATTTATTGTCAAACTAATGTGTTTTCTCTTTTTAAATCATAATGACAGCCCAAAACATCCAAATGACCCTGATCAAAAGTTCACATACCCTGGTGATCTCATGCACAAACATTTACACACATGGGTTTGCATGGCTACTAAAAGTAACATCCTCACCTGTGACCTGTTTGCTTGTAATCACTGTGTGTGCATAAAAGCTGAATGAGTTTCTGGGATCCAGACAGACTCTTACAACTTTCATCCAGCCAATGACGTTATATGTTACTAGATGGTGGCCCAATTCTAACGCATCGGGTATTCTAGAATATGTATGTCCACGTAGTATATTGCCCAACCACGTAGTATATTGCCCAGCCACGTAGTATATTGCCCAGCGATGTAGTATATTGCCCAGCCACGTATTATATTGCCCAGCGACGTAGTATATTGCCCAGCGATGTAGTATATTGCCCAGCCACATAGTATATTGCCCAGCCATGTAGTTCACGTAGTATATTGCCCAGTCACATAATATATTGCCCAGCCACGGTAGTATATTGCCCAGTCACGTAGTATATTGCCTAGCCACGTAGTTCACATAGTATATTGCCCAGTCACATAGTATATTGCCCAGCTACGTAGTATATTGCCCAACTTGCCCAGCCGCATAGTATATTGCCCAGCCACGTAGTATATAGCACAGAGCCACGTAGTATACAGCACAGAGCCACGTAGTATACAGCACAGAGTCACGTAGTATACAGCACAGTCACGTAGTATACAGCACAGAGTCACGTATTATACAGCACAGAGCCACGTAGTATACAGCATAGAGCCACATAGTATACAGCACAGACACGTAGTATACAGCACAGTCACGTAGTATATTGGCCAGTCACGTAGTATGCACCATATCCCTGTTAATAAAAAAAGAATTAAAATAAAAAATAGTTACATACTCACCTCCTGGAGCCTCCGGATCGAAGCGGCCGGTTCCCGATGCATGTCGCGCGCTCCGGTCTGAAGATTGCATTGCGGTCTCATGAGATGATGACGTAGCGGTCTTGTGAGACCGTACGTCATCATCTCGCGAGACCACAATGCATGCAGCGGTCACCAGGGCGTTGCGCGGAGCGGGAAAGGCTGGTTCCTGATCCAGGGGGGCCACCGGAGGGTGAGTATGTAACTATTTTTTATTTTTTTTTAATTATTTTTAACATTAGATATTTTTACTATTCATGCTGCATAGGCAGCATGAATAGTAAAAAGGTGGTCACACAGGGTTAATTAGCAGCGTTAACCGAGTGCGTTACACCGCGGTCAATGCTGCCATTAACCCTGTGTGAGCGCTGACCGGAGGGGAGTATGCGGACGCTGGGCACTAACTGCGGGGAGGAAGGAGCGGCCATTTTCTTCCGGACTGTGGCCGTTGCTGATTGGTCGTGGCAGCTATGACAGGCAGCTGCCGAGACCAATCAGCGAATGAATAACCATGACAGAAAGAAAGAAAGAAGGACAGAAAGACAGAAGTGACCCTTAGACAATTAGATAGTAGACTAGATGGTGGCCCGATTCTGACTCATCGGGTATTCTAGAATATGCATGTCCACGTAGTATATTGCACAGCCACGAAGTATATTGCCCAGCCACGTAGTATATTGGCCATCGACATAGTATTTTTCCCAGCCACGTAGTATATTGCCCAGTCACGTAGTTTATTGCCCAGCCACGTAGTATATTGCCCAGTTACGTAGTATATTGCCCAGCCACGTAGTATATTGCCCAGTTACGTAGTATATTGCCCATTTACGTAGTATATTGCCCAGCCACGTAGTATACAGCACAGAGCCACGTAGTATATTGCACAGTGACGTAGTATATTGCCCAGCCACGTAGTATATTGCACAGCGACGTAGTTTATTGCCCAGCCACGTAGTATATTGCCCAGCCACGTAGTATATTGCCCAGTTACGTAGTATATTGCCCAGCCACGTAGTATATTGCCCAGCCACGTAGTATATTGCCCAGTTACGTAGTATATTGCCCAGTTACGTAGTATATTGCCCAGCCACGTAGTATATTGCCCAGTTACGTAGTATATTGCCCATTTACGTAGTATATTGCCCAGTCACGTAGTATACAGCACAGAGCCACGTATTATATTGCACAGCGACGTAGTATATTGCCCAGCCACGTAGTATATTGCACAGTGACGTAGTATATTGCCCAGCCTTGTAGTATACAGCACAGAGGCACGTAGGATATTGCGCAGTGACGTACTATATTACCGAGCCACGTATGTCACAGGTTAAAAAAATAAAAAATAAACATACTCACCTAACGATCCGAGGGCCCCTTGTAGTTGAACATACTCACCATTCTTGTCGCTGCTCCTCAGCGTCCCGTCTCTCCGCTTCATGGGATCCAACGGCGCTGTGCAGATGGGCGCGCGGCTGCCGCCATCTTGCGTTCCCAGGATGCTTTGCGAAATTACCCATATGACTGAGGCTGGTTTCACATTTGCGGTTTTTTTTTTGAGCTTTTGCGGTAAAAAATGCAAAAAAACGCAGCGTTTTTTGCATGTGTTTTGACGCGTTTTTGCAACGCATGCATTTTTTCTCTGCATGCGTTGTGTTGCAGAAATGCAACATGTAGTAATTTTTGTGGCGTTTTTTTTTGCCGCAAAAACGCATGCGTTTTTATTAAAAAAAACAGAAAACACACTGATATGCCACCCCCCACCATAAAAGTGATAAAGGGATCCTAACCCTAACCCTAAAGGGATCCTAACCCTAAAGGGATCCTAACCCTATCCCTAACCCTACCCCTAACCCTACCCCTAACCCTAACCCTAAAGGGATCCTAACCCTAACCCTAAAGGGATACTAACCCTAACCCTACCACTAACCCTAATCCCATTAGGGTTAGGGTTAGGATCCCTTTAGAGTTAGGGGTAGGGTTAGGATCCCTTTAGGGGTAGGGTTAGGGTTAGGATCCCTTTAGGGTTAGGGTTATGATCCTCTAACCCTAACTATTTCTGTTTATAGTGGGTTTTTTTTAGTTTATTTTGATTATTGGCAGCTGTCACACATTTCTCAGCATGCGTTTAAAAAACGCAAACGCATGAAAAAACGCATGTAAATGCGTCAAAACGCCCCATTTTTTTCACCACATGAAAAAACGCACGAGTTTACATGTGTTTTTTCACCATGCATTTTTTTTAAAAACGCATGCGCTTTGAAACGCAAGTGTGAAACCAGCCTTAGCGGTCTCGCGAGACCGCTAGGTCTTATGGGTAATTTCGCAAAGCATCGGGAAAGGAAGATGGCGGCAGGCGCCAGCGGCTCAGCGGACAACGGAGGGTGAGTATAGCAGTTTTTTTTTCTTTTTGTATTATTTTTAACATTATTTTCTTTTACTTTTGATGCCGCATAGGCAGCATCAATAGTAAAAGGTTGGGGACACACAGGGTTAATAGCAGCGGTAACGGAATGCATTACCCACAGCATAACACGGTCCGTTACCGCCGGCATTAACCCTGTGTTAGCGGTATGGAGCGGGCGCCGGGCACACTGACTGCGGGGAGCGGAGCGCCGGGGACACTGCGGAGAGCGGAGCTCCGGGGACACTGACTGCGGGGAGCAGGCGCCGGGCACTGACTGCGGAGAGCGGGCGCTGGGCACTGACTGCGGGGAGTAAGGAGCAGCCATTTTCTTCCGGACTGTGCCCGTCGCTGATTGGTCGTGGCTGTTTTGCGGCGACCAATCAGCGACTTGGATTTCCATGATAGACAGAGGCCACGACCAATGAATAACCGTCAAGTATACAAAAAAGCAGCCGCACTCAAGAATTGATTTCAATGTAGAAAGTTTCCTTTGTTTTTATTCAAGTGCACAGGCACCACCAAATAATTTTAAAGAAAAAGCAAGTGATTGCGGACAAGGTAACGTTTCGACCAGGCACGGTCTTTCTCAAAACCTCACTTAAATAAGAGGAGTGGTAAGGAAGAGAAGATATGAGCAAAGAGTCCCCAAGGACAGTTCCAAGTAGAATTCAGGAATCAGATGTCCGTGTCATTGGTGACATTAAAGAGAAAAAAATGATTTTTTTTTTGAATTTTCCAAATGGCTGCAATGAAACAAAGAGTGAAAAATGTAAAGTGTCTGAATACTTTCCGTACCCACTGTACTTTATAAGCCACTTGGAAGACTAGTGAGACATGTGCACGGCCCCATACACCAACATATTTTGTCGGATCTCGCTTGCACTGAAAATACGCTTGTCTGCACCTGCAGTAAAGCTGGATTCGCAACATCCGTATTTACATGGACTGGCTGAACTTGACACCCCAACTTGACAACCTCATATCTGCCTACTCAGCCTGCGAAACACAGATGTGTGAATCCAGCATAAAAAGGGTTAGAAGCAGCCTTTTATTTTCACAAGTTTATTCCAACCAATGGCTGGTCTCGAGCTCTTTACCTGTGGTTCTCTAGCTATTGTTAGCTATTTGGTATCAAATCAAAAACATATTGTTACCAGTTGAAAGCTCCAAATAATATTATACCCCTGTAGTTCTTGGTATTTGTTGTTTCTGCTGTCATGGTGGAAATTACATCATTACACATTAATTCCAGAGACAAAAAAAAACAAAACTTGAAGTTTAGGTCCCGTGATGTGTTTTTGACCCTACATATTTTCACTGAGCAAAAAATGCAGCGTCTTACAGTTCCAGCAAAATGGATGGGATTTATAGAAACTCATGCCCATTGTACTTCTTTTTCTTGTGCTGTATAAACTGCACTGTGGTACATGTTTTGAAATCCGCACCATTCCAATTTTTCTTGAGGGTACGCTGAGATTTTCCCCAAGTAATTGCATTAGATTGGGAAAATCTGCAAGTAAAAATGCATATGCGGTTTTAGTACTTTTCCTTTGCGAAAAGGCACTAAAAACAGATGCAATCCACACATGATGGTATTAATGATGTTTGGGCAAAGTCAAGAACCGGAAAGTATCAAAAACAAAACAGCTTTAATAAAAACATGGCATCTCGTTTTAAAAAGAAACAAAACCAGAGCATCAAAAACGCGATAAAGATGCAATGGAAAAAAAAGAAAAAACACTAGTAACCTAATTAACCTATCAGGTGCAAAAACGCAACAACAAAAACTCACCAATATAATCTTATAGTGAATTTATACATTGCGTTTTCTGGCAAGAATGCAGCCTGGTTTTATCTATTTATTTTTTCTGGCGTTTTGGTCCTTTTTTCTTTTTATACAAAATATTCTGCAGCTAGATGTTAAGTGAAACTCAGCAGAAAAATACATTTTTTAACACTTTTTTTTCTGCATTTTTTTTACATCCCTGAGCTGCATTCACACATTTTGTTTTAATACAGAGTCTAGCCACAATGTTCAAAAATGTCTGTGAAAATGCTGTTGTTGTGCTGCAATTATAACAGAAAAAATGCACCGTTGCTACAACGTGTGAATTCACCCTTAATGTTTTCTTTTTTGCAGAGACAAAATTCACCATACATCAGATAATGACACTTAATAGACTAAGATTGGAATTTATTAAGGTTTTTTTCTCCAGTTTTCGGGTTCCAAAAGGCACAAATTAAGTTGCAAGTCTTGTCAAATTGTGACTTCTTGACCCTATTGAAATGTGGGTGGGAAACTGCATGGTAGCCATGCAAATAAGCTATAATAATAATAATTTTATTTCTGTAGTGCTAACATATTCTGCAGCACTTTACATTTTAGAGGGGACTTGTAAATATAATAAAAGACATTAGAGAGTAACAATAATCACATAAATCCACAGATACCAAGAGGAATGAGGGCCCTGCTCGCAAGCTTACAATCTATGAGGAAATAGGGGACACACGAAAGGTGGATGCTAACAATTGCTTTCATTGTTCTGACCAACCATAATGTAAGAATCGGGTGTTCATGTAATGCTGCATAAACCGGTTATCAGCCTAAGCATGTAAAAGTTCAGACACAGAGGGCTATTAAATGCATAAAGCATGTGAGAACATGATGCGAGGAACCTGGTTATGGTGAAAATTTTGAATGGGCAACACAGGGATAGTTAAACAAATGTGTTGAGGCGGTAGGCCAGTCTGAAGAAATGCATTTTTAGGGCACGCTTAAAACTGTGGGTGTTGGGGATTAATCAAATTCTTCTAGGTAGTGCATTCCAAAGAATTGGTGCAGCACGTGAAAAGTCTTGGAGATGGGAGTAGGAGGTTCTGATTAACCTCAGGTCATTAGCAGAACGGAGGGCACTGGTACGGTGGTAGACTGAGATGAGGAGGAGATGTAGGGTGGTGCTGAGACATGGAGTGCTTTGTGGATGAGAGTGAAAGTTTATATTGAATTCTGGAGTGGTTGGGTAACCAGTGCAATGATTGGCACAAGGTAGAAACATCAGTGTAACGGTTGGTAAAGAATATGAACCTGGCTTCAAGACAGATTGGAGAGGGGAGAGTTATAAGCCAGATTTATGAATTGCAATTCTTTCACCAGTGAAGGGAATATAGAGTGAGAAAACAGCTGTAGGCAAAAGTGTTATATCTAAAGATTTATGAAACATCATGCCAACACTTCATAAATTTGGCACAAACTACAGCAATGTAGCCTCAAGCAAAACTGAAAAAAATCCTCTCATAATCATTTTTTTTCTAAGTATCATTCCAAAAATTCTGGACCAGAGTCTGTTTGGGAAAGTTGAACATAGTATGTAGCATGCCCCCGGCTCAGTGTAGCTTCGGAAATAGGAAAAGAACTAACCTGGAACATGGGCCAGTGTAGCCTTGGAAATAAAAAAAGAGCCAACCTGGAACATGGTTCAGTGTAGCCTTGGAAATAATAAAAGAGCCACTCTGGAACATGGGTCAGTGTAGCTTCGGAAATAGGAAAATAACTAACCTGGAACATGGGCCAGTGTAGCCTTGGAAATAGGAAAAGAGCCACCCTGGAACATGGGTCAGTGTAGCCTTGGAAATAATAAAAGAGCCAACCTGGAACATGGTTCAGTGTAGCCTTGGAAATAATAAAAGAGCCACCCTGGAACATGGGTCAGTGTAGCCTTGGAAATAGGAAAGGAGCTAACCTGGAACATGGGTCAGTGTAGCCTTGGAAATAATAAAAGAGCCACTCTGGAACATGGGTCAGTGTAGCCTTGGAAATAGGAAAAGAGCTAACCTGGAACATAATGTTGAAACTGAATGGGTACCAGTTAAGTTACCATCTCATTAAAAAAGTTTATAAGTGCATTCCAGAGAGGTAAATTTGTAGTGTTTAGCTGTAGTTGCAAATTCTATTTCACACCAGATCTCATTCACATGCCAGCATTCATATTTTTTCTGAGACCAATAGAGGAAAGTTGACTGTGGCCTACTTTGACATGCTGTTCCATCATTGCCAGACGGGTGGTGCAGTGTTATGCCACGGGCAGTTGAATGGTCCGGTGTCACATACTAGGCAGACAGGTGGTGCAGTGTCATGCCATAAACAGACAGGACAGGTGGTGTGTTGTCTTGTCAAAGGCATACAAGTGGTGTGGTGTCACGCTATGGACAAACAGATAGTGTCAAATTAATGGGTGGTGTGGTGTCATGTCATCGGCACATGGGTGGTGTCACATTATGGGCAGATGGGTGGTCTGGTGTCACATCATGGGCAGACGGATGGTGTATTGTCCCATCTTGGCCAGATAGGTGGTGTATTGTCATGTCATGGGCAAATGGCTGGTGTGTCACGTTGTGTGCAGATGCGGGATACAGTGTCACATTATGGACAGACAGTGGTCCAATGTCATTGGCAGACAGGTGGTGTATTGTCGCATCATGGGCAGATAGTATGACTGCGGAAAGGACATTTAGTGTAATTTCATCTGCAGAAAAGCATCCTGCAGGATATATTGACAGATGTCAATCCGTATAATCTATATATGTAAACTATTCCTGTGACTGTGTATCCGGTACATACAATTATATTAATAAAACGCCAACTTCAGCCGATAATTTATTTTGCACATCTTTTCATGAAAGTTGTCGCTCTATTCGCAAACTACTGCTTTTTGTCATCCTAAATAAGATGTATTGCACATTTTTCCACATAAAAGGTAGATTCTTCTTTGACACAGCAGCAGCTTGGCATTCTGCTCACAGTACACGTTTAGTAATGAATGAATTCTTTCATGTTATCCTCTCCTCTTAAATAATGGAACAGGCAACTGCAGACAGCCCCCGTCTGATTCATAAACAAGATAGTATTTTACCATCTAAAAGATGATTATTGGTATTCATTGGTGCATTATACCATAAAATCAAAGGCTGACTCGGCTCCAAGAATATATCTTCACTCCAGTTCATTCCTGAAATACTTAGTGCTGCGCTTAGCTTATCATTTTTTTTTTTTTTAAAAGAACAATTTCAAAGGGGCTAGTTGCTTTTAACATCTTCTCTCAGTTCTGAGATCAGCCCTGGCACTGTACGTTCTATCGCCGATCCTTGTGTGCAGGCGCCATACCCTCTGCATAATTTCTCTGACAAATAATTCTCATTAATATTTCAGTAGTGCTCTTACAAGCCGTAGCCACACTGTGCCCCAGGCAGAGAGTTATAGTTCCATCTAGAGCAGAATAAGCTTAGCTTTTTAAATGCTTTGTCAGGACCGATGACATCTCAAGTTCACTTACATATGTAGGTATTTGCAAAGTAGAATCTTCAATGCAGGCTCATAGGTACACAGCGCACATACTCTTCCTTTCCAGGGAAAAAGTACCTCCTTAATCCCTTCCCGCCAGGCCAGTTTTCACCTTCATGACCAGGCCAAATTTTACAATTCTGAACAATGTCACTTTATGTTTATGATGTTATTTGAGAAAATATTGGAAATGTGGAGAAAATTTTGAAAATTTAGCAATGTTCAACGTTTAGTTCTTATTCCCTTTATCTAGAGAGTTACCGTATTTTTCGGACTATAAGACGCACCGGACTATAAGGCGCACCCAGGTTTAAGAGGTGGGAAATAGGGAAAAAAAATATTTGAAGCAAAAAAATTTGGTAAAATATTTAATAACATAAATAACATACTATTATATGTGGTGTTATTATATATAATAGTATGTTATTATGTTGGAAGCTGCGGGACCAGTGTGGTGTCTGTACAGTACTATATGAAGATGCTGGAGGGCGAGTATAAGAATGGGGGCACAGGGCTTATATTGAAAGCACCACTCCAGCACTGCAAAATAACACTGGAGTGCTGCTTTAAAATCCCATGGGAGAACTAGAACTCCCAGCAAGTCCTGCAGATCCTATGACATGCTGGGAGTTATAGTTCACCAAAGGAGTGGCAGAGTGCTTTATTGTGTTTTGTAAAGACTAACCTCTTAAATGTGGCAGCCAGCCACATTGTGGTGAGGTAAAAGCATCCCATGACTGCACACAGAGCCTTCCCTCTTGTTTCCTTTCCACAGCACAGATTATGAGGAAGCTGCAGATTCTAGTGGAGAGCCTGAAGGACCTGTGATGATGTCAAAAAGAGGGAGGGCTCTGAGCTGCCATGTGATGCTCCAGCCCGCCCACTCCTGACATCAAACAGGTCCTGTTTGTGCACAGCACTTGGCGTCCAGCCCAGGCATGGCAGGCAGGTATGCAGAGATCTCCTCTCCCCTCTGGCCCCTGCTGCTGCTGCATCCTCCTCCCCCCGACACACAGATCTCCCCAGCTGCTGCAGGAATCAGCACTGGGGAAGCCATGTGTGTCCCTGCTTAAGTGCAGTATTCATTTGCTGCTCCTGGCTCACTGCTCAGCTGATAGGTGGGTGGGGAGCCGCTAATGAATATTCACTGCACTTAATCATCGGGACCACATGGTTTCCCCAGGCTGATTATGGGCAGCGGGGACATCCTGAAGTGGCATAACAGTGCGATCCCACTCACTGCTGCCCCCCTCCCCACATGCTACATCCGTACCATAAGACGCACCCAGACTTTCCTCCCAAATTTGGAGGAAAAAAAGTGCGTCTTATGGTCGGAAAAATACGGTATATCACAAAACCAGTTCATGAATAACATTTACCACATGTCTGTTTTCTATCTGCATCACTTTTGAAACATAATATTTTTTTTTTTTTGAAGTTAGAAGGGTTAAAAGTTGATCAGCAATTTTTTCATTTTGCTAACAAAATTTTCAAAACCATTTTTTTTTAGAGACCACAAAATATTTGAAGTGATTTTCGGGGGCCTATATGACAGGAAATTCAAAAAAGTGACACCATTCTAAAAAAATTGCACCCCTCAAGAAGTGTAGTAAATCTTCAGGTGCTTCACAGAAATTAATGCAATTTGGAACAAAAAATGAACATTTTACAATGGTAATAGGAGAAAATGGACCCCAAAATATGTTGTGCAATTTCCCCTGAGTATGCCGATACCCCATATGTGAGATAAAACTACTGTTTAGGTACACTGCATGGCTCATAAGGGAAGAAGTAACATCGGACTTTTGGAGCACAAAATTGGCTGGAATCATAAGCGAATGCCATGCTACATTTAGAGAGCCCCTGATGTGCCTTAACAGTGGAACCCCCCACAAATGACACTATTTTGGAAACTAGATCCCTCAAGAAAGGTATCTAGATATGTAGTGAGCATCTTGAAACCCCAGGCGCTTCACAGAAGTGTATAATGTAAAAATAAAAAAGTCACTTTTTTCTACAAAAATTCTTTAAGCCCCCATTTTTTTTATTTTCACAAAGATAACAGGAGAAAATGGACCCCAGAATATGTTGTGCAATTCTTCTGAGCACGTAGATACTCTATACGTGGGGAAAACTACTGTTTGGGCGCACGCAAGGCTCAGAAGAAAAGAAGTGACATTTTGGAATGCAGACATTGATGGAAAGGTCTGGGGTAGGGTTGAGCGAAACAGATTGGTCATTTTCATAAGTCGCCGACTTTTGGCAAAGTCGGGTTTCATGAAACCCGACCCGATCCCTGTGTTGGGTCGGCCATGCGGTACGCGACTTTCGCGCCAAAGTCACGTTTCAATGACGCAAAAAGCACCATTTCTCAGCAAATGAAGGTGGACGCAGAGTGTGGGCAGCGTGATGACATAGGTCTCAGTCCCCACCATCTTAGAGAAGGGCATTACAGTGATTGGCTTGCTTTCTGCGGCGTCACAGGGGCTATAAAGGGGCGTTCCCGCCGACCGCCATCTTACTGCTGCTGATCTGAACATAGGGAGAGGTTGCTGCCGCTTCGTCAGAAGCAGGGATAGCGTTAGGCAGGGTACATTAACCCCCAAACCGCTTGTGCTGTAGCGATTTCCACTGTCCAACACCACCTTTTGTTTGCAGGGACAGTGGAGGCTACATTTTTTTTTCCTCAGCGCTGTAGCTCATTGGGCTGCCCTAGAAGGCTCCCTGATAGCTGCATTGCTGTTTGTACGCCGCTGTGCAAACCAACTGCTTTTTTCAAAGCACAAATCCTGTTGCTCCTTCCTTTCTGCACAGCTATCTTGTTTGTTTGTCCACACTTTTGACTTTTTTGTGCAGCAGTCCACTCCTTGTTATTGCTGCCTGCCATACTTTGCTGAGATTACTTGAGATTACTGGAGGTAGATAGTAATTGTAGGACAGTCCCCTTTTTTTTTTTTTTTCGTTATATCTCTTCAAGCCACTTTCTGCCACAGAAAATATACTCTAATACAGTGGCCCAGATTTATTCACTAGTCTCCCTGAAGAAAAAAAAAAGGGTGCAGATTAAAATTGGCAAATCTGCATCAGTGGCAGTCCTGTGTGTGGCATCTGTGTCTCATTTTCTGGCACAGAAAACATACAGTCTAACAGTGGGCCTGATGTCTTGCCAATTCTCCCATAAATAAAAAAAAAAAATAGTGGGAGATTAACATTGGCAATTCTGCCTCAGTGCCAGTCGTGTGTGTGGCATCTGTCTTTAATTTTGTGCCACAGAAAACCTAGTGTGTAATACTGGGCCTGATTTTTTGACAATTGTCCCAGAAAGAAAAAAAAATTGTGGGAGATTAGGATTGGCAATTCTGCTTCAGTGTCAGTCGTGTGTGTGGCATCTGTCTTTAATTTTGTGCCACAGAAAACCTAGTGTGTAATACTGGGCCTGATTTTTTTTTTAGAATTCTCCCTGGAAAAAAAAAATAGTGGGAGATTAAGATTGGCATTTCTGCCTCAGTGCCAGTCCTTTGTGTGCCATCTGTCTCTAATTTTGTGCCACATTAATCCTAGTGTGTAACACTGGGCCAGATTTTTTGACAATTCTCCCAGAAAAAAAAGGGTGAGATTAAGATTGGCATTTCTGCCTCAGTGCCAGTCCTGTGTGTGGCATCTGTCTTTTATTTTGTGCCACAGAAAACCTAGTGTGTAACACTGGGCCTGATTTCTTGACAATTCTCCCACAATAAAGTTACAAAAAAAGTGGGAGATTAAGATTGGCATTTCTGCCTCAGTGCCAGTCGTGTGTGTGGCATCTGTCTTTAATTTTGTGCCACAGAAAACCTAGTGTGTAATACTGGGCCAGATTTTTTTTAAATTCTCCCAGGAAAAAAAAAATAGTGGGAGATTAAGATTGGCATTTCTGCCTCAGTGCCAGTCCTGTGTGTGGCATCTGTCTCTCATTTTGTGCCACAGAAAACATACAGTCTAACAGTGGGCCTGATTTCTTGCCAATTCTCCAATAAACAAAAAAAAATTGTGGGAGCTTAAGATTGGCAATTCTGCCTCAGTGCCAGTCGTGTGTGTGGCATCTGTCTTTCATTTTATGCCACAGAACATATACTGTATAAGAGTGGGCCACATTTCTTCAATATTCTCCCAGAAAAAATAAAAAGGGGGAGATTTTTATTGGTAGTGTCTGCATCTGCGTCAGTCCTGTTAGTGGCATATCTGTCTGCCACTGAAGCTGTGTACTGTTATACATTGGGCCTGATTTTCCCTGCAGTCTCACCCACCTATAAAGGGATATATAAATCCAACAGACGTTTGAGTTCGCCTTGTAACTGGTTTTACAGTAACAAATACCGTTAGTTTGGTTACGTTTTTCAAACAATGAGGAAGTCTGGTGGAAGAGGTCGTGGCCGTGGGCGGTCATTGCCAGCTGGTAATGATGGTAGTGGTGGTGGAGCATCAGGTGGTCGTGGGAAAAGCAATATAGCACCTAAGTCTCGAGTTGTTGAGCCAGGTTCGTCGTCTGGCTACACAAGGCCTCAAACGCTCCCTTTTCTGGGAGTAGGAAAACCGCTTTTAAAGCCGGAGCAGCAAGAACAAGTGTTGGCTTTCCTTGCTGACTCAGCCTCTAGCTCTTTCGCCTCCTCTTCTGAAACTGCTAAATGTAAAAGCAGCGCGTCATTAGTGGATGTTCACGGTCAGGGACAAGTCACTTCCTTGTCTTCTTCACCAAGAACAACAGAGAAGAATGCGTCAGGCGACACAACGGGTTACTCCTTGGAGCTCTTTACACATACCGTTCCTGGGTTAGAAAGTTAAATAGTTAACAGGCCATGCCCATTACAAGTTGAATCGGACATGGAGTGCACAGATGCACAGCCACAGTCAGATTACTATGCTGTTCCTTTGACTCAGACCAGAACATTGCCCTCGCAGTGTACTGATCCAGAATCAGACCCTGATGAGACTATGGTGCCCCGTCACGAATGCTATACCACCAGCTTACACGGTGACACAGACGAAGTTGCACACGAGATAGAAGAGGAGGTCATAGATGACCCAGTTGTTGACCCCGATTGGCAGCCATTGGGGGAACAGGGTGCAGGCGGCAGTAGCTCTGAAGCGGAGGAGGAGGAGCCGCAGCAGGCATCAACATCGCAAAAGGTTCCATCTGCTAGGCCCGTATCTGGCCAAAAACGCGTGGCAAAACCAAAACCAGTTGTAGGACAGAGTGGCCATCCGGTTAGTGTTTGGGTGACAACAGACACACCGCGGAAGTTCTGTCTGAGTTCTTGCAGCAAGAAACTCAATCATGGCTGGGCAGTGTACATCTTGAGGCAGGCAATTTAGTGAGTGATAACGGAAGGAATTTTATGGCTGCCATACCCCTTTCACAACTGAAACACATTCCTTGCCTGGCTCACACCTTAAACCTGGTGGTGCAGTGCTTCCTGAAAAGTTATCCGGGGTTACCCGACCTGCTCCTCAAAGTGCGCAGACTTTGCTCGCATATCCGCCGTTCGCCCGTACACTCCAGCCGCATGCAGAACCATCAGTGGTTTTTGAACCTTCCCCAGCATCGCCTAATCATCGACGTTGCAACAAGGTGGAACTCCACACTGCACATGCTTCAGAGACTGTGCGAACAGAGGCGTGCTGTTATGTATTTTTGGGAGGATACACATACACGGGCTGGCATGGAGTTGTCAGGTGTGCAGTGGTCGAAGCTACAAGACCTGTGTCAAGTCCTTCAGTGTTTTGAGGAATGCACACGGCTGGTTAGTGCAGACAACGCCATAATAAGCATGAGCATCCCCCTAATGCGTCTGCTGATGCAAAGTTTGACGCACATAAAGGAGCAGGCGTCTGCAGCCGAGGAAGAGGGAAGCCTTGATGACAGTGAACCATTGTCTGGTCAGGGTAGTCTACAGGACGAGGTAGCGGACAAAGAGGAGGAGGACGAGGATGATGATGGGGATGAGTATTTTTTGAATGAGGAATCTTCTCCGGGGCCAATAGAAACTGGTGGCGTTGCAAGGCCGGGTTCAGGTTTTTTGAGGGAGACAAGTGACGTAGATTTGCCAGAAACTGCCCCTCAACCCAGCACAACCGCAGATTTGACAACTGGAACTTTGGCCCACATGGCGGATTATGCCTTACGTATCCTCAAAGGGACACACGCATTATTAAAATGATGACCGATGACGATTACTGATTGGCCTGCCTCCTTGATCCTCGCTATAAAGGCAAATTGCAAAATATCATGCCACATGAGAACCTCGAACAAATATTAGCAACCAAATAAGCAACTCTTGTAGACTGTTTGATTCAGGCATTCCCAGCACACAGCGCCGGTGATGGTTCTCACACGAGCTGCAGGAGGCAACAGGGCAGAGGTGTTAGAGGTGCACAAATCAGAAGTGGCGTTGGACAGAGGGGTTTTCTGACCAGGTTGTGGAGTGGTTTCGCAATGACAGCAGACAGGACAGGTACTGCAGCATCAATTCAAAGTGACAGGAGACAACATTTGTCCAGTATGGTTACTAACTATTTTTCATCCCTTATCGATGTTCTCCCTCAACCGTCATTCCCATTTGATTACTGGGCATCCAAAATAGACACCTGCCCTGAATTGGCAGAATATGCATTGCAGGAGCTTGCTTGCCCAGCAGCTATTGTGCTATCAGAAAGAGTATTCAGTGCTGCTGGTTCAATATTGACCGAAAAAAGGACTCGTCTGGCTACCCAAAATGTTGATGATCTAACCTTCATTAAAATGAACCACTCATCGATTTCTAATTATTTTGCCCCACCTTTCCCGGCTGACACCTAGCTTTCCTATAAAAAGGTCTTGCTTGTGGACTGGTCTTACTGACTGTTCCAATCTCTTAATTTGCAGCAGCTGTTTGTCCAGCATACGACATGTTTACACCTCCCTAAATGGGCTAACTCCCCCCACGGGGCCGTGGTCTCGCCACCTGTGAGAGTGTCGTTTGTCTGAAGAGGTGGGTGTGTCCGCTTTTGGTCGACGGCACTGCCACTGGGTCCCTCATAGTACAATAAAGTGTCTCTGGCGGTGGTGGCGCGCACCCAACGTCAGACACACCGTTGTAACATGAGGGGCCCTGGGCCTGTACTGCCGGCCGCAAGAGAGTTTCCCCCCCAGCTCAAACAGTGCTCTACAACTTGCAAAATTATCTCTCACAGCTCCACCAATGTTTAGTCTATGCGCTGACATCCTTCAATGCCTGGCACTGACAATACCAATTTGTTGACATGTATGATGCTAGTTAAAATAGTCAGGGTCAGTGTCCTATATTGACACCAGTAAATACTTAGCGCCAAATTACTATGTCTGAAACTCAGCAGAGGAGCCCACCCCTGTACCTAAGTATGCCACCCTTTTTTTGGTTTTGTTGTTTTGCGAGACATTAACATCTATTTATTTTTTGGGAGTACTAACTGTGTCAGACACTCCTTCCAATCGTCCTCCGCTGACCACACCAATGCTGCCTGTGTACCCCTGCCACATAATCGAAGGTGCTTTGAGACTATTTTTTTTTAATTTTAGGCCTACTAAGTGTGTCTGCGGTCCCTCCTTCAAATTGTCCTCCGCTGACCACACTAATGCTGCCTGTGTACCTCTGCAAGATAATTCAAACTGCTTTGAGCCTATTTTTTAAAATTTTAGGCCTACTAAGTGTGTCTGCGGTCCCTCCTTCAAATTGTCCTCCGCTGACCACACCAGTGCTGCCTGTGTACCCCTGCAAGATAATTCAAACTGCTTTGAGCCTATTTTTTTAAATTTTAGGCCTACTAAGTGTGTCTGCGGTCCCTCCTTCAAATTGTCCTCCACTGAGCACACCAATGCAGACCGTGTACCCATGTAACCTTTTTTAAACCTGCGTCGAGCCAACTTTGTGGTGTAAGGCCTACTAACAGTGTCTTGCAGCGCCACTCAATACAGCTGTCCTCTTTAAAAAAAATTACCAGCAATTATCAGGTTTTCAGCCTATCGGAATTTTACAACTGCAGTGGGGCTACTAGTTTGGTTGGGGCCTACTAACAGTGTCTGCCGCTCCAAGGTGTTCTCCTGGTTGCCTTTCCTGAGCTTCTATCTTGAGGCTCTTATTAAATAGTTGTTAAATAGAACAAGTCCATTTGGCCTACTAGTTGGGTTGGGGCCTACTAACGGTGTCTGCCGCTCCTTGCTGTTCTCCTGGTTTCCTGTCCTGAACTTCCATTTTCAGGCTCTCGTTAAGTAGTTGTTATTAGTTAATATTACACAGAATTTGGCCTACTAGTTGGGTTGGGGCCTACTAACGGTGTATGCCGCTCCTTGCTGTTCTCCTGGTTTCCTGTCCTGAAATTCCATTTTCAGGCTCTCGTTAAGTAGTTGTTGAAACAGCACTGCATTAGGCCTACAAGTTGGGTCTTGCTTGTAGAGACGGTGTCTGCCGCTCCAAGGTGTTCTCCAGGTTGCCTCTCCCTAGCTTCTATCTTGAAGCTCTTGTTAAGTAGTTGTTGAAACAACACTTGATTAGGCCTACAAGTTGGGTCTGGGTTCTACAAACGGTGTCTTCCGCTCCAAGGTGTTCTCCAGGTTGCCACATAATCGAAGCTGCATAGAGCCTATTTTGTTATTTTAGGCCTACTAAGTCTGTATGTGGTCCCTCCTTCCAATATTCCTCCACTGACCACACCAATGCTGCGTGTGTACCCCTGGAACCTATTTAAAAGTGCATAGAGCTTTTTTTAAAAAATTTTTAGGCCTACTAAGTCTGTCTGCGGTCCCTCCTTCCAATAGTCCTTGACTGACCACACCAATGCTGCCTGTGTACCCCTGGAACCTATTTAAAAGTGCATAGAGCCTACTTTTTTATTTTAGGCCTACTAAGTGTTTCTGCGGTCCCTCCTTCCAATTGTCCTCCACTGAGCACACCAATGTAGACCGTGTACCCATGTAACCTTTTTTAAACCTGTGTCGAGCCAAATTTGTGGTGTAATGCCTACTAACAGTGTCTGGCAGCGCCACTCAATACAGCTGTCCTCTTTAAAAAAAAAAATACCTGCAATTATCAGGTTTTCAGCCTATTGGAATTTTACAACTGCAGTGGGGCTACTAGTTTGTTTGGGGCCTACTAACAGTGTCTGCCGCTCCAAGGTGTTCTCCTGGTTTCCTTTCCTGAGCTTCTATCTTCGGGCTCTTGTTAAATAGTTGTTAAATGGAACAACTGCATTTGGCCTACTAGTTGGGTTGGGGCCTACTAACGGTGTCTGCCGCTCCTTGCTGTTCTCCTGGTTTCCTGTCCTGAACTTCCATTTTCAGGCTCTCGTTAAGTAGTTGTTAATATTACACTGCATTTGGCCTACTAGTTGGGTTGGGGCCTACTATCGGTGTATGCCGCTCCGTGCTGTTCTACTGGTTTCCTGTCCTGAATTTCCATTTTCAGGCTCTCGTTAAGTAGTTGTTAATATTACACAGAATTTGGCCTACTAGTGTGTTTGGGGCCTACTAACGGTGTATGCCGCTCCGTGCTGTTCTCCTGGTTTCCTGTCCTGAAATTCCATTTTCAGGCTCTTGTTAAGTAGTTGTTGAAACAACACTGCATTAGGCCTACAAGTTGGGTCTTGGTTGTAGAGACGGTGTCTGCCGCTCCAAGGTGTTCTCCAGGTTGCCTCTCCCTAGCTTCTATCTTCAAGCTCTCATTAAGTAGTTGTTGAAACAACACTGCATTAGGCCTACAAGTTGGGTCTGGGTTGTAGAGACGGTGTCTGCCGCTCCAAGGTGTTCTCCAGGTTGCCTCTCCCTAGCTTCTATCTTCAAGCTCTTGTTAAGTAGTTGTAGGCCTAATGCAGTGTTGTTTTAACAACTACTTAACAAGAGCTTGAAGATAGAAGCTAGGGAGAGGCAACCTGGAGAACACCTTGGAGCGGAAGACACCGTTTGTAGAACCCAGATCCAACTTGTAGGCCTAATGCAGTGTTGTTTTAACAAGTTGGATCCGGGTTCTACAAACGGTGTCTTCTGCTCCAAGGTGTTCTCCAGGTTGCCTTTCCCTAGCTTCTATCTTCAGGCTCTCGTTAAATTGTTTTTAATATAACACTGCATTTGGCGTACTTGTTTTGTTGGCCCTACTAACGGTGTCTGCCGCTACTTGATGTTTTCCTACACTGAACAAACCAGTGCCGCCTGTTTACTTCTGTTACCAATTTTGAACTGCATTTAGCCTGCTTACTGATTTGGGCCTACTCACTGTGTCAGCCTCTCATTACAGATGTACTCCACTTAACAAAGCAATGCCCCCTGGTTAGTCCTGTTACCAATTTTGAACTGCATTTAGCCCACTTTATTCTTTGGGCCTATATCTGTGTTTCCTCCTCGTCCTGCCCATTGCCCAGCCAGTGATAGATGAGTCTGCTGGTACATTGACCCATAACGCTACATTCCCCGTGCACGCTACACAGCAAGAATGTGACCCTGCTGAAAGTCAGGTTCCCCTTCCGGCATACCATACCACCTTACACGGGGACAAAGAGGAAGGTGCAGATGAAAGTGCAGGTTCCTTCATCAGGTGGGGGGGAAACTCGTTGGCGACGTCACTGGCACAGGGGCCCTCATAGTACGCAAAAGTGTCGCTGCCGGTGGGAGGCGCCCCCGCCGTGCAAACACACCACCGTACTTTGAGGGGCCCTGTGCCAGTGCCAATGCCAACGAGTGGGCCCCCCCTGCTTGCTCAGGATCACAGCACTTGCAAAGTTTAAATACTTACCTCTCCCTGCTCCACTGCCGTGACGTGGTCCAGATTTCCTGGGCCCACTAAATACTTGAACCAGCCCTACCCCCCACAACTTTAGTCAAATGACCCCTAATTTCCAATGCCTTACTATTATTATAAGGTAAATTAAGATTGACAAGCTTCAGTAGCAAGAATGAATGTTTTTGCCATTAAAATGGGCACTGTACGTGTTTTCCTGGCCTCCACTCACTGCCGACTATGCTCCCCTATTGACTTGCATTGGGTTTCGTGTTTCGGTCGATCCCCGACTTTTCTCGATAATCGGCCGATTTCACTGTCTGTGCAATAGTGCTAGGCCATACGGCGATACTTGGGAGGGATGGAGCGTTATTTGCCTCCTAGAATGCAGATTTTCCTAGAATAGTTTGCAGACTCCGTATACAGAGCCTGTAAATGCTAGAAGAACAGAATCCCCCTCAAATGACCCAATTTAGGAAATTATACCTTGGGAAAGCATAACGTCTTTGTTCTACCAGTAACGTGAAATCCCCTATATTTCTGTTAACAGATGACAATTCACAGCAGTCTGATTTTTTTTAATATTGCCAAAATTAACATTTTGTATTTAAAAGTGTTTCATGTCAAGTCAGATATTGCTACATTTATTCCTACTCTGATGATGTCGGTATATGCATCATTATCAATTGCCTTCAAGTTAATTGTGAAAATAATTAGATTATGTACCAGCCTACAGTACATACTCCAACCTTGGTTGTCTTTATAGGTCTTAATAAAAAGTCTATTTTAGGGAATGCTGACACTTCTGGGCTGTAATAAGTGCTGCAAGGCAAAGTGTCTGATTAAATCAGCTGAGCATGATGTGTGACACCTTCTGTGAAACTTCTGCCTAAAATAGTATGTAAATGAAGCTCTGTGTAAATGTTGTCATACAGGTCTGCATATCAAAGATATGGCACACTCTCTCTGTAATCTACTCCCAGACTTGCTTTACTAAGCAAGATAGAAGTGTGTATGTAGAGTCCCTGCACAAGGACTGACCCCTTATAGCAGGGCGAGGAGTCACTATGGCTCAGTGTAAACTTGCATACATCCCAAAAATATTATTCAATATGTATAAATAAATTCATCATGATGAGTGTATATTAAAAAAAAAAACAATATAGTGTCTTCAAATATTGCTAATTGACATAGAGAAAAATTAAAAATCCATAAGACATCTCCAGAGACGGACATATCACCACAATAAACATATGGGATTAATTGTGACTCAGAGAAACTTATTAAAACATGTAAACTATAGAGAAGACTAACGCTACAAAATCCATTGAAGTGCGGACCTCCTGCAGTGTCCAGGTAATTACAGCAGAAAAAAATGCTTTGAGAAGAAAGACAACAAAAAACACCTGCAAAGGCTTCCTAAGCGTTTTAAAAGGCCCCTTAGTCTCTTTCAGTAGGCTCTACAATCATGGGGAAGACTGCTGACTTGACTTTGCTAAGGAATTTGGCTGTTCACAGAGTGCTGTATCCAAGCATATTAAAGGAAATTTGAGTGGAAGGAAAAATCGTGGAAGAAAAAGGTGCACAAGCAACCGGGATAACCACAGCCTTGAAAGGATTGTTAAGAAAAGGCCATTGAATAATTTGGGGGAGATTCATAAGGAGTGGACTGCTGCTGGAGTCATTGCTTCAAGAGCCACCACACCGAGACTTATCCAGGACATGGACTACAAGTGTCGCACTCCTTGTGTCAAACCACTCATGACCAATAGACAACGCCAGAAGCATCCTACTTGGGTCAAGGAGAAAAAGAACTGGACTGTTTCTCAGTAGTCCAAGGTGGTGTTCTCAGTTGAAAGTAAATTTTGGATTTATGTTGGAAATCAAGGTCCCAGAGTCCGGAGGAAGAGGGGAGAGGCCACAATCCAAGCTGCTTGAGGTCTATTGTGAAGTTTCCACAATCAGTGATGGTTTGGGGAGCCATGTCATCTGCTGGTGTAGGTCCACTGTGTTTTATCAATATGAAAGTCATCGGCAATATCAGCGGCACTTAACTCGCGCCGTTGAGTGCGCAAGTCCCTTCTTCCACCCATCGGCTCTTCTGTGACGTCATTGCTGAACGTCGATGGGCTGTCATGATAGCTGGAGGTCAGCTGATGATCCCCGTAACTGTCATTATGTAACTCCTTTGAAACCCTGCCTATGACAGAGCTTCAAAGGAGACTGTTATTTCTGCTATATGGAGCAATGTTGAGGCATACAGCACAAGTGATCGGATGATCGCATCTTCAAGCCCCCTAAAGGGGCTAAAAAAGTCAGTAAAAAGTAAAAAAAATATACAGTGGGGCAAAAAAGTATTTAGTCAGTCAGCAATAGTGCAAGTTCCACCACTTAAAAAGATGAGAGGTGTCTGTAATTTACATCATAGGTAGACCTCAACTATGGGAGACAAACTGAGAAAAAAAAATCCAGAAAATCACATTGTCTGTTTTTTTATCATTTTTTTTGCATATTATGGTGGAAAATAAGTATTTGGTCAGAAACAAACAATCAAGATTTCTGGCTCTCACAGACCTGTAACTTCTTCTTTAAGAGTCTCCTCTTTCCTCCACTCATTACCTGTAGTAATGGCACCTGTTTAAACTTGTTATCAGTATAAAAAGACACCTGTGCACACCCTCAAACAGTCTGACTCCAAACTCCACTATGGTGAAGACCAAAGAGCTGTCAAAGGACACCAGGAACAAAATTGTAGCCCTGCACCAGGCTGGGAAGACTGAATCTGCAATAGCCAACCAGCTTGGAGTGAAGAAATCAACAGTGGGAGCAATAATTAGAAAATGGAAGACATACAAGACCACTGATAATCTCCCTCGATCTGGGGCTCCACGCAAAATCCCACCCCGTGGGGTCAGAATGATCACAAGAATGGTGAGCAAAAATCCCAGAACAACGCGGGGGGACCTAGTGAATGAACTGCAGAGAGCTGGGACCAATGTAACAAGGCCTACCATAAGTTACACACTACGCCACCATGGACTCAGATCCTGCAGTGCCAGACGTGTCCCACTGCTTAAGCCAGTACATGTCCGGGCCCGTCTGAAGTTTGCTAGAGAGCATTTGGATGATCCAGAGGAGTTTTGGGAGAATGTCCTATGGTCTGATGAAACCAAACTGGAACTGTTTGGTAGAAACACAACTTGTCGTGTTTGGAGGAAAAAGAATACTGAGTTGCATCCATCAAACACCATACCTACTGTAAAGCATGGTGGTGGAAACATCATGCTTTGGGGCTGTTTCTCTGCAAAGGGGCCAGGACGACTGATCCGGGTACATGAAAGAATGAATGGGGCCATGTATCGTGAGATTTTGAGTGCAAACCTCCTTCCATCAGCAAGGGCATTGAAGATGAAACGTGGATGGGTCTTTCAACATGACAATGATCCAAAGCACACCGCCAGGGCAACGAAGGAGTGGCTTCGTAAGAAGCATATCAAGGTCCTGGAGTGGCCTAGCCAGTCTCCAGATCTCAACCCTATAGAAAACCTTTGGAGGGAGTTGAAAGTCCGTGTTGCCAAGCGAAAAGCCAAAACATCACTGCTCTAGAGGAGATCTGCATGGAGGAATGGGCCAACATACCAACAACAGTGTGTGGCAACCTTGTGAAGACTTACAGAAAACGTTTGACCTCTGTCATTGCCAACAAAGGATATATTACAAAGTATTGAGATGAAATTTTGTTTCTGACCAAATACTTATTTTCCACCATAATATGCAAATAAAATGATAAAAAAAACAGACAATGTGATTTTCTGGATTTTTTTTTTCTCAGTTTGTCTCCCATAGTTGAGATCTACCTATGATGTAAATTACAGACGCCTCTCATCTTTTTAAGTGGTGGAACTTGCACTATTGCTGACTGACTAAATACTTTTTTGCCCCACTGTATGTTTAAATAAGTCCAATATATAAATAAAATTCTAATCACCCCCTTTTCCCCAGTGAAAATAAAGATATAAAAAACAAAAAAACTTTTAAAAAATACACATTTGGTATTGCTGCATTCATAAAAGTTCGATCTATCAAAATATAAAAACAATTAACCCTGTCGGTAAACATCGTAAATGGAAAAAATTAAATGCTGTAGATAAGCCCCCGATGTATCCTGAAAGGTGAGAAAATGAGGTTAGATTATACTCACCTGGGGGGGGGCGGTCTGGTGCTGTCCGATGGGCGTTGTGGTCCGGGGCCTCATATCTTCATACGATGACGTCCTCTTCTTGTATTCATGCTGCGGCTCCGGTGCAGGCGTAATTTATCTGCCCTGTTGAGGGCAGAGCAAAGGACTACAGTGCGCAGGCGCCGGGCCTCTCTGACCTTTCCCGGCGCCTGCACACTGCAGTACTTTGCTCTGCCCTCAACAGGGCAAACAAATTACGCCTGTGCATGAGCCGTGACAGGAAGCAAGGAAGAGGACGTCATCGCATGAAGATAGGCGCCGGACCATAACGCCCATCGGACCGCACCTGACCGGCCCCCAGGTGAGTATAATCTAACCTCTTTTTCTCATGTTTCAGGTTTCATCGGGGGCTTATTTACAGCATTACAGAATGCTGTAGATATGCCCTAATGGTGAAGGCCGCAGCTTATATACGAAAAAGTAGGTGACTGATTCCCTTTAAGTTTTTGCTATACTGATGGCAGTGTAATCCTGGATATGACATATCCAGAATTATTCCTAATTAAGCTTCTCTACATACCTTTTGGTGTGCAGTTCCTTCCATTTAGTGCTGTATAAAATGTTAAGAAAACAAGAGTGCAAAGATTTGGAAATCTCTTTATAGCCATATATAGCCAGAAGAAGAATCCAATTTCACCTGTCAGAAGTGTAGACTAGTGGCCCTTTTAGAAGAAAAGGTGCGGGGTCTGCAAGAAAGAATAGCAACTTTGAAACTCATCAAAGAGAATGAAGACTTTCTAGACAGAACAGAAGCATCTCTACTGGTCACAGAAGGTGCAAAAAGTGTCAGAGATCCTCCAAAAGCAGATGAGTGGAAGCATGTGACCAAAAGAAGCAAGAAGACCATGGAGAAATCACCAACCACACAACTGAAGAACCGATATCAAATCTTTGTAGAGGATGAAGATGGCACACCTAAGAATGAAGCAATACCAGCAAGCAAAAAAGAAAAGGGCACACAGCAACAAGTGACAGCAAAAAGTACAGCCAAGAAGCAACGAAGAGTGGTGGTGGTGGGAGACTCACTACTGAGAGGCACCGAAGCAGCCATCTGCAGACCGGACATAACTGCAAGAGAAGTATGCTGCCTTCCAGGTGCGATGATCAAGGATGTGACCGATAGGATACCAAAGCTCTTCAGCTCCAAGGACGTCCACCCATTTCTTCTGATACATGTTGGCACCAATGACACGGCAAGGAAGGACCTACCGACAATCTGCAAGGACTTTGAAGAGTTGGGGAAGAAAGTAAAGGAACTGGATGCACAGGTAGTTTTTTCTTCTATCCTTCCAGTAGACGGGCATGGCACCAGGAGATGGAACAGGATCCTTGATGCAAACAACTGGCTAAGACGATGGTGCAGACAACAAGGATTTGGATTCCTGGACCACGGTGTGAATTACTGGTATGATGGACTCCTCGCCAGAGACGGACTACACCTCAACAAACCTGGGAAACACACATTCGCCAGAAGACTCGCTACACTCATCAGGAGGGCGTTAAACTAGAAGAAGAGGGGACGGGAAGAAAAACATTAGACTCGAACAAAGACGACCCAGGAAAACATACTCAGAAGGGAGGTAAGAACATTTCTAAAACAATCCACAGTGAGGAGATTGGAACAAAACAAAATCCTCTAAACTGCATGCTCGCAAACGCCAGAAGCCTGACAAACAAGATGGAAGAACTAGAAGCAGAAATATCTACAGGTAACTTTGACATAGTGGGAATAACCGAGACATGGTTAGATGAAAGCTATGACTGGGCAGTTAACTTACAGGGTTACAGTCTGTTTAGAAAGGATCGTAAAAATCGGAGAGGAGGAGGGGTTTGTCTCTATGTAAAGTCTTGTCTAAAGTCCACTTTAAGGGAGGATATTAGCGAAGGGAATGAGGATGTCGAGTCCATATGGGTTGAAATTCATGGAGGGAAAAATGGTAACAAAATTCTCATTGGGGTCTGTTACAAACCCCCAAAGATAACAGAAAGCATGGAAAGTCTACTTCTAAAGCAGATAGATGAAGCTGCAACCCATAATGAGGTCCTGGTTATGGGGGACTTTAACTACCCGGATATTAACTGGGAAACAGAAACCTGTGAAACCCATAAAGGCAACAGGTTTCTGCTAATAACCAAGAAAAATTATCTTTCACAATTGGTGCAGAATCCAACCAGAGGAGCAGCACTTTTAGACCTAATACTATCTAATAGACCTGACAGAATAACAAATCTGCAGGTGGTTGGGCATTTAGGAAATAGCGACCACAATATTGTGCAGTTTCACCTGTCTTTCACTAGGGGGACTTGTCAGGGAGTCACAAAAACATTGAACTTTAGGAAGGCAAAGTTTGAACAGCTTAGAGATGCCCTTAATCTGGTAGACTGGGACAATATCCTCAGAAATGAGAATACAGATAATAAATGGGAAATGTTTAAGAACATCCTAAATAGGCAGTGTAAGCGGTTTATACCTTGTGGGAATAAAAGGACTAGAAATAGGAAAAACCCAATGTGGCTAAACAAAGAAGTAAGACAGGCAATTAACAGTAAAAAGAAAGCATTTGCACTACTAAAGCAGGATGGCACCATTGAAGCTCTAAAAAACTATAGGGAGAAAAATACTTTATCTAAAAAACTAATTAAAGCTGCCAAAAAGGAAACAGAGAAGCACATTGCTAAGGAGAGTAAAACTAATCCCAAACTGTTCTTCAACTATATCAATAGTAAAAGAATAAAAACTGAAAATGTAGGCCCCTTAAAAAATAGTGAGGAAAGAATGGTTGTAGATGACGAGGAAAAAGCTAACATATTAAACACCTTCTTCTCCACGGTATTCACGGTGGAAAATGAAATGCTAGGTGAAATCCCAAGAAACAATGAAAACCCTATATTAAGGGTCACCAATCTAACCCAAGAAGAGGTGCGAAACCGGCTAAATAAGATTAAAATAGATAAATCTCCGGGTCCGGATGGCATACACCCACGAGTACTAAGAGAACTAAGTAATGTAATAGATAAACCATTATTTCTTATTTTTAGGGACTCTATAGCGACAGGGTCTGTTCCACAGGATTGGCGCATAGCAAATGTGGTGCCAATATTCAAAAAGGGCTCTAAAAGTGAACCTGGAAATTATAGGCCAGTAAGTCTAACCTCTATTGTTGGTAAAATATTTGAAGGGTTTCTGAGGGATGTTATTCTGGATTATCTCAATGAGAATAACTGTTTAACTCCATATCAGCATGGGTTTATGAGAAATCGCTCCTGTCAAACCAATCTAATCAGTTTTTATGAAGAGGTAAGCTATAGACTGGACCACGGTGAGTCATTGGACGTGGTATATCTCGATTTTTCCAAAGCGTTTGATACCGTGCCGCACAAGAGGTTGGTACACAAAATGAGAATGCTTGGTTTGGGGGAAAATGTGTGTAAATGGGTTAGTAACTGGCTTAGTGATAGAAAGCAGAGGGTGGTTATAAATGGTATAGTCTCTAACTGGGTCGCTGTGACCAGTGGGGTACCGCAGGGGTCAGTATTGGGACCTGTTCTCTTCAACATATTCATTAATGATCTGGTAGAAGGTTTACACAGTAAAATATCGATATTTGCAGATGATACAAAACTATGTAAAGCAGTTAATACAAGAGAAGATAGTATTCTGCTACAGATGGATCTGGATAAGTTGGAAACTTGGGCTGAAAGGTGGCAGATGAGGTTTAACAATGATAAATGTAAGGTTATACACATGGGAAGAGGGAATCAATATCACCATTACACACTGAACGGGAAACCACTGGGTAAATCTGACAGGGAGAAGGACTTGGGGATCCTAGTTAATGATAAACTTACCTGGAGCAGCCAGTGCCAGGCAGCAGCTGCCAAGGCAAACAGGATCATGGGGTGCATTAAAAGAGGTCTGGATACACATGATGAGAGCATTATACTGCCTCTGTACAAATCCCTAGTTAGACCGCACATGGAGTACTGTGTCCAGTTTTGGGCACCGGTGCTCAGGAAGGATATAATGGAACTAGAGAGAGTACAAAGGAGGGCAACAAAATTAATAAAGGGGATGGGAGAACTACAATACCCAGATAGATTAGCGAAATTAGGATTATTTAGTCTAGAAAAAAGACGACTGAGGGGCGATCTAATAACCATGTATAAGTATATAAGGGGACAATACAAATATCTCGCTGAGGATCTGTTTATACCAAGGAAGGTGACGGGCACAAGGGGGCATTCTTTGCGTCTGGAGGAGAGAAGGTTTTTCCACCAACATAGAAGAGGATTCTTTACTGTTAGGGCAGTGAGAATCTGGAATTGCTTGCCTGAGGAGGTGGTGATGGCGAACTCAGTCGAGGGGTTCAAGAGAGGCCTGGATGTCTTCCTGGAGCAGAACAATATTGTATCATACAATTATTAGGTTCTGTAGAAGGACGTAGATCTGGGTATTTATTATGATGGAATATAGGCTGAACTGGATGGACAAATGTCTTTTTTCGGCCTTACTTACTTACTAACTATGTTACTATTCACAACAGATATTAGAAGTTGAAAGTTAGTCATTTTTTCTATTTCATTTGAAAAAAAATAGTTAGAAATTGATGTCCGTAACACATCTAAAAAGAGCTGGGACTTGGTTAGGAAAAAGCACGAAAAGTAATGGTAAGGTTTTAACTAAGTCACCTGACTGTGTATAAAAAGAGCATAAGGCTAGGGTCACATTGCGTTAGTGCAATCCGTTTAGCGCTAGCGGATTGCGCTAACGCAATGTTTTTTAAGGGGCCGCGTTCGGGGTCGCGGTAACGTCTCCGCTCTCGCAGATCCCCAATCTGCGAGAGCGGGGAACGGACCGCGGGCGCGCCTCGGACGCTGCAAGCAGTGTCCGCGGCACGCCAGGAATCTCCAGCGCGTCGCTAGCGCGTGCCGAACATGGCACGCGCTAGTGTAGCGCGTTCCCATTAGCGTGAATGGGCGCGTTAACGGCCGCGTTGCACGGCGTTAATTTCGCCGTGCAACGCTGTCCGTTTAACGCGGTCCCATAACGCAATGGGAACCCAGCCTTAGAGAGGCAGCATCTCTCAGAAGCAAAGATTTTAACACTGCTGTTAAAATGCAAGATGTTTGTTTCTTCATACAGTATATTTTCATTAATATTTGAGGGACGACCAATTTAGATAATGTCAATGTGGTGCCTAATGTATGTCTCTTCTTGATGACCTTCTTCACAGTGTTCCATGGTTTATCTTATGCTGCATGGCTAGGTGGATAGTTGTTTGTGATTATATGAGAAGCATTTATGGTGCATTTATCTGTGACTGTTGCTTGGGTGTGATAATGAGTGTGATAATTCCCTTTCCTTCTATTTTGTTTTTTCCCCATCCTCCACTCCTGGATGCATTCTCCTGTTATATGTGAGTGAATATTTGTATGCCTGTTATTTTTAGTTGCCTTGTTCGTCTGGTTGGTGTACTGCGGTGCACGGCTGCTCCTCTCTTCCCTGGGTGGGGAAAGGGTACAGATGGAGGGCAGATACAGGACATAAGGCAAGTTACGTGGCCTCGGCATCTTCACCTTCAGAAGTAACCAGGGGAATAGGGCGAGCTAAGACACCCCCTAGTGTTAGGGACAGGGAAGGAGCCCCTGGTCCCGGGTCACCCAACAACCGAATTAGATGCCTTTGCTGTGCTGTAAGCTGTTTATGGTCCATGGATTTTGTTGTAAAATGCAACTATGAAAATGTCAGGAGAATCTTACTGGAACTGCAAACTTTATATGGTGTTAATCAGAATAACTTTAAATGGTGACAGCTGTGTAGTACTATTTCACATTAGTTTAAATGTGATTGGCTAACTGAGCACAACCACGTCCCCAATTATAAGAGGGTGTTCACAGTTATGCAACATTATTTTAGCTTCGTTTTTATTTTTTCCTTCAAAATGATTTCAGTTTCTTTCTCAATGGATTTTGACAGATTATTGATGACTTTAAATGGGAAAAATGTTCTCAAACGGTTCATTGTCTTGTGATTTTTTTTTTACATGACAAAAGCCTAATGTTTTAACGGGTGTGTAGACTTTTTATATCCACTGTACCTTACATAATACCATCAAAAGAGTCAGAGGTTCTAGAGAAATCCATGTTCTAAAAGGATAAGGCTGGCTTTCAATCTTGGATGCTCTAGATCTATAAGCTTTCAGGCCGCCGCTCTACATTAAAAACGGGCATAAATCACTGCACTCTGCCCAAAGATCATTGTCTGTGAACATAGTTGGCCTTGCAATAAATGCAAGTTGAAGCTCTATCTTGCAAATAAGTTGTACATCAACAAAGTTAAAAAAAAATGCTGCTGTCTTCTCTGGGACAAGTTCATTCAAAATTGACTCGGGCAAAATGGAAAACCATTGTGTGGTCAGATGAATCAAAATGTGAAATTCTTTATGGAAACCAAGGATTCTCTGTCCTGCAGACTCAAGAGGAGAGGGGACATCCAGCTTGTTGTCAGTACACAATGCACAAGCCTTCACCTCTCATGGTATGGAGTTTCATTGGTGCCTATTGCATGGGCAGCTTACACATCTTGAAAAGCACCATCAATGGCAAGAAAGACCATCTAGAGCATCTAGAATGGTATATCAGACAAAAATGGGACATTTGTTCTGTCCTCACTAAACGTTACCCCGAGGTGTGCTCGTAGTCTGACAGGCAGCTAAACCGATCTACCATAGTCCAAAAGGAAGACTATCTTGAAGTCTGTGCAGATTATCAAACATTGGCAAATATATTCTGTGAAACTAGGAGCAATGATATAACAAGGTATCATTACATGTATACAGGTAACACAAATTGTCTCTTCAGAGAGGAAGAGGACTAGAACTCTAGTGCCACCTATTGGAAGTAGCAATCCTAACAGTCAATGTTGACCCTTTAACCCCTTCACCCCGAAGCCTGTTTTCACCTAAGTGACAGGGCCAATTTTAACAATTCTGACCACTGTCCCTTTATGAGGTTATAACTCTGAAACGCTTCAATGGATCCTGGCGATTCTGACATTGTTTTCTCGTGACATATTGTACTTCATGATAGTGGTAAAATTTATTTGATATTACCTTTGTTTATTTGTGAAAAAAATGGAAATTTGGCAAAAATTTTGAAAATTTTGCAATTTTTAAACTTTGAATTTTTATACCCTTGCATTAGAGACTCATATCGCACAAATTAGTTAATAAATAACATTTCCCACATGTCTACTTTACATCAGCAACATTTTGGAACCAATTTTTTTTTCGTTAGGGAGTTATAAGGGTTAAAAGTTAAACAGCGATTTCTCATTTTTTCATCAACTTTTATAAAACCATTTTTTGTAGGGACCACATCATATTTGAAGTCACTTTGAGAGGCTTATAGGATTTAAAATACCCAAAAGTGACACCATTCTAAAAACTACACCCCCCGAGGTACTCAAAACCACATTCAAGAAGTTTATTAACCCTTCAGGTGCTTCACAGGAATTAACGGAATGTGGAAGGAAAAAAATAACATTTAACTTTTCTTTCCACATAATGATCTTTTAGCAACATTTTTTTTATTTTCACAAGGGTAAAAGAAGAAAATGGACCACGAAAGTTGTTGTGCAATTCCTTCTGAATACACTGATACCCCATATGTGGGAGAAAACCACTGTCTGGGTGCACGGCAGGGCTCGGAAGGGAAGGAGCGCCTTTTGACTATTTCAAACCAAAATTGGCTGGAATTGAGATTGGACACCATGTCCCGTTTGGAGAGCCCCTGATGTGCCTAAACAGTGGAAAACCGCCACAAGTGACCCCATTTTGGAAACTAGACCCTTCAAGGAACTTATCTAGCTATGTGGTGAGCACATTGAACCCCCAGGTGCTTCACAAAAGTTTAGAACGTGGAGGCGTAAAAATAAAAATTCACATTTTTCCCCCAAAAATGATCTTTTAACAACAATTTTTTTATCTTCACAAGTGTAAAAGGAGAAAATGGACCACTAAAGTTGTTGACCAATTTATCCTGAATACACTGATACCCCATATGTGGGGGAAAACCACTGCTTGGGCACACGGCAGGGCTCGGAAGGGAAGGAGCGCCATTTGACTTTTACAAACCAAAATTGGCTGGAATTGAGATCTGACACCATGTCCCGTTTGGAGAGCCCCTGATGTGCCTAAACAGTGGAAAACCACCACAAGTGACCCCATTTTGGAAACTAGACCCTTCAAGGAACTTATCTAGCTATGTGGTGAGCACATTGAACCCCCAGGTGCTTCACAAAAGTTTAGAACGTAGAGGCGTAAAATTAAAAATTCACATTTTTTCCCCAAAAATGATCTTTTAACAACAATTTTTTTATCTTCACAAGTGTAAAAGGAGAAAATGGACCACTAAAGTTGTTGACCAATTTATCCTGAATACACTGACACCCCATATGTGGGGGAAAACCACTGCTTGGGCACACGGCAGGGCTCGGAAGGGAAGGAGCGCCATTTGAGTTTTACAAACCAAAATTGGCTGGAATTGAGATCGGACACCATGTCCCGTTTGGAGAGCCCCTGATGTGCCTAAACAGGCCACAAGTGACCCCATTTTGGAAACTAGACCCTTCAAGGAACTTATCTAGCTATGTGGTGAGCACATTGAACCCCCAGGTGCTTCACAAAAGTTTAGAACGTAGAGGCGTAAAAATAAAAATTCACATTTTTTTCCCAAAAATGATCTTATAACAACAATTTTTTTATCTTCACAAGTGTAAAAGGAGAAAATGGACCACTAAAGTTGTTGACCAATTTATCCTGAATACACTGATACCCCATATGTGGGGAAAAACCACTGTTTGTGCGCATGGCAGAGCTCGGAAGGGAAGGAGCACCATTTGGAATGCAGACTTAGATGGATTGGTCTGCAGGCGTCACGTTGCATTTGCAGAGCCCCTGATGTGCCTAAACAGTGGAAAACCGCCACAAGTGACCCCATTTTGAAAACTGGACCTCCCAAGGAATTTATTTAGATATGTGGTGAGCACCGTAAACCTCCAAGTGCCTCACTCCACAAGTGACCCCATTTTGAAAACTGGACCTCCCAAGGAATTTATTTAGATATGTGGTGAGCACCGTAAACCTCCAAGTGCCTCACTCCACAAGTGACCCCATTTTGAAAACTGGACCTCCCAAGGAATTTATTTAGATATGTGGTGAGCACCGTAAACCTCCAAGTGCCTCACTCCACAAGTGACACCATTTTGAAAACTGGACCTCCCAAGGAATTTATTTAGATATGTGGTGAGCACCGTAAACCTCCAAGTGCCTCACTCCACAAGTGACCCTATTTTTAAAACTGGACCTCCCAAGGAATTTATTTAGATATGTGGTGAGCACCGTAAACCTCCAAGTGCCTCACTCCACAAGTGACCCTATTTTTAAAACTGGACCTCCCAAGGAATTTATTTAGATATGTGGTGAGCACCGTAAACCTCCAAGTGCCTCACTCCACAAGTGACCCTATTTTTAAAACTGGACCTCCCAAGGAATTTATTTAGATATGTGGTGAGCACCGTAAACCTCCAAGTGCCTCACTCCACAAGTGACCCTATTTTTAAAACTGGACCTCCCAAGGAATTTATTTAGATATGTGGTGAGCACCGTAAACCTCCAAGTGCCTCACTCCACAAGTGACCCTATTTTTAAAACTGGACCTCCCAAGGAATTTATTTAGATATGTGGTGAGCACCGTAAACCTGCAAGTGCCTCACTCCACAAGTGACCCCATGTTGGAAACTACACAGTGTGTTGTGTCAACAGGGTATAAACTAATTTTTATTAATTTGTGGACGTGTGGTATGCTTTGAAGCAATCCTTAATGCAAAGGCCAGGTTTCTCAGGGCAGGTTTCACAATGGTAAATTGTGTCCTTTCGGATTTCCCTCTTGGAACATACTCTGCACCGTTTTTGTGATCGTCCTGTCCTCGCTGTTTGGGGAACCTGTCCTGGGAAATGTTGACCTTGGACAATACGGGCACTATCAGATTCAGAAGTACTGGGACCCTCACCTCCCTGAGTGCCAAACATTAGGGCCTTGATGACTACCTCCTGAAACTGAAGGAAGGTCCCCGTATTGCCTGCAGATCGGGACAGCACAAAAGCATTGTACAGTGCCATCTGTACAATGTGCACGGCCAATTTTTTGTACCATACGTAAGCTTTTCGCATGGCACTGTATGGTTGGAGAACCTGATCTGAGAGATCCACACCACCCATGTACCGATTGTAATCCAGGATACAATCTGGCTTTGGGACTTGTGTTGTGGTCCCACGAACAGTGACAAGGGTGCTGTTGTCACGGTGTATGGTGGTCAGGATAAGGACATCCCTTTTGTCCTTATACTTGACCACCAGCATGTTGTCGCTGCATTTGGCTCTGCTTTCCCCTTTTCTTAGCGTTTGCCCAATTAGCGGCTTAGGGAGGCCTCGCTGATTTTTTCGCACGGTGCCACATGTAGCTGTACCTCTGGCAGAGAGGGCCTTGAAGAGTGGGATGCTGGTTTAAAAGTTGTCAATGTAGAGGTGATAACCCTTATCCAGCAGTGGGTGCAGCAATTCCCACACAATTTTCCCACTCACCCCCAGGATGGGGGGGCATTCAGGGGGGTTAATCTGGGTGTCCTTACCCTCGTAGACCCTAAATCTGTGGGTGTACCCTGAGGTACTCTCGCACAGTTTGTACAACTTTATTCCGTACCTGGACCTCTTACTGGGCAGGTACTGTCGGAATTTTAGCCTCCCTTTGAAATGAACAAGAGATTCATCAATAGCGATGTCCCTCTGGGGTGTGTACGCCTCAGCAAATTTTCTGCTGAAGTGTTCAACCACTGGACGAATTTTATATAGACGATCAAAGTTTGGATCGTCTCGGGGAGGACACTGCGCATTATCACTGAAATGCAAAAATTTTTGGATCGCTTCAAATCGTGTCCTTTTCATGGCCATGCGGAATACCGGTGTACTGTAGAGAATGTCAGTACTCCAGTATTGCCGAAGCTTTGGCTTTTTGATTAGGCCCATATGCAGCACAATTCCCCAAAATGTCATCATCTCTGCTGCATTTACGGGGGTCCATCTGGCATAAAATGACGTGGGATTTTGGGTGAAAAATTGTTGGGCATACAGGTTCGTCTGGGCCACCATAATATTTATTATTTCATCACTGAAAAAGAATTTGAAGAAATCAATTTCAGTGAGGCCAGTCGTGTCAAACTGGATTCCTGAGCTGCTGCTGAAATCCGGAATGACGGGCTGAAAATTTTCCGGGGGTGCAATCCATACGGGATTGATTGCTGCAGGAGTTGCCTGGGTCCTACGGCGCCTTATTAGGGGTCTTTCCTCACCAGATGAGGAGGAGGATGAGGAGGAGGAGGAGGAATAGAGGAACGTGGGATCTTCCTCACTGGCTGAATCTGTGTCGGACGCAAGGATGGCGTAAGCCTCCTCTGGTGAATAGCGCCTTGTTGACGAATGGGCCATTTTTTTTTTCCCAAACGCACTAAAAATTAGACGACGCAACTAATTATTCTTTTTACAAAAGAAAAGCGAACGCCACTAACAGTGTGACGTACGCTCCCCTAATGCACTAGAGATTATCTGGCGATAGCAGATTTTTTTTATGCACAAGACGCTACCTCCCTACCTATAAAACTCAGTACGATTTTTTTTTTCTAAAAGATGATCGGTCGTCACTAACGCTGTGACGCCGGCTACACTAACACGCTACCACTAAACTACTCTGTACAATTTTTTTTTTTCTCTAAAAAAAAAAAAAAGACCGGTCGTCACGAACGCTGTGACACCAGCTAATCTACGTCTAAGACTACACTGTACTAACTACTATTATATTTTTGTAAAAGAAAAAAAAAAAAATCGGACGTCGCTTAGACTGCGAAGTCCGTTACACTAACTAGCTAAAAAATAAAAGTCCTGTGGCGCAGTCTCTGATCAGCAGCGATACTGATCAGAGCGCTGCGGACACAGGAAGAGCACGAATGCTCTGCGCGGGACGCCGCGCACAGGAAAAAAGCGCAAAAAAGTGCGCACAAAATTGAATTGGAGGGGGGTACTTGAACAGGGATGGAGGGACGTCACCAAACACTGACGCCGGCTACGCTACCTTGTTACGTCTAAAACTACACTGTACTAACTACTATTTTTTTTCTAAAAAAAAAAAAAAACGGACGTCGCTTAGACTGCAATGTCCGCTACACTAACTAAAAAAAAAAAGTCCTGTGGCGCAGTCTCTGATCAGCAGCGATACTGATCAGAGCGCTGCGGACACAGGAAGAGCACGAATGCTCTGCGCGGGACGCCGCGCACAGGAAAAAAAGCGAAAAAAAGTGCGCAAAAATTGAATTGGAGGGGGGTACTTGAACAGGGATGGAGGGACGTCACCAAACACTGACGCCGGCTACGCTACCTTGTTACGTCTAAAACTACACTGTACTAACTACAATTTTTTTTCTAAAAAAAAAAAAACGGACGTCGCTTAGACTGCAATGTCCGCTACACTAACTAACTAAAAAAAAAAAGTCCTGTGGCGCAGTCTCTGATCAGCAGCGATACTGATCAGAGCGCTGCGGACACAGGAAGAGCACGAATGCTCTGCGCGGGACGCCGCGCACAGGAAAAAAAGCGCAAAAAAGTGCGCAAAAATTTCAATTGGAGGGTGGGGGAGGGAGGGGGTACTGGAACAGGGATGGGGGGATGGGAAAGGGGTGGGGGAGGTGCTGCTGCTGCTGTGATCACAGGAGTCACACAGCAGGCAGATGGCAGCAGAGAGCACACAGCACTGGAGCACAAGCTGGAGCACAAGCTGGAAGCAGGAGATCGCAGGGACGATCGCACTGGCCACCAATGGATTATTTGACTAAGGTGACAGAGGGGCAGGGCGGTGATCAGTATTTTAAATTAACCCCTTTGGCGCTGATTGGCTAGAAGCTATTGTTCAGCCAATCAGTGCCATAGGGGTTAATCAGGTGAGGTGACGTGGTGATCACCCCACCTACTGTGACGGCTGTGATTGGTGCGACGTCACACAGCATCAATCACAGCCTGTCACATGCTTTTTTTTTTTTTTAAACTTTATTGTCAAATCGCTGTGATTGGCTGGTCAGAATTGACCAGCCAATCACAGCGATCGCTGATGCGGGGGGGCGGTGCAGGCACTCGGGGCTGCGTGCATGGATGGTCTGCTGTCAGGGACAGCAGACACCGGAACCCGATCACCGCGCGGTGCCGCGCGGTGACCGGAAAATGGCGGCGCCGTACTAGTACTGCGGCTGGCACTAATGCAGTGCCGGCAGCGCAGTACTAGTACGGCGCATGGCGCGAAGGGGTTAATGAGCCTTGTCACATGACTTAGGATAATAGCCAAACCAGAATCTCAATTTGCAGACACTGTGTTTCGGGGTACTGCCCCTCGTCAGTGCAAAGCGGAGATCTGGTTTGGTGAGTGAGAGGCGTCTGACCGGGATCCAAGAAGTTTAATTTCTCCTTGCGGAGGTAACACAGAAATACATGAGGCAAATGGCTGAACAGTTTATAAATGACGTGTTAAACCAGCCTGCCTTCCAGTCTTATAAATGCAGCTGACTAATGCAGGGGTGGGAGGCTTAGGTATTTGTTGGCTGCAAACTAGTACCACATAATCCTTCTTACCAGCAATGTGAACACGAAGGGGAATAAAATAATGGATGACCTCTGAACACCAGTCAATGAGGTATTGAGCTCCTTATTCTCAAAATGCACCACTACAGAGTAATAGACAGGAAGAGCAGAGGGACAAAAAGCCAATGCCGATAAGTAAATTCAGCCACTAGATGGAGCCTGTGCGCTGCAACCAACAATGAAACTTCATGCTGAAGGCATGACAACATTCCTCTTCCAAAATTCCAGTAATTGGTCTCCTAACTTCCCAGATGTTTACAGACTGTTTTGAAAAGAAGAGGGGGTGCCACATTATTCTAGGCATGGCTATGTCCCAACTTTTTTGAAGTGTCCTGCTACATTCAATTTCTATATGAGTTAGACATTTTTCCACTTCATTTGAAAAAATTAACTTTCAACTTCTGTTATGTGATCTGCAGAGGGAAAAATAAGTATTTGATACACTGACGATTTTGCAAGTTTTCACTTATACAAAGAATGGAGATGTCTGCAATTTTTATTGTAGGTACACTTCAACTGTGAGAGATAGAATCTAAAAATAAAAAACACCTACCAACCAGAAAGAATTCTGGTTAGTTTTTATTTAAAGGGAACCTGTCAGCAGTTTTGGCTGATATACGGTCATCACCTTTCAGGGCTTATATACAGGATTCTATAATGCTGTATATAAGCCCCCAATCCGACCTGGAAGAACTGAAAAATAAGTTTTATTATACTCACCTGGGGAGCAGTCCGGTCCGATAGGTGTCACTGGTCTTGGTCTGGCACCTCCCTTCTTCTTGTGATAATCACCTGCCTGCTTGCTTCTTGTAGTTGGCGCGACCCTGCATCATCCACACAGGCTGCCCGGCATCGCGCTCCTGCGCAGGCGTACTTAACTGCCCTGGCACCTGCGCACTGAAGTACTTTGGGGGTGCTTTTCTGCAAAAAGGATAGAACAACTGCACCGTATTGAAGGAAGGAAGGATGGGGTCATGTATCGCAAGATTTTGGCCAACAACCTCCTTCCCTCAGTAAGAGCATTGAAGATGGGTCGTGACTGGGTCTTCCAGCATGACAATGACCCGAAATATACAGCCAAGGGAACTAATGAGTGGCTCCGTAAGAAGAATTTCAAGGTCTTGGAGTGACCTATCCAGTCTCCAGACCTGAACCCAATAGAAAATCTTTGGAGGGAGCTGAAACTCACTGTTACCCAGCGACAGCCCCAAAACCTGAAAGATCTGGAGAAGATCTGTATGGAGGAGTGGGCCAAAATCCCTGCTGCAGTGTATACAAACTTGGTCAAGAACTACAGGAAATGTCTGACTTCTATAATTGCAAATAAGAGACTCTGTACCAAATATTAAGTTCTGTTTTTCCCATTGTATCAAATACTTATTTCACGCTATAAAATGCTAATTATTCATGTAAAAATCATACTATAATTTTTTTTTAAGATTCTGTCTCATAGTTGATGTACCTACCATAACAATTTACAGACCTCTCTGTTCTTTGTAGGTGGAAAAACTTGCAAAATCTGCATTGTATCAAATACTTATTTTCCCCACAGTATATTCTATGGAGATTAAAATATGGCTATAAGAGAGTACAAAATCATTGCATCCTTGTTTTTTTTTTTTTTACAATTTACACAGTGTCTTAATTATTTTGGAACTGTGGGTTGTATTAACTTGTTAGTATATTTCTGAAAATTCATAAATTTATCCTCTTCATTTGTATCATATGAACTCATGGTGACCCTAGTTGGAACGTTATGCCTTTTATCTAACGTGGGTCGCCATCTGCATCATCAGAACTTACTGTGTGATTAAACTGCATAGTCTGCACCACACAAGTTCTGCACAGGAGGAAGGTGGAAACTCCTATCACAGTTACTAATGATGACTAATCAGCTTCTGTCACACAGTTACAACTTCCTGCACTTCAGCCTCCTTATTGTATACTGTATTATATAATAGTTTATTTAGGAGAATAGAGAGGTTAGGATAGTCCACAAACAGGCAGAAATGATGCTACATCGATACTATATTGATTAACCTTGGAATTGACCGCAGAGCACAAATGGAAAGAAAGTTAAGGAAATATGCCATTTAAGATGGAGTCTGTAAAAAAAGTATCTGGAAGCTGAAGTTGCATGGAAGCTAGTAGATTGTACATAAAAACCAAGACAGTGATAGATATAATTAAGTGGGGGCGTTTAGTAAAATATAGAGGGTTTTTTAATAGTACATTGATCAGTTTCTATAGCCTGTTACATCTAATTGATTTTCAAGTAAAGGATTGTACAATGCAATATGATCCAAAGATATGCATGATTAGTTAAAAAATCATTACCAGCCCACATGTATAAACCACGCAACAGCAGTAATTAGCACTGTATTTATTATACTATAATATACTGTAATTATAATAAAATTACTACAGGATAATTGTGGGTCATCAGTACCCAAATTAGAAGTACGGTAAATAATTACATTAAAATCTTACGTAAAAGGGGTTGTGAAGAAAATTAACATCAAAGAGTGAATCTTACCTACCGTATATCTGTGTATTTAACACTATAGATCAGTTGTACTCGACCTTTCTTACCTTAAGAGCCAATTTCAGCTCTGAGATGTGGTCATGGACCACATCTAGAGCCCTTGTCCCCCTATTGTCAAAGACAACAGCCAGTGACATCCAATGTTTTCCCTCACATTAGTTATTTCAAGAACCTCCTTTTAACGCTATAATGACAACCAAAGCTTTGGCACAAAAATTAAACAAAGTCCTTGTGCTGTCCTCTCCTATAGGTAGCATACTTACCCACATTGGCCATTCTTTCATCTAGCATTCCTACCAGACTATAACATTCAGCTCCAATAGCGCATTTAATTAGCAGTATCATCTTATCTCAAGCATAGCATTTATCTCTCCACCCAAACAGTATAAATTCAACCAGATCTTCTTGTCTACATGTAGGTAGTCATAAAAGTCACCATCTGGAGACCACCATCTGCTATACCTGGTGCTAATGCATTAATCTGGCAGAGCTTCATGAGCCATTTCTGTACTGATGGTTCTATTGACCTATTTATTTTCTGATGATAGTTCTGATGCTGTATTTACGTACTATTAATGACTCTAGTGTTTTATGTATGTACTGATGTTGAGTTTGGTTTCGTATTCATATGCAGATTATGGTTTTGGTGATGAATAAGTACCTAAGTCACCAGAACAAGCATGAGTGCATGAGGACCATGATCATTCCATGAATACAACACTAGAATAACTATCACAACATTAATTTGTCACCAGAACTGTTAACTGAACAGTTATACATCACCAGAACCATCATTAGAACAGCTATATGGCACTAGAACCACCATCAGTTTTGTTGCTTGGTGGCTGAGGGGTGGGGATGCCAACAGCTTCATCTATTCACCTATGGCTCCAAAATACCTTGTCCCGGGCCCTGGTTGGGGACCCTTGGTGTAAATCATGTGACCAACAGGACATGCTTTAAATGAAGCATGAACTCTAAAGGGCCAATTCATCTAGACTAGTGTTTCTTATTCCACCCTTAAAGAAAAATGTGGCATAGTAGGATGTGCCAATTCTGCCTGTTAAAAGACACCCAAGTTTTTAATATTTTAATAATATATTCTAGGTTTATTCATGTCGCTAAGGGATACCTAGTTTGCTTCCCTTTTTGTTGTACTAAAATATTTCTGTTACTTTCTGGTATGACAAATGGATGCGCTGATTCACAACACTTTTTCTTATATTACAATATAACAAGTTTATTGCTTAACAGCACTACACTTAAATCACAATAAAACAGTGTAATATTAGCACGTCAATACATATATGAATCAATATGCTAAAATTATACATGATTGCAATATATGAAAACCCCAGTAAGAGTATGGTACACCCACCCACTTATAAAGACACACACACAAACAAACACAAGCGGAAGCAGTCTACCCACCTGACAATGCTGTCTATGTTCCTAAGGGGACTCTGGGATATAAGAAAGGGTTATGGGTAAGCAGTAGAGTGTGATACTTATGAAGATCTGGGTCTGCTTGTGGTGCTGGTGGATTTTCTTCTTTTTGTGTATGCTTGAACTCTGTCCATGTCTTGTACCCTGTTGTTGTCCTGAGCTACTGTCTATTTCTCTAGCTATATTTTTATCTTCATTTCAGTCATTGACTATAACTCGCCTAACCTGGTCACGTCACCATGTTCTGATGGAATGTGTTAGTGTATTTCCAAGTAAGCAAAGTAGTGATATGCCATCATTGTAGTATAGCATTTATGAGAATGAAAGGGGAATCCAGCTCAGGAAAGTATATAAAATCAAAAGTTTTTATTCCAAAATATTTAAAAAAAGAGGAAACACTGCATGTCAAAAATCAGCAATATCCAATGAACGGAAGGACGACCATGATACAGCTGAACGCGTTTCGAACACTAGGTGTTCTTAGTCCACAGGCTGTGGACTAAGAACACCTAGTGTTCGAAACGCGTTCAGCTGTATCATGGTCGTCCTTCCGTTCATTGGATATTGCTGATTTTTGACATGCAGTGTTTCCTCTTTTTTTAAATATTTTGGAATAAAAACTTTTGATTTTATATACTTTCCTGAGCTGGATTCCTCTTTCATTCTCATCGTTTCCAGAGAGCCTTGGCAGAAGCTTTTTCCGTGCTCGGACTGAACAAATCCCATGGAGATTACTCAAAAAGGGTGAGCTGAAATTTTGTGTGTGTTTTTCCAGTATAGCATTTATGTCTGTCCCCAAGGCACTGCCACCAGGTTTGGATATGAGTTTCAATGGGTGCAAAAAAACTGGTTTTGAGAATGAAAGCAATCAGCTCCATGTCTATTCAATCCCATCCCCAGAATATTCAAATGCTTACCTAGCCCCCTCCCAAAAAAATAATACAGGATATATATATATATATATATATATATATATATATATATATATATATATATATATATACATACACACACTAGCCATTGAACCCGTTCTACACCCGGGTGGCTAGCATTTATATTGGTATATGGTCTCCATCCTGGTATGTGCTGCTTCCATCCTGTGCCCTAATCTTGTCATGTGCTGTTACTGTCTTGCGCTCCCATCCTGTTATATGTTGCTCCCATCCTGCGCCCCCTTCCTGTCAAATGCAGCCCCCATCCTGCGCCCCTTCCTGTCATATGTAGCCCTAATCTAATCCTGCGCCCCCTTCCTGACATGTGCAGCCCCCATCCTGCGCCCCCTTCCTGTCATGTGCAGCCCTTATCCTGTTTTGTGCGCCCCCGTCATGTCATTCTCTCTCTCTCATTGCGACCTCCCGGGCGCGCCTCTTTTTCAGGTAGGCATACCGCGATCTCCTGGGCTGCGTAACTCTGTGGGGTCCAGACTGTGCTTGCGCAGTCTATAAAGGCTTCGGACAGGGTGACGCTCTTACATTCATATTATATATATATATATATATATATATATATATATATATATATATATATAATGCTATTCCCCAGCAATCAGTAAGTGTTTCCTTTCTGTCCTCTGACTATTTTCAAGTGTCATCTGTCTGTAATAGTTTAGTCACTGAGACAATTTTCAAGAACTATGAGCAGATTTTTGCTGCTCTGTCGTCAAACTGCATACAGGCATTAAAGATAGTTGGTCTTTTGACCAGGGCAAGGGAGCTGTTGGGCAATGGCATGTGAAATACAGAATATAAGAAACTAGACATAATTGACTGGTATATCTGCTTAAAGTAGTTTTACCTTATAGGGATAGGTGCAATCAAACTTTTTAGCAGGTGATGTTTCTCAGGGGTGTTCGCATTCTTGTGTCTTGCCAGGAATACTACTTCAGTAAGAGATAGAAATAACATTTCTGGTGTAAAAAAACTCTGCCACTATTCAGTAACTTGACCAATTGGCATTGCCCTGCCCATCCCACCACGGATCATTTCAAGATATGCCCATTTTGGTAGAGCTCCCCGATACTAGTATTAAAAAAAAAAAAAGCCAAAAATCTCAACATTTTTGCACAGCTCTGCATTGCACAAAAGTTATGTGACTTATTGCAAAGTGTTTCATGGCAGAAATGTAAACACTTTGATGAATCAGGGCCATTGTGTGTGTTTTTATTACTATTTACACCTACTTCAAGAGCTTTGAAATTATTGAGAGAAATGTGTATGCTAATGGAATTACAAATGTACCAAACCCTGTAATCCATTCCCACACAGCCTGAGAAATGTGTGGTGCTGTAAAATGGTTACCCTTTATTTCTAGAGCTGAACTGCTGGGACCCCAGTGATCCTTAGAATGGGGGTCTGGATTCCTTATTTTGAATGGACATGCCCAACATCCATTCCATTCATTGTGTATGGCACTACCATAAATAGCTGAAAGCTGTGCTTGGTTTCTCCGACAGTCCCATGGACAATCAAGGAAGTGGAAGCTGAGATGCAGCTTTGCAAATCCTGTTTCTTGGGTTTCAGAGCCCCATTCTCAAAATTTCCAAATTCATGGCACCAGAACCCAGACGAACAGTAAGTTATCCCCAATTTTAAGGCTAGGGTATAACTTTTGATTCTGGAAATAACGCTATTTGTGTGGATTCTGGAAATAACGCTATATGTGTTTGATAGACCCGTACCCAATAAACTGTTCTGCTAAGATCAGAGAAAATATAATAAAAAAGAGGGAGATGGCTCCATTTGTTTCTCTAGCATTGACATCTGCACTGGGAAGTCCATGTTGTTATGGAATTTTTGAAGGGAATACTATGGTTGCGTCAATAGACTGTGCATTAGATAGCAACATCTCATGGGTTTCTGGATTGTGGTACAATAATGTTGAGGTAAAAATATTATGGAAAATCAATATTAGGACCCATATACGAGTCAGGGCAGGTAGAGAACAGAAAACAAATGCAGAATGGCACTGTCACAGGGAAACTGCAACAGAGAGGGACCAGAAGATTGTGGCGTCTAATTTCACCAACTCCTGCACTGGTTAGAAGTTCTTCACCGTCTTATTAAACTGTGCAGGTTTTTCCTTGCTTCCAGTGCAATTATCTGTTCAATTGAAGCTCCTGGAGATTACATGCACTTAGAAATTGCTAGTGTTAGTTGTTACTTCCTGGTTTGGAGTTGGAGGTGTAGTTTGTGGTTGGAGTTGGTGTTTGGAGATTTGTTCAGGAGATTGTTGCTTGGAGTTTTGTTTGGGTTCATATCCTCATCCTCTCCTTTTGGTTTTTCCTTCCCCCTTCCTTTAACTCCCCTGTGTTCCACTCTGGTGAATGTATTTCAATGATTGTTATTTTCATTTAGTGCAAGACCTTGGACAATTTATGAAAACATTAGATATTTCATGAAAACGTGAACCTGATCACTGTGAAAGAGATTTGTGGCTGTTTTAAAACAGTCTTATTGACTGATGAGTGCTGTGCACCCCTGGATGGCCCAGATGGATGGAGTGGATAGTGGACGGTTGGTGGATAGCCACTATGTCCTAGCAAGGCTACAACTTCAGCAAGGAGAAGGAAGAGTCATGTTTTGGGCTATAATCATGGAAAGACCTAGCAGTAACCTATAGGGTCTCTGAATGTGAGAAAATGACCTTGGCAAAGTATGTAGAGTTTTTGACCACTTTCTTCCATGGTTCAAAATGATAGCAAAATCATATTCATGCATGACAGTTCATAATCTCATGCTGTAAAAATATCTGTGAGTCATTGTCTGCTATGCGCATAAAAGGAGCGAAATTCATAATGTGGCCACCATCCTCCTCTGACCTCAACCCTATTGAGAACCTCTGGAGTATCCACAAGCTGTATCTATATAGCTAGTTCTTTGAGGGTGGGAGGCAGTTCACATCAAAACAGCAGCTCTGGGAGGCTATTCTGTAAACCTCCAAAAACATTCAACTCGAAACTATCCAAAAGCTCACAAGTTCAATTTATGCAAGAATTGTGAAGGCAATATCAAAGAAAGGGTCCTGATTGCAGTAAATGTGACCTCTTTATACTGCAGGTTTAAGAAATGACAATTTTCAGTTATTTACAACCTACAAAATGTATGGAAACTCTACTGTGCATAATTATTTGAAACTGTGCATCTTAAGTTTTTTTAGTTTTTGATAATTTTGATGGTTGATGATTTAAACACTATATTGAGTCATTTGCATCAACTATTTAGGAAAGTCAGACAAATACCATTTGCATAATAATTTGGAACGCAGTGTTTAAAAATTGCTTCTCAAAATTGTATTCAGAAGACCTTTTTGCCTAGACTTTCTTAGGCTACTTTCACACAACAGTTTTTTTGCCGCATGCCGATTCCGGCGTCGCGCCGCAGCGCCGGATCCGGCGTAATTTGTGAAAACCGGATGGGACGGATCCGATTTTCAGCCGGATCCGATGTCCAGATCCGGCGAGAAACCGGATGCATCCCATCCGGTTGGCATCCGTTTCGTCTGGTTTTCCATCCGGTTTTTGACGGATCCGGTTTTTAAGAACTCCCCTGGGAGGCTTCAAAATGTAATTGGCCCCCTCAAAACTATATATACAGTCTTCCTACAGCCCATCAGTCACAGGTTGGAGAGAAGCAAGTGTTTGGAGAGAGATGGATGTCGTTATTGCGACAATTCTGCAGAACAACGTGGATTTCATTGTGGAGGCGAATCGCTTGAAAGCAATTGTTCTGGAGAAGGAGCAAGAGAGACAACGCATCATGCATCCGCGCCGACGCCGTTTGTGAATCCACCCCATCACCGCACAGAGAATGACATGTGGGGTGTTTTCTACATTGCACATGGAGTTACGAGGAAACCCAGAGAAATTTTTCTCATATATGCGGATGAAAGCGGAGAACTTTGATCTATTTGTGGACCGAATTGAACATCTCATCCGAAGGAGTGATCCGTATTGCCGATTCTCTATTTCACCGGCCGAGCGTCTGATTGTCAGTCTTTGGTAAGCCATTTTTATTATATGTTCTCCTGTAATACACTTTAATTGAGTGTAATTTGATTTTGTAGTAATTTCTGCCTTGATTTTGTTCACAGATTCCTTGCTGTCATGATCCCAATGGCAGGGGATCACTAAAGGACAAGCACAGATACAAACAAGCTCTAGGGCGATGGAACCTGAGCTGACCGCGACCCTGAACCTAACACACAAATAAAAGTAGCCGGGGAACGTGCCTACGATGATCCTAGACGTCTCACTCCAGCCGAAGATCTAACTTCCCCTATTAGAAGAAACACAGACCTCTCTTGCCTCCAGAGAAATCCCCCACAGAAATAGCAGCCCCCCACATATAATGACGGTGAAATGAGAGGAAAGCACATACGCAGTATGAAAACAGTTTCAGCAAAATGAGGCCCGCTAAAGCTAGATAGCAGAGGATACAAAAGTGAACTGCGCGGTCAGCGAAAAACCCTTCAAAAAACCATCCTGAAATTACTTGAACTCATGTGCCAACTCATGGTACATGAGGAGCAATTTCAGCCCACTAGAGCAACCAGCAGCAAGAATCACATATCTGCAGGCTGGACTAAAAACCAAATAAAGCAAAACACCAAAACAGGAAAATCCAAACTTAGCTTGACCAGAAGGTTCTAGGAGCAGGGAGCAGAGGTAACAAGACACACTGGATACATTGATAACCGGCGAGGAAATGCCAGCAAAGCCAGGTTAAATAGGAAACTCCCATATGCTGATGGAACAGGTGGAACCCAGAAACCCAGGAAAGACAAGTCACCCAGTACCATCAGTAACCACCAGAGGGAGCCCAAAAACAGAACTCACAACAGTACCCCCCCCTTGAGGAGGGGTCACCGAACCCTCACGAGAACCACCAGGGCGACCAGGATGAGCCCTATGAAAAGCGCGAACCAAATCACCAGCATGAACATCCGAGGCAACCACCCAAGAATTATCCTCCTGACCATAACCCTTCCACTTGACCAAATACTGGAGTTTCCGTCTGGAAACACGAGAATCCAAGATCTTCTCCACAACATACTCCAATTCTCCCTCCACCAGCACTGGAGCAGGAGGCTCAAGCGAAGGAACAACAGGTACCTCATACTTCCGCAACAACGACCGATGGAACACATTATGAATAGCAAACGATGCCGGGAGATCCAAACGAAACGACACAGGGTTAAGAATTTCCAAGATCCTATAGGGACCGATGAACCGAGGCTTGAACTTAGGAGAAGAGACCTTCATAGGAACAAAACGAGAAGACAACCACACCAAGTAACCAACAAGAAGTCGAGGACCCACGCAGCGACGGCGATTAGCAAACTGCTGAGCCTTCTCCTGGGACAACTTCAAATTGTCCACCACATGACTCCAAATCTGATGCAACCTATCCACCACCATGTCCACTCCAGGACAATCAGAAGGTTCCACCTGACCAGAGGAAAAACGAGGATGAAACCCCGAATTACAAAAGAAAGGAGAAACCAAGGTAGCAGAACTAGCCCGATTATTAAGGGCAAACTCGGCCAGCGGCAAAAAGGTAACCCAGTCATCCTGATCAGCAGAAACAAAACACCTTAAATAAGTTTCCAAGGTCTGATTAGTTCGTTCAGTCTGGCCATTCGTCTGAGGATGGAATGCAGACGAAAAGGACAAATCAATGCCCATCTTAGCACAGAACGTCCGCCAAAATCTAGACACAAACTGGGATCCCCTGTCAGAAACGATGTTCTCAGGAATCCCATGCAAACGAACCACATTCTGAAAAAACAGAGGGACCAACTCAGAGGAGGAAGGCAACTTAGGCAAGGGTACCAGATGAACCATTTTAGAAAAGCGATCACACACAACCCAGATGACGGACATTTTTTGAGAGACAGGGAGATCCGAAATAAAGTCCATGGAAATGTGCGTCCAAGGCCTCTTCGGGATAGGCAAAGGTGACAACAATCCACTGGCCCGAGAACAGCAAGGCTTAGCCCGAGCACAAACCTCACAAGACTGCACAAAAGAACGCACATCCCTCGACAAGGAAGGCCACCAAAAAGACCTGGCCACCAAGTCTCTAGTACCAAATATTCCAGGATGACCTGCCAACGCAGAAGAATGGACCTCGGAGATGACTCTACTGGTCCAATTATCCGGAACAAACAGTCTCTCAGGCGGACAACGATCAGGTTTACCCGCCTGAAACTCCTGCAAAGCACGTCGCAAGTCTGGGGAGACAGCAGACAAAATCACCCCATCCCTAAGGATACCAGAGGGCTCAGAATTTCCAAGGGAGTCAGGCACAAAACTCCTAGAAAGAGCATCCGCCTTCACATTCTTTGAACCTGGCAGGTATGAAACCACAAAATTGAAACGAGAGAAAAACAGTGACCAACGAGCCTGTCTAGGATTCAGACGCCTGGCAGACTCAAGGTAAATCAAATTTTTGTGATCAGTCAAGACCACCACACGATGTCTAGCACCCTCTAGCCAATGACGCCACTCCTCAAATGCCCACTTCATGGCCAAAAGTTCCCGATTACCAACATCATAATTCCGCTCAGCCGGCGAAAACTTTCTAGAAAAAAACGCGCATGGCTTCATCACTGAGCCATCGGAGCTTCTCTGTGACAAAACCGCCCCCGCTCCAATCTCGGAAGCATCAACCTCAACCTGAAAAGGGAGCGAAACATCTGGCTGACGCAACACAGGAGCAGAAGAAAACCGGCGTTTAAGTTCCTGAAAGGCCTCCACAGCCGCAGGAGACCAATTAGCAACATCAGCACCCTTCTTAGTCAAATCCGTCAAAGGCTTAACAACACTAGAAAAATTAGTTATAAAACGACGATAGAAATTAGCAAAGCCCAAGAACTTCTGTAGACTCTTAAGAGATGTAGGCTGCGTCCAGTCACAAATAGCCTGAACCTTGACGGGATCCATCTCAATAGTAGAAGGGGAAAAAATATACCCCAAGAAAGAAATCTTCTGGACTCCAAAGAGACACTTTGAGCCTTTTACAAACAAGGAATTGGCCCGCAGGACCTGTAACACCTTCCTGACCTGCTGAACATGAGACTCCCAGTCATCAGAAAAAAACCAAAATATCATCCAAATACACAATCATAAATTTATCCAGATATTCACGGAAAATATCGTGCATAAAGGACTGGAAGACTGAAGGAGCATTAGAAAGTCCAAAAGGCATTACCAAATACTCAAAATGGCCCTCAGGCGTATTAAATGCGGTTTTCCACTCATCACCTTGCTTTATTCGTATAAGATTATACGCACCCCGAAGATCAATCTTAGTGAACCATTTAGCCCCCTTAATGCGAGCAAACAAATCAGTCAACAATGGCAAAGGATACTGATATTTTACGGTAATCTTATTCAAAAGACGATAATCTATACAAGGCCTCAAGGAACCATCTTTTTTGGCCACGAAAAAAAAACCTGCTCCCAAAGGGGACAAAGATGGACGGATATGTCCCTTTTCCAAGGACTCCTTAACATAATCCCGCATAGCAGTATGCTCTGGCACTGACAGATTGAACAAACGACCCTTAGGAAATTTACTGCCTGGAATTAAATTTATAGCACAATCGAAATCCCTGTGAGGAGGAAGCGAACTGAGCTTAGGCTCCTCAAAAACATCACGATAGTCAGACAAAAACACAGGAATCTCAGAAGGAGTAGATGAAGCGATAGAAATCGGAGGTGCATCATCATGAACCCCCTGACAACCCCAGCTTAACACAGACATTGATTTCCAGTCAAGGACTGGATTATGAGTTTGTAACCATGGCAGACCAAGTACTAGAACATCATGCAAATTATACAGTACCAGGAAGCGAATCACCTCCTGGTGAACGGGAGTCATACGCATGGTCACTTGTGTCCAGTACTGAGGTTTATTCATAGCCAAAGGTGTAGAGTCAATTCCCTTCAAAGGAATAGGGACTTCCAGAGGCTCCAGACTAAACCCACAGCGATTGGCAAATGACCAATCCATAAGACTCAGGGCAGCGCCTGAATCCACATAGGCATCGACGGAAATGGATGATAATGAACAAATCAGAGTCACAGACAGAATGAACTTAGACTGTAAAGTACTAATGGCAACAGACTTATCAACCTTTTTTGTGCGTTTAGAGCATGCTGATATAACATGAGCTGAATCACCACAATAAAAGCACAACCCTTTTTTCCGCCTATACTTTTGCCGTTCACTTCTGGACTGAATTCTATCACATTGCATTATCTCAGGTGACGGTTCAGACGACACCGCCAAATGATGCACAGGTTTGCGCTCCCGTAAACGCCGATCAATCTGAACAGCCATAGTCATAGACTCATTCAGACCAGCAGGCGCAGGGAACCCCACCATAACATCTTTAATGGCCTCAGAAAGGCCATCTCTAAACTTTGCAGCCAGAGCGCACTCATTCCACTGAGTAAGTACCGACCACTTCCGAAATTTTTGACAATAAATTTCTGCCTCATCTTGCCCCTGAGAGAGGGCCAACAAAGCTTTTTCAGCCTGAATCTCTTGGTTAGGTTCCTCATAGAGCAAACCCAATGCCAGAAAAAACGCATCTGCATTAAGCAACGCAGGGTCCCCTGGTGCCAATGCAAATGCCCAATCCTGAGGGTCACCCCGCAGGAAAGATATAATTATCTTGACTTGCTGAGCAGGGTCTCCAGAGGAGCGAGATTTCAAAGAAAGAAACAACTTGCAATTGTTCCTAAAATTCAGAAAACGAGATCTATCTCCAGAAAAAAACTCTGGGACAGGAATTCTAGGTTCAGACATAGGAGCATGTACAACAAAATCCTGTATATTTTGAACCTTAGTGGCAAGATTATTCAGGCTGGAAGCCAAACTCTGGACGTCCATGATAAACAGCTGGGATCAGAGCCATTCAAAGATTAAGAGGAGGAGGAAGTAGCCACGCTGCAATAAGGCTAGGCAGCAAACTCTGAGGGAAAGAGAAAAAAAAAAAAAAAAAACTTCCTCAGACTACTTATCCTCCTACTTCAGCCAATACAATTAACACTTTGTGGGCCGGTTATACTGTCATGATCCCAATGGCAGGGGATCACTAAAGGACAAGCACAGATACAAACAAGCTCTAGGGCGATGGAACCTGAGCTGACCGCGACCCTGAACCTAACACACAAATAAAAGTAGCCGGGGAACGTGCCTACGATGATTCTAGACGTCTCTCTCCAGCCGAAGATCTAACTTCCCCTATTAGAAGAAACACAGACCTCTCTTGCCTCCAGAGAAATCCCCCACAGAAATAGCAGCCCCCCACATATAATGACGGTGAAATGAGAGGAAAGCACATACGCAGTATGAAAACAGTTTCAGCAAAATGAGGCCCGCTAAAGCTAGATAGCAGAGGATACAAAAGTGAACTGCGCGGTCAGCGAAACACCCTTCAAAAAACCATCCTGAAATTACTTGAACTCATGTGCCAACTCATGGTACATGAGGAGCAATTTCAGCCCACTAGAGCAACCAGCAGCAAGAATCACATATCTGCAGGCTGGACTAAAAACCAAATAAAGCAAAACACCAAAACAGGAAAATCCAAACTTAGCTTGACCAGAAGGTTCTAGGAGCAGGGAGCAGAGGTAACAAGACACACTGGATACATTGATAACCGGCGAGGAAATGCCAGCAAAGCCAGGTTAAATAGGAAACTCCCATATGCTGATGGAACAGGTGGAACCCAGAAACCCAGGAAAGACAAGTCACCCAGTACCATCAGTAACCACCAGAGGGAGCCCAAAAACAGAACTCACAACACCTTGCTACCGGAGAATCCCTTTCGTCACTACATTTCCAGTTCAGACTGTGAATTTCCACCATCTTCTGAATTGTAAAGCACACTTGCCGTGCACTGTGGGACTCTTAGCACAATGAATTTATACCACATCCTACAATGGAGATTTGGTTGGAAGTAGCCGAGAAATTCCAGCAAGTGTGTCAGTTTCCCAATTGCTTGGGCACGGTGGACGGGAAACATATCCTTATCGTGAAACCGGCTGGTTCGGGATCAGAATATTTTAAATATAAAAAGTACTTTTCCATTGTGCTGATGGCCATCGCTGATGCGGATTACAAATTTGTAGCGGTGGATATTGGGGCGTATGGCCGCTCTAATGATTCCCAAGTTTTCAAACTGTCTGCAGTGGGGCGTCCTTTGTATGGAAATACCTTTCAATTCCCCCCCCCTCCCAAGACCACTGCCTCAACCTCTGGGCCACCAATGCCTTTTGTTTGTGTTGGGGATGAAGCCTTCCAGCTGTCAGAACATCTTCTGAAACCCTACCCCAGTCATGGATTAACCCAAACTAAAAGAATTTTTAACTACTGCCTCACCCGTGCACGGAGAATGGTGGAGTGCTCTTTTGGGATTTTGACCGCCAAATGGAGAGTTCTACTGACATCTAGAAACTTGAATACAGACACTGTTGATGAGGTGGGGAAAGCTTGTGTTGTCCTGCACAATTTTGTGATTTCCAAGGAACAGATTTCCATTGAGGACCACTCTGAAGAAACCACCTTGGCTGATTATAACAACATAACGTATAGAAGTTCTGTGACAGTTTCCCAAATTAGGGACCAATTCGCAGAATACTTTATGTCACCGGAAGGAAGAATCAACTGGCAGGATGAGAGAGTTTGAACAATTTGTCTTTGACCTTGTAACGGTATTTGACCTACTTTTACCCAAGTTGTGTACCTCTTTGGGTTGTACCCAAAGTATTTTACCTTCTTTTACCCAAGTTGTGTACCTCTTTGGGTTGTACCCAAAGTATTTTACCTCTACCAATAAACCATCTTTAACCCAAGTGTTAACTATACCTTATAAAGAAAATACACATTTGCTTTAAAAACACAGTTTTATTACGACTTTTTTGAACAAAACAATAATAAAATTCTGTTTGGCAACACAAAAATAAACTTTATTTGGCTGCACCAAAACTTAGAGGTTTGAACATGTTGGGGTGGACATAGTGCTGGAGGGGCTGTCAGATAGGGACACTTCAACAGTGGGAGTGTGGAGAGAGGAATGTGGTGGTGGTGGGGAAGGATCAATAGGTAGTGGTGAAGGGGTGGAGAAAGCAAGTGAACGGGCGCAGGATACTGGGAGTTGTTTTAGGAATTTGGTATGATGGAGGGGTGTATCTGATGGTTTGGGAAGATTGGGACGCTGAAGCGTTGAGGGGTGGAGAAGGGGGTTGGGACATGAAGGGTGAATGAAGCTGGTGGTAGTGGGCAGGGAGAGGAGGCGCAGAAGATGTTGTTGGAAACTGGTTTGGGGAGGGATGTTCATACTTTTCTGGATGGTGGGAAGGGGCACGGGCGGGATGCTGGTAGTGGTCTGGATGGTGGGACGGGGCACGATCACGATGTGGGTAATGGTGAGGTTTGTGGGACAGGGCTTGGGCACGTTGCTGGTACGGGTCAGGAGGATGGTAGTGGCTGTAGTGAGGGACAGTGGCTGAAGGGGAGGCAGGTGCAGGAGGGGTGGCAAGTGCGGTGGCTTTGGAGGCAATGAGTGCTAGAGTAGACTGGCAGGCTTCCATTACTTGCATCTGCTGATCAGTAGATAGCTTCTCCTTTTGCTCGAGTACCGACCGGAAAAAAGTGTGGTTCGGTGACTGACTTGCCTCTGAACGCATCGTTAGCAGAAGTGTATGCAACTCAAGTATGCCTTTATTTATTAAATTGAAACCTGCAGCCATTTGCTCGGACAAAACTTTGAGACTGTTCTGAAAGGATGCATTCAGGTGCAAGAACTCGGGCGCATAGCTCTGTACCTGACCCCTCTGCCACTGGCGCCCCAAAGCCACAGGTGTTCTAGAGGTGGCAGCAGCAGAGGGGTGGGGTACAGGAAAAGCTCCTTACCAGCAGATTCATGCAATGGAACCGGCCAGGATGCTCCAGCGCTGGTGGATGGTACAGAAGGATCAGATGGGTGGGAAGGTGCAGAGGGGCCGGGACTGTCGAAGTGTCCCTTGGTGGCGGACTCCTGAGAGATCGCCCCAGAAGGATTCAACACAGCTGCAGGCTCCCAAGTGCTCCCGACAGTGCTGTGGAACAAAGAAAAAAAAAAAATTAATATACTGATATTGCATGGCCCTTGCTGAAACAACAAAAGAGGATTAGACATGTAAAACATTGCTAATTACATGTGGTGGGTAATATTTACCTTCGGGTCACCATCGTTGACCTGAGGAACGACAGGGCTTGGGCATATTCGCATCTGCTCCTGCGTCCTCCAGAACCACTCGGGGCCCACATCTCTTTGATGAACTCCTTCTTAAAGCGATCTCTGATAGACCGCCATCGTTTCACAATCCTCTCTCCTGTAAAAAGGGAGAAACACAAATTGGTTAAGATACAATCCTTTGAATGCATCAACATAACTGAACTGTGTATACTTACGTTCTTTATTCTGGGCCCAAACATCGAGGTCCTCCCAGTTCTCAACTAGCTGTTGGCATACTTGTTCCCAGAGTCGACGGAGCACTATGACATCAGCATGGTGGCAGTCACCCATGTTCCACAGCGGCTCCCTGTCTCGGATCAGATCAATGAGGAGGTCAATATTGAGGCCGACCTCCTCACCGTCCAAATCAGGAGCACGCTGTGAAGCCTGTTATGAAAAAAGGGCAAAAAAATAAAATTAGATTCAAAACAAAGAAAATACCCCCCAAAAAAACAACAAAAAAAAGATGCTTACACGATGACAGCTGCCACGACTTTCACGCCGATGACCCTGGGAGCCACTCGGAGGACCTCTGAATGGAGCACCAGAATCCGAACTCTAAAAGTAAAACATAACAATTATGTGCTTGTAGTTTGCCTTTTTATGTGTTGTGTACATTTTGATATCTATAATGATCATTCTGTTCATGTTGTGCGATGTGTCCAATGATCTGTTTCTATGTGTTGTGTGCATTGTTCTTTCTGTAATCTTTTGTTTTTATGTGTTGGGTGTAGTGTGTGGTTTGTGGTTCCGTGATGCTTGAAAGAAACATACCAATTGTGATCCCGCTCCAGATTTTTCTCCACCCCTTCGGTCTTCTTCCGAAAGCACCTCTTCTGCTGCTGCAGCAGCTTCCTACAAAAATGAAAGATGGTGAAATACATTAATATATATATATATATATATATATACAGAGAGAGAGCTAGACAAAGAGAGAGAGCTAGACAGAGAGAAAGACAGAGAGCTAGACAGAGAGAGAGCAAGAGAAAGCTTGAGTGAGAAATTATATAAAAAAGATATATTCATCTCAGTGCGCTGCCGACTAGAAAGAGGGCTCCCAGAAGAAGACATGGCTGATGGCAGGTAGGCTCTTGCTGGCAGGCAGGCAGGCTAGGCTCTTGCTGGCAGGCAGGCTAGGCTCTTACTGGCAGGCAGGCAGTCTAGGCTCTTGCTGGCAGGCAGGCAGGCTAGGCTCTTGCTGGCAAGCAGGCAGGTTAGGCTCTTGCTGACAGGCAGGCAGGCTAGGCTCTTGCTCGAAGGCAGGCAGGCTAGGCTCTTGCTGGAAGGCAGGCAGGCAAGGCTCTTGCTGGAAGGCAGGCTAGGCTCTTGCTGGAAGGCAGGCAGGCTAGGCTCTTGCTGGAAGGCAGGGTGTGGTAGGCTGTTGGCTCTCTTGCTGGAAGGCTGGAAATGAGTGAGGGTCTCAATGGCATTGTTTTATATATATACATATATATATATATATATATATATATATATATATATATATATATGTTCTGAGCATGCTCAGATTAAAAAATTGGAGCAGGCCGCCTGGTCCGCCTTTTTCCGGACCCTGCGCATTCCGGCATCCATAGACATGAATTATAGCAAAAAGCCGGAAGAGCCAACTTTGAAACAACTTTAATCCATGTCAACTGGCTGCAAGTGTGATTTAGGATCCGGATAACTAAATCACACTTGCAGCCAGTTGACATGGATTAAAGTTGTCTCAACCGCTGTCCTGTGTCCTTGTGTGTACCACATTGAGCATGGAGAAAAGAAAGAAGACCAAAGAACTGTCTGAGGATTTGAGAAACCCAATTGTGAGGAAGCATGAGCAATCTCAAGGCTACAAGTCCATCTCCAAAGACCTAAATGTTCCTGTGTCTACCGTGCGCAGTGTCATCAAGAAGTTTAAAGCCCATGGCACTGTGGCTAACCTGTTATGACCTGGTGGTGAGGACAATAATGGACCTGGTGGTTAAGAGCACACGGAATGACCTGATAGTTACTAATAATACAGGACAAGCTCTGAGACGTGGGAACTCTGCTGACCGCAATCCCTAATTCTATCACACACACTAGAAATAGCCGTGGATTGCTCCTAACGCTCCCTATGCAACTCGTCACAGCCTAAGGAACTAGCTAGCCCTAAAGATAGAAAAATAAGCCTACCTTGCCTCAGAGAAATTCCCCAAAGGAACAGGCAGCCCCCCACATGTAATGACTGTGAGTTAAGAAGAAAATTACAAACACAGAGATGAAATAGATTTAGCAAAGTGAGGCCCGACTTACTGAACAGACAGAGGATAGGAAAGGTAACTTTGCGGTCAGCACAAAAAACTACAAAAAGACCACGCAGAGGGCGCAAAAAGACCCTCCGCACCGACTCACGGTGCAGAGGCCCTCCCTCTGCGTCCCAAAGCTTCCAGCAAGCAAGACAAAAATCAATATAGCAAGCTGGACAGAAAAAATAGCAAACAGAAAAAAAAGCATGAACTTGGCTTCTGCTGGGAAGACAGGTCACAAGAACGATCCAGGAGCGAACTAGACCAATACTGGAACATTGACAGGTGGCATGGAGCAATGATCTAGGTGGAGTTAAATAGAGCAGCCAGCTAACGAATTAACCTCGTCACCTGTGGAAGGAACCTCAGAAGCCGCAACCCCACTCACAACCACCAGAGGAAGCCCCTGGACAGAACCAGCCGAAGTACCATTCATGACCACAGGAGGGAGCTTAACAACAGAATTCACAACACTAACCTCCCTAAATGTGGACGGAAATGAAAAATTGACAAGAGATTTCAATGCAAGATTGTGCGGATGTTGGATAAAGAACTTCGACTAACATCCAAACAAGTTCAAGCTGCCCTGCAGTCCGAGGGTACAACCGTGTCAACTCGTACTATCCGTCAGCGTCTGAATGAAATGGGACTGTATGGTAGGAGACCCAGGAAGACCCCACTTCTTACCCCGAGACATAAAAAAGCCAGGCTGGAGTTTGCCAAAACTTACCTGAAAAAGCCTAAAACGTTTTGGAAGAATGTTCTCTGGTCAGATGAGACAAAAGTAGAGCTTTTTGGGCAAAGGCATCAACATAGAGTTTACAGGAGAAAAAAAAAGAGGCATTCAAGGAAAAGAACACTGTCCCTACAGTCAAACATGGCGGAGGTTCCCTGATGTTTTGGGGTTGCTTTGCTGCCTCTGGCACTGGACTACTTGACCGTGTGAATGGCATTATGAAGTCTGAAGACTACCAACAAATTTTGCAGCATAATGTAGGGCCCAGTGTGAGAAAGCTGGGTCTCCCTCAGAGGTCATGGGTCTTCCAGCAGGACAAGGACCCAAAACTCACTTCAAAAAGCACTAGAAAATGGTTTGAGAGAAAGCACTGGAGACATCTAAGGTGGCCAGCAATGAGTCCAGACCTGAATCCCATAGAACACCTGTGGAGAGATCTAAAAATGGCAGTTTGGAGAAGGCACCCTTCAAATATCAGGGACCTGGAGCAGTTTGTCAAAGAAGAATGTTCTAAAATTCCAGCAGAGCATTGTAAGAAACTCATTGATTGTTACCGGAAGCGGTTGGTCGCAGTTATTTTGGCTAAAGGTTGTGCAACCAAGTATTAGGCTGAGGGTGCCAATACTTTTGTCTGGTCCATTTTTGGAGTTTTGTGTCAAATGATCAATGTTTTGCTTTTTGCTTCATTCTCTTTTGTGTTTTTTTTTCATTTAAGACAAATTAAATGAAGATAATACCAAATAATTTGTGTTTGCAATCATTTTCAGGAAGAAAATGAGTATTATCTGACAGAATTGCAGGGGTGTCAATACTTTTGGCCATGACTGTAATTATTATTATTATTATTTATAATTACTATTATTGCGCCATTTAGTCTATGGCACTTTACATGTGAGGAGGGTATACATAATAAAAACAACTACAATAATCTTGAACAATACAAGTCACAACTGGTACAGGAGGAGAGAGGACCCTGCCCGCGAGGGCTCACAATCTATGTAAAAGAGTGCAAAGGAGGGCAACAAAATTAATAAAGGGGATGGGGGAACTACAAAACCCAGAGAGATTAGCAAAATTAGGATTATTTAGTCTAGTAAAAAGACGAATGAGGGGCACTGTCATGCCGTTGCTGCCGCCGGCTCTTCCCACTGCAGCTCGCCGGGTGCGCGCGCGCGCCGCATTCAGCTCTGCGCGTGCGCACATCTGATTCCTCTGTTGGCGCTCTTTCCTGTCCTCTCTGTCATCCTGGAGGACTGTAACCCGGAAGTAGCTCCCATGCTGCTATGTAAACTGCTTCCTGCTGCTTCTCTGTGCCTGATGTTCATTTGTGTTTACAAGTGCTTCTGGCCACCTGTGGTCTCTGAGCGTTCCTATCTCTCTGACTTTGGGTCTCCTCCGCCCTCTGCAGTGCCTGCCTGTTTCCTGTGTTCCTGTCTTGTTCCTTCAGTTCCTTTTCCTCTGCAGTACCTGCCCGGCTCCTATATCTTTTCCTTGCTCCCGTCAGCCTCGGTCTCTCCATATTGTCCTGCCAGTCTCCGTGCCTCTGTAGCGTTCCCATCTTCTCCCTTGTCTCAGTATTTCCTTTCTGTTCCCTCTTTCCCTTTGTGCCTGCTGTGTTCCCATCTGTTCTCAGTCGACCCTCTAGCTTCCGTGGCGATAGTCCCTCACGGGCCTGCCCCTAACTCTCCCTGTATAGGGGGCGGTCCACCTGGTCAGCTCGTCCGAGAGGGGTTCGTCATCACGGTCCAGTGGGTCCACTCTCCGTTTGAATATACATGCTCTAATCGGACTGCACTCGGGTGACATCCGAGTGCAGCCAGATTCTTACAGCGTCACAGTAACATCAGGCCATGGACCCCGCTGGAGTCTCTGCCACTCAAAAGGAGTTACTCTTTTTGCGTGAAAACCAGACTAGGATCATGTCATTTTTAAAGAATATGGAGTCTCGCCTAGCGGCTTTACAGCCTTCTGATCCTGGTATTGCTCCGCAGTTGGTTGCCCTTCAGCAGGAGCTAGATCAACAACGGGACACTCGGTCCCATATTTTGAATTTTATGGCCTCCATTAATGATCGGCTTCGCTCCCTCCAGAATGTGGCCTCTGGTTCCACTCCTGTCTCTGCGCCACAACCCTCTCCCCGACTTGCTAGACCTCCTCCGTATGGTGGGGATTCTAAAGCGTGCCGTGGCTTTCTTAATCAATGCCAGTTGCATTTTGAATTGTCTCCGCTACTTTATCCTACCGACCGAGCTAAGGTTGCTTTTATAGTATCCCATTTGGAGGGTGAGGCTTTGGCATGGGTTAATCCCCTCTGGGAGCGTGATGATCCTTTGGTCTCCCAACTCAATCCGTTCCTGGATACCTTCCGTAAGGTTTTTGATGAACCTGGTCGTCTGGTCTCTACCACTGAGTCCCTCTTTAACCTTTACCAGGGTACTCTCTCAGTAGCCCAGTATGCCATCCGTTTCCGGATTCTGTCCTCAGACCTTGGGTGGAATAATGAGGCTTTGGTTGGAGCGTTTTGGCGTGGTTTGTCTTCACGGATTAAGGATGAGTTGGCGGGACAGGACACTCCCACCTCTTTGGATGATCTTATCTCCTTGGCCATACGCATTGATCTGCGCTTTCAGGAGCGCACTCGTGAGCTTGCCAGAGAGAGGAGACCTCTTCGCCAGACCACTGTTGCTCGAGGGACTTCCTTTTCTCAAGCAACCCCGGTGGCTTCTTCATCTTCTCCTGAACCCATGCAGGTCGATCGCCTTAAGTCTTCTGAGCAACGCCGCAAAGAGAGACTCGCACAAGGTCTTTGTTTTTACTGCGGCAGTGCCTCTCATCTCTTACGCGCGTGTCCTCAGAAGTCGGGAAACGCATCCGCCTAGGACAGGTAAGAGAGGCCTTCCTAGGTGGTTATGATTCCTCTCCGCCTCTGGTTTTGTCTGTTATTCTTCATTTAGGTTCCCATCACTTTTCTCTGGAGGCTTATGTTGATTCAGGAGCGGCTGGGAACTTTGTTCAGCTCGAGGTTGTTAACAGGCTTGGGATACCTGTTAGACCCTTGGAGACTCCTAGACAAATAGCTTCTGTCGATGGTCAGCCTTTGCGGGAGACCGTCAACTTGGTTACGGAGGAAGTCGAACTTCAGATTGGAGCACTTCATCGTGAGAAACTGGCCTTTTATGTTTTACCTTTTTTGTCTCATTCTTTAGTTTTGGGTCTTCCTTGGTTGAGAGATCACGAACCCACGCTGGACTGGCGTACTGGAGATGTTCTACGGTGGGGACAGTCTTGTCTGAACAGGTGCCTGCTTTCCGTCAAGCCTGCGTCCTCCTCTTGGTCTGCTTCGGAATCCATGGGAATTCCTCCTGCCTATTGCGCTTTCTCGGACGTCTTTAACAAGAAGGAAGCGGAGATTTTGCCGCCGCACCGTTCTTATGACTGCCCGATAGACCTTGTTCTTGGTTCTACTCCACCTAGGGGTCGTATTTACCCATTGTCTCCTACCGAGACTCAAGCCATGTCCGAATATATTCAGGAGAATCTGGCCAGAGGCTTCATTCGAAAGTCTTCCTCACCTGCAGGAGCTGGGTTCTTCTTCGTTAAAAAGAAGGACGGTTCTCTTCGCCCATGTATAGACTACCGGGGTCTCAACACCATCACGATCAAAAACAAGTACCCACTTCCTCTCATACCAGAACTCTTTGATCGTCTGCGTGGAGCACGAATCTTTACCAAATTGGATCTCAGAGGAGCTTATAATTTGATCCGTATCCGTTCTGTTGACGAGTGGAAGACTGCGTTTAATACCAGAGATGGTCATTATGAATATTTGGTTATGCCCTTCGGTTTATGCAATGCACCCGCAGTCTTCCAGGAGTTCGTAAATGATGTTTTTCGGGATCTACTTTACACCTGTGTTGTAGTGTACTTGGACGATATCCTTGTGTTCTCTCCAGATCTGTCTACTCACAGAAGAGATGTACGGCAAGTACTTCAGCGTTTGAGAGAGAATCGGCTGTATGCAAAACTGGAAAAATGTGTCTTCGAACAGTCATCTCTACCCTTCTTGGGTTTCATCATTTCCGACGCTGGTTTGTGTATGGATCCGGGAAAAGTTTCTGCCGTGCTCAACTGGCCGCGTCCTCTTGGAGTGAAAGCAATTCAGCGATTTCTTGGATTTGCTAACTACTATCGGCAGTTTATACCTCACTTTTCCTCTCTTTCAGCTCCAATCTCCTCCATGATTCGGAAGGGTGCCAATCCTCATCTGTGGTCGTCTGAGGCCGAAGAGGCTTTCCGGTCCATCAAGCAAGCCTTTGCCTCAGCTCCTATTTTTCATCGCTCTCCCAGGTTTACCTTCTGCTCCCGAATTGGCAAAGATTTTTGTTCACCATATTTTTCGTCTTCATGGTCTTCCTTTACATATTGTTTCTGACCGAGGTGTTCAATTCACCGCCCGCTTCTGGAGATCCCTCTGCAGATCTATGAACATTTCGCTTGATTTTTCTTCGGCCTACCATCCACAGTCCAATGGCCAGGTGGAACGTACTAATCAGACCTTGGTAACTTATCTCCGCCATTTCTCCAATTCTCATCAGAATGATTGGTCTGACTTACTGCCATGGGCTGAGTTTTCTTACAATAACCATCCCAGCGAAGCTACTAACAAATCTCCATTTTTTATCGTCTACGGTCAACATCCTGGTCTTCCTCTTCCGGTTCCTCCTGTCTCTACTGTACCAGCGGCTGATCTTCTGTCTAGAGAGTTCTCCAGGGTCTGGCAGGAGACCAAGTCCGCCCTTGAGTTGACTCAAGTTAGGATGAAGAGACATGCGGACAAAAGACGTCTTGATTCTCCTATATTCCATCCTGGGGACAAGGTTTGGGTTTCTTCTAAATTTATCCGTCTCAAAATCCCTTCACATAAGCTGGGTCCTCGCTATATCGGTCCATTCGAAGTTTTGTCTCGTATTAATGACGTTTCTTACAAACTTAAGTTGCCTGCCTCTCTGCGTATTTCTAATTCTTTTCATGTGTCTCTCCTTAAACCTGTAGTTTTTAATCAGTTTCATTCTTCTAACCTTTGTTCTCCTTCGCCTGTTTCCGAGGATGATGTCTTTGAGGTTAGGGACATCTTAGCCATGAAAAAACTTAGAGGGAGAACTTTGTTTTTGGTTGACTGGAAGGGTTTTAGTCCTGAGGAGAGGTCCTGGGAGCCTCGAGAGAACATTCGGGCTCCTCGTATTTTGTCCCGGTTTCTTTCTAGTCTTAAAAAGGAGGGGCGTAAAGGTGGGGGTACTGTCATGCCGTTGCTGCCGCCGGCTCTTCCCACTGCAGCTCGCCGGGTGCGCGCGCGCGCCGCATTCAGCTCTGCGCGTGCGCACATCTGATTCCTCTGTTGGCGCTCTTTCCTGTCCTCTCTGTCATCCTGGAGGACTGTAACCCGGAAGTAGCTCCCATGCTGCTATGTAAACTGCTTCCTGCTGCTTCTCTGTGCCTGATGTTCATTTGTGTTTACAAGTGCTTCTGGCCACCTGTGGTCTCTGAGCGTTCCTAGCTCTCTGACTTTGGGTCTCCTCCGCCCTCTGCAGTGCCTGCCTGTTTCCTGTGTTCCTGTCTTGTTCCTTCAGTTCCTTTTCCTCTGCAGTACCTGCCCGGCTCCTATATCTTTTCCTTGCTCCCGTCAGCCTCGGTCTCTCCATATTGTCCTGCCAGTCTCCGTGCCTCAGTAACGTTCCCATCTTCTCCCTTGTCTCAGTATTTCCTTTCTGTTCCCTCTTTCCCTTTGTGCCTGCTGTGTTCCCATCTGTTCTCAGTCGACCCTCCAGCTTCCGTGGCGATAGTCCCTCACGGGCCTGCCCCTAACTCTCCCTGTATAGGGGGCGGTCCACCTGGTCAGCTCGTCCGAGAGGGGTTCGTCATCACGGTCCAGTGGGTCCACTCTCCGTTTGAATATACATGCTCTAATCGGACTGCACTCGGGTGACATCCGAGTGCAGCCAGATTCTTACAGCGTCACAGGCAATCTAATAACCATGTATAAGTATATAAGGGGACAATCTAAATATCTCGCTGAGGATCTGTTTATACCAAGGAAGGTGACGGGCACAAGGGGGCATTCTCTGTGTCTTGAGGAGAGAAGGTTTTTCCACCAACATAGAAGAGAATTCTTTACTTTTAGGGCAGTGAGAATCTGAAATTCCTTGCCTGAGGAGGTGGTGATGGCGAATTCAGTCGAGGGGTTCACGAGAGGTCTGGATGTCTTCCTGGAGTGTAATAATAATAATAATAATAATGTTTATTTATATAGCGCCAACATATTCCGCAGCGCTTTACAAATTATAGAGGGGACTTGTACATACAATAGACATTACAGCATAACAGAAATACAGTTCAAAACAGATACCAAGAGGAGTGAGGGCCCTGCTCGTAAGCTTACAAACTATGAGGAAAAGGGGAGACACGAGAGGTGGATGGTAACAATTGCTATAGTTATTCGGACCAGCCATAGTGTAAGGCTTGGGTGTTCATGTAAAGCTGCATGAACCAGTTAATAAATTTTTTTTTTTTTTTTAATATAGGCCACACAGGGATCGTTAGGTTAATGCATTGAGGCGGTAGGCCAGTCTGAACAAATGAGTTTTTAGGGCACGCTTAAAACTGTGGGGATTGGGGATTAATCGTATTATCCTAGGTAGTGCATTCCAAAGAATCGGCGCAGCACGTGTAAAGTCTTGGAGACGGGAGTGGGAGGTTCTGATTATTGAGGATGCTAACCTGAGGTCATCAGCGGAGCGGAGGGCACGGGTAGGGTGGTAGACTGAGACCAGAGAGGAGATGTAGGGTGGTGCTGAGCCATGGAGTGCTTTGTGGATGAGGGTAGTAGTTTTGTACTGGATTCTTGAGTGGATGGGTAACCAGTGTAATGACTGGCACAAGGTAGAGGCATCGGTGTAACGGTTGGTGAGGAATATGATCCTGGCAGCAGCATTGGTGGTGATGGCGAATTCAGTCGAGGGGTTCACGAGAGGTCTGGATGTCTTCCTGGAGTGTAAGAATATTGTATCTTACAGTGATTAGGTTCTTTAGAAGGACGTAGATCTGGGAATTTATTCTGACGGAATATAGGTTGAACTGGGTGTACAAATGTTTTTTTTCGGCCTTGCTAACTATGTTACTGTGTTACAGGAACATAGACCTTAATTTTTGGAGACTTGTCTTGTGGTCCGCTGAAACTAAAATGTAACTTTTTTTGCATAATGACCATCGTTACATTTGGAGGGAAAAAAAAGAGGCTTGGAAGCCTAAGAACACTATCCCAACTGTGAAACTCGGGGGTGGCAGCATCATGTTGTGGGGTTATTTTGCTGCAAGAGGGACTGGTGCACGTCACAAAATAGATGGCATGAGAAAAGATTATGTGACAATGCTGAAGCAACATCTCAAGACATCAGCCAGGAAGTTCAAGTATGGGCGGAAATGGGTTTTCCAGATGGACAATGACCCGAAGCATACTGCCAAAATGGTAACAAAGTGGCTTAAGGTTAACAAAGTCAATGTTTTGAAGTGGCCATCACAAAGACCTGATCTCAATCCTATTGATATGGGCAAAGCTGAAAAGGCAGGTGGGAGCAAGGTGACCAACTATTGTGAGAAGCTTGTGCAAGGATATCCTAAATGTTTAAACCAAACCATTCAGTTTAAGGGCAATGGTACCAAATACCAATGAAATGTATGTAAACTTTTGACTTTGCAGTAAGTAATAATAACGCCTTAAAACATTCTTTCTCATTATTCTGACATTTGGCAAATATTAACCCGTTCACTATCAGAGGTATTTTTGTTTTTGCATTTTCGTTTTTTTTCTCCCTTTTTTCCCAGAGCCATAACTTTTTTATTTTTTCCATCCATATGGCCATGTGAGGTTCTTGTTTTTTTGCCGGACAAGTTGTACTGTGAAACTGCAAATTAAGTGCAATTCCACAGTTGTTTTTTTTTTACATTTTTTTTACTATGTTCGCTAAATGCTAAAACTGACCTGCCATTATGAGTCTCAAGGTCATAATGAGTTCGTAGACACCAAACATGTATAGGTTCTTATTTATTAGAGTGGTGGAAAAAAAAATCCAAAGTTGGGTAAAAATAAATAAAAATTGGCGCCATCTTCCAAGACCTGTAGCGTCTCCATTTTTCCTGATCTTGGGTTGGGCAAGGGCTTATTTTTTTGCCCGCCAAGAAATTTTTATTGATATCATTTTGGTGGACATATGATTCTTTGATCGCCCATTATTGCATTTTATTGCAATGTAGCGGCGACCAAAAAAACATAATTCTGAAGTTTTTAATTTTTTTCTTGTTACGCCGTTTAGCAATCAGTTTAATTCTTTTTTTTATATTGATCGATTGGGTGATTCTGAACGCGGCGATAGCAAATCTGTGTATATTTGATTTTTTTTATTGTTTTACTTTGAATGGGGCAAAAGGGGGATTCTTTTGAACATATATATATATATATATATATATATATATATATTTTTTTTTTATTTTAAGATTTTTTAAAACTTTTTTACTTTTGGCATGCTTCAATAGTCTCCATGGGAGACTAGAAGCTGCAATAATTCGATTACCTCTGCTGCACACAGGCGATGATCAGATCGCCTGTATGTAGCAGAAATGCTCACTAGCTATGAGCGCTGACCACCCGCTATAGCTATGACAACCATAGAGGTCTGCTGGAGACCTCTGGTTTTCATACCAACTCATCGGTGACCCGCGATCATGTGACAGGGTCACCGGTGGGCGGAGTTTTTGACGCACTTCTGTTAAGCGCAAGTTAAATGCCGCTGCAGAAATTGACAGCGGCATTTAACTAGTTAACAGCCTTCAGAGCCCCGATTCTCAGGATCAGGGAAGGTCACAGCAGTGGAGCCCGCAGTAATAGTTTATCCCCTACCCTATGGCTAGCTAAGTGGTAAATTACATGCTTGACACAACCTTTTAAATAACCTTCTCATCCCCTCTAACCTCGCGGTCACTTTACTGTCCTCTTCCACACATTCACAGTATCTTTGTAAGTAAGTTTGCTTTTTTTTTCCTCATACAAGGATGTACAAAATCTGAACAATAAAAACTTAACCATTTGTGTAAGGTTAACTGAAACCTATATTAAAGTGCAATAATTTATATGATACAAAATGTCAACTCTGTTGACATTATTTAAGTGTAAAACATTTTGTAATCATCTCCGCCAATGTAAGTAGTCTTGAAATGCAGTGCTATGTCTTATTGTGATGAATTGGTTTTCATTTGAGTGAAGAAAACATCTTGAAATCCTTGAACTACTTTCATAATCATAAGACAAGCCTTAGTTTTTCAACTTGTTTATATCACTGGGGAGAAGGCAAAAAATAAAAGACCATTTTGTCTACATTAAAGATGGGAAAATGTAGGCTCTGTCTCAGCATTTAATCATTTTCAGTCATCTGCTCCTACAAAGGAAGAGAACCAGTAATGAAGACACAACCATGCACTCTCTCATACTTACTGGTTGTATAATGTGCCTGGAATGATGCCATGTTTTTTAGATATACAGCTCTGGCAAAAATTAAGAGACCACCAGATGAAAACCCTGTCACAGGCAGCCCAATCTCCAGACCTGAACCCCATTGAAAACCTCTGGAATGTAATCAAGAGGATGATGTATAGCCACAAGCCATCAAACAAAGAACTGCTTACATTTTTGCGCCAGACGCAGTGTGAAAGACTGATGGAAAGCATGCCAAGATGCAGGAAAGCTGTGATTAAAAATCATGGTTATTCCACAAAATATTGATTTCTGAACTCTTCCTGAGATAAAACATTAGTATTGCTGTTTCTAAATGATTATGAACTTGTTTTCTTTGCATTATTTGACATCTGAAAGCACTGTTGTTTTTTTTAAATTTTGACCATTTCTCCTTTTCAGAAAAAAAAATACAAAATTTATTGCTTGGAACTTCAGAGACATGTTGTCTGAAATTTATAGACTAAAAGAACAATTTACATTATGCTCAAAAATATACCTATAAAGTGAAAAATCAGACAAACTGAACATTTTGCAGTGCATTCTTAATTTTTGCCAGAGCTGTATATATTACACAGTATATCACAAAAGTGCGAACACCCCTTACATTTTTGTAAATAGTTTTATATCTTTTCATTTGACAACACTTAAGATATGACAATTTGCCCAAAAGAGTTAAGGCAGTGCTTGAAAATAATAATGGCTATACAAAATATTAACACTTTGGGCATAATTTGGCCATATTTACCTAGGGGTATATATATATATATATATATATATATATATATATATATATATATATATATATATATATACAGTGCCTACAAGTAGTATTCAACCCCCTGCAGATTTAGCAGGTTTACACATTTGGAAGTAACTTGGCATTGTGACATTTGGACTGTAGATCAGCCTGGAAGTGTGAAATGCACTGCAGCAAAAAAGAATGTTATTCTTTGTTTATTTTGTTTTTAAATTGTGAAAAGTCTTTTCAGAGGGTCATTTATTATTCAACCCCTCAACCCAATAGAATTCTGTTTGGTTCCCCTAAAGTATTAAGAAGTAGTTCAGGCACAAAGAACAATGAGCTTCACATGTTTGGATTAATTATCTCTTTTTCCAGCCTTTTCTGACTATTTAAGACCCTCCCCAAACTTGTGAACAGCACTCATACATGGTCAACATGGGAAAGACAAAGGAGCATTCCAAGGCCATCAGAGACAAGATCGTGGAGGGTCACAAGGCTGGCAAGGGGTACAAAACCCTTTCCAAGGAGTTGGGCCTACCTGTCTCCACTGTTGGGAGCAACATCCGGAAGTGGAAGGCTTATGGAACTACTGTTAGCCTTCCACGGCCTGGACAGCCTTTGAAAGTTTCCTCCCATGCAGAGGCCAGGCTTGTCCGAAGAGTCAAGGCTAACCCAAGGACAACAAGGAAGGAGCTCCGGGAAGATCTCATGGCAGTGGGGACATTGGTTTCAGTCAATACCATAAGTAACGTACTCCACCGCATTGGTCTCCGTTCCAGACAAGCCCGTAAGGTACCTTTACTTTCAAAGCGTCATGTCAAGGCTAGTCTACAGTTTGCTCATGATCACTTGGAGGACTCTGAGACTGACTGGTTCAAGGTTCTCTGGTCTGATGAGACCAAGATTGAGATCTTTGGTGCCAACCACACACGTGACGTTTGGAGACTGGATGGCACTGCATACGACCCCAAGAATACCATCTCTACAGTCAAGCATGGTGGTGGCAGCATCATGCCGTGGGGCTGTTTCTCAGCCAAGGGGCCTGGCCATCTGGTCCGCATCCATGGGAAGATGGATAGCACGGCCTACCTGGAGATTTTGGCCAAGAACCTCCACTCCTCCATCAAGGATCTTAAGATGGGTCGTCATTTCATCTTCCAACAAGACAACGACCCAAAGCACACAGCCAAGAAAACCAAGGCCTGGTTCAAGAGGCAAAAAATCAAGGTGTTGCAGTGGCCTAGTCAGTCTCCTGACCTTAACCCAATTGAAAACTTGTGGAAGGAGCTCAAGATTAAAGTCCACATGAGACACCCAAAGAACCTAGATAACTTGGAGAAGATCTGCATGGAGGAGTGGGCCAAGATAACTCCAGAGACCTGTGCCGGCCTGATCAGGTCTTATAAAAGACGATTATTAGCTGTAATTGCAAACAAAAATTATTTCACAAAATATTAAACCTAGGGGTTGAATAATAATTGACCCACACTTTTATGTTTAAAATTTATAAAAATTTAACTGAGCAACAAAACTTTTTGGTTTGTAAGATTTATGCATCTGTTAATAAATCCTGCTCTTGTTTGAAGTTTGAAGGCTCTAACTTATTTGCATCTTATTAAACCTACTAAATCAGCAGGGGGTTGAATACTACTTTTAGGCACTGTATATATATATATATATATATATATATATATATATATATATTTGTCTAAGGGGTACTTCCGTCTTTCTGTCCTCAACTTCCGTAACGGAAATCCCGCGTCACTGATTGGTCACGGCAGCTGCCTGTCATGGCTGCCGCGATCAATCAGCGACGGGCGCAGTCCGATTAGTCCCTCAACTACAGTCACAGTGCCCGCCACCCGCTCCGTACTCCCCGCAGTCAGTGTCCCCGGCACCCGCTCCATACTCCCTGCAGTCAGTGTCCCCGGCGCTCCGCTCCATACTCCCCGCTCCATGCTCCCCGCAGTCAGTGTCCCCGGCGCCCGCTCCATACTCCCCGCAGTCAGTGTCCCCGGGGCTCCGCTCCATATTCCCCGCAGTCAGTGTCCCCGGCGCCCGCTCCATACTCCCCGCAGTCAGTGCCCGCTCCATAATCCCCTCCAGTCACCGCTCACACAGGGTTAATGCCAGCGGTGACGGACCGCGTTATGCCGCGGGTAACGCACTCCGTATCCGCTACTATTAACCCTGTGTGACTAAGTTTTTACTATTGATGCTGCCTATGCAGCATGAATAGTAAAAAGATGTAATGTTAAAAATAATAAAAAAACAAAAAACCTGCTATTCTCTCCCAGAGATGCATTGCGAACTTACCCAGAAGACTTAGCGGTCTCACGAGACTACTAAGTCATCTGGGTAATTTTGCAATGCATCTTGGGAACGGAAGATGGCAGCCGCATCACACAGCTTCACTGAATCCCAGGGGTGAGTATATAACTATTTTTTAATTTAGTTTTATTTTTTTAACAGGGATATGGTGCCCACACTGCTTAATACTACATAGGCAGTGTTATATACCTACATGACTGGCCAATATACTACGTGACTGGGCAATATACTACGTGACTGGGCAATATACTAAGTGGTTGGGCAATATACTACGTGACTGGGCAATATACTACGTGGCCGGGCAATAGAATCGGGTCACCATCTAGTATTTATATATGTATAGTGTTAGATCGGCTCATTCAGCTGCTTAATGAGGTAATCACAGGAATGCTTTTTTTTAACTCCTTAGTGACCGAGCCAATTTTGGCCAAGACTTATTTTACAATTCTGACCACTGTCACTTTACAGTAGTGTTCAAAATAATAGCAGTGTGATCAAAAACATGATTTAATTACTAAATCTGTATACTAGTTTTTATTTCCATGAATTGGAAACATCACACACTGTTTTCAAATTCATAATATGAAGAGAAATGTACAGAATTTTAACTAATTTACAGAAAAAAAAAATAACATTGGGCTCTTCTAAAAAATACCAGTGTCTGCATTTGTCTTTACAAACTCACAATATGTACTATTTATTTTTTGTGGACTTATCATCACTGTGATTTACTAACCTAATATTTAGTTGTATACCCACAGTTTTTTTAGAACTGCTTCACATCTATGTTCCACCAACTTCTGGCACCTGTCACCTGTTATTCCAGCCCAGGATGCATGGACTACATCCCACAATTTTTTGGCATTTGTTGGTTTGCTTCAGAAACTACATTTTTAATGTCACCCTAAGAGTGTTCTATCAGATTAAGGTCCGAGGATTGGGCTGGCTGCTCCATAACCTCAATTTTGTTGGACTGGAACCAAGATTTTGCTTGTTTGCTGATCATGTCTCATGATCTTGTTGAAACACCAATTGAAAGGGCATATCCTCTTCCGTATAAGGAAACGACTTATTTCTTAATATATGCAAACTAGTCCATGATCCCGCGTATGCAGTAAATAGGTCCGGCACATCCTTACGGATTGATACGGACTGTTACGGACGATCCGGCTGTGAACCGGAAGATAACATTTGAGTTATTTTGCAAGTTGACAAAGCCAGGAGATAAAGTTTGAGTTATTTTGTAAGATGCGAAAGTAAAGTTGCCTTACAATATTCAGTACAGACCAAAAGTTTGGACACACCTTCTCATTTAAAGATTTTTCTGTATTTTCATGACTATGAAAATTGTACATTCACACTGAAGGCATCAAAACTATGATTTAACACATGTGGAGTTATATACTTAACAAAAAAGTGTGAAACAACTGAAATTATGTCTTATATTCTAAGTTATTCAAAGTAGCCACCTTTTGCTTTGATGACTGCTCTGCACACTCTTGGCATTCTCTTGATGAGCTTCAATAGGTAGTCACTGGGAATGGTTTTCACTTCACAGGTGTGCCCTGTCAGGTTTAATAAGTGGGATTTATTGCCTTATAAATGGGGTTGGGACCATTAGTTGTGTTATGCAGAAGTCTGGTGGATACACAGCTGATAGTCCTACTGAATAGACTGTTAGAATTTGTATTGTGGCAAGAAAAAAAGCAGCTAAGTATAGAAAAATGAGTGGCCATCATTACTTTAACAAATGAAGATCTGTCAGTCCGAAAAATTGGGAAAACTTTGAAAGTGTCCCCAAGTGCAGTGGCAAAAACCATCAAGGGTTACAAAGAAACTTGCTCACATGAAGACCGCCCCAGGAAAGGAAGACAAAGAGTCACCTCTGCTTCTGAGCATAAGTTTATCTGAGTCACCAGCCTCAGAAATCGCAGGTTAACAGCAGCTCAAATTAGAGACCAGGTCAATGCCACACAGAGTTCTAGCAGCAGACACATCTCTACAACGACTGTTAAGAGGAGACTTTGTGCAGCAGGCCTTCATGGTAAAATAGCTGCTAGGAAACCACTGTTTCTGTGCTTTGGTCTGATGAGTCCAAATTTGAGATCTTTGGTTCCAACCACTGTGTATTTGTGCAACGCAGAAAAGGTGAACGGATGGACTCTACATGCCTGGTTCCCACTGTGAAGCATGGAGGAGGTGTGATGGTGTGGGGGTGCTTTGCTGGTGACACTGTTGGGGATTTATTCAAAATTGAAGGCATATATATATAGTGAAATATCTTGTTGTAAAGCAGTATTTAAAGGTTCACACATGAAGACATTTTATTGATCATGATTTCTTCCATATTGGTTCACTTCTAGTAATGTGAACATCTTCGTATTTAGAATGGAGTGCTTACTGGTGCCTGCTGTGTCCACTTTCTCTGCGTGCAGGTGCTAGCAACAGTGTGATGAGGTCACAATGTGCTGACCTCATGCCGCGGCGTGTCAGGGTGAGGGCTGATGAGCACTCCTCTGCCCCAGTCCCAGCACCACAGTCTTCAAATGTATTTGAGCCTCAAAAAAAAAAAAAAACCGTATATACTCGAGTATAAGCCGACCCGAGTATAAGCAGACTCCCCCAATTTTGCCACAAAAAACTGGGAAAACTTAATGACTCGAGTATAAGCCTAGGGTGGGAAATGCAGCAGCTACCGGTAAATTTCAAAAGTAAAAATAGATACCAATAAAAGTAAAATTAATTGAGACATCAGTAGGTTAAGTGTTTTTGAATATCCATATTGAATCAGGAGCCCCATATAAAGCTCCATACAGTTCATTATGGCCCCATAAGATGCTCCATATTAAAATATGCCCCATATAATCCTGCATAAAAGTTAATAATGGTAAGATGCTCCATAGACATATTTGCCCAATATAATGCTGCGCAAATGCTGATTATGGCCCCATAAGATGCTCCATAAAGATATTTACCCCATATAGTGCTGCACAAACATTGATTATGGCCCCATACAGACACTTGCCCCATATAGTGCTGCACAAACGTTATGGCCCCATATAGTGCTGCACAAACATTATGGCCCCATATAATGCTGCACAAACGTTATGGCCCCATATAGTGCTGCACAAATGTTATGGCCCCATACAGTGCTGCACAAACGTTATGACCCCTTATAATGCTGCACAAACGTTATGGCCCCATATAATGCTGCACAAACATTATGGCCCCATATAATGCTGCACAAACGTTATGGCCCCATATAGTGCTGCACAAACGTTATGGCCCCATTTAGTGCTGCACAAACGTTATGACCCCTTATAGTGCTGCACAAATGTTATGGCCCCTTATAGTGCTGCACAAACCTTATGGCCCCATATAATGCTGCACAAACGTTATGGCCCCTATTAGTGCTGCAAAAATGTTATGGCCCCATATAGTGCTGCACAAACGTTATGGCCCCTTATAGTGCTGCAAAAATGTTATGGCCCCATATAGTGCTGCACAAACATTATGCCCCATATAATACTGCACAAACATTATGGCCCCATATAATGCTGCACAAACATTATGGCCCCATATAGTGCTGCACAAATGTTATGGCCCCATATAGTGCTGCACAAACATTATTGCCCCGTATAGTGCTGCACAAATGTTATAACCCCATATAGTGCTGCACAAACGTTATGGCCCCTTATAGTGCTGCACAAACGTTATGGCCCCATATAGTGCTGCACAAACGTTATGGCCTCATATAGTGCTGCACAAATGTTATAGCCCCATATAGTGCTGCACAAATGTTATGGCCCCATATAGTGCTGCACAAATGTTATGGCCTCATATAGTGCTGCACAAAAGTTATGGCCCCATAGATGCTCCATACAGACACTTGCCCCATTTGCTGTGATAAAAAAAAAAAAATCATATACTCACCTCTCCGTCGGTCAGGCCCCCGGCTCTTTCAATATTCACGTGCTGATCGTTCCAGCACCGCTCCATCTTCAGCACTGACGATCAGCAGAGGGTGTGCACTAACTACGTCACCGCGCCCTCTGACCTGAGCTCCGCTGCTGAAGATGGAGCGTCGCCGAAACGAGGAGCAGGTGAGTATCGCGCAGCGCTCCCCATAATACTTACTTGCTCCTGGTGCTGTGCAGTCCCTGCTTACCCAGGGCCGCATTTTCTTCCTGTAGTGAGCGGTCACTGTTACCGCTCATTATAGTAATAAATATGCGGCTCCACCTCTATGGGAGGCGGAGCCGCATATTCATTACTGTAATGAGCGGTACCATGTGACCGCTTAGTACAGGAGGAAGCTGCCGGCGCCGGGAAGCCAGGGATCTGCAGGGACCGCGCCTGGAGCAGGTAAGTTCAATTAGACAGCCCCCACTCCCCCTCCCCTGCCGCCCCCTGGGTATGACTCGAGTATAAGCCGAGAGGGGGACTTTCAGCCCAAAAAAGTGAACTGAAAATCTCGGCTGATACTCGAGTATATATATATATGGTAGATATATATATATATATATATATATATATATATATATATATATATATATATATTGCTATTACTATGTGACAGGATTTTTCTTAGTAAACTACAGACACTGTCCGGTTGGCGCAATTATACGGAATAAAATTATACTTTGGTTGAGGAAATCCGTCTTGTGGTTGTTTAATCTGTATTTGCAGTTTTTGTATTTGATCCTTCAGTGACCTTGCTGCTATTTTACATACTGCATATAATAGTGTTGGCTTAGAAAAAAAAAAATTAACTTCAGCAAAATGGTGGCCACGCAGTAGCATCTATCTCATAATGCCTATAATATTGTTGGTTTAGAAAATAAAAATGGTGGCGGCTCATGTGCAGTTGCATCTATCGCTTGCCAACAGATGCTACTGCGCAAGCGTCGCTGCCATTTTACTGCAGCCCAGACATTTTTTCTCCCAAAAAATGGCGCCGCAAGCGATAGATGCTACTGCTCATGTGATGGCACCATTTTGCTGGAGGTTAAAAAAAAAAAAAAAAAAACATTGCTGCAACAAAATGGCGCTGGCAAGAGATAGATGCTGTTGTGCATGCGCTACCACCTGCCACCATTTTGCTGAAGTTACATTTTTATTTATAAGCCAACAATATTGTATGCATTATGCCATAGATGCTACTATGCATGTGCCACCATTTTCCTGAAATTTTTTTTTTTCTGAAGCCAACAATATTGTATTTATTATGTAAAATAGGGGGAGGTCATAAGCCCATAAGGAATGAATTTATGAACAAAGCACCAAATAAAGACCTCCCCCCACAAGCCGTCCCATAGCACGAGAATCTTATTAACTGAAAACTACAAATACAGACTAGACAGCCACAAGATGGATTTAATCAACCAGGTTATCATTTTAATCAGTATAACGACGCCAACCTGACACTGTATGTAGTTTACTGAGAAAAATCCTGCTGACAGGTTCCCTTTAAGCTACAGTTTTTGGAAGTAGGGTGGGGTAGTTGAATGCAAAACAAAGAAATCATCAGTGTACCCTAAACACATTTCTGCCATTTGAGGTCTGAAATGGCAGGAATGTGTTTAGAATATACTGAATTGAAATATCTATGCATGCCAATGCATTATCACTTATCACGTGGAAAACTTCTTCCCCTTTGCCTAATCACTAGTGGTGGTATTATATGGAAATATGCATAGAAGATAATCTGTCCACAGGTTTTTGACCCTAATCTGAGCGCAGCATAATGTAGAGGCAGACACTGAGTCCAATGATGTGTAACTTACTAGGCTGCTTCTTGTAGTTTTGATAAAATCACAGTTTTGTCAGCAGGAAATTATCACAAGAGAATTAGTATACCGGCTGATTTATCTCTGTGTGATCCTGCCTGCAGCAGTGATTGACAGCTTTCTGTCTATGTACAGTGTACACAGAAAGCTGTTATTCAGTGGTTTGGGTGGGGTTATGCAAAGCTCAGCATTCAGAGAACTGGTAGATCTGCAGCAGATAAAACAGTGATTTTATAAAAACGCAACAAGAAGCCCAGTAAGTGATACATAGCTGGAATCAGGCCCCTTTGTCCCTACATCATGGTGCTCTCAGATGGGGTAGGAAAAACCTGGTGACAGATTCCATTGAAGTTGTTGCTCCTGGAAGATGTGCTAGCTACAACTTTATTGCAGTGTTGCAATGATGAGTGATCCCTTTTGAAGAGAGGAGTAAAGGTTCTCTTTAATTTGTGTATAGATATACGGTAGATAATCACAACCCATTGAATCAAACTCCTAAAATTACATTGATAGTGGTCTTCTATGGGGGGATTGGATGTCTTCACCAAGAAGTTTGCCGGGATGCATAATTTATGTTCTCCATGTCTTTAATTTTTGTTGAGAAAAAATTAATTTCTTCTTCTTCTTTTTCCTTTAGGCCCTTCAAAACACAATGTTCTTCAGTGTTTGACAGTTCAACATTTTCCAAGGATATGGATCAATAGGATAAGGCAAGGATGCCTACGAACAATAACCTCTAAAACCTCTTCAACCGATATTTCCAGCCAAGTAGAACTTCTCGGTAGACTCTTCCCAAGAGATGATTACACAAACGTCACAAGTAAAATCCTATCCTTGGTTGGGAAGAACCTGCACAATCAGAAATACCATCCGCTATGGTTAATAAAAGAAAGGATCAAGGAATTCTTTTATAGGGAATTTATAGGTCGCTTTGGAAACCCTCTTTTTTCAGTTTATGATGATCTTAGCCCGATTGTTACCACAGAGCAGAATTTCGACAAATTGCTCATTCCTTTGGATCATCCTACTAGAAAAAAAGGTGACAATTACTATTTAAACAAGACACACATGCTACGTGCTCACACTTCAGCCCATCAGTGGGATTTGATGCACTCAGGACTAGATGCTTTTCTGGTGGTGGGGGATGTCTACCGACGTGATGAAATTGACAGGAGTCATTACCCGGTTTTTCATCAAATGGAAGGTGTCTGCCTTTTCTCAAACCATGAGGTAAAGTAGCAATGTATAGTAAATAATGTGTATCTTGCTAAAAGGTTATATTATTACCAAAGAGTTTCCACCAGAAATCTTTGAGAAGGAAGAGATTGTTGGAGACATATTTATTTAGTTTTTATTGTAGTAGATATTGTAAGACAGCGGCTTTTGTGTCCATGCGGCCGTGAAGCAGTGACCTAATAAAGTTTAACTTAAACGTCTTTATTTTCGAACTTACAAACAAATGCAAACAAAGTTATCCTCCGACATTTGCAGCCGGAATGTCTGTATCAGTCCGTATTAGTCTGTTGCTATGGACGACTGCACCACCGTATAATCCATGGGTGAGATAAGGACTTGCTCAAGTCTCTGGTCTGTGTTTAGTTTCACACAGACAAGCCTGCACAGAGCTCTTGCTCTGTTGCTTTCAAATCACAACACAGCCACACCTCTAAAGATTAACTGAGAGTTTAAATGGGAATCGTGGACATGGGCCACTCTCCAGACCAGGAGTGTAGGTAGAGCTCTGTCCACTACCATCCTACTGAGCTCTCCAAAAATGAGAGCCTATGTGAGATTTTCTTAAATCTGACTTGGCCAAATAGTTTGACTAAATCGACACTCTTTCGTTTTGCATTGTAACCACAGCTGTGGCTGTAATTACAATGCTTTCCAGAAGGTTTAATATGTTTCTTTGTACATCCTAAGAGACACATAATGACCCTTGTATATGATTCCCCTCACTGCCTCACAATATCCATAAATTCAGCCGTGCACAGACTTTATCTCACAAGGTTTACACCCTCAGATTGCATCGCCCCCTAGGGTCACAATATAACTTAAGAGTATTCCCATCTGAGACATTGAAGGCCTATCATAGTAACATAGTTATTAAGGTTGAAGGAAGACTTTAAGTCCTTCTAGTTCAACCCATAGCCTAACCTAACATACCCTAACATGTTGATCCAGAGAAAGGCAAAAAAAAAACATGTGGCAAAGAGTAAGCTCCACATTGGGGAAAAAAATTCCTTCCCGACTCCACATACGGCAATCAGACTAGATCCCTGGATCAACACCCTATCAAGGAATCTAGTATATATAGCCTGTAACATTATACTTTTCAAGAAATGCATCCAGTCCCCTCTTAAATTTAAGTAATGAATTACTCATTACAACATCATACGGCAGAGAGTTCCATAGTCTCACTGCTCTTACAGTAAAGAATCCGCGTCTGTTATTATGCTTAAACCTGTCCTAAATTTTAGCATCCATCCCCATGGGTCCTTCCTAAGAACAATTTGAGGGTCAGTTGCTGTTTTGCTATTAGGTAGAGATGGATGAACCCGTGGATGTTCCGGTTCAGCCAAACATTAAAAAAAGGTTTGGTTGGGGTACTAGAACAGTACCAAACTTCAACTCAAACCCAGACCTCATTCAAATGTATGAGGGTCCCGAACAGCCAGTGTTTTTCACTTTGTCATCTGTGTGACGGCATGAGAAACACCAGCTCTGATCAGCGGTAAGTTCATTACTGCCAATGTGTGCTCTCCAGTTCCCATGCAGCAGCTGTGACCGGCGGTTAAAAGGTTACTGCCTGTCACAAGTGTCAGCCTATGAGAAAGTGCTACTCTTATCATCATACAGTACACCTGGTCTCACAGATAGCAGCAAGATCAGGTGAGACTGATGAGCATATTCATCATTCGGCACTTGTGCTATAAATAAATAAATTTAAAAGACAATGGTGTGTGGTCTCCTCTATTTTTGATATCTAGCACCAGTAAAGCTGACAGCTGCGGGCTGCAGCTCCCAGCTGTCAGCTTTATATTCGCTGGGTATTGAAAACAGAGGGGTCCCATGCTGTTTTTTTTATTTTTTAATTATTTAAATAATTTAAAAAAAAGTTTCTGGGGTCCCCCCATTTTTTACAACCAGCCCAGCTAAAGCAGACATCTGGGAAGGGGCCATTGATATTGTCCTTCCCCATCATAAAAATGGCAGCCTGCAGCTGCCCCAGAGAAGGTGCATCTATTAGATGGGCCAATTCTGGCAATTTGCCCTGCTCTTTACACTTGCCCTGGTGCTGTGGCCAGTGGGGTAATAGTGGTGGGGTTGATGTCAACTTTGTAATGTCAGCTGACACCAAGCCCACAGGTTAGTAATCGAGAGGTGTTTATAAGACACCTCTTTTACTAACCCCATAGTTAAATTGTAAAAATTACACAGCAAGATTAAAGTCCTTTAATTGAAAGACAGACACAGACGCCTATATTTTAAATAATTGCTCCCCGTCCCACTTTTTACTGTAAAATAAAAAATAATAAACCACCATATTCCTCTGTCAGGCCAGCAGATAATCCATATCTGTTCCAGGAAGAACTCCAGCTCTGTGATTTGTTGAGCGCTGGCATGATGCGACTACTCAGGAAGCCAGCGAGAAAACACTGAGATAAGAGCATGATTATGCTCCTGCAGTCTGTAGCGTTGACATGAGAAAGGTCACCCGAATCCATAGCTGATGAACCCTGGTCACCTCACTGACGTCACCGCTCACTTTGTGAGATCTTTGTCACGATGGTAGCGTTGACTTAAGTGAGGTGGCCAGGGTTCATCAGCTATGGACTCGGGTGACCTTTCTCATGTCAACGCTACACACTGCAGGAGCGTAATAATCATGCTCCAGTCTCAGTATGTTCTGGCTGGCTTGCTGAGCAGTCGCATCATGCCAGTGCCCAACAAACCACCCAGAAGTAGCAGAGCTGCAGGTCTTCATGGGACAGCATGATGTAAGGATTCTCGGCAGACAGGGGAGGAATATGGTAGGTTATTAGTTTTTATTTTACATTAATAAATGGGATAAAGAGTATTTATTTAAAATAAAGGAGTCTGTGTCTCTCGTTTAATTAAAGCACTTTACTCCTGCTATGTGCTGTGTATTTTTTACAATATGGCTATGGGGTTCGTAATGGGGGTGTCTTATAGACACCATGCCATTACTAACCTGTTGGCTTGATATCAGCTGACATTACAAATCGGACATCAACCTCACAACTATTAACCCACTTGCCACTGCAACAGGGCAAGTGGGAAGAGCAAGGCTAAGTGCCAGAATTGGCGCATCTCATGGATGCGCCATTTCTGAGATGGCTGACAGCTGGTATTTTTAGTCAGGGGGGGAATATCAATGACCCTTTTCTAGGCTATTAATATCAGCCCAAAGCTGTCTGTTTAGCCTTTGCTGATTATTGATTATAGGGGGGACATTTCATTTTTTCAAGGGTCTCCTCTAAATTAACCAGTAAAGGTCAAGGAAGCAGCTGTGAGCTGATATTAATAGCCTGGGAACATTTATGCTATTGGCCCGTTTCCAGAATGTTAACATCAGCCACCAGCCGTCTGCTTTCCCTTAGCTGTTTATGAAAATTACGGGAGATTAACTGAGAGTTTAAATGGGAATCGTGGACATGGGCCACTCTCCAGACCAGGAGTGTAGGTAGAGCTCTGTCCACTACCATCCTACTGAGCTCTCCAAAAATGAGAGCCTATGTGAGATTTTCTTAAATCTGACTTGGCCAAATAGTTTGACTAAATCGACACTCTTTCGTTTTGCATTGTAACCACAGCTGTGGCTGTAATTACAATGCTTTCCAGAAGGTTTAATATGTTTCTTTGTACATCCTAAGAGACACATAATGACCCTTGTATATGATTCCCCTCACTGCCTCACAATATCCATAAATTCAGCCGTGCACAGACTTTATCTCACAAGGTTTACACCCTCAGATTGCATCGCCCCCTAGGGTCACAATATAACTTAAGAGTATTCCCATCTGAGACATTGAAGGCCTATCATAGTAACATAGTTATTAAGGTTGAAGGAAGACTTTAAGTCCTTCTAGTTCAACCCATAGCCTAACCTAACATACCCTAACATGTTGATCCAGAGAAAGGCAAAAAAAAAAACATGTGGCAAAGAGTAAGCTCCACATTGGGGAAAAAAATTCCTTCCCGACTCCACATACGGCAATCAGACTAGATCCCTGGATCAACACCCTATCAAGGAATCTAGTATATATAGCCTGTAACATTATACTTTTCAAGAAATGCATCCAGTCCCCTCTTAAATTTAAGTAATGAATCACTCATTACAACATCATACGGCAGAGAGTTCCATAGTCTCACTGCTCTTACAGTAAAGAATCCGCGTCTGTTATTATGCTTAAACCTGTCCTAAATTTTAGCATCCATCCCCATGGGTCCTTCCTAAGAACAATTTGAGGGTCAGTTGCTGTTTTGCTATTAGGTAGAGATGGATGAACCCGTGGATGTTCCGGTTCAGCCAAACATTAAAAAAAGGTTTGGTTGGGGTACTAGAACAGTACCAAACTTCAACTCAAACCCAGACCTCATTCAATGTATGAGGGTCCCGAACAGCCAGTGTTTTTCACTTTGTCATCTGTGTGACGGCATGAGAAACACCAGCTTTGATCAGCGGTAAGTTCATTACTGCCAATGTGTGCTCTCCAGTTCCCATGCAGCAGCTGTGACCGGCGGTTAAAAGGTTACTGCCTGTCACAAGTGTTAGCCTATGAGAAAGTGCTACTCTTATCATCATACAGTACACCTGGTCTCACAGATAGCAGCAAGATCAGGTGAGACTGATGAGCATATTCATCATTCGGCACTTGTGCTATAAATAAATAAATTTAAAAGACAATGGTGTGTGGTCTCCTCTATTTTTGATATCTAGCACCAGTAAAGCTGACAGCTGCGGGCTGCAGCTCCCAGCTGTCAGCTTTATATTCGCTGGGTATTGAAAACAGAGGGGTCCCATGCTGTTTTTTTTATTTTTTAATTATTTAAATAATTTAAAAAAAAGTTTCTGGGGTCCCCCCATTTTTTACAACCAGCCCAGCTAAAGCAGACATCTGGGAAGGGGCCATTGATATTGTCCTTCCCCATCATAAAAATGGCAGCCTGCAGCTGCCCCAGAGAAGGTGCATCTATTAGATGGGCCAATTCTGGCAATTTGCCCTGCTCTTTACACTTGCCCTGGTGCTGTGGCCAGTGGGGTAATAGTGGTGGGGTTGATGTCAACTTTGTAATGTCAGCTGACACCAAGCCCACAGGTTAGTAATCGAGAGGTGTTTATAAGACACCTCTTTTACTAACCCCATAGTTAAATTGTAAAAATTACACAGCAAGATTAAAGTCCTTTAATTGAAAGACAGACACAGACGCCTATATTTTAAATAATTGCTCCCCGTCCCACTTTTTACTGTAAAATAAAAAATAATAAACCACCATATTCCTCTGTCAGGCCAGCAGATAATCCATATCTGTTCCAGGAAGAACTCCAGCTCTGTGATTTGTTGAGCGCTGGCATGATGCGACTACTCAGGAAGCCAGCGAGAAAACACTGAGATAAGAGCATGATTATGCTCCTGCAGTCTGTAGCGTTGACATGAGAAAGGTCACCCGAATCCATAGCTGATGAACCCTGGTCACCTCACTGACGTCACCGCTCACTTTGTGAGATCTTTGTCACGATGGTAGCGTTGACTTAAGTGAGGTGGCCAGGGTTCATCAGCTATGGACTCGGGTGACCTTTCTCATGTCAACGCTACACACTGCAGGAGCGTAATAATCATGCTCCAGTCTCAGTATGTTCTGGCTGGCTTGCTGAGCAGTCGCATCATGCCAGTGCCCAACAAACCACCCAGAAGTAGCAGAGCTGCAGGTCTTCATGGGACAGCATGATGTAAGGATTCTCGGCAGACAGGGGAGGAATATGGTAGGTTATTAGTTTTTATTTTACATTAATAAATGGGATAAAGAGTATTTATTTAAAATAAAGGAGTCTGTGTCTCTCGTTTAATTAAAGCACTTTACTCCTGCTATGTGCTGTGTATTTTTTACAATATGGCTATGGGGTTCGTAATGGGGGTGTCTTATAGACACCATGCCATTACTAACCTGTTGGCTTGATATCAGCTGACATTACAAATCGGACATCAACCTCACAACTATTAACCCACTTGCCACTGCAACAGGGCAAGTGGGAAGAGCAAGGCTAAGTGCCAGAATTGGCGCATCTCATGGATGCGCCATTTCTGAGATGGCTGACAGCTGGTATTTTTAGTCAGGGGGGGAATATCAATGACCCTTTTCTAGGCTATTAATATCAGCCCAAAGCTGTCTGTTTAGCCTTTGCTGATTATTGATTATAGGGGGGACATTTCATTTTTTCAAGGGTCTCCTCTAAATTAACCAGTAAAGGTCAAGGAAGCAGCTGTGAGCTGATATTAATAGCCTGGGAACATTTATGCTATTGGCCCGTTTCCAGAATGTTAACATCAGCCACCAGCCGTCTGCTTTCCCTTAGCTGTTTATGAAAATTACGGGAGATTAACTGAGAGTTTAAATGGGAATCGTGGACATGGGCCACTCTCCAGACCAGGAGTGTAGGTAGAGCTCTGTCCACTACCATCCTACTGAGCTCTCCAAAAATGAGAGCCTATGTGAGATTTTCTTAAATCTGACTTGGCCAAATAGTTTGACTAAATCGACACTCTTTCGTTTTGCATTGTAACCACAGCTGTGGCTGTAATTACAATGCTTTCCAGAAGGTTTAATATGTTTCTTTGTACATCCTAAGAGACACATAATGACCCTTGTATATGATTCCCCTCACTGCCTCACAATATCCATAAATTCAGCCGTGCACAGACTTTATCTCACAAGGTTTACACCCTCAGATTGCATCGCCCCCTAGGGTCACAATATAACTTAAGAGTATTCCCATCTGAGACATTGAAGGCCTATCATAGTAACATAGTTATTAAGGTTGAAGGAAGACTTTAAGTCCTTCTAGTTCAACCCATAGCCTAACCTAACATACCCTAACATGTTGATCCAGAGAAAGGCAAAAAAAAAAACATGTGGCAAAGAGTAAGCTCCACATTGGGGAAAAAAATTCCTTCCCGACTCCACATACGGCAATCAGACTAGATCCCTGGATCAACACCCTATCAAGGAATCTAGTATATATAGCCTGTAACATTATACTTTTCAAGAAATGCATCCAGTCCCCTCTTAAATTTAAGTAATGAATCACTCATTACAACATCATACGGCAGAGAGTTCCATAGTCTCACTGCTCTTACAGTAAAGAATCCGCGTCTGTTATTATGCTTAAACCTGTCCTAAATTTTAGCATCCATCCCCATGGGTCCTTCCTAAGAACAATTTGAGGGTCAGTTGCTGTTTTGCTATTAGGTAGAGATGGATGAACCCGTGGATGTTCCGGTTCAGCCAAACATTAAAAAAAGGTTTGGTTGGGGTACTAGAACAGTACCAAACTTCAACTCAAACCCAGACCTCATTCAATGTATGAGGGTCCCGAACAGCCAGTGTTTTTCACTTTGTCATCTGTGTGACGGCATGAGAAACACCAGCTTTGATCAGCGGTAAGTTCATTACTGCCAATGTGTGCTCTCCAGTTCCCATGCAGCAGCTGTGACCGGCGGTTAAAAGGTTACTGCCTGTCACAAGTGTTAGCCTATGAGAAAGTGCTACTCTTATCATCATACAGTACACCTGGTCTCACAGATAGCAGCAAGATCAGGTGAGACTGATGAGCATATTCATCATTCGGCACTTGTGCTATAAATAAATAAATTTAAAAGACAATGGTGTGTGGTCTCCTCTATTTTTGATATCTAGCACCAGTAAAGCTGACAGCTGCGGGCTGCAGCTCCCAGCTGTCAGCTTTATATTCGCTGGGTATTGAAAACAGAGGGGTCCCATGCTGTTTTTTTTATTTTTTAATTATTTAAATAATTTAAAAAAAAGTTTCTGGGGTCCCCCCATTTTTTACAACCAGCCCAGCTAAAGCAGACATCTGGGAAGGGGCCATTGATATTGTCCTTCCCCATCATAAAAATGGCAGCCTGCAGCTGCCCCAGAGAAGGTGCATCTATTAGATGGGCCAATTCTGGCAATTTGCCCTGCTCTTTACACTTGCCCTGGTGCTGTGGCCAGTGGGGTAATAGTGGTGGGGTTGATGTCAACTTTGTAATGTCAGCTGACACCAAGCCCACAGGTTAGTAATCGAGAGGTGTTTATAAGACACCTCTTTTACTAACCCCATAGTTAAATTGTAAAAATTACACAGCAAGATTAAAGTCCTTTAATTGAAAGACAGACACAGACGCCTATATTTTAAATAATTGCTCCCCGTCCCACTTTTTACTGTAAAATAAAAAATAATAAACCACCATATTCCTCTGTCAGGCCAGCAGATAATCCATATCTGTTCCAGGAAGAACTCCAGCTCTGTGATTTGTTGAGCGCTGGCATGATGCGACTACTCAGGAAGCCAGCGAGAAAACACTGAGATAAGAGCATGATTATGCTCCTGCAGTCTGTAGCGTTGACATGAGAAAGGTCACCCGAATCCATAGCTGATGAACCCTGGTCACCTCACTGACGTCACCGCTCACTTTGTGAGATCTTTGTCACGATGGTAGCGTTGACTTAAGTGAGGTGGCCAGGGTTCATCAGCTATGGACTCGGGTGACCTTTCTCATGTCAACGCTACACACTGCAGGAGCGTAATAATCATGCTCCAGTCTCAGTATGTTCTGGCTGGCTTGCTGAGCAGTCGCATCATGCCAGTGCCCAACAAACCACCCAGAAGTAGCAGAGCTGCAGGTCTTCATGGGACAGCATGATGTAAGGATTCTCGGCAGACAGGGGAGGAATATGGTAGGTTATTAGTTTTTATTTTACATTAATAAATGGGATAAAGAGTATTTATTTAAAATAAAGGAGTCTGTGTCTCTCGTTTAATTAAAGCACTTTACTCCTGCTATGTGCTGTGTATTTTTTACAATATGGCTATGGGGTTCGTAATGGGGGTGTCTTATAGACACCATCCCATTACTAACCTGTTGGCTTGATATCAGCTGACATTACAAATCGGACATCAACCTCACAACTATTAACCCACTTGCCACTGCAACAGGGCAAGTGGGAAGAGCAAGGCTAAGTGCCAGAATTGGCGCATCTCATGGATGCGCCATTTCTGAGATGGCTGACAGCTGGTATTTTTAGTCAGGGGGGAATATCAATGACCCTTTTCTAGGCTATTAACCCCTTCATGACCCAGCCTATTTTGACCTTAATGACCTGGCCGTTTTTTGCAATTCTGACCAGTGTCCCTTTATGAGGTAATAACTCCGGAACGCTTCAACGGATCCTAGCGGTTCTGAGATTGTTTTTTCGTGACATATTGGGCTTCATGTTAGTGGTAAATTTAGGTCAATAAATTCTGCGTTTATTTGTGATAAAAACGGAAATTTGGCGAAAATTTTGAAAATTTCGCAATTTTCACATTTTGAATTTTTATTCTGTTAAACCAGAGAGTTATGTGACACAAAATAGTTAATAAATAACATTTCCCACATGTCTACTTTACACCAGCACAATTTTGGAAACAAAATTTTTTTTTGCTAGGAAGTTATAAGAGTTAAAATTTGACCAGCGATTTCTCATTTTTACAACGAAATTTACAAAACCATTTTTTTTAGGGACCACCTCACATTTGAAGTCAGTTTGAGGGGTCTATATGGCTGAAAATACCCAAAAGTGACACCATTCTAAAAAATGCACCCCTCAAGGTGCTCAAAACCACATTCAAGAAGTTTTTTAACCCTTCAGGTGCTTCACAGCAGCAGAAGCAACATGGAAGGAAAAAATGAACATTTAACTTTTTAGTCACAAAAATTATCTTTTAGCAACATTTTTTTTATTTTCCCAATGGTACAAGGAGAAACTGAACCACGAAAGTTGTTGTCCAATTTGTCCTGAGTACGCTGATACCTCATATGTGGGGGTAATTCACTGTTTGGGCGCACGACAGGGCTTGGAAGGGAAGGAGCGCCATTTGACTTTTTGAATGAAAAATTGGCTCCACTCTTTAGCGGACACCATGTCACGTTTGGAGAGCCCCCGTGTGCCTAAAAATTGGAGCTCCCCCACACGTGACCCCATTTTGGAAACTAGACGCCCCAAGGAACTTATCTAGATGCATAGTGAGAACTTTGAACCCCCGGGGGCTTCACAAATTGATCCGTAAAAATGAAAAAGTACTTTTTTTTCACAAAAACATTCTTTTAGCCTCAATTTTTTTTATTTTCACATGGGCAACAGGATAAAATGGATCCTAAAATTTGTTGGGCAATTTCTCATGAGTACACCGATACCTCACATGTGGGGGTAAACCACTGTTTGGGCATATGGTAAGGTTCGGAAGGGAAGGAGCGCCATTTGACTTTTTGAATGAAAAATTATCTCCATCGTTAGCGGACACCATGTCGTGTTTGGAGAGCCCCCGTGTGCCTAAACATTGGAGCTCCCCCACAAATGACCCCATTTTGGAAACTAGACCCCATAAGGAACTTATCTAGATGCATATTGAGCACTTTAAACCCTCAGGTGCTTCACAAATTGATCTGTAAAAATGAAAAAGTACTTTTTTTTTCACAAAAAAATTCTTTTCGCCTCAGTTTTTCATTTTCACATGGGCAATAGGATAAAATGAATCCTAAAATTTGTTGGGCAATTTCTCCCGAGTACGCCGATACCTTATATGTGGGGGTAAACCACTGTTTGGGCACACGGCAGGGCTCGGAAGGGAAGGCGCGCCATTTGACTTTTTGAATGGAAAATTAGCTCCAATTGTTAGCGGACACCATGTCGCGTTTAGAGAGCCCCTGTGTGCCTATGCATTGGAGCTCCCCCACAAGTGACCCCATTTTGGAAACTAGACCCCCCAAGGAACTTATCTAGATGCATATTGAGCACTTTAAACCCCCAGGTGCTTCACAGAAGTTTATAATGCAGAGCCATGAAAATAAAAAATAATTTTTCTTTCCTCAAAAATGATTTTTAGCCTGGAATTTCCTATTTTGCCAAGGGTAATAGGAGAAATTGGACCGCAAATGTTGTTGTCCAGTTTGTCCTGAGTACGCTGATACCCCATATGTGGGGGTAAACCACTGTTTGGGCGCACGGCAGGGCTCGGAAGGGAAGGCACGCCAATTGGCTTTTTAAATGGAAAATTAGCTCCAATCATTAGCGGACACCATGTCACGTTTGGAGAGCCCCTGTGTGCCTAAACATTGGAGATCCCCCACATATGACCCCATTTTGGAAACTAGACCCCCAAAGGAACTAATCTAGATGTGTGGTGAGGACTTTGAACTTCCAAGTGCTTCACAGAAGTTTATAACCCAGAGCCATGAAAATAAAATAAAAATTTTATTTTCTCTAAAATGATTTTTTAGCCTGCAATTTATTATTTTCCCAAGGGTAACAGGAGAAATTTGACCCCAAAAGTTGTTGTACAGTTTCTCCTGAGTACGCTGATACCCCATATGTGGGGGTAAACCACAGTTTGGGCACATGTCGGGGCTCGGAAGTCAAGTAGTGACATTTTGAAATGCAGACTTTGATGGAATGCTCTGCGGGCGTTACGTTGCGTTTGCAGAGCCCCTGATGTGGCTAAACAGTAGAAACCCCCCACAAGTGACCCCATTTTAGAAACTAGACCCCGAAAGGAACTTATCTAGATGTGAGGTGAGCACTTTGAACCCCCAAGTGCTTCACAGAAGTTTATAACACAGAGCAGTGAAAATAATAAATACGTTTTCTTTCCTCAAAAATAATTTTTTAGCCCAGAATTTTTTATTTTCCCAAGGGTTACAGGAGAAATTGGACCCCAAAAGTTGTTGTCCAGTTTCTCCTGAGTACGCTGATACCCCATATGTGGGGGTAAACCACTGTTTGGGCACACGTCGGGGCTCAGAAGGGAAGTAGTGACTTTTGAAATGCAGACTTTGATGGAATGGTCTGCGGGCGTCACGTTGCGTTTGCAGAGCCCCTGGTGTGCCTAAACAGTAGAAACCCCCCACAAGTGACCCCATTTTGGAAACTAGACCCCCCAAGGAACTTATCTAGATATGTGGTGAGCACTTTGAACCCCCAAGTGCTTCACAGACGTTTACAACGCAGAGCCGTGAAAATAAAAAATCATTTTTCTTTCCTCAAAAATGATGTTTTAGCAAGCAATTTTTTATTTTCTCAAGGGTAACAGGAGAAATTGGACCCCAGTAATTGTTGCCCAGTTTGTCCTGAGTACGCTGATACCCCATATGTGGGGGTAAACCACTGTTTGGGCACATGTCGGGGCTCGGAAGTCAAGTAGTGACGTTTTGAAATGCAGACTTTGATGGAATGGTCTGCGGGCGTCACGTTGCGTTTGCAGAGCCCCTGGTGTGCCTAAACAGTAGAAACCCCCCACAAGTGACCCCATTTTGGAAATTAGACCCCCCAAGGAACTTATCTAGATATGTGGTGAGCACTTTGAACCCCCAAGTGCTTCACAGACGTTTACAACGCAGAGCCGTGAAAATAAAAAATCATTTTTCTTTCCTCAAAAATGATGTTTTAGCAAGCAATTTTTTATTTTCTCAAGGGTAACAGGAGAAATTGGACCCCAGTAATTGTTGCCCAGTTTGTCCTGAGTACACTGATACCCCATATGTGGGGGTAAACCACTGTTTGGGCACACGTCGGGGCTCGGAAGGGAAGGAGCACCATTTGACTTTTTGAATAAAAGATTGGCTGGAATCAATGGTGGTGCCATGTTGCGTTTGGAGACCCCCTGATGTGCCTAAACAGTGGAAACCCCTCAATTCTAACGCCAACACACCCCTAACCCTTATCCCAACTGTAGCCGTAACCCTAACCACAACCCTAACCCCAACACACCCCTAACCCTAACCACAACCCTAATTCCAACCCAACCCTATCCCTAAGGCTATGTACCCACGTTGCGGATTCGTGTGAGATTTTTCCGCACCATTTTTGAAAAATCCGCGGGTAAAAGGCACTGCGTTTTACCTGCGGATTTACTGCGGATTTCACCTGCGGATTCCTATTGAGGAATAGGTGTAAAACGCTGCGGAATCCGCACAAAGAATTGACATGCTGCGGAAAATACAACGCAGCTTTTCCGTGCGGTATTTTCCGCACCATGGGCACAGCGGATTTGGTTTTCCATAGGTTTACATGGTACTGTAAACCTGATGGAACACTGCTGCGGATCCGCAGCGGCCAATCCGCTGCGGATCCGCAGCCAAATCCGCACCGTGTGCACATAGCCTAATTCTAAAGGTATGTGCACACGCTTCGGAAAACGCTGCGGATCCGCAGCAGTTTCCCATGAGTTTACATTTCAATGTAAACCTATGGGAAACAAAAATCGCTGTACACATGCTGCGGAAAAACTGCACGGAAACGCAGCGGTTTACATTCCGCAGCATGTCACTTCTTTCTGCGTATTCCACAGCGGTTTTACAACTGCTCCAATAGAAAATCGCAGTTGTAAAACCGCAGTGAAATGCGCAGAAAAACCGCGGTAAATCTGCTATAAATCCGCAGCGGTTTAGCACTGCGGATTTATCAAATCCGCTGCGGAAAAATCCGCAGAGGACCAGAATACGTGTGCACATACCGAAACCCTAACCCTAACCCTACCCCTAACCCTACCCCTACCCCTAACCCTACCCCTAACCCTACCCCTAACCCTAACCCTAACCCTAGTTCTAACTCCAACCTTAGTGAAAAAAAAAAAAATCTTTATTTTATTATTGTCCCTATCTATGGGGGACAAATGGGGGGGGTCATTTACTGTTTTTTTATTTTGACCACTGTGATAGATTATATCACAGTGATCAAAATTCACATTGGAACGAATCTGCCGGCCGGCAGATTCGGCGGGCGCACTGCGCATGCGCCCGCCATTTTGGAACATGGCGGCGCCCGGGGAAGAAGACGGACGGACCTCGCCAGGATCGGTAAGTATAAGGGGGGGAGATCAGGGCACGGGGGGGGAGATCAGGGCACGGGGGGGCGTCGGAGCACGGGGGGGGAGGGATCGGAGCATGGGGGAGAGTGATCGGTGTGCGGGCGGGTGGATCGGTGTGCAGGGGGGGTGGATCGGTGTGCAGGGGGGGTGGATCGGAGCACGGGGGGGGATCGGAGTGCGGGGGGGTTTGATTGGAGCACGGGGGGGTGTGATTGGAGCACGGGGGGAGCGGACAGGAGGACGGGGGAGCGGAGCACAGGACGGAGGGGAGCGGGCCACAGATCGGGGGGCTGGGGGGGCGATCGGTGGGGTGGGGTGGGGGCACATTAGTATTTCCAGCCATGGCCGATGATATTGCAGCATCGACCATGGCTGGATTGTAATATTTCACCATTTTTTTAGGTGAAATATTACAAATCGCTCTGATTGGCAGTTTCACTTTCAACAGCCAATCAGAGCGATCGTAGCCACGAGGGGGTGAAGCCACCCCCCCTGGGCTAAACTACCACTCCCCCTGTCCCTGCAGATCGGGTGAAATGGGAGTTAACCCTTTCACCCGATCTGCAGGGACGCGATCTTTCTGTGACACAGCATATGCGTCACAGGTCGGATTGGCACCGACTTTCATGACGCATACGCTGTGTCACAGGTCGGGAAGGGGTTAATATCAGCCCAAAGCTGTCTGTTTAGCCTTTGCTGATTATTGATTATAGGGGGGACATTTCATTTTTTCAAGGGTCTCCTCTAAATTAACCAGTAAAGGTCAAGGAAGCAGCTGTGAGCTGATATTAATAGCCTGGGAACATTTATGCTATTGGCCCGTTTCCAGAATGTTAACATCAGCCACCAGCCGTCTGCTTTCCCTTAGCTGTTTATGAAAATTACGGGAGACAGCACACCATTTTTTAATTTATTCAATAACTATACAGATTGGCGCACAAAACCGTTAATGTTCGCCATGTGTCCCGGATACCCTGTGCTGTGTGCGGTACCGAACATGGACTTTGAACCGAATATTAATCTGCTGCGCCTAATTAAGCTTGGTAAAATAAAAATGCAAAAAGAAATTTGGGCTCCCTCCCCTTTTTTCACCTCCACCTCCCCCCCCCACTTTGATCTCTACATCATGAATGTATTTTTTTAATCTTATTTAATTTTTTTCTCTCTTATTTTAAGTCCTTTACCTAAAAAAACGTGGAATGGATGGCTGGATGAAAGATGGATGGATAGACCCATTGTTGATAACCAACCAAGGGAAAGCAGACAGCTGGGGGCAGTAGGCCACAACTTTCTGCTTTCACTAAGCTGTTTATTAAAATAGGGGGGGAACCTACAATGTTTTTTCATTTATTTCTTACTAATATAAATAAATAAATGGAAAAAGTACGTGGGGCCCCCCTATTTTTAATAACCAGCTGAACGAAAGCTGATCACTGATGTTAACATTCTTGGAACATTTAATTTTCTTCACAAAAAATTTACTTTAGACCAAACCTTTTTTATTTTCACAAGGGTAACAATAGCAAATGCACTTTAAACCAGAAAATAAGGAGAAAGTTGATACCCAGGTAAGTATATGTATCCGTATCATACAAAGTTCAAGCAGACACCACAACACTTTTAAAGAAAAAAACTGCTTGAAAAGTAATCACTGAATAACCAAAAATCATTCAATGTAACAAATTTTCATTTTATTAAAGAAAGACAAAAGTATATTAAAACATTTGACAAGACATGATAAAAAAGAGAGATATAATAAAAACCAAAGGGAGCAGATCAGCACTATTAGAAACCAGTATATTTCAAATCTAAATCTCAAAGATTGGAACCTATAGTATGAACGAATTAGACTGCAATGAACACATCGAATATAATTTCAAATAGTATAAATTGCAATTTACTATATATATATATTATCTAGTAATAGTCATTTAGATTGTATTTATTTATTGCCCCAAAATTCCATACCACAGGTACAATCAATAATAATCTTGATCATTTATATGCACCATTGCAAGTAAGAAAAGTGCAAAGTGCAATCTAATATATAATTGCCTAGAATACTACTTCCTGCAATTTGTGCCAACTTCCGTGGCTTTGTCCGGAGCTAATGTCCGGAGCTAATGTCCGGAGCTAATGTCCGGAGATAAGTGACGTCAACAGTATCCAGTGTCTGATTGGTTGCCGCCTGCTGCGAGCGACCAATCAGAAACGTGCCGTACTGTGACACACTCCGCCCGCCATTTTGGTGTGATTTTTGAATTTTTACCTCACAGCAAGTTTCTACTGCGTGGAGGCGGGCCCAGTGACGTTGCTCTTCAAGCTCCTGCCGAATTTCATCAAAAAAAATGATAATACCATTTACCAAAACTATATATATTTAGTTGTGAAGTGGTTCAGTGACATTTTCACACCAATTTTGAACTTTTGTTTGGTGTTTTCTCCATATACTGCCTATTATTTTTGTTCTTTCTTACTATTATTTATTAATTGTATTATTCTTACATTTGAATAAATAAAGTATATATGGATTCTAGACTCCCGATTCTTTAGAATCGGGCTGCCATCTAGTGTAATATAAAGATATGCTTTACCATAGGAGTAGATAAAGGAATAGGTAATACTAACCGGAGTTCATGCTGCATGTGCTGGTGCCGCCACACTCCAACACGCTTCACACGTTGCTTCGTCAGGGAGTGACGAAACAACATGTGAAACTCACGTCACTAAGGGGTTAATGTACTTTTGTCCTTATTGGTGTCTTAATAAAGTGAAAATTTGTTTCATTGAATGATCTTTGATTATATAGTGATTACTTTTGATTTTTGAATGTAAAATTTGCTGGAATATTTAGCTGACGCCATGTCGCGTTTGGAGAGCCCCTGATGTGCCTAAGCAGTGGAAATCCCTCACAAGTGACACCATTTTGGAACTCAAAATTCCAGGGATTTTATCCAGGAGTATAGTGAGCATTTTGAAGTCACGTGTACGACACAGAATTTGATAACATTAGGTCTTAATAGTGAATATGTCATCATTAGTGTTGAGCGCAAGTGCTCGCTACTCCAGTCTGCAGTGAGTGCTCAGGTATGCACCGAATATTGTGGGTGCTCGAGTGACATGCTCAAGTCCATGGCCTGCATATTTTGCAGCTGCTATACACCCAAAAAGAAACATGCATACCAGAGCACCCGATGCAAACTAGAGTAGCCAGCACTTCCGCTCAACACCTAGTCATCATATCGTCATTTTTTTTTTCTACTTTTGAAAAACCCAAACACAACTCTCACCCCAGCCATAAGCTCAACTGTAGAGAATGACATTTAAAAAAAAAAAAAAATCTTAGAATTTTTATGTAACTAAAGGGGTGTCAAAAGGGGATTTGATTTACTATTTTTTTTTATTTTGATCACTGCGATAGGTCTATTACAGTGATCAAATGGAACTAATAGGAAAAATGTCCTATTGTTGCTGGGCACCAGCCCGCAGATCTCGACAGACGCACTGCACTTGCACCCGCCATACTTTTTTCCAGGAAGATGACGTCAGGCCGGGGGATGTATCAGGAGGGCCTGGTCCAGAAGGCGGAGACACTGTGGGGTCTCGGGGGGGGGGGGGGGGGGGGGAGGAGGACATCATTTCTCTGTCTTCCGACATGTATATCATGTCAGAAAAGAAAGACATACAGTAGTTGGAGTAGCGGGCACATTTTTTTTTTTTTATTTTATCGCCGTTATTCACCGGAAAATCCGTCACGTTCTTTGGGGTGGCCAAGACCCGGAGATCGCCGTTATTCACTGGAACATCCGTCACGTTCTTTGGGGTGGCCGAGACCCGGAGATTTTCTGACTCTGGGGAGGCCCTACAGCCTTATTCCCAATCACTATTTTAAAACGGCAATGAGTTAATAAGTACACTTAAAGGCCGCTGTATCAATGCGTATCGACAGTCGTTAAGCGGTTAGGAGTGAAATAAAATGTTTTTGTTTAAATTTTGCATCTCTTTATGGAGATATTATCTATGCACTTCTCTCTACATTATGCTGACCAATCATAATCAAGTAGAAACGCTTAAAAGAAAGAACATGTCCTCTCCATAGCTTAGAGCAGATTTCTCATTGTGTGAGATGTAATGATGCAGCTCTGATCTCCTGGTCTAACCTCTTGCATGATTAGAATGCCAGGATGGCTAACATTTTTCAGATAAGGCTCATGTGAGGGGAAAGAGCAGTACAGCTAAGTTTAGCTGTGTCACCTTATAATCATTTCTATCATCTTTCCCCCTCTCCTAGCACTGTCAGCTCTGGTGTTCTGTCCCTCACCATTTTGTCTGTAGGGCGGGCTGTCATTACACTTCACACACCAGTAGTCCAGAACATTCAGATTACTCCTGTGTAAGGGAGTCCCACCACCCACTCTTGGAAAAATCTCACCTTTGCATCCCGTCCCCATCAATCGCACATTAACTATTCCCATCAAACACCATATTATATACATAGCCATCAGCCTGGCACCACGACAAGGTAAACTCTTTTGGCAGGGCCCTATTCTAGTGTAACCTATTAAAAAATGTTAAAATATCTAATACTCCTTTTAGATATATTTCTATTTATATTTCTTTAAGGAAATGTGTCATACTTTTTTTAAAATGATCAATAATATCACATTCAAGGGAACAAATACAGCCACACGATGACCAGCTCACATATTACCATCACATATTGACCGAATAAGGGTATGTACACACATTGCTGATTTTTCCACGTGGATTCTGAAAAATCCGCAGGTAAAACGCCCTGCATTTTGCCTGCGGATTACGTGCAGATTTTGTGCAGAATTCACCTGCGCTTTTACACCTGTGGATTCCTATGAAGGAATAGGTGTAAAACGCTGCGGAATCCGCACAAAGAATTGACATGCTGTGAAAAATAAACCGAAGCGTTTCCACTGGAATTTTACACAGCATGTGCATTGCGGATTTGGTTTTCCATAGGTTTACATGGTACTGTACAACGCATGGAAAACTGCTGCGGATCTGCAGGGCCAAATCTGCTGCAGATCCGCAGCCAAATCCGCAACGTATGCACATACCATTATACCACATACAAGGAAGAAATGCATCCACACCATGACCAGATCTTATATTACCACCACATAGTGACCGAACAATACCACATACAAGGAACAAGTACCGCCACACCATGACCAGACCACATAGTGACCTAATACTACAATACTGATCATTAATAAAAAACACAATATTAATAGTACCATAAGTGCCAATAAACACAGGAACACTGTATATGCTATATAGTGTATAGTGTCAGTGTATAGGTAATACAGTCGCATTACACAGAAGCAGTGTATTGTGTACAGGTTATACAGGGATCACCTGTGACATTATACACAGGAGCTCTGTAGATAGTGTCTAGTCCACATGTAACACAGTGATGACTAGTGACATGAGCTCTGTATATACTATACAGTGTGTTGTCACCACCGACATTATACACAGAAGCTCTCTATATAGTATACAGGAAATACAGTGATCACCGATGACATTATACACAGGAGCTCTGTATATAGATTATAGTGTATTGGTAAAACAGCGATCATTAGTGACATACACAGGAGCTCTGTATATAATATCAGCGTTCAGGTAATTGTTGTGAATTCTGTGGTCGAGCTCCCTCCTGTGGTCATGAGTGGTACTTCGGCTGGTTCTGTCTATGAGCTTCCTCTGGTGGATGTGAGTTGGGCTGCGGCTTCTGAGTTTCCTTCCTCAGGTGACGAGGTTAAGTCGTTAGGTGCTGCTCTATTTAACTCCACCTAGTTCTTTGTTCCTGGCCTCCAGTCAATGTTCCAGTATTGGTCTTGCTCTCTCCTGGATCGTCCTTGTGGCCTGTCTTCACTGCATAAGCTAAGTTCTGCTTGTGTTTCTTGGTTTGCTATTTTTTCTGTCCAGCTTGCTATTTTGGTTTGTTTTGCTTGCTGGAAGCTCTGGGACGCAGAGGAAGCACCTCCGTACCGTTAGTCGGTGCGGCGGGTCTTTTTGCGCCCTCTGCGTGGTTGTTTGTAGGTTTTTGTGCTGACCGCAAAGCTATCTTTCCTATCCTCGGTCTATTCAGTAAGTCGGGCCTCACTTTGCTAAAATCTATTTCATCTCTGTGTTTGTATTTTCATCTTTACTCACAGTCATTATATGTGGGGGGCTGCCTTTTCCTTTGGGGAATTTCTCTGAGGCAAGGTAGGCTTATTTTTCTATCTAGTTTCTCTGGCTGTGCCCGAGGCGCCTAGGTCTGGTCAGGAGCGCTCCACGGCTACCTCTAGTGTGGTGTGATAGGATTAGGGATTGCGGTCAGCAGAGTTCCCACGTCTCAGAGCTCGTTCTATGTTATTAGTAACTATCAGGTCACTTTGTTTGCTCTTAACCACCAGGTCCATTGTGTTTCTGAACCACCAGTTCATAACAGGTAATGCAGTGATCACCTGTGACATTATACAGAGGAGCTCTTTATATAGTGTAAATGTATAGGTATTATAGTGATCACCAGTGACATATACAGGAGCTGTGTATATATAGTGTAGTGTATAGATAATACAGATATCACTAGTGACATAAACGGGAGCTTTGTATATACTGTATAGTGCACAGGTATACAGTGATAACAAGTGACATTATACACAGGAGCCCTGTATATAGTGTATAGTGTACAGGTAATACAGGGATCACCATTGACATTATAATCGGGAGCTCTATATATAGTGTACAGTGTACAGATAATACAGTGATCACCGGTGACATACACAGGAGCACTGTATATAGTGTCAGTGTGCAAGTAGTGCAGTGGTTACCAGTGATGTTATACACAAGAGCTCTGTATATAGTGTACAGGTAATACTGTGATCACCAGTGACATTATACTTAAAAGCCCTGTATATAGTACATAGTGTACAGGTTAAACTAGGATCACCAGTTGCATTATGCACAGGATCTTTATATATAACATTAGTGTACAGGTAATACAGGGATCAGCAGTGACATTATACACAGGAACTCTGTATATAGTGTAAGTGTACAGATAGCATACTGACTCACCAGTGAAGTGTCTAGTTGAAGTCCTTCATCTTAGTTCTTCTTCATGCAGCGCAGACCGACATCACTTCTTCCAGCCAGGACATGTCTCCTTGTTCCAGAGCACATTCCCCAATTTGTCCCCAACTTCTACCCTAAGCCAGGTGAAGAAAAAAAGGGACATTCTACCACCCTACACAGAAACAGAACTCCCCTCAATCCATCATTTGTTCTCACCACCCTCAATTCATCATCAGTTGCTGGTCCTCAGCCCCCAGTCTCAATTCATCATTTGCTGTATCCCATCCCCCATCTCAATTCATAATCATTTTTTCTCCCCCAACCCCCAGTTTCAATGAATCATCATTTGCTGTCCCCCACCCCCAATTCATCATCGTTTGCTGTCCCCCACCCTCAATTCATCATCATTTGCTGTCCCCCACTCTGAATTCATAATTATTTAAACTCCCATACATCATCATTTACTGTCCCTCATACTCAGTTCATTATCATTTGTTCCACCCACACCCATTTAATTCATTTTATTAAAGAAAAAATGTTTTTCATATGATACCCTGCAGCTCTACTTCCGGTATCCAGCTTGCGTAAATACTGGTGCCTACTTGATGACGTCATTGCACAGAGGCAGTCAAAAGCAAGTCACAGTCACGGTTTCATTTTGATTTGATGGCCGTGGAACTCCAGGAAAGCTCCCTTCGCCGAGATGTGTGACGCCCCTGGAATCCGGTGAGAGAAAAAAAAGGCTTCCACCCTTATGCTTCTTCTCACTGGTCCATATACACCAGTAAGGGCAGTAGTGCCCTAATGGCTGCCCTGGTAAGACATAACAACAGCCTTGATCTCACTGCAAGTGATTACAAGTTACTTGAACGCAGCAGTCATAAGTATGAATACAATAAGGAGAGTTGATAGAAGGCACCGTAACACCAGTCTTGGCAATAAAGTTTTTTTCCCTACTCCCTTTCACTGACTAATCATGTTCTGCTGTAACAGGGTGGATGGTACTCTGGAGGGAGAAAGGGGCAGGGAGATGGAAGAGCTGTATGCAGTATGCACAGAAGCAGTGAGTGAGCTCTGCTGAACACAGCCCCACACACACATACCGCATGAAAGTCACATGATTGTGATGGCGCATCAGACTCTATAGTCAGGAACTCTGGGAACTCTGATGTGACATCACAGGAAATCAGAAGATTCTCAGACAGAAATAATATGACCAGGAGGGCATCTCAGGTTACAGAAGAATTTGAGAAAGAAAGTTGTTTAGAAAAAGCTTATCTATGGCAGTTAGTTCTCATGAAAAGGACTTATTAAATAGTGGCCAACTCCTTTAAATTAGTAACTGGTAGTTAGTTTTACTGTACAGTGAAGGACATAATTATTTGATCCAATGCTGATTTTGCCCACTGACAAAGACATGAACAGTCTATAATTTTAAGGGTAGGCTAATTTTAACATTGAGAGATAGAATATAAAAAATAAAATTCAGAAAAACACATTGTATAAATTACATAAATGTATTTGTATTTTGCAGTGAGAAATAAGTATTTGATCCCTCTGGCAAACAAGATTTAATACTTGGTGGCAAAACCCTTGTTGGCAAGCACAGCAGTCAGATGTTTTTTGTAGTTGATGATGAGGTTTGCGCACAGGTCAGGAGGAATTTTGGTCCACTCCTTTTTGCAGATCATCTCTAAATCATTAAAATTTTGAGGCTATTGCTTGGCAACTCAGAGCTTCAACTCCCGCCATACGTTTTCTATGGGATTAAGGTTTGGGACTGGCTAGGCCACTCCATGACCTTACTGTGCTTCTTTTTGAGCCACTCCTTTGTTGCCTTGTCTGTATGTTTTGGTTTATTGTCTTGCTGGAAGACCCAGCCATGACCCATTTTTAATGTCCTGGCAGAGGGAAGGAGGTTGTCACTCAGGATTTTATGGTACATGGCTCCATCCATTCTCCCATGCGGTGAAGTAGTCCTGTGCCCATAGCAGAGAAACACACCCAAAACACAATGTTTCCACCTCCATGCTTGACAGTGGGGACGGTGTTCTTTAGGTCATAGGCAGCATTTCTCTTCCTCCAAACACCGCGAGTTGCGTTAATGCCAAAGACCTCAATTTTTGTCTCATCTGACCACAACACCTTCTCCCAATCACTCACAGAACCATCCAGGTGTTCACTGAAAAACTTCAGACGGGCCTGCACATGTGCCTTGTTGAGCAGGGGGACCTTGCGGGCTTTGCAGGATTTTAAACTTTTACGGTGTAATGTGCTACCAATGGTTTTCTTGGTGACTATATTCCCAGTTGCCTTGAGATCATTAACAAGTTTACCCTGTAGTTTTAAGCTGATCTCTCACCTTCCTCATCATAGGGATACCCCACAAGGTGAGATTTTGCATGGCACCCCAGATCGATGTTGATTGAGAGTCATTTTGTATTTCTTCCATTTTCTTACTATTGCACCAACAGTTGTCTCCTCACCCAGCATCTTACTTATGGTTTTGTAGCCCATTCCAGCTTTGTGCAGGTCTATGATCTTGTCCCTGACATCTTTATAAAGCTCTTTTGTCTTGCCCATGTCCTAGAGGTTTTTTAAAACAGGAACACATGAGCCATGCGCACAGTGAACAAGCCTGTAGGGACATGTTCACACCACCAAGAGACTGAAAACACAAAAAAGCACAGTAAAACCAAAAAATACTCTGTTGCAAAAAAATCACAGTAAACAGCAAGTGCTAGTAAAAAGATGGAAAAACACAGGGTATTTGGTTAATACGTTTTTTTGCAAAATTTGTACTGTATATTAAGCCACTGTACCAAACGTCAAGATATACCCATATTAGAGCAGTCCTAACTAATGTATGTAATCCTTATCTGATGTATTTAAAAACCTGGTCGTATGTATAATACCTGTATGAGCAGGATTCAGAAAGGAAATGTCCAATGTGGACTCGCTGCATAGAACGGCTCTTGTGCGCATGGCTCATAAGGAGGGGAGGAGAACTCCGTAGTCTTGTAGAAACAAGAAAACAATTATTTAAAAAAGAGGTTGTAGAGGTTAGAGTCTGACTGATTAATAAATTGAGTCTGTGGACAGGAGTCTTTTATAAAGGTGACTATGTAAGACAGTGGTCTTTAATGCAGGTAACGAGTTGTTTAGGAGAGTCTAACTGATCTGTAGGAGCCAGAACTCTTAATGGTTGGCAGGGGATCAAATACTTATTTCTCACTGCAAAATGCAAATAAATGTATATAATTTATACAGTGTAGTTTTCTGAATTTTATTTTTGATATTCTATCTCTCAATGTTAAAATTAGCCTACCCTTAAAATTATAGACTGTTCATGTGTTTGTCGGTGGGCAAACTTACAAAATCAGCAAGGGATCAAATACTTATTTCCTACACTATATAGTACACCTTGTCTGTAAATAATCTCATGGTATCTAGGAGGTTTCTTGGTTTTAATGCAGAAGAGGAAACCCTTTTTAGATGTCAAGGTCAATAATCTTCACTCCCCGAGCACTGTCTTTTCTACACAATGCGAATGCACCTTTCTGAAATATCTCTAATAATGTGAATACTTAATATTCATTCTAGAACATTGTGTTGAGGTTCTCACGTTGTAATTAAATTTGTTAAGCGCAGCAGGGGAAAGGGGAATGAAGCAAAGCTAAAATGTTCTGAGAGTTAATAACAATTGAACAGTCTTTTTTTTCCTAATCGGATTTTGTCTGCTAATACTGAGACAAGCCCAAGTAGGTAATGATTAGGATGCTTGACAACTAATGCATGCAAGCAGTGTGTGTTACTCTTGCTTTTGGGCCTGTGTAAATAGATACTTGAAGATCAGATCACTACAAGTATAAGCAGCGACTGGCAAATCAGAATAGATATGCATGGTTGTTGTCGCATGTAGCTTCAGGACCCATGCCCTGTACGAAAAGCCAGAAATGTGATCGCAAGAGGGTCCCATGTTCAGCGCCACATAACGCAGAAATGATTTGTCTGCCCATGGTGATGTTATAGCTTTTCATATGTTCTCCAGGACAAGTTATACTGTACTGGTAACATATCTAGATGAATTTTTGATAACTCTGAAAAGCCTATGGCTTATACATATAGAATTATATTTTTAAGCCCATCTGATAACATAATCGCATATGTTTAGGTTATGGTAAAACATTTAGAGTATTTCTAGATCCTGGAGAACATAGAAGTGTAAGCCCCTTTGTTTTTTTCTCCTACACAGCAGTACTCTCAGCTATCCTCATTCATGTGGACCATCAGGGCTTACCTAGCGTTGTGGCCCCATCCTTCTGAGGATCGAGGGTGTAACATATGTGCCAGTTCCTGTCCTCTATGTCTAGACTTCAGCTGCTGGTCAGGGCTACACCTTTGTTGTGGGTGCCATTTGACTGTTATGGTCTTATTTTACTCCTTGGACATTTGGTGCTGCTAAATCAGGGAGCTATGGTGTTGTGAATTCTGTGGCAGAGCTCCCTCCTGTGGTCACAAGTGGTACTTCGGCTGATTCTCTCTGTGAGCTTCCGTTGGTGGAGGAAAGTGGTACTGCGGCTTCTGAGTTTCCTTCCTCAGGTGATGTGGTGAAGTCGTTAGGTGCTGCTCTATTTAACTCCACCTAGTGCTTTGATCCTGGCCTCCAGTCAATGTTCTAGTATTGGACCTGTTTCCTCCTGGATCGTTCCTGTGGCCTGCTGCTCTGCATAGCTAAGTTCCACTTTGCTATTTTGTTTGCTGTTTTTTTCTGTCCAGCTTGTCTATTTGTTTTTTCCTGCTAGCTGGAAGCTCTGGGACGCAGAGGGTGTACCTCCGTGCCGTTAGTTCGGTACGGAGGGACTTTTTGCCCCCTTTGCGTGGTTTTTGTAGGGTTTTGACCGCAAAGTTACCTTTCCTATCCTCGCTCTGTTCAGAAAGTCGGGCCTCACTTTGCTAAATCTATTTCATCTCTACGTTTGTCTTTTCATCTTAACTCACAGTCATTATATGTGGGGGCTGCCTTTTCCTTTGGGGTATTTCTCTGAGGCAAGGTAGGCTTATTTTCTATCTTCAGGCTAGCTAGTTTCTCAGGCTGTGCCGAGTTGCATAGGGAGCGTTAGGCGCAATCCACGGCTGCCTCTAGTGTGGTTGGAAAGGATTAGGGATTGCGGTCAGCAGAGTTCCCACGTCTCAGAGCTCGTTCTATGTTTTTGGGTTATTGTCAGGTCACTGTATGTGCTCTGACCTCTATGTCCATTGTGGTACTGAATTACCTTATCATAACACTATGGGGTTGCTATTTGGTTAATTACTCCTTTCTGAGAACCCTCGGGGGGGCTGTCTATTTAAATTCCTGAGCCACTGATTTCGATTACCGGTCAATTAGTTCTGCTTACCTGGACTACAGCCCTAGCCGTAGTCCTTGCTCATTGTGTCTCCTGGTTCATCCAATTTTCTGACTTTGACTTGTATTTTGACCACCAAGTTGTGCTCTGATTTTGTCCTTGATGTCACCTTTTGGTATTGAACAAGTGTGATGACCTTTCTTTCCTCTGATTCACTCCTCCTGCCTGCAGCCCTTCTGTGGAAGCAATCTAGTGGGCCCCATTGTGAAACCAGATCATTATGTGGGGTTAAAGGGTGAAGGCCAGAGTTCCAATGGAATCTGCCAGCTGTAATGGCTCGCGACAAGTCTGTCTGAGATAGGCTTTTTGAGCCCGTGACCTCCAACAGATGTACCAGAGGGGTTGCGGCAATTAGACCACCAACAACCAATATCTGAAAGTAATATGCCATTATTTACCATGAGATAAAGCAGGAGTCGAAATCACAGGATGATGTGCTGGCTAGAACAATGTTTTTTTTTTTTTTTTTTGTGGAGCACAAAAGACGAACTGTTCACTCCATGAAGAAATGTTTTATTTGTTCGTCAGGTGATCTGCAGCCTGTTCAGAGTGCAAGATTATTGTGATCTAGTGTTCCTAGGAATGCGTGTTCATGGGAATCTTGGTGTAAATGGACTTCATTCCCATGAGTGATTGGTGAGTTTTTGATGTTGTAGATTTTCTGCACCTATTATGTAAATGAGGTTAGTTGCGTTTCTTTCATTGCATTTCTGAATGCGTTTTTTAAATGCATTTTTGACTCAATAGTTTTTGCCTCTTTTGGTATGTCAGGTTTTAAATAAAGCTGCTTTGATTTTTATACTTCCTGGTATTTGGCTTTGACAAGTTACATGCGTTGTTAGTGGGTTCCCCAGCGAAAAGGCACGAAAAACACATGTACGGTGAATAAGCCTCCTTACCATGACAAGCCAGAGCTGGTATAGCACTCTACGTAAAGAGAAACCTTACCCCTTAGACCTCAGTCCAGAGCCTCTCACCTAGCCAAATCTGTTCTCATGCTTCGCACTGATGAGAGCCAGTAGCCTGATTTGATTCTGATTTGGCTCTTATCCTAAGTCATATTGCAAGACTCGTTAAAGGGTTGATTGTGACTTGTAGGATCGCTACTTCCAACAGGTGGCGCTATAGAGTTCAAGTCCTCTTTTTCTCTGAAGAGGCAATTTGCTTACTAAAAACGCATCTGCATTTTTTTACCTGTGGATTTTCCACATCTAATGCAATTCTAGTGGCAAAATCTGCAAAAACTGACATGTTAAGGATTTGAAACAGGCACTGTAGATCAATTTATGCTGCATAATGAAAAAGTTCAACGGGCATGAGACTTCTATAAATCTCAACCACGTTGACCTACGGGTGCAACTATTGAGAGCGAGTATTCTTAGGCTGATCGGTTAGTGTAAACAAGCTGCAAATCACCATGTTAAATTGATTTTTAAACTGAATTAAAAATTATCATTCTCAGCAGCACATAAGTCCTGTGTAAATAGTGTGTGCTGCCGAGAACATCGACTGTCTGTGTATGCAGAATAATCAATTAGCGATCGCTCTGTTTGCATTGGAAACATTGTCAACCTTATTCAGATGGGCAATTAAATGACCGATTGGCTTCTCTATAGCAGATGGGCGGTCATTTACAGCCACAGGAATGACCAGTGTAAAAAGCCTTAAAGGTGCATCTACACTTCTCAATGATCAAAAACAAGCATTCCCCAAAATCCTCAATTCCTGATAATCCGGCAGGGTAAAAAGGCTACCAATCTGAGAGCACCATGTTGTATGGGTTGAGACACGGATTCCAGCGATGTGTCAATTACTGGGCTGTGTGTTTTTATTTCAATACAATCCGTGTTGTATCAGGAGGAGATCATGACTAGAGGACTAGGTGTCTAGTGTCCCCTGGTCCAACTGCACCCCCACCAAGAATTATCAGCTTTCTGTCAATATGCAATGTGCACAAAAGCTGCCAATCAGTGGTGTGATCGGGGTTATACAGAGCTCAGCATTTGAGCACTGCTAGATCTGCAGCAGAGAAAACTGTGATTCTGTCACAACTAAACTAAGTGATACATCACTAGAATCAGAATGTCTGCCCCTACATCATGCTGCTGTCAGATTACATAGCAACAGCCTAGTGCCAGATGCCATTTGATGTTACTGTCGTACTGTACTGCTCTCAGATCACACATTGCTATTGTCAGAATGGGGTCATTTTTAGGTTCTACCCTGTGCCCCAGTAATTGCCATGTGTGTTTTATGGACACAGAACTCTGCTGTGACTGTAATATTCTAATAACTCACAGTACAGGTGCTTCATCCCATATCCATCACATTTTTCCTTTTATCCCATGTATGTTAGAGGACATATGCCTTTTATTTCTTTGTTTCTTTTCTATGCCAACGTGTTTTTTTAGTCTCTTCTTAAAAAAGGAATGTAATGTTCTTTCCCACATGTGAATCTTCACATAAATAATTGAAAAGCTTTATTTTAATTAAGCCTTCTGTTCATAAGCATACTAGTGAATCAAAGTTGACTTTTGAAATTTGCAATTTCTCAGCTTCCTGATAATAGCACCATATCATTGCCACACAATTCACTGTATCTCCCCAGGCTACCCACCAACAAGATGACTATGCCAGCTAGCACAGGGCCTATCAACCCTTCTCGCCGGACAGACCCCGGTGATGCTTGGATCTCCCCATGTGTGGTACAACTCAGTGCCAAAATTCCAATATTGCTCATTTTACCTTTCTTACTATGTGTTTCCTAAACTGTGTTAATATAAAATTGGTAGAGAATAAGTCAGATATGTTGCTAAACCATACTTACTGCAGCCATTGAAAAACTGGGTAACAGTCACATCTGCCAAGTCATGTCTGTGAGCTGCACCTCGCCAACAATATGGGGGGCATCACAGTGTGAGCAATTCTGATCTAGAACACCTATTTCCATCAGCCCTAATGGGGCACATGATACAGTTGGGCCTCCGTGAGAAGTCACAATTATACAGGCGGTCTGGCATACCTGGTACATGGACGGCCATTTTTTATATGGCCTTATATAACATATAACATTTTCTTTGTAGCGGACACAGCAGTAAAATTGAACAACTGAATGTAAGTTCTCTATGGTTGCTTTTTATATTATCCCCCAAGCCGCATATGGGCATCACAGTCCAAGTACCCGTGTATGGAGCAGGCTCAGGGGTTGTACACGCTCCATACAGAGCAGTGCCAGCTGTAACGCATAGCTGGTATGTGCTAATAGCAGCAGTGATCAGCATTAGTCGCGATCGCTGCTGTTTAACTATTTACATGCTGCTGTCAATCAATGACAGCAGCACTTAAACAGCATGATCGCCTGTGCTTGCACTCGCTGTTGCCCACTGACCCCGACCGATGGGAGGCCATGGCAGCTGGGAGTCTGTCTGTTGAAGGCCTCCATCACCAACATTTTGGTAGGGCTGAAGCTCAGCTGAACTTCAAAGAAGGCCGCAATTGATAACTGATCATGCTATCTCTGGTTAATCTAAATATAAAGGAAAAAAAGGAAAAAAAAAGGAATAAAATAATAATAGTAAATACACATAATTGTTAGCAGGATGTCCATAAAATTCGCAAAAAAAAAAGAAAGTCAAAATTCCAGATTTAAGGTTTTTCAGCCACAGCAGTTACCCACATGGCATTAAAAAGTGATCAATATACAGTATGTACCCAAAAGCAGTATAAATTAAAATGACAGCCCAGCATGCAAAAGAAAACAAGCTTGCTCATAACAGTTGCCTGTTAGTTTTCTTCTTTTTCTTATGTACATCGATTAACAAATCTCAGCTCATATATATGATCTACAGAGGCTTTTGAAACTTTGGAAATCTTCCCTATTGTTGAGGGCTGGTTAAGGGCTTGTCCAATACTATTAACGTCAATCTTGATAGGAATAGGGTAGTGGGAAAAAAAATATTCCATCATGCACACTACAGCTTCATTTATTCTTATTTGGAGTTCCTAAAATTGCTGGGCACTGCACCTTCTCCTCTTCGCTGCTCTCATTAAAGTCAATGGAGTGGCAATGCGCATGATCAACATCCTCTCCATTTGTAGGATCTCGGAGAGATCCACGGTGGTCTGACCCCCAGCAATCGGAACGTTATCCCCCATAATGTGGAATTGTGAACACAACTTTTAAGTCAATCAAAATAGCAGCTTCAGATGTATAAAAAACAAGCAACCTTACTCTACTTTTAATTTGTTCGACAGCCTCTCCACTGCTGACAGTCACTCACTGGTCTCTGAAGACATGAATTGATGGCATTTTTTACCAGCATGTCACCTCTTCCACCATGCAAATAGCTATAGCTTATCATATGTAATACTTTCCATACGTTATATTGTGATCTTTTTTTTTGTCTGGCTACCTTCCAAAACCTCAAATGTATATTTGGCCAACAGGGGGCTGTGTTTGGACAAAAATGAATTTAGATTTTTTTGCATGTTGCAGTTAAACTAATAAAAGCCATGAATAAAGCATTATCACAGCACAATAATTTCTTTTTTTTTCTTCTTCTTATAGCTTTTTGCCAAAGTTGAAAATAATGATGCATTCCAATTGTTTGAGAATGGTTTTCGCACATCCAGCAAACAAGAGAGCCATACACTTGAAGCCATGAAACTTCTGGAGTATCACCTAAAGCAAACACTTTCTAAACTAATTACTCATCTGTTTGGTGAAGGTATGTGCAGATAATTTATATTAGATAAGAAGGATGCATTTTTAAAACAAAGTATTTTTAAACCTTTGAGCCAGGGGTTTTTACAAGGGACCTGTGTCCATAGGCCTCATGGAAAACCCAGGCCGGCGGAGGAAACGGACTGCCCCACTACCATCCTGTAGTCTCTTAAAAAATAAAAGCCCATGGCAGGTTTTCCTAAAATCTGCCTTGGACAAATAGCTTGCCCAAGATGAACACTTACTTTTATTTTGCATTGCAATCACAGCTATACCTGTGACTGCAATGCACTCCCGCTGCCTCAATACTTTGCTGTGCGCATCCTTGGGGACACATAGTGACACATAGCAACCCTCGCATACAACACAGGCCACTGCCTTGGGCACCCGGTATGGTTTTATTCGTACCCCTACATGAGGCTCAGTGACAATATCATGCTGGATGACGGAGGTACGACCGGATAATTTCAAGAATACATCTGCATTTTTTTTTACTAATTTCCGCACCTCTCATCGCTACTGTTTCGAGAGAGTGTCTCCTATTTTTACCTCTCTTGTCCTTGGCCTGTGACAAAGGGTTCACTTTTTGTACTACTGTGGTCGCTTCTGTGACCAAACATTCCCGGTCCTTCAATGCTTTCAACAGATTGACATGATACAACTGTTCAGGATTTCTTTTCCCAAGCTGGTAAACTTAGTAGCTTACTTCCCCCGTTTTTTTCCCGAACTTCATATGGCCCTTGCCACTTGGCCATAAGCTTGCTTTTGGTGGTGGCACCAAGCTATAACCCGATCTCCAGCTTTAAAGGAGTGGACCGTGGCCTTTTTGTCATACACGCGGCCCTGCACTGCCTGAGCATCCACCAAGTGCTCATTTACGATAGGCATGACCGCTGTGATCCAGTCCTGCATATTGGCCACATGTTCTATCACACTTTTATGTGGCGTAGGTTCCTGCTTCCACATATTAGTTATGTCCAGCAGACCCCTAGGATGCCTGCCATACAGTAGCTCAAAGGGTGAAAACTCCGTGGAAGTCTGAGTACCTCGTGAATGGCGAACATAAAGTAGGGCAACAACATGTCCCAATCCCTTCCATCCTTGGAAACCACCTTCTTGACCATGGACTTTAGGGTTTTGTTAAAGTGCTCAGCTAACCCATCGGTCAGAGGGTGGTACACAGACGTGCGCAACTGCTTTATCTTGAGGGGCCTTAACAGTTTCCTCATTACCTTGGACATGAAAGGAGTCCCCTGATCAGTGAGGATCTCCTTCGGTATCCCAAGGCGACAGAAGATGGCAAGCAACTCCAGGGCGATAAGCTTAGCCAAAGTGTGCCAAAGCGGAATGGCATCCGGGTGCTGGATGCCATAGTCTACGACTACTAATATGTGTTGGTGGCCCCGGGTGGATTTTACTGTTGACCCTACCAGGTCTATTGATGTCCGCTCAAAAGGTACCTCTATAATGGGCAGAGGCACCAATGGACTCCTGTAGTTCGCGGTGGGTGAGGTTAGTTGGCACTCCGGACACGTATCACAGTACCTCTGGACCTCAGCGTAGACTCCAGGCCAAAAGAAACGCTGCAGTATGCGTTCCTGCATATTTTTGACCCCCAAGTTCCCTCCCAGCATGTGGGTGGTAGCCGTTTCGAGCACCGCCCAACGGTAAGATTCGGGCACTACCAGTTGTTCTACCACCTCATCTCGGACTTTATCCACCCTGTATAATAACTCCTGGTTGATTGGCATACGTAGGAATACCGTCTACACACCTGGTTGCTGAGCCACCCCATTTACCTCGATTACTCTTTCCCGTGCCTGGGTCAGAGTGGGATCCTTGAGCTGAGCTGTCCCTTACTTACCAGGGAACACTTCCAACTCGGGAATCGATGGGGTATCCTCGACATCTCCTGCCAATACCTCTAGGGGAAACCTATTGGGGTGACACTCTGTCCCTAGGTTGGTGACCCCTTTGGCAGATATCCCTGACTCAGGATCTTCGGGTTCTGTGCCTGGAATACCATTCACCCTGGGATGGTTAACCCTGGTCTCCCACAGGGACCGGAACAGGGACAAGTCTCTTCCCAACACAGTCCCATATGGAAGAGTCTTCACCAACCTCACCACATGTTTTATTTCGCCACATTGTATGGAAAATGTAACCTCCACGGTCGGGGACTCCCGGAGATCTCCATGGATACACACCACCCATAAATCAACTATTCACTGAATCATTAGGAACTACAAGGAGTGGGGTTATTGTGGTAAACAAGGCTTCAAGACACGCAAGAAAGTCCAGAAAGTGCCAGGATCATCTTCTAAAATGGATTAGGCTACATGATCCAGTAAACCAGTGCAGATATTGCTCAGAAATGCCAGCAATCAGGTCTCAGTACAGCTGCTTTCACAGTGTGACAAAGGGTTTTGGAGACTAGCCTATAACTTTACATCCAAGGAAGCCCTAACTGCTTGAGCCGGTTTTCATCTTCCTGACAGCCCAGTTTTTCAAATCTGATGATTCACTTAACATGGCAAAAACTTTGGAATGCTTATTCCAATCTTAGTGTGGGCAACTCAGTGGATAGCACTGTAACCCACCAAGGACCACATCTGCAGGGAGTTTGTATGTTCTGCCTGTGTGTGTGTGGATTTCTGGTTTATAACCACACTCCAAAAACAAGCTGATAGGTAATTCAGATTGTGAGCCACGATATGAACAGGGAAAAGGAGAGCGCGAATGATGAGCAGTGACATCACTGCTTATCATTTCGGTCCTTGTGCAGTTCTCATGACACCCGGCACCTGTGAACTGAGGTAATCTTAACAACGTCATCTCAGTTAACAGCAGTCGGGTCTCACAGAGTGCAGCATGAGACCCATTAGCAACTGCTGCTCCAGTTTATGGATCTTCATTCTCTGAACCAAGAAGACGGGGCTCATCGTGGGACAACCGTTTGGACTACAATGGATTAGTGATGATTATTTTTTTTAATAAATGAGTGAAAGAGGGACATTGTCGGGAGGGTTTCATTCAAATAACGGACTTTTGTGTGTGTGTGTGTTTATTTCTTTTGACTATGGTGTTAGTAATGAGGGTGTCTGACAGACTCCTCTCCATTACTAACCTGTGGGATTGATGTTAGCGACAGCTGCTGACATCAACTATGCAAAACCATTACCCTGATTGCCAATGCAGCAGGGCAATCGGTGATAACTAAGCTAAGTGCCATGGATGTGCCATTTCTGCGGTGGCTGAAGGTTGGTCTTATTAAGCTGTGAAGGGGCCATTATCCATGGACCTCCCCAGTCTATTAATATCATCCCCTAAATGTTTACCTTACTGGTTATTAAAATTACGGGGGACCCCACATTTTTTTTTTTAGGGGCCCATCATTTTTAATAACCAGAATAGGTAAAGCAAACTGATATTAATAGGCTGGGAAAGTCCATGGATATTGGCCTCTCTCAGCTGTCTGCTTTCCCTTGGCTTGTTATTGAAAAAAGGAGGGACTGCACGTTGTTTTTTCAATTTCTTTATTTAATTTACACTGTTAGTCCTCTAGTGATTAATCTCCTGCTGATAAAAAAGGGATTTTATGAAAAACCACAGCAGGAAGCCCAGCAAGAGAGACATCACTGGAATCAATTCTAATGGTAAACTATAACGAAGATGTATACACAGAGCTAATAAACACAAAATGAGTCAGTTCTGTTGGTATGCCAAATGTTGTTGCATCTATTGTATTTTTTGGACTATAAGACTCACTCCCCCCCCCCCCCCTGATTTTGTGGAAAAATCAGGTGTGCATCTTATAGTCCAAATGTAGCTTACCAGGGGTTTGCGGTGGTGGTGGAGCGGGATCACAGGAGGCAGGGTCCCTTCCTAAAGAGGCTGGCGGTGGCAGAAGCAGTACAATGCTGCAGGCCCAGTGTTGGTGGTGAAGCAGAACAGAGTGCATTGGTTTCCCGGCGGCAAGCGAGCGCTGCCTTCGGTGTTCATTTCCCTGATGCCCAAGGCATCAGGTAGATGGCCGCCGGGAAAGCCATGCTCTCCATTCTATCTTACTGCCGTCACCGGGGCGATTGCATCGCACTGCTGGGGCGCTCATTTCTGCCACCCAGGGCCCGCTGCATTGACTCACATCTGCTGCTGCCAGCTTCTCGAGGAAGGGACCATGCCTCCTGTGACCCCACTCCACAGCTGCTGCTCCCAAGTAAGATACCTTAAATTTGGACTATAAGATAGACCCCTTTATTATAAAAAAATATTTTTTTTCTGTTTTCCTCCCCAAAATTTGGGGTGCATCTTATTGTCCGAAAAATACTATAATAATCAATTTATATCAAAACTGCCTCTCCAATTTTGTTCCACCAACACACAGGGTGGTGGGGCACCTCACAAGTAAACCAAGAAGCAATGTTTTCAATAATTGTTTTGTTGTGTAGTCCTTTATGTTTGCCTGTTGATAGGATGTTTGGCTGTGTTTGCTGAACGCAAGACCTAATCAAACCTGTGTTATCAAGAGTTCCATTATTTCACTTTTTTATCCATACCATTTCCCAAATAGTTTAAGATCTTTTTTTTTAGATGTGTGAGACTAATCATGTAGACCTGCATTCTCAGAATGTTAGTTGATGGAGGATCATCTGATCAGGACTGTCCATCAGCGTCTTCCAATTGAAAAACACTGCACTTGGAATAGTTGTTTTCTTAATTTGTGATGGACAGATCTGGTCACGTGCTCCCCATTTAACTATTTTTGGGCAGAAGTGCTGTCAAGTCTGTGATGAGGATGCACAAACAAGTGCAGGAGAAGAACCTGTAGCATTTGTTTTTTGATAATCTATCGATCTATCCATGTTGTCTTCAGTACGTTTTCTACATACTTTGTAACTGCATTGTGACATTTAGACCCGATACTGAGAAATGAGCCATGAGAATGCCTGCAGTCTTGCTTTGGTTTCTGTCAATAGCACATTCTGCCACGTGAAATACTGTATATAGACATATTCTCAGTAGTTACCCGTGATTCCCATTTCAGAGCTCACTGCTATTGTCATGATCTTTTTGTTTTACCCTCTTTGTCCAGAAACGGGTAGGAACATGACTAATGATTGATTGCGCACTTACAAAGTTTATGAATTGAGTGCATTTCTTTGGAGACGTGAGCACTTTTTCATGTAAATGTAGAATTTGCAAATCTTTATGATCTGAGTCAAGGGTAAGACTTAGTTCTTTTTTTGTTTATTACAGGCCTGGAGATTAGATGGGTAGACTGTTACTTTCCCTTCACTCATCCATCTTTCGAATTGGAGATCAAATTTCAAGGAGAATGGATGGAAGTATTAGGATGTGGTGTCATGGAGCAGAAGTTAGTAAATTCAGGTAAGGACTCAGCCCGCTACCTTAAGGTACTGTCACACTCAGCAACTTTGCAACGAGAACGACAACGATCCGTGATGTTGCAGCGTCCTGGATAGCGATCTTGTAGTGTTTGACACGCAGCAGCGATCTGGATCCCGCTGTGCCATCGCTGGTCGGAGCTAGAAGTCCAGAACTTTATTTCGTCGTCAGGTCGGCGTGTATCGTCATGTTTGACATCAAAAGCAATGATGCCAGTAACGTTTTTACATGGAGCGAACAACCAGCGATAACGATAAGTGAGTCACCGTTACGTCACTGGATCGCTCCTGCATTGTTCGGGAGTTGCTGTGTTTGACGTCTCTACAGCGACGCTCCAGCAATCGGCTCGTTGTCTATATTGCTGCAGCGTCGCTGAGTGTGACGGTACCTTTATACTACCAAATTGATCTATTGCTGACAGCAAAAGCTTTGTAGAATCTTAGATTGGCTTACAGAACATCCAGCATTTAACAATCTGCTCTGCAGGTCAGTTTCGCTGCAGTTAAGTTTAGCGATGAGATTTGTTCATGTGTTATCCACTTTACTGCTACTGTTTTCCACTGCAGATTTTCTGTCCAGGCATAAATCCACAACTATTCTGGTATGTGTGAAAGTACTCTTATAATACTGTATTCCAAAAGGTGACATTTTGGCTTTGGGCATAAAGGCACCCCACTGGGTATGAAGGGTTAAATGCTGACGCATAGTACGCCATAATTACTTGTTTAATTATAGGCCCTTAATTGGTTACTTCTTCTCAGTAGTCTGGTTTTCTCCTTGTGAAATGCTTATCTTGATGATGTTGGAAAGTAGCACCAGAATTTCTAGATTATCGAATAATATATTTGTCAGACATTGGCTACAGCAGATATAAAGGAAACATTTTATTAGATTACAGGGATTGTGGATATTTTATCTCAGAAAATTCATTTGCCGACTGCCAGACAAGAAAGATATTGTGTCTTTCTTTTTCTCTGTACCAAAAGGCAGCATGTAATAGAGGAAGGACAGCTATATCGCGCAAGATGCAGAAGAACGTTTTGTCAGGCATGGACTATCCCTGTTATATTCTGTGTTTTGCTTTTTGATAAGGCAGGGGTATTTGACATCTCACCATAGTAACTAGATCTATCCCATGTAAGAGATTGATCTAGAAAATTATTTTCCTGAGCTCAGCACTTCTTATTTTTTTTTATTTTTAAAGACATATTTTCTTAGGTTTCATACAGGGGACAAAAAATTAGGCTGGATTGACACCAAGTTTTTTGCAGATTTTTTCATGGCACTTTTCACAGTTTTTGAATCCTAAAACACTGGAAGCAGAGAGGTAGAGCCAACATCTCATCACCGTTCTCATGAAATGTTTGGGAAGCCTTCAGAAAATGAGTGACCTCCTGAAAGAATTAGCACATCTCCCAGGTGCTGCTCAACCATAAACGTACGCTTCCAGATTGTTTTTGTGTGTGACATCGGGATGCTCGATCATGAGTCCTGTAGTCCAAATTCTATGTTGAGGACAAGAAGCAATGTGTGGTCTTTTAAAATCTTGTTGGGCGTCCACACAGAAACTTGCAGTAAAAGTTAGCCGATCTGTGTTACTTTAAAATCTGCAGTAATTATTGAAAGTTTACCACACAGCACACGGTGGTTTCATTTTTGGTACCTTCCTGATGTAGTTGTGGTTGGTGGCTTTGGAAATGTGACAAAGCTGCAATACCAAGCACAGACACTGCTAAGTTTATAGCAGTGTAACAAATAATGAAGAGACTATAATGCTTGTCCCAACACCATGGTCCCAAACGCTGAGAAGATAGACCGTCCGCTTTACCGAACGTGAACACCCTTATAAAGCTCATGTATGTACAGTACCCATTTCTTCTCTATTCTGTTCAAAGGGAAGGTGCATTTTTTTTCATGACATATAGACAGATACTCCAGATTTCCGACGGCTTTATACTTGAACAACCAGGCTTTGAAGTTCTAACATGTTTGGTGATTTGTCACATCATTGTCCTAATTTGCATGAAGTGTGGGGATCAGTAATGGTACAGGTGTTTCGTGGGCATAGATTGATTCTGTAATATATGCAAATATTTAAATGAAATATAAATTGTGGGTTTTAAATTAAGTTTTAAAATTACAGCGTATACATATGCATTCATGACTGTTCCTCTTCAAAACCGTCAAGCAGATGGTGCTTGGAAGTTATTTGTGACTTTGATGTTATACTTGTGAATACATTGCGCCTTTGATTGTTGTATTATGGCCGCCATGACACAGTATGCCTTTACGCCTTAGCTGGCTGAGGACATTGTGTAACTTTCATACAGAAAGCTTTTAAGACAATAGTGATCACACCAGATGCCCCTAGAACATGTAACTGGCCAATGGGACGTGCTATTCCAATGGAGGGAGGATGCTTGAACAATTGGTGGAGATCTCCCATGCTACATGTCCGTAGGGAAAGCTACAGACAATAACTAATGTTTTTGCCTAGTTTAATGTTCAAGGAAAAGTTTGCGAATGTTTTTTTTTTTCAATTATTTAACTGTACTCTTTATTGTATCCAACTATCTTACTTTGTCCTTAAAAGGAACTTGTCAACCTCTCTATACATTTATCAATGGGACTAAGCAAAGTCAGAATAGGAACACAGTAGCTTAGTGCAGTGTACTAATATATGTGAAAGTTAGCATGATCAACTGACAGACTATGCAAGGTACTCTTCTCAGTCATAAACAAGGTGAATGAATTAATTAAAGCTGTCAAAGTTGTGTGAATATTTTCTTAAAGGTATTCTTTCTCATGCATAGCAGCCACCAGTAATGCATAATTAATGGTCTTTGATGTGATGTCTCATTTTCCTGAGCTGTTCCGACACAATTAGGTTACGAAAAAGCATGTTTATGTAAAGAATTCTACCACATAATCGAAATAGTGAATATTTTCAAGCACATAGTATTCTTGCAGAGGCCGAATGCTGTAATTGCTGTCATTTAGTTCTAAAGGGTTACATAGCTTTTTTAAGCTACAATGGACATCTGATTGCATGGGCACAAAATGCCCTCTAAATAAAATGATCTTCTTGTGTGAATGTTTTCATGCATCTTTAGAGAAAGTACTGTCACTCCATCAGGCTTAAAGGAGATATCTGGTAAAAGGTAAACGTTTTTCATGTTGTGATTATTCTACAGATGGCCTCATTAATGTTTGCTAAGCTCATATTTTACTAAGCAGGACCCCAAACGTGTGTTGGCTGTTGTGGGTTGGAACAGTCGAGCCAGCACTGATTGGGTGCAGGGCTCACGTGTCATACCAACCGCACGAGTGCTGACACCGCTGGAATGATGTTGTACAGGAGATCAGTATATGTGTTTTTATTTCAGTGAGGCCAAATATGAGGAATGAGAAGAGGTTGTCCTAGTAGTGGACAGCCCCTTTAAAACTTATGTGATGCAGCGGTAGGACCATACACAGTGAAACGGCAGTGACCCAAGCAAGTTCAAACAAAACGTTCTTTTATTGTGTTACTTCACACAGTCAATATAGTATACACACAGAGAGTTCTGCAGACAACTGCCCTGTCTGCTTCCAAGAACACACTGACACACCTCCCCCAGTACTACAGGGCTTTTTAATCAGTCACTGCTTCACTATTCTAATTACAGCCACACCTGTGTCTGTAGTACGCCCTCATGGCCTCACTACGCTTCCTTGCACATTCTGGAGAGCACATACAGCGCCCCCTAGCTGTAACAGGGGTCACTGCCTCACATATCCTCTCACCCTGTTCATACCTGTGGGGTTGAACATTTGTTACCCCGTAAGGGCGAAAGACAGGGTATCAGTATGCCCCCCTGACATCCCCGCTCACTACATTAAGAAACCAAAGTAGGGACTGGAACCATCGCTCAACGCACGCATCCCTCCCCTTCTCCTCCATATTTCATTACGGGACCACCCACCCTGATCTCCATTGCAGAAGCCAAACCCTCTTTTCTGATTAACCGCAGATTTGGGCCAGTTTTGGGTGGTCTTTACTTTGTTTACTTCAGGTTCACTAACCCCACGGGTCATCCTGTCACCTAAGTATCTGCTTTCGGGCCCCTGGTACCGCTTCCTCTGTACCCTTACCCGTGCATCAGTGACTATATCACGCTGAAACGCCACGGACCGCGCTGGCAACTCTGAGCATATATCTGTCCTACGCCGCACCCGAACTGGAGCCTCCCGACACTGCGGTCTAGCGAGCACTCTATCAAATTTACTCTGACCCCCGGCCCCTTCCTTGACCGGTGCCAGAGGGTTCCTCGTGCGCACATCCACAGTCGCCTCTGCGATCGTACACTCTCGGCTCTTCTCATTCCTGCGTCTTTTATATCTGCGTCTCGGAAAGAGACCCTGGATCTGAGCTGTCCCAACCTTACCAGGGAACACCTCCAGCTCGGGGTTCAATGGGGTCCCCACAACCTCTACTGCCTCAGCCTCTAGAGGGAGCCTATCGGGATTACACTCTAATCCTAAATTGGTGACCCCTGTGGCAAACATCTTATGATCTTCGGGTTCTACGCCCAAAACATCTTTAGCTTCTCCTGCCATTACCTCTAGGGGGAGCCTATTGGGATTACACTCTGTCCCTAGGTTGGCGACCCCTATGGCAGGTATTTCAACATCTTTGGGTTCTGCACCCGGTATAACTTTTTCCATGATAGGGTTTACCCTGGTCTCCCACAGGGACCAAAACAGGGGAAAATCTTTTCCCAACACAGTCCCGTAGAGAAGGGTCTTTGCCACTCCCACCACATGTCTAATGTCTCCACATGGTGTAGAAACATTGACCTCCACGGTCGGGTACTCCCGGATTTCACCATGGATACCCATCACCTCCATTGGTGTTGTCCCCAGCAACAAAGGAACGATGGACCAGAGTCACTTTACTCCCCATGTTCAGGAGAGCCTCTGTTCGGCACCCATTCACAAGTACCTGGCACAATTCTGGTTCGCCGCCAGATGTTCCCCTAGTGGTGATACAGACAGGCCGGGCACACATAGACTCCTGACCATTGTTCCCACAGTCCACGGGCTAAGATGTTACTGAACAGTTACTAGCCCCATGCCCGGGCTCTGGTGCAACATCCTGAGTGGACTTATACCGCTCAATCAATTCTATCAGCAGTTCCAGGTGGCCTAGGTCCCTCAGCCCGACCCAATGCTGCATGGCGGCCGGCAGAGCCCTCACCATCCAATCAGCCACGATTCTCTCCATCATCTCATACGGAGAACAGAACTCAGGCTGGAGCCACTCCTCCACCAATTGCAACAAGTCACTTGCTTGAGACCTGGCAGACCGAACCTCTACATAGGACCACTGGTCCACCCAATGATCGGCCCTTACCTTTGTGGTCTCTTCAGGACTCTGCTGTTCACCCCTCACATTAGAGGTCTCCACTTTACCTTCGTTGAAGCTCATAAGACAGCCCAAGACGCAGGGTGTCAGTCTTTCTGGTTCCTTTAGCCTCTGTGCTGCTCCACACAGAGAGAGCTCGGCAAACAACTGCCCTGTCTGCTTCCAAGAACACACTGACACACCTCCCCCAGTACTACAGGGCTTTTTAATCAGTCACTGCTTCACTATTCTAATTACAGCCACACCTGTGTCTGTAGTACGCCCTCATGGCCTCACTACTCTTCCTTGCACATTCTGGAGAGCACATACAGTGCCCCCTAGCTGTAACAGGGGTCACTACCTCACACTTACTTGCTCCATATATTTGCTTCTTAGGTTGAAATGAAATCATCATGTATTTGGGCGTATTTATTTTCTCATCATTTCACAAAATAAGTGCTCCATATATTCTATTTTGTTAAAGAGGTTGTCCTAACTTAAGTTACAAGTCCACAGTCACTCCTTGGAGGAAGACTAGCAGTGTGCTCCTAAAGCAACAGCATGAGAAAACCTCTTTAAGAACAGATAAATCAAGTAAAATATCTACCTGCTTCCTTCAAGCTTATGATGACATTCTGAATCTTTCATACCAGTGATAAATTAAACTAAGTACCCGTAATTTGCCAATAGGCACTCATAAAAAGTAAAAGTTGTACTTTATGTAACGCAGGTGGGTGTGGATCCACTTGCAGACAGGTTGGGCTTCCCTGAAGGGGCGTGACTAATTCTCTTGGTTTGCAGCAGCTGTCCGGATGATCAGATATAGGAAGATATGCGTGAGCACTACTATGCGGAGAAAGGCTGCTAAGATTCACCCTACCTACCACAGATAGATGCAGCTTAAGCCAAGCATCCACTTTTGCCTTAAGAACGCCTAAGATCGGAGTCAGATTCCTCTGTATGTAATCGGTAACAGGCATTGATACCCATATCCCAAGATACTTAAATTGGCTCACCACCTTCAGTCGCCCATCCTCCAGTGGCTCCTCCCCAGCGTCATCTACCTTAAACAAGATAAACTTACCCCAATTTATCTTTTCTGCTTATATATCTTTACTTTGTAACATGACCTTGCAAATACTTTTGTATATACTTTTGTTGTTATTATTATTTATTTGTTACTCTTGTTATGTATTTACACATATGTTTGTATTTTGATGATTTATGTAGTAACTGATGAAGGTCACCATTGACCGAAACGTTTTCCTGCATTTACTACAATACATTTTCCCGTATCATTCACCAAAGTTGAGTGCTAGGTTTCTTCAGTTTTAATTTGTATGGTTTGGGAATATGAACCTTATCAAAATGATTCTGATGCTGAAAATGCTATATATTCTTCATAATGCGCCAGTTTGGATACCGCGCGGGAAATTTAGGCAGATTAATTCTCTTTTTAGGAATTTGATATGGGGGAGACAGCATCCGCGTATAAAACTAGAGACACTTCTGCGACCCAAGGAAGATGGGGGCCTGGCATTGCCTAACCCTGAAATATATTTTCTTGCAGCCCAAAGTCAGCATCTAAAGGACTGGGCGCATGAAGGGTCATCTGGAGCTGTACAGCAGTTGATGGAAGCGGTGACAAAAAGAAGGCCAGTAGTACAATGTTTGGAAGATGGATCCCTGGGGGCTCTGGGGAAATTATACCCGACTATGTTGTTGATATGTAGGCTGTGGGGTAGGCTGAGACATATACGTGGGATTACGGACTTGACTAGATTCTCACCGCTATGGCATAACAATAATTTACAGGAGTTTGGGGCATTGGGGGTACTAACAGAATGGCAGGTCAAAGGAATTCAGTATGTGTATCAGATAATTGAGCGGGATGAGTTGAAATCCTTTCCCCAATTGCAGGCGGAATTTGGTCTTGGGCCTGCGGGGGAATATCAGTATTTGCGGATGAAGCATGCTTTTGGAGCTCAGAATAGGGACGGCGGTATTAAAATTCAAAGGGATATAGTGCTAGAGTATGTGTGTACTGAAGGGACTACTGGAGGGGTTATTTCTACTTTGTATAAAGACCTGTTATATACTTTTCTGTTGGGGTTTCCAATAATGGCGAGAGCTAAGTGGGAGAGGGATCTGGGTCCAATGGAGAATGAGACTTGGGAGTCGGTAGTAGAATGGGTCCCACGACTGTCACTAACCGTATAGGCTATCACAGCTCTATGTAATATGCAGGGTATATAGGTCTCCGAAAGTGCTATGTAAGGCAGGTTTGCGTGATGATTCTGAGTGCCCGAGGTGTAAATCTACAGATTTGGATATATTTCATATGATGTGGACGTGTCCGAGACTGGCTGCCTTTTGGTTGGTAGTTTTGAGCCTTATGGAAGGTGTGTATGGATGCATGGTGCCAAGGGACCCGGTGGTGTGCTTGCTGGGGGGCGTGGATGAGATTGGAGTGGATAACAACCTGAAGATAGCTATTGCTAGATTACTGTACATGGCTAGGAAGGTAATAGCGTGAAATTGGATCAGAGAAGAATTCCTTCAGTATGTGAAGCAAGGCCTGGCACTGGAAAAGGGGTTTTATAAGAAAAGAGGGAAAACTGAAATGTTCAATAAATTATGGTCTCCGTGGATTGCCAAGGGATAGGGGTATTATAGAAATTGAGTGAATTAGGGTCCCAAATTGATGTCGATGTGACATGTGGCTTACATTCCTGGCTGAGGGATTAAATTACTCTATAGTTTTAATGATGGAGTTGTTAAGCAAGGTGAGCTGTCTTGTTGGGTGGGGGCGGGGGACGTTGGGATTAAAGGGGGTTGTTCGAAAGAGAAAACTTTGTATTGAAAATGAGAATGTAAACATGACAATTACCTTGTTATTCTTAATAAAAAATTTATTTGAATAAAAAAAAGATATACAGTGGGGCAAAAAAGTATTTAGTCAGTCAGCAATAGTGCAAGTTCCACCACTTAAAAAGATGAGAGGCGTCTGTAATTTACATCATAGGTAGACCTCAACTATGGGAGACAAACTGAGAAAAAAAAATCCAGAAAATCACATTGTTTTTTTTATCATTTTATTTGCATATTATGGTGGAAAATAAGTATTTGGTCAGAAACAAAATTTCATCTCAATACTTTGTAATATATCCTTTGTTGGCAATGACAGAGGTGAAACGTTTTCTGTAAGTCTTAACAAGGTTGCCACACACTGTTATTGGTATGTTGGCCCATTCCTCCATGCAGATCTCCTCTAGAGCAGTGATGTTTTTGGCTTTTCGCTTGGCAACACGGACTTTCAACTCCCTCCAAAGGTTTTCTATAGGGTTGAGATCTTGAGACTGGCTAGGTCACTCCAGAACCTTGAAATGCTTCTTACGAAGCCACTCCTTCGTTGCCATGGCGGTGTGCTTTGGATCATTGTCATGTTGAAAGACCCAGCCACGTTTCATCTTCAATGCCCTTGCTGATGGAAGGAGGTTTGCACTCAAAATCTCACGATACATGGCCCCATTCATTCTTTCATGTACCCGGATCAGTCGTCCTGGCCCCTTTGCAGAGAAACAGCCCCAAAACATGATGTTTCCACCACCATGCTTTACAGTAGGTATGGTGTTTGATGGATGCAACTCAGTATTCTTTTTCCTCCAAACACGACAAGTTGTGTTTCTACCAAACAGTTCCAGTTTGGTTTCATCAGACCATAGGACATTCTCCCAAAACTCCTCTGGATCATCCAAATGCTCTCTAGCAAACTTCAGACGGGCCCGGACATGTACTGGTTTAAGCAGTGGGACACGTCTGGCACTGCAGGATCTGAGTCCATGGTGGCGTAGTGTGTTACTTATGGTAGGCCTTGTTACATTGGTCCCAGCTCTCTGCAGCTCATTCACTAGGTCCCCCCGTGTGGTTCTGGGATTTTTGCTCACCGTTCTTGTGATCATTCTGACCCCACGGGGTGGGATTTTGCGTGGAGCCCCAGATCAAGGGAGATTATCAGTGGTCTTGTATGTCTTCCATTTTCTAATTATTGCTCCCACTGTTGATTTCTTCACTCCAAGCTGGTTGGCTATTGCAGATTCAGTCTTCCCAGCCTGGTGCAGGGCTACAATTTTGTTTCTGGTGTCCTTTGACAGCTCTTTGGTCTTCACCATAGTGGAGTTTGGAGTCAGACTGTTTGAGGGTGTGCACAGGTGTCTTTTTATACTGATAACAAGTTTAAACAGGTGCCATTACTACAGGTAATGAGTGGAGGAAAGAGGAGACTCTTAAAGAAGAAGTTACAGGTCTGTGAGAGCCAGAAATCTTGATTGTTTCTGACCAAATACTTATTTTCCACCATAATATGCAAATAAATTGTTAAAAAAACAGACAATGTGATTTTCTGGATTTTTTTTTCTCAGTTTGTCTCCCATAGTTGAGGTCTACCTATGATGTAAATTACAGACGCCTCTCATCTTTTTAAGTGGTGGAACTTGCACTATTGCTGACTGACTAAATACTTTTTTGCCCCACTGTATAAGCAGAGCCAAGATTCCAGCACAATTCCAAATCTAATGAGTGAAATATAAGAGAGGAGAAACTGATAGGGTGCCCAAGTGGGAGTAAGGACATACCAAAATAGCTGTAGTTTGGCAGGTAAATTAATCCCTGCGTCAACTTTTGTAGAGGATTAGGGTAAAGTAAATCAGCTGAATGTTATAAAAAAGCCGAGTGAACAGAAGGGGCAACAGGTACACTTACTTAGATAAATTTGTTGTGCGCTGCTGGCATGGGTAGCCCAGTTAAATAGTGGTGAGGCAATCACTGGAAAAACATTAGGAAGGAACACTTTAAAGTAATCATGTAAAACCGGGGGATTGCAGGGAAAAACAAGGCCGTTACCTGGAGCAAACGTGCTCACTGACGCGGAGTCCACCGCTCGTCTGGCCTTGTTAGGTAGCGTGCCGGTATAAGAAAAAAAGAGGCGGGACTTAGGGGGAGTGCGGCCAATGGCACTCGGTGGCTGCCGGATGGAAACAAGATGGCCGTGCGTTCCAAACTACAATACAATTACTACAATTTTCCCGCATCATTCACCAAAGTTGAGTCCGGATGATCAGAGACACGGGTACGAGGTACAGGTGGATGGAGACAAAGATATGGTCAGACAATTAAAGGTCAGGACAGGCAGCACAGGTTCAACATACATATCTGAGGTCAGGAGTGGAGAGGTCAGGAGTGGAGATGTCAGCATAAACGGGTAGGCAAGCCGGGTCAAAAAACAGGAGAGACAATACAAGAACGAACCTTACAGGAATCAAGACAGAGACTGATTCTTAGATCAGGTAAGCAGTGGTGGGGGGGAACTGCCTTAAAAATTCCCTGCTGCTTGGGGACCAAACGATCTTATTTCTGCAGGATACGATGGGGTTAAATACCTGCAGAAACTGGCCAAGCATCCCTACAACCAGGTGCAGACTTACCAGAAGCAGGAGGATGCAGTAGTGTTGGAATTGCTACCTGATGCAGCTCAGTGAGACAGTCTGTGACTAGGGAGAACAGAGCGATGACTGCAGTGAGGGTGGCACTTACCTACTGTGTGAGTCATCGGTGTGACAATCCCACTCCCACCCTGATTGTGATCTCTCCTTTTTTGGCCAGACCGTCGAAGAAACCTTTTGAGAATGGTAGGGATTAGGGTTGAGCAAATATACTCATTGATCGAGATTTCCCGAGCATGCTCGGGTGTCCTCCGAGTATTTTTTAGTGGTCGGAAATTTAGTTTTTATTGCCGCAGCTGAATGATTTACATCTGTTAGCCAGCATAAGTACATGTGGGGGTTGCCTAACAGATGGAAATCATTAAAATAAAAACTACATTTCCGAGCACTAAAAAATACTCGGAGGATACCCGAGCGTGCTCAGGAAATCTCGAGTAACGAGTATATTCGCTCATCACTAGTAGGGATGTTGATGTCCCGAACGGGCTCCCAAGACCGCTCCTCAGAACCAAAACCCCTCCAGTCAACCAAATTGAAGGTCTTCTCCTGGACCATCTTGGAGTTCAAAATATCCTTAACCTCGAACACATTCGAAGGACCTTCAGGAACAGACATATGGGCAGAAGTATGGGCCTTGGAGAACCAATTTAGGACTACCGGCTCCAAAAGTGAGAGGCGTGAAATGCATTTGAGATCTCAAGATTGGGCTGAAGCTTATAGGTCACCAGGTTGACCTTCCTGAGTATCTTGAATGACCCAAGGTACCAAGGAGCAAACTTGTACGAAGGCACCTTTAGCTGAATATTCCAAGAAGACAACCAAACCCTATCTCCATGGTGATACTGGGGATCCAAACTTCTCGTTATCTGCATGAATCTTCATCCGAAACACTGCCTTAAAGAGGAAGGACTGGATTTGCTGCTGTATCTGAATTAAGTCTCCGTAAGAGGAGTTAGCAGCTGGTGCCCTGGAGGAAGCAGACAAAGGAGAGGACACTTGACGATGCTGGAGTATACAATGAATACTGAAGATGTTCCAGAATACTCTCCAAAGTGTAAGTCACTCCAGTAAATTGTAATTAACCCATTAACCCGTTACCGATATTGAATATATCTATATTTCATGGTCAGCTGGCACTTACAGACCTATGACATGTGGATACACCATGGCAATCTTGCACACACAGAGGCTGTGCGTGCGCGATCGCTACTAGTTGTCAGCTGATTCTGACAGCTGACATATGGCGCTCAGTGCAGGAGCGGTGCCCGCAACACTCTTGGCATTTTAACCCCCTAAAAACTACAATCGATTTCAATCACAGTATTTAACAGGTGTTATGCGCTGCGCAGAGAGATCGAGCAAGACTGGCACCATGCCAGCAAAGGTGCAGTCACAGACGCACTTGGCACAAGCTGCTCAGCTAGGCAGGCCCTTGAGGGTTTTCACCCAGCTCCCAGAGATAGAAGGGGGACTTTGCAGGAATCCTTTCCAGACCCACCGTTGTCTGGTAGCTAGCATCTGGTGACACGGCCAGTTCCTAGTCAAGAACCAGGTGGGTACCTCTGCAAAAAACTCTTAGACTGTATTGCAAAGAGACCAGGGGAAGAACTCTACATAAAACCCAGAAAAGATAGCTACCAATATTGCTAGTCTTGCTGGGTTTCTGCATAGCGCATAACAGAATATACAGCCAAGGCCTGAGCAGGGTTAAATACCCCACCTGATGCTGAAGGAACTGATCAGGTGTTGACTACCCTCCCAATCATCCCTAGATAACGACTCCCTGCTAATTTGCACAGCAGAATGGACAAAATCCCACCACTGCCTAGTACCAGACATTGTAGTTCCCTCATTGCTTGACAACAAGGGAACACATCATCACATGTTCCCCAGGCAGTTAAATCTGTGGGAGATATGGCGGCATGCATCCCCAGACATCTAACTACATCAAAATGCAATACTCCAAGAGATTGGAACGGTTTCCCTTAGTGTGATGTATCACTTGGCTGACTACAGGATGGCAGCCGGGCAGTCCGTTTCCTCCCCAGCCCCAGGTTTTCCATGTGGCCAACAGCCACAGGTTCTTTTGTAAAAATCCCTGCACAGGACCAAGCAGAGCCAAATGGCTGGCACCCTCAGCGTGCACGGTGGTGCAGTCGCCAGTGGCAACCAGTCACGGACTGTCTTTGTTTTCTCAGCTGCAATGCAGAGTATACAGCATGCTGTGCACTGTGTGAGGGTTGGACATTAAACATGTTTTGCTTTGAACTTTGCTGGGTTACTTCCTCATCACTGCACAGCGTGGATACTACTGCACTACATTGCACAGAACCATAATTCCTAACAGGCAAGCAAAGGGAGACAGCCCCCTCTGCTCTCCGATCAGCTTCCCTGTTGCGCCGCGATCGTTGTTATGATGACTCGTTGTGGTCATGACAACATCCGGGTCACCAGAGCTAGCAAACTTGCTAGATCATGCTCAGAGCACAATGTAGCAAGTTTGTCAGTCAGTGCAGCGCTGACAGTTTGTAAAACATAGCAAAGCTCCACATTCAAAGCTAAGCAACAGTCACAGATAAATCCACCAACCGCCTACTCTAATAACCACCAACAAAAACCTCCAGCCATGCAGCATAAGATAACTCTGACAATGAGTGCTAGCCAAGGCCCATTTTATATGGGAGATGAGTAGCTAACAGTGCACAGCTGGGAACCTTCGCTCCAGCAGCTGTCAACAGAGCAGATTAACCACTGCACTGCCAAAATAAATTGATGGTTAAGTGTTTCTAATCTGTGCAGGAGTAGAAGAAATCAGATGCTGGAGTCTTATGGCTTCCCTCTGTCACTGTAAAACCGTGACAGGTGTCTCTTACAGGCGGTTCTGCAGTTCTAGCATCTCAGAGCCTCTGCCAGTGTGACGTGGCACCCTCAAATCAGTCCAGCAAAATCTCTGAACTCCAATATGGCGCTTCTTCCCTTCTGAGCTTTGCACTGTGCCTCAAAAGTAGTTTTCAATCACATATGGGGTATCTGCGTACTCAGGAGAAATTTCACAACAAATTTTGAGGTCAATTTTCTCCTGTTATCCTTGTGAAATTAAAAAAAGGGGCTCTACGTTATAAACGTCTGTGAAGCACCTGAGGGTTCAAGGTGCTTACCACACATGAGGTGTCTAGTTTCCAAAATGAGGTTACTTGTGGGGGTTTTCACTGTTCTAGCTCATCAGGGCTTTCCAAATGTGACATGACATCTGCTGTCCATTCTATCAAAATCTGTGTTCCAAAATGTCACTCCTTCCTTTATGAGCGCTGCCGTGCGCCAAAACAATAGTTTTTCACCACATATGGGGTATATGTGTGCTGAGGAGAAATTGCACAACTAATTTTGGTGTCAATTTTCTCCTGTTACCTAGCAAAAATAAAAAACATTGGGACTAAAAGAACGTTTTTCTTCAAGGTGCTCAGCACACATTCCAAAATGGTGTCACTTTGGGGGGTTTCCACTGTGTAGGCACATCAGGGGCTCTCCAAATGCGATATTTTGTCCGCTAATTATTCTGACAAATTTTGCTTTCAAAAGGTCAAATGGCACTCGTTCTCTACCAAGCTCTGCTGTGGGCCCAAACAGTAGTTTTCCTCCATATATTGGGTATCGGGGTACTCAGGAGAAATTGTACAACAAATTGTATGGTGCAATATCTCCTGTTACCCTTATGAAAATGCAAAATTTTGGGCAAAAAAAACACATTTTTGTGGGAATTTTTTTATTTTATTTTCACGGCTCAATGTTATAAACTTCGGAAAAGCCCCATGGAAATTAACGTGCTCACCATACATCTAGATACACTCCTTGCAGGAGTATAGTTTCCAAAATGGAGTCACTTGAAGGGGGGTTTCCACTGTTTAGGAACATCAGGGGTTCTCCAAAGGCAACTTGGCATCCGCTAATTATTCCAGCAAATTTTGCCTTCAAAAATGCAAATGGGGCACCTTCCCTTCCGAGCAATGCCATGCGCCCAAACAGTGGTTCTCCCCCACACATGGGTATCTGCAATGTCAGAAGAAATTGTACAACAAATTTTGGGGTCTGTTTTTCTGGTTACCCTTCTGAAAATAAAAAAATTGAGATCTAAAGAAAAAAAAATTGTGAAAAAAATTGAAATGTTTATTCCTTCCATATTCTAAAAATTCCTGTGAAGCAGGAAGCAAACCAAAATTATGTTTCAATAATTGTGCTGATGTAAAGTAGACATGTGAGAAATGTTTTCTTATTAACTATTTTGCGTGACATAACTTTTGATTTAAGGGCATAAAAATTTAAAATTTGAAAACTGCTAAATTTTCACCAAATTTCAATTTTTGACTTACAATATGTCATGAAAAAACAGTTTCAGAATTTGTGTGAGCCGTTGAAGCGTTCCAGAGTTATTACCTCATAAAGTAACATTGGTCAGAACTTTAAAATTTGGCCTGATCATGAAGGTGAAAACATGCTTGGGAACTGAAGGGGCTAGAAGTGAATTAAGGGTATGTGCACACGTTGCAGATTTGCCTGTGGAACTTTCTGCGCAGATTCTGCATCTCTTGGCAGAAAACGCAGGTAAAAATCCATGCAGATTTGATGCGTTTTTGATACGGATTTTCATGTGTTTTTTCTTTTTTTTCATGCGGATTTGTATGCGTTTTGGCAGGTTAAATAAAGATCTAATTATTTAACAGAAAAAAACAAAAACGAATTGTGATGTCATTTCTTGTCCAACCTCTTCATTTACATAGTCCATTGATGAACAATATTTACACACAGATAGATTGATTGATAGATAGATCTATAGATCGATAGATAGATCTATAGATGGATAATAGATCTATAGACAGATAGATAGATCTATAGATAGATAGATCTATAAATAGGTAGATAGAGCTATAGACAGATAGACAATCTATAGATCTATCTATTATCTATCTATCTATAGATATATCTATCTATAGATAGATGGATAGATAGTTAATACCAAGCCCAATGTTTAGTAATACAATGGTACATAAAGAATTAAAATACACACACACACAAAATTTGCGTTAGGTTGGGGTCACACTTGCGAGAAACTCGCACGAGTCTTGTACCTCAATACCCGGCACTGCCGCAGGTACTCGGACCAGAGCATTCAGCTGCATAGAAATAAATGCAGCCCCACACTCTGGTCCAGAGTGCCGGCGTCAGTTCCGGGTATTGATGTGAAAAACTCGTGCGAGTTTCTTGCAAGTGTGACCCCAACCTTAAACGTAATATCTGTTTAATTTTAAACAAAATGCGAAAAAAAAAATGGTGTGGGCTACCGTGCAATTGTTTGCGCCAGAGAGGGAAAGCAAGCGACTGGGGGCCAATGTTTATAGCCTAGGAAGTGGTTAATACCCATGGATCTTCCCAGGCTGTGAATCTCAAATCGCAGCTATATATTCAGACTTTACTGGCTACTAAAATAGGGAGACCCCCCCCAAAAAAAAAAAAAGAAAATGACATGGGGTCCCCCTATAATTAATAGCCAGAAAAGGCTGCGGGCAGCTGCGGGCTGATATTCAGAGCCTAGGAAGGGGTCATGGATATTACCTCCCCCCCCCCCCGGCTACAAGTACTCCAGCACACAGCCACCCCAGAAATGTCAGATGCGCCAATTCCGGCACTTACCATCTCTCTTACCACTGCCCTGTAGCTGTGGCATATGGGGTAATAGGGGGTTAATATCACCTTTGTAGTGTAAGGTGACATCAAGCTGGCTTAGTAATGGAGAGGCGTCAATAAGACACCTATCCATTACTAATCCTATAGTTGTGAAAGGTCCGACACACTCCATATAATAACGACTGTCCCACGATGATCTCCCCTATAGAGCAGTCACATCAAGAGGTGTGACCGCTCCACAGGGCATCCAGTGACACACTGACAGGAGACAATGGCTCCTACAGTGTTATCACTAATGGTTCAATAAGTTCAGGCTCTCACTTTACTGCACCGCTCCATGAGAATTTTCCCATGCAGCAGTGCCGCAAGTGACAGTATGAACTCTCTTGAAGTCACGGTGGTGGAGGGATACAGTGCGGAAGGATAACTGCTGTCATTGTATCACCAGAGCCCCTGGTAAACGGTCACATCTGCCGATGTGACAGCTCTTCACGGGAGATCGCCGTGGGACACTCATTATTAAATGGATTACATCGGATCAGATAGTATACTGTTGGTTTATTATTTTATATTTCTTACAAGTGATCAAGGGATTCGAGGACCAGCTGATTTTTGAGTATATACTGTATGTTGTATGTACTGTATGTGTGTGTGTTTTTGTTTTTTTTAAACTTGAATACAGTAGCCGGATGATGGGAATACTGTCCCATCATTCAGCTAGCTGTCACAGAAGCAGGCTCTAGTAGTCCCATCGGACGATGCCAGCCTACACACAGCTCCGCACACACATACAGCCTCGCACACCCCCGCAGACCCCCACAAAGACACACACAGATACACACAAGCAACCGCACACAGACACGCACATCTTCTCCGCAGACACAGTCTCTGCCTACACACATAGGGTCTGCCCACACTCCGCCCACACACTCTTCCTCCTCCCGATCTGCAGCGTTTCTCGCACCCAACTCTGCAGCAAAACTGCAGATTTTTTTAAACCTGCAGTTTAGCTGCGGATTTGACGGAATCAATCGAAGTCAATGGGTGCAGAAACGCTGCAGATCCGCAAAAGGAATTGACATGCTGCGGGAAATAAAATGCCTGAAATCTGCTATTTTTTTCCACAGCATGTGCACACCAATTGTCATTTTCCCATTGACTAACATTGCTTGTGCACTACACTGCGGATTTTATGCAATTCCACGTGTCCAAAAATGCTACGGAAATGCATCAAAATCCGCAATATTTGCACATAGCTTAAATCATCTAATGTTATTCAGACATTTCACTTTCTTGAACTTTAGTTGTAATCTTAACTAACCAAATAGAGATTAAGGGGGTCTTTTGGGCTCAAGAGAAATTCCTCTGTATGTCTGCTGATTGCTGAATCGTGATAGTGTGCAATGTCCACAAAGTCAGAATTCCCCTCTATTTCCAGGGCAAGTAGGTGGTCATGTTAATGTTCTATTCAGAGACGTGGATGAGATTCTAGTTGGCATGTGACCACCCACTTATGACTTAAGCTGTACTTGTATCAAACTTATCAAGGTTCATTACAGACTATTGATTTTTTGTGCAAATTACTGTATGAGGAATCTTAGGGTATGTGCACACGTCAGGAATTCTGGCAGAAATTTTCCTGACAAAAACCGGACATTTCTGCCAGAAATCCGCATGCGTTTTTACCGCGATTTTACCGCGAGTTTGATGCGTTTTTGACACGTTTTTTTACGCGTTTTTGGTGCGTTTTTTGTGCGTTTTTTCCCAAATGCATAGAATTGCAGGAAAAACGCAGAAAATCTGCAAAAAGAACATGCTCATTTTTTTACCGCGATGCGTTTTTTTCGCGGAAAAAAACGCATCTATGTGCACAAAACATGCAGAATGCATTCTAAATGATAGAATGCATAATGTATGCATTTTTAATGAGTTTTTATAGCAGTTTTAGCGCGAAAAAGCGCAAAAAACCCTGTACGTGTGCACATAGCCTACCCAAGTTAACACATTGAATATCACCTACTGGGTGATAATGAAATGTTGTAAGGAGTCATGAAAAAAATGTCTAGTATTACCACAATGCATAAAGCCTTCTTGGGTGTATATGTGATCTTCCAGGATTCTACTTTACAGCTATAACTAAGAGGGCCAGGCATAGACTTGTTTAGTTTTTGTCAGATATAAATGACTGCTCTTGAGTCTTGACATTAATCTCTGGCTTCAATTAATCTTCGATATTGAAAGAAATACAGTATGACATAAATTGGGCAGGTAAATGCCATGAAATGTAGTTTCTGAGTAGATTCATTATAATTGATGTTTTGTGTATTGTTTGTTATGCTCTAAATAGTATGGATAAAACATTAATGCTATGTTTGTAAGAAAGACTTATAGTGTGTATAGTCTGTGCACCATCAACATGAAAAACACAGTGCTTATGAGTATATTGCAGTGTTCAGTGAAATCTGGGTGACAAGAGGAAACAGGAGAAAATTACAGCAATATGCTTTGATACGTGAACTCTGAGAGCGCGTATATGTATAGACGGGGAAAAGGCCCAGCAAGGTTATATTGCTACTTCATAGTAGATTGCATTGCCACACTTTTTTTATCCACTGAGAAGAGTTCAATTGGAGTCCAAATTTGCATGTTTTGAACTTCATTTGTCTAACTGAAGTCCATAGCTACATTAGGGGCCAGTGAATCCCATTTTGAGGGCTTGATAAGGGTATGAATGTGGTCTAAACCTTGTCTTATCAACATCATTAGAAGGGTTGTCCACTACTAGGACAACCCCTTCTTAAACTAAATGTTCTGCCCCGATAAAATAATAAAGCCTATACTCGCCTACCATGCTGTCTCCGTTCCTGTGGTGTCGGCATTGGCGGGCCCGGGGCTGTGATACAGTGGATTGACACGTGATGCCCAGTGCCCATTCAGCGCTGGCATCACTGTCTCCGCCTTCGGACAAACGGAACATGAAGAGGAAGTCTGCGATGAGCTGTTGCTCAGACTTCCTCTTCATGTTCAGTTCGTTAAAGTGTGAAACAGTGATGCCAACACTGATTGGGCGTCGGGCATCACATGTCATTCCACTGCATCACAGCCCTGGAACCGTGGGAACGGAGCCGTTCTCTGTAGGAACGGAGATGGCACGGGAGGTGAGTATAGGCTTTATTATTTTATCGGGGCCGAATATTTAGTTTAAGAAGGGGTTGCTCTAGTAGTGGATAATGCCTTTAAATGCAAATAATCTTGTTCCGTCCTTGGTTATTCTACAGCTCATGGTATACATTGGGCTGGGGAGAATACTCTACAATTTTTAGCAGTAGTCATGTGCTTCCTTTTGAAAACACACTTGGGAGCCGATTAATCAAGACTGGTATTTTGTACTCTTTGTTGAATCAGACCATTAGTTCACAATATATCTGGCTTGAGAAAGACTCCATTTGGCAGACCTGAAACTAGAGTTGACCAAAAAGATTTGCAGAACCTTCTTCAACAGTTATGTTGGTAGTCCTTGGTCACTGGACCACAGAACTGCAAACCTCCTGCTACATGTCGGCATCTCCAACGCCTCTGCTGATTATTAAACACACAACATCATTATGTTGTGACGTACGTTGGTGTCGAACTGAGCCTACTAATCAGTGGAAATGCCAAGCATGTTGGCAGAAAGTAGGAGATTTGCAGGGCCTTGTCCTGGCTGCCAGGGACTACAGTACAGGCCTCTGGACCTGGTTTCTGCAAACGTTTTTCCTCAACTGTGTCTAAGGCCGGGGTCACACTTGCGAGTGCAATGTGAGAAACTTGCGCGAGTCTCTCACATCAATACCCGACACTGCCGCCAGCACTTGGGACCGAAGCGTGCGGCTGCATGTATTTCTATGCAGTTGAACGCTTCGGTCCTGAGTGTCTGCAGCAGTGCTGGGTATTGAGACGAGTTTCTCGCATTGCACTTGCAAGTGTGAGCCCGGCCTAAAACATTGCATGGCTGAATAGAGGACATTTTCTTTTTTCTCTTGAATTTTGGAGTGCAGCCTTATACTTTTCTGTTCAGAATTTACAATAGATATGTCCTTTCCATGACTTCAGATGCTACACATCAGTCACTGCAGATAATTACTCCCAAAAGGCTCATGTGACTTGTAACTCCGTTTTCAAGGTCCCTTGAAGTGTTTGTTCTTGCATTCTGCGTGAGGTTTAATGACAAGTGTCACTTTTGTGGGTTTTCCTATTTTTATTCACGTTTAGGTATACTTTTGAGATCAAGGTACCATTCTCATCTTAACTCCTTCTCCCCCGGGAGATTTTCCTTTTTTTCTTTCACTTTTTCCTCCCCTTCTACCAAGAGCCATAACTTTTTTCAGCCATATAGGGGTATGAGGGCTTGTCTTTTGCAGGACGAGTTGTACTTTTGAATGCCGCCATTCATTCTGCAATGTAGTGTACTTAAAACGGAGAAAAAATCCACGTCCAAGTGCTGTAAAATTGCAAATGCAATTCCACAATGTTTTTTTTTTATTTTTTTTATTTACCATTTTCAATATATGGTAAAACAGAACTGGCAATGTTATTTCCCAGATCAGTATGAGTAGGCAGATACCAAACATGTTGAGATTTTTTTTATTATTTAAGTAGTGACAAAAAAAATCAGAAATTTGAGAAAAAAAATGTTTCTTTTGTCTCCATTTTCCTACACCTGTAATGTTCTCATTTTTTTACTGATACCATTTTGGGCAGGGCCGGCTCCAGGATTTTGTGGGCCCCGGGCAAAAGAGTCTCAGTGGGTCCACATACCACGATTCATGATGCACAGATACGGAGGAGAAATATAGATATACTACATAGGGCCTAGCCTTCCCCCTCATCCTTCACATAGGCAGATATGCACACACACAATACGCAGACATACACACACACACACACATCTACAGTACGCAGACATGCGCAATCACACACACACACACACATGCACACACACAAATACGCTGACATGCACACACACACACACAATACGCAGACATGCACACACACAATACGCAGACATACACACACACACACACACACATCTACAGTACGCAGACATGCGCAATCACACACACACACACACACACACACATGCACACACACAAATACGCAGACATGCACACACACACACAATACGCAGACATGCACACACAATACGCAGACATACACATACAGTACACAGGCATGCTGCACACACATACAGTACTCAGACATGCACACACACACGCAGCACTCAGACATGCACACACACAATACGCAGACATGCGCGCACACACAGACAATACGCAGACATACACACACAATACGCAGGCATACACATACAGTACGCAGACAAGCTGCACACACATACAGTACTCAGACATACACACACACAATGCGCAGACATACACATACAGTACGCAGACATGCTGCACACACATACAGTACTTAGACATGCACACACACAGACAATACGCAGACATACACATACAGTACGCAGACATGCTGCACACACATACAGTACTCAGACATGCACACACACAGACAATACGCAGACATACACACACAATACGCAGACATACACATACAGTACGCAGACATGCTGCACACACATACAGTACTCAGACATGCACACACACACAATACGCAGACATGCGCACACACACACAATACGCAGACATACACATATTGCCAAAGCTTGTGGGATGGTTGACCCTCTTGCTCCATTTTTGACTTTTGCTATGGAAGCGTTTCTTATCTGGGAACATTCACAGTTCTCTACCTTAATTTATTGATTATGGGCCAAATCTCCAGTCAGTGTTTTATCCATCCAGACACACCAGGAAAATGATCGTTCAGCAGACTGCTCCCGTATCTCTCCAGACTCCCCCCTCCTCTGGCATGTGGCTGTGGAGGGAGCGCTGCTTGATCGATGGCCGTCACTTAAACATACATGGCCACCCACAGTGCACGCTGCAGCTGTGTCTGTTACTAATGATGCGGTCAGGCAGACACTGTGCCTTTAACTTTGCTTGTGTGTCCGCCCGGCCGCGTCATTACTAGCAGAAGCAGAGACATCGCTGCAGCAGCGTGCACTGTGCGCGGCCATGTTTATTTAAGTGACGGCTCAGCTCAAGTAGTGGCGAAGCTGCTGAGGGAGCAGCCCGGGCTCCCTGGTATCCTGGCCACGAGTGGGCCCCCCCATTTGTTCAGGGCCCTGGCATTTGCCCCGGTACGCCGGGTGCTGACGCCGGCCCTGATTTTGGGGTACATACGATGTTTTGATCTCCTTTTATTGCAATGTTGTGTTGACTAAAAACAACTTAATTCTGGCATTTTGATTTTTTTTTTCTCCTTACGTCGTTTACCAATCTGAATAATTAATTTTATATTTTGATAGATTGAACATTTCTGAATATTGTGATACCAAGTATGTGTAATTTTGTAATTCGTTTATTTTTAATGTGGCATAAGGAGGGTGATTTGAACTTTTGTGGTTTTTTTTTTAAATATATATATTTTTTTACTTTTTTTTACTGTATTTAATGGTCCCCTTAGGAAACTTCAAGCTGCAACCCTCCGATTGTGTGTGTTATACATAGCAGCATTTCAGCACTGCTATCTACAGCAAAAATCAGGAAACTTCTATGAACACCAGCAATTGGCCGGCTGTCATGACATCCAATCAGCGTGACAGGCGTGTTGATGGACGGGATCAATGGCGCACTCCGTCTGCTCGTGTTAAATGTTGCTGTCAGTGATTAGCAGCGGCATTTAACTGGTTAACAGGCGCGCCTGTTAGAGGCACTTGATGTCTGATTAAATCAGCCATCAAGTGTGGGGAAAGATGCGGGTTCAGCATATGAGCCCATATCAAAGGCAGGGACACGGCGGCTGAAGATGTAAATATACATCATCGGTCATGAAGGGCTAAAATCTGAATATATAAAAAGCAATATATTTGCACTATGCAGAGGCATTGTTAGATTTGGAGTTTTATCTCTACATGTTTTGGTATGTGCCTTTGTAAGACAAAAAACTCTCCATGAAATGAATCTGTGCTTTCAGATGACTTTTCAGAACACACTGGGAGTTGTTTATCCCTGAAAATTAGCACTATATACGGACAATATTTGACCTGAATTCATTCATGTTTCCTTAGTTTGCCCCTCTGCAAACTCTAGCTGCAATTTTCCATTTTCCTTGAGCTATTGGGTAGAGACTAACTGCTATGATGTTGCTCATACACAGAGAGATAGATTACTTCTTTCTCTGTGTAACACATGTTCAGAAGCAGCAGCGTGGTGACATTATACACAAGTACTGGGTAATGCAGCTGTGAATCCAGCACAATGGCGGTACAAAACACTTGCTAGAATGTAACAATGGCATATATATGTGTCTTTGCCTCTCTCTCACTTAGTCCATCACTCCTGCTACTCCTCTCCTCTCCATAGACTTCAATAGGCAGCTGTAATCTCCAGAGATAAATCTTATTGAGCATCTGTGGGGCATCCTCAAACGGAAAGTGGAGGAGCGCAAGGTCTCTAACATCCATCAGGTCCATGGTGCCGTCATCGAGGGGTGGAAGAGGATTCCAGTGGCAACCTTTGAAGCTATAGAGAACTCTATGTCCAAGAGAGTTCAGACAGCGCTTGAAAATAATGGTGGACACACAAAATATTGACACTTTGGGCACAATTTGGCCATTTTCACTTAGGGGTGTACTCATTTTTGTTGCCAGAGACTTAGATATTAATGGCCGTGTATTGAGGTATTTAGAGGGCACACCAAATTTACTCACTTTTGTGATATACTGTGGGGGTGTACGTATGTACAGTACAGACCAAACGTTTGGACACACCTTCTCATTTAAAGATTTTTCTGTATTTTCATGACTATGAAAATTGTACATTCACACTGAAGGCATCAAAACTATGAATTAACACAGGTGGAATTATATTGTTAACAAAAAAGTGTGAAACAACTGAAATTATGTCTTATATTCTAGGTTCTTTAAAGTAGCCACCTTTTGCTTTGATGACTGCTTTGCAACTCTTGGCTTTCTCTTGATGAGCTTCAAGAGGTAGTCACCGATAATGGTTTTCAATTCACAGGTGTGCTCTGTCAGGTTTAATAAGTGGGATTTTTTGCCTTATAAATTGGGTTGGGACCATCAGTTGTGTTGTGCAGAAGTCTGGTGGATACACAGCTGATTGTCCTAGTGAATAGACTTTTAGAATTTGTATTATGGCAAGAAAAAAGCAGCTAAGTAAAGAAAAACGAGTGGTCATCATCACTTTAAGAAATGAAGGACGGACAGTCAGTTCGAAAAATTGGGCAAACTTTGAAAGTGTCCCAAGTGCAGTTGCAAAAACCATCAAGCGCTACAAAGAAACTGGCTCCCATGAGGACCGCCCCTGGAAAGGAAGACCATGAGTCACCTCTGCTTCTGAGGATAAGTTTGTCCAAGTCAGCAGCCTCAGAAATCACAAGTTAACAGCAGCTCAGATTAGAGACCAGGTCAATGCCACACAGATTTCTAGCAGCAGACACATCTCTACAACAACTGTTAAGAGGAGACTTTGTGCAGCAGGCCTTCATGGTAAAATAGCTGCTAGGAAACCACTGCTAAGGACAGGCAACAAGCAGAAGAAACTTGTTTGGGCTAAAGAACACATGGAATGGACATTAGACCAGTGGAAATCTGAGCTTTGGTCTAATGAGTCCAAATTTGAGATTTTTGGTTCCAACCACCGTGTCTTTGTGCGACACAGAAAAGGTGAACGGGTGTACTCTACATGCCTGGTTCCCACCGTGAAGCATGGAGGAGGAGGTGGGATGGTGTGGGGGTGCTTTGCTGGTTACACTGTTGGGGATTTATTCAAAATTGAAGGCATACTGAACCAGCATGGCTACCACAGCATCTTGCAGCGGCATGCTATTCCATCCAGTTTGCGTTTAGTTGGACCATCATTTATTTTTCAACAGGACAATGACCTCAAACACACCTTCAGGCTGTATAAGGACTATTTGACCAAGAAGTAGAGTGATGGGGTGCTACACTAGATGACCTGGCCTCCACAGTCACCAGACCTGAACCCAATCAAGATGGTTTGGGGTGAGCTGGACCGCAGAGTGAAGGAAAAAGGGCCAACAACTGCTAAGCATCTCTGGGAACTCCTTCAAGATTGTTGGAAGACCATTCCTGGTGACTACCTCTTGAAGCTCATCAAGAGAATGCCAAGAGTGTTCAAAGATGTCAAAGCAAAAGGTGGCTACTTTGAAGAACCTAGAATATAAGACATAATTTCAGTTGTTTCACATTTTTTGTTAAGTATATAATTCCCCATGTGTTAATTCATAGTTTTGATGCCTTCAGTGTGAATGTACAATTTTCATAGCCATGAAAATACAGAAAAATCTTTAAATGAGGTGTGTCCAAACTTTTGCTCTGTACTGTATGTGTGTGTATATATATATATATATATATATATATATATACATATACATATATATATATATATATATATATATACATATATATATATATATATATACCGTATATACTCGAGTATAAGCCGAGATTTTCAGCCCAAATTTTTGGGCTGAAAGTGCCCCCCTCGGCTTATACTCGAGTCACGGTAGCGGTGGGGTCGGCAGGTGAGGGGGTGAGGGCGCTGGGGTATACTTACCTAGTCCCAGCGATCCTCGCGCTGTCCCTGCCTTCCTCCCCGTCTTCTGTGCTGCAGCGTCTTCCCCTCTTCAGCGGTCACGTGGGACCGCTCATTACAGAAATGAATAAGCGGCTCCACCTCCCATAGGGGCGGAGCCGCTTATTCATTTCTCTAATCAGCGGTGCCGGTGACCGCTGATAGAGAAAGAAGCTGCGGCACCGAAGACCAGGCAGAGGGACAGCGCGAGGATCGCCAGGACTAGGTGAGTATAGCATATTCACCTGTCCTCGTTCCAGCCGCCGGGCGCCGATCCATCTTCCCGGCCGGCGCCTCCATCTTCCCGGCGTCTCTGCTCTCTGACTGTTCAGGCAGAGGGCGCGATGACGCATATAGTGTGCGCGGCGCCCTCTGCCTGATCAGTCAGAGCAGAGACGCCGGGAAGATGGAGGCGCCGGAACGAGACGCCGGGAGCTGCAATCAAGGGAGGTGAGTATGTGTTTTTTTTTCTTTATTGCGGCAGCGGCGGCACAAATTTATGTGGAACAGCTATGGGGCACAGTGAACGGTGCAGAGCACCGTATATGGCACAGCACAGCTATGGGGCACAGTGAACGGTGCAGAGCACCGTATATGGCACAGCACAGCTATGTATGGGGCACAATGAACGGTGCAGAGCACCGTATATGGCACAGCACAGCTATGGGGTACAGTGAACGGTGCAGAGCACCGTATATGGCACAGCACAGCTATGTATGGGGCACAATGAACGGTGCAGAGCACCGTATATGGCACAGCACAGCTATGGGGCACAGTGAACGGTGCAGAGCACCGTATATGGCACAGCACAGCTATGTATGGGGCACAGTGAACGGTGCAGAGCACCGTATATGGCACAGCACAGATATGGGGCACAGTGAACGGTGCAGAGCACCGTATATGGCACAGCACAGCTATGGGGCACAGTGAACGGTGCAGAGCACCGTATATGGCACAGCACAGCTATGTATGGGGCACAATGAACGGTGCAGAGCACCGTATATGGCACAGCACAGCTATGGGGCACAGTGAACGGTGCAGAGCACCGTATATGGCACAGCACAGCTATGGGGCACAGTGAACGGTGCAGAGCACCGTATATGGCACAGCACAGCTATGTATGGGGCACAATGAACGGTGCAGAGCACCGTATATGGCACAGCACAGCTATGGGGCACAGTGAACGGTGCAGAGCACCGTATATGGCACAGCACAGCTATGTATGGGGCACAGTGAACGGTGCAGAGCACCGTATATGGCACAGCACAGATATGGGGCACAGTGAACGGTGCAGAGCACCGTATATGGCACATCTATGGGGCACAGTGAACGGTGCAGAGCACCGTATATGGCACAGCACAGCTATGTATGGGGCACAGTGAACGGTGCAGAGCACCGTATATGGCACAGCACAGCTATGTATGGGGCACAGTGAACGGTGCAGAGCACCGTATATGGCACAGCACAGCTATGGGGCACAGTGAACGGTGCAGAGCACCGTATATGGCACAGCTATGGGGCACAGTGAACGGTGCAGAGCACCGTATATGGCACATCTATGGGGCACAGTGAACGGTGCAGAGCACCGTATATGGCACAGCTATGGGGCACAGTGAACGGTGCAGAGCACCGTATATGGCACATCTATGGGGCACAATGAACGGTGCAGAGCACCGTATATGGCACAGCTAGGGGGCACAATGAACGGTGCAGAGCACTATATGGTTCACACCTATGGGGAAATATGAACGGTGCAGAGCACTATATGGCACAGCTATGGGGAAATAATGATCTATTTTTATTTTTGAAATTCACCGGTAAATGCTGCATTTCCACCCTAGGCTTATACTCGAGTCAATAAGTTTTCCCAGTTTTTTGTGGCAAAATTAGGGGGGTCGGCTTATACTCGGGTCGGCTTATACTCGAGTATATACGGTGTATATATATATATATATATATACAGTCATGGCCAAAAGTATTGACACCCCTGCAATTCTGTCATATAATACTCATTTTCTTCCTGAAAATAGTTGCAAACAAAAATTCTTTGGTATTATTATCTTCATTTAATTTGTCTTGAATAAAAAAACACAAAAGAGAATGAAGCAAAAAGCAAAACATTGATCATTTCACACAAAACTCCAAAAATAGGCCAGACAAAAGTTTTGGCACCTTCAACCTAATACTTGGTTGCACAACCTTTAGCCAAAATAACTGCGACCAACCGCTTCCGGTAACCATCAATGAGTTTCTTACAATGCTCTGCTGGAATTTTAGACTTTTCTTTTTTGGCAAACTGCTCCAGGTCACTGATATTTGAAGGGCGCCTTCTCCAAACTGCTATTTCTAGATCTCTCCACAGGTGTTATTTGGGATTCAGGTCTGGACTCATTGCTGGCCATTTTAGAAGTCTCCAGTGCTTTCTCTCAAACCATTGTCTAGTGCTTTTTGAAGTGTGTTTTTGGGTCATTCTCCTGCTGAAAGACCCATGACCACCTCTGAGGGAGACCCAGCTTTCTCACACTGGGCCCTACTTTATGCTGCAAAATTTGTTGGTAGTCTTCAGACTTCACAATGCCATGCACACGTTCAAGCAGTCCAGTGCCAGTGGCAGCAAAGCAACCCCAAAACATCAGGGAACCTCCGCCATGTTTGACTGTAGGGACCGTGTTGTTTTCTTTGAATGCCTCTTTTTTTCTCCTGTAAACTCTATGTTGATGCCTTTGCCCAAAAAGCTCTACTTTTGTCTCATCTGACCAGAGAACATTCTTCCAAAATGTTTTAGGCTTTTTCAGGTAAGTTTTGGCAAACTCCAGCCTGGCTTTTTTATGTCTCGGGGTAAGAATTGGGTCCTTCCTGGGTCTCCTACCATACAGTCCCTTTTCATTCAGACGCCGACGGATAGTACGGGTTGACACTGTTGTACCCTCGGACTGCAGGGCAGCTTGAACTTGTTTGGATGTTAGTTGAGGTTCTTTATCCAACATCCGCACAATCTTTCATTGAAATCTCTTGTCAATTTTTCTTTTCTGTCCACATCTAGGGAGGTTAGCCACAGTGCCATGGGCTTTAAACTTCTTGATGACACTGCGCACGGTAGACACAGGAACATTCAGGTCTTTGGAGATGGACTTGTAGCCTTGAGATTGCTCATGCTTCCTCACAATTTGGTTTCTCAAGTCCTCAGACAGTTCTTTGGTCTTTTTTCTTTTCTCCATGCTCAATGTGGTACACACAAGGACACAGGACAGCGGTTGAGTCAACTTTAATCCATGTCAACTGGCTGCAAGTGTGATTTAGTTATTGCTAACACCTGTTAGGTACCACAGGTAAGTTACAGGTGCTGTTAATTACACAAATTAGAGAAACATCACATGATTTTTCGAACAGTGCCAATACTTTTGTCCATCCCCTTTTTTATGTTTGGTGTGGAATTATATCCAATTTGGTTTTAGGACAATTCTTTTTGTGTTTTTTCATTTAAGACAAATTAAATGAAGATAATAATACCAAAGAATTTGTGTTTGCAATCATTCAGTATTATCTGACAGAATTGCAGGGGTGTCAATACTTTTGGCCATGACTGTATATATTTTCACTATATATATATATATATATATATATATATATATATATATATAAAAATATATATATATATATATATATTATATATATATATATATATATATATATATATATATATATATATATAATATATTTACTGTTGGTTTATGAAAAAGGATAGACACTAATTAGGCAATAATACTATAATAATAGAAACAGTAATACCCAACTCTTAAATCTCTCTGCCTTGCATACCATTTTTGCAAGGCTAGGAGCTCAGTGAAAATAACAAACAACCCTTATTCGAGGAGCCATCTCCGCTACCACCTTCAGCCTAATTAGGCCTCATCCACACTGGATAGATTCCCTCTTCCCTACTCCAACAACCAGGCCCTATTCCAAGTTTTAAGCTAAACCCCATGCACTGAAGAATCTTTCTCCACTGAAAACACTTACCGTATTTATTGCCTGAAATATCACATTTGGTAACACACACCGGCCATTTTTGCTAAACACATGTAGTACCACTAACCCAAATTTGCGTCACTATACACTGCTGTTGTAATGCACATTTACACAATTTGTGAAGCAGAGACTCCAGTTCAAAATGTGTTGGAGACCCCACGCCACACAAATTAAATAGAGTGCTATGTCACAGAACCAATGTTTTTTTTTTTTCTTTTCATACCTGCTATATAAGCATACAGAAAAAAACACATGTTTGACATTCTGTACTTCAGTACTATTCCTCAATTCAGAAACAAAAAGGTTACAGCAAAAAAGACGTGGCAAAGGCATACTGTTAACAGAGCTGCATGTATCTCTACGCACATCCGAAATTCGCATGTGGTATGTTATAACAAACATTTTGAAGGCAGTTGGTACTGTCGGGCAATGGAAGCATGGAGCTTAAATATTTTCTAAAGAAAACTTGTCACTTTCCTGTATTTAGCTCAACACTTAACATTCCCAGAGCGAAAAGGCACTGATGTCTCCGTGCTGTTATTTCCCTCCTGCTTCCCAACCTTCAGAACCCTGGAATTACCTGCTAATTAATACAGTTGTGCCTCCCATGCCATCTGCTAGTGCCAGGGACTTTCTAAAGTCACTGTTAGGAAATTGCAGTCTCCTACTACGGTACCACTCACCCCCACAAAGCAGGTGGTGTTATCATTTTAATGACACTGACTGAATGAAGGCGAGTAATGGTTGTGGCATAAATATTCATATACAAATGCTCTGCTAATAGATATCGCTTAGGAATCTGCCACAGCTAAGACTATTACAAGACTCGTTTCTCCTAATAAGAAGTAAGGTCTTAATAAATTGTTTATTATTCTGCATATGTTTATTACTGGTTGCCTTTTCATAGGATAGCATAGTCAACTAATCTTATCTGCAGAGCAAAAATAGTGACCTATATATGTCCAGCGTATAGAGTGAGCCAACCATTTTCATAGGCCCCGATTCACCTAACCATGGTGGAAAAGAGTGTGATTGTAATATTAGCAACTCCTGTTATGATTAAGCTTAGATTACTTGATATCATTAATTGGAAAAAAATTTTTTTTTAAAAAATGCACTTATGTGTCCTCCACTACCCACAGTTCCTATAAATAATGTTTTCATTCACCAGAAGAGGAGGCATCGGTAAAGGAGAACAAGGTGGTGAGAGCTGAACACGTGTTCTTCTCATTCTGAATTCAAGAAAGCATCACAACTTGTAAAGCATGTACAATGGAAGACGGACAGTGCATGCAGGGCTGGTTTTAGGCAAAGTTGGGCCCTGGGCAAAAGTTTAAAATGGGGCCCCAAATGCTCATATATTATACCATCACAGAAACATTTGGATTGTATTTTGCATGCACTGATTTCAGGCCGCTAAACGAGCGTGATCAACAATATTTAAATCGTTCGACGCTTGTTTCCCGACCTCTTTACACCAGCTGAGGATCAAGGATGGGGACAGAATGATCACTAGTAGATCAATCTGTCCCCATCCAGTATCCAGATACACTGCACAACAAATTTCAGGGAAGTTCTTGTCGCCTGAGAAAATTTTATATGTGCTCCAAAAGTCTGTATCATGTAAGGTTTGTAACCCCTTCATGACTGGAGCTTTTTTCGATTTTTTTCGTTTTTCGCTCCCCTCCTTCCCAGAGCCATAACTTTTTTATTTTTTTGTCAATATGGCCATGTGAGGGCTTATTTTTTGCGGGATGAGTTTTCCTTTTGAACAACACCATTGGTTTTACCATGTCGTGTACTCAAAAACGGGAAAAAAAATCCAAGTGCGGTGAAATTGCAAAACAAGTGCAATCCCACACTTGTTTTTTGTTTGGCTTTTTTCCTAGGTTCACTAAATGCTAAAACTGACCTGCCATTATGATTCTCCATGTCATTACAAGTTCATGGGCACCAAACATGTGTAGGTTCTCTTTTATCTAAGTTGTGAATAAAAATTCCAAAGTTTGCTAAAAAAAAAAAAAAAAAAATGGCCAATTTTCCGAGACCCGTAGCGTCTCTATTTTTCGTGATCTCAGGTTGGGTGAGAGCTTATTTTTTGCGTGCCGAGCTGACGTTTTTAGTGATACCACTTTTGTGCAGATATGTTTTTTTGATTGCCCGTTATTGCATTTTAATGCAATGTCGTGGCGACCAAAAAAACTTAATTCTGGCATTTTGATTTTTTTTATCGCTACGCCGTTTAGCGATCAGGTTAATTCTTTTTTTTTTTTATTGATAGATTGGCGATTCTGAACGCGGCGATACCATATATGTGTAGGTTCGATTTTTTTTTTATATATATATTATTGTTTTACTTTGATTGGGGCGAAAGGAGGGTGATTTGAACTTTTATGTTTTTTATTTTTTTTTATATTTTTAAACACTTTTTTTTTTAACTTTTGGCATGCTTCAATATCCTCCATAGGAGACTGGAAGCTGCCATAGCGCAATCGCCTCTGCTACCTAAAGGTGATGCTCAGATCACCTCTATGCAGCAGAATTACAGGCTTGCTATGAGCGCCGACCACAGTTCTAGGTATATATGGTTCATTTAAAGGGTTATTAAAAAAATGTATCCCCGATCCATTTTATGCTGTAAATAGCTGAGCATTGTTCTCAGCAGTCCCGCTGACAATGAATGGAAATAAAGCCATGAGTATGCACCTCTGCTGTATTCAATGCCTTGCAGCAGAGCTTCATTCTCAGGGTTCAAATGACCCCATCTGGTAAGGAATATGTTAATTTTTTCCAAATAAACCTTTAATAATGACACATCACTACCCAAATCAATACATAAGCATATCTTGCAATACTATCAATATTAGATAAATAATTATTTTTCATTGTGGGCACCTCACAACAATGGCACAGTTCTGTCACGACTCTATTGTCGGGTATCCCGGGGCCAGGGTCTCCTTCTCTGTCCCTGTCGTTAGGGGTGCCCTAGCTTTTTCTGTTCCCCAGATTACTTCTAATAGTGAAGATGCCGGGGCCACGTACCTTGTTGAGCTCCTGAATCCGCCCGCAGTCTGATTCCTCCCCCCCACCCAAGGAAGAGGGGAGTAGTAGTGTATGGCTGTACAACTGCCAGACTAACAAGGTAATACGAACAAGGATAAAGGAAAATACTAATCATACAAAAATGCACAAACAAACTGTAGAGGGAGACACTGGGGAGTGAAGGATGGGAAAAACCAAAGTAGGAGAAGGAGAGGATTTGCACGCAACCAAAACCTAGCAACAGCCTTAGATAAATCTACCTAACACCTTCACATACAACACACCACCAACTCCCGAACCATGCAGCAATGAAGCTCACTCTTGCACTGCCTACTTGCGATGGTGTAGGATACTTGCATAAGAGGTATATGTGTGTGTGTCTCTGTAGCAGAACTGTTTGTATGACAGATGTTTGTGTAGCAGGGCTGTGTGTGTCTACTGGACATGTAGCACAGTTGTGTCCATAGCAGAGTTGTGTGTATAATGTGAATACTGAAGAGATATGCTAACAGAAGCTGACTTTTAACCTATTACCTTCCCCTATCATATCGCTATTAGACCTCCTTACATCACTTTTTTGACCTCTGTACTTGTTTATACCATCAGATAAGTTTTGCTTAATAGAAAATATGTTTCCTATTTTCTGATGTCTAAAACTTGGGTGGAGCTTTTAGTAAGGTGTGTGCTATAATCCGAAAAATACAATATATCATTGTAAGGCTTTGTGTACATGTTGCAGATTTTTCGCATTTTTTCGCTATAAAAACGCATACATTATGCATCCCATCATTTAGAATGCATTCCGCAATTCTTGTGCACATGATGCGTTTTTTTTCCACGAAAAAAATGCATCGCGGTAAAAAACGCAGCATGTTCATTAATTTTGTGTATTTTTTGTGGATTTCCCACTATATTATTGTATTGGGAACCAACGGAAAAATCCACAACTGCACCAAAAACACGGTAAAAACACTCAAAAACGCATGCGGATTTCTTGCAGAAAATGTCTGGTTTTGCTCAGGAAATTTCTGCAAGAAATCCTGAACGTGTGCACATAGTCTAACATATGAGAATATTAAGGCTGTGTGCACATGTTGCTGATTTTTCGTGTTTTTTTCGCTATAAAAACGCGATAAAACCGCAAAAAACAGCATACGTTATGCATCCCATCATTTAGAATGAATTCCACAATTTTTGTGCACATGATGCGTTTTTTTTCTGCGAAAAAAACACATTGCGGTAAAAAATATAGCATGTTCATTAATTTTGCGGATTTTTGGAGGATTTACCACTATATAATGCATCGGGAAATGTCGGGAAAAATCCGCAAAAAAAAGCGCAAAAAACTGCCCAAAAACGCATGCAGATTTCTTGCAGAAAATTTCAGGTTTTTCTCAGGAATTTTTTGCAAGAAATCCTGAACGTGTGCACATAGCCTTACAAACATTCCATATTTAGTGTTGTTGGGTGAAGATAGTGATCCTACTGACTTTCTTTGGCGTCCGGAAGCCCACACTTGTACATGGAAAGGGATATGGTTGCAATAAAACCGAGAGAAGTAATCCCATTACTGTAGTCATAGAAGTGCGCATGAATACTTTCTAAATGACCTGTATATAATTTATTTACTCGCTTAGCTGCTCATTAAAATGCTATTTTACATCTTTATCACCAAGTATACCATTTCATCATTTTTCTGCAGGGTTAAATGTCCATGCCATACAGCTTCCTACATATTACTCTCAATATTATCATTGTAGGTGGATTTGTTTCTAATAGCATGTAACACCATCCACAGTTGGCGTAAACTCTGAAATGACCCACAAGTATGACATGATAAACAGGGTGACATACAGTACAGTACGTTGCAAACTCAAGAAACAGTATGCATCTTTTGTTTTTTACCCACCATTTTTTCCTTTTGCATCGTCTTCTGGTTCTTTTTTTAATAGAAGAATATTTTATATATTCTCTCAACCATCCTGTACATTTATTATGCAGCACATTGTTTCACCATAGCCTTGAGGGATGGGCATGGGATACTTTACCTGGGAACAGAATCACTGCTCCATATGAATAATTGGATCATCTGATGAAATACAAAGTTGAATTTTTGATTCTGGTGCTTGAATTCCACTCTGAACCCCTTATTAAGTTTAGTAATCCATTGAGTGGGTTCTGTCCGGAGGAGTGTAAGGCGACACATGCAGTTACCATTACAAAGCTGCAGGGATCTTGTATGCCACTTTACAGGCAACATTAACAATGCTGCGTACGGCTTAAAGGGGTATTGACATTTCCAAGATCCTATCCCAATATGTAGTAGGTGTAATAAGAATAATATTAGCAAATATCTCCAATTAGAAATGTAGTATAGTTCTCCAGATTTGCTGTCACTTTCACTATGCAGGGAATTGCAGTAGCTTTGGGTATCCATGGGTGCAACCACTCATATAGTGACAGTTATTAGTGGTTGGAATCATGGATACCTAAGGTCCTGCAATGCAGACACATGAGGAAAGAGACCTAGTGAATTAGAAAAACTATACTATATTTCTGATTGAAGGTATTTGCTAATATCATTATTATTATTCTACGTACTACATACTGGGATAAGATCTTGAAGAATACCCGATTATTGGAGAAATGCAGTATAACAGAGACTACCATATATACTTGCGCATAAGCCGACCCCCCCTAATTTTGCCACAAAAAACTGGGAAAACTTAATGACTCGAGTATAAGCCTAGGGTGGAAAATTCAGCAGCTACCGGTTAATTTCAAAAATAAAAATAGATACCAATAAAAGTAAAATTAATTGAGACATCAGTAGGTTAAGTGTTTTTGAATATCCATATAAAAGGAGTCCTATATATAATGCTTCATACAGTTTATGATGGGCCCCATAAGATGCTCCATATTAAAATATACCCCATATAATGCTGCACAAATGTTGATTATGACCCCATAAGATGCTCCATACAGACATTTGCCCCATATAATTCTCTACAAATGCTGATTATGGCCCCATAAGATGCTCCATACAGATATTTGCCCCATATAATTCTGCACATGGCCCCATAAGATGTTCCATAAAGACATTTGCCCCATATGCTGTTGCTGCGATTAAAAAAAAAAAAATCACATACTCACCTCTCAGGCCCCCAGCACTTGCTATACTCACCGGTCCACGTTCCACCGACGGCCGCCACTGCGTCTTCCCGGCCTCTGCACTGACGTTCAGGCAGAGGGCGGCGCTCACACTAATCGCGTCAAGCGCCCTCCGATCTGAGATCACTGCAGAGGACGGGGAAGGCGCAGCGGCAGCCGTCGGTGAAACAGGGAACAGGTGAATATCGCGCACTGCGTTATAGTCACCTGCTTGTGGCGCAGTGCAGTCCCTGGTTCTCTGGCACCGGCAGCTTCATCCTGTATTGAGCAGTCACATGGTATCGCTCATTATAGTAATGAATATGCGGCTCCACCCCTATGGGAGTGGAGTTGGGTCCATATTCATTACTGTAATGAGCGGTACCATGTGAAGGAAGAAGCTGCCGGCACTTGGAGAACCAGGGACCTGCAGTTGAGTATTGTTAGACAGCTGCCGCTGCCCCTCCTCTGCCGACCCCTCGGTATGACTTGAGTATAAGCCGAGAGGGGCAATTTCAGCCTAAAGAAATCGGCTGAAATTCTCGGCTTATACTCGAGTGTTTATGGTATATGTAACATCTGTTAAGTTTACTGCTCAGGCCTCTAGACTGGACTTTTGCTGCGGATGATACTTGAAGTTTACCCAATTGTTTGGACTGATTGACCTTCATTTCGTAATGATGGCCACTCGTTTTTCTTTACTTAGCTGCTTTTTTCTTGCCATAATACAAATTCTAACAGTCTAGGACTACAGTAGGACTATCAGCTGTGTATCCACCAGACTTCTGCACAACACAACTGATGATCCCAACCCCATTTATAAGGCCAGAAATCCCACTTATTAAACCTGACAACGCACCCCTGCGAAGTGAAAACCATTTCCGGTGACTACCTCTTGAAGTTCATCAAGAGAATGCCAAGAGTGTGCAAAACAGCCATCAAAGCAAAAGGTGGCTACATTAAAGAACCTAGAATATAAGACATATTTTCAGTTGTTTCACACTTTTTTGTTAAGTATATAATTCCACATGTGTTAATTCATAGTTTTGATGCCTTCAGTGTGAATGTACAATTTTCATAGTCATGAAAATGCAAAAAAATCTTTAAATGAGAAGGTGTGTCCAAACTTGTGGTCTGTACTGTACAATGGTATGCCTATGTAGTAACATTTAACATAGCCATACAGAAAAGAATTGTAGAATTGTTCCCAACATGTACCTCACGTAAATAGCTCCAATGCAGTGTGCACACAGCCTTACTGTAATACAACCATAAAGGGTTTGGCCACTTTGTCTTGTGTAGGCTTCCTCACAAACTGACCAGCACTGCTGTCTTTAAAATGGCTGCTGATGGAGGGAGGCTCATGTGACTGGACCTCTCGATCATCCTCTTCCAATTGTAAATTACCTTACAATGGGAAAGTGATTTTTCTATTGGTGGAAAAGTGCACTAATAAGAGAAACTCCTTTAAAGGGTTGGTAGAAATTTATGGATAATGTCACCTCACCAAGCTGGATGTTCAGGCTCCAAAATGCTGGGAGGATTCAGAGGGACTGTGAATGTTTGAGCAACAGCAAATTCATAAACAGGCCAAAGGAAGGATCCAGAGTGGAATGTATTATCCCGGGTCCCGTATTTTGCGGATTATAAAATGCATCGGATTCTAATATGAACCCCAAATTTTCAGAGGAAAATAGGAAAAACATTTTCAATAAAATGGTGGTGTGTGTTATAATCAGCTTTTACGGTTGCTTACCTGGGGGGCGGCGGTGGTGCAGAGGGGTCTCAGGTGGCAAGGGCACTGCTGCAGGAAGCTGGTGGCCGTGTTTGGCTGTGTGAGCGCTCCGCCGACATTTTGTGAAAGCCCGGAGCACACCCGCTTTCCATGCTTTTCAATGCAGTGGATTCCGGGAAAATGATCACTGGAGGTGGCGCATGTGCAGTTTGTGATGGAAAGTGTGGGGCTCTGGGTTTTCACAAAATGTCGGCGGAGCCCCCACGCCTCCAAACACCACCTCCTACCATGTTTTATACATATTTAACATATTTTTAGCATTATAAGACACACTTTAATTTCCCCCAAATTTGGAGAAAAATAGGGGTGCATCTTATAATACAAATGTAGTTCACCGGTTTTGATGGAGCAGGGTCCCAGATTCGCTTGCTGCTGCAGGAAGGTTGCAGGAGTGGGGTGATGCTTTGGGTCGAAGGCTAGTAGGAGAGGGTGTTTGGCGATGCGGGGCCAACATTTTGTGAAGCACTAGTAAATTAAGGAGATGAAAAGGCGCAAATACGGTCTTATCCTTCGGATTAATTGTAGTTTTTAAAAAGGAGCTGCTCACCTGATGGCATAAGCCAAAAGCATGTGTGTAGCGGCTGCTGCAGATCCACGGGCCGCCCACGCGACCTTCTCAGAGATGTTTGTAAAGGATAATTTGTGGATTAAATCCGCGCTGCCACAATGATACAAATTCAGATATATTGAAGAATTCTGGTGGTTTATTCAATGCGTTTCAAAGTCTATCTGACCCCTTCTGTTATGTTTGCTAATGACAGGTGTTATGAAGGCAATCCAGAAACACAGTGTGCTTAGCGATCAGAGCGCACACGGTGATCTGACAAATACCCAAAAATACAAGAACGAGCTCTGAGACGTGGAAACTCTGTAGACTGCACACCTGATCCTATCCTAAACACAACTAAAAGCGGCTGTGGATTGCGCCTAACAACTACCTAGGCAACTCGGCACAGCCTAAGAAACTAGCTAGCCTGAAGATAGAAAAATAGGCCTGACTTGCCCCAGAGAAATTCCCCAAAGGAAAAGGCAGCCCCCCACATATAATGACTGTGAGTAAGATGAAAAGACAAAACGTAGGGATGAAATAGATTCAGCAAAGTGGGGCCCGATATTCTAGGACAGAGCGAGGACAGTAAAGCGAACTTTGCAGTCTACAAAAAACCCTAAAGCAAAACCACGCAAAGGGGGCAAAAAAAACCCACCGTGCCGAACTAACGGCACGGCGGTACACCCTTTGCGTCTCAGAGCTTCCAGCAAAACAAAAGACAAGCTGGACAGAAAAAAAAGCAACAAAAAAGCAAAAGGCACTTAGCTATACAGAGCAGCAGGTCACAGGAACAATCAGCAGAAGCTCAGATCCAACACTGAAACATTGACAAGGAGCAAGGATAGCAGCATCAGGCGGAGTTAAGTAATGAAGCAGTTAACGAGCTCACCAGAACACCTGAGGGAGGAAGCTCAGAAGCTGCAGTACCACTTGTGACCACAGGAGTGAATTCAGCCACAGAATTCACAACAGTACCCCCCCCTTGAGGAGGGGTCACCGAACCCTCACCAGAGCCCCCAGGCCGACCAGGATGAGCCGCATGAAAGGCACGAACAAGATCGGAAGCATGAACATCAGAGGCAAAAACCCAGGAATTATCTTCCTGAGCATAACCCTTCCATTTAACCAGATACTGGAGTTTCCGTCTAGAAACAGGAGAATCCAAAATCTTCTCCACAATATACTCCAATTCCCCCTCCACCAAAACCGGGGCAGGAGGCTCAACAGATGGAACCATAGGTGCCACGTATCTCCGCAACAACGACCTATGGAATACATTATGTATGGAAAAGGAGTCTGGGAGGGTCAAACGAAAAGACACAGGATTGAGAACCTCAGAAATCCTATACGGACCAATAAAACGAGGTTTAAATTTAGGAGAGGAAACCTTCATAGGAATATGACGAGAAGATAACCAAACCAGATCCCCAACACGAAGTCGGGGACCCACACGGCGTCTGCGATTAGCGAAAAGTTGAGCTTTCTCCTGGGACAAGATCAAATTGTCCACTACATGAGTCCAGATCTGCTGCAACCTAACCACCACAGAATCCACACCAGGACAGTCCGAAGACTCAACCTGTCCTGAAGAGAAACGAGGATGGAACCCAGAATTGCAAAAAAATGGAGAAACCAAGGTAGCCGAGCTGGCCCGATTATTAAGGGCGAACTCAGCCAACGGCAAAAAGGACACCCAATCATCCTGGTCTGCAGAAACAAAACATCTCAGATATGTTTCCAAGGTCTGATTGGTTCGTTCGGTCTGGCCATTAGTCTGAGGATGGAAAGCCGAGGAAAAGGATAGGTCAATGCCCATCCTACCACAAAAGGCTCGCCAAAACCTTGAAACAAACTGGGAACCTCTGTCAGAAATAATATTCTCAGGAATGCCATGCAACCGAACCACATGCTGAAAGAACAAAGGTACCAAATCAGAGGAGGAAGGCAATTTAGCCAAGGGCACCAGATGGACCATTTTAGAAAAGCGATCACAGACCACCCAAATGACTGACATCTTTTGAGAAACGGAAAGGTCAGAAATGAAATCCATCGAAATATGTGTCCAAGGCCTCTTTGGGACCGGCAAGGGCAAAAGCAACCCACTGGCACGAGAACAGCAGGGCTTAGCCCTAGCACAAATCCCACAGGACTGCACAAAAGTACGTACATCCCGTGACAGAGATGGCCACCAGAAGGATCTAGCCACTAACTCTCTGGTACCAAAGATTCCAGGATGACCAGCCAACACCGAACAATGAAGTTCAGAGATAAGTTCATTAGTCCACCTATCAGGGACGAACAGTTTCTCTGCTGGACAACGATCAGGTTTATTCGCCTGAAATTTTTGCAGCACCCGCCGCAAATCAGGGGAGATGGCAGACACAATGACTCCTTCCTTGAGGATACCCGCTGGCTCAGATAAACCCGGAGAGTCGGGCACAAAACTCCTAGACAGAGCATCCGCCTTCACATTTTTAGAGCCCGGAAGGTACGAAATCACAAAGTCGAAGCGGGCAAAAAATAACGACCAACGGGCCTGTCTAGGATTCAAGCGCTTGGCAGACTCGAGATAAGTCAAGTTCTTATGATCAGTCAATACCACCACGCGATGCTTAGCTCCTTCAAGCCAATGACGCCACTCCTCGAATGCCCACTTCATGGCCAGCAACTCTCGATTGCCCACATCATAATTACGCTCAGCGGGCGAAAACTTCCTGGAAAAGAAAGCACATGGTTTCATCACTGAGCAATCAGAACCTCTCTGTGACAAAACCGCCCCTGCTCCAATCTCAGAAGCATCAACCTCGACCTGGAACGGAAGAGAAACATCTGGCTGACACAACACAGGGGCAGAACAAAAACGACGCTTCAACTCCTGAAAAGCTTCCACAGCAGCAGAAGACCAAATAACCAAATCAGCACCCTTCTTGGTCAAATCGGTCAATGGTTTGGCAATGCTAGAAAAATTACAGATGAAGCGACGATAAAAATTAGCAAAGCCCAGGAACTTTTGCAGACTTTTCAGAGATGTCGGCTGAATCCAATCCTGGATGGCTTGGACCTTAACTGGATCCATCTCGATAGTAGAAGGGGTAAAGATGAACCCTAAAAATGAAACTTTCTGCACACCAAAGAGACACTTTGATCCCTTCACAAACAAAGAGTTAGCACGCAGAACCTGAAAAACCATTCTGACCTGCTTCACATGAGACTCCCAATCATCTGAGAAGATCAAAATGTCATCCAAGTAAACAATCAGGAATTTATCCAGATACTCACGGAAGATGTCATGCATAAAAGACTGAAACACAGATGGAGCATTGGCAAGTCCGAACGGCATCACTAGATACTCAAAATGACCCTCGGGCGTATTGAATGCAGTTTTCCATTCATCTCCTTGCCTGATTCTCACCAGATTATACGCACCACGAAGATCTATCTTAGTGAACCAACTAGCCCCCTTAATCCGAGCAAACAAGTCAGATAACAATGGCAAGGGATACTGAAATTTAACAGTGATCTTATTAAGAAGGCGGTAATCAATACACGGTCTCAGCGAACCATCCTTCTTGGCTACAAAGAAGAACCCTGCTCCCAGTGGTGATGACGATGGGCGAATATGTCCCTTCTCCAGGGATTCCTTCACATAACTGCGCATAGCGGCGTGTTCGGGCACGGATAAATTAAATAATCGACCTTTAGGGAATTTACTACCAGGAATCAAATTGATAGCACAATCACAATCCCTATGCGGAGGTAGAGCATCGGACTTGGGCTCTTCAAATACATCCTGATAATCAGACAAGAACTCTGGGACCTCAGAAGGGGTGGATGACGAAATCGACAAAAATGGAACATCACCATGTACCCCCTGGCAACCCCAGCTGGATACCGACATGGAATTCCAATCCAATCCTGGATTATGGGTTTGTAGCCATGGCAACCCCAACACGACCACATCATGCAGATTATGCAACACCAGAAAGCGAATAACTTCCTGATGTGCAGGAGCCATGCAGATGGTCAGCTGGGCCCAGTATTGAGGTTTATTCTTGGCCAAAGGTGTAGCATCAATTCCTCTCAATGGAACAGGACACCGCAAAGGCCCCAAGAAAAACCCACAACGTTTAGCATAATCCAAATCCATCAGATTCAGGGCAGCGCCCGAATCCACAAACGCCATGACAGAAAACGACGACAAAGAGCATATCAAGGTAATGGACAGAAGGAATTTGGACTGTACAGTACCAATGACGGCAGACCTAGCGGACCGCTTAGTGCGCTTAGGACAAACAGAAATAGCATGAGTGGAATCACCACAGTAGAAACACAGACCATTCAGGCGTCTGTATTCCTGCCGTTCAACTCTAGTGATAGTCCTATCGCACTGCATAGGCTCAGGTTTAACCTCAGGCAGTACCGCCAAATGGTGCACAGATTTACGCTCGCGCAAGCGTCGACCGATCTGAATGGCCAAAGACAAAGACTCATTCAAACCAGCAGGCATAGGAAATCCCACCATGACATCCTTAAGAGCCTCAGAGAGACCCTTTCTGAACAAAGCTGCCAGCGCAGATTCATTCCACTGAGTGAGTACTGACCATTTCCTAAATTTCTGACAATATACTTCTATATCATCCTGACCCTGGCACAAAGCCAGCAAATTTTTCTCAGCCTGATCCACTGAATTAGGCTCATCGTACAGCAATCCGAGCGCCAGGAAAAACGCATCGACACTACTCAATGCAGGGTCTCCTGGCGCAAGAGAAAATGCCCAGTCTTGAGGGTCGCCGCGCAAAAAAGAAATAATAATCAAAACCTGTTGAATAGGATTACCAGAAGAATGAGGTTTCAAGGCCAGAAATAACTTACAATTATTTTTGAAACTTAGAAACTTAGTTCTATCTCCAAAAAACAAATCAGGAATAGGAATTCTTGGTTCTAACATAGATTTCTGATCAATAGTATCTTGAATTTTTTGTACATTTATAACGAGATTATCCATTGAAGAGCACAGACCCTGAATATCCATGTCCACACCTGTGTCCAGAATCACCCAAATGTCTAGGGGAAAAAAAAAAAGTGAACACAGAGCAGAAAAAAAAAAAAAAAAAAATGATGTCAGAACTTTTTCTTTCCCTCTATTGAGAATCATTAGTGTTGGCTCCTTGTACTGTTATGTTTGCTAATGACAGGTGTTATGAAGGCAATCCAGAAGCACAGTGTGCTTAGCGATCAGAGCGCACACAGTGATCTGACAAATACCCAAAAATACAAGAACGAGCTCTGAGACGTGGAAACTCTGTAGACTGCACACCTGATCCTATCTTAAACACAACTAAAAGCGGCTGTGGATTGCGCCTAACAACTACCTAGGCAACTCGGCACAGCCTAAGAAACTAGCTAGCCTGAAGATAGAAAAATAGGCCTGACTTGCCCCAGAGAAATTCCCCAAAGGAAAAGGCAGCCCCCCACATATAATGACTGTGAGTAAGATGAAAAGACAAAACGTAGGGATGAAATAGATTCAGCAAAGTGGGGCCCGATATTCTAGGACAGAGCGAGGACAGTAAAGCGAACTTTGCAGTCTACAAAAAACCCTAAAGCAAAACCACGCAAAGGGGGCAAAAAAAACCCACCGTGCCGAACTAACGGCACGGCGGTACACCCTTTGCGTCTCAGAGCTTCCAGCAAAACAAAAGACAAGCTGGACAGAAAAAAAAGCAACAAAAAAGCAAAAGGCACTTAGCTATACAGAGCAGCAGGTCACAGGAACAATCAGGAGAAGCTCAGATCCAACACTGAAACATTGACAAGGAGCAAGGATAGCAGCATCAGGCGGAGTTAAGTAATGAAGCAGTTAACGAGCTCACCAGAACACCTGAGGGAGGAAGCTCAGAAGCTGCAGTACCACTTGTGACCACAGGAGTGAATTCAGCCACAGAATTCACAACACCCTTCATCAGGAAAATCCTCATGAAGGGGTCAGATAGACCTTGAAACGTGTTGAATAAACCACCAGAATTCTTCAATTTATCTGAATTTGTATCATTGTGGCAGCGCAGATATAATTCACAAATTATCCTTTACAAACGTTTTGTGAAGCAAACACTTATATATACACTTCTCAAAAAAATAAAGGGAACGCTAAAATCCCACATCCTAGATATCACTGAATGAAATATTCCAGTTGTAAATCTTCATTTATTACATAGTGGAATGTGTTGAGAACAATAAAACCTAAAAATTATCAACGTAAATCACAACTAATACCGCACCTTGATAAAGAGGCGAAACGCGCGTCGGTGGCGGCGTGGGTATGTGTCCTGACTTGGCATAGTATGGGTAAGCACACTTGTGAGCATTTAAGACATCCCTACAAATCGGACTGAAATGCCCGGACTGAATGCAGGTCTCTTGACCCGATTGTGACGGCTTCATATATTTCTATGAAACTGTCACACTTGGGACAGGAGAACAGCAGCTGGTCTGTCAATTGTAGTCCTATCTCAAACCGATTTGTATAGAGGTCTGAATGCGCTCTAAAGATGATGATAACCCTACAACTCCTCTAAGGTGACTCCATGTTGACTTGGAGCCCTAGCCCCAAACAGAACTGAGGCCCGGACACCACTGTCTGCCCTTGCCCCAAACAGAACTGAGGCCCCGACACCATTCCCTCCCTAGCCCCAAAAAGAACTGAGGCCCCGACACCACTGCCCGTCATAGCCCCAAACAGAACTGAGGCCCCGACACCACTGCCTGCCCTAGAGTCAAACAGAACTGAGGCTCCGACACCACTGCCTGCCCTAGTCCCAAACAGAACTGAGGCCTTGACACTGCTGCCTGCCCTAGCCCCAAATAGAACTGAGGCCCCGACACCACTGCCTGCCCTAACCCCAAACAGAACTGAGGCCCCAACACCACTGCCTGCCCTAGTCACAAACAGAACCGAGGCCTGGACACCACTGCCTGCCCTAGCCACAAACAGAACTGAGGCTCTGACACCACTGCCTGCCCTTGACCCAAACAGAACTGAGGCCCGGACATTACTGCCTGCCCTAGCCCCAAACAGAACTGAGGCCCGGATACCACTGTCTGCCCTAGCCCCAAACAGAACTGAGGCCCGGACACCACTGACTGCCCTAGCCCCAAACAGAACCGAGGCCCCGACATCACTGCCTGCATTCTGCTTATAGGTTTTAATGGAACACTACCTGGTTTTATACATTTGTTACAGCACAGTATAATAGATGTCCACTTATAAAAATGTATCTATATTCTATATTAGTCAGCCCTTATTAGAAGAACAAAACTCATATCTGCGGGTTGGATCTGAAAGGGTTTTAGGATTGCAAAACTAATGTTTTTTTTTTCAAGTGACAGCATGCGCCAGCTCAAGATTTGTTACTCCCCCCTCCTCAGCCAATCTATGCTACAAAGCAGCTGCTGGCCTCTTTAATTGCACGAACATGAGAAAGGAAACTCAGTTTTTTTACATAATATGAGGCGATTAGAGCAGGGTTTCAATCAGTAAGGATTCCCCCGGGCAAGGTCTTGTCCCACCAGCACATATAGCATGGCCCGGCTGACACAGAGGTGACTCCAGAACTCAGCGGAGGGGACTGCGGTATGATGCTGCAGATGAGCACCAGCGGTTGCCATGGAGATCTCGGAATACAGCTGAATTTCAAAGAAAGGCCACTTGCAAAAGCACGGGAGCACAGCAGAAATGTAATGAAAACAAGCAGAACGCAGAGAAGCCCCCGCAAGAAAAGTCCCAGATGGAGATTGGGACCATTACATATTATTTTTTTTTTCTGCCTCAAATAAATAAACCAATAATGTATTCGAAAACATATCAGGGCAGAAAAGGTCATAAATGCATATTAATGGAGTCATCAAGGGGAAGGTGTCTGTGTTAAACAGCCGGGAGGCTGAATGGTGGTCTTATTCGGCAGGGCTCCCTTCACGCCTCTGGGGTTTAGTGAGCGCCTTGGGATTTGTTGGAAACATATGCGCTGCTGCTGATGATTGAAAAATTACCACCACAATTAGTCATGGATGGCTGCAGGCAAGACCCCAAAGGCTGCGGACAATGTGATTAAATCCATGTATGTGACAATTAACTCTCCTGCAGGTTTATTCACAGAGGGTGGTGTTTTATGAAGGAAGGAGAGGGAAAGGACACATAATGCAGCAGGATGGATATGATACAGCTGGCTCAATCAATTTTCCGCTGACACTGAATTAATCACACTCAGATTAAACCCATTCTCGGTCCCTTCTCCGCAGCCTGCTCTTCGAATCTGAGATTTTTTGTTAGTGAGGACATGAAAGTATGACAGATTAATTTCCACGTCAGTGTGGAGTTTTTAAGCAAACCACAAATCCGGTTTTTGGTGGTAGCAGGTTCAATTATTTAGTAACGAATCAGCAGGCTTCACATATTTTGTTGCCAGGAATTCCCTCTTGTATCACAGCTGAGTAACTGCGAATATATATTTGTCTAGTTACCAGCAAAAGGGCCAGTGATGTGTATCAGAGGTGCGTCAGTGCCGCGCTGACAGCTTCCGCCGGCTGTTTTACCACTTCGGTATTGTGCTTCCATGGCTGACCTTTTAATGCATGATTATTTTTTGCTAAATGATCTCAGCACAAATAATTAAAACTCAGCGGAAGCATGAAGACATCCAGTTGTCATACTATCTGCACTAATATTGGCTATGGAGTGAAATGTAGTTATTTTGCATCTAGCTCCTTGGATCTGGCCGCTATGGATGTCCTGTAAAGACTTCTAAGGCTATGTGCACACGTTTAGTATTTGGGGCACAAATACGCTGTGGAAAATAGCCACATTTTTGTGTTTTTTTCTTTCTTTTTAACGTGTTTTGGTGCAGATTTTCTGCCAGTTGTTAGAATGAGTGAAATCTGCAGCAAAAGCGCTGAATTGACACTGACCCTGAATTCAGGATTCTCATTCACTTTCCTGGCATCAGGATTGCTTCAGGTTTTGTGACATCAGCATAGAAAAAAAACGCAAAAAAATCCAAAACATGTGCACAGGCCCTAAAAGTCTGGATGAGATCTCAGTCCTGTGGACTTGTAGGATTTTCGCCATCATTGCAAGGAAATTGTACATTTTTGGGATGGCCTAGGTTTGTCCCAGAAATGCATTATTGGCTATGCTACAAGAATGTAAAATCTAGCTTGAAATTCACAAAACTGCAAGACACAATATATTAATATATATTAACCCCTTCATGACCAGGGGATTTTTCGTTTTTCCGTGTTCGTTTTTCGCTCCCCTCCTTCCCAGAGCCATAACTTTTTTATTTTTCCGTCAATTTGGCCATGTGAGGGCTTATTTTTTGCGGGACGAGTTGTACTTTTGAACGACATCATTGGTTTTAGCATGTCGTGTACTAGAAAACGGGAAAAAAATTCCAAGTGCGGTGAAATTGCAAAAAAAGTGCAATCCCACATTGGTTTTTTGTTTGGCTTTTTTGCTAGGTTCACTAAATGCTAAAAATGACCTGCCATTATGATTCTCCAGGTCATTACGAGTTCATAGACACCAAACATGACTAGGTTATTTTTTATCTAAGTGGTGAAAAAAAATTCCAAACTTTGCTAAAAAAAAAAAAAAAAAAAAATTGCGCCATTTTCCGATACTCGTAGCGTCTCCATTTTTCGTGATCTGGGGTCGGTTGAGGGCTTATTTTTTGCGTGCCGAGATGACGTTTTTAATGATAGCATTTCGGTGCAGATACGTTCTTTTGATCGCCCGTTATTGCATTTTAATGCAATGTCGCGGCGACCAAAAAAACGTAATTCTGGCGTTTCGAGTTTTTTTCCCGCTACGCTGTTTAGCGATCAGGTTAATACTTTTTTTTATTTGATAGATCGGGCAATTCTGAGCGCGGCGATACCAAATATGCGTAGATTTGATATTTTTTTTATTGATTTATTTTGATTGGGGCGAAAGGGGGGTGATTTAAACTTTTATGTTTTTTTTATTTTTTTCACATTTTTTTAAACTTTTTTTTTAACTTTTGCCATGCTTCAATAGCCTCCATGAGAGGCTAGAAGCAGGCACAAGCCGATCGGCTCTGCTACATAGCAGCGATCTGCTGATCGCTGCTATGTAGCAGAATTGCACGTGTGCTGTGAGCGCCGACCACAGGGTGGCGCTCACAGCGACGGGCAATCAGTAACCATAGAGGTCTCAAGGACCTCTATGGCTACAATGGAGACGCATCGCCGACCCCCGGACATGTGACGGGGGTCGGCGATGACGTCATTTCCGGCCGCCCGGCCGGAAGCGGTAGTTAAATGCCGCTGTCTGCGTTTGACAGCGGCATTTAACTAGTTAATAGGTGCGGGCAGATCGCGATTCTGCCCGCGCCTATTACGGGCACATGTCAGCTGTTCAAAACAGCTGACATGTCCCGGCTTTGGTGCGGGCTCACCGCGGAGCCCTGCATCAAAGCAGGGGAGCCGGCATCGGACGGTATAGTACGTCCGATGCCGGTAAGGGGTTAATATAATAAAGCAGTACCTGCTCTGCTCAGATAGGTAATGGGTCCTATTTTGTTGTTTCTGATGACAAGCATAGTTGGTCTACAGCATTGTAGGGAAACTGTTATGTGATTCATGCTGCCCAAACCATGCAGCATGGATGAAAGCATGCCTGGACGATTGCAGCCAGGTTCATCCTTCTCTGAAATGCTTGTTTCAGAGAAAATGTAGCTAAAGGGGCAGCGCAGGACCCTGGCAAGCTTCTACCCGCTGTTCTCCAGGTCATTGACGGGTCTCTCCCATAGCGGGAAGCCGGTCAGTGACCTGCGGCGTCACTAAGAGAGACCAGCCAATGGAGCTTTGGACAAGTCTTGTCTCTTTTTATGGTCCCTGGACGTACCATCTAACAATATTTCCTCTGAAGAGCTGGGGTGTTTCAAAGAAAACTATACCTGGCTTCAGTCGTTCTGCTCTGATTCATGCTGCCTGTGGTTTGGGCAACATGATAGGTGGGACAAGTCTCCTTAAAAACACGACTCAACAGAACCATTATTTGCCAATACCAGTGCATATGTTCGAGTTTTCAGCCATAGCTATACCTCCCATCAAAGGCTTGAGTGTTGAGTATATGGCGCCTAGTGACGCTTTCTTCTATGCTTCTGCTATGGTGGGCTTATTGAAGCAACTACAGTAGATACATTCATAGAGTTAGGCTAAATTCACACTGGGCGTTTTTGCTGCTTTTTTATGCTAATTTTTAGCTGAATTTGCCAGTACCAGCTATGTCTATGAGATTTCAGAAATGTCGTGCACACAGGTTTAGTTTTTTGTCCTCAGTATTTTGTGCTTTGCTTGTTTTTTTTTTAGCTATAGAGCATGTCACTTCTTTCCGCATTTTTTCAACGTTTTTCACCCATTGAATGGAAAAAAAACACAGCAAAACCACCACAAAAAACACAGCAAAACCACCACAAAAAACACAGCAAAACCTGCGTTTTTGCCAGAGCTTCTTTCCTGCTAAACACTTATGTTTTGCTGCTGAAAAAAAAACGCCTAGTATGAACTTAGCCTAAAGCTTTCCCTTTCAGGAATATTGTTTTCTATGCATAGACACTGTTGTATATTGATATGATATACTATATGTAGTTTATGATAATGACTCATAATAACTAAGGTTTTAAGGAACTTGCAGTATATGTGTTTATAGTCTGTCTGAATAATCCGGCTTTCAGTCACTGAGTGTTGGTCTACCGGCTATTATTGAATTCTTGTCTACCTTTATTAACTTTGGGTGCAGGTAAGCAGCAGTCTTTGTAGTAGTTTTATATTGTACTTTTTATGTAGTGGATAAAACATAAGATGTGTCCTGTGATCTAACAGCTAAATAATTACCATAAATCAAATTGTCTGTCCTTAATGTGCTTATATCTAATCATGTTAGATTTCTATCGCATTTACATGTATATTATCAACACCATCTTGGCTAAAACTCGTATCACAGATGTGGCTCGGCCCCCGTGGGAGGTTAGGATGACATTAATTGCTGAAGCAGTGACAGGGATAGCACAGAGAGTCACAATTATCTCCATCCATCTGACATTCCAAAGTTGACATTGGGGCGATTTGTTGTTCTCATCTCTTTGTCTGGTGATCAGAGGTTTCTTGAAGCTGATGTAAATTTTTCACATACTTTTCTCCGAAATCACAACCCTTCGACGCTCTATGTCTACAACACACTTGTCCTGAGATGTTTACAAGATAATTCTGTTGTCACATATGACATGATGAAATATTGCATCATCTCAGGCTTTAGCATGACTTTTTATAGATAGATCAGGACCCTACGGATGAATCTTGCAACTGGACGCGAGTTGTGTGTGAATTTACCACTGTGCTTTTACAAAACCATGGCTTAAAAAAATAGCTTTATTACTATCCAAATTTTTCATATAGTTCCTATGTGTCTTTGAATGTTCTTCAAGCACCAGAGTTAAAAGGGTTCTCTAGGAATAGAAGAGATCCTGATCAAGCTTTTAAAGGCAGCTAGTCCAAAATGTATAGCATCAAGTACATATACATCAAGTACACCGATGCCTCTACCCTGTGCCAGTCATTACACTGGCTACCCATCCACTCCAGAATCCAGTACAAAACTACTACCCTCATCCACAAAGCACTCCATGGCTCAGCACCACCCTACATCTCCTCCCTGGTATCAGTCTACCACCCTACCCGTGCCCTCTGCTCCGCTAATGACCTCAGGTTAGCATCCTCAATAATCAGAACCTCCCACTCCCGTCTCCAAGACTTTACACGTGCTGCGCCGATTCTTTGGAATGCACTACCTAGGTTAATACGATTAATCCCCAATCCCCACAGTATTAAGCGTACCCTAAAAACTCATTTGTTCAGACTGGCCTACCGCCTCAATGCATTAACCTAACGATCCCTGTGTGGCCTATTTATAATAAAAAAAAAAAAAAAAAAAGGTTCCTCGCATCATGTTCTCATACACTTTATGCAGTATTAGCCCTCTGTGTCTGTACTGCTACATACTGGTTCATGCAGCTTTACATGAACACCTGAGCCTTACACTATAGCTGGTCCGAATAACTAAAGCAATTGTTACCATCCACCTCTCGTGTCTCCCCTTTTCCCCATAGTTTGTAAGCTTGCGAGCAGGGCCCTCACTCCTCCTGGTATCTGTTTTGAACTGTATTTCTGTTATGCTGTAATGTCTATTGTCTGTACAAGTCCCCTCTATAATTTGTAAAGCGCTGCGGAATATGTTGGCGCTATATAAATAAAAATTATTATTATTATTATTATTATTATTATTATTATTATATATACAGTGCTCAGCTTATATGAGTACATCCCCATTGAAAAGTAAACTTTTAAGCAATATCTCAATAAATGCAAGAATATTTTCCAACATTTTGACAAGACTGAGTTTCATATAACATTTTTAACCCATAACATGAAAGTAAAGTTAACAATATAACTTTCATTACAAAGCCAAATCTGACCAGTGTCAATATGTAGTAACTAGATGGTGGCGCGATTCTAACGCATTGGGTATTCTAGAATATGTATTTGTATGTATATAGCAGCCACATAGTATATAGCACAGGCCACGTAGTATATAGGAGCCATGTAGTCAGGCTTGATTTAAATCAGTGATTTAAATCAAAGTTTCTACCTAACTGAATTTGACTCCGCAGAGGTCCCAGCCTCTTCTTCGCGGCAAAAATGTTACAACATGAACAGAGTTGAGAAAAAGACCTTAATCCTATTGTTCTACAAACCTATGAATACAGAATCAACCCCTTCAGTGCCAAGTCCAAGAAGTTAGACAATATGTTTCTGATTGTTTGGAGTGGAATAGATCTGCACAACACAAGAAGAATGTGAATCTAAGTGTGAGGAGGAGGAAGGGCAAGCAGACAAGAAAATGAAAGTGAAACTTTGAGCACAATACTGCAGCATAGCCACAGACAGACAAGTCTGGATCTGTTTGTGTGTACGATCTGAGGTTTATTACATTCTTTCCTTATAATGGCAGCAGGCTGTAAAAGAGACCCAGTTTGGGAATATTTTAATGAAGCTCCTTCGCCTATCGGTAAGGCAGGCATGCGTGCAAAATGCAAACGATGCAACAAAGAGATGCAAGGCCTGGTGGCGCGAATGAGGCAACATCATGAGAAGTGCGGTGATGAAGATGAGCTTCATTAAAATATTCCCAAACTATATATCTTGTTTGCTATCAATGGCCACATTTGTGGGAGTATTTTGTAGTATGGTATTCCCTCTGTTAGGTTGTATTTGTTTATGCTTAGTATTTCTTATACTGTATATATGTGTTATATAGTAAATAGTAAAATAGAATTACCGTATATAATCGAGTATAAGCCGACCCGAGTATAAGCCGACCCCCCTAATTTTGCCACAAAAAACTGGGAAAACGTAATGACTTGATTATAAGCCTAGGGTGCGAAATGCAGGAGCTACCGGTAAATGTCAAAAGTAAAAATAAATACCAATAAAAGTAAAATGAATTGAGACATCAGTAGGTTAAGTGTTTTTGATTATCCATATTGAATCGGGAGCCCCATATCATGCTCCATAAAGTTTATGATGGCCCCATAAGATGCTCCATATTAAAATATGCCCCATATAATCCTGCATAAAGGTTAATACAGTAATATCCCCATAAGATGCTCCATAGACACATTTGCCCAATATAATGCTTCACAAATGTTGATTATGGCCCCATAAGATGCTCCATAAAGATATTTGCCCCATATAGTGCTGCACAAACGTTATGGCCCCATAAGATACTCCAGACAGACATTTGCCCCATATAATGCTGCCCAAATGTTAATTATGGCCCCATAAGATGCTCCATAAAGATATTTGCCCCATATAATGCTGCACAAACATTATGGCCCCATAAGATACTCCATACAGGCATTTGCCCAATATAATGCTGCACAAACGTTAATTATGGCCCCATAAGATGCTCCATAAAGATATTTGCCCAATATAATGCTGCACAAACGTTAATTATGGCCCCATAAAATGCTCCATACAGACACTTGCCCCATATAGTGCTGCACAAATGTTGATTATGGCCCCATACAGACACTTGCCCCATATAGTGCTGCACAAATGTTATGGCCCCATAAGATGCTCCATACAGACACTTACCCCATTTGCTTTTCCTGCGATAAAAAAAATCACATACTCACCTCTCTGTTGCTCAGGCCCCCGACACTTTCAATATTCACCTGACTTCATTCCGGCGCCGCTCCATCTTCAGCATATTCTGCACTAACATTCAGGCAGAGGGCGCGCACTAACCACGTCATCTAGCCCTCTGATCTGAGCGTCACTGCAGAAGATGCTGAAGACGGAGCGGCACCGGAACAAGGAGCAGGTGAATATCGCGCAGCGCTCCCCCTCCCCATTATACTCACCTGCTCCTGGCACTGTGCAGTCCCTGCTTCCCGGCGCGGCAGCTTCTTCCTGTACTGAGCGGTCACCGTTACCGCTCATTACAGTAATGAATAAGCGGCTCCACCCCTATGGGAGGTGGAGCCGCATATTCATTACTGTAATGAGCGGTACCATGTGACCGCTCAGTACAGGAAGAAGCTGGGGAGCCAGGGACCGCGCCAGGAGCAGGTAAGTATAATTACACAGCCCCCGCTTTCCTCCCCTGCCGACCCCTGGGTATGACTCGAGTATAACCCGAGAGGGGGACTTTCGTCCCCAAAAAATGGGCTAAAAATCTTGGCTTATACTCGAGTATATACGGTAATCCAGAGTTAGTCCACATTATATTAAAGAGTTATTCCTAAAATAGCTAGTTATTTATCCTATGGATCGGAGTCATCTTGCTATGGGTCTCATGGCTGGGACCCCCAGTGATCCCCAGCACTGGAATATGGAACCCGGAGAATGGAATCTTCAAAATCCCTTACTGAATGGAACACATACTAGAACTTCTCTCCATTCATTGTCTAATGGACTACTGGAAAGATCAGAGTACATCACTCGGCTATTTCAGGCAGTCCCATTGACAATGAGTGGTGCTGAAGTTGAGCATGTACACCTCTGCTCCATTCAGGTAGAAGCTGCATAGCCCTGTTCTAAGAAATTCCAGCAATCCAGCAATTTATCCCTTATCCTACAGATAGCGGATGGCTTGTGATTGTGGGATTGAATCTTTTAATACTAACTGACCAGTGTCCAATATGCCCATATTTACAAGTTATATACAGCATAAAGCATATATTGACTTTAATCCAACTGCAATTTGTGTACAAGCCAACCACCTCAGACCTCATCGCATTGACAGCTTGCTGCTTCTTCTGAGATAAACCCCTTAAGTCAATTTGTTCAACCAACTATAAAGAAGTGGACATGGCAAGTGTTTGAAACTTATGGATTTTGATGCACATTAATTATGGATTTCACCCATTGTATTGAAGAGAGTTCTCAATAGGTCCTTGAGGAGATAAAGCTGGTGTAGGGAGTCTTATAGGCAAACTATGCAAGTTAACTTACCATATATACCCGAGTATAAGCCGACCCAAGTATAAGCCGAGGTACCTAATTTTGCAATGGAAAACTGTATAAGATTATTGACTCGAGTATAAGCCGGGTATGTATTGTCCCCTCATCCTTGTCCCGGTAAGCGTGGTTCCCCCGTCCTGCTCTGTGTGGCTCCCCCTGTTGTATGCATGACTCCCGTGTCCCATCCTTGTATGCATAGCTCGGCTCCCACGGTCCCATCCTCGTATGCTCGGCTCCCCCTGTCCCATCTTTGTATGCATGGCTCAGCTCCCCCGGTCCCATCCTTGTATGCTCGGCTCCCCCGGTCCTATCATTGTATGCTCGGCTCCCCAGTCCCATCCTTGTATGCATAGCTCCCTCATCCTCCCCCGTCATACTCACCCTCCTCACTCCGTTGCTGAATGTCCCTGCATCTCCATTGTCTGGGCGCGGCAGTTCTTCCTGTGCTGAGCGGTCACGTGGTACCTCTCTTTAAGGTCATAAATATGCGCTCCATGCCTATGGGAGTGGAGACGCGTCCGTATTCATGACCTTAATGAGCGGTACCACCTGACCGCTGAGCACAGGAACAGGACAGAGCTGCCGGCGCCGGGTCAGAGATGCAGTGATGAAGATGCAGCGATGGAGGGTGAGTATTGATGTCTTCTGGAAGCCAGCGGCTGCAGCTGTCACTGTGCTACAGCCGCTGGCTCCCCGCTTCCCCTTCCCCGCCGGCTTTCTGGACCATGACTCGTGTATAAGCTGAGGGAGGCGTTTTCAGCACAAAAAGATGTGCTGAAAATCTCGGCTTATACACGAGTATATACGGTACATTCAAAAGGTAAAAACGGTCTCTCTGGGGCCATCTATAGGTAGCTCAATGAATGAGCTGATAAATAGTCTTGAAACATAAGTAGTATTTTAGACAAAACGTAGACACCCATCCTAGTCATTGAGTCTTCATGCTTAGGGGTTTCTTTTTTAAAAACACAGATCAACAATGAAAAAAAAAATCAAACTAAAAATAGTGCTCCCTCCTCACCTTCGTTGTTTTTTTTTTTTTTTTAAGGGAACCTGTCAGGCTATTTATGGTGCGCAATCTACAGATAGCATGAATCGCAGCCTAACTGCATGCATGCAGACAGATATATTTTTCTCTGAAACACTTTGTTTCAAAGGTGATATACCCTTGGGTATACTAATAGATCACAGACTGTGATCAACAGCGTGATGCAGCAACAAAAAATGCAAACACAGTTCTAGGATGTATTAGGAGAAGCATAGAATATTGATAACGTGAAGTAATTATCCCCCTCTACTCCTCCTTGGTCAGACCTCATCTGGAATACTGTTAATAAGATGGGACAGTTCTGGGTACCACATTTTAAAAAAGACATTGAAAAACTGGAGCAAGTTCAGAGAAGAGCGACCAGGATGGTGAGTGGACTGCAAACTATGTCCTACGAGGAACGGTTAAAGGATCTGGGAATGTTTAGCTTGAAAAAAAGAAGGCTAAGAAGAGACTTAATAGCTGTCTACAAATATCTGAAGGGATGTCACAGTGTAGAGGGATCATCATTATTCTCATTTGCACATGGAAACACGAGAAGCAATGAAATGAAAGTTAAAGAGGGAAGATACAGATTAGATATTAGAAAAAACTTGTTGACAGTGAGGATGATCAATGAGTGGAACTGGCTGCCGCCAGAGGTGGCGAGTTCTCCTTCATAGGAAGTCTTCAAACAGAGGCTGGACAAACATCTGTCTGAGATGGTTTAGTGAATCCTGCATTGAGCAGGGGGTTGGACATGATTACCCTGGAGATCCCTTCCAACGCTAACATTCTATGATTCTAAATACCCTTGAAGATCTGGTTGGGGACTATAGCCAGAGAAAAGACTAGACCAACTTTGCCCCGCCCGCACTTACCTTTGCCACTACAGTTTTTTCCCTTGCGTATATATAGGAAAGATCTGTCAACCTCCAGCTGAAGCTCTTGGAATTGCCACCTGGGGACTTAGTTGGACTTGTCTATCTCTGGCTATGGATTCCGCCTGATTCTTCAAAGGTATTGTAGTAGATCAGCTCACTTGGCTATACACAGAAATAAACACGGCAACATTAACATTAGGAATGTCCTTGGTTTATAACATGCAGCATAAACCAAGGTGAAGCACAAAGTAAACGCGGCCCTCTGGGCAAAAGAGCAAAACAAAAACGGTAGGACTAAGCACAGTCCTTGTATTAATGGGGATCAGCCAACTCATCATTAGCAAGACCTACGGTTTAGGTATCAGCAAACCACAAACAGTATCTTGGAGTGTTCCTCTCCAGACACTGAATAACTACTGCCTATGGAGGTCAGCTACTTAAGCCCCTGACCATACCCTGGGGTTGAGATTAGGTGGACATCCTCCCATCCGCTCCATGGATGTTCACATAAAACTCAGCCCATTATACAAATTAGCTGTTAACTCCTCACCGCACTTAGTGTGCTGGAGGAAAATCTCTGGGTTTTATATCACTGACGCCCTTAAGCACAGTGAGACATATCTCCCCTCCAGCACTTTACCAGTGACTTTGTCCCAGTATATTGTCTCTGAAACATCGGAGCATTTGATTAAATAATATACCTGACTGTAGTTGTGCAGCCAGGTTACTATTCAGGCTAGCCGTGGTTTGGGCAGCATGAATCACCTGACAGGTTCCCTTTAACCCATTTTCTTACACACTACGGTCATATATTGTTTTGCTCATTTCAGTCATTTCCTCAGATTGTAGTGAATTATACCAGCTCCTATGAGTAAAACGTCACTGTGGTCACTGGGTTGCCGAACATATCTCCATGTGATACAGGAATATGAAAGGATTCACACCAGAAGCCAAAAATAGGATCGTCGACACTAACTGTTTTGAATATTGACGAAGATGTTAGTATTTTTTTTGCGATGTACCAGCTATGGGAGGTATAACGCGTCACGAACATGAATCGAGGCAGGAAATGAAAGTTAAAGGCACCAGGGAGATGCCTTCTACAGTTTCAGAAGTGCTGCTGTTTTTAGTCCTGTTTAGAAAAGGTTTCACATTCGCAGGCTTATTGATTACTTTGCCTCATGTGCCCTTGGTTGCTAAGCATCACAACCACCATTTGTTTTTGGGAGGATAGAAAGTTTATGTAAGAAAATATTCAAGGCGTATGGATTTTTATGCCAGCTGGACATTGCTTAAAAGCATGTTCCATGCTCCATAAATCACATTTAATTATTTTTTCAGTTAAATGACACTTCGATTTTTGAAGATCTTGTGAAGTCGCGTCTCATGTCCTTACTGTTCACTGAATGAAGCTCACCTCTACTAAGAAAAGAGACAAAAATGGAGATATTAGAAGCCAACATTCTTTATAGCGAAAAGATCTGTATGTTTATATATCAAGGAGCAATCTGCATCCATGACTTTGCTAGTTACGACAAATATAATGAAACAAACACAGTCCTCTGATCGTACTACATACTAAGGGATGTTTTCATGCTGCATCCTCTACCCTACCCTGTTATGTGCAGCACTGCACCTTGGCCAATGTCATTGTTATTCCATTTGCATCCGAAAGGGTCAACATCACTTCTGTTTCCAGGCTAAACCCTCTTTGATTTTGGCAGTATCTTATGTGCATTTTATAAATTTGTGTTTAAAGAGAATCTGTGACTCACTCACTGGAAAAAATGGAGTTAAATGCTTTGTAAAAATCTCTGAGCTTTCCTGATTCTATTGCTGTTTTCCGTTTTGCGCTGCATCACTCCATTACAGAGATATTCATATTTGTTGCATTTGGAGCATAGTATGTGAAATCTCTCCTTGCTGACCAACTAGGCCCCAGCTCATGAGTGCACTGCTCCAAATCTCTGTTTAGCTTCTTTTTTTTAAATTGCATTTGTTAACAGGGTTGGCATTCAGCCATTTCTTATCAGTTATTCAAATCATAGCCGGTTCACAGAACCAGCAAGAATTGCCCCGATCTGGTTCGAAAGTCGGCATCTGCTCTACGAGGTGTCTCTCAGGGGGCATTACAATTCTTCAGCAGAAGGAGTACTGTGCCACCCGCTGACAGCCGAGAACCTGGGAGACATGGGAGATATATGGGAGACAAGAATGGAAGATATATGGGAGATATAGGGGACATATTGGGATCTGGATGGGAGATATATGGGTAAACAGTATGGGGGACCTATGGGGGCCAGGATGGAAGAAATATGGGGGACCAGGATAGAAGATATTTGTAGACCAGTAACGGAGATATAGGGGACTTGGATGATAGACACATGAGGACCAGCATGGGAGACATATGGGACCATGATGGAGCACATATGAGCACCAGGATGGGATACACATGGGAACCAGGATGGGAGATACAGTACAGACCAAAAGTTTGGACACACCTTCTCATTTAAAGATTTTTTTGTATTTCCATGACTATGAAAATTGTACATTCACACTGAAGGCATCAAAACTATTTATTAACACTTCTTTTTTTTGGAAGTGCATTGAACAGCAAGGTGGATTGCTGCTGAGGGGAAAGAGAAAAAAAAATCTCATTAAATTTTCAGCTTAGCGAGTGTGAACGAGCTGTGACCTAAGCGTAAGTGCGAACGGCGGTAAGTGTAACTTGTCATTCAGTGACTTTGGATTCAGGAAGTTTCAAAACGGAGGAAGTACTGAATTGCTGTCTGTGTTTTATTGATACTTTGCATTTATTTATTTTTTTAACTTTCCTGTCTGGTGTAATCCCCATTAGGAAATGTGCTCCACTATTGTTAATGCCATCCAGTGTACATCTTGTCACATGTATGCAGTCCTTGATCAGCCGGTCGAGGGTGCATACTGCTGTGCGAGATGTGAGCACGTTGTGCATTTGGAAACCCAGACTCTGAATCTAAATGTGCAGCTTGCAACACTGAGATCCATTGACAATATGGAAAGGAGTCTTCTGCTCACTGAGCAGACACTCAATAGGATAGGTGAGGGGGGATGGTAGCATGGAGCTGCAGGACAGTGAAGTAGCAAGCTGGGTGACAGTTAGGAAGCGGGGTAAAGGGAAGAGTGACAATGGGGCTAGTCCTGATCTGGCACACCCCAATAAGTTTGCTAAGTTGGCAGATGAGGGGGGTGCCAGTACAGGGGTAGCACTGCTGCAGCCAGGCATGTCCTCTGAAAGCCGGAGGAGTGACTGCTCCAGTAAGGAGGGGAATAGGAGAGCAGGGCAGGCCAGACAGGTGCTGGTAGTGGGGGACTCAATTATTAAAGGAACAGATAGGGCAATCTGTCACAAAGACAGGGATCACTGAACAGTGTGCTGCCTACCTGTGCTCGAGTCCGACACATCGCTGATCGGGTGGACAAATTACTGGGAGGGGCTGGTGAGGACCCAGCAGTCATGGTGCACATTGGCACAAATTACAAAGTTAGAGGTAGGTGGAGGGTCCTTAAAAACGATTTCAGGGAATTAGGCTACAAACAAGGACCTCCAACGTGGTATTTTCTGAAATACTGCCTGTACCACGTGCCATGCCAGAGAGGCAACGGGAGATTAGGGAGGTTACTAAGTGGCTCAAGAATTGGTGTAGGAAGGAGGGGTTTGGGTTCCTGCAGAACTGGGCCGATTTCTCAGTTGGCTACAGGCTCTACGCTAGGGACGGGCTGCACCTTAATGGGGAGGGTGCAGCTGTGTTGGGGGAGAAAATGGCTAGAAGGTTGGAGGAGTGTTTAAACTAGGGAATAGGGGGGAGGGTATTCATTTTATAGGAGGGGAAGATAGTACAGATAGAGACCTGGGCACAAATAAGGAAGTTGGGGGTGGCGGTGGCATGGGGGGTGGGGTTAGAACAATTAATAATTTGAGAAAGAATAGAGGTGCAGGGAGATATATAAAATGTATGTATACTAATGCCAGAAACCTCGCCAACAAAATGGACGAATTCGAATTAATAATGTTGGAGCATAATTATGACATGGTGGGGATATCTGAAACATGGCTGGATGAGAGCCATGACTGAGCTGTTAACTAGCAGGGTATTAGTCTGTTCAGAAATGACTGAATGGATAGGCGAAGGGGAGGGGTGTGTCTGTGTGTAAAATCATCCCCTTTACCCCCAAGGGTGGTTTGCACGTCAATGACCAGGCCAATTTTTACAATTCTGACCACTGTCCCTTTATGAGGTTATAACTCTGGAACGCTTCAACGGATCCTGGTGATTCTGACATTGTTTTCTCATGACATACTGTACTTCATGATAGTGTTAAAATTTCTTTGATATTACCTGCGTTTATTTGTGAAAAAAACGGAAATTTGGCGAAAATTTTGAAAATTTAGCAATTTTCCAACTTTGAATTTTTATGCAATTAAATCACAGAGATATGTCACACAAAATACTTAATAAGTAACATTTCCCACATGTCTACTTTACATCAGCACAATTTTGGAACCAAAGTTTTTTTTTGTTAGGGAGTTATAAGGGTTAAAAGTTGACCAGCAATTTCTAATTTTTACAACACCATTTTTTTTTAGGGACCACATCTCATTGAAGTCATTTTGAGGGGTCTATATGATAGAAAATACCCAAGTGTGACACCATTCTAAAAACTGCACCCCTCAAGGTGCTCAAAACCACATTCACGAAGTTTATTAACCCTTCAGGTGTTTCACGGGAATTTTTGGAATGTTTAAATAAAAATGAACATTTAACTTTTTTTCACAAAAAATTTACTTCAGCTGCAATTTGTTTTATTTTACCAAGGGTAACAGGAGAAAATGGACCCCAAAAGTTGTTGTACAATTTGTCCTGAGTACGCCGATACCCCATATGTGGGGGTAAACCACTGTTTGGGCGCATGACAGAGCTCGAAAGCGAAGGAGGGCAATTTGACTTTTCAATGCAAAATTGCCAGGAATTGAGATGGGACGCCATGTTGCATTTGGAGAGCCACCGATGTGCCTAAACATTGAAACCCCCCACAAGTGACACCATTTTGGAAAGTAGACCCCCTAAGGAACTTATCTAGAGGTGTGGTGAGCACTTTGACCCACCAAGGTCTTCACAGAAGTTTATAATGCAGAGCCATAAAAATAAAACAAAATTTTTTTCCCACAAAAATTATTTTTTAGCCCCCCGTTTTGTATTTTTCCAAGGGTAAAAGGAGAAATTGGACCCCAAATCTTGTTTTCCAATTTGTCCTGAGTACACTGATACCCGATATGTGGGGGGGAACCACCGTTTGAGCGCATGGCAGAGCTCGGAAGAGAAGGAGCATCATTTGGAATGCAGACTTAGATGGATTGGTCTGCAGCTGTCACATTGCGTTTGCAGAGCCCCTAATGTACCTAAACAGTAGAAACCCCCCACAAGTGACTCCATATTGGAAACTAGACCCCTCAAGGAACTTATCTAGATGTGTTGTGAGAACTTTGAACCCCAAAGTGTTTCACTACAGTTTATAACGCAGAGCCGTGAAAATAAAAAAATCTTTTTTTTCCCACAAAAATTATTTTTTAGCCCCCAGTTTTGTATTTTCCCAAAGGTAACAGGAGAAATTGGACCCCAAAAGTTGTTGTCCTATTTGTCCTGAGTACGCTGATACCCCATATGTTGGGGTAAACCCCTGTTTTGGCACACAGGAGAGCTCGGAAGGAAAGGAGCACTGTTTTACATTTTCAACGCAGAATTGGCTGGAATTGAGATCGGACGCCATGTCGCGTTTGGAGAGCGCCTGATGTGCCTAAACAGTGGAAACCCCCCAATTATAACTGAAATCCTAATGCAAACACACCCCTAACCCTAATCCCAATGGTAACCCTAACCACACCTCTAACCCTGACACACCCCTAACCCTAATCCCAACCCTATTCCCAACTGTAAATGTAATCCAAACCCTAACTTTGGCCCCAACCATAACTGTAGCCTTAACCCTAGCCCTAACCCTAACCCTAGCTCTAACCCTAATGGGAAAATGGAAATAAATACATTTTTTTAATTTTTCCCTAACTAAGGGGGTGATGAAGGGGGGTTTGATTTGATTTGATTTGGCAGCCGTCACACACTGAAAGACGCTTTTTATTGCAAAAAATATTTTTTGCGTTACCACATTATGAGAGCTATAATTTTTCCATATTTGAGTCCACAGAGTCATGTGAGGTCTTGTTTTTTGCGGGACGAGTTAACGTTTTTATTGGTAACATTTTCGGGCACGTGACATTTTTTGATCGCTTTTTATTCCGATTTTTGTGAGGCAGAATGACCGAAAACCAGCCATTCATGAACTTCTTTTGCGGGAGGCATTTATACCGTTCTACGTTTGGTAAAATTGATAAAGCAGTTTTATTCTTCGGGTCAGTACGATCACAGTGATACCTCAGTTATATTATTTTTTATGTTTTGGCGCTTTTATACAATAAAAACTATTTTATAGAAAAAATAATTATTTTTGCATCGTTTTATTCGTTACGGACGTGGCAAAACTAAATATGTGTACTTTTATTGTTTTTTTTTTTTTTATTTAGATAAAGAAATTTATGGGAATAATATATATATATATTTTCATTATTAAGGAATTTTTTTTTTTTTTTTTACACATGTGGAAATTTTTTTTTTAATTTTTTTACTTTGTCCCAGGGGGGGACATCACAGATCACTGATCTGACAATTTGCACAGCACTCTGTCAGATCAGTGATCTGACTTAGAGCACTGCATACTTACCAAGCGCCTGCTCTGATTTTCCATGCCAGAAACAAAGCTTCTGGGCATGCTCAGTGTGGAAAAAAGGGATTCGGTCGCCGGAAATGTTCTTTCACACATCAGTTCTGTGCGTTTATTGCCGGAAACGTCCCTTCAGGCTTTTTCGCCGGACACAAAAAACGTTGCAGGAGACTTTTTTGTATCTGGCAAAAAAGCCTGAAGGGACGGATCTGGCACAAAACGGATGAAACGCATGTCCTTCAGGCACAATCCGGCAGTAATACAACGCTATGGGGAAAAAACGGATCAGGCATCAGAAAAAAACTGATCCAGATTGTGCCTGAAACTGCCGGATTGTGCCTGAAACCAAAAACCTGATGTGTGAAAGCAGCCTAAAAAGCAAATCAAAGCAGTAAAGATTGAGACAGAGAGACTTATTGCCAGAGAGAGTAAAAATAATCCCAAAATATTCTTTAACTACGTTATTAGTAAGAAACTAAAAAATGATAGTGTTGCCCCCCTTAAAAATAGTCTGGGTGAAATGGTGGATGAGGATGAGGAAAAAGCCAATATGCTAAATGACTATTTTTCATCAATATTTACACAAGAAAATCCCATGGCAGACAAAATGACTAGTGATAAAAATTCCCCATTAAGTGTCACCTGCTTAACCCAGCAGGAAGTACGTCAGCGTCTAAAAATCACTAAAATTGACAAATCTCCGGGCCCGGAGGTGATACATCCCCGAGTACTGCAGGAATTAAGTACAGTCATTGATAGACCATTATTTTCAATCTTTAAAGACTCCATAATAACAGGGTCTGTACCACAGGACTGGCATATAGCAAATGTGGTGCCAATATTCAAAAAGGGGACAAAAACTGAACTCGGAAATTATAGGCCAGTAAGCTTAACTGTGGGTAAAATCCTGGAGGACATTCTAAGGGACGCTATACTGGAGTATCTGAAGAGGAATAACCTCATGACCCAGTATCAGCACGGGTTTACTAGGGACCGTTCATGTCAGACTAATCTGATCAATTTTTATGAAGAGGTAAGTTCCGGACTGGTCCAATGGAACCCAGTGGACGTAGTGTATATGGACTTTTCAAAAGCTTTTGATACGGTGCCACACAAAAGGTTGATACATAAAATGCGAATAATGGGGATAGGGGAAAATATGTGTAAGTGGATTAAGAGCTGGCTCAGGGATAGGAAACAAAGGGTGGTTATCAATGGAGCACACTCGGACTGAGTCGCGGTTAGCAGTGGGGTACCACAGGGGTCAGTGTTGGGTTCTCTTTTTAACATATCTACTATATAATTGTCTAAGGGTCACTTCCGTCTTTCTGTCTGTCTATCCTTCTGTCTGTCACGGATATTCGTTGGTCGCGGCCTCTGTCTGTCATGGAATCCAAGTCGCTGATTGGTCTCGCCAGCTGCCTGTCATGGCTGCCGCAACCAATCAGCGAAGGCCACAGTCCGATTAGTCCCTCCCCTGCAGCCAGCGCCTGCTCCATACTCCCCGCAGTCACCGCTCACACAGGGTTAATGCCAGCAGTAACGGACCGCGTTATGCTGTGGGTAACTCACTCCGTTACCGCCGCTATTAACCCTGTGTGACCAAGTTTTTACTATTGATGCTGCTTATGCAGCATCAATAGTAAAAACATCTAATGTTAAAAATAATTTAAAAAAATAAAAAATCATTATATACTCACCTTTCGCGACGCTCCGGTGAATGCTCCATGCAAGCGGCAGGTTCCGGTGCCAAGGATGATATGGGAGAAGGACCTTCCATGACGTCATGGTCATGTGACCGTGACGTCATCACAGGTCCTGTGCGCCTGCGCAAGAAGGACCTGCCATGACGTCACCGTCATGTGACCGAACTACAAGGGGCCCTCGGAAGGTGAGTATATGTTTATTTTTTTATTTTTTAACCTGTGACATACGTAGCTGGGCAATATACTACGTGACTGGCCAATAGACTACGTGGCTGGGCAATATACTACGTGGCTCTGTGCTGTATACTACGTCGCTGTGCAATATACTACATGGCTCTGTGCTGTTTACTACATCACTGGACAATATACTACGTCACTGGGCTATATACTACGTGACTGGGCAATATACTACGTCACTGGGCAATATACTACGTAACTGGGCAAGATACTACGTGCCTGGGCAATATACTACGTCACTGGGCAATATACTACGTGGCTGTGCAATATACTATGTGGCTGGGCAATATACTACATGACTGGGCAATATACTACGTGACTGGGCAATATACTACGTGACTGGGCAATATACTATGTGGCTGGGCAATATACTACGTGACTGGGCAATATACTACGTGGCTGGGCAATATACTACGTGGCTGGGCAATATACTACGTGGCTGGGCAATATACTACGTGGCTGGGCAATATACTACGTGGCTGGGCAATATACTATGTGGCTGGGCAATATACTACGTGACTGGGCAATATACTACGTGACTGGGCAATATACTACGTGACTGGGCAATATACTATGTGGCTGGGCAATATACTACGTGGCTGGGCAATATACTACGTGGGCTGTGCAATATGCTACGTGGACATGCATATTCTAGAATACCCAATGCAATAGAATCAGGCCACCATCTAGTTTATTAATGATCTTGTAGGGGGCATACAGAGTAGAATTTCAATATTTGCAGATGACACTAAACTCTGTAGGGTAATCAATACAGAGGAGGACAATTTTATATTACAGGATGATTTATGTGAACTAGAAGCTTGGGCTGACAAATAACACATGAGCTTTAATGGGGATAAATGTAAGGTCATACACTTGGGTAGAAGTAATAAGATGCATAATTATGTGCTTAATTCTAAAACTCTGGGCAAAACCGTCAATGAAAAAGACCTCGGAGTATGGGTGAATGACAAACTCGCATTTAGTGGCCAGTGTCAGGCAGCTGCTACAAAGGCAAATAAAATAATGGGATGCATTAAAAGAGGCATAGATGCACATGAGGAGAACATAATTTTACCTCTATACAAGTCACTAGTTCGACCACACTTAGAATACTGTGCATAGTTCTGGTCTCCGGTGTATAAGAAAGACATAGCTGAGCTGGAGCGGGTGCAGAGAAGAGCGACCAAGGTTATTAGAGGACTGGGGGGTCTGCAATACCAAGATAGATTATTACACTTAGGGCTATTTTGTTTGGAAAAACGAAGGCTAAGGGGTGATCTTATTTTAATGTATAAATATATGAGGGGACAGTACAAAGACCTTTCTGATGATCTTTTTAATCATAGACTTGAGACAGGGACAAGGGGGCATCCTCTACGACCGGAGGAAAGAAGGTTTAAGCATAATAACAGACGCAAATTCTTTACTGTAAGAGCAGTGAGACTATGGAACTCTCTGCCGTATGATGTTGTAATGAGTGATTCATTACTTAAATTTAAGAAGGGACTGGATGCCTTTCTTGAAAAGTAATATTGTTGTTTTAACCCCTTCACGACATTAGACGTATCCATACGTCATGGTCGGTTGGTACTTACTGACCTATGATATGTATGGGTATGGATATGTCATGGTGATTTTGCGTGCACCAAGGCTGTGCGCATGCAATCGCCGCCGGGTTTCAGCTGATTCTGACAACTGCAACCGACCGACACTTTAACCCCCTAAATACTGCAATCATAGTAACATAGTAACATAGTAACATAGTTAGTAAGGCCGAAAAAAGACATTTGTCCATCCAGTTCAGCCTATATTCCATCATAATAAATACCCAGATCTACGTCCTTCTACAGAACCTAATAATTGTATGATACAATATTGTTCTGCTCCAGGAAGACATCCAGGCCTCTCTTGAACCCCTCGACTGAGTTCGCCATCACCACCTCCTCAGGCAAGCAATTCCAGATTCTCACTGCCCTAACAGTAAAGAATCCTCTTCTATGTTGGTGGAAAAACCTTCTCTCCTCCAGACGCAAAGAATGCCCCCTTGTGCCCGTCACCTTCCTTGGTATAAACAGATCCTCAGCGAGATATTTGTATTGTCCCCTTATATACTTATACATGGTTATTAGATCGCCCCTCAGTCGTCTTTTTTCTAGACTAAATAATCCTAATTTCGCTAATCTATCTGGGTATTGTAGTTCTCCCATCCCCTTTATTAATTTTGTTGCCCTCCTTTGTACTCTCTCTAGTTCCATTATATCCTTCCTGAGCACCGGTGCCCAAAACTGGACACAGTACTCCATGTGCGGTCTAACTAGGGATTTGTACAGAGGCAGTATAATGCTCTCATCATGTGTATCCAGACCTCTTTTAATGCACCCCATGATCCTGTTTGCCTTGGCAGCTGCTGCCTGGCACTGGCTGCTCCAGGTAAGTTTATCATTAACTAGGATCCCCAAGTCCTTCTCCCTGTCAGATTTACCCAGTGGTTTCCCGTTCAGTGTGTAATGGTGATATTGATTCCCTCTTCCCATGTGTATAACCTTACATTTATCATTGTTAAACCTCATCTGCCACCTTTCAGCCCAAGTTTCCAACTTATCCAGATCCATCTGTAGCAGAATACTATCTTCTCTTGTATTAACTGCTTTACATAGTTTTGTATCATCTGCAAATATCGATATTTTACTGTGTAAACCTTCTACCAGATCATTAATGAATATGTTGAAGAGAACAGGTCCCAATACTGACCCCTGCGGTACCCCACTGGTCACAGCGACCCAGTTAGAGACTATACCATTTATAACCACCCTCTGCTTTCTATCACTAAGCCAGTTACTAGCCCATTTACACACATTTTCCCCCAGACCAAGCATTCTCATTTTGTGTAGCAACCTCTTGTGCGGCACGGTATCAAACGCTTTGGAAAAATCGAGATAGACCACGTCCAATGACTCACCGTGGTCCAGTCTATAGCTTACCTCTTCATAAAAACTGATTAGATTGGTTTGACAGGAGCGATTTCTCATAAACCCATGCTGATATGGAGTTAAACAGTTATTCTCGTTGAGATAATCCAGAATAACATCCCTCAGAAACCCTTCAAATATTTTACCAACAATAGAGGTTAGACTTACTGGCCTCTAATTTCCAGGGTCACTTTTAGAGCCCTTTTTGAATATTGGCACCACATTTGCTATGCGCCAATCCTGCGGAACAGACCCTGTCGCTATAGAGTCCCTAAAAATAAGAAATAATGGTTTATCTATTACATTACTTAGTTCTCTTAGTACTCGTGGGTGTATGCCATCCGGACCCGGAGATTTATCTATTTTAATCTTATTTAGTCGGTTTCGCACCTCTTCTTGGGTTAGATTGGGGACCCTTAATATAGGGTTTTCATTGTTTCTTGGGATTTCACCTAGCATTTCATTTTCCACCGTGAATACCGTGGAGAAGAAGGTGTTTAATATGTTAGCTTTTTCCTCGTCATCTACAACCATTCTTTCCTCACTATTTTTTAAGGGGCCTACATTTTCAGTTTTTATTCTTTTACTATTGATATAATTGAAGAACAGTTTGGGATTAGTTTTACTCTCCTTAGCAATGTGCTTCTCTGTTTCCTTTTTGGCAGCTTTAATTAGTTTTTTAGATAAAGTATTTTTCTCCCTATAGTTTTTTAGAGCTTCAATGGTGCCATCCTGCTTTAGTAGTGCAAATGCTTTCTTTTTACTGTTAATTGCCTGTCTTACTTCTTTGTTTAGCCACATTGGGTTTTTCCTATTTCTAGTCCTTTTATTCCCACAAGGTATAAACCGCTTACACTGCCTATTTAGGATGTTCTTAAACATTTCCCATTTATTATCTGTATTCTCATTTCTGAGGATATTGTCCCAGTCTACCAGATTAAGGGCATCTCTAAGCTGTTCAAACTTTGCCTTCCTAAAGTTCAATGTTTTTGTGACTCCCTGACAAGTCCCCCTAGTGAAAGACAGGTGAAACTGCACAATATTGTGGTCGCTATTTCCTAAATGCCCAACCACCTGCAGATTTGTTATTCTGTCAGGTCTATTAGATAGTATTAGGTCTAAAAGTGCTGCTCCTCTGGTTGGATTCTGCACCAATTGTGAAAGATAATTTTTCTTGGTTATTAGCAGAAACCTGTTGCCTTTATGGGTTTCACAGGTTTCTGTTTCCCAGTTAATATCCGGGTAGTTAAAGTCCCCTATAACCAGGACCTCATTATGGGTTGCAGCTTCATCTATCTGCTTTAGAAGTAGACTTTCCATGCTTTCTGTTATATTTGGGGGTTTGTAACAGACCCCAATGAGAATTTTGTTACCATTTTTCCCTCCATGAATTTCGACCCATATGGACTCGACATCCTCATTCCCTTCGCTAATATCCTCCCTTAAAGTGGACTTTAGACAAGACTTTACATAGAGACAAACCCCTCCTCCTCTCCGATTTTTACGATCCTTTCTAAACAGACTGTAACCCTGTAAGTTAACTGCCCAGTCATAGCTTTCATCTAACCATGTCTCGGTTATTCCCACTATGTCAAAGTTACCTGTAGATATTTCTGCTTCTAGTTCTTCCATCTTGTTTGTCAGGCTTCTGGCGTTTGCGAGCATGCAGTTTAGAGGATTTTGTTTTGTTCCAATCTCCTCACTGTGGATTGTTTTAGAAATGTTCTTACCTCCCTTCTGAGTATGTTTTCCTGGGTCGTCTTTGTTCGAGTCTAATGTTTTTCTTCCCGTCCCCTCTTCTTCTAGTTTAACGCCCTCCTGATGAGTGTAGCGAGTCTTCTGGCGAATGTGTGTTTCCCAGGTTTGTTGAGGTGTAGTCCGTCTCTGGCGAGGAGTCCATCATACCAGTAATTCACACCGTGGTCTAGGAATCCAAATCCTTGTTGTCTGCACCATCGTCTTAGCCAGTTGTTTGCATCAAGGATCCTGTTCCATCTCCTGGTGCCATGCCCGTCTACTGGAAGGATAGAAGAAAAAACTACCTGTGCATCCAGTTCCTTTACTTTCTTCCCCAACTCTTCAAAGTCCTTGCAGATTGTCGGTAGGTCCTTCCTTGCCGTGTCATTGGTGCCAACATGTATCAGAAGAAATGGGTGGACGTCCTTGGAGCTGAAGAGCTTTGGTATCCTATCGGTCACATCCTTGATCATCGCACCTGGAAGGCAGCATACTTCTCTTGCAGTTATGTCCGGTCTGCAGATGGCTGCTTCGGTGCCTCTCAGTAGTGAGTCTCCCACCACCACCACTCTTCGTTGCTTCTTGGCTGTACTTTTTGCTGTCACTTGTTGCTGTGTGCCCTTTTCTTTTTTGCTTGCTGGTATTGCTTCATTCTTAGGTGTGCCATCTTCATCCTCTACAAAGATTTGATATCGGTTCTTCAGTTGTGTGGTTGGTGATTTCTCCATGGTCTTCTTGCTTCTTTTGGTCACATGCTTCCACTCATCTGCTTTTGGAGGTTCTCTGACACTTTTTGCACCTTCTGTGACCAGTAGAGATGCTTCTGTTCTGTCTAGAAAGTCTTCATTCTCTTTGATGAGTTTCAAAGTTGCTATTCTTTCTTCCAGACCCCGCACCTTTTCTTCTAAAAGGGCCACTAGTCTACACTTCTGACAGGTGAAATTGGATTCTTCTTCTGGTCGATCTGTGAACATGTAGCACATGCTGCAGCTCACCATGTAGGTTGTCACATCTGCCATGTTGCTCCTAGATCCTGCTGACTTGCTGTGTGTTTTCCTTCTTGTGTAATCTACTCAGCCAAGCTCTCTTGCAATAATGTCCTACAGGCAAAAATTCCTGAAGCTTGAATCCCTGGTTTGGTGATGCTTTCGAAGCAGCTGGTCCCGGCTGTACCCAACGATCTTCTAGCTTTGGGAGACTTCGCTTCTCCCAGAAGGCACCTGGAATATGCAAATTAGCCTCCTGAAGCTTGAATCCCTGGTTTGGTGATGCTTTCGAAGCAGCTGGTCCCGGCTGTACCCAACGATCTTCTAGCTTAGGGAGACTTCGCTTCTCCCAGAAGGCACCTGGAATATGCAAATTAGCCTCCTGAAGCTTGAATCCCTGGTTTGGTGATGCTTTCGAAGCAGCTGGTCTCGGCTGTACCCAACGATCTTCTAGCTTAGGGAGACTTCGCTTCTCCCAGAAGGCACCTGGAATATGCAAATTAGCCTCCTGAAGCTTGAATCCCTGGTTTGGTGATGCTTTCGAAGCAGCTGGTCCCGGCTGTACCCAACGATCTTCTAGCTTAGGGAGACTTCGCTTCTCCCAGAAGGCACCTGGAATATGCAAATTAGCCTCCTGAAGCTTGAATCCCTGGTTTGGTGATGCTTTCGAAGCAGCTGGTCCCGGCTGTACCCAACGATCTTCTAGCTTAGGGAGACTTCGCTTCTCCCAGAAGGCACCTGGAATATGCAAATTAGCCTCCTGAAGCTTGAATCCCTGGTTTGGTGATGCTTTCGAAGCAGCTAGTCCCGGCTGTACCCAACGATCTTCTAGCTTAGGGAGACTTCGCTTCTCCCAGAAGGCACCTGGAATATGCAAATTAGCCTCCTGAAGCTTGAATCCCTGGTTTGGTGATGCTTTCGAAGCAGCTGGTCCCGGCTGTACCCAACGATCTTCTAGCTTAGGGAGACTTCGCTTCTCCCAGAAGGCACCTGGAATATGCAAATTAGCCTCCTGAAGCTTGAATCCCTGGTTTGGTGATGCTTTCGAAGCAGCTGGTCCCGGCTGTACCCAACGATCTTCTAGCTTAGGGAGACTTCGCTTCTCCCAGAAGGCACCTGGAATATGCAAATTAGCCTCCTGAAGCTTGAATCCCTGGTTTGGTGATGCTTTCGAAGCAGCTGGTCCCGGCTGTACCCAACGATCTTCTAGCTTAGGGAGACTTCGCTTCTCCCAGAAGGCACCTGGAATATGCAAATTAGCCTCCTGAAGCTTGAATCCCTGGTTTGGTGATGCTTTCGAAGCAGCTGGTCCCGGCTGTACCCAACGATCTTCTAGCTTAGGGAGACTTCGCTTCTCCCAGAAGGCACCTGGAATATGCAAATTAGCCTCCTGAAGCTTGAATCCCTGGTTTGGTGATGCTTTCGAAGCAGCTGGTCCCGGCTGTACCCAACGATCTTCTAGCTTAGGGAGACTTCGCTTCTCCCAGAAGGCACCTGGAATATGCAAATTAGCCTCCTCCAATCGATATTGATTGCAGTATTTAGCAGGCAAGCAGATGGAGGGAACACCCTCTGCTCTCCGATCGGCACCCCCACAACGTCATCATGAGGGGCCGATCGTTGCCATGTGACCCAATGTCGTCATGATGACATCCGGGTTAGCAGAGCTAGCAAACTTGCTACAACAAACTCTGAATGCGATGTTACAAGTTTGTCTGTCAGTGCAGTGCTGACAGTTTGTAAAGCATAGCAAAGCTCCTGCTTTGCTATGCTTTACAAGCGATCACGCTGCAAAAAGTGAAAGTCCCATAGTGGGACAAAGTAAAACAGTAGATAAAAGTGAAAAAATAAAGTAAAAATATGCTTTATATATAAAAAAAAAAAAACAATAATAATAAAAAAGTTAAAATGTATTGTACTCATTAATATTTATTTTTCTGAAAAAAAAAGTACACATATTTGGTATCACCGCATGTGGAACAACTCAACTTATAAAACTGTCCCACTAGTTAACACCTTTAGTGACCATTAAAAAAAACAAAACGGAAAAAAACAATGCTTTTTCCTCATACCTCTGAACAAAAAGTGGAATAAAACGTGATATATATACAAACAGTATAGCTGAAAACATCATCTACTGCCGCAAGAAACAAGCGCCTAAAACATAAAAAAATAAATGTGGTATTGCTGTACTGACCTGAAGAACAAAGCTGCCTTATCAATATTACTACACACAGAATGATATAAAAAAAAAACCTCAAAAAACAATTCTTGAATTGCGTTTTTTTTTTTTTCATTCCCCAGTATCGGAATAGAAAGCAAACCAAAAATGTCATGTACCCAAGAAATTCATGAATTGCTGTTTTTTGTTCATTCTGCCTAATAAAAATCGGAATAAAAGCGATCAAAAAATGTCATGTGCCCTAAAATGGTACCAATAAAAATGTCAACTCGTCCCACAAAAAACAAGACCTCACATAACTCTTTTGGCCGAAAAAGGAAAAATTATAGCTGTCTAAATATGGGGATGCAAAAACTAGTTTTTGCAATAAAAAGCGCCTTTTAGTGTGTGACAGCTGCCAAACATAAAAACCCGATATAAATCTGGTATCGTTGTAATCGCACCAACCCGAAGAATAAAGTCATCTAATCACTTATACTGCACGAGGGTTGGCATAAAAAATAAATAAAACCAACTTCAACATTACTGCTAGCACAAAGGTTCTGGAAAAGCTAAATGGCTCCTTGCCCCTTAAAAGAAATTCAGCAAATTCTGTGCACTCAAAGCCAAATGACCCCCCCCCCATTCTGAGCCCCAGTGTGCCTAAACCACATTTAGCGCCCACATATTTGCCATTTCTGTAGTGATGAGAGCCCGCCTCATCACTACATGTGCGTGTCTCCAGACCTGGGCATAACATACTGGTCACTACAGCGTACTGGTCACTATGGCAGTTTGCGATTCTCACTCAGCAACATCCACTGCTGCCTCTTTCTGGAAAACACCCATGGAGGCAAAATAGTCACTACACCTGTAGATAAATTACCAAAGGGTATAATTTCCAAACTAGGGTCACTTGAGGGGGGATTCTGCTTTTCTAGCACTTAGGGCAGTGATGGTGAACCCATGGCACGCATGCCACAGGGGGCACGCAGAGCCCTCTCTGTGGGCACGCATGCCAGGCCTGCCGCGCACACACTCCACTGCCTTCCGATGTTCAAATATATTGTGGAAAAGTGCAGGCTTAGTACCGGAGCCCACACCAAATGGGGAGTCTGACATTACACCCGATGTCAGAAAGGGGTTAATTCCTGTTAAGCATCTGAAGAGTTAATAAACTTCATGAATATGGTTTGGAGTACTTTGAGGGGTGCAGTGTTTAGAATGGTGTCACTTTTGGTATTTTCTGTCATATAAGCCCCTCAATGTCACTTCAAATGTGATGTGATCCCTAAAATAATGATTTTGGAAATTTTGTTGTAAAAATTAGAAATTGCTGGTCAACTTTAAACCCTTATAACTTCCTAACAAAAAAAAATTATGTTTCAAAAATTGTGCTGATGTAAAGTAGACATGTGGGTAATGTTATTTATTACCAACTATGTGTGACATAATTCTGGTTTAGGCCATGTTCACACGTTGCGGTTTTTACCATGGATCCGCGGCATTTTTGACGCTGCGGATCTGCAGCAGTTTTCCATGCGGTCTACAGTACCATGTAAACCTATGGAAAACCAAATCCGCTGTGCACATGCTGCGGAAAAAAACGTATATGGAAACGCAGCGTTGTTTTTTCCGCAGCATGTCAATGCTTTGTGCTGAACTGCAGCATTTCTGCACCCATTGACTTGCATTGGGTCGGGCACTTCCGCAGCAAAACTACAGATGTAAAACAGATCTGCGGTTTAGCTGAGGAGGAAATGCTGCAGTTTGGGAGGGGGGGAAGAGTGTGGGCGGTGACTGTGTGTGCGGGTGGGGTTTGCGGGCTCTCCGTGCCGGGTCTGCGGGTTGTCCGGGTGGTCTGCGGGCTCTCTGTGCCGGGTCTGTGGGCTGTCCGGGTGGTCTGCGGGCTGTCAGTGCCGGGTCTGCGGGCTGTCCGGGGTCTGCAGGCTCTCCGTGCTGGGTCTGCGGGCTGTCCGGGTGGTCTGCGGGCTCTCCAGGGGTCTGCGGGCTCTCCGTTCCGGGTCTGCCGATGTCACTGTTCTATAGGGGAGATCGTTGTGGGACACTTGTTATTAATTGGACTACGGCGGACAGGTAGTATACAGTTGGTTTATTATTTTTAATTTTTTACAGGCGATTGAGTATGGTAAGTATGGTTAAATTAAGAATATTAAAATACTTTTTTCTGGCTGTGTCTTTATTTTTTTTAACTCTTTCACTACTTTAGGATTAATAATCCTGCTTAATGTAACCCGGCTTAAGGTTACCTTACAATAGCAAGGTGACATTAACCTCTTATTACCCCATATCTCACCGCTACTCGGGAGTGGGAAGAGAGGGGCTAAGTGCCGAATTGGCGCATCTGTGAGATGGTATTTGTAGCCGGGGGGGGGAAATATCCATGGCCTCTCTCTAGGCTATGAATGTCAGCCAGCAGCTGTCTGCTTAGCCTTTCTGGCTATTAAATATAGGGGGACCCCACGTCATTTTTTTGGGGGGTCCCCCTATTTTAATAGCCAGTAAAGGCTATGCAGACAGTTGCGGGCTGATATTCATAGCCTAGAGAGGGGCCATGGGTGTTACCCCCTTCCCAGGCTACAAATATCTATAGATATAACTAAGGATATATCTATAGATATAACTATAGCTATATCTATCTATAGATATATTTATAGATAGATATATCTTTAGATACTTAGATGTTTCTATCAATATATCTATCTGGCTACTTTCACACATCAGGTTTTTGCCGCCAGGCACAATCCGGCGAGTTTTGAAAAAACGGATCCGTGGGTTTTTTTTTCGCCGGATCCGTTTTTTTCTCATAGAGTTATATTAGCGCCGGATTGCTCCGTATGGCCACACGTTTCATCCGTTTTTTGCCGGATCCGTCAGAACAGCTGTTTCCAGGGGACGCAGAAAACGTACAGAAAAATGTTTTTTTCTGTCCGGCGAAAAAACGCGCAGCGACGGATCCGACGAAAAACGTATGAAACTGAGATGTGAAGTGATGAATCCGGCCTTCGCATCCGGTTTTTCATGCATTTTTCCATTGAAATCGTACATTTTCCATTCTCTCTCTCAAAAAAAAACTGGATCAGTTGCATCAGTTTTTCACTATTTGCAACATATTTGTTTTTTCAAAAATTTGCCGGATCCTACCTGATGGATAGATGTACAGTCATGGCCAAAAGTATTCACACCTCTGCAATTCTGTCAGATAATACTCAGTTTCTTCCTGAAAATGATTGCAAACACAAATTATTTGGTATTATTATCTTCATTTAATTTGTCTTAAATGAAAAAAACACAAAAAGAATTGTCCTAAAGCCAAATTGGATATAATTCCACACCAAACATAAAAAGGGGGTGGACAAAGGTATTGGCACCCTTTGAAAAATCATGTGATGCTTCTCTAATTTGTGTAATTAACAGCACCTGTAACTTACCTGTGGCACCTAACAGGTGTTGGCAATAACTGAATCACACTTGCAGCCAGTTGACATGGATTAAAGTTGACTCAACCTCTGTCCTGTGTCCTTGTGTGTACCACATTGAGCATGGAGAAAAGAAAGAAGACCAAAGAACTGTCTGAGGAATTGAGAAACCAAATTGTGAGGAAGCATGAGCAATCTCAATGCTACAAGTCCATCTCCAAAGACCTGAATGTTCCTGTGTCTACCGTGCGCAGTGTCATCAAGAAGTGTAAAGCCCATGGCACTGTGGCTAACCTCCCTAGATGTGGACGGAAAAGAAAAATTGACAAGAGATTTCAACGCAAGATAGTGCGAATGTTGGATAAAGAACCTAGACTAACATCTAAACAAGTTCAAGCTGCCCTGCAGTCCGAGGGTACAACAATGTCAACCCGTACTATCCGTCGGCGTCTGAATGAAATGGGACTGTATGGTAGGAGAACCAGGAAGACCCCACTTCTTACCCCGAGACATAAAAAAGCCAGGCTGGAGTTTGCCAAAACTTACCTGAAAAAGCCTAAAACGTTTTGGAAGAATGTTCTCTGGTCAGATGAGACAAAAGTAGAGCTTTTTGGGCAAAGGCATCAACATAGAGTTTACAGGAGAAAAAAAGAGGCATTCAAAGAAAAGAACACGGTCCCTACAGTCAAACATGGCAGAGGTTCCCTGATGTTTTGGGGTTGCTTTGCTGCCTCTGGCACTGGACTGCTTGACCGTGTGCATGGCATTATGAAGTCTGAAGACTACCAACAAATGTTTCAGCATAATGCAGGGCCCATTGTGAGAAAGCAGGGTCTCCCTCAGAGGTCATGGGCCTTCCAGCAGTACAATGACCCAAAACACACTTCAAAAAGCACTAGAAAATGGTTTGAGAGAAAGCACTGGAGACTTCTAAGGTGGCCAGCAATGAGTCCAGACCTGAATCCCATAGAACACCTGTGGAGAGATCTAAAAATGGCAGTTTGGAGAAGGCACCCTTCAAATATCAGGGACCTGGAGCAGTTTGCCAAAGAAGAATGGTCTAAAATTCCAGCAGCGCATTGTAAGAAACTCATTGATGGTTACCGGAAGCAGTTGGTCGCAGTTATTTTGGCTAAAGCTTGTGCAACCAAGTATTAGGCTGAGGGTGCCAATATTTTTGTCTGGCCCATTTTTGGAGTTTTGTGTTAAATGATCAATGTTTTTCTTTTTGCTTCATTCTCTTTTGTGCTTTTTCATTTAAGACAAATTAAATGAAGATAATAATACCAAAGAATTTGTGTTTGCGATCATTTTCAGGAAGAAACTGAGTATTATCTGATAGAATTGCAGGGGTGTGAATACTTTTGGCCATGACTGTAGATAGATATATGGATAGCAATACGAAAATGAAGGAAAAAACGTGGCAACACTCACCGATCCTGTTAAGCAGATTGTGTCTTTTATTCAACAGCCGTTTCGCGCCTACACCGGCGCTTCTACGGACACGTAGAAGCGCCGGTGTAGGTGCGAAACGGCTGTTGTCCTCTCCCCACTCACCTCTTGTATGTTTTTCTCCCCCGAGCCGTGAATACGGTCTCATCATCGCTTGAATAAAAGACACAATCTGCTTAACAGGATCGGTGAGTGTTGCCACGTTTTTTCCTTCATTTTCGTATTGGTACACTTTTGCTGTGTTTTCAAACGTGAGCACCTCTCTGGACTTTCTGAGCTCAGTAGTTCCTCTAGTGATCCCACTGTTACTTCTTGTCATCAGGCTGTGCGGCTTTTTCTATTTTTGTTTTTTAGATATATGGATAGTTAGGCTACTTTCACACATCAGTTTGTTTCCGTCAGGCAGGATCAAGCAAATTTTTGAAAAAACGGATACGTTGCAAATAGAGAAAAACTGATCCGTTTGTTTTTTTAGAGAGAGAGCAAGAGAGAGAGAGAATGGAAAATGTGCATGATTTCAATGGAAAAAATGCATGAGAAACCGGATTCAGAGGCCAGATTCATCATTTCACATCTCAGTTTCATACGTTTTTTGCCGGATCCGTCGCTGCGCGTTTTTTTCGCCGGACAGAAAAAACTTTCCTCTGTACGTTTTCTCTGTCCGCTGGAAACCGTTTCTTTCGACGGATCCTGCAAAAAACGGATGAAACGTGTGGCCATCAGGCGCAATCAGGCGCTAATATAACTCTATGAGAAAAAAAAACGGATCCGGCAAAAAAAAAAACATCCGTTTTTTTCAAAACTCGCCAGATTATGCCTGACGGCCAAAACCTGATGTGTGAAAGTAGCCTAACTATCCATATATCTATCTACATCTATCTATCTCATTCCATCTATCTATCTATCTATCTATCTATCTATCTATCTATCTATCTGGCTCTCTTATCTATGTGTGTAATGGAGTGTGGGTTGGACAAATGTAAAAGAGGAGGTTGGACAAGACATGACATCACAAATCTTTTTTTTTGTTCAATAATACATCTTTATTTAGCTTTCAAAAACGCATACAAAACTGCATCAAAAAACGCATCAAAACCGTGCAAAAATGCATCAAAAGTGCATCTGCTTTTTCTGCCAAGAGCTGCGGATTTAGTGCAGAAAAATCCGCAGGCGAATCTGCAACGTGTGCACATAGCCTCAAGGGCATAAAAACTAAAAGTTGGAAAATTGCTAAATTTTCTCTAAAGTCCTGATTTTTTCACAAATAAACATAAGTCATATCAAAGAAATTTTATCACTTTAATGAAGTACAATATGTCATGAGAAAACAGTCTCAGAATCAGTGGGATCCGTGGAAATGTTCCATAGTTATCTACTATATAATTGTCTAAGGGTCACTTCCGTTTGTTTGTCCTTCTGTCTGTCCTTCTTTCTGTCACGGGATATTCATTGGTCGAGGCCTCTGTCTGTCAAGGAATCCAAGTCTCTGATTGGTCGCGCCAGTTGCCTGTCATGGCTGCCGTGACCAATGAGCGATGGCCGCAGTCCGGAAGAAAATGGCTGCTCCTTCCTCCCCGCAGTCAGTGCCCGGCGCCCGCATACTCCCCTCCGGTCAGCGCTCACACAGGGTTAATGGCAGCATTGACCGTGGTGTAACGCACTTGGTTAACGCTGCTATTAAACCTGTGTGACCAACTTTTTACTATTCATGCTGCCCATGCAGCATGAATAGTAAAAAGATCTAATGTTAAAAATAATAAAAAATAATAAAAAATAGTTATATACTCAGCCTCCGGTGGCCCCCCGGATCAAAGCGGTTACCGACGCTCCTCGCGACGCCCCGGTGACCGCTCCATGCATTGTGGTCTCGCGAGATGATGACTTGCGGTCTCGCGAGACCGTTACGTCATCATCTCGCTAGACCGCAATGCACTCTTCAGACCGGAGCACACGAGGGGCGTCGGTAACCTCTTCGGTCCGGGGGGCCAACGGAGGGTGAGTATATAACTATTTTTTATTTTAATTCTTTTTTTTTAATAGGGATATGGTGCCCACATTGCTATAGACTGCGTGGGCTGTGCAATATACTACATGGACTGTGCAATATACTACGTGGGCTTTGCAATATACTACGTGGGCTTTGCAATATACTACATGGACTGTGCAATATTCTACGTGGGCTGTGCAATATACGTGGGCTGCGCAATATTCTACGTGGGCTGCGCAATATTCTACGTGGGCTGGGCAATATACAATGTGGGCTGCGCAATATACTACGTGGGCTGCGCAATATACTACGTGGGCTGCGCAATATACAACGTGGGCTGCGCAATGTACTACGTGGGCTGGGCAATATACTACGTGGGCTGCGCAATGTACAACGTGGGCTGCGCAATATACAACGTGGGCTGCGCAATATACAACATGGACTGCGCAATATACAACGTGGGCTGCGCAATGTACTATGTGGGCTGGGCAATATACTATATGGGCTGCGCAATATACAACGTGGGCTGCGCAATATACAACGTGGGCTGCGCAGTATACAATGTGGGCTGCGCAATATACAACGTGGGCTGCGCAATATACAACGTGGGCTGGGCAATATACTATGTGGGCTGCGCAATATACTATGTGGGCTGCGCAATATACAACGTGGGCTGCGCAATATACAACGTGCGCTGCGCAATGTACTATGGGCTGGGCAATATACTATGTAAGCTGCACAATATACTACGTGGGCTGCGCAATATACAACGTGTACTGCGTGGGCTGCGCAGTGTACTGCGTGGGCTGCACAATGTACTGTGTGGGCTGTGCTATACACTACGCATACATATTCTAGAATACCCGATGCGTTAGAATCGGGCCACCATCTAGTTACCACATAAAGTGACAGTGGTCAGAATTGAAAAAAATGGCCTGGTCATTAAGGTGAAAACAGGCTTCGGGGTGAAGTGGTTAAGAAAGTAAAATGAATACACTTTGTTTTCTTTTTGATTACTAGGGGCTTTCTGCCCTTACAGTAAGGGGTATTTTTGATGTGTGACTGTTTTATTGTCCTACTATCTTCCCCTTAGTGTGTCTTTTTTGTATCTGGTCTGTTATTGTGGCAAATTCATTCATCTCCATTTCTAGATAGGATTTTTATTAATGGATTGTGTTGATGTGAGTAAATGCACTGTATTTATTTGATTACGGTAATTTGCCTTCTCCGTCTGGTTTTGCTTTTTTGGCTTGTCTATGATTTATATTTTATTGGCCGTTGAGTTTTTGTATTGTAACAGCAATGTCAAAATGTGCAGTTCTAGAAAACAATGATCCATATTCAGTATGTAATTTAAATACCGTATATACTCGAGTATAAGCCGACCCGAGTATAAGCCGTCCCCCCTAATTTTGCCACAAAAAACTGGGAAAACTTATTGACTCGAGTATAAGCCTAGGGTGGAAATGCAGCATTTACCGGTGAATTTCAAAAATAAAAATAGATCATTATTGCCCCATAGCTGTGCCATATAGTGCTCTGCACCGTTCATATTTCCCCATAGCTCTGCCATATAGTGCTCTGCATCGTTCATATTTCCCCATAGCTCTGCCATATAGTGCTCTGCACCGTTCATATTTCCCCATAGCTCTGCTATATAGTGCTCTGCACCGTTCATATTGCCCCATATCTGCCCCATATAGTGCTCTGCACCGTTTTCATATTGCCCCATATCTGCCCCATATAGTGCTCTGCACTGTTCATATTGCCCCATATCTGCCCCATATAGTGCTCTGCACTGTTCATATTGCCCCATATCTGCCCCATATAGTGCTCTGCACTGTTCATATTGCCCCATATCTGCCCCATATAGTGCTCTGCACTGTTCATATTGCCCCATATCTGCCCCATATAGTGCTCTGCACCGTTCATATTGCCCCATATCTGCCCCATATAGTGCTCTGCACTGTTCATATTGCCCCATATCTGCCCCATATAGTGCTCTGCACTGTTCATATTGCCCCATATCTGCCCCATATAGTGCTCTGCACTGTTCATATTGCCCCATATTTGCCCCATATAGTGCTCTGCACTGTTCATATTGCCCCATATCTGCCCCATATAGTGCTCTGCACTGTTCATATTGCCCCATATCTGCCCCATATAGTGCTCTCCACTGTTCATATTGCTCCATATCTGCCCCATATAGTGCTCTGCACCGTTCATATTGCCCCATATCTACCCCATATAGTGCTCTGCACTTTTCATATTGCCCCATATCTGCCCCATATAGTGCTCTGCACTGTTCATATTGCTCCATATCTGCCCCATATAGTGCTCTGCACCGTTCATACTGCCCCATAGATGCTCGGTATAAATCTGTGCCGCCGCTGCTGCTGCTGCAATAAAAAAAAAAAAGCCATACTCACCTTTCTTGATTGCAGCTCCCCAGTGTCCAGTCCCGGCGTCTCCCCGCTCTGACTGATCAGGCAGAGGGCGCCGCGCACACTATATACATCATCGCGCCCTCTGACCTGCACAGTCAGAGCGCAGATAGACGCCGGGAAGATGGAGCGGTGCCCGGCGGCTGGAACGCGGACAGGTGAATATTACATACTTACCTGGTCCCGACGTCCGGCTCCGCCTGCCGTCCCACGGTCTTCTGTGCCGCAGCCTCTTCCTCTATCAGCGGTCACCGTTACCGCTGATTAGAGAAATTAATAGGAGGCTCCACCCCTATGGGAGGTGGAGCCGCTTATTCATTTCTCTAATGAGCGGTCCCACGTGACCGCTGAAGAGGGGAAGAAGCTGCAGCACAGAAGACCGTGGGAGGGCAGGGGGAGCCGGACGTCGGGACCAGGTAAGTATGCCTCAGCGCCCTCTCCCCCTCACCCGCCGACCCCACCGCTACCGTGACTCGAGTATAAGCCGAGAGGGGCACTTTCAGCCCAAAAATTTGGGCTGAAAATCTCGGCTTATACTCGAGTATATACGGTATGCGTAATATGTTATCTTTATGTAAGCAATGTTATAATATATCTCGTATATCATTTTTTGTTCTGAAAATGCCCCCCTCGGCTTATACATAAGTCATTAACCCAGAAAGCCGGCTGGGAGGGGGAGCGGCGTAACAGCGGGTCACAGAGGCAGGAGCCGGCAGCGGTGGCTAAAGCCTGTGCCGCTGCTAAAGAGAAATAACTATTAATTTCTCTTATAGCGCGCACAGTGACAGCTGCAGCCACCGGCTTCCAAAAGACATCCTACTCACCCTACAGCGTGCCCTTGCAGCATCTCGTTGGTGCTGGCTTTCAGTTGCTCTTCCTGTGCTGAGCTATCATGTGGCACCGCTCATTAAGGTAATGAATATGCATGCATCTCCACTCCCATAGGCGTGAAGGAAATATTCATTACCTTAATGAGCGGTGCCATGTGATCGCTCAACACAGGAAAAGCAACTGGAAGCCAGAACAAGGTGTTTCGAGAGCACGCTGGGGGGTGATTAGGATATTTTGATTTTCTTTTGTAATAGGAAGCATGCATGCATGGACGGCAGGGGCGAGCCACACATAACAGGACGGGGGGAGCCATGCATACCAGGCTAGGACGGGGGAGCCATGCATACCAGGACAGCAACAGTGGGAGCCACGCATACCAGGACAGCGACAAGGGGAGCCACACACAACAGGCCAGTGACAGGGGGAGTCACGCATACCAGGACAGCTATGGAGGGAGCCACGCACTACAGGACGTGGGAGCCACGCATCCCAGAACAGCAATGGGGGAGCCACGCATACCAGGACAGCGACAGGGGAGCCACACATACCAGGACAGGGATGAGTGGACAATTCATACCCGGTTTATAGTCGAGTCAATTAGCTTACCCAGTTTTCCGTGGCAAAATTAGGTGCCTCGGCTTATACTCAGGTCGGGTTATACTGGAGTATATATGATATATATATTTGGAAAAAATATATGTTGTGAAAGTTAACAGGCACAAGTTAGCCCATTTCTTAGAGCCCTTTTACATTGCCATTTTCCTATGTTCAGTGGCCCCGTTGGGGCTTGCGTTTGAACACCCTACAAAACAGAATTCTGGTTTCTGTACCAACAGGACAATTGACTATAATGATGCAAACTAAGTCATCATGTTCTCTGCGAACACCTAAACGTAGTCTACCACGCCTTAGATGTAATGAACTATTTTCTTTAGAAGTAATGTGTAACTACCCATAGGTGGAGCTAGGAATTTGGTTCTTCGGATTGGGCCCCTAACCAGGTAACCTTGATTACAACTGGGTGACGCACCCTAATAGTGGATGTATGAGAACCTCAGCAGATGACCGCTGTTGCTGAAAATAATCTCTATACAAAGACCAACATTGATATTACCGCCATATGGTCAGTGGCAGATACCTGTCCCATGGAACATACTGTATAAGTTACTACAGCACAGTTATAGATGGTGACTTACAGCTGATGTTCTTTCTGATGGACTCGTTCACTTTGACATCTTTTACATCTGGCCAAGACCGACACGACAACTTATCCCAGCCAGGACTCAACTGCAGAGAATACAACAAAGACACCTCATGTCTCATATTTTCAGCACTGTTACCATCGATTCCCAACCTGCACAAACTGCTCATCCTGCTGATACCCCAATACTGAGCTGCTGCTGCCGTAAGTGTCCCTATTACTGCACCTGGTGTGGTACTATGTACCCTCTAAATTCTAAAGCAACCCTCTAGAATATAGTAATGCTGTGTGCAAGTGCCCTAGAAAATAGTGCCCACATTTTGTCCCCTAGAAGGTAATAATGCCCTGTGTGTGTCCCTTTGACAGTGACGGTAACGAGTTCCCCTATAAAAATAAGTGGCCACTTTACATTTGATAGTGTCTCGAGTTTCCCCCCTGTGTAGCTCCCCTATTATTATGCGCAGTATTATTATTTATTATTATAGCACCATTTATTCCATGGCGCTTTACATGTGAGGAGGGGTATACATAATAAAAACAAGTACAATAATCTTAAACAATATAAGTCACAACTGGTACAGGAGGAGAGAGGACCCTGCCCGCGAGGGCTCACAATCTACAAGGGATGGGTGAGAATACAGTAGGCGAGGGTACAGTATAATGCTCCCTCACTGTATACTTCCACCCACACAGTATAGTGACCCTTTGGTAGGCCCCAAACTTTTTGATGGCTCCAACACTGTATGATGGCTCCCTCGCTTTAATCTCCACACTGTATGATGGCCCACTAGATAGCCTCCATATAGTATAATTCTCCAGATAGTCCTTAATATAGTATAATGCACTCCCTCTGCTGTCCGCATACACGTTAGCACGGTGTGTAATGAGAAATGTAGCTAAACCCCCTGTCTTCTTTAAGAAAAAAAAATTGTAACCTTCTTTTATTGATTGTAGATGTGACAGGAAAGGGTGAAACTATAAGATGCAATAACAGGAAAATTTCAGAATATATAACTGTACAGTGCATAAAATACAGATAGTCTGCAATACACATTAACATGAGGTAATATACAAGCTGGTAATTACCTTTTTAAAGGGAATCTGTCACCCCATTTTAGGCTTATAAGCTGTGGCCACCGCCATCAGGGGTTTATCTACAGAATTCTATAATGCTGTAGGTAAGCCCCCGATGTAACCTGAAAGAGAAGAAAAACAAATTATATTATACTCACACAGGGGCGGTCCCGGTGCCGTCCGGTCCGATGGGCGTCGCGGTCCAGGTCCAGCACCTCCCATCTCCATACGATGATGTCCTCTTCTTTGCTTCCTGTCGCGGCTCCTGCGCAGGCATACTTTGTCTGCCCTGTTGAGGGCAGAGCAAAGTACTGCAGGCTCTGGGCCTCTCTGACCTTTCCCGATGCCTGCACACTGCAGTAATTTGCGGGCCTCTATAGTATAATGCTTTCCCCATAGGCAGACTCTATATAGTATAATACACTCCCCATAGGCAGACTGTGTATTGTATAATTTACCCACCACTGGCAGACTCTATACTTTATAATGCACTCTCCCCATAGGCAGACTCCATATAGTATAATTCACGCCATAGGCAGACTCTATATAGTATAATGCACCTCCCATAGGCAGACTCTGTATAGCCTACAACAAGCCGACAAGCCTACAACCTGCAGTAACCACTAATCGACCAAACCGCTGCATGACCAGCTCTATCCTCACCTACTGTATTCTCACCCATCCCTTGTAGATTGTGAGCCTTCGCGGGCAGGGTCCTCACTCCTCCTGTACCAGTTATAACTTGTATTGTTTAAGATTATTGTACTTGTTTTTATTATGTATACCCCTCTTCACATGTAAAGCGCCATGGAATAAATGACGCTTTAACAATAAATAATAATAATAATAGTATAATTTGCTCCATAGGCAGACTCTATGTTGTATAATGCACCACCCATAGTCAAACTCTATATAGTATAATGCACCCCACATAGGCAGACTCCATATAGTATAATGCTCCCCCATAAAATAAATAAATCCAACGCTCACCTCTCCTCCTCGTTCCTCCGCTGCTCTTCGTTGCCCGCACATCTCTGGACAGCGGGCACTGAGAAGCATCGTCATCGCGACCTCTGTCAGTATCTGCATCAGGTACGTCAGATGCTGCGAGAGGGATAATGGGAGAGGGAGCGTAATGCTCTCACTCATCAATGCGGTCAACTATATCGGCATCTAGCCAATACAGTTGAACTTGCGATGATGGGCAGGTGGCAGTGCAGGGTGATCGATTCTCCCTGCTCTGCCATAGTTACAGTAGCGTAGCTCCGGATGGGCCCCTTCAGAGCATGGGGCCCAGGGCAACCACCCCGTCTGCCCCCCTTGTAGCTACATTACTGAAGTACTCCCATGCATCGAACTGTGAGTCATTAGTGCCATGCATGACCCTAGACCTACATGTAATTTTAAAATGAATTTGATGGCTTGGAGATGCTGTTTTCGGATGCTTGACTTGTGCATTGTTTTTTTTATTCAAATAAATTTTTATTAAGAATAACAAGATAAATGACATGTTACATTCTTATTGTCAATACAAAGCTTTTTCCCCCCCTTCAAACATTCCCCTTCAATCTCACCACCCCCCAACCCCACCCAACAAAGCAGCTCACCTTGGTTAGCACTTCCATCATTAGACCAATATACTATCTAATCCCTCAGCCAATAATATAAGCCACATTTAACATTACCATTAATTAGGAACCTTAATTAACTCTCCCTCTATAATACCCCTATCCCATAGCAATCCACAGAGACCACATTTTATTGAACATTTCGATTTTCCCTCTTTTTTTATAAAACCCCTTTTCCAGTGTCAGGCCCTGCTTCACATACTGGAGGAACTCTCCTCTTGACGGCGGTTCTTCCCTAATCCAATTTCGAGCTATTACCTTCCTAGCCATGTATAACAATCTGGCAATAGCTATCTTTAGGTTGTTATCCACTCCAATCTCATCCACACATCCCGACAAGCATACTATAGGATCCCTTGGCACCTTACATCCATACGCACCTTCCATACGACTCAAAACTACCACCCAAAAAGCAGCCAGTCTCGGACACGTCCACATCATATGAAGTATATCAGCATCTGCAGTTTTACACCTCGGGCATTCAGAATCATCACGCAAACCAGCCTTATATAGCACCATCGGTGACTTATAAACCCTGTGTATCACATAGAGCTGTGACAGTCTATACGGTTCGCTCAGTGACAATCGTGGGACCCATTCTATCACCGACTCCCAAGTCTCATTCTCCATTGGACCCAGATCCCTCTCCCACTTAGCTCTCGCCATTATTGGAAACCCCAATAGGAAAGTGTGCAACAGATCTTTATACAAAGTAGATATGACTCCCCCAGTAGTCCCTTCATTACACACATACTCCAGTACTATATCCCTCTGAATTCCAATACCTCCATTTCTACTCTGAGCTCCAAAAGCATGCCTCATTCGCAAATACTGAAATTCCCCCACAGTCCCAAGACCAAATTCCGCCTGTAATTGGGAAAATGATTTCAATTCACCTCGCTCAATTATTTGATACACGTATTGAATCCCTTTGACTTGCCATGCTGTCAGTACCCCCAGTGCCTCAAACTCCTGTAAGTTGCTGTTACGCCAAAGCGGTGAGAATCTAGTCAAATCCGTGACCCCCCGTATATGTCTCAGCCTACCCCACAGCCTGCGTATCAACAACACAGTCGGGTATAATTTCCCCAGAGCCCCCAGGTATCCATCCTCCAAACATTGTACCACTGGCCTTCTTTTTGTCACCACTTCCATCAGCCGCTGTACCGCCCCAGATGACCCTTCATGCGCCCAGCCTTTTAAATGCTGACTCTGGGCTGCAAGAAAATACCGTATTTTCCGGCGTATAAGACGACTGGGCGTATAAGACGACCCCCCAACTTTTCCAGTTAAAATATAAAATCTTAAAAATCGGGGGTCTTCTTATAACGCCGTATGTCATCTTATACGGCCGGTGACTAATGTGCCTTTTTTGGGGGGGGGGAGTGGTCCCGATGACGGAGGGGCGTCTCACAGGGAAGTGTGAGTATGCCCCATTACCTCATATTGTAGCTGCAGCGTCAGCGTGGGGTGCTGGGGAGCGGCGGCGGCTGCTCCTTTGTGCCGCGTGGGTGCTGTGGGGCGGCGTTTCCTTTTGGTACAGCGCCGGGGCTCTGTGCTGTGGGGCGGCAGCGGCGGCGTATCTTCAGGGAGAGTCAGTCGGGGCTCCTCCGGCATCTCCCGAAATCCCGGAGGCGCCGGGACGAGATCTGAATCTGAGCCTGCGCCGCCCCCAGCGGCCATTTTCCCGGAGGCCACCGCATCGCAGCAATGGAGCTGCCGGCGCCTCCGGGATTTCGGGAGATGCCGGAGGAGCCCCGACTGACTCTCCCTTAAGATACGCCGCCGCTGCCGCCCCACAGCACAGAGCCCCGGCGCTGTACCAAAAGGAACTGCCGCCCCACAGCACCCACGCGGCACAAAGGAGCAGCCGCCGCCGCTCCCCAGCACCCCACGCTGACGCTGCAGCTACAATATGAGGTAATGGGGCATACTCACACTTCCCTGTGAGACGCCCCCTCCGTCATCGGGACCACTCCCCCCCACCCACCATAGATACCCGGCGTATAAGACGACCCCCGACTTTTAAGAAGATTTTCAGGGGTTAAAAAGTCGTCTTATACGCCAGAAAATACGGTATATTTCAGGGTTAGGCAATGCCAATCCCCCATCTTCCTTGGGTCGCTGAAGTGTCTCCAGTTTGATACGCGGATGCTGTCTCCCCCATATCAAATTCCTGAACAGAGAGTTAATCTGTCTAAATCTCCCGCGTGGTAAACTTGTGCATTGTTAACAAATTAAAACCATGTGCATTATGTACAACTACCCTAAATTCAAAACTAATCATTATTAAGATATTTTAGGTGGGTGTATTATGTAAATTATCTGGGGTCATTAGAACTTTGTAATTTCTTGATCATTAGAGCTTCGCCTAATTAGCATATTCTTGATTGATGTCAATATGTTTATGCTCTTGCATGCACAATTATTTACCGTATTAATGGCATGATTATGCATCGCACTGATGTCAACATCGTCTTTTTCATACTAAAGAAGTGTCTTGTCTTCTTTTTTTTCTGTCATTTTTTTCTCAGAAGAACCTTTGACAGACTCAGTGTGCTTACAAAGGGAAGGTTACAGCTGCCTTATTTGAAACTGATCCATAAAATTTCGAGCTGTATTCCTTATGTGAAAGTGTTGGGGCCGGAATGATAGAGAGAATGTTAAAGATGCCTTCACTTCATAGAAAGTGTGAGAATGAGAGCTGATGGATGGAACTATGTTTTGAGTGCCATAACATGGCAGCCACAGAAGTCTATGGACCCCTGCTAGAAAACTGTAGGTTTTTTTTTAACCGATATACTTCTAGAATCATGAAGGGCAATGAGATAATTTAAGGATCCATAGAGAATTTGTGCTTCACCATCCAGGTTGTGTTCACACATCTCACCCTTATGTGTGAGGCTTTTTGCTACCTCCTAAGCTAGTTTTTTTTGAGGAATAAACAATGTAATACATATTCATAAGCACTAGGAGAAAATACTATCTCATTTTGTCTAAACACCCCCCCCCCCTCCATTTCCCTTGAGTGTTTTTTGACTTGCCAATTAGAGATGTCTGGATACTTTGATCTACACACTATTGTCATACACAGTGTGGGAAGACTAAGTGCAACACGAGGGTAAGGGAGCCCAAACTCTAGGGAAATGGGGAGTGGAGACTCCTTGGCAGATCTAATAGCACCCTGCCTCCCCTACCGTCCCTATATTGGTTCCACACCAATCACGGAGCAGGAATCTAAACCCTGTCTATCCCTAGAGCTAGGCCCTTAATAGGGAAGGTGGGGTTGAGCACTGGTCAGTCCTCACTGTACACTAAAGAGAAGAAGGGAGACAAACAAGGGGGAAGCAACTTAGCTTGAGCAGACTCAGCGATGTAACCCCAAATGTCCTCAAACAGCACCAGAGAGGAAGTAAGCCAACTACTACAGCAGACTGAGAGTCTATAAACACCCAGGTTCAGGTTTGTCAAGAGCTGGAGGGTGGTTGCCACTGGGTCCAGTCAGAAGAATTAAGAAGTTGTCTGCAATGCCAAATGCAGAGACCTTCTGAAGCCAGATGCAGTGACTGTAGCATCTGACACACCCTTGACAACTGTTAAGTAATAATCCTAATAAAGTAGTTTTTACCACCAAATATACACTGCTCAAAAAAAGGGAACACTAAAATCCCACATCCTAGATATCACTAAATGAAATATTCCAGTTGTAAATATTTATTCATTACATAGTGGAATGTGTTGAGAACAATAAAACCTAAAAATGATCAATGTAAATCACAACTAATATCCCACGGAGGTCTGTAGATGCAATGATGCTCAAAATCAAAGTGGAAAATGAAGTTACAGGCTGATGCAACTTCAGTGGAAATGCCTCAAGACAAGGAAATGATGCTCAGTAGTGTGTGGCCTCCACGTGCCTGTATGACCTCCCTACAACGCCTGGGCATGCTCCTGAGGGTCTCCTCCCAGACCTGGACTAAAGCATCTGCCAACTCCTGGACAGTCTGTGGTGCAATGTGACATTGGTGGATGGTGCGAGACATGATGTCCCTGGAGTCAGCTATATTCCTGTTTAGTGCTTGGAGGAAATCTGTGTTTTTCTCTGAGTCTACTCAAGCTAAGTGTTCCTCTTGTTTGTTTATCCTATCTGTCTTTAGTAGTAGTGGGGCTTGTCCAGAGCTTGTCCTGTCCTTCCCTATGTAGGCCTTATCGCCAGGGTCAGGCAGGGGTTAGGTATCCTGCTCACCAATAGGCGCGGAACCTGTATAGGGACGCTTAGGGCAGACAGGGTGATGTTAGATCTGCCTAGGAGTCTCCACTCCTCCTTCCCTAGTGTTGGGTTCCTTTCCCCTTATCCCTTCATGTTGCAGTTAGTCTTTCCTACACTGTGCGTGACAGCTAGTGCTCAAATTAATCAGTGATCATATGGGAGGGGAGGAGGAAGGAGTTGCTCTTATCCGCTAAAGCTCCTTGTCATGCCCCTGCATTGCTCCTGCCCTAACAAGGGCAGTCCCCAAGTGGAGACCTCTCACAATTTACCCATAAGGATTGTGTAGTCTCCCAACGCCCCCCCCCCCCCCCTTCGGGGAGGGGACATCGGGGATTTAGAATAGAATATGGGAATATGCAAATAGTAAGTAGTACCAAATCAAATCTAATTGTGTCAGTGTACATGTAGAGGCACTAACACAATCGGTCAGATTTGATTTGATACTGTTTGCCACTGCAAGAGTCCAAACTACTTGTATAGTCACATATTCTATTCTAAATTCCCCCTGCTGAACCCCCCCGAACGGAGAGGGAAACACGTTGGGAGGCTACACACCTTATGGGTAAATTTTGAGCAGGTCTACACTTGGGGACTGCCGTTGTTAGGGCAGGAGCAATGCAGGGGCATGACAAGGAGCTTTAGAGGATAAGAGCAACTTCTTCCTGTGAATTTGTGACAGAGAAAGAAACAACATTGGTGAGACCAAACCAATTTTTAATACGAGCATTGATTAATTTAAGCACTAGCACTTTATATGTCAATTTGGTTGTCTATGATCTATATTTTGGCTACTAACCTTTTCTGGCAAGCTAAACATTCCCAAATCCTCTAACCGTTCTTCATAGGACATTGTTTGCAGTCAGGGCCAGCCCGAACGTATAGGCGAACTAGGCGGCCGCCTAGGGCGCCGACCCAAAGGGGGCGCCAGAGAAAAAATAGAAAAAATTATAAAAAATCTTTTCAAAAGGCAAAAAGTTTTAGGGATGGAAAGAAAAGTGTACATAAATTTTTTTTACCATAAATTTAAAAGAAAAACCATTGAGCTTCAATTTACGCACGGAAAGGAGGCGCTAAACTACGGACGTGAGTCGTTTGCATCGTCTGCTGACAGGTCTTTGATCCCGCGCGTTTAGTTTGCTCCTAAGTTTTCAAATGTTGGCAAAGCAAAGCAAACAACCAAAAATGCACACTTAGCACACACTACACTAAGGGGGCGCCCGAGGCGAGAAAAAAATACGTATACTTAAAAGGTAGGTGTACCATATGGCCTATTTATGCGTAGTTTGGACTTTAGGTACTAGTTGGCGATGATATTGATAGATGTCATCAGCAGTCGATGTGGCTAGTGGGAGGAGTCTGTTTTGACGCATTGGCGTAGACTGCCTGGCTGGACTGCCAGTCAGGCCAGCTAAGGCAAGGGAGATAGATAGTATCTACGTTTTTTGCATATCGGCGCGCGTGATTATAATATTTTCGAGGTATGTCTCTACTGTTTGCATGCTTTATCATATGAGCCATTGCTGTTATTTTGTATATTCATTAGATTCATTGTTCCATAAGGTTTCATGAATGCAAATAGAAAATAGGAGGTTTTTAGTAAATTTTTGGCCTAGGTTCTAAAGTGTTAGGCACTGCGAGATAGGTATATTGTTTTGATTTTCAAAAATATTGGAAACATTGGAAATTGTTAAAGAAATTTGTGGTTTTTGTCTTAAAAGTAAAATTGTATTATATAATGTTCAGATAACAATTTTAATCGGCGCGTTAACTTTTAGGTAAATGCTGTGTGTTGTAACGAGTCATGGCTGATAAGAAGAAAAACTTTCGGGGTTTCAGAACCGTAAAAGAAAAGCTGAGGAGGAGAAATGACTTTCAAAAATCAAAGGGTCATTTTTAAAATATCTAAGCAATAGAAATGAAGACGTGGAATTCCAAACGTTGGAACAACCGACTTCTGTTGCCTCTGAAATATCGAATGTGGAAATAGAATTTGTTTCTCATGCTGAAAATAGTGAACTACAACAATCAATATCTGGTGGTAGATCTGATCAAAGTACCAGTACTGACATGGAGGCTGGTACATCTATAGAAATACTACGCAAAGACTATTCGGACGATCCCGCTACGTGGACCGTAATCCATGATGACTTACGCCTACATGTAGTAAAACTCGGCCCCACACAAGTTAAAGATTTCGATTTTCCTTTGGACCCTAATCGTAGAAAATTTTCTTGTGTTCACTATAAACGTCATCTTGTCAATGGTGAAAGTCTTGAACGCAATTGGCTAACGTATTCTATTCAGAAAAATTCAGTTTTTTGTTTTTGCTGCACGTTGTTTCCAATCACTTCAACTAGGAATCATCAAACGCTCAGCCTTAAGTACTGATGATGTAAATGACTGGAAAAACATCTGCTATTTTAGCCAGCCACGAAAAAAGCAAAGATCACATGATTAGCTTTCAAAAATGGAAGGAACTCGAAAATAGACTTAAGATGAACAAGACCATTGACGAAGAACACTTACGCAAAATTGAAGAGCAAGAAAAATACTGGCATCAAATTTTAGAAAGGTTGATAGCTCTAGTGAGGGTACTAGGTACGCAAAACTTAGCATTCCGTGGATCAAATGATGCATTGTTTGCATCTAATAATGGGAACTTTTTGAAATTTGTGGAGTATTTGGCTATGTTCGATCCCGTCATGTGTGAGCACATTTGGAAAATCCAGGACAAAGAGATTCATGCACATTATTTGGGAAAAACAATACAGAATGAGATGATTCAACTGCTAAGTAATGGTATTCAGGAAAAGATTCTTGATGATGTCAAAACTGAAAAATACTTTTCTGTAATGCTGGATTGTACTTCAGACGTGTCTCATGTTGAACAAATGACTATCATTGTTCGGTTTGTTTCCACATCAGAAGACAAAAAGTTTGAAATTAAAGAGCACTTCTTGGGATTCATTCCTGTTTGATTCAACTGGAGGTGGTTTGACAGCCGCTTTCTTGAACAAATTTGAAGAACTGTCGCTCTCTGTGGACAACTTACGAGGGCAATGCTACGACAATGGGAGCAACATGAAGGGAAAAAAACATTGGACTGCAAAGACGAATTTTGGACATAAACCCACGTGCATTCTTTGTGCCTTGCAGCTCCCATTCTCTAAACTTAGTCGTCAACGATGCCGCTAAATGTTGTTTTGGAGCGACAACTTTTTTCTTGTTAGTTCAAAATCTCTACGTATTTTTCTCTTCGTCAACTCCGCGTTGGGAAGTACTCGTGCGTCATTTGCCATCTCTGACTCTAAAACCCCTAAGCGAAACAAGGTGGGAAAGTAGAATTGATGCTCTGGCCCCCCTCCGTTACCAATTGAGCGAAGTCCATGATGCCCTAATAGACAGCAGAAAATATTAGTCTCACAGGAAGCTCTAGAAATGTCTCCCGGCTAGAAGCTCAAGGTCTGGCTAAACAAGTTGGAACATTTTCTTTTGTTACATCTGTTCTAGTATGGTTCAACATTTTGTACGAAATCAATTTGACAAGTAAGTTACTTCAGTCACAAGAATTCGATTTAGCTACTGCTTCTCAACACCTGGACAAAACAAAGAAATATCTGCAATCATTAAGAAGCGATGAAGAGTTTGAGAAGCTGTTAGTTGATGCGAGGGAAATCGCAGAAGAGCTTGGCATACCAGCTAATTTTGAGTCAAGTTCTGCGCCAAAACGTTTAAAGAAGAAAAACAGACAGTTCTCTTATGAAGGGAAAGATGAGCCCATAAGAGATGAGATCAAAATTAACTTTTGTGTTGCGATCTTAGATAGTGCTATAAATTCAGTTGATGAGCGGTTCACTCAGCTGAAAGAAATGGAATTGAAATTTGGATTTTTGTACCACATCCGTTCACTTGAGGGAAAACCAAGCAAATTTGTTCTGGATAAGTGTAATGCTCTGGAAAAGTCTCTTACACACAACGAAGTAAAAGACATCGATGCCATAGACATATGTGGTGAACTGCAGGCAATGTCAAGACGTGTTCCAGAAGATTCATCACCAAAAGACGTTCTTGAACTTTTGCTTAAATCTGACTTGAAAGAAAGTGTACCCAACCTGGTGGTGGCTCTAAGAATTCGTTTGACTCTGCCTGTGTCCGTGGCCTCAGGAGAGAGAAGCTTCTCAAAACTAAAGATAATTAACCCCTTCCCGACCTTTGACGCCACGTAGGCGTCATGAAAGTCGGTGCCAATCCGACCCATGACGCCTATGCGGCGTCATGGAAAGATCGCGTCCCTGCAGATCGGGTGAAAGGGTTAACTCCCATTTCACCCGATCTGCAGGGACAGGGGGAGTGGTAGTTTAGCCCAGGGGGGGTGGCTTCACCCCCTCGTGGCTACGATCGCTCTGATTGGCTGTTGAAAGTGAAACTGCCAATCAGAGCGATTTGTAATATTTCACCCATTATAACGGGTGAAATATTACAATCCAGCCATGGCCGATGCTGCAATATCATCGGCCATGGCTGGAAATACTAGTGTGCCCCCACACCACCCCTCCGATCGCCCCCCCACCCCCCCGATCTGGCCGGTACACTGCTCCGGCTCCCCTCCGTCCAGTGCTCCGCTCCCCCCCGTGCTCGTGTCCGCTCCCCCCGTGCTCCAATCACCCCCCCGTGCTCCAATCACCCCCCCTGCACTCCGATCCACCCCCCCCCGTGCTCCGTTCCACCCCCCCGTGCTCCATTCCAGCCCCCCCGTGCTCCGTTCCACGCCCCCCGCGCTCCGTTCCACCCCTCCCGCGCTCCGATTCCCCCCCCCCGTGCTCCGATCCCCCCCCCCCGTGGTCCCCCCCCACCCTATCATACTTACCGATCCAGCCGTGGTCCCGTCCGTCTTCTCCCGGGCGCCGCCATCTTCCAAAATGGCGGGCGCATGCGCAGTGCGCCCGCCGAATCTGCCGGCCGGCAGATTCGTTCCAAAGTGCATTTTGATCACTGAGATATAATCTATCTCAGTGATCAAAATAAAAAAAATAATAAATGACCCCCCCCCCTTTGTCACCCCCATAGGTAGGGACAATAAAAAAATAAAGAAATTTTTTTTTTTCCACTAATGTTAGAATAGGGTTAGGGTTAGGGTTAGGGTTAGGGGTAGGGTTAGGGGTAGGGCTAGGGTTAGGGTTAGGGGTAGGGTTAGGGGTAGGGTTAGGGGTAGGGGTAGGGTTAGGGGTAGGGTTAGGGCTAGGGTTAGGGTTAGGGTTAGGAATGTGCACACGTATTCTGGTCCTCTGCGGATTTTTCCGCTGCGGATTTGATAAATCCGCAGTGCTAAACCGCTGCGGATTTATGGCGGATTTACCGCGTTTTTTTCTGCGCATTTCACTGCGGTTTTACAATTGCGATTTTCTATTGGAGCAGTTGTAAAACCGCTGCGGAATCCGCACAAAGAAGTGACATGCTGCGGAATGTAAACCGCTGCGTTTCCGTGCAGTTTTTCCGCAGCATGTGTACAGCGATTTTTGTTTCCCATAGGTTTACATTGAACTGTACACTCATGGGAAACTGCTGCGGATCCGCAGCGTTTTCCGCAGCGTGTGCACATACCTTTAGAATTAGGCTATGTGCACACGGTGCTGATTTGGCTGAGGATTCGCAGCAGTGTTCCATCAGGTTTACAGTACCATGTAAACATATGGAAACCAAATCCGCTGTGCTCATGGTGCGGAAAATACCGCGCGGGAACGCTGCGTTGTATTTTCCGCAGCATGTCAATTCTTTGTGCGGATTCCGCGGCGTTTTACACCTGTTCCTCAATAGGAATCCGCAGGTGAAATCCGCACAAAAAACACTGGAAATCCGCGGAAAATCCGCAGGTAAAACACAGTGCCTTTTACCCGCAGATTTTTCAAAAATGGTGCGGAAATATCTCACACGAATCCGCAACGTGGGCACATAGCCTTAGGGTTAGGGTTGGAATTAGGGTTGTGGTTAGGGTTAGGGGTGTGTTGGGGTTAGTGTTGTGGTTAGGGGTGTGTTGGGGTTAGGGTTGTGATTAGGATTATGGCTACAGTTGGGATTAGGGTTAGGGGTGTGTTGGGGTTAGTGTTGGAGTTAGAATTGAGGGGTTACCACTGTTTAGGCACATCAGGGGTCTCCAAACGCAACATGGCGCCACCATTGATTCCAGCCAATCTCGTATTCAAAAAGTCAAATGGTGCTCCCTCACTTCCGAGCCCTGACGTGTGCCCAAACAGTGGTTTACCCCCACATATGGGGTACCAGCATACTCAGGACAAACTGCGCAACAATTACTGGGGTCCAATTTCTCCTGTTACCCTTGTGAATCTAAAAAAATGCTTGCTAAAACATAATTTTTGAGGAAAGAAAAATGATTTTTTATTTTCACGGCTCTGCGTTGTAAACGTCTGTGAAGCACTTGGGGGTTCAAAGTGCTCACCACACATCTAGATAAGTTCCTTTCGGGGTCTAGTTTCTAAAATGGGGTCACTTGTGGGGGGTTTCTACTGTTTAGGCACACCAGGGGCTCTGCAAACGCAACGTGACACCCGCAGACCATTCCATCAAAGTCTGCATTTCAAAAGTCACTACTTCCCTTCTGAACCCCGACGTGTGCCCAAACAGTGGTTTACCCCCACATATGGGGTATCAGCGTACTCAGGAGAAACTGGACAACAACTTTTGGGGTCCAATTTCTCCTGTAACCCTTGGGAAAATAAAAAATTCTGGGCTAAATAATTATTTTTGAGGAAAGAAAACGTATTTATTATTTTCACGGCTCTGCATTATAAACTTCTATGAAGCACTTGGGGGTTCAAAGTGCTCACCACACATCTAGATAAGTTCCTTTCAGGGTCTAGTTTCCAAAATGGGGTCACTTGTGGGGGGTTTCTACTGTTTAGGCACATCAGGGGCTCTGCAAACGCAACGTGACGCCCGCAGAGCATTCCATCAAAGTCTGCATTTCAAAACGTCACTACTTCAATTCCAAGCCCCGGCATGTGCCCAAACAGTAGTTTACCCCCACATATGGGGTATCACCGTACTCAGGAGAAACTGGACAACAAATATTGGGGTCAAATTTCTCCTGTTACCCTTGGGAAAATTAAAAAATTCTGGGCTAAATAATTATTTTTGAGGAAAGAAAACGTATTTATTATTTTCACGGCTCTGCATTATAAACTTCTATGAAGCACTTGGGGGTTCAAAGTGCTCACCACACATCTAGATAAGTTCCTTTGGGGGTCTAGTTTCCAAAATGGGGTCACTTGTGGGGGGTTTCTACTGTTAAGCCACATCAGGGGCTCTGCAAACGCAACGTGACGCCCACAGAGCATTCCATCAAAGTCTGCATTTCAAAACATCACTACTTCACTTCCGAGCCCCGGCATGTGCCCAAACAGTGATTTACCCCCACATATGGGGTATCAGCGTACTCAGGAGAAACTGGACAACAACTTTTGGGGTCAAATTTCTCCTGTTACCCTTGGGAAAATAAAAAATTGCAGGCTAAAAGATCATTTTTGAGAAAATAATTTTTTTTTTATTTTCATGGCTCTGCGTTATAAACTTCTGTGAAGCACTTGGGGGTTCAAAGTCCTCACCACACATCTAGTTCCTTTGGGGGTCTAGTTTCTAAAATGGTGTCATTTCTGGGGGATCTCCAATGTTTAGGCACACAGGGGCTCTCCAAACGTGACATGGTGTCCGCTAATGATTGGAGCTAATTTTCCATTTAAAAAGCCAAATGGCGTGCCATCCCTTCCGAGCCCTGCCGTGCGCCCAAACAGTGGTTTACCCCCACATATGGGGTATCAGCGTACTCAGGACAAACTGGACAACAATATTTGGGGTCCAATTTCTCCTATTATCCTTGGCAAAATAGGAAATTCCAGGCTAAAAAATCATTTTTGAGGAAAGAAAAATTATTTTTTATTTTCATGGCTCTGCGTTATAAACTTCTGTGAAGCACCTGGGGGTTTAAAGTGCTCAATATGCATCTAGATAAGTTCCCTGGGGGGTCTAGTTTCCAAAATGGCGTCACTTGTGCGGGAGCTCCAATGTTTAGGCACACAGGGGCTCTCCAAACGCGACATGGTGTCCGCTAACAATTGGAGCTAATTTTCCATTCAAAAAGTCAAATGGCGCGCCTTCTCTTCCGAGCCCTGCCGAGTGCCCAAACAGTGGTTTACCCCCACATATGAGGTATCGGCGTACTCGGGAGAAATTGCCCAACAAATTTTATGATCCATTTTATCCTACTGCCCATGTGAAAATGAAAAAATTGAGGTGAAAAGAATTTTTTTGTGAAAAAAAATTACTTTTTCATTTTTACAGATCAATTTGTGAAGCACCTGAGGGTTTAAAGTGCTCACTAGGCATCTAAATTAGTTCCTTGGGGGGTCTAGTTTCCAAAATGGGGTCACTTGTGGGGGAGCGCCAATGTTTAGGTACACAGGAGCTATCCAAACGCGACATGGTGTCCGCTAACGATGGAAATAATTTTTCATTCAAAAAGTCAAATGGCGCTCCTTCCCTTCCGAGCCTTACCATGTGCCCAAACAGTGGTTTACCTCCACATGTGAGGTATTGGTGTACTCAGGAGAAATTGCCCAACACATTTTAGGATCCATTTTATCCTGTTGCCCATGTGAAAATGAAAAAATTGAGGCTAAAAGAATTTTTTTGTGAAAAAAAAGTACTTTTTCATTTTTACGGATCAATTTGTGAAGCACCTGGGGGTTCAAAGTGCTCACTATGCATCTAGATAAGTTCCTTGGGGCGTCTAGTTTCCAAAATGGGGTCACTTGTGGGGGAGCTCCAATTTTTAGGCACACGGGGGCTCTCCAAACGTGACATGGTGTCCGCTAAAGAGTGGAGCCAATTTTTGATTCAAAAAGTCAAATGGCGCTCCTTCCCTTCCAAGCCCTGCCGTGCGCCAAAACAGTGGTTTACCCCCACATATGAGGTATCAGCGTACTCAGGACAAATTGGACAACAACTTTCGTGGTTCAGTTTCTCCTTTTACCATTGGGAAAATAAAAAAATTGTTGCTAAAAGATAATTTTTGTGACTAAAAAGTTAAATGTTCATTTTTTCCTTCCATGTTGCTTCTGCTGCTGTGAAGCACCTGAAGGGTTAATAAACTTCTTGAATGTGGTTTTGAGTACCTTGAGGGGTGCAGTTTTTAGAATGGTGTCACTTTTGGGTATTTTCAGCCAAATAGACCCCTCAAACTGACTTCAAATGTGAGTTGGTCCCTAAAAAAAATGGTTTTGTAAATTTCGTTGTAAAAATGACAAATCGCTGGTCGAATTTTAACCCTTATAACTTCCTAACAAAAAAAAATTTTGTTTCCAAAATTGTGCTGATGTAAAGTAAACATGTGGGAAATGTTATTTATTAACTATTTTGTGTCACATATCTCTCTGGTTTAACAGAATAAAAATTCAAAATGTGAAAATTGCGAAATTTTCAAAATTTTCGCCAAATTTCCGTGTTTATCACAAATAAATGCAGAATTTATTGACCTAAATTTACCACTAACATGAAGCCCAATATGTCACGAAAAAACAATCTCAGAACCGCTAGGATCCGTTGAAGCGTTCCTGAGTTATTACCTCATAAAGGGACACTGGTCAGAATTGCAAAAAACGGCAAGGTCTTTAAGGTCAAAATAGGCTGGGTCTTGAAGGGGTTAAACCCTATTTAAGGGCAAATATGATGCAAGAGAGGTTGGTTGGGTTGGCAACAATTTCGATAGAATCTGAAGTTGCTAAACAAATTAATCTCGGTGAGTTAGTGTCATCCTTTTTAAAAAAAAAGGCAAGGAAACAAAAATTTTAATTACCTATGGTCGTTTTTGTTTTGTGTTATTGATTACTTTGTATATATTTGTCCTATACAACTTCTCAGAAGATTAAAGAGTTAGGAGAGAGTTAATTAATTGTTGTTGTAGTTTATTTTGCGCCTAAATTTATATCCCAAGTTTTAATCTACTGCCAAGTATAGTGGGGGCGCAACAAAATAGTTTCGCCTAGGGCGCCGTAATCTCTCGGGCCGGCCCTGTTTGCAGTCCAGTCACCATTCTGGTCGCTCTTCTCTGAACTTGCTCCAGTTTGTTCATGTCTTTTATAAAAAAAATAGTCCTGTATCAGTTATTAAGCACATACACATTTCACCAATTCTTTTTTCCTAGTTGTTCCTTTTTCAGAGGTGCACTTGTACTCATAGTTTTATGTCCAATTTTCATTGACTACTGATATATTTGACTTATCTAATGAGATAAAATGACTCTTGGCTTTTTGTTATTGCAATAATTATATTCTGGTTGTAAAGATTGACATGTAGATATGTAGATACAACATGAATATTATACAGTAATGTACAGTATAATATTCTAATGGGCTATAAATATTCTGTTACCAAATGCTGAAAATCATTCAGCCCACCCAAAATGAATACCTTTTACATTTCTTAAAAGAAAAAAAAAAAACACATAGAGATGAGCGATCCTGAACTGTAAATTTGGGGGGTTCGTACTATGCTGAACTCCAACCACAGATCTCTCCTGGAATTCTGTTTTACAGTTCGGGAGACCGACCAACCTTCCACAGATCCACTCATCCCTACATATGAACAGATCATTCTTTTTCCAAAAAGTAATTTATATGGAAGTTAAATATATGCTAAGCCAAACATTTACTGTCAAAAATTAACCAAAACAATTCCCATAGTAGCAAAATCATACACTTGTATTGTGCTTTTCTCACAAAGTGCAGTCATTGAGTCAATTAGAGCATGAATATTGACAAGATTTTTCTCAAGGGTCTTTTAGATTTTTGATTCTGGGGATCCTATATAGAAAATACTCTTTCTGATGGATATTAGTTGTTTGGCCTCATGTACATGAGCCATTTACATTTATCTTGTGTGAGAAAAACCCTGTATTCTAGCTTTTGTGCCACCTTTGTGCAAATGTTTGTGGCTCAAATTTTTCCCCTACAAGCAATGCAGTGGCTGTATGTTAAGGCTCATATTGCAACTACGGAAAATATTTCTGCATATCTTTGCTGGCCCCATAGTTTATTTAACCCCTTCCCGACCTGTGACACAGCGTATGCGTCATGAAAGTCGGTGCCAATCCGACCTGTGATGCATATGCTGTGTCACAGAATGATCGCGTCCCTGCAGATCGGGTGAAAGGGTTAACTTCCATTTCACCCGATGTGCAGGGACAGGGGGAGTGGTAGTTTAGCCCAGGGGGGGTGGCTTCACCCCCCCGTGGCTACGATCGCTCTGACTGGCTGTTGAAAGTGAAACTGCCAATCAGAGCGATTTGTAATATTTCACCTATTAAAACTGGTAAAATATTACAATCCAGCCATGGCCGATGCTGCAATATCATCGGCCATGGCTGGAAACACTAATGTGCCCCCACCCCACCCCACCGATCGCCCCCCCAAGCCACCGATCTGTCCGGTACACTGCTCCGGCTCCCCTCCGTCCTGTGCTCCGCTCCCCCCGTGCTCTTGTCCGCTCCCCCCATGCTCCAATCACCCCCCCGTGCTCTGATGCAACCCCCCCGTGCTCCGATCCACCCCCCGTGCTCCGATCCACCCCCCCGTGCTGCGATCCACCCCGCGCTCCGATACACCCCCCGTGCTCCGATACACCCCCCGTACTCCGATACACCCCCCCGCGCTCCGATACACCCCCCATGCTCCGATCCCCCCCCTGTCCTCCCCCCACCCCATCATACTTACCGATCCTCCCGAGGTCCGTCCGTCTTCTCCCTGGGCGCCGCCATCTTCCAAAATGGCGGGCGCATGCGCAGTGCGCCCGCCGAATCTGCCGGCCGGCAGATTCGTTCCAAAGTGCATTTTGATCACTGTGATAGGTTATATCACAGTGATCAAAATAAAAAAAATAGTAAATGACCCCCCCCCCCCTTTGTCACCCCCATAGGTAGGGACAATAAAAAAATAAAGATTTTTTTTTTCCCACTAAGGTTAGAATAGGGTTAGGGTTAGGGTTTCGATATGTGCACACGTATTCTGGTCCTCTGCGGATTTTTCCGCTGCGGATTTCATAAATCCGCAGTGCTAGACCGCTGCGGATTTATGGCGGATTTACCGCGGTTTTTCTGCACATTTCACTGCAGTTTTAGAACTGCGATTTTCTATTGGAGCAGTTGTAAAACCGCTGCGGAATCCGCAGAAAGAAGAGACATGCTGCACAATGTAAACCGCTGCGTTTCCGTGCAGTTTTTCTGCAGCATGTGTACAGCGATTTTTGTTTCCCATAGGTTTACATTGAACTGTAAACTCATGGGAAACTGCTGCGGATCCGCAACGTTTTCCGCAATGTGTGCACATACCTTTAGAAATAGGCTACGTGCACACAGTGCGGATTTGGCTGCGGATCTGCAGCGGATTGGCCGCTGCGGATTCGCAGCAGTGTTCCATCAGGTTTACAGTACCATGTAAACCTATGGAAAACCAAATCCGCTGTGCCCATGGTGCGGAAAATACAGCGCGGAAACGCTGCGTTGTATTTTCCGCAGCATGTCAATTCTTTGTGCGGATTCCGCAGCGTTTTACACCTGTTCCTCAATAGGAATCTGCAGGTGAAATCCGCACAAAAAACACTGGAAATCCGTGGTAAATCCGCAGGTAAAACGCAGTGCCTTTTACCCGCGGATTTTTCAAAAATGATGCTGAAAAATCTCACACGAATCCGCAACGTGGGCACATAGCCTTAGGGTTAGGGTTGGAATTAGGGTTGTGGTTAGGGTTGTGATTAGGGTTATGGCTACAGTTGGGATTAGGGTTAGGGGTGTGTTGGGGTTAGTGTTGGAGTTAGAATTGAGGGGTTTCCACTGTTAGACACATCAGGGGTCTCCAAACGCAACATGGCGCCACCATTGATTCCAGCCAATCTTGTATTCAAAAAGTCAAATGGTGCTCCCTCACTTCCGAGCCCCGACGTGTACCCAGACTGTGGTTTACCCCCACATATGGGGTACCAGCATACTCAGGACAAACTGCGCAACAATTATTGGGGTCCAATTTCTCCTGTTACCCTTGAGAAAATAAAAAATTGCTTGCTAAAACATCATTTTTGAGGAAAGAAAAATGATTTTTTATTTTCACGGCTCTGCATTGTAAACGTCTGTGAAGCACTTGGGGGTTCAAAGTGCTCACCACATATCTAGATAAGTTTTTTGGGGGGTCTAGTTTCCAAAATGCTGTCACTTGTGGGGGGTTTCTACTGTTTAGGCACACCAGGGGCTCTGCAAACGCAACGTGACGCCCGCAGACCATTCCATCAAAGTCTGCATTTCAAAAGTCACTACTTCCCTTCTGAGCCCCGACGTGTGCCCAAACAGTGGTTTACCCCCACACATGGGGTATCAGCGTACTCAGGAGAAACTCGACAACAACTTTTGATGTCCAATTTCTTCTGTAACCCTTGGGAAAATAAAAAATTCTGGGCTAAATAATTATTTTTGAGGAAAGAAAACGTATTTATTATTTTCACGGCTCTGCATTATAAGCTTCTGTGAAGCACTTGGGGGTTCAAAGTGCTCACCACACATCTAGATAAGTTCCTTTGGGGGTCTAGTTTCCAAAATGGGGTCAATTGTGGGGGGTTTCTACTGTTTAGCCACATCAGGGGCTCTGCAAACGCAACGTGACGCACGCAGAGCATTCCATCAAAGTCTGCATTTCAAAACATCACTACTTCAATTCCGAGCCCCGGCATGTGCCCAAACAGTAGTTAACCCCACATATGGGGTATCACCGTACTCAGGAGAAACTGGACAACAACTTTTGGGGTCAAATTTCTCCTGTTACCCTTGGGAAAATAAAAAATTGCAGGCTAAAAGATCATTTTTGAGAAAATAATTTTTTATTTTTATTTTCATGGCTCTGCATTATAAACTTCTGTGAAGCACTTGGGGGTTCAAAGTCCTTACCACACATCTAGATTAGTTCCTTTGGGGGTCTAGTTTCCAAAATGGGGTCATTTGTGGGGGATCTCCAATGTTTAGGCACACAGGGGCTCTCCAAACGTGACATGGTGTCCGCTAATAATTGGAGCTAGTTTTCCATTTAAAAAGCCAAATGGCGTGCCTTCCCTTCCGAGCCCTGCCGTGCGCCCAAACAGTAGTTTACCCCCACATATGGGGTATCAGCATACTCAGGACAAACTGGACAACAACATTTGGGGTCCAATTTCTCCTATTACCCTTGGCAAAATAGGAAATTCCAGGCTACAAAATCATTTTTGAGGAAAGAAAAATTATGTTTTATTTTCATGGCTCTGCGTTATAAACTTCTGTGAAGCACCTGGGGGTTTAAAGTGCTCAATATGCATCTAGATAAGTTTCTTGGAGGGTCTAGTTTCCAAAATGGGGTCACTTGTGGGGGAGCTCCAATCTTTAGGCACACAGGGGCTCTCCAAACGTGACATGGTGTCCGCTAACAATTGGAGCTAATTTTCCATTCAAAAAGTCAAATGGCGCGCCTTTCCTTCTGAGCCCTGCCGTGTGCCCAAACAGTGGTTTACCCCCACATATGAGGTATCAGCGTACTCGGGAGAAATTGCCCAACAAATTTTAGGATCCATTTTATCCTGTTGCCCATGTGAAAATGAAAAAATTGAGGCTAAAAGAATTTTTTTTGTGAAAAAAAAGTACTTTTTCATTTTTACGGATCAATTTGTGAAGCACCTGGGGGTTCAATGTGCTTACTATGCATCTAGATAAGTTCCTTGGGGCGTCTAGTTTCCAAAATGGGGTCACTTGTGGGGGAGCTCCAATTTTTAGGCACACGGGGGCTCTCCAAGCGTGACATGGTGTCCGCTAAAGAGTGGAGCCAATTTTTCATTCAAAAAGTCAAATGGCGCTCCTTCCCTTCCAAGCCCTGCCGTGTGCCCAAACAGTGGTTTACCCCCACATATGAGGTATCGGCGTACTCGGGAGAAATTGCCCAACAAATTTTAGGATCCATTTTATCCTGTTGCCCATGTGAAAATGAAAAAATTGAGGCTAAAAGAATATTTTTGTGAAAAAAAATACTTTTTCATTTTTACGGATCAATTTGTGAAGCACCTGGGGGTTCAAAGTGCTCACTATGCATCTAGATAAGTTCCTTGGGGCGTCTAGTTTCCAAAATGGGGTCACTTGTGGGGGAGCTCCAATTTTTAGGCACACGGGGGCTCTCCAAACGTGACATGGTGTCCGCTAAAGAGTGGAGCCAATTTTTCATTCAAAAAGTCAAATGGCGCTCCTTCCCTTCCAAGCCCTGCCGTGCGCCCAAACAGTGGTTTACCCCCACATATGAGGTATCGGCGTACTCGGGAGAAATTGCCCAACAAATTTTAGGATCCATTTTATCCTGTTGCCCATGTGAAAATGAAAAAATTGAGGCTAAAAGAATATTTTTGTGAAAAAAAATACTTTTTCATTTTTACGGATCAATTTGTGAAGCACCTGGGGGTTCAAAGTGCTCACTATGCATCTAGATAAGTTCCTTGGGGCGTCTAGTTTCCAAAATGGGGTCACTTGTGGGGGAGCTCCAATTTTTAGGCACACGGGGGCTCTCCAAACGTGACATGGTGTCCGCTAAAGAGTGGAGCCAATTTTTCATTCAAAAAGTCAAATGGCGCTCCTTCCCTTCCAAGCCCTGCCGTGCGCCCAAACAGTGGTTTACCCCCACATATGAGGTATCAGCGTACTCAGGACAAATTGGACAACTTTCGTGGTTTACCATTGGTAAAATAAAAAAATTGTTGCTAAAAGATAATTTTTGTGACTAAAAAGTTAAATGTTCATTTTTTCCTTCCATGTTGCTTCTGCTGCTGTGAAGCACCTGAAGGGTTAATAAACTTCTTGAATGTGGTTTTGAGAACCTTGAGGGGTGCACTTTTTAGAATGGTGTCACTTTTGGGTATTTTCAGCCATATAGACCCCTCAAACTGACTTCAAATGTGAGGTGGTCCCTAAAAAAAATGGTTTTGTAAATTTCGTTGTAAAAATGAGAAATCGCTGGTCAAATTTTAACCCTTATAACTTCCTAGCAAAAAAAAATGTTGTTTCCAAAATTGTGCTGATGTAAAGTATACATGTGGGAAATGTTATTTATTAACTATTTGTGTCACATAACTCTCTGGTTTAACAGAATAAAAATTCAAAATGTGAAAATTGCGAAATTTTCAAAATTTTCGCCAAATTTTCATTTTGATCACAAATAAACGCAGAATTTATTGACCTAAATTTACCACTAACATGAAGCCCAATATGTCACGAAAAAACAATCTCAGAACCGCTAGGATCCGTTGAAGCGTTCCTGAGTTATTACCTCATAAAGGGACACTGGTCAGAATTGCAAAAAACGGCCAGGTCATTAAGGTCAAAATAGGCTGGGTCATGAAGGAGTTAAAGGCCTCATGGTTAGGATTTACGGTATGCAAAAAAAGTGAAACTTCCTGCACAATGTTAGCTATTTCTTGAAGTTGTGAAATCTCTACACAGGATTGATTTAGGAAATGTGAGTCAAAAAAACCCCAGCAAAAGCCACTGTGAAAACAGAATTAGTTTTTTTTTTTTAAATACCTGGAACACAAAAACCTGACTTAAATATTTGGCCATTAAAACTTCCCTTTATGGAGTTACAGTGGGTATGGAAAGTATTCGGACCCTTTAAATTTTTCACTCTTTGTTTGCCATTTGCTGAATTAAAAAAAGTTCATTTTTTCGCATTATTGTACACTCTGCACCCCATCTTGACTGAAAAAAACAGAAATATAGAAATGTTTGCAAATTTAATAAAAAAGAAAAACTGAAATATCACATGGTCATACGTATTTAGACCCTTTGCTCAGACACTCATATTTAAGTCACATGCTATCCATTTCCTTGTGATCCTCCTTGAGATGGTTCTACTCCTTCATTGGAGTCCAGCTATGTTTAATTAAACTGATAGGACTTGATTTGGAAAGTGTTAGCACCATGCTGGCTTCCCGGTGTGTCAGTTCACTCACCCGCACTGCAGTTGTTCCCGCTCCCTCTCATGCGCCACATGCTCCCAGCAGCACTTCCAGCCGGGCCTCTGGCTATGTTCTTAGGGCTCGCGCTCTCGCCCTCTTAAAGGGCCAGCGCGTGCACTTGCTATTTCCTCCCCAACCAATGGTTTTGAGGCATTATGTATATATTGCTTCCTCTCCACTGGGGAGGTGCTTGAGCAACATTCCTGTTTCAGACTATGTTGTGTAAGGTAGCATACCAGTGCAGGTCCTGTCTGCTATTCACTAAGTACAAATCCCACTTGCTGCACTCAGAAGCAAATACTTCTTGCTGCACTCAGAAGCTAATCCTGCTAGCTGCACTTAGATGTAAACTCTGTCTCTGATACAAGCTCTGCCTGTTACTCCATTCAGTCTGTCCTTCGGGTCCAGCTGCTGCGCGACAATTGGTCTGCCCTGGAGTGGTACCTGAAGTTCAGTGGGACCCAAGTCTAGCCTGACCATCGGAGGCTCTAGTGAATAGTCAGGTGATCGCTTAGTCACGCCCCTCCTCCGCTTTCCGTGGCACAGTGGTTCCACAAACCACAATCGTGACAGTTTGTTCAAGCGTTGGATCCCACTGGATCCCAGACCCTGCCCGTACAGACCATATACCAGAAGCTTTGCCGACAGAAGAACGCACAGGAAAAGCTGTCCACACAGTTACAGACCTTAACCACTAACTTGGAGGCCTTAAATATGTCTCCAGAGTTCCAGCAAGTCGAAACAGCCGTGTCTCCTCCAGAGAGTTCCCAGACAATTTGCTTAGTTAAAGATCCTGGTCCCCGACTTGCAGCTCCAACATGTTTTGATGGCAATCCGAAGCTCTGCCACGTGTTCAACAACCAGTGCCGGCTACATTTTGAACTTCTTCCACACCACTTCCTGCTGGATCGAACAAAAGTGGCGTTTCTAATGTTGCACCTTAGAGAGAAGGCCCTGGCGTGGCTGAATCCATTATGGGAGAGAGAGGATACGATCAGCTACAATTTGCCAACATTCTTGGAAGCTTTCCACAAAGTGTTCGATGAGTTTGGGTGAACCATCTCAGCAGCTTCAGCTCTTTTCCGTTTACATTCCATCCAATTCTACTGTGGGGCAGTATGCAGTACACTTTCGCACCCTGGCATCCGAACTCAGATGGAATAACAAAGATTTGGTGGCGACATTCTGGGAGGGGCTTTCCGGAGATATTAAGGATGTGCTAGCTGGTCGACATCTACCAAACACCCTCGACGATCTGATCTCTCTTGCCATCCATATAGACCTCCACTTCTGTGAGTGTGCTAGTGAAGTGGCACGTGAAAGGAAACCGCAGCGCTTGGCTCAGTTTTTTCAAGGACCAGAGAAGCCCTGGCATCATGCGGGGGTAGGAGAGGTCTCTCTAAATGGAAAGGACGTCTCTCAATCTCTGATTCTTGCTGTGGCCATGACAACCGGTAAATCCCAGTTTGTTGAGTCAGCATATGTGGATTCCGGGGCAGCCGGAAATTTCATCCTTCAGGCTGTAGTGGATCAGTTCCAAATCCCAGTTCATCCACTCCAGAACCCCCTGGCAATAACATCTGTCGATGGGAGAACTCTTCGGAAGACTGTTCTTTTGGCTACTGAGCTACTTGAGGTCTGTAAGAGGATGCTCCATACGGAGAAAATGGTCTTTTATGTCCTCTCCAACATGCTTCATGCCTTTCTCTTGGGCCTACCAAGGCTGCGTCCGCACGAACCTGTCTTGGACTGGAGAACTGGAGAGGTGCTTCACTGGGGACATTTTTGTCATCGGAAGTGTCTGGCTCCCGTACACCTGGCTAAGGCCCAGTCTAGTCCAGCATCGCTGCCCGGTTGCTGTCTGCCTATTGGTCCTTCGCCGACGTATTTGACAAGAAAAAAGCAGAGACTTTTCCGCCCCATAGGCCGTATGACTGCCGTATTGACTTGACTTATGGATCTACACCCCCTAGAGGCCAAATTTACCCTCTGTCCCCAGCTGAGACTCAAGCTATGTCGGACTACTTTCAGGAGAATTTGGCCAGGAGGTTTATTCAGAAATCCTCCTCACCTGCTGGGGCCAGGTTTTTCTTCATCAAGAAGGATGGATCTCTATGACCCTGAGTAGACTATTGAGGTCTCAACCAGATCACGGTAAAAAATAAATATCCTATCCCACTGATTCCAGAGTTTTTTGACCGATTAACCCTGCTGTTCTGTTGGTCAAAAATGACCGACTTTGAACTTCAATATTCTTTAAAATATTCAAGATGCGGCTCTGAAACCTGTGGCCGACCGACCCATCCTCATTTAAGTCAATCAACCACAAGTTTCAGAACCGCATCTTGAACACCCCAAAAAATACCAAAGTTCAAAATAGGTCTCCCCAGACCGAACAGAACAGCAGGGTTAAGAGGTGCCAGGATCTTCACCAAATTTGATTTAAGAGGCACCTACAATCTAGCCCTTCAGGCTCTCCATGGCACAGTGGTTCCACAAACCATGATTGTGACAGAAAGGCACACACCTGTCTATATAAGACCTCACGGCTCACAGTGCATGTCAGACCAAATGAAAATCATGAGGTCAAAGGAACTGACCAAGGAGCTCAGAGACAGAATTGTGGCAAGGCACAGATCTGGCCAAGGTTACAACAGAATTTCTGCAGTACTCAAGGTTCCTAAGAGCACAGTGGCCTCCATAATCCTTGAATGGAAGAAGTTTGGAACCACCAGAAGTCTTCCTAGACCTGTCCATCATAGCCAATCAGAGCAATCATGGGAGAAGAGCCTTGGTGAGAGAAGTAAAGAAGAACCCCAAGATCACAGTGGCTGAGCTCCAAAGATGCAGTAGGGAGATGGGAGAAAGTTCCATAAAGTCAACTATCATTTCAGCCCTCCACCAGTCGGGCCTTTATGGCAGAGTGGCCCGATGAAGCCTCTCCTCAGTGCAAGACATATGAAAGCCCGCATAGAGTTTGCTAAAAAACACATGAAGGACTCCCAGACTATGAGAAATAAGATTCTCTGCTCTGATGAGATGAAGATAGACATTTTTGGTGATAATTCTAAGTGGTATGTTTGGATAAAACCAGGCACTGCTCATCACCTGCCCAATACAATCCCAACAGTGAAACATGGTGGTTGCAGCATCATGTTGTGGGGGTATTTTTCAGCTGCAGGGACAGGATGACTGGTTGTCATTGAAGGAAACATGAATGCGGCCAAGTACAGAGATATCCTGGATGAAAACCACTTCCAGAGTGCTCTGTACCTCAGACTTGACCAAAGGTTTACCTTCCAACAAGACAATGACCCTAAGCACACAGCTAAAATAACAAAGGAGTGGCTTCAGACCAACTCTGTAACCATTCTTGACTGGCCCAGCCAGAGCCCTGACCTAAACCCATTTGAGCATCACTGGAAAGACCTGAAAATGGCTGTCCACCAATGTTCACCATCTAACCTGATGGAACTGGAGAGGATCTACAAGGAAGAATGGCAGAGAATCCCCAAATCCAGGTGTCAAAAACTTGTTGCATTATTCCCAAGAAGACTCATGGCTGTACTAGCTCAAAAGGGTGTTTCTACTCTATGCTGAGCAACGGGTCTGAATACTTATGACCACATGATATTTCAATTTTTTCTTTTTTAATAAATTTTTACACATTTCTACATTTCTGGGGTTTTTCTTTCAGTTCAAGATGGGGTGCAGAGTGTATGCTAATGAGAAAAAAAAAGAACTTTTTTGAATTTACCAAATGGCTGCCATGAAACAAAGAGTGAAAAATTTAAAGGGGTCCGAATACTTTCCGTAACCTCTGTAAATGAAATGTGTCATGGGAAAATTACTAGTGATGAACAAACACCTTATCTGAGTGTGTTCAGGTGCTACTTGAGTGACTTCAGTGTGCTCGAATAATATGCTCGTGTCCCCATAGCTGCATGTCTGGCGCTTGTTCGATAGCCGCAACACATGCAGGAATTGCCTGTTTTTGTTCCAAACAATTTTATTGGATTTTCAACTGAAATAGGGTAAATATGAGGGGTGAGTAGGGGAGGGGGGGGTAAAGGGAAGGGAAATGATAAAGGGGGGGTAAGGGGAAAAATAACATTAACAGTCAGTATAATGTACATCAGGTATCAAACATTTTTCAAAAGAAATGTAAACATTTTGAGAAACATTTGGTGTATATCTTGTAAATGAACATATTAACATATGAGAGTGTGAAACTTTTATTAACCTATGTCATTCCTTCTAAAGTTAAAATAGTTATGTTAATTACTCTTGAGGTTCAAGTAGTCAGAGGGGGGAAAGACTTAAGGTACCTTCACACATAACGATATTGTTAACGATATCGTTGCTTTTTGTGACGTAGCAACGATATCGTTAAGGAAATCGTTATGTGTGACAGCTACCAACGATCAGGCCCCTGCTGGGAGATCGTTGGTCGCTGAACAAAGTCCAGAACTTTATTTCGTCGCTGGACTCCCGTGGACATCGCTGGATCGGCGTGTGACACCGATCCAGCGATGTCTTCACTGGTAACCAGGGTAAACATCGGGTAACTAAGCGCAGGGCCGCGCTTAGTAACCCGATGTTTACCCTGGTTACCATCCTAAAAGTAAAAAAAACAAACAGTACATACTTACCTACCGCTGTCTGTCCTCGGCGCTGTGCTCTGCACTCCTCCTGTACTGGCTGTGAGCGTCGGTCAGCCGGAAAGCAGAGCGGTGACGTCACCGCTCTGCTTTCCGGCCGCTGTGCTCACACAGACAGTACAGGAGGAGTGCAGAGCATAATGTACAAAAAACAAAGATGCGCCTTGTCATGGCTGGTGGGCTCTCATGCATTGGCTAAGTTGTGTACTAAGTATCTTTTTTTCATAAATATATTCATAAGTGTAATCTGTATAGCAGTAATGTAATCCATATTTAATATATTCAATGTTTGCATACGGTATATCTTAGCACTTAAAGAGTTATGCTGGATTTATCTATCTAATCCATCTAATTCATCTGATCTATCTGTCTATATATCAATCTATCGATCTATATGTCTATCTATGTATTCTATCTGTTAGTCTATCTATCTAGTCTGTATCTATCTCTCTCATTCCCGCCTTTCTGTCTGTCTATGTTTGGAAATTGTCTTCATTGTCTACATACAGCTCTAGCAAAAATTAAGAGACCACTGCAAAATGTTTAGTTTATCTGATTTTTCTCTTTATAGGTATATTTTTGAGTACAATGTAAATTGTTCTTTTATTCTATAAACTTCTCACAACATGTCCCCGAATATCCATGCAATAATTTTTGTATTTTTTTCTGACAAAGAGAAATGGTCAAAATTTAACACTGCTGTACTGTTCGGGTCAATATGACCCGAAATGATTTTTGAGACCCTGTAGATTTTTTTATATGAGGATTTGAAACTAGTGGTATCTTGACTTTGACTTCTCCTCATTTGTGGAGCTCTCTCTCTCTCTCTCTCTCTCTATCTATATATTGTGTTTACTTTTTGCTACACGCTGATTGTTACACTTGTACTGTTCGGGTCAATATGACCCGATAGCATTTTATACTGTTCTACAGGTCTCTGATTATTTCTGACTGCAAAAGTTATGTTTTTTTATGTGTACTTCATCTCAAAATGGTGGTGGTTTCACTGTTCTTATCAGTAAGCAAGTAATTATCTAGTATTATCCATTTGCTGTTTGTGAGAGAGGAGACTGGTTGTCTATTATTAAAGACAATATATACCAAGTAAGCCAGCAAAATACGGCATCAAGATCTGGACACTTTGCGACAGCAAAAGTTCATATGCTCTAAATGTTCAAGTGTATACAGGAAAAACCCCTGGTGAAAGACCTGAAAAAAATCAGGGTATGCGTGTTGTTCTCGATTTGACTCATGGACTAAAAGGACAAAATGTCACATGCGACAACTTTTTTACATCCTATCAACTAGGCCAGATGTTGAAGAAAAAGCAACTTACCATGCTGGGTACTATAAGAAAAAACAAACCTAAACTACTGCAAGGTATCCTTAGCAAGAGAGAGGTGTACAGTTCTACTTTTTTTTTCTGGAAATACAACTGTTGTTTCTTATGTTCCAAAAAAAAACAAGCAGGTACAGTAATTCTAATGAGAACAATGCACCATGACAATGCCGTAAGTGATAGAGAAGACAGAAAGCCTGACATTATTTTGGATTATAATGCCTCAAAGGGAGCAGTTGATACTTTAGACCAAGCAATATCAACATATACATGCAAACGCAAAACCAATCGGTGGCCAATAATTTTATTTTATAACATACTGGACGTTTCTGCATACAATGCATTTGTCTTATGGAGAGAAATCGACCCCGATTGGAACCGGAATAAGCTTCATAAAAGAAGATTATTTCTTGAGGAATTGGGCAAATCCCTGGTTAGGCCATATATTGAGAGCAGAAAAGTGACCCCCAGAAGTGAGGGAGCAACAGCTATTGTAAAAAGTGTCCAGCATGCTCAAGAAAGAGACTCCACATCCACGTCCTCCACCAGCACAGCTACCAGCAGCACAGCTACCAGCAAAAAAAGGAAGAGATGTAGCTTCTGTCCATCTTCCTGTGACAATAAGACTAATCTGACATGTGCTGGATGTTCAAAATATCTGTGTAAGGCCTCTTTCACACGTCCAGATAATTCCGGTACCGAAGAAATCGGTACCGGAATTATCCATGTCCGTGTGCTCACGTAGCGAATCAGTGTGGCACACGGACCATGCAGGAGACAGTGCTACAGTTAAGCGTTGTCCCCTGCGTGCGGTGTTGAAGCCGCTATTCATCCCTTCTCCCCAGCAGTGTTCGCTGGAGAGAAGGAATGAAAAATCAATGTTTTTTTATTTATTTCCCCTTAAAAATAAAATTTGTGCGTCCCCTCCCGCCTCCCATCCCGTGTGTCCCCCCCCTCTCCCCCCCCCCCCGCTTGCCTGTCGGGAAATACTCACCCAGCTCCTGCGATGTCTCCTCTTAGTGACCACTGGCAGCAGGTCCTGTGTGAGCTGTCACATGGTCCCACTCATTACAGTGAGGAATATGCGCATATTCATCACTGTAATGAGTGAGACCATGTGACCGCTCACACCTGACCTGCTGCCAGAGGCCGCTGAAAGGAGACATCGCAGGAGCTGGGTGAGTATTTCCCGGCAGGCAAGCGGGGGGGGGGCACATGGGATGGGAGGCGTGAGGGGACGCACAAACTTTATTTTTAAGGGAAAATAAATAAAAAAAACATTGATTTTTCATTCCTTCTCTCCAGCGAACGCTGCTGGGGAGAAGGGATAAATAGCGGCTTCAGCACCGCACGCAGCGGGGACAGCGCTTAGTGTAGCACTGTCTCTCCTGTGGGCGGTACGTGCACACGGAGGAGAGTGCACACTGTTCTCCGTGTGCATGTGTGCTGTCCGCATTGTGGGCCGTGCTGCCAGTAAAAAACGGACATGTCTACGTGTTTTGCACACGGACACACGGTCCGTGTGAAAACACGCACATGTGCAGAAGCACATAGATCCTAATGGGTCTACGTGTGTCAGTGTCTCCGGTACGTGAGAAAACTGTCACTACACGTACCGGAGACACTGACGTGTGAAAGAGGCCTAAAGGACATGTGTGTCTTATTATTGTGTTCAGTGTAAAAACGCATGAACATGTTCAGTTTGTCTTTTTTCTTTCTAAAAAGGTTGAAGTTTTTATGATTTTTTATTTGTTGATTTATAAATATTGTTTTCAAAAAGTTAAATTTCATGTTTTAGTAATAGTAATGTAAAGCTTCTTTGTTATTTGTGTGCAGAATGCCAACAATCAAAGATAATTGTAAAAAGCCTGTGTAACCTTTTTATGAAAAAAAATAAATTAAGTTTAAATTTAAATTTTTCATTTGTTTATGATCAACCATGTTCACATACAGTATAATAATGAAAAAAAGTATTCAAATAAAACACTTAGAGTAGCTAAAAATCAAGAATTAATAGGTCGGGTCATATTGACCCGGGAAGAGTACAAGTGTATAGCAAATGCGAACAGAACAGCAGGGTTAAGAATAAACTCAGCGCTTTCAGACCTCAAATAATGCAAAAAACACAAGTTCATAATCATTTAGAAACAACAATACTAATGTTTTAACTCTGGAATAGTTCAGAAATCAATACTTTGTGGAATAACCATGATTTTTAATCACAGCTTTCATGCGTCTTGGCATGCTTTCCACCAGTCTTTGACACTTCTGGCGCAAAAAAATTAAGCAGTTCTCTTTGATGGCTTGTGACTATCCATCATCCTCTTGATTACATTCCAGAGGTTTGCAATGGGGTTCAGGTCTGGAGATTGGGCTGCCCATGACAGGGTTTTGATGTCGTGGTCTCTTAATTTTTGCAAGAGCTGTATATCCTGCTGATTGCCAGAGTCCAGCACCTAATGTCTTACTGAAATAGCAATACCACCTGTCACCTAACTTTTCTTCTTGTAGGGATTTGAGGTGTTTTACCTCTTCTGACTAATCTCAGACAGCAGGTTTCAAGGAAAAAGTATCTCCTCTATTATAAAGCTATAGGTAGATAACACAGAATCCATCATTTAGCATAGGTGATAGATACACATCTCAGAGTATGCCTACAAAACTCTCATAGAGAAGTCAATAAACATATCTGGGCGATTGTGTGCTATTGTGCCAGGCGGCTGCTGGAAAGCATATCTGTAAATGCTGTTTTCTGCAGCTCAGGCATAATCGTTCCCCATGGTATCGGAAAAAAAATTCAATCAGTAAAAAATAGATTTGAATAAAAGAGTATGTATTAGTCTTTGGCTTGAATTAGTAAAAAAGTAGATGATGTATTTACTGTTAGCTGCAAGAAGAGTGGAGTCTTTATTACTCATTTTTTCAGGTGTCATTGATGTTCCTTACTTAAGATTGCAGAACTGCATTAGGTGTGTAATTCAGACAATTCATTAAAAAAATCTATACTAAAACAATTTCTTCCTAAATTTGATTAATGTCTTAGTGCTAACAAAAAAAGCCGTAGCCGATCAATAAGCCAGAGATGTGTGTAACCGCTGTATTATACTAGACAAGGTCTTTCCTGTTCGGAGACAGAACGGGAAGATGCCACACTGAGATTCTAACACAAGTGTTTTTTTTCTGTTGTGCTTTATGTGATAACTAGATCACACAGTTGTTTATTTTAGGTTTATTGTTTGGGGTTTCTAGGGACTTTGTGCCATTCATTTTAAGCAAAGTACATGGCAGCATAGCGAGAACACGTGCAGTAATCCCTACCTTAGGGGAAAGATGGCTGAGTGTCTAGACCTGTAGCTGTATCTTCCCTGAATAAACAGTCGCTGCTGAGAAGATGCTTAACAGATTGCTTTTATAACTGCTATGACAATAGGTCTACATTCACACTTGCATTAGGGCATTCCTTAAAACCGAATAAGGGTATGATCAAACCTGGCATTTTTGCTGAGTGTTTTTTTTCTGCACTGAAAGCAAGCTTGGTGGCAGGAAAAACGCTGCTTACGATACACTCGTTTTATGTGCTTTTTACTTACATCAAATACATGGCTGAACGAATTAGCATGCTGAATTTTGGCATCACATTTCAAATTCACGCATAAAACATTATATACATGAGATTTCACACATTTCATTGATTAAGCTGGTACTGTACAGCACTCCGTACTTTGCACACCAATTACGCGGTGAGCTTCCCTGCCGGAGCGCATGACCTGAAATACGTGACCTCCATGGGGAGTGGACAGAGGCGGGGCCAGATGCCGAGTGGGGGTGGTGACCGGCTGAGCCGGAGAGTAGTCTGAACGTGCCGAAGTCAAGCCGGGAGGTCAATGTAGTGCCAAAAGGGTGAGACATAATCATGGTCGGGAAGCCGAAGATAGCGGTGCAATACAAACAGGGCAGACAGGAGGGAAGTTAGAGTACCAAGCCGAAGGTCAGAGCCAGAAACAGACAATTAGCACAGAGGCCCAAGTCCAAAGTCCAGTGCTACCTTGCACAAATAAAATTCATCAATCTAAGTAACTGAAGTTGAGTGTGAGACTTTTATATTGATTGCTGACGGTTTGGGAACCTAGTCTCTGCACCACATATATAGCAGTGCACACGGTGTTTATTTACACAGAGTCCCAAGGCAAAGCACAGAACGAGAAAACAGACCGAGTCATACACAAGAATGCAACCTGACAACAGTATGCAAGCACACAGACACACAGCCAAGACAGATGTATCACTATCAAGGATCCCTAGATGAGGACGGGTAAATATACCCCTCCCCAAACCAGAAGGAGGTTTTAAAAATTAACCCCGAGAGGACAGGGATGGAACCCTGAAAAGTTTGGTCCGGCCGCACCCTAAAACAATATTGTCTCTATGGACATCAGGGCGCACGTCCTCACCAGGGGGTCCATCCCAGACAGAAAATCCAAATGCAAATGAAGAGAAGGACAGCGCCACACCAGGAAGTGCAAAAACAGCTCACATTTTATTCTGCCTCCTGCAGCAACGTTTCGTTCCGAGGACCTTTGTCAAGCACAGTACAAAACCATTCCAGGGGTCCATCCCAGACAGAAAATTCAAATGCAAATGAAGAGAAGGACAGCGCCACACCAGGAAGTGCAAAAGCAGCTCACATTTTATTCTGCCTCCTGTGGCAACGTTTCGGTCCGAGGACCTTTGTCAAGCACAGTACAAAACCATTCCAACCACCATTATATATCCTTAAGCCCACCCATTAATTAGCTAGCAGCCAATAGGGATACCATAATATTGTAGAAAAAACACACAGCAATATAACATACATAAACATAAGTAAAAACAGTTATATATGAGTAGCAGTCTGTACAGATCATCATCTAACTGTACTGTGTTACTGTGTACTGTACTACTAAGTTTGTTTTTAATAATTGTAAAAGGGAATCTGTCACCCCATTTTTTGCCTATAAGCTAAGGCCACCGCCATCAGGGGCTTATCTACAGCATTCTGTAATGCTATAGATAAGCCCCCGATGTAACCTGAAAGATAAGAAAAACCAGTTAGATTATACTCACCCAGGGGCGGTCCCACGGTGCGGTCCAATGGGCGTCGCGGTCCGGTGCCTCCCATCTTCATACAATGACTTCCTCTTCCTTACTTCCTGTCGCTGCTCCGGTGCAGGCGTACTTGTGCAGGCGTACTTTGTCTGCCCTGTTGAGGGCAGCGTAAAGTACTGCAGGGTCCGGGCCTCATTGACCTTTGCTCTGCCCTCAACAGGGCAAACAAAGTATGCCTGAGCAGGAGCAGCAACAGGAAGCAAGGAAGAGGACGTCATCGTATGGAGATGGGAGGCACCGGACCTCGACGCCCATCGGACCAGACGCATCGGGGCCGCCCCTGAGTGAGTATAATCTAACTTGTTTTTCTTATCTTTCAGGTTACATCGTGGCTTATCTACAGCATTATAGAATGCTGGAGATAAGCCCCCTGATGGCGGTGGCCGCAGCTTATAGGCCAAAAATGGGGTGACAGATTCCCTTTAAATTAAGAATAATAGGCCAAATATGTTGATATGGTAATTGATCATCCAGACATCTTTGTGTCTATCTACCTGTCGTTCTTTTTTTTCTCACGTTCGTTGTTTCTTTCTATCACTTCTTTCTTTTTATCGCGTTTTTCATTTTTTACTTACTTTCTCTCGTTATTTCTTTAGCATTCTTTCAATCTCTTCTTTTTTTCCTTTCTTCTTATGTTATCTGGTCTGTTTTTTCTGTTTTTTAATTGGCTGTATATTAGTCCTGATATGGCCGTCACAAGGCTCCCTGTTTTTGATTGATATTAACATGCATAGTATCTCTGTTCATGTTATCCCCATTGATGCCATAAACAGGATAAAAAATAAGTACTCTTTATGGTTGTGTGTAGCTTGTCCAAAGCAATTTCTAGCCGTGGCTGTAGACCACCTAAAGCTATGCCTCAGGCGCACTTGTCTCACTAGTCATTCATAACAAACTGTAAGGTTTTTTTTGTCGTGTTCTATTGTTTAAGCTGTTTAGCTAGCATAACTGTTGAAAAAGACATTTGTAGAAATTCTTTTTGATAACTTGACACATCAGATATAAAATATGCAAACTGTAATCTCAGAAGCTAATTTGTAGCACTTAGGAAATGCTTATGGCAGTGAAGTTCTTAGCATTCATAGGTTAATGTAAGGATAACCTTTGTGTCTCTGACAACCTTTTTTTTTTTTTTAAAGCAGGTTATGTTATCAAGGACACACACCCCAAGCATAAGTCTTCCTTTTCGACTGTGGCCCCTTAGTCAAACTGCTGATTTTCATGGGTACAGCACTTTGTAATCAGCTGATTTTCCTGGCTAAATTGTAGCCAGCCAAGCATTTCCCCTACAGCAGCAACTATAGTATAGAACAGAAGCTAAGCAAAGTGCATCCATGGGCCAGAGTGGAAACGTCAAAGGGACGAATTAATGGTCCTCGTTTCACCCCATGCCCTCGCCCATCTGCTGCCACTCTCTTCCCAAAGTCATCACTATCCTCAACTTCAAGATACTGATAGCGTTGAATACATTGGTGGAAGACAGAGCCGTCTGCTCATTTGGTTCCAATTACGATTGGTGGCGAATATTGTATTTGCAATATTCGCCGAACACAGCCGAACGTCATTGGAGTCAAGGGGAGTAGAAATGAACGAATATGTTATATAGGGTATGAATATGGCAAAATCAAATTTGGTGACCGATTCTGAACATATTCGCTCAACTCTTTGACCCAGCACACGCGATGACGTAATTACATCACATCTACTGTACAGAGTCAGTGCACTGGTGTTATGAACTGGTGGCCTAGGAGCAACATGAGACGTTCTCTGGAGAAGGTGGAACCTGTACTGACCGCAGACCTGAGCTTAACGCCACAACTAGCAGTTGCCGTGGAATGTACCTAACGCTCCCTAGACATCTCGACACAGCCGGAGGACTAATTAACCCTAAAGACAGAAAAGGAAAACCTATCTTGCCTCAGAGAAAATCCCCAAAGAAAAAATAGCCCCCCACAAATATTGACTGTGAGAGAAGAGGGAAATAACATACGCAGACTGAAGTCAGAATTTAGCAAAGGAGGCCATACTAGCTAGATAGAAAGGATAGGACAGAATGCTATGCGGTCAGTATTAAAATACTTGAAAATATCCACCACAGAAAATTCAAAAATCTCCACATCTGACTAAAGACATGGAGGGTAAATCTGCATCTCCAGAGACACAGCTTGGCTGCAAAAATCCTTCACAGACAAAGCTGGACAAGACAAAACATGAAAAAGCACTGAACTATAAGATCCACAGCCTTAGGACAGCAAAAACCAAGCCAGAACTTATCTTTGTAGAAAAGAACCGCAAACAGGAGAGACCAGGTATGGATGTGAATCCTCCAAAAACAATGGACAACTGGCACTGACTAAAGGATAAAGCAGGACTAAATAGCCCAGCCCAAATTACAAAAAGTGGATACACCTGATAAATGCTGCGATCCAAAGACAGCAGCACTACCACTCATAACCACCGGAGGGAGCCCAAGAGCAGAATTCACAAGAACTGGAGACCGAAGCTGCGGGGGCTCATACTTTATCTAGGAGGCAATGTGGATATTAACCCCTTTCTGCCATTAGACGTACTATTGCGTCCATGTGGGGTGGGCTTTACTTCCCAAGGACGCAATAGTACGTCATATGCGATCGGCAGCGCTCACGGGGGGAGCGCCGCCGATCGCGGCCGGGTGTCAGCTGTTTATCGCAGCTGACATCCGGCACTATGTGCCAGGAGCGGTCACGGACCGCCCCCGGCACATTAACCCCCGGCACACCGCGATCAAAGATGATCGCGATGTGCCGGCGGTACAGGGAAGCACCGCGCAGGGAGGGGGCTCCCTGCGGGCTTCCCTGAGCCCCCCGCAGCAACGCGATGTGATCGCGTTGCTGCGAGGGTCTCACCTCCCTCCCTGCTCCCTCCAGCCCCGGATCCAAGATGGCCGCGGATCCGGGTCCTGCAGGGAGGGAGGTGGCTTCACAGAGCCTGCTCAGAGCAGGCACTGTGAAGCAGCCTGCACTCCTATCAGATCAGTGATCTGACAGAGTGCTGTGCAAACTGTCAGATCACTGATCTGTGATGTCCCCCCCTGGGACAAAGTAAAAAAGTTAAAAAAAAAAATTTCAAATGTGTAAAAAAAATAAAAAAAAATATTCCAAAATAATGAGAAAAAAAAAAAATATTATTCCCATAAATACATTTCTTTATCTAAATAAAAAAAAAAAAACAATAAAAGTACACATATTTAGTATCGCCGCGTCCGTAACGGCCCGACCTATAAAACTGGCCCACTAGTTAACCCCTTCAGTAAACACCGTAAGAAAAAAAAAAAAAAAAACGAGGCAAAAAACAACGCTTTATTATCATACCGCCGAACAAAAAGTGGAATAACACGCGATCAAAAAGACAGATATAACTAACCATGGTACCGCTGAAAGCGTCATCTTGTCCCACAAAAAACGAGCCGCCATACAGCATCATCAGCAAAAAAATAAAAAAGTTATAGTCCTGAGAATAAAGTGATGCAAAAATAATTATTTTTTCTATAAAATAGTTTTTATCGTATAAAAGCGCCAAAACATAAAAAAATGATATAAGTGAGGTATCGCTGTAATCGTACTGACCCGAAGAATAAAACTGCTTCATCAATTTTACCAAACGCGGAACGGTATAAACGCCTCCCCCAAAAGAAATTCATGAATAGCTGGTTTTTGGTCATTCTGCCTCACAAAAATCGAAATAAAAAGCGATCAAAAAATGTCACGTGCCCGAAAATGTTACCAATAAAAACATCAACTCGTCCCGCAAAAAACAAGACCTCACATGACTCTGTGGACCAAAATATAGAAAAATTATAGCTCTCAAAATGTGGTAACGCAAAAAATATTTTTTGCAATAAAAAGCGTCTTTCAGTGTGTGACGGCTGCCAATCATAAAAATCCGCTAAAAAACCCGCTATAAAAGTAAATCAAACCCCCCTTCATCACCCCCTTAGTTAGGGAAAAATTTAAAAAATGTATTTATTTCCATTTTCCCATTAGGGCTAGGGTTAGAGTTAGGGCTAGGGCTAGGGCTAGGGTTAGGGTTAGGGTTAGGGTTAGGGCTAGGGTTAGGGCTAGGGTTAGGGTTAGGGCTAGGGTTAGGGTTAGGGCTAGGGTTAGGGCTAGGGTTAGGGCTAGGGTTAGGGTTAGGGTTAGGGCTAGGGTTAGGGCTAAGGCTACAGTTTGGGTTGGGGCTAAAGTTACAGTTAGGGTTTAGATTACATTTACGGTTGGGAATAGGGTTGGGATTAGGGTTAGGGGTGTGTCAGGGTTAGAGGTGTGGTTAGGGTTACTGTTGGGATTAGGGTTAGGGATGTGTTTGGATTAGGGTTTCAGTTATAATTGGGGGGTTTCCACTGTTTAGGCACATCAGGGGCTCTCCAAACGCGACATGGCGTCCGATCTCAATTCCAGCCACTTCTGCGTTGAAAAAGTAAAACAGTGCTTCTTCCCTTCCGAGCTCTCCCGTGTGCCCAAACAGGGGTTTACCCCAACATATGGGGTATCAGCGTACTCAGGACAAATAGGACAACAACTTTTGGGGTCCAATTTCTCCTGTTACCCTTGGGAAAATACAAAACTCGGGGCTAAAACATATTTTTTGTGGGAAAAAAAAAGATTTTTTATTTTCACGGCTCTGCGTTATAAACTGTAGTGAAACACTTGGGGGTTCAAAGTTCTCACAACACATCTAGATTAGCTCCCTGGGGGGTCTAGTTTCCAATATGGGGTCACTTGTGGGGGGTTTCTACTGTTTAGGTACATTAGGGGTTCTGCAAACGCAATGTGACGTCTGCAGACCATTCCATCTAAGTCTGCATTCCAATTGGCGCTCCTTCCCTTCCGAGCTCTGCCATGCGCTCAAACGGTGGTTTCCCCCAACATACGGGGTATCAGCGTACTCAGGACAAATTGGACAACAACTTTTGGGGTCGAATTTCTCCTCTTACCCTCGGGAAAATACAAAACTGGGGGCTAAAAAATAATTTTGGGGGGAAAGATTTTTTTTTTTAATTTTCACGGCTCTGCGTTACAAACTGTAGTGAAACACTTGGGGGTTCAAAGCTATCACAACACATCTAGATGAGTTCCTTAGGGGGTCTAGTTTCCAAAATGGTGTCACTTGTGGGAGGTTTCTACTGTTTAGGTACATTAGGGGCTCTGCAAATGCAATGTGACACCTGCAGACCATTCCATCTAAGTCCTCATTCCAAATGGAGCTCCTTCCCTTCCGAGCCCTCCCATGCGCCCAAACAGTGGTTCCCCCCCACATATGGGGTATCAGCGCACTCAGGACAAATTGGACAACAAATTGTGGGGTCGAATTTCTCCTGTTACCCTCGGGAAAATACAAAACTGGGGGCTAAAAAATAATTTTTGTGGGAAAAAATTTTTGTTTTATTTTTACGGCTCTCCATTATAAACTTCTGTGAAGCCCTTGGTGGGTCAAAGCGCTCAGCACACATCTAGATAAGTTCCTAAGGGGGTCTACTTTCCAAAATGGTGTCACTTGTGGGGGGTTTCTACTGTTTAGGTACATTAGGGGCTCTGCAAATGCAATGTGACACCTGCAGACCATTCCATCTAAGTCTGCATTCAAATGGCACTCCTTCCCTTCTGAGCCCTCCCATGTGCCCAAACAGTGGTTCCCCCCACATATGGTGTATCATCGCACTCAGGACAAATTGGGCAACAAATTTTGGGGTCCAATTTCTCCTGTTACCCTCAGGAAAATACAAAACTGGGGGCTAAAAAAATAATTTTTGTGAGAAAAAAATTTTGTTTTATTTTTACGGCTCTGCATTATAAACTTCTGTGAAGCACTTGGTGGGTCAAAGTGCTCACCACACCTCTAGATAAGTTCCTTAGGGGGTCTACTTTCCAAAATGGTGTCATTTGTGGGGGGTTTCAATGTTTAGGCACATCAGTGGCTCTTCAAACGCAACATGGCGTCCCATCTCAATTCCTGTCAATTTTGCTTTGAAAAGTCAAACGGCGCTCCTTCCCTTCCGAGCTCTCCCATCCACCCAAACAGTGGTTTACCCCCACATATCGGGTATCAGCGTACTCAGGACAAATTGTACAACAACTTTTGGGGTCCAATTTCTTCTCTTACCCTTGGGAAAATAAAAAATTGGGGGCAAAAAGATAATTTTTGTGAAAAAATATGATTTTTTATTTTTACGGTTCTACATTATAAACTTCTGTGAAGCACTTGGTGGGTCAAAGTGCTCACCACACCTCTAGATAAGTTCCTTAGGGGGTCTACTTTCCAAAATGGTGTCACTTGTGGGGGGTTTCAATGTTTAGGCACATCAGTGGCTCTTCAAACGCAACATGAGGTCCCATCTCAATTCCTGTCAATTTTGCATTGAAAAGTCAAACGGCGCTCCTTCCCTTCCGAGCTCTCCCATCCGCCCAAACAGTGGTTTACCCCCACATATGGGCTATCAGCGTACTCAGGACAAATTGTACAACAACTTTTGGGGTCCAATTTCTTCTCTTACCCTTGGGAAAATAAAAAATTGGGGGCGAAAAGATAATTTTTGTGAAAAAATATGATTTTTTATTTTTACGGTTCTACATTATAAACTTCTGTGAAGCACTTGTTGGGTCAAAGTGCTCACCACACCTCTAGATAAGTTCCTTAGGGGGTCTACTTTCCAAAATGGTGTCACTTGTGGGGGGTTTCAATGTTTAGCCACATCAGGGGCTCTCCAAACGAAACATGGCGTCCCATCTCAATTCCAGTCAATTTTGCATTGAAAGTCAAATGGCACTCCTTCGCTTCCGAGCTCTGCCATGCGCCCAAACAGTGGTTTACCCCCACATGTGGGGTATTGGCATACTCAGGACAAATTGTACAACAATGTTTGGGGTCCATTTTCTCCTGTTACCCTTGGTAAAATAAAACAAATTGGAGCTGAATTAAATTTTTTGTGAAAAAAAGTTAAATGTTCATTTTTATTTAAACATTCCAAAAATTCCTGTGAAGCACCAGAAGGGTTAATAAACTTCTTGAATATGGTTTTGAGCACCTTGAGGGGTGTAGTTTTTAGAATGGTGTCACACTTGGGTATTTTCTATCATATAGACCCCTCAAAATGACTTCAAATGAGATGTGGTCCCTAAAATAAAATGGTGTTGTAGAAATGAGAAATTGCTGGTCAACTTTTAACCCTTATAACTCCCTAACAAAAAAAAATTTTGTTTCCAAAATTGTGCTGATGTAAAGTAGACATGTGGGAAATGTTATTTATTAAGTATTTTGTGTGACATATCTCTGTGATTTAATTGCATAAAAATTCAAAGTTGGAAAATTGCGAAATTTTCATAATTTTCGCCAAATTTCCGTTTTTTTCACAAATAAACGCAGGTACTATCAAATAATTTTTACCATTGTCATTAAGTACAATATGTCACGAGAAAACAATGTCAGAATCACCAGGATCCATTGAAGCGTTCCAGAGTTATAACCTCATAAAGGGACAGTGGTCAGAATTGTAAAAATTGGCCCGGTCATTAACGTGCAAACCACCCTTGGGGGTAAAGGGGTTAATAATGTATTTAGGAGGCTATATGAGGGCTCATAATGTATTTAGGGAGCTTTATGAGGGCTGATACTGTATATAGGAGGCTATGTGAGAGCTCATATTGTATATAGAGGGGCTATGCGGGGTTCATACTGTATATAGGGGGCTATGTGGGGCTCATACTGTATATAGGGGTTTATGTGTAGTCTCATACTGTATATACAGGAGCTACAGTACGTGGAGGCTTTTACTGTATGTAAGGGACTGTGCGCGGGCTCATTACGGTATATAGCGGGTTGTAAGCATACTTCATTCTGCTCAATATTATTATTATTATTAATATTATTATTATTAATATTATTTAAAATAAAATAATAATTATAATTACAAGTAATATATTAATATTAATATTGAGCAGAATTAATTTTAGTTTATTGATTCGACCCTCTACAATATTCATGGTCTCTCATGTGGCCACTCGGGAAAATTAATGGTGTAGAAGGTATTATTATTATTATTTATTGTTATAGCGCCATTTATTCCTTGGCGCTTTACATGTGAGGAGGGGTATACATAATAAAAACAAGTACAATAATCTTAAACAATACAAGTCATAACTGGTACAGGAGGAGAGAGGACCCTGCCCATGAGGGCTCACAATCTACAAGGGATGGGTGAGAATACAGTAGTATTACATTGCAGGTGTTATGTGAATAAGCCTTACCTGTAAGACAAGTATAGCTCCAATCTACCAGAATAGAGGACTCTTGTGCTCAGCCGCTATCTATCCTGGCTCGTAGAATGGAGGTCCCAAGTGCAGACCTGCTATATCGTATTTTTACACCCTTTAGAAGACCAAATAATATTACCTTGAGCTACTTTTCTTAACAAGATTTCAGTTGTCAGCAATCGATAAGTGCATCAGTAAAATGGCTTTCTTACTGTGACCGTCACTTACAAACCCCTTAAAAAGTCATTAGATTGTGGTATAATGTTCAGTCTTTCAGTTTCTTTTTTTTTTTTTTTACAGATTAACCCCTTTACCCCCAAGGATGGTTTGCACGTTAATGACCGGGCCAATTTTTACAATTCTGACCACTGTCCCTTTATGAGGTTATAACTCTGGAACGCTTCAACGGATCCCAGTGATTCTGACATTGTTTTCTTGTGACATATTGTACTTCTTGATAGTGGTAAAAATTCTTTGATAGTACCTGTGTTTATTTGTGAAAAAAATGGAAATTTGGTCAAAATTATGAAAATTTCGCAATTTTCCAACTTTGAATTTTTATGCAATTAAATCACAGATATACGTCACACAAAATACTTAATAAGTAACATTTCCCACATGTCTACTTTACATCAGCACAATTTTGGAACCAAAATTTTTTTTTGTTAGGGAGTTATAAGGGTTAAAAGTTGACCAGCAATTTCTCATTTTTACAACACCATTTTTTTTTAGGGACCACATCTCATTTGAAGTCATTTTGAGGGGTCTATATGATAGAAAATACCCAAGTGTGACACCATTCTAAAAACTGCACCCCTCAAGGTGCTCAAAACCATATTCAATAAGTTTATTGACCCTTCTGGTGCTTCACAGGAATTTTTGGAATGTTTAAATAAAAATGAACATTTAACTTTTTTTCACAAAAAATTTACTTCAGCTCCAATTTGTTTTATTTTACCAAGGGTAACGGGAGAAAATGGACCCCAAAAGTTGTTGTCCTGAGTATACCGATACCCCATATGTGGGGGTAAACCACTGTTTGGGAGCATGACAGAGCTCGGAAGCGAAGGAGCGCCATTTGACTTTTCAATGCAAAATTGACTGGAATTGAGATGGGACACCATGTTGCCTTTGGAGAGCCACTGATGTGCCTAAACATTGAAACCCCCCACAAGTGACACCATTTTGGAAAGTAGACCCCCTAAGAAACTTATCTAGAGGTGTGGTGAGCACTTTGACCCACCAAGTGCTTCACAGAGGTTTATAATGCAGAACCGTAAAAATAAAAAGTCATATTTTTTCACAAAAATTATCTTTTCGCCCCCAATTTTTTATTTTCCCAAGGGTAAGAGAAGAAATTGGACTGCAAAACTTGTTGTACAATTTGTCCTGAGTACGCTGACACCCCATATGTGGGGGTAAACCACTGTTTGGGCGCATGGGAGAGCTCGGAAGGGAAGGAGCGCTGTTTGACTTTTCAATTAAAAATTGACAGGAATTGAGATGGGACGCCATGTTGCGTTTGGAGAGCTACTGATGTGCCTAAACATTGAAACCCCTCACAAGTGACACCATTTTGGAAAGTAGACCCCCTAAGGAACTTATCTAGATGTGTTCTAGTGCTTTGACCCACCAAGTACTTCACAGAAGTTTATAATGCAGAGCCGTAAAAATAAAACAAAAATTTTTTCCCACAAAAATTATTTTTTTAGCCCCCAGTTTTGCATTTTCCCGAAGGTAACAGGAGAAATTGGACCCCAAAATTTGTTGCCCAATTTGTCCTGAGTGCGATGATACACCATATGTGGGGGGAACCACTGTTTGGGCACATGGGAGGGCTCGGAAGGGAAGGAGTGCCATTTGAAATGGAGACTTAGATGGAATGGTCTGCAGGTGTCACATTGCGTTTGCAGAGCCCCTAATGTACCTAAACAGTAGAAACCCCCCACAAGTGGCACCATTTTGGAAACTAGACCCCCTAAGGAACTCATCTAGATGTGTTGTGAGAGCTTTGATCCCCCAAGTGTTTCACTACAGTTTGTAACGCAGAGCCGTGAAAATAAAAAAAAAAAACTTTCCCCCCAAAATTATTTTTTAGCCCCCAGTTTTGTATTTTCCTGAGGGTAAGAGGAGAAATTAGATCCCAAAAGTTGTTGTCCAATTTGTCCTGAGTACGCTGATACTGCATATGTTGAGGTAAACCCCTGTTTGGGCACACGGGAGAGCTCGGAAGGGAAGAAGCACTGTTTTACTTTTTCATCGCAGAATTGGCTGGAATTGAGATCGGATGCCATGTCGTGTTTGGAGAGCCCCTGATGTGCCTAAACAGTGGAAACCCCCCAATTATAACTGAAACCCTAATCCAAACACACCCCTAACCCTAATCCCAACAGTAACCCTAACCACACCTCTAACCCTGACACACCCCTAACCCTAATACCAACCCTATTCCCAACTGTAAATGTAATCTAAACCCTAACCGTAAATTTAGCCCCAACCCTAACCCTAACTTTAGCCCCAACCCTAACTGTAGCCTTAGCCCTAACCCTAGCCCTAACCCTAGCCATAACCCTAGCCCTAACCCTAGCTCTAACCCTAGCCCTAACCCTTGCTCTAACCCTAGCCCTAACCCTAGCCCTAATGGGAAAATGGAAATAAATATATTTTTGTAATTTTCCCTAACTAAGGGAGTGATGAAGGGGGATTTGATTTACTTTTATAGCGGGTTTTTTAGCGGATTTTTATGATTGGCAGCCGTCACACACTGAAAGACGCTTTTTATTGCAAAAAATATTTTTTGCGTTACCACATTTTGAGAGCTATAATTTTTCCATATTTTGGTCCACAGAGTCATGTGAGGTCTTGTTTTTTGCGGGACGAGTTGTCGTTTTTATTGGTAACATTTTCGGGCACGTGACATTTTTTGATCGCTGTTTATTCCGATTTTTGTGAGGCAGAATGACCAAAAACCAGCTATTCATGAATTTCTTTTGGGGGAGGCGTTTATACCGTTCCGCGTTTGGTAAATTCGATGAAGCAGTTTTATTCTTCGGGTCAGTACGATTACAGCGATACCTCATTTATATCATTTTTTTATGTTTTGGCGCTTTTATACGATAAAAACTATTTTATAGAAAAAATAATTATTTTTGCATCGCTTTATTCTCAGGACTATAACTTTTTTATTTTTTTGCTGATGATGCTGTCTGGTGGCTCGTTTTTTGCCCGACAAGATGACGCTTTCAGCGGTACCATGGTTATTTATATCTGTCTTTTTGATCACGTGTTATTCCACTTTTTGTTCGGCAGTATGATAATTAAGCGTTGTTTTTTGCCTCGTTTTTTTTTTTTTTTCTTACGGTGTTTTCTGAAGGGGTTAACTAGTGGGCCAGTTTTATAGGTTGGGCCGTTACGGACGCGGCGACACTAAATATGTGTACTTTTATTGTTTTTTTTTTTTATTTAGATAAAGAAATGTATTTATGGGAATAATTTTTTTTTTTTTCATTATTTAGGAATATTTTTTTTTACACATTTGGAAATTTTTTTTTTTTACTTTTTTTACTTTGCCCCAGGGGGGGACATCACAGATCGATGATCTGACAGTTTGCACAGCACTCTGTCAGATCACCGATCTGACTTACAGTGCTGCAGGCTTCACAGTGCCTGCTCTGAGCAGGCTCTGTGAAGCCACCTCCCTCCCTGCAGGACCCGGATGCCGCGGCCATCTTGGATCCAGGCCTGGAGCAGGGAGGGAGGTAGAGAGACCCTTGCAGCAACGCGATCACATCGCGTTGCTGCGGGAGGCTCAGGGAAGCCCGCAGGGAGCCCCCTCCCTGCGCGATGCTTCCCTGTACCATCGGCACAACGCGATCATGTTTGATCGCGGTGTGCCGGGGGTTAATGTGACGGGACCGCTCCTGGCACATAGTGCTGGATGTCAGCTGCGATAGGCCGCGATCAGCCGTGCCCCCCCCGTGAGCGCGGCCGATCGCGTATGACGTACTATCCCGTCGGTGGTCATAGGGGCCCACCCCACCTCGACGGGATAGTACGTCTAATGTCAGAAAGGGGTTAATGAGTATGTTAAATGGACTAAGCTAAGGAGAAAACGAGAAAACTTTATGGCTCCGATGGAAAGGGTATGGATAAGAGACCATAATATAAAGATTATATGTTCACTTTTGCAAATTGTCTCTTCAGAGAGGAAGAGGACTAGAACCCAAGTGCCACCTATTGGAAGTCACAAACCTAATAGTCAATATCAACCCTTTATTGAGCCTTGTCTTATGACTTAGGATATAAGCCAGAACCAGAATCTCAATTTGCAGACACTGTGTTTCAGGGTACTGCCCCTCATCAGTGCAAAGTGTGAGATCTGGTTTGGCTGGTAGGAGACATCTGACCCATATGACCCATCCTAAGTCATATGACAAGGGTTGTTAAAGGGTCGACATTGACTGTTAGGATTGCTACTTCCAGTAGGTGGCATCGGAGTTCTAGTCCTCTTCCTCTCTAAAGAGACAATTTGCATATTTCCTAGAGGAGTATTAGTGCTTAAAAGTCTCCTCATTTCGGCATGCTTGACATGTCATTCTCCTCAAGAAGAAATGTTACTCCTTGGATCCTGTTCACTTATGTAATACTGAAAATAAAGAGTTCGCATCTCGGCTTCAGGAAAATGACCGCCGCGATCTCCATCTGCGCACGCGTGGCATCCCGCGGCAATTTTCCTGAAGCCCCGGGCAGCAGAGGACTCCATATGCGCATGCGCGGCCTCAGGAAGATGGCCGCCCCCACAGATCACCAGGGAAATAGCGCAGATCGCGCGTTTTTTCTTCTCCTGCCCAATGGATTCAGAAGATGGGCATGCGCAAACCACTACGCCACCAACGGAAAGATATGCAAGATCTGGGGGAAGAAACAGCGATGTCGCCACGCCCATATGACCTGACCAGCCTGATTGACAGGCGAAAACGGCGACTTTGGTAAGTTATTTCGGCAGCATAGGTGGGGAATCAGGGTACACAAAATACACTATAGTAACGCACAGCTCAGGCCCTATTTATCAGTATTTTTATCTCGTACTGAAAAAACAGGGTGACAGGTTCCCTTTAATTATTATAAGGCCTCTATGCACATTAGAATGTCAGACGATCTTACAGGGGATAATTCTGTTAATATAAATATGGTGATGCTTTCACTGACCAGTTTAACATCTTCCTTTCCTACAATGGAATGGTACATCATGGGCAGGGTGTGGGAGTATGAAGCTCTCCCGAGCCCTCCACACAAGACCGGTGCCTGCTGTGTTTTACCCAATCTGTTACAGCAGCAATTGGAACTAGCTTTGATGCCTTCTGCTGTTTAACCATTTAAATGCCACTGTCCATCTCTAATAGTAGCATTTAAAGGGGTGTTCTCAAGTTTGAAAGTTATTCCCTATCTATAGCATAGGACATAATCATCCGCAATGGCCCCCAGTGATCTCTACAACTGGGGCTCTGATGAACCCCTACTGAATAGTCTTGTTTGCTAGATGGATCAAATATTTATTTCTCACTGCAAAATGAAAATAAATTTATATAATGTAGACAATGTGATTTTTTGGATTTTATTTTTGATTTTCTATCTCTCGATGTTAAAATTAACCTACCCTTAAAATTATAGACTGTTCATGTCTTTGTCAGTGGGCAAACTTACAAAATTAGCAAGGGATCAAATACTTATTTCCCCCGCTGTATTCTAAACAGTGTCAAGAAGGCTACATTATAACTGTGTGACAGGAGCTGTGCAGTCATCATCATTATCTGTGACAATAGCTTCTGTTTGCCATGTGCATGGTACAGTCCATTTAGTTTAATCATACAGGAAATTAATTTGACTAAGATGGTGACTCTCTTTTAAAGAACATAAAGCCATGTACTTTTTTTTTACTGAAGAGATGTATTCCATAAATTTCCAAATAGAAAATAGTAACTAAATAAGATAATACTAAAATCCATATTGATGAACTAGGGGCAGGATGCAAAAGAAAAATAAACTTTTTGCAGCTCATCTGTGCAGGGGAATGCTTATAGCCGCCATTCACAATGCTGTGAGCGATGATAGTACCAGCTCTTATACTCCTCTATGAATGAAAAACAGTGGCTCCTGGGTAAAATAAACTTTATTTTCTCCTGGTAGCTGTGCTTTTAGCAAGCATTGTGGCGCTATTAATCTGAAGATAAACCCTACAGCTGTAGGTTATTAGTATTTGGGGACATGTCAAGTTCCATTTAATCTTCAAAAAATAAACACAAAATGTGAGTTTCTTGGGAAGTTACCTTACATAGTTATAAAGTTCAGTAAAGCAGGCTTGAGACTGGCTTTCTGATTCACCAGTGTCTGTAGGTTAAGCTCCTGTGTGTTCTCTTTGGTTTTTGCCTTCAGCAGTGCATCTTCTTTTATCACAGTGTATGATTCATGTCATTTACAGCAATTTATCAGACAAGTGCCTGTACATTTTACTGAAAAAGATTCTTTTCCCTTTACTTTCTACAGCGTAGTTCCCAATTAATGAAGGAAAAATCCCAGCAATGACATATCTTTGCCTTCAGTATTCTAACGTCTCCTTGTACTCTTTACAAAAAAATGTCATGAAGTACAAATGCTGCTTCTTTATCTTTTCAAAAGTTTTGAAGTCTGACTCTTTATTAGCAGAGAATCACCAGGATACATATTGAAAGTTCTGAAACAACAGAAATTATTTTTATTTAAGAAGTTAAAAGTTATTGTGTTGGTTTTTTTAAACGCATGCACCCTAGGGCTATATCACTAGTGAAGCACAGCAACCGTTTTGGATTTTTTTACACCCAATTTCGGTAATCGCTGTGCAATACCTGCAACAGCCTCATTCATTGGAGTCTAAGGGTATGTGCACACGATGCGGAAGACACTGCGGGTCCGCAGCGCTTCCGCAGCTGCAGGTCCGCAGCAGTTTCCCATGAGTTTACATTACAATATAAACCTATGGGAAACAAAAAACGCTGTGCACATGCTGCCGGAAAAAAAACGCGCGGAAACGCAGCGGTTTACATTCTGCAGCATGTCACTTTCTGTGGATTCCGCAGCGGTTTTACACCTCCAATAGAAAACCGCAGTTGTAAAACCGCAGTGAAATCCGCGGTAAATCTGCGATAAATCTGCAGCAAAAACGCAGCGTTTTTGCCCTGCAGATTTATCAAATCCGCTGCGTTAGACTCTCACAATCTGTAAGCAATGACAAAGCCTAGCAATGTTTTGTCACTTCTAATGGTGGAAAAGCCCCTTTTAAGTGGTGTGTATTGCATTTTATGATGTTTAATAGAAACCTGGCAAGCTTGTTTGTAGACTTTCTTTATTCATCTAAGTGAGCTATAAATGAGATCACTTCAAATCAAATTTATATGGATCCACCAAATTTCCTATTGTCTATCAAGAGAGTTTCATGTTCTTGATGCCTACAGTTTATTCAGTCTGCTCTAACACTGCCCGTATATCTTAGATGGCTCTCTGATAGACTATCTCTCCATACTCCTCTATAACCACACTGTCTCACCTGCGTGTTCATGTGTTTATAGGGATAAATCTACCATCGGACTTCCCTTTCAGTGTCTGATCTCCATCTGAAACAAACAGATCGGGCATTGAATTCATGCTGTCTTTACTTCTCTCCCGTGACTTAATTTGTTGGGTTGCCTACATACAGATTTGATGGTTCCATTGGTATTGTCTTTTTTGTCCGAATGCGATCTAATGTTTATGGTGACCTTAGAACACCAAAGTCATTAGGTGGTGGAACCCTAATAAAGGAAACTATTATCTGCTCATAGAAGCACCAAGAATGTATAGATCCCCTGAACCTGAATATTGAGATGCTTAATTCTGTTTCTACAGTCAGTTTGTAAAGTGCACTTCAAGTTTAGGGGTCACCTGTCGGAAAGCTACAGTATGTGTTATGTTGTTGCCTATAAGATAGGGTGATTTGAGGTTTTGGGTAAATGTAGGCTGTGGGCTAGTGTCACAGTGGCCCCTTGTCTACCCCACATTGGACTTTACAAGCACATGGGCCCTGGGTATTATACCAGTGCTGCTTGGGCGCTATAATATTACTTATTAGAAAGCGATGATATCTATAATGATGCACATATAAAAATATACTATAAAGAAAATGTGTTCTATATCAGACACTATAGCTGGTGTTAGGATCTGTGTGCAAGCAAGAACCCTAAGGAGAGCAGAAGACCATAGTGAGAAACACGTGATGGTGTCTCCGCTGTGTTGGATGTTTTGGTCTCCCTGAGGTCATTCATCCTTATGTTTATAGTCCTTTTACTAGGCACTGCTCCTAATAGCCAGTTTCCTACTCCACAGTGATGAGGGGCAAATACCCCGAAACAGCTGTCTGTAAATGGATACCATGTTTTGGCATAGGTGGTTTTCCTTTTGGATGCTGCCCTTCCCGTGGTTGTTCCTTCCTGGTGAAAGACCTGGCTAATTATTGCTTGCATTGAGAAACACGTGATGGTGTCTCTGCGGCTTTTCTACATGCATTTGCATATTTCCCATAAGGGATGGGGGCAGTGTTCTGGATCACTGCGTTGAGAAACACGTGATGGTGTCTCCGCGGTCTTGGATGTTTTGATCTCCCCGAGGTCATTCATCCTTATGTTTATAGTCCTTTTGCTAGGCACTGCTCCTAATAGCCAGTTTCCTACTCCACACTGATGAGGGGCAAATACCCCGAAACAGCTGTATGTGGATGGATACCATGTTTTGGCATAGGTGGTTTTCCTTTTGGATGCTGCCCTTCCCGTGGTTGTTCCTTCCCGGTGAAAGGCCTGGCTATTTATTGCTTGCGTTGAGAAACACGTGATGGTGTCTCCGCGGTGTTGGATGTTTTGATCTCCCCGAGGTCATTCATCCTTCTGTTTATAATTTTTCTGATGGACTCAACGTTTTTCTGATACAATGACTTATAACTGCTTGTGTATTATTTGTTTTTAGCCATTTTTATATTTTGAAAAAAAAAAGTTTTTTTAGATTTTTTTTCTAAGGGTTTTTCAATGCTTAAAATATTGGAAAACCCTAGTCAACATGGCATTTTTAAAAATAATTATCATACTTGCAGTGCATTGGTGAAATAAATAATGTAACATTGTAACTCATCTATATAGAGAAGGTTTTTTTCACTTTGGGGAAGGTGGACCTCAAGTACTGTAAAATACCTAAAAAGAAAAACAAATTGTGTGATTGCTAATTGGGTCCAAGTGCTGGCTCTCAGTTGTTGCTTGGATCTTGGTGTTTTTCCTGCAGGGGTGAGTGGTGATGTGACGTTGTAGTTAATCACTGAGCTCAGAGGCTATACTGAGGTAGATGTCATGAGCCACATAGCTCAGTGATTGGCTACAGTGGTGATGCATGCTGTCGACATGACGTAACCACTACAACCAAATCACAGATCCGAGCAGTTGTGTGGAGCCAGCACTGATCCAGGAGAGGGGGAATATCTACTTTGCTTGCTATCTTGGGTATTTGGGGTCCACTTTCTTGAAAGTAAAAAATAACCCTTTAAATTGACTTGTTTGTTTATAGTAACTCTGCATTAAAACTTTCTGTAAAAAATGTATATGTACACTTGCAGACGGCTTTACCAGAGTTGCCAGTAGTCATGACATTGGCATGCAGCATCGTCAACGGAGCAGAGCGGAAGAGAACCCGCTTCTCTGTTGACTTGACATCAGCAGAAGTCGATGATTGCCGGCAGGAGTGGTCTGTGACTGTTTCTTGCTGGCAGAGTTCTGCGGGCACAACAGGCAGCTTTTAAACTACCTGCCTGTTAGTTCTTATGCCTGTAGCAAAAATAAATAATGCTAGCTAACAGCTTTTAAAGACATTGGTGACAAAACATTGTCACCTATCCATAGGATGTATGATAACTTACTGATTGGTTGGGGTCAGACTACAGGGATCCGCACCAATCAGCAGAGAAAGGAAATTTATCACCAACTTGGCACTTTTATTTTACAAAATGGAGTGGCAGGTCTAATGTCCGACTGCTACTCTGTTCAGTCTCTATGGGGCTGCCGGAAAAGGCTGAGCGTGGCACTTGGCAGCCCAAAAAGGAATGAAGGGAGCGGCGGTCAAGCATACAGCTGCCACTTCATTCTAACAGGGATGAAAGGTCCCTCCCCATTTAGCCGATCTGTGCTGTTCCCAGTGGTCACACCAAAACTGATCAGTAAGTTATTATATTTCCTTCAGTTTTGTCTGTCCAAACAGCTGGTTGCATAATCCAACTAAAGAATAATACAGGGAGATTGAAGAGTTCTTCTGATAGAAAATATGTGAAATGTAGATACTATAAAGTCACTGCCTCATATATTAACCCTAATAGGTGTCTTGTCCTTAGATCACCTTTTCGTGTAAGATTCTATTACCAAACAGTAAGTGAACCTAATTAATGGAATAAAATCAATCTAAGAAGCTTAAAAAGGGAAATTCTTTCAATAGGAATCTGTTTATTCATAGAAAACTAATTATATGAGAGAGTTGTTTATATGCTGAAAGTTAAAAAATAATAAAGACCTGGACTGTTAATGGGATCTTAGATCTGTATGACTTGGACTTGAAACTTCTAAATTGGTCAGCTCTGTTTTTGAAGTAAAATAAAGTTTCCATTGAAGTTTTTTTCACAGCCTTTTTACTGATCAAATTAGAAACTGTGTCAGGACTTTCCAAAAAGTACATTATATTTTGCCTTAATGGCCCTTTTATTATAAGAAAGAATCATCCTAGGTTCCCTTTTGGACCATCAGCAGAATTTAAACAATGTATATATATATATATATATATATATATATATGTATATATATATATATATATATATATATATATATATATATATAGCACTGGGGTGCTGGGTTCAAATCCCACCTGGACAACATCTGCAAGGAGTTTCTATGTTCTCCCCGTGATTGCGTGAGTTTCCTCCGGGTTCTCCAGTTTCCTCACACATTCCAAAGACATACTGATAGGGAATTTAGAATGTGAGCCCCATCGGGGACAGCGATGACATCTGTAAAGCGCTGTGGAATTAATGGCGCTCGCTTCCTGGCAGCTAGTAGCATTCACGCAGGTACAAAGTCTCTTTCTGGAAAATCAGGTGGTTTTATTGCAGTTCATCAAACTTCCAGGACGAATGAAAAAAAAACTGCCTTTTCTTGACATAAAGGTGAAAATAAACTAAAACAAAGTTCATACAGCAATACGAAAACAGGGCTGTTCAGCCGCTTATAGTTAACCCCTTCATGACCCAGCCTATTTTGACCTTAATGACCTGGCCGTTTTTTGCAATTCTGACCAGTGTCCCTTTATGAGGTAATAACTCAGGAACGCTTCAACGGATCCTAGCGGTTCTGAGATTGTTTTTTCGTGACATATTGGGCTTCATGTTAGTGGTAAATTTAGGTCAATAAATTCTGCGTTTATTTGTGATAAAAACGGAAATTTGGCGAAAATTTTGAAAATTTCGCAATTTTCACATTTTGAATTTTTATTCTGTTAAACCAGAGAGTTATGTGACACAAAATAGTTAATAAATAACATTTCCCACATGTATACTTTACACCAGCACAATTTTGGAAACAACATTTTTTTTTGCTAGGAAGTTATAAGAGTTAAAATTTGACCAGCGATTTCTCATTTTTACAACGAAATTTACAAAACCATTTTTTTTAGGGACCACCTCACATTTGAAGTCAGTTTGAGGGGTCTATATGGATGAAAATACCCAAAAGTGACACCATTCTAAAAAATGCACCCCTCAAGGTACTCAAACCCACATTCCAGAAGTTTTTTAACCCTTCAGGTGCTTCACAGCAGCAGAAGCAACATGGAAGGAAAAAATGAACATTTAACTTTTTAGTCACAAAAATTATCTTTTAGCAACATTTTTTTTATTTTCCCAATGGTACAAGGAGAAACTGAACCACGAAAGTTGTTGTCCAATTTGTCCTGAGTACGCTGATACCTCATATGTGGGGGTAAACCAATGTTTGGGCGCACGGCAGGGCTTGGAAGGGAAGGAGCGCCATTTGACTTTTTGAATGAAAAATTGGCTCCACTCTTTAGCGGACACCATGTCACGTTTGGAGAGCCCCCGTGTGCCTAAAAATTGGAGCTCCCCCACACGTGACCCCATTTTGGAAACTAGACGCCCCAAGGAACTTATCTAGATGCATAGTGAGAACTTTGAACCCCCGGGGGCTTCACAAATTGATCCGTAAAAATGAAAAAGTACTTTTTTTTCACAAAAAAATTCTTTTAGCCTCAATTTTTTTCATTTTCACATGGGCAACAGGATAAAATGGATCCTAAAATTTGTTGGGCAATTTCTCATGAGTACACCGATACCTCACATGTGGAGGTAAACCACTGTTTGGGCACATGGTAAGGTTCGGAAGGGAAGGAGCGCCATTTGACTCTTTGAATGAAAAATTATCTCCATCGTTAGCGGACACCATGTCGTGTTTGGAGAGCCCCCGTGTGCCTAAACATTGGAGCTCCCCCACAAATGACCCCATTTTGGAAACTAGACCCCCCAAGGAACTTATCTAGATGCATATTGAGCACTTTAAACCCTCAGGTGCTTCACAAATTGATCTGTAAAAATGAAAAAGTACTTTTTTTTTTCACAAAAAAATTCTTTTCGCCTCAGTTTTTCATTTTCACATGGGCAATAGGATAAAATGAATCCTAAAATTTGTTGGGCAATTTCTCCCGAGTACGCCGATACCTCATATGTGGGGGTAAACCACTGTTTGGGCACACGGCAGGGCTCGGAAGGGAAGGCGCGCCATTTGACTTTTTGAATGGAAAATTAGCTCCAATTGTTAGCGGACACCATGTCGCGTTTAGAGAGCCCCTGTGTGCCTATGCATTGGAGCTCCCCCACAAGTGACCCCATTTTGGAAACTAGACCCCCCAAGGAACTTATCTAGATGCATATTGAGCACTTTAAACCCCCAGGTGCTTCACAGAAGTTTATAATGCAGAGCCATGAAAATAAAAAATAATTTTTCTTTCCTCAAAAATGATTTTTAGCCTGGAATTTCCTATTTTGCCAAGGGTAATAGGAGAAATTGGACCGCAAATGTTGTTGTCCAGTTTGTCCTGAGTACGCTGATACCCCATATGTGGGGGTAAACCACTGTTTGGGCGCACGGCAGGGCTCGGAAGGGAAGGCACGCCAATTGGCTTTTTAAATGGAAAATTAGCTCCAATCATTAGCGGACACCATGTCACGTTTGGAGAGCCCCTGTGTGCCTAAACATTGGAGATCCCCCACATATGACCCCATTTTGGAAACTAGACCCCCAAAGGAACTAATCTAGATGTGTGGTGAGGACTTTGAACTTCCAAGTGCTTCACAGAAGTTTATAACGCAGAGCCATGAAAATAAAATAAAAATTTTATTTTCTCTAAAATGATCTTTTAGCCTGCAATTTATTATTTTCCCAAGGGTAACAGGAGAAATTTGACCCCAAAAGTTGTTGTACAGTTTCTCCTGAGTACGCTGATACCCCATATGTGGGGGTAAACCACAGTTTGGGCACATGTCGGGGCTCGAAAGTCAAGTAGTGACATTTTGAAATGCAGACTTTGATGGAATGCTCTGCGGGCGTTACGTTGCGTTTGCAGAGCCCCTGATGTGGCTAAACAGTAGAAACCCCCCACAAGTGACCCCATTTTAGAAACTAGACCCCGAAAGGAACTTATCTAGATGTGAGGTGAGCACTTTGAACCCCCAAGTGCTTCACAGAAGTTTATAACACAGAGCAGTGAAAATAATAAATACGTTTTCTTTCCTCAAAAATAATTTTTTAGCCCAGAATTTTTTATTTTCCCAAGGGTTACAGGAGAAATTGGACCCCAAAAGTTGTTGTCCAGTTTCTCCTGAGTACGCTGATACCCCATATGTGGGGGTAAACCACTGTTTGGGCACACGTCGGGGCTCAGAAGGGAAGTAGTGACTTTTGAAATGCAGACTTTGATGGAATGGTCTGCGGGCGTCACGTTGCGTTTGCAGAGCCCCTGGTGTGCCTAAACAGTAGAAACCCCCCACAAGTGACCCCATTTTGGAAACTAGACCCCCCAAGGAACTTATCTAGATATGTGGTGAGCACTTTGAACCCCCAAGTGCTTCACAGACGTTTACAACGCAGAGCCGTGAAAATAAAAAATCATTTTTCTTTCCTCAAAAATGATGTTTTAGCAAGCAATTTTTTATTTTCTCAAGGGTAACAGGAGAAATTGGACCCCAGTAATTGTTGCCCAGTTTGTCCTGAGTACGCTGATACCCCATATGTGGGGGTAAACCACTGTTTGGGCACATGTCGGGGCTCGGAAGTCAAGTAGTGACGTTTTGAAATGCAGACTTTGATGGAATGGTCTGCGGGCGTCACGTTGCGTTTGCAGAGCCCCTGGTGTGCCTAAACAGTAGAAACCCCCCACAAGTGACCCCATTTTGGAAACTAGACCCCCCAAGGAACTTATCTAGATATGTGGTGAGCACTTTGAACCCCCAAGTGCTTCACAGACGTTTACAACGCAGAGCCGTGAAAATAAAAAATCATTTTACTTTCCTCAAAAATGATGTTTTAGCAAGCAATTTTTTATTTTCTCAAGGGTAACAGGAGAAATTGGACCCCAGTAATTGTTGCCCAGTTTGTCCTGAGTACGCTGATACCCCATATGTGGGGGTAAACCACTGTTTGGGCACATGTCGGGGCTCGGAAGTCAAGTAGTGACGTTTTGAAATGCAGACTTTGATGGAATGGTCTGCGGGCGTCACGTTGCGTTTGCAGAGCCCCTGGTGTGCCTAAACAGTAGAAACCCCCCACAAGTGACCCCATTTTGGAAACTAGACCCCCCAAGGAACTTATCTAGATATGTGGTGAGCACTTTGAACCCCCAAGTGCTTCACAGACGTTTACAACGCAGAGCCGTGAAAATAAAAAATCATTTTACTTTCCTCAAAAATGATGTTTTAGCAAGCAATTTTTTATTTTCTCAAGGGTAACAGGAGAAATTGGACCCCAGTAATTGTTGCCCAGTTTGTCCTGAGTACACTGATACCCCATATGTGGGGGTAAACCACTGTTTGGGCACACGTCGGGGCTCGGAAGGGAAGGAGCACCATTTGACTTTTTGAATAAAAGATTGGCTGGAATCAATGGTGGCGCCATGTTGCGTTTGGAGACCCCCTGATGTGCCTAAACAGTGGAAACCCCTCAATTCTTACGCCAACACACCCCTAACCCTTATCCCAACTGTAGCCGTAACCCTAACCACAACCCTAACCGCAACACACCCCTAACCACAACCCTAACCCCAACACACCCCTAACCCTAACCACAACCCTAATTCCAACCCAACCCTAACCCTAAGGCTATGTACCCACGTTGCGGATTCGTGTGAGATTTTTCCGCACCATTTTTGAAAAATCCGCGGGTAAAAGGCACTGCGTTTTACCTGCGGATTTCACCTGCGGATTCCTATTGAGGAATAGGTGTAAAACGCTGCGGAATCCGCACAAAGAATTGACATGCTGCGGAAAATACAACGCAGCGTTTCCGTGCGGTATTTTCCGCACCATGGGCACAGCGGATTTGGTTTTCCATAGGTTTACATGGTACTGTAAACCTGATGGAACACTGCTGCGGATCCGCAGCGGCCAATCCGCTGCGGATCCGCAGCCAAATCCGCACCGTGTGCACATAGCCTAATTCTAAAGGTATGTGCACACGCTTTGGAAAACGCTGCGGATCCGCAGCAGTTTCCCATGAGTTTACATTTCAATGTAAACCTATGGGAAACAAAAATCGCTGTACACATGCTGCCGAAAAACTGCACGGAAACGCAGCGGTTTACATTCTGCAGCATGTCACTTCTTTCTGCGGATTCCACAGCGGTTTTACAACTGCTCCAATAGAAAATCGCAGTTGTAAAACCGCAGTGAAATGCGCAGAAAAACCGCGGTAAATCTGCCATAAATCCGCAGCGGTTTAGCACTGCGGATTTATCAAATCCGCTGCAGAAAAATCCGCAGAGGACCAGAATACGTGTGCACATACCGAAACCCTAACCCTAACCCTAACCCTACCCCTACCCCTACCCCTAACCCTACCCCTAACCCTACCCCTACCCCTACCCCTAACCCTACCCCTAACCCTAACCCTAACCCTAACCCTACCCCTAACCCTACCCCTAACCCTAACCCTAACCCTAGTTCTAACTCCAACCTTAGTGAAAAAAAAAAAAAATTCTTTATTTTATTATTGTCCCTATCTATGGGGGACAAATGGGGGGGGGTCATTTACTGTTTTTTTATTTTGACCACTGTGATAGATTATATCACAGTGATCAAAATTCACATTGGAACGAATCTGCCGGCCGGCAGATTCGGCGGGCGCACTGCGCATGCGCCCGCCATTTTGGAACATGGCGGCGCTCGGGGAAGAAGACTGACGGACCCCGCCAGGATCGGTAAGTATAAGGGGGGGAGATCAGGGCACAGGGGGGGGAGATCAGGGCACGGGGGGGGCGTCGGAGCACGGGGGGGGAGGGATCGGAGCAAGGGGGAGAGTGATCGGTGTGCGGGCGGGTGGATCGGTGTGCAGGGGGGGGGATCGGTGTGCAGGGGGGGTGGTTCGGAGCACGGGGGGGGATCGGAGTGCGGGGGGGTTTGATTGGAGCACGGGGGGGTGTGATTGGAGCACGGGGGAGCGGACAGGAGGACGGGGGAGCGGAGCACAGGACGGAGGGGAGCGGGCCACAGATCGGGGGGCTGGGGGGGCGATCGGAGGGGTGGGGTGGGGGCACATTAGTATTTCCAGCCATGGCCGATGATATTGCAGCATCGGCCATGGCTGGATTGTAATATTTCACCATTTTTTTAGGTGAAATATTACAAATCGCTCTGATTGGCAGTTTCACTTTCAACAGCCAATCAGAGCGATCGTAGCCACGAGGGGGTGAAGCCACCCCCCCTGGGCTAAACTACCACTCCCCCTGTCCCTGCAGATCGGGTGAAATGGGAGTTAACCCTTTCACCCGATCTGCAGGGACGCGATCTTTCTGTGACACAGCATATGCGTCACAGGTCGGATTGGCACCGACTTTCATGACGCATACGCTGTGTCACAGGTCGGGAAGGGGTTAATGTCTGATACTCAGTCTCTAGCAGAGTCTGAAGAGCACACAATGGATTGGAGGATTGGAATGACCAGTCCCACCCTGCTCTACCAGCGCTTCCAAAAAACTGAACCTAAAATACCATGCCCTTTATCCACCCTCTCAGCATCTATCGTGCAGGAGCCATCTCTCTGGGTCCCACACCACCAAGGCTAAGCAGCACACTTCATCCAGTACCTGTACAGCTGCAAGCTTACTATATATGTACAAATGAATATTTATATATTCCAAAAATGGAAGTGTTAATATTTTAAAACTTTTTTTTTATTAATTAACTTAATGCAGAATCAATGTAAAAAATATAAACCTAAATCAAATCAATATTTGGTGAAGCTACCCTTTGCCTTCAAAACAGTATACGTTTTTCTATGTACACTTGCTCAAAGCCAGGGATTTTGTATGATGACTGTCAACTCTATGAGTAGCCAATTATACCAAACATGTGATAATGATCATCATTTTCATATGTAGATTGCAGCACAGTCTTTAATTGAAACAGCTATTATTTGGGTGAGGAATAGCATCTAAGAGGATTAATTTCCTCCTTGTGCAGAGTGACGTGCCACGTCTGGCACACCGGTATGAAGAGACTTAAACTCCTTGCATGCTTTTGTGGGAAATTAAAAATATGCAATTTGTCTCTTCAGACAGGAAGAGGACTTGAACTCTAGTTCGACCTATTGGAGGTAGCAATCCTACAAGTCAATATTGACCCTTTAACGAGCATTGTCACATGACTTAGGATACAAGCCAAATCAGAATCTCAATTTGCAGACAGTGTTTCGAGATGTTGCCCCTCATCAGTGCAAAGTATGACCATAGGTGACTGTAGTGCAGGTAACGAGTTGATTAGGAGCGTCTAACTGGTCTGTAGGAGCCAAAACTCTTAACGGTTGGTAGGGGGATCAAATACTTATATCTCACTGCAAAATGCAAATAAATTTATATCATTTATATAATGTGATTTTCTAGATTTCATTTTTGATATTCTATCTCTCAATGTTAAAATTAACCTACCCTTAAAATTATAGACTGTTCATGTCTTTGTCAGTGGGCAAACTTACAAAATCAGCAAGGGATCATTTCTCCCACTGTAATAATAACAATCTGAGGCCTCCTAGGGCTGTCTTCAAAGCATTTCAAGCTCATTAACACAAACACAGCCTTAATAATGTCAAATTGGCCATAATATACATGACGATGGGTTAACTTATGATGACATAACCAACAGCCTGTTTAAACCAGCCCATCTATGCAGTGTGTTATGTAAGTGAAAAGGTTCCCCCTTTTGGGGGTCAGATGCATGCCATGCCAACGTTTATACGTGTTTATAAGGTAGAAAAACCATACCTTTTTGGGTGAGTAATAATTGGCTGCTTGTAGTGAAAATGAAGAAACGACAGCTAATAAAACGCTTTTCATCAAATTGTCCCTCTTTTTGGATCAGCAATTGGTTTGATGTTTGGAAAATGAAAAAGCAATTTTTTTTGAGAATCTGGCTTTTACATATCCTTTTTTTGGGAGCACTAATAGGTTTGCCACTTGGAAAGTTAAAAAAAAATATTTTCTAGCACCTGGCAGAATAGTGCAGTGGATCGTTTTGTATTTCCTGGCAGAGCCATATTAATGCTAAGCAAAATCACAAGATTAGGAATGAAGAAATAAAAATGTAAATTTTTTTATTAGTAACAGATCAAGATACAGTGCTGGCAAATCACTGCCGCAACTGAACACTGATGCATTAGACTGTCGTGATGTATAGAGTTGATGCTAGCAGTAATCTGTAGCTTTTGTTTCTTCAAATAAATGAGGAAGCGCCAAGTCAAGTCAACTGGAAGAAGATTTTTTTGGATCTAAATAATGTAAGATGTCTCCACCATTGATGAGTTTTCAACATATTTTGCATTAGTGTTGTGAATATCAGATAAAAGTATTTCCTTTAAAATCTTTTGTACTAATCTTTTGGATTTTCAAATTTTTTTTTTTTGTTACAGCTGGTGCTCAAGACAAAATTGGATGGGCGTTTGGTCTTGGATTAGAGAGATTGGCCATGATTCTTTATAGTATTCCTGACATTCGCTTGTTCTGGAGTGAAAGTGAGCTTTTCCTAAAACAATTCCATGTGTCCAACATCAACCAGGCAGTTCAATTTCAGGTAAGTAATGATTAGGGTCTTGCTAATTGAATTGTGTTAACTGTCGCTAAATTGGTAACTAGTTTCTCATAAATATTGGTTTTTTTTATTATTTTTAAAATGTAAAAGATGAAAACATATCATATATATATTTTTTGCTTAAAATACAAAGGAAGTGTGTCATCTTCAGGCCTTTTGGAGATCATTTCATTGTCAACTTGCTTAACTGTTCACAATGGCAGTCATTTAGACCTGAGGTGCCCAGACTTTTACATGCCACTGTATGTTGTGTCACATGTACTCATATTCGTTGTTGAAATTTCCCAGAAAGAGACGTTTCTCTGAAAGTGTTTCTGAGAACCAAATATAGGTCTTGGTGTTTATACTCTCGAGGCTTGTCCCTAAAGCCAGTTGATATCACATTTATAAAGATATCTTTTTTTACGTTCAGAAAGACAGCTGGGCAGCAATAAAGGTCACTGTATTTTGTAAACCATTGTACATGACAGTTTGCCTGTCTCCATGGGATATCATTATCAGTTTTCAAAGAAAAACTACAATATTAGTGCAGTGAAATCTCTCCCTACCAAAAATATCTTTTGAGAAGACCATCCCCTAGAGTAGATATTTTTGGTGAATAATTTACATCGTTTGTATATAGTCTCTTCTTTTAGAGTACACCCCTCAATAAGGCTATTTTTTACTCTAAGTGTAGGTGGTCATCTCAAAAAGGCTTGACTGTAATTACTAAGATTTTTAAAGTAGCGAATTTTCTCAGGATCATTTGTGCTGCTTTTGATCCCAAGAGTTTTCTGAAATGAACTTTGTTCTTTTCAGCTTTGTATGTAGATATCTATATCAATGGTATAATAATAAATTCTAGCCATCGACTTTCTGTTAGTAATATAAGCAATGATCTGAAAAATCTACTGTAATGTTCATTTAAAAGTCTTCATACACATAAGGTGATTGGTGGACTGAGCTAACTTTAATGTGTATGGGACCTCCAAACCCCTTCCCAATAGAATATGAGGAAAAGAGGTATCGGGAATGTCGAATTAAAGTCCGATTGTTTTGTTCTCCTTTTTTTTCTCATGGAAAGCACATGCACGCTTGGACAATTTGAAATGTGCACAGATTGTGCCCAAAAGTAACCATGTCTCCAGTAGTCATTTAATTGGCCTTACCTTGGGTAAGATTAGGATATCAGTCCATTATAGTTACCGTAGCTTGAGAAAGTTTGTCTCATTAAATTCAGCTTGATATTATACTAACCTTCACATAAACTAGGCCACTGTGCCTCGTGTGGGTATTAAAGTGATTATGTCCACCGAAATAGCTCACTGTTCACATCATTATCATTACACTTATGTAAAAGCCAGAAAACTAGTGAGTACAATATGAACAAAAGAGCAAAATATGAAATACTTTGGACTTTGAGGACTGTAGGCCTCTCGCTCAGTAATTGTCTCTGAGGAAGAGGTAGATTACTTAGAAACTTGTGTTGTTCAATATTTCTCTTAGATTGGTTTCACACTCTACATTGTTTTGTAACGCTGTTAAAGTTTTCCGGAAGAATTTAATGCTATTTTGTAGACAAAAGTAAGAAGTGGATTTAAAGTGAGTATGAAATAGACATGAGGAACCTATACTTTAAGCTGCATTAAAATCTGCAGTAGCGTTTTTCCTAAAAGAAAAAAATGAGTGTAAAACCGTAGCATAACCTGGTTAACATTTTACTTTTCTTTTCATCCCTTATTTATATTAAATGATTTGATAATTTGATAGAGACCCCACCTTTTGAACAGCCATTCATTGTGTCAAAAATTCCACTTCGTGATGAAATCATTCTACAGCAGTATTGACCAGAAAATATGGACAGGAAAGATTTTTGCAGTTGCTGCAAAGTAGATTAGGATAGTGACGTGTTATGGGCATCCTGTTCTATCTTGTCGGAGAGATACTCTATAGGATTAAGATTTGTAGACAGAAGATATGAGAAGCAAGGAAAACTAGAGCTAATCCATAACGATATAACTCTTGTGGCATGGTTCACTGTCCTACTGCCATTGGGTAAACAGCTTATCTGAATTGATTAACTTGGTCAATCACAATCCTTATCCTTAAATAAGTCCTGCTGTCTAAACATCCATCTTCAGATAACTGAGGACTCACATTATCACCAAACCAATCTACACTGTTGATACATGACAGGAAGAGTCCATTGGCTTATGCTGCTTGCACCCAATTCTGTAACTCCCATCAGCATTGTGAAAAAGAAATATGGATACATCTGACCAGGCTTTGCTTTTCCTTTGCTCATTGATCTAAATTTGAGCTCTCTTTGCCCAATGGAGTCTTGCTTTTCTGTTTTCTTAGACAGCAATGGCACTCGAATTGGTCTGTTGCAGTTTTAGATCATCCATGCTAGAAAACAGCAAGTTGTGTGCTGAGACATGAGCTGGAGCACCAGCATTCTATTAGGCTTCAGTTTGCTTGAGTTGCACCACCAGATCATCAGAATGATTCTTCACATCCTCCTCTGGCTCTTTCGTTGATGAGTTGGTTACATGCAAAGGATAAGCTTTGACTGGATGCTGCTCCTTAATGACACCATTCTCAGTATACTTTTCAAACTGTTGCATGAGAAAACCTTACAATGAGTTATGTCTGGTTCAAAATTATTGAGCTAGATTTTCCTATTTTAGCATATGTGCACATGATGAGTATTTGCAGCATATTTTTCACCACCAAAAATCAGAGAGTTAGTAGAAAAACACCTCCTAAAATATGTACCTTTTTGACACTTCTTTATGTACAATTTTCATGAGTTTTTACTTTTTACGGTGAAAGTGCTAAAAGAGTTGACATGCTGAAGATTTGAAAAGAACGCTTTGATAACTCAAATCCACAAGGAAAAAATAAGCATGTGCATGAGATTTCAGAATTCTCATTCGCCTTGCTTGTACTTTACAGTGTAGCATTTTAATCTTAAAAAAAAAAAAAGAGCTGAAAAAAGTGTGGCAAAAATGAATCATGTGAACGCGTCCATAATGTGGACTTCACAATGAAACTGATACTTGGAAAACTGTCTTGAATTTATTCTGCACTTAAGGATTAGTTATCAAATTTCCCGAAAGTGACACTCCAATCCTGAAAGAGCAGTTGTCTTTAATAAAGTGGCTATTAAAGTGGTTGCCTATAACTTCAGTATGAGCAATCTATCTCTAGGATAGTTCATCAATATTAGATCACACGTCCAAAACCCAGCGCCCAAACAGTTTACAGAGCAGAATAGCAGAACTTCATATACTGTGTATTGGTCACTCTCGGGTACTACTGTTGGGCATGTCAATTATAATGTACATAGTATAATACATGATTACATGGCAGTTGAAGAATTTCCTTTTCACCAATGTAAATGCCAGATGCACCAAGGGTAACAGCATTTGAGAGTAAAGTGAAAAGTTCATATGACCCTGATCAGGCTTACAGAGTACCAACAGGGATGCCAATTTAGTGTCCTGCCTATCTTATTGCTCAATTGTAATGGTCTTTTTTATTGGGTGTGGCATAAACCGTATTCCTGGCATGATCAATACTTTTTTTAGGTCAAAAAGCAGTATACCTGGTATGATCAATACTCTTTTTTAGGCCAAAAAGCAGTATCCCTGGCATGATCAATACTTTTTTGAGATCAAAGGATTGCTGTCATGATTGTGGACTGGATTCCTTCCCTTCCTCTCGAGGTTAATTTGTATAGCCTCCTTTTTGTTTGGGGAGGGCTATATTTACCCGCCTTCATCTGGGGATCCTTGTCAATGATACATCTGTCTTAGGGTATGTGTCCACGTGCAGTAAACGCTGCGTGTTTGACGCTGCATAGGGACGCAGCGTCAGACACGCAGCGTCCAGATGTTACAGCATAGTGGAGGGGATTTAATGAAATCCCGTCTCCACTATGCGTGGTAACACGCACGTGGCGGCCCTGCGACTCCGGACATGCTGCGCGTCTTTTCAGATCGCAGCATGTCCGTATATCTTGCGGCGACACTGCGTCGCCGCAAGATATAGCACAGGGCCCTATGGTGGGGAGCGATGATGCCGGATGTGTGCTGTGAACACATCCGGCATCATCGCGTCCCAGAAAGGGGGCGGGGCTTACCGCAGAGTGGCTAAGCCGCTCCGGCGATACCGCCGGCCATCCTGAAAGTGGACACATACCCTTAGGGTACCTTCACACATAACGATATTGTTAACGATATCGTTGCTATTTGTGACGTAGCAACGATATCGTTAATGAAATCGTTATGTATGACAGCGACCAACGATCAGGCCCCTGCTGGGAGATCGTTGGTTGCTGAATAAAGTCCAGAACTTTATTTGGTCGCTGGACTCCTGCTGACATCGCTGGATCGGCGTGTGTGACACCGATCCAGCGATGTCTTCACTGGTAACCAGGGTAAACATCGGGTAACTAAGCGCAGGGCCGCGCTTAGTAACCCGATGTTTACCCTGGATACCATGCTAAAAGTAAAAAAAAACAAACACTAGATACTTACCTACAGCCGTCTGTCCTCCAGCGCTGTGCTCTGCTCTCCTCCTGTACTGTCTGTGAGCCGGAAAGCAGAGCGGTGACGTCACCGCTCTGCTTTCCGGCTCACAGACAGTACAGGAGGAGAGCAGAGAAGCAGAGCGCAGCGCTGGAGGACAGACAGCGGTAGGTAAGTATCTAGTGTTTGTTTTTTTTTTACTTTTAGCATGGTATCCAGGGTAAACATCGGGTTACTATGCGCGGCCCTGCGCTTAGTTACCCGATGTTTACCCTGGTTACCGGCATCGTTGGTCGCTGGAGAGCTGTCTGTGTGACAGCTCTCCAGCGACCAAACAGCGACGCTGCAGCGATCCGGATCGTTGTCGGTATCGCTGCAGCGTCGCTTAATGTGAAGGGGCCTTTAGCTGTGTGTCTGACCCCCTGGTGTGCTTGCATACTGTTTAGTCCAGGCAAAAAAAGGAAAAACCAGCACCAGGGGATTTCCATAAAAAATCAAGTTTTGTCTTTTATTTAATCCATTGTTTGTAAAAAGTTAAAAACATACATATCATAGGGTCTCAAGGGGCAAACATCCCCCCGCACGCCTGACGCATTTCTGACTTTATGTCCTTAGCCATAGGCATCGTCCTGTGATACTCTGGTGAGCACTGTGAAAATCCTTTTCCCCTCTCGCATGTTGATTTATACTGTTTAGTCCGTTTGCTCTCTGGTGTATGACTCAGCCTGTTTTCTTATTCTGTGTTTTGCCTTGTGATTCTGTGCTTATTGTCTGTTTCTGGCTTTGACCTTTAGTTTGGTACTCTAACTTCCCCCCGGTCTGCCCCGTTTGTACTGCACCGCTATCTTCGGCTCCCCGACCTTTTTCCTTCGTCCCAACCACGCTTATGTCTCACCCTTTTGGCACTTTATTGACCTCCCGGCTTGACCTTGGCACGTTCAGACTACTCTCCGGCTTCACCAGTCACTGCTGCTACTCGGCATTTGGCCCTGTCTCCGTCCACTCCCCCGGATGTCACGTGCTTCAGGTCCTGCGCTCCAGCAGGTAAGCTCACCGCAGCGCTCATTACTCTCTCTCTGTCCTTCTGTAACACGTGCACAGACTCCTGCTGTAAGTCGGAAGCAGGGCTCTTGACAATTGCAACTTCATAAAGGAGATACTAGTCACACTAAATTTAGTAAAATCATTTACCCAATTTTATTTAGTTTCTTTTGTCTTTTTTTATTAGCTTTGAGATTATTTTGCCTTAACTCTTATCCCCATTGTTAACGATTAGTGGATAATATGTCAGAGAAAAAATGCAGAGATGTTTACCCGCTGAAGCCTCCGACCAAATGCACTGCACATGTTTATACTGAACAATAATTAAAAACATTGCTTGATTATTTTTTTACAAAATAGCCCCATGCAACAGACCATTTAGGGTTTAATAAAGATTGTTTCTTCCTCTCTAGTTTTAAGAATGAAATATATTTATTATTCAGTTTCAAACACTTAATATAACACCAGATTCAAGTAGCACAGGGTATAGCAGAGCATAACTGATTGGATGGGAACTTACTAAATATTTAAAACAATGCTAATAGTACCTAACTTTTGCAATAAGAAAACAATACCATTAAATAATAGAAGATGCATAATAGAAGTGCACAAATAATACATACAAGATGCTGTGGCCCCAAAACTGCGTTTTATAATGTAATATATATATATATATATATATATATATATATATATATATATATATATATATATATATATATATATACAGTGGGGCAAAAAAGTATTTAGTCAGTCAGCAATAGTGCAAGTTCCACCACTTAAAAAGATGAGAGGCGTCTGTAATTTACATCATAGGTAGACCTCAACTATGGGAGACAAACTGAGAAAAAAAAATCCAGAAAATCACATTGTCTGTTTTTTTAACATTTTATTTGCATATTATGGTGGAAAATAAGTATTTGGTCAGAAACAAAATTTCATCTCAATACTTTGTAATATATCCTTTGTTGGCAATGACAGAGGTCAAACGTTTTCTGTAAGTCTTCACAAGGTTGCCACATACTGTTGTTGGTATGTTGGCCCATTCCTCCATGCAGATCTCCTCTAGAGCAGTGATGTTTTTGGCTTTTCGCTTGGCAACACGGACTTTCAACTCCCTCCAAAGGTTTTCTATAGGGTTGAGATCTGGAGACTGGCTAGGCCACTCCAGGACCTTGAAATGCTTCTTACGAAGCCACTCCTTCGTTGCCCTGGCGGCGTGCTTTGGATCATTGTCATGTTGAAAGACCCAGCCACATTTCATCTTCAATGCCCTTGCTGATAGAAGGAGGTTTGCACTCAAAATCTCACGATACATGGCCCCATTCATTCTTTCATGTACCCGGATCAGTCGTCCTGGGCCCTTTGCAGAGAAACAGCCCCAAAGCATGATGTTTCCACCACCATGCTTTACAGTAGGTATGGTGTTTGATGGATGCAACTCAGTATTCTTTTTCCTCCAAACACGACAAGTTGTGTTTCTACCAAACAGTTCCAGTTTGGTTTTATCAGACCATAGGACATTCTCCCAAAACTCCTCTGGATCATCCAAATGCTCTCTAGCAAACTTCAGATGGGCCCGGACATGTACTGGCTTAAGCAGTGGGACACGTCTGGCACTGCAGGATCTGAGTCCATGGTGGTGTAGTGTGTTACTTATGGTAGGCCTTGTTACATTGGTCCCAGCTCTCTGCAGTTCATTCACTAAGTCCCCCCGCGTGGTTCTGGGATTTTTGCTCACCGTTCTTGTGATCATTCTGACCCCACGGGGTGGGATTTTGCGTGGAGCGCCAGGTCGAGGGAGATTATCAGTGGTCTTGTATGTCTTCCATTTTCTAATTATTGCTACCACTGTTGATTTCTTCAGTCCAAGCTGGTTGGCTATTGCAGATTCAGTCTTCCCAGCCTGGTGCAGGGCTACAATTTTGTTTCTGGTGTCCTTTGACAGCTCTTTGGTCTTCACCATAGTGGAGTTTGGAGTCAGACTGTTTGAGGGTGTGCACAGGTGTCTTTTCATACTGATAACAAGTTTAAACAGGTGCCATTACTACAGGTAATGAGTGGAGGAAAGAGGAGACTCTTAAAGAAGAAGTTACAGGTCTGTGAGAGCCAGAAATCTTGATTGTTTGTTTCTGACCAAATACTTATTTTCCACCATAATATGCAAAAAAAATGTTAAAAAAACAGACAATGTGATTTTCTGGATTTTTTTTTCTCAGTTTGTCTCCCATAGTTGAGGTCTACCTATGATGTAAATTACAGACGCCTCTCATCTTTTTAAGTGGTGGAACTTGCACTATAGCTGACTGACTAAATACTTTTTTGCCCCACTGTATATATATATATATATATATAATGCCAACCTAGCTTGATAATGGTCTGTGAACTCCTGTAGGAGGCAGACAATGCATCCATTGTATTGAATCTGTCCTAGCATGTACAGCTTGGATACATTTAGAGAGTTATCTTTGAGTTGGTCAGGGCTCCTTATCTTTTGCAGACTAGACTGATATGTTGCCTTTAGTCCCCTGTGTGCATCTTGCCTTCTAAGCCGCTTTGACATTCTGTACAATAAAGGCTTTTGAAATGATCCTCTCTACCAGCGCTTTGTGTAGTCTCACTCATGACACTGACATTTTGAGAGAAATATTTTGCTTCTGATCTAATGTCAGACATTGGTACACATCCTCTTCATCTCCTTTTTTTACATGTCCTCATTAAGAGCTCAGCGCATTCCTATGATTATGCACATTGTTAGTTATTAGTCATGCATTGTATGTAAGGATTTTAATTGTGTGAAAATCTGGCCTGTAAAAATATACATGTACTATAATGTATGGTCATAAAATGTTAATTGGCATTGCAGATGGCATCGCCCTATATATCACTGCACATTTACACTGAGTGCAGAATTAGGCAAGTGGGTATTTTAACCATATCATCATTTTTATGTAGCTTTTCCAACTCCAAGGTGTATAACCTTGAGTGGTTATTGAATGAAGCAGATCAGGTGATGTGTATTTGTGTAATAAGGAATGATGAGGCCTACGGCTACACCTCCCTTTATCAAAAAAAGACATTTACAGTAACTGACTATGAGAGTTTACCGGAGTTCATTGACTCCGGTACTCTCGCTTTACGGCACTGCTGCGTGGGAAATTTCTCACGCAGCTCTACTGTCATAAAATGAGAGGCAGGAGCTGCAAAACTCCGGTAAACAACGCGATACACTGCCAGGAGCATCGCTCCTGGTAGTGTATCGCCGGAGAGCAACCGATCGGCGCGGGACACTCGTTTGGATATCTGCGGACAGGGAGTATGGATTTGTTTTATATTTTTGGGACGTTATCCTAGGGGACCGATGGCTTCGCGTACCTGTATGTGCTGTATGGTGAGTATGTATTCTATGTTATATGGTGTATGTACTCTCATGTATGTTACATGTATTATATGTGTATTGTATGTGTTTTGTGTTTTACTTTCAATTGTACTGAGTCGCCGGACACAGGGACTACTCTCCCATACTAATAACGGATGGGAGCAGTAGTCCCATACGGCGACTTAGTTCAATTAGGTGGCACTATCATCGCATGGGGAAAGACAAAGACTTGACACACACACACATAGACAGACACACACATACATACATACCAGATCAATCAGACATCAATCCCCATGCGATACGATAGGACTCCATGACGGTGACTTCTGACTTCCACTCCGCCCACACACTTCTTCCTGCCTGACATCATTGTCATCACCTCTGCAGCGTTTTTTACACCCGAACCTGCTGATCTTTTTATATCTGCGGTTTTGCTGCAGGTTTTGCTGACGCAATGCAAATCTATGGGTGCAGAACCGCTGCAGATCCGCACTAAGAATTGACATGCTGCAGAAAAAACAGCGCTGTGTTTCCGCACGTTTTTTTCCGCAGCATGTGCACAGCGGATTTGGTTTTCCATAGGTTTACATGGAACTGTACACCGCATGGAAAACTGCTGCAGATCCTTAGCATCAAAAACGCCGCGGATCAGCGGTAAAAACCGCAACATGTGCACATGGCCTAACTCTTAGGGCAGTGAGAATCTGGAATTCCTTGCCTGAGGAGGTGGTGATGGCGAACTCAGTCGAGGGGTTCAAGAGAGGCCTGGATGTCTTCCTGGAGCAGAACAATATTGTATCATACAATTATTAGGTTCTGTAGAAGGACGTAGATCTGGGGATTTATTATGACGGAATATAGGCTGAACTGGATGGACAAATGTCTTTTTTTGGCCTTGCTAACTATGTTACTATGTTACAATGTTAATGCATTTTTGCATTTGCACACTGTGATTTTTTTGTGCTTATTTTTGAATGGAAAAATCAATTATTTATAAGATTTTGCCAAATGCAGATGTTACATAGTGTTGAAACAACTTTCACACTGTACTCCAATACAATTAAGCTGGTTGCCATAGAAACCAATCCTTTTGGTTCAAAGAGAACACATGTGAAAGTAAATTAAAATGAAATGAGAACCCAAAGCCGTTACATTGGATATAAAAAGTCTACACACCCCTTTGAAAATGCCTGCGACTTTGTCATGTAAAAAATAAAATCATACCAAGAAGAATCATTTCAGAACTTTTTCCACTGTCAGCCTCAATCTGTACAAATCCTTTGAGAAACAAACTGAAATCATTTTAAGGGGTAAAATTATAATTGGGAATGTGATTGTGATAATAGTTAGACAATCATATTTGCACTCATGTTAAATAGTAGTCAGTACACAGCTGCCATCAGTTAAAGTGATTCTAATTAACCCCATTTAGGCCATGTTGACACAGTGCGTTTTTTACTGCGGAACCGCAGCGGTTTTGCCGCTGCGGTTCCGCAGCTGTTTTCCATGCAGGGTACATAACAATGTAACCCTATGGAAAACAGTCACTGCCGTGCACATGATCCGGAATTTCGTTTAAAAAGCCGCGCAGAATAGCTGCGGCAAAAAAGAAGGAGCATGTCACTTCTTTTTCCTGAACCGCAGCGGTTCTGCACCCATAGACCTCCATTGTGAGGTCAAAACCGCAGTAAAACCCGCAGATCAAAAATATATCTGCGGGTTTTACTGCGATTTGATGTGCAGAACCGCTGCAGCAGGAAGTGCGGGGGAGCGGGCGGAAGTGCGTGGGCGGAGTGTGGCTGCCCCCCCGTGCTCCGATCCCGCCCCCCCGTGCTCCGATGCCCCCCCCCGTGCTCCGATGCCCCCCCCCCCAGTGCTCCGATGCCCCCCCCGTGCCCTAATCTCCCCCCCTTATACTTACCCGGCGTCCCGGTGTCCGTCCGGCCGTCTTCTCCCTGGGCGCCGCCATCTTGCAAAATGGCGGGCGCATGCGCAGTGCGCCCGCCGAATCTGCCGGCCGGCAGATTCGCTCCAAAGTGCATTTTGATCACTGAGATATAACCTATCTCAGTGATCAAAATAAAAAAATAGTAAATGACACCCCCCCCACTTTGTCACCCCCATTGGTAGGGACAATAAAAAAAATTAAGAATTTTTTTTTTTTTTTTCACTAAGGTTAGAATAGGGGTAGGGGTAGGGTTAGGGTTAGGATTAGAAAACTGCATAAAAAAAAAGGATCAAAAAACTCATCAAAAATGGACAAAAAAGGACCAAAAAAAGGACCTGCGTTTTCTGCCAAGAGCTGCAGTTTTTTAAAAAAAACAGTCCTGAAAAAAAAGGATGGAAATCCTGAACGTGTGAACATACCCTTAAAGTTTAGCTGTTCTAGTAGGATCATCCTGACATTTTCTTAGTTGCATTTTACAGCAAAAGCCATAGTTTGTATACATCTTACAACATAACTTTTAATAGAGATAGTTTGTTATCAGTGAGAAGGGTACAAAACATTTTCCAAGTCATTGGATTTCCCATAGAACACTCCAAAGATGGTCATCAATAAGTATCTGAAATTTCACACTACAGTGACATTACCTGGGACTGGACTTCCCTCAAAAATAGATGAAAAGACAAGAAGGAAAGTTCTGGGGGCTGCCATGAGCCCGATAGCAACATTCAAAGAACTGCAAGAATTTCTGATAAGTACTGGTTGTGTGCTACCTGTGACAACAATTTCCTGTATTCGTCATATGTCTGCCCTGTGGGATAGCATGGCAAGACAGAAGGCTTTTCTTATGAAGAAACCATTCAAGCCCAGCTATTCTTTTCCAAAACCTACTTCAAGTTTGCCAAAAGTATGTGTGAAAATGTGTCATAGTCTAATGAGACAAAGGTTTAACTTTTTGACCATGATTCCAAATAGCATATTTGGTGCAAATCCAACACCAGAAGAAGACAATACCCACAACGAATATAAAAAAAAAACTGCCCATCACATCCTAAACAGGTCTGGACAAGTGCTTACCTAGAGTTGCCAACTCATGTACAATGAAACAGATAAGGCAGTACTCTTTTTTGATATGTAGATGTAGAGATGTAGACTGTCTGAGAGGTTTGGCATTAGGTCCTAGCAATGAGAATCGCCTTAACGTAGCTGCCAGGTACACATGAATTGGCCAATTTATTCGCTAAGCATTCTCAATTTTTCATATTTCTAGTGCAGTAATGCAATTCAATTTTCATATTTTATGTGTGCATGCTATAGCGCTACAGAGTGCTACCTTATCTGTTTCATACCCACAATAAAGCATGATGGAAATAACACTATGCTTTATGGCTGTTTATCTGGAACTGGGGCTTTAGGCAAGTTCAAGAGAATTATTCACGGTTTACAAAATTAGTCAGTTTTACAACAAATGGTCAGGTCTCTGCTAAAAAGCTGAAGATGAACAGGAAACTCAGCACGACAACACCCTAAGCATACATCCAAATCAACAAAAGAATGCTTTCACCAGGAAATTAAAGCTTTGGAATGGCCCAGCCAGAGCCCAGACCTGAATGCAACTAAACCCTGTGGGTTGACCTGAAGAGGAATATACACAGGAGATGCATTCATAATATGACAGTTTTTGAAGCACTGCTGCAAGGAAAAGTGGGCAAAGATTGCCATATCTAGATTGGCCATGCTGATAGACTCTACCCAAAAAGATTGAATTCTGTTATAAATTCAAAGGGTAGTTAAAGGGAACCTGTCACCAGGTTTTTCCAATATAAAGTACAGCCATCATCATTAGAGCCTTTTTACAACATACTTAAAGATTTTTTTTTAAAAAAAGGTCCCCAATCAAGTCTGCAGATCCAAAAAAATAGGTTTTATTATACTTACAGATGCCATCTCCTATTAAGGCATACTGCCATTCTGGGTCCCCTGATGAGCCCCGATAATGGCAAGAGGCGAAATGTGTAGGGCCAGGGACAAGGGACATCATAATACTGGGAATTACCCTAATCAGATAAGTGTATCAGAATGTTTTTTTTAATTGTCTATGTTATTGTTGAAAGAGCAAATTAATGGGCAAAATCACTTTAATTGTGTTACAAGCTGTTATGCATCTATTTTCTTGAATCTACCTCAGGCACGTGCACTTTTCTACTTTTTTCTTTTTTGTGACACAACTAGTATATTATTAATACTGTGTGATCTAACCCTTTAAGACCCACTTTTGTCAATTGAGTTTTTTCCTTGTGATTTACGATTTTGACTGATATAATGAGGGATAGCTATTGAAACTTAAGGCTGAAGGGACAGTTCCTATATGAGACTAGTCCAGCTAGATATTGAAGCTTTTTTTTTTTCGTGAGATACAGCTTCCTTTTTGAGTCAGAGCCTAGGGGTATCATGGACATTATAACTATATGTTGAATGCATGTTGAATTATTGTCATAGCTCTTTACAAAAGGGGCATGCAGGGCGATGAAGGGACTGCCAACATTAAGCGGGGGCGCCACATCGAACTTTATGGAGCCAAACTCTGCTGGTAGGTAGGACTACAGCAAAAAGGGACATATTAGGGTCAGTATAGGAATGACACGTTACACTACTTAATCCTTGCTTCCTATTGTTCTTTTTTTTGTTTTGTTTTTTTACATTTTCCCCCTATAGAAGTCCTTGGGAGGTGTTTTTTCTAGATTTTAATTTATAAATGTACTATCACTCTTAATTGAATCATTAAAAGTTAAATTCAGTGATTCAACCAATGACGTCACAGATTAAAGTAATTAAGTTTTTACTTTTATTCATCCAACGCTGACTGCTATAACTTCTTTCATCCACAATCATCTCTACAGAATGTAACACGCAGACAAGTAGAGTGCCCACAGTAGCGGTATACCTTCCAAAAGAATATATTACAATAGTGTTGTTCCCGTTTGTGTCCCCTGACATTAGAAATATCTCCCTCTGGGGCTCCCATAGGATATTAATGTTTATGTACCCTTTTGTGGTCCTGTAGAATAGTACAATTTTCTTTTCTGCCCCCATACAGTAGTAATGTCTGTCCTTGTGCACAATTACAGCAATATTGCCCCTCTTCCCAGTGGCTCTCATACTGAATTAACATTTACCTTTTCTGCCTCTATACAGTAATAGCAGCCACCTTTTGTGACCCAATATAATTGGAATGTCCCACATTTTGGTCTCACACGTTAACAATTATTAATGTATAAGGCCATGATGGTAGATATTATTACTCTATGGTGGCCAATTGGGGAACATCATTATCGAATGGGGGCCATGGTGGAAGACATTATTAGTATATGGGGCTACAATGGGGGACATAACCAGAAGCGTTTGTGATGCATGTTGCCAGAAGAGTATCAATTTGAAGAACAAAGTTAATATGTAATTAATACTGTCCTGTATAAAATAAAAAAATATTACAAATATGCTGTTTCCAGTTAATCAAACCTCCCCAAAAACATAACAAAATGCACTAAAGAAAATAAGCCCTCATAAAATAAGCCTTGCAAAAAACAAGCCCTCATACCGCTCAGTCAACAGAAAAATAAAAATATTCCAGCTGTATAAATATGGTAACATAACGTTTTTATATAAACAAGTGCTTTATTGTATAAAAGCAGTAAAACTTACAAAAATGTATACATTTGATGTCACAGTAATCTTAGAGATCCTCAAAATAAAGTTAACATGTTATTTCTACTGAACTGTGAACACCGTAAAATCAAATCACAAGAACCATGGACAGAATTGTATTTTATTTTAGCATTCTATACTACCCCTTTCTCCCTGCATGCCCCCACCCCCCAAAAAAGGCAGTGAAGGAGATAGCTTAGAAAATTATAAAAACAACAGGATCAATGAATAAATGCCAAAGAAAATTGCAAAATGGGATGATGTTCACACATAGGAGATAAACCACACAGGTGGAAGGATATGTAAATATCTGTGTGGAGAGAAGGTAGATGAGTATTAGCTTCATGCCATGTATAACTGCAGACTACCCTTTAAAAGTATTGCACTGAAAAATGTATTGCACAAGTGACCAAGCACACGTGCTATCCCTAGCCAGATCTGAATATATAGAAGTAATTCAACTATAGAGTTGAATAGCACTTCTTCACTTTCCAGCCCTGCCGTGTGCCCAAACAGTAGTTTCCAACCATATATGGGGTATTACCGTATTCAGGTATGATTGTTTATCTTTTTTAGAAAGTAGGAAAAATTCAACATTTTTATTTAAAAAAAAAAAAAAAATGTTTACATTTGACTTTGGGTTACTTCCTTTTAAGCACCTGAAGGCTTAACAAACATCCTGAATGCAATTTTGAATACTTTAAGGGATGCTGTTTATAAAATGGACTTTTTTTTTTTTAAATATATAGGCATCTCAAAATCTGCAGGGGAGGACCTGTTCAAAGACCTGAAGGGACCTGGGACCACCGTCTCAAACATTATGTTACGTACCCGCTTCTCAGCACGCGACTTAGGGTTGCGCCTGCAAGGGTTAATCTATCTCCTTTCACTCAGTCCAGCATTCAACCTCTGTCCTATGCTAAAATGGGGAGCATAAATCACACACCAACAAAGGCCACACACCCGGCTCATACAGGCTGCCACCACTCACCGAACACATGGGCGATGAGTCCCAGAAATATTACTACTACTGTCTTGCAATCATAAGGATCACACACTTTAAGCATACAAGGTTCATGCTTATTAAAGTTTTACACTTTAATAGAAAAGGTACAGTGCTTACAATAAAAAGGTATAAAAATATGGGAATAAAAAGTGACATACAAATATGCAAAAACAGTGATAAAATAAAGGGATGAAAACTTACAGAAATATCAAACTATTTGTTTCTCTGTCCCTGAGAGAGGGAGAAATATGGAATGGATCACATCACCTTTCCAGGCTTTTCCCACATGTGAACATATTATTTTGTGTGTAGGCCTAATTTATAGAGTCAACCTGGAGGTCAAATTTCTAGACTAGCCTCTCATGTTAATATTATAAATGCTGGTTTGTGACTGAACCATGGCCACTCCACCAATTAATATATTATTTTCTCTGAAACGCTTTGTGTAACGTTTCTCATAAATAGATGGTGTCAAGCTGTAATTGACATATCTCTCCAAAAGAGCCAGAAGGTGTGAAACGTTTCCCCTTCCTTGTTCTTAGCAAGGCCCCCTGGTGAGATTGGAGACAGGAGACTGCCGTCTCAGTATAACATATGCTGTGACCCCTATGAGATCTGCAGTCTCAGGACAGATGTTAAATTACTGCTAGCCACACGCCCATACCTATACATATTTCACTACACATTACCATTAGTAATCACTATGTCGTCATTGATTTCAAATCCTTCAGGGCATGCAAAGTCCTCCTGCACATGTCCAATGTCATGTCAGAACATGTCCAGGTGCATTTGAAGTTTGCCAGTGACCATCTGGAGGATCCAGAGGAGGCATGGAAGAAGGTCGTGGTCAGATGAGACCAACATAGAACTTTTTGGTATCAGCTCCACTCGCCATGTTTGGAGGAATAAGGAGTACAACCCCAAGAACATTATCCCAACTGTGAAGCATGGTGGGGGCAACTACACCGTATTGAAGGGAGGATATACGGTGTCATGTATCACAAGATTTTGGCCAACAACCTCCTTCCCTCAGTAAGAGGATTGAAGATGGGTCATGACTGGGTCTTCCAGCATGACAATGACCCAAAACATACAGCTAGGGCAGCTAAGCAGTGGCTCCGTAAGAAGAATTTCAAGGTCCTGGAGTGGCCTAGCCAGTCTCCAGACATGAACCCAATAGAAAATCTTTGGAAAGAGCTAAAACTCAATGTTGCCTATCGACAGCCCCAAAATCTGAAATATCTGGAGAAGATTGGTAGAGGAGTGGCCCCAAATTCCTGCTGCAGTGTGTGCAAACTTAGTCGAGAACAACAGGAAACGTCGGAACTCTGTAATTGCTAACAAAGGTTTCTAAACCAAATATTAAATTGTTTTTCTATTGTATCAAGTACTTATTTCATTCAATGAAATGCAAATTTCATACAATGTGATTTTCTGTTTTTTTTTATGATTCTGTCTCTCACAGTTGTAGTGTATCTACGATAAAAATTACAGACCTCTCCATTCTTTGTAAGTAGGAAAACTTGCAAAATCGTCAGTGTATCAAATACTTATTTTCCCCACTGTATATACATTTGTGCTCAAAAGTTTTACATACTCCGGTGGAATTTTTGCTTTCTTGGCCTTTTTTTCAGAGAATATGAATGATAACACCAAAACTTTTTCTCCACTCATGTTTAGTGGTTGAGTGAAGCCATTTATTACTGTGTTTTTTCTTTTTAAATCATAATGACAACCCAAAACATCCAAATGACCCTGATCAAAAGTTCAGATATCCCATTTCTTAATACCGTGTATTGCCCCCTCTAACATCAATGACAGCTTGAAGTCTTTTGTGGTACTTGTGGATGAGGTTCTTTATATTCTCAGATGGTAAAGCTGCCCACTCTTCTTGGAAAAAAGCTTCCAGTTCCTGTAAATTCCAGGGCTGTTTAGCATGAACTATGTGAGATCTCGGCAGTTAGAAAAGTGACTTCTCATTCATTGACATGAGGACGGCGGGGAAAGGGAGACAGAGGCCCGAGAGTGGTATTAAAATGGAAACACAGTGTCCTAAAACAAAGGTATGCACATTATCAACATTACAGGGACTTTACTGCTGATGGGACCCTTATATAGACTACCTAAATGTTAAACAGTTGTTTTACATATATACTATATATATATATATATATATATATATATATATATATATATATGTATATATATATATATATACATATATATATATATATATATATATATATATATATATATATATATATATATATATATATATACATACAGTAATATGAAAAAGTTTGGGCACCCCTATTAATCTTAAGCTTAATGTTTTATAAAAATTGTTTTTTTTGCAACAGCTATTTCAGTTTCATGTATCTAATAACCGTTGGACACAGTAATGTTTCTGCCTTGAAATGAGATTTATTGCACTAACAGAAATGTGCAATCTGCATTCAAACAAAATCTGACAGGTGCATAAGTATGGGCACCCTTATCATTTTCTTGTTTTAAATACTCCTACCTACTTTTTACTGACTTACTAGAGCACTTTTTTTGGTTTTCTAACCTCATTGAGCTTTGAACTTCATAGCCAGGTGTATGCATTCATGAGAAAAGCTACTTAAAGTGGCCACTTGCAAGTTGTTCTCCTGTTTGAATCTGCTCTGAAGAGTGGCATCATGGGCTCCTCAAAACAACTGTCTAATGATCTGAAAACAAAGATTATTCAAAATAGTTGTTCAGGGGAAGGATACAAAAAGCTGTCTCAGAGATTTAACCTGTCAATTCCCACTGTGAGGAACATAGTAAGGAAATGGAAGAACACAGGTACAGTTCTTGTAAAGGCCAGAAGTGGCAGGCCAAGAAAAACATCAGAAAGGCAGAGAAGAAGAATGGTGAGATAAGTTAAGGACAATCCTCAGACCACCTCCAGAGAGCTGCAGCATCAACTTGCTGCAGATGGTGTCACTGTGCATCGGTCAACTATACAACGCACTTTGCACAAGGAGAAGCTGTATAGGAGAGTGATGAGATAGAAGCCGCTTCTGCAAGCATGCCACAAACAGAGTCGGCTGAGGTATGCAAAAGCACATTTGGAGAAGCCAATTTCTTTTTGGAAGAAGGTCCTGTGGACTGATGGAACCAAGATTGAGTTGTTTGGTCATACAAAAAGGCGTTATGCATGGCGGCCAAAACACACAGCATTCCAAGAAAAACACTTGCTACCCACAGTAAAATTTGGTGGAGGTTCCATCATGCTTTGGGGCTGTGTGGCCACTGCCGGCACCGGGAATCTTGTTAAAGTTGAGGGATGCATGGATTCCTCTCAGTATCAGCAGATTTTTGACAATAATGAATCAATGACAAAGTTGAAGTTACACAGGGGATGGCTCTTTCAGCAAAACAATGATCCACAACACCGCTCCAAATCTACTCAGGCATTCATGCAGAGGAACAATTACACTGTTCTGGAATGGCCATCCCAGTCCCCAGACCTGAATATCATTGAACATCTGTGAGATCATTTGAAGAGGGCTGTCCATGCTCGGCGGCCATCAAACTTAACTGAACTGGAATTGTTTTGTAAAGAGGAATGGTCAAAAATACCTTCATCCAGGATCCAGGAACTCATTAAAAGCTGCAGGAAGCGACTAGAGGCTGTTATTTTTGCAAAAGGAGGATCTACTAAATATTAATGTCACTTTTCTGGTGGGGTGCCCATACTTATGCACTTGTCAAATTTTGTTTGAATGCAGATTGCACATTTTCTGTTAGTACAATAAACCTCATTTCAAGGCAGAAACATTACTGTGTCCAACAGTTATTAGATATATGAAACTGAAATAGCTGTTGCAAAAAAAAACAATTTTTATAAAATATTAAGCTTAAGATTAATAGGGGTGCCCAAACTTTTTCATATAACTGTATATACACATACACACATACACACAGTGGGGAAAATAAGTATTTAATACACTGACGATTTTGCAAGTTTTCCTGCCAAAGAATAGAGAGGTCTATAATTTTTATCGTAGGTACACTGTTGACTGGTTTTCTTTAAGCGCAATTTAGAAGTGTCAATCTTGGAACATTGTTGTGCACTGACATATTTTGACTATTTCATAGGTTAATCTAAAGTGTATAAGTTACCAAGACTAATAGTAAGACTTAAAGGGAACCTGTCACTCCCAAAATCGAAGGTGAGCTAAGCCCACCAGCATCAGGGGCTTATCTACAGCGATCTGTAATGCTGTAGATAAGCCACCGATGTATCCTAAAAGATGAGAAAAAGAGGTTAGATTATACTCACCCAGGGGCGGTCTCGCTGCGGTCCGTTCCGATGGGTGTCGCGCTCCGCTCCGGTGCCTCCTTTCTTCATCAGGTGACGTCCTCTTCTTCTCTTCACGCTGCAGCTCTGTCGCAGGTGTACTTTGTCTGCCCTGTTGAGGGCAGAGCAAAGTACTGTAGTGCACAAGTTCTGGGTCTCTCTGACCTTTCCCGGTGCCTGCGCACTGCAGTACTTTGCTCTGCCCTCAACAGGGCAGACAAAGTACACCTGCGCCGGAGCCGCAGCGTGAAGACAAGAAGAGGACGTCATCATAAGAAAATGGGAGGCCCCGACTGGACCACGATGCCCACCACAACGCACCCTGATGCTGGTGGGCTTAGCTCACCTTCGATTTCGGGGGTGACAGGTTCCCTTTAAAACAAAACTTTACACATCCAAAATTACGCACTATTTACAACATTCTTAATTAACACTGAAGATAAAGCTTTGTAAGATACTGGTATCGCTAAAAACATAACTAAGCGATGAAATGAAAGACATGTAGATGAGCTGCGCAGTGAGATGATAAATGAGTACAAATATTTTCTTCCCTAAAGACAGGTTATTCCTCTCCGGTTCTGCTGCTCAACACACTGCACATTTATCTTAGGCCATTTTCCTTAATTATGCTAAAGAATTTGCCTTCTTTAAGTCTCGGTGCTCATGACAAGCATATAAAAACAATTATTCCAAAATGTGTTTTTTTTTTTTTTTTTTTTTTGCAGTAATGCTCATAATTGCTTACTGGGGGACTATGATGTGAAGCATTTTATTCAGTGTGGCAATTTATGAGAAGTAATATATGTCACTCATCTGTGTGTTCCGGTAGCTCCTTCTTATTGTTTTGCATCTCTTTTGCAGAAAATTAATTCATTTGACAGGTTTATTCGTATAACAGGCTGTGAAATCCCTTTGATTTCACAGCTGATTCGCTGAGGGTTTCATTAATCCAAAATGAATCACAGATACCTTTTTTAGCTTTTTGTGTGTGTACAAGGAATTTTCACAACTAGGTTATTTTGAAGACGTTTCCTTAAGCAGTCATTTAATGTTGGAAACACTTTTTTTTCTTAACAGTTTGAGAATTCCGTCTTGGTTTCCATTCTGATGGTGTGCAAGGGCTGTGGACAAGGTCACACGTAAAATAACACTAGCTATGGAACTATAACCAATCTAATTCAATATATACTCCCAGACATTACTTTCTTTCCTTTAATTCGATTTATCGTTCTTATACCAAATATACTAGTAGCGTTCCACCAGTTGCTCTCCAGCTGTTGCAAGACTACAACTCTCAGCATCTCCAAACAGCTTGCCAATTGGAGCTTATCTAATTTTATCTTCAGTATTATGGTTTCTAACCAAATCCATGCTATTCAAGCATACTTCATAATTAATCACCATGGTAGAGTCAATAATTGACAACTTATATTTCAAAATTCCCTTTCCTCTTAAAGCCATTGTTTGAAAGCTTGGACAACTACTTGGATAACCCTATCCCCCCTGAGCAAAATAACAACATTCACCTTCACTTGCTCTCCTGGGGCTCGCGAGCCCTGCAGCCAATCAGCCCTGGCTTCATTCTTAAAGACGTATCTGACATCAGCCGCAGCTCTGACTCTTCCTCTTGATGTCCGATTCATCCCAAGAAAAGACGGAGAAGCCAGGGCTGATTTGCTGCAGGGTTTGTGTTACAGAACAACGATAGCGGAAATTCATGGATTCACCGTGATACCGCAGTGGATGCTGAAATGATTGCCAATGTCATTTAGATGCATCTGTCAGAGAGTGACCGTGGCATTTAAATGGCTAAGCTGCAGCGATTGGAGCAGCATGTATAAGACAGCCAGTTCCTGTTAAGTATGGAGCGGCCTCGGCATCACACACGCACATACCAATACATCCTCTGTCAGGAAAGGGGTTAAAGAGCTTTTGATAGCTCCTGTTTACTATTGTCTGTAATTTTGAGTGGTCAGAACTGCTGACCGACTCACTTTAATGCCCCCTACTTGCCCAATACACCCACATAATGCTACCTGGTCTATACTTCAAAAACACCAAAAAAGGACACATTCAAGAAAAAACACCAAAAACAGGCAAAGATGCTTACCTGTCTAAATAGGCCTCAATACAAATGCACAAGCGGGGTGCAGCGGACCCAAACAAAATAGCAAATGCACAGGTGCAATACCTAATGAAACAGCCAGCCTTCAATAAGGGTTTGGCCATGTGGTACACCAATGCACTAAGATAAAATACTCTGTATGTGGCGTGTTCACACAAGGAATACAAAGCGTCTGGCTACAGCCTATTAATGACGCCATATGGCGGGCTGCCCAGTGCTAAAATGCATCCTGTGTGAACAGAGGCCACAGTGTACAGAACAATTTGGGCCCAGCTGCACCCTGCAAAAAATATACGTGCAAAAAAAAACATATAAATATATGTAAGGTATTAGTTGATATTACAGCCATAATATGGAAGCTGGCAACCCACGCCAAGGGTCCTTACGTATTGCCAGTCCTACTCTAACATGAAAAACACCAAAAAAGGACACATTCAAGAAAAAACACCAAAAACAGGCAAAGATGCTTACCTGTCTATGGCGTCATTAATAGGCTGTAGCCAGATGCTTTGTATTCCTTGTGTGAACACGCCACATACAGAGTATTTTATCTTAGTGCATTGGTGTACCACATGGCCAAACCCTTATTGAAGGCTGGCTGTTTCATTAGGTATTGCACCTGTGCATTTGCTATTTTGTTTGGGTCCGCTGCACCCTGCTTGTGCATTTGTATTGAGGCCTATTTAGACAGGTAAGCATCTTTGCCTGTTTTTGGTGTTTTTTCTGGTCTATACTTCAGTTTCACGACAACTAGCAGCACGTGGCTATGGGCCTAGAGCTCTAGCTTTCCAGCACTGGAGTCCCTGGTTCAAATCCCACCAAGGACAACATCCTCAAGGAGATTGTATGGTCTTCTCACGTGGGCCAAAGGTATACTGATAGGGAATTTAGATTGTGAGCCCCAATGGGGCCGACAACATTGCATTTTACTTTACTTCCAGTCCATTTAGTCAATTACATGCTGGTGAATTGCACATTCATATTCCATGTGGTTAGAGCAACTTTTTGTAAATTCTAATTGATGTCTCTTAACAAATTAGTTCAGTGAATTAGTTGATATAATTTAAAGTTCTGATTCACGGTTATACAAACTATCTATAACGGAACTCAATTGTTTCTATCTGCACCTCTTTCTGTCCCATATGTCCAGCTGTGTGTCACTTACTGGGCTGCTTGGTGTAGTTTTGATAAAATCACTATTTTATCAGCATGGGATTCCAGGACCATTAAATCTGCTGTTATGTAATATTCCATATTTATTAGCTCTGTATATCCCCACCATTGATTGACAGCTTTCTGCCTATGCTGTGTACACAGAAAGCTGTCAATCAGTGGTGTGGACAGATCTCCGCTTCCAGAGAACTGGTATATCTGCAGAAGAAAAATCAAGGATTCTATCAAAACTACAGCAAGCAGTCCAGTAAGTCATTTCTGCTGCCGGGGTAGCAAAAACCTAGTGTCAGATTCCCTTTAATTCATATCCAATTGGCTGATTTAAAAATTAAAAAAAGCATCAGTTTTTTATTTTACGTTAGGAACAAAGGTTGAATAGGAATTTATGATTGTCAAAATAAAGGGAAAAATATATTTTTGTTGATTTATATAATTAGGGACTTGTATAATATGCAGTCTTAATGCTTCCAATTGTATGGTTGAAAAATAATTTTTTTTTCTAATTTATTTTCAGCCAATTAGCAAGTTTCCTTATTTGAGCAATGCCATTTCCTTCTGGCTGCCTAGCGAAGGATATCTGGAGAATGATTTTTATGACCTGGTCCGTAACGTTGCAGGAGATATCGTTGAAGAAGTGTCTTTAATTGACCAGTTTACACACCCAGAGTAAGTTCCGATTTTATAGATTTTTGGCATGACTGAAATGAAGCTGGGTTTTGCACTCCCTTTACTACCCTACTACTGTTAGATAGACAGCTGTTGGCTGAATGGTCGCATTTCTCCTGACTCATATACATGCACGCTTGCTTATGGTTCGCTCATACCAGTCTCTATTAGAAGCAGTTGAAAGATGTCTCTTCCTTTCTCCTCCCAGCACATATTATAATGTTAGTCATCCCCTTGTTGGGCTGACGTTCATCTAGTAGACACCTTACATTTTGCCCTTGACTTACTGAATCACATCTTATCTTGCTGAAAACTAGGCATAGTTAACATTCAGAGATAACCAAATAACATTCAGAGTCATGAAACAGGACTGTCCAGCTAAAATATGAATTCGTAAGTTTCCTAGATTTATGGGAATTGCTATGGACATGGTGAAGATTCTAGATTTTCTAGATTTGTAGGAGTTGTTATGGACATTGTCAAGTTTCTAGATTTTATAGGAGTTGCTATGGCCATGGCCAAGTTCTAAATTTTCTAGATTTATAGGAGCTGCTATGGACATGGTCAGGTTTCAAGATAATTTAGATATATAGGAGTTGCTATGGACATGGTCAAGTTGCTTGTATGTTATTGGTATCGCTACTAAAAGTGGTATGCCAATCACTTGGATATCATGACAGCTGTGCAATTTTTTTCCTATAAAGAAAGAGATAGAAACAATCTTAACAGTGAGGGCTTGATCACAAGTGTTAGATATGCTGCAGATTTTTTGTCCAGATTTACAGACAGAAAATCCACAGCGCGTTACAGTAGCAGTAAGTGAATGAGTTTAAAAGAATCTGATTAAAAAGCTGCAGAGGTACATTTTTGCACTGAAATTAACACGCAGTGCAGATTTTTACAATTTCCCTCTCCAGTAAATACTACAACCCCTGGCAAAAATTATGGAATCACCGGCCTTGGAGGATGTTCATTCAGTTGTTTAATTTTGTAGAAAAAAAAGCAGATCACAGACATGGCACAAAACTAAAGTCATTTCAAATGGCAACTTTCTGGCTTTAAGAAACACTAAAAGAAATCAAGAACAAAAAATATGGTAGTCAGTAATGGTTACTTTTTTTAACCAAACATAGGGGGAAAATTATGGAATCACTCAATTCTGAGGAAAAAATTATGGAATCATGAAAAACAAACAAAAAAACACTCCAAAACTTCTCTAGTATTTTGTTGCACCACCTGTGGCTTTTATTACAGCTTGCAGTCTCTGAGCCATGGACTTAATGAGTGTCAAACAGTATTCTTCATCAATCTGGCTCCAACTTTCTCTGATTGCCGTTGCCAGATCAGCTTTGCAGGTTGGAGCCTTGTCATGGACCATTTTCTTCAACTTCCACCAAAGATTTTCAATTGGATTGAGATCCGGATTATTTGCAGGCCATGACATTGACCTTATGTGTCTATTTTCAAGGAATGTTTTCACAGTTTTTGCTCTGTGTCAGGATGCATTATCATCTTGAAAAATGATTCCATCATCCCCAAACATCCTTTCAATTGATCGGATAAGAAAAGTGTCCAACATATCAACATAAACTTGTGCATTTATTGAAGATGTAATGACAGCCATCTCCCCAGTGCCTTTACCTGACATGCAGCCCCATATCAACAATGACTGTGGAAATTTGCATGTTCTCTTCAGGCAGTCATCTTTATAAGTCTCATTGGAACGGCACCAAACAAAAGTTCCAGCATCATCACCTTGCCCAATGCAGATTCGTGAATCATCACTGAACATGACTTTCATCCAGTCATCCACAGTCCATGATTGCTTTTCCTTAGCCCATTGTAACCTTGTTTTTTTCTGTTTAGGTGTTAATGATGGCTTTCGTTTAGCTTTTCTGTATGTAAATCCCATTTCCTTTAATCCCGGTTTCTTACAGTTCGGTCACAGACGTTGACTCCAGTTTCCACCCATTCGTTCCTCATTTGTTTTGTTGTGCATTTCCTGTTTTGGAGACATATTGCTTTAAGTTTTCGGTCTTGACGCTTTGATGTCTTCCTTGGTCTACCAGTATGTTTGCCTTTAACAACCTTCCCATGTTGTTTGTATTTGGTCCAGATTTTAGATACAGCTGACTGTGAACAACCAACATCTTTTGCAACATTACGTGATGATTTACCCTCTTTTAAGAGTTTGCTAATCCTCTCCTTTGTTTCAATTCACATATCTCTTGTTGGAGCCATGATTCATGTCAGTCCACTTGGTGCAACAGCTTTCCAAGGTGTGATCACTCCTTTTTAGATGCAGACTAACGAGCAGATCTAATTTGATGCAGGTGTTATTTTTGGGTATGAAAATTAACAGGGTGATTCCATATTTTTTTCCTCAGAATTGAGTGATTACATAATTTTCCTGTATGCTTGGTTAAAAAAAAGTAACCATTAGTGACTACCACATTTCTTGTTCTTGATTTATTTTAGTGTTTCTTAAAGCCAGAAAGTTGCCATTTGAAATGACTTTAGTTTTGTGCCATGTCTGTGATCTGCTTTTTTCTACAAAATTAAACAACTGAATGAACATCCTCCAAGGCCAGTGATTCCATAATTTTTGCCAGGGGCTGTATTACATCATGGAGCAGGTACAGGTATATAGAGCACACAGGGCAGGTGTTGGCAGTATTAAACAGCTGTCATCTCCCAATACCGCATTCACATATCCGAGTGTCAAAGTGTCAGTATGGACTGGCCTCTGGTCTTCTGATGCAAACCTTACATCCTCATAGGCAATTATATTTGGCTGTCAAGTTCATGTCAGTGGACCTATGGCTGGTGCCTGAATCAGTCTGTTTATGGATGCGTGAATGTGACCTTCCAACAGCACAGTGGGGGCTAATAAATATACTTGAAAAAAAAAAAACAATAGAAATTTCCCCTTTTTCAACATTCAAATTAACAATATTATTTTTTATTTTTAAAGTGCCAACATATTGTGCAGCACTTTTTAGAAATTACAAAGAAATAATATACAAAAATGGGTACCATATATACTCGAGTATAAGCCAAGATTTTCAGCCCAAATTTTTGGGCTGAAAGTGCCCCTCTCGGCTTATACTCGAGTCACGGTCGGCGGTGGGGTCAGCGGGTGAGGGGGAGAGAGGTCTATCGCATACTTACCTGCTTCCGGGGCTTCTGGCGCTGTCCCTGCAGTCCCACGGTCTTCGGGTGCTGCAGCTCTTCCCCTGTTCAGCGGTCACGTGGGACCGCTCATTAAAGTTATGAATATGGACTCCACTCCCATAGGGGTGGAGCCGCATATTCATTTCTCTAATGAACGGTAACGTTGACCGCTGATAGAGGAAGAGGCTGCGGCACCCGAAGACCAGCTGTCCGGGGGAAGGAGCCAGGGACGCCGGGAGCAGGTGAGTATTACATATTCACCTTTCCGCGTTCCACCCGCCGGGCGCTGCTCTGTCTTCGCGTCCTCTTGCAGTGACTGTTCAGGTCAGAGGGCGCGTACTAGTGTGCGCCGCCCTCTGCCTGAACAGTCAGTGCGGAGAGACACCGAGACGGGACGCTGAGGAGCTGCAAGCAAGAGAGGTGAGTATGTAATTTTTATTTTTTTTTATTGCAGCAGTAGCATTATATATGGCACAGTTTTATATGGAGCGTCTATGGGGCAATAATCAACGGTGCAGAGCATTATATATGGCACAGCTTTCTATGGCACATCTATGGGGCAATAATGAACGGTGCAGAGCACTATATGGCACAGCTTTATATGGCACATCTATGGGGCAATAATGAACGGTGCAGAGCACTATATGGCACAGCTTTCTATGGCACATCTATGGGGCAATAATAAACGGTGCAGAGCACTATATGGCACAGCTTTCTATGGCACATCTATGGGGCAATAATGAATGGTGCAGAGCACTATATGGCACAGCTTTATATGGCACATCTATGGGGCAATAATGAACGGTGCAGAGCATTCTATATGGCACAGCTATATATGGAACATCTATGGGGCAATAATGAACGGTGCAGAGCATTATATGTGGCACAGCTTTATATGGCACATCTATGGGGCAATAATGAACGGTGCAGAGCACTATATGGCACAGCTTTCTATGGCACATCTATGGGGCAATAATGAACGGTGCAGAGCACTATATGGCACAGCTTTCTATGGCACATCTATGGGGCAATAATGAATGGTGCAGAGCACTATATGGCACAGCTTTATATGGCACATCTATGGGGCAATAATGAACGGTGCAGAGCATTCTATATGGCACAGCTATATATGGAACATCTATGGGGCCATAATGAACGGTGCAGAACATTATATGTGGCACAGTTTTATATGGAGCATCTATGGGGCAATAGTGAACGGTGCAGAGCATTATATGTGGCACAGCTTTATATGGAGCATCTATGGGGCCATAATGAACGGTGCAGAGCATTATATGTGGCACAGTTTTATATGGAGCGTCTATGGGGCAATAATGAACGGTGCAGAGCATTATATGTGGCACAGCTTTATATGGAGCATCTATGGGGCCATAATGACCGGTGCAGAGCATTATATGTGGCACAGCTTTATATGGAGTATCTATGGGGCAATAATGAATGGTGCAGAGCATTATATGTGGCACAGCTTTATATGGAGTATCTATGGGGCAATAATGAACGGTATGGAGCATCTACCGTATATACTCGAGTATAAGCCGACCCGAGTATAAGCCGACCCCCCTAATTTTGCCACAAAAAACTGGGAAAACTTATTGACTCGAGTATAAGCCTAGGGTGGAAATGCAGCATTTACCGGTGAATTTCAAAAATAAAAATAGATCATTATTTCCCCATAGCTGTGCCATATAGTGCTCTGCACCGTTCATATTGCCCCATAGCTGTGCCCCATATAGTGCTCTGCACCGTTCATTATTGCCCCATATCTGTGCCCCATATACAATGCTCTGCACCGTTCATTTTGTCCCATAGCTGTGCCCCATACTGTGCTCGGCACCGTTCATTATTGCCCCATATCTGTGCCCCATATACAATGCTCTGCACCGTTCATTGTGCCCCATACAGTGCTCTGCACCGTTCATTGTGCCCCATACAGTGCTCTGCACCGTTCATTGTGCCCCATATAGTGCTCTGCACCATTCATTTTGTCCCATAGATGCTCCACATAAATCTGTGCCGCCGCTGCTGCTGCAATAAAAAAAAAACAAAAACACATACTCACCTCTCTTACTTGCAGCTCCCGGCGTCTCGTTCCGGCGTCCGGTCCCGGCGTCTCTGCACTGACTGATCAGGCAGAGGGCGCCGCGCACACTATATGCGTCATCGCGCCCTCTGACCTGAACAGTCAGAGCGCAGACGCCGGGAAGATGGAGGCGCCGGGAAGATGGAGCGACGCCCGGCGGCTGGAACGCGGACAGGTGAATATTACATACTTACCTGCTCCCGGCGTCCGGCTCCCTCTGCCTGTCACAGCTGTCTTCGGTGCTGCAGCCTCTTTCTCTATCAGCGGTCACCGGCACCGCTGATTAGAGAAATGAATACGCGGCTCCACCCCTATGGGAGGTGGAGCCGCCTATTCATTTTTCTAATGAGCGGTCCCACGTGACCGCTGAAGAGGGGAAGAACTGCAGCACCGAAGACCGTTGGACAGGCAGAGTGAGCGTCAGGATCGCTGGGACTAGGTAAGTATGCCTCAACCCCCTCACCCGCCGACCCTGCCACCCACCTTGACTCGAGTATAAGCCGAGAGGGGCACTTTCAGCCCAAAAATTTGGGCTGAAAATCTCGGCTTATACTCGAGTATATACGGTATTTTTATTTTTGAAATTCACCGGTAGCTGCTGCATTTTCTACCTTAGGCTTATACTCGAGTCAATAAGTTTTCCCAGTTTTTTGTGGCAAAATTAGGGGGGTCGGCTTATACTCGGGTCGGCTTATGCTCGAGTATATACGGTATATTCAGTAATCACCAAAATAGCTGGTATTGGTCTGCACACTGTCACCAAAAGATGTAGTAAAAGTCTATCAAAACATTTTTTGGACCTCAAAATAATATCTTTAAGAACTACAGCTTGGCATGCAATAAAGGCTCCTCATACAGCTCAATCAGTGGAAAAGTTATGGGTATTTGGAAATGGCAACACAAGCCACTAAAATAATAATCATAATCATGATAATAATAAGAATATAATAATCATCATCATATTAATAATAAAACTATACAAATTTGGTATTGCCATATTTGTAATGACCTGGAAAATCACAATAAAGAATATAAAAAAAATCAAAACCAAAAAAACAATGGCAGAATTGTGTTTTCATGACCATTTCAACTTACTTGGCTTTTTTAGATCTGTTTTCAGTGCGTGATATGATACAGTACAACTTGTTATGCTAAAGATTCGGCTTTATTTGATTCTATCAATGCAAACAGATAAAAGTTATGGCTCTTGGGAGAGGGGAGGGAAAAGAACAAAAACTGGCTGCAGTATGTCTAATCTTTATTTGAATCTTCATTGTGGGTTTCTGCTTATGCAATTTATAGAGCCAAATCTGCAACAAATTCCGCATGCAATATTTGTAGATTTTGCAGTGAATTTGCAACAAAATTAGCAATAGATATTTTTTACAATTAGTGTACAAGTTTTTTTCTCCATGTAGCCCCAGGCTTAGAATGGGTGCCCTAGTTGACAAGTGATCTTCAATTTGTATTCAAGAAGCTTGCAAAATCATTTACTGCAAAAATGTCTGCAATTAAATCTTATAATGAAAAATACATCTCTTTAATTTGAAGGAAATAAATGGTGCGTGCGCCCATAGAAAAGGAATAATTTCATAAAGCAATTTTCCAGTTCTTCAGTGCTTCAGGTGTTTATGAGAGCAAGAATATTCCGCTCTACTCTTTCTACCACCTAAATTATCAGTACGTTGGCAGAAATTATCATAACCCCATAATAGGTTAATAGGGTCTGTTACAATTCAAAGATATTAATTTGTAAACGAATCCAACCCATCCATCATGACTTCATTAGGAACAGATGCCAGTGTGAATAAAGGCATGACCACAAACGTGGTAGAATGTGTTTTGTTTATTGACTTGTTTCTATATCTGCCTTTATATTTTAGCTGTCAGATAAATATTGTGCATATTGACGTATAAATTGAACTGTCACCATTAAATAATCCTTTTCAACAATTGATTTATTTTCGCCTGCATGAGATGTTTGCTCACCTTCAGGCAGTGTCCATTTTTGTAAGACTTTTGGTACTGTAAAGACACTGGTTACAATTGCTGTGGATAAAATCATAAAAAATTATGCTGCTTCATCTAGTGACAGAATGCTCATTCTTTTTCCACAGCTCCCAGGAAATATCACTGATAATGATGACATTCCCTATTCAAGCAATCTAGAGGTGTAGCTTACATATGTCATTTTAACTGATAAGTGATGACAGTAGCAGCAGGTTGAAATATACACATCTTATTCCAGCTGAGCAATGGGATGTTGTAAACTGCAAAACGCTATTGTGTTTAATAGGCACATCATGGCACTAATGCTTACATCTTAAACAAATCTATGTGTGTATATGCTGAGCTCTGTGTATATATAAATATATTCACAGTGTTAAGCATAAATGAGCACACCTCAACAGATTTGTCAGAAAAGTTTTAATACTACCATTCAATAAAATACTCCCGCAAAAAAAAACCCAGAAAATAATGATGGAATTGCATTTTCTTTCATCATTTCATCCCAAGTTGCCTTGGCTGTATGTTTTTGGTCATTGTCATGCTGGAACACCCAGCTACAACCCATCTACCAGTGCTCTTACTGAGGGAACGAGATACAGTCGTCCTGTCCCCTTTTCAGAAAAGCACTCCCAAAGTAGGATGTTTCACCCACCATGCTTCATGGTTGGGACGGTGTTCTTGGGGTTGTGATCATCTTTCTGTGCGACAAGGGTGTTCCAGCCGGTAACGTTCCTGGTAACCGAGTTGGAGAATGCTGGAGTAGCGTTTGACATCACAGCAAGCATCTACGAAGTCCTGTGTTGTCTACAACCTATGCTTTTTGAGGAAATCTCAATTCCTCTTCATCAGGGTAACTATAGCTTCTTACTGTGATATCACACACTACTCCAGCATTCGCTCACTCAGTTGCTAGAGACGCTACCAGCCACAGCGCCTTTGTTGCACAGACTTGATAGACTTACCAAAGAACTCACAGCATCTCGCTGCACCGCACCCATTTCTAATTGCTTGTATTGCTTGTACGCTTGTATTTTAGTTGACACATTGGGGGCACAACCACTTTAAAGCGAACCGGTCACATCACAAAATGCTATTTACCCTGCAGATATGGGGTTAATTTGAACTATATTCGTCCCAGAGGCCTACAGTTTTCAGTTATACAGGAGCAGCCGATGCAGCTTCAGTCACCACTCAATACATAGCTCCCAAACAATACATAGCAGCCGGAACTGACTGACAATCGGCTCAGCAGTGCATCCGTACAGAGCCGTCTGCCAGTCAGTGATGGTGCATGGTTACAGCCGTCGCTCACAATGTACAGAGCTGGTTGTCAGCCAGTGATGGTGCAAGGTTACAGCCGCTGCTCACCATGCACAGAGCCGGCTGTCAGCCAGTGATGGTGTACCGTTACAGCTGCCGCTCTCCATGTACAGAGCCGGCTTTCAGCCAGTGGTGGTGCACGGTTACAGCCGCTGCTCACTATGTACTGAGCTGGCTGGCTGTCAGTCAGAGATGGTGCACGGTTACAACCACTTCTCACTATGTACTGACCCAGCTGTCAGTCAGAGATGGTGCACGGTTACAGCCGCCACTCACTATGTACTTAGCGGTTACGCCTCTATATCTGAAAATGGGAGAAATAAAGTTAATTTCCTCCAGGCAGGATGACACCTTTACAATGCTGTTAGCCTGTAGATTACACCCATATCTGCAGGTTAATAGAATTTTTGACATGACAAATTCCATTTACAGGTGTAACCCCTTCTGAATCCCTTTGTTTCCCCCAGTATAATAATAAATAATATCACCTATAGTCACCTCCAGTGCTTGTGCCATTACACCAGTGTCGGTACTGGATCTCCCGGGTATCATGTGACATTGCTATGTCACGTAATCCCTGTGGAAAATAAGCGCTGGCTGTGCTCTCCTCTCCAGAGGACAAATCAGACACCCAGAGGAAGTGACAGCTGTGGCTGCCCTTTCACTTCCTCCAGATGTCAATTATGTCCATAGGAGAGAAAAGCCAAGCCAGCGCTGATTGTAACAATGTCACATGATACCCGGGAGATCCAGTGCCAACACTGGTGGAATGGCACCAGCACTGGAAGTGACTATAGATGATATTATTGTTCTGGAGGAAACCTAGGAATTCAGAAGGGGTTGTCCGAATATTGGACAACCTCTTTAACGCAAGACAGCAACTGCTATGGCCCTTATTCCTCAAGATCGAATTCAGGGCTTGATGAGATGTGCTGGAAGGAGAGGAGCTGGATTCATTATGCCTCTTATCGAATCCTGCCGCGTCTTAAACTTTTTCGACTTATCAAAGCGTTTTAAGCCAGATTTCTGGCTGAAAACACTTTGGTCAATTGGGGTCTATGTGTCCTTATAACAGAACATCGCCATATACACATGCTGGGCAACACAGGCCTATTACATACATCTGACATAGTCACACAGGCACACATTATATACAAGTACACCGCACACATGCTGTGCATCACACCCTCATTACATACATCTCATATAGTCACACATATCATACAGTGCCTTGCGAAAGTATTCGGCCCCCTGGAACTTTTCAACCTTTTCCCACATATCATGCTTCAAACATAAAGATACCAAATGGAATTTTTTGGTGAAGAATCAACAACAAGTGGAACACAATTGTGAAGTTGAACGAAATTTATTGGTTATTTTAAATTTTTGTGGAAATTCAAAAACTGAAAAGTGGGATGTGCAATATTATTCAGCCCCTTTAACTTAAAGGGCCGCTGTCACCCTCTCCAGCCGTTATAAACTAAAAGAGCCACCTTGTGCAGCAGTAATGCTGCATTCTAACAAGGTGGCTCTTTTAGTTTTTGGTGCATTTATTCCCAAAATAAAGCGTTTTATTACTTCTCCAAAATACCTGTCTTTCGCCAGGGAGGCAGGTCCTCACCCCCCTGCTTGAAACGCCACACTGCCGTCACTCAAATCTTCAGGGGCTCCGGGCGCCGCCCCCTCCGCGTTGTTTTCGCATGAAATCCGGCGCCTGCGCTGTGTAGTACTGTCTGGTGCAGATGCAGTGAGCTCTGGCCGTCTGACGTCACAGCTAGGCTTGCAGACTGCAAGCATGATATGTGGGAAAAGATTGAAAAGTTCCAGGGGGCCGAATATTTTCACAAGGCACTGTACATGTACTTAGTAAACACAAGCTCTATAAGAAACGATCAGCAGGCACACATCATATACACAGCACATGCATGCTGGACAAGTATCACACCACACGTGTCACAAACACGTATCAAACACCCATGTATCACACACACATCAAACACACGTAACACACACACATCACACACACGTGTATCACACACACACGTGTCACACACACACATATCAAAGACATGTATCACACATGTATCATACACTTGTATCACACACACATATGTATCACACACGTGCATCACACTTGTATCACACACATACGTATTACACACACATGTATAACATACACACGTGTATCACACACACATCATCACACACGCAATATCACACGCAGCATCACACACGCAGCTCACACACAGGCAGCTATCACACACAGGCAGCTCACACACACAGCTCACACAGGCAGCTCTCACACACGCAGCTTTCCCTCACGCAGCTCACACACACACACAGCTCACACGCGCAGCTCACACACACATGTATCACACATAGCTCACACATACAGCATCACACACACACACACGTACATGACACACACACACACCTGTACATGGCACAAATGTACATGGCACACACACGCAGCATCACACACACGCAGCTCACACACGCACTTGCAGCTCTCACACACATGCAGCTGACACACACATGCAGCTCACACGTGTATCACACACAGATCACACACACATGTACATGGCACACAAACATACATGGTACACACACACAGCTCACACGCGCAGCATCACACACACGCACATGCAGCTCTCATACACACATGCATCATCACATACACACGCAGCATCACACACACACAGCTCACACACACGCAGCATCACTCACACACGCAGGATCACTCACACACACACAGCATCACACACGCAGCATCACTCACACACAGCTCACACACGCAGCATCACAAACACACAGCTCACACACGCAGCATCACAAACACATGCAGCATCACACACACACAGCTCACACACAGCATCACACACACTAGATACCTCATACACACATCACACTCACACACTCTCCTCTGTGGTGCAGGGGAGGCTGATGTCCATGTGCAGCTCTGCACTGTCCCAGCACATCCCCGGTCTCTCCTGCTCTGATGGGATAGCAGATAAAAGCAAGAGAAGCCGTCACCGTGCTGACAGGAGCTTATCTCTCCCTGGGAATGCTCGCACACACAGGAAGGTATTCTAACCTTTCATCTTGATTGCCGTTGGCTCTCTCCCTCAGAGTCACGGTGCCGGACAGGAGCACTGGCCAATCAGCGACATCCAGGGCTCTGGGCATAACGTTCAGGGCAAGAGCCCCAGAGTTTTCAAGCTAGCGACGCCCCTGGAGGAGAGCACGCTGTTCTCTGATGCTGGTACTGGCCAGTGTCAGACAGAGAGGCAGGCATCCTGTGTGCACCGTGGTGGCCTTTTCAAATTTCTGACTTAGGGCTCCGTCTCACTTGCGTGAAATACGGCCAAGTCTCGCAGGTTAAAGCCTGGCTCTGCCACCGGCACTCCAGAACGGAGCGTGCGGTGGCGCAGCAATACATGGAGCTGCACGCTCCGCTCCCAAGTGTTACCATGCGAGACTCAGATTTATTTCACGCAAGTGAGAAGGAGCCCTAAGGGTATGTGTCCATGTTCAGGATTGCATCAGGATTTCGTCAGGATTTTACTCAGGTAAAATCCTGACCAAATCTGCACCTGAGGTCACTGGCAGGTCACCTGCGTTGTCCTTGCGTTGTTTCAGCATTGTAAGGACATGCATGTCCGTTTCCGCAGGTATGTCGCATGCATCTTTTAATGCGTAGTGGAGACAGGATTTCATGAAATCCCCTCCACTATGCTGTAACATCTGGATGCTGCGTGTTTGAAGCTGCGGCTCTACGCAGCGTCAAACACGCAGCGTTTCCTGAACGTGGAAACATACCCTTAGTCCTGTGTGTGCACACTCTCCTGCTTGCCCGCACTGACGGGGGCTGCACTCAAGCACTGACGCGTTCCGCTGCGGCCATATCAGCGTGTGTACCAACAGAGCATGCGTGCACACAGGGTCTAGTCAGAAGTTTTAAAGGGCTGGCGGCCCATTTTGTAGTTCAGAGCCGCCCGTCCACCAGGCATATGCCCGCTTTCTCAGATTGCCAATCCGGGCCTAGACACCAGTACACACAGGAGTGCTCAGAGGTACAGGGTACCCCCATCCTCCAGTAAACTGACTCACAGCATCTTGCTGCATCACGCCCATTTCTTATTGCTTCTGGATACAGGATTCCTACAGCAGACCCCAGTAGACACAGGAGCGCATGGGAGGAGCTAACTTTCTTTGTATCACTTAGTCTCAGCCTCCTAGTGGCAGCAGCATACACCCACGGTCTGTGTCCCCCAATGAGTGGCTCGGAGAAAAGGATTTTATGGTGAGTATACAAAAATCCCTATATCTGAACTTTTAAAGAGTTTGTCTCATTTTCTTAAACTAATAAAATTGCAACGTGTTTACAAAAAAACATGTAACTTTGCAAGATACCCCTTATTAAAAATCCTCTACGTTTTGAAGAATCAGTGGATATTTAATTTTATAGTGAACAACTTGTTGCCAATGTTACCGGCTTCCCTTCAGTCTGAGTCTAGGCAAGGAACATGGGCCGCTTGCAGGCCCTATGCTTAAGAACCAGCTTGAGCCACTTTGATACATCCCATTAGCTTCAGTCTGTAATAGTGTGTTATCTCCCAGTCCACCTCCATTGCATTATGGGCAGTTAGGCCCCTCCATTAGCATTCCCTGACCTACATTTGGTGCGAGACGTGTTTCGGTTCTTGCTTGCAGGGGGCTTCCCTGATGCATAACTTTGCAGACTGTCCAAAGACCAGATTGGATTTCAGTGTCCTTCTTCATACTTTGCTTTATATTTAACAAATGTTTGAGGGGGTAGATGTGAGCACCTCTGCCCAACCAGGGGGCTAATCCCATGAGAGGTAGAAAGTAAAAAGACAAGTTTTGGTTCATTGTTGGTGCTGTGTCTTGGAAAGGTGAGGATATGTTACTGCGGCCAGGTCCTGGTGCCACTACTTGGAGTATTGAAGACTGGGGATCATCTGCCACATAATTGTTACCTGCCTTGCCTACCCTGTTGGATTTGGAGAGCTATTCTAAGGACCAGTGTCTTATTTTCCATGTTATTGATTACTTGTTGGTGCCCCCGGATTTTTTTCCTGATGCTGTGTTACAGACTCTGAATAATTATATCTATGCTTGGTGGAATATTCTCCAAGTGACGCAATAAAGTTTGATTGTTCACCGGTCTGCCATCACATCATGCTGTGCTACACACCCCTTTCACACCATCCACCTGTGCTTTTTCAATGATGCTAAGGCAAATCTACCTCCAATAGCATCAATGGAGGGTACTCAGTTTGGACCAGCAGCATTACCATGCCGCTGGTCTGAACTGTCAATTTTCAGGAGTACGGTGCCCCTGGCAAAAAAGAATCTATACGGTATAGGCTGGGTGCGCTCCTGAAGGTTAAACATGAGAAAACCCCTTTAGGGAACACAAAACCTGTAAGTGAAGAAAGTTAATTATTTATTTTCTTCTTTCTTCTTCTATTTCATCTATGCCACATGCAGACTTTTTTTTCTTCATTTTTTATCCCTTTGTTTTGGGATCAAGATCAAGAGATAAATAACGTGCAAATATGTATATTTTTCTTTTTAGTTTATTTTAATTTTTTCTTTGAACTGTTATGTGCTGAGGAAAGTTACAAATTTGTAAATATTTTGCATGTATTAAGATATTTTTATCATTTTTCTTCTATGTATGTCAACCAGTTAAATGTACTCGTACTTGAATGTCTCTAAGTAAATCCACTTTTAAAATAGGTAAAATAGCAGTAGAAGAAAAACAACAAAAAAAGCTAAGAATGCTTTGACAATAGCTGTCAGTATGGGGAGTCTTCCATTATTAATGATTTTGTTTTCTTTGGCTTTTAGCTGTGAAACATTTTACCTCTCTGGGTCAGCTAAATACTGGATTTCCTGTGCTCGATTTTTTTTTTAGTTCCATTAATCATTTATGTAGTATATTCAGTACAGGCTAGTAAATCGTTTGTTTGATGGTTGCCTTTTTATAGTATTCAGAATGTTTTGCATTTGATAATGTTGATTGATAATGATTATGCCCAGTATTTTCCTTCTAAGCCATGATTTAGATTGGTACAGGATAATTTTACTTTGTTATTGATGCCGCATTACCACTAAAGTGGTAGAGGACCTTTCACCAAATTTTTCATGTTCAACTGGACACAGGATTTAATTGTAATGCTGCATAGCTCCTGTGATGCCCAAGAGACCGGGATACCCAGCACCGGACCAATGGGGTCTGTCTCTTAAGCGGGATGTCACGGGTGGCTTGACCCGGTGCTGTGGCCTCAGGCAATGCACAGTGTAAGGGGTATCATGAGGGAACAGGCACTTACTTGATCAGCAGCAGGTTCTCCCAGCGGTGATGATCCCGATCCTGGATAGATGGCTATTGTCCAAATGAAAGACTGAGGCATTGAAACGTTTAACCAGTTTACTTTAACATAAAGGGATTTACAACCAGTCCTGTCACTGGAGTCTGTATGGGAACTCTGAGTTACTTTGACCCTGCCGGGGTCTTCGCCTCTTATTGTACGCAATTTCTGTGTGGCCCTGCTGCTGTATGTGAACTGGCTGCCGGCCCAATCTGTCCCCCCCCGGGTCCTGGTTCGACGGGCAACCCGAGTCCTTTTATCGGCTTACCCCCTCCGGGAGTACCGCTGAACTCTGTGTCTGTTGCTGCGTCCGGCCCTAGTGAAGCTGATATCACCTCACGTTTTTCCGGTTGCTGTATTATATATAATGAATACAGCCACGGATCCGGTATCAGTCTTTGCGCCTGTTCTGGGTAGTGATTAATGCTACCCGGTTCTCACAATGTCCTTTTTCTCTGTCCCTCTTCTCCTCAGGCCGGTGATTTAGGCCTGGAAACAGTCACAGGGCTGTTAGAAATTCAGCTGTATGACCTCTCACTTTCAGCTCCTTAGCCCAACTGCCAGTTCTTCTCTCAGACCAGAATGGATCAAGGGGAGTCTCTGGAGCTCCCCCTTCTGGCCGGAGGTGGTAGTGCAGTTTTGCTATCTTAGTACTTGTATTTAGTGTCAGTAACTATTTTTGTGGCAAATACCCCTAGGGGTACCACATTCCCCTTCCCCCACCATGCAGGGACGCTGTCATACTCACCACCCCTGCCGCGTGGTGTGGTCAACCGATGTGCTCCCTGCTTCCTTCCTGATCTGAGTCCTGGCGTTATGGACACTCTTTCAGAGGCAGCACTTGCATATAGTAAAATGCCCTCAGCCTATAGATGAGAAGCATTTAGTGTAGGTGTTCACCTGCAACATAGCTTCCAGCCAGTAACTGAGAGGCATCTTGTTTAAAAGGCACCCTCACCAGTTATGGAGGGGCCAAGCAACACATTGAGTCATTAGGTAGTGTGGTGTTATACCTTGAAGTTGTGAGGTCTCCTGGTCCCGATGTGGCTTTTGCCCTGAACCTAAATCCATGGTCCCTGTGTGGCCAGGGTCCTGAACCCCTATCCCTGGTCCTGGTGTGGCAAGTCCTGAACCTGAAGTACTTGGTCCTGGTGCTGCCAGTCCTGAACCTGAAGTCCCTGGTCCTAGTGCGGCCAGTCCTGAACCCAAAGTACCTGGTCCTTGTGCAGCGACTTCTGATCGTGTATTCACTGTCTCTGGACTGCTACAATCAGTCTGCAAACACTGAAGACTTATTGGTGGCACCTGAACCCTGAAGCTGCTCCAGCAGTGCCTAAATCAGTCCTGTCTCTCTGTGTCAGTAACAGTTCTGCCTGAGGATCCTGAACCTAGTACTCTGAACAGAGCCAGAGTCCGTTTTAGAAGCCATTCTGCCAGAGAGTCCAGAATGTAGAAGTCTGAACGGAGTCCGAGTCCATATCCGTGTCTGTGTACCTGAGCGCTGGGGTCAGCAGCTGCAGTACCGAGGACTGCCTAGGAGTGGTACTTGTCAGCTAACCGCCAGCAAGCCTGACTCGACTATCAGGAGTTCCAATGAACACCTGGTAGCTGCTTAGCTAAGCCTGGCCCCATGGCACAGTGGGTCCGCAAAACCACATACGCTGTCTGCATGCGTAACAATAATATTGGCTGTAGAATTGAATGAAATATTTTATTTGTTTTTAATCCCTCAGTTATGTGGATGTAATCAGAGTTTTCACTGGGGATGTATACTTCTTCTCCCTGTATGATGCTGAGCAATCATTAGCAGCCTGCAACACTCAAAGGAGCACAGAATATTTACCAACCATAGTTTAAGCAGATTTCTCAGTATGTAAGGTGTATGACAGACAGCACTGATATTCTAGTCTAACCTCCTGCATGATTTGAAAGCATAGGTGACTTACACCTTTTAGATAAAATCCCTTTGGGGGTATGGGAAGCACAGCTGAATTTAGCTGTGTCACATTACATACTCTTTAATCAGCTATTCTCCTCTGCTAGCACTATCATTTACTGTATTGTCCATCCCTCTAGACTGAGTGTCTGGAGATGTATGTGTCAGTAATCACACTTTTGTCTGTTGAGGTTATTGCAACCTGTGTTTGCTGTGCAATGAGATCAGAGCAAAGTCTCATAATTTCTCACAAAGGAGTAACCCAGAACTGATGGCTCTTATGTGACACATAATATCAGCCCTGCAGATTTGTTACAAGTTGGTTGATCACAGTAGACATAGGAGTGATTATATCTCACATACTGAGAAATCTGCTCTAAGCTATAGTGGGGGCATGTTATTCTTTCTCCAGTGTGTTGTTGCCTTAGGATTGGTCAGCATCATACAGGAGGAAAAAGAACACGCCCCCAGTGAAAACTGTCTAATAACACCCACTTGGACTTAGTGAAAGTTAACTCATTAGGTACAAAATACTTTGATTTCTAATGTCTCCACAGCAGAGAGGCAAAATGTAACAAATAGACAAACAAAAATAAAACCGTTTTATTCTTTTCAACAGCCACTAATACATTGTTTCTCCAGTTCAACTTAAAACATTGGTGAAAGGTTCTCTTTAAAGAGTACCTATCACCTGATTCGTGCTGCCTATACAACAGACATGAAACCGAAGCCTATACAACAGACAGCATGAATCAGAGCCTGGCAGTACGATTGCAGCAAAGCATATTGTTCTCTGACACGTATCGGTGGTTCAGAAAAAAATATGGCTTTCAGATCCATCCGTGGACTTTCGACATGGATGAAACTAATACCAGTCCACCCCGGAAAAGCTGCTTCTAGTGACCCTACAGGTGAATGATATGTGTCTCCCATGTGTGTACCTATGAGAGTGACATGTCAATCACCTGCAGCCGAATGGAGAGAAGCAGGCCTGGGGTAAGTGATGGCACCAGACTAGTCTCGATCTTAAAATCATGTTTTGAAACACATCAGCGTTTCAGAGACATACACACTTAGTTGCAATCATGCAAGCAGACTGATTAAGGTCAGGGTCCCACTTGCGTGTGTAACGTGAGAAACTCGTGCAAATCTCTATCATCAATACCCGGCACTGCCGCCGGCACTGGGGACCGGAACGTGTGGCTACATAGAAATACATGCAGCTGAACGCTCCGGTCCCGAGTGCAGGTGTCAGTGCCGGGTATTGCTGCAAGAGATTTGCACGAGTTTCTTGCATTGCACACGCAAGTGTGACCCCGGCCTTATGCTGCTCATTGTTTTGGTAGTAAGAATCATCTGACAAGTTCCTTTTTTAATATTTATTGAATTTTACAAAATGTAAGAATAAAAAATAAGACCTGACAGTCACAATTTGACATACAAATTTGAAAATTAGAAAGAATGAAGTACAATGTGAATAAACTGTTGAGAGGCGTGTCCCCCTAATTGCATCAAAACATATTGCTTAATGGAACAGTAGAAGACAAAAAAATCAAGCAGAAGTTATAATCAACACCAAATTTAGCAGACTCCATCCACAGATGTCCTATTATTTTGAGCCGAAAAATAGTTCTAGGGAGCCCATACAACCTCAAATCTGTCCACTCTTGCATTCATTAAAGCTGTCATGTGTTCCATCATGTGAATGTCAGCTATTCTATTTAGTAACTTTTGGTAAGAGTGGGTAGTGGTCTGTTTCTATTGGAGGGCGATCAAACACCTAGCTGCTGTTAGTATATGCAATAGCAATCTGGCCGAATTCTTCCCCATTCCTCTAGTAGAAACATTTAATAGGTATGTAGCAGGATCCAGCTCAACCTCCACATAAAGAACCTTTTGTATTAGGGTTTTCACCTTTTACCAAAATCCATCCAGCCCAGGACAAGACCAGAAAATGTGGAGCTGTTGGTTCAAACTGTGAAGGAGCTACGGAGCATAATACCAAAACATCAAAGTTTTATACTGTTTCTCCTTATAGAGGGTGCAGATAGAAGACTTGGCCGATTTTTCCCATATGTTCTGCCAGCATTGGAAAGACAGCTCGCTTCTCAGGAGAGACTCCCTTCTAATCATATAAGGATGTTTCAAGGGAGGATCCACCCGAGGAGAACCTAAAATCCTGTAAATATCTGATATTAGCCCTTTAGTCGGCGTGCCCTTTTTGCATAACCTCTTAAATTACTTTGGTTGAAAAACTGTGAATGAGCCATATAGTAAAGACGCAAGGTGTTTAATCTGCATAAACTGAAAGAACTCTCTAATAATAATCTTTATTTTTATATAGCGCTAACATATTCCGTAGCGCTTTACAGTTTTGCACACATTATCATCACTGTCCCCGATGGGGCTCACAATCTAAATTCCCTATCAAGTATGTCTTTGGAATGTGGGAGGAAACCGGAGTACCCGGAGGAAACCCACGCAAACACGGGGAGAACATACAAACTCTTTGCAGATGTTGTCCAAGGTGGGATTAGAACCCAGGTATCCAGCGCTGCAATGCTATCCACTGAGCCACCGTGCTAGTTATAGCAAATTTAGATTTAATAGCATCAAACGAGAGAAACTTCAATGTGTTTCCATCGCCTAAGTCTGCATCTATATATATAATCATCTAAGGGACACTTTTGTCTGTTTGTCTTTCTGTCTGTTTGTCTGTCACGGAAATGCCGCGGTGTAAACGCAGTCCGTTAACGCTGCTATTAACCCTGTGTGAGCAACTTCTTACTATTGATGCTGCCTATGCAGCATCAATAGTAAAAAGATCTAATGTTAAAAATAAGAAAAAAAAAAAAAATGATTATATACTCACCTTCCAGCACCTTTCCCGCTTATCGCGATGCTCCGGGCCATGCATTGTGGTCTCGCAAGATGATGACGTAGCGGTCTCACGGGACCGCTAAGTCATCTGGGTAATTTCGCAATGCATCGCTGGGAACGGAAGCTGGCGGCCGAATCACGCGCATAGGGACAGCTTCACTGGATGCCGGAGGGTGAGTATATAACTATTTTTTATTTTCATTCTTTTTTTTAACAGGGTTATGGTGCCCACAGTGCTATATAGTACTTGGGCTGTGTTATATACTGCGAGGCTGCCATATACTATGTGGGCAGTGTTATATACTGTGTGGCCTGTGTTATATACTGTGTGGGCAGCGTTATATACTATGTGGGCAATTTTATATACTATGTGGGCAATGTTAAATACTACGTGGGCTGTGTTATATACTGCGTGGATGCTATATATTATGTGGGCTGTGTTATATACTACGTGCGCAGTGTTATATACTACGTGAGCTGTGTTTATATACTACATGGCAGTGTTGTATACTATGTGGGCAGTGTTATATACTACGTGGCAGTGATATATAGTACGTGGGCTGTGTTATATACTGCGACGCTGCTATATACTATGTGGGCAGTGTTATATACTGTGTGGCCTGTGTTATATACTGTGTGGGCAATGTTATATACTATGTGGGCAATTTTATATACTATGTGTGCAATGTTAAATACTACGTGGGCTGTGTTATATACTGTGTGGATGCTATATATTACGTGGGCAGTGTTATATACTGCGTTGGCTGTGTTATATACTACGTGGGCTGTGTTATATACTACGTGGCAGTGTTATACTGCATGGGCTGTGTTATATACTATGTGTGCAGTGTTATATACTACGTGGGCTGTGTTATATACTATGTGGAAGTGTTATATACTACGTGGGCAGGGTTATATACTACGTGGGCAGGGTTATATACTATGTGGGCTGTGTTATATACTACATGGGCAGTGTTTTATATACTATGTGGGCAGTGTTATATACTACGTGAGAAGTGTTATATACTACGTTGGCAGTGTTATATACTACGTGGGAAGTGTTATATACTACGTGGGCAGTGTTATATATTACATGGGCAGTGTTATATACTGCGTGGGCTGTGTTATATACTACGTGGGCAGTGTTATATACTACGTGGGCTGTGTTATATACTACGTGGGCTGTGTTATATACTGCGTGGGCAGTGTTATATACTACGTGTGCAGTGTTATACTACGTGGGCAGTGTTATATACTACGTGGGCAGTGTTATATACTACGTGGGCTGTGTTATATACTGTGTGGATGCTATATATTATGTGGGCAGTGTTATATACTACGTGGCAGTGTTATATACTGCGTGGGCTGTATTATATACTACGTGCGCAGTGTTATATACTAAGTGGGCAATGTTATATACTACGTGGCAGTGTTATATACTATGTGAGCAGTGTTATATACTACGTGGGCAGTGTTATACTGCATGGGCTGTGTTATATACTACGTGTGCAGTGTTATATACTACGTGGGCTGTGTTATATACTATGTGGCAGTGTTATATACTACGTGGGCAGGGTTTGCTACGTGGGCAGGGTTATATACTATGTGGGCTGTGTTATATACTACGTGGGCAGTGTTATATACTACGTGGGCAGTGTTATATACTACGTGAGAAGTGTTATATACTACGTGGGCAGTGTTCTATACTACGTGAATCCAGAAAAAAAGATGTGCACACTGTCACTGGGTTGGTGCAGGCATGAACAAAATAGTCCAAGTATAGGAAAAATCATCCGCACTCAAAATGGTTGAAAGTTCTGCAAACTGTGTAGTTTCTTTATTGACATATACAATAAACATCACCAGGTGCTTTTTTAGGAGGTAAATGGGTGGCGGATTATTCAATTCGGGTAACGTTTCGACCCCAGCGGGTATTTATCAAAACCTCACTTATGCCAAAGAGGTAGAGGAGAGGAGAGAGAGACGAGTTCCCATAGGGCAGCTCCGGTGGAGTTGTGTGAAAGCGCATCCGCCTAGTGGGTGATATAGTGGGCAGTGTTATATACTGCGTGGGCTCTGTTATATACTACGTGGGCTGTGTTATATACTACATGGCAGTGTTATATACTACGTGGGCAGTGTTATATACTACGTGGCAGTGTTATATACTATGTGGGCAGTGTTATATACTACATGGGCTGTGTTATATACTATGTGGGCAGTGTTATATACTGCGTGGGCTCTGTTATATACTACATGGGCTGTGTTATATACTACATGGCTGTGTTATATACTGCGTGGGCTGTGTTATATACTACGTGGGCTATGTTATATACTACGTGGCTCCTATATACTACATGGCTGTGCTATATACTACGTGGCCATCTGTGTTACGTGGCCTCTGCTATATGCTATGTGGCTGCTATATATATATACATACATACATACAGTACAGACCAAAAGTTTGGACACACCTTCTCATTTAAAGATTTTTCCGTATTTTCATGACTATGAAAATTGTACATTCACACTGAAGGCATCAAAACTATGAATTAACACATGTGGAATTATATACTTAACAAAAAAGTGTGGAACAACTGAAATTATGTCTTATATTCTAGGTTCTTCAAAGGAGCCACCTTTTGCTTTGATGACTGCTCTGGACACTCTTGGCATTCTCTTGATGAACTTCAAGAGGTAGTCACCGAGAATGGTCTTCCAACAATCTTGCAGGAGTTCCCAGAGATGCTTAGCACTTGTTGGCCCTTTTGCCTTCACTCTGCGGTCCAGCTCACCCCAAACCATCTGTGGAGGCCAGATCATCTGGCGTAGCACCCCATCACTCTCCTTCTTGGTCAAATAGCCCTTACACAGCCTGGTGGTGTGTTTGGGGTCATTGTCCTGTTGAAAAAGAAATGATGGTCCAACTAAACACAAACGGATGGAATAGCATGCCGCTTCAAGATGCTGTGGTAGCCATGCTGGTTCAGTATGCCTTCAAATTTGAATAAATCCCCAACAGTGTCACCAGCAAAGCACCCCCACACCATCACACCTCCTCCTCCATGCTTCACGGTGGGAACCAGGCATGTACAGTCCATCCGTTCACCTTTTCTGCATTGCACAAAAAAACGGTGGTTGGAACCAAAGATCTCAAATTTAGACTCATCAGACCAAAGCACAGATTTCCACTGGTATAATGTCCATTCCGTGTGTTCTTTAGCCCAAACAAGTCTGTTTTGCTTGTTGCCTGTCCTTAGCAGTGGTTTCCTGGCAGCTATTTTACCATGAAGGCCTGCTGCGCAAAGTCTCCTCTTAACAGTTGTTGTAGAGATGTGTCTGCTGCTAGAACTCTGTGTGGCATTGACCTGGTCTTTAATCTGAGCTGCTGTTAACCTGTGATTTCTGAGGCTGGTGACTCAGATAATCTTATCCTCAGAAGCAGAGGTGACTCTTGGTCTTCCTTTCCTGGGGCGGCCCTCATGTGAGCCAGTTTCTTTGTAGGGTTTGATGGTTTTTGTCACTGCAATTGGGAACACTTTCAAAGTTTTCCCAATTTTTTGGACTGACTGACCTTCATTTCTTAAAGTAATGGTGGCCACTCGTTTTTCTTTACTTAGCTGCTTTTTTCTTCCATAATACAAATTCTAACAGTCTATTCAGTAGGACTATCAGCTGTGTATCCACCAGACTTCTGCACAACACAACTGATGGTCCCAATCCCATTTATAAGGCAAGAAATCCCACTTATTAAACCTGATAGGGCACACCTATGAATTGAAAACTATTCCCGGTCACTACCTCTTGAAGCTCATCAAGAGAATGCCAAGAGTGTGCAAAGCAGTCATCAAAGCAAAAGGTGGCTACTTTGAAGAACCTTACATTGTAAAAGCGACTTCCGGCTTACATGTAGAGACCAGTGTGAATCGGCAAGTCGGGATAACCCATGAGAAGACTGGAGTCTCTCAGGATACTGGGGAAGACTGCTATTCATGATAATAATAATAACACACTTCAACTAAAGTACATGTATATTTACACAGGTTTAGCCTATAAAAGTTTAATGGGAGTGCTTCCTTAAAGTATAATGAGCAGCAGGTGTTGGAAGACCAGCCAGACTTTCTAGATATTTCAACACAATCTCTTATTTTTGGGGGGCAGTAAGTCCACCAATCAATATATATAACACACAACCTTAAGTTAAATGACAAGAGGGAAAGACGGTTAAATTGCAAATTAGAATTAAAAAGTAAATTTTTATTATAATTATTTAAAAGGTTATAAAATTCAAGCTACAGAACAAAAGAAAGAAGTGCGCCAGCATTGGGTTACATTTTATGAAGACCATATCATATGCACATTTTGTAGTCTAATGCAATTCAGAGTAAATCATATATAGATATAATATACTTATTACAAGTGCAATCAAAGGGTTATCTTAGAATGAGTAGTGTCATTGCTATACATAAAAAGGGATAGTCTATATCACTGAATTAAAGTGTTAGTGCATTTATAACATAGTATAAATAGGAGATAAAGTATGTCTAGCAAGAACACAAGTCACTCTCGTTTAAACAATATTTCTCTCTGTAGTGAGATGTTAAGCATTGTGTCTGCAGAGAAAGGCATTAAATTGGTAAGAGGAGAGAAGATAAAGTGAACTCGGAGAAGGTTCTAACTAATAAATAATAATAATAATCTTTATTTATATAGCGCCAACATATTCCGCAGCGCTTTACAGTTTAACAGCTTCAAACACAACAGTCATAAGTAACAATGTTAACAATACAATAATTAAAGCAACACAAGACGACCCTGCTCGTGAGAGCTTACAATCTACAATGAGGTGGGGAAATACAAAGTACAGGTGTGTATTTACAATGATGTATTTACAATGATGGTCCAGCCATCTTCAGGGAGTGGGGGATAGATGGAAGTAGTGAATGGGCTACACACAAACAAAATAACTGGTTAGTGAACATGATAGGCCGCTCTGAACAAATGTGTTTTGAGGGAGAGCATAAAACAATGCAAATTGTGGATGGTCCTAATTTCTTGAGGTAGAGCATTCCAGAGGATTGGCGCAGCACGGGAGAAGTCTTGTAGTCGGGAGTGGGAGGCACCGATTAGTGCAGAGGTTAGTCGAAAGACATTTGCAGAACGCAGAGGTCGGTTAGGCCGATAGACAGAAATGAGGGAGGAGATGTAAGGGGGTGCTGCACTGTGAAGAGCTTTGTGAGTGAGAACAAGTACTTTGAATTGTATCCTGTAATGAATGGGCAGCCAGTGTAATGACTGGCGAAGAGCGGACGCGTTTGAGTAACGATTAGCTAGATAGACGACCCTGGCTGCTGCATTAAGGATAGACTGGAGAGGGGAAATAGTCGAGTGAGGGGGAGGCCAATTAATAGAGCGTTGCAGTAGTCCAGACGGGAGTGGATCAGGGCGATAGTGAGGGTTTTTGTTGTTTCTATAGTGAGAAAAGGGCGGATCCTAGAGATGTTCTTTAGGTGTAAGCGGCATGAGCAGGCAAGAGATTGTATATGGGATGTGAAGGAGAGATCGGAGTCAAACATAACACCCAGACAGCACACCTGCTGCCGGGGTGTTATTATGGTGCCACCCACGGAGAGGGAAACGTCAGGTTTAGGGAGGTTAGTAGATGGTGGGAGCAGAAGAAGTTCAGTTTTGGAGAGGTTGAGTTTCAGAAAGAGAGAGGACATGATGTCAGAGACTGCAGACAGACAGTCAGAAGCGTTCTGTAGTACAGCAGGAGTAAGGTCAGGGGATGACGTATATAGTTGTGTGTCATCGGCATAAACATGGTACTGAAAGCCAAATCTGCTGATGGTCTGTCCAACTGGGGCCGTGTAGAGACAGAAGAGAAGGGGGCCAAGGACTGAGCCCTGGGGTGCTTTGACAATGAGAGGAAGAGAAGATGAAGTGGAGCCAGAGAGCAGAACACTGAAGGAGCGGTCAGAAAGATAGGAGGAAAATCAGGAAAGAGCAGTGTCCTTAATGCCAAGTGACTGGAGCCTAGAGAGTAAGAGAGGGTGGTTAACAGTGTCGAAAGCTGCAGAAAGATCGAGAAGAATGAGCAGAGAGTGGTCACTGTTATATTTTGTTGTCAGAAGGTCGTTGGTCACTTTGATGAGTGCAGTTTCTGTCGAGTGTAGGGGGCGGAAGCCGGACTGTGAAGGGTCTAAAAGGGAGTGAATGGAGAGGTAACGGGTAAGGCGGGAGTAGACTAGGTGCTCCAAGAGTTTAGAAATGAAGGGGAGATTGGAGACCGGTCTGTAGTTGTTTGTGCAGGATGGGTTGAGGGTGGGTTTCTTTAGTAACGGAGTAATGATAGAGTGTTTGAAGGAGGACGGAAAAATGCCTGAGGAGAGTGAGAGATTAAAGATTGTAGTTAGGTGAGTAGTGACGACTGGAGAGAGAGACTGGAGGAGATGAGAGGGAATGGGGTCGGTAGAGCATGTAGTCACATGAGAAGAAGAAAGGAGCCTAGAGACTTCTTCTTCTGTGATGTGATCAAATGCGGAGAGTGAGCCAGGGGAGATGCAGGGAGGGACGGGAGTCACTGAACTTGGTGTCTGGGAGCGGATTTCCTGACGGATATTGTCTATTTTCTCTATAAAGTGGGAGGCCAGGTCATCAGCACAAATGTCTGTGATAGGGGCTTGAGCTTTTGGCCTGAGGAGGGAGTGAAAGGTGTCAAAAAGTTCCTAGGATTGTTGGATAGTAAGGAGATCAGAGTGGTGAAGTAGGTCTGTTTGGCGATGTGAATGGCAGAGTTATAGGTTTTTAACATAAATTTGAAGTGTATGTTTGTGTTCTCACAAAGTGACATGTGCATAGTTCCCATGTTCTGCTCATTGGTGATGGAAGAACAAAGCAATTTTTAATACCATGAATGCTGTCACCATCCTTATCTGTCATTTGACATATGTGACATATAGAAGCTGTACTGTTGATTTAGAATCATCCAGCAACTGTAGGGGTTAAAATGGTTATATCAGACAGGGAGTGGTTAGCTCAGCCCCAGAAGATATTGGGAAAGTTATTATTGTGTCCTGGACATACAAGAGTAAGGTGTGTGCCGGAGAGTCTCCTATCAGACTGAAATCAGACAATCTGTATAGACCAGTTCTTCTTGGGAAGTGATTTCTGTAATCATAGAAGCAGTCATGACAGCTTGGAGCATACTTATTACCTTAGGATAGAAGTGAGAGAGCTATAGCACCGGTCTCATCCCCCACCTCACTGCATGAGTAAGGTACTGTTCTGCTTCGGTTAAGACACTGTGTGTGAATGGAAGCTATCTGTGAAGAGACTTTTATGTATGTTAATGAGGCATTACATAAAGAGAAGTGATTCTGTGTGATGAAAAGAAGCTTTAACCCTGCTGTTCTGTTCGGTCTGGGGAGACCTATTTTGAACTTTGGTATTTTTTGGGGTGTTCAAGATGCGGTTCTGAAACTTGTGGTTGATTGACTTAAATGAGGATGGGTCGGTCGGCCACGGGTTTCAGAGCCGCATCTTGAATATTTTAAAGAATATTGAAGTTCAAAGTCGGTCATTTTTGACCAACAGAACAGCAGGGTTAATGAAATCCATATGATCAACTTCAGCTCAGAACTGTGTCATAGCTGTGTGCCTGTAAACTGTTACCTCCCCTCTACTGTGAAGAATTATAATTAATGGTCGCCCTGAGTAAGATTTCCCCAGGATTCCAACTTCCAACAAGGACTCATGTTTCCTTTGTATTGCCCTCAAAATTCTGAGTTACGTGCATGCAACACATAGACTGAATACAGGCTGCTTAAAGGGAACCATTATCCTATTCTAACTTTCAAGAGATGTGGGAAGGCACATTTATGTATGTTAGGGGAATGGGAAGTGACTTCAAAGTGGAGCTTCAATTTAAGCTTGCTTGTGTGCAGATACTAATAAATCATTACATATATTACAGCCATTGCCCTATGTTTCAAGTTTGTTTCCTCTCTTGTCGCCTGCCAAGAAGCATACATTGTTTCTTTAGGTCTAAAGAAAGAAGTTTTTTTTCTGCAGAATGCCAATATTATTCTGTCTCTACAGGCACTTGCTCTCTTTTCTCCATTATTACATTACAGTGCTGCTAACTTCAAAGTCGCTCCATTGATTTTTTTTTTTATGATTTGGAAAAATCTGTTCATTCGAGTAGTTTATGTGCCTTTGTGGAATACTGCATTCTTGCTGCCCTTTATTTCACTTGATATGAGGGCACAGTTTCTTGGCCCATTAAGATAATTTTTAGATTGAACTCTGTATTAACCAATGTACTGTGCTTCTTGGAGAACTATCGCGTAGCTAAATATTCTAAGCTGTCCTTTCTTATGTAATAAAACTGTAATCATGTCTATAACCCTTCTCTTTACAGCTGCATGTATAATGCATTAAAAGCATATTACAGTCTTCAAACAATAATATGCAGGCAGCTAATGCACTGTCAGCACAGAATTAGATGAGCATTAAGCATGGATGGATATAGTAGTGAACAAGACGGCCATCTAATATATAAAGTTGAATGTGTGTGTGTGTATGTATGTGTGTATGTCCAGGATTGGCATCTGCACCGTCGCAGCTACAGCCACAAAATTTTGCACAATCACACATCTGGACCCCAAGAGCGTCATAGGCTATGTTGTGAGGCGAAATTTTTAACCCCGCGCTTTCCAATTCACCAAACAATTTTGTCCCTATCTACATAATGGGGAAAAAGTGAAAGGAATGGTGTTGGAGGCAAATTGACAGCTGCCAGATGTGAACAAGGGGGACTTAAAGAGTGAGAGCGATGGCGCCAAAGTGTATATACCGTACAGTTGCTAAAGTGGGGCCCCGACATGGGATACTCACCACACACGGGGATATGAACACACACAAAATGCGCCACACACTACCACGTGCTTGAACACATATACCACCCTCAGCACACATTTCACCACACATACACCAACCTCGCCACATAAAAGTCGAAACACAAAAGTCGCCGCTCAAAACTCGCCATGCGCAATACTCGCCACATGCAAAAACTAGGCTCACGCAAAACTCGCCACAAGTGGAAAACTCGCCACACGCAAAACTTGCGCACGCGGAAAAATTGCCACATGCACAAAATTTGCAACACATGCAAAAGTTGCCTCACACAAAACTTGCACTTACTCAAAAGGCACCAGACATACAACTCACCACGCGCAAAACTCGCCATGCACAAAACTTGCTGCACACAACTTGCTACACTAACCTGTCACATGCAACTCGACACACAAAAAGTTGCTACACGCATGTTGCTACACAAAACTCAACACACACAACTTGACACATGAAACTCGCCCTAAAACACACACAAGTCTGGTATTATCCTTCAAAAATAAAAATCTGATTAATAAGCAGACAAACTACAAGAGCAACAAATGTACCATATAGGAAATACGGCAGCTGTCAGTCACATGACCTGTCTATTATGTGTATGTGTGAGCTAATATATACTGCCAGGGGGAGGCCTTCCTGTTGGCTGGTGATTTATCAGGCTGCCAATTTATCTTACAAATACTGAGGTAAAAATACTGACCAAATAACGTGTGAACGAGGTCTAATACAGGAGGAGATGACACACAGGTATATACTATATACAGGAGGAGATGACACACAGGTATATACTATATACAGGAGGAGATGACACACAGGTATATACTATATACAGGAGGAGATGACACACGTATATACTATATAGAGGAGGAGATGACATACAGGTACATACTGTATACAGGAGGAGATGACACACAGGTATAAACTATATACAGGAGGAGATGACACACAGGTATATACTATATACAGGAGCAGATGACCTACAAGTATGTACTATATACAGGAGGAGATGACATACAGGTATATGCTATATATAGAAGATGACATACAGGTATATACTATATACAGGAGGAGATGACACAGATATATACTATATACAGGAGGAGATGACATACAGGTATATACTATTTATAGAAGGAGATGACATACAGGTATATACTATATATAGAAGATGACATACAGGTATATACTATATACAGGAGAGATGACACACAGCAGGTATATACTATATACAGGGGAGATGACATACAGGTATATACTATATACAGGAGATGACATACAGGTGTATACTATATATAAGGGAGATGCAAACATGTATATACTGAGGTGAAAATGAGGGGTGTGAGGTGAAAATGAAAAGGTATGAGTGCAGAATGAGAGGAGCGAGGGAAAATAGTGGAGTGATCGGAAAATGACAGATGTGAGGTTAAAATGACAAGTGTTAGGGGGGAATGAGAGGAGTGAGGGAGAAAATGAGAGGTGTGAGGGAGAAAATGAGAGATGTGAGGGGGAAAGTGAAAGATGTGATTGGGAAAATGAGAGGTGTGATGGGAAAATAAGAGAAGTGAGGTGCTATAACTAACGACAGATATTTACTATGCCCAGGCAACGCCGGGCTCTTCAGCTAGTACAGTATAAAGTTGAATGTGTGTGTGTATGTATGTGTGTATGTCCAGGATTGGCATCTGCACCGTCGCAGCTACAGCCACAAAATTTTGCACAATCACAAGTCTGGACCGTGAGAGCGTCATAAGCTATGTTGTGAGGTGAAATTTTTAACCCCGCGCTTTCCAATTCACCAAACAATTTTGTCCCAATCTACATAATGGGGAAAAAGTGAAAGGAATGGTGTTGGAGGCAAATTGACAGCTGCCAGATGTGAACAAGGGGGACTTAAAGAGTGAGAGCGATGGCGCCAAAGTGTATATACCGTACAGTTGCTAAAGTGGGGCCCCGACATGGGATACTCACCACACATGGGGATATGAACACACACACAAAATGCGCCACACACTACTACGTGCTTGAACACATATACCACCCTCAGCACACATTTCACCACACATACACCAACCTCGCCACATAAAAGTCGAAACACAAAAGTCACCGCTAAAAACTCGCCACGCGCAATACTTGCCACATGCAAAACTAGGCTCACGCAAAACTCGCCACACGTGCAAAACTCACCTCATGGAAAACTCGCCACACGCAAAACTTGCACACGCGGAAAAATTGCCACAATGCACAAAAGTTGCAACACATGCAAAAGTTGCCTCACACAAAACTTGCACATACTCAAAACGCAACACACATAAAACTCGCCACGCGCAAAACTCACCATGCGCAAAACTTGCTGCACACAACTTGCTACACTAACCTGTCACATGCAACTCAACACACAAAATGTTGCTACACGCATGTTGCCACTCGTGACACAAAACTCATCTCACAAAAGTCGCTACATGCATGTCGCCACATGCAATTCAACACACACAACTTGACACATGAAACTCGCCCTAAAACACACACAAGTCTGGTATTATCCTTCAAAAATAAAAATCTGATTAATAAGCAGACAAACTACAAGAGCAACAAATGTACCAATACGGCAGCTGTCAGTCACATGACCTGTCTATTATGTGTATGTCTGAGCTAATATATACTGTCAGGGGGGAGGGCTTCCTGTTGGCTGGGGATTTATCAGGCTGCCAATTTAGCTTACAAATACTGGGGTAAAAATACTGACCAAATAACGTGTGAACGCGGTCTAATACAGGAGGAGATGACATACAGATATATACAGCAGGAGATGACACACACATATATACTATGTACAGGAGAGATGACACACAGGTATATACTATTTACAGGAGGAGATGACATACAGGTATATACTATATACAGGAGGAGATGACATGCAGGTATATACTATATGCAGAAGGAGATGACACACTGGTATATACTATATACAGGGGAGATGACATACAGGTACATACTATATACAGGGGAGATGACACACAGGTACATACTATATACAGGGGAGATGACACACAGGTATATACTATATACAGGAGAGATGACACAAAGGTATATACTATATACAAGAGGAGATGACACACAGGTATATTCTATATACAGGAGAAGATGACATACAGGTATATTCAGTCATGGCCAAAATTTTTGAGAATGACACCAAATTTATATTTTCACATGATCTGCTGCCCTCTGGTTTTTATTAGTGTTTGTCTGATGTTTATATCACATACAGAAATATAATTGTAATCATATTATGAGTACCAATAGGTTATATTGACAGTTAGAATGAGTTAATGCAGCAAGTCAATATTTGCAGTGTTGACCCTTCTTCTTCAAGACCTCTGCAATTCTCCCTGGCATGCTCTCAATCAACTTCTGGACCAAATCCTGACTGATAGCAGTCCATTCTTGCATAATCAATGCTTGCATTTTGCCAGAATTTGTTGGTTTTTGTTTGTCCACCCGTCTCTTGATGATTGACCACAAGTTCTCAATGGGATTAAAGGGAACCTGTCACCTGAATTTGGCGGGACTGGTTTTGGGTCATATGGGCGGAGTTTTCGGGTTTTTGATTCACCCTTTCCTTACCCGCTGGCTGCATGCTGGCTGCAATATTGGATTGAAGTTCATTCTCTGTCCTCTATAGTACACGCCTGCGCAAGGCAAGATTGCTTTGCGCAGGCATGTACTATGGAGGACAGAGAATGAACTTCAATCCAATATTGCAGCCAGCATGCAGCCAGCGGGTAAGTAAAGGGTGAATCAAACACCCGAAAACTCCGCCCATATGACCCAAAACCAGTCCCGCCAAATTCAGCTGACAGAGTCCCTTTAAGATCTGGGGAGTTTCCAGGCCATGGACCCAAAATCTCTATGTTTTGTTCCATGAGCCATTTAGTTATCACCTTTGCTTTATGGCAAGGTGCTCCATCATGCTGGGCAAGGCATTGTTGTCGCCAAACTGCTCTTGGATGGTTGGGAGAAGTTGCTCTTGGAGGACATTCTGGTACCATTCTTTTTTCATGGCTGTGTTTTTAGGCAAGACTGTGAGTGAGGCGATTCCCTTGGCTGAGAAGCAACCCCACACATGAATGGTTTCAGGATGCTTTACAGTTGGCATGAGACAAGACTGGTGGTATCGCTCACCTCTTCTTCTCCGAATAAGCTGTTTTCCAGAAGTCCCAAACAATCGAAAAGGGGATTCATCAGAGAAAATGACTTTGCCCCAGTCCTGAGCAGTCCACTCCCTGTACCTTTTGCAGAATATCAGTCGGTCCCTGATGTTTTTTCTGGAGAGAAGTGGCTTCTTTGCTGCCCTCCTTGAAACCAGGCCTTGCTCAAAGAGTCTCCGCCTCACAGTGCGTGCAGAAGCACTCACACCAGCCTGCTACCATTCCTGAGCAAGCTCGGCACTGCTGGTAGTCCGATCCTGCAGCTGAAACAGTTTTAAGATACGGTCCTGGCGCTTGCTGGTCTTTCTTGGGCGCCCTGGAGCCTTTTTGACAACAATGGAAGCTCTCTCCTTGAAGTTCTTGACGATGCGATAGATTGTTGACTGAGGTGCAATCTTTGTAGCAGCGATACTCTTCCCTGTTAGGCCATTTTTGTGCAGTGCAATGATGGCTGCACGTGTTTCTTTAGAGACAACCATGGTTAACTGAAGAGAAACAATTATACCAAGCACCAGCCTCCTTTTAAAGTGTCCAGTGATGTCATTCTTACTTAATCATGACTGATTGATCGCCAGCCCTGTCCTCATCAACACCCACACCTCTGTTAATGGATCAATCACTAAAACGATGTTAGCTGCTCCTTTTAAGGCAGGACTGCAATGATGTTGAAATGTGTTTTGGGGGTTAAAGTTCATTTTCTGGGCAAATATTGACTTTGCAAGTACAGTAATTGCTGTTAAGCTGATCACTCTGACATTCAGGAGTATATGCAAATTGCCGTTAGAAAAAATGAAGCAGTAGACTTTGGAAAAATTAATACTTGTCTCATTCTCAAAATTTTTGGCCATGACTGTACTATATACAGGAGGAGATGACACACTGGTATATACTATATACAGGGGAGATGACATACAGGTACATACTATATACAGGGGAGATGACACACAGGTACAGTTAGGTCCATATATATTTGGACAGAGACAACATTTTTCTAATTTTGGTTATAGACATTACCACAATGAATTTTAAACAAAACAATTCAGATGCAGTTGAAGTTCAGACTTTCAGCTTTCATTTGAGGGTATCCACATTAAAATTGGATGAAGGGTTTAGGAGTTTCAGCTCCTTAACATGTGCCACCCTGTTTTTAAAGGGACCAAAAGTAATTGGACAGATTCAATAATTTTAAATTAAATGTTCATTTTTAGTACTTGGGTTGAAAACCCTTCATTTTTAGTACTTGGGTTGAAAACCCTTTGTTGGCAATGACTGCCTGAAGTGTTGAACTCATGGACATCACCAGACGCTGTGTTTCATCCTTTTTGAAGCTCTGCCAGGCCTTCATTGCGGTGGTTTTCAGTTGCTGTTTGTTCGTGGGCCTTTCTGTCTGAAGTTTAGTCTTTAACAAGTGAAATGCATGCTCAATTGGGTTGAGATCAGGTGACTGACTTGGCCATTCAAGAATATTCCACTTCTTTGCTTTAATAAACTCCTGGGTTGCTTTGGCTTTATGTTTTGGATCATTGTCCATCTGTAGTATGAAATAACGACCAATCCGTTTTGCTGCATTTGGCTGGATCTGAGCACACAGTATGTCTCTGAATACCTCAGAATTCATTTGGCTGCTTTTGTCCTGTGTCACATCATCAATAAACACTAGTGACCCAGTGCCACTGGCAGCCATGCATGCCCAAGCCATCACACTGCCTCTGCTGTGTTTTACAGGTAATGTGGTATGCTTTGGATCATGAGCTGTACCACGCCTTTGCCATACTTTTCTCTTTCCATCATTCTGGTAGAGGTTGATGTTGGTTTCATCTGCCCAAAGAATGTTCTTCCAGAACTGTGCTGGCTTTTTTAAATGTTTTTTTAGCAAAGTCCAGTCTAGCCTTTTTATTCTTGATGCTTATGAGTGGCTTGCACTGTGCAGTGAACCCTCTGTATTTACTTTCATGCAGTCTTCTCTTTATGGTAGATTTGGATATTGATACGCCGACCTCCTGGAGAGTGTTGTTCACTTGGTTGGCTGTTATGAAGGGGTTTCTCTTCACCATGGAGATTATTCTGCGATCATCCACCACTGTTGTCTTTGGTGGGCGCCCAGGTCTTTTTGGTCTTTTTGCATTGATGAGTTCACCAGTGCTTTCTTTCTTTCTCAGGATGTACCAAACTGTAGATTTTGCCACTCCTAATATTGCAGCAATTTCTCGGATGGGTTTTTTCTGTTTTCGCAGCTTAAGGATGGCTTGTTTCACCTGCATGGAGAGCTCCTTTGACCACATGTTTACTTCACAGCAAAACCTTCCAAATGCATGCACCACACCTCAAATCAACTCCAGGACTTTTATCTGCTTAATTGAGAATGACATAACGAAGGGATTGCCCACACCTGTCCATGAAATAGCCTTGGAGTCAATTGTCCAATTACTTTTGGTCCCTTTAAAAACAGGGTGGCACATGTTAAGGAGCTGAAACTCCTAAACCCTTCAACCAATTTTAATGTGGATACCCTCAAATGAAAGCTGAAAGTCTGAACTTCAACTGCATCTGAATTGTTTTGTTTAAAATTCATTGTGGTAATGTCTATAAACAAAATTAGAAAAATGTTGTCTCTGTCCAAATATATATGGACCTAACTGTATATACTATATACAGGGGAGATGAAACACAGGTATATACTATATACAGGGGAGATGACACGCAGGTATATATACTATATACAAGAGGAGATGACACAGGTAAATACTATATACAGGAGGAGATGACACACAGGTATATACTATATACAGGGGAGATGACACACACATATATACTATATACAGGGGAGATGACACACAGGTATATACTATATACAGGAGGAGATGACATACAGGTATATACTATATACAGGAGGAGATGACTTACAGGTATATACTATATACAGGAGGAGATGACACACGTATATACAGGTATATACTATATAAAAGAGGAGATGACACATAGGTATATAGAGGAGAAGATGACATACAGCAGGTATATACTATATACAGGGGAGATGACATACAGGTATATACTATATACAGGAGATGACATACAGGAATATACTATATATAGAAGGAGATGACATACATGTATATAGTATATACAGAAGAGATGACATACAGGTATATACTATATACAGGAGGAGATGACACAGGTTTATACAATATACAGGAGGAGATGACATACAGCAGGTATATACTATTTACAGGGGAGATGACATACAGATATATACTATATACAGGAGATGACATACAGGTGTATATTATATATAAGGGAGATGACAAACATGTATATTCTGAGGGGAAAATGAGAGGTGTGAGGTGAAAATGAGGGGTGTGAGGGAAAATAGTGAAGTGATCGGAAAATGACAGATGTGAGGTCGAAATGACAAGTGTCAGGTGGGAATGAGAGGAGTAAGGGGGAAAATAAGAGGAGTGAGGGGAAAATGAGAGGTGTAAGGGAGAAAATGAGAGATGTGAGGGGGAAAATGAGAGGCGTGATGGGAAAATAAGAGAAGTGAGGTGCTGTAACTAACCACAGATATTTACTATGCCCAGGCAACGCCGGGCTCTTCAGCTAGTATATTACATAAGCAGAACAACTGCATCAGATCAGAACTGCACTTTACATCAGATGGAGGAAATCTGTGTAGAAAAGGATGAGAAAGATGTACTTATTTAGCGTTAAGTGTAGATTTTCACAAATTTGAGGTTCACAAATTTTGAGTAATTTTGCTCCATGTGCCCATTTAAGACATGTGGAAGTCAAACAGAAGGGTCTACAACTTCTATCACACAATGACTAGCCCAGGCCTGTTTCCAAGCTTTAATAAACTTGTTCTATCGGTGCACAACATGCACGGGTATCATCAGGCACTTGTTCAAAAAGCTTGGGAAAATAAACTACTTTACTCTTGGCAGCTGTTCCTGGAGAATATCCTCTTTTTTTTCTCTCGGAAACATGCAAGCAACAATATTACCATTGGCGTGCCATGTCTGTCTCCATTACAGGTGAAATTTCTTGGGGGGCATGCATGAAGAATTGGACATGCCCCCTTCCGTTCCCCGAAACATTGCATCACATGAAACTGGAATGGAGGCAGTTAAGGCATGTCAGTGTTAATACTGATTCTTGGATGTTGTAAAGGAAAGAAAATGGACAGCGTCCTGTTAAGACTTCCAAGCATGAGTAGTTGCTTTTCTCAAGCTTTTAGAAGTGCCCAAGGACACTTGTGTCTCCCACTATGAGCCAGAGCAAAGAGCTACTTACAAATAGAGGCTTTTTAACAGTGCTGCATTCTTATGAATTGTTATATATATATATATATATATATATATAGTAGGGGTTCCACTCACTCAGCTGCGACGGCTGACACTCAGGAGGCAGGTTCCTTTAAAGTTCACTGGGTTTATTGCTCCATAAACCATGTGGCAAAACAACAGAAAGCAAATAGCCTTTGGTTCAGGCAAAGAAAAACAAGTGTCCAGTTCATCCGGCTCAGTCCTGAAGCCGTAACACACTCAGGAGGGTTTCACCTCCACACATATCTACTTGTGTTAAGCATTAGGCTTTCTTTTATATGTCTAACCACACCCAGAACCCATCACATGACCAGACATGTGGTTGTGACATCACCACAGGTCCTGAAACACATATAGGTAGCTATGATTACATCACAGCAGCAAGCCATCTATAAGACACATATCTCCCATCGATTAGATACCCTTTAGCCACGCTACAATATATATATATATATATATATATATATATATCGGTGTATGTAAAGCCTTAAAAGGAGCCTGTCATTAGATTAGATAAGAATCAGAGCCAGACTGTGTGATTGCAGTCAGATCTATCTTTCTCTGAAAGTCTGCAACATTGCAGAGAAAACAACTCTTGTGTGCCCTCCACTCCCAGTGGGCTTCTCCATGCATCACTTCAGTTGATTGACAGTCCTCTCCAATGTGTATACATAGGGAGAGGCCTATAAATCATCTAGAGCAGCTGGGGAAAAAAATGACCGGGGACATTATTCTACTAGTGATATCTTTCTTTATAATCCTCGGATGGCTTTTCAAACTACCGTATGTTTTATCTGAAACACTTCAGAAGAATGCCTGACTGCAATTCAGCCTGGTCCACTGTGTGTGCCCTCATGCAGGAGCTGAGTTGTTCTGCACATCCTCTTGAGTGATTGCTGCATATGTGTTTCATTGTGGACTGCGTCTCCACTTAGTAGGATACTGCTGTATATATTACTTATTGTAACGGTGGATGTTGACCCAACACCCACTGCTCCACAAACCGGCCTTACCATGGAGGGGAGTGACTAGGTGACTACATGGGGTTTACTAAAGCCTGTGGTGGTGGCGGGGAAACGAGGAAAAGAGGTAAGTATTGTATTTTGTTTTAATCAGTGAGTACATTTTGGTGGCCATAATAAAATATGGAGGACTACGGGGTGCATTATACTATTTAGATGACTATGGGGTGCAATATACTTTATGGAGGACTATGGAGAGTGCATTATACTATATATCTGACTATGATGTGCATTATACTGTATTGAGGACTATGGGGAGTGCAAAATACTATATGGATGGCTATGGGGTGCAATATACTGTTTGGGGAATGCTTTATATTATATGGAGGACTATGGGGTGCATTATCATATGGACTATGGGACTTCATTATACTATATGGAGATCTATGGGGTGCATTATACTGTACTAGATGGTGGCCCGATTCTAACGCATCGGGTATTCTAGAATATGCATGTCCACGTAGTATATTGCCCAGCCATGTAGTATATTGCCCAGCCACGTAGTATATTGCCCAGCGACGTAGTATATTGCCCAGCCACGTAGTATATTGCCCAGTTATGTAGTATATTGCCCAGCCACGTAGTATATTGCCCAGCCACGTAGTATACAGCACAGAGCCACGTAATATATTGCACAGTGACGTAGTATATTGCCCAGCCACGTAGTATATTGTCCAGCCACGTAGTATACAGCACAGAGCCATGTAGTATATTGTTCAGCCACGTAGTATACAGCACAGAGCCACGTAGTATATTGCACAGCGACGTAGTATATTGCCCAGCCTTGTAGTATACAGCACAGAGCCACGTAGTATATTGCCCAGTGACGTAGTATATTACCGAGCCACGTATGTCACAGGTTAAAAAAATAAAAAATAAACATACTCACCTAACGATCCGAGGGCCCCTTGTAGTTTAACATACTCACCATTCTGGTCGCTGCTCCTCAGCGTCCTGTCTCTCCGCCTCCTGGGATCCAACGGCACTGGGCAGATGGGCGCGCGGCTGCCGCCATCTTGCGTTCCCAGGATGCTTTGCGAAATTACCTATATGACTTAGCGGTCTCGCGAGACCGCTAGGTCTTCTGGCTAATTTCGCAAAGCGTCCCTGGGAAAGGAAGATGGCGGCGCGAGTGCCTCAGCGGACAACGGAGGGTGAGTATAGCAGGTTTTTTGTTTTTTTACTATTTTTAACATAACTTTTTTTTACTATTGATGCCGCATAGGCAGCATCAATAGTAAAAGGTTACCCGCGGCATAACGAGGTCCGTTACCGCCGGCATTAACCGTGTGTTAGCGGTGACCGGAGGGGAGTATGGAGCGGGCGCCGGGGACACTGACTGCGGGGAGTAAGCAGAGGAGCGCCGGGGACACTGACTGCGGGGAGCAGTGCACCGCGGACACTGACTGCGGGGAGCGGAGCGCCGGGGACACTGCGGGGAGCGGAGCGCCGGGGACACTGACTGCGGGTAGTATGGAGCGGCCATTTTCTTCCGGACTGTGCCCATCGCTGATTGGTCGTGGCTGTTTTGCGGCTACAAATCAGTGACTTGGATTTCCATGATAGACAGAGGCCACGACCAATGAATATCCGTGACAGACAGACAGAAGGACAGACGGAAGTACCCCTTAGACATTTATATAGTAGATAGAGGACTATGGAGTGCATTATACTGCACTGCTCAAAAAAATAAAGGGAACCCTTAAACAACAATATAACTCCATGTAAATCAAACTTCTGCTAAAGCAGATGACACATAGGTACATACTATATACAGGAGGAGATGACATACAGGTATATACTATATACAGGAGCATAAGACACATATGTACATACTATATAGGGGAGATGACATATAGGTACATTCTATACAGGGGAGATGACATAGTTTACCTCAGTATTTATAAGCCAAAACAAAGAGTGGGTGACGTGTTTCTATTAAACTTTTCCTCTGATTGTTTTACTCCAAGCTTTAGCTTACAAATATTGAGGTAAAAATACTGACCAAATAACGCGTGAATGAGGTCTAATACAGGAGCAGATAACACACAGGTAATGTATATACTATATACAGCGGAGATGACATACAGGTATATACTACACTGCTCAAAAAAATAAGGGGAACATTTAAAAAAGAGAATATAACTCCAAGTAGATCAAACTTCTGCTAAATCAAACTGTCCACTTAGGAAGCAACACTGTTTGAAAATCAGTTTCACATGCTGTTGTGCAAATGGAATAGAGAACAGATAGAAATTATTGGCAATTATCAAGACAAACTCAATAAACAAATGGTTCTGCAGGTGGGGACCACAGACCACATCTCAGTAGCAATACTTTCTGGCTGATGTTTTGGTCACTTTTGAATGTTGTTTGTGCTTTCACACTCGTGGTAGCATAAGACGGACTCTACAACCCACTCAAGTGGCTCAGGTAGTGCAGCTCATCCAGGATGGCACATGAATGCGAGCTGTGGCAAGAAGGTTTGATGTGTCTGTCAGCATAGTGTCCAGAGGCTGGAGGCGCTACAAGGAGACAGGCCAGTACACCAGGAGATGTAGAGGGGGCCGTAGGAGGGCAACAATCCAGCAGCAGGACCACTACCTCAGCCTTTGTTCAAGGAGGAGCAGGAGGAGCACTGTCAGAGCCCTGCAAAATGACTTCCAGCAGGCCACAAATGTGCATGTGTTTGCACAAGCTGTTAAAAACCGAATCCATGAGGATGGTCTAAGTGCCCTACGTCCACAGATGGGGGATGTGCTGACAGCCCAACACCATGCAGGACGCTTGTCATTTGCCACAGAACACCAGGATTGGCAAATTCGCCACTTTTGCCCTGTGCTCTTCACAGATGAAAGCAGGTTCAGACTGAGCACATGTGAGAGTCTGGAGACACCGTGGAGAGTGATCTGCTGCCTGCAACATCCTTCAGCATGACTGGTTTGGCAGTGGGTCAGTAATGGTGTGGGGTGGCATTTCTTTGGAGGGCCGCACAGTCCTCCATGTGCTCGCCAGAGGTAGCCTGACTGCCATTAGGTATCGAGATGAGATCCTCATACCCCTTGTGAGACCATATGCTGGTGCGGTTGGCCCTGGGTTCCCCCTAATGCAGGACAATGCCAGACCTCATGTGGCTGGAGTGTGTCAGCAGTTCCTGCAAGATGAAGGCATTGAAGCTATGTACTGGCCTGCCCATTCCCCAGACCTGAATCCGATTGAACACATCTGAGATATCCCTGTATAATGTAAGCCCGCAAGGGCAGGGTCCTCGCCCCTCTGTATCAGTCCGTCATTGTTAGTTTGTTTACTGTATGTGATATTTGTAACTTGTATGTAACCCCTTCTCATGTACAGCACCATGGAATCAATGGTGCTATATAAATAAATAATAATAATAATAATATCATGTCTCGCACCATCCACCAATGTCATGTTGCACCACAGACTGTCTAGGAGTTGGCAGATGTTTTAGTCCAGGTCTGGGAGGAGATCCCTCAGGAGACCATCCACCGCCTCATCAAGAGCATGCCCGGGCATTGTAGGGAGGTCATACAGGCACGTGGAGGCCACACACACTACTGAGCATCATTTCCTTGTCTTGAGGCATTTCCCCTGAAGTTGGATCAGCCTGTAACTTCATTTTCCACTTTGACTTTGAGCATTATTCCAACTCCAGACCTCTGTGGAATATTAGTTGTGATTTACGTTGATCATTTTTAGGTTTTATTGTTCTCAACACATTCCAGTATGTAATGAATTAAGATTTACAACTGGAATATTTCATTCAGTGATATCTAGGATGTGGGATTTTAGTGTCCCCTTTATTTTTTTGAGCAGTGTATATGGAGGACTATGAGGTGCATTATACTGTATGGAGGACTATGGGGTACATTATACAGTACAATATGCAGTACCATGGGGTACATTATACTATATGGAGAACTATGGGGAGAGCATTATACTATATGGAAGGCTTTGGGGAGGGCATTATACTGTAAGGAGCACAATGGGTGCAGTATACTATATGAGGGACAATGGAGTGGAATATACTATATGGAGGACTATGGGGCCAATCATGCTATATAGAGGGCTATATGGGGGCCATTTTAATATTTGGAGGGCTACGTGGGAGCCTTTATACTTTATGGAGGGCTATGTCGGGGCCATTTTACTGTATGCAAGTAATTATATAGTATGAAGGTTTATGTAGGGTCCATCATACTGTTTGGAGGGGTAGTGGGGGCCATTATACAGTGTGATGAGGTGTGGGGCCATTATAATGTATGTACACCCATTATACTGTTTGGAAAGCTGTGTGGGGTCACAGTTGGGTCACCATACTTTGCTGGGGTAGCTGCAGTGGGGTACAGTAGAGTCAGCATAGTGTGCATGTGCATGGTACTGTGGAGGAGTTCTCTGTGGGCTTATCATACTGCATTTGGGGGTCACTTTTGTTGCCATCATACTTTATGGGTGCAATGAAAGAGGAATCTAAGGTTTCAGTAGGAGAAAAATTACTTTGTGAGGACTGCAAAGTTGTGAGATATACTCTACTGTGACCCCCGCCATATATTATTTTTTCTTTATTAGAAGGGCCAATTAAATCTTCTGCTTTGGGGCTCGATGATTTCTATGTACACTTCTGGTTCCAAAGGGTATAGTCTCTCATAGTTTCTCAGTATGGAGAGTTACAAGTTGTACAAGGAGACTTAGGCCATGTTCACACAGTGCGTTTTTTACCGCGGAACCGCGGCGGTTTTGCCGCTGCGGTTCCGCAGCTGTTTTCCATGCAGGGTACAGTACACTGTACCCTATGGAAAACAGGACACACTGTGCACATGGTCCGGAAATTGTAAAAAAAAAGACGCGCTGAATAGCTCCCGGAAAAAAGAAGGAGCATGTCAATTCTTTTTCCGGAGCCGCAGCGGTTCTGCACCCATAGACCTCCATTGTGAGGTCCAAACCGCAGTAAAACCCGCAGATCAAAAATATATCTGCGGGTTTTACTGCGGTTTGATGTGCAGAACCGCTGCAGCAGGAAGTGCGGGGAGCGGGCGGAAGTGCGTGGGCGGAGTGTGGCTGCCCCCCCGTGTTCCGATCCCGCCCCCCCGTGCTCCGATGCCCCCCCCCAGTGCTCCGATGCCCCCCCCAGTGCTCTGATGCCCCCCCGTGCCCTAATCTCCCCCCCCTTATACTCACCCGGTGTCCGTCCGGCCGTCTTCTCCCTGGGCGCCGCCATCTTGCAAAATGGCGGGCGCATGCGCAGTGCGCCCGCCGAATCTGCCGGCTGGCAGATTCGTTCCAAAGTGCATTTTGATCACTGAGATATAACCTATCTCAGTGATCAAAATAAAAAAATAGTAAATGACACCCCCCCCCCCTTTGTCACCCCCATAGGTAGGGACAATAAAAAAAATAAAGAATTTTTTTTTTTTTTTCACTAAGGTTAGAATAGGGGTAGGGGTAGGGTTAGGGGTAGGGGTAGGGTTAGGGGTAGGGTTAGGGTTAGGGGTAGGGTTAGGGGTAGGGTTAGGGTTAGGGTTAGGGGTAGGGTTAGGGGTAGGGTTAGGGGTAGGGGTAGGGTTAGGGGTAGGGTTAGGGTTAGGGGTAGGGTTAGGGGTAGGGTTAGGGGTAGGGGTAGGGTTAGGGGTAGGGTTAGGGGTAGGGTTAGGGGTAGGGTTAGGGTATTTTCAGCCATTTTAACCCTAAAAAAATTCCTAGAAAACACACAGACTCTGGCTAGAAAACTGCATCAAAAAAACGCATCAAAAAACGCATCAAAAACGGACCAAAAAAGGACCAAAAAAAGGACCTGCGTTTTCTGCCAAGAGCTGCAGTTTTTTAAAAAACAGTCAGGAAAAAAAAAGGATGGAAATCCTGAACGTGTGAACATACCCTTATAGTTCCATTCTAGAGAAGTCCTTATTTCACTGTAATTTCGGGTGAACATTTTAATGAGATTTTAGTGTAGTAGTTTTTTTTTTTTTTTTTAAAGTTGGCATGGAAATGAAAATAAGAATAATTAGGCAAATAACGTAATCTTATGGTGTGCTTACATTATACTGTACATTCAGTTTGTGTATGTGTAGGATACCCATAAAGGTTGAAATGCATTTTTTGTTGGCATTTTTGTTGTAGCTTATTAGATCATTTCAAACTAGCATTGAGATGTTTTAAGTGTTTGCCATTTGTGAAACACAAAGTTATAAGAGATGCTTGACACTGTATTTTTCTGCAAAGAAATATTGACATACTGCTTTGTAGTAGATGAAGTTCAATGTAGACAAATTTAAAGAAATGCCAAGTTCAGTCAGCCAAGCTAACAAAATGTTGGCACGGATCATCAGATGTGTAATTGCAAAGTGAAAGAAAACTCCTTTATTGACGGCCATGGTAAAAGCAGATCTGGCATATCTGATGAAGTTGTGGACATGCACTTGGAGAAATCATATTGAAAATAAGAATTAAAGAGCACCTTTGTATCACATTCTGAATTATAAGCCAGAACGGAGACCGGCTACACTATGCCTTTGGAGAACATTACATGTGTAATAGTCAGTTTTATCTGCTGTGGAAGAGTAGGTAAATTGATCACTTGTTTCCAGAAGCAGGACAGCTTCTGTAATACTTATTTTAAGGGTACCTTGTAAGAAAATTGGATTGTCTATAGTGGACAACCCCAATGAACTTTCCACAATTACCGTAGTATCCAGAATTTCCAGAATCATTTCAAAATGATGTAGTCTTAGGTTAAGCATTCCTAGTTTAAGTTCCCACTATGAGTTTTTGATGTTGCATATTTTTGCTGAATAAAAAGTTCACTTTACAGTTAATGCAAGATTGATTGGATTTATAAAAAGGCCATTGTGCTTTTCTTTTATGCAGCATAAGATGACCTGTGGTGCTTGTTTCTAATCCACAACGTGTCAATGTCTCTGGTGGATACAGAGTTTTATGTGCGGATTTCAATCATAGAATTGCATTAGAAGCGGAAAATCTGCAGGTAAAAAACACTTATGTGTTTTTAGTGCTTTTCTGCTGCGGAATACAACATGTGGTTAACAACAACTGACATATCGGATCTAAACATGCATGTATGGGTCCTAAACGGGACCGATTGATCAAAGAGAAAAAGAGCAACTTCTAACATAACATAATCCTACAAAAGCAAAGGAGTAATCTGCCATAGGCAGCCAAATACGATAAGAAACAGTATCATCAGTAATGTATAAAGAATTATTTATTGAAATTACATAAAATTAAAGGGTATGTACCCTAAAGACAAAACAAGATGGGTATGGAAGGTGAAAAGCCTGGCAACACATGGCAAAAGGTAGTTAGCAGCAACACAGAGCCCAATGCAGAATAACACATGTATCCCTTAATTAACTATATGTAACAAGTAGAAATACAGAGATTGCCTGTGAGGAGATATGTGCTGAAAAGAAAGTAAATCTGCATAGGTTCAGGGAGGCACGGAGAGTGAGATGGTGTGGCCCATGCAGTCACTGACATGGTCCACACTCCCCCACAACCCTGACAGGCTTAGCAGCAGTGAAACAGCACCTGGTCAACCCGGTAGGACTTCCCAAGTTCCTCATTAGATATGCCTAATCCATTAACAGGATTATATTGGGCCAGAAACCAACCCCAGTAGTATGGAAAGTAAAGCTGAGAATACAGACATGTGGATACGTGGATCGAGATAAAAGAGCAGACAAAGGTTAAATCATATGTTTAATCGCCTTAAGGGCAGATTAGACAATGTACTATATACATGATGGTTTTACATACAGTATACAATGGTTAGATATGCAAATACGTGTAAAGTACAAAAGATATGAGCAGAGGGATCATCTAATTTACCGATTTGATGTTCGACCATTTGTGCGCTGTGCCGCAGGGGACATGGGCTGCCAGCTGGTTCCTAGTTCCTTAACAGCAAGCATAACAGAGAGAGACCACATGGGCTTACACAAGCCTTTATTCCTTTGGTGGCTCACACCTTTTTCCACTCCCGGGAGCGTCCTTATTCCCTTTTTCTGGAGGTTTGTAGCTACATCGCTCAAAACCTATGAAAGATCATAACTTCCCAACGGAAGGTCATGGAGCAGCATTTCTGGCAACTTCGGGTCTGGCCGGGACCGATTACGATTGGAGACCAAACATAACATTGCTACCTGGCTCCTAGTAGCCATTCTACGTATCTCCTCACATTAAGGGGCCCATTCCAGAGATTTTGAAAATGTAACTGGTGTGTGGCAAGGATGTACGATAAGCCCATATACTCCTTATGAAATTACACCTAATTCAACAAAGCAGTTAGACCTCATGGTAGCCACAGGGTGTCTTCCTGTAGGAGCTTGGAGACTGCTAGCTGTGGGGGTGTGAATTTCTTCTCTGAAGCTGAGAAGGCTGCCCCCCCAGGGTTTCCTGATACATCTACACTTGTTTCAGGAGGATAGTAGGCTGCCATTAAATCCCCCCATCCTTCACACGCTCTATAAATCCAATCAAATTAATCAAAGACCAATGGGAGGAGAGGGGCTGAGTATATCCCTCATCCCATGCCTTTAAATAAACCGCAAAGTTCTGAAAAGCATGCGGTACAGATATATCTATTGAAGACCAATGTCTTCCTTTTTTGTGCCTGTGCACTGCACTAATGGGCTTGCAGAAGATCATGACACAAGCCAATCCCTTATCACGGGTTGCACATGCGCTGTGTAATGGTCTGAATTCACCACCCTCCGGCTGGATAGGCATTAGCCGACCACAGAAGGATGCTGGTGCATGCACATTTGAGCCCCTGGCAAGTAGCTCCTGTGCATTGTGTAGTCTCAAATAAAGTTGCCGATACTGATCAATCAGCTGTCACTGGTAGTGCATATGCTGTGTGATTTTAAATTGCCAATGTCACAGCACAACTGTTGGGTGACCCGGGACCAGGGGCTCCTTCCCTGTCCCTAACACTAAGGGGGCACCCTAGCTCGCTCTGCTCCCCGGGATACTTCAAATGGCGAAGATATCAGGGCCTCTGCCTTGGCCTTATCTTCTGAGTTAGCCCTCTGTCTGTTCTCTTCCCCCACCAGGGAAGAGGGGGCGCTACTGTGCACCATAGGTACACCAACCCACCAAACAAGGCAATACAACAAGGCAACAAGTGTTAACGGAAAACAAAAAATTCACTCACATGTAACAGAGGAATGCATCGGGGTGTGAATGTAAGGGAATAATCGAAAATAGAGAAGGATAAGGAATTACTACGCATACAAACCAAGCAACAGTCACCAATAACTCCTTCAACTCTCCTCATATGTACTCCTCTCTCACCATTAGCCATACAGCAAATGCTTGCTCTGACAATGACTTGTAACAGAGCCCTGATTATAAAGGGGAGGGGAGTGGCTAACCAAGCTCAGCTGTGAACACAGGGATTTCCAACATGGCCGATTAACCAATGTTCTGCCAGAAGAACAGCTGGTCGGCGTCTCTCTGAGCAACTGCCACCGCGTTCCACGTGCGCTGACATCCACAGGATATCCCATTGCATCCAGGCAAGTTGAATAATCAAGTTGGAGGAACCAACACTGACCCCATACACGCTTTACCTACTGTACCAGTAAAATTGTTCTGATGAAGGTCCGGTTGTGGACCGAAAAAGTTCAAACTTATATCTTTGTGGATGCACATTAAAGGATCTTCTTTTTGAGTGCCAAGTTTTTTCTGATTTTCAAAAAATAAAAAGTTATGGCTCTGGGAAGAAGGGGAGCAACAAACAAAAATGCAAAGATGAAAATACTCTGGGGATTAAGGGGTTAAAATGAAGGAGAAGTGCTTCTTCTCAGTGCCGGAGTCGGAGCAATCAGACGCTGTGTTCTTCTAGCTCCACACTGTTGCAGTAACCCCGTGACAGCTGTCCTCTTGTTATAAAGTTAATTAAGTATTGGCCTATCATAGACAGGCACCAGTGCAAGAGTGACACCAGATGGCATGGTAAATATGCAGTTTTCACTGCAGCTATAAGGAAGAGCTTGTCCAGTAGTGGACAATCCTTTTAATGTTGGTAATGGTTAACTAAATTAAATTAAATTGTATCACCAATGTTTTTTACTGCGGTGATGGAAGGAGGCGGACGGTCCCTCCCCCCGTACCTTACAAGGGAGGATGGATTGAGGGTGCCTGCACCATCCATATTACAGCCCCCCTCTCTTCTGACCTGGATCTTCATGGACTGAGTATATGAAGAAGGGCTGGGAGGGCTCCTGCAGCATTGCGTTCCTATCCGAATGCTTCGCATTCGCGCCCGTTGTGCCGGTGCTATAAGCTATTCTCCCCATTTTCGGCCTCTATTATGCCGAAGGCCGTGGCTCCCCCCCTAGTGCACGTGGGCCCACTCTCAAGCACGCGTACAGTACAGACCAAAAGTTTGGACACACCTTCTCATTTAAACATTTTTCTGTATTTTCATGACTATGAAAATTGTACATTCACACTGAAGGCATCAAAACTATGAATTAACACATGTGGAATTATACACTTAACAAAATAGTGTGAAACAACTGAAATTATGTCTTACTAGATGGCAGCCCGATTCTAAAGAATCGGGAGTCTAGAATCCATATATACTTTATTTATTCAAACGTAAGAATAATACAATTAATAAATAATAGTAAGAAAGAACAAAAATAATAGGCAGTATATGGAGAAAACACCAAACAAAAGTTCAAAATTGGTGTGAAAATGTCACTGAACCACTTCACAACTAAATATATATAGTTTTGGTAAATGGTATTATCATTTTTTTGACGAAATTCAGCAGGAGCTTGAAGAGCAACGTCACTGGGCCCGCCTCCACGCAGTAGAAACTTGCTGTGAGGTAAAAATTCAAAAATCACACCAAAATGGCGGGTGGAGTGTGTCACAGTACGGCACGTTTCTGATTGGTCGCTCGCAGCAGGCGGCAACCAATCAGACACTGGACACTGTTGACGTCACTTATCTCCGGACATTAGCTCCGGACATTAGCTCCGGACATTAGCTCCGGACAAAGCCACGGAAGTTGGCACAAATTGCAGGAAGTAGTATTCTAGGCAATTATATATTAGATATTCTAGGTTCTTCAAAATAGCCACCTTTTGCTTTGATGACTGCTTTGCACAATCTTGGCATTCTCTTGATGAGCTTCAAGAGGTAGTCACCGGTAATGGTATTCACTTCACAGGTGTGTCCTGTCAGGTTTAATAAGTGGAATTTCTGGCCTTATAAATGGGGTTGGGACCATCAGTTGTGTTGTGCAGAAGTCTGGTGGATACACAGCTGATAGTCCTACTGAATAGACTGTTAGAATTTGTATTATGGCAAGAAAAAAGCAGCTAAGTAAAGAAAAACGAGTGGCAATCATTACTTTAAGAAATGAAGGTCAGTCAGTCCGAAACATTGGGCAAACTTTGAAAGTGTCCCCAAGTGCAGTGGCAAAAACCATCAAGCGCTACAAAGAAACTTGCTCACATGAGGGCCGCCCCAGGAAAGGAAGACCAAGAGTCACCTCTGCTTCTGAGGATAAGTTTATCCGAGTCACCAGCCTCAGAAATTGCAGGTTAACAGAAGCTCACATTAGAAACCAGGTCAATGCCACACAGAGTTCTAGCAGCAGACACATCTCTACAACATCTGTTAAGAGGAGACTTTGTGCAGCAGGCCTTTATAGTAAAATAGCTGCTAGGAAACCACTGCTAAGGACAGGCAACAAGCAGAAGAGACTTGTTTGGGCTAAAGAACACAAAGAATGGACATTAGACCAGTGGAAATCTGTGCTTTGGTCTGATGAGTCCAAATTTGAGATCTTTGGTTCCAACCACCGTGTCTTTGTGCGACACAGAAAAGGTGAACTGATGGACTCCACACGCCTGGTTCCCACCGTGAAGCATGGAGGAGGAGGTGTGATGTGTGGGGGTGCTTTGCCAGTAACACTGTTGGGGATTTATTCAAAATTGAAGGCATACTGAACCAGCATGGCTACCACAGCATCTTACAGCGGCATGCTATTCTATCTGGTTTGCGTTTAGTTGGATCATCATTTATTTTTCAACAGGACAATGACCCCAAACACACCTCCAGGCTGTGTAAGGGCTATTTGACTAAGAAGGAGAGTGATGGGGTGCTACGCCAAATGACCTGGCCTCCAGTCACCAGACCTGTACCCAAATGAGATGGTTTGGGGTGAGCTGGACCGCAGAGTGAAAGCAAAATGGCAAACAAGTGCATCTCTGGGAACTTCTTCAAGATTGTTGGAAGACCAGTATATAATGCCACATGTGTTAATTCATAGTTAAATCATAGTTTTGATGCCTTCAGTGTGAGTGTACAATTTTCATAGTCATGAAAATACAGAAAAATCTTTAACTCAGAAGGTGTGTCCAAACTTTTGGTCTGTACTGTATATCGAGCAGCTCCATTCACCCAATGGCGCTTCTCAGAGAGGCGCCTCTTTTGAATCTGAACAGGGGCACCACCGACAAGCCGCAGATCCAGGACATTCACGGGCACAGGACCTGGGGAAAGCGCCACAGTCCTATAGAAGAATAGGCTGCGCTGACACTTAGTCCTTCGGCTATAGCAGCCTCCCAGCAGTATACAGCCCATATTAACCAGATATTAGCCAGGGGTACAGTATGTCAAGAAGAACCAACAAAGCCCATATGGTATTGTTCGCTTCATGTACCTCCTGTCACACTGCTTTTCCGCAAGCGCAGAATAAGCAATTATGCAAAGCCTACAATCCCGAACGCGCTCAGGAGCCCTCCGCGGCGACTGATCCCAGTGTACCTTGCCCTCCTGAATGGGCCTCGTCTCTGTCGCAGTCCATGGCATCACTGGGTAGAGCAATGGAGTCCCTTCAGGCCCCTGACAGGAGTAGAGACAGCTCACCTGTCTCAGAGAGATCCTTCATCTCGCAGGATCCGTTGGCCTGCAGGGGCCGCTCTCACTCAAAGCATGCATGGGCAGCCAGAAAACGATCCCATAATGCGTCTCCCAGGCTGTCTGGCACCTCATCACCCATGAGATCCGACTCTTGCTCCCCTTCACCAGAGGTTGGTAGTGAGCAGAACTCGGACTATGATTCTGATGGGCCCTTCAGTCTAAATGCACCTAGTTATTAGGAGACAGTTGATAGTCTTATTGAGGCTGTCAATCAAACCTTGGAGATTGATGAGGAACCCACGCTTACTACAGACCACAAAGTGTCGTTTAAACAGACCAAACGCCCCAATAGGACATTTGGCAGTCATCCTGAGTTTGAGGACATAGTGCAGCGGCATAATGAGCTGCCAGACAAGCGTTTTACAGGCCAGAAGGCGCTTGAAGCGAGATACCCTTTTGCATTGCATCTTCGCATAAACTAGGCAGAATCCCCCCAGTGGATCCACCCATATCACATTTGGCCTCCAAAACCCTGCTGTCCTTACCTAACGGATCCTCCATCAAGGATCCCACAGATCGCCTAATAGAGAGCCTCGCTCGCTCAGTGTTTGAGGCGTCAGGCTCAGAACTCTCCCTCTCCTTCGCTGCAGCAGGGGTGGCTAAGACCATGGTATCCTGGGTGGACTCTCCACATGAGGTTGCTGATCTTGCTAACCAAATATCCTTAACTGGGGACTATTTGGTTAATAGTCTGGACGCGGCTAACTGCACGGTTCTTCCATCCGCGAATGTTATTTCTATTATGAGAGCTTTGTGGCTCAGGACATGGCGAGCAGACTCTACATCAAAAAAGTCCCTAATTTCTCTGCCTTACCAAAGCGGCCGGATATTTGGTGAGAAGCAAGACCAGCTTATCTCAGACACCACAGGTGGAAAAACTAACTTCCATCCCCAACAGAAGGTTAGGCGACCCTTTCGTTGCCAGCAACAAACGCGTGTTCGGCCCTTTCGCAGGCCTGCGTTGGCCACTTCAACCAATCCTTCTGGCTCGGGCCACTGCGCTCAGGGGGACAGAGATCGTCAAGTCTCATACAAAACCAACCCATTGTGGAAGAACCATCCCAACCACTCTAAGGGATCCAGGTCACACAGATTTTCAGCCAAATAACTCGAGGCTCTTTCCGGTTGACACCGGCAGAGTAGGCGGTCACTTGCTCTGTTTTCGCAATGTCTTTCTCTCCGTCATTCTCGGCGCATGGGTCAGACATCTGGTGTCTTTCGGATACAGAATAGAATTTTGCTCCCTTCCCCCAAATCAGTTTTTTCTTTCTCGTACCCCCAAAGCAGAGGCACACGCCCGATCGTTTTTTCAGGCCATAAAGTTTCTCCAGCACAATGGGGTTAGCATTCCTGTGCCGGAAAATGAAAAGATTACAGGGGTTCTACTTGAACCTGTTCGTGGTTCCAAAAAATGGAAGGAACTGTAAGGCCCATTCTACACCTAAAGCTCCTAAACAGGTTCGTCAAAAATCAGACGTTTCCGGATGGAGTTGCTCCATTCCATCATCTCTTCGATGGGAAGAGGAGAGCTCTTGGCGTCTATCGACATCCAAGACGTCTATCTTCATGTGCTCATTTTTCCCTCTCATCAAAAGTTTCTGCGTTTCTCTGTCCGCGGGCTACACTTCCAGTTTACAGCCTTGCCCTTCGGACTAGCCATTAGTCCCAGGGTGTTTAGAAAGATTATTGCGGCCATCATGTCCATTCTACATTCTCGGGGCATGGTCATCTTGCCATACTTAGACGACCTCCTGATCAAGGGACCATCTTTTCAGGCCTGCGTCCACATTACTATAGATACACTGTCTTGCCTGGGGTGGCTCATAAACTTGAGGAAGTTTTCTCCTGTCCCAACTCAGAAAATGTCCTTCTTAGGAATGATCTTGGACACCTCCCAAGGGTTGGTGACTCTCCCTCGAGACCAGGTCCTAGCCATTCATCTGGGAGTCCAGGCACTCCGTCGGCCTTTTCCTTATTCCATTCGTTTCAGCATGAGGATCCTAGGGAAAATGGTGGCGGCAATGGAAGCTGTTCTGTTTGCCCAGTTTCACCTCCGCCCCTTGCAGCGTGCGCTGCTGGCAACCTGGAGCAAGAGTCCATTTTCTCTCGACCACCCATGCCGTGGGTCCGCCCTGGTGGATGCTGAGCTCCTCCCTCCTTCAAGGGAAATCCTTCTCCCCAGACCATTGGCTGGTGGTCACTACCGACGCCAGTCTCCTCAGCTGGGGAGCTGCTCTCCATCACCACACGGCTCTGGGGCGTTGGTCGTCTTGGGAGTCACACCTTCCAATCAATCTCCTAGAAATACGGGTGATTTGGTGGGCTTTGCAGCACTTCCATCATCTTCTGGCGGGCGCCCAGTCCAAATTCAGTAGGACAATGCCACGGTTGTGGCTTATATAAATCGCCAAGGGGCACCAGCATCAGAGCAACCATGCGCCAAGTAAAACACGTCCTTTGCTGGGCAGAGAAAAACAACTCTGTGATCTCAGCAGTTCACATGCCAGGCATAGAGAACTGGGCAGCGGATTTTCTCAGCAGGCATGGTCTCTCATCGGGGGAATGGTCTCTCCATCCAGAGTTTTATCAGCAGATCTGTCAACGCTTCCGTGAAATCAGTTTCGGCTACCATACATGTTTCTTCCATTGCCGCTGCTTCCGAAAATCATCCGGAAGGTCAAAGCAGAAGGGGTCCCAGTAATTCTGGTCACCCTGGACTGGCCTCATCTGGCATGGTACGCAGAGCTATTGCAACTAGTTGCCGAGGTCCCCTGGTTGCTACCCGACCTTCCGGATCTACTTTCCCAGGGCCCGATCTACCATCCGAACTCAGGGATTCTGTGTTCAATGGCTTGACCGTTGAATCCTGGGTCCTGACTCAGGCCGGGTTCTCCCGGGACGTAGTTACCACGATGATTAGCGCTCGAAAGCCCGCTTCGGCACGCATCTATCAGCTCACCTGGAAAGTCATTTTTGCGTGGTGCAGAGACCACGATCATCCTCCACTCATTTTTTTCCATTCCTGACATTTTGGAGTTTCTTCAAGCCGGCCTGGACTCGGGTCTAGCGTCAAGTTCCCTCAAAGGACAGATCTCAGCCTATTCTATATCGGTCCTATTTCAACACAGGATTGCTTCCAATCTGAAGGTAAAGACTTTCTTTAAGGGGGTCTCCCACTTTGTACTGCCCTATAGAGCTCCCCTGGACACCTGGGACCTTAACCTGGTCCTAGGTGTTCTACAGGAATCTCCTTTCGAGCTACTACAGGATGTCTCGTTAACTTACTTTTGGTGGAAGTTTGTTTTTCTTGTTGCGATAACGGGTTTCGGAGTTGGCTGCTCTCTCCTGCCGAGCCCCGTTTCAGATTTTTCACCGGGACAAGGTGGTTCTAAGACCAGCCCCTCCATTTCTCCTAAAGGTTGTTTCCTCCTTCCACATTAGCGAGGACATTGTCTTGCCCTCATTTTGTCCGGCACCAGTACACCGGGTGGAAAAGTCCCTTCACACTTTGGATCTAGTGAGAGCTCTGAGGAGGTATTTGTCAAGGACAGCACCTTTTTGCCAGATGGACGTGCTGTTCGTTCTCCCCGAAGGTCACAAGAAGAGATGTGTGGCTTCAAAGTCATCGATAGCCAGGTGGATTCGGTCAGCGATTCATGAATCCTATCGCGTCAGAGGCAAGCCTATTCCACCAGGGATCAGAGCACACTCCACACGGTTGGTGGGCACCACTTGGGCCCTTCGGCACCAGGCGTGGGCTGAACTGGTTTGCAAGGCTGCAACCTGGTCTTGCCTGCATACATTTTCAAAATATTACAATGTCCACACTCAGACTTCAGCAGAGGCGATTCTGGGCAGAAAAATTCTGCAGGCGGCGGTAGCACACTTGTAGACAGTTGGTATTTGTGGCTTATTCTGCTGGGTTAATTTTCCCACCCAGGCACTGCTTTTGGATGTCCCATAGTCCTGTGTCCCCCAATGAGGTGAAGGAGAAACAGGGATTTTTGTGTACTCACCGTAAAATCCTTTTCTCCGATACACTCATTAGGGGCACACAGTACCCAGCCTATTGACCTGATGGCTCTGTTTGATATTTGGATCTTTTTTACACGTTGTACCTTGTATTAAATATTGTTTTCTCCTACTGCTTTTGCACTAAACTGGTTCTTGTGGAGCCAGCATGAAGGTATATACTGCAGAGGAGGAGCCGACTTTTTTTCGTATTCACTTAGTGTCAGTCTCCTAGCGGCAGCAGCATACACCCCATGGTCCTGTGTCCCCCAATGAGTGTATCGGAGAAAAGGATTTTACAGTGAGTACACAAAAATCCCTGTTTTTGCAACAAAATTTACAAAGCCATTGTGCAATTTTTCCTGAGTTCGCTGTTACCCCATATGTGGTGGAAAACTACTGTTTGAGGGCACCTCAGTGCTTGGTAATGAAAAAGCACCATTTGAAGCCCAAAATTGACTGTAACAGATAATAGATGGCATGTCATGTTTGCAGAGGCCCTAACAGTGGAAGCCCCAGACAATTGACCGCATTTTGGAAACTAGACCCATCAAGGAATTTATCCAGAAGAGTCGTCAGCCCTTTGAACCCACATATGCATCACATAATTTGATGATGTTGAGCAATGAAAAATGAAAAAATACATTTTTTCCAACAAAAATGTTTCTTTAGCTTCAAATTTTGCATTTGCTCAAGGATAACAGGAGAAAATGGACCACCGAGTTTGTTGTGCAATTTCTCCTGAGTATGTCCATACCTCATATGTGGTGATAAACTACTGTTTGGCTACACAGCAGGACTCAAAATGGAAGGAGTACCATCTGACTTTAGGAGCTCAAAATTGTCTTGAAAAGATAGTGGGTGCCATGATGCATTTGTAGAGACCCAGATGTACCTAAACAGTGGAACATCCCACTAGCATCCCTGTTTTGGAAACTACACTCCACAAGGATTTTATCCAGAGGTGTGGTGAACCCCTTTAACCCACAGGAATTGAGAAACTTTGATAACATTGAGCTGTGAAAATGAAAATTATGATTTTCCCCCCAAATGTTGCTTTAGCCCCCAAGTGTTTCATTTTCACAAGGGTAGCAGAGTAGAATGGACCTCAATATTTGTTAAATTTTTCTGAGTACGCCGACACCCCATGTGTAGTGGGAAACTACTCTTTGGCACACTGCCAAGCTCCAAAAAGGAAAGAGTGAGGTTTTTGAGTAAATACCAAAGCCACTAGAGACTCAAGGTCTACAAAAATTCAGTTTTCAACAGCAGAAAAAAGGCAGCAACACTTACCCGCCCAGATCTTGGAGCAAATGCACTGCAGGGTGCAGCAAGCCGATAAAGCAAGATGTTAGCAACACAGGTGCAAAATACCAGATCAACAGCCACTCTCCACATACCCACTCCTGGAGGGGGTGACTGCCCAGTATACAATTTCACAATAAAGGCCCACATACGGCATTGTTCACACAATGGTACTGCATAGTGTCTGGTACACAGCCTATTAGTCACGCCCCTACTTTTCGATTAGGTGGGCTGGCCAGTACACTCTCAATGCATCCCAGTGCGAACACCCCTCATGCAAGACCGAACGTGTTTGTGCTTGGCTGCACCCTGAAAAATATAGTGCAAAAAATATACAAAAATAGTGAGGTATTGGTTGATATTTTGGCCAAAATACGCAAGCTCGTAACCCACGCTAAGGGTCCCCACGCTTACAAGTCCTACACTAAACTAAGTAGCAAAGCCACTAGAGACTCAAGGTCTACAAAAATTCAATTTTCAACAGCAGAAAAAAGGCAGGCACACTTACCTGCCCAGATCTTGGAAATGCACTGCAGGGTGCAGCCAGCCCATAAAGCAAGATGTTAGCAACACAGGTGCAAAATACCAGATCAACAGCCACTCTTCACATACCCTGTTGTGAATTCTGTTGTCAAGCTCCCTCCTGTGGTCATGAATGGTACTTCGGCTGGTTCTGTCCATGGGCTTCCTCTGGTGGTTGTGAGTGGAGCTGCGGCTTCTGAGTTTCCTTCTACAGGTGACGAGGTTAATTCGTTAGCTGGCTGCTCTATTTAACTCCACTTAGATCATTGCTCCATGCCACCTGTCAATGTTCCAGTATTGGTCTAGCTCTCTCCTGGATCGTTCTTGTGACCTGTCTTCCCAGCTGAAGCTAAGTTACTGCTTGTTTTTCTCTGGTTTGCTATTTTTCTGTCCAGCTTGCTATTTTGTTTTTTGTCTTGCTTGCTGGAAGCTCTGGGACGCAGAGGGAGCGCCTCCGCACTGTGAGTCGGTGCGGAGGGTCTTTTTGCGCCCTCTGCGTGGTCTTTTTGTAGGTTTTTGTGCTGACCGCAAAGTTACCTTTCCTATCCTCTGTCTGTTCAGTAAGTCAGGCCTCACTGTGCTAAATCTATTTCATCTCTGTGTTTGTAATTTTCATCTTTACTCACAATCATTATATGTGGGGGGCTGCCTTTTCCTTTGGGGAATTTCTCTGAGGCAAGGTAGGCTTTATTTTTCTATCTCTAGGGCTAGCTAGTTTCTTAGGCTGTGTCAAGTTGCATAGGGAGCGTTAGGAGCAATCCACGGCTATTTCTAGTGTGTGTGATAGGATTAGGGATTGCGGTCAGCAGAGTTCCCACGTCTCAGAGCTCGTCCTATATTTTTAGTAACTATTAGGTCACTCCGTGTGCTCTTACCCACTAGGTCCATTATTGTCCTTACCACCAGGTCATAACAATACCCAGTCCTGGAGGGGGTGACTGCACCCTTTGCTATTTAGTTTAGTGTAGGACTCGTAAGCGTGGGGACCCTTGGCGTGGGCTACGAGCTTGCATATTTTGGCCAAAATATCAACCAATACCTCACTATTTTTGTATGTTTTTTGCACTATATTTTTCGGGGTGCAGCCAAGCCCAAACACGTTCAGTCTTGCATGAGGGGTGTTCGCACTGGGATGCATTGAGAGTGTACTGGCCAGCCCGCCTAATCGAAAAGCAGGGGCGTGAATAATAGGCTGTGAACCAGACACTATGCAGTACCATTGTGTGAACAATGCTCTATGTGGGCCTTTATTGTGCAATTGTATACTGGGCAGTCACCCCCTCCAGAAGTGGGTATGTGGAGAGTGGCTGTTGATCTGGTAATTTGCACCTGTGTTGCTAACATCTTGCTTTATGGGCTGGCTGCACCCTGCAGTGCAATTGTTCCAAGATCTGGGCAGGTGAGTGTTGCTGCCTTTTTTTCTGCTGTTGAAAATTGAGGTTTTTGAGTGCAGACATTTATGGAATGGTTTGTGGGTTCCTTGTTGCATTTGGAGAGCCTTGATGTGCATAAACAGTGGAAACCTCCCACAAGTGAGCTATGTATGGTGAGCACCCCAAATCCACAGGTGCTTCACAGATATTTATGAGGTTCATCCGTGAAAATGAAAAAATGACATTTTTCCCACAAAATTGTTGCTTTAGCTTAAAATTTTTCATTTTCCAAAGGGTGAATAGGAGAAAACGAAAGGTAAAATTTGTGCAATTTCTCCTGGGTGTGCCAGCATCCCATATGCGGTCAAAAGCTATTTTTGAGGTACAGTACAAAGCTCAGAAGGTAAGGAGCAACATATTATGGTGTAGATTTTTGGTTGGGTTTACTGATACCGTGTCACATTGGTATAGCCCCTGAGGTGCTAGAACAGCAGAGCCCTCTATGAGGCAGTGACTCATGTCACAGGTAGGGGTCGCTGTGTGTTCTCCCCAGGTTGTGCATGGAGACGGATGAAGTCCAAAGGTGTGCATAGCAGTCACAGATTTTCGGTCTGGGTTTTCCATGTGGCTGAAAACCACAGGTTTGTTATTTAAAAACCCTGAAGTTAGGGGTGTGGGTGTGTCAGGTGCAACGTCAGTGTCAGTCTGGTGTGTGCTGTTGTGCAAAGCAGAGGCCTGCAGAGCACTGGCTGTGTGTGTGAAGCAGCACAGGTCAGCGGAGCCAGCAGCTATGGCAACTGAATAGCCTGGTACCCACAGCGTACACAGTGATGCAAGTCGTCCATGGTGACTGGTCTCGGATGTGGACAGTCCTATGCCCGGAGGTGAACCGCAGGTGGATGTCCTGCACCCGAAAGAGTCGGATGTGGACGGTCCTGTGCCCAAAAGGGGACTGGCATGTGTAACGATTGCAAACAGGTGGATATGGTGCCCAGCTGCTATCCGGGGGATATCCTGGGCTGTGTGAGTAAACAGTCTGTGATACAGCGGTGCAGGACACCCACGGGAACTAGTCAGAGGAGGACTGGCATATGTAGTGCCTGCAACATGTGAAGCTGTGTTTGGAGACTGTAATATGGCGTGTTTAGGGACTGCAATCTAAAAGCCATATGATGTGTAGTGCTATGAAATGGGCAATGAGACGAGATGCAACTGTGTGTATTGAACTTTGATGATGTGTACTATAAAATGCTATGCACCTTTATGTGTGAAGTAACACATTAAGGAGACTTTTGTGTTTGAACTTTGTGGGTCACTGCCTCTTCACTGCTTACGGTGCTACCGCAGCATTACACCTCCCATAAGTGACCCATACAAACTACACTCCTCATTTCATCTAAGGGAGCAGTGATCATATTGACTCCACGGGTGTATCACAGAACCTTATACCATTGGGTGGTGAAGAATTAAATACATTACTACAACAAAATTGGATTTGGCCTCAGATTTTACTTTTTCACACAGAGAAATTGGTACAAATGACACCAAACTTTGACACACAATTTCTTTAGAACATGGCAATACCCCATATGTGGCTGTAAAGTACTGCTTAGCTGCACGGCGAGACTCGGGAGGGATGGAGCGCTATTTGACTATTGGATAACAGATTTTCCTAGAATAGTTCGCGGACTACATATACATAGCCACTAAGTTCCAGAACAGCAGAATCACCCCTCAAATAACTCCATTTTGGAAATTTATCAACTGGTGTAGTGACAATTTTGATTCCATGGGTGTTTCTCCAGAAACAAGCAGCAATGGATGTTGCCGATTCAAAATTGTATACCTGCCAAGGATTTAACTAGTGTGACAGTTTGATAGATCATTCTAGGCGCGGTGATATCAAATATGTGGGGTTTTTTATGTTTTGCCTCTCTTACACAATAAAAACATTTTTTTAGAAAATAAAATGTTTTTGCATGGCTTTGCTCCATTTTTTGTTTGGCGGTATGATGAAAAAGCATTGCGTTTTGTAACGCTTTTTGTTTATTTTTTTACAGTGTTCACTGAAGAGCTTACCTAATGAGACAGTTTTATAGATTGGTTCGTTTTAGACGCGGCAATGCCAAATAATTTGTTTATTTTTGTTTTTTACATTAATATATTTATTGGTATAATATTTAAAAATAAAATTTTATTCTATATATTTTTTTTAAGATTTTTGTTTACTTTTTTTACCTTGTCCCAGGATGGGACATCAACTTTTTCTGCCTTGATTGCTGCTTTTGCATTGCAGTGCACACAGGGAGGAGGCATTTCAGCTCCTGCTCTGAGCAGGAAGTTACAGGCTGCCATACCTGTATCACCCAGCAGCCATCTTTCGGCCCGGGGTTACCAGGGAGACCATCGGAACAGCACTATCAAGCCAGTCTGTTATGACGATCGATGTTGCTTTTACTATTGACAGCTGCATCAGAGGGGTTAAACACCTGCAAACGGCGCTATCACAGATCATGGGCGTTTCTGCAGGGTGTCCGCTATATGCTGGCTCTGTGAGTGAGCCGGCGAAATCGGGAACGCACCTCCTGTAACGACGTACGTGTATAGTGGATGTTGTGAAAGGGTAAAGGTTCACATGGGCCAGCTGTTGTTTTGTTTGCATGAGATGATGGCTACAGATTTTGCAGTTACCACGGTGAAAATAAAATTGTAAAATAAAATAAACATACGGTATCCAGTACTGCGCAATGAACTGCAATGCGGACAAAACCTAGAGAGCCTCGCATGATAAATAGCAGTTGTTGGGAGACGGCATCTATAGTCAGAACTTTTAGTTTGCTTTGCTTATAATGTGGATAATAGTTTGTAGTTCCTTTTCTTTAGTGAAGTCATGTTTTTATCTCCGCTATATGTATTATTGAGCATAATTCCGTTTATTGATAAAGAAGAAGGAGTCAGGTATTAGAAAGTTTTGTAGCAATTTTAGTTGTAAATCCTACTTTTCAAGATAAAAGCTTTATTTTTGCAACTATATATTGTATAAATATGGAGTTAAACCCAAATGCCATATTTTACAATGTATTACTGTCAAAACATTGACATAAATACTGTAGACCAATAAATCTGCCCCATAGTTATTACTTTATTCATTTCTTCAGCTATCCAATATATTCTTTTCCCACATGAAATTGCAGAATCAGGATGGTGTCTCAGGAGGAAAGACAAAGTATGTTTTTAAAAAGTTGTCAACAGATTGAGATGTATGTAATTGAACAGCTGGTCATGCCCTTGGATGATCTGGAAAGATTAATTTATCCTAGTGTAATGACTACAATCTATTAGCAGTATTGTTAATTATAACTTAAAAAGTAGGAATGAATCTCTGAAATATTTGCTGCTTATTTGCAGTTTTTTTTTACTTAAATGTGCAGATGTACAAGCAAAATAAACGTAATGTCTATTTGACTGTATCACATCTATCTACAAGTGTTCCTCGCTAAATTAGAATATCATCAAAAAGTTAATTTATTTCAGTTCTTCAATACAAAAAGTGAAACTCATATATTATATAGAGACATTGCAAACGGAGTGATCTATATCAAGTGTTTATTTTTTTAATGTTGATGATTATGGCTTACAGCCAATAAAAACCCCAAAATCATTATCTCAGTAAATTAGAATACTTTATAACACCAGCTTTAAAAATGATTTTAAAATCTGAAATGTTGGCCAACTGAAATGTATGTTCAGTAAATGCACTCAGTACTTGTTCAGGGCTCCTTTTGCATTAATTACTGCATCAATGTGGCGTGGCATGGAGGCGACCAGCCTGTGGCACTGCTGAGGTGGAAGCCCAGGTTGCTTTGATAGCAGCCTTCAGCTCGTCTGCATTGTTGAGTCTGGTGTCTCTCATCTTCCTCTTGACAATACTCCGTAGATTCTCTAAGGGGTTAAGGTCAGGCCAGTTTGCTGGCCAATCATGCACAGTGATACTGTTGTTTTTAAACCAGGTATTGGTACTTTTGGCAGTGTAGACAGGTGCCAAGTCCTGCTGGAGAATGAAATTTCCATCTCCAAAATGCTTGTCGGCACAGGAAAGTATAAAGTGCTCTTAAATTCCTGGTAGACGGCTGCACTGACTTTGGTCTTGATAAAATACAGTGGACCTACAACAGCACATGACATGGCTCCCCAAACCATCACTGACTGTGGAAACTTCACACTAGATGTCAAGCAGCTTGGATTGTGTGCCTCTCCACTCTTCCTCCAGACTCTGGGACCTTGATTTCCAAATGAAATGCTAAATTTACTTTCATCTAAAAACAACACCTTGGACCACTGATCAACAGTCCAGTTCTTTTTCTCCTTGGCCCAGGTAAAATGCTTCTGGCATTGTCTATTGGTCATGAGTGGCTTGACACAAGGAATGCGACACTTGTAGCTCATGTCTTGGATATGTCTGTGTGTGGTGACTCCTGGAGCAGTGACTCCAGCAGCAGTCCACTCCTTGTGAATCTTGCACAAATATTTGAATGGCCTTTACTTAACAATCCTTTCAAGGCTGCGGTTATCCCGGTTGCTTGTGCACATTTTTGTACCACACTTTTTCCTTCCACTTAACTTTCCATTAATATTCTTGGATGCAGCACTCTGTGAACAGCCATCTTCTTTAGCAGTGACCTTTTGTGGCTTACTCTCCTTGTGGAGTGTGTCAATGGATGCTTTCTGGATATCAGTCAAGTCAGCAGTCTTCCCGATGATTGTAGAGCCTACTGAAACAGACTAAGGGAGCTTTTTTAAACACTTAGGAAGCCTTTGTAGTTTGGGGTTTTCATTGGCTGTAAGCCATGATCATCAACATTAAAAGAAATAGACACTTGAAATAGATCAGTCTGTTTGTAATGACTGTATATAATATGAGTTTGAATTTTTGTATTGCAGAACTGAAATAAATTAACTTTTTGATGATATTCTAATTTAGTGAGGAGCACTTGTATTTATCTGTGCATCTATCTGCAAGTTTTTTCTTCTTGGAATAAATTGCAAACTGATGCATTTTTTAATCAAGTAACCAGTTGGTTAGCCATAAGTGTCCATCCACAACTTAAATGTCTTTTTCCAAGGTTTCCTTGAATGCCAAGAAACCTGTTTGTGGTGCTCATATTAGTATGACAAATAGATTTTAATTATAGAGGACCTGCCTTATCCTACACAGAAAAATGAGTTAAATACCTTGTAAAAAGAATCCCTCACCTTCCCTGATTCTGCCACATTTTTCTGTTTTGTTCTGTCTCATTCCATTGCCAAAATATTAACTTTCTTTTTCTTTTCTTTTGGAGCGCAATATGAGACATTTTTGCTTGCAGTCCAACTAGGATTTCTTCAGTCCTCAGGGTGGGGGGGTGGGTGCTCTCACCTCTCACCTCTCCCTCATGAATGCTGCTAATCACAGCTCTGTAGCATCTGTAACTACTAAACTGCTTGATCAGAAGCTGAGCTGTGATTAGCAGCATCTGTGAGTGAGGAGTGAAAGCGCACATTCAACTGGACTGCGAAGCAGAGATTTCACAAACTGTACTCCATGAGAAATAAAATGAATACCTCTGCAATGGAGTAACATAGCTCAAAATGGAAAAATGAGGCACAATGAGGAAAGCTCAGGGATAATTAGAAGGATTTAACTACATTTTTTGAGCAAGTGAAACTGCTTGATCAGAAGCTGAGCTGAGATTAGCAGCATCTGTGAGTGAGGAGTGAAAGCGCACATTCAACTGGACTGCGAAGCAGAGATTTCACAAACTGTACTCCAGGAGAAATAAAATGAATACCTCTGCAATGGAGTAACATAGCTCAAAATGGAAAAATGAGGCACAATGAGGAAAGCTCAGGGATAATTAGAAGGATTTAACTACATTTTTTGAGCAAGTGAAAAGTTCTCTTTAATTGAAATATATTTATCATAGTAATATCAGCACCATAAACAGGTTTCCTGACATTAAAAAAATCTTTGAAAATTATTTTTTAAGTGTGGGTGGTCATTATGGCCAACAGACTGGCAGATTGGTTCTTGATTTTATCTCAATTATTGAGCAAGTGACAGGTCTTCTTTAAATGCCATTTTGTTATTTACTATTGCAATCTGCTGTTTTCTTACCTTACACTAAGGTCTAGTAGTAGTAATGGGCTAGTATAAAGTCTTTCATTCATTGGGCTGTTTCTCCTTAATCATCTTCTTAAAGCCGGGGTCACACTTGCGAGTTCAATGCGAGAAACTTGCTTGAGTCTCTCGCATCAAGTCCCGGCACTGCCGTCGGCACTCGGGACCTGAGTGTGCGACTGCATGTATTTCTATGCAGCTGAAAGCTCCATTCCCAAGTGCCGGCGGCAGTGCCGGGACTTGATGCAAGAGATTCACGTGAGTTTCTCGCATTGAATTCGCAAGTGTGACCCCGGCCTAATAGTTACACTCATCACCCACACACTTCTCAAATAGTCCCAGCACTCCCACCTGTCTTTTTTCCGAATAGCTGCAATAATCATCCCTCCTCATACACTTGCCCAGTAGTCACTTTACATCTTCTTCATTCTGCTTGTGATCACAGCAGAAACTATAGCCACACTTTTTCAACAAGCAATGACTGCAAAACTCTTCCAAAACTTATAGTACAGCTTCCTTTCAATCCCCGCTCTTATGTACATACTTCCCACGCAGACTCTACTATATCATCATGTTGTATGGGATGTTTTGCTGGAAAAGGTACATTATAAGGAAGAAAGGTTAAAATACAATATATCAAGGAGTCAGCCAATATGGCGCAAATATGTTGGTGCCTCTCTGTCATCAGTACTGGACAAGTATTCCGGTAGTGTTTTGTGATACATTTGTGGAAGGCTAATCAAGCATTTAAATAATGTTAAGTTTCACAGCTCCCAGTTATTAATGCTGCGGAGAGAGCTGCACACAGCAGCAACAGAGATGAGCTAAATGCTGGGTTCTAACCTGGTCACCAACAGGACTTTAGACATGTGCCAGAGTGGGAGGAGGTCAGGGGGCGGAGGCAGATGTCGGGGAACAGAGAAGGGATAAATACTGGAGATTTACCAAAGAAGCAAAGATCAGAGCCAATAGATCACGAGGTACCAAAGGGGAGAGACAGGGGATTGTCAGAAATCCAGAATAGCAAACAGAGTAACACACAGAGAGCAAGGTAAACACAGTGCAGACCAAGCAAACACTCCAAGAGTCAGGCACACAAACCAAGACAGAAAGTATAGCTGACAAAGAACCCCAGCTGGGAGTGAGTATAAATACCACTCCCATCTTGAAAGAGAGGCCAACCATATTAACCCTGCGAGAACAGGACTTTAACCATGTCCTAACCATGACATTAAGGCCAGGTTCATATTGCGTTAGGGCAGTCCGTTCAATGCGTGCAATACATGGACTGTGTTAATGCAAGTGCCGTTAAAGATCGTGTTATGCAACCACGCTAGTGCAGATGCTCCATCTGCGCTAGCAGTGACGGACCCCGAAATGCTGCAGACAACCGCATCCGAGGGTCCGTCACAGAATGACGGTACATCGCTAATGCATGCCGATTATGATATGCGTTTAACGATGCTCTACATAATTGCTGTCAATGGGTGTTCTAACTCATCCGTTACATAGCTTTAGTGCCGCTATGTAACGGATGCCATCAGAGCGATGTGAACTCGGCCTTAGCCATTAAATGACGATGTGATCACATAATAAGACATTGTATTCAACTTTTTTTTAGACATCAAAAAAAATATAATTTTAAAAACTGACTTAACATTGATCTGTCTCAGCTATGGAATTAAAACACATGGTCGCATGATCTAGGCAACGTTAGATTCTGGGTCTCTACTTCTGTTTAACCACTTACTGTATGTTTCGATTAAATATTCACACATGCCCAAATTAAGTCAGGAAATAAGGATTTTTGTTAAATTATAGATTATAAATTATTCAGCTCTCATTCCAACTATGTAAGTCCTCCTTATAAATAAATCAGTAAAAGGTAATTTGATGGGAAAACAAAATGAATGGTTAAGCGTAAAGGTCTCTTTGGCACATTACAAATGTCATATATGCCTTTAGACCCTAGAAAAACTGTCACAAAATGAAAACTGGATTTATTTCCTAACCCGCAAACAAATGCATTTTGTAAATCCAATTGCAAATTGAAAGTTCTGTGTGTAAAAAGTGGATTATTTTATGAAATACGGTAGCAGACATCAGAAGAAAAATGCATAAATGTAGTCCTATTACAGTATGGTGTGCCAAATGGCATAATCCGCTCCGTTGCATTAGTTAAAGGGAACCTGTCACCCCGTTTTTTGAGATTGAGCTATAAATACTGTTAAATAGGGCCTGCGCTGTGTGTTCCTATAGTGTATGTAGTGTACCCCGATTCCCCATGTATGCTGAGAAATAACTTACCAAAGTCGCCGTTTTCGCCTGTCAATCAGGCTGGTCAGGTCGGGAGGGCGTGGTGACATCGGTGGTTCTTCCTCAGCTTTACGTTGGTGGCGTAGTGGCGTAGTGGTGAAGACACAGCGCGCGATCTGCGCTGTAATCCCTTGCATCGGTGGGGGCGGCCATCTTCCTGGGGCCGCGCGTGCGCAGATCGAGTGCTCTGCTGCACGGGGCTTCAGGAAAATGGCCGCGGGATGCCGCGCGTGCGCATTAGAGATCGCGGCGGCCATTTTCCCAAAGCCGAGATGCAAACTTTTCTCTAGGTGTTTCGTTTCTGGTATCCTTGCTTTTAGGTGTTTTAGGTGTTTTCATTTACTCAATTTTGTGCCCTATCTCCTTTCGGGTGCGATTTTATATACTCATGCTAGTGATAGTCTCATTCGGCTATCCAAGCAAACTGCTGAGTAGCACTGCTACCGGCGGCCTTGCATGGTGTCCCCTTCTCTCTCCATACGGGGATGCCGGATTACTCACCGCCCCGGTCTTCGACATGCTCCTGCTTCCTGTCTCCTGTATGCACATAAAAAACTCCCTCTCACCTAGGGAATCGCCAAGCATTGAGTTGAATCATTAGTCAGTAAGGTGTACAACTAGTGAGTTGTAAGGTGGTGCAGCCAGTGTCCTGAACCTCTATCCCCTGGTCCCAGTGTGGCCAGTCGCTGCAGACAATAACAGAAATCAGGAGCAGCAATGTAGTCTCAGCTGGACCTGGTAACGGTGAGCAAAGCAGAGTTTCTTTGTATTTTTAACTAAAAACAAACGGCAGTTGGTTGAAAAGGGTTTTATGAAACCGGAAACTGTCTTTAAAGAACACCTGTCACCAGGTTAAAATTGACCAGTTATTGCTCTAAATTTAGTTCCACTGCCCCCCTGAATATTCTGTTTTTATTTTTAAATACGCCATACGGTTTCAGAGCTATAGGTCTTTTTAGTCGGTGTCTATTTTGATGGTCCTTACAAGGGGTGTGGCTCACAGGATTCTCTGAGTGTCTTAGGCTATGTGCACACGTCAGGTTTTTTTCCTGACAAAATCCGGAGAATTCTGGCAGAAAATCGCGTTTTTTTCCGCACGGATTTTTCACGGTTTTTGCGCGGATTTTTCGCGGATTTTTTTTTTTTTTTCCTGAAAGTCATTTTGGCTTAGAAATCCGCAAAAAAAACGCAAAAAGAATGAGCATGTCCATTTTTTTTGCGGAATGCGTTTTTTTTACGGAAAAAAACGCATCCATCTGAACAAAAAATCCGGAATGCATTCTAAATGATAGGATGCATATTTTTAGCGTTTTGATGCGGAATTATAGCGTTTTTACAGCGAAATTCCGCAAAAAAAACGCTAAAAATCCGGACGTGTGCACATACCCTTAAGGTGCTCTGCATTATTACCCTGTGAGCTTGCCATATCTCTGGAATTGAAAATAAAGCAAAAAAAAAAACAAAAAACATAAAACAGCTAGAATAATATAAGAAGAGAAATTGGCCACTTTTGACCTTATGACAGGTCAATAAATGTATGTTTTGTAATATTGTGTCATAAAGGAGCGGGTTTATTGTTATGACCGTCTCGTGGCAATTTTTGGTGTTGTGTTATGATTACACATGCAGTATTAATGGGATGCCATTTAATCCACTCCTATTTGATGTGACAGTAATAAGTGAGAATACAGGACCACCAGGAAAGTTACCCCATTTTCGACCAGACAGTTTTTCAGTTTTTTTCCATATATGTGGTTTAAAGAGCTGCAATTTTTTTTTCTCATTCAGCTATTCAGATAAACTTTTGCATTTTTTTTTGTAATACATGAGGCTTCATTTTTATGTCATTGTCAGTTTTTAAAAAAAACTTTATTTGCTGATATCGGGTGGTAGGGATCGCATGCCTGTTTTACACATTATTTTTTTTTTGTGACTGCAAAGGACTGCCAAAATAGCTTATTTTTTACTATTTAGATGGGGTGGGGCTAGTAAGACTGATTTGGATTGACAGCAGCCTTTTTTCAATGTACCATATTTATTTTTTTTCCTGCTTTTTAATTAGTTTTCATTTGTTTCACATGTTGGATGAAGGCTGGGTCCAATGGATAAAAGCGCTATTAGTGCTTTTTCTTACTCTGTACAATGCGCTTGTTCGGCGATGTGTATAGATTGATATAGAAGGCAGAGACAGTCATAAATTTCTTCTTCTTTATAGGAGGTCCAGTTGCGTCTGACAGCTGCTTCTCCGCTCCCACAGCTGAATGATTGCATAACACTGCTCTACAATGCAGTGACATTTTCGCATTACTGCAGAGTAGAATGTGCACTGACTGGATGTATATCATCTATGAATGGTCCAGAAGTAATTATCTAACCTTTTTTTTACTAGAGTTTATTCAGACTTTTTTTGTGACCGTCTTTAAAACAAAATTTAGAACCTTTGGCCCCATGATGTCTACAGGTAAAATAATTTAAAAGCAGATGGGCAGACATAGAATTTGGAGAGATATGCATGATTTTGCAGTGTTTTGCAGTTTAGTGAAATCACTGTGAAAGCATGGGTATCAGAAATGGAATGGATAGGTGCTACACATAAACTTAATGATGATCTTATCAACTTTTATCCAACATCAATATCAACTTTTATGCATTAATATCTAATTTCTCTGAACAAACTCGGGCTTCATTCTGTTTTGGCTAGAGAATCAGGCAAAATTGGATTTTACTCGGGAATTCAATTTGATTAGAAAAGTTATCCTTTGCAAGTGTATTGTCCTTTTTTATGCTCTGGAGTCTTTTCAAATCACAGATCATGATGTAAGATATAAAAACTAAAAAAATACTTATTCTTGCCTCACAGATTACCTTTGGCCGCTCCCGATGCTTTCTGCCCGCTGTCCAATCCTGTGCACCTTTTGGTGTCACCTCTCCAGCCCTGTGATCACTCTAAGCCTGGACTTCCAGCCATTAGTAGGTCCAGGAACATGTGCAGTGAACTCCAGAGCCTGCTTGTCCCCAAAATCCCTGGCTTAGAGTGAACAACAGCCCAGAGATGTGGTGCAATGGAGGACTGGACAGAGGACAGTGACCAGCAAAAGGTTAAAAAGAAAAAGAGGCCAGTATGTTTTTTGTTTTTAACCTTTTGCCAATGATTTAAGGTTCAGCATGAGCACGACCACAGCTGGTCATCATTTCACTGAATTTGCTTGGAGTGAATTACCAAAATTATCTATTTTTCCCAGAATGCGGATATTTGTATACCTTGATCAGAATTTCATTCCACTCGAATAAACTCCCCCACCTGTAGTCCTCACAAATATGGCCGAGAAAGAAATTATGTGGACCCAGTCAACATATTATAAGCTTACCAACAAACCTGGTAGGTAGCCTATTGGAATAGCAAACTATCAACCATATCTATTCCCTCCAAACCAAACCTTACCACAGTACTTCTAATGCTGACGTGATCCTTAAAAAAAAGTGTATGACACTTTTTCAACGGCCCTTCCTCTAAATCAGTGTCTGAATCAGACATGGCATCTTTAAATAAGGAGATTATATAAGAGAGGATACCATGTGCGACTAAAAAAACTGAATTAGAAAAACCACCAATCTGCAGTGGTTTTTCTGCTAAATATTATAAAAAGTCTGCAGATACACTAATCTATATATATAATCGTCTAAGGTCCACTTCCGTCTGTTTGTCTGTTGCGGAAATCCCGCGTCGCTGATTGGTCGCAGCCGGCTGGGCACGACCAATCAGCAGCAGGCACTGTCCGGCCGCGAATTGGCCCCTCCCTACTCCTTTCCAGTCAGTGCCCCCTCCATACTCCCCTCCAGTCAGCGCCCACATAGCGTTTTGGCATTCCGTTAAACGGACTACGTTACACCGCAGCATAACACGGTGTAACAAAGTCTGTTAACGCTGCCATTAACCCTGTTACCGGGCGCATCACCACTAGCGATGTTCCGTCATTCTGTGACGGACCCGGAAACGCTGCCTGCAGCATTTCTGGGTCCGTCACCACTTTTGACAAGTGTGACCAACGTTTTACTATTGATGCTGCTTATGCAGCATCAATAGTAAAAATATATAATGTTAAAAATAATTAAAAAAAAAAATTGTGATATTCTCACCTTCCGGCGTCCCCGGCAGCTTTTCCCGCTCCTTGCGATGCTCCAGTCCCAGTAATGCTTTGTGGTAATGACCCCAGATCACATAATCACGGGTTATTGCTGCAAAGCATCACTGGGAACGGACCTGGCGGGAGCATCGCTAAAGGCCTGCGTTGAATCCGGGGGCCGCCGGAAGGTGATTACATAACTATTTTTTATTTTAATTCTTTTTTTAACAATGATATGGTGCCCACACTGGGCTGTGTTATATATTGCGTGGGCTGTGCTATATACAACGTGAGCCCTGCTATATACTACGTGGGCTTTGTTATATACTACGTGGGCTTTGTTGTATACTACGTGGGCTGTGCTATATACTGCGTGGGCTGTGTTATATACTACATGGGCTGTGCTATATACTGCGTAGGCTGTGCTATATACTACGTGGGCTGTGTTATATACTATGTGGGCTGTGTTATATACTACGTGGCTGTGCTATCTACTACGTGGGCTGTGCTATATACTATGTGGCTGTACTATATACTGTGTGGGCTGTGCTATATACTACATGGGCTGTGCTATATACTACGTGGGCTGTGTTACATACTACGTGGGCTGTGCAATATGCTATGTAGCTGTGCTATATACTATGTGGCTGTTCTATATACTACTTGGCTGTGTTATATACTACGTGGCTGTGCCATATACTATGTGGCTGTGCTATATACTACGTGGGCTTTGTTATATACTACGTGGGCTGTTCTATATACTACATGGGCTGTGATATATATATTATGTGGACTGTGCTATATACTACATGGGCTGTGCTATATACTATGTGGGCTGTGTTATATACTATGTGGGCTGTGTTATATACTATGTGGGCTGTGTTATATACTATGTGGGCTGTGTTATATACTACGTGGGCTGTGCTATATACTGCGTGGGCTGTGCTATATACTGTGTGGACTGTGCTATATACTATGTGAGCTGTTCTATATACTGCGTGGGCTGTGTTACATACTATGTGTGCTGTGCAATATGCTATGTGGGTGTGCTATATACTACGTGGCTGTGCTATATACTATGTGGCTGTGTTATACACTATGTGGCTGTGCTATATACTACGTGGCTGTGCTATATACTACGTGGGCTGTGTTATATACTACGTGAGCTGTGCTATGTACTACGTGGGCTGTTATATACTACATGCACTGTGTTATATACTGCGTGGGCTATGCTATATACTATGTGGGCTGTGTTATATACTATGTGGGCTGTTTTATATACTACATGGGCTGTGCTATATACTATGTGGCTGTGCAATATACTACGTGGCTTTGTTATATACTATGTGGCTGTGTTATATGCTACGTGGGCTGTGTTATATACTATGTCATCTGTGCTATATACTATGTGGCTGTGCAATATACTATGTGGCTGTGCAATATACTATGTGGCTGTGCAATATACTACGTGGCTGTATTATATGCTACGTGGCTGTTATATACTATGTTGCTGTGCTATATACTTCATGGCTATGCTATATACTACGTGGGCTGTGTTATATCCTACGTGGGCTTTTATATGCTATGTGGGCTTTGTTATATGCTACGTGGGCTGTGCTATATGCTATGTGGCTGTGCATTATAGTACATGGCTGTGCAATATACTACGTGGCTGTGTTATATACTACATGGCTGTGTTATATACTATGTGGGCTGTGTTATATGCTACGTGGGCTGTGCAATATACTACGTGGCTGTGTTATGTTACGTGGCTGTGCTATATGCTACGTGGACTGTGTTATATACTACGTGGCTATGTTATATGCTACGTGGCTGTGCTATATGCTACATGGGCTGTGTTATATACTACGTGGCTGTGTTATGTACTATGTAGCTGTGTTATATGCTACGTGGGCTGTGTTACATACTACGTGTGCTGTGCAATATGCTATGTGGGTGTGCTATATACTACGTGGCTGTGCTATATACTACGTGGCTGTGTTATACACTATGTGGCTGTGCTATATACTACGTGGCTGTGCTATATACTATGTGGGCTGTGTTATATACTACGTGGCTGTGTTATGTACTATGTAGCTGTGTTATATGCTACGTGGGCTGTGTTACATACTACGTGTGCTGTGCAATATGCTATGTGGGTGTGCTATATACTACGTGGCTGTGCTATATACTACGTGGCTGTGTTATACACTATGTGGCTGTGCTATATACTACGTGGCTGTGCTATATACTATGTGGGCTGTGTTATATACTACGTGGGCTGTGCTATGTACTACGTGGGCTGTTATATACTATGTGCGCTGTGTTATATACTGCGTGGGCTATGCTATATACTATGTGGGCTGTGTTATATACTACATGGGCTGTTTTATATACTACATGGGCTGTGCTATATACTATGTGGCTGTGCAATATACTACGTGGCTTTGTTATATACTATGTGGCTGTGTTATATACTACGTGGCTGTGTTATATACTATGTAGCTGTGTTATATGCTACGTGGGCTGTGTTATATACTATGTGGTCTGTGCTATATACTATGTGGCTGTGCAATATACTATGTGGCTGTGCAATATACTATCTGGCTGTGCAATATACTATGTGGCTGTGCAATATACTACGTGGCTGTATTATATGCTATGTGGCTGTTATATACTACGTTGCTGTGCTATATACTACATGGCTGTGCTATATACTACGTGGGCTGTGTTATATCCTACGTGGGCTTTTATATACTACGTGGGCTGTTTTATATACTACATGGGCTGTGCTATATACTATGTGGCTGTGCAATATACTATGTGGCTTTGTTACAGACTATGTGGCTGTGTTATATACTACGTGGCTGTGTTATATACTATGTAGCTGTGTTATATGCTACGTGGGCTGTGTTATATACTATGTGGTCTGTGCTATATACTATGTGGCTGTGCAATATACTATGTGGCTGTGCAATATACTATGTGGCTGTGCAATATACTATGTGGCTGTGCAATATACTACGTGGCTGTATTATATGCTACGTGGCTGTTATATACTACGTGGCTGTGCATTATACTACATGGCTGTGCAATATACTACGTGGCTGTGTTATATGCTACATGGCTGTGCTATATGCTACGTGGGCTGTGTTATATACTACGTGGCTATGTTACATGCTACGTGGCTGTGCTATTTGCTACATGGGCTGTGTTATATACTATGTGGCTGTGTTATATACTATGTAGCTGTGTTATATGCTACGTGGGCTGTGTTATATACTACGTGGGCTGTGTTATATACTATGTGGTCTGTACTATATACTATGTGGCTGTGTAATATACTACGTGGCTGTGTTATATGCTACGTGGCTGTGTTATATATTACGTGGCTGTGTTATATACTACGTGGCTGTGCTATATACTACATGGCTGTGCTATATACTACGTGGGCTGTGTTATATCCTACGTGGGCTTTTATATGCTATGTGGGCTGTGTTATATGCTACGTGGGCTGTGCTATATACTACGTGGCTGTGCATTATATTACGTGGCTGTGCAATATACTACGTGGCTGTGTTATATACTACATGGTTGTGTTATATACTATGTGGGCTGTGTTATATGCTACGTGGGCTGTGCAATATAGTACGTGGCTGTGTTATATGCTACATGGCTGTGGTATATTCTTACGTGGGCTGTGTTATATACTATGTGGCTATATTATATGCTACGTAGCTGTGCTATATGCTACATGGGCTGTGTTATATACTATGTGGGCTGTTATATGTTACATAGCTGTGCTATATTTCTCTGCTGTATCTGTGCATCATGAATCATGGTATGTGTTAAAAGGGGGCCACTGAGACTCTTTCGCCCGGGGCCCTCAAAAACCTGGAGCCAGCCCTGGCTTCACTGATTGGTTGCGCCCAGCTGGGCTCGACCAATCAATCAGCGACAGCCGCAAATTGATGCAGGATTTGAACCATGCTTCGCTGATTGGTCGCGCCTGTCCGGCCGGCCGGCCGAATCCTGTGTATTGATTGCATTATTCTTAAATCTTCATAAATAAACTACATTCTGATTCTAGAATACCCGATGCGTTAGAATCTGGCCACCATCTAGTACCTTATTTCCTCCCCTCACACTTGGACACTTATCATATAGGAAGGTCAGACCTGCCACTGCAGGAGACCTTTATGAACCTGAAATTTTTACACTGATGAACCCCCTGAACAGGGGAGGAAACGCATTGGGAAAGGAAGACACATTACTCAGGGAGGCTATAGTTGTCATGGGCACCGTGTAGTTGATCTATACTTGGGTACTGCCCTTGTCAGGACGGGAGTCTTTTTGCAGAGGGCACGACAGGGAAGTCAGACCCCGAGACCCCCCCCCCTCCCATATTTTTTCCTCTCTTTTTACTTCAAGTTTACCTGTCCTGATCCTTTATGAATGGTGGAAAATCAGGAAACAACAATTGGGTGAGATTGTACCATTTTATTACATGCACTGGTATTTTTGAGCACTTTATAATTTTTTGTCTGTTTATTGTCTTTTTATCATATAAATTAAAGGTTACGTTTTATCAGATTTAGAAGTTATGATCTTATGTTAACTAGAAACTCAATTTTTGGAGAGAGTGATTTCATTTTATAAGAGTACAGAAGTATAAATTGTCCTAACACCACTTTAAAGAGCAGACTATTTTCATACAAATCAATATTGAAAGAAAAGTCCTAACAAAGAAATAAAAGCAAAAATATCACTTTATTGACCCTCAATAGAATAAATATTATAGCCATTAAACCCAGCACATAAATTCTTTCCAGCGATGAGGTGGTTCAATAGTTATGTTTCCATAAAACATTTTATCTATTATTTTATATTTGTGCTATTTTTTCATGATTTTGTGAGAGAATTTAAAGTCTAAAGTTTTAAAATCATGTTTGTAGATTGTGTATGTAATCTTAATGAGACAGTCACAATATAATGGCTTTGCATGCTTTCTATTTAATCTCTATATATAATTGTGTAAGGGTTTTTCTGTCTGTCTGTCCTGGAAATCCCGCGTCTCTGATTGGTCGAGGCCGCCAGGCCTCGACCAATCAGCGACGGGCACAGTCTGCCGCGAATTCGCCTCGACCAATCAGCGACGGGCACAGTATCGACGTAGATGTCATAATGGTTGCCATGGCGACGATGATGTCATAATGGTTGCCTCGACCAATCAGCGACGGGCACAGTCTGCCGCGAATTCTGGAATCATCATTGTCCATATACTACGTGAACATGCATATTCTAGAATACCCGATGCATTAGAATCGGGCCACAATCTAGTCTACTATATAATTGTCTAAGGGTCACTTCCGTCTTTCTGTCCTTCTGTCTGTCTGTCACGGATATTCATTGGTCGCGGCCTCTGACTGACAAGGAAATCCAAGTCGCTGATTGGTCGTGGAAAAAAAGCCACGACCAATCAGCGACGGGCACAGTCCGGAAGAAAATGGCCGCTCCTTACTCCCCGCGGTCGCTTCCCGGTGCCCGCATACTCCCCTCCAGCCACCGCTAACACAGGGTTAATGCCGGCGGTAACGGACCGCGTTATGCCGCGGGTAACGCACTCCGTTACCGCCGCTATTAACCCTGTGTGTCCCCAACTTTTTACTATTGATGCTGCCTATGCGGCATCAAGAGTAAAAACATGTAATGTTAAAAATAATAAAAAAACAAAAAACCTGCTATACTCACCCTCCGTTGTCCGCAGAGCCGGACGCCATCTTCCATTCCCGGCGATGCATTGCGAAATTACCCAGAAGACTTAGCGGCCTCGCAAGACCGCTAAGTCATCTGGGTAATTTCGCAATGCATCCTGGGAACGGAAGATGGCAGCAGCCGCGCGCTCATCGCCTGCGCCAGATCCGAAGATGAGTATGTTTATATTTTATTTTTTAACCTGTGACATACGTGGCTGGGCAATATATTACGTAGCTGGGCAATATACTATGTGACTGGGCAATATACTACGTGACTGGGCAATATACTACGTGGCTGGGCAATATACTATGTGGCTGGGCAATATACTACGTGACTGGGCAATATACTACGTCACTGGGCAATATACTACGTCACTGGGCAATATACTACGTGACTGGGCAATATACTACGTGGCTGGGCAATATACTACGTGACTGGGCAATATACTACGTCACTGGGCAATATACTACATCACTGGGCAATATACTACATCGCTGTGCAGTATACTACATGGCTGGGCAATATACTACGTGGCTGTGCAATATACTACGTGACTGGGCAATATACTACGTGGCTCTGTGCTGTATACTACGTTGCTGGGCAATATACTACGTGGCTGGGCAATATACTACGTCACTGGGCAATATACTACGTCACTGGGCAATATACTATGTCACTGGGCAATATACTACGTCACTGGGCAATATACTACGTGGCTCTGTGCTGTATACTACGTCACTGGGCAATATACTACGTCGCTGGGCAATATACTACGTGGCTGTGCAATATACTACGTGGCTGTGCAATATACTATGTGGCTGTGCAATATACTACGTGACTGGGCAATATACTGCGTGGCCCTGTGCTGTATACTACGTCGCTGTGCAATATACTACGTAGCTGGGCAATATACTACATTGCTGGGCAATATACTACGTCACTGGGCAATATACTATGTCACTGGGCAATATACTACGTCACTGGGCAATATACTACGTGACTGGGCAATATACTATGTCACTGGGCAATATACTACGTGGCTGGGCAATATACTACGTGGTTGGCCAATATACTACATCACTGGGCAATATACTACGTCGCTGGGCAATATACTACGTGCCTGGGCAATATACTACGTGGCTGGGCAATATACTACGTGGCTGGGCAATATACCGTACTATGTGGCTGGGCAATATACTACGTGGACATGAATATTCTAGAATACCCGATGCGTTAGAATCGGGCCACCATCTAGTAAGTTCTATAACACACCAGCATTTCTTTGTTGTTTCCGGCAAAAACATAAAGCAACAGTTCTTCTGCAGGTTTGGCAACATGTCCTGTAAATATTTTTGAGTGTATTCGTTCTTTTCCTTATAACGATCTGTAAAGTCCATAATAAGATCTTGCACAATTCATTGTGACATGCCAGGCAGGTTTGTCATCTTGAATCACTTTGCCCAGCCAGAGCATCAAGAGTCCTAAGCTTGGCAGCCTCGGGCAGCCCCCCTGAGCACTGGGACAAACAAAATTACTTTTTGCCTGCAATGTACTTGATGTCTGGAGTAACATTTTTCTAAAACCATGTTACAAATAGCTGTTCTCCGGCTTTTCTTAACATTATACCAATTTTCCTATATCACTGTTGAGCATATGAAATATGTCATTTCTTCTCGTATTTGTTTTCAGCAAGGTGTAGAAAGCTATTATTCCATTTTTTTGTTACTCCGATTACCAATAGTTAGTTGTATTCATACATTATCATCCATATATAAATACAATTAATGTCATCCATTTTGCCCTGTCATACATGGTAACTAACCCTTGTGATTACAAATACCTTTTATCAGTAGCATTGCTACTGGGGTGGCAGAGGGGCTGTCGCCCTGTCACATGAAGGGGCCCATCGGGATCCAATGCCACTTCTGTGGTGAGGCAGAACACAACACAAGAGGAGAGCAGCAAAATGCTTGCTCCTGTCTGACAGAGACTCTGCACACTGGCTATCACAGTGGCCAGTTGTGGTATCAATCCTGCAGTGTACGGTGCTGATTGACCTTAGGGGCTTCTTATTGGCTCAGGCACGCTGGGTCCTAGTGCCCACATAGCATTTCACTCAGACACTTCCTGGTCCTGCCTGCAAACTTCATCAGTAAGTGGGGATGGAATTTATTAGGTTGATTAAATGTAATCATGTCATGGTTACTGGGGTGAATGTGAGATGATGGGGCATTGTGGGAGCTGAAGTGGAGGTGGGGAGGGGACAGGGCACTGCTGGGTGAATATCAGACTATGTGGGTATAGTGGGGGAGGAAGGACAGGGCACTGGGAGGTGAATGTGAGACAATGGGGGTATTGTGGAGGTGGGAGAAGGAGGGACAGGGTACTGGGGGATGAATGTGAGACAATGGGGGTATTGTGAGGGCTGAAGTGGGGGAGGTGGACAGGGCACAGGGGGGGAATGTGAGACCATGGGGGTATTATGGCGGCAAAGGTGGGGGAGGGGGACAATGTGGATATTGTGGGGGAGGGAGTATGGCACTGGGGGGAGAATGAGATGATGGGATATTTTGGAGGAGGGGAGCACTGGGGGTGATTGTGAGAGGATGAGGGTATTGTGGGAGCTGAAGTTGAGGTGGGAGGGTGGGACAGAGCACTGGAGGGTGAATGTGAGACAATGAGGGTATTGTGGGGGCTGAAGTGTAGGTGAGTGAGGGCAGACAGGGAACTGGAGGGTGAATGTGAGTCCATAGGGTATTGTGGAGGAAAGGGACAGGGCACTGGGGGGGGGGGTGAATGTGAGATTATGTGGGTTTTGTGGGGGCTGAAGTGGGAAAGAAGGGACAAAGCACTGGGGGGTGAATGTGAGACGATGAGTGTGTTGTTGAAGCTGAAGTGGAGGTGGGGAGATGGGACAGGTCGCTAGGGGATGAATGTGAGGTCACTAATCAATGTAAGTTTACGAGAAGCTCATTCTGGCCTCTTTCTTGCCATGTTCTAGCTCTCATAGACTTGCATTGAGAGCTTGTGATGTAGCTTCTAAATTCAGGCCAGTCAGAAGCTACTGTCACAAGATGGAGCTGCGGGACTGGAGCGGTGCCGAAAAGCGTCAAATACTCTGGAGGATCAGACGCAGGGGACTTGCGTTTAAAGAACCACTCTAGCAGTGAAACTCTCCCCCGCTGGAGTTGTGCTTTAATAATTTAATAATAAGCAATTTATTACTATAAAGTTAATAAAGGCTTGGAATAGATGTCTGCAATCAATTTATGGGACTGCATACTGCCGAATCTTGACAGAGAGCGCCTGCTGTATGAGCCCCAAATATCACTGGCACTATCAGGCAGTCATGCGACCACGTTTGCTATGTGCATGTGTCGACTAGAAAGGTTTGACTTCTCACAGTAGAAGAGAATTGAGAGAAACCGAAAGTCTAGTCGTCACATGCCCACCTGCTGACATCTGCCATGCTGTGGCCATTATTAGTGTATAGGGGAGCTGTAGGGGCATTATACTGTGTAACGTGAAGCTGTGGGCCCATCATACTGTGTATAGTGGAGCTGTACATGAGGAAACATAACGGACATTATTTAATGTTAAGTAGGGACTTAAGCATTATTGTTATAGAGGCAGAGCTGTCTATCGCCGCAAAACATGCAGCCGCAGGGTCTCGAAAATATCCGAGCACACCCAAGATACTCGGATAACACCTGCGCATACTCGCTCATCACTATTTCCTATACATTTGTATACTCAATATGCAACAAGCCTTTCCTATAGAGATTCTTTTTTTACATGTTTGAGCATGATTACCATTCTCCTTTCTTTCTTTGGCACTGCAAAAACATATCTGTGACCCTTTTTTAATCGAAGTCAATGGCAATTCTTTTCTAATTATATTATATTTGCATTTAATTTATTTCAAAGTTATATATTTACTAGCTATTGAACCCGTTCTACGCCCGGGTGGCGAGCATTTACAGTGGGGCAAAAAAGTATTTAGTCAGTCAGCAATAGTGCAAGTTCCACCACTTAAAAAGATGAGAGGCGTCTGTAATTTACATCATAGGTAGACCTCAACTATGGGAGACAAACTGAGAAAAAAAAATCCAGAAAATCACATTGTCTGTTTTTTTAACATTTTATTTGCATTTTATGGTGGAAAATAAGTATTTGGTCAGAAACAAACAATCAAGATTTCTGGCTCTCACAGACCTGTAACTTCTTCTTTAAGAGTCTCCTCTTTCCTCCACTCATTACCTGTAGTAATGGCACCTGTTTAAACTTGTTATCAGTATAAAAAGACACCTGTGCACACCCTCAAACAGTCTGACTCCAAACTCCACTATGGTGAAGACCAAAGAGCTGTCAAAGGACACCAGAAACAAAATTGTAGCCCTGCACCAGGCTGAGAAGACTGAATCTGCAATAGCCAACCAGCTTGGAGTGAAGAAATCAACAGTGGGAGCAATAATTAGAAAATGGAAGACATACAAGACCACTGATAATCTCCCTCGATCTGGGGCTCCACGCAAAATCCCACCCCGTGGGGTCAGAATGATCACAAGAACGGTGAGCAAAAATCACAGAACCACGCGGGGGGACCTAGTGAATGAACTGCAGAGAGCTGGGACCAATGTAACAAGGCCTACCATAAGTAACACACTACGCCACCATGGACTCAGATCCTGCAGTGCCAGACGTGTCCCACTGCTTAAGCCAGTACATGTCCGGGCCCTTCTGAAGTTTGCTAGAGAGCATTTGGATGATACAGAGGAGTTTTGGGAGAATGTCCTATGGTCTGATGAAACCAAACTGGAACTGTTTGGTAGAAACACAACTTGTCGTGTTTGGAGGAAAAAGAATACTGAGTTGCATCCATCAAACACCATACCTACTGTAAAGCATGGTGGTGGAAACATCATGCTTTGGGGCTGTTTCTCTGCAAAGGGGCCAGGACGACTGATCCGGGTACATGAAAGAATGAATGGGGCCATGTATCATGAGATTTTGAGTGCAAACCTCCTTCCATCAGCAAGGGCATTGAAGATGAAACGTGGCTGGGTCTTTCAACATGACAATGATCCAAAGCACACTGCCAGGGCAACGAAGGAGTGGCTTCGTAAGAAGCATTTCAAGGTCCTGGAGTGGCCTAGCCAGTCTCCAGATCTCAACCCTATAGAAAACCTTTGGAGGGAGTTGAAAGTCCGTGTTGCCAAGCGAAAAGCCAAAAACATCACTGCTCTAGAGGAGATCTGCATGGAGGAATGGGCCAACATACCAATAACAGTGTGTAGCAACCTTGTGAAGACTTACAGAAAACGTTTGACCTCTGTCATTGCCAACAAAGGATATATTACAAAGTATTGAGATGAAATTTTGTTTCTGACCAAATACTTATTTTCCACCATAATATGCAAATAAAATGTTAAAAAAACAGACAATGTGATTTTCTGGATTTTTTTTTCTCAGTTTGTCTCCCATAGTTGAGGTCTACCTATGATGTTAATTACAGACGCCTCTCATCTTTTTAAGTGGTGGAACTTGCACTATTGCTGACTGACTAAATACTTTTTTGCCCCACTGTATATTGGTATATGGTCTCCATCCTGGTATGTGCTGCTCCATCCTGCGTCCCCATCCTGTCATGTGCTGCACCCATCCTGCGTCCTCATCCTGTCATGTGCTGCACCCATCCTGCGTCCCCATCCTGTCATGTGCTGCTCCATCCTGCGTCCCCATCCTGTCATGTGCTGCACCCATCCTACTTCCCCATCCTGTCATGTGCTGCACCCATCCTGCGTCCCCATCCTGTCATGTGCTGCAACCATCCTGCTTCCCCATCCTGTCATGTGCTGCACCCATCCTGCGGCCCCATCCTGTCATGTGCTGCACCCATCCTGCGTCCCCATCCTGTCATGTGCTGCACCCATCCTGCGTCCCCATCCTGTCATGTGCTGCACCCATCCTGCATCCCCATCCTGTCATGTGCTGCACCCATCCTGCGTCCCCATCCTGTCATGTGCTGCACCCATCCTGCGTCCCCATCCTGGTATGTGCTGCACCCATCCTGCGTCCCCATCCTGGTATGTGCTGCACCCATCCTGCGTCCCCATCCTGGTATGTGCTGCAACCATCCTGCATCCCCATCCTGCGTCCCCATCCTGGTATGTTCTGCAACCATCCTGCGTCCCCATCCTGCGTCCCCATCCTGGTATGTGCTGCAACTATCCTGCGTCCCCATCCTGGTATGTGCTGCAACCATCCTGCGTCGCCATCCTGCGTCCCCATCCTGGTATGTGCTGCAACCATCCTGCGTCCCCATCCTGGTCTGTGCTGCAACCATCCTGCGTCCCCATCCTGTCATGTGCTGCACCCATCCGGGGGCCTGAGCAGGCGGGGACACCGGCGCACTGTGGGGGTCAGGTGCCGGTATCGCCGCCAGCTCAGGCCCCCCAGCACTTACCATACTCACCTGTCTGTCCCGTTCCAGCGCTGCGCGCCGCCATCTTCCCAGTCTCCTGGCTGTGACTGTTCAGTCAGAGGGCGGCGCCGGCGCGCATTAAGCGCGTCATCGCGCCCTCTGAACTGAAGGTCACAGGCTGAAGACAGGGAAGATGGCGGCGCTCAGCGGTGGAACGCAGGACAGGTGAATATGGCCGATACTCACCCTCCTGACGGTCCCTGCTTCTCTGTTGGAGATCGCGGTGTGCGTTCAGTGTGAACGCATACCGCGATCTCCCGGGAGCGTCACTCTGTGAGGCCCAGACTGTGCCGGCGCTTGCGCCTGCGCAGTCTATAAAGGCTTCGGACAGAGTGATGCTCCCAGCGTTATATTATAGATGTCTCTAGTATTATACCTTGTAGGAAAGAAAAATTGCATGTAGTGTCTTATCTCACAATTTAAAGGAAGATTCACCAGTAATGTAACTGCTCACCTGATGTAGAAGATTCATAGGCACTCGTAGTGCCGGCTGCCGCAGATCCACCGGTTGACATGTGACCGTAGCTAAATCGCTGAATAGGAGGATTTGTGGGTTATGATCCGCACTGCCAGCTCATCCAGAAACAGACAAAATCATAACCCACAAATCCTCCTATTCAGCGATATTTATGTCTCGGCACTCCTCTGCTGTTCCGGTGCTCTGCGGTGATCTTCCTGGCCTTCACTCTCGTCCTCAATATCACTCCTTTGGTTGTGGGTCACACGCAAGCAGTTTTTAAATCCATTAGTGATCTGGTTCTATGACTTAATTTGGCTGTGGGTACAGTTGCCTCCAGTTTGCTTGGACACTACTAATGTTTCCCCATCTGACGTCTATGAGATGGCTAACGTGGTTCTTTAGCAGTAATGCCACCAGAATGAGCTCAGTTTGAAGCCCTATCTCAATCTGCTGCAGCTTTTTCTGTATCACTACAGGACTCAAATATTCCTGTTCCTACAAGTTTCAGATGTCCAGGGCTTCAGATAGCGTACCTCCATGGTATGAGGAAAGTATGAGTATTTAGTTTGAAGTTGTGATCCACCATATTCCTTCAGACTGCTCAAAGATCACTTCTATGATTTCACTGTTATTTTGTGTTGCTCTTAAATTGTGTCCTAAGATTGGAACTGTAGTCATGGTAGAAGAGATGTCGCGATTGTATGGCACCTAACAAACATTGCCCCACAGAGTGGTTGGTGTATCATCTCCTCTTAGCATCCTAATAGCCACATGGGTAATTTCAGGGATGGGTATTTTGTCTTTAATCGTTGTTGCCCAATATGGAATTAGAACTGTGGTGCTGAATAGAACAGATTTTACTGTAGAAAAACTTGGGCTTCTCTGTTAATTTAGCAAAGATATATTTGCATATTTGTCTGTCAGCAAAATTTCAGGTTTTCTCAGCAAATCGTCCTCATTTTACACATTTGATAATTCATAGGGGAAGTCAAGATGTTTAATTTTATGATAAATCAGTCGATGACTATTAGTATATTTCTAGATACAAACTATTGGACATTTAGTCCTTACACACTAAATTAAATTATGAAAAATTTCTGTGGGGCGAAGTATACTTGTCATCTCTGAGATAATTTGTCAGCGTAATAGACATGTTATACGACATTTTTCTCACCAAAAAACTAGACTGTAAACTTTGCTTAAATCTGATGGAGCAGCAATGTCATGCTGATAAATGATGGTAACTGTTTTATGAAGAAGCAGAACTTAATCACTATGCAACAGGCACATCACATCTTTGTTATTTGCATGAATGCAGCATGGCTAGACAATGTCACTAGAAGGGGTGGTCCAGGACTTTTACATTGATTAGGATAGGTCCTAATATCTGATCAATGCGGATGTGACACCGGCCACCCCTGCCGATCATCTGCTAGTGGCAGTGCTCAGTAGCAGATCTGCCCGCGCAGCTTTATCAGTGACATAGTGGACACTGCCAGGTACTGCACTTCCTCTTCCTATTCAAATCAGTAGGAGTCACATTTGCAGTACCCAGCCACAGCCGCTGTGCTGTGCAGCTTCACAACTGAGCACCTCTGACGGTCAACACCAGGAGCAGCTAATGGTTGTCGCAGAACCACCGATCGTATATTCATGTCCTACCCTAAGGATAAGCCATCATGTAAAAGTCCTGGACCACTACTTAAAATTTCACATATATGGCCATAAACTAATCTACCGTAGGCTAGAAACAAAATATTTTTTATTGTAACTGGGACTGATGAAGACAACCAAGAGCTGCAATCCTCTATTCCTGCCAGTCCTATAGGCCTTAAATGGAGCACTAGCTGCCATGCGGTACCCCTCAGTCCCAATGCAGTGATTAGTAACGGGATCAGAACTACTGGTATGGTAATTGTAGTGAGTACCAGCATTGCACCTGCACCCACCTTGCACAGAGGAGATCGAGGAGCCAAACTGGCCAGCCCACCGGCAACAGGGAAAGCAGATGAGATACAGATACCCCCTAGGTGAAGCAGAATCTCCAGCCTATAATGCCTGACTGGAAGACCTAGAATTTTAACATTTAACTGTATGTTTATGTTAAGGATTTGGTTCTCTAAAAATTGGAACGTCACAGATTTAGTTTTTTTTTTTACAAGAATACATTAACTTTAAATAAGATGTGCAAAATAAACTGAGTATCCTAAAAAGCAATCTTGGGTTTTGCAATACCTTTAGGTACTGCCTGGATTGTACTAAGGCTAAATCCACTTTAGCCTAAAGTACAGTATATAGCTTTACCTGACATAAACTTTAATTATCCCATAGTCCAGTATTGACCAGATGGGGGCCAAAACTGTGTTCTTTAGACCTCCTTATGCATGAAATGCGACCTCATTCCATTGGTTTAACTTTGTAGCACAAGCACAATAGACTGTGCCTTCTTATACCAAAAGCTACTGCAAAAAACAGTATGCCGTGTAGTAATCTTTTGGTTTTTTTTAGAGTATATCCCTATGAAGAATGGATGGCAAGTCATCTATCTTGGCTGTAGCCACTGTCTGTTGTATAGCACGTGACAGTGGGCATAAATGCAAACCTGAGATGCATAAATTATTTTTAGAGATGAGCTGATCAGAAAATATTCAAATTTGTCTGTTTGCATGTTTTTTATCCCAGGAAATTTTATTAGAGGAGATGGTATTATAAGGTGAGTATAAGGTTTTTTACATTTTTTAACCCTGCTATGGCTCTTTATGGCTCTGAAAAATGGCGGCCAGCAGCCGCCCTTCTACTCAATCCGCATGGAAGCGAATTACTAAAAATCCACATTTTGGCAAATGAGGATTTTTGTAAAATTCAAGTATAATTCACAGTTACACTCAAATTGATTTTGCTCATCTCTAATTATTTCTTTATATTTCTAGTAAAGTGAGATGTTTTGTTGTATCTTTTCATCATCAAGAAATAGTACTAGTTGACCCTTCAAAGACACCGGCCCTGTGTCTGCTAAATTCAATACAATACATCTAATAGAGAACAATCTGTGCATCTGGGAATGTTATTTTATCTGCTTGACAACCTTGCTCAATCTGAGATGCAGCAGCAGCAACCACTTTTCATGGGAGCATGCGGATAAAAGAGTAATCTCATTTTAGCCATCTTTTTCTCCCTGGCTCCTTTAGAAGCTGTCTGGAAAGAAAACAACATCAGCGACAGATTGGTATTATAGTCTTTTTTTCTGGGACTAGGAATTCTACCTATCCATACACTTTGTATGCTTTTTACACCTTTACAGTAGCAGTTGGAGAGTGTCCTGGCTATGTTTTTGGAAATATTTTGAGAAGCTCTGGAGAGGGACAGAAGCTCACACAAAATAGGGCAATATCGTCTGGTAATGATAGGTATAATCAATGGTAGCACTCATGTAGAGGTGTTTTGTGCAGGCGTAACACTAATGAAGGCATGCAAAGCCGCTGCTACTGCCCCATGGCTGGAGGAAAAAGGTTCTTCCAGAGCTAAAGGGCAAAAATGGAAGCTGGCACATTTAGGTGGCCTGCGCTGCAGGAATGAAGAGCTTTGGGATTCCAAAAGGGTTTTTATTAAAAACCAACGCATTTCGGCGCCTTTCTCAAGGTTTACTGACTATGGGAACGGGTAAGGGATGTGGATGAGACCCTTTATAATATCTCTTCCAGAAAAACTGATTTTCAGATCCCTGGAGAGACAACGTAGATCTGTCCAAATTTCTGCAGTGATCTCCTCTGGCCAAAGCACTCACAGATTCATTTCCTTAGACCTTTCTGTTTTTATCGCTTTTATATTTAGACTGTTTTTGCTTTCTTGTATGCCTTTTTGTTATTTCATATTTTTGTACCTTTTTAAGCATTGTAAGTTTTTTTTTTTTTTAATCAAATCTAATGTGTAGTATGGTTTGTCCTTGCTGCTCTAAATGTGCCCACAATCTCAAAGATGTAAATTGTAGCCTCATTGTATTGCCCTGTATATGGCAGAAGAGAACCAATCAGATGCCTGGGAAAGGAAGGTGGGTGGCGTGCATCCTAGTATGTGACCCAGTGCAGGCATCTCGCTGACCTATCAAAATTGTGAATGGTGGGCATGAAAATGTGGTGTGGAACTGGTGGTGAGTCATTGTCAGTCTGTTGTGATAGGTCAGTGAACGAGTGTGGAAAGTAGAGTCCCCCTTTACGGTCACTTCTGAGTCATGTGTGCAGCGAGTGGGTGGTGGGGCTCGTGTTATGAGGATCTTATTACAATTTTCCATGTCTTGTTAATGCGCTTATAGAAATTGCAAGCTATCATGATCTTCCATATTATATGTTTCCCTACTACTACATTTATAAAACATATTATTTTCTAGAAATGTTCTGAAACTAAGGTTTCCTGTTTATATTTACTATTGTACCGCTTTGCAGTCTCATTCTTATGCATAAACTGTACCTGTGATGAATGGCAGCGCTATGCAGCATCATTAAATCTAAATTCCTCAGTTGTCCGGTCTTCCTGTACATATTTCCAGTGCACATCTTTACTTTCCTTTAACCATAAATTAAGCAGGTTAAGACATAAAAAGCAAGCTGTAAGCATTTCACTAGAAAGCTATAGTGTTCTTACTCTGATTGCTAAATAAGAGAGTTTATCATTGGTTTTATTAGTTTGTCAAGTATGCACAGGTGCATCTTTGTGAGCACAATGTTTTTGTCTTTTTATATTGCTTTGGCCAATAAATTTAAGTTCTGTGCTATAACGGGATCCTTACTTGCGGTGTCCTGGAAATATTCCTATTGAAATGGTGCAGGTGTAATGTGATAACTCTGTATTTATGATGTATATTACTCATTGCTTGAACACCAGCATGCAATGGGGAGACTAATCTGGCTTGCTATGAACTGCTCTAAGCCCAAAGCTTATCTTAACGAAACAAATAGGTACGATAAATATTAGAAGAAGACTTTTGATGTCATACCCCACAATTGAGTCAAGGTTGCAGTGCCAGTGTTGGCACCAACTAAACACTGGCACGCACACACATTGAAAACGAAAAGGGTTGATACTTTTCTTACTATGAAATGCTTCCTTCTCTAGTTTAGCATTTCCCAAGCCCACAGACCAGAGTTAAAGGTACCGTCACACTAGACGATATCGCTAGCGATCCATGACGTTGCAGCGTTCTCGCTAGCGATATCGTCCAGTGTGACAGGCAGCAGCGATCAGGCCCCTGCTGTGCTGTCGCTGGTCGGGGAAGAAAGTCCAGAACTTTATTTGGTCGCTGGACTCCCCGCAGACATCGCTGAATCGGCGTGTGTGACACCGATTCAGCCATGTCTTCACTGGTAACCAGGGTAAACATCGGGTAACTAAGCGCAGGGCCGCGCTTAGTAACCCGATGTTTACCCTGGTTACCATCCTAAAAGTAAAAAAACAAACACTACATACTTACCTACCGCTGTCTGTCCCCGGCGCTCTGCTTCTCTGGTCTGGCTGTGAGCACAGCGGCCGGAAAGCAGAGCGGTGACGTCACCGCTCTGCTTTCCGGCTGCCCGGCGCTCACAGCCAGACCAGAGAAGCAGAGCGCCGAGGACAGACAGCGGTAGGTAAGTATGTAGCGTTTGTTTTTTTACTTTTAGGATGGTAACCAGGGTAAACATCGGGTTACTAAGCGCGGCCCTGCGCTTAGTTACCCGATGTTTACCCTGGTTACCGGGGACCTCGGGATCGTTGGTCGCTGGAGAGCTGTCTGTGTGACAGCTCTCCAGCGACCAAACAGCGATGCTGCAGCGATCCGGATCGTTGTCGGTATCGCTGCAGCGTCGCTAAGTGTGACGGTACCTTAAGCCCTTCACTTTTTAATCACTTACTCCCCAATCACTTATAAATCCCCCGTACACATTAAATTACAATGATCGTTCTACATTTCACGACTCCTCCATACACAGGAACTTTCTGTTCTCCCAAGCACCTCTGTCTTCTCTATGAGAGAGCTCCTGCTTGACTATTCAGAGAACGAAAGGATCAGCTGTGAGAACTCCAGTGTGTCACAGTTTTTTCTCATCCAACATCATCTGTCGCAGGAGATTTAAGAACCATTTACATTGCAAGATAATCATGAACAGGCATTGTTAAAAATTCTCGTTTCACGATCATCTTGCCATGTAAAAATGCTGATGAATGAGCTTTTTGAAATGATCTTTTGTTCAGCAAAAATGATCATTGTGACCGGTGGTGCATTGTCCATTATAAACAGGACTTGCTCTGCCCAGAACTATGGCAGCAAATAAGCGCTAAGCGATCCAGTATAGATCACCCAGTGCGCATCATGTGCTTTGACTTGTAGTCATATGAGCGCTGATTGGTTAAACTTAAACAATCGGCAGTCGTATTGTGCAGCCAGACGGTCCATGCAAATGGATCTTTAGGAGGTCCCCATACATATTAGACTGTCAGCTAATCCCATCGACTTTAGTTAAAAATGTATGGAGGACTTTAGTTAGGTTTTTTTTTGCTGCTAGTTTGTTTCAGAGGAAGGCAAATGAACCTTGTGGATAATGACTGACAACTTCATCTCATAGTAAATCAATAACTCTATACCATTAAGATAAATGTAAGGCCTTATTTGTTGATTATTATTGCATTGTTTTTGCTATTCCTAACTCTTGGTAGGGGTTTTGGCAACTCTTAGGCTATGTTTCCATGGGGCGTATTGAAAAAGCTTTGAACGCAGAAGATACCCCGCTCCGCCCAAAGTGCCACCCCCTGTTGTACGCGCGGTGATTCCAGATGTGTTCATTCAACGCATGCAGAATCACTGCATCGTATTCATAGACTGTGTTATTTATCTTGCGGAGACGGAGCTTCTCCGCAGGATAAATAGACATGCTGCGGTCTATAAAGACGCACCGCATGTCCGGCCATGCACGCATAGCGGAGACGGGATTTCATAAAATTCCCTCCCTCCCTAACATCTGGACGCTGCGGCTGTAGGCAGCGTCCGATCCGCCACAAATCCTGAAGGTTTACTGAACGTAGAAACATACCCTAGAGTGGGTTTACAGTTGCCAAAATGCAACCTTTAAATGATTGCTGTTCAGCGGTCATTTAATAGCTTATTTTTGACTGCCCACCCACTGTTTTGTGCACATAGATTGATGCCTAGAATTCATTTCTCCTAATGAATGAGTATTTTGCGCACTCCCCAGGTGATTGGCAGCCTGCTTTAACTGATAGATTTTTCGAAAACAGTAATCATCCAGCATAAATGCACCCTCAAGCTTCATTCAGACATCGGGCATGTCTCCGTGATTTTGTATGGACCGCTCGGCCTGCAAAAAATCACGGACATATGAACAGCCCCATAGACTGTCATAGGTATGAATGCTATTCAAGAAATCAAATGGATAGCACTCATGCTTGAAAAACTGATGTGCAAATGAACCCTTACTTTGAGCAATCAGTTCTTATTTTGACGTTGGAACTGCATTTTCTTCAACATTTGAATGATGTAATGGTGACTCAGATTATTCTGGTTTCACCATCTTTTACCTTTTCTTTATACCAGAGGTTCGCTGTGTGTAAAATGACAAGGTCCTGCTTACTTACCCCTAGTGCTCTAGTTTCGGCTTTCTGCTGATGCTGCTTTAGTTCTTATTGACGTGTCTAGTGGTGATGTCACGACAAAAGCATGTGACTGCTCCGATCAGTTTGTGGCTGCTGCGACCAAGCATAGTCATAGTTGTGGCATCACTGCTGCAAACCTCTCCAAACCATAGCCTATTTGACACTGAGGGAAAAAAACAAAGGAAAAAGTAATAATATAATAATGTTTTCACATATCAGCACCAAAAATATCCAAACATTATGACTAGTGATGAGCGAATATACTTGTTACTCGACATTTCTCGAGCACGCTCGGGGGTCCTCCGAGTATTTTTTAGTGCTCGGAGATTTAGTTTTTATTGCCGCAGCTGAATGATTTACATCTGTTAGCCAGCATAAGTACATGTGGGGGCTGCCTGGTTGCTAGAGAATCCCCACATGTACTTACACTGGCTAACAGATGTAAATTATTCAGCTGCGGCAAGAAAAACTAAATCTCCGAGCACTAAAAAATACTCGGAGGACCCCCCGAGCGTGCTCGGGAAATCTCGAGTAACGAGTATATTCGATCATCACTAATTATGACCAAATTCTAAAACCTATATTGATTTGATAGGGAATGAATAGCTTGCTGATAACCGGGGGTAGGGCCGATAGCACCCCAGCAGTCCTGAAACAAATGATTAGGAACTACTTTTATCACATTAAAATTAAAGAAATTTTAAAAAATAAACATTTTTGGAATCACTGTGTCCATAAAATTATGGGAAATTTAAATATAAAATGAATTAACTTGCTAATGCCATAATGAAAAAAAAAAAAAAAACACAAAAGCCAGAATTTTGTGTGTGTGTGTTTGTAGGGGGGGGGGGGAAGGGGGAGAGGGGGGTATATAACACAGCCCACGCAGTATATAGCAGCCCACATAGTATCTAGCAATGTGGGCACCATATCCCTGTTAAAGAAAGAATTAAAATTACAAATAGTCTTATACTCACCTTCTGGCCGCCCCCGGATCCAGGGGTCTCGCGAGACCGCTACGTCATCTCCGGTCATTGCCGCAATGCATTCTTGGGACCGCAGCATCGCGAGGATCGGGAAAGGCAGGCGCGGAAGGTGAAAATGTTTTTTTTATTATTATTTTTAACATTATATGTTTTTACTATTGATGCTGCATAGGCAGCATCAATAGTAAAAAGTTGGGCAAACTTACACGGTTAAAGGCAGCGTTCACAGACTGCGTTACACCGCGTTATGCCGCGGTGTAACGCAGTCCTAAAACGCTATGTGGGCACTGACTGGAGGGGGGTGTGGACGAGGCACTGACTGGACGGAAGTAGGGAGGGGCCAATTTGCGGCCGGACTGTGCCTGTCGCTGATTGGTGGCGGCCGCGACCAATCAGCGACCCGGGATTTCCATTACAGACAGACAAACAGACTGAAGTACCCCTTAGACAATAATATATATACTAGATTGTGGCCCGATTCTAACGCATCGGGTATTCTAGAATATGCATGTCCCCGTAGTATATGGACAATATATGGCGGCCTCGACCAATCAGAGACGCGGGATTTCTACGTCGATACTGTGCCCGTCGCTGATTGGTCGAGGCCTGGCGGCCTCGACCAATCAGAAACGCGGGATTTCCAGGACAGACAGACAGAAAGACAGACAGACGGAAAACCCTTAGGCAATTATATATATAGATAGATACCTGTATGTCATCTCCTCCTGTATATAGTATGTACTTGTGTGTCATCTGCTCCTGTATATAGTATATACCTGTATGTCTTCTCCTCCTGTGTATAGTATATACCTGTGTCATCTCCTCCTGTGTATACCAAAATAGAAAAAGAAAACATATTTTTATTAAACATATACGTACAATACATTTAAAAGTAAAAGTTTTTATTTTGTTTGTTGTTGTTGTTGTAGGAATTGTATAATTGGAAGTGCCTTTCACTAGGCCAAAAAATTCTTGTGGTTTAATCCTCCTGTATATAGTATGTACATGTGTGTCATCTACTCCTGTATATAGTATATACCTGTGTGTCATCTGCTCCTGTATATAGTATACATCTGTGTCATCTCCTCCTGTATATAGTATATACCTGTATGTCATCTTCTCCTGTGTATAGTATATACCTGTATGTAATCTCCTGTATATAGTATATACTTGTATGTCATCTCCTCCTGTATTCCTGTATATAATATGTACCTGTTTGTCATCTGCTCCTGTATATAGTATAAACCTGTATGTCATCTCCTCCTGTTTATAGTATATACCTGTATGTCATCTCCTCCTGTATATAGTATGTACTTGTGTGTCATCTGCTCCTGTATATAGTATATACCTGTGTGTCATCTGCTCCTGTATATAATATAAATCTGTATGTCATCTCCTCCTGTATATATACACTGCTCAAAAAAATAAAGGGAACACTAAAATCCCACATCCTTGATATCACTGAATTAAATATTCCAGTTGTGAATCTTTATTCATTACATACTGGAATGAGTTGAGAACAATAAAACCTAAGAATGAGCAACGCAAATCACTACTAATATCCCACGGAGGTCTGGAGTTGGAATGAGGCTCAAAGTCAAAGTGGAAAATGAAGTTACAGGCTGATCCAACTTCAGTGGAAATGCCTCAAGACAAAGAAATGATGCTCAGTAGTGTGTGTGGCCTCCACGTGCTTGTATGTCCTCCCTACAATGCCTGGGCATGCTCCTGATTAGGCTGCGGATGGTCTCCTGAGGGATTTCCTCCCAGACCTGGACTAAAGCATCCGCCAACTCCTGGACAGTCTGTGGTGCAACGAGATGTTGGTGGATGGTGCGAGACAAGATGTCCCAGATGTGTTCAATCGGATTCAGGTCTGGGGAATGGGTGGGCCAGTCCATAGCTTCAATGCCTTCATCTTGCAGGAACTGCTGACACACTCCAGCCACATGAGTCCTGGCATTGTCCTGCATTAGGAGGAACGTAGGGCCAACCGCACCAGCATATGGTCTCACAAAGGGTCTGAGGATCTCATCTCGGTACCCAATGGCAGTCAGGCTACCTCTGGCGAGCACATGGAGGGTTGTGTGACCCTCCAAAGAAATGCCACCCCACACCATTACTGACCCACTGCCAAACCTGTCATGCTGAAGGATGTTGCAGGCAGCAGATCGCTCTCAATGGCGTCTCCAGACTCTGTCACGTCTGTCACATGTGCTCAGTGTGAACCTGCTTTCATCTGTGAAGAGCACAGGGTGTCTGTGGCGAATTTGCCAATCCTGGTGTTCTGTGGCAAATGCCAAGCGTCCTGCACGGTTTTGAGCTGTGAGCACAATCCCCATCTGTGGACGTCGGGCACTCAGACCATACTCATGGAGTCGGTTTCTAACCGTTTGTGCCGACACATGCACATTTGTGGCCTGCTGGAGGTCATTTTGCAGGGCTCTGGCAGTGCTCCTCTTGTTCCTCCTTGCACAAAGCCTGCTGCTGGGTTGTTGTCCTCCTACAGCCCCCTCCACGTCTCCCGATGTACTGGCCTGTCTCCTGGTAGCGCCTCCAGCCTCTGGACACTACGCTGGCAGACACCGCAAACCTTCTTGCCACAGCTCACATAAATGTGCCATCCTGGATGAGCTGCACTACCTGAGCCACTTGTGTGGGTTGTAGAATCCGTCTCATGCTATCACGAGTGTGAAAGCACAACCTGTTAGGGCTAGCGGAACGCACCAAATAATACGACAGATAGAGTATGGTGCGTTCGCAGCCCGGGGTCCACCGTGCAGAAATGGAACCTGCTGCCAAGTAATGACGGACTATATGGCGGTACTCATAAGTATACACACGTGGGTTAAACTTCACCCAGCGTGAAGGAAGCGATCCTGTTGCGTCACAGGACCGCGGTACCGCACATAGAGCGCGAGCAAGTAGTCAGCGAACTCAACCCCAACTAGGATTGAAGTCCGATTAGACCCTTGCTGGCACAACACCGCAACTGGGTGTGTAAGGAAACTATATCACAATATTAAAGCACAAGAGTGCATGCGGTGCCGCACTGACGAACGCCACTAACCACCCAGGCTTGGGTAAGGAAAGCACAGAGGAAGTGCACGGCGCCGTACTGGCGGTCACAGCAACTGGACGCTGTAATGTGTGATTCGTGCAGTAGGATAAGTCGGGCGCTAGATAGCAGCCATACACCTTCCGCGAACAGACATTCAATAGGGTAGGGGTATCCAAGGACGACTTGCACTCACAACATACACACATTAACAATTGTACACTAGCGCATGGCCGTGCGGTCATGCGCAGTTTATATAGCTGCAGCACAGGAAGTGGCCACAGAAACTTTGCCCTTCCAAGACCTGCCAAGAGGACCAATGGAATGTGCTGCAGAGCCTGAGCACATGACCCTCGATCTCCAACGGGAGATCTTGCCCTGGGCATGCTCAGTGTGTGCAGACAAGGACTTAGTCCCAGAGAAGTCCGCTCGCTGCTGACCAGCACTGGCTTTAATGGCAGAAGCTGAAGAAGCAGCAGTAACTCTCTGTACAGAGTGAGACTGAGCAAGACGCTGGGACCGACGTCTCTGCTGAGCAGGCTCCACTGCGGCTGGATAAGAATGGGAGACCGCAGCGGAGATGGCTCGAGATTCCCCCTGTGCAGAAGCGGGAACTCGAGACCTAACACAACCAACATTCAAAAGTAACCAAAACATCAGCCAGAAAGCATTGGTACTGAGATGTGGTCTGTGGTCCCCACCTGCAGAACCACTCCTTTATTGAGTGTGTCTTGATAATTGCCAATAATTTCCATCTGTTGTCTTTTCCATTTGCACAACAGCATGTGAAATTGATTGTCAAACAGTGTTGCTTCCTAAGTGGACAGTTTGATTTCACAGAAGTTTGACCTACTTGGAGTTATATTCTCTTGTTTAAATGTTCCCCTTATTTTTTTGAGCAGTGTAGTATATACCTGTATGTCATCTCCGCTGTATATAGTATATACAGTACCTGTGTGTTATCTGCTCCTGTATTAGACCTCTTTCACGCGTTATTTGGTCAGTATTTTTACCTCAATATTTGTAAGCTAAAGCTTGGAGTAAAACAATCAGAGGAAAAGTTTATTAGAAACACGTCACCCACTCTTTGTTTTGGCTTGTAAATACTGAAGTAAACTATGTCATCTCCCCTATATAGTATGTACCTATGTGTCATCTGCTCCTGTATATAGTATATACCTGTATGTCATCTCCTCCTGTATATAGTATGTACCTATGTGTCATCTGCTACTGTATATAGTATATACCTTTATATCATCTCCTCTCATCTCCTCCTGTATATAGTATGTATCTATGTGTCATCTGCTACTGTATATAGTATGTACCTATGTGTCATCTGCTCCTGTATATAGTATATACCTGTATGCCATCTCCTCCTGTATATAGTATATACCTGTATATCATCTCCTCCTGTGTATAGTATGTAACCTGTGTGTCATCTGCTCCTGTATATAGTATATACCTGTGTCATCTCCTCTTGTATACAGTATATACCTGTATGTCATCTCCTTCTGTATATAGTATATAACTGTCTGTCATCTCCGCTGTATATAGTATGTGCATGTGTGTCATCTCCTCATGTATTAGACCTCATTCACACGTTATTTGGTCAGTATTTTTACCTCTGTATTTGTAAGCTAAAACTTGGAGTAAAACAATCAGAGGAAAAGTTTATTAGAAACAAGTCACCACTTCTGTATTTTTCTCCTACTCATTGTTTTGGCTTATAAATACTGAGGTAAACTGTCATCTCCCCTGTATATAGAATGTACCTGTATGTCACCTCCTCCTGTAGTATATACCTGTGTTGTCTGCTCCTGTATATAGTATGTACCTGTATGTCATCTCCCCTGTATATAGTACAGTTGTGGCCAAAAGTATTGACACCCCTGCAATTCTGTCAGATAATACTCAGTTTCTTCCTGAAAATGATTGCAAACACAAATTCTTTGTTATTATTATCTTCATTTAATTTCTTAAATGAAAAAACACAAAAAGAATTGTCCTAAAGCCAAATTAGATATAATTCCACACCAAACATAAAAAAGGGGGTGGACAAAAGAATTGGCACTGTTCGAAAAATCATGTAATGCTTCTCTAATTTGTGTAATTAATAACACCTGTAACTTACTTGTGACACCTAACAGGTGTTGGCAATAACTAAATCACACTTGCAGCCAGTTGACATGGATTAAAGTTGACTCAACCTCTGTCCTGTGTCCTTGTGTGTACCACATTGAGCATGGAGAAAAGAAAGAAGACCAAAGAACTGTCTGAGGACTTGAGAAGCCAAATTGTGAGGAAGCAAGAGCAATCTCAAGGCTACAAGTCCATCTCCAAAGACCTGAATGATCCTGTGTCTACCGTGCGCAGTGTCATCAAGAAGGTTAAAGCCCATTGCACTGTGGCTAACCTCCCTAGATGTGGACGGAAAAGAAAAATTGACAAGAGATTTCAACGCAAGATTGTGCGGATGTTGGATAAAGAACCTCAACTAACATACAAACAAGTTCAAGCTGCCCTGCAGTCCGAGGGTACAACAGTGTCAACCGGTACTATCCGTCGGCGTCTGAATGAAAAGAGACTGTATGGTGGGAGACCCAGGAAGACCTCACTTCTTACCCCGAGACATAAAAAAGCCAGGCTGGAGTTTCCCAAAACTTACCTGAAAAAGCCTAAAAGGTTTTGGAAGAATGTTCTCTGGTCAGGTGTGACAAAAGTAGAACTTTTTGGGCAAAGGCATCAACATAGAGTTTACAGGAGAAAAAAAAGAGGCATTCAAAGAAAAGAACATGGTCCCTGCAGTCAAATATGGCGGAGGTTTCCTGATGTTTTAGGGTTGCTTTGCTGCCTCTGGCACTGGACTGCTTGATCGTGTGCATGGCATTATGAAGTCTGAAGACTACTAACAAATGTTGCAGCATAATGTAGAGCCCAGTGTGAGAAAGCTGGGTCTCCCTCAGAGGTCATGGGTCTTCCAGCAGGGCAATGACCCAAAACACACTTCAAAAAGCACTAGAAAATGGTTTGAGGGAAAGCACTGGAGACTTGTAAGGTGGCCAGCAATGAGTCCAGACCTGAATCCCATAGAACACCTGTGGAGAGATCTAAAAATGGCAGTTTGGAGAAGGCACCCTTCAAATATCAGGGACCTGGAGCAGTTTGCCAAAGAAGAATGGTCTAAAATTCCAGCAGAGCATTGTAAGAAACTCATTGATGGTTACCGGAAGCGGTTGGTTGCAGTTATTTTGGCTAAAGGTTGTGCAACCAAGTATTAGGCTGAGGGTGCCAATACTTTTGTCTGGCCCATTTTTGGAGTTTTGTGTGAAATGATCAATGTTTTGCTTTTTGCTTCATTCTCTGTTGTGTTTTTTCATTTAAGACAAATTAAATGAAGATAATAATACCAAAGAATTTGTGATTGCAATCATTTTCAGGAAGAAACTGAGTATTATCTGACAAAATTGCAGGGGTGTCAGTACTTTTGGCCACAACTGTATGTACCTGTGTGTCATCTGCTCCTGTATATAGTATATACCAGTGTGTCATCTCCTCCTGCATTAGACCTCATTTACACGTTATTTGGTCAGTATTTTTACCTCAGTATTTGTACGCTAAAACTTGGAGTAAAACAATCAGAGGAAAAGTTTATTAGAAACATGTCACCACTTCTGTATTTTTCTCCCACCCTTGGTTTTGGCTTATAAATACTGAGGTAAAATTATGACCAAATACTGAACATGTGAATGTGGCCTTATACCCAGCCTCCACCTGCAGCGCTTCACTCTTCTCTATACACAGCCTCATACTGCAGCACCACCTCACTTATCTCATTTTCCCGCTGATATCTCTCATTTTGCCCCTCACATCTCTATCCATGAGGCTCCTCCCTTTCTATTGAAGTCATGCCTCACAGAAGCAACTCCAATCTAGACGCGACGGAGCTAGATGTGGCCTGTGCCTGCTATGTGGAGTGGCATGGCTCTATACATATACACATACACACACACACACACAAACACATACATACACTCAACTTTATATATAGGTAACCTTATTTTCTCATCATTTTGTGGAATTTGAACTAATATTCTTGAGTATGTTGGTGTACCTAGGATTTGGGCTTGCTATTATCTAGAGTAGATGTTTAACAGAGTGTCCAGGGACACTCATCATTGAGTGAGGGAACCACATTGTCATATTAGGATGTTAACCTCTGCAGTTTGGTAGCAAAACAGGTTTGAAGGGCTCATTATTGATAGATAGGTCTAACCATGACGAAAAAGGACTAGCATTATGCTCACCTTTTTAGTTATATAAAAATAAAAGTTATTTTTAGTTTTTTTTTCCTAAGAAGCAGTGCGAAACGCGCGTCGGGGCAGAGGGACGCCGAGGTATTCACCCATGTGGCCGACTTTAAGGTTGTTCTTCCATTCTTACATAATGAGTTTTTTCCAGTGCTGAGAAATATATGTTACCTTAGAGGATTAGCGCTTGCTTACCTCCTGAAAGTGTATACACTATTGGGACACTTGGTCTGTAAGGTTTTTTCCAGTGCTGAGAAATATATGTTACCTTAGAGGATTAGCGCTTGCTTACCTCCTGAAAGTGTATAACTATTGGGACACTTGGTCTATAAGGTTTTTTCCAGTGCTGAGAAATATATGTTACCTTAGAGGATTAGCATTTGCTTACCTCCTGAAAGTGTATACACTGCTGGGACACTTGTTCTATAAGGTTTTTTTCATCACACATACTATATATCTCAGTTGTCATGTCTATACGGTATGCACCTTTAGGATATATATTATATACCCATATGTTGTGTCGGCCCAGTTTTAGGGTTTAGCCTATGGCAGTTCTGTCCCTCTTTTTTGTATGGTCCAGTATCCCTTTTACTATTTTGACACATGTTGTTTTATAAGAATTATATTCTAATAAAGTTGTTGTTTTTCTACAAGTACCATGGTCAAGGTCATTTTCATTTATTTGGTATGATCAGACCCTACGTTATATAGTGTTTAGTATGGTACATAATTTCCCAGAGGGGAAATACAGTGGGGCAAAAAAGTATTTAGTCAGTCAGCAATAGTGCAAGTTCCACCACTTAAAAAGATGAGAGGCGTCTGTAATTTACATCATAGGTAGACCTCAACTATGGGAGACAAACTGAGAAAAAAAAATCCAGAAAATCACATTGTCTGTTTTTTTTAACATTTTATTTGCATATTATGGTGGAAAATAAGTATTTGGTCAGAAACAAAATTTCATCTCAATACTTTGTAATATATCCTTTGTTGGCAATGACAGAGGTCAAACGTTTTCTGTAAGTCTTCACAAGGTTGCCACACACTGTTGTTGGTATGTTGGCCCATTCCTCCATGCAGATCTCTAGAGCAGTGATGTTTTTGGCTTTTCGCTTGGCAACACGGACTTTCAACTCCCTCCAAAGGTTTTCTATAGGGTTGAGATCTGGAGACTGGCTAGGCCACTCCAGGACCTTGAAATGCTTCTTACGAAGCCACTCCTTCGTTGCCCTGGCGGTGTGCTTTGGATCATTGTCATGTTGAAAGACCCAGCCACGTTTCATCTTTCATCTTGGAAACTTGGGCTGAAAGGTGGCAGATGAGGTTTAACAATGATAAATGTAAGGTTATACACATGGGAAGAAGGAATCAATATCACCATTACACACTGAATGGGAAACCACTGGGTAAATCTGACAAGGAGAAGGACTTGGGGATCCTAGTTAATGATAAACTTACCTGGAGCAGCCAGTGCCAGGCAGCAGCTGCCAAGGCAAACAGGATCATGGGGTGCATTAAAAGAGGTCTGGATACACATGATGAGAGCATTATACTGCCTCTGTACAAATCCCTAGTTAGACCGCACATGGAGTACTGTGTCCAGTTTTGGGCACCGGTGCTCAGGAAGGATATAATGGAACTAGAGAGAGTACAAAGGAGGGCAACAAAATTAATAAAGGGGATGGGAGAACTACAATACCCAGATAGATTAGCGAAATTAGGATTATTTAGTCTAGAAAAAAGACGACTGAGGGTCGATCTAATAACCATGTATAAGTATATAAGGGGACAATACAAATATCTCGCTGAGGATCTGTTTATACCAAGGAAGGTGACGGGCACAAGGGGGCATTCTTTGCGTCTAGAGGAGAGAAGGTTTTTCCACCAACATAGAAGAGGATTCTTTACTGTTAGGGCAGTGAGAATCTGGAATTGCTTGCCTGAGGAGGTGGTGATGGCGAACTCAGTCGAGGGGTTCAAGAGAGGCCTGGATGTCTTCCTGGAGCAGAACAATATTGTATCATACAATTATTAGGTTCTGTAGAAGGACGTAGATCTGGGGATTTATTATGATAGAATATAGGCTGAACTGGATGGACAAATGTCTTTTTTCGGCCTTACTAACTATGTTACTATGTTAATGCCCTTGCTGATGGAAGGAGGTTTGCACTCAAAATCTCACGATACATGGCCCCATTCATTCTCTCATGTACCCGGATCAGTCGTCCTGGCCCCTTTGCAGAGAAACAGCCCCAAAGCATGATGTTTCCACCACCATGCTTTACAGTAGGTATGGTGTTTGATGGATGCAACTCAGTATTCTTTTTCCTCCAAACACGACAAGTTGTGTTTCTACCAAACAGTTCCAGTTTGGTTTCATCAGACCATAGGACATTCTCCCAAAACTCCTCTGGATCATCCAAATGCTCTCTAGCAAACTTCAGACGGGCCCGGACATGTACTGGCTTAAGCAGTGGGACACGTCTGGCACCGCAGGATCTGAGTCCATGGTGGCGTAGTGTGTTACTTATGGTAGGCCTTGTTACATTGGTCCCAGCTCTCTGCAGTTCATTCACTAGGTCCCGCCGCGTGGTTCTGGGATTTTTGCTCACCGTTCTTGTGATCATTCTGACCCCACGGGGTGGGATTTTGCGTGGAGCCCCAGATCGAGGGAGATTATCAGTGGTCTTGTATGTCTTCCATTTTCTAATTATTGCTCCCACTGTTGATTTCTTCACTCCAAGCTGGTTGGCTATTGCAGATTCAGTCTTCCCAGCCTGGTGCAGGGCTACAATTTTGTTTCTGGTGTCCTTTGACAGCTCTTTGGTCTTCACCATAGTGGAGTTTGGAGTCAGACTGTTTGAGGTTGTGCACAGGTGTCTTTTTATACTGATAACAAGTTTAAACAGGTGCCATTACTTCAGGTAATGAGTGGAGGAAAGAGGAGACTCTTAAAGAAGAAGTTACAGGTCTGTGAGAGCCAGAAATCTTGATTGTTTGTTTCTGACTAAATACTTATTTTCCACCATAATATGCAAATAAAATGTTAAAAAAACAGACAATGTGATTTTCTGGATTTTTTTTTCTCAGTTTGTCTCCCATAGTTGAGGTCTACCTATGATGTAAATTACAGACGCCTCTCATCTTTTTAAGTGGTGGAACTTGCACTATTGCTGACTGACTAAATACTTTTTTGCCCCACTGTATGTTTATGATTGAGCAATCTACTGTGAATATATTTATATGTTAGGTAACCTTATTTTCTCATCATTTTGTGGAATTTGAACTAATATTCTTGAGTATGTTGGTGTACCTAGGATTTGGGCTTGCTATTATCTAGAGTAGATGTTTAACAGAGTGTCCAGGGACACTCATCATTGAGTGAGGGCACCACATTGTCATATTAGGATGTCAACCTCTGCGATTTGGTAGCAAAACAGGTTTGTAGGGCTCATTATTGATAGATAGGTCTAACCATGACGAAAAAGGACTAGCATTATGCTCACCTTTTTAGATATATAAAATAAAAGTTATTTTTAGGAGGTTTTTTTTCATTTGATTTTAATATATATGTGGGCCCCACACGACTAATATACACTACCGTTTAAAAGTTTAGGGTCACCCAGACAATTTTGTGTTTTCCATGAAAACTCATACTTTTATTAATTAAATGAGTTGCCAAATAAATTGAAAATCTAGTCCAGACATTGGCAAGGTTCGAAACAAAGATTATTTGAAACAATAATTTTCTCCTTCAAACTTTTCATCAAAGAATGCTCCCTTTGCAGCAATTACAGCATTGCAGACCTTTGGCATTCTAGCAGTTAATTTGCTGAGTTAATCTGGAGAAATTTCACCCCATGCTTCCAGAAGCCCCTCCTGTTATGAAAGGTAATTCAGTACCACAATGGACATAGAGATCAGCGCACACACAGTGACCTGGCAATAACCCAAAAAACAAGAACGAGCTCTGAGACGTGGGAACTCTGTTGACCGCAATCCCTAATCCTCTCCAACACACTAAAGGCAGCCGTGGATTGCGCCTAACGCTCCCTATGCAACTCGGCACGGCCTGAGAAACTAGCTAGCCTGAAGATAGAAAATAAGCCTACCTTGCCTCAGAGAAATACCCCAAATGAAAAGGCAGCCCCCACATATAATGACTGTGAGTTAAGATGAAAAGACAAACGTTGAGATGAAATAGATTTAGCAAAGTGAGGCCCAACTTTCTGAACAGAGCGAGGATAGGAAAGCTAACTTTGCGGTCAACACAAAACCCTACAAACACCACGCAAAGGGGGCAAAAAGACCCTCCGTACCGAACTAACGGCACGGAGGTACACCCTCTGCGTCCCAGAGCTTCCAGCAAGCAGTAAAAAACAAATAGACAAGCTGGACAGAAAAAAACAGCAAACAAATAGCAAAGAGGAACTTAGCTATGCAGAGCTGCAGGCCACAGGAACGATCCAGGAGGAAACAGGTCCAATACTAGAACATTGACTGGAGGCCAGGATCAAAGCACTAGGTGGAGTTAAATAGAGCAGCACCTAACGACTTCACCACATCACCTGAGGAAGGAAACTCAGAAGCCGCAGTACCACTTTCCTCCACCAACGGAAGCTCACAGAGAGAACCAGCCGAAGTACCACTTGTGACCACAGGAGGGAGCTCCGCCACAGAATTCACAACAGTACCCCCCCCCCTTGAGGAGGGGTCACCGAACCCTCACCAGAGCTCCCAGGACGACCAGGATGAGCCATATGAAAGGCACGAACAAGATCGGGAGCATGGACATCAGAGGCAAAGACCCAGGAATTATCTTCCTGAGCATAACCCTTCCACTTAACCAGATACTGGAGTTTCCGCCTTGAAACACGAGAATCCAAAATCTTCTCCACAATATACTCCAACTCCCCCTCCACCAAAACCGTGGCAGGAGGATCAACAGATGGAACCATAGGTGCCACGTATCTCCGCAACAATGACCTATGGAATACGTTATGTATGGAAAAAGAATCTGGAAGGGTCAGACGAAAAGACACAGGATTAAGAACCTCAGAAAAATTATACGGACCAATAAAATGAGGTTTAAACTTAGGAGAGGAAACCTTCATAGGAATATGACGAGAAGATAACCAAACCAAGTCCCCAACCCGAAGTCGGGGACCCACACAGCGTCTGCGATTAGCGAAACGTTGAGCCTTCTCCTGGGACAAAGTCAAATTGTCCACTACATGAGTCCAAATCTGCTGCAACCTGTCCACCACAGTATCCACACCAGGACAGTCCTAAGACTCAACCTGCCCTGAAGAGAAACGAGGATGGAACCCAGAGTTGCAGAAAAACGGTGAAACCAAGGTAGCCGAGCTGGCCCGATTATTAAGGGCGAACTCAGCCAAAGGCAAAAAGGACACCCAGTCATAGTGATCAGCAGAAACAAAGCATCTCAGATATGTTTCCAAGGTCTGATTGGTTTGTTCGGTCTGGCCATTAGTCTGAGGATGGAAAGCCGAGGAAAAAGACAAGTTAATGCCCATCCTACCACAAAAGGCTCGCCAAAACCTCGAAACAAACTGGGAACCTCTGTCAGAAACGATATTCTCTGGAATGCCATGTAAACGAACCACATGCTGGAAAAACAATGGCACCAAATCAGAGGAGGAAGGCAATTTAGATGAGGGTACCAAATGGATCATCTTAGAGAAGCGATCACAGACCACCCAAATGACTGACATCTTTTGAGAGACTGGAAGATCTGAAATAAAATCCATAGAGATATGTGTCCAAGGCCTCTTCGGGACCGGCAAGGGCAAAAGCAACCCACTGGCACGAGAACAGCAGGGCTTAGCCTGAGCACAAATCCCACAGGACTGCACAAAAGTACGCACATCCCGCGACAGATGGCCACCAAAAGGATCTAGCCACTAACTCTCTGGTACCAAAGATTCCAGGATGACCAGCCAACACCGAACAATGAACCTCAGAGACAACTTTATTCGTCCACCTATCAGGGACAAACCGTTTCTCCGCTGGGCAACGATCAGGTTTATTAGCCTGAAATTTTTGCAGCACCCGCCGCAAATCAGGGGAGATGGCAGACACAATTACTCCCTCTTTGAGGATACCCGCCGGCTCAGATACACCCGGAGAGTCGGGCACAAAACTCCTAGACAGAGCATCCGCCTTCACATTTTTAGAGCCCGGAAGGTGTGAAATCACAAAGTCAAAACGGGCAAAAAACAACGACCAACAAGCTTGTCTAGGATTCAACCGCTTGGCGGACTCGAGATAAGTCAAGTTCTTATGATCAGTCAAGACCACCACGCGATGCTTAGCTCCTTCAAGCCAATGATGCCACTCCTCGAATGCCCACTTCATGGCCAGCAACTCTCGATTGCCCACATCATAATTTCGCTCAGCAGGCGAAAACTTCCTGGAAAAGAAGGCGCATGGTTTCATCACCGAGCAATCAGAACTTCTCTGGGACAAAACAGCCCCTGCTCCAATCTCAGAAGCATCAACCTCGACCTGGAACGGAAGCGAAACATCTGGTTGACACAACACAGGGGCAGAAGAAAAACGACGCTTCAACTCTTGAAAAGCTTCCACCGCAGCAGAAGACCAATTGACCAAATCAGCACCTTTCTTGGTCAAATCGGTCAATGGTTTAGCAATACTAGAAAAATTGCAGATGAAGCGACGATAAAAATTAGCAAAGCCCAGGAACTTTTGCAGACTTTTCAGAGATGTCGGCTGAGTCCAATTATGGATGGCTTGGACCTTAACAGGGTCCATCTCGATAGTAGAAGGGGAAAAGATGAACCCCAAAAATGAAACCTTCTGAACACCAAAGAGACACTTTGATCCCTTCACAAACAAAGAATTAGCATGCAGGACCTGAAACACCGTTCTGACCTGCTTCACATGAGACTCCCAATCATCCGAGAAGATCAAAATGTCATCTAAGTACACAATCAGGAATTTATCCAGGTACTCTCGGAAGATATCATGCATAAAGGACTGAAACACTGATGGAGCATTGGCAAGTCCGAATGGCATTACCAGATACTCAAAATGGCCCTCGGGCGTATTAAATGCTGTTTTCCACTCATCGCCTCGCTTAATACGCACAAGATTATACGCACCACGAAGATCTATCTTGGTGAACCAACTAGCCCCCTTAATCCGAGCAAACAAATCAGATAACAATGGCAAGGGGTACTGAAATTTAACCGTGATCTTATTTAGAAGGCGGTAATCTATACAAGGTCTCAGTGAACCATCCTTCTTGGCTACAAAAAAGAACCCTGCTCCTAATGGCGACGATGACGGGCGAATATGCCCCTTCTCCAAAGACTCCTTCACATAACTTCGCATAGCGGCGTGCTCAGGCACAGATAAATTAAACAGTCGACCTTTTGGGAATTTACTACCTGGAATCAAATCGATAGCACAATCACAATCCCTATGCGGAGGTAGGGTATCGGACTTGGGCTCATCAAATAAATCCCGGTAATCAGACAAGAACTCAGGAACCTCAGAAGGGGTGGATGACGAAATAGTCAGAAATGGGACATCACCATGTACCCCCTGACAACCCCATCTGGACACAGACATGGACCTCCAATCCAATACTGGATTATGGACTTGTAGCCATGGCAACCCCAACACGACCACATCATGCAGATTATGCAACACCAGAAAGCGAATATCCTCCTGGTGCGCAGGAGCCATGCACATGGTCAGCTGGGTCCAGTACTGAGGCTTATTCTTGGCCAAAGGCGTAACATCAATTCCTCTCAATGGAATAGGACACTGCAAGGGCTCCAAGAAAAACCCACAACGCCTAGCATACTCCAAGTCCATCAAATTCAGAGCAGCGCCTGAGTCCACAAATGCCATGACAGAATACGATGACAAAGAGCAGATCAAGGTAACAGACAGAAGAAATTTTGACTATACCGTACCAATGGTGGCAGACCTAGCGAACCGCTTAGTGCGCTTAGGACAATCAGAGATAGCATGAGTGGAATCACCACAGTAGAAACACAGCCCATTCAGACGTCTGTGTTCTTGCCGTTCAACTCTGGTCAAAGTCCTATAGCACTGCATAGGCTCAGGTTTAAGCTCAGGTAATACCGCCAAATGGTGCACAGATTTACGCTCGCGCAAGCGTCGACCGATCTGAATGGCCAAAGAAATAGACTCATTCAGACCAGCAGGCATAGGAAATCCCACCATGACATCCTTAAGGGCTTCAGAGAGACCTTTTCTGAAAATAGCTGCGAGCGCACCTTCATTCCACTGAGTGAGTACGGACCACTTTCTAAATTTCTGACAATATACCTCTATTTCATCCTGACCCTGACACAGAGCCAGCAAATTCTTCTCTGCCTGATCTACAGAATTAGGCTCATCGTACAGCAATCCGAGCGCCAGGAAAAATGCATCGATATTACTTAATGCAGGATCTCCTGACGCAAGAGAAAATGCCCAGTCCTGAGGGTCGCCACGCAAAAAAGAAATAACGATCCTAACTTGTTGAGCTGGGTCACCAGAGGAGCGAGGTTTCAAAGCCAGAAATAGTTTACAATTATTTTTGAAACTCAGAAATTTAGTTCTATCTCCAAAAAACAAATCAGGAATAGGAATTCTCGGTTCCAACATAGAATTCTGAACCACAAAGTCTTGAATACTTTGTACTCTTGCCGTGAGCTGATCCACACATGAAGACAGACCTTTAATGTCCATTGCTACACCTGTGTCCTGAACCACCCAAATGTCTAGGGGAAAAAAAAGGCAAAACACAGTGCAAAGAAAAAAAAATGGTCTCAGAACTTCTTTTTTCCCTCTATTGGGAATCATTAGTACTTTTGGCCTCCAGTACTGTTATGAAAGGTAATTCAGTACCACAATGGACATAGAGATCAGCGCACACACAGTGACCTGGCAATAACCCAAAAAACAAGAACGAGCTCTGAGACGTGGGAACTCTGTTGACCGCAATCCCTAATCCTCTCCAACACACTAAAGGCAGCCGTGGATTGCGCCTAACGCTCCCTATGCAACTCGGCATGGCCTGAGAAACTAGCTAGCCTGAAGATAGAAAATAAGCCTACCTTGCCTCAGAGAAATACCCCAAAGGTAAAGGCAGCCCCCACATATAATGATTGTGAGTTAAGATGAAAAGACAAACGTTGAGATGAAATAGATTTAGCAAAGTGAGGCCCAACTTTCTGAACAGAGCGAGGATAGGAAAGGTAACTTTGCGGTCAACACAAAACCCTACAAACACCACGCAAAGGGGGCAAAAAGACCCTCCGTACCGAACTAACGGCACGGAGGTACACTCTCTGCGTCCCAGAGCTTCCAGCAAGCAGTAAAAAACAAATAGACAAGCTGGACAGAAAAAAACAGCAAACAAATAGCAAAGAGGAACTTAGCTATGCAGAGCTGCAGGCCACAGGAACGATCCAGGAGGAAACAGGTCCAATACTGGAACATTGACTGGAGGCCAGGATCAAAGCACTAGGTGGAGTTAAATAGAGCAGCACCTAACGACTTCACCACATCACCTGAGGAAAGAAACTCAGAAGCCGCAGTACCACTTTCCTCCACCAACGGAAGCTCACAGAGAGAACCAGCCGAAGTACCACTTGTGACCACAGGAGGGAGCTCCGCCACAGAATTCACAACACCCTCCCACAAGTTGGTTTGGCTTGATGGGCACTTTTCGCTTACCATACGGTAAAGCTGCTCTGGTGACTGCGGTGACCACTCCATTACAGATAGAAGACCAGATGCCTGCTTATTCCCTAAATAGTTCTTGCATAATTTGGAGGTGTGCTTTGGGTCCTGTTGTATGATGAAATTGGGTCCAATACTATTTAATGAAGCTGCCAGTTGAGGACCTGTTAGGTGTCGATTTCTCAAACTACAGACTCTAATGTACTGTACTTGTCTTGTTGTACAGCGGGGCCTCCCACTTCTCTTTCTACTCTGGTTAGAGCCTGTTTGTGCTCTCCTCTGAAGGAAATAGTACACACCGTTGTAGGAAATCTTCAGTTTCTTGGCAATTTCTCGCATGGAATAGCCTTCATTTCTAAGAACGAGAATAGACTGTCGAGTTTCACATGAAATTTCTTTTTTTCTGGCCATTTTGAGAGTATAATGGAACCAACAAATGTAATGCTCCAGATTCTCAACTAGCTCAAAGGAAGGTCAGGTGTATAGGTTCTCTAATCAGCCAAACTGTTTTCAGCTGTGCTAACATACTTGCACAAGGGTTTTCAAGGGTTTTCTAACCATCCATTAGCCTTCTTACACAGTTGGCAAACACAAAGTACCATAAGAACACTGGAGTGATGGTTGTTGGAAATGGGCCTCTATATACCTATGAAGATATTGTATTACAAACCAGATGTTTGCAGCTAGAATAGTCTTTTACCACATTTACAATGCATAGAGTGTATCTTTGAATCATTTAATGTTAGCTTCATTGGAAAAAACTGTGCTTTTCTTTCAAAAATAAGAACATTTCTAAGCAATCCTAAACTATTGAACTGTAGTGTACTTATTTTTTTTTTATCAATAAAACTGTCAGGTCTGCATGCAACAAGCAAACCAGAATGGCACCACAAATTATTATTTTTTTTTTTGTAATTGTTTTTTCACCACTTAAGTAAAAAAAAACAACTGCAAGTTCATCACCATAACCTAAATGACCTGATGAATCATGTTTCCTAGTCATAGTAATTGTTTTCGTCATATCATTTGTCCAAGGTTTTTTTGGTATGGTAAAATGAATGATGTCATTGAAAATTATATCTTGTTTTGTAAAGATAGCTATATCAGTGGAAAAATATAATGGTTCCTAATAAAACTTGAGGTGGAAAAAATGAGATTCTAGAAAAAGAAGTCTCTTGGGAGTTATGTGGTTAAAAAAGGGGAAATGAATGGTTTTTTTTTATTTATTTAAATTTACCTAAATTAAGTGTGAAAATAAGTGAATAAGTTAAGTTTACCCAAAAAGTGTGAAAATACAACTCTCCCCCCCCAAAAAAAAAAGTGTTAAAAAATGTATGCTTCTGGGATGCACAAATGATAGAAAAGAGTTGAATCTTTAACCCCTTTACCCCCAAGGGTGGTTTGCACGTCAATGACCAGGCCAATTTTTACAATTCTGACCACTGTCCCTTTATGAGGTTATAACTCCGAAACGCTTCAACGGATCCTGGTGATTCTGACATTGTTTTCTCGTGACATATTGTACTTCATGATAGTTGTAAAATTTCTTTGATAGTACCTGCGTTTATTTGTGAAAAAAACGGAAATTTGGCGAAAATTTTGAAAATTTCGCAATTTTCAAACTTTGAATTTTTATGCAATTAAATCACAGAGATATGTCACACAAAATACTTAATAAGTAACATTTCCCACATGTCTCCTTTACATCAGCATAATTTTGGAACCAATTTTTTTTTTGTTAGGGAGTTATAAGGGTTAAAAGTTGACCAGCAATTTCTCATTTTTACAACACCATTTTTTTTTAGGGACCACGTCTCATTTGAAGTCATTTTGAGGGGTCTATATGATAGAAAATGCCCAAGTGTGACACCATTCTAAAAACTGCACCCCTCAAGGTGCTCAAAACCACATTCAAGAAGTTTATTAACCCTTCAGGTGTTTAATAGGAATTTTTGGAATGTTTAAATAAAAATGAACATTTAACTTTTTTACAAAAAAAATTTACTTCAGCTCCAATTTGTTTTATTTTACCAAGGGTAACAGGAGAAAATGGACCCCAAAAGTTGTTGTCCAATTTGTCCTGAGTACGCTGATACCCCATATGTGGCAGTAAACCACTGTTTGGGCGCATGGGAGAGCTCGGAAGGGAAGGAGCGCCGTTTGACTTTTCAATGCAAAATTGACAGGATTTGAGATGGGACGCCATGTTGCGTTTGGAGAGCCACTGATGTGCCTAAACATGGAAACCCCCCACAAGTGACACCATTTTGGAAAGTAGACCCCCTAAGGAACTTATCTGGATGTGTGGTGAGCACTTTGACCCACCAAGTGCTTCACAGAAGTTTATAATGCAGAACCGTAAAAATAAAAAATCATATTTTTTCACAAAAATGATATTTTTGCCCCCAATTTTTTATTTTTCCAAGGGTAAGAGAAGAAATTGGACCTCAAAAGTTGTTGTCCAATTTGTCCTGAGTACGCTGATAGCCCATATGTGGCAGTAAACCACTGTTTGGGCACATGGGAGAGCTCGGAAGGGAAGGAGCGCCATTTGACTTTTCAATGCAAAATTGACAGAAATTGAGATGGGACACCATGTTGCGTTTGGAGAGCCACTGATGTGCCTAAACATTGAAACCCCCCACAAGTGACACCATTTTGGAAAGTAGACCCCCTAAGGAACTTATCTAGAGGTGTGGTGAGCACTTTGACCCACCAAGTGCTTCACAGAAGTTTATAATGCAGAACCGTAAAAATAAAAAATCATATTTTTTCACAAAAATTATATTTTTGCCCCCAATTTTTTATTTTTCCAAGGGTAAGAGATGAAATTGGACCTCAAAAGTTGTTGTCCAATTTGTCCTGAGTACGCTGATACCCCATATGTGGCAGTAAACCACTGTTTGGGCGCATGGGAGAGCTCGGAAGGGAAGGAGCGCCGTTTGACTTTTCAATGCAAAATTGACAGGAATTGAGATGGGACGCCATGTTGCGTTTGGAGAGCCACTGATGTGCCTAAACATTGAAACCCCCCACAAGTGACACCATTTTGGAAAGTAGACCCCGTAAGGAACTTATCTGGATGTGTGGTGAGCACTTTGACCCACCAAGGGCTTCACAGAAGTTTATAATGCAGAGCCATAAAAATAAAACAAAATTTTTTTCCCACAAAAATTATATTTTAGCCCCCAGTTTTGTATTTTCCCTAGGGTAACAGGAGAAATTGGACCCCAAAAGTTGTTGTCCAATTTGTCCTGAGTACGCTGATACCCCATATGTGGGGAGGAACCACCGTTTGGGCGCATGGGAGGGCTCGGAAGGGAAGGAGCGCCATTTGGAATGCAGACTTAGATGGAATGGTCTGCAGGCGTCACATTGCGTTTGCAGAGCCCCTAATGTACCTAAACAGTAGAAACCCCCCACAAGTGACACCATTTTGGAAAGTAGACCCCCTAAGGAACTCATCTTGATGTGTTGTGAGAGCTTTGAACCCCCAAGTATTTCACTACAGTTTATAACGCAGACCCGTGCAAATAAAAAATATTTTTTTTTCCACAAAAATTATATTTTAGCCCCCAGTTTTGTATTTTTCCAAGGTTAGCAGGAGAAATTGGACCCTAAATGTTGTTGTCCAATTTGTCCTGAGTACGCTGATACCCGATATGTGGGGGGGAACCACCGTTTGGGCGCATGGGAGGGCTCGGAAGGGAAGGAGCATCATTTGGAATGCAGACTTAGATGGATTGGTCTGCAGGCGTCACATTGCGTTTGCAGAGCCCCTAATGTACCTAAACAGTAGAAACCCCCCACAAGTGACCCCATATTGGACACTAGACCCCTCAATGAACTTATCTAGATGTGTTGTGAGAACTTTGAACCCCCAAGTGTTTCACTACAGTTTATAACGCAGAGCCGTGAAAATAAAAAATCTTTTTGTTTTCCCACAAAAATTATTTTTTAGCCCCCAGTTTTGTATTTTCCCAAGGGTAACAGGAGAAATTGGTCCACAAAAGTTGTTGTCCAATTTGTCCTGAGTACGCTGATACCCCATATGTGAGGGTAAACCCCTGTTTGGGCACACAGGAGAGCTAGGAAGGGAAGGAGCACTGTTTTACTTTTTCAACGCAGAATTGGCTGGAATTGAGATCGGACGCCATGTCGTGTTTGGAGAGCCCCTGATGTGCCGAAACAGTGGAAACCCCCCAATTATAACTGAAACCCTAATCTAAACACACCCCTAACCCTAATTCCAACGGTGACCCTAACCACACCTCTAACCCTGACACACCCCTAACCCTAATCCCAACCCTATTCCCAACTGTAAATGTAATCTAAACCCTAACCCTAACTTTAGCCCCAACCCTAACCCTAGCCCTAACCCTAACCCTAACCCTAGCCCTAACCCTAGCCCTAACCCTAGCCCTAACCCTAACCCTAGCCCTAACCCTAGCCCTAACCCTAGCCCTAGCCCTAACCCTAGCCCTAACCCTAGCCCTAATGGGAAAATGGAAATAAATACATTTTTTTTTATTTTTCCCTAAGGGGGTGATGAAGGGGGGTTTGATTTACTTTTATAGCGAGTTTTTTAGCGGATTTTTATGATTGGCAGCCGTCACGCACTGAAAGACCCTTTTTATTGCAAAAAATATTTTTTGCAATACCACATTTTGAGAGCTATAATTTTTCCATATTTTGGTCCACAGAGTCATGTGAGGTCTTGTTTTTTGCGGGACGAGTTGACGTTTTTACTGAAAACATTTTCGGGCACGTGACATTTTTAGATCGCTTTTTATTCCGATTTTTGTGAGGAAGAATGACCAAAAACCAGCTATTCATGAATTTCTATTGGGGGAGGCGTTTATACCGTTCCGCGTTTGGTAAAATTGATACATCAGTTTTATTCTTCGGGTCAGTACGATTACAGCGATACCTCATTTATATCATTTTTTTATGGTTTGGCGCTTTTATACGATAAAAACTATTTTACAGAAAAAATAATGATTTTTGCATCGCTTTATTCTCAGGTCTATAACTTTTTTATTTTTTTGCTGATGATGCTGTATGGCGGCTCGTTTTTTGCGGGACAATATGACGCTTTCAGCGGTACCATGGTTATTTATATCTGTCCTTTTGATCGCGTGTTATTCCACTTTTTGTTCGGCGGTATGATAATAAAGCGTTGTTTTTTGCCTCGTTTTTTTTTTTTTTTCTTACGGTGTTTACTGAAGGGGTTAACTAGTGGGACAGTTTTATAGGTCGGGTCGTTACGGACGCGGCGATACTAAATATGTGTACTTTTATTGGGGTTTTTTTTTATTTAGATGAAGAAATGTATTTATGGGAATAATATTTTTTTTTTTTTTCATTATTTTGGAATATTTTTTTTTTATTTTTTTTACACATTTGGAAAATTTTTTTTTTTACTTTTTTACTTTGTCCCAGGGGGGGACATCACAGATCAGTGATCTGACAGTGTGCACAGCACTCTGTCAGATCACTGATCTGACATGCAGCGCTGCAGCCTTCACAGTGCCTGCTCTGAGCAGGCTCTGTGAAGCCACCTCCCTCCCTGCAGGACCCGGATCCGCGGCCATCTTGGATCCGGGGCTGGAGGGAGCAGGGAGGGAGGTGAGACCCTCGCAGCAACGCGATCACAGGCTTCTCAGGGAAGCCCGCAGGGAGCCCCCTCCCTGCGCGGTGCTTCCCTGCACCGCCGGCACATCGCGATCATCTTTGATCGCGGTGTGCCAGGGGTTAATGTGCCGGGGGCGGTCCGTGACCGCTCCTGGCACATAGTGCCGGATGTCAGCTGCGATAAGCAGCTGACACTCGGCCACGATCGGCCGCGCTCCCCCCGTGAGCGCGGCCGATCGGCTATGACGTACTATCCCGTCCAGGGTCAGATAAGCCCAGGGCACCTCGACGGGATAGTACGTCTAAGGTCACAGAGGGGTTAAGCTTTAACGATTTATACTAACTGACCGGCAGCGATAAATGGCCATCGGACTTATCTATCTGCTGTTATTTGATGGCCTGTTTGGATATTTATTGTTATTGGCAGCACAGGTCCTTATACTCTGCATAATTGTAGGTATACAAGTTGTGACTGGCACTGTGAAAAATAAATATAGGGTCGCACACCTATGGTCCCTAACCACTAAATGTCCTACGTCCTATATGTGCCAAACCAGCCTCAAGTGAATGGGTAGTAAAAATGAAACCAGGCATGGCTTGCAATTAAAACCTTGAATGGGAATGATGGGTGGAAAAGGGTGCTGAGCCCTGGAGGAGGTCACTACCCATCATCAACATTGCGGATAGGTGCCAAAGCTACCTTTACATTGCATGCATTATTCTAGTCCATAAAACATGCTTTGATTTTTGGACATGGACCAATATTATGCTCATCTGAATGAACCCTATCTCACTATGTATATCAATATTATGTTGTTGCATGCTGTGTGAATCAACTATTTGATGAAATTACTGACATGACGTTTAGAAAAGTACATTATCTTAAATGCCTTTTGATTATTTCATAATAACAGACATATTTTTGTAAAATGTATTAATTTTTTCATCATTATATAAGCTGCGTAATTACAGCAGCTTTGGATATTTTCTCTGCCACCAACAGAAAATGCTCAAACCAATATGTCAGTTGAGAAGTAACAGTGTTTTGGACTTGCAAAACAAACAGTTTATGATTTTGAACCAAATGTTTTATGTTTTGTGTTCTGTGTATCCCGGAACAATCATTTTCAGAATAAATGATATCTTGTCGTAACTGATAACCGGTTTTCTGAGTATGTTCTCCTCAGTTAGAGTGGTGACAGATTTAAAGTGGGCTGAATCTGAGGTTTCCGTGGCGCCATCCTATAAGATGCCTTGGCTTCATCTAAAGAATTTGAAAAAAAAAAAAAACAAATACTGGCAGACAGCAAGAGCCAGATCATTTTTATGAAATGGCTTTTTCAAAATTAAATCTTCTCTCACAAGAAAATTAGCTTTTGTGTACCCGGTGAAATGCAAAATTTCTGTTAAATTCTTGTCTTTCAGTGCAGCTTTTTAATCCTTTCACATCATGGCCAGTTTACATTTTTTCCTTTTCCTTTTTTTTTTCTTATATTTGTCTTATAAGAGCCATAACTGTTTTAGTTCATCTTTTGACATGGTTGTATGTGGGCATGTTTTTGAGGGACAAGTGTCAGGTTGTGATGGTCTCAGGTAAGGAAGGGGGTCCTCTAACTGTGTCTTGAACTGGGACCCCAACTATCCCTGTCCCAGGTGATACTCTTGAGGGTGGGTAGGGAGGCCCGAGTCTCCGACCTCACTATGCTCCTGTTAAACCCTGGTCTATCCCTACCCCAGATAGAAATGTATTGTAAACAAGACACAGAATACAAAACAAGGAGAACAGAAAATCCCTATCATACAAAAGCACTAACCATCAATAGGGAGGAGGATAGGGGCAAGGAGGAGTAAACTAAAGGGGACCAGGGACCAGGAGATAAACAGACATGTAGAACAGCAAACCACAGAACACTTCAGTGACAACTCTACTCCAGCCACTTAGCTTTAGCACACAACATAGGAAGGTGAATCTTTCACCGGCAGGGACAAAAAGGTTTGACCAGTTTATATAGGAAGAGGTAATGACCAGATCAGATGGAGATGCATGTGTCTGACCAGCCTACAATGGGTTGTTAACCTCATCAACACCAGAAGAAACAAAATTCCTTTAATATGGGACACAAATCACACCATCTCTAAAGAAGACCGGCGATCCATTACCTGGCGTGAGCGTCTAACTCCAGGTCTTCCAGGGAGATGTGACACCCTCGTGACGGCAAGTTGTATTTTTATAGGCATCATTTATATTATGTAATAGAAAGTGGAAAAAAATAAAAGGGGAAAAAAAATCTCTGTGGAGTTATTGTGATATTAAACAAAAAAGGTCAATTCTGAAATTGTAATTTTTACAATATTTGCTGTGTGGTAAAAATGGCACGTTAACTTTCCTCTATAGTGATATGTAATATATGTTGTTTTTTTTAATTATTTTTGTTTTAAACCTAAAATCTGGTTTGTGTTGCCTTATTCTGAGAGTTAATTTTTTTTTTAGTTTTCTGTTGCTAGAGCTGAATGTTTTTTTTTGTTTTTTTTGCAGTGTTGGAATAATTATGAAAATAAAAATTGAAGCCTATAACATTTTTTTTTCACAGAGAAAGGAAACCTGGCCTATCCATTATTTATTTTCCAGGAGAAGTCGTTGGGATATGTACCATATACAGCCTTGTATAATTATTAGTGATGAGCGAATAGATTGTGCACTATTCTTACTCACACAAATAGTACGCTATTCAGGCTATGCGTTACTCAGCGAGTAATTAGGTATTCGCCTCGGTATATTCGAGTCACCCGCCCAGCATGTTTTGCACTTTATTTGCAGGCAATGACCATGCTGGGCTGGCTTGCCAATCACAGTAATGTCGGCACCATCTTTGATCATACAGCGTCATAGGGAATATTTAACCCCTTAGCGACCGCCGATACGCCTTTTAACGGCGGCCGCTAAGGGTACTTAAACCACAGCGCCGTTAATTAACGGCGCTGTGGAAAAAGTCAATAGCGCCCCCCAGAGGCCGATTTTCTCCGGGGTCTCGGCTGCCGGGGGTAGCCGAGACCCCAGAGAACATGATTCGGGGGGTTTTTAACCCACCCCACATTTGCGATCGCCGGTAATTAACCGTTTACCGGCGATCGCAAAAAAAAAAAAAACGCGATCTCTTTTTAATTTCTCTGTCCTCCGATGTGATCGCACATTGGAGGACAGAGAAAAGGGGTCCCAGGTGGCCCCCCAATACTCACCTAGCTCCCCCGATGCTCCTCGTGTCTCCCGGTGGGCGCCTCCATCTTCAAAATGGCGGGCGCATGCGCAGTGCGCCCGCCGGCCGGCACCCGGAGAATCTTTGGGGTCTCGGCTGCCGGGGGTAGCCGAGACCCCAAAGAGCATGATCGAGGTCGGTTAATTACCGGCGACCGCAAAAAAAAAAAAAAAAAGTAAAGTGTAATTCTCTGTCCTCTGATGTGATCGCACATCAGAGGACAGAGAAATAGGGGGATTCGGGGACCCTAGCATACTCACCTAGGTCCCTGGATCCTCTTGCTGCTCCTCCTGGCCGCCGGCAGAAGAAAATGGCGGGCGCATGACCAGTGCGCCCGCCATCTGTCTCCATCTGCCGGCCGGCAGGAGAACAGCAGTTGGGGCTAAAATTAGGGGTAGGGTTAGGGGTAGGGTTAGGGCTAGGGTTAGGGCTGGGGTTGGGGCTAAATTTAGGGTTAGGGTTGGGGCTAAATTTAGGGTTAGGCTTCTTTCACACTTACGTCGGTACGGGGCCGTCGCAATGCGTCGGCCCGACATACCGACGCACGTTGTGAAAATTGTGCACAACGTGGGCAGCAGCTGTAGTTTTTCAACGCATCCGCTGCCCAATCTATGTCCTGGGGAGGAGGGGCCGGAGTTACGGCCACGCATGCGCGGTCAGAAATGGCGGATGCGACGTACAAAAAAACGTTTCTTTGAACGTTTTTTTGTGCCGACGCTCCGCCAAAACACAACTGATCCAGTGCACGACGGACGCGACGTGTGGCCATCCGTCACGATCCGTCGGCAATACGAGTCTATGGGTAAAACACGCATCCTGCGGGCACATTTGCAGGATCCGTTTCTTGTCCAAAACAACGGATTGCGACGGAATGCCAAACGACGCAAGTGTGAAAGTAGCCTTAGGGCTAGGGTTAGGGTTGGGGCTAAAGTTAGGGCTAGGGTTGGGGCTAAAGTTAGGGTTAGAGCTGGGATTAGGGTTAGGGTTTGGATTAGGGTTGGTATTAGGGTTAGGGTTGGCATTAGGGTTACGCTTGGGATTAGGGTTAGGTTTGGGATTAGGGTTAAGGTTAGGGTTGTGATTAGGGGTGTATTGGGATTAGGGTTAGGTTTGAGGTTAGGGTTGAGATTAGGATTAGGGGTGTGTTGGATTTAGGGTTTTGATTAGGGTTATGGTTAGGGTTGACATTAGGGTTGTTTTGGGGTAAGGGTTGTGATTATCGTTAGGGTTAGTGATTAGGATTATGGATCAGGTTGGGATTAGGGTTAGGGGTGTGTTGGGGTTAGGGTTGGAGCTAGAATTGGGGGGTTTCCACTGTTTAGGTACATCAGGGGGTCTCCAAACACGACAGCCAATTTTGCGCTCAAAAAGTCAAATGGTGCTCCCTCCCTTCTGAGCTCTGCCGTGCGCCCAAACAGTGGGTTACCCCCACATATGGGGCATCAGCGTACTCGGGATGAATTGGACAACAACTTCTGGGGTCCAATTTCTCTTGTTACCCTTGTGAAAATAAAAACTTGGGGGCTACAATATCTTTTTTGTGAAAAAAAAAATATTTTTTATTTTCACGACTCTGCATTCTAAACTTCTGTGAAGCACTTGGGCATTCAAAGTTCTCACCACACATCTAGATAAGTTCCTTGGGGGGTCTAGTTTCCAAAATGGGGTCACTTGTGGAGGGTTTCTACTGGTTAGGTACATCAGGGGCTCTGCAAACGCAACATAATACCCGCAGACCATTCTATCAAAGTCTGCATTCCAAAACGGCGCTCCTTCCTTCCGAGCTCTGCCGTGCACCCAAACAGAGGTTTACCCCCACATATGGGGTACCAGCATACTCAGAACAAATTGGACAACAACTTTTGGGGTCCAGTTTCTCTTGTTACCCTTGTGAAAATAAAAACTTGGGGGCTAAAAAAGCTTTTTTGTGGGGGAAAAAATATTTTTTATTTTCACGGCTCTGCATTATAAACTTCTGTGAAACACTTGGGCATTCAAGATTCTCACCACACATCTAGATAAGTTCCATGGGGAGTCTAGTTTCCAAAATGGGGTCACTTGTGGGGGATTTCTACTGTTTAGGCACATCAGGGGCTCTCCAAACGCGACATGGCGTCCGATCTCAATTCCAGCCAATTCTACATTGAAAAAGTAAAATGGCACTCTTTCTCTTCCAAGCTCTGCGGTGCGCCCAAACAGTGGTTTACCCCCACATATTGGGTATCGACGTACTCAGGAGAAATTGCACAACAACTTTAGTGGTCTAAATTCTCCTGTTACCCTTGTGAAAATAAAAATTTGTGGGCAAAAAGATCATTTTTGTAGAAAAAATGCAATTTTTTTTTTCACGGCTCTACGTTATAAACTTCTGTGAAGCACATGGGGGTTCAAAGTGCTCGCCACACATCTAGATAAGTTCCTTAAGGGGTCTAGTTTCCAAAATGGTGTCACTTGTGGGGGGTTTCCACTGTTTAGGCACATCAGGGGCTCTCCAAACGCGACATGGCGTCCAATCTCAATTCCAGCCAATTCTACATTGAAAAAGTAAAACGGCACTCCTTCTCTTCCAAGCTCTGCGGTGCGCCCTAACAGTGGTTTACCCCCACATATTGGGTATCAGCGTACTCAGGAGAAATTGCACAACAACTTTTGTGGTCTAATTTCTCCTGTTACCCTTGTGAAAATAAAAATTTGTGGGCAAAAAGATCATTTTTGTGTAAACAAAAGCGATTTTTTATTTTCACGGCTCTACGTTATAAACTTCTGTGAAGCACTTGGGGGTTCAAAGTGCTCACCACACATCTAGATAAGTTCCTTAAGGGGTCTAGTTTCCAAAATGGTGTCACTTGTGGGGAGTTCCACTGTTTAGGCACATCAGGGGCTCTCTAAACGTGACATGGCGTCCGATCTCAATTCCAGCCAATTCTGCATTGAAAAAGTCAAACGGCGCTCCTTCACTTCTAAGTTCTGCGGTGCGCCCTAACAGTGGTTTACCCCCACATATGGGGTATTGGCGTATTCAGGAGAAATTGCATAACAAAATTTATGGTTACATTTCTGTTTTTACACTTGTGAAAATAAAAAAAATGGTTCTGAATTAAGATGTTTGCCAAAAAAAGTTAAATGTTCATTTTTTCCTTCCACATTGTTTCAGTTCCTGTGAAGCACGTAAAGGGTTAATAAACTTCTTGAATGTGGTTTTGAGAACCTTGAGGGGTGTAGTTTTTAGAATGGTGTCACACTTCATTATTTTCTATCATATAGACCCCTCAAAATGACTTCAAATGTGATGTGGTCCCTAAAAAAAAATGGTGTTGTAAAAATGAGAAATTGCTGGTCAACTTTTAACCCTTATAACTCCCTAACAAAAAAAATTTTGTTTCCAAAATTGTGCTGATGTAAATTAGACATGTGGGAAATATTATTTATTAACTATTTTTTGTGACATATCTCTCTGATTTAAGGGCATAAAAATACAAATTTTGAAAATTGCAAAATTTTAAAAATTTTCGCCATATTTCAGTTTTTTTCATAAATAATTGCAAGTAATATCGAAGAAATGTTACCACTAACATGAAGTACAATATGTCACGAAAAAACAATCTCAGAATCAGCGGATCCGTTGAAGCATTCCAGAGTTATAACCTCATAAAGTGACAGTGGTCAGAATTGCAAAAATTGGCCTGGTCATTAAGTACCAAATTGGCTCTGTCACTAAGGGGTTAAAGGCTGCCGGCAACATCTTGCTCAGATTGCTGCCGCAAACAGTGTAGGGAAAGTTATAGGAGCTTACAGGGTGTGTTATTCATTCCAAAAAGCTCTTTTAAGAGCTGAAGATTGTGAAGACTAGTTCTTTGTTAGGTGGGGATACCGTAGGGAGAGATTTAATAGGAGGGAGAGTAAAAGGCAACCTTTAAAACCTGGGTGTTTTATCATCATTGCAAGTACGTGCTGCAGATCTCTTCTATTTCCCACTGTGTTGTATAGTTAGTATTAGGAACAGATTGTGGGATTAGGATTAAATAGGGAGCATTTCATCCACTACCAAAATATACAAGTCAGCTATTTGTAGAGGCAAATAATATTAGGTAGTACCAGCATATACAAAACCATTTTCTTTGGAGCTACATAATATTTTTAACACCACAAAATAATATTCATCAGTGCCAGAATACAGTAACATCCATTTTAAAAGCTAATTGCTAAATAATATTCCTTGTCTATTGCTTAAATACCTAATATTTCTCAAGCAGCTATGGAAACGTGACTATTTACCAGTAATTTCCCTGAGTCTGCTGTTGGCGTGTCTCATAGAGCCGATGTAAAAAAAATTGCAAAAATTTTTTAGTGGTTTAATAAATAGCGTATCTTTATCTAGCAGTTGTGCAACTTGTGCAATCCGGGTAGAGATAAAGTAAGCAAACATCACAATTTACCAGTGACAATAATTTTCATTTCTCCTCTCTTGCAGTGTGTCAGCAAGGCAATATAAAACAAAATTATAATTTTCTATTGGTTTAATAAATAGCGCATCTTTATCTAGCAGTTGTGCGACTTGCACAATCCGGGTACAGATAAATTAAGCAAACATCACAATTTACCAGTGGAAATAATTTTCAGTAGTCTGCTGTTTCAGTGTGTCAGCAAGGCAATATAAAAAAAATTATAATTTTCTATTGGATTAATAAATAGCGTATCTTTAGCTAGCATCTGTGTGACTTGCGCAAAACCTGCAGAGATACGCAAACGAGACTATTTACTTCTAATTTACATCAGTCTGCTGTTGCCGTGTATAATAAAGCTGAGATCTGAAAAAAAATAGCCACACATTGCTAGGTACGGTGACTTTGTACATAAGACCTTTGCGAGGGTACTTGTAAAAAATGAAGCCAGTATTTTTTTTTTCTTAAGCATAATGCATTTAGTTTGAGAAAGGTTGATGTCAAGGGATGTGGATGTGGTGGTGCCCACCAAGGCCATGTGACAGATCTGATGGTGACTGTTTCTCGTTCTAGCTTCCTATAAAAATTTGGTCAGCGCCCTGCACTAATAAACGAACCCAGACAAGTGTGAGGCTGTTGTGGGTTGGATGGCAAACAAAGGCTCCAGTGTGTTCACAAGCAGCACCACAAAGTATTCCACATGGTCCAGTCTCAGTAGCCAAGAGGCTTGGCCTCTGAATCCTCAACCTGATTTTCCTTCCTCCCACTATCAAGAGTTCCAAGAGACATATGACCCCAATGCTGGCCACTCTGAGGAACTGTTTACGTTACCTTGTAATTTGTTAGGCCTCTCAACGTGTACCACTAAAGAGGGTCATGAGGAGGTGGAGTGCAGTGATGCCCAAACATTTGAGCACCCACGGCCAGGAGAAAGCCACATTGGGAAAGGTCAATTCATGTCTGAACAGGTGGAGGACAATCATGATGCACAGTTGCCATCAGTTCAGCCTGAAATTGCAACTCAGAAGGAGGATCACATAGAAGAATTGGAAGATGATGTGGTCGATGATGAGGCCACTGATCCATCCTGGCACAGTGGTACGCCTACCGAGCACAGGAGTGCAGAGAGGGATGGATTTGTAGCATGAAAACAGGCAAGAAGAGGCAGTAGTTTGACCAGAGGAGAACTCGGTCAACTGTTCCACAGAGCCCCCCATTTGGATAGATAACAGGACAAGGGTGCTTTGTTCCCCTGTATGGCAGCTTTTTTCTGAAATTCCTTCAGACAAAACAACTGTAATTTGCAGCATCTGCCAAACAAGGCTAAGAAGAGGCAAGTACACTGCCAACCTGAGCACCACCAGCATGCAAAAGCACATGGCAGCGAAGCACACCCAGAAGGTGGGTGGATCGTCTGGGTACAAAATCTGTGTCTGGGGGTGAAACCACTGCCCCTTCCCCTGTGTTACAGCCTTCGCAATCTGCTGACCATGAAACAGATGCTCATGATGAGCCAGTGTACTCGTTGCTCGGGTTTTCCCGAGCACGCTTGGGTGTCCTCCGAGTATTTGTTAGTGTTCGGAGATTACGTTCTCATCGCGGCAGCTGAATGATTTACAGCTACTAGACAGCTTGATTACATGTGAGGATTCCCTAGCAACCAGGCAACCCCCATATTTACTCAGCCTGGCTAATAGCTGTAAATCATTCAGCTGAGGTGATGAAACACTAACAAATACTTGGAGGTCACCCAAGCGTGCTTGGGAAAACCCAAGCAACGAGTACACTCTCTCATCACTAGTGCTACCTCCTGCCCACAACCTGCAGTTGCACAGACACAACTGTCAGCAACTACATCCGGTTCATTGTCCAGCGCAGCGTTCAGTTGTCCCTGCTCTAGACGTTTCCCAGAAAGCAGAAATATCCACCCTCCCGCAGGCAGAAACGCTAGTCACCCACATTGCCAGATTGCTAGCCCTGGAAATGTTGTTTCAACTTGTGGGAACTGAGTCTTTCCACTATCACTTGGGGGTGGCAGCCCCACGGTACTTGATTCCCAGCCACCACTATTTTTCTCGGTGTGCCATCCCCACGTTGCATAAGCACGTTACACAATATCAGCTGTGCTCTGGCTAATGCTTTCAAAGAGAAGGTCCACTTAACCACATACAGCACATGTGGACAAGTTCTTCTGGACAGAGATGACACATTTCCCTAACGGCACACTGCATGTTACCTGGTGGAGTTAGGGACAGCGTCAAAGGCTGGGACATCACACATCTTACCCACTACAAGCGGGCTAAACTTCCATCAAGTTTCCATCAAGTTTTCAGTCTCTTTGTATTCCAGTTCCTGTCCCTCCTCCTCCTCATCCTCAGCGAAACTAGCCTCGCCATCACTCCCCAGCTGGGAAGTCTGCAGCACTGTCTTGATGAAGCGGCAGCACGCTCTACTGAAGCTCATCTGTTTAGGTGATAAAGCTCACAATGCAGCCGAGCTGTTGAAAGGGATAAAAGAACAGACCAATCAGTGGCTCTCCCCATTGAACCTCCAACCAGGTCTGGTTGTGTGCGATAATGGGCGTAACTTGGTGGCAGCTTTAAAGCTCGGCAAGCTGGTACACTCTCTATGTATGGTCCACATGCTGAACTTTGTTGTACAGTGGTTTTAAAAACGTACTCTGACTTGCCGGACCTACTTGCCAAGGTACGCTGTGTTGGCTCACATTTCCGAAAGTCATCTCAGGATTTTGCCGGTCTAGCTTTGCTGCAGCAGCGTTTTAATTTGCCTCGCCACTGACTGATTTCTGACCTGCCCACAAGCTGGAATTCGACCTTTCATATGCGGTGAAGGCTAGAGCAGCAGAGGGCAGTGTCTGAATTCCAGCTTCTCAATGCCTGTCAGAGTAACACTCAGTCCCCACACAAAACAACTGCCGAGTGGGTGTGGATCTCTGAAATATGTGAGGTCCTTCAAAACTTTGAGTACTGCACCAAGATAGTGGATGCTGATGATGTTATTATCAGCGTAACCAACCTTCTTTTCTGTCTATTAAAAAGTTTGCTGCAGAATCTCAAAGAGGAAGCTTTGAGTGCCGAGCAGGTGACTATAGAGCAAGGTTTTACAGTGGCTGATACCACATAGCTGAGCCTCACACAATATTGTCAGGCCACATTGGGTGATGAAAAGGAACAGGAGGATGAGGAGGAACAGTTTTTGGTCTGCACTACAGTGGGGACTCCCAGTCCCAGCTTCATGTCTGTCCAGCATGGATGGCCTTAAGAGGAGGAAGAGAAGAGGCTATGCGTCATGAGGAGGAGAGGATGGTTAGTGTTTTTCCTTGTGAGGACACTGAACGTTTAACTCTTTGTAGTCTGCCACACATGGCACAGTTCATTTCCAGCTGCCTTTTCCAAGACCCTCATGTGACACACATTTTGTCTAACATGAAATACTGGCAATGCACCTTTCTTGATCCACGGTACAAGGAGAAATTTGCTTCTCTCCTGTCCGGGGCAGTCATGCCATTTTCAATGCATGCATGCCAGAGGTCCTTTGTGGAAGTCTTGTTAAAAAGATTACCCTCAGACACCGCTGCTGGCAGAGGTACCGGCTCTTTTCACCCACAAGGATTGCAGGGGAGGGCCACGTACACCAGGTGCAACTCAGGAGAGGGGGGAGAAATGTCCACCAACTGGGCCATTTTTATGAAACTGTCATATCATCAAGGGCTATCTGTGGATGTAAATATGACAAGGAAGGAGAAGTTGACCAAGATGGTCAAGGACTACTTAAGAGACCATACCAGCATTCTTCCTGATTCTTCAGTGCCCTTTAACTATTGGTTGCTTAAGCTGCATACTTGACCCAACATTTCCTTGGAGGTGCTGCCATGCCCTGCCTCAAGTGTGTGGTCTGAGCTGGTTTTTAGTTCGGCCGGTGGAATCGTAACGGATAGGCGCAGACAGCTGTTAACGGAAAATGCAGACAGACTGACTGTTCTAGAAACTGAACAAGGACTGGATTTACTCTGGCTTTGTAAGCTCTATGGATGACAGCAACATCATGTAAATCAGCCCAAATGTTTTTTTTTGGGAAGTTGTCTTAATGTCTATCCCTTACCACCTAAACCCATTTTGTTCAGTAAATTCCCTCCTCCTCCTGCTTCTGCAAAAAGTACTTAGTGGTCATCAATGTATACTGTACCCCACGTGGGTAATGTTTAATTTTTACTTTTTGAAAACTGCACATTGTGCAATGGTGAAACTTGTACTCCCTACCTCTACCTATTGTAATAAATGCTAAATGTATTATGAGATCCCCATCACAGCCTCTTTCAGCATGTATGATATAGACCCATTGGGTTAATTTTTGGAAAACTTTGCACATTGTGCAATGGTGAAACTTGTACTCCCTACCTCTACCTCTTGTTATAACATCTAAATGTATTGTGAGATCCCTATCATGGCCTCTTTCAGTCTGTATGATACAGACCCCTTAGGGTAATTTTTGGAAACCTTTGTACATTGTGCAAAGGTCAAATTTCTACTCTCAATCTCTATATATTCTATTATAATTTTTTATGATGTTGCCCTTCTCATGGTCTCTTTAAGCATGTATCTGATAGCCTGATTTTGATTTTTGGGTCTGCACTTGGACATTTTGGAACATGAATGCATTAGTATGGTTCACACAATTTTTCAGGTTTCAGCCTTACACAAAATAATAATATAAACAATAAAACATGTTCAATTTGCTGCTAGTTCGAAAATCTTACCCACACATCCCTTTATAAAGGGAAATTCAACATTTTACATCTGTTAGCATATACCATATACAGTTAGGGCCAGAAATATTTGGACAGTGACACAATTTTCGCGAGTTGGGCTCTGCATGCCACCACATTGGATTTGAAATGAAACCTCTACAACAGAATTCAAGTGCAGATTGTAACGTTTAATTTGAAGGGTTGAACTAAAATATCTGATAGAAAATGTAGGAATTGTACACATTTCTTTACAAACACTCCACATTTTAGGAGGTCAAAAGTAATTGGACAAATAAACATAACCCAAACAAAATATTTTTATTTTCAATATTTTGTTGCAAATCCTTTGGAGGCAATCACTGCCTTAAGTCTGGAACCCATGGACATCACCAAACGCTGGGTTTCCTCCTTCTTAATGCTTTGCCAGGCCTTTACAGCCGCAGCCTTCAGGTCTTGCTTGTTTGTGGGTCTTTCCGTCTTAAGTCTGGATTTGAGCAAGTGAAATGCATGCTCAATTGGGTTTAGATCTGGAGATTGACTTGGCCATTGCAGAATGTTCCACTTTTTGGCACTCATGAACTCCTGGGTAGCTTTGGCTGTATGCTTGGGGTCATTGTCCATCTGTACTATGAAGCGCCGTCCAATCAACTTTGCAGCATTTGGCTGAATCTGGGCTGAAAGTATATCCCGGTACACTTCAGAATTCATCCGGCTACTCTTGTCTGCTCTTATGTCATCAATAAACACAAGTGACCCAGTGCCATTGAAAGCCATGCATGCCCATGCCATCACGTTGCCTCCACCATGTTTTACAGAGGATGTGGTGTGCCTTGGATCATGTGCCGTTCCCTTTCTTCTCCAAACTTTTTTCTTCCCATCATTCTGGTACAGGTTGATCTTTGTCTCATCTGTCCATAGAATACTTTTCCAGAACTGAGCTGGCTTCTTGAGGTGTTTTTCTGCAAATTTAACTCTGGCCTGTCTATTTTTGGTATTGATGAATGGTTTGCATCTAGATGTGAACCCTTTGTATTTACTGTCATGGAGTCTTCTCTTTACTGTTGACTTAGAGACAAATACACCTACTTCACTGAGAGTGTTCTGGACTTCAGTTGATGTTGTGAACGGGTTCTTCTTCACCAAATTAAGTATGCGGCGATCATCCACCACTGTTGTCATCCATAGACACCCAGGCCTTTTTGAGTTCCCAAGCTCACCAGTCAATTCCTTTTTTCTCAGAATGTACCCAACTGTTGATTTTGCTACTCCAAGCATGTCTGCTATCTCTCTGATGGATTTTTTCTTTTTTTTCAGCCTCAGGATGTTCTGCTTCACCTCAATTGAGAGTTCCTTTGACCGCATGTTGTCTGCTCACAGCAACAGCTTCCAAATGCAAAACCACACACCTGGAATCCACCCCTGACCTTTTAACTACTTCATTGATTACAGGTTAACGAGGGAGACGCCTTCAGAGTTAATTGCAGCCCTTAGAGTCCATTGTCCAATTACTTTTGGTCCCTTGAAAAAGAGGACGCTATGCATTACAGAGCTATGATTCCTAAACCCTTTCTCCGATTTGGATGTGGAAACTATCATATTGCAGCTGGGAGTGTGCACTTTCAGCCCATATTATATATATAATTGTATTTCTGAACATGTTTTTGTAAACAGCTAAAATAACAAAACTTGTGTCACTGTCCAAATATTTCTGGCCCTAACTGTACTTCTCATATACACAGCACTCCAGTAGGTGGGTGGAACACCTCGGTACAAAATCTGTATCTGATGGTGAAATCACTTACCCTTCCCTTGTATTACGTCCATCCTAATCTGCTGTCCATGAAGGAGGCGCTGATGCCTCCTGCCTACAACCTGCAGTTGCACAGACTCAACAGTCAGCAACCATGTCCAGTTCGTTGTCTCAATGCAGCGTTCACTTGTCCCTTGTCAGCATATATCTCTGTTCACAAATTGTTAATTAGATAGGGCATACATATTTGTTAGAAAATTATTTTGTCTGGTGCTGGATAAAGTCGATTGTTGACTTTTTTCCAGTCTCCTAAATTAGACTTCTGTCTCTTTATTAAACTGTTGTTTCCCTTACATTTTCTAAATTTGGGTCCTTACAAAATATGGTGGTGGTGTATTGGCTAGATTATGTATATTTTAAGCACATCTAAGTGACTGGTTTAATACGCTTCACAGACCTATTCAGGCCGCAGCCTCACACATATTGGAACATGGTCATTGCCACACTAAGGCCTTTACTTGAGCTCTGTAGCACTGCCTGTCACCGGAGTAATACACTCTACAGACCTCAACACTCTCTGTGACATATCTTGTAATTTCTCCATTGTTGCTCAAAACTATGCAAAAGATACATTCTGCCTGGTTGGGTAGTTTCCAGTAGAACAGCGTATGCTTGTGCAGATTGGTCAATGGCACTCCTGTCTCTTTTCCTTGAGTAGGCTTCTACCAAGTAAAATGAGGCTTGTACATGTTCCTGACTTGGGCTTCAGACCTGACATACTGACCGCAATACAGGCCTTCGCTTGCATACATATAGTCAGAATTTAATTCTATTGCTTTTGGTGTCTGGTAGAATCCAATTTATTAACACTGATCATACAGCTCCTCCAACTCTTGTATATTTACCTTACAGTGGCTTCACCCGCTATGACAGTTGTTCCATTGGGATCGGGTGGCAAAAATGAACAGTGGAGGGTCTTTACCAAACTCAGGTTTCATGGCACCTGCTGGCAGTCTGCAAATTGGAAGCGAGGGCCACATGAATGGACCTGGTGGTGGTGGAGATGCCAGGGGTCTCGGAAAATGGTGTTTGGTATCTACAAACTCACAATGCCCCGAGAATCATAATGACAGGTCAGTTTTAGCATTTAGTGAACATGGCAAAATAGCAAAGCAAAAAAACAATTGCGGAATTGTATTTTTTTTGCAATTTCACCTCATTTTGATCTTTTTTCCCATTTTCCAGTACACTATAGGGCAAGGGTGTCATTCTAAAGTACAACTCGCCCCACAAAAATCAAGGTCTCACGTGGCCATATTGACGAAAAAATAAGTTATGGCTCTGGGAAGTAGGGGAGAAAAAACAAATGCAAAAACGGAAAAAACCCAAGGTGGTGAAGGGGTTAAGGAGTGTTCAGTGTTTGCATATGGTCAGTCCTCATTACACTAATCTGATCAAACGGTAAGGGAGTGATTTAATGGCTAATCAAAATACAATAAGCTAGAACTAAATTACACTGAAATCAGAAAGCAAATGAACCTGTCTCAAGACTATGCTTCTGAATTTAGCAAGTAGATGGAAGATTAAACAGCTAACCAAACATTCCTCAAATTACTTTTGAGGTAACAAAGTCATTTATTTAAAAGTTTAGACAGGAGGTGAAAAAAAGTAAAATAAATCCAGATAAAAATAATCAGTTGTGGTATTATTGTACTAATATTTCATAATAATGTGTTATTATAGGCTTTATTTCTGAACAATGGAATAAATACAAGTGAGTTTTATTTACTCTGCTATGACATGACTGATGGTCCAGATCCTACTAAATGTCCTTAATGATTTTTACAAACTCTTCTGCACATCTTAATGTGCATGCAATGACACATCAGCCATTCTATGTTATGGCATGGAATTATGTCAGACATGTTTTCAGGATCCTTCTTTGTCGGAACCTTCTTTAAAGGGAACCTGTCACCCCCAAAATCGATGGTGAGGTAAGCTCACTGTCATCAGGGGCTTATCTACAGCATTCTGTAATGCTGTAGATAAGCCGCCGATGTTACCTGCAAGAGGAGAAAAAGAGGTTATATTATGCTTACCCAGGGGCGGTCCTGCTTCGATGGGTGTCTCAGGTACAGAACAGCGCCTCCCATCCTCATTCCATGATGTCCTCTTCTGGTCTTCACGCCGCGGCTCCGGCGCAGGCGTACTTTGTCTGCCCTGTTGAGGGCAGAGCAAAGAACTGCAGTGCACAGGCGTCGGAAAGGCCAGAGGAGGGGAGAAGGGAAGGGAAAGGAGGGGGGAGGGGGAAAGGGAAAACTGGAAAGGGGAACTCACCTGAATGGAGGGGTGCAAGGTAATATGGGTAAAGGCTCACTACTTTGTCTGTGAAGAAAAGGAGAAATTAGATCAACAAATTACGTTCGTGGTTCAGACCCTTAGGGGAAGTGTCTGTAGGGTATGCATCCAAAAGGACTCTCTTTGTTGTAGGAGTTTTATATGGCTCCCACCACATCCTGGCCTTGGTACCGATTCGATAATTTGAAATCTGAGTTGTGAGACAGTATGTCTGGCATTTGAGAAATGGACTGGTAAAGGAAGCCATGTCTTACCACATCTGATTGTGGATTTGTGGTTTGCGATTCAATCTCTGATGTGTTGTGTTGTCTCCCCTACATATAGACGACCACATAGACATTTCACCACATAAACCACAAAATTGGACTCGCAAGTGTAATAGCCCTTGATTGGATAGGACTTACCCGTCCTGGGGTGGACGACCATATCGGACTTAATGACGTTTGAACAGGCAGTGCAATTGAGACAGGGAAATGTGCCCCATCTTGCTGTACTCGAGAATTGTTGGGTTGGTTTTTTAAGAGTGCCACCAATGTTAACCCGGATAAGGTCATCCCTAATATTTTGAGGTCTCCTGCTGCACATAATTGCCTGGGATTTGAAGGTTTCAATGGATGGCTAAGCCTTAGTTAGGAGGGGCCAGTGTCTACGGATAGTGGAATGAATTTTGGACATGAAAGGGTGATAAGTATGTACAAATGGAATGCGTTCAGTTTTGTGTGTAGGAGGGTCTAGAGGTGGTGGATTCAAAACTCTCTGTCTCAGCTGTGAGTAGATCAGGTGGGTAGGAGAAGACTATTGCGGTCAGTTGGTTCAGTGTAGAGATCTGTTGGAAGGTGGCCTTGATGGTCCTTGCACACAAGTGTATCCAGGAATGTTATCCTATGACTACTGTGGTTAAGCGTGAATTGTAGTTCATGTCTGATAGAATTGAGGACTGTAAGGAAGTCATTGAGAGAGTCAAGAGGGCCATGCCAGATTCAAAAAATATCGTCGATATATCTACTCCAACATCTGCAGTGTTTAAGAAAGAGTGCATGATTGTATACAAACAGCTCCTCAAAATGTATTTCTTTACAGTCCTCAATTCTATGAGACCTGAACTACAATTCATGCTTAACCACAGTAGTCGTAGGATCCGATTCCTGGACACACTTGTCTGCATGGACCCTCAAGGCCACCTTTCAACAGACTTCTATACTGAACCAACTGACCGCAATAGTCTCCTGTATTCTAGTTGCCATCCCAAACCCACTAGGAACAGCCAACCAAGGTCCTTATACCAAAGAGTAGCTAGGATCATTAGTGACAAAACCATCTTGCCCACCAGACTCAAAGAGATGTCAGACAAATTCCAGGAAAGGGACTACCCACCAGATCTCAAAACTGAGACACAGAGGGTGTTGAATCCACCACCTCTAGACCCTCCTACACACAAACCTGAACGCATTCCATTTGTACATACTTATCACCCTTTCATGTCCAAAATTCATTCCACTATCCATAGACACTGGCCCCTCCTAACTAAGGGCTTATCCATCCATTGAAGCCTTCAAATCCCAGGCAACTATGTGCAGCAGGAGACGTCAAAACATTAGGGATGACTTTATCCAGGCTGACATCGGTGGCACTCTTAAAAAACCAACCCAACAATTCTCGAGTACAGCAAGATGGGGCACATTTCCCTGTCTCAATTGCGCTGCCTGTTCAAACATCATTAAGTCCGATATGGTCATCCACCCCAGGACAGGTAAGTCCTATCCAATCAAGGGCTATTACACTTGCGAGTCCAATTTTGTGGTTTATGTGGTGAAATATCCATGTGGTCGTCTATATGTAGGGGAGACAACACTACACATCAGAGATAGAATCGCAAACCACAAATCCACAATCAGATGTGGTAAAACATGGCTTCCTTTACCAGTCCATTTCTCAAATGCCAGACATACTGTCTCACAACTCAGATTTCAAATTATCGAATTGGTACCAAGGCCAGGATGTGGTGGGAGCCATATAAAACTCCTTCAACAAAGAGAGTCCTTTTGGATGCATACCCTACAGACACTTTCCCCCAAGGGTCTGAACCACGAACATAATTTGTTGATCTAATTTCTCCTTTTCTTCACAAACAAAGTAGCGAGCCTTTACCCATATTACCTTGCCCCCCTCCATTCAGGTGAGTTCCCCTTTCCTGTTTTCCCTTTCCCCTCTTTTCCCCTCCCCCTCCTTTCCCTTCCTTTCTCCCCTTGTTTTGTCTCTACCCCTTCCTGTGGTTCGCCTGTTTCTACCCCTTATCACCACATCACATTTCACACATACCTGCAACTTCATACTCTTATATCATTACTAACAACATGGGGATTTGATGCCTCTATTTTATCTGACTGGTTACCATGATCACCTCACTGCATCTACATCTGTATAATAAAGTCTTCACAAGCATCTATCAAGAGTGTGCTGTGATGGAACATTACTCAATTACGCGGATTGCCATCCCACTTCACTAGCTACTCGTATCTCAGGAAGAGTGCTCACCACACTACCCATCTAGCTCTTGTAAATCAAGCAGCAACTCTTCCCTCTGAGCTATTCATCTTGCTGGGCAGTTCCTTGCTAACCTAGCACCTGTGTTGTTTCTGATTTTCTCCGCTCTGCTTTCCTGATCAGGTCAGTTCATAACAAATATTCTGGTTCTACGAGAAGAACTGTCTCCACTCTCTACTGTATTTTACTTAAAAAGATGGGATGGCAAATTTCTACTTTCATCTCACTTATTGAATAAAAAGACTTCTATCACAATCTCCAAGGTTTACTTCAATTGAAGGATATGGCACAGATAATTATTAGTGATGAGCGAATAGTGAAATATTCGGATTTGGGAAAGTCGGCGCAAATAATTTCTAATATCTGTGTATTTGTACCGAATTACGAACCCAATACAAGTCAACAAGAAAGCCGAATATTTTTCTGCTGGGCCCAACAAACAGGTCTGGGGGCATGAGAAAAAAGCTGAAATGGATGGGAAAGTACTAAAACTATATGGGAACAGCATGAACAAGATACCTTCTGACTCACATATGGTATCTGGGAATAATGTTGTCAGACGATTGCGCTTGTTTTACGGAGTTTTAAGGCTATGTGCACACGTTGCGGATTTGTGTGCGGATTTTTACTCACTGTTTTTGCAAAATCCGCAGGTAAACTTCACTGCGGATTACCTGCAGATTTGTCACGGATTTACCGCAGTTTTTGTGCAGTTTTTGTGTGGATTCCACCTGCGGATTCCTATTGAGCAGGTGTAAATTGCTGCGGAATCCGCACAAACAATTGACATGCTGCGGAAGAAACACCTCCGCGTTTCCGTGCGTTTTTTTCCACAGCATGTGCACTGCACATTTTGTTTTCCATATGTTTACATGGTACTATACAACACATGGAAAACAGCTGCAGATCCACAGCGTCAAATCCGCTGCGGATCTGCAGCAAAATCTGCACCGTGTGCATATAGCACAAAAGGACATACCAAACAAACCAACTTTTTTTTTTTAATCGGAAAAATGCTAAGAAACCTTTTTTCCCTTCATAATTACTTATATATAATGCAAAATTAAAAAAAATGTAAACCTCTCCTTTAGCATATGTCCAGATGGAGCGTTTTGGCATTAGTTTTCCCTTTCACATTTGTGAGGGCTCTCACTCTTACATTTGGGAGGTCCCTCCCTCATGCCAAATAGTTAGCAAGATAGTGGAATTCATATCCCCGATCCCTTTACAAAGCCATTTCAAACAAGCCCATTTGAATTTTGGGTATCGCCTGCCAGCACCACCATGTCCATCGTCATGTCATTATGCGGCCCTCGCTTACAATTTGCAGAGTGCCAGTAGGTGCTGTTAAACCTGAGTTTGGTAAGGACCCTCAGGTGGCCATATATCATACATTTGGGAGAGCTCTCACTCCTACATTTCAAGGCTGCAGTTATCCCGATTGCTTGTTAACCTTTTTCTACCACACTTTTTCTTTTCACTCAACTTTCTATTAATATGCTTGGATACAACACTCTATGAACTGCCAGCTTCTTTAGCAATGACCTTTTGTGGCTTACGCAAGCAGCTATAGTGTGATGTAATCAACACTATTTAAGTACCCTCAGGGTTATCAATGAAATATAGCTAGTAGGATATCCCAATAATAAAACATAACCTTTAATACATAGATTAAAACCTGGACAACCAACCAAAATCACAAACGTCCAAAAAATCAAAAAGTGCTCATGTGAACCAGTGCTCAAAAGATAAAAATTGGTTTGGTCTCACTAATAAAGACGGACGGGTGGTCACAGTAGTATTTCTCTCCGTCTCCTTAGCTGACAGTTGGTGGTCCAGATGCAAGGGTGGGGATTGGGGGTAGGGTTTTTCCTTATCTTCCCTGTTGTTCCCTATTGTTCCCCGTTTAGACTCCGGTCTTAACAAGGACAGGCCCCAAGTGATCTCTAACTATGGACACCACCAATAGATAAATATGTTCAATATTCTCCTCCCAACGCGTTTCATATACGATACCGGAGACTCATCAGGGGAGTTGGATGAAAGTTGGTGCCAACGAGGCACTAAAGATAGTCCAACATATGTCCGTACATATTACAGGTCCCGCCGTGGCTGAGTACCCATAAGTCAAATTAGCCATCTGTGTTTGCAGCCTAGAGTCAATGACCCTGCAGGCGTACCCCTTTTTATATCATGCCCAGGGTTGTAGTTCCCCCCTCAGCGTGTGATCTCACGTGTAATTACGTATACCCACTACCCATGTCCATCCCTGATCAAAGTCAGGGGTGGGGATTATTGTGGGACCAGGTTTACTCACGGATCAAACGGGCGCCATGCTTCCCTGCCTGGCTTTCTTGTGCATGGCTTGTGCTCCAGACACTAGAACATATTCTAACCGGAAGTTGTGATGCCATCTTGTATGTGTCACTTCCGGTAATTTGCGTCCAGCTAACAAATCTCTTCCATGCGTTCCACCATTGGAACGCACTTCTGCCGGTAGTGACCACGCAGTCTTAGACGCGTCACTACCAAAGACTGGGCACAGCAGAATAATTAAAAACGAAACAGCATACAGTGACACTGAAACCGGGAAGTATTCAGATAGCTGGGGGGTATTTTATTCACTAGTATGCTCTATATTTGAAAAAGATCCGAAGATCTAGTTGTCACATATTCTCATTCCTGCATGCCAGTATATATGGCGTCGCGTCGCTTCCCTAATGTCATCGCTAGTTCTATAATGGCAAGAGGGTATGCAGCCACAAATATATCCACACGATTTGCCTCAAAGGGAGGCGGGCTCCCAACAGAATTAGCTTCATCCACAAAAGACACAAATATTCAATAACATATAACATAAAGGTTGAGTCCATTTTATATTACTGAATAGCAATCCCAAGAGTTTCACTGGTTTTCAACCCTCAAAGGAGAGTACCAGAATAAATCATAATATGAGGGATAGCTACATACGGACAGGGGGGATAATCCCTTTCCACATGTCAGCGTCGACACATTATGTTTTGTTTTCTTTGGTGGTTCCTTATGGTGACATTCCCATACCATAATCTAATCCATCTGCAGTGGCCAAGTATCAAATACCCTGCCCTGTACTGAATGCCAATAAATGGAGTAATATCCCCAGTGTACAAAGCAAGAGAGGTAGATGGGGGGGTGCGGGGAGGGAGAAAGAAAAGGAGGAGAGAATTAGGCCATGTTCACACGTTCCTGATTTCCCTGCTGTTTTTTCTGCACTAAAAACCGCAGCTCTTGGCAGAAAACGCAGGTGCGTTTTTTGGTGCGTTTTTGGTGTGTTTTTTGGTGCGTTTTTTGATGCGGTTTTTAGTGCGGTTTTTTATGCAGTTTTCTCTGCAGATTGTCTGTGTTTGACACAAATAAAGCTTACTGCAGTGGGGGAAAAAAAATAAAATAAAATGATGTCATTTCCTTGTCCAACCCTTTTCTTCTTCCATCCTCCATTTTGGGACTTAACACACCAAAATGAGTGGACGTGTTTTTAATGACAGCGCTCTGCAGAGTGCTGAGCGTAGGCCAGATCACAGCCCGCGGATCCAGCTCCGCACGCCACACCGGATTGCGATCCTGGGGTTGATTCTTCTAATCCTGAATCGTCATACACGTCAGGTAAGCAGATGTCTGTTTGTTTTATATATTGGGTTATGGGTACATGTCCACGTTCTGGAAACGCTGTGTGTTTGGCGCTGCGTGGGGCCGCAGCGTCAAACATGCAGCGTCCAGATGTAACAGCATAGTGGAGGGGATTTCATGAAATCACGTGTCCACTGTGTGTCATCCGTCAGCCCTGCGACTCCGCACATGCTGCGCGTCTTTTATGATCACAGCATGTCCGTGTTCCTTGCAGAGAAGCTGCGGCTCAGCAAGGAATAAAACAGGGCCCTATGCGTGGGGTGCGATGATGCCGGATTTGTACAATGAACACATCTGGCATCATTGCGTCCCAGAAGGGGGTGGGGCTTTGCACATAGCGGCTTTGGCGCTCCGACGATAACGATGGCCATCCTGAACGTGGACACGTACCCTTACATATTCCGCATTGCTTTCCAGGCATGTTTGATATATTTTTCTCATCGTTGTGTTTTACAAAATATATATATATATTTTTATTTATTTTAGAGGCAGCGGCGGCAGAGAAGGCGTGCACAGAAAAGAATGTGGGTGCACCCTCTTGTAGCAGAGCGCACAGAGAAGGGGCACTTTTATGTCCTTTACAATGATTTGAGGAGGTAAGTTGACATATATTGAACGACAAATTTACCTTTTTTTGCTAACAATGTAACTTGTGAAGTAACCCTTTTTTGTGTTTCTTTTTCAATTTTCAGATATCCGGACAAATTTATATCTTTTTGTCGGCTACCAATTCTGGCATTTCGACAGACTGCTCACCATCCTGGCACCCCATTTGACACTGCAAGACACAGTGATGAGGAAGTCCATCTCTGCAGAGGAAAGGCTGCTCATCACCTTGCGGTAAGTAACAATTTTTTTGTTGGAATGTCGTTAGGTCTCTATTTTACACGTCTCTGTGTCCAGTATGTGTGATTAAACCCACCCACCCCTCTTGTTGGACGGGGAGCACACATACACACACACACACATGAGAAACGGCCGAGTGTTGCATGGTAATCCCTGGCCCTGCCGCCTGCACTCTGGAGCGTAGTGTGCACCCACATACCAATACATGGAGCCGCACGCTCCACAACGGAGTGCATGCAGCAGGTCCGGGGATTACCTTGCAACACTCGGTCATATCTCGCATGTGTGTGTGCACAAGTCCCATCAGTCCTTTTTTTAGTTTGTTTACACCCTTTGTGTTGTGCCGGGTGTTAATGCCATCATTATTGAATGCTTAACATAACACATGAATGGTGCTGGACGCATATTATAGCGGCCTTAACTTGTGACATGTTGTAATTACCTATTTGTGTGACACTTCTAATTTTCTTTTTTGTTTCTTTGCAGATTTTTGGCCACAGGAGAGAGCTATACATCCCTGCACCTCCAATTTAGAGTTGGTAAATCTACCATCTCTAACATTGTGAGGTGTACATGTACCGTCATCTGGCAGAAGTTGCAGCCTATAGTGATGCCTTCCCCAACCGAGGAGACTTGGCTGCAGGTTGCAGCAGGCTTTCAGTCTGTGGCCAATTTCCCAAACTGCATAGGTGCAGTCGATGGTAAACATGTAAGGGTTCAGCAGCCCCCACGATCAGGATCACGCTTCTTTAATTATAAGAAGTATTTTTCAGTGGTCCTGATGGCGGTGGCTGATGCCCATTACAAATTTGTTGCCATTGATGTTGGTGCCTATGGTAGTACTGGGGATTCTCGGGTGTTGCGAACGTCACAGATTGGGATGCAAATTCTTCAAGATGGCGGAACGCTCCCAGCCCCAAGACCTTTGCCGGGTTCCACACATCTAGTGCCCTTTGTGATGGTATCGGATGAGGCGTTTCCCTTAACGACAACACTGCTGCGCCCAACCCACGAAGGGGACTGGATGCCCGACGGAGGATTTTTAATTATCGGCTGAGTCGTGCACGCAGATATGTGGAATGCACCTTTGGGATCATGACCAGTCAGTGGAGGATCTTTCACACTGCCATTCAGTTGGGCACAGACACCGTTGATGCTGTGATAAAGGCTTGCTGTGTACTCCTCAACTATGCTCGTGAGTACAACACTGACGTAGATGTGGAGTAACAGCAGCCAGAATTTAATCCAGTGGTCAACGGGGGTCTGGGCAGGCCGTCCAACTCTGGTGTGCGTGTGAGAGAATCCTTCACTGACTACTTTATGAGTCCTGAAGGTGCCGTGCACTGGCAATACTCCTGTGCTGGTGTTGAGCAGCCTGACCAGCAGAGAAGGATGCATCTACACTGACCCTCCCCAAAAAGTTGCCGACATCGCTGCTAACTGTTGTGAAAAGATCCCGAAGAATGTGAATCGACAACAATCAACACAAAATTGTGTTTCAAAAATTTTTTTGGTCATGTTACCCCAAAAAAAAAAAATTTGGTTGTAATTTAAATAAAAAACATTTTTGGGCTTAATTTCTTTTGTTTCTTTGTATCTCCAAAAAATGGGGGGTGTTTTCATAAATTAACTGCAGTATGAGATATAGAATAGTTAACACATAACAGTAATACAACCCCCAAAACACTAATCGATTGCCCATATACCCAGGACAGCGTCCGACACAGAGGCCTTGTCCCCATTGTCTAAAAACAGAATATTTTTTGAAAAAAAATTTATTGTAACAAACACAAAATATTTGTAAATTTTATAAATTATTTTTCAATTTGAAACACATTAATTAAACAGCCCATTACAAAGCCAACGTGCAACTGGAGCTAGAAACAAAAGCTCAGGTCCGGACACCATACTCATAGATTGGTCTTGTCACAGATTGACAAAACTAAATGGAATTTTACTAAGAGATACTTTCCATTATATAGAAAAACACAAGAAAAAAGAAGTACATTATCTCAGCTAATCCTTAAAATTGTCAGTTTATTTAAAATATTAAAAATGAACAAAATATAACAGAAAAACCGTATTAATACAGAGATATTCGAATAATAGGGAACGGGTGCACCACAACATCCACTATCACATAACAGGAGGGGAGAAGGACATGAGTTGTCAAAGGAGTAATAATGTGTCCCTGTACATCTCTATTGAGACCTCCAGTGCCAGTACTCAGTTATATTTTTTACTCCTTTGACAACTCATGTCCTTCTCCCCTCCTGTTATGTGATAGTGGATGTTGTGGTGCACCTGTTCCCTATTATTCGAATATCAATACGGTTTTTCTGTTATATTATATTTTGTTCATTTTTAATATTTTAAATAAACTGATAAGTTTACCGATTATCAGATATGATGTACTTCGTTTTTCTTGTGGTTTTCTGTGCAACTGGAGCTGTAGCCCATTTTACTTTTAATGCAGATAGGTGTACTCGGGAGAATACAGGTAATTTGTTCCCTCTGTTTGAGAAGTTGGTCCCAGTTGCTGAGAACTTCCTCTATCTGCATAACTGCCTTGACTGTTGCCCAAATACTGTGGTCTTGCAGGTGTGTCCGGTGTTCTGTGTTGGGGCCTGAACAGTCCCAACACCCCCATCAGAACCTCGTTATATGGCAAAATAGGAGCAGGGCCCTCCAGAGCAGTGAGGGACATCTGGACCATAGACATGAAAAGAGACTGCCTATCCGGTGGCAGTGAGCGGGTCTTTCTTGCGACAGTTAATGAAAACGAATCGCAATGGTCGTCGCTAGAAGATTTTTTTTATAAAATCAAGGGTGTCCGAGGCAATTTGCACCGTTTGGTCCTCATTGTTCTTCTTTGTTTTTTTTTTCTTTTCTCTGCTGCCACCGGATAGGCAGCTCTCTCACAGCTTCTGCGGAATCAGATGCTTCAGCAGCTGCTGAAGCAGATGTGGATGCAGCAGCTGCTGAAGTGGATGTGGATTCAGCAGAAGCTGTGGGAATGGATGGAGAGATGATCCCTCCCACTCCAGAGGAACTGCCTGCTCCATCCTCAGTGTCGCTTTCATCCACATCAGCTGCTGACATGTTTCCTTCCGTCCTGTGGGGGGAAAAAAGATCATTAATAAAATTTTTCTAGGCTGCGAAGGATCAAATTTTTACATGCAGCAAATAGGCTGCTACTTAAACATTTTGGCCCACTATTTTGCTTGTGTAGTGATAAGGCGTGTTTTCATGTAAGTCATGCATTATCACCACATATTATATATAAATAATCTTGTGGAGTGGATTGTAAATTACCTTCGCAATGTCCGGCTGGTGACAATGAATTGGAGCTCTTCGCTAAAGAGAAAGGTTTTTTTACTCGGCGACGAGCCACTCTTAGCACAGTCATTTATAAACTTTGTGAATCTGTCCCTGATGGAGCGCCACCGTTGCCTCACATCTTTATCTACAAAAAAAAGGTTCCAAAAAACAACAACAATTTTTTAGAGATCTAAACAAATTATATTTTTAATAAAATCAAGGTTTGCTAAATAAATTTAATTATAATTACCAATTTGTCGTTGTGTTGCCCCTGGATGCTTGTCCCATTCCGGGAACATGTCACGCACAATTTTGTTCCATGCTAGCTCCCGATAATATTTGTCTTTGTACGATTCATTAGAAGGGTCCCACAGGGCCGGATAATCACGAACCTACAATGAATACAATAGTGTCATTTCATAATCTATAGAACGACAAAGTAATGTTACAGAAATGGTTTTAAAAAGTTGGAATATATTAAAGTAACCCCTAAATGAACCCAAGGACAAACTAAAAACACAAACACCAATAAAAACGTTCGTGTGCAGATGTTTTAAAACTAGCTCTGGCGCCGTTAATCCTGAGCGGCCCGTGCGCCAATCATCAAAATAAAGTAAAAAACCCACTATAAACTGAAATAGTTAGGGTAGGGTTAGGGGTAGGGATCATAACCCTAAAAGGGACCCTAACCCTAAAGGGATCCTAACCCTAGCCCTAACCCTAAAGGGATCCTACCCCTAACCCTAAAGGGATCCTAACCCTACCCCTAACCCTAGCCCTAACCCTACCCCTACCTCTAAAGGGACCCTAACCCTACCCCTACCTCTAAAGGGACCCTACCCCTACCCCTACCTCTAAAGGGACCCTAACCCTACCCCTACCTCTAAAGGGACCCTAACCCTACCCCTACCTCTAAAGGGACCCTAACCCTAACCCTACCCCTACCTCTTAAGGGACCCTACCCCTACCTCTAAAGGGACCCTAACCCTACCCCTAACCCTACCTCTAAAGGGACCCTAACCCTAACCCTAGCCCTAACCCTACCCCTACCTCTAAAGGGACCCTACCCCTACCTCTAAAGGGACCCTAACCCTACCCCTAACCCTACCCCTACCTTTAAAGGGACCCTAGCCCTAACCCTACCCCTAACCCTACCCCTAGCCCTACCCCTACCTCTAAAGGGACCCTAACCCTACCCCTACCTCTAAAGGGACCCTAACCCTACCCCTACCTCTAAAGGGACCCTAACCCTAGCCCTAAAACCCTAACCCTACCACTACCTCTAAAGGGACCCTACCCCTACCTCTAAAGGGACCCTAACCCTTCCCCTAACCCTACCCCTACCTCTAAAGGGACCCTAACCCTACCCCTAACCCTACCCCTACCTCTAAAGGGACCCTAACCCTACCCCTACCTCTAAAGGGACCCTAACCCTACCCCTAACCTTACCGCTAACCCTACCCCTAACCCTAACCCTAAAGGGATCCTAGGGTTAATGATAGGCTTGCTATTGTAAGGTGGCATTAAGCCCGGTTAATAATGGAGAGGCGTCAATAAGACGCCTATCCATTATTAATCCTATGAAAGGGTTACAATAATATATGGGGACCCCCGAAAAAAAAAATACGTAGGGTCCCCCTATATTTTGAGGCCAGAAAGGCTAGGCAGACAGCTGTGGGCCATTATTTGTGGCCTGGGAAGGGGTTAAAATACACATGGCTGTTCCCAGGCTATGAATATTAACCCACAGCTGTCTGCATAGCCTTTCTGGCACTAAAATATAGAGGGCCCCGAAAAAATAAGTGTTGGGGTCCCCCTATATTTTTAGGCCAGAAAGGCTAGGCATACAGCCGTGGGCCAATATTTGAGGCCCAGGAAGGGGTTAAAATACCCCTGGCTGTTCCCAGGCCATGAATATAAGCCCACAGCTGTCTGCGTAGCCTTTCTGGCACTAAAATATAGGGGGCCCCGAAAAAAAAAAGTGTTGGGGTCCCCCTATATTTTCAGGCCAGAAAGGCTACGCAGACAGCCGTGGGCTTATATTCATAGCCTAGGAAAGGGGCCATGGATATTTGCCCCCCCCCCCCCTGGCTACAAATATAAGCCCGCAGCCGCCCCGGAAAAGGCGCATCAAAAAGATGCGCCAATTCCGGCACTTAGCCCCTCTCTTCCCACTCCCGTGTAGCGGTGGGATATAGGGTAATGAGTGGTTAATGCCACCTTGCTATTTTAAGGTGGCATTAAGCCCGGTTAATAATGGAGAGGCGTCAATAAGACGCCTCTCCATTATTAATCCAATGAAAGGGTTAAAAAAAAACACAAACACTAGAAAACAAATATTTTAATGAAATAAAGACACCCACTTTTTGACCATATTTTATTGTACGCTCAATCCGTCCTGAAGACCCTCGACCTGAAAAAGACGCAAAATAAAAAAACAAATTCATACTCCCTGGCCCTGTCCGCAGACATCCATCGAGGGTCCCACGAAGATCTGCCATGGAGAACAGACACATCCAGAGATATGTCTGCTCTCCATGGCTGCAGCAACACACTGACAGGAGCCATAGTTCCTGTCGGTGTGTCACTGCGCATGCGCGAGCGAGTTTACCGGCGGACATTGACCCCGGCACTCTCGCTTAACGGCAGTGCTGCGTGGGAAAGTTCAACGCAGCTGTACTGCCGTTAACCGAGACGCCGGAGCCATTGAACTCCGGAACAGTACGCGATACACTGCTAGGAGCTTCGCTCCTGGCAGTGTATCGCCGGAGAGCAGCCGATCGGCGTGGGACACTCGTTTTAAGGATTCTGCGGACAGGGAGTATGAATTTGATTTTTTATTTTGGGATTTTTTCTAGGGGATCGAGGGCTTCGCCTACCAGTGTGCTGTTGGTGAGTATATACTCTGTGTTATATGTTGTATGTACTGTGTGTCATGTATGTGTATTGTGTGTGTTTTGTGTTACTTTACAATTGTGCTAAGTCGCTGGACACAGGGACAACTATCCCATCCTAATACCGGATGGGAGTAGTAGTCCCATACAGCGACTTAGCACAATGGTGGCACTAGCGTCGCATGGGGACACACACACATATACACACACACATACATACCAAATCTATCAAACAGCCGACATCGATCCCCATGCGACAGTATGCCTCCATGACAGTCTCTTCGGGATCCAGGACCACACTCCGCCCACGCACTTCCGCGCATCAACTTCCTCCCGCTTCCCCGCACTTCCTGTAGCAGCGGTTTCTCCACCCATAACCGCAATAAAACCCGCAGATATATTTTTGATCTGCGGGTTTTACTGCGGGTTTGACCTCACAATGGAGGTCTATGGGTGCAGAACCGCTGCAGTTCCGCACAAAGAAGTGACATGGTCCTTCTTTTTTACCGCAGCTATTCAGCGCGGCTTTTTTAGTGAATTTCCGCAATGTGGGCACAGCGGTTCCTGTTTTCCATAGGGTAACATTGTACTGGTTCTCCTCCTATCTCTCTGACCGATCCTTCACTGTATGTTTTGCTGGTTCCTCCTCCTCTCACCTTCCCCTTACTGTTGGGGTTCCTCAAGGATCAGTCCTAGGCCCCCTACTCTTCTCGTTGTATACTGCCCCTATTGGACAAACAATCAGTAGATTTGGTTTCCAGTACCATCTCTATGCTGACGACACCCAATTATACACTTCTGCTCCTGATATCACACCGACCTTTTTAGAAAACACCAGTGATTGTCTTACCGCTGTCTCTAACATCATGTCCTCCCTCTATCTGAAACTAAACCTGTCAAAAACTGAACTCCTCGTGTTCTCTCCCTCTACTAACCTACCTTTGCCTGAAATTGCCATCTCCGTGTGCGGTTCCACCATTACTCCAAAGCAACATGCCCGCTGCCTTGGGGTCATCCTTGATTCTGACCTTTCATTCACCCCCTACATCCGATCACTGGCTCGCTCTTCTTACCTGCATCTCAAAAACATTTCTAGAATTTGCCCTTTTCTTACTTTCGACTCTGCAAAAACTCTTACTGTTTCACTTATTCATTCTCGTCTGGACTATTGTAACTCTCTAATTGGCCTCCCTCTTACAAAACTCTCCCCTCTCCAATCTGTCCTGAATGCTGCAGCCAGGATCATATTCCTCACCAACCGTTACACCGATGCCTCTACCTTGTGCCAGTCATTACACTGGTTACCCATCCACTTCAGAATCCAGTACAAAACTACTACCCTCATCCACAAAGCACTCCATGGCTCAGCACCACCCTACATCTCCTCTCTGGTCTCAGTCTACCACCCTACCCGTGCCCTCCGCTCCGCTAATGACCTCAGGTTAGCATCCTCAATAATCAGAACCTCCCACTCCCGTCTCCAAGACTTTACACGTGCTGCGCCGATTCTTTGGAATGCACTACCTAGGTTAATACGATTAATCCCCAATCCCCACAGTTTTAAGCGTGCCCTAAAAACTCATTTGTTCAGACTGGCCTACCGCCTCAATGCATTAACCTAACATTCCCTGTGTGGCCTATTTATAATAAAAAAAAAAAAGGTTCCTCGCATCATGTTCTCATACACTTTATGCAGTATTAGCCCTCTGTGTCTGTACTGCTACATACTTAGGCAGTTAACTGGTTCATGCAGCTTTACATGAACACCTGAGCCTTACACTATAGCTGGTCCGAATAACTAAAGCAATTGTTACCATCCACCTCTCGTGTCTCCCCTTTTCCCCATAGTTTGTAAGCTTGCGAGCAGGGCCCTCACTCCTCCTGGTATCTGTTTTGAACTGTATTTCTGTTATGCTGTAATGTCTATTGTCTGTACAAGTCCCCTCTATAATTTGTAATTGCTGCGGAATATGTTGGCGCTATATAAATAAAAATTATTATTATTATTATTATTACTGTACCCTGCATGGAAAACAGCTGAGGACCCGCAGCGGCAAAATCGCGGCGGTTCCGCAGTAAAAAATGCATTGTGTGAACATGGCCTTAAGGGTAAGGAGGGTTTATTTACATGAGGGTTTTGGAACTATATACCTTAACCCATGATGACCCTACCAGGAATTGTGTGTCATATAGGGGCCCTCACAGAAAACACCCAAAATTAAGTTGGTCATTTAATCCCCGGGGGTAACAAGAGTCCAGAGTGAATATCCATTTTGCCTGCCTTTGCAGGAGTAACCTATCCAGGTCCCCCCCTTTTTGTGGTGTGCCCTCCTTGGGGAGTGTGTCAATGACTGCCTACTGGACAACTGTCAAGTCAGCAGTCTTCCCCATGATTGTGGAGCCTACTGAAACAGACTAAGGGACCTTTTAAATGCTTAGGGAGCCTTTGCAGTTATTTTTGTTAATTATTCTAATTTACTGAGATAATGACTTTTGTGTTTTCATTGGCTGTAAACCATAATCATCAACATTAACAGAAATAAACCCTTGAAATAGGTCACTCTGTTTGTAATGACTCTATATAATATATGAGTTTCACTATTTGTATTGAAGAACTGAAATAAATTAGCTTTTTGATGATATTCCAATTAAGTGAGATGCACTTGTAAGTGGTGAAAAAAAATCAAAGTTTGTAAAAAAGAAAAGTTTGAAAAAAAGCGTTTTCCGAGACCTGTAACATTTTGATTTTTCAGTATTTGGGGCTGGGTAAGGGCTTATTTTTTCTGGGCTGAGCTGACATTGTTATTGATGCCATTTGGGGGTAGATGCGATGTTTTGATCGCCCGTTATTGCTTTTTAATGCAATGTTATGGCGACTAAAAAAACGTAATTCTGGCATTTTGATTTTTTTCATGTTGCGCCATTTACCGATCGGATTAATTCTTTTTATACAGTATATTGATAGATCGGGTGATTTTGAACACGGCAATACCAGATATGTGTATTTTTTTTTAAATTTTGTTTTATTTTGAATGGGGCAAATGGAGCGTGAATTATACTTTTACATTTTCTATATAGTATGTTTAATATTTTTAAAAAACTTTTTTTCAAATTTTATTGGCTTCAAAAGATTCCATGGGTGACTTGAAGATGTGATCATCTGATCACTTCTGCTATACAGAGCATGGCTTCAGCCCTGCTCTGTGCAGCAGAAATGCTTACTTGCTGTGAGTGCCGACCGCTGGGCGGCGCTTCTAACAATCCAACTATGACAACCACAGGGGTCTGCTGCAGACTCCGCATAGTCATGCCAATCCATCGCCGACCCGTGGTCATATGACACGGGCGTCGATGGTCGTGGTTTGTGATGCGCTTTTTGCGCATTCATGTTAAATGCTGGTGTCAGATTGACATCAGTATTTAACATGCTAACAGCCGCAGGTGTATTGTGATTCCACCCGTGGCTGTTAGGGGCACATGACAGCTGATCAGATCAGCTGTCACGGGCTTAGCGCCGGAGTCCGAACCAAACAGAGAGAGGCACCCAATGATGGACACTGCAAGTATTTGGGTGTTAAAGGGAATCTGTCACCTACTTTTCCGTATATAAGCTGCGGCCACTGCCATCAGGTGCTTATCTACAGAATTCTGTAATGCTGTAGATAAGCCCCTGATGTTACCTGAAAGATAGGAAATGCAAGTTATATTATACTCACCTGGGGGGGCGGTCCGGTCCAATGGGCGTCGTGATCCGGGTCCGGCGCCTCTCATCTTCATGCAATGACATCCTCTTCCTTGCTTCCTGTCGTGGCTCCTGCGCAGGCGTACTTTATCTGTCCTGTTGAGGGCTGCTGGAGTTTTGAAGCAAATGGGAGCAGTGATATGGGGCGGTAGCTGGGCATAGCAGTTGGGTCAAGGTTAGTTTTTTTTAGGATGGGTGTGATGGTGGCATGTTTGAAGGCCGAAGGGGAAGGTACCAGAAGATAGCGATAGGTTGAAGAGATGGGTTAGGGCTGGAATGAGCATGTTAGTGACATTGGGGAGCAGGTGGGAGGGAATGGGGTCAAGTGCACAGGTGGTGAGGTGCGATTTCGAGAAGAGGCGAGTAAGCTCTCCTTCAGTGATGTTGGAGAGGGAGGTTATTAGGGAAGGGCAGAGGTCTGGTATATGGAGTGGTTGGGGTGATGGAACTGTAAAGGTTAGCCTTGTTTGGTTGATCTTGTTTTTGAAGTAGGTGGCAAAGTCCTCAGAGGAGATGAGGGGAGTTGGAGGTGGCAGTGGTGGGCGGAGGAGGGAGGTAAATGTGCTGAATAGTTGTTTTGGGTTGTAGGATAGTGAAGATACAAGGTTAGTGAAATAGGTCTGTTTAGCGGAGGTGAGGGCAGATTTGAAGTCAAATGTAGCTTGTTTGAAAGCAGTGAAGTTGTCTGGCAGGCGTGTTTTCTTCCAACGCCGCTCCGCAACCCTGGATGCTTGTCAAAGTTTTTTTGTGAGATTGTTATTCCAAGGTTGCCTATTGGTTCGTCACACTGTGCCATGCATGAGAGGGGCGACTGAGTCTATGGCTGATGTGAGGGTGGAGTTATAGAAAGCAGTGGCACTGTCCATGTCGTGGAGTGAAGATATGGAGGACAGGGGTAGGAGAGAGTCTGAGAGTCTGTGAATGTCTAGGTGTGCGAGGTTTCTGCAGGGTGTGGTAATGGCTGGACATGGGGGGCAGGTGAGGAGGACAAGGATGAGAAGGTGAGTAGATGGTGGTCAGATAGGGGGAAGGGAGAGGTTGTGAGATTAGATAAGGAGCAGAGGCAGGTGAAGATGAGGTCTAGTGTATGTCTGTCTGTGTGGGTGGCTGTGGAGGACCACTGAGTGAGTCCAAAGGATGAAGTAAGGGCCAGGAGTTTGGAGGCTGCTGGCTGGCGGGTGTCAGTAGGGATATTAAAGTCGCCCATGATGATGGTGGGGATGTCAGCAGAGAGAAAGTGAAGGAGCCAGGTGGAGAATTGGTCGATGAAGGCAGTGGCTAAGCCCGGCGGTCGGTATATGACCGCCATTTGGAGATTGGAGGGAGAGTAGATACGGACAGAGTGAACCTCGAAAGAGGGGAGGATAAGGGAGGGTGGGGGTTGGATAGGGTTGAAGGAACAGTTTTTAGAAAGAAGGATACCCACTCCTCCACCATGTCTGTTGCCAGAGCGAGGAGTGTGGGTAAATTGGAGGCCACCGTAGCTCAGTGCTGCAGGCGAGGCCTTGTCAGGGGGCATCAGCCAGGTCTCAGTGAGGGCCAGGAAGGAAAGGTTGCGGGAAGTAAAGAGATCGTGGATCACATGGAGTTTGTTGCATATAGAGCGGGCATTCCAAAGTGCCCCAGAGAGAGGAAGCAGGGTGGTGGGGGTCATTGGCACAGATTTTAAGTGTGAGGGGTTGCGATAGTTTCTCATAGTGTGAGAAGGATAGGGGTGAGGATTTGTGATGAATGAGGCGCGGGGGCAGGATTGGGGGGGTTGTGTCGCCAGCAGTAAGAATAAGCAGAGAAAGAAGCAGGTGGGTGAAGGAGAGTGATTGGCTTATATTATATTTTGTTGGTAGAGGTCTGAGGTTATAGAGCAGGTCTGCAGATGAAGCGAGGTGGGGGTAAGAGAGAGGGGAAGATAGTTATGTGGTTTGAGGGTGCAAGGGTATGGGGTTAGTGGAGGAGAGTGAGGATTAGTGGAGAAAAAACAGTGGGGGAAGTGTGAGCATGGTTAAAGAACAGGGGAGAAAAAGGAAGACAAGTAAACTTAGAAGACAGTGATTAGTCTTACCGTCTGGCCGATTTCTGGACTATTTCTGGTATATTTCAGATGACACACTTAAAATATTTATGAAGTAGTTGAATTTAGAAAAAGGCTGTGGAAAAATAAAGTGGTCGGAGATGGAACCTGCTCAATTTAGGGCTGTGTGCAATATTATTAATGACTGGATAGTTAGCAGTGTATTGTTATTGTTTATATTCTACCCCTATACAGTACCTGAATTGGGTATTGTCACGCACGCGCCCAGACTGAATGGCGCGGGCATACGGGGGTGGTTTGTGGCCCCACTGTGCCACAAACCAGACTACCCTGGAAGGGGCGTGACTATGACAGCTGCCTGGGTTTTCACTGGAGCCTCTGATGGTGAGGTCAGGCTTGTGCAGCAGGCAGCTGCCAGGTGCTACTCCAGGGTGGTGTCTGGCTGTGGCTGCTGATCCTACTAAGAACGGAGCAGGCACGGCTGGCACTCTGGCAGACAGGCGGGCACGGCTGGGACACAGGCAGGCAGACGGGTACAACAGAGACACTGGCGAGCAGGCGGACACGGCTGGCTCTCTGGTAGGCAGGCGGGTACGGCTGGAACATAGGAAGAACCGGTAGGGACCGGTCTGCAGGCAGGTATGAGAAACAGGTTGGAACCTGTTCAGACAGGAGGACTAAGTAACAAGTAGAAGGTGGAACTAAGAGAAGAGAAGGAGAAGGCAGAGCCAAGGGCGGAGCCGCAAGAGGCGGAGCCAAGGGCAGAGACGCTGGAGGCGGAGCCAAGAGCGGAGACGCTGGAGGCGGAGCCAAGAGCGGAGATGCTGGAGGCGGAGCCAAGAGCGGAGACGCTGGAGGCGGAGCCAAGAGCAGAGACGCTGGAGGCGGAGCCAAGAGCAGAGACGGAGCCAAGTGCAGAAAACACAGGAGGCGGAGCCAGATAGAACCGCAAAGAGCGGAGCCAGATAGAACCGCAAAGAGCGGAGCCACAGAGCAAAGCCAGAGAGTGCGAAGCAAGGACTGAGTGCAGAGCCGCAAGAGTGCGGAGTGTAAGCAGACTGAGAACACAAGGAAAGACAAAGCAGGGAAGGAAGCCACAGACAAGAAGACCGAGATAAGACTAAGTACAGACAAGGCAATGGAACAAGACACAGGGACCAGGATATTCTGCCTCCTGGAGGGCGGACTACAAGATCAAGGCAATAGCACAGAGAAAAGCCTCCAGAGAGGGAGTAACTCAGAGCAAGGCCAGGCAAACTCAGCAGCTAAACACTAACTGAGCTAACACATTGCACAGGCCCAGACCACAGGGTGGAGCTGCACTATATACAGGAGGTCTCTTGATAATTGGTCATGAACTGATTTGACAGATGCACCTGATTCCTATAAGAACCAGAGAGTTCAGGCGCCGGCCCCCTATACACATAGCCATGAGGCATGCAGAGAGCAGAGACACAGAACATGGAGCTGGCATGAAACAGAAACCACATCATGACCTGGAGCAGTGGGTAAGATTGTGTGAGAGATGTGAGGCCATGACGTGATGACAGCAGAGTTGTTACAGGTATTAACAACACACGATCTAAAGGTTAAGAAATAAATCTAATTGTTTATATTAATAAAAAGGTTGTTAGGTTATCTTGTTTTTTTCTCCTGTGGCTCTATATTTATATGAATTCTGGAAAATAAAGAGATACAACCAGAAAAATATTAAAGACTTTGAACTTTGATGTTGGTGAGGACATTTAAGAATATTATTGACCGGAAGGAAAACAAACTGAAGAGAATCAATGATAACCAAAGAAAGCCTATTCTTCTGTTGGTAGCAAAAATAGATGGAAAGAAACTATTAGTGCAAAGTTCATTGAAAAAGACCATTATACTCCATTAAAGGTAAAAGTGCTATCCGTAGAAGGTGATATTTTCACTAAAATTCTACACAGAGAGTACATTGATTTGAATGGGCCCTGTGCACTCCGCCTCCCCAGTTCTAGAGCTGACTATAAATTGAATACAAAGATCAATGCGGGTTCCAGCAGAAGAACATAGTGATTTTATTATCAAAGAACATTTCTCCAAAAAGTAAATTGGCCCAAATGAGGAGAACCTTTAGTTGTAGCACTTTGAGGCACTATTGATATCATTTACATTAACTTGGTATCCTATCTACTGACAGGCACCCCTTTTTTTAGTACTTTGCATATTAGTTGAATGAATTTTCTTTACATACATTTTAAGGCCCCCATGCCATTAAGGGTAGGTTAACACCAGCCTATAAAAAATGGTTCGGAGTTTCATCCACAAAATTGGGACAATTTTTTTCTTACCTGTCATCCATGTACAGTTTGTACGCAATCTGTTTCTTTACAGCAGCAGCTATTAATCATCTACAAGACCATTTATAGTTTTCTGTGTTACAGAATTGCAATGCATCCCCAAAAATTGGATGCTATACTGTGGCTCCGTATGGAGTCCGATTTTTCTTTTTTTTACCGCTCATCTGCCCTCCCCATTGAATAAAGTTGGTCCGAGTGCTGTCCATTTTTTCCACCAACAGCACTCAGACCGAAAATACAGTCATGTGAAGAGCTCAAAAGTTGACAGAATCCACAGATATGTTTGGGCACCTTTACAGTCAGAAGAGCAATAAAATGACTACTGTGATATTTAGTAAGTGTGATGAGTCAAATAAATATAGGCATTCAGGCTAAGGCCACAAAATGGCAGAAGGTTACCTGCCATGCCTTATTTATGTTTGGTATGTCATCTTCTCATTTTTGTTAATGGAAGAAGTTCCCCAGGAACAGATATTCTGAAAGGTAAAAATCAATCTTCTCATTGAAAGAAAAGCTTTCTATATGCGTCTGGGATTTGTTGTTATTAAAGGCCTATATGGACTAAATTCTGTTTATACCCAATTTGATTTATATCTGAAGGGCTGGAATTCTATGCTTCCTGAAAGGTCTTCTTGTCAATACTATTGCTCTCCAGAAACGGACAGGGAGATTCTTCACTTTAAAGAAAATTACTTAATAATTTAGAGCCAGGATTTCTGCTCATTTGGACATATAATATCTTAATGTCTTGAATTTGATGTGATATGATGCAGAGGTGTTGATTTCAGGTAATGTAAATTATAGTATTATTCCTTAGTGCTACACGACAGCACATCTTACTTTACTTTAAATGGAAGTAATCCACAAAATGTTGTTCATCTGAGAGCGTAGGATACTTAGGACCTGAGACATTTTTTTTGGAGCAAGATGCATCAAATTCATAAAAAATTGTGTCTGCTGATGAATTTGGTGCTTCTTTCAGCTGTTGTGCACCACAAGAAATGCCATCCAAACCAGTCAATTATGATGAATATGAATGGCCATACTTGGCCATCCATCATGCCCGCAAATCTCAGGCCACTTTTCAAAATGTTGATATAATTGGGCACAAGATTTTGCAACATTTCAAAAAGGTTTTGTAATATTTCTTACAGTTTTACACCATAATTCTGGCTAAAACTATTTTAGGAATCAGGGCCTTAGTACTTATTACAGTGGGGGAAATAAGTATTTGATCCTTTGCTGATTTTGTAAGTTTGCCCACTGACAAAGACATGAACAGTCTATAATTTTAAGGGTAGGTTAATTTTAACATTGATAGATAGAATATCAAAAATAAAATACAGAAAATCACATTGTATAAATTACCTATATAAATTTATTTGCATTTTGCAGTGAGAATTAAGTATTCGATCCCCTACCAACCAACAAGAGTTCTGGCCCCTACAGATCAGTTAGACTCTCCTAATCAACCCATTACCTGTATTAAAGACAGCTGTCTTACATAGTCACCTTTATAAGCGACTCCTGTCCACAGACTCAATTAATCAGTCAAACTCTAACCTCAACATCATGGGCAAGACCAAAGAGCTTTATAAGGATGTCAGAGACAAGGTCATAGACCTGCACAAAGCTGGAATGGGCTACAAAACCTTAAGTAAAATGATGAAAAGGAGACAACTGGTGGTGCAATAGTAAGAAAATGGAAGAAATACAAAATGTCTGAATACTTTCCGTATCCACTGTGTCTATAATAACATGAAAATAAATAATACAGTGACAAAAAGAAATATATATTTCCCACATAAAAAGTATATATCTCTCTGAATCTAAAGTCACCAATATTAACCCCTTCACCACCTTGGGTTTTTCCATTTTTGAGTTTTCGTTTTTCTCTCCCCTTCTTCCCAGATCATTAACTTTTAGATTTTTCCATCAATGTAGCCGTGTTAGGGCTTGTTTATTGCAGGACGAGTTGTACTATTAAATGACACCATTGTTTTTACCATATCATGTACTGGAAAATGGGAAAAAAAAGTTCAAAATATGGTGAAATTGCAAAAATAGTGCATTTCCACGATTGTTTATTTCTTTTTGCCATGTTCACTAAATACTAAAAGTGACCAGCCATTATGATTCTCCAGGTCATTACGAGTTTGCACATACCAAACCTGTCTAGTTTATTTTTTATTTAAAGGGACACTGTCACCTGAATTTGGAGGGAACAATCTTCAGCCATGGAGGCAGGGTTTTTGGGTTTTTGATTCACCCTTTCCTTACCCTCTGGCTGCATGCTGGCTGCAATATTGGATTGAAGTTCATTCTCTGTCCTCCATAGTACACGCCTGCGCAAGGCAAGTTTGCCTTGTGCAGGCATGTACTACGGAGGACAGAGAATGAACTTCAATCCAATATTGCAGCCAGCATGCAGCCAGCGGATAAGGAAAGGGTGAATCAAAAACCCCAAAACCCCGCCTCCATGGCTGAAGATTGTTCCCTCCAAATTCAGGTGACAGTGTCCCTTTAAGTAGTCAAAAAACATTCAAAGTTTGTAATAAAAAAATAAAATGAAAATGCCACCATTTTCCGAGACCCAGAGCAAACAACAAACAGGCAGTCCCTGCATGTTTTGTCGATGTTGAACAATCGCAAGACATGCAGCTGCGGCGACTCAAGCATTCTTTTTTCGAGCACACCAAAAATACTCAATTAGGACACGACTGTGCTCGGATAACACCTTATCCGAGCACGCTCACTCATCACTAATTACTAGCTAAAATGGCATAATGATTGTATGAATTTATCTAAATGGCAGATACAGCACATCCATCGTACTGAATAGTATCTACAAAATCAAATAAACTAATCAGCGATATGCACCTATAACTTTCAAGTTTAACCACCAGTCAATGCAAACGTCTATAATATTTAATGTGACAAGTGCATATTTAGTACCACTTGAACCTCATGAAGCTCAGGATCGGGCAGTATCACATGTGTAATTTCTGCTTGGTTCCTAAAGGCACCCCAATATGTATGGGTAAAACGAAGTCATGCTGTATGAAATACATACAGTATATATGATTCAAAATAAGTCAGGCTGTATAAGATAATCCAGACCAATAGATGGTTAAAAAACTATATATGATGCCCAGTATGAACAAATACAACTAAATATGAAACTCAACGCGTTTCCCCTTTGATGGTCTCAAAGGTTCATTAGGTGTATAACACAATAGTATTTAGCTTACATTCTCATCAGAAGATCACTCTTACCTAGCGCAGGCATGGATATATAAAGGTAAAGAAGTGTATACATAGGGGTTCTTGGCTTACGCCTTTAGTGGGAAGCTCTCCTTGATAGGCACCTAGTATAAAGCAGTGATATATTGATGGTTCCGTGCTGCTGTTGGTGGAGTACTGAATTAATTATGGTGTTGCACTGACAATCTTTTTTAAGTAATTTTCATTAAAGTAATGGTTGTAACTTGTAAGGTAGTAGTGTTGTCTGTGATGTAGAATGTCATGCTATGCAGGGAATATAGCTGGAAGGGCATCGTCATGCCCCAGTGCACTTCCAGACTTAACTTCAAAACACAATTATTTTCCCTGCTGGAGCAGTTTTGGGTTCAAAAAGGGATCCACTAGCTTATCTTTTAAAGGGCTACACAAGCATAAGTTGTTTGGAGAGGTGAGGGGGTTAACATTTCTGACAAAACACAACATATAAAAAATGTTTTTCTTTTTTCATCAGTCCCCCTTAGAATGAAGTTCTATCCATGATTGCACAACAGGTTGGATAGTGAGGTACCAGTTTACAGGTTTTTGGGCACTTTCAATTGTTATTTTATGGCATTATTTGGTCTACAGCAATAGATACAGCTACTTTGGGCTTGCTGTACAAATTCATAAAAACTTATGTGCAACTCGTTTTTGAACTAAGTTGTAAACATACGTCAACCCAATCAGTTGTTCAATGCAGGTCCATTTTTCCTAATCTGGAGCAACCAGCTGATATCGCCGTATGATGCCACTTCTGGTCATGAGTTGCTTCTAAGAACGAATACAGTGCCAAACAGATGTATCGTACAGCGGCACAGAAAGGTTCGGCTTCTGTGTAGTACAGAACCACAGGTATACCTTGTGCCATAGCCAGGCGAATGAGACCTAAGAGTATGTTCACTTTAGGGTTATTATAACATTTAAATCAATATTAGTTCTTATGTCATATACGTTTTCATTTTCGCATTTTATATATTTTGTTTTTACAATCTGACCTTCATGTAGCAGTTCATTTATATCTGTACCTCAGGGTTTTGTTTTTTAATAATTGTTTTCGTTTCTAATTATTTCACAATTGAATTGTATTTCCTGTCGGTGCCGATTACTTTTAGTGCAGGTTAAATTTAATAAGCGCTTATACTTAACTCATATAAGTTAGAAACCACTTTGAGTAGTAATATTTTGCTACAACTGCGAACATCGGGTATAAGGTTTATATGATCAACATCTCATGGGGCTGCAAGGTTCATTCGAGGGATCTCATTGCAGAACACCAAATATTATTGCTATACTAATAATGAGCATCTCTGACTCTCCATCAACAGAGCCTCACCGGGGAATAATTTAGGTAAAAGTTAAATAGTTTGTAACGTCCTTGATTTTCAGTATGTATAGGTTTTGTAATCAGTATTTACATACAGATTGTGTGATTTATTGTAATGAATGAGTTACAGTGGGTATGTAATGGACCAGATACTGAGCTACAACATTCCTATAAATTGGCACAATGTCACTGACCGTCCAGCCATGGGATTTGTATGTTTTTAAGTTTAGAGTAGAAACAAAAAATCAGCAAAAGATGCAGATGAATACTAGTAGTCAAAGATGGGCACAGAGACTACAAACATTGCAAACCCATTGGGGGAGATCGGATGAATTAGCGGGTGGCACATTTAGACTTTTTCATTGAAGCAAAAATCGGCCTGAACATAATTCATTTTGAAAAGCCCAATGTGATTAACATCAGACACTTCTTTTGAGTTACAGATCTGAAAATGAAAATAAGAGGATTATGAAAAATGAGAAAGAATCAACAAAGAAAAGAAAAAAAAATGTTTAGTGTTTTGTATATAAAATATTATTTTATTATACAAACAAATCAAACCATCTTAGATCTGATTACAGTTTTCAGCAGTAATTGTTTTACATGGACACAGGCAATCGTTATTACCAGGCAGCCTCACTGTAGTGTGACCTCTGGACCACTGATGTAGGGTTGTCATGAATCAAAATCATCTTTGATTCTTAAAATATTTTCAAATGAGCAAATTTGTTAAACATTTTTATTGAACTGAAATTAAGCTATTTTCTAGATGCTCTAGGTTCCTCTGATCTGCTGAATTTTTTATTTAATGCTATATGGCAGAATATATTCTTCCAAATTCAAATAAACTCCCTCAAATTAATTACTTTTACAAAAAATGGAAAGGAACGAAGAATGAAAATCATGCATGGCCAAGCATGACCGCTATATATAGAGCACAGTCAATATGTCTAACTGCAGGGTGTTCTGTACAATCAATAGAAATATTGTTGCATGACACATCGAGGTAGAAGATGCTAACTTAAAGACAACCTGAAAGAGATCAATGCTACCAGCTCACAAGGACTCTTCATAGATTTGTAATATTGATCATTTGTGTTCTGTCCTGCTGAAAGTGTCCAGTTGGCCAGATATATTTATCAGTTTTCTCTGTATCTCCTAGGTTTGGAATGAGATATGTTATGAACAGGTGATTCAGAACCGCAATGGACCTAGTGGTTAAGAGCACACAAAGTGACCTGATAGTTACTAATAACATAGGACGAGCTCTGAGACGTGGGAACTCTGCTGACCGCAATCCCTAATCCTATCATACCACACTAGAGGTAGCCGTGGATTGCGCCTAACGCTCCCTATGCAACTCGGCACAGCCTGAGAAACTAGCTAGCCCTGAAGACAGAAAAATAAGCCTACCTTGCCTCAGAGAAATTCCCCAAAGGAAAAGGCAGCCCCCCACATATAATGACTGTGAGTTAAGATGAAAATACAAACACAGAGATGAAATAGATTTTAGCAAAGTGAGGTCCGACTTACTGAATAGACCGAGGATAGGAAAGATAGCTTTGCGGTCAGCACAAAAACCTACAAACAACCACGCAGAGGGGGGCAAAAAGACCCTCCGCACCGACTAACGGTACGGAGGTGCTCCCTCTGCGTCTCAGAGCTTCCAGCAAGCAAGAAAAACCAATATAGCAAGCTGGACAGAAAATATAGCAAACAAAAGTAACACAAGCAAAACTTAGCTTATGCAGGGCAGACAGGCCACAAGAACGATCCAGGAGAAAGCAAGACCAATACTGGAACATTGACTGGAGGCCAGGAACAAAGAACTAGGTGGAGTTAAATAGAGCAGCACCTAACGACTTAACCTCGTCACCTGAGGAAGGAAACTCAGAAGCCGCAGCCCCACTCACATCCACCAGAGGAAGCACATAGACAGAACCAGCCGAAGTACCACTCATGACCACAGGAGGGAGCTTGACCACAGAATTCACAACAGTACCCCCCCTTGAGGAGGGGTCACCGAACCCTCACCAGAGCCCCCAGGCCGACCAGGATGAGCCAAATGAAAGGCACGAACCAGATCGGCAGCATGAACATCAGAGGCAAAGACCCAGGAATTATCTTCCTGACCATAACCCTTCCACTTAACCAGGTACTGGAGTTTCCGTCTCGAAATACGAGAATCCAAAATCTTCTCCACTATATACTCCAACTCCCCCTCAACCAAAACCGGAGCAGGAGGATCAACGGATGGAACCACAGGTGCCACGTATCTCCGCAACAATGACCTATGGAATACGTTATGGATGGAAAAAGAAGCTGGAAGGGTCAAACGAAAAGACACAGGATTAAGAACCTCAGAAATTCTATACGGACCAATGAAACGAGGCTTAAACTTAGGAGAGGAAACTTTCATAGGAATATAACGAGATGACAACCAAACCAAATCCCCAACACGAAGTCGGGGACCCACACGGCGCCTTTAGTTAGCGAAACGTTGAGCCTTCTTCTGAGACAATGTCAAATTGTCCACCACATGAGTCCAAATCTGCTGCAACCTATCCACCATAGTATCCACACAAGGACAGTCAGAAGACTCAACCTGCCCTGAAGAGAAACGAGGATGGAAACCAGAATTGCAGAAAATCGGCGAAACCTAAGTAGCCGAGCTGGCCCGATTATTAAGGGCGAACTCAGCCAAAGGCAAAAAGGACACCCAATCATCCTGATCGGCAGAAACAAAACATCTCAGATATGTTTCCAAGGTCTGATTGGTTCGTTCAGTCTGGCCATTTGTCTGAGGATGGAAAGCCGAGGAAAAAGACAAATCAATGCCCATCCTAGCACAAAAGGCTCGCCAAAACCTCGAAACAAACTGGGAACCTCTGTCAGAAACGATGTTCTCCGGAATGCCATGTAAACGAACCACATGCTGGAAGAACAATGGCACCAAATCAGAGGAGGAAGGCAATTTAGACAAGGGTACCAAATGGACCATCTTAGAGAAGCGATCACAAATAACCCAAATGACCGACATTTTTTGAGAGACGGGGAGATTCGAAATAAAATCCATAGAGATATGTGTCCAAGGCCTCTTCGGGACTGGCAAGGGCAAAAGCAACCCACTGGCACGAGAACAGCAGGGCTTAGCCCGAGCACAAATCCCACAGGACTGCACAAACGAACGCACATCCCGCGACAGAGACGGCCACCAAAAGGATCTAGCCACCAAATCTCTGGTACCAAAGATTCCAGGATGACCAGCCAACACCGAACAATGAACCTCAGAGATAACTCTACTCGTCCATTTATCAGGGACAAACAGTTTCTCCGCTGGGCAACGGTCAGGTCTATTAGCCTGAAATTTTTGCAGCACCCGCCGCAAATCAGGGGAGATGGCAGACAAAATTACCCCCTCTTTGAGAATGCCCGCCGGCTCAGACAAACCCGGAGAGTCGGCCACAAAACTCCTAGACAGGGCATCCGCCTTCACATTTTTAGAGCCCGGAAGGTACGAAACCACAAAGTCAAAACGGGAGAAAACAGCGACCAACGAGCCTGTCTCGGATTCAACCGTTTGGCAGACTCGAGATAAGTCAAGTTCTTGTGATCAGTCAAGACCACCACGCGATGCTTAGCTCCTTCAAGCCAATGACGCCACTCCTCGAATGCCCACTTCATGGCCAGCAACTCTCGATTGCCAACATCATAATTACGCTCAGCAGGCGAAAACTTCCTGGAAAAGAAGGCGCATGGTTTCATCACCGAGCCATCAGAACTTCTTTGCGACAAAACAGCCCCTGCTCCAATCTCAGAAGCATCAACCTCGACCTGGAACGGGAGCGGAAAATCTGGTTGGCACAACACAGGGGCAGAAGAAAAACGACGCTTCAACTCTTGAAAAGCTTCCACAGCAGCAGAAGACCAATTGACCACATCAGCAGCCTTCTTGGTTAACTCAGTCAACGGTTTATTTTGTGAATTCTGTGGCAGAGCTCCCTCCTGTGGTCACAAGTGGTACTTCGGCTGATTCTCTCTGGGAGCTTCCGTTTGTGGAGGAAACTGGTACTGCTGCTTCTGAGTTTCCTCCCTCAGGTGATCTGGTGAGGTCGTTAAGTGCTTGTCTACGTAACCCCACCTAATGCTTTGATTCATGCTTCCTGTCAATGTTCCAGTGTTGGACTTGTGTTTCTCTGGATCATTCCTGTGGCCTGCTGCTCTGCATAGCTAAGTGCTTCTTTGCTATTTGTTGCTATTTTTTTCTGTCCAGCTTGTCTATTTGTTTTGCTGGAAGCTCTGGGATGCAAAGGGTGTACCTCTGTGCCGTTAGTTCGGTACGGAGGGTCTTTTTGCCCCTTTGCGTGGTTTTCTTTAGGGTTTTGTGTAGACCGCAAAGTTATCTTTCCTATCCTCGTTCTGTCTAGAATATCGGGCCTCACTTTGCTGAATCTATTTCATCCCTACGTTTGTCTTTTCATCTTACTCACAGTCATTATATGTGGGGGGCTGCCTTTTCCTTTGGGGTATCTCTCTGAGGCAAGGTAGGTTTATTTTTTCTATCTTCAGGCTAGTTAGATTCTTAGGCTGTGCCGAGTTGCATAGGTAGCGTTAGGCGCAATCCACGGCTGCCTCTAGTTGTGTTTGGAGAGAAACAGGGATTGCGGTCTGCAGAGTTCCCACGTCTCAGAGCTCGTTCTATTATTTTGGGTTATTGTCAGATCACTGTATGTGCTCTGACCTCCATGTCCATTGTGATACTGAATTGCCTCTCATAACAGTACAGGAAGCCAAAAGTACTAATGATTCTCAATAGAGGGAAAAAAGAAGTTCTGAGACCATTTTTTTTTCTTGGCTTTGTGTTTTGTCTTTTTTTTCCCCTAAACATTTGGGTGGTTCAGTACACAGGTGTAGCGATGGACATTAGAAGTCTGTCTTCATTTGTGGATCAGCTCTCGGCAAGAGTACAAAAGATTCAAGACACTATTGATCAGAAATCTATGTTAGAACCAAGAATTCCTATTCCTGATTTGTTTTTTGGAGATAGAACTAAGTTTCTGAGTTTCAAAAATAATTGTAAGTTATTTCTGGCCTTGAAACCTCGTTCCTCTGGTGATCCAGTTCAACAGGTTTTGATTATTATTTCTTTTTTGCGCGGTGACCCTCAGGACTGGGCATTTTCTCTTGCGCCAGGAGATCCTGCATTGTGTAATATCAATGCGTTTTTCCTGGCGCTCGGATTGCTGTACGATGAGCCTAATTCAGTGGATCAGGCAGAAAAGAATTTGCTGGCTCTTTGTCAGGGTCAGGATGAGATAGAGGTATATTGCCAGAAATTTAGAAAATGGTCAGTGCTCACTCAATGGAATGAATCTGCGCTGGCAGCTATGTTCAGAAAGGGTCTCTCTGAAGCCCTTAAGGATGTCATGGTGGGATTTCCTATGCCTGCTGGTTTGAATGAGTCTATGTCTTTGGCTATTCAGATCGGTCGACGCTTGCGTGAGCGTAAATCTGTGCACCATTTGGCGGTATTACCTGAGCTTAAACCTGAGCCTATGCAGTGCGATAGGACTTTGACCAGAGTTGAACGGCAAGAACACAGACGTCTGAATAAGCTGTGTTTCTACTGTGGTGATTCCACTCATGCCATCTCTGATTGTCCTAAGCGCACTAAGCGGTTCGCTAGGTCTGCCACCATTGGTACGGTACAGTCAAAATTTCTTCTGTCGTTACCTTGATCTGCTCTTTGTCATCATATTCTGTCATGGCGTTTGTGGATTCAGGCGCTGCTCTGAATTTGATGGACTTGGAATATGCTAAGCGTTGTGGGTTTTTCTTGGAGCCCTTGCAGTGTCCTATTCCATTGAGAGGTATTGATGCTACGCCTTTGGCCAAGAATAAGCCTCAATACTGGACCCAGCTGACCATGTGCATGGCTCCTGCACATCAGGAGGATATTCGCTTTCTGGTGTTGCATAATCTGCATGATGTGGTCGTGTTGGGGTTGCCATGGCTACAAGCCCATAATCCAGTATTGGATTGGAAATCCATGTCGGTGTCCAGCTGGGGTTGTCAGGGGGTACATGGTGATGTTCCATTTTTGTCAATTTCGTCATCCACCCCTTCTGAGGTTCCAGAGTTCTTGTCTGATTACCGGGATGTATTTGATGAGCCCAAGTCCGATGCCCTACCTCCGCGTAGGGATTGTGATTGTGCTATCAATTTGATTCCTGGTGGTAAATTCCCAAAAGGTCGACTGTTTAATTTATCCGTGCCTGAGCACATCGCTATGCGCAGTTATGTGAAGGAATCCCTGGAGAAGGGGCATATTCGCCCGTCATCGTCGCCATTAGGAGCAGGGTTCTTTTTTGTAGCCAAAAAGGATGGTTCGCTGAGACCTTGTATAGATTATCGCCTTCTTAATAAGATCACTGTTAAATTTCAGTACCCCTTGCCTTTGTTATCTGATTTGTTTTCTCGGATTAAGGGGGCTAGTTGGTTCACCAAGATTGATCTTCGTGGTGCGTATAATCTGGTGCAAATCAGGCGAGGCGATGAATGGAAAACTGCATTTAATACGCCCGAGGGTCATTTTGAGTATCTAGTGATGCCATTCGGACTTGCCAATGCTCCATCAGTGTTTCAGTCCTTTATGCATGACATCTTCCGAGAGTACCTGGATAAATTCCTGATTGTGTACTTGGATGACATTTTGATCTTCTCGGATGATTGGGAGTCTCATGTGAAACAGGTCAGAACGGTTTTTCAGGTCCTGCGTGCTAACTCTTTGTTTGTGAAGGGATCAAAGTGTCTCTTTGGTGTGCAGAAGGTTTCATTTTTGGGGTTCATCTTTTCCCCTTCTACTATCGAGATGGATCCTGTTAAGGTCCAAGCCATCCATGATTGGACTCAGCCGACATCTTTGAAAAGTCTGCAAAAGTTCCTGGGCTTTGCTAATTTTTATCGTCGCTTCATCTGCAATTTTTCTAGTATTGCCAAACCATTGACCGATTTGACCAAGAAGCTAACACATTGCACAGGCCCAGACCACAGGGTGGAGCTGCACTATATACAGGAGGTCTCTTGATAATTGGTCATGAACTGATTTGACAGATGCACCTGATTCCTATAAGAACCAGAGAGTTCAGGCGCCGGCCCCCTATACACATAGCCATGAGGCATGCAGAGAGCAGAGACACAGAACATGGAGCTGGCATGAAACAGAAACCACATCATGACCTGGAGCAGTGGGTAAGATTGTGTGAGAGATGTGAGGCCATGACGTGATGACAGCAGAGTTGTTACAGGTATTAACAACACACGATCTAAAGGTTAAGAAATAAATCTAATTGTTTATATTAATAAAAAGGTTGTTAGGTTATCTTGTTTTTTTCTCCTGTGGCTCTATATTTATATGAATTCTGGAAAATAAAGAGATACAACCAGAAAAATATTAAAGACTTTGAACTTTGATGTTGGTGAGGACATTTAAGAATATTATTGACCGGAAGGAAAACAAACTGAAGAGAATCAATGATAACCAAAGAAAGCCTATTCTTCTGTTGGTAGCAAAAATAGATGGAAAGAAACTATTAGTGCAAAGTTCATTGAAAAAGACCATTATACTCCATTAAAGGTAAAAGTGCTATCCGTAGAAGGTGATATTTTCACTAAAATTCTACACAGAGAGTACATTGATTTGAATGGGCCCTGTGCACTCCGCCTCCCCAGTTCTAGAGCTGACTATAAATTGAATACAAAGATCAATGCGGGTTCCAGCAGAAGAACATAGTGATTTTATTATCAAAGAACATTTCTCCAAAAAGTAAATTGGCCCAAATGAGGAGAACCTTTAGTTGTAGCACTTTGAGGCACTATTGATATCATTTACATTAACTTGGTATCCTATCTACTGACAGGCACCCCTTTTTTTAGTACTTTGCATATTAGTTGAATGAATTTTCTTTACATACATTTTAAGGCCCCCATGCCATTAAGGGTAGGTTAACACCAGCCTATAAAAAATGGTTCGGAGTTTCATCCACAAAATTGGGACAATTTTTTTCTTACCTGTCATCCATGTACAGTTTGTACGCAATCTGTTTCTTTACAGCAGCAGCTATTAATCATCTACAAGACCATTTATAGTTTTCTGTGTTACAGAATTGCAATGCATCCCCAAAAATTGGATGCTATACTGTGGCTCCGTATGGAGTCCGATTTTTCTTTTTTTTACCGCTCATCTGCCCTCCCCATTGAATAAAGTTGGTCCGAGTGCTGTCCATTTTTTCCACCAACAGCACTCAGACCGAAAATACAGTCATGTGAAGAGCTCAAAAGTTGACAGAATCCACAGATATGTTTGGGCACCTTTACAGTCAGAAGAGCAATAAAATGACTACTGTGATATTTAGTAAGTGTGATGAGTCAAATAAATATAGGCATTCAGGCTAAGGCCACAAAATGGCAGAAGGTTACCTGCCATGCCTTATTTATGTTTGGTATGTCATCTTCTCATTTTTGTTAATGGAAGAAGTTCCCCAGGAACAGATATTCTGAAAGGTAAAAATCAATCTTCTCATTGAAAGAAAAGCTTTCTATATGCGTCTGGGATTTGTTGTTATTAAAGGCCTATATGGACTAAATTCTGTTTATACCCAATTTGATTTATATCTGAAGGGCTGGAATTCTATGCTTCCTGAAAGGTCTTCTTGTCAATACTATTGCTCTCCAGAAACGGACAGGGAGATTCTTCACTTTAAAGAAAATTACTTAATAATTTAGAGCCAGGATTTCTGCTCATTTGGACATATAATATCTTAATGTCTTGAATTTGATGTGATATGATGCAGAGGTGTTGATTTCAGGTAATGTAAATTATAGTATTATTCCTTAGTGCTACACGACAGCACATCTTACTTTACTTTAAATGGAAGTAATCCACAAAATGTTGTTCATCTGAGAGCGTAGGATACTTAGGACCTGAGACATTTTTTTTGGAGCAAGATGCATCAAATTCATAAAAAATTGTGTCTGCTGATGAATTTGGTGCTTCTTTCAGCTGTTGTGCACCACAAGAAATGCCATCCAAACCAGTCAATTATGATGAATATGAATGGCCATACTTGGCCATCCATCATGCCCGCAAATCTCAGGCCACTTTTCAAAATGTTGATATAATTGGGCACAAGATTTTGCAACATTTCAAAAAGGTTTTGTAATATTTCTTACAGTTTTACACCATAATTCTGGCTAAAACTATTTTAGGAATCAGGGCCTTAGTACTTATTACAGTGGGGGAAATAAGTATTTGATCCTTTGCTGATTTTGTAAGTTTGCCCACTGACAAAGACATGAACAGTCTATAATTTTAAGGGTAGGTTAATTTTAACATTGATAGATAGAATATCAAAAATAAAATACAGAAAATCACATTGTATAAATTACCTATATAAATTTATTTGCATTTTGCAGTGAGAATTAAGTATTCGATCCCCTACCAACCAACAAGAGTTCTGGCCCCTACAGATCAGTTAGACTCTCCTAATCAACCCATTACCTGTATTAAAGACAGCTGTCTTACATAGTCACCTTTATAAGCGACTCCTGTCCACAGACTCAATTAATCAGTCAAACTCTAACCTCAACATCATGGGCAAGACCAAAGAGCTTTATAAGGATGTCAGAGACAAGGTCATAGACCTGCACAAAGCTGGAATGGGCTACAAAACCTTAAGTAAAATGATGAAAAGGAGACAACTGGTGGTGCAATAGTAAGAAAATGGAAGAAATACAAAATGTCTGAATACTTTCCGTATCCACTGTGTCTATAATAACATGAAAATAAATAATACAGTGACAAAAAGAAATATATATTTCCCACATAAAAAGTATATATCTCTCTGAATCTAAAGTCACCAATATTAACCCCTTCACCACCTTGGGTTTTTCCATTTTTGAGTTTTCGTTTTTCTCTCCCCTTCTTCCCAGATCATTAACTTTTAGATTTTTCCATCAATGTAGCCGTGTTAGGGCTTGTTTATTGCAGGACGAGTTGTACTATTAAATGACACCATTGTTTTTACCATATCATGTACTGGAAAATGGGAAAAAAAAGTTCAAAATATGGTGAAATTGCAAAAATAGTGCATTTCCACGATTGTTTATTTCTTTTTGCCATGTTCACTAAATACTAAAAGTGACCAGCCATTATGATTCTCCAGGTCATTACGAGTTTGCACATACCAAACCTGTCTAGTTTATTTTTTATTTAAAGGGACACTGTCACCTGAATTTGGAGGGAACAATCTTCAGCCATGGAGGCAGGGTTTTTGGGTTTTTGATTCACCCTTTCCTTACCCTCTGGCTGCATGCTGGCTGCAATATTGGATTGAAGTTCATTCTCTGTCCTCCATAGTACACGCCTGCGCAAGGCAAGTTTGCCTTGTGCAGGCATGTACTACGGAGGACAGAGAATGAACTTCAATCCAATATTGCAGCCAGCATGCAGCCAGCGGATAAGGAAAGGGTGAATCAAAAACCCCAAAACCCCGCCTCCATGGCTGAAGATTGTTCCCTCCAAATTCAGGTGACAGTGTCCCTTTAAGTAGTCAAAAAACATTCAAAGTTTGTAATAAAAAAATAAAATGAAAATGCCACCATTTTCCGAGACCCAGAGCAAACAACAAACAGGCAGTCCCTGCATGTTTTGTCGATGTTGAACAATCGCAAGACATGCAGCTGCGGCGACTCAAGCATTCTTTTTTCGAGCACACCAAAAATACTCAATTAGGACACGACTGTGCTCGGATAACACCTTATCCGAGCACGCTCACTCATCACTAATTACTAGCTAAAATGGCATAATGATTGTATGAATTTATCTAAATGGCAGATACAGCACATCCATCGTACTGAATAGTATCTACAAAATCAAATAAACTAATCAGCGATATGCACCTATAACTTTCAAGTTTAACCACCAGTCAATGCAAACGTCTATAATATTTAATGTGACAAGTGCATATTTAGTACCACTTGAACCTCATGAAGCTCAGGATCGGGCAGTATCACATGTGTAATTTCTGCTTGGTTCCTAAAGGCACCCCAATATGTATGGGTAAAACGAAGTCATGCTGTATGAAATACATACAGTATATATGATTCAAAATAAGTCAGGCTGTATAAGATAATCCAGACCAATAGATGGTTAAAAAACTATATATGATGCCCAGTATGAACAAATACAACTAAATATGAAACTCAACGCGTTTCCCCTTTGATGGTCTCAAAGGTTCATTAGGTGTATAACACAATAGTATTTAGCTTACATTCTCATCAGAAGATCACTCTTACCTAGCGCAGGCATGGATATATAAAGGTAAAGAAGTGTATACATAGGGGTTCTTGGCTTACGCCTTTAGTGGGAAGCTCTCCTTGATAGGCACCTAGTATAAAGCAGTGATATATTGATGGTTCCGTGCTGCTGTTGGTGGAGTACTGAATTAATTATGGTGTTGCACTGACAATCTTTTTTAAGTAATTTTCATTAAAGTAATGGTTGTAACTTGTAAGGTAGTAGTGTTGTCTGTGATGTAGAATGTCATGCTATGCAGGGAATATAGCTGGAAGGGCATCGTCATGCCCCAGTGCACTTCCAGACTTAACTTCAAAACACAATTATTTTCCCTGCTGGAGCAGTTTTGGGTTCAAAAAGGGATCCACTAGCTTATCTTTTAAAGGGCTACACAAGCATAAGTTGTTTGGAGAGGTGAGGGGGTTAACATTTCTGACAAAACACAACATATAAAAAATGTTTTTCTTTTTTCATCAGTCCCCCTTAGAATGAAGTTCTATCCATGATTGCACAACAGGTTGGATAGTGAGGTACCAGTTTACAGGTTTTTGGGCACTTTCAATTGTTATTTTATGGCATTATTTGGTCTACAGCAATAGATACAGCTACTTTGGGCTTGCTGTACAAATTCATAAAAACTTATGTGCAACTCGTTTTTGAACTAAGTTGTAAACATACGTCAACCCAATCAGTTGTTCAATGCAGGTCCATTTTTCCTAATCTGGAGCAACCAGCTGATATCGCCGTATGATGCCACTTCTGGTCATGAGTTGCTTCTAAGAACGAATACAGTGCCAAACAGATGTATCGTACAGCGGCACAGAAAGGTTCGGCTTCTGTGTAGTACAGAACCACAGGTATACCTTGTGCCATAGCCAGGCGAATGAGACCTAAGAGTATGTTCACTTTAGGGTTATTATAACATTTAAATCAATATTAGTTCTTATGTCATATACGTTTTCATTTTCGCATTTTATATATTTTGTTTTTACAATCTGACCTTCATGTAGCAGTTCATTTATATCTGTACCTCAGGGTTTTGTTTTTTAATAATTGTTTTCGTTTCTAATTATTTCACAATTGAATTGTATTTCCTGTCGGTGCCGATTACTTTTAGTGCAGGTTAAATTTAATAAGCGCTTATACTTAACTCATATAAGTTAGAAACCACTTTGAGTAGTAATATTTTGCTACAACTGCGAACATCGGGTATAAGGTTTATATGATCAACATCTCATGGGGCTGCAAGGTTCATTCGAGGGATCTCATTGCAGAACACCAAATATTATTGCTATACTAATAATGAGCATCTCTGACTCTCCATCAACAGAGCCTCACCGGGGAATAATTTAGGTAAAAGTTAAATAGTTTGTAACGTCCTTGATTTTCAGTATGTATAGGTTTTGTAATCAGTATTTACATACAGATTGTGTGATTTATTGTAATGAATGAGTTACAGTGGGTATGTAATGGACCAGATACTGAGCTACAACATTCCTATAAATTGGCACAATGTCACTGACCGTCCAGCCATGGGATTTGTATGTTTTTAAGTTTAGAGTAGAAACAAAAAATCAGCAAAAGATGCAGATGAATACTAGTAGTCAAAGATGGGCACAGAGACTACAAACATTGCAAACCCATTGGGGGAGATTGGATGAATTAGCGGGTGGCACATTTAGACTTTTTCATTGAAGCAAAAATCGGCCTGAACATAATTCATTTTGAAAAGCCCAATGTGATTAACATCAGACACTTCTTTTGAGTTACAGATCTGAAAATGAAAATAAGAGGATTATGAAAAATGAGAAAGAATCAACAAAGAAAAGAAAAAAAAATGTTTAGTGTTTTGTATATAAAATATTATTTTATTATACAAACAAATCAAACCATCTTAGATCTGATTACAGTTTTCAGCAGTAATTGTTTTACATGGACACAGGCAATCGTTATTACCAGGCAGCCTCACTGTAGTGTGACCTCTGGACCACTGATGTAGGGTTGTCATGAATCAAAATCATCTTTGATTCTTAAAATATTTTCAAATGAGCAAATTTGTTAAACATTTTTATTGAACTGAAATTAAGCTATTTTCTAGATGCTCTAGGTTCCTCTGATCTGCTGAATTTTTTATTTAATGCTATATGGCAGAATATATTCTTCCAAATTCAAATAAACTCCCTCAAATTAATTACTTTTACAAAAAATGGAAAGGAACGAAGAATGAAAATCATGCATGGCCAAGCATGACCGCTATATATAGAGCACAGTCAATATGTCTAACTGCAGGGTGTTCTGTACAATCAATAGAAATATTGTTGCATGACACATCGAGGTAGAAGATGCTAACTTAAAGACAACCTGAAAGAGATCAATGCTACCAGCTCACAAGGACTCTTCATAGATTTGTAATATTGATCATTTGTGTTCTGTCCTGCTGAAAGTGTCCAGTTGGCCAGATATATTTATCAGTTTTCTCTGTATCTCCTAGGTTTGGAATGAGATATGTTATGAACAGGTGATTCAGAACCGCAATGGACCTAGTGGTTAAGAGCACACAAAGTGACCTGATAGTTACTAATAACATAGGACGAGCTCTGAGACGTGGGAACTCTGCTGACCGCAATCCCTAATCCTATCATACCACACTAGAGGTAGCCGTGGATTGCGCCTAACGCTCCCTATGCAACTCGGCACAGCCTGAGAAACTAGCTAGCCCTGAAGACAGAAAAATAAGCCTACCTTGCCTCAGAGAAATTCCCCAAAGGAAAAGGCAGCCCCCCACATATAATGACTGTGAGTTAAGATGAAAATACAAACACAGAGATGAAATAGATTTTAGCAAAGTGAGGTCCGACTTACTGAATAGACCGAGGATAGGAAAGATAGCTTTGCGGTCAGCACAAAAACCTACAAACAACCACGCAGAGGGGGGCAAAAAGACCCTCCGCACCGACTAACGGTACGGAGGTGCTCCCTCTGCGTCTCAGAGCTTCCAGCAAGCAAGAAAAACCAATATAGCAAGCTGGACAGAAAATATAGCAAACAAAAGTAACACAAGCAAAACTTAGCTTATGCAGGGCAGACAGGCCACAAGAACGATCCAGGAGAAAGCAAGACCAATACTGGAACATTGACTGGAGGCCAGGAACAAAGAACTAGGTGGAGTTAAATAGAGCAGCACCTAACGACTTAACCTCGTCACCTGAGGAAGGAAACTCAGAAGCCGCAGCCCCACTCACATCCACCAGAGGAAGCACATAGACAGAACCAGCCGAAGTACCACTCATGACCACAGGAGGGAGCTTGACCACAGAATTCACAACAGTACCCCCCCTTGAGGAGGGGTCACCGAACCCTCACCAGAGCCCCCAGGCCGACCAGGATGAGCCAAATGAAAGGCACGAACCAGATCGGCAGCATGAACATCAGAGGCAAAGACCCAGGAATTATCTTCCTGACCATAACCCTTCCACTTAACCAGGTACTGGAGTTTCCGTCTCGAAATACGAGAATCCAAAATCTTCTCCACTATATACTCCAACTCCCCCTCAACCAAAACCGGAGCAGGAGGATCAACGGATGGAACCACAGGTGCCACGTATCTCCGCAACAATGACCTATGGAATACGTTATGGATGGAAAAAGAAGCTGGAAGGGTCAAACGAAAAGACACAGGATTAAGAACCTCAGAAATTCTATACGGACCAATGAAACGAGGCTTAAACTTAGGAGAGGAAACTTTCATAGGAATATAACGAGATGACAACCAAACCAAATCCCCAACACGAAGTCGGGGACCCACACGGCGCCTTTAGTTAGCGAAACGTTGAGCCTTCTTCTGAGACAATGTCAAATTGTCCACCACATGAGTCCAAATCTGCTGCAACCTATCCACCATAGTATCCACACAAGGACAGTCAGAAGACTCAACCTGCCCTGAAGAGAAACGAGGATGGAAACCAGAATTGCAGAAAATCGGCGAAACCTAAGTAGCCGAGCTGGCCCGATTATTAAGGGCGAACTCAGCCAAAGGCAAAAAGGACACCCAATCATCCTGATCGGCAGAAACAAAACATCTCAGATATGTTTCCAAGGTCTGATTGGTTCGTTCAGTCTGGCCATTTGTCTGAGGATGGAAAGCCGAGGAAAAAGACAAATCAATGCCCATCCTAGCACAAAAGGCTCGCCAAAACCTCGAAACAAACTGGGAACCTCTGTCAGAAACGATGTTCTCCGGAATGCCATGTAAACGAACCACATGCTGGAAGAACAATGGCACCAAATCAGAGGAGGAAGGCAATTTAGACAAGGGTACCAAATGGACCATCTTAGAGAAGCGATCACAAATAACCCAAATGACCGACATTTTTTGAGAGACGGGGAGATTCGAAATAAAATCCATAGAGATATGTGTCCAAGGCCTCTTCGGGACTGGCAAGGGCAAAAGCAACCCACTGGCACGAGAACAGCAGGGCTTAGCCCGAGCACAAATCCCACAGGACTGCACAAACGAACGCACATCCCGCGACAGAGACGGCCACCAAAAGGATCTAGCCACCAAATCTCTGGTACCAAAGATTCCAGGATGACCAGCCAACACCGAACAATGAACCTCAGAGATAACTCTACTCGTCCATTTATCAGGGACAAACAGTTTCTCCGCTGGGCAACGGTCAGGTCTATTAGCCTGAAATTTTTGCAGCACCCGCCGCAAATCAGGGGAGATGGCAGACAAAATTACCCCCTCTTTGAGAATACCCGCCGGCTCAGACAAACCCGGAGAGTCGGCCACAAAACTCCTAGACAGGGCATCCGCCTTCACATTTTTAGAGCCCGGAAGGTACGAAACCACAAAGTCAAAACGGGAGAAAACAGCGACCAACGAGCCTGTCTCGGATTCAACCGTTTGGCAGACTCGAGATAAGTCAAGTTCTTGTGATCAGTCAAGACCACCACGCGATGCTTAGCTCCTTCAAGCCAATGACGCCACTCCTCGAATGCCCACTTCATGGCCAGCAACTCTCGATTGCCAACATCATAATTACGCTCAGCAGGCGAAAACTTCCTGGAAAAGAAGGCGCATGGTTTCATCACCGAGCCATCAGAACTTCTTTGCGACAAAACAGCCCCTGCTCCAATCTCAGAAGCATCAACCTCGACCTGGAACGGGAGCGGAAAATCTGGTTGGCACAACACAGGGGCAGAAGAAAAACGACGCTTCAACTCTTGAAAAGCTTCCACAGCAGCAGAAGACCAATTGACCACATCAGCAGCCTTCTTGGTTAACTCAGTCAACGGTTTATTTTGTGAATTCTGTGGCAGAGCTCCCTCCTGTGGTCACAAGTGGTACTTCGGCTGATTCTCTCTGGGAGCTTCCGTTTGTGGAGGAAACTGGTACTGCTGCTTCTGAGTTTCCTCCCTCAGGTGATCTGGTGAGGTCGTTAAGTGCTTGTCTACGTAACCCCACCTAATGCTTTGATTCATGCTTCCTGTCAATGTTCCAGTGTTGGACTTGTGTTTCTCTGGATCATTCCTGTGGCCTGCTGCTCTGCATAGCTAAGTGCTTCTTTGCTATTTGTTGCTATTTTTTTCTGTCCAGCTTGTCTATTTGTTTTGCTGGAAGCTCTGGGATGCAAAGGGTGTACCTCTGTGCCGTTAGTTCGGTACGGAGGGTCTTTTTGCCCCTTTGCGTGGTTTTCTTTAGGGTTTTGTGTAGACCGCAAAGTTATCTTTCCTATCCTCGTTCTGTCTAGAATATCGGGCCTCACTTTGCTGAATCTATTTCATCCCTACGTTTGTCTTTTCATCTTACTCACAGTCATTATATGTGGGGGGCTGCCTTTTCCTTTGGGGTATCTCTCTGAGGCAAGGTAGGTTTATTTTTTCTATCTTCAGGCTAGTTAGATTCTTAGGCTGTGCCGAGTTGCATAGGTAGCGTTAGGCGCAATCCACGGCTGCCTCTAGTTGTGTTTGGAGAGAAACAGGGATTGCGGTCTGCAGAGTTCCCACGTCTCAGAGCTCGTTCTATTATTTTGGGTTATTGTCAGATCACTGTATGTGCTCTGACCTCCATGTCCATTGTGATACTGAATTGCCTCTCATAACAGTACAGGAAGCCAAAAGTACTAATTCTCAATAGAGGGAAAAAAGAAGTTCTGAGACCATTTTTTTTTCTTGGCTTTGTGTTTTGTCTTTTTTTTCCCCTAAACATTTGGGTGGTTCAGTACACAGGTGTAGCGATGGACATTAGAAGTCTGTCTTCATTTGTGGATCAGCTCTCGGCAAGAGTACAAAAGATTCAAGACACTATTGATCAGAAATCTATGTTAGAACCAAGAATTCCTATTCCTGATTTGTTTTTTGGAGATAGAACTAAGTTTCTGAGTTTCAAAAATAATTGTAAGTTATTTCTGGCCTTGAAACCTCGTTCCTCTGGTGATCCAGTTCAACAGGTTTTGATTATTATTTCTTTTTTGCGCGGTGACCCTCAGGACTGGGCATTTTCTCTTGCGCCAGGAGATCCTGCATTGTGTAATATCAATGCGTTTTTCCTGGCGCTCGGATTGCTGTACGATGAGCCTAATTCAGTGGATCAGGCAGAAAAGAATTTGCTGGCTCTTTGTCAGGGTCAGGATGAGATAGAGGTATATTGCCAGAAATTTAGAAAATGGTCAGTGCTCACTCAATGGAATGAATCTGCGCTGGCAGCTATGTTCAGAAAGGGTCTCTCTGAAGCCCTTAAGGATGTCATGGTGGGATTTCCTATGCCTGCTGGTTTGAATGAGTCTATGTCTTTGGCTATTCAGATCGGTCGACGCTTGCGTGAGCGTAAATCTGTGCACCATTTGGCGGTATTACCTGAGCTTAAACCTGAGCCTATGCAGTGCGATAGGACTTTGACCAGAGTTGAACGGCAAGAACACAGACGTCTGAATAAGCTGTGTTTCTACTGTGGTGATTCCACTCATGCCATCTCTGATTGTCCTAAGCGCACTAAGCGGTTCGCTAGGTCTGCCACCATTGGTACGGTACAGTCAAAATTTCTTCTGTCGTTACCTTGATCTGCTCTTTGTCATCATATTCTGTCATGGCGTTTGTGGATTCAGGCGCTGCTCTGAATTTGATGGACTTGGAATATGCTAAGCGTTGTGGGTTTTTCTTGGAGCCCTTGCAGTGTCCTATTCCATTGAGAGGTATTGATGCTACGCCTTTGGCCAAGAATAAGCCTCAATACTGGACCCAGCTGACCATGTGCATGGCTCCTGCACATCAGGAGGATATTCGCTTTCTGGTGTTGCATAATCTGCATGATGTGGTCGTGTTGGGGTTGCCATGGCTACAAGCCCATAATCCAGTATTGGATTGGAAATCCATGTCGGTGTCCAGCTGGGGTTGTCAGGGGGTACATGGTGATGTTCCATTTTTGTCAATTTCGTCATCCACCCCTTCTGAGGTTCCAGAGTTCTTGTCTGATTACCGGGATGTATTTGATGAGCCCAAGTCCGATGCCCTACCTCCGCGTAGGGATTGTGATTGTGCTATCAATTTGATTCCTGGTGGTAAATTCCCAAAAGGTCGACTGTTTAATTTATCCGTGCCTGAGCACATCGCTATGCGCAGTTATGTGAAGGAATCCCTGGAGAAGGGGCATATTCGCCCGTCATCGTCGCCATTAGGAGCAGGGTTCTTTTTTGTAGCCAAAAAGGATGGTTCGCTGAGACCTTGTATAGATTATCGCCTTCTTAATAAGATCACTGTTAAATTTCAGTACCCCTTGCCTTTGTTATCTGATTTGTTTTCTCGGATTAAGGGGGCTAGTTGGTTCACCAAGATTGATCTTCGTGGTGCGTATAATCTGGTGCAAATCAGGCGAGGCGATGAATGGAAAACTGCATTTAATACGCCCGAGGGTCATTTTGAGTATCTAGTGATGCCATTCGGACTTGCCAATGCTCCATCAGTGTTTCAGTCCTTTATGCATGACATCTTCCGAGAGTACCTGGATAAATTCCTGATTGTGTACTTGGATGACATTTTGATCTTCTCGGATGATTGGGAGTCTCATGTGAAACAGGTCAGAACGGTTTTTCAGGTCCTGCGTGCTAACTCTTTGTTTGTGAAGGGATCAAAGTGTCTCTTTGGTGTGCAGAAGGTTTCATTTTTGGGGTTCATCTTTTCCCCTTCTACTATCGAGATGGATCCTGTTAAGGTCCAAGCCATCCATGATTGGACTCAGCCGACATCTTTGAAAAGTCTGCAAAAGTTCCTGGGCTTTGCTAATTTTTATCGTCGCTTCATCTGCAATTTTTCTAGTATTGCCAAACCATTGACCGATTTGACCAAGAAGGGTGCTGATTTGGTCAATTGGTCTTCTGCTGCTGTGGAAGCTTTTCAAGAGTTGAAGCGTCGTTTTTCTTCTGCCCCTGTGTTGTGTCAACCTGATGTTTCTCTTCCGTTCCAGGTCGAGGTTGATGCTTCTGAGATTGGAGCAGGGGCTGTTTTGTCGCAGAGAGGTTCTGATTGTTCAGTGATGAGACCATGCGCTTTTTTTTCCAGGAAGTTTTCGCCTGCTGAGCGGAATTATGATGTGGGCAACCGAGAGTTGCTGGCCATGAAGTGGGCATTCGAGGAGTGGCGTCATTGGCTTGAAGGAGCTAAGCATCGCGTGGTGGTATTGACTGATCATAAGAACCTGACTTATCTCGAGTCTGCTAAGCGTTTGAATCCTAGACAGGCTCGTTGGTCGCTGTTTTTCGCCCGTTTTGACTTTGTGATTTCGTACCTTCCGGGCTCTAAAAATGTAAAGGCGGATGCTCTGTCTAGGAGTTTTGTGCCCGACTCTCCGGGTTTATCTGAGCCGGCGGGTATCCTCAAGGAAGGAGTAATTGTGTCTGCCATCTCCCCTGATTTGCGGCGGGTGCTGCGAAAATTTCAGGCTAATAAACCTGATCGTTGTCCAGCGGAGAAACTGTTTGTCCCGGATAGGTGGACAAATAAAGTGATCTCTGAGGTTCATTGTTCGGTGTTGGCTGGTCATCCTGGAATCTTTGGTACCAGAGAGTTAGTGGCTAGATCTTTTTGGTGGCCATCTCTGTCGCGGGATGTGCGTTCTTTTGTGCAGTCCTGTGGGATTTGTGCTCGGGCTAAGCCCTGCTGTTCTCGTGCCAGTGGGTTGCTTTTGCCCTTGCCGGTCCCGAAGAGGCCTTGGACACATATCTCCATGGATTTTATTTCAGATCTTCCCGTTTCTCAAAAGATGTCAGTCATTTGGGTGGTCTGTGATCGCTTTTCTAAGATGGTCCATCTGGTACCCTTGTCCAAGTTGCCTTCCTCCTCTGATTTGGTGCCATTGTTCTTCCAGCATGTGGTTCGTTTGCATGGCATTCCAGAGAATATCGTTTCTGACAGAGGTTCCCAGTTTGTTTCGAGGTTTTGGCGAGCCTTTTGTGGTAGGATGGGCATTGACTTGTCTTTTTCCTCGGCTTTTCATTCTCAGACTAATGGCCAGACCGAACGAACCAATCAGACCTTGGAAACCTATCTGAGATGCTTTGTTTCTGCCGATCAGGATGACTGGGTGTCCTTTTTGCCTTTGGCTGAGTTTGCCCTTAATAATCGGGCCAGCTCGGCTACCTTGGTTTTGCCATTTTTCTGCAATTCTGGGTTCCATCCTCGTTTCTCTTCAGGACAGGTTGAGTCTTCGGACTGTCCTGGTGTGGATACTGTGGTGGACAGGTTGCAGCAGATTTGGACTCATGTAGTGGACAATTTGACCTTGTCCCAGGAGAAGGCTCAACGTTTCGCTAATCGCAGATGCCGTGTGGGTCCCCGACTTCGTGTTGGGGATCTGGTTTGGTTATCTTCTCGTCATATTCCTATGAAGGTTTCCTCTCCGAAGTTTAAACCTCGTTTCATTGGTCCCTATAGGATTTCTGAGGTTATTAATCCTGTGTCTTTTCGTCTGACCCTCCCAGATTCTTTTTTCATACATAACGTCTTCCATAGGTCATTGTTGCGGAGATACGTGGCACCTATGGTTCCATCTGTTGACCCTCCTGCCCCGGTTTGGTGGAGGGGGAATTGGAGTATATTGTGGAGAAGATTTTGGATTCTCGTGTTTCAAGACGGAAACTCCAGTATCTGGTTAAATGGAACGGTTATGCTCAGGAGGATAATTCCTGGGTTTTTGCCTCTGATGTCCATGCTCCCGATCTTGTTTGTGCCTTTCATGTGGCTCATCCTGGTAGGCCTGGGGGCTCTGGTGAGGGTTCGGTGACCCCTCCTCAAGGGGGGGGGGTACTGTTGTGAATTCTGTGGCAGAGCTCCCTCCTGTGGTCACAAGTGGTACTTCGGCTGATTCTCTCTGGGAGCTTCCGTTTGTGGAGGAAACTGGTACTGCTGCTTCTGAGTTTCCTCCCTCAGGTGATCTGGTGAGGTCGTTAGGTGCTTCTCTACTTAACCCCACCTAATGCTTTGATTCATGCTTCCTGTCAATGTTCCAGTGTTGGACTTGTGTTTCTCTGGATCATTCCTGTGGCCTGCTGCTCTGCATAGCTAAGTGCTTCTTTGCTATTTGTTGCTATTTTTTCTGTCCAGCTTGTCTATTTGTTTTGCTGGAAGCTCTGGGACTCAAAGGGTGTACCTCCGTGCCGTTAGTTCGGTACGGAGGGTCTTTTTGCCCCTTTGCGTGGTTTTCTTTAGGGTTTTGTGTAGACCGCAAAGTTATCTTTCCTATCCTCGTTCTGTCTAGAATATCGGGCATCACTTTGCTGAATCTATTTCATCCCTACGTTTGTCTTTTCATCTTACTCACAGTCATTATATGTGGGGGACTGCCTTTTCCTTTGGGGTATCTCTCTGAGGCAAGGTAGGTTTATTTTTTCTATCTTCAGGCTAGTTAGTTTCTCAGGCTGTGCCGAGTTGCATAGGTAGCGTTAGGCGCAATCCACGGCTGCCTCTAGATGTGTTTGGAGAGGATCAGGGATTGCGGTCTGCAGAGTTCCCACGTCTCAGAGCTCGTTCTATTATTTTGGGTTATTGTCAGATCACTGTATGTGCTCTGACCTCCATGTACATTGTGATACTGAATTGCCTCTCATAACAGGTTTAGCAATACTAGAAAAATTATTGATGAAGCGACGATAAAAATTAGCAAAGCCCAGGAACTTTTGCAGACTCTTCAGAGATGTCGGCTGAGTCCAATCATAAATGGTCTGAACTTTAACAGGGTCCATCTCGATAGTAGAAGGGGAAAAAATGAACCCCAAAAATGAAACCTTCTGAACACCAAAGAGACATTTTGACCCCTTCACAAACAAAGAATTCGCACGCAGAACCTGGAACACCATTCTGACCTGCTTCACGTGAGACTCCCAATCATCCGAGAAGACCAAAATATCATCCAAGTATACAATCAGGAATTTATCCAGGTACTCTCGGAAGATGTCATGCATAAAGGACTGAAACACTGATGGAGCATTAGAAAGCCCGAATGGCATAACCAGGTACTCAAAATGGCCCTCGGGCGTATTAAATGCTGTTTTCCATTCATCGCCCTGTTTAATACGCACAAGATTGTATGCACCACGAAGATCTATCTTGGTGAACCAACTAGCCCCCTTAATCCGAGCAAACAAATCAGACAGCAGCGGCAAGGGGTACTGAAATTTGACCGTGATTTTATTTAGAAGGCAGTAATCAATACAAGGTCTCAGCGAACCATCCTTCTTGGCCACAAAAAAGAACCCTGCTCCCAATGGCGACGACGACGGGCGAATATGACCCTTCTCCAAGGATTCCTTTATGTAACTCCGCATAGCGGCGTGCTCAGGCACAGACAAATTAAACAGTCGACCCTTAGGAAACTTACTACCAGGAATCAAATTGATAGCACAATCACAATCCCTATGCGGAGGTAGGGCACTGGACTTGGGCTCATCAAATACATCCCGGTAATCTGACAAGAACTCTGGGACCTCAGAAGGGGTGGATGATGAAATAGACAGAAAAGGAACATCACCATGTACCCCCTGACAACCCCAGCTGGACACAGACATTGATTTCAATCCAATACTGGGTTATGGACTTGTAGCCATGGCAACCCCAACACGACCACATCATGCAGATTATGCAACACCAAAAAGCTAATATCCTCCTGATGGGCAGGAGCCATGCACATGGTCAGCTGGGTCCAGTACTGAGGCTTATTCTTGGCCAAAGGCGTAGCATAAATTCCTCTCAATGGAATAGGATACTGCAAGGGCTCCAAGAAAAACCCACAGCGCCTAGCATACTCCAAGTCCATCAAATTCAGGGCAGCGCCTGAATCCACAAATGCCATGACAGAATAGGATGACAAAGAGCAGATCAAAGTAACGGACAAAAGAAATTTCGACTGTACCGTACCAATGGTGGCAGACCTAGCGAACCGCTTAGTGCGCTTAGGACAATCGGAGATAGCATGAGTGGAATCACCACAGTAAAAACACAGCCCATTTTGACGTCTGTGTTCTTGCCGTTCAGCTCTGGTCAACGTCCTATCGCACTGCATAGGCTCAGGTCCATGCTCAGATAATACCGCCAAATGGTGCACAGTTTTACGCTCACGCAAGCGTCGACCGATCTGAATGGCCAAAGACATAGACTCATTCAGACCAGCAGGCATAGGAAATCCCACCATGACATCCTTAAGGGCTTCAGAGAGACCTTTTCTGAAAATTGCTGCCAGCGCACATTCATTCCATTGAGTGAGCACAGACCACTTCCTAAACTTCTGACAATATATCTCTACCTCATCCTGACCTTGAGACAGAGCCAGCAAATTTTTCTCTGCCTGATTCACTGAATTAGGTTCATCATACAGCAATCCGAGCGCCAGAAAAAACGCATCAATATTACATAATGCAGGATCTCCTGGCGCAAGGGAAAATGTCCAGTCTTGAGGGTCGCCACGACGTAATAAAGAAATAATGATCTTAACTTGTTGAACTGGGTCACCAGAGGAGCGGGGTTTCAAAGCCAGAAACAGTTTACAATTATTCTTAAAACTCAGAAACTTAGCTCTATCTCCAGAAAACAAATCAGGAATAGGAATTCTTGGCTCTAACATAGAATTCTGAACCACAAAGTCTTAAATATTTTGTACTCTTGCAGTGAGATGATCTACACAAGAAGACAGATCTTTAATGCCCATCACTACACCTGTGTCCTGAACCACCCAAATGTCTAGGGGAAAAGAAAGACAAAACACAGTACAGAGAAAAAAAAATGGTCTCAGAACTTCTCTTTTCCCTCTATTGAGAAGCATTAGTACTTTGGGCCTCCAGTACTGTTATGAACAGGTGATTCAGAACCACAATGGACCTAGTGGTTAAGAGCACACAAAGTGACCTGATGGTTACTAATAACATAGGACGAGCTCTGAGACGTGGGAACTCTGCTGACCGCAATCCCTAATTTTATCATACCACACTAGAGGTAGCCGTGGATTGCGCCTAACGCTCCCTATGCAACTCGGCACAGCCTGAGAAACTAGCTAGCCCTGAAGACAGAAAAATAAGCCTACCATGCCTCAGAGAAATTCCCCAAAGGAAAAGGCAGCCCCCCACATATGACTGTGAGTTAAGATGAAAATACAAACACAGAGATGAAATAGATTTTAGCAAACTGAGGCCCGACTTACTGAATAGACCGAGGATAGGAAAGATAGCTTTGCGGTCGGCACAAAAACCTACAAACAACCACGCAGAGGGAAAAAAAGACCCTCCGCACCGACTAACGGTACGGAGGTGCTCCCTCTGCGTCTCAGAGCTTCCAGCAAGCAAGAAAAACCAATATAGCAAGCTGGACAGAAAATATAGCAAACAATAGTAACACAAGCAAAACTTAGCTTATGCAGGGCAGACAGGCCACAAGAACGATCCAGGAGAAAGCAAGACCAATACTGGAACATTGACTGGAGGCCAGGAACAAAGAACTAGGTGGAGTTAAATAGAGCAGCACCTAACGACTTAACCTCGTCACCTGAGGAAGGAAACTCAGAAGCCGCAGCCCCACTCACATCCACCAGAGGAAGCACATAGACAGAACCAGCCGAAGTACCACTCATGACCACAGGAGGGAGCTTGACCACAGAATTCACAACAGAGATAGCAGATATGGTCAATTATAGTGTCCTTATCAATATGGCACGTTAAAAATCCACATTAGTGATGATACTGGAATGATAACATAAACTAGCATTGTTTCTAGAATTACATATCACATTAGATGTTACGACATATTCAGGAGTGGTGACTGTCCATTTAATCTGTTTGCAAAATTATACAGCTGTTGCTAAATTAATCTTATTCCGATGAACAAAGCTAGTTTTAAGATGGAGATATATTTCACGTTACTATATCTTGAAAGTGCAGCTGACATATAAGGATTGTATTTCTAAATCTAATGTGACACCAAATGTATTGTATCAGGCTTTCCAGATATGTTCTTATTATGAAGATCTAAGCATTCCTAAATAATTCTTTGTAACAAATCCCATGTTTTGATTTCACCCTTTCCTTCCAAGAACTATAACTATTTTATTTTTTTCCAGCATCATAGCCATATGGGTAGAAATTTTCAAATCAATTCAATGCAAAACTGTTCTGTGTCAAGTTTTGTGAAATTTGAACAATTTGCTAGTACCTAGTAGCATCTCCTTTTGCAAGTACCACAGCTTGTAAACTCTTTCTATGGCCAGCCAAGAGTCTTTCAACTCTTGTTTGACAACTATTGCGAGAAAATGGGGAGACAAAGAGCGCAATAGCGTCTTATCTACATTATGCAGGAGAGAATATATACCAAATTTGCTCACCTGGTTAGGATGAGATAAGAGCATAGCGGCTGCTGCAGATCCACAGGTCTTCAACGACCAGAGAAAGTACTGTATTCAATGGGAAATTCGTAGTTAAAATTCTGCGCTGCCGCTGGGATGAAATTCAGGAGAATGTAGTTGATTCACAGTGGCGGAATTTTAACTACGAATTTCCCATTGAATACAACTCTTGTTTGAGACATTTTCAATGATGTTCAGATCAGGGGACTGTGATGGCCATTGGAAAACCTTCTGCTTGCACCTTTTGAGGTAGTCTATTGTGAATTTTGACATGTTTAGGGTGATTATCCATTTGTATAAGCCATCCTCTTTTCAACTTCAGCTTTTTACAGATGGTGTTATGTTTGCATCAAAAATTTGTTGAAATTTCATTGAATCCATTTTTCTTTCTACCTGTAAAATTTTCCCTGTGCCATTGGCTGCAGCACAACCCCAAAGAATGATTGATCCACCCCCATGCTTAATGGTTGGCGAGATGTTCCTGAAATTCTGCGCTCTTTTTTTCCATACATACCTTTGATCATTGTGTGCAAAGAGTTCTATTTTAACCGTATCGGTCCACAGGACTTGTTTAGAAAATGCATCAGGCTTGTTTAGATGTTCTTTTGCAAATTTCTGATGCTGAATTTTATGGTGGGGATGCAGGATATATGTTTTTCTCATGACTCTTCCATGAAGGCCTTATTTGTGCACGTGTCTCTGAGCAGTAGAACAATATGCCACAAATCCAGAGTCTGCAAAATCTTTCTGAAGGTCTTTTTAAGACAAGCAGGGGTTCTGAATTGCCTCTATTGAAATCCTATGAGCAGCTCTCACTGAAATTTTGCTTGGTCTTCCAGACTTGATCTTGACCTCCACTGTTCCTATTAACTGACATTTCTTAATTACATTTCAAACTGAGGAAAGGGCAACTTGAAACGCTGTGCTATTTTATAGCCTTCTCCTGCTTTGTGGGCCTGTGCCTTTTTTATTTTCAGAGTGCTAGCCAACTGCTTAGAAAAAAACCCATGGCTGCTGTGTTTTGGCACAAGGTTAGAGGAGGCTGGTTATTTATAAAGCTGGGAAATTTGCATCACGTGGCCTTTCCTAACTATGATAGTGAACAAGCCAGAACCTTATCAGGCTAGTTAAGTTATCTGAGCACAAAAAATATCCAAAGGTGCCAAAACGTTTGCAGCTGCCCATTTTCCTTTTTATAATTTTTAAAATGTAGAAGATGAAAATATATATATTTTGCCTAATATACAAATGAAATATGTCATCTTTAACTTTAGCTCTTTTAGAGCATTTCATCTTCAACTTTATTAACTGTTCACAATAACAGTAATTTTGAGCAGGGGTGAGCAAACTTTTACATTCCACTGTAGTTCTCGGAGATCTTATGAAGCTGTTCTACTGACTTTGAAAATCCTTGTCATAATAGCAGTATAATTCTCTTTAAAAGTTTAAATTAATTCTCCACCCAATGTGCCTGATTGACAGGTCCTCACTGTCCCTTTTTCCTGCTGCTGCTGAGATCTCTGTCAGTCAGGCCAGGTGTGGGCAGACTGAATACACTTGGACTCATGAGATTTTTCACTCTTTGGTTTGGCTTGTAAAATTCCCATTTTCATTTTGAGTATTGTACAGTCATTCTGACATGGCTTATCAATGTTACAACACCAGACTCATCAGGTTTAAGTGATCTATTAAAAAATATGTATGCAGTAGTGTGAAGTCTGGACAGAGATCCTCTTTAATGACACCATTTATAATACCATATAATGTATTGATAAATGGAAATAAAAATCTTTGTTGAGTAGTACTGGTTATTGAAGAAAATCAAAAAATACAATTCCTCAGATGTTTATTAATAATAATTTGGCATTTTGAAACTATTTTTCGGCAGGATTTAAAAAGTTTATTAACGTGGCGCCTTAAGGTGGTGTCTTCAGTAGGTCCCAGTCTGTCCTGACAACCCATTGGTACCCACAAAATAACTTGTGGGAGGTCAGTAGGATGTTGAAGTCACACAGGGGGACCCTGACTAATTGATTAGATGCCTTGGTCGGCGTAACACATCCACCACCCGCTGTGTAAGGACCATTCTTTATACACTTGTACTTAAAGGGACACTGTCACCTGGATTTGGAGGGAACAATCTTCAGCCATGGAGGCGGGGTTTTGGGGTTTTTGATTCACCCTTTCCTTACCCGCTGGCTGCATGCTGGCTGCAATATTGGATTGAAGTTCATTCTCTGTCCTCCGTAGTACATGCCTGCACAAGGCAATCTTGCCTTGCACAGGCGTGTACTATGGAGGACAGAGAATGAACTTCAATCCAATATTGCAGCCAGCATGCAGCCAGCGGGTAAGGAAAGGGTGAATCAAAAACCCCAAAACCCCGCCTCCATGGCTGAAGATTGTTCCCTCCAAATCCAGGTGACAGTGTCCCTTTAACATGTGATGGACATGTTGGGAAGGCATTAAAAGGGTTGTTTTTTTTATTTTCTGTAAAGTCCGCTTATTTTGTTCATGGATTGTGTCTGCCCCATTTCCTCTTGATTCAGTCCCATTTACTCTCCTAAAGTCTATTACTCAAATTGCATCACTCTTAATGGGCTTTCCTGATGACTTTCATGATTAAGCCAAATCTGCTTCTGGCATTAAATTTAAAATTTGATTTCAGTGTTTGTTGAAATATAAAGGAAGCTTTATGGAACGAAAATAGTTGCGGAAAGTTGCTAAAACATTTGCTAGATTTTAGTCAATGACCCGCTTTTTGCCTGCTATGTAATTTGGAATATAAGATTAAAAATAGCAAGTGGCGCTCCCAACAAAAATTGGTACGTTATAGAGACTAAATAATTAGCTCCCAACACAAATTGAGCAGGTTAATGGATATTGACTCCCATCTGTCTCTCCATCTGCCTAAAAGTTTTATCACTTCATAAACTTCATTGAAAAAAGTAGAAATGTTTCCTTTCGACTAAATTTTTGTACTTTTGACTCCATTACATTACTATGTAGTCAGAACTGTATGTACTACCCTAGAAACTGTTTATTTAAAGAGAAGTAGAAGGCGTTCATATATTTTACTAAATTATAGTCAAGTTAATGAATTGTAATGATGAACTGTTAAATTATGATTTATTTTAATAAAAAAGCTCATCATTTAACTAAACAAGTCTTACAATGTTTGTGTATTTCGCTAAATTCTTCGTTTCACCTAAAGAGACCATTTCACATTGGGTATAAAGTTCCATCCATAGGCAGAAAGTTTTAGAACAAGAAAAAGCTGTGAAATTGATGCAAAAGATGGAGCACTCTTTCATTTTCAAGACTGGTGGGTTTCATGGCAGTCAGACTCCCTGTGATATAGTGTTGCTATATTCTGTGTGTTTTATATGTTGAGTGTTTTTACATGCTATATTTTAAAGAAAATATCTGGATTTTCTCCCTTGCACTAGGCAAATAATTGACTTTTTATTTCTGACTTGTTAAGAGTTTACCTGTTTCCTACAAAGAGATATACCTTATTAAAAGGATTCTGTCGGTTTTAGATTTTATGATCTTAAAAGAGCAGTACGAAGAGTTAGGCCGGGGTCAAACTTGTGAGTGCAATGGGAGAAACTCGCACAAGTCTCTTGCATCAATACCCGGCACTGACGCCTGCACTCTGGACCGGAGCGTGCGGCTGCAAGTATTTCTATGCAGCTGAACGTTCCGAGCCCAAGTGCCAGTGGAAGTACCGGATTTTGATGCAAGAGACTTGTACAAGTTGGCACTCGCAAGTGTGACCGCGGCCTTTTTTGTTAACTTGCACTAGATGTTTCCTTATTTTCTGTAGAAACAAGGTTTTCTTCAATTGTTTGGAGATTTCATCAGTCTTTTTTTCTTATAGGGCTCACAATATAAGCTCTCTATCTCACACCCACTTATTCCAATTTCATGAATTATCTCCCCACAGTTCCATACTTAGTCCCAACTTAGACTGTTTTTGCAGTGTAGGTGAAATGTTGCACTGATGTCTTAATATAATTTCTTTTTGACTTTCTCTTCCAGGACGAAGAGAATCAGCCATTGTTACCGAATTAAATATCGACACATGGAGTACACTCTGACACAGACTGAAGTCAGCCTATTACATAAGAAAATTGGCAGCTTGGTAATAACGGAGTTGGGAGTGGAAGGAAGATTTTAACATGTTGTATTTGCAAATTCTCTTTCTATAATGCAAATTATGTAAAATGTCATTTGTTTAAGGTCAGGTATATGACTTCAAATATAACCATATCTGATTAAATATGCTTTTCATTCTATTTCTTTTGTCACATGAATTTCTGGGTCATCTTATTTACATCTTCAAACTTAGTTCAGGTTAAAGAGGTTTTCCCATCTCATATTTGATATGCCATTACTTTGTTGGATGTCCATCCTCAGGGACTGCAATGATCTTGAGAATGAAGTGAAGCAATCCTGGTGTCTCCCTGTTTCCTTTTAAATTTTTCCCTGCTTATCAGCATCACTGGCTACACAGTGGTGCAAGGACCTAAAACCAGCCCTCTGTCGCTCAGGGTCATTGGCTGGGGCCACTTTAGGACGGCACTATGTCTGTTGTGGATTCTGTGGCAGGGCTCCCTCCTGTGGTCACAGGTGGTACTTCGGCTGATTCTCTCTGTGAGCTTCCGTTGGAGGGAAGTGGTACTGCGGCTTCTGAGTTTCCTCCCTCAGGTGATGTGGTGAGGTCGTTAGGTGCTGCTCTACTTAACTCCACCTAGTGCTTTGATCCTGGCTTCCTGTCAATGTTCCAGTATTGGACTTGTTTTCCTCCTGGATCGTTCCTGTGGCCTGCTGCTCTGCATAGCTAAGTTTTCCTTTGCTATTTTGTTTGCTTTTCTTCTGTCCAGCTTATCTATTTGTTTGCTGGAAGCTCTGGGACGCAGAGGGTGTACCTCCGTGCCGTTAGTTCGGTACGGAGGGTCTTTTTGCCCCCTTTGCGTGGTTTTTAGGGTTTTGTGTTGACCGCAAAGTTACCTTTCCTATCCTCGCTCTGTTCAGTTAGTCGGGCCTCACTTTGCTAAATCTATTTCATCTCTACGTTTGTCTTTTCATCTTTACTCACAGTCATTATATGTGGGGGGCTGCCTTTTCCTTTGGGGTATTTCTCTGAGGCAAGGTAGGCTTATTTTCTATCTTCAGGCTAGCTAGTTTCTCAGGTTGTGCCGAGTTGCATAGGTAGCGTTAGGCGCAATCCACGGCTGCCTCTAGTGTTGTTGGAGAGGATCAGGGATTGCGGTCAACAGAGTTCCCACGTCTCAGAGCTCGTTCTATGTTTTTGGATTATTGTCAGATCACTGTATGTGCTCTGACCTCTATGTTCACTGTGGTACTGAATTGCCTAATCATAACAGTACAGGAAGCCAAAAGTACTAATGATTCTCAATAGAGGGAAAAAAGAAGTTCTGAGACCATTTTTTTTTCTCTGCACTGTGTTTTGCCTTTTTTTCCCCCTAGACATTTGGGTGCTTCAGGACACAGGTGTAGCAATGGACATTAGAAGTCTGTCTTCATGTGTGGATCAGCTCTCGGCAAGAGTACAAAAGATTCAAGACACTATTGATCAGAAATCTATGTTAGAACCAAGAATTCCTATTCCTGATTTGTTTTTTGGTGATAGAACTAAGTTTCTGAGTTTCAAAAATAATTGTAAACTATTTCTGGCCTTGAAACCTCGCTCCTCTGGTGATCCAGTTCAACAGGTTTTGATCATTATTTCTTTTTTGCGTGGCGACCCTCAGGACTGGGCATTTTCTCTTGCGCCAGGAGATCCTGCATTAAGTAATATCGATGCGTTTTTCCTGGCGCTCGGATTGCTGTATGATGAACCTAATTCAGTGGATCAGGCAGAGAAAAATTTGCTGGCTCTTTGTCAGGGTCAGGATGAGATAGAGTTATATTGTCAGAAATTTAGAAAGTGGTCCGTGCTCACTCTATGGAATGAATCTGCGCTGGCAGCTATGTTCAGAAAGGGTCTCTCTGAAGCCCTTAAGGATGTCATGGTGGGATTTCCTATGCCTGCTGGTTTGAATGAGTCTATGTCTTTGGCCATTCAGATTGGTCGACGCTTGCGTGAGCGTAAATCTGTGCACCATTTGGCGGTATTACATGAGCTTAAACCTGAGCCTATGCAGTGCGAAAGGACTTTAACCAGAGTTGAACGGCAGGAACACAGACGTCTGAATGGGCTGTGTTTCTACTGTGGTGATTCCACTCAGGCTATCTCTGATTGTCCTAAGCGCACTAAGCGGTTCGCTAGGTTTGCCACCATTGGTACAGTACAGTCAAAATTTCTTCTGTCCGTTACCTTGATCTGCTCTTTGTCATCGTATTCTGTCATGGCATTTGTGGATTCAGGCGCTGCCCTGAATTTGATGGACTTGGAGTATGCTAAGCGTTGTGGGTTTTTCTTGGAGCCCTTGCAGTGTCCTATTCCATTGAGAGGAATTGATGCTACACCTTTGGCCAAGAATAAGCCTCAGTACTGGACCCAGCTGACCATGTGCATGGCTCCTGCACATCAGGAGGTTATTCGCTTTCTGGTGTTGCATAATCTGCATGATGTGGTCGTGTTGGGGTTGCCATGGCTACAAGTCCTTAATCCAGTATTAGATTGGAAATCCATGTCGGTGTCCAGCTGGGGTTGTCAGGGGGTACATGGTGATGTTCCATTTCTGTCAATTTCGTCATCCACCCCTTCTGAGGTTCCAGAGTTCTTGTCTGATTACCGGGATGTATTTGATGAGCCCAAGTCCGATGCCCTACCTCCGCATAGGGATTGTGATTGTGCTATCAATTTGATTCCTGGTAGTAAGTTCCCAAAAGGCCGATTGTTTAATTTATCTGTGCCTGAGCACGCCGCTATGCGCAGTTATGTGAAGGAGTCCCTGGAGAAGGGGCATATTCGCCTGTCATCGTCGCCATTAGGAGCAGGGTTCTTTTTTGTAGCCAAGAAGGATGGTTCGCTGAGACCTTGTATAGATTACCGCCTTCTAAATAAGATCACGGTTAAATTTCAGTACCCCTTGCCGTTGTTATCTGATTTGTTTGCTCGGATTAAGGGGGCTAGTTGGTTCACCAAGATAGATCTTCGTGGTGCGTATAATCTTGTGCGAATTAAGCGAGGCGATGAATGGAAAACTGCATTTAATACGCCCGAGGGTCATTTTGAGTATCTAGTAATGCCATTCGGACTTGCCAATGCTCCATCAGTGTTTCAGTCCTTTATGCATGACATCTTCCGAGAGTACCTGGATAAACTCCTGATTGTGTACTTGGATGACATTTTGATCTTCTCGGATGATTGGGAGTCTCATGTGAAGCAGGTCAGAACGGTTTTTCAGGTCCTGCGTGCTAATTCTTTGTTTGTGAAAGGATCAAAGTGTCTCTTTGGTGTGCAGAAGGTTTCATTTTTGGGGTTCATCTTTTCCCCTTCTACTATCGAGATGGATCCTGTTAAGGTCCAAGCCATCCATGATTGGACTCAGCCGACATCTCTGAAAAGTCTGCAAAAGTTCCTGGGCTTTGCTAATTTTTATCGTCGCTTCATCTGCAATTTTTCTAGTATTGCTAAACCATTGACCGATTTGACCAAGAAGGGTGCTGATGTGGTCAATTGGTCTTCTGCTGCTGTGGAAGCTTTTCAAGAGTTGAAGCGTCATTTTTCTTCTGCCCCTGTGTTGTGTCAACCAGATGTTTCGCTTCCGTTCCAGGTCGAGGTTGATGCTTCTGAGATTGGAGCAGGGGCTGTTTTGTCGCAGAGAGGTTCTGATTGCTCAGTGATGAAACCGTGCGCCTTCTTTTCCAGGAAGTTTTCGCCTGCTGAGCGAAATTATGATGTGGGCAACCGAGAGTTGCTGGCCATGAAGTGGGCATTCGAGGAGTGGCGTCATTGGCTTGAAGGAGCTAAGCATCGCGTGGTGGTATTGACTGATCATAAGAACTTGACTTATCTCGAGTCTGCCAAGCGGTTGAATCCTAGACAGGCTCGTTGGTCGCTGTTTTTTGCCCGTTTTGACTTTGTGATTTCGTACCTTCCGGGCTCTAAAAATGTGAAGGTGGATGCTCTGTCTAGGAGTTTTGTGCCCGACTCTCCGGGTTTGTCTGAGCCGGCAGGTATCCTCAAGGAAGGAGTAATTGTGTCTGCCATCTCCCCTGATTTGCGGCGAGTGCTGCAAAAATTTCAGGCTAATAAACCTGATCGTTGTCCAGCGGAGAAACTGTTTGTCCCTGATAGGTGGACGAATAAAGTTATCTCTGAGGTTCATTGTTTGGTCTTGGCTGGTCATCCTGGAATCTTTGGTACCAGAGAGTTAGGGGCTAGATCCTTTTGGTGGCCATCTCTGTCGCGGGATGTGCGTACTTTTGTGCAGTCCTGTGGGATTTGTGCTCGGGCTAAGCCCTGCTGTTCTCGTGCCAGTGGGTTGCTTTTGCCCTTGCCAGTCCCGAAGAGGCCTTGGACACATATCTCTATGGATTTTATTTCAGATCTTCCCGTTTCTCAAAAGATGTCAGTCATTTGGGTGGTCTGTGATCGCTTTTCTAAGATGGTCCATTTGGTACCCTTGTCTAAATTGCCTTCCTCCTCTGATTTGGTGCCATTGTTCTTCCAGCATGTGGTTCGTTTGCATGGCATTCCAGAGAATATCGTTTCTGACAGAGGTTCCCAGTTTGTTTTGAGGTTTTGGCGAGGTTTTTGTGGTAGGATGGGCATTGACTTGTCTTTTTCCTCGGCTTTCCATCCTCAGACTAATGGCCAGACCGATCGAACCAATCAGACCTTGGAAACATATCTGAGATGCTTTGTTTCTGCTGATCAGGATGACTGGGTGTCCTTTTTGCCTTTGGCTGAGTTCGCCCTTAATAATCGGGCCAGCTCGGCTACCTTGGTTTCGCCATTTTTCTGCAACTCTGGGTTCCATCCTCGTTTCTCGTCAGGACAGGTTGAGTCTTCGGACTGTCCTGGTGTGGATACTGTGGTGGACAGGTTGCAGCAGATTTGGACTCGGGTAGTGGACAATTTGACCTTGTCCCAGGAGAGGGCTCAACGTTTTGCTAATCGCAGACGCTGTGTGGGTCCCCGACTTCGTGTTGGGGATCTGGTTTGGTTATCTTCTCGTCATATTCCTATGAAGGTTTCCTTTCCTAAGTTTAAACCTCGTTTCATTGGTCCGTATAGGATTTCTGAGGTTCTTAATCCTGTGTCTTTTCGTCTGACCCTTCCAGATTCTTTTTCCATACATAACGTATTCCATAGGTCATTGTTGCGGAGATACGTGGCACCTATGGTTCCATCTGTTGACCCTCCTGCCCCGGTTTTGGTGGAGGGGGAGTTGGAGTATATTGTGGAGAAGATTTTGGATTCTCGTGTTTCAAGACGGAAACTCCAGTATCTGGTTAAGTGGAAGGGTTATGCTCAGGAAGATAATTCCTGGGTCTTTGCCTCTGATGTCCATGCTCCCGATCTTGTTCGTGCCTTTCATGTGGCTCATCCTGGTCGGCCTGGGGGCTCTGGTGAGGGTTCGGTGACCCCTCCTCAAGGGGGGGGTACTGTTGTCGATTCTGTGGCAGGGCTCCCTTCTGTGGTCACAGGTGGTACTTCGGCTGATTCTCTCTGTGAGCTTCCGTTGGTGGAGGGAAGTGGTACTGCGGCTTCTGAGTTTCCTCCCTCAGGTGATGTGGTGAGGTCGTTAGGTGCTGCTCTACTTAACTCTACCTAGTGCTTTGATCCTGGCTTCCTGTCAATGTTCCAGTATTGGACTTGTTTTCCTCCTGGATCGTTCCTGTGGCCTGCTGCTCTGCATAGCTAAGTTTTCCTTTGCTATTTTGTTTGCTTTTCTTCTGTCCAGCTTATCTATTTGTTTGCTGGAAGCTCTGGGACGCAGAGGGTGTACCTCCGTGCCGTTAGTTCGGTACGGAGGGTCTTTTTGCCCCCTTTGCATGGTTTTTAGGGTTTTGTGTTGACCGCAAAGTTACCTTTCCTATCCTCGCTCTGTTCAGTTAGTCGGGCCTCACTTTGCTAAATCTATTTCATCTCTACGTTTGTCTTTTCATCTTTACTCACAGTCATTATATGTGGGGGGCTGCCTTTTCCTTTGGGGTATTTCTCTGAGGCAAGGTAGGCTTATTTTCTATCTTCAGGCTAGCTAGTTTCTCAGGCTGTGCCGAGTTGCATAGGTAGCGTTAGGCGCAATCCACGGCTGCCTCTAGTGTTGTTGGAGAGGATCAGGGATTGCGGTCAACAGAGTTCCCACGTCTCAGAGCTCGTTCTATGTTTTTGGATTATTGTCAGATCACTGTATGTGCTCTGACCTCTATGTTCACTGTGGTACTGAATTGCCTAATCATAACATATGTCCCTTTAAGAGGGCGGGAGCGCGTGCATGTGTGCCGTGCACAGACACTGGAGAAAGAGGAGGAAGAGCAGTATTGGGGCCGCTGCATTAGGTCGGCTTTCCTGCTGAGGGAGGGAGGACGCGTGCAGAGACGTCGGCACTATATGGGGGATCGCCAGGACTGCAGAAATCAATGTTGCCTCATTCTATGTATCAATCAAGATCGCAGAGTTCAGATCTACAGAGATTATAAACTTATGTAGTAATTTAGAAAGCAGCAAAGAGAAAAAGCGAGGGTCATATAAAATGGGGATCACCACACATTGGATGTAGCAAAATAGAACAATTTTTATTACATTTAAAAACAAATGAAACAAGCAATATAGAAAACAGACAGTTTAAAAACAATTTAAAAAATTAGTTTTAGGTCCAATTTATGCAGAAACATTTAAACTTCTAATGGGTTCATAAACATTTAAGCAGCACTGTATATGTTAACAAACTCTGTCTTGGAAGTATGAGTATGCAAAGTGAATTTTTGGTGTTTAGTCTAATGTCTTGGTGCCTACAGTCTGGAGTGGCTTTATTTGGGACCCATTATTAGTATATTTGTGACCCATTAGTGATGAGCGAGTATGCTCGTTACATGAGTTTCTCCGAGCATGCTCGGGTGGTCTCCGAGTATTTCGGCGTGCTCGGAGATTTAGTTTATGTTGAGGCAGCTGCATGATTTGCGGCTGCTAGACAGCTGGATAAATATGGGGATTCCCTAACAAACAGGCAATCCCCAGATGTATCTCCGAGCTCGCCGAAATACTCGGAAACCACTCGAGCATGCTCGAAGAAACTCGAGTAATGAGCATACTCGTTCATCTTATTAGTTATTGTAACCTGCTTAATGAGTACTTATATGGGGGCCAGAGTCTCATCTCACCATATTGCCTACATTCGTACACTTGGCAAAGATCAGATTTTAAAGTCTTCTTTACAACATATAGTAGCACACAGTATGTCCTAAATCAACCATTTACCCGATATAAAACTCCACCATGAACCAAGCATAAAAACGTAATCCACAAATTACTTTGACGCTCTCTGCCAGCACAGCTGATATCGAGACTGTACCAATTGGGAAACGTGGAGAATAAGCCAAAAGACATTATCCTGGAAACGGCGTATTTAAAACAATATGGATTTTGTTGTGCTCATTTAGACTAAAACTATTGTACATCCGTGCAGAAGAATTTATGCCCAAACATTATGACCTAGAAAGGATACCAAAGCAATTACTTTATACTGTGGTGTCATTAAGTTGCTGTTTATATATCCCCCGTGGTGGTCATTACTTTGCCAAGCAAAATTGCATCATTTGCTAACATGGATGGATACAGATCACAAATACAAGTGATCGCTATAGCATATATAGTAAGTATTGTCATCTAATCTGCTATAGGCTCAAAAACAAAAGGTTTTTCCGACAAAAGGGTTTGTAGGAATTCGCTCAGATAGATGTTAAGCAGTGTTCACACAGGCAACATTGTAGTCCAACAAGGCAAGCTTTATTATCTCCTGAAGGCACTTTAACACAAAACAACCCTGCTCTGGCACAAAGGTAAGCACAGCAGGAAAGTACAGTACATGCGGTAGGTCAATACTTCTGCAGATATGTGTCCAATACTTTGAATGGTATTGTAAAATATTAATATATCAATAATAAAAAAATAGAAGATTACTTAACGTATACAGAGTCTAATTAGCAAGCAGAGATTCTGGTTTGTGATGGAGTTATTTTGAGGACTTTGCTAGATACATCTGTTCTCTGTATGTCATAACTATAGGGCTCTTGTCAGAACTGTCAACATGTGGCTATTTGGAGATACTAAATGATTCTTGTAAAGGTCACAAGCAATATGTTTATATTTCAAAATGAGGTAATGTACAGGACTAATATGCATATTCTGCAAGTTACTAGTTTTCTTCTAATATGGTAGAAGCTACGAACACAGCGGTAGATCACCATATGTGGTTATGAGATAGCAAAATAGAAACCAATGTAAGTCTATGAGTCAAAATAGTATATAAGCAGACCCGACTCCTGTTCAGTCAGATTTCTCATTACTTTGGGAGTCTCCTACACGGACCACATCATGCCTCAAGACCATATGTAAGACCAATGACTGATTGGTTTCTCTTCTATAATCTAATACTTAATTTTGTGTGCTATGAACTTATGAACTTACTTTTCTTCATTTTTGTAATCACTTTTTGAATGAACATGAAACAAGATTTGCTTTATCCACACAATTCGTTATTGCTTTCCTTTCTATCCTCATCATGCTCTTACTTGACAAAATAAGGAAGTGTTATTTTTTCGAACAGATATACATCTAATACTCCGGCAAGTATATGTCCAATACTCCAGTAGGTATACGTCCACCATCACACAGATCAGTATGAGAGCTCTCTGGGTCCCACAATCTGGTACTCTGCCCACCATTAAATGCTTATTTTTCTATCTTGGACCAAAGACTGCTCAACTCCTCAGCTAACTTGCCAGTCACTCCATTCAGAGAGACCCTGGATTGTCTGTCTCCCATCTACAGCTCACATTTTGACTGGTTGCTCACCAACCTCCACACATTCCACTCTGCTGCATCCATGTCCTGGTTCTTAGCTAAATACTGCAGGTGCATTTAATCCAATCCTGCACAGCTGGGATTTATCCCTCACCTACCTGGCCTTGCTGCAGGTTTCATATATGTTTAAATACTTTAATGTGTTTTTAAACTTTTTTTTAATTTCTTTACCCTTTGTCAGGCACACCTCTGACACTCCTGAGTTCAGGTGCAGTGCGTCTGACAGGCACAGGATATAAAGCCACCTATAATATCTAACTATCTCAATTTCAGGACGCTAAAAGTAATCACTGACCTTCATAGGGATGTTCTAAAAAAGACTATACAAAATCAGATGCCAAAAAAAACTTTAATAACCCTATACCTATTAAAACAAAAAGTACCAGTTTTCTCAACTAATGCCAAATAGCCTCCAGTTCTCATATTATAACTATTACTAAACATTACAATTAGGGGAAAAAAATTAATGGTAATGCACTTAGGTGATACGTGATTACTATTCACTTATTCACTCAGATTCAGAGATAACATGTTCAGCAGAAGACACACAGTTACACTTAAGGTACCTTCACACTAAACGATATCGCTAGCAATCCGTGACGTTGCAGCGTCCTCGCTAGTGATATCGTTTAGTTTGACACGCAGCAGCGATCAGAATCCTGCTGTGATGTCGTTGGTCGGGGCTAGAAGGCCAGACCTTTCTTTGGTCGCTGGCTCTCCCGCTGACATCGCTGAATCGGCGTGTGTGACACCGATTCAGCGATGTCTTCGCTGGTAACCAGGGTAAACATCGGGTTACTAAGCGCAGGGCCGCGCTTAGTAACCCGATGTTTACCCTGGTTACCATCCTAAAAGTAAAAAAAACAAATGCTTCATACTTACCTACCGCTGTCTGTCCCCGGCGCTTTGCTTTCCTGCACTGACTGTGAGCACAGCGGCCGGAAAGCAGAGCGGTGACGTCACCGCTCTGCTTTCCGGCTGCCCGGCGCTCACAGCCAGAGCAGAGAAGCAAAGCACCGGGGACAGACAGCGGTAGGTAAGTATGTAGCGTTTGTTGTTTTTTACTTTTAGGATGGTAACCAGGGTAAACATCGGGTTACTAAGCGCGGCCCTGCGCTTAGTAACCCGATGTTTACCCTGGTTACCGGCATCGTTGGTCGCTGGAGAGCGGTCTGTGTAACAGCTCTCCAGCGACCAAACAGCGACGCTGCAGCGATCCGGATCGTTGTCTGGATCGCTGCAGCGTCGTTTAGTGTGAAGGTACCTTTAGAGAAGCAAAGCTGGCAGATATTTGCATGGGACAGGCAGATCGTGTTGTGACATTTTATGCACTCATAATTTGACATCCTTCTGCCACCAGTTTCAACAATGCAGGTGGTACATCATTTACATCTTTTGGGAGGTGTGAGAGGTGGTGATTTTTCTCGATCATCTTTCTAAATTCTTCTACGCAGTGGTTCCAATTGATTGCTGAGATAAATCACTTGTGAATTGATACCACCCACATTGAACATCGATAAGAAGATGGCCATTGGCCAGCGCCTGGTGTTTCGACTAAGTGTATGTGGCTTCTTGCTCCATTGGGTCTTTTTATCTTTGCCCAAAAAATAAGTTTTTTCTGTATCTTGTTCATCTGTATCAGTCTTCTCACCATCCTGCTCTGTTCCTGAATCACTTTTATATTCTTCTACCTCATCCTGAGATGAAATGTCCCTCTCTTTCCCTAAATCTTGACTCATTGTGGGGTCTCCCTCATCATCATTTAACAGCAGATTATTCATTTCTTCAACATGAAAAGGGTTAGAAAATGTATACATTTTGCTGGCCATTTAAACAGAGAATCTGAAGTAATAGATAGTAGGTGTTAGGGCACATGTGAATTAGAGGCCGCCTTCTTTTTTCTAAGAAAACCCTACTTATTTCCACAAACTTTGCATTATTCATTCATAAAACAGGCTAAATAAGCAATTTATGGATCGTGCTATCCTTGAATTTTGGATTACAAGAGGAGGAAGATCAGCGAGGACTCAGGCTTTAAGGTTGGACTTTGAAAAGGCAGATTTTAGTGGACTCAGAAAGAGAGTAGGAAAGATCCAATGACTGGATGTCCTAAAGGATAGTAATGTCAAAGAAGGATGGAAGTGAAGCTTGCAAGGGAGACCAAAAGCAGTAAAAAAAGGATTTTGGGGGTAAGTCAAAAGAAAAAGGAAAGTCAATTATGCTTTAGGATTTTTACAGGACGAAAGGGATGAAATGGTCAAAAACAATGTTGAGAAGGCCGAACTTTTAAATTTCTATTTTGCATCTGTGTTCTCTAAGAAAGCAATTGTAACATCAAATGATCTTCACGGTGCCATCAAAGGAATAAAATAATCCACACTGTCAATAAACAGAGAGCTGGTGAGGGAACACTTAGCTAATTTAAATTAATTTATATCTGGTCCAGATGAATTACATTGTAGGATACTTAAAAAAGTTAGCACAGGAAATTGCAGAACCAGTAGCCAGAATAGGTGAAAGATCCTGGAGAATACAAGTCCCAGAAGATTGGAGAAGGGAAAATGTTGTCCCTATCTTCAAAAAAGGAAAGCAGATGGAGCCAGGAAATTACAGGCCAATCAGTCTTACTTCTATGCCAGGAAAGATCTTTTTTATTTTTATAAATGATCTAAATAAGGGAATTGAAGGTAAACTGATCAAATTTGCAGCCTATGCAAAGCTAGGAGGGAAAGCTAACACTAGAGAACACAGAGAACGGATTCAGAAGGATCTATATAAGCTTGAACAATGGGCAGCAACTAATAGAATGGTATTTAACATGGAAAAATGCAAGATTCTACATCTGGGCAAGAAAAACGAAAATTACATCTACAGAATGGGAGGAATATAACTAAGCAACAGCACGTGTGAAAAAGACTTGGGTACACTAATAGATCACATACTGCGCATGAGTCATCAGAGTGATGCAGCAGCAAAAACGTCAAACACAGTTCTGAGATGTATTAAGAGAAGCATAGAGTCTAAATCACATAAAATAATTATCCCCGTCTATTCCTCCTTGGTTTGGCCTCATCTGGAATACTGTGTCCAGCTTTGTGCACCACATTTTATAAAAGACATGGAAAAACTGGAGCAAGTTTAGAGAAGAGCTACCATGATGGTGAGTGGGCTGCAAAGTATGTCCCATGAGCAACAGTCAAAGGATCTGGGAATATTTAGCTTGCAAAAAAGGCTAAGAGGAGACTTAATAGCTGTCTACAAATATCTGAAGGGATGTCACAGTGTAGAGGGATCATCCTTATTCTCATTTACACATGGAAATATGAGAAGAAATGGAATGAAACTGAAAGGGAGATGATCCAGATATTAGAAAATCTTTTTGACAGTGACGGTGATCGAGTGAAACAGGCTGCCATGAAAGGTTATTTCTCCTTCAGTGGAAGTCTTCAAACAGAGGCTGGAGAGACATCTTTTTGAGATGGTTCTGTGAATCCTGCATTGACATTTGGACACGAGGACCCTTGAGGTCCCTTCCAACTCCAACACTCTTCAATTCTATGATTATGCTGCTCTCAGATTAGGTGAAAGATTTTCTTGAAGCTGGATACTATAAATATTATACCTTCTAAATGTTGGAGAGCCACAAATAGTACCCTATTAAATAAATTAAGGTGTTTTCTGTCAAGGTCACAAAGTCTATGGTAGTGCATTTTATGTTATCGGTCTGCTAATAAATAAATCAAAACTGCTCTTTGTAGCAGCATAATACTAAGTTTTATATAATAAGGTCTTAAAATAACAATTTTAGATAAACACTGAATGTCAAAAAGGTGAATGTCTCCAATGAACTCTAATTTCTGCTTGGCTGATGGTAAAATTCTGAATGATTCTTCCTTGCAATGTCGATCGCCTTAGGGTTTGTCGTTCCCAGAAGTAATTTAAAAAATCATTGTCTGTATTTATTGTCAAAGCCATAACACTTTACTAAAAATCCTCTCTGTCAAATTATTATGTGATGTGTGTTATTTCTGTTACATACAGGAGTTTTCATAACTGTGAATTGGTCTCTATTCCAAGAGAGGTCAAAGCCAGGGGTTTCCAAGAAGAAAAAATAGGAGCAGTGGTACATTTTAAAGGGGTTGACAACTAATGCAAAAATTTGTTAAATGTCCTGCGGGTAATATAATAAATGAGAAAAAATTATGGCCTTCCAGACGGCAACACTCCTCACTCACTACTGTGTACCCTTTCGGTTTCTTGGCATTAAGGTCCTCAGTCTTGTAGTTATGGATGATATTTGAAAGCTGCTCTAATCAGTGGCTGATGATTGGCTGCAGTGGTCACTGCCAGTTTTTGATGCTAGGTGATTGGTTGGGGACACAGTAAAGATTGCAGATGAGTTGGCCTGATCCTGAAAGTGAGTACATTTCTTTTTTATTAATTACACCACTTTGGGCCAAATTACATTCAAATTTTATTGTAGTAAACAACCCCTCTAAGTACCCTACCACTTCATCGATGATACTCCTGTGATCCCCTACTGGTTTTTGTTTACAATCTGGAAGCAATAACTGGTCCATCAGTCGTTGGTCACTATAGTAACGTCATGTTAACGGTTACCAAAAAAAGGGAATGCCTTGCTAGAAGAGCAACATTAAAGGTAAATGAACAAATTTCCAAGTAAAAAAATAAAGTTCACATTCATGTAATGGTCATATGCTATAATAATAGTGGGAGAAAAACGCTAAAGTAAGAATATAGTCTGCTAGCTTCCTACAATAAATGTTGCTGATTTGTGCCAAAGGAGGTGTTACTTAGTTTTGACTAACGGGCTGCCCACACATTTACAGATGCCAAATGCTTCATTTATTCATTTTTTTTCTCCTGCAAAGTTCAGAATATAAACAGCTTTAGACTAACATTTGCAGAAATGTTTCATTTTTAAAGTGGTTGTCTGGTTTAGAAAACTCAAAACATCTTCTACTGAATTGTATGATCAATAGAGAAGGGGCTTGTGTACAATCTGTGGGTACAATTTCAATTGTAAAAAGTAGAGATCACCTACAAAAGTGTCTCTCTTGAGTGCTTGGCACATCTGTACTGTACTTTATGAACAACCTTTGATTTAAATAAGGAACTTTTTATTACTTTCTTTTCTATGGGGTGGTATGGCTGGGAAATTAAACAGTTCATGACTAGGCCATCTCCCTTTCCTTACAAAGCACATTTTATTTTTTTTTGTACATGCACTTTTAACCCCTTCCCGACCTTTGACGCATACGCTGCATCATGAAAGTCGGTGCCAATCCGACCTGTGACGCAGCGTATGCGTCATGGCCGGATTGGGCTCCTGCAGGCCGGGTGAAAGGGTTAACTGTAATTTCACCCGGCCTGCAGGGACAGGAGGTGTACTTTAGCCCAGGGGGGGTGGCTTCACCCCCCCCCCCCCCCCCCCCCGTGGCTACGATTGCTCTGATTGGCTGTTGAAAGTGAAACTGCCAATCAGAGCGATTTGTAATATTTCACCTAAAAAACTGGTGAAATATTACAATCCAGCCATGGCCGATGCTGCAATATCATCGGCCACGGCTGGAAACACTGATGTGCCCCCACCCCACCCCACCGATCGCCTTCCAGCCCCCCGATCTGTAGTCCGCTCCCCTCCGTCCCGTGCTCCGCTCCTGTTGTGAATTCTGTGATCAAGCTCCCTCCTGTGGTCACGAGTGGTACTGCGGCTTCTGAGTTTCCTTCCTCAGGTGATGAGGTTAAGTCGTTAGGTGCTGCTCTATTTAACTCCACCTAGTGCTTTGATCCTGGCCTCCAGTCAATGTTCTAGTATTGGTCTTGCTTCCTCCTGGATCGTTCCTGTGGCCTGTCTGCTCAGCATAAGCTAAGTTCTGCTTGTGTAATTTTTATTGCTTATTTTCTGTCTAGCTTGCTTTTTTGGGTTTGCTTGCTTGCTGGAAGCTCTGAGACGCAGAGGGAGCACCTCCGTACCGTTAGTCGGTGCGGAGGGTCTTTTTGCCCCTCTGCGTGGTTGTTTGTAGGTTTTTGTGTTGACCGCAAAGCTATCTTTCCTATCCTCGGTCTATTCAGTAAGTCGGGCCTCACTTTGCTAAATCTATTTCATCTCTGTGTTTGTATTTTCATCTTACTCACAGTCATTATATGTGGGGGGCTGCCTTTTCCTTTGGGGAATTTCTCTGAGGCAAGGTGGGCTTATTTTTCTATCTTCAGGACTAGCTAGTTTCTCAGGCTGTGCCGAGTTGCATAGGGAGCGTTAGGCGCAATCCACGGCTACCTCTAGTGTGGTTTGATAGGTTTAGGGATTGCGGTCAGCAGAGTTTCCACGTCTCAGAGCTCGTCCTATGTTTTGTGGTTTTTGTCAGGTCACTTGTGTGCTCTGAACTTCAAGGTCCATTGTGGTTCTGAATTACCTATTCATAACAGTACTGGAGGCCCAAAGTACTATGCTTCTCAATAGAGGGAAAAAAGAAGTTCTGAGACCATTTTTTTTTCTTTGCACTGTGTTTTGCCTTTTTTTTCCCCTAGACATTTGGGTGGTTCAGGACACAGGTGTGGTGATGGACATTAAAGGTCTGTCTTCATGTGTGGATCTTCTCACTGCAAGAGTACAAAATATTCAAGACTTTGTGGCTCAGAATTCTATGTTAGAACCAAGAATTCCTATTCCTGATTTGTTTTCTGGAGATAGAGCTAAATTTCTGAGTTTCAAAAATAATTGCAAACTGTTTCTGGCGTTGAAACCTCGCTCCTCTGGTGACCCAGTTCAACAAGATCATTATTTCTATATTACGTGGCGACCCTCAAGACTGGGCATTTTCCCTTGCGCCAGGAGATCCTGCATTATGTAATATTGATGCGTTTTTTCTGGCGCTCGGATTACTGTACGATGAACCTAATTCAGTGGATCAGGCAGAGAAAAATTTGCTGGCTCTGTGTCAGGGTCAGGATGAGATAGAGATTTATTGTCAGAAGTTTAGAAAGTGGTCTGTGCTCACTCAATGGAATGAATGTGGTTTGGCAGCAATCTTCAGAAAGGGTCTCTCTGAAGCCCTTAAGGATGTCATGGTGGGATTTCCTATGCCTGCTGGTCTGAATGAGTCTATGTCTTTGGCCATTCAGATCAGTCGACGCTTGCGTGAGCGTAAATCTGTGCACCATTTGGCGGTATTATCTGAGCATAAACCTGAGCCTATGCAGTGCGATAGGACTTTGACCAGAGCTGAAAGGCAGGAACACAGACGTCAGAATGGGCTGTGTTTCTACTGTGGTGATTCCACTCATGCTATCTCCGATTGTCCTAAGCGCACTAAGCGGTTCGCTAAGTCTGCCACCATTGGTACGGTACAGTCGAAATTTCTTTTGTCCGTTACTTTGATCTGCTCTTTGTCTTCCTATTCTGTCATGGCATTTGTGGATTCAGGCGCTGCCCTGAATTTGATGGACTTGGAGTTTGCTAGGCGCTGTGGGTTTGTCTTGGAGCCCTTGCAGTGTCTTATTCCATTGAGAGGAATTGATGCTACGCCTTTGGCCAAGAATAAGCCTCAGTATTGGACCCAGCTGACCATGTGCATGGCTCCTGCGCACCAGGAGGATATTCGCTTTCTGGTGTTGCAAAATCTGCATGATGTGGTCGAGTTGGGGTTGCCATGGCTACAAGTCCATAACCCAGTATTAGATTGGAAATCAATGTCTGTGTCCAGCTGGCGTTGTCAGGGGGTACATGGTGATGTTCCATTTCTGTCTATCTCATCATCCACCCCTTCTGAGGTCCCAGAGTTCTTGTCTGATTACCGGGATGTATTCGATGAGCTCAAGTCCAATGCCCTACCTCCACATAGGGATTGTGATTGTGCTATCGAGTTGATTCCTGGTAGTAAGTTTCCTAAGGGTCGACTGTTTAATTTATCTGTACCTGAGCACGCCGCTATGTGGAGTTACGTAAAAGAATCCTTGGAGAAGGGTCATATTCGGCCGTCGTCATCACCGTTGGGAGCAGGGTTCTTTTTAGTGGCCAAGAAGGATGGTTCGCTGAGACCTTGTATTGATTACCGCCTTCTAAATAAAATCACGGTCAAATTTCAGTACCCCTTGCCGCTGCTATCTGATTTGTTTGCTCGGATTAAGGGGGCTAGTTGGTTCACCAAGATAGATCTTCGTGGTGCATATAATCTTATGCGTATTAAACGGGGCGATGAATGGAAAACTGCATTTAATACGCCCGAGGGCCATTTTGAGTACCTAGTTATGCCATTCGGACTTGCCAATGCTCCATCAGTATTTCAGTCCTTTATGCATGACATCTTCCGAGAGTACCTGGATAAATTCCTGATTGTATACTTGGATGATATTTTGGTCTTCTCGGATGATTGGGAGTCTCATGTGAAGCAGGTCAGAATGGTGTTCCAGGTCCTGCGTGCTAATTCTTTGTTTGTGAAGGGATCAAAGTGTCTCTTTGGTGTTCAGAAGGTTTCATTTTTGGGGTTCATTTTTTCCCCTTCTACCATTGAGATGGACCCTGTTAAGGTCCAGGCCATTTATGATTGGACTCAGCCGACATCTCTGAAGAGTCTGCAAAAGTTCCTTGGCTTTGCTAATTTTTATCGTCGCTTCACCTGTAATTTTTCTAGTATTGCTAAACCATTGACCGATTTGACCAAGAAGGGTGCTGATGTGGTCAATTGGTCTTCTGCTGCTGTGGAAGCTTTTCAAGAGTTAAAGCGTCGTTTTTCTTCTGCCCCTGTGTTGTGTCAACCAGATGTTTCGCTTCCGTTCCAGGTTGAGGTTGATGCTTCTGAAATTGGAGCGGGGGCTGTTTTGTCGCAAAGAGGTGCTGATTGCTCGGTGATGAAACCATGCGCCTTCTTTTCCAGGAAGTTTTCGCCTGCTGAGCGAAATTATGATGTTGGCAATCGAGAGTTGCTGGCCATGAAGTGGGCATTCGAGGAGTGGCGTCATTGGCTTGAAAGAGCTAAGCATCGCGTGGTGGTCTTGACTGATCACAAGAACTTGACTTATCTCGAGTCTGCAAGACGGTTGAATCCTAGACAGGCTCGTTGGTCGCTGTTTTTCCTCCCGTTTTGACTTTGTGGTTTCGTACCTTCCGGGCTCTAAAAATATGAAGGCGGATGCCCTGTCTAGGAGTTTTGTGCCTGACTCTCCGGGTTTGCCTGAGCCGGCGGGTATTCTCAAAGAGGGAGTAATTGTGTCTGCCATCTCCCCTGATTTGCGACGGGTGCTGCAAAAATTTCAGGCTAATAAACCTGATCGTTGCCCAGCAGAGAAACTGTTTGCCCCTGATAGGTGGACGAATAAAGTTATCTCTGAGGTTCATTGTTCGGTGTTGGCTGGTCATCCTGGAATCTTTGGTACCAGAGATTTGGTGGCTAGATCCTTTTGGTGGCCGTCTCTGTCGCGGGATGTGCGTTCTTTTGTGCAGTCCTGTGGGATTTGTGCTCGGGCTAAGCCCTGCTGTTCTCGTGCCAGTGGGTTGCTTTTGCCCTTGCCGATCCCGAAGAGGCCTTGGACACATATCTCTATGGATTTTATTTCGGTTCTCCCCGTCTCTCAAAAAATGTCGGTCATTTGGGTAGTTTGTGATCGCTTCTCTAAGATGATCCATTTGGTACCCTTGTCTAAATTACCTTCCTCCTCTGATTTGGTGCCATTGTTCTTCCAGCATGTGGTTCGTTTACATGGCATTCCAGAGAACATCGTTTCTGACAGAGGTTCCCAGTTTGTTTCGAGGTTTTGGCGAGCCTTTTGTGCTAGGATGGGCATTGATTTGTCTTTTTCCTCGGCTTTCCATCCTCAGACAAATGGCCAGACTGAACGAACCAATCAGACCTTGGAAACATATCTGAGATGTTTTGTTTCTGCTGATCAGGATGATTGGGTGTCCTTTTTGCCGTTGGCTGAGTTCGCTCTTAATAATCGGGCCAGCTCGGCTACCTTGGTTTCACCGTTTTTCTGCAATTCTGGGTTCCATCCTCGTTTCTCTTCAGGGCAGGTTGAGTCTTCGGACTGTCCTGGTGTGGATACTGTGGCGGACAGGTTGCAGCGGATTTGGACTCATGTAGTGGACAATTTGACCTTGTCCCAGGAGAAGGCTCAACGTTTCGCTAATCGCAGACGCTGTGTGGGTCCCCGACTTCGTGTTGGGGATTTGGTTTGGTTGTCATCTCGTTATATTCCTATGAAGGTTTCCTCTCCTAAGTTTAAGCCTCGTTTCATTGGTCCGTATAGGATTTCTGAGGTTCTTAATCCTGTGTCTTTTCGTTTGACCCTTCCAGATTCTTTTTCCATCCATAATGTATTCCATAGGTCATTGTTGCGGAGATACGTGGCGCCTGTGGTTCCTTCTGTTGATCCTCCTGCCCCGGTTTTGGTGGAGGGGGAGTTGGAGTATATAGTGGAGAAGATTTTGGATTCTCGTGTTTTGAGACGGAAACTCCAGTATCTGGTTAAGTGGAAGGGTTATGGTCAGGAAGATAATTCCTGGGTCTTTGCCTCTGATGTCCATGCTGCCGATCTTGTTCGTGCCTTTCATATGGCTCATCCTGGTCGGCCTGGGGGCTCTGGTGAGGGTTCGGTGACCCCTCCTCAAGGGGGGGGTACTGTTGTGAATTCTGTGATCAAGCTCCCTCCTGTGGTCACGAGTGGTACTGCGGCTTCTGAGTTTCCTTCCTCAGGTGATGAGGTTAAGTCGTTAGGTGCTGCTCTATTTAACTCCACCTAGTGCTTTGATCCTGGCCTCCAGTCAATGTTCTAGTATTGGTCTTGCTTCCTCCTGCATCGTTCCTGTGGCCTGTCTGCTCAGCATAAGCTAAGTTCTGCTTGTGTAATTTTTATTGCTTATTTTCTGTCTAGCTTGCTTTTTTGGGTTTGCTTGCTTGCTGGAAGCTCTGAGACGCAGAGGGAGCACCTCCGTACCGTTAGTCGGTGCGGAGGGTCTTTTTGCCCCTCTGCGTGGTTGTTTGTAGGTTTTTGTGTTGACCGCAAAGCTATCTTTCCTATCCTCGGTCTATTCAGTAAGTCGGGCCTCACTTTGCTAAATCTATTTCATCTCTGTGTTTGTATTTTCATCTTACTCACAGTCATTATATGTGGGGGGCTGCCTTTTCCTTTGGGGAATTTCTCTGAGGCAAGGTGGGCTTATTTTTCTATCTTCAGGACTAGCTAGTTTCTCAGGCTGTGCCGAATTGCATAGGGAGCGTTAGGCGCAATCCACGGCTACCTCTAGTGTGGTTTGATAGGTTTAGGGATTGCGGTCAGCAGAGTTTCCACGTCTCAGAGCTTGTCCTATGTTTTGTGGTTTTTGTCAGGTCACTTGTGTGCTCTGAACTTCAAGGTCCATTGTGGTTCTGAATTACCTATTCATAACACGCTCCCCCGTCCTGTTCGCTCCCCCCGTGCTCCAATCCCACCCCCCGTGCTCCAATCCCACCCCCCTGCACTCCGATCCACCCCCCTGCACTCCGATCCACCCCCCCGCACTGCGATCCACCCCCGCACTCCGATCCACCCCCGTGCTCCAATCCACCCCCCGTGCTCCGATCCACCCCCCGTGTTACGATCCACCCCCCCATGCTCCGATCCACTCCCCCAGTGCTCTGACGCCCCCCCGTGCCCTGATCTCCCCCCCCCCCTTATACTTACCTAGCCTCCCGGGGTCTGTCTGTCTTTCCTGGGCGCCGCCATCTTCCAAAATGGCGGGCGCATGCGCAGTGCGCCCGCCGAATCTGCCAGCCGGCAGATTCGTTCCAGAGTGAATTTTGATCACTGTGATAAAACCTATCACAGTGATCAAAATAAAAAAAACAGTAAATGACCCCCCCTTTGTCACCCCCATTGGTAGGGACAATAATAAAATAAATAATTTTTTTTATTTCCCACTAAGGTTGGAGTTAGAACTAGGGGTAGGGTTAGGGGTAGGGTTAGGAATGTGCACACGTATTCTGGTCCTCTGCGGATTTTTCCGCAGCGGATTTCATAAATCCGCAGTGCTAAACCGCTGTGGATTTATCGCGGATTTACCGCGGTTTTTCTGCGCATTTCACTGCGGTTTTACAACTGCGATTTTCTATTGGAGCAGTTGTAAAACCGCTGCGGAATCCGCAGAAAGAAGTGACATGCTGCGGAATGTAAACCGCTGCATTTCCGTGCAGTTTTTCCGCAGCATAGGCACAGCGATTTTTGTTTCCCATAATTTTACATTGAACTGTAAACTCATGGGAAACTGCTGCGGATCCGCAGCGTTTTCCGCAGCGTGTGCACATACCTTTAGAATTAGGCTATGTGCACACGGTGCGGATTTGGCTGCGGATCCGCAGCAGTGTTCCATCAGGTTTACAGTACCATGTAAACATATGGAAAACCAAATCTGCTGTGCCCATGGTGCGGAAAATACCACGCGGAAACGCTGCGTTGTATTTTCCGCAGGATGTCAATTCTTTGTGCGGATTCCGCAGCGTTTTACACCTGCTCCTCAATAGGAATCTGCAGGTGAAATACGCACAAAAAACACTGGCAATCCGCGGTAAATCCGCAGGTAAAACGCAGTGCCTTTTACCCGCGGATTTTTCAAAAATGGTGCTGAAAAATCTCACACGAATCCGCAACGTGGGCACATAGCCTTAGGGTTAGGGTTGGGTTGGAATTAGGGTTCTGGTGAGGGTTAGGGGTGTGTTGGGGTTAGGGTTGTGGTTAGGGGTGTGTTGGGGTTAGGGTTGTGATTAGGGTTATGGCTACAGTTGGGATAAGAGTTAGGGGTGTGTTGGAGTTAGAATTGAGGGGTTTCCACTGTTTAGGCACATCAGGGGGTCTCCAAACGCAACATGGCACCACCATTGATTCCAGCCAATCTTGTATTCAAAAAGTCAAATGGTGCTCCCTCACTTCCGAGCCCCGACGTGTGCCCAAACAGTGGTTTACCCCCACATATGGGGTACCAGCATACTCAGGACAAACTGCGCAACAATTACTGGGGTCCAATTTCTCCTGTTACCCTTGAGAAAATAAAAAATTGCTTGCTAAAACATCATTTTTGAGGAAAGAAAAATGATTTTTTATTTTCACGGCTCTGCGTTGTAAACGTCTGTGAAGCACTTGGGGGTTCAAAGTGCTCACCACATATCTAGATAAGTTCCTTGGGGGGTCTAGTTTACAAAATGGGGTCAATTGTGGGGGGTTTCTACTGTTTAGCCACATCAGGGGCTCTGCAAACGCAACGTGACGCCCATAGAGCATTCCATCAAAGTCTACATTTCAAAACGTCACTACTTCACTTCCGAGCCCCGGCATGTGCCCAAACAGTAGTTCACCCCCACATATGGGGTATCACCGTACTCAGGAGAAACTGGACAACAAATATTGGGGTCAAATTTCTCCTGTTACCCTTGGGAAAATTAAAATAATTCTGGGCTAAAAAATTATTTTTGAGGAAAGAAAACGTATTTATTATTTTCACTGCTCTGTGTTATAAACTTCTGTGAAGCACTTGGGGGTTCAAAGTGCTCACCTCACATCTAGATAAGTTCCTTTCGGGGTCTAGTTTCCAAAATGGGGTCACTTGTGGGGGGTTTCTACTGTTCAGCCACATCAGGGGCTCTGCAAACGCAACGTGACGCCCGCAGAGCATTCCATCAAAGTCTGCATTTCAAAACGTCACTACTTCACTTCCGAGCCCCAGCATGTGCCCAAACAGTGGTTTACCCCCACATATGGGGTATCAGCGTACTCAGGAGAAACTGGACAACAAATTTTGGGGTCAAATTTCTCCTGTAACCCTTGGGAAAATTAAAAATTGCGGGCTAAAAAATCATTTTTGAGAAAAGAATTTTTATTTTTTTATTTTCATGGCTCTGCGTTATAAACTTCTGTGAATCACTTGAGGGTTCAAAGTGCACACCACACATCTAGATTAGTTCCTTTGGGGGTCTAGTTTCCAAAATGGGGTCATTTGTGGGGGATCTCCAATGTTTAGGCACACAGGGGCTCTCCAAACGCGACATGGTGTCCGCTAATGATTGGAACTAATTTTCCATTTAAAAAGCCAAATGGCATGCCTTCCCTTCTGAGCCCTGCCGTGCGCCCAAACAGTGGTTTACCCCCACATATGGGGTATCTGCGTACTCAGGACAAACTGGACAACAAAATTTGTGGTCCAATTTCTCCTATTACCGTTGGCAAAATAGGAAATTCCAGGCTAAAAATCATTTTTGAGGAAAGAAAAATTATTTTTTATTTTCATGGCTCTGCGTTATAAACTTCTGTGAAGCACCTGGGGGTTTAAAGTGCTCAGTATGCATCTAGATAAGTTCCTTGGGGGGTCTAGTTTCCAAAATGGGGTCACTTGTGGGGGAGCTCCAATGCATAGGCACACAGGGGCTCTCCAAACGCGACATGGTGTCCGCTAACAATTGGAGCTAATTTTCCATTCAAAAAGTCAAAAGGCGCGCCTTCCCTTCCGAGCCCTGCCGTGTGCCCAAACAGTTTTTTACCCCCACATGTGAAGTATCGGTGTACTCAGGAGAAATTGCCCAACAAATTTTAGGATCCATTTTATCCTGTTGCCCATGTGAAAATGAAAAAATTGAGGCTAAAAGATTTTTTGTGTGAAAATAAAGTACTTTTTCATTTTTACGGATCAATTTGTGAAGCACCTGGGGGTTTAAAGTGCTCACTATGCATCTAGATAAGTTCCTTGGGGCGTCTAGTTTCCAAAATGGGGTCACTTGTGGGGGAGCTCCAATTTTTAGGCACACGGGGGCTCTCCAAATGTGACATGGTGTCCGCTAAAGAGTGCAGCCAATTTTTCATTCAAAAAGTCAAATGGCGCTCCTTCCCTTCCAAGCCCTGCCGTGCGCCCAAACAGTGGTTTACCCCCACATATGAGGTATCAGCGTACTCAGGACAAATTGGACAACAACTTTCGTGGTTCAGTTTCTCCTTTTACCATTGGGAAAATAAAGTGTTGCTGAAAGATCATTTTTGTGACTAAAAAGTTAAATGTTCATTTTTTCCTTCCATGTTGCTTCTGCTGCTGTGAAGCACCTGAAGGGTTAATAAACTTCTGGAATGTGGTTTTGTGCACCTTGAGGGGTGCAGTTTTTAGAATGGTGTCACTTTTGGGTATTTTCAGCCATATAGACCCCTCAAACTGACTTCAAATGTGAGGTGGTCCCTAAAAAAAATGGTTTTGTGAATTTCGTTGTAAAAATGAGAAATCGCTGGTCATATTTTAACCCTTATAACTTCCAAGCAAAAAAAAATTTTGTTTCCAAAATTGTGCTGATGTAAAGTAGACGTGTGGGAAATGTTATTTATTAACTATTTTGTGTCACATAACTCTCTGGTTTAACAGAATAAAAATTCAAAATGTGAAAATTGCGAAATTTTCAAAATTTTCGCCAAATTTCCGTTTTTATCACAAATAAACACAGAATTTATTGACCTAAATTTACCACTAACATGAAGCCCAATATGTCATGAAAAAAACATCTCAGAACCGCTAGGATCCATTGAAGCGTTCCTGAGTTATTACCTCATAAAGGGACACTGGTCAGAATTGCAAAAAACGGCAAGGTCTTTAAGGTCAAAATAGGCTGGGTCATGAAGGGGTTAATGGCTGTAAAAAAAAAATCTCGTTTGGGTTTGCAAATAATGTTTGCTTTTTTTTTTGCAATACATCGTGCTTAAGTTTTATGTCATATTCCTTTTTTGCTGCTATCTGAGAAAAATATAGTGAAAAATAGAAAATGTGTGTATTTATCATATTTTTTTTTTAAATTTCAATCACAAAGGAACAAAAATATATAATTTTAATAGCATTACCTTTTTGTATAAATTATTTTAATACATTGAACATATTTTCTTTTGATAGACACAGGGCTATAAACTTTATTTCAATTTGATGTTGTTTTTTTCTTTCTTATTTATTTTTCTATTTATTTTATAGACCGTGCCCATTCATTAAGTATCAAAAGACCTTTTTATTATTATTATTATTATTATACATTTTTATAGCGCCATTTATTCCATGGCGCTTTACATGTGAATACGGGGCAAATATAGACAAATACATTAAACATGAGCAAATAACAAGGCACACGGGTACAAGGAGGGAGGACCCTGCCCGCGAGGGCTCACAGTCTGCAGGGGATGGGTGATGAAACACTAGGAGAGGGTAGGGCAGGTTGTGTGGCGGTTCAGTAAGTTCAGGATCACTGCAAGCTGTAGGCTTGTCGGAAGAGGTGAGTCTTCAGGTTCTTTTTGAAGGTTTCTATGGTGGGCAAGAGTCTGATGTGTTGGGGTAGAGAGTTCCAGAGTATGGGGGAAGCATGGGAGAAGTCTTGGATGCGGTTGTGGGAAGAAGAGATGAGACGGGAGTAGAGAAGGAGGTCTTGAGAGGATCAGAGGTTGCGTGTAGGTAGGTACCGGGAGACCATGTCACAGATGTATGGAGGAGACAGGTTGTGGATGGCTTTGTATGTCATTGTGAGGGTTTTGAACTGGAGTCTCTGGGCGATAGGAAGCCAGTGAAGGGCTTGACATAGGGGAGAGGCTGGGGAATAGCGGGGAGACAGGTAGATTAGTCGGGCAGCAGAGTGTAGGATAGATTGGAGTGATGCCAGAGTGCTTGAGGGGAGTCCAGAGAGTAGGAGGTTGCAGTAGTCGAGACGGGAGATGATAAGGGCATGCACTAGCTTTTTTGTGGTGTCGCGGTTAAGGAAAGCACGGATCCGGGAAATATTTTTGAGTTTGAGACGGCAGGAGGAGGCAAGAGCTTGGATATGTGGCTTGAAAGAGAGGGAAGAGTCGAGGATCACCCCGAGGCACCGGGAGTGTGGGACTGGGGAAAGTGAGCAGCCATTGACATTGATGGATAGGTCTGTTGGAGGGGTAGAGTGAGATGGGGAAAGATGATGAATTCTGTTTTGTCCATGTTCAGTTGTAGAAAGCGAGCAGAAAAGAAGGCCGAGATAGCAGACAGACAGTGTGGGATTTTGGTAAGTAAGGAGGTGAGGTCAGGTCGGGATAGGTAGATCTGCGTGTCATCAGCGTAGAGATGGTACTGCATACCGTGGGATTCTATGAGCTGTCCCAGGCCGAAAGTGTAGATGGGTCCCAGAACAGAGCCTTGAGGAACACCGACTGACAAGGGGCGAGGTGAGGAGGTGGTGTGGGGGAGGGAGACACTGAATGTTCGGTCTGTCAGATATGACGAGATCCAGGAAAGGGCCAAGTCTGTGATGCCAAGAGATGAGAGGATTTGTAGCAGAAGGGAGTGGTCCACAGTGTCGAAGGCAGAAGACAGGTCCAGGAGAAGGAGGACAGAGTAGTGTCGCTTGCTCCTGGCAGTTAGTAGGTCATTGGTGACTTTAGTTAGGGCAGTTTCAGTTGAGTGATGGGAACGGAAGCCAGATTGTAACCGGTAAAAAAAGAGGGAGCAGGAAGAGAGGTGGGAGGACAGTTCAAGATGGACGTGTTGCTCTAGAAATTTGGAGGCATTAGGGAGAATAGATATTGGGCGATAGCTAGACACAGAGGATGGGTCGAGGTATGGCTTTTTGAGGATGGGTGTGATCTTGGCATGCTTGAAGGATGAGGGGAAGACACCTGTTGTGAGTGAGAGGTTGAAGAGGTGCGTTAGGGTTGGGATGAAGACCGTGGAAAGGATAGGGATGAGATGGGACGGGAGCGGGTCGAGCGTGCAGGTGGTGAGGTGTGATCTTGACAGGAGGGTGGAGAGCTGATCTTCTGTCATGGTGGAGAAGCTGTTTTTGGAGGAGCAGGGTTGAGCAGCTAAGAGGGGCAGTGGGTGCTGTGGGCCAAAGCTTTTTCTGATCGTATCAAACTTCTGTTTAAAGAAAGAGGCAAAGTCTTCAGCAGAAATGAGAGGGGAAGGAGGAGGTGCTGGGGGACGGAGTAGAGAATTGAAAGTGTTGAAAAGCTGTTTAGGGTTGTGAGACAGGGAGGATATGAGAGATGAGAAGTAAGTTTGTTTTGCGGCAGTGAGCGCAGACTTGAAGCTGGCGAGGGACTGCTTGTATGCAGTGAAGTTGGCGGCAGAGCGAGATTGCTTCCACCTCAGCTCAGCATTCCTGGAAGCCCATCTCAATTCTTTGGTCAGGCTGGTCAGCCAGGGCTGCCTGTTGAGTGTATGAGTTTTGCTATGCATGAGCGGGGCGGCCGAATCGAGTGTTGCTGTTATTGCGGTGTTATAAAAAGTGGCAGCAGCATCTGTGTCATGAAGGGAGGCTTTGTCTGTAAGAGGGAGAAGGGACTCAAAGAGTGATTGTAAGTTGAGATGTTTGAGATTTCTGCGAGGGAGTTTGTGGAGTGGGGGTTGCACATTAGGAGAGGAGAGGGAAGAAAATGTCAGTAGGTTGTGGTCAGACAGGGGGAGGGGTGAGTTAGTGAGATTAGTAAGGGAGCAGAGGCGAGTGAAGATGAGGTCCAGCGTGTGGCCATCTTTGTGAGTGGCCTCAGAGGACCATTGAGTAAGGCCAAAGGAGGCAGTCAGTGATAAAAGTTTAGAGGCAGCTGAGGTGGAAGTGTCCATGGGGATATTGAAATCACCCATGATGATAGTGGGGATTTCAACAGAGAGGAATTGAAGTAGCCAGGTGGTGAAGTGGTCGAGAAAGGTGGAGATGGCTAGTTCTGGGGGGTGGTAGATGACAGCCAGCTGGAGGTTGGAGGGGGAATAGATGCAGACAGAGTGCACCTCAAACGAGGGAAGAGTAGCGGAGGGTGGTAGCGGGATTGGAGTGAAGGAGCAAGTGTCGGACAGGAGCAAGCCAACTCCCTTTTAGGGGAATATGGAAATAATAACACATTACTTTTCTTGCTGATTTTCAGGATAATTGGGTTGCTTTGTTACCCCAAGTTATAGTGGAAATTAATTGTCTTCTTGAACCCAGCTGCTTCTGCTCTCTCCCTACACCCAGCTAAACAAGGGCCTGCAAGCTGCTTACTCTGCAATGACATTTTAGAAAGTCAGTGCAGAGTCAAGTGTGTAGTTTAAAGTATATAGATGGACCAGGAGTAGTTAACCCCTTTACCCCCAAGGGTGGTTTGCACGTTAATGACCAGGCCAATTTTTACAATTCTGACCACTGTCCCTTTATGAGGTTATAACTCTGGAACGCTTTCTCATGACATATTGTACTTCATGATAGTGGTAAAATTTCTTTGATATTACCTGCGTTTATTTGTGAAAAAAATGGATATTTGGTGAAAATTTTGAAAATTTCGCAATTTTCCAACTTTGAATTTTTATGCATCTAAATCACAGAGATATGTCACACAAAATACTTAATAAGTAACATTTCCCACATGTCTTCTTTACGTCAGCACAATTTTGGAACCAAAATTTTTTTGTTAGGGAGTTATAAGGGTTAAAAGGTGACCAGCAATTTCGCATTTTTACAACACCATTTTTTTTTAGGGACCACATCTCATTTGAAGTCATGTTGAGGGGTCTATATGATAGAAAATACCCAAGTGTGACACCATTCTAAAAACTGCACCCCTCAAGGTACTCAAAACCACATTCAAGAAGTTTATTAACCCTTCAGGTGTTTCACAGGAATTTTTGGAATGTTTAAATAAAAATGAACATTTAACTTTTTTCACAAATAATTTACTTCAGCTCCAATTTGTTTTATTTTACCAAGGGTAACAGGAGAAAATGGACCCCAAAAGTTGTTGTACAATTTGTCCTGAGTATGCTGATACCTCATATGTGGGGGTAAACCACTGTTTGGGCGCATGACAGAGCTCGGAAGCGAAGGAGCGCCATTTGAGTTTTCAATGTAAAATTGACAGGAATTGAGATGGGACGCTATGTTGCGTTTGGAGAGCCACTGATGTGCCTAAACATTGAAACCCCCCACAAGTGACACCATTTTGGAAAGTAGACCCCCGAAGAAACTTATCTAGAGGTGTGGTGAGCACTTTGACCCACCAAGTGCTTCACAGAAGTTTATAATGCAGAACCGTAAAAATAAAAAATCATATTTTTTCACAAAAATTATCTTTTCGCCCCCAATTTTTTTATTTTCCCAAGGGTAAGAGAAGAAATTGGACCCCAAAAGTTGTTGTACAATTTGTCCTGAGTACGCTGATACCCCATATGTGGGGGTAAACCACTGTTTGGGCGCATGGGAGAACTAGGAAGGGAAGGAGCGCCGTTTGACTTTTCAATGCAAAATTGACAGGAATTGAGATGGGACGCCATGTTGCATTTGGAGAGCCACTGATATGCCTAAACATTAAAACTCCTCAAGTGACACCATTTTGGAAAGTAGACCCCCTAAGGAACTTATCTAGAGGTGTGGTGAGCACTTTGACCCACCAAGGGCTTCACAGAAGTTTATAATGCAGAGCCGTGCAAATAAAAAATATTTTTTTCCCCAAAAAATTATCTTTTTGCCCGCAGTTTTGTATTTTCCCAAGGGTAACAGGAGAAATTGGACCCCAAAAGTTGTTGTCCAATTTTTCCTGAGTACGTTGATTCCCCATATGTGGGGGGGAACCACCGTTTGGGTGTATGGGAGGGCTCAGAAGGGAAGGAGCGCCATTTGGAATGCAGACTTAGATGGAATGGTCTGCAGGCGTCACATTGCGTTTGCAGAGCCCCTAATGTACCTAAACATTAGAAACCCCCCACAAGTGACCCTGTATTGGAAACTAGACCCCCCAAGGAACTTATCTAGATGTGTTGTGTGAACTTTGAACCCCCAAGTGTTTCACTACAGTTTATAACGCAGAGCCGTGAAAATGAAAAATCTTTTTTTTCCCACAAAAATTATTTTTTAGCCCCCAGTTTTGTATTTTCCTAAGGGTAATGGGAAATTGGACTCCAAAAGTTGTTGTGCAATTTGTCCTGACTACGCTGATACCCCATATGTGGGGGGGAACCACCGTCTGGGCGCATGGCAGAGCTCGGAAGGGAAGGAGCGCCGTTTGGAATGCAGACTTAGATGGATTGGTCTGCAGACGTCACGTTGCATTTGCAGAGCCCCTGATGTACCTAAACAGTAGAAACTCCCCACAAGTGACCCTATATTGGAAACTAGACCCCCCAAGGAACTTATCTAGATGTGTTGTGAGAACTTTGAACACCCAAGGGTTTTTCACTACAGTTTATAACGCAGAGTCGTCAAAATAAAAATAAAAAATTTTCCCACAAAAAATTATTTTTTAGCCCCCAGTTTTGCATTTTCCCAAGGGTAACAGGAGAAATTGGACCCCAAAAGTTGTTGTCCAATTTGTCCTGAGTACGCTGATACCCCATATGTTGGGGTAAACCCCTGTTTGGGCACACGGGAGAGCTCGGAAGGGAAGGAGCACTGTTTTACAATGCAGAATTGGCTGGAATTGAGATCAGACGCCATGTCACGTTTGGAGAGCCCCTGATGTGCCTAAACAGTGGAAACCCCCCAATTATAACTGAAACCCTAATCCAAACACACCCCTAACCCTAATCCCAGCGATAACCCTAACCACACCTCTAACTCAGACACACCCCTAACCCTAATCCCAACCCTATTCCCAACCATAAATGTAATCCAAACCCTGACTTTAGCCCCAGCCCTAACTGTAGCCTTAACCCTAGCCCCAACCCTAGCCCTAACCCTAGCCCCAACCCTAGCCCTAGCCCTAACCCTAAAGGGAAAATGGAAATAAATAAAAAAATTTAATTTTTTAATTTTTCCCTAACTAAGGGGGTGATGAAGGGGGGTTTGATTTACTTTTATAGCGGGTTATTTAGCGGATTTTTATGATTGGCAGCCGTCACACACTAAAAGACTCTTTATTGCAAAATATATTTTTTGTGTTACCACATTTTGAGAGCTATAATTTTTCCATATTTGAGTCCACAGAGTCATGTGAGGTCTTGTTTTTTGCGGGATGAGTTGACGGTTTTATTTGTAACATTTTCGGGCACGTGGCATATTTTGATCGCTTTTTATTCCGATTTTTGTGAGGCAGAATGATCAAAAACCAGCTATTCATGAATTTCTTTTGGGGGAGGCGTTTATACCATTCCGCGTTTGGTAAAATTGATAAAGCAGTTTTATTCTTTGGGTCAGTACGATTACAGCGATATCTCATTTATATCATTTTTTTATGTTTTGGCGCTTTTAGACGATAAAAACTATTTTATAGAAAAAATAATTATCTTGGCATCGCTTTATTCTCAGGACTATAACTTTTTAATTTTTTTGCTGATGATGCTGTATGGCGGCTCGTTTTTTGTGGGACAAGATGACGTTTTCAGCGGTTTCATAGTTATTTATATCTGTCTTTTTGATCGCGTGTTAATCCACTTTTTGTTCGGCGGTATGATAATAAAGCGTTGTTTTTTGCCTCGTTTTTTTTCTTTCTTACGGTGTTTACTGAAGGGGTTAACTAGTGAGGCAGTTTTATAGGCTGAGTCGTTACGGACGCGGCGATACTAAATATGTGTACTTTTATTGTTTTTTTTCTTTATTTAGATAAAGAAATGTATTTATAGGAATAATATATATTTTTTTCTTTATTTAGGATTTTTTATTTTTTATTTTTTTTTACACGTGGAAATTTTTTTTTTTACTTTTTTACTTTGTTCCAGGGGGGGACATCACAGATCGGTGATCTGACAGTTTGCACAGCACTCTGTCAGATCAGCAATCTGACTTACAGCGCTGCAGGCTTACCAAGCGCCTGATCAGGCACTTGGTAAGCCACCTCCCTCCCTGCATGCCGTGGTCATTTTGGATCCGGGCCTGCAGCGAGGAAGGATGTAGGAGACCCTCGGTGCAACGCGATCACATCGCGTTGCTGCGGGGGTCTCAGGGAAGCCCGCAGGATGCTCCCTCCCTGCGCGGTGCTTCCCTATACCACCGGGGGCTAATGTGCCGGGGGCGGTCCGTGACCGCTCCTGGCACATAGTGCCGGATGTCAGCTGCAATAGGCAGCTGACACCCGGCCGCGATTGGCCGCGCTCCCCCCGTGAGCGCGGCCGATCGCGTATGACGTATTATCCCATCGGTGGTCATACGGGCCCACCCCACCTCGACGGGATAGGACGTCATATGTCAGAAAGGGGTTAAAGGGAATTTGTAAGCAGGTTTTTGCTACATCATCTGACAGCAGCATGATGTAGGAAGAGACACTCTGATTCCAACGATGTATCGCTTAGTTTACTGTGTGTAGCAGCTCTGACACAATCAGAGTTCTTAGATTTAGCATGAAGCAGAGCTCAAAGATAACCCCACCCACACCAAAGTCTGTATGTACATTGTCTATAGACATTATCACATGAGGGAGCGTGGTTAGACAAGTGCTCGCACACCAGCTAGTCACAGCAATCATAATGTCCTGGTGATAAAATCTTCACTGTAAATATGAGGCTACTTTCGCACATCAGATTTTCGCTGTCAGGCTCAATCTGGTTAAATTTTAAAAAACCGGATCCGGCGAATGTTGCCGCCAGATCCGTTTTTTCCCCATAGACTTGTATTAGTGCCGGATTGCACCGGATGACATTGGGTTTCGTCCATTTTTCGCCACATCCGGCAAATCTGCCGTTTCCGGTTTCTGGAAAAAATGTGCATAGCAATGTTTTTTATCTCCGACAAAAAAGCCAGAAGCGCCGGAACCAACGCTTCCGGCTGTTTGCTAGAATGGAAGCCTATGGGAGCCGGAAGGTGCCGGATCCGGGAAATTACGGATTCCAGTGCCGGATTCCGTTTTTTTAAACTGAGCATGCTCAAAAAAATTTTTTATCCAATAATCTAGATATGCTAACCGCATCGGTTGAAAAAATGGATCAGTCGTATCAGTTTTTCTCAATCTGCTCCAGATCCGGTTTTTCCAACATTCACTGGATTGTGCCTGATGCTAAAAACCTGATGTGTGAAAGTAGCCTAAGACAGCACACCGCTTAATGTATATGCATTACTGAATTCTGTGTTTTAAGCTCTGCATCATGCGGTCTTCAGATTACATGGTAAAAACCAGCTGACAGATTCCCTTTAAAGGGTACCTACTAGCTCTCCTGCTAGGCCTGTTTTAGTAAATACTTGAGCTTTCTATTCTCCAATTCTGGAACATATTTTCCTATTATTTTTATATTGTGCCATTCCTTTTCATTTTCCTTGTTTTTTTTTCTGTAAATGAATTAATAAATTGACAATTGATTGATATCTTCCTCTTGTCAAAAAATGTTCATGTCGTATACAGTCCTTCAGCACTGACTGGACAACGTCAAAGTTTGTAGAGTCTTGCCCTATTGACTAGAACTCCAAAGCTTTGGTGCTTTGGGTCCATGTTTGCAAAGACTTTGCTCTGGTGTTTTGCATTAGTTCCTAAATCTAAATATGACATTTGTGTTATGTGTGCTTTTAACCAACTAAAAGGGTTGTCTCAACATTGCATTTCAGGAATGCTTTACTCCCCAAGGCAAACACCTGAGTTCTTGATACCAAACTTTACACTGCTTTCTCTGTATGTACATATAAAGATACAGGTGCCTCTAAGCAAGTGCAATGAAAAAGACATGATAATGGCCTACCAGCCTTAGACAAACTAATGGAGAGGGCAGTGTTGGATCTGCTAGAGATAGTCGTAGGTAAGAAGAGAAATACTGCTTACCCACCACTGCATCCAACTGGGAGCATGGGGATTACCAATTAGGGGCCAAAGGTGCTGGAGCTGCTTTTCCTCAACAGCTGCCAGGGAGGGAGAACAGCATCTAGTCTAGCTAGTGCTGAGAGGGGAGGAGATGTGTAGAATTGCTCCTGATCAGTTTTGAATGCCAAGGGGCCATTTTATCATAATGAATAGTGTTGGAGAGGGGTGGCCAGGATCAGGAACTTCAAAATATGGATTCCTGAGGTCCCAATGAGTTTCAGTGATTACATGAAATGTTGTTACTGCTCATTGTCTAGGTGACTGGCCACTGCTGCTGGCTTGGAGTGATGGCTGGTCTCCTAGGCAACGAACAGTAAAAAACATGCTCAGTTTTGCAAAATACATTTGCAATTTAAGTGACCAAATTAAGATCATGAGAATAACTATTTAAATATTGCTTGTCTAAAGCAGCTCCTCCTCATTCTTTTTCATGCTGCTTTCTTACAACACAGAATATGGGCTCATGTAGACCGCCGTGAATCTAAGTCCGATCACAGACCTCAATACATTGACAGGCTGCGGTTCTCCTGACTGGAGCATGACTACTTAACATATTTCTATGAGGCTGTTATTCTCGGGTTGCGAGACACGGAGTTAGTGCATTGTGGTCCATGATCAGACCAAGGACCAGCGGCACCTGCTTGAGACCTAACAAACTGCTGTGCCGTCCCCTTCTCCTCTCTTCCTGTAAATTGTTTAGATATTTTTGAGGGCCTACTTGACATTTCAGAACATTTTCATTTTATAGGAAACTATAAGCTGCTAGAAAGTGAAGAAAATGCAGTTTTCCCCAAATAAAGTACATTAAAAGTTCCAACAATTCACATAGACTGTTAATCTATGAAAAAATGTCTGGTGTACTTTGAAGAAGAAAGAGATAATGTCTCAACAGTTTTCACATTTAAGAACTTAGTGGCATCCTACATACTGACATGAACCGAACAGTAACCAAATGTAATTGTACTTTAATGAAAGACAGCGGTGAATTATGAGTTCAGGCAGCGGTAACATTTACCAGCATAGAAATCATTTGTTCCTTTATTGGTCTTCGTTCCTAATGACTATTCTAATCCGTGCTCAAACACCAAAATCGTAAGAACCTCCTATTAAGAAACTCTTAAGGGATTTGCAATAAAAAAAACTCTATTGCTGGTAGCCTTGTCCTTCCAAACTCCTACAAATAGCCCTTCCCTAATGTAAAATCAACAGTCCTAATTCCTGCACTTGGATATTTAATAAATCACATTATGCTTTGTTTGATTTGGGTTTTTTGGTTGCATTGCGATCTTCATGGTCTGTTTTGAGCTAAGATTACAGTATAAGTTAATTTACCTTGCAGCTTGAAATTGAATTTTAATTTTCATGTGCGCTAAGACGAGATACTTAATGGTTTACATTCATTCATTAATTAATGTCAGTGGTTTCACTATCCCTGTCATCAGACTGGGAACAGTGGAGATAATTTGTAGCATGCCACAGGCTACCTTTTCAGCAGGCTATCAGCAAATTTACAGCTCAATTTAGTTTATCAGGCTTTGGCTGTTGTGCAGTAAATTGCTGGACAATTAGTGCTCCTGACCTATGATCTGATAGAATTATGTATTTGGGATGCAAAGTCTGACATTGTCTTGTTGATGTGTACAGTGTAACTTGTTATGGTGCCCCTTAGAAATAAATCTAGATATTATGGATAATATTAAACAGTAGATTATATTGCCCACACTGCTGGATATTTTGCATGTACCTAGAGTTTAAGCAAATAAAATTCCTCCATAACTGGTCCATTTTTGGCTTTCAAACGACTGCATTATAAATCTTGCTCCAACTACTGTGCCGCATCTATACCATGTTATCATTTTTATGCAGATTGTTTTGATTATGGCAATGCCAAAAATATTTTTTTTGTTAACAACTTTGGCTTATTAAAAATGGTTTTAAAAAAATTGTGTCACCAATAACATTTATTTTTTCTGTCGACAGAGCTAAGAAAGCATGTATTTTTATGCAGAACTAACCTAATCGTAGTTCTTATTAATGCTCTTTGGGTTACATTTTTTTTTCTCAATTTTTTTGGAAGGCCAGTAAACATAAACAGCATTGTTTTACATTTTATTTTATTTTTCTGTTGCTTGCTCACTGTGTAGGTTTAACCTAATGATAATTTAAAGAAAATCTTGTAGGTCAATTTTGATGCCCAAACCTTGGGCAGAATGAATCATGGACATATTAACTGCAGTTATTCAATTTTAAACACTCAGGCTTGAACTGGCCCACAGGAGAACAGGAGAATCGTCTGGTGGGCCTCAGTGCAAGAGTGAGCCACCACCCTCTTATAACAGAGGTACTTGGCACGATATACTTTATTCACTATGTACAGACAAAGGCGGCATCCTATTCATTTAACAATCTACCCAGTTCATTGATATATAAATTTGTGATAGAGGATAATATCTCATTTGCATGTAGCTGAAAAGTGGGGCCCTGGAGTTGATTACTGGTGGGCCTTTGGTACCCCAGTCCGACATTGATCACACTCCTTGGTAGCTTTTCACCTGATTCTCCATCACCTTTTTTTTTACCATGTAGTCTCCCTATTCTTGTCTTTTCTGCATAGCATTGATGACATGGCTCATGCAGTCATTTTTGTCATACACTTCTCATGAAAATCATTTTCCACATAGCATAGTACTAATGACATTGCTCATGATAATTTTTTGGGGTGGACTTTCGGTGGCTTTATTTCTTAAGAAAAATTTATTGGGAAAGCAATTATTTAACAAGGTCACTTTAAATACTTGATTTAGCTAATCCATTATTAGTTTGTACTGTTGTAGAAAAATGTCTGGAAATGCCTTGTTAATAAAATATTAACAATTACCCTGATAGTATAAAGAGACAGGCCATCTTAATGGAATACCAGTGAATCAAATTATATTATATGAAATATTTTTGCTACCTTCCAAAGTTACACAAAATGCTCAAAAGGCCATATTGAGTGGTTCATTGTTGGACACAACTTGATAAAAGTCTATTCATCTAAAACATCATTATTTCCACATGAATTTGTATCACTTTGTGCAGCAATGTAACATGTTCACATAAAACCTATTTTCAAAACTAAAAGTGTCCAATACTCATATCTAGGGTTGAGCGAAACGGGTCGGCCATTTTCAGAAGTCGCCGACTTTTGGCAAAGTCGGGTTTCATGAAACCCGACCCGACCCCTGTGTGGGGTCGGCCATGAAGTCGGCGATCTTCTGAATCTGGTATCGGAATTCCGATCCCGAGTTCTGATATGTTTGCAATATCGGAAATCGGTATCGGAATCCATATTTAGGTGTAAAATAAAGAATTAAAATAAAAAATATTGCTATACTCACCCTCGGACGCGCCCTGGTACTAACCGGGAACCTTCCTTCCTTCGAATCAGCGCTTCCAGGACCTTGCGGTGACGTCGCGGCTTGTGATTGGTCGCGCGACCGCCCATGTGACCGCTCGCGCGACCAATCACAAGCCGTGACGTCACCGCAAGGTCCTTCAAGCGCTGATTCTTAGGAAGGAAGGCTGCCGGAAAAAAGCAGGGCGCGTCCGAGGGTGAGTATATACCTAATAGGAATATACTCACCCTCGGACGTGCCCTGCTTCTTTCCAGCAGCCTTCCTTCCTAAGAATCAGCTCTTGCAGGACCTTGCGGTGACGTCGCGGCTTGTGATTGGTCGCGCGAGCGGTCACATGGGCGGTCGCGCGACCAATCACAAGCTGCGACGTCACCGCAAGGTCCTGGAAGCGCTGATTCGAAGGAAGGAAGGTTCCCGGTTAGTACCAGGGCGCGTCCGAGGGTGAGTATAGCAATATTTTTTATTTTAATTCTTTATTTTACACTTAAATATGGATCGCAGGGCTTGAAGGAGAGTTTCCTCTCCTGCAGACCCTGGGAACCATTGGAAACCCAATGCACTGCATTGGGTTTCGAGTTTCGGCCGACCCCGACCCCGACTTTTTTATAGGATCGGCCGATTTCACTCGACCCGACTTTTGAAAAAGTCGGGTTTCGTGAAACCCGACCCGATCCTATAAAAGTAAAAGTCGCTCAACCCTACTCATATCAACTATGTGAAAAAATGATTGCCTATTAAGTCCTCCATATATTAAAGTTAAATAAACCACTGATAATGGACTGGCTGATTATCCGATGTGTATAAGGTCCTCCCAACTGGATGACATTGGGGGAGAGAAATATTGGTGTATCATCATTTCAAAGGCTGATACTTTTATTTTCAGGGTAGAGGAACTTATGTCAGAAAAGTCTGGCAGAATCTTTTTCCTCCCTCTCCATTTAAAACACATGAGCATTCAGCTGATCCGGGTAATTAGGGCTATGTGGGAGTCGGAAGAGATACATTTGAAACTAGAAGTTTACATACACTATATAAAAAGACACATATTGCTTATATGCATAGTAATCTTAGTGTATGTAAACTTTTGACTTGGCAGTAAGTAATAAAAATGCCTTAAAACATTATCTCTCACATTATTCTCGCATTTGGCAAATAATAATTATGGTAATCCTAATGGATCTAAAACGGGAATGATTTATTTTGATTTCATGAGATACAGCAGATGGTTATGTCCAACTAAATCTCTTGAGTATACAGGTCCTTCTCAAAAAATTAGCATATAGTGTTAAATTTCATTATTTACCATAATGTAATGATTACAATTAAACTTTCATATATTATAGATTCATTATCCACCAACTGAAATTTGTCAGGTCTTTTATTGTTTTAATACTGATGATTTTGGCATACAACTCCTGATAACCCAAAAAACCTGTCTCAATAAATTAGCATATCAAGAAAAGGTTCTCTAAACGACCTATTACCCTAATCTTCTGAATCAACTAATTAACTCTAAACACATGCAAAAGATACCTGAGGCTTTTATAAACTCCCTGCCTGGTTCATTACTCAAAACCCCCATCATGGGTAAGACTAGCGACCTGACAGATGTCAAGAAGGCCATCATTGACACCCTCAAGCAAGAGGGTAAGACCCAGAAATAAATTTCTCAACAAATAGGCTGTTCCCAGAGTGCTGTATCAAGGCACCTCAATGGTAAGTCTGTTGGAAGGAAACAATGTGGCAGAAAACGCTGTACAACGAGAAGAGGAGACCGGACCCTGAGGAAGATTGTGGAGAAGGACCGATTCCAGACCTTGGGGAACCTGAGGAAGCAGTGGACTGAGTCTGGTGTGGAAACATCCAGAGCCACCGTGCACAGGCGTGTGCAGGAAATGGGCTACAGGTGCCGCATTCCCCAGGTAAAGCCACTTTTGAGCTACAGAGAAGCAGCACTGGACTGTTGCTAAGTGGTCCCAAGTACTTTTTTCTGATGAAAGCAAATTTTGCATGTCATTCGGAAATCAAGGTGCCAGAGTCTGGAGGAAGACTGGGGAGAAGGAAATGCCAAAATGCCTGAAGTCCAGTGTCAAGTACCCACAGTCAGTGATGGTGTGGGGTGCCATGTCAGCTGCTGGTGTTGGTCCACTGTGTTTCATCAAGGGCAGGGTCAATGCAGCTAGCTATCAGGAGATTTTGGAGCACTTCATGCTTCCATCGGCTGAAATGCTTTATGGAGATGAAGATTTCATTTTTCAGCACGACCTGGCACCTGCTCACAGTGCCAAAACCACTGGTAAATGGTTTACTGACCATGGTATTACTGTGCTCAATTGGCCTGCCAACTCTCCTGACCTGAACCCTATAGAGAATCTGTGGGATATTGTGAAGAGAAAGTTGAGAGACGCAAGACCCAACACTCTGGATGAGCTTAAGGCCGCTATTGAAGCATCCTGGGCCTCCATAACATCTCAGCAGTGTCACAGGCTGATTGCCTCCATGCCACGCCGCATTGAAGCAGTCATTTCTGCCAAAGGATTCCCGACCAAGTATTGAGTGCATAACTGAACATTATTATTTGTTGTTTTTTTTGTTTGTTATTAAAAAACACTTTTATTTGATTGGATGGGTGAAATATGCTAATTTATTGAGACAGGTTTTTTGGGTTATCAGGAGTTGTATGCCAAAATCATCAGTATTAAAACAATAAAAGACCTGACAAATTTCAGTTGGTGGATAATGAATCTATAATATATGAAAGTTTAATTGTAATCATTACATTATGGTAAATAATGAAATTTAACACTATATGCTAATTTTTTGAGAAGGACCTGTATAGCGTCTTGGAATAAAATATAACTTTTTATGAAATAAATATAAAATATAGAATGCATAAAGTGCAAGGTGCCAGGACAAACAAGACAAATTATGTGGAACAAATGAGAAAATATAGCCTATACAAGAAAGAGCTAGGGGATTCTTTTTGAAAGATCATCTAGTCCCAGTTTCCTCCTCTCAATGGAGGATTGATCCTATCTATTTTTTTATTATTATTATTATTATTATTATTATTATAGAACCATTTATTCCATGGTGCTTTACTTGTGAGGAGGGGTATATATAATAAAAAACAAGTGCAGTAATCTTAATCAATACAAGTCAAGACTGGTACATAAGGAGAGAGGACCCTGCCCGCGAGAGCTCACAATCTACAATCTATTCCGATAAATGTGATCGAAGAAGAGTGGGGGAGCATATTTGAGACATTGAGACAAATAAAAGAGATACGGCATTGGCAAATCATATCAACAATTGTCATCAGGGTGATGCCAAGACTATCACATTTATGGGAATAGATAGGATCAATCCTCCATTGAGAGGAGGAAACTGAGGCCAGATGGTCCTTCAAAAAGAATCCAAATGGATCTTCTGGCTCCAGACCACACACCCTAATGGTCTAAATGACCAACTTGCTTTTTCTTCCTTCTTATAGATCAGGACTAACTAGGGACTGATAGGGAGGGCCAGCCGCCGATGAGTGGGCACGTCAGTGTTTCCGGTTCCTTAGGGTGCCAACCTCCGCATTAGGTAGGCTATAAGTTAGAATAGCAACCACAGGGATGATAGCTCCTCACGCGGATTTTATTTGCCTCTCTATTTTCCACCCCTTTTTTCTTTTTTTCTCCTCTTCTTTTTCCCCTTTCTTTCACTCCCATGCTGTATTTTGGGGAGATTGATCTGATTAGCGCACGTGTGGTTATACGTGTTTCTACATCCCCCTGGCATACATAGTTCACACTAGGGGGGTTTGCTTTTTCTGCTTATTTAACCCATCTGATCACCACCCAAAGATTCCTGTAAGGTCATGCCATGAACAAGGGCCCGCACATGATAGGATCGCTCCTTTAATTTAACCAAATGCATTACCATGGTTATTAAAGTGTTAAAATTTCCTGCAACGGTAACAACAGTAAGGTTCTGAGTAAAGACCTTTTTATAGCATGTGTATGCTCATGTCTAGTAGAGGAGATATCTTTCTGCAGCTTGACTTGGATATATGTTATAGTGACATCCTTCTCCCTGCAGCGCATGTGCCATAACCAGAGCTTGCGTTCCGCTTAGGACCCATGCGGGTCAGAGACCTGATGCCTGCACTATCTTGCAGTCCAAAGGCTGGAAGTACTATATCTGCGAATTGGAAGTACCACGCTGACTGAGGGTAAGGCATGTATATATGAATGGACAGTCAAACACCGCTCGCATATGACGGTATTCTACACGGCGACATGATCGCATTTGCCCCAAAGCACTCCCCTGATGAGCATTGACGAAATGAGAAAAAATGTCCACTGCTGATTACTGAAAAGAAACAAACAATAGGGAAAAAAGTATTTAGTCAGCCACCGATTCTGACCACTTAAACAGATGAGAGAGGCCTGTAATTTACATCATAGGTAGACCACAACTATGAGAGGCAAAATGAGAAAACAAATCCAGAAAATCACCTTGTTTGATTTGACAAGATTTATTTTGCAAATTATGGTGGATAAAAAGTATTTGGTCACCTAAAAACATGCAAGATGGACTCTGGATAAGTGGCAGAAAGTGGATTTCTCTGATGAATCTTCAATAGAATTATACCACAGCTGCCGCAAATACTGCTGGAGACCTAATGGAGCCTGTATTGATCCAAAATACACCCATAAAACAGTTAAATTTGGAAGGTGGAAAAATCATGGTCTGGGGTTACATTCAGTATGGGGGGTGTGCAAAACATTTTCCTCTCTAATTCCCTTAACCTTCTGGCTATTACAGAAACCTGGATCCAGCACTCAGACACAACCGCCGCTGCCGCTCTCGTTTGGTGGGCTGAAATTTTCACATACCACCAGACCTGAGAACAGACAGGGTGGAGGTGTTGGTTTGCTCCTTTCATCACAATGTGCTTTCCAAGTCATCCCCCTGGTTCCCTCACTTACATTTCCTTCCTTTGAAGTCCACGCCATCAGACTCTTTAAGGCCTTCTTGCAAGTGGCAGTTGTTTATTGCCCTCCAGGCTCCTCCTGCCTGCATCTAGACCACTTTGCCAGCTGACTTACTCACTTTCTATCCTGTGACATCCCCACCCTCATCATGGGAGACTTTAACATCCCCATCAATGATCCCCTCTCCCAATCTTCCTCTCATCTTCTTTCTCTAACTTCTTCATTCAGCCTAATCACAGTTTTCAAATTATCCTACGCATGAGGATGGGAATACTCTGGACCTGGTTTTCTCCCATCCCGGATAGCTGCACGACTTTACTAACTCCCCTCTCCCGCTCTCGGACCACAACCTTCTTTCCTTCTCTGTCAAAAATTGTCTCCTCACCCAGGACACCCCCACTTACCACACTTATCGGAATACACATACCATTAATACCCATCAGCTTATGGACAATCTCCACACATCTTTAGCCCCCATCTCCTGCCTCTCCTGTCCAGACTTAGCATTGTCACACTTCAATAATACACTGAAGAATGCCCTAGATGAAGCAGCACCTTCTACACGCAGAAAGACCCGACACAGACAACGGCAGCCCTGGCACACTATGCAAACATGCTTTCTTCAGCTTTGCTCAAGGTATGCAGAGCGGCAGTGGAGAAAATCTCTCTTAGCAGAAGACTCCACTATAAGTTAATGCTCAAAACCTATAACTCTGCCCTTTATCTGGCCAAACAATCCTACTTCACCACCCTCATCACTTCACTATCCAACAACCCAAAATGACTTTTTGAAACCTTAAACTCCCTCCTGAAACCTAAAGTACAGGCCCCCATCACCAATCTCAGTGGTGAGGATCTGGCCACTTATTTCCTAGAAAAAAGCAACCACATCCATCAGGATATCTCAGCCCAATCTCCTCAGTGCCTAGATCCCCTTCCCTGCTGCACCTCAAGCTCACTAGACATCTTTGAGCCTGTTTCAGAAGATGAAGTTTCCAAGCTCCTCACTTCTGCTCGGCCTGCAACCTGCAACAGTGACCCCATTCCTTCACATCTCCTGCAGTCTCTCACCAGTGGTCACCACTCACCTGACTAAAATATTTAACCTCTCTCTTTCTTCAGGTATCTTTCCCTCCTCATTTAAACATGCCATCATAACCCCTTTACTTAAAAAGCCATCCCTGGACCAGAACTGCACTGCTAAGTAAAGACTTGTCTCTAACCTTTCCTTCATCTCTAAACTCCTGGAACGCTTGGTCCACTCCCGTCTAATCTGCTGTCTCTCGGATAACTCTCTTCTCGACCCCTTACCAATCTAGTTTCCGCTCTTTACACTCCACTGAAGCTGCCCTCACTAAAGTCTCTAATGATCTAATAATATCTAAATCCAAAGGTCATTGCTCTCTGCTGATTCTCCTGGATCTCTCTGCCGCATTTGACACTGTGGATCACCAGCTCCTTCTCACTATGCTCCGCTCCATAGGCCTCAAGGACACAGCCTTCTCCTGGTTCTCCTCCTACCTCTCTGACCGCTCCTTCACTGTATCTTTTGCCAGCTCCTCTCCTCGTCCCCTTACTATTGGGGTTCCGCAGGGCTCAGTCCTAGGCCCCCTCCTCTTCTCTCTATACACGGCCCCTATTGGACAAACAATCAGCAGATTTGGGTTCCAGTATCATCTCTATGCTGATCACACCCAATTATACACCTCTTCCCCTGACATCATCCCTACCCTAATTCAAAATACCAAGGATTGTCTGTCTGTTGTCTCTAACATCATGTTCTCCCTCTATCTGAAACTAAATCTCTCCAAAACTGAACTTCTTGTGTTTCTCCCTTCTACTAACCTCACTCTACCCAACATCGAAATTACCCTGGAGGGTTCAACCATAACTCCCAAGCAGCATGCCCGCTGTCTTGGGGTTATATTCGACACCGAACTTTCCTTTACTCCCTATATCTGATCACTCACTCGCTCTTGTCACCTGCATCTTAAAAACATCTCCAGAATCCGACCTTTTCTCACCTTTGAAACTGCTAAGACTCTTACTGTCGCTCTTATTCATTCTCGTCTGGACTACTGCAACTCCCTTCTGATTGGTCTCCCTCTTACCAAACTTTCCCCTCTCCAATCTATCTTGAATGCAGCAGCCAGAGTCATATTTCTGTCCAGCGGCTTCACCGATGCCTCCATCTTGTGCCAGTCATTACACTGGCTACCCATTCGCTACAGGGTCCAGTATAAACTCATCTCTCTCACCTTATATCTCCTCTCTCATCTCTGTCTATCGCCCTACACGTGCCCTCCGTTCTACAAATGACCTAAGACTAACATCCCTCGTAATCCGAACCTTGCACCTCCGTCTCCAAGACTTCTCTCGTGCTGCGCCAGCTCTCTGGAATGCACTTCCCCAGATGATCAGACTGATACCTAGCCCTGACCTATTCAAGCGCGCTTTGAAAACCCATCTCTTCAAACAAGCCTACCACATCAACTACTCAGTAAACTAACTTTGCCCTGTTCCCTCCTTCCAAATATTATTCTGAATCTGCACTCTACTATTCATCTGTCTCCACACCCTCCATGCACATGATAACTGCACTTGATACTTGACTATTGCACTTAAACACACAGGCTGATGACCGGATCAAGCAGCTTTATATGAAAATCCCTATTTATTATAGTTGCCAGACCTGAAATAACAAGCACTTTTCACCTATTGTGTCCCCCCATTTCCTTGTAGATTGTAAGCTTGCGAGCAGGGACCTCACCCATAATGTCACTTTTTAAATTGTCTTAACTTGTACTGAATTTATTGTCTGTACATGTCCCCTCTTAATTGTAAAGTGATGCGGAATATGTTGGCGCTATATAATTAAAAAAATATTATTATTATTATTATAAGGTGGAAAGCAATATTAATAGCCTAAAATATCAAGACGTATTAGCTACCTCTTATATTCCAAATGATAAAAAGGGGTCAATTTCTGCAGCAGGATGGTGCTCCATCTCATACATCCATCTCTACAACAAAGTTCCTCCAGGCAAAAAAAATCAAGGTGCTCAAGGACTGGCCAGCCCAGTCACCAGACATGAACATCATTGAATATGTTTGGGGAAGGATGAAAGAGGAAGCTTGGAAGACAAAACCAAAGAATCTAGATGAACTTTGGGAGGCATGTAAGACTGCATTCTTTGCTATTCCTGATGACTTGATTAATAAATTGTATGAATCATTGTTGAACCACATACCTTCAAGCTCATGGAAGTCACACAAAATAATAAATATGCCTCTAATAGCACCATAAACTTTATTCACCAATGATATGCAACATATATTTTTATTAATTATTTGTTTGAATATCACATTACTTTCTGTGGGCGACAAAACTTTTGTCTTGCCAAAATCTGACCATTCTGTGTCCATTAACTGATCAATATTTATGCATTGATGCCAATTTATTTTCTTAACCTAAACCACATTTCAGAGGGTTTCAGCTTTCAAAAGAATAATTTATACAACCAATGGATGAATTTAACGTCAAGTTATAAGCTTTTATTTACATAACATGGAAAAGTGACATAACTTCTGTCAGGGAGTATAAAAGACACCTATCCACAACCTCAAACAGTCACACTCCTAACTCCATCATGGTGAAGACCAACGAGCTGTCGAAGGACACCAGAAACAAAATTGTAGCACTGCACCAGCTCGGGAAGATTGAATCTGCCATAGGCAAGCAACTTGGTATGATGAAATCAACTGGGATCAATAATAATAAAATGGAAAACATACAAGACCACTCATAATCTCCCTCGATCTGGGGCTCCACACAAGATCTCACCCCGTGGGATCAAAATAATCGCAAGAACGGTGAGCAAAAATCTCAGAACTACACAGTGGGACCTAGTGAATGGGACCACCATAACAAAGGCTACCATCAGAAACACACTACGCTGCCAGGGACTCAAATCATGCAATGCCAGACGTGTCCCCTTGCTTAAGCCAGCACATGTATGGGCCCATCTGAAGTATGTTAGAGAGCATTTGGATTATCCAGAAGAGTATTGGGAGAATGTCATATGGTCTGATGAAACCAATGTAGAACTGTTTGGTAGAAACAAAGCTAGTCGTGTTTGGAGGAGACAGAATGCTGAGTTGCATCAAAAGACCACCATGCCTACTGTGAAGCATGGCAGTGGCAACATCATGCTTTGGGGGTTTTCTCTGCAAAGGGACCAGGACGACTGATCCATGTACATGAAAGAATGAATGAGGCCATGTGTTAGGACTGGCGGAACTCACCAAGTTTAAGATGGAATAGTATTCGGTGCATTCGCAGTCCGAGGTCCACCGTGCAGGTGAAAACCTGCTGCTAGTAACGACGGACGATATGGCGGTACAATGTGAATACACACACGGGTTAACTTCACCCTGTGTGAAGGAAGCGAACCCTGTTGCGTCACAGGGCCGCAGTACCGCACCAAGAGCGCAAGCAAGAAGTCTCAGAACTCAATCCCAAGACACAGGATTTGAGTTCATAAAGACCTCATGCACTCGACACCGCTACTGGGGTGTCAGAGTGACAGAAATAATTGTATTTAGATGCACGAGAGTGCGTGCGGTGCTGCACTGGCGGACGCCACTAACCACCCTGGCTTGAGTAAGGAAAGCGCTGAGAAAGTGCATGGCGCCGCACTGGCGGTCACAGCAATTAGACGCTGTAATGTGTGCTACGTGCTGATGGCGTGGACGGGCGCTAGATAGCTTCCATCATTCGCGAACAGTCATCAACACTAGGAATGGGAATGATTTAGGAGCTTTCATCCATCGACATACGTCCATCTACACACACACATTATCAAGTCAATACTAGCGCATGGCCGTGCGGCCATGCGAGCCTTAAATTGTTTCAGCACGTTTAGGACCTTCAAAGAAGGACCAATGGAGTTGCTTCAGTACCTGAGCATGTGACCCCAGATCTCCACTGAGAGATCTTGCCCTGGGCATGCTCAGAGTGCAAAGCAGGATTTAGTCCTAGCACCTACAAGGACCTTCCAGAAGGACCAATGACCTTAGCTGCAGTATCTGGTCATGTGACCCTCAATCTCCACTGAGAGAGCTTACTCTGGGCATGCTCAGAATGTGAAAAGCAGGACTTAGTCCCAGAAGCGTCTGCTCGCCGCTGCCCAGCACTGACTTCAATTGCAGAAGCAGGAAATGCAGCAGTAACTCTTAGCACAGAGTCAGACTGAGCGAGACGCTGGGATCGACGTCTCTGCTGAGAAAAATTATGGAATCACTCAATTCAGAGGAAAAATTATGGAATCACCCTGTAAATTTTTATACCCAAAAATAATACATGGATCAAATTAGATCTGCTCGTTAGTCTGCATCAAAAAAGGAGTGATCACACCTTGGAGAGCTGTTGCACCAAGTGGACTGATATGAATCATGGTTCCAACACAAGAGATGTCAATTGAAAAAAAGGAGAGGATTATCAAACTCTTAAAAGAGGGTAAATTATCACGCAATGTTGCAAAAGATGTCTGCTTTTTTTCTACAGAATTAAACAACTAAATGAACATCCTCCAAGGCCGGTGATTCCATAATTTTTGCCAGGGGTTGTAATACGTAACAATAGTTCAGTAAACAACAGTAATTTGTAGTGATGAGCAAATATACTCGTTACTCGAGATTTCTCGAGCATGCTCGGGTGTCCTCCGAGTATTTTTTAGTGCTCGGAGATTTAGTTTTTCTTGCCGCAGCTGAATGATTTACATCTGTTAGCCAGCATAAGTACATGTGGGGATTCTCTAGCAACCAGGCAATCCCACATGTACTTATGCTGGCTCACAGATGTAAATCATTCAGCTGCGGCATTAAAAACTAAATCTCCAAGCACTAAAAAATACTCGGCGGACACCCAAGCATGCTCGAGAAATTTCGAGTAACGAGTATATTCACTCATCACTAGTAATTTGCAATCAAAAACTTGGGAAAATAATACCATATACTATAAATAAACACTAGTGATGGGCAAGCACTACAATGCTCGGGTGCCCTGTTGCTCAGGTCGAGCAAATTGGAATACTCGGGTACTCAACCCGAGCAACGAGCCCAATGTAAGTCTATGGGAGACCCGAGTATTTTTACCGCGATCCCCCGTGGGTCCTTTTAAAGTCTAAAAACGTCTGAAAATGACGGAAACACTGCTCAAATAACACAGGAATCTCATGGGGATCGCCCCGGAAGCATTCCTGACTCCTAGTTCACAGCTTGAGGCTATGTTCACACATTCCTGATTTCCCTCCTTTTTTTTCAGGACTAAAAACCGCAGCTCTTGGCAGAAAACGCAGGTCCTTTATTTGTTGCTTTTTTGGTGCGTTTTTTGATGCGTTTTTTGATGCAGTTTTCTATGCAGAGTCTGTGTGTTTTCTAGGAAGTTTTTTAGGGTTAAAATGGCTGAAAATACCCTAACCCTAACCTTACCCCTAACCCTACCCCTAACCCTACCCCTAACCCCACCCCTAACCCTAACCCTACCCCTAACCCTAACCCTATTCTAACCTTAGTGGAAAAAAAAATTCTTAATTTTTTTTATTGTCCCTACCTATGGGGGTGACAAAGGGGGGGGGGGGTCATTTACTATTTTTTTTATTTTGATCACTGAGATAGGTTATATCTCAGTGATCAAAATGCACTTTGTAATGAATCTGCCGGCCGGCAGATTCGGCGGGCGCACTGCGCATGCGCCCGCCATTTTGCAAGATGGCGGCGCCCAGGGAGAAGACGGCCGGATAGACACCGGGAGGCCAGGTAAGTATAAGGGGGGGGGATGAGGGCACGGGGGGGGCATCGGAGCACGGGGGGTGGCATCGGAGCATGGGGGGGTGGGATTGGGGCACGGGGGGGCAGCCACACTGCAGCGGTTCTGCACCACAAACCGCAGAAAACCCGCAGATATTTTTTTCATCTGCGGGTTTTACTGCGGGTTTGACCTCACAATGGAGGTCTATGGGTGCAGAACCGCTGCAGTTCCGCAAAAAGAAGTAACATGGTACTTCTTTTTTACCGCGGCTATTCAGTGCGGCTTTTTTCGCGATTTTCCACAATGTGGGCACAGCAGTTCCTGTTTTCCATAGGGTACATTGTAATGTACCCTGCATGGAAAACAGCTGCGGACCCGCAGCGGGAAAATCGCGGCGATTCCGCATGAAAAAAAGGATGGTGTGAACATGGCCTTAATAATTTTTTTCCCGAGATTCATGACATTTTTCCCAATGCCACAAAAGATACATTAAAACGAAACCAAAATGGGTTTTGCCTGGAAATATGTAAAGGTACATCCTTTGCAGGTTAATGACTTAGCTGTAAGGCCAAATATTTAACCCCAGACCGAAAATTTCCTCTCCCACTTAGGCTTAGTTCCGATGCAGCGTTTAAGCCCAGTAAGCCTTTGAACCCACATAATGGATGGGCCCATGAAAATCCACTTCACAATATGCATTTTGTACTCCCGTATGCCTTTGTTTTACACATTGGCAGCAAGGCCAGCCCTGATGCATAGTCAGTCATATGCACACCATTAGGCCTTGGAATCCACATACTGAATGGGCCTATAAAAATCGACTTCACAATATGCATTTTGTACTCCCATACTCCTTTGTTTTACACATTGGCAGGAAGGCGAGCCATGCTGCATAGTCAGTCATATGCACTCCATTACACCTTGGAACCCACATAGTGCATGGGCCCATGAAAATCCACTTCACAATATGCATTTTGTACTCCCGTACATCTTGGTTTTACACATTACCAGCAAGGCCAGCCCTGCTGCATAGTCAGTCATATGCACCCCATTACGCTTTGGAACCCACATGCTGGATGGGCCTATGAAAATCCACTTCACAATATGCATTTTGTACTCTGTACTCCTTGATTTTACACATTGGCGGCAAGGCCAGCTCTGCTGCATAGTCATATGCACCCCATTAGGCCTTGGAACCCACATAGTGGATGTGCCCATGAAAATCCACTTCACAGTATGCATTTTGTACTCCCGTACTCCTTGGTTTTACACATTGGCGGCAAGGCCAGCCCTGCTGCATAGTCATATGCACCCCATTAGGCCTTGGAATCCACATACTGGATTGGCCCATGAAAATCCACTTCACAATATACATTTTGTACTCCCATACTCCTTGGTTTTACACATTGCCAGGAAGGCCAGCCCTGCTGCATAGTCAGTCATATGCACCCAATTAGTCCTTGGAACCTACATAGTGGACGTGCCCATGAAGATCCACTTCACAATATGCATTTTGTACTGTCAAACTCCTTGGTTTTACACATTGGCGGCAAGGCCAGCCCTGCTGCATAGTCATATGCACCCCATTAGTCCTTGGAACTCACATAGTGGATGTGCCAATGAAAATCCACTTCACAATATGCATTTTGTACTCCTGTACTCCTTTGTTTTACACATTGGCAAGAAGGCGAGCCCTGCTGCATAGTCATATGCACCCCACTAGGCCTTGGAACCCACATAGTGGATGGGCCCATGAAAATCCACTTCACAATATGCATTTTGTACTTCCGTACTCCTTGGTTTTACACATTGGCGGCAAGGCCAGCCCTGCTGCATAGTCATATGCACCCCATTAGGCCTTGGAACCCACATAGTGGATGTCCCCATGAAAATCCACTTCACAATATGCATTTTGTGCTCCATACTCCTTTGTTTTATACATTGGCAGGAAGGCCAGTCCTGCTGCATAGTCAGTCATATGCACCACATTAGGTCTTGAACCCACATACTGGATAGGCCCATGAAAATCCACTTCACAATATGCATTTTGTACTCCAGTAATCCTTGGTTTTACACATTGCCAGCAAGGCCAACCCTGCTGCATAGTTATATGAACCCCATTAGGCCATGGAACCCACATAGTGGATGTGCCCATAAAAATCCACTTCACAATATGCATTTTGTACTCCCGTACTCCTTAGTTTTACACATTGGCAGGAAGGCAAGCCCTGCTGCATAGTCAGTCATATGCACCCCATTAGGCCTTGGAACCCACATAGTGGATGGGCCCATGAAAATCTATTCGTGTTTTTTAATGGTATGATGGTTCCCTCTTTGCAGAATTATTTACAGGAGAATTTGGCAATTGTGTTTGCCGTGTTTTTAACACTAAGGTTCAGATACGGCTTTAAAAAAGGCTAATCCTTGTAATACAAAGCAATTTCATTGCAAACTACAAAATTCAAGGAATATTATAATTGAATAGTGTGAGTGCGTACATTTTTGTTTATGTTAACAATAACATACAAAGGTTAATAAGTACATATAAGGATTACATAAATATACTGATTACGTATATATGAGAATTAACTTCATACAGTCTACTTAGATCATCACCAAGAGGCTTTTAAATATCATCCATCTGGAATATCCGAGAAGCAACACCAAGACAGAGAACCCCTGGGAGATTACCTACACTTCATGGGCTTCCCCAATTACACAGCTATCAGCACACTGTACATGTAGAGGTACCCCAGTTTGGGCATCTGTCTTAGTCATGTTTCTCTGGTGGATGCTTTCCTGAAACGGAAAGTACTTGCAAGCAGCATAATACAAAGAATAGCAGGTTTACCCAGAATCCTTTGCAGTAGGCGGAGCTATGCAAATCATCTCTTTCCACCCCGGTCTAATCCACAGCGCTTGGAACCGCCAAGCGTGCAATGCTGCGGATTAGTTTCTAAATTTACACAGCCAACCAATTCCTACCTGTGGACACGTGTTTCGGGCTTTAGGCCCTCATCAGCACAGGGCTGGAATTGGTTGGCTGTATGGAGTGGGGCTCGGTGAGCAAGCGATACATATATGCTAGCCACCTTAGGGAGAGACCCAAGTTGGGCTAAATGTAGCGGGACGAAAGAGACCGAAAAGCCCTCTACTTAAAGGAAATACATAGTGGATGCTTTCCTGAAACGGAAAGTACTTGCAAGCAGCATAATACAAAGAATAGCAGGTTTACCCAGAATCCTTTGCAGTAGGCGGAGCTATGCAAATCATCTCTTTCCACCCCGGTCTAATCCACAGCGCTTGGAACCGCCAAGCGTGCAATGCTGCGGATTAGTTTCTAAATTTACACAGCCAACCAATTCCTACCTGTGGACACGTGTTTCGGGCTTTAGGCCCTCATCAGCACAGGGCTGGAATTGGTTGGCTGTATGGAGTGGGGCTCGGTGGGCAAGCGATACATATATGCTAGCCACCTTAGGGAGAGACCCAAGTTGGGCTAAATGTAGCGGGACGAAAGAGACCGAAAAGCCCTCTACTTAAAGGAAATACATAGTGGATGCTTTCCTGAAACGGAAAGTACTTGCAAGCAGCATAATACAAAGAATAGCAGGTTTACCCAGAATCCTTTGCAGTAGGCGGAGCTATGCAAATCATCTTTTTCCACCCCGGTCTAATCCACAGCGCTTGGAACCGCCAAGCGTGCAATGCTGCGGATTAGTTTCTAAATTTACACAGCCAACCAATTCCTACCTGTGGACACGTGTTTCGGGCTTTAGGCCCTCATCAGCACAGGGCTGGAATTGGTTGGCTGTATGGAGTGGGGCTCGGTGAGCAAGCCCCACTGAGCCCCACTCCATACAGCCAACCAATTCCAGCCCTGTGCTGATGAGGGCCTAAAGCCCGAAACACGTGTCCACAGGTAGGAATTGGTTGGCTGTGTAAATTTAGAAACTAATCCGCAGCATTGCACGCTTGGCGGTTCCAAGCGCTGTGGATTAGACCGGGGTGGAAAGAGATGATTTGCATAGCTCCGCCTACTGCAAAGGATTCTGGGTAAACCTGCTATTCTTTGTATTATGCTGCTTGCAAGTACTTTCCGTTTCAGGAAAGCATCCACTATGTATTTCCTTTAAGTAGAGGGCTTTTCGGTCTCTTTCGTCCCGCTACATTTAGCCCAACTTGGGTCTCTCCCTAAGGTGGCTAGCATATATGTATCATGTTTCTCTGGTCTTATATAGTGATTCACACTATGTAGTAACTCTAGTTTCACCCAGACCTTCAAGTGGCCACTTTTCAAGGTTGAATGAAGCTGAGATATCATGGACTCATCAGACGAGGGACCATAAACCCCTAAAAATAAAAGCCACAAGAATTTAGATCAAACCACCACAGGCAGAGTTTCAGTAAACCTTAATGTTTTACAATGACAAACAGCAAACATATAGAGGCTTCGAACTGTTTGTGAAGTGAGTAAGCAAACATTTATCAAGATTGTGTCACTATGAGCATTATCTGTCACATCTGTAAATGTTTTACAAGACATGCAGCTATGTGATTGTCTGAATGCATTCGGTGTACAGTATTTCAATCTTGTTTACAAATCGCCATTTGTATATTCTCCATTTGTACAATTGAGGCAGCCAAAGTTATGGCTCTCAAGGACAGAAACTAATATAGTGGACAAAGCTGTATTTTTAATTAACTACTGAGCCAAACTAATAGCATTGCTTTATCAAATTTATATGAAGTCTATTGTGTCCAATTTGAGCAACCAGGCAACACAAAAAGGAGCTTTTCAAGTGAGCTCTTTAAGGTACGCAAATGTGAAGTGTTTGCCATCAAGGATGTGGTTCCCCAATGGGGGATACCTTTTTTAAAAATATACTATTGCCATCACAGCCCCCCTTGCCCAAACTTCATGGGCCTATAAGAGTACAAAGCATGTTCACCCAGGTCATGTCGTCGGTGATAAGGAAGAGACATTGCAGGAGACATAGTTAAGAATTAGGGCCAATGTAGTGGTGTGAGTCTCTGAGACTTGCATGCAGTGCATGATCTGCCAAACAATTCCGCAATGGGGGTACCTTTTTTAAAAATACACTAGTGCCATTGCATGCCCCAAGCCCAAACTTTAACGGCCTATAACAGTACTGAGCACGTTCACCCTGGTGATCTAGTGGCAGGTACATTTTAGATTGCAGGAGACCGAGTTAAGATGTCAGCCCAATGGAATGTCATACCTAATTCCCCAATGTGGGGTCCATTTTTTTAAAAATAAAAGAGTGCCATCACAGCCCCCTTGCCCAAATTTCACTGGCCTATAACAGTACAGAGCACGTTCACCCTGGTGATCTACTGGCAGGTACAGGACAGATTGCAGGCGACCGATTTAAGAAGTAGGCCCAATGTAATGTCATGCCCAATTACCCAATGTGGGATCCTTTTTTCAAAAAATAAGAGTGCCATCACAGCCCCCTTGGCCAAAATGTACCATACAGAGCACGTTCACCCTGGTGATCTACTGGCACGTACAGGATAGATTGCAGGCGATCGAATTAAGAAGTAGGCCCAATGTAATGTCATGCGCAATACACCAATGTGTTGTCCTTTTTGGACTTAAAAAAATAGTGCCATCACAGCCCCCTTGCCAAAAATTCACTGGCCTATAACAGTACAGAGCACATTCACCCTTGTGATCAACTGGCAGGTACAGGCAAAAAAGAACAAAAGAAACCGAATTCATGTCTAAATTAAATAATGATGTATTTATTAAGGATAGGGTACACCATCTGGTGAGGGAGGGGGGAATACCAAACAGAGGGGCACTACACCAGGAGACGGAAACGTATTTATACAATATACTAAGGTGACTCATAATAATACACAAGTCAAAGATGTAAATAAATAAGTACATACATGGCACCAATAGTAGCAAATTAATATCCACAGGAAAAATGCGGCCAGTGTGTGCATGGAGGTACACCATAAAAGTAAGGTGCAAGTGCAGAGTTACTAGAGGTTAAGATAGCAACCGCTAATCAAAACTCAGAGCCTAAAATGCGTGCAATGATTGCTGCTGATGTATCATAATATGATTATGGCCACAAACATAATTACCTGGGGGTGATGTGAAAACTGTCTCCTTGATGCGCCCGCCCCTGGCAGGTACAGGACAGATTGCAGCAGACCGAGTTAAGAAGTAGGCCCAATGTAATGTCATGCCCAATTCCCCAATGTGTTGTCATTTTAAAAAAAAATAAAAGAGTGCCATCACAGCCCCCTTGGCCAAAATGCACCGTACAGACAACGTTCACCCTGGTGATAAAGTGGTTCTGGATGAGGAGGATGAGGATAAGGAGGAGGTTAGGAACAAACAGACCAAATCTGGAAGCATATACCCATGTGTGGAATGCACCTCCCCAAAAAAGAGAATGTATTTGAGGTTATGTTTCGCTATTTTCACTTGGTGGTGTACAGAAGTCTTTCCCAATCCAGGCCTTGTTCATTTTTATAAGAGTCAGCCTGTCAGCATTTTCAGTTTACAGGCGGATGCGCTTATCTGTTATAATTCCACCAGCGGCACCAAAAACCCTCTCTGACAGAATGCTAGCAGCAGGGCAGGCCAGGACCTCCAAGGCGTAGAGAGCTAGTTCATGCCACGTGTCCAGCTTGGATACCCAATAATTAAAAGGCACAGAGGAATCACGGAGGACATTTGTATGATCTGCAAGGTACTCCCTCACCATCTTCCCAAACATTGCACTTCTTGTGACAGCACCCCTTGCCTCTGTGCCGCCACGATGGGAGGGTCTGAGAAAACTGTCCCAGAACTTGGCCATTGTTCCCCTGCCTGAGCTGGATTGTACTTCTGTCTTTGTACAACAAACTCTGACATCTGCTGCCAGCGTTCTCACATGGGAATTTTCTAAGTAATTCCACTACAAGGGTCCTGTGGTACTGCAACATTTTAGTACACCTCTCTGCCTCAGGCAGAAGAGATTGAAAGTTCTCCTTGTAGTGTGGGTCTAGAAGTGTCACCAACCAGTAATGAGTGTCCCCCAAAATTTTGATAATCCGAGGGTCACGTGAAATGCAGCGCAACATAAAGTCAGCCATGCTTGACAGACTGCTAACAGGCAAAACTACCATGTACTCACCAACAGGACAACAGACCATGCTGTCCTCCTCATCCTCCTCCTCCCTGTCCTCAGGCCATCCCCGCTGAACAGAGGCTAATACAGATGTGTTTTTAGTACTGTCTATAGCGCATGAAAATAGCTCCTGTTCTTCCTCCTCTTCCTCCTCATTGCCTACCAATCCACGTTGAGAAGACATGAGGCTAGGCTGAGTGTAATCCCCCTGTATGCTTCCTTGCTCCATGTCCTCATGCTCCGCGTGCAATGCATCCTCTTTGATTGTGAGCAGAGAGTTTTTCAGAATGCTGAGAAGCAGGATGGTGATGCTAATTATGGCGTCATCGCTGCTCGCCATCTTGGTGCAGTCCTCAAAGTTTTGGAGGATGTTACATATGTCTGATGTTACATATGTTACACAGGTGGACTTTGCCGGCAACAGCATTGTTGAGGGCACGGGTAATGTTGTGGGACACATGTTGGTGTAATGCCGTTACGGCACACCGGGAGAAATAGTGGTGACTGAGAACCGAATACCTTGGGATGGCCGCCGCCATCAGGTTGCGGAAAGCTTCCATCTCAACAAGCCTAAAAGGCAGCATTTCTAGCGCAAGCAGAAGAGAAATATTAGAATTGAGGACTGTGGCCTGTGGGGCGTTGGATGGGTATTTCCGCTTGTGTTCCAAAGACTAGGTTATAGACAACTGAACGCTGTGCTGGGACAAGGACGTTGGTGGTCTTGCTGATGGTGCTGCTTGACTGTGGGCCACAACAGGTGCAGGGCTAGAGGCATCTTCACATGCACGGTATACTGGGGAGTGGTTTCTACGCAAAACAGTGGAAGAAGCAGTGGAGTGACCAGCAGGCAGTGGCCCTGGAGCCTGGGGTTCAGCCCACAAAGTCGGGTGCTTTGCTTGCATGTGCCTGATCATGCTGGTGATGGTCAGGCTGGTTGTTTTGCTACCCCTGCTAATGTGGGAACGGCATGTGCTGCAATTGGCCTGTTTGGGGTTATCGGCAGAGTCTTTAAAAAATAAACCAAAAAAAGAGAAAAAAATCCAGCTTCCAAAAACTTACAAATTTATTCAGGATAAAAGGCAAAGTCCAGTCCAATCCAATAAATTACATAGTGAAGAGTAGCAAGCTACGCGTTTCGAACAATGGTATGTTCTTTCTCAAAGCTTACAAATTTATTCAGGATAAAAGGCAAAGTCCAGTCCAATCCAATAAATTACATAGTGAAGAGTAGCAAGCTACGCGTTTCGAACAATGGTATGTTCTTTCTCAAAGCTTTGAGAAAGAACATACCATTGTTCGAAACGCGTAGCTTGCTACTCTTCACTATGTAATTTATTGGATTGGACTGGACTTTGCCTTTTATCCTGAATAAATTTGTAAGTTTTTGGAAACTGGATTTTTTTCTCTTTTTTTGGATTGCTTGCTCACGTGATGACTACACGTTATCCGTGCTTCCCCACAACACATGCCGACAGGTGAGCTGGTATGTATTTTTTTCTTTAAAAAATAGCCAGACTCCGGAAGATCTCACAGGTGGAATGGCAACTTCACTCATGTTGGTGTTACAGGGAATGGATGCATGCTTTCTGTCTGTGGCCACCACACTGCTTCTTCCTGCCTGTTGGGGGATATGCCTCCTTCCCCATTTGTGCTGCTGTCCTCGCTATGCATGTCCTCCTGCCAGGTTGCGTCAGTCACTATGTCATCCACCACCTCGTCTTCCACATCAGCACCCTGCTCCTCCTCCTGACTTTCTGGCAATTGTGTCTCATTATTGTCCACCTCTTGTGACACTTTCCCACCATCACCTTCATGTGACCGGGGCTGGTCAAAGCTTTGGGCAGCTCTACATGCGATCTCATCTTTCCCCACTTTAAGTTGACCGGCAGAGATTTCTGAATCTTGAAATGGAAAACTGAACAGCTCTTCAGAGTGTCCAAGTGTGGAATCAGTTGTCTCAGGGCACTCAGCATGGTGGGAGGAAGGAGGATCAGGGTGAGGAATATCCTGGCCACACTCATGGCTACTCAGTCTTGACCGTGTGGAAGACAAGGTGGTGGTGGTGGCTAAGTGACTAGAAGCATAGTCAGCTATCCAACCAACAACCGTTTCACACTGCTCTGGCTTCAATAGTGGTGTGCTGCAGTCCCCTTGAAACTGGGACAGGAAGGTCAAGCGAGAAGATGTGGGTCTTTGTTGTTACCCACTTTCACCTTGCCCACGGCCTCGTCCTCTGGATGCACCATCAGCATCACGTCCACTTCGCCGTCCCTTGCCTTAACCTTTTTAAATGGACTACTGTCCTATTTCAAATGCTCAACACAAATGTCTTTATTAGTAGCGAAATAATATGTGATCAGTATGCCTGCAAGTCTATGATTTTTCAAACACCAGGCAGGCCTCAGCCTTACCTAACAGACTGTATTCAATTTTGCTTTTTTTTTTAAAGTTAATTTATGCTAAATAGCGCTGTATAGAATTTGAGTATCACACAGCCAGAAAATAAGTACACCGGCCTACAATGTCCAAACTTGGAGCAGAGATATATGAGGGCTCTCACAGAAATACCACACTGGCAAATCTGTGGCCTTTGAATTGTTTTTATGCTAAATAGTGCTGTATAGAATTTGAGTATCACACAGCCAAAAAATAAGTACACTGGCCTCCAATGCCAAAACTTGGAGCACAGAGATATTTGACGGCTGTAACGGAAATAGCACACTGGCAAATCTGTGGCCTTTGAATTTTTTTTTATGCAAAATAGTGCTGTATAGAATTTGAGCATCACACAGCCAAAAAATAAGTACACCGGCCTCCAATGCACAAACTTGGAGCACAGACATATATATCGGCTGTAACGGAAATACCACACTGGCAAATCTGTGGCCTTTGAATTTTTTTTTTATGCGAAATAGCGCTGTACAGAATTTGAGTATCACACAGCCAAAATATAAGTACACTGGCCTACAATGCCCAAGCTTGGAGCAGATATATATGAGGGCTCTCACAGAAATACCGCACTGGCAAATCTGTGGCCTTCAAATTATTTTTAATGCTAAATAATGCTGTATAGAATTTGAGTATCACACAGCCAAAAAATAAGGACACCGGCCTCCAATGCCCAAACTTTGAGCACAGAGATATGTGATGGCTGTAACAGAAATACCACACTGGCAAATCTGTGGCCTTAGAATTTTTTTTTATGCTAAATAGCTGTTAGGTCTCGAGTTCCCGCTTCTGCACAGGGGGAATCTCGAGCCATCTCCGCTGCGGTCTCCCATTCTTATCCAGCCGCAGTGGAGTCTGCTCAGCAGGGACGTCGGTCCCAGCGTCTTGCTCACTCTCACTCTGTACAGAGAGTTACTGCTGCTTCTTCAGCTTCTGCCATTAAAGCCAGTGCTGGTCAGCAGCGAGCGGACTTCTCTGGGACTAAGTCCTTGTCTGCACACACTGAGCATGCCCAGGGCAAGATCTCCCGTTGGAGATCGAGGGTCATGTGCTCAGGCTCTGCAGCACAATCCATTGGTCCTCTTGGCAGGTCTTGGAAGGGCAAGTTTCTGTGGCCACTTCCTGTGCTGCAACTATATAAACTGCGCATGACCGCACGGCCATGCGCTAGTGTACAATTGTTAATGTGTGTAAGTTGTGAGTGCAAGTCGTCCTTGGATACCCCTACCCTATTGAATGTCTGTTCGCGGAAGGTGTATGGTTGCTATCTAGCGCCCGACTTAGCCTACAGCACTAATCACACATTACAGCGTCCAGTTGCTGTGACCGCCAGTACGGCGCCGTGCACTTCCTCTGTGCTTTCCTTACCCAAGCCTGGGTGGTTAGTGGCATTCGTCAGTGCGGCACCGCATGACTCTTGTGCCTTAAAATTGTTATTTAGTTTCCTTACACACCCAGTTGCGGTGTTGTGCCAGCAAGGGTCTAATCGGACTTCAATCCTAGTTGGGGTTGAGTTCGCTGACTACTTGCTCGCGCTCTATGTGCGGTACCGCGGTCCTGTGACGCAACAGGATCGCTTCCTTCACGCTGGGTGAAGTTTAACCCACGTGTGTATACTTATGAGTACCGCCATATAATCCGTCATTACTTGGCAGCAGGTTCCATCTCTGCACGGTGGACCCCGGGCTGCGAACGCACCATACTCTATCTGTCTTATTATTTGGTGCGTTCCGCTAGCCCTAACATTACACTAGCTCCAGGGTCTGGCTAGTAATAACGGACAAACAGCAATCCTTGCGGTATATCCAGCAGCTGGAGGGTAGGTTGGCGGCTCTTGAGAGCGCAACCTCAGCTGTGGATGTTACCGCAGTTGCTGTACAGGCTGCTAGCGTGGCTGCAGCAACCCTGTCCATTGCCATCCCTGCTCCGACATTTTCTCGCCTCCCGCTGCCAGAAAAGTTTTCTGGTGATGGCAAATTTTGTAGGGGATTTGTGAGTCAGTGCTCTATTCACCTCGAGCTCCTGGCTGCACGTTTTCCCACAGAGCGGGCTAAGGTGGGATTTATAGTGTCTCTCTTGTCGGACAGGGCGTTGGAATGGGCTACGCCGCTGTGGGAGCGTGGCGATCATGTGGTGCAGAGTGCTCCGCTGTTTCTGAGCACTCTGAAACAGGTCTTTTTAGGACCTCAAGTCACCCATGATACTGCGCTCCAACTGCTGGCATTAACTCAGGGTGAGTCCTTGGTCAGTCATTTTGCCGTCCAATTCCGCACTTTAGCTTCTGAGCTGGATTGGTCGGATAAAGCTCTTATCCCCATATTTTGGAGGGGCCTGGCTGACCACGTTAAGGACGCTCTGGCCACTAGGGAGATTCCTGCCACACTGGAGGAGTTAATAACTGTCTCCACTCGAATTGACCTCCGTTTTAACGAGCGGAGGTTAGAGCGAGCCCAGTGTAGGCAGAGGTTTCGGCTGGCTCCTACCTTCGCCAAACCTCTGGAATCTCCGGTTCTGGTTCCTAAGTCACATGAGGCCAGGGAAGTGTCACAAGCGGGATCTAAGTCCCGGACCGCTGGTGCACTCAAGGTCTGTCATGTATGCCAGCAGTCGGGACATCTAGCCACCAGATGTTCTCAGCGGTCGAGGAAACGTCAGCGTCTAGTGGTAGTAGGTGGAGGTGCACTAGACACGGCAACGTTTGCCTCTAAATTGTCCTTTAAGGTGACAATTACTATAGGCTCATTCTCCCACTCGGTAGAGCTCTGCGTGGATTCTGGGGCGGAGGGCAATTTTATGTCTTCTGCCTTCGCCCAACGTCACGCAATACCCCTGGTTATGCTAGCTCAACCAGTAACGGTACGAGTGGTGAATGGGTCGACACTGCCCTCACAGATAACACACCAGACCATCCCTTTTACTCTGTCCATGTCGCCATCTCATCAGGAGATTATATCTCTGCTCGTCATTCCTGAGGGAATTGATGAGGTCCTGTTGGGAATACCTTGGCTAGGGTACCACTCTCCTCATATCGAGTGGTCCTCTGGTAGAATCCTGGGATGGGGCGAATCTTGTGGGGGTAGGTGTCAGAGGGAGTGCGTTCAGGTTGCTACTACTGAGGTACCCGCAGATCTTTCCTCTCTCCCCAAGCAGTATTGGTCTTATGCAGACGTGTTCTCCAAAAAGGCGGCGGAGATCCTTCCGCCCCATCGCCCCTATGACTGTCCTATTGATCTCTTGCCTGGTGCTGAGCCTCCCCGGGGTTGAGTCTATCCGCTATCTCTCCCGGAGACGGAGGCAATGTCACAGTACGTCCGGGAAAATCTGGCAAGAGGATTCATTAGGAAGTCAGTGTCACCTGCTGGGGCAGGGTTCTTCTTCGTGCAGAAGAAGAATGGGGAACTACGTCCATGCATAGACTACAGGGGTCTTAACGCCATCACCGTTAAAAATAAGTATCCTTTGCCCTTGATATCTGAGCTCTTCGATAGGCTTCGGGGAGCAAGGGTATTTACTAAACTAGATCTGCGGGGTGTTTACAACCTGATTCGCATCCGTGAGGGGGACGAATGGAAGACGACTTTTAACACCAGGGATGGGCACTATGAATATCTGGTGATGCCCTTTGGGCTCTGTAATGCCCCAGCCGTTTTCCAAGACTTTGTGAACGATATCTTCCGGGATATGCTTTCCACCTCGGTCGTAGTCTATCTGGATGATATTCTCATCTACTCTCCAGATATTGACTCCCACCGGAGAGATGTTTGCAAAGTCTTCGACCTCCTACGGGCAAACTCCCTCTATGCCAAGTTGGAGAAGTGTATGTTTGAGCAGGAGTCCTTACCTTTCCTAGGCTACATCATCTCTGCCCAGGGATTGGCTATGGATCCTGCTAAACTACAGGCTGTGATGGACTGGCAGGAACCCCATTCTCTTAAAGCGGTGCAGCGCTTTATGGGGTTCATTAATTATTATCGCCAGTTCATTCCGCACTTCTCAACTTTGGTAGCTCCCTTGGTTGCCCTCACCAAGAAGGGGGCGAATCCCAAATTGTGGTCTGAGGAGGTCTCCAAGGCCTTTAACTCTATAAAGTCACACTTCGCTAGCGCTCCCATCCTACATCGCCCCGATGTTGATAAGCCATTTATCATGGAGGTGGATGCCTCTTCTGTTGGTGCTGGAGCAGTCCTCTTCCAAAAGGATGCTCAAGGTCGGAAGCATCCTTGCTTCTTTTTCTCCAAGACCTTCTCACCAGCAGAGAGGAATTATTCCATCGGGGACAGGGAGTTGCTAGCCATGAAGTTGGCTTTCTCGGAGTGGAGACATCTCTTGGAGGGAGCACGTTTTCCCTTCCAAGTCTTCACAGACCATAAAAATTTGGTGTACCTGCAGACAGCCCAGCGGTTGAATTCTCGCTAGGCCAGATGGTCCTTATTCTTCTCCCGGTTTCATTTCACCCTCCATTTTCTTTCTGGGGAGAAGAACATTCGGGCTGACGCTCTCTCTCGCTCCGTTGTGTCATCTGCGGAGGAGGAGGAGGAGCCTCAGCTTATTGTCCCCACCGAGAGCTTGAGAACTGTGGCCCCGGTTTCGCTAGAGTCTGTGCCCCCGGGCAAGACTTTTGTTCCATCCAATTTGCGACCGGAGGTTCTCTCTTGGGCACACTCGTCCAGGGTGGGTGGACATTTTGGTACCAAAAGGACATCTGAGTTACTGGCGAGGACATACTGGTGGCCGCATATGGCTCGTGATGTCGCAGAGTATGTTCGGGCGTGTGTCTCTTGCGCCAAGAACAAGACTCCTCGGCAACGGCCAGCTGGTTTGCTTTATCCTCTGCCGGTGGCGGACAGGCCCTGGGAGATGGTCGGGATGGACTTTGTGGTGGGCTTACCCAAGTCTCGTAACTGCACCATTATCTGGGTGATCACCGACCATTTTTCCAAAATGGTGCACTTGGTGCCTCTTCCACGGCTACCTTCTGCATGGGCGTTGGCTGTCTTGTTCGTCAAGCATATCTTTCGCCTACACGGTATGCCAGACAAAATTGTTAGTGACCGGGGTCCCCAGTTTGCGTCTCGATTCTGGAGAGAGCTTTGTCTTCTACTCAGTATTGAGTTGAATCTCTCTTTGGCATATCATCCCGAATGGGTTGGTAGAGAGGGCCAACCAGACCATGGTCACATATTTACGACATTTTGTTTCTGCCAGGCAGGATGACTGGGCATCCTTGCTACCGTGGGCAGAGTTTGCACTTAACAATGCCGTAGCCGACTCCACCGGTCAGACTCCATTCCTCCTAAATTACGGCCAGCATCCGCGTGTTCCTGTGCCCATGCCTGTGTCTTCTGCTGACTCCAGGGTGGCAGACTGGGCTGTGGAGGCACGGGACATTTGGGACCGCACTCAGGATGCCATTCAGGCCTCCAAGGAGAGAATGAGGTCCTCCGCCGATGTTCATCGGTGCCCCGCTCTGACCTTTGCTCCTGGCGACTTGGTGTGGCTCTCCGCCCGTAACATCAGGCTGCGAGTTGAGTCCACTAAGTTTGCTCCTCGCTACTTGGGTCCCTTCAAGGTTCTCGAACGGGTTAATCCTGTGGTCTACCGTTTGGCTCTTCCTCCACGCTTGGGTATCACCGACACCTTTCATGTGTCCCTCTTGAAACCCGTATACATGTCCCGGCTTTCCGAATCATCTGCCGGGACATCGGGTTCGTCTACGGACGATTACGAGGTGAACGCTATTTTGGGGTGCAAGGTGGTACGCGGCAAAAAGTTCTATCTGGTGGATTGGAAGGGTTATGGCCCAGAGGACAGGTCATGGGAGCCTGCTGAAAACATTCGGGCCCCACAGCTCATTGCTGCCTTCGAGCGTAGCGAGGCCCAAGGAGGGGGGGGCCCTAGGAGGGGGTTAATGTTAGGTCTCGAGTTCCCGCTTCTGCACAGGCGGAATCTCGAGCCTTCTCCGCTGCGGTCTCCCATTCTTATCCAGCCGCAGTGGAGTCTGCTCAGCAGGGACGTCGGTCCCAGCGTCTTGCTCACTCTCACTCTGTACAGAGAGTTACTGCTGCTTCTTCAGCTTCTGCCATTAAAGCCAGTGCTGGTCAGCAGCGAGCGGACTTCTCTGGGACTAAGTCCTTGTCTGCACACACTGAGCATGCCCAGGGCAAGATCTCCCGTTGGAGATCGAGGGTCATGTGCTCAGGCTCTGCAGCACATTCCATTGGTCCTCTTGGCAGGTCTGGGAAGGGCAAAGTTTCTGTGGCCACTTCCTGTGCTGCAACTTTTTAAACTGCGCATGACCGCACGGCCATGCGCTAGTGTACAATTGTTAATGTGTGTAAGTTGTGAGTGCAAGTCGTCCTTGGATACCCCTACCCTATTGAATGTCTGTTCGCGGAAGGTGTATGGTTGCTATCTAGCGCCCGACTTAGCCTACAGCACTAATCACACATTACAGCGTCCAGTTGCTGTGACCGCCAGTACGGCGCCGTGCACTTCCTCTGTGCTTTCCTTACCCAAGCCTGGGTGGTTAGTGGCGTTCGTCGGTGCGGCACCGCATGCACTTTTGTGCCTTAAAATTGTTATTTAGTTTCCTTGCACACCCAGTTGCGGTGTTGTGCCAGCAAGGGTCTAATCGGACTTCAATCCTAGTTGGGGTTGAGTTCGCTGACTACTTGCTCGCGCTCTATGTGCGGTACCGCGGTCCTGTGACGCAACAGGATCGCTTCCTTCACGCTGGGTGAAGTTTAACCCACGTGTGTATACTTATGAGTACCGCCATATAGTCCGTCATTACTTGGCAGCAGGTTCCATCTCTGCACGGTGGACCCCGGGCTGTGAACGCACCATACTCTATCTGTCTTATTATTTGGTGCGTTCCGCTAGCCCTAACAATAGCGCTGTATATAATTTGAGTATCACACAGCCAAAAAATAAGTACGCCGGCCTACAATGATCAAACTTGGAGCACGCAAATATATGAGGCATTTTTCGTTGAATTTAAAAACACCAGAAAAAAAAGGGGGGGGGGGGCACAAGGGTAGCACACACACCTATGCTGCGTATGACTGATAAACTATAACTTTTCATCAGGCCTCAGTCTGACAGAACAGACTATATTTTTTGGGGGGGGGAGGAATTTTTGGAAAAAAAAGGTATATATACAGTAAATAAGCTGCAGCAGCAGGCAGTTATGGAGCTTTGGGAAGGATGCAGTGGGACCAATGGATGCACATACAGTTCCTGCAGGCCTTGCATTGATTTGGATATGCTTTGCCTTACCTACCTAGCGCTGCAATATCGGGACCCACGAATTAGCCCTAAAAAGGACTTTTGGTTTCTGAGGGGTTGTGGATGTAAGAGTTATAGACCTACACTAACTCTAAAACCACGCTTCTGACCCTATCTCGGCAGCAGCTCTCCCTACTTCCACTGAAACAGGAACAGAATGCAGTGAGCAGGGCGGCGCCAAGTCTCTTATACTCGGGATGATGCTGTACGGCATAGCCAATCACTGCACGACCACAACAAAGATGGCTACGGCGTTTCATGGCCTGGCAGACAATCCCTGCACCGTGATTGGGTCTCTAAAGTCTGCCAAAACTGCTGGGTGGAGACTGCAGTTACTGCCGAATAATCCCGGAAATGCTCGCTGCTCGCCGAGTACGCCGAGCATACCGATACTCGGGCGAGTAACGAGTAGTGGCGAGCACGTTGGCTCATCAATAGTGCTGATGCATCACACCCAAATTGTATTAAAAAAATATTTAAACACAGGTTGACATGTAACGGAATTGGTGAAAAGCTAAGGTGGGGTGAATACTTTCACTGTATGCTGTATCCAGGGCCGTATTTGCCACTAGGCACTTGAGGGCACGTGCCTAGGGCGGGGACGATGCGGAGGGTGGCACCTAAGCAAGGTTTTTTTTTTTTAAAGTCCTGGGTCACCTCCCGACCGACCGCCCCCTCACATCCACCCCCACCGCCACCCGCCCCCCGCCTGCCTGCCTGCCTCCCACCCACCCTCCTTAAAGGCGATACTCACCATGCTCCAGCGATGCCTAGTCTCAGCGTCTGTAGCGTGTCCTGAGTGAGCGGTCACGTGGTACCGCTCATTAAGGTAATGAGTATGCACATATTCATGACCTTAATGAGCGGTACCAAAATGACCGCTCACTCAGGAAGAAGGTGCTGCGCCGGGAGTCGGACTCGAGACAGAGCCAGAGGGATGTCGGCGCGGCCACGTGGTGTGGGACAAGTGAGTATGAGCAGTACAGTAATGTGTGCAGGGCACGCTTCGGGCACAGTAATGGGGCATCTTCTGCCCGGCCGGGCGCTGGCTCCTCAGTCTGTTTCTGCCATCATTGCAGGTAACGGAGCGGCCGCCCGACTGTCACCGTCACTCACTGCTGCATGACGACACTGTCTGGGATTTCCCAGCAAATAGAAACAGAGGCAGCTGCAATAGTGAGCGATCAGATACAGCCGAGCACCATGGCGGATAGGGCCGTGGTATTATATGGGCATGATTGAGGGACAGGGGGAAGAAAAAGGATGGGGAGCAGAGCCATGGGAGAAGGAGCGGGGGGTGGAGAGATGAGCCATGCATATGGGGGGATTATGAGCCATGCATACAAGAGGTGGGGGGGAATTATGAGCCATGCATACAGGAGGGGGGGATATGAGCCATGCATACAGGGAGGGAATTATGAGCCATGCATACAGGAGGGGGGAGATATGAGCCATGCATACAGGGGGGGAATTATGAGCCATGCATACAGGAGGGGGGACATGAGTCTTGCATACAGGGAGGGAATTATGAGCCATGCATACAGGAGGGGGGATATGAGCCATCATAAAGCAGGGGGGATATGAGCCATGCATACAGGAGGAGGGGGGGAATATGAGCCATGCATATGGGATGGGAGGGAGATGAGCCACGCATACAAGATGGGAGGGGGGCATTATACAGTATTGAGCATCATGTGGGGTCATTATACAGTATGGAGCATCATGTGTGGCCATTATACAGTATGGAGCATCATGTGTGGCCATTATACAGTATGGAGCACTGTGTGGCCATATTTATTTTTGTTTATAGTTATTGTATATGAAACAGTGTGATCAGCAGTGCTAAATGGGTGTGGTTGAGACGTGGATATGGGTGTGACTAGTTGTGAAATGGGTGTGGTCAGGGGTATGGCGTAAAATTTGCCGCGGCGCACGCAAACTTTATACCTCTTTCCCTTCTTCAAAAGTTGGGAGGTATAGTACCACATTTGCCAGATCACCGCAAGTGCCACAAATCCCATGGGGAATGAATGAGGTCAAACGCAGTATTGCCGTAAGTGATCCGTTACATAGCAGATGCAGAAAGACTGCCCGATCTGTTGCAGAAGGCGACTTTCACATCAGCGATTCTTGCCAAAGTCTATGCCGATAGTGTCATACTCACCAATGGGGGAGGCAGCACTAAAAGTGCCTAGGGCAGCAGAAACTCCAAATACAGCCCTGGCTGTATCTCTATTATTTTGTTTTAAATAGTTTATTTAGCCCACTTAATGAGTACATGCCACACCAAATTGATATACAGCCACGGCCGAATGAGGAGGCACCCTTGAAATTGTTCCAGAAAATGAAGTATTTATCACAGAAAATTATTCAAATTACCCATGTTTTGTTATACTCATGTTCATATCCTTTCTGTGTATTAGAACAACACTAATAAAAGCATAGGGGAAAAAAAAGCAAATTTGGCATCATTTCACATAAAACCTCCAAAATGGGCTGGACAAAATTGTTGGCACCTTTACAAAATTGAGGGTAAACAACTTTGTTTCAAGCATTTGATGCTCATTCAAATTCACCTGTGGCAAGTAACAGATATGGGAAATATAAAAATCACATTTGAAACTACATAAAAAGGGTAATTTGACCATGGACCCAAACCCAATATAAATCAATGGAGACCCAAACTTCAGGCTGTAAAATGTTCATAGTATTCACTAGGGTGCAGCAAAAGGAAGTAAAATGTGTTTAAAAACAAGACAGTTGCCCTCAGCTGTCTGCTTTATCATGGCTTGTTATCAAAAATAAAGGGACCTCCACATTTTTTTTTAGTTATATAAATAAATAATTTAAAAAACGGCATGTGGTCGGTCTCCCCATTCTTGATAACCAGCCAATGTAAAGCAGACAGCTGGGGACTGGTATTCTCAGGCTGGGAAGTTCAATAGTTATTGTGCTCTTCTCAGCATGAAAATAGCAGCATGCAGCCAACCAAGAAAAGGCACATCCATTAGATGCCCCAATTCTAGTGCTTTCTCTGTATGTTCCCGCTTACCCTGGTGCTTTGGAAAATGGGGTAATATTTTGAGGTTGGTGTTAGCTGTGAATTGATAGCTGACATCAAGACTCCACCACACTCCCTCTTTCACCAATATATTATTAAAAATGGGCCCACAAAGCTCCGACGGTAATCCAATAATGAATAAAGACTCCCCCCACTCCCTCATTTACTAATTTATTAATTAAAAATAAATCCAATAAGTTCCAGTGGTAATCCAAGAGTGTTAAGTCCCATGACGTCCATCAAATCCTATTGAGACTCGTTCTGAGAATGTTCTCAGAACGAGGATCAATAGGGTTACTCGCAGTTAGCGGCAGGCACGGGCCGGAGAATTTCCATGCCTGCAACGCAATGAGTGCAAATTATGAAGTCTCATTCTGAGAACTTTCTCCGAACGAGACTCCATATGATTTAATGGATGTTGTGGGACATTACACTTTTGGATTACCATCGGAGCTTCCTTGATTTATTTTTAATAAATAAATTGTAAACAAAGGAGTGGTGAAGTCTTTATTCAAATAAAGTATTTTTTTTTCCTGTGTGTCTGTGTTTTTTTAACTATTCACTTACCGGGTTAGTAATGGGGTGTCTGATAAATGCTACTTCATGACTAACCTCTGGACTGCATGTTGGCTTTCAATTCACAGCTGACGTCAAAATATTACCCCATTTGCCAAACCACCAGGGCAAACGGGAAAAGCAGGGCAAAGTGCCAGAATTGGTGCATCTAATTGATGTTCCTTTTCTGGGACGGCTGTGAGCTGCTATTTTTAGGCTGGTAAGGGACCAATAACCAGGAACCTTCCCAGCCTGAGATACCAGCCCCCAGCAGTCTGCCTTACCTTAGCTGCTTATCAAAAATTAGGGGGATACCAGTTCATTTTTTCAATTATTCATTTAAATATATTCAAGAAAGAAACATCGTGGGGCCCCCTCTATTTTTGATAACAATTAAGATAAAGCAATCAGCTGAGCTCACGTCTTTTTTATTATTATTATTATTTTTTCTTCACATGGTGCACCAGAGAATCACAGGCACGCCAATATTTGTCATGGATGTGATTGGGCTGGAAGTGCCCACACCAGAAGCTTGTTCATTGGCTGTGCAGATGCTTTGTTCGGGATGCTAAACCCAAGCAGTAACATGAACTTCCATGAGAAGTTTATGTTCTGAGTCTGAGTAAGTGTCTGGTACAGATACTGAATATTAGCATTCATGTTCGCCCATCACTGCTCAGGATACATTATTACTATACATTGGAGGGACTTAGAGAGCATTCATTCTTTAACCCCTTCATGCAGCAGTCCATTTTCGTTTTTGCATTTCCATTTTTTGCTTTTTTACTTCACAGAGCCATAACTTTTATATTTTTGTGTCAATATGGCCTTGTGAGGGCGTGTTTTTTGTGGGATGAGTTTTACTTTTGAAAGACAATTGGTTTTAACATATAGTGTACTGGAAAATGGAAAAAAAATCCAACTGCGGTGAGATGGCAAAAAAGAGCAATTCCACAATTGTTTTCAGTTTTTGTTTTTACCATGTTCACCAAAAGCTAAAACTGACCATCCAGTACGATTCTCCAGGTCATTACGAGTATGTAGATACCAAACATGTATAGGTACCTTTTTAAGTGGTGAAAAAAATCCGTTTGTTAAAAAAAAAAAATTTGCATAATTTTGAGACCCATAGCTTCTCCATTTTTTGTGATCTGGTGCTGGCTGAGGGCCTATTTTTTATATGTTTTTATTTATACGATTTTGGTGTAGATACGATGTTTTGATCGCCTGTTATTGCATTTTAATGTTGCTACTATCAAAAAACTGTAATTCTGGTATTTTGACGTTTTTGCTCGTTACGCCGTTTACTGATTAGAGTAATTCTTTTTATACATTTAAAGATTGGGTGATTCTGAACTCGGCGATAGCAAATATGTGTATTTTTTTATATTCAAATTGCCTCTTCTGAGAAAAAGAGGACTTAAACTCTATAGCGCCACCTGTTGGAAGTAGCGATCCTAGAAGTCACAATCAACCCTTTAATGAGTCATGCAATATGACTTGAGATAAAAGCCAAATCAGTATTTCAATTTGCAGACACGGTGTTTCGGGCTGTTGGCCCTCGTCAGTGCGAAGCATGAGAACTGATTTCGCTAGGTGAGAGGCTCTGGACTGGGGTCTAAGGGGTAACGTTTCTCCTTATGGAGAGTGACATACCAGCCAGCTTGTCAAGGTAAGGAGGCTTATTCGCTGTGCAATGCTCCTCTGGGAAATGAAATATGCAAATTGCCTCTTCTGAGAAAAGAGGACTTAAACTCTATAGCGCCACCTGTTGGAAGTAGCATTATTGGAAGTAGTAGTATTTTTTTATATTACTTTATTTTGAATGAGGGGTGATTTAACCCCTTCACGACATGTGTCTTATATGTATGGCGCATGTCGTGTCCTTCCTTTGATGTGGGCTCCAGAGCTGAGCCCACATCTTTCCCAGCATATTTCAGCTGTTTTGAACAGCTGACATGTGCCCCTAACAGGCAAGGGTGGAATCGCGATCCACCCGTGGCTATTACCCCATTAAATGCCGCTGTCAATCTCTGATAACGGCATTTAATGTGATCGCGCCATAAGCACGTAAATAATCCCATCGGCGCCCATCTCACATGACCGCGGGTCATCAATGGGTTGACATGACAACCAGAGGTCTGCAGGAGACCCCTGTGGTTGTCATTGCTGGATTGCTATGAGCACCGCCCAGCGGTCGGCGCTCATAGCAAGTGAGCATTTCTGCTACACACAGACGATTTGATTATCGCCTTTGTGAAGTGATTCGCATTTCTTCCCGCAGCTGTTGGGGGCACATGTCAGCTGTTGAAATCAGCTGACATGTGCCAGAAAAGATGTGGGCTCAGCGTAGGAGCCCACATCAAAGGGGGAGACCCAACATGTCATGAAGGGGTTAAATGGAGAGACTCAGGGGACATTATTAAATGTTAATTGGACACTTAATTATTATTGTTATAGGGATACTCAGGGTATTGTGACCATTAAAGGTGCACACAGTGGGCATTACTACTTTCTAGGTGGCAGAAGCTGGACATTGCTTTTTAGAGAATTTGTCCAGGGCATTAATATTTTTAGGGGATATGGGGGTGGGCATGATTATGTGTGAAATATGCTACATATATATGCATTTGAGTTATATTCATGCATATGCAATTCAAGCATACTTAATTATACATCTTTAACCTACAAAGTGGTCTTTTCCATGTGATTCTCTACCACCATACCAGCAAGCAATTTTCAAACTATGTTATCTATGTTTTTTAACTTAATTCAATCAAAAACTGTTATTTTATAAAGCTGCTTGGTCTCCTATTTCTACCACTTGTAATAAGTTAAAGTATTGTTGTACCAATTTAATTGGTTATTTTTCCATCATGTTGAGGATTGTGTATATATATATATATATATATATATATATATATATATATAGTGCATTGATATAGTGAAGCGGCTATCATTAAATGTGACTGGAACATCCTAAAACTGTTCCAATTGCTTCACTAGAAATAAGGAGTCTAACATACCCTGAATTCAGCCCCATTCTATTATTCTTTTTACATCAAAGTTTACAGTTTACAGTCTTAGAAATATATTTAATAAACCTCACAATTCCACAGATTTTGTGCTGAGGTCACCTCCAGATGCATTTTAAAACTCAGGAATATGCTATAAAGAATAGGTGATTTTTATTCACCAACCATTTGAGCACATGTAAACAATAAATGTGAGTTTGTGTGGTCTACCTATTTGTGGCTCTATTGTTGTTGCCTCTACAGACTCCCAGTTGCCTTGGCAAATTTCAGCAACTGAATTTTGGCAGTCTATGATGTTGTCTTATAATTAATCATATAAGGCACTCAGGATAAATATAGAAGTGCCTAATTTAAGTTACAATCCATGAACATGTACCTTCAGCTGATAAAGGCTGTAGTTTCATGAAGCGGCGTAGCAGGCAAGATGGTGTGAGGGAAGCTCACACTGTAGGAACACAGGTGAAACAAACTGCATTTGCAGAAAGGACTGTGGATATCACAGCACTAGTGTAGTGTGACAACTTCACTGTCTGAGAAGGCACCTTCCCAGACAGTGACGTCGTCACATTACACTGAAGGTCCATGTTGGACCAAAACATCAAAGCTGTGCTTTGGACTGGTTTGAATTGAAATAAAAGTCTTGCCGATTGCCGGATCTTACTTAAATGTATGTCCTTGACTATATTATTGATTTTATGCACAAGTTTGCCTTGAGTATGACTGCAATACCTTTACTCAATGACTTGGAGGGCTGTCCACATGGAGTTATGTCCACATAAAGTTGGGCCATATAGTGAATATATAAAAATGGTCCCTGAAGAAAGTAATAACAATCTCACTAAAAGTAAGGCCCAAAAGAGCTATTTTAGTTAAAAAAAATTGAGTCAATGATCCAAGAATTTTTGGCTTTCAGAACCCCAAAACTATTTTTGTTCTTTAAGAAGTTAAAATGCATAATCTTAATATATACTTACCTTGTATCCCAGAATTCCAACCGGCTGAAGTTCATCGACCTCTATATTGGGACACCCAAGTGATGGGTGTCTCAATATGGAAACTGCTGGTGGTACCAACCTCTTGCCCGGTACCACCAGCGGAACAGTGTCGCACCACACAAACACACACACACACACTGTGTATGCCGTACGCACCACACACACACTGTATACACTGTCCGCAGCCTCTTGCGCGGTACCACCAGCGCAACACCCTCGAGAACACACCGCCACCGGGATCAGCTGAATGATTCACTGACCGCCGCCATCTGTACAGGAGGAGCACATGCACAGTTTTAATGTGACCGTCGCCATCTGTGTGCACAAAGATGGCGGCAGTCTGTTAACTGAACTGCATGCACAGTGGTGGAGAAAGAGAGAGCAGACAAGGGGAGGACACATGAGGTACAGAGGTCAAAGAAGAGATGACATAAGAGTAGAAAACAGCAAATGGGGAGAGAGAAAGCGCACAGGGGTGAGAGAGACAGCGCACAGGGGGAGACAGCTCAAACGGGACATCACATGAGGGGAGAACACAGCACATGAAGGAGAGAGACAGCAGAAAAAGGGGGATAGCACATGGGGTAGATAGGTCAAAGAAGAGAGCACAGACAGGAGAAGTCAGCACATGGGGAAAGAGAGAGTGGTTAGGTGGGTGAGCACATGGGGGGTAGAGATTCTCAACGCTGCAAAGCCTGCCCCCATCGTGACATTACCTCCTTCCATCTAGCTATTTATAATTGTGTTATATGCAGTATTTACTTCGACTCATTTTGCATTATTCTTTTTGTTGAAATCATTCAGGGTGCCAAATATGCAATAATATGAATGAGATATCTGCCAAAGTTTTTGAACATATTCTAATTGTATTCTTGATTCTCTCAACTGCACAATTATCATTAGACATTTTCTTTGTATTTTGTATTTATTTTTTGGCAGCTTACTTGCATGTTTATTGGTGAGTTAACGAATATAAATGGAGGCCAACAGCTACCTTATCTGCGAAAACATCTCCAGCCAGTCTTCAGTAATTTTATCTGCTCATAATGACAGGGTAATATAAAATTGAAAGAATTGCAATGAACTGTTATGCTTGTAGACAAATCAAGTAACAATTTAATTGCTAAAAGAATGCAAGTGTAACCTTATTAGATTTATAAAGTATATCCATAGAAATAATTTAACTCAAACAGCATTGGGCTTCTAACAGATGAACTAGGGGACTTGACTGAAAGAGATAAAGAGAAAGCCAATTTATTAAATATGTTATTTTCATCTGTGTTTACAAAAGGCAGAAACAATGCCAGGAAACATGCTGTGTTGTAATAACCCACGCTTAACAGTAGATATTATTGGTCTAAATCAGCAGGATATATATTTAAGATTAAACAAGTTCAGATTGATAAAGCACCTAGTCCAGATGGCATCCACCCACATACGTTCATAGAGTTACATACTTACAAATTCACAGGTACTTATTATGTTTCAAGAGAACCCTATAGTTTGATCGGGGTTAAAATGTGGCAGATGTTTTACCAAGATTTAAAAGAAAGTATAGTTAAGAAAGCTCACATTATAATTTAGTAAAATTTTGATAAGAAAAATATATTTTATATCAGAAACTACTCCTTGAAGGAGATCTTATCCCATGTTGTGCCTTATATCAGGACATCATATGTAGACACTTATTTGCTGGACTATCAGTCCAAAGACCATAACTAATATGACCATACAAAAAAAATTCATTCTCGATAATGACACAATTATATTCCCATAAAAAATGCTTTATTTAACAAAAATTGTAAAACATTAAAAAACCTGCAGACACATGGCATTACTTTAAATTTACAGACCCAGAGAATGTTACCATCCAAAAATGAATAAAAGTTAAATTATACGTACAGCAAAATTATGTCAAATAAAATATTTAAAAAATGTTAGAGACTAGCTTCTTCACTTTGCTTTTCTTGGCTTTTTATATATATTTGTTTTTCCTCCTTTATTCACTTGTTTAGATTGTTTTTGATGTGCATCATCAGGGTACTATACACAATATGGACAGCATGGTGTTTTAGTGGTTAACTCAGTTGCTCCGAGTACTCTGGTTTCCTCCCACACTCCAAAGACAGGCTGATAGGGAATTTAGATTGTGAGCCCCGATAGGGACAGTGATGATGATGTTTATGAAGAGTGGGGGAATTAATAGGGCTATATAAATAAGCAAAATAAATGAACTTTTCAACCTTTTCCCACATATCATGCTTCAAACATAAAGATACCAAATGTAAATTTTGGGTGAAGAATCAACAACAAGTGGAACACAATTGTGAAGTTGAACGAAATTTGTTATTTAACATTTTTGTGGAAATTCAAAAACTGAAAAGTGGGGTGTGCAATATTATTCAGCCCCTTTAACTTAATACTTTGTTGCGCCACATTTTGCTGCGATTACAGCCGCAAGTCGCTTGGGGTATGTCTCTATCAGTTTTGTACATCGAGAGACTGAAATTCTTGCCCATTCTTCCTTGGCAAAAAGCTCGAGCTCATTGAGGTTTGATGGAGATCGTTTGTGAGCAGCAGTTTTCAGCTCTTTCCACAAATTCTCGATTGGATTGAGGTCTGGACTTTCACGTGGCCATTCTAACACCTGGATGCCTTTATTTGTGAACCATTCCATTGTAGATTTTGCTTTATGTTTGGGATCATTGTCTTGTTGGAAGACAAATCTCCATCCCAGTCTCATGTCTTTTGCAGACTGATATAACCCAACAAAAGTATCCAAAAGAAAAAATAATAAAAAATAATAAAAAAATTTTTTCACATAGATTTTTAATTCATAATTAGACAGATAATGATTACACACAAAAATGTCAATAAATATAATAAGCAGATGACAATGCAAGAATATTTTATTAAAAGTATTATTAAAATCACAGTATTTAAATGTAGACAGATATAATAGTAAAAAAATAAATATATAAAAATATATGAGAATAGATGTGTCCAGCAGGGGCAGTAGCGTAGCTACCGGGGGGGCACAGGGGGCCATCGTCCCGGGCCCCGCGCTCTGAGGGGGCCCACCCGGAGCTACGCTACTGTAACTGCATCAGCGCACGCAGCACGCCGATGCAGTTACATTCTGCGACAGGGCAGGGAGAATCGATCTCCCTGCTCTGCCGCTATAGGGCCCCTGGGCAGGCGGGGGGGGTGTCCCGGTGCCAGCAGTGGGCCCCCCGCCCGTTATCGCAATGTGAGCTATACAGCTCATCGCAGTGATGAGGGAAGGAGCGCTACGCTCCTACCCCCATCATCCCCCACACTGACAGCGGGCACGATGATGTCACCGCCCTGCGCCCGCTGTCAGTAGATAAGCGGGAGCAGGGAGCGCCGCTGGAACAAGGAGGAAGAGAGGTGAGTATTGTTTATTTATAGGATCTGCTTATGGGGGGAGTGCTGCCTTATTTATAGGATCTGCCTATTGGGGGGGAGTGCTGCCTTATTTATAGGATCTGCCTATTGGGGGGAGTGCTGCCTTATTTATAGGATCTGCCTATTGGGGGGGGGAGTGCTGCCTTATTTATAGGATCTGCCTATTGGGGGGGAGTGCTGCCTTATTTATAGGATCTGCCTATTGGGGGGGAGTGCTGCCTTATTTATAGGATCTGCCTATGGGGGGAGTGCTGCCTTATTTATAGGATCTGCCTATTGGGGGGGAGTGCTGCCTTATATAAATGATCTGCCTATTTGGGGGGGTCCTGCCTTATTTATAGGATCTGCCTATTTGGGGGGGAGTGCTGCCTTATTTACAGGATCTGCATATTTGGGGGGGAGTGCTGCCTTATTTACAGGATCTGCCTATTTGGGGGGGAGTGCTGCCTTATTTACAGGATCTGCCTATTTGGGGGGGGGAGTGCTGCCTTATTTACAGGATCTGCCTATTTGGGGGGGTGCTGCCTTATTTATAGGATCTGCCTATTTGGGGGGGAGTGCTGCCTTATTTACAGGATCTGCCTATTGGGGGGGTGCTGCCTTATTTACAGGATCTGCCTATGGGGGGAGTGCTGCCTTATATAAATGATCTGCCTATTTGGGGGGCGCTGCCTTATATACATGATCTACCTATTTGGGGGGGAGTGCTGCCTTATTTACAGGATCTGCCTATTGGGGGGGTGTGCTGCCTTATTTACAGGATCTGCCTATTGGGGGGGCGCTGCCTTATATACATGATCTGCCTATTGGGGGGGTGCTGCCTTAAATACAGGATCTGGCTATGGGGTTGCTGCCTTATATACATGATCTGCCTATGGGGGGAGTGCTGCCTTATATGCATGATCTGCCTATTTGGGGGGGAGTGCTGCCTTATATGCATGATTTGCCTATTGGGGTGGTGCTGCCTTATTTGCAGGATCTGCCTATTGGGGGGGGGGGTTGCAGCCTTACATACAGGATCTGCCTATTGGGGGGGTGCTGCCTTATATACAGTATCTGCCTCTGGGGGATGCTGCCTTATATACAGGATCTGTCTATGGGGGTGCTGCTTAATACTACAGGGTCTGCTTATGGGGGTACTGTCTTATACTACAGGGTCTGCCTATGGGGTGCTGCCTTATACTACAGGGTCTGCCTATGGGGGTACTGTCTTATACTACAGGGTCTGCCTATGGGGGTACTGTCTTATACTACAAGGGCTGCCTATGGGGTGCTGCCTTATACTACAGGGTCTGCCTATGGGGGTACTGTCTTATACTACAGGGTCTGCCTATGGGGTACTGTCTTATACTACAGGGTCTGCCGATAGGGGTGCTGTCTTATACTACAGGGTCTGCCTATGGGGTGCTGCCTTATACTACAGGGCCTGCCTATGGGGTACTGCCTTATACTACAGGGTCTGCCGATAGGGGTGCTGTCTTATACTACAGGGTCTGCCTATGGGGTGCTGCCTTGTACTATATTGAGGACTATCTGGCACATTATACTATATGGATGTTATCTATGGGGCCATCACACAGTGAAGGGGCATCATACAGTGTGGGGATTACAGTGAGGGGGCCATCATATAGTGTTGGAGCCATCAAACAGTTTGGAGGCTAATAAGGGGTCAGTATACTGTGTGGGTGGTACTATACAGTTAGGGGGCATTATACTTTGTATAGGGGAGCTGTACAGGGGGGAGACTGAGGACATTATTATTAAATGTAAAGTGGGCACTTATTGTTATAGGGGAACTCAGGTTACTGTCACTATCAAAGGGGCACACAGGGCAATATTACTTTCTAGGGGGCAAAATGTGGGCACTAATTTCTAGGGCACTTGCACCCGGCATTACTTTAGAGGGTACAGAGAACCACACAGCAGGTGCAGTAATAGGGACACATATGGCAGCAGCGGCTCAGTATTGGGGTATCAGGTGCAATAATAGGGACACATACGGCAGCAGCGGCTCAGTATTGTGGTATCAGGTGCAGTAATAAGGACACATACGGTAGCAGTGGCTCAGTATTGGGGTATCAGGTGCAGTAATAGGGACACATACGGCAGCAGTGGCTCAGTATTGGGGTATCAGGTGCAGTAATAGGGACACATATGGCAGAAGTGGCTCAGTATTGGGGTATCAGGTGCAATAATAGGGACACATACGGCAGCAGCGGCTCAGTATTGTGGTATCAGGTGCAGTAATAGGGACACATACGGTAGCAGTGGCTCAGTATTGGGGTATCAGGTGCAGTAATAGGGACACATACGGCAGCAGCGGCTCAGTATTGTGGTATCAGGTGCAGTAATAGGGACACATACGGTAGCAGTGGCTCAGTATTGGGGTATCAGGTGCAGTAATAGGGACACATACGGCAGCAGTGGCTCAGTATTGGGGTATCAGGTGCAGTAATAGGGACACATACGGCAGCAGCGGCTCAGTATTGGGGTATCAGGTGCAATAATAGGGACACATATGGCAGCAGCGGCTCAGTATTGTGGTATCAGGTGCAGTAATAGGGACACATACGGTAGCAGTGGCTCAGTATTGGGGTATCAGGTGCAGTAATAGGGACACATACGGCAGCAGTGGCTCAGTATTGGGGTATCAGGTGCAGTAATAGGGACACATACGGCAGCAGCGGCTCAGTATTGGGGTAACAGGTGCAGTAATAGGGACACATACGGCAGCAGCGGCTCAGTATTGGGGTATCAGGTGTAGTAATAGGGACACATACGGCAGCAGCGGCTCAGTATTGGGGTATCAGGGGCAGTAATAGGGACACATACGGCAGCAGTGGCTCAGTATTGGGGTATCAGGTGCAATAATAGGGACACATACGGCAGCAGCGGCTCAGTATTGTGGTATCAGGTGCAGTAATAGGGATACATACGGTAGCAGTGGCTCAGTATTGGGGTATCAGGTGCAGTAATAGGGACACATACGGCAGCAGTGGCTCAGTATTGGGGTATTAGGTGCAGTAATAGGGACACATACGGCAGCAGCGGCTCAGTATTGGGGTAACAGGTGCAGTAATAGGGACACATACGGCAGCAGCGGCTCAGTATTGGGGTATCAGGTGTAGTAATAGGGACACATACGGCAGCAGCGGCTCAGTATTGGGGTATCAGGGGCAGTAATAAGGACACATACGGCAGCAGCTCAGTATTGGGGTATCAGGGGCAGTAATAGGGACACATATGGCAGCAGCTCAGTATTGGGGTATCAGGTGTAGTAATAGGGACACATATGGCAGCAGCGGCTCAGTATTGGGGTATCGGGGCAGTAATAGGGACACATACGGCAGCAGCGGCTCAGTATTGGGGTATCAGGTGTAGTAATATGGACACATACGGCAGCAGCGGCTCAGTATTGGGGTATCAGGGGCAGTAATAGGGACACATACGGCAGCAGCTCAGTATTGGGGTATCAGGGGCAGTAATAGGGACACATATGGCAGCAGCGGCTCAGTATTGGGGTATCAGGTGCAGTAATAGGGACACATACGGCAGCAGCGGCTCAGTATTGGGGTATCAGCAGGATGAAGAGTTTGTGCATATGGCGGTAATATCCATGTTTGTCTTTATATAGAGATCATCTTCAATAATAGCACGGTCATCTGCTGAAGTTCTCCTCCACTATTAGGGCGCGTCACCCAGTTATAATAAAAGTTACCTGGTTAGGGGCCTACTCAGAAGCTTCGCCCCCCCTGAACCAAAACCCTAGCTACGCCTCTGAGCAGGGGAGAGGGAGCAAACAAACCGCGTGGCAAATGGGCATGAAATAATACTAACTGTTATCACAATAGTACCAGCATAAAAAAATAAATAAAAAAATAAGTTAAATAATGGTAAACCAAATAGGGGTGCAATTTAACAATCAATGTAATGAAAATTCATACAAATGTGGAAAAAAAAATCAATAGTGGTCAAAGGTAAAAAAATATATATAAGAAAAAAACACTTAAAAATAAGTGCAACAATGTGCAAGAAGTGTATTATAAATGCTAGTTTAAACTCATATATATGCAATAAAAAAAAAGAAAAATATTACAAATATATAGTCGTGATCAAGTGATCAAACAAGCCACCAACAATAAGGTATAAAAGAATAAGGGATAAATCACATAATGCCACAATGCTCACCAGTGAGGAGCTCCACCGTCCCCTGCTCACACCACTCCAAAGCACGTTTCGCTACCGCTTCGTCAGGGAGTGACGAAGTCTGTTATTTTGCAGACTGAAACAGGTTTTCTTCAAGAATGGTCCTGTATTTTGCTCCATCCGTCTTCCCATCAATTTTAACTATCTTCCCTGTCCCTGCTGAAGAAAAGCAGGCCCAAACCATGATGCTGCCACCACCATGTTTGACAGTGGGAATGGTGTGTTCAGGGTGATGAGCTGTGTTGCCTTTACGCCAAACATATCGTTTGGCATTGTTGCCAAAAAGTTCGATTTTGGTTTCATCTGACCAGAGCACCTTCTTCCACATGTTTGGTGTGTCTCCCAGGTGGCTTCTTGCAAACTTTAAATGGCACTTTCTATGGATATCTTTGATAAATGGCTTTCTTCTTGCCACTCTTCCATAAAGGCCAGATTTGTGTAGTGTACAAGTGATTGTTGTCCTATGGACAGACTGTCCCACCTCAGCTGTAGATCTCTGGAATCATCCAAAGTGATCATGGGCCTCTTGGGTGCATCTCTGATCAGTCTTCTCCTTGTTTGATATGAAAGTTTAGAGGGACGGCCGGGTCTTGGTAGATTTGCAGTGGTATGATACTCCTTCCATTTCAATATGATCGCTTGCACAGTGCTCCTTGGGATGTTTAAAGTTTTGGAAATCATTTTGTATCCAAATTTGGCTTTAAACTTCTCCACAACAATATTGTGTTCCTTGGTCTTCATGATTCTCTCTGTGCTTCAAACAGAACCCTGAGACCATCACAGAGCAGGCGCATTTATACGAAGACTTGATTACACACAGGTGGATTATATTTTTCATCATTAGGCATTTAGGTCAACATTGAATCATTCAGAGATCCCCAATAAACTTCTGGAGTGAGTTTGCTGCACTGAAAGTAAAGGGGCAGAATAATATTGTACACCCCACTTTTCAGTTTTTGGATTTCCACAAAAATTTAAAATAACCAATAAATTTCGTTCAACTTCACAATTGTGTTCCACTTGTTGTTGATTCTTCACCAAAAATTTACATTTGGTATCCTTATGTTTGAAGCATGATATGTGGGAAAAGATTGAAAAGTTCAAGGGGGCCGAATACTTTCACAAGGCACTGTATAATTAAGACTTAATAAACATTTAATTAAAGTAAAAAAATCTACAAGTCCTAATATTTATTATTAATTTATTTAAAGGCTTACAGCTCAAGCTCGAGCTGTGTTGACTTGATGGATGAATGATCTGTAGGATGATCGATCTTGTGCAAGCCTAGAAAGGTCAACCATGGTTTTCTCTGCCATTGTCTTGATAGTATCAAGCTGTCGAGTTGCTGGTCTTCCTCAGCATTGGATTAGATTGCAGTGACTGGCCCGAAGTCACGTCAACCACGTAATAAATCCCACATGTTGTAATACTATTGTAGGAACTCGAGGATTCTGGTAGCGTGGGGCAATGAACAGACAGAGACGGGTTTCTTTAGTGCAAATAGTGTATTTGTACAACAGCAAATATTACCCAAAGCAATATACTGATAACTCGCAGTGACCTGCAATGAAACAAGTCCTTGAAACTTATACAGCAAAATGGCAGAGTTCTTAAGACAGAGTCCTCAACAAGGTGATCAAAAGCTGAGTGTGAACGGTGACGTGGTGCAGATCAAAACACTGGCGGTGCAGAAAGAGTCAAATCCACGTATGTAGTAAACACAGGGAAGTCCAGAACAAGTCCTCAGGTTAATCCCAGGTATGACAAGAACACGGGCAAGTCCAGAAACTAGTTCACAAGTTGATCCCAGATGTGGCATGAACACGGGTAAGTCCAGAAACAGGTTCACATTAAAGTATTATACTGGTGTTGGTTTCAGCAGCTCCCACCAGGGGGAGTAATGAAGGATTAAGTAGCAACACACAGTCCAGAAACACAGTTCAGAAACATAATTCAGAAACACAGTTCTTACCAGGAGGAGTGAACCAAGGGTTAAGTTCCAAAGTCAACAGACTAAAGATAATATGCAGAGAATGTCCAGAGCCATGGGTAGAAGCACACTAAGAACAAGCAGCTGAGCTGAAGGGGAACGGAAGCAGAATACTCCAGCAAGGAAGCTGACACCTGAGTCGGGTTTTAAACAAATGAGCAGGAAGAAGGGCAGACAAAAACAGCAAACTCAATCTTAACAAAGGGTAAGATCATTCACAAGGTGACTTGGAAAACCCGGAATGCTGACACGCGTGTGCACTGCCCATCCGCTCCCCGGGCATGCACACTGGCTCTGAGTGTACAGCCGGAGCGCAGAGTAGATGGGGATACAATGACGTGCATTGCGTGTGCACTCACACATCATGTAGACACTGATTCGGAGCGGCTCCGGCGCATGTGTGCATCTCACATGAAGCTAGGGCTGTACACCCAGAGTCAGTGTGCATGGCCGGGGAGCAGTTGGGTAGTGCGCATGCCCAGGATTTGATACATAGTTGCCGTGACTTCGGGTCAGTCACAGCAATCAAATGCAATGCTGTGGGTGTGCATAATTTCAAAAGTACACTGAACGATTCATGACTGAAAAGATAAAGTCATCACTCCTATGGCTGAAAGAAAAGGGGAAAGGGAATCCTCTAATGATATAAAGTGTTTATTTTAACCTAATACTTTGAGATTTCTGTTGATAAAAACATGTTAGTGATGCACATTGCATCACTAACCGCACATTGGGATTAGTTTAACACTAGAAGTCCCAGAAATGTCGAGCTCCAAAGGTTCCAAAGGTAGAAATGTTAAATGACCCCTCTCTGGGACTTCTAGTGTTAATAGACAAAAGCAAGGTGACAGGTTCCCTTTAAATTTCAAAAGTTTTGGCAGCTGGCAACCCACAGGAATGTGATATCTCCTTGAATTATGGATATATCATATTCATGTGTGGTATGTATAGAATGATGTATAGAATGTTTGGAGAATGTTCAGTAAGATGACAGCCATGTTGTTTCTCGTGCAGATTTTTTGGGGAAAATATGACCCACTGCCTAAATGAGAACTGAAACTGAATCAGAATCGAATCTAATCAGCCATCCCCCTCTTACCTCAGCGAAGGTAGGAGAGAGAGTCTAGTGAGTTCCTTCATGACATGTCATCTAAGAAATATCCTTGTTAGACCACAGAGAAGCAATGTGTATATCCTTATTTCCTGCTGCTTTCACCTGGGTGAGAGGTGCTTATGGATCTCATTCATAAAACATATCTGTAATTATCCCTTTTAGACTGTTATTGCCTGCATGTATGTCATTTTATTATTTAAAATTTCTCTGTGATATAGAGTTGTGCTCAAAAGTTTACATACCCGGCAGAATTTTTGCTTTCTTGGCCTTTTTTCAGAGAATATGAATGATAACACCAAAATGTTTTCTCCACTCATGGTTAGTGGTTGTATGAAGCCATTTATTGTCAAACAACTCTGTTTTCTCTTTCTAAATCATAATGACAACCCAAAACATCCAAATGACCCTGATCAAAAGTTCACATACAATCCTTATTTTAGCATGATAACATGACCAGAAGTTAACACAAATGGGTTTGAATGGCTACTAAAAGTAACATCCTCACCTGTTTGCTTGTAATCAGTGTGTGTGCTTAAAAGCTGAGTGAGCTTCTGGGATCCAGACAGACTCTTGCATCTTTCATCCAGCCACTGATGTTTCTGGATTGTGAGTCATGGGGAAAGCAAAAGAATTGTCAATGGATCTATGAGAAAAGGTAGTTGAACTGTATAAAACAGGAAAGGGATACAAAAAGATATCCAAAGAATTGATAATTCCAGTCAGCAGTGTTAAAACTGTGATCAACAAGTGGAAAATAAGGAGCTCTGTAAAAACAAATCCACGGTCAGGTAGACCAACAAAAATGTCATCCACAACTGCCAGGAAAATTGTTCGGGATGCAAAGAAAAACCCACAAATAACAGCTGAAATACAGGACTCTGAAAATTAGCGATGTGGCTGTTTCAAGATGCACAACAAGGAGGCACTTGAAGAAAAATGGGCTGCATGGTCAAATCGCCAGAAGAAAGCCATTACTGTGCAAATGCTACAAAGTATGCCGCCTACAATACGCAAAACAGCACAAAGTAGCAAGGTATTTTGGAGTGATGAGACTAAAATTGAACTTTTTGGCCACTACCATAAACGTTACATTTGGAGAGAGGTCAACAAGGCCTATGATGAAAGTAACACCACTCCAACTGCAACGCATGTGTCACGATATATAGTGACACCACGGGGGGGTCGGTCGGCAGACAGCATGACACACAATGTGAGGGTAAGGGGGTGAAGAAGGCTCTATCAATAGGGAAATGAGGAATGGTCACCTCCTGCTCAAACCTGAGCCTGACCCTGAACCTGCCCTCCCATAATGCCCTAAGTGGGTCCTTCCCCCCACCGCCATCACGAACCTCGTCCCTCACTGTCACCTCATACTACCCTGGCTAGTGCACTGGCTGGCAAGGGCGCTAGCCTCACCACTGCAGATAGTACAACACAGGTCAGTAACAAACAAGAGACAGACAGGGTAATAACACAACTTAGCTTTACTAGTTCCTCTGCTGCAAAGCACCACACAGCAGAATAAAGGCACCAGGATCACAAACTCACAAAACCAGCTGATAAACCACAGCAGCCAGCAAGCTCTTTAGTCCAGGCTTGGTCACTGTAGATTGCTCTATCACTGACAACTGATGCATCAAGTGACCATTTAAAGGATGGAGGGAATGGTCGCCACCCTCATCAGCTGACCTAACAACTCTGCAGTTACAACAGATTGCCAGTGAGGGAAACTGGCATTAACCCTGGCTCGTCCAGAAAGGAAAAATGCTTCATTTAAATCATAGTGGAACAAGATCTGCCACAAATAAAAAAATGGACCGTGACAGTACCCCCTTTCAACGAGGGGCCTCTGGATCCTCAATACTGGACCTCACTGGAAACGATGAATGGTGAGGATGCCTCCATCCACAAGGATTCACCTCCGCAGTCACCTAATCTTCAGCCCAATGGAGTTGGCAACAACGTAGGCTCCGGAGGCAGAACAAATCTCCAGAGCCCCGACCTGTGGAATACATTGTGTACATGCATTACTGGGGGTACCGCCAGCTGGAAAGTTCCCTGGTTGAAAATGGCCATCACCCAATATGGCCTGATCACCCTAGAACTCCAGATCCTAGTTACATACTTCCACCTGATGTTTTTGGTAGACACCCACACGTACTCATTCATGCACAGATCTGTGCCTGAACTTTTATTTCCACGCATGCCTTTGCCAAAGGATGGTGAACTCTTTGAGGAACCAACAACAGAGGCCTCCCCCTGTGTCACCAAACTCATACCCTCACTACATACAGAGGGAACCAATACCCTTCCCTGATCTCTCCTCCTGGGAGGACACCGAGACTCAGGGTTTACCTATGGTGAGGGTTGAATGCTGCCCCTACTCCCTAGTAGCTCCTTAGCTACAACTAATGGAGAAGAAGGGGTAGGTTTAAGAAGGATGGCAGAGACAGTAGCTCTCAGGCAGCAGTCCTTGCAAGACTGGTCCCAACTGGCTACTTATCCGGACCGCAAATTTATAATTGGGTTGTGTTTCTTAAGCCAGGGAAGGCCTAGGACGAATGGAGTTGGCATACCCTCCAAGATGTAGCATGACAGGGACTCTTCATGAAGAGACCCTATATGCAGGTTAATATTATCTAAGACTTCGATCACCCTCTACGGGCTGAGAGAAACAGAGTCAATTGCCTGAACACTAATGGGTCCCACTAGCATCCTACCCATCAGACCATGGGTCTAAACAAAGAGAGAATCCACCAGATTGACTCCAGCTCCACTATACAATAATAATAAATAAATACAGAAAATTAAATACATTCTGTAAAAAGCAAATCAAGGCAGCAAAGATTGAGACAGAGAGACTCATTGCCAGAGAGAGTAAAAATAATCCCCAAATATTCTTTAACTATGTAAATAGTAAGAAACTAAAAAATGATAGTGTTGGCACCCTTAAAAATAGTCTGGGTGAAATGGTGGATGAGGATGAGGAAAAAGCCAATATGCTAAATGACTTTTTTTTAATCAGTATTTACACAAGAAAATTCCATGGCAGACAATATGATCAGTGATAACAAAAATTCCCCATTAAGTGTCACCTGCTTAACCCAGCATCAAGTACGGCGGCGTCTAAAAATCACTAAAACTGACAAATCTCCGGGCCCGGATGGGATACACCCCCGAGTACTCCAGGAATTTAGAACAGTCATTGATAGACCATTATTTTTAATCTTTAAAGACTCCATAGTAAGAGGGTCTGTACCACAGGACTGGCATATAGCAAATGTGGTGCCAATATTCAAAAAGGGGACAAAAACTGAACTCGGAAATTATAGGCCAGTAAGCTTAACCTCTACTGTGGGTAAAATCCTGGAGGGCATTCTAAGGGATGCTATGCTGGAGTATCTGAAGAGGAATAACCTCATGACCCAATATCAGCATGGGTTTACTAGGGACCGTTCCTGTCAGACTAATCGGATCTGTTTCTATGAAGAGGTAAGTTTCGGACTCGACCAAGGGAAGGCAGTGGACATACTGTATATGTAATTTTTAAAAGCTTTTGATACGGTGCCACACAAAGGTTGGTACATAAAATGAGAATAATGGGGATAGGGGAAAATATGTGTAAGTGGGTTAAGAGCAGGCTCAGGGATAGGAAACAAAGGGTGGTTATTAATGGAGTACACTCGGACTGGGTCGCGGTTAGCAGTGGGGTACCACAGGGGTCAGTATTGGGCCCTCTTCTTTTTAACATATTTATTAATGACTTTGTAGGGGGCATACAGAGCAGAATTTCAATATTTGCAGATGACACTAAATTCTGCCGGGTAATCAATACAGAGGAGGACAATTTTATATTACAGGATGATTTATGTAAACTAGAAGCTTGGGCTAACAAATGGCAAATGAGCTTTAATGGGGATAAATGTAAGGTCATGCACTTGGGTAGAAGTAATAAGATGTATAACTATGTGCTTAATTCTAAAACTCTGGGCAAAACCGTCAATGAAAAAGACCTGGGTGTATGGGTGGATGACAAACTCACATTTAGTGGCCAGTGTCAGGCAGCTGCTACAAAGGCAAAAAAAATAATGGGATGCATTAAAAGAGGCATAGATGCTCATGAGGAGAACATAATTTTACCTCTATACAAGTCACTAGTTTGACCACACTTAGAATACTGTGCACAGTTCTGGTCTCCGGTGTGTAAGAAAGACATAGCTGAACTAGAGCGGGTGCAGAGAAGAGCGACCAAGGTTATTTGAGGACTGGGGGATCTGCAATACCAAGATAGGTTATTACACTTGGGGCTATTTAGTTTGGAAAAACAAAGGCTAAGGAGTGATCTTATTTTAATGTATAAGTATATGAGGGGACAGTAAAAAACCTTTCTGATGATCTTTTTAATTATAGACCTGAGACAGGGACAAGGGGGCATCCTCTACATCTGGAGGAAAGAAGGTTTAAGCATAACAACAGACACGGGTTCTTTACTGTAAGAGCAGGGAGACTATGGAACTCTCAGCCGTATGATGTTGAGTGATTTGTTACTTAAATTTAAGAGGGGACTGGATGCCTTTCTTGAAAAGTGTAATGTTACATGTTATATATATTAGATTCCTTGATAGGGCATTGATCCAGGGTACTAGTCTGATTGCCGTATGTGGAGTCGGGTAGGAATTTTTTTCCCCAATGTGGAGCTTACTCTTTGCCACATGGGTTTTTTTCTTGCCTTCCTCTGGATCAACATGTTAGGGCATGTTAGGTTAGGCTATGGGTTGAACTAGATGGACTTAAAGTCTTCCTTCAACATTAATATCTATGTTACTATGTTTCTATGTTACTATCCACAAGCACAAATATAGTCTCAGTTACCCCACCAACCACCACTTCAGCAGGAATGATACACTGATACAAAAAGATGTAGGAAATTTATACATTCTGGTCACCTCCCTCCACACGACCCGGGGACTCGGCTTTTGAGATGGTGAACATACTTTGACGTGAGCTGGACAGACATTGATGTGCTGACCCATAAGTCCACAATAGAAACATGCCTCCATACCATGGAGAACCACAGGCAACCCCGTTTGCAAAGAGACTCCTCCCACCTGCATAGGTTCTTTCATCTGCACCAGTGTGTCCTCCTCCCTAGAAGGAACAACAGGGAGCAGATTTGATGTATATCTCTCACTGAGGCGTCTATCCACCCGGATAGCAAGGTCCATGGTGGCTTCCAACAACCAAGGAGTTGCGTACTGCACCAGAGTATCCTGTAGCCTAGGTGACAGACCCTGACTGCATGTCAGTGGCCCATCTCCTAAACTCTGAGCAGTACTCCTCAGCCGGCCGGGGCCCCGTTTGATTTTACGGAGTCTAGACTCAGACAGGGAGTCACCATCAGGATCCCCATACACCAGCGCCAATGCTGCAAAAATCTTGTCCACTGACTGCAAAGATGGTGATTCAGTCAGCAGGGAGAAGGCCCAGGATTGGAGATCACCCTTGAGAAGGGAGACTATAATCCCCACATGGTGTTCCTCACTCCCTGATGAATGAGGGCAGAGCCTGAAATATAGTTTACAGGCCTCCTGAAAAAAAAATTATCTCTCCCTCCAGATAACCTGTCTGAGAGAGATATCTTGGGTTCCGGTTGTGCCAGCACATGAGCGAAGACCCAGAACTCCAACAACTGCTGAAGCTTCTGCACCACCTGACACTGCAGCTCCTTAACCTCATCAGTGAGGGTCTGGATCAGCTGAGCAAAAGCCTGTGCTTGGGCTATCAGTTCACTGGAAAAAAGTATTGGTCAGTGATAATATCACGTTATTTATAGCAACCCCACGAGAAGTGGGGTCAGACGGCGGATAGCACGACACAACGGGATGGTAAAAAGGTGAGAAAGGTCATACCAATAGGGAAATGAGGAATGGTCACCTCTTGCTCAAACCTGAGCCTGACCCTGCACTCCCCTAAGTGAGTCCTTCCCTCCTCCACCGTCAGGAACCTTATCCCTCGCTGTCACCTCACACTGCCCTTGCTAGTGCCCTGGCTGGCAAGGACACTAGCCTCACCACTGCAGATAGTACAACAAAATGGACAGTGACAAACATGAGACAGACGGGGTAATAACACAACTTAGCTTTATTACTTCCTCTGCTGCAAAGCACCACACAGCAGAATAAAGGCACCAGGATTACAAACTCACAAAACCAGCTGATAAACCACAGCAGCCAGCAAACTCCTTACTCCAGGCTTGGTCACTGTAGATTGCTCTATCACTGACAGTCAGCTGATGCATCAGGTGACCATTTAAAGGATGGAGGGAGTGGTCACCACCCACATCAGCTGACCTAACAACTCTGCAGATACAACAGATTTTAATCTTTCCATATTCTCTTTGATATATGTAACCTGCCTTTTTACTTGGGTGCACAATTATATATGGAGTGTCCCCAGACGCAGGACCGCGGGTTACTCGGTACCGGTCCTCTCTGTCTCGGTTCTAGGGTTGTCACGGTGTCTGGACCCGGTCCATGACCCTGCTAAGGGGCGTCCAATGAAAGGTGATGCAAGTCTGTCAAGGTTTCGTGACGCCACCTGTGGTATTCGGTCAGGGTGACCGACGCTGCTGAGGGGTCCACTGGGGTGATGTAACGGCAGCTAGATGGAATACCTTCCCACTGGTGAAGTATATCCCCAGGGCTTCCCGGTAGTGTAGGTGGCGATGATGTGAGGTGCAGTTAATAACGAGGACACAGAGTTGCAGTCTCTTTACCTTTTTACTGAAGAATTCGGGATCCGCAATCCAGAGCACTGCTAACAGGGCTGGCTGAGACCGGCCGGTCCGAAGGCACATCCAGAGTTCCCTTTGCAGGTGGAAATCAGTGCCTACCAACTAGCACCTGTGTGTTGTAGTTCTTCCCTGCTGATCATTCGGGATAGTCCTCACAACTTTCGTATTCGTTCTTTCTCTCTCCGTCCCCCAAGTATATCTGGCTAGGACGCATCCGTTTGATAGGAAGGCTCGGAGCTATTCTGGGACACTAGAGACACCCCTCTCCACGTTTGCCCCCTATGTCTGCTTAGGTGATGTAAGGTAGACAGCCAACCTATAATCAACTGTCCTGCCGCTGTTTGAAGTAATGCTTGGAGTCAGTTACTTCCTCGGCGTTCCAGCCACCAGCTACGCGCCTCAGTAAGATGTTGCCGATCTCGGGGCACGACTCCTACTGGCTCTACTTTGTGCTGTGATCTCATTTCTCACTTCTCCACAATATCCTTCGCTTCGTGTCCTTCCTTAGGATGCCGACGCAAGGTAGTGCAGGCGCGGCTTCGTAGCATTCTGTCCTTCTGCTAGGTACCTGCCAGGAACCCACCCCTGACAGGTCCTCCCTGGAGCTCTCCCAGGCTGCGTTCTGACTAACTTCCTATCCAACCCCCAGTTTTACCAGAGTGTGAGGAGTGGCCTAATACATAGTGCCTTTTGCTCCCCCTGGTGGCCGGAGTGTGAAGTGTAATGTGTGACTGTGATACCTGGTCAGGTGAACTCCTTTAGTGCAATCAGACATAACATCACTCCCCTTAGTGGCAAAGCGACATTACTGCAACGACCAGGACTCTGGGGCGCTGCATATATATTAACTGTTCATTCTTTGGTCTCTTAGCAGCACAGCACAAATGCACTTTTTCCTATTGTTGATATTGTAAACCATTTTTGCTGCTACCATTCTTTTCCCAGTTGTCAGCCTGTCCCATGTTCATTGCCTCTCTTTTTCTTCCCTGGCTATTTGTGTCCACCTGCACCCTATTTTAATATTATTTTGTGATCAGTAAAGCATATATATATATATATATTTCTTCACACAACCTGGATTTTAAATTCAGTTTCTTCCTTGGTTTATAACCTCAATGTTGCCTGAGATTAAGCCACCGGGTCTCACGGAAGCTCCAGTGCCGGACTGTTGAATGCTGGAGTGCCAGACTTGCGGCCGTTTATCAACACTGGCACATGCAAAGCAAGATAAACAGTTGCTATGAACTCAGGTCACCTTACTGTTCTTGTTGACAATTAAAAAAGTAATTTAAATAAATGTGTGTGGGTCCAATGTAATTTTCATAACCAGCAGACAGAAAGCCGACGGCTGGGGGCTGATATTAATATCCTGGGAAAGAGACAATATTCATAAAGGTTCTCAGGTTATGAATATCAGCTCACAGCTGTATACTTAGCCTTTCCTGATAATTTAAATGGGGGACAACCCCAAAAAATGACATGAGGTTCCCCTGCATTTATAATAACCAGCCAGGCAAAATTGACAGCTATGGGCTGCAACCCTCAGCTGTCAGCTTCAGCAAGGCTGGCTATCAAGAACAGAGGGGTCCCCACATTGTATTTTAATAAATAATTAAAAAACTGTGTGAGGGCCACCTCATTTTTGACAACCAGCCATGCTAAAGCTGATGGCTGGGGGCTGGTATTCTCAGGCTGGTAAGGGGCCATGGATATTGCCCCACCCAGCCTAAAAATAGTAGCCCGCAGCCGACCCAGAAAAGGTCATCTATTAGATGGGGTTTGTTCAGTGCTACAAAAACTATGCTGAAATTCCAGTAAGATTAGTTTTGAAACAGTTTCTTATTTCCTCCCCATGTTTCCTTCTATCTCTTACTACACCAGCCATATCATGTCAAATACATTTGAACAGAAAAACCTTTCGTGAAATCCTTGACCTCTATCCTTTTTTCCAATTATTCATGAAAATTATCAATAAATAGAGTTGAGCAAAAACACTCACAGTAACCTGGTCAACAGCCACATTGACAGCGGGACAAGAGCTCGGTGAACTTTCCCCTACCAGCTGGTATCCCCAGCTCCCCTGTATGGCATCATTGTTGCGCCAAGCCTAGTAGTCAAAAGAGTTGCCAGGACTTCCAGTACAGTAAGGTTCTTAGAGCTCTGGTCTGCCAGAGACGGACTACAGACGTTGTAGCTGAACCTGTAATTTTATTTGCTTAGCTCTTTCAGTAAGCCTTAATGTGAAGTCTGAAATTACATATATTTTTGGTTGGAATGAAAGAAATAGAATAACTGAATAAAACATTTGCAGAAGTTTGTAGATTTCTATCCAAATGTTCATATAGTAGCGATTCAAAAGTTACAGTAGTAGACAATCTTTGGTGATTATTTTTGTTTTATGAAACAATAAACTGACAGACTGAAAGAGGTAGGTAGGCATACAAAGTACATAAAAACAAGCAATACATTTTTTAGATATGCTATGCAGTCCTAGAAAGCAATAAACTGGCATCATCCAGTCAATGGTTAGAAATCTATATATATATATATATATATATATATATATATATATATATATATATATATATTTGCGCTGAAGGTGCCATCAGGTCTAAAAAACAATTAATAGAAAGGCTCTCTACATAGAATAATATCCATCGCACTATGTTTAGTCAATTACCTTATTGGCAGTTCATTATACGGCATCTATCGTCCATATAAGGTCCTAGCGGTTACCGGGTATTCACATGCATATGTTCGTAACTAAAGTCTCCCGAACGTATGCACAGCGATAATGCTCTCTTCTACTCTCTTTCCAAAAAATGTGTGAGGAAAGGGTGTAAAAACCTGTGCCGGCCGGTGACAGTCACCCCTTACCTCACAAACAATGCTTCCGGATCTTCAGCAGTAGCCCGCGCTTCCACAAACAAGTTGCCGGCGAGGTGCAGTGAAGCTGCAGGACCTCGCGTGACGTCACATACACGTGATGCTTCACGTGACCGGCTAACGGAGTGCACCTAGGACCAAAAAGTTCTGTCCAACGCGTTTCGGAGTCGGCAGACTCCTTCCTCAGGGATGGTCCGGTGCATGACAGAGATGCTTTTATATCATATAGCGGATGGAAGCGCTGGGTCTACTTATTAAAGGCAAAGAGTTCAATCTCGCTATTAAGTCCATTTGGAATCAGTGTGTTCATTTCAAAAATCCACTTGCTCTCCTCCCTTGACATCTGATGGATGAAATTACCCTTCCGCCAGTTCTTTTTCACTATTTTGATCCCAGTAACCACAATGTCTTTTACTGAGCCCTCATGGTATTCCTCAAAGTGTTGTGATAGAGGGTGACCCGCAAACTTTTTGCTAATATTGCGTAGATGTTCCCCAATACGTACACTCATAGGTCGTATAGTGCGCCCTATATATAATTTCCCACACGGGCATTTTATGCCATAAATTACTCCTCGGGTGGAACAAGTTATGAAGTCCTTAATTTCTGCTTCATTATCTTTATTAATAATGCTCAATTGTTTTTTCGTGTTTAGTTTTCTACACGGTAAACACTTTTTGCATGGAAAAAAGCCAGACAGGGCCTTTGATGTAAACGGTAGTGTAGGTGACACAGGTTTAAGAACAGATGGAGCTATTATATTGCCCAGATTGTTCGCTCTCCTATAAACAAATCTAGGGTATTCGGCTAATGTGTTTCCGATCACTTTGTCTTCCTTCAATATACTCCAATGTTTATTTACAATTTTTTTCAAGAGGTGGCTATTAGAATTATATGGCGTTATTATCGGTATCCCTTCATTTTCCATGTTATTACTTTTTTTCTCTTTCTGTTTGAGTAGTTTATTTCTTGATTGTTTCCCTACTTGCTCCTTAACCCGTATCAGAGTCTCTTTATCATATCTTTTCTGGCTGAACTTCTCTATCAGGATATTTTGTCTCCTTCTTGAAATCCTCTGGTTTGGAGCAATTTCTGTGGGCTCTTATAAATTGGCTTTTGGGGACATTCAAGAGCCAACTGGGTAAATGGCAACTATTTAATGAGATATAATTATTTGAGTCAGTGGGTTTGTGGTACAAAGTGGTTTGAATCCCGTTACCTTCTATAAAAAATTTTAAATCTAAAATTTTTTTCTTTATTACTTGTATTCGCTGTGAAATTTAAAAAATAATTATTTTTATTAAGTTCATTGATAAAATCCAATAATAAAACAGGGCCCCCTGACCATATAAAAACTATGTCATCTATAAAACGCTGCCATAGGACCAGGTTCGCCCGCAGGAGTCCATCCCTATAGATGTTATCTTCCTCCCACTTACCGACATACACGTTAGCGTAACTAGGGGCGAACCTGGTACCCATGGCAGTGCCCCACTGCTGGGAGTAGTAGTCCTTCCCAAAACAAAAGTAGTTGTGGGTAAGTATAAAATTTATGCATTTAATGATAAAAGAAATTTGATCACCTGGTAAAATTCCATCTTTAGATAAAAAATATTGGACTGCTTCACATCCTTTCTGGTGCTGGATGACTGTATATAAAGAGGTGATATCAAGAGTGCCGATTATATAATGGTCCTGCCACTGAACAGTTTGTAATATTCGTAAAACATGTGCACTATCCTTTAGGTAGGGTGGAAGTAAGGGACATAATTTCTGTAAATGGCAGTTTATGTCCGTTTATTTGCAGCAGGAGGATTACCAATATAATACTTTCTGTGCAGCGCCCTTAGTCGCTTTTATATAATGGTTAGAAATCTATCAAGAATGGGAATCAGGAACCATGCATACAAGGATGGGAATCATGAACCATGCATACAAGGATGGGAATAAGGAGCCATGCATACAAGGATGGGGATAAAGTGCCATGCATACAAGGATGGGAATAAGGAGCCATGCATACAAGGATGGGAATAAGGAGCCATGCATACAAGGATGGGAATAAGGAGCCATGCATACAAGGATGGGAATAAGGAGCCATGCAGACAAGGATGGGAATAAGGAGCCATGCAGACAATGATGGGAATAAGGAGCCATGCAGACAAGGATGGGAATAAGGAGCCATGCAGACAAGGATGGGAATAAGGAGCCATGCATACAAGGATGGGTATAAGAAGCCATGCAGACAAGGATGGGGATAAGGAGCCATGCATACAAGGATGGGAATAAGGAGCCATGCAGACAAGGATGGGGATAAGGAGCCATGCATACAAGGATATGAATAAGGAGCCATGCATACAAGGATGGGAATAAGGAGCCATGCATAGAAAGATGGGAATAAGGAGCCATGCATACAAGGATGGGAATAAGGAGCCATGCAGACAAGGATGGGGATAAGGAGCCATTCATACAAGGATATGAATAAGGAGCCATGCATACAAGGATGGGAATAAGGAGCCATGCATACAAGGATAGGGAAAAGAAGCCATGCATACAAGGATGGGAATAAGGAGCCATGCATACAAGGATGGGAATAAGAAGCCATGCATACAAGGATAGGGAAAAGAAGCCATGCAGACAAGGATGGGAATAAGGAGCCATGCATACAAGTATGGGAATAAGGAGCCATGCATACAAGGATATGAATAAGGATCCATGCATACAAGGATGGGGAAAAGAAGCCATGCAGACAAGGATGGGAATAAGGAGCCATGCATACAAGGATGGGGATGAGGAGCCATGCAGACAAGGATGGGGATAAGGAGCCATGCAGACAAGGATGGGGATAAGGAGCTATGCATACAAGGATTGGGATGAGGAACCATGCATACCAGGATGAGGGGACAATGTATACTAGTATAGAGATGAGGGGGCCATGCATACAAAGATCAGGAAGAAGGAGGAAGCCGTGCATATGAGGATAGGGATGAGGGGACAATGTATACCGGCATAGATATGAGGAGGCCATGCATACAAGGATGGGGATGAGGAACCATGCATACCAGAATAGGGATTAGGGGACAATGCATTCCTGGCTCATACTTGGGTCAATACATTTTCCCAGTTTTTCTAGGCAAAACTAGGTGCCTCAGCTTATACTCGGGTTGAATTATACACAAGTATATACGGTATGTACAATAATATATTTTACAATTATAAATTTGTACAGTACAGTATTGAGGTGTGAGAATTCTTCAGCAAAATATTATTCACTAAGCAAATTAAACTGACTCAAAAATATGTAAATTGCTTCATAGACATGAATGTTTACCTTCTTCCCACGCAAAATATGTTGACCAGTTAGAATTACAATGTGTTCTACATATACAACTGGCCAATTACTATAATGATGGGTTAATTAGTTTGCCCTGACATTGTCCCACATTTGCATCTGTGATAAGAAAATACATTGTAAACCATTAAAATAATGCATCAATAATACTCATACTATACTGTGTGGTTTATACTCATACTATACTGTATGTTTTAATACTATTTATATTGTTGCATTTTTATGTCTGTACTCTGACCTTTATATATTTGGCACTTTTTTATGGCATATGCTGCATACTCCTTTGTAACTTCTCAATTTGATAAAAAAAATTTATTTATTTAAAGAGCTGATGTGGATCCGAAATGCCTTATAAGATGATAAATTACTAGCATTGAATAATTTCCAATGGATATCCCTTGAGATCGCTCTAAAGCAAGATCTGACTTTATCTTCTTCATATCAATTGTAAACCACTGGTAAGAAAACTGTGCACTGTGCACTTTATCATGAGTTACATAATATATTTATTTATATTTTAATTTGGTCTTACATCCTCCTACACATTATGAGGCAGTGAAGGGAATCATATATGAGGAATGCTATGTGTCCCCCAGAATCGAATTGCAATTACAGCAACAGCTGTCGTTACAATGCAAAATTTGTAACCAAATTAGATATAAGAAAACCTGACACGGGCTTTTATTTTTGAAGAGATCTGTAGGATAGTAGTTGGACGGATATCTCCCTTCACTCCAGGTCTTGGTAGTGGCCCATGTCCAAGATTTCCATTTAAACTTTCAGTTAAGGTTTGGGTGTGTGACTTGTTGCTTTGCAAGTAGCAGAGCAGGAGGGATCTCTTTATGCCTGTCGGTGTGAGATGAAACACAGACCAGAGACCAAGAGACATGAGCCAAAACTTTACTGCACCTACGGATTGATACGGACATTCCAGCTGCAATAAAAGGATAACAATTTTGGATTTATTTTGTGAGTTTGAAAATAAAGACGTTTATGTTTAACTTTCTTGGGTCATTGCCTAATTACCGAATGTAGGAGAAAGTTGCTGTCTTACATATGGTGGAGAATCTCAAAAAGGAGGACAAATTGAGTTTTTAAAATTTTTTTTTACAAAAATCTTTATTGACACAATAATGAACATACAAAATGACAGATAAAAAAGTGCTATAAAGGGCACCACAAAAAGTAGTGGCATTTAGTACAAATTATAGCTCAATTCACAATTGAGATGTCACCTCTCTGCTGTCCAGAATCCCGGAGTGTCTATCAGCCATATCCTCCTTCTTCAACTCTCATTTCCTAAAACTCAATGTAGACAAAACCGAACTCATCATCTTTCCCCCATCTCGCGTATCCCCCCTACCTGATCTATCTATTATGGTAAACGGCATCACACTCTCTCCCGCACCTGAAATCTGCTGCCTTGGGGTAACTTTCGACTCTGCCCTGTCCTTCAAACTGCATGTCCAAATTCTTGCCACCTCCTGTCGCCTCCAACTCAAAAATATTGCCAGAATCCGTCCCTTCCTCAGCCCACAATCTACTAAAACTCTTGTGCATGCCCTCATCATCTCCCGCCTCGATTACTGCAACACCCTCCTCTGTGGCCTCACCGCTAACTGTCTTGCACCACTCCAGTCTGTCCTCAACTCTGCTGCCCGGCTAATTCATCTCTCTCCTCGCTACTCCTCTGTTTCTCCCCTTTGCAAATCCCTCCACTGGCTCATATTTCCCCAACAAATCCAGTTCAAACTACTAACACTGATCTACGTACAAAGCCATCCACAACCTGTCCCCTCCCTATATCTCTGAACTAATCTCCCACTATCTTCCCTCACGTAATCTTCGATCCTCCCAAGACCTCCTACTCTCCTCCACACTTATTCGTTCCTCACACATCCACCTCCAAGATTTCTCCCGAATATCCACCATCCTCTGGAATTCCATGCCTCAACACGTCCGATTATACACCACCCTTGGATCCTTCAGAAAAGGCCTACAGCCTGCAATAACCATTCTGCCACCTCACCACCGCCCGAGCTGCCACTTCACCAACCACCCGAGCTGCCGCCTCACCAACCACCTGAGCTGTCACCTCACCAACCACCCGAGCTGCCGCCTCACCACCACCAGAGCTGCCACCTCACCACCACCAGAGCTGCCACACCCCTGACTTTCTGTCTCTTCCCCAATATCCCATAGAATGTAAGTCCACAAGGACAGGCTCCTCTCCCCTCTGTACCAGTCTGTCATTGTAAATGTGTGTACTGTAAATGATATCTATAACTCTGTACATAACCCCTTTTCTCATGTACAGCACCATGGAATCAATGGTGCTATATATACATAAATAATAATAATAATAACAAACTTTTGACCACAAACCATGCAACCCTGGGCATTAATATAGACATAAGAATAGTATAATGACTGATGCACTTTTTGCTTACAGCAGGGGGCATTGTAAAATGATTCTCTGAGCTCAACAAGCAAGTCCTCATCTAACGATTAATAAATTTGGTATTGTGAATTGAGCTATACTTTGTACTAAAGGCCACCACTTTTTGTGGTGTCCTTTATAGCACATGTTTTTATCTGTCCTTTTGTATGTTCATTATTGTGTCAATAAAGATTTTTGTACATTTTTTTTTAAAAATTCCACATTTGTCCTCCTTTTTGCGATACAATGTTTTTTGAGTAATATGTAATCAATTGCGTCACTTTTGGAGCACTATCTAAATACGAGTCTGGGTTTGCAGGAAGTGTAAACTGAGGCATATCCCAAAGTAAACTGCATGTGGGTGCTCAAGCCTGCAACACTGCAGCTCAGGCCTGCCGACCACCAGGAGAAGCTACTAAGGCAGTTGGTCATCACCCAACAGCAGCAGCTGCAGTTTCAGTGGCAACAGCAGGAGCAGCACCAGCAGTAGCTGTACTACCAGCAGCGGCAGATGACTAACAACTTCATTCTGCAACAGACAGTGGCACTGCGAGAGACACACCCCATCGCTGACCCTGGTTCATCCTGAAGCCTGAGACAAAGTCAGGTCAGCATGGAGGAAGATGTACAGGCACAACGAGTGACCCGACTTGCTAGGTCTCAGGCTTATGAGTTGTTGCAGTTAGTATAAAATTGCTCCAGCCTGAGCCATTGAGCTCAATCCAGTTGGTAGATAGGTTAGTAGTCGAACGGTTGGTGCAAACTCTGCCAGCAGCTATACAGCTATACAGCACTTGGTGGGGCAAGGGGAGCCCGGCAACCTAGATGAGGTGGTTAGCCTGATCAAGCGTTATGTGACCACCCCAGGACTTCATACCCCACTGCGAGTATCATGGCAGCACCTGCAATCCCAGGAGACTGGAAAAGGGACCCAACCCTCAAAAGGGACCCAACCCTCTGATGGGGTCATAGTAGAGAAAACTTGGCACTCGAAAGGTTGTGTTGAAAATTAGAAAATTTGTTTAATAGACAATCTTTATCAAATTGTATATGTGCTGCCGAAGCAACCACATATACAATTTGATACAGATTGCCCATTACACAAGTTTTCTCTAATATATTATTGTTTATGGATTGGAACCCTACTTGGGCACCTATTTGCACTATAGGAGTGCCGTATAGCTACCAGCATTACCTCTGATGGGGTCAGTCAGAACCGAGCACATCCAAGAAAAGGAAGAAAATGTTCCAGCTTCCAAGTAAAATATACAAGTTTAATCCAACATATTAAAATGAGGAGACAACTCCTGGGACGGCATCATACACATAGTAAAGCGAGCGACGCGTTTCGACCAAGCGGTCTTGATCACAGCTGATCTGCTAAATGACATATCCGGTATAAAAGCAATATAGCACCAATCAAATGCTGGAAAAATGTCATATGACACATAGGTCCTATACAACACAATATACATATAAAATTGGAAATATTACAAAGGTATGAAAGAAAGATATAAATTCAAAACAATAATATGGAAAACAATAAACAATAAACAATAAGGGACATTGCTAATAATGAAACATTAATTCATTTTGTTTGTTTAAACCATATGGAAACCTAGTACCCAAATTAAAGATCCAGAACGCTTCTCTGGTAAGTAACGCTCTATGAATATCCCCACCGCGTGGAGGTTTTTTAATTTTCTCAATACCTGTTACTTTCAGAGAGTCTGTATTGCGGGAGTGAAAATCAATGAAGTGTTTTGCCACAGTGGAAATAGTCCGACTGTTATTTGTGGTACATTTTATATCATAAAGGTGTTCTGATATGCGTTTTTTTAGTTTGCGAGTGGTACAACCGATATATGATTTATCGCAAATTGCACAATCAATTTTGTAAACTACAAAGCGTGTGTTGCAGTTTATAAATGTTTGAATCTTATATTGATTTCTATTGCCTCCGATGCCGAAAAATTTAGCGGTGATGAGATGTTTGCACGTAGTGCAGTTAGTTAAGTTACATTTGTGGCAGCCTGTGCAGTGCAACCAGGTATTAAACGAATGTTCAGAAGAAAAGTGATTGGGAGATATCATATTGCCTAAAGTGGGCGCTTTTCTGGCCACTATATTGCATCCATTGGACAGAATCCGAGCGAGAGTGGGATCCCCAAACAAAATTGGTATGGCTTTATTAATAATAGTTTTGATTTTATTGAACTGAGGACTAAATTGTAGACACACATATGGTTTATCACCTATGTTAGTTCCATTTATAATTTTCTTTTTATTTTTATTTTTATTAATTTCACTATCCATTTCTGAAGGGATGAGATTTGATTGCTCTTTCTGATTAACTATATATGCTGCTCTGTCCAGCATCCAATGCGGATATCCCCGTTTTAAAAATTTGTTTCGTGATTGGACTAGATCTTTGGATAGATTATCATTGTTGTTACAATTTCGCTTCAGTCTAGTAAACTCACCCACAGGAATGGCTTTAATTGTGTGCTTGGGATGACTGCTTTTAGCATGAAGTAAACCATTCCCTGCCATTGGTTTTATGAAGGTCCGTGTGGAAATCAATTCATCAGGAACACCTGTCAACTCTAAATCCAAAAAAGAAATCTTGGACACAGCATGAACATATGTAAATTTTAAATTGAAATTGTTAACATTGATATAGTTTACAAAGTCCTGTATGGCAGATACATCGCCTCGCCAAATTATAAGCGTATCGTCGATGTATCTGCCATACCAGTGAATAAATGCGGAAAACGGATTGGAAACCGCAAAGAGATGTGAATACTCCCAATAGGACATGACCAAATTTGCTAGGGAAGGTGAAAACTTAGCCCCCATGGCCACACCTGTGCATTGTAAAAAATATTCGGAATCAAAGGAAAACAAATTATGAGTTAACAAAAAGAAAGTTACCTGTAAAATAAAATTAATCAAATCACTTGAGTATGAACTATACTTGTTCAGATGGAATTGTAGCGCTTAAATTGCAACATCGTGAGGGATACAAGTATATAATGAAACTATATCACAACTCAGCCAGGTATACTCTGATTTCCATTTCTTTTTTGTTATAATACCCAATATGTCTTTAGTATCTTTAATATAACCTGGAGTCCTAGACACCAGCGGCTGCAATAAAGAATCAAGCCACTGACCAAGAAATTCGTTCAAAGACCCTATGCTGGAGACTATGGGTCTCATGGGTGGAAAAGCAGCTTGTTTGTGAATTTTGGGTAGCCCATATAAAATGGGCATAACTGGGTGAGAGACCCATAGAAAATCAGCCTGTTTGATGGTTAAGACCCCCAAAGATACCCCCTCTTCAATAATTTTGTCAATTTCCAATTTATATGAGGAGGTGGGATCAGAGATTAGTTTCTTATAGACATTAGTATCTGACAGAGACTTTAAGATTTCATTTTTATAGTCAAGGGAATTCATGATGACAATTATGCCTCCTTTATCACTAGTTTTTATAACTATGTCATTCATATCTTTGATCTCCTGAATAGCTCGTTTCTGATTTTTAGATAAATTATATTTAATTGGAACCCTTTGCTCCTGCAAGATTTTAAGATCACGTTCCACTACTTCCTGAAATTTGTTCATGCATTCAGCCCGAGACTGTAAAGGGTAAAAAAAGGGGTTCTTTGTTACCAAATTTAGAGATTGATTGACAGATCTGTTAGATCCAATATCGTGATCCTGTAAATCCTGCAGAATCAAAAGGGACATTTGTTCATGGAAATCTAATGAATGAAAAACATTCACTAGCCCATTATTATCATCAGATGAATGTTCCTGTTGATCAACTGAAAAAAAATGTTTTTTAATTGTGAGATTCCGAATAAATTTATTAACGTCCAAAATAGTTGTAAAAAGATTAAAGTCTTGATCCGGTGCAAAATTTAAGCCATAAGTCAGTACCTGTAATTGAGCCTGTGTAAAGGATCTAGATGATAAATTTATAACATTATTATTTATCTCATTGCACCCTTTCTGCGGCGGGTCTGCACACCATACAGGCTTTCTATGCTTCCTCCCACCGCGCCTTTTGCGTTTTTTGACTTGCTCACATGTCTAATGGGACTAGTGTCTGTAAGCTCATTGAGGGAGACATCCGATGTGCTGCAGCCATTATCATCAGAGTCCCCCTCTCTTGAGCTGAAAATTACAAAACGCTTGTTTTGTTTTTTTCCGACGATTGGAGAAACGCAGAATGGATCTAGGTGTTCTAGAGGAGTCCATGCCTTCGTTCCAGTTAAAAACTTTATTTGTTGCATAGTCATCCAAATCGCGTTGAAACTTGCGTTTTTTTCGTTGTATAATTTCATCTTCCAATGTTTTGACGTCTTCTTGGATTTTTTGTAAGAAACATTGTTGTCAAAAATGACATTCATGCTCTGTAAGTTTACTTTAGACACATCAATTTCTTTTTGTATGTCATTGAAATTTTTGTCCTCGTATTTCACAATTAGACGCATAAGATTAAGTGAACAGGTACTTAATATTTCATTCCACTCCTCAGAGAAGGAAGAACCTAAATCAGTGGTGGCTTTTTTCTTTATTCGCAAGCCTCTTGGCACCATATTTTTAGATATATAATTTTGAAGTGTAGTTAGATCCCACCAAGTTTTAGTTTCTTGAATCATAAGTTTTTTCAATGCAGACCATAAATTCGAAATTTCAGAGGTAGCAATATTCTCTTCAAATGTGCCAGAAAAAACCTTGGCTGCCTTTTGCATACGGTTTGTGGTGGTGTCCGACATGGTGCAATGTCCCAAAGTAAAATATAATAAAAGCAGAAATAGCACTTACTAGTGATGATATGTAGCCAGTCCCGAAATAAGGAGTTAAAACTCGGGTGCACGGTAATCAGCAGAATATAGCATACAAAACAGGGAGCCAGCACACCGAGGAAATGCAGGAAGCCCGGAACTCCGTCCTGACGTGACGTGAAGGATATCCAAGAAAAGGAAGAAAATGTTCCAGCTTTCAAGTAAAATATAAAAGTTTAATCCAACATATTAAAATGAGGAGACAACTCCTGGGATGGCATCATACACATAGTAAAGCGAGCGACGCGTTTCGACCAAGCGGTCTTGATCACAGCTGATCTGCTAAATGAAATATCCGGTATAAATGCAATATAGCACCAATCAAATGCTGGAAAAATGTCATATGACACATAGGTCCTATACAACACAATATACATATAAAATTGGAAATATTACAAAGATATGAAAGAAAGATATAAATTCAAAACAATAATATGGAAAACAATAAACAATAAGGGACATTGCTAATAATGAAACATTAATTCATTTCGTTTGTTTAAACCACTTGGAAACCTAGTACCCAAATTAAAGATCCAGAACGCTTCTCTGGTAAGTAACGCTCTATGAATATCCCCACCGCGCGGAGGTTTTTTAATTTTCTCAATACCTGTTACTTTCAGAGAGTCTGTATTGCGGGAGTGAAAATCAATGAAGTGTTTTGCCACAGTGGAAATAGTCCAACTGTTATTTGTGGTACATTTTATATCATAAAGGTGTTCTGATATGCGTTTTTTTAGTTTGCGAGTGGTACAACCGATATATGATTTATCGCAAATTGCACAATCAATTTTGTAAACTACAAAGCGTGTGTTGCAGTTTATAAATGTTTGAATCTTATATTGATTTCTATTGCCTCCGATGCCGAAAAATTTAGCGGTGATGAGATGTTTGCACGTAGTGCAGTTAGTTACGTTACATTTGTGGCAGCCTGTGCAATGCAACGAGGTATTAAACGAATGTTCAGAAGAAAAGTGATTGGGAGATATCATATTGCCTAAAGTGGGCGCTTTTCTGGCCACTATATTGCATCCATTGGACAGAATCCGAGCGAGAGTGGGATCCTCAAACAAAATTGGTATAGCTTTATTAATAATAGTTTTGATTTTATTGAACTGAGGACTAAATTGTAGACACACATATGGTTTATCACCTATGTTAGTTCCATTTATAATTTTCTTTTTCTTTTTATTAATTTCACTATCCGAGCACATACTGAGGGGGTAACATGGATTGAGGGTGGCAGGGGACCAGGTACTTCTAAACCAGTCTCGTGGACTAATGTTGCCACTGCTATCAGGTGCTGGCGGTGCCCAGGGTCAGTACATGTGGCTGCCAACTGCCCCCAGACTGCTGAACCCATGGACAACAGGGTTTACTCACTGGTTGTTGATGCATGTTCAGACTATCTAAACCGTGGACACCATCAGTCCAGCTGGTGAACCCCATCTGTGCCAGGTGTGCATCAATTGACACCGGGCAGATGCTCTCCTGGACTCAGGGAGCCTAGACTCATCCATGGGTCACTGATCTCCGGGTTAGAGCCCACTGGGGGAAATTCGGGGTCGTTTGTATACACAGCGAACTTCAGGAGTGCTCAATGGTGGAGGTTGCCTTTTCCACTCTGTTCGGGAAGGTTAAACATTTGGTGGGAGTAGTAAAGACCCTTCATTACTGGGCTGTGTTGGAAAGAGACTTGCCCCTGTTCTGGTCCTTGTAGGAGAGTAAAACTAACAGTCCCAAGATAAATGTCTGTCTGGTTGTGGAATGTCATGGTTTGGATAGGGTTAATGCCCTGCCCTCTCAGGGTTAATTGTTGTGGCCTCCTTTTGGATCTAGGAGGGTTATTTATACCCACGCTGGACTAGGATTTTCTGTCAGTTATACTTTCGCTTGGTCTGTGTGCCTGACCCCCTGGTGTGCATGTGCATACTGTGTTGTTTGTTTGCTCTCCGTGCTTGATCTGGTCTGTTTGATCTTCTTGGCTTATCTGCTTTGTGTTTCTATTCCAACTGACTATCCTTCTGTCTCAGCCTCCAGTACCTCGCTTGTCCCCTGGTTACTGACCTCGGCACATTTGACTACTCTCAAATGCCATTCGCCTCATTTGCACCCCGGCGCCTGACTCAGCCCCTGGCCACTCCCCCTCTGTCACATGGTTAAGGTCCTGCTTGCTACCTGGTGAGTTCTCCACCGTTCTGCTCTGGGCTCCCTTACTGCAGCGGCTAGCCTCCCGGCAGTATTTACACCCGGGAGCCTTAACATTATGACTGACCCTACAGTCTCTTTCAGGTGGTTAGGTGAGAGTTTATTATGGATCCGGTACGGGCTCTCACGGAGCAGGTTAATGAGCTCTCGCAACTTATGCAGAAGCTGTCCATGGAGCAGCAAGCCCTGGTTCACCCACACCAGCAGGTGCAGAGAGATGTGGCGGGTGCTCTACATGGTCCTGTTCGATTGGGGCCTCGGGATGGGGGCCCTAGTGATGTATCCCTAGAGGACTCCGAACCACCGGTAAAGTTACCTGACAATTTTTCTGGGGATTAAAAATTGCTTAGGGTTTTTAAAGAGAGATACAAGTTGTTTTTTGAGTTACATCCCCGAGCTTCGGGTAATGAAAGGCAGAGGGTGGCGATTATTATGTCCTTGTTAAGGGAGGGGAGGCTCCACAGGCATGGGCTTTCTCTCTTTCTCCCTCTGCTCCTGAATGTATGCCGGTGAACTTGTTCTTTGAGGCATTGTGGCACATTGATGACGAGCCTGATTGAGTGTGTCTCGCAGAGGATAAGGTGATGAGTGTGATACAGGGGAGGCACTCAGCCGAATGGTTCTGCTCAGAGTTTAGACACTGGGCCGCTGAAGTATCCTGGAATGACGCTGCCCTGAGGGGGTTGTTCCACAGGGGCCTGTTTACCTGCTGAAGCCTCCAACCAAATGCACTGCAGGGTGCAGCGGACCCGATTAATGATGGCAAACACACAGGTGCAAAGAATATCGATGAAACAACCACTTTCAATCCAATGTTGGCTGTTTGGCATTAGTGCACAAAAAGATAAGCGATAATAGTCTCTATGTGGAGTTGTTCACACAGGCAACGCAGAGCATCTGGTTGACAGCCTATTACTAAGGCACATATAGGCGGGCCACCCAGTGCTACAAAATGCATGCTGTGCGAACAGAGGCCAACAGTTTACAGAGCCATCTTGGTCCGACTGCACCCTGCAAGATAAAGTGCAAAAAAAACCCCACATATCAATGTCTGCAAGGTATCAGTTTATATTGGGGCCTCAATACGTAAGCTGACAACCCGCCAACCCGCAAGTCCTCTTTTTGTGTCGGTGAGCTTTTATTCTATGCTTAGCGTTAGGACTGGCAAAATGTAAGGACCCTTGACGTGTGTTGCCAGCTTACGTATTGAGACCCCAATATACACTAATACCTTACATACATTGATATGTGTTTTTTTTTTTGCACTTTATCTTGCAAGTTTCGGTCAGACCAAGTTGGCTCTGTAAACTGTTGGCCTCTGTTTGCACAGCATGCATTTTGTAGCACTGGGCGGCCCGCATATATGTGCGTTAGTAATAGGCTGTAAATCAGATGCTCTGCATTGCCTGTGTGAACAACGCAACATACAGACTATTATCGCTTATCTTTTTGTGCACTAATGCCAAACAGTTAACACTGGATTGAAAGTGGTTGTTTCATCGGTATTTTTTGCACCTGTGTGTTTGCCATCATTAATCGGGTCCGCTGCACCCTGCAGTGCATTTCTTTGGAGGCTTCAGCAGGTAAACATCTCATCTCTGCATTTTTATCTGTGACTTTTTTCAATTTTTTGGAGGATTTTTAAGTCCTCTTTTTGTGTCGGTGAGCTTTTATTCTATGTTTAGCGTTAGGACTGGCAAAATGTAAGGACCCTTGACGTGGGTTGACAGCTTACGTATTGAGGCCCCAATATAAACTAATACCTTACATACATATGTGGTTTTTTTTTGCACTTTATCTTGCAGGGTGCAGTCGGACCAAGATGGCTCTGTAAACTGTTGGCCTCTGTTCGCACAGCATGCATTTTGTAGCACTGGGCAGCGCGCATATATGTGCATTAATAATAGGCTGTAAACCAGATGCTCTGCATTGCCTGTGTGAACAATGCCACATACAGACTATTATCGCTTATCTTTTTGTGCACTAATGCCAAACAGCCAACACTGGCTGTGTGATTGAAAGTGGTTGTTTCATCAGTATTTTTTGCACCTGTGTGTTTGCCATCATTAATCGGGTCCGCTGCACCCTGCAGTGCATTTGGTTGGAGGTTTCAGCAGGTAAACATCTCTGCATTTTCTCTGTGACTTTTTTCCGCAGGGGCCTGTCTGACCTTTCACAGGACCCTCTGGCATTACATCCGCCCCCTATACCCTGGAGGACGCCATGACGCAGTCGGTCCGCATGGACCAGAGACTCCGTGCCAGGGGAGTGATGTGGCAGGAGTCTCCATTATACTCCAATCTATATGACACTGCATCCGTCCCTGAGCCCATGGAGGTTGGGGCTATCTCAGTGATGGAAAGAGAGAGAAGACACTGCAGAGACAACTAACTATGCTTTTACTGTGGAGCCTCTGGACATTGGAAAAGGGACTGTCCCTCTTGTCCTTCTTCTGCTAAGCTGTCGGGAAACCCCTAAGTCTGTGTAATGATCGAGGAAGTCACCCAGACTACCAGGTACATTTTTCCTCACTTGCTAAAATTTTGCTTCAGGTGGGATTGGAACTTGCTGGCGGTCCTGTCATGACCACTGCCTTTGTTGACTGCAGTTCTACCATTAATCTGATCGATGCCCAGGTGGTGACTCTTAATAAGATAGGGACAGTCAGGCTTAAGAATCTTGTTAAAATTGTGCTTATTGACTTGTCTCCTCTCACCCAGGATGGAATTTGTTTCATGTCTGAAGTTTTTTCTCTGAAAGTGGGTTCTACTCATGTGGAAAAATTAAGTTGTTTTGTTCTAGATAATTTGCTTGCTGGACTGGTACTAGGGATGCCTTGGCTTCAACGCCATAATCCTATCATTGATTGGGCGACGGGGGAGATCACTCAGTGGGGATGTAAGGATACCGGTATATGTTGTAACCTGGTTCCTCTTGTCACCCCTGTAAAATCTGTTTCATCTGTTGGTCTGGAGGGTATTCCGGAATACCTGAAGGACTTTGAAGACGTGTTTTCCGAAAGGGAGGCTGAGGCACTTCCACCACATAGATCTTTCGATTGTGCCATTGATTTAGTTCCGGGAGCCAAGTTACCCAGGGCTCGCCTGTTTAATTTGTCCGGGCCTGAGCATCAAGCCATGAAGGAGTACAGAGCAGAGAGTCTCCATAAGGAGCATATTCAGCCTTCTGTTTCACCGGTGGCAGTGGGGTTCTTTTTCGTAAAAAAGAAACATGGTGGTTTGCGGCCGTGCCTCGACTTTCAGGAACTAATAAAATTATAGTAAATAACCACATACCCTCTTCCCCTGATCCCCGATTTATGTAAACAACTCACGGGAGTCAAATGGTTCTATAAGCTCGATTTACAAGGGGCTTATAACCTTATAAGGGTCCGGGAAGGGGATGAATGGAAAACAGCAATCTTGATGACTGAGGGGCTGTTTTAAAACTTAGTTATGCCCTTTGGTCTCACTAACGCTCCTGCCGTTTTTCAAAATTTTATTACTGTTGTTTTCTCTGACCTAATTGGGCGTATGGTTCTTAGGAGACTCAGGGAGAATCATTTATATGATAAACTGTAAAAATGTTCATTTTTTTGTACAAGAACTGTCTTTTCTGGGTTTATTTGTGTCAGGGGAGGGATTCACCATGGATCCTGAAAAGGTCTGGGCCATAACAGATTGGGTGCAGCCTCATGACTTGAAGTGGTTGCAGCAATTTTTGGGCTTTGCTAGCTTCTATAGCAAGATCATTAAGGGTTTTTCACAGGTGGTAAATCCTTTGACGGACCTCACCCTCAAGGGGGCTGATGTGAAAAATTGGTCTGTGGCTGCAAAAAATTATTTCCTGACACTAAAAAAATGTTTTACATTAGCTCCTGTGTTGGTACAACCCAATCTGTCAACACCCTTTATTGTGGAGGTTGACTCTTCTGAGGTGGGGGTGGGGGCAGTTTTGTCTCAGGGTCCTTCCACACTGACTAATCTGAAGCCGTGCACCTTTTTTTCTAAAAAATTCTCTCCGGCCGAGAGAAATTATGATGTCGGCAACATGGAATTTGGCGGTTAAGATGGCTTTTGAAGAGTGGAGGCATTTCCTAGAGGGGACCATCCACCCCATTACAGTTATCATTGATCATAAAAATTTGGCCTCTATCGACACTGCCAAGAGATTGACCCGCAGACAGGCTCAGTGGGCGCTTTTTTTTTCTCGATTTCAATTTACCATCACATTCCACCCGGGATCTAAAAATATTAAGGCTGATGCTTTATCCCAAAGCTTTGATTCTATGTCCCCTCCAGAACCCCCTCCTGCATTCTTCAGCCAGGAGTAGTGGTGGCTGAAATCTCATTTGATTTGCAGAGATAGGTTTTGGAGGCCCAAACCCGAGTTCCTGGTAGTAAATTGCAGATAAATTGTTTGTACCGAAACGGTACCATCTCAGACTCCTTCAGAAGTTTCACAATTCTGTGTTAAGTGCCCATCCTAGGATTGCAGCTACGCTGGGGGCAGTTGCTAGGGGTTTCTGGTGGCCCTCTATGGTATCAGATATTAAAAAGTTTGTGACTGCAAGTGGGGCATGCGCCCATTCCATGAGTTCTCATACCCCACCGGCCAGGGAATTGGTGCCTTCACCAATTCCAGATAGGCCATGGACACATTTGTCAATGGACTTTATCACAAATTTCCCTCCTTCCAGGGGCAACTCAGTGGTATGGGTGGTGGTGGATAGGTTCTCCAAACAAGCCCACTTTGTACCTCTGCCCGCATTACTGTCTGCTGAAACCTTAGCCTGCTTATTTATACTGCATGTTGTGTGGTTGCATGAGGTGTCTGTGAATGTGGTGTCAGACAGATTTGTGCAGTTTGTGGTCAGATTTTGGATGGCTTTTTGTAAGAAGCTGGGGATTACGCTGTCTTTCTCCTCTGTCTATTACCCAGAGTCTAATGGACAGACTGAACTCACAAATCAATGTTTGGAGCAAATTCTAAGATGCCTGGCCTCTTCCAGACAGGAACACTGGTGTGAGGTATTGCCCATGGCAGAATTTGTGTTTAACTCTCATGTGAGTCAGTCCACTGGAAAGTCTCCCTTTCAGGTCAACTATGGGTTTGGCCCACATTTTGGGGAATTTTCCTGCAAGGATTCAGATTGTCCTGGAGCCAAATGCATGGTACAACGTTTGAGAACTCTTTGGAGGGAGGCTCAGATAAGGCCCAAGAAAGGTACAAACGATTTGCAGACAGGAGGAGGGGGCCAGGTTCGGCGTTTGTAGTAGGAGAGAAGGTGTGGTTATCCACTCGTAATATCAAGCTTAAGATACCCTCTATGAAGCTGGGCCCCAAGTTTATTGGTCCATACAAAATTGTGGAGGTAGTCAATCTGGTGGCCTACAGACTACAATTGCCCACCTCCTTCAAAATATCTGATGTCTTCCACAGGTCCCAGTTAAAGCCAGTGGGGACAGTTAGGGAAGATTCCTCGTCCAATACTCCTCCAGTATTGGTAGTGGGACAGCTGGAGTATGAGGTGGGGCACATCATTGACTCTCGGTGGGTGCACCGGAACCTCCAGTATCTGATACATTGGATAGAGTATTCTCTTGTGGATCCATCATGGGTCCCGGCCAGTTCAGTGCATGCCGATCGTCTGGTGTGGGCCTTCCATGCCAGATATCCAGAGAAGCTTGCGGGTCCAGTGGCCCGGTGGACAGGGTTATTGCCTTGCCCTCTCAGGGTTAATTGTTGTGGCCTTCTTTTGGATCTGGGAGGGTTATTTATACCCACGCTGGACTAGGATTCTTTGTCAGTTATACTTTCATTTGGTCTGTGTGCCTAACCCCCCTGGTGTGTGTGTGCATACTGTGTTGTTTGTTAGCTTTCCATGCTTGATCTGGTCTGTTTGATCCTCTCAGCTTCTCTGCTTTGTGTTTCTATTCATTTGCTTACTCAACTTTCTGATCTCGACTTCCACTTGACTATCCTTCTATCTCTCCCTCCAGTACCTCTCTTGTCCCCTGGTTATTGACCTCAGCACATTTGACTACTCTCCAGCGCTGTTCGCCTACTTTGCACCCTGGCATCTCGCTCCTCCCCTGGCCACTCCCCCTCTGTCACATGGTTCAGGTCCTGCTTGCTGCCCAGTTAGTTCTCTGCCATTCTGCTCTGGGCTCCCTTACTGCAGAGGCTATCCCCCTGGGCAGTAGTTACACCCGAGAGCCTTGACAGAACTTGAAGATCCTGAGTTAGGGATACCTTCAGTAGGGGTCACCCTCATAAGGAAACAGTGTAAACCCAATAAGTTTCCCACAGAGGTGTTGGCAGGAGATGTTGAGGAGACCCCATCAATGCCGGAGATGGAAGTATCCCGGGGAACATTTGGGACAGCTCAGCTCCAAAATTCCCCACTGACTTGGGCATGGGAAAGGGTGATCAATATAAATGGTGTGGGTCAACAATCTGGGGCAGAGGTGGTTTTGCCATGAATAGCGGTCAACTAAGAGTTGTTATATCAGGTTGACAATATCCAGAACAAAGTAATGGAACACCTAGTAGTGCAAGTCGTATCGTTGAGCCGTTCTTGAGATTGCTCACAAACACATGCTGGATGTTGACCTAGGGGTTAAAAACATGCAAAAGTGGATTCTGCAGTAGAGATGAGCGGTGTTTGAGTCAAACTGTTCGCCAATTTCAAATTCGAGCTGTTTTGGGCGGTGTTCGAGTCGTTCGTCGAACCCGAACAATTTGCTTAAAATTTGGCTGTTCGAGTTTCTGTTCGATAACCACCAAAAGACTAGCTTGATTTGCACATTAAAACTGTTTATCATTGTTAATAGACTGTTTCAGTGTATAGTGGGCGGGGGGGGGAGGGGCAGGGGATAGATCTTTGCTGAAATAACGCCGATCTCCATTTTTTTTTCTTTCCCACATTTACAGTGGGGCGGTGCAGTCTCTCAGCTTATCAGCAGTGCGCACACACACAGCAATGTGCATGTGATGCACACAAGCAAGGGCATGTGTCATTGGCTGTGTATGTCACATGTCCTCCTTGCCCTATAAGAATCAGCCATTTATTTCGTCGCCACCATTTCCTCACTGCTGCAGCTTAGTGTTAGACGGCACCGCTGCTGCTGTGGGCGCTATACAGACTAAGAGTATTTTTTTGGAGCGAATTGTCAGAGAGATAGGTTTAAGGAGTCGGGAGGAGTTGGGACTAGTTGTAATATCAGCCCTTTTCAGGGTAGGTTACAGCAGTTCATAGCACTGTTTGCCACGGCTCCTGACGAAGCCACTACAGGTGAAAAGTGCGTCGAGGCTTCCCTCTCTGCCTGCAGTACGCCGACATTTATCACTAACATGTCTCAAAGTAACTGCACACAACTTTTGTGACACACACTGTATGCATAATTGTGTTGCCTGGACTATACTATGTGCTCCCTGTTTCTTATAATGCATAGGGTGTGATTATGGGGGTTTATTTAATCCAAGACTATGTGCACACTTAGGATTATTTACCCTAGCATGATCATCTAGCACTTGTTGGCATGTGGTCAGAGTAGGGTGCTCGGATTTTTCATGTTATCTCTAGCATTGTTTTTGCCATCTACATATGCTATCTTTTAGCTGTTGCTTTTTTCTCACACCTCTTTGTCCATATACTGTGTTTACTTATAGTATGTTGATGTATATTTAATACTTTAATAAACGACTTTTGCATATTTATCTCTATACCTCTATTCTTTCGGCACAGACCTTTGGTCAATGACCATTTCATCATTAAGTATGATCTTTTAGATCTAGTTTTACTAGTTATCATTAGACCTGTCTGGTGCGTTTAAGGTTGTTTTAGGTTTATATGGTTTGGCCTAGAGGTATGCCCCCTGTTGGCCGAGAGGGCACTATTGTTTAGGTGTTTTTTCTGTTTGCCAGGCAGGTCTGTGCCAGTGCTATGCAAGTGTTTGTCACAGCATTTGGTCTTTTGGGCTAGTAGCATTGTCTGATAGCCATCTGAATAGCCCGCCTGTGAAGCTAGCTACACCGCCTGTGTATCTCAATTTTTACTGCATCTAAGGCTGGTTTCACACTTGCGTTTCAAAACGCATGCGTTTAAAAAAAAAAACGCATGGTGAAAAAACGCATGTAAATACGAGTTGGCGACTCTGGGTTCAGCACCTGTTCACACTTAGTCTATGTTTGGATGCGCCGGTCAGGTTTTTGAAATGTATTCTTTAGCCTTCTGATCGTGCACTCCGCCTCCTAGCTTCAGGTGTTTTAATTACAGCAGGTCCAATACCCCTCCACAGAGAGAGAGAATTTTAGTCTAAGAAGAGGTTTCACATGTACCCATTCAGATGGAGACGTTTATTCTCAGCGAGGTAAGGCAAGCGTAGGACCTGGTATAAGAGAGATGCCGTAAAGGGGCTACCAGGTACACATAAAATTGGCCATTTTTATGCGCTAAAAGCTCTCATTTTTCATATTTCTAGTGCAGTAATGCAGTTCAAATTTCGTGTTTTCAAGTTTGCATGTTTTAGCGCTGCAGTGTGCTGCCTTATTTACTTAACTATATACGAGTTGGCGACTCTGGGTTCAGCACCTGTTCACACTTAGTCTATGTTTGGATGTGCGGGTCAGGTTTTTGAAATGTATTCTTTAGCCTTCTGATCGTGCACTCTGCCTCCTAGCTTCAGGTGTTTTAATTACAGCAGGTCCAATACCCCTCCACAGAGAGAGAGAATTTTAGTCTAAGAAGAGGTTTCACATGTACCCATTCAGATGGAGACGTTTATTCTCAGCGAGGTAAGGCAAGCATAGGACCTGGTATAAGAGAGATGCCGTAACGGGGCTACCAGGTACACATAAAATTGGCCATTTTTATGCGCTAAAAGCTCTCATTTTTCATATTTCTAGTGCAGTAATGCAGTTCAAATTTCGTGTTTTCAAGTTTGCATGTTTTAGCGCTGCAGTGTGCTGCCTTATTTACTGAGCATAATGTAGACCCTCGTTCCAAAACTGTAACTCCTGTTGGTGGAGACAATGAGGAAGATGATCTGGGGATTTATTATGATGGAATATAGGCTGAACTGGATGGACAAATGTCTTTTTTCGGCCTTACTAACTATGTTACTATGTTACTATGATGAGCCTGAGATACCTGATTGGAACAAAAACTTGACTTTTCGGTCGAGGCAGGAAGAGGTTGGCTCTGAGGAAGACGGGTGTGAGAACACACAGGATGATGATGACGAGGTTGTAGACCCCACTTACTGTCAACCCCCAGTCCGCCAGTCCATGAGGTCAGCAGAGGAGGTGGAGGAGGATGCTAGAGACGAGTCTAATGACGAGGTAACGGTGCGTCTCCTGGACAGAGACAGAGTAATGGAAGCACATCAACAACTACATCCTCAAACCCAACTGTGCCTCAGACCAGAAGTCATGGTGGCTCTTCAGGTCGCGCGGGCTCTAAGCCTTGCATAGCCTGGGCATTTTTTGACATCGCAAAGGATGACCCAACTCATGTTGTCTGTAAGATTTGTCAACAAAATCTCAGTAGAGGCCAAAAAATCACTAGCTTGAATACTTCATGCATGAACCGTCACATGGATATGAGGCATAAGTTGCAGTGGGAAGCTCACTGTGCTACAATGCGGCCTAGTGGGCCGGGTCAACCACCGTCTGCCCCATCAAGTGCATCCGCGTCCTCTTCATCCTCTGTGACTGTGGGGACAGCAGTCGTACATGGTTTTGGATGCAGACCTTCCACCTCTTTACCCGCAACAGCCAGCGTGATTGGCAGGTCGTCAGGACATTTGCAAGTGGAAACACCTGCTGGTGTTGAGCGCTCTCCGACATTAACACCACATTTTGATCAAGGCAACATAACATCTCCGCCTGCACCTTCCTCACAGATCAGCAGTTTGCCGGGGACACCCTACTCAACTCCATCTAAGCACGGCAGCCAGCCCTCAGTCCCTCAGATGTGGACAAGTAAAATACCATTTCTTCCTAGCCATGACAAAGCTAAGAGGTTGAATTTCTCCATCTGCAAGCTGTTGGCTCCAGAAATGCTGCCTTTCCGCCTGGTGGACACAGAGGATTTTTGAGACCTTATGTCTGTCGCAGTGCCCCAGTACCAGATGCCCAGTCAACAATACTTCTCAAAGAAAGCTGTGCCTGCGCTACACCAGCATGTCGCACACAACATCCCCGCTTCCTTGAGAAACTCTGTGTGTGACAGTTTGCATTTCACCACAGACACTTGGACGAGTAGACATGGACAGGGGTGTTACATGTCGGTGACTGGGCACTGGGTAACTACGGCGACATCAGGAGAAGGGGCTGCTGTCCAAGTCTTGCCGTCGCCACGAGTTGCTCGTCGATCCTCTGTATCTAGAAGTTCCTCCACTGCTTCTGCCTCCTCAACCTCCTCTCAGTCCTCCACCTGCACCCAAAGCCTGTCTGGTAATGCCACCCACGTTGTAACTGCACAGAAGGAATCCTGCACACCTCCTCACTATGCTGTCACCAGGGCTCAACGACATCAGGCAGTGTTTACATTTAAATGTCTGGGAAATGTGAGTCACACAGCTGAGGAGTTGTGGTCAGCTCTGGAGACCGAGTTCCATCAATGGTTGTCTCCACTCAACCTGCAGCCAGGGAAGGCTGTGTGCGACAATGCTGCAAACCTGGGTGCGGCCCTTCGCCGGGGCAATGTCACACACGTGCCTTGTATGGCTCACATTTTGAACCTGGTTGTCCAGCAATTTTTATCCCACTTTCCAGGACTAGATGGGCTTCTGCAGAGGGCACGGTCGCTGTGTGCTCACTTCCGCCGTTCGCATCCCGCAGCTCGATGACTTGCGTCTCTACAGAAGTCTTTGGGCCTGCCAGTTCACCAGCTGAAATGCAATGTACCCACACGGTGGAATTCAACTCTGCACATGTTGCAGCGACTGTGGCAGCACCGACGAGCCCTGGTGCAATATGTTATGATGTATAGCCTGGGCCAACGAGATCAAGAGGTGGGGCAAATCATGCAGCAGGAGTGGTCTCAGATCAGGGACCTATGCACCCTTCTGCACAGTTTTGAAATAGCGACGAAGATGTTTAGTGCTGACGATGCCATTCCGGTGATTTACATGCTGGAGCACACCTTACACAGTGTTCGGAGTCAGGTGGTGGAACAAGAGGAGGAGGAGGAGGAGGAACAGGAGGAGTCGTATGCGGAAGGGATCATATCTCCAAGGTCAAGAAGGTTGGCAGCACCAAGGTGGCTGGCATTAAAGGCTGGGGGAGAGGGATTACCGAGGGCGCATGGTAGCAGCCAAACTGTTGAGGAAGGTGCAGGAGGCGAGGAAGAAGTGGAGGACGAACTGGCGCTGGGCATGGAAGACTCATCAGATGAGGGAGACCTTGATCAAATATCTGTTGTGCAAGGTTGGGGGGAGAGGGCTGACGAAGGAAGCATGATTCTCACCTCGCCACCACCAAGACAACAAGGACTTGGTCCTCCTGGATGCGCAAGACACGTGAGTGCCTTCTTGCTGCACTACCTGCAACATGACCTTGGATTGTCAGAATCCGAAGTAATGCTGACTAGTGGGTTGCCACACTCTTAGATCCCCGGTACAAAAGCAAATTTGGTGAAAAAATTCCTGCCATAGAAAGGGATTCACACATGCAGGAGTATCAGCAGAGACTGTTACAGAATCTAACATCTGCTTTTCCACCAAACACCAGTGGTGCACGTAGTGAATCTCTGAGTTCTAACTTGCCAACCGTGGGACTATCGAGTCATCACTCAAACCATAACAGTAACATCATATCTGGTGGTAACAGCAATTTTTTTCCAATCGTTTCAAATTTTTTTTAGACCATCCTTTGCAAGGCCACAGGAGACAAGAAGTCTGACGCACAGCTAACGCCTAGAGAGGATGGTACAAGAGTATCTCCAAGTTAACATCGATGCCATGACTGTGGAACTGGACCCTTGCTCATTTTGGACTTCCAATCTTGAAAAATAGCCTGAGCTCGCCACTCACGCCTTGGAGATCTTGTCATGCCCCGCAGCCAGCGTTCTCTCTGAACGTGTGTTTAGCGCTGCTGGTTCTGTGCTGACAGATAAGCGCACGCGGCTGTCCAGTGACAATGTAGACAGACTAACGTTCATCAAGATGAACAAATCCTTGATCCGCAAGGACTTTTCTACCCCTGTGTCATCTTGGGGAGACTAAAAGCTTGATGATTTTTGAAAATCACCTCACCAACCGTTTAAAAAAAACTCTGGCGAAGTTGATGCCACTTAAGTGGTGTCTGTGGCCAAATTTTTGGAAAAATGGAGACTCTTTTATTTAGTCCCCTTGCTGAGTTTTACATGACGTTGCCATCATCAATTCCAGGTGGGTGGGGTTGTCTGCAGAGTTACTTCCTCATACTATGGCCTGGGATTCAGAGGTCTGCTCCAAAGCTTCAGTGTCTGCTAGTCAGCAGAGTAGCCCAGCCACCCACTGCCTGTTTACCTAAGTACTATTTTTAGCGGCATCTGGCCCAGGAAATCCTTTTGGGCCTAGTAGAATTTGGTGCTTTTCAGCAGCGTACTTCACCCATGAAGCAAGCTACACCGCCTGTTTACCTAAGTACTATTTTTTAACGGCATCTAGCCCAGGAAATCCTTTTGGCCCTAGTAGAGTTTGGTGCAACTCAGCAGCGTACCCCACCCATGAAGCAAGCTACACCGCCTGTTTACCTAAGTACTATTTTTTAACGGCATCTAGCCCAGGAAATCCTTTTGGGCCTAGTAGAATTTGGTGCTACTCACCAGCGTACTTCACCCATGAAGCAAGCTACACCGCCTGTTGATCTAATTACTAATTTTTAACTGCATCTAGCCAAGGAAATCGTTTTGTACCTAATAGCATTTTATGCTACTCAGCAGCGTACCCCACCCATGAAGCAAGCTACACCGCCTGTTTACCTAACTACTATTTTGTAAAGGCATCTAGCCTAGGAAATCCTTTTGGGCCTAGTAGAATTTGGTGCTACTCAGCAGCGTACTTCACCCATAAAGCAAGCTACACCGCCTGTTTACCTAACTACCATTTTGTAATGGCATCTAGCCCAGGAAATCCTATTGGGCCTAATAGAATTTGGTGCTGCTCAGCAGCGTACTTCACCCATGAAGCAAGCTACACCACCTGTTTACTTAAGTACTATTTTTTAACAGCATCTAGCCCAGGAAATCCTTTTGGGCCTAGTAGCAATTTCTGCTACTCAGCAGAGTACCCCACCCATGAAGCAAGCTACACCGCCTTCTTTCTTTCTCAATCTAACCCCTCGGCTCTGGGGTGTCCACTCTCCCTCCAGCTCTCTCCTTCTCACAGGCGGACTACTGCGTGTTTTCACACTGTGGCGAATCTTTTGGGCCCAGGCATAAGAAGTCGTCGAGGTAATGGATAATATGTGCCGCCTTACAAACGTCCATGATGACACATTTGAGGAAGCAACTAAACGCCTCAAATAGTGAGCAGGATATGGAGCACCCCATGGGCAAACAGCGATCTATGCAGTATGCTCCTTCACAGAAGCAGCCCAATGGGAGGACACTAATCGGAGGCACAGGTAGTTACCGGAACGCCCCCTCAATGTCTGTTTTGGCCATTAGGGTGCCCCTTACCAACTTCTTGACCCGCCTGATTGTCTCATCAAAGGAGGCACAGTACATAGTACTGTTCTTGGTTCCGCTTCGATGTTGTCGTTTACTGACCTGTCCCTTGGATATGACAAATGGTGGATTAGTCTGAATGTATTGGGTTCATTTTTTGGCACAACTCCCAATGGGGGTACCACTACGTCTTCTAAGGAAAGTGTTCTGAATGGACCCGCCGCCATTCTACCTATTTTTTTTGTCAAGACGTCTGGGTGTTGGGTAGAGTGAGTTTACATTTTTACTCCAGCCTTTCTTGATTTTAGAAGGGCATGACATGCCTATAGCTGTGTCTCCTCCTCCTTTTACTCCTCCACCTCTTTTCTTTTCGCATGACTACAGTGGGGCAAAAAAGTATTTAGTCAGTCAGCAATAGTGCAAGTTCCACCACTTAAAAAGATGAGAGGCGTCTGTAATTTACATCATAGGTAGACCTCAACTATGGGAGACAAACTGAGAAAAAAAAATCCAGAAAATCACATTGTCTGTTTTTTAAACATTTTATTTGCATATTATGGTGGAAAATAAGTATTTGGTCAGAAACAAAATTTCATCTCAATACTTTGTAATATATCCTTTGTTGGCAATGACAGAGGTCAAACTTTTTCTGTAAGTCTTCACAAGGTTGCCACACACTGTTGTTGGTATGTTGGCCCATTCCTCCATGCAGATCTCCTCTAGAGCAGTGATGTTTTTGGCTTTTCGCCTGGCAACACGGACTTTCAACTCCCTCCAAAGGTTTTCTATAGGGTTGAGATCTGGAGACTGGCTAGGCCACTCCAGGACCTTGAAATGCTTCTTACGAAGCCACTCCTTCGTTGCCCTGGCGGTGTGCTTTGGATCATTGTCATGTTGAAAGACCCAGCCACGTTTCATCTTCAATGCCCTTGCTGATGGAAGGAGATTTGCACTCAAAATCTCACGATACATGGCCCCATTCATTCTTTTATGTACCCGGATCAGTCGTCCTGGCCCCTTTGCAGAGAAACAGCCCCAAAGCATGATGTTTCCACCATCATGCTTTACAGTAGGTATGGTGTTTGATGGATGCAACTCAGTATTCTTTTTCCTCCAAACACGACAAGTTGTGTTTCTACCAAACAGTTCCAGTTTGGTTTCATCAGACCATAGGACATTCTCCCAAAACTCCTCTGGATCATCCAAATGCTCTCTAGCAAACTTCAGATGTGCCCGGACATGTACTGGCTTAAGCAGTGGGACACGTCTGGCACTGCAGGATCTGAGTCCATGGTGGCATAGTGTGTTACTTATGGTAGGCCTTGTTACATTGGTCCCAGCTCTCTGCAGTTCATTCACTAGGTCCCCCCGCGTGGTTCTGGGATTTTTGCTCACCGTTCTTGTGATCATTCTGACCCCACGGGGTGGGATTTTGCGTGGAGCCCCAGATCGAGGGAGATTATCAGTGGTCTTGTATGTCTTCCATTTTCTAATTATTGCTCCCACTGTTGATTTCTTCACTCCAAGCTGGTTGGCTATTGCAAATTCAGTCTTCCCAGCCTGGTGCAGGGCTACAATTTTGTTTCTGGTGTCCTTTGACAGCTCTTTGGTCTTCACCATAGTGGAGTTTGGAGTCAGACTGTTTGAGGGTGTGCACAGGTGTCTTTTTATACTGATAACAAGTTTAAACAGGTGCCATTACTACAGGTAATGAGTGGAGGAAAGAGGAGACTCTTAAAGAAGAAGTTACAGGTCTGTGAGAGCCAGAAATCTTGATTGTTTGTTTCTGACCAAATACTTATTTTCCACCATAATATGCAAATAATATGATAAAAAAAACAGACAATGTGATTTTCTGGATTTTTTTTTCTCAGTTTGTCTCCCATAGTTGAGGTCTACCTATGATGTAAATTACAGACGCCTCTCATCTTTTTAAGTGATGGAACTTGCACTATTGCTGACTGACTAAATACTTTTTTGCCCCACTGTATATGTAGTTGTGACTTTTCCATATGTTTGTTGTGTCTTCTGAGCAGTTGGTCAGCTTTTGGACACCTTTTAAGGTGTTTTCTATGTGTTTTCCATGTGTTTATATGTGTTTTTGTTTGCCTGCTATTGGTTTCAATGGGGTTCGATGAACATTTCGTCGAACACGTCCCTGTTCGACGAACGGAACCGAACCGAACCCAAACACTAGGGAGGTGGCTAAACACTATTCTGCAGCGGTTCTTTTGGCCCAAGATTTATGTTGAGGTGCAGAGGTTTTGTGAGCCTTGCCCAGAGTGTCAGCTGACCACACCCACTGCAAATTTCCATAGTCCATTGGTTCCTCTGCCTATTATAGAGGTAATCTGAAAAAATTCTGGGGAGAGAAAATAGGGTTTTATCCAAATAAAGTAGGGGTATAGGCGTTAGATTGTGTTAACCTGACTAGTCTTCTTTTGCTCTTGCAGTATGTTACAGCTGCTGCAGATCCATGGTTTACGACATAACCTAAAATACTTTTATCCAGAAGAATTGTTTAGTGGAAATCCTCTGTGCTGCTGAGCGATTGAAGAGACGTCAGTCTATGTGTGGTTTATTAATAAATTGTGTCTTTATTCTAGGTGTTTCGAAGTTACAAGAACTTCTTCCTCAGGAAAAAGGAGCACATGTACATAGTAGATATAACGGTGGATTCTTCTAGGTACACGTTTTGAATCTAGGCGCCAAAAAGATACCACCTGACAGGTTAGGTTGTGTCAAGGTTCAATGTAAGTGTATCTGGTCTTTTTGTGTCATAAAAGCAGGATTAATAAAAATTCGCATACAATAAATTACATACGTTTGTTAATGTGAATACTTTTCTGCCCAAAGATGACAAAAGTATTCTAGGAGTGATACCTTTATTGGCTAACCAGAAAATAATATGTTTGCAAGCTTTCAGAGCACAGTGGCTCATTCTTCAGGCAAGTTTACAAATAGATTAGATTAATAAGAAAAAAGCACAACATTTAAGGAATACTACAGTAGGACATTTGTTCAGGTGGTGGTAGGTGTGGTGCCTCCTAAAAATAAGCCAAAGAAATCAAATTAGGCATTTTCTTACAAATGGAGAGGCAGTGGGAATGATGTTTTTAGTTATCTGGACTCCGTCTGGTGGACGTGTGAATTGTATCCATGTAGTGACTCATAAATCCAAGTGTTAAGTTGAGTCCTAGTGTCAAAGAATTGAACATCTTCATTAGTTTGAATTCCCAAATTTTTCTTTTTCTGTCATCCTTGAAATGACCTTTTAGTATTAAGACTTTTAAATCTGTCATACTGTGTCCAGGTCTAGAGAAATGTTTTCCCACAGGCGAGTCCATTTCATTGTGTGTGTGTGTAGATTCATCCTTGTTTGTAGTTTTTGCATGGTTTCCCCAGTATAGATACTCCCGGGGCACCTCATACATTGTATCTTGTACACCACGTTGGAGGATGTACGTGAAAAGGAACCCGCGACCTTATAGTCCTGATTTGTGCTTGGTACGCGGACTATATTTGTTTTTAATATGTGAGTACAAGTTTTGCATTTTTTCATTGTTGCATGGGAATGTGCCAGTCACTGATGGTGATGAGAGGACACTTCTGACAATGAGATTCCTTAAGGTAGGGGGCTGTTTATAGGAGAGTGGTAGTTTTGGGAATATGTCTTTCAATTTGTAGTCTCTGTGGAATATGGGTTGGAAATCAGCACCAATTTTCCTTAGGATGCTCATGTGGGGGTTATATGTGACCACAAGAGGTACCCTGTTGTTATCCTATCTCAGTTTGTAATCCAGGAGGCTGTTTCTTAGGATCCTTGTAGTCCTGTGGATCTGTTCATCTATTACCAGTGGATGGTATCCTTGTTGTAGGAATGTGTTCCTAAGTGATAGCAGCTGTAGTTCCCCTTCTTTACTGTCTGAACAGATCCGAATATACCTCAGAGTTTGACTGTAGATGATGGATTTTTTTGTGTGTCTTGGATGAAAGCTGTTCCATCTAAGATAAGCCGGACATTCGGTGGGCTTATGGTAAATTTATGTTTGTATGGCATTGTCCTTGATGTATATCGTCATGTTCAGAAAATGTATTTGGGTCTTTGAAAACTTGAGGGTGAGCTTGATGGTTGGGTGGTACTTGTTGAAGTTATTGTGGAAGGTGAGTAGATCATCTTTTGAGCCTGTCCAGATTATTAGCAGATCATCAATGTAGCGGAAGTATGCAAGAGGTTTAACATAGCAAGATGACAAAAATTCTTCCTCTGGTTTCGCCATAAATAAGTTAGCATATTGTGGGGACATTTTGCTTCCCATGGCGCTGCCCATACACTGTTGGTATAAATTGTTCCCAAAAGAAAAGTAGTTGTGATGGAGCACAAACCTGATAAATTGCAGTGCTAGTTCTGTGGCTAGATTGTTCTTTTGAAGAAAATATTTGCATGATGCAATTCCATCCTCATGAGCATTGTTGGAATAGAGACTCTACATCCATGGTTGCTAGTTTCGTGTCCTCTGGAATTGGGCCCATCGCTGACAATTTGCAAAGAATATCCGTGGTGTCCTAGATATAGCTGGATGTTTGCCTCACCAAGGGTTTCAGAATATTCTCCACCCAGCCTGAGATATTCTCAGTTAAAGTCCCAATACCAGAGATGATAGGCCTCCCAGGATTACCTTCTTTATGTATTTTAGGCAACATGTAGAAGGTACCTTTGATGACATGTGTTAGTTCCTCTGTATATTTTTTGGTCAGATCTCCCTGAAGGGGAGTGTTGTATTTTATAGCCAAGAGTTGTCTGCTTCCTGGATGTAATCTGTCTTTTTCATTATGACTACAGCTCCTCCTTTGTCTGCTGGTTTGATGATGATATTGTTATTGGCTTTTAAGGATTGTATGGATTTTCTTTCCTCCATAGTGATATTTTGTGGCACTTTATGGTGTATGTCCAAAGTGTCAGATTTGACTTTTTTACAGAAACAGTCAATGTAGTGATCCAGGGTTGGGTTGTGCCCAGGTTGCAGGGTCCAGTTTGTCCTCTTTTTCTTTTTTGCTGTGTCGTTCAAATTGTCTTGTGATGTGATATCTGCATGGTTATGAAAGAATTCTTTGAGAGTTCCTCGATATCACTACAGAACTGAGCTCTATCAAGCTGTTTTGTAGGACAGAATGTTAGTCCCTTTGATAGAACATGCATTTCTCCTGTACTTGGCTCATATTGTGAGAGGTTTACAAGAGAGAATGATGTATTAAAATGATTCTGTAAATTGAGCTTACCTTCAGCTACATTGACACCTGCTTTGTTCCTGAGTCTGTCCAGTTTCTTTTTCTTATTGATAATGAGGTGATGTTGTAAATTGTTGTAGAATTCCTGCAATGTCTCCTTGATTAGACATGAACCTGGTCCTTGTATTCGGTCCTGTAGGTAATTTATCTCTTTATGGATGGTCCTCTTCTTGTGGTAGAAAAATCCAATTAGATGATTCAGCAATCTCTCAGATGATCTGTAGCAAAGTTTCTGTGAAAAATGGTTATTGTAGGTATACTTTGTTGGATTCCTTATCATGAGGCCTTTAGGGTTTAGGTTTTCCTTCTTGCATCTGGATATAAAGAAGATGTCGCTGTTCATTTGTGCCAGTTTCTTCAGGAGGTTTTTCGAATCCATCTGTGATCGGTACATTGGGGTATCTTCCATTATCATGATGTACAATAACAAATTGTACAAATTTTATTGTGGTACTGTGCTAGCCAGAAAAATCCATGTGAATACTTTTCTGCCCAATGGTGACAAAAGTATTCTAGGAGTGATACCTTTATTGGCTAACCAGAAAATAATATGTTTGCAAGCTTTCAGAGCACAGTGGCTGTGTTAGAAGTCGAGTTTCCTCTGCTGCACAGGGGGAATCTCGATCCGTGTCTGCTGCGGTCTCCCATTCGGTATCGGCCGCAGTGGGCTCTGCTCAGCGGAGACGTCGCTCCCAGCGTCTCGCTGGGGCTGATTCGGTGCATAGGGTCACTACTGCCTTTTCTGGCTTTCCTATGGTACCCTGCACTGATCTGCGGCGAGCGAGCCTCTCTGGGACTAAGTCCTTGTTTACTCACACTGAGCATGCCCAGGGCAGGGTCTCCCATTGGAGGTCGAGGGCCACATGTTCGGTCACATGCTCAGGTGCTGCAGTACATTCCATTGGTCTTTCTGGAAGGTCCTGAAAGGGCAAAACATGCTCAGGTACTGCAGCACTTTCCATTGGTCCTTCTGTAAGGTCCTGAAAGGGCAAAAACTTCAGTAGCAGCTTCCTGTGCTGCAACTATATAAACTGTGCATGACCGCACGGCCATGCGCTAGTATCGTCTGTTGCTATATGCTTTGCGCCAATGTGGTCATGTGTTTGTATGTGTTCAGGGACCCGGCTGAAATAAGCCCCTAGAATGCTGGCACCTCCGGCGAGGAGATTGTGTATAAGTGCGTTCAGGGACCCGGCTGAAATAAGCCCCTAGAATGCTGGCTCCTCCGGCGAGGAGATTGAGTATGCATGCATGACCACTCACTGCTCACATCTGGGTAGTTGGCCTGTGCCTCTGTGAAAGTCTAACAGGGCACAGAGCTCACCTCTAGCGGTTACTCTGTGAAGCTAACAGAGTTAGTATATACCGCCATATAGAGCCACCATTATTTAGCAGCAGGTACTTTCCTGCACGGTGGATCCCGGGTTGCGAACGCACCAATTCCTTTTAATAAACAATATATTTGGTGCGTTCCGCCAACCCTAACAGGCTGCTTCTTCAGGCAAGATTACAGATAGATTAATAAGAAAAAATCACAACATTTAAGGAGTACTACAGTAGGACATTTGTTCAGGGGGTGGTAGGTGTGATGCCTCCTAAAGATATGCCAAGGAAATCAAATTAGGTATTTTATTACAAATGGAGAGGCCGTGGAAATGATGTTTTTAGTTATCTAGAGTCCGTCTGGTGGAGGTGTGAATTGTATCCATGTAGTGACTCATAAATCCAGGTGTTAAATTGAGTCCTAGTGTCAAAGAATTGAACATCTTCATTAGGCCGGAGTCACACTACAGCGAGATACGGCCGAGTCTCGCAGGTTGAAACCAAGCTCTGACACCGGCACTCCGGAGCGGAGCGTGCAGCTCCATGTATTGGTATGCGGCCGCACGCTCTGCTCTGGAGTGCCGGTGCCAGAGCTTGGTTATAGCCTGCGAGACTCGGCCGTATCTCGCTGTGTGTGATCCCGGCCTTAGTTTGAATTCCCAAATTTTTCTTTTTCGGTCATCCTTAAAATGACCTTTTAGTATTAAGACTTTTAAATCTGTCATACTGTGTCCAGGTCCAGAGAAATGTTTTCCCACAGGCGAGTCCATTTCATTCCTGATTGTGTGTCTGTGTAGATTCATCCTACTTTGTAGTTTTTGCATGGTTTCCCCAATATAGATAATGTACTTCCAGGGCACCTCGTAGTCTTTATTATGTACACCACATTGGAGGATGTACATGAAAGGAAATCCATGACCTTATAGTCCTGATTTGTGTTCGGTACGCGGACTATATTTGTTGGTAATATGTCAGTACAAGTTTTGCATTTTTCATTGTTACATGGGAATGTGCCAGTCACCGATGGTGATGAGAGGACACTTCTGACAATGAGATTCCTTAAGTTAGGGGGCTGTTTATTGGAGAGAAGTGGTAGTTAAAATGGTCCAAAAAGGATTAAAAAGACAAAAAGAAGAAAAAAAAAAAATATATATATATATATATTTATATTAAAAATTCATAGTAGTTTTGCTCTGGTCTAGAACCCTTGTTATATTTGTTAAAAAAACATGTTCAATGTCCTGCTTCGCTACCTTGCCAACTATTCTGTCTGATGTTGGTTGGTTAGTATGGGTGAGAGCTCATTTAGACCAGAGACAAATTTCCAACTTGTGTTCTAATGAATTACTGATATTTAAAACTTTAATACAGATCATTATTAAAAGGCAAATATTTTTTCTTATGTTATATATCTCTAAAATATGTTACTTTTTACTTAATTTGTGCTGTTTTTATTACTACATTTTCTGCAGATTCAATGGTGCACCATCTGGCTCAGGATGAGCAAACTGCTAGAAGCAGGAACTTGACTATAGCAGTCAGGTAACAGTTAACATATAACAGCTATTATATGTTATATGCAGCGTTGGACTGGAGTACCTTGGGCCCACCAGAGAAAAATCATTCTTGGGGCCCACCATGCAGTTTAAAAATACCACACAGGATAGATCCTCTATATACCACATCACACACGAGAGCTGACAGATCCTCTATATACCACATCACACACGAGAGCTGACAGATCCTCTATATACTACATCACACACGAGAGCTGACAGATCCTCTATATACTACACCACACAGGAGAGCTGACAGATCCTCTATATACTACACCACACACGAGAGCTGACAGATCCTCTATATACTACACCACACACGAGAGCTGACAGATCCTCTATATACTACACCACACAGGAGAGCTGACAGATCCTCTATATACTACACCACACACGAGAGCTGACAGATCCTCTATATACTACACCACACGGGAGAGCTGACAGATCCTCTATATACTACACCACACAGGAGAGCTGACAGATCCTCTATATACTACACCACACACGAGAGCTGACAGATCCTCTATATACTACACCACACAGGAGAGCTGATAGATCCTCTATATACTACACCACACACGAGAGCTGACAGATCCTCTATATACTACACCACACAGGAGAGCTGATAGATCCTCTATATACTACACCACACACGAGAGCTGACAGATCCTCTATATACTACACCACACACGAGAGCTGACAGATCCTCTATATACTACACCACACAGGAGAGCTGACAGATCCTCTATATACTACACCACACAGGAGAGCCGACAGATCCTCTATATACTACACCACACGGGAGAGCTGACAGATCCTCTATATACTACGCAACACACAGGAGAGCTGACAGATCCTCTATATACTACACCACACAGGAGAGCTGACAGATCCTCTATATACTACACCACACAGGAGAGCTGATAGATCCTCTATATACTACACCACACGGGAGAGCTGACAGATCCTCTATATACTACACCACACATGAGAGCTGACAGATCCTCTATATATTACACCACACAGGAGAGCTGACAGATCCTCTATATACTACACCACACGGGAGAGCTGACAGATCCTCTATATACTACACCACACAGGAGAGCTGACAGATCCTCTATATACTACACCACACACGAGAGCTGACAGATCCTCTATATACTACACCACACAGGAGAGCTGATAGATCCTCTATATACTACACCACACATGAGAGCTGACAGATCCTCTATATACTACACCACACGGGACAGCTGACAGATCCTCTATATAATACACCACACACGAGAGCTGACAGATCCTCTATATACTACACCACACAGGAGAGCTGACAGATCCTCTATATACTACACCACACACGAGAGCTGACAGATCCTCTATATACTACACCACACACGAGAGCTGACAGATCCTCTATATACCACATCACACACGAGAGCTGACAGATCCTCTATATACTACACCACACACGAGAGCTGACAGATCCTCTATATACCACATCACACACGAGAGCTGACAGATCCTCTATATACTACACCACACGGGAGAGCTGACAGATCCTCTATATACTACACCACACACGAGAGCTGACAGATCCTCTATATACTACACCACACAGGAGAGCTGACAGATCCTCTATATACTACACCAGACAGGAGAGCTGAGAGATCCTCTATATACCACACCACACAGGAGAGCTGATAGATCCTCTATATACTACACCACACACGAGAGCTGACAGATCCTCTATATACTACACCACACAGGAGAGCTGATAGATCCTCTATATACTACACCACACACGAGAGCTGACAGATCCTCTATATACTACACCACACACGAGAGCTGACAGATCCTCTATATACCACATCACACACGAGAGCTGACAGATCCTCTATATACCACATCACACACGAGAGCTGACAGATCCTCTATATACTACACCACACGGGAGAGCTGACAGATCCTCTATATACTACACCACACACGAGAGCTGACAGATCCTCTATATACTACACCACACAGGAGAGCTGACAGATCCTCTATATACTACACCAGACAGGAGAGCTGAGAGATCCTCTATATACCACACCACACAGGAGAGCTGATAGATCCTCTATATACTACACCACACACGAGAGCTGACAGATCCTCTATATACTACACCACACAGGAGAGCTGATAGATCCTCTATATACTACACCACACACGAGAGCTGACAGATCCTCTATATACTACACCACACACGAGAGCTGATAGATCCTCTATATACTACACCACACACGAGAGCTGACAGATCCTCTATATACTACACCACACACGAGAGCTGACAGATCCTCTATATACTACACCACACAGGAGAGCTGACAGATCCTCTATATACTACACCACACAGGAGAGCTGACAGATCCTCTATATACTACACCACACAGGAGACCTGACAGATCCTCTATATACTACACCACACGGGAGAGCTGACAGATCCTCTATATACTACACCACACAGGAGAGCTGACAGATCCTCTATATACTACACCACACAGGAGAGCTGACAGATCCTCTATATACTACACCACACGGGAGAGCTGACAGATCCTCTATATACTACACCACACAGGAGAGCTGACAGATCCTCTATATACTACACCACACAGGAGAGCTGACAGATCCTCTATATACTACACCACACGGGAGAGCTGACAGATCCTCTATATACTACACCACACACGAGAGCTGACAGATCCTCTATATACTACACCACACACGAGAGCTGACAGATCCTCTATATACTACACCACACACGAGAGCTGACAGATCCTCTATATACTACACCACACGGGAGAGCTGACAGATCCTCTATATACTACACCACACAGGAGAGATCACAGATCCTCTATATACTACACCACATAGGAGAGCTGACAGATCCTCTATCTACTACACCACACGGGAGAGCTGACAGATCCTCTATATACTACACCACACAAGAGAGCTGACAGATCCTCTATATACTACACCACACACGAGAGCTGACAGATCCTCTATATACTACACCACACAGGAGAGCTGACGGATCCTCTATATACTACACCACACAGGAGAGCTGACAGATCCTCTATATACTACACCACACAGGAGAGATGACAGATCCTCTATATACTACACCACATAGGAGAGCTGACAGATCCTCTATATACTACACCACACGGGAGAGCTGACAGATCCTCTATATACTACACCACACAAGAGAGCTGACAGATCCTCTATATACTACACCACACAGGAGAGCTGACAGATCCTCTATATACTACACCATACAGGAGAGCTGACAGATCCTCTATATACTACACCACACGGGAGAGCTGACAGATCCTCTATATACTACACCACACGGGAGAGCTGACAGATCCTCTATATACTACACCACACAAGAGAGCTGACAGATCCTCTATATACTACACCACACGGGAGAGCTGACAGATATATATATATATATATATACATACATCTCTATATACTACACCACACAGGAGAGCAGTAATGTAGGTCCACTATGTGTAGTAAAATACTTACCGGTGGCCATATTCCACTGCAATGAAGACACAAGCAACGACACAGCGGCAGAAGACGGCGACTGCTGCGTATTTTATTACACACAGGGAAGCTTTCTGTTGGGGGCGAGACATTGTTGTTATTAGTACAATTTTGGGATAGATGTAATGTTTTCATCATTTGTTATAGCTTTTTTTGTGGAATTGTAGCGAACAGAAAAAAGGACATTTGGCATTTGTTTCTTTTTACGGTGTTTTCTGATCAAGTTAATAGTTTTTATAATTTTATCGATCGGACTTTTCTGAACCCAGCAATACCAAATATTTGTTGTTTTTTATTTTTAAAATATATTTATTTTCAATGGGATAAAAAGGGTGATTTGAACTTTTAGGAGTTTTTTTATTTTCTTTTTACTTTTCACTGGTACAGTTAGCCCCCTTTGGCTATGTGCACACGTTGCGGATTCTCTGCGGATCTGCAGCGTTTTTTGCGGTGTAGAAACGCTGCAGATCCGCAATTGATATACAGTACAATGTAAATCAATGGGAAAAAAAATGCTGTGCACACTTTGTGGAAAATCCGCTGCGGAAACGCTGCGGTTTAAAAGAAGTAGCATGTCACTTCTTTTTTGTGAAACTGCAGCGTTTTTGTACCCATTCCATTATAGAAAACCGCAGGGGTAAAAAGCGCAGCAAATCCACAAGAAAACCACAGCAAAAATGCAAAAAAAACGTTGCGGAATTGCACAAAAAAATGCGACAAATCCGCAGGTGCGTTTTCTGCCAGGAGAGGCTGAATCCGTACCATATATTCCTAAGCCTAATCCGCAACATGTGCACATAGCCTTCGAGGACATGAAGATGCGATCATCCGCTCACATGTGCTAATATATACAGTGATGCCACAGCATTCCTGCATATAGAAGAAATTATGGTCTCCTTTAAAGCTTGGCTACAGGAACCCATCGGCGACCCACGATCACCTCATGGGCACCAATCGATGAGAGAATGATACGCACACATGCTGGCGTGTGTTATATGCTGCTGTCAGAGATTGACACTGGCATTTAACACGCGCCATACATGTAAGGCTGATGTCGTAAGGGTGTTAATCACCTGAGGACCCCCTTCACCACTGTGTCACCCAATATCCTATGGGCCCCCTCCCCCACTGTTTCACCTCTAATTTCCTATGGGCCCCCTCCCCCACTGTGTCACCCAATATCCTCCTCCCCCACTGTTTCACCTCTATTTTCCTGTGGGCATGCTCAGAGAGTGAAAGGGAAGCCACAGTAAGGCTATGTGCACACGATGCGTATTTTGCTGCGGATCCGCAGTATTTCCGCAGCTGCGGGCCCGCAGCAGTTTCCCATGCGTTTACAGTACCATGTAAACCTATGGGAAACAGAGAACGCTGTGCCCATGCTGTGGAAAAAACCGCGTAGAAACGCAGCGGTTTACATTCCGTAGCATGCCACTTCTTTCTGTGTTTTCCGCAGCGGTTTTACAACTGCCCTTACGGAAAACCGCAGTTGTAAAACCGCAGTGGAAAATGCAGAAAAACCGCGGTAAATCAGCAGCGGTTTTCCACTGCGGATTTATCAAATCCGCTGCAGAAAAATCTGCAGTGGACCCAGAATACATGTGCACATAGCCTAAAATAGAGGTAGGGGAGGGGGCCCACAAGAAAATTAGAATATCACTGTGGGCCCCCTTCCCTGTGTCATCTTTAGGATGCATGGGGCCCCCTCCCCTAACTGCCTCTGTGGCCGGAGATCTACTCAGGGTGCCAGCATCATAGAGTTATGTACTTACAGTCACACTGACTGCAGCCATCAGACTCCATCTGCTCCACTGCCATGCTGTATGCTGCCTGCTTGGGTAGGACTGCTGACCAATCACAGCACAGCTCCTTGCCTGAGCTGTGCTGTGAGCTCACACAAAGAAAACTAACGCTGATTGGCTGAATTACAGCCAATCAGCGTATACACTGCTGCCCAGGGCATTTTTGAAGAGGAGCAGAGCCGTGGAGCACAGGAAACAGGTGACTGCGGGTCAGCTGTGTGTGGTGTCTCCTCTCAGCCTCACAGTCAGCTGTTTCTCTGACTGTGCTGGCTGGAGTGAGGGTCGGCACTCTGCACACACAGCTCTCCTGGCAGAGGAATGGCAGCGGCAGCAGGTGATGTGAAGGAGCGGCTCCTGCACTTCCCATCACCTGTGCAGTCTGCCAGCCGCTGCGATGCCGGCTATACAATGCGGTGCCGGCTGGGTTTACACTATGAGCATGATGCAGGGGCCGGGCAGGCACAAATGAGGGAGGCAGGGGCTGGGGGCGGGGCCCACTGGAGGATTGTCCGGTGTCCCGGTGCCCCAGTCCGACCCTGGTTATATGTTAACCCCATGACTCACAATCACCATTTGTGTCACCTTCTGTGCATGTTATCAGGCCAAAATCACCAGGGTATGTGAACTTTTGATCAAGGTCATTTGGATGTTTTGGGTTGTCATTATGATTTAAAAAGAGAAAACACATTAGTTTGACAATAAATGGCTTCACCCAACCACTAACCATGAGTGGATAAAAAGTTTTGGTGTTATTATTCATATGCTCTGAAAAAGGCCAAGAAAGCAAAAATTCTCCCGGGGTGTGTAAAGTTTTGAGCACAACTGTATAAGCTGTCATTTGAAGTAAATAAAGTGCCTAGTGCTAGAGAATTGCAATACCCTGAAAAAAAGTGTTCCTCACACTCCCTGTTGATATCCTGTTAGTAGAGAAGGTACATGTAACAAGTAAATCCGAATCTCACAATAAATATAGAAAAATAATAATAGTAAATCTATGTAAACCTGTAGCGTGTACGCTAGTACAGAACATTGGGGATGGGAAACATATAAAGATAAAGTTTTGTGCCATGTCTGTGATTTGCTTTTTTTCTACAAAATTAAACAACTGAATTAACATCCTCCAAGGCCGGTGATTCCATAATTTTTGCCAGGGATTGAACTTCTACAATTACAGGTCTTAATTTATTGGAGGTTTCTGGCGTCTCCCCTGTGAGGCACTCTGTTTTTTTTTTACCTTGTTCATGTACTATGTTTTAATATTAATAAATAAAATTATATATTTTACCTTAATGGATCTCTTCATTCCCCTGGGTACATATTAGTGGTACTAGACTCTGCTACTCGTTACCCACAGGCAATTCTGCTTTGTCACACCTCAGCTAAACATATCGCCAGGGAGCTGTGTGCCATGTTCTGCTACCTTGGCTACCTAAGGAGATCCTGACAGTTGAAGGGACTCCTTTTGTGTCCAAGATGTCAAAAGAACTGTGCATGGTGATGTACCTTCCACAGACCATTGGTCTAGTTGAAAAGTTTAACAAAGAAAGTGGTCTCTAAAGGGATTGGGATATGTTACTGCTTTATTTAATGTTTGCCATTCGAGAGATACCGCAGTCTTCAACATGGTTCTCTCCATTCGAGCTTTTATAAAGTAGACATCTCAGTGGACTACTGGACGTATTCCAAAAGACGTGGGAATAGGAACCTACTCCCCATAAAAGTGTAATAGAGCACGTTGTGAGTATAAAGGACCGGATTGCAGCGGTGATATTGCAGCCTATAGTAAAACCTACTTGTTAGTTTGCAAGCAGCAGAGCAGGAGGGTTCTGTTTATGCCTGTCAGTGTGAAATGAAACACAGAGACTTGAGCCATGACTTTACCGCACCTACAGATTATAGGGTGGAGCAGTCTTCTGGCCAGTTGCGAAATGTATGATAAAAGTTGTGGATTTATTTTGTGACTTTGAAAATAAAGACGTTTATGGTGGGACACTGCCTAATTACCACACAGGCGATGAAGCCGCTGTCTTACGACATAATTTATTATGGATTTACTATTATGAGTTCCATATTTTTGTGCTCTGTCCCTCCTTCTCTCATCATTTAATTGTTCCATTTCTCTATCTGTTTTTGGCTTTAAATTGTTTTGCCCTAGCTTCTTGCTATTGCCAATAAATGTATATTTTGATTACTTGGTGTAGTTGATTTCTTTTTTGAATTGTATAAGTATATAGCAATATCCAGGTATCCAGTACATTTGATATGTTGGAGCCATAAATGACAATAACAAACTGACATGTGGATTCTCCCGCACAGGATGCCCTTGTTGTTGTTTGTTTCCTCTCCAAATCAATAGTCAATGGTGATAGCAGTGGAGGTGGTGATGATGTCTCAGCCATGTGTTGAGATCATCCCGCAGGAAGTACTACAGTATTGTGAACTTCTCTCCTTCCTAATGGTGTGAGTGCAATCCAGGTATGAATAATGCAGTTTCCTTTTTATAGAAGTCATCTTATATTAGGAAGCAAAGTGGCTCAGTGGTTAGCACTGAAGCCTTGCAATGCTGGGGTCTTGTGTTATGAACAGGTGATTCAGAACCACAATGGACCTAGTGGTTAAGAGCACACAAAGTGACCTGATAGTTACTAACATAAGACGAGCTCTGAGACGTGGGAACTCTGCTGACCGCAATCCCTAATCCTATCATACCACACTAGAGGTAGCCGTGGATTGCGCCTAACGCTCCCTATGCAACTCGGCACAGCCTGAGAAACTAGCTAGCCCTGAAGATAGAAAAATAAGCCTACCTTGCCTCAGAGAAATTCCCCAAAGGAAAAGGCAGCCCCCCACATATAATGACTGTGAGTTAAGATGAAAATACAAACACAGAGATTAAATAGATTTTAGCAAAGTTAGGCCCGACTTACTGAATAGACCGAGGATAGGAAAGATAGCTTTGCGGTCAGCACAAAAACCTACAAACAACCACGCAGAGGGGCAAAAAGACCCTCCGCACCGACTAACGGTACGGAGGTGCTCCCTCTGCGTCTCAGAGCTTCCAGCAAGCAAGAAAAACCAATATAGCAAGCTGGACAGAAAATATAGCAAACAAAAGTAACACAAGCAAAACTTAGCTTATGCAGGGCAGACAGGCCACAAGAACGATCCAGGAGAAAGCAAGACCAATACTGGAACATTGACTGGAGTGTTATGAACAGGTAATTCAGAACCACAATGGACCTTGAAGTTCAGAGCACACAAAGTGACCTGACAAATACAAATCAGACACTGATGGAGCATTAGAAAGTCCGAATGGCATAACCAGGTACTCAAAATGGCCTTCGGGCGTATTAAATGCTGTTTTCCATTCATCGCCCCGTTTGATACGCACAAGATTATACGCACCACGAAGATCTATCTTGGTGAACCAACTAGCCCCCTTAATCCGAGCAAACAAATCAGACAGCAGCGGCAAGGGGTACTGAAATTTGACCGTAATTTTATTTAGAAGGCGGTAATCAATACAAGGTCTCAGCGAACCATCCTTCTTGGCCACAAAAAAGAAACCCGCTCCCATTGGCGACGATGACGGGCGAATATGACCCTTCTCCAAAGACTCCTTCACGTAACTCCGCATAGCGGCGTGCTCAGGTACAGATAAATTAAACAGTCGACCCTTAGGAAACTTACTACCAGGAATCAAATCGATAGCACAATCACAATCCCTATGCGGAGGTAGGACATTGGACTTGGGCTCATCGAATACATCCCGGTAATCAGACAAGAACTTCTTTGACCTCAGAAGGGGTGGATGATGAGATAGACAGAAATGGAACATCACCATGTACCCCCTGACAACCCCAGCTGGACACAGACATTGATTTCCAATCTAATACTGGGTTATGGACTTGTAGCCATGGCAACCCCAACTCGACCACATCATGCAGATTATGCAACACCAGAAAGCGAATATCCTCCTGGTGCGCAGGAGCCATGCACATGGTCAGCTGGGTCCAATACTGAGGCTTATTCTTGGCCAAAGGCGTAGCATCAATTCCTCTCAATGGAATAGGACACTGCAAGGGCTCCAAGACAAACCCACAGCGCCTAGCAAACTCCAGGTCCATCAAATTCAGGGCAGCGCCTGAATCCACAAATGCCATGACAGAATAGGAAGACAAAGAGCAGATCAAAGTAACGGACAAAAGAAATTTCGACTGTACCGTACCAATGGTGGCAGACCTAGCGAACCACTTAGTGCGCTTAGGACAATCGGAGATAGCATGAGTGGAATCACCACAGTAGAAACACAGCCCATTCTGACGTCTGTGTTCTTGCCTTTCAGCTCTGGTCAAAGTCCTATCGCACTGCATAAGCTCAGGTTTATGCTCAGATAATACCGCCAAATGGTGCACAGATTTACGCTCGCGCAAGCGTCGACCGATCTGAATGGCCAAAGACATAGACTCATTCAGACCAGCAGGCATAGGAAATCCCACCATGACATCCTTAAGGGCTTCAGAGAGACCCTTTCTGAAAATAGCTGCCAGCGCAAGTTCATTCCATTGAGTGAGCACGGACCACCTTCTAAACTTCTGACAATAAATCTCTATCTCATCCTGACCCTGACACAGAGACAGCAAATTTTTCTCTGCCTGATCCACTGAATTAGGTTCGTCGTACAGCAATCCGAGCGCCAGAAAAAACGCATCATTATTACATAATGCAGGATCTCCTGGCGCAAGGGAAAATGCCCAGTCTTGAGGGTCGCCACGTAACAAAGAAATAATGATTTTAACTTGTTGAACTGGGTCACCAGAGGAGCGGGGTTTCAAAGCCAGAAACAGTTTACAATTATTTTTAAAATTCAAAAATTTAGCTCTATCTCCAGAAAATAACTCAGGAATAGGAATTTTAGGTTCTAACATAGGATTCTGAACCACTAAATCTTGAATGTTCTGTACTCTTATAGTGAGATTATCCATCAAAGAGGACAGACCCTGAATGTCCATGTCCACACCTGTGTTTTGAACCACCCTGATGTAAAGGGGAAAAGAAAGACAGAACACAGTGCAAAGAAAAAAAAATGGTCTCAGAACTTCTCTTTTCCCTCTATTGAGAAGCATTAGTACTTTGGGCCTCCAGTACTGTTATGAACAGGTAATTCAGAACCACAATGGACCTTGAAGTTCAGAGCACACAAAGTGACCTGACAAATACCAAAAACATAGGACAAGCTCTGAGACGTGGAAACTCTGCTGACCGCAATCCCTAATCCTAACACACCACACTAGAGGTAGCCGTGGATTGCGCCTAACGCTCCCTACATATAACGACTGTGAGTAAAGATGAAATACAAACACAGAGATTAAATAGATTTAGCAAAGGCCCGACTTATTGAATAGACCGAGGATAGGAAAGATAGCTTTGCGGTCAACACAAAAACCTACAAACAACCACGCAGCGGGGCAAAAAGACCCTCCGCGCCGACTAACGGTACGGAGGTGCTCCCTCTGCGTCTCAGAGCTTCCAGCAAGCAAGAAAAACCAAAATAGCAAGCTGGACAGAAAATATAGCAAACAAAAATAACACAAGCAGAACTTAGCTTATGCAGGATAGAGAGGCCACAGGAACGATCCAGGAGGAAGCAAGACCAATACTAGAACATTGACTGGAGGCCAGGATCAAAGCACCAGGTGGAGTTAAATAGAGCAGCACCTAATGACTTAACCTCATCACCTGAGGAAGGAAACTCAGAAGCCGCAGCCCCACTCACATCCACCAGAGGAAGCTCATAGACAGAACCAGCCGAAGTACCACTCATGACCACAGGAGGGAGCTTGACCACAGAATTCACAACAGTCTTGCATCCCACCAAGGCCAGTATCTACAAGAGGTTTGTGTGTTCTCCCTGGGTTTGCGTCGGTGTCCTCCAGGTACTCCAGTTTCCTCCCACACTCCAAATACATACTGATAAGGACCTTAGATTGTGAGCCCCATCGGGAACAGCTATGATAATGTCTGTTAAAGGCTGTGGAATTAATGGTGCTATATAAGCAAGTAAAATAAATAAGACCTGCTTTCTGACCAATTACTGCAGCGGGTCAGGGGATCAATACTCGGTAATTTTCAGCAGACGATGGGTGTTCCCAGCGCCCTATTCAAATCACTTTTGTGCTATGACAGTTTTTGAATTTTTTTTGGATTTAGTGCTCTTATACTGGATTCCTCATATACTTTAACCCCCAGGGAGTCTTTCTGGACTTAATGCTTCGATGATTTGATTATCCTTCTACCGCACATCTCTACCTGGCCCCTTGGGCTTAGACCTGGATATTTTCACTCTGTATTAATTACATGATTTTGTTATTGACCCCAATTCTCTGGTTGTTACCCAGATAGCTGGGCCCTCTTACCCTAACCCACTTCACTGGCCACCATTACTTTTGTGGATGCAACTTAGGGGTGACATCTCTATACAAAGATGAAAGGTGAATATCAGAGAACCTTTGCACCCTGCTAAGAGCAAAGTCTGTATGGTAATAGTGTGAAATCTTCTGTTTACGCGATGGCCATTGATAATCATGTTATTAAAAATGTTTTTTCTCATGCAAATAGTAGGGTTTTAGTACACCACAAATCTGTACTAGACTTGTGTGACTGTGAGCTTTAAACATAGTGTCAGTAGAGTATTTTTAAGCAGAAATCTTTTATATTAAGTCTTCTCATTGTATTTTTAAGAAAATGCTGATGGAATGTTAAATTTACTGTGGCTTTATATACAATATGAGTGGTATTAATAAAATCAGTACTTGCCTGTCATAATGCCATGCCATTAGGGAAACGGATGATAAATGAATGGAGATATGAACGTATGGCGATATGGGCCAAAATTAGATTATCTTTTATTGCTTGAAGCTGGCACTAGCTAGTACATAGAAAGCATTTTTCAACTTAAAGATGTAAACCATGAGCTAAGCCCAGACATTAATCAAAGAACCTTGAAGGTGGTTGAGAGGAAACAATTAGAAGTGAAAGCTACATTCAACTTTGAACTGCAGCCAATTAGTATCCAACCTTGAGTTCTAAATTGCATTTGAATTGGATCAATAAATTGCACATAAACACCACATATTCAGCTTTACTGTGCGTATTTACCAGCAGGACTCTCACTCTAATCTTCTAAGAACAAGCAGCTAATATTGTAATAGAATATAGAAAATGGAGAGAAATATCTGTTTAAAGGGAAATAAATTTCACACTTAGTATTATTTCTCCCTGGTTCCACAAATATTGTTCATTTTTCTAAGACTATTTTCACATAATAAACTTACCTGGAGCAGCCAGTGCCAGGCAGCAGCTGCCAAGGCAAACAGGATCATGGGGTGCATTAAAAGAGGTCTGGATACACATGATGAGAGCATTATACTGCCTCTGTACAAATCCCTAGTTAGACCGCACATGGAGTACTGTGTCCAGTTTTGGGCACCGGTGCTCAGGAAGGATATAATGGAACTAGAGAGAGTACAAAGGAGGGCAACAAAATTAATAAAGGGGATGGGAGAACTACAATACCCAGATAGATTAGCGAAATTAGGATTATTTAGTCTAGAAAAAAGACGACTGAGGGGCGATCTAATAACCATGTATAAGTATATAAGGGGACAATACAAATATCTCGCTGAGGATCTGTTTATACCAAGGAAGGTGACGGGCACAAGGGGGCATTCTTTGCGTCTGGAGGAGAGAAGGTTTTTCCACCAACATAGAAGAGGATTCTTTACTGTTAGGGCAGTGAGAATCTGGAATTGCTTGCCTGAGGAGGTGGTGATGGCGAACTCAGTCGAGGGGTTCAAGAGAGGCCTGGATGTCTTCCTGGAGCAGAACAATATTGTATCATACAATTATTAGGTTCTGTAGAAGGACGTAGATCTGGGGATTTATTATGATGGAATATAGGCTGACCTGGATGGACAAATGTCTTTTTTCGGCCTTACTAACTATGTTACTATGTTACATGTCTGACATTCCCAGTCAGAGTACCGACCATAATGTTTGGATCAGCCACGGGTCTCCTGACCTGAGCTCAACAACTCATAGGTATATATAAGGCTGTGGAGTTTGGGTCAGAAGACCTGCAGCCGGTCCAGGCATCAAGGTCCGTAGCCGGACGTGAAGATTGGATGTGTGAAACCAGTGTAAGGCCACTTCACACTTTGTATTTTATGGTCCATACAAACCAGCTGCAGATCTCTTAACCTTAACTTGACAGCCTATGCATATATGAGTCTGTCAAGGAAACCCACGGCTACTTCAAGCATTGTGGTCCATAATGGGATGTGTACAACATGCCTAATGGTAAAACAGTAAAAACAGAAATTTACATATTCTGCCACTTATATTAGTTGAAATGCAATATGAAGAAAGAATTTATCTTTCTTTTTTTGTTTGCTTTCCTTCTAATTAACAGGAAATAAAAAAATATTGACATTTTTAGCTTAAGGTGAGAAAACTTTTTTTGGTGGCGTAGTAGAGCCATTGAGGGCCAGTGCGTTAAATCTGAGATCCAGACCAGCCTGAATGAAACATTACTGTGTACTTATTGGATATAGCCTGTTCACACTATCTTCGTGGCCTACAATTGTTGCTTGTTGCAGCCATGATGACTATGATCAAATATGATCAAATAGATCACCATGAATCCTGACATATAGCATAGAGTAAAGGCCTACATATACATTAGATGAAAGTCTGCTGGACCAGTCCGACTCTTCCCTGACTGTTGATATTGGTGGAGGGGAAAGATTTGACAGTTTGAATTTCAATGCTCCATACTTTTTCCCCCCTCTTCTCTCTTGATTGAAAACACACAAATCCTCATCAGAGCTGAGCATTCATGTGTATGGAAGTGTCAGACAAGACATTCAGCTGACACCTTTTTCATGTATATAGCCAGCTTTACTCATACACAAGAGTGATAGGAAATGTTTTCAAGGGCCCCTCCAACCATCCATTTAATTTACACTAGAGTTTCTCTCTTATATGGTAAAGTGGTCTTTGGCCTTCTCTACTGCACAAGGGCCCCAGTGTAATCAGTGTATCAAAACTCTGCACATCTTATACACAAATCTGGTCATCAAGTCACTGTTTATGGGCAACAATGAAAACCTGAATGACTATATACTGTATAAGGTATTTAGTCATCATTTAATACATGCAGACAAATCTGAATGATCAGTTCATTTTGAACACAAATGACAGTGTACCATGCACATATGTTGTCATTTTGGTTGTATTTACATGCTCTGAGTTCAGGATGTTAAATGGGCGTTATCGGAAATATTGGGTAAAATGATGGGCACTGAATGATCGCTAATAGATTAATCTGTCCCCATGCAGTATCATGTTATCAGCAGCACATCATCAGTTTTCACCAGGCGTTGTGCTGCTGAGAACAATGATTTTTGTTCCAGCATAAACAATCCAATCACTCGATGAATATGCAGCATTTTGCTTGTTAAGTATACTATACCCAATAATCCTACACATAGTATAATACACCCCATAGTCCTCCACATAGTATAATGTGCCCCATAGTCCTTCACAGACTATAATACACTTCCCATAGTCTAATACACTCTCCATAGTCCTCCATATAGTATAATATGCTCCCCATATCCTCTCTGTAGTATAATGCACTCCCCATATCATCCCTATAGTATAATGTACCCGTTATACTTCTCCACATAGTATAATGCATCCCATAGTCCTCCATATTGTATAATGCACCCCAAGTCCTCAATATAGTACAGTACACTCCTCATAATATAATGCACCCCATGTTCCTTCATATAGTATAATGCTTTCCTTGATACAGTATAATGAAAGTCCCATATAGTACATATAGTATAATGCACTCACCATGGTTCTTGATAGTATGGCATAATGCAGTCCCCATATAGCATATTGCAGCTCCCATATAGTACATTTAGTATAATGCAACCCATAGTCCTCAATGAAGTATAATGCAGCCCCCTCATAGAGTATAATGCTGCACACCTCAGAATATAATGCAACCCCCATAGAATATAATGCAGACCCTCCCATAGAGTATTAGAGTATAATGCAGCCCCCCACACACAGTATAATGCAGCCATACACACACTATAATGCAGACCCACAGTCCACCAGTATAATACACACACTATAATGCAGCCCCACAGTCCAGGAGTATAACATACACACACAGTATAATGCAGACACACAACCAATACTTACCTCTCCCTGTTCCCCCAGGGCTCTGGCTTCTGCAGCACATCTCATCAGCTCCACTGCTTGCACAGCGTGGCGGACGATGAAGTGACATAATGGCACGCCCACTGCGTCAAAGGCAGAGGTGGAATGATGGGAGAGGGAGTGTGAAATTTGATCTGCTAAGTGAGCCAGCAATCATAGCAATCCTTTAGTGTCTCTGCAGAACAATATGCGATCTGTGCTAAGGCCAAACTTAACTACCGCTGGAGCGCCCTGCCCTGTTTGTTCCTGTGTAGCATCTGCTTGTGCCTCTCCACTCTTCCCCTTCCTCCCACCATGTGGGAAAGCTGGCTTACTCACCACCCCAGCCACAGCAGCATCCCCGGAAGCTGTCCCGTCCTCCTATGTGCGTGATGCACTGGGTTCTGGCAGTGTGCTGCCCTGCTCTTAAAGGGGCAGCTCGTGCACATATTAAAATGCCCGAGTGGAGTTTAATATTAGTTATTTTGGTGTGTGCAGCTATATATTGCCAGGACCCCTGTCCTAGTCTGTTAACCCCTTCATGACCCAGCCTATTTTGACCTTAATGACCTGGCCGTTTTTTGCAATTCTGACCAATGTCCCTTTATGAGGTAATAACCCAGGAACGCTTCAACGGATCCTAGCGGTTCTGAGATTGTTTTTTCGTGACATATTGGGCTTCATGTTAGTGGTAAATTTAGGTCAATAAATTATGCATTTATTTGTGATAAAAACGGAAATTTGGCGAAAATGTTGAAAATTTCGCAATTTTCACAATTTGAATTTTTATTCTGTTAAACCAGAGAGTTATGTGACACAAAATAGTTAATAAATAACATTTCCCACATGTATACTTTAAATCAGCACAATTTTGGAAACAAATTTTTTTTTTGCTAGGAAGTTATAAGGGTTAAAATTTGACCAGCGATTTCTCATTTTTACAACGAAATTTACAAAACCATTTTTTTAGGGACCACCTCACATTTGAAGTCAGTTTACGGGATCTATATGGCTGAATATACCCAAAAGTGACACCATTCTAAAAACTGCACCCCTCAAGGTGCACAAAACCACATTCAAGAAGTTTATTAACCCTTCAGGTGCTTCGCAGCAGCAGAAGCAACATGGAAGGAAAAAATGAACATTTAACTTTTTAGTCACAAAAATTATCTTTTAGCAACAATTTTTTTAATTTCACAATGGTAAAAGGAGAAACTGAACCACGAAAGTTGTTGTCCAATTTGTCCTGAGTACGCTGATACCTCATATGTAGGGGTAAACCACTGTTTGGGCGCACGGCAGGGCTTGGAAGGGAAGGAGCGCTATTTGACTTTTTGAATGAAAAATTATCTCCATCATTAGCGGACACCATGTCGCGTTTGGAGAGCCCCTGTGTGCCTAAACATTGGAGCTCCCCCACAAGTGACCCCATTTTGGAAACTAGACCCCCCAAGGAACTTATCTAGATGCCTAGTGAGCACTTTAAACCCTCAGGTGCTTCACAAATTGATCTGTAAAAATGAAAAAGTACTTTTTTTCACAAAAAAAATTTTTTCGCCTCAATTTTTTCATTTTCACATGGGCAACAGGATAAAATGGATCCTAAAATTTGTTGGGCAATTTCTCCCGAGTACGCCGATACCTCATATGTGGTGGTAAACCGCTGTTTGGGCACACGGCAGGGCTCGGAAGGGAAGGCGCGCCATTTGACTTTTTGAATGGAAAATTCGCTCCAATTGTTAGCGGACACCATGTCGCGTTTGGAGACCCCTGTGTGCCTAAACATTGGAGCTCCCCCACAAGTGACCCCATTTTGGAAACTAGACCCTCCAAGGAACTTATTTAGATGCATATTGAGCACTTTAAACCCCCAGGTGCTTCACAGAAGTTTATAACGCAGAGCCATGAAAATAAAAAATAACTTTTCTTTCCTCAAAAATGATATTTTAGCCTGGAATTTCCTATTTTGCCAAGGGTATTAGGAGAAATTGGACCCCAAATGTTGTTGTCAAGTTTGTCCTGAGTACGCTGATACCCCATATGTGGGGGTAAACCACTGTTTGGGCGCCCGGCAGGGCTCGGAAGGGAAGGCACGCCATTTGGCTTTTTAAATGGAAATTTAGCTCCAGTCATTAGCGGACACCATGTCACGTTTGGAGAGCCCTTGTGTGCCTAAACATTGGAGATCCCCCAGAAATGACCCCATTTTGGAAACTAGACCCCCAAAGGAACTAATCTAGATGTGTGGTGAGGACTTTGAACCCCCAAGTGCTTCACAGAAGTTTATAACGCAGAGCCATGAAAATAAAATAAAAAATTATTTTCTCAAAAATGATCTTTTAGCCTGCAATTTTTTATTTTCCCAAAGGTAACAGGAGAAATTTGACCCCAAAAGTTGTTGTCCAGTTTCTCCGGAGTACGCTGATACCCCATATGTGGGGGTAAACTACTGTTTGGGCACATGCCGGGGCTCGGAAGTGAAGTAGTGACGTTTTGAAATGCAGACTTTGATGGAATGCTCTGCGGGCGTCACGTTGCGTTTGCAGAGCCCTTGATGTGGCTAAACAGTAGAAACCCCCCACAAGTGACCCCATTTTGGAAACTAGACCCCGAAAGGAACTTATCTAGATGTGTGGTGAGCACTTTGAACCCCTAAGTGCTTCACAGAAGTTTATAACGCAGAGCCGTGAAAGTAATAAATACGTTTTCTTTCCTCAAAAATAATTATTTAGCCCAGAATTTTTTATTTTCCCAAGAGTTACAGGAGAAATTGGACCCCAATATTTGTTGTCCAGTTTCTCCTGAGTACGATGATACCCCATGTGTGGGGGTAAACCACTGTTTGGGCACACGTCGGGGCTCAGAAGGGAAGTAGTGACTTTTGAAATGCAGACTTTGATGGAATGGTCTGCGGGTGTCACGTTGCGTTTGCAGAGCCCCTGGTGTGCCTAAACAGTAGAAACCCCCCACAAGTGACCCCATTTTAGAAACTAGACCCCCCAAGGAACTTATCTAGATAGTGCTGAGCACTTTGAACCCCCAAGTTCTTCACAGACGTTTACAACGCAGAGCCGTGAAAATAAAAAATCATTTTTCTTTCCTCAAGATGTTTTAGCAAGCATTTTTTTATTTTCACAAGGGTAACAGGAGAAATTGGACCCCAGTAATTGTTGCGCAGTTTGTCCTGAGTATGCTGGTACCCCATATGTGGGGGTTAACCACTGTTTGGGCACACGTCGGGGCTCGGAAGTGAGGGAGCACCATTTGACTTTTTGAATACAAGATTGGCTGGAATCAATGGTGGCGCCATGTTGCGTTTGGAGACCCCTGATGTGCCTAAACAGTGGAAACCCCTCAATTCTACCTCCAACACTAACCCCAACACACCCCAAACCCTAATCCCAACTGTAGCCATAACCCTAATCACAACCCTAACCCGCAACACACCCCTAACCACAACCCTAACCCCAACACACCCCTAACCCTAACCACAACCCTAATTCCAACCCTAACCCTAAGGCTATGTGCCCACGTTGCGGATTCGTGTGAGATTTTTCAGCATCATTTTTGAAAAATCCGCGGGTAAAAGGCACTGCGTTTTACCTGCGGATTTACCGTGGATTTCCAGTGTTTTTTGTGCGGATTTCACCTGCGGATTCCTATTGAGGAACAGGTGTAAAACGCCGCGGAATCCGCACAAAGAATTGACATGCTGCGGAAAATACAACGCAGCGTTTCCGCGTGGTATTTTCCGCACCATGGGCACAGCGGATTTGGTTTTCCATAGGTTTACATGGTACTGTAAACCTGATGGAACACTGCTGCGAATCTGCAGCGGCCAATCCGCTGCGGATCCGCAGCCAAATCCGCACCGTGTGCACATGGCCTAATTCTAAAGGTATGTGCACACGCTGCGGAAAACGCTGCGGATCCGCAGCAGTTTCCCATGAGTTTACAGTTCAATTTAAACCTATGGAAAACAAAAATCGCTGTACACATGCTGTAGAAAAACTGCACGGAAACGCAGTGGTTTACATTCCGCAGCATGTCGCTTCTTTCTGCGGATTCCACAGCGGTTTTACAACTGCTCCAATAGAAAATCGCAGTTGTAAAACTGCAGTGAAATGCGCAGAAAAACCGTGGTAAATCCGCAGCGGTTTAGCACTGCGGATTTATCAAATCCGCAGCGGAAAAATCCGCAGAGGACCAGAATACGTGTGCACATACCGAAACCCTAACCCTAACCCTAGTTCTTACCCCAACCTTAGTGGAAGAAAAAAAAAATCTTTATTTTATTATTGTCCCTACCTATGGGGGTGACAAAGGGGGGAGGGTCATTCAGTATTTTTTTTATTTTTCATCACTGCGATATGTTTTATCGCATGATCAAAATGCACTTGAAACGGAATCTGCCGGCCGGCCATTTTGAAAGATGGCGGCGCCCAGGAAAGAAGACGGTAAGTATGATGGGGTGGGGAGGAGGAGCACGGGGGGGTGGATCGGAGCATGGGGAGGTAAATCGGAGCACGGGGGGGTGGATCGGAGCACGGGGGGTGTATTGGAGAATCGGGGGGTGGATCGGACTGCAGGGGGGGTGGATCGGACTGCAGGGGGGGTGGATCGGAGTGCAGGGGGGGTGGTTGGAGCACGGGAGTGGGATTGGAGCAGGGGGGTGAGCGGACAAGAGCACGGGGGGGTGCGGACAGGAGGACGGAGGGGAGCGGAGCAGTGTAAATGACAGATCGGAGGGCTGGGGGGGGCGATCGGTGGGGTGGGGGCACATCAGTGTTTCCAGGCATGGCCGATGATATTGCAGCATCGGCCATGGCTGGATTGTAATATTTCACCAGTTATAATAGGTGAAATATTACAAATCGCTCTGATTGGCAGTTTCACTTTCAACAGCCAATCAGAGCGATCGTAGCCACGGGGGGTGAAGCCACCCCCCCTGGGCTGTACTACCACTCCCCCTGTCCCTGCAGATCGGGTGAAATTGGAGTTAACCCTTTCACCGGATCTGCAGGGACGCGATCATTCTGTGACACAGCATATGCGTCACAGGTCGGATTGGCACCGACTTTCATGACGCATACGCTGTGTCACAGGTCGGGAAGGGGTTAAAGTTATTCCCATATCCTGTGCTCCCATCAGCCTTAATATACAGTACGTGCAGAATTATTAGGCAAGTTGTATTTTTGATCACATGATACTTTTTATACATGTTGTCCTAATCTAATCTGTTCAGGCTTGAGAGCCAACTACCAATTAAGTAAATCAGGTGATTTGCATCTCTGTAATGCGGAGGGGTGTTGTCTAATGACATCAACACTCTATATAAGGTGTGCTTAATTATTAGGCAACTTCCTTTCCTTTGGCAAAGTAGGTCAGAAGAGAGATTTGACGGGCTCTGAAAAGTCCAAAATTGTGAAATGTCTTGCAGAGGGATGCAGCAGTCTTGAAATTGCCAAACTTTTGAAGCTTGATCACCGAACAATCAAGCTTTTCATGGCCAATAGCCAACAGGGTCACAAGAAGCGTGTTGGGCAAGAAAGGCGCAAAATAACTGCCCATGAATTGAGGAAAATCAAGCGGGAAGCTGCCAAGATGCCATTTGCCACCAGTTTTGCCATATTTCAGAGCTGCAACGTTACTGGAGTATCAAAAAGCACAAGGTGTTTGATACTTAGGGACATGGCCAAGGTAAGGAAGGCTGAAAAATGACCACCTTTGAACAAGAAACATAAGATAAATCGTCAAGACTGGGCCAAGAAATATCTTAAGACTGACTTTTCAAAGGTTTTATGGACTGATGAAATGAGAGTGACTCTTGATGGGCCAGATGGATGGGCCAGAGGCTGGATCAGTAAAGGGCAGAGAGCTCCACTCCCACTCAGATGCCAGCAAGGTGGAGGTGGGGTACTGGTTTGAGCTGGTATCATCAAAGATGAACTTGTGGGACCTTTTCGGGTTGAGGAGGGAGTGAAGATCAACTCCCAGACCTACTGCTAGTTTCTGGAAGACAACTTCTTCAAGCAGTGGTACAGGAAGAAGTCGGTATCGTTCAAGAAAAGCATGATTTTCATGCAGGACAATGCTCCATCACATGCCTCCAACTACTCCACACCGTGGCTGGCCAGTAAAGGTCTCAAAGAAGAAAATAAAATGACATGGCCCCCTTGTTCATCTGAACTGAACCCCATAGAGAACCTGTGGTCCCTCATAAAATGTGAGATCTACATGGAGGGAAAACAGTCCACCTCTCAGAACAGTGTCTGGGAGGCTGTGGTGGCTGCTGCACGCGATGTTGATCGTAAACAGATCAAGCAACTGACAGAAGCTATGGATGAAAGGCTGTTGAGTGTCATTATAAAGAAAGGTGGCTACATTGGTCACTAATTTTTTGGGGATTTTGTTTTTGCATGTCAGAAATGTTTATTTCTATATTTTGTGCAGTTATATTGGTTTACCCGGTGAAAATAAAAAAGTGAGATGGGAATATATTTGGTTTTTATTAAGTTGCCTAATAATTCTGCACAGTAATTGTTAACTGCACAAACAGATATCCTCCTAAGATGGCCAAATCTAAAAAAGTCTTTTGGGTTGATTGAGAACATAGTTATTGATCAATAATAAAAATAATCCTCTAAAATACAACTTGCCTAATAATTCTGCAAGCAGTGTACTTTGCCCGTGTTCCTGTGATTCTAATCCTGAAACCGAATCTGCGGTACCTATCTCCGAATCCTTGGTCCTGTTGTGGCCAGTCCTTTGTCCGTTGTCCCTGGTCCTAATGCGGGCCGCTCCAGTACTGTTCCTGATATCTATGGGTGTGAACAAGAATCTACTGAGCTATAAGACAAAAAGACGGATGGCACCGCCAGTACTGCTGATTCCTATGCTGTCAATGTCATACCATACTTCAGGCTTAGCCGTATGACCCCGGGTGCTAGTCTAGGAAAACATAGTGTCATAAATCCTCCAAAAAAAAGCAGATAGCACTCACCGGTCTTTTGTAGAAATTCTGCTCTTTATTTGTAATTAAAAAAGCATGTTGGCCAGGGGAGTGAGGACGGGAGTGGAAGCATTAGCAGGCGCGAAACGGCCGTCATCAAGCTTCTGCCCACTCCCATCCTCACTCCCCCGGCCAACATGCTTTTTTACTACAAATAAAGAGCGGAATTTCTACAAAAGACCGGTGAGCGCTATCTGCTTTTCTTTCGAGGATTTGTGAAAAAGAATCTATCTTCTATATCCAAGCTGTGTCTACAGTCCGTCTCCAGTTCCAGCTAGTCAGTGACCTTGGTCACGTCTCCCTGTGTCAGCGAACCCGACCCATTGGATCAGCAGCTGCAGTATCGACGCCCGCCTAGGAGTGGTACCTGGCTGCTACCTGCAGTCCAGTCTGCCTCCACTCTCAGAAGCTCCAGCGAACACCAGGTAGCCGCTTAGCAACTCAAAGGTTTCTGGTTTCTCTTCTGCAGTTCTCTAAAAGCTGAGCTCTGTATAATCCCACCCACAACAATGATTAACAGATTTTTGTGTACATTGTATATAGGTAGAAAGCTGCTAATCAGTGGTTGGGGTGTGGATGGACTACATAGCAGCAGGTTTAACACCTTAGAGACCGCCGATACGCCTTTTAATGGCGGCCGCTAAGGGTACTTAAACCACAGCGCCGTTAATTAACGGCGCTGTAGAAAAAGTAAATAGCGCTCCCCAGAGTCAGATTTTCTCCGGGGTCTCAGCTGCCGGGGGTAGCCGAGACCCCAGAGAACATGATTCGGGGGGGTTTTTACCAACCCCGCATTTGTGATCGCCGGTAATTAACCGTATACCGGCGATCGCAAAAAAAAAAACGCGATTTCTTTTTAATTTCTCTGTCCTCTGATGTGATCGCACATCAGAGGACAGAGAAATGGGGTCCCAGGTAGCCCCCCAATACTTACCTATCGCCCCCGATGCTCCTCGTGGCTCCCGATGGGCGCCGCCATCTTCAAAATGGCGGGCGCATGCGCAGTGCGCCCGCCGGCCGGCACGGGAGAATCTTTGGGGTCTCGGCTGCCGGGGGTAGCCAAGACCCCAAAGAACATGGTTTTACCGACCCCTGTTTTGCGATCGCCAGTAATTAACTGTTTACCGGCGACCGCAAAAAAAAAAAAAAAAAAAAGCAAAGTGTAATTCTCTGTCCTCTGATGTGATCGCACATCACAGGACAGAGAAATAGGGGGATTCGGGGACCCTATCATACTCACCGGTGTCCCTGGGTCCTCCTGCTGCTCCTCCTGGCTGCCAGGGAAAAGAAAATGGCGGGCGCATGCGCAGTGCGCCCGCCATCTATCGCCATCTGCCGGCAGGCAGGAGAAGAGCTGTTGGGGCTAAAATTAGGGTTAGGGTTAGGGCTAGGGTTAGGGCTAGGGTTAGGGTTAGGGTTAGGGCTAGGGTTAGGGCTAGGGTTAGGGCTAAATTCAGGGTTAGGGTTGGGGCTAAATTTAGGGTTAGGGTTGGGGCTAAATTTAGGGTTAGGCTTCTTTCACACTTATGTTGGTACGGGGCCGTCGCAATGCGTCAGCCTGACATACCGATGCACGTTGTGAAAATTGTGCACAACGTGGGCAGCGGATGTAGTTTTTCAACGCATCCGCTGCCCAATCTATGTCCTGGGGAGGAGGGGGCGGAGTTACGGCCACGCATGCGCAGTCAGAAATGGCAAACGCGACGTACAAAAAAACGTTACATTGAACGTTTTTTGTGCCGATGGTCCGCCAAAACACAACTGATCCAGTGCACGACGGACGCGACGTGTGGCCATCCGTCACGATCCGTCGGCAATACAAGTCTATGGGCAAAAAACGCATCCTGCGGGCACATTTGCAGGATCCATTTTTTGTCCAAAATGATGGATTGCGACGGATGCCAAACAACGCAAGTGTGAAAGTAGCTTTAGGGCTAGGGTTAGGGTTGGGGCTAAAGTTAGGGCTAGGGTTGGGGCTAAAGTTAGGGTTAGAGTTAGGATTAGGGTTAGGGTTTGGATTAGGGTTGGTATTAGGGTTAGGGTTGGCATTAGGGTTACGCTTGGGATTAGGGTTAGGTTTGGGATTAGGGTTAAGGTTAGGGTTGTGATTAGGGGTGTATTGGGATTAGGGTTAGGTTTGAGGTTAGGGTTGAGATTAGGATTAGGGGTGTGTTGGATTTAGGGTTTTGATTAGGGTTATGGTTAGGGTTGACATTAGGGTTGTTTTGGGGTAAGGGTTGTGATTATCGTTAGGGTTAGTGATTAGGATTATGGATCGGGTTGGGATTAGGGTTAAGGGTGTGTTGGGGTTAGGGTTGGAGCTAGAATTGGGGGGTTTCCACTGTTTAGGTACATCAGGGGGTCTCCAAACATGACAGCCAATTTTGCGCTCAAAAAGTCAAATGGTGCTCCCTCCCTTCTGAGCTCTGCCGTGCGCCCAAACAGTGGGTTACCCCCACATATGGGGCATCAGCGTACTCGGGATAAATTGGACAACAACTTTAGTGGTCCAATTTCTCCTGTTACCCTTGTGAAAATAAAAACTTGAGGGCTACAAAATCTTTTTTGTGGAAAAATTTTTTTTTTTATTTTCACGACTCTGCATTCTAAACTTCTGTGAAGCACTTGGGCATTCAAAGTTCTCACCACACATCTAGATAAGTTCCTTGGGGGGCCTAGTTTCCAAAATGGGGTCACATGTGGAGGGTTTCTACTGTTTAGGCACATCAGGGGCTCTCCAAACGCGACATGGCATCCGATCTCAATTCCAGACAATTCTACATTGAAAAAGTAAAACGGCGCGCCTTCACTTCCAAGTTCTGCGGTGCGCCCAAACAGTGGTTTACCCCCACATATGGGGTATTGGCGTATTCAGGAGAAATTGCATAACAAAATTTATGGTTACATTTCTGTTTTTACACTTGTGAAAATAAAAAAAATGGTTCTGAATTAAAATGTTTGCAAAAAAAAGTTAAATGTTCATTTTTTCCTTCCACATTGTTTCAGTTCCTGTGAAGCACGCAAAGGGTTTATAAACTTCTTGAATGTGGTTTTGAGCACCTTGAGGGGTGTAGTTTTTAGAATGGTGTCACACTTCGTTCTTTTCTATCATATAGACCCCTCAAAATGACTTCAAATGTGATGTGGTCCCTAAAAAAAAAAAGGTGTTTTAAAAATGAGAAATTGCTGGTGAACTTTTAACCTTTATAACTCCCTAAGAAAAAAAATTTTGTTTCCAAAATTGTGCTGATGTAAAGTAGACATGTGGGAAATGTTATTTATTAACTATTTTTCGTGACATATCTCTCTGATTTAAGGGCATAAAAATACAAAGTTTGAAAATTGCAAAATTTTGAAAATTTTCGCCATATTTTTTTCATAAATAATTGCAAGTAATATCGAAGAAATGTTACCACTATCATGAAGTACAATATGTTACGAAAAAACAATCTCAGAATCAGTGGGATCCGTTGAAGCGTTCCAGAGTTATAACCTCATAAAGTGACAGTGGTCAGAATTGCAAAAATTGGCTCGGTCATTAAGTACCAAATTGGCTCTGTCACTAAGGGGTTAACATGGTGGTGTGATTCAGTCACATTATTATTATTATTTACTTTTAGAGCACCATTGATTCCATGGTGCTGCACATGAGAAGGGGTTACATGCAAAACACAATTAGATATTACAATGAACAAACTACTTTACAAACAGATAAAGTACAGAGGGGAGAGGGCCCTGCCCTTACGGGCCTAAATTCTACTGAGTAACTTGGTGCATTATTCAATAACGTGGTGGTGTTATCCAGTCATTGTATATTGGTCTTATCCTGTAAGGTTGTGATGTTATCCACTCACTGTATAATAGTATTACAACTTGATGGTGTTATCTAGTCACTGTATGGTGGTGTTCTATTTTTCATGGAATAAAGGTTTTATTAATTTATGGTATGCTGGCATTCTCCGATCAAGGTACAAAGATGGTGTTTTGCAGGGCAAGACATGGCAGTGGCATTCAGTTGCGGAATACAGATGTTATATTGTGGTGCCCCTGGGTCCTGGTCATCACAGTAGCATTACTTTCCTTACGAGGAGAGTGATGTTACGTTTGGAAGCGATGAAGGATATCTTTTATCAGGTAATCACCATACACACAACATGTTCAAACTCAAGGCCACAAGGGGGAGCTTTTGATCCTATTCCTAGATGACTCCCCTGCATATGTATATATAATGGTTTTGGAGGAAAAGTTAGGAGAATTTCAGTCAAAAAGTGCCAGGAAGCAGACTGGAGCAATCTGAGGCAGGAAGAAAGTATGAGGGGCCGTGCAGCCATGAGAAAGTGCTGCAGTTCCTGGATAGAAATACAGAAGGAAAGGACATCGTTCAGTGAGAGTGAAGGAGAGCGAGGCACAGGCAAGGACACCAGGGGGAGGACAGCAGTGAGCAGACTGTCTCCCTGGCAAAGCGCAGATAACTGGTAGCTGGCACACCGAGGTTGTAAGGGACTATAGGACTTACATCAGAGACCGGCAGGACAGCTGAATTTCAAGTTACCTGACCGCCACACACACCTGAAGACACAGTAACACATAGAGCCTGGGGCATGATAGAGTCCCTGTATAAAAGGCTCGAGTTACCTGTCATACAGGTATTGTCCTATCCTATATGGGGGACAGAGAGAACAACAGTGAGGACCTTACAGTATCTTAAGCCAAAGACAGTAAGGGACTACAACACCACCACGCTAGAGGAAGGCTTTTAACTCCACTTGGTAAAGGGGACTCTGGATTCGCTTCTAAGCCGGCCGGACCCTACCTGCCCTTTGATCTGGTACCCTGGACTGTGGCTGCCTGAAGTCTTCAGTAAACCAGGTAAAGAGACTGCAAACCTGTGTCCTTGTTCTTTACTGCGCCATTCACCATCTTCCATCTACACACCGGGAGCCCTGGGGATATACTTCACCTGTGGGAAGTTACACCATCTAGCTGCCATAACATCACCCCAGAGGACCCCTTAAAGCAGCGTCGGTTCCCACTGACTGAATACCACAGGTGACGTCACGAATATAAACTTTATTCAATTATCCCTTTTACATGGGGGCCCAGGGTCACGGACATCCCCCTGTAACACCGGACCCAGTACCAGGTACCCCACGGCCCTGGCGGGCAACTCAATATGTTCAGGTGTATGCTACTATGCTTTCTTTTAAATGGAATGTATCATCAGAAAATGTTCTTTTTTTTTAACGCCATCACTTAAAAGGTTGTAAATATATGCCCATGCTAGGGTCCGCAAGGGTGGAGTGGGCTCAGGAGATGAGCCCTTTCCTTAAACGTCAGATGCTGGCTGTGTTACACAGCCACTATCTATGTCTAATACCAGGTGGCAGAGCTTGCTTAAATTGCTGCTGGTAAAGGGAATCTGTCAGTAGGATCAACCCTCCAGAGCGAACCTGAACTGTATAGCTCGGGGTTCGTACCAGACATCTAGTGTCCGTCACTGAACATGGACTTTTTACCGGTCCGGATTATTGTTCGTGTTCGAATTCTGAATAAGATTTGTTGAAAGGCTGCAGTGAAGTCAATCAGAAAGCTTTTGGCTGTGGGCACTTCCTGAACCATGACAGCTATACCATTCTTCTCTATTTAGTGTAGGGACAGGACACATCTCAAGTGAGGGACAGCATTAGACTTTGTGTGTGCCAAAAAGCCTCTTATGTGTACTCTGCTGGCGTCTCATTGAGAGTACTGTGCAACAAAACCGCATATCTGTTGGAGTACTGTGCCTTTAGGCCTCTGTATGTACTCTTCACCTCTGCAGTCATTTTGGTATGAGTGGTGTGCCTAAAAATTAATTCTACTCTGCAGCCGTCTTTTTGCGAGTAGTGTGCCTAAAAAATAGTTCTACTCTGCCACTCTGTCTGTGCCATTTGTGGGCCTAAAAATTAACTATACTCTACCAATGTGTCTGTGCGAGTAGTGAGCTTAAAAATTAAGTCTACTCTGCAGATGTGTGTGTTTGAGTAGTGTGCCTATTAAATAATTCTACTTTGCAGCCGTCTCTTTGCCATTTGTGAGCCTAAAAAATAATTTTACTCTGCCTCTGTGTCTACACGAATATTATGCCTAAAGATAATTCTACTATGTTGCTCTGCCTGTGCCATTTGTGGGTTTAAACAATAATTCTATTCTGCAGCAGTCTCTTTGCAGCAGTCTCTTTGCCATTTGCGGGCCTAAAAAATAATTTTAGTTTACCGCTGTGTCTGTACAAGTAGTGTGCCTAAAAAAATAATTCTAGTCTGCCGCTCTGCCTATGACATTTGTGGGCCTAAAAATAATTCTACCCTACAGCCGTCTCTTTGCCATTTGTGGGCCTAAAAAATAATTTTACTCTACCGCTGTGTCTATATGAATAATGTGCTTAAAAAATAATTATTCTCTTCAGTCTTGTGTGTATGATTAGTGTGCCTAAAAAGACTCTATGAAGCTGCTTCACATTTAGCTTTATAGATGTTCCTTTCTCTGGATTGTAAGCTGTATACTGTTCTTGGTGGCAGGCCACTATTTCTACTATTCTGACTCTTCAAGGAAATATGAGTCTCTAAATCCTTAGCCATGAATGTCTTAGATAACTATATGACTGTTGTACTCACATGCAAGGTGTCCTCAGATAGTGCCAACTCAGCTATACTGAATTGTAATAAGTGTCCAGGAGAAACAGAGTAGATATTCTCTGAAATCCTGTATTAAGTACTATACAGCAGGTGGAAAGAGTAATCCCAAAAAGAGAGGTATACATGTGCATCCAAAGATGGCTACAGTAAACTGATAGTGAAGAAGGGAGGAGCAAGGGCTAACATCATCAACTACAGAAGGGAAGAAGGGACACACTTCAAAAGACAGAGCTTCTCCCTAGCAACAGCAAAATTAAAGGCATGACACAGAAAATACACAACAAGTTGTTACCTTTCATGGGACACAACAACACTGCCCACGCCACTCGGCTTAAATTTTAATTTTTAATTATTTAAATTATTTATTGTTTAATTGTCCTGCTCTTACCTCCATTTAGCTTCCTTTTGCAGCCCCCTAGCCCTGACTATGATCATTTTACAGCCATTTTAAGGCACTGAAGTTCGGGCTCCCCTTGACATCTATTGGGTTCGTGTTCAGGGTCAAGTTTGGATGCCGATTCGAACTTTGAACTACAGTTTGGCCCAATGCGACAATCTGATGTCTTGTTCCAGAGAAATCCACATTTGTCTTATATGTAAATGAGCTGTTAAGATCCATGGGTCAGACACTGATCTGCATGAGAATATACCTCGAGATCTTATTTAAGGGAGCATTACCATTGTGAACCAAGTAATACCTGATACTTTGCTCTCATAATCTGATGATACATTCTTGCAGATGGCTTAGGATTGCTGATCCTGCAGACAGATTCCCTTTAACCATTGTAGTGCAGTGGTATCCGCGCTGTTCAGTGATGAGGCAGTTACCCAGGAAAAGTTCAAAGTAAAGTCTCTTTTAATTTTCATAGTATTCACAAACAGAACATAACTCGGATCCTCTGGTTCGCAGCCGGGAAAACAAAGATAGTCCGTGAACGGTTGCCGTGGATGACTGCACCGCCATATATGCTGAGGGTGCCAGGCTTTTTGGCTCTGCTTGGCCCTGTGTTGCTTCACACAGGTAGTGCTTTGCAGAGCCGATTGTTCTGCCTGCTTGCAAGACCAAAACTGACACACCCAACCCTCTGCTGCAAGAGTTTTTACAATAACCTGTGGCCGTAGGCCACATGGAAAACCCAGCACAGTGAGGAAACAGACCAACTCCACTACCTTCCTGTAGTCCGTTTAAAAAATAAAAACCCATGACAGGTTTTCCTAAATCTGCCTTGAATAAATAGCTTGCCCAAAGCCAACACTCACTTTTATTCTGCATTGTACCCACAGCTATACCTGTGACTGCAATGCACTCCTGGGGGACACATGGCGACCCTCGCATATAATGCCGGTCACTGCCTCACACTATTTAGATGGCATTTTCAACTTCCGTCAGTGACATTTAAATTAAGTGCTAGCTTCAGTTGGCCCCAATGTATTATGAGAGCAGAAATGGCCTTCTGACGGTCCCTGTTGCTGCCATCTTGGTACTCCTGTTAAGCCCAGCATCAGGTAGTAGACTGAGATCACTCTATGTTGCAGCAATACTGTGGTATTGCAAAATATAGAACAAAAGAGCAATTGATCACAAGTTCAACTCCCCTAAGGGGACTGAAAAGTGAAATTGAAAACAATTTTTAAATACATAAAAATTCAAATCACCACCCTGTCCGCCCTCGTTAAAAATAAATTAAAAAATGAAAAGAATTTGGTATCACCTCTTCCATAAATAAATAAAAAAGGAAAATGTATTATTTCATATAGTAAATACTGTAAAAATAGAAATGATAGGATTGCAGTCTTTTGGTCACCATACGTCCCTAAAAAGACACAATGAAAAGCCATCAAAATGTCACGTGCACTCCAAATTGATATAAGTAAAACCGTCAGCTCACAGCACAAAAAAGAATTCCTCACACGGTTCAGTTACCAGAAAAATATAAGTAATACAGAACTTAGAATAAGGCAACACATAGATTTTTTTTTTCACTAACTGCTAAATTTCTTTTCATCAATCACTTAAATAAAAAATTATCATGCAAATTTAGTATCGCACAGACCTGGAGAATCATGCTTCCAATAAATTTTTATCTGGTTTTACACTTTTATATGAGCGCCACAAAAATAATGCTCAAAAATCAGCGGTGTCATAAATTTTCACCTTTTCATCCAACTTGGATTTTGTTTTCTTGTTTTCCACAATTGTAAAATGAATGGTGGTATAATAAGCAGATTGGGGTAAATAAAATTTAACTTTTAATATGTCATTTAAAATGATTTATAGACCACACAAATCACATAAAAAGTGCAAAAGTGCCATAGTGTTGTGAATATATAAAAAATAGCCGATTACCACTCAAGAACATACAAACAGGTCGGTATCTGGTTCACAGATTAACCTACAGTTAGGTCCATATATATTTGGACAGAGACAACATTTTCTAATTTTGGTTATAGACATTACCACAATTTATTTTTATACAAAACAATTCAGATGCATTTGAAGTTCTGACTTTCAGCTTTCATTTGAGGGTATCCACATTAAAATTGGATGAAGGGTTTACGAGTTTCAGCTCCTTAACATGTGCCTCCCGGTTTTTAAAGGGACCAAACGTAATTGGACAATTGACTCCAAGGCTATCTCATGGACAGGTGTGGGCAATCCCTTCATTATGTCATTCTCAATTAAGCAGATAAAAGGCCTGGAGTTGATTTGAGGTGTGGTGCTTGCATTTGGAAGGTTTTGCTGTGAAGTAAACATGCGGTCAAAGGAGCTTTCCATGCAGGTGAAACAAGACATCCTTAAGCTGCGAAAACAGAAAAAACACATTCGAGAAATTGCTACAATATTAGGAGTGGCAAAATCTACAGTTTGGTACATCCTGAGAAAGAAAGAAAGCACTGGTGAACTCATCAATGCAAAAAGACCTGGGTGCCCACGGAAGACAACAGTGGTGGATGATCGCAGAATAATCTCCATGGCGAAGAGAAACCCCTTCACAACAGCCAACCAAGTGACCAACACTCTCCAGGAGGTTGGCGTATCAATATCCAAATCTACCATAAAGAGAAGACTGCATGAAAGTAAATACAGAGGGTTCACTGCACGGTGCAAGCCACTCATAAGCATCAAGAATAAAAAGGCTAGACTGGACTTTGCTAAAAAACATCTAAAAAAGCCAGCACAGTTCTGGAAGAACATTCTTTGGACAGATGAAACCAAGATCAACCTCTACCAGAATGATAGAAAGAGAAAAGAATGGCGAAGGCGTGGTACAGCTCATGATCCAAAGCATACCACATCATCTGTAAAACACAGCGGAGGCAGTGTGATGGCTTGGGCATGCATGGCTGCCAGTGGCACTGGGTCACTAGTGTTTATTGATGATGTGACACAGAACAAAAGCAGCCGAATGAATTCTGAGGTATTCAGAGCCATACTGTGTGCTCAGATCCAGCCAAATGCAGCAAAACTGATTTGTCGTTGTTTCATACTACAGATGGACAATGACCCAAAACATAAAGCCAAAGCAACCCAGGAGTTTATTAAAGCAAAGAAGCGGAATATTCATGAATGGCCAAGTCAGTCACCTGATCTCAACCCAATTGAGCATGCATTTCACTTGTTAAAGACTAAACTTCAGAGAGAAAGGCCCAGAAACAAACAGCAACTGAAAACCACCGCAGTGAAGGCCTGGCCGAGCATCAAAAAGGAGGAAACACAGCGTCTGGTGATGTCCATGAGTTGAAGACTTCAGGCAGTCATTGCCAACAAAGGGTTTTCAACCAAGTATTAAAAATGAACATTTTATTTAAAATGATTGAATCTGTCCAATTACTTTTGATCCCTTTAAAAACAGGGTGGCACATATTAAGGAGCTGAAACTCCTAAACCCTTCATCCAATTTTAATGTGGATACCCTCAATTGAAAGCTGAAAGTCTGAACTTCATCTGCATCTGAATTGTTTTGTTAATTATTCATTGTGGTAATGTCTATAACCAAAATTAGAAAAATGTTGTCTATGTCCAAATATATATGGACCTAACTGTATATGGACCTGATCTTCTTTTACTCAGTAGCCCAGCTTAATCTTCAAGATTGCTGGGTCTGAGAACCACAGGAGATATGGCCCTAGGGTACCGTCACACAGTGGCATTTTGATCGCTACGACGGCACGATCCGTGACGCTCCGGCATCGTAACAATATCGCTCCAGCGTCGTAGACTGGTGTCACACTTTGCAATGTACGACGCTGGAGCGATAATTTCATGACGTATGTGCGATGTAGAAGCCGTTGGTTACTATGCGCACATCGTATACAATATCGTGCACACCTTTGTTACACCATGCGATCATGCCGCCACAGCGGGACACTAGACGACGAAAGAAAGTTTCAAACGATCTGTAACGACGTATGGTTCTCAGCGGGGTCCCTGATCGCAGGAGCATGTCAGACACAGCGAGATCGCTGGAACGTCACGGATATATCGCTGGAACGTCACGAATCGTGCCGTCGTAGCGATCAAAATGCCACTGTGTGACGGTACCCTACTTAACCGAGATTGTAGGGTACACATGTACACATGAATCGGGAAATTGACTAAAAAGGATCAATCCTGAATTGTTAATGAAAAATCATACACTGACTCATGCCAGTATGCATATAATTTCTAAATATAGTGATACCACCTTATAAACAATATAAAATTATATATATATGGCTTAGTCACCATATGTAGAGATGCATGTCCTATATAGGGGTAATAAAGTATAGTGGCATCTAGGCTACTTGTAATAATAGCAGCAAGAACAAGCTTTATAAGATTCGGTATATTTATTGTCTCAACACCAATATCCCATAATATTAGCATATAAAGTCCCACAGACCCGGGTAACAAACATTAGCATATACCATTATGTCATACAGTGCTTAATAATTGACCTATTATGGCATGTGATAAACTGTGCACCAAGGTGGTTTTCATCAATTTTTAAGTTGGTCCTGTTTCAATATAATAAAGGAACAATCTCACCGCCAACTGCAGGTTGAGTTTCCAACTGTTTAAAGGTCCATGTGTTGTATCAAGTGGAACCTACACTGGTCTATTCCAGGCATGCTTATCCTCATTAGTGATTCATCAGGGGAGGGAAGGACATACAAAACTATGCCCAGGGTGAACTACTGCTCAAAAAGCAGCCGTGTCATATATTTTCACCTTTTCATCCAACTTGGATTTTTTTTTCTTGTTTTCCAAAATGGTAAAATGATTGGTATTCATCAAATTACAACTTGTCCTGTACATATGGGTATGTCATCAGAAAAATCTAAAGTTCTTGGAAGAAGGAGTGTTAGAATTTTTCTTTCATTTGTGTTGTAGATTTTAACAGGTTAATTTATCCCATCAATTTTCATATATTAATTAAACTTTTAGAAAGAAAGGAGACGTTAAAGGCTTTAATTAAAACATAAATGCCTGAAAGACTGTTTGTAAAAAAAAAAAAGCTTGCTCCTAATCATTTTCATATCCCTGTGTAAAGATAAGTAGCTACTGAACGACGGAGCGACAAACTTCAAAATGCTTGTTTGTTGCTAATTGTATCTTTTACGTGTATATTACAGTCATTTGTCACCAACACATCCTCTCTTGTTAACAGGATTCTGCTGGTGACAATAAAGGATACTACGGGTAGAAAACAAATGTACCAAAGTTCATTCATATGGAATCCCCATAATAACTGTGGCATGTTAAGGGGAGTAAACAAGAGTAGGTTTTTAATTCGCTTTGCTGAATTGAAAAACTTCTTTTGACAACTTTGAATAGTAATTGAAACTGGATATCCTTTTCAACTCACTTAATTAGATGAGAATCAGCATTTTTTTTTAAATTTTAACTACAAAACATATAATTACTTCTTAATCTCATTGGTTTTATAGCTGTTTTGGTTCTAAAAATATATAAGAAAGTATTATAAGTGTATGAGATAAAAGGCTAATTCTTCGTCTGTCTAATCAACACTAATAGATACATTTTGGCCTATGGCTGTAGATCGAATTCTCCAGGATTCACATAGAATTCTGAAGTTTCCTTTGATATGTGTGGTGACAAGCTGTTTAAAGGTCATACCTTGAAAGTTAAACTCTAACTATTGTGCAGTACTAAACTTTTCCTCGTTTGGGAAATTATATTGTACAGAAGTTAACATTAAAGCATGCTAGGTCAGTATAGGTTTCTGAGAAGTACAGTTCAGAACATGATTCTCCTCTATTCTTAGAATCTATTTTTTTGTCTCTTAGATACCATATCACGATTTATAATTCTGTTTTTAACTAGAAAAGTTCTTTGCCTTAGGTAACAGAATAACTTAAAGAGGTGTTTCCAAAGTTGACATTTATCATCTATCCACAAGACAAGTATCCCCTGCTTCACCTAACTTTATGACCACAGTAGGGAGGAATGCAATGTGTCCTGCCACTACATTCATTGATAAATGGGTTGTCTGGAACTATTTTACTTTATTCACTTTGGCTCTAAAATCTAGCAGTCAGGTAGTTGTTAACACAGGTAAGTACCTGCTTGTTCTACCTGGCACCAGCTCAAAGCGAACACTGACCGCTCCTGCCAGCAATTCAGCTGCTCCACATCAACAGAACAGCTCTTTCTCTTCTTGGCTGCTTTGTTGATGGGGCATGACTCTGAACATCATGCAGATTGACAGCCGGCTCCCCGCAGTTAGGCAGCAAGGAGTTTCGGTCAATCAGCATTTCATCATCAGGCATGCCCCATTTACAGAGCAGAGCAGAAGAGGAACTACTGCTTTGTCGATGTGATGTCAGCAGAAGCCACAGAATTGCTGGCAGGAGTGGTCTGTGACTGCTCTGTGCCAGCAGAGATCGGTGACTGGTACAACAGGCAACTGCAACTGTTGGTTAGTTCTGAAGCCTGTAGTAAAAATATTAAATACCCCTGGATAACCCTTTTAATGAGAAAGCCAAACATACAGTGATCAGTTGTTTCCGTCAGCATCATAGACATGGAGTTAAATGGCAATGCACATGCTAGACCACCACTTCACTCAGGCTATTCTTCAGACACAACTTACATGCGATGAGGAGGACAAAAGCCACAGTAACAAAACCCTGTTCTTAGGATCGGGACTCCCAGGGTTCAGACATCACCTATCTTATGAATCAATAAAAAGGGAAGCCTGAGGTGTTTTGATAGCCAAAGAATTAGTCAGAATTTGCAATGTATCTGTCCTTCATTGTATGTTATCTGTCTGCCCATCATTAGAAATCATAGAATCTTGCTGAGATATACCATAAATTCCAGATCAACCGTCCCATACAATAAAGGAGCTGTATAACAGTTGAACCGGAGCTTTGCTATGCAGGATAAAAGCTGAGAACTCTAAACCTCCATCGATCATAAAGTTATGGCATATTCTAGGGAGGGATGCATTGTCAGTCAAACATGTGTCCTTCCACTCCATTCATTGGTAAAGGGGTTGGCCAGGACTATTTTATTTACTATGGTCCTAAAAGCTAGCAGGCAGGTAGTTGTTAACAGAGGCAAGTACCTACCTGTTCTACCTGGTGCCGCTACTGATTGTATTATCATGTTAAGTTGGAACTATAACGTTAATGCTAAGAAGGGAACAAAGCTTCAGAATTTAGTGTCATTGCCTGTGTTTTCCATGTGTCAAATTTAAAAGACTGATGATATTATTTGTGAAGCAGTGGTAGCACATAGCCCTTCCACCAGGGTGGAACAGCCTACTTATGCTTCAAGCACTACTCTAGAATTTTTTTTTAAATTACCTTTGGAGTGGTGTCACTATTGTAAATTCCCTGACCTTAGTCTTATACTTGTCACCACCATCTTCATCTGTTATCGGTGCTGCGCTAGCCAATGTAAATCTATGAGAGCCAGAACAAGATCACAACGAGGATCTCATAGACTTACATTGAGAGCTCGTGACCAACCTCTGACTTCCAATCAGTAGGACGTTGTAGTCACAAGATGTCGAGGAACAAGAATGGTGCTGGGAAAAGATGAAGACAGCTGCTATTAAGAATATTACTAGGGTCATGGAACTAACATTAGTAGTACCACTGCAGTGCTAAAATAAAAAAAGATGGAGTGGTGCTTTCAGTGTTCCAACATATTACAGGCAGACTTTATAAACACAGTTATGATGCAAATGTGATTCGGCTATGACAGGATGCTATAAAGCTTTAGACGTCTTTATACTTTAGAGCAGCAGGATATAATCGGAGATTTTAAATGAACAAAACAATAACTGTGTTTTATAACAACTATTTTATCAGAATGTTACTATGGTCTCTTACTTGTAATCTAGAGTGAAGTGCAAAGCCCCATGTTCCTTCAAGGACTCAAGTTTACTATGACACTACTGTAAGTTTGATGATTATGGGATGAGCATAAGTTATGGGTTTTTTTGCACTGTATACAGAGCGTTGGTGAATTCTTTGCATGGATTTCATACATCTCAGGCTGGCTTGGCTACCTGGAGAAACAAGATTTTTTCTCTGGAGTGACTTGGAGGAAGGCTGTGTTGAAGTGTTTGGTAAAATCTGTGGTTGAGAGATGGGACATTGAAGCCTGTAAGTTGCTGTGGAATGGAGTTGGCCCACTTATGGCTACTTTCACAGAACGATATTTTCAGCCAGGGTACTGGGGCCAGAATGGAGGCCAGGACAGAATAAATTATTGCAGTATGGGGGACATTACTACAGGATAGGGGCCAAAATGGAGGCCAGGACAGAATAAATTATTACAGGATGGGAGCAAGGACGGAAGGCATTATTACAGGATGGGGGCCAGGACAGAGGACATTATTACGTTATAGGTAATATTATTACATTATAGATTCTGGGATGAGACATTATTACAAGACTGGGGGCATTACTATAAGATGGGGGCCAGGATGGAGGACATTATTACGCAGGGTGCTGATTGATTACTATGATAGCATGAGTCAGCTGAAGACCAACATGCCTGTCATGATGGTACTGTGAACGCCAGATTCTGGCTGGTGTACATAGGGAACTGTAATTTTTGGTATACACAGCAATATTCTGCTGTGCTATATATAGCACAAGTGATCAGACAATTGAAGGTTCATGTCCCGTAAGGGGACTAACAATTACAGTAGGTGGTGTAATGAGAAAGAAAATCTAAGAGCCAAAATTATGTTTTTTTTGGCTGACGCAAAACTACAAAATTACAACAAGAAGAGATCAAAACAATGTATCCACCCCAAAATGGTATCAATAAAAAAGTCAGCTCAAAGCACAAAAAGCAAACCCTCACAGAGCCCCATTGACTGAAAATGTAAAACAATATAAGTCTCAGAAAATGGCAACAGAGGTATAATTTTTTTATTTATAAAGTTCTGAATTTTTTCATCCCTTAAATAATAAAAAAGATGCGCATGTTTGGTATCTCCGTAATCATACTGACCTTGAGAATCATATTGATGGATGGTTTTTACCATATATGAATGCTGTACACAAAATAGCCCATTAACCCCTTTCTGACCTCGGACGGGATAGTACATCCGAGGTCAGATCCCCTGCTTTAATGTGGGCTCCGGCGGTGAGCCCACATCAAAGCTGCGACATGTCAGCTGTTTTGAACAGCTGACATGTGCATGCAATAGCGGCGAGTGGAATCGCGATCCACCTGCCGCTATTAACTAGATAAATGCCGCTGTCAAACACTGACAGCGGCATTTAACTACCACTTCCGTCCGCACGGCCGGAAATGCGCTCATTGCTGACTCTGTCACATGATTGGGGGTCAGCGATGTGTCGGCATAGTAACCAGAGGTCTCCTTGAGACCTCTATGGTTACTGGTCACGGCTTGCTGTGAGCGCCACCCTGTGGTCGCCGCTCATAGCAAGCCTGTAATTAAGCTACATAGGAGCGATCTGATGATTGCTGCTATGTAGCAGAGTCGATCAGGCTATGCCAGCTTCTAGCCTCCCATGAAGGCTATTGAAGCATGGCAAAAGTAAAAAAAATGTTTAGAAAAATATGAAATAAATAAAAAAAATGGTCATATTGACGGAAAAATAAAAAAGTTATGGCTCTGAGAAGGAGGGAAGCGAAAAACGAGCACGGAAAAAAGGAAAATCCCAAGGTCATGAAGGGGTTAAACAACTGTGGAATTGCACTTTTCTTATAATTTTGCCACACCTGGAAATTCTTCCCTGCTTTCCAGTAATCGCATGATAAAATGAATGGTGTCATTCAAAAGTACAACTTGCCCCACAAAAAACAAGACCTCATATGGCTATGTCAATGGAAAGAAAAAAGTTACGGCTCTTTTAAGGAGAGGAAAAACATAAATGCAAAAATTAAAAATAGCTATGTCAAGGCTTAGGAAAGGCTTGGAGCCGAAACTTCGCCATGCCATGTGGACCCAATAAAGTCCACCTTATTTACAACAATTTTTGGAGCGCTGCTTTCCGTTTTTTGTCTGCTACATATTGGCAAGTATGGATTGATTGCTGGGAGGCTGTGCACCCATCCAAAACTAGTGTTGTTCCGTTTTTTCTAACTATGTCAGGAAGCGGAAACCCCATTTAACGCCTAATTAACCCCTTTACCCCCAAGGGTGGTTTGCACGTTATGGACCGGGCCAATTTTTACAATTCTGACCACTGTCACTTTATGAGGTTATAACTCTGGAATGCTTCAACGGATCCTGGTGATTCTGACATTGTTTTCTCGTGACATATTGTACTTCATGATAGTGGTAAAATTTCTTTGATATTACCTGCGTTTATTTGTGAAAAAAATGTAAACATGGCGAAAATGTTGAAAATTTCGCAATTTTCCAACTTTGAATTTTTATGCAATTAAATCACAGAGATATGTCACACAAAATACTTAATAAGTAACATTTCCCACATGTCTACTTTACATCAGCACAATTTTGGAAAAAATGTTTTTTTTTGTTAGGGAGTTATAAGGGTTAAAAGCTGACCAGCAATTTCTCATTTTTACAACATCATTTTATTTTAGGGACCACATCTCATTTGAAGTAATTTTGAGGGGTCTATATGATAGAAAATACCCAAGTGTGACACCATTCTAAAAGCTGCACCCCTCAAGGTTCTGAAAACCACATTCAAGAAGTTTATTAACCCTTCAGGTGTTTCACAGGAATTTTTGGAATGTTTAAATAAAAATTAACATTTAACTTTTTTCACAAAAAATTTACTTCAGCTCCAATTTGTTTTATTTTGCCAAGAGTTACAGGAGAAATTGGCCCTCAAACCTTGTTGTACAATTTGTCCTGAGTACGCCGATACCCCATATGTGGGGGTAAACCACTGTTTGGGCGCATGGGAGACCTCGGAAGGGAAGGAGTGACTTTTGACCTTTCAATGCAAAATTGATAGGAATTGAGATGGGACGCCATGTTGCGTTTGAAGAGCCACTGATGTGCCTAAACATTGAAACCCCCCACAAGTGACACCATTTTGGAAAGTAGACCCCCTAAGGAACTTATTTAGATGTGTGGTGAGCACTTTGACCCACCAAGAGCTTCACAGAAGTTTATAATGCAGAGCCGTAAAAATAAAACAAAAATTTTTTCCCACAAATATTATTTTTTAGCCCCCAGTTTTGTATTTTCCCAAGGGTAACAGGAGAAATTGGACCCCACAATTTGTTGTGCAATTTGTCCTGAGTGCGCTGATACCCTATATGTGGGGGGGAACCACCGTTTGGGTGCATGGGAAGGCTCGGAAGGGAAGGCGTGCCATTTGAAATGCAGACTTAGATGGAATGGTCTGCAGGCGTCACATTGCGTTTGCAGAGCCCCTAATGTACCTAAACAGTAGAAACCCCCCACAAGTGACCCCATATTGGAAACTAGACCCCCCAAGGAACTTATCTAGATGTGTTGTGAGAACTTTGAGCCCCCAAGTGTTTCACTACAGTTTCTAACGCAGAGCCATGAAAATAAAAAAAAAATCCCAAAATTATTTTTTAGCCCCTAGTTTTATATTTTCTCGAGGGTAACAGGAGAAATTGGACCCCAAAATTTGTTGTCCAATTTGTCCTGAGTGCGCTGATGCCCCATATGTGGGGAAGAACCACCGTTTGGGCGCATGGGAGGGCTCGGAAGGGAAGGAGCGCCATTTGGAATGCAGACTTAGATGGAATGGTCCCCCAATTATAACTGAAACCCTAATCCAAACACACCCCTAACCCTAATTCCAACGGTAACCCTAACCACACCTCTAACCCAGACACACCCCTAACCCTAATCCCAACCCTATTCCCAACCGCAAATGTAATCCAAACCCTAACCCTAACTTTAGCCCCAACTCTAACTGTAGCCTTAACCCTAACTGTAGCCTTAACCCTAACTGTAGCCTTTACCCTAACTGTAGCCTTAACCCTAGCCCTAACCCTAGCCCTAACCATAACCCTAACCCTAGCCCTAACCCTAACCCTAGCCCTAGTCCTAACCCTAACCCTAGCCCTAACCCTAGCCCTAACCCTAACCCTAGCCCTAACCCTAACCCTAGCCCTAACCCTAGCCCTAACCCTAACCCTAGCCCTAACCCTAACCCTAGCCCTAACCCTAACCCTAGCCCTAGCCCTAATGGGAAAATGGAAATAAATACATTTTTTAAATTTTTTTTATTTTTCCCTAACTAAGGGGGTAATGAAGGGGGGTTTGATTTACTTTTATAGCGGGTTTTTTAGCAGATTTTTATGATTGGCATCCGTCACTCACTGAAAGACGCTTTTTATTGCAAAAAATATTTTTTGCATTACCACATTTTGAGAGCTATAATTTTTCCATATTTGAGTCCACAGAGTCATGTGAGGTCTTGTTTTTTGCGGGACGAGTTGATGTTTTTATTGGTAACACTTTTGGGCACGTGACATTTTTTGATCGCTTTTTATTCCGATTTTTGTGAGGCAGAATTCGCAAAAACCAGCTATTCATGAATTTCTTTTGGGGGAGGCGTTTATACCGTTCCGCGTTTGGTAAAATTGATAAAGCAGTTTTATTCATCGGGTCAGTACGATTACAGCGACACCTCATTTATATCTTTTTTATGTTTTGGCGCTTTTATACAATAAAAACTATTTTATAGAAAAAATAATTATTTTTGCATCGCTTTATTCTCAGGACTATAACTTTTTTATTTTTTTGCTGATGATGCTGTATGGTGGCTCGTTTTTTGCGGGACAAGATGACGTTTTCAGCGGTACCATGGTTATTTATATCTGTCTTTTTGATCGCGTGTTGTTCCACTTTTTGTTCGGCGGTATGATAATAAAGCGTTGTTTTTTGCCTCGTTTTTTTTTTTTTTTCTTACGGTGTTTACTGAAGGGGTTAACTAGTGGGCCAATTTTATAGGTCGGGTTGTTGCGGACGCGGCGATACTAAATATGTGTACTTTTATTGTTTTGTTTTTTTTATTTAGATAAAGAAATGTATTTATGGGAATAATATATATATTTTTTTTTCATTATTTAGGATTTTTTTTTTTACACACTTGTTAAATTTTTTTTTAACTTTTTTACTTTCCCAGGGGGGAACAATACAGATCGGTGATCTGACAGTTTGCACAGCACTCTGACAGATCACCGATCTGTCAAACAGCGCTGCAGCGTTACCAAGTGCCTGCTCTGAGCAGGCACTTGGTAAGCCACCTCCCTCCCTGCAGGACCCGGATCCGCGGCCATCTTGGATCTGGGAGTTGCTGCAGGAGGGAGGTACGGAGACCCCCGGAGCAACGCGATCACATCGCGTTGCTGCGGGGGTCTCAGGGAAGCCCGTAGGGAGCCCCCTCCCTGCGCGATGCTTCCCTGCACCGCCGGAACATCGCGATCATGTTTGATCGCGGTGTACCGGGGGTTAATGTGCCGGGGGCGGTCCGTGACCGCTCCTGGCACATAGTGCCGGATGTCAGCTGTGATAAGCAGCTGACACCCGGCCGCGATCGGCCGCGCTCCCCCCGTGAGCGCGGCCGATCGCCTACGACGTACTATTCCGTCCTTGGGAAGTAAAGCCCACCCCACATGGACGGAATGGTACGTCTGATGGCAGAAAGGGGTTAAATGTCCTAGTTTTATGTTTTCTGTTATTACTTTTACCTTCACAATACTGATTTAAGCAGTTCTGTTAGATTCATGCTGACCACAGCAAATCCAAAAAAGTGGCATACTTTATGACATGTCAAATATATATTTTGTAAATGAATCATGTAATATTTTTATGCATGTCTGTATTTGCACACAATAGCAATTTCTTCTTAGAGAGCCTACAGTTATTATATATATTTGTGTACGATTATTTGTAGTACCTAATCTTATATTATTGAAAAAAGCCTAAAAAAATGTACATTGCCACAATAAACAACTATATACTCTCTCATGATGCCAATCTTACTGTCCACCTTTAGTACACCTTTACAAATGCCTTTAATAAAAGTTGCAGAAAATATGCCTACTTAAAGTAACAAAATAGAAAAAAATTGTCATTCATGTTCATGTTTTCAAAAGGGTGCTAAAGAATTACTATAATGTGTACTAATGTGCAGAAATTCCAGTTAGCAATCTAATTACCATACCTGAAAAATGTTCTTCACATGAAAATTGTCTATTATATTTCATTTTTTGTTTTTGACATTTGTTATTTCAACTTTCAAAATCGAATAAATCTCTAGAGGCTTTTCTTCAGAGTTGTTGGGCACAATAGAATATAATAGAACAGTTTGTAATGAAACAGTGTGATTTGTATTAGTCCATAATAACTCTATAACATACAGTAGTTGATAGCTATAGAGCTATAACAGTTGTTCGTTTAATTCCATAATGAAGAATTAATTTAGTAGTTTTGTTAGAGGTATGTCAATGCTTTTATTGCCAAAATGTTTTGTCTGAAGTACATTTGCAGTATTTTTCAGCAGAAAAGAACATTGATTAAGGACTTACTGTCATCAGAAAAACAACTTATTTACTATACAAACTACATGGTTTTTGAGTTGTTAAAGTTTATCTCATATATTTATATCCTATCCTCAGGATAGGTCATCAATACCTGATCGGTGGGGTTGCGGCATTCGACTCCCCAGCTCATCACCTGTTCCCGATGTCCGATTTGCTGTGTTGCAAAGCTGCATAGCACGACTCCATCAACGGAATAGTACCCACGCATGGCTGGGTACTGCAGATCTACCCCCTATTCGAGTCAAGGTCACTATGCAGGCGAAACAGCTGTCTGACTTCAACACTCCGCTTCATCAAAACCATCAATATTCATGCAAAAATGTTCCAATTTATAAATTAGTTATGACCTTCTAACCAGGGTCGGACACAGGCAGAAGAGAGTCCTTGCGTAAGAGCAATATATGGGTCATTATCAGTCCAATATCTTATCATAATACACAATGCCCACTTTGGAGGTGGTATTGGGCCTCCTTAAATCTTGGGCCCTTGGGTGGCTGCACCAATGGAATGTCTGCCCCTGCTTCACACAACCTCCATAATATATATATACAGGGGCTAGGGAGCAGAAAAAATCAAATTATATAGATTTTTTAAAACCTTATGGAGTTGTGTTCACACAACAATGTATAGGTATTGTGAGGCAGTGGCCCCTGTTACAGCTAGGGGGCGCTGTTTGTGCTCCCGAGAATGTGCACAGAGGTGTATGAAGGCCATAGGTGTGCATGGCAGTCGCAGGTATAGCTGTGATTGCAATGTGAAGTAGTGACTTGTGTCACAGGTAGAGGTCGCTGTGTGTTCTCCCCAGGTTGTGCATGGAGACAGATGGAGTCCATAGGTGTGCAAAGCATCCTGCATAGCATTGTGCAAAATCTGCTGGAAAAATGTTTTCAAGACAGCTTGCTGTGGCTAGGCTGGGCCACGAACATTGAAGGCTTCTGGCGGTAACTCGGCGGGGTTACGAAGATTTATTGTGGATCAGCGGGTCCCTGAAATCTGGGCAGCAAAAGGTTCTGCAGCAGCAGGAGGTGCAGTTCTAGCAGCAGCAGCAGCAGCAGCAGCAAGAGGTGCTGCAGTTGCAGCGGAAGCAGCAGAGAATGTTTTTATGTACTGTGTCGGGCGTAGAAACCGAAAATGTTGAGATACCTGTCATAGGGGTCGTCAAATTAGGGTCAGAGTGTAATACCGATAGGTTCCCCCTAGAGGTATTGGCAGGAGAAACTGAAATTGTTGTTTTGGGCAGGGATGTCACAGGGTCATACGGATGCCCTATCTTGCGCCCATACAAGGTAACAAGTGTTCAACCCCACAGGTATGAAAAGTGGGGGAGGATATGTGAGGCAATGACCCCTGTTACAGCTAGGGAGCACTGCTTGTGCTCCTCAGAATGCGCATAGAGGCACATGAAGGCCAGAGGCGTGCATGGCAGTTGCAGGTGTAGCTGTGATTACAATGTGAGGTAGTGACTTGTGTCACAGGTAGGGGTCGCTGTGTGTTCTCCCCAGGTTTTGCATGGAGACTGATGGAGTCCATAGGTGTGCATGGGAGTCATGGATTTCCGGTCTGGGTTTTCCATCTGGCTGAAAGCCACAAGTTTGCTTGTTAAAAGCCCTGCAGCAAGGGGTATGGGTGTGCCAGGTGTCAGGAGCAATGTCAGTGTCAGTCTGGTGTGCGCTGGTGTGCAGAGCAGAGGCCTGCAGAGCGCTGGCTGAATGGAGGCACAGGCCAGTGAAGCCAGCACCCAGGGCAGCTGAACAGCCTGGCACTCACAGCATATATAGCTATGCAAGTCTTTCATAGTACTGGTCTTGAATGTGGGCAGTCCTGTGCCCGGAGGTGGATGTCCTGTGCCCGAGGGAGTCGAATGTGGACAGTTCTGTGGTTGGAGGTGGATGTCCTGGGCCGAAAGAGGACTGGCATGGGTAACAATTGCAAACAAGTGGATATGGTGCCTGGCTGCTATCCGGAGCATATCCTGGGCTGTGTATGGCTGTGTGAGTAGAGAGATACAGTGTTGCAGGACAACCTCAGGAACTAGTCAGAGGAGGGCTGGCGTGTGTAGTGATTGCAAAACATGAGGCTGTGTTTGGAGACTGTAATATGGTGTTCATCGCCCCACGGATACTGGACAAGGAGGGGTCCGGCGTGTTTAGGGACTGTAATCTAAAAGTCATATGATATGTAGTGCTATGAACGGGTGTGAACTGAACACTGATAATATACATTGAAGTTATATGCATTTGTGTGACTAGGACTTTAATTGTGTGAGGACACATTAAAGAGACTTTGTGTTGGAACTTTGTGGGTCACTGCCTCTTCACTGCGTACGTGTGCTACCGCAGTATTACAGTATGAAATACTGCAGTTGCTGTAGATCCACAGATCATTTGACTGATGCAATGGATACAGAAGAGTGGGATTTTGATGCATTTTTGCTGCATTTTTTTCTGGCGGAAATGGGCGAAAAACGCTATGGAAACCTTATGCAAACTAATTCAATGACAATCCTGAAGTGCTGTGCACAAAATCAGTAAATTTCCTTTGAGTATTTGCTATACATTTTTTTCTGCAGCATGTCAATTCTTTGTGCGTTTCTGCAGCGCTTCCTACTCATTGGCTTCAATTGAGTCAGTCAAATCCACAGCAAAAACGCAGATATAAAAATGTTTAAGGATTAGCTGAGCTTTTGTTTGCATTTTTACCCATTTCCTATGGTGTTTCCCACCCTGTCATCTGTGTGACAGCATGGGAAACACCAGCATGGTGGTTCTTATCAGCGGTAATGCTATCCCAAGTAAGACCGTCAGTCAGAGCGCTGCGGGGTCATGCTGTCAGATGTCAGCATGACCACACAGAGATAATGTGACCCGCAGCGGTGACCCGTGGTTTAACGCTTACCACAGGTCAGCAGGCGTGGGCTGATGAGACTACTCCTCCCATCAACCGGCGTCTGTTGTCACTGATGTAATGCAGTAGTGTCCATGCTGTGCAGTGATGAGAAAGTGACCCAGCAAAGTTCAAAACAAAATGTGTTTAATGTCCAAAAACTCACACAGTGTACAGCACACTGTATCCTTCAGATCACAGCCAGGAAAACAAAGACAGTCTGTGACTGGTTGTCATGGATGACTGCACCGCTGTGTACGCTGAGGGTGCCAGACCTTTTGGCTCCGCTTGGCCCTGTGTTGCTTCACGCAGGTTGAGGTCTGCAGAGCCTACTGCTCTGCCTGCTTGCAAGATGAAAACTGACATACCTCACCCTCTGCTGCAGGGATTTTTACCAAAGAACCTGTGGCCGTCGGCCACATGGAAAACCTGGGCCAGGGGAACGAAATGGATTGCCCCACTACCATCCTGTAGTCCTTTTAAAAAAAGATCTGCCTTGGACAAATAGCTTTCCCAAAGCCAACACTCACTTGTTTATCATCTCTGTGGTGTCAAACCACTTTACACACAGGGATCAACATGCATGCTCATCCCTTGGATGTGGCTCTCTCCTCTTTCCCCGTGTAGACTGCTAATTTTTGTAGGTTAAAACTATCACAGAGACAGATAGGAAATGGTAGCATAGTATGGCTTCAGAGGAGCAGTTGCCTGCAGAGTGGTGGTGTGCTTCCAGAGCAAAAGGTCTCCAATAGGATAGAGACCACATTTGTGCTGTAGATCCTGAAAATGAGGTGTAGTGTCTGTGGCATCCTTGAGGTGGAGATAGGAAAATTCTACATGTAAAGAAAGACACAAGCAGTCGATTTTGGGAGTGCTATGTCATACACCCAGAAGAAGATGTCAGGGTGCATCTATGTGTTGCAGTTCTGTCTCTGCTATAGATAGAGAGCAGAGAGAAAGTCTATTGAGTCTGGAGGAATAATTGGCTGAGAGGCTTGGGTAGCATGCATAGATTCTTGCGGAACCCTGAGAGAGTACGCAATTATTGCAAGCGCAGGTGGGCCCGGTGTGTTAAGAAGGTTAGAGAAATTCCTTTAAACTAGAGGGTGTAAATAGTAAAAGGGCAAAGTTTCGAAGTAAAATTCCTCCTGTTGGAAGACTTCAAATAAACTAGCTGTTGAACTGTTTTTCTGTCATTTGGGTTTTTATTTGCGTTCTCAGTACAGTACAGAGTGGGCCATGTATATACTGTAGATACACCTAAATAAAGTGGGAATGGTTGGTGATTAGTGTTGAGCATTCCGATACTGCAAGTATCGGGTATCGGCCGATATTTGCTGTATCGGAATTCCGATACCAAGTTCCGATATTTTTGCGATATCGGAAATCGGAATCGGCGTGTGCGGTGCGTATGGTTCCAAGGGTCTGGAGGAGAGGAGACTCTCCTTCAGGCCCTGGGATCCATATTCATGTAAAAAATAAAGAATAAAAATTAAAAATATGGATATACTCACCCCTCCGGCGAACCCTAGCTGTCACCGCTGCTAGCGTCTGCCTCTGTTCCTAAGAATGCAGTGAGTGAAGGACCTTCGATGACGTCATGTGAGTGGTCAGGTGACCGGTCACCTGACTGCGACGTCATCGAGGGTCCTTCACTCACTGCATTCTTAGGGACGGAGGCAGACGCTCGCAGCGGTGACAGCCAGGGTCCTTCGGAGGGGTGAGTATATCCATATTTTTTATTTTTATTCTTTATTTTTTACATGAATATGGATCCCAGGGCCTGAAGGAGAGTCCTCTCCTTCAGACCCTGGGAACCATCCAGGATACCGTCCGATATTTGTGTCCCATTGACTTGCATTGGTATCGGGTATCGGTATCGGCGATATCCGATATTTTTTGGATATCGGCCGATACCATCCGATACCGATCCCTTTGAATATCGGAAGGTATCGCTCAACACTATTGGTGATATCAACTTCCTGTTTGTGGCATATTAGTATATGGGAGGGGGAAAACTTTACAAGATGGGTGGTGACCATGGCGGCCATTTTGAAGTCGGCTATTTTGGATCCAACTTTATTTTTTCCAATGGGAAGAGGGTCATGTGACACATGAAACTTATTGAGAATTTCACAAGAAAAAGAATGGTGTGCTTGATTTTAAAGTACATTTATTCGTTCATGAGTTATTTACAAGTTTCTCTTTGTTTACAGCCATTGACATGTCGCAGAGGTTAACACGTGAGGAGTGGATAGAAATTGTGTTGATGTCTGGTGAATGCAGTACCCGGGTCATTGCAGCAGATTTCAGTGCAAGACACCATGAACAAGAAAACTGTCACCATTGCCATGTTATTTAGGTGTATCCATACAAATGGCCCACCCAAAAAAGTTTGCCTCATCACTGACCATAATGTTCTGTGTAAACTGAGGGTCCTGTTCCAATTGTTATTTTGCCCATTATGCATATTCAGCACGCCGATATGGGTCATCCTTTTTTAGATGCTGCAGCAGCTGGATCTTGTAAGGGTGCTATTTGTGAGTAGCTAATATCTGCCGAAGGGAGGTTCGACTGATGCCAGATCAGCGCACTGAATTTGCAGAATTTAGTATTTGTCTTGAGTACGTAGGCATCGTCAATATATGGTGGTCTTCAAACAAAAGCATGTCTTGATAACCAAGACATGTCATGCTTAGAGTTGTGGTTTCCACCAGCTCTAGAACATGTTTATGCGCAGTCTGTCATCTCAGCCCTGTAGGAAGCCAGGCCAGGGGCCTGTGGATGTGCAGATGAGATGTCTCTCTATATACGGTTAATTAAAAGCACAAGTTCGGTCTTGTTGAGATTTCATGTCATTTGAAATTTTGTAAGTTGTTTCTCACTGTTTCCTTGGTAATACTGCCATTATGACCTGTAAGCTCTGCTGTGCCATAATACATAGACAATCAGATGTTCTTTATTTCTTGGCCAGTTTAATTGGTTAGTAGCATAAATAAAACAGTAGAAAGAATAGTATAGGAAGTGATTAAAACACTAAATGATTTGCAGAAAAAGCTCCTGTTAACACTGTACTAGTTATGCCACATGAGCTTTGCAGCCAGTCAGCGGCTACTAATGGGTTACAGTCAAAACCAAAGAAAAAGTAATGTGTGCATATCCTAATGAAAATAAATAAGTAAAAAAGCAGCTGCATTAGATAATTAACATAGGGTATTTAGTAAACACTGTTTTTGATTAAAACAAATCATAAAGCTGTCCCACCGCTATAAGGTGTACCCAATTGGGGCAGTAACCACACTCTATAATGTTAAAACCTACCCAGTGTGAATAGTGAGTCACAGGGTCCCAACCAGACACCCAGCTTTGGAGGGACTATATATAAACTGCCAGCTCAGGGAAAAGGGGACCACACCCTATTTGTACTGAATACAAAAATACAGAAGAAATTGGGTATACATTTGTATTCAGTACAAATAGGGTGTGGTCCCCTTTTCACTGAGCTGGCAGTTCATATATAGTCCCTCCAAAGCTGGGTGTCCGGTTGGGACCTGGTTACTCTCTGCCACTGTTCACCCTAGGTAGGTTTTAACATTATAGAGTGTAGTTACTGTCCCAATTGGGTACACCTTGTCGCTTTGGGACAGCTTTATGCTTTTTTTGATCAAAAACAGTGTTTACTAAATACCCTATGTTAATTATTTAATGCACTTGCTTTTTTACTTATTTATTTTCATTCGGGTATATGCGCACATTGCTTTTTCTTTGGTTTTGCTTGTTTCTATGGCCAGTGTGAACATGCCTTTACATCATGCATGTTTTCAAATCATACTCCAGCTCAGTTTTTTGTTTTTAATGGGCTACAGTGTAATGTTTGAGGGAAGTGTGAGCACTGCAGCCCATCAGAAACAACTGTGAGTAGCTTCAGCGCACACGTGGCATTACAATATCATGTAAGCGCCAACGGTCACATCACTGGAACAGAACTGGTGCAGGCTGTGAGTATCTTTTTTTATTTTAAATGGGGGTAAACCAGAATTTAAGTAAAAACAACAACCTCTTTAATGTAACTAAAGTAATTTGCTAATGCGTGTGGCATGCAAATGAGTGATGACATGATGACTAAATTTAGTGGGGGAGATGTGCACCCAGTTCAAGAAATGCTTCATGCAGGGGTCAATGGTTAGTGGGTGAAGTGTCTGAGATAGTGGCAATAGTGTGTGATGTTTTTACACTGTGCCCTTAACCCCTTTCTGACCTCGGACGGGATAGTACGTCCAAGGTCAGATCCCCTGCTTTGATGCAGGGCTCCGCGGTGAGCCCGCACCAAAGCCGGGACATGTCAGCTGTTTTGAACAGCTGACATGTGCCCGTAATAGGCGCGGGCAGAATCGCAATCTGCCCGCACCTATTAACTAGTTAAATGCCGCTGTCAAACGCAGACAGCCGCATTTAACTACCACTTCCGGCCGGGCGGCCGGAAATGACGGCATCGCCGACCCCCGTCACATGATCGGGGGTCGGCGATGCGTCTCCATTGTAACCATAGAGGTCCTTGAGACCTTTATGGTTACTGATCGCCGGTGGCTGTGAGCGCCACCCTGTGGTCGGCGCTCACAGCACACCTGCATTTCTGCTACATAGCAGCGATCAGCAGATCGCTGCTATGTAGCAGAGGCGATCGGGTTGTGCCTGCTTCTAGCCTCCCATGGAGGCTATTGAAGCATGGCAAAAGTAAAAAAAAAAAAAGTTGAAAAAAATGTTAAAAAAATAAAAAAATATAAAAGTTTAAATCACCCCCCTTTCGCCCCAATCAAATTAAATCAATAAAAAAATATCAAATCTACACATATTTGGTATCGCCGCACTCAGAATCGCCCGATCTATCAATTAAAAAAAAGCATTAACCTGATCGCTAAACAGCGTAGCGGAAAAAAAATTCGAAACACCAGAATTGCGTTTTTTTGGTCGCCGCGACATTGCATTAAAATGCAATAACGGGCGATCAAAAGAACTTATCTGCACCGAAATGCTATCATTAAAAACGTCATCTCGGCACGCAAAAAATAAGCCCTCAACCGACCCCAGATCACGAAAAATGGAGATGCTACGAGTATCGGAAAATGGCGCAATTTTTTTTTTTTTAGCAAAGTTTGGAATTTTTTTTCACCACTTAGATAAAAAATAACCTAGTCATGTTAGGTGTCTATGAACTCGTACTGACCTGGAGAATCATAATGTCAAGTCAGTTTTAGCATTTACTGAACCTAGCAAAAACGCCAAACAAAAAACAAGTGTGGGACTGCACTTTTTTTACAATTTCACCGCACTTGGAATTTTTTTCCCGTTTTCTAGTACACGACATGCTAAAACCAATGATGTCGTTCAAAAGTACAACTCGTCCTGCAAAAAATAAGCCCTCACATGGCCAAATTGACGGAAAAATAAAAATGTTATGGCTCTGGGAAGGAGGGGAGTGAAAAACGAACACGGAAAAACGAAAAATCCCATGGTCATGAAGGGGTTAAATATACATGCAACGGGTTGCAGCTGAAAAGACTTTGACATAGATCAACATTCAGGGCACTAAAGCTGGCATCTATGTGCCACAGTATTGTTTCGGAAACATAAAATAAAAAGGTACAGGAGAAGATTACGATGGCACATCAATGTCACTATCTAGGCTTAGTAGGGGGGAAGTAAGCACTTAAATATGCTATACACCCCAGAACATAGGGCTTTTCAGCAAGAAAGAGCTTCAGTCTGAGCAGCAGCATATGAGATTTATCCCAAGCAGGTGAGGACCAGCCCACCAGTGCAAGAGAGAGCTGCCATAAGTAGAGGGTGAGGATTGCCAGTCCAGAAAGGTGCATGCAGACTTATTCCCAACATAATTTATCAAGGTGTTACACAATGTTTGCTAAGTTCAGTGCACCTGTAGAACTAGCACTTCTGTCAAGAACTAATCTCCACTGGAGTGAGTTTGTGACTTTTTTGTGTGCCTTTTTAAAAAAAAATGCAAATCAAATATCTGGTTTGTTTATGGCGATAGCCCTACCTAGATTACGATCACTTTTCAAAGTAGGTAAAGTGGTACAGGGAAGCACAATTTAAATTTTTATTTTTGCAAACCACGCAACACCACCCTTGATAAATTCCTCTAAAATACTTGCATAGAAACACAAGTTGCAGAATGATGGAATTGCTGTTGAGCAAAGTGCCGTCAAACTCTTCCAGGTGTCAGTGAATTGCAACAAGTTTTAGCCAAGTGTTTTCAAGCAGTCTTTCTCATCCATTATTCACATGTACGTCACTTGACAAATGGTAAAGTTTTAATACTTGAGGTTAGGAGCGTCTCGAATAGGTTCGCCTTGATGTTAAATTTATGTTAACTAAACACCCTATATTATCTTCATGCAGTTTGCTATTTATTTATTTACTCTAGGGTGTTTGCTAATCCTGGTTTCACACTTGCATTGGGCAGAGCTGCGGAGGGCTGCGTAGTTCCTCCGTTAAGCCCTGCCCACTGCCCGCACCTCTTCCATTCAGCTCCACCTACGTCGGCATGCGTCCTGCGTATTAACATTGGGTGTGCAGGCCATGCGAATGTGTGCAAATGCCTTTGCATGCATTGTTTTGACGCTGCGCCGACCGCAAAACAAATGCAACATGTTGTGTTCCGCGAAGCATCAAAACGACGCATGCGGAAACATCCGCATACATTCGCATGGCCTGTGTACCTAATGTTAAAGATAGGTACGCAGGACGCATGCTGATGTAGGCGGAGCTGAATGGAAGAGGTGCGGCAGTGGGCGGGGCTTAACGGAGGAACTCCGCAGCCCTCCACAGCTGTGTCCTACGCAAGTGTGAAACCAGCCTACGGTAATTTTGTTGTTATCTTAGGTTTTGTCTGTTTAGTGGCCTACACGCTGCATGCACACCAACTGATATTCCAGTTCATCCCTTTAGGTTTTTTTTTTCAAGCACGTTGTCTATTGGAAGACTGAGTACCAGCAAGCTCGTTGCCTCCTTTGCATACATTTACCAAGGTCAGGATACTACTGCATATGTTTGCCTTCACCATTCTCGAGTGGGGCACCACTTTTCTACCAAGCATTATTACATTTTATCAGACTTGAGGAGGCTAACCATCCTACATCTATTTTACATATAAAAAGATGTTCCTCCCGAACACAACATCAGCCAAATCATACTCATACAGAAAGGACTGAATATGATGAGTGAATTACGCAAGAATACATTAGCTTAATATGTCCTCACAGAAAAGCTAATCCATTTATACATTGGCACAATGTTAAAATTCTAATATAATTCCCCTAAACTTTTTTTGTGTGCTTAAAATATGAAAATTTGTTTTTTCTAATTCTGTAAGCCTGACTTTTGTTATTTTACTCAAGATTACTTTTTAAAAGGTTTCCAAAGGAGCGTCAAGAACAAATCCCACTGCTACAGCTGTCTTTTACCAGTCGTCCTGTTATACAGCGTTCTCACTAGGTATACTTTTATTATTTACATGAGGTTGTTCAAAATAAAACTAGAGTAATTTATTTCTAATGACTTTGGAGCATATGGAGAATCAAACATGGAGAAGTCACGGTGAGTCATAAATAGCTGAGCTATGGTATTTTTTTTATGAAATAAAAGATGACTAAGATACTGCACCCCCACACAACTGACAAACCAGCAATTATTTTTGATGTGTTCCTTTTCCTCTGGAGAAATTTGTGAAATCCCTGAATCACAGCCGGCAGCCTAACATTTTACATGGTTTTGAAATACTGTATATTAAGATCCATGTCTACATCTAAGAGAAATACATGGTCTAATAACTTGCAAACCTATGCCTTCAACTTTAACGTCAGATGAAACCTTGCAGTTAGGAGATGGTGCTGCGGGTGGATATTGTCACAAAAAGCACTGTTTTATGCGTAAGAGTTCTTTTTATGACTATATCCATCCAGCAGTGCCGTCTCAGGTCATAAGTGCAAGGTATAATCTGCTCTTATTTGATTGTTCCATTGGGGAATCCAAGAGCCCCAAAATGACAATATGATCCCTGAATCAAAAAAACTTGCAGCTGGTGAATCACTTGCAGTGAATCATTTCACTAATGCCTTCTATGGAGTTGTGCCCAATTAGTTACACAACATTTTAAGGTGAGTGGACATTTAAAAAAAACCAAAAAAAAACATGTCACCCATCAGCACACTTAGGTAGCGTCCCTGTTCTTTCTCCTTGCTCTCCCTTCTTTTTTCCCTTGAGGGTGCTGTCACTTCAACTTTAAAGGGAACCTGTCACATTGGATGTTACTAACAGATCCACCCTATAGCTGCAGAGTATTAGTGTTAGGCCACGTTCACACGTTTAGTATTTGGTCAGTATTTTACCTCGGTATTTGTAAGCCAAAACCAGAAGTATTTATCACCCACTCCTGGTTTTGGCTTACCAATACTGAGGTAAAATATTAACCAAATACTGGATGCGTGGACTTGGCCTTAGGAAAGTGCCCAGCTGTCATACTGTAAGTGCAGAGCCAGGAAGAATAAAGTTCACCTCCTCCCGGGTGCCGCACTTTCAGTGTGGCAGCCGGGCATCTTCTTAACACTATTAACCTGCAGATTAACCCCTTTAAATGATACATTTGGAATAGCAATAACTTTTGATAACATGTTTTTTTCATTAAAAATTATTCACATGAGGTTTAGCAGAATCCAACTTATGCTGGAGATGTGGAAACCCACGAAGGCCACGCTTTATCATGTTCTCTGATTCTGTCCTAAAATTGACAAAAAAAAGACAAAGAAAGGATATATTTGTAATTAACAAAATGGAGATAACACTGATAGAGTATGAATGTCAAGATCATGAAATGACACTAATTAGGTAGTCTAAATCATAACTGATTATACAAGTTTACAGTAGACTTTAAGTAGTCTGTATGCTTACTAATCAGAAGAGGCGCCGGGGATGTCGCAGATAGTAAGAGGTTCACAGTAGTGTAAAACTTGATGAATTTAAGACCCAATCCTTTAGAGACAAAATGATTTGCACAACTCTATATCCACACAAGATGTGTGTGTAATTCACTAATATGTTTGAAACAACATCCCTGTTAAGTTAATTCAAAAAGTTTGTGAATGTGTACCTGGAAGAATGAGTGATTTGATGCTGCTTTGATTGCAAAAGATGGTCACATCAGATGTTGATTTGATGTACTTTTCTCTTTTTTTCATTCATTTTGCACTAATTGATAAAAATAGATTATTAATACTTCTATTTTTGAAAGCATTCCTCAACCCCAATGGGAAAAAGTAAGGATGCTTTGTAAAAAGTATAGAGAAAATAAGAATCCGGTGATTTTTGTAGAGGTGCTTGCGCTGATTGAGATCTTGACTCAATGACATCCTTTAGAGATTTAATTTAGCTGAGACATCAATCGATGCATGTGCCGTCATCGGCACCATTTTACTGAAGACCGCTGGGAGACCAATGTGCGCAATCGCCGCCCACTGCGAGGACAGCGCTAGTGCATACTTTAAAGCAGAAGGCAGGTCACTCACAAAGCAGTGACCTGTCATACTCACAATAGTGGCAGGTGGAGGGGCTGCGGCAGGAGCTGAAGACCCTACCCACAGTTATGTCCCTATGCACCTAAAACTTATCACACTAAAACCGCTGATTAAAGAACAACTACCATGAGAATTTTCTTTTTTTAATGTACGATACCTATATAGTTTGTGACAGCCCTATTATGGCCGTGCCTTTACTTTAACGTGCAAAATTACGCTGACAGGTTTTCTTTAAAATTTTGATTCATTTGACCACAGAACAGCTTATTACATTTTGCCTCAGTCCTTTTTAAATGAGCTTCAGCACAGAGAAGATGGCAGCATTTCTGGATTGTGTTGATATACACCTCCTTTTTTTCATGATAGAGCTTTAACTTGCATTTGTGGGTTGAACTTCAAACTGTAAGCAATAAATTACTTGGCACCCAGGAGATCTTATTGCAAGATGAGAGGTGAACAATTCGTTTATTTAGTGCATCTAGTTCAAAATTAAACGTTTTCGGTCTAATCACAAGACCTTCATCAGAAACCGTTTTTGGAGTACTGAAATACATATGCAAAATAACACAAAAGAATTCTTTTAGAAATAGTACATGATGCACATTATAAATACAAACGTGATACATTCTGCTCAAAAGAATAAAATACATCACTTTTGTGACAGACAACAATTGTGGCGGTCTGAACGGATCCGGCCTGGTGCTCCGTGAGTCGTGAGCCTCGATCAAGAGATGCTATGGACTGTGAACGTGTATAGGAAAATTGTTGTAAGGTGAAGATATCAAGTCCTGCCGAAGGACTATCAGAGTGGGATGCAGACTGACCGCCCCCAGAGGATACAGAATACGAAGTGACCTCCCAAGATGCAGGGTCAAAGGGCTAAGGTGCAAGGTGAATGCCTAAAACATAAAAATCTGAAAGCATGAATATACACACTGCTGCCATTGTATAGGTATCGTACAGAGTGAATGGGCATAAGGCCCTGTTTATCATTCTAGAATACCAGATCCACCCTTAAGTGTGACCACCTTATGCCTGTATGCCATGGTCATCAATATGTAGGTGCAAACAAACAGTGCATTGCACATAACCAGGGTTATACGTCCCCAGAGGCCCAAAATAATACCTGGAAGCCACAAAAAGCATGTATGGGCCCACAAAGGTGCCAGCATCAGACAGAGTCCGGGAGAAGTAAGCGCCTGGGAAACATAACAGGGAGGAGGATGACATATCATATGGCCCGGCTGAGCTGCCCAACACAAGGATAATCACCCCTTATTTGCCGCTATTACCTTGAAAAGTCTGGAGGTATGGGGAAGCGCTGCAGTGGGGGTGAGACACTCGCAGGAGCGGTAGCGCTGTGAAAGATAGAAGCAGGGAGTGGGTAATGGGGCTGTGGGAAGTACAGGAGGGGACAAGCGCTGCTGTGAAGGGGCGCTGCTGTACCTGTAATCTCTCAGAAGACCGGCACCGTGCTGCAGGGGTCACGTTGCTCCCGGGACTGCTGACAAGCAGCGACACTTCCGGGTTTAAGTGCGAGCTGCAAGCCGGTCACCTGACCCGCCGCGTCATAGAGGACACGTGACCGGCGAAGCTGCGCAGCAACGTACAAAAGGGTCCCTCGGTTTTTCACCCACAAACTGGTAGGGCAATCCCTATTAAGGGTTTTTACACCTGTGAGTCCACATTTGTTGTCTATCTTATCAAATGCCCTTGCGGCTTGGCTTATGTGGGCGAAACTACACAAACAGTTAGGGATAGAGTGACCCAACATAAATCCACCATTCGATGCAAAAAGACACACCTCCCCCTCCCACATCACTTTTCCGAAAAGAATCATAACATTGCCCAACTCCGGTTCCAGGTTCTGGAACAGATAGACATCCCTAGAAGGGGCCAAAACCGTATTAAAATGCTCCAAAGGAGGGAAGCATACTGGATTTACACACTACAGACCCTAGAACCAAAGGGATTAAACAGGGACTATGACGTCTCAGCTTTTTTGTAATATACTGTGTACGTTTATAGTACAATTGTGATGTATATTGACCTTGTCTGACTAGTAATGTCTTGGTTTTAACTGTTTTATGTTTTCTCCTTGCTCCCCCACAGAACCGTTAATTGCACCTCAGGCACCAAGCACTGGTTTTACCCCATATGGTACAGTATTCCTGCACAATGCCGTTTGATATAGAGTGTTAACCTCATCTCTATATCGCACCTGTGTGTCCACCATTTAGGGACCTGTACAGATTTACATGGTTATTGTTGCCACTTTGCATATTGTTTTGGGCGCTTGTCCTCAGCCTTGCCCGTATACCAGTTCTAGCCTCCCACACAGCGGTCCGGTCACCACGTAATCCGCCCTGCCCTGCGGCTCTTTCTATACACAGCCTCTATTTGCGCAGACACAGCTCCTCTAGTCCCTGCTTCCTGTGCGCTGGCGCCGCAGGCCCCGGGGACCTTACTGGCTTTCCCCTTATCCCAGAGCCTACTCTGCGCGTGCGCAGCTTCACCGGTCACGTGTCCTCTATGACGCGGCTGATCAGGTGACCCGCTTGCAGCGCACACTTAAACCCGGAAGTGCCGCTGCCTGTCAGCAGTCCCAGGAGCAACGCGACTCCTGCAGCACGGCGCCGGTCTTCTGAGAGATTACAGGTACAGCAGCGCCCCTTCACAGCAGCGCTTGTCCCCCTCCTGTACTTCCCACAGCCCTGTTACCCACTCCCTGCTTCTATCTTTCACAGCGCTACCGCTCCTGCGAGTGTCTCACCCCACAGCAGCGCTTCCCCATACCTCCAGACTTTTCAAGGTAATAGCGGCAAATAAGGGGTGATTATCCTTGTGTTGGGCAGCTCAGCCAGTGCCATATGATATGTCATCCTCCTCCTCTCTGTTATGTTTCCCAGGCGCTTACTTCTCCCAGACTCTGTCTGATGCTGGCACCTTTGTGGGCCCATACATGCTTTTTGTGGCTTCCAGGTATTATTTTGCGCCTCTGGGGACGTATAACCCTGGTTATGTGCAATGCACTGTTTGTTTGCACCTACATATTGATGACCATTTTGAACTGGATGCACTAAATAAACGAATTGTTCACCTCTCATCTTGCAATAAGATCTCCTGAGTGCCAAGTAATTTATTGCTTATATTTGACGGATTGGATACCTAACTTGTGCACCGCCAAGAAGCCCTGAGTGCCGTGTCTACTATTTCTTCTGAACCTCAAACTGTGTTCAGAGACAATGAGTTCTGAAATATTCCTGAGCTCATGAAATGATTGCACAACTGAATCATGGCTGCCTTTAATGTGGTGCCGCCTACGGGCCTGTAGATCACAAACAACCGATATGGATCTTAGGCTTTGTCCAATGTCCGCATGGACATGAAGCTTTTGATGATATTGTGCATTGTACATGGTCAGAGATTCCAAATATCTGTAATTTTACATTGAGGAACATTTTTATGAAATTATTCCACAATTTTTAGACACAGTTGTGTCTTAAACTTTTGCACAGTACTGTATGTTCTCTTTTGTGAAATGCAGCACATGTTATTGCAGCCTCCTTACAGATTGATCAATGCTACTGTTCACAAAAAGCCTTCTGATGGATCACCTTATGACCAGACCTGTTCTTCAGTCTCCTCCAATGAACAATTCTGCACATGAGAAAGCTGTTAGAAGTAGTGTTGAGCATTCCGATACCGCAAGTATCGGGTATCGGCCGATACTTGCGGTATCGGAATTCCGAAACCGAGATCCGATACTTTTGTGGTATCGGGTATCGGTTCAATAGGGATGTGTAAAATAAAGAATTAAAATAAAAAATATTGATATGCTCACCTCTCCGGCGGCCCCTGGACATCACGCTGGTAACCGGCCGGCTTCTTTGTTTAAAATGATCGCGTTTAGGGCCTGCAAATGACGTCGCGGCTTCTGATTGGTCGCGTGCCGCTCATGTGACCACCACGCGACCAATCAGAAGCCGCGACGTCATTTGCAGGTCCTAAATTCCTAGAATTAGGAGTTTAGTGAATGAGAATGACGTCGCGGCTTCTGATTGGTCGCGTGGCGGTCACATGAGCGGCACGCGACCAATCAGAAGCCGCGACGTCATTCGCAGGTCCTAAACGCGCTCATTTTAAACAAAGAAGCCGGCCGGTTACCAGCGTGATGTCCAGGGGCCGCCGGAGAGGTGAGCATATCAATATTTTTTATTTTAATTCTTTATTTTACACCTCACTATGGATCCCAGGGCCTGAAGGAGAGTTTCCTCTCCTTCAGACCCTGGGAACCATCAGGATACATTCCGATACTTGATGTCCCATTGACTTGTATTGGTATCGGATATCGGTATCGGCGATATCCGATATTTTTCGGGTATCGGCCGATACTATACGATACCGATACTTTCAAGTATCGGACGGTATCGCTCAACACTAGTTATAAGTTGAAAGCGATGATAGTTTTTGTCACATGCTTCCCCATAAACTGCCATTTTGAAAACAAAAGTGTGGCACCCCAGGAGTTCGGGTACCATAGTAGTGCTGCCTTCCTCTCGGGGAGGGTAGTGCTATGTCTGGACACAAGTGAGATTCCCTTTGGTAAGTTATCACACACACAACACCTTCCAAATCCAGTCCAGGAGGGGAGCTCAAAACCCTGCTTTAGGGCAGCATCCCTGGATAAAGATCCTGGTTTAGAGGAGGAGCTAGTTCAGTCTGTACAGAGAGTCTATGTGCGAGGACAGACAGCGACGGAGCACAGTGGAAATACAGGACTCCAGGAGGGGACTAGGAAGGCCTCCAGGGAGTCAGAGTGCAGGAGCCGGGTACCGGGAACCCGAGGCTTTTTTGGACTATAATACACAGAGCAGAACCGGAGGGCATAGGATTACTGAGACTTTGCCCATATTCACCTGTGGCACAGCAGCACTTTGGAGAATGAAGTCACCATGAAAGGACCCCAATAGGCATGGCTCAAGCTGCCTGCCATACAGGTACCTGTCCCTGGACAGGAGAGCGAATAAGGCCTTTGCTTAAGGCACTTAGTGGCAGCAGAGACCTCAGAGACAGTGAGTGCATAGTGGAAGGTTCCTACCTGACCTGCCAAGGGGATTCCACTTGTCTCTGGACTACCCGGAATTCTACTTCACCTGTTGCCAGTGCCCTGGACTGGGGCCTGTCACCCACAAGTAAACCAAGTAAAGACTTACAACCTGTCTCCTGCATTTATTCGCCGGCTTCACATCTATGCCACACAAAATAGGACCCCTGGGGACCCCGCTTCACCTGTGGGAAGTGTAACATCTGGGCTGCCACAACATCCCCCAGGAGACCCCTCTAATGCAGCTTTGGTCCCCCTATTGACCAAACCCCACAGGTGGCATCACAATAAACTTTAAACATTTAACCCCCTTTAACGTTGATGCCCAGGGCCACAGACTGGGCCACAGCCACCGTGACATCCCCCTTGCGACCGGACCCGGTACCGAGTACCCCACTGCCCTGTGGGTGCGTCAAAAGTGTTTGTGCAGTTTGTGATGATGCTGTCCGTGGCACTTAACAAAGGGGAGAACCTGTAAAATATTGTGGTAAGTGCCACATAATCATGTCCATAGCGTCCATTTCTAGATTAAGTTACTAACAAATTAATAGTGTAGTATTTGTGCCTCCTGATTATACCTATAGCATACTGCACTAAGAACAAAGGTCTTGGAAACTTGTGCAAAGTGTCGTTACAATGAAGGCTATTAATATCATATATGTTTTTGTTATTTTTAATGACTTCAACTTTTGAGACATGTCAATCAAAAAGAGTGAGAGTGGTTGGAGCATAGAAACAAGAATCACTATAGACTTTAAGAGATCCTTATTACATGGAATATTCTCCCATTTATTTGAATAGGCCTCATTGATGGGGTCCCCGCTCCGCTGAAAACACGTGCCTATTTAGATTAAAAATGTGCAGCTATCAAATAGGATATTTTATGACCAAGGTTATGCAATCTTTCTTTACCTTCTAAAATAGATCATATGTATTTTTATACAAGAGACTATGCTATTATTAATCTCTTCCTACATAGATGTATGATAAAGCTGGATTCTTGATATGGTCAATGAATGTTTTCAAGCAGATGCGAGCTTAAATAGTCTCTTTATATTAAAGGGGTTGTCTAGTCCAAATCAATAAGTCTGTAGTCACTCTTTGTGACTGCAGACTTACGAATCCCAACTAAAAATAAAAACCTACAATGTGGTCACCATAGCTAATTGGGACCATACCCCTAAAGCTAATAACATACAACCGAAAAAAACTCCCTATTTAGGTCTCAAGAAAAATCAACACTGTGTAGATCGATAGTTCAATAATCACCACCAGTGATATACCAGTGCCCGGAGATATCAATGAGGAGAAAAAGAGGGGTATTACAATGAATATATAAATCAATTTTATTGCACATGTTAAGATATACAGACAATGTTAGCGGCATTGAATAGAAAAGCAGCTAAAGAAGTATCGGCAATATGGAGATGGAAAATAAATGCCGACCAGAGAAAAGTGACTGTGTGGCTACCGGTACGGCAACACAAAGCATAGGATAAATGTCTCTCCAATATACTGCAGTAGTCATGCAATTGGTAAAAAATAAACAATACAGAAAATGACCATATCCAATGGCTGCCATCTGGATCTATGTAATCAAATTATACGTCATTAGACGGTATAGTATATAGAAGTAATGCACTCAGTAGTCCGCAATAGGAAAGTACAATAAAGCCATTTGTATAAGCTATTTACCTTTGGACATGGTGCAGGCCTTGTGCTGGGGCGCAGGTAAGACACGCAGGAGCCTCGATGCGCGTTTCACCGCCCTCGGCTTCGTCAGGGGGCGTGGTTTAAAAACAGGGAACTATATATGTGAGGATGAGCATTAATCAGCGAATCGTAGTGCATGATGTCCCGCCCCGTGACGGAGCAGGCCGGCACGCAGCGTGGATGATGGGAAGGAGGACATACGTCATCGCTCCCCATTAGCCCGCGAAGCCACCGGAAGGGTACAGTGCATACAGCAGGCGCATCTGCGCATGTGAGGAAACAAATATCCAGGACTGCAGCTGATGCGTAAGTATTCAGCTAATCCTAAAGTGTGTTAAATATACAATTACAGCAAAGCAGCTAAAAATAAAAATAAACATGGATGATGACATCTTCTCTATAACATAGTCATACTGCCGCCGTTAATATCAGAGCCGATTCTCAATAATGATCGGAATACATTAAACATTATAACACAGATCAATACTTGTTACATGTAATGATTTAAATAACAAAGAAGTATCTATTAACAGCATCGGCCCATCCGTCCATATACGGGATAAGAGCCCTTGCTGTATTTACAAGTTTTGATCTAATGACCATTATAAAATCATAAATACACTTAATTACTCATGTACACTCTGAAACTTACAAAATCCGTTATTAAATGACATATTATATATGATCCAATATAGAGTAAAACAGCATCTATTGATGTAAAGCAGTCTCAAAGATGTTTAATTGGAAATTTTTCATCAGATGAAATATGCGTTGATGGTAGATCAAGGATTATGCTGTGCTGATGATTCATCAAGAGAAAGAGTTCCTTATTGCTATACAATATCTCTATAAGAATACAAAAAAAGTAAATTAACAAAAAAAAAAAACAATATTAAAACAAGTATTCCGTAACCCATTAAAATGGTGCACATATAATTAAAGAAAAGACTTGAAACTAATGGTCTCATTGAGACCATTTGATGTTAGAGTATCTAATGTCACTATCCAACGAATCCCAACTAGTTTCTGAGCTGGGAACAGAAGGCATGTATACATACTTCCGGACAGAGACCATATAGTGGGCGTGGCCTCACTCCATACACTTGTATGGAGCAAGGACGCCCCATGTAGTCGCCCATGCCCACTGGACGGCCGCATCACTAGTTGGGGTGCAGCATCACTCAACACAAGTGTATGGAGTGAGGCTGCACCCACTAGATTGGTTCTGGCCAGGGGTATGCATAATGCATACATACTATCTGGTCCTGGCTCAGAAACCGGCGAATACCCTCAGCGCACACTACATGTGCTGGGGGGATTCAAAAGTCTCCAGTCACACAGAATGACTGCAGGCTTATTGATTTGGACCGGATAAACCTTTTAAGGTTTTACAGTTTTAAACATTTTACAGTCTTTGGTGTCCATACTATTTGAAACAATGTGATGTAGTGGTAAATATTAAAGGGTTATTCCCAACTTGCATGTTCAGCATCCCACAGCTGCACCGCCTTTCACTTCCTCTATTGTGGGGGGGCAGGTACCCTTCCTTGAATTACAGTTTTGCTAATTTCCTCCAATTGCTGAGTTATTATCACTGGTTTACAGCAACAGAAAGGAGCCAGAAGACCTCAGCACCTGATTTCTTCTACTCCTCCACTGATTAAAAGCACTTTGCCTTCATATTAAATGTTGCAAATTTATTTTAGCAGTGCAAGGGGTTAATCTGCTTACTTGAGAGCACTAAGGCTCTGACCTATGCACTGCTAGCCATCTCCTATATAAACTGGGTCCTGGATAGCACTCATTGACAAAGCTAGCTTTTGCTGCATTGCTGGAGGTTGTTGTTGTTTATTATTGGAGAAGGCATTTGGTGGATTTATCTATGACGTTTGCTAGGTTTTGAGTGTGGGATAATTCTCTTTCTTTTCCTACTTTAGTTTAACCCCATCCTTCACTCCCGAGTCCATTCCTGTGCTATATGTGTGAATATATTTGTATGTTTGGTATTTTTCATCACTCCTTATTAGTCTAGTTGGTGTACCATGGTACACTACTACTCCTCTCTTCCCTGGGTGGGGGAAGGGCACAGACTAAGGGCAGATTCAGAAGCTAAGGCAAGGTATTATCCTTGGCATATTCACCATCAGAAGTAATCTGGGGAGCAGGGCAAGCTGTGGCACCCCTAGCATTAGGGACAGGGAAGGAGCCCCTGGTCCTGGGACACTCAACAACAGAGGTGTGACATTTTTGCTTGCTACTGTGAAACACATTAATGGTCTGTCATTTTTCATAAGTCTGTTATTGGTTTATTTAAATATGCAGAGGATAGAATCTTTAAACATGTAAGTGGCTCAGGAAAGTGAGAGCAGTGATTAGTGAAACTGCTCGGTAAGCAATAAATGGGATGGAGAGAAGTGGCTGGGATTTCAGGAGTTAACTCCACAGCCTGGAATGTAGCTATTGCTTATACAGGGGCTGACTTTAGGATTGTCTTCTGTAAGATAAAAGCTTTCATAGCAGGAGAATAAAAGCGAAGACGTCAAGTCAGAAAAAGCAAGTCAATTGCAAACTTGCTTATTTTCATGCTGTCTGTCTATAATAAATTCATAACAAGGATAATCACTGTAGAGAAACCGGTCCATAGGGTGATACCTTTGTAAAAAGATTTATTAGATCCAGGTAATATGCTCACCTGAGAGAGATGTGTAGGCATAACTCCTGTGAAAACTCAAAAATGGTTATTGCTACCCCGTGGCTGGGGGATGAACCCCACATGATACTTGAAAGAAAAGATAGTTCACAATTTGGGTTGCACTAACCGAAATGAAACTCCTTGATCCAATAATATAAAGAAGCATTTTTTATTCCACTATATTCCATATTATAATTTCATAGAATAAGAATACCCTTTTAAAGTATTTACAAGACCTAAAAAGTCTGTGTTTATGCAGCGCACTATTACCGTCCAGCTTTTCCTGATAGCATCCTTCGTATAACTATCATATATCACTCTTTAGCTTTTCATTGTTTCTTTAATCAAATAAAAACTAGTACAGGCTGGGACGTGTGAAGAGTAGTGATGCGCAGTAGAGGTGTTCGAGGAGGCCATTATCTGCTATTGATGTGAGGAACAAAATCAACAGCATAAAATAACATATTGTAAGTGTAAACAACAGCACGACGTGAATGGAGATGAACAGCCACTTTCTTCCCTTCTTCTAAATTTAACCTTGCGTTTGTCTCATTTCCCACAGAGAATATTACCTGTCTTACTCTGAATTATTGTTTCTGCACGTTTTTTGATAACCCATGCTTTAAATGAGGAAGAAAAAGCCCAGTAGACCGGGAAAATAAAGCACAATGAAGCATCTTTGCAACCTACAATCATCAAGCGAGCGAGAGATGAAGATGGCAGAAAGTAAGGGGGAAATGAAAGTTACCGCACTGCCGGGGTTACAAAGATCCGGCAGTGAGCAGATTAGGGCGAGGGTGTGATGAAACACAGCAGCCTATGGTAATGAAATATTTATGAATGGGGAAATGATGCTACGTTCTGCAGTGCAGCACAGGGAAGTGAAGTTTCAGCCTACTGTGATAGCAAAACCCTCCATTAATTATTGGAAGCAAGCTGTAATGCCAGTTTCCATGGAAACATTGTCCCATATGTATTACATGTTTTTTTTTTGTTGTTGCTCCAGTTTATAAAGTTTTTGTATTTAATATTAGCTTTTTGTTTCATTATCATCACTGGCCTAGTAACGACACTGCAGGAGTCTGATAGCACAGATCAATGATGGCATTAAATGTGTAAGATATCACTATATTCCGGTATTTATAAAGTTGGGCTGTCTTACAGCAATAAACATATTATTACATGTAGTTTAATTTAAAATATATAACAAAGCCCAATTTATTCATAAATAATTATGTCCAGATTAAAAGAGTTGTCCACTACTCTGATAACCCCTTCTCAATTTTTATGTTTCCCCTCTGAAAAATAATAATACTAATACTCGCCTCCGATGCTGGCGCGGTTCAAGCGGCTTTAGACCATGTGTTGACACATCCATGGGACTTGGAAAGATGAATGGGCCAGAGGAGGAGACTTACATGAAGTATGGCAAGTCATGGTCAACTGGGCATTTGTATGAGCCGTCTGTGCTATTGATATTATATAAGAAACTGATATGGTCTTACCTTGGACATATATGCATTGTATTTCTAGACATTGGGTCATTATCTAGGACCTAGCTAAAGGGGTTTGCCTGAAGAAGAGTCAGCAGTCATACTTTGTGACTGGAGACTGCTGTATCATGATGGTATGTGATGCACACACTGTCACGATTCCCCTGTAGTCTCACTACCATTTCTCAGACAGTGTCAGTTCAGCTCAAGAATACAGGAGAAATTTATTCTCAGGCTGAAACTATTGTATTATGCTCAACAATAACATCTGCTGGTGAAAAGATGATTCTTAGCCTAAGATATACAGAGGATGAACATAAAACAATGGTCGGGAGGGATTGCTTACATCAGAGCTAGACTACAGGGAGACAGACAGGACAGACTTCAAAATGCAAACTGATTGGACTGCAGTATACGAACAATAATACAACAACCATAATACAATACTATATAAACCATGGAACATGAGACTTTGTGAAATCCCAGTCCATGGTCCAGGTCATGCCTCTCTGGGAGTGGACAGGAGCTGCACAAATTTCTGGAGCTTCCGGGTTCTTAAGCATGGCTTCAGGGCTGTATTTACAGTTTCTACTGCCCTAGGCACTTTTAGTGCTGCCTCCCCCTTTGGTGAGCATGACATTATGGCAAGAATCGCTGATGTGAAAGTAGCCTTTTGCAGCAGATCGGGCAGTTTTTCTGCATCTGCCGCGTAACGGATCACTTACAGCAAAACTGCGTTTGACCTCATTCATTCCCTATGGGATGTGCGGCACTTGCCGTGATCTGGCAAATGCGGTACCATACCTCCCAACTTTTGAAGGGAAAGAGGTATAAAGTTTGCAAATTTTAGGCCACGCCTCTGACCACACACTTTTCACAACTAGTCACACCCATATCCACATCCCAACCACACCCATTTAGCACTGCTAATCACACTGTTTCATAAACTATAATTATAAACAAAAAAAATATGGCCACACAGTGCTCCATACTTTATAATGGCCAGTGGCCACACATGATACTCAATACTGTATAATGGCCACACAGGTCTCCATACTGTATAATGGCTACGCAGTGCACCACATACTGTATAATTGATTTGAATCGGTGAAGAGATATTAAGGTGAATTGACGTTTCGGCCAACCCGTGGCCTTGTTCACAATTTCGCTGTAATAAGCAAAGAACAAAACAGTATTACAAACAAGGAAATATATACATATATACAATTATACATAGGGGCAAATATCCATATCATGTAGCTGCCTTTGATCAGACATATTCTGTAGAGATAAGGACTAAAAGATCGTGCTGTACGATGGCGGGAAGTTCCAAGGAGAAAATATATTGAAGTATCGCTAAACATTATTGGAGGAACAACATACCCTGTTGGAACTCTGCTGCATATAAAGAAGGACCCTTTACTTTTTGATGAGTCAGAAAGAGTGATATGGCAATATAACCTGAAAAGAACAACATAGTGTGAGGTAGCAGCTAAAATCCTATGTCCACCAGGTAGAGGACCTGCACAAACCTCATAGGGTTATATAGTAGTACAGATAATGACTAGATAGTATAGTGTTCTCTTCCTAGTGCCTGGATACAACAATCCCAAGTGAATGGCATAAAATGGAGATACTGACCCAGTTAATATGTAAGATAACGTATGCCCATGCACAAAAGCCGTATCTGCGGCTGGAACGAAACTTGTGGCTGAAATATATGCACATATATGAGAATAAGGCACAACTGTATATACTGACTTGACTGTGAAACATACAAAGTCATGGTAATACCTGTCCTGTAGGTGCAGTGAGCAACAAATTCGTCCTGTATATTTTGACGCGTCCCCCAGAGAACATAAAGGTATAGTGCTGTGGGCAGAGCAGAAGGGAGGATACATGTGGGGTCATGTCTTATATAGGGGATAGTAACCAAGCACATGCGTGTCATAAATAGGTACCTGTGTTAAGTATGCATATAGAGGACCACATATGTTCTGGCAAATGTCCGTAGAGGTAACCTCCCTGTGTGCTAGGGTATGTTGCCAGTGGATAGAGGAAAACCTTCCCTATTGAAAAAGATGGTAGTTCAGTCTAGAATAACTTAACCTAGTGGTGCAAAACTTAGCTGCTGATTGCGCTGGGGTCTCACGTTTCCGTTGTTCGTACAGGCAAGGGGCAAGCGTTGGTGGCGTAGTGGAGGCCGACACAGTCCCCGGCGTTTTATCAGATACCCCAGCCGGTCATGTGACCGGAAGTTCCAGGGGACGCCGGCGCCTGCGCAGGAGACACTCACACTGCTGTGTGGGTCGGCAGATCGGCGCCTACGCACACGGCCCCATATCTGGAGCTTGTGTAAAGCGCTTGTGTAAGGGACAAAACCGGCGCCTGCGCACATCTAACCCGGCAGAGCGTTGTCTTGACTACAGATAGGCGGCGCCTGCACTGCGCTATTATGTGGCCCTAATAGTCGGCCAGACCGGCGCCTGCGTACCATGCTTAGGGTAGAGCGCTAGTATACAGAGGCAGGAATATGACGCCTGTGCGTATCGGTATGCGCTAGTGTGCTAGTTGGTGCTCGTACGGGTTAGTGTCTGTGATAGAATGTTGTGTAGCCTAAATAAGCCCTCCTTGTCTAGAGAAAAGGGGAAGGAAAGAGGTTAGATAATAACCGGCATTCTATCGGGATATTACAGGCACTAGTCTCAGCCAACCCCTTGCTTGTACAGAAAAGCACATCCTCCAAATATATATAACAACATTGTAATGACATTCATAATGGTAGGAGTCCAAACGAAAAAAAGGAAATAAGGAATAAAAGTTAACGCAAAGAAATGAAATCAAAGAAATGAATGAAATGAAATCAAAGAAATGAAATGAAATAGGAAAAATGCAAAGAAAATAAAGAATAATGCAAATTGAGCAAAAAGGAAGTACTGACCACTAAAAAAAATAACTGATGATAATTGAATGGAATAAAAAAATAATAAAGAAAAAAAAAAATAATAAAAAAAAAAAAAAATAATGAATCAAATAAAATGAATGAAAAAATGAAAAAAATGAAAAAAATGAAAAAAAATGAAAAAAAAATAGAGGGGAACTGATGTAAGGAAACTTATAAAAAAGGCTAATTTTGGTATGCGTCTTACCATCCAAAACGCGTTTACCAAAGAGATTGGTTGTGCAAAAGGTCAATTGGCCTATACGGGAGAAAAAATTAATTAATTAAGTTAGCCAGTCTATCTCGCGGTTTAAGCCGCGTGGATGTAGAGTGTCGAGTGTATAAATCCAAAAAGTCTCTCGCTGTTTCAATAATCTAACATGATTCCCTCCTCGCCTAGGACGGGGGACCCTTTCTATTACTTGGAATCTTAATTGTGCTACGTTGTGGTTGGCTTCTTTGAAGTGAAGAGGGAGGGGGAGCCACACTTTGCCACAGCGGATAGTCGATTTATGATTAGAGATACGATCTCTAACCGCCTGGGTGGTCTCCCCTACATAAAGTAACCCGCAGGGGCACTTTATGATATACACCACAAAATTTGTTGCACACGTGTAATAGTCCTTAATTTTGTAAGATTTGCCTGTTCGTGGGTGTACCACCTCACTACCCTTAATTACATTTGAGCAGCTCATGCAGCCCAGACACGGGAAGGTCCCTGTGCGTTTCTGACCAGAAAGCGTTCTATGTACCAGTGTTTTTTGAGTGCCTAGGTCTGCTTTGACGACCCTGTCTTTTATGTTCTTGGGCCTTCTTGTGCACATAAGAGGGGGTTCTTTGAATACCGGGATGGTAGGGTACGCTTTATTTAAGAGTGGCCAATGTGCCCTGATTAGATTTTGTACTCTATGCATAGTGGGATGATGACTATGTACAAATGGGAGTCTAGGATTTTTCTGAATTTTAATTGTGTCATTCTCCGTTTCATTAAGAATCCTAGTGGATTCAGTTTTAAGAAGGTCAAGAGGGTAATTGCGGGCCCTAAATTTGTTAGACATCTCTTGTAGTCTGGTGGCTTTCAAATCTGGATCAGAGACAATTCTTGATATTCTCTTAAATTGGGACCTTGGAAGACTATCTTTCGTGGGTTTGGGGTGACAGCTGTTGTAGAGCAGGAGGCTGTTACAATCCGTTGGCTTGGAGTATAGGTCCGTGCTTAAAATACCCAAAGCGTTTTTGAGGGCTTTAGTGTCTAAAAAGGTTATCTCACTGTCATGATGAGTAAGTGTGAAGGTAAGTTCCGGAAGGGTGGTATTAATGGCATCGTAGAATCCCTGAAGGCTGGTGTGGTTTCCTTGCCAGATGCAGAATATATCGTCGATATATCTGTACCAAACTAATGCGTTTTGTTGGAAGATGGGATTGGCATATACATGTTCCCTCTCGAAGTGGTCCATGTATAAATTTGCGTATGCCGGGGCCACATTGGACCCCATTGCGGTACCGCACGTCTGCATAAAGAAGTCATCTTCGAAGAGGAAAAAGTTCTCCCTAAGCACCAAGTTCAAGAGGTCTAGGCAGAGGTCATGTGTGTTCCTGTCGATGCCTACTTCCTGTAATGTAAGTGAAACAGTTGTAACACCCCTATCATGTGCGATAGAGGTGTACAGACTGTTGACGTCTAAAGTACAAAGGAGGCTGTCGGGAGGGATGTTAGAGATATTACGAATTTTGGATAAGAAATCACTGGTGTCCAGTATGAAGGATTTAGTCAACTTGGTATAAGGTGTAAGTATTTTTTCCAAATATTTTGAAAGGGGGTTGAGCACTGAGTCAGTTGAAGCAACAATGGGGCGGCCAGGGGGATTTTGAAGATTTTTATGTATTTTCGGGAGAATATACAATACTAGGCTTTGTTCATGTATGGTCTTCCTGATATCTCTATCAAGGAGGTCGATGAAAGTTTCCACTGCATGATTAGATTTAGGTGGAACGAAGGAGCTAGGATTCCTCAGGCCAAGTGATCCTAAGGTAATACCAGCTTCTTCACTCACTCCTTTGTACTTTAGACGTCAACAGTCTGTACACCTCTATCGCACATGATAGGGGTGTTACAGCTGTTTCACTTACATTACAGGAAGTAGGCATCGACAGGAACACACATGACCTCTGCCTAGACCTCTTGAACTTGGTGCTCAGGGAGAACTTTTTCCTCTTCGAAGATAACTTCTTTGTGCAGACGTGCGGTACCGCAATGGGGTCCAATGTGGCCCCGGCATACGCAAATTTATACATGGACCACTTCGAGAGGGAACATGTATATGCCAACCCCATCTTCCAACAAAACGCATTAGTTTGGTACAGATATATCGACGATATATTCTGCATCTAGCAAGGAAACCACTCCAGCCTTCAGGGATTCTACGATGCCATTAATACCACCCTTCCGGAACTTACCTTCACACTTACTCATCATGACAGTGAGATAACCTTTTTAGACACTAAAGTCCTCAAAAACCCTTTGGGTATTTTAAGCACGGACCTATACTCCAAGCCAACGGATTGTAACAGCCTCCTGCTCTACAACAGCTGTCACCCCAAACCCACGAAAGATAGTCTTCCAAGGTCCCAATTTAAGAGAGTATCAAGAATTGTCTCTGATCCAGATTTGAAAGCCACCAGACTACAAGAGATGTCTAACAAATTTAGGGCCCGCAATTACCCTCTTGACCTTCTTAAAACTGAATCCACTAGGATTCTTAATGAAACGGAGAATGACACAATTAAAATTCAGAAAAATCCTAGACTCCCATTTGTACATAGTCATCATCCCACTATGCATAGAGTACAAAATCTAATCAGGGCACATTGGCCACTCTTAAATAAAGCGTACCCTACCATCCCGGTATTCAAAGAACCCCCTCTTATGTGCACAAGAAGGCCCAAGAACATAAAAGACAGGGTCGTCAAAGCAGACCTAGGCACTCAAAAAACACTGGTACATAGAACGCTTTCTGGTCAGAAACGCACAGGGACCTTCCCGTGTCTGGGCTGCATGAGCTGCTCAAATGTAATTAAGGGTAGTGAGGTGGTACACCCACGAACAGGCAAATCTTACAAAATTAAGGACTATTACACGTGTGCAACAAATTTTGTGGTGTATATCATAAAGTGCCCCTGCGGGTTACTTTATGTAGGGGAGACCACCCAGGCGGTTAGAGATCGTATCTCTAATCATAAATCGACTATCCGCTGTGGCAAAGTGTGGCTCCCCCTCCCTCTTCACTTCAAAGAAGCCAACCACAACGTAGCACAATTAAGATTCCAAGTAATAGAAAGGGTCCCCCGTCCTAGGCGAGGAGGGAATCATGTTAGATTATTGAAACAGCGAGAGACTTTTTGGATTTATACACTCGACACTCTACATCCACGCGGCTTAAACCGCGAGATAGACTGGCTAACTTAATTAATTAATTTTTTCTCCCGTATAGGCCAATTGACCTTTTGCACAACCAATCTCTTTGGTAAACGCGTTTTGGATGGTAAGACGCATACCCAAATTAGCCTTTTTTGTAAGTTTCCTTACATCAGTTCCCCTCTATTTTTTTTCATTTTTTTTTCATTTTTTTCATTTTTTTTCATTTTTTTCATTTTTTTCATTTTTTCATTCATTTTATTTGATTCATTATTTTTATATTTTTTTTTATTTTTTTATTTTTTCTTTATTATTTTTTTATTCCATTCAATTATCATCAGTTATTTTTTTTAGTGGTCAGTACTTCCTTTTTGCTCAATTTGCATTATTCTTTATTTTCTTTGCATTTTTCCTATTTCATTTCATTTCATTTCTTTGATTTCATTTCATTCATTTCTTTGATTTCATTTCTTTGCGTTAACTTTTATTCCTTATTTCCTTTTTTTCGTTTGGACTCCTACCATTATGAATGTCATTACAATGTTGTTATATATATATTTGGAGGATGTGCTTTTCTGTACAAGCAAGGGGTTGGCTGAGACTAGCGCCTGTAATATCCCGATAGAATGCCGGTTATTATCTAACCTCTTTCCTTCCCCTTTTCTCTAGACAAGGAGGGCTTATTTAGGTTACACAACATTCTATCACAGACACTAACCCGTACGAGCACCAACTAGCACACTAGCGCATACCGATACGCACAGGCGTCATATTCCTGCCTCTGTATACTAGCGCTCTACCCTAAGCATGGTACGCAGGCGCCGGTCTGGCCGACTATTAGGGCCACATAATAGCGCAGTGCAGGCGCCGCCTATCTGTAGTCAAGACAACGCTCTGCCGGGTTAGATGTGCGCAGGCGCCGGTTTTGTCCCTTACACAAGCGCTTTACACAAGCTCCAGATATGGGGCCGCGTGCGCAAGCGCCGATCTGCCGACCCACACAGCAGTGTGAGTGTCTCCTGCGCAGGCGCCGGCGTCCCCTGGAACTTCCGGTCACATGACCGGCTGGGGTATCTGATAAAACGCTGGGCACCATGCATCACACTGAGCCGCTCCACTGCCAAGACACAGGACTGTGTCGGCCTCCACTACGCCAGCAACGCTTGCCCCTTGCCTGTACGAAAAACGGAAACGTGAGACCCCAGCGCAATCAGCAGATAAGTTTTGCACCACTAGGTTAAGTTATTCTAGACTGAACTACCATCTTTTTCAATAGGGAAGGTTTTCCTCTATCCACTGGCAACATACCCTAGCACACAGGGAGGTTACCTCTACGGATATTTGCCAGAACATATGTGGTCCTCTATATGCATACTTAACACAGGTACCTATTTATGACACGTATGTGCTTGGTTACTATCCCCTATATAAGACATGACCCCACATGTATCCTCCCTTCTGCTCTGAGGAAGTGCTGTGCTGTGGGCACTATACCTTTATGTTCTCTGGGGGACGCGTCAAAATATACAGGACGAATTTGTTGCTCACTGCACCTACAGGACAGGTATTACCATGACTTTGTATGTTTCACAGTCAAGTCAGTATATACAGTTGTGCCTTATTCTCATATATGTGCATATATTTCAGCCACAAGTTTCGTTCCAGCCGCAGATACGGCTTTTGTGCATGGGCATACGTTATCTTACATATTAACTGGGTCAGTATCTCCATTTTATGCCATTCACTTGGGATTGTTGTATCCAGGCACTAGGAAGAGAACACTATACTATCTAGTCATTATCTGTACTACTATATAACCCTATGAGGTTTGTGCAGGTCCTCTACCTGGTGGACATAGGATTTTAGCTGCTACCTCACACTATGTTGTTCTTTTCAGGTTATATTGCCATATCACTCTTTCTGACTCATCAAAAAGTAAAGGGTCCTTCTTTATATGCAGCAGAGTTCCAACAGGGTATGTTCTTCCTCCAATAATGTTTAGCGATACTTCAATATATTTTCTCCTTGGAACTTCCCGCCATCGTACAGCACGATCTTTTAGTCCTTATCTCTACAGAATATGTCTGATCAAAGGCAGCTACATGATATGGATATTTGCCCCTATGTATAATTGTATATATGTATATATTTACTTGTTTGTAATACTGTTTTGTTCTTTGCTTATTACAGCGATATTGTGAACAAGGCCACGTGTTGGCCGAAACGTCAATTCGCTTAAATATCTCTTCACCGATTCAAATCAAATAAACTTACTTATTAATGCTTTTGAAAACAAAATGAGTGCAGTGATTTCTTCTGACTTTATGAGTTGTGGGATTGAATATCCCGTTCACTGGCACCGTGAACTGTACTGATTGAGTGCTGGCTTTCATTTCCCTTCTACATACTGTATAATGGCCACACATGATGCTCTATACTGTATAATGGCTACGCAGTGCACCACATACTGTATAATGGCTGTTGTGAATTCTGTGGCAGAGCTCCCTCCTGCGGTCACAAGTGGTACTTCGGCTGATTCTCTCTGTGAGCTTCCGTTGGTGGAGGAAAGTGGTACTGCGGCTTCTGAGTTTCCTTCCTCAGGTGATGTGGTGAAGTCGTTAGGTGCTGCTCTATTTAACTCCACCTAGTGCTTTGATCCTGGCTTCCAGTCAATGTTCTAGTATTGGACCTGTTTCCTCCTGGATCGTTCCTGTGGCCTGCTGCTCTGCATAGCTAAGTTCCGCTTTTGCTTTTTGTTTGCTGTTTTTTTCTGTCCACCTTGCTTATTTGTTTTCTCGTGCTTGCTGGAAGCTCTGGGACGCAGAGGGTGTACCTCCGTGCCGTTAGTTCGGTACGGAGGGTCTTTTTGCCCCCTTTGCGTGGTTGTTTGTAGGGTTTTGTGTTGACCGCAAAGTTACCTTTCCTATCCTCGCTCTGTTCAGAAAGTCGGGCCTCACTTTGCTAAATCTATTTCATCTCTACGTTTGTCTTTTCATCTTAACTCACAGTCATTATATGTGGGGGCTGCCTTTCCCTTTGGGGTATTTCTCTGAGGCAAGGTAGGCTTATTTTCTATCTTCAGGCTAGCTAGTTTCTCAGGCTGTGCCGAGTTGCATATGGAGCGTTAGGCGCAATCCACGGCTGCCTCTAGTTGTGTTGGAGAGGATTAGGGATTGCGGTCAGCAGAGTTTCCACGTCTCAGAGCTCGTTCTATGTTTTTGGGTTATTGTCAGGTCACTGTATGTGCTCTGACTCCTATGTCCATTGTGGTACTGAATTACCAGATCATGACAAATGGCCACACATAATGCAATATACTGTATAATGGCTACGCAGCGCACCACACACTGTATAATGGCCACACATGATGCTCAATACTGTCTAATGGCTACACATAATGCTCATACTGTATAATGGCCAAACATGATGCTCCATACTGTATAATGGCCACACATGATGCTCCATACTGTATAATGGCCACACATGATGCTCCATACTGTATAATGGCCACACATGATGCTCCATTCTGTATAATGGCCACGCATGATGCTCCATACTGTATGATGGCCACGCATGATGCTCCATACTGTATAATGGCCACACATGATGCTCCATACTGTAGAATGGCCACACATGATGCTCCATACTGTATAATGGCCATTGTTGTGAATTCTGCTTTTGGGCTCCCTCCGGTGGTTGTAGGTGGTAATGCAGTTGTCTCTGGGCTGCAGTCCTGGACAGGTGTATCTGCTGATTGCAATTCTGACTGGGGTATTTAGGTTTGCAGGACTCATTAGTCCTTGCCAGTTGTCAATGTTTTTTGGGAAGTGTTGGATCTCTGTCTGGCTTCTCCTGCCTAGCTGCCAATTCAGCAAAGATAAGTGTCTGTTTCTTTTTCTATGGCACACAAGCTGTGTGCTTGTTTTTTGATTGTATTCCTGCTCTGAGTTTAGTAGTTTCTGGAGTTGCAGATATACGTTCCACGTCTTTAGTTATTAGATGGAGGAATTTTTTGTATATTCTGCTGTGGATATTTTTGGAAGGGTTTTAATACTGACCACACAGAACTCTGTCCTATCCTTTCCTATTTTAGCTACAGTGGCCTCTTGTGCTAAATCCTGTTTTCTGACTGTGTGTGTCTTTCCTCTCCTACTCACAGCCAATATTTGTGGGGGGCTGCCTATCCTTTGGGGTTCTGCTCTGAGGCAAGGTAGTATTCCTATTTCCATCTTTAGGGGTATTTAGTCCTCCGGCTGTGACGTGGTGTCTATGGCTTGTTAGGTACACCCCACGGCTACTTCTAGTTGCGGTGTTAAGATCAGGATTTGCGGTCAGTATAGTTACCACCTACTCCATTGAAAGTTTTTATGCTGCTCCAAGGTCACCGGATCATAACAGGCCATACATGATGCTCAATACTGTATAATGGCCACATATGATGCTCCATACTGTATAATGGCCACGCATGATGCTCCATATTGTATAATGGCCACACATGATGCTCCATATTGTATAATGACCCAACATGATGCTTCATACTGTATAATGGCCACACATGATGCTCCATAGTGTTTAATGACCCCACATGATGCTCAATACTGTATAATGCCCCCCTCCCATCTTGTATGCATGGCTCATCTCCCCCCCATCCTGTATGCATGGCTCATATCCCCCCTCCTGTATGCATGGCTCATATCCCCTCTGTATGCATGGCTCATCTCCCTCCCATCCTATATGCATGGCTCATATCCCCCCTCCTGTATGCATGGCTCATATCCCTCCCATCCCATATGCATGGCTCATATTCCCCCCCTCCTGTATGCATGGCTCATCTCCCTCCCATCCCATATGCATGGCTCATATCCCCCCTCTCCTGTATGCATGGCTCATATCCCCCCATCCCGTATGCATGGCTCATATCCCCCCTCCTGTATGCATGGCTCATATCCCCTCCCCTGTATGCATGGCTCATATCCCCCCTCCTGTATGCATGTCTCATATTCCCCCCCTCCTGTATGCATGGCTCATATTTTCCCCCTCCTGTATGCATGGCTCATATCCCCCCTCCTGTATGCATAGCTCATCTCCCTCCCATCCCGTATGCATGGCTCATCTCACTCCCATCCTGTATGCATGGCTCATGTCCCCCCTCCTGTATGCATGGCTCATATTCCACCCCCTCCTGTATGCATGGCTCATATTCCACCCCCTCCTGTATGCATGGCTCATATCCCCCCCTCCTGTATGCATGGCTCATATTCCCCCTCTCCTGTATGCTTGTCTCATATTCCCCCCTCCTGTATGCATGGCTCATATCCCCCCTCCTGTATGCATGGCTCATATCCCCCCTCCTGTATGCATGGCTCATATTCCCCCCCTTCTGTATGCATGGCTCATATTCCCCCATCCTGTATGCATGGCTCATATCCCCCCTCCTGTATGCATGGCTCATATCCCCCTTGTATGCATGGCTCATCTCCCTCCCATCCCATATGCATGGCTCATATCCCCCCTCCTGTATGCATTGCTCATATCCCCCCCTGTATGCATGCATGGCTCATCTCCCTCCCATCCCATATGCATGGCTCATATTCCCCCCTCCTGTATGCATGGCTCATCTCGGTCCCATCCCATATGCATGGCTCATATCCTCCCTCTCCTGTATGCATGGCTCATATCCCCCCATCCCGTATGCATGGCTCATATCCCCCCTCCTGTATGCATGGCTCATATTCCCCCCCTCCTGTATGCATGGCTCATATCCCCCCTCCTGTATGCATGTCTCATATTCCCCCCCTGTATGCATGGCTCATATTCCCCCCTCCTGTATGCATGGCTCATATCCCCCCTTCTGTATGCATGGCTCATATCCCCCCTCCTGGATGCATGGCTCATCCCTCTCCCATCCCGTATGCATGGCTCATCTCACTCCCATCCTGTATGCATGGCTCATATCCCCCCTCCTGTATGCATGGCTCATATTCCCCCCCTCCTGTATGCATGTCTCATATTCCCCCCTCCTGTTTGCATGGCTTATATCCCCCCTCCTGTATGCACGGCTCATATTCCCCCCTCCTATATGCATGGCTCATATTCCCCCTCCTATATGCATGGCTCATATTCCCCCCTCCTGTATGCATGGCTCATATCCCCCCTCCTGTATGCATGGCTCATATTCCCCCCCTTCTGTATGCATGGCTCATATTCCCCCCATCCTGTATGCATGGCTCATATCCCGCCTCCTGTATGCATGGCTCATATCCCCCCTGTATGCATGGCTCATCTCCCTCCCATCCCATATGCATGGCTCATATCCCCCCTCCTGTATTCATTGTTCATATCCCCCCTCCTGTATGCATGCATGGCTCATCTCCCTCCCATCCCATATGCATGGCTCATATTCCCCCCCCCCACTCCTGTATGCATGGCTCATATTCAACACCTCCTGTATGCATGGCTCATATCCCCCCTCCTGTATGCATGGCTCATATTCCTCCCCCCTCTTGTATGCATGGCTCATATCCCCCCTCCTGTATGCATGGCTCATATTCCCCCCTCCTGTATGCATGGTTCATATTCCCCCCCTCCTGTATGCATGGCTCATATTCCCCCCCTCCTGTATGCATGGCTCATATTCCCCCCCTCCTGTATGCATGGCTCATCTCTCAACCCCACTGCTCCCGCTCCCATCTTGCATGGCTCGGCTCCCCGTCCTCCTTCATCCCCCCGTCCCCTGTCCCCCGACCCTCATACTCACCTTTCTTTCCCACACCACGCGGCCGCACCAAACATCCCTCTAGCTCTGTCCCGACTCCCGGCGCATCACCTTCTTCCTGCGTGAGTGGTCATGTGGTACCGCTCATTAAGGTCATAAATATGCCCATATTCATTACCTTAATGAACGGTACCACGTGACCGCTCACTCAGGACGAGCTGCAGGCGCTGAGACCAGGCATCGCTGGAGCAGGGTGAGTATGATGTCTCCAAGGAGGGAGGGTGGGAGGCAGGCAAGCGGGCGGGTGGGCGGGGGGGCTGGGGTGTGGTCAGTCGGGAGGTGACCCAGGACTTAAAAACAAAAAAAAAAACGCCCCCAGCATCGTCCCGCCCTAGGCACGTGCCCTCAAGTGCCTAGTGGCAAATACGGCCTGCTATTTGCTTGCCTGGCATGGAGTACACAGATAATATCTCACCAGCCTGGCTTATCATAGGCCAAGCTTGGAATCTCAGAGGGTAAGGAGATTTGTGCAGGTCCTGTTCACAGCCTGAGAACACTGTCCTGGACCATGCTCCGGGGTTGCACACAGCATTCCGCCAATCTCTAATTGCTTAGTATTGCAAATGGCATACATGTGTTCACACATCCACCTACTAACATATGAAATACAGTCTTAGATCGGAAAACAAAACCCCTTTAATATATGGCAATTTTTTTTCAGCAGAAATATTTGTGTGAAATTCATCCCGGGGCAGAGTGCCAGAGCAAGGCACCTGACTGACTTGACGGCAAAGAAATTCCAAACACAGACAAAATGGACAGACTATGTGAACAGGCATTTGGGCAGCTCAAACAAGCCCTGGCGAGCCCCCCTGTGCCAGCTGCAGCAGATTATACCAAGAGATTCCTAGTGCAGACTGATGCATTAGACAGTGGGTTGACCACTGTCCTTAGTCAGGTGAATGGCACAGAGCGGGAACACCCAATGGTATACCTTTCAAGAAAACTGCTAGACCGAGAGAAGGCATATGCCACCATTGAAAAAGAATGTCTGGCCATTGTCTAGGTTCTGAAAAAACTGTTACCCTATGTGTCTGGGAGGGAATTCACTATAGTAATGGACCACTGAAATCTCTACAACAGGGGTAGAATGGGTGATTGCTATGATGGAGCCTGGCATTGCAACCATTTAACTTTACAATTTCTCACAAAAAGGAGAGAGACCACGGCAATGCTGATTGCCTATTGAGACAAACTGAAGAAGCCCCTAACCACGATAATTGCCACCAGAAGAAGGTTGATAGTCGATCCCATGAACGGTGGCCCAGCGCTGGCCATGCTCAAAAAGTGTGAGAAGCTGGCTTTGGACTTAAGACTATTGGACCAATGCACGTAGAGCGGAATCCACAAGTCTAAGGGATGCAGAATTTTTCCCGCACGGAGCACTGGTTACGTCGATCTTATTGTGTTTTATTAGAGATTTGCTTGCTGTGTTTTATTAGAGCTTTCTTAGCTTGTCAGTTTAAGGGCGTAAATCTCTCCCGGGAGGTGTTCACCATCAGGAATCAATGTTTATGTTTAGTGACAGCAAGCAGAGGATGATGTGTGGGCTTGAGCTTATGCATACATAATGAAAGAGACAAGATTGGAAATCAGGTAAAGCAATCATTCCACCACTCTCTTTATTGTGTCAGGGGCCTCAAGCCATTGTTATGCCAGCCACTAGTCCAATTATGTGGATAATGATTGTAGACTAGTTGACCGTCACCACCGGGGGTCTCACATGCAGTTCCAGGTGATGGGCTCAGCACCAGGAAAATACATCCACCAATACACAAATAGCTTTGGGAGAAGTGTTTTCTGTGGATCGGGCTCAATTCCAAGGGGCTTTTGGTATTTATGACACTGACTAGGGAATGTGGGGCGTTATTGCTGGCTGGAGCTGGATACATGTGCTTCGTTGTGGTATCCATCATCTCGAGGAGCATAGGCTGTAACTGCAGGCTATACTGTTGGGAGATACAAAAGCTGTAGGACAACCAAAAGTTGGGAGACCGAGGGCATCACCTGGTACGTGGCAGTGGAACTATTGGTTCTGGGTTGGGATCTTGTGGACTGGGGTATCTCATTGTGGCCATCTTCCTCGAGTTGCTGTATGACTGTAGACGTAAAAAATAAAACTAACTGCATCATTAACTTGCCTAGGTGATTAATACAACCCACAACCTCAGATCTTCACAAGACATATAGAAGTTGGGATAAAGAGCCACAATATTGTTAATTGTTCCTTTTTGCTCCTAATAGCCAATCGTGCACCCAATCATGTTGTGATGTATTTTAACATTGTTTTTAACATATCTGAAAGCAAACAAAGGATGTAACACATTATTAAGCAAGGCAATTAAAATGAAGCTATTTAACTCCACAACTTCTATCAGAGGTAGTCCGGCACAGTGCACCATGAGACACAGTTTTCATTTGATGCTATTTCTATTAGTCTCTTTCCTGAATGAATTGTTAATGACATCCTGTAATTAGCGCTGGGAACTTTGATTAAGACTGTGCCTTTTTGTAATACTTTTTATCTGCATTAATCATACCTGCTCTGTCAACTGCAATATTAAACAAGTACTGAAGTGAGGGAATGTTCATGTCACAGCCTCTTGTCAAAACAAATATTAATGTATTGAATACAAATTTTAAAAGTGTTATGTTTGTGATACATTTTTGTCCAAGAACTGGTTAAACATTGCCCACTTTCTTGGCACTTGAGACCAGAGATCATGTAATCAGGGCTGCCAGCAGGAAATTCAGGGCCCCATACTGGTAAAACTTTTGGGCCTCATTGAGACTCTGCCCAGGCTCCACTACAGCTCCACCTCCACCCTTCTAACTTTCCACAGTCTCATAGCCCACTATTGGAAAAATGCCACTTCTGCACCACCTCCTCACCAATCAGACCATTAACAGTTCCCATTGAACACTATATCACATACATAGCCAGCAGCTTTTGTCTTGGCCAAAAGATTTTTTAACCAATTAATGACCCCAGCTTTTTTCGGTTTTGCGTTTTCGTTTTTAGCTCCCCTTCTTCCCAGAGCCATAACTTTGTTATTTTTCTGTCTGTATGGCCATGTGAGGGCTTAGTTTTTGTGGGACAAGTTGTACTTTTGAATGACATCATTGGTTTTAGCATGTCATGTACTAGAAAATGGGGAAAAAAATTCCAAGTGCGGTGAAATTATTCTCCAGGTCATTACGAGTTCATAGACTCTAAACTTGTTTAGGTTATTTTTTATCTAAGTGGTAAAAAAATAATTCCAAACTTTGCTAAAAAAAATTGCACAATTTTCAAATAATAAATAATATTAATTTTATTTATATAGCGCCAACATATTCCGCAGCGCTTTACAAATTACAGAGGGGAATTGTACAGACAATAGACATTACAGCATAACAGAAATCACAGTTCAAAATAGATACCAAGAGGAATGAGGGCCCTGCTCGCAAGCTTACATACTATGAGGAAAAGGGGAGACACGAGAGGTGGATGGTAACAATTGCTTTAGTTAGTCGGACCATAGTGTAAGGCTCGGGTGTTCATGTAAAGCTGCATGAACCAGTTAACTGCCTAAGTATGTAGCAGTATAGACACAGAGGGCTATTAACTGCATAAAGTGTATGAGAACATGATGCGAGGAACCCGATAATGTTTTTTTTTTTTAATGGGCCACACAGGGATAGTTAGGTTAATGCGTTGAGGTGGTAGGCCAATCTGAACAAATGAGTTTTTAGGGCACGCTTAAAACTGTGGGGATTGGGGATTAATCATTTTAACCTAGGTAGTGCATTCCAAAGAATCGGCGCAGCACGTGTAAAGTCTTGGAGACGAGAGTGCGAGGTTCTGATTATTGAGGATGCTAACCTGAGGTCATTAGCGGAGTGGAGAGCACAGGTAGGGTGGTAGACTGAGACCAGAGAGGAGATGTAGGGTGGTGCTGAGCCATGGAGTGATTTGTGGATGAGGGTAGTAGTTTTGTACTGGATTCTTGAGTGGATTTGTAACCAGTGTAATGACTGGCACAAGGTAGAGGCATCGGTGTAACGGTTGGTGAGGAATATGATTATGGCTGCAGCATTCAGGACAGATTGGAGCGGAGAGAGTTTGGTAAGAGGGAGGCCGATTAGTAGAGAGTTACAATAGTCCAGACGAGAATGAATAAGTGAAACAGTAAGAGTTTTTGCAGAGTCGAAAGTAAGAAAAGGGCGAATTCTAGAAATGTTTTTGAGATGCAGATAAGAAGAGCGAGCCAGTGATCGGATGTGGGGGGTGAATGAAAGCTTAGAATCAAGGATGATCCCAAGGCAGCGGGCATGTTGCTTTGGAATATTGGTGGAACTGCACACGGAGATGGCAATGTCAGGCAAAGATAGGTTAATAGAGGGAAAAAACACGAGGAGATCAGTTTTTGACAGATTCAGTTTCAGATAGAGGGAGGACATGATGTTAGAGACAGTGGTAAGACAATCACTGGTGTTTACTGAAAAGGTCGGCGTGATAACAGGAGAGGAAGTGTATAATTGGGTGTCATCAGCATAGAGATGGTACTGGAAACTAAATCTACTGATTGGTTGTCCAATAGGGGCAGTATACAAAGAGAGGAGGAGGGGGCCTAGGACTGATCCTTGAGGAACCCCAACAGTAAGGGGAAGGTGAGAGGAGGAGGAACCAGCAAAAGATACAGTGAAGGAGCGGTCAGAGAGATAGGAGGAGAACCAGGAGAGAATGGTGTCCTTGAGGCCGATGGAGCGGAGCATAGTGAGGAGGAGCTGATGATCCACAGTGTCGAATGCTGCGGAGAGATCCAAGAGAATTAGCATGGAGTAGTGACCGTTAGATTTAGCTGTTAGTAGGTCATTAGAGACTTTAGTGAGGGCAGTTTCAGTAGAGTGTAAAGAGCGGAAACCAGATTGAAGAGGGTCGAGAAGAGAATTATCTGAGAGATAGTGGGTAAGAAGGGAGTGGACCAGGTGCTCGAGGAATTTAGAGATGAAGGGAAGATTAGAGACAGGTCTATAATTAGCGGCACAGTTTTGATCGGGGGATGGTTTTTTAAGTAATGGATGTATGATGGCATGCTTAAATGAGGAGGGAAAAATACTGGAAGTAAGAGAAAGGTTGAATATTTTTGTTAGGTGAGAGGTGACAGCCGGGGAAAGGGACTGGAGGAGATGTGACTGAATGGGGTCACTGGTGCAAGTGGGCGAGAAGATGCAAGGAGCATGATTACTTCTTCTTCTGTAACTGGTTCAAAGTCAGAGAGTGAACTAGATGCAGTAGGGGAGGGAGGACAGTGCATGGTATGAAGAGATTGGGTGATGATTTCCTGTCGAATGTGGTCAATTTTTTCTTTGAAGTAGTTGGCCAGATTGTCAGCGCGGAGATCTGTGGTTGGGGCCTGCACTCTTGGGTTGAGTAGGGACTGGAAAGTGTCAAAGAGACATTTAGGGTTATTGGACAGCGAGGTGATGAGGGTGTTGAAATAGGTTTGTTTGTAGAGGCAGAGTTGTATGTTTTTAGCATGAACTTATAATGGATGAAATCTTCGGGTAGATTAGATTTTCTCCACAGACGTTCGGTGCACCTGGAGCACCGCTGCAGGAAACGTGTTTGCAGCGTGTGCCACGGTTGTCGCCGTCTGTGCTGAGTTGTTTTATGTATAGGAGGAGCAGCTTCATCCAGCGCACTTTGCAGGGTTTCATTGTAATGCTTCAGAGCAGAATCAAGACATGAGATGGAGGAGATTGGGGCCAATGAGGACTGCAAGATCTTCATAAGTTTCTGGGTGTTAATGGCCTGTATGTTTCTATAAGTGTGGAAAGTGGGGGTGACCTGAGTGGGATGGAAGTTCTTGATAGAGAATGAAAGAAGGTTGTGGTTAGAGAGCGGGAGAGGGGAGTTTGTGAAATCATCCACTGAGCAAAGCCGGGAGAAGACCAAGTCGAGGGAGTTTCCATCTTCATGCGTTGGAGAATTAGTATGCTGCGAGAGGCCGAAAGAGGAGGCTAGAGGTAAAAGGTGAGAAGCAGATGGGGAGAGTGGAGAAGCAATGGGGATGTTATAATCACCCATGATGAGGGTGGGTGTGTCACAGGAGAGAAAGTGTGGAAGCCAGGTGGCAAAGTGATCCAGGAACTGATGAGAGGGGCCGGGAAGACGATACACCACCGACACTCGCATGGAGAAGGGGATTTAGAGTCTGACAGCATGGACCTCAAAGGAAGGGAAGACTAGCGAGGGTACTTGGGGGATAACTTGGAAGGTACATTTGGGTGAAAGGAGCAGACCAACACCTCCACCTGCTCTGTTGTCTGATCTTGGGGTATGAGAAAAGAGTAGTCCACCATATGAAAGAGCAGCAGCAGTGGTGGTGTCTGACTGCTGCATCCAGGTTTCAGTAAGAGCCAGAAGATTAAGAGAATTAGAAAGGAAGAAGTCATGGATGAAGGAGAGTTTATTACACATAGAACGAGAATTCCAAAGGGCACAGTTGAAAAAGACAGAAGGCATGCATGGAATATTAATAAGGTTAGAGGGGTTTCTGAGTGTAGCAGTTAGGAGGTTTGACTGGCTATAACATGAGGGGCCGGGGTTGGGAGAGATGTCTCCAGCGACTAGGAGAAGGAGGATAGAAAGAGTGAGCAGATGGTTAAGTGATTTGTGAGAGCGTCTCTTGTGTTGGATGGTGGGACTGAATGGATCTGTGCTGTTAAGCAATGTGAACAGAGCATGAGTGCTATACATAGGAGAGGAAAGGACAGAGGGGTCGATATGGATGGAGTGTAGAGAGTTTATGCAAGGGCGGTGAATGTGAGTGAATGCGGCAGCCAGGATATAGAATATACAAATACATATGGTGAATATTTGTTCTGTTCCAAATGAACAGGGAATAGATTTAGATTGTCTTACCTGTCTCCTGCCCTGTCTAACTGCCATGTTGTAACTGCGAGTACTTAGAAAAAGTACTTTGAATAAATGTACACGAATAATAGTGCATGAATGCACGCCTGCATGAATGCATCCCCAAAGTATGTCTACATTTATAGAAGGCTAGCTACCTGTAGCGTCCCTAATTTTCATGATCTGAGGTCGGGTGAGGGCTTATTTATTGCATGCCGACCTGACCTATGTAATGATACCATTTTGATGCAGATACATTCTTTTGATCGCCTGTTATTGCATTTTAATGCAATGTCACAGCAACCAAAAAACCTAATTCTGGCGTTTTGAATTTCCCGCCCAGCCAGAGCGGGAACGAATCGAGGTCGTCAACCAGGAGGAGTACCACCGACAGCCGCCACTCCGGCGTGAGCAGCAGGAGATGGAAGAGAAACTCCAGCGCCAGGCTGCGGATGAAAAAGATCTGCAGTCCAAAGCTCGGGCCCGGAAGTTGGGCCATGGAGACCGAGGCCCGCGGAGGTGTGGAACCATGGTCACATTCCGCCTTAATGCTGGCTGGGGTTTCATCAAGGAACTGGACCTTTACCCCGAGGTCTTCGTGAACAGACGGGATGTGGAGGCACACTTGATGGAGGGCCACCCTGGCAGGGACCTCTACCCTGGTGACCGCGTCACCTACCCCAGGCATTGGGGAGACAAGGGATGGTACACTCTTCATGTGCATAAACATGAACTGAGTGAGGGGAGATTGCTACCTTGTGGCCTGAAGCCATTATCACCAGTGGTACCGTGTCACCCAGCATCGCCCCCACCTGAACAGGTGACTCCTACACCGGTCAACATGTGTTCAAAGTGCACCCAAACTGTCGTGGAGCGGAGGTCAGTGAGCACCCGAACTCCCATGAGGAGTGCAGATGCACTCTATGTGGTACCTGGGAGTCGCCCGTACCAAACAGGATTACCTCCGCCAGTACTACCTCTGGAACTGCTAAAGTAATTTAGAACTGTGAAAATAGCTGTAAATAGTTCATTGTTGCCTTTTTGCTGCTAACGTTTATTGAACCCGACCAGGGTTTCTCCTTAAAGGGGTCCCATGTTAAAGGGATCCTGTGTTTTGCACAGTTACCATTCATTTAAAGAACATTGGAATCATGGACGGTGAATGATTCACAAACTGTCTTGTAAATAGTTTGCAAATTCTTAAAGGTGCTTCCTACTGGTTTTACAAAAGAAGCTTTTAAAGAGACTGCTTCTAAAGAGACTGTTTCTAATTTTGCTGTGAAAGCTATTTTGTTTTACAGAGACCTAAAGAAAAACCCATTTGGCGTGGCAGGATTCCAGGTCTGGATACACGCCTTGTAGCCCGCCCAAGCCCAACGTTGAGAGTTAATGACGGGTCCCTCGCATCGTTCCTGCTGTTCTAATGTTTTAATTGACTTGAAGATTAATGTGATTGCTACTTTGCACTACCTCATTAAAAGGAGACTTGAATATTGTTGGAACCCTTAAAGGGAATGTTTAATCGTTGCACCTTGATAGAATATATTAAAGAGTTAGTATAGTTAATGTAGTATGAAAGCCGAGGTTTGAATTTAATTAGAATGGTGTTTCAAAATAGCCGATAGTGAGTACTGATATCCTGATGCACTTTTGATAAAATAAAGAAAATAAAGTAACCCGCAGGGGTTGGACAGAAACTTTGCACTATAAAGATAGAATGTTTGCCTTAGCACTTGAGAGATAGTATACCCGTAAGGGTCATTGCATTGCATAATTAGCTAATGTACTGTTTTGCTAAACTGTTCATAAAAGTAGGCCTACAATGTAAATATGTTATGCAAGTTCAAGTGTCCTCACCTCCCATAAAGGGAAGCTTAGATATAGTATTAACTTGTTTTATAGCATTTTAAAAATTTGTATGTCTGTTTGCTAACCTGTAACTGTTGTTTCTTTTCCCAGTCCGGGAGTACTGGATTTACCGGGGGGAGTGCGGCGCCCCAGGGTCCTGGTCATCGCAGTGGTATTGCTTTCCCCTCGGGGAGAGTGATGCTATGTTTGGAGGCAAAGAAGGATAGCTGCATCCAGGTATCACAAACATGCAACACATTTCACGCTCCAGACCACCAGGAGGAGCTTCTGCTCCTATTTATTAGGTCACTCCCCAAGTTACCTGTCCGCTCCTACACCCAGGAGGCACGGTGGCATCCCTCAGAGGCTGGGGCATGCTAGAATCACTACAAACAGCCTCAAGCCACCAGTTATACGGGTTTTGTCCTATCTGACTACGGGGGACAGAGAGAGAGAGAGACACCGCATCTGTGAGACCCTTATGTGAAGCCATAGGCAGTAACGGACTACACCACTACAGCGCAAGGGAAGGCTATTGATTTTCACCTGGACAAGGGGACTCTGGACTTGCCTCCAAACCCGCCGGACTCTGCCTGCCCTGTGATCTGGTGCCCTGGACTGTGGATGCTGAAGTCTTCAGTAAAGGTAAAGAGACTGCAACCATGTGTCCTCTGCGCCTCTCACCATCCACCATCTACACACCAGGAAGCCCTGGGGACATACTTCACCTGTAGGAAGGTATAACATCTAGCTGCCATAACATCACCCTAGCGGACCCCTTAAAGCAGCGTCGGTCACCCTGACCGAATACCACAGGTGGCGTCACGAACACAAACTTTATCTCTTTAAAGACATTTCCCTTTTACACAGATGTCCCAGGGCCATGGACCGGGTCAGCCACCGTGACATCCGCCTGTGAACCGCAGGACCCGGTACCGAGTACCCCACGGCCCCATGGGGGCAATCTATCAGCATTGGCTCCAGTGAACCTCAATCGATTCTTTTCTTCTCTCTAAGATGCCCTCCTTTGTCCCTGGGCTTTTTCTCTCTATGTGAAGGAATATGATAAGAGCCAGAGTGTGTGTGGTGCACCATGGCACAAAATAGTCCTCCTAGTTTTTACTCTTTCTAGTCTCACCTGAACATTATGACAATACCTTCAGGCTCTTCAGCATTCCCAACAATGTCACCAAAAACGTTCCTCAATGGAGAAAATCTTCCACAATATGCAGTGTGGTGGTTCAGTGGTTAGGAAATCATTTCAAAGGAGTTTGTATGTTCTCTCTGTGTGTTTGCGTGGGTTCCTCCCATACTTCAAAGAAATACTGATAATGAATTTAGATTGCATGTCCAAATAGGGACAGTGATGATGATGTTTGAAAAGCGCTGTGGACATTAAGGGAATTTGTTATGAGGCTATTGCTACCCCATCTGAGAGCAGCATGATGTAGGGGCAAAGACCCTGGTTCCAGCAATGTATCACTTACTGAGCTGCTTGATATCATTTTGATAAAATGACTTTTTTCTCTTGCAGATCTATCAGTGCTCTGAATGCTGAGCTGTGTATAATCCCACCCCCACCACTGATTAGCTGCTTTATGTTCATACTAGATGGTGGCCTGATTCTAACGCATCAGGTATTCTAGAATATGTATGTATGTATGTATGTATGTATGTCGCGCTGTGATTGGGGGTTAAATTCCGTGCCAATATCATATTCAATATCAACGAAACGTGGTTGAAATCCCGCGCCAATTCACAGGCGGACTGCGCCTGTCGCTGATTGGTCGCAGGATGTCGGGGGTTCAGGATGCAGGATGTCGGGGGTTCGAGGTGCAGGATGTTGGGGGTTTGGGGTGCATGATGTCGGGGGTTCGGGCAGCCGGTAGTGCAGTTTGCTGCGCCGCCTTACTCCGGCCTTCATTAGTCGCTGTGCTCTGGAGGCGCCGCCCGTCCTTTCCTCGCCATCAGTCCTGGAAGACTGTGATCCCAGCCCTCTCCTCCTGCGAGCGGCCTCCCGCCGCCTCCCTATCCTTGGGCCGCAGGGCCTGAGCTCCAGACCCCCAGCCTCCATTCCAGGTCCGCAGGCCAGGAGCAGAGCCCGTGTGTACGCCGACGTGAACCCGAACTGGGGGTAGCCAGCGGTGCAGAGGTCTGGAATGGGGCGACACATTGCCTTACCAGGGGGCGCTGACTGGAGGGGAGTATGGAGGGGGCACTGACTGAAGGGGAGTAGGGAGGGGCCAATTCGCTGTCAGACTGTGCCTGTCTCTAATTATTCACGGCCGGCCGGGATTTCCATTACAGACAAACAGATGCATAGACGATTATATATATATATATATATATATATATTTATATATATATATATACAGATATATACATACACATATAGGCTGTGCAGCTACACGGACATATACGGAATATAGCTCAATCTGGCTGCGTAGTAGATAACACGGCCCACACAGTAGAATACAGATGGCGTGCGCTAGCGATGTGCCGTCATTGAGTAACGGACCCGAGACGCGGGCTGCAGCGTTTCCGGGTCTGTCACTGCTAGCGCAGATGGAGCTAGCAAATGCTCCATCTGCGCTAGCGCTGTGCCAAAGTCGGCACTTGCATTAGCGCAGTCCGTTTAACGTATGCGTTGAACGGACTGCACTAACGCAATGTGAACCTAGCCTAAGTGATATTGCTGGAATCAGCGTCTCTGTGTCTACATTATACTGCTCTCAGATAACGTGACAAAAATCTGGTGACAGATTTCCTTTAATATGCCGAAATTTCAATTCAGCAGAATCACTCAAATTTGCAGAGGAAATTCGAATGTGCCCTATGTTCTAGCGACTATCCAGACCATGGCCTTTCTTGTCATAGATTTTTTTTTTACCATGTGAGATTAATGTCAATTGTTCTGACAAAATTTCAATTAAAAATGACTTTGAGTGACATTCTGTCAGGTTAAAGGGAATCGGACACCAGATTTTTGCCACCTCATGTGAGAGCAGTTTAATATCGGAAAAGAGATTCTGATTTTAATGATGTATCACTTAGTTTACTGGGTGCAGCAGTTGTGCTACAATCAGTTTTCAGCTGTAGTATGTAGCAGAGCTTAGAAAGCTCCTCCCTCCCACATCACAGCTTTATGTGTACATTGTCTATTGACAGTAAGCTGCTTATCACAGGAAGGAACGTGATGGACTAGGGGCTCATGTGCACAGTGGTCCAGGCAGTGATAATCTTTGTGACCACTCCCTTTCACTGTAAAACCCACTGCTAGCTTCATTCCTTGACGGTTATAGTTTGTCTATACTTAGACATAAACTTAATAATCTTTATTTTAAATCTTTATTTTTATATAGCGCTAACATATTCCACAGCGCTTTACAGTTTGCACACATTATCATCGCTGTCCACGATGGGGCTCACTCAAACACAGGGAGAGCACACAAACTCCGTGCAGATGTTCTCCTTGGTGGGATTTGAACCCAGGACTCCAGCGTTGCAAGGCTGCTGTGCTAACCACTGAGCCACCATACTGCCCCCTTTGAAGGAGCCTGTCTCTAGATAAGCTGAGGAGTTTGCTACAGATGCAGCAGTGAAGTTTCCTCTTGGAGTAGCTAAGTAGTGTTATTTGTTGTGTGTTTCCCACTGTTTGTTGTATCTTCGTTGTGTTGTGTTGTTGTAGTAGTTAGGATACCAAAGCTCATCAGTTCCAAGGACGTCCACCCATTTCTTCTGATACATGTTGGCACCAATGACACGGCAAGGAAGGACCTACCGACAATTTGCAAGGACTTTGAAGAGTTGGGGAAGAAAGTAAAGGAAGTGGATGCACAGGTAGATTTTTCTTCTATCCTTCCAGTAGACGGGCATGGCAACATGAGATGGAGCAGGATCCTTGATGTGAACAACTGGCTAAGATAATGGTGCAGTCAACAAGGATTCGGATTCCTGGACCACGGTCTGAATTACCTGTACGACTGACTCCTCACCAGAGATGGACTACACCTCAACAAACCTGGGAAACACATGTTCGCCAGAAAACTTGCAACACTTATCAGAAAGGCATTAAACTAGAAGAAGAGGGGACAGGAAGAAAAACATTAGACTTGAACATGAAGCCAGAAAATATACTGATGAAGGATATGAGATGCAGCAAAGAATACCCAAGACAACATACTCGGAAAAGAGGTAAGAAAATTTCTAAAACAATCCACAGGGAGGAGATTGGAACAAAACAAAATCCTCTAAACTGCATGCTCGCAAACACCAGAAGCCTGACAACAAGATGGAAGAACTACAACGGATGTCATGAAAATAGGGAAAACGTGTGCGACGGATCCAGTGTAATGATAACAAAAACAAAAAAGGAGGGCACCATCAACAGTAGTAACCACACAAAGATAATAAAGGGGATCTGCCCAGAAGTATGTCAAAAATAGAGTATCAAAAACACAAAAAGAAAAAAGACATGCCAAAAGCCTGGGGAACACCCTGGAATGTAAGTATATATAGAAAAAGTTTATAAAAGTCCGAACAACACATACCACATGAAAAATAGTTAAATAAAAACATAAGCATTAAAAACACCAATAATGGAGACCACCCCAAAGAGAAAAGGGGGAAATAAAGACCCCTTGGACCCCAAACAATGGGTCTGATATGCACAATACAAATATTACACTCAATAATTCAATAGCTATACGACAAATAATTGTAGGACATGATGAAAAGTGCTGGTAATGCTGGTGTGGGAAACAGAAGTATTATGCCCACAAAACAAATGAAGGCCAGTACACCAATTGGCTAGATGCTAACAGGGATAAAATATAACCCTATATATAAATATAGAAGCCCACTAAAAATACTGTAAGTGGACCCTATATAACCAGTCAAACTTATCCAGCAACCAGGAAAAGGGTTATACCTGTAAATACACCACACTTATATAACTAGGATACATATGATGTATGAGACTGAAACCTGCTGCTCGGATAGATGCCAATATGCCCGGCACAATTAAGTATATTGTGTGAAAACAGCAGAAGAAAAAGGTACATGTACCCACCGAAAAAAACCATGAAAATGAAGTGCTGCTTGAAAATAATAATAATAAACCAATATCAAAGGTTATAACTACAGTCTACAGCACATATACATGGAGACAGGGTGGATACATGACCTGTAAGAGCGTGGCAGAGCAGCCTAAGATGGCTAATGACGGCTGCCAACCAAAATAGTCACGCTGCAAGTCCCATCATTCATGTCCAAACAAAGAGATGTGCAAGACCCAAAGAGAGGTCCAGGGGGGGTTAAGAACCCGACGCGTGTCGCCACAGCCGTGGCTTCATCAGGGAGAAGAATAGTATGAGCCGTTAGACTCAGATACATGCTTAAGTACGTTACCCGATAGTACAGGATCCCGAACAGCTGTGTGAGGGAGCGCAGTGTGCGACCTGGAAATGACGTCATACCGGAAGTAGACGAAGGTGTATAGACTTCAGACCGGGTGTACAAAGATGGCCGCTAAAAGGCACTGGGCGCATGCGCAAAGTGCGTCACAGATGATCGCAGTCAAATAAGGTAAAAGCCCGCCCACCTGCAGTAATATGATAGATGGGAGCAGACACGCAAGAAATCACAGCGCTTAGTGCAACACCAGATCGCACACTATCCCCGTCATGATATAACAAAGTGTCATACCCAGCACAAAGGCAGGATGTTACAGATGTGCCCAGAGCTGGGTGCGACCAGATGATAAAGCAGACTGATACCACGCCTGCGCAGATGACCTTGAAGGGGAGCCAGGTTAACAGGAGGATCACTCGCCCCCTACATTAATGAATGGACGTATGAATCCCCCACTATATATGCTCCGTGGTATCAATTTAAAGTAACAGCCCCAGTGAGCCAATGAATACCTCCCCATTCACACATAAATAACAATAACACTACCCACCTAAAAATAATATCAAGCAGAAATGTTACTAAGTGGGTGAAAAATTTATTATTATTATAGCCCCCAAAAACCTATAAACCTATGCATAGACATACGTCCTCCCCCTAAGATGAACATTATTCATACAGAAAAATACTCAATATTAAGAAAGATAAACAAATATACCGATAAATATGTAAATACATAAGGAGATGGGGCCCAGATGGAATGAATGAGGATCCTATAGTAACACCCAAATCACACAAAAAGTGCAAAAAGTGTGTAAGCAGCAGATATATCTACAAGAAAAGGAGCAAATGCGCGGCATATAGACAGATGGAAAAAGGCCAAAATATACGGGCATAAAGGATTTAATGAGAGAACAGGCCCTAGTAAGGGGAAATAGCACGGGCACCAGAAATGATTAGTCGAATAAAATATGAATATATACACACCAATAGACCAAGACACTGTAGAGACAGTTCACAAAGGATTCTTAATTAGTGAGCAGCAATTTTACCCATATATACTGGTCTGACCAGAGGATAAGACCGCATAAAAATATGCAGACCTAGCCCACCGAGCGAAAGTTTGACTGGTAATATATGTTTGTGAGAAAAAATCCCAAAAAAGGTAGATAAACTTATCCACCCAAACAAGAATATGGCTGATGATAAATATATGGACACAGATATAAATACAAATATCACCAGTGGAGGGTAACTCAGAAAGATCCAGTGTAATGACGGATCCGTTGTACACAAATTCTGGGAATTAAATGTCCGGGACGAGAGAGAGAGACTTTTTCCCGGACTTGAAAACCCTTCCGGGCATGCTCAGAAGAAAACTGGATCCGTCACTGGATTCCAGTGTGTGACGGTCAGCGACGGATCCTGCGTCCATAGGCTTCCATTGTAGCCAACGACGGGCAGTGCAGGATGCGCTGCTGACTGATTTTCCGACGTGCACAAAAAACATTACAATGAACGTTTTCTCTGCACGACGGACCGCTATTTTACGATGGATCCAGTGCACGACGGATGAAACCGATGGCCATCCGTCACAATCCATCGCTAATACAAGTCTATGGGAAAATGCAGGATCCTGCAAATTTTTTTGCAGGATCCTGCATTCTCAAAAATCGACGGATTGTGACGGATCTGAAAAGACGGAAGTGTGAAAGAGGCCTTGTAAGGCATATAGAAGAAGCTGCAACCCATAATGAGGTCCTTGTTATGTTGGACTTTAAGTACCCGGGTATCAACTGAGAAACAGAAACCTGTGAAACCAATAAAGGCAACAGGTTTCTGCTAATAACCAAGAAAAATTATCTTTCACAATTGTGCAGGATCCAACCAGAGGAGCAGCACTTTTAGACCTGACAAAATAACAAATCTGTAGATCGTCGAGCATCTAGGAAATAGCGACCACAATATTGTACAGTTTCACTTGTCTTTCGCTAGGGGGACTTGTCAGGTTTTCACAAAAACACTGAACTTTAGGAAGGCAAAGTTTGACCAGCTTTAGAGGTGCCCTTAATCTGGTTGACTGGGACAATGTCCTCAGAAATAAAAATACAGATAATAAATGGGAAATGTTTAAGAACATCCGAAATAGGCACTGTAAGCGGTTTATACCTTGTGGGAATAAATGGACAAGAAATAGGAAAAACCCAGTGTGGCTAAACAAAGAAATAAGAGGGGCAATTAACAGTAAAACAAAATCATTTAAAATACTAAAGCCAGATGGCACCATTGAAGCTCTAAAAAACTATAGGGAGAAAAATACTTTATCTAAAAAACTAATTAAAGCTGCCAAAAAGGAAACAGAGAAGCACATTGCTAAGGAGAGTAAAACTAATCCCAAACTGTTCTTCAACTATATCAATAGTAAAAGAATAAAAACTGAAAATGTAGGCCCCTTAAAAAATAGTGAGGAAAGAATGGTTGTAGATGACGAGGAAAAAGCTAACATATTAAACACCTTCTTCTCCACGGTATTCACGGTGGAAAATGAAATGCTAGGTGAAATCCCAAGAAACAATGAAAACCCTATATTAAGGGTCACCAATCTAACCCAAGAAGAGGTGTGAAACTGGCTAAATAAGATTTAAATAGATTAGGCTATGTGCACACGTAGGAAATGTGGTGCAGAATTTTCTGCACTAAATCTGCAACTCCTGGCAGAATCCGCAGGTGCATTTTTTATGCGTTTTTTGTGCGTTTTTGATACGTTTTTTATGCGTTTTTTGTGCGTTTTTTATGCGTTTATTTGTGCAGTTTTTGTGCAGATTTTACCACTGTGGATTTCTATAATGGAGGGGTGCAGAAACGCTGCAGAACTGCACAAAAGAAGTGACATGCACTTCTTTGAAATCTGCAGCGTTTCTGCGCAGATTTTTCTGCACCATGTGCACAGCTTTTTTTTCACATTGATTTACATTGTACTGTAAATCACAGTGCAGTTCTGCAGTGTTTCTGCTGCAGAAAAATCTGCTGCAGTTCTGCACCAATTCTGCACTAAATCTGCATCGTGTGCACATACCCTAAATCTCCGCGTCTGGATGGCATACACCCATGAGTACTAAGAGAACTAAGTAATGTAATAGACAAGCCATTATTTCTTATATTTAGGGACCCTATAGCCAGGGCCGCCATCAGGGCATGACAGCCGTGACTGGCGTATGGGGCCCGGTGAGCAGAGGGGGCCCGCATCGGGCCCCGTCTCATCTGGTCACCGGGCCCCCCCTGCAGGCGCTGCGGCAGCGGCACACTATTGACGTGCGGGCCCGCGCCCGCAAGTCAATAGTTAACAGCCGCCAGCCAGTCTGAGGCTGGCGGCTGAATAGGGCCGCAGTGCGCACTCGCCGGCGTCGCTGGCGTCTGACGTCATTGTCAGCCGCCGGGCCCGGCGGCGAGTGCGTCTGTGTGGAGCCTGGAGAGGGAGCTTCACCCGGCGCTGGAGCTTGGCCAGGTAAGAAGTTGTGTTTTTTTTTTTTCTTTGAGAGCTGCTGCGATCCAGGGGGGCCCGGGGGGCAGGATGATGGACACACAGGGGCAGAAATGCTGGACACACAGGGGCAGAATGGTGGACACAGTGGGGCAGAATGCTGGACACACAGGGGCAGAAATGCCGGACACAGTGGGGCAGAAATGCTGGACACAGTGGGGCAGAATGGTGGACACAGTGGGGCAGAATGGTGGACACACAGGGGCAGAAATGCTGGACACAGTGGGGCAGAAATGCTGGACACAGTGGGGCAGAATGGTGGACACACAGGGGCAGAATGGTGGACACACAGGGGCAGAATGGTGGACACAGTGGGGCAGAAATGCTGGACACACAGGGGCAGAAATGCCGGACACAGTGGGGCAGAATGGTGGACACAGTGGGGCAGAAATGCTGGACACAGTGGGGCAGAAATGCTGGACACAGTGGGGCAGAAATGCTGGACACAGTGGGGCAGAAATGCTGGACACAGTGGGGCAGAAATGCTGGACACAGTGGGGCAGAAATGCTGGACACAGTGGGACAGAATGGTGGACACACAGGGGCAGAATGGTGGACACACAGGGGCAGAATGGTGGACACAGTGGGGCAGAATGCTGGACACAGTGACACAGGGGCAGAAATGCCGGACACAGTGGGGCAGAATGGTGGACACAGTGGGGCAGAATGCTGGACACAGTGGGGCAGAATGCTGGACACAGTGGGGCAGAAATGTGGACACACAGGGGCAGAAATGCTGGACACAGTGGGGCAGAAATGTTGGACACAGTGGGGCAGAAATGCTGGACACAGTGGGGCAGAAATGCTGGACACAGTGGGGCAGAAATGCTGGACACAGTGGGGCAGAAATGCTGGACACAGTGGGGCAGAAATGCTGGACACAGTGGGGCAGAAATGCTGGACACAGTGGGGCAGAAATGCTGGACACAGTGGGACAGAATGGTGGACACAGGGGCAGAAATGCTGGACACAGTGGGGCAGAATGCTGGACACTGGAGCAGAATGCTGGACACAGTGGGGCAGAAATGCTGGACACTGGGGCAGAAATGCTGGACACAGTGGGGCAGAAATGCTGGACACAGTGGGGCAGAAATGCTGGACACAGTGGGGCAGAAATGCTGGACACAGTGGGGCAGAAATGCTGGACACAGTGGGGCAGGATGCTGGACACAATGGGGGCAGGATGCTGGACACAGTGGGGCAGAAATGCTGGACACAGTGGGGCAGAAATGCTGGACACAGGGGCAGAAATGCTGGACACAGTGGGACAGAATGGTGGACACACACAGGGGCAGAAATGCTGGACACACAGTGGGGCAGAATGCTGGACACAGTGGGGCAGAATGCTGGACACACAGGGGCAGAAATGCTGGACACAGTGGGGCAGAAATGCTGGACACAGTGGGGCAAAAATGCTGGACACGGGCAGAAATGCTGGACACAGTGGGACAGAATGGTGGACACACACAGGGGCAGAAATGCTGGACACACAGTGGGGCAGAATGCTGGACACAGTGGGGCAGAATGCTGGACACACAGGGGCAGAAATGCTGGACACAGGGGCAGAAATGCTGGACACAGTGGGGCAGAATGCTGGACACACAGTGGGGCAGAATGCTGGACACACAGTGGGGCAGAATGCTGGACACACAGTGGGGCAGAATGCTGGACACACAGTGGGGCAGAATGCTGGACACACAGTGGGGCAGAATGCTGGAGACAGGGGCAGAAATGCTGGACACACAGTGGGGCAGAATGCTGGACACAGTGGGGCAGAATGCTGGACACACAGGGGCAGAAATGCTGGACACAGTGGGGCAGAAATGCTGGACACAGTGGGGCAAAAATGCTGGACACAGGGGCAGAAATGCTGGACACAGTGGGACAGAATGCTGGACACACACAGGGGCAGAAATGCTGGACACACAGTGGGGCAGAATGCTGGACACAGTGGGGCAGAATGCTGGACACACAGGGGCAGAAATGCTGGACACAGGGGCAGAAATGCTGGACACGGGCAGAAATGCTGGACACAGTGGGGCAGAATGCTGGACACACAGTGGGGCAGAATGCTGGACACACAGTGGGGCAGAATGCTGGACACACAGTGGGGCAGAATGCTGGAGACAGGGGCAGAAATGCTGGACACAGTGACAGGGGCAGAATGCTGGACATTGGGGCAGAATGCTGGACACAGTGGGGCAGAAATGCTGGACACAGTGACAGGGGCAGAATGCTGGACACAGTGACAGGTGCAGAATGCTGGACACAGGGGCAGACTGTGAGACCCAGGGGCAGAATGCGAGACACGGGGCAGAATGGAGATACGGGGCATGATTGGAGACACGGGGCAGGATGAAAGACATGGGGGCATGACTGGAGACAGATGGGGCAGGATTGGAGACAGATGGGGCAGAATGGAGACACAGGGGGCATGATTGGAGACAAGTGTCAGGATTGCAGACATGGGGGCATGGTTGGAGACATAGGGGCAGAATGGAGACATGGGGCATGATTGGAGACACTGGGGGCAGAATTGGAGACAGATCGTGCAGGATCATGGGGCAGGATGGATATGATGGAGACAGATGGGGCAGGATGGAGAGATCACATGGGGCGATCATATGGGGCAGGATAAGGAGATCATATGGGGCAGAATGGATACTCATGAGGGCAGGATGGGAGAATATCTGGCTGACGCCAGGAATGAGACACACGGGGCCAGGCTGGGTGATATTATTAATACCATAGGGGCTAATTTAGGGATATTATTACTGCAGTGATGTATTTATTTTATTTTTTGAGTATACTGTTTTAAATGGGGGGCGGTCCTGTTACTGTATAGAGTGATACTATGTCGCCTTCTTCATGTGGTGTAATGTAGAAGTTGTGAAAAATTAAGTAATGTGTTCTGCAAGCGGAGCTCGAGATAACTGTGTTATTTCCTGCAGAGAGAAGTCCTGGCTGGATGAAATGATGGCGGTCTGTGCTGGATGAAAGATGAAGGACTTCACCTAGAGACGTCACTGGTGAGTCAGTGTGTTACCTATACACTGACACTATACACTGTATACAGAGCTCCTGTGTATAATTTCACTAGTGATCACTATATTATCTGTACACAGACACTGCATACTAAGTACAGATCTCCTGTGTATAATGGCACTTATGGTGATAGTATGGTGCTTTTTTAAAAATTACTGATCAGAATTGTAGTATTCAGTCACTATGTGGTGGTAATATGTGGTCTGGACATGGTGTTGTGGTATTTGTTCCTTGTATGTGATATTATTCGATCACTGTGGTGGTAATATGTGGTCTGGTCATGGTGTTGTGGTATTTGTTCCTTGTATGTGATATTATTCGATCACTGTGGTGGTAATATGTCATCTGGTCATAGTGTTGTGGTATTTGTTCCTTCTATGTGATATTATTGGGCATTTTAAAAATTGAAAAATAAATAAAAATATACCTAAATTGTATTGCATATTTTAACAAATATTTAATAGGTTACAGCAGAGTAGGGCCCGGCCAAAAGTGTCTACCGTGTTATGGTGGCGGCTTAAAAAATCTTTTGGCCAAAACAAAAGCTGCCTGCTATATGTGTGATCTGGTGATGGGAACTGTTAATGTGTGATTGGTGAGAAGTGGAGTTTTTCCAAGAGAGAGCGGTGGGACTGTGGACAGTTCGAGGGGTGGAGCCTGGAGGCGGGGCTGGGGTGGAGCCTGGGCGGAGTCTCAAGGGGGCCCCGAAAATTTTGCCAGTATGGGGCCCCGAAATTTCTAGTGGCAGCCCTGCCTATAGCGACGGGGTCTGTTCCGCAGGACTGGCGCATAGCAATTGTGATACCAATATTCAAAAAGGGCTCTAAAAGTGAACCTGGAAATTATAGGCCAGTAAGTCTTACCTCTATTGTTGGTAAAACAATTGAAGGGATTCTGAGAGATGTTATTCTGGATTATCTCAATGAGAATAATTGTTTAACTCCATATCAGCATGGGTTTATGAGGAATCGCTCCTGCCAAACCAATCTAATCAGTTTTTATGAAGAGGTAAGCTATAGGCTGGACCACGGTGAGTCATTGGACGTGGTATATCTTGATTTTTCCGAAGCGTTTGATACCGTGCCACGCAAGAGGTTGGTACAGAAAATGAGAATGCTGGGTCTGGGGTAAAATGTGTGTAAATGGGTTAGTAACTGGCTTAGTGATAGAAAGCAGAGGGTGGTTATAAATGGTATAGTCTCTAACTGGGTCGCTGTGACCAGTGGGGTACCACAGGGGTCGGTGTTGGGACTTTTTCTCTTCAACATATTTATTAACGATCTGGTAGAAGGCTTACACAGTAAAATATCGATATTTGCAGATGATGCAAAACTATGTAAAGCAGTCAATACAAGAGAAGATAGTATTCTGCTACAGATGGATCTGGATAAGTTGGAAACTTGGGCTGAAAGGTGGCAGATGCGGTTTAACAATGATAAATGTAAGGTTATACACATGAGAAGAAGGAATCAATATCAACATTACACACTGAATCGGAAACCACTGGGTAAATCTGACATGGAGTAGGACTTGGGGATCCTAGTTAATGATAAACTTACCTGGAGCAGCCAGTGCCAGGCAGCAGCTGCCAAGGCAAACAGGATCATGGGGTGCATTAAAAGAGGTCTGGATACACATGATGAGAGCATTATACTGCCTCTGTACAAATCACTGGTTAGACCGCACATGGAGTACTGTGTACAGTTTTGGGCACCGGTGCTCAGGAAAAATATAATGGAACTAGAGTGATTACAAAATTAATAAAGGGGATGGGGAACTACAATACCCAGAGAGATTAGCAAAATTAGGATTATTTAGTCTAGAAAAAAGAGGGGTGATCTAATAACCATGTATAAGTATTTAAGGGAACAATACAAATATCTCTCAGAGGATCTGTTTATACCAAGGAATATGCCAGTCACAAGGGGGCATTCTCTGCTTCTGGGGGAGAGAAGGTTTTTCCACCAACATAGAAGAGGATTCTTTACTGTTAGGGCAAATAGAATCTGAAATTCCTTGGCTGGGGAGGTGATGATGGCGAACTCAGTCGAGGGGTTCAAGAGAGGCCTGGATGTCTTCCTGGAGCGTAACAATATTGTATCTTACAGTGATTAGGTTCTTTAGAAGGACATAGATCTGGGAATTCATTCTGATGGAATATTGGCTGAACTGGATGGACAAATGTCTTTTTTTCGGCCTTGCTAACTATGTTACTATTTACTATGACTAGTGTCTCGCTGGCCTGCGCATTAGACAGAGTAAGTTCAGGACCAGCGAGGCTTAGGCATGTGATTGTGCACGAGGGTTAGGATCCATATAGGGACTGCAGGGATCAGACTCAGGTTTGTTAGGGTCTCCTCATACACTGCCTCCACATTAAGCTGTTCTCAGATTGCATAACAAAAACCTCCTGCCAGATTTCCTTCAAGGGCGTTGTGTTTAATGGAACATGTCATCTGACGTGATTTCCTACAGCCTTCTGAAGTCTATTTCATTAAGTCCAATACCCAAACTGTGTACTTTTTGATACATTGTCAAATAAATTATAGATAATGCCAATTTTCTTTATATGCTCCTATTTTTGAAGAGTTTCAATCAATTGTGGACTTCTCACAAAATCAGGGGATATTAGCAGTGTATGTTTTTTTGTTTTGTTAATGATCAGCAAAGATGTGTCCGTTCTATGCCAAGAGCCCATGGGGATGCACATACATTTTAGGGTAACTTGACATTTTCAGTTGTTCTAGTTTTATTCATGAGCCCTTGTTCCTTTATTATACTTTCTATTCATTTCCTTTTTTACGTGGGTTCATTAATCCTTCTACAAATACTTCCTCTGCAGCTTATTAATGGACTCTGGGAGACAGAGCTGAAAAGCATTAGTGCTTCAGAAATGTTTTCTATCTTCCAAGCTGTCTACATTCATCTTACTTACATCCACATATATCTGGGGAACACAAAATGCAGCAAGTTGTCAGCTGCTATACAGGAAGTTAAAACTTCCCGCATGTTACATATTCAAGTGTTTGAGGGTTAATCATTCATTTAAAGGGAAATAAAACAAATCCAAAGAAGAATTACATGAAATCCGACATCCACTATATCAAAAGCTGTAATTATTATTCTACATATCAGGCAATTAAAGTATACAAGAGTAATGTTAAATGGGTCTCATGACAGTCCTTTATTATAGGCCATATGGATGTCGTGGAGTGATCTTATATAGCGAGCCCCCATTGAGACCTTCTTTACCAACCTAAGCTTTTGCTCCTGAGAACAGTAGGCAACTGGATTAATTGTAATTTAAAGCATAGTTCTTGATTGGGATTGTAAAACTATAGATTACTCAAAAATATACATCCCTATATGTTGTCATACTATTTTATTTGAAAGTTCATGTAGCTCTTATATCCCTTGCACAACTAAAACTAGGACCCAATATGTATCACTTGTATTTACAATTATAAAGATATCTGTTTTCCTCAATCCTTCAATTATACACTGATCAGCCATCTTATTTCTCCCACTGGCACAAAAATTGGGCTGATGCACCCAGGCACAGACTCTACAGGACTTCTGAAAGTGCGCCCTAATATCTGACAGCAAGACATTAACAGAAGATCCTTTTACCGCTTAAGGACATGATCTAATTTCATTTGTGGGCTTGTTTTTCCCCTTTCCTTTTTCTAAGGCCGGTTTCACATTTACGGTTGTGTCAGCAGCGTTTCTTCCGCAATTATCCGCATGCGTTGTGTTTTCCTATATTTAACATTAGGGATGCATGTGTCTGCGATCGGTTGCGTTTTGCCGAGTTTGACGACGCAGGTGTCGTTTCGTCGTCTACGGTTTAGCGCGGTGAACCCAATATGTAGTAATTTTAGAGGCGTCAATTTGCCGCCTAGAAACGTATGTGGTTGTTAGCGCAAGGAATGCGGCAAAAAAACGCATTACTGTCTATGGGAACGCATGCGTACACATGTCTTTGCGTACGCATGCGTTTGATGCGCTTGCGTACTTCAGACTGCACATGTCCAGGAACTGATTAGACATGCCCATTAAAGACACACCCTCCTGGAAATATCAAACGCATGCGCATAAAAAGCGCAAACACATGTAAAAAGGTGAGCATGCCATTTTTTTTGTAATCTCAGCAACAGCATATGGGGCAAATGTTTGTATGGAGCATCTTATGGGGCCATGTGCAGCGTTATATGGGGCAAATATCTGTATGGAGCATCTTATGTGGCCATGTCCAGCATTATATGGGGCAAATATCGGTATGGGGCCATGTGCAGCATTATATGGGGCAAACATTATATGGGGCAAGTATCTGTATGGAGCATCTTATGTGGCCATGTGCAGCATTATATGGGGCAAATCTGTGTACAGGGCCATGTGCAGCATTATATGGGGCAAATATCTGTATGGAGCATCTTATGGGGCCATAATCAGCATTTGTGGAGCATTATATGGGGCAAATGTGTCTATGGAGCATCTTATGGGGCCATAATCAGCATTTGTGGAGCATTATATGGGGCAAATGTCTGTATAGAGCATCTTATGGGGCCATAATCAACATTTGTGCAGTATTATATGGGGCATATTTTAATATGGAGCATCTTATGGGGCCCATCATAAACTGTATGGAGCATTATATGGGGCGTATTTTATATGGAGCATCTTATGGGGCCATCATGAACTGTATGGGGCACTATATGGGGCTCCTGATTCAATATGGATATTCAAAAACACTTAACCTACTGATGTCTCAATTAATTTTACTTTTATTGGTATCTATTTTTATTTTTGAAATTTACCAGTGGCTGCTGCATTTTCCACCCTAGTCTTAAACTCGAGTCATTACGAAAAATTAGGGGTCTCGGCTTATACTCTGGTTGGCATATACTCGAGTATATACGGTATATATTTTTTAAGTAATGAAACAAAATCAGAAATTTGTTAAAAAAGCAAACAAAGTATTTGCATCGCCATAATCTGAGACTCGTAACATTTATTTTTCCTTAGATTGATCCGTATGAAGGCTTGTTTTTTTGTGTGGGGAGCTGATGTATTTATGAATGCCATTTTGTAGTATTTACCACAATTTGATCGCTTCTGATTTAATTTTTTGGCAGAGCTGCATGGACCGAAAAACTTTATTACTGAAGCTTCAATTTCTTTTTTTATGCTACAGCGCTTAACATATAGGTTAAGTAATTTTAAATTTTGAAAGATTGGATTTTTATGGAAATAGAGTTTGACTTGTGTGGAGCAGGATCAGCTCCTGCGCCAGCTCCATTCATCCATAAATGGTTCATGACATAATAGTAAGTCAAGGGGAGAGAAAGAGTTAAAGAAGACCCATCACCTCAGTGTGGCTGGATTTTATATTTAAAGGGGTTGTCTCTTCTGTGAAAACTTTGGCTATAAGCAGCAATAGTTATGATAAAACAGACAAACTGAGTATTAATTACCCTCCCCACCACTACAACGGTCTATGTTTTTTTTTGCAATGTTGACATCATGTCAATAGCACTGCAGCCTATTGCTTAGCTCAGTGACTCTTCTGATGTAGGCACGACAGGACACCTCACCTTGATGAAATGTGCCTTAGGGTAGTACTGGTGGGCTAACTAATCCTCCCTCATGGTGGGTAAGCAACACCTTATCTAATCAATTTCTTGTTACTTCATTCTGGTTTTATGGTCACCTGGCCTTTGCTTTCCAATGACTACAGCAGCATATAATAACGTTTTTTTAAAAGTGATCAACCCCTTTAAGAAGATAATAGACAGCCACACACCAAACACTTTTCTAAATATGTCCAATAAAAAGAAATAGAAACCTTCATGTTGTTGGACCCAGGCTGAGCACAATTAGTCTTAAACAGAGAGATGTGCCAAATAGGGGAAAGTAATTTGTTAAGGGTATATCTTTCAGCAATCATTGACTAAGCAAAAATTAGTAAGATAAATCCCTCAGTAAATCTGTGTACAAAAGGATGTTGAAGATCTGAACTTGCAATGCACTGAGTGTAGCATTGTTCCCCTGTCATTTACTTTTTTACTTTCTAGTCCTCATTATAAATATACTTCCGAAATCTATTCTCTTCTTGCATTCTTCCTCCCACATGTTTAAGAACACATTACAGTGATTGATGGAGACAGCTGGCAATTCAACATCAAAACCAATGTATTCAGAGTCAGAAGAACAGAAAAGGTCACCCACTAATTGAGGGGATATATAGATATGAGCAGCATATTTCATTCAAATGTTTAAACGCAATGCTGTGCATGTATAGCCATTTCCTACATCTGATGTCAGGATGACGTTATACAATACACTGGTTGTCTTTTGTGGAAGTACAGATTGGAACATGATTGTATGAATTTAATGATGCCACCTATTATCAGACGGACAGTTAACTCATTGCCCCTAAATAATTGTACCATCCTTTTATTAGTTTTATGGTAATAGGAAACGAGCAGTAAATTATTTCCACTATAAACCTCATGGTGTGTATGACTTGTGCTTTAAGGTAAAAAAGAAAAAAATGATGTGCTCTCACCGGTCCGATAAATCAGTTTCCTTTATTTGGACATAAGGCAGTTACAGACGAGGAAAAATGTGCAGATAAAAGGACGACAGCTGTTTCGCACGTATGTGCTTCTACAGGTCCCAATGACTAAAGGAAGCGGGAAGGTTGGATTTATAATTAACCCAAAAACTGTGCACTCCCCCTCACCTACGTCATCGGTGCTAATGAGCACCTAGTTTCAAAATGTGAATAACATAGACTACTACAAAATATATATATACTGTACCTTTAAAAACGTGTGATACTGAGAATAACATCATAGCACAAGAAAAGCAATAAGAACATGAACAAACTTTAGAAAATTCAGAAAACATCATTAGGTGGAAATCTTATAGAAAGACCGACATGTCTATTCTTTCATTCAGGCCAATTGGCCCTGTTGAGCATGTGCGCATTATCCACCTTGCTTCTCGCCTCAGAAGTAGCTGATTTAGATTGCCTCCTTGCTGCGGTGGACTCACCCTTTCAATGCCTGCAAAACCGAGTGTGTGAACATTACCTGCATGACAGTGTATTACATAGTTCACTAAACGCGGGACCCCCTTCCCTGTGCGTACGGAACTGAAATGTTCTCTGATTCGCACAAAAAGGGGTCGAATAGTTTTTCCTATATAATAAAAGCCACAAGGGCAAAATATTACATATACCACGTATGCTGATTTACAAGAAATAAATTCCCGGACTGTGTGATTAATAGGCCCGATTTTCAAAGTACTACCTATTAGATGGTAGGAGCAAAAGCTACATTGCCTGCATTTGAAGTTACCCTTCGGGATACCTGATCGGCTCTGCTACATAGCAGCGATCATCAGATCACTGCTATGTAGCTGAAATGCAGGCTTGCTATGAGCGCCGACCACAGGGGACGCTCACAGCAAGCCAGCATGAGTGACCATAGAGGTCTCAAGGACCTCTAAGGTTACCATCCTGATGCATCGCCGACCCCCGATCATGTGACGGGGGTCGGCGATGCGCTCATTTCCGGCCACGCGGCCGGAAGCGACGGTTAAATGCCGCTGTCAGTGTTTGACAGCGACATCTAACAGGTTAATAGCGGCAGGTGAATCGCCGGAAGCCCACATCAAAGCAGGGGACCCAACATGCGCCGTACTAGTACGGTGCATGTCCGGAAGGGGTTAAAAAAAATAAAACTCATGAAATAGGCCTGGACAGAAATGATGGTACCCCTGAAAATAATGTGACAAAAGGGACATGTTAAATCAAGGTGTGTCCACTAACTAGCATCACAGGTGTCTACAATCTTGGAACCAGTGAGTGGGCCAGATACTCACTGTGCTGTTTGGTGACATGGTGTGTATCACACTCAACATGGACCAGAGGAAGCAAAGGAAAGAGTTGTCTGAGGAGATTAGAAAGAAAACTCTAAACAAACATGTTAAAGGTAAAAGTTATAAGACCATCTGTTAGGGGTCGAGTTCCCACCTCTGCACAGGGGGATCTCAAACCATCTCCGCTGTGGTCTCCCATTCTTCTTGAGCTACAGTGGAGCCTGCTCAGCGGAGACGTCGGTCCCAGCATCTGGCTCAGCCTGATACTGTGCGGATGTTACTGTTGCCTTCCCAGGCTCAGCCATTGTAGCCAGTCCTGGTCAGCGGCGAGCAGACATCTCTGGGACTAAGTCCTGCTTTTCCCCTTCTGAGCATGTCCAGGGTAAGACCTCTCATTGGAGGTCGGGGGTCACATGCTCAGGTACTGTGGCAGCTCCCATTGGTTCTTTAGGAAGGTCCTGAAGTTGCTGCAGCTATAAAAAGTTTGCATGGCCGCACGACCATGCGCTACTATCAGCCTATGTTATGAGCTTTAGCTACTCAGTGGTCTTGTCTGCTTGTGGTCAGGGTCCGGCTGAAATAAGCCACTAGAATACCGGCACCTCCGGTGAGGAGTTTGTATTGAGAATTCAGGGCCGGCGTAAAGCCATTAGAATTCCGGCTCCACCAGAGAGGAGGTGTTTGTGTGCTTGCTACTCCCTGACCACTGATTGCTTTTGCTCTGTTAGGCAGCTGTGTTCCCCTGTGATGCTAGCAGGGCACAGCGTTTTCCCTTCTGTTCGACTCTGTGAAGTAACAGAGTTCACTTTTACTGCCATATTGTGCCACCATTTGCTAGCAGCAGGTTGGTCTCCTGCACGGTGGACCCCGGGCTGCGAATGCACTAATAATGATATCTAAATATACTTGATGCGTTCCACCAGCCCTAACACCATCTCCAAGTAGCTTGATGTTCCTGTGACTACAGTTGCTCACATTATTCAGAAATTTAAGATGCATGGGACTGAAGCCAACCTCCCTGGACGTGACCGCAGGAGGAAAATTGATGACAAATCAATGAGACGGATAATACGAATGGTAACAAAAGAGCCCAGAAAAACTTCTAAACATATTAAAGGTGAACTTCAAGCTCAAGGAATATCAGTGTCAGATTGCACCATGTGTGAGCCAAAGTCGACTTCATGGGAAACGACCAAGGAGGACACCATTGTTGAAAAAAAATCATAAAAAAGCCAGACTGGAATTTGCCAAACTACATGTTGACAAGCCACAAAGCTTCTGGGAGAATGTTCTATGGACAGATGAGACATAAATGGAACGTTTTGGCAATGCACATCAGCTCTATGTTCACTGATGAAAAATTGAAGCATATCAAGAAAAGAACACTGTCCCTATTGTGAAATATGGAGGAGGCTCTGTTATGGTATGGGGCTGTTTTGCTGCATATGGCACAGTATGTCTAGAATCTGTGCAGGGTACAATTAAATCTCAAGACTATCAAGGAATTCTAGAGAGAAATGTGCTGCCCAGTGTCTCAGTCGCAGGTCATAGGTCTTGCAACAGGATAATGACCCAAAACACACAGCTAAAAACACCCAAGAATGGCTAAGATGAAAACATTGGACTATTTTGAAGTGGCCTTCTATGAGCCCTGACCTAAATCCTAATGAGCATCTTAGGAAAGAGCTGAAACATGCCATCTGGAAAATGCTACCTTCAAACACGAGACAACTGGAGCAGCTTGCTCTGTCTTGACGAGTGGGCCAAGATATCTCTCAAGAAGTGCAGAAGTCTCATTGACAGTTACAGGAATCGTTTCATTTCAGTGATTGCCTCAAAAGGTTGTGCAACAAAATATCAAGTTAAGGGTACCATCATTTCTGTGCAGTAGAGTTGAGCGACTTTTACTTTTTTAGGATCGAGTCGGGTTTTGTGAAACCCGACTTTGTCAAAAGTCGGGTCAGGTGAAATCGGCCAATTATTTAGAAAAGTCGGGGTCCGACCGAAACACGAAACCCAATGCAAGTCAATGGGGAATCAAAGTCAACAGTGAGTGGAGGACAGGAAAACACCTACAGTACCCATTTTAATGCCAAAAACATCAATTCTAATTTCTTAAGCTTGTCAATCTTAATTAACTTTATAATAATAGTTAAGCATTGAAAACAGGGGTCATTTGGCTAAAGTTGTGGGGGTAGGGCTGGCTCAAGATTTTCGTGGGCCCAGGAAACGCGGAATACATCACGGCGGTGGAGCAGGGAGAGGTAAGTATTTCAATTTTGCAAGTGCTGTGATCCTGAGCAAGCAGGGGGGCCCACTAGTTGGCACTTGGCACTGGCACAGGGCCCCTCATAGTACGGTGGTGTGTTTGATGGCGGGTGGCGCCTCCCACTGCCAGAGACACTTTTGCGTACTATGAGGAGCCCTGTGCCAGTGACGTCACCAACGAGTATGCCCCCCCCACCTGATGAAGGAACCTGCACTTTCATCTGCACCTTCCTCTTTGTCCCCGTGTAAGGTGGTATAGTATGCGGGAAGGGGAACGTGACTTTCAGCATGGTCAGATTCTGGCTGTGTAGAGTGCAAGGGGAATGTAGTGGTCTGGGTCAATGTACCAGCAGACTTATCTAGCAGTGGCTGGGTAATGGGCAGGATGAGGAGGAAACAGATATAGGCCCAAAAAATAAAGTAGGCTAAATGCAGTTCAAAATTGGTAACAGGACTAAACAGGCGGCATTGCTTTGTTCAGTGGAGGACAACTGTAATGAGTTGCACAGACACAGTTAGTAGGCCCAAAATAAAAAAGTAGGCTAAATGCAGTTCAAAATTGGTAACAGGACTAAACAGGCGGCCTAGCTTTGTTCACTGGAGGACAACTGTAATGAGTGGCTCAGACACAGTTAGTAGGCCCAAAATAAAAAAGTAGGATAAATGCAGTTCAAAATTGGTAACAGGACTAAACAGGCGGCATTGCTTTGTTCAGTGGAGGACAACTGTAATGAGTGGCGCAGACACAGTTTGTAGGCCCACAATAAAAAAGTTGGCTAAATGCAGTTCAAAATTGGTAACAGGACTAAACAGGCGGCCTAGCTTAATTCAGTGGAGGACAACTGTAATGAGTGGCGCAGACACGGTTAGTAGGCCCAAATACAATACAAAAGTAGGCTAAAAGCAGTTCAAAATTGATAACAGGACTAAACAGGCGGCATAGCTAGGTACTGGGGTGGGCTCCTCTGCTGAGTAGCAGACAGTGGTAGTAGGCGCAAAGTATTAACTGGTCTAAATGGAGGTCAGACCCCTGTATATTTTAACTATCATCATTGAAGGATTTAACAGGACAGACTACACAGTGGTGGAGCAGGGAGAGGTAAGTATTGCAAGTGGTAGAGCACTGTTCGAGCTGGGGGGGACACTCTCTCGTGGGCGGCGGTACTGGCACAGGGCCCCTCATATTGTGACAGTGTGTCCCACCGCTTTGCCACCAATTTGTCAGGAATCCCTGACCGCTGCCACCAATTTGTCACGATTCACACCGTGACCGTCACCCCTACGTCACGGATCGGGGTGACTTTAGGCCAACTGACGGCTATCACATGTGCAGGGGGGCTTATCTTAGTTATCCCTCCACTCCACAATGTGATGAAAAAACATACACAATGCTATTGACCTCTTAGTTTACAGCAGGGGCTTATTCTAGGTATCCCACTGCTCTTCAATATACCACGAACTGCAGGGATTTATGTATATCCCACTTACGGTTCCACTTAACACTTGCAGCTCTCTGGCGCCCCCCTTACTCTCAGGCCAGATTAGGTACTGCACCCTGGGTAATTAGTCGCCAGCCAGGCTGCCTGCTATGAACTGGCTATTGGGCACGCTGCAGCGACGCAATAAAATACTCCCGCTCAGGCAGGAACAATAATTATCAATGCCGCAGTCGCTACAACAACACCCAACTACCCAGTACAAAACGTATGCTGCCACCAGCTTCGATTAAACGGGTCTGAAGCTAACCCAAAAACAGTAGCGTAATTCCCTTCAGGAGACTTGGGGTACGTTTAGAGCATGGAGAGAACTAGTATTAAATAATATACCCCATAAAATTTAGGCAGTGCTTTATCAAAATATTTTACAAAGATGTTACAAATGAGACAATTGCAAATATGTACAAGGTAGTTATAACATAAAGGGATTACAGGAGAAAAGATAACACTCACATGTTTTCAATGCATTGCAGGCAACCAGGCTAGTGAAGTTTCAATACGTCCCAGTTCATTGGACGTGCTCAGGGCTCTCCAGGAAAAAAAGACAAGAAGACTCTGCTGTGAGCCTGCCAGGAACTTAAAAACCTGCTGCCTGTGACATCACAGAAAGGCTGGCTTATCCAGACCCTCCTCTCTCTACATTCTGAGTACTTCAACCTTAAATTTATCTACTTTCTATAACTTCGCTACAAAACATGTCATAGTCATAACAAACCCAGCTTTCATCTTGGATTAACGGGGGCATTCTAATGAGATCAAATATGTCCTATCTGGGATACATATTTACAGAGAAATCCCTACTTCTTTACCAGATGGAGTTAGAAGCCCGTGTTTAGAGTGATGGGTAGATGTTATGATCAGGTGGCCTTGGAGCAGCATGAAAAGACCTTCGCTGGAGCAGTGGTAACTTTACTGACCGCAAACCCTGATTCTATCACCGCAACTAGAAGTAGCCGTGGGGTGTGCCTAACCAGACCTAGACACCTCGACACAGCCTAAGGACTAAATATCCCTAAAGATGGAAATAGGAAAATCTCTTGCCTCAGAGTAGATCCCCAAAGGATAGGTAGCCCCCCACAAATAATGACTGTGAGTAGGAGAGGAAAAGACACGCAGACAGAAAACAGGGATAAGCAAAGGAGGCCACTTCTACCTAGATAGGAAAGGAAAGTACAGGATACTATGCGGTCAGCATAAAACACTACAAAATATCCACAGCAGAAAAATACAAAAACTCCACCACCTAACTAAAGATGTGGAGAGTATATCTGCAACTCCAGCGAGTCCAAGTAGACTGAGAAAAACATCAGACACAGTCTAGCAGGAACAAAATAGAAACAAGATAAGCACAGAAAATAAACACACAGCAGTGTGTCTAAAAAATGAAGAAAACACTTATCTTAGCTGAATTGGCAGCAAGCAGGAGAGGCCAGGCAGAGGACCAACACTTCCAAAGGAACATTGGCTACTGGCAATGACTAATGAGTCCTGCACAGCTAAATACCCCAGTCAGAATTGAAATTAGCAGAAACACCTGTCCAAGACTGCTGCTCAGGAATAACTGCATTACCATCAACAACCACCGGAGGGAGCCCAAGAGCAGAATTCACAACAGTACCCCCCCTTGAGGAGGGGTCACCGAACCCTCACCAGAGCCCCCAGGCCGGTCAGGACGAGCAAGATGAAAGGCACGAACCAAATCAGCGGCATGGACATCAGAGGCAAAAACCCAAGAATTATCCTCCTGGCCATAACCCTTCCATTTGACAAGGTACTGAAGCTTCCGCCTCGAAAAACGAGAATCCAAAATCTTCTCAACCACATATTCCAACTCCCCATCGACCAACACAAGGGCCGGAGGATCAACAGAGGGAACAACGGGCTCCACATATTTCTGCAACAAAGATCTATGGAAGACATTATGGATAGCAAAAGAGGCCGGAAGAGCCAGACGAAAAGACACAGGATTAATAATCTCAGAAATCCTAAAAGGACCAATAAAACGAGGCTTAAACTTAGGAGAAGAAACCTTCATAGGAACATGACGGGAAGATAACCAAACCAGATCCCCAACCCGGAGTCGGGAACCACACAGCGACGTCAGTTAGCAAAACGTTGAGCCTCCTCCTGAGACAACACCAAATTGTCTACCACATGAGCCCAAATCTGCTGCAATCTGTCTACCACAGAATCCACACCAGGAAAGTCAGAAGACTCAACCTGCCAAGAAGAAAAACGAGGATGAAAACCAAAATTACAAAAAAAAGGCGAAACCAAAGTAGCCGAACTAGCCCGATTATTAAGGGCAAACTCGGCCAATGGCAAAAAAGCCACCAAATCATCCTGATCAGCAGACACAAAGCATCTCAAATAAGTCTCCAAAGTCTGATTAGTACGCTTGGTCTGGCCATTTGTCTGAGGATGAACTGCAGAAGAAAAAGACAAATCAATGCCCAGCCTAGCACAAAAGGACCGCCAAAACCTAGAAACAAACTGGGAACCTCTGTCGGACACAATATTCTCAGGAATACCATGCAAACGGACCACATGCTGAAAAAACAACGGAACCAAATCAGAAGAAGAAGGCAATTTAGGCAAAGGCACCAAATGAACCATCTTAGAGAATCGGTCACAAAAAACCCAGATAACAGACATCCTCTGGGAAACAGGAAGATCGGAAATAAAATCCATAGAAATATGCATCCAGGGCCTCTCAGGGACCGGCAATGGCAAAAGCAACCCACTAGCACGGGAGCAACAAGGCTTGGCCCGTGCACAAGTCCCACAAGGCTGCACAAAAGACCGCACATCACGCGATAAAGAAGGCCACCAAAATGACCTACCAACCAAGTCTCTGGTACCAAAAATGCCAGGATGACCAGCCAACACAGAACAGTGAACCTCAGAAATCACTCTACTAGTCCATCTGTCAGGAACAAACAGCTTCCCCACAGGACAACGATCAGGTTTGTCAGCCTGAAATTTCTGAAGAACCCGTCGTAAATCAGGAGAAACAGAAAAAAGGACCACCCCTTCCTTCAAAATACCGACTGGTTCCAAGACCTCAGGAGAATCAGGCAAAAAACTCCTAGAGAGGGCATCAGCCTTAATATTCTTAGAACCTGGAAGGTACGAGACCACGAAATCAAAACGAGAAAAAAACAAGGACCATCGAGCCTGTCTAGGATTCAACCGTTTGGCAGACTCGAGGTAAATCAGATTCTTATGATCGGTCAAGACCACAATACGGTGCTTAGCTCCCTCAAGCCAATGTCGCCACTCCTCAAACGCCCACTTTATAGCCAACAACTCCCGATTGCCGACATCATAATTGCGTTCAGCAGGCGAAAACTTACGGGAAAAGAAGGCACACGGTTTCATTAAGGAACCAACAGGATCCCTCTGAGACAAAACAGCCCCTGCCCCAATCTCAGAAGCGTCAACCTCAACCTGAAATGGAAGAGAAACATCCGTTTGACGCAACACAGGAGCAGAAGTAAAACGATGCTTAAGTTCCTGAAAGGCAGAGACAGCCGCAGGGGACCGATTCGCCACATCAGCGCCCTTCTTCATCAAATCAGTCAAGGGTTTAACCACGCTGGAAAAATTAGCAATGAAACGGCGATAAAAATTAGCAAAGCCCAAAAGTTTCTGAAGGCTTTTCACGGATGTGGGCTGAATCCAATCATGAATGGCCTGAACCTTAACCGGATCCATCTCTATAGACGAGGGAGAAAAAATAAAGCCCAAAAAGGAAACCTTCTGCACCCCGAAAAGACACTTAGACCCTTTCACAAACAAGGCATTGTCACGAAGGATCTGAAATACCATCCTGACCTGCTGCACATGAGACTCCCAATCATCGGAAAAAATCAAAATATCGTCCAAATATACAATCAGGAATTTATCAAGATAATCCCGGAAGATATCATACATGAAGGACTAAAAAACAGATGGAGCATTAGAGAGTCCGAATGGCATCACAAGGTATTCAAAATGGCCCTCGGGCGTGTTAAACGCAGTTTTCCATTCATCACCCTGCTTAATACGAACAAGATTATAAGCCCCCCGAAGGTCAATCTTAGTAAACCAACTAGCTCCCTTAATCCTAGCAAACAAATTGGAAAGCAAAGGTAAAGGATATTAAAACTTGACCGTGATCTTATTCAAGAGGCGATAATCAATACAGGGTCTTAAGGAACCATCTTTTTTAGCAACAAAAAAGAACCCCGCTCCCAACGGTGAAGAAGATGGCTGAATATGCCCTTTCTCCAAAGACTCCTTAATATAGCTCCGCATGGCGGTATGTTCAGGTACAGACAGGTTGAAAAGTCGGCCCTTAGGAAACTTACAGCCTGGAATCAAGTCAATAGCACAATCACAGTCCCTGTGTGGTAGAAGGAAACTGGACTTGGGCTCATCGAATACATCCTGAAAATCAGACAAAAACTCCGGAATTTCAGAAGAGGGAGAAGGGGCGATAGACATCAGAGGAACATCATTATGAACCCCCTGACAACCCCAACTAGTCACAGACATGGACTTCCAATCCAAAACAGGATTATGTACTTGCAACCATGGAAAACCCAGCACGATAGCATCATGCAAATTATGCAACACCAGAAATCGACAATCTTCCTGATGGGCTGGCGCCATGTGCATAGTCACCTGTGTCCAAAAGTGGGGCTTTTTTTTAGCCAAGGGTGTAGCATCAATGCCCCTTAAAGGAATAGGGTTCTGCAAAGGCTGCAAGGGAAAACCACAACGCCTGGCAAACTCAAAGTCCATTAAGTTCAAGGCGGCGCCTGAATCCACAAACGCCATGACAGAAAATGATGACAATGAACAGATCAAGGACACAGATAACAGAAATTTAGGTTGTACAGTACTGATGGTAAATGAACTGGCGATCCTCTTGGTCCGCTTAGGGCAGACAGAAATGACATGGGAAGCGTTGCCACAATAATAACACAAACCATTCTGACGTCTAAAACCTTGCCGCTCCATTCTAGACAGAATCCCATCACATTGCATTGGCTCAGGAATGTGTTCTGAGGATAACGCCATAGCGCGCACAGTTCTGCGCTCCCACAAGCGCCGATCAATCTGAATGGCCAGAGACATAGAATCACTCAGATTGGAGGGTGTGGGAAACCCCACCATAACATCTTTAACGGATTCAGGAAGACCCTTTCTGAAAATTGCCGCCAAAGCATCATTATTCCATTTAGTCAATACAGACCATTTTCTGAATTTCTGACAATAAAATTCTGCCGCCTCTTGACCCTGAGACAGGGCCAACAAGGTCTTTTCAGCTTGATCCACCGAATTAGGTTCATCATACAGTAATCCTAACGCCTGAAAGAAGGAGTCTACATTAAGCAAAGCAGGATCCCCAGATTCCAGGGAAAATGCCCAATCCTGTGGATCACCACGCAGCAGGGAAATTATGATATTAACTTGTTGAATGGAATCACCGGAGGATCGAGGTTTCAATGCAAAAAACAGTTTACAGTTGTTTTTAAAACTCAAAAATTTGGACCTGTCACCAAAAAACAAATCAGGAGTAGGTATTTTGGTTTCTAAAGCAGGAGTCTGAACAATGTAATCAGAAATACCATGTACTCTAGCAGCAAGCTGGTCTATACGAGAAACTAATTCCTGAACATTCATGCTAGCACAAGGCTCTTCAGCCACCCAGAGATAAAGAGGGAGGAAAAGACAAAACAGACTGGAGAAAAAAAAATGGCTCAAGATCTTTCCTCCCTTCTTCTGAGATGCAATTAACTGATTGTTGGCCAGTAGTACTGTTATGATCAGGTGGCCTTGGAGCAGCATGAAAAGACCTTTGCTGGAGCAGTGGCAACTTTACTGACCGCAAACCCTGATCCTATCACCGCAAAAAGAAGTAGCCGTGGGGTGTGCCTAACCAGACCTAGACACCTCGACACAGCCTAAGGACTAAATATCCCTAAAGATGGAAATAGGAAAATCTCTTGCCTCAGAGTAGATCCCCAAAGGATAGGTAGCCCCCCACAAATAATGACTGTGAGTAGGAGAGGAAAAGACACACGCAGACAGAAAACAGGGATAAGCAAAGGAGGCCACTTCTACCTAGATAGGAAAGGAAAGTACAGGATACTATGCGGTCAGCATAAAACACTACAAAATATCCACAGCAGAAAAATACAAAAACTCCACCACCTAACTAAAGATGTGGAGAGTATATCTGCGACTCCAGCGAGTCCAACTAGACTGAGAAAAACATCAGACACAGTCTAGCAGGAACAAAATAGAAACAAGATAAGCACAGAAAATAAACACACAGCAGTGTGTCTAAAAAATGAAGAAAACACTTATCTTAGCTGAATTGGCAGCGAGCAGGAGAGGCCAGGCAGAGGACCAACACTTCCAAAGGAACATTGGCTACTGGCAAGGACTAATGAGTCCTGCACAGCTAAATACCCCAGTCAGAATTGCAATCAGCAGAAACACCTGTCCAAGACTGCTGCTCAGGAATAACTGCATTACCATCAACAACCACCGGAGGGAGCCCAAGAGCAGAATTTACAACAGGTAGATCCACCGAGGGAGATTAAGAATATATATTTTCGTGTTCTTAAAGGGACACTGTCACCTGAATTTGGAGGGAACAATCTTCAGCCATGGAGGCGGGGTTTTTGGGTGTTTGATTCACCCTTTCCTTACCCGCTGGCTGCATGCTGGCTGCAATATTGGATTGAAGTTCATTATCTGTCCTCCGTAGTACATGCCTGCACAAGGCAATTTTGCCTTACGCAGGTGTGTACTATGGAGGACAGAGAATGAACTTCAATCCAATATTGCAGCCAGCATGCAGCCAGCTGGTAAGGAAAGGGTGAATCAAACACCCAAAAACCCCGCCTCCATGGCTGAAGATTGTTCCCTCCAAATTCAGGTGACAGTGTCCCTTTAACTTAAATGGTTTGCGTAATATCTTACAAAAACAGAACAAAGAACTTCCATGGATTCTAGAGATTTCTAATCCAGGTCCTGCTGGAGGAAGATTCTAGCCTGGTCGTAAAAATTCCTTTAGGCAATAAAACTCTCTTCCCCCATGTACACTGGCAAGGAAAGCTCTTGGCTGAGTGAAAGGGAAGGGGGGCTTTTTAGCCCATAGCCTGCTAACAAGAGAAACTACTTATATGATATTTCATACCATATCGTGACACCTCCCCCTTTTGGTGTGCGCTAGGGAGGTAGAACCCCACGGTATGCCTCCATGAGCACCTCAGTAGGTTCACCCTGGCGGGACAGTCAATCTGCATTCCCATGCTCCCTGCCCGTTTTGTGTTCAATGGTGAAGTCAAACTGCTGAAGGGCAAGGCTCCAGCGTAGCAACCTGCCGTTGGTTCCACACATGGTGTTTAGCCAGCGCAGAGGGTCGTGGTCGGTCACCACAGTGAAGGTGCGACCGTACAATTGGGGCTGCAAGCACTGCAGGGCCCAGACTATGGCCAGGCACTCCTTCTCGATGGTGGAGTAGGCCACTTCCCTCGGCAAAAGTTTCCGGCTCAGGTATAACACGGGGTGCTCTTGGTCCTCCGAGTCAACCTGGCTGAGCACAGCACCAAGGCCAAACTCGCTGGTGTCGGTCTGCACCAAGAACGGTCGACTGCTGTCGACTGTTTTCAACACAGGGGCGTTGCACAGTGCGGTTTTCAATGCCTGGAAGGCCCCCTCACAGCCATCTGTCCAGTTGACAATGTGGGGTAGCTTCTTCCTGGTGAGGTCTGTCAAAGGTTTTGCCAGGCTACTATAGTGCTGTATGAAGCGCCTATAGTACCCTGCAGTGCCCACTTTGTCAGGCTCTGGCTTTAGGGTGCCTCTGCCTACCCGGTGGCCCAGGTAGTGGACATCCCTCATGCCCATCTGGCACTTTCCCGGCTTGATAGTCAGTCCAGCTCGGTGAATTCGCATGAGCACCTCCTCGAGATGCTGCAGGTGTTCCTTCCAGGAGGGACTGAAGATGGCAATATCATCCAAGTACGCCACTGCGTACTTCTCCAGTCCCTGAAGCAGGAGGTTGACCATCCGCTGGAAAGTGGCAGGGGCATTCTTCATGCCGAAGGGCATGACCGTGAACTCATACAGTCCAAAGGGTGTGATAAAGGCGGACTTCTCCTGCGCCTCGGGGCTCAGGGGAATCTGCCAGTATCCTCTACTCAGATCCATTATTGTTAGGTAATCTGCGCCAGCTAACCTATCCATCAGCTCCTCGATGCGCGGCATTGGGTGCGCGTCAGAGGCTGTGATGGCGTTGAGCCCCCTGTAGTCCACGCAAAACCGGGTGGTCCGGTCCTTCTTTGGCACGAGAACTAAAGGTGATGCCCACGCGCTCTTTGACCGTCGAATCACCCCCAGCTGTAACATCTCATCGATCTCTTGGCGCATAATCTGCTGCACCTGGTCAGAGATTCGATAGGGCGTTCGCCGTAGTGGGGCGTGATTCCCGGTGTCCACCTTGTGGACTGCTAACTCAGTCCTTCCAGGTCGGTTGGCGAACACGACCCGGAAGGGTTCCAGTGTGGTTTGCAACTGCAACCGCTGGGGTTCAGTTAACGAGGCGCTTATCTCCACATCCTCGATGGACCCATTGGCCATGGCTTGGGCCAGCATGTCCAGGAGGGTGTCTTCCTCCCCGTCTTCGGGCACACTGCAGACGGGTAGGACGAAAGGTTCACGTTCGTGATGAGCCTTCATCATGTTGATGTGAAAGGCCTTTTGCCTACCCCGAACATGGTCAAGCGTGACCACGTAGGTGACCGGGTTGAGCTGTTGGTGGACGACGTACGGGCCCTCCCAAGCTGCCTGAAGCTTATCCGTTGGTACGGGGACCAGCACCCACACTTTTTGACCCACGTGGTAGGTCCGCTCCCTGGGGTTCTGGTCGTACCAGTGCTTCTGGTCAGCCTGAGCCTGCGTCATGTTGTCATGCATCAACTGCATCAAGGTCTGCATCTTGTCACGAAAGCGCATGACATACTCCACTATAGGCACTTCAGAAGGGTTCGGCTCCTCTTCCCTGGATTCTCTTACCATTACCAACCCAAGGGGTCCCCGGCCTCGCCTGCCGTACAGGAGCTCGAAGGGGGAGAACCCCGTCGAGGCCTGCGGAACCTCTCGGTAAGCGAACAGCAGGTGTGGGAGGTACCGCTCCCAGTTGCGCCCTTGAGTCTCAACCAGCATGCGTAGCATCTGTTTGAGGGTACCATTGAAGCGTTCACACAAGCCATTGGTCTGTGGGTGATACGCACTCAATACCAGGTGCTTCACCTGCATTCTCTTACAGAGAGCCTCCATTAGGCGAGACATAAATTGGGTCCCTTGATCAGTAAGCATTTCCCTGGGAAATCCTACACGTGAAAAGATAGCCAACAGGGCATCCGCCACCTTATCTGCCCTAGTTGACGACAGAGCTACTGCCTCTGGGTACCGGGTAGCGTAGTCTACCACAGTAAGAATATATCGCTTTCCAGAGCTGCTGGGGACGGCCAGCAGGCCCACAATGTCCACCGCGATCCTCTGGAAAGGCTCCTCTATCACTGGCAACGGGATCAGGGGAGCCTTAAGAGCAGGCCCGCCTTCCCCACTCTTTGACAGGTGACACAGGAGCGGCAGTAATTTGACACATCTGTCCCCATTTTAGGCCAATAGAAGTGTTGAGACAGCCGGGCCTTAGTTTTGCTGATCCCCAAGTGTCCAGCTAGCGGGATCTCATGGGCAATCCGCAACAACTCACCCCGGAATTGCTGCAGGACGACCAGCTGTCTTTCCCTCAACCACTCCTTTTGTGATTCTCCAGGTACTGTCTCCCGGTACAACCTTCCTCGTTCCCAGAACACCCTCTCCTTATCAGTCTCAGAGAAGAGCGTCCCGGCGAGTTGTCTCAAACTCTCTAGGCTTGCATCTGTGCGCAGAGTGGCCTGAAACTCCTGGCTAGGGGAAGCCAGACGCAACGTCAGGGTCCCTTCCCCACGGGAACACTATTGGACCTGCTCTGGGTCCACCTCTGGTTCAGTCACAGTGACAGTTCTCTGCGTTCCGGGCACTCTGACTGCGGGTGACAGCAGCTACGTAGGCTGTCTCCCCGGGAGTTTCTACAGACCCATCAGCCGGCGCTGCTATGGGCTCTACCTCACCATCCACCCCCAACACTCCAGGGGCAGTGCTACTTATGGGCCAGTTACCTTCCTCGGTGGCACTGGTCACTTTCATGGCGTCACCATCCTCACGGTTCCCATGCATCTCCCCATTTCCTGTAGCACCGACACTTGCCCCTGTTAGGGGTTCCTCAGCCATCTCTCTCCGCAGAGCGATGTGGCTGGGCTCGCCTGTACCTATGGACACATTAACCTTCTCAGAGAAATCATTATCAGGTTCAGTTGGCACAGGTACATCATTTTCACCATCAATTATAGGAAAAAAATCGTTATTAGATGCATCATTACAAGATAAAGCATGGTCAGGTAACGCATGCGATTTCCCATCATCATCATCATCAGGGTTAACTTTACTCTTATTACTAGATTGGGGAGGGGTGTCAGGGACGTAGTATGCAACCATCCTCCCCAAATCAGTCCCCAACAAAACATCAGTGGGCAAATTATCAGACAGCCCCACTTCCTTCACCCCGCTCCCAGCACCCCAATCAATATAAAGCCGGGCCACCGGTAAGGGACAGCTGATGCCCCCAATCCCAGTGATAGTTAGGGATTTCCCCGGAATGATTACTTCAGGGGCCGCCAGTTTGGGTCGGATGAGGGTTCGTTCAGCCCCGGTGTCCTTGAGGCCTGTAGCAACATGGCCTCCCACCGTGACCTGCTGTACGTTGTCACACACCCTCCCAACCACACCACCCACCAAAAGAACTGCCGCATTAGGCCCTGGGGTCCTTGGGTGAGGGGTTCTTCTGCTTGTCTGGACAGTTGGGACTGATATGACCAGGCCGATTGCAATAGTAACACTTGCGGGGTTCGGTGGTAGGTCTGGTGTTGTTGGCCACAGGGCCAGGACCTCTGGTGTGTTGGCTGGCAGGGGTTCTGGCGTTGGATGCAGGCTTACCCCCTCTCCAGCTGGTGGTGACTGGCTTCCGCGCTTCCAATCTACGGTTGGCCTCATAGGCATCGGCAATCTGCGCGGCTTTCGTCATGTCTTTGGGTTCTCTGTCCATCTCGAACTGTCGCACCTCAGCTGGGCAAAGATGAAAGAACTGGTCTTTGATCATCAGGTCTCGCAGCTGTGCAAAGGTGGTCACTGACAGTCCTTGGGTACACTGGTCAAAGTGGGTCCCCAGTCCATGCAACGCATCACTGTAACTGTCATGTGGGCCACGTTGGAGGGTCCGGAACTTTCTACGGTACACCTCGGGTGTAAGCTGGTACTTGGCTATCAGAGCCTGCTTGATGGCCTCATAGTCACCATCTTGTTCTTGAGGGAGGGCAGCAAACGCCTCCAGAGCTTTACCTTTCAGCCCTGGTGTCAGGTATCGTTCCCATTCATCTGTAGGCAGCCGGTACTGTCTGCAGGCTTTCTCAAAGGCCCGCAGAAAAGTGTCCAAGACTCCGTCCTTCTCCATAACAGGAAAGTGATCGGGTCGGGGCTTCGGCATCTGAGCGCTGCTGAGCTCACGGCTGGACTGGGACAACCCCTGCATTTGCCATCGGGCCATCTGCAGCTGGTACTCCCGCTCTGCTTGAGCCTCTCGTTCGGCTCGCTCCTGGTATTGATGGATCAGCTACAGACGTTTCTCTAGGTCATCTGCGGAGCATTGTTGCAGAGCCAGCTGCAGGAGGAGGTCTGCACCCCCCTGGTTGCCAGTAGGGCCCATATTCAGTGGTTGGACCTCTGCTGCAGCACCATGTTCGCTTGTGCTGGCTTCTGCGGCCTCTGGGCTCTGTGGCCTGGCTTGGTCTGCTTCAAATTGCACCAGTTCAGCGACCATTTGAGTCTTGGTCTTACCCTGGGGGTTCAGGCCATGGCACGTGCATATCCCAGCAAGAAAGTCCTTCTTCTGCTGGGTGTACCAGGCTTCCCATTTCGCAGCCATGGTTGCCAAATAAAAGATAAGATAGGAAAACGAAGAGAAAGGGTGGGTATAATTACCAGTACACAATTGTCTCAAGACTAATAAGCACTGAGTTCGTTCTCCAAATTTATTTGCGCAGAGTCCTTGCAAGAACTTTGCAAGTTTTTAGTGAGAGGAATGATCACTCAAACCAAATCACTAATGCTCTAAGATATCCCACCGCTTTGCCACCAATTTGTCAGGAATCCCTGACCACTGCCACCAATTTTTCACGATTCACACCGTGACCGTCACCCCTACTTCACGGATCGGGGTGACTTTAGGCCAACAGACGGCTATCACATGTGCAGGGGGGCTTATCTTAGTTATCCCTCCACTCCACAATGTGATGAAAAAACACACACAATGCTATTGACCTCTTAGTTTACAGCAGGGGCTTATTCTAGGTATCCCACTGCACTTCAATATACCACGAACTGCAGGGATTTATGTATATCCCACTTATGGTTCCACTTAACACTTGCAGCTCTCTGGCGCCCCCCTTACTCTCAGGTCAGATTAGGTACTGCACCCTGGGTAATTAGTCGCCAGACAGGTTGCCTGCTATGCACTGGCTATTGGGCACGCTGCAGCGATGCGATAAAATACTCCCGCTCAGGCAGGAACAATAATTATCAACGCCGCAGTCGCTACAACAACACCCAACTACCCAGTACAAAACGTATGCTGCCACCAGCTTTGATTAAACGGGTCCGAAGCTAACCCAAGAACAGTAGCGTAATTCCCTTCAGGAGACTTGGAGTACGTTTAGAGCATGGAGAGAACTAGTATTAAATAATATACCCCATAAAATTTAGGCAGTGCTTTATCAAAATATTTTACAAAGATGTTACAAATGAGACAATTGCAAATATGTACAAGGTAATTATAACATAAAGGGATTACAGGAGAAAAGATAACACTCACATGCTTTCAAAGCATTGCAGGCAACCAGGCTAGTGAAGTTTCCATACGTCCCAGTTCATTGGATGTGCTCAGGGCTCTCCAGGAAAAAAAGACAAGAAGACTCTGCTGTGAGCCTGCCAGGAACTTAAAAACCTGCAGCCTGTGACATCACAGAAAGGCTGGCTTATCCAGACCCTCCTCTCTCTACATTCTGAGTACTTCAACCTTAAATTTATCTACTTTCTATAACTTCGCTACAAAACATGTCACAGTCATAACAAACCCAGCTTTCATCTTGGATTAACGGGGGCATTCTAATGAGATCAAATATGTCCTATCTGGGATACATATTTACAGAGAAATCCCTACTTCTTTACCAGATGGAGTTAGAAGCCCGTGTTTAGAGTGATGGGTAGATCCACCGAGGGAGATTAAGAATATATATTTTCGTGTTAACTTAAACGATTTGCGTAATATCTTACAAAAACAGAATGAAGAATTTCCATAGATTCTAGAGATTTCTAATCCAGTTCCTGCTGGAGGAAGATTCTAGCCTGGTCGTAAAAATTCCTTTAGGCAATAAAACTCTCTTCCCCCATGTACATTGGCAAGGAAAGCTCTTGGCTGAGTGAAAGGGAAGGGGGGCTTTTTAGCCCACATCCTGATAGCAAAAGAAACTACTTATATGATATTTCATACCATATCGTGACAGTTGAGCACCACCACCATCAGAGACACTTCATTGTACTATGAGGGACCATGTGTCAGTGCTGTCGCCCCAGAGTGGTCAGCCCATTTAGGGTGGTATAAAAATGGCCTATGGTGGACATTCTGCAACTGCAAATGGCGGAATTGGAGAAGTCAGTAAGAGGAGGCCAAAAGCAAGACATTTTTCAGGCAAGCTACGTGTCAGCAGGAGAAGGTGGGGCAAAATAATTTGAAATCCATGATTAGTTCATCTTAATGAAGGTTAGGTCATCAACATTCTGGGTAGCCAGACATGTCCTTTTTTCGGTCAGTATTGAACCAGCAGCACTGAAGACTCTCTGATAGCACACTAGCAGTAGGGCAAGCGAGCTCCTGTAATGCATATTCTGCCAATTCAGGCCAGGTGTCTATTTTAGATGCCCAGTAATCAAAGGGTAATGACCTGTGAGGGAGAACATCGATAAGGGAGGAAAAGTACTTTGTAACCATACTGGACAAATGCTGTCTCTTGTTACTTTGAATCGATGCAGTGGCAGAAAGTGGCTGGAAGGTATTTGAAAAAATACAAGGACTGTAGTACAATTTCAATCTCCCTACAATGATCTCAGGAAAAGTATGGCAGCAATAAAAAGGACTGCTGCACACAAAAGTGTGGACAAATAAACAAGATAACTGTGCAGAAAGGAACAACAGGATTTTTGCTTTTAAAAAAGCAGTTGGTTTGCACAGCGGCATACAAACAGCAATGCAGCTATCAGGGAGCCTTATAAGGCAGCCTAATAAGCTACAGAGCTGATGCACAAAAATATAGCCTCCACTGTCCCTGCAAACAAATGGTGGTGTTGGGCAGTGGAAATCGCTACAGAACAAGCAGTTTCGGGGCTTAATCTTCCCTCCCTAACTATATCCCTTCTTCTGATGAAGCTCCGGCAACCTCTCCCTATGCTACGATCGGCAGAAGTAGGATGGCGGTCGGCATGCACGCTGTTGTGAATTCTGCTCTTGGGCTCCCTCCGGTGGTTATGAGTGGTAGTGCTGCGGTAGTTGGATCGCAGCATTTATCAGGTGTATCTATTTTTTGCAATTTGGGCTGGGCTGTATAGCCTTGCTTGATCCTTTAGTCAGTGTCAGTTGTCCATTGTTTTTGGAGGATTCACATCTCTTCTGGTCTCTCCTGTTTGCTGTGCTTTTCTTAAAAGATAAGTCCTAGCTTTGTTTTTGCTGTCCACCTGCTGTGGACCTTATTCTGTGCATTTTCATGTTTTTGTCTTGTCCAGCTTAGTCTGTGAAGGATTTTTTGCAGCCTGGCTATTTCTCTGGAGATGCAGATATACCCTCCATGTCTTTAGTCAGATGTGGTGTTTTGTATTTTCTGTGGTGGATATTTTCTAGTGTTTTAATACTGACCGCATAGTACTCTGTTCTATTCTTTCTTTTTAGCTATTATGGCCTCCTATGCTAAATCCTGATTTCATTTCTGCGTATGTTATTTCCCTCTCCTCTCACAGTCAATATTTGTGGGGGGCTGTCTTTCCTTTGGGGATTTTCTCTGAGGCAAGATAGGTTTCCTGTTTCTGTCTTTAGGGGTCGTTAGTTCTTAGGCTGTGTCGAGGGGTCTAGGGAGTGTTAGGTACCCCCCACGGCTACTTCTAGTTTCGCTGTTAAGTTCAGGGTTTGCGGTCAGTACAGGTTCCACCTTCTCCAGAGTACGTCTCATGCTGCTCCAAGGCCACCAGATCATAACAGCACGCCCCTTTATAGCCCCTTTGATGCCGCAGAAAGCAAGCCAATCACTGTCATGCCCTTCTCTAAGATGGTGGGGACCGAGACCTATGTCTCTGCGTCCTCCTTCATTGGCTGAAAAATGGCGCTGAAAGCGTCATATGAAACGCGACTTTGGCGCGAAGATCGACAACCTCATGGCCGATCCCACACTAGGATCGGGTCGGGTTTCATGAAACCTGACTTTGCCGAAAGTCGGGGATTTTTGAATTTGTCTGATCCGTTTCGCTCAACCCTACTCTCCATTACTAACATGTGGGCTTGATGCCAGCTGACATTACAAAGGTGACATCAACCCCACAAATATTACTCCACTTGCAACCGCACCAGGGCAAGTTGGAAAAGCCAAGCATAGCACCAGAATTGGCCCATCTAATAGATGCACCTTTTCTGGAGCAACTGCTGGCTGCTATTTTTATGCTGGGAAGCAAACCCATACTGTTTTTTAAATTTACTTAAATAGACCCCTCTATTATTGATAACCAGCCAAGAAAACACTGACAGCCCGCACCTGTCAGTTTTGCCTTTCCTGGACAGCAAAAATTGAGGGAACTCCACCCATTTTTTTTTAATTTTATTTATTTATTGCATACAGTGCCTTGCAAAAGTATTCGGCTCCCTGGAACTTTTCAACCTTTTCCCACATATCATGCTTCAACCATAAAGATACCAAATGTAAATTTTTGGTGAAGAATCAACAACAAGTGGAACACAATTGTGAAGTTTAACGAAATTTATTGGTTAATTAAAATTTTTGTGGAAATTCAAAAACTGAAAAGTAGGGTGTACAATATTATTCGTCCCCTTTAACTCAATACTTTGTGGCGCCACCTTTTGCTGCGATTACAGCTGCAGGTCACTTGGGATATGTTTCTATCAGGTTTGTACATCGAGAAACTGAAATTCTTGTCTATTCTTCCTTGTCAAACAGCTCCAGCTCAGTGAGGTTTGATGGAGATCGTTTGTGAACAGCAGTTTTCAGCTCTTTCCACAGATTCTCGATTAGATTGAGGTCTGGACTTTGACTTGGCTATTCTAACACCTGTATACGTTTATTTGTGAACCATTCCATTGTGGACTTTGCTTTATGTTTGGGATCATTGTCTTGTTGGAAGACAAATTTTCGTCCCAGTCTCAGGTATTTTGCAGACTCCAACAGGTTTTCTTCAAGAATGGTCCTGTATTTGCCTCCATCCATCTTCCCATCAATTTTAACCATCTTCCCTGTCCCTGCTGAAGAAAGGCGGGCCAAACCATGATGCTGCCACCATCATGTTTGACAGTGGGGATGGTGTGTTCAGGCCGATGAGCTGTGTTGCCTTTACGCCAAACATATCGTTTGGCATTGTTGCCAAAAAGTTCGATTTTGGTTTCATCTGACCAAAGCACCTTCTTCCACATGTTTGGTGTGTCTCCCAGATGGCTTGCTGCAAACTTTAAATGACACATTTTATGGATATCTTTGAGAAATGGCTTTCTTCTTGCCACTCTTGCATAAATGCCAGATTTGTGCAGTGTACGACTGATTGTTGTCCTATGGACAGATTGTCCCACCTCAGCTGTAGATCTCTGCAGTTCATCCAGAGTGATCATGGGCCTTTTGGCTGCATCTCTGATCAGTCTTGTCCTTGTTTGAGATGAAAGTTTAGAGGGACTCTGGGTCTTGGTAGATTTGCAGTGGTATGATACTCCTTCCATTTCAATATGATCGCTTGCACAGTGCACCTTGGAATGTTTAAAGTTTTGGAAATCACTTTGTATCCAAATCCGGCTTTAAACTTCTCCACAACAGTATCACGGACCTGCCTGTTGTGTTCCTTGGTCTTCATGATGCTCTCTGTGCAGAAAAACCCTGGGACTATCACAGAGCATGTGCATTTATATGGAGACTTGATTACACCCTGGTGGATTATATTTATCATCATTAGGCATTTAGGACAACATTGGATCATTTAGAGATCCACAATGAACCTCTGGAGTGAGTTTGCTGCAATGAAAGTAAAGGGGCCAAATAATATTGCATGCCCCACTTTTCAGTTTTTGAATTTCCACAAAAATGTAAAATAACCACTAAATTTTATTCCACTTCACAACTGTGGTTCACTTGTTGTTGATTCTTCACCAAAAATTTACATTTGGTATCTTTATGTTTGAAGCATGATATGTGGGTAGACAATTCCTACTGTAAAGCACTGAGGAGGATTGCTGATGTTTTGTGCATGTGTGAGCTACAAAGGCACAGGAAACTTGGTCAAAGTTGAAGGAGAGATGAATGCAGCATGTTATCAGCAAATACTGGAGGCAAATTTGCACTCATGAGCCCAGAAGCTGCGCATGGGACGTACTTCAACGTTCCAACATGACATTGTCCCCCCGCTATTCCCCGGCCTCTCCCCTCTGTCAATCCCTTCACTGGCTCCCCATTGCCCAGAGACTCCACTACAAAACCCTTACCATGACGTACAAAGCCATCCACAACCTGTGTCCTCCATACATCTGTGACCTCGTCTCCCGGTACTTACCTACCCGCAACCTCCGATCCTCACAAGATCTCCATCTCTACTCCCCTCTTATCTCCTCTTCTCACAATCGTATACAAGATTTCTCTCGCGTATCACCCCTACTCTGGAACCCTCTACCACAACACATCAGACTCTCGCCTACCATCGAAACCTTCAAAAAGAACCTGAAGACCCACCTCTTCAGACAAGCCTACAACCTGCAGTAACCACCGATCGACCAAACCTCTGCATGACCAGCTCTACCCTCACCTACTGTATTCTCACCCATCCCTTGTAGATTGTGAGCCCTCGCGGGCAGGGTCCTCATTCCTCCTGTACCAGTTATGACTTGTATTGTTTAAGATTATTGTACTTGTTTTTATTATGTATACCCCTCCTCACATGTAAAGCGCCATGGAATAAATGGCGCTATAACAATAAATAATAATAATAATCCAAAACACAAGGCCAAGTCGACTTGTCATTGGCTACAGAAGAACAAAGTGAAGGTTCTGGATTGGCCATCTCAGTCTCCTGACCTCATAATCACTGAGCCACTCTGGGGAGATCTCAAGCACGCAGTTCATGCTAGACAGCCCAGGAATTTGCAGGAACTGGAAGCTTTTTGCCAAGAAGAATGGGCAGCTTTACCATCTGAGAAAATAAAAACCCTCATCCACAACTACCACAAAAGACTTCAAGCTGTCATTGATATTAAAGGTGGCAATACACGATATTAAGAAATGGGGTACGTGAACTTTTGATCAGGGTCATTTGGATGTTTTGGATTGTTATTATGATTTAAAAAGAGAAAACACAGTAGTTTGACAATAAATGGCTTCATCTAAACACTAACCATGAGTGGAGAAAAAGTTTTAGTGTTATCATTCATATTCTCTGAAAAAAGGCTTAGGAAGCAAAAATTCTGCCGGGGTGTGTAAACTATTGAGCACAACTGTAGTTAATAAATAACAATTGTAGAAGCATTGTAATATTACATAGTAACATAGTAACATAGTAACATAGTTAGTAAGGCCGAAAAAAGACATTTGTCCATCCAGTTCAGCCTATATTCCATCATAATAAATACCCAGATCTACGTCCTTCTACAGAACCTAATAATTGTATGATACAATATTGTTCTGCTCCAGGAAGACATCCAGGCCTCTCTTGAACCCCTCGACTGAGTTCGCCATCACCACCTCCTCAGGCAAGCAATTCCAGATTCTCACTGCCCTAACAGTAAAGAATCCTCTTCTATGTTGGTGGAAAAACCTTCTCTCCTCCAGACGCAAAGAATGCCCCCTTGTGCCCGTCACCTTCCTTGGTATAAACAGATCCTCAGCGAGATATTTGTATTGTCCCCTTATATACTTATACATGGTTATTAGATCGCCCCTCAGTCGTCTTTTTTCTAGACTAAATAATCCTAATTTCGCTAATCTATCTGGGTATTGTAGTTCTCCCATCCCCTTTATTAATTTTGTTGCCCTCCTTTGTACTCTCTCTAGTTCCATTATATCCTTCCTGAGCACCGGTGCCCAAAACTGGACACAGTACTCCATGTGCGGTCTAACTAGGGATTTGTACAGAGGCAGTATAATTCTCTCATCATGTGTATCCAGACCTCTTTTAATGCACCCCATGATCCTGTTTGCCTTGGCAGCTGCTGCCTGGCACTGGCTGCTCCAGGTAAGTTTATCATTAACTAGGATCCCCAAGTCCTTCTCCCTGTCAGATTTACCCAGTGGTTTCCCGTTCAGTGTGTAATGGTGATATTGATTCCCTCTTCCCATGTGTATAACCTTACATTTATCATTGTTAAACCTCATCTGCCACCTTTCAGCCCAAGTTTCCAACTTATCCAGATCCATCTGTAGCAGAATACTATCTTCTCTTGTATTAACTGCTTTACATAGTTTTGTATCATCTGCAAATATCGATATTTTACTGTGTAAACCTTCTACCAGATCATTAATGAATATGTTGAAGAGAACAGGTCCCAATACTGACCCCTGCGGTACCCCACTGGTCACAGCGACCCAGTTAGAGACTATACCATTTATAACCACCCTCTGCTTTCTATCACTAAGCCAGTTACTAACCCATTTACACACATTTTCCCCCAGACCAAGCATTCTCATTTTGTGTAGCAACCTCTTGTGCGGCACGGTATCAAACGCTTTGGAAAAATCGAGATATACCACATCCAATGACTCACCGTGGTCCAGTCTATAGCTTACCTCTTCATAAAAACTGATTAGATTGGTTTGACAGGAGCGATTTCTCATAAACCCATGCTGATATGGAGTTAAACAGTTATTCTCATTGAGATAATCCAGAATAAAATCCCTCAGAAACCCTTCAAATATTTTACCAACAATAGAGGTTAGACTTACTGGCCTATAATTTCCAGGTTCACTTTTAGAGCCCTTTTTGAATATTGGCACCACATTTGCTATGCGCCAGTCCTGCGGAACAGACCCTGTCGCTATAGAGTCACTAAAAATAAGAAATAATGGTTTATCTATTACATTACTTAGTTCTCTTAGTACTCGTGGGTGTATGCCATCCGGACCCGGAGATTTATCTATTTTAATCTTATTTAGCCGGTTTCGCACCTCTTCTTGGGTTAGATTGGTGACCCTTAATATAGGGTTTTCATTGTTTCTTGGGATTTCACCTAGCATTTCATTTTCCACCGTGAATACCGTGGAGAAGAAGGTGTTTAATATGTTAGCTTTTTCCTCGTCATCTACAACCATTCTTTCCTCACTATTTTTTAAGGGGCCTACATTTTCAGTTTTTATTCTTTTACTATTGATATAGTTGAAGAACAGTTTGGGATTAGTTTTACTCTCCTTAGCAATGTGCTTCTCTGTTTCCTTTTTGGCAGCTTTAATTAGTTTTTTAGATAAAGTATTTTTCTCCCTATAGTTTTTTAGAGCTTCAATGGTGCCATCCTGCTTTAGTAGTGCAAATGCTTTCTTTTTACTGTTAATTGCCTGTCTTACTTCTTTGTTTAGCCACATTGGGTTTTTCCTATTTCTAGTCCTTTTATTCCCACAAGGTATAAACCGCTTACACTGCCTATTTAGGATGTTCTTAAACATTTCCCATTTATTATCTGTATTCTCATTTCTGAGGATATTGTCCCAGTCTACCAGATTAAGGGCATCTCTAAGCTGTTCAAACTTTGCCTTCCTAAAGTTCAATGTTTTTGTGACTCCCTGACAAGTCCCCCTAGTGAAAGACAGGTGAAACTGCACAATATTGTGGTCGCTATTTCCTAAATGCCCAACCACCTGCAGATTTGTTATTCTGTCAGGTCTATTAGATAGTATTAGGTCTAAAAGTGCTGCTCCTCTGGTTGGATTCTGCACCAATTGTGAAAGATAATTTTTCTTGGTTATTAGCAGAAACCTGTTGCCTTTATGGGTTTCACAGATTTCTGTTTCCCAGTTAATATCCGGGTAGTTAAAGTCCCCCATAACCAGGACCTCATTATGGGTTGCAGCTTCATCTATCTGCTTTAGAAGTAGACTTTCCATGCTTTCTGTTATATTTGGGGGTTTGTAACAGACCCCAATGAGAATTTTGTTACCATTTTTCCCTCCATGAATTTCAACCCATATGGACTCGACATCCTCATTCCCTTCGCTAATATCCTCCCTTAAATATTGATTATATAGTTTTGGTGTTGGCTACACTTTTATGTACTGTACAAATTATTTATCCCTATAATTATATATCATACCAACTAATAAAAACTATAATTTTTTTCACATAAGTTCAGTATGTTAGTATGATAAGGGTATACAACTACTGTAGCACATCGCATGTTCATTTGTCAATTTCACCTATTTTGTTAAAGAGCAATAGTCATTCTTTTTCATCAAGAGTTTGATGGCAGAATCCAACCATTGTAGATATCTAGTAAAGAAGATAAATCATATAATAAGAAGGAAGAAAACAACATATATAAATAGCTACACCTAGCATGCTGGCATAGCTATTACTTTTATAAGTAAACGTGGAATGGCAGATGATATGTAAAAGCTGCATATTTTTCACACAACAGAATATGATTTATGGCTTAAAAAAGCAGCACCTGCCTCAGCATTACATGTATTAAATGACAATTGTAAAAGGGAATGTAACCAGACCAATATGTACTGTATGTATTACCGTTAAAATATAAAATATGGTATTATATAATCACTGTAACATAAAATGCCCATGTTTATAGTCTGTTCTTTCGATAGACAGAAAAGTCAAGGCAGCACCAGCAAAAAAGGGTGGGTGGGAAGGCAGGGGTGCAGAGGCACCCAGGTATAAACAAATAATCCAATATACATAGTAAAATTAAGACAACACTCCCAAAATAGAAATTTAGAAAAATTGAATAGCCCATAGTGTCGGCAACGTTTCGGACCAATTGAGAACCTTTCTCAAGCACAGTTAAAGTGTATATGCTAAAATATTTATACATAGGTGCATTAATAAATACATCAATTGCATTCAATATCCATAATTCATAGAGCACAATAGATTAATTATATACATCATAGTGCACATATTGCATCTTTAGATTCATATATACACCTCTGGCAAAAATTAAGAGACCACCACATCAAAACCCTGTCATGGGCAGCCCAATCTCCAGGGAAGTGAGTGGGGGGGAGGAGCTTTTTGTCTCACCTTTCCCTATTTCTCCCGGCGTCTCTGATGGCACCTTCACTGACCCGTTGAAGCGCCAGCCAGGCGTGAAATGGCCGTCGTCCCGCTTTGCCGCACTCTCTGTACAGCACCCCCGGTCGTGAAGATGCACAGCACGATGTTTGAATAAAGATTCCTGCACTGGATGATCAGCGAGTGCGCTCTATTTTCTTATATATTCATTATTTCATATGGACTTTTCTCCAGCGGAGCTACGCACCCAAGATCAGATATCCTGGCTTCACACAGGTGAGCGGTTCCCACTTTGTTCTTCCTGGCAGTGGTGCTGTCTGGCTGTTCCTTTTGTATTGGCTATATATATATATATATATATATATATATATATATAAAGAAAAAAAGGAAAACAGCACTACAAAAATGAAAGAAAACGTGGACTTTATTGCCCGAATGGCGTGGCAACGTTTCGGATATATCCGAAACGTTGCCACGCCATTCGGGCAATAAAGTCCACGTTTTCTTTCATTTTCGTAGTGCTGTTTTCCTTTTTTTCTTTTTATATTTTGAGCCGCCATGAACAGTGGCTTGGGAAGCTTTGCACTTTTTCTAAGGTAGTATTTTGATGCTGTTCCGTTTTTTTCACTATATATATATATATATATATATATAGTGTATGTTTCCTATGACAATGTTTATCTATGATGCCTTGTTGTTCCTGTTGTGTGGGGAGTTTCCCCTTTAACTACAGTTAGTAGGATGAAGGAAAGGACTACTTAATGTTGGTGGTTGGACCTGCAGCAGCAGTGAGAATACAGGAAGCTGCAGGTTTTCCCTCCAGAACAGCCTGGGACTTTGGACAGAGCAGATGCTGAGGAACACAGGTCATTGCCAGGCCTCCAGGATGAGAGGGAACTGCTGCCTTGAATTAAGGAAGGGATGTTAAGGGCGAGGACTGCAATACGGGCCTCAGGATTTTCTGGAAAGGCCCCCGGCTCTGTAGGGCTATGCCCGGCGCGTGGAATTCCTCTTAACTTGGACTACTGCAACTGCTGTGGGTGCGGTTGGAGAACGGAACAGGGAAAGAATAGGAAAACCAGTATTGTACTCTTGCCTTTACTCCATTCCACTACTCTTCAATAAAAGTTATTTTCTACGTTGGAGTACATCGTGTCCCTGGGTCTTCTATCATCTGGACTGCTTTGGAACAAGAAGAGAAGGTAACTGTACTTGGGGGAAAGAACCTATCCATCCCATATTGCATGTACAAGGGGCCGGGGTGTTCACAGACTGTGTTTAGTGGGTGAGCTCGGTCAGGACTACCACCCCGGTACCCCTTGTTACACATGTATAAGATTCTCTTCATGTTTTTTAACATATCAAAATGTGGAACTTATTTTTATTCCAAGATTTATTGATTAAATTGTACTTTGATTATGGAACAACCTCTTTAACCACTATATTGATCTTTTGGGAAGTTACCTGTGATCTGCTTATACGACCCCATACAGATAGGCATATCATATTTGTACTGAAGCATCTGTTTTCTGGATATAAACCCCAGACCTAACCATGGACCTAAACTTACTTGCATCATCCATATGTCCATATAAACAATGCTCAGGTAGTATAAAATAATTATGATCCAAATAAAAAAAGAAATAGAAAATAATTGAGACTGTTAAAAAGCATCTTCACCTTACAGCCATTATTTACCAGTCATGTATTTGAGACGTTCCGCACAAGTTATCCCTGAAACAAATGTTAAATTCCTTTTAAACCTATAATATATTTTTGCTGTAATCAAGGGCCTAACTATAGGGAATGCAGTTCTTGCACATGTACTTTGGCCCAAAGGTCTGTTTCCCCAATATAAGGTGATGATGAGTACTATTAAAAGCATGTTGGTGGGCCTTGTGACAGATTTTGCAGTGGGAGCCCATAGCTGTAGGTTAGTTTTTTCTGTAGTAGACAGAAAACCCCCAACTTATAAAATATAAGACAGATAGGTACCCCCGCGGTTACTATTTTCTGTGATTCATTGCTCTGTTTGTTCATTTTCTTATGGATGTGGTATTTTCTCTTCCTTCACTTGGAAAGTTTGTTCCGTTCCATTTAGATACCGCTATTATAGAGCTTCCTAAGATTGTTTGTTCTATGTTACAATTTGCTATATTCTCCAGATGTATCGGTCTTTCAGTTAGTGCGACACACAGAAAGCAAAATATGGTGGACTTCTGTCCATAGGACCAAACTTCCTTATTGAAAAATGGTCAATGAAAGAATGTTTGGCATTTAGATTCATGCCAGTCTGTCAATTACTACAAATGATAGTGTTAAGTCTATATACATTGTAGACTATTTCAGTCGGTAAAACATTGGGAGACAGCAGTAACTATAGTAATGATGTTATTCAGTCGAGGTGACCTCTTTTTGGTCTAGCCTCCTTGTCAGGAGAAGCCAGCAAAGGCAAATAGTTGATTTACTTTCTCAGATTCAAGTGATGCATTGGGTACAAGAAGTTATCTGTTTTCATGTCAGAGATAAAATAAGGTGGCTGTAGACTGCAGTACTATGCCAGATAATTAGAGCCTCATCCTGTGGTCTAATACTTTCACTGGGGTTTTCGAGACATTGTGATAGATGTAGATCCCCAACCATTGATTTTTCTGTACTTGTCTCTGTATATTATGATAAAACGAAATTTTTCAGAAAAGCTGTTGAATTACTAGAGCTTCTTGAAACTCCAGTGAAGTGGCTATTGGGGAGCTGTCTAATCACTGTGACTTACTGGCCATTAGAATTCATCATAACTGTTATAGTCCTTTTACAAATCACTTTGCTGCAGTCAAGGTAAGAAGGAAAAACTGTTCCGCAACCAAAGAAAACAGTTGTTGAAATATTACTTCTGCAGCTATACTTCAATACTGATATATTATGAAAGGGAAATAATATAATATAAAGCAGGTGAAATAAGTATTGAACACGTCATCAATTTTCAAAGTACCGTAATATATTTCTAAAGGTGCTATTGACATGAAATTCTCATCAGCGTCTTGCAGAAGTATTTACCCTGTCCCCCCCCCCCCCCCCCCGACATACATTTTATGTATTTTGCCACCTCACAATCTGGAATTTCAGTCTTTTTTCAGGATTTGCATAATTTTATGTAAAGAACATGCCTACAACTGTGAACATTGAAGCAAAGAACAAATAGGGCAAAATAACTGAAACCTTCAGTGTGTATAGCTGTCCACTCCCTAAAATGGGTTCTTTGTAGAGCCTCCATTTGCGGCAATTATATCTACAAGTTGCTTTGGATAAGTCTCTATGAGTTTTGCACATCTTGCCACTGGGATTTTTGCCCATTTTCAAGGCAAAACTGATCCAGCTCTTTCAAGTTACATGGTTTCCTCTGGTGAACAGCAATCTTCAAGTGTGACTGCAGATTCTCAATTAGATTAAGGTCTGGGCTTTGACTAGGCCACTCCAAAACATTTACACGTTTCCCCTTAAACCACTTGAGTGTTACTTTAGCAGTATGCTTTGGGTCATTCTCTTTTTGGAAGTTGAACCTCCGTGCCAGTCTCAAATAACTGACAGATTGAAACAGGTTTTGCTCAAGGATATAACTGTAATACGCACCATTCATCTTCTACTCAACTCAAACAAATTTTTTCCCTGTCCCTGCTGCCAAAAATGTCCCCCCAGTGTGATGATGCCACCACCATGTTTCACTGTGAGACTGGTGTTCTTGGGGTGATGAGCTGTGTAGGTTTGGCATCAAATATAGCATTTACCTCAGTGGCCAAAAAGTTAAATTTTCGTCTTATATGACCACATCACCTTCCTCCATACATTTGAGGAGTCTCCCACATGTCTTTTTGCAAACTCAAAATGAGCCTTACAATTTTTGTGTGCAATAAGGGCGTTTTTCTGACCATTCTTCCGTAAAGGCCATTTCTTTGGAATGTACCACCTACTGTGGTCATATAGACAGCTACACCATTTTCTGCTTGCGAATTCTGAATTTCCGTCAAGGTTACATTTGGTCTGTGTGCTGCTCGGTTTTGATTGGCAGCCCTCTCTTGGCAGGTTTGTTGTGGTACCATGCTTTTTCTATTTGATGATAATGGATCTGATGGTGCTCCGGGGATCATCAGAATGTGTTGCTTTTTTAATAACCCAACCCTGTCTAGTATTTATCAACAGCTTTGCCCCTGACTTGTTTGGAGATCTCCTTGGTCTTCATGGTGGTGTTTGGTTAGTGGCGCCTCTTGCTTAATGGTGTTGCAGCCTCTGTGGTATTTCAAAAAAGGTGTGTATATACTGACAGACCATGTGACACTTAGATTGCACAAAGATGGACTTGCTTTCACTAAGCATGTGACTTATGAAGGTAATTTTTAGCACCAGAAATTTTTAGGGGCTTCATTGCAAAAGGGGTGAATACATATGCAATCTAACTTTAAGTTATTTGAAATATCTCATAAATTTAATTTATGCCTATATTTTTCTCACTTCACTTAACCAACTTAGACTATTTAGTTCTGATGCATCACACACAAATCTGATTATGAAAATATTTAAACATGGGTTGTACTGGAATAAAATAGGTCAAAAGCCTCTATACATGTGCTTCTCACAAAATTAAAATATCATCAAAAAGTTAATTTATTTCAGTTCTTCAATACAAAAAGTGAAACTAATATATTATATAGAGTCACTACAAACATAGTGATATATTTCAAGTGTTTATTTCTGTTAATGTTGATGATTGTGGCTTACAGCCAATGAAAACCCAAAAGTCATTATCTCAGTAAATTAGAATACTTTATAACACCAGCTTGAAAAATTATTTTAAAATCTGAAATGTTGGCCTACTGAAATGTAATGACTTTAGTAAGTGCACTCAATACTTGGTCTGAGCTCTTTTGCATCAGTTACTGAATCAATGCAGTGTGGCATGGAGGCGATCAGCCTGTGACACTGCTGAGGTGTTATGGAAGCCCAGGTTGCTTTGATATCAGCCTTCAGCTCGTCTGCATTGTGGGGTTTGGTGTATCTCATCTTCCTCTTGACAATATCCCATAGATTCTCTATGGGGTTAAGGTCAGGCGGGTTTGCTGGCCAATCAAGCACAGTTTTAATGTTGTTTTTAAACCAGGTATTGGTACTTTTGGCAGTGTGGACAGGTGCCAAGTCCTGCTTGAGAATGAAATTTCCTTCTCCAAAAAGTTTGTCGGCAGAGGGAAGCATGAAGTGCTCTAAAATTTCCTTGAAATATATCACTCTGTTTGTAATGACTCTATATAATTTATGAGTTTCATTTTTTGTATTGAAGAACTGAAATAAATTATCTTTTTGATGATTTTCGAATTTTGTGAGAAGCACCTGTATATATAGTAGCTGTACCCGGCCACGCGTTGCTGTGGCTCAGTCTGGTAAATGGAAAAAAAAAGAAAAGAGAAAACGCACGTTTCTAATATGTTTCCTTTTACAATGCTTGCAGGTATGCAATATTTTTTCTTGTTCCATTGTTTGTGTAGATTTAGAGATTGTCTGGTTTAATGACTTTAGAGCACGCAACGTGCAATTGTCCATGTGAGAAGCAGTCCATGTCTAGATCTAAACCACACAATTCTAAAGATTGGCCCTAAGCTTTGTTGATGATGATTGCAAAAGCAAATCGAATTGGAAATTGCAATCTCTTAAATTGAAATGGCATATCCGTTGGAATCATCGGAATGCAAGGAATAAGGGCATCTTCACCTTTCAAAGGTCCTGTCAAGATTGTTGCTTCTACGATGTTGCTCATTAATTTTTTTACTGCAAGCCACGTGCAGTTGCAAGGCTTTGGCTTGTTGATATTCCGCAACATGATCATTGGCACTGATTTTCAATTGAAGTATGTCTGGGGGCATCCCTGGCAGATCGAGTGAATTCAAAAATTCTGTTGGATAATTAACTGCTTCATCTGCTTCCACAACAGTGTCGACAGGCTTGCATGTGACTGCCTCACTTTAAATGTTAGACTGAATAATATTGTTAAATTCGTAGACGTCCTTGTTTTTGGCCGCAAAGATAGCTCGTTCACTCAGCCAGTTGTGATTCTTATAATTGGTTTGAATATTGGGAAATACTTTTTCAATCAATTATTCATTTGATGCCACTAAATTGCAGAAGTTATGAGGCAATGAAATTCGTCCTGAGGTCAGATCAACCGGTATATTTCTCTTCCTAATTTTCAGCAATTGATGTAATATATGTAATAATCTTGTAATGTAATATCTCAGCTGATCGATCGTTTTGCAGTTGGACATGTATATTTTTAGTTAATTTTAACATCTTTACGTGTTGCCACAAAGTAGAGAATTTCAGGCAAGCATTTATTTCATCCGCTGGTGTCGATCGAGGAATTACAGGTAATGTTTGTCTGAAATCTCCTGCAAGCAATATTAATGAGTTCCCAAATGGTCTGATGTTTCCTCACAAATCTTGCAATGATTGATCAAGAGCATCGATCGTTTTTGTTTTTTTTTGTGCGCCATTGTGCATTCATCTGAAACAATACGTTTGCATTTCTGCTATACTTTTCCCATGCCAGACGCTTTGGAAATGTTGCACGCGGGAGTTTCAATGAATTGCATGTTCAATGGCAATTTCAATGGCTGTTCAAAAAGCATATTTTTACCTGTCACAGGTGTGCCATCTATATCATAGATATATGAAAACATGCTCGCATTCGAATGCAGCGTTGGGTCAAAATTTCAAAGCAATCGGTGAAGAACTTTTGGAGATTTAAGATTTTGAACAAACAGACATTTAAATCTTTATTTATATAGATTGTGAGGCAGTGAGGGGATCTATATGCGAGGAACGGTATGTATCCCCCAAGATGCACATAGCAGCATATTGAGGCTGCTGGAAGGCATTGCAATCACAGACATAGCTGTGGTTGCAGTGCAGGATAAAAGTAAGTGTGGACTTGGTCAAGCTATTTAGCAAAGGCAGATTTTAGGAAACCCGGCATGGGCTTTATGAACAACAGGATGGTAGTGGGGCGGTTCACTCCCTCCAGCCAGGTCTTACAAGTGGCCCATGGCCTCTGATCTCATTTAAAAACCAGCAAAGGTTAGGTGGGTCAGTGTTGGTTTGCAAGCTGATGAGCAGGTCGCTCTGCAACATCCGGCTTGTGTGAAGTCAACACAGAGTCAAGGGAAGCAAAATGCCTGGCGCTCACTTAGCGTGACAAGGTGGTGTAGTCGCCCACAGCAATCGGTCTCGGATATGGACTGTATTAATGCCCCGGCTACAATCCGGAGGATACCATTTGCTCTTCAATAAAGATATTTGCATTGAACCTTACTGGGTCACTGCCTCATTACCACACAGTGTGAACACACTTCCAAACAGAAAAAGACAAGTGTGAACAGGTATAAGCCTAGAGAGCCACTCTTTATAACTAACCAATTAGAGCTGCACTCTGATGTATAATCTATAATATGCAAACAGTAAATATATAAAATTGGAACCGCATTACTGATGTATAAAACATGTTAAAAATGAAGGTACTTAGAGTACAAATTGACCAATTGAGCCAGCAGTAATGTAGTAATGCAGTTCCAATTAAATATATTCAATGTTTACATATTATAGTCTTTCAGAGTGCAGCATTAATTTGTTAGATATGTAGAGTGTCTTTTTTAGCTTGCACCTGTTCCCACTTGTCTTTTTCTGTTTGGAAGTGTTGGTCCCTTTTTTTTATTTGTAGTACATGCACTCTGACTGAGCACTTCTTCCATCAGCCTAAGGCGTTTGTAAATACAGATGCTTCTCACAAAATTAGAATATCATCAAAAAGTTAATTTATTTCAGTTCTTCAATACAAAAAGTGAAACTCATATATTATACAGAGTCATTACAGAGTCATTTATTTCAAGTGTTTATTTCTGTTAACCCCTTTCTGCCAGCTGACGGAATAGTATGTCAGCTGGCAGATCCCCTGCTTCGAGGTGGGCTCCGGCGGTGAGCCCACCTCAAAGCCGCGACATGTCAGCTGTTTTGTACAGCTGACATGTGCGCGCAATGAGCGCGAGTGGAATCGCGATCATCCCACGCCCATTAACTAGTTAAATGCCGCTGTCAAACGCTGACAGCGGCATTTAACTAGCGCTCCCGGCCGCGCGGCCGGAGGTGCTCGCACTGCTAACCCCCGTCACATGATCGGGGGTCATCGGTGCATTGCCATAACAACCAGAGGTCTCCTTGATGGCCGATTGCTTTGTGGTCGGCGTTCAAAGCACACCTGCATTTCTGCTACATAGAAGTGATTTGTGCTTCACCTCTATGTAGCAGAGCCGATCGTGTAGTGCATACTTCTTGGCCTCCTGTGGAGGCTTTTGAAGCATGCCAAAATAAAAATATAAAAAAATATTTAAAAGTTCAAATCACCCCCAATCAAAATAAAACAATAAAAAAAAAATCAAACCTACACATATTTGGTATTGCCGCGTTCAGAATCGCTCGATCTATCAATAAAAGCAAAGGATTAACCTGATCGCTAAATGGCGTAGCGAGAAAAAAAATCAAAATGCCCAAATTACGTTTTTTTTGGTCGCCGTGACATTGAATTAAAATGGAATAACTGGCAATCAAAAGAACATATCTGCACCAAAATGGTATAATTTAAAACGCCAGCTCAGCATGCAAAAAATAAGCCCTCACCCGACCCCAGATCACGAAAATTGAAGTGCTACGGGTATCGGAAAATGGCGCATTTTTTTTTTATTTTTAGCAAACTTTGGAATTTTTTTTACCTCTTAGATAAAAGGGAACCTATACATGTTTGGTGTCTATGAACTCGTAATGACCTGGAGAATCATAATGGCAGGTGGCAGCATGTGGTGAACCTAGCAAAAAAGCCAAACAAAAAACAAGTGTGAGATTGCACTTTTTTGCAATTTCATCGCACTTGGAATTTTTTTCCTGTTTTCTCTTACATGGCATGGTAAAACCAATGGTATCTTTCAAAAGTACATCTCGTCCCGCAAAAAATAAGCCCTCACATGGCCATATTGACGGAAAAATAAAAAAGTTATGGCTCTGGTAATGAGGGGAGCGAAAAACAAAAACGAAAACCTAAAATTCATTATCTCAGTAAATTAGAATACTTTATAACACCAGCTTGAAAAATGATTTTAAAATACAAAAATGCAGTAAATGCAGTTAATACTTGGTCGGAGCTCTTTTGCATCAATTACTAAATCAATGCCACGAGGCAATGAGACTGTTGGACTGCTGAGGTGTTATGAAAGCCCAGGTCTTCTTCAGCTCATGTGCATTGTTGGGGCTGGTGTCTCTCATCTACTTCTTGACAATACCCCATAGATTCTCTATGGGGTTAAGGTCAGGTGAGTTTTCTGCCCAATCAAGCACAGTGATACTGTTGTTTTTAAACCAGGTATTGGTACTTTTGGCAGTGTGGACAGGTGCCAAGTCCTGCTGGAGAATGAAATTTCCATCTCCAAAAAGCTTGTCAGCAGAGGGAAGCATGAAGTGCACTAAAATTTCCTGGTAGATGGCTGCGCTGACTTTTTTTGATAAAACACAGTGGACCTACACCAGCAGATGACATGGCTCTCCAAACCATCATTGATTGTAGAAACTTCACAGTAGACCTTAAGCAGCTTGGATTGTGTGCCTCTCTACTCTTCCTCAAGACTCTCGGCCCTTTATTTCCAAATGAAATGCAAATTTTACTTTCATCTGAAAACAACACCTTGGACCACTGAGCAACAGTCCAGTTCTTTTTCTCCTTGGCCCAGGTAAGATGCTTCTGGCATTGTCTATTAGTCATGAGAGGCTTGACACAAGGAATGGGACACTTGTAGCCCATGTCCTGGATAAGTCAGTGTGTGGTGACTCTTGAAGCGATGACTCCAGCAGCAGTCCACTCCTTGTATATCTCCCCCAAATTTTTGAATGGCCTGTTCTTAACAATCCTTTCTTTCAATGTTCTTTTTATTAAGAATTTTGAATTTAACAAGCAGATTTATAACAATAGTAACATATAATATGGTCCTCACGACGCATGGATGAGATGTAAAGAGCTGGATGAGAAGACTCTAAGATTAGACTCTCATAAGTTTTGGTATAAAAAATAAGAGGGTGATACCATTTTTCTCCTCTGTAAGAAGAGTTATACTAAACAATTAACAATCCAGTTAGAAAAAAGAAAAGAGAAGAAGCATATGTAAAGTACAGCAAGAAATAGGGAAGAGGGGGAATAGAGAATGGGGAAAAAAAAGGGGGGGGGGTGAGTGGGAATGATGACACCTTGGGATGAGAGCATTAGTTGATAGTCATATCTCCGAATGGAATGTGGGCTGTGATCTGTATTTAATCCATGGGTTCCAGACATTTTGGAATTTAGTAATAGAGTGGTTGACTCTAGCAGCGAGTTCCTCCATGCGGTACAACTGATCCACTTTGAGGAGAAGTTGTCCTGTTGTGGGTGTAATTTTGGTGTTCCAATTTGGGGGGATTAAAGATTTCCCTGCCGCCATTATGAATTGTGATAATTTGGAGGCATACTCGTCTCCAGGCCACAACGGGATGTTTAAAAAGACATTTTCCGGTTTTAAGGCAATATTTTTTTTATTATTTAGTATTTTCTGGAATGTAGAAGTTACCGCCCTCCAGAAGGGAACCAAGGATGGGCAAGACCACCATATGTGTATGAAGCTGCCACTATCAGCATCACACCTCCAACAATTAGGCTACGTTGAATGGTGCCACCTCCGGATTCGGTTAGGGGTTAAATACCATCTGGAGATGATTTTATAAGAGTTTTCTTGGATGCGCACACAGGTAGAGGGGCCATGTGTATTTCTATATATAGTGTTAATCTGGGAGCCCGAGAAGGTGATGCCTAATTCCTTTTCCCATCGAGTCAAATATGCTCGTTTCAGGGATGTGTCTATTTTGAGCAGAGAATGGTATATTGTCGATAGGCTCTTAGTGGGTGTTTTCAGACTGGCGCATAATGTTTCATAAGGAGTCAACGATCTATTGAGGTCAGTTGATTTGTAGTATTGGCGAAAGAGATGGGCAAGTTTACCATATTGCAAGAAAGTAAGGCCCGAGAGTCCAGGGATTTCAAGTACGTTATGTAAAGGGAGGAGTGTCCCGTCTTCTATTAGCTGATCAAGTGGGATTTTTGTCGCACAGATGGGAAGTGAATCTAGAACATCCGTGACTGTAGTTAGTGGTGATAAAGGGGGTGTAAGGGCATAGTAGACTTTTTTCAAAATTTTAAAAGTGGCTAGGGTGTGGATATTTTTTAGTTTAAGAGGGGTTAGGTCGTTAGAATGGCCAACTTAACAATCCTTTCAATGCTGCGGTTATCCCTGTTGCTTGTGCACCTTTTTCAACCACACTTTTTCCTTCCACTTAACTTTCCATTAATATGCTTGGATACAGCACTCTGTGAACAGCCAACTTCTTTAGCAATGACCTTTTGTGTCTTACCCTCCTTGTGGAGTGTGTCAATGACTGCCTTCTTCACAACTGTCAAGTCAGCAGTCTTCCCCATGATTGTGGAACCTACTGAAACAAACTAAGGGACCTTTTTAAATGCTTAGGAAGCCTTTACAGGTGTTTTTTGTTAATTATTCTAATTTACTGAGATAATGACTTTTGGGTTTTCATTGGTTGTTAGCTATAGTCCTCAACATTAATAAAATTAAACACTTGAAATAGATCACTCTGTAATGACTTTATATAATATATGAGTTTAACTTTTTGTATTGAAGAACTGAAATAAATAAACTTTTTGATGATATTCTAGCAACCTGCAAATATAGCAGTCTAGCAACCTGCAAATCATGCAGCTGCGTCAACATAAACCAAAACTCCGAGCACAGCAAAATACTCGGAGACTACCCGAGCATGCTCGGAGAAACTCGAGTAACGAGCATACTCGCTCATCACTAATTATCATTTCACGTCATACAGTGCAGATACAGAATAATATTTACATCCAGGAACTTACCGCTGACATCTTGTCTAATTACAATAGTTTTCTGCTGTTTCTTCTCCATCTGGTCAGACCTTCATGTTGACATGTCCGAGCCACGACTCTTCTTGTCACAATGATCGTCGCAGCCCTAAAAATAACAAGGTCACATATTGTATACATTCATGTGCCTCTCCCTTGAATACAGATATGTACCCCACCATTAAAAATAAAAAGTGATAAGCAGCACTGTGCCCCCATTCTCTTCAGCTCAATAATATAAATAGTTAAGTCTGTGACTCTCCCTAATTAACTGTAAGGCTACAGTATGTGCACATGGAAAATATGTAAGGTTTTAAAATACAAGGAAAGAGAACGTGATCCCTGAAGTCTCATACACACGTTGCTTATTTTTTCCTTGCAGATTTGCAGCAGATTCAAATGTGTTTTACGCAGTGTTCTTCCTGCCAACACATTAGGATATGCAGCAGAATTTTCTCCTGCAAATCCTGAACGTGTGCACATAGCTTTAGTCCCTGTCATTATAAGTTCCTAATGGCATCATAATGAATTTGGTCGTGGGAGAAGACGCTATCAGGTACTGAGCATTCTCCGCCACCTCCCAATTCATTACAAGTCCCTGATAACATCTTCTCCCATCTTTCAGTTCATTATAAGGTGTTCTATGCACCTTTCCCCCCCCTCTCCCAATCCCCAATAAATCTTAAGTCCCCGATAGCATCATAATTAATTGTAAGAATCGGGGAGGATGCTATCAGGGGCTTAGCACTCCCCTCTACCACCGAATTCATTTTACATCCATATTTAACATCCTCCACCCCTTCCCCATGTACATAACTCCATTATAATTCCCCCTTCCTGCAATCTCAATCCTCCACATCCCTCATTGTCCTCCTCCCCCTCGCATCTCATTATTGTCATCTACATCACCTCCATCATTGCCTTCTCCCTCACCACCTCCATCATTGCCTTCTCCCACACCACCACCATCATTGTCTTCTCCCCCACCACCCCATCATTGCCCTGTCCACCACCCCATCATTGCCCTGTCCACCACCCCATCATTGTCCTGTCTACCACCCCATAATTGCACTGTCCACCAACCCATCATTGCCCTCTCCACAACCCCCATTATTGCCCTGTCCACCACCCCATCATTGCCCTCTCCACCACCACCATTATTGCCTTCTCCCCATCACCCCATCATTGCCCTCTCTACTACCTCCATCTTTGCCCTGTCCACCACTCCCATCATTGTTCTCCCCCACCACCTCCATCATTGCCCTCTTCACCACCACCCCTTCATTGTCCTCTCCCCCACCTCCATCATTGCCCTCTCCACCACCTCAATCATTGTTCTCCCCACCTCCCTCAAATGTAATGCTTAAAAAAATACACCACTAACCTCACAACATGTTTCTCTGCAGCCCCAGCATCATCACCGCTGACAGCTCTCTCCCTGACATAGGTGCATGCTGAATGCTGACATCTTCCAGCCTCACGTCTGTTTCAGACAGGAAGTGCCAGAAGGAAGCACAGGATGGATCCCTGCAGCTACACCACCCCTGGCTGTTTTACATGAGACAATCCTTTTAACCTTTTCACAACTGCAGACGGCAAATACAGTGGGGCAAAAAAGTATTTAGTCAGTCAGCAATAGTGCAAGTTCCACCACTTAAAAAGATGAGAGGCGTCTGTAATTTACATCATAGGTAGACCTCAACTATGGGAGACAAACTGAGAAAAAAAAATCCAGAAAATCACATTGTCTGTTTTTTTAACATTTTATTTGCATATTATGATGGAAAATAAGTATTTGGTCAGAAACAAACAATCAAGATTTCTGGCTCTCACAGACCTGTAACTTCTTCTTTAAGAGTCTCCTCTTTCCTCCACTCATTACCTGTAGTAATGGCACCTGTTTAAACTTGTTATCAGTATAAAAAGACACATGTGCACACCCTCAAACAGTCTGACTCCAAACTCCACTATGGTGAAGACCAAAGAGCTGTCAAAGGACACCAGAAGCAAAATTGTAGCCCTGCACCAGGCTGGGAAGACTGAATCTGCAATAGCCAACCAGCTTGGAGTGAAGAAATCAACAGTGGGAGCAATAATTAGAAAATGGAAGACATACAAGACCACTGATAATCTCCCTCGATCTGGGGCTCCACGCAAAATCCCACCCCGTGGGGTCAGAATGATCACAAGAACGGTGAGCAAAAATCCCAGAACCACGCGGGGGGACCTAGTGAATGAACTGCAGAGAGCTGGGACCAATGTAACAAGGCCTACCATAAGTAACACACTATGCCACCATGGACTCAGATCCTGCAGTGCCAGACATGTCCCACTGCTTAAGCCAGTACATGTCCGGGCCCGTCTGAAGTTTGCTAGAGAGCATTTGGATGATCCAGAGGAGTTTTGGGAGAATGTCCTATGGTCTGATGAAACCAAACTGGAACTGTTTGGTAGAAACACAACTTGTCGTGTTTGGAGGAAAAAGAATACTGAGTTGCATCCATCAAACACCATACCTACTGTAAAGCATGGTGGTGGAAACATCATGCTTTGGGGCTGTTTCTCTGCAAAGGGGCCAGGACGACTGATCCGGGTACATGAAAGAATGAATGGGGCCATGTATCGTGATATTTTGAGTGCAAACCTCCTTCCATCAGCAAGGGCATTGAAGATGAAACGTGGCTGGGTCAACATGACAATGATCCAAAGCACACCGCCAGGGCAACGAAGGAGTGGCTTCGTAAGCAGCATTTCAATGTCCTGGAGTGGCCTAGCCAGTCTCCAGATCTCAACCATATAGAAAACCTTTGGAGGGAGTTGAAAGTCCGTGTTGCCAAGCGAAAAGCCAAAAACATCACTGCTCCAGAGGAGATCTGCATGGAGGAATGGGCCAACATACCAACAACAGTGTGTGGCAACCTTGTGAAGACTTACAGAAAACGTTTGACCTCTGTCATTGCCAACAAAGGATATATTACAAAGTATTGAGATTAAATTTTGTTTCTGACCAAATACTTATTTTCCACCATAATATGCAAATAAAATGTTAAAAAAACAGACAATGTGATTTTCTGGAATTTTTTTTCTCAGTTTGTCTCCCATAGTTGAGGTCTACCCATGATGTAAATTACAGACGCCTCTCATCTTTTTAAGTGGTGGAACTTGCACTATTGCTGACTGACTAAATACTTTCTTGCCCCACTGTAAATGTAGTCGCTTGCTTAATTTTGTTCAGCGCTGACATTTCTCTACTGTCGGCGGTCTTACAGTGCTTGGGATCCTGAGAGTTCTGCAAGTGCTGGACTGGAAACATCATCGTACCGGAATGGGTCAGGTCTTGATGATGTTAACCCTGTGCTATCTTCTAGATGCGGCAATCAATAGCGATTGTGGAATTTAGAAGTTTGTGAGAGAGAGAGAGGGCTTCTTCTCTCATCCCCATGGCATCCCGTGATATTATCACCGGGGGAGCCTATGGTTGTCATGGCAGCCGGAGTCTGTTAGCAACGTTGGCCTGTTAGACTGAGCTAGCATATGTATATGTATTGCAACGCATGAGACCAGCAATCAGAGAAAGAAAAGTTTTTTACTTAAAATACTTCACAGGGACAAAGTTAAAAAAGTTAATGTTTTAAAAAAAAAATTAATAAAAAAATGACAAAACAAAACAAATAAAAATAATGAAAGAAATATTAAAGCAATAATTACTTTTATTTATGTAAAAACAAAAATAAAAAAATGATTGTGTAAAAGCAGAAAAGCAAAAAAAAATTTAATAAATGTGGTTTCGCTGTAATCATACTGACCCGTGCAATAAAGCCGCTTTATCACTTTTACAACAAGGTGAACGGCATTAAAAAATACCCTTCAGATTGTTGTTCAAAAATCTGAATAGAAAGCGATTTAAAAATATTATATTATATTATAACATAAATTTGTCCCTCAAAATAACAAGCTCTCACGTAACTCTTTTGGCAGAAATATGGAAAAATTATAGTTTTCAAAATATATCAATGCAAAAACTTTTCTTTGTATAAAAAGAGTATTTTAGTGTGTGATAGTAACCGAACATTAAAAAACCTATATAAATATGGCATCGCTGTAATCGCACTGACCAGAAGAATAAAGTCGTCTTATCACTTACACCACACAAGGAAAGGCATAAATAAAATAAACAAAAAAATTCTTCACCTGCTGTCTATTTGTTCATTCTTCCTCCCAAAAATCTAAATAAGACTCAGCTCACATTTACCCTGTAAGCTGCTGAGCGCTTACACTGGGGTTTCCATGTAGATCTCTGAAATACGTGATTGAGATAGAACCTCTGGTGGAAGATTCCCTACGATAAGGCAGATGGAGACACTGAGGACATTGTCTGGCCTATGATGCAGAGTTGTCTGTTGTGAATTCAGCTTTTGGGCTCCCTCCGGTGGTTGTAGAGGGTAATGCAGTTGTGCCTGGATTGCAGGAGTGGACATGTGTATCTACTAATTGCAGGACTGACTGGGGTATATAGCTTTGCAGGATCCTTTAGTCAGTGCCAGTTGTTCATTGTTCTTGCAGGATTCACTTCCCTGCTGGTCTCTTCAGTTTGCTGTGCTTTTCTACAAAGATAAGTCCTGGCTTTGTTTTTGCTGTCTGTTGTGAATTCTGTGGCCAAGCTCCCTCCTGTGGTCGAGAGTGGTACTTCGGCTGGTTCTGTCTATGAGCTTCCTTTGGTGGATGAGAGTGGTACTGCGGCTTCTGAGTTTCCTTCCTCAGGTGATGAGGTTAAGTCGTTAGGTGCTGCTTTATTTAACTCCACCTGGTGCTTTGATCCTGGCCTCCAGTCAATGTTCTAGTATTGGTCTTGCTTCCTCCTGGATCGTTCCTGTGGCCTGTCTATCCTGCATAAGCTAAGTTTTGCTTGTGTTATTTTTGCTTGCTATTTTTTCTGTCCAGCTTGCTTTATTGGTTTTTCTTGCTTGCTGGAAGCTCTGAGACGCAGAGGGAGCACCTCCGTACCGTTAGTCGGTGCGGAGGGTCTTTTTGCCCCTCTGCGTGGTTGTTTGTAGGTTTTTGTGTTGACCGCAAAGCTATCTTTCCTATCCTCGGTCTATTCAGTAAGTCGGGCCTCACTTTGCTAAATCTATTTCATCTCTGTGTTTGTATTTTCATCTTACTCACAGTCATTATATGTGGGGGGCTGCCTTTTCCTTTGGGGAATTTCTCTGAGGCAAGGTAGGCTTATTTTCCTATCTTCAGGGCTAGTTAGTTTCTCAGGCTGTGCCGAGTTGCATAGGGAGCGTTAGACGCAATCCACGGCTACCTATAGTGTGGTGTGTTAGGATTAGGGATTGCGGTCAGCAGAGTTTCCACGTCTCAGAGCTCGTCCTTTGTTTTTGGTAATTGTCAGGTCACTTTGTGTGCTCTGAACTTCAATGTCCATTGTGGTTCTGAATTACCTGTTCATAACAGTACTGGAGGCCCAAAGTACTAATGCTTCTCAATAGAGGGAAAAGAGAAGTTCTGAGACCATTTTTTTTTCTTTGCACTGTGTTCTGTCTTTCTTTTCCCCTTTACATTAGGGTGGTTCAGAACACAGGTGTGGACATGGACATTCAAGGTCTGTTCTCTTTGATGGATAATCTCACTATAAATGTACAGAATATTCAAGATTTAGTGGTTCAGAATCCTATGTTAGAACCTAAGATTCCTATTCCTGAGTTATTTTCTGGAGATAGAGCAAAGTTTTTGAATTTTAAAAATAATTGTAAACTGTTTCTGGCTTTGAAACCCCGCTTCTCTGGTGACCCAGTACAACAAGTTAAGATCATTATTTCTTTATTACGTGGCGACCCTCAAGACTGGGCATTTTCCCTTGCGCCAGGAGATCCTGCATTATGTAATATTGATGCGTTTTTTCTGGCGCTCGGATTGCTGTACGACGAACCTAATTCAGTGGATCAGGCAGAGAAAAATTTGCTGGCTCTGTGTCAGGGTCAGGATGAGATAGAGATTTATTGTCAGAAGTTTAGAAAGTGGTCCGTGCTCACTCAATGGAATGAATGTGCGCTGGCAGCTATTTTCAGAAAGGGTCTCTCTGAAGCCCTTAAGGATGTCATGGTGGGATTTCCTATGCCTGCTGGTCTGAATGAGTCTATGTCTTTGGCCATTCAGATCGGTCGACGCTTGCGCGAGCGTAAATCTGTGCACCATTTGGCGGTATTATCTGAGCATGAACCTGAGCCTATGCAGTGCGATAGGACTTTGACCAGAGCTGAAAGGCAAGAACACAGACGTCAGAATGGGCTGTGTTTCTACTGTGGTGATTCCACTCACGCTATCTCCGATTGTCCTAAGCGCACTAAGCGGTTCGCTAGGTCTGCCACCATTGGTACGGTACAGTCGAAATTTCTTCTGTCCGTTACTTTGATCTGCTCTTTGTCTTCCTATTCTGTCATGGCATTTGTGGATTCAGGGGCTGCCCTGAATTTGATCGACTTGGAGTTTGCTAGGCGCTGTGGGTTTGTCTTGGAGCCCTTGCAGTGTCCTATTCCATTGGGAGGAATTGATGCTACGCCTTTGGCCAAGAATAAGCCTCAGTATTGGACCCAGCTGACCATGTGCATGGCTCCTGCACACCAGGAGGATATTCGCTTTCTGGTGTTGCATAATCTGCATGATGTGGTCGTGTTGGGGTTGCCATGGCTACAAGTCCATAACCCAGTATTAGATTGGAAATCAATGTCTGTGTCCAGCTGGGGTTGTCAGGGGGTACATGGTGATGTTCCATCTCTGTCTATCTCATCATCCACCCCTTCTGAGGTCCCAGAGTTCTTGTCTGATTAACGGGATGTATTCGATGAGCCCAAGTCCAATGCCCTACCTCCGCATAGGGATTGTGATTGTGCTATCGATTTGATTCCTGGTAGTAAGTTTCCTAAGGGTCGACTGTTTAAGTTATCTGTACCTGAGCATGCCGCTATGCGGAGTTACGTGAAGGAGTCTTTGGAGAAGGGTCATATTCGCCCGTCATCGTCGCCATTGGGAGCAGGGTTCTTATTTGTGGCCAAGAAGGATGGTTCGCTGAGACCTTGTATTGATTACCGCCTTCTAAATAAAATTACGGTCAAATTTCAGTACCCCTTGCCGCTGCTGTCTGATTTGTTTGCTCAGATTAAGGGGGCTAGTTGGTTCACCAAGATAGATCTTCGTGGTGCATATAATCTTGTGCGTATTAAACGGGGCGATGAATGGAAAACAGCATTTAATACGCCTGAAGGCCATTTTGAGTACCTGGTTATGCCATTCGGACTTTCTAATGCTCCATCAGTGTTTCAGTCCTTTATGCATGACATCTTCCGAGAGTACCTAGATAAATTCCAGATTGTATACTTGGATGATATTTTGGTCTTCTCGGATGATTGGGAGTCTCATGTGAAGCAGGTCAGAATGGTGTTCCAGGTCCTGCGTGCTAATTCTTTGTTTGTGAAGGGGTCAAAGTGTCTCTTTGGTGTTCAGAAGATTTCATTTTTGGGGTTCATTTTTTCTCCTTCTACTATCGAGATGGACCCTGTTAAAGTTCAGGCCATTTATGATTGGACTCAGCCAACATCTCTGAAGAGTCTGCAAAAGTTCCTGGGCTTTGCTAATTTTTATCGTCTCTTCATCTGCAATTTTTCTAGTATTGCTAAACCATTGACCGATTTGACCAAGAAGGGTGCTGATGTGGTCAATTGGTCTTCTGCTGCTGTGGAAGCTTTTCAGGAGTTGAAGCGTCGTTTTTCTTCTGCCCCTGTGTTGTGCCAACCAGATGTTTCACTTCCGTTCCAGGTCGAGGTTGATGCTTCCGAAATTGGAGCAAGGGCTGTTTTGTTGCAGAGAAGTTCTGATTGCTCGGTGATGAAACTATGCGCCTTCTTTTCCAGGAAATTTTCGCCTGCTGAGCGAAATTATGATGTTGGCAATCGAGAGTTGCTAGCCATGAAGTGGGCATTCGAGGAGTGGCGTCATTGGCTTGAAGGAGCTAAGCATCGCGTGGTGGTCTTGACTGATCACAAAAACTCGACTTATCTCGAGTCTGCCAAACGGTTGAATCCTAGACAGGCTCGTTGGTCGCTGTTTTTCTCCCGTTTTGACTTTGTGGTTTCGTACCTTCCGGGCTCTAAAAATGTGAAGGCGGATGCCCTGTCTAGGAGTTTTGTGCCTGATTCTCCGGGTTTGTCTGAGCCGGCGGGTATTCTCAAAGAGGGGGTAATTTTGTCTGCCATCTCCCCTGATTTGCGGCGGGTGCTGCAAAAATTTCAGGCTAATAGACCTGACCGTTGCCCAGCGGAGAAACTGTCCCTGATAGGTGGACGAATAAAGTTATCTCTGAGGTTCATTGTTCGGTGTTGGCTGGTCATCCTGGAATCTTTGGTACTAGAGATTTGGTGGCTAGATCCTTTTGGTGGCCGTTTCTGTCGCGGGATGTGCGTTCTTTTGTGCAGTCCTGTGGGATTTGTGCTCGGGCTAAGCCCTGCTGTTCTCGTGCCAGTGGGTTGCTTTTGCCATTGCCGGTCCCGAAGAGGCCTTGGACACATATCTCTATGGATTTTATTTCGGATCTCCCCGTCTCTCAAAGAATGTCGGTCATTTGGGTGGTTTGTGATCGCTTCTCTAAGATGGTCCATTTGGTGCCCTTGTCTAAATTGCCTTCCTCCTCTGATTTGGTGCCGTTGTTTTTCCAGCATGTGGTTCGTTTACATGGCATTCCAGAGAACATCGTTTCTGACAGAGGTTCCCAGTTTGTTTCGAGGTTTTGGCGAGCCTTTTGTGCTAGGATGGGCATTGATTTGTCTTTTTCCTTGGCTTTCCATCCTCAGACAAATGGCCAGACTGAACGAACCAATCAGACCTTGGAAACATATCTGAGATGTTTTGTTTCTGCTGATCAGGATGATTGGGTGTCCTTTTTGCCTTTGGCTGAGTTTGCCCTTAATAATCGGGCCAGCTCGGCTACTTTGGTTTCGCCGTTTTTCTGCAATTCTGGGTTCCACCCTCGTTTCTCTTCAGGGCAGGTTGAGTCTTTGGACTGTCCTGGTGTGGATACTGTGGTGGATAGGTTGCAGCAGATTTGGACTCATGTAGTGGACAATCTGACTTTGTCCCAGGAGAAGGCTCAACGTTTCGCTAACCGCAGGCGCTGTGTGGGTCCCCGACTTCGTGTTGGGGATTTGGTTTGGTTGTCATCTCGTTATATTCCTATGAAGGTTTCCTCTCCTAAATTTAAGCCTCGTTTCATTGGTCCATATAGGATTTCTGAGGTTCTTAATCCTGTGTCTTTTCGTTTGACTCTTCCAGCTTCTTTTTCCATCCATAACGTGTTCCATAAGTCATTGTTGCGGAGATACGTGGCACCTGTGGTTCCATCTATTGATCCTCCTGCTCCGGTTTGGGTTGAAGGGGAATTGGAGTATATAGTGGAGAAGATTTTGGATTCTCGTGTTTCAAGACGGAAACTCCAGTATCTGGTTAAGTGGAAAGGTTATGGTCAGGAAGATAATTCCTGGGTCTTTGCCTCTGATGTCCATGCTGCCGATCTGGTTCGTGCCTTTCATGTGGCTCATCCTGGTCGGCCTGGGGGCTCTGGTGAGGGTTCGGTGACCCCTCCTCAAGGGGGGGTACTGTTGTGAATTCTGTGGCCAAGCTCCCTCCTGTGGTCGAGAATGGTACTTCGGCTGGTTCTGTCTATGAGCTTCCTTTGGTGGATGAGAGTGGTACTGCGGCTTCTGAGTTTCCTTCCTCAGGTGATGAGGTTAAGTCGTTAGGTGCTGCTTTATTTAACTCCACCTGGTGCTTTGATCCTGGCCTCCAGTCAATGTTCTAGTATTGGTCTTGCTTCCTCCTGGATCGTTCCTGTGGCTTGTCTATCCTGCATAAGCTAAGTTTTGCTTGTGTTATTTTTGCTTGCTATTTTTTCTGTCCAGCTTGCTTTATTGGTTTTTCTTGCTTGCTGGAAGCTCTGAGACGCAGAGGGAGCACCTCCGTACCGTTAGTCGGTGCGGAGGGTCTTTTTGCCCCTCTACGTGGTTGTTTGTAGGTTTTTGTGTTGACCGCAAAGCTATCTTTCCTATCCTCGGTCTATTCAGTAAGTCGGGCCTCACTTTGCTAAATCTATTTCATCTCTGTGTTTGTATTTTCATCTTACTCACAGTCATTATATGTGGGGGGCTGCCTTTTCCTTTGGAGAATTTCTCTGAGGCAAGGTAGGCTTATTTTCCTATCTTCAGGGCTAGTTAGTTTCTCAGGCTGTGCCGAGTTGCATAGGGAGCGTTAGACGCAATCCACGGCTACCTCTAGTGTGGTGTGTTAGGATTAGGGATTGCGGTCAGCAGAGTTTCCACGTCTCAGAGCTCGTCCTTTGTTTTTGGTAATTGTCAGGTCACTTTGTGTGCTCTGAACTTCAATGTCCATTGTGGTTCTGAATTACCTGTTCATAACAGCTGTCCACCTGCTGTGGACCTTAATAGTTCTGTGCATGTTCATGTTTTTGTCTTGTCCAGTTTTGTCTGTGAAGGATTTTTTGCAGCCTGGCTATTTCTCTGGAGATGCAGATATACCCCCCATGTCTTTAGTCAGATGTGGTGATTCGTATCTTCTGTGGTGGATATTTTCTAGCGTTTTTATACTGACCGCATAGTACTCTGTTCTTTTCTTTCTTTTTAGCTAATATGGCCTCCTATGCTAAAATCTGATTTCATATCTGCGTATGTTATTTTCCTCTCCTCTCACAGTCAATATTTGTGGGGGGCTATCTATCCTTTGGGGATTTTCTCTGAGGCAAGATAGGTTTCCTGTTTCTGTCTTTAGGGGTAGTTAGATCTTAGGCTGTGCCGAGGGGTCTAGGGAGTGTTAGGTAGCCCTCACGGCTACTTCTAGTTGCGCTGCTAGGTTCAGGGTTTGCGGTCAGTACAGGGACCCCTTTCTCCAGAGTCCGTCTCATGCTGCTCCTAGGCCACCAGATCATAACAGTACAACTGGCCAACAATGAGTTAAACGCATCTCAGAAGAAGGGAATGAAAGTGCTGAGCCATTTTTTTTTCTTTCTGTAGTCTGTTGTGTCTTTCCTTTCCTCTTTATCTCTGGGTCGCTACGGAATCTAGTATTAACATGAATGTTCAGGAGTTAGTTTCTCGGGTGGGTCAGCTTGCTGCTAGGGTACAGGGCATTTCAGATTATATTGTTCAAACTCCTGCCTTAGAACCTAAGATTCCCACTCCTGATTTATTCTTTGGTGACAGATCCAAATTTTTGAGTTTCAAAAATAACTGTAAACTGCTTTTTTCATTAAGACCCCGGTCTTCTGGTGATCCTATTCAGCAGGTTAAAATCATCATATCTCTGCTGCGTGGTGACCCACAGGATTGGGCATTTTCCCTGGAAACTGGCAATCCTGCTTTGTCTATTGTTGATTCGTTCTTTCAGGCATTGGGTTTGTTGTATGATGAGCCTAATTCTGTGGATCAGGCTGAGAAAATTTTGTTAGCCCTGTGTCAAGGTCAAGAAGCGGCAGAATCGTATTGCCAGAAATTTAGAAAATGGTCTGTACTGACTAAATGGAATGAGGATGCCTTGGCGGCAATTTTCAGAAAGGGTCTTTCTGAATCCGTTAAAGACGTTATCATGGGGTTCCCCACGCCTGCTGGTCTGAGTGATTCTATGTCTCTGGCCATTCAGATTGAACGGCGCTTGCGCGAGCGCAGAGTTGTGCACACTGTGGCGTTGTCCTCTAAGCAGAGCCCTGAGCCTATGCAGTGTGATAGGATTTTGTCTAGAGCTTAACGTCAAACATTCAGGCGTCAGAATAGGTTGTGCTTTTACTGCGGCGATTCTGCTCATGTTATTTCTGATTGCCCTAAGCATACTAAGAGAATCGCTAGTTCTGTTGCCATCAGTACTATACAACCTAAATTTCTGTTATCTGTGACCTTGATTTGCTCATTATCATCATTTTCTGTCATGGCATATGTGGATTCAGGCGCCGCTCTGAACTTAATGGACTTAGAATTTGCCAGACATTGTGGTTTTCCCTTGCAGCCTTTGCAGAACCCTATTCCTTTGAGGGGAATTGATGCTACACCGTTGGCTAAATATAAACCTCAGTTTTGGACACAGTTGACTATGCGCATAGCACCAGCCCATCAGGAAGATTGTCGTTTTCTGGTGTTGCATAATTTGCATGATGATATTGTGCTGGGTTTTCCATGGTTACAGCTACATAATCCGGTGTTAGACTGGAAATCCATGTCTGTGACTAGTTGGGGTTGTCAGAGGGTTCATGATCAGGTTCCTTTTATGTCAATTTCCTCTTCCCCCTCTTCTGAAGTTCCTGAGTTTTTGTCAGACTTTCAGGATGTATTCGATGAGCCCAAATCCAGTTCCCTTCCACCGCATAGGGACTGTGATTGTGCTATTGACTTGATTCCAGGTTGTAAGTTTCCTAAGGGCTGACTTTTACGCAATTATGATGTCGGCAATCGGAAGTTGTTGGCTATGAAGTGGGCATTTGAGGAGTGGCGACATTGACTTGAGGGGGCCAAGCACCGTATTGTGGTCCTGACCGATCATAAGAATCTGATTTACCTCGAGTCTGCCAAACGGCTGAATCCTAGACAGGCTCAATGGTCCCTGTGTTTCTTCCATTTTGATTTTGTGGTCTCGTACATTCCTGGTACTAAGAATGTTAAGGCGGATGCCCTCTCTAGGAGTTTTTTTCCTGATTCCCCTGGGGTTCTTGAGCCGGTCGGCATTTTGAAGGAAGGGGTGATTCTTTCTGCCATCTCCCCTGATTTGCGACGGGTTCTTCAGGAATTTCAGGCTGATAAGCCTGACCGCTGTCCTGTGGGGAAACTGTTTGTTCCTGATAGATGGACTACTAAAGTGATTTCTGAGGTTCATTGTTCTGTGTTGGCTGGCCATCCTGGGATTTTTGGTACCAGAGATTTGGTTAGTAGGTCCTTTTGGTGGCCTTCTTTGTCGCGGGATGTGCGTTCTTTTGTGCAGTCCTGTGGGATTTGTGCGCGGGCTAAGCCTTGCTGTTCCTGTGCTAGTGGGTTGCTTTTGCCATTACCGGTCCCCAAGAGGCCCTGGACACATATTTCTATGGATTTTATTTCCGATCTTCCTGTTTCCCAAAGAATGTCGGTTATCTGGGTTGTCTGTGACCGATTTTCTAAGATGGTTCATTTGGTGCCTTTGCCTAAATTGCCTTCTTCTTCTGATTTGGTTCCGTTGTTTTTTCAGCATGTGGTGCATTTGCATGGCATTCCGGAGAATATTGTGTCCGACAGAGGTTCCCAGTTTGTTTCTAGGTTTTGGCGGGCCTTTTGTGCCAAGCTGGGCATTGATTTGTCTTTTTCTTCTGCATTTCATCCTCAGACAAATGGCCAGACTGAGCGAACTAATCAGACCTTGGAGACCTATTTGAGATGCTTTGTGTCTGCTCATCAGGATGATTGGGTGGCTTTTTTGCCATTGGCCGAGTTTGCCCTTAATAATCGGGCTAGTTTGGCTACTTTGGTTTCGCCTTTTTTTTGTAATTTTGGTTTTCAACCTCGTTTTTCTTCTGGGCAGGTTCAGCCTTCTGACCTTCCTGGTGTGGATTCTGTGGTCGACAGGTTGCAGCAGATTTGGGCTTATGTGGTGGACAATTTGGTGCTGTCTCAGGAGGAGGCTCAACGCTTTGCTAATCGTCGTCGGTGTGTTGGTTCCCGGCTTCGGATTGGGGATCTGGTTTGGTTATCTTCCCGTCATGTTCCTATGAAGGTTTCTTCCCCTATGTTTAACCCCTTCATGACCCAGCCTATTTTGACCTTAAAGACCTTGCCGTTTTTTGCAATTCTGACCAGTGTCCCTTTATGAGGTAATAACTCAGGAACGCTTCAATGGATCCTAGCGGTTCTGAGAATGTTTTTTCGTGACATATTGGGCTTCATGTTAGTGGTAAATTTAGGTCAATAAATTCTGTGTTTATTTGTGATAAAAACGGAAATTTGGCGAAAATTTTGAAAATTTCGCAATTTTCACATTTTGAATTTTTATTCTGTTAAACCAGAGAGTTATGTGACACAAAATAGTTAATAAATAACATTTCCCACACGTCTACTTTACATCAGCACAATTTTGGAAACCAAATTTTTTTTTGCTAGGAAGTTATAAGGGTTAAAATTTGACCAGCGATTTCTCATTTTTACAACGAAATTTACAAAACCATTTTTTTTAGGGACCACCTCACATTTGAAGTCAGTTTGAGGGGTCTATATGGCTGAAAATACCCAAAAGTGACACCATTCTAAAAACTGCACCCCTCAAGGTGCACAAAACCACATTCAAGAAGTTTATTAACCCTTCAGGTGCTTCACAGCAGCAGAGGCAACATGGAAGGAAAAAATGAACATTTAACTTTTTAGTCACAAAAATGATCTTTTAGCAACAATTTTTTTATTTTCCCAATGGTAAAAGGAGAAACTGAACCACGAAAGTTGTTGTCCAATTTGTCCTGAGTTCGCTGATACCTCATATGTGGGGGTAAACCACTGTTTGGGCGCACGGCAGGGCTTGGAAGGGAAGGAACGCCATTTGACTTTTTGAATGAAAAATTGGCTGCACTCTTTAGCGGACACCATGTCGCGTTTGGAGAGACCCTGTGTGCCTAAACATTGGAGCTCCCCCACAAGTGACCCCATTTTGGAAACTGGACCCCCCCAAGGAACTTATCTAGATGCCTAGTGAGCACTTTAAACCCTCAGGTGCTTCACAAATTGATCCGTAAAAATGAAAAAGTACTTTTTTTTCACAAAAAATTTTTTTTCGCCTCAATTTTTTCATTTTCACATGGGCAATAGGATAAAATGGATCCTAAAATTTGTTGAGCAATTTCTCCCGAGTACGCCGATACCTCATATGTGGGGGTAAACCACTGTTTGGGCACACGGCAGGGCTCGGAAGGGAAGGCGCGCCTTTTGACTTTTTGAATGGAAAATTAGCTCCAATTGTTAGCGGACACCATGTCGCGTTTGGAGAGCCACTGTGTGCCTATGCATTGGAGCTCCCCCACAAGTGACCCCATTTTGGAAACTAGACCCCCCAAGGAACTTATCTAGATGCATACTGAGCACTTTAAACCACCAGGTGCTTCACAGAAGTTTATAACGCAGAGCCATGAAAATAAAAAATAATTTTTCTTTCCTCAAAAATGATTTTTTAGCCTGGAATTTCCTATTTTGCCAATGGTAATAGGAGAAATTGGACCACAAATGTTGTTGTCCAGTTTGTCCTGAGTACGCAGATACCCCATATGTGGGGGTAAACCACTGTTTGGGTGCACGGCATGGCTCAGAAGGGAAGGCACGCCATTTGGCTTTTTAAATGGAAAATTAGCTCCAATCATTAGCGGACACCATGTCGCATTTGGAGAGCCCCTGTGTGCCTAAACATTGGAGATCCCCCACAAATGACCCCATTTTGGAAACTAGACCCCCAAAGGAACTAATCTAGATGTGTGGTGAGCACTTTGAACCCTCAAGTGCTTCACAGAAGTTTATAACGCAGAGCCATGAAAATAAAAAAAAAATTTCTTCTCTCAAAAATAATTTTTTAACCCGCAATTTTTTATTTTCCCAGGGGTAACAGGAGAAATTGGACCACAAAAGTTGTTGGCCAGTTTCTCCTGAGTAAGCTGATACCCCATGTGTGGGGGTAAACCACTGTTTGGGCACACGTCGGGGCTCAGAAGGGAAGTAGTGACTTTTGAAATGCAGACTTTGATGGAATGATCTGCTGACGTCACGTTGCGTTTGCAGAGCCCCTGGTGTGCCTAAACAGTAGAAACCCCCCACAAGTACCCCATTTTGTAAACTAGACCCCCCAAGGAACTTATCTAGATATGTGGTGAGCACTTTGAACCCCCAAGTGCTTCACAGACGTTTACAACGCATAGCCGTGAAAATAAAAAATCATTTTTCTTTCCTCAAAAATTGTTTTAGCAAGCAATTTTTTATTTTCTCAAGGGTAGCAGGAGAATTTGGACCCCAGTAATTGTTGCACAGTTTGTCCTGAGTATGCTGGTACCCCATATGTGGGGGTAAACCACTGTTTGGGCACACATCAGGGCTAGGAAGTGAGGGAGCACCATTTGACTTTTTGAATACAAGATTGGCTGGAATCAATGGTGGCGCCATGTTGCGTTTGGAGACCCCCTGATGTGCCTAAACAGTGGAAACCCCTCAATTCTAACTCCAACACACCCCTAACCCTTATCCCAACTGTAGCCGTAACCCTAATTACAACCCTAACCCCAACACACTTCTAACCACAACCCTAACCCCAACACACCCCTAAGCCTAACCACAACCCTAATTCCAACCCAACCCTAACCCTAAGGCTATGTGCCAACGTTGCGGATTCATATGAGATTTTTCAGCACCATTTTTGAAAAATCCGCGGGTAAAAGGCACTGCGTTTTACCTGCGGATTTACCACGGATTTCCAGTGTTTTTTGTGCGGATTTCACCTGCGGATTCCTTTTGAGGAACAGGTGTAAAAAGCTGCGGAATCCGCACAAAGAATTGACATGCTGCGGAAAATACAACGCTGCATTTCCACGTGGTATTTTCCGCACCATGGGCACAGCGGATTTTGTTTTCCATATGTTTACATGGTACTGTAAATCTGATGGAACACTGCTGCGGATCCGCAGCCAAATCCGCACCGTGTGCACATAGCCTAATTCTAAAGGTATGTGCACACGCTGCGGAAAACGCTGCGGATCCGCAGCAGTTTCCCATGAGTTTACAGTTCAATGTAAACCTATGGGAAACAAAAATCGCTGTACACATGCTGCAGAAAAACTGCACGGAAACGCAGCGGTTTACATTCCGCAGCATGTCACTTCTTTCTGCGGATTCCGCAGCGGTTTTACAACTGCTCCAATAGAAAATCGCAGTTGTAAAACCGCAGTGAAATGCGCAGAAAAACCGCGGTAAATCCACGATAAATCCACAGCGGTTTAGCACTGCGGATTTATCAAATCCGCTGCGGAAAAATCCACAGAGGACCAGAATACGTGTGCACATACCGAAACCCTAACCCTACCCCTAACCCTACCCCTACCCCTAACCCTACCCCTAACCCTACCCCTAACCCTAACCCTACCCCTAAACCTACCCCTAACCCTAACCCTAACCCTAGTTCTTACCCCAGTGGAAAAAAAAAAATTATTTATTTTATTATTGTCCCTACCTATGGGGGTGACAAAGGGGGGGGGTTATTTACTGTTTTTTATTTTATTTTGATCACTGTGATAGGTTTTATCACAGTTATCAAAATTCACTTTGGAACGAATCTGCCGGCCGGCAGATTCGGCGGGCGCACTGCGCATGCGCCCGCCATTTTGGAAGATGGCGGCGCCCAGGAAAGAAGATGGACAGACCCCGGGAGGCTAGGTAAGTATAAGAGGGGGAAGATCAGGGCACGGAGGGGCGTCGGAGCACGGGGGGTGGATCGGAGCAAGGGGGGTGGATTGGAGCACGGGGTGGGGGATCGCTGTGCGGGAGGTGAATAGGAGCTCGGGGGGGTCGCTGTGCGGGGGGGGGATCGGAGTGCGGGGGGGTGGGATTGGAGCACGGGGGGTGGGATTGGAGCACGGGGGAGCGGACAGGAGGACGGGGGAGCGGAGCACAGGACGGAGGGGAGCGGACCACAGATCGGAGGGCTGGGGGGGCGATCGGTGGGGTGGGGTGGGGTTACATCAGTGTTTCCAGCCATGGCCGATGATATTGCAGCATCGGCAATGGCTGGATTGTAATATTTCACCAGTTTTTTAAGTGAAATATTACAAATCGCTCTGATTGCAGTTTCACTTTCAACAGCCAATCAGAGCGATCGTAGCCACGGGGGGGGGGTCTCTTCAGTTTGCTGTGCTTTTCTACAAAGATAAGTCCTGGCTTTGTTTTTGCTGTCTACCTGCTGTGGACCTTAATAGTTCTGTGCATGTTCATGTTTTTGTCTTGTCCAGTTTTGTCTGTGAAGGATTTTTTGCAGCCTGGCTATTTCTCTGGAGATGCAGATATACCCCCCATGTCTTTAGGCAGATGTGGTGATTCGTATCTTCTGTGGTGGATATTTTCTAGCGTTTTTATACTGACCGCATAGTACTCTGTTCTTTTCTTTCTTTTTAGCTAGTATGGCCTCCTATGCTAAAATCTGATTTCATATCTGCGTATGTTATTTTCCTCTCCTCTCACAGTCAATATTTGTGGGGAGCTATCTATCCTTTGGGGATTTTCTCTGAGGCAAGATAGGTTTCCTGTTTCTGTCTTTAGGGGTAGTTAGATCTTAGGCTGTGCCGAGGGGTCTAGGGAGTGTTAGGTACCCCCCACGGCTACTTCTAGTTGCGCTGCTAGGTTCAGGGTTTGCGGTCAGTACAGGGACCACTTTCTCCAGAGTCCGTCTCATGCTGCTCCTAGGCCACCAGATCAGAACAGTTGTCTGTCTTTTTAAGCGTGCATAAGAGCTGGATGGGCCATAGTTATGTGCACTTCTGAAAAGAAGGACACTGCTGAACAGAGGCTAGATGAAGTCCAGAATAACTCTGCTGCCTCATAAAAAAATAAGTCCCCACTCAAGGAAGTCAACTATTAATGGAAAAATAGGGAACTTTCACGTTACAGGTAGCACAAAGGCTCTGGAAAAGTGCTAATGCTCCTTTCCTCACCCCCCTCCCAAAAAAAAATAAAAAAATTCAGAATATTATGCACTCCCAAATCCAATTGCTCCTCTCCATTCTTAGCTACACAGTGAGCCTAATCCACATGTTTGGTATTTCTGTAGCAATGATAGCTGGCTTAATTTATTTGTGTGTTTCCAGAAGCAATAGCTTTGCACAATGTATGGCCACTACAATGTACCATGCACTACATTGGCAGACTTGCAATTTTCACTAAGCAATATCCATTGCTGCTTGTTTCTGGAAAGCAAAACATCCATGGAGTCAAAATCGTCACTACATCTGTAAATAAATTCCTAGAGGGGTGCAATTTTTAAAATGGGTTCCCATGAAGAGGGATTCTGCTCTTCTGGCACTAAGGGTTCTGTATATGTAGTTTGCAAACTATTCTCCAAAATTTGTTCTCTGGGAGTTAAATAGTGCTCCTTCCTTCCGGTGTGGCTATGAAGTACTCTACAGCTACATATGGGGTATTGCCATGTTTAGCTGAAAATGTGTGACAAATTTTTTTGCCATTTTTACTGATTTCCCCTTGTGAAAATGTTATTATTTTTTATTGAATACTTAATGGTATCAAATTTTGTGACACACCTGTTGTTTCAATATGATTACTACAGCCCTAGATGAATTGAGAGGTGTAGTTTGTAAAATGGAATCACTTATTGGGTTCTGATTTTCTGGGACCTCAGGGGCTATGGCAATGTGATATGGCACCCACAAACCATAACAGCAAAAGCTTCACTCAAATATGGCATTTCTTCCCTTCTGAGCTCTGTGCCTTAAAGTAGTTTTCGACCTCTTACGGGTTACTGTCATACTCAGAAATTGCATAATAAATTGCATTGTTAGTTGTCTCCTATTATCTTTTGAAAATTACAAACCTGGGGCAAAAGCAACATTTTACTGGAATAAATGTTAATATTTAATTTACTCAGCCCAATTAGGGTTAAAAAATACTCACAACTCCCTTAGATGAATTCCTTGATAGGTGTAGTTTCTAAAATGGGATCACTTTTTTGGTATGTCAGGTGTCTTCAAATGTGGCATGGCATCCGCAACCTATTCCAGCAAAAATGGTGATCCTTTCCTCCTGATCAGTGCCATGCGCCCAAACAGTAGTTTTCTACCACATATGGGGTATCAGCATACTCAGAAGAAATTGAACAGCAAATTCAGTGTTCCATTCTCTCCTCTTACCCTTGAGAAAATAAAAAAAATTCTGTCTAAAACAACAATTTTGTAGGAAAAATTTTATTTTTTTATTTTCACGGCTCAATGTTTTAAAATTCTGTGAAGCACCTTCTGGTTTAAGATGCTCACAAGACCTCTAGATAAATTTCTTGAGAAGTGTAGTTGCCAAAATGTTGTCACTTTTGGGAGGTTTCCTCTGTTTAGGCACATCAAGGGCTCTCCAAACCTGACATGATGTCTGCTAATCTTGCATTCCAAAAGTCAAATGGTGCTCCTTTCCTTCCTAGCCCTGCTGTGCAACTAAGCAGTAGTTTTCCACCACAAATGTGGCATCGACATACTCACTGGAAATTACAAAGCAATTTTTTTCCTGTTACCCTTGTAAAAATGCAAAATTTGTGGCTGAAGAAACATTTTTGTGGGAAAAAGTAAATGTTTTATTTTTTCCTTCCAAATTGCTTAAATTCCTCTGAAGCACCTGAAGGGTTAATAAGCTTTTCAAATGTGGTTTTGAGGGGAGAAGTTTTGAAAATGGTGTTCCTTTTGGGTATTTTCTGTCACGTAAGCCCCTCAAAGTCAATACCTTTGTGATGTGCTCCCTAAAAAAATGGTTTGGGAAATTTTGTTAGAAAAATTTGAATTTGCTAAATAATTTTGAACCCTTCTGACTTCCAAACAAGAAAAAATATGATTCAAAACTGATGCTGATGTAAAGTAGACATGTGGTGAATGTTATTAAGTAACTATTTTGTGTGACATAACTAACTGATTTATGAGCGTAAAAAATTTAAAGTTCGCCTCTGTATATTCAAGTGACCCGCCCAGCATGTTTGGCCCTTTATTTGCAGCCAATGCGTTTCATTCACTACCATAATATGCAAATCAGCTATTTGTAGAGGGAAATAAATATTAGGTAGTAACAGCATATACAAATCATTTTTTGGGGGGAGCTACATAATATTCCTGTCTAGCAGCCTATTTATTTTTTTAATGCAAAATACTCGTCAGTGTCAGCATATAGTGACATCCATTAATAATAATAATAATAATAATCTTTATTTTTATATAGCGCTAACATATTCCGCAGCGCTTTACATTTTGCACACATCCATTCTTTAGTCTACTTGCTAAATAATATTCCTCATCTATTGCATAAATCTACTATATAATTGTCTAATTCTGTCTGTTTGTCTGTAACGGAAATCCCGCGTCACTGATTGGTCGCGCCAGCTGCCCGCGACCAATCAACGACAGGCGCAGTCTGGCCGTAGTTCAGTCACGTTTACTGAACAAGTTCTGTCAGTCACAGTGCCACATAGTTCAGTCATGTTTACTGAACAAGTTGTGTCAGTCACAGTGCCACGTAGTTCAGTCATGTTTACTGAACAAGTTGTGTCAGTCATAGTGCCACGTAGTTCAGTCACGTTTACTGAACAAGTTCTGTCAGTCACAGTGCAACATAATTCACTCACGTTTACTGAACAAGTTCTGTGAGTCACAGTGTGACGTAGGTCACTCACGTTTACTGAACAAGTTCTGTCAGTCATAGTGCCACATAGTTCAGTCACGTTTGCTGAATACGTTCTGTCAGTCACAGTGCGACATAGTTCACTCACGTTCACTGAACACATTCTGTCAGTCAGAATATTCTAGAATACCCAATGCATTAGAATCGGGCCTCCATCTAGTACTTAATATTTGTCTAGCAGTTGTGCGACTGGCGCAAACCTCTTGAGCTATGTAAACATCACTATTTCCCATTAATTTCCCTGAGTCTGCTGTTGGCATGCCTCATAAAGGTGATTTTAAAAAATCCCCCCCTCAAAAAATATTTGTTTAAAAAATAGGGTTTCTTTATCTAGCAGTTGTGCATTGGCACAGTCTAGGTAGAGATAATCTTACATGACAATTTATCAGGGACAATAATCTTCATTACTGCGCATTTAGAGTGTGTCAGCAAGGCGATTGAAAAAAAATTAAAATTTTCTCTTGCCTTAAAAACTGCGTATCTTTATCTAGCAGTTGTGCAACTGGTGCAATCTGGGTAGAGATTGTCTTACCTGATAATTTAGTGAGGCAATAATCTTCATTACACCGCATTTGGAGTGTGTAAGCAAGGCAATTGATAGGGAAAATAAGTTTCGCCATTGCACAATGTGTCAAGTTTTCACAAAGTACAAAACATTAGCCACTTGGGGTATATATACATGGCCACTAAGTACTTGTTGTAGAATCAGGAGGACGATGTGATTTCATGAACAAAATGGGTTTGGAGGGTAAGGAATGGATGTTAAGACAACTTCCCCCAGAAAATATTTGGGCTGCTTTTACATTATTAACACCTATAATATCGCCTTTAATCAAAATTAAGCTAAGTGATAATTATTACTAACACCAAGAATGAACACCAGGCCATAACATATGAAAAAATACAAACTTTATTTTGAACATATCTAAAACCATATACCACACATAAAATTATGGAGCAACCAAAATACAGAGACAACCGACAGGTATGACTGGAACAGTGGCAAAGAACTATATCTATAAAAGGAGTAACCTTCCAATCAATCATATAGTGCGTATATACACACCCGCAAGAAAGAAAAAAAAAATCCTGCAGGTGTGGTAAGTAGTATCCCCAATGCAGCGGTCATAGATGACAATGCACAAAGATTATTTAAATAGAATATAAGAAATATGTATGTATTAATGTTAAATATATTAAAAGACTAATAAGGAATAAATATATCTTAGTAACAAGTGCAATGTCACTGACAGCCGCAGCATCATGGACAACCACCGTGCAATCACCAAAATGTTCACAGTACATATAGAGAAAGGACCATAGTTACCCCTGGATGAAGCTTTCCTCAGCGAAACGCGCGTCGGGTGTCGTGGGTCCCTGACTGGTGGCTTACATTTGGTAACTATGGTCCTTCCTCTATATGTACTGTGAACATTTTGGTGACTGCACGGTGGTTGTCCATGATGCTGCGGCTGTCGGTGACATTGCACTTGTTACTAAGATATATTTATTCCTTATTAGTCTTTTAATATATTTAACATTAATACATACATATTTCTTATATTCTATTTAAATAATCTTTGTGCATTGTCATCTATGACCGCTGCATTGGGGATACTACTGGCTACACCTGCAGGATTTTTTTTTTCTTTCTTGCAGGTATGTACTGTATATACGCACTATATGTTTGATTGGAAGGTTACTCCTTTTATATATATATAGTTCTTTGCCACTGTTCTAGTCATACCTGTCGGTTGTTTCTGTATTTTGGTTGCTCCATAATTTTATGTGTGGTATATGGTTTTAGATATGTTCAAAATAAAGTTTGTATTTTTTCATATGTTATGGCCTGGTGTTCATTCTTGGTGTTACTGCTTTTACATTATGTTGCTGTCTTCCGTAGGGCTTACAAAGTTGCAGTAAATCCAGCCTTTGTTCAGTTTTAGAAGAGTCAGCCTGTCTTTATTTTCCATTGACAGGCGTGTGCACCCATCCGTTATGATTGCACCTACTGAACTAAAAACCTGCTCAGGCAACACACTTGCAGCAGGGCATGGCAGCACCTCCAAGCTATAGAAGGAGCAGTCGGGCCAAATGTGGAGCTTGGAGAACCAACTGTTAAAGGACACTGAAGAATAAGGAAGGATGCTGATATTGTCACTAAAGTAGTCCTTCACCATCTTGGTCAACTTCTCCATCCTCATCATAATTACACCCACAGATAGCCCTTGCTGATGTGACGGTCTCTTGAAAATGGCCCAGTTGGTGGACATTCACCCCCCGAGTTGCACCTGGTGTGTGTGGCCCTCCCCTGTAATCCTTGAGGGTGAAAAGAGCAGGTACCTCTGCCAGCAGCGTTTTCTGAGGGTAATCTTTTTAGCAAGTCTTACACAATGGCCCTCTGGCATACATGCATTGAAAATGTCTCATCTGCCTCCGACATGAGAGAAGCACATTTTTCCTTGTACCGTGGGTCAAGAAAAGTGCACAGCCAGTATTTCATGGTGGACAAAATGTCTTGAATGCAAAGGTCTTAAGAAAGGCATCTAGACGTATACTTTGCCATGTGTGACAGACTACAAAGAGTCAAACGTTCAGTGTCCTCACCAGAAACATCACTAACCATCCTCTCATCCTAACGACACATAACCTCCTCCTCATCCTCTTCAGGCCATCCATGCTGGACAGGCATGAAGGTGGGATTGGGAGTCCCCTCTGTAGCGCAGACCAAAAACTTATGTTCCTCTTCATCCTCCTCCTCCTGTTTCTTGTCATCACCCAATGTGGCTTGAGAATATTGTGTGAGGCTGAGCTGTGTGGTATAAGCTACTGTAAAATGTTGTTTCACAGCCACCTGCTCGGCATTCAAAGTTTCCTCTTTGAGATTCTGCAGCGAATGTTTTAATAGACAGAGTAGCGGGATAGTTACACTGACAATAACATCATCATTGCTCACCATCTTGGTGCAGTACTCAAAGTTTTGAAGAACCTCACAAATGTCATCGATCCCCATCCACTCGGTAGTTGTTATGTGTGGGGGGTGAGTGTTACTCTGACTGGCATTGAGAAGCTGGAATTCAGACACTGCTCTCTGCTGCTCACTAAGCCTTGCCAACATATGAACTGCCTACTGCCTCAACACATTTATCTAACTATCCCTGTGTTTCCTATTCAAAATTTTCTTTATAACCAGGATCCTTGTATCTTGTTCTCACTTGCTTTATGCATTTAATAGCCCTTTGTGTCTGTACTTTTACACATACTGGTTGGTAACCGGTTCATGCAGCATTACATGAACACCCGATTTATTACATTATGGCTGGTCAGAACAATGAAAGCAATTGTTACCATCCACCTTCTGTTTCTCCCCTATTTCCTCATAGATTGTAAGATTGTGAGCATTCCTCTTGGTATCTGTTGTTTATGTAATTATTGTTATTCTGTAATACCTTTTATTGTCTGTACAAGTCCCCTCTAAAATGTAAAGTGCTGCGGAATATGTTGGCGCTATAGAAATACAATTATTATTATTTATTATATTATTATTATTATTATTAATATTAAAGGTCTAATTATAGAATGCGGGCAGGTCACAAATCAGTCAGTGATGAGGCAAATTAAAGCGCTGCTGCAGTCCAGCAAAAGGCTGAGATGACTTTTGTAAATGTGTGCTGACATATCGTACCTTGGCAAGTAGAGCCAGCAAGTCAGAGTATGTTTGCAAAAAATGCTGTACAACCAAATTCAGCACATGGACCGTGCATGGAAAGTATTTAACAGCTTGCCGATTTTTAAAGCCGCCACCAAGTTACACCCATTATTGCGCACAACCAGACCTGTTTGGAGGTTCAGCAGGGAGAGCGCTGATCGGTCTGTTCTTTTATCACGTTCAACAGCTCGGCTGCGTTATTAGCTTTATTACCTAAACAGATGAGCTTCAGCAGAGTGTGCTACCATTTCACCAAGGCAGTGCTGCAGACCTCCCAGCTGGGGAGGGATGGGGAGTCTACTTTCAGTGAGGAGGAGGAGAGACAGGAATTGTAATATGAGGAGACTGAAACCCTGATCGAAGTTGGGATTGCTTTTCTTGATATTTGTAAGATGTGTGATGTCCCAGCTTCTGACTCTGTCCCAAACTCCACCAGGTTCAGCCAATGTGCCATATGGGAAATGTAGCATCCCTGTCCACAACAACTTGTCCACGTGTCTGTGGTAAAGTAGACCTTCCCTGTGACTGCATTGGCCATAGCAAGGCTGTTATTGTGTTTCACGTGCTTGCTTATGTAAGGCGTTGATGGCACACTGTGAAAAATAGTGTCAGATGGGAATCAAGTACTGTGGTGCTGCCACCGCCAAGAGGTCACGAAAAGACTCAGTTCCCACAAGTTGAAAACTGCAACATTTCCAGGTTTACCAATCTGCCAATGTGGGTGTTTATAGTTTTTGCCTATGGGTGGATATTTCTGCTTTCTGTTAAACATCTGGGGCAGGGACAAGTGAACGCTTTGCCAGAACAACAATCTGGACGTGGTTGCTGACCGTTGTGTTTGTGCAACTGCAGGTTGTGGGCAGGAGTCATCGGCGCCCGTTTCATGGACACCAGATTTGGAAGGCCGTAATACACGGAAAGCAGCAGTGGTTTCACCATCAGACAAAGATCTTGTACACAGGCTTTCTGCCCACCTACTGGGGTGATTGACTTTGTATGCTGGTGGTGCTCAGGTTGGCTGGCTTTATTTTTGACAAGTACCCTCACAGAGGTGTTATGTACAAGTTTAATATATCTAGCAATGTGTGGCATTTTTTAAAGATATCAGCTTTATTACACATGGCAACAGCAGACTCATGAAAATTAGAGATAAATATTCACATTTGCATATCTCACCAGACTTTGCGCCAGTCACACAACTCCTAGATAAAGATACGCTATTTACTTAACCAATAGAAAATGCGTAGGCTTGTGCCGATTGGTCAATGGCGCTCCTGCATCTTTCCCTTGAGGAGCTTGCTTTTAAGTAAAATGAGGCTTGTACATGTTCCTGACATGGGTTTCAGAACTGACAGACTGACCACAAAACAGGCCCTCGCTTGCATACACTGTCTTCAGAATTTAATTCTAATGCTTTTGGTGTCTGGTAGAATTCAATTTACTGACACTGATCATACAGCTCCTCCAACTCCTGTATATTCACTTTACAGTGGCTTCACCCGCTATGACAGTGGTTCCATTGGGATTCGGTGGCAAAAATGAACTGTGGAGCTTACAAAACGCAGGTTTCACAGCACTTGCTGGTCCTTTGCAAATTGTAAGCAAGGGCCGCATAATGACATGGCGGTGGACATGTTGGTGGTGGCGGGTAAAGCCCAAAATTCAAATGGGCATGTTTGAAATGGCATTGTAAAGGGATGGGGAATATGTATTCCACTATCTTGTTAACTATTTGGCATGATGGAGAAACCTCCTGAATGTAGGAGTGAGAGCTCTCCCAAATGTATGATACGGGGCCACCTGAGGGCCCTTACCAAACTCAGGTTTCATGGCACCTGTTGGTACTCTGCCAATTGTCAGCGAGTTAAATATATCTCAAGGCACGGTGCACATAGCAATTGTACATGGGAGGAGAGAATATATATATACAGTTAGGGCCAGAAATATTTGGACAGTGACACAATTTTCGCGATTTGGGCTCTGCATGCCACCACATTGGATTTGAAATGAAACCTCTACAACACAATTCAAGTGCAGATTGTAACGTTTAATTTGAAGGGTTGAACAAAAATATCTGATAGAAAATGTAGGAATTGTACACATTTCTTTACAAACACTCCACATTTTAGGAGGTCAAAAGTAATTGGACAAATAAACATAACCCAAACAAAATATTTTTATTTTCAATATTTTGTTGCAAATCCTTTGGAGGCAATCACTGCCTTAAGTCTGGAACCCATGGACATCACCAAACGCTGGGTTTCCTCCTTCTTAATGCTTTGCCAGGCCTTTACAGCCGCAGCCTTCAGGTCTTGCTTGTTTGTGGGTCTTTCCGTCTTACGTCTGGATTTGAGCAAGTGAAATGCATGCTCAATTGGGTTTAGATCTGGAGATTGACTTGGCCATTGCAGAATGTTCCACTTTTTGGCACTCATGAACTCCTGGGTAGCTTTGGCTGTATGCTTGGGGTCATTGTCCATCTGTACTATGAAGCGCCGTCCAATCAACTTTGCAGCATTTGGCTGAATCTGGGCTGAAAGTATATCCCGGTACACTTCAGAATTCATCCGGCTACTCTTGTCTGCTCTTATGTCATCAATAAACACAAGTGACCCAGTGCCATTGAAAGCCATGCATGCCCATGCCATCACGTTGCCTCCACCATGTTTTACAGAGGATGTGGTGTGCCTTGGATCATGTGCCGTTCCCTTTCTTCTCCAAACTTTTTTCTTCCCATCATTCTGGTACAGGTTGATCTTTGTCTCATCTGTCCATAGAATACTTTTCCAGAACTGAGCTGGCTTCTTGAGGTGTTTTTCTGCAAATTTAACTCTGGCCTGTCTATTTTTGGTATTGATGAATGGTTTGCATCTAGATGTGAACCCTTTGTATTTACTGTCATGGAGTCTTCTCTTTACTGTTGACTTAGAGACAGATACACCTACTTCACTGAGAGTGTTCTGGACTTCAGTTGATGTTGTGAACGGGTTCTTCTTCACCAAATTAAGTATGCGGCGATCATCCACCACTGTTGTCATCCGTGGACGCCCAGGCCTTTTTGAGTTCCCAAGCTCACCAGTCAATTCCTTTTTTCTCAGAATGTACCCAACTGTTGATTTTGCTACTCCAAGCATGTCTGCTATCTCTCTGATGGATTTTTTCTTTTTTTTCAGCCTCAGGATGTTCTGCTTCACCTCAATTGAGAGTTCCTTTGACCGCATGTTGTCTGCTCACAGCAACAGCTTCCAAATGCAAAACCACACACCTGGAATCCACCCCTGACCTTTTAACTACTTCATTGATTACAGGTTAACGAGGGAGACGCCTTCAGAGTTAATTGCAGCCCTTAGAGTCCATTGTCCAATTACTTTTGGTCCCTTGAAAAAGAGGAAGCTATGCATTACAGAGCTATGATTCCTAAACCCTTTCTCCGATTTGGATGTGGAAACTATCATATTGCAGCTGGGAGTGTGCACTTTCAGCCCATATTATATATATAATTGTATTTCTGAACATGTTTTTGTAAACAGCTAAAATAACAAAACTTGTGTCACTGTCCAAATATTTCTGGCCCTAACTGTATATATATCTATAACCACCAATGTGCACCAATGGAAGGTGTATCGGATAAATCGGGAAAACATAGAAAAAACGAAGAAAAAACCAAAGCAAAGTCCAAAATGCAGTATAAATTACAATATTTGTTAAAATATATATAATATAGTGTAACGATGGGATAAAAATACCATAAAAAGCACAACACCAGGGACATGTAAATGGCAGCACTAAAAATAAGTTAAATATATAACCACAGTGTAAGAACAACATATATGTGCATACCTGTGTCAATAAGCCATAAAATATATAGCAAGCAGATTTACCAAATGAATATTATAAAGTGCATGTGCAAATTTAATTAATTGGTGGCAAAAAGGAGACCGAATAGAGATGCTGATAATAAATATTGGTGCAATCTATTGGCGCTAAATCCAGCCGGTAAATAGTATAATAGTCATAGTGACCAGTGAGCTATAAAGCACCCAGCGGGCAAGCAAAAAAAAAAAAAGCCCCCCCCCCAAAAAAAAATAAAAAATAAAAATCGGAGTAGAGGTCAAAAAGAAGCCACCTGGTATTACCTGATGAATGGGATGAAAGTCCCTGGGATGTGCCGAACCCCGATGCGCATTTTGGCATCTGTCTTCGTCAGGGGGTCGAAGGCAGACGCCGAAACGCGTGTCGGGGTTCGGCACATCCCAGGGATGTTCATCCCATTCAGCAGGTAATACCAGGTGGCTTCTTTTTGACCTCTACTCCGATTTTTATTTATTTATTTATTTATTATTTTTTTTGCTTGCCCGCTGGGTGCTTTATAGCTCACTTGTCACTATGACTATTATACTATATACCGGCCGGATTTAGCGCCAATAGATTGCACCAATATTTATTAAAAAATGGACCCCAAAAGTTGTTGTACAATTTGTCCTGAGTACGCTGATACCCCATATGTGGGGGAAACCACTGTTTGGGTGCATGGCAGAGCTCGGAAGGAAAGGAGCACCATTTGACTTTTCAATGCAAAATTTACTGGAATTGAGATAGGACACCATGTTGCGTTTAGAGAGCCACTGATGTGCTTAAACATTGAAACCCCCCACAAGTGACACCATTTTGGAAAGTAGACCCCCTAAGGAACTCATCTAGATGTGTTGTGAGAGCTTTGAACCCCCAAGTGTTTCACTACAGTTTATAACGCAGAGCCGTGAAAATAAAAAATCTTTTTTTTTCCACAAAGATTAGGTTTTAGCCCCCAGTTTTGTATTTTTCCAAGGATAACAGTTGAAATTGGACCCCAAAAGTTGTTGTCCAATTTTTCCTGAGTACGCTGATACCCCATATGGGGGGGAACCACCGTTTGAGCGCATGACAGACCTCGAAAGGGAAGGAGCATCATTTGGAATGCAGACTTAGATGGATTGGTCTGCAGGCGTCACATTGGGTTTGCAGAGCCCCTAACGTACCTAAACAGTAGAAACCCCCCACAAGTGACCCGATATTGGAAACTAGACCCCCCAAGGAACTTATCTAGATGTTTTGTGAGAACTTTGAACCCCCAGGTGTTTCACTACAGTTTATAACACAGAGCCGTGAAAATAAAAAATCTTTTTTTTACACAAAAATTATTTTTTAGCCACCAGTTTTGTATTTTCCCAAGGGTAACAGGAGAAATTCGACCCCAAAAGTTGTTGTCCAATGTGTCCTGAGTATGCTGATACCCCATATGTTGGGGTAAACCCCTGTTTAGGCGCATGGGAGAGCTCGGAAGGGAAGGAGCACTGTTTTACTTTTTCAATGCAGAATTGGCTGGAATTGAGATTGGATGCCATGTCGTGTTTGGAGAGCCCCTGATGTGCCTAAACAGTGGAAACCTCCCAATTATAACTTAAACCCTAATCCAAACAAACCCCTAACCCTATTCCCAAAGGTAACCCTAACCACACCCCTAACCCTGACACACCCCTAAACCTAATCCCAACCCTATTCCCAACCGTAAATGTAATCCAAACCCTAACCCTAACTTTAGCCCCAACCATAACCCTAACCCTAGCCCTAACCCTAGCCCTAACCCTAGCCCTAACCCTAGCCCCAACCCTAACCTTAACCCTAACCCTAGCCCTAACCCTAGCCCTAACCCTAATGGGAAAATGGAAATAAATACATTTTTTAAATTTTTTATTCCCTAACTAAGGGGGTGATGAAGGGGGGTTTGATTTACTTTTATAGCGGGTTTTTTAGCGTATTTTTATGATTGGCAGCCGTCACACAGTGAAAGACACTTTTTACTCAAAAAATGTTTTTTGCATTACCACATTTTGAGAGCTATACTTTTTCCATATTTGGGTCCACAGAGTCATGTGAGGTCTTGTTTTTTGTGGGACGAGTTGACGTTTTTATTGGTAACAATTTCGGGCATGTGACATTTTTTGATCGCTTTTTATTCCAATTTTTGTGAGGCAGAATGACCAAAAACCAGCTATTCATGAATTTGTTTTGGGGGAGGCGTTTATACCGTTCCGCATTTTGTAAAATGTATAAAGCAGTTTTATTCTTCGGGTCAGTACGATTACATCGATACCTTATTTATATCATTTTTTTATGTTTTGGAGCTTTTATACGATAAAAACTATTTTATAGAAAAAATAATTATTTTTGCATCGCTTTATTCTGAGGACTATCTTTGTTATTTTTTCTTTGATGATGCTGTATGGCGTCTCATTTTTTGCGGGACAAGATGAAGTTTTCAGCAGTACCATGGTTTTTATATCCATCTTTTTGATCGCGTGTTATTCCACTTTTTGTTTGGCGGTATGATATTAAAGTGTTGTTATTTGCCTCATGTATTTATAATAATAATAATAATCTTTATTTTTTTATAGCGCTAACATATTCCGCAGCGCTTTACAGTTTGCACACATTATCATCACACATTTATAGGAACAATATATATATATTTTTTTTAGGAATTTTTTTTTTTATTCTTTTTTACACATGTGAATATTTTTTTTTACACTATAACATTGCCCCAGGGGGGGCATCATGTTGTAGTGTAAGATCGCTGATCTGACACTTTGCTGTGCACTGTGTCAGATCAGCGATCTGAAGTGCACTTCTGCAGGCTTACCAGAGCTTGCTCTGAGCAAGCGCAGGAAAGCCACCTCCCTGCAGGACCCGGATGCAGCCCCGCGCCCATTTTGGATCTGGACCTGCTGCAGGGAGGAGGAGGAGGTAAGAGACCCTTGCAGCAATGCGATCATATCGCGTTGCTCTGGGGGTCTCAGGTTAGCACGCAGGGAGCCCCCTCCCTGCGCGATGCTTCCCTATACCGCCAGAACACTGCGATCATGTTTGATAGCAGTGTGCCGGGGGTTAATGTGCCAGGGGCGGTCCGTGTCCACTCCTGGCACATAGTGCCAGAAGTCATCACCCGGCCGTGATCGGCTGCGCTCCCCCCGTGAGCGCGGCCGATTGCTATGACTTACTATCCCGTCGGTGGTCATGCTGCCCCCCCACCTCGACGGGATAGTACGTCTAATGTCAGAAAGGGGTTAAAAAGCCCTCTTACTCTGCACTCATTACCTGTATTAATTGCACCTGTTTGAACTTTTTACCTGTATAAAAGACACCAGTCCACACACTCAATCAAGTACACCCCAACCTCTCCACCATGGCCAAGACCAGAGATGTCTAAGAACACCAGGGACAACATTTGAGGCCTGCCCAAGGCTGGGATCAGCTACAGGACACACAATTGGCACAATTATTAGAAAATGGAAGAAGCACAAGATGACTGTTAATCTTCCTTGGTCTGGGGCTCCATGCAAGATCTCACCTCATGGGGTAAGGTTGTTTCTCTGAAATGTCTGGAATCAGCCCAGAACTACATGGAAGGACCTGATCAATGACCTAAAAGAGCTGGGACCACAATCTCAAACATTAGTGTTAGTAATACACTATGCTGCCGTGGATTATGATCCTGCAGGGCACCCAAGGTCCCCCTGCTCATGCCTGCACATGTCCAGGCCTGTTTGTAGTTTGCCAATAACCATCTGAATGATCCAGAGGAGGCTCGGAAAAGGTCATGTGGTCAGATGAGGTCAAAATAGAACTTTTTGGTATCGACTCCACTCGCTGTGTTTGGAGGAAGAAGAAGGATGAGTATAACCCCAAGAATACCATCCCTAAATGAAGCATGGTGGGGAAATCATCATACTTTGGGGGTCCTTTTCTGCAAAGAGGACAGGACTACTGCACCAGAGTGAAGGAAGGATGGATGGGGTCATGCATTGCGAGATTTTGGCCATCAACTTTCTTCCCTCAATAAGATCATTGAAGTTGAATAGCGGCTGGGTCTTCCAGCATGACAATGACCCGAAACACACAGCCAGAGCAACTAAGGAGTGGCTCTGTAAGAAGCATTTTAAGGTCCTGGAGTGACCTAGCCAGTCACCAGGCCTGAACCCAATAGAAAATCTTTGGAGGGAGCTGACATTCAATGTTACCCAGTGACAGCCCAAAACCTGAAAGATCTGGAGAAGATTTGTATGGAGGAGTGAGCCAAAATCCCTGCTGCAGTGTGTGCAAACTTCGTCAAGAAATGCAGGAAACGTGTTACTTCTGTAATTGCAAACAAAGGTTTCTGTACCAAATATTTTGCTCTGTTTTTCTATTGTATCAAATATTTATTTCATGCAATAAAAGGCAAATTAATTATGGAAAAATCATACAATATAATTTTCTGAATTTATTTTTAAGATTCTATCTCGCATTCGAAGTGTACCCATGATAAAAATTACAGACCTGTCCATTCTTTGTAGATGGGAAAATTAGCAAAATTGACAGCTCATTAAATACTTATTTTTGCCACTGTACTTGAAGGGAATCTGTCAGCAGGTTTTTCATATGTAATCTGAGAGCAGCATGATGTAGGGGCAAAGATCACGATTCCAGTGATTTATCACCTGCTGGACTAATTGGTGCAGTTTTAATAGAATCCCTGTTATCTCTGTTGTAGATGTAGCAGTTTTCAGAATGCTGAGCATTGTATAACCCCGCCCATAGCGCTGATTGGCTGCTCCCTGTGTACACTTTACATTGTCAGTAAGCTGTCAATCAGTGGTGGGGCACGGTTACACAGATTAACCTAACTGTCTTGCTTGTGAGACCTAGTCAGGCAGTGATAACCTCCTGCTGATAAAACACTGAATGTATTCAAACTACACAATCTGCTGAGCAAGTGAACTATTCCTGGAATCAGGGTCTCTGCCCCTACATTATGCCACTTTCAAATTAAATAACAAAACCCTACTGACATATTCCCTTTAACATGGCTCAATGTGTTTAACCATATACGTCAGGGTAGTATTTTGCAAGAAAATAAGTCATTTACTGTGGCTCTAAATGGCACATATATGATATTGGTAATAAAATGAAAGCAGATTTTCATTTTTTCAACAAAATTTTGTGACATTACATCTTGAAAGTTGTTTTATTGTTAAAGAGGCCATCTACCCTGACATAACTGTTTTTTTAATACTTGTACTCTCATATGAAAAAATAGCATTTTTTCTTAGAATGCGGTGTTGAATCATTTCTCTAATATTCCTCCTAGAATCTTATGAATAAATTGGTAAGTAGTGGAAGTTAATCCTCTTACTAAACACAGCCAGAAATAGGCTGTCTGACACTTATCGGTCTGTGTTGGAGTCAGCAACAGCCAGTTATCAATTTATTTGTAACTTTCTATGAGAAATAACAGAGGAACATCACAGTGTATATTTACAATGAAAAGCATTATGACTCCGGTATAAAATCATTTACTAAACCAGACTTGTCAGGAGAGATAACTGGAGTTCTTAGATGAGTCATGTTTTGGACTATGCTGATATTACCTATAGATTGTAGTTTTTCAATACTAGTACACAGGCAGCTCAGAAACTTGGTTTATAGGACAAGCTCACACACCGGTCTTCATTTTCCTCCTTCCCGAATAGTTTGCTTCCATCACAGATTTCATTGAGACTCTAGATCATAACATGACACTTGTCATAACTCTTGCAATTGGACAGTCCTTCACATCCACAGGTGCTGCCGGGGACACGTAGCATTACATGGTGGCCATTTAGATAAATAGCTATCCAGAAAACACAAGGACAGCCTGAGTTCACCAGAGTAGAAGCCACTTGTTGGGAACTGATCATTATTTTGGCCTAAAGGATGTAATGATTCTATGCCATTCATTCCGTTTATTTGATGTGACCCTTAGTGGATAATATGAGTATGTGACATGTAAACTATTGACTTTGCAGTAAGTAATAAAAATGCCTTAACCCCTTCATGACCATGGGATTTTTCATTTTTCCGTGTTCGTTTTTCACTCCCCTCCTTCCCAGAGCCATAACTTTTTAATTTTTCCGTCAATTTGGCCATGTGAGGGCTTATTTTTTTGCGGGACGAGTTGTACTTTTGAACGACATCATTGGTTTTAGCATGTCGTGTACTAGAAAACGGGAAAAAAATTCCAAGCGCGGTGAAATTGCAAAAAAAGTGCAATCCCACACTTGTTTTTTGTTTGGCTTTTTTGCTAGGTTCACTAAATGCTAAAACTGACCTGCCATTATGATTCTCCAGGTCATTACAAGTTCATAGACACCTAACATCACTACGTTATTTTTTAACTAAGTGGTGAAAAAAAATTCCAAACTTTGCTTAAAAAAAAAAAAAAAAAATTGCGCCATTTTCCGATACTCGTAGCGTCTCCATTTTTCGTGATCTGGGGTCGGTTGAGGGCTTATTTTTTGCGTGCTGAGATGACGTTTTTAATGATAGCATTTCTGTGCAGATACGTTCTTTTGATCGCCCGTTATTGCATTTTAATGCAATGTCGCGGCGACCAAAAAAACGTAATTCTGGTGTTTCAAATTTTTTTCCCGCTACGCTGTTTAGCGATCAGGTTAATGCTTTTTTTTAATTGATAGATCGGGCGATTCTGAGCGCGGCGATACCAAATATGTGTAGATTTGATATTTTTTTTTATTGATTTATTTTGATTGGGGCGAAAGGGGGGTGATTTAAACTTTTATATTTTTTTTATTTTTTTAACATTTTTTTCAACTTTTTTTTTTACTTTTGCCATGCTTCAATAGCCTCCATGGGAGGCTAGAAGCAGGCACAACGCGATCGCCTCTGCTACATAGCAGCGATCTGCTGATCGCTGCTATGTAGCAGAAATGCAGGTGTGCTGTGAGCGCCGACCACAGGGTGGGGCTCACAGCCACCGGTCATCAGTAACCATAGAGGTCTCTAGGACCTCTATGGTTACCCTCCAGACGCATTGCCAACCCCCGATCATGTGACGGGGGTCGGCGATGACGTCATTTCCAGCCGCCCGGCCCGAAGCGGTAGTTAAATGCCGCTGTCTGCGTTTGACAGCGGCATTTAACTAGTTAATAGGTGCGGGCAGATCGCAATTCTGCCCGCGCCTATTACGGGCACATGTCAGCTGTTCAAAACAGCTGACATGTCCCGGCTTTGGTGCGGGCTCACCGCGGAGCCCTGCATCAAAGCAGGGGATCTGACCTTGGACGTACTATCCCGTCCAAGGTCAGATAGGGGTTAAAACAATCTCTCTCGCATTATTCTGGAATTTGACAAATAATAATTATGATAATCCTATTGGACCTAAAACGGGTAAGATTTATTCTGATTTCATGTCAGATATTGAGAAAACATGCATATGTGTCTTTTTATATAGTGTATGTAAACTTCTAGTTTCAACTGTACATGGAAATATATAAATATATTTTTTTCTCCAATTGGTCTGGACTTTACCAATATATGTGAATATATTGGAATTTTCCTGGTATGTACAGTGACGAGCAAAAATGGTAACAATGGTTTAGGCTATGTGCACACGTTGCGGATTGGTGTGCGGATTTTTCCACCTTGTTTTTGCAAAATCCGCAAGTAAACCGCACTGCGGATTACCCGTGGATTTGCCGCGGGTTTTGTGTGGTTTTTGTGCTCCAATTGAGGAGAAGGTGTAGACTGCAGTGGAATCCGCACAAAAAATTGCCATGCTGTGGAAAAACACTGCTGCGTTTCAGCAGCAATGCATGCAAAATCTGCAACGTGTGCACATAGCCTTAAACTTTTGGCTTTCAGGCTCCATATCTCACCATCCACTACAGCTTTGAATGTGAGACTACCATCATTTTATTGACAATCATCTTGGCTATCTCATACATAAATTTGACTGGCACATGATTATTTATGCAGATTCTTGACATGTCACTGCATTGATGCTGTTTTGCTCCTCAAAGTCAACATTTGTATTATTTTGTTAGTGTTTTGTAAATCCACCTTAGACTTTCAATGCTGCCTGAATCCTTCTGGGTATGCTCTCAATCAGGTTCAAGAATGTCTTGACCAAAATCTGATCCCCGATCTCTTCTACACATTCCCAAAGTTGGTGCATACTGGTCGACTCACTTGGGTATGTGTACAGTGTGGCACCCCTAGGGGTATTTGCCACAAAAATAGTTACTGACACTAAATACAGGTACTAAGATAGCAAAACTGCACTACCACCTCCGGCCAGAAGGGGGAGCTCCAGAGACTCCCCTTGATCCATTCTGGTCTGAGAGAAGAAATGGCAGTTGGGCCAAGGAGCTGAAAGTGAGAGGTCATACAGTTGAATCTCTAACAGCCCTGTGACTGTTACCAGGCCTAAATCACCGGCCTGAGGAGAAGAGGGATAGAGAAAAAGGACATTGTGAGAACCGGGTAGCATTAATCACTACCCAGAACAGGCGCAAAGACGGATACCGGATCCGTGGCTGTATTCATTATATATAATACAGCAACCGGAAAAACGTGAGGTGATATCAGCTTCACTAGGGCCGGACGCAGGAACAGACACAGAGTTCAGCGGTACTCCCAGAGGGGGTAAACCGATAAAAGGACTCGGGTTGCCCGTCGAACCAGGACCCGGAGGGGACAGATTGGGCCGGCAGCCAGTTCACATACAGCAGCAGGGCCACACAGAAATTGCGCACAATAAGAGGGGAAGACCCCGGCAGGGTCAAAGTAACTCAGAGTTCCCATACAGACTCCGGTGACAGGACTGGTTGTATATCCTTTTATGTTAAAGTAAACTGGTTAAACGTTTCAGTGCCTCAGTCTTTCATTTGGACAATAGCCATCTATCCAGGATCGGGATCGTCACCGCTGAGAGAACCTGCTGCTGATCAAGTAAGTGCCTGTCCCCTCACGATACCCTTTACACTGTGCATTGCCTGAGGCCACAGCACCGGGTCAAGCCACCCGTGACATCCCCCTCAAGAGACAGACCCCATTGGTCCGGTGCTGGGTATCCCGGTCTCCTGGGCGTCACAATTGGCGTCACGAACAGGATCTAGCCAGCCCGTATACCGGGTATTGTGTGCCGTGATTGGAGCCCAAAACTGTGAAAACTGGGATGAAAAATCTTGAAAATTGACTTTATTAAAGAAAAATCCATTCCCCATTGAAAACTATTGAAAGTGACTTTTCCCCATTGATTATAATGGAGTAAAGATGGCCGCCATCCCCTGAGGTAATCACTTCATAACCGTTAGGCACGAGACTGTTAATTGAGCTACGCCATTATCTGAGCCCCAGTCTAACTGAAAAACTTCAGAATCCGCCATTACTGAGCGCGCGGCGGGCGGGAGCAGCAGGGGGCGTGTCATTGTGGGCAGCACCAAGCTGAGCGCTCTGACATCAGAGCAAGGGGAAAATCGATCCTGCTGCACAGCGGAACGAATCTACACTATCCCGACGGAAGCGGAGGACCGGAAGGGTCCGGATTAACTAAGGGGGCACAGTATGTCGCAGCACGGAGACGCCGCAGCACCCGGCAACGCTGATGCAGCTGAAAGACAGAGTGTCAATAGAGAGTCCGGTAGCACAGCGGTGCAAGGAGTGGCGCCCATCATGCCGGTGCTGATGCCATATACCCCGGGTGGCCCATGGCTTCCAATGTATGAAGGTGAGCCTAATACCCTTGACGATTTCAGAGAAAAGATGCTGGCCCATTTTGACATGTTCCCTGTGGGTGAAGTTCAGCGTGTTAGTCTCCTGATGATGCAGTTAAGTGGCCATGCTAAGCGAGAAGTCACAGCATGGGCAGCTGATCTAAAAGGCACTGTTGAACGCATATTTGCTGGATTAAAAGCTACATTTGAAACCACGGCCAGCAGCAAAGCTAAAATACGATTCTTTAATTGCAAACAAAAAGCTAATGAGGGCGTGAGAGACTTTGCCTTAAACCTGCAGGAAGCCCTTAAATCACTTACACTGGCTGAACCCATTTTTAACACCGGAGCGGATAAACTACTAAGAGATCAATTTATTGAGGGACTCTACACCCCTTCTCACCGGGGGCATGTGAGCATGCTTGTTTTTAAGAACCCTGAATTGACATTTGCCCAATTAAAGGAGAGCGCTATACGTCTCCAGCTGGCAGAGGCACCTCGGGATCAGGATCCTGCGCAACCCATGGCAGAGGCACCTCAACAACAGGGAGTGCCAGTGACATCAGCTATGTCTGGGGCCATTGCTAAGCCCCTGGGGCCCAGTACTAATGAGGCTCTTCAACAAAAGCTTGACTCTTTAGCTGATGTTGTTGCTTCAATGGCTAAAACCATGCAGGAGATGAGAGGACACAAGATGGAGTTGGCAAACTGTAGAGAGGATGTTCCATGGATGAGACCCCGGAGATACCCGACATGGAGAGGACGACCCCGCGACCGCTACCAACCGGATGGACAGCCCATTTGCCGCCGTTGCCAGCAGTCGGGCCACTTTGCACGAGATTGTGATTTAAACGGGAATCCCCTGGGAATGCGGGCCGCTTCGCAGGAATGAACTTTCAAGGCCCAACACCCTGGCACGACAGGTACATCGGAGGACGACCCATTATCCCTATCGTGCTGGACGGAATTCCCCTCAACGCTTTGCTGGACACAGGTTCCCAGATTTCATCTATACCGTATATCCTTTATAAGAGGTACTGGGCTGATGCAGATATTGATAAAGGGCCCTCTGATGTTGAACTAGATATATGGGCCAGTAATGGTAAGTTGGTACCGAAACTAGGATTCAGGGAGATGACCATAAAGATTGGTAAAGTAGAACTGAAGAAACAGGGTATAATTGTTGTTGATGTTGACCGGCGGAACTGTGAACCAACTGTATTGATAGGAATGAATGTGTTAGAGAACTGCTTTTCCGAAGTCATTTCTGTCTTACAGCAAATTGCTGAAACTGCCCAATCCTGCCAGCAGAGAGTTCTCCGGAGGGAAATAAAAGTATTGATGTTAAGGCAACAGGTAGAAGTTGCAGGTGGAGAAATCGGCAGTGTGAGGGTAAGTGATCCAACGTCTATTGTAATCCCACCAAAAACAGAAATGCTGGTATGGTGTAGAGCAGCCATTGGTACTAAGGGACGAGATTATCAAGCCTTAATAGAACCAGTGTACACCGACAGCAGGCCCACTATACTCACAGCACGAGGGATAGTCGAGGTACACCGGGGACGAGTGCCGGTACGACTTTTGAACTGTGGAGAGGAAGAGGTCACTTTGCCAAGGTATGCTACAATGGCAAAGCTATATACTGTTGACAACAATGCCATCACAACCATTGAGCCCTTAGAACCAACCTGTCAGGTGGAAGGCAATGGCTCAGATGGAGAAATGGAGGATTGGTGCCAACAGCTACACGTGGGCATAAATTCAACACCTACCCATCAAAAACAAGGGGTGTATAGGCTAGTGACGGAATATGAACAAGTCTTCAGTAAACACCCATTGGACTTCGGACGGATAGAAGGGGTAGAACACACAATCCCCACAGGTGACCATCCCCCAATAAAAGAAAGATATAGACCCATACCGCCCGCTCACTATCAATGTGCAAAAGATATGCTGAGGGAAATGAAACAGGCCGGGGTAATAAGAGACAGCTGTAGCCCCTGGGCGGCCCCTCTAGTGATTGTCAAAAAAAAGGACGGAACCATGAGAATGTGCGTAGACTACCGGAAGATTAATAACATCACCCATAAAGACGCCTACCCCTTGCCTAGGATAGAAGAGTCCTTAACTGCTTTGAAATCTGCTAATTATTTTTCCACCTTAGACTTAACAAGCGGGTATTGGCAAGTCCCTGTGGCTGAGAGAGATAAGGAAAAGACGGCATTCACCACACCAATGGGTCTATGTGAATTTAATCGCATGCCGTTCGGACTCTGCAACGCATCCGGTACCTTCCAGCGGCTGATGGAATGCTGCCTCGAACACAAGAACTTCGAGACCGTCCTCCTGTACCTAGATGATGTGATCGTCTACTCGAAGACTTACGAACAACACTTAATAGACCTGGCAGAAGTGTTCGAAGCCTTATCCAGGTATGGCATGAAAGTCAAGCCATCCAAATGTCACCTTCTCAAGCCAAAGGTACAGTACCTGGGACACATCGTGAGTTCGGAGGGAGTAGCACCAGATCCCGAGAAAATAAGCGCCATAAGGGATTGGCCAAGACCTACCAGCGCAAAAGAAGTGAGACAATTCCTGGGATTGGTGGGTTACTATCGCAGATTTATAAAAGGATTTACCAAGTTGGCAGCACCCTTGCAAGACACCTTGGTAGGGCAGACGAAGAAACCTTCAAACCGAAACCCTCCTTTTCAGTGGAACGACGAAAGGGAAGACTCCTTTGAACAACTAAAGAAGGCACTAACCGGAGAAGAGGTCCTGGCATACCCAGATTACCATCAACCTTTCATCCTCTACACCGATGCCAGTAATGTGGGGCTAGGAGCGGTGCTGTCACAAAAGCAAGAAGGTCGGGAGAAAGTCATCGCCTTTGCAAGTAGAAAGCTCCGGCCTACTGAAAGAAATTCAGAAAATTACAGCTCCTTCAAATTGGAACTACTGGCAGTAGTTTGGGCTGTGACGGAGCGTTTCAAGCACTATCTGGCCGCTGCAGAATTTATTGTCTATACTGACAACAATCCGTTGACCCACCTGGACACAGCCAAATTAGGTGCGTTAGAACAGCGATGGATAGCCCGGTTATCTAATTACAACTTCATAATCAAGTATCGAGCAGGTCGCAAGAATGGAAATGCCGATGCCCTATCCCGGATGCCACACTTGAGAGATGTAGAAGAGGAAACGGGGGAGCTTGAAGAAATTGAACTACCAGCCTTCCATCGTCCCAAGGGAAAACATCATCAGTCAAGCACCTATCAGAAACAACAAGAGGTGAATTTTAATCCGTTAGCACACCATAGATGGGCTGACACCCAAGACAGCAATCCGGCTGTGAAGTTGGTAAAGGAACTGTTGACTGAGCAAAGTGCATATCCCGATGAGGATGCCCCAGAAGAGACGCATCAACTCTGGAAAGAGAGAGGCAAAATGTTCCTGTATCAAGGGAAGCTCTGTAGAAGATACACCAATCCGAAAACACATGAATTGGTTTGGCAGATTATTGTGCCTAAACAAGATGTGAAGATGGTCCTCGAAGCTTACCATAATGGTGCTGGTCACTTCGGTTGGAAAAAGTTAGAAGTACTTCTAAGAGAAAGATTTTATTGGGTCGGGATGAGAAAATCAATCGAACAGTGGTGCAGAAATTGTGGCCCGTGCAACCTCAGAAGAAACGATCAAAAGAACCAAAGAGCACCACTGCAGCCCATAATCACCAAACAACCACTTGAACTTGTAGCCATGGACCACGTGAAGTTGACACCAAGCCGGTCCGGCTATGTCTATGCCTTGACCATCGTGGACCATTATTCACGTTTCTTGGTAGTAGTACCCGTAAAAGATCTGACAGCAAAAACAGCAGCCAAAGCGTTCCAAACGTACTTTTGTAGACCCCATGGATATCCGGAACAGGTTCTCACCGACCAAGGTACAGCCTTTGAATCAGAGATCTTCAGAGAATTCTGTAATATGTATGGTTGCAAAAAGATCCGGACGACGGCCTATCATCCACAAACAAACGGCTTATGCGAGAAGATGAACCATATTGTAATAGACCTACTAAAGACTTTACCTGAGACAGATAGGAATCAATGGCCAGAGAAATTGCCTGACTTGGTGGATCTGTATAATCATGTCCCGGTGAGCTCCACCAACTGCACCCCAGCTTACCTTATGCGTGCAAGACCCGGCCAATTACCAATCGATCTAGAAATGGGAATTCTGAAACCAGACGCAGAAGTTCAAGACTCCAATTGGGATATCATACGGCAAAAGCAGTATCGCCAAGTGCAAGAGAGTGTGGAAAGAAGCCTTCAGCAAACTAGAGAAAGACAAGAGCGAACTTTCAACCAGAATGCTCTAGCGACCCCATTAAGACCGGGTGACCAAGTGCTCAAGAGAAATCGTCGAACCAATAAACTAGACAATCAGTGGGAAGCCGTACCCTACACAGTTTTACCAACAAGAATGGATAATCCTAAAATGTGTCTCATTAGCAAAAACGGGGGCTTATCATCTGTACTAGTGTCAAGAGACAATCTTAAATTATGTCCGGAAGCATTGAAAGAGACAGAAGTTGTCCAGCAAGAACCAGAAGTTATTCAACCCATGCAGGTCCAACCAGTAAAGGAAAAAGAAGAGGAAATGTATCACACCTGTATAGGAGACTTTCCCAAAACCCTACTAACATACCATGGTGCAGTAGTGGTTCCCATGGTGGCCTTTTACCCAACACCGAACCCAATACCAGAAGTCCCAAGACAGGAAGAGGCTGACCCCGTACTACAGGAGATTCCAGGCCAGGAAGAACAGATTCCTGATCAGAGTGATCCCATTCACGGTGGACTTGCCAACTCCATAGTCGTGGAATTATCTTTAGCAGAGCGGGCAGATACTACATCCGCAGTAGACAGTAGTACACCACATGAAGAGACACCGCTATTACGTAGATCACAGCGTAGTACCCAGGGTCAATTACCGGCCAGGTATGCAGATTACCAACTATAAAGCTCATAATGTGAATTGTATATATGTTATGCCGTATATAGTTAAACAGAAAATGTAGTATAGTCATTGTTATCAGTCTGCAACGTTTAAGCCCAGTGCCTACAGAGACTTGTCTGTATGAACTTATTGCATATTCTTGAACTTTTTATCAGCCCGGAGGCACTAAATCAAAGCTCCGGAAAGACTGCTTTTTGAACTTTGCTTTTTGCTCTTTTTGAACTTTCTGTAGACTTTATATTGGTAACTCTGTTGGAAAAATGGAACTAAATTCTTGGACACAAAGTGCAGTGCCTTTCCTAGTACCTTCAAGGATAGAACTGTATTAATGGACGCTATTTGAAGTGACTTTTTACAGAACTCTATTTTTGTTTCCTTGAGTGGTTTTTGTAACTTTTCATTTTTAAGACTCTGTACATATTAATTGTTATTTCAAAATGTTATCGTCCCACAGTCCCGGAGTACTGTTCTTAACTAAGGGGGAATGTGGCACCCCTAGGGGTATTTGCCACAAAAATAGTTACTGACACTAAATACAGGTACTAAGATAGCAAAACTGCACTACCACCTCCGGCCAGAAGGGGGAGCTCCAGAGACTCCCCTTGATCCATTCTGGTCTGAGAGAAGAACTGGCAGTTGGGCTAAGGAGCTGAAAGTGAGAGGTCATACAGTTGAATCTCTAACAGCCCTGTGACTGTTACCAGGCCTAAATCACCGGCCTGAGGAGAAGAGGGATAGAGAAAAAGGACATTGTGAGAACCGGGTAGCATTAATCACTACCCAGAACAGGCGCAAAGACGGATACCGGATCCGTGGCTGTATTCATTATATATAATACAGCAACCGGAAAAACGTGAGGTGATATCAGCTTCACTAGGGCCGGACGCAGCAACAGACACAGAGTTCAGCGGTACTCCCAGAAGGGGTAAACCGATAAAAGGACTCGGGTTGCCCGTCGAACCAGGACCCGGAGGGGACAGATTGGGCCGGCAGCCAGTTCACATACAGCAGCAGGGCCACACAGAAATTGCGCACAATAAGAGGCGAAGACCCCGGCAGGGTCAAAGTAACTCAGAGTTCCCATACAGACTCCGGTGACAGGACTGGTTGTATATCCTTTTATGTTAAAGTAAACTGGTTAAACGTTTCAGTGCCTCAGTCTTTCATTTGGACAATAGCCATCTATCCAGGATCGGGATCGTCACCGCTGAGAGAACCTGCTGCTGATCAAGTAAGTGCCTGTCCCCTCACGATACCCTTTACACTGTGCATTGCCTGAGGCCACAGCACCGGGTCAAGCCACCCGTGACATCCCCCTCAAGAGACAGACCCCATTGGTCCGGTGCTGGGTATCCCGGTCTCCTGGGCGTCACAACAGCTTTTTCTTCAACTCTGCTCACAAGTGTATGATTACGTTGAGATATGGTGACTGTGGGGGTCAATCCAGCATATCTACATCATAGAACCATTTCTTGCCACTGTTGGTGTATGCTTTGGGTCATTGTCCTGCTGGAACATTTTGTAGTCCTTTTCATACCCATACTACTAGAGTGTAGAAAATAGCTTGTCATGTAGGATATTCACATACAGCTCAGCACTTAGACCACATCGATCCTGGTCAAGTATCCAACACCTTTGGTGGTGAAACAACCCCATATTATCAAGCTTCCTCCACCAAACTTGATAGTTGTTTCAATTTCTCTATCTGTTAGCCCCTTTTTCCCTTGATTCTTCCAGACTAATTTGTACCCAACAGAGCCTAGTCTATTGACTTTCATCTCATTGTTTCAAATCACCAGTTTCCAATCTTCTATTGTCCACTTTTTGTACTTTTTTCAAAACTCAAGCCAATACTTCTTATAAGAATATTGAAGTCAAGACTTCTTCACTTTTTTGGGGGCCACCATTCCAGACTTGTGTAATGTGCATTGCATGATGCTTGCATCAACATCTATGATCTTACTATTACGAAGCATATGAGCCACCTCCACTGCCTTGTTTCTAGCACCAGAACTGATAGACCTTGGGATGAGCTTGGCTTTTGAATGGATGGATGAACTTAATTTTGTATTCTATTCACAAGATGCAGTTTAGCATTTTTTCTGGCGAAGAAACCACTATAAATGAGCTAGATGATGCTGTTTCTCTTTTCTTGGGAAATCTTCTTCATGGCTGCTTCTTGATTAAAACCAGTGACCTTTCACTTCTGAATCAACCTAATAACACACTTAGCTATTAGGGAATGTGAGAATAGGTTGTACTTTGTAGTATACAGGAGAAAAAAGAATTTTCCACCACAAGGAGCAAAACAGTAACAATGCCGTGATATGACAAGAATCTACATAGCTAGTCATATGCAAAATAGTTGCAAGTCAAATTTATGTATGAGATAGCCAAGATTATTGTCTATAAAATGGTGGTAGTTTCACGTTTGCGTTTGAAACAGTAGTGGATGGTGAGATATGGAGCCTGAAAGTCAAAATTTCAAAACATTGTTACCGTTTTGCTTGTCACTTTATATGGCTACATAACATACTACACTCATTGTGTAACTTCATAAGAAGCTTATGCAAAATATGCATATAGTTTGATTCTTTCTTATGTAATGGTCCTTACTTTTGCTATGCCAATTGCAATAACACTTGAGATTTTTCCTGGGCCAGCTAGCCAATGACAGGGCATTTTATTTGAGAAATATATATGTACAGGGTTAAACCCTCAAGGTGCTCAAAACCACATTCAAGAAGTTTATTAACCCTCAATATGCTTTACAGGAATTAATGTAATGTGGAAGGAAAAATGATTGGAATCAAGAGTGGACGCCATGTCGCTTTTGAAGAGCCACTGAAGTGTTTAAACAGTAGAAACGCCACAAGTGACCCCATTTTGGAAACTAGACCCCTCAAGGAATGTATCTAGAAATGTGATGCGCACCTTGAATCCTCAGGTGCCTCACAGAAGCTTGTAGCATAGATCCGTGAAAGTAAAAAATCACATATTCCCCACAGAAATAAAGAAACTGCACCATACCATTTTTTTGTTCAATTCTCCATAAGGATGAAGCGCCATATTGGAGATGGAGGCTTCTTGCCAAGAAGAGTGGGCAGCTTTACCATCTGAGAAAATAAAGAACCTCATCCACAACTACCACAAAAGACTTCAAGCTGTTATTGATGTTAGAGGGGCAATACATGGTATTAAGAAATGGGGTAAGTGAACTTTTGATCAGGGTCATTTGGATATTTTGGGCTGTCATTATATTAGATTTATAAAGAGAAAACATAGTAGTTTGACAATAAATGGCTTCACCCAACCACTAACCATGAGCAGAGAAAGAGTTTTGGTGTTATCATTCATATTCTCTGAAAAAAAGGCCAAGAAAGCAAAAATTCTGCTGGGGTATACAAACGTTTGGGCACAGCTATACTTACCCGATGCTGGTGGAACAGCCTGACACACATTTTTCCTTCTCTTGAGCACAGGGGTATGTACAGTACAGAAAAAAAGTTTGGACACACCTTCTCATTTAAAGATTTTTCTGTATTTTCATGACTATGAAAATTGTAAATTCACACTGAAGGCATCAAAACTATGAATTAACATATGTGGAATTATATACTTAACAAAAAAGTGTGAAACAACTGAAAATATGTCTTATATTCTAGGTTCTTCAAAGTATCCACCTTTTGCTTTGATGACTGATTTGCACACTCTTGGCATTCTCTTGATGAGCTTCAAGAGGTTGTCACCAGAAATGATTTTCACTTCACAGGTGAGCCCTGTCAGGTTTAATAAGTGGGATTTCTTGCCTTATAAATGGGGTTGGGACCATCAGTTGTGTTGAGCAGAAGTCTGGTGGATACACAGCTAATAGTCCTACTGAATAGACTGTTATAATTTGTATTATGGCAAGAAAAAAGCAGCTAAGTAAAGAAAAATGAGTGGCCATCATTACTTTAAGAAATTAAGGTCAGTTAGTCCGAAAAATGGGGCAAACTTTGAAAGTGTCCCCAAGTGCAGTTGCAAAACCCATCAAGCGCTACAAAGAAATTGGCTCACATGAGGACTGCTGTTATGAATAGGTAATTCAGAACCACAATGGACCTTGAAGTTCAGAGCACACAAGTGACCTGACAAAAACCACAAAACATAGGACGAGCTCTGAGACGTGGAAACTCTGCTGACCGCAATCCCTAAACCTATCAAACCACACTAGAGGCAGCCGTGGATTGCGCCTAACGCTCCCTATGCAACTCGGCACAGCCTGAGAAACTAGCTAGTCCTGAAGATAGAAAAATAAGCCTACCTTGCCTCAGAGAAATTCCCCAAAGGAAAAGGCAGCCCCCCACATATAATGACTGTGAGTTAAGATGAAAATACAAACACAGAGATGAAATAGATTCAGCAAAGTGAGGCCCGACTTACTGAATAGACCGAGGATAGGAAAGATAGCTTTGCGGTCAACACAAAAACCTACAAACAACCACGCAGAGGGGCAAAAAGACCCTCCGCACCGACTAACGGTACGGAGGTGCTCCCTCTGCGTCTCAGAGCTTCCAGCAAGCAAGCAGAACCAAAAAAGCAAGCTGGACAGAAAATATAGCAACAAAAGGACACAAGCAGAACTTAGCTTATGCTGAGCAGACAGGCCACAGGAACGATCCAGGAGGAAGCAAGACCAATACTAGAACATAGACTGGAGGCCAGGATCAAAGCACTAGGTGGAGTTAAATAGAGCAGCACCTAACGACTTAACCTCATCACCTGAGGAAGGAAACTAAGAAGCCGCAGTACCACTCGTGACCACAGGAGGGAGCTTGATCACAGAATTCAAAACAGTACCCCCCCCTTGAGGAGGGGTCACCGAACCCTCACCAGAGCCCCCAGGCCGACCAGGATGAGCCATATGAAAGGCACGAACAAGATCGGCAGCATGGACATCAGAGGCAAAGACCCAGGAATTATCTTCCTGACCATAACCCTTTCACTTAACCAGATACTGGAGTTTCCGTCTCGAAACACGAGAATCCAAAATCTTCTCCACTATATACTCCAACTCCCCCTCCACCAAAACCGGGGCAGGAGGATCAACAGATGGAACCACAGGCGCCACGTATCTCTGCAACAATGACCTATGGAATACGTTATGGATGGAAAAAGAATCTGGAAGGGTCAAACGAAAAGACACAGGATTAAGAACCTCAGAAATCCTATACGGGCCAATGAAACGAGGCTTAAACTTAGGAGAGGAAACCTTCATAGGAATATAACGAGATGACAACCAAACCAAATCCCCAACACGAAGTCGGGGACCCACACAGCGTCTGCGATTAGCGAAACGTTGAGCCTTCTCCTGGGACAAGGTCAAATTGTCCACTACATGAGTCCAAATCCGCTGCAACCTGTCCACCACCGTATCCACACCAGGACAGTCCGAAGACTCAACCTGCCCTGAAGAGAAACGAGGATGGAAACCAGAATTACAGAAAAAAGGAGAAAGTAAAGTAGCCGAGCTGGCCCGATTATTAAGGGCGAACTCAGCCAAAGGCAAGAAGGACACCCAATCATCCTGATCAGCAGAAACAAAGCATCTCAGATATGTTTCCAAAGTCTGACTAGTTCGTTTGGTTTGGCCATTAGTCTGAGGATGGAAAGCCGAAGAAAAATACAAATCAATGCCCATCTTAGCACAAAAGGACCGCCAAAACCTCGAAACAAACTGGGAACCTCTGTCCGAGACGATGTTCTCTGGAATGCCATGCAAACGAACCACATGCTGGAAAAACAATGGCACCAAATCAGAGGAGGAAGGCAATTTAGACAAGGGTACCAAATGGACCATCTTAGAGAAGCGATCGCAAACCACCCAAATGACCGACATCCTTTGAGAAACAGGGAGATCAGAAATAAAATCCATGGAAATATGCGTCCAGGGCCTCTTCGGGACCGGCAAGGGCAAAAGCAACCCACTGGCATGAGAACAGCAGGGCTTAGCCCGAGCACAAGTCCCACAGGACTGCACAAAAGAACGCACATCCCGTGACAAAGAAGGCCACCAAAAGGATCTAGCCACCAAGTCTCTGGTACCAAAGATTCCAGGATGACCAGCCAACACTGAACAATGAACCTCAGAGATAACTCTACTAGTCCATCTATCAGGGACAAACAGTCTCTCCGCTGGACAACGGTCATGTCTATCAGCCTGAAACTTCTGCAGCACGCGCCGCAAATCAGGGGAGATGGCAGACAAAATTACCCCCTCTTTAAGAATACCCGCCGGCTCCGGAACACCCGGAGACTCAGGCACAAAACTCCTTGACAGGGCATCAGCCTTCACATTCTTAGATCCCGGAAGGTATGAAACCACAAAATCAAAACGGGAGAAAAAGAGCGACCATCGAGCCTGTCTAGGATTCAACCGTTTGACAGACTCGAGATAAGTCAAATTCTTGTGAACCGTCAAGACCACCACGCGATGTTTAGCTCCTTCAAGCCAATGTCGCCACTCCTCGAATGCCCACTTCATGGCCAACAACTCTCGATTGCCAACATCATAATTGCGCTCAGCAGGCGAGAATTTTCTAGAAAAGAAGGCACATGGTTTCATCACCGAGCCATCAGAACTTCTTTGCAACAAAACAGCCCCTGCTCCAATCTCAGAAGCATTAACCTCGACCTGAAACGGGAGCGAAACATCTGGCTGGCACAACACAGGGGCAGAAGAAAAACGATGCTTCAACTCCTGAAAAGCCTCTACAGCCGCAGAGGAACAATTGACCACATCAGCACCTTTCTTGGTCAAATCAGTCAACGGTCTAGCAACAATAGAAAAATTAGCGATGAAGCGACGGTAAAAATTAGCAAAGCCCAGGAACTTCTGCAGGCTCTTCACAGATGTTGGCTGAGTCCAATCATAAATGGCCTGACCTTTAACAGGGTCCATCTCGATAGTAGAAGGGGAAAAAATGAAACCCAAAAATGAAACCTTCTGAACTCCAAAGAGACACTTTGACCCCTTCACAAACAAGGAATTCGCACGAAGGACCTGGAACACCATTCTGACCTGCTTCACATGAGACTCCCAATCATCCGAAAAGACCAAAATGTCATCCAAATATACAATCATGAATCTATCCAGGTACTCTCGAAAGATGTCATGCATAAAGGACTGAAACACAGATGGAGCATTAGAAAGCCCGAATGGCATAACCAGGTACTCAAAATGGCCCTCGGGCGTATTATATGCTGTTTTCCATTCATCGCCCTGTTTAATTCGCACAAGATTATACGCCCCTCGAAGATCTATCTTGGTGAACCAACTAGCCCCCTTAATCCGAGCAAACAAATCAGACAGCAGCGGCAAAGGATACTGAAATTTGACTGTGATCTTATTAAGAAGGCGGTAATCAATACAAGGTCTCAAAGAGCCATCCTTCTTGGCCACAAAAAAGAACCCTGCTGCCAATGGTGAAGACGACGGGCGAATATGACCCTTCTCCAAGGACTCCTTTATATAACTCCGCATAGCGGCGTGTTCTGGCACCGATAAATTAAACAGTCGACCCTTAGGAAACTTACTACCAGGAATCAAATTAATAGCACAATCACAATCCCTATGAGGAGGTAGGGCACCGGATTTGGGCTCATCAAATACATCCCGGTAATCCGACAAAAACTCAGGGACTTCAGAAGGAGTGGAAGACGAAATTGACAGCAATGGAACATCACCATGTACCCCTTGACAACCCCAGCTGGACACAGACATTGATTTCCAATCCAATACTGGGTTGTGGACCTGTAGCCATGGTAACCCCAAAATGACCACATCATGCAGATTATGCAACACCAAAAAGCGAATATCCTCCTGATGTGCAGGAGCCATGCACATGGTCAATTGGGTCCAGTACTGAGGCTTATTCTTGGCCAAAGGCGTAGCATCAATTCCTCTCAATGGAATAGGATACTGCAAGGGCTCCAAGAGAAAACCACAGCGCCTGGCAAACTCCAAGTCCATCAAGTTCAGGGCAGCGCCTGAATCCACAAATGCCATAACAGAATAGGACGACAGAGAGCAAATCAGAGTAACGGACAAAAGAAATTTAGACTGTACAGTACCAATGGTGGCAGACCTAGCGAACCGTTTAGTGCGCTTAGGACAATCGGAGATGACATGAGTGGATTCACCACAGTAAAAACACAGCCCATTCCGACGTCTGTGTTCTTGCCGTTCAGCGCTGGTCAAAGTCCTATCACACTGCATAGGCTCAGGCCTATGCTCAGAGAATACCGCCAGATGGTGCACAGCTTTGCGCTCACGCAAGCGCCGATCGATCTGAATGGCCAAGGACATAGACTCATTCAGACCAGCAGGCGTGGGAAATCCCACCATGACATCCTTAAGGGTTTCAGAAAGACCCTTTCTGAAAATTGTCACCAGGGCACACTCATTTCACTGAGTAAACACAGACCACTTTCTAAACTTTTGACAGTACACCTCCGCTTCATCCTGACCCTGACACAAAGCCAGCAAGATTTTCTCTGCCTGATCCACTGAATTTGGTTCATCATAAAGCAATCCAAGCGCCAGAAAAAACGCATCAACATCACGCAATGCAGGATCTCCTGGCGCAAGGGAAAATGCCCAGTCTTGAGGGTCACCACGCAACAACGAAATAATGATTTTTACTTGTTGAAAGGGGGCACCAGAGGAGAGGGGTTTCAAAGCTAGAAACAGTTTACAATTATTTTTGAAATTCAGAAACTTAGATCTATTCCCAGAAAATAAATCAGGAATAGGAATTCTAGGCTCTAACATAGGATTCTGAACCACAAAATCTTGAATGTTTTGTACCCTTGCAGTGAGATGATCCACACAAGAGGACAGACCTTGAATGTCCATCTCTACACCTGTGTCCTGAACCACCCAAAGGTCTAGGGGAAAAGAAAGACAAAACACAGTGCAAAGCAAAAAAAATGGTCTCAGAGCTTCACTTATCCCTCTATTGAGATGCATTAATACTTTGGGCCAGCTGTACTGTTATGACCTGGTGGTTAGGAGCATCAGGAATGACCTGATAGTTAAACTCACAGGACAAGCTCTGGGAAGTGGGAACTTTGCTGACTGCAATCCCTAATCCTATCACACACACTAGAAATAGCCGTGGAGCGTACCTAACAGGCCTAGACGCCTCGGCACAGCCTAAGAACTAGCTAGCCCTAGAGATAGAAAATAAAGCCTACCTTGCCTCAGAGAAATTTCCCCAAAGGAAAAGGCAGCCCCCCACAAATATTAACTGTGAGTTAAGATGAAAGTCACAAACACAGAAATGAAACAGGTTTAGCAAAGGGAGGCCAGACTAACTAAATAGACAGAGGATAGGAAAGGTATCTTTGCGGTCAGCACAAAAACTACAAAAGACCACGCAGAGTGTGCAAAAAGACCCCCGCACCGACTCACGGTGCGGAGGCGCCACCCTGCATCCCAGAGCTTCCAGCTAGCAAGGCAAAATCATGAAAGCAAGCTGGACTACAAAACCAAGAACTGAAAATAACAAACGGGGACTTAGCTTCTTGCAGGAAGAGACAGGTCTCCAGAAAGATCCAAGAGCGAACTGAACCAGCACAGGAACATTGACAGCTGGCATGGAGTAACGATCTGAGTGGAGTTAAATAGAGCAGCCAACCAAAGGATAAACCACGTCACCTGTGTAAGGAACCTCAGAAGCAGCAGCTTCACTCACAGCCACCAGAGGGAGTCCATGGACAGAACCCGCCGAAGTACCACTCACGACCACAGGAGGGAGTTCAACAACAGAATTCACAACAGGGTGCTACGCCAGATGACCTGGTGTTAGGGATGGCGGAATGCACAGAATATATATATGAGACAGTTGGTGAGTTCGCAACTCAGGGTCCACCGTGCAGGAGAGAAACCTGCTGCTAGTAATAGATGGTACTATATGGTGGTATTAGCGAACTCTGTTACTTCACAGATTCACTAGAATAACAAGATGCTGTGCCCTGTTATGCTCACAGAGGAACACAGCTACCAAACAGAGCAAAACTGTGGTCATGCAGTTAGAATAGCAGACAAACAACTCCTAACCAGAGGTGACGGTATTCTAGGGGCTTATTTCAGCCAAACCCTGACCACATACAAGCATGACCACACTGGCGCTGAGCTCTTTAATATTGTTTGATACTATCACATGGCCGTGCGGCCATGTGAACCTTTTATAGTTTTAGCACTCAAGGACCTTCCTAGTGGTCCAAAAGGAACCGCTTCAGGACCTGCGCATGTGACCCCCGACCTCCAATGAGAGGTTGTCCCATGGGCATGCCCAGTATGGGAAAAGCAGGACTTAGTCCCAGAAAGATCTGCTAGTTGCTGATCAGCGCTGGCTACAAAGGCAGAGCCCGGAAGAACAGTAGTAACCAGTTGCCCAGTATCAGCCTGAGTCAGACGCTGGGACCGACGTCTCCACTGAGCAGGCTCCATTGAGGCTGGAGAAGAATGGGAGACCACAGCAGTGATGGTTCGAGATTCCCTCTGTGCAGAGGTGGGAACTTGACACCTAACACCTAGCCTCCACAGTGTTAGGAGTTGAGTTCCCGCCGCTGCACAGGGGGATCTTGAACCATGTCTGCTGCAGTATCCCATTCTACATTAGCTGCAGTGGAGCCTGCTCAGCAGAGACATCGGTCCCAGGGTCTCACTCAGTCTGATACTGTGCAAAGGGTTACTACTGCCTTTCCAGGCTCTGCTGTTGTAGCCTGCACTGGTCAGCAGCGAGCAGGCTTTTCTGGGACTAAGTCGTGCTTTGCACACACTGAGCATGCCCACGGGAGGACCTCTCATTGGAGGTCGGGGGTCACACGATCAGGCCCTGTAGCAGCTCCCATTGGACCACTAGGAAGGTCCTTGTCTGCTGCAGCTATAAAAGGTTTGCATGGCCGCACGGCCATGCGCTAGTATCAACCTGTGTTATGAACGTTGCTACTTGGTGGTCATGTCTGGATGTGGTTAGGGTTGGCTGAAATAAGCCCCTTGAATACCGGCACCTCCAGTGAGGAGTTTTGTATGCTTGGATTCAGGGCCCAGCTGAAATAAGCCCCTAGAATACCGGCACCTCCGGTGAGGAGTTGTTTGTGTGCTATGCTTACTGCATGACCACTCTTTGCTTTGCTCAGTTAGGTAGCTGTGATCCTCTGTGAGCTTAACAGGGCATAGCGTTTTCATATCTTGGCGATTCTGTGAAGTTAACAGGGTTCGCTTATACCACCATATAGTGCCGCCAATTACTTTGCAGCAGATATCTCTGCACGGTGGACCCCGGGCTGCGAACGCACCTTGTTATTTCCTTCCTATATTCCATGCATTACGCTAGCCCTAACACACAGTCACCAGACCTGAACCTAATCAAGATGGTTTGGTGAGCGCAGAGTGAAGGCAAAAGGGCCAACAAGTGCTAATCATCTCTGGGAACTCCTTCAAGATTGTTGGAAGACCATTTCGGGTGACTACCTCTTGAAGCTCAACAAGAGAATGCCAAGAGTGTGCAAAGCAGTCATCAAAGCAAAAGGTGGCTACTTTGAAGAACCTAGAATATAAGACATATTTTCAGTTGTTTCACACTTGTTTGTTAAGTATATAATTCCACATGTGTTAATTCATAGTTTTGATGCCTTCAGTGTGAATTTACAATTTTCATAGTCATGAAAATACAAAAAAATCTTTAAATGAGAAGGTGTGTCCAAACTTTTGGTCTGTACTGTATATCTCAATTATATGCAATCTATTTGTTCTATTTCTTCTTCTTATTATTATTAATAATAATTCGATCAATTAATTATTCTATGTACAGTTGCACAAAGAATTGTGCAGGATTACAATCAGATGTATGAGTAACCAATTACATTAAACAGCTGATAATAGTTTTCATTTTAATATGTAGAAACAAAAGCAATGAGAAAGCTGGCACCAGTGTATGTTAGCTTGTCCTTAAACCAAACTTTGGGCTGAGCAATTCAGCCTGCAGGTAGCGGGTGCTCATAAAATGAGATGCAAATATGTATATAGGAAGAAAAAGTAGTGTCAATCACCAGTCCTTTAAAATCCAATGTCTTTATTCAGAAAAACATGGACCAGTAGAAGCGATAGTCGTCCCACACATGTGCTCCTTCCCTTTCTGCAGCCAGTTTTAAACATGTTTTTCTGAATAAAGACAGTGGATTTTAAAGGACTGGTGAGTGCCACTACTTTTTCACCCTATATACATTTTCATACGTAGCTTGAAACACAGCCATTAACTGAGCTGTGTAAAAAGTTTTAAACTGGGTGAGAAACAGCCAAATTCTGACACAAAAGTGAGGTTGTGGAAGAGAGTTTCATGTCACAGGTGTTACATCATGGGAAGACTAAACACAGCAACAAGACACAAGGTAGTTATATTGCATCAGCAAGGTCTCTCCCAGGCAAAGATTTAAAATCACACTGGGGTTTCAGGATGATGGGATGGGGTTGGAGAAATATGTGAAATTAGTAATGCAAATAAGAATGGAAGCAAATGGTGGGAATGGATGTTGTGAGCAATATAGGCCAGTTAAATCAACGACTGAGTCTTATAAAAAGAAGACCCTTTTAAAGTGACAATTGTTTTAAAGTAGCAATTGTTTTATCGCTTCAGTTGCTAATATCTTATATATCTCATTTATGTTTTCAACTCCCATATGTGAACAGAGGAAAGTAACAACAGGCAATAGCGGATCATCTGTAGTAAAATTTGCATTGAACTGATTTATTGCTACTCCAAAGACTCTAGGATCAGCAGGAGAATATACAGGGAAGATTAGAAGCCATTGGTTTTTTACAATTACCTCCAAAATGGTGTCTCACTTTATATAAAAATAGTTATAATATGTAGTATTGCATATATTTCCTGCTAAAAACAAGCATAGAATGATAATTACTGTAATGTGTATATCAAGGTCATTTACTAGTGTTTTGATTTGAAGAATATTAGTTTATAGATCCTTCCCCTGCTTAACAGAATTGTTCATTTAATAATATAATGCATTTTGCAAATGCCAGTGTATAATCTTAGTTGATTAATTAAATTTATTACCTCATATTCTTTATATCATCAAAGTGCCAATTATCTGTGAACTTTCAATACTTATGTAAAGTAGATGTAAATCAGAGTGCGAACGGGATATGATATAGTAATTTGATTTCAGTGATAAAGGAAAGGATATATTCTGAAATATAACTGCACATTTTGAAATAAAATAAAATTACTTCGATTTCTTTGAACTTTATGAGATCCATGTCGAGGTCACTGCCAGCAAATACTTCCCTCTCTTGTGTTTAAATAGAAATGTGAAAGTTGTGCTAAATCCAAGTCATCATGGATGTCCAAATTAACAAAAAGGAGTTATAGTTATGGCAAAAGTTATGCCGTTAAAATAATGTAACTTTTGAAGTATTTGTCTGCTTGGCTGTGCTACTCCTCATCCCAAGCATGTTCTGCCCAATGTGGTGGATCTGGCTGTTATTAGTAGTAAAACGCAAAAATTTTAAGAATTTTTCTGCGACTTTAAATTTTGATAAAATTTCAAATTATTTCACCGAAATCTGACAACACTTTGTTGACCCGCAGTTTTCATGTGGGGTATACTTTGGCCTAGGCCAGAATATACCCGGGGTATACACTGGCCTAGGACACTTTAACCCCAGGCATAGTCTGGCCCAGGCTATTTTACATCCCCAGGGGGGTATATTCTGACCTGGAGGGGTATAATGTGGTCTAGGCCAGAATATACTCCTGGGTATATTTTCGCCTAGGCCAGAGTATACCTGGGGTATCCTCTGGCCTATGCAACTTTAACTCCAGGAATAGTCTTGGACGTGGTATATTCTGGCCTGTTACACTAAACTTAGTTATTGAAAGAATTATGCTGTTTGTAGGAAAAGCCAGACCTTTTTAAAAAAAATTGCCTCTGTAACTGTGAATTGGGCCATGCTGGAGAAATGTCTCCAAATTGTTCATGCAGCACGCCTGCAAAAACGTTTTGAACAAAGTAATCCTCTACTGTAGCAAATAAGTATTTTTGTTCAAGCTTCAGGAGAAAAAAAGAGAGATACACTTAGAAAAATATAAAAGGGATTGTATAACCTTTGGATAAAGAATGAAATAAAAATAGATTTTTTAAAGGTTTGATACTCCTCAACCAATTTCAATATGAATTCCTTGACCTTGATCATTCATTATCAATGGTAAGCTTGCGCCAAGTTTTTTTTTTGTTTTTAAGGTACAAGGTAATAAGTAAGTACACAGTAAACATTCAAAAGAAGCTTCGACCAAGGAAAAAGTGATACAAAAGCTTCATATGCATACAGTCATAGAACAAAGCAATAATTGATTGATGATGACAAATAGTGTACATGAACTAAGCGGCAAGTGGGCTAATAAATGGCACAGACAGCATGAATGAACTAAATGTTATGACCTCTAATAATGTTTGTTCACCTGAAGTTTAGATGCATAGAGAGCCCACTTCGCTAAAGGAAAAAGCCACTAAATGCTACCCTGTTAAATAATAGGAAGAAAAGCTACAGAAGAGAACAATGGAATGGAAAAAAAACACAGGGAAAGGAGGGATGATTAGTTGGGGTAACTCGGCATTGAAATATTAAGATAAGTATGCCACCCTGCCAGTCAGTAAGTTTTTTTTATTGATCATGTACTATGCCTAGCTCTGGTTGTCGAGAGGCTTTAGGAATAGTTTGCTTAGTCAATAGAAATATAAGAGACTAGCTGAAGAGCCCGGCGTTGCCTGGGCATAGTAAATATCTGTGGTTAGTTATAGCACCTCACTTCTCTTATTTTCCCATCACGTCTCTCATTTTCCCCCTCACATCTCTCATTTTCTCCCTCACTCCTCTCATTCCCCTCTAACACTTGTCATTTCAACCTCACATCTGTCATTTTCTGTTCACTCCACTATTTTTCCTCACTCCTCTCATTTTGCACTCACACCTTTTCATTTTCACCTCACACCTCTCATTTTCACCTCATTACCTCAGTATATACATGTTTGTCATCTCCCTTATATATAGTATACATCTGTATGTCATCTCCTGTATATAGTATATACCTGTATGTCATCTCCCCTGTATATAGTATATACCTGCTGTGTGTCATCTCCCCTATATATAGTATATACCTGAATGTCATCTCCTTCTATATATAGTATATACATGTATGTCATCTCCTCCTGTATATAGTATATACCTGTGTGTCATCTCCCCTGTATATAGTATATATCTGTGTGTCATCTCCTCCTGTATATAGTATATACCTGCATGTCATCTTCTATATATAGCATATACCTGTATGTCATCTCATCCTGTATATAGTATATACCTGTGTGTCATCTCCCCTGTATATAGTATATATCTGTGTGTCATCTCCTCCTGTATATAGTATATACCTGCATGTCATCTTCTATATATAGCATATACCTGTATGTCATCTCCTCCTCAATATAGTATATACCTGTATGTCATCTCCTCCTGTATATATATGTACCTGTATGTCATCTCCTCCTCTATATAGTATATACCTGTGTGTCATCTCTCCTGTATATAGTATATATCTGTGTGTCATCTCCCCTGTATATAGTATATACCTGTGTGTCATCTCCTCCTGTATTAGACCTCGTTCACACGTTATTTGCTCAGTATTTTTACCTCAGTATTTGTAAGCTAAATTGGCAGCCTGATAAATCCCCAGCCAACAGGAAGCCCTCCCCCTGGCAGTATATATTAGCTCACACATACACATAATAGACAGGTCATGTGACTGACGGCTGCCGTATTTCCTATATGGTACATTTGTTGTAGTTTGTCTGCTTATTAATCAGATTTTTATTTTTGAAGGATAATACCAGACTTGTGTGTGTTTTAGGGCGAGTTTCGTTTGTCAAGTTGTGTGTGTTGAGTTGCGTGTGTGTTGTGAATTCTGTGGCAGAGCTCCCTCCTGTGGTCACAAGTGGTACTTTAGCTGATTCTCTCTGTGAGCTTCCGTTGGTGGAGGAGAGTGGTACTGCGGCTTCTGAGTTTCCTTCCTCAGGTGATGTGGTGAAGTCGTTAGGTGCTGCTCTATTTAACTCCACCTAGTGCTTTGATCCTGGCCTCCAGTCAATGTTCTAGTATTGGACCTGTTTCCTCCTGGATCGTTCCTGTGGCCTGCTGCTCTGCATAGCTAAGTTCCGTTTTGCTATTTTGTTTGCTGTTTTTTCTGTCCAGCTTGTCTATTTGTTTTTTCTTGCTTGCTGGAAGCTCTGGGACGCAGAGGGTGTACCTCCGTGCCGTTAGTTCGGTACGGAGGGTCTTTTTGCCCCCTTTGCGTGGTTTTTGTAGGGTTTTGCGTTGACCGCATAGTTACCTTTCCTATCCTCGCTCTGTTCAGAAAGTCGGGCCTCACTTTGCTAAATCTATTTCATCTCTACGTTTGTCTTTTCATCTTACTCACAGTCATTATATGTGGGGGCTGCCTTTTCCTTTGGGGTATTTCTCTGAGGCAAGGTAGGCTTATTTTCTATCTTCAGGCTAGCTAGTTTCTCAGGCTGTGCCGAGTTGCATAGGGAGCGTTAGGCGCAATCCACGGCTGCCTCTAGTGTGGTTGGAGAGGATTAGGGATTGCGGTCAGCAGAGTTCCCACGTCTAAGAGCTCGTTCTATGTTTTTGGGTTATTGTCAGGTCACTGTATGTGCTCTGACCTCTATGTTCATTGTGGTACTGAATTACCTTATCATAACACGTGTGGCGACATGCATGTAGCGACTTTTGTGAGATGAGTTTTGTGTGGCAACATGCGTGTAGGAACTTTTTGTGTGTCGAGTTGCATGTGACAGGTTAGTGTAGCAAGTTGTGTGCAGCAAGTTTTGCGCATGGCGAGTTTTGCGCGTGGCAAGTTTTATGTGTGGTGCCTTTTGAGTATGTGCAAGTTTTGTGTGAGGCAACTTTTGCATGTGTTGCAACTTTTGTGCATGTGGCAATTTTTCCGCGTGTGCAAGTTTTGCGTGTGGCGAGTTTTCCATGAGGTGAGTTTTGCACTTGTGGCGAGTTTTGCAAGAGCCTAGTTTTTGCATGTGGCGAGTTCTGCGCGTGGCGAGTTCTGCGCGTGGCGAGTTTTGAGTGGCGACTTTTGTGTTTCAACTTTTATGTGGCGAGGTTGGTGTATTTGTGGTGAATTGTGTGCTGAGGGTAATATCTGTTCAAGCACATGGTAGTGTGTGGCGCATTTTGTGTGTGTTCATATCCCCGTATGTGGTGAGTATCCCATGTCGGGGCCCCACCTTAGCAACTGTACGGTATATACTCTTTGGCGCCATCGCTCTCATTCTTTAAGTCCCCCTTGTTCACATCTGGCAGCTGTCAATTTGCCTCCTACACTTTTCCTTTCATTTTTTCCCATTATGTAGATAGGGGCAAAATTGTTTGGTGAATTGGAACGCGCGGGGTTAAAATTTCGCCTTACAACATAGCCTATGACGCTCTCGGGGTCCAGACGTGTGACTGTGCAAAATTTTGTGTCTGTAGCTTCGACGCCTCCAACACTTTTCCTTTCACTTTTTTCCCCATTATGTACATAGGGGCAAAATTGTTTGGTGAATTGGAACGCGCGGGGTTAAAATTTCGCCTTACAACATAGGCTATGACGCTCTCGGGGTCCAGACGTGTGACTGTGAAAAATTTTGTGGCTGTAGCTGCGACGGTGCAGATGCCAATCCCGGACATACACACATACACACACACACACACACACACACACACACACACACACACACACATTCAGCTTTATATATTAGATATATGAGTTTGAGCATGTATAGGGATCCCACATATTTTCCTATTCGGTAGCGCTTCACAAGGATTTTTGATCAAGGTATGGCCAATAACAGATAGCATAAGGGAATAGTCTCTAATCCAGAGCCTACGTACGTGATATGCTATATATCTCCCTGGGCTGGACAACCTCGAAAACATTTCGGGAAGCAATGTGCATTGACCTTGTATATTCTTATTTAGGTGAGATGCCATTTCATTTCATGTGTAGTTGATTTCTGGAATCAAAGAGTTTAGGAGGCCTCTATAGATTGAGAGCCATATCTTCAACCATTTCAATCTGATAAACTGGCACAAAAGTCAGACTCCCAGCTGGTAGCATAGGTAAGGTGTCGCCCTAAATGGACCTAAAGTAATACCAGGAGCATGGGGGCTCAAATTGCGAAAACTGACCAAACTAAGGAAGTATCAAAGTGCTTTTGAGTTGTAGAGTGAAATATGTCTTTTAAGGGCAGAGTGCACTGTGGAGAAGGTGGTGAATCCTCAATAAACCTGTTCTCCATAGTTTCTATGGAGAGCTAAGTGGGCCATTACTACAAAATGGGTATGGACTAAGATAGGAAGAAAATATAATAAAGATTAGGAAGCAAACTCATTTTAATGAAGTAATTATGGGGCATCCATGACATTTGGAGTTTGGATTTCTTCTATAGGATTTAAAAATTATGCAATTGCTGATGTATACCAGTAAAATAATGTGTTTCTGGTCGATGGACGCAAGGAAAAATATTTTTATCAAAAGCCAAAATTGAAACTCGAAGGTGAAATATGCGTCGACGATGCAGTGCCCCCCTCAGTGACTCCTGATCGCAGTGGCCAAAGGTAATATACTACAGCTTACATAGACACTTTAATGTAGACATTTATTATCCATGACTGAACGATAAAGCTCAAGCCAGTATTTTTCTTTATAGCCGAGTGTTTATTATTGTAACCCTGATTTGGATTGTTATCAAGGGGCATGTGAGCAACAGTGGGGACATATTTATTCTTATTATCTTTTCTAATTACAATGTTGAAATGTGTGGTGACTCAATTTTTGTTAATAGTTTTATGAAAACATTGTTGACTAATTGCTGCAAGTCATTATACTTACCATCACTATGTCATGTAACATACCACTACGTCATTCTCCTTCTCGGTCACATAGACCTTATATAGCATGGATTTGTGTTTTAGGTCATTTTCCTGTTACAACACAGATGATGGTACGACTAAGTGGAAACCAGACAGAATGGGATGTCGTTGCAGACAGTTGTGGCAGCCACCAACAGCTTTAACAGCAAAGAATAACAGAACCACAAATTATCTGGTCACCTTTTTGATTTCTTACAAAGACATGGTGTTTGATAAAAAAAGTCTAAAATTTTGACTCACCAGATCACAGTAACAATTTCCAATTATGTAGTTGTAGGGGCTGTGATATTGATCCTTTAAGATGTTTTGTTTAATGTGATACTGCTACACTATCTGGTGTATTATCACGCTGTATTTTCTGGTACTGCTACACGTACAAGTATATTACCAGCTGTGCATAAGAGTATTGCTACACCTGAAATGTAATACTCTGTACATACATATATTATTGGTTACATGTTTTGTACCATTATTGTTGATGGGGAAAGTGAGTTCACTAGTAGTATCCTAAGATGGCCACTAGATGGGGGCATTATTAGTGGGATATTAATAGTTAATTGTAGGAGGGACATGGTGGGATAAGTAGTGAGGTTTTCCTGGGTTTAGGCAGTTAGGGCCGAGGCACCCGTGTGGAACATAGGGCTGGCTAGCCCAGGACAACACCGTGCCCCGTAATATTGGTTAGAAGAGTGGGCCCAGGAGTCAGTATCCAGGGGGACAGAGTACAGAATGAAGCACAGCAACACCAGAGATAGCGGTGCAGTATAAGTGGGACTGAAGTGCTACGAGAAGAAGGTTAAGCAGAACAGGAGCAAGGTATCCAAGATGTGGCAGATTTTTGCGTGGGCCACTATTCTAAGGACTGGGGTGAAGTGGCAGAGAATACCCCCACAAGAAGCAGGAATTATGGGCATTGAGGACACTGAGGGACCAGAGGAAATGAACTGTCCCGGTGACAGGCTTAGCGGCAGAGAGAAGAGGCAAGGGAAAGCGTTGCCAATTGTTATGATTGACTGTGCCCTGGATAATGCTGTGTTAAGTAAAGAAGTTGAAGTTAAAGTGAAGCCGGACTGTGACTCTTTAATTGCGGAGCCGTCTGTAGAGAATACACTCTAGTGTCGGAAGACCACAGATAACACAGACAAGCAGCACTGAGGTACTTAGAGAAGGGAGGGGGCCAGGGGGTGATACATGGGTTACTGTCAGCCATGAGAGCAGCCCTGGCCCCAGCTTCCTACATAGTATCCAGTCATTCTGCTTGGCTCAAACAAACCTCTTTTTTCCAGTTCTCAGCACTGCAGTAGCTTTTTTTTGCAGCAAATAAACCATAAATGCCTGCTTCTCAAAGTCTCCCCTGGACAGTTGATGTTGGGGTGCCATCTGTGCATTGTATATGATGCCACAGGGTTTATGAAAATCTTTTCAACTCCAATAACTGACTCTGATATTTTCTTTTGCTCTGACTAAAAAAAAATTACTTCTAATTTAATTTAATTACGCATGAATTTTGCACAAAATGAGCATGAAATTACATACAAGAGAGAGGAGCAAGAAAAATCTTTATTGTAGCCAAAAATGTACACAACATTATATAAAAATGAGTTGAACATTCATTCTGCAACTTTATTGGAAATTAATTCTTGCACCTTTTCCTTTTTTCTTCAAAGCTTCTCTTGATACATTTTTTTTCTATAGAAGACCGTCGGATCTTGCCTGTGAAGCATCCAGCAGTACTGTCCTCCATTATGTTCACATTCCTACTACCTTAGTATCTTCTCCCCATCTCCTTAATATGCTGATGAAATCTTTCTCCTTGTTCTTGGCTAACAGCACCAAGGTTTTCAGGAAAGTAGTCCAAATGGGAATGTAATAAATGTACGGTAACTTGAAATTCATCAGACAACTCAAAGCTTTGAAACATTTCTGTATGTTCTCCACAATAGACTTAAATCTTGGATGTTTCTTGTCTTCACAACTTCCTTAAAAGAATCCCAAGCTCTTTTTTCAACAGCTTTTATTTTTGTTTCGAACACATCATCCTTCATCAGTTTCCAAATATCCGAACCCACAAAAATGCCTTCCTTCAGTTTTGCTTCATATAGTCCTTGAAATGCAGGTACTTTAAAAGTCTTCCCTTCTTTCAGTAGAGCTTACATAAACTGTTTTATTAGTCCAAGCTTAATGTGGAGGGGTGGCAGGAGAACTTTAGTGGGATCAGCTAAACTTCCTGCAACTACTCATATGTTATTGAGTCCAAGTTGCAAAGATGTTCTCGTTGGCCAATGTTTTTGGCTCTAATGAGTCTCATCCCGACTGTCTTATTCATACAAAAACCATTGGTGCTTTCAGGTCACCACATATTTGACCATACTTGATCCTTGTAGTTAAGTTTCCTGAGAATCAACTCTAAATTCTGTAAGATTGTAGTAGCATCGTATGCAGTGAAGAGGCAGTGACCCACAAAGTTCCAATACAAAAAGTCTCTCAAATGTGTTTCCTCACAGCATTAAAGTCCATTTCACACAAATGCATATAACTTCAGTGTATATTATCAGTGATCAGTTTACACCAGTTCATAGCAATACATATCACATGGCTTTAGATTTGCGGTCCCTAAACAGGCCAGACTTCACTTGTCCAGTTTCCCTGGGCGACCGCACGCCATATTACAGTCTCCATACACACAGCCTTATATGTTGCAGACACTACACATGCCAGCCCTCCTCTGACTAGTTCTCGTGGGTGTCCTGCATCACTGTTTCACAGTCTCTTACAGTCTCTTTACTCACACACCTGACATAGCCCAGGATATCCTCCGGATAGCAGCTGGGCACCATATCCACCTGTTTGCAATCATTACACATGCTAGTCCTCTTTCGAGCACGGGACATCCACCTTCGGGCACAGGACTGTCCACATCTGAGACCGGTACCATGAACGACTTGCATCACTGTATACGCTGCGGGTGCCAGGCTATTCAGCTTCCCTGGGTGCTCACTCCACTGGCCTGTGCCTCCATGCACTTAGCCAGCGCTCTGCAGGCCTCTGCTCTGCACAGCAGCACACACCAGACTGACACTGATATGGACCTCGCACACCTGACACACCCATACCTCGTACTGCAGGGCTTTTAATACACACAAACCTGTGGCCTTCAGCCTTATGGAAAACCCGGATCGGAAATCTGTTACTCCCATGCACACCTATGGACTTCATCCGTTTGCATGCACATTCTGGGGGGGGGGGGGGCGCAAACAGAGCCCCCCTAGCTGTTACAGAGGCCACAGCCTCACAATTCTCATAATGTTCCTTCAAGTGTACAGAATGCCGTACAGGCACTGAAACCCACTTGCTGCCATTGTGTAGTAGCACAGCTTTCAGACTCTTTTTTGGATGAATCAATAAAGAGACTCCACTCGCTCACATTGTACTCAATGTTACATTTTTCCAGCAGCCCAGGGACATTACTGCAATACACTAGAGCACTGTCTTGAGAAAAGTATGGAATGAATTCAATTTCTCAGCTTCTGTAGCATGAAAAGCAGGTACCAGGAGCTAGCAGGTTCTTTTCCTTTAGTCTGGAGCCTAAATGTTCTGCAGAATGTTTAGGAAGGTCCAAGTCCCCGACTGCATCATTTAATTTGAGCTATGAAAAAAGCTGTGGCTCATTGTAACTTGCGTGACAGTTTTCATCAGAATCCTGCTCTTCATGTTCTGAATCTTCTGAATCAGGTGTATGTTTAAGTTTTTTTCAGAGGTAGAAGAACATATTTTCTTGTACTGTGAAGCACAGGGAGAATCGCTGATGGGAAGTCTTGGTGTATCATTTCCTTGTTATTTTTAAAGTTGAATCCTTGCAAATTGTACATAAAAAAGTAACAGTTATCACTATGATTTTGCGGTTCACTCCAGATCATAGGCACGCCAAAACGAAGTCTGTAATGTTCACTTAACTGTTTTGTCACTACAAAACAACTGAAAATGTAGCCAAAGTTTTTGGGTGAATTATGACCCTCCCTTGTTGCCATTTCGATTACGTTGTTGAAAACATAAGCTTAATCCACCTCAACCACTATATACATACTGAAAGGAATTGTGGTAAGCACACCACCACACTGGCATGAACTCTGTAACTCTGTCTAAAAATCTACCTTTGTTCCCAATATCAACAAATCATAGTGCAGCTTTCAGTTCTTATACTGCTTAGGTAAATGAAAGCTGTGCTCTGATTGGTTGCTATGGACACCACCACACTGTTATGAACTGTGACTAAAAACAATGTTTTTACTGCCCCATCACAGTTCAGTTTTCATTTTTTATAGAAGAACAGGTGTGTCCAGTGAATGGTGAGGGTAAAAATTAACTTTTAATAAACATTGAATAAAAAATCATCCATGTATATGGTATACAGCACTAAATACACACTGGCTCAGAGCCTAACAATGATCTACGCGTTTCAACCTGGTTGTCTTAGTCATATACATGGATGATTTTTCATTCAATGTTTATTAAAAGTTAATTTTTACCCTCACCATTCGCTGGACACACCTGTTCTTCTATTGGATTCATTGTGGTGGCTTCACCCTGGTCCGTTCGAGGTATTTGGTGAATACACAGAAGGTCAAGATACAAAGACATGGTGAGCTGGCTTTTGTTTTGTATTTTTAATTTTTTATACTGCTGAGGTAAAATGAAATATATGCTATGATTGGATTCTATAGACACCTCCTCACTCTTTAGAAGCTGGGTTAACAAAATCTTCTCTGCTCACAGCAGCCAATCACAGTGCAGTATCTATTCATTTCTAACCAATCTAATGACACCAAAATAATCCACCAAAAGACATGCCAGGGGGCAGGGCCGGACTGGGACTAAAATTCAGGCCCACTTGCCACATGGTGACTGTATAATATCTTTGTACACTTGTAGGTTACAAGAAGTGAGGGGAGTGTAACGCGACTATATAACATATAATCACAGCTGTGTCCAGCATTACAGCTCGGTCCTATTTATTGCTTTTAGTTGCAGCACCAAGAAAAGCCGCTACTTTACCTACATAACTGGATCTCATAGATAATGAAGGGATTGAGATGACCAAAGGCTATGGAACCTCATTCTGATGCTCTATAAACTTTGCCTACAGCCACTTTTGGTTCCGCTGCGCAGCACGAGACCCGGTGACTCTGAAGACCGGTGATATCAGTAACATCACCACTCTTCAGATATTTTGGGTCTTGCGCTGAGCTCAGCGACTGTGACGAGCAGTATTGTTACTACCATTACCACTCTTCAGAGTCGCTGGATCTCGCCAGGTCTGGGCTAGTAGTGGGGGTGTCTGATAGACACCTCTCCATTACTTACACCAGGGATTGATGGCAGCTGACTTTACGCAGCTGATATCAACCCTAAAAATCATTACACATACCAGAATTAAATGCTTTGGCGGCTGGGAAAAGCAGTAGAGTTTGCGCTATTCCCAGGCGCCAGGTGCTAACTACAACTGTCATCATCCTTGCCTGGTCTCACTTCGAAGCATTTCTGTTGTAGTTACATGCGCTGATCTCAGGCCACTAAATGAGTGTGATACTGAAGTCATTCACTTGTTTCCCGGTCTCTTTACACCAACTGAGAAAGAATGAAGGGAACAGAAAAATCTCAATTAGATGAATCTGTCCCCATACAGTATCATTGTCATCAGCAGCACATCTACAGTTTACACCAGCGATGTGCTGCTGAGAACAAGGATTTCTGTTCCCACATAAACAATCCAATCACTCGATGAATAGGCAATATTTTGCTTGTTTAGTATAATACACCCCATAGTCCTCCATATATTATAATGTGCACCTCTGTCCTCCATATTGTTTAATACACTCCTCAATCCTCCATATAGCATAATACACTCACGTCCTCCATAAAGTATAATACACTCCTCAGTCCTCCATAAAGCATAATACACTCCTCATAGTGCTCCATAGAGTATAATGCACCGCCATAGTCATCCATGTAGTACAATTCACTTCCCATAGTATAATGCACCCCATAGTTCTTCATTTAGTATAATGTATTCCCCATAGTCCTCGATACAGTATAATGCAGCTCACATATAGTATAATGATGCCACCCCAGAGTATAATGCAGCCACCCCACAGAATATATTGTAGCCCCGACTATAATGTAACCCCCCAGAGAATATAATGCAATATAGAATAGAATATAATGTAACCCCCTCATAGAGTATGATGCAATTACCCCTCATAGAATGTAATAAATTTAATACACAGAATACATTTAACCCCTTTCTGACCTCGGACGGGATAGTACGTCTGAGGTCAGATCCCCCGCTTTGATGCAGGGCTCCGGCGGTGAGCCCGCATCAAAGCCGGGACATGTCAGCTGTTTTGAACAGCTGACATGTGCCCGCAATAGCGGCGGGTGAAATCGCGATTCACCCGCCACTATTAACTAGTTAAATGCCGCTGTCAAACGCTGACAGCGGCATTTAACCGGCGCCTCCGGACGCGCATTGCTGACCCCGTCACATGATCGGGGGTCAGCGATGCTTTTGTATAATAACCATAGAGGTCCTTGGGATAGCACACCTGCATTTCTGCTGCATAGCAGCGATCTGATGATCGCTGCTATGTAGCAGAGGCGATCGAGTGGTGCCAGCTTCTAGCCTCCCATGGAGGCTATTAAAGCATGGCAAAAGTAAAAAAAGAAAGTAAAAAAAAATGTGAAAAAAATAAAAAAATATAAAAGTTTAAATCACCCCCCTTTTGCCCCATTCAAAATAAATCAATAAAAAAACCCTCAAACCTACATATATTTGGTATTAGTATTGCTGCGTTCAAAATCGCCCGATCTATCAATAAAAAAAGGATTAACCTGATCGCTAAACAGCGTAGCGATAAAAAAATTTAAAAAGCCAGAATTACGATTTTTTGGTCGCCACGACATTGCATTAAAATAATAACGGGTGATCAAAAGAACGTATCTGCACCAAAATGGTTTAAATACGCCAGCTCGGCATGCAAAAAATAAGCCCTCAACTGACCCCAGATCATGAAAAATTGAGACGCTACCTGTATCGGAAAATGGCACAATTTTTTATTTTTTTTTTAGCAAAGTATGGAATTTTTTTTCACCACTTAGATAAAAAATAACCTAGTCATGTTAGGTGTCTATGAACTCGTAATGACCTGGAAAATCATAATGGTAGGTCAGTTTTAGCATTTAGTGAACCTAGCAAAAAAGCCAAACAAAAAACAAATGTGGAATTGCACTTTTTTTGCAATTTCACCGCACTTGGAATTTGTTTCCCATTTTCTAGTACACGACATGCTAAAACCAATGATGTCATTCAAAAGTACAACTCGTCACGCAAAAAATAAGGCCTCACATGGCCAAATTGACGGAAAAATAAAAAAGTTATGGCTCTGGGAAGGAGGGGAGTGAAAAACGAACACGGAAAAACTGAAAATCCCAAGGTCATGAAGGGGTTAATATAGAATATAATACAGCCTACCTCCCCATAGAATATAATGTAGCCCCATAAAAGAGTATAATGCAATCCTCCCTCATAGAATGTAATATAGCCCCCCATAGAATGTAATACAGCCCCCCAGAAAATGTAATACAGCCCTCCATAGAATATAATACAACCCACAATAGAATGTAATACAGCCACCCATAGAATGTAATACAGCCCCCCAGAAAATGTAATACAGCCTTCCATAGAATATAATACAACCCACAATAGAATGTAATACAGCCCCCCATAGAATGTAATACAGCCCCCATAGAATGTAATGTAGCACCCCACCAATAGCCCCACAATCCAGTTATCACTCATTGATATATTAAAAAAAACATACATTCCTCACCTCTCCTCGTGCCCCACGCTGCTCCTGGCTCAGCGGCTGCAGTCTGCCCGGCACACAGCAGGTACGTGATGATATGACATCATCGCGCACCCACAGTGTCAGAGGCAGAGTGGGGAATGATGAGAGAGGGAGCATCAGCAGACGCTCTCTCCTTCATCGTTGCATTCAACTGTATCGGCGTCATAGACGACGGTATAGTTGAATGCGGCGGCGCTGCAGGTGAGTGAGTAGGCGCTGGTGGGGGGGAGTCGGCCCAGTGGCAGAGCGTGCAGGGATTGAGCAGCTCACTACTGGCAATGTCCCTTCTGGCATTTGCCAGAAGTGCCCGATGGCCAGTCTGGCCCTGCCAGGGGGTCAAAGTATGGTGCAAGAAAAAGTCTATAGAGTTACTGTTTGTGAAAAAACTGTCTTTGATGGATTTTTTAAATATATTTTTACTGAGTTCTGCAATCTAAAGTATGTAAAACTCACCTCTTACTTTTTAAATACTTTTATCATTGCAGACCTAACATCCAATTAGACTTCATGAAAATGAACTAATTAAGTATGAAATGCTTTGATTACAAATATCTGCAAAATGGAGAGGTGAAGAAAATCTCAAAATGTTTTATTCTCCTCCACAGCCACTATTACATTAAGGTTTACAGTTCAAAATGAAGCATTTGGTGAAACATTCTCTTTAACCCCTTAACAACTGCCGATACGCCTTTTAACAGCAGCAGTTAAAGGTACTTATTCCTCAGTGTCACTTTTTAACAGAGCTGAGAAATAAGGGTATAGCGCCCCCCAGCATCACAAAATCTCCGGGGTCTCGGCTAACGGGGCTGGTTGAGACCCCGGAGAAAATGATTCTGGTAGTTTTTTTACCATACCCAGTTTTACGATCACCGTAATTGACCGAATAACGGAGACTGCAAAAAAAGTCAGATTAAACATTTATTTATCGCTTCCCTCAGATGATCTAGCATACCAGAGGAGAGAGAAATTAGGTAACAAGCCCTCCGGTACCTCCAGCATCTCCATACCCTCTGGCTTCATCCCATGGCCCTCTATGTCATCTTCCCAGAAGAAAATGGCAGGCGCATGCACAGTGCATCAGCCGATATCTGCCAGCTGGCAACAATAGGAGATATTTCCTATTGGTTCATTTTGATCACTGTGATAGACCCCCTCCCCTTTATCACCCCCTTAGTTAGGTAATAAAATATTAAAAAATGAATTTTTTTCCATTAGGGTTAGGGTTGGGGCTAGGGTTAGGGTTGGGGTTAGAGCTGTGGTTAGGGTTGGACTAGGGTTAGGGTTTGGGCTAGGGTTAGGGTTGGGGTGAGAGTTGGGGTTAGGGTTGTATTGGGGTTAGGATTGTGGTGTTGGGGCTAGGGTGATATTGGTGTTAGGGCTGTGGTTAGGATTATGGTTGGGATTACAGTTAGGGTTGGGATTAGGGTTAGGGATGTATTGGGGTTAGGGTTGTGGTTAGGGTTATGGTTGTGGTTAAGGTTGGGATTATGGTTAAGGGTGTGTTGGGGTTATGGTTGAGGTTAGGGCTGTGTTAGAGTTGGAGTTAAAATTGGGGTTCCACTGTTAAGGTACATTATGGGGTCGCCAAACGCGACATGGTGCCTACAGGGTCCTCGCCCCTCTGTATCAGTCCGTCATTGTTAGTTTGTTTACTGTATGTGATATCTGTAACTTGTATGTAACCCCTTCTCATGTACAGCACCATGGAATCAATGGTGCTATATAAATAAATAATAATAATATAATTAATTCCAGTCAATTTTGCATTCAAAAAGTAAAATGGTGTTCCCTCCCTTCTGAGCCCAAACATTGGCATTCCCCCACATACATCAGGAGAAATTGCACAACAAATTTTGTGGTCAATTTTCTCCTGCTCACCTTGTTAAAATAAAAAGTTTGGGTCTAAAGTAAATTTTTTGTGAAAAAAGTAAAATGTTCATTTTTTCCATCTCATTGCTTTAGTTGTCGTGAAGGACCTGAAGGGTTAATGAACTTCTTGAGTATGGTTTTGAGCACCTTGAGGGATGCAGTTTTTAGCATGGTGTCACTTTAGGTATTTTCTGTCATATTGACCCCTCAAACTCACTTTATACTTCTGATATAAGGCCAAAAAATTAAAAGTTTGAAAATTGCAAAATGTTCCAACATTATTGCCAAACTTCCGTTTTTTTCATAAATAAATGCAAGTCATATCTAAGAAATGTTACCACTAAAATGAAGTACAATATGTAATGAAAAAACATTCTCAGAATCAGTGGGATATGTTGAAGCGTTCCAGAGCTGTAGTCTCATAAAATGATAGTAGTCAGAATTGTAAAAATTGGCCTGGTCATTAAGGACAAAATTGGCTTAGTCACAATGGGGTTAAATCACGAATCGTGTTGGATCTATGAATTGAACACAAGAGTCCCACATGGAATGAATATCAAACATGATTTAATTTACCATTATAAATGAAAAATTAATACATTGCATTATGTTAGTATTATTTTTGTAACTGTTGGATTATTTGTATTTTAACTGTTTACTTACCATCATAGTTCTTTGTGCTTGTCCAGGATTGGAGAATCTAGATCAGGTATCTTCACAGGATATGACATAAGGCTTGTGGCAATAGTATTCAATGATTAAGGATCTCATGCCTAAACGTCTTCGCCTATGTGTCTAATCCCATGCACATGGCTGCGACTTTTCTATCTTTGGAAATTTTATATTTTTGAATAAAGGCTTTTTTTTTTTTCTTATGAGTAGTGTGACTAAAAAACAATTCTACAATGCAGCCATCTTTTACCCATTTGTGGGAAAAAAAATTATTTTATTCTACAATTGTGTACCCTGCTGAGCACTGAATTGCAAATCTGCTATTGCAGTTCTCAGAACAGTATGCCCAGCTTGTGCTTCTGGAGACACAAACCCATAAATTAGGAGGGCTCTCTTCGCTACAGAAATGCCAAACATGTGAACCCTAAATGTGGTTTAGGCGGATTGTGGGGATCAGAGGGGAGGGAGGAATTTGTACTTGGGAGGCAGAATTTGCTGGATTTCTTTTGGGGGGTGAGGAGCTATAGCACTTTTCCAGAGCCTTTGTGCTACAAGTAACGTGGAAATCCCTTAAATTTCCATTACCAGATGACAGACCTGAGTGGGAGCTTTTTGTGGACTGAGTTGAAGCTTTCATTGGGAACATTTTACAAAACATTTGGGATCACATTTATACGGCCCTGTACACTGAGCACTTACATAGGGGTTTCCATCTAAATCTCCTAATTATGTGATTCAGATGAAATACCTAAGGGATACATTCACTATAACGAAGCAGAAGGAGTTACTGGAATCCATCTGGACTCTGTTTAGTGGTGTTCTTCTTTTCAGAGGTGCACAAAACTGTGGTGGTTTGCGTTTTTATGCACACCTAAAAAAGGCCACCGTTGGATCATAGGCCAGACGACGTCCACAGTGCCTCCAGCAGCCTCATTATAGGGAATCTTCTGCTGAGGATTCCATCTGAATAACATATTTCAGAGATTTACACAGAAAGTCCGGTGTAAGAGGTCAGGGTAGAATGCGTATATGTGAGTAGAGCCTTTCTGGGATCTTTGGGAGGCAAAATGAACAAATCAACAGCAGGTGAAGAAATGGTTTTATTTATTTTGTACACCATTCCTCGTGCGGTATAAGTGATTAGGCAACTTTATTCTTCGGGTCAGTGTGATTACAGCGATACAAGATTAAGGTCGGTTTCACACGTCAGTGGCTCCGGTACGTGTAGTGACAGTTTTCTCACGTACCGGAGACACTGACACACGTAGACCCATTCAAATGAATGGGTCTATATACACGTCTCCGTGTTTTCACGGACCGTGTGTCCGTGTTGAAAACACGGAGACATGTCCGCTTTTCTCCGGCAGCATGGTCCGCAAAGTGTCCCGCACACGTGCACACGGAGAACAGCGTGCACTCTCCTCCGTGTGCACGTACCACCGAAGGAGAAACAGCGCTACAGTTAAGCGCTGTCCCTTGCATGTGGTGCGGAAACCGGCTTTCATCCCTTCTGTCCTGCTTGGCTGAAAGCAGCGCTTGCAGGAGAGAAGGGATGAAAAATCAAGGTTTTTTTTGTGGAAAATAAAGTTTGGGGTTATCTCCCGCCTTCCACCCCTCCCCACCCCCCACGTGCCCGCCCCTTGGCAGAGAAATCCCCATCCCTTCATTCCTGCAAGCGCTGCTTTCAGCCGAGCAGGACAGAAGGGATGAATGCTGGCTTCAGCACCACACGCAAAGGACAGCGCTGTCTCTCCTGCACGGTCCGCGTGGTCCTCAGGCGGCACACGGGCGACACACGGCTGCCGCGCGTGTGCCACACTGATGTGCCACATGAGCACATGGACACACGGACACGGATAACTCCGGTACCGATTTCTCCGTTACCGGAATTCTCTGGACGTGTGAGGCTGGCGTAATATAGTTTTTTATGCTTGGCTGCTGTCACACTTAAAGATGCTTTAAAAAAAAAAAAGTTTAGCTTCTCCATATTTTGAGAGCTATAATTTTTCCATATTCCTGTCGACAGTCATGTGAAGGCTTGTTTGTTTGTGGGACGAGTTCACATTTTTATTGCTATCATTTTTGGGCACATGACATTTTTTGATCACTTTCTATTCCAAATTTTGTGAGGCAGAATGAACAAAAACCAGCAACTCAGGATTTTTTTTTATGCCATTCCGTGTATGGTAAAATTGATAAGGCAACTTTATTCTTTGGGTACGATTACAGCGATACCACATTTATGTTGTGTTTTTTTGTTTTGCCGCTTTTACACAATAAAACTATTTTATATAAAATATAATTATTTCTGCACCGCTTTATTCTGTTTGGTGGCTTGTTTTTGCAGAACAAAATGCCATTTTAAGCTATACCATTTACCAAATGTCTGCAGTGAAACAATAAGTGAAAAATTTTAAAGGGGTCTGAATACAGTGTACCCACTGTAGATCATGAACTGCGCATGATTTACCTAACTTGCTAGAGCGCTCACCGAAACACTAAGAGGACTTAGAAATCCTCTAAAAATTTTTAAAAAAACAAAACACCAGAACAAAGGTAGAGAAGATGCTTACCTGCCCAGGCCTCCAAACAAATGCACTATCAGGGTGCAGTAGACCCAAATAAAGATGGCAGTATCACAGGTGCAGCAATACTGATGAAACAACCACTTTCATTCTAGTGTGTGGCTGTTTGGTATATAGTGCACAAAAAATGATATAAATCTGTATGTGGCGTTGTTCATATCAGGTGATGCAGAGCATCTGGTTTACAGCCTATTAGTGATGCCTATACTTTTAGATCAGGCGGGCTGCCCAGTGCTAACCAAAAGTATCATGTGTGAACAGAGGCCACGGTTTACAGAGCCATCTGGGCACAACTGCACCCTGAAGGTTAAGAAAGTGCAAAAAACACATATCAATATATGTGAGGTATTAGTAGATATTGTGGCCAAAATATAGAAGCTCGCAAGTCGCAACCCACATCAAGGGTCCCAACATTTGCGAGTCCTATCACTAAACAACAACAAAAAAAGAGCTTACCGACACACTAAGGGGACTTTATATGCAAATTGCCTTTTCAGAGAAAAAGAGGACTTAAACGGAACCTGTCACCCCTAAAATCAAAGATGAGCTAAACCCACCAGCATCAGGGGCTTATCTACAGCATTCTGGAATGCTGTAGATAAGCCCCCGATGTATCCTGAAAGATGAGAAAAAGAGGTTAGATTATACTCACCTGGGGGGACAGTCCGATCCAATGGAAGTCGTGGTCCGGGGCCTCCCATCTTCATAAGATGACATTCTCTTCTTGCCTTCATGCTGCGGCTCCGGCACAGGCGTACTTTGTCTGCCCTGTTGAGTGCAGAGCAAAGTACTGCAGTGCGCAGGTGCCAGGCCTCTCTGACCTTTCCCAGTGCCTGCGCACTGCAGTACTTTGCTCTGCCCTCAACAGGGCAGACAAAGTACACCTGCGCTGGAGCCACAGCGTGAAGACAAGAAGAGGATCTCATCGTAAGAAGATGGGAGGCCGCGGACCGGACCACGGCGCCCATCAGACCGGACCGCAGCGGGACCGCCCCTTTCAGGATACATTGGGGGCTTATCTACAGCATTACAGAATGCTGTAGATAAGCCCCTGATGCCGGAGGGCTTAGCTCACCTTCAGTTTTGGGGGTGACAGGTTCCCTTTAAACTCTATAGCGCCACCTGTTGGTAGTAGCGATCCTACAAGTCACAATCATCCCTTTAACGAGTCATGCAATATGACTTAGGATAAAAGCCAAATCAGTATCTCAATTCGTAGACACAGTGTTTCGGGCTGTTGGCCCTCGTCAGTGCAAAGCATGAGAACTAAATTGGCTAGGTGAGAGGCTCAGTTAGTTCTCATGCTTCGCACTGACGAGGGCCAACAGCCTAAAACACTGTGTCTGTGAACTGAGATACTGATTTGTCTTTTATCCTAAGTCATATTGCATGACTCGTTAAAGGGTTGATTGTGACTTGTAGGATCGCTACTTCCAACAGGTGGCGCTATAGAGTTAAAGTCCTCTTTTTCTCTGAAGAGGCATTTTGCATATTAAATTTCCCAGAGGAGCATTGCACGGCGAATAAGCCTCCTTACCTTGACAAGCCAGAGCCAGTATGTCACTTTCCACAAGGAGAAACCTTACCCCTAAGAGTACTTAGAAATCCTCCCTCCCCCTAAATAAAACACCAGAAAAAAAGCAGAGATGCTTACCTGCCCAGGCCTCCAAGCAAATGATGTTTGGTATATTAGTGCACAAAAATGATAAAAATCTGTATGCGGCATTGTTCACATCAGGTGATGCAGAGCATCTGCCTTACGGCCAGTGACGCCTGATGTGAACAACGCCGCATACAGATTTTTATCATTTTTTGTGCACTATATACCAAACAGCCACACACTAGATTGAAAGTGGTTGTTTCATCGGTATTGCTGCACCTGTGTTATTGCCATCTTTAATTGGGTCCACTGTACCCTGATAGTGCATTTGTTTGGATACCTGGGCAGGTAAGCATCTCTGCCTTTTTTTCTTGTGTTTTTTTAAAATAACTTGCTAGAGCCTGGTGACCTGGAGGTTGTCATGATGACATCAGATCACATGGAAAATATCGGCCCCTCGTGATGACGTTGAGGGGGTGCTGATCGAAGAGCAGAGGGAGCCCCCTCACTATGCCTGCTTTCTAAATGGTGCAATCGATATTGATCGCAGCATTAAGAGGGTTAAACTGCCGGGCATCACTCCTAGCAGTGAGTTCCAAGTGTCAGCTGTCATGTCAGCTGAACACCCGGTGGCGATCGTGCGCACAGCTCCTGTGTGTGCAAAATCGCCTGGATGTATCCATACCTCCAAGGTCGGTAAGTACTTAACAATCTGGTTGTATGGATACGTCCACGGTCGTGAAGGGGTTAATTAAAAAATACCTGAACCTGTAAATCTCATGAGATTTTTAAGTGGGATTTGTGTGACAAATCTAGAAATAAGTTGGATAAGTTGTATATGGGATGAAAGAAAGCTACGTATAAATTACAAACAAGATAAGTAAAAAACAAGAATGTGCTTGACGCGTTTACACACAGTAGTTAAAACTGAGACTGTTGGGTGACTTACATTTGGTTGATGCATTAGTAACTGTAGAGAGCCTTCATCTTTTTTTCTCTTTGTGCAACATTCCTCCAAAAAAATTATTAAAAATTTATCGAAACTCAGTGTAGCTCTATTGACTTCAATTGTCACCTTAGAGATGCTGTCACGGCATGGCTATTGTTCAACAAAATGTTTGTAGCCATATTGTGGTGAATCTTTACAGGCTACTTATGATTGTATAAATTATTATAGTGTTTACAGAATATTTTAAGCCTTTTCATTATTTTGCCCATGATTATGACCCATGTGATCTCCAGTAATGACCTTTAGGCCTCTTTTCCATTTGCGAGAAACACGTCCGTGTTTCGCTTTGAAAACCAAGCTGTGGCGCCGGCACTCCAGAGCGGAGTGTGCGGCTCCATGTGTTGCTATGCGGCCGCATGCTCCGCTCCAAAGTGCCGGCACCACAGCTTGGTTTTCACATGAGAGACACGGACGTGTTTCTCGCAAATGGAAAAGAGGCCTTATACAAAGTACAGTGTCTACACTATACCTACAATTATTAGGCAATTACTGTTTCTCATGATTTATTGTACTGATTATTTTACTGAATACATGGCTTTATATTACGGTTTGTAATTATTAGACAATTAGATAACGGTTATTTTTCTTCACTAGATAATTAAAGAGCATCTGTCACAAAAAAAGCTGTTTTTCCTCTGTCTGTGAAGCAATCATAATGAAATCATGTTATAAAAATATTTTTCTCTATGTGAATGTGATTTCATTCAAGCAATTTACTGCAGCTAACCTGAATGTTATTTATGAAGTTTAACAAAATATTAGCAAACAATTTTTTAAGTATTCTGTCCTTGTCTAATTATCTTAGAATGCAGAATTTTATTGGCTGATTTGGGGTTCATGTGCCTTTGCTTAATGGACAGAATCTGAGCATCCAGTGCTGTTTAAAGGGGTTGTTCACTACAAGGAATCTAAATGGTTACTAACGTTAAAATAAAAACTCCTACTGCATACTCCCATTCCATGCTGTCACAACCGAAGCCCCTACTTCCTCTTGATTGCTTATATGTCAAAAGACGGGGATAGTAATGCCAGCACGGATCAGGCCCAAGGTTCACATGACATAACAATATCACGTCAGCTTTGGGAAAGTGGGCGCCAACACAGCTGGAATGGCGCTACCACGGCATGTGATTGTAGGTTTTTTATTTTAATGGGGGCAAACAATGAGCTTGAGATGGGATTGTCGAGAAAGGCTCAGTGTGAGCCGAAACGTCGCACAGAGATGTGGGTTTGAAATAAACTACACATGTTTTCACCTTGAAAAGGACTTGGAGTGCTGCCTTCTTTTTTCTATTTTGGTATACAATTTGGGTGAATGAGTGGACCATTCTACCCAGGACGCCAGGCACCCACCGGTCAGCATTGTGCTGTTCCAATTTTTTTCTCTATATACATATATATACAGTATATATATGCATCCTGGGTCCCCATATATATGCATCCTGGTCCCCCATATATACCCATCCTGGCTCCCCAATATATATCCATCCTAGCTCCCAATATATATCCATCCTGGCTCCCCATATGTATGCATCCTGGACCCACATATATATGCATCCTAGCCCCACATATATATGCATCCTGGTCCCTTGTCCTGGCCCTCATATATCCATCCTGCTCCCCATATATATGCATCTTGACTCTACCATATATCCATCCTGGCTCCACCATATATATTCATCCTTGTCCTGCCCCCCATATATCCCTCCTGGGCCCCCATATATATCCATTCTAGCCCCCCATATATATGCATCCTGTTCTATTGTCCTGCCCCCTGTAAGATTGTGCTTACTGCATGTGTTGGGCGACACTCGTTTGGCACGCGATTCAAGCACACGAGCACGGTTTTTCGTTTAAACACAGTCTATGCGGTTTATTAAAGTGTCATAAACCGGGTTATGAACAGTTCACTATATACATTTCATTGAACACAATAGGCACCAACCGGTGACATTAACTTGCAGCTTTATCTTAGACACTTCATGTACGGCTTTGTCTCACAGACACTAAACATGCTGGACCTCACTTTATCCAGTTACCATGGGTGTCCGTATGCTGAACAGTTCATCAATGTCCCTAGTCATATAGCGCACATGACATTGGGTAGAGGGCTCTAACACATGCTGAACCTCACTTCGTTCAGTTACCGAGGGAGACCACACAGTTCATAGAATATCACAAGCACCAACAGTCAATCGTAGCTTATGGGAGCCCCTGCTCCACCTACTGACTCCTCGTCTGTCCTTTCTCCTGGGGAAACTGCTTTACGGGTTCACCAACTTGCCTGGCCGACACACATCAGTCAGTTCAGAGTTACCGAAGGATGGTAGCTTCTCCACACAGACCATCCAGGTGCACAGTCTCTCAGGTGCTCCAGGAAGACTCCACTCACAGGAGCTTCCGACACAGACCATCCAGGACCCCAGTTTCACTGTGCGCTATTCAGAATGTTCATCCCACCTGGGACCGTCTAACACACTGGTATGTGCTCTTCAGGATTCCTACTCCCAGGACATCCAACACAGGTTGTGCTCTTCCGGAAGCCTACTCCCAGGTCTTCCAACACAGGTTACTCAGTGCGCTAGTCAGGACGTCCGTCTCTACTGGGGACCGTCCAGCACACAGGCATGTAACCTGATCGGGTGCTATTCAGGACATCTGTCCAACACCCCAGGCCACCAGGTCCAAAGACCCACCATGTGCTCTTCAGGGAGACGACAGTCCCAACACCAAGGCTCTCCAGGACCTTCCAGCATAGACCATTCAGGTCCACACTCAGCAACCATGTGACCCACACCCTGGTCACATTATGAAGCTGAAACCACTCCCACAGGTGGGAGTGTGTGTGTGGCTAATAAGACCCGTCCATCTCTCCTAACTAGCCTAGTAAGTCTCCCTTTACAACTATACAAACACTTGTGGGACTACAGGTCCCAGAACAACAACATTACATCAGACTTACCATGCAGACTCCCTCTGCGACACATTTCGCCACTTATAATTCTGCCAGTCACTGTTTCACCACCATTATAACAACAGATACGCCTCCATGCATATCCCGAGGAGCACACACAGCGCCCCCTAGCTGCCACAGGGGTCACTGCATCACACCCCCCACAAATCCACCTGGCCCCCATATATCTATCCTAGGCCCCCATATACTGTATATGCATCCTGTCGCTACCATATATCCATCCTGGCTTCCCATTTATATGCATACTGGCTCTCCCATATATCTGCATCCTGTTCCCTTGTCCTGCCCCCCATATATCGATCCTGGCCCCTCATATACTGTATATGCATTGTCGCTCTACCATATATCCATCCTGGTTGCCCATATATCTGCCTCCTGGCCCCCCATACATATGCATCCTGGTCCTTTGTCTTGCCCTTCCATATATATCCTGGCCCCATATGTGTCCATCCTGGCCCCTCACATGTATCCATCCTAGTCCTTTGTTCTGCCGCCCCCCTTATATCCATCCCGGTCCTTTTTTCCTGCCCCCATATATCTATCCTGCAGCCCCCTTATATCCATCCTGGTCCTTTTTTTCTGACCCCATATATCCATCCTGCTGCCCCCCTTATATGCATCCTGGTCCTTTTATCCTGCCCCCATATATCCATTCTACAGCCCCCCTATATCCATCCTGGTCCTTATTCCTGCCCCTCATATATCCATCCTGCAGCCCCCTCATATCCATCTATCCATCTTGGTCTTTTTTTCCTGCCCCCATATATCCATCCTGCTGCCCCTTATATCCATCCTGGTCCTTATTTCCTGCCCCCCATAAATCCAACCTGCTGCCGCCCCTTTCCCCCCCCCCCCTTATATCCTTATATCCTTATATCCATCCTTGTCCTTTTTTCCTGCTTTTCCCCCCAATTTATCCATCCTGCCGCCCCTTTATGTTTATCCTGGTCCTTTTTTGGCTGCCCCCCCCCCCCAATTATCCATCGTGCTGCCCCCTCTTATATCCATTCTGGTCCTTTTTTCCTGCTCGCCCCCCCCCCCCCATTTATCCATACTGGCCCCTTATACTGGCTTCATGGAGTCACAGAGAGAGAGACAGAGAGACAGACAGACAGAGAGACACAGACAGATAGACAGACAGAGAGACAGACAGACAGAAGATTCCTCTTACCTTCCTGTGCTCCCGGCGGCGGCATCCTCCTCCTCTCTGCAGGTTGGCACGCATAGTAAAATGGCCGCTGACCTAGCAGAGGCTGGCGGCTGATGTGCACCAATCACATGTGGGGCATGACACTGACGTCATACGTCTGTGACGACGGGCGCACAATTGACAGCTACTATTGGACGTGCGCCACAGCGTTTCAGGTAATGAGCGCTGTGTGAGCGCACCATCGCCCCTGCACTTTCTCTGTCTGCGCTTTTAAAGGACCCGTGCCCCTAAAAACCGCAGACTTTTTTTTTCATTCTTTCTTCTTCTCCTCTCCTGCCCCCAGAGACAAGGGCCCACCGGGGATTTCACCGATACCCTGCCAGGCCAGTCCGACTCTGATCCCACCTCTCTGCAGCCCCTCCAGCAAAGTTGAGAACATGTGGGGAACACGTGAGCAATGCGCTTGAGAGCCAAGTACCATCTGAGATGGATTTTGTTGATAATCTCTAAATGTTTTTGCAGGCTGAGGATTTAGTAGACCATGTCATTCCTAATTGTCATTGTTCATGTATTTCTCCCATCTAGACATGTATTGATGTTTGGTCTGGTCCGGCAGGGAGCATAATGTGTTGTAGGCAATTGTGATACCTTTCTGGCATCCTTTTTTCTTCAAAATGAAGGATAGGATATCAGAAGGCGGGCTTTGCATCAAGATCTTAGGGCAGGAGGCTAAAAGACTTCATAAATGTATATACTAGAAATAGAAATGTTGAGGGAGAGTAAATGATTCTGATAGGTCCTCAAAGGATCTTAGTTCTCTTCCCATAGTAACTGATTGCAAGTTGGGAATGCCATGATCATCCCAACTGAGAAGTAAGAGAATGGAATGATGAAGTCGATGCATTTAAAAGATCATCTGGATAAGGGTATATGCTCTACTTTTTGGGATACCAGATCCTTCCAGACCTTCAATGTGTTGTTTATGCTTGGTAGGATATATGTGCGAGAGCTCCAACACATATATTCTGCCTCCAATAGCAACCTAGTTGACTGCCCCTTACCTAGTGACTTTTCCATATGGACCCATCAGAGGGTAGAGTTAGGATCCCATCACTCTCTCAAAGAATCGATTATGCATGTTTTGTAGTAAAAATGCACATTCTGAAATCCCAGGCCCCCCTCCCTCATTTTATAATATAACATAGAACTATGTACTCTGGCCTTCTTACCTGCCCAAATAAAGTTTAACAACAGCGACTGAATTTCATCAAGGAGTTTCCTTGGTATGGACAGTGGTATGCAGCGTAGGACATATAGCATTTTGGGTAGGAAAGTCATTTTAATAGTTTTTCAGGCATGCCATCCAAGAGATATCCAGCTTACCTACTCTACTTAGTTCTGGTCTAAGGGTGTTTAACAGGGAAGTTATAATTCTAGAGACTAGGTTTTGAGACGGGGATGTAAGCTCTATGTCCAAATATAGAATGCTATCTTTAACCCACATAAATGAGAATAACTTTTTAAGTCTATCGGTTAAAGTTGGAGGCAAGAGATTGGGAGTATCATTGATTTTGTCACGTTCAATTTATATAGTGAGAGCTTAAAAAAGTTGGATAGAATATTCATCAGGGATTGGAGGGAGTTAACAGGTTGTGAGCATGAGATTATGACATCATCGGCATATAGGCCTATGGGATGTTCTGATCCTCCTATATTCCTTTTATTGCCGCGCATGTCTGAATTTTCCCTGCCAGTGGCTCCATAATCTAGGCAAATATTGTAGGTGACAGTGGGCATCCTTGATGGGTCCCGTTTGTGATGGAGAAATTGTCAGAAATGAACCCAGCCGCAGAGACTCTTGCTTTGGGAGAGGTATACAGAGCCATTTTGGCACTTTTGATATAGCCTGAGAGAGCAAATTCGGCAAGGACTGCCTCCAGATATCCCCAATGTACCCGATCAAATGCTTTTTCTGCATTTAGTGCAAGAAGCACACTGGGGACCCTGGAAACCTCTGCTATATGCATTACATTTAGAATGCGTCGGGTCACATCCCTAGCTTGCCTCCCTGGAACAAAGCCCATTTGATCCGGTACCACTAGCTGAGGGAGAACTGTATTAACCCCTTACCGGCATCGGACGTACTATACCGTCCGATGCCGGCTCCCCTGCTTTGATGCAGGGCTCCGCGGTGAGCCCGCACCAAAGCCGGGACATGTCAGCTGTTTTGAACAGCTGACATGTGCCCGTAATAGGCGCGGGCAGAATCGCGATCTGCCCGCACCTATTAACTAGTTAAATGCCGCTGTCAAACGCAGACAGCGGCATTTAACTACCGCTTCCGGCCGGGCGGCCGGAAATGACGTTATCGCCGACCCCCGTCACATGTCCGGGGGTCGGCGATGCGTCTCCATTGTAGCCATAGAGGTCCTTGAGACCTCTATGGTTACTGATTGCCCGTCGCTGTGAGCGCCACCCTGTGGTCGGCGCTCACAGCACACGTGCAATTCTGCTACATAGCAGCGATCAGCAGATCGCTGCTATGTAGCAGAGCCGATCGGCTTGTGCCTGCTTCTAGCCTCTCATGGAGGCTATTGAAGCATGGCAAAAGTTAAAAAAAAAGTTTAAAAAAATGTGAAAAAAATAAAAAAAACATAAAAGTTTAAATCACTCCCCTTTCGCCCCAATCAAAATAAATCAATAAAAAAAATATCAAATCTACGCATATTTGGTATCGCCGCGCTCAGAATTGCCCGATCTATCAAATAAAAAAAAGTATTAACCTGATCGCTAAACAGCGTAGCGGGAAAAAAACTCGAAACGCCAGAATTACGTTTTTTTGGTCGCCGCGACATTGCATTAAAATGCAATTACGGGCGATCAAAAGAACGTATCTGCACCGAAATGCTATCATTAAAAACGTCATCTCGGCACGCAAAAAATAAGCCCTCAACCGACCCCAGATCACGAAAAATGGAGACGCTACGAGTATCGGAAAATGGCGCAATTTTTTTTTTTTTTTTTTTAGCAAAGTTTGGAATTTTTTTTCACCACTTAGATAAAAAATAACCTAGTCATGTTTGGTGTCTATGAACTCGTAATGACCTGGAGAATCATAATGGCAGGTCATTTTTAGCATTTAGTGAACCTAGCAAAAAAGCCAAACAAAAAACCAATGTGGGATTGCACTTTTTTTGCAATTTCACCGCACTTGGAATTTTTTTCCCGTTTTCTAGTACACGACATGCTAAAACCAATTATGTCGTTCAAAAGTACAACTCGTCCCGCAAAAAATAAGCCCTCACATGGCCAAATTGACGGAAAAATAAAAAAGTTATGGCTCTGGGAAGGAGGGGAGCGAAAAACGAACACGGAAAAACGAAAAATCCCCTGGTCATGAAGGGGTTAATTATCTGGGCAAGGAGTTTCGAATAAATTTTAATGTCGCAATTAAGAAGCGAGATTGGTCTAAAGTTTTCTGGTTTATTGGGAGGTTTGCCTGGCTTGGGCAGAGTTATTATGGTTGCTTCTAATTACTGAGGGTCAATTTTATCAGATTCCTTCCAACTCAGGAAAAGTCTCCGCAAATATGGAGCGAGAGTATCAGCAAGGAATTTGTTGTAATCATTTGGGAGACCATCTGGACCGGGGCAGATTGCAATTTAGAAGCTTTAATTGCGGTGACAATTTCACTATGCTGGAAAGGAGCATTATGCGATTCTAATTGGGAGTCAGTAACAACAATGGAGATTAAGGTCTAGGTGTAAATTATATAGGCGAGAGTAGTATTCCGCAAAGCAATTGCTGATCTTATTGGGGTCACAAATCTTCGAGCCTCTTGAATCGATATCCAGCCAATTTTTTAAATGCTTTTTTTGAGTGTTAGATAATATCACAGAAATGTACCCCAGATCACAGAATAGTGTATGGGTGAGAAATATAATCCAGCTAATTTTTTTTACACTTTCTTTGAGTGTTAAATATCACAGAAATGTACCAAAGAGCACATAAAACTGTATCGCTGAGAAATTTAAGCCTGCAAAACAATGTTATGCTTGTTTTCAGTTTTATAGATCACAAAAATGTACCACAGACCATGGAATAGTGTATGGGTGAGAAATGTTCTCCAGCTAATTTTGTTACTGTTTTTCTGGAGTGTTAGGTATCACAGAAATGTACCCCAGAACCACGTAATACTGTATGGGTGACAAACTTAACCCTGCAAAATTTGTAAATGCTTTTCGGAGTATTATACAGTGGGGCAAAAAAGTATTTAGTCAGTCAGCAATAGTGCAAGTTCCACCACTTAAAAAGATGAGAGGCGTCTGTAATTTACATCATAGGTAGACCTCAACTATGGGAGACAAACTGAGAAAAAAAAAATCCACAAAATCACATTGTCTGTTTTTTTAACATTTTATTTGCATAATATGGTGGAAAATAAGTATTTGGTCAGAAACAAAATTTCATCTCAATACTTTGTAATATATCCTTTGTTGGAAATGACAGAGGTCAAACGTTTTCTGTAAGTCTTCACAAGGTTGCCATACACTGTTGTTGGTATGTTGGCCCATTCCTCCATGCAGATCTCCTCTAGAGCAGTGATGTTTTTGGCTTTTCGCTTGGCAACACGGACTTTCATCTCCCTCCAAAGGTTTTCTATAGGGTTGAGATCTGGAGACTGGCTAGGCCACTCCAGAACCTTGAAATGCTTCTTACGAAGCCACTCCTTCATTGCCCTGGCGGTGTGCTTTGGATCATTGTCATGTTGAAAGACCCAGCCACGTTTCATCTTCAATGCCCTTGCTGATGGAAGGAGGTTTGCACTCAAAATCTCACGATACATGGCCCCATTCATTCTTTCATGTACCCGGATCAGTCGTCCTGGCCCCTTTGCAGAGAAACAGCCCCAAAGCATGATGTTTCCACCACCATGCTTTACAGTAGGTATGGTGTTTGATGGATGCAACTCAGTATTCTTTTTCCTCCAAACACGACAAGTTGTGTTTCTACCAAACAGTTCCAGTTTGGTTTCATCAGACCATAGGACATTCTCCCAAAACTCCTCTGGATCATCCAAATGCTCTCTAGCAAACTTCAGACGGGCCCGGACATGTACACGTCTGGCACTGCAGGATCTGAGTCCATGGTGGCGTAGTGTGTTACTTATGGTAGGCCTTGTTACATTGGTCCCAGCTCTCTGCAGTTCATTCACTAGGTCCCCCCGCGTGGTTCTGGTATTTTTGCTCACCGTTCTTGTGATCATTCTGACCCCACGGGGTGGGATTTTGCGTGGAGCCCCAGATCGAGGGAGATTATCAGTGGTCTTGTATGTCTTCCATTTTCTAATTATTGCTCCCACTGTTGATTTCTTCACTCCAAGCTGGTTGGCTATTGCAGATTCAGTCTTCCCAGCCTGGTGCAGGGCTACAATTTTGTTTCTGGTGTCCTTTGACAGCTCTTTGGTCTTCACCATAGTGGAGTTTGGAGTCAGACTGTTTGAGGGTGTGCACAGGTGTCTTTTTATACTGATAACAAGTTTAAACAGGTGCCATTACTACAGGTAATGAGTGGAGGAAAGAGGAGACTCTTAAAGAAGAAGTTACAGGTCTGTGAGAGCCAGAAATCTTGATTGTTTGTTTCTGATCAAATACTTATTTTCCACCATAATATGCAAAAAAAATGATAAAAAAACAGACAATTTGATTTTCTGGATTTTTTTTTCTCAGTTTGTCTCCCATAGTTGAGTTCTACCTATGATGTAAATTACAGACGCCTCTCATCTTTTTAAGTGGTGGAACTTGCACTATTGCTGACTGACTAAATACTTTTTTGCCCCACTGTATATAAAGAAAAATGTACTACTATACATAGAATAGTGTATGGTTAAGAAATTTAATCCAGGAACATTTTTTAATGATTTGTTTGCGTGTTATATAGCACAAAAAAGTAACAAACAGCATGTGATACTCGAAGGATCAAAATATATACAATTTTTTCACCCCCACCTCCAAAAAAATGCAGCTATAAATTTGGCAACGAACTGCACAGCTCTAATCTCTGTCTGCTGATTATATTTAGCTATTCTCCCTGTTCCTGTGACTCTCTCTCCCTCCCTGGGCTAAATGCAGATTGCATGTGATACAAACCGCAAAACAAAAGATTAGCCCTTAGAAAGGCTGTTAGTATGATGGCTCAGCTTCAGCACCAGTATCAAAACTATACACAGCCAAGCACTCTCTCCCTCCAACATGAAGTGTCACACAGCTGTGCAATGGCGTCAGTGTGTCGAACTGGGTGGCACCTGTTCTATTATAACACCTGATGATGTCACACCGCCAGCCAATCACAGTAATGCCGCAACCAAGATGATTACGGTATTACAGTGATGCACAGGCAATCCCCGCATGCTTATTGGCTGTGTAACAGGCACCAAAAATGTGAGGCGGAAATTCGAGTTTATCATAGATCACCAAACAATACTCACCGAATGACAAGTGCATCCATTCACCATGATACTCGACTGATAACTGGGCATCACAGAGCGCATTCACATATCCCTATTACACTAAATTTTAGTAGTGTTATGGCATCCATGGTGCCACTAAGACATAACAGTACCTACTGTTGCCATCAGCTTAGAAGCCACCTGTACGGGGCATAAGAACCAAATGCGCCTCTCATTACTGATTTGGAAATATTGCTCTTGGTTTTATTCGCATATGAGGTTTATCCACAGAGAAGATTTGCCATTGGTCATTTGCACACAGTAAATGGTGGAAGACTGTGCAGTTATACAACATTAAAAATAGAATTTACGATGAAAATAAATAACTATTTTCCCTATTGTGTGCCAATAAATAGGTATTTCTTTGTGTCCACATGCCTTAGGTATATTTTTGGCATTTTTAATAGGTATATTTTGGCATTTTTAAATGCCCATCAGTGCTTCAATGAAAAAACCTAAAACTTTTTTTAAGGGACTTAGCAAGAAAATAATTATTTTATAAGTAAGGGATGAAGAAAATAAAGCAGCAGAGAGGATTACGGTTAGCCCTGAGGTCACAGTTGCAGAACGATTCTATATATATATATATAATGGCATGTGACCCAGTTCTATTAGCCCTGAGATAAATAGATAGAGCACCGTGGAGTGGACTGGAAAAGCTTTGGCAAAGTTTCATTTCTACACACACATTATATTGTTAAAACTGCTATATTTCATAAGTTTATAGCTTCATTCTAACATATAAAACACCAATATTTCAGTGCTTCATTTAATTGGAGATTTTCACGTAAATCTAAAATATAAAAAAGTTAGAACATATTGCAAAGATATGCCTTTTCAATTGCTATAGACATTAGATGAAATGTTTTCCAGGCACCTCTCTAAATAAAGAACTAGCCGGCGCTTAAGTGGTTTTTAATAACGAGATGATTTTGTTTAGGGCTATTTGTAATCTTCATATTTCATTTGCCGTTTGCTTGTTCAAGAACAGCTAATATCAATATATATGTATACACATATCTCTAGCATTTGGGCAAAAAATCATTACTACAATTAGAAGCTAGGCGATAATTTAAATGTTGCGGAAACATAAAATGGATAACAGTTATGAAATCATTAGAAATCTGAGCATAACCTTTACATTAGCAATAAATGGCATTGTAACATTTGTAATATTATTTATTATGGATATGGTAAAATCAGATAAAAGGATATTCTGAGGTTCTAGTTATTATGAATGTATTTATTAGTGAAAATGCAGTCTTTCTGTAATGCCTGACAATTAATCAGGCGCTTTGGCTTTTTTTCCACTTTCATGATTATAAAAACAGTTATAGTTTCTATATAGTACAATATAGAAAAGACAAGTAATATCCTGTATCCTTGTAATCGTAGATGTGATTTGATGCAAATTATCAATTCTTTGTGTTGTTTTCTATTGCTTCACTTACTCTATAAGCAACAGTGCTCAATAGATAGTTATCTAATACTCGGCAATTAAAACTTAACTTTTACTGAATATAAATAATAAAAGAACTGGTAGATCTCCAGCAGATAAAACAGCTGTCCAGTAAGTGATACATCACTGGAATCAGGCTCTCTGCCCCTACATCAAGCAGCTCTCAGATGCCGCAGTAAGAGCGTGCTACAGATTTCTTTATGACAGAAAAAAAGACTGGCACATCCAAACTAGTGTGAATAGGTGCATACCAGGAGCAGCTACCTCCATATACAATATACAAAAAAAGGTTGCACTCTATCGTGCCAAAACAAATATGAAATACATGAAATATGAACAGCAAAATTGCTTTTTGAACATTAGAAAAAAATTTTTTGAGACGCTTAGCACAGAATTTGGCCAAATAGTGTGAGCCCATCAACCATCGTCAAGGTGGTCTCACCATCTGGTTTTTAATTACATCTATTCACACTTGGTTCCGGCCAACCCATATGTAGGCTTTGCTGAGAGAGGTGTTCATATTCACCCAAGCATGCAGACATTAGCCTTCGGTAAGTGTTCATATTTGGACAGGGAGGTCAGGTACCCATCAGTTTTTTAATGAGACCACCTTGACGATGGTTGATGGGCTCACACTATTTGGCCAAATTCTGTGCTAAGCGTCTCAAAAAATGTTTTCTTAATGTTCATAAAGCAGTTTTGCTATTCATATTTCATGTATTTCATATTTGACGTGTTTTGGCACGATAGAGTGCAACCTTTTTTTGTCTACAGATTTCTTTAAACAGGGCTAATTCTGTAGGAGGCTGCAGTCACCACTAGTCCATGCTGCTTTAAGGGGCCTAGTGTCTCTTGTGCCCCAAAGGAAGATGGCAATCCTAAGAATAAAATTGTGGGACCCTTGAAAGCATTTTTTCTTATGCAGGTTCATGTACTGTTATAGAATACAAATCTGTGCTTGTAAAAACTTCAGTGACGCAATAACATGCTATCATGACAGTTTCTTCGGAGCAATAATGTTTTTGAGAAAATTCTATTGAGTAAAAAATATGATAAAATATTGTAGTAAATACTTCATAAACATGTTACTTAGAGAAGTATAGTATAATCTTCACTTCTGATTCTCCTGCCTTTCAACCACTGATTATTTAGGCAGTTTCTGACTTTGGTTTCTTGCTGACATCACCTCTGCCTTTTGCATCAGAGTATATACGTCACCTCTCTGTGATAGGATACTATCTTATTGGCTTTTCCTCCCATACTATACAGTATATTTTGCTTGTGGCACATTGTCTAGATAAAATCCAATGAATCTTGATTAGACTTAAACATGCATAAGAATGAGTGTAATTGTCTAAAATGTATTTCCTAATTAATGCTAACCATAGGAATCACCCTGTGAGAATTCATATTTCTCTATAAAATGCATTAAAGGGAATCTGTCACCATGTTTTTGCTACCCCATCTGAGAACAGTTGAAGTAGGGGCAGAGACCCTGATTTCAGAGATGCATGACTGTTTGCTGCAGTTTTGATTGAACACTGTTGTATCGGTTGCAGACCTAGCAGCTCTCTGAATGCTGAGCTCTGCATAACCCCACCCACACCACTGATTGGCAGCTTATGTTGGTGTAATATAAATAAAATTATCATTTCAAATCATTACACTGTGCATAGGCAGAAAATTGCCATTAAGTAGTGGGGATCGGACTATATAATGCTTATTAATATAGAGGACTACATGGCAGTGAGCCAACTAGCCCTCTAGTGATAATCTCCTGCTGATAAAACAATGATTTTCTCAAAACTATGTTAAGCAGCCCAGTAACTGACACATTGCTGGAATCAGGGACTCTGTCTCTACATTATGCTGCTCTTATATTAGGCAGCAAAAACATGGTGACAGATTCCCTTTAACAGAAAGCGGCAGTCTGTATTAAGTCAGTGGATCAGTAGCCTGGCAGCCATGCAGAGTACACTAAAATACCCTCCACTACTCAGTATATACTGGAACTTCAGACATTTTGGATGATTAAGTGTTTTCAATGGGGAATCCCATTTATGTTTGCAGACAGTAGCAGATTAAAAATGCTGCCCTTGTGCTTGATGCACATAGATTTTTCACCACTTATTATAAGTGAGCTTTTATTGTACTGCATAAAATGTATCCATTATTTGATAGAAAATGTTTAATTGGTGGTTTATTTTCCTGTATATGTAATACTTCAACCTTGTAAACATAAAATATTCAGTCACTTGGTCTTCTCCAGGGCAGCAAATGGATGTCTGCTTCTATTTTATGAAAACTTAAAGTGCATTAATGAATAATGAAGTTATGAATGTAGCATCAATCTAAAATAAAAAAAAGATTGATCGAAGATTGATGAATTCTTTAACACGGTGGCATGTAGCTATGGCCATGTGTATTCATAGGTTGTATTATGTGTTCTGAGAGTAAATTATTACATTGTAGCTTGAAAAGATATATGCTTCCTTCAATGCTACTTATGAAAAACTGAATTTTTACTATTCATGTTAATAACCTGCAATGCAAAGTGTTCAAGGCCCAAATAAAATAACCCATTGTAACCTCTACCAAGACTTCTCGCTATGTGTAATTAAAAAATACATTTAATATTTATGGAATATTTCTGATCCCGTTATAAAAATCAGCAAATTAGTCTTCTTTGAAGGCACTTCAATTTTTTTAAGGTAAATGTATAATAATCAGATAATTATATATTGTTTGAGTAAAAAATTTTTTTACAAGTTTTGAATGGTCAATGTTTATTTTTATCTTCCTTGTCACTATTTTGTATAAAAAATTAATTCTGAAATTCTGTATTGTACAGGCAGGATTACAATATAAAGTAACACTACTATTATTAAGCTGGAGATAAAGAACACGATTCCACTATGACAAGTGGTGATGGCAAACCTTACTCCCTCTCCCTAACGGCATAATGACCTCTGCAGAGGTCACAGATTATACCTGGAACACCTCTCATATAGAAATCAATACATCAACTCCAGACACCATATTTTATGTCCATGTGATTGATTTCAACAGGGAAATACATAGAAATCATGAGACCCCATATCAGAAGTTCTAATTGGGTCAAAACAAACAAACAAACAAAAATATATACCGTATATACTCGAGTATAAGCCGAGATTTTCAGCCCATTTTTTTGGGCTGAAAGTCCCCCTCTCGGCTTATACTCGAGTCATATACCCGGGTGTCAGCAGGGGAGGGGGAGCGGGGGCTGTGTAGTTATACTTACCTGCTCCCAGCGCGGTCCCTGCAGTCCTGGCTTCTCCGGCGCTGCAGATTCTTCCTGCACTGAGCGGTCACATGGCACCGCTCATTACAGAAATGAATAGGCAGCTCCACCCCCATAGGGGAGGAGCCGCATATTCATTTCTGTAATGATCGGTGCCATGTGACCGCTCAATTACAGGAAGAAGCTGCAGCGCCGGGGAAGCCGGGACTGCAGGGACCGCGCCGCAGCAGGTAAGGGGAGCGCAGCGCTATAATTACCTGCTCCTCGCTCCGGCTCCGTCTGCAGCGTCCTCTAGCAATGACGCTCAGGTTAGAGGGCGCTGTGACGTAGTCAGTGCGCGCCCTCTGCTGAGCGTCAGTGCTGGAGACGGAGCCGCAGAGGAGCAGGTAATTATTGAAAGCGCCGGCGTCCTGAGAAGAGAGGTGAGTATGTGATTTTTTTTTTTTTTTTTATGGCAGCACCAGCAGCATTCTAAGGAGCACCTATGGGGCCATAAAGGTGCAGAGCATATAAGGGGCACAGCATTATAAGGAGCACCTATGGGGCCATAAAGGTTCAGAGCATATATGGGGCACAGCATTATAAGGAGCACCTATGGGGCCATAAAGGTGCAGAGCATATAAGGGGCACAGCATTATAAGGAGCACCTATGGGGCCATAAAGGTGCAGAGCATATAAGGGGCACAGCATTATAAGGAGCACCTATGGGGCCATAATGAAAGGTGCAGAGCATATATGGGGCACAGCATTATAAGGAGCACCTATGGGGCCATAAAGGTGCAGAGCATATATGGGGCACAGCATTATAAGGAGCATCTATGGGGCCATAAAGGTGCAGAGCATATATGGGGCACAGCATTATAAGGAGCACCTATGGGGCCATAATGAAAGGTGCAGAGCATATAAGGGGCACAGCATTATAAGGAGCACCTATGGGGCCATAAAGGTGCAGAGCATATAAGGGGCACAGCATTATAAGGAGCACCTATGGGGCCATAATGAAAGGTGCAGAGCATATATGGGGCACAGCATTATAAGGAGCATCTATGGGGCCATAAAGGTGCAGAGCATATATGGGGCACAGCATTATAAGGAGCACCTATGGGGCCATAAAGGTGCAGAGCATATAAGGGGCACAGCATTATAAGGAGCACCTATGGGGCCATAAAGGTGCAGAGCATATATGGGGCACAGCATTCTAAGGAGCACCTATGGGGCCATAAAGGTGCAGAGCATATAAGGGGCACAGCATTATAAGGAGCACCTATGGGGCCATAAAGGTGCAGAGCATATAAGGGGCACAGCATTATAAGGAGCACCTATGGGGCCATATAGGTGCAGAGCATATAAGGGGCACAGCATTATAAGGAGCACCTATGGGGCCATAAAGGTGCAGAGCATATATGGGGCACAGCATTCTAAGGAGCACCTATGGGGCCATAAAGGTGCAGAGCATATAAGGGGCACAGCATTATAAGGAGCACCTATGGGGCCATAAAGGTGCAGAGCATATATGGGGCACAGCATTATAAGGAGCATCTATGGGGCCATAAAGGTGCAGAGCATATATGGGGCACAGCATTATAAGGAGCACCTATGGGGCCATAAAGGTGCAGATCATATATGGCACAGCATTATAAGGAGCACCTATGGGGCCATAAAGGTGCAGAGCATAAATGGGGCACAGCATTCTAAGGAGCACCTATGGGGCCATAAAGGTGCAGAGCATATATGGGGCACAGCATTATAAGGAGCACCTATGGGGCCATAAAGGTGCAGAGCATAAATGGGGCACAGCATTCTAAGGAGCACCTATGGGGCCATAAAGGTGCAGAGCATATAAGGGGCACAGCATTATAAGGAGCACCTATGGGGCCATAATGAAAGGTGCAGAGCATATATGGGGCACAGCATTATAAGGAGCATCTATGGGGCCATAAAGGTGCAGAGCATATATGGGGCACAGCATTATAAGGAGCACCTATGGGGCCATAAAGGTGCAGAGCATATAAGGGGCACAGCATTATAAGGAGCACCTATGGGGCCATAAAGGTGCAGAGCATATAAGGGGCACAGCATTATAAGGAGCACCTATGGGGCCATAAAGGTGCAGAGCATATAAGGGGCACAGCATTATAAGGAGCACCTATGGGGCCATAAAGGTGCAGAGCATATAAGGGGCACAGCATTATAAGGAGCACCTATGGGGCCATAAAGGTGCAGAGCATATATGGGGCACAGCATTCTAAGGAGCACCTATGGGGCCATAAACGTGCAGAGCATATAAGGGGCACAGCATTATAAGGAGCACCTATGGGGCCATAAAGGTGCAGAGCATATATGGGGCACAGCATTATAAGGAGCACCTATGGGGCCATAAAGGTGCAGAGCATATATGGGGCACAGCATTATAAGGAGCATCTATGGGGCCATAAAGGTGCAGAGCATATATGGGGCACAGCATTATAAGGAGCACCTATGGGGCCATAAAGGTGCAGAGCATATAAGGGGCACAGCATTATAAGGAGCATCTATGGGGCCATAAAGGTGCAGAGCATATATGGGGCACAGCATTATAGGGAGCACCTATGGGGCCATAAAGGTGCAGAGCATATAAGGGGCACAGCATTATAAGGAGCATCTATGGGGCCATAAAGGTGCAGAGCATATATGGGGCACAGCATTATAAGGAGCATCTATGGGGCCATAAAGGTGCAGAGCATATATGGGGCACAGCATTATAAGGAGCACCTATGGGGCCATAAAGGTGCAGAGCATATATGGGGCACAGCATTATAAGGAGCACCTATGGGGCCATAAAGGTGCAGAGCATATATGGGGCACAGCATTATAAGGAGCACCTATGGGGCCATAAAGGTGCAGAGCATATATGGGGCACAGCATTATAAGGAGCACCTATGGGGCCATAAAGGTGCAGAGCATAAATGGGGCACAGCATTATAAGGAGCACCTATGGGGCCATAAAGGTGCAGAGCATATATGGGGCACAGCATTATAAGGAGCACCTATGGGGCCATAAAGGTGCAGAGCATATAAGGGGCACAGCATTATAAGGAGCACCTATGGGGCCATAAAGGTGCAGAGCATATAAGGGGCACAGCATTATAAGGAGCACCTATGGGGCCATAAAGGTGCAGAGCATATATGGGGCACAGCATTATAAGGAGCACCTATGGGGCCATAAAGGTGCAGAGCATATAAGGGGCACAGCATTATAAGGAGCATCTATGGGGCCATAAAGGTGCAGAGCATATATGGGGCACAGCATTATAAGGAGCATCTATGGGGCCATAAAGGTGCAGAGCATATATGGGGCACAGCATTATAAGGAGCACCTATGGGGCCATAAAGGTGCAGAGCATATATGGGGCACAGCATTATAAGGAGCACCTATGGGGCCATAAAGGTGCAGAGCATATAAGGGGCACAGCATTATAAGGAGCATCTATGGGGCCATAAAGGTGCAGAGCATATATGGGGCACAGCATTATAAGGAGCATCTATGGGGCCATAAAGGTGCAGAGCATATATGGGGCACAGCATTATAAGGAGCACCTATGGGGCCATAAAGGTGCAGAGCATATAAGGGGCACAGCATTATAAGGAGCACCTATGGGGCCATAAAGGTGCAGAGCATATAAGGGGCACAGCATTATAAGGAGCATCTATGGGGCCATAAAGGTGCAGAGCATAAATGGGGCACAGCATTATAAGGAGCACCTATGGGGCCATAAAGGTGCAGAGCATATAAGGGGCACAGCATTATAAGGAGCACCTATGGGGCCATAAAGGTGCAGAGCATATATGGGGCACAGCATTATAAGGAGCATCTATGGGGCCATAAAGGTGCAGAGCATATATGGGGCACAGCATTATAAGGAGCACCTATGGGGCCATAAAGGTGCAGAGCATATATGGGGCACAGCATTATAAGGAGCACCTATGGGGCCATAAAGGTGCAGAGCATATATGGGGCACAGCATTATAAGGAGCACCTATGGGGCCATAAAGGTGCAGAGCATATATGGGGCACAGCATTATAAGGAGCACCTATGGGGCCATAAAGGTGCAGAGCATAAATGGGGCACAGCATTATAAGGAGCACCTATGGGGCCATAAAGGTGCAGAGCATATATGGGGCACAGCATTATAAGGAGCACCTATGGGGCCATAAAGGTGCAGAGCATATATGGGGCACAGCATTATAAGGAGCACCTATGGGGCACAGCATTATAAGGAGCACCTATGGGGCCATAAAGGTGCAGAGCATATATGGGGCACAGCATTATAAGGAGCATCTATGGGGCCATAATCAACGGTGCAGAGCATTCTATATAGCACAGTTGTATATGGAGCATCTATGGGGCAATAATGAACGGTATGGAGCATCTATTTTTATTTTTGAAATTCACCGGTAAATGCTGCATTTTCTACCCTAGGCTTATACTCGAGTCAATAAGTTTTCCCAGTTTTTTGTGGCAAAATTAGGGGGGTCGGCTTATACTCGGGTCGGCTTATACTCGAGTATATACGGTATATATATATATATATATATATTCGGTGGGGTCACAGAAGAACATATCTCACAACTTTGCAACCCTTACAAAATAATTTTTCTCCTATTGAAATCTACTTGATTTCCCCTAAAATGTATGATGCCTACAGAAGTGTCAGCCACACACAGTATGAGAACACCACAGTGAATGCCTCCACAGTACCCTTCCCAACTAAGTATGATATCCCATCTGTGACCCCAACACAATCTTCCACACAATATGATGTACTCTACACAGCTCTCCATACAGTATAATGGCCCCAACACAAGCATCCACACAGTTTGATGGCCCCATCACATCCCTCTATACAGTATGATAGCCTCAATACAACCATCCACACTGTATAATGGACCCCACACAAACCTACACACTGTATGCTTGTTTGCATCCAGTATAATGGCCTCCACATAGTCTTCCAAACAGTATAATAGCCCCCGCATAGCCCTCCAAATACTCTAATGGCCTCCATATGGACCTGCAATATAATAATGGCCTCCAGATAGAACTCCATTTAGTATATTGGGCCCCACATAGCCCTCCAAATAGTATAATGCCCCTCTCATTGTCTTTCATCTACTATATAATTGTCTAAGGGTCACTTCCGTCTTTCTGTCTTTCCTTCTTTCTGTCACGGATATTCATTGGTCGTGGCCTCTGTCTGTCATGGAAATCCAAGTCGCTGATTGGTCATGGCAAAACAGCCACGACCATTCAGTGACGGGCACAGTCCGGAAGAAAATGGCCGCTCCTTACTCCCCGCAGTCAGTGCCCGGCGCCCGCATACTCCCCTCCAGTCACTGCTCAAACAGGGTTAATGCCGGTGGTAACGGACCGCGTTATGCCGCGTGTAACGCACTCTGTAACCGCTGCTATTAACCCTGTGTGTCCCCAACTTTTTACTATTGATGCTGCCTGTGCAGCATCAATAGTAAAAAAATGTAATGTTAAAAATAATAAAAAAACAAAAAACCTGCTATTCTCACCCTCCGTAGTCCACTGAGCCGCACGTGCCTGCCGTCATCTTCCGTTCCCGGCGATGCATTGCGAAATTACCCAGAAGACTTAGCGGTCTCGCGAGACCGCTAAGTCATCTGGGTAATTTCGCAATGCATCCTGGGAACGGAAGATGGTGGCAGCTGCGCGTGTATCGCCAGAGCTTCGCTGGATCCCAGGGGTGAGTATATAACTATTTTTTATTTTAATTATTTTTTTAACAGGGATATGGTGCCCACACTGCTGTATACTACGTGGGCTGTGTTAGATACCGCGTGGCTGCTATATACTACATAGGCAGTGTTATATACTATGTGGGCAGTGTTATATACTCCGTGGGCTGTGCAATATATTATGTGGCCACTGTTATATACTGCGTGGGCAGTGTTATATACTACGTGGCTGCTATATACTGCGTGGGCAGTGTTATATACTACATGGCTGCTATATACTGCGTGGGCTGTGTGATATACTCCGTGGGCTGTGCTATATACTGCATGGGCTGTGCTATATATCACGTGGCCACTGTTATATACTGATTGGGCAGTGTTATGCACTACGTGGCTGCTATATACTGCGTGTGCAGTGTTATATACTACGTGGCTGCTATATACTGCATAGGCTGTGCTATATATTACGTGGCCAGTGTTATATAATGCATGGCCTGTGTTATATACTACGTCGCTTGTGTTATATACTGCGTGGCTGCTATATACTGTGTGGGCTGTGTTATATAGTACGTGGCTGTGTTATATACTGCGTGGCCACTGTTATATATAGCGTGGCCTGTATTAACGCATCGGTATTCTACAATATGTATGTATATAGCAGCCACATAGTATATGGCACAGGCCACATAGTATTTTTCTGCTATATACTACATGGCTCCTATATACTACGTGGCCTGTGCTATATACTATGTGGCTGCTATATACATAAATAAATACATATTCTAGAATACCCGATGCGTTAGAATCGGCCACCATCTAGTATAGTATAATGGCCCTCTCAATGTACAACATGTTCCAAATTATTATGCAAATGATATTTTTCTCGGATTTTCCTAAATGGTCCGTGCAAATGACAGTCAGTCTAATAAAAGTTATCACCCGTTAGAGTATATATTGAATTTTATTGAAGAAACCTCTCAATAATAACAGTATAATCTCCAAAATGAATAAAAACTCAAAATGCACTGTTCCAAATTATTAAGCACAGTAGAATTTCTAAACATTTGATTTGTTTTAAAGAACTGAAAATGCTCATTTGTTGAATTTGCAGCATTAGGAGGTCACATTCACTGAACAAAAAAGCTATTTAACTCCAAAACATCCTAACAGGCCAAGTTACATGTTAACATAGGAACCCTTCTTTGATATCACCTTCACAATTCTTGCATCCATTGAACTTGTGAGTTTTTGGAGAGTTTCTGCTTGTATTTCTTTGCATGAAGTCAGAATAGCCTCCCAGAGCTGCTGTTTTGATGTGAACTGCCTCCCACCCTCATAGATATTTTGCTTGATGATACTCCAAAGGTTCTCTATAGGGTTGAGGTCAGGGGAAGATGGTGGCCACACCATGAGTTTATCTCCTTTTATGCCCATAGCAGCCAATGACTCAGAGGCAGGGGCGTAACTACCACGGTCGCAGCAGTCGCCACTGTGACTGGGCCCGGGGGAGTCAGGGGCCCGGCAGGTCAGATGCATGCCGACATCAGCAAAAAGTTAAAAACTGTTGCCGCACAGGTGATTCCTCCCGCACTGCAAAAGACAGACCTGCCCTCCACCTGACCTGTCGGGCGCACACATCAACTCAGCAGCCGACACCTCTACTGTTAGAAAGGAAGAGCTGAAGGACCTGTGGTGACGTAATCATAGGTCCTTCACCATTTATCAGCTCCGCCTCCTGATCACATGACGATGACATCACCACAGGTCCTTCAGCTCTCAGCAGCAGCTCAGTCCTGGTTGTGTGCAGCTCGTGTTCTCTGGTATCAGCCAGCAGCAGATTTCCGGTTCCTGCTGTTCCGGTGAGATGTGTGTTCAGATGGGGCAGAATGTTTGTTCAGATGGGGCAGAATGTGGAGTCAAATGGGGCAGAATTTGGAGACAGATGGGGCAGAATGTGGAGTCAGATGGGGCAGAATGTGGAGTCAGATGGGGCAGAATGTGGAGTCAGATGGGACAGAATGTGGAGTCAGATGGGGCAGAATGTGGAGTCAGATGGGGCAGAATGTGGAGTCAGATACGGCAGAACGTGGAGTCAGATGGGGCAGAATGTGGAGTCAGATGGGGCAGAATGTGGAGACAGATGGGGCAGAATGTGGAGTCAGATGGGGAAGAATGTGGAGTCAGATGGGGAAGAATGTGGAGACAGATAGGGCAGAATGTGGAATCAAATGGGGCCGAATCTGGAGTCAGATGGGGCAGAATGTGGAGTCAGATGGGGCAGAATGTGGAGTCAAATGGGGTAGAATGTGGAGTCAGATGGGGCAGAATGTGGAGACAGATGGGGAAGAATGTGGAGTCAGATGGGGCAGAATGTGGAGGTAGATGGGTCAGAATGTAGAGTCAGATGGGTCAGAATGTGGAGTCAGATGGGGCAGAATGTGGAGGTAGATGGGTCAGAATGTAGAGTTAGATGGGTCAGAATGTGGAGTCAGATGGGGCAGAATATGGAGACAGATGGGGCAGAATGTGGAGTCAGATGGGTCAGAATGTGGAGTCAGATGGGGCAGAATGTGAAGACAGATGGGTCAGAATGTGGAGTCAGATGGGGCAGAATGTGGAGACAGATGGGTCAGAATGTGGAGTCAGATGGGTCAGAATGTGGAGTCAGATGGGGCAGAATATGGAGACAGATGGGGCAGAATGTGGAGACAGATGGGATGAAACGGATGAAATGTGTGGCCATCTGGCTCAATCCGGCGCTAATACAACTCTTTGAGAAATAAAACTGATCCGGCGAAAAAAAACGGATCCGTTTTTTCAAAACTCGCCGGATTGTGCCTGACAGCAAAAACCTGATGTGTGAAAGTAGCCTAACTATCCATATATCTATCTACTGTACATCTATCTATCTATCTATCTATCTATCTATCTATCTATCTATCTATCTATCTATCTATCTCATTCCTTCTATCTATCTATCTATCTATCTATCTATCTATCTATCTATCTATCTATCTGTCTATCTGTCTATCTATGTGTGTAATGGAGTGTGGGTTGGACAAATGTAAAAGAGGAGGTTGGGCAAGACATGACATCACAAATCTTTTTTTTTTGTTCAATTAATACATCTTTATTTAGCTTTCAAAAATGCATACAAAACGCATCAAAACCGCAGAAAAAAACGCACTAAAACCGCGCAAAAAATGCATAAAAACGCACCTGTGCTTTCTGCCAAGAGCTGCGGATTGAAATCCGCAGGAAAATCTGCAACGTGTGCACATACCCTTAGCAGGAAAAACAAAGCATAAACTAAAAGTGTTTTGGTTCTTTTTTTTATTGTGTTTTTCCTATGCGTTAGTATGGGTAAAATATGTAGCAAAGATGCTAAAAGCATTGACATGCTTCAAATATAAATCTGCTTCAAGTCTGCAAGGAAAATAAAAGCAAAGTGTACATGAGCCTATAGGAACCATATTCACTGGGAAACCCTTAAGGTTTTCTGACAAATTTATGCAGAAAATATGCAACGGAAATGTAACAAAACCACAACCTGTGCACAGATCTGAAAACTATTCTGAAAACAGCACAACAGCTCAGAAAAAATGGCTGTCTCTATATGTCTCCACAAACAATTTCTACAAACTGAAAATAAAAAACTTTTCTGTAAAAGATTACTATTGGGTTTTAATTAGCAAAAAGAAAATAAAGGTGATGCATTCCCTTTAAAACTGTGAACAACAGTAGGGAACCTGTCACCACTTTTCTGTCCTACCAGCTAAAAATATCATTTTATTCAGTGTCAGCTATGCATCCTCTAAATACTTATGTAACACCCTGACTCCCCATGTATCACCCATAAAAGCCTTTCATATTTCTCCCTTGATGTATGCTAATAGGGTCCGTCCGGTCTGATGGGTGTGGCTTCGATTCACTCACTCCACCCCTCTGGGTGCCCGAAAAGGACAAAGCATACTGTGCTGGTGTGAGAAACAATTTGACTGCTCGGGCACAATATCTGACAGCAACCAGCGTCATCCATGTCAAGGACTGTGTGCAGCAGCCGAGGAGAGGGGTGGAGTGAATGAACCAAAGCCACACCCATCGGACCGGATGGACCCTATTAGCATACATCGCAGGAGAAATATAAAACTTTTTTTATGGGTTATACATGGGGAGTCAGGGTGTTACATAAGTATTTCAGGAATGCATAGCTGACACTGAATAAATTGATATTTTTAGCTGGTAGGACAGAAAAGCAGTGACAGGTTCCCTTTAAAGAAACAAGAACCCATGGGCACAGAAGGCATCTACCTATAGATAATGTCTATTAACTTAACCTTAAAGTATAATACACTATGTACTTATATGTAATTTATTGGTACTTATGTGCTGATAAGCCCCACAGTGCTATGTGGATCAGAACATAAATGTCAGAAAGGAGAGAGAGGAAGACTGGAAATAGGTCTAGATGTTGTGAGACGTATACGGAAATGTTTTGCTTTATTTTGTAATTGCAGACAAATGTTGACACTGTATATCAGAGGTCCCCAACTCCAGTCCTCAAGGCCCACCAACAGGTCATGTTTTCAGGATTTCCTTAGTCTTGCCCAGGTAATAATTGCATCACCTGTGCAATGCAAAGGAAATCCTGAAAACATGACCTGTTGGTGGGCCTTGAGGACTGGAGTTGGGGACCTCTGCTGTATATGACAATAATCTATTGTTCCCGGCAATCTGTCTTGATGTGTATCTAGTACTTGGCTTATACTTACAGTTTCAATCACATAAAGCTTTTCATGTTTTTGTTCCTGGACTACAACAAGGTTCATGCAACTCAACTTTTAACTGTATTCCTTCTCAAAAAAGGTTCTAAATTTGGCATATGGTCACAGGAAGAATGCTGCAAATTGTGAACACTGTGCTAAAGATGATACGCTTAAACGGTATATACCAAGATTAAATGTTACCTACTATCCATAGGGGCCTCTTCTTCAGATCAATGGGCGCCCCAGCAGTCAGATCACCAGCAACTGGGAAAGTATCAGCTATCCTATGGATAAGGGTTGACTTGTAATCTTGATACATACCACAGATTATAATAATATGCTAGGGTCCAAATAATAATAAACTATCGCACTTCAAGTAGACATGTAAACCAAAATTTCGGACTTACATTATTGTTTGCCGAAAGAAGCAATATTTACATCCACCACATCTGTAGCAACCTTTGACTTTAGTGTCTAGCCACGTATGGTTAGTGGGGGTAGGGGAGACAAAATGGCTGTGGACTACTCTGTCTCTCAGGGACCTGCCTCTCCTGAAAGTGATCTGGGGGGATGGGGCAATAACGTTCTTTAGGTCCTCATCCATTTGCAGGATGGACCAGTGCCGTTGTATAATTTCTCGCAGTTCCCTTGCTCCATTAGAATATCTGGTAATGAATCTGATTGTTTCACCATTTTCCTCTCTCTCTTGTGTCGAGGGATTGAGTAGGTCTCCTCTATCTTTACTGCTTGCGGACTTGCAGGCTTCCCTAAGAATTTTATCGGGATAGCCGCGTTCACTAAAGCGTCCCCTCAATTCTTTCGCTTGTTGTATAAAATTACCCTGGTCGGAGCAATTCCTCCGTACTCGTAAGTACTGACTTTTGGGGATGCCTTTCCTGAGTGGGGCTGGATGGTTCGATTCCCATCTCAGGAGTGAGTTAGATGCTGTCGGTTATTGCCCCATCCCCCCAGATCAAAGGTTGCTACAGATGTGGTGGATGTAAATATTGCGACTCTATCCAGCAAGGGAAAACGTTTACGAGCAATGTGACAGGCAACATCTTCACGATCAATCACTTTATAAGCTGTAAAACAAAAGGAGTAATCTATAAAATGACATGCAAATGCGGCATGGAATACATTGGAAAAACTTCTAGAGAGTTGAGGAGAAGAGTAGGAGAGCATCATAGAGACACCATCAACCGTAGAGATACTTCCGTAGCCAACCACATCAATAATATGCATGGAGGAAATCTGAAGATGGTGAATTTTGTAGGGATAGACAGAGTACCCAAGACAAAAAGAGGAGGAAACTGGGATAGGAGTATCCTACAAAGAGAAACTAAATGGATTTTTCGTCTACAGACCGTTAGTCCAAAAGGACTAAACGAACAGATGAACTTTTCTTCCTTCCTATAAGTTCAGGATATGATAGGGACTTGTAGCAGGGATAGCCGTCGTTGAGTGGGGGCGCCACTGCGCAGGTCTAGGGTGCCAACCTCCGCGGTAGGTAGGGTGCACTCTGAGATAAGGGACGCATAGGGTGCACAATGGCTAGTGTCACCCTTTCTATCTTTCCAGTAATCTATCCACGAGAGGTTTGTTGTGTCCTATATGCATACAAAACAATAGATTGGATGCTCTCTCTCGTTCCGCCATCGCTCCATCATTCCGTTTTTTTTGCGATTTCTTTTTATTATAAAAAATCTTTTTTTCACTAGGGTAGCTCTTCTTCATGTCCATAAAGGTTCAATATAAAATTAAGGTGGAATTAGGGATTAATTTAACACCTGTACATGTCCATAATAAAAGCCAGGTGGTAAAGTATCCACCCTTTGTCTTCACGCAACCAAAGCTGCACACTTTTGGCTGAAGGTATCCATTATACACAGGCCTAGAGTGCGGTACGGTTAGCCTACAAACTACACACTCACTAGCAAGTACGTTGTCTTGAACAGAGTGAATTTCGCTTGAAGGACGCATGCGCAAAGATCTAGTGAGCGGTGAGTCTCTTGGCCGCTACAAATGACGTCAGCGGTTCACGTCTGGACCGCTTGCGTTCCAGCGACCAGCGTGACATAGCCACAGGTGACGCATGCGCTATGGAACCCAGAAATGATGAGTTCCGGCGTCCGGAAGCATGGCGCTACAGTGCATAAAAGGCAGGTAACTAAGGGAGCGTGTGTACTCTGCTCAACTTAAAATGTCACGATCCCCTGAAGAGTCAGTATGATGAAACGCATCGGGAAGACATTAAGAACCGGCCAATAACATAATAAGGAAGAGGGCCGGTGATAAGTATACTTATACTGAAGAGTGGCTTAGAATGACGTATTGCCTACTAAGATAAGTATACGCTATTTTTGCAGACCGATTCTCTTATCCGCTGTATGATACCATGCCATTATGTCTGGAGGCATTGTTGTATTCATAGTGATGAGGGGCAGTAGTCTGCGGTTAATATGAGTTGTTACCGTTCTAAAGTGATTAGATATCTATCAGCCCACTAATTGAACCCATGCCAGTAATTCTTGAAGGGCATTGATGCATTCTAAATATATAGGGGCAAGATTTCTTCACTAATGAGATTTTGTTAATGGTACACTCCATTTGAGTACAGTATATACACACCACTGATGTCATATTATCTATATGGATACAGCTCTATGATAATATTGGTTTGAAGTACATTACGGACTTAAAAGTTTATAGTGTTTGCCAGAAAGATTATATAGTCACACTGGAATGCCCGTGTATGTACATGACAGATGGTACCCTGATATGATAGGGTTAATCTTTTCAGGAATAACTGTGTTTTATAAGGGTTGTAAGAGCAATAACGGATATTTAAATACAACCCCATATAGTTATTCCCTGATATATCCTCAGTGGTAGTGACGGGTTCTCTAGTACCCTGCATTCTTTCTTTTATTAGTTTTTTTCTGGTTGTTTTTCACTTTTTGCACTTTGCACTTTTACACTATGTCCTGTGTGTATGACTACATGTAGTTATTTTTTAACTAAAAATTTAGTAAAGGTTAAGTTTTAATATACTTTGGGTATCCATTGCTTATATCTACTTATTTCTTGTTGGACCCTATTAAAGGCTTTGGCTTACTTAACGAAAATGAGAAATGGTCAAAATAACAAAAAAATGCATTGCTTGCAGACCTCAAATAATGCAAAAAAAAAGAGTTCATAACCATTTAGAAACAACAATACTAATGTTTAAACTCAGGAAGAGTTCAGAAATCAATATTTTGTGGAATAAAAAATGATTTTAAATCACAGCTTTCATGCGTCTTGGCATGCTTTCCACCAGTCTTTCACACTGCTTTTGGGTGACCTTATGCCACTCCTGGTACAAAAATTTAAGCAGTTCTTTGTCTGATGGCTTGTGACTATCCATCTTCCTCTTGTTTACATTCCAGAAGTTTCCAATGGGGTTCAGGTCTGGAGATTGGGCTGGCCATGACAGGGATTTGATGTGGTGGTCCTTCATCCACACCTTGATTGACCTAGCTTAATTCATACGTCATTCGCAAAGATTAACCTGCCCAATTCCAGCCTTGCTGAAGCATCCCCAGATCATCACTGAACTTCCACCAAATTTTACAGTGGGTGCAAGACACTGTGGCTTGTATCCTTCTCCTGGTCTCTGTCTAACCATTAGACGACCAGGTGTTGGGCAAAGCTGAAAATTAGACTCATCAGAGAAGATTACCTTACTCCAGTCCTCTATGGTCCAATCCTTATGGTCTTTGGCAAACTTCAGCCTGGCTCTCCTTTGCTTCTCATTGATGAAAAGCTTTTTTCTAGCTTTACATGACTTGAGCCCTGCCTCTAGAAGCTTGTTATGAACTGCTCTTGCTGCTCACTTCACCCCAGCTTCCATTTTCCATTACTTTTGTGGGTCGCTTGATGTCATCCTGAGGTTGCTGAGTGACATTCAAATGAGACGACTGTCATCCCAGTCAGTGGAGAGTCATTTTCACCCTCTGTTGGTCTGTAGCTTTGTTGTCCCCAATGTCTGCTGTTTGACCTTGTTGTAATGAACTGCCATCTTAGAAACTTTAAGGATGGAGGCAACATGACACTCATTGTGTCCCTCTGCTAGTAAAGCCAGAATTGAGCCCTTCTTTTCCTCACTCAAAACTTTTATTTTCAACTCCTTTGGCATGGTTAAAAGTTATTTTTTCATTCCTATTACTTGTGGGATATTACTAGCACTTGTTTTGCCATCTAGCTTGTCCTATTGCAAGAGGATTGTGAACACATGAGCAGTGTTTTTATACTTTCCTTTGTTAAATAAGATTTGGTTCAGGTGACCATCTAAGCAGAAGCATATTTAGTAGAATGAGGTGTACTCTGGTTGGAATTCAACTGATACTGGAATGGAATGGCTGTCAGACATGTGGAGAAGCTGATTTTTATAAAACTGTGCAGTGGTCTCTTAATTTTTGGCAGAGCTGTATGTACACAATGTATGTGACCATGTTATTTTCAGGGCTGTGATGATTATCGTGACAAGACGAGTTATGGCTGGGAGATGTTGACATGACCAGATGGAGAAGAAACAGAAGAAAGAGGCTCTAATCAGACGAGATGTCAGCGGTAAGTACCTGAATGTAAATATTATTCTGTATCTGCACTGTGTGATGTGGAGTGATAATGTTTTTTGTAAAATCCATTATTCTACATTTTCACATTTGTGTGAAATGTCCATGTGCTTCCAGTTCTTTTATCAGATGGCACACGGACTCATAGAGTTTTATAGTCCATTCATACATACATGAAAGTCACGGATCTGAGAATGAGATCCATGAGGGTCAGAGAATGTTCTATTTCTGATGTGATTTTTGAGGATCAGAATATAACATGCTCAATGTTTCAGTAAAAGCAGGCAGCACACAGACACTGCACACAGATACAGAAATGTAGCCTTATTATGTATAGCACAGTCCCTTAGTATACAGTGTTCTCACTTATTATGTATAACACGTCCTTAGTTATCTAGTTTTCTCTTTTACTATGTATAACACTGTGCCTACTTACATACCATCCACCATACTGTTATGTACAGTGCTGTCTCTTACACAGTGTATTCTTGTTATTTTTATTATACACAGCACCCTCTTTTATTACTTAGTCTCCTCTCTTGTTAGATATAAAATGACTGCTGATGGGGCAGCCGGTGACCAGATGACCACTCCTTCAGCTTCTCCATTAGAAAAGAAGCTTTCCCATGTTCCATCAGCCATCATTGCATTATATGTCTAACAAGATAGGGCGGTATGTGAGAAAGACAGGGCTCTATATAATCTGATATGTAAGGGACAGTACTGTACATAACAAGAGAGTGCATTGTGTAATAAGGGACAGCAATATACATAATAAAGGAGACTATGCAATATACAGCTCTGGGAAAAATTAAGAAACCACCACATCAAAACCCTGTCATGGGCAGTCCAATCTCCAGACCTGAACCCCATTGAAAACCTTTGGAATGTAATTGGAGTGCCCCCATGGGGCCGTGGGGTACTCGGTACCAGGTCCTGCGATTCACAGGGGAATGTCACGGTGGCTGACCCGGTCCGTGGCCCTGGGACATCCGTGTAAAAGGGAAAGGTCTTTAAAGGAAATGTTCGTGACGCCACCTGTGGTATTCGGTCAGGGTGACCGACACTGCTTTAAGAGGTCCACTGGGGTGATGTTATGGCAGCTAGATGGTATACCTTCCCACAGGTGAAGTATATTCCCAGGGCTTTCCGGTGTGTAGATGGTGAATGGTGAGAGGCGCAGTGAAGAACGAGGACACAAGGTTGCAGTCTCTTTACCTTTACTGAAGACTTCAGCATCCACAGTCCAGAGCACAGGATCACAGGGCATGCAGAGTCCGGCCAGTTTGTAGGCAAGTCCAGAGTCCCCTTGTCCAGGTGGAAATCAGTAGCCTTCCTCTAGCACCGTGGTGTTGTAGTTCCTTACTGCCTAAGGCTTCATATAAGGTCCTCAAAGATGTAATGTCTCTCTCTCTGTTCCCCATATAGGATAGGACAAACCCGTATTACTGGTGGCATGAGGCGGTTTATAGGGACTCTATCATGCCCCAGCCTCTAAGGGGTGCCACCGTGCCTCCTGGGTGTAGGGCAGACAGGTAACGTGAAATTAGCTGCCTTGACGGTCTCTGGAGCAAGGCATAAAGGTCGTTACTCCCTCGGTGTTCCAGCTACCGGGCTTCTGCTCCTCAGAAGGAGGCAGCCTGTGTAGGGCTGGTCCCCTTCTGGTATCAGCTTCTTTGCTACGACTTCCTTGCATGCTCGCAGCAATACAGTTCTGCCTTCAATGTCTCTTGTTATGAACAGGTAATTCAGAACCACAATGGACATTGAAGTTCAGAGCACACAAAGTGACCTGACAATCACCAAAAACAAAGGACGAGCTCTGAGACGTGGGAACTCTGCTGACCGCAATCCCTAATCCTAACACACCACACTAGAGGTAGCCGTGGATTGCGCCTAACGCTCCCTATGCACCTCGGCACAGCCTGAGAAACTAACTAGCCCTGAAGAGAGAAAAATAAGCCTACCTTGCCTCAGAGAAATTCCCCAAAGGAAAAGGCAGCCCCCCACACATAATGACTGTGAGTAAGATGAAAATACAAACACAGAGATGAAATAGATTTAGCAAAGTGAGGCCCGACTAACTGAATAGACCGAGGATAGGAAAGATAGCTTTGCGGTCAACACAAAAACCTACAAACAACCACGCAGAGGGGCAAAAAGACCCTCCGCACCGACTAACGGTACGGAGGTGCTCCCTCTGCGTCTCAGAGCTTCCAGCAAGCAAGAAAAACCAATAAAGCAAGCTGGACAGAAAAAATAGCAAGCAAAAATAACACAAGCAAAACTTAGCTTATGCAGGATAGACAGGCCACAGGAACGATCCAGGAGGAAGCAAGACCAATACTAGAACATAGACTGGAGGCCAGGATCAAAGCACCAGGTGGAGTTAAATAGAGCAGCACCTAACGACTTAACCTCATCACCTGAGGAAGGAAACTCAGAAGCCGCAGTACCACTCTCATCCACCAAAGGAAGCTCATAGACAGAACCAGCCGAAGTACCACTCTCGACCACAGGAGGGAGCTTGGCCACAGAATTCACAACAGTACCCCCCCCTTGAGGAGGGGTCACCGAACCCTCACCAGAGCCCCCAGGCCGACCAGGATGAGTCACATGAAAGGCACAAACCAGATCGGCAGCATGGACATCAGAGGCAAAGACCCAGGAATTATCTTCCTGACCATAACCTTTCCACTTAACCAGATACTGGAGTTTCCGTCTCGAAACACGAGAATCCAAAATCTTCTCCACTATATACTCCAATTCCCCTTCAACCAAAACCGGAGCAGGAGGATCAACAGATGGAACCACAGGTGCCACGTATCTCCGCAACAATGACCTATGGAACACGTTATGGATGGAAAAAGAAGCTGGAAGAGTCAAACGAAAAGACACAGGATTAAGAACCTCAGAAATCCTATATGGACCAATGAAACGAGGCTTAAATTTAGGAGAGGAAACCTTCTTAGGAATATAACGAGATGACAACCAAACCAAATCCCCAACACGAAGTCGGGGACCCACACAGCGCCTGCGGTTAGCGAAACGTTGAGCCTTCTCCTGGGACAAAGTCAGATTGTCCACTACATGAGTCCAAATCTGCTGCAACCTATCCAACACAGTATCCACACCAGGACAGTCCGAAGACTCAACCTGCCCTGAAGAGAAACGAGGGTGGAAACCAGAATTGCAGAAAAACGGCGAAACCAAAGTAGCCGAGCTTGCCCGATTATTAAGGGCGAACTCAGCCAAAGGCAAAAAGGACACCCAATCATCCTGATCAGCAGAAACAAAACATCTCAGATATGTTTCCAAGGTCTGATTGGTTCGTTCAGTCTGGCCATTTGTCTGAGGATGGAAAGCCGAGGAAAAAGACAAATCAATGCCCATCCTAGCACAAAAGGCTCACCAAAACCTCGAAACAAACTGGGAACCTCTGTCAGAAACGATGTTCTCTGGAATGCCATGTAAACGAACCACATGCTGGAAAAACAACGGCACCAAATCAGAGGAGGAAGGCAATTTAGACAAGGGCACCAAATGGACCATCTTAGAGAAGCGATCACAAACCACCCAAATGACCGACATTCTTTGAGAGACGGGGAGATCCGAAATAAAATCCATAGAGATATGTGTCCAAGGCCTCTTCGGGACCTGCAAGGGCAAAAGCAACCCACTGGCACGAGAACAGCAGGGCTTAGCCCGAGCACAAATCCCACAGGACTGCACAAAATAACGCACATCCCGCGACAGAGACGGCCACCAAAAGGATCTAGCCACCAAATCTCTAGTACCAAAGATTCCAGGATGACCAGCCAACACCGAACAATGAACCTCAGAGATAACTTTATTCGTCCACCTATCAGGGACAAACAGTTTCTCCGCTGGGCAACGGTCAGGTCTATTAGCCTGAAATTTTTGCAGCACCCGCCGCAAATCAGGGGAGATGGCAGACAAAATTACCCCCTCTTTGAGAATACCCGCCGGCTCAGACAAACCCGGAGAATCGGGCACAAAACTCCTAGACAGGGCATCCGCCTTCACATTTTTAGAGCCCGGAAGGTACGAAACCACAAAGTCAAAACGGGAGAAAAACAGCGACCAACGAGCCTGTCTAGGATTCAACCGTTTGGCAGACTCGAGATAAGTCAAGTTTTTGTGATCAGTCAAGACCACCACGCGATGCTTAGCTCCTTCAAGCCAATGACGCCACTCCTCGAATGCCCACTTCATGGCTAGCAACTCTCGATTGCCAACATCATAATTTCGCTCAGCAGGCGAAAATTTCCTGGAAAAGAAGGCGCATGGTTTCATCGCCGAGCAATCAGAACTTCTCTGCGACAAAACAGCCCCTGCTCCAATTTCGGAAGCATCAACCTCGACCTGGAACGGAAGCGAAACATCTGGTTGGCACAACACAGGGGCAGAAGAAAAACGTTTCAACTCCTGAAAAGCTTCCACAGCAGCAGAAGACCAATTGACCACATCAGCACCCTTCTTGGTTAAATCAGTCAACGGTTTAGCAATGCTAGAAAAATTAGCGATGAAGCAACGATAAAAATTAGCAAAGCCCAGGAACTTCTGCAGACTCTCCAGAGATGTTGGCTGAGTCCAATCATAAATGGCCTGAACTTTAACAGGGTCCATCTCGATAGTAGAAGGAGAAAAAATGAACCCCAAAAATGAAATCTTCTGAACACCAAAGAGACACTTTGACCCCTTCACAAACAAAGAATTAGCACGCAGGACCTGGAACACCATTCTGACCTGCTTCACATGAGACTCCCAATCATCCGAGAAGAACAAAATATTATCCAAGTATACAATCAGGAATTTATCCAGGTACTCTCGGAAGATGTCATGCATAAAGGACTGAAACACTGATGGAGCATTAGAAAGTTCAAATGGCATAACCAGGTACTCAAAATGGCCTTCGGGCGTATTAAATGCTGTTTTCCATTCATCGCCCCGTTTAATACGCACAAGATTATACGCACCACGAAGATCTATCTTGGTGAACCAACTAGCCCCCTTAATCCGAGCAAACAAATCAGTCAGCAGCGGCAAGGGGTACTGAAATTTGACCGCAATTTTATTTAGAAGGCGGTAATCAATACAAGGTCTCAGCGAACCATCCTTCTTGGCCACAAAAAAGAACCCTGCTCCCAATGGCGACGATGGTGGGCAAATATGACCCTTCTCCAAAGACTCCTTCATGTAACTCCGCATAGCGGCGTGCTCAGGTACAGATAAATTAAACAGTCGACCCTTAGGAAACTTACTACCAGGAATCAAATCGATAGCACAATCACAATCCCTATGCGGAGGTAGGGCATTGGACTTGGGATCATCGAATACATCCCGGTAATCAGACAAGAACTCTGGGACCTCAGAAGGGGTGGATGATGAGATAGACAGAGATGGAACATCACCATGTACCCCCTGACAACCCCAGCTGGACACAGACATTGATTTCCAATCTAATACTGGGTTATGGACTTGTAGCCATGGCAACCCCAACACGACCACATCATGCAGATTATGCAACACCAGAAAGCGAATATCCTCCTGGTGCGCAGGAGCCATGCACATGGTCAGCTGGGTCCAATACTGAGGCTTATTCTTGGCCAAAGGCGTAGCATCAATTCCTCTCAATGGAATAGGACACTGCAAGGGCTCCAAGACAAACCCACAGCGCCTAGCAAACTCCAAGTCCATCAAATTCAGGGCAGCGCCTGAATCCACAAATGCCATGACAGAATAGGAAGACAAAGAGCAGATCAAAGTAACGGACAAAAGAAATTTCGACTGTACCATACCAATGGTGGCAGACCTAGCGAACCGCTTAGTGCGCTTAGGACAATCGGAGATAGCATGAGTGGAATCACCACAGTAGAAACACAGCCCATTCTGACGTCTGTGTTCTTGCCTTTCAGCTCTGGTCAAAGTCCTATCGCACTGCATAGGCTCAGGTTCATGCTCAGATAATACCGCCAAATGGTGCACAGATTTACGCTCGCGCAAGCGTCGACCGATCTGAATGGCCAAAGACATAGACTCATTCAGACCAGCAGGCATAGGAAATCCCACCATGACATCCTTAAGGGCTTCAGAGAGACCCTTTCTGAAAATAGCTGCCAGCGCACATTCATTCCATTGAGTGAGCACGGACCACTTTCTAAACTTCTGACAATAAATCTCTATCTCATCCTGACCCTGACACAGAGCCAGCAAATTTTTCTCTGCCTGATCCACTGAATTAGGTTCGTCGTACAGCAATCCGAGCGCCAGAAAAAACGCATCAATATTACATAATGCAGGATCTCCTGGCGCAAGGGAAAATGCCCAGTCTTGAGGGTCACCACGTAATAAAGAAATAATGATCTTAACTTGTTGTACTGGGTCACCAGAGGAGCGGGGTTTCAAAGCCAGAAATAGTTTACAATTATTTTTAAAATTCAAAAACTTTGCTCTATCTCCAGAAAATAACTCAGGAATAGGAATCTTAGGTTCTAACATAGGATTCTGAACCACTAAATCTTGAATATTCTGTACATTTATAGCGAGATTATCCATCAAAGAGAACAGACCTTGAATGTCCATGTCCACACCTGTGTTCTGAACCACCCTGATGTAAAGGGGAAAAGAAAGACAGAACACAGTGCAAAGAAAAAAAAATGGTCTCAGAACTTCTCTTTTCCCTCTATTGAGAAGCATTAGTACTTTGGGCCTCCAGTACTGTTATGAACAGGTAATTCAGAACCACAATGGACATTGAAGTTCAGAGCACACAAAGTGACCTGACAATCACCAAAAACAAAGGACGAGCTCTGAGACGTGGGAACTCTGCTGACCGCAATCCCTAATCCTAACACACCACACTAGAGGTAGCCGTGGATTGCGCCTAACGCTCCCTATGCAACTTGGCACAGCCTGAGAAACTAACTAGCCCTGAAGAGAGAAAAATAAGCCTACCTTGCCTCAGAGAAATTCCCCAAAGGAAAAGGCAGCCCCCCACACATAATGACTGTGAGTAAGATGAAAATACAAACACAGAGATGAAATAGATTTAGCAAAGTGAGGCCCGACTAACTGAATAGACCGAGGATAGGAAAGATAGCTTTGCGGTCAACACAAAAACCTACAAACAACCACGCAGAGGGGCAAAAAGACCCTCCGCACCGACTAACGGTACGGAGGTGCTCCCTCTGCGTCTCAGAGCTTCCAGCAAGCAAGAAAAACCAATAAAGCAAGCTGGACAGAAAAAATAGCAAGCAAAAATAACACAAGCAAAACTTAGCTTATGCAGGATAGACAGGCCACAGGAACGATCCAGGAGGAAGCAAGACCAATACTAGAACATAGACTGGAGGCCAGGATCAAAGCACCAGGTGGAGTTAAATAGAGCAGCACCTAACGACTTAACCTCATCACCTGAGGAAGGAAACTCAGAAGCCGCAGTACCACTCTCATCCACCAAAGGAAGCTCATAGACAGAACCAGCCGAAGTACCACTCTCGACCACAGGAGGGAGCTTGGCCACAGAATTCACAACAGTCTCTTTCTAGGAGCTGCAGCTCTGAGGGCATGCACAGCTCTGTGTCCTTCTCCCTCAATCTCTGACAGGATCCCACCTCTGCCAGGGACCAACTACCTGAGCGAAGCTCAGCCAGCAACTGACTAACTTTCCCTACAGGTCACCAGTTTTACAAATGTGGGAGTGACCTAATAAATAGGAGCAAGAGCTCCCTCTGGTGGCCTGGAGTGTGAAATGTGTTGCATGTTTGTGATACCTGGATGCAATTATCCTTCTTTGCCTCCAAACGTAGCATCACTCTCCCCGAGAGGAAAGCAATACCACTGCGACGACCATGACCCTGGGGCGCCGCATTATCAACAGGATGATGGATAGTCACAAGTAGGGATGAGCGACCTTTACTTTTATAGGATCGGGTCGGGTTTCACGAAACCCGACTTTTTCAAAAGTCGGGTCGAGTGAAATCGGCCGATCCTATAAAAAAGTCGGGGTCGGGGTCGTCCGAAACTCGAAACCCAATGCAGTGCATTGGGTTTCCATGGTTCCCAGGGTCTAAAGGAGCGGAAACTCTCCTTCAGGCCCTGCGATCCATATTTTAGTGTAAAATAAAGAATTAAAATAAAAAATATCGCAATACTTACCCTCTGACGCGCCCTGGTACTAACCGGCAGTCTTCCTTCCTTAGAATCAGCCTTCCAGGACCTGGCGGTGACGTCGCGGTGACATCGCGGCTTGTGATTGGCCGCGCGGCCGCCCATGTGACCGCTCGCGCGACCAATCAGAAGCCGTGACGTCACCGAAGGTCCTTCAAGCGCTGATTCTTAGGAAGAAAGGCTGTCGGAAGGAAGCAGGGCGCTTCCGAGGGTGAGTATATACCTAATAGGAATATACCTAATAGGAATATACTCACCCTCGGAAGCGCTCAACCCTAGTCACAAGCTATCAATCAAAGAACTGCTTACATTTTTGTGCCAGGAGCAGTGTGAAAGACTGGTGGAAAGCATGCCAAGATGCATGAAAGCTGTGACTAAAAATCATGGTTATTCCGCAAATTATTGATTTCTGAACTCTTCCTGAGTTAAAACATTAGTATTGTTGTTTTTAAATTATTATGAACTTGTTTTCTTTGCATTATTTGAGGTCTGAAAGCACTGGTTATTTTTTTTACATTTTGACCATTTCTCCTTTTAAGAAAAAAAATACAAAATTTGCTTGGAAATTCAGAGACATGTTGTCAGAAGTTTATAGAATGAAAGAACAATTTACATTTTACTCAAAAATATACCTGTAAAGAGAAAAATCAGAGAAACTGAACATTTTGCAGTGGTCTCTTAAGTTTTGCCAGAGCTGTATAGGTTAGAAGAGGCTGGATTTTTATAAAGCTGGTACATTTGCATCACATGGCTTTTTTTTAACAATGATAGTGAACAAGCCATAATCCTATCAGGAAGATTAAGGTCTGAAACCTGGGTCACAGTTATCTGAGCACACAAATCTCCAAGGAGGCCCAAACTTTTGCAGCGGCCCATTTTCCTTTTCATAATTTTTAAAATGTAAAAAATGACAATATATGTTTTGTTTTCCTAAAATACAAATGAAATGTGTCATCTGTAACTTTAGGTCTTATAAAAATCATTTCATCTTCAACTTGTAATTTTGACCAGGGGTGCCCAAAGTTTCACATCTCACTGTATAACTGCAGCAGTGAAGAAGATGAGAGCAGTAGCCTGTGAATAATGCAGAGATTCAATTGCTAGGGGAAGAGAGATAAGAGAGTTGACAGAAGCAGCAGCAACAGACATATAAATAATAAATGAGTTTATATTCATAAGTCACATGATCTGCATGATCATCTTTTTTTCAATTCATTCACAATATTATATAGCTGGAGTCAGCTGAAAGGGGACTTGTCATAAAGTAAGGATTTACCTGCAGCCATAATATTATTCTGCAGGTAAATACCATTTTAACCCCTTAGTGAAGGAGCCAAATTTTTTAAATCTGACCAGTGTCACTTTATTTGGTAATAACTCTGGAATGTTTCAACCTATCCCAGAGATTTTTTGTGACACATTATACTTTATGATATTGGTAAAGTTATCTCGCTATGGTTTGTGCTTATTTATAAAAAAATATCAGAAATTTAAGAAAAATGTTAAAAAATTAGCAATTTTCAAACTTTGAATGATTGTCCCTTTAATCCTGATAGTCATACCACAGCAAAACATTGATAAATAACATTTTCCTCATGTCTGCCATCAGCACCATTTGTAAAATGTTCTTTTATTTTGTTAGTATTTTAGGAGGTTTAAAAATGTAGTAGCAATTTTTCATTTTTTTCAAGGAAATTTACAAAATGTATTTCTAGGGACCTATCCACTCCATGCTTTAAGTGACTTTGTGGGTCTTATATATTGAAAAAAAAACAAAAGTTATACCATTTTAAAAACAGCACCCCCTGACATATTGAAAACTGCAGTCAGGCAGTTTATTAATGTGGCACCCGAGGAGTCCGGATGCCACAACCGTATTGCCTTCCTCATGGGGAGGTGATGTCATGCCTGGAAATAAGGAGGGATCCCTTAATCAGGAAATACTGACATGCAACACCGTCCTGACTCCAGCCCAGAAGGGGGAGCTCTAAACCTAGATTCAGGGGATCTTCTCTATAAATTCTGGTCTGGGGGAGGAGTTAGACAGTCTGTGTGAGGGACTGTGAGAGGAGAGGAGGCAAAGAACAGAAGCCTTGAGTCTGGAGCTGCGAGTCGGCTCACCCCATAGGAAAGCACCAAGAGACTGGACACTGGGGTCCGTGGTGGTGTGGGAATTGCAGACCCAGCCACTGAACAGAAATGGTAGGAGATTGCAAGTCTCCTATCTGTTGTGAATTCTGTGGTCAGGCTCCCTCCTGTGGTCATGAGTGGTACATCGGCTGGTTCTGTCCATGAGCTTCCTTTGGTGGATGTGAGTGGGGCTACGGCTTCTGAGTTTCCTTCCTCAGGTGACGAGGTTAAGTCGTTAGGTGCTGCTCTATTTAACTCCACCTAGTTCTTTGTTCCTAGCCTCCAGTCAATGTTCCAGTATTGGTCTTGCTCTCTCCTGGATCGTTCTTGTGGCCTGTCTGCCCTGCATAAGCTAAGTTCTGCTTGTGTTACTTTTGTTTGCTATTTTTTCTGTCCAGCTTGCTATATTGGTTTTTCTTGCTTGCTGGAAGCTCTGGGACGCAGAGGGAGCACCTCCGTACCGTTAGTCGGTACGGAGGGTCTTTTTGCGCCCTCTGCGTGGTTGTTTGTAGGTTTTTGTGCTGACCGCAAAGCTATCTTTCCTATCCTCGGTCTATTCAGTAAGTCGGGCCTCACTTTGCTAAAATCTATTTCATCTCTGTTTGTATTTTCATCTTTACTCACAGTCATTATATGTGGGGGGCTGCCTTTTCCTTTGGGGAATTTCTCTGAGGCAAGGTAGGCTTATTTTTCTATCTTCAGGGCTAGCTATTTTCTCAGGCTGTGCCCGAGGCGCCTAGGTCTGGTCAGGAGCGCTCCACGGCTACCTCTAGTGTGGTGTGATAGGATTAGGGATTGCAGTCAGCAGAGTTTCCACGTCTCAGAGCTCGTCCTATGTTATTAGTAACTATCAGGTCTTTTTCAGTGCTCTTAACCACCAGGTCCAATGTGGTTCTAAATCACCAGTCATAACACCTATCCCATCCAACACCTGCAGGTACCCACAGCAAGTGAGGAGCTTGGGGCTGCCGGAGATAGGACAATGCCCTTAAAAGTTTCAAGCTGTTAGCCATACAGGTTGAGAATACATACACTGAGAGGATTCATGCAGAGCATCAGGCAGCAAGGGTCAGATATACAGTGCAGAGGGAAGGCCTCCGAACCCACCTGGATAAGTGGATCCCAAGCTGTTTCCAGGCAGCCCGGACCCCACCATCACCTGTTACCCGTACCCTGGACTGTACCTGAATTCTTCCAGTAAAAGGTAAAGGAAACTGCTCTCTCTATGTCCTGCAATTATTTCCTGCACCCTCAGCTCTGCACCCCACCGTCAATTATCCCTCTTACCAACTACACCAGTAGCCCTGGGGAGCCAAGCTCTACCTGTGGGGAGCTATACCATCTAAGCTGCCAAACCATCAACCCCAGAGGACCCCTTTAAGCAGCGTCAGCCACCCCTGTCTGACGCCAAATTGTATAGGAGGTTTACGACTGGAGAAATCACAAGACAAGGACAGTGAAGTCATGTGTCAAATGAATTCTGGTTTATTGGTTGACATGTACAGTATTTATAGAGAGAAATAAGAGATTTTCCCACATATTACCTCATTACTAGGGTTGAGCGACTTTTCTTTTTATAGGATCGGGTCGGGTTTCACGAAACCCGACTTTTTCAAAAGTCGGGTCGAGTGAAATCGGCCGATCCTATAGAAAAGTCGGGGTCGGCCGAAACACGAAACCCAATGCAGTGCATTGGGTTTCTAATGGTTCCCAGGGTCTGAAGGAGAGGAAACTCTCCTTCAGGCCCTGGGATCCATATTTAAGTGTAAAATAAAGAATCAAAATAAAAAATATTGATATACTTACCCTCGGACGCGCCCTGGTTCTCACCGGCAGCCTTCCTTCCTAAGAATCAGTGCCTGAAGGACCTTAGATGACGTCGCAGCTTGTGATTGGTCGCGTGAGCGGTCACATGGGCGTCACGCGACCAATCATATCTTAAACATATCGGAACTCGGTATCGGAATTCCGATTCCAGATCAGAAGATCGCCGACCTCATGGCCGACCCCACACAGGGGTCGGGTCGGGTTTCATGCTCATTACTTTATCTCATAATTATTGATAGTCATTGCTGATTTCTGTCGCCCACATGTCATTATCTTTATTACTATAATGGTTAATCAATTTGGTCAAGCTGACATCTGTCTTGCACGCAGCATATTGGTTTATATGAGGGGAGTATGGACTGATACACCCCGGTACCACCATATTTAGTATTATTCATTCTTAAAAAGCTCAGTGGATTACACCATCATATCAGACTCCACCCGAGGTTTATGTAACCTGTTGACAGGCATGAATTAGAGCACACACAAATGCGCATCATTAAATATCTGTGATTCTTATACATATTCAGCAAAGCATCCATTTTGAATATAATCATCCATGTTTGGTATATCTTCATAATCAAATATCAAATACATATCCTTGATAGGTTGGGTTCAGACCAGGAGACACTTGGCCCACTAATCACTTTCTTGCTGTTCTTCTTCAGAAATTCAACATATATGTGTTTTGAATAAACAAGCAGAAGAACAAAAAGTGATAGATCAGCTCAATTGTTGGGCGTAAGAGAAGTGGAGTTGCCAGAAGCACGGACCCATTAAGGCTGGTTTCACATTTGCGTTTTTTTTTTTTTGCGTTTTTGCGGTAAAAAACGCAAAAAACGCATGCATATTTCCTATATTTAACATTAAAAACGCATGTGTTTTGACGCGTTTTTGCAACACATGCATTTTTTCTCTGCATGCGTTGTGTTGCAGAAATGCAACATGTAGTAATTTTTGCGGCGTTTTTTTTGCCGCAAAAAAACACATGCGTGTTCGCGGCAAAAAAACGTATTGATGTCTATGTAAACGCATGCGTTTTTAAGCACATGCGTTTGCATGCGTTTTTATAGAAAAACACAAGAAAACACCCTAACACAAACTCTAACACAAACTCTAACCCTAACACAAACCCTAACCCTAACACAAACTCTAAAACAAACTCTAACACAAACCCTAAACCTAACCCTAACCCTAACACAAACCCTAACACAAACCCTAACTCAAACTCTAACACAAACTCTAACACAAACCCTAACACAAACCCTAACCCAAACTCTAACCCAAACTTCTCTCATCATGTCTACAGGTACAGACTAATATGGTTTGGGCACACATGCTAGCATTTAGCTAACAATTAATTATAGGTCCAGGAACAGTGTAATCAGTGCAGATGGTTATCAATATGGATGGGCCTTTGTGTGTCTGCCTGCTGTACCTTCAATAACTGTATTGATATAGGACATTTTTGCTACTTGAGTCTATTTAGAAGGGACTGTGGATTGGGTATCGTATTTAAATATTTACTCATCTAAAATATATTCCATTGGCTTCTATGACATGAAATCACTATTTATGTCCTCTAATTGAGAAAGTTGTGTGTGTATGCTGCCATAGTTCTTTGTATTATGCCCCATAATAATGCTATCCATCTACTATATAATTGTCTAAGGGTCACTTCCATCTGTCTGTCTGTCCTTCTGTCTGTCAGGGTTATTCATTCGCTGATTGGTCTCGGCAGCTGCCTGTCATGGCTGCCGCGACCAATCAGCGATGGGCACAGTCCAGAAGAAAATGGCCGCTCCTTACTCCCCGCAGTCAGTGCCTGTCGCCCGCATACTCCCCTCCAGTCACCGCTAACACAGGGTTAATGCCGGCGGTAATGGACCGCGTTATGCCGCGGGTAACGCACTCCGTTACTGCCGCTATTAATCCTGTGTGTCCCCAACTTTTTACTATTGATGCTGTGTATGCAGCATCAATAGTAAAACGATCTAATGTTAAAAATAATAATAATAAATAAAAAAAAACCTTATTCTCACCTTCCGCCGTCGCATCCTCTCAGTGCCTCGGCACTGCAAGCGTCAGGTTCCGCTTTGGGAGAAGGTCCTTCCATGACATCACAGTCATGTGACCGCGACATCACAGTCATGTGACCGCGACATCATAGAAGGTCCTGCGCTCATTCCAATCCTGGGACCGGACACCGCTCACAAACGCCGGAACTACAACGGGCTAGTGAGTATGTTTCTTTTTTATTTTTTAACCTGTTACATACGTGACTGGGCAATATACTACCTGGCTGGGCAATATACTACGTGTCTGTGCTGTATACTACGTGACTGGACAATATACTACGTGGCTCTGTGCTGTATATTACATCGCTGAGCAATATACTGCGTGGCTGGGCAATATACTACGTGGCTCTGTGCTGTATATTATGTGACTGGGCAATATACTACGTGGCTGGGCAATATACTACGTGGCTCTGTGCTGTATATTACATGGCTGGGCAATATACTACATGGCTGGGCAATATACTATGTGGCTGGGCAATATACTACGTGGCTCTGTGCTGAATATTACGTGGCTGTGAAATATACTACATGATTGGGCAATATACTATGTGACTGGGCAATATACTACATGGCTGGCCAATATACTATGTGGCTGGGCAATATACTACGTGGCTGGGCAATATACTACGTGGCTGGGCAATATACTACGTGGCTGGGCAATATACTACGTGACTGGGCAATATACTACGTGGCTGGGCAATATTCTACGTGGCTGGGCAATATACTACGTGGCTGGGCAATATACTACATGGCTGGGCAATATAGTACGTGGCTGGGCAATATAGTACGTGGCTGGGCAATATTCTACGTGGCTGGGCAATATACTACGTGGCTGGCCAATATACTATGTGGCTGGGCAATATACTACGTGGCTGGGCAATATTCTACGTGGCTGGGCAATATACTATGTGGCTGGCCAATATACTACGTGGCTGGCCAATATACTACGTGGCTGGGCAATATACTACATGGCTGGGCAATATACTACGTGGCTGGGCAATATACTACGTGGCTGGGCAATATTCTACGTGGCTGGGCAATATACTATATGGCTGGCCAATATACTACGTGGCTAGGCAATATACTACGTGGCTGGGCAATATACTACGTGACTGGGCAATATACTACGTGGCTGGGCAATATAGTACGTGGCTGGGCAATATAGTACGTGGCTGGGCAATATAGTATGTGGCTGGGCAATATACTATGTGACTGGGCAATATACTACGAGGACATGCATATTCTAGAATACCCGATGCGTTAGAATCGGGCCACCATCTAGTATTTGTATAATTGTCCATTAACTGTTTTATTATGGAATAAAATTTGATAATTATTGTTTGTATAAATATTGGATCATTGCTCCTTCTTTGTTCTATAGCAGTTTGATAATAGCAATTAGACGACTGATGCCAATTATTTATTTCTCAGACTAATTGTAAACACACAGTGGCTTCAAGGACTGTACTCCCACAGGCGTGGGGTGCAGAGTACACACAGCGGCTTAGTTTTTCACTCCCATTGTTCCCAGAGCCATAACTTTTTATTTTTCCATCAATATGGCCATGTGACTGCTTTTTTTGCAGTATAAGTTGTACTTTTGAACGACACCATTGATTTTACCATGGTATTGGAAAATGGCAAAAAAAATCCAAGTTCGGTGAAATTGAAAAAAAGTGTAATTCTACAATAGTTTTTTTTTTTTTGCTATGTTCACTAAATGCTAAAACTGACCTGCCATTATGATTCTCTAGGTCATTATGAGTTTGTTGATACCAAACATGTATAGGTTATTTTATTGATAAGATTTTGGAATTTTCTTACAATTTTGCGGCGACCAAAAAATGTAATTCTGTTGTTTTGATTTTTTTTTCTCACTATGCCATTTACTGATCGGATTAATTATTTTTCTATTTTGATAGATTGGGAGTTTCTGAACGTGGCTATGAAAAATGTGTATTTTTGATTTTTTTTTTAAATGGTTTTGTTTGGAACGGGGCAAAAGGGAGACGGTTTTAATGCTAACATTTTTAATACAGACCAGGTCATGTGCTGCGCCAGTCAATCACAGCCATGTCAATACTTGGCATAGCTGTGAGGCTTCGGAAGTGCACACAGTCTAAAAGCTTGTTGACTGGCTGCACTGCAGCCTTTCAATTAACTTTATTGGGCTGGCAAACCTGAACAAGAAACCAGACCTAGAGTAAAATGTCCGTGTTCATTTCTCGGTACTGGCACAAATTGTGTCGGAGACAAGCTCTGAACTTTCCGGTTCGGGTGCGAACATCCCTACCCGTTACGAGTAACAAACACCAGAGCATTTTAACTCTCACTCATGACTAATAACAATCAATCATAAGGTAATAAAGTTTGAAAACACAAAAACTATGGCAAACCAAGGCTAAATAATAATAATGTTCTAGTGACCATATGCTGCAAATATAATGGTAATAATTTCACAACACATCTTCATAGTTCTGGGAAATGTAGCACATAAATAAGTCATCAAAAAAATCATATAATAAAGTGACAGTGCAAAATGTTTCCAAAACGCTTCACTTCAATTACATCATTTTATGAATCACCTAGGCAGTTCATTATGAAGATACCCAATTGCTAAACAAATAATTTAAATGAGCACAGGATAATGATAATATTTATGCAACTAGCCCAGAAATGTATCATAGTAGGTTAAGAATGCTTACTCATCTCATAAAACACCAGTGTACTTCTTACAGCCTCTGAAACGTGTGTTTCGTAAATTATTTTTATTACTCTTTTTGATGATTTTTGACTCCATAGTTTCTGTGTTTCGGTATATGAGGTATTAGTTGTTATCGTAAGCAAAATACCAAAAACATACAAGCTTGCAATTTGTGTCAAGAGTGCTCACTTGAAACGAGAGAATCAAATTCGAATGGAATTAAGTTCTACTAGAATTTTATAAAAATTTACATTCGTCATTATGTAGATTTTTTTGTAATTCGCTTTCACACGAATTCAGCAAAATGGTGGCCAGCTGAATCGTAAAAGGCTATCAAAAAGTAAAAAACTCACTTTACCACTCACCTCTCTGGTACTTCCACTCTTGATCGTCACCCATTCGGTCCTTGTTGCACATTCTAATCCTCGCTGCCCACATTGATGTCACCGGCTCTCTCACACTGAGCCAGGATTGATCAAAAGGAACCTGTTAGCAACAAAAATAGTATTTCCATTAGTGGTAATTTAAACTGGTTTACTGAAGGCACAGCTATAGAGGGGAAAATAAGTAAAATTCTCTATCGAGCTGCTTGCTTCCAGTCATCAGGGAAGAGCAGAGAGCGGTTACAGTAAACGCTCAGTACACAGTGAGTGCAGCTGTAATCAGTCCCCGTCAAATTGACTGACATGTTTGGCACACATGAACTGCAGAACAGGCTGTCAATCAATGTTTCAGGAAGTGATTACAGTAGAGAGTAGAATAGAGTAGAGAGTAGTGTCTGTTACATTCTTGTGCGCTGTCCCATTGATTGGAAGGGAGAGGCAGCAGGGAGAATATATCTTCATTTTCTCCTTGTAGCCGCTCTTCCAATAATCCTGTCGGAGATGATTTAAATGCTATAAGTGCAGATTACCCCTTTATCTATTTATAGTTAAGAATAGTATTTTTGTAGGTGACATGTCCCTTTAACATTATAATTTAATGTTGTTAACAAGGTTTGCTATTTAATAAATATACAATCAATAGCTTAACTTGGTGCAAACAGGATAGTTTTGGAGCAAACTAAAAACGCAGCAATGCATGTGAAAAGACAGCAGAGCTTTATTCCGCAAAGATAATACACAACCTATTTGATTGCTGTTTGCTCCTGCAATCCCCTTTTGTACAGAAGCAATTCTGCACCATGCAGCAGCATAACAAAAGCTTTCTCCGAATAACACTAGTAAAAAGTATTATACAATTTTGCAGCTGTCCTGTGGGAATATATAAATTCATTGCAGAGCCCATGCTGACTCAAGAGCAATATTAGTTGACAGATGGCGAGCTTTTGTCTGAAAGGTGGATTGTTTCAGTTTCTATTCTATTTTATATTGATTGTAGTCCTACTTATGATTAATATTTATGTTGTACCTTCAAAATAGCAAATAATTTCTTTGGGGGTGAATACCAAAATATTTTGTTTTAAGATAACCTAATCATTGCAAATTGTCAAGACTGTTTTTGCAATTTCAGTAGCACTTCTGTATAATACTTCAGATGGCTTGAAAGTAACAAGGAGCACAAACAAGGGCTTCGCCCAGAAGTCTGTGCAAGGGTATGTGCACACGATGCGGATTTGCTGCGGATCCGCAGTGAAATTTACCGCGCAGAAACGCTGCAGATCCGCACTGTGATGTACAGTATAAGGTTAGTCTATGGGGGGAAAAAAAGCTGTGCAGACGTGCAGAAAAATCAGTGCGGAATTGCTGTGGATTTCAAAGAAGTGCATGTTACTTCATTTGTGCGGATCTGCAGCGGTTCTGCACCTCTCCATGTTAAAATTCCGCAGTGGCAAAAACCGCTGAAAATCCACACAAAATCTGCCTCAATTCCGCAGAAAAAAATGCACAAAATCTGCATAAAAACCGTGGCAAATCCGCGGCTGCGGATTCTGCCAGGAGATGCGGATTTTGTGCAGAAAATTCTGCACCTCTTTTCCTACGTGTGCACATAGCCTTACTGTTCGGGTTCAGCAACCTGGACAAAGTTCGTTGAAAGGCTGCAGTATATATATATACTTGGGATTCCCTCTATTTTTGATAACAAGCACAGGTAAAGCAGACACCTGCAGGCTTCAGCCCACAGCTGTCTGGTTAATCTTGGCTGGTCATCAAAAAAAGGAGGCCCCTACGCCGATATTTTAAATTTGGTAACGAGCCAAAGTAAAGTATACAGCTGGGGGCTGGTATTCTCCACATTTGAAGGTCCATGGATATTTGACCCTCCCCAGCCTAAAAATAGTAGACACAAGCTGCCCCAGAAAAGGCGTATCCATAAGAGGCACAGATTCTGGTGCTTTGCCTGGCTCTTCCTGCTTGCCCTGGTCCATTGGCAAGCACAATAATGTTTTGGCATTGATGTCAGCTGTGTAATGTTTGCTGACATCAAGCCCAGGTGTTAGCAATGGAGAGGCATCTATCAGACTCTCCCATTACTAGTCAAATGTAATAAACACACACAAAGAGAAAAATTCTTTAATTGTACAAAACACTCGATGATCCTCTTTCATACATTTACTACCTTCAAAAAATAAAATAATCCAAAGGGGTCCGCCGTAAATCCATCCCACATCCCATAACGATCCCCGACTCTGCTACATCCAGATGCAGCGCTGAGTAGTGACATCAGTAATGCTCAGCAAGACAGCAGGAACACACTGACAGTAGCATGAGAATCCGGCTGCTGCGATGAGGGCTGACATCAGTACGATTATCGGAGTTCATAGCCAATGAAATGTGGTAAGAACCTTACTGAAGTCACCGCTCGCAGCTTGAGAAATCGACTATGAACTGTGATAACTTTACTGACGTCAGCGTTCTTTTAGCATCCGGATTCACGCTCTACTGTCAGTGTGATCCGGCGGCTGTGCTGAGTGGTTACATTGCTGATATAATCACTCAGCACTGCATGTGGATGTAGCAGAGTTAAGGATCGATGTGGGATGAATTTATGGCCTACCCCTGTGGATTATTTTATTTTTTAAAGGTAATGGGTAAAAGAGGGTTGGGGAGTGTTTTGTACAATTAAAGGACTTTTCTGTATGTGTGTGTTTATTACTTTTGACTAAGGCATTACTAATGAGGGTGTCTTGTAAACGCCTCTCCATTACTAACCCATGAACTTATGTCTATGGACATTACACTTCTGACATCAACCCCAAAAGCATTATCCCTCTTGCCAATGTACTGGGGCAAGCGGGAAGAGCAAAGGCTAAGCGCCAGAACTGGCACATCTAATGGATGTGCCATTTCTCTGGCAGCTGAGGGCTAGTGTTATTAGTCTGGGAAGGGTCCAGTATTTATTGCCCCTCCCAAGCCTATTAATATCAGCCAACGGCTGTCTGCTTAACCTTTGCTGGCTATTAAAAATAGGAGGAACTCCCCAACATTTTTTGGGGGTCCCCCCTTTTTAATAACCAATAAAGGCTAGGCTACGCAGGCAGCTATTAGCTGATATTAATAGACTGGGAAGCTTCATAGATATTGGCCCCAACCCAGAATGATAAGCCAAGTCCCCAGCTGTCTGCTTTCCCTCAGTGACCTATTAAAAGTAAGGGGATCCACACCATTTTTTCTTTTATTTCTTTATTTAGTAGCTAAATAAATGTACAGTAAGCTAAACACGCGCTGCACTAATTATATATCTCACTGCTACTGACGTATTTCTTACTAATCACTGGTGCCCCCTGGTGAAAACTCTCATCAGCGTCGCCGGCTCTTACTGCTATCAGCAAAAGGAGGCAAAGGTGATGAAAGTAGTCATCAGCTGACTCCTGACCGGCAGTAACCCTGTCACTGCCAGTAAGAACCGCTGGCTCACACACTGTCCTTTGGGAACCTGCAGCAGCCTGTGGTACACAGCAGCTGTGAGCGGCATTGATTTCAGTAAAGTTAACACAAGTCAGTGTTTCCCACGATGTCACACACATGACAGCCTGGGAACCGCCGGATGTTCGGGGCCCCCTTTCTCTTGAGTTGGGTTCGGAAATCGATCTGGTACCAGAACCAAACTTTATAAAAAAAAAGTTCAGCCGAACCCGATGGACTTGAACATCCATGGTCCGCCTAGCCCTAGTTATCACAGATAAGTTCTACATTTAATATGGTGTTTTACTTCAAGGAAAGCTCTTGCAGATTGTCCAAATACCATTATTATGTGGTCAGGTATAAGGGCTCTTATAAATTGTACCCACTATTTCAGTTAAATAAAGAGATTTCACGTAAATTGATTACATTCAGACACATGCAAATTGAGAATGATTTGATCCCTATAGTATTACTGGTTATTTGTCTTGATCCTGCTACATTGGTGTAATAGAAAGTATTTGAGGCATGATAAATATTTAAAAGTTCAAGGATTTATCTTGTTAGAGATAGCCCCTTTCAAAAAGGAATTGCCATTGATTTTCCAAAGGGAAGATGTGGCTGACCAGACATACTATATAAATAAAGTATGACATAGAGAACATTAAGATGGAGAAGTAATAAATATAAATGTTCATTTACACCAGACTTTGATGACCTTTTAGCATATGTTTGGCTAGTGTATGTCAGGATTTTTTAAATTCAAACATTAGGTTTAAATATTACATTTAAAAGGATGACCAATTATTTTCTGTTTTAACTTAACTTTTTTGTTTTATTTTGTTTTAAGTAATTTATAGCGTTGTGAAAAAGTAATTGCCTCTCACGAGATTACTTCTAATTTTGCTGGTAGGTCAGATCAAAATGTTACAGATCATTCAACTATTTTCAATATACGAGATAAAGAAAACACAAGCAAACATAAAATGCAGCTTTTTAATGGTCATTCCATTTATTTGAAGATAAGGCTTTATTCAAAGCCTATATTACTGGATCGCCCCCCAAGGGGCGTGGGGTACTCGGTACCGGGTCCATCGGTTCACAGGGGGATGTCACGGTGGCTGACCTGGTCCGTGGCCCTGGGACGTCCGTATAAAAGGGAAAGGTCTTTAAAGGGATAAAGTTTATGATCGTGACACCATCTGTGGTATTCGGTCAGGGTGACCGACGCTGCTTTAGGGGTCCGCTGGGGTGATGTTATGGCAGCTAGATGGTATACCTTCCCACAGGTGAAGTATATCCCCAGGGCTTCCCAATTTGTAGATGGTAGGATGGTGAGAGGCGCAGTGAAGAACGAGGACACATGGTTGCTTTCTCTTTACCTTTACTGAAGACTTCAGCATCCACAGTCCAGGGCACCAGTTCACAGGGCAGGCAGAGTCGGGCCGGTTTGGAGGCAAGTCCAGAGTCCCCTTGTCCAGGTGGAAATCAGTAGCCTTCCCTTGTGCTGCGGTGGTGTAGTCCCTTACTGCCTATGGCTTCACATAAGGGTCTCACAGATGAAATGTTCCGTTCTCTCTGTCCCCCATATAGGATAGGACAATACCCGTATGACTGGTGACTTGAGCCTGTTTATAGGGTCTCTTAGATAACCCGGCTCTGTAGATGTCACCGTGCCTCCTGGGTGTAGGTGCGGACAGGTAACCTGCAATTAGCTGTTCTGCTGGTCTCTGAAGTAAGGCGTAGAGGTCCTTACTCCCTCGGTACACTGGCTACCAGGATGTTGCGCCTCAGAAGGAGACAGCTTAAGCAGGGCTGGTCCCCTTTTGGTATCCCCACCTTTGCTTTCACTTCCTTCACGCTCGCTGTAATACAGTTCTGCCTTTCAATGTCTCTTTCTGGGAGCTGCAGCTCTGAGGGCATGCACAGCTTCTTTTAACCTTCCATCCTCCTCAGACTCCTGTCTGGAACTGACTGAACTCCTGTCTGGAGCTCCGCCAGGAACTGACTAACTTTCCCTACAGACTACCAGTTATATATATGTGGGGAGTGACCTAATAAATGGGAGCAGAAGCTCCCCCTGGTGGCCTGGAGTGTGAAATGTGTTGCATGTTTGTGATACCTGGATGCAGTTATCCTTCTTTGCCTCCAAACGTAGCATCACTCTCCCCGAGAGGAAAGCAATGCCACTGCGACGACCAGGACCCTGGGGCGCCACATTACCTAAATCACGAGTAGCTGCTAGCCCCCAACCCAAACCTAATAACTGATTCAGCCACCCTAGGCTTTAACAAACTGCAGTCAAACATTTTCCATGTGTTGTGATCGGGCTTCTTACATTTCTGTGGAGGAATTTTATTCAGCTCCTCTTTGCAAAATTGCATCAACTCCTTAACCCCTTCATCTCCAGCCATTTTCATCTTCTTAATCAAGCCAAATATAACATTTCTGACCAGTGTCACTTTATATGGTAATAACTCTGGAACAGTTCAACGTATCCCACAGATTCTGACTTTATTTTTCTGAAAAATTGTACTTTATGCTAGTTGTAATTTTTTTTTTTTTTTGGGGGGGGGGAGTTTTATTATTTTTGCCAATATTTAGAAAATGTTGCAATTTTCAAAATTTTTATTTTTATATGCTCAAACCAGATAGTTATATCATACAAAATAGTTAATAAATCACATTTGTTACATGTCTACATTATGTCAGCATAATTTTTTAAACTAATTTGTCTTTATTAGGTAGGTAAAAGGGTTAAAAGTTGATCAGCAATTTCTAATTTTTCCAACAAAATTTATAAAACCAATTTTTTTGAGGGACTACATCCCATTTGAAGTGGTTTTGAGGGCCTATGTGAAAGAAAATGCTCAAAAGTGACACAATTTTAAAAACTGCTCCCCTCAAAGTGCTTAAAACAAAATCCAATACATTTATTAACCCTTTAAGTGTTTTACAGGAATTAAAGCAATTTGGAAGGAAAAAATGGAAAGTTTTACTTTTTCACTTATAAATGTTGCTTTGGCCCCATATTTCGCATAAGAGGAGAAAATAGATCATACAATTTGTTGTGCGATTTCTCCTAAGCATGCCAATATGTGTTGAAACATTTCTGTTTGGGCACACGGCAGGGCTCAGAATGGAAGGAGCCTCATTTGACTTTTTGCAATGCAAAATTGTCTGGAATATACAGTCCAGACCAAAAGTTTGGACACACCTTCTCATTTAAAGATTTGTCTGTATTTTCACGACTATGAAAATTGTACATTCACACTGAAGGCATCAAAACTGTGAATTAACACATGTGGAATTATATACTTAACAAAAAAGTGTGAAACAACTGAAATTGTCTTATATTCTAGGTTCTTCAAAGTAGCCACCTTTTGCTTTGATGACTGCTTTGCACACTGTTGGCATTCTCTCGATGAGCTTTATGAGGTAGTTACCGGAAATGGTTTTCACTTCACAGGTGTGCCCTGCCGGGTTTAATAAGTGGGATTTCTTGCCTTATAAATGGGGGTGGGACCATTAGTTGTGTTGTGCAGAAGTCTGGTTTATACACAGCTGATAGTCCTACTGGATAGACTGTCAGAATTTGTATTATGGCAAGAAAAAAGCAGCTAAGTAAAGAAAAACTAGTGGCCATCATTACTTTCAGAAATGAAGGTCAATCAGCCCGAAAAATTGGGAAAACTTTTAAAGTGTCCCCAAGTGCAGTTGCAAAAACCATCAAGAGCTACAAAGAAACTGGCTCACATGAGGACCGCCCCAGGAAAGGAAGACCAAGAGTCACCTCTGCTTCAGTGGATAAGTTTATCTGAGTCACCAGCCTCAGAAATCACAGATTAAAAGCAGCTCAGATTAGAGACCAGGTCAATGCCACACAGAGTTCTAGCAGCAGACACATCTCTACAACAACTGTTAAAAGGAGACTTTGTGCAGCAGGCCTTCATGGTAAAATAGCTGCTAGGAAACCACTGCTAAGGACAGGCAACAAGCAGAAGAGACTTGTTTGGGATAAAGAACACAAGGAATGGACATTAGACCAGTGGAAATCTGTGTTTTGGTCTCATGAGCCCAAATTTGAAATCTTTGGTTCCAACCACCGTGTCTTTGTGCGATGCAGAAAAAGTCAACGGATGGACTCTACATGCCTGATTCCCACCGTGAAGCATGGAGGAGGAGGTGTGATGGTGACACTGTTGGGGATTTATTCAAAATTGAAGGCATACTGAACCAGCATGGCTACCACAGCATCTTGCAGCGGCATGCTAATCCATCCGGTTTGCGTTTAGTTGGACCATCATTTATTTTTCAACAGTGCAATTACCCCAAACACACCTCCAAGCTGTTTAAGGGCTATTTGACCAAGAAGGAGAGTGATGGGGTGCTATGCCATATGACCTGGCCTCCATAGTCACTAGACCTGAACCCAATCGAGATGGTTTGGGGTGAGCTGGACCGCAGAGTGAAGGCAAAAGGGCCAAAAAGTCCTAAGCATCTCTGGGAACTCCTTCAAGATTGTTGGAAGACTATTTCCGGTGACTACCTCTTGAAGCTCATCAAGAGAATGCCAAGAGTGTGCAAAGCAGTAATAAAAGCAAAAGGTGGCTACTTTGAAGAACCTAGAATATAAGACCTATTTTCAGTTGTTTCACACTTTTTTGTTAAGTATATAATTCCACATGTGTTAATTCATAGTTTTGGTGCCTTCAATGTTAATGTACAATTTTTATAATTATGAAAATATAGAAAAATCTTTAAATGAGAAGGTACGTCCAAACTTTTGCTCTGTACTGTATAGCAGACGTAATGTGTTTGCAAAGTCCCTGATGTGCCTAAACAGTGAAAACCCCCACAAGTGACCTAATTTTGGAAACTACACAGCTCGAGGGATTTATCCAGCTGTGTGATGAGCACCTTGAACTCATAGATGCTTCACAGAATTTTGTAGCGTTGAGCTGTGAAAATATAAAATCACATTTTTCAAGCAAAAATGTTGTTTTAGCCCGAAATGTTTTATTTGCACATGGGTAACAGCAAAATTTGTTGTAAAATTTCTCCTGAGTACACTGATGTCTCATATGTGTTGAAAAACTACTGCAGGGAACAGAAGGGAAGGAGCGCCATTTGAATTTTAGAGAGCAAATTTATTTGGAACTAGCTGAAGAGCCCGGCGTTGCCTGGGCATAGTAAATATCTGTGGTTAGTTATAGCACCTCATGTCTCTTATTTTCCCATCACGCCTCTCATTTTCCCAATCACATCTTTCATTTTCCCCCTCATATCTCTCATTTTCCCATCATATCTCTCATTTTCCCCCCTAACACTTGTCATTTCGACCTCACATCTGTCATTTTCCGATCACTCCACTATTTTCCCTCACTCCTCTCATTTTGCACTCACACCTTTTCATTTTCACCTCACACCTCTCATTTTCACCTCAGTATATACATGTTTGTCATCTCCCTTATATATAGTATACACCTGTATGTCATCTCCTGTATATAGTATATACCTGTATGTCATCTCCCCTGTATATCGTATATACCTGCTGTGTGTCATCTCCCCTGTATATAGTATATACCTGTATGTCATCTCCTCCTATATATAGTATATACCTGTATGTCATCTTCTATATATAGTATATACCTGTATGTCATCTCCTCCTGTATATAGTATATACCTGTGTGTCATCTCCCCTGTATATAGTATATATCTGTGTGTCATCTCCTCCTGAATATAGTATATACCTGTATGTCATCTTCTACATATAGCATATACCTGTATGTCATCTCCTCCTGTATATAGTATATACCTGTAGGTCATCTGCTCCTGTATATAGTATATACCTGTGTGTCATCTCCTCCTGTATATAGTATATACCTGTATGTCATCTCCTCCTGTATGTACCTGTATGTCATCTCCTCCTCTATATAGTATATACCTGTGTGTCATCTCTCCTGTATATAGTATATATCTGTGTGTCATCTCCCCTGTATATAGTATATACCTGTGTGTCATCTCCTCCTGTATTAGACCTCGTTCACACGTTATTTGCTCAGTATTTTTACCTCAGTATTTGTAAGCTAAATTGGCAGCCTGATAAATCCCCAGCCAACAGGAAGCCCTCCCCCCTGGCAGTATATATTAGCTCACACATACACATAATAGACAGGTCATGTGACTGACAGCTGCTGTATTTCCTATATGGTACATTTGTTGCTCTTGTAGTTTGTCTGCTTATTAATCAGATTTTTATTTTTGAAGGATAATACCAGACTTGTGTGTGTTTTAGGGCGAGTTTCGTTTCTCAAGTTGTGTGTGTTGAGTTGCGTGTGGCGACATGCATGTAGCGACTTTTGTGAGATGAGTTTTGTGTGGCAACATGCGTGTAGCAACTTTTTGTGTTGAGTTGCATGTGACAGGTTAGTGTAGCAAGTTGTGTGCAGCAAGATTTGCGCATGGCAAGTTTTGCGCATGGCGAGTTTTATGTGTGGTGCCTTTTGAGTATGTTCAAGTTTTGTGTGAGGCAACTTTTGCATGTGTTGCCACTTTTGTGCATGTGGCAATTTTTCCGCGTGTGCAAGTTTTGCGTGTGGCGAGTTTTCAATGAAGTGAGTTTTGCACTTGTGGCAAGTTTTGCGCGTGGCGAGTTTTGAGCGGCGACTTTTGTGTTTCGACTTTTATGTGGCGAGGTTGGTGTATGTGTGGTGAAATGTGTGCTGAGGGTAATATGTGTTCAAGCACGTGGTAGTGTGTGGCGCATTTTGTGTGTGTTCATATCCCCGTGTTTGGTGAGTATCCCATGTCGGGGCCCCAGCTTAGCAACTGTACGGTATATACTCTTTGGCGCCATCGCTCTCACACTTTAAGTCCCCCTTGTTCACATCTGGCAGCTGTCAATTTGCCTCCAACACTTTTCCTTTCACTTTTTCCCCATTATGTAGATAGGGGCAAAATTGTTTGGTGAATTGGAAAGCGCGGGGTAAAAATTTCACCTCACAACATAGCCTATGACGCTATCAGGGTCCAGACGTGTGACTGTGCAAAATTTTGTGGCTGTAGCTGTGACGCCTCCAACACTTTTCCTTTCACTTTTTTCCCCATTATGTAGATAGGGGCAAAATTGTTTGGTGAATTGGAATGCGCGGGGTTAAAATTTCACCTCACAACATAGTCTATGACGCTTTCAGGGTCCAGATGTGTGACTGTGCAAAATTTTGTTGCTGTAGCTGCGACGCTTCCAACACTTTTCCTTTCACTTTTTTCCCCGTTATGTAGATAGGGGCAAAATTGTTTGGTGAATTGGAACGCGCGGGGTTAAAATTTCGCCTCACAACATAGCCTATGATGCTCTCGGGGTCCAGACGTGTGACTGTGCAAACTTTTGTGGCTGTAGCTGCGACGGTGCAGATGCCAATCCCGGACATACACACATACACACACACACATACACACATTCAGCTTTATATAGTAGACTAGCTGAAGAGCCCGGCGTTGCCTGGGCATAGTATATATCTGTGGTTAGTTATAGCACATCACTTCTCTTATTTTCCCATCACGCCTCTCATTTTTCCAATCACATCTTTAATTTTCCCCCTCACATCTCTCATTTTCTCCCTCACACCTCTCATTTTCTCCCTCACTCCTCTCATTCCCCCCTAACACTTGTCATTTCGACCTCACATCTGTCATTTTCCGATCACTACACTATTTTCCCTCACTCCTCTCATTTTGCACTCACACCTTTTCATTTTCACCTCACACCTCTCATTTTCACCTCAGTATATACATGTTTGTCATCTCCCTTATATATAGGATACACCTGTATGTCATCTCCTGTATATAGTATATACCTGTATGTCATCTCCCCTGTATATAGTATATACCTGCTGTGTGTGTCATCTCCCCTGTATATAGTATATACCTGTATGTCATCTCCTCCTATATATAGTATATACCTGTATGTCATCTCCTCCTATATATAGTATATACGTGTATGTCATCTCCTCCTATATATAGTATATACCTGTATGTCATCTCCTTCTATATACAGTATATACCTGTATGTCATCTCCTCCTGTATATAGTATATACCTGTGTGTCATCTCCTCTGTATATAGTATATATCTGTGTGTCATCTCCTCCTGTATATAGTATATACCTGTATGTCATCTTCTATATATAGCATATACCTGTATGTCATCTCCTCCTGTATATAGTATATAGCTGTAGGTAATCTGCTCCTGTATATAGTATATACCTGTGTGTCATCTCCTCCTGTATATAGTATATACCTGTATGTCATCTCCTCCTGTATATAGTATGTACCTGTATGTCATCTCCTCCTCTATATAGTATATACCTGTGTGTCATCTCTCCTGTGTATAGTATATATCTGTGTGTCATCTCCCCTGTATATAGTATATACCTGTGTGATCTCCTGTATTAGACCTCGTTAACACGTTATTTGCTCAGTATTTTTACCTCAGTATTTGTAAGATAAATTGGCAGCTTGATAAATCACCAGCCAACAGGAAGCCCTCCCCCTGGCAGTATATATTAGCTCACACATACACATAATAGACAGGTCATGTGACTGACAGCTGCTGTATTTCCTATATAGTACATTTGTTGCTCTTGTAGTTTGTCTGCTTATTAATCAGATTTTTATTTTTGAAGGCTAATACCAGACTTGTGTGTGTTTTAGGGTGAGTTTCGTTTGTCAAGTTGTGTGTTGAGTTGTGTGTGGCGACATGCATGTAGCGACTTTTGTGAGATGAGTTTTGTGTGGCAACATGCGTGTAGCAACTTTTTGTGTGTCGAGTTGCATGTGACAGGTTAGTGTAGCAAGTTGTGTGCAGCAAGTTTTGCGCATGGCGAGTTTTGCGCGTGGTGAGTTTTATGTCTGGTGCCTTTTGAGTATGTGCAAGTTTTGTGTGAGGCAACTTTTGCATGTGTTGCAAATTTTGTGCATGTGGCAATTTTTCCGCGTGTGCAAGTTTTGCGTGTGGTGAGTTTTCCATGAGGTGAGTTTTGCACTTGTGGCGAGTTTTGCGTGAGCCTAGTTTTTGCATGTGGCGAGTTTTGCGCGTGGCGAGTTTTGAGCGGCAACTTTTGTGTTTCGACTTTTATGTGGCGAGGTTGGTGTATGTGTGGTGAAATGTGTGCTGAGGGTAATATGTGTTCAAGCACGTGGTAGTGTGTGGCGCATTTTGTGTGTGTTCATATCCCCGTGTTTGGTGAGTATCCCATGTCGGGGCCCCAGCTTAGCAACTGTACGGTATATACTCTTTGGCGCCATCGCTCTCACACTTTAAGTCCCCCTTGTTCACATCTGGCAGCTGTCAATTTGCCTCCAACACTTTTCCTTTCACTTTTTCCCCATTATGTAGATAGGGGCAAAATTGTTTGGTGAATTGGAAAGCGCGGGGTAAAAATTTCACCTCACAACATAGCCTATGACGCTATCAGGGTCCAGACGTGTGACTGTGCAAAATTTTGTGGCTGTAGCTGTGACGCCTCCAACACTTTTCCTTTCACTTTTTTCCCCATTATGTAGATAGGGGCAAAATTGTTTGGTGAATTGGAACGCGCGGGGTTAAAATTTCACCTCACAACATAGTCTATGACGCTTTCAGGGTCCAGATGTGTGACTGTGCAAAATTTTGTTGCTGTAGCTGCGACGCTTCCAACACTTTTCCTTTCACTTTTTTCCCCGTTATGTAGATAGGGGCAAAATTGTTTGGTGAATTGGAACGCGCGGGGTTAAAATTTCGCCTCACAACATAGCCTATGATGCTCTCGGGGTCCAGACGTGTGACTGTGCAAACTTTTGTGGCTGTAGCTGCGACGGTGCAGATGCCAATCCCGGACATGCACACATACACACACACACACACATACACACATTCAGCTTTATATAGTAGACTAGCTGAAGAGCCCGGCGTTGCCTGGGCATAGTATATATCTGTGGTTAGTTATAGCACGTCACTTCTCTTATTTTCCCATCACGCCTCTCATTTTTCCAACCACATCTTTAATTTTCCCCCTCACATCTCTCATTTTCTCCCTCACACCTCTCATTTTCTCCCTCACTCCTCTCATTCCCCCCTAACACTTGTCATTTCGACCTCACATCTGTCATTTTCCGATCACTACACTATTTTCCCTCACTCCTCTCATTTTGCACTCACACCTTTTCATTTTCACCTCACACCTCTCATTTTCACCTCAGTATATACATGTTTGTCATCTCCCTTATATATAGGATACACCTGTATGTCATCTCCTGTATATAGTATATACCTGTATGTCATCTCCCCTGTATATAGTATATACCTGCTGTGTGTGTCATCTCCCCTGTATATAGTATATACCTGTATGTCATCTCCTCCTATATATAGTATATACCTGTATGTCATCTCCTCCTATATATAGTATATACGTGTATGTCATCTCCTCCTATATATAGTATATACCTGTATGTCATCTCCTTCTATATACAGTATATACCTGTATGTCATCTCCTCCTGTATATAGTATATACCTGTGTGTCATCTCCTCTGTATATAGTATATATCTGTGTGTCATCTCCTCCTGTATATAGTATATACCTGTATGTCATCTTCTATATATAGCATATACCTGTATGTCATCTCCTCCTGTATATAGTATATAGCTGTAGGTAATCTGCTCCTGTATATAGTATATACCTGTGTGTCATCTCCTCCTGTATATAGTATATACCTGTATGTCATCTCCTCCTGTATATAGTATGTACCTGTATGTCATCTCCTCCTCTATATAGTATATACCTGTGTGTCATCTCTCCTGTGTATAGTATATATCTGTGTGTCATCTCCCCTGTATATAGTATATACCTGTGTGTCATCTCTCCTGTATATAGTATATACCTGTGTGATCTCCTGTATTAGACCTCGTTAACACGTTATTTGCTCAGTATTTTTACCTCAGTATTTGTAAGATAAATTGGCAGCTTGATAAATCCCCAGCCAACAGGAAGCCCTCCCCCTGGCAGTATATATTAGCTCACACATACACATAATAGACAGGTCATGTGACTGACAGCTGCTGTATTTCCTATATAGTACATTTGTTGCTCTTGTAGTTTGTCTGCTTATTAATCAGATTTTTATTTTTGAAGGCTAATACCAGACTTGTGTGTGTTTTAGGGTGAGTTTCGTTTGTCAAGTTGTGTGTTGAGTTGTGTGTGGCGACATGCATGTAGCGACTTTTGTGAGATGAGTTTTGTGTGGCAACATGCGTGTAGCAACTTTTTGTGTGTCGAGTTGCATGTGACAGGTTAGTGTAGCAAGTTGTGTGCAGCAAGTTTTGCGCATGGCGAGTTTTGCGCGTGGTGAGTTTTATGTCTGGTGCCTTTTGAGTATGTGCAAGTTTTGTGTGAGGCAACTTTTGCATGTGTTGCAAATTTTGTGCATGTGGCAATTTTTCCGCGTGTGCAAGTTTTGCGTGTGGTGAGTTTTCCATGAGGTGAGTTTTGCACTTGTGGCGAGTTTTGCGTGAGCCTAGTTTTTGCATGTGGCGAGTTTTGCGCGTGGCGAGTTTTGAGCGGCAACTTTTGTGTTTCGACTTTTATGTGGCGAGGTTGGTGTATGTGTGGTGAAATGTGTGCTGAGGGTGGTATATGTGTTCAAGCACGTGGTAGTGTGTGGCACATTTTGTGTGTGTGTTCATATCCCCGTGTGTGGTGAGTATCCCATGTCAGGGCCCCACCTTAGCAACTGATCGGTATATACTCTTTGGCGCCATCACTCTCATTCTTTAAATCCCCCTTGTTCACATCTGGCAGCTGTCAATTTGCCTCCAACACTTTTCCTTTCACTTTTCCCCATTATGTAGATAGGGGAAAAATAGTTTGGTGAATTGGAAAGCGCGGAGTTAAAATTTCACTTCACAACATAGCCTATGACGCTCTCAGGGTCCAGACGTGTGACTGTGCAAAATTTTGTGGCTGTAGCTGTGACGCCTCCAACACTTTTCCTTTCACTTTTTTCTCCATTATGTAGATAGGGGCAAAATTGTTTGGTGAATTGGAATGCGCGGGGTTAAAATTTCACCTCACAACATAGTCTATGACGCTCTCAGGGTCCAGACGTGTGACTGTGCAAAATTTTGTGGCTGTAGCTGTGACGCCTCCAACACTTTTCCTTTCACTTTTTTCCCCATTATGTAGAGGGCAAAATTGTTTGGTGAATTGGAACGTACGGGGTTAAAATTTCACCTCACAACATAGTCTATGACGCTCTCAGGGTCCAGTCGTGTGACTGTGCAAAATTTTGTTGCTGTAGCTGCGACGCTTCCAACACTTTTCCTTTCACTTTTTTCCCCGTTATGTAGATAGGGGCAAAATTGTTTGGTGAATTGGAACGCGCGGGGTTAAAATTTCACCTCACAACATAGCCTATGATGCTCTCGGGGTACAGACGTGTGACTGTGCAAAATTTTGTGGCTGTAGCTGCGACGGTGCAGATGCCAATCCCGGACATACACACATACACACACACACATACACACATTCAGCTTTATATAGTAGACTAGCTGAAGAGCCCGGCGTTGCCTGGGCATAGTAAATATCTGTGGTTAGTTTTAGCACGTCACTTCTCTTATTTTCCCATCACGCCTCTCATTTTCCCAATCACATCTTTAATTTTCCCCCTCACATCTCTCATTTTCTCCCTCACACCTCTAATTTTCTCCCTCCTCTCATTCCCCCCTAACACTTGTCATTTCGACCTCACATCTGTCATTTTCCGATCACTACACTATTTTCCCTCACTCCTCTCATTTTGCACTCACACCTTTTCATTTTCACCTCACACCTCTCATTTTCACCTCAGTATATACATGTTTGTCATCTCCCTTATATATAGGATACACCTGTATGTCATCTCCTGTATATAGTATATACCTGTATGTCATCTCCCCTGTATATAGTATATACCTGCTGTGTGTGTCATCTCCCCTGTATATAGTATATACCTGTATGTCATCTCCTCCTATATATAGTATATACCTGTATGTCATCTCCTCCTATATATAGTATATACGTGTATGTCATCTCCTCCTATATATAGTATATACCTGTATGTCATCTCCTTCTATATACAGTATATACCTGTATGTCATCTCCTCCTGTATATAGTATATACCTGTGTGTCATCTCCTCTGTATATAGTATATATCTGTGTGTCATCTCCTCCTGTATATAGTATATACCTGTATGTCATCTTCTATATATAGCATATACCTGTATGTCATCTCCTCCTGTATATAGTATATAGCTGTAGGTAATCTGCTCCTGTATATAGTATATACCTGTGTGTCATCTCCTCCTGTATATAGTATATACCTGTATGTCATCTCCTCCTGTATATAGTATGTACTTGTATGTCATCTCCTCCTCTATATAGTATATACCTGTGTGTCATCTCTCCTGTATATAGTATATATCTGTGTGTCATCTCCCCTGTATATAGTATATACCTGTGTGATCTCCTGTATTAGACCTCGTTAACACGTTATTTGCTCAGTATTTTTACCTCAGTATTTGTAAGATAAATTGGCAGCTTGATAAATCCCCAGCCAACAGGAAGCCCTCCCCCTGGCAGTATATATTAGCTCACACATACACATAATAGACAGGTCATGTGACTGACAGCTGCTGTATTTCCTATATAGTACATTTGTTGCTCTTGTAGTTTGTCTGCTTATTAATCAGATTTTTATTTTTGAAGGCTAATACCAGACTTGTGTGTGTTTTAGGGCGAGTTTCGTTTGTCAAGTTGTGTGTGTTGAGTTGTGTGTGGCGACATGCATGTAGCGACTTTTGTGAGATGAGTTTTGTGTGGCAACATGCGTGTAGCAACTTTTTGTGTGTAGAGTTGCATGTGACAGGTTAGTGTAGCAAGTTGTGTGCAGCAAGTTTTGCGCATGGCGAGTTTTGCGCGTGGTGAGTTTTATGTCTGGTGCCTTTTGAGTATGTGCAAGTTTTGTGTGAGGCAACTTTTGCATGTGTTGCAAATTTTGTGCATGTGGCAATTTTTCCGCGTGTGCAAGTTTTGCGTGTGGTGAGTTTTCCATGAGGTGAGTTTTGCACTTGTGGCGAGTTTTGCGTGAGCCTAGTTTTTGCATGTGGCGAGTTTTGCGCGTGGCGAGTTTTGAGCGGCAACTTTTGTGTTTCGACTTTTATGTGGCGAGGTTGGTGTATGTGTGGTGAAATGTGTGCTGAGGGTGGTATATGTGTTCAAGCACGTGGTAGTGTGTGGCACATTTTGTGTGTGTGTTCATATCCCCGTGTGTGGTGAGTATCCCATGTCGGGGCCCCACCTTAGCAACTGATCGGTATATATACTTTGGCGCCATCGCTCTCATTCTTTAAGTCCCCCTTGTTCACATCTGGCAGCTGTCAATTTGCCTCCAACACTTTCCCTTTCACTTTTCCCCATTATATAAATAGGGGAAAAATAGTTTGGTGAATTGGAAAGCGCGGAGTTAAAATTTCACCTCACAACATAGCCTATGACGCTCTCAGGGTCCAGACGTGTGACTGTGCAAAATTTTGTTTCTGTAGCTGCGACACCTCCAACACTTTTCCTTTCCCTTTTTTCCCCATTATGTAGATAAGGGCAAATTTGTTTGGTGAATTGGAAAGCGCGGGGTTAAAATTTCACCTCACAACGTAGCCTATGACGCTCTCAGGGTCCAGACGTGTGACTGTGCAAAATTTTGTTGCTGTAGCTGCGACGCTTCCAACACTTTTCCTTTCACTTTTTTCCCCATTATGTAGATAGGGGCAAAATTGTTTGGTGAATTGGAAAGCGCGGGGTTAAAATTTCGCCTCACAACATAGCCTATGACGCTCTCGGGGTCCAGACGTGTAACTGTGCAAAATTTTGTGGCTGTAGCTTCCACGGTGCAGATGCCAATCCCGGACATACACACATACACACACACACACACACATTCAGCTTTATATAGTAGACTAGCTGAAGAGCCCGGCGTTGCCTGGGCATAGGAAATATCTGTGGTTAGTTATAGCACCTCACTGCTCTTATTTTCCCATCATGCCTCTCATTTTCCCAATCACATCTTTCATTTTCCCCCTCACATCTCTCATTTTCTCCCTCACACCTCTCATTTTCTCCCTCACTCCTCTTATTCCCCCCTAACACTTGTCATTTCGACCTCACATCTGTCATTTTCCGATCACTCCACTATTTTCCCTCACTCCTCTCATTTTGCACTCACACCTTTTCATTTTCACCTCACACCTCTCATTTTCACCTCAGTATATACATGTTTGTCATCTCCCTTATATATAGTATACACCTGCATGTCATCTCCTGTATATAGTATATACCTGTATGTCATCTCCCCTGTATATAGTATATACCTGCTGTGTGTTATCTCCCCTGTATATAGTATATACCTGTATGTCATCTCCTATATATAGTATATACCTGTATGTCATCTCCTTCTATATATAGTATATACTTGTATGTCATCTCCTCCTGTATATAGTATGTACCTGTATGTCATCTCCTCTTCTATATAGTATATACCTGTGTGTCATCTCTCCTGTATATAGTATATACCTGTGTGATCTCCTGTATTAGACCTCGTTCACACGTTATTTGCTCAGTATTTTTACCTCAGTATTGGTAAGATAAATTGGCAGCCTGATAAATCCCCAGCCAACAGGAAGCCCTCCCCCTGGCAGTATATATTAGCTCACACATACACATAATAGACAGGTCATGTGACTGACAGCTGCCGTATTTCCTATATGGTACATTTGTTGCTCTTGTAGTTTGTCTGCTTATTAATCAGATTTTTATTTTTGAAGGATAATACCAGACTTGTGTGTGTTTTAGGGCAAGTTTCGTTTGTCAAGTTGTGTGTGTTGAGTTGTGTGTGGCGACATGCATGTAGCGACTTTTGTGAGATGAGTTTTGTGTGGCAACATGTGTGTAGCAACTTTTTGCGTGTCGAGTTGCATGTGACAGGTTAGTGTAGCAAGTTGTGTGCAGCAAGTTTTGCGCATGGCGAGTTTTGCGCGTGGCGAGTTTTATGTGTGGTGCCTTTTGAGTATGTGCAAGTTTTGTGTGAGGCAACTTTTGCATGTGTTGCAAATTTTGTGCATGTGGCAATTTTTCCGCGTGTGCAAGTTTTACGTGTGGCGAGTTTTCCATGAGGTGAGTTTTGCACTTGTGGCGAGTTTTGCGTGAGCCTAGTTTTTGCATGTGGCGAGTTTTGCGCGTGGCGAGTTTTGAGCGGCGACTTTTGTGTTTCGACTTTTATGTGGCGAGGTTGGTGTATTTGTGGTGAAATGTGTGCTGAGGGTAATATGTGTTCAAGCACGTGGTAGTGTGAGGCGCATTTTGTGTGTGTGTTCATATCCCCGTGTGTGGTGAGTATCTCATGTCGGGGCCCCACCTTAGCAACTGATCGGTATATACTCTTTTGCGCCATCGCTCTCATTCTTTAAGTCCCCCTTGTTCACATCTGGCAGCTGTCAATTTGCCTCCAACACTTTTCCTTTCACTTTTCCCCATTATGTAGATAGGGGAAAAATAGTTTGGTGAATTGGAAAGCACGGGGTTAAAATTTCACCTCACAACATAGCCTATGACGCTCTCAGGGTCCAGACGTGTGACTGTGCAAAATTTTGTGGCTGTAGCTGCAACGCCTCCAACACTTTTCATTTCACTTTTTCCCCATTATGTAGATAGGGGCAAAATTGTTTGGTGAATTGGAAAGCGCGGGGTTAAAATTTCACCTCACAACGTAGCCTATGACGCTCTCAGGGTCCAGACGTGTGACTGTGCAAAATTTTGTGGCTGTAGCTGCGACGGTGCAGATGCCAATCCCGGACATACACACATACACACACACACACACACACACACACACACACACACACACACATACACACATTCAGCTTTATATATTAGATAGATAGCGGACATCATGTCGTGTTTTTAAAGCACCTGATGTGCCTAAACAGTGGGAAAAACAAAAAGTGACCCCATTTTGAAAATTAAGGAATGTATCTAGATGTGTAATGAGCACATGGAACCCCCAGGTGCTTCACAGAAGTTTATGACATTGAGCTGTAAAAATCAAAAATCAAACTATTTTTACAAAAAATGTTATTTTAGCATCAATTGTTTTCTTTTCACAAGGGTAACAGGAGTAAATGGAACCCATAATTTATCTAGAGGTGTGGTAAGTACCTTGAGCCCACAATATATTTTCCCACAAGAATGTTGGTTTTGCCCCAAATTTTTCATTTGCACAAGGGTAAAAGGACAAAATTGACCATACAGTTTGTTGTGCGGTTTCTCCTAAGTATGCAGAGTGGTGGAAAACTACTGTTTGGGCAGGAAGTAAAGGAAGGAAAGTCATTTGACTTTTGAAGCACAAAATTGACTGGAATAGATATCGGATGCCATGTTGTGTTTGCAGAGACTCTCACATGCCAAAAGAGCAGAAACCCCCACAAGTGACCCTATTTGGAAACTAAATTATTGCTCAATTCATCTAAGGCCTTAGTGAGCATTTTTAAACCTCTGGAGATTCACAGAATTGTATAGCATTGGACTCAGTACATGGAAAAATAAAAATTTTTCTACTAAAATGCTGTTTGGCCCCATGTTTTTAATTTTCAGAAGAGGAACTAGGAGAAAATGCATATTATAATTTGTTATGCAATTTCCCTGGGTAAAATAATACTCCTTATGTGCTCGAAAACTACTTTTGAGGCATAGTGTAAAGCTCAGAAGTTAAGGCGCACCATATTGGAGTTCAGATTTTGCTAGAATGGTTTGAGGGTGCCATGTCACATTGGCAAAGCCCCTGACATGCCAGAAAAACAGATTCCAACACATGTGACCCCATATTACAAACTACACCCCTGAATGAATTCATCTAGGATTGCAGTCATCATATTAACACCAGAAGTGCCACACAAAATGTTAGACCTTTCGGTAGTGAAGAAAGTATAATTACCGTATATACTCGAGTATAAGCCGAGATTTTCAGCCCAAATTTTTGGGCTGAAAGTGCCCCTCTTGGCTTATACTCGAGTCACGGTAGCGGTGGGGTCGGCGGGTGAGGGGGTGAGGGCGCTGAGGTATACTTACCTAGTCCCAGCGATCCTGGCGCTCCCCCTGCCATCCCACGGTCTTCTGTGCTGCAGCTTCTTCCCCTCTTCAGCGGTCTCGTGGGACCGCTCATTAGAGAAATGAATAGGCGGCTCCACCTCCCATAGGGGTGGAGCGGCCTATTCATTTCTCTAATCAGCGGTGCTGGTGACCGCTGATAGAGGAAGAGGCTGCAGCACAGAAGATCGTGTGACAGGCGGGGAGCGCCAGGATCGCTGGGACCAGGTAAGTATGTCATATTCACCTGTCCACGTTCCAGCCACCGGGCGCCGCTCCATCTTCCCAGGCGTCGCTCCATCTTCCCGGCGTCTATCTGCGCTCTGACTGTGCAGGTCAGAGGGCGCGATGATGCATATAGTGTGCGCGGCGCCATCTGCCTGAGCAGTCAGAGCAGAGAGACGCCGGGACCGGACGCCGGGAGCTGCAAGCAAGATAGGTGAGTATGGCTTTTTTTTTTTATTGCAGCAGCAGCAGCAGCGGCACAGATTTATGTGGAGCATCTATGGGGCAATATGAATGGTGCAGAGCACTGTATGGGGCACAGCTATGGGACAAAAATGAACGGTGCAGAGCATATATGGGGCACAGCTATGGGGAAATATGAACGGTGCAGAGCACTATATGGGGCACAGCTATGGGGAAATATGAACGGTGCAGAGCACTATATGGGGCACAGATATGGGGAAATATGAACGGTGCAGAGCACTATATGGGGCACAGATATGGGGAAATATGAACGGTGCAGAGCACTATATGGGGCACAGATATGGGGCAATATGAACGGTGCAGAGCACTATATGGGGCACAGATATGGGGCAATATGAACGGTGCAGAGCACTATATGGCACAGATATGGGGCAATATGAACGGTGCAGAGCATATATGGGGCACAGATATGGGGCAATATGAACGGTGCAGAGCACTATATGGCACAGCTATGGGGAAATATGAACGGTGCAGAGCACTATATGGCACAGATATGGGGCAATATGAACGGTGCAGAGCACTATATGGGGCACAGATATGGGGCAATATGAACGGTGCAGAGCACTATATGGCACAGATATGGGGCAATATGAACGGTGCAGAGCATATATGGGGCACAGATATGGGGCAATATGAACGGTGCAGAGCACTATATAGCACAGCTATGGGGCAATAATGAACGGTGCAGAGCACTATATGGCACAGCTATGGGGCAATAATGAATGGTGCAGAGCCCTATATGGCACAGCTATGGGGCAATAATGAACGGTGCAGAGCACTATATTGCACAGCTATGGGGAAATAATGATCTATTTTTATTTTTGAAATTCACCGGTAAATGCTGCATTTCCACCCTAGGCTTATACTCGAGTCAATAAGTTTTCCCAGTTTTTTGTGGCAAAATTAGGGGGGTCGGCTTATACTCGGGTCGGCTTATACTCGAGTATATACGGTACATTTTTATCACTGAAATGTTGCCTTAGCCCCAAGTTTTTAATTTTTTTTAGAGGTTAATAGGAAAAAATTAATCTCAGTTTGTTGTGCAATTTTTTCAAACACTCATCAGCACTCCCTGATAAAATAATATTGGTCCGAGTGCTATCTTATAAAATATCAGCTAGCACTAATCGGATGTACTGTATACGCTGTAAGGGAGTACTTAGCATTATAATAGATGTAACTAGACTTACATTTTTAAAAAAGTTTAATCTTTGTCAAATTAGTCCACATAATAACATCCATAATATTGTTGAAAAAGGCTTTGGGATCAGGTAGATGTTTTGTGAAAATTTGGAATTAGTAGAGATGAGCAAACCAGAACTTGAAAATTTGTGGTTTGTCAGAGAGAGGGAGAATGAGAATTCTCCAGCTCCAATGTTTGGGTCCCCATGGGGACCCGAACTCTGGACTAAAGTTTGGTCTGGGTACCAGAAAGTGAACTTCCATGGGTTTGCTCATCCCTAGGGATGAGCCATCATTGATTTACACCTTTCACATCTCCAATGCAATGCATTTTTCCCAGTACCTCTCTTATTATGGAATTATGTACATGGACCTATCCATTTATTAAGTATCATGTAACTAAGTGTAATGCAACTAAGTGTAATGCTTGTAGTTACATACTCATCTTTTGGTTTCTTAACCTGTTTCTTGACCTGAGTGTTCCGCAAGTTACTTTTACAAATTAAAAGTCTATGGGACTCAGAAAAAGGGCATAGTGTCCCATTTTTAATTCTGATGAACATACATGGAGAGGATTTTACAAAGGAACCGCTGATTCACACAGCAACATGGTGTCATAGTGGGGCTGAAAACAGCTGAACACAGCTATAGGTTAGTATGTAACTGCATGAATTACATTTAAATACGGGATCCCGAGCAAGCGGATAAAACAAACCAAACACTGGAGTGGTGCTTTACCTGGGGAATTTGAGACTCGTCGTTCTACATGTTCATCTGGGTTCTTTTGTGACTAGTTGAATTAGGAGGCAAACTGTTCCAAGTTTCTCTTTTTGTGAAAATGTACCCCGACTGTGGTTTGCTGTAGCCACCGAACTTTAACAATGGCTTTGGAACTTTGGCAGTAATCATGACTGGTTATCTAGCTAAACTAAACTCATTTAGCAAATTAGTTTTGTTAACTGACTGACTTAGTAACTAAGGAGGCAAATACTTTTTTGCGTAGGTTCATGAGTGTCAGAACATAATTTTTATTGGAATAAATGAACTAATCGGTTAAAAACAGTATTGCATGTTTACTTTTATCATTTGTGTGGCAGTAGAAACAGTTTGAAGATCTGAAACATTCAAATATTACAGATATGCAAAAACAGAAGAAGTTGGGAATGGGATGAATACTTATTTATACTATATGTTTATAGAATATGAACATTGTGTTTTTGCTTCAGAGCTCCAAATCTCATGTATAGTGACACACATTCACTGTGTAATTTGGCTTGCAATGGAGGATTCCTTCTTTACAGTGTGCTTAAGGTCCCACAACAGCATTTCAATTGGGTTGAAGTCTAAACTTAGACTGAGCCATTGTAACACCTTGATTATTTTCTGCCATTCTGACATATATTGGCTGATGTGCTATGGATCTTTTTCCTATTCCATGAGAGTTTTGGCCACGTTTTAGCTTTTGAACAGATATATTATTTGACTCACGAATACTTTGATATTCAGAGGTGTTCATGGTCTACTTATTGACTGTATAGTACACAGGTCCTGCAATAACGAAAACAAGCAGAAATGATCACCTAACCAGTTGATATAAGGTGTTTTTGCTGATATGCTGTGTTTGGTTTTCGCGAAACACGGCACCGGGCATTATGGCCAAGCTTTGGTCTTGTCTGTCCAAAAGACATTGTTCCAGAAGTCTTGTGGTTTGGTCAGAGGCAATGTTTTAGAACAAAGAGGCTTTCTCCTGGAAATCCTTCTAAACATGCTACACATGTTCAGTCTTTTTCTAATTTTACTGTCATGAACTTTAGCATTTAACATGATAACTGAGACTTTTATTGTCTGAGCTCTAGTTTCTCAATGCGTTGCATCATCTGAGCCTGGGATGAATTTGCTGGGGCGTCCACTCTTGGGAACATCATCACTTGCCTTGTGAATAATCTTTTTTACTGTAAAATAATGGGCTCAAAATTTCTTGGACATGGCCTTATAACCCTTTCCAGTTTGATGGGTTCAAAATATGCTTCTCTTAGATCACTGTTTATGTATTTCTTTCTTGGCATTGTGTTAGCTCATGCAGGACCATGCCCAGTAGGCTAAAAGCACTAAATTTGCATACATACAAGACAACACCATATTTCCAGAATAGAGAGGTGCAGAAACAAAAGAAAATCAATACCATATTCAGGAGAACAACAGCATTCAAACGAGGTTAAAAAAAATCTTATTTATGGAAAGTGACTGGTCATTTTTAAATCGTAATGAGAACTTAAAAATTTGGCATGCTTGATCATATACATGCTGAAGATTATGTTTAAAATGTATTATGTTATGATGTTTTCTTGAAATTTTGTAATTATTTATGCCCACAAAATCCATTAACCAGTTATACAGCATATTTCTTTCTGATGGTAGATTTTTTTTTACTTTAGCTTGGCAAAATTGGCAGCCTAATTTAAGTTTCCAGAATGCATGAACCTTTTGTAAATTGCATTGATATAACCTAACATTGGATTCACCTTATCTCAAGACATGTTTCCAAGGTAACCATCATACACTGCTGGGCAATCTTCCTGCTTCTGTTCTGGACAGATCTATTAAAACATATCAGCTTTCATTATAGCAAAGAACAGTCAGTTCCATAATGTTGTGTTTTATAACATCCTAATTCAGATATATTTTATTGTTAATATTTGTGATACATATACAATGCAATGGTGCATAGGATATAATAAAAGTCAAATAATTAAACGGCATTTTAATTGAAAAAAAAATTACTGGGAATTAAATAACGATTGAATATTTATTACAAACGTCTTTATCTGTTAGGCCATGTTCACACCATCCTTTTTTTCATGCGGAATCGCCGCGATTTTCCCGCTGCGGGTCCGCAGCTGTTTTCCATGCAGGGTACATTACAATGTACCCTATAGAAAACAGGAACTGCTGTGCCCACATTGCGGAAAATCGCGAAAAAAGCCGCGCTGAATAGCCGCGGTAAAAAAGAAGTACCATGTCACTTCTTTTTGCGGAACTGCAGCGGTTCTGCACCCATAGACCTCCATTGTGAAGTCAAGCCCGCAGTAAAACCCGCAGATGAAAAAAATATCTGCAGGTTTTCTCCGGTTTGTGGTGCAGAACCGCTGCAGTGTGGCTGCCCCCCCGTGCCCCAATCCCACCCCCCCATGCTCCGATGCCACCCCCCATGCTCCGATGCCATCCCCCGTGCTCCGACGCCCCCCCCGTGCCCTCATCTCCCCCCCTTATACTTACCCGGCCTCCCGGTGTCCGTCCGGCCGTCTTCTCCCTGGGCGCCGCCATCTTGCAAAATGGCGGGCTCATGCGCAGTGCGCCCGCCGAATCTGCCGGCCGGCAGATTCGTTCCAAAGTGCATTTTGATCACTGAGATAGGTTATATCTCAGTGATCAAAATAAAAAAAATAGTAAATACCCCCCCCCCCCCCCTTTGTCACCCCCATAGGTAGGGACAATAAAAAAATTAAGAATTTTTTTTTCCACTAAGGTTAGAATAGGGTTAGGGGTAGGGGTAGGGTTAGGGGTAGGGTTAGGGGTAGGGGTAGGGGTAGGGTTAGGGGTAGGGTTAGGGGTAGGGTTAGGGGCAGGGTTAGGGTATTTTCAGCCATTTTAACCCTAAAAAACTTCCTAGAAAACACACAGACTCTGCATAGAAAACTGCATCAAAAAACGCATCAAAAACGCACCAAAAAAAGGACATGCGTTTTCTGCCAAGAGCTGCGGTTTTTAGTCCTGAAAAAAAGGAGGGAAATCAGGAACGTGTGAACATAGCCTTATAGTTTGGGCCTTACAATGGTGACATAACCTTATCCAATACGGTTGGCTCTTTATCTGCTATTCATTGCTACCATGTAGAACGTTCATATGGCCGCTGCACAGAGCTAAGTAAGACCATGGGTGCGGTGAGCATTAGTTGCAATGTTTACCTGCAATTATGGCGAAAAAGCGGACAGCAAAAATGATAAAGGGTAAGGTTTTTTTTTAAATTAAAATCAAATGCAAAGCTATCCTTTCAGAACTAATGGATACTTTCTCAATCCCTACCTTTTTAAGATATTTTACAAATAAACAGTCTGTTGATGCTTTCTCAGACACAATTTTTTTTTATAATTATTCAGTTATTCTAATATACAGTGGTATTCCCCAGATAGAAGAGAAGTCAGAAAAAAAACAGAGGATACAAATTAGTAGAGATGAGTGGATCCAGCAAAACTCAAATCCACCAGGTCTCACAGGTTTTCTGGGGAAATTGGATTTGCAGCTGAATTATTCTCTGAGAATTGAATGTTTCTTATTAGGGTCTGGTGCGTCTATAGACTGCACAGAATAATAAACATTATATGTAAAAAAAAAATTGAAAAAACTGATTGCACTTACTTACCACTCACTAGTCAGTACCTTCCCCTGCTCAATGTCCCATGTCCGATCCTCATTGCATCAAGTACTGAAATCCCAGCCTCTGAAAGCTAGGACAGGACTCTGATTAGGCCTGTGATGGTTCTTGACATAGGTTCCAAGCTTGCGTGTTTTAGCCAAACTATTCATCAATACCTCATATTTATATTATATTTTTCAGCACATTTTATATTTTTCACAGGGTGCAGCCTTGCCCATCAATGGTGAACCTTGTAAACTGGGGGCCATGATGCACTTATAGAGTGTCGGGCATCCCGTATGGGCATGCAATACGCTGTTAGCTGTGCACTGTGCTATACATGTGTGCGACTTGTGCCCTACTACAAGCGTCCTCTGTGTGCAATTGTAAAACTGGGCAATCACTTACTCCAAGAACTGGTAGGTTGTGAGTGGTTGTTTCCTCAGTGTTTTGCACTTGTGTTACCTCAACCTTTAATAAGGGGGTCTGCTGCATTCCGTTTGTACATTAGTTTCTGTGATTTTAGTAGTTAAATAGCTTTGCCATTTTGCTGTGTTTGTAACTCTGATGGCTCTGTGCATGTGAGTGAAAATGACAGCACACATCGGACATCGTGTTTGTATCATGCGCAGAACTAGTTTGTCGTGAGAGTTAGGCCGCCGTCACACATGCGAGTTTTACGGACGTAAGAGCGCAGAATCTACGTCCGTAAAACTCGCAAAAAATACGGCACAATTATTCTCTATGCCCCTGCTCCTATTTGCCGTATTTTACTGATCAGTATTATACGGCTTTCTACGGCCGTACAAAATCGCAGCATGCTGCGTTTGTCACCGTACTGCGCAAGAAATACGCCAATGAAAGTCTATGGAAGCGTGAAAAATACGGATTACACACGGACAAGCAGTGTGACTTGCGAGAAATACGCAGCGCTGTACCTAGGAGCTGCAATCCGTATGTAATCCGTATGGCATCCGTACTGCGTGGTTTTCTCGCAGGCTAGCAAAACCAACATACCGCTATAGAAGTGATCCATGTGTCCCAAAAAGAAAAGAAAATATATATATACTGTCTATATATATATATATATATGTATATATATATATATATATGTGTCAGTAGACACATATATTAGAGAGAAAAGCCGGTAATTCAGTGCGGTGTACAGTAAAATCACACTGACAGCTTACAGTAGAATAGGTAGAATAAATGTGTACACATAGAATAGGTATATATATATATATATGTCAGTGAGACACATATATGTATATATATTAATATTTATTCCAGCGCTAGACAGCTTGAAAGCCGGTAATTCAATTACCGGCTTTTTCCTTCTCCTTCCTAAAACCCGACATGATTTGAGACATGGTTTACATACAGTAAACCATGTCTTCTCTCCATTTTTTTTGCAGATTCCACACTACTAATGTCAGTAGTGTGTATCTGCAAAATTTGGCCGTTCTAGCTCTTAAAATAAAGGGTTAAATGGCGGAAAAAATTGGCGTGGGCTCCCGCGCAATTTTCTCCGCCAGAGTAGTAAAGCCAGTGACTGAGGGCAGATATTAATAGCCTGGAGAGGGTCCATGGTTATTGGCCCCCCCCCTGGCTAAAAATATCTGCCCCCAGCCACCCCAGAAAAGGCACATCTGGAAGATGCGCCTATTCTGGCACTTGGCCACTCTCTTCCCATTCCCGTGTAGCGGTGGGATATGGGGTAATGAAGGGTTAATGCCACCTTGCTATTGTAAGGTGACATTAAGCCTAATTAATAATGGAGAGGCGTCAATTATGACACCTATCCATTATTAATCCAATACTAGTAAAGGGTTAAATAAAACACAAACACATTTTTTAAAATTATTTTAATGAAATAAAAACAATGGTTGTTGCAGTATTTTATTCAACGCCCAATCCAGTCACTGAAGACCCTCGTTCTGTGAGTAAAAAAACATAATAAACCAACAATATACTTACCCTCCGCAGATCTGTAACGTCCAACGATGTAAATCCTTCTGAAGGGGTTAAAACATTTTGCAGCAAGGAGCTGTGCTAATGCAGGCTGCTCCTCGCTGCAAAACCCCAGGGAATGAGGCTAAAAATAGATCAATGATCTATATTTAGCTTCATTTGCGGTGAGGCGCCCTCTGCTGGCTGTTCATAGATCGTGGGAAATCGTGGGAAATTACCTAGAAAGCCAGGGAGCTACATCGTAAGGATTTACATCGTTGGACGTTACAGAATTACCGGCTTTCAAGCTGTCTAGCGCTGGAATAAATATTAATATATATACATATATGTGTCTCACTGACATATATATATATATATACCTATTCTATGTGTACACATTTATTCTACCTATTCTACTGTAAGCTGTCAGTGTGATTTTACTGTACACCGCACTGAATTACCGGCTTTTCTCTCTAATATATGTGTCTACTGACACATATATATATATATATACATATATATATATATATATATAGACAGTATATATATATTTTCTTTTCTTTTTGGGACACATGGATCACTTCTATAGCGGTATGTTGGTTTTGCTAGCCTGCGAGAAAACCACGCAGTACGGATGCCATACGGATTACATACGGAGGATGCCATGCGCAAAAAACGCTGACACACCCTGCCTACGGAGGAGCTACGGACCACTTTTTTCGGGACTTTTCAGCGTATTACGGCCGTAATATACGGACCGTATTGTTTTACGCTGTGTGTGACGCCGGCCTAAGAAGAGGCGATTAAGCCAGGAAGGGTGATTGTGAGGAGTAGAGGGGTCGAAGAGATGAAAAGTATGATGAGTACAACAATTTTTTTATTTTTAACCTTTCAATTTACGGTTGAGAAAAATCACAGCCAGCTGACAGCCATTTTGTTGAATCCGCACAGAAACAATTGCAAAAAAATCAGCATTTTGGTGAATGCAGGTTTTTGAAAAATTCAAGTAGAATTCAATTCCACTCGAATAATCTACATCTTTTATCTTTACATGTCAGAATATTGCCATTTTTTAATATAGTCTATATGCATTAATAATGCTTTAATTTTATATTAGTAGTAATAATATTAGTAATAATTTTATTATTGGTTATATTATCCCTCTAGAATGCATAAAATAACAAACAAATGTAACATCTTAGAAGTAAATTTCATAAATCATGCTATTTCTATAATAGTGGAGTATGTTAGATGTATTGTTTACTCCAAAAATAATGGTCATTATTATGCAGTTTCTAAGTGTCCACATAAAGATTCATCACATTAGCGCATTGTCCATTTAGTTGTAGTGATAATAGAAGAACATACAGTAGTTAGTAGATTCAAACTAGTATTGAGTTCCTTATTGTAAGATGCAGATGGAATCCATAGAGGCACAATCTATAAAGGAGGGCTAGACTCAGAAGGTTAAATGCCACGACCTTTACTAGACTGGCTTACAAGAGATTTTCACTTTAAAGGGACACTGTCACCTGGATTTGGAGGGAACAATCTTTAGCCATGGAGGCGGGGTTTTGGGGTTTTTGATTCACCCTTTCCTTACCCGCTGGCTGCATGCTGGCTGCAATATTGGATTGAAGTTCATTTTCTGTCCTTCGTAGTACATGCCTGCACAAGGCAATCTTGCCAAAATCCCGCCTCCATGGCTGAAGATTGTTCCCTCCAAATCCAGGTGACAGTGTCCCTTTAAGGCTGTGGTCAAACTAGCGTATGGCATCCGATGCGAGGGCATAGGATGCGATATGCTAATGATCCTCGGCTCCTGATTTGCTGTGAGCGGGAGCCGAGTGTCATGCTACTATGCTCCGAGCCTCTCGCACAGGGAGGATCGGAGCACAGCTGTGGAGGAGGCGGAGAAATTAATTTCTCCATCTCATCCGCTGCTGGCGTCGGCATAAATCGCACCACATTCGGATGATATCCGAATGCAGTGTCTTGTGTCACTCACACCCATATACTTACATGGGTGCGAGTGAGCCAAGACTTGGCTGAATCTCAGTGCCAATCGCACCGTCCTGCAAAATTTTCTTGCATGCTGATTCAGCATGAGAAAATAATCGCAGATGTGAGCTGCCCCACAGAGTAACACTGGGTTGAGTGTTATGCAATGTTTTATCTCATAGAACTTGGCATTATTGTATGGTAGTATGACTCCTGTCTAACCCTGTTGCTCCAAAGCCCGTTTTCACCTTCATAAACAGGGCAATTTTTTCAGTTTAGACCAGTGTATCTTTGTCGTAATAACTCTGGAATGTTTCAAGATATCCTAGTGATTCTGAGAATGTTTATTCATGAAATATTGTACTTCGTGTTAGTGGTAAATTTAGGTCGATATTTTTTGTATTTATTTGTGAAAATATTGGAATTTTGGAGAAAATTTTGAAAATTTCACAATTTTCAAACTTTTAATTTCTACATCCTTAATCCATATAGTTATATTACATAACATAGTTAATAAATAACATTTAGCACATGCCTACTGTACATCAGCATTAGAGATGGCTGGACCCCAGGATGTTCGGGTCTGGCGGCATCAAGTTCGGGTTCAAGTACCAGAACAGTACCAGGACCCAAACCCGGACTCCATTGACTTGAATGGGGATTCCGAACATCCAGTGTTTGCCACGCTGTCATGCCTGTGGACCGACTGCACCCCCCTGCCGGCTGCACCCGGGGCACATGCCCCGGCTGCCCCCCAGATATGCCTCCGAATACATCATGGTAGATGATAGGTCAGAGGTCCAGCAAAGCTTTCTGCACTCTGATTTGTCGTAACCCACTTGCATTGCTATATCATGTATAAAATCATTTCTTTCAAGCACACTGACGTCTTTCAGTTTAAACCCATATCAAACCTATGATGAGGTATCACCTTTAGTGATGAGCGAGCACTAAAATGCTCGGGTGCTCATTGCTCGGGTAGAGCAAATTGAAATACTCTGGTACTCGACCCGAGCAACGAGCCCAATGTGAGTCTATGGGAAACCTGAGTATTCTTACCGCGATCCCCCCCGGGGGTCCTTTTAAGGTCTAAAAACATCTGAAAATGATGGAAACACTGCTCATATGACACGGGAACATCATGGGGATTGCCTCTAGAAGCATTTCTGACCCCAAGGTCACAGCTGTAAGGCCGGCGTCACACTAGCGAGTTTTACGGACGTATGAGAGGTGCAGAAAATACGGATTGCACACGGTACAATGATTCTCTATGGCCCAGCTCCTATCTGCTGTATTTTACTAATCCATATTATACGGTCTTCTACGGCCATAGAAAATCGCAGCGTGCTGCGTTTGTCAGCGTATTGTGCAAAAAAATCACCAATGAAAGTCTATGGGGGAGAGAAAAATATGGATTACCCACAGACCAACAGTGTGACTTGCGAGAAATACGCAGCGGTGTTCTAGAGAAAAGCCGGCAATTCAGTGCGGTGTACAGTAAAATCACACTGACAGAATAGAATAGAATAGCTAAAATAAATGTCTACACATAGTATAGGGGTATATATATATATATATATATATATATATATATATATATATATATATATATAGTAAAGCTGCAGTAGCATCGTACGCAGTGAAGAAGCACTGACCCACAAATTCAAACACAAAAGTCTTTTTTAATGTGTTTCTTCACAGCATTAAAGTCCAATTCACATAAATGCATATAACTTCAGTGGATATTATCAGTGACCAGTTTACACCAGTTCAAAGCAATACATATCACATGGCTTTAGATTTGCGGGCCCTAAACAGGCCAGACTTCCCTTGTCCAGTTTCTCTGGGCGACCGCACGCCATCTCACAGTCTCTATACGTCTCCATACACACGGCCTCATATGTTGCAGACACTACACACGCCAGCCCTCCTCTGACTAGTTCTTGTGGGTGTCCTGCATCGCTGTATCACAGTCTCTTTACAGACTCTTTACTCAAATAGTCGTGCACAGTTCAGGATATCCTCCAAATAGCAGCCGGGCACCATATCCACCTATTTGCAATCATTGCACATGCTAGTCCTCATTCGGGTACAGGACATCCACCTCCGGGCACAGGACTGTCCACATCCAACTCCTTCGGGCACAGGACATCCACCTCCGGGCACAGGACTGTCCACATCCGAGACCAGTACCATGGACAACTTGCATCTCTGTGTAAGCTGCGTGTGCCAGGCTATTCAGCTGTCCTGGGTGCTGGCTGTGCTGGCCTCCATGCACTCTGCAGGCCAGCACACACCAGACTGACACTGACGTGCACCTCGCACACCTGGCCTGACCTGACACACCCATACCCCTTACTGCAGGGTTTTTAAACACACCAAACTGTGGCCTTCAGCCACCTGGAAAACCTGGACCGGAGATCCGTGACTCTCATGCACACCTATGGACTTCATCCGTCTGCATGCACATTCTGGGGAGAACAAACAGCGCCCCCTAGCTGTATCAGAGGCCACAGCCTCACATATCCTCCCCCTGTTCATACCTGTGGGGTTGAACACTTGTTACCCCATATGGGTACGAGATAATAAGGCATCGGTATGACCCTGTGACATCCCCGCCCAAAACAACGTTTTCAGTTTCTCCTGCCAATACCTCTAGGGAGAAGCCTTTCGGGATTACACTCTGACCCTAATTTGGCGACCCCTATGGCAGGTATCTCAATATTTTCAGGTTCTATGCCCAAAACAGTACATAAACACATTCTCTGCTGCAACTGCAGCGCCTCAAGCTGCTGCTGCCAGAACTGCAGCTCCTGCTGCGCAGAATTCGTGGACCCGCCGATCCACAGCAAATCTTCATAACCCCACCGAGTTACCACCAGAAGCCTTCAATCTTCATGGCCCCGCCGAGCCACAGCAAGCTGTCTTGAGAAGGAAAAAAAAAGTTTCCAGCCGACTTTGCACAATGCTATGCAGCACGCTTTGGGTGTGCCTCAGTTCACACTGCCCGCATTCTCCACCATATGTAAAGCTGCAGTAGCATCGTACGCAGTGACCCACAAATTCAAACACAAAAGTCTCTTTTAATGTGTTTCTTCACAGCATTAAAGTCGAATTCACATAAATGCATATAACTTCAGTGGATATTATCAGTGACCAGTTTACACCAGTTCAAAGCAATACATATCACATGGCTTTAGATTTGCGGGCCCTAAACAGGCCAGACTTCCCTTGTCCAGTTTCCCTGGGCGACCACACACCATCTCACAGTCTCTATACGTCTCCATACACACAGCCTCATATGTTGCAGACAGTACACACGCCAGCACTCCTCTGACTAGTTCTTGTGGGTGTCCGGCATCGCTGTATCACAGTCTCTTTACAGACTCTTTACTCACATAGTCGTGCACAGTTCAGGATATCCTCCAGATAGCAGCCGGGCACCATATCCACCTGTTTGCAATCGTTGCACATCCGGGCACAGGACTGTCCACATCCGACTCCTTCGGGCACAGGACATCCACCTCCGGGCACAGGACTGTCTACATCCGAGACCAGTACCATGGACAACTTGCATCTCTGTGTACGCTGTGTGTGCCAGGCTATTCAGCTGCCCTGGGTGCTGGCTCTGCTGGCCTCCATGCACTCTGCAGACCAGCACACACCAGACTGACACTGACGTGCACCTCGCACACCTGGCCTAACCTGACACACCCATACCCCTTACTGCAAGGTTTTTAAACACACCAACCTGTGGCCTTCAGCCACCTGGAAAATCTGGACCGGAGATCCGTGACTCTCATGCACACCTATTGACTTCATCCGTCTGCATGCACATTCTGGGGAGAACAAACAGCGCCCCCTAGCTGTATCAGAGGCCACAGCCTAACAATATATATATATATATATATATATATATATGTATATATATCAGTGAGACACATATATATATATATATTAATATTTCATACAGCGCTAGATAGGAGAAAAGTCGGTAATTCAATTGCCGGCTTTTCCTATCTCCTTCCAAAACCCGATATGAAAAGATACATGGTTTACATACAGTAAACTATCTCATATCCCTTCTTTATTACATATTCCTCTTTAGTAATGTTAGAAGTGCATGTGTGTAAAATTTGGTGTCTCTAGCTATTAAATTAAAGGGTTAAATAGTGGAAAAAATTGCCGTGGGCTCCAGCGCAATTTTCTCCGCCAGAGTGGGAAAGCCAGTGACTGAGGGCAGCTATTAATAACCTGGAGAGGGTCCATGGTTATTGCTCCCCCCCAGCTAAAAACATCTGCCCCCAGCCACCCCAGAAAAGGCACATCTGGAAGATGCGCCTATTCTGGCACTTAGCCTCTCTCTTCCCACTCCCGTGTAGTGGTGGTGTTGTGAATTCCGCTCTTGGGCTCCCTCCGGTGGTTGTAAGTGGCACTTTTGTGAGTTCTGCTCTTGGGCTCCCTCCGGTGGTTTTAAGTGGTATGGCTGCTCCTTGGATTTAGCAGTCTGCAGCTGCTTCCACTGATTGTCTTTCTGCTTGGCTATTTATGCCTGGCTCTTCCCTTCAGCCAGTGCCACTTGTCAATGGTTCCTGGTTGGATTCACATCTCTCTTGGATTTCCCTGATATCCTGACCAGTTCAGCAAAGATAAGTCCTTGCTTTGCTCTTTTCTGTCCACATGTTGTGGACTTATTCGTTCTGTGCATTCTATGTTTTGTCCAGCTTGTCAGTATGGATTAATTCAGTTAAGCTGGAAGCTCTGGGAAGCAGATTTACCCTCCACACCTTTAGTCAGGTGTGGAGATTTTTGAAAACTCTGTGTGGATTTTTGTAGTTTTTAATACTGACCGCACAGTATTCTATCCTGTCCTATCTATCTAGCTAGACTGGCCTCCTGTGCTACATCCTGGTTTCATTCTGTGTATGTCTTTTCCCTCTCCACTCACAGTCATTACTTGTGGGGGGCTATCTATCCTTTGGGGATTTTCTCTGAGGCAAGATAGTTTTCCTGTTTCTATCTTTAGGGGTAGTTAGTTCTCAGGCTGTGACGAGGTGCCTAGGGAGTGACAGGAGCATCCCACGGCTACTTCTAGTGTTGTGTTGAGCTTAGGGACTGCGGTCAGTACAGGTACCACCTCCTTCAGAGCTCGTCCCATGTTGCTCCTAAACCACCAGTTCATAACAGTACAAGTGGCCAAAAATGAATTAAATGCATCTCAAAAGAAGGAAAAAAAAATTCTGAGCCATTTTTTTTTCTGTGCTCTGTTTTGTCTTTTTTTTCCTCTTGATCTCTGGGTGGTTCAGGATTTATGCTCTGGCATGGATGTTCAGGGTTTGTTTTCTCGTGTGGATCAACTTGCTGCAAGAGTACAGAGTATCCAAGATTATGTTGTCCAGACTCCGGCTTTGGAGCCTAAAATTCCTACTCCTGATTTGTTTTTTGGGGACAGATCCAAGTTTTTGAACTTTAAAAAAAACTGCAAATTGTTATTTGCTTTGAAACCCCGTTCTTCTGGTGATCCCATTCAGCAAGTTAAAATCATCATATCCTTGCTGCATGGTGACCCTCAGGACTGGGCATTTTCCCTTGAATCAGGGGATCCGGCATTGCTGAATGTAGACGCACTTTTTCAAGCGCTCGGATTATTGTATGACGAACCTAATTCTGTGGATCATGCAGAAAAAACCCTGTTGGCCCTGTGTCAAGGTCAGGAAGCGGCAGAATTATACTGCCAGAAATTTAGGAAATGGTCTGTGCTCACTAAATGGAATGAGGATGCTCTGGCTGCTATTTTCAGAAAAGGTCTTTCTGAAGCCCTTAAAGATGTTATGGTGGGCTTCCCTACGCCTACTGGTTTGAGCGAATCTATGTCTCTAGCCATTCAGATTGATCGGCGTCTGCGCGAGCGCAAAGCTGTGCACCATATGGCAGTGTCCTCTGAGCAGAGTCCTGAGCCTATGCAATGTGATAGGATTTTGACTAGAACAGAATGGCAGGAATTCAGACGTCAGAATAGGCTGTGTTTTTACTGTGGTGATTCTGCTCATGTTATTTCTGATTGCCCTAAGCATACTAGGAGGGTCGCTAGGTCTGTTACTATCAGTACTGTACAGCCAAAATTTCTTTTATCTGTGACCCTGATTTGCTCATTGTCGTCCTTTTCTGTCATGGCATTTGTGGATTCAGGCGCTGCCCTGAACTTAATGGATTTAGAATTCGCCAGGCGCTGTGGTTTTTCCTTGCAGCCTTTGCAGAGCCCTATTCCTTTGAGGGGCATTGATGCTACACCATTGGCCAAGGATAAACCTCAGTACTGGACGCAGATGACCATGTACATGGCTCCTGCACATCAGGAAGATTGCCGTTTTCTGGTGTTGCATAACCTGCATGATGTTGTTGTACTGGGTTTTCCATGGTTACAGGAACATAATCAGGTGCTGGATTGGAAAACTATGTCTGTGACTAGTTGGGGTTGTCAAGGGGTACATAGTGACATTCCTTTGATGTCAATTTCCTCTTCCCCCTCTTCTGAGGTCCCTGAGTTTTTGTCGGATTTCCAGGATGTATTTGATGAGCCCAAGTCCAGTTCCCTTCCTCCACATAGGGACTGTGATTGTGCTATTAACTTGATTCCAGGTTGTAAGTTCCCTAAGGGCCGACTTTTCAATCTGTCTGTGCCAGAGCATGCCGCCATGCGGAGTTATGTTAAGGAATCTTTGGAGAAGGGGCATATTCGGCCGTCTTCGTCACCATTGGGAGCGGGTTTCTTTTTTGTTGCTAAGAAGGATGGCTCCTTGAGACCCTGTATAGATTATCGTCTTCTTAATAAGATCACGGTCAAATTCCAATACCCCTTGCCTTTGTTTTCTGATTTGTTTGCTCAGATTAAGGGGGCTAGTTGGTTTACTAAGATTGACCTCCGAGGGGCATATAATCTTGTTCGTATTAAACAGGGTGACGAATGGAAAACTGCATTTAATATGCCCGAAGGCCATTTTGAATACCTCGTGATGCCATTCGGGCTCTCTAATGCTCCATCTGTGTTCCAATCTTTCATGCATGATATTTTCCGCAATTATCTTGATAAATTCATGGTTGTATATTTGGATGATATTTTGATTTTTTCCGATGATTGGGAGTCTCATGTGAAGCAGGTCAGGATGGTATTCCAGATCCTTCGTGATAAAGCTTTATTTGTGAAGGGGTCTAAGTGCCTATTCGGAGTTCAGAAGGTCTCTTTTTTGGGTTTTATTTTTTCTCCCTCGTCTATGGAAATGGATCCTGTTAAGGTCCAAGCTATTCATGACTGGATTCAACCCACATCTGTGAAGAGCCTTCAAAAATTTTTGGGCTTTGCTAATTTCTATCGCCGTTTCATTACCAACTTTTCCAGTGTGGTTAAGCCCCTTACTGATTTGACGAAGAAAGGCGCTGATGTGACGAATTGGTCCTCTGCGGCTGTTGAGGCCTTTCGGGAGCTTAAACGCCGATTTACTTCTGCCCCTGTGTTGCGTCAGCCGGATGTTTCTCTTCCTTTTCAGGTTGAGGTTGATGCTTCTGAGATTGGGGCAGGGGCCGTTTTGTCTCAGAGGGATTCTGATGGTTCTTTGATGAAACCGTGTGCTTTTTTTTCCAGAAAGTTTTCGCCTGCGGAACGCAATTATGATGTCGGCAATCGGGAGTTGTTGGCTATGAAGTGGGCGTTTGAGGAGTGGCGACATTGGCTTGAGGGAGCTAAGCACCGCGTTGTGGTCTTGACTGATCATAAGAATCTGATTTACCTCGAGTCGGCCAAGCGGCTGAATCCTAGACAGGCTCGATGGTCCCTGTTTTTCTCCCGTTTTTATTTTGTGGTCTCGTATCTTCCGGGATCTAAGAATGTTAAGGCTGATGCCCTCTCTAGGAGTTTTTTGCCTGATTCTCCTGGAGTCCTTGAGCCGGCTGGCATTCTTAAGGAAGGGGTGATTCTTTCTGCCATCTCCCCTGATTTGCGGCGGGTGCTTTGGGAATTTCAGGCTGATAAGCCTGACCGCTGTCCAGTGGGGAAGCTGTTTGTTCCTGATAGATGGACAAGTAAGGTAATTTCTGAGGTTCATTGTTCAGTGTTGGCTGGTCATCCTGGGATTTTTGGTACCAGAGATTTGGTTGCTAGGTCCTTTTGGTGGCCTTCCTTGTCGCGCGATGTGCGTGCTTTTGTGCAGTCCTGTTCCCACGCTAGTGGGTTGCTTTTGCCTTTGCCGGTCCCTGAGAGGCCCTGGACGCATATTTCCATGGATTTTATTTCGGATCTTCCTGTTTCCCAGAAGATGTCTGTTATCTGGGTTGTTTGTGACCGGTTCTCTAAAATGGTCCATCTGGTACCTTTGCCTAAGTTGCCTTCCTCCTCAGATTTGGTTCCATTGTTTTTTCAGCATGTGGTTCCTTTGCATGGCATTCCGGAGAATATTGTGTCTGACAGAGGTTCTCAGTTTGTCTCTAGGTTTTGGCGGGCCTTTTGTGCTAGGATGGGCATTGATTTGTCTTTTTCTTCGGCGTTTCATCCTCAGACTAATGGCCAAACTGAGCAAACTAATCAGACCTTGGAAACCTATTTGAGATGCTTTGTGTCTGCTGATCAGGATGATTGGGTGGCTTTCTTGCCGTTGGCCGAGTTTGCCCTTAATAATAGGGCTAGTTCGGCTACTTTGGTTTCACCTTTCTTTTGTAATTTTGGTTTTCATTCTCGTTTTTCTTCGGGGCAGGTTGAGCCTTCTGATTGTCCTGGTGTGGATTCTGTGGTGGACAGGCTGCAGCAGATTTGGACTCATGTGGTGGACAATTTGACGTTGTCTCAGGAAAAGGCTCAACGTTTTGCTAACCGCCGTCAGTGTGTTGGTCCCTGGCTTCGTGTGGGGGATTTGGTTTGGTTGTCTTCTCGTCATGTTCCTATAAAGGTTTCTTCCCCTAAGTTTAACCCTTTCATGACATGCGCCGTACATGTACTGCGCATGCCGTGAATCCCCCTTTGATGTGGGCTCCGGCGATGAGCCCGCATCAAAGTCGCGACATGTCAGCTGTTTTGTACAGCTGACATGTGCGCGCAATAGGGTCGGGTGAAATCGCTATTCACCCGCCACTATTAACCTGTTAAATGCCGCTGTCAAACACAGACAGCGGCATTTAACTATCGCATCCGGCCGGGCAGCCGGAAATGACGTCATCGCTGACCCCTGTCACATGATCGGGGGTGGGCGATGCATCAGGAAGGTAACCATAGAGGTCCTTGAGACCTCTATGGTTACTGATGCAGGCCTGCTGTGAGCGCCCTCCTGTGGTCGGCGCTCACAGCACACCTGCATTTCAGCTACATAGCAGCGATCTGATGATCGCTGCTATGTAGCAGAGCCGATCAGGCTATGCCAGTTTCTAGCCTCCCATGGAGGCTATTGAAGCATGGCACAAGTAAAAAAAAATGTTTTTAAAAATATGAAAAAAATATAAAAAATACAAAAGTTTAAATCACCCCCCTTTCGCCCCATCCTAAATAAAACAATAAAAAAAAATCAAACATACACATATTTGGTATCGCTGCATTCAGAATTGCCCGATCTATCAAATAAAGAAAAGCATTAACCTGATCGCTAAACGGCGTAGTGAGAAAAAAATCCGAAACGCCAGAATTACGTTTTTTTTTGTCACCGCGACATTGCATTAAAATGCAATAACGGGCAATCTGCGCAAAAATGATATCATTAAAAACAACAGCTCGGCACGCAAGAAATAAGCCCTCACCCGACCCCAGATCACGAAAAATGGAGACGCTACGGGTATCGGAAAATGGCACTTTTTTTTTTTAAGCAAAGTTTGGAATTTTTTTTCACCACATGAATAAAAAATAAACTTGACATGTTAGGTGTCTATGAACTCGTAATGACCTAGAGAATCATAATGGCAGGTTAGTTTTAGCATTTAGTGAACCTAGCAAAAAAGCCAAACAAAAAACAAGTGTGGGATTGCACTTTTTTTGCAATTTCATCGCACTTGGAATTTTTTTTTCCGTTTTCTAGTAAAAGACATGGTAAAACCAATGGTGTCGTTCAAAAGTACAACTTGTCCCACAAAAAATAAGCCCTCACATGACCATATTAACGGAAAAATAAAAAAGTTATGGCTCAGGGAAGGAGGGAAGTGAAAAACGAAAACGCAAAAATGAAAAAGGGCCGCGACTTGAAGGGGTTAAGCCTCGGTTTATTGGTCCTTATAAGATTTCTGAAATTATCAATCCGGTGTCTTTTCGTTTGGCTCTTCCAGCCTCTTTTGCCATTCATAATGTTTTCCATAGATCTTTGCTGCGGAGATATGTGGTGCCCGTTGTTCCCTCGGTTGATCCTCCTGCCCCGATGTTGGTTGAGGGAGAGTTGGAATATGAGGTTGAGTAGATTTTGGATTCTCGTTTTTCGAGGCGGAGGCTTCAGTATCTTGTCAAGTGGAAGGGTTATGGCCAGGAGGATAATTCTTGGGTTGTTGCCTCCGATGTCCATGCCGCCGACTTGGTTCGTGCTTTTCACTTGGCTCGTCCTGATCAGCCTGGGGGCTCTGGTGACGGTTCGGTGACCCCTCCTCAAGGGGGGGTACTGTTGTGAATTCCACTCTTGGGCTCCCTCCGGTGGTTTTAAGTGGTATGGCTGCTCCTTGGATTTAGCAGTCTGCAGCTGCTTCCACTGATTGTCTTTCTGCTCGGCTATTTATGCCTGGCTCTTCCCTTCAGCCAGTGCCACTTGTCAATGGTTCCTGGTTGAATTCACATCTCTCTTGGATTTCCCTGATATCCTGACCAGTTCAGCAAAGATAAGTCCTTGCTTTGCTCTTTTCTGTCCACATGTTGTGGACTTATTCGTTCTGTGCATTCTATGTTTTGTCCAGCTTGTCAGTATGGATTAATTCAGTTAAGCTGGAAGCTCTGGGAAGCAGATTTACCCTCCACACCTTTAGTCAGGTGTGGAGATTTTTGTAAACTCTGTGTGGATTTTTGTAGTTTTTAATACTGACTGTCACGATATGGTATGAAATATCATAAATAGTTCTCTTGCTAGCCTGCGTGGGCTAAGCCCCCCTTCTTGGAGTGATACTGCAAATTCCTGGCTTTCCTTCTCAGAGAGTGTGGGGGTTAGGAGAGCCAAAAGGAATTTACGACCGGCATTTCCTGTGTAAGCTCTTGTTCAGCTATAAGTGAAGTAGAAACTCCAAGGATCCATGAAAGATTCTTTGTTTAGTTTTTGTTAGATATTAGGCAAGCGATTTAAGCTAGACATACGAAAATATATATTCTTATTCTCACTCAGTGTACCTACCCATTCTCCGAAACACAGGCTTCTAACTCCGTCTGGTAAAGAAGTAGGGTTTGTTTTCTCTGTAAATATGTATCCCAGATAGGACATATTTGATCTCATTAGAATGATTGATGGGTTTGTTAGAACTATGACGTGTTTTGTAGTGAAGTTATAGAAATTAGAGAAAATAGTTTAAAGTTTAGGCAGAATATAGAGAGAGGAGGGTCTGGATAAGCCAGCCTTTCTGTGATGTCACAGCCTTAATGTTTTAAGTGTCTGGCAGGCTCTGAGGAGTCTCTTTCTGCTTGATTTCTTGTCTTCTCCTGGAAGAGCCCTGCACACGTCCAAATAAGCTGGGACGTATGGTTGCCTGTCATGCTTTAAACATGTGAGTGTTGCTTTTTCTCATTTATTCCCTTTATGTTATAATTACCCTTGTACATATTTGCAATTGTCTCATTTATAACATCTTTATAAAATATTTTTGATAAAGCACTGCCTAATTTTTTATGGAATATAATATTTAATATTAGTTCGTTCTCCTGTTCTAAACCGTACCCTAAGTCTTCTGAAGGGTAATACGCTACTGTTACTGTTGTGTTGGGTTAGCTTCGGACCCGTATAATCAAAGCTGGTGGCAGCGAGAGTATGCTGACTTTTGGGGTTATGCTGAAGCGACTGCGGCATTGCTAATTATTGTTCCTGCCTGAGTGGGAGTAGTTATCGCGTCGCTGCAGCGTGCCCAATAGCCAGTACATAGCAGGCAGCCTTTCTGGCGACTAATTACCCAGGGTGCAGTACCTAATCTGACCTGAGAGTAAGGGGGGCGCCAGAGATCTGCAAGTGTTAAGTGGTACTGTAAGTGGGATATACATAAATCCCTGCAGTTCGTGGTATATAGAAAAGCAGTGGGATACCTAGAATAAGCCCCTGCTGTAAACTAAGAGGTCAATAGCCCTGTGTGTGGTTTTTCATCACATCGTGGAGTGGAGGGATAACTAAGATAAGCCCTCCTGCACATGTGATAGCCGTCTGTTGGCCTAAAGTCACCTCAATCCGTGACGTAGGGGTGACGGTCACGGTGGAAATCCTGACCAATTGGCGACAGCGGTCAGGGGAATCGTGAAAATTGGTGGCAGCGGTGGGATATCTTAGAGCATTAGTGATGTGGTTTGAGTAATCATTCCTCTCACTAAAAACTTGCAGAAAGTTCTTTCGAGGACTCTGCGCAAATAAGTTTGGAGAACGAACTCAGTGTTTTATTAGTCTTGAGACAATTGTGTACGGGTAATTATCCCCTCCCTTTCTCTTCGTTTTTCTATCCTATCTTTTATTTGGCAACCATGGTTGTGCGGGGAGAAACCTTCTATGAGCAGCAGACGAGAGACACCCTTGTTGCCTTATGCAAGTCACAGCACATTGACTTTGCGGGCAAAAACAAAGCCCAACTAGTCGCAGTTCTGGTGCAATGGGAAGCCGACCAAGCCAGGTCACAGAGCCCAGAGGCCGCAGAAGCCAGCACCAGCGAACGTGGTGCTGCAGCAGAGGTCCAACCACTGAATCCTGGCCCTGTTAGCAATCCGCGTGAATTGGACCCCCACCTGCAGGCGGCCTTGAAAGAATTCCCCACTGACGACCATGAGGGACGTCGGCAGCTGATTCAGCAATACCGGCAGGAGGCCCAGGCCAGCAAGCCGAGAGAGAGGCCCGAGCTGAGAGAGAGGCCCGAGCCAAGCGGGAGGCTGAGCGAGCCGAGCGGGAGGCTGAGAGAGCCGAGCGGGAGGCTGAGAGAGCCGAGCGCCAAGCCCAGCGAGAACATGAACTGGAGATGCTCCGGCAGGGGGGGATGCCCTCCACTGCCCAGAGACGTGAGCCCAGCAGCGCTCCGATACCTAAGCCCTGGCCCGATCACTTCCCTGTTATGGAGAAGGACGGGGACTTGGACACTTTTCTGCGGGCCTTTGAGAAAGCCTGCAGACAGTACCGGCTGCCTACAGATGAATGGGCACGATACCTGACACCAGGGCTGAGAGGTAAAGCTCTGGAGGCGTTTGCTGCCCTCCCTCAAGAACAAGATGGTGACTATGAGGCCATCAAGCAGGCTCTGATAGCCAAGTACCAGCTTACACCCGAGGTGTACCGTAGAAAGTTCCGGACCCTCCAACGTGGCCCACACGACAGTTACAGTGATGTGGTGCATGGACTGGGGACACACTTTGACCAGTGGACCCAAGGACTGTCAGTGACCACCTTTGCACAGCTGCGAGACCTGATGATCAAAGACCAGTTCTTTCATCTTTGCCCAGCTGAGGTGCGACAGTTTGTGATGGACAGAGAACCCAAAGACGTGACGAAAGCAGCGCAGATTGCCGATGCCTATGAGGTCAACCGTAGATCGGAAGTGCGGAAGCCAGTCACCACCAGCTGGAGAGGGGGTAAGCCTGCATCCAACGCCAGTACCCCTGCCAGCCAACACACCAGAGGTCCTGGTCCTGTGGCCAACAACACCAGACCTACCACTGAACCTCGCCATTGTTACTACTGCAAGCGGCCTGGGCATATCAGTACCTTCTGTCCAGACAGGCCGAAGAACCCCCCAGCCAAGGCCCTAGGGCTTAATGCAGTGGTTCTTTTGGTTGGTGGTGTGGTTGGGAGGGTGTGTGACAACGTACAGCCCCTCACTGTGGGAGGTCATGTTGCTACAGGCCTCAAGGACACCGGGGCTGAACGAACCCTCATCCGACCCGAACTGGCGGCCCCTGAAGAAATCATTCTGGGGAAAACCCTAACTGTCACTGGGATTGGAGGCATCAGCTGTCCCTTACCGATGGCCCGGGTTTTTATTGATTGGGGTGCCGAAAGCGGGGTGAAGGAAGTGGGGCTGTCTGATAATTTGCCCACTGATGTTTTGTTGGGGACTGATTTGGGGAGGTTGGTTGCCCACTACATCACTGATACCCCTCCCCAATCTACTAATAAGGGTAAAGTTAACCCTGATGATGATGATGATGGGAAATCGCATGTGTTACCTGACCATGCTTTATCTTGTAATGATGCATCTATTAACCATTTTTTTTCTAGGATTGATGGTGAAAATGTTGTACCTGTGCCAGCTGAACCTGATAATGATTTTTCTGTGAAGGTTAATGTGTCCATAGGTACAGGCGTGCCCAGCCACGTCGCTCTGCGGAGTGAGACGGCTGAGGAACCCCTAACAGGGGCAAGTGTCGGTGCTACAGGAAATGGGGAGATGCATGGGAACCGTGAGGAAGGTGATGCCATGAAAGTGACCAGTGCCACCGAGGAAGGTAACTGGCCCATAAGTAGCACTGCCCCTGGAGTGTTGGGGGTGGATGGGGAGATAGAGCCCATAGCAGCACCGGCTGATGGGTCTTTAGAAATCCCCGGGGAGACAGCCTACGTAGGTGCTGTCACCCGCAATCAGAGTGCCCGGAACGCAGATAACTGTCTGCCTTCCGGACCCTCCTCAGTCATTACTGTGACTGAACCAGTGGTGGACCCAGAGCAGGTCCAAGAGGGTTCCCGTGGGGAAGGGACCCTGACGTCGCTTCTGGCTTCCCCTAGCAAGGAGTTTCAGGCCGCTCTGCACACAGATGCGAGCCTAGAGAGTTTGAGACAACTTGCTGGGACGCACTTCTCCGAGGCTGATAAGGAGAAGGTGTTCTGGGAACGAGGAAGGTTGTACCGGGAGACAGTACCCGGTGAATCACAAAAGGAGTGGTTGAGGGAAAGACAGCTGGTCGTCCCGCAGCAATTCCGGGGTGAGTTGTTGCGGATTGCCCATGAGATCCCGCTAGCTGGACACTTGGGGATTAGCAAAACTAAGGCCCGGCTGTCTCAACACTTCTATTGGCTAAGATGGGGACAGATGTGTCAAACTACTGCCGCTCCTGTATCACTTGTCAAAGAGTGGGGAAGGCGGGGCCTGCTCTTAAGGCTCCCCTGATCCCTTTGCCAGTGATAGAGGAGCCTTTCCAGAGGATCGCGGTGGACATTGTGGGCCCGCTGGCCGTCCCCAGCAGCTCTGGAAAGCAATACATCCTTACTGTGGTAGACTATGCTACCCGGTACCCAGAGGCAGTAGCTCTGTCGTCAACTAGGGCAGATAAGGTGGCGGATGCCCTGTTGGCTATCTTTTCACGTGTAGGATTTCCCAGGGAAATGCTTACTGATCAAGGGACCCAATTTATGTCTCGCCTAATGGAGGCTCTCTGTAAGAGAATGCAGGTGAAGCACCTGGTATCAAGTGCGTATCACCCACAGACCAATGGCTTGTGTGAACGCTTCAATGGTACCCTCAAACAGATGCTACGCATGCTGGTTGAGACTCAAGGGCGCGACTGGGAGCGGTACCTTCCACACCTGCTGTACGCTTACCGAGAGGTTCCGCAGGCTTCGACGGGGTTCTCCCCTTCGAGCTCCTGTACGGCAGGCGAGTCCGGGGACCGCTGGGGTTGGTAAGAGAATCCTGGGAAGAGGAGCCGAACCCTTCTGAAGTGTCCATAGTGGAGTATGTCATGCGCTTCCGTGACAAGATGCAGACCTTGACGCAGTTGGTGCATGACAACATGACGCAGGCTCAGGCTGATCAGAAGCACTGGTACGACCAGAACGCCCGGGAGTGGACCTACCACGTGGGTCAAAAGGTGTGGGTACTGGTCCCCGTATCAACGGATAAGCTTCAGGCAGCCTGGGAGGGCCCGTACGTCGTCCACCAACAGCTCAACCCGGTCACTTACGTGGTCACGCTTGACCATGCTCGGGGTAGGCGAAAGGCCTTTCACGTCAACATGATGAAGGCTCATCACGAACGTGAACCTTTCGTCCTACCGGTCTGCAGCTTGCCCGAAGACGGTGAGGAAGACACCCTCCTGGACATGCTGGCCCAAGCCAAGGCCAATGGGTCCATCGAGGACGTGGAGGTAAGCGCCTCGTTAACTGAACCCCAGCGGTTGCAGTTGCAAACCACACTGGAACCCTTCCGGGTCGTGTTCTCCAACCGACCTGGGAAGACTGAGTTAGCCGTCCACGAGGTGGACACCGGGAATCACGCCCCACTACGGCGAACACCCTATCGAATCTCTGACCAGGTGCAGCAGATTATGCGCCAAGAGATCGATAAGATGTTACAGCTGGGGGTGATTCGATGGTCAAAGAGCGCGTGGGCATCACCTGTAGTTCTCGTGCCAAAGAAGGACCGAACCACCCGGTTCTGCGTGGACTACAGGGGGCTCAACGCCATCACAGCCTCGGATGCGCACCCAATGCCGCGCATCGAGGAGCTGCTTGAGAAGTTAGCTGGCGCAGATTACCTAACAATAATGGATCTGAGTCGAGGATACTGGCAGATTCCCCTGAGCCCCGAGGCGCAGGAGAAGTCCGCCTTTATCACACCCTTTGGACTGTACGAGTCCACGGTCATGCCCTTCGGCATGAAGAATGCCCCTGCCACTTTCCAGCGGATGGTCAACCTCCTGCTTCAGGGACTGGAGAAGTACGCCGTGGTGTACTTGGATGACATTGCCATCTTCAGTTCCTCCTGGGAGGAACACCTGCAGCATCTCGAGGAGATGCTCAGGCGAATCCATCAAGCAGGACTGACTATCAAGCCGGGAAAGTGTCAGATGGGCATGAGGGAGGTTTACTACCTGGGGCACCGGGTAGGCGGGAACACCCTGAAGCCAGAGCCTGACAAAGTGGGAGTGATCGTGAACTGGCCCACTCCCGTGACCAAGAAACAGGTGATGTCCTTTTTGGGCACTGCAGGGTACTATAGGCGCTTCGTACAGCACTATAGTAGCCTGGCAAAACCTTTGACGGACCTCACCAGGAAGAAGCTACCCGACATCACCAACTGGACAGATGGCTGTGAGGGGGCCTTCAAGGCGTTGAAAGCCGCACTGTGCAACGCCCCTGTGTTGAAAGCAGTCGACAGCAGTCGACCGTACTTGGTGCAGACCGACGCCAGTGAGTTTGGCCTTGGTGCTGTGCTCAGCCAGGTTGACTCGGAGGACCAAGAGCACCCCGTGTTATACCTGAGCCGTAAACTTTTGCCGAGAGAAGTGGCCTACTCCACAATCGAGAAGGAGTGCCTGGCCATAGTCTGGGCCCTGCAGCGCTTGCAGCACTACTTGTACGGTCGCACCTTCACTGTGGTGACCGACCACAACCCTCTGCGCTGGCTAAACGCCATGTGTGGAACCAACGGCAGGTTGCTACGCTGGAGCCTTGCCCTTCAGCAGTTTGACTTCACCATTCAACACAAAATGGGCAAAGAGCATGGGAATGCAGATGGACTCTCCCGCCAGGGTGAACCTACTGAGGTGCCCATGGAGGCATACCGTGGGGTACTGCCTCCCTAGCGCACACCAAAAGGGGGAGGTGTCACGATATGGTATGAAATATCATAAGTAGTTCTCTTGCTAGCATGCGTGGGCTAAGCCCCCCTTCTTGGAGTGATACTGCAAATTCCTGGCTTTCCTTCTCAGAGAGTGTGGGGGTTAGGAGAGCCAAAAGGAATTTACGACCGGCATTTCCTGTGTAAGCTCTTGTTCAGCTATAAGTGAAGTAGAAACTGCGAGGATCCATGAAAGATTCTTTGTTTAGTTTTTGTTAGATATTAGGCAAGCGATTTAAGCTAGACATACGAAAATATATATTCTTATTCTCACTCGGTGTACCTACCCATTCCCCGAAACACAGGCTTCTAACTCCGTCTGGTAAAGAAGTAGGGTTTTCTCTGTAAATATGTATCCCAGATAGGACATATTTGATCTCATTAGAATGCTCACGTTAATCCGAGATGATTGATGGGTTTGTTAGAACTATGACGTGTTTTGTAGTGAAGTTATAGAAATTAGAGAAAATAGTTTAAAGTTTAGGCAGAATATAGAGAGAGGAGGGTCTGGATAAGCCAGCCTTTCTGTGATGTCACAGCCTTAATGTTTTAAGTGTCTGGCAGGCTCTGAAGAGTCTCTTTCTGCTTGATTTCTTGTCTTCTCCTGGAAGAGCCCTGCACACGTCCAAATGAGTTGGGACGTATGGTTGCCTGTCATGCTTTAAACATGTGAGTGTTGCTTTTTCTCATTTATTCCCTTTATGTTATAATTACCCTTGTACATATTTGCAATTGTCTCATTTATAACATCTTTATAAAATATTTTTGATAAAGCACTGCCTAATTTTTTATGGAATATAATATTTAATATAAGTTCGTTCTCCTGTTCTAAACCATACCCTAAGTCTTCTGAAGGGTAATACGCTACTGTTACTGTTGTGTTGGGTTAGCTTCGGACCCGTATAATCGAAGCTGGTGGCAGCGAGAGTGTGCTGACTTTTGGGGTTATGCTGAAGCGACTGCGGCATTGCTAATTATTGTTCCTGCCTGAGTGGGAGTAGTTATCGCATCGCTGCAGCGTGCCCAATAGCCAGTACATAGCAGGCAGCCTTTCTGGCGACTAATTACCCAGGGTGCAGTACCTAATCTGACCTGAGAGTAAGGGGGGCGCCAGAGAGCTGCAAGTGTTAAGTGGTACTGTAAGTGGGATATACATAAATCCCTGCAGTTCGTGGTATATAGAAAAGCAGTGGAATACCTAGAATAAGCCCCTGCTGTAAACTAAGAGGTCAATAGCCCTGTGTGTGGTTTTTCATCACATCGTGGAGTGGAGGGATAACTAAGATAAGCCCCCCTGCACATGTGATAGCCGTCTGTTGGCCTAAAGTCACCTCAATCCGTGACGTAGGGTGTTGTGAATTCTGTGGCAGAGCTCCCTCCTGTGGTCACAAGTGGTACTTCGGCTGATTCTCTCTGGGAGCTTCCGTTTGTGGAGGAGAGTGGTACTGCGGCTTCTGAGTTTCCTCCCTCAGGTGATCTTGTGAGGTCGTTAGGTGCTTCTCTACTTAACTCCACCTAATGCTTTGATCCTGGCTTCCTGTCAATGTTCCAGTGTTGGACTTGTTTTTCCCTGGATCATTCCTGTGGCCTGCTGCTCTGCATAGCTAAGTGCTTCTTTGCTATTTGTTTGTTATTTTTTTCTGTCCAGCTTGTCTATTTGTTTTGCTGGAAGCTCTGGGACGCAAAGGGTGTACCTCCGTGCCGTTAGTTCAGTACGGAGGGTCTTTTTGCCCCCTTTGCGTGGTTTTCTTTAGGGTTTTGTGTAGACCGCAAAGTTATCTTTCCTATCCTCACTCTGTTAAGAAAGTCGGGCCTCACTTTGCTGAATCTATTTCATCCCTACGTTTGTCTTTTCATCTTACTCACAGTCATTATATGTGGGGGGCTGCCTTTTCCTTTGGGGTATTTCTCTGAGGCAAGGTAGGCTTATTTTCTATCTTCAGGCTAGTTAGTTTCTCAGGCTGTGCCGAGTTGCATAGGCAGAGTTAGGCGCAATCCACGGCTGCCTCTAGTGTTGTTTGGAGAGGATTAGGGATTGCGGTCTGCAGAGTTCCCACATCTCAGAGCTCGTTCTATGATTTTGGGTTATAGTCAGATCACTGTATGTGCTCTGACCGCTATGTCCATTGTGGTACTGAATTGCCTTTCATAACAGTACAGGAAGCCGAAAGTACTAATGATTCTCAATAGAGGGAAAAAAGAAGTTCTGAGACCATTTTTGTTTCTTTGCACTGTGTTTTGCCTTTTTTTTCCCCTAGACATTTGGGTGGTTCAGGACACAGGTGTGGACATGGACATTCAGGGTCTGTGCTCTTCAATGGATAATCTCGTTATAAATGTACAAAAGATTCAAGATTTGGTGGTTCAGAAGCCTATGTTTGAACCAAGAATTCCTATTCCTGATTTGTTTTATGGTGATAGAGTCAAGTTTGTGAATTTCAAAAATAATTGCAAACTGTTTCTGGCCTTGAAACCTCACTCCTCTGGTGACCCAGCTCAACAAGTGAGAATTATTATTTCTTTTTTGCGTGGCGACTCTCAAGACTGGGCATTTTCCCTTGCGCCAGGAGATCCTGCATTAAGTAATATTGATGCGTTTTTCCTGGCGCTCGGATTGCTGTACGATGAGCCTAATTCAGTGGATCAGGCAGAGAAAAATTTGCTGGCTTTGTGTCAGGGTCAGGATGAGATAGAGGTATATTGTCAGAAATTTAGAAAGTGGTCCGTACTCACTCAATATAATGAAGCTGCGCTCGCAGCGATTTTCAGAAAGGGTCTCTCTGAAGCCCTTAAGGATGTCATGGTGGGATTTCCTATGCCTGATGGTCTGAATGAATCTATGTCTTTGGCCATTCAGATCGGTCGACGCTTGCGTGAGCGTAAAGCTGTGCACCATTTGGCGGTATTACCTGAGATTAAACCTAAGCCTATGCAGTGCGATAGGACTTTGTCCAGAGTTGAACGGCAAGAACACAGACGTCTGAATGGTCTGTGTTTCTATTGTGGTGATTCCACTCATGCCATCTCTGATTGTCCTAAGCGCGCTAAGCGGTTCGCAAGGTCTGCCACCATTGGTACGGTACAGTCAAAATTACCGTTACCGTTACCGTTACCTTGATCTGCTCTTTGTCATCGTATTCTGTCATGGCATTTGTGGATTCAGGCGCTGCCCTGAATTTGATGGACTTAGAGTATGCTAAGCGTTGTGGGTTTTTCTTGGAGTCCTTGCAGTGTCCTATTCCATTGAGAGGAATTGATGATACACCTTTGGCCAAGAATAAGCCTCAGTACTGGACCCAGCTGACCCTGTGCATGGCTCCTGCACATCAGGAGGATATTCGCTTTCTGGTGTTGCATAATCTGCATGATGTGGTCGTGTTGGGGTTGCCATGGCTACAAGTCCATAATCCAGTATTAGATTGGAAATCCATGTCGGTGTCCAGCTGGGGTTGTCAGGGGGTACATGGTGATGTTCCATTTCTGTCAATTTCGTCATCCACCCCTTCTGAGGTCCCAGAGTTCTTGTCTGATTACCGGGATGTATTTGATGAGCCCAAGTCCGATACCCTACCTCCGCATAGGGATTGTGATTGTGCTATCAATTTGATTCCTGGTAGTAAATTCCCAAAAGGTCGACTGTTTAATTTATCCGTGCCTGAGCACACCGCTATGCGCAGTTATGTGAAGGAATCCCTGGAGAAGGGGCATATTCGCCCGTCATCGTCGCCATTAGGAGCAGGGTTCTTTTTTGTTGCCAAGAAGGATGGTTCGCTGAGACCTTGTATAGATTACCGCCTTCTTAATAAGATCACGGTTAAATTTCAGTACCCCTTGCCATTGTTATCTGATCTGTTTGCTCGGATTAAGGGGGCTAGTTGGTTCACAAAGATAGATCTTCGTGGTGCGTATAATCTGGTGCGAATTAAGCAAGGCGATGAATGGAAAACTGCATTTATTACGCCCGAGGGTCATTTTGAGTATCTAGTGATGCCGTTCGGACTTGCCAATGCTCCATCAGTGTTTCAGTCCTTTATGCATGACATCTTCCGAGAGTACCTGGATAAATTCCTGATTGTGTACTTGGATGACATTTTGATCTTCTCGGATGATTGGGCGTCTCATGTGAAGCAGGTCAGAACGGTTTTTCAGGTCCTGCGTGCTAATTCTTTGTTTGTGAAGGGATCAAAGTGTCTCTTTGGTCTGCAGAAGGTTTCATTTTTGGGGTTCATCTTTTCCCCTTCTACTATCGAGATGGATCCTGTTAAGGTCCAAGCCATCCATGATTGGACTCAGCCGACATCTCTGAAAAGTCTGCAAAAGTTCCTGGGCTTTGCTAATTTTTATCGTCGCTTCATCTGCAATTTTTCTAGTATTGCTAAACCATTGACCGATTTGACCAAGAAGGGTGCTGATGTGGTCAATTGGTCTTCTGCTGCTGTGGAAGCCTTTCAAGAGTTGAAGCGTCGTTTTTCTTCTGCCCCTGTGTTGTGTCAACCAGATGTTTCTCTTCCGTTCCAGGTCGAGGTTGATGCTTCTGAGATTGGAGCAGGGGCTGTTTTGTCGCAGAGAGGTTCTGATTGCTCAGTGATGAAACCATGCGCTTTTTTTTCCAGGAAGTTTTCACCTGCTGAGCGAAATTATGATGTGGGCAACCGAGAGTTGCTGGCCATGAAGTGGGCATTCGAGGAGTGGCGTCATTGGCTTGAAGGAGCTAAGCATCGCGTGGTGGTATTGACTGATCATAAGAACTTGACTTATCTCGAGTCTGCCAAGCGGTTGAATCCTAGACAGGCTCGTTGGTCGCTGTTTTTTGCCCGTTTTGACTTTGTGATTTCGTACCTTCCGGGCTCTAAAAATGTGAAGGCGGATGCTCTGTCTAGGAGTTTTGTGCCTGACTCTCCGGGTTTGTCTGAGCCGGCGGGTATCCTCAAGGAGGGAGTAATTGTGTCTGCCATCTCCCCTGATTTGCGGCGGGTGCTGCAAAAATTTCAGGCTAATAAACCTGATCGTTGTCCAGCGGAGAAACTGTTTGTCCCTGATAGGTGGACGAATAAAGTTATCTCTGAGGTTCATTGTTCGGTGTTGGCTGGTCATCCTGGAATCTTTGGTACCAGAGAGTTAGTGGCTAGATCCTTTTGGTGGCCATCTTTGTCGCGGGATGTGCGTACTTTTGTGCAGTCCTGTGGGATTTGTGCTCGGGCTAAGCCCTGCTGTTCTCGGGCCAGTGGGTTGCTTTTGCCCTTGCCGGTCCCGAAGAGACCTTGGACACATATCTCTATGGATTTTATTTCAGATCTTCCCGTTTCTCAAAAGATGTCAGTCATTTGGGTGGTCTGTGATCGCTTTTCTAAGATGGTCCATCTGGTACCCTTGTCTAAATTGCCTTCCTCCTCTGATTTGGTGCCATTGTTATTCCAGCATGTGGTTTGTTTATATGGTATTCCAGAGAATATCGTTTCTGACAGAGGTTCCCAGTTTGTTTCGAGGTTTTGGCGAGCCTTTTGTGGTAGGATGGGCATTAACTTGTCTTTTTCCTCGGCTTTCCATCCTCAGACTAATGGCCAGACCGAACGAACCAATCAGACCTTGGAAACATATCTGAGATGTTTTGTTTCTGCTGATCAGGATGACTGGGTGTCCTTTTTGCCTTTGGCTGAGTTCGCCCTTAATAACCGGGCCAGCTCTGCTACCTTGGTTTCGCCATTTTTCTGCAACTCTGGGTTCCATCCTCGTTTCTCTTCAGGACAGGTTGAGTCTTCGGACTGTCCTGGTGTGGATACTGTGGTGGACAGGTTGCAGCAGATTTGGACTCATGTAGTGGACAATTTGACCTTGTCCCAGGAGAGGGCTCAACGTTTTGCTAATCGCAGACGCTGTGTGGGTCCCCGACTTCGTGTTTGGGATCTGGTTTGGTTATCTTCTCGTCATATTCCTATGAAGGTGTCCTCTCCTAAGTTTAAACCTCGTTTCATTGGTCCGTATAGGATTTCTGAGGTTCTTAATCCTGTGTCTTTTCGTCTGACCCTTCCAGATTCTTTTTCTATACATAACGTATTCCATAGGTCATTGTTGCGGAGATATGTGGCACCTATGGTTCCATCTGTTGACCCTCCTGCCCCGGTTTTGGTGGAGGGGGAGTTGGAGTATATTGTGGAGAAGATTTTGGATTCTCGTGTTTCAAGACGGAAACTCCAGTATCTGGTTAAATGGAAGGGTTATGCTCAGGAAGATAATTCCTGGGTTTTTGCCTCTGATGTCCATGCTCCCGATCTTGTTCGTGCCTTTCATGTGGCTCATCCTGGTCGGCCTGGGGGCTCTGGTGAGGGTTCGGTGACCCCTCCTCAAGGGGGGGTACTGTTGTGAATTCTGTGGCAGAGCTCCCTCCTGTGGTCACAAGTGGTACTTCGGCTGATTCTTTCTGGGAGCTTCCGTTTGTGGAGGAGAGTGGTACTGCGGCTTCTGAGTTTCCTCTCTCAGGTGATCTTGTGAGGTCGTTAGGTGCTTCTCTACTTAACTCCACCTAATGCTTTGATCCTGGCTTCCTGTCAATGTTCCAGTGTTGGACTTGTTTTTCCCTGGATCATTCCTGTGGCCTGCTGCTCTGCATAGCTAAGTGCTTCTTTGCTATTTGTTTGCTATTTTTTCTGTCCAGCTTGTCTATTTGTTTTGCTGGAAGCTCTGGGACGCAAAGGGTGTACCTCCGTGCCGTTAGTTCGGTACGGAGGGTCTTTTTGCCCCCTTTGCGTGGTTTTCTTTAGGGTTTTGTGTAGACCGCAAAGTTATCTTTCCTATCCTCGCTCTGTTAAGAAAGTCGGGCCTCACTTTGCTGAATCTATTTCATCCCTACGTTTGTCTTTTCATCTTACTCACAGTCATTATATGTGGGGGGCTGCCTTTTCCTTTGGGGTATTTCTCTGAGGCAAGGTAGGCTTATTTTCTATCTTCAGGCTAGTTAGTTTCTCAGGCTGTGCCGAGTTGCATAGGCAGAGTTAGGCGCAATCCACGGCTGCCTCTAGTGTTGTTTGGAGAGGATTAGGGATTGCGGTCTGCAGAGTTCCCACGTCTCAGAGCTCGTTCTATGATTTTGGGTTATTGTCAGATCACTGTATGTGCTCTGACCGCTATGTCCATTGTGGTACTGAATTGCCTTTCATAACAGTAGGGGTGACGGTCACGGTGGAAATCCTGACCAATTGGCGACAGCGGTCAGGGGAATCGGGACACTGACCGCACAGTATTCTATCATGTCCTATCTATCTAGCTAGACTGGCCTCCTGTGCTACATCCTGGTTTCATTCTGTGTATGTCTTTTCCCTCTCCACTCACAGTCATTACTTGTGGGGGGCTATCTATCCTTTGGGGATTTTCTCTGAGGCAAGATAGTTTTCCTGTTTCTATCTTTAGGGGTAGTTAGTTCTCAGGCTGTGACGAGGTGCCTAGAGAGTGACAGGAGCATCCCACGGCTACCTCTAGTGTTGTGTTGAGCTTAGGGACTGCGGTCAGTACAGGTACCACCTCCTTCAGAGCTCGTCCCATGTTGCTCCTAAACCACCAGTTCATAACATGGTGGGATATGGGGTAATAAAGGGTTAATGTCACCTTGCTATTGTAAGGTGACATTAAGCCAGATTAATAATGGAGAGGTGTCAATTATGACACCTATCCTTTATTAATCCAATAGTATGAAATGGTTAATAAAACACACACACATTATTACAAAGTATTTTAATGAAATAAAGACACAGGTTGTTTTAATATTTTATTATACTCTTAATCCACCTGAAGACCCTTGTCACCTGAAACAAAACAAACAAACAATATGCCATACCTTCCGTCAATCAGTCATGTCCCACGCTGTAAATCCATCTGAAGGGGTTAACTAATTTTACAAGCAGAAACCTGCTAATGCAGCCGCCCCTGCCTGTAAAAACGCGGGGAATGAATGGAATGCAGGGGAATGACCTGTAGTTACCTCGAGTTGCGGTGATGCGCCCTCTGCTCGATGTCCTCATATGAACTCAAGCCTGGAAACTTTTCAGAATATACAGTCATGGCCAAAAGTATTCACACCCCTGCAATTCTGTCAGATAATCCTCAGTTTCTTCCTGAAAATGATTGCAAACAATTTGGTATTATTATCTTCATTTAATTTGTCTTAAGTGAAAAAACACAAAAAGAATTGTCCTAGAGCCAAATTGGATATAATTCCACACCAAATATAAAAAAGGAGGTGGACAAAAGTATTAGCACTGTTCGAAAAAATCATCTCTAATTTGTGTAATTAACAGCACCTGTAACTTACATGTGGCACCTAACAGGTGTTGACAATAACTAAATCACACTTGCAGCCAGTTGACATGGATTAAAGTTGACTCAACCTCTGTCCTGTGTCCTTGTGTGTACCACATTGAGCATGGAGAAAAGAAAGAAGACCAAAGAACTGTCTGAGGACTTGAGAAACCAAATTGTGAGGAAGCATGAACAATCTTAAGGCTAGAAGTCCATCTCCAAAGACTTGAATGTTCCTGTGTCTACCGTGCGCAGTGTCATCAAGAAGTTTAAAGCCCATGGCACTGTGGCTAACCTCCCTAGATGTGGACGGAAAAGAAAAATTGACAAGACATTTCAACGCAAGATTGTGTGGATGTTGAATAAAGAACCCCGACTAACATCCAAACAAGTTAAAGCTGCCCTGCAGTCCAAGGGTACAACAGTGTCAACCCGTACTATCCGTCGGCATCTGAATGAAAAGGGACTGTAAGGTAGGAGACTCAGAAATACCCCACTTCTTACCCTGAGACATAAAAAATCCAAGCTGGAGTTTGCCAAAACTTACCTAAGGCCTAAAGGCCTAAAACATTTTGAGACAAAAGTAGAGCTGTTTGGGCAAAGGCATCAACATAGAGTTTACAGGAGAAAAAAAGAGGCATTCAAAGAAAAGAACATGGTCCCTACAGTCAAACATGGTGAAGGTTTCCTGATGTTTTGGGGTTGCTTTGTTGCCTCTGGCACTGGACTGCTTGGCCGTGTGCCTGGCATTATGAAGTCTGAAGACTACCAACAAATTGTGCAGCATAATGTAGGGCCCAGTGTGAGAAAGCTAGGTCTCCCTCAGAGGTCATGGGTCTTCCAGCAGGACAGTGACCCAAAACACACTTCAAAAAGCACTAGAAAATGGTTTGAGAGAAAGCACTGGAGACATCTAAGGTGGCCAGAAATGAGTCCAGACCTGAATCCCATAGAACACCTGTGGAGAGATCTAAAAATGGCAGTTTGGAGAAGGCACCCTTCAAATATCAGGGACCTGGAGCAGTTTGCCAAAGAAGAATGGTCTAAAATTCCAGCAGAGCATTGTAAGAAACTCATTGTTGGTTACCAGAAGCGGTTGGTCGCAGTTATTTTGGCTAAAGGTTGTGCAACCAAGTATTAGGCTGAGGGTGCCAATACTTTTGTCTGGCCCATTTTTAGAGTTTTGTGTGAAATGATCCATGTTTTGCTTTTTGCTTCATTCTCTTTTGTGTTTTTTCATTTAAGACAAATTAAATGAAGTTAATAATACCAAAGAATTTGTGTTTGCAATCATTTTCAGGAAGAAAATGAGTATTATCTGACAGAATTGCAGGGGTGTGAATAGTTTTGGCCATGACTGTATACTGTATATATATATATATATATATGTGTCTCACTGACATATATATATATATATATATATATATATATATATATATATATATATATATACTAGATTGTGGCCCGATTCTAACGCATCGGGTATTCTAGAATATGCATGTCCCCGTAGTATATGGACAATGATGATTCCAGAATTCGCGGCAGACTGTGCCCGTCGCTGATTGGTCGAGGCAAGCTTTATGACATCATCGTCGCCATGGCAACCATTATGACATCTACGTCGATACTGTGCCCGTCGCTGAATCATAAACGTGGGATTTCTACTTCCTTTATGACATCATCGTCGCTGTGCCCTGGCGGCCTCGACCAATCAGAGACGCGGGATGTCTACGTCCTTTATGACATCATCGTCATTGTGCTCATCGCTGATTGGTCGAGGCCTGGCGGCCTCGACCAATCAGAGACGCGGGATTTCTACGTCGATACTGTGCCCGTCGCTGATTGGTCGAGGCCTAGTGGCCTCGACCAATCAGAGATGCGGGATTTCCTGGACAGACAGACAGAAAGACAGACAGACAGACAGACAGACAGATGGAAAAACCCTTAGACAATTATATATATAGATATATATATCGACAGTATATATGTTTGAACGAATATTTGAGCCCATGGATCCATTGTATGTCCATTTTGCAAGCCTGTGAGAAAATCTCGCAGTACGGATGCCATATGGATTACATACGGAGGATGACATGCGCAAAATACGCTGACACACCCTGCCTACGGATGACATACGGATCACTATTTTGGGGACATTTCTGCGTATTACGGCCGTAAAAAACGGACCGTATTTTCATACGCTGAGTGTGACGCCGGCCTTAGCAGTGTTGTCAGAGTTTCATGCCACTTTTACAAGTGCACCAAAAAACATACAAAAACTAAACCAAAATGGATTTTGCTGGGAAATATGTTAAGGCACATCCTTTCCAGGGTAATGACTTGTATATAAGGCAAAATAATTAACCCCAGACACAGTTAGTAGGCCCAAATAATAAAGTGGGCTAAATGTCTACCAAAAAATTGTTCATAAATAAACAGGCGACATTGCTTTGCTCAGTGTCGGAAAATTGTAATGAGTAGCAGACTAAGTTAGTAGGCCCAAATAATAAAGTGGGCTAAATGTCAGCGGTCATTGCGAAATCACTCCACAACCTGGTCATAAATCCCCTCTGTCCAACGCCACTTTGGATTTGTGCACCTCTAACACCTCTGCCACGTTGCCCCCTACGGCTCGTGTGAGAACCATCACCGCCGCTGTGTGCTGGGAATGCCTGAACCAAACGGTCTACAAGAGTTGCTTGTTTGGTAGCCAATATTTGCTCAAGACTCTCATGTGGCATGATATTTTGTAATTTTCCTTTATATCGTGGATCCAGGAGGCAGGCCAACCAGTAATCGTCATTGGTCATCATTTTGATAATGCAGGGGTCCCTTTTTAGGATACGCAAGTCATACTCAGCCATGTGGGCCAATGTTCCAGGTGTCAATTCACTGCTTGTGCTGGGTTGAGGAGCATTTTCTTGCAAATCAACATCACTTGTGTGCCGCAAAAACCCTGTACTTGACCTTGCAACGCCACCAGTTTCTATTGCCCCCTGAGAAGCATCCTCCTCCCATAAATATTCATCCCCATCATCCTCCTCCTCCTCCTCTTCGTCCGCCACCTCGTCCAGGAGAGTTCCCTGAGCAGACAATGGCTTCCCTCCTCCTCGGCTGCAGATGCCAGCTCAAACTTGTGCATCAAACTTTGCATCAGCAGACGCATTAGTGGAATGCTCATGCTTATGATGGCGTCGTCTGCACTTACCAGCCGTGTGCATTACTCAAAACACTGAAGGACTTGACAGAGGTCTTGTAGCTTCGACCACTGCACACAACTCCATTTCTGCCATCCAAGTGCCTGCCTGTGTACAGTCATGGCCAAAAGTATTAACACCCCTGCAATTCTGTCAGATAATACTCAGTTTCTTCCTGAAAATGATTGCAATCACAAATTCTTTGGTATTATTATCTTCATTTAACTTGTCTTAAATGAAAAAACACAGAAAGAATTGTCCTAAAGCCAAATTGGATATAATTCCACACCAAATATAAAAAAGGGGGTGGACAAAAGTATTAGCACCATTCGAAAAATCATGTGATGCTTCTCTAATTTGTGTAATTAACAGCACCTGTAACTTACCTGTGGCACCTAACAGGTGTTGGCAATAACTAAATCACACTTGCAGCCAGTTGACATGGATTAAAGTTGACTCAACCTCTGTCCTATGTCCTTGTGTGTACCACATTGAGCATGGAGAAAAGAAAGAAGACCAAAGAACTGTCTGAGGACTTGGGAAACCAAATTGTGAGGAAGCATGAGCAATCTCAAGGCTACAAGTCCATCTCCAAAGACCTGAATGTTCCTGTGTCTTCTGTGCACAGTGTCATCAAGAACTTTAAAGCCCATGGCACTGTGGCTATCCTCGCTAGATGTTAATGGAAAAGTAAAATTGACAAGAGATTTCAGCGCAAGATTGTGTGGATGTTGGATAAAGAACCTAGACTAACATCCAAACAAGTTCAAGCTCCCCTGCAGTCCGAGGGTACAACAGTGTCAGCCCGTGCTATCCGTCGGCGTCTGAATGAAAAGGGACTGGTAGGAGACCCAGGAAGACCCCACTTCTTACCCCAAGACATAAAAAAGCCAGGCTGGAGTTTGCCAAAACTTACCTGAAAAAGCCTAAAACGTTTTTGGAAGAATGTTCTCTGGTCAGATGAGACAAAAGTAGAGCTTTTTGGGCAAAGGCATCAACATAGAGTTTACAGGAGAAAAAAAAGAGGCATTCAAAGAAAATTACACGGTTCCTACAGTCAAACATGGCAGAGGTTCCCTGATGTTTTGGGGTTGCTTTGCTGCCTCTGGCACTGGACTGCTTGACCGTGTGCATGGCATTGTGAAGTCTGAAGACTACCAACAAATTTTGCAGCATAATGTAGGGCCCAGTGTGAGAAAGCTGGGTCTCCCTCAGAGGTCATGGGTCTTCCAGCAGGACAATGACGCAAAACACACTTCACAAAGCACTAGAACATTGTTTGACAGAAAGCACTGGAGACTACTAAGGTGGCCAGAAATGAGTCCAGACCTGAATCCCATAGAACACCTGTGGAGAGATCTAAAAATGGCAGTTTGGAGAAGGCACCCTTCAAATATCAGGGACCTGGAGCAGTTTGCCAATGAAGAATGGTCTAAAATTCCAGCAGAGCATTGTAAGAAACTCATTGATGGTTACCAGAGGCGGTTGGTCGCAGTTATTTTGGCTAAAGGTTGTGCAACCAAGTATTAGGCTGAGGGTGCCAATACTTTTGTCTGGCCCATTTGTGGAGTTTTGTGTGAAATGATCAATGTTTTGCTTTTTGCTTCATTCTCTTTTGTGTTTTTTTCATTTAAGACAAATTAAATGAAGATAATAATACCAAAAAATTTGTGATTGCAATCATTTTCAGGAAGAAAATGAGTATTATCTGACAGAATTGCAGGGATGTTAATACTTTTGGCCATGACTGAATGTGTATCCTCCCACAAATTAATTACAGCACGCATCTGTTCGCACAGCCTCTGAACCATGTGCAGTGTGGAGTTCAACCTTTTTGCAACGTTGATTATTAGGCGGTGCTGGGGAAGATTCAGCATACGGCTGGAGTGTACAGGTGACCGGCGGATGTGCGAGCAAAGTCTTCGCACCTTCAGGAGCAGGGCTGGTAACTCCGGATAATTTTTGAGGAAGCACTGCACCACCAGGTTCAAGGTGTGAGCCAGGCAAGTTATGTGTTTAAGTTCTGAAAGGGCTATGGCAGCCATAAAATTCCTTCCATTATCACTGACTACCTTGCCTGCCTCAAGATGTACACTGCCCAGCCATGACTGAGTTTGTTGCTGCAAGTACTCAGCCAGTACTTCCACGGTGTGTCTGTTGTCGCCCAAACACTTCATTTGTAACACAGCCTGCTGATGCTTACCACTAGCTGTTCGATAATGGGACACCTCGTGTGCACCACTGGCAGCTGCGGATGGAGTGGTCATGCGACTGCGCTCTGTGGACGAGTTTTCACTTCTGGAGGAGGAGGAGGAGGAGGGGTGGCGAATGTATACAGCCAACTGTTTTCTAGACCATGGGCTAGGCAGAACTGTCCCACTATGGCTGTCCCCTGTGGACCCTGCATCCACCACATTAACCCAGTGTGCTGTGATGGACAAGTAACGTCCCTGGCCATGCCTACTGGTCCATGCATCTGTTGTGAGGTGCACCTTTCCACTGACTGATTGCCTCAGTGCATGAACAATGCGGTCTTTGACATGCTGGTGGAGGGCTGGGATGGCTTTTCTCACAAAGAAGTGCCGACTGGGTAGGTCATAGAGTGGTACTACATGGGCCATCAGGTCTTTGAAAGCTTAGTTTAGATTAGTATAGCAATGTGGGTGTTCAAACCCTGTGTACGCGGATGAGAGGATGAATACTTTATTTTCCTAACGAGAGTCTCTTGTAGGGTGAGCTGGACTGGAGAGCTGCATATGGTGGAACTAGCGGTGGTGGTGGTGAACATGGCGGATTGAGAGAGGGTTGGTGATGGTATTCTTGAAGTTGGCCTACATACAGTGTTTCCTACCAATAACCTTGTGATTCCCTGACTGCTTTGGCCTTGCGACGATACCTCCACATTTGCTGCTGGTGGTGTCCTAACCGGTGGGCTTACAGTGAGGGAAGCAATGTAGCGTTGCTGACTACCTTCATTCTGAGCAGGTGCACCAACGGTACGGGACGTTTGATAGTTAGTCCAGGCTTGCAAGTGCATGCTGGTTAAATGTCTAAGCATGCACGTTGTATTTAAATTTTGAAGATTCTTCCCTCTGCTAAAAGGTCTTTGAGCATTTCTTACAGATAACTTTTGACTGATTATTCGGATCTTGGTTAAAAAATTGCCACACTACACTCTTCCTACTATGGAATACCTTTTCAGGCATTGCACGCTGTGCTACTTTCACCGGATGGCCACAGTGTCCTAAAACTGATTTTGTCTTTGACAAACGTTTTTGGCCTGATACGAGCCTGCCAGATGACAGCTGTTGCGATGTAGATGGCTGCTGCGGATCATCCTCCTCCGCTTCTGAGCTACTGGCAGCGGCATCCTCTTCCCCCAATGGCTGCCAATCTTGGTCAACAACTGGGTCATCTATCACCTCCTCTTCAATGTCATGTGCACCTTCCTCTGTGTCTCCGTGTAAGGTGCTATTGCGTTCGGCACGGGGCACCATAGTCTCATCAGGGTCAGATTCTGGCTCAGTACACTGTGAGGGCAATGTAGTGATCTGAGTCAATGGACCAGCATAATAATCTAGCTGTGGCTGTGCATCAGTGCACTCCTTGTCCGATTCATCTTGTAATGGGCAGTTAACAATTTCCCTTTCTAACCCAGGCACGGTATGTGTAAAGAGCTCCATGGAGTAACCTGTAGTGTCGCCTGACGCATCCTTCACTTTTGGTTTGGGTGAAGGACACAAGGAAACGTCTTATTCCTGACCGGGATCATCCACTGATGACTCGCTGCTTTTATATTTGGAACTTTCTGAAGAGGAGGTGAAAGCGCTAGAGGCTGAGTCAGCAAGGAAAACCAAAACTTTTTCCTGCTGCTTCGGGTTTAAAAGCGGTTTTCCTACTCCCAGATAAGGGAGCCTTCGAGGCCTTGTGTAGCCAGACGATGACGCTGGATCAACACCTCCAGCCTTAGGTGCTATTGTGCTTTTGCCACTACCACCAGATGCACCACCACCACCATCAATACCAGCTGCCAACCACCGCCCACGGGCTCTTCCACCAGACTTCCTCATTTTTTGGAAAAAAATAATCGGCGTTGCAACAAGGTGGAACTCCACACTTCACATGCTTCAGAGGCTGTGCGAACAGAAGCGTGCTGTAATGTATTTGTGGGAGGATACACATACATGGGCAGGCAGTTGGATGGCAGACATGGAGTTGTCTGGTGTGCAGTGGTTGAAGCTCCAAGACCTCTGTCAAGTCCTTCAGTGTTGTGAGGAATGCACACGGATGGTAAGTGCAGACAACGCCATCATAAGCATGAGCATCCCACTAATGCGTCTGCTGATGCAAAGTTTGATGCACATTAAGGAGCAGGCGTCTGCGGCCAAGGAGGAGGGAAGCCTTGATGACAGTCAGCCATTGTCTGCTCATGGAACTCTCCTGGACGAGGTGGCGGATGTAGATGAGGAGGAGGAGGAGGATGATGGGGATGAATATTTATGGGAGGAGGATGCTTCTCAGGGGGCTATAGAAACTGGTGGCGTTGCAAGGTCAGGTACAGGGTTTTTGTAGGAGACAAGTGATGTTGATTTGCAAGAAAGTGCTCCTCAACCGAGCACAAGCAGTGAATTGACACCTGGAACATTGGCCCACATGGCTGATTATGCCTTGCGTATCCTAAAAAGGGACCCCCGCATTATCAAAATGATGACCAATGACGATTACTGGTTGGCCTGCCTGCTGGATCCACGATATAAAGGGAGATTACAAAATATCATGCCACATGAGAACCTTGAGCAAATATTGGCTACCAAACAAGCAACTCTTGTAGACCGTTTGGTTCAGGCATTCCCAGCACACAGCGGCGGTGATGGTTCTCACATGAGCTGTAGGGGGCAACATGGCAGAGGTGTTAGAGGTGCACAAATCAGAAGTGGTGTTGGACAGAGGGGATTTATGACCAGGTTGTGGAGTGATTTCGCAATGACCGCATACATGACAGGTACTGCTGCATCGATTCAAAGTGACAGGAGACAGCATTTGTCTTGTATGGTTACGAACTATTTTTCCTCCCTTATCGATGTTCTCCCTCACAAGTCATTCCCCTTTGATTACTGGGCATCTAAAATAGACACCTGGCCTGAATTGGCAGAATATGCATTACAGGAGCTCGCTTGCCCAGCTGCTAGTGTGCTATCAGAAAGAGTCTTCAGTGCTGCTGGTTCAATACTGACCGAAAAAAGGATTCGTCTGGCTACCCGAAATGTTGATGATCTAACCTTCATTAAAATGAACCAATCATGGATTTTAAATTATTTTTCCCCACCTTCCCCTGCTGACACGTATCTTGCCTGAAAAATGTCTTGCTTTTGGCCTCCTCTTACTGACTGCTCCAATTCCTCCATTTGCAGCTGCTGAATGTCCACCATAGGCCATTTTTATACCTCCCTAAATGGTCTGACTCCCCCCACAGGGCCGTGGTCACCACTTGGCGCAAGCACCCGTGCGAGTGCCGTTTGCCTGGACAGGTAGGTGTGCCCACTTTTGGGTGACGGAACTGGCACAGGGTCCCTCATAGTACAATGAAGTGTCTCTAACGGTGGTGGTGCACACCCAACGTCAGACACACCATCGTAATATGAGGGGCCCTGTGCCAGTACCACCGCCCACGAGAGAGTGTTCCCCCCAGCTCGAACTGTGCTCTACCACTTGCAATACTTACCTCTCCCTGCTCCACCACTGTGTAGTCTGTGCTGTTAAATCCTTCAATGGCACTGCCAATACAAATTTATTGAAATGATAGATGATAGTTAAAATATACAGGGGCCCTGGCCTTCATTTAGACCAGTTAATACTTTGCGCCTACTACCACTCTCTGCTACTCAGCAGAGGAGCCCACCCCAGTACCTAGCTATGCCGCCTGGTTAGTCCTGTTACCAATTTTGAACTGCATTTAGCCTACTTTATTATTTGGGCCTACTAACTGTGTCTGCGCCACTCATTACAATTGTCCTCCACTGAACAAAGCTATGCCGCCTGTTTAGTCCTGTTACCAATTTTGAACTGCTTTTAGCCTGCAGTAAGATCTATATATTCACATACAGTGCCTGCATGCCTTGCACTGATGTGGATATGTGCATATAGACTCTCCTGCCTACCTAGCGTTGCAATCTATGTACCCCCAAATTAGCCCTAAAAAAGACTGATGGTTTATCAGGATTTGTGGATTGAACACTAGTAGACCCACACTGACTAATAAAAGTAACAATCTGACCCTATCTCAGCAGCAGCTCTCCCTACACTAGCTGAGTCCGGAGCAGAATGCAGCGAGCAGGGCGGCGCCAGGTCTCTTATAGACCTGATGACGCTGTGCGGCCAGCCAATCACTGTAACACCACAACAAAGATGGCTGCGGTATTACAGTGCATGGCAGGCAATCCCTGCATGTTGATTGGCGCTCTAAAAAGTGCCAAAGTTAAAAGGAGGAGACCCGAATAATCCCGGAAATGCTCGGTGCTCGCCGAGTACACAGCACAGTGATACTCGGGCGAGTACCGAGAAGTGGCGAACACGTTCGCTCATCACTAATCACCTTTATACCATACTTTTATCTATGTCTATCTGCTATATTAACTATATTTGGTATTAATACATTTTTGGGAGATATTTGGACTGCAAGACAAAATAATTATTAATTGGAGGGTTGTATTATCAGTAGATTTTAAAAAAAGTTCTTTCTTTTAAATTGCTAAGCAACACTACATAAATAAACATGGAGAACTTACAATCAGTAGGAGGCAGAAAGAATTATTTGGTTTCCATTTACAACAATTTGTTACAAATACAAAAGAGTTGCACGCAAAGATACACACTGTGCAACCAATTCACATCAGGAAACTGAACACAGCTTGTAATCTGAAAATGCAAATAGACGTGCTGTAGTTTATTAATCACAGAAATAACAAATGCTGAAAATCCTGTGAATTTTTGTTCTAGTTAATCTTGATCATGGCTGAAAAGGATTATGTTACAAACAAATCAATCAATTGTCTAGCCCCACTTGCCAGTAGGATTGACTTGAGTTTTTTTTTATTCCACCTGGCAGAATATATAGTATTCAAAATACTATTTAATGGAATAACAAGTAACTGAAGGCTTATTGGTTCTTTTTTGTACAAAATTCAGATTTTTATGATCCTTAAAGTAGTCCATTATCTATAGAATGTACCATTTATGTAGAACTTGGCGAATACCAAAAGCATATAAAAACAGAAAAGGATAAACTGAAGATATACTGAATTACTATTAATAATTAACAAGAATAACTTTTTTAAGAGTATTAGAATAAACTAACTTTGCAATTATAGTTGATAAGACAAATTTTATTAATTTGCAAACACATTTAAGCTTTTTTTTGTTACACAGTCTGCCGCAATAACGTACCACAAAAAAACCTGCGGATCGCCGTTTTTCAGGTTTCCAATACTATGGAAAAAGTTTTGGAAAAAATAAACGGCGTTCCGCAAAACCGTAATTCACTCCGTTGTTTTTGCGGCCCCATTGATTTTCAATAGGGGCCATGTCCATAAGCCATGAAAAAGATCGAGCAGGCTCGATATTTTTTCATGGTCGTAAATATGGCCCTCATGGCCATACGGCACATGGCGCTGCATGGAATTATTGCGGCCCGTTTTTGCGGCCCCATAGAAATCTATTGGGGCTGCAAAAACGGGATGCAAAACCATGGTAAATATAAAAGCGATATGGAGCTACATTTTTGCTCATGCTAACCAAGAACCCCTCAGCATCACCCAAGTAAAGATATCTTACAACTTATGAAGAATTCTGGTTTCTACAATTGTAAATTTGTTGAAATGATGAAATGCAATTTTGAAATGATGAAAGGCAATTGATACTGCATTTCAATAATGGAATTAACACTATTTGTTTTCACTGCAACAATGGCATGTTGCCTGTAACGGTGTAAATCACTGGCATCAGAGAGGACAGCAGTAAAATTGACATATCACTGCTGATATGAGTCATTGGCCACCATGATCAAGGTAGAACTTGATAGGGGTTTTCCGGGATAAATTTTTAGTTAGGCAAAAGTTTATAGATGTGTGGTTTATAGATGTGTGAAGTAATAAAGTGAGTTATTTATCCTACGACTCCATTGTTGCCTCGACACCTCTTCTCCAGTCTTTGCCGATACGTTGCCACTGTGATGTTACATTGACAGGGCATGTTATCACTGCAGTAAATCACTGGACTCAATGGCTCATGTTGTCTACATCATTCTGCACCACAGAAGAAAAGATTGTAAAGGATACACTGACATTGCTCTGATAGGTCACATAGTCTTGAGGAATCAGTCAGTCGGGCAAAAAGGCCCGCACAGGGATCTATTTGTGTGAGAAATAAGGCGACATAGGTAATAATCTTAGTGAGAAAGTGGTGGCATGAGGGTCCAGTATGTTTAAGCACATGGGTGGGGAGCAGTGTGTGTGAGGAAGAGGGCACTAGTGGTGTGCCTCAGTCTAGGTAAGATCACCCTTCATTCAACCTAATATAGGTTGATGCTATGACCATATGTATCTAGGTGGTAGCATGGGAGATGGATCCCCAGAGATAATTTTACAGCAGCAACTGGGTTATACTGATTAATGTATTCCCTCCATTAACCTTTGGGAGAAGGTGGATGGACATTGTATTAGATGTGGTGCCTGAAATATTATGTTGACTGAAGTCCTTGGGACTGGTATTACATATGGTACTGAGTCCTGCCTGTGTTGGTGTCCATTTTCATCACATCTTTTAAACTTTGTCTGTAGATACATGTTTGATTGTTTTAATAAAGGTTGTCATAAGATTTTTACCAAACCTCCCATGTTTCCCCTTCTCGAGTATAATTATTATGAAGTGGTATGTAAGTAGCTAGGCAATAATCACTTGGCATACTGAACAATATGAGTCTGGGTATTTTTGTATTCAAGAATGATTACTCTAGAACATTGAAGATACATTACTGCCATAGAAAATGGGAATAAAGTGCTATATAATGTATATACAGTTAAGTCCATATATATTTGGACAGAGACAACATTTTTCTAATTTTACACCGGAGATACACGAGTCAAATAATTGCCAAAAAGTTACTAGCAAAACACATTTATTAGATTTTCAATGAAAATCATACATATCATACAAAGTGAAAATCAAATGAAAAAATGTGACTGCATCCATGGATACAATAATCCAGATGCAACAGATCGGCACACAGAAAAAAGTAAATCACAATACATGCATAATTCCAAATGTATACACATAGGTGCTAATAGCCCGGATGCATAGCAGACAAACTGGGCGTTACATGTGCACAATAGCACTAACAATGCCCATACAGCTGCCACACATTAAGTATAACCGGATTGTAACATGTGAAAAGTGGTAAACAGATAAAGGGTTAATTACCCATAGGTCGCAGGGTGTCCCTTCTGGCTGCTGGATATAGACTCCAACGCGCGTTTCGCGTGTATGTGTTGCCACTAACTAGAAAGGAAAAATATAAGGAAAATAACACCCTACCATCAGTTAAGCATGGTGGATGATCCATAATGATGTGGGGTTATTTTTCTGTATTAGGTACTGGAGGTCTTGACCGTATCACAGGAATCATGAAATCAGAGAATTATCCAGAGATTTTGGAGTGAAATGTCCTACCCAGTGTAAGAAAACTTGGTTTGAGTCAAAGATCATGGGACCACTGGCAAGACAACGACCCAAAGCACACATCACAAAGTACACAGGAATGGATGAAAAAGAAAAAATGGACTGCATTAAAATGGTCAGTAATGAGTCATGAGTCATTGAAAATCTATGGGGTGAGATGAAATCTGCCATTGAAAAAAAGAACACTGTAAACATTCAAGAGCTTGAACAAACTTCAAGGGAAGAGTGGAAGAAAATATCAGCTGAGAAGTTCAAGATGTTTATAGATGGCTATAAGAAAGGTTTGGAGGTTGTCAATGATAAAGGGTGTGCAACCAATTATTAAATAGGGGTGCCTCTATTGTTGCACATGCTGTTTATTCTGTTCCTTCCCGGGGAAAGGCCTGGCTATTCACTGCTTGCGTCGAGAAACACGTGATGGTGTCTCCGCAGCTTCTCTACTTGCATTTGCATATTTCCCATAAGGGATGGGGGCAGTGTTCTGGAATCACTGCGTTGAGAAACACGTGATGGTGTCTCCGCAGAGTTGGATGTTTTGGTCTCCCCGAGGCCAATCATCTGTGCCTTTATAGTCTTTTTACTAGGCACTGCTCCTAATAGCCAGATTCCTACTCCACACTGATGAGGGGCAAAAACCCCGAAACAGCTGTCTGTGGATGGATACCATGCTTGGCATAGGTGGCTTTCCTTCATAGGATGCTGCCCTTCCCGTGGTTGTTCCTTCCCGGGGAAAGGCCTGGCTATTCACTGCTTGCGTCGAGAAACACGTGATGGTGTCTCCGCAGCTTCTCTACTTGCATTTGCATATTTCCCATAAGGGATGGGGGCAGTGTTCTGGAATCACTGCGTTGAGAAACACGTGATGGTGTCTCCGCAGAGTTGGATGTTTTGGTCTCCCCGAGGCCAATCATCTGTGCCTTTATAGTCTTTTTACTAGGCACTGCTCCTAATAGCCAGATTCCTACTCCACACTGATGAGGGGCAAAAACCCCGAAACAGCTGTCTGTGGATGGATACCATGCTTGGCATAGGTGGCTTTCCTTCATAGGATGCTGCCCTTCCCGTGGTTGTTCCTTCCCGGGGAAAGGCCTGGCTATTCACTGCTTGCGTCGAGAAACACGTGATGGTGTCTCCGCAGCTTCTCTACTTGCATTTGCATATTTCCCATAAGGGATGGGGGCAGTGTTCTGGAATCACTGCGTTGAGAAACACGTGATGGTGTCTCCGCAGTGTTGGATGTTTTGGTCTCCCCGAGGCCAATCATCTGTGCCTTTATAGTCTTTTTACTAGGCACTGCTCCTAATAGCCAGATTCCTACTCCACACTGATGAGGGGCAAAAACCCCGAAACAGCTGTCTGTGGATGAATACCATGCTTGGCATAGGTGGCTTTCCTTCATAGGATGCTGCCCTTCCCGTGGTTGTTCCTTCCCGGGGAAAGGCCTGGCTATTCACTGCTTGCGTCGAGAAACACGTGATGGTGTCTCCGCAGCTTCTCTACTTGCATTTGCATATTTCCCATAAGGGATGGGGGCAGTGTTCTGGAATCACTGCGTTGAGAAACACGTGATGGTGTCTCCGCAGTGTTGGATGTTTTGGTCTCCCCGAGGCCAATCATCTGTGCCTTTATAGTCTTTTTACTAGGCACTGCTCCTAATAGCCAGATTCCTACTCCACACTGATGAGGGGCAAAAACCCCGAAACAGCTGTCTGTGGATGGATACCATGCTTGGCATAGGTGGCTTTCCTTCATAGGATGCTGCCCTTCCCGTGGTTGTTCCTTCCCGGGGAAAGGCCTGGCTATTCACTGCTTGCGTCGAGAAACACGTGATGGTGTCTCCGCAGCTTCTCTACTTGCATTTGCATATTTCCCATAAGGGATGGGGGCAGTGTTCTGGAATCACTGCGTTGAGAAACACGTGATGGTGTCTCCGCAGTGTTGGATGTTTTGGTCTCCCCGAGGCCAATCATCTGTGCCTTTATAGTCTTTTTACTAGGCACTGCTCCTAATAGCCAGATTCCTACTCCACACTGATGAGGGGCAAAAACCCCGAAACAGCTGTCTGTGGATGGATACCATGCTTGGCATAGGTGGCTTTCCTTCATAGGATGCTGCCCTTCCCGTGGTTGTTCCTTCCCGGGGAAAGGCCTGGCTATTCACTGCTTGCGTCGAGAAACACGTGATGGTGTCTCCGCAGCTTCTCTACTTGCATTTGCATATTTCCCATAAGGGATGGGGGCAGTGTTCTGGAATCACTGCGTTGAGAAACACGTGATGGTGTCTCCGCAGTGTTGGATGTTTTGGTCTCCCCGAGGCCAATCATCTGTGCCTTTATAGTCTTTTTACTAGGCACTGCTCCTAATAGCCAGATTCCTACTCCACACTGATGAGGGGCAAAAACCCCGAAACAGCTGTCTGTGGATGGATACCATGCTTGGCATAGGTGGCTTTCCTTCATAGGATGCTGCCCTTCCTGTGGTTGTTCCTTCCCGGGGAAAGGCCTGGCTATTCACTGCTTGCGTCGAGAAACACGTGATGGTGTCTCCGCAGCTTCTCTACTTGCATTTGCATATTTCCCATAAGGGATGGGGGCAGTGTTCTGGAATCACTGCGTTGAGAAACACGTGATGGTGTCTCCGCAGAGTTGGATGTTTTGGTCTCCCCGAGGCCAATCATCTGTGCCTTTATAGTCTTTTTACTAGGCACTGCTCCTAATAGCCAGATTCCTACTCCACACTGATGAGGGGCAAAAACCCCGAAACAGCTGTCTGTGGATGGATACCATGCTTGGCATAGGTGGCTTTCCTTCATAGGATGCTGCCCTTCCCGTGGTTGTTCCTTCCCGGGGAAAGGCCTGGCTATTCACTGCTTGCGTCGAGAAACACGTGATGGTGTCTCCGCAGCTTCTCTACTTCCATTGTTGCCTCGACACCTCTTCTCCAGTCTTTGCCGATACGTTGCCACTGTGATGTTACATTGACAGGGCATGTTATCACTGCAGTAAATCACTGGACTCAATGGCTCATGTTGTCTACATCATTCTGCACCACAGAAGAAAAGATTGTAAAGGATACACTGACATTGCTCTGATAGGTCACATAGTCTTGAGGAATCAGTCAGTCGGGCAAAAAGGCCCGCACAGGGATCTATTTGTGTGAGAAATAAGGCGACATAGGTAATAATCTTAGTGAGAAAGTGGTGGCATGAGGGTCCAGTATGTTTAAGCACATGGGTGGGGAGCAGTGTGTGTGAGGAAGAGGGCACTAGTGGTGTGCCTCAGTCTAGGTAAGATCACCCTTCATTCAACCTAATATAGGTTGATGCTATGACCATATGTATCTAGGTGGTAGCATGGGAGATGGATCCCCAGAGATAATTTTACAGCAGCAACTGGGTTATACTGATTAATGTATTCCCTCCATTAACCTTTGGGAGTAGGTGGATGGACATTGTATTAGATGTGGTGCCTGAAATATTATGTTGACTGAAGTCCTTGGGACTGGTATTACATATGGTACTGAGTCCTGCCTGTGTTGGTGTCCATTTTCATCACATCTTTTAAACTTTGTCTGTAGATACATGTTTGATTGTTTTAATAAAGGTTGTCATAAGATTTTTACCAAACCTCCCATGTTTCCCCTTCTCGAGTATAATTATTATGAAGTGGTATGTAAGTAGCTAGGCAATAATCACTTGGCATACTGAACAATATGAGTCTGGGTATTTTTGTATTCAAGAATGATTACTCTAGAACATTGAAGATACATTACTGCCATAGAAAATGGGAATAAAGTGCTATATAATGTATATACAGTTAAGTCCATATATATTTGGACAGAGACAACATTTTTCTAATTTTACACCGGAGATACACGAGTCAAATAATTGCCAAAAAGTTACTAGCAAAACACATTTATTAGATTTTCAATGAAAATCATACATATCATACAAAGTGAAAATCAAATGAAAAAATGTGACTGCATCCATGGATACAATAATCCAGATGCAACAGATCGGCACACAGAAAAAAGTAAATCACAATACATGCATAATTCCAAATGTATACACATAGGTGCTAATAGCCCGGATGCATAGCAGACAAACTGGGCGTTACATGTGCACAATAGCACTAACAATGCCCATACAGCTGCCACACATTAAGTATAACCGGATTGTAACATGTGAAAAGTGGTAAACAGATAAAGGGTTAATTACCCATAGGTCGCAGGGTGTCCCTTCTGGCTGCTGGATATAGACTCCAACGCGCGTTTCGCGTGTATGTGTTGCCGCTTCCTAGAAAGGAAAAATATAAGGAAAATAACACCCTACCATCAGTTAAGCATGGTGGATGATCCATAATGATGTGGGGTTATTTTTCTGTATTAGGTACTGGAGGTCTTGACCGTATCACAGGAATCATGAAATCAGAGAATTATCCAGAGATTTTGGAGTGAAATGTCCTACCCAGTGTAAGAAAACTTGGTTTGAGTCAAAGATCATGGGACCACTGGCAAGACAACGACCCAAAGCACACATCACAAAGTACACAGGAATGGATGAAAAAGAAAAAATGGACTGCATTAAAATGGTCAGTAATGAGTCATGAGTCATTGAAAATCTATGGGGTGAGATGAAATCTGCCATTGGAAAAAAGAACACTGTAAACATTCAAGAGCTTGAACAAACTTCAAGGGAAGAGTGGAAGAAAATATCAGCTGAGAAGTTCAAGATGTTTATAGATGGCTATAAGAAAGGTTTGGAGGTTGTCAATGATAAAGGGTGTGCAACCAATTATTAAATAGGGGTGCCTCTATTGTTGCACATGCTGTTTATTCTGTTCCTTCCCGGGGAAAGGCCTGGCTATTCACTGCTTGCGTCGAGAAACACGTGATGGTGTCTCCGCAGCTTCTCTACTTGCATTTGCATATTTCCCATAAGGGATGGGGGCAGTGTTCTGGAATCACTGCGTTGAGAAACACGTGATGGTGTCTCCGCAGAGTTGGATGTTTTGGTCTCCCCGAGGCCAATCATCTGTGCCTTTATAGTCTTTTTACTAGGCACTGCTCCTAATAGCCAGATTCCTACTCCACACTGATGAGGGGCAAAAACCCCGAAACAGCTGTCTGTGGATGGATACCATGCTTGGCATAGGTGGCTTTCCTTCATAGGATGCTGCCCTTCCAGTGGTTGTTCCTTCCCGGGGAAAGGCCTGGCTATTCACTGCTTGCGTCGAGAAACACGTGATGGTGTCTCCGCAGCTTCTCTACTTGCATTTGCATATTTCCCATAAGGGATGGGGGCAGTGTTCTGGAATCACTGCGTTGAGAAACACGTGATGGTGTCTCCGCAGTGTTGGATGTTTTGGTCTCCCCGAGGCCAATCATCTGTGCCTTTATAGTCTTTTTACTAGGCACTGCTCCTAATAGCCAGATTCCTACTCCACACTGATGAGGGGCAAAAACCCCGAAACAGCTGTCTGTGGATGGATACCATGCTTGGCATAGGTGGCTTTCCTTCATAGGATGCTGCCCTTCCCGTGGTTGTTCCTTCCCGGGGAAAGGCCTGGCTATTCACTGCTTGCGTCGAGAAACACGTGATGGTGTCTCCGCAGCTTCTCTACTTGCATTTGCATATTTCCCATAAGGGATGGGGGCAGTGTTCTGGAATCACTGCGTTGAGAAACACGTGATGGTGTCTCCGCAGTCTTGGATGTTTTGGTCTCCCCGAGGCCAATCATCTGTGCCTTTATAGTCTTTTTACTAGGCACTGCTCCTAATAGCCAGATTCCTACTCCACACTGATGAGGGGCAAAAACCCCGAAACAGCTGTCTGTGGATGGATACCATGCTTGGCATAGGTGGCTTTCCTTCATAGGATGCTGCCCTTCCCGTGGTTGTTCCTTCCCGGGGAAAGGCCTGGCTATTCACTGCTTGCGTCGAGAAACACGTGATGGTGTCTCCGCAGCTTCTCTACTTGCATTTGCATATTTCCCATAAGGGATGGGGGCAGTGTTCTGGAATCACTGCGTTGAGAAACACGTGATGGTGTCTCCGCAGTCTTGGATGTTTTGGTCTCCCCGAGGCCAATCATCTGTGCCTTTATAGTCTTTTTACTAGGCACTGCTCCTAATAGCCAGATTCCTACTCCACACTGATGAGGGGCAAAAACCCCGAAACAGCTGTCTGTGGATGGATACCATGCTTGGCATAGGTGGCTTTCCTTCATAGGATGCTGCCCTTCCCGTGGTTGTTCCTTCCCGGGGAAAGGCCTGGCTATTCACTGCTTGCGTCGAGAAACACGTGATGGTGTCTCCGCAGCTTCTCTACTTGCATTTGCATATTTCCCATAAGGGATGGGGGCAGTGTTCTGGAATCACTGCGTTGAGAAACACGTGATGGTGTCTCCGCAGTCTTGGATGTTTTGGTCTCCCCGAGGCCAATCATCTGTGCCTTTATAGTCTTTTTACTAGGCACTGCTCCTAATAGCCAGATTCCTACTCCACACTGATGAGGGGCAAAAACCCCGAAACAGCTGTCTGTGGATGGATACCATGCTTGGCATAGGTGGCTTTCCTTCATAGGATGCTGCCCTTCCCGTGGTTGTTCCTTCCCGGGGAAAGGCCTGGCTATTCACTGCTTGCGTCGAGAAACACGTGATGGTGTCTCCGCAGCTTCTCTACTTGCATTTGCATATTTCCCATAAGGGATGGGGGCAGTGTTCTGGAATCACTGCGTTGAGAAACACGTGATGGTGTCTCCGCAGTCTTGGATGTTTTGGTCTCCCCGAGGCCAATCATCTGTGCCTTTATAGTCTTTTTACTAGGCACTGCTCCTAATAGCCAGATTCCTACTCCACACTGATGAGGGGCAAAAACCCCGAAACAGCTGTCTGTGGATGGATACCATGCTTGGCATAGGTGGCTTTCCTTCATAGGATGCTGCCCTTCCTGTGGTTGTTCCTTCCCGGGGAAAGGCCTGGCTATTCACTGCTTGCGTCGAGAAACACGTGATGGTGTCTCCGCAGCTTCTCTACTTGCATTTGCATATTTCCCATAAGGGATGGGGGCAGTGTTCTGGAATCACTGCGTTGAGAAACACGTGATGGTGTCTCCGCAGAGTTGGATGTTTTGGTCTCCCCGAGGCCAATCATCTGTGCCTTTATAGTCTTTTTACTAGGCACTGCTCCTAATAGCCAGATTCCTACTCCACACTGATGAGGGGCAAAAACCCCGAAACAGCTGTCTGTGGATGGATACCATGCTTGGCATAGGTGGCTTTCCTTCATAGGATGCTGCCCTTCCCGTGGTTGTTCCTTCCCGGGGAAAGGCCTGGCTATTCACTGCTTGCGTCGAGAAACACGTGATGGTGTCTCCGCAGCTTCTCTACTTCCATTGTTGCCTCGACACCTCTTCTCCAGTCTTTGCCGATACGTTGCCACTGTGATGTTACATTGACAGGGCATGTTATCACTGCAGTAAATCACTGGACTCAATGGCTCATGTTGTCTACATCATTCTGCACCACAGAAGAAAAGATTGTAAAGGATACACTGACATTGCTCTGATAGGTCACATAGTCTTGAGGAATCAGTCAGTCGGGCAAAAAGGCCCGCACAGGGATCTATTTGTGTGAGAAATAAGGCGACATAGGTAATAATCTTAGTGAGAAAGTGGTGGCATGAGGGTCCAGTATGTTTAAGCACATGGGTGGGGAGCAGTGTGTGTGAGGAAGAGGGCACTAGTGGTGTGCCTCAGTCTAGGTAAGATCACCCTTCATTCAACCTAATATAGGTTGATGCTATGACCATATGTATCTAGGTGGTAGCATGGGAGATGGATCCCCAGAGATAATTTTACAGCAGCAACTGGGTTATACTGATTAATGTATTCCCTCCATTAACCTTTGGGAGTAGGTGGATGGACATTGTATTAGATGTGGTGCCTGAAATATTATGTTGACTGAAGTCCTTGGGACTGGTATTACATATGGTACTGAGTCCTGCCTGTGTTGGTGTCCATTTTCATCACATCTTTTAAACTTTGTCTGTAGATACATGTTTGATTGTTTTAATAAAGGTTGTCATAAGATTTTTACCAAACCTCCCATGTTTCCCCTTCTCGAGTATAATTATTATGAAGTGGTATGTAAGTAGCTAGGCAATAATCACTTGGCATACTGAACAATATGAGTCTGGGTATTTTTGTATTCAAGAATGATTACTCTAGAACATTGAAGATACATTACTGCCATAGAAAATGGGAATAAAGTGCTATATAATGTATATACAGTTAAGTCCATATATATTTGGACAGAGACAACATTTTTCTAATTTTACACCGGAGATACACGAGTCAAATAATTGCCAAAAAGTTACTAGCAAAACACATTTATTAGATTTTCAATGAAAATCATACATATCATACAAAGTGAAAATCAAATGAAAAAATGTGACTGCATCCATGGATACAATAATCCAGATGCAACAGATCGGCACACAGAAAAAAGTAAATCACAATACATGCATAATTCCAAATGTATACACATAGGTGCTAATAGCCCGGATGCATAGCAGACAAACTGGGCGTTACATGTGCACAATAGCACTAACAATGCCCATACAGCTGCCACACATTAAGTATAACCGGATTGTAACATGTGAAAAGTGGTAAACAGATAAAGGGTTAATTACCCATAGGTCGCAGGGTGTCCCTTCTGGCTGCTGGATATAGACTCCAACGCGCGTTTCGCGTGTATGTGTTGCCGCTTCCTAGAAAGGAAAAATATAAGGAAAATAACACCCTACCATCAGTTAAGCATGGTGGATGATCCATAATGATGTGGGGTTATTTTTCTGTATTAGGTACTGGAGGTCTTGACCGTATCACAGGAATCATGAAATCAGAGAATTATCCAGAGATTTTGGAGTGAAATGTCCTACCCAGTGTAAGAAAACTTGGTTTGAGTCAAAGATCATGGGACCACTGGCAAGACAACGACCCAAAGCACACATCACAAAGTACACAGGAATGGATGAAAAAGAAAAAATGGACTGCATTAAAATGGTCAGTAATGAGTCATGAGTCATTGAAAATCTATGGGGTGAGATGAAATCTGCCATTGGAAAAAAGAACACTGTAAACATTCAAGAGCTTGAACAAACTTCAAGGGAAGAGTGGAAGAAAATATCAGCTGAGAAGTTCAAGATGTTTATAGATGGCTATAAGAAAGGTTTGGAGGTTGTCAATGATAAAGGGTGTGCAACCAATTATTAAATAGGGGTGCCTCTATTGTTGCACATGCTGTTTATTCTGTTTCTTCTTTGAAATTGAAACATATAAGTTGAAAAACATTGTTTTATTGTTGTATTACTTTGGACAACTAATTAAAAAATTCTGAAGATATAACTTTGGTACATTTCCATTTATTTCTGAAGTAGTACCGTATTTTCTGGCGTATAAGACGACTGGGCGTATAAGACAACCCCCAACTTTTCCATATAAAATATGGAATTTGGGATATGCCCGCCATATAAGACGGGGGTCATCTTATACGCCCAGTCATCTTATATGGCGTGTGGTTCCCAGGGTCTGGAGGAGAGGAGACTCTCCTTCAGGCCCTGGGATCCATATTCATGTAAAAAATAAAGAATAAAAATAAAAAACATGGATATACTTACCCTCGGACGGCCCCTGGATCACAGCGCTGCTAGCGTCTGCCTCCGTTCCTGAGAATGCGGTGAGTGAAGGACCTTCGATGACATCGTGGTCACATGAGCGGTCATGCCGAAATGCAGGATCGCTCCCTGCACACGCCCTACCCGGCGTATAAGACAACCCCCGACTTTTGGGACAATTTTTGGGGTCAAAAAGTCACCTTATACGTCGGGAAATACGGTAGTATTGTAGAGTCTATGAAAAAAATGAAGCGGTGCCAATAACAATGAGCAGGATTGTATATCATTTGCTAAAGTTCTTGTATAGCATCAATTTTTGTTGACAATTTGTGGCTCCTTTTAGTCAACCTTTTTCATAAGCCATGGAAAAAAGCACTGGAATAATACAAAAAATTGCAAGCAAAACGAAAGGTGCTGCACTGTGGATGGATATTGATAGCTCATGAAGAAAACCTTTTTTGATGTATCCAGTAATGGCAAGTTGTTGAAATCAGTGATAAGGTCAAATAGTAAGAAATAAACTAAGTAAAATTCTGTCTGGAAGTATGCAAATGTTCATTAACCATTAATTCTTAAATAAGACTTCCTGGGACTGTAATTAAGCTATATTGTATATTTCACTATCTTTCTCATTATGCAGTCAGCTTATATACACAAAGTATGTCAGAACCATCTTTACAGCCTGACAATTATCACCTAATGCTATATAGTATAGATGCTCATTAGTGCACAGTTCTAAACTACACAATGTTCCCCTGGCATCAAATAGCCAATTTATTCTGTTGCTTAATTTTAGATAATGTCGTTGATAGGGAGTTAGTAACACAGGACTAAAACATAAGGGCCATTTAATAAACAAGGAGGCACAGTAAACAAAATGTATGCATAAACTAACCAGTTAAGAATCTGTTAGAGGGATTTCCTGGACTTTGATAATAATAACCTATCTTTAGGCTATGCCATCAAAATCAGATGGAAATGGTCCAGCTCCCTGCAATCCTGTCAATCAGTTGACTATAGGGGCTGTGATAGCAGGATTTATTTGTCTATCTTGACTCTATTTTAGTTGTATCTACATGTATCTCATCCCTTGTCGAATTGAGAGCCTAGTTGTAATGCCTGCTGCAGTGCAGTAGCATAGAACCTCCACCAGGGGGTGCTGGTGAAGGAAAGCAGGCACATTCACAGTGAAATCGCAGAGGAGCAGGTAGGAGCCACTAGGTGGAGAAAGAGTAGTCAGACAAAACTAGGTCAGCAACAAAGAGTGAACAAAGTACCAGAGGTAACAACAATACACGTGGTCAAAAACAAGGCAAAGACGTTAGAGCCAATAGGGAGCAGGAAAGCCAGAGATGCAAGATAGTCAAACAGGTCAGAGGACAAGCCGAGTCAAATACCAAGGGGTCACAAAATGGAGAGTGAGTACTACAACGAGTGAAGTTACAGGGGAACACAGAAACGGGACATAGGTAAACGGGCAGAGGACAAAACAGGGTATAACGGGTTCAGCTGCTCAATCCAGAGACTGGAACTATAACTGACACTGCTTGCAAGTAACAGCGGACTGAAATAGCCAGACAGATCCCAAAATGAGGCAGAGCAAATTAACCCCCGCATGACCATCCTGGGGAGAAAATAATCAGAAACAAACCCCGGACTGGATCATGACACTAGTGTGTATTTTTAGATTAAAAGTCACATGTCTCTTTGTAAAACTAAACTTAGAGTGAGCATATAGGAATGTGAAAGTTAAGATGTAGGAACCACACCTAGACCCTTAAGGTGGGTGTAAATGATATTAACTTTAGCCAATGAGATGTACATATATATACTAATACCAGCACATATGCAAAGATAAGATGAACTAATTATGCTGCTACAATGTATGTCAAGGAAATGCCTATATAATAGAGTGCCCATGATGCAATAAACAGATCTTCTGTGATACTTAGTGGGTCAGCTTGGTTCTTTCCATTATATGTACTTGGTCTCTGCAATTTAATCTCGAGCAGGCACAATATCTCAGAATGTCCCATACTACGTGGCGACAATAGGGCCATTTTGCATCAGCAAGCATTACATCTCCATTGATTAGCTGCTGCATGGCCCATTTACGGCAAATGGCGAGTTGCAATACCTTGTACAACCACTACAAAATGTATGAAACTGTGCCTGGTAAACAATAAGGGGTAGCAATAAGGGGGACACACTGCTCCATAAAGCACTGCTGCACATTTTATCAGCTGATCAACACTGGACATTGGACCTCCACCTATGCGATACTGATAGCTCATGATAAGAAAGGTAATCAATATCAATGTCCCAGAAAACTTTTTTGAAAGGGTTTACAGACAATCCCTCTTCAGGGGAGCACCACTCCTGAGGATGCAAACTTCATGTTTTCTCCTTGTGGATTGACAGTTCAGACAAGCTGCATTGTCAGGCTGCTGGTCTGGACTGTACAGTCTTGATTATGCTATATGTAGCATAGAGGTTGGGGCAGTGAAGCGGAAAATTTGTGGGATAAAAAGCTAACAAAGCAGCGATCCTTGCCAGTCTCCGTGTGTGTAGTGCGTGTGGCACATGTGTGGCAACCGTGTGCTACCTGTGTGCCACATCAGTACCACATGGATGGCTGCTGGGGAAGAAGCGCTACAGTAAGCGCTGATCCCTGGTGATGGGTGCTGAAGACACTCTCATCATTCTCCCCTGCTCCACCAGCTTTTGACGTGAGCAAAGGAGAATGATGAGAGTTATATGAAATAGTGATGAGTGAAAGTGCTCGCCACTGCTCATTACTCGCCCGAGTATCACGAAAAACCAAACAAAATAGTATAGGGCTATACTCAGTATATAAACCAAAAAAGAAAAACAACCCTTAAAAATATCCTTAATTAACTATATTAAAAATACAATATACTAATAATACCAACCGACACCAAACCTAGATCAGGGCAGGGTATAGGTACAAAAATAAATGAGCCAGGAAGTATTAATGGGGAAAGGCAGTCCTAACTATATCCCTAATTGCTTCCTATTAGACTGTACCTTCCAGGCAGTGGAGGTTGGCACCCTAATTTCGACTTGGCGCCCCCACTCCGTGTCGACTGTCCCTTCTGGCCACATTCAGACCCTACCCAACTACCCACGCCCAAACCCCAACACCATACACACAACCACAAGCCTTGGTCAAACTAAAGAAAAAATTGAATTTTGATAAAATAGCACAAGATATAGTATTGCACTGAAAAAGCTATTGCACTTAGATACACTTAAAGTCAAAAACTGTTTCCTAAGCTCACTCTTTTAGACATCAAAATATACAAAGAGTCCCATGATTGTGAGGGACAAAAAGAGGGGAGCAAAAAAAGGGGGTTCCAAACTTCAGCTTATTGGGAAAAAATAAAGTGCTCTTGTGCTAATGAACTATTTATATTCTACTGCCATAACTGGCCACATAGTTATATCACCAAGACCAAGTCATATAGGTAGCAAAACAGAAACTTCCCAAATATGCAGTTTCATTAGTATCTCATGGTCAAAGTACAACAAATCTTCATATTATACATATAGTTGCCATAGAGAAAACAGAGCATGCTACCAAAACCGTAATCGGTTACTTATCTGAGCAATGTGACTTGATTTGTCCAATGTCTCTGTCCCTACGCGTTTCGCCCCCTCCTAGTATAGGGGCTCATGAGGGGACCATGTGTAGGAGCAAGCCATAGTGGCATCATAATGGATGTGCCCGAGTATCACTATGCTGGTGTACTCGGCGAGCAGCGAGCATTTCCGGGATTATTCGGCGGTAACTGCAGTCTCCACCCAGCGTTTTTGGCGGACTTTAGAGACCCAATCACGGTGCAGGGATTGTCTGCCAGGCCACAGAACGCTGCAGCCATCTTTGCTGTAGTCGTGCAGTGATTGACTTGGCCGCACAGCATCATCCCGAGTATAAGAGACCTGGCGCTGCCCTGCTTGCCGCATTCTGTTCCTGTTTCAGAGAGAGTAGGGAGAGCTGGTGCCGAAATAGGGTCAGAATCGTGGTTTTTAGAGTTAGTGTAGGTCTGCAACTCTTAAATCCACAACTCCTGAGAAACCAAAAGTCCTTTTTAGGGCTAATTCATGGGTCCCGATATTGCAGCACTAGGTAGGCAGGGCACAGCATATCCACATCAGTGCAAAGCCTGCAGGCACTGTATGTGCGTGCATTGCTCCAACTGCATCCTTTCCAAAGATCCATAACTGTCTGCTGCTGCAGCTGCAGCTTCGTTACTATATACCTTTTTTTTCCACAAATTCACCCCAAAAAAACAAAAATATATACAGTCTGTTTTGTCAGACTGAGGCCTGTTGAAAAATCGCAGTTTGTCAGGCATGCGTAGCATAGTTGTGTGTGCTAGTCTTGTGCCACTTTATTTTTTTTTTGTGTTTTAAATTTACCGAAAAAGGCCTCATATATCTTTGTGCTCCAACTTTGGGCATTGTAGGCTGGTGGACCCCTTTTGTTTGCTGTCTGAGACTATAATTCTATACAGCACTATTTACCTTCCAAAATTACAACAAGGCCACATATTTGCCAGTGTGGTATTTCCATGACAGCCCTCATATATCTGCGTGCTCCAAGTTTGTGCATTGCAGGATGGTGTACCTCTTTTTTTGCTGTCTGATAGTCTAATTCTATACAGCAGTATTTTGCATCTTAAAAAAAAAAAGGCCTCATATTTTACAGTGTGGTATTTCCGTGACAGCCCTCATACATCTGGGTGCTCCAAGTTTGTGCATTGTAGGCCGATGCATCTCTTTTTTTGCTGTCTGATAGTCTAATTCTACACAGTATTTTGCATCTTAAAAAAAAGGCCCTCATATACAGTATCTGTCGAGCCTTTATGGCAGAGTGGCCTGATGGAAACATCTCCTCAGTGCAAGACATATGATAGCCCGCATAGAGTTTGCTAAAAATAAAACACACGAAGGACTCCCAGACTATGAGAAATAAGATTTTCTGGTCTGATGAGACGAAGATAGACCTTTTTGGTGATAATTCTAAGCGGTATGTGTGGAGAAAACCAGGCACTGCTCATCACCTTCCCAATACAATGCCAAGAGTGAAACATGGTGGTGGCAGCAGCATCATGCTATGGGGTGTTTTTCAGCTGTAGGGACAGAAGGACTGATTGTCATTGAAGGAAACATGAATACGGCCAAGTACAGAGATATACTGTATGAAAACCTCTTCCAGAGTGCTCTGGACCTCAGACTTGGCAAAAGGTTCACCTTCCAAAAAGACAATAACCCTAAGCACACAGCTAAAACAACAAAGGAATGGCTTCAGAACAACTTTGTGACTAGTGTTGAGCATTCCGATACCGCAAGTATCGGGTATGGGCCGATATTTGCGGTATCGGAATTCCGATACCGAGTTCCGATATTTCTGCGATATCGGGAATCGGGATCGGGATAAATATTCATGTGTGAAATAAAGAATAAAAATAAAAAATATGGATATACTCACCCTCGGACGCGCCCTGGTTGTAACCGCTGCAATCGGCAGCCTCCGTTCCTAAGAATGAGCGAGTGAAGGACCTGCGATGACGTCGCGGCTTGTGATTGGTCGCGTGAGCGGTCACATGAGCGGTCACGCGACCAATCACAAGCCGCGACGTCATCGAAGGTCCTTCAACCGCTCATTCTTGGCAATGGAGGCTGCCGGTTACACCGCTAAGGTCCAGGGTCCGCCGGAGGGGTGAGTATATCCATATTTTTTATTTTTATTCTTTATTTTTTACATGAATATGGATCCCAGGGCCTGAAGGAGAGTTTCCTCTCCTTCAGACCCTGGGAACCATTCTAGGATCACTTCCGATATTTGTGTCCCATTGACTTGTATTGGTATCGGGTATCGGTACTATACAAACTACATTCAGCCTTAAAGGTTTGAATTTATCAATACCGAGTAACTATAATCCTCCTAAGTTCAATCACCCTGTGGAGACATACATTTCCTTGGTAACACAAGACATACAAAATAAATGTACTCATATTAATCAGGGTCTTCTGTCCGTTAGAAGGAATTGCACCCCCCTTGAGAAGAGAGCCTTGGATAGTCTGAAGAATAACAAGTTGATTACTATTAAACCTGCAGACAATGGGGGTGCGATTGTTGTCATGGACAGTTCATACTATACCTCAATTGTTTATCAACATTTGAATGATAAGGACACTTACTTACCTGTGGACAGAGACCCGACTCCTGAAATTTCTCAGAAAATTCAACAGTTGATCAAATTGTATAGGGATCAAAATGTCATTGACTCTAAACTTGGTGAATTTATGTTTAATATGCATCCGGTAATTCCGGTATTTTATGTGTTACCGAAAATTCACAAACATCCAACCCGTCCTCCTGGGCGACCGCTTGTGGCGTCCACGAACTCTTTACTTTCACCAATAGCTAGAATGGTTGAAAAAATTCTGACTCCTTTACTTACACATATCACCTCTTTCATTAAAGACACTTCTGACTTTTTGGAGAGTGTCAGATCAATTGGTACCATACCTGAGGGGTGTTTTCTCGTCACCATGGATGTGAATAACTTGTATACGAGTATTGATCATACTAAGGGCCTCAACGCGATTCATTGGTTTCTTAATACTTACACTGATTTTTCCAATATACAAAAGGAATTCTGTCTGACTATGTTAGATTTGGTCCTATCTAAAAATTTCTTTATTTTTGCTGATCAGTTCTTTATTCAGAAGGTCGGGACCGCGATGGGGTCGAATGTCGCGCCTCCATACGCAAATATCTTTATGGCATTTTTTGAAGAAAACTTTGTCTATGCACATCATCTATATATACAATATTCAGTCTGTTGGAAGAGATTCATAGACGACGTTTTCCTGATATGGAAGGGTGACGAATTATCCCTTACACAATTTTTTCTGGATATGAATTCTATGGTACCGAATTTGACCTTTACTATGGTTAAAGACCATCATAGTGTGAGTTTTTTAGAAACGTTGGTTATATTGAAAGAGGATGGGACATTAGACATTGATTTATATACAAAATCTACAGATCGAAATAGCTTATTGGATTTTTCCAGTTGTCATCCAGTTCATGTCAAACGGTCCTTACCTAAATCACAGATTGAACGGATTAAACGCATTGTGACTAGACCCGATCTGAGGGAACAGCGTATTTATGAAATTCAAACTAAATTTAAAAACCGAGGTTATCCATCCTCGATTCTTGATAGAGCCACTGAACCACGGGGTATTCGTCCTCAGAGGACAAAAAGAGTAGCCTTTGTAACCACCTATCATCCCTACACTGATTACCTTAAAGGACCTATTTTAGAACATTGGTCGTTATTAAATAAAGCTTATCCTACAATTCCAGAATTCAGAATACCGCCCTTATTATGTTATAAGAGACCACAAAATATCAAAAATATTTTAGTGAAAGCGGATGTTGGTTCAATCAGAAGGGATTTAAGACAAACTACATTAACTACTCAAAGAAAGGGCACATTTCCATGTTTGCATTGCGCGCAGTGCTCGAATGTCACTAGGGGAGAGCCTTTTTCACATCCCCGATCAGGCAAACAGTTTTCAATTAAAGGTTTATTCACATGCGACTCTACCTATGTCGTTTATTTAGTTAAATGTCCTTGCGGTCTCGGATATGTTGGGGAGACCACTCAGCATATCCGAGACCGCATATCTCAACACAAGTCTACGATTCGTTGTGGACGTACATTGTTACCGGTACCTGCACATTTTATATCAGCAGGACATTCAATATCTCAATTGAGGTTTCAAGTTTTGGAAGGTATTCCTCCACTAAGACGGGGTGGAAATAGGGTCTTAAAATTGAAAGAAAGAGAATCCTTTTGGATTTTCACACTCCAAACACTTCATCCCCATGGTATGAATAGGGAGTATGAGGTACTCCCCTAGTAACATATAGTTACATTGATGGATATAGTATTTCGTGATTGGCTTTTTTATAACTATAAGTTTTCTGATTTCATTTTAGATGCCATCTTGATTAGAATATTCTATGAGGCTTGTTCTCTTGTTAGGGGGCACTTCCCTTAATCTGATTATTGTTGTTAAAATATGTGAATATATGATTTCCTTTTATGACCTAATTGTGAGACATTGAGATTATTCATATAGATCATAATGTGTGAATAATTTTCTTATTGTTTTTTTCCTCTTTTTTTCTTCATTGCTCCCGGATTGTCTGTTTCTTTTTTTTTGGCACGGGTGATTTCCCCTCTTTTCCTACTTATCTGCTATCAAGGTGGGTACTTTAATATATGCCGCTGCCTTCAGTGTCCAATATCGTTATTTTAGGTTTGGGGGTTTATGCTGGGACTTATGATCTCCCTTTGTCTCATAGCGCTGTGCTGCGCAAGCGCTTTGTCTCATCAGCTGTTATACTCTGATGCGATGCTGTCGCTTGTTCTTTGCTTGTTTTTTACACTGCGCATGCGCGTACTTTCGCTTTGGATCTTCTCCATATACAGCGCTATGCTGGGAGCGGAGGTGACGTAGTTGATCACACAGCACTTATACCCACTTTACGGCACTGCTTATCTCTGCAGGCCAGCGCGCACACCGGTCTCACGTGACTCCATAAGGATTAAGGTATTTATGCTCTGGGGATTGCCCTATAGGTATGGTCTATTTATTACTGGACTGCTCACTATGTTTACTTTAACAGCAGGTTGGCTGATTCCGCAATTGTTCTTTAGTATATAGCCTGGACCAAGGTATTTTTTATGGGTTGGATCATTATACTTTATCTGGGCGCTTAAGGGTTATTCCTCATCTGAACTTTTTTTTCTTTTTCCATTGTGTCCTGAGTTCTTGAGGCTTCCACTGGGTTCTTATAGTATGTGGTATACTTGTATAAATCTCTTATAATCCTAATTTGAGGTGTACTGGTTCACTTTTTTCGGTGATTTTTTTCTTCTCTAGGGATTTTCACTACCATATGGTATCACAGGATATACGATTTGTATGGACTGTATACATTATGTTGTACGTTATACTATTATTATTGACGAATGATTGTTCATTATTTATCTTAGACTTCCTTGATAAAGGCATGAAATGCCGAAACGTTGGAGATTGTCTGTTATAATATGACCGGTAGTGAATAAATCCACTAATTAAAAGCAAAGAAATTGTGATTTTTTTGAGTGCCAGAGGTTATATATATATATATAGCGAATGCAAAAGGAACAGCCAGACAGCACCACTGCCAGGAAGAACAAAGTGGGAACCGCTCACCTGTGTAAAGCCAGGATATCTGATCTTGGGTGCGTAGCTCCGCTGGAGAAAAGTCCATAGGAAATAGTGAATGTATAAGGAAATAGAGCGCACTCGCCGATCATCCAGTGCAGGAATCTTTATTCAAACATCGTGCTGTACATCTTCACGACCAGGGGTGCTGTACAGAGAGTGCGGCAAAGCGGGACGACGGCCGTTTCACGCCTGGCTGGCGCTTCAACGGGTCAGCCAGGTGTGAAACGGCCGTCGTCCCGCTTTGCCGCACTCTCTGTACAGCACCCCCGGTCGTGAAGATGTACAGCACGATGTTTGAATAAAGATTCCTGCACTGGATGATCGGTAAGTGCGCTCTATTTCCTTATACATTCACTATTATATATATATATATATATCTTGCATTGGATTTTTTTCCTCTGAGCACCACCCGACTGGATATACGAGTGCGCCCCCTTTTGTTCTTGTTTAGGATGGGCATTATTCTACGTGGCTATGAAACATACTATGTGACTGGGCAATATACTACAGAGCTGGGCAATATACAACGTGGCTGGGCAATATACTACGTGACTGGGCAATATACTACGTGACTGGGCAATACACTACGTGGCTGGGCAATATACTACGTGACTGGGCAATATACTATGTGGCTGGGCAATATACTACATGGCTGGGCAATATACTACGTGGCTGGGCAATATACTATACGTGGCTGGGCAATATAGTACATGGCTGGGCAATAGTGTACGTGGCTGGGCAATATACTACGTGGCTGGCCAATATACTACGTGACTGGGCAATATAGTACGTGGCTGGGCAATATAGTACGTGGCTGGGCAATATAGTACGCGGCTGGGCAATTAGTATGTGGCTGGGCAATATACTACGTGACTGGGCAATGTACTACGTGGACATGCATATTCTAGAATACCCGATGCGTTAGAATCGGGCCACCATCTAGTATATATATCTATATATATAATTGTCTAAGGGTTTTTCCGTCTGTCTGTCTTTCTGTCTGTCTGTCTGTCTGTCCTGGAAATCCCCCGTCTCTGATTGGTCGAGGCCGCAAGGCCTCGACCAATCAGCGACGGGCACAGTATGGACGTAGAAATCCCGCATCTCTGATTGGTCGAGGCCGCCAGGCCTCGACCAATCAGCGACGGGCACAGCGACGATGATGTCATAAAGGACATAGACATCCCGCGTCTGATTGGTCGAGGCCGCCAGGCCTCAACCAATCAGCAATGGGCACAGTATCGACGTAGATGTCATAATGGTTGCCATGGCGACGATGATGTCATAAAGGTTGCCTCGACCAATCAGCGACGGGCACAGCGACGATGATGTCATACAGGACATAGACATCCCGCGTCTGATTGGTCGAGGCCGCCAGGCCTCGACCAATCAGCAATGGGCACAGTATCGACGTAGATGTCATAATGGTTGCCATGGCGACGATGATGTCATAAAGGTTGCCTCGACCAATCAGCGACGGGCACAGTCTGCCGCGAATTCTGGAATCATTATTGTCCATATACTACGGGGACATGCATATTCTAGAATACCCGATGCGTTAGAATCGGGTCACAATCTAGTATATATATATATATATATATATATATATATATATATATATATATACAGCTCTGGCAAAAATTAAGAGACCACTGCATAATGTTCAGTTTCTCTGATTTTTCTCTTTATAGGTATATTTGTGAGAAAGATGTAAATTGTATATTGTATTCTATAAACTTCTGGCAACATGTCTCCGAATTTTCAAGCAATAAGCAGCTGTCTGCATAGCCTTTACAGGCTATTAAAATAGGGGGACCCCCCCAAAAAAATGACGAGGGGTCCCCCTATATTTTATAGCCAGAAAGGTTACGCAGACAGCTGCGGGCTGATATTCATAGCCTAGAGAGGGGCCATGGATATTGCTCCCCCCCCCCGGCTACAAATACCTGTCCGCAGCCGCCCCAGAAATGGCGCATTGGCAGGCCCGCACAGAGCCCCGGCAGCCCGCACAGACCCCCGGCAGCCCACACAGAGCCCTTTCAGCCTGCACAGAGCCCCGGCAGGCCCACACAGAGCCCCAGCAGCCCACACAGAGCTCCGGCAGGCCCGTATAGACCCCCGGCAGCCCGCACAGAGCCCCGGTAGCCCGCACAGAGCCCCGGTAGCCCACACAGAGCCCCGGCAGGCCCGCACAGATCCCTGGCAGCCGGCACAGAGCCCCGGTAGGCCCGCACAGAGCCCCGGCAGGCCCGCACAGACCCCACCCACACACAGACACGCACAGTGTCTGCCCACGCACCGGTCACACTCTTCCCCCCTCTGGAACAGGATGTAGAAGGACAGAAAGGGCTTATTTACATTCCGATATTTGTGTCCCACTGACTTGCATTGGTATCGGGTATCGGTATCGGCGATATTCAATATTTTTGGGATATTGGCTGATCCAATCCGATACCGATACTTCTGGATATTGGAAGGTATCGCTCAACACTAATTGCTGCACAAAGTCAGAGGAAGTCATATCATTGGTACAACCTGTGCAACCACTCAGGGGTCCAAGAGGTAAGGGGATCCATTTTTACCTTCAAATCAGGTGAAATTATGCATTATGATGAGGTATTGGACAGAAAAGAGTCCATAGATTGTTCTTGCACATGGCCCTCTTCTGTCTGTGTCCACCAGTGCATCAAATGGTGAAAGCAAAGGTTTACACATCAACGTGTGAAATGGGATAATTTTCCTCATTTAAAAAATTGGAAAGCCTATTATTGACTCATTTATTTGATTCTCTATAACTACTTTTACCTTTTTTTTATATCGTTACAGATCAAGTTCATGCAGAAATATGGAAAATTCTGAAGGGTTTTCAAACTTTCCGCACCAATGTATTGTTTAAATTGGATTTTTATGTCATTGGGCTAATATTACACTCCTATTTCCTGTCCTTCAGAAGTCACGTGGACATAAGTAGCAATATACTGACCCTGATCATATGGACTTGTATTTTCTGATCATTTTCTAAGCCAATAAATAGGTCATTAAGCAGGGAAGGGATGGACCATTGTGTTATCTAGTGGCAAAGAAGAGTAAACTTTTATTGCAATTCTGCCTGTGATTATAATAAGACGACTACTGAAAAGTGGTCAGTGTGAAGTCTGCAGAAAACATCAAACTTTGTAAAAAAAAAAGTTAATTAATTGTAAATATGATATTTAAATTCTTACCTGGGTTTAAATCACTAACTCTGTTTAACAAGGTCAAGCAATGACACTGTGCTTTTCAAAAACATTGGAATATAATTGCACGGTACTCACTAAGGATGACTTTGAAACAAATTCTGGTTTGAATGTCCTTGTTCATTAAATATACAGTATTTATATGTGGGTGTGTGCTATTTTCTTGTGCCTCAAATATGAAACTTTTGGTTTCTCTGTATTGACAGTACATAGCATTAGCAGCACACTACACACAAAAATATGGGAGCTGAAGTGTGTAATCAAACATCACACTTCAAGCACAACACAGATATAAGCCCTTTGTCACAGCACTGTTGCAGGATATCCCAGGACTAGAGGCTCCATCCCTATCCCTGAAACTAGGGGTGCCCTAGCTATCCCTGCTCCCTTCATTAGCTTTGATGATGAAAACGGTGGGGCCACATGCCTTGCTGAGCTCCAAAATCAGCCCTTATATGTCTCCTCCTCCACCCAAGAAAGTGAGGAGTTGTAGTGTATAAGAATACACAAACCAGGCTATCAAGGGAAGATGTACAGGGATAAATGAAAATAACAATCATACAAATATGCACTCACAAACAACAGAGTGAAATACAGGGCAGAAAAGGAAGGAAAAAACAAACAGGAGAGGATGAAGATATGCACATTGATAAATCACCAAGCAACAGTCTTCTGAACAACACTTCAAATGCCTCCTCAAACAACCAACACCTCCAACTCCAGAATCGGGCAGTATGAAACTAACACTGGCAATCCCTGATTGCCAGGGGCAAGTATATATAGCAGAGGGGGGTGGACAACATTGAACAGCTGAGATCATCAAAGCAGGAAAGCTTGAGAAGCTCTCTCTCAATTGAACAGTTTAATCCTAGGCAATTATATCAAAAAAATGCACTGTTTAATATTATTATTATTATACATTTTTATAGCGCCATTTATTCCATGGCGCTTTACATGTGAAAAGGGGGCAAATATAGACAAATACTATTAAACATGAGCAAAAAACAAGGCATACAGGTACATAAGGAGGGAGGGAGATGGCTCCCCGAGGAAGCCATTTGTGCGAAACACGCGTTGGGGTCTTGTTTACCCACATCAGGAGCAAGTTGGTCCTCATACCATGTCAGTTCACTATCTCTTCCCACCATATCTGGTCTGATTTTCTCTATGTGCATGCGATTGCAGGCTTTTTCTAGTGATGCTATTACCTAAATGTAGATGCTTTGGCCACATATTATAACTACTTTAAGTGTCACCTAAGCCGCTATAATTGTTTACTTATGCACATATATGATTATAAGAAGGTTAATTAATTAAATGTTGAGACACTGTATTTAATCAATGGGAATTGCTATTTTTATTGTGTACCCTCAGTGAGTGATTGATTTACTATTGTGAAACCCTGTTTGGGATCAAGTATTTCTTGCACTATAGGCACTTTATGTATATTCCCAATATTTATGGTTATATATTGTTCCGGTATGGTATTTTTGGACCATTAGCCTACATGCAGTATTGTATTATTCACTGGGAGATATTAATTTTACATTATTTATATGTTACATGTATAATTTCATGCAATATGAAGTGGCTGCTTAAATAGTCCTGCTATAGTCCGTACCTGTGTGTGGTACTAGGTTGTTGTCCTTTCTCTTTTCATTTGCGTCTTTTTTATATATGATTGTTATTTTGTTTAAATATAATCCTTGAGTATTTTTGCCAATAAATTTTGCATTCATTTAGTAGCTCTAGTGTCCATTTCTTTTTTTTTTTTATATAATTAGCGCAGGAGTACATGAAATCAGACACAGCGGTCTTCTGGCCCCTCTCTGTCACCGTAAATCCATGACACCCTGAACATATACATTATTTTGGCTGCATTACTGCTATATTTCCAAATTTAATCTTTCACAAGTTGATCAAAATGTGCACTAAATGCTTAAAATACAGCTCTGGCAAAAACACATCAAAACCCTGTCATGGGCAGCCCAATCTCCAGACCTGAACCCCATTGAAAACCTCTGGAATGTAATCAAGAGGATGATGGGTAGTCACAAGCCATCACACAAAGAAGAACTGCTTAATTTTTTGTGCCAGGAGCAGTGTGAAAGACTTGTGGAAAGCATGCCAAACGCATGAAAGCTGTGAATAAAAATCATGGTTATTCCACAAAATATTGATTTCTGAACGCTTCCTGAGTTAAAACATTAGTATTGCTATCTCTAAATGATTATGAACTTGTTTTCTTTGCATTATTTGACGTCTGAAAGCACTGTTTTTTTTAGGTTTGACCATTTTTCATTGTCAGAAAATAAAATACAAAATGTATTGCTTGGAAATTCGGAGACATGTTGTCAGAAGTTTATAGACTAAAAGGACAATTTACATTTTACTTCAAAGTATACCTATAAAGGGAAAAATCAGACAAACTGAACATTTTGCAGTGGTCTCTTAATTTTAGCCAGATGTCTAGATCCATGAGAGGGAAATTTGTTAAAGTAGTGTCAAATCTAAAGAGGTTTTCCCGACATTGGCAGATGAGCTTGATCAAAATGTGCACTAAGAAGCTCATATTTATAAGTTTTAATAATATTGCACTAACATTGTCATTGGAAGCATAAAATCAAGTGATTGAGTCTTCTGTGAGTCAGTTTCAGTGTGAGTTTACATTAAAATTGGAAAATTGAGTTATTTTAGTTGTTTTTAATTGCGTATGATCATTGGTTTTGGGAATAGCTGAGGCCAGTATTTTGGAAGCAGCCAACCTTGTGGTATTTTCTTATGCAATTTTGTTGAGAGTGTACTGAGAATGGTGTGATCGAGGAAAAACATTCAGCAAAAGGGCATCCTGTGGAAGTAAACAACTTGTCAATGAAAGGAGTTAGAGAAGGATGTCAAGAATTGTTTTAAAGAACAAGCGGTGCACTGCCAACCAAACTGCAGTGAAATACAATGCTGGTGCTCCAGCTATTGTATCTAAATGCACAAATCATCATTCCTTAGGATGGATAGAGTGTAATAACAGATGCCCTGTTCAAGTGATACTCGTGTCCAAGGGAAAAAGAAAAGAAAAACTATACAGTACAAAATGGGATAAGTAAGCAATATAAAAACATTGGTCCAATGAATGTAGATTTCTGTTGTATTGTACAGATGGAAGGATGAGAACTTGGCACACACCAGCAGGTTAGGTTGGTGGAGTTGGACTAATGATCTTGGGTTGTTTTCGTAACACAATTTTGCAGTAGGATTTGCAAGGACAATGGGCTCCTACTCTCTACCTCAAGCTAGGAAAACTGTGGGCTATCCCTATTCCCCAGATTACCTCTGATGGTGGGGATAACAAGGGATCTCATACCTCACTATGCTCCTATATGTGAAGTATAGCGTGGCACTACCATGAGGTGCTCCAGTAGGTTACCAAAACCAATGTGCAGTAAAATAAATAACTTGACACTTGTCACGATATTGTATGAAATGTAATATGATTTTGTGCAAAGTGCGGATTTCTCCTCAACTGTGCGGAACAACTAAGACAAATTTGGTCTCATTAGAAAGCCATTATTAAAATAAGATGAATGCTGGGTGTGTTATGATTCTGACACGTTCGGGAGCGAAATACAAGAATTATAAGAATTGTTGGAGAAAACTGTACAGCTGAGGAGAGGGGAAGGTGATGTTGACTCAATCCTTTTAGTGACATCACCAGGCTGCAGCTATAAGTTTTCTGCAAGGCACCTAGCAGTGAGTTTTACCTGAGGAGCTCTTACTGCTAGCCCTGATGAACTGGGATATTTGGAGCTCCACCCACTAGCCTGGTTTTGCCTGAAATGACCTGAACACATGTAAGTGTTAACTTCTCATTTAATCCCTGTTATTTTATAATTACCTTGGTACATATTTCCAATTGTCTCTTTTGTAACATCCTTGTAATATTTTGATAAACACTGCCTAATCTTTCAGAGTAAAATATTTCAATTACTAGTTTAGTTCTTCCTGCTCTAAAATGTACCCTAAGTCTTCTGAAGGGAATTACGCTACTGTTTTGGGTTAGCTTCGGAGCCGGTAATCGAAGCTGGTGGCAGCATACCTGGTTCTGTGCATTTGGGAGTCGCTGTAGCGATGGCAGCATTGATAATTATTGTTCCTGCCTGAGTGGGAGAAGTTATATCACCTCGCTACAGCGTGCCCAATAGCCAGTACATAGCAGGCAGCCTTTCTGGCGACTAATTACCCTAGGTGCAGTACCTAATCTGACCTGAGGGTAAGAGGGGCGCCAGAGAGCTGCAAGTTTTCAAGCGGAATTGTAAAGCGGGATATAAATAAATCCCTGCAGTTCGTGTTATATTGCAGAGCAGTGGGATAACTAAAATAAGCCGCTACGGTAAACTAAGAGGTCAATAGCCTTGTGTGTGTTTTCATCACAGTGTAGCATTGGAGGGATAACTAAGATAAGCCCCACTGCACATGTGATAGCCATCTGTTGGTCTAAGGTCACCCCGATCAATGACGTAGGGGTGACAGTCACAGTGTGAATCGTGACAACACTCAACTTAGTATGTCATTGCAAAAAGATTTTTTATTATTTTACAGACTGCAAAAGTAATAAAAAATCCTTTTACAATGACATACTAAGTTGAGTGCCAAGTTCTTTATTTTTATGCTCCAATAAGAACACCAATCTGTTTCTTCCACCACCCAAGGAGGAAAAGGACAGAAGTGTATGAAATAAAATAAAACAGACAGACAGGGGAAAACAGACAGGGATAAAGGAAAACCACATTCATACAAATAAACTCAGAATATGACCAAATCCATGTACAAATCTCCTGAACACTACTTCAACTGCCTGCTCCTGACTCTGAACTCTTTTTCAACTCTAAACCAGAAAGTGATAAGCAATCACTGTCAAATAAAGAAGCAAGGCGGAGGGTTCTTAAATCTGAGGGTAGTAAAAAACTCAGAACAGCTGATACAATAAGTTGGAGAAGCAGTTTAACATTTGCAAAAACTGCTACTAGGACTGTTCATTCTATCATGGCAACTATGTAACCTATGGAAGAAAGACACTTTTTAGTGCTTCATGTCATTAAGGTCGTAAAGTTACAGCTTGCTCCCAGGAACATAGCAGGAATTTTACCTTCCTTCCTTGGCTTTCACAGTCATAATCCCATATAGCATCTCTGGGACAAGTAAAAACAGACTGCTCAGAGCATGTTAGTACCTCTATCTTATTTGCTGAAACTGCAAGAAGTTATCCTGTCCACCTAATGGAATCTATGCCAAGAAGAATTCTTGAGGTTATCAAGGCTAAGGGATGTCCAACGCCCTACTAAATGGATGTCTCTAATTCAGTGCGTGTGTAGTATAGATATAAAGAGTTGTTGATTTTATTATTAGAAGAAATAATTACACAGTATATAGGGGTGTTTCTATACGATCATTCATTTTCTCAATCCTTAAAAATAATTAACATTTGACAGATTGTGAGACACAAATTCATTTTGGCTTTTAGCATCGTCGCTATTTACTGTATCATGTCACAGCATAAAGTTACTGAATGAGTCTTACAGATGCAACTCAGCCAACATTCATTCAACTCAGCTGTTAACATTCTGGATATGTAGAATATCACCAGCAATACCCATGTGAACTCACATAGTCTATTGGCAAATGAACCTGCTGGTGACTGATTTTGATTGATGTTTTATGACATTAAGGCCTACCTCATGTACCCACTATGTTAACAGGGATGATAAAATATTACAAAATGCATATAGGAGGCCCGACCTAGCCCCCCTCTCTAAAATGAAGAATAACATAAGTAAAAGCGTTTTCTGCATGTAGAAAAGTTAAGAAAAACTAGCTGGAGGCACTTAACTTCATTAGTTCAGGAGAATGTAAAAAATATTTTGAACAGTGGAAAAAATGTTGGAAGTGAGTGGGCAACCTGTTTTCTTTTCACACAACACATCATTGTAGAAGTGTATCATGGAATGAACAAAGGAGATTTCTTATAACCTCAGAAGAGTTGTTTTTGCTCTTCAGACTGGAAAAGTATGTTAAACTATCTGCATAGTTTGGACTCCATACAACCACAGTCATACAGCTATTGTAGAATTGGAGGAATTTGAAGATCATTATTACCTTCCCCAGGAGTGGTCAACCAACAGATTACTCTAAGTGCAAGGTATATAATAGTCTGTGAAATCACAAAGAAACTCAAGGTAACTTCTAATCAACTAAAGCCCCTCAACACTTTAGATAATTCATCCAAACATTACCGAAAAATTGTTGATTAGCAGTGATGAGCGACTGTGCTCGTTACTAGGGTTTTCCGAGCATGCTAAGGTGGTCGAGTAACGAGCACACTCGCTCATCACTATTGATTAGTCCTGCACATTGGCTTGGAGTAATTTCAGCCTATTTCTCACCACAAAACAGCTTCAACTCTGTCATGAACTGCTCATTTCAGGTCCTTTTATGACATTTTACAACATTTCTATAGGAATAATGACTTTGACTTGGACATTCCAAAACTTTCTGTTATGCTCCCTAGGTCTTAGATCTGAGTAGGCACAGGGACCTCGAGCATTGATGCGGCAAGCAAGAAGGCACATCGTCAGCGAGGACTTGGCACCCACAGTAATTTCAGGAGCAGCAGCACAGATGAAGCGGTACCCAGTAGGGACAAATACAAGCACAAACACAAAAAGTACAGATCTTGAAGAACACCAAACATATCTCAATCCTGAGACCCAGGTGTGTGTCTAAATGTGACTTAAAATAGGAAAATCTGTGGATATTATCTGTGCTGCTGTACAATTGACGGTCCAAGCGTGTTTAAGATAACAAAAATATAATGTATTTATTATCTCCTGAGGAAGAAGTCCTAGTGACTTCAAAAGGAGTTGAGAGAATAAATACATTATATTTTTTTATCTTCCACACACTTGGATCGTCAATTGTGCAGCAGCGCGGATAGTATCCACGAATTTTCCTATTTTAACACTATGATTTGGTCATCGCTTTGACCTGTGGATCTGCAGCAGCTGTTGACTCTGATGAGTCTATATGCCCTAATATTGAAAAATATCAAGTGAGTGCAAACTGATTTGGAATTTCAAATAACCATCGGATAAGACACTATTTGCACTTTTCTCTCCTTTAGTGTTTTTTTGTAAATGTGCCTTAAGATAGTGTTAATGTTCATGTGCCTTAAACAGGTCTAGGGAGATGACATTATTGATCCACTTTGGACAACTTGCAAAACTTGACATGGAGACCAGGATCCCCGAACCCGTGTGCAACACTTTCACTTTGTTCTTTTATAACCATTATTTTGTAGGACCACTTCAGTGTTTTGGGTTATCTTGTTACATGATTGACGTTCTTTTGATATTCAGCTTATGGAGAGATCTCTGGATGTTTTCCTATAGATTTTGCTGGCATAATTCAGAATTCATTGTTCCATCAATGATGGCAAGTCGTTCTGGACCAAATACAGCAAAAAACGGCACAAACAATGATGTTACTACCACTATGATTTACTGATTGTATGAGTCTTTTATACTGTAATGTAGTGATCTTTAGCAAACCTCCTTGGAATCCTGCCGTCCTCACCATGGTTGTTTAGTGTTCTCATGATTGTGGACACATGAACATTCTAACAACCTAAGGATGATGTCACACGCCGAGGGCGTTTCATACCTCATAAGTCTATTTAAAAGTAGCCTAGACTGCGAGGCTTATTGAAACCAATGACCGATATATAGGCTGGGACACAGATGGTCACACCAATTTAAGGGAATCCTGCCACTGCAGGGCCCTATAATTTAGACAGATATATATTTTTCCCCACTGGTTCGAAGTCAACTTAACTCCCCTGATGAAACCCCAAGATCGGGGAGGAAACGCGTAGGGAGAATTTACTGCTTTTGTGGATGGTGGGCAGCCCATAACAGGTCATACTTGGGACCTGTCCTTGTGAGAGCAGGAGTACTACAGGGGCACAACAGGAAGCTAGGGAAAATCTTTTCCCCCCATCCCCTCCCTCCTTCTGGACAACTGATCCTGATGATGGTTAAAAGTGAACCTGCTGTGGATAAATGTCTGTAACATTGGTGAGAGCAAACCAATTTTTAATAGAGCACTGTTATGCATGATCACTTTATACATGTGGTTTTGTGTTACTTTTTGCTTAAGATTTTAATTATCTTATTAAAAGTTATGTTTTTAGTATTATGGGATACTCTCCAAGCTATCTTCTCGCAAAATAAAGCAGCCAAGTGTTAGGGCTAGTGGAACACACTGAGTATAGGAAGGAAGCAAGGTGGGTTCGCAGATCGGGGTCCACCTTGCAGAGACATCTGCTGCAAAGTAATTGGCGGCACTATATGGCGATATAAGTGAACTCTGTAAACTTCACAGAATCGCAAAGATATGAAAACACTATGCCCTGTTAACCTCACAGAGGATCACAGCTACCTAACTGAGCAAAGCAAAGAGTGGTCATGCAGATGGCATAGCACACAAACAACTCCTCACTGGAGGTGCCGGTATTCTAGGGGCTTATTTCAGTCGGGTCCTGAATCCAAGCATACAAAACTCCTCACCGGAGGTGCCGGTATTCTAGGGGCTTATTTCAGTCAACCCTGACTCCATGCAGACATGACCACCAAGTAGCAAAGCTAATAACATAGGTTGATACTAGCGTATGGCCGTGCGGCCATGCGAACCTTATATAGCTGCAGCAGACAAGGACCTTCCTAGTGGTCCAATTGGAGCTGCTACAGGACCTGAGCGTGTGACCCCCCACCTCCAATGAGAGGTCCTCCCATGGGCATGCTCAGTGTGTGCAAAGCGGGACTTAGTCCCAGAAAAGCCTGCTCGCCGCTGACCAGTAGGGTTGAGCGAAAGGGATCGTTCATTTTCAAAAGTCGCCGACTTTTGGCAAAGTCAGGTTTCATGAAACCCGGCCCGATCCCTGTGTGGGGTCGGCCATGCGGCACGCGACTTTCGCGCCAAAGTCGCGTTTCATATGACGCGCTTGGCGCCATTTTTTCAGCCAATGAAGGAGCGTGGGCAGAGTGATGACATAGGTCTTAGGGGCGTGGACGCCTATCGTCATCTTGTCGCTTGTGCGCTGTAGCGATTTGCAATGTCTAACACCAGCTTTTCTGTTCAGGGACGGAGGAGAGAGAGAGAGAGAAAAATAAAAAAAATAAAAAATTATAAAAAAATAGAAATGAAACAAAAATAAGAAAAAAAAAATTCCCATTGACTTTGCATTGGGTTTCGTGTTTCGGTCGATCCCCGACTTTTCGCCATAATCGGCCGATTTCCCTCGACTCGACTTTAGAGATAGTCGGGTTTCACGAAACCCGACTCGACCCTAAAAAAGTAAAAGTCGCTCAACCCTACTGACCAGTGCTGGCTACAAAAGCAGAGCCTGGAAAGGCAGCAGTAACCCTTTGCACAGTATCAGGCTTAGCGAGATGCTGGGACCGACTGCGGCTGATGCAGAATGGGAGACCGCAGCAGACATGGCTCGAGATTCCCCCTGTTCAGCGGCGGGAACTCGACCCCTAACACCAAGTTGTGGCAATTCACCTGTTATTTGCAACTTCAATTGAAGCTCATGTCAAGGGAATTATTTGGAAATGTGTGACTGTTTCCCAGTCGCAGGATGTCACAGGTCGCAGTGTGGCGCCATAGGAAATAGCGGACACCAGTGCGATTTCAGTGTTGTCACCTAGTATATCGATTCATGCAACACCAGTCCAGGTCAGTGTTTTCTGGTTATGAGCAGGAGCTGCTCAAATTTCTCTGGAATTCCATGCTCAGCTTATGATTAGCCAGGCTGGCAAGATGTCACCCAGGCGGCACACAGATGATTTCACACCAGACCGTCCCTTCAAAAAATGCTGTACCTAAGAACCCACAAGCTCAGGAACTACTATGAACAGCCAGAGAGCACTGACCTGGACCAACGGCCAGATTTGCGTGAAACCATACAATCATCTCTACCATGTTACCCTAGCCTAGCAGGTTCTCCTTCTGCTTTTCTTAGTGTACTCTTCCTCATAGACTGCACAGTTCTCCTGGTCTCCAGATTCCAGTATCACGTCACCATTCTAGGTCCATCAACCTCCTCCAATTGAAAAATATCGCACATGGTAAAGCTTTATTTCATTTGGATCAGACTGACGACCAGATCTGGTCACAGGATCCTCCTTCCATTACCAGTTTTAGACCAGGGGTGCTGTGCTCCACTAACAAGTGTATGGAAATAAATACTTGCTTACAGAAGCAAAGTGAAAATGAACCAGAATGGGTGTGAAATACAAAAAAAAATGGGACAACTGATTCTGTAACTTAGAAATATTTTTTTCCAATGTATGGATTTGAGCTCAGCTTTTGCTGTTGGTAATAGATCTTTATTTGTGCATTTAAAATTAATTATTTTTAAGTCCAAATATTTTAGATGCTTTCTGAAAAATAATGCTTACAAATAAAAAAGACTGAATTTGCAAGAACAAATCCATAAATAAGCTGCGTTTTCATCAGCACAATTAACACTCACTGAGCATGTGGAAAGTAGTGCTGGAAGTGTGATGGTGGTGCTACATGTAATGAGATTCCTGGGGCAGTGCTGATGAGGGGGAGAGAATTGGGCTGGGACTTGTCAGCTCAGAAAGGTTTCATGATTCAGCTGAAGCTCCCACTTTGCCTCAGGCCTCAGACTGTAGAAAGGAATCTGTAATACTGGCCAAGCGCCTCTTTAAAAAGGATAAAAATGCTTATTGGTTCAGGGGGGAAATCCCAATGGACAACATACAATGCACTGCTTCACTGCACTACAGCTACTGAGCTCCTTTCTTAGAAACAATTGTCAATTTAAAGCTGTTGTTGTCTTTCAGAAAAATTCTGCTCTCGGTCTCAGTGGTAAGAAACAAACTGTGCTTTACTTTCCCTCCCCAGGTCCACTGCAGCATATCCACCATTGCTTCAGTCTCTTTTATTGGCTGCAATAGTGACCCATGTTGACAGCGTTGGAGCCTATAACTGAGCTCAGCAAGTCTGCAAATGTAGACGACACAAGAGATTGACTGCAGAGCTGTTGATGAGACCTGGGGAGGGGAAGTAAAATAAGATTTGATATGTTGCCCCTAACTGAACTTGTGGACAGAATATTGCTGAAAGACAACTACTGTCATGAGATGGGATAAATACTGACATGATAGTGATTATTTTAACAGCCTCAGGCTACATCTCCACAATAAACTTTTGGTGAGTTTTTGATGATTTTTCTGAAACATTTCTACACCTATTAAGTCAATTAGGTTATTTGCATTTTTTGTGTTTTTTTTCCAGTTGATTTTCCGCATCTAAGACCGGTTTCACACGTCAGTGGCTCCGGTACGTGAGGTGTCAGTTTCCTCACGTACCGGAGACACTGACTAACGTAGACACATTAAAATCAACGTGTCTCTGCACATGTCAGCGTGTTTTCACGGACCGTGTGTCCGTTTGAAAAACACGGAGACATGTCAGTGTTCGTGGGAGCGCACGGATCACACGGACCCATTAAAGTCAATGGGTCCGTGTAAAACACGTACCGCACACGGATGCTGTCCGTGTGCAGTCCGTGTGCCGTCCAGGAGACAGCGCTACAGTAAGCGCTGTCCCCCCAGCTTGTAGTGCTGAAGCCCCATTCATTTCTTTTCTCCAGCAGTGTTCGCTGGAGAGAAGGAATGAAAAATCATTTTTTTTTTTTTTTAATTTCTTGTTAAAATAAAGTTCCCGGTAATCTCCCCCCTCCCTCTCCCTGTGTGCCTGCCCGCTGGCATTAAAATACTTACCCAGCTCCCCCGATGCTTCCGCTCAGGTCGCAGCTCTTCCTGTATGAGCGGTCACGTGGTGCCGCACATTACAGTGATGAATATGCGGCTCCACCTCCCATAGGGGTGGAGCCGCATATTCATCACTGTAATAAGCACAGGGGGAGGGTGGGGGGCGCTTGCCGGGAACTTTATTTTAACAACAAAATTTTTTTTTTAAAAATGATTTTTCATTCCTTCTCTCCAGCAAACGCTGCTGGGAAGAAGGAATGAATTCTGGATTCAGCAGCACCCAAAGCAGGGGACAGTGCTTAACTGTAGCGCTGTCTCCTGCACAGTGCGTGTGGTACCCAGTCGGCACACGGATGGCACACGGCTGCCGCACGTGTGCCACACTGATGTGCCATGTGAGCACACGAACACACGGACACGGATAACTCCGGTACCGATTTTTCCGGTACCGGAATTATCTGGACGTGTGGGACAGGCCTAATGCAAGTCTTTGGAAAAAATCTGCACAGAAAACTCAGCGTATCCGCAAGAGAAATTGACGTGTTGCGGATTTGAAACATGCACCGCAAGTCAGTTTATGGTGTATAAAAAAATAACAGTGGGCAAAAGATCTCACCGAAAACTCATTGTGGGCACATAGTCTTAAAGGGATTCTAATTCTGATCCTATACAGTTAGGGCCAGAAATATTTGGACAGTGACACAAGTTTTGTTATTTTAGCTGTTTACAAAAACATGTTCAGAAATACAATTATATACATAATATGGGCTGAAAGTGCACACTCCCAGCTGCAATATGATAGTTTCCACATCCAAATCGGAGAAAGGGTTTAGGAATCATAGCTCTGTAATGCATAGCGTCCTCTTTTTCAAGGGACCAAAAGTAATTGGACAATGGACTCTAAGGGCTGCAATTAACTCTGAAGGCGTCTCCCTCGTTAACCTGTAATCAATGAAGTAGTTAAAAGGTCAGGGGTGGATTCCAGGTGTGTGGTTTTGCATTTGGAAGTTGTTGCTGTGAGCAGACAACATGCGGTCAAAGGAACTCTCAATTGAGGTGAAGCAGAACATCCTGAGGCTGAAAAAAAAGAAAAAATCCATCAGAGAGATAGCAGACATGCTTGGAGTAGCAAAATCAACAGTTGGGTACATTCTGAGAAAAAAGGAATTGACTGGTGAGCTTGGGAACTCAAAAAGGCCTGGGCGTCCACGGATGACAACAGTGGTGGATGATCGCCGCATACTTAATTTGGTGAAGAAGAACCCGTTCACAACATCAACTGAAGTCCAGAACACTCTCAGTGAAGTAGGTGTATCTGTCTCTAAGTCAACAGTAAAGAGAAGACTCCATGACAGTAAATACAAAGGGTTCACATCTAGATGCAAACCGTTCATCAATACCAAAAATAGACAGGCCAGAGTTAAATTTGCAGAAAAACACCTCAAGAAGCCAGCTCAGTTCTGGAAAAGTATTCTATGGACAGATGAGACAAAGATCAACCTGTACCAGAATGATGGGAAGAAAAAAGTTTGGAGAAGAAAGGGAACGGCACATGATCCAAGGCACACCACATCCTCTGTAAAACATGGTGGAGGCAACGTGATGGCATGGGCATGCATGGCTTTCAATGGCACTGGGTCACTTGTGTTTATTGATGACATAAGAGCAGACAAGAGTAGCCGGATGAATTCTGAAGTGTACCGGGATATACTTTCAGCCCAGATTCAGCCAAATGCTGCAAAGTTGATTGGACGGCGCTTCATAGTACAGATGGACAATGACCCCAAGCATACAGCCAAAGCTACCCAGGAGTTCATGAGTGCCAAAAAGTGGAACATTCTGCAATGGCCAAGTCAATCTCCAGATCTAAACCCAATTGAGCATGCAGTTCACTTGCTCAAATCCAGACTTAAGACGGAAAGACCCACAAACAAGCAAGACCTGAAGGCTGCGGCTGTAAAGGCCTGGCAAAGCATTAAGAAGGAGGAAACCCAGCGTTTGGTGATGTCCATGGGTTCCAGACTTAAGGCAGTGATTGCCTCCAAAGGATTTGCAACAAAATATTGAAAATAAAAATATTTTGTTTGGGTTATGTTTATTTGTCCAATTACTTTTGACCTCCTAAAATGTGGAGTGTTTGTAAAGAAATGTGTACAATTCCTACATTTTCTATCAGATATTTTTGTTCAACCCTTCAAATTAAACGTTACAATCTGCACTTGAATTCTGTTGTAGAGGTTTCATTTCATATCCAATGTGGTGGCATGCAGAGCCCAACTCGCGAAAATTGTGTCACTGTCCAAATATTTCTGGCCCTAACTGTATATGATCTATATTTGCAATGCAATCCTTGATCATAACTGTCTGATAGACAAGTAATAAAGTCGATATCTGTCTGTGTTTTATACCTTTTTACAAAATATACATATGTGTGTGTTTTTGTGTTTTCTACCCTTTTAACACTACAGTATATCTATAATATAACGCTGGGAGCGTCACTCTGTCCGAAGCCTTTATAGACTGCGCAAGCGCAAGCACCGGCGCAGTCTGGGCCTTACATAGTCAGGAGATCGCGGTATGCGTAAACACTGAACGCACCCCTCAATCTCCACCGGAGAGTCAAGGACCGCCAGGAGGGTAAGTATATTCACCTGTCCCCCGTTCCAGCGCTGCGTGCGGCTCCGTCTCCCGGGTCCTCTGCTGTGACGTTCTCAGTTCAGAGGGCGCGATGACGCGCTTAATGTGCGCCGGCGCCGCCCTCTGACTGAACAGTCACAGCCAAAGGAGCCGGAAGATTGCGGCGCACAGCGCTGGAACGGGACAGACAGGTGAGTATAGCAAGTGCTGGGTGCCTGAGCTAGCGGTGACTCCGGCACCTGACCCCCACAGCGCGGTGGTGTCCCTGCCTGCTCAGGCCCCCAGCACTCGGCGCCCAGCGACCATAGGTGTATGTTTTTTTTTTATATATATATGGCAGCAACATACGGGGCATATATAATGGAGCATCTTATGGGGGGCATATAATACAATGGTGGCGCAGGATGGGAGCAGCACATGACAGAACGGGGGCGCAGGATGGGAGCAGCATATGACAGAACGGGCGCAGGATGGCAGCAGCACATGACAGAACGGGCGCAGGATGGCAGCAGCACATGACAGAACGGGCGCAGGATGGCAGCAGCACATGACAGAACGGGGGCGCAGGATGGCAGCAGCACATGACAGAACGGGCGCAGGATGGTAGCAGTACATGACAGAACGGGGGCGCAGGATAGGAGCAGCACATGACAGAACGGGCGCAGGATGGTAGCAGCACATGACAGAACGGGGGCGCAGGATGGCAGCAGCACATGACAGAACGGGCGCAGGATGGTAGCAGCACATGACAGAACTGGGGCGCAGGATGGGAGCAGCACATGACAGAACGGGCGCAGGATGGCAGCAGCACATGACAGAATGGGCACAGGATGGTAGCAGCACATGACAGAACGGGGGCGCAGGATGGCAGCAGCACATGACAGAATGGGGGTGCAAGATGGGAGCAGCACATGACAGAACAGGGGCGCAGGATGGGAGCAGCACATGACAGAACGGGGGCACAGGATGGCAGCAGCACATGACAGAACGGGCGCAGGATGGGAGCAGCACATGACAGAACGGGGGTGCAGGATGGCAGCAGCACATGACAGAACGGGGGCGCAGGATGGGAGCAGCACATGACAGAACGGGGGCGCAGGATGGGAGCAGCACATGACAGAACAGGGGCACAGGATGGGAGCTGCACATGACAGAACGGGGGCGCAGGATGGGAGCAGCACATGACAGAATGGGGGCGCAAGATGGGAGCAGCACATGACAGAACGGGCGCACGATGGCAGCAGCACATGACAAAACGGGCGCAGGATGGGAGCAGCACATGACAGAACGGGGGCGCAGGATGGCAGCAGCACATGACAGAACGGGGGCGCAGGATAGGAGCAGCACATGACAGAACGGGGGCGCAGGATAGGAGCAGCACATGACAGAACAGGGGCGCAGGATGGGAGCAGCACATGACAGAAAGGGGGCGCAATATGGGAGCAGCACATGACAGAACGGGCGCACGATGGCAGCAGCACATGACAAAAAGGGCGCAGGATGGGAGCAGCACATGACAGAACGGAGGCGCAGGATGGCAGCAGCACATGACAGAACGGGCGCAGGATGGGAGCAGCACATGACAGAACGGGGGCGCAGGATGGGAGCAGTACATGACAGAACGGGGGCGCAGGATGGGAGCAGCACATGACAGAACGAGGGCGCAGGATGGGAGCAGCACATGACAGAACGGGGGAGCAGGATGGCAGCAGCACATGACAGAACGGGGGCGCAGGATGGCAGCAGCACATGACAGAACAGGGGCGCAGGATGGGAGAAGCACATGACAGAACAGGGGCGCAGGATGGGAGCAGCACATGACAGAACGGGGGCGCAAGATGGGAGCAGCACATGACAGAACGGGCGCACGATGGCAGCAGCACATGACAAAACGGGCGCAGGATTGGAGCAGCACATGACAGAACGGGGCGCAGGATGGCAGCAGCACATGACAGAACGGGCACAGGATGGGAGCAGCACATGACAGAACGGGGGCGCAGGATGGGAGCAGCGCATGACAGAACGGGGCACAGGATGGGAGCAGCACATGACAGGATGGGAGCAGCAAATGACAGAATGGAGGCGCAGGATGGGTGCAGAACATGTCAGAATGGAGGCGCAGGATGGGTGCAGCACATGTCACAATGGGGGCGCAGGATGGGAGCAGCACATGACAGAATGGGGGCGCAAGATGGGTGCAGAACATGTCAGAATGGAGGCGCAGGATGGGTGCAGAACATGTCAGAATGGGAGCGCAGGATGGGTGCAGCACATGTCACAATGGGGGCGCAGGATGGAAGCAGCACATGACAGAATGGGGGCGCAAGATGGGTGCAACACATGACAGAATGGGGGTGCAAGATGGGTGCAACACATGGCAGCACATACCAGGATGGAGACCATATACCAATATAGATGCTAGCCACCCGGGCGTAGAACGGGATCAATAGCTAGTACATATATATAGATAGATATACAGTGGGGCAAAAAAGTATTTAGTCAGTCAGCAATAGTGCAAGTTCCACCACTTAAAAAGATGAGAGGTGTCTGTAATTTACATCATAGGTAGACCTCAACTGTGGGAGACAAACTGAGAAAAAAAAATCCAGAAAATCACATTGTCTGATTTTTTAGCATTTTATTTGCATATTATGGTGGAAAATAAGTATTTGGTCAGAAACAAAATTTCATCTCAATACTTTGTAATATATCCTTTGTTGGCAATGACAGAGGTCAAACGTTTTCTGTAAGTCTTCACAAGGTTGCCACACACTGTTGTTGGTATGTTGGCCCATTCCTCCATGCAGATCTCCTCTAGAGCAGTGATGTTTTTGGCTTTTCGCTTGGCAACACGGACTTTCAACTCCCTCCAAAGGTTTTCTATAGGGTTGAGATCTGGAGACTGGCTAGGCCACTCCAGAACCTTGAAATGCTTCTTACGAAGCCACTCCTTCGTTGCCCTGGCGGTGTGCTTTAGATCATTGTCATGTTGAAATACCCAGCCACGTTTCATCTTCAATGCCCTTGCTGGTGGAAGGAAGTTTGCACTCAAAATCTCACGATACATGGCCCCATTCATTCTTTCATGTACCCGGATCAGTCATCCTGGCCCCTTTGCAGAGAAACAGCCCCAAAGCATGATGTTTCCACCACCATGCTTTACAGTAGGTATGGTGTTTGATGGATGCAACTCAGTATTCTTTTTCCTCCAAACACGACAAGTTGTGTTTCTACCAAACAGTTCCAGTTTGGTTTCATCAGACCATAGGACATTCTCTCAAAACTCCTCTGGATCATCCAAATGCTCTCTAGCAAACTTCAGACGGGCCTGGACATGTACTGGCTTAAGCAGTGGGACACGTCTGGCACTGCAGGATCTGAGTCCATGGTGGCATAGTGTGTTACTTATGGTAGGCCTTGTTACATTGGTCCCAGCTCTCTGCAGTTCATTCACTAGGTCCCCCCGCGTGGTTCTGGGATTTTTGCTCACCGTTCTTGTGATCATTCTGACCCCACGGGGTGGGATTTTGCGTGGAGCCCCAGATCGAGGGAGATTATCAGTGGTCTTGTATGTCTTCCATTTTCTAATTATTGCTCCCACTGTTGATTTCTTCACTCCAAACTGGTTGGTTATTGCAGATTCAGTCTTCCCAGCCTGGTGCAGGGCTACAATTTTGTTTCTGGTGTCCTTTGACAGCTCTTTGGTCTTCACCATAGTGGAGTTTGGAGTCAGACTGTTTGAGGGTGTGCACAGGTATCTTTTTATACTGATAACAAGTTTAAACAGGTGCCATTACTACAGGTAATGAGTGGAGGAAAGAGGAGACTCTTAAAGAAGAAGTTACAGGTCTGTGAGAACCAGAAATCTTGATTGTTTGTTTCTGACCAAATACTTATTTTCCACCATAATATGCAAATAAAATGATAAAAAAACAGACAATGTGATTTTCTGGATTTTTTTTTCTCAGTTTGTCTCCCATAGTTGAGGTCTACCTATGATGTAAATTACAGACGCCTCTCATCTTTTTAAGTGGTGGAACTTGCACTATTGCTGACTGACTAAATACTTTTTTGCCCCACTGTATATACAAATATATATACGGTATATCTAACTAGTCCTATCAGGACAGAAAAGGGGAGCCTGTGCACCTCTTTGTATGTGTGTATAAATATATATATATATAGTACAGACCAAAAGATTGGACACACCTTCTCTTTTAAAGATTTTTCTGTATTTACAGGACTATGAAAATTGTACATTCACACTTAAGGCATCAAAACTATGAATTAACACATGTGGAATTATATACTTAGCAAAAAAGTGTGAAACAACTGAAATTGTGTCTTATAGTCTAGGTTCTTCAAAGTAGCCACCTTTTGCTTTGATGACTGCTTTGCACACTCTTGGCATTGTCTTGATGAGCTTCAAGAGGTAGTCACCAGGAATGGTTTTCACTTCACAGGTGTGCCCTGTCAGGTTTAATAAGTGTGTTTTCTTGCCTTTTAAATGGTGTTGGGACCATCAGTTGTGTTGTGCAGAATTAATAATAATAATAATAATTTTTATTTATATAGCGCCAACATATTCCGCAGCGCTTTACAAATTATAGAGGGGACTTGTACATACAATAGACATTACAGCATAACAGAAATACAGTTCAAAACAGATACCAAGAGGAGTGAGGGCCCTGCTCGTAAGCTTACAAACTATGAGGAAAAGGGGAGACACGAGAGGTGGATGGTAACAATTGCTATAGTTATTCGGACCAGCCATAGTGTAAGGCTTGGGTGTTCATGTAAAGCTGCATGAACCAGTTAATTAATTTTTTTTTTTTTTTTTAATATAGGCCACACAGGGATCGTTAGGTTAATGCATTGAGGCGGTAGGCCAGTCTGAACAAATGAGTTTTTAGGGCACGCTTAAAACTGTGGGGATTGGGGATTAATCGTATTATCCTAGGTAGTGCATTCCAAAGAATCGGCGCAGCACGTGTAAAGTCTTGGAGACGGGAGTGGGAGGTTCTGATTATTGAGGATGCTAACCTGAGGTCATCAGCGGAGCGGAGGGCACGGGTAGGGTGGTAGACTGAGACCAGAGAGGAGATGTAGGGTGGTGCTGAGCCATGGAGTGCTTTGTGGATGAGGGTAGTAGTTTTGTACTGGATTCTTGAGTGGATGGGTAACCAGTGTAATGACTGGCACAAGGTAGAGGCATCGGTGTAACGGTTGGTGAGGAATATGATCCTGGCAGCAGCATTCAGGACAGATTGGAGCGGGGAGAGTTTGGTAAGAGGGAGGCCGATTAGTAGAGAGTTACAATAGTCCAGACGAGAATGAATAAGTGAAACAGTAAGAGTTTTTGCAGAGTCGAAAGTAAGAAAAGGGCGAATTCTAGAAATGTTTTTGAGATGCAGGTAAGAAGAGCGAGCCAGTGATCGGATGTGGGGGGTGAATGAAAGGTCAGAATCAAGGATGACCCCAAGGCAGCGGGCATGTTGCTTTGGAGTAATGGTGGAACCGCAAACGGAGATGGCAATGTCAGGCAAAGGTAGGTTAGTAGAGGGAGAAAACACGAGGAGTTCAGTTTTTGACAGGTTTAGTTTCAGATAGAGGGAGGACATGATGCTAGAGACAGCGGTAAGACAATCACTGGTGTTTTCTAATAAGGCAGGCGTGAGATCAGGAGAAGAAGTGTATAGTTGGGTGTCGTCAGCATAGAGATGGTACTGGAAGCCAAATCTACTGATTGTTTGTCCAATAGGGGCAGTATACAAAGAGAAGAGGAGGGGGCCTAGGACTGATCCTTGAGGAACCCCAACAGTAAGGGGAAGGTGAGAGGAGGAGGAACCAGCGAAACATACAGTGAAGGATCGGTCAGAGAGATAGGAGGAGAACCAGGAGAGAACGGTGTCCTTGAGGCCGATGGAGCGGAGCATAGTGAGGAGGAGCTGATGATCCACAGTATCAAATGCTGCAGAGAGATCCAAGAGAATTAGCATGGAGTAGTGACCATTAGATTTAGCTGTTAGTAGGTCATTAGAGACTTTAGTGAGGGCAGTTTCAGTAGAGTGTAAAGAGCGGAAACCAGATTGAAGAGGGTCGAGAAGAGAGTTATCTGAGAGATAGCGGGTAAGACGGGAGTGGACCAGGCGTTCGAGGAGTTTAGAGATGAAGGGAAGATTAGAGACAGGTCTATAATTAGCGGCACAGTTTTGGTCGAGGGATGGTTTTTTAAGTAATGGATGTATGATGGCATGCTTAAATGAGGAGGGAAAAATACCGGAAGTGAGGGAAAGGTTGAATATTTTTGTTAGGTGAGAGGTGACAGCCGGGGAAAGGGACTGGAGGAAATGTGACGGAATGGGGTCACTGGTGCAAGTGGTCGGGCGAGAAGATGCAAGGAGCCTGCTTACTTCTTCTTCTGTAACTGGTTCAAAGTCAGAGAGTGAACTAGATGCAGTGGGGGAGGGAGGACAGTGCATGGTATGAAGAGATTGGGAGATGATTTCCTGTCGAATGTGGTCAATTTTTTCTTTGAAGTAATTGGCCAGATTGTCAGCACGGAGATCCGTGGTTGGGGCCTGCGCTCTTGGGTTGAGTAGGGACTGGAACGTGTCAAAGAGACGTTTAGGGTTATTGGACAGGGAGGTGATGAGGGTGTTGAAGTAGGTTTGTTTGGAGAGGTGAAGGGCAGAATTGTATGTCTTTAGCATGAACTTATAATGGATGAAATCTTCGGGTAGATTAGATTTTCTCCACAGACGTTCTGCGCACCTGGAGCACCGCTGCAGGAAACGTGTTTGCAGCGTGTGCCACGGTTGTTGCCGTCTGTGCCGAGTTGTTTTATGTATAGGAGGAGCAGCTTCATCCAGGGCACTTTGCAGGGTTTCATTGTAATGCTTCAGAGCAGAATCAGGACATGAGATGGAGGAGATTGGGGCCAATGAGGACTGCAAGTTCTTCATAAGTTCCTGGGTGTTAATGGCCTGTATGTTTCTATAAGTGTGGAAAGTGGGGGTGACCTGAGCGGGATGGCAGTTCTTGATAGAGAATGAAAGAAGGTGGTGGTCAGAGAGTGGGAGAGGGGAGTTTGTGAAATCATCCACTGAACAAAGCCGGGAGAAGACCAAATCAAGGGAGTTTCCATCTTCATGTGTTGGCGAGTTAGTATGCTGCGAGAGGCCGAAAGAGGAGGTTAGAGCCAAAAGGTGAGAAGCAGATGGGGAGAGGGGAGAGGCAATAGGGATGTTGAAATCACCCATGATAAGGGTGGGGGTGTCACAGGAAAGAAAGTGTAGAAGCCAGGTGGCAAAGTGATCCAGGAACTGATGAGAGGGGCCGGGAGGACGATACACCACCACCACTCGCATGGAGAAGGGGACGTAGAGTCTGACCACATGGACCTCAAAGGAAGGGAAGACAAGTGAGGGTACTTGGGGGATAACTTGGAAAGTACATTTGGGTGAAAGGAGCAGACCAACGCCTCCACCTGCTCTGTTGTCCGATCTTGGGGTATGAGAAAAGTGTAGTGCACCATATGAAAGAGCAGCAGCAGCGGTGGTGTCTGACTGCTGGATCCAGGTTTCAGTAAGAGCCAGGAGATTAAGAGAATTAGAAAGGAAGAAGTCATGGATGAAGGAGAGTTTATTACACACAGAGCGAGAATTCCAAAGGGCACAATTCAAAGAGACAGAAGGCATGCAGGGAATATTAATAAATTTTGCACTTTTTTTACTCTAATTGGCTACTCCAATTTTTCTTCTATTTATATAAACTCCATAAGATAATTTTATAATATTGTAATTGTGGGTTGATACTACTTAGTATCCCCACTTCTGGCATTTAATATGCAACTGGGTTTCCCTTTTTTGTGTTTACCCATCTATCTACCTACCTACCTATCCACCCATCTACCTACCTACCCATCTACCTATCTATTTACCTACCCACCCATCTATCTATCTATCTACCTACCTACCCATCTACCTACCTATCTATGTACTTGTTTTTATTATGTATACCCCTCCTCACATGTAAAGCACCATGGAATAAATGGCGCTATAACAAATAATAATAATAATACTACCTACCTATCTACATACCTATCTACCTACTTAGATACTACCTATCTACCTATTTAGATATCTACCCATCTACCTACATATCTACCTACTTAGCTACCTACCTACCTGTGTGTAATGTAATGTGTGGGTTGGACAAATGTAAAAGAGGAGGTTGGACAGAAATGACATCACAAACCTTTTTAAAGATAGAGCATTGAGAGGAGGGAGGGGTTTGGGTGTGTTTTGGAGTGGGAGTGGTAGGTTCGGGCTTAGAGGCCAGTGCAATGCATCATGGAACTTTTAGTATTAGAGCACAATAAGTCAGGAGAAACACCAAGGTTACTTACCAGTAGCTGGTTTTTCCGGAACCCATGACGGCACACCTGAGAGAGGGGATCCGCCCAGTCAGGACAGGAAACCCTACTGAAAATAAAAGGGCAGTACCTCTCTGTCGCTTCAGTTGGTTTTCAGAGCATGAGAGGTCCCCCTGGTTAGTACACATGGCAAATCAATCACCACATTATATTAACTAAAAAAGCACTCAAAGCAATAGTGCACACCGAAAATGTGATAAAAGGGGGGGAATATACGGGTGCCATCATGGGTTCTGGAAAAAACGGCTACCGGTAAGTAACCTTGGTGTTTTCCCTTCCCCCATGACGGCACACCTGAGAGACTTTTGTAGAATGAAACCTTAGGGAGGGTCCACCGCTTGTAGTACCCTTCTACCAAAGGTTAGGTCAGCAGAGGAAGAAAGATCTAGCTGGTAGTGATTGAAAAAAGTTGAGGGTGAGGACCAGGTAGCGGCCTTGCAAATTTGATCAATTGATACCTCAGCCTTCTCTGCCCAGGAGGTAGCCACGGCTCTGGTGGAGTGAGCCTTGATGCCTTCAGGAACCGGAGTGCCACCCGCAGACTAAGATAAACTAATGGCCTCCCTGATCCATCTAGCAATAGTACTTTTAGCTACCCCACACCCTCTTTTGCTACCCTGAAAGGCTACGAATAGGGTTTGGTCTTTCCTCCACTGACTAGTCATAGATATGTATTGTAACATAGATCTTCTTACATCTAGCATGTGGAACTTTTGTTCCCCTGGATTTCTAGGATTACTACAGAATGATGGTAAAGTAATCTCTTGACTCCTATGGAACTTTTGAACCACCTTCGGGAGATACGCCGGGTCTTGTCTTAGAACGATCCTGTCAAAGACCTGAGTATAAGGAGGGCATATTGACAGCACCTGTAAATCACTTACCCTACGTGCCGATGTTGAGGCTACTCGTAGAACTGTTTTAAGGGTAAGTAACTTAGGTGATAACTCCTGCAAGGGCTCAAAAGGGTCTTTAGTTAGGGCTTCTAAGACTAAATTTAGATCCCAAGGAGGGATTTTTGGGATAACGACTGGTCGAGATCTACAAGATTTTATGAACCGTGAAACCCATCTATTTGATGCAAGATTACAGTTAGATAGGGCCTCCAAGGCTGAAACCTGAACTTTAAGGGTATGTGCACACGTTCAGGACTGCATCAGGATTTGGTCAGGATTCCTCATCAGCATTTGTAGCCAAAACCAGGAGTGGGTGATAAATGCAGAAGTGGTGCATATGTTTCTATTATACTTTTCCTCTAATTGTTCCACTACTGGTTTTGGCTACAAATACTGATGAAAAATCCCGACCAAATCCTGATGCAATCCTGAACTATTTGTTGGAATATATGGGGGTTTAGGGACCATTCCCCCTTAAGCCTCTGCGACTCAGGAAGTCTGCTTGTGTGTTTTCTATGCCCCTGATGTGTAGTGCCATCAGGGATGACAGGTGTTTTGCCAACTGAAAGAGTAGATTTGATACTTCCATGAGGCCTTTGGACCTCGTCCCCCCCCCTGATGATTGATATACGCCACCACTGCTTGATTGCCAGTCAGGATTCGAGTATGGCGACCCAGGAGCAATGGGAGAAAATGTCTTAGGGCTTTTTCCACTGCCCATAGCTCTTTTTCGTTTGACCCATAGTTTTTTTTTCTAGTAAGGACCAGGTTCCTTGTATAGAGTGAGACCTCAGGTGAGCCCCCCAACCTGTACTGCTTGCGTCGGTCTTGATGATGTCTTCGACCGGACTTTGCCACTGGACCCCCATTGTCAGGTGGTCTTCCACCGTCCACCAAACTAGGGTATCCCTTACGCCCAGGGTGTACATAAATTTCCTTCTAAATGCCCTCTTAACAGTCTTTGAGCTGAGAGAACTTCCCACTGTAGTTGTCTTAGGTGGAATTGTGCCCATCCTACTGCCGGAATACACGATGTTAACGAGCCTAGTAGGGACATCTCCTTTCTTAGAGTCATTGCTGGTTGATGTATCGCTGTACTGGCCTGGTTTATTATCTTGGCTACTTTGTTTTCTGGAAGGAGGCAGAGCTGACGCTCGGAGTCCAGCATTAACCCCAGGAAGGACTGCAGTTTTACTGGTAGTTATCGTGACTTGGGGATATTTATTATCCAACCCAGCTCCAAAAGAGTTGATGTTACCACTGATAGTTGATGAGTGCAGTGGGACTCTGACCTCCCTATTACAAGGAAATCGTCCAGATATGGGACAATTACTACATCCCGGGACCGGAGGTATGACATTACTTCCACCATTACTTTGGTAAAAACTCTGGGGGCTGTAGGCAGGCCGAATGGAAAGGCTGTATATTGGTAATGCTTTACCTGATTCTGAATATAGAAAGCTACTCAAGTATTTTCGATATTCCTGATGTATTGGTATATGGAAGTACACATCTTTTAAGTCTTACTGCCATGAAGCAGTGTTGGAAGAGGAGTTTTATGGTCGTGTTTATAGACTCCATCTTGAAGGAGTAGTTCTCTATCGATTGGTTGAGCTTCCTTAGATTATAGTTCTCCAAGAGCCATCCGGTTTTTGGATTAAAAAGAGGGGGGAGTAAAATCCGCCTCTTTCCTCCCGACCTCCTGAAGAACTTTTTTGTGAATGAGTCCCAAGACCTCGGTTTCCAGGGCAGATTGCTCCTGCTGGGACTTTCTTCGGGGAGTTATTATAAAGTTTTGCCTGGGTGGATAAATTTTATTTCCGGAAGGAAGAGGGAGAGTCTTCCTCCGACTTCAGGTATAATGTAATTGGGGGGATTTTTTTGCCAATGTAGAGGGCCCTTTAAAGGGAACCTGTCACCTGAATTTGGCGGGACCGGTTTTGGGTCATATGGGCAGAGTTTTCGGGTGCTTGATTCACCCTTTCCTTACCCGCTGGCTGCATGCTGGCCACAATATTGGATTGAAGTTCATTCTTTGTCCTCCGTAGTACACGCCTGCGCAAGGAGGGAGACTTCCTGCATTGCCGCCCTGCTGTGGGTACCCCCCTGATGGTTTATATACGCCACAGCTGTGACGTTGCCCGATTTAACTTAAATTGGGTGACCCGTGAGCAGGGGATGAAAGAGTCTCAGGGCGAATCTGATCGCACGAATCTCCAGGATGTTTATAGGGAGCCTCGACTCCCGAATTGTCCAACGCCCCTGGGCAGAGTGGTGTAGAAACACCGCTCCCCAACCGAGAAGACTGGCGTCGGTAGTTACCACTAGCCAGCGGATCGGGAGAAAAGACTAAGGGGATAGGACTAAAATGCACACGTGATCTATAATATATGTGTAAACAGACCAAGATCACATGTGTATTTTAGTCCTATCTTTGATGAAGCATCTCTATCTGCCGTTGTTTTTTCTGGCAAGAAACTTTATGTATAAGGAGCAAGGGACACAGATTACCAAGTCAGTTGCGAACCCTAGTTCTAGCTAAACATTTATACTGACATATCCATGTCCTTCCAAGCTATCCATATCCACACATCCACAGTCCTGTTAGGGCATTATAGGGATAGCAGGGTGAGCCGGTGAGGAGCGGGGGCGCCACGGCGTAGGAAAATAGGGTGCCAACCTCCGCAGGCAGGTAGGGTGCACCGAGAAAGCGTAGGGCTTGGCACTACTCCAGCCTTTCCTGTGGTACGCTTGCATCTATTGGTGATGGTGTTGTCAAGTGCACACTTATGGTTTTAACATTTAAAATAAATAAAGGATATTTTTATGGTATTTTTGTAAGTCGCTTTTTGGGGACTTTTCTGTGAGTTTAGTCTAATTTACCCCAAATTTTCATTTTTTTGACTGTGAGAGATTAGTTGCCTAGGCTTTCCTCTCCAGGACTGATTCGACCTGAAAGAAGGTTTAGAGTCTCTGTCTGAGCGCGCGGATCGGTCTGATCTGGATGAGGCGGCAGGATTGGACCAGAATGGGCTACTACGAAAGCGAAAATATTGTTGGCGCTGAAAAGCAGCTTTGGGCCTATGTTGCGGGAGGAACTTGCTCTTCCCTCCTGTAGCGTCGGAAATAAGCTGGTCTAGCTTTTCTCCAAAAATATGCCCGCTCTGAAAAGGAAGGGAAATCAGAGATTTTTTGAGGAGGAATCTGCACGCCACTCTCTGAGCCAGATAGCTCTCCTAATGGTGATGGCGTTCGAAGCCGCAGTTGCGGCACAGTCCACTGCGTCGAGAGACGCATACATCACAATCTCCAGCTATGGCATTTAATTTGGCAAGGTCCGTCACCTCACACAGAAGATCCTGTTCCTGAATGGATCTTGCGAGGGCATCTGCCCAGAACACCATTGCCTTGGCAACCCAAGCCGCAGCGAAGGAGGGAGATAGTCTTAGTTACTCACCGGTTAACGGTGTTTCTCGGAGTCCATGACAGCACTACGGAGAGAGGGGATCCGCCCTTCAGGAACATGAAACCTACAGATACATAAAGGCAGCACCTCTCACACGCATCAGTTGGTTTACAGAGCACAAGAGGACGACGAAGGTTAATAGTATACATAATAAACCATGATACAATAATAAACTATTCACTACCCTTGAATTATATAAATAAAGGAAGAGGTGTACACCCAGAACTTAAGAAGACGGGAGGGTATGTACAGGTGCTGTAATGGACTCCGAGAAACACCGTTAACCGGTGAGTAACTAAGACTTTATCGGTCGTCCATGACAGCACTATGGAGAGAATTACAGAGAGTAACTAACTAGGGAGGGACTACAGCTTGCAGCACCCTTACACCAAAAGAGAGGTCAGAAGAGGCACCCAGGTTCAATCTATAGTGGTTATAGAATGTGTTTGGAGAAGACCAAGTAGCAGCATTACAAATTTGATCGATCGACACCTCCAATCTTTCCGCCCACGAAGCCGCTATAGCTCTAGTGGAATGCGCTTTTAGACCTTCAGGCGCCGGCTTGCCCTTTGAGACGTATTCCAGCGAGATAGCCTCCCTGATCCATCTAGCTAAAGGAGATTTCGATGCTCTATGACCTTTCCTACTACCCTGATAGGACACGAATAGGGCGTTATCTATCTTCCAGAGATTTGTTACTGCTAGATATTCCAGGATACATCTTTTTACATCTAAAGTGTGTAGCTTCCTTTCCTTATCGTTAGTAGGAGCGACCAAGGTTATTAGAGGACTGGGGGGTCTGCAATACCAAGATAGGATATTACACTTGGGGCTATTTAGTTTGGAAAAACGAAGACTAAGGGGTGATCTTATTTTAATGTATAAATATACGAGGGGACAGTACAAAGACCTTTCTGATGATCTTTTTAATCATAGACCTGAAACAGGGACAAGGGGGCATCCTTTGCATTTGGAGGAAAAAAGGTTTAAGCATAATAACAGACGTGGGTTCTTTACTGTAAGAGCAGTGAGACTATGGAACGCTCTGCCGTATGATGTTGTAATGAGTGATTAATTACTTAAATTTAAGAGGGGACTGGATACCTTTCTGGAAAAGTATAATGTTACAGGGTATATACACTAGATTCCTTGATAGGGCGTTGATCCAGGGAACTAGTCTGATTGCCGTATGTGGAGTCAGGAAGGAATTTTTTTCCCTAATGTGGAGCTTACTCTTTGCCACATGGGTTTTTTTTGCCTTCCTCTGGATCAACATGTTAGGGCATGTTAGGTTAGGCTATGGGTTGAACTAGATGGACTTATAGTCTTCCTTCAACCTTAATAACTATGTAACTACAGTGGGGCAAAAAAGTACCCAGCCAGTCAGCAATAGTGCAAGCTCCACCACCCAAAAAGACGAGAGGCGTCTGCAATCCACATCACAGGCAGACCCCAACCACGGGAGACAAACAGAAAAAAAAAAAAAAAAATCCAGAAAATCACATTGTCTGCTCTTCTATCATCCTCCTTGCACACCATGGTGGAAAATAAGTATTTGGTCAGAAACAAACAATCAAGATATCTGGCTCTCACAGACCTGTAACTTCTTCTTTAAGAGTCTCCTCTTTCCTCCACTCATTACCTGTAGTAATGGCACCTGTTTAAACTTGTTATCAGTATAAAAAGACACCTGTGCACACCCTCAAACAGTCTGACTCCAAACTCCACTATGGTGAAGACCAAAGAGCTGTCAAAGGACACCAGAAACAAAATTGTAGCCCTGCACCAGGCTGGGAAGACAATCTGCAATAGCCAACCAGCTTGGAGTGAAGAAATCAACAGTGGGAGCAATAACTAGAAAATGGAAGACATACAAGACCACTGATAATCTCCCTCGATCTGGGGCTCCACGCAAAATCCCACCCTGTGGGGTCAGAATGATCACAAGAACGGTGAGCAAAAATCCCAGAACCACGCGGGGGGACCTAGTGAATGAACTGCAGAGAGCTGGGACCAATGTAACAAGGCCTACCATAAGTAACACACTACGCCACCATGGACTCAGATCCTACAGTGCCAGACGTGTCCCACTGCCTAAGCCAGTACATGTCCGGGCCCGTCTGAAGTTTGCTAGAGAGAATATGGATGATCCAGAGGAGTTTTGGGAGAATGTCCTATGGTCTGATGAAACCAAACTGGAATTGTTTGGTAGAAACACAACTTGTCGTGTTTGGAGGAAAAAGAATACTGAGTTGCATCCATCAAACACCATACCTACTGTAAAGCATGGTGGTGGAAACATCATGCTTTGGGGCTGTTTCTCTGCAAAGGGGCCAGGACGACTGATCCGGGTACATGAAAGAATGAATGGGGCCATGTATCGTGAGATTTTGAGTGCAAACCTCCTTCCATTAGCAAGGGCATTGAAGATGAAACGTGGCTGGGTCTTTCAACATGACAATGATCCAAAGCACACTGCCAGGGCAACGAAGGAGTGGCTTCGTAAGAAGCATTTCAAGGTCCTGGAGTGGCCTAGCCAGTCTCCAGATCTCAACCCCATAGAAAACCTTTGGAGGGAGTTGAAAGTCCGTGTTGCCAAGCGAAAAGCCAAAAACATCACTGCTCTAGAGGAGATCTGCAAGGAGAAATGGGCCAACATACCAACAACAGTGTGTGGCAACCTTGTGAAGACTTACAGAAAACGTTTGACCTCTGTCATTGCCAACGAAGGATATATTACAAAGTATTGAGATGAAATTTTGTTTCTGACCAAATACTTATTTTCCACCATAATATGCAAACAAACTGGTAAAAAAAAACAGACAATGTGATTCTCTGGATCCCTTCCTCTCAGCCTGTCTCCCACAGCTGAGGTCCACCCACGATGCAAACCACAGACGCCCCCCATCTTTCCAAGTGGTGGAACCCGCACCCATCGCCGACCGACCAAACACTTTCTTGCCCCACTGTATGTAAGTAGGATTGGGGAGAAAAGATGGAAGAACTATTTCCTGTGTTCTGTGGAATCTGGACACTAATTTAGGAAGATATGCTGGATCAGGGGACAGTATTTCTCTATCATCCTTAAGCTGCATGTAAGGGGGAACCCTGGATAATGCTTGGATGTCGCCTATCCTACGTGCCCATGTTAGGGCTACCAGGAAGGCTACTTTAAGGGATAGATTTTTAATAGAGGCTGAAGTAATTGGCTCAAATGGGGCCTCTGTCATGGCTGAGAGGACTAGGTTCAGGTCCCATGGCATGACCCTATTCTTTACCATTGGCCTAGACCGTTTTGTCACCCTGATGAATCTGCTGACCCAGTGATTCTCAGCAATGTTGCAGCCAAAGAGGGCCCCTAAGGCTGATACCTGCACTTTAAGAGTATTTGGGGATAACCCCATATCTAACCCCTTCTGTAAGAATTCCAAAATCTGGTCTATTGGTATTGACTGACCAGCTATTACCCCCGAGTTCTGAAGAAATCTCTTCCAGATCCGGACATAAATTTTTGTGGTGATTATTTTTCTACTCTTCAGCAGAGTGTTAATGAGGTCCTTTTACAGCGCCCGCTCAAAATCCACGCCGTCAGATGAAGGCCAACCGCCCGAGGATGGTAGACTGGGCCCTGGGATAGGAGATCCGGGATGTCTGGCAAGACCCATGGGTCGGATATTGACATAACCCTTAGGAATGGAAACCACGTTCTTCTGGGCCAGAAGGGGGCAATTACTATCACTGTGGCCTTGTCCTTCCTGATTTTCCTCACCACCAGAGGAAGTAGAGACAGGGGAGGAAAGACGTAAGCTAGCCTGAAGTTCCAGTCTATGAGGAGGGCGTCTACTGACAGAGTATTTTCTCTGGTGTTCAGAGAGCAGAATTGTGTCACTTTTCTGTTGCCTTTTGTGGCAAATAGGTCTACCTCCGGTTGAATTCTGGTGGATACACAGCTGATAATCCTACTGAAAAGACTGTTAGAATTTGTTTTATGGCAAGAAAAAAGCAGCTAAGTAAAGAAAAAGGAGTGGCCATCATTACTTTAAGAAATGAAAGTTAGTCAGTCCGAAAAATTGGGAAAACTTTGAAAGTGTCCCCAAGTGCAGTGGCAAAAACCATCAAGCGCTACAAAGAAACTGGCTCTCATGAGGACCGCCCCAAGAAAGTAAGACCAAGAGTCACCTCTGCTTCTGAGGTTAAGTTTATCTGAGTCACCAGCCTCAGAAATCGCAGGTTAACAGCAGCTCAGATTAGAGACCAGGTCAATGCCACAAAGACTTCTAGCAGCAGACACATCTATACAACAACTGTTAAGAGGAGACTTTGTGCAGCAGGCCTTCATGGTAAAATAGCTGCTAGGAAACCACTGCTAAGGACAGGCAACAAGCAGAAGAGACTTTTTTGGGCTAAAGAACACAAGGAATGGGCATTAGACCAGTAGAAATCTGTGCTTTGGTCTGATGAATCCAAATTTGAGATCTTTGGTTCCAACCACCGTGTCTTTGTGCGACACAGAAAAGGTGAGTGGATGGACTCTACATGCCTGGCTCCCACCGTGAAGCATGGAGGAGGAGGTGTGATGGTGTGGGGGTGCTTTGCTGGCGACACTGTTGGGGATTTATTCAAAATTGAAGGCATACTGAACCAGCATGGCTACCACAGCATCTTGCAGCGGCATGCTATTCCATCCGGTTTGCGTTTAATTGGACCATCATTTATTTTTCAACAGGACAATGACCCCAAACACACCTCCAGGCTGTGTAAGGGCTATTTGACCAAGAAGGAGAGTGATGGGGTGCTACCCCAGATAACCTGGCCAGATGATGGTTTGGGGCAAGCTGGACTGCACAAAGTGAAGGCAAAAGAGCCAACAAGTGCTAAGCATCTCTGGGAACTCCTTTAACCCCTTTACCCCCAAGGGTGGTTTGCACGTCAATGACCAGGCCAATTTTTACAATTCTGACCACTGTCCCTTTATGAGGTTATAACTCCGAAACGCTTCAACAGATCCCGGTGATTCTGACATTGTTTTCTCGTGACATATTGTACTTCATGATAGTGGTAAAATTTCTTTGATAGTACCTGCGTTTATTTGTGAAAAAAACGGAAATTTGGCGAAAATTTTGAAAATTTCGCAATTTTCAAACTTTGAATTTTTATGCAATTAAATCACAGAGATATGTCACACAAAATACTTAATAAGTAACATTTCCCACATGTCTCCTTTACATCAGCATAATTTTGGAACCAATTTTTTTTTTTGTTAGGGAGTTATAAGGGTTAAAAGTTGACCAGCAATTTCTCATTTTTACAACACCATTTTTTTTTAGGGACCACGTCTCATTTGAAGTCATTTTGAGGGGTCTATATGATAGAAAATGCCCAAGTGTGACACCATTCTAAAAACTGCACCCCTCAAGGTGCTCAAAACCACATTCAAGAAGTTTATTAACCCTTCAGGTGATTAATAGGAATTTTTGGAATGTTTAAATAAAAATGAACATTTAACTTTTTTACACAAAAAATTTACTTCAGCTCCAATTTGTTTTATTTTATCAAGGGTAACAGGAGAAAATGGACCCCAAAATTTGTTGTCCAATTTGTCCTGAGTACGCTGATACCCCATATGTGGCAGTAAACCACTGTTTGGGCGCATGGGAGAGCTCGGAAGGGAAGGAGCGCCGTTTGACGTTTCAATGCAAAATTGACAGGAAATGAGATGGGATGCCATGTTGCGTTTGGAGAGCCACTGATGTGCCTAAACATTGAAACCCCCCACAAGTGACACCATTTTGGAAAGTAGACCCCCTAAGGAACTTATCTGGATGTGTGGTGAGCACTTTGACCCACCAAGGGCTTCACAGAAGTTTATAATGCAGAGCCATAAAAATAAAACAAAATTTTTTTCCCACAAAAATTATTTTTTAGCCCCCAGTTTTGTATTTTCCCTAGGGTAACAGGAGAAATTGGACCCCAAAAGTTGTTGTCCAATTTGTCCTGAGTACGCTGATACCCCATATGTGGGGGGGAACCACCGTTTGGGCGCATGGGAGGGCTCGGAAGGGAAGGAGCGCCATTTGGAATGCAGACTTAGATGGAATGGTCTGCAGGCGTCACATTGCGTTTGCAGAGCCCCTAATGTACCTAAACAGTAGAAACCCCCCACAAGTGACACCATTTTGGAAAGTAGACCCCCTAAGGAACTCATCTTGATGTGTTGTGAGAGCTTTGAACCCCCAAGTATTTCACTACAGTTTATAACGCAGAGCCATGCAAATAAAAAATATTTTTTTTTCCACAAAAATTATATTTTAGCCCCCAGTTTTGTATTTTTCCAAGGTTAGCAGGAGAAATTGGACCCTAAATGTTGTTGTCCAATTTGTCCTGAGTACGCTGATACCCCATATGTGGGGGGGAACCACCGTTTGGGCGCATGGGAGGGCTCGGAAGGGAAGGAGCATCATTTGGAATGCAGACTTAGATGGATTGGTCTGCAGGCGTCACATTGCGTTTGCAGAGCCCCTAATGTACCTAAACAGTAGAAACCCCCCACAAGTGACCCCATATTGGAAACTAGACCCCTCAATGAACTTATCTAGATGTGTTGTGAGAACTTTGAACCCCCTAGTCTTTCACTACAGTTTATAACGCAGAGCCGTGAAAATAAAAAATCTTTTTGTTTTCCCACAAAAATTATTTTTTAGCCCCCAGTTTTGTATTTTCTCAAGGGTAACAGGAGAAATTGGTCCACAAAAGTTGTTGTCCAATTTGTCCTGAGTACGCTGATACCCCATATGTGAGGGTAAACCCCTGTTTGGGCACACAGGAGAGCTCGGAAGGGAAGGAGCACTGTTTTACTTTTTCAACGCAGAATTGGCTGGAATTGAGATCGGACACCATGTCGTGTTTGGAGAGCCCCTGATGTGCCGAAACAGTGGAAACCCCCCAATTATAACTGAAACCCTAATCTAAACACACCCCTAACCCTAATTCCAACGGTAACCCTAACCACACCTCTAACCCTGACACACCCCTAACCCTTATCCCAACCCTATTCCCAACTGTAAATGTAATCTAAACCCTAACCCTAACTTTAGCCCCAACCCTAACTGTAGCCCCAACCCTAACCCTAACCCTAGCCCTAACCCTAGCCCTAACCCTAACCCTAACCCTAACCCTAGCCCTAACCCTAGCCCTAACCCTAGCCCTAGCCCTAACCCTAGCCCTAACCCTAACCCTAACCCTAGCCCTAACCCTAGCCCTAACCCTAGCCCTAGCCCTAACCCTAGCCCTAGCCCTAACCCTAGCCCTAACCCTAACCCTAGCCCTAGCCCTAATCCTAGCCCTAACCCTAGCCCTAGCCCTAACCCTAGCCCTAACCCTAGCCCTAACTCTAACCCTAACCCTAGCCCTAGCCCTAACCCTAGCCCTAATGGGAAAATGGAAATAAATACATTTTTTTTTATTTTTCCCTAACTAAGGGGGTGATGAAGGGGGGTTTGATTTACTTTTATAGCGAGTTTTTGAGCGGATTTTTATGATTGGCAGCCGTCACACACTGAAAGACCCTTTTTATTGCAAAAAATATTTTTTGCGTTACCACATTTTGAGAGCTATAATTTTTCCATATTTGAGTCCACAGAGTCATGTGAGATCTTGTTTTTTGCGGGACGAGTTGATGTTTTTATTGAAAACATTTTTGGGCACGTGACATTTTTTGATCGCTTTTTATTCCGATTTTTGTGAGGAAGAATGACCAAAAGCCAGCTATTCATGAATTTCTATTGGGGGAGGCGTTTATACCGTTCCGCGTTTGGTAAAATTGATAAATCAGTTTTATTCTTCGGGTCAGTACGATTACAGCGATACCTCATTTATATCATTTTTTTATGGTTTGGCGCTTTTATACGATAAAAACTATTTTACAGAAAAAATAATTATTTTTGCATCGCTTTATTCTCAGGACTATAACTTTTTTATTTTTTTGCTGATGATGCTGTATGGTGGCTCGTTTTTTGCGGGACAATATGACGCTTTCATCGGTACCATGGTTATTTATATCTGTCCTTTTGATCGCGTGTTATTCCACTTTTTGTTCGGCAGTATGATAATAAAGCGTTGTTTTTTGCCTCGTTTTTTTTTTTTTTTCTTACGGTGTTTACTGAAGGGGTTAACTAGTGGGACAATTTTATAGGTCGGGTCGTTACGGACGCGGCGATACTAAATATGTGTACTTTTATTGGGTTTTTTTTTTTATTTAGATGAAGAAATGTATTTATGGGAATAATATTTTTTTTTTTTTCATTATTTTGGAATATTTTTTTTTATTTTTTTCACACATTTGGAAAATTTTTTTTTTACTTTTTTACTTTGTCCCAGGGGGGGACATCACAGATCAGTGATCTGACAGTTTGCATAGCACTCTGTCAGATCACTGATCTGATATGCAGCGCTGCAGGCTTCACAGTGCCTGCTCTGAGCAGGCTCTGTGAAGCCACCTCCCTCCCTGCAGGACCCGGATCCGCGGCCATCTTGGATCCGGGGCTGGAGGGAGCAGGGAGGGAGGTGAGACCCTCGCAGCAACGCGATCACATCGCGTTGCTCCGGGGGTCTCAGGGAAGCCCGCAGGGAGCCCCCTCCCTGCGCGGTGCTTCCCTGCACCGCCGGCACATCGCGATCATCTTTGATCGCGGTGTGCCAGGGGTTAATGTGCCGGGGGCGGTCCGTGACCGCTCCTGGCACATAGTGCCGGATGTCAGCTGCGATAAGCAGCTGACACCCGGCCGCGATCGGCCGCGCTCCCCCCGTGAGCGCGGCCGATCGGCTATGACGTACTATCCCGTCCAGGGTCAGATAAGCCCAGGGCACCTCGACGGGATAGTACGTCTAAGGTCACAGAGGGGTTAAGATTGTTGGAAGACCATTTCCGATGAGTACCTCTTGAAGCTCATCAAGAGAATGCCAAGAGTGTGCAAAGCAGTCATCAAAGCAAAAGGTGGCTACTTTGAAGAACCTAGAATATAAGACATAATTTCAGTTGTTTCACACTTTTTTGTTAAGTATATAATTCCACATGTGTTAATTCATAGTTTTGATGCCTTCAGTGTGAATGTACAATTTTCATAGTCATGAAAATACAGAAAAATCCTTAAATGAGAAGGTGTGTCCAAACTTTTCGTCTGTACTGTATATATATATATATATATATATATATATATATATATATACATACACATTGTAGGACAATGGAAGTTAATGACAAATTGGTCCTGTCTTACTGTATAAACATTCAGTTACAACAGTTTACATCATCTGTATGTCTTATATGTATCACAAAAATATTTTGTGAACCATGCAAAATTTGGTAAAGAACACCCCAAATAAGAACCTAGCCATATTCTTTTGTTTTGCGCTTTGTCACATCATGTGTTTCTGCATCATTTGCTCGGTGTAAAATATGATATACAGTTACACAATTAGGGTTTAAATAGGGCTGAAACCCTGTTACACTGTTTTTATTAGGAGAGATGTGTGATAAATTCCCACTGCCAAACTCAGCTCTGCTGCATCAATAATACTGTACATACTAAGAATGGTGTCAGTAGCTCTGCTTGCTTACATAACATTCTTTTGCAGCCTTTCTTTTAAGTAGTAGTTCTTTGAGCTCAGTGCAACACTCAGAATCAAGATGAATAAATATATAGTCCATTAGTCCTCATAATTCAAACCTCACACAACCCGCATACACGCACTGTTCTATTGCTGTGAATTCTGCATTGACTCTTCAAATTAGCATTGCAAGGTGATGCAAAGCAGAATTCCCAGTTCACACCTGATTATATCTAATATTTAGTTATCCGATTATTTCATGTGATAAATTAGGCTTCCAGTTGTCATTACATTTGATGAATGCTATAGATGGGATGTAGAGAGAAATCTGTGCCTGATCCCCCCCAGTCTGTAATCCCATTACTGGCATGTGACTGGGCTTTCTGCCTGTGGCTAGGGCTGGTAATGAGAGTCACATCTGCAATAGAAAAACAGACAAGATTTCCCGGGAGAATTTCATTTTCATTGAACATGTTTTTTTTTCTCTTTACTAACAAGATTGATATTAAAATCGAAGCTTTACCCCAGTGTGTAAAATATGCCTCTCCCCTTCGTGTCAGCTGCTAATTGCAGTGCAAGGTGGAAGATTTCCTGCAGCTTAATGCTGGAGCTGTCTGCATGCAGGTGCTATATATACAGCTTAGGCTACGTTCACATTGGCGTCTTTGGGCGCAGCGTCGTCGACGCAACCCAAAACGCATGTCAAACCGCATACACAACGCAGCGTTTTTTGACGCATGCGTTGTCCTTAAATGTTATTATTCTTGACACAATTGAAGACAAAAAACGCCCAAAAAAGTGTCTAGACACTATAAAGAGAAAGACCACCAATGGGATAGAAAAGGGTGGGTGTAATGGAATTTGTGTATATATACCCTTGTAGAGATGAATTCCTCCCATTTTGCTTGTGTTTCCAGCATCAAGATGGAACGTCCCATGGAGAGAATCTACATGAATATGGAGTTGGATTTTGCCTTGGCTAATAATTCTTATGCTCTTGTCACTGTCTAGACTCTTCATCACTTGTTTTTTACTCAAAAGTCGCATGCATCGAACAACGCGGGTCAACGCAGGCACCTGCGCCCTATGCGTTTTACATAGACACTAATGTGTTTTTTTGGTGCATTAACGATGCAAGAGTGTTGCATGTGTTGTTTACCGGAAATTTGGCGCAGGAAAAATGCAACATGTAGTGTCAGCCGAGCCCTGTCTGGTGCGCCCAAATGAAGTATGCGTCGTACAACGCTTGACAACGCATACAGGCGCATGTCCATGCGCCCCTCATGTTAACGATAGGGGCGCATGACGCATGCGTCGGTATCCGTCGACGACGCAGCGACCAAAGACACTAATGTGAACGTAGCCTTAGGATAGCATTAATTATGGCACAGAGGAGCAGGAGCCCTCCATACTGGAGCTGTCTGGGGTGCTACATGCAGGTGCTATATATACAGCCAAGGATAGTATTAATTATAGCACAGAGGAACAGGAGCCCTCCATACTGGAGCTGTCTGGGGTGCTGCATGCAGGTGCTATATATACAGCCAAGGATAGCATTAATTATAGCACAGAGGAACAGGAGCCCTCCATACTGGAGCTGTCTGGGGTGCTACATGCAGGTGCTATATATACAGCCAAGGATAGTATTAATTATAGCACAGAGGAACAGGAGCCCTCCATACTGGAGCTGTCTGGGGTGCTGCATGTAGGTGCAATATATACAGCCAAGGATAGCATTAATTATAGCACAGAGGAACAGGAGCCCTCCATACTGGAGCTGTCTGGGGTGCTGCATGCAGGTGCTATATATACAGCCAAGGATAGCATTAATTATGGCACAGAGGAGCAGGAGCCCTCCATACTGGGGCTGTCTGGGGTGCTGCATGCAGGTGCAATATATACAGCCAAGGATAGCATTACTTATGGCACAGAGGAACAGGAGCCCTCCATACTGGAGCTGTCTGGGGTGCTGCATGCAGGTGCTATATATACAGCCAAGGATAGCATTAATTATGGCACAGAGGAACAGGAGCCCTCCATACTGGAGCTGTCTGGGGTGCTGCATGCAGGTGCTATATATACAGCCAAGGATAGCATTAATTATGGCACAGAGGAGCAGGAGCCCTCCATACTGGAGCTGTCTGGGGTGCTACATGCAGGTGCTATATATACAGCCAAGGATAGCATTAATTATAGCACAGAGGAACAGGAGCCCTCCATACTGGAGCTGTCTGGGGTGCTACATGCAGGTGCTATATATACAGCCAAGGATAGCATTAATTATGGCACAGAGGAGCAGGAGCCCTCCATACTGGGGCTGTCTGCGGTGCTGCATGCAGGTGCTATATATACAGCCAAGGATAGCATTAATTATGGCACAGAGGAGCAGGAGCCCTCCATACTGGAGCTGTCTGGGGTGCTACATGCAGGTGCTATATATACAGCCAAGGATAGCATTAATTATAGCACAGAGGAACAGGAGCCCTCCATACTGGAGCTGTCTGGGGTGCTACATGCAGGTGCTATATATACAGCCAAGGATAGCATTAATTATGGCACAGAGGAGCAGGAGCCCTCCATACTGGGGCTGTCTGCGGTGCTGCATGCAGGTGCTATATATACAGCCAAGGATAGTATTAATTATGGCACAGAGGAGCAGGAGCCCTCCATACTGGAGCTGTCTGCGGTGCCGCATGCAGGTGCTATATATACAGCCAAGGATAGCATTAATTATGGCACAGAGGATCAGGAGCCCTCCATACTGGGGCTGTCTGGGGTGCTGCATGCAGGTGCTATATATACAGCCAAGGATAGCATTAATTATGGCACAGAGGAGCAGGAGCCCTCCATACTGGAGCTGTCTGGGGTGCTGCATGCAGGTGCTATATATACAGCCAAGGATAGCATTAATTATAGCACAGAGGAACAGGAGCCCTCCATACTGGAGCTGTCTGGGTGCTGCATGCAGGTGCTATATACAGCCAAGGATAGCATTAATTATGGCACAGAGGAACAGTAGCCCTCCATACTGGAGCTGTCTGGGGTGCTGCATGCAGGTGCTATATATACAGCCAAGGATAGTACTAATTATGGCACAGAGGAACAGGAGCCCTCCATACTGGAGCTGTCTCGGGTGCTACATGCAGGTGCTATATATACAGCCAAGGATAGCATTAATTATGGCACAGAGGAGCAGGAGCCCTCCATACTGGAGCTGTCTGGGGTGCTGCATGCAGGTGCTATATATACAGCCAAGGATAGCATTAATTATAGCACAGAGGAACAGGAGCCCTCCATACTGGATCTGTCTGGGGTGCTGCATGCAGGTGCTATATATACAGCCAAGGATAGTATTAATTATAGCACAGAGGAGCAGGAGCCCTCCATACTGGAGCTGTCTGGGGTGCCGCATGCAGGTGCTATATATACAGCCAAGGATAGCATTAATTATAGCACACAGGAACAGGAGCCCTCCATACTGGAGCTCTCTGGGGTGCTACATGCAGGTGCTATATATACAGCCAAGGATAGTGTGGCACCCCTAGGGGTATTTGCCACAAAAATAGTTACTGACACTAAATACAAGTACTAAGATAGCAAAACTGCACTACCACCTCCGGCCAGAAGGGGGAGCTCCAGAGACTCCCCTTGATCCATTCTGGTCTGAGAGAAGAACTGGCAGTTGGGCTAAGGAGTTGAAAGTGAGAGGTCATACAGCTGAATTTCTAACAGCCCTATGACGGTTTCCAGGCCTAAATCACCGGCCTGAGGAGAAAAGGGACAGAGAAAAAGGACATTGTGAGAACCGGGTAGCATTAATTACTACCCAGAACAGGCGCAAAGACGGATACCGGATCCGTGGCTGTATTCATTATATATAATACAGCAACCGGAAAAACGTGAGGTGATATCAGCTTCACTAGGGCCGGACGCAGCAACAGACACAGAGTTCAGCGGTACTCCTGGAGGGGGTAAGCCGATAAAAGGACTCGGGTTGCCCGTCGAACCAGGACCCGGAGGGGACAGATTGGGCCGGCAGCCAGTTCACATACAGCAGCAGGGCCACACAGAAACTGCGTACATTAAGAGGCGAAGACCCCGGCAGGGTCAAAGTAACTCAAAGTTCCCATACAGACTCCGGTGACAGGACTGGTTGTAAATCCCTTTATGTTGAAGTAAACTGGTTAAACGTTTCAGTGCCTCAGACTTTCATTTGGACAATAGCTATCTATCCAGGATCAGGATCATCACTGCTGAGAGAACCTGCTGCTGATCAAGTAAGTGCCTGTTCCCTCATGATACCCCTTACACTGTGCATTGCCTGAGGCCACAGCACGGGTCAAGCCACCCGTGACATCTCCCTCAAGAGACAGACCCCATTGGTCCGGTGCTGGGTACCCCGGTCTCCTGGGCGTCACAATTGGCGTCACGAACAGGATTCAGCCAGCCCGTATACCGGGTATTGTGTGCCGTGATTGGAGCCCAAAACTGTGAAAACTTGGATGAAAAATCTTGAAAATTGACTTTATTAAAGAAAATTCCATTTTCCATTAAAAACTATTGAAAGTGACTTTTCCCCATTGGTTATAATGGAGTAAAGATGGCCGCCATCACCTCATAACCGTTAGGCACGAGACTGTTCATTGAGCTACGCCATTACCTGAGCCCCAGTCTGACTGAAAAACTTCAGAATCCGCCATTACAGAGCGCGTGGCGGGCGGGAGCAGCAGGGGGCGTGTCATTGTGGGCGGCACCAAGCTGAGCGCTCTGACGTCAGAGCAAGGGGAAAACCAATCCTGCTGCGCAGCGGAACGAATCTACACTATCCCGACGGAAGTGGAGGAACGGAAGGGTCCGGATTAACTAAGGGGGCACAGTATGTCGCAGCACGGAGACTCCGCAGCACCTGGCAACGCTAATGCAGCTGAAAGACAGAGTGTCGATAGTGAGTCCGGTAGCGCAGCGGTGCAAAGAGTGGTGCCCATCATGCCGGTGCTGATGCCATATACCCCGGGTGGCCCGTGGCTTCCAATGTATGAAGGTGAGCCTAATACCCTTGACGATTTCAGAGAAAAGATGCTGGCCCATTTTGACATGTTCCCCGTGGGTGAAGTTCAGCGTGTTAGTCTCCTGATGATGCAGTTAAGTGGCCATGCTAAGCGAGAAGTCACAGCATGGGCAGCTGATCTAAAAGGCACTGTTGAACGCATATTTGCTGGATTAAAAGCTACATTTGAAACCACTGCCGGCAGCAAAGCTAAAGTACGATTCTTTAATTGCAAACAAAAAGCTAATGAGGGCGTGAGAGACTTTGCCTTAAACCTGCAGGAAGCCCTTAAATCACTTACACTGGCTGAACCCATTTTTAACACCGGAGCAGATAAACTGCTAAGAGATCAATTTATTGAGGGACTCTACACCCCTTCTCACCGGGGGCATGTGAGTATGCTTGTTTTTAAGAACCCTGAATTGACATTTGCCCAATTAAAGGAGAGCGCTATACGTCTCCAGCTGGCAGAGGCACCTCGGGATCAGGATCCTGCGCAACCCATGGCAGAGGCACCTCAACAACAGGGAGTGCAAGTGACATCAGGTATGTCCGGGGCCATTGCTAAGCCCCTGGGGCCCAGTACTAATGAGGCTCTTCAACAAAAGCTTGACTCTTTAACTGATGTTGTTGCTTCAATGGCTAAAACCATGCAGGAGATGAGAGGACCCAAGATGGAGTTGGCAAACCGTAGAGACGATGTTCCATGGATGAGACCCCGGAAACACCCGACATGGAGAGGACGACCCCGCGACCGCTACCAACCGGATGGACAGCCCATTTGCCGCCGTTGCCAGCAGCCAGGCCACTTTGCACGAGATTGTGATATAAACGGGAATCCCCTGGGAATGCGGGCCGCTTCACATGAATGAACTTTCAAGGCCCAACACCCTGGCACGACAGGTACATCGGAGGACGACCCATTATCCCTATCGTGCTGGACGGAATTCCCCTCAACGCTTTGCTGGACACAGGTTCCCAGATTTCATCTATACCGTATATCCTTTATAAGAGGTACTGGGCTGATGCAGATATTGATAAAGGGCCCTCTGATGTTGAACTAGATATATGGGCCAGTAATGGTAAGTTGGTACCGAAACTAGGATTCAGGGAGATGACCATAAAGATTGGTAAAGTAGAATTGAGGAAACAGGGTATAATTGTTGTTGATGTTGACCGGCGGAACTGTGAACCAACGGTATTGATAGGAATGAATGTGTTAGAGAACTGCTTTTCCGAAGTTATTTCTGTCTTACAGCAAATTGCTGAAACTGCCCAATCCTACCAGCAGAGAGTTCTCTGAAGGGAAATAAAAGTATTGATGTTAAGGCAACAGGTAGAAGTTGCAGGTGGAGAAATCGGCAGTGTGAGGGTAAGTGATCCAACGTCTATTGTAATCCCACCAAAAACAGAAATGCTGGTATGGTGTAGAGCAGCCATTGGTACTAAGGGACGAGATTATCAAGCCTTAATAGAACCAGTGTACACCGACAGCAGGCCCACTATACTCACAGCACGAGGGGTAGTCGAGGTACACCGGGGACGAGTGCCGGTACGACTTTTGAACTGTGGAGAGGAAGAGGTCACTTTGCCAAGGTATGCTACAGTGGCAAAGCTATATAATGTTGACAACAATGCCATCACAACCATTGAGCCCTTAGAACCAACCTGTCAGGTGGAAGTCAACGGCTCAGATGGAGAATTGGAGGATTGGTGCCAACAGCTACACGTGGGCATAAATTCAACACCTACCCATCAAAAACAAGGGGTGTATAGGCTAGTGACGGAATATGAACAAGTCTTCAGTAAACACCCATTGGACTTCGGACGGATAGAAGGGGTAGAACACACAATCCCCACCGGTGACCATCCCCCAATAAAAGAAAGATATAGACCCATACCGCCCGCTCACTATCAGTGTGCAAAAGATATGCTGAGGGAGATGAAACAGGCCGGGGTAATAAGAGACAGCTGTAGCCCCTGGGCGGCCCCTCTAGTGATTGTCAAAAAAAAGGACGGAACCATGAGATTGTGCGTAGACTACCGGCGGATTAATAACATCACCCATAAAGACGCCAACCCCTTGCCTAGGATAGAAGAGTCCTTGACTGCTTTGAAATCTGCTAATTATTTTTCCACCTTAAACTTAACAAGCGGGTATTGGCAAGTCCTTGTGGCTGAGAGAGATAAGGAAAAGACGGCATTCACCACACCAATGGGTCTATGTGAATTTAATCGCATGCCATTCGGACTCTGCAACGCATCCGGTACCTTCCAGCGGCTGATGGAATGCTGCCTCGGACACAAGAACTTCGAGACCGTCCTCCTGTACCTAGATGATGTGATCGTCTACTCAAAGACTTACGAACAACACTTAATAGACCTGGCGGAAGTGTTCGAAGCCTTATCCAGGTATGGCATGAAAATCAAGCCATCCAAATGTCACCTTCTCAAGCCAAAGGTACAGTACCTGGGACACATCGTGAGTTCGGAGGGAGTAGCACCGGATCCCGAGAAAATAAGCGCCATAAGGGATTGGCCAAGACCTACCAACGCAAAAGAAGTGAGGCAATTCCTGGGATTGGTGGGTTACTATCGCAGATTTATAAAAGGATTTACCAAGTTGGCAGCACCCTTGCAAGACGCCTTGGTAGGGCAGACGAAGAAACCTTCAAACCAAAACCCTCCTTTTCAGTGGAACGATGAAAGGGAAGACTCCTTTGAACAACTAAAGAAGGCACTAACCGGAGAAGAGGTTCTGGCATACCCAGATTACCATCAACCTTTCATCCTCTACACCGATGCCAGTAATGTGGGACTAGGAGCGGTGCTGTCACAAAAGCAAGAAGGTCGGGAGAAAGTCATCGCCTTTGCAAGTAGAAAGCTCCGGCCAACTGAAAGAAATTCAGAAAATTACAGCTCCTTCAAATTGGAACTACTGGCAGTAGTTTGGGCTGTGACTGAATGTTTCAAACACTATCTGGCCGCTGCAGAATTTATTGTCTATACTGACAACAATCCGTTGACCCATCTGGACACAGCCAAATTAGGTGCGTTAGAACAGCGATGGATAGCCCGGTTATCTAATTACAACTTCATAATCAAGTATCGAGCAGGTCGCAAGAATGGAAATGCCGATGCCCTATCCCGGATGCCACACTTGAGAAATGTAGAAGAAGAAACGGGGGAGCTTGAAGAAATTGAACTACCAGCCTTCCATCATCCCAAGGCAAAACATCATCAGTCAAGTACCTATCAGAAACAACAAGAGTTGAATTTTAGTCCGTTAGCACACCATAGACGGGCTGACACCCAAGACAGCAATCCGGCTGTGAAGTTGGTGAAGGAACTGCTGACTGAGCAAAGTGCATATCCCGATGAGGATGCCCCAGAAGAGACGCATCAACTCTGGAAAGAGAGAGGCAAAATGTTCCTGTATCAAGGGAAGCTCTGTAGAAGGTACACCAATCCGAAAACACATGAATTGGTTTGGCAAATTATCGTGCCTAAACAATATGTCAAGATGGTCCTCGAAGCTTACCATAATGGTGCTGGTCACTTCGGTTGGAAAAAGTTAGAAGTACTTCTAAGAGAAAGATTTTATTGGGTCAGGATGAGAAAATCAATCGAACAGTGGTGCAGAAATTGTGGCCCGTGCAACCTCAGAAGAAACGATCAAATGAACCAAAGAGCACCACTGCAGCCCATAATCACCAAACAACAACTTGAACTTGTAGCCATGGACCACGTGAAGTTGACACCAAGCCGGTCCGGCTATGTCTATGACTTGACCATCGTGGACCATTATTCACGCTTCTTGGTAGTAGTACCCGTAAAAGATCTGACAGCAAAAACAGCAGCCAAAGCGTTCCAAACGTACTTTTGTAGACCCCATGGATATCCGGAACAGGTTCTCACCGACCAAGGTACAGCCTTTGAATCAGAGATCTTCAGAGAATTCTGTAATATGTATGGTTGCAAAAAGATCCGGACAACGGCCTATCATCCACAAACAAACGGCTTATGCGAGAAGATGAACCATATTGTAATAGACCTACTAAAGACTTTACCTGAGACAGAAAGGAATCAATGGCCAGAGAAATTGCCTGACTTGGTGGATCTGTATAATCATGTCCCGGTGAGCTCCACCAACTGCACCCCAGCTTACCTTATGCGTGCAAGACCCGGCCAATTACCAATCGATCTAGAAATGGGAATTCTGAAACCAGACGCAGAAGTTCAAGACTCCAATTGGGATATCATACGGCAAAAGCAGTATCGCCAAGTGCAAGAGAGTGTGGAAAGAAGCCTTCAGCAAACTAGAGAAAGACAAGAGCGAACTTTCAACCAGAATGCTCTAGCGACCCCATTAAGACCGGGTGACCAAGTGCTCAAGAGAAATCGTCGAACCAATAAACTAGACAATCAGTGGGAAGCCGTACCCTACACAGTTTTACCAACAAGAATGGATAATCCTAAAATGTGTCTCATTAGCAAAAACAGAGGCTTAACATCTGTACTAGTGTCAAGAGACAATCTTAAATTATGTCCAGAAGCACTGAAAGAGCCAGAAGTTGTCCAGCCAGAACCAGAAGTTATTCAACCCATGCAGGTCCAACCAGTAAAGGAAAAAGAAGAGGAAATGTATCACACCTGTATAGGAGACTTTCCCAAAACCCTACTAACATACCATGGTGCAGTAGTGGTTCCCATGGTGGCCTTTTACCCAACACCGAACCCAATACCAGAAGTCCCAAGACAGGAAGAGGCTGACCCCGTACTACGGGAGGTTCCAGGTCAGGAAGAACAGATTCCTGATCAGAGTAATCCCATTCACGGTAGACTTGCCAATTCCATAGTCGTGGAATTATCTTTAGCAGAGCGGGCAGGTACTACATCCGTAGTAGACAGTAGTACACCACATGAAGAGACACCGCTATTACGTAGATCACAGCGTAGTACCCAGGGTCAATTACCGGCCAGGTATGCGGATTACCAACTATAAAACTATAGTCATTGTTATCATTCTGCAACGTTTAAGCCCAGTACCTACAGAGACTTGTCTGTATGAACTTATTGCATATTCTTGAACTTTTTATCAGCCCGGAGGCACTAAATCAAAGCTCCGGAAAGACTGCTTTTTGAACTTTGCTTTTTGCATTTTTTGAACTTTCTTTAGACTATATTGGTAACTCCGTTGGAAAAATGGAACTAAATTCCTGGACACAAAGTGCAGTGCCTTTCCTAGTACCTTCAAGGATAGAACTGTATTAATGGACGCTATTTGAAGTGACTTTTTACAGAACTCTATTTTTGTTTCCTTGAGTGGTTTTTGTCACTTTTCATTTTTAAGACTCTGTACATATTAATTGTTATTTCAAAATGTTACCGTCCCACAGTCCCGGAGTACTGTTCTTAACTAAGGGGGAATGTGGCACCCCTAGGGGTATTTGCCACAAAAATAGTTACTGACACTAAATACAAGTACTAAGATAGCAAAACTGCACTACCACCTCCGGCCAGAAGGGGGAGCTCCAGAGACTCCCCTTGATCCATTCTGGTCTGAGAGAAGAACTGGTAGTTGGGCTAAGGAGCTGAAAGTGAGAGGTCATACAGCTGAATTTCTAACAGCCCTATGACGGTTTCCAGGCCTAAATCACCGGCCTGAGGAGAAAAGGGACAGAGAAAAAGGACATTGTGAGAACCGGGTAGCATTAATTACTACCCAGAACAGGCGCAAAGACGGATACCGGATCCGTGGCTGTATTCATTATATATAATACAGCAACCGGAAAAACGTGAGGTGATATCAGCTTCACTAGGGCCGGACGCAGCAACAGACACAGAGTTCAGCGGTACTCCTGGAGGGGGTAAGCCGATAAAAGGACTCGGGTTGCCCGTCGAACCAGGACCCGGAGGGGACAGATTGGGCCGGCAGCCAGTTCACATACAGCAGCAAGGCCACACAGAAACTGCGTACATTAAGAGGCGAAGACCCCGGCAGGGTCAAAGTAACTCAAAGTTCCCATACAGACTCCGGTGACAGGACTGGTTGTAAATCCCTTTATGTTGAAGTAAACTGGTTAAACGTTTCAGTGCCTCAGACTTTCATTTGGACAATAGCTATCTATCCAGGATCAGGATCATCACTGCTGAGAGAACCTGCTGCTGATCAAGTAAGTGCCTGTTCCCTCATGATACCCCTTACACTGTGCATTGCCTGAGGCCACAGCACCGGGTCAAGCCACCCGTGACATCTCCCTCAAGAGACAGACCCCATTGGTCCGGTGCTGGGTACCTCGGTCTCCTGGGCGTCACAATAGCATTAATTATGGCACAGAGGAACAGGAGCCCTCCATACTGGAGCTGTCTGGGGGGCTGCATGCAGGTGCTATATATACAGCCAAGGATAGCATTAATTATGGCACAGAGGAGCAGGAGCCCTCCATACTGGAGCTGTCTGGGGGGCTGCATGCAGGTGCTATATATACAGCCAAGGATAGCATTAATTATGGCACAGAGGAGCAGGAGCCCTCCATACTGGAGCTGTCTGGGGTGCTACATGTAGGTGCTATATATACAGCCAAGGATAGTGTGGCACCCCTAGGGGTATTTGCCACAAAAATAGTTACTGACACTAAATACAAATACTAAAATAGCAAGACTGCACTACCACCTCCGGCCAGAAGGGGGAGCTCCAGAGACTCCCCTTGATCCATTCTGGTCTGAGTAAAGAACTGGCAGTTGGGCTAAAGAGTTGAAAGTGAGAGGTCATACAGCTGAATTTCTAACAGCCCTATGACGGTTTCCAGGCCCAAATCTCCGGCCTGAGGAGAAGAGGGACCGAGAAAAAGGACATTGTGAGAACCGGGTAGCATTAATCACTACCCAGAACAGGCGCAAAGACGGATACCGGATCCGCGGCTGTATTCATTATATATAATACAGCAACCGGAAAAACGTGAGGTGATATCAGCTTCACTAGGGCCGGACGCAGCAACAGACACAGAGTTCAGCGGTACTCCCGGAGGGGGTAAGCCGATAAAAGGACTCGGGTTGCCCATCGAACCAGGGCCCGGAGGGGACAGATTGGGCAGGCAGCCAGTTCACATACGGCAGCAGGGCCACACAGAGACTGCGTACAATAAGAGGCAAAGACCCCGGCAGGGTCAAAGTAACTCAGAGTTCCCATATAGACTCCGGTGACAGGACTGGTTGTAAATCCCTTTATGTTGAAGTAAACTGGTTAAATGTTTCAGTGCCTCAGTCTTTCATTTGGACAATAGCCATCTATCCAGGATCGGGATCATCACCGCTGGGAGAACATGCTGCTGATCGAGTAAGTGCCTGTTCCCTCACGATACCCTTACACTGTGCATTGCCTGAGGCCACAGCACCGGGTCAAGCCACCCGTGACATCCCCCTCAAGAGACAGACCCCATTGGTCCGGTGCTGGGTACCCCGGTCTCCTGGGCGTCACAATTGGCGTCACGAACAGGATCGAGCCAGCCCGTATACCGGGTATTGTGTGCCGTGATTGGAGCCCAAAACTGTGAAAACTTGGATGAAAAATCTTGAAAATTGACTTTATTAAAGAAAATTCCGTTCCCCATTGAAAACTATTGAAAGTGACTTTTCCCCATTGGTTATAATGGAGTAAAGATGGCCGCCATCCCCTGAGGTAATCACCTCGTAACCGTTAGGCACGAGACTGTTAATTGGGCTACGCCATTACTTGGGCCCCAGTCTCACTGAAAAACTTCAGAATCCGCCATTACGGAGCGCGCGGCAGGCGGGAGCAGCAGGGGCGTGTCATTGTGGGCGGCATTAAGCTGAGCGCTCTGACGTCAGAGCAAGGGGAAAACCAATCCTGCTGCACAGCGGAACGAATCTAGACTATCCCGATGGAAGCGGAGGACCGGAAGGGTCCGGATTAACTAAGGGGGCACAGTATGTCGCAGCACGGAGACGTCGCAGCACCTGGCGACGCTAATGCAGCTGAAAGACAGAGTGTCGATAGAGAGTCCAGCAGCGCAGCGGTGCAAGGAGTGGTGCCCATCATGCCAGTGCTGATGCCATATACCCCGGGTGGCCCGTGGCTTCCAATGTATGAAGGTGAGCCTAATACCCTTGACAATTTCAGAGAAAAGATGCTGGCCCATTTTGACATGTTCCCCGTGGGTGAAGTTCAGCGTGTTAGTCTCCTGATGATGCAGTTAAGTGGCCATGCTAAGCGAGAAGTCACAGCATGGGCAGCTGATCTAAAAGGCACTGTTGAACGCATATTTGCTGGATTAAAAGCTACATTTGAAACCACATCCAGCAGCAAAGCTAAAATACGATTCTTTAATTGCAAACAAAAAGCTAATGAGGGCGTGAGAGACTTTGCCTTAAACCTGCAGGAAGCCCTTAAATCACTTACACTGGCTGAACCCATTTTTAACACCGGAGCGGATAAACTGCTAAGAGATCAATTTATTGAGGGACTCTACACCCCTTCTCACCGGGGGCATGTGAGCATGCTTGTTTTTAAGAACCCTGAATTGACATTTGCCCAATTAAAGGAGAGCGCTATACGTCTCCAGCTGGCAGAGGCACCTCGGGATCAGGATCCTGCGCAACCCATGGCAGAGGCACCTCAACAACAGGGAGTGCCAGTGACATCAGCTATGTCTGGGGCCATTGCTAAGCCCCTGGGGCCCAGTACTAATGAGGCTCTTCAACAAAAGCTTGACTCTTTAGCTGATGTTGTTGCTTCAATGGCTAAAACCATGCAGGAGATGAGAGGACACAAGATGGAGTTGGCAAACTGTAGAGAGGATGTTCCATGGATGAGACCCTGTAGATATCCGACATGGAGAGGACGACCCCGCGACCGCTACCAACCGGATGGACAGCCCATTTGCCGCCGTTGCCAGCAGCCAGGCCACTTTGCACGAGATTGTGATTTAAACGGGAATCCCCTGGGAATGCGGGCCGCTTCGCAGGAATGAACTTTCAAGGCCCAACACCCTGGCACGACAGGTACATCGGAGGACGACCCATTATCCCTATCGTGCTGGACGGAATTCCCCTCAACGCTTTGCTGGACACAGGTTCCCAGATTTCATCTATACCGTATATCCTTTATAAGAGGTACTGGGCTGATGCAGATATTGATAAAGGGCCCTCTGATGTTGAACTAGATATATGGGCCAGTAATGGTAAGTTGGTACCGAAACTAGGATTCAGGGAGATGACCATAAAGATTGGTAAAGTAGAATTGAAGAAACAGGGTATAATTGTTGATGATGTTGACCGGCGGAACTGTGAACCCACTGTATTGATAGGAATGAATGTGTTAGAGAACTGCTTTTCCGAAGTTATTTCTGTCTTACAGCAAATTGCTGAAACTGCCCAATCCTGCCAGCAGAGAGTTCTCCAAAGGGAAATAAAAGTATTGATGTTAAGGCAACAGGTAGAAGTTGCAGGTGGAGAAATCGGCAGTGTGAGGGTAAGTGATCCGACATCTATTGTAATCCCACCAAAAACAGAAATGCTGGTATGGTGTAGAGCAGCCATTGGTACTAAGGGACGAGATTATCAAGCCTTAATAGAACCAGTGTACACCGACAGCAGGCCCACTATACTCACAGCACGAGGGGTAGTCGAGGTACACCGGGGACGAGTGCCGGTACGACTTTTGAACTGTGGAGAGGAAGAGGTCACTTTGCCAAGGTATGCTACAGTAGCAAAGCTATATACTGTTGACAACAATGCCATCACAACCATTGAGCCCTTAGAACCAACCTGTCAGGTGGAAGGCAACGGCTCAGACGGAGAATTGGAGGATTGGTGCCAACAGCTACACGTGGGCATAAATTCAACACCTACCCATCAAAAACAAGGGGTGTATAGGCTAGTGACGGAATATGAACAAGTCTTCAGTAAACACCCATTGGACTTCGGACGGATAGAAGGGGTAGAACACACAATCCCCACCGGTGACCATCCCCCAATTAAAGAAAGATATAGACCCATACCGCCCGCTCACTATCAGTGTGCAAAAGATATGCTGAGGGAGATGAAACAGGCCGGGGTAATAAGAGACAGCTGTAGCCCCTGGGCGGCCCCTCTAGTGATTGTCAAAAAAAAGGACGGAACCATGAGAATGTGCGTAGACTACCGGAAGATTAATAACATCACCCATAAAGACGCCTACCCCTTGCCTAAGATAGAAGAGTCCTTAACTGCTTTGAAATCTGCTAATTATTTTTCCACCTTAGACTTAACAAGCGGGTATTGGCAAGTCCCTGTGGCTGAGAGAGATAAGGAAAAGACGGCATTCACCACACCAATGGGTCTATGTGAATTTAATCGCATGCCTTTCGGACTCTGCAACGCATCCGGTACCTTCCAGCGGCTGATGGAATGCTGCCTCGGACACAAGAACTTCGAGACCGTCCTCCTGTACCTAGATGATGTGATCGTCTACTCAAAGTCTTACAAACAACACTTAATAGACCTGGCAGAAGTGTTCGAAGCCTTATCCGGGTATGGCATGAAAGTCAAGCCATCCAAATGTCACCTTCTCAAGCCAAAGGTACAGTACCTGGGACACATCGTGAGTTCGGAGGGAGTAGCACCAGATCCCGAGAAAATAAGCGCCATAAGGGATTGGCCGAGACCTACCAGCGCAAAAGAAGTGAGACAATTCCTGGGATTGGTGGGTTACTATCGCAGGTTTATAAAAGGATTTACCAAGTTGGCAGCACCCTTGCAAGACGCCTTGGTAGGGCAGACGAAGAAACCTTCAAACCAAAACCCTCCTTTTCAGTGGAACGACGAAAGGGAAGACTCCTTTGAACAACTAAAGAAGGTACTAACCGGAGAAGAGGTTCTGGCATACCCAGATTACCATCAACCTTTCATCCTCTATACCGATGCCAGTAATGTGGGACTAGGAGCGGTGCTGTCACAAAAGCAAGAAGGTCGGGAGAAAGTCATCGCCTTTGCAAGTAGAAAGCTCCGGCCAACTGAAAGAAATTCAGAAAATTACAGCTCCTTCAAATTGGAACTACTGGCAGTAGTTTGGGCTGTGACTGAACGTTTCAAACACTATCTGGCCGCTGCAGAATTTATTGTCTTTACTGACAACAATCCGTTGACCCACCTGGACACAGCCAAATTAGGTGCGTTAGAACAGCGATGGATAGCCCGGTTATCTAATTACAACTTCATAATCAAGTATCGAGCAGGTCGCAAGAATGGAAATGCCGATGCCCTATCCCGGATGCCACACTTGAGAGATGTAGAAGAGGAAACGGGGAGCTTGAAGAAATTGAACTACCAGCCTTCCATCGTCCCAAGGCAAAACATCATCAGTCAAGTACCTATCAGAAACAACAAGAGGTGAATTTTAATCCGTTAGCACACCATAGATGGGCTGACACCCAAGACAGCAATCCGGCTGTGAAGTTGGTGAAGGAACTGTTGACTGAGCAAAGTGCATATCCAGATGAGGATGCCCCAGAAGAGACGCATCAACTCTGGAAAGAGAGAGGCAAAATGTTCCTGTATCAAGGGAAGCTCTGTAGAAGATACACCAATCCGAAAACACATGAATTGGTTTGGCAGATTATTGTGCCTAAACAAGATGTGAAGATGGTCCTCGAAGCTTACCATAATGGTGCTGGTCACTTCGGTTGGAAAAAGTTAGAAGTACTTCTAAGAGAAAGATTTTATTGGGTCGGGATGAGAAAATCAATCGAACAGTGGTGCAGAAACTGTGGCCCGTGCAACCTCAGAAGAAACGATCAAAAGAACCAAAGAGCACCACTGCAGCCCATAATCACCAAACAACCACTTGAACTTGTAGCCATAGACCTCGTGAAGTTGACACCAAGCCGGACCGGCTATGTCTATGACTTGACCATCGTGGACCATTATTCACGCTTCTTGGTAGTAGTACCCGTAAAAGATCTGACAGCAAAAACAGCGGCCAAAGCGTTCCAAACGTACTTTTGTAGACCCCATGGATATCCGGAACAGGTTCTCACCGACCAAGGTACAGCCTTTGAATCAGAGATCTTCAGAGAATTCTGTAATATGTATGGTTGTAAAAAGATTCGGACGACGGCCTATCATCCACAAACAAACGGCTTATGCGAGAAGATGAACCATATTGTAATAGACCTACTAAAGACTTTACCTGAGACAGAAAGGAATCAATGGCCAGAGAAATTGCCAGACTTGGTGGATCTGTATAATCATGTCCCGGTGAGCTCCACCAACTGCACCCCAGCTTACCTTATGCGTGCAAGACCCGGCCAATTACCAATCGATCTAGAAATGGGAATTCTGAAACCAGATGCAGAAGTTCAAGACTCCAATTGGGATATCATACGGCAAAAGCAGTATCGCCAAGTGCAAGAGAGTGTGGAAAAAAGCCTTCAGCAAACTAGAGAAAGACAAGAGCGAACTTTCAACCAGAATGCTCTAGCGACCCCATTAAGACCGGGTGACCAAGTGCTCAAGAGAAATCGTCGAACCAATAAACTAGACAATCAGTGGGAAGCCGTACCCTACACAGTTTTACCAACAAGAATGGATAATCCTAAAATGTGTCTCATTAGCAAAAACGGAGGCTTAACATCTGTACTAGTGTCAAGAGACAATCTTAAATTATGTCCGGAAGCACTGAAAGAGCCAGAAGTTGTCCAGCCAGAACCAGAAGTTATTCAACCCATACTGGTTCAACCAGTAAAGGAAAAAGAAGAGGAAATGTATCACACCTGTATAGGAGACTTTTCCAAAACCCTACTAACATACCATGGTGCAGTAGTGGTTCCCATGGTGGCCTTTTACCCAACACCGAACCCAATACCACAAGTCCCAAGACAGGAAGAGGCTGACCCCGTACTACAGGAGGTTCCAGGCCAGGAAGAACAGATTCCTGATCAGAGTAATCCCATTCACGGTGGACTTGCCAACTCCATAGTCGTGGAATTATCTTTAGCAGAGCGGGCAGATACTACATCCACAGTAGACAGTAGTACACCACATGAAGAGACACCGCTATTACGTAGATCACAGCGTAGTACCCAGGGTCAATTACCGGCCAGGTATGCGGATTACCAACTATAAAACTATAGTCATTGTTATCATTCTGCAACGTTTAAGCCCAGTACCTACAGAGACTTGTCTGTATGAACTTCTTGCATATTCTTGAACTTTTTATCAGCCCGGAGGCGCTAAATCAAAGCTCTGGAAAGTCTGCTTTTTGAACTTTGCTTTTTGCTCTTTTTGAACTTTCTTTAGAATTTATATTGATAACTCCGTTGGAAAAATGGAACTAAATTCTTGGACACAAAGTGCAGTGCCATTCCTAGTACCTTCAAGGATAGAACTGTATTAATGGACGCTATTTGAAGTGACTTTTTACAGAACTCTATTTTTGTTTCTTTGAGTGGTTTTTGTAACTTTTCATTTTTAAGACTCTGTACATATTAATTGTTATTTCAAAATGTTATCGTCCCACAGTCCCAGAGTACTGTTCTTAACTAAGGGGGAATGTGGCACCCCTAGGGGTATTTGCCACAAAAATAGTTACTGACACTAAATACAAATACTAAAATAGCAAGACTGCACTACCACCTCCGGCCAGAAGGGGGAGCTCCAGAGACTCCCCTTGATCCATTCTGGTCTGAGTAAAGAACTGGCAGTTGGGCTAAGGAGTTGAAAGTGAGAGGTCATACAGCTGAATTTCTAACAGCCCTATGACGGTTTCCAGGCCCAAATCACCGGCCTGAGGAGAAGAGGGACCGAGAAAAAGGACATTGTGAGAACCGGGTAGCATTAATCACTACCCAGAACAGGCGCAAAGATGGATACCGGATCCGCGGCTCTATTCATTATATATAATACAGCAACCGGAAAAATGTGAGGTGATATCAGCTTCACTAGGGCCGGACGCAGCAACAGACACAGAGTTCAGCGGTACTCCCGGAGGAGGTAAGCCGATAAAAGGACTCGGGTTGCCCGTCGAACCAGGGCCCGGAGGGGACAGATTGGGCCGGCAGCCAGTTCACATACAGCAGCAGGGCCACACAGAGACTGCGTACAATAAGAGTCGAAGACCCCGGAAGGGTCAAAGTAACTCAGAGTTCCCATACAGACTCCGGTGACAGGACTGGTTGTAAATCCCTTTATGTTGAAGTAAACTGGTTAAATGTTTCAGTGCCTCAGTCTTTCATTTGGACAATAGCCATCTATCCACGATCGGGATCATCACCGCTGGGAGAACATGCTGCTGATCGAGTAAGTGCCTGTTCCCTCACGATACCCTTACATTGTGCATTTCCTGAGGCCACAGCACCGGGTCAGGCCACCCGTGACATCCCCCTCAAGAGACAGACCCCATTGGTCCGGTGCTGGGTACCCCGGTCTCCTGGGCATCACAATAGCATTAATTATGGCACAGAGGAACAGGAGCCCTCCATACTGGAGCTGTCTGGGGTGCTACATGTAGGTGCTATATATACAGCCAAGGATAGCATTAATTATAGGACAGAGGAGCAGGAGCCCTCCATACTGGAGCTGTCTGGGGGGCTGCATGCAGGTGCTATATATACAGCCAAGGATAGCATTAATTATGGCACACAGGAACAGGAGCCCTCCATACTGGAGCTGTCTGGGGGGCTGCATGCAGGTGCTATATATACAGCCAAGGATAGCATTAATTATGGCACAGAGGAGCAGGAGCCCTCCATACTAGAGCTGTCTGGGGTGCTACATGCAGGTGCTATATATACAGCCAAGGATAGTATTAATTATGGCACAGAGGAGCATGAGCCTTCCATACTGGAGCTGTCTGGTGTGCTGCATGCAGGTGCTATATATACAGCCAAGGATAGCAATAATTATGGCACAGAGGAGCAGGAGCCCTCCATACTGGAGCTGTCTGGAGGGCTGCATGCAGGTGCTATATATACAGCTAAGGATAGCAATAATTATGGCACACAGGAACAGGAGCCCTCCATACTGGAGCTGTCTGGGGGGCTGCATGCAGGTGCTATATATACAGCTAAGGATAGCATTAATTATGGCACAGAGGAACAGGAGCCCTCCATACTGGAGCTGTCTGGGGTGCTACATGCAGGTGCTATATATACAGCCAAGGATAGCATTAATTATGGCACAGAGGAGCAGGAGCCCTCCATACTGGAGCTGTCTGGGGTGCTGCATGCAGGTGCTATATATACAGCTAAGGATAGCATTAATTATGGCACACAGGAACAGGAGCCCTCCATACTGGAGCTGTCTGGGGGGCTGCATGCAGGTGCTATATATACAGCTAAGGATAGCATTAATTATGGCACAGAGGAACAGGAGCCCTCCATACTGGAGCTGTCTGGGGTGCTACATGCAGGTGCTATATATACAGCCAAGGATAGCATTAATTATGGCACAGAGGAGCAGGAGCCCTCCATACTGGAGCTGTCTGGGGTGCTACATGCAGGTGCTATATATACAGCCAAGGATACCATTAATGATGGCACAGAGGAACAGGAGCCCTCCATACTGGAGCTGTCTGGGGTGCTACATGCAGGTGCTATATATACAGCCAAGGATAGCATTAATTATGGCACAGAGGAACAGGAGCCCTCCATACTGGAGCTGTCTGGGGTGCTACATGCAGGTGCTATATATACAGCCAAGGATAGCATTAAATATGGCACAGAGGAACAGGAGCCCTCCATACTGGAGCTGTCTGGGGTGCTACATGCAGGTGCTATATATACAGCCAAGGATAGCATTAATTATGGCACAGAGGAACAGGAGCCCTCCATACTGGAGCTGTCTGGGGTGCTACATGCAGGTGTCATATATACAGCCAAGGATAGCATTAATTATGGCACAGAGGAGCAGGAGCCCTCCATACTGGAGCTGTCTGGGGTGCTACATGCAGGTGCTATATATACAGCCAAGGATAGTATTAATTATGGCACAGAGGAACAGGAGCCCTCCATACTGGAGCTGTCTGGGGTGCTGCATGCAGGTGCTATATATACAGCCAAGGATAGCATTAATTATAGCACAGAGGAACAGGAGCCCTCCATACTGGAGCTGTCTGGGGTGCTACATGCAGGTGTTATATATACAGCCAAGGATAGTATTAATTATGGCACAGAGGAACAGGAGCCCTCCATACTGGAGCTGTCTGGGGTGCTGCATGCAGGTGCTATATATACAGCCAAGGATAGCATTAATTATGGCACAGAGGAACAGGAGCCCTCCACACTGGAGCTGTCTGGGGTGCTGCATGCAGGTGCTATATATACAGCCAAGGATAGCATTAATTATAGCACAGAGGAACAGGAGCCCTCCATACTGGAGCTGTCTGGGGTGCTGCATGCAGGTGCTATATATACAGCCAGGGATAGCATTAATTATGGCACAGAGGAACAGGAGCCCTCCATACTGGAGCTGTCTGGGGTGCTACATGCAGGTGCTATATATACAGCCAAGGATAGCATTAATTATGGCACAGAGGAACAGGAGCCCTCCATACTGGAGCTGTCTGGTGTGCTGCATGCAGGTGCTATAAATACAGCCAAGGATAGCAATAATTATGGCACAGAGGAGCAGGAGCCCTCCATACTGGAGCTGTCTGGAGGGCTGCATGCAGGTGCTATATATACAGCTAAGGATAGCAATAATTATGGCACACAGGAACAGGAGCCCTCCATACTGGAGCTGTCTGGGGGGCTGCATGCAGGTGCTATATATACAGCTAAGGATAGCATTAATTATGGCACAGAGGAGCAGGAGCCCTCCATACTGGAGCTGTCTGGGGTGCTGCATGCAGGTGCTATATATACAGCTAAGGATGGCAATAATTATGGCACACAGGAACAGGAGCCCTCCATACTGGAGCTGTCTGGGGGGCTGCATGCAGGTGCTATATATACAGCTAAGGATAGCATTAATTATGGCACAGAGGAACAGGAGCCCTCCATACTGGAGCTGTCTGGGGTGCTACATGCAGGTGCTATATATACAGCCAAGGATAGCATTAATTATGGCACAGAGGAACAGGAGCCCTCCATACTGCAGCTGTCTGGGGTGCTGCATGCAGGTGCTATATATACAGCCAAGGATAGCATTAATTATGGCACAGAGGAACAGGAGCCCTCCATACTGGAGCTGTCTGGGGTGCTGCATGCAGGTGCTATATATACAGCCAAGGATAGCATTAATTATGGCACAGAGGAACAGGAGCCCTCCATACTGGTGCTGTCTGGGGTGCTGCATGCAGGTGCTATATATACAGCCAAGGATAGTATTAATTATGGCACAGAGGAACAGGAGCCCTCCATTCTGGAGCTGTCTGGGGTGCTACATGCAGGTGCTATATATACAGCCAAGGATAGCATTAATTATGGCACAGAGGAACAGGAGCCCTCCATACTGGAGCTGTCTGGGGGGCTACATTCAGGTGCTATATATACGGCCAAGGATAGCATTAATTATGGCACAGAGGAGCAGGAGCCCTCTATACTGGAGCTGTCTGGGGTGCTACATGCAGGTGCTATATATACAGCCAAGGATAGCATTAATGATGGCACAGAGGAACAGGAGCCCTCCATACTGGAGCTGTCTGGGGTGCTACATGCAGGTGCTATATATACAGCCAAGGATAGCATTAATTATGGCACAGAGGAACAGGAGCCCTCCATACTGGAGCTGTCTGGGGTGCTACATGCAGGTGCTATATATACAGCCAAGGATAGCATTAATTATAGCACAGAGGAACAGGAGCCCTCCATACTGGAGCTGTCTGGGGTGCTGCATGCAGGTGCTATATATACAGCCAAGGATAGCATTAATTATGGCACAGAGGAACAGGAGCCCTCCATACTGGAGCTGTCTGGGGTGCTACATGCAGGTGCTATATATACAGCCAAGGATAGCATTAATTATAGCACAGAGGAACAGGAGCCCTCCATACTGGAGCTGTCTGGGGTGCTACATGCAGGTGCTATATATACAGCCAAGGATAGCATTAATGATGGCACAGAGGAACAGGAGCCCTCCATACTGGAGCTGTCTGGGGTGCTGCATGCAGGTGCTATATATACAGAAAAGGATCGTATTAATTATAGCAGAGAGGAACAGGAGCCCTCCATACTGGAGCTGTCTGGGGTGCTACATGCAGGTGCTATATATACAGCCAAGGATAGCATTAATTATGGCACAGAGGAACAGGAGCCCTCCATACTGGAGCTGTCTGGGGTGCTACATGCAGGTGCTATATATACAGCCAAGGATAGCATTAATGATGGCACAGAGGAACAGGAGCCCTCCATACTGGAGCTGTCTGGGGTGCTACATGCAGGTGTCATATATACAGCCAAGGATAGCATTAATTATGGCACAGAGGAGCAGGAGCCCTCCATACTGGAGCTGTCTGGGGTGCTGCATGCAGGTGCTATATATACAGCCAAGGATAGCATTAATTATAGCACAGAGGAACAGGAGCCCTCCATACTGGAGCTGTCTGGGGTGCTACATGCAGGTGTTATATATACAGCCAAGGATAGTATTAATTATGGCACAGAGGAGCAGGAGCCCTCCATACTGGAGCTGTCTGGGGTGCTGCATGCAGGTGCTATATATACAGCCAGGGATAGCATTAATTATGGCACAGAGGAACAGGAGCCCTCCATTCTGGAGCTGTCTGGGGTGCTACATGCAGGTGCTATATATACAGCCAAGGATAGCATTAATTATGGCACAGAGGAACAGGAGCCCTCCATACTGGAGCTGTCTGGGGGGCTACATTCAGGTGCTATATATACGGCCAAGGATAGCATTAATTATGGCACAGAGGAGCAGGAGCCCTCTATACTGGAGCTGTCTGGGGTGCTACATGCAGGTGCTATATATACAGCCAAGGATAGCATTAATGATGGCACAGAGGAACAGGAGCCCTCCATACTGGAGCTGTCTGGGGTGCTACATGCAGGTGCTATATATACAGCCAAGGATAGCATTAATTATGGCACAGAGGAACAGGAGCCCTCCATACTGGAGCTGTCTGGGGTGCTACATGCAGGTGCTATAAATACAGCCAAGGATAGCATTAATTATGGCACAGAGGAACAGGAGCCCTCCATACTGGAGCTGTCTGGGGTGCTACATGCAGGTGCTATATATACAGCCAAGGATAGCATTAATTATAGCACAGAGGAACAGGAGCCCTCCATACTGGAGCTGTCTGGGGTGCTGCATGCAGGTGCTATATATACAGCCAAGGATAGCATTAATTATAGCACAGAGGAACAGGAGCCCTCCATACTGGAGCTGTCTGGGGTGCTACATGCAGGTGCTATATATACAGCCAAGGATAGTATTAATTATGGCACAGAGGAGCAGGAGCCCTCCATACTGGAGCTGTCTGGGGTGCTACATGCAGGTGCTATATATACAGCCAAGGATAGCATTAATTATGGCACAGAGGAGCAGGAGCCCTCCATACTGGAGCTGTCTGGGGTGCTGCATGCAGGTGCTATATATACAGCCAAGGATAGCATTAATTATGGCACAGAGGAGCAGGAGCCCTCCATGCTGGAGCTGTCTGGGGTGCTACATGCAGGTGCTATATATACAGCCAAGGATAGCATTAATTATGGCACAGAGGAGCAGGAGCCCTCCATACTGGAGCTGTCTGGGGTGCTGCATGCAGGTGCTATATATACAGCCAAGGATAGTATTAATTATAGCACAGAGGAACAGGAGCCCTCCATACTGGAGCTGTCTGGGGTGCTGCATGCAGGTGCTATAGATACAGCCAAGGATAGTATTAATTATGGCACAGAGGAACAGGAGCCCTCCATACTGGATCTGTCTGGGGTGCTGCATGCAGGTGCTATATATACAGCCAAGGATAGCATTAATTATGGCACAGAGGAGCAGGAGCCCTCCATACTGGAGCTGTCTGGGGTGCTGCATGCAGGTGCTATATATACAGCCAAGGATAGCATTAATTATGGCACAGAGGAGCAGGAGCCCTCCATGCTGGAGCTGTCTGGGGTGCTACATGCAGGTGCTATATATACAGCCAAGGATAGCATTAATTATGGCACAGAGGAGCAGGAGCCCTCCATACTGGAGCTGTCTGGGGTGCTGCATGCAGGTGCTATATATACAGCCAAGGATAGTATTAATTATAGCACAGAGGAACAGGAGCCCTCCATACTGGAGCTGTCTGGGGTGCTGCATGCAGGTGCTATAGATACAGCCAAGGATAGTATTAATTATGGCACAGAGGAACAGGAGCCCTCCATACTGGATCTGTCTGGGGTGCTGCATGCAGGTGCTATATATACAGCCAAGGATAGCATTAATTATGGCACAGAGGAGCAGGAGCCCTCCATACTGGAGCTGTCTGGGGTGCTGCATGCAGGTGCTATATATACAGCCAAGGATAGCATTAATTATGGCACAGAGGAGCAGGAGCCCTCCATGCTGGAGCTGTCTGGGGTGCTACATGCAGGTGCTATATATACAGCCAAGGATAGCATTAATTATGGCACAGAGGAGCAGGAGCCCTCCATACTGGAGCTGTCTGGGGTGCTGCATGCAGGTGCTATATATACAGCCAAGGATAGTATTAATTATAGCACAGAGGAACAGGAGCCCTCCATACTGGAGCTGTCTGGGGTGCTGCATGCAGGTGCTATAGATACAGCCAAGGATAGCATTAATTATGGCACAGAGGAGCAGGAGCCCTCCATACTGGAGCTGTCTGGGGTGCTGCATGCAGGTGCTATATATACAGCCAAGGATAGTATTAATTATGGCACAGAGGAACAGGAGCCCTCCATACTGGATCTGTCTGGGGTGCTGCATGCAGGTGCTATATATACAGCCAAGGATAGCATTAATTATGGCACAGAGGAGCAGGAGCCCTCCATACTGGAGCTGTCTGGGGTGCTACATGCAAGTGCTATATATACAGCCAAGGATAGCATTAATTATGGCACAGAGGAGCAGGAGCCCTCCATACTGGAGCTGTCTGGGGTGCTACATGCAGGTGCTATATATACAGCCAAGGATAGCATTAATTATGGCACAGAGGAACAGGAGCCCTCCATACTGGATCTGTCTGGGGTGCTGCATGCAGGTGCTATATATACAGCCAAGGATAGCATTAATGATGGCACAGAGGAACAGGAGCCCTCCATACTGGAGCTGTCTGGGGTGCTGCATGCAGGTGCTATATATACAGCCAAGGATAGCATTAATTATGGCACAGAGGAGCAGGAGCCCTCCATACTGGAGCTGTCTGGGGTGCTGCATGCAGGTGCTATATATACAGCCAAGGATAGCATTAATTATGGCACAGAGGAGCAGGAGCCCTCCATACTGGAGCTGTCTGGGGTGCTGCATGCAGGTGCTATATATACAGCCAAGGATAGCATTAATTATGGCACAGAGGAGCAGGAGCCCTCCATACTGGAGCTGTCTGGGGTGCTGCATGCAGGTGCTATATATACAGCCAAGGATAGCATTAATTATGGCACAGAGGAGCAGGAGCCCTCCATACTGGAGCTGTCTGGGGTGCTGCATGCAGGTGCTATATATACAGCCAAGGATAGCATTAATTATGGCACAGAGGAGCAGGAGCCCTCCATACTGGAGCTGTCTGGGGTGCTACATGCAAGCGCTATATATACAGCCAAGGATAGCATTAATTATGGCACAGAGGAACAGGAGCCCTCCATACTGGATCTGTCTGGGGTGCTGCATGCAGGTGCTATATATACAGCCAAGGATAGCATTAATTATGGCACAGAGGAGCAGGAGCCCTCCATACTGGAGCTGTCTGGGGTGCTGCATGCAGGTGCTATATATACAGCCAAGGATAGCATTAATTATGGCACAGAGGAACAGGAGCCCTCCATACTGGAGCTGTCTGGGGTGCTGCATGCAGGTGCTATATATACAGCCAAGGATAGCATTAATTATGGCACAGAGGAGCAGGAGCCCTCCATACTGGAGCTGTCTGGGGTGCTGCATGCAGGTGCTATATATACAGCCAAGGATAGCATTAATTATGGCACAGAGGAGCAGGAGCCCTCCATACTGGAGCTGTCTGGAGTGCTACATGCAGGTGCTATATATACAGCCAAGGATAGCATTAATTATGGCACAGAGGAGCAGGAGCCCTCCATACTGGAGCTGTCTGGAGTGCTACATGCAGGTGCTATATATACAGCCAAGGATAGCATTAATTATGGCACAGAGGAACAGGAGCCCTCCATACTGGAGCTGTCTGGAGTGCTACATGCAGGTGCTATATATACAGCCAAGGATAGCATTAATTATGGCACAGAGGAACAGGAGCCTTCCGTACTGGAGCTGTCTGGGGTGCTGCATGCAGGTGCTATATATACAGCCAAGGATAGCATTAATTATGGCACAGAGGAACAGGAGCCCTCCATACTGGATCTGTCTGGGGTGCTGCATGCAGGTGCTATATATACAGCCAAGGATAGCATTAATTATGGCACAGAGGAGCAGGAGCCCTCCATACTGGAGCTGTCTGGGGTGCTGCATGCAGGTGCTATATATACAGCCAAGGATAGCATTAATTATGGCACAGAGGAGCAGGAGCCCTCCATACTGGAGCTGTCTGGAGTGCTACATGCAGGTGCTATATATACAGCCAAGGATAGCATTAATTATGGCACAGAGGAGCAGGAGCCCTCCAAACTGGAGCTGTCTGGGGTGCTGCATGCAGGTGCTATATATACAGCCAAGGATAGCATTAATTATGGCACAGAGGAGCAGGAGCCCTCCATACTGGAGCTGTCTGGAGTGCTGCATGCAGGTGCTATATATACAGCCAAGGATAGCATTAATTATGGCACAGAGGAACAGGAGCCTTCCGTACTGGAGCTGTCTGGAGTGCTACATGCAGGTGCTATATATACAGCCAAGGATAGCATTAATTATGGCACAGAGGAACAGGAGCCTTCCGTACTGGAGCTGTCTGGGGTGCTGCATGCAGGTGCTATATATACAGCCAAGGATAGCATTAATTATGGCACAGAGGAACAGGAGCCCTCCATACTGGATCTGTCTGGGGTGCTGCATGCAGGTGCTATATATACAGCCAAGGATAGCATTAATTATGGCACAGAGGAGCAGGAGCCCTCCATACTGGAGCTGTCTGGGGTGCTGCATGCAGGTGCTATATATACAGCCAAGGATAGCATTAATTATGGCACAGAGGAACAGGAGCCTTCCGTACTGGAGCTGTCTGGGGTGCTGCATGCAGGTGCTATATATACAGCCAAGGATAGCATTAATTATGGCACAGAGGAACAGGAGCCCTCCATACTGGAGCTGTCTGGGGTGCTGCATGCAGGTGCTATATATACAGCCAAGGATAGCATTAATTATGGCACAGAGGAACAGGAGCCCTCCATACTGGATCTGTCTGGGGTGCTACATGCAGGTGCTATATATACAGCCAAGGATAGCATTAATTATGGCACAGAGGAGCAGGAGCCCTCCATACTGGATCTGTCTGGGGTGCTGCATGCAGGTGCTATATATACAGCCAAGGATAGCATTAATTATGGCACAGAGGAGCAGGAGCCCTCCATACTGGAGCTGTCTGGGGTGCTACATGCAGGTGCTATATATACAGCCAAGGATAGCATTAATTATGGCACAGAGGAACAGGAGCCTTCCATACTGGAGCTGTCTGGAGTGCTACATGCAGGTGCTATATATACAGCCAAGGATAGCATTAATTATGGCACAGAGGAGCAGGAGCCCTCCATACTGGAGCTGTCTGGGGTGCTGCATGCAGGTGCTATATATACAGCCAAGGATAGCATTAATTATGGCACAGAGGAACAGGAGCCTTCCGTACTGGAGCTGTCTGGAGTGCTACATGCAGGTGCTATATATACAGCCAAGGATAGCATTAATTATGGCACAGAGGAACAGGAGCCCTCCATACTGGAGCTGTCTGGGGTGCTGCATGCAGGTGCTATATATACAGCCAAGGATAGCATTAATTATGGCACAGAGGAACAGGAGCCTTCCATACTGGAGCTGTCTGGAGTGCTACATGCAGGTGCTATATATACAGCCAAGGATAGCATTAATTATGGCACAGAGGAACAGGAGCCCTCCATACTGGAGCTGTCTGGGGTGCTGCATGCAGGTGCTATATATACAGCCAAGGATAGCATTAATTATGGCACAGAGGAACAGGAGCCTTCCATACTGGAGCTGTCTGGGGTGCTGCATGCAGGTGCTATATATACAGCCAAGGATAGCATTAATTATGGCACAGAGTAGCAGGAGCCCTCCATACTGGGGCTGTCTGGGGTGCTGCATGCAGGTGCTATATATACAGCCAAGGATAGCATTAACTATGGCACAGAGGAACAGGAGCTCTCCATACTGGAGCTGTCTGGGGTGCTGCATGCTGGTGCTATATATACAGCCAAGGATAGCATTAATTATGGCACAGAGGAACAGGAGCCTTCCGTACTGGAGCTGTCTGGAGTGCTACATGCAGGTGCTATATATACAGCCAAGGATAGCATTAATTATGGCACAGAGGAGCAGGAGCCCTCCATACTGGAGCTGTCTGGGGTGCTGCATGCAGGTGCTATATATACAGCCAAGGATAGCATTAATTATGGCACAGAGGAACAGGAGCCTTCCATACTGGAGCTGTCTGGAGTGCTACATGCAGGTGCTATATATACAGCCAAGGATAGCATTAATTATGGCACAGAGGAACAGGAGCCCTCCATACTGGAGCTGTCTGGGGTGCTGCATGCAGGTGCTATATATACAGCCAAGGATAGCATTAATTATGGCACAGAGGAGCAGGAGCCCTCCATACTGGAGCTGTCTGGGGTGCTGCATGCTGGTGTTATATATACAGCCAAGGATAGTATTAATTATGGCACAGAGGAACAGGAGCCCTCCATACTGGATCTGTCTGGGGTGCTACATGCAGGTGCTATATATACAGCCAAGGATAGTATTAATTATAGCACAGAGGAACAGGAGCCCTCCATACTGGATCTGTCTGGGGTGCTACATGCAGGTGCTATATATACAGCCAAGGATAGTATTAATTATAGCACAGAGGAACAGGAGCCCTCCATACTGGATCTGTCTGGGGTGCTACATGCAGGTGCTATATATACAGCCAAGGATAGCATTAATTATGGCACAGAGGAACAGGAGCCCTCCATACTGGAGCTGTCTGGGGTGCTGCATGCAGGTGCTATATATACAGCCAAGGATAGCATTAATTATGGCACAGAGGAACAGGAGCCTTCCATACTGGAGCTGTCTGGAGTGCTACATGCAGGTGCTATATATACAGCCAAGGATAGCATTAATTATGGCACAGAGGAACAGGAGCCCTCCATACTGGAGCTGTCTGGGGTGCTACATGCAGGTGCTATATATACAGCCAAGGATAGCATTAATTATGGCACAGAGGAACAGGAGCCTTCCATACTGGAGCTGTCTGGGGTGCTGCATGCAGGTGCTATATATACAGCCAAGGATAGCATTAATTATGGCACAGAGGAACAGGAGCTCTCCATACTGGAGCTGTCTGGGGTGCTGCATGCTGGTGCTATATATACAGCCAAGGATAGCATTAATTATGGCACAGAGGAACAGGAGCCTTCCATACTGGAGCTGTCTGGGGTGCTGCATGCAGGTGCTATATATACAGCCAAGGATAGCATTAATTATGGCACAGAGGAACAGGAGCTCTCCATACTGGAGCTGTCTGGGGTGCTGCATGCAGGTGCTATATATACAGCCAAGGATAGCATTAATTATGGCACAGAGTAGCAGGAGCCCTCCATACTGGGGCTGTCTGGGGTGCTGCATGCAGGTGCTATATATACAGCCAAGGATAGCATTAACTATGGCACAGAGGAGCAGGAGCCCTCCATACTGGATCTGTCTGGGGTGCTACATGCAGGTGCTATATATACAGCCAAGGATAGCATTAATTGTGGCACAGAGGAACAGGAGCCCTCCATACTGGAGCTGTCTGGGGTGCTACATGCAGGTGCTATATATACAGCCAAGGATAGCATTAATTATGGCACAGAGGAACAGGAGCCCTCCATACTGGAGCTGTCTGGGGTGCTACATGCAGGTGCTATATATACAGCCAAGGATAGCATTAATTATGGCACAGAGGAGCAGGAGCCCTCCATACTGGAGCTGTCTGGGGTGCTGCATGCAGGTGCTATATATACAGCCAAGGATAGCATTAATTATAGCACAGAGGAACAGGAGCCCTCCATACTGGAGCTGTGTGGAGTGCTACATGCAGGTGCTATATATACAGCCAAGGATAGCATTAATTATAGCACAGAGGAGCAGGAGCCCTCCATACTGGAGCTGTCTGGGGTGCTGCATGCAGGTGCTATATATACAGCCAAGGATAGCATTAATTATAGCACAGAGGAACAGGAGCCTTCCATACTGGAGCTGTGTGGAGTGCTACATGCAGGTGCTATATATACAGCCAAGGATAGCATTAATTATAGCACAGAGGAGCAGGAGCCCTCCATACTGGAGCTGTCTGGGGTGCTACATGTAGGTGCTATATATACAGCCAAGGATAGCATTAATTATGGCACAGAGGAACAGGAGCCTTCCATACTGGAGCTGTGTGGAGTGCTACATGCAGGTGCTATATATACAGCCAAGGATAGCATTAATTATAGCACAGAGGAGCAGGAGCCCTCCATACTGGAGCTGTCTGGGGTGCTACATGCAGGTGCTATATATACAGCCAAGGATAGCATTAATTATAGCACAGAGGAACAGGAGCCTTCCATACTGGAGCTGTGTGGAGTGCTACATGCAGGTGCTATATATACAGGCACAGAGGAACAGGAGCCTTCCATACTGGAGCTGTGTGGAGTGCTACATGCAGGTGCTATATATACAGCCAAGGATAGCATTAATTATAGCACAGAGGAGCAGGAGCCCTCCATACTGGAGCTGTCTGGGGTGCTACATGCAGGTGCTATATATACAGCCAAGGATAGCATTAATTATAGCACAGAGGAGCAGGAGCCCTCCATACTGGAGCTGTCTGGGGTGCTGCATGTAGGTGCTATATATACAGCCAAGGATAGTATTAATTATGGCACAGAGGAGCAGGAGCCCTCCATACTGGAGCTGTCTGGGGTGCTGCATGCAGGTGCTATATCTACAGCCAAGGATAGCATTAATTATGGCACAGAGGAACAGGAACCCTCCATACTGGAGCTGTCTGGGGTGCTGCATGCAGGTGCTATATATACAGCCAAGGATAGCATTAATTATCGCACAGAGGAGCAGGAGCCCTCCATACTGGAGCTGTCTGGGGTGCTACATGCAGGTGCTATATATACAGCCAAGGATAGCATTAACTATGGCACAGAGGAACAGGAGCCCTCCATACTGGAGCTGTCTGGGGTGCTACATGCAGGTGTTATATATACAGCCAAGGATAGCATTAATTATGGCACAGAGGAGCAGGAGCCCTCCATACTGGATCTGTCTGGGGTGCTGCATGCAGGTGCTATATATACAGCCAAGGATAGCATTAATTATGGCACAGAGGAGCAGGAGCCCTCCATACTGGATCTGTCTGGGGTGCTACATGCAGGTGCTATATACAGCCAAGGATAGCATTAATTATGGCACAGAGGAACAGGAGCCCTCCATACTGGAGCTGTCTGGGGTGCTACATGCAGGTGCTATATATACAGCCAAGGATAGCAATAATTATGGCACAGAGGAGCAGGAGCCCTCCATACTGGAGCTGTCTGGGGTGCTGCATGCAGGTGCTATATATACAGCCAAGGATAGCATTAATTATGGCACAGAGGAACAGGAGCCCTCCATACTGGAGCTGTCTGGGGTGCTGCATGCAGGTGCTATATATACAGCCAAGGATAGCATTAATTATGGCACAGAGTAGCAGGAGCCCTCCATACTGGGGCTGTCTGGGGTGCTACATGCAGGTGCTATATATACGGCCAAGGATAGCATTAATTATGGCACAGAGCAGCAGGAGCCCTCCATACTGGATCTGTCTGGGGTGCTACATGCAGGTGCTATATATACAGCCAAGGATAGCATTAATTATGGCACAGAGGAGCAGGAGCCCTCCATACTGGAGCTGTCTGGGGTGCTACATGCAGGTGCTATATATACAGCCAAGGATAGCATTAATTATGGCACAGAGGAACAGGAGCCCTCCATACTGGAGCTGTCTGGGGTGCTGCATGCAGGTGCTATATATACAGCCAAGGATAGTATTAATTATGGCACAGAGGAACAGGAGCCCTCCATACTGGAGCTGTCTGGGGTGCTACATGCAGGTGCTATATATACAGCCAAGGATAGCATTAATTATGGCACAGAGGAACAGGAGCCCTCCATACTGGAGCTGTCTGGGGTGCTGCATGCAGGTGCTATATATACAGCCAAGGATAGTATTAATTATGGCACAGAGGAACAGGAGCCCTCCATACTGGAGCTGTCTGGAGGGCTGCATGCAGGTGCTATATATACAGCCAAGGATAGCATTAATTATGGCACAGAGGAGCAGGAGCCCTCCATACTGGAGCTGTCTGGGGTGCTACATGCAGGTGCTATATATACAGCCAAGGATAGTATTAATTATGGCACAGAGGAGCAGGAGCCCTCCATACTGGAGCTGTCTGGGGTGCTGCATGCAGGTGCTATATATACAGCCAAGGATAGCATTAATTATGGCACAGAGGAACAGGAGCCCTCCATACTGGAGCTGTCTGGGGTGCTACATGCAGGTGCTATATATACAGCCAAGGATAGTATTAATTATGGCACAGAGGAACAGGAGCCCTCCATACTGGAGCTGTCTGGGGGGCTGCATGCAGGTGCTATATATACAGCCAAAGGATAGTATTAATTATGGCACAGAGGAACAGGAGCCCTCCATACTGGAGCTGTCTGGGGTGCTACATGCAGGTGCTATATATACAGCCAAAGGATAGTATTAATTATGGCACAGAGGAACAGGAGCCCTCCATACTGGAGCTGTCTGGGGGGCTGCATGCAGGTGCTATATATACAGCCAAAGGATAGTATTAATTATGGCACAGAGGAACAGGAGCCCTCCATACTGGAGCTGTCTGGGGTGCTACATGCAGGTGCTATATATACAGCCAAGGATAGCATTAATTATAGCACAGAGGAACAGGAGCCCTCCATACTGGAGCTGTCTGGGGTGCTGCATGCAGGTGCTATATATACAGCCAAGGATAGCATTAATTATGGCACAGAGTAGCAGGAGCCCTCCATACTGGGGCTGTCTGGGGTGCTACATGCAGGTGCTATATATACAGCCAAGGATAGCATTAATTATGGCACAGAGCAGCAGGAGCCCTCCATACTGGAGCTGTCTGGGGTGCTGCATGCAGGTGCTATATATACAGCCAAGGATAGCATTAATTATGGCACAGAGGAGCAGGAGCCCTCCATACTGGAGCTGTCTGGGGTGCTACATGCAGGTGCTATATATACAGCCAAGGATAGCATTAATTATGGCACAGAGGAACAGCAGCCCTCCATACTGGAGCTGTCTGGGGTGCTGCATGCAGGTGCTATATATACAGCCAAGGATAGTATTAATTATGGCACAGAGGAACAGGAGCCCTCCATACTGGAGCTGTCTGGGGTGCTACATGCAGGTGCTATATATACAGCCAAGGATAGCATTAATTATAGCACAGAGGAACAGGAGCCCTCCATACTGGAGCTGTCTGGGGTGCTACATGCAGGTGCTATATATACAGCCAAGGATAGCATTAATTATGGCACAGAGGAACAGGAGCCCTCCATACTGGAGCTGTCTGGGGTGCTACATGCAGGTGCTATATATACAGCCAAGGATAGCATTAATTATGGCACAGAGGAACAGGAGCCCTCCATACTGGAGCTGTCTGGGGTGCTACATGCAGGTGCTATATATACAGCCAAGGATAGTATTAATTATGGCACAGAGGAACAGGAGCCCTCCATACTGGAGCTGTCTGGGGTGCTGCATGCAGGTGCTATATATACAGCCAAGGATAGCATTAATTATGGCACAGAGGAACAGGAGCCCTCCATACTGGAGCTGTCTGGGGTGCTACATGCTGGTGCTATATATACAGCCAAGGATAGCATTAATTATAGCACAGAGGAACAGGAGCCCTCCATACTGGAGCTGTCTGGGGTGCTGCATGCAGGTGCTATATATACAGCCAAGGATAGCATTAATTATGGCACAGAGGAACAGGAGCCCTCCATACTGGAGCTGTCTGGGGTGCTACATGCAGGTGCTATATATACAGCCAAAGGATAGTATTAATTATGGCACAGAGGAACAGGAGCCCTCCATACTGGAGCTGTCTGGGGTGCTACATGCAGGTGTTATATATACAGCAAAGGATAGCATTAATTATGGCACAGAGGAGCAGGAGCCCTCCATACTGGAGCTGTCTGGGGTGCTACATGCAGGTGTAATATATACAGCCAAGGATAGCATTAATTATGGCACAGAGGAACAGGAGCCCTCCATACTGGATCTGTCTGGGGTGCTACATGCAGGTGCTATATATACAGCCAAGGATAGCATTAATTATGGCACAGAGGAGCAGGAGCCCTCCATACTGGAGCTGTCTGGGGTGCTGCATGCAGGTGCTATATATACAGCCAAGGATAGTATTAATTATGGCACAGAGGAACAGGAGCCCTCCATACTGGAGCTGTCTGGGGTGCTACATGCAGGTGCTATATATACAGCCAAGGATAGCATTAATTATGGCACAGAGGAGCAGGAGCCCTCCATACTGGAGCTGTCTGGGGTGCTGCATGCAGGTGCTATATATACAGCCAAGGATAGCATTAACTATGGCACAGAGGAGCAGGAGCCCTCCATACTGGAGCTGTCTGGGGTGCTGCATGCAGGTGCTATATATACAGCCAAAGGATAGTATTAATTATGGCAAAGAGGAACAGGAGCCCTCCATACTGGGGCTGTCTGGGGTGCTACATGCAGGTGCTATATATACAGCCAAGGATAGCATTAATTATGGCACAGAGGAACAGGAGCCCTCCATACTGGAGCTGTCTGGGGTGCTGCATGCAGGTGCTATATATACAGCCAAGGATAGCATTAATTATGGCACAGAGGAACAGGAGCCCTCCATACTGGAGCTGTCTGGGGTGCTGCATGCAGGTGCTATATATACAGCCAAGGATAGCATTAATTATGGCACAGAGGAGCAGGAGCCCTCCATACTGGAGCTGTCTGGGGTGCTGCATGCAGGTGCTATATATACAGCCAAGGATAGCATTAATTATGGCACAGAGGAGCAGGAGCCCTCCATACTGGAGCTGTCTGGGGTGCTACATGCAGGTGCTATATATACAGCCAAGGATAGCAATAATTATGGCACAGAGGAGCAGGAGCCCTCCATACTGGAGCTGTCTGGGGTGCTGCATGCAGGTGCTATATATACAGCCAAGGATAGCATTAATTATGGCACAGAGGAACAGGAGCCCTCCATACTGGAGCTGTCTGGGGTGCTACATGCAGGTGCTATATATACAGCCAAGGATAGCATTAATTATGGCACAGAGGAGCAGGAGCCCTCCATACTGGAGCTGTCTGGGGTGCTACATGCAGGTGCTATATATACAGCCAAGGATAGCATTAATTATGGCACAGAGGAGCAGGAGCCCTCCGTACTGAAGCTGTCTGGGGTGCTGCATGCAGGTGCTATATATACAGCCAAGGATAGCATTAATTATGGCACAGAGGAGCAGGAGCCCTCCATACTGGGGCTGTCTGAGGTGCTGAATGCAGGTGCTATATATACAGCCAAGGATAGCATTAATTATGGCACAGAGGAACAGGAGCCCTCCATACTGGAGCTGTCTGGGGTGCTGAATGCAGGTGCTATATATACAGCCAAGGATAGCATTAATTATGGCACAGAGGAACAGGAGCCCTCCATACTGGAGCTGTCTGGGGTGCTGAATGCAGGTGCTATATATACAGCCAAGGATAGCATTAATTATGGCACAGAGGAACAGGAGCCCTCCATACTGGAGCTGTCTGGGGTGCTACATGTAGGTGCTATATATACAGCCAAGGATAGCATTAATTATAGCACAGAGGAACAGGAGCCCTCCATACTGGAGCTGTCTGGGGTGCTACATGCAGGTGCTATATATACAGCCAAGGATAGCATTAATTATGGCACAGAGGAGCAGGAGCCCTCCATACTGGAGCTGTCTGGGGTGCTACATGCAGGTGTTATATATACAGCCAAGGATAGCATTAATTATAGCACAGATGAACAGGAGCCCCCCATACTGGAGCTGTCTGGGTTGCTACATGCAGGTGTTATATATACAGCCAAGGATAGCATTAATTATGGCACAGAGGAGCAGGAGCCCTCCATACTGGATCTGTCTGGGGTGCTACATGCAGGTGTTATATATACAGCCAAGGATAGCATTAATTATGGCACAGAGGAGCAGGAGCCCTCCATACTGGAGCTGTCTGGGTTGCTACATGCAGGTGCTATATATACAGCCAAGGATAGCATTAATTATGGCACAGAGGAACAGGAGCCCTCCATACTGGATCTGTCTGGGGTGCTACATGCAGGTGCTATATATACAGCCAAGGATAGCATTAATTATGGCACAGAGGAGCAGGAGCCCTCCATACTGGAACTGTCTGGGGTGATGCATGCAGGTGCTATATATACAGCCAAGGATAGCATTAATTATGGCACAGAGGAGCAGGAGCCCTCCATACTGGAACTGTCTGGGGTGCTGCATGCAGGTGCTATATATACAGCCAAGGATAGCATTAATTATGGCACAGAGGAACAGGAGCCTTCCATACTGGATCTGTCTGGGGTGCTACATGCAGGTGCTATATATACAGCCAAGGATAGCATTAATTATGACACAGAGGAGCAGGAGCCCTCCATACTGGAACTGTCTGGGGTGCTGCATGCAGGTGCTATATATACAGCCAAGGATAGCATTAATGATGGCACAGAGGAACAGGAGCCCTCCATACTGGAACTGTCTGGGGTGCTGCATGCAGGTGCTATATATACAGCCAAGGATAGCATTAATGATAGCACAGAGGAACAGGAGCCCTCCATACTGGAGCTGTCTGGGGTGCTGCATGCAGGTGCTATATATACAGCCAAGGATAGTATTAATTATAGCACAGAGGAACAGGAGCCCTCCATACTGGAGCTGTCTGGGGTGCTACATGCAGGTGTTATATATACAGCCAAGGATAGCATTAATTATGGCACAGAGGAACAAGAGCCCTCAATACTGGGGCTGTCTGGGGTGCTGCATGCAGGTGCTATATATACAGCCAAGGATAGTATTAATTATGGCACAGAGGAACAGGAGCCCTCCATACTGGAGCTGTCTGGGGTGCTGCATGCAGGTGCTATATATACAGCCAAGGATAGTATTAATTATGGCACAGAGGAGCAGGAGCCCTCCATACTGGAGCTGTCTGGGGTGCTACATGCAGGTGTTATATATACAGCCAAGGATAGCATTAATTATGGCACAGAGGAACAGGAGCCCTCAATACTGGGGCTGTCTGGGGTGCTGCATGCAGGTGCTATATATACAGCCAAGGATAGCAATAATTATGGCACAGAGGAACAGGAGCCCTCCATACTGGAGCTGTCTGGGGTGCTACATGCAGGTGCTATATATACAGCCAAGGATAGCATTAATTATAGCACAGAGGAACAGGAGCCCTCCATACTGGAGCTGTCTGGGGTGCTACATGCAGGTGCTATATATACAGCCAAGGATAGCATTAATTATGGCACAGAGGAGCAGGAGCCCTCCATACTGGATCTGTCTGGGGTGCTACATGCAGGTGCTATATATACAGCCAAGGATAGCATTAATTATGGCACAGAGGAACAGGAGCCCTCCATACTGGAGCTGTCTGGGGTGCTGCATGCAGGTGCTATATATACAGCCAAGGATAGCATTAATTATGGCACAGAGGAGCAGGAGCCCTCCATACTGGAGCTGTCTGGGGTGCTGCATGCAGGTGCTATATATACAGCCAAGGATAGTATTAATTATGGCACAGAGGAACAGGAGCCCTCCATACTGGATCTGTCTGGGGTGCTGCATGCAGGTGCTATATACAGCCAAGGATAGCATTAATTATGGCACAGAGGAGCAGGAGCCCTCCATACTGGATCTGTCTGGGGTGTTACATGCAGGTGCTATATATACAGCCAAGGATAGGATTAATTATGGCACAGAGGAACAGGAGCCCTCCATACTGGGGCTGTCTGGGGTGCTGCATGCAGGTGCTATATATACAGCCAAGGATAGCAATAATTATGGCACAGAGGAACAGGAGCCCTCCATACTGGAGCTGTCTGGGGTGCTACATGCAGGTGCTATATATACAGCCAAGGATAGAATTAATTATAGCACAGAGGAACAGGAGCCCTCCATACTGGAGCTGTCTGGGGTGCTACATGCAGGTGCTATATATACAGCCAAGGATAGCATTAATTATGGCACAGAGGAGCAGGAGCCCTCCATACTGGAGCTGTCTGGGGTGCTACATGCAGGTGCTATATATACAGCCAAGGATAGCATTAATTATGGCACAGAGGAACAGGAGCCCTCCATACTGGAGCTGTCTGGGGTGCTACATGCAGGTGCTATATATACAGCCAAGGATAGCATTAATTATGGCACAGAGGAACAGGAGCCCTCCATACTGGAGCTGTCTGGGGTGCTGCATGCAGGTGCTATATATACAGCCAAGGATAGCATTAATTATGGCACAGAGGAGCAGGAGCCCTCCATACTGGAGCTGTCTGGGGTGCTACATGCAGGTGCTATATATACAGCCAAGGATAGCATTAATTATGGCACAGAGGAACAGGAGCCCTCCATACTGGAGCTGTCTGGGGTGCTGCATGCAGGTGCTATATATACAGCCAAGGATAGCATTAATTATGGCACAGAGGAACAGGAGCCCTCCATACTGGAGCTGTCTGGGGTGCTGCATGCAGGTGCTATATATACAGCCAAGGATAGCATTAATTATGGCACAGAGGAGCAGGAGCCCTCCATACTGGATCTGTCTGGGGTGCTGCATGCAGGTGCTATATATACAGCCAAGGATAGCATTAATTATGGCACAGAGGAGCAGGAGCCCTCCATACTGGAGCTGTCTGGGGTGCTGCATGCAGGTGCTATATATACAGCCAAGGATAGCATTAATTATGGCACAGAGGAGCAGGAGCCCTCCATACTGGAGCTGTCTGGGGTGCTACATGCATGTGCTATATATACAGCCAAGGATAGCAATAATTATGGCACAGAGGAGCAGGAGCCCTCCATACTGGAGCTGTCTGGGGTGCTACATGCAGGTGTTATATATGCAGCCAAGGATAGCATTAATTATGGCACAGAGGAGCAGGAGCCCTCCATACTAGAGCTGTCTGGGGTGCTGCATGCAGGTGCTATATATACAGCCAAGGATAGCATTAATTATGGCACAGAGGAGCAGGAGCCCTCCATACTGGAGCTGTCTGGGGTGCTACATGCAGGTGCTATATATACAGCCAGAGATAGCATTAATTATGGCACAGAGGAACAGGAGCCCTCCATACTGGAGCTGTCTGGGGTGCTACATGCAGGTGCTATATATACAGCCAAGGATAGTATTAATTATGGCACAGAGGAGCAGGAGCCCTCCATACTGGAGCTGTCTGGGGTGCTGCATGCTGGTGCTATATATACAGCCAGGGATAGCATTAATTATGGCACAGAGGAGCAGGAGCCCTCCATACTGGAGCTGTCTGGGGTGCTGCATGCAGGTGCTATATATACAGCCAAGGATAGCATTAATTATGGCACAGAGGAGCAGGAGCCCTCCATACTGGAGCTGTCTGGGGTGCTATATGCAGGTGCTATATATACAGCCAAGGATAGCATTAATTATGGCACAGAGGAACAGGAGCCCTCCATACTGGAGCTGTCTGGGGTGCTATATGCAGGTGCTATATATACAGCCAAGGATAGCATTAATTATGGCACAGAGGAACAGGAGCCCTCCATACTGGAGCTGTCTGGGGTGCTATATGCAGGTGCTATATATACAGCCAAAGATAGCATTAATTATGGCACAGAGGAACAGGAGCCCTCCATACTGGAGCTGTCTGGGGTGCTGCATGCAGGTGCTATATATACAGCCAAGGATAGCATTAATTATGGCACAGAGGAGCAGGAGCCCTCCATACTGGAGCTGTCTGGGGTGCTACATGCAGGTGCTATATATACAGCCAAGGATAGCATTAATTATGGCACAGAGGAACAGGAGCCCTCCATACTGGAGCTGTCTGGGGTGCTGCATGCAGGTGCTATATATACAGCCAAAGATAGCATTAATTATGGCACAGAGGAACAGGAGCCCTCCATACTGGAGCTGTCTGGGGTGCTGCATGCAGGTGCTATATATACAGCCAAAGATAGCATTAATTATGGCACAGAGGAACAGGAGCCCTCCATACTGGAGCTGTCTGGGGTGCTGCATGCAGGTGCTATATATACAGCCAAGGATAGCAATAATTATGGCACAGAGGAACAGGAGCCCTCCATACTGGAGCTGTTTGGGGTGCTACATGCAGGTGCTATATATACAGCCAAGGATAGTATTAATTATGGCACAGAGGAGCAGGAGCCCTCCATACTGGAGCTGTCTGGGGTGCTGCATGCAGGTGCTATATATACAGCCAAGGATAGCAATAATTATGGCACAGAGGAACAGGAGCCCTCCATACTGGAGCTGTCTGGGGTGCTGCATGCAGGTGCTATATATACAGCCAAGGATAGCAATAATTATGGCACAGAGGAACAGGAGCCCTCCATACTGGAGCTGTCTGGGGTGCTGCATGCAGGTGCTATATATACAGCCAAGGATAGCATTAATTATGGCACAGAGGAGCAGGAGCCCTCCATACTGGAGCTGTCTGGGGTGCTGCATGCAGGTGCTATATATACAGCCAAGGATAGCATTAATTATGGCACAGAGGAACAGGAGCCCTCCATACTGGAGCTGTCTGGGGTGCTACATGCAGGTGCTATATATACAGCCAAGGATAGTATTAATTATAGCACAGAGGAACAGGAGCCCTCCATACTGGAGCTGTCTGGGGTGCTATATGCAGGTGCTATATATACAGCCAAGGATAGTATTAATTATAGCACAGAGGAACAGGATCCCTCCATACTGGAGCTGTCTGGGGTGCTACATGCAGGTGCTATATATACAGCCAAGGATAGCATTAATTATGGCACAGAGGAACAGGAGCCCTCCATACTGGAGCTGTCTGGGGTGCTGCATGCAGGTGTTATATATACAGCCAAGGATAGTATTAATTATAGCACAGAGGAACAGGAGCCCTCCATACTGGAGCTGTCTGGGGTGCTACATGCAGGTGCTATATATACAGCCAAGGATAGCATTAATTATAGCACAGAGGAACAGGAGTCCTCCATACTGGAGCTGTCTGGGGTGCAACATGCAGGTGCTATATATACAGCCAAGGATAGCAATAATTATGGCACAGAGGAGCAGGAGCCCTCCATACTGGAGCTGTCTGGGGTGCTGCATGCAGGTGCTATATATACAGCCAAGGATAGCATTAATTATGGCACAGAGGAGCAGGAGCCCTCCATACTGGAGCTGTCTGGGGTGCTATATGCAGGTGCTATATATACAGCCAAGGATAGCAATAATTATGGCACAGAGGAGCAGGAGCCCTCCATACTGGAGCTGTCTGGGGTGCTGCATGCAGGTGCTATATATACAGCCAAGGATAGCAATAATTATGGCACAGAGGAACAGGAGCCCTCCATACTGGAGCTGTCTGGGGTGCTACATGCAGGTGCTATATATACAGCCAAGGATAGCATTAATTATGGCACAGAGGAACAGGAGCCCTCCATACTGGAGCTGTCTGGGGTGCTGCATGCAGGTGCTATATATACAGCCAAGGATAGCATTAATTATGGCACAGAGGAGCAGGAGCCCTCCATACTGGAGCTGTCTGGGGTGCTGCATGCAGGTGTTATATATACAGCCAAGGATAGCAATAATTATGGCACAGAGGAACAGGAGCCCTCCATACTGGAGCTGTCTGGGGTGCTGCATGCTGGTGCTATATATACAGCCAAGGATAGCATTAATTATGGCACAGAGGAACAGGAGCCCTCCATACTGGAGCTGTCTGGGGGGCTACATTCAGGTGCTATATATACAGCCAAGGATAGCATTAATTATGGCACAGAGGAGCAGGAGCCCTCCATACTGGAGCTGTCTGGGGTGCTGCATGCAGGTGCTATATATACAGCCAAGGATAGTATTAAAGGGAACCTGTCACCTGAATTTGGCGGGACTGGTTTTGGGTCATATGGGCGGAGTTTTCGGGTGTTTGATTCACCCTTTCCTTACCTGCTGGCTGCATGCTGGCTGCATGCTGGCTGCAATATTGGATTGAAGTTCATTCTCTGTCCTCCATAGTACACGCCTGCGCAAAGCAATCTTGCCTTGCGCAGGCGTGTACTACGGAGGACAGAGAATGAACTTCAATCCAATATTGCAGCCAGCATGCAGTCAGCAGGTAAGGAAAGGGTGAATCAAACACCCGAAAACTCCGCCCATATGACCCAAAACCAGTCCCGCCAAATTCAGGTGACAGAGTCCCTTTAATTATAGCACAGAGGAACAGGAGCCCTCCATACTGGAGCTGTCTGGGGTGCTGCATGCAGGTGCTATATATACAGCCAAGGATAGCATTAATTATAGCACAGAGGAACAGGAGCCCCCCATACTGGAGCTGTCTGGGGTGCTGCATGCAGGTGCTATATATACAGCCAAGGATAGCATTAATTATAGCACAGAGGAACAGGAGCCCTCCATACTGGAGCTGTCTGGGGTGCTACATGCAGGTGCTATATATACAGCCAAGGATAGCATTAATTATGGCACAGAGGAACAGGAGCCCTCCATACTGGAGCTGTCTGGGGTGCTACATGCAGGTGCTATATATACAGCCAAGGATAGTATTAATTATAGCACAGAGGAACAGGAGCCCTCCATACTGGAGCTGTCTGGGGTGCTGCATGCAGGTGCTATATATACAGCCAAGGATAGGATTAATTATGGCACAGAGGAGCAGGAGCCCTCCATACAGGAGCTGTCTGGGGAGCTACATGCAGGTACTATATATACAGCCAAGGATAGCATTAATTATGGCACAGAGGAACAGGAGCCCTCCATACTGGAGCTGTCTGGGGTGCTGCATGCAGGTGCTATATATACAGCCAAGGATAGCATTAATTATGGCACAGAGGAACAGGAGCCCTCCATACTGGAGCTGTCTGGGGTGCTGCATGCAGGTGCTATATATACAGCCAAGGATAGCATTAATTATGGCACAGAGGAACAGGAGCCCTCCATACTGGAGCTGTCTGGGGTGCTGCATGCAGGTGCTATATATACAGCCAAGGATAGCATTAATGATGGCACAGAGGAGCAGGAGCCCTCCATACTGGAGCTGTCTGGGGTGCTGCATGCAGGTGCTATATATACAGCCAAGGATAGCATTAATTATAGCACAGAGGAACAGGAGCCCTCCATACTGGAGCTGTCTGGGGTGCTGCATGCAGGTGCTATATATACAGCCAAGGATAGTATTAATTATGGCACAGAGGAGCAGGAGCCCTCCATACTGGAGCTGTCTGGGGTGCTGCATGCAGGTGCTATATATACAGCCAAGGATAGCATTAATTATGGCACAGAGGAACAGGAGCCCTCCATACTGGATCTGTCTGGGGTGCTGCATGCAGGTGCTATATATACAGCCAAGGATAGCATTAATTATGGCACAGAGGAACAGGAGCCCTCCATACTGGAGCTGTCTGGGGTGCTACATGCAGGTGCTATATATACAGCCAAGGATAGCATTAATTATGGCACAGAGGAACAGGAGCCCTCCATACTGGAGCTGTCTGGGGTGCTGCATGCTGGTGCTATATATACAGCCAAGGATAGGATTAATTATGGCACAGAGGAGCAGGAGCCCTCCATACTGGAGCTGTCTGGGGTGCTATATGCAGGTGCTATATATACAGCCAAGGATAGCATTAATTATGGCACAGAGGAACAAGAGCCCTCCATACTGGAGCTGTCTGGGGTGCTACATGCAGGTGTTATATATACAGCCAAGGATAGCATTAATTATGGCACAGAGTAGCAGGAGCCCTCCATACTGGAGCTGTCTGGGGTGCTACATGCAGGTGCTATATATACAGCCAAGGATAGCATTAATTATGGCACAGAGGAGCAGGAGCCCTCCATACTGGAGCTGTCTGGGGTGCTGCATGCAGGTGCTATATATACAGCCAAGGATAGCATTAATTATGGCACAGAGGAACAGGAGCCCTCCATACTGGAGCTGTCTGGGGGGCTACATTCAGGTGCTATATATACAGCCAAGGATAGCATTAATTATGGCACAGAGGAGCAGGAGCCCTCCATACTGGAGCTGTCTGGGGTGCTGCATGCAGGTGTTATATATACAGCCAAGGATAGTATTAATTATAGCACAGAGGAACAGGAGCCCTCCATACTGGAGCTGTCTGGGGTGCTGCATGCAGGTGCTATATATACAGCCAAGGATAGCATTAATTATGGCACAGAGGAGCAGGAGCCCTCTATACTGGAGCTGTCTGGGGTGCTACATGCAGGTGTTATATATACAGCCAAGGATAGTATTAATTATGGCACAGAGGAACAGGAGCCCTCCATACTGGAGCTGTCTGGGGTGCTGCATGCAGGTGCTATATATACAGCCAAGGATAGCATTAATTATGGCACAGAGGAGCAGGAGCCCTCCATACTGGAGCTGTCTGGGGTGCTGCATGCAGGTGCTATATATACAGCCAAGGATAGCATTAATTATGGCACAGAGGAACAGGAGCCCTCCATACTGGATCTGTCTGGGGTGCTGCATGCAGGTGCTATATATACAGCCAAGGATAGCATTAATTATGGCACAGAGGAACAGGAGCCCTCCATACTGGAGCTGTCTGGGGTGCTACATGCAGGTGCTATATATACAGCCAAGGATAGCATTAATTATGGCACAGAGGAACAGGAGCCCTCCATACTGGAGCTGTCTGGGGTGCTGCATGCTGGTGCTATATATACAGCCAAGGATAGGATTAATTATGGCACAGAGGAGCAGGAGCCCTCCATACTGGAGCTGTCTGGGGTGCTATATGCAGGTGCTATATATACAGCCAAGGATAGCATTAATTATGGCACAGAGGAACAAGAGCCCTCCATACTGGAGCTGTCTGGGGTGCTACATGCAGGTGTTATATATACAGCCAAGGATAGCATTAATTATGGCACAGAGTAGCAGGAGCCCTCCATACTGGAGCTGTCTGGGGTGCTACATGCAGGTGCTATATATACAGCCAAGGATAGCATTAATTATGGCACAGAGGAGCAGGAGCCCTCCATACTGGAGCTGTCTGGGGTGCTGCATGCAGGTGCTATATATACAGCCAAGGATAGCATTAATTATGGCACAGAGGAACAGGAGCCCTCCATACTGGAGCTGTCTGGGGGGCTACATTCACGTGCTATATATACAGCCAAGGATAGCATTAATTATGGCACAGAGGAGCAGGAGCCCTCCATACTGGAGCTGTCTGGGGTGCTGCATGCAGGTGTTATATATACAGCCAAGGATAGTATTAATTATAGCACAGAGGAACAGGAGCCCTCCATACTGGAGCTGTCTGGGGTGCTGCATGCAGGTGCTATATATACAGCCAAGGATAGCATTAATTATGGCACAGAGGAGCAGGAGCCCTCCATACTGGAGCTGTCTGGAGTGCTACATGCAGGTGTTATATATACAGCCAAGGATAGCATTAATTATAGCACAGAGGAACAGGAGCCCTCCATACTGGAGCTGTCTGGGGTGCTGCATGCAGGTGCTATATATACAGCCAAGGATAGCAATAATTATGGCACAGAGGAACAGGAGCCCTCCATACTGGATCTGTCTGGGGTGCTACATGCAGGTGCTATATATACAGCCAAGGATAGCATTAATTATGGCACAGAGGAGCAGGAGCCCTCCATACTGGAGCTGTCTGGGGGGCTGCATGCAGGTGCTATATATACAGCCAAGGATAGCATTAATTATGGCACAGAGGAACAGGAGCCCTCCATACTGGAGCTGTCTGGGGTGCTGCATGCAGGTGCTATATATACAGCCAAGGATAGCATTAATTATGGCACAGAGGAGCAGGAGCCCTCCATACTGGAGCTGTCTGGGGTGCTACATGCAGGTGCTATATATACAGCCAAGGATAGTATTAATTATGGCACAGAGGAGCAGGAGCCCTCCATACTGGAGCTGTCTGGGGTGCTGCATGCAGGTGCTATATATACAGCCAAGGATAGTATTAATTATGGCACAGAGGAGCAGGAGCCCTCCATACTGGAGCTGTCTGGGGTGCTGCATGCAGGTGCTATATATACAGCCAAGGATAGCATTAATTATGGCACAGAGGAACAGGAGCCCTCCATACTGGAGCTGTCTGGGGGGCTACATTCAGGTGCTATATATACAGCCAAGGATAGCATTAATGATGGCACAGAGGAACAGGAGCCCTCCATACTGGAGCTGTCTGGGGTGCTACATGCAGGTGCTATATATACAGCCAAGGATAGCATTAATGATGGCACAGAGGAACAGGAGCCCTCCATACTGGAGCTGTCTGGGGTGCTACATGCAGGTGTTATATATACAGCCAAGGATAGGATTAATTATGGCACAGAGGAACAGGAGCCCTCCATACTGGAGCTGTCTGGGGTGCTACATGCAGGTGCTATATATACAGCCAAGGATAGGATTAATTATGGCACAGAGGAACAGGAGCCCTCCATACTGGAGCTGTCTGGGGTGCTGCATGCAGGTGCTATATATACAGCCAAGGATAGCATTAATTATGGCACAGAGGAACAGGAGCCCTCCATACTGGAGCTGTCTGGGGGGCTACATTCAGGTGCTATATATACAGCCAAGGATAGCATTAATGATGGCACAGAGGAACAGGAGCCCTCCATACTGGAGCTGTCTGGGGTGCTACATGCAGGTGCTATATATACAGCCAAGGATAGCATTAATGATGGCACAGAGGAAAAAGAGCCCTCCATACTGGAGCTGTCTGGGGTGCTACATGCAGGTGCTATATATACAGCCAAGGATAGCATTAATTATAGCACAGAGGAACAGGAGCCCTCCATACTGGAGCTGTCTGGGGTGCTACATGCAGGTGTTATATATACAGCCAAGGATAGGATTAATTATGGCACAGAGGAACAGGAGCCCTCCATACTGGAGCTGTCTGGGGTGCTACATGCAGGTGCTATATATACAGCCAAGGATAGTATTAATTATAGCACAGAGGAGCAGGAGCCCTCCATACTGGAGCTGTCTGGGGTGCTGCATGCAGGTGCTATATATACAGCCAAGGATAGCATTAATTATAGCACAGAGGAACAGGAGCCCTCCATACTGGAGCTGTCTGGGGTGCTACATGCAGGTGCTATATATACAGCCAAGGATAGTATTAATTATAGCACAGAGGAGCAGGAGCCCTCCATACTGGAGCTGTCTGGGGTGCTGCATGCAGGTGCTATATATACAGCCAAGGGTAGCATTAATTATGGCACAGAGGAGCAGGAGCCCTCCATACTGGAGCTGTCTGGGGTGCTACATGCAGGTGCTATATATACAGCCAAGGATAGCATTAATGATGGCACAGAGGAACAGGAGCCCTCCATACTGGAGCTGTCTGGGGTGCTACATGCAGGTGCTATATATACAGCCAAGGATAGCATTAATTATGGCACAGAGGAGCAGGAGCCCTCCATACTGGAGCTGTCTGGGGTGCTATATGCAGGTGTTATATATACAGCCAAGGATAGCATTAATTATATCACAGAGGAACAGGAGCCCTCCATACTGGAGCTGTCTGGGGTGCTACATGCAGGTGCTATATATACAGCCAAGGATAGCATTAATTATGGTACAGAGGAGCAGGAGCCCTCCATACTGGAGCTGTCTGGGGTGCTACATGCAGGTGCTATATATACAGCCAAGGATAGCATTAATTATGGCACAGAGGAACAGGAGCCCTCTATACTGGAGCTGTCTGGGGTGCTACATGCAGGTGCTATATATACAGCCAAGGATAGCATTAATTATGGCACAGAGGAACAGGAGCCCTCCATACTGGAGCTGTCTGGGGTGCTACATGCAGGTCCTATATATACAGCCAAGGATAGCATTAATTATGGCACAGAGGAACAGGAGCCCTCTATACTGGAGCTGTCTGGGGGGCTACATTCAGGTGCTATATATACAGCCAAGGATAGCATTAATTATGGCACAGAGGAGCAGGAGCCCTCCATACTGGAGCTGTCTGGGGTGCTGCATGCACGTGTTATATATACAGCCAAGGATAGCATTAATTATGGCACAGAGGAACAGGAGCCCTCCATACTGGAGCTGTCTGGGGTGCTGCATGCAGGTGTTATATATACAGCCAAGGATAGTATTAATCATAGCACAGAGGAACAGGAGCCCTCCATACTGGAGCTGTCTGGGGTGCTGCATGCAGGTGCTATATATACAGCCAAGGATAGTATTAATTATATCACAGAGGAACAGGAGCCCTCCATACTGGAGCTGTCTGGGGTGCTACATGCAGGTGCTATATATACAGCCAAGGATAGCATTAATTATGGCACAGAGGAACAGGAGCCCTCCATACTGGAGCTGTCTGGGGTGCTGCATGCAGGTGCTATATATACAGCCAAGGATAGCATTAATTATATCACAGAGGAACAGGAGCCCTCCATACTGGAGCTGTCTGGGGTGCTACATGCAGGTGCTATATATACAGCCAAGGATAGCATTAATTATGGCACAGAGGAACAGGAGCCCTCCATACTGGAGCTGTCTGGGGGGCTACATTCAGGTGCTATATATACAGCCAAGGATAGCATTAATTATGGCACAGAGGAACAGGAGCCCTCCATACTGGAGCTGTCTGGGGTGCTGCATGCAGGTGTTATATATACAGCCAAGGATAGTATTAATCATAGCACAGAGGAACAGGAGCCCTCCATACTGGAGCTGTCTGGGGTGCTGCATGCAGGTGCTATATATACAGCCAAGGATAGTATTAATTATATCACAGAGGAACAGGAGCCCTCCATACTGGAGCTGTCTGGGGTGCTACATGCAGGTGCTATATATACAGCCAAGGATAGCATTAATTATGGCACAGAGGAACAGGAGCCCTCCATACTGGAGCTGTCTGGGGGGCTACATTCAGGTGCTATATATACAGCCAAGGATAGCATTAATTATGGCACAGAGGAACAGGAGCCCTCCATACTGGAGCTGTCTGGGGTGCTGCATGCAGGTGTTATATATACAGCCAAGGATAGTATTAATCATAGCACAGAGGAACAGGAGCCCTCCATACTGGAGCTGTCTGGGGTGCTGCATGCAGGTGCTATATATACAGCCAAGGATAGTATTAATTATATCACAGAGGAACAGGAGCCCTCCATACTGGAGCTGTCTGGGGTGCTACATGCAGGTGCTATATATACAGCCAAGGATAGCATTAATTATGGCACAGAGGAACAGGAGCCCTCCATACTGGAGCTGTCTGGGGTGCTGCATGCAGGTGCTATATATACAGCCAAGGATAGCATTAATTATATCACAGAGGAACAGGAGCCCTCCATACTGGAGCTGTCTGGGGTGCTACATGCAGGTGCTATATATACAGCCAAGGATAGCATTAATTATGGCACAGAGGAACAGGAGCCCTCCATACTGGAGCTGTCTGGGGGGCTACATTCAGGTGCTATATATACAGCCAAGGATAGCATTAATTATGGCACAGAGGAGTAGGAGCCCTCTATACTGGAGCTGTCTGGGGTGCTACATGCAGGTGCTATATATACAGCCAAGGATAGCATTAATTATGGCACAGAGGAGCAGGAGCCCTCCATACTGGAGCTGTCTGGGGTGCTATATGCAGGTGCTATATATACAGCCAAGGATAGCATTAATGATGGCACAGAGGAACAGGAGCCCTCCATACTGGAGCTGTCTGGGGTGCTACATGCAGGTGTTATATATACAGCCAAGGATAGCATTAATTATAGCACAGAGGAACAGGAGCCCTCCATACTGGAGCTGTCTGGGGTGCTACATGCAGGTGCTATATATACAGCCAAGGGTAGCATTAATTATGGCACAGAGGAGCAGGAGCCCTCCATACTGGAGCTGTCTGGGGTGCTGCATGCAGGTGCTATATATACAGCCAAGGATAGCATTAATTATGGCACAGAGGAGCAGGAGCCCTCCATACTGGAGCTGTCTGGGGTGCTACATGCAGGTGTTATATATACAGCCAAGGATAGCATTAATTATAGCACAGAGGAACAGGAGCCCTCCATACTGGAGCTGTCTGGGGTGCTACATGCAGGTGCTATATATACAGCCAAGGGTAGCATTAATTATGGCACAGAGGAGCAGGAGCCCTCCATACTGGAGCTGTCTGGGGTGCTGCATGCAGGTGCTATATATACAGCCAAGGATAGCATTAATTATGGCACAGAGGAGCAGGAGCCCTCCATACTGGAGCTGTCTGGGGTGCTACATGCAGGTGCTATATATACAGCCAAGGATAGCATTAATGATGGCACAGAGGAACAGGAGCCCTCCATACTGGAGCTGTCTGGGGTGCTACATGCAGGTGCTATATATACAGCCAAGGATAGCATTAATGATGGCACAGAGGAGCAGGAGCCCTCCATACTGGAGCTGTCTGGGGTGCTACATGCAGGTGCTATATATACAGCCAAGGATAGCATTAATTATGGCACAGAGGAGCAGGAGCCCTCCATACTGGAGCTGTCTGGGGTGCTATATGCAGGTGTTATATATACAGCCAAGGATAGCATTAATTATATCACAGAGGAACAGGAGCCCTCCATACTGGAGCTGTCTGGGGTGCTACATGCAGGTGCTATATATACAGCCAAGGATAGCATTAATTATGGCACAGAGGAACAGGAGCCCTCCATACTGGAGCTGTCTGGGGGGCTACATTCAGGTGCTATATATACAGCCAAGGATAGCATTAATTATGGCACAGAGGAGCAGGAGCCCTCCATACTGGAGCTGTCTGGGGTGCTACATGCAGGTGCTATATATACAGCCAAGGATAGCATTAATTATGGCACAGAGGAGCAGGAGCCCTCCATACTGGATCTGTCTGGGGTGCTACATGCAGGTGCTATATATACAGCCAAGGATAGCATTAATGATGGCACAGAGGAACAGGAGCCCTCCATACTGGAGCTGTCTGGGGTGCTACATGCAGGTGCTATATATACAGCCAAGGATAGCATTAATTATGGCACAGAGGAGCAGGAGCCCTCCATACTGGAGCTGTCTGGGGTGCTATATGCAGGTGTTATATATACAGCCAAGGATAGCATTAATTATATCACAGAGGAACAGGAGCCCTCCATACTGGAGCTGTCTGGGGTGCTACATGCAGGTGCTATATATACAGCCAAGGATAGCATTAATTATGGCACAGAGGAACAGGAGCCCTCCATACTGGAGCTGTCTGGGGTGCTACATGCAGGTGCTATATATACAGCCAAGGATAGCATTAATTATGGCACAGAGGAACAGGAGCCCTCCATACTGGAGCTGTCTGGGGGGCTACATTCAGGTGCTATATATACAGCCAAGGATAGCATTAATTATGGCACAGAGGAGCAGGAGCCCTCTATACTGGAGCTGTCTGGGGTGCTACATGCAGGTGCTATATATACAGCCAAGGATAGCATTAATGATGGCACAGAGGAACAGGAGCCCTCCATACTGGAGCTGTCTGGGGTGCTACATGCAGGTGCTATATATACAGCCAAGGATAGCATTAATGATGGCACAGAGGAACAGGAGCCCTCCATACTGGAGCTGTCTGGGGTGCTACATGCAGGTGTTATATATACAGCCAAGGATAGCATTAATTATAGCACAGAGGAACAGGAGCCCTCCATACTGGAGCTGTCTGGGGTGCTACATGCAGGTGCTATATATACAGCCAAGGATAGCATTAATAATGGCACAGAGGAGCAGGAGCCCTCCATACTGGAGCTGTCTGGGGTGCTACATGCAGGTGCTATATATACAGCCAAGGATAGCATTAATGATGGCACAGAGGAACAGGAGCCCTCCATACTGGAGCTGTCTGGGGTGCTACATGCAGGTGCTATATATACAGCCAAGGATAGCATTAATTATGGCACAGAGGAGCAGGAGCCCTTCATACTGGAGCTGTCTGGGTTGCTACATGCAGGTGCTATATATACAGCCAAGGATAGCATTAATGATGGCACAGAGGAACAGGAGCCCTCCATATTGGAGCTGTCTGGGGTGCTGCATGCAGGTGCTATATATACAGCCAAGGATAGCATTAATTATAGCACAGAGGAACAGGAGCCCTCCATACTGGAGCTGTCTGGGGGGCTGCATGCAGGTGCTATATATACAGCCAAGGATAGCATTAATGATGGCACAGAGGAGCAGGAGCCCTCCATACTAGAGCTGTCTGGGGTGCTACATGCAGGTGCTATATATACAGCCAAGGATAGCATTAATTATAGCACAGAGGAACAGGAGCCCTCCATACTGGAGCTGTCTGGGGTGCTACATGCAGGTGCTATATATAGAGCCAAGGATAGCATTAATTATGGCACAGAGGAGCAGGAGCCCTCCATATTGGAGCTGTCAGGGGTGCTACATGCAGGTGCTATATATACAGCCAAGGATAGCATTAATGATGGCACAGAGGAGCAGGAGCCCTCCATACTGGAGCTGTCTGGGGTGCTGCATGCAGGTGCTATATATACAGCCAAGGATAGTATTAATTATGGCACAGAGGAACAGGAGCCCTCCATACTGGAGCTGTCTGGGGTGCTGCATGCAGGTGTTATATATACAGCCAAGGATAGTATTAATTATGGCACAGAGGAGCAGGAGCCCTCCATACTGGAGCTGTCTGGGGTGCTGCATGCAGGTGCTATATATACAGCCAAGGATAGCAATAATTATGGCACAGAGGAGCAGGAGCCCTCCATACTGGAGCTGTCTGGGGTGCTACATGCAGGTGCTATATATACAGCCAAGGATAGTATTAATTATGGCACAGAGGAACAGGAGCCCTCCATACTGGAGCTGTCTGGGGTGCTGCATGCAGGTGCTATATATACAGCCAAGGATAGTATTAATTATGGCACAGAGGAGCAGGAGCCCTCCATACTGGAGCTGTCTGGGGTGCTGCATGCAGGTGCTATATATACAGCCAAGGATAGCATTAATTATGGCACAGAGGAGCAGGAGCCCTCCATACTGCAGCTGTCTGGGGTGCTACATGCAGGTGCTATATATACAGCCAAGGATAGCATTAATTATGGCACAGAGGAGCAGGAGCCCTCCATACTGCAGCTGTCTGGGGTGCTACATGCAGGTGCTATATTTACAGCCAAGGATAGCATTAATTATGGCACAGAGGAACAGGAGCCCTCCATACTGGAGCTGTCTGGGGTGCTGCATGCAGGTGCTATATATACAGCCAAGGATAGTATTAATTATGGCACAGGGGAACAGGAGCCCTCCATACTGGAGCTGTCTGGGGTGCTGCATGCAGGTGCTATATATACAGCCAAGGATAGCATTAATTATGGCACAGAGGAGCAGGAGCCCTCCATACTGGAGCTGTCTGGGGTGCTACATGCAGGTGTTATATATACAGCCAAGGATAGCATTCATTATAGCACAGAGGAACAGGAGCCCTCCATACTGGATCTGTCTGGGGTGCTACATGCAGGTGCTATATATACAGCCAAGGATAGCATTCATTATAGCACAGAGGAACAGGAGCCCTCCATACTGGAGCTGTCTGGGGTGCTACATGCAGGTGCTATATATACAGCCAAGGATAGCATTAATTATGGCACAGAGGAGCAGGAGCCCTCCATACTGGATCTGTCTGGGGTGCTACATGCAGGTGCTATATATACAGCCAAGGATAGCATTAATGATGGCACAGAGGAACAGGAGCCCTCCATACTGGAGCTGTCTGGGGTGCTACATGCAGGTGCTATATATACAGCCAAGGATAGCATTAATTATGGCACAGAGGAGCAGGAGCCCTCCATACTGGAGCTGTCTGGGGTGCTATATGCAGGTGTTATATATACAGCCAAGGATAGCATTAATTATATCACAGAGGAACAGGAGCCCTCCATACTGGAGCTGTCTGGGGTGCTACATGCAGGTGCTATATATACAGCCAAGGATAGCATTAATTATGGCACAGAGGAACAGGAGCCCTCCATACTGGAGCTGTCTGGGGTGCTACATGCAGGTGCTATATATACAGCCAAGGATAGCATTAATTATGGCACAGAGGAACAGGAGCCCTCCATACTGGAGCTGTCTGGGGGGCTACATTCAGGTGCTATATATACAGCCAAGGATAGCATTAATTATGGCACAGAGGAGCAGGAGCCCTCTATACTGGAGCTGTCTGGGGTGCTACATGCAGGTGCTATATATACAGCCAAGGATAGCATTAATGATGGCACAGAGGAACAGGAGCCCTCCATACTGGAGCTGTCTGGGGTGCTACATGCAGGTGCTATATATACAGCCAAGGATAGCATTAATGATGGCACAGAGGAACAGGAGCCCTCCATACTGGAGCTGTCTGGGGTGCTACATGCAGGTGTTATATATACAGCCAAGGATAGCATTAATTATAGCACAGAGGAACAGGAGCCCTCCATACTGGAGCTGTCTGGGGTGCTACATGCAGGTGCTATATATACAGCCAAGGATAGCATTAATAATGGCACAGAGGAGCAGGAGCCCTCCATACTGGAGCTGTCTGGGGTGCTACATGCAGGTGCTATATATACAGCCAAGGATAGCATTAATGATGGCACAGAGGAACAGGAGCCCTCCATACTGGAGCTGTCTGGGGTGCTACATGCAGGTGCTATATATACAGCCAAGGATAGCATTAATGATGGCACAGAGGAACAGGAGCCCTCCATACTGGAGCTGTCTGGGGTGCTACATGCAGGTGCTATATATACAGCCAAGGATAGCATTAATTATGGCACAGAGGAGCAGGAGCCCTTCATACTGGAGCTGTCTGGGTTGCTACATGCAGGTGCTATATATACAGCCAAGGATAGCATTAATGATGGCACAGAGGAACAGGAGCCCTCCATACTGGAGCTGTCTGGGGTGCTACATGCAGGTGCTATATATACAGCCAAGGATAGCATTAATGATGGCACAGAGGAACAGGAGCCCTCCATACTGGAGCTGTCTGGGGTGCTACATGCAGGTGCTATATATACAGCCAAGGATAGCATTAATGATGGCACAGAGGAACAGGAGCCCTCCATACTGGAGCTGTCTGGGGTGCTACATGCAGGTGCTATATATACAGCCAAGGATAGCATTAATTATGGCACAGAGGAGCAGGAGCCCTTCATACTGGAGCTGTCTGGGTTGCTACATGCAGGTGCTATATATACAGCCAAGGATAGCATTAATGATGGCACAGAGGAACAGGAGCCCTCCATACTGGAGCTGTCTGGGGTGCTGCATGCAGGTGCTATATATACAGCCAAGGATAGCATTAATTATAGCACAGAGGAACAGGAGCCCTCCATACTGGAGCTGTCTGGGGGGCTGCATGCAGGTGCTATATATACAGCCAAGGATAGCATTAATGATGGCACAGAGGAGCAGGAGCCCTCCATACTAGAGCTGTCTGGGGTGCTACATGCAGGTGCTATATATACAGCCAAGGATAGCATTAATTATAGCACAGAGGAACAGGAGCCCTCCATACTGGAGCTGTCTGGGGTGCTACATGCAGGTGCTATATATAGAGCCAAGGATAGCATTAATTATGGCACAGAGGAGCAGGAGCCCTCCATACTGGAGCTGTCAGGGGTGCTACATGCAGGTGCTATATATACAGCCAAGGATAGCATTAATGATGGCACAGAGGAGCAGGAGCCCTCCATACTGGAGCTGTCTGGGGTGCTGCATGCAGGTGCTATATATACAGCCAAGGATAGTATTAATTATGGCACAGAGGAACAGGAGCCCTCCATACTGGAGCTGTCTGGGGTGCTGCATGCAGGTGTTATATATACAGCCAAGGATAGTATTAATTATGGCACAGAGGAGCAGGAGCCCTCCATACTGGAGCTGTCTGGGGTGCTACATACAGGTGCTATATATACAGCCAAGGATAGCAATAATTATGGCACAGAGGAGCAGGAGCCCTCCATACTGGAGCTGTCTGGGGTGCTGCATGCAGGTGCTATATATACAGCCAAGGATAGCAATAATTATGGCACAGAGGAGCAGGAGCCCTCCATACTGGAGCTGTCTGGGGTGCTACATGCAGGTGCTATATATACAGCCAAGGATAGTATTAATTATGGCACAGAGGAACAGGAGCCCTCCATACTGGAGCTGTCTGGGGTGCTGCATGCAGGTGCTATATATACAGCCAAGGATAGTATTAATTATGGCACAGAGGAGCAGGAGCCCTCCATACTGGAGCTGTCTGGGGTGCTGCATGCAGGTGCTATATATACAGCCAAGGATAGCATTAATTATGGCACAGAGGAGCAGGAGCCCTCCATACTGCAGCTGTCTGGGGTGCTACATGCAGGTGCTATATATACAGCCAAGGATAGCATTAATTATGGCACAGAGGAGCAGGAGCCCTCCATACTGCAGCTGTCTGGGGTGCTACATGCAGGTGCTATATATACAGCCAAGGATAGCATTAATTATGGCACAGAGGAACAGGAGCCCTCCATACTGGAGCTGTCTGGGGTGCTACATGCAGGTGCTATATATACAGCCAAGGATAGCATTAATTATGGCACAGAGGAACAGGAGCCCTCCATACTGGAGCTGTCTGGGGTGCTGCATGCAGGTGCTATATATACAGCCAAGGATAGTATTAATTATGGCACAGGGGAACAGGAGCCCTCCATACTGGAGCTGTCTGGGGTGCTGCATGCAGGTGCTATATATACAGCCAAGGATAGCATTAATTATGGCACAGAGGAGCAGGAGCCCTCCATACTGCAGCTGTCTGGGGTGCTACATGCAGGTGCTATATATACAGCCAAGGATAGCATTAATTATGGCACAGAGGAGCAGGAGCCCTCCATACTGCAGCTGTCTGGGGTGCTACATGCAGGTGCTATATATACAGCCAAGGATAGCATTAATTATGGCACAGAGGAACAGGAGCCCTCCATACTGGAGCTGTCTGGGGTGCTACATGCAGGTGCTATATATACAGCCAAGGATAGCATTAATTATGGCACAGAGGAACAGGAGCCCTCCATACTGGAGCTGTCTGGGGTGCTGCATGCAGGTGCTATATATACAGCCAAGGATAGTATTAATTATGGCACAGGGGAACAGGAGCCCTCCATACTGGAGCTGTCTGGGGTGCTGCATGCAGGTGCTATATATACAGCCAAGGATAGCATTAATTATGGCACAGAGGAGCAGGAGCCCTCCATACTGGAGCTGTCTGGGGTGCTACATGCAGGTGTTATATATACAGCCAAGGATAGCATTCATTATAGCACAGAGGAACAGGAGCCCTCCATACTGGATCTGTCTGGGGTGCTACATGCAGGTGCTATATATACAGCCAAGGATAGCATTCATTATAGCACAGAGGAAGAGGAGCCCTCCATACTGGAGCTGTCTGGGGTGCTACATGCAGGTGCTATATATACAGCCAAGGATAGCATTAATTATGGCACAGAGGAGCAGGAGCCCTCCATACTGGAGCTGTCTGGGGTGCTACATGCAGGTGCTATATATACAGCCAAGGATAGCATTAATTATGGCACAGAGGAACAGGAGCCCTCCATACTGGAGCTGTCTGGGGTGCTACATGCAGGTGCTATATATACAGCCAAGGATAGCATTAATTATGGCACAGAGGAGCAGGAGCCCTCCATACTGGAGCTGTCTGGGGTGCTACATGCAGGTGCTATATATACAGCCGAGGATAGCATTAATTATGGCACAGAGGAACAGGAGCCCTCCATACTGCAGCTGTCTGGGGTGCTACATGCAGGTGCTATATATACAGCCAAGGATAGTATTAATTATGGCACAGAGGAACAGGAGCCCTCCATACTGGAGCTGTCTGGGGTGCTACATGCAGGTGCTATATATACAGCCAAGGATAGTATTAATTATGGCACAGAGGAGCAGGAGCCCTCCATACTGGAGCTCTCTGGGGTGCTACATGCAGGTGCTATATATACAGCCAAGGATGGCATTAATTATGGCACAGAGGAGCAGGAGCCCTCCGTACTGAAGCTGTCTGGGGTGCTGCATGCAGGTGCTATATATACAGCCAAGGATAGCATTAATTATGGCACAGAGGAACAGGAGCCCTCCATACTGGAACTGTCTGGGGGGCTGCATGCAGGTGCTATATATACAGCCAAGGATAGCATTAATTATGGCACAGAGGAACAGGAGCCCTCCATACTGGAGCTCTCTGGGGTGCTACATGCAGGTGCTATATATACAGCCAAGGATAGTATTAATTATAGCACAGAGGAACAGGAGCCCTCCATACTGGAGCTGTCTGGGGTGCTGCATGCAGGTGCTATATATACAGCCAAGGATAGCATTAATTATGGCACAGAGGAACAGGAGCCCTCCATACTGGAACTGTCTGGGGGGCTGCATGCAGGTGCTATATATACAGCCAAGGATAGCATTAATTATGGCACAGAGGAACAGGAGCCCTCCATACTGGAGCTGTCTGGGGTGCTACATGCAGGTGCTATATATACAGCCAAGGATAGCATTAATTATGGCACAGAGGAACAGGAGCCTTCCATACTGGAGCTGTCTGGGGTGCTGCATGCAGGTGCTATATATACAGCCGAGGATAGCATTAATTATGGCACAGAGGAACAGGAGCCCTCCATACTGCAGCTGTCTGGGGTGCTACATGCAGGTGCTATATATACAGCCAAGGATAGTATTAATTATGGCACAGAGGAACAGGAGCCCTCCATACTGGAGCTGTCTGGGGTGCTACATGCAGGTGCTATATATACAGCCAAGGATAGTATTAATTATGGCACAGAGGAGCAGGAGCCCTCCATACTGGAGCTGTCTGGGGTGCTACATGCAGGTGCTATATATACAGCCAAAGGATAGTATTAATTATGGCACAGAGGAACAGGAGCCCTCCATACTGGAGCTGTCTGGGGGGCTGCATGCAGGTGCTATATATACAGCCAAGGATAGCATTAATTATGGCACAGAGGAACAGGAGCCCTCCATACTGGAGCTGTCTGGGGTGCTACATGCAGGTGCTATATATACAGCCAAGGATAGCATTAATTATGGCACAGAGGAGCAGGAGCCCTCCATACTGGGGCTGTCTGGGGTGCTACATGCAGGTGCTATATATACAGCCAAGGATAGGATTAATTATGGCACAGAGGAACAGGAGCCCTCCATACTGGAGCTGTCTGGGGTGCTACATGCAGGTGCTATATATACAGCCAAGGATAGCATTAATGATGGCACAGAGGAACAGGAGCCCTCCATACTGGAGCTGTCTGGGGTGCTACATGCAGGTGCTATATATACAGCCAAGGATAGCATTAATTATGGCACAGAGAAACAGGAGCCCTCCATACTGGGGCTGTCTGGGGTGCTGCATGCAGGTGCTATATATACAGCCAAGGATAGCATTAATTATGGCACAGAGGAACAGGAGCCCTCCATACTGGATCTGTCTGGGGTGCTGCATGCAGGTGCTATATATACAGCCAAGGATAGCATTAATTATGGCACAGAGGAGCAGGAGCCCTCCATACTGGAGCTGTCTGGGGTGCTGCATGCAGGTGCTATATATACAGCCAAGGATAGTATTAATTATGGCACAGAGGAACAGGAGCCCTCCATACTGGGGCTGTCTGGGGTGCTGCATGCAGGTGCTATATATACAGCCAAGGATAGCATTAATTATGGCACAGAGGAACAGGAGCCCTCCATACTGGAGCTGTCTGGGGTGCTACATGCAGGTGCTATATATACAGCCAAGGATAGCAATAATTATGGCACAGAGGAGCAGGAGCCCTCCATACTGGAGCTGTCTGTGGTGCTGCATGCAGGTGCTATATATACAGCCAAGGATAGCAATAATTATGGCACAGAGGAGCAGGAGCCCTCCATACTGGAGCTGTCTGGGGTGCTGCATGCAGGTGCTATATATACAGCCAAGGATAGCAATAATTATGGCACAGAGGAGCAGGAGCCCTCCATACTGGAGCTGTCTGGGGTGCTACATGCAGGTGCTATATATACAGCCAAGGATAGCAATAATTATGGCACAGAGGAGCAGGAGCCCTCCATACTGGAGCTGTCTGGGGTGCTGCATGCAGGTGCTATATATACAGCCAAGGATAGCATTAATTATGGCACAGAGGAGCAGGAGCCCTCCATACTGGAGCTGTCTGGGGTGCTACATGCAGGTGCTATATATACAGCCAAGGATAGCATTAATTATGGCACAGAGGAGCAGGAGCCCTCCATACTGGAGCTGTCTGGGGTGCTGCATGCAGGTGCTATATATACAGCCAAGGATAGCATTAATTATAGCACAGAGGAACAGGAGCCCTCCGTACTGGAGCTGTCTGGGGTGCTGCATGCAGGTGCTATATATACAGCCAAGGATAGCATTAATTATGGCACAGAGGAGCAGGAGCCCTCCATACTGGAGCTGTCTGGGGTGCTGAATGCAGGTGCTATATATACAGTCAAGGATAGCATTAATTATGGCACAGAGGAACAGGAGCCCTCCATACTGGAGATGTCTGGGGTGCTACATGTAGGTGCTATATATACAGCCAAGGATAGCATTAATTATGGCACAGAGGAGCAGGAGCCCTCCATACTGGAGCTGTCTGGGGTGCTGCATGCAGGTGCTATATATACAGCCAAGGATAGCATTAATTATGGCACAGAGGAGCAGGAGCCCTCCATACTGGAGCTGTCTGGGGTGCTGAATGCAGGTGCTATATATACAGCCAAGGATAGCATTAATTATGGCACAGAGGAACAGGAGCCCTCCATACTGGAGATGTCTGGGGTGCTACATGCAGGTGCTATATATACAGCCAAGGATAGCATTAATTATGGCACAGAGGAGCAGGAGCCCTCCATACTGGAGCTGTCTGGGGTGCTACATGCAGGTGCTATATATACAGCCAAGGATAGCATTAATTATAGCACAGAGGAACAGGAGCCCCCCATACTGGAGCTGTCTGGGTTGCTACATGCAGGTGTTATATATACAGCCAAGGATAGCATTAATTATGGCACAGAGGAACAGGAGCCCTCCATACTGGATCTGTCTGGGGTGCTACATGCAGGTGCAATATATACAGCCAAGGATAGCATTAATTATAGCACAGAGGAACAGGAGCCCTCCATACTGGAGCTGTCTGGGGTGCTGCATGCAGGTGTTATATATACAGCCAAGGATAGCATTAATTATAGCACAGAGGAACAGGAGCCCTCCATACTGGATCTGTCTGGGGTGCTACATGCAGGTGCTATATATACAGCCAAGGATAGCATTAATTATGGCACAGAGGAGCAGGAGCCCTCCATACTGGAACTGTCTGGGGTGCTGCATGCAGGTGCTATATATACAGCCAAGGATAGCATTAATTATGGCACAGAGGAGCAGGAGCCCTCCATACTGGAGCTGTCTGGGGTGCTGCATGCAGGTGCTATATATACAGCCAAGGATAGCATTAATTATGGCACAGAGGAACAGGAGCCCTCCATACTGGAGCTGTCTGGGATGCTACATGCAGGTGTTATATATACAGCCAAGGATAGCATTAATTATGGCACAGAGGAACAGGAGCCCTCAATACTGGGACTGTCTGGGGTGCTGCATGCAGGTGCTATATATACAGCCAAGGATAGTATTAATTATGGCACAGAGGAACAGGAGTCCTCCATACTGGAGCTGTCTGGGGTGCTGCATGCAGGTGTTATATATACAGCCAAGGATAGCATTAATTATGGCACAGAGGAACAGGAGCCCTCAATACTGGGGCTGTCTGGGGTGCTGCATGCAGGTGCTATATATACAGCCAAGGATAGCAATAATTATGGCACAGAGGAACAGGAGCCCTCCATACTGGAGCTGTCTGGGGTGCTACATGCAGATGCTATATATACAGCCAAGGATAGGATTAATTATGGCACAGAGGAGCAGGAGCCCTCCATACTGGAGCTGTCTGGGGTGCTACATGCAGGTGCTATATATACAGCCAAGGATAGCATTAATTATGGCACAGAGGAACAGGAGCCCACCATACTGGAGCTGTCTGGGGTGCTGCATGCAGGTGCTATATATACAGCCAAGGATAGTATTAATTATGGCACAGAGGAGCAGGAGCCGTCCATACTGGAGCTGTCTGGGGTGCTACATGCAGGTGCTATATATACAGCCAAGGATAGCATTAATTATGGCACAGAGGAGCAGGAGCCCTCCATACTGGATCGTCTGGGGTGTTACATGCAGGTGCTATATATACAGCCAAGGATAGCATTAATTATGGCACAGAGGAGCAGGAGCCCTCCATACTGGAGCTGTCTGGGGTGCTATATGCAGGTGCTATATATACAGCCAAGGATAGCATTAATTATGGCACAGAGGAACAGGTGCCCTTCATACTGGAGCTGTCTGGGGTGCTATATGCAGGTGCTATATATACAGCCAAGGATAGCATTAATTATGGCACAGAGGAACAGGAGCCCTCCATACTGGAGCTGTCTGGGGTGCTGCATGCAGGTGCTATATATACAGCCAAGGATAGCATTAATTATGGCACAGAGGAGCAGGAGCCCTCCATACTGGAGCTGTCTGGGGTGCTGCATGCAGGTGTTATATATACAGCCAAGGATAGCAATAATTATGGCACAGAGGAGCAGGAGCCCTCCATACTGGAGCTGTCTGGGGTGCTACATGCAGGTGTTATATATGCAGCCAAGGATAGCATTAATTATGGCACAGAGGAACAGGAGCCCTCCATACTGGGGCTGTCTGGGGTGCTACATGCAGGTGTTATATATACAGCCAAGGATAGCATTAATTATGGCACAGAGGAACAGGAGCCCTCCATACTAGAGCTGTCTGGGGTGCTGCATGCAGGTGCTATATATACAGCCAAGGATAGCATTAATTATGGCACAGAGGAACAGGAGCCCTCCATACTGGAGCTGTCTGGGGTGCTGCATGCTGGTGCTATATATACAGCCAAGGATAGCATTAATTATGGCACAGAGGAGCAGGAGCCCTCCATACTGGAGCTGTCTGGGGTGCTACATTCAGGTGCTATATATACAGCCAAGGATAGCATTAATTATGGCACAGAGGAACAGGAGCCCTCCATACTGGAGCTGTCTGGGGTGCTGCATGCAGGTGCTATATATACAGCCAGAGATAGCATTAATTATGGCACAGAGGAGCAGGAGCCCTCCATACTGGAGCTGTCTGGGGTGCTGCATGCTGGTGTTATATATACAGCCAAGGATAGCATTAATTATAGCACAGAGGAGCCGGAGCCCTCCATACTGGAGCTGTCTGGGGTGCTGCATGCAGGTGCTATATATACAGCCAAGGATAGCATTAATTATAGCACAGAGGAACAGGAGCCCTCCATACTGGAGCTGTCTGGGGTGCTACATGCAGGTGCTATATATACAGCCAAGGATAGCATTAATTATGGCACAGAGGAACAGGAGCCCTCCATACTGGAGCTGTCTGGGGTGCTGCATGCAGGTGTTATATATGCAGCCAAGGATAGTATTAATTATAGCACAGAGGAGCAGGAGCCCTCCATACTGGAGCTGTCTGGGGTGCTACATGCAGGTGTTATATATGCAGCCAAGGATAGCATTAATTATGGCACAGAGGAGCAGGAGCCCTCCATACTGGAGCTGTCTGGGGTGCTGCATGCTGGTGTTATATATACAGCCAAGGATAGCATTAATTATGGCACAGAGGAGCAGGAGCCCTCCATACTAGAGCTGTCTGGGGTGCTGCATGCAGGTGCTATATATATAGCCAAGGATAGCATTAATTATGGCACAGAGGAACAGGAGCCCACCATACTGGAGCTGTCTGGGGTGCTGCATGCTGGTGCTATATATACAGCCAAGGATAGCATTAATTATGGCACAGAGGAGCAGGAGCCCTCCATACTGGAGCTGTCTGGGGTGCTGCATGCAGGTGCTATATATAGAGCCAAGGATAGCATTAATTATGGCACAGAGGAACAGGAGCCCTCCATACTGGAGCTGTCTGGGGTGCTGCATGCTGGTGCTATATATACAGCCAGGGATAGCATTAATTATGGCACAGAGGAGCAGGAGCCCTCCATACTGGAGCTGTCTGGGGTGCTGCATGCTGGTGCTATATATACAGCCAGGGATAGTATTAATTATGGCACAGAGGAGCAGGAGCCCTCCATACTGGAGCTGTCTGGGGTGCTGCATGCTGGTGCTATATATACAGCCAGGGATAGCATTAATTATGGCACAGAGGAGCAGGAGCCCTCCATACTGGAGCTGTCTGGGGTGCTGCATGCAGGTGCTATATATACAGCCAAGGATAGCATTAATTATGGCACAGAGGAACAGGAGCCCTCCATACTGGAGCTGTCTGGGGTGCTGCATGCAGGTGCTATATATACAGCCAAGGACAGCATTAATTATGGCACAGAGGAACAGGAGCCCTCCATACTGGAGCTGTCTGGGGTGCTATATGCAGGTGCTATATATACAGCCAAGGATAGCATTAATTATGGCACAGAGGAACAGGAGCCCTCCATACTGGAGCTGTCTGGGGTGCTACATGCAGGTGCAATATATACAGCCAAGGATAGCATTAATTATGGCACAGAGGAACAGGAGCCCTCCATACTGGAGCTGTCTGGGGTGCTGCATGCAGGTGCTATATATACAGCCAAGGATAGCATTAATTATGGCACAGAGGAACAGGAGCCCTCCATACTGGAGCTGTCTGGGGTGCTGCATGCATGTGCTATATATACAGCCAAGGATAGCATTAATTATGGCACAGAGGAACAGGAGCCCTCCATAATGGAGCTGTCTGGGGTGCTACATGCAGGTGCTATATATACAGCCAAGGATAGTATTAATTATAGCACAGAGGAACAGGAGCCCTCCATACTGGAGCTGTCTGGGGTGCTACATGCAGATGCTATATATACAGCCAAGGATAGCATTAATTATGGCACAGAGGAACAGGAGCCCTCCATACTGGAGCTGTCTGGGGTGCTGCATGCAGGTGTTATATATACAGCCAAGGATAGCATTAATTATGGCACAGAGGAGCAGGAGCCCTCCATACTGGAGCTGTCTGGGGTGCTACATGCAGGTGCTATATATACAGCCAAGGATAGCATTAATTATAGCACAGAGGAACAGGAGCCCTCCATACTGGAGCTGACTGGGGTGCTGCATGCAGGTGCTATATATACAGCCAAGGATAGCATTAATTATGGCACAGAGGAACAGGAGCCCTCCATACTGGAGCTGTCTTGGGTGCTACATGCAGGTGCTATATATACAGCCAAGGATAGCATTAACTATGGCACAGAGGAGCAGGAGCCCTCCATACTGGAGCTGTCTGGGGTGCTGCATGTTGGTGCTATATATACAGCCAAGGATAGCATTAATTATGGCACAGAGGAACAGGAGCCCTCCATACTGGAGCTGTCTGGGGGGCTACATTCAGGTGCTATATATACAGCCAAGGATAGCATTAATTATGGCACAGAGGAGCAGGAGCCCTCCATACTGGAGCTGTCTGGGGTGCTGCATGCAGGTGCTATATATACAGCCAAGGATAGTATTAATTATAGCACAGAGGAACAGGAGCCCTCCATACTGGAGCTGTCTGGGGTGCTGCATGCAGGTGCTATATATACAGCCAAGGATAGTATTAATTATAGCACAGAGGAACAGGAGCCCTCCATACTGGAGCTGTCTGGGGTGCTGCATGCAGGTGCTATATATACAGCCAAGGATAGCATTAATTATAGCACAGAGGAACAGGAGCCCTCCATACTGGAGCTGTCTGGGGTGCTACATGCAGGTGCTATATATACAGCCAAGGATAGCATTAATTATGGCACAGAGGAACAGGAGCCCTCCATACTGGAGCTGTCTGGGGTGCTGCATGCAGGTGCTATATATACAGCAAAGGATAGCATTAATGATGGCACAGAGGAACAGGAGCCCTCCATACTGGAGCTGTCTGGGGTGCTGCATGCAGGTGCTATATATACAGCCAAGGATAGCAATAATTATAGCACAGAGGAACAGGAGCCCTCCATACTGGAGCTGTCTGGGGTGCTACATGCAGGTGCTATATATACAGCCAAGGATAGCATTAATTATGGCACAGAGGAACAGGAGCCCTCCATACTGGAGCTGTCTTGGGTGCTACATGCAGGTGCTATATATACAGCCAAGGATAGCATTAATTATGGCACAGAGGAACAGGAGCCCTCCATACTGGAGCTGTCTGGGGTGCTACATGCAGGTGCTATATATACAGCCAAAGGATAGTATTAATTATGGCACAGAGGAACAGGAGCCCTCCATACTGGAGCTGTCTGGGGGGCTGCATGCAGGTGCTATATATACAGCCAAGGATAGCATTAATTATGGCACAGAGGAACAGGAGCCCTCCATACTGGAGCTGTCTGGGGTGCTACATGCAGGTGCTATATATACAGCCAAGGATAGCATTAATTATGGCACAGAGGAACAGGAGCCTTCCATACTGGAGCTGTCTGGGGTGCTGCATGCAGGTGCTATATATACAGCCGAGGATAGCATTAATTATGGCACAGAGGAACAGGAGCCCTCCATACTGCAGCTGTCTGGGGTGCTACATGCAGGTGCTATATATACAGCCAAGGATAGCATTAATTATAGCACAGAGGAACAGGAGCCCTCCATACTGGAGCTGTCTGGGGTGCTGCATGCAGGTGCTATATATACAGCCGAGGATAGCATTAATTATGGCACAGAGGAACAGGAGCCCTCCATACTGCAGCTGTCTGGGGTGCTGCATGCAGGTGCTATATATACAGCCAAGGATAGCATTAATTATAGCACAGAGGAACAGGAGCCCTCCATACTGGAGCTGTCTGGGGTGCTACATGCAGGTGCTATATATACAGCCAAGGATAGTATTAATTATGGCACAGAGGAGCAGGAGCCCTCCATACTGGAGCTGTCTGGGGTGCTACATGCAGGTGCTATATATACAGCCAAGGATAGCATTAATTATGGCACAGAGGAGCAGGAGCCCTCCATACTGGAGCTGTCTGGGGTGCTACATGCAGGTGCTATATATACAGCCAAGGATAGCATTAATTATGGCACAGAGGAGCAGGAGCCCTCCATACTGGAGCTGTCTGGGGTGCTGCATGCAGGTGCTATATATACAGCCAAGGATAGCATTAATTATGGCACAGAGGAACAGGAGCCCTCCATACTGGAGCTGTCTGGGGGGCTACATGCAGGTGCTATATATACAGCCAAGGATAGTATTAATTATGGCACAGAGGAGCAGGAGCCCTCCATACTGGAGCTGTCTGGGGTGCTACATGCAGGTGCTATATATACAGCCAAAGGATAGTATTAATTATGGCACAGAGGAACAGGAGCCCTCCATACTGGAGCTGTCTGGGGGGCTGCATGCAGGTGCTATATATACAGCCAAGGATAGCAATAATTATAGCACAGAGGAACAGGAGCCCTCCATACTGGAGCTGTCTGGGGTGCTGCATGCAGGTGCTATATATACAGCCAAGGATAGCATTAATTATGGCACAGAGGAACAGGAGCCCTCCATACTGGAGCTGTCTGGGGTGCTACATGCAGGTGCTATATATACAGCCAAGGATAGCATTAATTATGGCACAGAGGAACAGGAGCCCTCCATACTGGAGCTGTCTGGGGTGCTGCATGCAGGTGCTATATATACAGCCAAGGATAGTATTAATTATGGCACAGAGGAGCAGGAGCCCTCCATACTGGAGCTGTCTTGGGTGCTACATGCAGGTGCTATATATACAGCCAAGGATAGTATTAATTATGGCACAGAGGAGCAGGAGCCCTCCATACTGGAGCTGTCTGGGGTGCTACATGCAGGTGCTATATATACAGCCAAGGATAGCATTAATTATGGCACAGAGGAACAGGAGCCCTCCATACTGGAGCTGTCTTGGGTGCTACATGCAGGTGCTATATATACAGCCAAGGATAGCATTAATTATGGCACAGAGGAACAGGAGCCCTCCATACTGGATCTGTCTGGGGTGCTGCATGCAGGTGCTATATATACAGCCAAGGATAGCATTAATTATGGCACAGAGGAACAGGAGCCCTCCATACTGGAGCTGTCAGGGGTGCTACATGCAGGTGCTATATATACAGCCAAGGATAGCATTAATTATGGCACAGAGGAGCAGGAGCCGTCCATACTGGAGCTGTCTGGGGTGCTGCATGCAGGTGCTATATATACAGCCAAGGATAGCATTAATTATGGCACAGAGGAACAGGAGCCCTCCATACTGGATCTGTCTGGGGTGCTGCATGCAGGTGCTATATATACAGCCAAGGATAGCATTAATTATGGCACAGAGGAACAGGAGCCCTCCATACTGGAGCTGTCTGGGGTGCTACATGCAGGTGCTATATATACAGCCAAGGATAGCATTAATTATGGCACAGAGGAGCAGGAGCCCTCCATACTGGAGCTGTCTGGGGTGCTACATGCAGGTGCTATATATACAGCCAAGGATAGCATTAATTATGGCACAGAGGAGCAGGAGCCCTTCATACTGGAGCTGTCTGGGGTGCTGCATGCTGGTGTTATATATACAGCCAAGGATAGTATTAATTATGGCACAGAGGAACAGGAGCCCTCCATACTGGAGCTGTCTGGGGTGCTACATGCAGGTGTTATATATACAGCCAAGGATAGTATTAATTATGGCACAGAGGAACAGGAGCCCTTCATTCTGGAGCTGTCTGGGGTGCTATATGCAGGTGCTATATATACAGCCAAGGATAGCATTAATTATGGCACAGAGGAACAGGAGCCCTCCATACTGGAGCTGTCTGGGGTGCTACATGCAGGTGCTATATATACAGCCAAGGATAGCATTAATTATGGCACAGAGGAGCAGGAGCCCTCCATACTGGAGCTGTCTGGGGTGCTGCATGCAGGTGCTATATATACAGCCAAGGATAGCATTAATTATGGCACAGAGGAACAGGAGCCCTCCATACTGGAGCTGTCTGGGGTGCTGCATGCAGGTGCTATATATACAGCCAAGGATAGCATTAATTATGGCACAGAGGAGCAGGAGCCCTCCATACTGGAGCTGTCTGGGGTGCTGCATGCAGGTGCTATATATACAGCCAAGGATAGCATTAATTATGGCACAGAGGAACAGGAGCCCTCCATACTGGAGCTGTCTGGGGTGCTACATGCAGGTGTTATATATACAGCCAAGGATAGTATTAATTATGGCACAGAGGAACAGGAGCCCTCTATACTGGAGCTGTCTGGGGTGCTGCATGCAGGTGCTATATATACAGCCAAGGATAGCATTAATTATGGCACAGAGGAACAAGAGCCCTCCATACTGGAGCTGTCTGGGGTGCTACATGCAGGTGTTATATATACAGCCAAGGATAGTATTAATTATGGCACAGAGGAACAGGAGCCCTTCATTCTGGAGCTGTCTGGGGTGCTACATGCAGGTGCTATATATACAGCCAAGGATAGCATTAATTATAGCACAGAGGAGCAGGAGCCCTCCATACTGGAGCTGTCTGGGGTGCTATATGCAGGTGCTATATATACAGCCAAGGATAGCATTAATTATGGCACAGAGGAACAGGAGCCCTCCATACTGGAGCTGTCTGGGGTGCTGCATGCAGGTGCTATATATACAGCCAAGGATAGCATTAATTATGGCACAGAGGAACAGGAGCCCTCCATACTGGAGCTGTCTGGGGTGCTGCATGCAGGTGCTATATATACAGCCAAGGATAGCATTAATTATGGCACAGAGGAGCAGGAGCCCTCCATACTGGAGCTGTCTGGGGTGCTACATGCAGGTGCTATATATACAGCCAAGGATAGTATTAATGATGGCACAGAGGAACAGGAGCCCTCCATACTGGAGCTGTCTGGGGTGCTGCATGCTGGTGTTATATATACAGCCAAGGATAGCATTAATTATGGCACAGAGGAACAGGAGCCCTCCATACTGGAGCTGTCTGGGGTGCTACATGCAGGTGCTATATATACAGCCAAGGATAGCATTAATTATGGCACAGAGGAACAGGAGCCCTCCATACTGGAGCTGTCTGGGGTGCTGCATGCAGGTGCTATATATACAGCCAAGGATAGCATTAATTATGGCACAGAGGAGCAGGAGCCCTCCATACTGGAGCTGTCTGGGGTGCTACATGCAGGTGCTATATATACAGCCAAGGATAGCATTAATTATGGCACAGAGGAGCAGGAGCCCTCCATACTGGAGCTGTCTGGGGTGCTACATGCAGGTGTTATATATACAGCCAAGGATAGCATTAATTATGGCACAGAGGAACAGGAGCCCTCCATACTGGAGCTGTCTGGGGTGCTACATGCAGGTGCTATATATACAGCCAAGGATAGCATTAATTATGGCACAGAGGAACAGGAGCCCTCCATACTGGAGCTGTCTGGGGTGCTGCATGCAGGTGCTATATATACAGCCAAGGATAGCATTAATTATGGCACAGAGGAGCAGGAGCCCTCCATACTGGAGCTGTCTGGGGTGCTACATGCAGGTGCTATATATACAGCCAAGGATAGCATTAATTATGGCACAGAGGAGCAGGAGCCCTCCATACTGGAGCTGTCTGGGGTGCTACATGCAGGTGCTATATATAGAGCCAAGGATAGCAATAATTATGGCACAGAGGAACAGGAGCCCTCCATACTGGAGCTGTCTGGGGTGCTGCATGCAGGTGTTATATATACAGCCAAGGATAGCAATAATTATGGCACAGAGGAACAGGAGCCCTCCATACTGGAGCTTTCTGGGGTGCTGCATGCAGGTGCTATATATACAGCCAAGGATAGCATTAATGATGGCACAGAGGAGCAGGAGCCCTCCATACTGGAGCTGTCTGGGGTGCTACATGCAGGTGCTATATATACAGCCAAGGATAGCATTAATTATGGCACAGAGGAACAGGAGCCCTCCATACTGGAGCTGTCTGGGGTGCTACATGCAGGTGCTATATATACAGCCAAGGATAGCATTAATGATGGCACAGAGGAACAGGAGCCCTCCATACTGGAGCTGTCTGCGGTGCTACATGCAGGTGCTATATATACAGCCAAGGATAGTATTAATTATGGCACAGAGGAACAGGAGCCCTCCATACTGGATCTGTCTGGGGTGCTACATGCAGGTGCTATATATACAGCCAAGGATAGTATTAATTATGGCACAGAGGAACAGGAGCCCTCCATACTGGAGCTGTCTGGGGTGCTGCATGCAGGTGTCATATATACAGCCAAGGATAGCATTAATTATGGCACAGAGGAGCAGGACCCTCCATACTGGAGCTGTCTGGGTTGCTACATGCAGGTGCTATATATACAGCCAAGGATAGCATTAATTATGGCACAGAGGAGCAGGACCCTCCATACTGGAGCTGTCTGGGGTGCTGCATGCAGGTGCTATATATACAGCCAAGGATAGCATTAATTATGGCACAGAGGAACAGGAGCCCTCCATACTGGAGCTGTCTGGGGTGCTACATGCAGGTGCTATATATACAGCCAAGGATAGCATTAATTATGGCACAGAGGAACAGGAGCCCTCCATACTGGAGCTGTCTGGGGTGCTGCATGCAGGTGCTATATATACAGCCAAGGATAGCATTAATTATAGCACAGAGGAGCAGGAGCTCTCCATACTGGATCTGTCTGGGGTGCTGCATGCAGGTGCTATATATACAGCCAAGGATAGCATTAATTATGGCACAGAGGAACAGGAGCCCTCCATACTGGAGCTGTCTGGGGTGCTGCATGCTGGTGCTATATATACAGCCAAGGATAGCATTAATTATGGCACAGAGGAACAGGAGCACTCCATACTGGAGCTGTCTGGGGTGCTGCATGCAGGTGCTATATATACAGCCAAGGATAGCATTAATTATGGCACAGAGGAACAGGAGCCCTCCATACTGGAGCTGTCTGGGGGGCTACATTCAGGTGCTATATATACAGCCAAGGATAGCATTAATTATGGCACAGAGGAGCAGGAGCCCTCCATACTGGATCTGTCTGGGGTGCTGCATGCAGGTGCTATATATACAGCCAAGGATAGTATTAATTATAGCACAGAGGAACAGGAGCCCTCCATACTGGAGCTGTCTGGGGTGCTGCATGCAGGTGTTATATATACAGCCAACGATAGCATTAATTATGGCACAGAGGAACAGGAGCCCTCCATACTGGAGCTGTCTGGGGTGCTGCATGCAGGTGCTATATATACAGCCGAGGATAGCATTAATTATAGCACAGAGGAACAGGAGCCCTCCATACTGGAGCTGTCTGGGGTGCTGCATGCAGGTGCTATATATACAGCCAAGGATAGCATTAATTATGGCACAGAGGAACAGGAGCCCTCCATACTGGAGCTGTCTGGGGTGCTGCATGCAGGTGCTATATATACAGCCAAGGATAGCATTAATTATGGTACAGAGGAGCAGGAGCCCTCCATACTGGAGCTGTCTGGGGTGCTACATGCAGGTGTTATATATACAGCCAAGGATAGCATTAATTATGGTACAGAGGAACAGGAGCCCTCCATACTGGAGCTGTCTGGGGTGCTACATGCAGGTGCTATATATACAGCCATGGATAGCATTAATTATGGCACAGAGGAGCAGGAGCCCTCCATACTGGAGCTGTCTGGGGTGCTGCATGCAGGTGCTATATATACAGCCAAGGATAGCATTAATTATAGCACAGAGGAACAGGAGCCCTCCATACTGGAGCTGTCTGGGGTGCTACATGCAGGTGTTATATATACAGCCAAGGATAGCATTAATTATAGCACAGAGGAACAGGAGCCCTCCATACTGGAGCTGTCTGGGGTGCTGCATGCAGGTGCTATATATACAGCCAAGGATAGCATTAATTATGGCACAGAGGAGCAGGAGCCCTCCATACTGGAGCTGTCTGGGGTGCTGCATGCAGGTGCTATATATACAGCCAAGGATAGCATTAATTATAGCACAGAGGAACAGGAGCCCTCCATACTGGAGCTGTCTGGGGTGCTGCATGCAGGTGCTATATATACAGCCAAGGATAGCATTAATTATAGCACAGAGGAACAGGAGCCCTCCATACTGGAGCTGTCTGGGGTGCTACATGCAGGTGTTATATATACAGCCAAGGATAGCATTAATTATAGCACAGAGGAACAGGAGCCCTCCATACTGGAGCTGTCTGGGGTGCTGCATGCAGGTGCTATATATACAGCCAAGGATAGCATTAATTATGGCACAGAGGAACAGGAGCCCTCCATACTGGAGCTGTCTGGGGTGCTGCATGCATGTGCTATATATACAGCCAAGGATAGCATTAATTATGGCACAGAGGAACAGGAGCCCTCCATACTGGAGCTGTCTGGGGTGCTACATGCAGGTGCTATATATACAGCCAAGGATAGTATTAATTATAGCACAGAGGAACAGGAGCCCTCCATACTGGAGCTGTCTGGGGTGCTACATGCAGGTGCTATATATACAGCCAAGGATAGCATTAATTATGGCACAGAGGAACAGGAGCCCTCCATACTGGAGCTGTCTGGGGTGCCGCATGCAGGTGTTATATATACAGCCAAGGATAGCATTAATTATGGCACAGAGGAGCAGGAGCCCTCCATACTGGAGCTGTCTGGGGTGCTACATGCAGGTGCTATATATACAGCCAAGGATAGCATTAATTATAGCACAGAGGAACAGGAGCCCTCCATACTGGAGCTGTCTGGGGTGCTACATGCAGGTGCTATATATACAGCCAAGGATAGCATTAATTATGGCACAGAGGAACAGGAGTCCTCCATACTGGAGCTGTCTGGGGTGCTACATGCAGGTGCTATATATACAGCCAAGGATAGCAATAATTATGGCACAGAGGAGCAGGAGCCCTCCATACTGGAGCTGTCTGGGGTGCTGCATGCAGGTGCTATATATACAGCCAAGGATAGCATTAATTATGGCACAGAGGAACAGGAGCCCTCTATACTGGAGCTGTCTGGGGTGCTACATGCAGGTGCTATATATACAGCCAAGGATAGCATTAATGATGGCACAGAGGAACAGGAGCCCTCCATACTGGAGCTGTCTGGGGTGCTACATGCAGGTGCTATATATACAGCCAAGGATAGCATTAACTATGGCACAGAGGAGCAGGAGCCCTCCATACTGGAGCTGTCTGGGGTGCTGCATGTTGGTGCTATATATACAGCCAAGGATAGCATTAATTATGGCACAGAGGAACAGGAGCCCTCCATACTGGAGCTGTCTGGGGGGCTACATTCAGGTGCTATATATACAGCCAAGGATAGCATTAATTATGGCACAGAGGAGCAGGAGCCCTCCATACTGGAGCTGTCTGGGGTGCTGCATGCAGGTGCTATATATACAGCCAAGGATAGTATTAATTATAGCACAGAGGAACAGGAGCCCTCCATACTGGAGCTGTCTGGGGTGCTGCATGCAGGTGCTATATATACAGCCAAGGATAGCATTAATTATAGCACAGAGGAACAGGAGCCCTCCATACTGGAGCTGTCTGGGGTGCTGCATGCAGGTGCTATATATACAGCCAAGGATAGCATTAATTATAGCACAGAGGAACAGGAGCCCTCCATACTGGAGCTGTCTGGGGTGCTACATGCAGGTGCTATATATACAGCCAAGGATAGCATTAATTATGGCACAGAGGAACAGGAGCCCTCCATACTGGAGCTGTCTGGGGTGCTGCATGCAGGTGCTATATATACAGCAAAGGATAGCATTAATGATGGCACAGAGGAACAGGAGCCCTCCATACTGGAGCTGTCTGGGGTGCTGCATGCAGGTGCTATATATACAGCCAAGGATAGCAATAATTATAGCACAGAGGAACAGGAGCCCTCCATACTGGAGCTGTCTGGGGTGCTGCATGCAGGTGCTATATATACAGCCAAGGATAGCATTAATTATGGCACAGAGGAGCAGGAGCCCTCCATACTGGAGCTGTCTGGGGTGCTACATGCAGGTGCTATATATACAGCCAAGGATAGCATTAATTATGGCACAGAGGAACAGGAGCCCTCCATACTGGAGCTGTCTGGGGTGCTACATGCAGGTGCTATATATACAGCCAAGGATAGCATTAATTATGGCACAGAGGAACAGGAGCCCTCCATACTGGAGCTGTCTTGGGTGCTACATGCAGGTGCTATATATACAGCCAAGGATAGCATTAATTATGGCACAGAGGAACAGGAGCCCTCCATACTGGATCTGTCTGGGGTGCTGCATGCAGGTGCTATATATACAGCCAAGGATAGCATTAATTATGGCACAGAGGAACAGGAGCCCTCCATACTGGAGCTGTCAGGGGTGCTACATGCAGGTGCTATATATACAGCCAAGGATAGCATTAATTATGGCACAGAGGAGCAGGAGCCGTCCATACTGGAGCTGTCTGGGGTGCTGCATGCAGGTGCTATATATACAGCCAAGGATAGCATTAATTATGGCACAGAGGAACAGGAGCCCTCCATACTGGAGCTGTCTGGGGTGCTGCATGCAGGTGCTATATATACAGCCAAGGAAAGCATTAATTATGGCACAGAGGAACAGGAGCCCTCCATACTGGAGCTGTCTGGGGTGCTACATGCAGGTGCTATATATACAGCCAAGGATAGCATTAATTATGGCACAGAGGAGCAGGAGCCCTTCATACTGGAGCTGTCTGGGGTGCTACATGCAGGTGTTATATATACAGCCAAGGATAGTATTAATTATGGCACAGAGGAACAGGAGCCCTCCATACTGGAGCTGTCTGGGGTGCTATATGCAGGTGCTATATATACAGCCAAGGATAGCATTAATTATGGCACAGAGGAACAGGAGCCCTCCATACTGGAGCTGTCTGGGGTGCTGCATGCAGGTGCTATATATACAGCCAAGGATAGCATTAATTATGGCACAGAGGAACAGGAGCCCTCCATACTGGAGCTGTCTGGGGTGCTGCATGCAGGTGCTATATATACAGCCAAGGATAGCATTAATTATGGCACAGAGGAACAAGAGCCCTCCATACTGGAGCTGTCTGGGGTGCTACATGCAGGTGTTATATATACAGCCAAGGATAGTATTAATTATGGCACAGAGGAACAGGAGCCCTTCATTCTGGAGCTGTCTGGGGTGCTATATGCAGGTGCTATATATACAGCCAAGGATAGCATTAATTATGGCACAGAGGAACAGGAGCCCTCCATACTGGAGCTGTCTGGGGTGCTGCATGCAGGTGCTATATATACAGCCAAGGATAGCATTAATTATGGCACAGAGGAACAGGAGCCCTCCATACTGGAGCTGTCTGGGGTGCTGCATGCAGGTGCTATATATACAGCCAAGGATAGCATTAATTATGGCACAGAGGAGCAGGAGCCCTCCATACTGGAACTGTCTGGGGTGCTGCATGCAGGTGCTATATATACAGCCAAGGATAGCATTAATTATATCACAGAGGAACAGGAGCCCTCCATACTGGAGCTGTCTGGGGTGCTACATGCAGGTGCTATATATACAGCCAAGGATAGCATTAATTATATCACAGAGGAACAGGAGCCCTCCATACTGGAGCTGTCTGGGGTGCTACATGCAGGTGCTATATATACAGCCAAGGATAGCATTAATTATGGCACAGAGGAACAGGAGCCCTCCATACTGGAGCTGTCTGGGGTGCTGCATGCAGGTGCTATATATACAGCCAAGGATAGCATTAATTATGGCACAGAGGAGCAGGAGCCCTCCATACTGGAGCTGTCTGGGGTGCTACATGCAGGTGCTATATATACAGCCAAGGATAGCATTAATTATGGCACAGAGGAGCAGGAGCCCTCCATACTGGAGCTGTCTGGGGTGCTACATGCAGGTGTTATATATACAGCCAAGGATAGCATTAATTATGGCACAGAGGAACAGGAGCCCTCCATACTGGAGCTGTCTGGGGTGCTACATGCAGGTGCTATATATACAGCCAAGGATAGCATTAATTATGGCACAGAGGAACAGGAGCCCTCCATACTGGAGCTGTCTGGGGTGCTGCATGCAGGTGCTATATATACAGCCAAGGATAGCATTAATTATGGCACAGAGGAGCAGGAGCCCTCCATACTGGAGCTGTCTGGGGTGCTACATGCAGGTGCTATATATACAGCCAAGGATAGCATTAATTATGGCACAGAGGAGCAGGAGCCCTCCATACTGGAGCTGTCTGGGGTGCTACATGCAGGTGCTATATATAGAGCCAAGGATAGCAATAATTATGGCACAGAGGAACAGGAGCCCTCCATACTGGAGCTGTCTGGGGTGCTGCATGCAGGTGTTATATATACAGCCAAGGATAGCAATAATTATGGCACAGAGGAACAGGAGCCCTCCATACTGGAGCTTTCTGGGGTGCTGCATGCAGGTGCTATATATACAGCCAAGGATAGCATTAATGATGGCACAGAGGAGCAGGAGCCCTCCATACTGGAGCTGTCTGGGGTGCTACATGCAGGTGCTATATATACAGCCAAGGATAGCATTAATTATAGCACAGAGGAACAGGAGCCCTCCATACTGGAGCTGTCTGGGGTGCTGCATGCAGGTGCTATATATACAGCCTTGGATTGCATTAATTATGGCACAGAGGAACAGGAGCCCTCCATACTGGAGCTGTCTGGGGTGCTACATGCAGGTGCTATATATACAGCCAAGGATAGCATTAATTATGGCACAGAGGAACAGGAGCCCTCCATACTGGAGCTGTCTGGGGTGCTACATGCAGGTGCTATATATACAGCCAAGGATAGCATTAATTATAGCACAGAGGAACAGGAGCCCTCCATACTGGAGCTGTCTGGGGTGCTACATGCAGGTGCTATATATACAGCCAAGGATAGTATTAATTATGGCACAGAGGAGCAGGAGCCCTCCATACTGGAGCTGTCTGGGGTGCTGCATGCAGGTGCTATATATACAGCCAAGGATAGTATTAATTATAGCACAGAGGAACAGGAGCCCTCCATACTGGAGCTGTCTGGGGTGCTGCATGCAGGTGTTATATATACAGCCAAGGATAGCATTAATTATGGCACAGAGGAACAGGAGCCCTCCATACTGGAGCTGTCTGGGGTGCTGCATGCAGGTGCTATATATACAGCCAAGGATAGCATTAATTATGGCACAGAGGAACAGGAGCCCTCCATACTGGAGCTGTCTGGGGTGCTACATGCAGGTGCTATATATACAGCCAAGGATAGCATTAATTATGGCACAGAGGAACAGGAGCCCTCCATACTGGAGCTGTCTGGGGTGCTGCATGCAGGTGTTATATATACAGCCAAGGATAGCATTAATTATGGTACAGAGGAGCAGGAGCCCTCCATACTGGAGCTGTCTGGGGTGCTGCATGCAGGTGCTATATATACAGCCAAGGATAGCATTAATTATGGCACAGAGGAACAGGAGCCCTCCATACTGGAGCTGTCTGGGGTGCTACATGCAGGTGCTATATATACAGCCAAGGATAGCATTAATTATGGTACAGAGGAACAGGAGCCCTCCATACTGGAGCTGTCTGGGGTGCTGCATGCAGGTGCTATATATACAGCCAAGGATAGCATTAATTATGGCACACAGGAACAGGAGCCCTCCATACTGGAGCTGTCTGGGGTGCTGCATGCAGGTGCTATATATACAGCCAAGGATAGCATTAATTATGGCACAGAGGAACAGGAGCCCTCCATACTGGAGCTGTCTGGGGTGCTACATGCAGGTGCTATATATACAGCCAAGGATAGCATTAATTATGGCACAGAGGAGCAGGAGCCCTCCATACTGGAGCTGTCTGGGGTGCTACATGCAGGTGCTATATATACAGCCAAGGATAGCATTAATTATGGCACAGAGGAGCAGGAGCCCTCCATACTGGAGCTGTCTGGGGTGCTGCATGCAGGTGCTATATATACAGCCAAGGATAGCATTAATTATAGCACAGAGGAACAGGAGCCCTCCATACTGGAGCTGTCTGGGGTGCTGCATGCAGGTGCTATATATACAGCCAAGGATAGTATTAATTATGGCACAGAGGAACAGGAGCCCTCCATACTGGAGCTGTCTGGGGTGCTACATGCAGGTGTTATATATACAGCCAAGGATAGCATTAATTATGGCACAGAGGAACAGGAGCCCTCCATACTGGAGCTGTCTGGGGTGCTGCATGCAGGTGCTATATATACAGCCAAGGATAGCATTAATTATAGCACAGAGGAACAGGAGCCCTCCATACTGGAGCTGTCTGGGGTGCTGCATGCAGGTGCTATATATACAGCCAAGGATAGCATTAATTATAGCACAGAGGAACAGGAGCCCTCCATACTGGAGCTGTCTGGGGTGCTACATGCAGGTGTTATATATACAGCCAAGGATAGCATTAATTATAGCACATAGGAACAGGAGCCCTCCATACTGGAGCTGTCTGGGGTGCTGCATGCAGGTGCTATATATACAGCCAAGGATAGCATTAATTATGGCAGAGAGGAGCAGGAGCCCTCCATACTGGAGCTGTCTGGGGAGCTACATGCAGGTGCTATATATACAGCCAAGGATAGTATTAATGATGGCACAGAGGAACAGGAGCCTTCCATACTGGAGCTGTCTGGGGTGCTGCATGCAGGTGCTATATATACAGCCAAGGATAGTATTAATTATGGCACAGAGGAGCAGGAGCCCTCCATACTGGAGCTGTCTGGGGTGCTACATGCAGGTGCTATATATACAGCCAAGGATAGCATTAATTATGGTACAGAGGAACAGGAGCCCTCCATACTGGAGCTGTCTGGGGTGCTGCATGCAGGTGCTATATATACAGCCAAGGATAGCATTAATTATGGCACAGAGGAGCAGGAGCCCTCCATACTGGAGCTGTCTGTGGGGCTGCATGCAGGTGCTATATATACAGCCAAGGATAGTATTAATTATGGCACAGAGGAACAGGAGCCCTCCATACTGGAGCTGTCTGGGGTGCTGCATGCAGGTGCTATATATACAGCCAAGGATAGCATTAATTATGGCACAGAGGAACAGGAGCCCTCCATACTGGAGCTGTCTGGGGGGCTACATTCAGGTGCTATATATACAGCCAAGGATAGCATTAATTATGGCACAGAGGAGCAGGAGCCCTCCATACTGGAGCTGTCTGGGGTGCTACATGCAGGTGCTATATATACAGCCAAGGATAGTATTAATTATGGCACAGAGGAGCAGGAGCCCTCCATACTGGAGCTGTCTGGGGTGCTGCATGCAGGTGCTATATATACAGCCAAGGATAGCATTAATTATGGCACAGAGGAACAGGAGCCCTCCATACTGGAGCTGTCTGGGGGGCTACATTCAGGTGCTATATATACAGCCAAGGATAGCATTAATTATGGCACAGAGGAGCAGGAGCCCTCCATACTGGAGCTGTCTGGGGTGCTGCATGCAGGTGTTATATATACAGCCAAGGATAATATTAATTATAGCACAGAGGAACAGGAGCCCTCCATACTGGAGCTGTCTGGGGTGCTGCATGCAGGTGTTATATATACAGCCAAGGATAGTATTAATTATAGCACAGAGGAACAGGAGCCCTCCATACTGGAGCTGTCTGGGGTGCTGCATGCAGGTGCTATATATACAGCCAAGGATAGCATTAATTATGGCACAGAGGAGCAGGAGCCCTCCATACTGGAGCTGTCTGGGGTGCTGCATGCAGGTGCTATATATACAGCCAAGGATAGCATTAATTATGGCACAGAGGAGCAGGAGCCCTCCATACTGGAGCTGTCTGGGGTGCTATATGCAGGTGCTATATATACAGCCAAGGATAGTATTAATTATAGCACAGAGGAACAGGAGCCCTCCATACTGGAGCTGTCTGGGGTGCTGCATGCAGGTGCTATATATACAGCCAAGGATAGCATTAATTATGGCACAGAGGAGCAGGAGCCCTCCATACTGGAGCTGTCTGGGGTGCTGCATGCAGGTGCTATATATACAGCCAAGGATAGCATTAATTATGGCACAGAGGAGCAGGAGCCCTCCATACTGGAGCTGTCTGGGGTGCTGCATGCAGGTGCTATATATACAGCCAAGGATAGTATTAATTATAGCACAGAGGAACAGGAGCCCTCCATACTGGAGCTGTCTGGGGTGCTACATGCAGGTGCTATATATACAGCCAAGGATAGCATTAATTATGGCACAGAGGAACAGGAGCCCTCCATACTGGAGCTGTCTGGGGTGCTGCATGCAGGTGTTATATATACAGCCAAGGATAGCATTAATTATGGCACAGAGGAGCAGGAGCCCTCCATACTGGAGCTGTCTGGGGTGCTATATGCAGGTGCTATATATACAGCCAAGGATAGTATTAATTATAGCACAGAGGAACAGGAGCCCTCCATACTGGAGCTGTCTGGGGTGCTGCATGCAGGTGCTATATATACAGCCAAGGATAGCATTAATTATGGCACAGAGGAGCAGGAGCCCTCCATACTGGAGCTGTCTGGGGTGCTGCATGCAGGTGCTATATATACAGCCAAGGATAGCATTAATTATGGCACAGAGGAGCAGGAGCCCTCCATACTGGAGCTGTCTGGGGTGCTGCATGCAGGTGCTATATATACAGCCAAGGATAGCATTAATTAGAGCACAGAGGAACAGGAGCCCTCCATACTGGAGCTGTCTGGGGTGCTGCATGCAGGTGCTATATATACAGCCAAGGATAGCATTAATTATAGCACAGAGGAACAGGAGCCCTCCATACTGGAGCTGTCTGGGGTGCTACATGCAGGTGTTATATATACAGCCAAGGATAGCATTAATTATAGCACAGAGGAACAGGAGCCCTCCATACTGGAGCTGTCTGGGGTGCTGCATGCAGGTGCTATATATACAGCCAAGGATAGCATTAATTATGGCACAGAGGAACAGGAGCCCTCCATACTGGAGCTGTCTGGGGTGCTGCATGCATGTGCTATATATACAGCCAAGGATAGCATTAATTATGGCACAGAGGAACAGGAGCCCTCCATACTGGAGCTGTCTGGGGTGCTACATGCAGGTGCTATATATACAGCCAAGGATAGTATTAATTATAGCACAGAGGAACAGGAGCCCTCCATACTGGAGCTGTCTGGGGTGCTACATGCAGGTGCTATATATACAGCCAAGGATAGCATTAATTATGGCACAGAGGAACAGGAGCCCTCCATACTGGAGCTGTCTGGGGTGCTGCATGCAGGTGTTATATATACAGCCAAGGATAGCATTAATTATGGCACAGAGGAGCAGGAGCCCTCCATACTGGAGCTGTCTGGGGTGCTACATGCAGGTGCTATATATACAGCCAAGGATAGCATTAATTATAGCACAGAGGAACAGGAGCCCTCCATACTGGAGCTGTCTGGGGTGCTACATGCAGGTGCTATATATACAGCCAAGGATAGCATTAATTATGGCACAGAGGAACAGGAGTCCTCCATACTGGAGCTGTCTGGGGTGCTACATGCAGGTGCTATATATACAGCCAAGGATAGCAATAATTATGGCACAGAGGAGCAGGAGCCCTCCATACTGGAGCTGTCTGGGGTGCTACATGCAGGTGCTATATATACAGCCAAGGATAGCAATAATTATGGCACAGAGGAGCAGGAGCCCTCCATACTGGAGCTGTCTGGGGTGCTGCATGCAGGTGCTATATATACAGCCAAGGATAGCATTAATTATGGCACAGAGGAACAGGAGCCCTCCATACTGGAGCTGTCTGGGGTGCTACATGCAGGTGCTATATATACAGCCAAGGATAGCATTAACTATGGCACAGAGGAGCAGGAGCCCTCCATACTGGAGCTGTCTGGGGTGCTGCATGTTGGTGCTATATATACAGCCAAGGATAGCATTAATTATGGCACAGAGGAACAGGAGCCCTCCATACTGGAGCTGTCTGGGGGGCTACATTCAGGTGCTATATATACAGCCAAGGATAGCATTAATTATGGCACAGAGGAGCAGGAGCCCTCCATACTGGAGCTGTCTGGGGTGCTGCATGCAGGTGCTATATATACAGCCAAGGATAGTATTAATTATAGCACAGAGGAACAGGAGCCCTCCATACTGGAGCTGTCTGGGGTGCTGCATGCAGGTGCTATATATACAGCCAAGGATAGCATTAATTATAGCACAGAGGAACAGGAGCCCTCCATACTGGAGCTGTCTGGGGTGCTGCATGCAGGTGCTATATATACAGCCAAGGATAGCATTAATTATAGCACAGAGGAACAGGAGCCCTCCATACTGGAGCTGTCTGGGGTGCTACATGCAGGTGCTATATATACAGCCAAGGATAGCATTAATTATGGCACAGAGGAACAGGAGCCCTCCATACTGGAGCTGTCTGGGGTGCTGCATGCAGGTGCTATATATACAGCAAAGGATAGCATTAATGATGGCACAGAGGAACAGGAGCCCTCCATACTGGAGCTGTCTGGGGTGCTGCATGCAGGTGCTATATATACAGCCAAGGATAGCAATAATTATAGCACAGAGGAACAGGAGCCCTCCATACTGGAGCTGTCTGGGGTGCTACATGCAGGTGCTATATATACAGCCAAGGATAGCATTAATTATGGCACAGAGGAACAGGAGCCCTCCATACTGGAGCTGTCTTGGGTGCTACATGCAGGTGCTATATATACAGCCAAGGATAGCATTAATTATGGCACAGAGGAACAGGAGCCCTCCATACTGGATCTGTCTGGGGTGCTGCATGCAGGTGCTATATATACAGCCAAGGATAGCATTAATTATGGCACAGAGGAACAGGAGCCCTCCATACTGGAGCTGTCAGGGGTGCTACATGCAGGTGCTATATATACAGCCAAGGATAGCATTAATTATGGCACAGAGGAGCAGGAGCCGTCCATACTGGAGCTGTCTGGGGTGCTGCATGCAGGTGCTATATATACAGCCAAGGATAGCATTAATTATGGCACAGAGGAACAGGAGCCCTCCATACTGGATCTGTCTGGGGTGCTGCATGCAGGTGCTATATATACAGCCAAGGAAAGCATTAATTATGGCACAGAGGAACAGGAGCCCTCCATACTGGAGCTGTCTGGGGTGCTACATGCAGGTGCTATATATACAGCCAAGGATAGCATTAATTATGGCACAGAGGAGCAGGAGCCCTTCATACTGGAGCTGTCTGGGGTGCTACATGCAGGTGTTATATATACAGCCAAGGATAGTATTAATTATGGCACAGAGGAACAGGAGCCCTCCATACTGGAGCTGTCTGGGGTGCTATATGCAGGTGCTATATATACAGCCAAGGATAGCATTAATTATGGCACAGAGGAACAGGAGCCCTCCATACTGGAGCTGTCTGGGGTGCTGCATGCAGGTGCTATATATACAGCCAAGGATAGCATTAATTATGGCACAGAGGAACAGGAGCCCTCCATACTGGAGCTGTCTGGGGTGCTGCATGCAGGTGCTATATATACAGCCAAGGATAGCATTAATTATGGCACAGAGGAACAAGAGCCCTCCATACTGGAGCTGTCTGGGGTGCTACATGCAGGTGTTATATATACAGCCAAGGATAGTATTAATTATGGCACAGAGGAACAGGAGCCCTTCATTCTGGAGCTGTCTGGGGTGCTATATGCAGGTGCTATATATACAGCCAAGGATAGCATTAATTATGGCACAGAGGAACAGGAGCCCTCCATACTGGAGCTGTCTGGGGTGCTGCATGCAGGTGCTATATATACAGCCAAGGATAGCATTAATTATGGCACAGAGGAACAGGAGCCCTCCATACTGGAGCTGTCTGGGGTGCTGCATGCAGGTGCTATATATACAGCCAAGGATAGCATTAATTATGGCACAGAGGAGCAGGAGCCCTCCATACTGGAACTGTCTGGGGTGCTGCATGCAGGTGCTATATATACAGCCAAGGATAGCATTAATTATATCACAGAGGAACAGGAGCCCTCCATACTGGAGCTGTCTGGGGTGCTACATGCAGGTGCTATATATACAGCCAAGGATAGCATTAATTATATCACAGAGGAACAGGAGCCCTCCATACTGGAGCTGTCTGGGGTGCTACATGCAGGTGCTATATATACAGCCAAGGATAGCATTAATTATGGCACAGAGGAACAGGAGCCCTCCATACTGGAGCTGTCTGGGGTGCTGCATGCAGGTGCTATATATTCAGCCAAGGATAGTATTAATTATGGCACAGAGGAACAGGAGCCCTCCATACTGGAGCTGTCTGGGGTGCTGCATGCAGGTGCTATATATACAGCCAAGGATAGCATTAATTATGGCACAGAGGAGCAGGAGCCCTCCATACTGGAGCTGTCTGGGGTGCTACATGCAGGTGCTATATATACAGCCAAGGATAGCATTAATTATGGCACAGAGGAGCAGGAGCCCTCCATACTGGAGCTGTCTGGGGTGCTACATGCAGGTGTTATATATACAGCCAAGGATAGCATTAATTATGGCACAGAGGAACAGGAGCCCTCCATACTGGAGCTGTCTGGGGTGCTACATGCAGGTGCTATATATACAGCCAAGGATAGCATTAATTATGGCACAGAGGAACAGGAGCCCTCCATACTGGAGCTGTCTGGGGTGCTGCATGCAGGTGCTATATATTCAGCCAAGGATAGCATTAATTATGGCACAGAGGAGCAGGAGCCCTCCATACTGGAGCTGTCTGGGGTGCTACATGCAGGTGCTATATATACAGCCAAGGATAGCATTAATTATGGCACAGAGGAGCAGGAGCCCTCCATACTGGAGCTGTCTGGGGTGCTACATGCAGGTGCTATATATAGAGCCAAGGATAGCAATAATTATGGCACAGAGGAACAGGAGCCCTCCATACTGGAGCTGTCTGGGGTGCTGCATGCAGGTGTTATATATACAGCCAAGGATAGCAATAATTATGGCACAGAGGAACAGGAGCCCTCCATACTGGAGCTGTCTGGGGTGCTGCATGCAGGTGTTATATATACAGCCAAGGATAGCATTAATTATGGCACAGAGGAACAGGAGCCCTCCATACTGGAGCTTTCTGGGGTGCTGCATGCAGGTGCTATATATACAGCCAAGGATAGCATTAATTATGGCACAGAGGAGCAGGAGCCCTCCATACTGGAGCTGTCTGGGGTGCTACATGCAGGTGCTATATATAGAGCCAAGGATAGCAATAATTATGGCACAGAGGAACAGGAGCCCTCCATACTGGAGCTGTCTGGGGTGCTGCATGCAGGTGTTATATATACAGCCAAGGATAGCAATAATTATGGCACAGAGGAACAGGAGCCCTCCATACTGGAGCTGTCTGGGGTGCTGCATGCAGGTGTTATATATACAGCCAAGGATAGCATTAATTATGGCACAGAGGAACAGGAGCCCTCCATACTGGAGCTTTCTGGGGTGCTGCATGCAGGTGCTATATATACAGCCAAGGATAGCATTAATGATGGCACAGAGGAGCAGGAGCCCTCCATACTGGAGCTGTCTGGGGTGCTACATGCAGGTGCTATATATACAGCCAAGGATAGCATTAATTATAGCACAGAGGAACAGGAGCCCTCCATACTGGAGCTGTCTGGGGTGCTGCATGCAGGTGCTATATATACAGCCTTGGATTGCATTAATTATGGCACAGAGGAACAGGAGCCCTCCATACTGGAGCTGTCTGGGGTGCTACATGCAGGTGCTATATATACAGCCAAGGATAGCATTAATTATGGCACAGAGGAACAGGAGCCCTCCATACTGGAGCTGTCTGGGGTGCTACATGCAGGTGCTATATATACAGCCAAGGATAGCATTAATTATAGCACAGAGGAACAGGAGCCCTCCATACTGGAGCTGTCTGGGGTGCTGCATGCAGGTGCTATATATACAGCCTTGGATTGCATTAATTATGGCACAGAGGAACAGGAGCCCTCCATACTGGAGCTGTCTGGGGTGCTACATGCAGGTGCTATATATACAGCCAAGGATAGTATTAATTATGGCACAGAGGAACAGGAGCCCTCCATACTGGAGCTGTCTGGGGTGCTGCATGCTGGTGCTATATATACAGCCAAGGATAGCATTAACTATGGCACAGAGGAGCAGGAGCCCTCCATACTGGAGCTGTCTGGGGGGCTACATTCAGGTGCTATATATACAGCCAAGGATAGCATTAATTATGGCACAGAGGAGCAGGAGCCCTCCATACTGGATCTGTCTGGGGTGCTGCATGCAGGTGCTATATATACAGCCAAGGATAGCATTAATTATGGCACAGAGGAACAGGAGCCCTCCATACTGGAGCTGTCTGGGGTGCTACATGCAGGTGCTATATATAGAGCCAAGGATAGCATTAATTATGGCACAGAGGAACAGGAGCCCTCCATACTGGAGCTGTCTGGGGTGCTGCATGCAGGTGCTATATATACAGCCAAGGATAGCATTAATTATGGCACAGAGGAACAGGAGCCCTCCATACTGGAGCTGTCTGGGGGGCTACATTCAGGTGCTATATATACAGCCAAGGATAGCATTAATTATGGCACAGAGGAGCAGGAGCCCTCCATACTGGATCTGTCTGGGGTGCTGCATGCAGGTGCTATATATACAGCCAAGGATAGCATTAATTATGGCACAGAGGAACAGGAGCCCTCCATACTGGAGCTGTCTGGGGTGCTACATGCAGGTGCTATATATACAGCCAAGGATAGTATTAATTATAGCACAGAGGAACAGGAGCCCTCCATACTGGAGCTGTCTGGGGTGCTGCATGCAGGTGTTATATATACAGCCAAGGATAGCATTAATTATGGCACAGAGGAACAGGAGCCCTCCATACTGGAGCTGTCTGGGGTGCTACATGCAGGTGCTATATATACAGCCAAGGATAGCATTAATTATGGCACAGAGGAGCAGGAGCCCTCCATACTGGATCTGTCCTGGGTGCTGCATGCAGGTGCTATATATACAGCCAAGGATAGCATTAATTATGGCACAGAGGAGCAGGAGCCCTCCATACTGGAGCTGTCTGGGGTGCTGCATGCAGGTGCTATATATACAGCCAAGGATAGCATTAATTATGGTACAGAGGAGCAGGAGCCCTCCATACTGGAGCTGTCTGGGGTGCTGCATGCAGGTGCTATATATACAGCCAAGGATAGCATTAATTATGGCACAGAGGAACAGGAGCCCTCCATACTGGAGCTGTCTGGGGTGCTACATGCAGGTGCTATATATACAGCCAAGGATAGCATTAATTATGGTACAGAGGAACAGGAGCCCTCCATACTGGAGCTGTCTGGGGTGCTGCATGCAGGTGCTATATATACAGCCAAGGATAGCATTAATTATGGCACACAGGAACAGGAGCCCTCCATACTGGAGCTGTCTGGGGTGCTGCATGCAGGTGCTATATATACAGCCAAGGATAGCATTAATTATGGCACAGAGGAACAGGAGCCCTCCATACTGGAGCTGTCTGGGGTGCTACATGCAGGTGCTATATATACAGCCAAGGATAGCATTAATTATGGCACAGAGGAGCAGGAGCCCTCCATACTGGAGCTGTCTGGGGTGCTACATGCAGGTGCTATATATACAGCCAAGGATAGCATTAATTATGGCACAGAGGAGCAGGAGCCCTCCATACTGGAGCTGTCTGGGGTGCTGCATGCAGGTGCTATATATACAGCCAAGGATAGCATTAATTATAGCACAGAGGAACAGGAGCCCTCCATACTGGAGCTGTCTGGGGTGCTGCATGCAGGTGCTATATATACAGCCAAGGATAGCATTAATTATAGCACAGAGGAACAGGAGCCCTCCATACTGGAGCTGTCTGGGGTGCTACATGCAGGTGTTATATATACAGCCAAGGATAGCATTAATTATAGCACATAGGAACAGGAGCCCTCCATACTGGAGCTGTCTGGGGTGCTGCATGCAGGTGCTATATATACAGCCAAGGATAGCATTAATTATGGCAGAGAGGAGCAGGAGCCCTCCATACTGGAGCTGTCTGGGGAGCTACATGCAGGTGCTATATATACAGCCAAGGATAGTATTAATGATGGCACAGAGGAACAGGAGCCTTCCATACTGGAGCTGTCTGGGGTGCTGCATGCAGGTGCTATATATACAGCCAAGGATAGTATTAATTATGGCACAGAGGAGCAGGAGCCCTCCATACTGGAGCTGTCTGGGGTGCTACATGCAGGTGCTATATATACAGCCAAGGATAGCATTAATTATGGTACAGAGGAACAGGAGCCCTCCATACTGGAGCTGTCTGGGGTGCTGCATGCAGGTGCTATATATACAGCCAAGGATAGCATTAATTATGGCACAGAGGAGCAGGAGCCCTCCATACTGGAGCTGTCTGTGGGGCTGCATGCAGGTGCTATATATACAGCCAAGGATAGTATTAATTATGGCACAGAGGAACAGGAGCCCTCCATACTGGAGCTGTCTGGGGTGCTGCATGCAGGTGCTATATATACAGCCAAGGATAGCATTAATTATGGCACAGAGGAGCAGGAGCCCTCCATACTGGAGCTGTCTGGGGTGCTGCATGCAGGTGCTATATATACAGCCAAGGATAGCATTAATTATGGCACAGAGGAACAGGAGCCCTCCATACTGGAGCTGTCTGGGGGGCTACATTCAGGTGCTATATATACAGCCAAGGATAGCATTAATTATGGCACAGAGGAGCAGGAGCCCTCCATACTGGAGCTGTCTGGGGTGCTACATGCAGGTGCTATATATACAGCCAAGGATAGTATTAATTATGGCACAGAGGAGCAGGAGCCCTCCATACTGGAGCTGTCTGGGGTGCTGCATGCAGGTGCTATATATACAGCCAAGGATAGCATTAATTATGGCACAGAGGAACAGGAGCCCTCCATACTGGAGCTGTCTGGGGGGCTACATTCAGGTGCTATATATACAGCCAAGGATAGCATTAATTATGGCACAGAGGAGCAGGAGCCCTCCATACTGGAGCTGTCTGGGGTGCTGCATGCAGGTGTTATATATACAGCCAAGGATAATATTAATTATAGCACAGAGGAACAGGAGCCCTCCATACTGGAGCTGTCTGGGGTGCTGCATGCAGGTGTTATATATACAGCCAAGGATAGTATTAATTATAGCACAGAGGAACAGGAGCCCTCCATACTGGAGCTGTCTGGGGTGCTGCATGCAGGTGCTATATATACAGCCAAGGATAGCATTAATTATGGCACAGAGGAGCAGGAGCCCTCCATACTGGAGCTGTCTGGGGTGCTGCATGCAGGTGTTATATATACAGCCAAGGATAGTATTAATTATAGCACAGAGGAACAGGAGCCCTCCATACTGGAGCTGTCTGGGGTGCTGCATGCAGGTGCTATATATACAGCCAAGGATAGCATTAATTATGGCACAGAGGAGCAGGAGCCCTCCATACTGGAGCTGTCTGGGGTGCTGCATGCAGGTGCTATATATACAGCCAAGGATAGTATTAATTATGGCACAGAGGAACAGGAGCCCTCCATACTGGAGCTGTCTGGGGTGCTGCATGAAGGTGCTATATATACAGCCAAGGATAGCATTAATTATGGCACAGAGGAACAGGAGCCCTCCATACTGGAGCTGTCTGGGGTGCTGCATGCAGGTGCTATATATACAGCCAAGGATAGTATTAATTATGGCACAGAGGAACAGGAGCCCTCCATACTGGAGCTGTCTGGGGTGCTGCATGCAGGTGCTATATATACAGCCAAGGATAGCATTAATTATGGCACAGAGGAACAGGAGCCCTCCATACTGGAACTGTCTGGGGTGCTGCATGCAGGTGTTATATATACAGCCAAGGATAGTATTAATTATGGCACAGAGGAACAGGAGCCCTCCATACTGGAGCTGTCTGGGGTGCTACATGCAGGTGCTATATATACAGCCAAGGATAGCATTAATTATGGCACAGAGGAACAGGAGCCCTCCATACTGGAGCTGTCTGGGGTGCTACATGCAGGTGCTATATATACAGCCAAGGATAGCATTAATTATGGCACAGAGGAACAGGAGCCCTCCATACTGGAGCTGTCTGGGGGGCTACATTCAGGTGCTATATATACAGCCAAGGATAGCATTAATTATTGCACAGAGGAGCAGGAGCCCTCTATACTGGAGCTGTCTGGGGTGCTACATGCAGGTGCTATATATACAGCCAAGGATAGCATTAATGATGGCACAGAGGAACAGGAGCCCTCCATACTGGAGCTGTCTGGGGTGCTACATGCAGGTGTTATATATACAGCCAAGGATAGCATTAATTATAGCACAGAGGAACAGGAGCCCTCCATACTGGAGCTGTCTGGGGTGCTACATGCAGGTGCTATATATACAGCCAAGGATAGCATTAATGATGGCACAGAGGAACAGGAGCCCTCCATACTGGAGCTGTCTGGGGTGCTACATGCAGGTGCTATATATACAGCCAAGGATAGCATTAATTATGGCACAGAGGAGCAGGAGCCCTCCATACTGGAGCTGTCTGGGGTGCTATATGCAGGTGCTATATATACAGCCAAGGATAGCATTAATTATAGCACAGAGGAACAGGAGCCCTCCATACTGGAGCTGTCTGGGGTGCTACATGCAGGTGTTATATATACAGCCAAGGATAGCATTAATTATAGCACAGAGGAACAGGAGCCCTCCATACTGGAGCTGTCTGGGGTGCTACATGCAGGTGCTATATATACAGCCAAGGATAGCATTAATGATGGCACAGAGGAACAGGAGCCCTCCATACTGGAGCTGTCTGGGGTGCTACATGCAGGTGCTATATATACAGCCAAGGATAGCATTAATGATGGCACAGAGGAACAGGAGCCCTCCATACTGGAGCTGTCTGGGGTGCTACATGCAGGTGCTATATATACAGCCAAGGATAGCATTAATGATGGCACAGAGGAACAGGAGCCCTCCATACTGGAGCTGTCTGGGGTGCTACATGCAGGTGCTATATATACAGCCAAGGATAGTATTAATTATGGCACAGAGGAACAGGAGCCCTCCATACTGGAGCTGTCTGGGGTGCTGCATGCAGGTGCTATATATACAGCCAAGGATAGCATTAATGATGGCACAGAGGAGCAGGAGCCCTCCATACTAGAGCTGTCTGGGGTGCTACATGCAGGTGCTATATATACAGCCAAGGATAGCATTAATTATAGCACAGAGGAACAGGAGCCCTCCATACTGGAGCTGTCTGGGGTGCTGCATGCAGGTGCTATATATACAGCCAAGGATAGCATTAATGATGGCACAGAGGAGCAGGAGCCCTCCATACTAGAGCTGTCTGGGGTGCTACATGCAGGTGCTATATATACAGCCAAGGATAGCATTAATTATAGCACAGAGGAACAGGAGCCCTCCATACTGGAGCTGTCTGGGGTGCTACATGCAGGTGCTATATATAGAGCCAAGGATAGCATTAATTATGGCACAGAGGAGCAGGAGCCCTCCATACTGGAGCTGTCTGGGGTGCTACATGCAGGTGCTATATATACAGCCAAGGATAGCATTAATTATGGCACAGAGGAACAGGAGCCCTCCATACTGGAACTGTCTGGGGTGCTGCATGCAGGTGTTATATATACAGCCAAGGATAGTATTAATTATGGCACAGAGGAACAGGAGCCCTCCATACTGGAGCTGTCTGGGGTGCTGCATGCAGGTGCTATATATACAGCCAAGGATAGTATTAATTATGGCACAGAGGAACAGGAGCCCTCCATACTGGAGCTGTCTGGGGTGCTACATGCAGGTGCTATATATACAGCCAAGGATAGCATTAATTATGGCACAGAGGAACAGGAGCCCTCCATACTGGATCTGTCTGGGGTGCTGCATGCAGGTGCTATATATACAGCCAAGGATAACATTAATTATAGCACAGAGGAGCAGGAGCCCTCCATACTGGATCTGTCTGGGGTGCTACATGCAGGTGTTATATATACAGCCAAGGATAGCATTAATTATAGCACAGAGGAGCCGGAGCCCTCCATACTGTCACTCTCCTTATTCTTTTCACACTCCCTTTCCTATACAGAATATCCATGTATGTGGCTAGTCCACCTATATGACAGATCCCCTAGGACACCATGTATTGGGCCTTGGAGCCTCTGATCTTCCTGGTGCAGTGGAGTGCAGGTATCTGCCTGATCTTCATCTAACCTTCCTGCTGCCTTTGTTACCTCCAGGATTAACCCTTCCTCTTGTATGAGTGCTGTGTATAGTGTTAGTGAGCACATGACATTAGTAAAATCTATGGGATTAGGCAGCATGCGTTATTTCTTAAGGAGTGGATGGAAGATAAAGCTAATGGACATGTATTGTACTGTACTGCTGAGGATCAAATGGCAGCTTGTTGTTCTTGTGCTCCTGGCTGGCTTTCACTGGCTGGGCTCACAAAGGGTTTGGTAGCTGCTTTTATGTGTGCACACAAGTATACTTCTCCTAGACATCAAGAGCCTATAAATAGAAAAGGTTACTGCATTTTCCTCTGTGAAATCAATAGATTCAGTCTCCTGCAAATTCAGCTGAGGTGTCTTATTAATTATGGAAGGACTCATCTGATCTCTTAGCACAGGCCATTTTCTGCTGCACCTTTGCAGTCTGACATAGTGGTGACCTTTTGTCCAACAAAAGCTGTTTCTTGTATTCAGCCTCAGTCCTTCCTTCCTCTTCCTCCCCGCTCCCTTCTGTCTCTCCCATTTCTCTTCTACCCCCAGTTCCTTGATTTTGTCTCCTCGTCCTGTCCCTCTCTCTCAGACTCAGGCTCTCTCATTTCTCTTCATGGATCTTTTCCTCGAATATCTACTTTTCCCCAACTTCACATGATAATGCTCATTTTCACTTTCTCCTTTTGTCTCTGTTCACACCTTCAGTATTTGGAAAAGTATAATAGAAACATCTGCCCCACTTCTGCACTTATCACCCACTCCTGGTTTTGGCTTATAAATACTGTGGTAAAAAAAATAATGACCAAATACTGAATGTGTGAACATGGCCTTATCATCTTATTTTTCTCTATTTGCAGTTCAATCTCGCCTCCCATTCTCTCTCAGGCTTTATTCACACATGAGTATTTTTTATCAGTATTTGGCTGCCGTCACACTATCAGTATTCGGTCAGTATTTTACATCAGTATTTGTAAGTCAAAACCAGGAGTGGGTGATAAATACAGAAGTGGTGCATATGTTTCTATTATACTTTTCTTCTATTTGTTCCACTCCTGGTTTTGGCTTACAAATACTGATGCAAAATATTGACTAAATACTATTCACACATTGGTATTTTTGATCAGTATTTTTACCCCAAAACTAGAAGTATCTCCATTACATAGAACAGGTGTCAACCCTTTATAGTTCTTCTCTGTATGTTCCCTTCCTGATTTTGTCAAACAAGAACTGTTGTCAAATACTGACCAAATACTGACCAAATACTGACCATAGCCCTGAGGCTTTATTCGCACATCAGTATTTGGATCAGTATTTCTATGTCTCCAAAACTCAGGGCAGGAGTCCATTTTTCATTTCTCATCCTCCTCCATAAATTCTCGATGCCAAATCCTGGTGTGAAGAAGCCATTAGATCAGTTCTATTACTCGCCATTATCTCCATTCCAGTAGTCCAATAATCCCATTGTGACTTCCTAGACACAATATTTCTCAGAATAAAAACACGCTCGTTTTGAAACAATAATTTTATTTCATATCTTGTACTATACTTCTGTAGCAAATTTTTTTTTTTTGCTGATTTGAGTGTATAATAAACTTTCTGATAAATTACATTTATTTCTTTTGTTAAAATCAAGGCTCTCTCTTTAATATTTTTTTTTTCTGTCAAAATCTCTTATATTTTGTTTATAGTAACTATTTTGTACGGTTATACATTTACTCCCCCAAATTTGTGGTTTACACTGTCAGATACTTAAGTAATATGTGTAACACCTAAACCAAGGGGAAAAAAAGAAAGAAAGAAAGGCAGTGAACTTGGAAATATATCTTGGCAACAGCAGGTAAAGCTTCCCATCCTCAACAGTCCACACAGCACACGTCCATCCATTCTTGGCCAGTGCTGCTCCTTCCTTGGTTACAGAGTTGCATTGCAATGAGGAACACATGGATTTGGGGAGAGGGGACATGGTGAACATCAGCACATCTACAGCACATCTGCCACATGTGACAGCTCCCTTGGCTTGTTCTGCATATGATGGTCTATTTCATAATGGTGAGCCCACTTCCATCTCGGTTATTATTATTATTATTATTATTATTATTATTATTATTATTATTGTATTCATTATTATTGGTTGGCCCAGGGCCTTTCCTGAGTTTCTTTGCAAAGGATAAAAGGGCTCACTGTTTCGGTTTTGAAGATGCAAAGCTGAGGTCCGGTTTTGGCTGTTGTTGCTCACTGTTTCTTAATATTTGGCAAACGAAACACAAATTAAAGAATAGAACTTTTTGTTATTTTCCACAATCCTAGATGGGAAACGTCACAGAGAACACAACGTCCCCGGAGAACGGACAGGTATTTCCTCTCGAATCCAGTAGGTGGCGCAAGTGAGGACGGATTCCTGATACTTTGGGGTGTAACTAGAAGATCCAGTTAAGTAGAGCAGACAGGAGCAGCAGGAGTAAAGGCAGGACGGCAGGGTGGGCGGCCCGGGGGTCTGCGGAGCCATTAGATCCACCGCACATTTGGAACAAGCTGCCTTCAATGTTGAGTTTTTTGGAATCCTTTTTCAGTTTCTCCCACATGTCTGCTGCCCCCTCATGACAATCTGCCAGCACTGTGACAGCACACACGTGGAATTCGTTCCAGTATCTAAAAAGATCAAAATAAAACAGGAAAGAGGGACAACATCAGTCACGGTGGATCATCTGCTGATACATATATATATCGCAACATGCCGCCATGACATCGTTCACACCTGTGTAGCATTGCTGCACCTTATGAGATTCAAAGGAAAACCTGTCTTGTGGCAAGCTGCTGTCTGTGCTATCTGTACTGTCATAATGGCTATCTGAATGTAAAGCGAATCTTATAAATAATATGGCTTGCTGTGTTTTTTATAATTTCACTATTATTTCTTAGACATCATAGCCATTTACATATGCTAATAACATTAATTGTGGTAATAACCTTTTCACCTGTTATATGGGACACTGAAATATTTGCCAAGGAGTTTACAGGAGTGAAATCACAAATTGAAAGTGTAATTTTATATATACAGTATTTATTATATTATGCTCATAATATATACATATATACATTATATATATTTATATATATATTATATATATATACATACATGCTCATAATATACATATATATATTATATACAGTATGTATATATATTATGTGTGTATATATATATGTGATTATATATGTATATATATATATATATATATATATATAGAGGGATATACATATATACACCCTAGCATGTGCTATTGCCAACATTTTCACACATAGGATTACAATCAATTGAGATTCATCAGCTTCCCACGTTGTAAAACCAATATATCTCCAGCAGTCATTGATATACACGCGTCTGTTCCCAGGGGGTAAGAGATGGAGAATAGACGTGTGACCCTATGCACCCCCTCCGTCCTCAGCCCTGTAATCCCCCCAGTGACCCTCCCTCTGACAAGCTTTCCTTCTATGTGTTCCTCTCCTAGCTGTGTTGTGCAGGAGAGTAGTTCCATGCCAGGTCATTTATGAGCTCTTCAGACAGCTGTAAACTCTAATGTTGCTACATTAGCAATAAATTATGAAATATTGTGATGCCTGGAAACTGTCTCTGGTACACTATCTCAGCTGTGATTGTATTTCCCACAGGAAGACTACAGCTCTCAGCAGGCTAAAATGGAAGAAAACATCATCGATTGCCATGCCCAAGACAAATACATACACTGCATGCAACATCTATCTATCTATCTATCTATCTATCTATCTATCTATCTATCTATCTATCTATTGTATTTTGAACTATCCAGTAAACACATTTTTATATATGTTAAATAAACATATACACTGTATATATAAATGAGGATAATTTTTTATGGTCTTCTTCAAAATATTTGTATATTATTATATTATGTCAAATGTTAATGGAAATTATACTATGATCAAATAGTATTTCAATACGGGAGAAATTTCTTTGTTTCCTCTCTTAATGATTCATAATTCAATCATTTAATGCATTAACTATATATATATATATATATATATATATATATATATCAGTAATAAAATTGTATCATGATCTGATGAAAACATATATTTTGTTATTCTTATTAAACGATGTAATTAAAATTAGGCATAATCATTACACCTAATAAATGTGTGAGTATAAATGTGTTTATGCATAAATGTGTGTATATAAATGTGTGTATGTATAAATGTGTGTATGTATAAATGTGTGATTATAAATGTGTGTGTATAAATGTGTGTATATAAATGTGTGTATGTATAAATGTGTGTATATAAATGTGAGTATACATGTGTGTATGTATAAAAATGTGAGTATAAATGTGTGTATGTATAAATGTGTGTATGTATAAATGTGTGAGTATAAATGTGTGTATATAAATGTGTGAGTATAAATGTGTTTATGCATAAATGTGTGCATATAAATGTGTGCATGTATAAATGTGTGCATGTATAAATGTGTGTATGTATAAATGTGTGATTAGAAATGTGTATATAAATGTGTGTATATAAATGTGTGAGTATACATGTGTGTATGTGAGTATACATGTGTGTATGTATAAATGTGTGATTATAAATGTGTGTATGTATAAATGTGTGAGTATAAATGTGTGAGTATAAATGTGTGTATATAAATGTGTGTATGTATAAATGTGTGTATATAAATGTGTGTATGTATAAATGTGTGTATGTATAAATGTGTGTATATAAATGTGTGAGTATAAATGTGTTTATGCATAAATGTGTGTATATAAATGTGTGTATGTATAAATGTGTGAGTATGAATGTGTGAGTATGAATGTGTGTATATAAATGTGTGTATGTATATATGTGTGAGCATAAATGTGTGTATATAAATGTGTGTATATAAATGTGTGTATGTATAAATGTGTGTATGTATAAATGTGTGAGTATGAATGTGTGAGTATGAATGTGTGTATATAAATGTGTGTATGTATATATGTGTGAGCATAAATGTGTGTATATAAATGTGTGTATATAAATGTGTGTATGTATAAATGTGTGAGCATAAATGTGTGTATATAAATGTGTGTATATAAATGTGTGAGTATACATGTGTGTATGTATAAATGTGTGTATGTATAAATGTGTGTATGTATAAATGTGTGATTATAAATGTGTGTGTATAAATGTGTGTATATAAATGTGTGTATGTATAAATGTGTGTATATAAATGTGAGTATACATGTGTGTATGTATAAAAATGTGAGTATAAATGTGTGTATGTATAAATGTGTGTATATAAATGTGTGAGTATAAATGTGTTTATGCATAAATGTGTGCATATAAATGTGTGCATGTATAAATGTGTGCATGTATAAATGTGTGTATGTATAAATGTGTGATTATAAATGTGTGTGTATAAATGTGTGTATATAAATGTGTGTATGTATAAATGTGTGTATATAAATGTGAGTATACATGTGTGTATGTATAAAAATGTGAGTATAAATGTGTGAGTATAAATGTGTGTATATAAATGTGTGAGTATAAATGTGTTTATGCATAAATGTGTGCATATAAATGTGTGCATGTATAAATGTGTGCATGTATAAATGTGTGTATGTATAAATGTGTGATTAGAAATGTGTATATAAATGTGTGTATATAAATGTGTGAGTATACATGTGTGTATGTGAGTATACATGTGTGTATGTATAAATGTGTGATTATAAATGTGTGTATGTATAAATGTGTGAGTATAAATGTGTGAGTATAAATGTGTGTATATAAATGTGTGTATGTATAAATGTGTGTATATAAATGTGTGTATGTATAAATGTGTGTATGTATAAATGTGTGTATATAAATGTGTGAGTATAAATGTGTTTATGCATAAATGTGTGTATATAAATGTGTGTATGTATAAATGTGTGTATGTATAAATGTGTGAGTATGAATGTGTGAGTATGAATGTGTGTATATAAATGTGTGTATGTATATATGTGTGAGCATAAATGTGTGTATATAAATGTGTGTATATAAATGTGTGTATGTATAAATGTGTGTATGTATAAATGTGTGAGTATGAATGTGTGAGTATGAATGTGTGTATATAAATGTGTGTATGTATATATGTGTGAGCATAAATGTGTGTATATAAATGTGTGAGTATACATGTGTGTATGTATAAATGTGTGTATGTATAAATGTGTGATTATAAATGTGTGTATGTATAAATGTGTGAGTATAAATGTGTGTATATAAATGTGTGTATTTATAAATGTGTGTATATAAATGTGTGTATGTATAAATGTGTGTATATAAATGTGTGAGTATAAATGTGTTTATGCATAAATGTGTGTATATAAATGTGTGAGTATAAATGTGTTTATGCATAAATGTGTGTATATAAATGTGTGAGTATGAATGTGTGAGTATAAATGTGTGTATATAAATGTGTGTATGTATAAATGTGTGAGCATAAATGTGTAAGTATAAATGTGTGTATATATAAATGTGTGTATGTATAAATGTGTGCATATAAATGTGTGCACCTATAAATGTGTGTATGTATAAATGTGTGTATGTATAAATGTGTGAGTATGAATGTGTGAGTATAAATGTGTGTATATAAATGTGTGTATGTATAAATGTGTGAGCATAAATGTGTGTATATAAATGTGTGTATATAAATGTGTGAGTATACATGTGTGTATGTATAAATGTGTGTATGTATAAATGTGTGATTATAAATGTGTGTATGTATAAATGTGTGAGTATAAATGTGTGTATATAAATGTGTGTATTTATAAATGTGTGTATATAAATGTGTGTATGTATAAATGTGTGTATGTATAAATGTGTGTATATAAATGTGTGAGTATAAATGTGTTTATGCATAAATGTGTGTATGTATAAATGTGTGTATGTATAAATGTGTGAGTATGAATGTGTGAGTATAAATGTGTGTATATAAATGTGTGTATGTATAAATGTGTGAGAATAAATGTGTAAGTATAAATGTGTGTATATATAAATGTGTGTATGTATAAATGTGTGCATATAAATGTGTGCATGTATAAATGTGTGTATGTATAAATGTGTGTATGTATAAATGTGTGAGTATGAATGTGTGAGTATAAATGTGTGTATATAAATGTGTGTATGTATAAATGTGTGAGCATAAATGTGTAAGTATAAATGTGTGTATATATAAATGTGTGTATGTATAAATGTGTGATTATAAATGTGTGTATGTATAAATGTGTGTATGTATAAATGTGTGAGTATAAATGTGTGAGTATAAATGTGTGCATGTATAAATGTGTGTATGTATAAATGTGTGTGTATAAATGTGTGTATGTATAAATGTGTGTTTATAAATGTGTGTGTATAAATGTGTGTCTGTATAAATGTGTGAGTATAAATGTGTGTATGTATAAATGTGTGATTATAAATGTGTGTGTATAAACGTGTGTATGTATAAATGTGTGTATAAATGTGTCATTATAAATGTGTGTGTATAAATGTGTGTATGTATAAATGTGTGAGTATAAATGTGTGTATGTATAAATGTGTGAGTATAAATGTGTGTATGTATAAATGTGTGTATAAATGTGTCATTATAAATGTGTGTGTATAAATGTGTGTATGTATAAATGTGTGTTTGTGTATAAATGTGTGTATGTATAAATGTGTGAGTATAAATGTGTGTATGTATAAATGTGTGTTTGTGTATAAATGTGTGTATAAATGTGTGTATGTATAAATGTGTGTATATAAATGTGTGTATAAATGTGTGTGTATAAATGTGTGAGTATAAATGTGTGTATGTATAAATGTGTGTATATAAATGTGTGTATGTATAAATGTGTGTATATAAATGTGTGTATAAATGTGTGTGTATAAATGTGTGAGTATAAATGTGTGTATGTATAAATGTGTGATCATAAATGTGTGTGTATAAATGTGTGTATATAAATGTGTGTATATAAATGTGTGTATGTATAAATGTGTGTATAAATGTGTGTATAAATGTGTGTATGTATAAATGTGTGAGTATAAATGTGTGTATGTATAAATGTGTGTATGTATAAATGTGTGTATGTATAAATGTGTGAGTATAAATGTGTGTATGTATAAATGTGTGTATAAATGTGTGATTATAAATGTGTGTGTATAAATGTGTGTATGTATAAATGTGTGTATGTATAAATGTGTGTATAAATGTGTGTATAAATGTGTGTATGTATAAATGTGTGAGTATAAATGTGTGTATGTATAAATGTGTGTATGTATAAATGTGTGTATGTATAAATGTGTGAGTATAAATGTGTGTATGTATAAATGTGTGTATAAATGTGTGATTATAAATGTGTGTGTATAAATGTGTGTATGTATAAATGTGTGTATATAAATGTGTGTATATAAATGTGTGTATGTATAAATGTGTGTGTATAAATGTGTGTTTGTGTATAAATGTGTGTATATAAATGCGTGTATGTGTTTGTGTATAGACTTATGTGTATGTGTGCAAAAATATGTGTGTTATATAAATTTGTGTGTACACATATATGTGTGTATGAATGTCTGTGTGTGTTATATAAATATTTGTGCTTAATTGTAGGTGTGTTATATAAATATGTGTATAAATGTGGGTGTATAAATATATATGTGTGTGGGTGGGTGTTATTTTGCCAAGCCCATAAATGTATACATTAAGTCTCACACTGACATGGCAGGATGTGGGGTGGTGCCTTTAGTAGATGATAAAAGTCAATGGTGGATCCAGTCATTCATCGTTTTGTAAGAGGAAAAAAAACTGTCTTTGAAAACTTACGAGCAAATAGTGTCGAGGTTTTTCTGTTCGTCCATGCTTTGCGAATAGGTTTCCATTTTATCTCCCATGGTGAGCATACAGCTGGAGAAGCCCTTAAAGACCGCATCGCACTTGCCTGCTGCCCTCACCGCCTGCACCAAGGACGCTGGGGACAGAGATCAGCACCGTCAGCCGGACAGTTCCACCCAGCACCCACAGCTTCCAGCACCCACAGCTTCCAGCACCCACAGCTTCCAGCACCCACAGCTTCCAGCACCCACAGCTTCCAGCACCCACAGCTTCCAGCACCCACAGGTTCCAGCACCCACAGCTTCCAGCACCCACAGCTTCCATCACCCACAGGTTCCAGCACCCACAGCTTCCAGCACCCACAGCTTCCAGCACCCACAGCTTCCAGCACCCACAGCTTCCACTCATGGCACAGGCATGTAATCACAATAATCACATTCTACCATACTGAGCAATGAAAATAACACATTGAATGTACTTATATCTATCTATAAATAATGAAGGATTGCAATGGTACAAGAATAACGTGGGTTTAATATAATCAGAATATATATATATATATATATATATATATATATATATATATATATACATATATATATATATATATATATATATATATATATATATATATATATATATATATATATATATATATATATATATAACAACCATGGAGTTTATTTACAAAAAAGAATAAAATACTGAATAGGAATATTCTAATATTATTTGTGTGTGTATATGTATAAATAAGTAAATGTATATATATATATATATATATATATATATATATATATATATATATATATATATATATATATATATATAGGGATAATATTTTATTTGTTTTACCAAATATTCTCCATGGTTGTCATTCTTTTTATTGATAAATTTCGCAGCCAACACCATCCAGGCAATTATTGCATTGTGAGACACAGAAATAAGCTGCTCCTGTAATGACTGTTTCTCATCCTGATTCTAGAGAATAAATACAATGTAATACAATAGTTTCCATAATACAATGTAATACAATAGTTTCCGACTCTCTTTAAATGAAAACATGAAATATAATTAGACACCAGACATGAATAAAACATTATTTTGAACATTAAGCAGCTGTTAAATCTGGGGGCAATGAAGTCTGTTTTTTTTTAGAGCTGAAACCTGTGATATTCCCCACTTTGCACTTCGGGGGCTTCCATCAGGAGTTGATAGTTCACACCAACATTCCCTTGGATTGCAGATTGTACAGTAGATGCTGCAGTGATCAGACAGGGTGGGGGAGGGGGGCTTCATCAGATATACTAGTCATCAGCCATTGTAGGTCATCTTGCCACATAGCTGCACATAGTCTGCTCCTGTGATGCTGAGGAGATGCAGGACTTCTTCTGGGCTCAGCACAGGAGCACAATAACAACATTACATTCCATTTCCCCCCATTTCCTCTTACAAATGCATTCAGGCAGCTTGTCATTAAAAATGCATGCACACATTACCAGGTCCCTTTCATCGTCTGCTCCAGCAGACTCCTGCCTGGAGAAGAAAGCAGCCCTGCATAGCTGCACAAGCCATAGGACATAGTCGTCATTCCCCCCAGCTGGGGATTCAGGTGGTCCTGGTTTGCCCCCATAATACTGGATATAGAGCTTCTATGTGGCAATTCATTGAAGGATCCTATGCAGCTGATTAATCCAGGGCAATTGGACACATGTCTAGTGAAAGTGGGTCATTTATCAATGTTCACTGCTTACAACTCGGCCACAAATGACACCGATCAGATCGGTCAAAGCCCAAGGATGGAATCGTGAAGGCGATCAGGGATAAATACAAGCGGAGCTGCAGCAGCTGAATGGCCATATATGTGTATTGTGAAGGAAAACCTCATGCTAAAAATCAAGGTGACACCCTCTCTGGTGTGTGGCATAGATTAGGCATTCTACACCCCTCCTCTGCTTACACTCTTAGTAAATGGAAGTAGATCACAATAATGGGGCACACTACATTTATGGATCCAGCAGATTAACACTCCATGAATATGGATGCAACACAGACAAACAATGTAGATGAATACCAACTGCTCATCATACATCATGATGCTGTAGCACTGATTACTGCGCATGCGTCGCTTTCTAGCATATAATACTATATCTAATACTATATATCTTTAGTTCATGGAAATCCCAACTTGCTACAGACAGATTCTGCTTGGATCAGACTATTTGTCAGCCAATGGAGCAGATAGGGCAAGGGTTTGACAGTTTCAGATCCTGAGTAGTGGGGATTTAGCTGCACCCACACACTATGCAGCTAAAAGAGGCATACTGGCACCAGAGATCTCTGCCAACCAGAGCTATGCAGAGCAATGAATGAACCTTGAGACAATATAGGGTATGCCATCTATAGAGCACATGCCATATACATGTTACATTGTCCAGTGAAGGAGAGAAACAAAAGACATAGAGGCTGCACTGAGCCAATAATACATCTATATATATATATATATATACATACAACATATACAGCTGAAATATTAACCGTGGTCCTGAATATTGTAAAAACAGGTAAGAGCTCAGACATTACAGGAAAACAGTCCTAAATCAATGTAAAATCCTCATCTCTAAAGTGCTGCCATCGCCCCCATTTCCCAATGAGTGCAGCTAGAAATTATCAAATTGGGTCGCCTTTGGAATGATTTTTTTATTCATTTGTTATAAAATTGCCATAAACTGTTCTTTAGATTTTTATCACATTCTGCTCATTAATTTCGTTCTTCTAGGCTGCAGACCCAGCTTGTGAGGACGAGGAGCTGCTGGAGCTGCTAATAATGCTGTTCTCAGGTTGCAGCCAGTCTCCCTTCCTGCAATTAACAAGCAGTGAGAAGTGTTATGTCTGCTGAGGTCTGCGGGCACTAATGGCATTACTGCTGGCATTACTGCTGGAAAGTCATTGTGCAGGGATCGCACAGATCCGGGACCCAGCTCCTCATTAGTCCGGATTATTGTCTGTCCTCACTAGAGGTGCTAATTGAGAGTTCGCTCTTCATCATCTCATCACCCAGGTTTCCTTCTCCACGAGTGTATTGTTGTGCTAGGTGGAGTAAGGGCCCACTGGTCACAGGGCACTGAGGAGAGGTGCCAAGCACAGCACTTGTCGCAGTGAGCGGACTGCATGGGCAATGCTCCTGTGCCATAGTGGCATAATGGTGGGCAATGCTCTGCCCTGTCCCCAGTCATCAGCCATATACATCTATAAGGGCAGTAAGGTCTGCCACTGCACATTCTCCTGATACAGCCATAGTGTACAAAAGATTCCACATCGTCAGCAGGAGACCCGAGTCATTGCAGGAAAATGATGGCTTCAAAATTGGTAAGCGTATAATAGATGGATCTTCGATTCAAACAATATATATATATATATACAATGGGTATGGATTAATGGATTATATATATATATATATATATATATATATATATATATATATATATATATATAATGGATTTTAGATGCATGAAAATAGCTTGGTAGCTATATAAAAAATAGCTTTATAGGTAGAATAAAAAATATAATAGGTACATGCATAGATACTGTAAGGTAGATAGATGATAGAGATTTGAAATTTAAAGTGAGAAATACAAAAGAAAGATATCTAGAAATAATAAAAACTATAGAGCGTTCTCAATATTCGGAAAGAGGAAAATGTCGACAGTTTATAATATACAAACTGTCAAAATTAAAGACATGTAAATATTATAGATTCATGTGACTCCGTTGAAACATTCTGCTATATTAACAATAGAACAAACTGTATGAATTTAGTTCGATGTCATTCATTCTGCCTTTCGCATCCTCCATTTCTGCACTTTCCATTCTCACCAGTTCCCATCATGTAGCACAGCATGCACACATACACACATATATATACACACATACATATTATTATTATCATACACACAATAACACATACATACACAAATACACATATACATACATACATCTATACACACACACAAACACACAAATATAGCAGTTTTTGCATGATAGAAAATAGAGAAAATACCAATGACTTAAAAATCCGTAGACGATCGCTGATATTTGATCGTTTATTTCCACATCGCAGCAGATGACACTAAGAGGTTAATTCTACCGCTATTCTTTGGGATACGGATAACACCGGAGCAGCCCCGAGCACTCACCTATGTGCACAGCCAGCACCAGTAGAATATATCTTCCGTTCAGATGAACTCCCATCCTACATTGAATAAAACCATTGGAGACTGCAGATTAATGGGGGGCTCGGGCAATCCTGGGTGGGGAGTGATGGGAGCCAGGCTGCATCGCAGACAAGTTCCAGCAGCTAGCACTTAGCAGAGCCGGCGAGAGAAGGGAAGGGAGAGAGGAAGGGAAGAGCTTGGGATGGGTCGCACCATTTGGAGAGGGGGTGGCGCTCAGCCCCTGCCCACCCCCTGCCTGGAGCTGACGTGAGGAGGCTGGCGATGCACCAGTTGCTTTTATATAGAGGCTGGGACTCGCCACCTGCGGCCACGGGCACGGCAATCCCTCTGCGTTACCGACCACATACAGTGGCAGTGGTTAGGCATGGCGGCGCTGCTGGGGTTCTCACAATCTCCATCCTACAGTGCACCATGTACCGGGCAGACACCTGCACACAGGGCTCCGAGCCACAGCAGGTGCACGGGAGACACCGGGGACACGAGTGGGGAAGGGCCGGGGCCACCACAGGGGATAGCTGCCAGTGACAGCACTGAGGGGGGAGGGGCGGACACGATGATGTAACCGATCCCTGACTCTTCTCAGCTCACCTAGTCCTGCCGTGTAGTAATGCCGGGGTCTCCTCAGCCCCCAGTCACACGGACCGGTATCTCACTGACGGCTCAGCTGTAGGATTATCTGCAGTCTGTCCATCTGTTATATCTCTATATTGTATCTATGATCTATTAGCCATCCATTTATCATCGATCTATCCATTATCATCTATCTATCTATCTATCTATCTATCTATCTATCTATCTATTCATCGCTTATCTACACATTCTATTTATCCCCCGTCCATCCATCTCTGATCTGTCTCTTATAAATACAATTTGTTAATTTAATTAGCATTTTTTCTGTTCATCAACCTTTATTATACTATTTTTTTATATCCCATTTTTAATTTGCTTATCTCTTTAGGCAGATATGTGTGTAGCCCAGTACAGTATATGCTTTATCTTTTGTCAATTCATCTATTTAACCTATTATTTTACTGTATCTTGGTTTGTATCTATTATGTAGCCATTAAATGAACCAATATACATTCACATCTATCTATCTATCTATCTATTGATCTATATTTTCTTTCTTTCTTTCTTTCTTCCTTATCTTTCTTTCTTTCTTTTCCTTCTCATATTCCTTCCTTCCTTAATTCCTTCTCTCTCCTAGTCTTTCTTTTCTCTCCTCTTCCTTCCTTCTTTCCTTTCTTCCTTCCTTTCTCTTCTTCCTTTCTTCTTTCCTTTTCCTTCCTATTCTTTCTTTCCTTCTTTCTTTCTTTCTTTCTTTCTTTCTTTCCTATTCATTCCTTCCTTTTCTTTCTTTCTTTCTTTTTCTTTCTTTTCCTTCCTATTCCTATTCATTCCTTCCTATCTTTCTTTCTTTTCCCTCCTTTCATCTTTCCTTTTCCCATTCATTCCTTCCTATTCTGTCTTTCTTTCTCTTCCTTCCTTTCTTCTTTCCTTTTCCTTCCTATTCCTTCCTTCCTTCCTTCCTTCCTTTCTCTCTCTCTTTCTTTCTCAAGCTGCAATGTATGTGATACTAAACAGTACATTGATCTCCATTGGTAATGTCCTCATATTCTTTCCCTATGTGCCCGCCTAGTATACCAGTGACCTGGCACCATTACTCATAGATGTGTATTCCTGGGAGGCTCGTGGCTCACTCTTCCCTCTCTCTATTGAGCCTTCTTATGGCAGCTCCGCTTTCCTCTGACTGCAGCCTTCTTTCTCTACCCCCCATCATCCCCAACCTCAGCTCAGGCAGGGTCCTCCTCGGTGACGTCACCAGGGGAGTGCTGTGACGTCAGCCAGGAGGTGAGTAGCGTTTCCCCTGCACCTGCTCCGCATCCTAATCGACTCCTCTAAGCCAAGGAGACTGATAGACTTGGCTTGTGTCGGCTGCTCCGGCGGTGGAAGGGGAGGAGGAGGGAATCCTGCCTGAGCCCGGTGATTAAGCACTGTGTCCCCCTGTAACAGCCACTGCTCCCACCTCCTGGTCCCCACCTTTATAGACCTTCCCCTCCAGGTCTGTTACTGAACAATGAGTCCTGCAAGAATGAAGTAAGAAGAAGCAGAGGCGAACCTGCAGTCCTATGTAAAACATGAGGACAGCACAATATCACCATTAGTTGTACCATGCTGATTTAAAGGATACATTTTAGTTCTTACTTTCTGATTGTATTTTTTTCCTAGCCAATTAGTTCACTCCTAGTTTTGAAAGGGAAAGAAATGCATGAAAACAGTAAAATCTGCATCAACCAGTAGGTGTGAATGTAGTGGACATGAGATCTGCAATCATTGGACTGCCCCGCTTGTTCCATTTATAATATCTTTTGGTATCAGTATTATGAAGGAAAGACTTCACATTTGTCTTAGAAATGTAACAATAATTATTATTGTAATTGTTTACAGTCAGAATGTCAATATTTACTGTCAGGTCCTGCTAGATCTGCCTGTATGTGTCCATTAATGAAGTATTGCTACATTCATTGCTTCATCTGATGTTCCTGAAACCATTGTCAAAAGGCCGATTTCCATATTTACATGATTCACTCCTATTAGTTGGGTTGGCAGAAAGCAATGCACGTGCTTCAGATATACAGAATAGCTGTACTTTAAACTATTAGCATGTGTTAAAGGGGTTGTCCAGCTTCGGCCTCTATTTTATTTTATTTTTTATCTAAATGCATGTATTTTAACCTCAACACACTTTTTCAATTTGGTTTCAAGGCGTTGCACTCTATTCTGACAACTTCTTAAATGCAAAGTCCTCCGAGCCTTGGGAGACCCGGCGCTAACGTCAATAGAAGGTCACCGCTATGGGAGGTGGGAATAAGGTGCTTTTATTTTACATTAGAGAATGAAGTATTTAAGAAGCAATTCTTCTGACAGTCGACAACCCCTTTCATGAAAAAGATTTGCATCATTTTGCTTTTATAGGCTCCTTGTCTCTGTGTGGTTTGTGGTCATAAATCAACTGACAGGAGCTCCAAAAAAGAGAAATAAGACTTCAATCTCTGCCATTGGACTGTCACACTAAGCTCACTGACAGATATCAGTTAACCCATTCTGCAGCCTGCAATGACAGAGGCTGTAGAATGGAAATGGTGCAAAATGTTCAATGAAACCCAATTACCAAAATGATTTTTAGCCAAAAATACATGCATTTTACTGAGAAAAAAATAATACCAAAGGTGAACAACCCATTTAACATGCAAACACCACATTTTTATTTAGTTGCCTTTGCCCACCTTGATATTAGGCCACATTCACACTCGCAGTATTTGGTGTTTTTTTTTACATCAGTATTTATAAGCCAAAACCAGGAGGGGAACAATCAGAGGAAAAGTATAATAGAAATATATGCACCACTTCTGTATTTATCACCCACTCCTGGTATTGGATTACAAATACTGATGTAAAATACTGACTATTTGAAAAAGGCCTTACGTTGTTTGACTTGTGCCCCCCAAGACTGCACTGCTGCAATGTAGAGCATAATGTCTCCTTTCTACTGCAGTCTGCTTTCTTACAGCTAATTAGCTCCCAGGGAAAAGCTCCACATGGCAGCTGTTTCCTTGTGGTTGTCCTCAGCTAGGGATATGTGTGGTTATAGGTTCCTCCTTAAAGATGTGAATCATCTGTTCTGATCTTCAGCATGTAATTTAAAGTACTCGGTCCATTCTTCCCTACAGGAACTCTAAAGGTACCATCACACTTAGCGACGCTGCAGCGATACCGACAACGATCCGGATCGCTGCAGCGTCGCTGTTTGGTCGCTGGAGAGCTGTCACACAGACAGCTCTCCAGCGACCAACGATGCCGGTGACCAGGGTAAACATCGGGTAACTAAGCGCAGGGCCGCGCTTAGTAACCCGATGTTTACCCTGGTTACCATCCTAAAAGTAAAAAAAAACAAACACTACATACTTACCTACAGCCGTCTGTCCTCCAGCGCTGTGCTTCTCTGCTCTGGCTGTGAGCACAGCGGCCGGAAAGCAGAGCGGTGACGTCACCGCTCTGCTTTCCGGCTGACCGACGCTCACAGCCAGTACAGGACGAATGCAGAGCACAGCGCTGGAGGACAGACGGCTGTAGGTAAGTATGTAGTGTTTTTTTTTTTTTTACTTTTAGGATGGTAACCAGGGTAAACATCGGGTTACTAAGCGCGGCCCTGCGCTTAGTTACCCGATGTTTACCCTGGTTACCAGTGAAGACATCGCTGAATCGGTGTCACACACGCCGATTCAGCGATGTCTGCGGGGAGTCCAGCGACCAAATAAAGTTCTGGACTTTCTTCCCCGACCAGCGACAGCACAGCAGTGGCCTGATCGCTGCTGCCTGTCACACTGGACGATATCGCTAGCGAGGACGCTGCAACGTCACGGATCGCTAGCGATATCGTCTAGTGTGACGGTACCTTAATTCATTCACTATGTGGAATATTAATGGAGAATTACACATACGTTTATCAGCATTATTTTTTCCAAAGCCAAGTGCTACACCCTGAAAATGGGCAGATCAAAGCAATGATTGCAACATGTCCTGTAGATATGGTCATAGGCAGATGAATACGGGCCTAACCAAGCTGCAACGGAATTAGTTTGGTGATTTTTAATGACTGGTTACCACTTTAAATTATTTAGAGAGGTCATGTCATGGCTTTATGTACTGGTTGGCAGTGGCAGGCACCTGTCAAGGAGGTCACATCAAAAGCAAATCAGAACCATGAGATTGACTCAGGTCCTATCCCAGGCTGAACTCTTAAGCTATTTTCAATTTCTTCAGCCCAGAATTTGCCTGAAGGTATTACATGTAATAGTGTAGATTCCATTTACACACAAGTACACAGGGCAGTGGTCTCAACCAAGTCTACGGATTGATGGCCTAGAAAAGAAATACGCAACCTTTTTTAAGGGACAGATTGCAGCACACAATGAGGCCAAAGTCTAGTAGAAGACAACCTCATTTGCAGGTGGCTTTGGAACCAGTCAATTGCTATTAGGGTCTACTTTTATTGAATCACAGATAATCTATTTGCAAGCTTATTGGTGATATGTCATGGGTGTGTAATTATAGCTGGAGGCTGAGTACTCCAAATCCTTCCCAATTTTGAACCCCTGGACTTTAATCTGATTTTGGCATTTAATGATGTATAATGTAAAAGTAAGACATGTTAAGCATAGTATCTCACTTTCAAATCTTTATTCCATTGAGTGTGAGATGATTCCTGACAAGCGCACCAATTCTCGCTTGTGCCACCACCATCAGCTTGACTTGTGTTTGTTTAATGCTACTGATAACAGGAACATACAGTTGTGTGAAAAAGTGTTTGCCCCTTCCTGGCTTCCTATTCTTTTGCATCTTTGTCACACTTAAAATGTTTCAGATCACAAAACAAATTTAAATATTAGACAAAGATTATAAAAGTTAACACAGAATGCAGTTTTTAAACGAAGGTCTTTATTAATAAGGGAAAAAGAAATCCAAACCTACAGGGCCCTGTGTGAAAAAGTGATAGTCCCCTAACCTGATAACTGGTTGGGCCACCCTTAGCAGCAATGACTGCAATCAAACTTTTGCAATAACTGGCAATGACACTCCCATTACTAACCCAGTAGTCAAAAGAAATAAACATACACACACACAAAAAATCTTTGAAAAAAAAAAAATCCTCAACAATTTCTGACTGACGTCATTGCCCGTGAGACATGACCACGAGTGACCCATGCAGCTTCATTCTGGAGAACGAGGTTGCATAAGTCACTCACGATCATGTCACTGCTCATGATTCAGGCTCTCACGCTGTACTATGTGAGACCCGGAGGAGTACAGTGTGAGACCAGGCAGTGGCTGCTGCTCCAGTGTATGGAGCTCCGTTTCGTGAAGATGGAAACTGGGATCATCATGGAACCTCCATTTGGACTTCAGCGGACTGATGTGTTGTTTTTTTAATTAATCGGTGAAAGAGATAAATTGTTGGGGAGTTTTTTCAAATAAAGATTTCTTTGTCTATTTCTTTTGACTATTGGGTTAGTAATGGGGGTGTCTGACAGAAGCCATGTTCCGAAGCACATATGGAGCGCCCCCAATAGGGCAGTGGGGTACTCGGTACCGGGTCCTTCGGTTCTCTGCGGGGATGTCATGGTGGCTGACCCGGCCCGTGGCCCTTTGGGGAACGTCCGTTGAAAAATGGGGGAAAGGTCTTTAAAGGGATAATGTTCGTGACGCCACCTGTGGTATTCGGTCAGGGTGACCGACGCTGCTTAGGGGTCCGCTGGGGTGATATGATGGCAGCTGGTGGGTATACATTCCCACAGGTGAAGTGTATCCCCAGGGCTTCCCAGAGTGTAGATGGAGAATGGTGGATGGTGTAAGGCGCAGTGAATAACGAGGACACAAAGTTGCAGTCTCTTTACCTTTACTGAAGGCTTCAGCATCCACAGTCCAGAGAACCAGGCAGAGTCCGGCCAGTCTGAAGGCAACTCCAGAGTCCCCTTATCCAGGTGGAAATCAGTAGCCTTCCTCTAGCACCTGAGTGTTGTAGTCCCTCCCTGCTGAGCTTCTCGGTGAGGTCCGAGCTGATGTTGGTGTTCTCGATGTTATGTCTCTTTCTCTCTCTCTGTCCCCCAGATGGTATGGATAGGACAAACCCATATAACTGATGGTCTGAGGCTTTTTACAGGGACCCTACGACGCCCCAGCCCCCACAAGTTGACACCGTGCCTCCTGGGTGTAAGGTCGGGCAGCTAATGTGGAATTAACTGACCTGCTGGTCTCTGAAGCAAGGCTTGGAGACGATTGCTTCCTCGGTGTTCCGGCCACCGGTTTCTGCGCCTCAGAGGGAGGCAGTCTATTGCAGGGCAGAACTCCCTCTGGATTCCTCTCCTTGTGCTATGACTTCGTTTCTCACTCTCAGCAATGCAATTCTCTTTGTGTCCTTTCTTAGGATGCTGCTGCACGTTGGGGCAGGTGCAGCTCTGTAACTCTCTATCTAGGCCTCTGACAGGATCCCACCCCTGTCAGGGACCTCTCTGTCTGCAGCTGTTTGATGTTCCTCCTTTCCCCTGTCTGCCTGACAGGTGCTGCCTGGGTCTAGCCCAGTTCGCTTCTGTCTGGGTCAATGCCCAGTCAGCTTCTGCCTAACTTCTTATTCAAGCCACCAGTTTTACCTAATTGTGAGGAGTGCCCTACTAAATAGGAGCATAGCTCCCCCTGGTGGACTGGAGTGTGAAGTGTATTGTGTGGTTTGTGATACCTGGTAAGGTGATCTCCTTTATTGCCATCAGACGTAACATCACTCCCCCTGGTGGAAGAATGACATTACTGCAACGACCAGGACCATGGGGCGCTGCACATACATTATGGCGAGAAAGAACAATTCATAATAGGGAAGCATATTGGATTTTTTCTTTAAACACCAGGGTTCAATCAGGGTTAAATCTTTGAAGAGAAATCATGTTACATTATTAAAATACTTGGTATTATGTTCAATATTGTTTTAATATCATTGATTTTTATTTTTTCCTTTCTGTTTCATAATTTTGTGAGTTAGTATAATATTTTTTCGCTTCTTTATTCCATTGTTTTCCAAACCTCTCATATAGCAACTTGACACACTTGCTGCGTAATCAATCATGTGCGCTTTTAAGGTTCCTCCCTTTCCTTGTCACACATCCATACTAAGTTTAAGAACATATGCAGCATTCGAAATGCATCTGGTAACTGTAATTTTCCCCATCCTCTTGGATTGTTGTTGTACGTGTTTTTTTTACCTTTTTGCCTATTTTTAAAAGAGACTTACATTTTAATCACGTTTGCTGAAACATCTGCAGGTTCTTCTCATCTTTAGCTTCCATCTCACAGGCAGACCGGGGTGCAGTACAGCAGAGCTGTAAGAGCTGCAGCAAATGTGTTTGTTAGGCTGCCGTAACACTAGCAGTATTTGGTCAGTATTTTACATCAGTATTTGTAAGCCAAAACCAGGAGTGGGTGATAAATACAGAAGTGGTGCATATGTTTCTATTATACTTTTCCTCTATGTGTTCCACTCCTGGTTTTGGCTTACAAATACTGATGTAAAATACTGACCAAATACTGCTAGTGTGACGGCAGCCTAAGAAGGCAAAGTTAATGTCTCCTGTTCTGTGTTAGTTACTTGTCTCACACTGGTATCTCTCCCTTCATGTAAAATAATCTCTGGAAGCAGAGTTATCTTCAAGGCAGCTTCCTCCCCAGAGCCTGGAAAAGGTAATTTACATAAAGTACTAAAAAATCAATTATCAACAACAAGGCATCTGATATGATCCATAAAGGGATGACATTTATCAGCATTCTATAACCTGTATGCCCACATTAATAGTTTAGATAGGTCTATTATGGTAACAGATGGCCGACCGCACTTTCATGTGCACACAATGATTACTAACATGACTGTGCACTTAGAATAGCATTGTTCTCAGCAGCACACACTTTTCTTTTGTAAAGATCCGTTTTTTGCTTACTGGAACCAACACCAATGGGAGAACAACGGATGGCTAATTAACGGATCCGTTTTCCATAGACTTCAATGTTTTAAAAAAAAGCGATTACAACAGAGATGAGTTTTTTAAAAATGGACTGAAAAGTTGTGTCTGCACAACTTTTTTGCCAACGAATTGCTGCTGGATCTGTTCTAACAGATCGTTACTGGACACGTGAACGTAGCCTAAGAAATATCTCAAAAATCTGATCTCTGATGTCACACACAAACATACACACATATAATCAATGGGGAAAATAAGTATTTGATACACTGACAATTTTGCAAGTTTTCCCACCTACTAAGAATGGAGAGGGCTGTAATTTTTCATCGTAGGTACACTTCAACTGTGAGAGACAGAATCTTAAAAAAATCCAGAAAGTCACATTGTATGACTTTTACATAATAGATAATAGATTCTGAATTGCAGCCCTCTCCATTCCTTGTAGGTTGCAAAACGAGCAAAATCGGCAGTGTATTAAATACTTATTTTCCCCATTGTATAATGACAAATCAGCTTTATTCTATGGGTCAAATACAATTTTCACATTTTGTGCTTGCAAAAGGAAAAAAAGAAAATGATAGAAAAAAGGATGTTTCTCTGAGATATTACAGCAGGAGCTTAGCTGTCAGTCAGCTCTGGATGCCCGTTATTGATCTTTTGTACCAATAAAACAAACATGACACACCTGTATGTCATGCAGCCATTATGTAAAGCAATCCATGACATATGTCAAGGTGACTTTAAGGGGGGTAAAGCTTTGTGGGTTGAAACATAAATTGACTACTAGCATTACTATTTGTGTGTCTTGACATAATTTAAGGGGTCCTGCAGATGAGAGTGGGGTGACTCGGATAAGTGCTAGCCATGGTTTTGATGGATAGTACTTATCCCCATGTTATTCTTTGGAGCAGTGCACATGTCCAAGTTTTCCTCAGATCGAGGATTGCACTCGGCCATTCACGTCCATGGGTCCATGGAAAAAATCCAGCTGCACTTGGAAGACATCTGAGTATGGTTCAATTTTCATGGACAGACAGAATAGAGAAGATGGAGAGATGGAGAATTTTTTATTTATTTTCCACATTCGAGAAATTAGGATCACACTCTGATCATAGTGTGATTGGTATAATCAGAAAGATTTTGTAGGGTGAGAAAAAAAAGGTCTTGTGACCCTAGACCAGTGTTCTCCAAACTCCAGTCCTCACGGCCCCAAACAGATCATGATTTCAGGATTTCCGCAGTAATACACGTGATGGAATTCAAAAATAAAGGAAAAAAGAAGTGGCACTCACCCGATGTTGCTATACAGAAATGTCCTTTTACACGTGATGGAATTATTATTAAAGCATCAGTAATGTGTGAGGACACAGCTCCAAACAGTAATACTTGGTTTTTAATCATTTGTAGGAGAAATAGTAGAGTAACGTCATAATATATATACTGTATAGATATAGATAGATAGATATTTTCTAAAACAGTCATGTCAGGAGTGGCAATAAATCCTCTTTTAGGGCTCTTTCACACTTCCTAATATTTCCGGTACCAGAAAAACCAGTACCGGAAAAATCAGTGTCCGTGTGTGTCATACTTATGGCATATGTGTGACAACCGTGTGCCGCCCATGTGACGCATCAGTATCACACATACCGTCGCCGGGTGCTGAAGACCACTCTCATCATTCTCCCCTGATCACGCTGCGATCAACGCTAGCAGTGGAGAATGTTGAGAGTTGTATTCAGCTAATAACAGCGACAGCAGGTGGCGGCTGATGAGAGTATTAAAGGAAATCTGTCACCTCATTTTGCCGCTATAAACTGCAGCCACCGCCATTAGGAGCTTATCTACAGCATTCTGTAATGCTGTAGATAAGCCCCCGATGTAACCTGAAAGATAAGAAAAAGAGGTTAGATTATACTCGCCTGGGGGGGCTGTCCGGTGCAGTCTGGGTCCGATGGGCGTCGCAGGTCCAGGTCTGGCGCCTCCTATCTTCATGCAATTGAGTCGCCCGTCAGGGCAGTGGGGTACTTTGTACCGGGTCCGGTACTTAAAGGGATGTGTCACGGCAGCGGCGACTCGGTCCGTGGCCCACAAACAATTGCGGCAATACAGGTGGGCCAATTTTTGCGCATGAAACGTATTTGCTCGGATAATACAAAATTTCAGAATCAGGCTAAAATCTTGACAGATAATCTGCAGCAACGAGGTTATAATCACAAGGCCATTGGAAAGGGATACAGGAGAGCTCGTGCGACTCCTAGAAGTCAGCTACTTACTCAAAAGAAAAAAAGATCTCAACAGGGTGAACAACCGGTTGATCACAACTTTCAATTCAAGATGGACAGACATCATGGATATACTGAAGAAATATTGGCCCATCCTGCATGCAGATGAGGATTTATATAAATATGTGCCAGCCAACCCTTTGGTTACGTGGAGACGATCTAAAAACCTTAAAGATTTGTTGACACGTAGCCACTATGTGGCACCATATAGATCACCATTTTTGGTTAGAGCGGGCCAAAAATGGGGCAGTTTCCAATGTGGGGATTGCTCTGCATGTCAATGTGTGGAAAGAGCATTTACATTTGACAATAGTGATGCCACTAAGACCTATGCGATTACGCACCATATCTCATGTACAACAGATATGGTTATTTACTATGCATATTGTCCGTGTAAGCTCATTTACATAGGAATGACCACTCGCCAATTGAAAGTCAGGACTTTGGAACACATGAGGGATATCAGAAATGCGGCTTCGGCCCTAGACACCACAATACTTAAAACCATCCCTAGGCACTTTAGGAACTGTCATGATAGTGATCCTAAATGGCTTAAAGCCAGAGGGATAGACAGGGTGCAGTTAGGCATACGGGGAGGTGACTACAAGAAGGAACTTTTTAAAATGGAGGCCAAGTGGATAGTCTGCCTAGATACAGTCACCCCCAAGGGCCTAAGGCTATGTTCACACTTTGCGGATTTGACCGCTGCGGATCCGCAGCAGTTTCCCATGAGTTTACATTTCAATGTAAACCTATGGGAAACAAAAAACGCTGTGCACATGCTGCAGAAAAATCCGCGCGGAAACGCTGCGGATTACATTCCGCAGCATGTCACTTCTTTTCTGCGGATTTTCAGCTGCTCCAATAGAAAACTGCAGTTGAAAATCCGCAGAAGAAAACGCAGTAAAAACCGCGATAAATCCGCAGTGAAAACGCGCTGCGGTTTTCACTGCGGATTTTGGAATTCTGCTGCGGAAAAATCCGCAGTGGAATCTGCAAAGTGTGAACATAGCCTTAATGAATCTTTAAGCTTCAAATCTTTTTTATAATAGCGCAAATTTTAATCAAGTGTGTTCATATGTGTTTTTATTTTATTTTGTCTTGTCTCGTAATGGATTGTATATCTTGTTCTGTGGCCCACTAAACGTCTGGTATATTAAACTTATGGCTTTATGAGGAATGATGTGAGAATAACAAATAAAGCTATTACAGTCTTACTATTACAGAGCTATCATTCTGAATTAATGACATAACAACCTGATTACCAAGAGATCTTCACTCTGAAATGAACTGAGTACGCTATACTAAAGGTACTGTCACACTAGATGATATCGCTAGCGATCCGTGACGTTGCAGCGTCCACGCTAGCGATATCGTCCAGTGTGACAGGCAGCAGCGATCAGGCCCCTGCTGTGATATCGCTGGTCGGGGAAGAAAGTCCAGAACTTTATTTCGTCGCTGGACTCCCCGTAGACATCGCTGAATCGGCGTGTGTGACACCGATTCAGAGATGTCTTTGCTGGTAACCAGGGTAAACATCGGGTAACTAAGCGCAGGGGCGCGCTTAGTAACCCGATGTTTACCCTGGTTACCATCCTAAAAGTAAAAAAACAAACACTACATACTTACCTACAGCCGTCTGTCCTCCAGCGCTGTGCTCTGCTCTCCTCCTGCTCTGGCTGTGAGCGTCGGTCAGCCGGAAAGCAGAGCGGTGACGTCACCGCTCTGCTTTCTGGCTGCCCGGCGCTCACAGCCAGACCAGAGAAGCAGAGCGCCGAGGACAGACAGCAGAAGGTAAGTATGTAGCGTTTGTTTTTTTACTTTTTAGGATGGTAACCAGGGTAAACATCGGGTTACTAAGCGCGGCCCTGCGCTTAGTTACCCGATGTTTACCCTGGTTACCGGGGACCTCGGGATAGTTGGTCGCTGGAGAGCTGTCTGTGTGACAGCTCTCCAGTGACCAAACAGCGACGCTGCAGCGATCCGGATCGTTGTCGGTATCGCTGCAGCGTCGCTATGTGTGACGGTACCTTAAGTTGCAACAGCCTATTCAATCTGCAAGTGAGGACCTCCCGCGAAGTGGATGCCCTATAACTCTTGATAATATATTTTACGATCTAGCTGTATAACTATATATGTATGGAATGATATGTAATACTGTATTTAATTTAAATAGGTTTGATGTCTTAATAACGCTATATCTATAACGAGCTCTGTATGTTTAAAGCCTCTATGTTAGTATAATCTAGATCTATTCGAATCTATGTATAGTTGTATTTCCCCAAGGTGGGGTATTTTAGGGACTGTGACGCATTTAGACATTATTTATTTGGATGTAGGTCCCTTATAACTCACCCGGCCATTCTTTTGTATGTACCTATATTTATATACCGGGCTTAGATGGCTGGAGCGCGCACCGAGCATGCGCTGCTTCTCGGAGAGGTGGGCGGCAGCTCTGCATGGCGTCGCGTCGGCATGGTTATGAATCCGGTCATGTGACCGGGTCACGTGTCCATGTGATGGGTCCCTTGAGCGCCACCCCCTTCCCACGACGCAACATGGCGGATGCGCGCCGCTCACAGCTGCTGCTGAGGTATGCAATCACTGTTTAGGTTAAATAGTTGGGCGAACTCGCTAGTTACCAACCTCCTGACGAAACTGCAGGGGCAGTGAAACGCGCATCGAGGTGTGCTACGGGACCACCATCTAGGCTTGCATCATAACTACAGGTATCCTATGGGTCTATTGTGGTGTAGTTCTACCCTTTTACATAGGATGATCTTTTGGCAGGTATTTTATCTATATGCCACTACATATGAACTCTAATACGTTATAAGGTGGAGCACCCTATAATTGATTTAGGATACACTAAGACAGGGGTGTCAAACTGCATTCCTCGAGGGCCGCAAACCGTGCATGTCTTCAAGATTTCCTTAGCATTGCACAAGGTGCTCGAATCATTCTCTGTGCAGGTGATTATATTATCACCTGTGCAATACAAGGAAATCCGGAAAACATGACCTGTTTGCGGCCCTTGAGGAATGCAGTTTGACACCCCTGCACTAAGATATTGTTTTGTCTTTTTGTGTCTAGCAGTAGGTAGGAGTTTGTGCATACTAATGATATGTGCATTTGATATTGGTAACTCATGATAGACCTAGCTACTTTTGTCATCAGAATATTGTTTTATTAGTGCTATAAAGCACATGCTGGCAATATTGGACATTAATGAGCAATAGCAATTTAAGTGTGTATCTGCTCTCCTAATTAGTCGTGGTGTGATATACCTGGATGGATGTGGCCCCATCCATTTTTTTCTGATACACAGCCAACTTTATTCTCCCCCTTATTTATAGGTATATGTCATTTTTAGTGTACTATTTGTGTTAATTTTGTATATATATGTAGTGTTGATATTTCGTTTTTTCAATCAATATATACTTTTTTACATATATGTACCTTCGTTGTCCTCTATGGGATATATTTTTATAGTTGAAGGGATCACTTGGTGATCATATGTTAGGCCTATCGCTTGTAGGTGTTTTGTTTTTCTCCCCTTTCAGGTTACATCGGGGGGGGGGGGGGGGGTGGAGGGGAGGGGGCTTATCTACAGCATTACAGAATACTGTAGATAAGCCCCTAATGGCGGTGGTCACAGTTTATAGCGGTAAAATGAGGTGACAGATTCTGTTTAATCAATCACTGCCTGCCCTATAAATTAATTAAAATAAAAACGGTGTGGGTTTCCTTGTATTTTTGATAAGCAGCAGGCAAAACTGACAGCTGCAAACCTCAGTTGTCAGTTTTACCAAGGTTAGTTATCAAGAATAGAGGGGTCCCCATGCATTTTTTAAAATTATTTAAATAAACGATTAAAAAAAACGACTTGAAGTCCCCCCTTTTTTGACAACCAGCCTTGCTAAAGCAGAAAGCTTGGGGCGGGTATTCTCAGGCTGGTTAACGGCCATTGATATTGGCCCCCAAACTAAAAATAGCAGCCCACAGCCACCCAGAAAAGGTACATCTATTAGATGCACTAATTCTGGCTTTGCTCACCTCTTCCCTTTTTCCTTGTAGCGGCAGCAAGTGTGGTTCATATCTTTGGGAATGATGTCACCTTTGTATTGTTTGGTGACATAAAATCCACGGATTAGTAATGTAGAGGCGTCTATACTGTATGACACCTATCCATTACTAATCCTAAAGTTGTATTGTAAATAAACACAGCATGTATAAAATCTTTTATTTGAAATAAAAAGAAAACACAGTTTTCCATTTTTATTTGAAAGTAACAAACACAGTAATATTCGCCTAACACCCATTTTATTGAAGCCATCGTCTCCTGTAATAAAACAAGCACAAGAAACAACCATATTCCTCACTTGTATGACGTACTGTCCCACACTGTAATCCATGTCTGGGGATAAATAGTTTTCAACCTAAACGGTGCCAAGATGTGACTGTCCAGGCTGAGAACCACTAATGAAAGAGCATCAGTGACCAGCGGTGATGTCATTGAGGTTACCGCAGGTCACTGAGGCTGCGCTCCCAGCTGTGCTGAACTGCAGTGACCTCTGCCTTGTGGGAAAGAGGAAGAAGAAAACAGGAGAATAAGGAGTAGCCGGGAATAGAATGAAACCAAGTATACATTTTATTAAATATCTCATTAAAAAAGAGTGTTTACAAAATAGAGTGACAAGATACCAAGACAATACAGATACAACAAGGTCACCTACCAAAGATGAAAGTATAATCAGGCATTATCTATGTGCTTAATAGTAAGCATTGGGGGTGAATGTAAGCCAGATAATACACACCGGTATGGTCAATCCCAAGGTTTAAGGGAGCATACAGCAACAAGTAACACAATAACAAATTATACTATGGGGCAGAGCATACCGGAGGTGAGAGGGTGACTCTCTGCTGGATGGCAGAACCCCGACACACGTTTTACGTGTTCAGGACACCACTTTATCAAGGGAATGTGGTGAAGTGTTGCAAAAGGACCTTCACATAGCTCTGCTGACTGGTCACATGGTCACTGTGGATGAATAGTGGCAGCACATTCGGCGCATGCACATTGCAACTGGCAGGTCCCGACAGCTGCAGAGCAGAACGTCAAGCGTCAATGCACATTCGCAGGTAGAAAGAATGTCCCTGGGCATGCGCAGGGCATAAAGATGTCTGCCTGCATGTGGGACATGGAGGGCAGCAATGCGCATGCGCACGGCCAGAGGAGCACAGAAAATAGTTACAAGTCATCACAATGAATAGAAAGAAGGGGCAAATGAAATGCATGTTCCTATAGATGTAAAATCACGTGCCTGAGTAGCATAGCAAGGAACATTATATTTCACAGTCACATTAGTAGAATGCTGTGTAAAGAGTTCCACTGAAGAGGATGATAGATGATGGAGCGAAGTGGAGGTCATTGCAAGCACCGTAGATCAGAAGTTTACTGTAAGTAATATAAATAACAAGAACAAATGAAAAAATAATAATAAAGGCATAAAAGAAGGTTAAAAACAAAAACATCCGAACAATGGAGGTATTAAGATGGGCAACTGGAACCACGGAACAATTATAATATTATAACTATTATTACAAAAAGGAGGCAAAACTGAACTGAGGGATTCATTCAAGCCATTGGGAACCATGGTGTCCAGAGTAACTATCCACTTAGTTTCCATCTGTGCAAGAAGTTTTTTATGTGAGAAAGAGTCAGTGAATAAGTGTCTACGGTACGTGTGAAAACCGTCACCACATGAACCAGACACACTGACATGTGAAAGAGCCCTAACATAGAAAAAAATGCAGCAAAAAATAATGAAATAAATAGTTCTGCAACCTTTGCAGACAAAAAAAGTGTTATATATCAAAACATAGCACTTTTCCACGTTATTAAATTTTGCAGCTGTATAATGTAGATGTTGGCACAGAAAGTATGTGTAAAGGTTTTCAAAATTGTATATGCATAAATATATGAATCCAGGAGCAAGACTAAGTAGGAATTCTAAAGGATCGGCAATGCATCATAAAAAATTATTGCATGAAGCCAGAACAATAACATTTCAGTCATGCGGTGCCAAGTATAATCTGTATGTAATTTTGTACAGTGGCTGTACTAGTGAGGCTGAGTAAGTGCCCGAGGACATAAAATATTGGCGCTTCATTCTGAAATGTAGTTATCAGTATATATAGGATGTAGGGGTAGGTGAGCAGTAGAGAATGCTGACTTTCATCTTTACTGCTCACAGCAAAACAGTGACCTGAATAAAAGTATCGTGTCTGTGATTTGCTGTTATGATAAACTGTGATCTGGTAATAACACTGCAATCTTAATAGATTTTATCAAAAGGAGATGCGATGACTCTGCCAGTGAACATGGGTGAGCAAGATTGATTGATACACGTGTCACAGTCGTGAGTGATCAAATAAGTAGATTTGATATGGGCGTTTTTACCCCTTGAGATTATAAGGATGTAATTGTTCTGCCCCTGGTTATTTTATGAGTCACTGTCTGTCTCCTTTTGCTGTACCAGTGTGTCTCTGTACTTATCCTCCTCTTCTTAGCCAATTTTTGATGGCTTGTATTGATTGTATTGACTCAATAAAGTTTGTTCATATTTTAGTCATTTTGTGGTGGTTTATGTACTCTACTTCCTTTTGGTGTGCTTATACCTGCCTCTACTGCCTGGTATCAGTGTCGAGCTCTGCCATCTGAGCCTGGTCACGGACAAATCCTGACATCGATTCTGGTGATATCACTTTGACAGAGCAGCTTCTTCTCCTTCACTTTGCTCTATTGATGAAACATCTCTACCAATTTCATGATAATTCAGAGCCGAATCTTCACTTGCTTACTGCGGGGAGTGGGCTGTCACTTAGTTTTATGGTGGCAGTGACATTCCTTTTGCCAAAGCAGACTGGAGGAGCAAGAGCTGATCTGTTGACGTGAGGTCAAATGGAGCAGCAGAATCGTCAACAAGAGTGGTACGTTGAGCGCTCCGAGCCAGCAGAGATCAGCACCGGAGAGAACAAGCAGGTAGTTAGCAACTGTGTGACTGTAAGTTCTTAGCTTGAAAGGGAAAAATAAGCAAAGTCCCAGATAACCCCTTTAATGCCATGTTTGCATGTTCAGTATTTTGTCGGTATTTTACCTCAGTATTTGTAAGCCAAAACCAGGAGTGGGTGATACAGTGCCTTGCGAAAGTATTCGGCTCTCTGGAACATATCATGCTTCAAACATAAAGATACCAAATTTAATTTTTTGGTGAAGAATCAACAACAAGTGGAACACAACTGTGAAGTTAACGAAATTTATTGGTTATTTTAAATTTTTGTGGAAATTCAAAAACTGAAAAGTGGGGCATGCGCTATTATTCGGCCCCTTTACTTTCAGTGCAGCAAACTCACTCCAGAAGTTCATTGTGGATCTCTGAATGATCCAATGTTGTCCTAAATGCCTAATGATGATAACTTTAATCCACCTGTGTGTAATCAAGTCTCCGTATAAATGCACCTGCTCTATGATAGTCTCAGGGTTCTGTTTGAAGCACAGAGAGCATCATAAAGACCAAGGAACACAACAGGCAGGTCTGTTATACTGTTGTGGAGAAGTTTAAAGCCGTATTTGGATGCATAATGATTTCCAAAACTTTAAAGATCCCAAGGAGCACTGTGCAAGCGATCATATTGAAATGGAAGGAGTATCATACCACTGCTTTTCTACCAAGACCTGGCCGTCCCTCTAAACTTTCATCTCAAACAAGAATCAGAGATGCAGTCAAGAGGCCCATGATCACTCTGGATCAACTGCAGAGATCTACAGCTGAGGTGGGACAGTCTGTCCATAGGACAACAATCAGTCGTAAACTACACAAATTTGACCTTTATAGAAGATTGGCAAGAAGAAAGCCATTTCTCAAAGAAATCCATAAAATGTGTCATTTAAAGTTTGCAACAAGCCACCTGGGAGACACACCAAACATGTGGAAGAAGGTGCTCTGGTCAGATGAAACCAAAATTGAACTTTTTGGCAACAATGCCAAACGATTTGTTTGGCATAAAGGCAACTCAGCTCATCACCCTGAACACACCATCCCCACTGTCAAACATGGTGGTGGCAGCATCATAGTTTGGGCCTGCTTTTCTTCAGCAGAGACAGGGAAGATGGTTAAAATTGATGGGAAGATGGAGCCAAATACAGGACCATTCTTGAAGAAAACCTGTTGGAGTCTGCAGAAGACCTGAGACTGAGACGGAGATTTGTCTTTCAACAAGACAATGATCCCAAACATAAAGCAAAATCTACAATGGAATGGTTCACAAATAAACTTATCCAGGTGTTATAATGGCCAAGTCAAAGTCCAGACCTCAATCCAATCGAGAATCTGTGGAAAGAGATGAAAACTGCTGTTCACAAACGATCTCCATCAAACCTCACTGAGCTCGAGCTGTTTGCCAAGGAAGAATGGGCAAGAATTTCAGTCTCTCGATGTAAAAAACTGATAGAGACATACCCCAAGTGACTTGCCGCTTTAATCGCAGCAAAAGGTGGCGCAACAAAGTATTAAGTTAGAGGGGACGACGAATAATATTGCACGCCCCACTTTTCAGTTTTTGAATTTCCCAAAAAATTGAAAAAAACTAATACATTTCGTTCAACTTCACAATTGTGTTCCACTTGTTGATTCTTCACCAAAAATTTCCTTTTTGCATCTTTATGTTTGAAGCTTGATATGTGGGCAAAGGTGGAAAAGTTCCAGGGACCCGAATACTTTCGCAAGGCACTGTAAATACAGAAGTGGTGACTTGTTTCTATTATACTTTTCTTCTTTCTCCGGGTTTTGGCTTACATATACTGAGGTAAAATACTGACCACATACTGAACATGTGAATGTGGCGTTAAAATATTGTATAGCTTTAGACAGTGTTACCAGCTGATGCAATAGTTGAGGTATTACTAGGTGTTTAGTTAGCCTTGCATGTGGGTAAACCCTGGAACATGTAAAACTATATCCTACTTTTTAATACATATTATTTTTCAGCTGGGCTTTATTGCTGCAGTTATTCTATTCATTATTTTTTTTCTACCTTAAATGACATTAATGTTTTTATGCTTCTATAGAAGTAGTACATTCTATATCTCTGTACAAAAATCATTATCCTTAATTTCTCATATACTTAGACTAAAAATAATTTCATAGGAGGCCAACTAACTTAATGTTTTGGAGTGTGGAAGGAGATTGATCCAAATATAAAAATAACCTACAAATGCCAAGATTAAGTAGGTCAGGACTGAATCCAAGATCCCAGTGATGCTATGAAGCAGTGCTAACTAGTGATGAACGAACCCATTGAAATTCGACTTCGGCAGGTTCGGCTGAACTTGAGTTAAAAAGTTCAGTTCGGGTCTGAACTTGAACCTGAACCCAATAGACGTCAATAGGGACCAAAAATATGGTGCCATAAAATGGCTGTAAAATGGTCTTAGTAATGGTTAGCGGGCTGCAAATGGAAGCAAAATGGGGCTAAGAGCAGGACAATTGCCCTGCAAACAAATGCGAATAGAAAAATTACTTAAATCCCTCAAATTAGTCATTAAACATTGAGTTTGTTAGTTTACCCAACAGGCTGGATAGAATGGTGTGAGGCTAGACAACAAACAGTCCAAAATCATTGTAAGGGTACCGTCACACTATACGATTTACCTACGATCACGACCAGCGATATGACCTGGCCGTGATCATAGGTAAATCGTAGTGTGGTCGCTGGGGAGCTGTCACACAGACAGCTCTCCAGCGACCAACGATGCCGAGGTCCCTGGGTAACCAGGGTAAACATCGGGTAACTAAGCGCAGGACCGCGCTTAGTTACCCGATGTTTACCCTGGTTACAAGTGTTAAACTAAGAAAAAACAAACAGCACATACTTACATTCTGGTGTCCGTCAGGTCCCTTGCAGTCTGCTTCCCGCACTGTGACTGCCGGCCGTAAAGTGAAAGTGAAAGCACAGCCGTAGATGGTAGGATGGAGCTGCAGGATGGTGAAGTAGCAAGCTGGGTGACAGTTAGGAAGCAGGGTAGAGGGAAGAGTGCCAGGGAGGCTAGTCCTGATCTGGAACACCCCAATAAGTTTGCTAAGTTGGCAGATGAGGGGGGTGCCAGTACAGGGGTAGCACTGCTGCAGCCAGGCATGTCCTCTGAAAGCCAGAGGAGTGACTTCTCCAGTAAGGAGGGAAATAGGAGAGCAGGGCAGGCCAGACAGGTGCTCGTAGTGGGCGACTCAATTATTAGGGGAACAGATAGGGCAATCTGTCACAAAGACAGGGATCATCGAACGGTGTGCTGCCTACCTGGCGCTCGAGTCCGACACATCGCTGATCGGGTGGACAGATTACTGGGAGGGGCTGGTGAGGACCCAGCGGTCATGGTGCACATTGGCACAAATGACAAAGTTAGAGGTAGGTGGAAGGTCCTTAAAGATGATTTCAGGGACTTAGGCCGCAAACTGAAAGCAAGGACCTCCAATGTGGTATTTTCCGAAATACTGCCTGTACCACGTGCCACGCCAGAGAGGCAATGGGAGATTAGGGAGGTTAATAAGTGACTCAAGAATTGGTGTAGGAAGGAGGGGTTTGGGTTCCTGCAGAACTGGGCCGACTTCTCAGTTGGCTACAGGCTCTACGCTAGGGACGGGCTGCATCTCAATGGGGAAGGTGCAGCTGTGCTGGGGAGAAAATGGCTAGAAGGTTGGAGGAGTGTTTAAACTAGGAATTGGGGGAGGGTATTCATTTTATAGGAGGGGAAGATAGTGCAGATAGAGACCTGGGCACAAATAAGGAAGTTGGGGGTGGCGGTGGCATGGGGGGTGGGGTTAGATTAGTTAATAGTTTAAGAAATAGAGGTACAGAGAGGAACATCAAGTGCATGTATACTAATGCCAGAAGCCTCACCAACAAAATGGACGAATTAGAACTAATGTTGTTGGAGCATAATTATGACATGGTGGGGATATCTGAAAAATGGCTGCATGAGAGCCAAGACTGGTCTGTTAACTTGCAGGGCTATAGCCTGTTCAGAAATGACCGTACAGATAAGCGAGGGGGAGGGGTGTGTCTGTATGTAAAATCGTCCTTAAAACCCATCCTGCGTGATAATATAGGTGAATTTAATGAAAATGTAGAATCCCTGTGGGTGGAGATAGGGGGAGGGGAAAAAAATAAATTACTGATAGGGGTTTGTTATAAATCTCCAAAAATAATGGAAGCAATGGAGAATATCCTCGTAAAGCAAATAGATGAAGCTGCGACTCAAGGAGAAGTCATTATTATGGGGGACTTCAACTACCCTGAAATAGATTGGGGAACAGAAACCTGCAGTTCCAGCAAAGGTAATCGGTTTTTGACAACTATGAGAGACAATTACCTTTCACAACTGGTTCAGGACCCAACAAGAAGGGGGGCACTGCTAGACCTAGTATTAACCAACAGGCCAGTCCGCATATCAAATATAAGGGTTGGGGGTCACTTGGGGAATAGCGATCACAAAATAATAAGTTTTCATGTATCCTTTAAAAAGATGTGTAGTAGAGGGGTTACAAGGACACTGAACTTCAGGAGGGCAAATTTCCAACGGATGAGAGAGGATCTTGGTGCAATTAACTGGGACGATATCCTGAGACATAAAAATACACAAAGAAAATGGGAGACATTTATTAGCATCCTTGATAGGACCTGTGCACAGTATATACCGTATGGGAATAAACATACTAGAAATAGGAGGAAACCAATATGGCTAAATAGAGCTGTAAGGAGCGCAATAAGTGACACAAAGAAAGCATTTAGAGAATTAAAGAAAGTAGGTAGTGAGGAAGCATTAAATAAATACAGAAAATTAAATAAATTCTGTAAAAAGCAAATCAAGGCAGCAAAGATTGAGACAGAGAGACTCATTGCCAGAGAGAGTAAAAATAATCCTAAAATATTCTTTAACTACATAAATAGTAAGAAACTAAAAAATGATAGTGTTGGCCCCCTTAAAAATAGTCTGGGTGAAATGGTGGATGAGGATGATGAAAAAGCCAATATGCTAAATGACTTTTTTTTAATCAGTATTTACACAAGAAAATCCCATGGCAGACAAAATGACTAGTGATAAAAATTCCCAATTAAATGTCACCTGCTTAACCCAGCAGGAAGTGCGGCGGCGTCTAAAAATCACTAAAATTGACAAATCTCCGGGCCCGGATGGGATCCACCCGCGAGTACTGCAGGAATTAAGTACAGTCATCGATAGACCATTATTTTTAATCTTTAAAGACTCCATAATAACAGGGTCTGTACCACAGGACTGGCGTATAGCAAATGTGGTGCCAATATTCAAAAAGGGGACCAAAACTGAACTCGGAAATTATAGGCCAGTAAGCTTAACCTCTACTGTGGGTAAAATCCTGGAGGGAATTCTAAGGGATGCTATACTGGAGTATCTGAAGAGGAATAACCTCATGACCAAGTATCAGCACGGGTTTACTAGGGACCATTCATGTCAGACTAATTTGATCAGTTTCTATGAAGAGGTAAGTTCCGGATTGGACCAAGGGAACCCAGTGGATGTAGTGTATATGGACTTTTCAAAAGCTTTTGATACGGTGCCACACAAAAGGTTGATACATAAAATGAGAATAATGGGGATAGGGGAAAATATGTGTAAGTGGGTTGAGAGCTGGCTCAGGGATAGGAAACAAAGGGCGGTTATTAATGGAGCACACTCGGACTGGGTAGCGGTTAGCAGTGGGGTACCACAGGGGTCAGTATTGGGCCCTCTTCTTTTTAACATATTTATTAATGACCTTGTAGGGGGCATTCAGAGTAGAATTTCAATATTTGCAGATGACACTAAACTCTGCAGGATAATCAATATAGAGGAGGACAATTTTTTATTACAGGATGATTTATGTAAACTAGAAGCTTGGGCTGATAAATGGCAAATGAGCTTTAATGGGGATAAATGTAAGGTCATGCACTTGGGTAGAAGTAATAAGATGTATAATTATGTGCTTAATTCTAAAACTCTGGGCAAAACCATCAATGAAAAAGACCTGGGTGTATGGGTGGATGACAAACTCATATTCAGTGGCCAGTGTCAGGCAGCTGCTACAAAGGCAAATAAAATAATGGGATGCATTAAAAGAGGCACAGATGCTCATGAGGAGAACATAATTTTACCTCTATACAAGTCACTAGTTCGACCACACTTAGAATACTGTGCACAGTTCTGGTCTCCGGTGTATAAGAAAGACATAGCTGAACTAGAGCGGGTGCAGAGAAGAGCGACCAAGATTATTAGAGGACTGGGGGGTCTGCAATACCAAGATAGGTTATTACACTTGGGGCTATTTAGTTTGGAAAAACAAAGACTAAGGGGTGATCTTATTTTAATGTATAAATATATGAGGGGACAGTACAAAGACCTTTCTGATGATCTTTTTAATCATAGACCTGAAACAGGGACAAGAGGGCATCCTCTACGTCTGGAGGAAAGAAGGTTTAGTCATAATAACAGACGCGGGTTCTTTACTCTAAGAGCAGTGAGACTATGGAACTCTCTGTCGTATGATGTTGTAATGAGTGATTCATTACTTAAATTTAAGAGGGGACTGGATACCTTTCTGGAAAAGTATAATGTTACAGGGTATATACATTAGATTCCTTGATAGGGCGTTGATCCAGGGAACTAGTCTGATTGCCGTATGTGGAGTCAGGAAGGAATTTTTTTCCCCAATGTGGAGCTTACTCTTTGCCACATGGTTTTTTTTTGCCTTCCTCTGGATTAACATGTTAGGGCATGTTAGGTTAGGCTATGGGTTGAACTAGATGGACTTATAGTCTTCCTTCAACCTTAATAACTATGTAACTATGAAACTATGTAACTATGAGTAAATATGCATCCATTCATTGAAACTGACTCAGAGTTAAATCACATTAGTAAGAAAAGCAGAGAGCTGTGAGCTGGTATTATTATTCTGGGAAGGGGACAATATATATAAAGGTTCCCACCTTATTGACAACTCACAGCTGTCTGTATAGCCTTTATTGGTTATTAAAATGGGGGACCTAAAAAAATATTTTGAGAAGTCCCCCTATTTTTAATAATCAGCAAAGGCTAGACAGACAGATGTGCCAATTCTCTCACTTTGCCTCTGCTCTTCTCGGTTTCCCTGGTGCATTGGCAAGTGGGATAATAGTTTACAGGGTTGTTGCCAGCTGCGTAATGTCTACTGACATCAAGTCCAGAGGCTAGTAATGGAGAGGTATCTATCAGAAACTCCCATTACTAACCCCATATTCAAAAGTAATAAAGACACACAGAAACGTCCTTTAATTGTACAAATCACTCTCTGACAATTACCCTCTTTTACCCATAAAAATCAAAATAAAAAATCAAAGTAATCCTCACCTGTCCGTGCATAATTCACAGCCTCCATGTATTCCAGCAGCTAAAAACACCAGTAAGGTTTCCGGGCCTCACAGCTGCAGGGAAACCCAGTGGCTGTGAACTCTTGCAACCTTCACCTGAGTTCACAGCCACCGGGTCTCACAGTAGCTCAAGTGCTGGAGTGCCGAATTCCGGACTCGAGGACGTTCAGCAGTCCAGCACTGCAGTGTGAGAACCAGCTGCTATGAACACAGGTGACCTTACAGTAAAGTTACCGCAGTTCAAAGGCCGGCTGATACAGAGCTTACTGTGAGAACTGGCGCCTGTGACCTGCGGTAATCTTAATTATGTCACCGCTCGCCACTGCAGCTGCATTCTCACGCTAAGCTTATTGTGTTCCAGCCTGCATGGTGAGCAGTCACATTACTGAATGTCATCACTCACCACACATCTGGATGTAGCAGAGTCTGGAATTGTCGTTGGACCTCTTCATTGTAGCTTAAAGATGGACAGGTGAGGATTACTTAGATTTTCTATTTTTATTTTTATGTTAATAAATGGGTAAAAGAGAGTAATTGTTAGGGAGTGAATGAACACGTAAATTACTTTTCTCTGTGTGTGTCTTGCATACTTTTGACTACAGGGTTATTAATGGGGATGTTTGATAGATACTATTCAAGTACTAACCTCTGGGCTCGATATCAGCCTGCAGTTGTATGCTTTGCCTTAGTTGGCTATTAAAGATATTTAGGAACCCATATCATTGTATTTAGATTCCATCTGTGGGCTGATATTAATAGGATGGGCAGCTCCATGGATATTCAGCCTTTTTCCAGTATAAAAATACCAGCCTCCGGAATTGGACTTCTTTTTTTGTTATTATTTATTTATTTTTACATGTCTGGACAATCACAGGCATGCCATTACTTGACATGGCTGTGATGGAGCCAGAAGTGCACACAGCCTTAAAGTTTGTTGATTGGCTGAACTGCAGCCTTTCAGCAAGCTTTATTATGCTTCCTGACCTGAACAGGAAACTGGAAATACAGTAAGAAGTCTGTGTTCGGGGTACGGTACTGGATACTAGAAGTCTGGTACGAACCCTGAATTTTCCAGTTCAGTTTCGTTCATCCATAATACTACAAATTTTCGTTCGTAACTACTGAGCCAATGTCATCGGATGATTAAGGATGATACATTGTCTTCTCCAAGATATTACCTTTGCCTTTCACATTGGAGAATGATAGTTACATATTTTTTATATACTCATGATAAAAGTTAAAATTTCAGTTTGTTGCATATTTTCTTAAACTGTGCATTGGTTATAGAGGTCAAAATAATGTTCATAAATTGTCTCTTGACTGGCTGAAAACTTTGGTTGTAAAATCTTGAAATTTTTGCATGTAAACACAATCTACTGACTTTGCAGAGAACATGCAAACCAAATTCAGCAGTGATACAGTGCGTCCACTTTAGGTTCAGAGGACTTGCTGTCATAACTACACAGGTAGATCCAAATTCTGTTTCCAAAACTCTAATACTGCATTCTAGATGGTATAATAATGTCAGAGACTCTTACACATTGTTGCAATATATAATATCATCCTAAAGTACACAGTTGCATATCAATGGCACATTAAAAGTTAAGTCAATGTACTTTTAAGTACAGGAAATCAATACTACACTTTAAAGGCTACAACTGCACTAATAAGGACATTGTGCTTATTGTGCTCTAACAGGATATGCTTGTTACATGTATGGATGAGGATATAATGAAGAGCAGAACAATGAACCAATCAATAAACATAGAGTAACATTTCCATTGTTTTCTAATAAAAAAGTGGAATATTTAACCCTTACTGTCATGGATGAATGTAACATATCATGACTTTTAACTCCTGCTTTTTGCGGCTAACATATTAGGATCAGCGCTCAGGAACTGAGCCTGCTTTATACATGGCATGTTTCAACTGTGTTACTTAGTTGTCCACTGCTTTCTAACTACAGAGATCAGAGCTAACTGAGACTTTTTAAACTGAACCCCTTAGTTGCCTTCGTCAGGGTGTAGGGAGGAGAACCAAAATGAAGGTCTCTGATAGGCATCTGGGCTGAATCCGTTGGGGCTGTCACCAGTGTTGCAAGGGGAAGAGATTACTGACCGAAGCAGTACCGGGCACCTGACTGATGGGGGTGGGTCAGACTTAAATAGCAGTTTGAGCGGGAAGACAGGACACTTGGCAGGGACCGAGCTTGTGAGTAGTAAGACGGTTAACTCCCTCTTCATGGACCCACGCCCGCTAGCTCTGCCTATAACCCCAGCTAGCCAGACTGCCGACGCTTCCTACCCTCAGTACAGAGAGACTTCCTTACTGGGTAGTGACCAGGATGAAGTACAGATCTTCACTTCGCTCACCACTGCGGAGGCACCGCTTTGTCCCATCCTTGCGGTGCCTATTGAGGATCGGCCCCTGCCTGTGGCTGTGTCCGCTCGACTGTGTGTTCCTACTGTGGTCTTGCTCACTGAACTCTCTGCTTCTTCTTCTGTGCTGCCTACTATCACCCCTGCCTCACCGTGCGCATGGATCAGGAGATCGCGTGCCGAAGAACCCAGAGGATTCTTTGTCGCAAGGAGAAAGTTCATCACTCATCTGCGGGACCAGATCGGTGACATCTCGCGGTGTCTGAGGTGCCACCGTGGCATCTTCCAGCCACCTTCCTCCAGCACACAGAGACTGATAAGTTAACCTGTTACATTCTATTGCATTTGACTTCCCCCCTATCCTCCAATCACATTCCGCACCCCTCTGCTTGTACCATTACTGTTCTTATACGTAAAGAACCTGTTAACCCTTGTTCTGCCTCCTGTGTGTCACTGCATCCTACGCACCTGCTAGCATCCTACAAGGGTTGGACAAAAATGCACGTCAGGGCGGATGCACACCCCTCTTGGAATCTGGCTGCACCTTGTATAGGTAATGTCTTTTTTCAAGGTTTGCCTCCATTGGCTAGCATGTAGCTACCAGCAGTTGATGGATATACTGTACTTCTACAGTAATGCTTTTTAGCACCTTTTTCTATGCAGGGATTGCACCTCTTATTTATATTACGGTTGTTGATTTTGTGGATTTAATATAATAATATCTGCAGCATTATGTGTTATTTCTTGTTATTACAGCTGTGCCCATGTTGTTTTTACAGCCCACACCTTTTGTGACATAATATATATTAACTCTTCCCCAAACCAGTTGTTATCTTTTTAATAATAAAGTGTACTTTGTTTAACAATTCTGGACCAGTTTATCGTCTTTTCCTCTTTGTATGCACACACTGACATTGTGCTCATTCTTACATCAACCTTTCATGTCTATATCAGCCGCTGCTTCTTTGTGTTTCTTTGTGAAGCAAACGGCATCTACACACAGGAGTGGAATGAGAATTCTACCCATGGGCACACTAATAGTGTGCATGTAGGTGTTTTACCCCTACAGTACCAGTAAATCCAGGGCTGGGAATTTAGTTGAGGCAGAGCTCAAAAGTAAGTGCTGTCCATCACCATAATGGGAGGGGCAGAGTATAGTAATTGAGGGGTGGAAAGATGTACAAAGCCCTTAGTCACGCCTATTGTGCGCCTATTTAGCATCTCCTTGATTGAAAGTCCAAAATACAACGTTATTTATCCCACATGGTAATCATCGTTAATAAAAAGTAAAAACACAAAAACTACAATGGCAAGAGCTCAAATAGAGATGAAAGTTATAGGTTTTAATGATACAAGGATCCATGCTAGTTTCAATATTCAGGAGGCAGCACTTGTTTGACTTTGAAGAGCAGATTGAAAGTTTAAATTCTTGTCCTTTTACTGTGTAAAGTTGTGGTGGGCGGAAGAAGTAACATCAAGTAGATCTCATCCGATTATTATCAACTCTCACATAGGACAGCCTTTTGGCATGCTCAGAGTGGATACAGGAGCTTTTCTTTACGTCATCACCCCCCCCATTTCAATGAGAGTAGATATGTGTTCTCCACGTATCACACTTAGTGGTCAGGGGTTTCTTTTTCCTACAAAAGAGTGAGAAGAAGAGTTATTGTTTGTCCAATGATCACCAGCAGAGCCGGCGTCAGCACCCGGCGTACCGGGGCAAGTGCCGGGGCCCTGAACAAATGGGGGGGCCCACTCGTGGCCGGGATACCAGGGGGCCTGGGCCGCTCCCCCAACAGCTTTGGCACTACTTGAGCTCAGCCGTCACTTAAATAAACATGGCCGCACACAGTGCACTGTGCAGCGATGTCTCTGCTAGTAATGACGCGGCCGGGTGGACACACAAGCAAAGTTAAAGGCACAGTGTCTGCCTGACTGCATCATTAGCAGCAGAGACCGCTACAGCGTGCACTGTGGGTGGCCATGTCTGTTTAAGTGACGGTCATCGATCAAGCAGCGCTCCCTCCACAGCCACATGCCAGAGGAGCCTGATGTGTGACAAGCCTTGGGGAGGTGAGTGAGACTTGTGTCTGTCTGTATGTCTGTGTATGCCTGTATAATGTGCATATCTGTCTATATCAGTGTGTTTGACTGTACATATTTATGTATATCTGTGAATATCAGTGTTTGACTGTACATATTTATGTTTTTTTGTGAATTTGTCTTCAAATATATGTATGTAAATATCTGCGTATTGTATGCATGCATGTCTGCATATTGTGTGTGTGCATGTCTGCATATTGTGTGTGTGTGCATGTCTGCGTATTGTATGTGTGTGTATGTCTGCGTATTGTGTGTATGTCTGCGTATTGTGTGTATGTCTGTGTACTGTATGTGTATGTCTGCGTATTGTGTGTGTGTGTGCATGTCTGCGTACTGTACGTGTATGTCTGCGTACTGTGTGTGTGTGCATGTCTGCGTATTGTGTGTGTGTGCATGTCTGCGTATTGTGTGTGTGTGCATGTCTGCGTATTGTGTGTGTGTGCATGTCTGCGTATTGTGTGTGTGCATGTCTGCGTATTGTGTGTGTGTGTGCATGTCTGCGTATTGTGTGTGTGCATGTCTGCGCATTGTGTGTTTGAGTGCGCATGTCTGCGTATTGTAGATGTGTGTGTATGTCTGCGTATTGTGTGTGTGTGCATGTCTGCATATTGTGTGTGTGCATATCTGCCTATGTGAAGGATGAGGGGGAAGGCTAGGCCCTATGTAGTATATCTTTATTTCTCCACCGTATCTGTGCATCATGAATCGTGGTATGTGGGCCCACTGAGACTCTTTTGCCCGGGGCCCACAAAATCCTGGAGCCGGCCCTGATCACCAGGACATTTTTTGATATTAAGAGTCAAATGTTTATAGGCATCTATATAAGGTCACGTGCACACGATGAGTATTTGGTGAGTATTTTACATGAGTTTGTTGTATTCCAAAACCAGGAGTGGGTGATAAATACAGAAATGGATGTGTTTCTATTATACTTTTCCTCTGATTGTTCCATTCCTGTTTTTGGCTTAAAAATACTGAGGAAAAAATATGTGCATCTGGCCTTATAGAGATTTTTAGTCTATTTAGTTCTAGTGAATATGTAATGAAGTGTGTAGGTATTGACATGTGTGAACTTTGCACATCTTGTATTTTTATAGTTAGGCCGGGGTCACACTTGCAAGTGCAATGCGAGAAACGCGAACGAGTCTCTCGCATCAATACCCGGGACAGCCGCCGGCACTCAGGAACGGAGCGCGAGGCTGCGTAGAAATACATGCAGCCGCACACTCCGGTCCCAAGTGCCAGAGACTATGCCAGGTATTGATGCGAGAGACTCGTGCGAGTTTCTTGCATTGCACTCACAAGTGTGACCCCGGCCTTAGGATGTGTTGTATGCCTCAGGTTGTGGTGGGGTCTGACTCATAGGCTAGGGTCACACGACCGGGTAAGAAAATGTTTCCTTCTCAGATATCATCCAAGTGCGGTCCGATGTTTTGTCCGATGACTCATTGACTTGTATGGCCGACTACGATCCAAATATCGGATCAAATTCAGGCATTCTTCAAATGTTTCCACAGACCGGCTCTGATCGAGGAAAAAACTGGACATGTGCACGGCCCCATAGAATTAGCCCATGCGTGTGCTGTATGAAGTTTTTGTCGGATCGCACTTGGACCGAAAATATGGCCATGTTCACGAGCTCTTAGCTTCAAACATACATTTTTATGCTTCTCTTTTTACAACTCTATGCACTTTGATGAAATATTTTACGAAGGCACCCACGAGTGAGTTGATTTTGTTGACATTATTACAATGAATGGTGTTCACAGTTGTAAGAAGTAAAGTGTTTTTTATATTTTAGAATTAACGTTTTATTTGTGTTTTCAAAAATTGTGAAAATATCAGATGAAAAAAGTGAACCCAGATACATATGCAGTATAATTTTGTAGCAATAAGTCTCTATATAGCATTAATATAGTAGCAATAATCTCTATATAGTGAAATGGATGTGATCTCATTCTTACTCCAGTGGCCCTCATAATTAGATTTCGTTACTAGTGATTGCCGATACTTATCCATTTTGATGCGTTGCAAAACTCAGACTTTCACTTGTCCAAAGGAAATGCCAGTGCTAATGAAGGATAGCAATTCGTGCACTGATCTTTTGCGGGTCTTGTAATGTGAAGAGGTGGTGCTGCATCACAATGAACCTAATTGAACAGAGAAATTTCATTGATTTCCTATTCCGCTTTCTCTTGAGCCTTCAGGACTTGTGCAGTGGAATGCTTCATCCTTGCTGACTAGCAGACAGATAAAGTGGAAAACAAATGTAACCATTTTAACCTGTGTGTATCAGAACTTCACCTAATCGCTGCTGCCCTGGCAGCTGTAAATGCTCATGTCAATTGTGAGGATGCTGCAGACTTCCTCTCCTGTCAATCTAGACAGAGACTGCTTTATTAAAGCGGCACCATACAAACCAATTATACCCCTCAAACAGCTTTCTGACTGAAAAGTAAAAATATTGAGTATTGAAACACAGCAACAGATAACAAAAGGACACTTTAAAATAATAATAAAATAAGAAGATTATTAAACACTAGATGGTGGCCCGATTCTAACGCATCGGTTATTCTAGAATATGCATGTCCACGTAATATATTGCCCAGAGACGTAGTATATTGCCCAGCGACATAGTATATTGCCCAGCGACATAGTATATTGCCGAGCCCACGTAATATATTGCCCAGCAACGTAGTATGTTGCCCAGCCACGTAGTATATAGCCCAGCCACTTGGTATATTGCCCAGCCACGTATATTGTCCAGCCACGTATTATATTGCCCAGCCACGTAGTATATTGCACAGCCCACGTAGTATACAGCACAGAGCCATGTAGTATATTGCACAGCGACGTAGTATACAGCACAGCCACATAGTATATTGCCCAGTGACGTGGTATATTGCCCAGTCACGTAGTATATTGCCCAGTGACGTAGTATACAGCACAGCCACGTAGTATATTGCACAGCGACGTAGTATACAGCACAGAGCCACGTAGTATATTGCCCAGTGACGTAGTATATTGCCCAGTCACGTAGTATATTGCCCAGTGACGTAGTATATAGCCCAGTCACGTGGTATATTGCCCAGTGATGTAGTATACAGCAAAGAGCTACGTAGTATATTGCCCAGTGACGTAGTATATTGCCCAGCTACGTAGTATATTACCCAGCCACGTATGTCACAGGTTAAAAAATAAAAAATAAACATACTCACCTAATGATCCGAGGGCCCCTTGTAGTTTAACATACTCACCATTCTTGTCGCTGCTCCTCAGCGTCCCGTCTCTCCGCCTCCTGGCATCCAATGGCGCTGTGTCGATGGGCGCGCAGCTGTCGCCATCTTCCATTCCCAGGATGTATTGCGAAATTACCCAGATGACTTAGCGGTCTCGTGAGACCGCTAGGTCTTCTGGGTAATTTTGCAATGCATCGCAGGGAAAGGAAGATGGCGGCAGGCGCGAGCGGACAACGGAGGGTGAGTATAGCAGGTTTTTTGTTTTTTTGCTATTTTTAACATTACTTTTTTTACTATTGATGCCACATAGGCAGCATCAATAGTAGAAGTTTGGGGACACACAGGGTTAATAGCGGCGGTATCTGAGTGCGTTACCCGCGGCATAACTGGTCCGTTACCGCCGGCATTATACCTGTGTTAGTGGTGACCGGAGGGGAGTATGGAGTGGGCGCCGGAGACAGTGACTGCGGGAAGCATGGAGCGGAGCGCCGGGGACACTGCGGGGAGTATGGACCGGAGTGCCGGGGTCACTGTCTGTGGGGAGTATGGAGCTGAGCGCCGGGGACACTGCGGGGAGTATATAGCGAAGCGCCGGGGACACTGACTGTGGGGAGTATGGAGCGGAGCGTCGGGGACACTGACTGCGGGAGCGGGGAGTATGGAGCGGATTGCCGGGGACACTGACTGCGGGGAGTAAGAAGCGGCCATTTTCTTCCGGACTGTGCGTGTCGCTGATTGGTCGCGGCAGCCATGACAGGCAGCTGGCGAGACCAATCAGCGAATGAATAACTGTGACAGAAGGACAGACAGACGGAAGTAACCCTGAGACAATTATATAGTAGATTAAAAAATACATCAATTCGATATTATGCAATCCCCAGCCGGGTGCTGTCCTCCGGGTCTGTGGTCCAGTCAGCTCTCAGGTAATTCTGGGTACACTTTGCCAGAACCCCCTTCTTATGTTCCTTCCCTGGCCGCTTCACTGCCCTGGCTCTCGCCTCTCCTGTCCTGAGCCTTCACACACAGTATCCCAAGTCAGCAGCCTCGGGTCTAGTCGGGCAACATACTCCTGGTCCCCTTGATCCTATGCAGCTGCCTTTTTGGCGAATGTTTGTGGTCGTGGCTGTGGCACATACAGTTACCACAGCTTCTGATTTGCTAGCTGAGTCCTCAGTTTCTCCACTAGTTTAGGGCCTGTCCCCTATTGAAACTTGATCCTTCCACCAAACTTCGGTTGGCGTGGATTTGGGCGCCACGGGTGGACTCTTGACTTCCCGTGCCCCTAGGACCCATTCTTCCTCTCTCTCACTCTCTGGAAGTTCTCTCTCTCTGTCCTCTGATGCTGGGATGAGCTCCTCTCTGGCCAAGTCTCCAGCTCCAACTGACTAACTCCTAACTCACTCCTCCCTTCTGTTTCCATGACAACTCCACTTTTTCCACCCACACCCTCTACCTAGTTCCCTCCAGGCCTAAAGAGGTCTAGTGTTGGATGCTAGTGTGTGGGTACTGTGTAGTGTCCCCTCCTTACCCAAGAGCGGAGTACCACACCTCTGGCTGAGGTGCAAGACCTCTGTGGCGACTGGACCCTCAGGTGCACCACATTCCCCTCGTTAAACACAGCAAGTCCGCTGGCTGGAACAAAGGAAACAAATATGTTAAAATACATTCAAATATTTTCTGAAATGCATCTCAACAAGGTTGACTGTTGAACCGGTAACTCTTCTTCCCTTTTTGGGAGGTACTCTCTTCCTTAAACATTACATATAAATTCTAGAAACATGAATACAGCTTTACCATAAATGGAGACTTTACAGTAAACATAGAATATAGCATTACTATAGATAAAAATTTCTCCATCAATTCCAACAGGCTTCAGTGAGATCCCAAGCCTGGTATTCTTCTCACTATCCTTAGTGCAATATGGGGGAACCCATCTCAAACCCCCAACGTAGGTCCTGGGCGTGGCTACAGGTTATAGCTGGTCACTTTGTTGGACCACTTTTTCGGCCTTGCTAGACGGTTTTTATTCTTTGGTATTCTGTTAAACACTTAGAGTGTCCCACTCGCACTCTCAAGGTTTAATATAAAACCAACAAGAAGCACATTAAGATGTGCTAACTATGTACAATGGAGTTATTGTCATTCACTTTCCATGACCGCATTGTCTCTTTAAATCAACATAACCTAACTCTTTATCCTTCAACAAGATTTAACACATTGTCCTTAGCAAAACCTAACCAGGTTTTCTTAACTATTTAGAGTTATGTTCGGTCACCTTTTACTTCTTCCAGGGCAGGTCCTCAGGCCTGCAACCTCCTGGCCAGGGAAGGTCTGGCTCCTGTGTCACACTTGGTAACTCAAATAGATTATGTCCTACCACCAGGGTCTGGGTAGCATGTATGCACATTTTTTTATCTTGCTGGAGCTGCAGGGACAGGTGCAACAGCTTGCAGCAGCACCGCCAGTTGGTCTCCGATGTCTGATATCTTGCCCCAGGCTAGATTTTCGCATGTGTGGCCAGGTTTAAGAGCTGAATGGGGTTTCAGTGGGCCTACCAGGGTCTCCTCAGTCACTGGGGCAGGGTTGATTACGGTACCTGCGTCAGATGTCTCTCTGGCGCCGGACTCCTTGGCTCCTTCCTCACACACCTTCTCCAACAGGGCCGCTTTCTGTTTAATACCGCGGTGATATGCGATTTCAGGAGGTGGCAACTCAGCTCCTCCACCTCGGCCCCCAGCAACGCCAGGTCCATGGCTGGCAGCTGGACAGGGTTCTCATCCTGTCGGCTGGGGAAGTCCTCCACTTCCAACCCACGTGTTATGACCTGGTGGTCAGGACAATAATGGACCTGGTGGTTAAGAGCACACAGAATGACCTGATAGTTACTGATAATAAGGACGAGCTCTGGGACGTGGGAACTCTGCTGACCGCAATCCCTAAACCTATCAAACACACTAGAAATAGCCGTGGATTGCGCCTAACGCTCCCTATGCAACTCGGCCTAAGAAACTAGCTAGCCCTGAAGATAGAAAAATAAAGCCTACCTTGCCTCAGAGAAATTCCCCAAAGGAAAAGGCAGCCCCCCACATATAATGACTGTGAGTAAAGATGAAAATACAAACACAGAGATGAAATAGATTTAGCAAAGTGAGGCCCGACTTACTGAACAGACTGAGGATAGGAAAGGTTACTTTGCGGTCAGCACAAAAACCTACAAAAAGACCACGCAGAGGGCGCAAAAAGACCCTCCGCACCGACTCACGGTGCGGAGGCGCTCCCTCTGCGTCCCAGAGCTTCCAGCAAGCAAGACAACAAATTAAATAGCAAGCTGGACAGAAAAAATAGCAAACCAAAGAAATACAAGCTGGAACTTAGCTTCTGATGGGAAGACAGGTCACAAGAACGATCCAGGAGTGAACTAGACCAATACTGGAACATTGACAGGTGGCATGGAGCAAAGACCTAAGTGGAGTTAAATAGAGCAGCAGCTAACGAATTAACCTCGTCACCTGTGAAACTCAGAAACACCCACCAGAGGAAGTCCATGGACAGAACCAGCCGAAGTACCATTCATGACCACAGGAGGGAGCCCGACAACAGAATTCACAACACCCACGCTCCGGAGGAAAACCACTGTTTGCCATCTTGCTTGCTGGGTTGCTTCTTGTTTTACCCATGTGCTGTTCCCACTCCCTCCTTCGTGGGTGGTTCTTCTTTTTCTTTTTATTCCCGCCATTCCAGGCTAGGAGGCAGATCTGTTTAACTGACGGACAAGGTCCTTTTTTCATTGAAGTCTTAACAGTGGGTGAGTTCGGCTTTTCACGTCGTTGGCAACCCGGCCCATGATAGGTGCACGGGACCCGGTTTACCGAGTTGGTACATCCTGTTCGGGGATGCCAAAATGGAGCACCCTCCAGGACCGTGGGGTACTCGGGCCGGGTCCAATGGTTCTTAAGGAGATGAGTCATGGCAGCAGTGACTAGGCCCTTGGCCCTGGACATCCAATAAAAGTCGAATTAAAAGGGGAATAAAGTTTATGGGGAGATTGTTTGTGATGCCACCCATGGTGTTTGGCAATGGATAGCTGATGTTGCAGTTCAGGTCCACTGGGGCAGTTGGTGATGCAGCAGAGTTGGTACATCTCTCCAAGGGTAGAGCTAGGCAACAGTGTAGTTATGGTGTTAAATGTGATGGTGGTGGTCATAGTGCAGTGCAGTTGACACAGTAATAATTCAGAGGACACAGTAGGGTGCAGTTTCCACACTTTATTCACAATTCTTTATGCAATCCCCAGCCGGGTGCTGTGTTCTCCGGGTCTGTGGTCCAGTCAGCTCTTAGGTAATTCGGGGTACACTTTGCCAGAACCCCCTTCTTATGTTCCTTCCCTGGCTGCCTCACTGCGCTGGCTCTTGCCTCTCCTGTCCTGCACCTTCACACACAGTGTCCCAAGCCAGCAGCCTCGGGTCTTGTCAAGCGATGTACTCCTGGTCCCCTTGATCCTATGCAACTGCCTTTTCAGCGAATGTGTGGTTGTGGCTGTGGCACATACAATTACCACAGCCTCCGGTTTGCTAGCCGAGTCCTCAGTTTCTCCACTAGTCTAGGGCCTGTCCCCTATTGTGACCTGATCCTTCCACCCAACTATGGTCAGCATGGATCTGGGCGCCATGGGTGGACTCTTCACTTCCCGTGCCCCTAGGACCCCTTCTTCCTCTCTCTCACTCTCTGGAACTTCTCTCTCTCTGTCCTCTGGTGCTGGGACGAGCTCCTCTCTGGCCAAGTCCCCAGCTCCAACTGACTAACTCCTAACTCACTCCTCCCCCTGTTTCCATGAAAACTCCACTTTTTCCACCCACACTCTCTACCTTGTTCCCTCCAGGCCTTAAGAGGTCCAGTGTTGGATGCTAGTGTGTGGGTACTGGGTAGTTTCCCCTCCTTACCTGAGAGCAGAGTACCACACCTCTGGCTGAGGTGCAGTACCTCTGTGGCGACTGGACCCTCACGGGTGCCACAGTATCATTGTCATGCATTGTTTCTGTTGCTGGTATCTAACATCCAGTGTATAAGTGTACCTGTCTTTTTATGCAAAACATGAAAAAGTGCATAGTTTTGTAGTGCCCATTGTTTTATTGTTGTTAAAGCTGCTATCTGTACATATACCAGTCTCTTTTTTATGCTTTAATCATTTTCATTAGCATTCTTTGAGCACTACAGATTCTGGGAGGACCTTACCCTAATGGTCAAACATTGAGCAATGGCTTTCCTGCCTCAAACTAAAAGCTTGCTTCCTTGTTATGCCCGTGTGCTGTTTGACAGATTGAAGAGTAAGAGACGTGTGCTGTTTGACAGATTGAAGAGTAAGAGACGACTAAGACTTTGTATCTCTTCCCGTAATTCATTTTGGCATCCCTGCTGCTAGAAACAAATGACACTTGAAAACCAGCAGTGGACTGCAAGTAAGACAAAAGAGACTTATAGTGGTTGGCAATTTGGAGTTTTGGTGGTAAGGCATTATTTTTCCATAAAGTGGCTAGCAGATTTACCGTTTAACACATTATCCATCACATGGGACCAAGTTATCTGAAAGTTCATTGACCTCTTGTAGCATCTTACCGTACAGCATTAAGAGATGCTGCTCTGATTTCATGTTTGAAACTCATAAACACACTGGATTTCATTTATCATAAAGAATTGGATTGTGAAGTTATTTTGTAGCAAAATGTAAATGTGGTACCCCCATAATTGTGTGCCATGACTCCTTACATTAATTTTATGGTTCACTAAAAACGAACTTAAAGAGAACAAAGGTTATATTAAGGAAGTCTGTATTTAAGCATATTTTATATTAAAGACGTGATCCAAAACTAACATTGAATTTAATCCTAAATAGTTATCTATTTATGATAAAAATACAATCTCTTTTCTAATATACTTTCATTAAAAAGTCCCTATCATTCCTTCTCTATCTAACTGCTTTTTTTTTATCTACTTCCGTTTTGATGACATTTTGTTTGAGAATCCCAGTACCTGCTGGGACATTCAGATGAAATGTCATGAGGGGGCAGAGGCTGCGGTCACCGCTATAGCCTCTATCCTCACCCTGAAACAAAGCATGATGTTCAGGGGATGGGCTAGTCCTTGCTTTACTGAGCATGCATTGGTTGTCAGTGCCTTGTCACTGTACAATATTCATTTCGAAGCACAGTGACAGTGCACTGCCTTTCCGGGTCTGATGAGAAGTGGCAAGTTGGGAAAAGAGCGCTATGTCAGTGCACATTGTAAGGAGAGAATCCAGTGAGCAGGAAATGCAGAGACCAACCTCGCCCCCAAAACAGATGTCAGGTTTGAGGGCAACAATGGTCCCTGCTTGCCACATTCTTTCTTAACAATGCAATAATGTGCTGATAAAATACTGATTGTATTGTAGCTACAACACACAGCCTTAATGAGTGACACATCCATGGATCAAGCTCTCAGCTCCTATATTATGCTGCTTTCAGATTATGTAGCAAATATTTGCTGACATATTCTCTTTAATCCGTTATTGAACTCTTATATCCTTAAACCAGATAGTCATAGTACCAAAATTAGAAAATTAATAACATGTGTCTAGGCCAGCATAAATTTTCAAGTATCCTTTCATGTTGAAAGGATGTTAGAAGGGTTCAAATTTAGCAGCATTTTTTCATTTTCTTTTTCAAAGAAATTTCCAGATCATATTTTTTGGACCTATTCAGTTTTTAAGGGACTTTGAGGGGCTTATACATGTCAAAAAACTCCCAGAAGTGATACCATTTTAAAAACTGCACCCCTCAAATTATTCTTAACTGTTGTTAGGACATTTGCTAACCCTTCAGGTGCTACACAAAATTAAAGGAAAAGTGAAGTGGAAAAATGCTAAATATTTTTTTTCCACTAAAATATTGCTTTAGCTTCACATTTTTCATTTTCGCAAAGGGTAATAGGAGAAAATGGACCCTAAAATGTATTACACAATTTTTCCTGACTGTGGCAACATCCCATATGTGGTCAAACATTTCTCATTGGGTGCACATTGGGAACAGAAAAGGAAAAAATGCTATCTGGCTTTTGGTGGCTAAATCTGACTGGAATACATTGCAGACACCATGTCTCTTTTGTAGAGCCCCTGAGATACCAAAATAGCAAAAACCCCCACAAGTGATCCAATTTTGAAAACTTGATTCCTTGCGGAATTGCTCTAGGGGTGTGTTGAGCATTTTGAATCCATAAGTGTTTCATCTGACTTTATATTATTTGGGTGTGATAATGAAAAAATTGCATTTTTTCAGTAAAATGTGGTTCCATCCCCAGGTTTGTAATGTTCACAAGGACTAAATAGGAGAAAATGGACCATAATTTGTTACTTAACTTCTCTCAAACAGGGAAATATACCATATGTGGTCATGAACTACTGTTTGGGCGCATGGTAGGGCTCTGAATTGTAATAACATAATTTGATTTTTCGAGTGCAAATTTGGCTGGAATAGATTATGAATGCCATGTCGCATCTGCGGAACCTCTGACATGACAAAACAGTAGAATTCCACCACAAGTGACCTCATTTTGGAAACCAGTCCCTTCAAGGAATTCCCATATGGGTGTATTGAGCATTTTTACCTGTCAGGTGATTCACAAAACTTTATTACATACTGTATATATGAGTAAATATATATTTTTTCACTGAAGTACTGTTTTAGCACCAATTTATAATTTTCACGAGGGGTAATAAAATAAAACAGACCCTATAATTTGTTGTGTAATTTCTCCTGCATGCAGTGATACCGCATATGTGGTTAAAACTAATGTTCGGGTGCATAGAAAAACTCAGAAAGTAAAAAGCGCTATTTAATTTTTGGAATTCAAATTTGGATAGCATGTTCCAGAATCCTTGAGGTGCCAAAAAAGCATAAATACTGACAAGTGACACCATTTTCAAAACTAAACCCAATAAGAAATTCATCTAGGGGTGTGGTAAATATTTTTAACTCACAACCTACATCACAGACTTTTTTGGATTTTGCAGTGAAATCGAAAAATGTTAGGTTTTTATGCTAAAATATTATTTAGCCTTCAAGTTTTAATTCACACACAGGGTAATAGTAGACAATGGACAAGACATTTTGTTATGCAATTTTTCCCAAACAAGATAATAGCTGATATGTGGTTGTACACTACTGTTTGAGCACACAGCAGAGATCAGATAGGAAGGAGCACTCATTGTCATTTAGAATGCCGATTTCATTTGAGTAGATTATGGGTTCCCATAGCAGAACCACTGAGAAGCCAGAAAACCCACACAAGCGAAAACTTCACAGCTTTAGGAATTCATCTAGGGGGCCTAGAGAGTATTTTGAACTCATAGGCGCCTTACAGATTTTTATAACATTGGGATGTGGAAATATGACATTTTATTGGTAAGAATGTAATTTTTTATTAGCTATTTGATTTTTGGAGCATAGATTTTGCTGGAATAGTTTGCAGTTGACATTTGCAGAGCCCCAAAGGTGCAAGAACAGCAGAAATTCCCCCACTAGTGACCCTATTGTAGAAATTACATCTCAATGAATTAATCTATGACTCCAGTGACTATTTTGGTCCCACATGTGTTTTCATTTTGTAACATCCACACTATCCTTTTTTGTGGAGAAATGGAAATATGCCAGTCTAGTGCCCATACATTGTGTAAAGCTTGTGCTTCTGTAGACACATCCCCTGTAAATTGTTAAGTGGGCTCTCCTTACTACAGAAATTCCAAACTTGTGGATGTTTACTGTGGTTTAGGCACACTATGGGATCCAGAAGCAGGGGGCATTTGGATTTAGGAGGGCAATTTTAACTGGATTTTATTTGAGGGGTTTGGGAGCCATGCCATTTTTCTAGAGCCATTGTACTACCCGTGACATGGAAACTCCTATATTTCCAGTGACAGATGACTGACATGAGTGGGGGCGGATTTTGTGCTAGATAAGTTAGGGTCTACATTGGTAAAGTTGTGGGGTACATAACCTTTTTTGGTTGCTTTAAGTATAAGACTAGGGTCACATTTTTGTGTTCTATGTTGTTCACCTATGTAAAGGAATGGAAAAGCTGTTGACACCTTCTTGAAGATTTTCTGATAATATAATGCATTGCTATATTTGGTATGCTGTTTTACTTGGTTTGTGGCCTGCATCTTTCAGAACTCTAAATTCAGATATCCTGGGGCCAGGGGCTTCTCACCCTGTTACCCTTGCTATCTCTGCTCCCAGATTACTTTGAATGGTGAAGACATTGGGACCACGTACCTTACTGAGCTCTTGAATCCACCCTTAATCTGCTCCCTCCCCCACTCAGGGAAGTGAGTATTAGTAGTATATAAAAATACACAAACCAGACTAACAAGGAATATGTACAGGGATAAAGGAAAAATACAACTCACACAAATATACACTCACAAACAATAGAGTGGAACACAGAAGAGTGAAGGAAAGAAAAAACAAATAGGAAAGGATTAGGAAATGCAGAAAATCGAATAAGCAAGCAACAGTTTTTAGATGAACACTCCAAATGCCTTCTCAAAGAACCAACTACTCTTGATCCAGAGCCAGGCTGTAAGAAAGTTACACTGGTAGCCCTGATTGCTAAGATGAGTATATATATGAGAGGAGAATGACCAACACTGAGCAGCTGAGACTATCAATGCTGGAAAACTCTAGAAACTTGCAACTGAACAGTTTAACCCCTGCACTGCTATCAGAAACCTGCACCATTTAATCTAATCAGATCAGGAGTGTGAGAAATCAGAAGCTGCAGTCTTCTGGCTCCTTTCTGTCATAATAAACCCATGAAAGGATCACTTAGCTAATAAATGGACAGGGTTAACTATAAGGGGCCATCCCATGATGGGAGGAGTTATGTGGGTAAAAGGAAGTCAGCTCCTGTTTGTGAGGCAGTTAGTGGGAAGTACTTATTCCTGTAATAATAAGTCTCGTAGGAGGAGGATTGGTCCTTTTGTGCATTCAGAGTTGAAATTACATTAAATTTAACTGTAAGATATTCCATTTGTTTTTAGTTAGAACTCCTAAAAACCAAAACCTTCATTGATTAATTTAGTTAGGATGTCAGAGAAAACATGAGGAAGATAATAGGACAATCTTACATAAGAATCAATAACAATAACATGCTTTGTGATTATTCCACTCATATCAAATTGCCCTCTGAATCTTCTCGTGCCTTTTCTGAATTTGTAACTAAATTGGAGATATTTCTTTTTTCACCATCGAACCTCTTTTCTGCATCTATCATTTGGTATGGCAGATACATCGACGATACTCTCCTCATTTTGAGTGGCGATGTATCTGCCATATCACTCTTTGCTCAATTTCAACAACTTCAATTTACAGTTTGCAATCAGTCATGATTTATCAACAATTTCCTTTTTGGACTTGAAATTTACAGTTTTTTTCTGGAAATTATATTTCTTTTTCCTTGTTTCATAAACCCCTTGCTGAGGTAACACCATCATGCATGTCAAGACTTAGCAGCCATCCCAAACATGTTGCCAAATCAGTTCCTGTGGGCGAAAATATCCAAACCAAATAAATTGTAGCAATCCTTTTGATTACATCCACAAAATTGAGCAATTAAACGAGATGCTTAAAAAAGTGGATATTCCCCATGGATGTTAAATTGAGCACATAATATAGTTAAACACAAAAAATCATTCTGAGCTTATCAATTATAGTAGACCACATACGAGCAAAAACAACTTTCGTTAACCCATTCTTTCATTTTGGAAACCAGTCCCTTCAAGGAATTCCCATATGGGTGTATTGAGCATTTTTACCTGTCAGGTGATTCACAAAACTTTATTACATACTGTATATATGAGTAAATATATATTTTTTCACTGAAGTACTGTTTTAGCACCAATTTATAATTTTCACGAGGGGTAATAAAATAAAACAGACCCTATAATTTGTTGTGTAATTTCTCCTGCATGCAGTGATACCGCATATGTGGTTAAAACTAATGTTCGGGTGCATAGAAAAACTCAGAAAGTAAAAAGTGCTATTTAATTTTTGGAATTCAAATTTGGATAGCATGTTCCAGAATCCTTGAGGTGCCAAAAAAGCATAAATACTGACAAGTGACACCATTTTTAAAACTAAACCCAATAAGAAATTCATCTAGGGGTGTGGTAAATATTTTTAACTCACAACCTACATCACAGACTTTTTTGGATTTGGCAGTGAAATCGAAAAATGTTAGGTTTTTATGCTAAAATATTATTTAGCCTTCAAGTTTTAATTCACACACAGGGTAATAGTAGACAATGGACAAGACATTTTGTTATGCAATTTCTCCCAAACAAGATAATAGCTGATATGTGGTTGTACACTACTGTTTGCGCACACAGCAGAGATCAGATAGGAAGGAGCACTCATTGTCATTTAGAATGCCGATTTCATTTGAGTAGATTATGGGTTCCCATAGCAGAACCACTGAGAAGCCAGAAAACCCACACAAGCGAAAACTTCACAGCTTTAGGAATTCATCTAGGGGGCCTAGAGAGTATTTTGAACTCATAGGCGCCTTACAGATTTTTATAACATTGGGATGTGGAAATATGACATTTTATTGGTAAGAATGTAATTTTTTATTAGCTATTTGATTTTTGGAGCATAGATTTTGCTGGAATAGTTTGCAGTTGACATTTGCAGAGCCCCAAAGGTGCAAGAACAGCAGAAATTCCCCCACTAGTGACCCTATTGTAGAAATTACATCTCAATGAATTAATCTATGACTCCAGTGACTATTTTGGTCCCACATGTGTTTTCATTTTGTAACATCCACACTATCCTTTTTTGTGGAGAAATGGAAATATGCCAGTCTAGTGCCCATACATTGTGTAAAGCTTGTGCTTCTGTAGACACATCCCCTGTAAATTGTTAAGTGGGCTCTCCTTACTGCAGAAATTCCAAACTTGTGGATGTTTACTGTGGTTTAGGCACACTATGGGATCCAGAAGCAGGGGGCATTTGGATTTAGGAGGGCAATTTTAACTGGATTTTATTTGAGGGGTTTGGGAGCCATGCCATTTTTCTAGAGCCATTGTACTACCCGTGACATGGAAACTCCTATATTTTCAGTGACAGATGACTGACATGAGTGGGGGCGGATTTTGTGCTAGATAAGTTAGGGTCTACATTGGTAAAGTTGTGGGGTACATAACCTTTTTTGGTTGCTTTAAGTATAAGACTAGGGTCACATTTTTGTGTTCTATGTTGTTCACCTATGTAAAGGAATGGAAAAGCTGTTGACACCTTCTTGAAGATTTTCTGATAATATAATGCATTGCTATATTTGGTATGCTGTTTTACTTGGTTTGTGGCCTGCATCTTTCAGAACTCTAAATTCAGATATCCTGGGGCCAGGGGCTTCTCACCCTGTTACCCTTGCTATCTCTGCTCCCAGATTACTTTGAATGGTGAAGACATTGGGACCACGTACCTTACTGAGCTCTTGAATCCACCCTTAATCTGCTCCCTCCCCCACTCAGGGAAGTGGGTATTAGTAGTATATAAAAATACACAAACCAGACTAACAAGGAATATGTACAGGGATAAAGGAAAAATACAACTCACACAAATATACACTCACAAACAATAGAGTGGAACACAGAAGAGTGAAGGAAAGAAAAAACAAATAGGAAAGGATTAGGAAATGCAGAAAATCGAATAAGCAAGCAACAGTTTTTAGATGAACACTCCAAATGCCTTCTCAAAGAACCAACTACTCTTGATCCAGAGCCAGGCTGTAAGAAAGTTACACTGGTAGCCCTGATTGCTAAGATGAGTATATATATGAGAGGAGAATGACCAACACTGAGCAGCTGAGACTATCAATGCTGGAAAACTCTAGAAACTCGCAACTGAACAGTTTAACCCCTGCACTGCTATCAGAAACCTGCACCATTTAATCTAATCAGATCAGGAGTGTGAGAAATCAGAAGCTGCAGTCTTCTGGCTCCTTTCTGTCATAATAAACCCATGAAAGGATCACTTAGCTAATAAATGGACAGGGTTAACTATAAGGGGCCATCCCATGATGGGAGGAGTTATGTGGGTAAAAGGAAGTCAGCTCCTGTTTGTGAGGCAGTTAGTGGGAAGTACTTATTCCTGTAATAATAAGTCTCGTAGGAGGAGGATTGGTCCTTTTGTGCATTCAGAGTTGAAATTACATTAAATTTAACTGTAAGATATTCCATTTGTTTTTAGTTAGAACTCCTAAAAACCAAAACCTTCATTGATTAATTTAGTTAGGATGTCAGAGAAAACATGAGGAAGATAATAGGACAATCTTACATAAGAATCAATAACAATAACATGCTTTGTGATTATTCCACTCATATCAAATTGCCCTCTGAATCTTCTCGTGCCTTTTCTGAATTTGTAACTAAATTGGAGATATTTCTTTTTTCACCATCGAACCTCTTTTCTGCATCTATCATTTGGTATGGCAGATACATCGACGATATTTCTCCTCATTTTGAGTGGCGATGTATCTGCCATATCACTCTTTGCTCAATTTCAACAACTTCAATTTACAGTTTGCAATCAGTCATGATTTATCAACAATTTCCTTTTTGGACTTGAAATTTACAGTTTTTTTCTGGAAATTATATTTCTTTTTCCTTGTTTCATAAACCCCTTGCTGGGGTAACACCATCATGCATGTCAAGACTTAGCAGCCATCCCAAACATGTTGCCAAATCAGTTCCTGTGGGCGAAAATATCCAAACCAAATAAATTGTAGCAATCCTTCTGATTACATCCACAAAATTGAGCAATTAAACGAGATGCTTAAAAAAGTGGATATTCCCCATGGATGTTAAATTGAGCACATAATATAGTTAAACACAAAAAATCATTCTGAGCTTATCAATTATAGTAGACCACATACGAGCAAAAACAACTTTCGTTAACCCATTCTTTCCACACAGAATAGTCCCCAATTTTCCTGCATCTGATGGATCATGCTTATATACTTACCCCTGTTACATGAGGGTGATGCTAATGCTTCTATCTTTCTATCCGGCTTCAGAATAGTGTGAAAAAATGCACCTTCATTAGGCAGCAGCCTTTCATCCAGTTTCTTCAGTTTTCATTCGGTCACTCAGACATGGCCTAATTTCAAAGGTTTTTTTCAGTGTGGAGCTCATGGAGCTCAATGCTCCAAGACATGTAAATATGCACTCCATTGCAATACTTTTTCCAATTGTAATAGTGAACGGGCCAAATTTTTTAAAATCTGACCAGTGTCACTTTATGTGGTAATAACTCTGGAACGCTTCAACAAATCCCAGTCATTTTGAGGTTGTTTTTTTTGTGGAACATTATAATTTATGATAATTGTAAATTTAGGTTGATATGTTTTGTGCTTATTTACAAAAAATATCACAAATTTGACAACAATGTTAAAAAATTAGCAATTTTCAAACTTTTAATGATGATCTCTTTAATCCAGATAGTCATACCATATAAAAATATTAATAAATAACATGTCCCACATGTCTGCTTTACATCAGCACCATTTGTAAAATGTTATTTTAGTTTGTTAGCATTTTAGGAGGTTTAAAAATGTAGCAGTAATTTTTAATTTTTTTAAGGAAATTTACAAAACTTATTTCTTAGGGACCTTTCCATGTTTGAAGTGACTTTGGGGGTCCTATATATTGGAAAACGTCCAAAAGTGATACCATTTTAAAAACAGCACCCCCTGACATCCTAAAAACTTCTGTCAGGAAGTTTATTAACCCTTCAGATGCTTTTCACGAATTAATGCAAAGTGGCATAACGAATGAAAAAGTGTATCTTTACCACCTAAATGTCGCTAACTTGTGAACAGGCCGCTATAGCCGGCAGACTCTAAGGCCGTTATTTGGCCAAGAATTGCCGTAGCAAGCATCAGGACTACACAATCATGATCTCAGGGTACCGATAGGGATAAAGAGAGCCCCCACATTCTGTTAACCATTTATATGACATAGTTGCTAATGACAGCAGCATCTAAGGGGATAAACAGATATGGAAGGTGCAAATGCTGATTGTGCCTAATGCAGCAAGTTGTCGGCTATAGTGTACAACTGACAGCTGCTGGATTGTTACCTGTATGGGATCCTAGTCTCTTATTTCTCAGTTCAGTAAAAAGAAGTATTGTTGGTTATTATAAGGTTAAGCAATTTATTAAATGCAGTACTGAAAACGTAATACTGTATATGCTATAAGATGCACTACCTGTTAGGTATATCAGCTGTACATCTTGTAAATTGAAAATCCGCATCACAGAACATTTAAATGACATCTCCAATGCCAATTGTGGGGGCCGCCATATCTCATCTGCAGCTAATCATTTCATTACTATGCACCAAAGACAAATTTCATATTTACTAATTTTTAATTTTAAAAAGGTTAATAAATCTGCTTGCGGTGGATATATGAGGAGAGTCGATGCCTACTGACAAGGGAAGCTTTTTGGGTATTCAATCTATGCACTTTCTTTCACCAGGGTCTGAATTTAAGATGTGAAATTGCATATCACTATTAATAATATTTGCATTTTTCCTTTTCTTGTATTTGTACTGAATTATTATTATTATTATTATTATTTATTATTATAGCACCATTTATTCCATGGCGCTTTACATGTGAGAAGGGTTACACATAATAAAACAAGTACAATAATCTTGAACAATACAAGTCACAACTGGTACAGGAGGAGAGAGGACCCTGCCTGCGAGGGCTCACAATCTACAAGGGATGGGTGAGGATACAGTAGGTGAGGGTAGAGCTGGTCGTGCAGCAGTTTGGTCAATCGGTGGTTCCTGCAGTTTGTAGGCTTGTCGGAAGAGGTAGGTCTTCAGGTTCTTTTTGAAGGAATTTCTTCCTCACTTATATCTATATATATATAAGAGGCATCGTGATTACTCGCCAATACTGCCCCCTGCACAGTAGCTCCACCTCCCACCACATCACCACACACAATCCCGCCCCCCACCTCATTACCACACAATCCCGCCCCCCACCCCATCACCACACACAATCCCACCCCCCAACACATTACCACACACAATCTCGCCCCCCAACCCCTCACCACACATAATCCCGCCCCCCCACAACATTACCACACACAATCTCGCCCCCCAACCCATCACCACACACAATCACGCCCCCCAATCCATCACCACACACAATCCCGCCCCCAACACATCACCACACACAATCTCGCCTCCCCAACCCATCACCACACACAATCTCGCCCCGCAACCTATCACCACACACAATCTCGCCCCCCAACCCATCACCACACACAATCCCGCCCCCCAACCCATCACCACACACAATCTCGCCCCCCAACCTATCACCACACACAATCTCGCCCCCCAACCCATCACCACACACAATCTCGCCCCCAACCCATCACCACACACAATCATGCCCCCCAACCCATCACCACACACAATCACATCCCTGACCCCATCACCACACACAATCCCGCCCCCCAACCCATCACCACACACAATCTTGCCCCCCAACCCATCACCACACACAATCACGCCCCCCACCCCATCACCACACACAATCCCACCCCCCAACACATCACCATACACAATCCCACCCCCACCACATCACCACACACAATCCCGCCCCCCAACACATCACCACACACAATCCTGCCCCCAATACATCACCACACACAATCCCACCCCCCCACCACATTACCACACACAATCTCACCCCCCCAACATATCACCACACACAATCCCGCCCCCACCACATCATCACACACAATCCCGCCTCCCAACACATCACCACACACAATCCCGCCCCCCACCCCATCACCACCCATAATACTGCCCGCACCCCATCACCACCCATTATCCCGCCCCCCCTCCCCATCACCACCCATAATCCTGCCCCCCCACCCCTTCACCACCCATAATCCTGCCCCTCCACCCCATCACCACCCATAATCTCACCCCCCCACCCCACCACCACCCAGGCTCCACCCCCACATTACCACAAGCAGCACTTCCTTTCTATGTAATTCAACCACTTCAGCCAAGGTAAATGTACATTTAATTGCATCCCCATTCTCCCAAACAAAATGAGCCAAGAAAAGTCACCAGGTCCATCTCACAGGCCGCAGGAAAATCCGGACAACGATGCAGTAGCTGATCGACAACAATATCGACAAAATCGTAGGATTGGTTATCAACAACGAACACCTGAGCAGATTGATAAAGACAGAGAGAGATATCACAAGGTTTATATTAGATAGCAATGAGCGTGCCGAGCGTTAGCTGGCTGGAAACAGCTAGTATTATCATATATGTTTTATTTATAATGTCCTATTTTGCTGTAATCAAATCCGTGTCTAGATAAGTTCTAGATTGGACAATTATCAAGTGGCAGAAGGATCCTTTATCTCAAGAAAGTGGGGGCCTACAGCAAATGTTATCTATATTAGATAAGAATTAGTCGTGAAGGGTTGTAGGGACACACCTTAATGCCTTTATTTTCATACTCTGGTCTCCCTTATTCTTCTCAACTTCATGGAGTCCTGGCCTGCCGTGTCAAGAGGCAGTGGCTTATCACTAACGTAATAGCAACCACACCCAGCCAGAATCCTTATTTGTAATGTCCAGGGACATGGAAACAACTCTCAACTAGGGTGTCCGTCAACATTACACTTATGTCAAGGTTTCCATCTAAATACCCAAAAAATGCAATTCAGATGAAAAGCATTATAATGAGGCAGATAGAGTAACTTTGTACTCCATTTGGCTCCTGTTCTGGCATTGTCTCATCTTTTTAGGCATACACACATCTGTATGTGACCACAGTCTTGTGCACTAAAAACACACCTAAAGTGACAGACACCGCAGTAAAAACAGCCAGATGGAGTCCAAATTGGCTCCATCTAATTCATTATAGTGAGTGCTTCTGTGGGAGGTTTAGCTTGAATTGTGTCTTTTGGGGATATTCACAGAAACCCTGACATAAGCGCTCAGTGGAAATCACAGGATAAAAGTAAGCTCAGCCTTACTCCAACTTTTGGGAGGCAGAATGAACAACTAAAGAGCAATTCCAGAATTGTTTTTATTTTTTTGCCATTTTATGTGCGATATGTGACAAGATGGCTTTATTCTTTGGGTCAGAATGATTGCAGCAATATCAGATTTATATTGGAGTATTTTTAGATTTTGCTTCTTTTACACAGAAAAAAATGCTCTTTTTAAAAAAAAAAAATGTTTTTTTTGTTGCCATATTCTGAGAGCTATAACATTTTTAGTTTTTGACCAACACTACTGAATGAAGGCTTATTTTTTGCTGGATGAATTGAAGTTTTTTTTTCTGCCATCATGGAGTGAATAACATTTTTTGATCGATTTTATTCATTATTTTGGGAGGCAGAATGAACAAAAGCCAGCAACTTAGGAATTGTTTTTTTGAGCTGTCCAAAAGCAAAAATATACATAAGTATATTAGGTTCGCGCCAAGGAAAAAAGCCACCAGTGTATCAAATATGTGTCCACAATGTACTGTAGTAGTGCCTATAATAATACAGTCCAGAAAGGCTCCAATAAAAAAATATTATCCATGAAATAATGCAAAAATATACGTATATATATATCTCCCTAAAGACTAGCTAACAATAGTAAACCTGCACGCAGTATTAGTCCGTGCCGGTGGGAAAGAGTGTTCTTACCCACCATGTTGAAAGTCTCCTGGATGCAGGTAATAATCCGGTGCAGTGAAAATATAAAATGAAGAAAAGTCTTTAGCGAAGTCTTTAACAAAATGAGTGGCTGCCCGGCTGGTAGCAGCCACCGCTCACCAGGCTGCAGATGATAGCGGGGTCTGGTAGTGCCGGCGCCGCGTGTAGTACGAGCGGCAGTTCTGGAGTTGATACAGGACCTGTCTGACGTAGTGACCCACGTGACCGCTACTACAATCCCGGTGATATGTGCACAGTGCGGTACGGACCTTTATACTACGCGTTTCAGAGACGCCGGTCTCCTTCTTCAGGGATGGTCTCTACCGCACAGAGATGATCCTTATAACTATTCCCGCAATTAGCTAAATGACTTTAATTACTGGAAACCGAAAAGCTCTGCTCCAATATTAAGTCCTCTTGGTGCAGTCGTATCCAGTAGGAATATCCACTTTGTCTCTTCTCTAGACATAGCTTTAATGTAGTTACCACCCCTCCAATGTTGGTGTACCACTGCAATACCCGATACTTCCATGTCTTGCACTTTTCCCCCATGAAAGTCTATAAAATGTTTGGACAGTGGGTGGCCCAGATTTTTCTTTTTAATATTACGAATATGTTCGTTAATTCTCATTTTCATAGGGCGTTTTGTTCTCCCCACATATCTCTTCCCACAGGGGCATTCAATGGTATAAATCACCCCGAGGTGGAACACGTGATGAAATCTTTAGTGAAAATTTTTTTGTCATCTTTCTCAACATATGTTCGCTTGTGAACTACCGTCTGTTTGCACACCCTACATTTTTGACATGGAAAAAAACCTTTTAGTGTGTTCTGGAAAAGAGTCAATTGTTTGGAGGCGGGTTTATTCTGGACAGTGGGCGCAATTAAATTCCCCAGATTGTGAGATCTTTTGTAAACAAATCTAGGATGATCAGCCAGTTTCTCCCCCAAGATTCTGTCATTCTTCAATATATGCCAATGTTTGTTGACTATTTTGCGAAGAATGTTTGCATTGGTATTATACTGTGTAATGATAGGGATAACTTCCATAGTAGATTTGTGAACCAGATTGATGAGTTCACTTCTGGATTTCTCTAGGGTCGTAATTTTTACTGTTTCCAATATTTTTCCATCATATCCTTTTTCTAGAAATTTGTTAGTGAGGATTTGGGCCTCCGTCTTAAAGTCTTGTTGTCTAGAACAATTGTGGTGGATTCTCATAAACTGGCTTCTAGGAATGTTAAGTAACCAGCTGGGGAGATGACAGCTATCCAAAGGAATAAAACTATTCGTATCCGTGGGCTTTAGGAATGTGCATGTTTGAATATGAGAATTATCAATAAAAATATTAAGATCTAAAAAATTAACCTTGGTGGTGGATGTAAAATTTAAAAAAATACTCATTTTTATTAATATCCATTAAAAACTGATTAAGAGTGTCCCAACCACCAGGCCAAATAAAGATAATATCGTCAATGAAACGCTGCCAGAGGACCAGGTCCGCGCACAGACAGCCCCCAGGGTAGATGGTAAGCTCCTCCCACCTACCCACATAGAGGTTAGCATAGCTGGGCGCGAACCTGGTCCCCATAGCAGTACCCCATTGCTGGGAGCAGTAGTCCCTCTGAAATAAAAAATAATTGTGCGTTAAAATAAACCGCATAAGATCACATAAAAAGTCAATATGCTCCCCAGGAACAGTAGGAAGCTTATTTAAAAAATATTTTGCTGCATCACAACCTTTGTCGTGATCAATAATCGTGTAAAGGGAGGTGATGTCCAATGTCCCTAATATAAAATGATCCTGCCACTTAATTCCTTGTAGGAGGCGTAAAACATGTGCACTATCTTTTAAATATGAAGGTAAGGATGGCACAATCTTCTGTAGATGGGAGTCTACCAATTTGGACATATTGGCTGTAAGGCACTGAATGCCCGACACGATTGGTCTCCCCGGTGGGTTTCTTATATCTTTATGTATTTTAGGTAGGTAATAAAATACTGCCAATCTCGGGGGTCCATCGTTAATGAATTCATATTCTTGTTTATTAAGAAATCCCCTATCTAGACCTATATTGGTCAGATTCTTCATCTCTCTCAAATATTCATTTGTGGGGTCTTTACTAAGTTTCTGATAGGTACGCGAATGACTAAGTAGGCGCATGGCTTCTTTGTAGTATGCCTCCTGATCCAATATAACAACCCCCCCCCCTTATCTGCTGGTCGAATGACCATTTCTTTGTTATTTTGGAGAGATATAATGGCTTTTCTCTCTCCATTGGTCAAGTTGTATTTATACCTTCTACACCTTTTGTCATTAATTTTCCGAATTTCATCTGTGACAATATTTTGGAAAGTTTCCATATGTTCCGAGTATTAATTAACGGGGTGGAATTTTGATTTGTTCCTTAAATTGGTGTGAAGAAACCTACTTTCCAACGAAGGTTCTATATTTGTAGCATATGGATTTTTAAAAAAATGTCTTTTGATTGCAAGTTTCTTCAGAAATAATTTAATACCAACATATGCTTCAAATTTGTCAAAACCCCTAGCTGGTGCATATTTCAAACCCTTCTTAAGAAGGGAAACCTCCTCTTGGTTTAAAGTGTGTTCACTCAAGTTGAAAATGGTGGGTCCATTATCATTAGAGTGGGCTATTGTCCTTTTCTTTTTGGAGAATTTCCCGCCTCTACAACCCCTTTTGCGTATTTTCTTACCCCTGACTGAAAAAAAAGGATGTTTAATAGTATTCTTAATGGTATTTTTATTATTTTTGTTTTTTTTTTGTTTAACCTGACCTGTAGCATTCTTAGGTCTACCCCCTTTATGTGTCTTAGCCCTGGTGGTTGGGGGATCGTCAATGGGGTCTAGAGGTGATTGACACATATCATCTAAGGTTTGGAATCGATTCTGAGTAGCCGTGGACGTGGAGGGGGGGTTCCTTGTAGTTGCTGCCGATCATTGGAGGTAGGGTTGAGCGACTTTTGTTTTTATAGGATCGGGTCGGGTTTCACGAAACCTGACTTTTTCAAAAGTCAGGTCGAGTGAAATCGGCCGATCCTATAGAAAAGTCAGGGTTGGGGTCGGCCGAAACACGAAACCTGGGATTCTAATGGTTCCCAGGGTCTGAAGGAGAGGAAACTCTCCTTCAGGCCCTGCGATCCATATTAATGTGTAAAATAAAGAATAAAAAAAAAAAATATTGCTATACTCACCCTCGGACGCGCCCTGGTTGTAACCCGGAGCCTTCCTTCCTAAGAATGAGCTCCTGAAGGACCTTTCGATGACGTCGCGGCTTGTGATTGGTCGCGTGAGCGGTCACATGGGCGTCACGCGACCAATCACAAGCCGCGACGTCATCGAAAGGTCCTTCAAGCGCTGATTCTTAGGAAGGAAGGCTGCGGGTTAGAACCAGGGCGCGTCCGAGGGTGAGTATATACCTATTAGGAATATACTCACCCTCGGACACGCCCTGGTTCTAACCCGCAGCCTTCCTTCCTAAGAATCAGCGCTTGAAGGACCTTTCGATGACGTCGCGGCTTGTGATTGGTCGCGTGACGCCCATGTGACCGCTCACGCGACCAATCACAAGCCGCGACGTCATCGAAAGGTCCTTCAGGTGCTCATTCTTAGGAAGGAAGGCTCCGGGTTACAACCAGGGCGCGTCCGAGGGTGAGTATAGCAATATTTTTTATTTTTATTCTTTATTTTACATTTAAATCTGAATTCCGATACCGATTCCCGATATCTTAAACATATCAGGAATCGGTATCGGAATTCCGATTCCAGTTCAGAAGATCGCCTACCTCATGGCCGACCCCACACAGGGGTCGGGTCGGGTTTCATTAAACCCGACTTTGCCAAAAGTCGGCGACTTCTGAATCTGGCCGACCCGTTTCGCTCAACCCTAATTGGAGGTAGTAGGTGGGGAATTAAGGATACTAGTGGATTCCTGATAGGTATTAGGTACTGGTGAACCCCGGGTAGACGGAGGTGTTAGATGTATCGAAAATCTTTCCAAAATGGAACCAGATTCAATACTACTCCCATCTATGTGGTCAATTGTTTAAAAAACTGAATAATTATGTATAGTATCCCTAAAGGTGCAAATTGGCACCGCATCCCTCCCAAATTTCCTTTTTTTCCTATCAATGATTTCCCATTCCTTATTTTTAATCCTAGTACGGATGCTGTTAGAAATTTGAATAATTTCTGGGTGGTCTTTGAAGGGTTTAATCTCCTCAAACAATTTAGCGATACTGTTTTTACTACTGACCAATTGTTTTTTCCTTTTATCAATAATGAACTCCACCGCCTGGGTAGAAAACGATCTAAACATGGTGTTCCACTGTAATAGTGTTTCTGGATCCCCAATATCTCCTGAGAGTGTTTTTTGTACCTTGAGCCCCTTTGGAATGCAATCATAAGCGATATATCTCTCCAAAGTGGCTACCTCCCACATGTCTCTCATTTCTTTGAGGAGAAGTTGCTCTAGTGCTTTGAGCTACTCTTTAATATGGGTAATATTCTCTTTATTACAATTTGGAGTCAATTGGTGGTGGGATAAATTAAAAAACCTTTGGAAATTAATAATCCGGTCTTTTCTATCTGTCCATAAATCACCCATTCTATATAATGACACTTGTTGTGAATTCTGCTCTTGGGTTCCCTCCAGTGGTGGTAGGTGGGAATGCAGTTGTCTCTGAGTCACAGTCCTGGCCAGGTGTATCTGCTAATTGCTGTTCTGACTGGGATATTTAAGTGTGCAGGATTCTTTAGCCCTGGCCAGTTGTACAGTTATGATCCGTTGACCTTGGAGCTGCATGAGAACTTTCACTGGAGAAAGTGGCCACTATACTGATCGCAGACCTGAACTTAACACTGCAACTAGAAGTAACCGTGGAGTGTACCTAACACACCTAGACACCTCGTCACAGCTGGAGGACTAAATTCCCCTAAAGATGGAAATCGGAATACTATCTTGCCTCAGAGAAAATCCCCAAAGGATAGACAGCCCCCCACAAATATTGGCGGTGAGTCGGAGAGGAGAAAACATGCACAGGCAGAAAAAAACAGGATTTAGCACAGGAGGCCGCTTTAGATAGATAGGACAGGATAGGACAGAGTTCTGTGCGGTCAGTATTAAAACCCTTCAAAAAATCCACAGCAGAATATACAAAAAACTTCCTACATCTACCTAAAGATGTAGGAGCATATATCTGCAACTCCAGTGAATCCTACAAACAGAGCAGGAATTAACTGAAACAAGCACACAACAGTGTGCCACAAATACAAAACAACAAAACACTTATCTTTGCTGAAATTGGCAGCTAAGCAGGTGAGGCCAGGCTGAGATCCAATACTTCCAAAGAAACATTGACAACTGGCCAGGGCTAAAGAATCCTGCACACTTAAATATCCCAGTCAGAACAGCAATTAGCAGATACACCTGGCCAGGACTGTGACTCAGAGACAACTGCAATCCCACCTACCACCACTGGAGGGAACCCAAGAGCAGAATTCACAACAGACACTGCAGCCAACAAAGCTGTGGGGAAATAGAGAAAATACAAATCTAAGAAGAAGTGGCGCAAAGTGTCAAAAGGGCTAAATCCTGCAGCAAATCCAACAATTTCCCACAGAAAATCGTAAATAGTAAATGTAAGTATATTAGGTTCGCGCCAAGGAAAAAAGCCACCAGTGTATCAAATATGTGTCCACAATGTAGTAGTGCCTATAATAATACAGTCCAGAAAAGCTTCAATAAAAAAATATTATCCATGAAATAATGCAAAAATATACATATATATATATATCTCCCTAAAGACTAGCTAACAATAGTAAACCTGCACACAGTATTAGTCCGTGCTGGTGGGAAAGAGCGTTCTTACCCGCCGTGTTGAAAGACTCCTGGATGCAGGTAATAATCCGGTGCAGTGAAAATATAAAATGAAGAAAAGTCTTTAGCGAAGTCTTTAACAAAATGAGTGGCTGCCCTGGCCGATAGCAGCCACCGCTCACCAGGCTGCAGATGATAGCGGGGTCTGGTAGTGCCGGCGCTGTGTGTAGTACGAGCGGCAGTTCCGGCATTGATACAGGACCTGTCTGACGTAGTGACCCACGTGACCGCTACTACAAACCCGGTGATATGTGCACAGTGCGGTACGGACCTTTATCCTACGCGTTTCAGAGACGCCGGTCTCCTTCTTCAGGGATGGTCTCTACCACACAGAGATGATCCTTATAACTATTCCCGCAATTAGCTAGATGACTTTAATTACTGGAAACCGAAAATCTCTGCTCCAATATTAAGTCCTCTTGGTGCAGTCGTATCCAGTAGGAATATCCACTTTGTCTCTTCTCTAGACATAGCTTTAATGTAGTTACCGCCCCTCCAATGTTGTTGTACCACTGCAATACCCGATACTCCCATGTCTTGCACTTTTTCCCCATGAAAGTCTATAAAATGTTTGGACAGTGGGTGGCCCAGATTTTTCTTTTTATTATTACGAATATGTTCGTTAATTCTCATTTTCATAGGGCGTTTTGTTCTCCCCACATATCTCTTCCCACAGGGGCATTCAATGGTATAAATCACCCCGGAGGTGGAACACGTGATGAAATCTTTAATGAAAAATATTTTGTCATCTTTCTCAACATATGTTCGTTTGTGCACTACGGTCTGTTTGCACACCCTACATTTTTGACATGGAAAAAAACCTTTTAGTGTGTTCTGGAAATGATTGAATTGTTTGGAGGCAGGTTTATTCTAGACAGTGGGCGCAATTAAATTCCCCAGATTGTGAGATCTTTTGTAAACGAATCTAGGATGATCAGCCAGTTTCTCCCCCAAGATTCTGTCATTCTTCAATATATGCCAACTATTGACCATATATATGGGAGTAGTATTGAATCTGGTTCCATTTCGGAAAGATTTTCGATACATCTAACACCTCCGTCTACCCGGGGTTCACCAGTACCTAATACCTATCAGGAATCCACTAGTATCCTTAATTCCCCACCTACTACCTCCAATGATCGGCAGCAACTACAAGGAACCCCCCCCTCCACGTCCACGGCTACTCAGAATCGATTCCAAACCTTAGATGATATGTGTCAATCACCTCTAGACCCCTATGACGATCCCCCAACCACCAGGGCTAAGACACATAAAGGGGGTAGACCTAAGAATGCTACAGGTCAGGTTAAACAAAATAAAACCAAAAATAATAAAAATACCATTAAAAATACTATTAAACATCCTTTTTTCAGTCAGGGGTAAGAAAATACGCAAAAGGGGTTGAAGAGGCGGGAAATTCTCCAAAAAGAAAAGGACAATAGCCCACTCTAATGATAATGGACCCACCATTTTCAACTTGAGTAAACACACTTTAAACCAAGAGGAGGCTTCCCTTCTTAAGAAGGGTTTGAAATATGCACCAGCTAGGGGTTTTGACAAATTTGAAGCATATGTTGGTATTAAATAGCCCACTCTAATGATAATGGACCCACCATTTTCAACTTGAGTAAACACACTTTAAACAAGAGGAGGCTTCCCTTCTTAAGAAGGGTTTGAAATATGCACCAGCTAGGGGTTTTGACAAATTTGAAGCATATGTTGGTATTAAATTATTTATGAGGAAACTTGCAATCAAAAGACATTTAAAAAAAAATCCATATGCTACAAATATAGAACCTTCGTTGGAAAGTAGGTTTGTTCACACCAATTTAAGGAACAAATCAAAATTCCACCCTATTAATGAATACTTGGAACATATGGAAACTTTCCAAAATATTGTCACAGATGAAATTCAGAAAATTAATGGCAAAAGGTGTAGAAGGTATAAATACAACTTGACCAATGGAGAGAGAAAAGCCATTATATCTCTCCAAAATAACAAAGAAATGGTCATTCGACCAGCAGATAAGGGGGGGGGGGGGTTGTTATATTGGATCAGGAGGCATACTACAAAGAAGCTATGCGCCTACTTAGTGATTCGCGTACCTATCAGAAACTTAAGGTACCGTCACACTTAGCGACGCTGCAGCGATACCGACAACGATCCGGATCGCTGCAGCGTCGCTGTTTGGTCGCTGGAGAGCTGTCACACAGACAGCTCTCCAGCGACCAACGATCCCGAGGTCCCCGGTAACCAGGGTAAACATCGGGTAACTAAGCGCAGGGCCGCGCTTAGTAACCCGATGTTTACCCTGGTTACCAGCGTAAAAAAACAAACAGTACATACTTACATTCAGCTGTCTGTCCCTTGCCGTCTGGTTCCTGCACTGACTGCTGGCCGTAAAGTGAAAGTGAAAGCACAGCACAGCGGTGAGTCACACAGCGGTGACTCACCGCTGTGGCTGTGCTCTGCTTTCACTTTATGGCCAGCAGTCAGTGCAGGAACCAGACGGCAAGGGACAGACAGCTGAATGTAAGTATGTACTGTTTGTTTTTTTACGCTGGTAACCAGGGTAAACATCGGGTTACTAAGCGCGGCCCTGCGCTTAGTTACCCGATGTTTACCCTGGTTACCAGTGAAGACATCGCTGAATCGGTGTCACACACGCCGATTCAGCGATGTCTACGGGGAGTCCAGCGACGAAATAAAGTTCTGGACTTTCTTCCCCGACCAGCGATCTCCCAGCAGGGGCCTGATCGCTGCTGCCTGTCACACTGGACGATATCGCTAGCGAGGACGCTGCAACGTCACGGATCGCTAGCGATATCGTCTAGTGTGACAGTACCTTTAGTAAAGACCCCACAAATAAATATTTGAGAGAGATGAAGAATCTGACCAATATAGGTCTAGATAGGGGATTTCTTAATAAACAAGAATATGAATTCATTAACGATGGACCCCCGAGATTGGCAGTATTTTATTACCTACCTAAAATACATAAAGATATAAGAAACGCATCGAGGAGACCAATCGTGTTGGGCATTCAGTGCCTTACAGCCAATATGTCCAAATTGGTAGACTCCCATCTACAGAAGATTGTGCCATCCTTACCTTCATATTTAAAAGATAGTGCACATGTTTTACGCCTCGTACAAGGAATTAAGTGGCAGGATCATTTTATATTAGGGACATTGGACATCACCTCCCTTTACACGATTATTGATCACGACAAAGGTTGTGATGCAGCAAAATATTTTTTAAATAAGCTTCCTACTGTTCCTGGGGAGCATATTGACTTTTTATGTGATCTTATGCGGTTTATTTTAACGCACAATTATTTTTTATTTCAGAGGGACTACTACTCCCAGCAATGGGGTACTGCTATGGGGACCAGGTTCACGCCCAGCTATGCTAACCTCTATGTGGGTAGGTGGGAGGAGCTTACCATCTACCCTGGGGGCTGTCTGCGCACGGACCTGGTCCTCTGGCAGCGTTTCATTGACGATATTATCTTTATTTGGTCTGGTGGTTGGGACACTCTTAATCAGTTTTTAATGGATATTAATAAAAATGATAGCTGTCATCTCCCCAGCTGGTTACTTAACATTCCTAGAAGCCAGTTTATGAGAATCCACCGCAATTGTTCTAGACAACAAGACTTTAAGACGGAGGCCCAAATCCTCACTAACAAATTTCTAGAAAAAGGATATGATGGAAAAATGTTGGAAACGGTAAAAATTACCATGCTAGAGAAATCCAGAAGTGAACTCATCAATCCGGTTCACAAATCTAATTATACTATGGAAGTTATCCCTATCATTACACAGTATAATACCAATGCAAACATTCTTCGCAAAATAGTCAACAAACATTGGCATATATTGAAGAATGACAGAATCTTGGGGGAGAAACTGGCTGATCATCCTTGATTCGTTTACAAAAGATCTCACAATCTGGGGAATTTAATTGCGCCCACTGTCCAAAATAAACCCGCCTCCAAACAATTGACTCTTTTCCAGAACACACTAAAAGGTTTTTTTCCATGTCAAAAATGTAGGGTGTGCAAACAGACCATAGTGCACAAACGAACATATGTTGAGAAAGATGACAAAAAAATTTTCATTAAAGATTTCATCACGTGTTCCACCTCGGGGTGATTTATACCATTGAATGCCCCTGTGGGAAGAGATATGTGGGGAGAACAAAACGCCCTATGAAAATGAGAATTAACGAACATATTCGTAATATTAAAAAGAAAAATCTGCGCCACCCACTGTCCAAACATTTTATAGACTTTCATGGGGGAAAAGTGCAAGACATGGAAGTATCGGGTATTGCAGTGGTACACCAACATTGGAGGGACGGTAACTACATTAAAGCTATGTCTAGAGAAGAGACAAAGTGGATATTCCTACTGGATACGACTGCACCAAGAGGACTTAATATTGGAGCAGAGCTTTTCGGTTTCCAGTAATTAAAGTCATTTAGCTAATTGCGGGAATAGTTATAAGGATCATCTCGGTGTGGTAGAGACCATCCCTGAAGAAGGAGACCGGCGTCTCTGAAACGCGTAGGATAGAGGTCTGTACCGCATTGTGCACATATCACCGGGATTGTAGTAGCGGTCACGTGGGTCACTACGTCAGACAGGTCCTGTATCAACGCCGGAACTGCCGCTCGTACTACACACGGCGCCGGCACTACCAGACCCCGCTATCATCTGCAGCCTGGTGAGCTGTGGCTGCTACCGGCCGGGGCAGCCACTCATTTTGTTAAAGACTTCGCTAAAGACTTTTCTTCATTTTATATTTTCACTGCACCGGATTATTACCAGCATCCAGGAGACTTTCAACACGGCGGGTAAGAACACTCTTTCCCACCTGCACGGACTAATACTGCGTGCAGGTTTACTATTGTTAGCTAGTCTTTAGGTGGATATATATATATATATATATATATATATATATATGTATATTTTTGCATTATTTCATGGATAATATTTTTTTATTGGAGCCTTTCTGGACTGTATTATTATAGGCACTACTATATTGTGGACCATATTTGATACACTGGTGGCTTTTTTCCTTGGCGCGAACCTAATATACTTATGTATATTTTTTCTTTTGGACATTTGCTATTTACGATTTTCTGTGTGAAATTGTTGGATTCGCTGCAGGATTTAGCCCTTTTGACACTTTGCGCCACTTCTCTTTAGATTTGTTTTTTGGAGCTATTTAATTTTTATTTTTTCATGATTCACGGTATGGTAAAAGTGATAAGACAGATTTGTTGTTTGGGTCAGTATGATTGTAGCGAAACCAGATTTATACTGTATTTAGTTATGTTTTGCTACTTTTGCACACTAAAAACAATTTTACACAAAAATGTTTTTGCATTGCCATATATTGAGAACTGTAACTTTATTAATGTTTGGCCAAAAAAGCCATCTTAGGGCTGTTTGATGGTTTCAATTACAGCATTTTTTACATATAACTTTTTGATTGCTTCTTATTCAAATTATTCTGTGCCACTATGATTAATTTTTGGCAGTTTTTTTTTATTTATTTTTTTACTGTGCTCACCCTAATAACTAAATAATGTGATAGTTTTTTTTAATTTGGCTGTCTCCTCTAATTATTTGCATGTTGTATAGTTTATTTTCGTTTCTTACGCAAAAGCTGTGTTTTTTTGTGTTGAAGCAGATTTCTGTGAATTTTGTGTTTTTTTACTTTGTGTCCCATTCTGGGATATGAATATCTTTCATTCTGATCACTAATCTCATGCAGTGCAGTACTCCTTTTCTGCAGCGCATGAGAGCTGTGAGCTTTTCACTGAGAAAAACACAATGGAGCCTCTGTCAGCTCACCTAGTTGAGAAATTCCTAGAATAAGGCCGGGATCACACATGCGAGAAATACGACCGAGTCTTGCATGTTAATATCCGGCATTGCCGCCGTCACTCAGGAGCGGACCGTGCGGCTGCATATATTGCTATGCGGCCGCACGCTCTGCTCCTGAGTGACGGCGGCAATGCCGAGCATTAACATGCGAGACTCGGCCATATTTCTCGCATGTGTGATCCCGACCTAAGGATTCAGTGAATGGAGACTTTAGGCTGGTTACCTGAGTAAGTGAACCTGTGGAAAAAATGGGAAAATCCAGCAACCGCAAAAGTCATAAAACATCACATTTATTAGTAGATTAAAACATGAAATTTTTAAAAACATGATAACAGCGTCGGACTGGAGCACCTTGGGCCCACCAGAGAAAATCATTCTTGGGGCCCACTATGTAGCTACATAGAAATAGATACAAGACCACCAATTGTGCGGTAAAAAGCGCTAATATCAGGGTATAATATAAGGTAGTTCACGTCTTAATAATGTAGCAAGGGTTGGGGTAGCCCCCTCACAGAATATAATGTAGCCCCCTCATAAAATATAATGCAGTCCCCTCTCATAGAATATAATGCAGCACCCCACAAAATATAATGCAACCCTCTCAGGTATGACACAGTCCCCACCATAGAATATAATGTAGCACCCCCATAGGGTATAATGCAGCCCCCCCTCATATAGTATAATGCCACCCAGCACAGAATATAATGTAGTCCCCTGAGAGAATGCAGTTCCACCACAGAATATAATGCAGCCCCCCCATAGAGTATACTGTAGCCCCCTCATATAGTATGATGTAGCCCCCATAATATTATGTAGTCCCCTGAGAGAATAATGCAGCCCCACCACAGAATATAATGAAGCCCCCCATAGAGTATACTGTAACCCCTCATATAGTATGATGTAGCCCCCATAATATAATGTAGTACCTTGAGTATAATGCAGTCCCCCCACAGAATATAATGTAGCCCCCCAGGGCCGTATTTAGAGTTTCTGCTGCCCTTGACACTTTTAGCGCTGCCTCCCCTTTTGGTGAGTATGACACTATCGGCAGTGACTTTGGCAAAAATCGCTGATGTGAAAGTCGCCTTTTGCAGCAGATCGGGCAGTTTTTCTGCATCTGCCGCGTAACGGATCACTTATGGCAACACTGCGTTCGGCCTCAGTCATTCTCTATGGGATTTGCGGCACTTGCCGTGATCTGGCAAATGTGGTACCATACCTCCCAACTTTTGAAGAAGGGAAGGAGGTATAAAGTTTGCGGCGCGCGTAGTGCGCCGCGGCAAATTTTAGGCCACGCCTCTGACTAGACCCATTTCACAACTAGTCACACCCATATCCACGTCCCAACCGCAGCCATTTAGCACTGCTGATCACACTGTTTTATATACAATAATTATAAACAAAAAAATATGGCCACACAGTGCTCCATACTGTATAATGACCACAAATGATGCTCAATACTGTATAACGGCCGCACATGATGCTCCATACTGTATAATGATCCCACATAATGCTCCATACTGTATAATGACCACACATGATGCTCCATACTGTATAACGGCCGCACATGATGCTCCATACTGTATAATGATCCCACATAATGCTCAATACTGTATAATGGCCACACAATGCTCAATACTGTATAATGACCACAAATGATGCTCCATACTGTATAACGGCCACACATGATGCTCCATACTGTATAATGACCACAAATGATGCTCCATACTGTATAACGGCCACACATGATGCTCCATACTGTATAATGGTCACACATGGTGCTCCATACTGTATAATGGCTACACATGATGCTCCATACTGTATAATGATCCCACATAATGCTCAATACTGTATAATGACCACAAATGATGCTCCATACTGTATAATGACCGCACATGATGCTCCATACTGTATAATGACCACAAATGATGCTCCATACTGTATAACGGCCACACATGATGCTCCATACTGTATAACGGCCACACATGATGCTCCATACTGTATAATGACCCCCCTCCTGTATGCATGGCTCATCTCCCTCCTATCCCATATACATAGCTCATATTACCCCTCCTGTATGCATGGCTCATATTCCCCCCTGCATGGCTCATATTCCCCCCTGCATGGCTCATATTCCCCCCTGCATGGCTCATATTCCCCCCTGCATGGCTCATATTCCCCCCTGCATGGCTTATATCCCCCCCTGCATGGCTCATATTACCCCCTGCATGGCTCATATTCCCCCCTGCATGGCTCATATTCCCCCCTGCATGGCTCATATTCCTGCCTGCATGGCTTATATCCCCCCCTGCATGGCTCATATTCCCCCCTGCATGGCTTATATCCCCCCCTGCATGGCTCATATTCCCCCCCTGCATGGCTTATATCCCCCCCTGCATGGCTCATATCCCCCCTGCATGGCTCATATCCCCCCCTGCATGGCTCATATCCCCCCCTGCATGGCTCATATCCCCCCTGCATGGCTCATATTCCCCCCTGTATGCAGGCTTATCTCTCTGCTCCTGCTCCTGCTCGGCTTATGTCCTCCTTCATTCCCCCCCCGTTCCCCCGTCCCTCATACTCACCTGTCTTCCCACTGCACGGCCGTGCCAACATCCCTCGCGCTCTGTCCCGACTCCAGGCGGCGGCGCCGGCGCAGCACCTTCTTCCTGCTTGAGCGGTTATGTGACACCGTTCATTAAGATCATGAATATGCGCATATTCATGATCTTAATGAGCGGTGTCACGTGACCGCTCGTGCAGTGCAGACGCCGAGACCATCGCTGGAGCAGGCAGGGTGAGTATTCAAGGCGAGCAGGCGAGCGGGCGGGCGGCGGCGGGGGGGGCCCTGGAGCGGGGGGAGGGCCCTGGAGCGGGGGGAGACCCTGCCAGCAGATGCCAGTGTCAGGGCCCACCGGAGGATCCTCCGGTTCCCCGGTGGGCCAGTCCGAGCCTGCATGATAACGATATGGTACAGTATTTTACATTTTTCCCTTTCATGTTTTAATCTACTAATATATGTGATGTTTTATTATTATTACTATTATTAATATTATTATTATTTATATAGCACCATTGATTCCATGGTGCTGTACATGAGAAGGGGTTACATACAAATTACAGATATCACTTACAGTAAGCAAACAAACAATTACAGACTGATACAGAGGGGCGAGGACCCTGCCCTTGCGGGCTTACATTCTACAGGATTATGGGGAAGGAGACAGTAGGTCGAGGGTTGCAGGAGCTCCAGTGTTGGTGAGGCGTAGCTTTGGTAGTGGTGAGAAGGCAGCGGGGTCGGTGCAGGCTGTAAGCTTTCCTGAAAAGATGGGTTTTCAGGTTCCATCTGAAGGATCCAAATGTGGTTGATAGTCGGACGTGATGGGGCAAAGAATTTCAGAGGATGGGGGATATTCTGGAGAAGTCTTGGAGGCGGTTGGGTGAGGAGCGAATAACTGTGGAGGAGAGAAGGAGGTCTTGGGCGGACCGGAGATTACGTGAGGGAAGATATCGGGAGATTAGTTCAGAGATATATGGAGCAGACAGATTATGGATGGCTTTGTAGGTCAGTATTAGTAATTTGAACTGGATACACTGAGAAAATGGGAGCCAGTGGAGAGATTTGCAGAGGGGGGAAATGGAGGAGTAGCGAGGAGAGGGATGAATTAGTCAGGCAGCAGAGTTAAGGATGAACTGGAGAGGTGCAAGGGTGTTAGTAGGGAGGCCACAGAAAAGGATGTTACAGTAGGCAAGGTGGGAGATGATGAGGCCATGCACAAGCATTTTAGTAGATTGATGGTTGAGGAAAGGATAGATTCTGGGGATATTTTTGAGCTGGACGCGACAGGAGGTGGAAAGAGCTTGGATGTGGGGTTTGAAGGACAGGGCAGAGTCAAGGGTTACTCCAAGGCAGCGGACTTCCGGTACAGAGGAAAGCGTGATGTCGCTAATTGTGATAGGTCAGGTAGGGAAGATCTATGAAGTGGAGGAAAGATGATGAGTTCAGATTTGTCCACATTGAGTTTGAGGAAGTGATAGGAGAAGAAGGAGGATATGGCTGATAGACACTCCAGGATTCTGGACAGCAGAGAGGTGACGTCTGGGCCAGAGAGGTAGATCTGAGTGCCATCAGCATAAAGGTGGTACTGGAATCCATGGGACTTTGAGTTGTTCCAGGCCAAAGGTATAGATTGAGAAGAGTAGGTGTCCTAGAACTGAGCTCTGGGAGACTCCAACAGAGAGAGGGTGGGATGAGGAGGTAGTGTGGGAGTGGGAGACCCTGAATGTGCAGTTGGAAAGGTATGAGGAGATCCAGGATAGGGCGAGGTCTTTGATGCCAAAGGAGGAGAGGATCTGTAAGAGGAGGCAGTGGTTAACTGTGTCGAAAGCAGAGGACCGGTCTAGAAGGAGGAGTACCGAGTATTGTCCATTAGCTTTGGCGGTAAGTAGGCCGTTAGTGATTTTGGTCAGGGCTGTCTCAGTTGAGTGATGGGGTGGAAACCAGATTGTAGATTGTCAAAGAGCAAGTTAGATGAGAGGTGGGAGGAAAGTTCTGAGTGGACATGCTGCTCCAGGAGTTTGGAAGCGAATGGGAGCAGCGATATTGGGCGATAGCTGGACATAGCAGTTGGATCGAGGGTTGGCTTTTTAAGGATAGGCATGATTGTGGCAAAAGGGAAGGTGCCAGAAGTTAGTGATAGGTTGAAGAGGTGGGTTAGAGATGGGATAAGAGTGGCAGTGAGGTTGGGGAGGAGGTGGGATGGGATGGGTCGAGCGCACAGGTAATGAGGTGCAATTTGGAGAGGAGACAATTAAGCCCCCTTCAGTGGTGTTGGATAGTGAGGTTATGGGGTTATGGGGTTGTGGTGGCTGAACAATGAAGATTTGCCTCGTTTGGTCGATCTTATTTTTAAAGTGTGTGGAAAAGTCCTCAGCAGAGATGAAGGAGGTTGGAGGGGCAGTGGGGAGTGGAGGAGGGAGTTAAAGGTTTTGAATAACTGTTTGGGGATGTTGGATAGGGAAGATACGAGGGTTGTGAAGTAGGCCTGTTTAGCAGAGGTGAGAGCAGATTTAAAAGCGAGAGTTGCTTGTTTGAGTGCAGTGAAATCATCTTGCTAAAGTGTTTTCTTCCATTGCCTCTCTGCAACCCTGGACACTTGCCGGAGCTTTTTAGTGATGTTATTGTGCCAGGGTTGTCTATTGACACGTCACACTCTGCCATGAACAAGAGGGGTGTCAATAGCTGATGCTAGAGTTGCATTGTAGAAAGCAGTGGCACTGTCTGTGTTGTGGAGTGAGGATATGGATGCCAGTGGTAGGATAGAGCCAGAGAATGTGTTAGAGTCTAGATGTGCGAGGTTTCTGCGGGGGTGCGCATGTTTCTGGACTTGGGTGACTGGTGAGGGGGACAGAGATGAAAAAGTGGGCAGGTGGTTGGATAGAGGGAGAGGGGAGGTGGTGAAGTTAGAAAGAGAGCAGATATGGGTGAAGACCAGGTCTAGTGTATGTCCGTCTGTGTGGGTGGCTGCGGAGGACCACTGAGTAAGTCCAAAAGATGAAGTAAGGGACAGAGGTTTGGAGGCTGTTGACTGAACAGTATCAGTGTGGATGTTGAAGTCACCCATAATGATGATGGGAATGTCAGCAGAAAGTGAAGAAGCCCGGTGGAGCATTGGTCAGTAAAGGCAGTGGCCGGGCTCGGAGGTTGGTATATGACCGGTCGGTATATGTTTTATGACTTTTGGTTGCTGGATTTTCCCATTTTTTTCACATCTTTTCACTGACTCAGCCAGCTAGACTCTTTTTATAGCATTAGATGACCTCTGGGTGTGATGGCCGATATTGGCACCCATGATGATGCTCTCGGGGAGCCAATAGTGTTGAAGAAGGAGCTCTCTTCCGGTGGTCATTAAGGGGTTAAAATATATATAAACAATCTGAAAGCATAACAATACATCCATAAAAATATGTAAACATAATCACAGAAAAGAGGCAAAAACTTTCAATTGTTTAGCATTATATCCATGCATTGCTTTCAAAAATGTATCAGAATTGGTAAGAGCTGTGGTAGATCACAAATAACTGTTGTCAACAACATAGGGATCTCACTTTCATTTACAAACGTATGAAGTCTTGAATTCAGAATTTAAATTTATTTGCAGAGTTTGAAATAAGTAGTTTTAAACTACCCTTGCAGGCAGGCAACTGTGCTTAAAAAACACTGTTATTAAGGTGCTGTTGCTTCATTATATTACCGATGTATTTATTCACAGTTGCACTCTGAGAGGTGATGAGGAGACTGCTACAACAGGTCACTGTTAGTGTTGAGCATTCCGATACCGCAAGTATCGGGTGTCGGCCGATATTTGCGGTATCGGAATTCCGATACCGAATTCCGATACTTCCCGCGTATCGGATACCGGAATCGGAAGTTCCCAGAATTCAAACTGAACGCAGCAGCCAATGAGGAATGATTGGAAGTGTGGGCACATCCTGTTTAGCATGGTGGGCATGTAAGTACTGGCAAGGCTGTGATTGGCTGCTGAAATGATGTCACTCTGCACTATAAAAAACGCTGCCGCCATTTTGCGCTCACTCTGCTGTGATTTCAGTTAGGGACAGGACGCTGTGTTCTAACTGAGGGCCAGTTGAGATACCTAATTGCTTTATTTTCCTTTCCAAAGGCTAATTTAGCAAAACATTGTGTGTTCTTCACTGTTCACCTTGCTCTTGCCTTGCAGCGCTGTTTTAACAGCGTTCTGCAAGGTCTCTGTGTGTGTGTGTGTGTGCAGCTCACTCTGTAGTCTGTGTGCAGCCATATACCCGGTTGTATTCAGCTCAGGGGGGGTTCACACTGCCTCACACAGTTGTCCTTTTTTGCTCATAGTGCAGCCTGCTGCAAATTTTTTCTCAAATTTCCTATTAGTGTTTTTCCACCCGTCTCCAGCTAAATTGTGGAAAAACACTACATAGGATAACCTAGAGGGGTTTTTTTGGGCCTTGCAGCGCCGTTTACGGCTGTCTGCACGGTCTCTGTGTGAGCGCAGCTCGCCCTGTAGTCTGTGTGCAGCCATAGCCGGTTGGATTCAGCTCAGGGTGCGTTACTGCCTCATACCTTGAAAAAAAATTTCATTTTTTTCAAATAGTGCAGCCAGTTTAAAATTTTTTTAAAAAATTTCCTATTAGTGTTTTTCCACCCGTCTCCAGCTAAATTGTGGAAAAACACTACATAGGATAACCTAGAGGGTGTTTATTGGGCCTTGCAGCGCCGTTTACGGCTGTCTGCACGGTCTCTGTGTGAGCGCAGCTCGCCCTGTAGTCTGTGTGCAGCCATAGCCGGTTGGATTCAGCTCAGGGTGCGTTACTGCCTCATACCTTGAAAAAAAATTTCCTTTTTTTCAAATAGTGCAGCCTGTTTAAAAAATTTTTAAAAAATTCCCTATTAGTGTCTTTCCACCCGTCTCCAGCTAAATAGTGGAAAAACACTAAATAGGATAACCTAGAGGAGGTTTTTTGGGCCTTGCAGCGCCGTTTACGGCTGTCTGCACGGTCTCCGTGTGATTTAAACTAGCTCTGTAGCCCGATCTGCAAAAAAAAAAAAAAGTAAAGTTCACCAAACACAACATAACACTTGTGTAGGCCACATTTGAAAAATAATAAAGTTTAGTCCACACTTTACAACATTAGTGTTTCTTACACCTGTTAGGAGGATCATTTCAGGAATAAGCACACTAAGGCCTTAGTACTTTTCTGCTTATCTTTATCTGTCAACCAAGATGAAGAGGGCAGGGAGTAAGGCACGTGGGCGTGGGCGCGGAGCAGGGAGAGGAGCAGGGAGAGGACGTGGTGATTCTGTGCCTGCTGCGGACGCCGGTGACTCGTCGTCACTCAGTTTCAGCAGGGAACAGTCCTTCATGCGCAGCTTTGTTGGAGAGCGCCGTGCACCGCTGCTGCGTGAAGACCAAATTGAAGCCGTTGTCGGGTGGATGGCAGCTAATGCCTCGGCATCGACTTCAGTTAGTGCCACATCCTCTCAGGCACAGACCACTGGAGAGCAGCCATCTGTCTCTTCACCACCTGCCAAATTGGCCAGGCAGTCAGGGAGCCCAGGACAGGAGCCGTCTCTACTTCTGTTCTATGAATCTCTTGGCTTGGAAACAGGGGGCCAGCCAAGCAGCATTGGAGATATGGAAGAAGAGGCAGTGTGCAGTGATGCCCAACAGCTTTGTCTCTCTGACTCTGAAGAGGCGGGTGGGCCAGTGCCTCCGGTGACCACAGCGCAGTACGCATCTGATGATGAAACTCAGGTGCCGCTTTCTGGTGCGTACTGTGCTGCCGAGACTACCCAGGAGGAGCAGTTGGTGGCAGAGGGTAGTGGAGATGATGAGGTCGTTGACCCATCGTGGCGTGAGGAACAGGAAGGTGGTGGGAGCAGCTCTGAGGAAGAGATTCCCCTTACGGGCCAAAGAGGGAGAGGGAGGGGGAAGACTGCGGAGCCTGTAGCCTCCACTTTGGCACCCGTTAGGAGCCTGTCTCTTTCCAAAGCCAAAAAGGGCGCTCCCAAGACTTGCAGTGCCTGGTCCTTTTTTGACACAGTTGCAGATGACATTTTTTTTGTCAAATGCAAGCTGTGTCATCAGAAAGTAAGAAGAGGGAAAAATGTCAGCAACCTCAATACCACAAATATGTGGAAACATGTGCGGACCAGGCACGCGGTGGAGTTACAGAAACAGACTGAAGATGTAGGCCAACCAACAGCGGCAGCTACCACCTCTTCAGCTCGTGTTGCCTCTTCCTCCAGCTCACGCACAGCTGGTTTGGCTTCCTCCCAGGATCGCCATGGAAGAACCTCTGGCACTGTTGTCCAGAGACCTTGTGTAATTCCACCCACAGCACCACCTTCCCAGTCATCCTCACACTCCCAGCCTACTCTACAGCCATCGGTAGTACAGGCATGGGAGAAAAGGCGGGCATTCTCGGCCAACCACCCCCGAGCACAGGCTCTGAATGCAGGCATTGCCAAACTGTTGTCCCTGGAAATGCTCTCGTTCAGGCTGGTGGAGACTGACAGCTTCCGTGACTTGATGGCATTGGCAGTCCCACAGTACAAGGTGCCCAGCCGCTTTTACTTCAGCAGGCAAGCTGTCCCTGCCCTGCACAGGCATGTTGAGGGAAACATAAAACATGCGTTACTGAACGCCGTCAGTAGCAAGGTCCACCTCACCACCGATGCGTGGACCAGTCAGCATGGACAGGGGCGATACGTTTCCCTCACTGCCCATTGGGTTAATGTTGTTGAGCCAGGTACAGATCGTGCGAGTGGCGCAGGACGTGTCCTGCCCACTCCAAGGATTGCAGGAATCCAGTCTGTACACATTGACTCCTCCTCTTACACAAGTTCCTCAGAATCAACTCTGCAGGAGCCGTCACAGTCCACCTCCACATGGACCCGTGAACGTTTATCTATGACCGACATGAGCACAGCCGTGGCCAAACGTAAGCAGGCCGTCTTGAAACTAGTTTCATTGGGGAATCGAAGCCACACAGCGCAGGAGCTCTGGAATGCCATCAAGCAGGGAGCGATGTGTGGTTACTGCCAGCGAATCTCCAGCCAGGCATGGTAGTGTGTGACAATGGCCCTTGGCAACCTCACTCACATCCCATGTCTGGCACATGTGCTCAATTTGGTTGTGCAGAGTTTTCTGAGGGACTATCCGGATCTTGATGCCCTGCTGCACAAGGTCCGCCTAGAGTGTGCTCACTTGCGGCGTTCCAGCTTGGCCAGATCCTGCATTGCTGCTCTGCAGCGCCGATTCCGCCTTCCGGAACACCGCATCATATGTGACCTACCTACCCGGTGGAATTCCACGTTACATATGTTGGAGCGGTTGTGTGAGCAGCAGCAAGCAGTTATGGAGTACCAGCTGCATCAGGCGCAAAGAAGTCGCAGTCAGCGCCGATCAGACTTCACAACCACAGAGTGGGCCACTATGAAGGACGTCTGCCAGGTTTTGCGTCCTTTTGATTATTCCACGCGGATGGCAAGTGCAGATGATGCACTAGTCAGCATGACTGTCCCCCTTATCTGCCTGCTTCAGCAAACTTTGCAAGGGTTAAGGGATGATGTTGTGGAAGAGGTGGAGGATGAGGAGTCACCTTTTCCATCAGCTTCTGGAGAGTCAGTGCCACGTGGTTCCTCACAAAGGGGTACGCAGGGGCCAATTTGTGAGGAGGATGAGGAGGAGTCAATGGAGGAGGAAGAGCTCCGTCCAGAGGAGGGAGCGACACAATTGTCCAGTGGTCAGTGTGTACAGCGAGGGTGCGGTGATGACGAGCGGGCAGAGATCATGTCTCAAGCAGGGGACAGCGTTTCTGGGCCAGTTGGCACTCTGCAGCACATGGTGGATTTCATGCTGCAGTGCCTGAGAAACGACCGCCGCATCGACCACATTCTCAACATGCCTGATTATTGGGTGTTCACCCTCCTCGATCCTCGCTACCGGGACAACGTCCAAAACCTCATCCCAGCGTTGACCCGGGAGCGTAAATTGCGGGAGTACCACGACACACTGGTGAATTCCATCATCTTCTCCTGTCCAACTGAGAGGAGTGCTGCTAGTGCTTTACAAAGCAGCTCAGTGCGTCGAGGCAGTGGGGGAGGCTCTGCCCAAAGAGGGAGCAGAAGCAGTGCCTCTGCCCAAGGCAAGCCCAGTATGGCACAACTCTGGCACACTTTTGTGTGCCCGCCCCAAATGTCTACACCATCACCGGCGGCTCCAGTCAGCAGGAGGCAACGGTTCCGTCAGATGGTGACAGACTACATGGCTTGCCCTCTTACTGTACTCCCAGACGGCTCTTCCCCGTTCAAGTTTTGGGTCTCTAAGCTGGATACATGGCCAGAGCTAAGCCAGTATGCATTGGAGGTGCTGGCTTGCCCTGCGGCTAGTGTCTTATCGGAACGTGTCTTTAGTGCCGCAGGTGGTGTACTAACAGACCGTCGCATGCGACTGTCCTCCGATAACGTTGACCGGCTTACTTTCCTGAAAATGAACCAGGCCTGGATCTCGCAGGAATTTGCCACTCCTCTGTCTGATTAAGTAATTGGGTGTCATCCAGGTCTCCTGCTGTGTTCATCTTTCTACCACCTGAACTGCTATTCCTGGGCTCCAACACCGCCAGTTGCGGCTCAGAAGTGCAGGCTGCACAGTAAAAACATACGACCCAGTGTTATTGGGTTTCAGTAACGTCAGCTGATCCCCAGCTGTGTAGCCGGCAATGTGTCCTGCGACCGCCACGCTGGCACAACAACCTAAATGTAAGGGAACCTGTCCCCCCCCGTCGTTTGTTACTGAAAGAGCCATCTTGTGCAGCAGTAATGCTGCACAAGGAAAAGGTAGCTCTTTTGGTTTAGCTCCTTGCACACGCAGAACTTAACACTTATAAAATGTGTTCACTGATACCGTTATACCGTCCCGGAGCTGGGACTTTCCTTCGTAATGTGACGCAGCACAGCCGTCATTCCTACCCCCTTGGTGCCATGCGCTGCCTCCTCAGCGTTGTTTTAAGCTGTCACGGAGCCTGCGCTGTTCTGTTATCCCTTGGGCATGCCCTATTTGCGCTGCCTGTCTTCTGACATAATTTGGTGTCAGGCTGGCTGCGCCTGTGCGGCCGCGCTGCCCGAGATCCCACCTCGCAGTGTCTTCTGATTGAGTCACACTGCGGGCCTGGGATCCATGGGCATGCGCAGTGCATATCTTCCCCTCGGGCTCTCGCTCATTTCCCTCCGCCTTCTTTAGACTGTGCGCCATCAGCTGATCCCTAATAGCATGCCACGGCCGTGACACCGCACAGTCTGAAGAAGAGGGAAGGAGGGGAGTGAGAGTCGAGTATATGCACTGTGCATGCCCATGGATCCAAGGCCCGCAGTGGGATTACGTTAGACGAGACTGCGAGGTGGGATCTGGAGCAGCGTGGACGCACAGGCATTGACAGCCTGACACCAAATTATGTCAGAAGACAGGCAGCGCTAATTGGGCATGGCCAAGGGCTAACAGAACAGCGCAGGCTCCGTGACAGCTTAAAACAACGCTGAGGAGGCAGCGCACGGCACCAAGGGGATAGGAATGACAGCTGTGCTGTGTCCCATTACGAAGGAAATTCGCACCTCCGGGACGGTTGAACGGTATAAGGGGACACATTTTTAGTGTTTACTTCAGTGTTTGCAAGGAGCATAATTAAAAGAGCAACCTTTTCCTTTTGCATCCTTAGTGCTGCACAAGATGGCTCTTTCAGCTACAAACGTCTTGGGGGGGGGTTAAAGGTTCCCTTTCAACTTGCTCCAATCAGGCTTCGGCCTACACTCTGTTCCTCTGCTCCTCCTGCTGACCCTGGGGTCTAACACCGCCAGTTGTTGCCTGGAAGTGCTGTGTGCACAGTTAACAGTCGCTCCTCTGTTATTGGGGTTCAGTAACGTCAGCTGATCCCCAGCTGTGTGTGCGGCAATACCTCCAATCTGCTCCTCCTGCTGTCCCTGGGCTCTAACACCGCCAGTTGGTGCCTGGAAGTGCTGTGTGCACAGTTAACAGTCGCTCCTCTGTTATTGGGGTTCAGTAACGTCAGCTGATCCCCAGCTGTGTGTGCGGCAATACCTCCAATCTGCTCCTCCTGCTGTCCCTGGGCTCTAACACCGCCAGTTGGTGCCTGGAAGTGCTGTCTACACAGTCAACAGTCGCTCCTCTGTTATTGGGGTTCAGTAACGTCAGCTGATCCCCAGCTGTATATCCGGCAACGTGTCATGCGACCGCCACGCTGGCACAACTAAAATGTAAGGGGACCTGTCCCCCCCCCCCAGGCGTTTGTTACTGAAAGAGCCACCATGTGCAGCACTAATACTGCACAAGGGAAAGGTCGCTCTTGAAATTATGCTCCTTGCAAATGCTGAACTACACACTCATGTAATGTGTCCCCTCACACCGTCCAACCGTCCCGGAGGTGGACTTTCCTTTGTAATGTGACGCAGCACAGCCGTCATTGCTACCCCCTTGCCACCGTGCGCTGGCTCCTTAGCGTTGTTTGATTCCGTCATGGACCCTGCGCTGTTATGTTATCCCTTGGCCATGCACAGTTTGCGCTGCCCGTCCTCTGACATCATTTGTTGTCGTCCTGGCTGCGCCTGTGCGTCCACGCTGCCCGAAATCCCACCTCGCAGTGTCGTCTAATGTGATCCCACAGTGGGCCTGGTATCCATGGCCATGCGCAGTGCATATACTAGCCTCTCACTCCCCTTCTTCACGCTTCTTCAGACTAGGCGGCGTCAGCTGATCCCTAATAGCATGCCACGGCCGTGACGCCGCACAGTCTGAAGAAGCAGGAAGGAGGTGAGTGAGAGGCGATGATATGCACTGCGCATGCCCATGGATCCCTGGCCTGCAGTGGGACTACATTAGATGACACTGCAAGGTTGGATCTCGGGCAGCTTGGACGCACAGGCACTGCCAGCCTGACACCTACATGATGTCAGAAGATGGGCACCGCTAACTGTGCATGGCCAAGGGATAACATTACAGCGCGGGCTCCGTGACAGAACCAAACAACGTTGAGGAGGTGGCGCACGGCACCAAGGGGGTTGGAATGACGGCTTTGCTGTGTCACATTACAAAGGAAAGTCCCACTTCCGGGACGGTTTGACAGTGTGAGGGGACACATTATATGAGTGTGTACTTCAGCGTTTGCAAGGAGCATAATTTTCGTAGCCACCATTTTCCATGTGCAGTATTACTGCTGTACAAGATTGCTCTTTCAGCAACAAATGCCTGGGGGGGGGGGGGGGTTAAAGGTTCCCTTTCAACTTGCTCCACTGCAGTCTTCGGCCTACACTCTGCTCCTCTTTGATTCCCTGGGTTTCAACACTGTCAGTTGCCACCTGGAAGTGTTGTCTACACAGAAAAAACACTAGGTGATGTGTCAGTGGGGTTCAGCACCGCTAGCTGTTCCCCTGCTGTGTAGTCGGCAACATGTCCAGCACAAGCCACGCTGGCACAACAGAACAAAAGCTGCCACCAGTGCAGGCTTTGGCCTACACTCTGCTCCTCTCCTCCTCCTGCTGACCCTGGGCTTAAACACCGCTAGTTTTTGCCCGGAAGTGCTAGCTGCACAGAGAAAAACACCAGCCAATGTGTTAGTGGGGTTCAGCAACGCCAGCTGTTCCCCTGCTGTGTAGCCGGCAACGTGACCTGCAAACGCCACGCAGGCACATGAACTGAAATTAAAGGGAACCTGGCCCCACCCCCCCAGGTGTTTCTATGTATAACAGTCACCTAGTACAGCAGTACTGCTGCATTTGTACAAGCTGGCTGATTTTTTATCCTTGCCCACGTAGAATTAAACACGTAAAATATGTGTCTCATTACAGACCATTACAATGTCCCTGAGGTGTGACTTTCCTTTTTAATGACACGCACCACCCCCCTTTTGTAGCGCTGCCCGTCTTCTGACATCATTGGTTGGCTGCCTGTGCCTGTGCGTCCGCCTTGCCCGACACAACCCCCCTCGTTTCATATATTTTAGGGGGTGATTGATGGGCATGTGGAGTGCATATGTTTGCCTGTCTTAACTCATCTCCTTCCGCCTTCTTCAGACTGTGCGGCCTCATGGCCGCGGCATGCGATAAGGGATCAGATGAGGCCGCCCAGTCTGAAGCAGGTGTAAGGACATGTGTGAGCGGCAAACATATTAACTGCACAAGGGCACGAATCCCAGCCACGCAGTGTGATTTTTTCCAAACACACTGTGGGTCTGGGATTCATGTCCACCGCTAACCACATCGGCCAACATGAAATGAGGTCAGAAGACAGGAAGCGCTCACAGCGCATGGCCAAGGGATAACAAGAGCGCAGACTCCTGTACAGCAAATAACAACGCTCAGGAATCTGCGCCCAGCACCTAGGTGTAAATTTTGACACCTGTGCTGCATCTCCTTAAAAAGACAAGTCACGCCTCCACTACTGTTTGACAGTATAATGGGCTAAATAGTGTACGTGTTTTATTCAGCGTGTACAAGGAGCAAACTAAATAGAGCAACCTTTTACTTGTGCAGCATTAATGCTGCACAAGGTGTGGCTATTGTACCTTGCAACACCTGAGGGGGGGTTAAAGGTTACCTTTGAAATTGGATCAACTAGGCTTCGGCCTACACTCTGCTCCTCTCCTCCTCCTGCTGACCCTGGGCTCTAACGCCGCCAGTTTTTGCCCGGACGTGCTAGGTGCACAGAGAAAAACACCAGCCAATGTGTTAGTGGGGTTCAGCACCGCCAGCTGTTCCCCAGCTGTGTAGCCGGCAACGTGACCTGCAAACGCCACGCAGGCACAACAGAACAAAAGCTGCCACCAGTGCAGGCTTCGGCCTACACTCTGCTCCTCTCCTCCTCCTGCTGACCCTGGGCTCATAACACCGCCAGTTTTAGCCTGGAAGTGCTAGCTGCACAGAGAAAAACACCAGCCAATGTGTTAGTGGGGTTCAGCACCGCCAGCTGTTCCCCAGCTGTGTAGCCGGCAACGTGACCTGCAAACGCCACGCAGGCACAACAGAACAAAAGCTGCCACCAGTGCAGGCTTCGGCCTACACTCTGCTCCTCTCCTCCTCCTGCTGACCCTGGGCTCATAACACCGCCAGTTTTAGCCTGGAAGTGCTAGCTGCACAGAGAAAAACACCAGCCAATGTGTCAGTGGGGTTCAGCACCGCCAGCTGTTCCCCAGCTGTGTAGCCGGCAACGTGCCCTGCAAACGCCATGCAGGCACATGAACTGAAATTGAAGGGAGCCTGCCCCCCACCCCCAGGTGTTTCTATGTATAACAGCCACCTTGTTCAGCAGTACTGCTGCATTTGTACAAGGTGGCTGACTTTTTCTCCTTGCCCACGTGGAACTCAACACGTACAAAATGTGTCTCAATGAGACCATTCCACTGTCCCTGAGGTGTGACTTTCCTTTGTAATGATACGCAGCACCCCCCTTGGTAGCGCTTCCCGTCTTTTGACATCATGGTTAGCTGGCTGCGCCTGTGCATCCGCCCTGCGTGAAACAACGCCCCTCGTTGTCTTATTTATTTTGTCAGCGAGGGTGTGGTTTATGGGCACGAGCAGTGCATATGTTCGCCTGTCGTCACTCATCTCCTTCCGCCTTCTTCAGACTAAGCGGCCTCATGGCCGCGGCATGCGAAAAGGGATCAGCAGAGGCCGCCCAGTCTGAAGCAGGTGTAAGGACGTGTGTGAGCGTCGAAAATATTTACTGCTCAAGGCCACGAATCCCAGAACCGCAGTGTGACTTTATGAAAAGGCACTGTGGGTCTGGGATTTATGGCCATCGTTAACCGCAGCGGCCAACATGAAATGAGGTCATAAGACGGGCAGCGCTAACAGGGCATTGCCAAGGGATAACACAAGAGCGCAGACTCCTGTACAGCAAAAAACAACGCTCAGGAAGCTGCGCCAAGCACAAAGGCGTTATTTGGGACACCTATGCTGCGTCTCCTTAAAAATACAAGTCACGCCTCAACTACAGTTTGACTGTAGAATGGGCTAAATTGTGTACGTGTTGCATTCAGCGTGTGCAAGTAGAAAAATTAATAGAGCAACCTTTTACTTGTGCAGCATTAATGCTGCACAAGGTGTGGCTCTTGTACTTTGTAACACCTGAGGGGGGGGGGTTAAAGGTTACCTTTGAAATTGGTTCAACTAGGCTTCGGCCTACACTCTGCTCCTCTCCTCCTCCTGCTGACCCAGGGCTGTAACAACGCTAGTTTTTGCCCGGAAGTGCTAACTGCACAGAGAAAAACACCAGCCAATGTGTTAGTGGGGTTCAGCACCGCCTGCTGTTCCCCCACTGTGTAGCCGGCAAAGTGTCCTGCAAACGCAACGCAGACACAAAGCTGACTCCAGTGCAGGCTTCGGCCTACACTCTGCTCCCCCTGCTTACCCTTTGCTCCAACACCGCTAGTTGGGGCTGTAGGAAGACAATCTTTGATAGGCAACGCATCCGGGTTCCAGCACCGCCAGCTGGTTCTCGGCAGTGTTTTTGTCACAGGTACTCCCTCGTGCCAAACCTGGTTTCAGCACCGTCAGCTGTTTCCGGGTTGTGTCAAGCTCACTGAGACGCCTATGCTTGCCCCGTCGTGGTGCGGTCGGGTTAGCCAACTCCAGGGTGCCTCCAGTTTAGGAGCTTCCTATGTGGGCTGCGTGAACTGGTAGTCAAGACTGGTTCTGTAGTGCCAGTAGGCCCAGCTCCCCCTGTAGGACTGTTGGGGTTCGGTAACTGCGGCTGCCTCGCGGCCTAGCTGTTCTCTCCTCTCCTGTGGGCCTTGGGGTCCACCACCTGGTTCCAGCACCGTCAGCTGGTTCCGGGCCGAGCCTTTGGCTTAGGTGCCTCCTCCTAGGTATCCGAGTTCCGCCAACGTCAGGCGGTCCTTGGTAGTGCTTTTAAGCGCGGGCACCTACAGCTTAGTAACCGGGTTCCAGCACCGTCAGCTGGTCCTCGGTCGTGCCATTGGCTCTTGCACACTGGGGCAACGCATCTGGGTTCCAGCACCGCCAGCTGGTTCTCGGCAGTGTTTTTGTCACAGGTACTCCCTCGTGCCAAACCTGGTTTCAGCACCGTCAGCTGTTTCCAGGTTGTGTCAAGCTCACTGAGACGCCTATGCTTGCCCCGTCGTGGTGCTGTCGGGTTAGCCAACTCCAGGGTGCCTCCAGTTTAGGAGCTTCCTATGTGGGCTGCGTGAACTGGTAGTCAAGGCTGGTTCTGTAGTGCCAGTAGGCCCAGCTCCCCCTGTAGGACTGTTGGGGTTCGGTAACTGCGGCTGCCTCGCGGCCTAGCTGTTCTCTCCTGTGGGCCTTCGGGTCCACCACCTGGTTCCAGCACCGTCAGCTGGTTCTCGGCAGTGTCTTTTGCTCTTGTACCTTCTGCTCCCCATCCTAGTTCCAGTACCGTCAGCTGGTTCCGGGCAGAGCCTTTGGCTTAGGTGCCTCCTTCTGGGTATCCAAGTTCCACCAACGTCAGGTGGTCCTTGGTAGTGCTTTCAGGCATGGGTACCTCCTGCTTAGTAACCGGGTTCCAGTAACGTCAGCTGGTCCTCAGTAGTTCCATTGGCTCTTGGACCTTCGGCTACCCATCCGGGTTCCAGTACCGTCAGCTGGTTCTCGGCAGTGTCTTTTGCTCTTGTACCTTCTGCTCCCCATCCTGGTTCCAGTACCGTCAGCTGGTTCCGGGCAGAGCCTTTGGCTTAGGTGCATCCTTCTGGGTATCCGAGTTCCGCCAACGTCAGGCGGTCCTTGGTAGTGCTTTTTAGCACGGGTACTTCCTGCTTAGTAACCGGGTTCCAGTAACGTCAGCTGGTCCTCGGTAGTTCCATAGGCTCTTGAACCTTCGGGTAGCCATCCGAGTTCCAGTTCCATCATCTGGTTCTTGGCATTTTCTCAGCCTTCTTGTACCTTCTGCTACATTTCCAAGTTGAAGATCCTAAAGTCGACGACCCGGAAGACCACCCCGATGACGACGACGACAACCCGGAAGACCACCCCGATGACGACGACGACGGCGGAGACGACGACGGCGGAGACGACGACGGCGGAGATGACGACACTGGAGACGACGACATGGAAGACCGAGAAGCAGAAGAACAAGAGGCTGCAGAACAAAGAGCAGAAGAACATTAAGCATAACACTTAATATCAGAGCAAAATATATTATCTCAATTATATGCAGAAGAAGACTAAGCAGTGTATGGGGGTGAGTCCGTTCCTCCTCGTGGTGCCCCTGGATAAAGCCTGATGCTGCAGGCCAAACTGAACGCGGACAAATGTAACTTTTGTGACTGGCAGAACGGAAGGTGTAATCTTCCAACTTTTATAGATAACAACTACGGGAATGCCTGTCACAAATGAGAATATGATGAAGAAGTAGAATAGGAAGAATAATTCAGTTGAATAAAATGAATATGTAGAATAGGAAGAATAATAATAGTTGAATAAAATGAATATGAAGAATGTAATAAAAAAAAAAAAAGGTAAAGGATGAAGAAGAAGATGAATAAGGTGAAGAAGAAGTTGATGTCAAAGATGCTGATGATGATGAAGATGAAAGTGTGGGAAAAGTAAAAAAAAAAAGAAGGGGAAGGGCGTGGAATAGTGAAACATCAATATCTGACAAAATAAAAAAAATATTTACATAGTCAATATCTTTGTCACTCCGCACGTCTTTAAAAAAAAAAAAAAAAAACATGCTATTCTATTTGATTGGGCTAAACCTCTATGACTTTAATGTCTCCACCACCTCCCCAAATACATCCTGCATTATTCTTAGTTGTTTTCCTTCATGTAGAATGAACCTACAAGGAAAGAAAGGGTTTATTTTAATTCCGATATTTTGGTCCCATTGACTTGCATTGGGATCGGGTATCGGTATCGGCGATATCCAATATTTTTTGAATATCGGCCGATCCTATCCGATACCGATACTTTCCGATATCGGAAGGTATCGCTCAACACTAGTCACTGTATATCACTTGAATCATAGATTTCTATTCACAGACTGAGACTATCATTCCCCTTTTTTATTCTGGTACATCAGCATTGAAGTAGCAGACCAAAATTATGTCTTTTTCTACACAGTGTAGGAATAAAATAACATTCCGTGGCCAGGCCCTATGTTTAATACTGCCTGTGATAGCTTCTCCCCATTGGTTGTGTTAAACCATATGATCGGAATGCTGTTGGGCATTATGCACAGCATCTGTGAAATGAGTGTGCAGCATGTGTGAAATGGCGCTGGTCATTTCTTATTAGTTGATCCTTGCAAATCAAATCACAGATGATTCAAATTTGTGTGGAAACACAGATTTCAGGAAATTCAGCTAAAATGTTATTCTTTTTGGATGAATTTGCTCACCACTGGGGCTAAATGTTAACCTCTTATAATACTCAGAATCCCTTAACCCCTTCCCGACCCATGAAAGTCGGTGCCAATCCGACCCATGACGCCTATGTGGCGTCATGGAAAGATCGCGTCCCTGCAGATCGGGTGAAAGGGTTAACTCCCATTTCACCCGATCTGCAGGGACAGGGGGAGTGGTAGTTTAGCCCAGGGGGGGTGGCTTCAACCCCGGTGGCTACGATCGCTCTGATTGGCTGTTGAAAGTGAAACTGCCAATCAGAGTGATTTGTAATACTTCACCTATTATAACTGGTGAAATATTACAATCCAGCCATGGCCGATGCTGCAATATCATCGTCCATGGCTGGAAACACTAATGTGCCCCCACCCCACCCCACCGATTGCCCCCCCAGCCCCCCGATCTGTCCGGTACACTGCTCCGGCTCCCCTCCGTCCTGTGCTCCGCTCCCCCCGTGCTCTTGTCCGCTCCCCCCATGCTCCAATCACCCTCCCCCGTGCTCCAACCCCCCCTGCAGTCTGATCCACCCCCCCTGCAGTCCGATCCACCCCCCCTGCAGTCCGATCCACCCCCGATGCTCCAATGCACCCCCCCGTGCTCCGTTCCACCCCTCCCGTGCTCCGATCCACCCCCCCATGCTCCGATCCCCCCCCCCCGTGCTCCCCCCCACCCCATCATACTTACCGATCCTGCCGGGGTCCGTCCGTCTTCTCCCTGGGCGCCGCCATCTTCCAAAATGGCGGGTGCATGCGCAGTGCGCCCGCCGAATCTGCCGTCCGGCAGATTCGTTCCAAAGTGCATTTTGATCACTGAGATAGATTATATCTCAGTGATCAAAATAAAAAAAATAATAAATGACCCCCCCCCTATGTCACCCCCATAGGTAGGGACAATAAAAAACTAAAGAATTTTTTTTTCCACTAATGTTAGAATAGGGTTAGGGGTAGGGTTAGGGTTAGGGGTAGGGTTAGGGGTAGGGTTAGGGTTAGGGCTAGGGTTAGGGGTAGAGTTAGGGGTAGGGTTAGGGGTAGGGTTAGGGCTAGGGTTAGGGTTTTGGTATGTGCACACGTATTCTGGTCCTCTGCGGATTTTTCCGCTGCGGATTTGATAAATCTGCAGTGCTAAACCGCTGCGGATTTATGGCGGATTTACCGCGTTTTTTCTGCGCATTTCACTGCGGTTTTACAACTGCGATTTTCTATTTGAGCAGTTGTAAAACCGCTGCGGAATCCGCAGAAAGAAGTGACATGCTGCGGAATGTAAACCGCTGCGTTTCCGTGCAGTTTTTCTGCAGCATGTGTACAGCGATTTTTGTTTCCCATAGGTTTACATTGAACTGTAAACTCATGGGAAACTGCTGCAAATCCGCCCCGTTTTCCGCAGCGTGTGCACATACCTTTAGAATTAGGCTATGTGCACACGGTGCGGATTTGGCTGCAGATCCGCAGCGGATTGGCCGCTGCGGATTCGCAGCAGTGTTCCATCAGGTTTACAGTACCATGGAAAACCAAATCCACTGTGCCCATGGTGCGGAAAATACCGCGCGGAAACGCTGCGTTGTATTTTCCGCAGCATGTCAATTCTTTGTGCGGATTCCGCAGCGTTTTACACCTGTTCCTCAATAGGAATCCGCAGGTGAAATCCGCACAAAAAACACTGGAAATCTGCGGAAAATCCGCAGGTAAAACGCAGTGCCTTTTACCCGCGGATTTTTCAAAAATGATGCTGAAAAATCTCACACGAATCCACAACGTGGGCACATAGCCTTAGGGTTAGGGTTGGAATTAGGGTTGTGGTTAGGGTTGTGATTAGGGTTATGGCTACAGTTGGGATTAGAGTTAGGGGTGTGGGGGGGTTAGTGTTGGAGGTAGAATTGAGGGGTTTCCACTGTTTAGGCACATCAGGGGTCTCCAAACGCAACATGGCGCCACCATTGATTCCAGCCAATCTCGTATTCAAAAAGTCAAATGGTGCTCCCTCAATTCCGAACCCCGACAGTGGTTTACCCCCACATATGGAGTACCAGCATACTCAGGATAAACTGCGCAACAATTACTGGGGTCCAATTTCTCCTGTTACCCTTGTGAAAATAAAAAAATGCTTGCTAAAACATCATTTTTGAGGAAAGAAAAATGATTTTTTATTTTCACGGCTCTGCGTTGTAAACGTCTGTGAAGCACTTGGGGGTTCAAAGTGCTCACCACATATCTAGATAAGTTCCTTGGGGGGTCTAGTTTCTAAAATGGGGTCACTTGTGGGGGGTTTCTACTGTTTAGGCACACCAGGGGCTCTGCAAACGCAATGTGACGCCCGCAGACCATTTCATCAAAGTCTGCATTTCAAAAGTCACTACTTCCCTTCTGAGCCCCGACGTGTGCCCAAACAGTGGTCTACCTCCACACATGGGGTATCACTGTACTCAGGAGAAACTGGACAACAAATATTGGGGTCAAATTTCTCCTGTTACCCTTGGGAAAATTAAAAAATTCTGGGCTAAATAATTATTTTTGAGGAAAGAAAACGTATTTATTATTTTTACGGCTCTGCATTATAAACTTTTGTGAAGCACTTGGGGGTTCAAAGTGCTCACCATACATCTAGATAAGTTCCTTTCGGGGTCTAGTTTCCAAAATGGGGTCACTTGTGGGGGGTTTCTACTGTTAAGCCACATCAGGGGCTCTGCAAACGCAACGTGTCGCCCACAGAGCATTCCATCAAAGTCTGCATTTCAAAATGTCACTACTTCACTTCCGAGCCCCGGCATGTGCCCAAACAGTGGTTTACCCCCACATATGGGGTATCAGCATACTCAGGAGAAACTGGACAACAACTTTTGGGGTCAAACTTCTCCTGTTACCCTTGGGAAAATAAAAAATTGCAGGCTAAAAGATCATTTTTGAGAAAATAATTTTTTTTTATTTTCATGGCTCTGCGTTATAAACTTCTGTGAAGCACTTGGGGGTTCAAAGTCCTCACCACATATCTAGATTAGTTCCTTTGGGGGTCTAGTTTCCAAAATGGGGTCATTTCTGGAGGATATCCAATGTTTAGGCACACAGGGGCTCTCCAAACGTGACATGGTGTCCGCTAATGATTGGAGCTAATTTTCCATTTAAAAAGCCAAATGGCGTGCCTTCCCTTCCGAGCCCTGCCGTGCGCCCAAACAGTGGTTTACCCCCACATATGGGGTATCAGCGTACTCAGGACAAACTGGACAACAACATTTGGGGTCCAATTTCTCCTATTACCCTTGGCAAAATAGGAAATTCCAGGCTAAAATATCATTTTTGAGGAAAGAAAAATTATTTTTTATTTTCATGGCTCTGCGTTATAAACTTCTGTGAAGCACCTGGGGGTTTAAAGTGCTCAATATGCATCTAGATAAGTTCCTTGGGGGGTCTAGTTTCCAAAATGGGGTCACTTGTGGGGAAGCTCCAATGTTTAGGCACACAGGGGCTCTCCAAACGCGACATGGTGTCCGCTAACAATTGGAGCTAATTTTCCATTCAAAAAGTCAAATGGCGCGCCTTCTCTTCCGAGCCCTGCCGAGTGCCCAAACAGTGGTTTACCCCCACATATGAGGTATCGTCGTACTCGGGAGAAATTGCCCAACAAATTTTATGATCCATTTTATCCTATTGCCCATGTGAAAATGAAAAAATTGAGGCGAAAATAATTTTTTTGTGAAAAAAAAGTACTTTTTCATTTTTACAGATCAATTTGTGAAGCACCTGAGGGTTTAAAGTGCTCACTAGGCATCTAGATAAGATCCTTGGGGGGTCTAGTTTCCAAAATGGGGTCACTTGTGGGGGAGCGCCAATGTTTAGGCACACAGGGTCTCTCCAAACGCGACATGGTGTCCGCTAACGATGGAGATAATTTTTCATTCAAAAAGTCAAATGGCGCTCCTTCCCTTCCGAGCCTTACCATGTGCCCAAACAGTGGTTTACCCCCACATCTGAGGTATTGGTGTACTCAGGAGAAATTTCCCAACAAATCTTAGGATCCATTTTATCCTGTTGCCCATGTGAAAATAAAATAATTGAGGCTAAAAGAATTTTTTTGTGAAAAAAAAGTACTTTTTCATTTTTACGGATCAATTTGTGAAGCACCTGGGGGTTCAAAGTACTCACTATGCATCTAGATAAGTTCCTTGGGGCGTCTAGTTTCCAAAATGGGGTCACTTGTGGGGGAGCTCCAATTTTTAGGCACACAGGGGATCTCCAAACGTGACATGGTGTCCGCTAAAGAGTGGAGCCAATTTTTCATTCAAAAAGTCAAATGGCGCTCCTTCCCTTCCAAGCCCTACCGTGCGCCCAAACAGTGGTTTACCCCCACATATGAGGTATCAGCGTACTCAAGGCAAATTGGACAACAACTTTCGTGGTTCAGTTTCTCCTTTTACCATTGGGAAAATAAAAAAATTGTTGCTAAAAGATAATTTTTGTGACTAAAAAGTTAAATGTTCATTTTTTCCTTCCATGTTGCTTCTGCTGCTGTGAAGCACCTGAAGGGTTAATAAACTTCTTGAATGTGGTTTTGAGTACCTTGAGGGGTACAGTTTTTAGAATGGTGTCACTTTTGGGTATTTTCAGCCATATAGACCCCTCAAACTGACTTCAAATGTGAGGTGGTCCCTAAAAAAAATGGTTTTGTAAATTTCGTTGTAAAAATGACAAATCGCTGGTCAAATTTTAACCCTTATAACTTCCTAGCAAAAAAAAATTTTGTTTCCAAAATTGTGCTGATGTAAAGTATACATGTGGGAAATGTTATTTATTAACTATTTTGTGTCACATAACTCTCTGGTTTAACAGAATACAAATTAAAAATGTGAAAATTGCGAAATTTTCAAAATTTTCGCCAAATTTCCATTTTTATCACAAATAAACGCAGAATTTATTGACCTAAATTTACCACTAACATGAAGCCCAATATGTCGCGAAAAAACAATCTCAGAACCGCTAGGATCCGTTGAAGCGTTCCTGAGTTATTACCTCATAAAGGGACACTGGTCAGAATTGCAAAAAACGGCAAGTTCTTTAAGGTCAAAATAGGCTGGGTCATGAAGGGGTTAATTGGCAAAAAGCCTCCTTCACTTATATCACAAAGGGCTATATCGCCACATTGATGCTTTTGCCAATCTATTTAATAGTCAGTCCCTTCAGTTGTCTCAACTTACAGATAGTTTGTCTTTGTTCACACATTAGGTTGTTCCATTTGATCCCAAAGGGAATCTTAAGGAAGTATTCAGAAACCAGCTTATAACATTTATAAATGATATAAAGAGATATAATGGAGGACATTTCTAAGATATGGGTTTGAATAGCTCCAATTCCTTACCTCCACAACCCATATTATACTGTGCATCACTGATTGTAGTAGCTGCTCAGTCTATAGGTCTTTTTGTAAACTGGGTCTCTCAGGCAACTTCTTTAACCCCTTAGTGACAGAGCCAATTTGGTACTTAATGACCGAGTCAATTTTTACAATTCTGACCACTGTCCCTTTATGAGGTTATAACTCTGGAACGCTTTAACGGATCCCACTGATTCTGAGATTGTTTTTGCTTCATGTTAGTGGTAACATTTCTTCGAAATTACTTGCAATTATTTATGAAAACAGAAATATGGCGAAAATTTTTAAAATTTTGCAATTTTCAAACTTTGTATTTTTATGCCCTTAAATCAGAGAGATATGTCACAAAAATAGTTAATAAATAACATTTCCCACATGTCTACTTTACATCAGCACAATTTTGGAAACAAAATTTTTTCTTGTTAGGGAGTTATAAGGGTTAAAAGTTGACCAGCAATTTCTCATTTTTACAACATCATCTTTTTTTAGGGACCACATCACATTTGAAGTCATTTTGAGGGGTCTACATGATAGAAAATAACCAAGTGTGACACCATTCTAAAAACTGCACAACTCAAGGTTCTCAAAACCACATTCAAGACGTTTATTAACCCTTTACGTGCTTCACAGGAGCTGAAACAATGTGAAAGGAAAAAATGAGCATTTAACTTTTTTTTGCAAACATTTTACTTCAGAACCATTTTTTTTTCTTTTCACAAGTGTAAAACAGAAATTAAACCATAAATTTCGTTGTGCAATTTCTCCTGAATATGCCGATACCACATATGTGGGGGTAAACCACTGTTTCGGCGCACCGCAGAGCTTGGAAGTGAAGGAGCGCCGTTTGACTTTTTCAATGCAGAATTGGCTGGAATTGAGATTGGTTGCCATGTCACGTTTAGAGAGCCCCTGATGTGCCTAAACAATGGAAACCCCCCATATGTGACACCATTTTAGAAACTAGACCCTTATGGAACTTATCTAGATGTGTGGTGAGCACTTTGAGCCCCCAAGTGCTTCACAGAAGTTTATAACATAGAGCCGTGAAAATAAAATATCGCATTTGTTTACACAAAAATGATCTTTTCGCCCACAAATTCTTATTTTCACAGGGGGAACAGGAGAAATTAGACCACAAAAGTTGTTGTGCAATTTCTCCTGAGTATGTCAATACCCCATACGTGGGGGTAAACCACTGTTTGGGCGCACCGCAGAGCTTGGAAGAGAAGGAGTGCCGTTTTACTTTTTCAATGTAGAATTGGCTGGAATTGAGATCGGACACCATGTTGAGTTTGGAGAGCCCCTGATGTGCCTAAGCAGTGGAAACCCCCCACAAGTGACACCATTTTGGAAAGTAGACCCCTTAAGGAACTTATCTAGATGTGTGGTGAGCACTTTAAACCCCCTGGTGCTTCACAGAAGTTTATAACGTAGAGGCGTGAAAATAAAAAAGAGCATTTTTTCTACAAAAATGATCTTTTTGCCCCCAAATTTTTATTTTCACATGGGTAAAAGGAGAAATTAGACCACAAAAGCTGTTTTGCAATTTCTCCTGAGTACGTCAATACCCCATATGTGTATGTGGGTGAGAACTGTGAATGCCCAAGTGCTTCACAGAAGTTTAGAATGTAGAGTCGTGAAAATAAAAAATATTTTTTTTTCCACAAAAAAGATTTTGTAGCCCCCAAGTTTTTATTTTCACAAGGGTAACAGGAGAAATTGGACCACTAAAGTTGTTGTCCAATTTATCCCGAATACGCTGATGCCCCATATGTGGGGGTAAACCACTGTTTGGGCGCACGGCAGAGCTCGGAAGGGAAGGAGCGTCGTTTTGGAATGCAGACTTTGATAGAATGGTCTGTGGGCGTTATGTTGCGTTTGCAGAGCCCCTGATGTACCTAAACAGTAGAAACCCCCCACATGTGACCTCATTTTGGAAACTAGACCCCCCATGGAACTTATATAGATGTGTGGTGAGAACTTTGAATGCCTAAGTGCTTCACAGAAGTTTAGAATGCAGAGTCGTGAAAATAAGAAATATATATTTTTTCCACAAAAAAGATTTTGTAGTCCCCAAGTTTTTATTTTTACAAGGGTAACAAGAGAAATTGGACCACTAATGTTGTTGTCCAATTTATCCCGAGTACGATGATGCCCCATATGTGGGGGTAACCCACTGTTTGGGCGCACGGCAGAGCTCAGAAGGGAGGGAGCACCATTTGACTTTTTGAGCGCAAAATTGGCTGTCGTGTTTGGAGACCCCCTGATGTACCTAAACAGTGGAAACCCCCCAATTCTAACTCCAACCCTAACATCAACATACCCCTAACCCTAATTCCAACCCGATCCATAATCCTAATCACAACCCTAATGATAATCACAACCCTAACCCCAAAACAACCCTAATGTCAACCCTAACCATAACCCTAATCAAAACCCTAAATCCAACACACCCCTAATCCTAATTTCAACCCTTACCTCAATCCTTACCCTAATCCCAACCCTAACTTTAACCCTAATCCCAAACCTAACCCTAATCCCAAGCACAACCCTTATGCCAACCCTAACCCTAATACCAACCCTAATCCAAACCCTAACCCTAATCCCAACTCTAACCCTAACTTTAGCCGCAACCCTAGCCCTAACTTTAGCCCCAACCCTAGCCCTAACCCTAAATTTAGCCCCAACCCTAACCCTAGCCCTAACTTTAGCTGCAGCCCTAACCCTAGCCCTAACTTTAGCCCCAACCCTAGCCCTAGCCCTAAGGCTACTTTCACACTTGCGTCATTTGGCATCCATCGCAATCCGTCATTTTGGACAAAAAACGGATCATGCAAATGTGCCCGCAGGATGCGTTTTTTGCCCATAGACTTGTATTGCCGACGGATCGCGACGGATGGCCACACGTCGCGTCCGTCGTGCACTGGATCAGTTGTGTTTTGGCGGACCGTCGGCACAAAAAAGCGTTCAATATAACGATTTTTTTGTACGTCGCAACCGCCATTTCCGACCGCACATGCGTGGCTGTAACTCCGCCCCCTCCTCCCCATGACATAGACTGGGCAGCGGATGCGTTGAAAAACTGCATCCGCTGCCCACGTTGTGCACAAATTTGACGCAAGGGTGAAAGAAGCCTATCCCTAAATTTAGCCCCAACCCTAACCCTAAATTTAGCCCCAACCCTAACCCTAAATTTAGCCCCAAACCTAACCCTAAATTTAGCCCCAACCCTAACCCTAACCCTAAATTTAGCCCCAACCCTAACCCTAGCCCTAATTTTAGCCCAACTGCTCTTCTCCTGCTGGCCGGCAGATGGCGACAGATGGTGGGCACACTGCGCATGCACCCGCCATTTTCTTTCCAGATGAAGACGCCGGAGGGCAGGAGAGGACGCAGGAGGACCCAGGGACACCGGTAAGTATAATAGTGTCCCTGAATCCCCCTATTTCTCTGTCCTCTGATGTGCGATCACATCAGAGGACAGAGAATTACACATCGCTTTTTTTTTTTTTGCGATCGCCGGTAAACAGTTAACTACCGGCGATCGCAAAACACCTCCTGGTGCCAGCCGGCGGGCGCACTGCGCATGCGCCCACCATTTTTTTGCCGGAAAAAGATGGCGGCGCCCATCGGGAGCCACGAGGAGCACCGAGGGAGACAGGTGAGTATCGCGGGGCTATCTGGGACCCCATTTCTCTGTCCTCTGATGTGCAATCACATCAGAGGACAGAGAAATGAAAAGGGAAATCACGTTTTTTTGTGTGATCGCCAGTAAATGGTTAATTACCGGCAATTGCAACTCGGGGGTTGGTAAAAAAAAAACCCCCGAATCATATTCTCTGGGGTTTCGGCTACCCCCAGCAACCGAGACCCCAGAGAAAATCCGACTCTGGGGGGCGCTATTCACTTTTTCCACAGCGCTGTGGTTTAAGTACCCTTAACTGCCACCGTTAAAAGGCGTATCGGCGGTCGTTAAGGGGTTAAAACCAACTTCAGTGCAAACATATTAAGATCTTTTATGGCTATTAATGGATCAGAAGAAGAGGTGGGAGATAATGTGAACCTTAGGCTGAGAACTTCCTCCTGAACAGGTGTTAATATAACATTTGAAAAGAAGTATGGTCCCATACCAGGATTTGGAATTTGCGTTTTTCCATCCTCATTTCTCTGGTGATTACTTCCATTACCATTTCTTTAATGTATATGTATGATCTCATTTGGATTATTCCAAATTATTTCCATGCAAGGAAATGCTGTACATCACGTTAGAATTTTATAGATTTGAGATCTTGTTTTTCTTTTTCCCGTATCTGGAACTACATCTCAACATATGTTTTAAATAGTTTTATGGTATTCCGAGAAATTTCTGCAGTGAGTTTATTCTGAATTATAATTATCTCTGTTTCTAGGTCATCAAAACTTTTTTTAAATTTAAGCCAGTCAAAAGTTCAATTAAAGACCTCTAACATAAATTCCAAGCTACCTCCCATCTTGTATTAAAAATTAATCTTTTATTGGAGAACATAGAAGCTTCTTAGAATTAACTTTTTTTGCTAAGTAGTTTTCCAAGAAGACCAAATCTTCAGCTTTTTCTTTATTATCAATTTCAATGAATTTTTCGTATCATTGTATTAAGGATCACCAAACATGCGGCTTGCGAATTTTTTCAAATATTGTGATCAAATCATCAAGACAACCTGAAGCTTGTTAAAGGATGATTTATAGTAGTGCTTGGAAGCTTGAGGGCACTGCAGAATTTTCCTTGTTTCAGCATAAATTTGACCTAAAACTGCATCAGATTTTTACACAAGTTGCAAGAGTTGATAAGGAAGCCCAAATCAAGTAACAAATATTAGACTTTGTAATTTTACTTTAATTAAGGAAAATTATACAATATCTCATTAGTTAATGGCAATAGTAAGGGAACCCTTGCTTTCACTATCTGGTGTGACCCCTTTTGCAACAATAACTGCATCTAATAATTTACATTAATTGTTGATTAGTCCTTCACATGGCTTGGAGGAATTTTAATTGATTCCTCCCTACAAAACAGCTTCAACTCTTTTATTTTGGTGGGCTTTGTCCAACAAACTGCTCACTTCTGTTCCTTCCACAACATTGCTGTTTGATTAAAGCCAGGACTTTGACTTGGACATTCCAAAACTTCAACTTCTTTCTTCTTTAACCATTCTTTTGCAGGACAACTTGTTTGCTTTTGGTCGTTGCATTGCTTCTTCACGAATGTTCTCTTGAAATTGTACTCATAGATAGATATCACAACATTTTCCATTAGAATTTACTGACAAAATTCAGAATTCATTTTTACATCAATGATGGTTGGCAACAACAATAAAATCACGTCCATGACACTTCCAACATTGTTTTTCTCAAATGGTACAAAGTTTCTATGCTGAGTGCAGTGTTTTTGTTTCTCCAAACATAATAATAATTTAAAAAATCTCTTTTTTTACTCTCATCTGTCAATAAAACATTGTTCCGGTAGCCTTCTGTCTGTGTGGACCAACTGCGCTACTGGCTGGACTTACCCTGCAAGGGAGCAATTAAGTGACTACCTGGTCTTCATTAGAGCCTCTGATGGTGAGGATATGCTTGGGCCATTAGGGTAGTCATGGGTTGCCTCTCCAGGGCAGTCCCTGGACCTGCAGCAGCTGACCAACAGTTCAAAGGAGCAAAGCTCAGGCAAGGTGTGAAGGGAACAGCTGCTTAACCCTCCGTCACATACAACTGATCTGACAGGCGCTTCTCTTTTACTTTCATTTCTCCTTCCTCACCAGATTGTGAGGAAACCCCCTCCCTCCAGGTAGTCTCCTGTCTCTTGAAGGTCTGTGAAACCTGATATCACAGTTGGATTTCAGAGCTTCAGGGGAGAGGATATAGCTGCACAGATCTCTCAGGCTCATTGTATGTGAATACGTCACATTCAGTAAGGTTGGTATTTTATGTTTTTATTCATCACAATAGTTTATTTAGCTTGTTTTATGAATGTATAGCACAAAATGTGAGGATATTTCATAGAAATAAGGGAGATTTTATAAAAGAAAGTGTGCTGCTCAGGCATATACAGTAGTTCCCTAACATATTCCTTCTCTTGCTTCAGATTATCTGCTGAAATGGAGAGGAAAATGTACAATTTATCCAAACAACTTGATGTTGAGGAAGTAACAAACATGCTGTTAGATGATAGAGACCTCACACTGAATGAGGATTTAGGAGAGGAAAGTGAGATTGATTCTCATGATGAGGTGGAAGAATGTGTCCTGGATTCTGAAACAGAGCAAGATGGTGACAGTGGTGAGGATGAAGAAGTTGGATCATATTATATTGGAAAAGATAAAAATACTAAATGGAACAAGAAGCCATTCCAGAAAAAACGTACTTCTTCTATCAACACTTCATGATGATGCTGCCATCGATCCTGGGACTGGGGCAGAAAAAAACCCGGAGATAATTACATTTTACAATGCCACCAAAGGGGGTGTGGATACAGCAGATCAGATGTGCTCCACTTTCAATGTCAGCAGAAACATCAAACGCTGGCCAATGGTCATATTTTTTGCTATGTTGAGTTTGGGTGGTATAAATTCACAAGTAATTTATCTTGAAAACAAGCTTGAACCACTCCGTAGACGATTGTATCTGAAAAAATTGGCCCATGAACTAGTACTTGGAGAGCTACGCAGGAGAAGCGTGAAAACAATCGGTATCCCCTCTCGCCTTCAAGTTCAGCTCAAAAGGTTCCGCCCAGAAGATGATGGTGAAAAGTCACCATTTGCACCACCTCACAAAAGAAGGAGATGCACCACCTGCCAAACGGAAAGCGGAACCAGAAGGCTTTCAAATTATGAATGTCTCAAATGTCATAAAGCAATTTGCCTGACACATGCAAAAATGGTGTGTAATTCTTGCTATTTGCTCTGCAAGTGTGACTTTTCTGGGGAAACCTCAGCATCTACTTCTGATTGAATATGTTTTTAATAGTACTTAAGGTACCTTAAAATTAAGTTTGTGTTCAAAAATTTTCTTTGTACATTTTTTTGAGAGAGTCGAACTGGGGACTATTTGGCGGGAGTTTTGAAAAGTTTGTATTACATAGTTATTAGTTTTATGTTAAGTAAATGTTTTTTTTTGCAACTGATTATGTGTAGTCTCTTTTATTACATCCCTATGAAGGTCACTGATCACTTTTAGAGCACTGAAATTGCAAACATTAGATATTATAGGTATTTTTCCAGCAGGCGCCTGACAGGCACATTATATGTGAACTCGTTAGTCCGAATATTGTATGTGACGGAGGGTTAATATATCCACAGCTGGCAGAGATAGGTCAAGGAAACAAAACTCTATAGGACACAGTAGTTTGAATTTTCTGCATAGTATGGCTGTGCCCCCCTATAGCCAGGGGAAACCTTTCCAGCAGCAGGATGTAGCAGTGCTGTAGCAGCTCAGCAAGATTGCTTGACAAGGGGAGGAACAGAACGGTGCAGGCAGTGAGTAGGATGGCGGTTACAGACTGTGAGAGTCACTGGCATGACTATACCCCCCTTACACCATTTTCCTTTTTGGCCAGAACAGTGGAGAAAATTCTCAAGAATGGTAGAAGCACAGATGTTCTCACCAGGCTCCCAGGGTCTCACCTCAGGACCAAAGCCCTTCCGATTGACAAAATGTATGGTCTTCCCCTGAAGCTAGATATTCATCAACTTGCAAAGAACTCTCCAAAATTACAATGTGAACTGGGCTTAATGATCAGAAAATGTGGAGAGGACAAGCATGGAGATGAAATATATGCAGAAAGAACTGTGTGGCAAGCTTGAGAGTGGAGAGAGTGTTTCTGGTGCACAGTGGACAGGCGGTTACAAATTCCCAAACATCCTTGGCCTGTGAGGGCCACCAGAAGTGAGCAATCAGCTCAGTAGATTTACGTATGCCCACATAGCCGTCCAGCTTGCATTTGTGTCCAATGGACAGAATTCTCCTACTCTTAGCAGCACTGATGGACATGATGTTCTTTGCCTCCACAGTACATGCACTCATTCTTCAAGTATATAAGGGAGGATGGTAGATCTCTGCCTATTCATCCTTAATAAAACTAGACATACCCTGCCAGAAGGGCGCCACCAGAGCTTCTTCTTCTTTCCAAGCCAGGTCTGCTGCTGGGGTATGGAACCATAAAGCATCTTGAGCCACTGTGACTGCACCTTGTGGCACCCCAGGAGTCTGGTTACCACAGTGGCATTGCCTCCCTCACAGGGGTGATGTCATGCCTGGAAGCAAGGAGGAGTCCCCTTACCAGGTAACATCAGCATACAACACCCTTCCTGACTCCAGACCAGAAGGGGGAGCTCTAACACCCAGTTTCAGGGGAGCTTCCCTAAAAGTTCTGGCCTGGAGGTGGGGGTAGTCAGTGAGTAGTTAGTCTGAGTCTGAGAGGAGAGAAGTTGAGGAGAACCTGAGGAGTGAAGCTGTATCCAAGCTCACCCCAGAACCTAGCGCTGACAAAAAAGGATGTCAGAGTTCTTGGCTGTGTGGGTACTGTATGCCCCAACAGCTGAATCTGGAGGGCAGGGAACTGCAAGCTCCCTGGCCACACCAAAGACCCGGGGGCACCACAGCAGACCAAGAGCCTGGGGCTGCCAGTGAAAAGGCAGTGCTCGTGATAGGCTCACACTGTCTGCCATACAGGTTAGAAGCAACAAACTGTAGTCCCCACTGGGTTTCTCAAGTAACCCTGAAAAATCCTTTGACTTGATCACCCAAGGCCTTTTAACCTCTTAGTGAATGGGCAAAATTTTTGAAATCTGACCAGTGTCACTTTATGTGGCAATAACTCTGGAACGCTTCAACAGATCCCATTGATTTTGAGTTTGTTTTTTTCGTGACACATTGCACTTCATGATAATGGTAAATTTATGTTGATATTTTCTGCATTTATTTATAAAAAAATTTAGAAATTTTACAAAAATAAAAAAAAAATTGCAATTTTCAAACTGAATGATTAACACTTTAATCCAGATAGTGTTAGGACTGGCAGAACGCACCGAGTAAAAGGTGAGACGTTATTAGGTGCGTTCGCAGTCCGGGGTCCACCGTGCAGGTGAGAACCTGCTGCTAGCAAATGGCAGCGCTATATGGCGGTGGAAGCGAACCCTGTTAAGTCACAGGGCCACGGTACCACACACAAGAGCGCAAGCAAGGAGTCACCGAGCTCAGTCCAAAGACTTGGGATCTGAGTCCGTCTAGACTACTTGCGCTCGACACCGCTACTAGGGTGTCAGTGTAACCAAAATAGTAACTAAAAATGCACAAGAGTGCGTGCGGTGCTGCACTGGCGGACGCCACTAACCACCCAGGCTTGGGTCAGGAAAGCGCTGTGAAAGCGCACGGCGCCGCACTGGCGGTAACAGCAATTAGACGCTGTATGGTGTGTTACGTGCTGATGGCTAAGTCGGGTGCTAGATAGCAATCATCCACCTTCTGCAAGCAGTCATCCAATAGGGAGGGGATTTTTAAAGAACGACTTTCACTCACAACAAACAGGTTTACAAATGTACACTAGCACATGGCCGTGCGGTCATGCGAACCTTATATAGCTGCAGCATGTACAGGACCTTCCCAGAAGGACCAATGGGAGGCTGCCACAGAAGTTGAGCACCTTCAGGACCTTCCTGGAAGACCAATGGGATCTGCTGCAGTATCTGAGCACATGACCTTCGATCTCCAACGAGAGATCTTGCCCTGTGCATGCTCAGAAGAGGAAAAGCAGGACTTCGTCCCAAAAGCACCTGCTCGCCGCTGCCCAGCACTGGCTTCCAGGGCAGGAGCTGAAAAAGCAGCAGTAACCCTATGCACAGAGTGAGACTGAGCAAGACGCTGGGACCGACGTCTCCGCTGAGCAGGCTTCACTGCGGCAGGAGAAGAATGGGAGACCGCAGTGGAGATGGCCTGAGATTCCCCCTGTGCAGAGATGGGAACTTGACCCCCTAACCGATAGTCATACGACACAAAACATTGATAAATAACATTTGCCTCATGTCTGCTTTACATCTACTTTTACTATCAAAATGTTGATAACTTCTGGACAGATCCATATAGCCAGCAGACTCTAAGGACTTTATTTGGCCATGATTTGCCAAGGCAAATATCAGAACCACATGATCAAGATCTCAGGATGCCGATGTGGTTAGAGGGAGCCCCCACACTCTGTTAACAATCAAGGTGCTGTTGACATTATTGACAGCAGCATTTAAGGGGTTAAATGACTATAGGCGGTACCAACAATAATTGTGGCTGATGCAGCAAGTTGTCAGCTATAGTGTACAGCTGTCAGCTGCTGGATTGTCACCCATTGGGGGATGCTAGTCTCTTATATCCCAGGTCAGTAAAAAGATGTATTACTTCCTGGCTGAGTCCTCCGGTTAACCATTTGTTTGCTGTAGGCATAGCAAACTCTTCTGTTCACACTACAACGCCGATCCAAAATTATGTAATCTTTTCTGCAAGCAAGTATCCAGTTTGTCTGTTCATTACTTTTTACAGGGTTTAACCATTTCTTTGCTGTATGGCTATGTTTCTACTTTTGGCCACCTGTCTGCTTATAGCATACAACTCTGCTATTAACCATCTGTTTGCTGGAAGTCCTGGAATTACAATACACGTACAGTTCCTGGGTATATCCACACTCCTGGCTTTGCATCTTCAGCTGTTTCCTGCTACTTTTGTCTGTTTTCAGCCTGTCCCGCATATCCAGCTGTTTTGGTCCTTGCTGATTTATTTTCTATCCAGCAAGTCTTGAAAACTGTTCCATTGCCTTTGGTCCGTGTTGCTCACCCTGGCCTACAGTTTAGAGAATCCACCTCACCAAGAGAGTTTATAACATTTACAATGCATGCAGACAGTAATATTTAATGGGAACTGTGATATATTATATAGTCAGTCTATTATATTTGCAATGATATCATACTGCTGAAAAAAAGCTGCATGCTTAACCCCTTTCTGACATCAGACGTACTATCCCGTCGAGGTGGGGTGGGCCCCCATGACCAGCGACGGGATAGTACGTCAAGCCCTTTAATGCGACACTGTGACTTAAGTCGCGGTGATCGCATTAAAATTCCGACACCATCTTACCTCAGGGAAGATGGCCTCGGCATCCTGGGGTATGGCGTCCCCTCCCCCACCTCCCGATCGCTGTGATTGGCTGTTCAATTCTGAACAGCCAATCACAGCCTTTCTTATTGTTTCAGCCAATCAGCTTGGCTGAAACAGTGAGGTTCCAGGCTAGGATCGAGTACCGATGTACTCGATCCTGGGGCCGGTGCCTGGCAACCCAGGCACCGGCCAAAACCCCCCGGATTGGCGCGATCGACGATCACATCGATCGCGCCAATCGCAGGGCATAGCGGCGGTGTTACCGCGCTGTGCCCTGCCTGAGAGTACCTGATCCGGAGCCTTCCTCAGCTGCCCTGCGGCTCCGGATCCTGCAGCTGTGATTGGCGCGATCGATGTGATCGTCGATCGCGCCAATCAGGAACAGACCCGCCGGATCAGCGCGATCGACAATCACATCGATTGCGCCGATCGCAGGGCACAGCGGCGGTGTTACCGCGCTGTGCCCTGCTTTTGAAATCCATGTGCCGGGCCCTGCCTCATCTGCCTGCCACCTCCCCCACCACCTCCTGCAGCTCTGCCAATCAGGGCACAGCAGCGGTGTGCCCACGATGTGCCCTGATGGTGACCTGCCGGTCACCTGCCAGTCACTTGCTGGTGACCTGCCTATGATCGGAGCTGTGAGCTCCGATCATAGGCTGGTGCCTAGCGACACCGGCGTCACCAGGGCCACCTCTGATTGGTGGGATCGATGTGATCATTCGATCCCACCAATGACAGGTCACAGCAGCGGTGTGACCGCTCTGTGACCTGTCTCACCTGTCCCTGACCTGTCTGACTGCTCTTCAGGAATCCTCACACTTGGTGAGGATTCCTGAAGAGCGGTCACGCTGACAGATCCCCTCCTGTGCTGAGACTTGTGGTGCCACAGTAGCCTGTGACACCACAATTCTTGCTAAAGAAAGAAGACAGAAGAAAGAAGACAGAAGAAAGAAGAGAGACTACAACCGCAAGTGTTCATCCCCGATCCCGGCCCGATCTTACTTCACTCCCCCCTCCCCTTCCCCCTCCACGCCCACTTTGCGCCGCGTCCGTCCGTGCCCAAATTTAGCAGCCGCCGAGCGTTGATTGGTGACGCAGTTCACCGATCAACACTCATGCTCGCTTTTCTTTTTCACCCCCCTTAGCGCCGCCGAGCGTTGATTGGTGACGCAGTTCACCGATCAACACTTGTGCTCGCTTTTCTTTCCCACATCCCCGTCCACGCACCCCGCCGCTGCGTCTGAACCCGTGCCTTTCATTTCTTTTTTTTTTTCCCACATCCCCGTCCATGCACCCCGCCGCTGCGTCTGAACCCGTGCCTTTCATTTCTTTTTTTTTTCCACATCCCCGTCCACGCACCCCGCCGCTGCGTCTGAACCCGTGCCTTTCATTTCTTTTTTTTTTTCCCACATCCCCGTCCATGCACCCCGCCGCTGCGTCTGAACCCGTGCCTTTCATTTCTTTTTTTTTTCCCACATCCCCGTCCACGCACCCCGCCGCTGCGTCTGAACCCGTGCCTTTCATTTCTTTTTCTTTTTTTCCACATCCCCGTCCACGCACCCCGCCGCTGCGTCTGAACCCGTGCCTTTCATTTCTTTTTTTTTTTCCCACATCCCCGTCCACGCACCCCGCCGCTGCGTCTGAACCCGTGCCTTTCATTTCTTTTTTTTTCCCACATCCCCATCCACGCACCCCCCCGCCGCTGCATCTAAACCCGTGCCTTTCATTTCTTTTTTTTTCCCACATCCCCGTCCACGCACCCCGCCGCTGCGTCTGAAGCCGTGCCTTTCATTTCTTTTTTTTTTCCCACATCCCCATCCACGCACCCCGCCGCTGCGTCTGAACCCGTGCCTTTCATTTCTTTTTTTTTTCCCACATCCCCATCCACGCACCCCCTCGCCGCTGCGTCTGAACCCGTGCCTTTCATTTCTTTTTTTTTCCCACATCCCCGTCCACACACCCCACCGCTGCGTCTGAACCCGTGCCTTTCATTTCTTTTTTTTCCACATCCCCGTCCACGCACCCCGCCGCTGCGTCTGAACCCGTGCCTTTCTTTTCTTTTTTTTTTTCCCACATCCCCGTCCACGCACCCCGCCGCTGCGTCTGAACCCGTGCCTTTCATTTCTTTTTTTTTCCCACATCCCCGTCCACGCACCCCGCCGCTGCGTCTGAACCCGTGCCTTTCATTTCTTTTTTTTTCCCCACATCCCTGTCCACGCACCCCGCCGCTGCGTCTGAACCCGTGCCTTTCATTTTTTTTTTTTCCACATCCCCGTCCACGCACCCCGCCGCTGCATCTGAACCCATGCCTTTCATTTCTTTTTTTTTTCCCACATCCCCGTCCACGCACCCCGCCGCTGCGTCTGAACCTGTGCCTTTCATTTCTTTTTTTTTTCCCACATCCCCGTCCACGCACCCCGCCGCTGCGTCTGAACCCGTGCCTTTCATTTTTTTTCCCACATCCCCGTCCACGCACCCCGCCGCTGCGTCTGAACCCGTGCCTTTCATTTCTTTTTTATTTTTCCACATCCCCGTCCACGCACCCCGCCGCTGCGTCTGAACCCGTGCCTTTCATTTCTTTTTTTTTTTCCCACATCCCCGTCCATGCACCCCGCCGCTGCGTCTGAACCCGTGCCTTTCATTTCTTTTTTTTTTCCCACATCCCCGTCCACGCACCCCGCCGCTGCGTCTGAACCCGTGCCTTTCATTTCTTTTTCTTTTTTTCCACATCCCCGTCCACGCACCCCGCCGCTGCGTCTGAACCCGTGCCTTTCATTTCTTTTTTTTTTTCCCACATCCCCGTCCACGCACCCCGCCGCTGCGTCTGAACCCGTGCCTTTCATTTCTTTTTTTTTTCCCACATCCCCATCCACGCACCCCCCCGCCGCTGCGTCTGAACCCGTGCCTTTCATTTCTTTTTTTTTTCCCACATCCCCGTCCACGCACCCCGCCGCTGCGTCTGAAGCCGTGCCTTTCATTTCTTTTTTTTTTTTCCCACATCCCCGTCCACGCACCCCGCCGCTGCGTCTGAACCCGTGCCTTTCATTTCTTTTTTTTTTCCCACATCCCCATCCACGCACCCCCTCGCCGCTGCGTCTGAACCCGTGCCTTTCATTTCTTTTTTTTTCCCACATCCCCGTCCACGCACCCCACCGCTGCGTCTGAACCCGTGCCTTTCATTTCTTTTTTTTCCACATCCCCGTCCACGCACCCCGCCGCTGCGTCTGAACCCGTGCCTTTCATTTCTTTTTTTTTTCCCACATCCCCGTCCACGCACCCCGCCGCTGCGTCTGAACCCGTGCCTTTCATTTCTTTTTTTTTCCCACATCCCCGTCCACGCACCCCGCCGCTGCGTCTGAACCCGTGCCTTTCATTTCTTTTTTTTTCCCCACATCCCTGTCCACGCACCCCGCCGCTGCGTCTGAACCCGTGCCTTTCATTTTTTTTTTTCCACATCCCCGTCCACGCACCCCGCCGCTGCATCTGAACCCATGCCTTTCATTTCTTTTTTTTTCCCACATCCCCGTCCACGCACCCCGCCGCTGCGTCTGAACCTGTGCCTTTCATTTCTTTTTTTTTTTCCCACATCCCCGTCCACGCACCCCGCCGCTGCGTCTGAACCCGTGCCTTTCATTTTTTTTCCCACATCCCCGTCCACGCACCCCGCCGCTGCGTCTGAACCTGTGCCTTTCATTTCTTTTTTTTTTCCCACATCCCTGTCCACGCACCCCGCCGCTGCGTCTGAACCCGTGCCTTTCATTTCTTTTTTTTTTTTCCACATCCCCGTCCACGCACCCTGCCGCTGCGTCTGAACCCGTGCCTTTCATTTCTTTTTTTTTCCCCACATCCCTGTCCACGCACCCCGCCGCTGCGTCTGAACCCGTGCCTTTCATTTTTTTTTTTTCCACATCCCCGTCCACGCACCCCGCCGCTGCATCTGAACCCATGCCTTTCATTTCTTTTTTTTTCCCACATCCCCGTCCACGCACCCCGCCGCTGCGTCTGAACCTGTGCCTTTCATTTCTTTTTTTTTTTCCCACATCCCCGTCCACGCACCCCGCCGCTGCGTCTGAACCCGTGCCTTTCATTTTTTTTCCCACATCCCCGTCCACGCACCCCGCCGCTGCGTCTGAACCTGTGCCTTTCATTTCTTTTTTTTTTCCCACATCCCTGTCCACGCACCCCGCCGCTGCGTCTGAACCCGTGCCTTTCATTTCTTTTTTTTTTTTCCACATCCCCGTCCACGCACCCCGCCGCTGTGTCTGAACCCGTGCCTTTAATTTCTTTTTTTTTTCCACATCCCCGTCCACGCACCCTGCCGCTGCGTCTGAACCCGTGCCTTTCATTTCTTTTTTTTTTTTTCCACATCCCCGTTCACACACCCAGCAGCCGCCGAACTTTGATAAGTGACGCAGTTCACTTATCAGAGCTAGGGCCTGCTGTTTTAGACTTTTCCTTTTACAGGTATTTTTTTTCCCTTTAGCTTTTTCCTTTCAGAATAGTTTGCACCAAACACTATCCCCCCCACACGTACACAGTTACACCCAAGCACCATAATCACACAAAAAATGTCCCGTTCGTCCCAGCAGCGCTATTCATTGGAGGAGGCATATGCTTTCCTTGCCTCCGACACTGATAGCGAGGGAGAGGATCCCACATTCCTTTACTCTTCAGATTCTTCATCCTCTTCCTCCTCCTCATCTTCCTCCTCGGGTCCTGCGGAACCGCCATGCAGACGCCCCAGGAGAGAAGATCAGGCAGTGCCCACTCCTGAAAATGAACCAGCGCGACCCTCTTCGGACCCCATATGGACCTCGCCCCCCGAAAATTACGAGCCACTGATTCCTGATTTTGTGGCAGAATCAGGAATCAAGTTTGACACCACCGGCCTCACAGAAATAGACTTTTTCAAAGTCTTTTTCTCTGAGGCTTTCGTTAACCTCATGGTGGAGCAAACTAATTTGTATGCTCGGCAATTTTTGGAGCAAAACCCCCGTTCATCATTTTCTAACTGGTCTCCTGTGGACGCAGTTGAAATGATGCAGTTTTGGGGCCTGGTCCTCCATATGGGGATCGTGAAGAAGCCAGAAATTCGGCAATATTGGAGTGTAGGTATTTTATATAACACTCCAGTGTTCCGAATGGTCATGGTTCGGACGCGTTTTGAGGCCATCCATAAGTTTTTGCATTACAACGATAATGCACGGTGTCCCGCACGAGATGACCCCAATTTTGACCGTCTGTTCAAAGTTCGGCCGGTCATCGAACACTTCAGCAAAAAGTTTGCTGAAGTGTACGTGCCCAAAAGGGACATCTGTGTGGATGAGTCCTTGGTTCATTTTAAGGGGCGGCTCAGATTCCGTCAATACCTGCCCAGCAAAAGGGCCAGGTACGGAATCAAACTCTACAAGCTGTGTGAGAGTACCTCAGGGTACACCTACAGCTTTAGAGTGTACGAAGGGAAGGACAGCAGGATTGAACCGCCTGAGTGTCCTTCCATCCTGGGAGTGAGTGGGAAAATTGTGTTGGATTTGGTGCACCCACTGCTGGATAAAGGTTATCACCGCTACACCGATAACTTTTATTCCAGCATCCCACTCTACAAATCCCTCTCTGCGCGAGGTACCGCAGCCTGCGGTACTGTCCGCAAAAATCAGAGAGGCCTCCCGAAGACGCTACTTGGGCAGATGCTCAGAAAAGGTGATAGCAAAGCCCAATGTAGCGACCACCTGCTGGTGGTCAAGTACAAGGACAAGAGGGATGTCCTTCTCTTGACCACCATACACGGTGATGGCAGTGCCCTCAGCAGTGTACGGGGTACCTCAACACAGGTCTGCAAACCGGACTGTGTACTGGGGTACAACAAAAACATGGGGGGCGTTGATCTCTCCGATCAACTCCTCCAACCGTACAGTGCTTTGAGAAAGGCCAAGGTGTGGTACAACAAGCTGTCCGTGTACATCGTACAAATGGCAATGCTCAACGCTTTCCTGCTGTCACGATGTGCACGACACACTGATACGTCGTACCTTCAGTTCCAGGAGGTAGTGGTTAAGGCCCTGATATTTGGCACGAGGGAAGGAGCGGGCCCCAGTACTTCCGGAACTGAGGGTGCTCGTATCATACCAGGTCAGCATTTTCCAGGGGTGGTCCTGCCAACTGATAGAAAAAGTAAGCCGCAAAAAAGGTGCCGAGTGTGCTACAAAAGAGGAGTACGCAAGGACACCATCTATCAATGCGACACCTGCCCCGACAAACCTGGCCTGTGTATGAAGGACTGCTTCAAATTGTACCACACCTCCATGCACTACTAATTTACTTAAGAGGAACCAGTAGATTAGTTCCAAAGAGGGGGCACATCTAAGTAAGTTCCTTGGGGGTCTAGGTTCCAAAATGATGTCACTTGTGTTTTTTTTTTACTGTTTAGGCACATCAGGGCTCTGCAAACGGAACATGACGCCCTCAGAACTAGTCCATCAAAGTCTGCATTCCAAATCGTCACTGCTTCCCTTCTGAGTCCCGAAGTGTCCAAACAGTTTTTTCCCACATATGGGGTACCAGCGTACTCAGAACAAATTGGACAACAACTTTTGGGGTCCAATTTCTCCTGTTACCCTTGGGAAAATAAAAAATTGGGGGCTGAAAGATCATTTTTGTGGGGGAAAAAATAGAATTTTTTATTTTCACGTCGGGCATCATAGACTTTAGTGAAGCACTTGGAGGTTCAAAATTCTCACGACACACCTAGATAAGTTCCTTAGGGGGTCAAGTTTCCAAAATGGGGTCACTTGTGGGGAGTTTCTACTGTTTAGCCACATCAGGGGCTCACCAAATGGCACATGATGCCTGCAGACAATTCCATCAAAGTCTGCATTCCAAAACGTCACTACTTCCCTTCCGAGCCCCGAAGTGTGCCCAAACAGTAGTTTTCTCCCACATATGGGGTACCAGCGTACTCAGAACAAATTCAACAACAACTTTTGGGGTCCAATTTCTCCTGTTACCCTTGGGAAAATAAAAAATTGGGGGCTGAAAGATCATTTTTGTGGGGGAAAAAATAGAATTTTTTATTTTCACGCCGGGCATCATAGACTTTAGTGAAGCACTTGGAGGTTCAAAACTCTCATGACACACCTAGATAAGTTCCTTAGGGGGTCAAGTTTCCAAAATGGGGTCACTTGTGGGGAGTTTCTACTGTTTAGACACATCAGGGGCCCACCAAATGGCACATGATGCCTGCAGACAATTCCATCAAAGTCTGCATTCCAAAACGTCACTACTTCCCTTCCGAGCCCCGAAGTGTGCCCAAACAGTAGTTTTCTCCCACATATGGGGTACCAGCGTACTCAAGGGCTGTCCAAACGCGACATGGCGTCCGATCTCAATTCCAGCCAATTTTAGCTTGAAAATGTCAAACGGCGCTCCTTTCCTTCTGAGGGGGGCTGAAAGATCATTTTTGTGGGGGAAAAAATAGAATTTTTTATTTTCACACCGGGCATCATAGACTTTAGTGAAGCACTTGGGGGATAAAAGTGCTCACCACACACCTAGATAAGTTCCTTAGGGGGTCTAGTTTCCAAAATGGGGGTCACTTGTGGGGTGGTTTCCACTGTTTAGGCACATCAGGGGCTGTCCAAACGCGACATGGCATCCGATCTCAATTCCAGCCAATTTTAGCTTGAAAATGTTAAACGGCGCTCCTTTCCTTCTGAGCCCTGCCATGCGCCCAAACAGTGGTTCCCCCCCACATATGGGGTATCAGCGTACTCAGGACAAATTGGACAACAACTTTTGGGGTCCAATTTCTCCTTTTACCTTTGAGAAAATAAAAAATTGGGGACTAAACCATCATGTTTGTGGAAAAAATAGGATTTTTTATTTTCACGCCTGGGCGTTATAAACATTCGTGAAGCACTTGGGGATAAAAGTGCTCACGACACAACTAGATAAGTTCCTTAGGGGGTCTAGTTTCCAAAATGGGGTCACTTGTGGGGGGTTTCCACTGTTTAGGCACATCAGGGGCTGTCCGAACGCGACATGGTGTCCGATCTCAATTCCAGCCAATTTTAGCTTGAAAATGTCAAACGGCGCTCCTTTCCTTCTGAGCCCTGCCATGCGTCCAAACAGTGGTCCCCCCACATATGGGGTATCAGCGTACTCAGGACAAATTGGACAACAACTTTTGGGGTCCAATTTCTCCTTTTACCGTTGGGAAAATAAAAAATTGGGGACTAAACCATCATATTTGTGGAAAAAATAGGATTTTTTATTTTCACGCCCGGGCGTTATAAACATTCGTGAAGCACTTGGGGGATAAAAGTGCTCACGATACAACTAGATAAGTTCCTTAGGGTGTCTAGTTTCCAAAATGGGGTCACTTGTGGGGGGTTTCCACTGTTTAGGCACATCAGGGGCTGTCCAAACGCGACATGGCGTCCGATCTCAATTCCAGCCAATTTTAGCTTGAAAATGTCAAACGGCGCTCCTTTCCTTCTGAGCCCTGCCATGCGCCCAAACAGTGGTTCCCCCCCACATATGGGGTATCAGCGTACTCAGGACAAATTGGACAACAACTTTTGGGGTCCAATTTCTCCTTTTACCTTTGAGAAAATAAAAAATTGGGGACTAAACCATCATGTTTGTGGAAAAAATAGGATTTTTTATTTTCACGCCCGGGCGTTATAAACATTCGTGAAGCACTTGGGGGATAAAAGTGCTCAAGATACAACTAGATAAGTTCCTTAGGGGGTCTAGTTTCCATAATGGGGTCACTTGTGGGGGGTTTCCACTGTTTAGGCACATCAGGGGCTGTCCAAACGCGACATGGCGTCCGATCTCAATTCCAGCCAATTTTAGCTTGAAAATGTCAAACGGCGCTCCTTTCCTTCTGAGCCCTGCCATGCGCCCAAACAGTGGTTCCCCCCACATATGGAGTATCGGCGTACTCAGGACAAATTGGACAACAACTTTTGGGGTCCAATTTCTCCTTTTACCTTTGAGAAAATAAAAAATTGGGGACTAAACCATCATGTTTGTGGAAAAAATAGGATTTTTTATTTTCACGCCCGGGCGTTATAAACTTTCGTGAAGCACTTGGGGGATAAAAGTGCTCACCACACACCTAGATAAGTTCCTTAGGGGGTCTAGTTTCCAAAATGGGGTCACTTGTGGGGGGTTTCCACTGTTTAGGCACATCAGGGGCTGTCCAAACGCGACATGGCGTCCGATCTCAATTCCAGCCAATTTTAGCTTGAAAATTTCAAACAGCGCTCCTTTCCTTCTGAGCCCTGCCATGCGCCCAAACGGTGGTTACCCCCCACATATGGGGTATCAGCGTACTCAGGACAAATTGGACAACAACTTTTGGGGTCTAATTTCTCCTTTTACCTTTGAGAAAAAAAAATTGGGAACTAAACCATCATGTTTGTGGAAAAAATAGGATTTTTTATTTTTATTCCCGGGCGTTATAAACATTCGTGAAGCACTTGGGGGATAAAAGTGCTCACCACACACCTAGATAAGTTCCTTAGGGGGTCTAGTTTCCAAAATGGGGTCACTTGTGGGGGGTTTCCACTGTTTAGGCACATCAGGGGCTCTCCAAACGCGACATGGCGTCCGATCTCAATTCCAGCCAATTTTAGCTTGAAAATGTCAAACGGCACTCCTTTCCTTCTAAGCCCTGCTATGCGCCCAAAAAGTGGTTCCCCCTCACATATGGGGTATCAGCGTATTCAGGACAAATTGGACAACAACTCTTGAGGTCCATTTTCTCTTTTTACCCTTGGGAAATTAAAAAAATTATTGCTGAAAGAACATTTTTGTGACTAAAAAGTAAAATGTTAATTTTTTCCTTCCATGTTGCTTCTGCTGCTGTGAAACACCTGAAGGGTTAATAAACTTCTTGAATGTGGTTTTGAGCAGCTTGAGGGGTGCAGTTTTTAGAATGGTGTCACTTTTGGGTATTTTCTGCCATATAGACCCCTCAAAATGACTGCAAATGTGAGGTGGTCCCTAAAAAAAATGGTTTTGTAAATTTTGTTGTAAAAATGAGAAATTGCTGGTCAAATTTTAACCCTTGTAACTTCGTAGAAAAAAAAAATTTTGTTTCCAAAATTGTGCTGATGTAAAGTAGACATGTGGGTAATGTTATTTATTAACTATATTGTGTCACTTAACTCTCTGGTTTAACAGAATAAAAATTCAAAGTTGGAAAATTGCGAAATTTTCAAAATTTTCGCCAATTTTCCGTTTTTTTCACAAATAAACGCAAGATATATCGAAGAAATTTTACCACTGTCATGAAGTACAATATGTTACAAGAAAACAGTCTCAGAATCGCCAAGATCCGTTGAAGCGTTCCAGAGTTATAGCCTCATAGAGGGACAGTGGTCAGAATTGTAAAAATTGGCCCGGTCATTAACGTGCAAACCACCCTTGGGGGTAAAGGGGTTAATAAACTTATGCTGCACAGAACTCTGAAACTTCGATGAAATACAATAATGATTTCTCAAAACAATCATTTTTATAATCAAATATCTTATTGAGAAAACTGTTTGTATAGGATTGCTCTTTGGATTAATAGATGTGTTTAGGTATTTCAAAACTGTTAGGCAATTTATCAAATAAGTTGTTTTTTTCTAAAGTGAAAAATAGGAAATGTGTGAACAGAATTTTCACAACTTTGCAGAAGAGAACAATCTAGAAACTTTGGATTAGAGGTGTTTTTCAACTAGATAAAAGTTTTTTTTATTATGTTTTCAGAAACAAAATAGCTGGTACATACTAATTTACCGTATATACTCGAGTATAACCAGAGAATTTCAGCCCATTTTTTTAGGCTGAAATTGCCGACGGGTCGACGGGGGAGGGGGAGCGGCAGCTGCAGCTGTCTAATAATACTGACCTGCTCCTGGCGCGGTCCCTGCACGTCCCTGGTTCCCGGGCGCCGGCAGCTTCTTCCTGTAGATATTCATTACTGTAATGAGCAGTACCGTGTGACCGCTCACTACAGGAAGAATCTGCCGGTGCCCAGAGAACCAGGGACGTCCAGGGACCACGCCGGTAGCAGGTGAGTATGGGGGCAGTGCGTGATATTCACCTGTATCTCGTTCCACCGTCGGCGCTGCTCCGTCTTCCCCGTCCTCTGCAGTGACGCTCTGGTCAGAGGGTGCGATGATGCAATTAGTGCATGCCGCCCTCTGCCTGAACAGTCAGTGCAGAGGATGGGGAAGACACAGCAGCGCTCATTGTTGGAATGGGGAGCAGGTGAATATAGCAAGTGCTGGGGCCTGAGAGGTGAGTATGTCATTTTTTTTATAGCAGCAACGGCATATGGGGCAAATGTCTGTATGGAGCATCTTATGGGGCCATGTGTAGCGTTATATGGGGCAAATATCTGTATGGAGCATCTTATGTGGCCATGTGCAGCATTATATGGGGCAAATATCTGTATGGGGCCATGTGCAGCATTATATGGGGCAAATATCTGTATGTGGCCATGTGCAGCATTATATGGGGCAAATATCTGTATGGGGCCATGTGCAGCATCATATTGGGCAAATATCTGTATGGGGCCATGTGCAAGCATTATATGGGGCAAATATCTCTATGGAGCATCTTATGGGGCCAAGTACAGCATTATATGGAGCAAATATCTCTATGGAGCATCTTATTGGGCCATAATCAGCATTTGTGGAGCATTATATGGGGTAAATGTGTCTATGGAGCATCTTATGGGGCCATAATCAGCATTTGTGGAGCATTTTATGGGGCAAATGTCTGTCTGGAGCATCTTATGGGGCCATAATCAACATTTGTGCAGCATTGTATGGGGCATATTTTGCATGGAGCATCTTGTGGGGCCCATCATGAACTGTGTGGAGCATTATATGGGGCTCCTGATTCAATATGGATATTCAAAATACTTAAACTACTGATGTCTCACTTAATTTTACTTGTATTGGCATCTATTTTTATTTTTTAAATTTACCAGTACCTGCTGGATTTTCCACCCTAGGCTTATACTCGAGTCATTAACCCCTTCATGACCCAGCCTATTTTGACCTTAAAGACCTTGCCGTATTTTGCAATTCTGACCAGTGTCCCTTTATGAGGTAATAACTCAGGAACGCTTCAACGGATCCTAGCGGTTCTGAGATTGTATTTTGGTGACATATTGAGCTTCATGTTAGTGGTAAATTTAGGTCAATAAATTCTGTGTTTATTTGTGATAAAAACGGAAATTTGGCGAAAATTTTGAAAATTTCGCAATTTTCACATTTTGAATTTTTATTCTGTTAAACCAGAGAGTTATGTGACACAAAATAGTTAATAAATAACATTTCCCACATGTATACTTTACATCAGCACAATTTTGGAAACAAAATTTTTTTTTGCTAGGAAGTTATAAGGGTTAAAATTTGACCAGCGATTTCTCATTTTTACAACGAAATTTACAAAACCATTTTTTTTAGGGACCACCTCACATTTGAAGTCAGTTTGAGGGGTCTATATGGCTGAAAATACCCAAAAGTGACACCATTCTAAAAACTGCACCCCTCAAGGTACTCAAAACCACAATTAAGAAGTTTATTAACCCTTCAGGTGCTTCACAGCAGCAGAAGCAACATGGAAGGAAAAAATGAACATTTAACTTTTTAGTCACAAAAATTATTTTTAGCAACAATTTTTTTATTTTCCCAATGGTAAAAGGAGAAACTGAACCACGATAGTTGTTGTCCAATTTGTCCTGAGTACGCTGATACCTCATATGTGGGGGTAAACCACTGTTTGGGTGCACGGCAGGGCTTGGAAGGGAAGGAGCGCCATTTGACTTTTTGAATGACAAATTGGCTCCACTCTTTAGCGGACACCATGTCACGTTTGGAGAGCCCCCGTGTGCCTAAAAATTGGAGCTCCCCCACAAGTGACCCCATTTTGGAAACTAGACGCCCCGAGGAACTTATCTAGATGCATAGTGAGCACTTTGAACCCCCAGGTGCTTCACAAATTGATCCGTAAAAATGAAAAAGTACTTGTTTTTCACAAAAAAATTCTTTTCGCCTCAATTTTTTCATTTTCACATGGGCAACAGGATAAAATGGATCATAAAATTTGTTGGGCAATTTCTCCTGAGTACACCAATACCTCACATGTGGGAGTAAACCACTGTTTGGGCACATGGTAAGGCTCGGAAGGGAAGGAGCGCCATTTGACTTTTTGAATGAAAAATTATCTCCATCGTTAGCGGACACCATGTCGCGTTTGGAGAGCCCCTGTGTGCCTAAACATTGGCGCTCCCCCACAAGTGACCCCATTTTGGAAACTAGACCCCCCAAGGAACTTATCTAGATGCCTAGTGAGCACTTTAAACCCTCAGGTGCTTCACAAATTGATCTGTAAAAATGAAAAAGTACTTTTTTTTCACAAAAAAATTATTTTCGCCTCAATTTTTTCATTTTCACATGGGCAATAGGATAAAATGGATCATAAAATTTGTTGGGCAATTTCTCCCGAGTACGCCGATACCTTATATTTGGGGGTAAACCATTGTTTGGGCACTCGGCAGGGCTCGGAATGGAAGGCGCGCCATTTGACTTTTTGAATGGAAAATTAGCTCCAATTGTTAGCGGACACCATGTCGCGTTTGGAGAGCCCCTGTGTGCCTAAACATTGGAGCTCCCCCACAAGTGACCCCATTTTGGAAACTAGACCCCCCAAGGAACTTATCTAGATGCATATTGAGCACTTTAAACCCCCAGGTGCTTCACAGAAGTTTATAACGCAGAGCCATGAAAATAAAAAATAATTTTTCTTTCCTCAAAAATGATATTTTAGCCTGGAATTTCCTATTTTGCCAAGGGTAATAGGAGAAATTGGACCCCAAATGTTGTTGTCCATTTTGTCCTGAGTACGCTGATACCCCATATGTGGGGGTAAACCACTGTTTGGGCGCACGGCAGGGCTCGGAAGGGAAGGCACGCCATTTGGCTTTTTAAATGGAAAATTAGCTCCAATCATTAGCGGACACCATGTCACGTTTGGAGAGCCCCTGTGTGCCTAAACATTGGAGAATGACCCCAGAAATGACCCCATTTTGGAAACTATACCCCCAAAGGAACTAATCTAGATGTGTGGTGAGGACTTTGAACCCCCAAGTGCTTCACAGAAGTTTATAACGCAGAGCCATGAAAAAAAAAATTTATTATTTTCTCAAAAATGATCTTTTAGCCTGCAATTTTTTATTTTCCCAAGGGTAGCAGGAGAAATTTGTCCCCAAAAGTTGTTGTCCAGTTTCTCCTGAGTACGCTGATACCCCATATGTGGGGGTAAACCACTGTTTGGGCACATGCCGGGGCTCGGAAGTGAAGTAGTGACGTTTTGAAATGCAGAATTTGATGGAATGCTCTGTTGGCGTCACGTTGCGTTTGCAGAGCCCCTGATGTGGCTTAACAGTAGAAACCCCCCACAAGTGACCCCATTTTGGAAACTAGACCCCGAAAGGAACTTATCTAGATGTGTGGTGAGCACTTTGAACCCCCAAGTGCTTCATAAAAGTTTATAATGCAGAGCCGTGAAAATAATAAATACGTTTTCTTTCCTCAAAAATAATTATTTAGCCCAGAATTTTTTATTTTCCCAAGGGTTACAGGAGAAATTGGACCCCATAAGTTGTTGTACAGTTTCTCCTGTGTGCGCTGATACCCCATGTGTGGAGGTAAACCACTGTTTGGGCACACGTTGGGGCTCAGAAGGGAAGTAGTGACTTTTGAAATGCAGACTTTGATGGAATGGTCTGCGGGCGTCATGTTGAGTTTGCAGAGCCCCTGGTGTGCTTAAACAGTAGAAACCCCCCACAAGTGACCCCATTTTAGAAACTAGACCCCCCAAGGAACTTATCTAGATATGTGGTGAGCACTTTGAACCCCCAAGTGCTTCACAGACGTTTACAACGCAGAGCCGTGAAAATAAAAAATCATTTTTTCCCTCAAAAATGATGTTTTAGCAAGCATTTTTTTATTTTCACAAGGGTAACAGGAGAAATTGGACCCCAGTAATTGTTGCGCAGTTTATCCTAAATATGCTGGTACCCCATATGTGGGGGTAAACCACTGTTTGGGCACACGTCGGGGCTCGGAATTGAGGGAGCACCATTTGACTTTTTGAATACGAGATTGGCTGGAATCAATGGTGGCGCCATGTTGCGTTTGGAGACCCCCGATGTGCCTAAACAGTGGTAACCCCTCAATTCTACCTCCAACACTAACCCCAACACACCCCTAACCATAATCCCAACTGTAGCCATAACCCTAATCACAACCCTAACCACAACCCTAATTCCAACCCTAACCCTAAGGCTATGTGCCCACGTTGCGGATTCGTGTGAGATTTTTCAGCATCATTTTTGAAAAATCTGCGGGTAAAAGGCACTGCGTTTTACCTGCGGATTTTCCGCGGATTTCCAGTGTTTTTTGTGCGGATTTCACCTGCGGATTCCTATTGAGGAACAGGTGTAAAACGCTGCGGAATCCGCACAAAGAATTGACATGCTGCGGAAAATACAACGCAGCGTTTCCGCGCGGTATTTTCCGCACCATGGGCACAGCGGATTTGGTTTTCCATAGGTTTACATGGTACTGTAAACCTGATGGAACACTGCTGCGGATCCGCAGCCAAATCCGCACCGTGTGCACATAGCCTAATTCTAAAGGTATGTGCACACGCTGCGGAAAACGCTGCGGATCGGCAGCAGTTTCCCATGGAAATGCAGCGGTTTACATTCCGCAGCATGTCACTTCTTTGTGCGGATTCCGCAGCGGTTTTACAACTGCTCAAATAGAAAATCACAGTTGTAAAACCGCAGTGAAATGCGCAGAAAAAACGCGGTAAATCCGCCATAAATCTGCAGCGGTTTAGCACTGCGGATTTATCAAATCCGCAGCGGAAAAATCCGCAGAGGAACAGAATACGTGTGCACATACCGAAACCCTAACCCTAGCCCTAACCCTAACCCTACCCCTAACCCTAGCCCTAACCCTACCCCTAACCCTAACCCTAGCCCCAACCCTAGCCCTAACCCTACCCCTAACCCTAGCCCTAACCCTACCCCTAACCCTACCCCTACCCCTAACCCTACCCCTAACCCTACCCCTCACCCTACCCCTAACCCTAACCCTACCCCTAACCCTACCCCTAACCCTAACCCTACCCCTAACCCTAGCCCTAACCCTAGCCCTAACCCTAACCCTAGCCCTAACCCTAACCCTACCCCTAACCCTATTCTAACATTAGTGGAAAAAAAAAATTCTTTATTTTTTTATTGTCCCTACCTATGGGGGTGACAAAGGGGGGGGGTCATTTATTATTTTTTTATTTTGATCACTGAGATATGTGATGTGAAGCCACCCCCCCTGGGCTGTACTACCATTCCCCCTGTCCCTGCAGATCGGGTGAAATGGGAGTTAACCCTTTCACCCGATCTGCAGGGACGCGATCTTTCCATGATGCCACATAGGCGTCATGGGTCGGATTGGCACTGACTTTCATGACGCCTACGTGGCGTCATCGGTCGGGAAGGGGTTAAGTTTTCCCAGTTTTTTTGTGGCAAAATTAGGGGGGTCGGCTTATACTCGGGTCGGCTTATACTCTAGTATATACGGTAAGTTTCTTGATTGAATGATTTATTGTGGGTATTAAAAATGTTGAACGTCTTGTCAAAATTCATGAAAATTGGAGGTTTCAGAAAATTCAAACAAATTGCAATTTGATTCACAAATTGTCCCACTCCTTTGCCGGCTTTTATGCTGATACTCCATTCTCATGTGCAACTCTGTAGGAAGCAGTGAATACGTATTTGCTAATCAATGTGCTTATCACCCAGCAGACATCAATAACTCCTCTAGTAGAGAAATACATTGCCCTTCTGTATATATCATCCATGTTAATTAAGGTCCTTCTCACCAGCGACTCAATGAGGGAGGTCAGGTGACCAATAGCAGGATGGATGACCAATGGGATGGACATTTGTCCTATTTAAATCTCCACATTGCTTTGCCTACTTGCCAGTTAATGCACTGTACTCTGAATAGGTATAGGTGGGGACCAGTGGCAACAAAAAGAGTTGAAGTTATTTAACAAAGGCTCTTAAAAGTAATTGAATGAGGCAAAGACTTGAATCATGATTAGATGGGCTAGATAACTGGCTAGCATGATTTCCTTACAGAAGTGATGTGTTGGGTATGCATCTGACCAATGACAGCATGTTCATGCATTTCATACGTTTTTCCTGTATGTACATGAGTTTTCTAGATCTGTCCAGTTTCTTACCACACTCCAAAAAGTGAGCTGGATGTCCCAATGGAAATACAGACAGTCCTGGACTGGGAGACTTCTGTGCCCTATTTGTTCTCCATTCTGTTGACCAGTTGGGGCGCAACTGATCACAAACTTGAAAGAGTAACTGTCGTTTTAGAATCACTTTTCGGAATAAGCTGTCATATGTGTAAGAGTTTTCTCTACTTGGTTTTTGCCTCATTTTGTAGCTAATGCCTCCTTCTTTCCCCACCCCTCTTTACAGAACTCTATTGGCATTGATCTTGATTAACACTTGATAAATCCAGTTCAGCCACATATTTACCATGTACACCAGCTATTATATGGGAACCATTTAGGCTTATAGAGATACTTAGATGAGTCCCAGTTTGACTTTCATAGTGTGAGATGCTTACATCATGCTATAAAATCTTTCTAAATTGAATAAATATGAATAAGTGTGGACTCGTGGAATTAGTTTTAGCATTTTATCAATGTGCACATCATTCTCACTTCACCCGTTTAACGTAGTTACTGTATATACCAACGATGTCAAACAATATGTACATTTCTTTGTTCACAATAAGTGTTTTCTGTTCTCAGTTTCCAAATAAGGTGATGCAATATAGCTGGTAATCATCCTTATAGTTAAATAGTTGAGAGTGCATTGCATTCAAATGGTATAACTAGGGATGAGTGAACGTGCTAAGTGATACTCGGATATCACTTGAGTATCTGGGTACTTGGATGTGCTTGGCTTGACAAGCATTGGCTGGTTCTCAGATTTGAAGCTCGAATTCCCAACTTGCATGATTGGCGCCAGTTACACAGCCAATAAACATGCAGGGATTGCCTGCCAGTCACTGTAATTCCGTAGCCATTTTGATATTGGAATTACTGTGATTGGCTGGCCACATGACCCCAGAGAGCAGTAATCCAGGCCTGTGTGTGTACAGATTAACTAGTCAGAGTCCTCTAGTGTTGATACCACCATACTAACAGTCCTTCTAAGGGCTAATCCTGTGCTTTGCTGTTTGTATCAGATACATTCTGAATTTAGTCTAGGGACAGTTGCTGGAGCAAGCAGAGTGGCAGAATACAGCCTTAAGGCAGGGCTTAGGGCTTTGTAGTCTGTTGCTAAATAAATAGCTGCTGCATGCGACCACATTCTTTTTTTGGGAGGTGAAAAATTTGATTATATTGTCATCCAAGCAGTGTTACATTATGGTGGTATATAAATCTCCAAAAAAGTTGAAACTTTTTTTCTTGATTGAATTAGTCATCCACAGATTTACTGCTTAGGCTACGTTCACATTAGCGTCTTACGACGCAGCGTCGTCGACGCACGACGCATGCGTCATGCGCCCCTATCTTTAACATTGGGGACGCATGCAGTTGCGTTATCATGCGTTATTGTGAAATGCACGACACATGCGTCGTTTTACTGCACATGGCGGGGCGTTGGCGACGCTACATGTTGCATTTTTGTAGCGTCGAGAAAACGCATGCGTCATTGCGTTACAATCTCCCATTGAAACCAATTGACAACGCACGTGACGCAAGTGCGTGCGTCATTCATGCGTTGTGCGACGCATGCGTCGTTAAATAAAATTACACAAAAAAGTGTCTAGACAGTGTCTAGACAGTGACAAACATCCCCCATATATAAAAAGAATGTTTGGATTGTTTGTCACTTCTGCTGCAGCATAGCAAAGACACCAGATGTCATCATCTGCTGTCCAGAGATGTAAGTATAGAATGATTCTGCGCATTTTCTACATGTTTTATTAATTGTTTTATTGCAAGTTGTGTATTATATTCTGCACTGTGGTTGTGTAAAGACATTGGTGTATTTTTAGTCTGGTTGTGATGTATGGCGTTGTATAGGATGGTGTTTCATTGTCTCCGGCCTTGATTATTGTTCTTTCCAGGATTGACTTTTCTTTTCCATTTATTTGGGGGTGTTTTTTCTGTTGTGATGTATATTTCTTGCATTATATGATGGCGTTTCATTGTCTCCGGCCATGTTGGTTTTATTGTAAAGTATTGTAGTATAGAATGTTTCTGCGCATTTTCTACATGTTTTAATTTTAATTATTTTTATTGCAAGTTGTGTATTATGTTCTGCACTGTGGTTGTGTAAAGACATTGTTGTATGTTTCTGGTGTGATGTATGGCGTTGTATGGCCTTTTATTGTCTCCGGCCATGTCAGTTTTATTGTAAAGTATGGTGGTGTATCCAGGATTGACGTTTCTTTCCTTAATTTTTTGGGGTTGTTATTTTTTGTTTCAGAAATCTATTGTGCTGTTTGGGTTGCTCCGTGCATGCAGTTGTTCCAATGTTGTTTTTTTTGTTTAAATAGAAATGTTTGTTTTTTCAATCAGATTCTGAGGAATTTAAGGTCTTTATATGTAGCCGTACTCTTTTTTTTTTTTTTTTCAATTGTCACGTATGGCGGTATGGTTTGGCTTTTCTTGTGACTTTTGGCAATCAATGTAGTAAAAATTTTGTTAAAAAAACCTGTGTCTTTTTGGATTACTACATAGGGTCTGTTGTGTATTTGTTTTGTTATCTTTAGGCTTTTGTTTACTCTGGCATTGTGTTGTCTCTGCCATTGTTTTTTTATTTCAATGTGGCAGTGTTGTTTGCTCAGCGTTAGTTCACTTGGCATTGTACAATAAGTGCAATGTTCTTTGTGGTTGAAATGTAAATGTATAGATTTTTCTATATTTTTCTATGTTCCGCTGTATTGTGCATAGGATAATTTTTTTTTTTTAATTCAGAATTTCATCTACTAAAAATGGCCAGCGACTCAAGCCTCACCCCACCGCTGAGGAGTCCGGTGAGTACATGATCTACTGTTGCTTACTATTCGGTGTCATTTGTAGACGGGTCACTCAACTTTTTTTAAACTATTTTCCAGGCTTCTTCAAGTGAGGAGGAGAGCCAGTAGGAACAGAGCCAGCAGGAGCAGAGACCACGGGACCAAGCTGTGGTGGCAGGACGGCGAGTAAGTTTTTATTTCAAACAACCTATTCCTTTTTTTTCTTTTACTTTTTTTTTTTTTTTTTGGGTATGGGGGGTGGGGGAGGAGGTTGGGAGAACAATTTTTATCTTGCAAACATTAATATTTTCCAATTATTCTAGGTTTCACAATGGGCCCAAGATGAACCAATCGACATCGACCTCATGGTTGCATCCATACAGGAGCGAGGCCCTTTGTGGGACAGCCGTGACCCCGGCACGCGGACCAGGGCGTGTTGCGCCGTATGTGGGCTGAGGTGGCCAAATCGCTGTGGGATGGCTTCGACAGCGCTTCCCCCACGGTCAAAGATAAATTTCGTAAGTATTGCCGAAATGCTGCTCTGACCCATCATGCCAGGATACACAACCGTCTGTGATGTCTTCTGTTGTGAATTCTGTGGTCAAGCTCCCTCCTGTGGTCATGAGTGGTACTTCGGCTGGTTCTGTCCATGAGCTTCCTTTGGTGGATGTGAGTGGGGCAGCGGCTTCTGAGTTTCCTTCCTCAGGTGACGAGGTTAAGTCGTTAGGTGCTGCTCTATTTAACTCCACCTAGTTCTTTGTTCCTGGCCTCCAGTCAATGTTCCAGTATTGTTCTTGCTCTCTCCTGGATTGTTCTTGTGACCTGTCTTCACTGTATAAGCTAAGTTCTGCTTGTGTTACATTTGTTTGCTATTTTTTCTGTCCAGCTTGCTATATTGGTTTTTCTTGCTTGCTGGAAGCTCTGGGACGCAGAGGGAGCACCTCCGTGCCGTTAGTCGGTACGGAGGGTCTTTTTGCACCCTCTGCGTGGTTGTTTGTAGGTTTTTGTGCTGACCGCAAAGCTATCTTTCCTATCCTCGGTCTATTCAGTAAGTCGGGCCTCACTTTGCTAAAACCTATTTCATCTCTGTGTTTGTATTTTCATCTTTACTCACAGTCATTACATGTGGGGGGCTGCCTTTTCCTTTGGGGAATTTCTCTGAGGCAAGGTAGGCTTATTTTTCTATCTTCAGGGCTAGCTAGTTTCTCAGGCTGTGCCCGAGGCGCCTAGGTCTGGTCAGGAGCGCTCCACGGCTACCTCTAGTGTGGTGTGATAGGATTAGGGATTGCGGTCAGCAGAGTTCCCATGTCTCAGAGCTCGTCCTATGTTATTAGTAGCTATCAGGTCACTTTGTGTGCTCTTAACCACCAGGTCCATTGTGTTTCTGAATCACCAGTTCATAACAGTCTTCTATTGGTATTGCACACGGTTGCGTTATCAATTTAAATATTTTCTCTCAACCTTAATTTTTTTTTTGATTTTTCCACAGCCAAAAAATTGAAGACCAGATGGCGCTCCATGAAGGACCGTTTCAAGAGGGTCATGAAAAAGGAGGGACAGAGTCGTAGTGGTGCTGCAGCTTCAAGGACCTCAACATATAAGTACAGTCGTATTCTGCAATTCCTGCGACCGGTCCTTGAAAGCTGAGAGTAAGTATAGTACCTATTCCCACACCTCGTTTGGAAAACATGCATATTCACGTAGTATATTTCCCAGCCACGTAGTTTATTGCCCAGCCATTTATTTTGGCAAGTACGAAGTATACAGCACACAGACAGATAGTAGATTGGCCAGGCCCGGGCAATATTTCATAGTGGCGTAGTAATATTGCCCATTCAGGTTTATCACAGATTAAAAAAAAAGGAAAAATATAATAGACACGGCATACCTTCTAGTCCACAGCAGGTTATGTTCCCAGGGTTGCTCTGCTCGCAGGACCTGTGATGACGTCTCGGTCACATGACCGTGACGTCATGGCAGTTCCGACGATAAGCGTAATTGTCGGGCGTTACAAACGCCAAACATGGGTGAGTATTTAGTAAAAATTAAATGTATTCTATTTTTAATATTGATGCGGCATAGGCAGTGTCAATATTAAAAATTGGTTAACATTAACGGTGGCAATGGATACCGCCGGTAAGTTAATTAATGACAGGGGAGTATGCGGGCGACGGCCATTCACTGTGGGGAGTAAGGAGCGGGCATTTTAATCAGGCCTGTGACCCGCGCTGATTGGTCGCATCAGCCATGTCAGGCAGCTGGCCGGTTCAATCAGCAAACCGTTACGACTGACAGACTGAACTAACCCTTTACAGTTATGTTAAATTATAATTTTATAGTGTGTGATGCAATGTTAACTTTTACACAGGTGGTGGCGAATGTGAAATGTTATATTTTGTATACTAATGGTTTCCTTATGTTTTCACAGAACACACAGCAGCACCCGCGAGCCTGTCCGGCCCTCTGGAGCGGTCCTTCGTGAATCTCCATCTGACCCGTCACAGCCATCCCACTGCGACAGCAGGTCTGCACCACCATCTGGCGAACCGGCAGCCGGTCTATCAGATGTTCCCCTGGCCGAGGCCTCTGTCACTCCTTCCTTCAGGTCTTCCCGACAGTGTCAGCGGGCCTCGGACAGGCAGCTACTGCCCGAATTTTTACATTTGAGCACGGTATTCCAGAATTGTTTCAAGGCGCTGGGCGATAGAATGGACACAGCTCTGTCCAATATCGACCGGCGTCTTCAAACAATGGAATCCGAGCTCTCGAGGCCGGCAAAACATTTTTTTAGTGCCATTGAGAAGGGCATGGTGGAACATCTTACGCCGAAACTCCAGATTTCGGTTATGCAGGCCTGCAACAATGCATACGTCACTGCTCTGCAGCAGGCTCGGGTCATGCAGTCAGCGACTCCAATGCCCGGAGTACCATCGCTGGCTAGCATGGCTCCGACTCCTGCTGCAGAGCACCCACACAGAGCTCCGCGTGCCGAGGGCCACCGCCGCCGCCACAAACACCGTAGAACCGAGCCCCAAAGTTCTGCTCCTGCAAGGCCTTCAAGGGCACAAAGACGGAAAGCTGAAACACACCCAGAGGGAGAGAGGAGAAAACGCAAAAAGACAAAAACAACAACGGCGGCTATGGCTGCTCCTATAAGCACACCAAGTACTCAGCCGGGGTCTAGCCGGAGCAGGAGTAGTCATAGCCAGTCCACAGTGGCAAGGACACTGGTCGTGCCTCCTCCCTCACCTCCTGCGTTAGCAATATCGCCACCATCTACCACAGGGTGGACAGACGTAGGCATACCGTCAAGTGTATTGCAATATGGTGGTTCCTCCCCCTCATCCTCCTCCTCCTCCTCCACGTTCTCCCCCACCCACTCCCAAACTGGAGGATATCAATCCCCCTTAATAGCTGAAGTTCCCACCCCTTAGAACCTATACCCATTTTTTTTTTGTGTCCCCATTAATAAAAATGTTATTTTGATGAAAAAAATTGAGTTTTTATTGGTCTAAAATAAAGTTTGCACCAACTCACACCGTGCCCCGTATCCAAAAAACTTGTGATTGTAACACCTCATTTCTGCAATGTCTGACACAATTGTATCAAGTTCCTGTTGTAAATTTTTTAGGGCTGTCTATTGCACTATGAGATGTTACAAATAGAAAGAGGAGTAAAAAATATATGAATTTTCACACCGACTGTAAAGGTACCGTCACAACGATTTAATTAACGATATAGTTGTTTTTTGTCACGTAGCAACGATATCGTTTAAGAAATCGTTATTCGTGACAGCGACCAACGATCATGCCCCTGCTGGGAGATTGTAGGTCTCTGCGAATGATCAGGACCTTTTTTGTGTCACTGATCACACGCTGTCATCGTTGGATCGGCGTGTTTGACAACGATCCAGCGATGTCTTCGTTGGTAACCAGGGTAAATTTCGGGTTACTAGCGCAGTGCCCAGGGAAAAAAGTGTAAAGCAAAAAAAAAAAATACACTGCATACATTCCAGGGTCTGCCACGTCCCTCGCCGTCATCTTCCCGCAGTGACTGACACTGTCATTCCTGGCCGTAAAGTAAAAGAGCACACCGTTGACGTCAACGTTGTGCTGTGCTTTAGGGCTGGCACAGTGCGGAAAGCTGACGGCGATGGACGTGGCAGACACAGGAATTTAAGGATGTATTTTTTCACATTTACAATGGTAAACGGGAAACATCGTGAGTGCGGCCCTGCGCTTCATAACCCGATGTTTACCCAGGTTACACGGGGACTTGGTAATTTTTGGTCGCTGGAGAGCTGTCTGTGTGACAGCTCTCCAGCACCCACACGACGACTTATCAACGATCACGGTCAGGTCGTATCGCTGGTCGGGATCGTTGGTTAATCGTTTTGTAACGGTACCTTAAGGTTATTGGTCAGGTGAGGTGGTACCAATGTTCACGTGGCCAAGTGTCGCCACTATTTTACTCTGGACGTATTCCAGCATCCAGAGTTCAATAGTGTTAACTCAGTAGACTTTAGCAAACATGATCATCTCCATCCTTGTCAAGCCTGTTTCCATATGCAAATATGCAAGATTAAAATTGCTTGACAAGGTGGGAGTCGATCATGTTCTCTTTTAAAACTATGGAACACGGCTATGTGAACAATTTGGTTGTTAGAGTCAATTTGTGATCTGTAGAGTTGAGCGACCTTGACCTTTTTAGAGTCGAGCCGGGTTTTGCGAAACCCGACTATGTCCAAAGTCGGGTCGAGTGAAATCGGCCGATTATGACGTAAAGTCGGGATCGACCGAAACACGAAACCCAATGCAAGTCAATGGGGCAGCATAGTCGGCAGTGAGTGGGGGCCAGGAAAACACCTAGAGTGCCCATTTTAATGTCAAAACCATCCATTCTTCTTAATGAAGCTTGTCAAGCGTAATTTACCTTATAATAATTGGAAGGCATTTGAAATTGGGGGTCATTTGGCTAAAGTTGTGGGGGGTAGGGCTGGTTCAAGTAATTAGTGGGCCCAGGAAATCTGGACCACGTCACGGCAGTGGAGCAGGGAGAGGTAAGTATTTCAACTTTGCAAGTGCTGTGAACCTGAGCAAGCAGGGGGGGCCCACTCGTTGGCATTGGCACTGGCACAGGGCCCCTCAAAGTACAGCGGTGTGTTTGCACGGCGGGGGCGCCTCCCACCGGCAGCAACACTTTTGCGTACTATGAGAGGCCCTGTGCCAGTGACGTCGCCAACTAGTATTCCTCCCCCCACCTGATGAAGGAACCTGCACTTTCATCTGCACCTTCCTCTTTGTCCCCGTGTAAGGTGGTATGGTATGCGGGAAGAGCAACCTGACTTTTAGCAGGGTCACAATGTTGTTGTGTAGCGTGCACGGGGAATGTTGCGTTATGGGTCAATGTACCAGCAGACTCATCTATCACTGGCTGGGCAATGGGCACGATGAAGTGGAAACACAGATATAGGCCCAAAGAAGAAAGTGGGCTAAATGCAGTTCAAAATTGGTAACACAGGAATAACCAGGGGGCATTGCAGTGGAGGACAACTGGAATGAGAGGCTGACACAGAGAGTAGGGCCAAATCAGTAAGTAGTCGAAATGCAGTTCAAAATTGGCAACCGTAGTAAACAGGCGGCACAGCTTTGTTCAGTGGAGGAGAACAGCAAGGAGTGGCAGACACCGATAGTAGGCCCCAAACCAACTAGTACGCCAAATGCAGTTGTTCCATTTAACCACAATTTAATGAGAGCCTGAAGATAGAAGCTCAGGAAAGGCAACCTGGGGAACACCTTGGAGTGTAACACACCATCTCTCTCCACCCCATACCCATTTTGTAGGCCTAATGCTGTGTACTTTTCTACAACTACTAAACGAGAGTCGGAAGACCGAAGCAATGGCAAGGAAACCTGGGGAACACCTTGGAGTGTAACACACCATCTCTCTCCACCCCATACCCAATTTGTAGGCCTAATGCAGCCTACTTTCCGACACCTACTAAACGAGAGCATGAAGATCGAAGCTCAGGAAAGGCAACCTGGGGAACACCTTGGAGTGTAACACAACCTCTCTCTACACCACGGAAGGGCTGATTCTTAGGAAGGAAGGCTGTTGTAAATAAGCATTGCGCGTCCGAGGGTGATTATATTCTTATTCGGTATCTACTCACCCTCTGACGCGCCATGCTTCTTGATTTGTAATTAATGTTTATTTGCAATGTGCTTTTGACTTACTCAATTATTTTTTTAATTATTGATTTTATTAAATTAATAGTTTAACATCTTATTGGAAATAATTTAAAGGAGACGCGACAGGACAACACTCGGTGGATGCCATATCTGTGTTAACAACTCCAAAAAACTTTCAGTTAACTTCTTGCAGGAGAAAGAAATTGTAGCTGTTGGACCTTTGTAGTACAGTTCCAGATATTTGTTGTGTGTTTGTTTTGATTGTTAAAATGTCTGCATTTGAGATCTCAACACGATCTTATTTTTTATAATCAAATTAATTTTTTTTATATTTAATGATGTTGGTTCAAGGGGTACACGGGCAGCAATAGACAGGTCAGTGGAGGCCTAGTGGAAGGAGTGACGGCAGACAGGCATCAAAGGCCTAACATTGGGCTGGCTGTAGGCAAGTTACAATTGGTTCCAGGGGAACACGGCCATCAGTGGCCTGGTCAGTGTAGTTGTAGTTGAAAGAACGGGACGCAGACAGGCTTCGAAGGCCTAACATAATAACATAGGGCTGGCTGTAGGCAAGTTAAAATTGGTTCCAGGGGAACACGGCCATCAGTGGCCTGGTCAGTGTAGTTGTAGTTGAAAGAACGGGACGCAGACAGGCTTCGAAGGCCTAACATAACAAACTTGGGCTGGCTGTAGGCACTTTTAAATTTGTTCCAGGGGTACATGGGCAGCAGTGTATGGTCAGTGGAAGTCTAGTGGAAGGAGTGACCGCAGACAGGCTTCCAAGGCCTAACATAACAAACTTGGGCTGGCTGTAGGCACTTTTAAATTGGTTCCAGGGGTACACGGGCAGCAGTGGTCTGGTCAGTGGAAGTCTAGTGGAAGGAGTGACCGCAGACAGGCTTCCAAGGCCTAACATAACAAACTTGGGCTGGCTGTAGGCACTTTTAAATTGGTTCCAGGGGTACACGGGCAGCAGTGGTCTGGTCAGTGGAAGTCTAGTGGAAGGAGTGACCGCAGACAGGCTTCCAAGGCCTAACATAACAAACTTGGGCTGGCTGTAGGCACTTTTAAATTGGTTCCAGGGGTACACGGGCAGCAGTGGTCTGGTCTGTGGAAGTCTAGTGGAAGGAGTGACCGCAGACAGGCTTCCAAGGCCTAACATAACAAACTTGGGCTGGCTGTAGGCACTTTTAAATTGGTTCCAGGGGTACACGGGCAGCAGTGGTCTGGTCAGTGGAAGTCTAGTGGAAGGAGTGACCGCAGACAGGCTTCCAAGGCCTAACATAACAAACTTGGGCTGGCTGTAGGCACTTTTAAATTGGTTCCAGGGGTACACGGGCAGCAGTGGTCTGGTCTGTGGAAGTCTAGTGGAAGGAGTGACCGCAGACAGGCTTCCAAGGCCTAACATAACAAACTTGGGCTGGCTGTAGGCACTTTTAAATTGGTTCCAGGGGTACACGGGCAGCAGTGGTCTGGTCAGTGGAAGTCTAGTGGAAGGAGTGACCGCAGACAGGCTTCCAAGGCCTAACATAACAAACTTGGGCTGGCTGTAGGCACTTTTAAATTGGTTCCAGGGGTACACGGGCAGCAGTGGTCTGGTCAGTGGAAGTCTAGTGGAAGGAGTGACCGCAGACAGGCTTCCAAGGCCTAACATAACAAACTTGGGCTGGCTGTAGGCACTTTTAAATTGGTTCCAGGGGTACACGGGCAGCAGTGGTCTGGTCTGTGGAAGTCTAGTGGAAGGAGTGACCGCAGACAGGCTTCGAAGGCCTAACATAACAAACTTGGGCTGGCTGTAGGCACTTTTAAATTGGTTCCAGGGGTACACGGGCAGCAGTGGTCTGGTCAGTGGAAGTCTAGTGGAAGGAGTGACCGCAGACAGGCTTCCAAGGCCTAACATAACAAACTTGGGCTGGCTGTAGGCACTTTTAAATTGGTTCCAGGGGTACACGGGCAGCAGTGGTCTGGTCAGTGGAAGTCTAGTGGAAGGAGTGACCGCAGACAGGCTTCCAAGGCCTAACATAACAAACTTGGGCTGGCTGTAGGCACTTTTAAATTGGTTCCAGGGGTACACGGGCAGCAGTGGTCTGGTCAGTGGAAGTCTAGTGGAAGGAGTGACCGCAGACAGGCTTCCAAGGCCTAACATAACAAACTTGGGCTGGCTGTAGGCACTTTTAAATTGGTTCCAGGGGTACACGGGCAGCAGTGGTCTGGTCAGTGGAAGTCTAGTGGAAGGAGTGACCGCAGACAGGCTTCCAAGGCCTAACATAACAAACTTGGGCTGGCTGTAGGCACTTTTAAATTGGTTCCAGGGGTACACGGGCAGCAGTGGTCTGGTCAGTGGAAGTCTAGTGGAAGGTGTGACCGCAGACAGGCTTCCAAGGCCTAACATAACAAACTTGGGCTGGCTGTAGGCACTTTTAAATTGGTTCCAGGGGTACACGGGCAGCAGTGGTCTGGTCAGTGGAAGTCTAGTGGAAGGAGTGACCGCAGACAGGCTTCCAAGGCCTAACATAACAAACTTGGGCTGGCTGTAGGCACTTTTAAATTGGTTCCAGGGGTACACGGGCAGCAGTGGTCTGGTCTGTGGAAGTCTAGTGGAAGGAGTGACCGCAGACAGGCTTCGAAGGCCTAACATAACAAACTTGGGCTGGCTGTAGGCACTTTTAAATTGGTTCCAGGGGTACACGGGCAGCAGTGGTCTGGTCAGTGGAAGTCTAGTGGAAGGTGTGACCGCAGACAGGCTTCGAAGGCCTAACATAACAAACTTGGGCTGGCTGTAGGCACTTTTAAATTGGTTGCAGGGGTACACGGGCAGCAGTGGTCTGGTCAGTGGAAGTCTAGTGGAAGGAGTGACCGCAGACAGGCTTCGAAGGCCTAACATAACAAAATTGGGCTGGCTGTAGGCACTTTAAATTGGTTCCAGGGGTACATGGGCAGCAGTGTATGGTCAGTGGAAGTCTAGTGGAAGGAGTGACGGCAGACAGTCTTCGAAGGCCTAACATAACAAAATTGGGCTGACTGTAGGCACTTTTAAATTGGTTCCAGGGTAACACGGCCAGCAGTGGCCTGGTCAGTGTAGTAGTTGTAGAAAGAAGGGACCGCAGACAGGCTTCGAAGGCCTAACATAACAAAAATGTCAAAACAATGGTATTGTCAGTGCCAGGCATTGAAGGATGTCAGCGCCTAGACTACACATTGGTGAAGCTGTGAGAGATAATTTTGCTAGTGGTAGAGCACTGTTTGAGCTGGGGGGGGAACTGTCTTGTGGCCGGCGGTACAGGCACAGGGCCCCTCATATTAAAACGGTGTGTCTGACGTTGGGTGCGCACCACCACCGCCAGAGACACTTTATTGTACTATGAGGGACCCAGTGGCAGTGCCGTCGACCAAAAGCGGCCACACCCACCTCTTCAGACAAACAGCACTCTCAAGGGTCCAAGCGCAAAGTGGCGATAGCACGGCCCCGTGTGGGGAGTTTGGCCATTTCGTGAGGTGGAAACATGTCGTATGCTGGACAATCAGGTGAAGAAAATTACGAGATTGGAAAAGTCATTCAGAATAGTCCACAGGCAAGACCTTTTCATAGGAAAGCTAGGTGTCAGCCGGGCAGGGTGGGGCAAAAGATTTTGAAATCCAGTTGTGGTTCATTTTAATGAAGGTTAGATCATCTACATTTTGGGTAGCCAGACGAGTCCTTTTTTCTGTTAGTATTGAACCTGCAGCACTGAATACTCTTTCTGATAGGACACTAGCTGCCGGGCAAGCAAGCTCCTGCAATGCATATTCTGCCAATTCTGGCCAGGTGTCTAATTTGGATGCCCAGTAATCAAATGGGAATGACGGTTGAGGGAGAACGTCGATAAGGGATGAAAAATAGTTTGTAACCATACTGGACAAATGTTGTCTCCTGTCACTTTGAATTGATGCTGCAGTACCTGTCCTGTCTGCGGTCATAGAAAAATCACTCCACAACCTGGTCAGAAAACCCCTCTGGCCAACGCCACTTCTGATTTCTGCCCCTCTAACACCTCTGGTCTGCTGGCCCCTGGAGCTCGTGTGAGAACGATCACGCGCGCTGTGTGCAGGGAATGCCAGAAGCAAACGGTCAACAAGAGTTGATTGTTTTGTTGCTAATATTAGTTCCAAGTTCTCATGTGGCATAATATTTTGCAATTTGCCTTTATAGCGAGGATCAAGGAGGCAGGCCAACCAGTAATCGTCATCGTTCATCATTTTTGTAATGCGTGTGTCCCTTTTGAGGATACGCAAGGCATAATCCGCCATGTGGGCCAAAGTTCCCGTTGTCAAATCTGCGGTTGTGCTTGGTTGAGGGGCAGTTGCAGGCAAATCTACGTCACTTGTGTCCCTCAAAAAACCAGAACCCGGCCTTGCCACGCCACCAATTTCCCGTGCCCCCGGGAAAGCTTCCTCATTAAAAATATACTCATCCCCATCATCCTCCTCATCCTCCACCTCCTCTTCGCCCGGTACCTCGTCATGTACACTGCCCTGACCAGACAATCGCTGACTGTCATCAAGGCTTTCCTCTTCCTCTGGTGCAGACGCCTGATCCTTTATGTGCGTCAAACTTTGCATCAGCAGACGCATTAGGGGGATGCTCATGCTTATTATGGCGTTGTCTGCACTAACCAGCCGTGTGCATTCCTCAAAACACTGAAGGACTTGACACATGTCTTGAATCTTCGACCACTGCACACCTGACAACTCCATGTCTGCCATCCTACTGCCTGCCCGTGTATGTGTATCCTCCCACAAAAACATAACAGCCCGCCTCTGTTCGCACAGTCTCTGAAGCATGTGCAGTGTTGAGTTCCACCTTGTTGCAACGTCTATGATTAGGCGATGCTGGGGAAGGTTCAAAGAACGCTGATAGGTCTGCATACGGCTGGAGTGTACAGGCGAACGGCGGATATGTGCGCAAAGTCCACGCACTTTGAGGAGCAGGTCGGATAACCCCGGATAACTTTTCAGGAAGCACTGCACCACCAGGTTTAAGGTGTGAGCCAGGCAAGGAATGTGTTTCAGTTGGGAAAGGGAGATGGCGGCCATGAAATTCCTTCCGTTATCACTCACTACCTTGCCTGCCTCAAGATCTACAGTGCCCAGCCACGACTGCGTTTCTTGCTGCAAGAACTCGGACAGAACTTCCGCGGTGTGTCTATTGTCGCCCAAACACTTCATAGCCAATACAGCCTGCTGACGTTTGCCAGTAGCTGCCCCATAATGGGAGACCTGGTGTGCAACAGTGGCAGGTGCGGATGGAGTGTTTGTGCGACTGCGGTCTGTGGACGAGCTCTTGCTTCTGCAGGAGGACGAGGAGGAGGAGGAGGAGGAGGGGGTGCGAACGGCTACAGACAACTGTTTACTAGACCGTGGGCTAGGCAGAACTGTCCCAAACTTGCTGTCCCCTGTGGACCCTGAATCCACCACATTTACCCAGTGTGCCGTGATGGACACGTAACGTCCCTGGCCATGCCTACAGGTCCATGCATCTGTTGTCAGGTGCACCTTTGTGCTCACAGATTGCCTGAGTGCATGGACGATGCGCTCTTTAACATGCTGGTGGAGGGCTGGGATGGCTTTTCTGGAAAAAAAGTGTCGACTGGGTAGCTCGTAGCGTGGTACAGCGTAGTCCATCAGGTCTTTGAAAGCTTTGCTTTCAACTAACCGGTAGGGCATCATCTCTAACGAGATTAGTCTAGCTATGTGGGCGTTCAAACCCTGTGTACGCGGATGCGAGGCTAAGTATTTCCTTTTTCTAACCATAGTCTCATGTAGGGTGAGCTGGACTGGAGAGCTGGAGATCGTGGAACTAGCGGGGGTGCCGGTGGACATGGCAGACTGAGAGACGGTGGGAGATGGTATTGTTGCCGCCGGTGCCCTAGATGCAGTGTTTCCTACTACGAAACTGGTGATTCCCTGACCCTGACTGCTTTGGCCTGGCAAAGATACCTGCACAGATACAGCAGGTGGTGCGCTAAATGGTGGTCCTACACTGCCGGAAGGGATGTTGCGTTGATGACTAGCTTCATTGGCCGAGGGTGCAACAACCTTAAGGGACGTTTGGTAGTTAGTCCAAGCTTTCAAATGCATGGTGGTTAAATGTCTATGCATGCAACTAGTATTGAGACTTTTCAGATTCTGACCTCTGCTTAAGGAAGTAGAACATTTTTGACAGATGACTTTGCGCTGATCAATTGGATGTTGTTTAAAAAAATGCCAGACTGCACTCTTTCTAGCATCGGATACCTTTTCAGGCATTGCAGACTGAGCTTTAACCGGATGGCCACGCTGTCCTCCACCAGGTTTTGGCTTTGCCACGCGTTTTGGGCAAGATACGGGCCCGGCAGATGGAACCTGTGGCGATGTTGATGCCTGCTGCGGCCCCTCCTCCTCCTCTGCTTCAGAACTGCTGCCGCCTGCACCCTGTTCCCCCAATGGCTGCCAATCGGGGTCAAGAACTGGGTCATCTAATAACTCTTCTTGTACCTCCTGCGCAACTTCGTCTGTGTCACCGTGTCGTTCGGTGGTATAGCGTTCGTGATGGGGCAACATAGTCTCATCAGGGTCTGATTCTTGATCAGCACCCTGCGAGGGCAATGTTTTGGTCTGAGTCAAAGGACCAGCATAGTAGTCTGGCTGTGGCTGTGCGTCAGTGCACTCCATGTCAGATTCAACTTGTAATGGGCATGGACTGTTAACTGCTTCACTTTCTAAGCCAGGGACGGTATGTGTAAAGAGCTCCATGGAGTAACCCGTTGTGTCGCCTGCTGCATTCTTCTCTGTTGTTGTTTTTGCTGAAGAGGACAAGGAAGTGACTTGTCCCTGACCGTGAACATCCACTAACGACGCGCTGCTTTTACTTTTACCAGTTTCACGAGAGGAGGCAAAAGAGCTAGAGGCTGAGTCAGCAAGATAAGCCAAAACTTGCTCTTGCTGCTCCGGCTTTAAAAGCGGTTTTCCTAATCCCAGAAAAGGGAGCGTTCGAGGCCTTGCTTAGCCGGACGACGAACCTGGCTCCACAGCTCCAGACTTAGGTGCAATATTTTTTTCCCCACGACCACCTGATGCTCCACCACTACCACTACCCTCATTACCAGCTGACAATGAACGCCCCCGGCCACGACCTCTTCCACTAGACTTCCTCATTGTTTTAAAAACGTAACCAAACTAACGTTATTTGTTGCAGTCACACAACTTACACGGTGAGCTATAACTTCAGTATGATTTAGCTACCCCTTTACAGGTTGGTGAGACCACAGCGAAAATCAGGCCCAATGTTACACACTCTGTTTTTGGTGGCTGCAAATTAGAGAGATGCCCCACACGCAGGACTGTCACTGAAGCACAAATGTTAATATTAATGTCACACTATTATTTTTTTTTTATTTTTATTTTTTTCAGGAACACTTTAGAAACCCCCCAAAAAAAAAAAAATAGATTTTTGCAGGGAGAATTTAGAAAACAAATGTAACAAACTATATGCTTTCTATGGGCCACTGAGTGAGAGATGACGCACACAGGAATCAGGAGTGGCACACAAGCCCAGAGGCCAATATTTTTCTACCAATGATTGATGGAGTTATTTTCTCTGGTAGATTTTGGAACCCAAATCAAGGAAAAAAAATATAGGCTTTCTATGGACCACAATTGGAGAGAGAGAGAGAGAGAGAGATGGCACACCCAGGAGTCAAGACTGGCACACAAGCAGAAAGGCCAATATTAATCTCCCATTTTTTTTTTGGGTTTGTTTTTTTTGTTTGTTTTTTTTTTTTTTTTTTCAGGGAGACTTTAGAAAAAAAAATAATAAAAAAAATATGATTTTATCAGGAAGAATTTAGAAACCAAATAAAATAAAATGATTTTTTCAGGGAGAATTTATAAAACAAATAAAAACAAAAATAGGCGTTCTATGGCCCACTGACTGAGAGATGACGCACACAGGAGTCAGGAGTGGCACACAAGCCCAGAGGCCAATATTTTTCTACCAATGATTGATGTAGTTATTTTCTCTGGTAGATTTTGGAACCCAAATCAAGGAAAAAAAATATAGGCTTTCTATGGACCACAATTGGAGAGAGAGAGAGAGAGAGAGAGAGAGAGATGGCACACCCAGGAGTCAAGACTGACACACAAGCAGAAAGGCCAATATTAATCTCCCACTGTTTTTTTTGTTTGTTTTTTTTTTGTTTTTTTCAGGGAGACTTTAGAAAAAAAAATAATAAAAAAAATATGATTTTATCAGGAAGAATTTAGAAACCAAATAAAATAAAATGATTTTTTCAGGGAGAATTTATAAAACAAATAAAACCAAAAATAGGCGTTCTATGGCCCACTGACTGAGAGATGACGCACACAGGAGTCAAGACTGGCACACAAGCAGAAAGGCCAATATTAATCTCCCACTGTTTTTTTTTTTTTTTTTTTTTTTCAGGGAGACTTTAGAAAAAAAAATAATAAAAAAAATATGATTTTATCAGGAAGAATTTAGAAACCAAATAAAATAAAATGATTTTTTCAGGGAGAATTTATAAAACTAATAAAACAAAAAATAGGCGTTCTATGGCCCACTGAGTGAGAGATGACGCACACAGGAGTCAAGACTGGCACACAAGCAGAAAGGCCAATATTAATCCCCCACTGTTTTTTGTTTGTTTTTTTCAGGGAGACTTTAGAAAAAAAAATAATAAAAAAAATATGATTTTATCAGGAAGAATTTAGAAACCAAATAAAATAAAATGATTTTTTCAGGGAGAATTTAGAAAACAAATAAAACCAAAAATAGGCGTTCTATGGCCCACTGACTGAGAGAGAGAGAGAGATGGCACGCTTAGTACTGGCACACAAGCCCAAAGGGCAATATTAATCTCCCTTTTTTTTTCAGGGAGAATTTCTAAAACCCAAAAAAAAAAAAAAATAGGCTTTCTATAGCCCACTATTTGTGAGAGAGATGGGACGCTCAGGACTGGCACAGATGGCACGCTCAGGACTGGCACAGAAGCCCAGAGGCCAATATTAATCTCCCTTTTTTTCTGGGAGAATTTATAAAACCAAAAAAATATTTAAATAGGCTTTCTATGGCCCACTATTTGTGAGAGAGATGGCACGCTCAGGGCTGGCACAGATGGCACGCTCACAACTGGCACACAAGCCCAGAGGCCAATATTAATCTCCCTTTTTTCAGGGAAAATTTATAAAACCAAAAAAAAAATTAAATAGGCTTTCTATGGCCCACTATTTGTGAGAGAGATGGCACGCTCAGGACTGGCACAGATAGCACGCTCACAACTGGCACACAAGCCCAGAGGCCAATATTAATCTCCCTTTTTTTCAGGGAGAATTTATAAAACCAAAAAAAAAATTAAATAGGCTTTCTATGGCCCACTATTTGTGAGAGAGATGGCACGCTCAGGGCTGGCACAGATGGCACGCTCAGGACTGGCACACAAGCCCAGAGGCCAATATTAATCTCCCTTTTTTTCAGGGAGAATTTATAAAACCCAAAAAAAAATAAAATAGGCTTTCTATGGCCCACTATTTGTGAGAGAGATGGCACACTCAGGACTGGCACACAAGCCCAAAGGCCAATATTAATCTCCCACTGTATTTTTATCAGGGAGAATTTATACACCCCACAAAAAAAAATACAGAAAAATGAAAAGGCTTTCTATGGCCCACTATGTGAGAGAGATGGCACACACAGGGATGGCACTCTAGCAGAAATGCCAAATTGCCAATCTTAATCTCCCACCAAAAAAAAAAAAAAAACAGGGAATGTCCTACAATTACTATCTCCCTGCCTGCAGTAATCTCAGCCAGGTATGGCAGGCAGCTACTATCTCCCTGCCTGCAGTAATCTCAGCCAGGTATGGCAGGCAGCAATAAGGAGTGGACTGATGCACAAATGAAATAAAAAGTGTGGACAAACAAAAAAGATAGCTGTGCAGAAAGGAAGGAACAAGAGGATTTGTGCTTTGAAAAAAGCAGTTGGTTTGCACAGCGGCGTACACACAGCAATGCAGCTATCAGGGAGCCTTCTAGGGCAGCCCAATGAGCTACAGCGCTGAGGGGAAAAAAAAAAAAAATAACTTCCACTGTCCCTGCACACCGAGGGTGGTGTTGGACAGTGCAAATCGCTGCAGCACAAGCGGTTTTGTGGTTAATGGACCCTGCCTAACGCTATCCCTGCTTCTGACAAAGCGGCAGCAACCTCTCCCTAAGCTCAGATCAGCAGCAGTAAGATGGCGGTCGGCGGGAACGCCTCTTTATAGCCCCTGTGACGTCGCAGACAGCAAGCCAATCACTGCAATGCCCTTCTCTAAGATGGTGGGGACCAGGACCTATGTCATCACGCTGCCCACACTCTGCGTTTACCTTCATTGGCTGAGAAATGGCGCTTTTCGCGTCATTGAAACGCGACTTTGGCGCGAAAGTCGCGTACCGCATGGCCGACCCCGCACAGGGGTCGGATCGGGTTTCATGAAACCCCGACTTAGCCAAAAGTCGGCGACTTTTGAAAATGTTCGACCCGTTTCGCTCAACCCTAGTGATCTGGTGCTCACATTACTATATTTTGTGGTACACACATTTGGTTCTAGAACATCGGATTTTTTAAAAATGTTGTTTAATTTGTAAAAACATATGGGAGCATTTTTTTTTTTAAATGGAAAAGCACAATAAAGAACTTTATTAAAAAAAAACAACACAGTAGAAAATCAGGGGACTTTACAACATATAAAGAACATTACATAGGCTGGTAAAATGTCATGGACTCAATAGTTTTACATGACAGTGTTTAGATTTTTATAAATCACAATAAATTTAGTACAAGCAAGATGAAATACTGTTTACAAACTAAACCATTTGATCTTGCCATGAAACACGGCCAACATCTGAAACAAAATATGCAGCAAATCGATCCCTCATCTGAGCAATTTCCAAAGTTGTCCTCAGAGGATGATCTTGATAATCAGGCAATGGGTTTGGTATGGGTTCATCTAGTTCCACGATGACTCTTTCTTTAGCAATAATGTAATTGTGGAGAACCACGCAAGCCTTCACCACCTCATCCACTGTCTCAATTTTCAAATTTATTGTGGATCCTAAAATCTGCCATTTGGAGACAAGGATTCCAAAGGCGCACTCCACAGTTTTTCTGGCCCTGGACAGTCTATAATTAAAAATACTTTTTGTGCAGTCCAAGCCCCGACTGGAGTACGGTTTCAGTAGGTTGGCACTCATTTGAAAAGCCTCGTCCCCAACCACAACAAATGGCATGGCCGGGCCTTCGGTGTTGGGAAGAGGTCGTGGCTGGGGGAAATTAAAATTGTTCTCATATAATCTTCGGCCCATGTCAGACTCCTTAAATGTCCGTGAATCATTTGCACGGCCAAACGCTCCAATGTCCACGGCGAGAAACCTGCAGTCCGCACCTGCAATTGCCATGAGCACGGTGGAAAAATATTTTTTATAATTGAAAAACAGAGATCCACTTCTTGGTGGCTTTGTAATCCTAATGTGCTTCCCATTCACTGCTCCAATACAGTTAGGGAAAGAACACAGTTGTTCAAATTTTTGGGCATTGGACTCCCATAAAGCTGTCGTTGGGATTGGTAAAAATTCCTCCCGGAGATTGTCCCACAATGCGCGGCATGTGTCAGCAATAATACCCGAAAGTGTGGAGACGCCAATCCGAAACTGGAAATGCAGTGATCTCAATGTCTCTCTGGTAGCCAGGAAACTGACAAGAAGAAAGAAAAATAAATAAATTTAATTTCATTACATTGTTATTATAAAATAAAATTTCATTTTCAATTCCTCACCCACACCCCCCCACACCAAAAAAAGGTTATTTAAAAAATGGCCAGAACATATAAAGTCCTTCAAATTGCTACATTACGTACCGTAGAGTCACCAGCAGACGTTCCTCGGGGGAAATTGATTTCCGGAGCTGCGTGTCCTGCCTGGAAATGGCTCCTTCCACCAGACGCAGCAGATAGCGGAAGCTGTTTGAGACATCGGGGTATATTCAAAATATTTATCCTGGTTGTCATTTAACTCGCCAAACAAACAATGGTAGGCTCCACGGCTCTCTCGGACTTCCACTATAGGGTGTAGCCAAAAGCGCCGATGACTCCTTCTCCGTAGTTTATCTCTTTTCCTTTGTTCATGACAGGCAATAGCGTAAGCAATAGCAATGGCAAAATCCAGCTCCATATTGAGGTAGATACTCTCCATGGGACGCTCCATCTTGATGCACGCAATGGTAGGAAATTATCTATGCCGGGGAATATATACTACAATTCCATTATACCCACCCTCTTCTATCCATTGGTGGTATTATCTAGTGTCTAGACACTAGACCCACCCTCTTCTATCCATTGGTGGTATTATCTAGTGTCTACACACTAAATTGGGTTGAAAAATGACATCATTGTTTGACAACGCATGCGTCGAAAAACGCTGCATTTTTCAGAAAAACGCAGCAAAACGTACCAAAAAACGCTACGTTTTACGACGCATCCGTTGAACGCATGCGTCGAAAACGGTGCGTTTTTGTGTGCATTGTCAATGCGTCGTGCGTTGCATCGTAAGACGCAAATGTGAACATAGCCTTAGTGTTGCATTACAGTGGTATATAAAACTCCCAGAAACCTTCAAAAAAAATTTCTGGATTGAATACTAATTCATCCAAAAAGTTTGACGCGATTACTGTTACAGTACAGTATGGTGGTATATAAAACTAAATAAATAGTTCAAAAATGTTTCTGGATTAAATTAATCATCCATAAACTTTATCAAACTGCTTAGTGTTTTATTATGGTGGTATCTAGAACTTAAAAAAACATTCAAAAATTGCATCTGGGTAGAATTAGTTATCCATAGAGTTTACCAGGGTTAGTGTTATTTTGTAGTGGTATATAAAACTAAAAAAAAGTAAAAAAAAAGTTTCTGTATTAAATTAGTAATCATAAGACATTAACGCACTGTTCAGTGTTACGTTACGGTGGTATACAAAACTTCAAAAAAGTTCAGTTTTTTTTCTGGATTCAATTAGTCATTCGTAGAGTTTAACGTGGTTAGTGTTACATTGAATAGTATATAAAACTCCCAAAAAAGTAAAAAAAAACTTTTTCTGGATTTAATTAGTCATCCATAGAAATTAACATGGTTACTATTACATTATGGTGGTATATGAAACAAAAAAAAGGTTAATTTTTTTATGTATTCAATTATTATTTATCCATATATTTTAACATGCTTTGTGTAAAATTACGGTGTTTTTAAAATATAAAAAAAACGCCTGGCTTGGCACAGTTCACAAATTATTTTTATTCTAAAAATTGACTTGTCATACATACTTTATATATACCTGCTTTGTGTGAAATTTTGTTGTGTACAAATGTGGTTGTTCAAAAATTGACTATTGTCACATATACTGTAGATCTTGCTTTGTGTGACATTTCGTTGGTTGAAATAAAAAAGAAACGTTGGCCAGCTACAGGTGTATAAACTTGGTCCCTCGGTACTCGTTCCCCAGTGGCTTCTATGTCTCCCAGTGTGGCATCCCCGCCTTGTACCAGCTCGTGTCCAGGAACATCACCTGTGCCCTTACCAACGTAGTTACTGGGATTGTCCACTTAATGACCACCAAGTGGACAAGCGCTTGTGGCAAGGAACACTAAATTTTTCTGGCTGCACACTTGGTGAACATTCTGGAGGCCAGGGCCGAGTCCCATCCGGGCACGGCACATGTGCTACCGACGCCGAGGATTATGGCTCTACATCTATCAGGGTTTCCTCCAACTCTTACATGCTTCGAAAGCATCACCAAACCAGGGATTCAAGCTTCAGGAGGCTAATTTGCATATTCCAGGTGCCTTCTGGGAGAAGCGAAGTCTCCCTAAGCTAGAAGATCGTTGGGTACAGCCGGGACCAGCTGCTTCGAAAGCATCACCAAACCAGGGATTCAAGCTTCAGGAGGCTAATTTGCATATTCCAGGTGCCTTCTGGGAGAAGCGAAGTCTCCCTAAGCTAGAAGATCGTTGGGTACAGCCGGGACCAGCTGCTTCGAAAGCATCACCAAACCGCGCCTTACGGCGCGCGAATTTTTGCCTGTAGGACATTATTGCAAGAGAGCTTGGCTGAGTAGATTACACAAGAAGGAAAACACACAGCAAGTCAGCAGGATCTAGGAGCAACATGGCAGATGTGACAACCTACATGGTGAGCTGCAGCATGTGCTACATGTTCACAGATCGACCAGAAGAAGAATCCAATTTCACCTGTCAGAAGTTTAGACTAGTGGCCCTTTTAGAAGAAAAGGTGCGGGGTCTGGAAGAAAGAATAGCAACTTTGAAACTCATCAAAGAGAATGAAGACTTTCTAGACAGAACAGAAGCATCTCTACTGGTCACAGAAGGTGCAAAAAGTGTCAGAGAACCTCCAAAAGCAGATGAGTGGAAGCATGTGACCAAAAGAAGCAAGAAGACCATGGAGAAATCACCAACCACACAACTGAAGAACCGATATCAAATCTTTGTAGAGGATGAAGATGGCACACCTAAGAATGAAGCAATACCAGCAAGCAAAAAAGAAAAGGGCACACAGCAACAAGTGACAGCAAAAAGTACAGCCAAGAAGCAACGAAGAGTGGTGGTGGTGGGAGACTCACTACTGAGAGGCACAGAAGCAGCCATCTGCAGACCGGACATAACTGCAAGAGAAGTATGCTGCCTTCCAGGTGCGATGATCAAGGATGTGACCGATAGGATACCAAAGCTCTTCAGCTCCAAGGACGTCCACCCATTTCTTCTGATACATGTTGGCACCAATGACACGGCAAGGAAGGACCTACCAACAATCTGCAAGGACTTTGAAGAGTTGGGGAAGAAAGTAAAGGAACTGGATGCACAGGTAGTTTTTTCTTCTATCCTTCCAGTAGATGGGCATGGCACCAGGAGATGGAACAGGATCCTTGATGCAAACAACTGGCTAAGACGATGGTGCAGACAACAAGGATTCGGATTCCTGGACCACGGTGTGAATTACTTGTACGATGGACTCCTCGCCAGAGACGGACTACACCTCAACAAACCTGGGAAACACACATTCGCCAGAAGACTCGCTACACTCATCAGGAGGGCGTTAAACTAGAAGAAGAGGGGACGGGAAGAAAAACATTAGACTCGAACAAAGACGACCCAGGAAAACATACTCAGAAGGGAGGTAAGAACATTTCTAAAACAATCCACAGTGAGGAGATTGGAACAAAACAAAATCCTCTAAACTGCATGCTCGCAAACGCCAGAAGCCTGACAAACATGATGGAAGAACTAGAAGCAGAAATATCTACAGGTAACTTTGACATAGTGGGAATAACCGAGACATGGTTAGATGAAAGCTATGACTGGGCAGTTAACCTACAGGGTTACAGTCTGTTTAGAAAGGATCGTAAAAATCGGAGAGGAGGAGGGGTTTGTCTCTATGTAAAGTCTTGTCTAAAGTCCACTTTAAGGGAGGATATTAGCGAAGGGAATGAGGATGTCGAGTCCATATGGGTTGAAATTCATGGAGGGAAAAATGGTAACAAAATTCTCATTGGGGTCTGTTACAAACCCCCAAACATAACAGAAACCATGGAAAGTCTACTTCTAAAGCAGATAGATGAAGCTGCAACCCATAATGAGGTCCTGGTTATGGGGGACTTTAACTACCCAGATATTAACTGGGAAACAGAAACCTGTGAAACCCATAAAGGCAACAGGTTTCTGCTAATAACCAAGAAAAATTATCTTTCACAATTGGTGCAGAATCCAACCAGAGGAGCAGCACTTTTAGACCTAATACTATCTAATAGACCTGACAGAATAACAAATCTGGAGGTGGTTGGGCATTTAGGAAATAGCGACCACAATATTGTGCAGTTTCACCTGTCTTTCACTAGGGGGACTTGTCAGGGAGTCACAAAAACATTGAACTTTAGGAAGGCAAAGTTTGAACAGCTTAGAGATGCCCTTAATCTGGTAGACTGGGACAATATCCTCAGAAATGAGAATACAGATAATAAATGGGAAATGTTTAAGAACATCCTAAATAGGCAGTGTAAGCGGTTTATACCTTGTGGGAATAAAAGGACTAGAAATAGGAAAAACCCAATGTGGCTAAACAAAGAAGTAAGGCAGGCAATTAACAGTAAAAAGAAAGCATTTGCACTACTAAAGCAGGATGGCACCACTGAAGCTCTAAAAAACTATAGGGAGAAAAATACTTTATCTAAAAAACTAATTAAAGCTGCCAAAAAGGAAACAGAGAAGCACATTGCTAAGGAGAGTAAAACTAATCCCAAACTGTTCTTCAACTATATCAATAGTAAAAGAATAAAAACTGAAAATGTAGGCCCCTTAAAAAATAGTGAGGAAAGAATGGTTGTAGATGACGAGGAAAAAGCTAACATATTAAACACCTTCTTCTCCACGGTATTCACGGTGGAAAATGAAATGCTAGGTGAAATCCCAAGAAACAATGAAAACCCTATATTAAGGGTCACCAATCTAACCCAAGAAGAGGTGCGAAACCGGCTAAATAAGATTAAAATAGATAAATCTCCAGGTCCGGATGGCATACACCCACGAGTACTAAGAGAACTAAGTAATGTAATAGATAAACCATTATTTCTTATTTTTAGTGACTCTATAGCGACAGGGTCTGTTCCGCAGGACTGGCGCATAGCAAATGTGGTGCCAATATTCAAAAAGGGCTCTAAAAGTGAACCTGGAAATTATAGGCCAGTAAGTCTAACCTCTATTGTTGGTAAAATATTTGAAGGGTTTCTGAGGGATGTTATTCTGGATTATCTCAATGAGAATAACTGTTTAACTCCATATCAGCATGGGTTTATGAGAAATCGCTCCTGTCAAACCAATCTAATCAGTTTTTATGAAGAGGTAAGCTATAGACTGGACCACGGTGAGTCATTGGACGTGGTATATCTCGATTTTTCCAAAGCGTTTGATACCGTGCCGCACAAGAGGTTGGTACACAAAATGAGAATGCTTGGTCTGGGGGAAAATGTGTGTAAATGGGTTAGTAACTGGCTTAGTGATAGAAAGCAGAGGGTGGTTATAAATGGTATAGTCTCTAACTGGGTCGCTGTGACCAGTGGGGTACCGCAGGGGTCAGTATTGGGACCTGTTCTCTTCAACATATTCATTAATGATCTGGTAGAAGGTTTACACAGTAAAATATCGATATTTGCAGATGATACAAAACTATGTAAAGCAGTTAATACAAGAGAAGATAGTATTCTGCTACAGATGGATCTGGATAAGTTGGAAACTTGGGCTGAAAGGTGGCAGATGAGGTTTAACAATGATAAATGTAAGGTTATACACATGGGAAGAGGGAATCAATATCACCATTACACACTGAACGGGAAACCACTGGGTAAATCTGACAGGGAGAAGGACTTGGGGATCCTAGTTAATGATAAACTTACCTGGAGCAGCCAGTGCCAGGCAGCAGCTGCCAAGGCAAACAGGATCATGGGGTGCATTAAAAAAGGTCTGGATACACATGATGAGAGCATTATACTGCCTCTGTACAAATCCCTAGTTAGACCGCACATGGAGTACTGTGTCCAGTTTTGGGCACCGGTGCTCAGGAAGGATATAATGGAACTAGAGAGAGTACAAAGGAGGGCAACAAAATTAATAAAGGGGATGGGAGAACTACAATACCCAGATAGATTAGCGAAATTAGGATTATTTAGTCTAGAAAAAAGACGACTGAGGGGCGATCTAATAACCATGTATAAGTATATAAGGGGACAATACAAATATCTCGCTGAGGATCTGTTTATACCAAGGAAGGTGACGGGCACAAGGGGGCATTCTTTGCGTCTGGAGGAGAGAAGGTTTTTCCACCAACATAGAAGAGGATTCTTTACTGTTAGGGCAGTGAGAATCTGGAATTGCTTGCCTGAGGAGGTGGTGATGGCGAACTCAGTCGAGGGGTTCAAGAGAGGCCTGGATGTCTTCCTGGAGCAGAACAATATTGTATCATACAATTATTAGGTTCTGTAGAAGGACGTAGATCTGGGGATTTATTATGATGGAATATAGGCTGAACTGGATGGACAAATGTCTTTTTTCGGCCTTACTAACTATGTTACTATGTTACTAATTCCTGCACCTTGTCCTATCTCACAGCATATCTTCCACATTAGCCAGAAGCTGGAAGCTCTGCAGCACTGTTTCAGCGAAGCGGCAACAGACTCTGCTGAAGCTAATTTGTCTAGGAGACAGAACGCACACAACGGTAGAGTTACTTAAAGGAATAACAGACCAGACAGATCTGTGTTTTTTGCCACTGAACCTCCAACCAGGCATGGTCATGTGTGATAACCTGGTGGTGGATGTGAAGCTTGGCAAGCTCAAACACATACCATGTTTGGCCCACATGCTCAACTTGGTAGTTCAGCATTTTCAGAAAGCCTATTCATATTTGTCAGAGCTTCTGGTCAAGGTACACCACATCAGAGCCCATTTCCGCAAGTCAGCCACAGCTTTTGCCGCTAAGGCATTGCTGTAGCAGCATATGCAAGTGCCTGCTCTCCAACTGTTGTGCAAGGTCACCATGCACTGGAACTCCATGCTGCACATGCTGGCAAGGCTTTGTGAGCAGCAGAGGCCAGTTGTGGAATACCAGCTCTAAAACGTCTGTCGGTATTTTGGTCAGCCTCTGCAAATAACTGATAAGTGGGCATGGATGTCTGACATTTGTGCTGTTCTCAAAGACTTTGAGGACATCATCAGCTCACCAATCCCAATTCTGTGCCTACGTAAACAGTTGCTGCTCACAATTAAACATGAAGCTTTGCATGCAGACCAGGTGGAGATGGAGGAAGACATAAAACAGGGAGATACTACCCAGCCCAGCCTCATCTCATCTGCTCAGCGTGGATTGGATAACAATGAGGAGATGGGGGCTGAGAAGGAACAGGAGCTGGCACAACAAAGGCTAGTACCCACACAAGTTTTGTCCCATCTCTCTTATGTGGGTGGGCTGAGGAGGTGAATGAGGAGGAAGAGATGGAGGAGGAGGATACAGAGAATAGTCATCATGGTGGAGACAGGGAAGTGTTGGCTGTTAGGACATTGACACATATGGCAGACTTTATGTACTTCTGCTTTCCCATGACAGTTGCTTTACATTTTTTGGAGTACTTGTTGCTCGCCCTGCTAGACAAATGCTAAAAGGAGAACCTTGGATCTCTTCTTCTTGAGACGGAGAGTTCTTCTAAAATGGTGCTATACTAGAAAGCCATTGTGGAAAATATGTTGAAAAAATTCCCATCAGACAATGCTACCAGCAGGGAGGCAAGTTTCCTTGCCCAACCAAGGAGGAGAGGCAAGGAATACACACATTAGATACAGCAGAGCCAATAATACATTGTCAAAGGTCTGGTCCAAATTCATGACACCCTCTCAGCTTCCAGGCCCTGAAGATCTTGTATCTTTGAAAAGGAAGGAAAAGTTATTTACCCCTTTACCCACTGGAGCTTTTTTCAGTTTTGCATTTTCGTTTTTCGCTTCCCTTCTTCCCAGAACCATAACTTTTTGATTTTTCTGTCAATATGGCCATGTGAGGCCTTGTTTTTCGTGGGACGAGTTGTACTTTTGAAAAACACCATTGGTTTTACCTTGTCATGTACTAGAACATGGGAAAAAAAATCCAAGTGCGGTGAAATTGCAAAAAAGTGCAATCCAACGTTTGTTTGGATTTTTTTACTAGGTTCACTAAATGCAAAAACTGACCTGCCATTATGATTCTTCATGTCATTATGAGTTCATTGGCACCATATATGTCTAGGTTCTTTTTTATCTATGTGGTGAAAAAAAATCCAAACTTTGTTAAAAAAAAAAAAATTGCGCCATTTTCCATTACCCATAGCGTCTCCATTTTTCATGATCTCAGATTGGGTGAGGGCTTATTTTTTGCATGCCGAGCTGACATTTTTAACCCCTTCCCGACCTGTGACACAGCGTATGCGTCATGAAAGTCGGTGCCAATCCGACCTGTGACGCATATGCTGTGTCACAGAAAGATCGCGTCCCTGCAGATCGGGTGAAAGGGTTAACTCCCATTTCACCCGATCTGCAGGGACAGGGGGAGTGGTAGTTTAGCCCAGGGGGGGTGGCTTCACCCCCTCGTGGCTACGATCGCTCTGATTGGCTGTTGAAAGTGAAACTGCCAATCAGAGCGATTTGTAATATTTCACCTAAAAAAATGGTGAAATATTACAATCCAGCCATGGCCGATGCTGCAATATCATCGGCCATGGCTGGAAATACTAATGTGCCCCCATCCCACCCCTCCGATCGCCCCCCCAGCCCCCCGATCTGTGGCCCGCTCCCCTCCGTCCTGTGCTCCGCTCCCCCGTCCTCCTGTCCGCTCCCCCCGTGCTCCAATCACACCCCCCGTGCTCCAATCAAACCCCCCCGCACTCCGATCCCCCCCCGTGCTCCGATCCACCCCCCCTGCACACCGATCCACCCCCCCTGCACACCGATCCACCCGCCCGCACACGATCACTCTCCCCCATGCTCCGATCCCTCCCCCCCCGTGCTCCGACGCCCCCCCGTGCCCTGATCTCCCCCCCCTGTGCCCTGATCTCCCCCCCTTATACTTACCGATCCTGGCGGGGTCCGTCCGTCTTCTTCCCCGAGCGCCGCAATGTTCCAAAATGGCGGGCGCATGCGCAGTGCGCCCGCCGAATCTGCCGGCCGGCAGATTCGTTCCAATGTGAATTTTGATCACTGTGATATAATCTATCACAGTGGTCAAAATAAAAAAACAGTAAATGACCCCCCCCATTTGTCCCCCATAGATAGGGACAATAATAAAATAAAGAATTTTTTTTTTTTCCACTAAGGTTGGAGTTAGAACTAGGGTTAGGGTTAGGGTTAGGGGTAGGGTTAGGGGTAGGGGTAGGGGTAGGGTTAGGGGTAGGGTTAGGGGTAGGGGTAGGGGTAGGGTTAGGGTTAGGGTTAGGGGTAGGGTTAGGGGTAGGGTTAGGGGTAGGGGTAGGGTTAGGGTTTCGATATGTGCACACGTATTCTGGTCCTCTGCGGATTTTTCCGCAGCGGATTTGATAAATCCGCAGTGCTAAACCGCTGCGGATTTATGGCAGATTTACCGCGGTTTTTCTGCGCATTTCACTGCGGTTTTACAACTGCGATTTTCTATTGGAGCAGTTGTAAAACCGCTGTGGAATCCGCAGAAAGAAGTGACATGCTGCGGAATGTAAACCGCTGCGTTTCCGTGCAGTTTTTCCGCAGCATGTGTACAGCGATTTTTGTTTCCCATAGGTTTACATTGAAATGTAAACTCATGGGAAACTGCTGCGGATCCGCAGCGTTTTCCGCAGCGTGTGCACATACCTTTAGAATTAGGCTATGTGCACACGGTGCGGATTTGGCTGCGGATCCGCAGCGGATTGGCCGCTGCGGATCCGCAGCAGTGTTCCATCAGGTTTACAGTACCATGTAAACCTATGGAAAACCAAATCCGCTGTGCCCATGGTGCGGAAAATACCGCAGTGCTAAACCGCTGCGGATTTATGGCAGATTTACCGCGGTTTTTCTGCGCATTTCACTGCGGTTTTACAACTGCGATTTTCTATTGGAGCAGTTGTAAAACCGCTGTGGAATCCGCAGAAAGAAGTGACATGCTGCGGAATGTAAACCGCTGCGTTTCCGTGCAGTTTTTCCGCAGCATGTGTACAGCGATTTTTGTTTCCCATAGGTTTACATTGAAATGTAAGCTCATGGGAAACTGCTGCGGATCCGCAGCGTTTTCCGCAGCGTGTGCACATACCTTTAGAATTAGGCTATGTGCACACGGTGCGGATTTGGCTGCGGATCCGCAGCGGATTGGCCGCTGCGGATCCGCAGCAGTGTTCCATCAGGTTTACAGTACCATGTAAACCTATGGAAAACCAAATCCGCTGTGCCCATGGTGCGGAAAATACCGCACGAAAACGCTGCGTTGTATTTTCCGCAGCATGTCAATTCTTTGTGCGGATTCCGCAGCGTTTTACACCTATTCCTCAATAGGAATCCGCAGGTGAAATCCGCAGTAAATCCGCAGGTAAAACGCAGTGCCTTTTACCCGCGGATTTTTCAAAAATGGTGCGGAAAAATCTCACACGAATCCGCAACGTGGGTACATAGCCTTAGGGTTAGGGTTGGGTTGGAATTAGGGTTGTGGTTAGGGTTAGGGGTGTGTTGGGGTTAGGGTTGTGGTTAGGGTTACGGCTACAGTTGGGGTAAGGGTTAGGGGTGTGTTGGCGTTAGAATTGAGGGGTTTCCACTGTTTAGGCACATCAGGGGGTCTCCAAACGCAACATGGCGCCACCATTGATTCCAGCCAATCTTTTATTCAAAAAGTCAAATGGTGCTCCTTCCCTTCCGAGCCCCGACGTGTGCCCAAACAGTGGTTTACCCCCACATATGGGGTATCAGTGTACTCAGGACAAACTGGGCAACAATTACTGGGGTCCAATTTCTCCTGTTACCCTTGAGAAAATAAAAAATTGCTTGCTAAAACATCATTTTTGAGGAAAGAAAAATGATTTTTTATTTTCACGGCTCTGCATTGTAAACGTCTGTGAAGCACTTGGGGGTTCAAAGTGCTCACCACATATCTAGATAAGTTCCTTGGGGGGTCTAGTTTCCAAAATGGGGTCACTTGTGGGGGGTTTCTACTGTTTAGGCACACCAGGGGCTCTGCAAACGCAACGTGACGCCCGCAGACCATTCCATCAAAGTCTGCATTTCAAAACGTCACTACTTGACTTCCGAGCCCCGACATGTGCCCAAACAGTGGTTTACCCCCACATATGGGGTATCAGCGTACTCAGGACAAACTGGGCAACAATTACTGGGGTCCAATTTCTCCTGTAACCCTTGGGAAAATAAAAAATTCTGGGCTAAAAAATTATTTTTGAGGAAAGAAAACGTATTTATTATTTTCACTGCTCTGTGTTATAAACTTCTGTGAAGCACTTGGGGGTTCAAAGTGCTCACCTCACATCTAGATAAGTTCCTTTCGGGGTCTAGTTTCCAAAATGGGGTCACTTGTGGGGGGTTTCTACTGTTTAGGCACACCAGGGGCTCTGCAAACGCAACGTGACGCCCGCAGACCATTCCATCAAAGTCTGCATTTCAAAAGTCACTACTTCCCTTCTGAGCCCCGACATGTGCCCAAACTGTGGTTTACCCCCACATATGGGGTATCAGCGTACTCAGGAGAAACTGTACAACAACTTTTGGGGTCAAATTTCTCCTGTTACCCTTGGGAAAATAATAAATTGCAGGCTAAAAAATCATTTTAGAGAAAATAAAATTTTTATTTTATTTTCATGGCTCTGCGTTATAAACTTCTGTGAAGCACTTGGAAGTTCAAAGTCCTCACCACACATCTAGATTAGTTCCTTTGGGGGTCTAGTTTCCAAAATGGGGTCATATGTGGGGGATCTCCAATGTTTAGGCACACAGGGGCTCTCCAAACGTGACATGGTGTCCGCTAATGATTGGAGCTAATTTTCCATTTAAAAAGCCAATTGGCGTGCCTTCCCTTCCGAACCCTGCCGTGCGCCCAAACAGTGGTTTACCCCCACATATGGGGTATCAGCGTACTCAGGACAAACTGGACAACAACATTTGGGGTCCAATTTCTCCTATTACCCTTGGCAAAATAGGAAATTCCAGGCTAAAAATCATTTTTGAGGAAAGAAAAATTATTTTTTATTTTCATGGCTCTGCATTATAAACTTCTGTGAAGCACCTGGGGGTTTAAAGTGCTCAATATGCATCTAGATAAGTTCCTTGGGGGGTCTAGTTTCCAAAATGGGGTCACTTGTGGGGGAGCTCCAATGCATAGGCACACAGGGGCTCTCCAAACGCGACATGGTGTCCGCTAACAATTGGAGCTAATTTTCCATTCAAAAAGTCAAATGGCGCGCCTTCCCTTCCGAGCCCTGCCGTGTGCCCAAACAGTGGTTTACCCCCACATATGAGGTATCGGCGTACTCGGGAGAAATTGCCCAACAAATTTTAGGATTCATTTTATCCTATTGCCCATGTGAAAATGAAAAACTGAGGCGAAAATAATTTTTTTGTGAAAAAAAAAAGTACTTTTTCATTTTTACAGATCAATTTGTGAAGCACCTGAGGGTTTAAAGTGCTCAATATGCATCTAGATAAGTTCCTTGGGGGGTCTAGTTTCCAAAATGGGGTCATTTGTGGGGGAGCTCCAATGTTTAGGCACACGGGGGCTCTCCAAACACGACATGGTGTCCGCTAACGATGGAGATAATTTTTCATTCAAAAAGTCAAATGGCGCTCCTTCCCTTCCGAACCTTACCATGTGCCCAAACAGTGGTTTACCCCCACATGTGAGGTATCGGTGTACTCATGAGAAATTGCCCAACAAATTTTAGGATCCATTTTATCCTGTTGCCCATGTGAAAATGAAAAAAATTGAGGCTAAAAGAATTTTTTTGTGAAAAAAAAGTACTTTTTCATTTTTACGGATCAATTTGTGAAGCCCCCGGGGGTTCAAAGTTCTCACTATGCATCTAGATAAGTTCCTTGGGGCGTCTAGTTTCCAAAATGGGGTCACGTGTGGGGGAGCTCCAATTTTTAGGCACACGGGGGCTCTCCAAACGTGACATGGTGTCCGCTAAAGAGTGGAGCCAATTTTTCATTCAAAAAGTCAAATGGCGCTCCTTCCCTTCCAAGCCCTGCCGTGCGCCCAAACAGTGGTTTACCCCCACATATGAGGTATCAGCGTACTCAGGACAAATTGGACAACAACTTTCGTGGTTCAGTTTCTCCTTGTACCATTGGGAAAATAAAAAAAATGTTGCTAAAAGATAATTTTTGTGACTAAAAAGTTAAATGTTCATTTTTTCCTTCCATGTTGCTTCTGCTGCTGTGAAGCACCTGAAGGGTTAAAAAACTTCTTGAATGTGGTTTTGAGCACCTTGAGGGGTGCATTTTTTAGAATGGTGTCACTTTTGGGTATTTTCAGCCATATAGACCCCTCAAACTGACTTCAAATGTGAGGTGGTCCCTAAAAAAAATGGTTTTGTAAATTTCGTTGTAAAAATGAGAAATCGCTGGTCAAATTTTAACTCTTATAACTTCCTAGCAAAAAAAAATTTTGTTTCCAAAATTGTGCTGGTGTAAAGTAGACATGTGGGAAATGTTATTTATTAACTATTTTGTGTCACATAACTCTCTGGTTTAACAGAATAAAAATTCAAAATGTGAAAATTGCGAAATTTTCAAAATTTTCGCCAAATTTCCGTTTTTATCACAAATAAACGCAGAATTTATTGACCTAAATTTACCACTAACATGAAGCCCAATATGTCACGAAAAAACAATCTCAGAACCGCTAGGATCCGTTGAAGCGTTCCTGAGTTATTACCTCATAAAGGGACACTGGTCAGAATTGCAAAAAACGGCCAGGTCATTAAGGTCAAAATAGGCTGGGTCATGAAGGGGTTAATGATATGATTTTTGTACAGAAACAATCTTTTGATTGCCCATTATTGCATTTTAATGCAATGTCGTGGCGATCATAAAAAATAATTTTGGCATTTTGACTTTTTTTCTCACTACGTCATTTAGCAATCGGGTTAATCCTTTGTTATTGATAGATCATGCGATTCTGAACGCAGCGATACAAAATATATGTATGTTTGATTTTATTTTTATTGTTTTATTTTGAATGGAGTGAAAGGGGGTTGATTTGAACTTTTATTTATTTTTTTTAATATTTTTAAAAACAATTTTTTTTTACTTTTGGCATGCTTCAATAGTCTCTGTAGGAGACAAGAAGCTGCCACAACCCGATTGGCTTTTGATCTACATTCCTGTAACTATATGCAGGAATATAAAGTTCGTAATGTAAAAGTCTGTGAACGGTCTTCCTTAACTTATTAGCTAACTTTTATTAACTCTTTATGATAAAGAATATAAGCAAAACAATATTTCTGTCAGTTTTTTTATATTTTAAACTTTATGCAGTTCAATTTGCTACACAAATAAAGTGTAAGGCTTATTTTCTGAGTCCATATGATTATGGTGATATCAAATTTATATAGTTTTCTAATGTTTTATTACATTCTATCAGTTTTAATATTTTGCTTGACAAGCTGGAGTTTTTACTTCAATATTTATTTTTACACAATTTACACCATTTACCGTGCAGTATAATTGACATATTATCTTATTATCTGTGGGTCAGTTCAATTATATTGATATCCAAATCATAATTTTTTATTGTTTACTAATTTTGCACTTAGAGAAAAATGGCCACTTTATTTTGAGAGCTATAACTTTTTCATTTTTCTTTTTACAAAGCTGCATGATGGCTTTTATTTGTACCAACTTAGAATGCATACACATTTTTAACTTCATTTCTTATGTAGCAAGTTGAACAAAAAGCAATTCTGGCATTGTTTTTCAAAACAGGAATGATAATGGAATGGTTTTATAACATTGGCAACTACACCAAATATGTGTAGTTTTTTGCAGGGATTTCTTTTCTTTCTAAAATAAACTGTTTTTTATTGGCAAAATTGGGATTTTTTTCTCTTACATTTTCTTTTTAATACTTCAAAACTACTGTTAACAATATTTATTAATCTCACAAGGGTTATTGAACATGTTTTTTTATTGCACTACATAAGTTGTACAGTGGTCTTCTTATGCTATGTATGTTCTCAATCTGCTAATGTCTTCAGCAGAATCTGATAGGCTTTTCTAACTTTTGTCAGGAGTCTATAGTTCTAGAAAACCATCTGCACCCTGTCGAGGTTGTGTGGTTTGCGAATGAGCCATGATAGGAAGCTACCTCTCTACATGTCAAGTTTCTCAGATGCTGAAGTCATTATTGCACCATTTTTTTAATTGCTAGAAAAGAAACAAAAAACACATTAATGAGATTTAGAGAAATACTATGCAAATTGTCTCTTCAGAGAGGAAGAGGACTAGAACTCTAGTGCCACCTATTGGAAGTAGCAATCCTAACAGTCAATGTTGACTCTTTAACGAGCTTTGTCACATGACATAGGATAATAGCCAAACCAGAATCTCAATTTGCAGACACTGTGTTTCGGGGTACTGTCCCTCGTCAGTGCAAAGTGGAGATCTGGTTTGGCTGATTGAGAGGCGTCTGACCGGGATCCAAGAAGTATCGTTTCTCCTTGCGGAGAGTGACATGATAAGCATGTCGAGGTGAGGAGACTTAAAGCCGCAATGCTCCTCTGGGAAATATGCAAATTGTTTCTTCAGAGAGGAAGAGAACTAGAACTCTAGTGCCACCTATTGGAAGTTCCAGTCCTAACAGTCAATGTAGACTCTTTAACGAGCCTTGTCTCCTCACCTCGACATGCTTATTGAGATTCTGGTTTGGCTCATGTGACAAGGCTCGTTAAAGAGTCGACATTGACTGTTAGGATTGCTACTTCCAATAGGTGGCACTAGAGTTCTAGTCCTCTTCCTCTCTGAAGAGACAATTTGAATATTTCCCAGAGGAGGATTGCGGCTTTAAGTCTCCTCACCTCAACATGCTTATCATGTCACTCTCCGCAAGGAGAAACGATACTTCTTGGATCCCAGAGAAATACTATGAAACTAATGTGTCATGTATATGCTGTATGTTTATTTTGGTATAATCCATGAAAATCCCATGAATTATTGCAACACATAAGATTGGCACCATTATGTACTAACATTTGGCAGCTGTTGAAAAGTTAATGTACACCAAACTGCAGCAGACATAAGGTAAATTGACATCACCCCGTTCCTTTTCAGATAATATTTCTAGTTTTAGCCATTTGATATTTTGATCAAAGCCTTTAGCATAAAATATTTCTCCTTGATGTAAAACAAAGCTCATAGTGACATTTTTTTTTCTAACTTTTGTCTCATTTGGTAGGAGCTACCTCAAGTTCATCTTTATAAATGTCAAGAACTGACAACGTATACCAATAAACAAGAGCCTAATTTTCAATCTGATCTCCTACAGCTGAGATGGCACCATATTCCTGCTGCTGCACAAATATTCTCAGTCACTTCTTATTTATTACTATTTTTTTACTGGGCACTAACTAAGAAATTACATATATTCTCTATAAGTCTATCCTACTATGTTTGTGAAGACCATCTTCCAAGTGAGATTATTGTAAAAAAATCAAACCATTTCATGAACGACCAACCTCAATCCATGACTCTAATAAAAGGTCAGAAATGGGCTTTCCAATAATAGTATTTTATGGTATATGAACCATAAAAATATAAATGGTGAGACTTATTCCTATCTGGTAGATTAGTGGCTGTGTATGTACAGTGACTCTCTATTAAATTCAATGGGTCATATGTCAATATTTTAGTAACTATGTTAATGTGTAATTATTATAATTGCACTCAGAGGCAGACACTAAACTTTTACATAGCATCTTCTCTTGTTATGTACAGTGCTATCCCTTATTATGTGGAATCCTGTCATGTTATATATAGTACCATCCCTTATTACATATAATCCTTTCTTATAATGTAGAGCTATGTCCGTTACATATTCTCTTGTTATTTATGTTATTCATAGCACCCTCTCTTTATAGCAGCGCCCTTTCTTAATATTTATAGTGCAATCTCTTTATTTTATAGTGTCCTCTCATTGTTAGGTAGAAAATAAAGTAACTGCTGATGTAATAAGGGAAAGCTTATTTTTGTAATGCTGATGGGCTGATCTTTTTGTCAGATGCTACTCCATCAGCAGTCATTTAATTTTATATCTAATAAAAGAGGACTCTATGTGATAAAAAGAGGTCACTATGAATAATGAAAACAAGAGAACAAGCTATGTAAGGGATGGTGCTATATATAACAAAAGATGGTATTATGTAAAAAAGTGGATTGGAGTGGATGCTGTGTAATACAGGACAGTGGCATACATAATAAGAGAGGAAACTAAGGGGCAGTGATATACATAACAAGAAAGTACATTATGCTGTATATTAAAGAACAGAGCTATACATAATAAAGTCAATCTAAAAGAAAAACAGCTGACAGCACCACCGCTCAAAGGAAACAACGCACGCCTGCTCACCTGCGATGGGAGTTAGACCGCCGGATCTTAGGTGCTCTGGCCACGATACATATCCAAGTCCATTCAGAGGAAGAAAACAGGAAAAGGCAGCACTCACCGATCCATCACGAGAGGTAACTTTTATTGAATTACGTAAAAAACATCACGGCCGGGAGTACAAATGTGCAAAGTGCGGCAGGCCTGACGACGGCCGTTTTGCGCCCTCCTTGCGCTTCCACGGGTCAGTGACCTGAGTTCACCTTCCTTACCAGGCCAATTTTTTCAATTTCTGTCAATTTCACAATAATGTTTTTTAACCCCCAAGTTTTCATTACACAAGGGTAACAGGAAAATATGGACCCCAAAATTTGTCGTGCAATTTCTCCTGAGTACAGTCATACCCCATATATGATCAAGAACTACTACTGAGGCACAGTGTGGAACGCCCGCCAGTGCCTAGGGGTACTCGGTACCGGGTCCAGTCATCATTAAAGGGCTGGTAACGGTGGCAGCGACCCGGGCCATGGCCCTGGGCATCCAAGTAAAAGGGAAGGTCTTTAAAGGGGTTGGTAGAAATAAGAATGTTTGTGATGCCACCTGTGGTATTCGGTCAGAGGTTACCAACGCTGCTTAAAGAGGTCCTCTGGGGAGTGATGGTACTGCAGCAAGGATGGTATGGCTTCCCACAGGTGAAGCTGGGTCCCCAGGGCTCCCAGTGTATTTGGCAGATAGTGTGGTGCCAGAAATAATCAGAGGACACAAGGTTCCAGTCTCTTTACCGCTTTACTGGTGACTCACGGCCACAGTCCAGGGTACTGGTAACAGGTGTTGGTGAGGTCCGGTCAGCCTGGAAGTGATTATCCCCTTTAGAGGTGAGGTTGTAAGCCTTCCTTCTTGTGCTGGAACGCAAGTCCCTCGCTACCTAAGGCTCCACATAAGGTTCTCTCTTTCCCTGTCCTAAGACAATACCCTCATGGAAGGCAGTGCAAGCCTTTTTACAGGTGTCTCTAAGATGACTCCGGGCTCTGTATGTTGCTGTACCTTTGGGTGTGGGTGTGGACAGATGACCTGAAGTCTTCTGCCCTCCAGTTCTGCTGTGGGACATACAGTTCCACACAGCCTCGGGCTCCCGGTGCCTGGTTCCTGTGCTTCAGCATGGAAGGAGCTTAGTCGCAGCTCCCTTCCAGCTCCTTAATTCTCCTGTGCTTCACTCTGGCATGTTCTACAGATGCAACCAGTCTCCTTCTCCTCTATGGCCTGGAGCTGCAGCACCACGTGGCTGCACAGCCCCAGCTCCTCTGCTCACTCCTCCTCTCCTCCATCTGACTGTCTGACACAAACTAACTAACTCCTCCTCCAAGCCAGAATATATATCTCTGGGGAAGCTCCCCTGAAACTGGATCTAGTGATCCCCCTTCTGGCCTCAAGTCAGAACAAGTTGCATGTGTGCACCACCTGTTAAAGGGATCCTCCTTGCTTCTATGCATGGCATCACCCTCCCCGAAAGGAAAGCAACACCACTGTAACAACCGGTTTCCTTGGGTGTTACAAGTGCAAAGCTTAGAAGCAAAGGAACATCATATTACAGAACAGGCTTTGCCACACTAGTTTGAGGCTGTCATGTCACATTGGCAGAGCCCCTGAGGTGCCATAACAGCAAAAAAACATAAGTGGCCTCATTTTACAAACTGCATTGAATTCTTATAGGGGTGCAGTGATCATTTTGAAACCACCGGTGGCTCATAGAATTTTATACCATTGGGCAGTGAAGAAAAAATAATTTGCATTTTTACCACCAAGAATGTATGTTAGCCCCAGATTTTACGTTTTCATACTGGGAAATGGGTAAAAACTGCACCAAAATTTATCCTACAATTTGCGCTGAATGTAGAAATAAATATTGCTGTACAGTACTGCTTAGCCACACGGCGAGACTTGGGAGGAACGGAGAGCTATTTTCCTCCTGGAGCACTGATTTTCCTATAATAGTTTGTGGACTCCATATACAGAGCACCTAAGTGCTATAAAAGAAAAAAAACCCTCAAGTGACCACATTTTGGAAATTATGAAATGATGCATCTTTGGGAATTTACCTACAGGTGTAGTGATGATTTTTACTCCATAGGTGTTTTCTAGAAACAGTAGTAGTAGATGTTGCTGAGTGAAAATTGCAAACTGTGATTGTAGTGTATGTTGAAGGGACCCGTACATTGTGGTGACCAGTACGTTGTAATGACAAGTACATTGTGACCAGCTCATGCTTTTGGAGCCATGCACCCGGAAATTAGGCTATTCACTATAACAAAGCAGCAGAGATACTCTGGACTCTGTCTGGCCTCTGTTCATGGTCGACCTTTTCAGAAGTGAACAAAACAGTGGGCAACCGTGCTTTTATGCTCACATAAAAAAGCTGACACCGCTGGATCACAGGTTCTATATCATCGACAGTGCTTCCATCTACCTCATTATAGAGAATCTTCCAACCGTGATTCTATCTGAATCATGTATTTCAGAAATTTACATGAAAACCCAGTGTAAGCGCTCAGCACAGGATAAATGTGAGCCAAGCCTTACTGCGATCTTTGGGAGACAGAATGAACAAATCAACAGCAGGTGAAGAATTTGTTTTATTTATTTTTTATGCCATTCCTAGTGCAGTATAAGTGATTAGGTGACTTTATTCTTCATGTCGATGTGATTACAGCGATACCAGATTCATGTCAGGTTTTATGTTTGGCTGCTGTCACACATTAAAAGGCGCTTTTTGTTGCAAAAACAAGTTTTTGCATTGCAATATTTAGACAGCTATAATTTTTCCATATTTTAGTGGACAGAGTCATGAGACAACATATTTTTTGCAGGACGAGTTGATGTTTTCATTGGTACCATTTTCAGGCACATGATATTTTTTCATCGCTTTCTATTCTGATTTTTGGGAATGAATAAAAACCAGCAATTCAGGATTTTTTTTTATACCATTCGTTTAGAGCGATACTACATTTTTATCTTTCTTTATGTTTTGGTGCCTTTATACAATTAAAAACTATTTTTATAGAAAAAATTATTATTTTTGCATAGCTTTATTCTGATAGCTAAAACTTTTTTTATTTTTCTGCTGACAGTGCTTTTTAGTGGCTTGTTTTTTGAGGGACAAGATGATGCTTTCAGTGGTATTTTTATTTACATTTGTCTTTTTGATCACGTTTTATTGAAATTTTTGTTCAGTGGTATCATGATAAAGGATATTTTTTTCTTCCTTTTAGAAATTTTTTTGCGATATTTACTAAAGGGGTTCAGTAGTGGGACAGTTTTATAGGTCGGGTTGTTCTGGATGAGGTGATACCAAATATGTGTACTTTTTTTGTTTATTCTTTTTAAATAAATAAATGTTTGATTTGTTTCATATTTGTTCATTTTTTTTATTCTTTATTTGGGTTTTTCTTTAATATTTTTACACTCTTAATAAACTTTTAAACTTTTTTACATTGTCCCAGGATGGGACATCACTGTATGTTGACAGATCACTGATCTATTACTCTGTGATGCTTCTGTACTGCAGGGCATCAAAGTAGCATCTGACAGGCAGGAGAGGATGTGTGTCAGCTTTAGCTCTTAGCAGGCACTCACAGGCCACCTTCCTTGCAGGATCCTGGAGGACCCAGCGTGAGCCCCTATGATCACAGCGCCATACATATACTGTGGTTTGTTGGTGTCAAAATCGCAGGAACGCGGGATACAGTGATGAGCAGGAGGCAGACCAAGAGCTAAGGGGTTTATTACAGAGGAAACTCCAAGCAGGGAGAGTATTAATGATGAGGGGGTTTTGAAAGAAAAACGCATAAACAGGGGTAACTAAACAGTTGTTAAACAACAGGCAAACTTATCAGTCTGAAGTTTTTTGTCTCTATTTTTGCCAGAGTGTTGTAGAGTTTGGTGACGGAGGCGGAATGTAAGAACGATGGCTCCGACTGGTCGTCCGGTTCAGAAGTGGGCCACGTGCCCGCGTTAGACTGAAGAATGGCACGTGCGGTCAATTCAGTATTACAGCTATGTGAAGGCACACTGTCAATTCTTTCATGGTCAGCAGAGGAATGAGGTAGCATACTGCAGTGAGGGCCAGTGCTGCGATGTCGTCTCAGGGAGCGAGAGTTAACTGTCTCCTGAGGCATACTCTGCCTTCCCGCCGAGTCTGCGCTTTTCCTGCATGCAGCGCTTTTTATGTCTGTCATGCCCACTTCAGACAAGTACAAAGGTCCATCCAGGTCTAAATGCATTCCCTCCTGCAACAATGGTTACAGCCCTGATGGTTCCAGGACCAGCACATGAGAGGAACCACCGGCCCAGTCCATCTTCCTACACTGGAACGCAGCTCCCGCAGTGCCATATATGTAAGGGATAATACATGCGTCTGAATCATAGAGAAAGTGCCAGACAGGAAGCTGATGATGGTTTACTTCCTGCAACTGTGCTGCAATTTTTTACTCTAGACAGCAAAGCTTCAGGAACACTTCCTGCCCTAAGCACCAGTGATGGGGACAATCTGGCTCTGGGTCCCCCTAAAGCTCAGTCTCTGAGTGACAGGACAGGATTGCTTTTAGTATAAGATGCCCCTGCACAGCTAGCATGGGCCCCATCCATCTCTGGGCCCTTGTCCAGCTGCACTGGTGGTATGTACACCTCAGGGTATACTGATTCCATTAACACCTGAAAATGCAGAAAAGCTTTTCCAACTCAACTTATGATCTATATGTCCAGTTGGTTTAAACACATATCTCAGCGTAAAATGTTGAAATAAATTATCTTAGACTGTGTATGTAAGCAGGTTGCCGGATGCAGTGACAACAGGAGGCAGAGCAAGGGTTAACAGTTTTATTTAATAAGGGAAATACTCCATACAGGGAGGTAAAGGGTTAAACTGTAAAAATGGAAAAGGATGTTGGGAGGTGAAGTGTCAACCAGAAAAATTAAACAGATTAGATGGCAAAGGATATCTTAAGTAGAAGAACAACGGTTCAGATGACGGCAGTTCTTGTAAAACACTTATGACCGGAGTTCAGCAAACTTTAACTCCTGCTGAGAACTCAATAGTGCCAGCAACGGCTGGGGCGGTGTCTTTTCCAGGAAGATCCTGTGGGCAACTATGCCCGTCTTCTGGTGTCAGCGGTCGGTCTCTGGTAAGCTGGGCCTAGTCCATATACTGCATTGGCTGATAAGGGTGCGGGCCACAGTACTGTACGAGCTCAACGTGGCTCAGCAAATATAATCTGGCAAAATCAGGGTCTCCCATGAGCGGGGAAGTATATGCTGGTAATGTGGGTTACACAAGTCTATCCAGTGCTCAGTTTTCTCTTTGCAGCACGTGCGCTGTACTCACAGTCATGAAGCACACGGCACCTCAATCTCTGTCAGCTACTGGGCGCGCTGCACTCTTCTCACTATGTTGCGCGCTGCCTGCTCCCGCCAAGACTGAAGCGCTGACATCCATTGGCACGCTGCTTCTCCAGTGGGGTGCTACACCTGATCTCTCTCTGGCAGCATGCACACAGTACTTACTAGCTCAGAACGTTCAGCACCTTGCTCTGTGGTGATCAATGGGCACTCTGCATGTCTCTCCTCACAGTCTCTGTCACCTGGGCGGTGGGGGTGCTTGAGCATGGGGCTGTGCTATATGGATGCTCCGGGACTGCTGCACTCACTGGTCCCTGCCGCTAGCGGCGGGAGACAACAGACGCTGATCTGCACGTGGTTGATGCTCCCAGGACGGAGCACTTCTCTGCCTGGCTGCTGCTGAACACTCCTAGCTCTGCACTCTCTGCAGAGGTCCCTCCCTCTGGATTGGTGCTGGGCACACTGCTCTCCTCAGTCCGGCGGTCCTCTTCAGACAGTAGGGCTCTACTGCAGCGCCGGTACTCTGCGGTGGGGAAGCGGAGCATGCCGCTCACCTTCGTGTGCACTGCCCTGGGTTGGCGCCAAACTGCTCTGCTGTGTATGCTTTTCTGTTTTATATCTCTGACCCCCTCGGTCAGGTGGAAGTTCTCCCTCCAGCTTCTCCCAGGTAATAGAGAATAGAGGAAGGTCCACCTCCCTAAAACTTCCCCCCAGTTACAGAGGATGCAGCCTTTTCAGTTCCGGACCCGGCACACAGGTACCCGCGGTCTTGTCGCCCCCCTTACATGTAGATGTATCAAATGAAAGCATTTGGAGCAAACATAACTGTGGCTAAATGGGGCAAGTAAGGGACACAAATGAAAACACATCAATAGAATTTTTATGGAAATATGGTTTATTATTAACTGTATATAAGAGCTTGCAAAATATAGAGAGCAAGTAAAAATGTGATAATAAAGTGAATACGTTGGTATTAATGTGTGAAAAGGATAATTGGGTTAGTTTCACTGGCATACTGCCTATGACAACATGTCAAGTTACTGCTAATGGGCCCATGAGCTAATGTGGCCCAGTTCTGAATGGTCCCACAAGCTGCCTCGTGTCTTCCCCTTCTCCCAACATCTGCCTTACATGTATGGTGGAAGGTGGGAGGACTTGGAGTTGCTGGCTGTTTTACACAGCACACACCTGCCAGTGACTACTGTGAGTGGAGATAACTCTGATCACAGCAGTTTTATACCTTAGATGCCATGTGAACAGTGACAATGGTATTCAAGTGAATAAATGGGGGGAAGCCTATTACACCCCCAATGGACTCTCAGTTGTGAGTACCTCATGAGTTATTTAATGGTAGGCAAAGTCTCACTGAGGGTCCTTATTCAGAACAAAGCTGTGGCACCCCTGGATTTACATTACATATTGCAAGAACTATAGAAAGACAACTGTGGTTAAAATTCCTAGATACATATGCATTACATAAATGATGCTATAGAATATAAACTACTCTATGTATAGAAGAAATAGATAACAATTGGTTTACAGATTTTGGGGGCAAGTTTGAACATCCTGCTTATGCATATACCTTGTAATGTAGCATTAAATATTACACTGTATTTACTAAAATTGTATTTTTATAACTATATGGATGCAAATAACACCTGTAAAAAAGGACTCCAATACTAATTGTCTCCAGCCAAAATCTCTAAGTCCAGCTCTCCATACACATGTCGAAGAGTTTCTGAGTCAAGAGTTGCAATAAGTTTTCTGTTGCCTGCCACTCTTGGAGTACAAGTCTCTTCCCAAATCACAGTTGTATTTGCAGCGACTTCTCTGAAAAAAGGAATTATACATATTAGATGTGTTAGTGCGTGTGTCATTATATGATTACATTTTTCCTAATGGTTCTCATAGATTGTAAGCTTGCGAGCAGGTCACTCGCTACTCTTGGTATCTGTTCAATTATGTGTTATTCTGTTATGCCTTTACTGTCTGTGCAAGTACCATCTGAAATGTAAAATGTTGCAGAATATGTTTCTATAAATAGAAATAATAATAACGATTATTATTAATAATGGTTTACATAATAAACAAATTGTATAAAGGCTCAAAAGCATTGACTTTTTTTGTTTTTTATTAAAGAGTATTTCACCAAGGATAGACTGCTTTAGTATTCTTGTGCTTTTGTCCAGTCCACTTATGGCTTTTTAAATATTTTGTTAGGTACTTAAATTAAGCTATATAGTTTAATTACACTTCATAACACAAGGCTAATACAATTATTAACATAAAGAGATGAATAAATCATTTAGAATTTGAATTCGCCAAAAAATTGTAAAAGTCTTGTATAACACTCTAAGATCTCCTAGGGCTGTATTCATCCCCTTTCTAACTATTTAATGCAAGCACAGCCTTAGTAATGTCAAAGTGACATGAACATGTATGGTTATGGGCAAACAGATGGTAAAGGGTGGCAACTAACAGTCTGCATAATAAGAAATTGAACTGACAGACTTTTTATGCTCAGTCTCTGCTTTGTGTTGCTCATACAGCTGCTCTAACATAGGCAGCATTGAATTCCAGCACGCTGTAATGTCGCAAATTAATCGGTGCTCTTGCTGAACGTCCTGATTTGGAAAAGCCTGGAGGGAGTGCTTTGGTTCATAAAAATTCCCAGAGACACTCCTATGGCTATGGCCATCACCTTCTTCAAGAAGGCATATTTCTCTAAATTTTACACAACTAAGTTTAGGGTGTGTACTGTTATGAATAGGTAATTCAGAACCACAATGGACCTTGAAGTTCAGAGCACACAAGTGACCTGACAAAACCCACAAAACATAGGACGAGCTCTGAGACGTGGAAACTCTGCTGACCGCAATCCCTAAACCTATCAAACCACACTAGAGGTAGCCGTGGATTGCGCCTAACGCTCCCTATGCAACTCGGCACAGCCTGAGAAACTAGCTAGTCCTGAAGATAGAAAAATAAGCCTACCTTGCCTCAGAGAAATTCCCCAAAGGAAAAGGCAGCCCCCCACATATAATGACTGTGAGTTAAGATGAAAATACAAACTCAGAGATGAAATAGATTTAGCAAAGTGAGGCCCGACTTACTGAATAGACCGAGGATAGGAAAGATAGCTTTGCGGTCAACACAAAAACCTACAAACAACCACGCAGAGGGGCAAAAAGACCCTCCGCACCGACTAACGGTACGGAGGTGCTCCCTCTGCGTCTCAGAGCTTCCAGCAAGCAAGCAGAACCAAAAAAGCAAGCTGGACAGAAAATATAGCAACAAAAGTAACACAAGCAGAACTTAGCTTATGCTGAGCAGACAGGCCACAGGAACGATCCAGGAGGAAGCAAGACCAATACTAGAACATTGACTGGAGGCCAGAATCAAAGCACTAGGTGGAGTTAAATAGAGCAGCACCTAACGACTTAACCTCATCACCTGAGGAAGGAAACTCAGAAGCCGCAGTACCACTCGTGACCACAGGAGGGAGCTTGATCACAGAATTCACAACAGTGTACCATGCAGCGAGCATGAGCTCCTTTGCCCAAAAATAATGCAGCCACAATGTTCTCACAATTGTTTGGGATGCCATCTAGCAGAGGTGTATCTAGCTCTTCCTGCACCCGGGGCAAAGGATCAGTTTGGCGCCCCCCCCCTCAGATTTCTGCCCCTATAATGGCCTCAGATTTCTGCCCCCATACTGTCCTGATTTATGCCCCCATAATGTGCTCAGATTTCTTCTGCCCCATAATGTTCTGATGTCTGCCCTCATCCCCTCCCTTCCCGAGTGCAGTTGCATGTGGTGGAGAAATCTGAGGAACACAGTAGTATACACAGCACTGCCCACATAGTAGTATACAGCACAGCCTGCTTAGTAGTATATAGCACAGCCCGCATAGTAGTATACAGCACTGCCCACATAGTAGTATATAGCACAACCCACACAGTAGTATATAGCACTGCCCACGTAGTACATAGCACATCCCGCATAGTAGTATATAGCACAGCCCACACAGTAGTATACAGCACAGCCCGCAGAGTAGTATATAGCACAGCCCGCATAGTAGTATATAGCACAGCCTACATAGTAGTATACAGCACTGACCACATGGTAGTATATAGCACAGCCCACATAGTAGTATACAGCACTGCCCACATAGTAGTATATAGCACAGCCCACATAGTAGTATACAGCACTGCCCACGTAGTAGTATATAGCACAGCCCACACAGTAGTTTATAGCACTGCCCACATAGTAGTATATAGCACAGCCTACATAGTAGTATATAGCACAGCCCACATAGTAGTATATAGCACAGTCCACATAGTAGTATATAGCAGAGCCCGCATAGTAGTATACAGCACTGCCCACATAGTAGTATATAGCACTGCCCACATAGTAGTATACAGCACAGTCCACACAGTAGTATACAGCACTGCCCACATAGTAGTATATGGCACCACCCTCATATTAGTATATAGCACAGCTCGCATAGTAGTATACAGCACTGCCCACATAGTAGTATATAGCACAGCCCACATAGTAGTATATAGCACAGCCTGCATAATAGTATATAGCACAGCCCGCATAGTAATATATAGTACAGCCCACACAGTAGTATATAGCACAACCCACATAGTAGTATATAGCACAGCCTACATAGTAGTGTATAGCACTGCCCACATAGTAGTATACAGCACAGCCCACATAGTAGTATATATCACAGCCCACACAGCAGTATACAGCACAGCCCATATAGTAGTATACAGCACTGCCCAGATAGTAGTATATAGCACAGCCCACATAGTAGTATATAGCACAGCCCACACAGTAGTATACAGCACAGCCCACATAGTAGTATACAGCAGCGCCCACATAGTAGTATATAGCATAGCTCATATAGTAGTATACAGCACAGCCCACCTAGTAGTATATAGCACAGCCCACATAGTAGTATACAGCACCGCTCACATAGTAGTATACAGCACAGCCCGCATCTCTCCTTCTGGCAGTTCGGTGTCTTCAGTTCCAGCCTCCATTACCCAGCCGTCTGGAGCTGGTGCACTTACCACAAACCGCAAGGCAGCCTGTGAAGAGCCGGCGAGTGATGTCAGCAGCGTGATCCTGTGACCTGATCACGCTGCTGGCGCTTCACTGATGTGGAAGTGCTGGCGGCGGTCAGGGCATAGATCAAGGGTATCAATTTGACAGCCGGCTCAGAGAACGGAAGAATCTCAGTGTGGGGGTGGCAGAATTGCACCGATAGGGAGTCTCCTCCTTGGACCGCCGCATCAGGCGGCCTGCTGGCGCCCCCCTGTTGGCTGCGCCCGGGGCACATGCCCCGGCTGCCCCACCCGGATACGCCACTGCCATCTAGCATGAGATTTGCTATTTAATGTAGAGGAGCAACTTACAAGAATAGTTTCATTAGACAAAAAGCATAAAATCAACATACTGTATATACTGTATATTTCTACATCTATTTTTCTATATACAGTATTTCTTTTTTTTCTACCATACAGGAAACCTGTCACATCGGATCAGGCTATTAACCTGCAAATATGGTTAATCTGGCTTTACAATGATGCCTGGCTGCCTACTGAAAGCCCAATTCCCAGGAGAAAATTATCTTTATTCTTCCCAGGAGCTGCTGGCATTCAGTCATAGAGGTTTGTCGGTGCAGCTATAGTCATAGCACACTGCATTGTCTGAAGTGGTTGCAATCACATCAGTACAGAGCAAGCTATCATTTAAAGTGTTGGGCATGTTTTCAGCTACCACTCACCACTCCCCACTACTGAGCTGTGACTGTAGCCACGTCGGCACGCCTACACAACTGAAAGTCGGCAGCTCCCAGAAGGAATAAAGTTCAATTTCTCCCAGAAGATGCACTACCTATCAAATAAAGATAACAGTATTGTGCTAAAATGGCGACATAGTAGAAAGACAGAAAAAGGGATATATTATAATGTATAAAATAGTCAAGTTTATTAGACAATAATCAAAAAGACCATATACCATATATACTAGAGTATAAGCTGAGATTTTCAGCCCATTTTTTAGTCTAAAAGTGCCCCTCTCGGCTTATACTTGAGTCATTGTCCCAGGAGGTTGGTGGGGGAGGGGGAACGGCAGGAGCTGTCACATCATACTCACCCCCTCCTGATGCGGTCTCTGCATGTCCCTGCTTCTCCAGTGGTCTCCAGCGCCCGCAGCTCTTCCTGTGTTCAGCGGTCACGGGGTACCGCTCATTAAAGTAATGAATATGGACGCGACTCCACTCCCATAGGAGTGAAGCGCATATTCATTACTTTAATGAACGGTACTATGTGACCACTGAACACAGGAACAAGCTGCTGGCACCAGAGACATCGAAGAAGCAGGGCCGCATCAGGAGGGGGTTAGTATGACGGGGGAGGGTGAGCCATGCGATATTCACCTATTCCCGTTCCACTGCTGGGCTCTGTCTTCCACGTCCTCTGGCTGTGACGTTCACGTCAGAGGGCGCGATGACGTTAGTTAGTGCGTGCCCTCTGCCTAAACAGCCACTGCAGAGACCCGGAAGACACAGCTGCGTGCGCGGTGGAACGGGGACAGGTGAATATCGCAAGAGTCGGTGTTCTGAGCCAGTGGCGACTCCCGCACCTGGCCCCCATAGTGCACCGGTGTCCCCACCTACTCAGGACACTGGCACCTGACCCCCAGCGATGAGAGGTGAGTATGTCATATTTTTTTTTAATCGCAGCAGCATATGGGGCATAATATTCTATGGAGCATCTAATGGGGCCATCAATGTTTGTGCAGAATTATATGGGGCATAAAATTCTATGGAGCTTTTTATGGGGCCATCAACCTTTGTGCAGCATTATATGGGGCATAATATTCTATGGAGCATCTAATGGGGCCATCATTAACCTTTTATGCAGCATTATATGGGGCTTATTTTAATATAGAGCATCTTATGGGGCCCATCATAAACTTTATGGAGCATTATATGGGGCGTATTTTGTATGGAACATCTTATGAGGCCCATCATGAACTGTATGGAGCCTTATATGGGGCTCCTGATTCAATAAGGATATTCAATAACACTTAACCTACTAATGTTTCAATCAATTTTACTTTTATTGGTATCAATTTTTATTTTTGAAATTTACCAGTAGCTGCTGCATTTCGCACCCTAGGCTTATACTCGAGTCAATAAGTTTTCCCAGTTTTTTTGTGACAAAATTAGGGGTCTCGGCTTATACTTGAATATATACGGTACATATGGATTGTAAAGATCAAAGTTCGAAAATTTGATCTTAAGAAATCAAAATTTTACCCTGACAGAAAGAGACAAAGTCCCCCAATTTTGGGTACACTCTCACTTAGTATTTAATATTTAATTAATCAATAGAAACAATAATGACAAACCATAAAGGATATAGCAGAAAAATGAGGTATGCATTTTAACCCAAATGTACAAGATATTACAAATGGAGAAGATAATGAATGTGATGGGTGTACCCATACCCCAAACCCCATTCATATGAATTGGGGGCAAGAACATCTGTTGTTTGCTATGCTGTCATCTACATGACACAGCAAATAAATAAATGTGTGGCGGTCCCCTGTAATTTTTGTAAGCAGCAGAGCGAAAGCCGACAGCTAAGGGCTAATGTTAACATTCTAGAAGGAAAGCAATATACCTTAATTAGTAATATCAGCGCACAGCTGTTTGGTTAGTCTTTAATGGCTATTTTATGGTTGATCCCCAGAAAAAATTATGTAAAGTTCCCCCTATAATTTTAAACCAACAAAGGATAAACAGACTGCTATTGACTGATATTAATAGCTAGGGAAGGGGCCAGGGAAATTGGCTTTCCTCCCAGACTATGAACATCAGCCCTCAGCCACCCCAGAAATGGTGCATCAATAAGATGAGCTAAATCTGGACTTAGCCTCGTTCTTCCCGATTGCCCTGTGGCAGTGGCAAGTGGGGTAATATTTGTGGGGTTGATGTCATCTTTGTAATGTCAGGTGACATCAAGCCCAGGGTTTAGTAATGGAGAGGAATCTATTAGACGCCCCCATTACTAACCCCATAGTAAGTTTGGAAACAAACACACAGCACAAATAAAATCCTCTAATTCAATTTTCTTAGTGCTTGCGGTGATGTCATTGAGGCCACCACAGTTCTTTGTCCTGACTCACAGTGAAATGAGCCTGAGAATGCACCTTCTGAAGCTGCAAATTGCAGCACTTCATTGTCTCCTGGTTTTCAGCCTGGACGGTTGCATTATAGCACCATTCAGGTTGTAAACCAGTTATCACAGAGATGGATTATGGCATGGGACAGTATTGCTAACCTTCGTGGGAGGGACATGGTAGTTTATTTATGATTTCTTTACAGAGAACAGGGGCTTCAATGAATTCGACTTAAGGTGAGTATTATGGATGTTTATTAGATTAGGTTTTTTACAGGAGAAAAGGGCTTCAATAAACTAGATGTAAAGTGAGTTTAACTGTTTGTGTGACATAAACCCCACAACCACTATCCCACTTGACCAAACAACAGTGCAAAAGGGAGTAGCCAGGTGAAGCACCATAATTGGCACTTCTAGTAGATGCGCCTTTTCTGAGGCAACTGTGGGCTGCTAATTTAATGCTGGGGGAGCAATATCCATGGTCCTTAACCAGTCTGAGAGTGCCATCCCCCAGCTGTTTGCTTTATCTTGACTGGTTGTCAAAAATGGGGGGACCTTATGCCGTTTTTTTAAACTATTTATTGAAATAATGAAAAAAATGATATCGGACGCCTCTATTCTTGATAACAACCATGATAAAGCTGACAGCTGAGGGTTGCAGCCCACAGCTATCAGTTTTGACTGTGCTGGCTATAAAATACAGAAAAGACCCCACATCATTTTATTTATTTATTTTTAGCACAGGTGCTTTCTGATGAATACTCCCATCAGTGCCAATTGCTCTCACGGTTATCAGCAACAGCAGGCATAGGCTGATGGGAGTAGTACTCACTCATCAGCCGACGAGTGAGACCAGAGGTAACCTTTTAACTGCCGGTCACAGCTGTCATCTGACAGCTTGGGAACTGCAGCTCTCTGATCAAGCCTCCGGTGCTTCTCACGCTGTCATGCAGATGACAGCAAGGGAAACACTTGAACAGTAACACGGACTTCCTGGTGTTTGGTACAGACCCCGAACTTTACTGTTTGGGTTCACCCATCTCTAATAATGATGTAAATTACGTTGTAATATATATGACATAGGCAAAACATATAAATCTAATATATAAAGCTGAATGTGTGTGTGTATGTGTGTATAACTGGGATTGGCATCTGCACCGTCGCAGCTACAGCCACAAAATTTTGCACAGTCACACGTCTGGACCCCGAGAGCATCATAGGCTATGTTGTGAGGCGAAATTTTAACCCCGCGCGTTCCAATTCACCAAATAATTTTGCCCCTATCTACATAATGGGGAAAAAGTGAAAGGAAAAGTGTTGGAGGCAAATTGACAGCTGCCAGATGAACAAGGGGGACTTAAAGAGTGAGAGCGATGGCGCCAAAGAGTATATACTGTACAGTTGCTAAGGTGGGGCCCCAACATGGGATATTCACCACACACGGGGATATGAACACACACACAAAATGCGCCGCACACTACCACGTGCTTGAACACATATACCACCCTCAGCACACATTTCACCACACATACACCAACCTTGCCACATAAAAGTCGAAACACAAAAGTCGCCGCTCAAAACTCGCCACATGCAAAACTAGGCTCACGCAAAACTCGCCACACGTGCAAAACTCACCTCATGGAAAACTCGCCACACGCAAAACTTGCACACGCGGAAAAATTGCCACATGCACAAAAGTTGCAATACATGCAAAAGTTGCCTCACACAAAACTTGCACATACTCAAAATGCACCACACATAAAACTCGCCACGCGCAAAACTCCCCATGCGCAAAACTTGCTGCACACAACTTGCTACACTAACCTGTCACATGCAACTCGACACACATAAAGTTGTTGCACGCATGCCGCCACACAAAACTCATCTTACAAAAGTCGCTACATGCATGTCGCCACATGCAACTCAACACACACAACTTGACACATGAAAATCGCCCTAAAACACACACAAGTCTGGTATTATCCTTCAAAAATAAAAATCTGATTAATAAGCAGACAAACTACAAGAGCAACAAATGTACCATATAGGAAATACGGCAGCTGTCAGTCACATGACCTGTCTATTATGTGTATGTGTGAGCTAATATGTACTGCCAGAGGGGAGGGCTTCATGTTGGCTGGGGATTTATCAGGCTGCCATTTAGCTTACAAATACTGAGGTAAAAATACTGACCAAATAACGTGTGAACGCGGTCTAATACAGGAGGAGATGACATACAGATATATACTATACACAGGGGAGATGACACACAGGTATATACTATATACAGGGGTCTGACACATAGGTATGTATTATATACAGGAGGAGATGACACACAGGTATATACTATATACAGGAAGAGATGACATACAGATATATACTATATACAGGAGGAGATGACACACTGGTATATACTATATACAGGGGAGATGACATACAGGTACATACTATATACAGGGGGGATGACACACAGGTATATACTATATACAGGGGAGATGACACACAGGTATTTACTATATACAGGGGAGATGACACACAGGTATATACTATATACAGGAGGAGATGACACACAGGTATATACTATATACAGGAGGAGATGACACAGGTATATACTATATACAGGAGGAGATGTCGCACAGGTATATACTATATACAAGGGAGATGACACACACATATATACTATAAAAAGGGGAGATGACACAGGTATATACTATAAGGGGTGATCTTATGTTAATGTATAAATATATGAGGGGACAGTACAAAGACCTTTCTGATGATCTTTTTAATCATAGACCTGAAACAGGGACAAGGGGGCATCCTCTACGTTTGGAGGAAAAAAGGTTTAAGCATAATAACAGACGTGGATTCTTTACTGTAAGAGCAGTGAGACTATGGAACTCTCTGCCGTATGATGTTGTAATGAGTGATTCGTTACTTAAATTTAAGAGGGGACTGGATACCTTTCTGGAAAAGTATAATGTTACAGGGTATATACACTAGATTCCTTGATAGGGCGTTGATCCAGGGAACTAGTCTGATTGCCGTATGTGGAGTCGGGAAGGAATTTTTTTCCCCAAGGTGGAGCTTACTATTTGCCACATGGGTTTTTTTTGCCTTCCTCTGGATCAACATGTTAGGGCAAGTTAGGTTAGGCTATGGGTTGAACTAGATGGACTTATAGTCTTCCTTCAACCTTAATAACTATGTAACTATGTAACTATATACAAGAGGAGATGGCATACAGATATATACTATATACAGGAGGAGATGACACACACATATATACTATATACAGGGGAGATGACACACATGTATATACTATATACAGGAGGAGATGACACAGAGGTATATACTATATGCAGGAGGAGATGACATACAGGTACATACTATATACAGGAGGAGATGACACACAGGTATATGCTATATACAGGAGGAGATGACACACAGGTATATACTATATACAGGGGAGATGACACACGCATATACTATATACAGGAGGAGATGACACACAGATATATACTATATACAGGAGCAGATGGCACAGGTATATACTATATACAGGAGGAGATGTCGCACAGGTATATACTATGTACAGGAGGAGATGGCACATACCATATACAGGAGGAGATGACACACAGGTATATACTATATAGAGGAGCAGATGACACACAGGTATATACTATATACAGGAGGAGATGACTTACAGGTATCTATATATATAATTGTCTAAGGGTTTTTCCGTCTGTCTGTCTGTCTGTCTGTCCTGGAAATCCCGCGTCTCTGATTGGTCGAGGCCGCCAGGCCTCGACCAATCAGCAACGGGCACAGCGACAATGATGTCATAAAGGACGTAGAAATCCCACGTTTCTGATTCAGCGACGGGCACAGTATCGACGTAGATGTCATAATGGTTGCCATGGCGACGATGATGTCATAAAGGTTGCCTCGACCAATCAGCCTATGCAGCATCAATAGTAAAAATATGTCATGTTAAAAATAATTTAAAAAAAAATAAACCTGTTATACTCACCCTCCGCCGCCTTTCTCGCTCCTCGCCACGCTCCCGGGACCGCTCCATTGCAAGCGGCCGCTCCCGTCCCAGGGCTGGTGTGCGACAAGGACCTGCCATGACGTCACGGTCATGTGACCGCGACGTCATCATAGGTTCTGCTCACACCAGCCCTGGGACCGCAAGCTGCCGCTTGCAATGGAGCGATCCCGGGAGCATGGCTAGGAGCGGGAAAGGCAGTGGATGGTGAGTATAGCAGGACTTCAACGGGCTATAGGTGAGTATATGTTTCTTTTTTTTATGTCTCTATACTACGTGGCTCTGTGCTGGCTAATATACTACGTGACTGGGCAATATACTACGTGGCTCTGCTATATACTATGTGGCTGGGCAATATACTACGTGGCTGGGCAATATACCGTACTACGTGGGCTGTGCTATATACTATGTGGCTGGGCAATACGTGACTGGGCAATATACTACGTGGCTAGGCAATATACTACGTGGCTGGGCAATATACTACGTGGCTGGGCAATATACTACGTGGCTGGGCAATATACTACACGGCTGGGCAATATACTATGTAGCTGGCCAATATACTACGTGGCTGGCCAATATACTACGTCGCTGGGCAATATACTATGTCGCTGGGCAATATACTACGAGGACATACATATTCTAGAATACCCGATGCGTTAGAATCGGGCCACCATCTAGTATACTATATACAGGAGATGACATACAGGTATATACTATATACAGGAGATGACATACAGGTACATAGTATAAACAGAAGAGATGACATACAGGTATATACTATATAATGGAGGAGATGACACATAGGTATATACAATATACAGGAGGAGATGACATACAGCAGGTATATACTATTTACAGGGGAGATGACATACAGGCATATACTATATACAGGAGATGACATACAGGTGTATACTATATATAAGGGAGATGACAAACATGTATATACTGAGGGGGAAAATGAGCGGTGTGAGGTGAAAATGAGGGGTGTGAGGTGAAAATGAAAATGTGTGAGTGCAAAATGAGAGGAGTGAGGGAAAATAGTGGAGTGATCGGAAAATGACAGATGTGAGGTCGAAATGACAAGTGTTAGGGGGGAATGAGAGGAGTGAGGGGGAAAATAAGAGGAGTGAGGGGGAAAAGGAGAGGTGTAAGGGAGAAAATGAGAGATGTGAGGGGCAAAATGAGAGGTGTGATGGGAAAATAAGAGAATTGAGGTGCTATAACTAACCACAGATATTTACTATGCCCAGGCAACGCCGGGCTCTTCAGCTAGTGTACTATAAACAGTATTTTAATATACAGCGCATTAGATGTCATTAGCGATTAAGTGAGGGAAGGGTTAAAGTGGCATAATGTCATATAGAACAAATACCGTATATACTCGAGTATAAGCCGACCCGAGTATAAGCCGACCCCCCTAATTTTGCCACAAAAAACTGGGAAAACTTAATGACTCGAGTATAAGCCTAGGGTGGGAAATGCAGCAGCTACCGGTAAATGTCAAAAGTAAAAATAGATACCATTAAAAGTAAAATTAATTGAGATATCAGTAGTTTAAGTGTTTTTGAATATCCATATTGAATCAGGAGCCCCATATAATGCTCCATACAGTTTATGATGGACCCCATAAGATGCTCCATATTAAAACATGCCCCATATAATCCTGCATAAAGGTTAATAATGGCCCCATAAGATGCTCCATAGACACATTTGCCCAATATAATGCTGCACAAATGCGGATTATGGCCCCATAAGATGCTCCATAAAGATATTTGCCCCATATAGTGCTGCACAAACCTTGATTATGGCCCTATAAGATGCTTCATACAGACACTTGCCCCATATAGTGCTACACAAACGTTATGGCCCCATATAGTGCTGCACAAATGTTATGACCCCATATAGTGCTGCACAAATGTTATGGCCCCATATAGTGCTGCACAAATGTTATGGCCCCATATAGTGCTGCACAAATGTTATGGCCCCATATAGTGCTGCACAAACCTTATGGCCACATAGATGCTCCATACAGACACTTGCCCCATTTGCTGCGATAAAAAAAATTAAATCACATACTCACCTCTCCGTCGCTCAGGCCCCCGGCACTTTCAATAGTTACCTGCTCCTTGTTCTGGTGCGGCTCCGTCTTCTGCACTGACGTTCAGCAGAGGGCACGCACTAACCATGTCACTGCGCCCTCTGACCTGAGTGTCACTGCTGAAGACAGAGCGATGCCCGGAACGAGGAAAGGTGACTATCGTGCAGCGCTCCCCCTCCCCGTATACTCACCTGGTCCTGGCGCTGTGCAGTCCCTGCTTCCCCGACGCCGCAGCTTCATCCTGTACTGAGCGGTCACCGTTACCGCTCATTACAGTAATGAATATGCGGCTCCACCCCTATGGGAGGTGGAGTCCATATTCATTACTGAAATGAGCAGTACCATGTGACCGCTCAGTACAGGAAGAATCTGCTGCTGCCGATGCCGGGGAAGCCAGGGACCTGCAGGGACCGCGCCAGGAGTAGGTGAGTATAATTTCACAGCCCCGCTCCCCCTCACCTGCTGACCCCTGCGTATGACTCAAGTATAAGTCGAGAGGGGGACTTTCAGCCCAAAAAAGCGGGCTGAAAATCTCGGCTTATACTCGAGTATATACGGTAAATGGTAATAGCAATGTAGTAAGTATATAGATACATGGCACTTTTAGTGGACTAAATAGCAGCAATAAATTTAAAGTGCAGAAAGTGCATAACTATAATGCATGCTCATTACCTAGAGACATTATGAGGTCAGTAATGTAAGGCACCAGGAAGAGGCACCAAAAGGGGAGTGCACAAGCACCTCGACACGTGTTTCGCCACACTGGGCATCGTCAGGAGACATCTTTCAATAAGGTGGCTGAGAATCTTTCTAACCTTATTAACCTACAGATTAAACTCATATCTGCAGACTAATAGTGTTATCTGACATGACAGGTTTCATTTAAAGGACACTTCTATTTGTGTAAAAAAGGACAATGATTTTTCAAGCAGTGAGCCGACTTAATAAAATAAAATTTCTCTGACACTTTATTAAACCCGGTGTTTATTGAAGGATTTCCTTATGCAAGAAACCATTACCAGTAGACATATTGTAGTTCCTTAGCAGAAAGTATTGTTATTGTGAATGACTTTACTTTTTAAGGTATTACTATTATGGAAATATGCACAAAACAAAGGAGGGGAAACAAAAGGGGAAATGAGAAACCTAAATGTCAAGTGAAGATAGAGAAAAAGAAAGGTATAATAACATATTTAATCTTTCATAAAAAAGGTTTATATATGAAAAAGTGCTTTGCCTTGAACAAAACATAGTTATGAATACTTCCAAATAATGTGCTGAGCCATCATGAGACAGATGTTATTTATCATCTTGAATACCTAGCCACAAATGAGATTATTATTTAAATAGACTGTTACTGTTCTGTGATTCTACCCTTGCATTGAAATTGCATTAACCCTAGAATGCATATTGGGGGCCTTTTAGGCCCCTATGCTTACATTTTTGCTATTATCTGCAAAATTACTTTAGTTATAATTTTGAAACGCCAGGTATTCCTCAAGTATGTCGTTGTTGATAATATCCAGTTGTTCATATAGTTTTTTTCATAGGCATTATGGTGTAACAATGCTTGTTTGGTGAAAACTACATCTGTACGAATTGGAGGCCTTTTAGGCCCCTGCTATTTTTATCATGTTCTCAGTAGTGTTTGTGTCTCAAGTTACTTTATTTGTACTCAGTAATGCTGGTGGAGGGGCCAGGGTGTGGATAATAACATGTGAGGATGTCATGTGATTTTTGGAGGGAGTGATAAGGCCATGACATCACCTCAGGTCCTTCGGAACACAGTAATGAGCTGTGTATAGAGTACTGAGGACAGTATACACTGTGAGCTAATTGCTGAAGGACCTGTGATAAGATAAGCTGTTGAGAGGAAATCTGATTCATTATCAGTTTCTGTTTCTAAGAAGCTTGCAAAGGCTAGAGCTTGTGAGCCACAAAAATCCAGAGAATTGTACACCACCTAAAAGTATAAAAGGTAAGAGCTGCTGAGGGTGAGAGGAAGAAGGGGGGACATTACACTTACAGTGTGTCACACACAAGCAAAGAGTGGACAACCCTGATTCTGTTCATTGTTTTTTCTTTTAGTTTGCTAACATCTAGTCAGCAATGTGTTATGATCAGGTGACCTTGGAGCAGCATGAAAACTTTCACTGGAGTAGGTGGTAACTATACTGACCGCAAACCCTGATCTTATCACGCGACTAGAAGTAGCCGTGGGGTGTGCCTAACAAAACCTAGACACCTCGACACAGCCGGAGAACTAAATATCCCTAAAGATGGAAATAGGAATACTATCTTGCCTCAGAGCAGAACCCCAAAGGATAGGCAGCCCCCCACAAATAATGACTGTGAGTAGTAGAGGAAAAGACAAACTCAGGAAGAAAACAGGATTTAGCAAAGAGGCCACTTCTAGCTAAATAGGAAAGGATAGGACAGGACACTAAGCGGTCAGCATTAAAATCCTTCCAAAATATCCACAGCAGAAAATACAAAAATAAACTCCACCACCTAACTAAAGGTGTGGAGCGTATATCTGCAACTCCAGAGAATCCAACCAGACTGAGAAAACACTGACACAGTCTAAGCTGGACAATAAAAACAACCACAGAAATGATGGTGGAAACCGTCCACAATTAATCCAAAGTAGAAACAACTTTATTAATAAAACATACATACAGGTATAAGACAGGGGCGGGACTAGAACAGGCAGTAAAACACATCACCACGTCACCGGCGAGAGCCCACACATAGTGAAGATCGGTCACTAGCGCAAGTGCGCAGCACAATAATCAAAAAACATTAGTGTGACCTACCAAGTGGTGTATAGACCCGGCACGTGCCAGGGAGGGTGTGAGCCCACACGTGCCGGGTCTATACACCACTTGGTAGGTCATACTAATGTTTTTTGACGTGGTGATGTGTTTTACTGCCTGTTCTAGTCTCGTCCCTGTCTTATACCTGTATGTATGTTTTATTAATAAAGTTGTTTCTACTTTGGGTTAATTGTGGATGGTTTCCACCATCATTTCTGTGGTTGTTTTCAGTGGTTTCTGGTGGATCCTTATTGTCCTACAATCTGGGTGTGCATGCCTCCTATTCACTACATTTGTAGTTACGCAGATTTATTATGAGGTATTCCTCCCACTGTGTGTGTTTTTCTGCTTGTTATTAAGCTGGACAATAGAAAAACAAATGAACAGCACTGAAAATAAGCAAACTGCATGTGTGCCACAGGAAAAGAAACAGACACTTATCTTTGCTGAACTGGCAGCTAGGCAGGAGAGGCCAGGAGAGATCCAACACTTCCAAAGAAACATTGACAACTGGCCAGGAGTAAGGAGTCCAGCAAACCTAAATACCCCAGTCTGAATTGCAATCAGCAGATACACCTGTGCAAGACTGCAGCCCAGGGACAATTGCATTACCATTTACAACCACCGGAGGGAGCCCAAAAGCAGAATTCAAGAGATTGAAGCGATTATGTTTCAAAGCGATGATGAAAGTGAACTATCTTTGTCTGATGAAGAATATCTGCCACCAGCTAATCAAACATCCTCATCCAGTGATTCTTCTGATGATGAAGAAGTGAATCTAGTAGATCCTCAAGAAGTGATAAGCAGAACATCCAAAACAAATGTTTTTTGGGACAGTAATCCTACATTAGTCGGACGATGGTGGGAGAATATATGATCTGTTGTGAATTCTGTTGTCGAACTCCCTCCTGTGGTCATGAATGGTACTTCGGCGAGTTCTGTCCATGGACTCCCTCTGGTGGCTGTGAGTGGAGCTGCTGCTTCTGAGGTTCCTTCCACAGGTGACGTAGGTTATTCTTTGGCTGGCTGCTCTATTTAACTCCACTCAGATCGTTACTCCATGCCAGCTGTCAATGTTCTTGTACTGGTTCAGTTCGCTCTTGGATCTTTCTGGTGACCTGTCTACTCCAGCAGAAGCTAAGTCCCTGCTAGTTAATTATTTGTTCATTGTTTCCTTGTCCAGTTGGCTATCATGATTTTTCCTTGCTAGCTGGAAGCTCTGGGATGCAGAGTGGCACCTCCGCACCGTGAGTTGGTGTGGAGGTCTTTTTGCACACTCTGCGTGGTCTTTTTGTAGTTTTTGTGCTGACCGCAAAGATACCTTTCGTATCCTCAGTCTCTTTAGTAAGTCTGGCCTCCCTTTGCTGAAACCTGTTTCATTTCTGTGTTTGTGACTTTCATCTTAACTCACAGTCAATATATGTGGGGGGCTGCCTTTTCCTTTGGGGAATTTCTCTGAGGCAAGGTAGGCTTTATTTTCTATCTTTAGGGTTAGTTAGCTCTTAGGCTGTGAAGAGGCGTCTAGGTCATGTTAGGTACGCTCTACGGCTATTTCTAGTTGTGTGATAGGATTAGGGGTTGCGGTCAGCAGAGCTCCCACTTCCCAGAGCTTGTCCTGTGTGAGTTTAACCTTCAGGTCGTTCCGGGTGCTCCTAACCACCAGGTCCATAACAATGATCTATTACTCTTCGTTCTATGCGGATATAAAGCACGGTCTATTAAACAACTACTGACAGGCAAATCGATGGTTAGTGTAAACCCAGATTTAAATTAGTTTCAAATAAGCTTTTGCTTTGATTGTTAGGTATGCCAATTATTTCAGCGTTTTTGCTGCAGATTTCACCCATACTAGTGGGGAAAAATCTTTATCAAAAGCGCAAATAAAAAATGCCACAAAAATATGTGTTTTTGCCTCTGCATTTTTCCTGCCAAGAGATGCAGAAATGGTGCGCAGATGGATCTACTGGGATCCATAGGAGAGCCCAGCAGAAACTGTTTATTTGAGATGCAGCACCTTTACAGGTCACATGAAAAATTGCACACTCTGATCCTCCTGAGTAAGAGATGCATTTTTTTAACCACTCTAAACTTTGCACGAAAGATACATTCGTTATATTCTCCAGCCTTGGAGTCCTCTCCATTATGTGCACATGAAACTAAATCCTCTGTATTCATAAGCTGCACCTTCGTTATCCACCATTGCTTGTTGTTATCTTCCTATGCACAGTCGAACAAGGGATTATGATTAGGACGACTTGTAGCACTTCAAATATTCACTAGAGATTTTATAAAAATGTCTTAAATTAACAAAGTAAGTGGTTGCCCTTTGCATAAAATTAGTGAAAGATACCTCTCACCTATAAAATAAAAAGTAACATACCATTGAAAGTAATGGGTGATCCATATAGCGAACTACATGTTGTCCAGTGTAAAATAAACTCTTTGTAATTTATTTCCATATCAGATAAAAGATTAAAGGTACATTTATGGTATATATGTACTCAAAATTGTAAAATAATGTATGTGAAAATGTTTTATTTTTCAAGACCTGAAAATACATTTTTAAGACCCTATGAAAACAATAAAATGGCAGTAGCAATGTGTGCAATGGACACATCAAGATCCTGCTGATTTAAATCTTAAAAAACATAATACCTTGGTCAAATTGTACAAGTCACAGGACAGGAGATCTTAAATGGTTTCTTCACCCAACACATTATATTATTTTAAATTATATAGTTAATGATTGATTACCAGTTCATACTGTAACATCATGAAATAAGTATTGAACATGTCACCAGTTTTCTAAGAAAATATATTTCTAAAAGTGTTATTGACATAAAATTCTCATCAGATGTCAGTAACTACCCAACCAATACACACGAGCAAGGACATCAAACCATATGTTAGGTGTCGAGTTCCCGCCTCTGCACAGGGGAAATCTTGAACCACCTCCGCTGTGGTCTCCCATTCTTCCCCAGCCACAGTGGAGCCTGCTCAGCGGAGACATCAGTCTCAGCGTCTAGCTCAGGCTGATACTGGGCGACTGTTTACTACTGTTCTTCCAGGCTCTGCCTTTGTAGACAGTACTGGTCAGCGGCGAGCAGACGTCTCTGGGACTAAGTCCTGCTTTTCCCCTTCTGAGCATGCCCAGGGTAAGACCTCTCATTGGAGGTCGGGGGTCACATGCTTAGATACTGCAGCAGCTCGCATTGGTCCTCTAGGAAGGTCCTGAAGTTGCTCAGGTACTGTAGCAGCTCCCATTGGTCCTCTAGGAAGGTCCTGAAGCTGCTGCAGCTATAAAAGGTTTACATGGCCACACGGCCATGCGCTAGTATCAAACCAATGTCTATGAGCTCAGCGCCAGTGTGGTCATGTCTGGATGCGGTTAGGGTTTGGCTGAAATAAGACCCTAGAATACCGGCACCTCCGGTGAGGAGTTTGTATGAGTGTATTCAGGGCCTTGGCTGAAATAAGCCGCTAGAACACCGGCACCTCCAGTGAGGAGTTGTTTGTCTGTTTTCTCTGACTGCATGACCACAGTTTGCTCTGCTTGGTAGCTGTGTACCTCTGTGAGATTACCAGGGCACAGCATCTTGTTCCTAGTGACTCTGTGGAGTTAACAGAGTTTGCTTATACCGCCATATAGCGCAGCTATTTGCCAGCAGCAGTTCCTCTCCAGCACGGTAGACCCCAAATTGCGAACACACCTAATAATACATATACATATACTCGGTGCTTTTCGCCAACCCTAACACCATAGATGTCCATAAATTAAATTATGTGTAATAATAAGAAATTACAGGGAAAAAGTATTGAACATACTTATGTCACGGTTCCAACCCCTCAGTGTGTCTGGGATGCAGTTACTGACAGCTCAGCCATCCAATCTGGTACATGGGTACATGGGTGTGCTGAAGCTGTCAGTACTTTGATTATCAGCTCAGTTGTCCAGTCTGGTGCAGTGGCATGCTGAGCTGTCAGTGTGTTGATTGACAGCTCAGTCATCCAGTCTGAGACTGGGAGAAGCTGGCTGTATCCAGGTGTTCATTATTCCAGGTGATTGCCAGGCTACTTAACTGGGCTGTTATTTTCAGACCTCTGCCAGACTTAGTCAGCTACTGTGTGGTCTGTCTCTTTCTGCCAGGCCATAATTGATTGAGTTCAACCTCGTGATCTTAAGGTTTTGTAATGTTTTCCTGGATTCACTAACCATTATGAAAAATTGATCAAGAGCTTTTCTCTGATTGCTAAACCTCTTAATGACCTTACACATAAAGGGGTGAGTGGTGCATATCTGCTTCAATTCTGACCCAACCTGCCCTCCAATAACTGTTCATTGTGGAGGGGGATTCCTCGGAGTAGGGCCAGTTTTATCACAGGGGCCCAAAACTCTGACTAACTGACGTCCATGTGCTTTTTTTTCTAAACTTTTTTGCCTGCTTAAATGAATTATGAAGTTGGGAATTGTGAATTACCTGCTGTCAAATTGGCCTTTGAGAAATGGAGGCATTTTTTGGAGGGGGCAGTTTATCCAGTTATTGTGGTCATTGATCACAAGAATCTAGCTTACATTGAATCGGCTAAAAGGTTCACTCCTAAGCAGGCCAGATGGTCCTTGTTTTTCCCTAGGTTTTAGTTTTTCGATTACGTTCAGGCCGGGGTCTAAGAATGTGAAAGCTGATGCATTATCTTGCAGTCTTGATTTAGTTTCTCCTCCAGAATCTCCATTCTGCATTATTCCTCAGGGTATTGTATTTTTATGGTAACCTCAGCATTGGGTGAGGAGATCCATAAAGTCCAGTAGTTGACTGCATCTGCTACTCCACGGTCCAAATTATTTGTGCCTGTGTACCTAAGATTGTGGGTGTTACAGGAATATATGATTCCATCTTGAGTGGTCATCCTGGGGTTACTGCTACACAGAAAGCCATTGCTAAACGTTTTTTTGTGGTTTTCCATGCATACTGATATTAAAGATTTTGTATCGGTTTGAGCAGTCTGCGCATGCACTAAACTCAGTCATAGCCAGTCGGACGGGAAAATGGCTTCATTGCCAATTCCAGAAAGACCATGGCCTCATGTATCCTTGGATTTAATCATGGATTTGCCTCTGTCTAGTTGGAAAAGTGATATCTAGGTGGTAGTTGATCGATTCAGCTAACAAGCTCATTTTATTCCTTTGTCAGGATTACCTAACGCAGAGACACTCCCCAGGTTATTTATTTCTCATATTGTAAGGTTACATGGCATCCTTCTTAACATTGTGTCTGATAGGAGAGTACAATTTGTCTCTAAATTCTGGAGACCTTTTTATGGTAAACTCAGGATTGACTTGTCATTTTCATCTGCTTACTACTCTGAAACCAACAATCAAACTAAGAGGACAAATCAATCTTTGGAACAAATTTTAAGGGGCTTTGTGGCAGCTCAGCAGGATGACAGGTCTTCAGTTTTGCATCTCTCTGAATTTGCTTTTAACAGTCATTTTTTTAAGAGGAGGACAGCTGTATTGAGTGGCGCAGACAGACACTGCTAGTAGGCCTTACAACACAAAGTTGGCTCGCTGCAGGTTTAAAAAAGGTTACATGGGTACACAGGCAGCATTGGTGTGGTCACCGGAGGACAATTGGAAGGAGAGACCGCAGACAGACTTAGTAAGCCTAAAATAAATAAATTAGGCTCAATGCAGCTTCGATTATGTGGTAGGGGTACACAGGCAGCATTGGTGTGGTCAGCGGAGGACAATTGGAAGGAGGGACCGCAGACAGACTTAGTAGGCCTAAAATAAATAAATTAGGCTCAATGCAGCTTCGATTATGTGGTAGGGGTACACAGGCAGCATTGGTGTGGTCAGCAGAGGGCAATTTGAAGGAGGGACCGCAGACTTAGTAGGCCTAAAATTAATAAATTAGGCTCAATGCAGCTTCAATTATGTGGTAGGGGTACACAGGCAGCATTGGTGTGGTCAGCGGAGGACAATTGGAAGGAGGGACCACAGACAGACTTAGTAGGCCTAAAATAAATAAATTAGGCTCAATGCAGCTTCGATTATGTGGTAGGGGTACACAGGCAGCATTGGTGTGGTCAGCAGAGGACAATTTGAAGGAGGGACTGCAGACAGACTTAGTAGGCCTAAAATAAAATAAATTTGGCTCAATGCAATTAGAATTATGCGGTAGGTGTACACAGGCAGCATTGGTGTGGTCAGCGGAGGACAATTGGAAGGAGTGTCTGACACAGTTAGTACTCCCAAAAAATAAATAGATGTTAACGTCTCGCAAAACAACAAAACACACAAAAAAAGGGTGGCATACTTAGGTACAGGGGTGGGCTCTTCTGCTGACTTTCAGACATAGTAATTTGGCGCAAAGTATTTACTGGTGTAAATATAGGACACGGCCTCTGACTATTTTAACTAGCATCATACATGTCAACAAATTGGTATTGTCACCACCAGGCATTAAAAGATTTTAGCGCGTAGACTAAACAGCGGTGGAGCTGTGAGAGATAATTTTGCAAGTGGTAGAGCACTGTTTGAGCTGGGGGGACACTCTCTTGTGGCCGGCGGTACAGGCCCAGTGCCCCTCATGTTACAACGGTGTGTCTGACATTGGGTGTGCGCCACCACTGCCAGAGACACTTCATTGTACTATGAGGGACCCAGTGGCAGTGCCGTCGACCAAAAGTGGGCACACCCACCTCTTCAGACAAACGGCACTCTCACGACTGCTTGCGCCAAGTGGCGAGACCACGGCCCCGTGGGGGGAGTTAGCTCATTTAGGGAGGTGTAAATATGTCGTATGCTGGACAAACAGCAGCTGCAAATTAAGAGATTGGAACAGTCAGTAAGACCAGTCCACAAGCAAGACCTTTTTATAGGAAAGCTAGGTGTCAGCCGGGAAAGGTGGGGCAAAGTAATTAGAAATCCATGAGTGGTTCATTTTAATGAAGGTTAGATCATCAACATTTTGGGTAGCCAGTCGAGTCCTTTTTTCAGTCAATATTGAACCAGCAGCACTGAATACTGTTTCTGATAGTACACCAGCTGCTGGGCAAGCAAGCTCCTGCAATGCATATTCTGCCAATTCAGGCCAGGTGTCTATTTTGGATGCCCAGTAATCAAATGGGAATGACGGTTGAGGGAGAACATCGATAAGGGATGAAAAATAGTTAGTAACCATACTGGACAAATGTTGTCTCCTGTCACTTTGAATTGATGCTGCAGTACCTGTCCTGTCTGCGGTCATTGCGAAATCACTCCACAACCTGCTCAGAAAACCCCTCTGTCCAACGCCACTTCTGATTTGTGCACCTCTAACACCTCTGCCCTGTTGCCCCCTGCAGCTCGTGTGAGGACCATCACCGGCGCTGTGTGCTGGCAATGCCTGAATCAAACTGTCTACAAGACTTGCTTGTTTGGTTGCCAATATTTGTTCGAGGTTCTCATGTGGCATGATATTTTGCAATTTGCCTTTATAGTGAGGATCAAGGAGGCAGGCCAATCAGTAATCGTCATCGGTCATCATTTTTATAATGCGTGGGTCCCTTTTGAGGATACGCAAGGCATAATCCGCCATGTGGGCCAATGTTCCAGTTGTCAAATCTGCGCTTGTGCTGGGTTGAAGAGCAGTTTCTGGCAAATCAACGTCACTTGTCTCCCTCAAAAACCCTGAACCCGGCCTCGCAACGCCACCAGTTTCTATTGCCACCTGAGAAGCTTCCTCATCCAAACAATACTCATCCCCATCATCCTCCTCCTCGTCCTCCTCCTCTTCGCCCGCAACCTCGTCCTGTAGACTGCCCTGAACAGACAATGGCTGACTGTCATCAAGGCTTCCCTCGTCCTCGGCTGCAGACACCTGCTCCTTTATGTGCGTCAAACTTTGCATCAGCAGACGCATTAGGGGGATACTCATGCTTATTATGGCGTTGTCTGCACTAACCAGCCATGTGCATTCCTCAAAACAATGAAGGACTTGATACAGGTCTTGTAGCTTCGACCACTGCACACCTGACAACTCCATGTCTGCCATCCAACTGCCTACTCATGTATGTGTATCCTCCCACAAATACATAACAGCACGCCTCTGTTCGCACAGTCTCTGAAGCATGTGCAGTATGGAGTTCCACCTTGTTGCAACGTCGATGATTAGGCGATGCTGGGGAAGGTTCAAAGACTGCTGATGTTTCTGCATACGGTTGGAGTGTACGGGCGAACGGCGGATATGCGAGCAAAGTCTGCGCACTTTTAGGAGCAGGTCGGGTGACCCCGGATAACTTTTCAGGAAGCACTGCACCACCAGGTTTCAGGTGTGAGCCAGGCAAGGAATGTGTTTCAGTTGTGAAAGGGCTATGGCACCCATAAAATTCCTTCCGTTATCACTCACTACCTTGCCTGCCTCAAGATCTACAGTGCCCAGCCATGACTGAGTTTCTTTCTGCAAGAACTCGGACAGAACTTCCGCGGTGTTTCTGTTGTCGCCCAAACACTTCATTGCCAATACAGCCTGCTGACGCTTGCCACTAGCTGTTCCATAATGGGACACCTCGTGTGTAACAGTGGCAGCTGCGGATGAAGTGGTCGTGCGACTGCGGTCTGTGGATGAACTCTCGCTTCTGCAGGAGGACGAGGAGGAGGGGGGCGAACGCCTACAGCCAACTGTTTCCTAGACCATGGGCTAGGTAGAACTGTCCCAATATTGCTGTCCCCTGTGGACCCTGCATCCACCACATTAACCCAGTGTGCCGTGATGAAAACGTAACGGCCCTGGCCATGCCTACTGGTCCATGCATCTGTTGTCAGGTGCATCTTTGTACTCACAGATTGCCTGAGTGCATGGACGATGCGGTCTTTTACATGCTGGTGGAGGGCTGGGATGGCTTTTCTCGAAAAGAAGTGTCGACTGGGTAGCTCGTAGCGTGGTACAGCGTAGTCCATCAGGGCTTTGAAAGCTTCGCTTTCAACTAACCGGTAGGGCATAATCTCTAAAGAGATTAGTCTAGCAATGTGGGCGTTCAAACACTGTGTACGTGGATGCGAGGATGAGTACTTCCTTTTCCTAATGAGAGTCTCATGGAGGGTGAGCTGGACTGGAGAGCTGCAGATGGTTGAACTAGCGGGGGTGCCGGTGGACATGGCAGACTGAGAGAGGGTTGGAGAGGGTATTCTTGCTGGTGCCCTACATACAGTGTTTCCTACCACGAACCTGGTGATTCCCTGACTGCTTTGGCCTTGCGACAAAACCTCCATATTTAGTGCAGGTGGTGCGCTAAATGGTGGGCTTACAGTGAGGGAAGGGGTGTAGCGTTGCTGACTAGCTTCATTGTGAGAGGGTGCAACAATGTTAAGAGACGTTTGGTAGTTAGTCCAGGCTTGCAAGTGCATGGCGTTTAAATGTCTATGCATGCAACTTGTTTTTAGACTTTTAACATTCTGCCCTCTGCTGAAGGTCCTTGAACATTTTTTACAGATGACTTTCTCGGAAACCTTTTCAGGCATTGCACACTGAGTTTCTTTAACCGGATGGCCACGCTGTCCTACAACTGGTTTAGGTTTTGCCACATGTTTTTGGCCAGATAAGGGCATGCCAGATGGAACCTGTTGCGATGTTGATGCCTGCTGCAGCTCCTCCTCCTCCTCCGCTTCAGATCTACTGCCGCCTGCACCCTGTTACCCCAATGGCTGCCAATCGGGGTCAACAACTGGGTCATCTATGACCTCCTCTTCTATGTCATGTGCAACTTCCTCTGTGTCACCGTGTAAGCCGGTGCTATAGCGTTCGTGACGGGGCTCCATAGTCTCATCAGAGTCAGATTCTGGATCAGTACACTGTGAGGGCAATGTTCTGATCTGAGTCAAAGGAACAGCATAGTAATCTGGCTGTGGCTGTGCATCTGTGCACTCCATGTCCGATTCATCTGGTAATGGGCATGGCCTGTTAACAATTTCCCTTTCTAACCCAGGAACGGTATGTGTAAAGAGCTCCATGGAGTAACCCGTTGTGTCGCCTGACGCATCCTTCTCTGTTGCTCTTGGTGATGAAGTCAAGGGAGCGACTTGTCCCTGACCGTGAACATCCACTGACAACGCGCTGCTTTTACATTTAGCAGTTTCTGAAGAGGAGGCGAAAGAGCTAGAGGAAGAGTCAGCAAGGAAAGCCAAAACTTGTTCCTGCTGCTCTGGCTTTAAAAGTGGTTTTCCTACTCCCAGAAAAGGGAGCGTTTGAGGCCTTGTGTAGCCAGACGATGACGCTGGCTCAACAACTCGAGACTTAGGTGCAATATTGCTTTTCCCACGACCACCTGATGCTCCACCACCACTACCATCATTACCAGCTGGCAATGACCGCCCACGGCCACGACCTCTTCCACCAGACTTCCTCATTGTTTGAAAAACGTAACCAAACAAAAAAACGGTATTTGTTACTGTAAAACCAGTTACAAGGTGTACTCAAACTTGTGGTGAATTTAAATCTCCCTTTATAGGTGGGTGAGACTGCAGGGAAAATCAGGCCCACTGTATAACCGTACACAGCTTAAGTGGCAGACAGATATGCCACTAACAGGACTGACGCAGATGCACACACAACCAATAAAAATCTCCCCCTTTTTATTTTTTCTGGGAGAATATTGAAGAAATCAGGCCCACTGTAGTACAGTAAATTTTCTGTGGTAGAAAATGAAAGACAGTTGCCACAGACAGGACTGGCAGTGATGCAGATTTGCCAATCTTAGGGTATGTTCACACGTTCAGGATTTCCATCCTTTTTTTTTCAGGACAGTTTTTTAAAAAAACTGCAGCTCTTGGCAGAAAACGCAGGTCCTTTTTTTGTCCTTTTTTGATGCGTTTTTGATGCGTTTTTTGATGCGTTTTTTGATGCGTTTTTTTATCCTTTTTTTACTGTGTTTCCTAGGAAGCTTTTTAGGGCTAAAATGGCTGAAAATACCCTAACCCTACCCCTAACCCTACCCCTACCCCTAACCCTACCCCTAACCCTAACCCTACCCCTAACCCTACCCCTAACCCTACCCCTAACCCTACCCCTAACCCTACCCCTACCCCTAACCCTACCCCTACCCCTAACCCTACCCCTAACCCTAACCCTACCCCTAACCCTACCCCTAACCCTACCCCTAACCCTACCCCTAACCCTAACCCTAACCCTACCCCTACCCCTAACCCTACCCCTAACCCTAACCCTACCCCTAACCCTACCCCTAACCCTAACCCTAACCCTACCCCTAACCCTAACCCTACCCCTAACCCTAACCCTATTCTAACCTTAGTGAAAAAAAAAAAAAAAAATTCTTAATTTTTTTATTGTCCCTACCAATGGGGGTGACAAAGTGGGGGGGGGTGTCATTTACTATTTTTTTATTTTGATCACTGAGATAGGTTATATCTCAGTGATCAAAATGCACTTTGGAGCGAATCTGCCGGCCGGCAGATTCGGCGGGCGCACTGCGCATGCGCCCGCCATTTTGCAAGATGGCGGCGCCCAGGGAGAAGACGGCCGGACGGACACCGGGACGCCGGGTAAGTATAAGGGGGGGAGATTAGGGCACGGGGGGGCATCGGAGCACTGGGGGGGGCATCGGAGCACGGGGGGGGGGCATCGGAGCACGGGGGGGCGGGATCGGAGCACGGGGGGGCAGCCACACTCCGCCCACGCACTTCCGCCCGCTCCCCCGCACTTCCTGCTGCAGCGGTTCTGCACATCAAATCGCAGTAAAACCCGCAGATATATTTTTGATCTGCGGGTTTTACTGCGATTTTGACCTCACAATGGAGGTCTATGGGTGCAGAACCGCTGCGGTTCAGGAAGAAGAATTGACATGCTCCTTCTTTTTTCCGGGAGCTATTCAGCGCGGCTTTTTTTTTACAATTTCCGGACCATGTGCACAGTGTGTCCTGTTTTCCATAGGGTACAGTGTACTGTACCCTGCATGGAAAACAGCTGCGGAACCGCAGCGGCAAAACCGCCGCGGTTCCGCGGTAAAAAACGCACTGTGTGAACATGGCCTTAATCTCCCACTTGTTTTATTTTTTCTGGGAGAATTGTGAAGAAATCAGGCCCACTGTTATACAGTAGGTTTTCTGTGGCAGAAAATGAAAGACAGATGCCACAGACAGGACTGGCAGTGATGCAGATTTGCCAATCTTAATCTCACACTTGTTTTATTTTTTCTGGGAGAATTGTGAAGAATTCAGGCCCACTGTAATACAGTATATTTTCTGTGGCAGAAAATGAAAGACAGATGCTACAAACAAGACTGGCAGTGATGCAGATTTGCCAATCTTAATCTCCCACTTGTTTTATTTTTTTCTGGGAGAATTGTGAATAAATCAGGCCCACTGTTATACAGTAGGTTTTCTGTGGCAGAAAATGAAAGACAGATGCCACAGACAGGACTGGCAGTGATGCAGATTTGCCAATCTTAATCTCCCACTTGTTTTATTTTTTTCTGGGAGAATTGTGAAGAAATCAGGCCCGCTGTTACACAGTAGGTTTTCTGTGGCAGAAAATGAAAGACAGATGCCACAGACAGGACTGGCAGTGATGCAGATTTGCCAATCTTAATCTCCCACTTGTTTTATTTCTTCTGGGAGAATTGTGAAGAAATCAGGCCCGCTGTTACACAGTAGGTTTTCTGTGGCAGAAAATGAAAGACAGATGCCACAGACAGGACTGGCAGTGATGCAGATTTGCCAATCTTAATCTCCCACTTGTTTTATTTTTTTCTGGGAGAATTGTGAAGAAATCAGGCCCACTGTAATACAGCATATTTTCTGTGGCAGAAAATGAAAGACAGATGCCACAGACAGGACTGGCACTGATGCAGATTTGCCAATTTTAATCTGCCCCCTTTTTTTTCAGGGAGACTAGTGAATAAATCTGGGCCACTGTATTAGAGTATATTTTCTGTGGCAGAAAGTGGCTTGAAGAGATATAACAAAAAAAAAGGGACTGTACTACAATTACTATCTCCCTACAGTAATCTCAGAAAAGTATGGCAGGCAGCAATAAAAAGGACTGCTGCACACAAAAGTGTGGACAAACAAAAAAGATAACTGTGCAGAAAGGAAGGAACAACAGGATTTGTGCTTTGAAAAAAGCAGTTGGTTTGCACAGCGGTGTACAAACAGCAATGCAGCTATCAGGGAGCCTTCTAGGGCAGCCCAATGAGCTACAGAGCTGAGGAACAAAAATCTAGCCTCCACTGTCCCTGCAAACAAAAGATAGTGTTGGACAGTGGAAATCGCTACAGCACAAGCGGTTTAGGGGATAATGTACCCTGCCTATCGCTATCCCTGCTTCTGACGAAGTGGCAGCAACCTCTCCCTATACTCAGATCAGCAGCAGTAAGATGGCGGTCGGCGTGCACGCCCCTTTATAGCCCCTGTGACGCCGCAGAAAGCAAGCCAATCACTGTAATGCCCTTCTCTAAGATGGTGGGGACTGAGACCTATGTCATCACGCTGCCCACACTCTGCGTCCACCTTCATTGTCTGAGGAATGGCGTTGAACGCGTCATAGAAACGCGACTTTGGCGCGAAGGTCGCCGACCGCGTGGCCGACCCCACAGAGGGATCGGATCGGGTTTCATGAAACCCAACTTTGCCAAAAGTAGGCGACTTATGAAAATGACCGATCCGTTTCGCTCAACCCTACTCAGCAGTGCACAAACTTGCAGCTCTATAAATTGCTGGTCTCTAATACAGATAAAATCTTTTCATATGACTTACTGTTATAATAATCTGTAAAATATCACTACTTACTTGTAAATCTGAGTTTGAGTTTTCATAAGACTTGGACCTCCAATACGCAAAATTACGTTCTGGAGTTTTTTCTTCAATGGATTAGTGAACTCTAAAACCACTGTTAGTGTTTTCCCAACCATCTTCTCTCCGATTGTCTAAATGGATGACAAAAAAATATGTAACTTTTAGAATATTTTGTATTTTTTTTAATTTTGTCTAGGATCAATCCATAAGGTTGGTAATCTAATGAATACAGTAGTAAAATACATTATTACCATTCTTTATTTCATAATATAAATGTATATTATTTTAATCTTATTGTTAAAAGTGTAATCCCATAATGAACATTTATCACTGATCCACAGGATATATTCCAAATGTCTGATCACTGCAGGCCTCAAAATTATGAATTTACCTTTCATCCCTAACCCCCCTCCCAAGATCATGAAAACAGGGGTCCTGAGCCCTCTGTTCCTCTCTACTGTGTGGCCTTAGTAAGGTGTCAATAGAATTGTTGATGAATGTTGATAAAGGCTTCTGTAATTTTTCATAAGCTTGCATACTCTGACCCTAGGCTGGATTAGGCATAAATTGGACCCTCCTGATCAGAACCACATATAAAAGAAGAGGGTGAGCATGTTTAGTACATAACATACAGGTCCTTCTCAAAAAATTAGCATATAGTGTTAAATTTCATTATTTACCATAATGTAATGATTACAATTAAACTTTCATATATTATAGATTCACTATCCACCAACTGAAATTTGTCAGGTCTTTTATTGTTTTAATACTGATGATTTTGGCATACAACTCCTGATAACCCAAAAAACCTGTCTCAATAAATTAGCATATCAAGAAAAGGTTCTCTAAACGACCTATTACCCTAATCTTCTGAATCAACTAATTAACTCTAAACACATGCAAAAGATACCTGAGGCTTTTATAAACTCCCTGCCTGGTTCATTACTCAAAATCCCCATCATGGGTAAGACTAGCGACCTGACAGATGTCAAGAAGGCCATCATTGACACCCTCAAGCAAGAGGGTAAGACCCAGAAAGAAATTTCTCAACAAATAGGCTGTTCCCAGAGTGCTGTATCAAGGCACCTCAATGGTAAGTCTGTTGGAAGGAAACAATGTGGCAGAAAACGCTGTACAACGAGAAGAGGAGACCGGACCCTGAGGAAGATTGTGGAGAAGGACCGATTCCAGACCTTGGGGAACCTGAGGAAGCAGTGGACTGAGTCTGGTGTGGAAACATCCAGAGCCACCGTGCACAGGCGTGTGCAGGAAATGGGCTACAGGTGCCGCATTCCCCAGGTAAAGCCACTTTTGAACCATAAACAGCGGCAGAGGCGCCTGACCTGGGCTACAGAGAAGCAGCACTGGACTGTTGCTAAGTGGTCCCAAGTACTTTTTTCTGATGAAAGCAAATTTTGCATGTCATTCGGAAATCAAGGTGCCAGAGTCTGGAGGAAGACTGGGGAGAAGGAAATGCCAAAATGCCTGAAGTCCAGTGTCAAGTACCCACAGTCAGTGATGGTGTGGTGTGCCATGTCAGCTGCTGGTGTTGGTCCACTGTGTTTCATCAAGGGCAGGGTCAATGCAGCTAGCTATCAGGAGATTTTGGAGCACTTCATGCTTCCATCGGCTGAAATGCTTTATGGAGATGAAGATTTCATTTTTCAGCACGACCTGGCACCTGCTCACAGTGCCAAAACCACTGGTAAATGGTTTACTGACCATGGTATTACTGTGCTCAATTGGCCTGCCAACTCTCCTGACCTGAACCCCATAGAGAATCTGTGGGATATTGTGAAGAGAAAGTTGAGAGACGCAAGACCCAACACTCTGGATGAGCTTAAGGCCGCTATTGAAGCATCCTGGGCCTCCATAACATCTCAGCAGTGTCACAGGCTGATTGCCTCCATGCCACGCCGCATTGAAGCAGTCATTTCTGCAAAAGGATTCCCGACCAAGTATTGAGTGCATAACTGAACATTATTATTTGATGGTTTTTTTGTTTGTTATTAAAAAACACTTTTATTTGATTGGATGGGTGAAATATGCTAATTTATTGAGACAGGTTTTTTGGGTTATCAGGAGTTGTATGCCAAAATCATCAGTATTAAAACAATAAAAGACCTGACAAATTTCAGTTGGTGGATAATGAATCTATAATATATGAAAGTTTAATTGTAATCATTACATTATGGTAAATAATGAAATTTAACACTATATGCTAATTTTTTGAGAAGGACCTGTATTATCCACTAAAGTCTATTTCATTTATGGAGATTGCTGAGCCAGCAATACTTCTTAATTTTAAAATGCTAAACACCAAAGAGACCATCAATGAATGTACGTGATAAAGCCTCCTAGGTCCCCAAGGTGATGAAAACAGAGAGTGACATTTGCCCACCTTATAATTTAGCCCTACAGCAGTACCCTACTCTCACATCAAGGGGTGGTATTTTGACATGAATAGTCTATCCTAGCATTTTCCCATCCCAGTGTGGAGAGGAGCAATACATCCTTTCTTCACTCTTTTAACAGAGCATCATTCTGTTCTTGATTGTTCATTCAAATCATAAATGTAAAAATATGGATATTACAACTATGCCATGTTGATAAAAATATAGAAACTGTCAATGATATCTGAAACTCAGCATGTCAGAAGGTACATTTAATCTAATAGTTTCTTCTCTTTTGTAATCCGAAATGTGTTGCATAATCATCTCATAGTTTATTTCAGTCTTTGTTTTCCACAACACTGTAAAAGAAAGGAATAAGCAGCCAATTTGAAGGATGTTGACTATCCTTAGAAAATTGCTCTTTAACTTAATTCTTTCCAATTTTAAACTAAGCAAAGTAATGAAAAATGTACAAGTGCAGACTTTATGCTTTTTAAATTTTGCCTTAGGTAGCATGAAATCTTTCCTGACCTAATTTTGTGTGTGTGGGTTTTTTTTGGCCTGCATTTGAGTTTTTGATGCTAAGCTAACAATTTATGAATTAACAAGTAATGTTAATGTGAGTTCTCACAGTTAGCTTATTTTTGTACATATCAACCATAAACCTTAGAGCATTTCAGTTGAGGCAAGGACAGGCAAAATTTGTAATTAACCAATTGCAATTTAAATAGCTCAACACAACTAATACAGTGTGTCTGTAAAGTCATGGTGCACATTTGACCAGTCACTGGAAAGCAACAAAAAACGATAGAAATGTGAAATCTGCTCCAAATAAAAGAAAAACTCTCCCAGTTTCTTACCTATTCAGTGCACTTCGATGTGGGCTCCATTTGTTGTCCTACACACATCCAAACAATAGTGAAGTTCTTGCCACACACGGGTAAGGACGTTTGGTGTAACAGAGTGAATAACGTCTGTGGTTCTCTGTTTTAAGTGATTAATGTTGTTGATACATTCAACGTACAGATGTTGCTTCACATAACCCCAAAAGTAAAAGTCTAAGGGCGTCAGATCTGGGGATCTTGGGGGCCATGGCTTGACAGAACCCTTGCCTATCCACCACCAGGGGAATGTTCTATCCAGAAACTCACGAACAATGGTGGTGTAGTGTGGAGGAGCACCGTCCTGTTGAAAGATGACACCTCCTGAAAATTGTGGCACTGCATACAATTCCAACATGTAAAATACGTGCTTGCCATCACAGACCGCTCCGCAAAAAAAATGGGCCTATCACCTTATCATGCATCAGGCCACACCACACATTCCCTTTAGGGGTTGTGATGCAGTGACCCCTGTAACAGGTATGGGGCGCTGCATGGTCTCCCCAGTATGCGCACGGAGGCGTATTGAGGCCGTGAGAGTGCATGGCAATTGTGTGCATGGATGTGATGGTGATACAGTGTCTGGCGTTGTGGTTAATGGGAGGTATGTGTCACAGGGATGGATGCTCCCTGCGATGCAACCCGGAGTATCTTGTCTTTAGAGCACGTGAGCACTGAAGATGTCATTTAGTGCACCTGGGTCCGGGTTGCGGGTAGCTATGAGAAATGGGAGGGTCTGGCTACCCACATACCTCACTCTGAGTGGGGGTGCTCACTGTATCTTTTTCCCTGCAGGTGTTTGAGGACCTGCAGTGATGTCATGATCATGTGACCAGTGCATGGGATGTTACCTTACCTGTGGGTGTGGTTACAGACTACCTAAAGGATGTGTGTTAGCACATGGGAGTGAGTCTTGGGAGTCTGCAAGTGTGGACAGACTTCCATGTGTCCTGGCTGGACACTGCAGAGGGGTCCTGAGTGGTCTGAGTGTGCAGACCTGGATGGTACAGGTGCAAGGTCCTGAGAGAAACCTCGGTGTTGGATGTGCTAGCCCTGAAGAGCACGAGGTGAGGACAAGGATCTGCAGAGCCAGAAACAGGTCCCGTGTGGTACTGCCAGTGGAAAACCTGCAGCACTGACAAGCAGGTAATACCAGACTGTGTGTTTGGCTCCAGAGCGAGCCGGAATATTGGACTCGACCAAGAGTGTATGGTCACCATCCTGGTGGAACCGAGTGACGCTGTGAACATTGTTACTTTGATTTGCCGTGATATGAAGATTGTTGTTTTGTGTTTTCTGCCACTGGGGTTTATGGAGTAATAAACCCAGTTGAGTTTTTGAGGAGAAAACGTATTGCTGTGTCTTTTGTCGCTGCCAAGCGAGTATTCCCCAACCCGCAAGTAAGTGCAATCTTACAGGGTGTTAAATTCGTACTGAACGTAGGTATGAGGATGTTCAGCAGCCCATATACAGATGTTGTGGCAATGAACAGGACCACAGATATGGAAGGTTGCCTCATCGCTAAACACAATCTTCATCAAAATCTTGCGCCATTGTCGATCTCATGAAGCATATCTGTAGCAAACACACATCGTTTAGGTCTATCTGCCGGTTTGATAGGGCGCAACAGCTGCAATTTGCACCCCGTAAAGCAGAGACGTTTCTTTAACACCTGAACTGTAGTCTTGCTTAGGAGTAATTGTCAAGCACACGCACGCACAGATTTTTTAGGCCTCCTCAGGTAGCTATCCCGTATAGCCTCTACACCGTGTTCCAAATTATTATGCAAATTGGATTTGAGTATCATAAAGATTTAATTGTTTTGTTTTTCAAATAAACTCGTGAATAGTATTGTGTCTCAGGGCTCAATGGATCACTGAAATCAATCTTAAACACATGTGATAATTAGTTTTCCAGGTGATTCTAATTAAAGGAAAACTACTTATAAGTGATGTTCCACATTATTAAACAGGCCACAGTTATCAAGTAACATGGGAAAGAAAAAGGATGTCTCTGCTGCCGAAAAGCATCAAATAGTGCAATGCCTTGGTCAAGGGATGAAAACATTAGATATTTCCCGAAAACTTAAGCGTGATCATCGTACTGTTAAGAGATTTGTGTCTGAATCTGAGCACAGACGTGTTCGTACTGATAAAGGCATAATGAGGAAGGTTTCTGCCAGGCAAGTTCATCGGATTAAGAGAGCAGCTGCTAAAAAGCCATTGCAAACCAGCAAACAGATATTTGCAGCTGCTGTCTCTGGAGTCCCTCGAACCTCAAGGTGTAGGATCCTTCAAAGGCTTGCTGTTGTTTCATAAACCTACTATTCGGCCACCCCTAAACAGTGTTCACAAGCAGAAACGGTTGCAGTGGGCGCAGACATACATGAAGACTAATTTTCAAACGGTCTTGTTTACTGAGTAGTGTTGAGCAACCCTGGATGGTCCAGATGGATGGAGTAGTGGATGGTTGCTGGATGGCCGCCATGTCCCAACAAGGCAGCGACATCAGCAAGGAGGTGGCGGAGTCATGTTTTGGGTCGGAATCAAGGGGAAACAGCTGGTAGGGCCTTTTAAGGTTCCTGAGGGTGTGAAAATGACCTCTGCAAAGTATATAGAGTTTCTGACTGACAACTTTCTTCCATGGTATAAAAAGCAGAAGCATGCCTTCAGGAGCAAAATCATCTTCGTGCAGGACAATGCACCATCTCATGCTGCAAAGAATACCTCTGAGTCATTGGCTGCTATGGGCATAAAAAAAAGATAAACTCATGGTGTGGCCACCATCTTCCCCTTACCTCAGCCCTCTAGAGGACCTTTGGAGTATTATCAAGCAAAAGATCTATGAGGGTGGGAGGCAGTTCACATCAAAACAGCAGATCTGGGAGGCTATTCTGACTTAATGCAAAGAAATTGTTAGGGCTAGCGGAACGCACCAAGTAAATATAGATGTTTATTATTATTGATGCGTTCGCAGCCCGGGGTCCACCGTGCAGGAGAACCTGCTCCTAGTAAATGGTGGCACTATTTGGCGGTATAGACTAGCTCTGCTACTTCACAGAGTAGCCGTGAAAGGAAAGAACTGCGCCCTGTTAGACTTCACAGGTGCACAGGCTAACTGCACAACAGAGAGCAGTCAGTGGTCATGCATGCACACACTCTCCTCTCCGGAGGTGCCGGTATTCTAAGGGCTTATTTCAGCCAGGTCCCTGAATACAATCTCACATGACCACACTGGCGCAAAGCACATAACTCAGAAAGATACTAGCGCATGGCCGTGCGGACATGCGCACCTTATATAGGTGCAGAAACTACAGGACCTTCCAAAAAAGGACCAATGGGAAACTGCCACAGAACTTGAGCAACTTTAGGACCTTCCTAGAGTACCAATGGGAATAGCTGCAGTGCCTGAGCATGTGACCCTTGATCTCCAATGAGAGATCTTACCCTGGGCATGCTCAGAAGGGGAAAAGTAGGACTTAGTCCCATAGACATCTGCTCGCTGCTGACTAGTACTGGCTACAATGGCAGATGCTGGAAGGACAGCAGTAACCCTTCGCACAGTGTGAGACTGAGCATGACACTGGGACCGATGCCTCCGCTGAGCAGGCTCCACTGCGGCAGGAGAAGAATGGGAGACCGCAGCGGAGATGGCTCGAGATTCCCCTGTGCAGAGGCAGGAATGCGACCCCTAACATTACCCCCCTCCTAGGCCCCCCTTCTTGGACCTCGCCACGCTCGAAGGCAGCAATGAGCTACGGAGCCTGAATATTCTCAGCAGGCTCCCAGGACTTGTCCTTAGGACCATAACCCTTCCAGTCCACCAAATAAATTTTTTTGCCACGTACCACCTTGCACTCCAAAATAGCATTCACCTCATAATCGTCCGTAGACTAACCCGATGTCCCGGCAGATGACTCGGAAAACCGGGACATGTATATGGGCTTCAAGAGGGCACTTGAAAGGTGTCAGTGATACCCAGACGTGGTGGAAGAGCCAGACTGTAGACCACTGTTGAAAGGGCCCAAGTAGCGAGGAGCAAACTTAGTGGACTCAACTTGCAGCCTGATGTTACGGGCGGAGAGCCACACTAAGTCGCCAGGAGCAAAGGTCGGAGCAGGGCGCCAATGTGCATCGGCAGAGGACCTCATTCTCTCCTTGGAGGCCCGAATGGCATCCTGAGTGCGGTCCCAAATGTCCCACGCCTCCACAGCCCAGTCTGCCACCCTGGAGCCGGCGGAAGACATGGGCATAGGCACAGGTACCCGCGGATGCTGACCATAGTTTAAGAGGAATGGGGTCTGTCTGGTGGAGTCGGCTACGGCGTTATTCAGCACAAACTCCACCCACATTAGCAAGGATGCCCAGTCATCCTGCCTGGCTGAGACAAAATGTCGAAGATATGTGACGAAGGTCTGGTTGGCCCTCTCTACCAACCCATTCGTCTCGGGATGATTAGCTGAGGAGAGATTTAACTCATTGCTGAGTGGACGACAAAGCTCTCTCCAGAATCGAGACGCAAACTGGGGACCCCGGTCACTGACAATTTTGTCCGGCATACCATGTAGGCGAAATATGTGTTTGATGAACAACACCGTCAGAGCCCGTGCAGAAGGTAGCCGTGGAAGTCTGCGACATCATGGGCCATATGCAGCCACCAATATGTCCTCGCCAGTAGCTCAGATGTCCTTTTGGCCCCAAAATGTGCAGCCACCATAGACGAGTGAGCCCAAGAGAGAACCTCCAGACGCAAACTAAATGGTACAAAAGTCTTGCCCGGAGGCACAGACTCTAGCGAAACCGGAGCCACAATTCTCAGCCTCTCAGAAGAGACAATAAGCCAAGGCTCCTCTTCCTCCTCCTCAGATGATACAATGGAGCGAGAGAGAGCGTCGGCACTAGGGTTGAGCGACCTTGACCTTTTTAGAGTCGAGTCGTGTTTCGCGAAACCCGACTATCTTAGAAGTCGAGTCGAGTGGAATCGGCCGATTATCGCGAAAAGTCGGGTATCGCCCGAAACACGAAACCCAATGCAAGTCAATGGGGGAGCATAGTCGGCAGTGAGTGGAGGCCAGGAAAACACCTACACTGCCCATTTTAATGGCAAAAACATCCATTCTTTTTACTGAAGCTTGTCAATCGTAATTTAGCTTATAATAATTGGAAGGCATTTGAAATTGGGGGTAATTTGGCTAAAGTTGTGGGGGGTAGGGCTGGTTCAAGTAATTAGTGGGCCCAGGAAATCTGGAACGCGTCACGGCAGTGGAGCAGGGAGAGGAAAGTATTTCAACTTTGCAAGTGCTGTGATCCTGAGCAAGCAGGGGGGGCCCACTCGTTGGCACTGGCACTGGCACAGGGCCCCTCAAAGTACAGCGGTGTGTTTGCACGGCGGGGGCGCCTCCCACCGGCAGCAACACTTTTGCGTACTATGAGAGGCCCTGTGCCAGTGACGTCGCCAACTAGTATTCCTCCCCCCACCTGATGAAGGAACCTGCACTTTAATCTGCACCTTCCTCTTTGTCCCCGTGTAAGGTGGTATGGTATGCGGGAAGAGGAACCTGACTTTCAGCAGGGTCACAATCTTGCTGTGCAGCGTGCACGGGGAATTTAGCGTTATGGGTCAATGTACCAGCAGACTCATCTATCACTGGCTGGGCAATGGGCAGGATGAGGAGGAAACACAGATATAGGCCCAAAGAATAAAGTGGGCTAAATGCAGTTCAAAATTGGTAACACAGGACTAACCAGGGGGCATTGCAGTGGAGGACAACTGCAATGAGAGGCTGACACAGAGAGTAGGCCCAAATCAGTAAGTAGTCGAAATGCAGTTCAAAATTGGCAACCGTAGTAAACAGGCGGCACAGCTTTGTTCAGTGGAGGAGAACAACAAGGAGTGGCAGACACCGATAGTAGGCCCCAACCCAACTAGTAGGCCAAATGCAGTCTAACATTAACAACTACTTAACGAGAGCCTGAAAATGGAATTTCAGGACAGGAAACCAGGAGAACAGCAAGGAGTGGCAGACACCGATAGTAGGCCCCAACCCAACTAGTACGCCAAATGCAGTTGTTCCATTTAACCACAATTTAATGAGAGCCTGAAGATAGAAGCTCAGGAAAGGCAACCTGGAGAACACCTTGTAGTGTAACACACCATCTCTCTACACCCCATACCCAATTTGTAGGCCTAATGCAGTGTAGTTTCCTTTATAGCGAGGATCAAGGAGGGAGCCAACCAGTAATCGTCATCGTTCATCATTTTAGTAATGCGTGTGTCCCTTTTGAGGATACGTAAGGCATAATCCGCCATGTGGGCCAAAGTTCCAGTTCTCAAATCTGCGGTTGTGCTTGGTTGAGGGGCAGTTTCAGGCAAATCCACGTCACTTGTGTCCCTCCAAAAACCAGAACCCGGCCTTGCCACGCCAACAATTTCCAGTGGCCCCGGAAAAGCTTCCTCATTAAAAATATAATCATCCCCATCATCCTCCTCGTCCTCCTCCTCCTCTTCGCCCGCTACCTCGTCCTGTACACTGCCCTGGCCAGACAATGGCTGACTGTCATCAAGGCTTTCCTCTTCCTCAGCTGCAGACGCCTGATCCTTTATGTGCGTCAAACTTTGCATCAGCAGACGCATTAGGGGGATGCTCATGCTTATTATGGCGTTGTCTGCACTAACCAGCTGTGTGCATTCCTCAAAACACTGAAGGACTTGACACATGTCTTGAATCTTCGACCACTGCACACCTGACAACTCCATGTCTGCCATCCTACTGCCTGCCCGTGTATGTGTATCCTCCCACAAAAACATAACAGCCCGCCTCTGTTCGCACAGTCTCTGAAGCATGTGCAGTGTTGAGTTCCACCTTGTTGCAACGTCTATGATTAGGCGATGCTGGGGAAGGTTCAAAGAACGCTGATAGGTCTGCATATGGTTGGAGTGCACGGGCGAACGGCGGATATGTGAGCAAAGTCCACGCACTTTGAGGAGCAGGTCGGATAACCCCAGATAACTTTTCAGGAAGCACTGCACCACCAGGTTTAAGGTGTGAGCCAGGCAAGGAATGTGTTTCAGTTGGGAAAGGGAGATGGCAGCCATGAAATTCCTTCCGTTATCACTCACTACCTTGCCTGCCTCAAGATCTACAGTGCCCAGCCACGACTGCATTTCTTTCTGCAAGAACTCGGACAGAACTTCCGCGGTGTGTCTTTTGTCGCCCAAACACTTCATAGCCAATACAGCCTGCTGACGTTTGCCAGTAGCTGCCCCATAATGGGAGACCTGGTGTGCAACAGTGGCAGCTGCGGATGGAGTGGTTGTGCGACTGCGGTCTGTGGACGAGCTCTCGCTTCTGCAGGAGGACGAGGAGGAGGAGGAGGGGGTGTGAACGGCTACAGCCAACTGTTTCCTAGACCGTGGGCTAGGCAGAACTGTCCCAAAATTGCTGTCCCCTGTGGACCCTGCATCCACAACATTCACCCAGTGTGCCGTGATGGACACGTAACGTCCCTGGCCATGCCTACTGGTCCATGCATCTGTTATCAGGTGCACCTTTGTGCTCACAGATTGCCTGAGTGCATGGACGATGCCCTCTTTAACATGCTGGTGGAGGGCTGGGATGGCTTTTCTGGAAAAAAAGTGTCGACTGGGTAGCTCGTAGCGTGGTACAGCGTAGTCCATCAGGGCTTTGAAAGCTTTGCTTTCAACTAACCGGTAGGGCATCATCTCTAACGAGATTAGTCTAGCTATGTGGGCGTTCAAACCCTGTGTACGCGGATGCGAGGCTAAGAACTTCCTTTTTCTAACCATAGTCTCATGTAGGGTGAGCTGGACTGGAGAGCTGGAGATCGTGGAACTAGCGGGGGTGCCGGTGGACATGGCAGACTGAGAGACGGTGGGAGATGGTATTGTTGCCGCCGGTGCCCTAGATGCAGTGTTTCCTACTACGAAACTGGTGATTCCCTGACCCTGACTGCTTTGGCCTGGCAAAGAAACCTGCACAGATACTGCAGGTGGTGCGGAAAATGGTGGCCCTACACTGCCGGAAGGGATGTTGCGTTGATGACTAGCTTCATTGGCCGAGGGTGCTACAACCTTAAGGGACGTTTGGTAGTTAGTCCAAGCTTGCAAATGCATGGTGGTTAAATGTCTATGCATGCAACTTGTATTGAGACTTTTCAGATTCTGCCCTCTGCTTAAGGTAGTTGAACATTTTTGACAGATGACTTTGCGCTGATCAATTGGATGTTGTTTAAAAAAATGCCAGACTGCACTCTTTCTAGCATCGGATACCTTTTCAGGCATTGCAGACTGAGCTTTAACCGGATGGCCACGCTGTCCTCCAACAGGTTTTGGCTTTGCCACGCGTTTTGGGCAAGATACGGGCCCGGCAGATGGAACCTGTTACGATGTTGATGCCTGCTGCGGCCCCTCCTCCTCCGCTTCAGAACTGCTGCCGCCTGCACCCTGTTACCCCAATGGCTGCCAATCGGGGTCAACAACTGGGTCATCTATTACCTCTTCTTGTAGCTCGTGTGCAACTTCGTCTGTGTCACCATGTCGGTCGGTGGTATAGTGTTCGTGATGGGGCAACATAGTCTCATCAGGGTCTGATTCTTGATCATTACCCTGCGAGGGCAATGTTGTGGTTTGAGTCAAAGGACCAGCATAGTAGTCTGGCTGTGGCTGTGCATCAGTGCACTCCATGTCAGATTCAACTTGTAATGGGCATGGACTGTTAACTGCTTCACTTTCTAAGCCAGGGACGGTATGTGTAAAGAGCTCCATGGAGTAACCCGTTGTGTCGCCTGCTGCATTCTTCTCTGTTGTTGTTTTTGCTGAAGAGGACAAGGAAGCGACTTGTCCCTGACCGTGAACATCCACTAACGACGCGCTGCTTTTACATTTACCAGTTTCACGAGAGGAGGCAAAAGAGCTAGAGGCTGAGTCAGCAAGATAAGCCAAAACTTGCTCTTGCTGCTCCGGCTTTAAAAGCGGTTTTCCTACTCCCAGAAAAGGGAGCGTTCGAGGCCTTGTGTAGCCAGACGACGAACCTGGCTCCACAGCTCCAGACTTAGGTGCAATATTTTTTTCCCACGACCACCTGATGCTCTACCACTACCACTACTCTCATTACCAGCTGACAATGAACGCCCCCGGCCACGACCTCTTCCACCAGACTTCCTCATTGTTTTAAAAACGTAACCAAACTAACGGTATTTGTTGCTGTCACACAACTTACACGGTGAGCTATAACTTCAGTATGATTTAGCTACCCCTTTACAGGTGGGTGAGACCACAACGAAAATCAGGCACAATGTTACACACTCTGTTTTTGGTGGCAACAAATGAGAGAGATGCCACACACGCAGGACTGTCAATGAAGCACAAATGTAAATATTAATCTCCCACTGTTTTTTTTTTTTTCAGGGAGACTTTAGAAACAAAATAAAATAAAATGATTTTTTCAGGGAGAATTTAGAAAACAAATAAAATAAAATGATTTTTTCAGGAAGAATTTAGAAACCAAATAAAATAAAATGATTTTTTCAGGGAGAATTTAGAAAACAAATAAAACAAAAAATAGGCTTTCTATGGCCCACTGAGTGAGAGATGATGCACACAGGAGTCAAGAGTGGCACACAAGCCCAGAGGCCAATATTTTTCTCCCAATGATTGATGTAGTGATTTTTTCAGGTAGATTTTGGAACCCAAATCAAGCTAAAAAAATAATAGGCTTTCTATGGCCCACAATTGGAGAGAGAGAGAGAGAGATGGCACACCCAGGAGTCAAGACTGGCACACAAGCAGAAAGGGCAATATTAATCTCCCACTGATTTGATTATTTTTTTTTTTCAGTGAGACTTTAGAAAAAAAAAATAATAAAAAAAAATGATTTTTTCAGGAAGAATTTAGAAACCAAATAAAATAAAATGATTTTTTCAGGGAGAATTTAGAAAACAAATAAAACAAAAAATAGGCTTTCTATGGCCCACTGAGTGAGAGATGACACACACAGGAGTCAGGAGTGGCACACAAGCCCAGAGGCCAATATTTTTCTCCCAATGATTGATGTAGTGATTTTTTCAGGTAGATTTTGGAACCCAAATCAAGCTAAAAAAATAATAGGCTTTCTATGGCCCACAATTGGAGAGAGAGAGAGAGATGGCACACCCAGGAGTCAAGACTGGCACACAAGCAGAAAGGGCAATATTAATCTCCCACTGATTTGATTTTTTTTTTTTTTCAGGGAGACTTTAGAAAAAATAATAATAAAAAAAATGATTTTTTCAGGAAGAATTTAGAAACCAAATAAAATAAAATGATTTTTTCAGGGAGAATTTAGAAAACAAATAAAACAAAAAATAGGCTTTCTGTGGCCCACTGTGTGAGAAATGACGCACACAGGAGTCAGGAGTGGCACACAAGCCCAGAGGCCAATATTTATCTCCCACTGATTGATTTATTGATTTTTTCAGGTAGAATTTAGAACCCAAATCAACCAAAAAAATAAATAGGCTTTCTATGGCTCACTATCTGAGAGAGAGAGATGGCACGCTTAGGACTGGCACACAAGCCCAAAGGCCAATATTAATCGCCCTTTTTTTTTTTTCAGGGAGAATTTATAACACACACAAAAAAAAAAATAGGCTTTCTATGGCCCACTATTTGTGAGAGAGATGGCACGCTCAGGACTGGCACACAAGCCCAGAGGCCAATATTAATCTCCCACTTTTTTTTTTTTTTTTTTCAGGGAAAATTTATAAACCCAATAAAAAAATAATAAATAGGCTTTCTATGGCCCACTATCTGAGAGAGAGAGATGGCACACTTAGGACTGGCACACAAGCCCAAAGGCCAATATTAATCTCCCTTTTTTTTCAGGGAGAATTTATAAAACCAAAAAAATAAAAAAATAAATAGGCTTTCTATGGCCCACTATTTGTGAGAGAGATGGCACGCTCAGGACTGGCACACAAGCCCAGAGGCCAATATTAATCTCCCACTTTTTTTTTTTTTTTTTCAGGGAAAATTTATAAACCCAATAAAAAAAAATAATAAATAGGCTTTCTATGGCCCACTATCTGAGAGAGAGAGATGGCACGCTTAGGACTGGCACACAAGCCCAAAGGCCAATATTAATCTCTCTTTTTTTTTTCAGGGAGAATTTATAAAACAAAAAAAAAATAAATAAATAGGCTTTCTATGGCCCACTATTTGTGAGAGAGATGGCACGCTTAGGACTGGCACACAAGCCCAAAGGCCAATATTAATCTGCCACTGATTGATTTATTGATTTTTTCAGGTAGAATTTAGAACCCAAATAAAGCAAAAAAAAAAATAGGCTTTCTATGGCCCACTGAGTGAGTGATGATGCACACAGGAGTCAGGAGTGGCACACAAGCCCTGAGGCCAATATTTTTCTCCCACTGATTGATGTAGTGATTTTTTCAGGTAGATTTTGGAACCCAAATCAAGCAAAAAAATAAATAGGCTTTCTATGGCCCACTGACTGAGAGATGGCACACACAGGAGTCAGGAGTGGCACACAAGCCCTGAGGCCAATATTTTTCTCCCACTGATTGATGTAGTGATTTTTTCAGGTAGATTTTAGAACCCAAATCAAGCAAAAAAATAAATAGGCTTTCTATGGCCCACTGAGTGAGAGATGGCACAGACAGGGATGGCACTCTAGCAGAAATGCCAATCTTAATCTCCCACAAAAAAAAAAAAAAAGAAAAAAGGAACTGTCCTTGAATTACTATCTCCCTGCAGTAATCTCAGCCAGGTATGGCAGGCAGCAATAATGAGTGGACTGATGCACAAATTAAATAAAAAGTGTGGACAAACAAACAAGATAGCTGTGCAGAAAGGAAGGAACAAGAGGATTTGTGCTTTGAAAAAAGCAGTTGGTTTGCACAGCGGCGTACACACAGCAATGCAGCTATCAGGGAGCCTTCTAGGGCAGCCCAATGAGCTACAGCGCTGAGAAAAAAAAAAAAATGTAGCTTCCACTATCCCTGCACACCGAAGGTGGTGTTGGACAGTGCAAATCGCTACAGCACAAGCAGTTTGGTGGTTAATGTACCCTGCCTAACGCTATCCCTGCTTCTGACGAAGCGGCAGCAACCTCTCCCTAAGCTCAGATCAGCAGCAGTAAGATGGCGGTCGGCGGGAACGCCCCTTTATAGCCCCTGTGACGCCGCAGACAGCAAGCCAATCACTGCAATGCCCTTCTCTAAGATGGTGGGGACCAGGACCTATGTCATCACGCTGCCCACACTCTGCGTTTACCTTCATTGGCTGAGAAATGGCGCTTTTCGCGTCATTGAAACGCAACTTTGGCGCGAAAGTCGCGTACCGCATGGCCGACAACGCACAGGGGTCGGATCGGGTTTCATGAAACTCGACTTCGCCAAAAGTCGGCGACTTTTGAAAATGTTCGACCCGTTTCGCTCAACCCTAGTCGGCACGAATGTTCTTCTCCCTGGAAAGAAAATGGAGGGTGAAATGGAACCGAGAGAAGAACAAGGACCATCTGGAATGGCAAAAATTTAGCCGCTAGGCGGTCTGTAAATAAACCAAATTCTTGTGGTCTGTGAATACTTGGAAGGGAAAACGAGCCCCCTCCAAGAGATGTCTCCACTCTGAGAAGGAATACTTCATTGCTAGCAACTCCCTGTCCCCGATGGAATAATTCCTCTCTGCTGGTGTGAAGGTTTTGGAAAAGAAGAAGCAAGGATGCTTCCGACCTTGGACAGAAAAGGACAAAAAGGGCGCACTCTTATCAATAATCGAGTGGTGCTCAGAGGAAAAATTTTTAGCACAAAAATATATACAACCTCTGGCACTCAAAAAGAATCACAATCTTCTTTGCTTTTAAATAATGGATTTATTCACTACCGGTCATATTATAACAGACATAATCTCCAACGTTTCAGCATTTCCTGCCTTTTTCAAGGAAGTCTGAATGCTGACAATGTCATTTGATGCATTAATGGTATCTACCAAACTGATGCTTAGTCCGTGTGGAACTGCGTGGAAACGGTGTGCATATGATAACCTGCGGCGGTGATGTCACCGGTTCCATGCAGTTCCACACGGACTAAGCATCAGTTTGGTAGATACCATTAATGCATCAAATGACATTGTCAGGATTCAGACTTCCTTGAAAAAGGCAGGAAATGCCGAAACGTTGGAGAATATGTCTGTTATAATATGACCGGTAGTGAATAAATCCATTATTTAAAAGCAAAGAAGATTGTGATTCTTTTTGAGTGCCAGAGGTTGTATATATTTTTGTGCTTCCTACCTTGAGCATCCTTTTAGAAGAGGACGGCTCCAGCACCAACGGAAGAGGAATCCACCTCCATTATAAACGGCTTATCTACATCGGGGCGATGTAGAATGGGAGCACTAGCAAAATGAGATTTAATAGAAGTGAAAGCCTTGGAGACCTCCACAGACCACAATTTGGGATTTGCTCCCTTCTTCGTGAGGGCTACCAAGGGAGCTACCAAAGGTGAGAAATGAGGAATGAACTGACGGTAATATTTAATGAACCCCATAAAGCGCTGCACCGCTTTAAGGAAATGGGGTTCTTGCCAGTCCATCACAGCTTGTAGTTTGGCAGGATCCATAGCCAATCCTTTGGCGGAGATGATATAGCCCAGGAAAGGTAAAGACTCCTGCTCAAACACACATTTCTCCAACTTGGCATAGAGGGAGTTAGTTCATAAGAGGTCGAAGACTCTGCAAACATCTCTCCGGTGGGAGTCAATATCTGGAGAGTAGATGAGAATATCATCCAGATAGACTACGACTGAGGTGGAGAGCATATCCCGGAAGATATCGTTTACAAAGTCTTGGAAAATGGCTGGGGCATTACAGAGCCCAAAGGGCATCACTAGATATTCATAGTTTCCATCCCTGGTGTTAAAAGCCATCTTCCATTCGTCCCCCTCATGGATGCGAATCAGGTTGTAAGCACCCCGCAGATCTAGCTTAGTAAACACCTTTGCTCCCCGAAGCCTATCAAAAAGCTCAGATACCAGGGACAGAGGCTATTTATTCTTAACGGTGATGGCGTTAAGACCCCTGTAGTCTATGCATGGATGTAGTTCTCCACTCTTCTTCTGCACGAAGAAGAACCCAGCCCCTGCAGGTGACACTGACTTTCTAATGAATCCTCTTGCCAGATTTTCCTGGATGTACTGAGACATTGCCTCCATCTCCGGGAGAGATAACGGATAAACTCGACCCTGGGGAGGCTCAGCACCAGGCAAGAGGTCAATAGGACAGGCATAGGGGCAGTGAGGTGGAAGGGTCTCCGCAGCCTTTTGGAGAACACGTCAGCATAAGTCCAATACTGTTTGGGCAGGGAGGAAAGATCTGCGGGTACCTCTGTTCTAGCAATCTGAACGCTCTCCCTCTGACATCTACCCCCACAAGATTCACCCCATCCCAAAATTCTGCCTGTGGACCACTTGATATGAGGAGAGTGGTACCATAGCCAAGGCATCCCTAACAGGACCTCATCAATTCCTTCAGGAATGACGAGCAAAGATATAATCTCCTGATGAGATGGCGACAAGGACAGAGTGAAAGGGATGGTCTGGTGTGTAATCTGTGAGGGCAGTGTCGACCCATTCACCACTCGTACAGTTACTGGTTGAGCTAGCATTACCAGGGGTATTGCATGACGTTGGGCGAAGGCAGAAGACATAAAATTGCCCTCCACCCCAGAATCCATGCAGAGCTCTACCGAGTGGGAAGATGAGCCAATAGTAATTGTCCCTTTAAAGGACAATTTGGAGGCAAACGTCGCCGTGTCTAGTGTACCTCCACCTACTACCACTAGACGCTGACATTTCCTTGACCACTGTGAACATCTGGTGGCAAGATGTCCTGACTGCTGGCAAACATGGCAGACCTTGAGTGCCTGAGCGGTCTGGGACATAGATCCCGCTCGTGACACTTCCTTGGCCTCATGTGACTCTTGGATATGTATTCAGCTTCACGCTTTTACTGCCAGAGCACCTGATGCCCACAAGCTGTTTGTTACGATTGCATGCAGTGAGTTCTAGTCCAAAGGAGTACACACTGCTCTAGTGCCGTCCCGCTCTCACCTTTCTTTGTATATATTTTTGTGCTTCCTACCTTGAGCATCCTTTTGGAAGAGGACGGCTCCAGCACCAACAGAAGAGGAATCCACCTCCATTATAAACGGCTTATCCACATCGGGGCGATGTAGAATGGGAGCACTAGCAAAATGAGATTTAATAGAAGTGAAAGCCTTGGAGACCTCCACAGACCACAATTTGGGATTTGCTCCCTTCTTCGTGAGGGCTACCAAGGGAGCTACCAAAGTTGAGAAATGAGGAATGAACTGACGGTAATATTTAATGAACCCCATAAAGCGCTGCACCGCTTTAAGGAAATGGGGTTCTTGCCAGTCCATCACAGCTTGTAGTTTGGCAGGATCCATAGCCAATCCTTTGGCGGAGATGATATAGCCCAGGAAAGGTAAAGACTCCTGCTCAAACACACATTTCTCCAACTTGACATAGAGGGAGTTAGTTCATAAGAGGTCGAAGACTCTGCAAACATCTCTCCGGTGGGAGTCAATATCTGGAGAGTAGATGAGAATATCATCCAGATAGACTACGACTGAGGTGGAGAGCATATCCCGGAAGATATCGCTTACAAAGTCTTGGAAAATGGCTGGGGCATTACAGAGCCCAAAGGGCATCACTAGATATTCATAGTTTCCATCCCTGGTGTTAAAAGCCATCTTCCATTCGTCCCCCTCATGGATGCGAATCAGGTTGTAAGCACCCCGCAGATCTAGCTTAGTAAACACCTTTGCTCCCCGAAGCCTATCAAAAAGCTCAGATACCAGGGACAGAGGCTATTTATTCTTAACGGTGATGGCGTTAAGACCCCTGTAGTCTATGCATGGACGTAGTTCTCCACTCTTCTTCTGCACGAAGAAGAACCCAGCCCCTGCAGGTGACACTGACTTTCTAATGAATCCTCTTGCCAGATTTTCCTGGATGTACTGAGACATTGCCTCCATCTCCGGGAGAGATAACGGATAAACTCGACCCCGGGGAGGCTCAGCACCAGGCAAGAGGTCAATAGGACAGGCATAGGGGCAGTGAGGTGCAAGGGTCTCCGCAGCCTTTTGGAGAACACGTCAGCATAAGTCCAATACTGTTTGGGCAGGGAGGAAAGATCTGCGGGTACCTCTGTTCTAGCAACCTGAACGCTCTCCCTCTGACATCTACCCCCACAAGATTCACCCCATCCCAAAATTCTGCCTGTGGACCACTTGATATGAGGAGAGTGGTACCATAGCCAAGGCATCCCTAACAGGACCTCATCAATTCCTTCAGGAATGACGAGCAGAGATATAATCTCCTGATGAGATGGCGACAAGGACAGAGTGAAAGGGATGGTCTGGTGTGTAATCTGTGAGGGCAGTGTCGACCCATTCACCACTCGTACAGTTACTGGTTGAGCTAGCATTACCAGGGGTATTGCATGACGTTGGGCGAAGGCAGAAGACATAAAATTGCCCTCCACCCCAGAATCCACGCAGAGCTCTACCGAGTGGGAAGATGAGCCAATAGTAATTGTCCCTTTAAAGGACAATTTGGAGGCAAACGTCGCCGTGTCTAGTGTACCTCCACCTACTACCACTAGACGCTGACATTTCCTTGACCACTGTGAACATCTGGTGGCAAGATGTCCTGACTGCTGGCAAACATGGCAGACCTTGAGTGCCTGAGCGGTCTGGGACATAGATCCCGCTCGTGACACTTCCTTGGCCTCATGTGACTCAGGAACCGGGAGTGGAGATTCCAAAGGTTTGGCGAAGGTGGGAGCCAGCCGAAACCTCTGCCTACACTGGGCCCGCTCTAACCGCCACTCATGAAAACGGAGGTCAATTCAAGTAGACACAGCTATTAACTCCTCCAGTGAGGAGGGAACCTCCCTTGTGGCCAGAGCGTCCTTCACGTGGTCAGTCAGCCCCCTCCAAAATATAGGGATAAGGGCTTTATCCGACCACTCCAGCTCAGATGCTAGGGTGCGGAAGTGGACGGCAAAATGGCTGACCAAGGACGAGCCCTGAGTCAATGCCAACAGTTGGAACGCCATATCATGGGTGACTCGAGGCCCTAAATAGACCTGTTTCAGAGTGCTCAAGAACAGCGGAGCACTCTGCACATGATCGCCACGCACCCACAGCGGCGTAGCCCACTCCAACGCCCTGTCCGACAGGAGAGACACAATAAATCCCACCTTTGCCCGAACTGTGGGGAAACATGCGGCCAGAAGCTCGAGATGTAGAGCACTGGCTCACGAAACCCCTACAAGATTTACTATCTTCAGAAAATTTCTCTGGCAGCCGGAGGTGAGATAGAGTCGGAGCAGGGGTGGCAGTGGACAAGGTAGCTGCAGCCACACTAGCAGCCTGAACAGCAACTGCGGTAACATCCACAGCTGAGGTTGAGTGCTCGAGAGCCGCCAACCTACTCTCCAGCTGCTGGATGTACCGCAAGGATTGCTGTTTATCTGCCATTTACTAGCCAGACCCTGGCGCTAGTATTTTGTTAGGGCTAGTGGAACGCACCGAGTAAATATAGATGTTTATTATTATTGATGTGTTCGCAGCCCAGGGTCCACCGTGCAGGGGAACCTGCTGCTAGTAAATGGTGGCACTATTTGGCGGTATAGACTAGCTCTGTTACTTCACAGAGTAGCCGTGAAAGGAAAGCACTGCACCCTGTTAGACTTCACAGGTGCACAGGCTAACTGCCCAACAGAGAGCAGTCAGTGGTCATGCATGCACACAATCTCCTCACCGTAGGAGCCGGTATTCTAAGGGCTTATTTCAGCCAGGTCCCTGAATACACTCAAACACACAATCTCCTCACCAGAGGTGCCGGTATTTTAGGGGCTTATTTCAGCCGGGTCCCTGAATACAATCTCATATGACCACACTCGCGCAAAGCACATAACTCAGAAAGATACTAGCGCATGGCCGTGCGGACATGCGCACCTTATATAGCTGCAGCAACTACAGGACCTTCCAAAAAAGGACCAATGGGAAACTGCCACAGAGCTTGGGCAACTTCAGGACCTTCCTAGAGTACCAATGGGAATAGCTGCAGTACCTGAGCATGTGACCCTTGATCTCCAATGAGAGATCTTACCCTGGGCATGCTCAGAAGGGGAAAAGTAGGACTTAGTCCCAGAGACGTCTGCACGCTGCTGACCAGTACTGGCTACAATGGCGGAAGCTGGAATGACAGCAGTAACCCTTTGCAAAGTGTCAGACAGAGCATGACACTGGGACCGACGCCTCCGATGAGCAGGCTCCACTGCGGCAGGAGAAGAATGGGAGACCACAGCGGAGATGGCTCGAGATTCCCCCTGTGCAGAGGTAGGAACTCGACCCCTAACAGAAATACAAGCAAAAACTCTCCAAAAATTCACAATTTCAATGGATGCAAGAATTGTGAAGGTGATATAAAAGAAGGGTTCCTATAATAACATGCAACTTGGCCTGTAAGGATGTTTTGGAGTTAAATAGCTTTTTTGTTCAGTGAATGTGACCTCCTAATGCTGCAAATTCCACAAATGAGCATTTTCAATTCGTTAAAACATATCATATGTTTAGAAATTCTACTGTGCCTAAGAATTTGGAACAGTGCATCTTGAGTTTTTATTCATTTTGGAGATTATACTGTTATCATTGGGAGGTTTCTTCAATAAAATTCGATGTATACACTAATGGGTGATGACTTTATTAGACTGACTGTCATTTGCACCAACGATTTAGGAAAATCCGAGAAAAATATAATTTGCATAATAATTTGGAACATGATGTACATACTCGTCACTGACTGATGGTCTACCAGAACAGGCTTTCTCCACCAAACTGCTGGTTTCCTTCAACTGCTTATCCCACCGAGTAATGTTATTCCTATGTGGTGGCAATTTGTTATAAACGTGCCGATATTCACACAGCACTTTGCTCACAGATTCGAATTTAGCGAGCCACTGAACACACTGAACTTTCCTCTGTACTGTCCACATCTCGACTAGCATGGAAAACCACATAGCTGGCATAAGCTTGTGGTTGCATGATGTCACAGACCTGGCAGTGTATTAATCAGAGTTCAGCTTTTAATGGGTTAATCTGACTGGTGGCTCAGCAACAGCTTAAATGAGTTTGTGTTGTTTGATTGGTTCTTGTTATCTCTCCTCATGAACAGGTCTGATATGATTGGGCAAGTGAAAGGGCGCCAAAATGTAAACTATAAATAGATCTTGTGACTGGTCAAAAGTGCACCATGGCTTTACGGACACACTGTATAATAAGTTGTTTCCTCAAACTCAACACAAATTGCTTCCAGCCTTATCATGGCTAGTTATCAAGAACAGAGGGGTCCCATGCTGTGTTTTTAAATTATTTAAATAAATAATTTAAAAAACGGCATTGGGTGCCCCCCATTTTTTGACAACCAGCTAAGCTAAAGCACACCGCTGGGGCTGTTATTCTGAAACTGGGAAGGGGTCATGGACATTTGCCCTCCCCAGCCTAAAAATAGAAGTCTGCAGCTGCCCCAGAAAAGGTGCATCTAATAGATGAACCAATTCTGGCACTTTGCCCTGCTATTCCCATTTTCCCTGGTGTTGTGGCAAGTGGGTTAATAGGTTTGGGGTTGATGTCAGCTGTTTTATGGCCACTGACATCAATTCCGGGGGTTATTAATGGAGAGGCATCTGTAATATGCCCCCATTACTAACTAAGTTAGCTTGTAAAAAAACCCAGCCAGAATAAAGTCCTTTAATTGAAATAGAGACTCTTACATCTTTATTTAAAATAAAAAAAGGTTATACTCACCTTTACGCCTAATACACTAAAGCCCATGCCCCCCTGTAAAAGACCGAGAATAATATGCAATGATATCCCTCAACTGTCCAACATGAAGATAATCCTCTGATGCCCATATCCCATTAAAAAAGACCAAAAATAATAAACTCATATAAATGCCAAGTAAATGGTATATTGTAACCATAGATGGTGGTATAATATGTTGGTACTACCAGGAAACAGGTTATAACAGGGGTGCATATAATAAAAAGAGTTCCACAGGTGCCTTAATTCAAAGAAGCAAACCTTTTAGGAAGTCTATGAACATTAATGGCAGAGAGACATCTCAGTCTGTTATCGTGTAGAAGGATGTGCTGTCCTGGCACTAGATGATCTGGTGCCTGCCTTGAAGATGACGTTCTGCCTTTATAGAGCAAATAAGTAGGTATGTAAATAGCTGTCGGAGAGCTGTTCCGGCTGGTGGCAGCTTGGTCAGTGCGGTACCTCCAACAGTCGGCGGGGTCCCGGTCACGGTCTCTAGGCACTGCATGCTGGTTGCCGGCAGTTGACGTGGCTGGTGCAGGACCCGTTTGACGGGATTGGTCAGGTGATCTCAACTTGACTGAAACTTGGTACGGGTCGTAGCAAGGACCATTATCCAACGCGTTTCGAAAACTCCGGTTTCCTTCCTCATAAATGGTCCTCCTTCTGGTAGAGCGTCCTTAAATACCTTGCATGAAGGTCAGATGGTATTATTCAATAAAAAACAAAAAGTTCAACTTCACTTTTGAGTCCTCTAGGGTTTGCCCTCAGTGGATATAACCAACACCTGTCTTTCCTTATTGGCTATAACTGTCTCCTTTATGAACTGCAATCTCCACACTGTGGAGTTTGTATACAAATTGCTATATTGTGTGACATATATATTGCACATCTCTTCTGCAGAGCAAAGAATGACATCATCATTTCAATTGTAATTTCTACAACAAAAATATTCATCTGCTTCACTGTTTGCACTCTACCACACTGAGATGCATTACATCTGTATTAACAGGAGTTGATGCCCTCTTTTATTAAGTTAGGGAGTGACAGATCCGTCCATCAACCTCACATATAAAAATGCATTATTAAGCCTATGGGGATTTCAGTCTAAATGTAAAATCCTGAAAATGCTGCACTATTTGTGCAGTGTCTATATAAATAAATAACCAAGATTATTGTATATGAATTCATGGCAGTTCAATATTTAATTGCAAAAGTGTATTCAAATTAGATATATCCTTTTGAAATTCACCAAATTCAGAACATGCTCCCAAAGAGCAGGTAGTTTAATTGTTTTGAAATTATTTAACAGTGGGAGGTTTCCTATTGGTGTATTCTGCCTGTTTTAATGTGCTTGAAGGGACTGTCAGCACAGAATCAAATGAATATTCAAACCAAGTACAGGTGCTTGATGCTTCACGGCGGGGCCAATCATTTATATACACCTAATTGTTTTCCCATCTATCTCCGCCCTTCTCTGGCTCTATGAAGCCAGAGCTGCCAATCAAAGAAGAGAGGGGTTGAATATTGAGGGAAAACAAGCAGGTGGGAAGGTATATTTAAATGACTGGCCCTCAGGTCATTGAGGTTCTGAAGTGCAGAGTTACGAGCCTCTACACGGTGACTCAACTGATCCCAGAGGTTTTCTTTTGGATTCAGGTGCAGGGAAAGCTCCCCCCATTTATGGTAACCCTATCTCCAGCAGCCATTCACTAATGATATATCCTTGAAGAGCTGGAGTATTGTTATCCATGAAGATGAAATTATGACTGTGTTGTTCATACAGAGGAATCTCTTAACTAATTGAACCGGGTTCTGGACAGGATGCAAGGACAGGATATCATCTCAGCACCCGGTTCAATTAGTTAAGGGACAAATATTAAACCTGTCTTCGCACACGCTCACTGTTAGTGAACAACATGTTTTGTCAAGAGGCCTGAATTTTGTACAACAAATAATTTCAACTGTTTTGAGTGGGTCAAAGATCTCAATCTGTTCTGCAGGAAACTAAAATGGAAAACATTTTTCAAGCATAATAGTAGGGAAGAGTGTTATCAACAGGACCTCAGTGATGAAGATATGGAAGGTTATCAGGCACTTAGAGATCTCCTGCTGGAGAATGACAGAGCCCCCATAGAGGGTAAGGGTCCATTTACTACCCTGAAGAATAGAGGCGTAAAAATGCCACCACTGGGGAACAATGGCAATATAGGCATTTTTTCATTGCTGGTTGAGAGGGACCTTAAGAAATTGAAAAACTCTGAATGGGACAGGGGGGAAAATCTGTCAGAAGGTGAACAAATAGCCCTAGAGACCCTGAAGAAAAATGACCAGGTGATAATAAAATCTTGGGATAAAGGGGGCAACCTGGTGATTATGAATCACTCAGACTACCGAGTAATGTGTCATTCCATCTTACATGACGATAGGACATATGAGAAATTGACCGGCAATCCATCGGGCACCTATGGGGAGGAGCTTGGTAGACTTCTGGAGGGGGCCTACTCAAAGAATCTAATCTCTAAGGCAGAATATGAGTTCTTGTTTCCTAAGTTCCCATTGGTAGCAACATTCTATGCTCTCCCTAAAATCCATAAGGGACTGGATCCACTTAAGGGACGACCTATAGTCTCGGGGGTGGACTGTTTATTACAAAATTGTGGCATATATATAGATCAGATCTTGCGCCCCTTTGTTGTCTCCATTCCATCATATCTAAGGGATACGGCGGACTTGCTGCTTAAATCAGAGGACATTCACCTTGAGGGTGACTCATGGCTGGCATCCATAGACATATAGGCCCTATATAGCAGCATACCGCATGAAGCAGGGATCAGGGGTGTTGAATACTTTTTACAACAGAGATCAGTAGCATGTAGTGAACACAATAACTTTGTCCGGTCTCTTCTTGAATTTATACTTACTCATAACACCTTCACCTTTGATGGCAGGCACTACCACCAGCTCAGGGGCACTGCGATGGGGAGTCCCTGTGCCCCATCGAATGCAAATTTATTCCTGGACTGGTGGGAGGAGACTGTCGTGTTCAGTGATGACAAATGTTGGTGATAAGATCTGATATCTGTCTGGTACAGGTATATAGATGATGTGTTTGTAATATGGACAGGGACTAAGGACCAGTTTGGTGATTTTCTTAGAGAACTGAACCACAACGAGATAGGCCTCAGTTTTACTTCAGAGATCAAAAAGGAGGAAATAGCCTTTCTGCATATTAAAGTCAGGAAAGAAAACTGGGGAGGTATTACTGCGAACATTTATCACAAGCTAACGAGCACGAATAGTCTCCTGCACTGGCAAAGTCAACATCCAGTATCCCTTAAAAGGGGAATTCCCAAAGGTCTATTCCTGAGATTGAGAAGGGACTGATCTAGAAGCGATCTCTTTGAAAACCAAGTGAGAGATATGTATGGGAGATTTAGAGAGAAGGGGTATCCCGGACATGTCCTAGATACTGCACATGAACATGCAAAGAGAGCAGATAGACAACTCCTACAGAAACAAACTGAGCAGGGTTCTACTGAAACTATTAGAATTATTGGAACGTTTGACCGTAGACATAAAGAGGTCAGACAAGTGCTTACAAAACACTGGGATATCATGAAGTTGGACCCAGATCTGAAGGATAACGTGGGAGAATATCCCAATATTACCTTTAGAAAAGGGAGGTCGATAAGAGACATGTTGGTGCATAGCCAATACAGGAGACCAGTGAGTAGTGGAACCTGGCTGGATAGGAAACTGTGGGTTTTTCAAATGTTGTAACTGCAGCATGTGTAAATGGATGCAACCTGGTAAATCATTCTGCAGTTCAGCTGCAGGAAAGAATTTTTATCAACGGAAGTTCTCTAACTGTAAGACAACAGGAGTAGTGTATATGGCAAAGTGTTCCTGCCTGAGAGACTATATAGGTAAAACTAAAAGGGAGTTTAGGAGGAGGGTGTGGGAACACATGGAGATATTAGAAACAACAGGGATACCCCATTGGCGAAACATATGCAGAACTTCCACAGAGGAAATGTGGCTGAAATTAAGTTCACGGTGATTGAGGTAGTAAACATCAACCCGAGAGGGGGTGATATAGACAGGGCTATATTGAGAAGAGAAAGTGAATGTATATTCAGAATTGAAACCATTGAGCCAAAAGGGATAAATGAACAGTTGTTGTTTGCCTGTTTCCTATAGCCATGCTTAGAGTATATATCTGATGACTTGTTCATTTCTTAGAAAACTGTTACGAATTCCAATTTTTGTTTGAGTCCCCTTTTTTTTTAGTAAGGGACAGCATGGATTACTACGTGAAATTTCATTTATCTCTCCTTATTACGGACCATAGGCTTCAGTCAATATATTTCTAATTTCCATATTACTATTTGCCCCAGTAGACAAAATATCCCTTCTTGTGAAACTATGTATAATGAATGGGATCTATCATACGTAACTAAGGGAAGTAATAATAAATTAAATATTATATTAGAGTCTATTAAAAGAATATATATTGATACGAAGAAATAGTATCAATTTCTTCGATCAATTTAAATTTTGTTTTTTTCATTTCTTTACATTTTATAGTCTGCGCCGCTCAGTTGTGTGCATGCAGGAAGGTTTTGCGTCCTATAGACGCTGAAAGGGATAGCTTATCGGATTTCCTGAGCATGCGCTTTGCATACTTATATAACATTGCGATAACCGTAGGCGGCGATGAATCTGCTGCAGGCACATGATGAGAAACCATGGAAGCGGTGGAGATGCTTGCATTCCACAATATGATGCCGGGTGACTGGAGCATGCACAATGCGGTGGCACGAACAGGCATATCTCTACCCGGAAGTATAACTTAATCACGAGATAGACGATTGGAGGCAATATCACTGCGGTCCAACTGATGGTAATGGATTGGTTACAAGCTATCTGCACTCCATCATGATTGGAGGGCTCTTTGTAGCGATACTATGGCGGTAGTTTAAAATGGAGGGCGGATCATTGTTAGACAGTAACTACACAACTTCAGGACACATGTTATCTGGGGAATCAAGCCTCCTGATGAGCTCAATGGGGCAAAACGCGTTGAGGCGCTAACAAATCTATTTGGCAGATGGCGGTGAAATTAGGATGAGTATTGACTTTCATTTTTGTATACTCATGAAGTTACCTTTTTATTATAGGCTGGACTGATATAAGCAGCCGAGGGGTGTATGAATTTAGCGACCCATTAATTTTCTACTTAGACATAAGCAACCTGGTGATAGTTATCTCAGATGAGATTATGTTTTTTGTGGCTAGCGAGTTCTACCCTTTGTAGCAGGCAACCTGATGTCAATGTGATCAATTGATTGACATCGGTTGTTATATATAAATTTATTTTTGGATTGACTGCTTCACCATATTGCCATCATTTTGCCATGTGTTCTACATGTATTGTTTTTAAAATGTTGGGGGCTAGGGTTCCTTTAGCATAGATAATATCTATGTTTATCACTAGTGGACCCCCTAGATTGTGGGTAGGGGGATTCCCTAGCGGTGGTAGGGTGTAACAGGGTGGTCCCTAGGGCTAGCCATCGTGGAGTGGGGTGCCACAACGCTCCCCCCCTTAGGGTGCCAACCTCCGCAGACAGGCAGGTGTAAGTTCAGTGGACACACCAGGGACGACTAGGATACCCCAATTTTTAAGCGGTTTTATGAGCACGGTTTTTGTTTGTATTTGGTCAATTAGTGGTGAGAACCATGTGTGGGTTCTTTTATTCAATAAAATTCAGAATTGTAAGGTAATATTATGATATTGTATTGAGACCTTAATTATATATTTTTTGTTTCAAAATCTATTGCATAGCACTCTCCTTGATTTCTCCAACATTGCTTGTGGCCATCATTTCTGCTCAGCGTGAATCAACTTTCATCAATAAATAGCACTGAGGCACACTGGTCCCTCGCCCCACAAGACAATGACGCCTGTGCCTGATGACATGGTCAGGTAGTCAGGTACCCTTATGAGTTTTCTAGCATGCAGGCCACACTGACGTAAATGGTTTTGAATGGTCTCATGTGACAAGTGGGTGCCTCTCACCTCCCTTAAATGTGCCTTGAGTTGTGTGGCATTCTTCTTCTGGTTCTGAAGATTGTTCCCAATGAAGCGGTCCTTAGAGTGGGATGTGACCAAAGGACTTCCACTTCTATGCCTTTCCGTGACTCTTCCAGTCTCTCTGTATCTCAGTTGCAACCTGCTGATGACACTCTAAGTTCACTGCCCACTTCCATCTGAGAATATCCTGCTTGAAGCCTCACAATGGCTTCAATTGTTAGGTGTCATCTTGGTCACATGATGTCAAAATGTGAACAGCATGATTAGGAGGACTGTTTAAATGCCAATTCTAATTCAACTCTGAAATGTATTGGGATACAGCAGGCACGTAGGATGCAGTAACAGAATGTAGTCAGAGCAAGGGTTATCAGGGGATTTAATTCTACAGTGGATACTCCATGCAGGGAGAAGTAGACGAAAATTTTCTGAATACAAATTACTGCAACTTGGAACATGGTAGTAAAACAAGTAACAGACAATATGTTCAGAGGAAATAGACTTATCAATCTGACGCAGTCCTCAGTGTATTCCTTGGGTGCAAATTGTGGTACCAAGGCAATGGTACTGTGGAAATTCGGCATTGTCCTGGAGAGGATGGCGTCTTGGGTCCTGTTGTGGGTGATGTTTCCTTGTGGTCCTGATGCCGGTTTTGGGTCCGGAAGGAGAAGGAATACACAAGGCAATGTTTCTGTCCTGCATGGCGGTTTCCCCAATGTGGGCCTGTTTGGAAGCTTAACACGATAAAGTTCACAATGGGTGGTATGACTCTCTGGTCTGTGTGGGTGCGAGGCTATGTCCCATACATGGACCCTTTGTCTCACTGTCAGCGGTGTCAATGGTGTCAGCGATATCGGTACATGGCTCTGATGACAATCTCCATTTATCGCCCTCTGGCCTTCAAGTCTTAGGCCTGCTCTCTCACGAAACTCTGCATTAGGAGCACCTACACTGACCACTTGCGCACTGCACGTACCGGCCATAACTGTCAGATTACTCGCACGCTACAATTCCCTCAGCTTAGCCACGCCCCCTTTTCTCAACTGCCGGGAACAGTCCAGGGCCTTAAGCTTTCCCCCCTGCAACATAGGTGACAGCCCCAACGGTTGAGGACCGGTCACAGAGGAAGCACGCCTAGCTGATTCTTCTCCTTATACAGGGATCAAGCAATTGTGAATTTTGCTATTAAGCTCCTTGTTAGAGAACAGCAAGTTGTGTAAAAAGTACTGAAACATTGATCAGTAGACTTGCATTCACAAGTTTAGAGATGGTCACATGAAGTTCACCTGAAAAGGTTAGAGGATGTTTTAGGATCATAATGAATTTTCACCCGAAAGCAACATTTCCTTAACTTTTTGTGAGTAGTGTAAATGTGGTATCGCTGTAATTGTACTGACCTGAAAAATAAAGCTGTCTTTTTGATTTTACTACACAGTGAATGACATAAAACCCCCTCATAATAACAATTACTCAAGTACTGTTTTTTGCTCATGCTGCTTCACAAAAATAGGAATAGGAAGCTATCAAATATTGCTATATGACCGAAAATGGTACCAATAGAAACAGCAACTCGTCCAGAAAAAATCAAGCCCTCACATGACTGTCAGCACAAATATTGAAAAATTATAGCTCTCAAATATGGTGATGCAACAATTTTGTTTTGCAAAAAGCATCTTTTAGTGTGTGATATCAGCCAAACAAAAAAAAAACTATATAAATCTAGTATTGGTGTAATCGCACCAACCCGAGGAATAAAAACATCTAATCACATACACTGCTCGAGAGATGGCGTAAAAGTAAATAAAACCAATTCTTCAACTGCTGTTGATTTGTTCATTCTGCCTCACAAAGATTGCAGTAAGGCTCGGTTCACATTTATCCTGCACTTTGTCCTAAGCACTTACAGTTGTGCTCAAAAGTTTACATAGCCCAGCAGAATTTTTGATTTCTTGGCTTTTTTTCAGAGAATATGAATGATGACACCAAAAGTTTTTCTCCACTCACGGTTAGTTGTTGGGTGTAGCCATCTATTGTCAAACTACTGTGTTTTCTCTTTTTAAATCATAATGACAACCCAAAACATCCAAATGATCCTGATCAAAAGTTCACATACCCCATTTCTTAACACCATGCATTGTCCCCTCTAACATCAATGACAGCTCGAAGTATTTTGTGGTAGTTGTGGATGAGGTTCTTTATTTTCTCAGATGGTAAAGCTGACCATCTTTCTTGGCCAAAAGCTTCCAGATCCTGTAAACTCCTGGGTTGTCTAGCATGAACTGCATGCTTAAGATATCTCCAGAGCGGCTCAATGATATTGAGGTCAGGAGACTGAGATGGCCACTTCAGAACCTTCACTTTGTTCTGCTGTAGCCAATGACAGGTCGACTTGGCCTTGTGTTTTGGATCGTTGTCATGTTGGAACGTCCAAGTACGTCCCATGCGCAGCTTCCGGGCTGATGAGTGCAAATTTGCCTCCAGTATTTGCTGATAAAGTGCTGCATTCATCTTTCCTTCAACTTTGACCAAGTTTCCTTTGCTTTTGTACCTCATACATCCCCAAAACATCAGCGATCCACCTCCATGCTTTACAGTAGGAATGTTGTTCCTTTCATCATAGTACTTGTTCACCTCTCTCCAAATGTGACGTCTATGGTTGTGGCCAAAAAGTTCAAATTTGGTGTCATCACTCCAAATTATTTTGTTCCACAGGCTTTGCTCTGTGCTGTTTTACGTATTGCGGGCAAGATACTTTGTGGCATTTGCGTAGTAATGGCTTTCTTCTGGTTACTCGACCATGCAGCCCATTTTTCTTCAAGTGCCTCCTTATTGTGCATCTTTATAACAGATGAAATGTGGATTACATCCGCGCTGCTGTGACAAATAATAGATCCAGATATACTTGTAAGATGTTCGGGTGGTTTATTCAAAGCGTTTCGAAGCTCATGGCTTCTTCTTCAGGAAGTTTCCACACAAAGATATCAAAGGTATCTTTGTGTGGAAACTTCCTGAAGAAGAAGCCATGAGCTTCGAAACGCGTTGAATAAACCACCCGAACATCTTACAAGTATATCTGGATCTATTATTTGTCGCAGCAGCGCGGATGTAATCCATATTTCATCTATTATAACGGTTCTGAGAGGTCGCAGCGCCGACCTGTGGATCTGCAGCAGCTGACAAACTACACGCTTGTACTGTGTACTACCAGGTGAACAGTTCTCTCACAATTGATCAGAAACAATCCTGGGGATAAGACCCTATTTGCGCTTTTTTTTGTCTCCTATCTTTCAATACTTTGTGCATCTTGAAACAGCCACACCACTGGTTTTCAGAGAGTCCTGTAATTCAGCTGATGTTATATGTGGGTTTTTATTTGCGTCCCGAACAATTTTCCTTGCAGTTGTGGACAACATTTTTGCTGGTCTACCTGACCGTGGTTTTGTTTTTACAGAGCCCCTGATTTTCCATTTGTTAATCACAGTTTGAACGCATGCTCTTAACCCCTTAATCCCATTGGACGTACTATCCCCTCTAGGTGACCTGGGACTTAATTCCCAGTGACGGGATAGTACGTCCAGCGCGATCAGCTGCGCTCACGGGGGGAGCGCGGCCGATCGCAGCCGGATGTCAGCTGGCTATCGCAGCTGACATCCAGCACTATGTGCCAGGAGCGGTCAAGGACCGCCCTCAGCACACTAACCCCTGGCACGCTGCGATCAAACATGATCACAGTGTTCCGGCAGTATAGGGAAGCATCGCGCAGGGAGGGGGCTCCCTGTGGGCTTCCCTGAGACCCTCGAAGCAAAGCGATGTGATCACGTTGCTCTGAGGGTCTCCTACCTTCCTGTCCCTGCAGGCCCTGGATCCAAAATGGCTGCGGGGCTGCATCCGGGTCCTGCAGGGAGGTGACTTACCACCTCCCTGTTGTGCATGTCAGATCGCTGATCTGACACAGTGCACAGCAAAGTGTCAGATCAGCGATCTGTCACTTTACGGTGATGTCTCCCCTTCCCCCCCGGGGCAAAGTAAAAAAGTTAAAAAAAAAATTTTTTTATATGTGTAAAAAAAAAAAATTCCTAAATAAAAAAAATATATATATTGTTCAAATAAATACATTCCTTTATCTAAATAAAAAAACCACACAATAAATGTACACTTATTTAGTATCGCCGTGTCCATAAGGACCCGACCTATAGAACTGTCCCACTACTTAAACCCCTTCAGTGAACACCGTAAAAAAAAAGAGGCAAAAAACAATGCTTTATTATCATACCGCCGAACAAAAAGTGGAATAGCACGCGATCAAAAAGACGGATATAAATAACCATGGTACCGATGAAAACATCATCTAGTCCCGCAAAAAACAAGCCACCATACAGCATCATCAGTGAAAAAATAAAAAAGTTATAGTCCTCAGAATAAAGTGATGCAAAAATAATTATTTTTTTCTATAAAATTGTTTTTATCGTATAAAAGCGCCAAAACATAAAAAAAGATATAAATGAGGTATCGCTGTAATTGTACTGACCCGAAGAATAAAATTGCTTTATCCATTTTACCAAATGTGGAATGGTATAAACGCCCCCAAAAAGAAATTTATGAATAGCTGTTTTTGGTCATACTGCCTCACAAAAATCGGAAAAAAAAGCGATCAAAAATGTTACGTGCCCGAAAATGTTGCCAATAAAAACGTCAACTCGTCTCGCAAAAAACAAGACCACACATGACTCTGTGGACCAAAATATGGAAAATTATAGCTCTCAAAATGTGGTAACGCCCAAAAATATTTTTAGGGGTGTGTTTAGGTTAGGGTTTCAGTTAGAATTGGGGGTTTCCACTGTTTAGGCACATCAGGGGCTCTCCAAACGCGACATGGTGTTTGATCTCAATTCCAGCCAATTCTGTGTTGAAAAAGTAAAACAGTGCTCCTTCCCTTCCGAGCTCTTTCGTGTGCCCGAACAGGGGTTTACCCCAACATGTGGAGCATCAGCATACTCAGGACAAATTGGACACCAACTTCTGGGGTCCAATTTCTCTTGTTAACCTTGGGAAAATAAAAATTTGGGGGGCTAAAAAAAACATTTTTGTAGGAAAAAAATGATAAAATGATTTTTTATTTTCACGGCTCTGCATTATAAACTGTAGTGAAATACTTGGTGGTTCAAAGTTCTCACAACACATCTAGATACGTTCCTTGGGGGGGTCTAGGTTACAATATGGGGTCACTTGTGGGGGGTTTCAACTATTTAGGTACATCAGGGGCTCTGCAAATGCAACGTGACGCCTGCAGACCAATCCATCTAAGTCTGCATTCCAAATGGTGCTCCTTCTCTTCCGAGCTCTGCCATGCGCCCTAACGGTGATTCCCCCCAACATATCGGGTATCAGCATACTCAGGACAAATTGGACAACAAGTTTTGGGGTCCAATTTCTCTTGTTTACCTTGGGAAAATAAATATTTGGGGTGCTAAAAAAACATTTTAGTAGGAAAAAAAGTTTTTTTATTTTCACGGCTCTGTGTTATAAACTGTAGTGAAATACTTGGGGGTTCAAAGTTCTGACATCACATCTAGATACGTTCCTTGGGGGGTCTAGGTTACAATATGGGGTCACTTGTGAGGGGTTTCTACTGGTTGGGTGCATCAGGGGCTCTGCAAATTCAATGTGACGCCTGCAGACCAATCCATTTAAGTTTGCATTCCAAATGGTGCTACTTCCCTTCCGAGCTCTGCCATGCACACAAACGATGGTTCCCCCCCACATATGGGGCATCAGCGTACTCAGGACAAATTGGACAACAACTTTTAAGGGCCAATTTCTCCTGTTACCCTTGGGAAAATATAAAACTGGGGGCTAAAAAATAATTTTTGTGGAAAAAAAAGAATTTTTATTTTCACGGCTCTGCGTCATAAACTGTGGTGAAGCACTTGGGGGTTCAAAGCTCTCACAACACATCTAGGTAAGATCCCTAGGGGTCTACTTTCCAAAATGGTGTCACTTGTGGGGGGTTTCAATGTTTAGGCACATCAAGGGCTCTCCAAATGCAACATGGCGTCCCATCTTAATTGCAGCCAATTTTGCATTGAAAAGTCAAACGGCGCTCCTTCCCTTCCGAGCTCTGCCATGCACCCAAACAGTGGTTTACCCCCACCTATGGGGTATCAGCGTACTCAAGACAAATTGCACAACAACTTTTGGGGTACAATTTCTTCTAGTACCCTTGGGAAAACAAAAAATTGGGGGAGAAAAGTTCATTTTTGTGAAAAAAATATTTTTTATTTTTACGGCTCTACATTATAAACTTCTGTGAAGCATGTTTTGGGTCAAAGTGCTCACCACACATCTAGATAAGTTCCTAAGGGGTCTACTTTCTAAAATGGTGTCACTTGTGGGGGTTTTCAATGTTTAGGCACATTAGTGGCTCTCCTAAAACAACATGACGTCCCATCTCAATTTCAGCCAATTTTGCATTGAAAAGTCAAATGGCGCTCCTTCCCTTCTGAGCTTTGCCATGCACCCAAACAGTTGTTTACCCCCACATTTGGGGTATCGGGGTACTTAGGACAAATTGTACAACAACTTATGGGGTCCATTTTCTCCTATTACCCTTGGTAAAATAAAACAAATTTGAGCTGAATAAATTTTTTGTGAAAAAATTAAATGTTCATTTTTTTTTAAACATTCCAAAAATTCCTGTGAAGCACCAGAAGGGTTAATAAACTTCTTGAATGTGGTTTTGAGCACCTTGATGGGTGCTGTTTTTAGAATGGCGTCACACTTGGCTATTTTCTATCATATAGACCCCTCAATAAGACTTCAAATGTGATGTGGTCAGAAATGTAAAAATTGGCCCAATTGTCACGATATGGTATGAAATATCATATAAGTAGTTTCTCTTGTTAGCAACCTGCGGGCTAAAAAGCCCCCCTACCCTTTCACTCAGCCAAGAGCTGCCTTGCCAATGTACATGGGGAAGAGCGTTTTATTGCCTAAAGGAATTTTTACGACCAGGTTAGAATCTTCCTCCAGCAAGAACTGGATTCTAAGTCTCTAGAACACATGGAAGTTCTTTGTTTTGTTTTTGTAAGATATTACGCAAACCGTTTACGTTAAGAACACGAAAATATATATTCTTAATCTCCCTCGGTGGATCTGCCCATCCCTCTAAACACTGGCTTCTAACTCCATCTGGTAAAGAAGTAGGGATTTCTCTGTAAATATGTATCCCAGACAGGACATATTTGATCTCATTAGAATGCCCACGTTAATCCGAGATGAATGCTGGGTTTGTTATGACTATGACATGTTTTGTAGCAGAGTTATAGAAATTAGATATAGGTTAGGGTAAAATTAGTTAACTGAAGAGGTAGGAGGGACGAGGTGATCCAACCCCTTTCTGGGATGTTACAGGCCGCAGCTATAACTGTCTGCCCAGATCCCCAGCACAGTCTTCTTGTCTTTTTCCTGGAGAGCCCTGAGCACGTCCAATGACCTGGGACGTATGGAAACTCCACTAGCCTGGTTGCCTGCAATGCTTTGAAAACATGTGAGTGTTATCTTTTCTCCTGTAATCCCTTTATATTATAATTACCTTATACATATTTGCAATTGTCTCATTTGTAACATCTTTGTAAAATATTTTGATAAAGCACTGCCTAAATTTTGTTGGGTATATTATTTAATACTAGTTCTTTCCATGCTCTAAACTTACCCTAAGTCTCCTGAAGGGAATTACGCTACTGTTTTTGGGTTAGCTTCGGACCCGTTTAACCGAAGCTGGTGGCAGCATACGTTTTGTACTGGGTAGTTGGGTGTTGTTGTAGCGACTGCGGCGTTGATAATTATTGTTCCTGCCTGAGCGGGAGTAGTTTATCGCGTCGCTGCAGCGTGCCCAATAGCCAGTACATAGCAGGCAGCCTTTCTGGCGACTAATTACCCCAGGTGCAGTACCTAATCTGACCTGAAAGTAAGGGGGGCGCCAGAGAGCTGCAAGTGTTAAGTGGAACTGTAAGCGGGATATACATAAATCCCTGCAGTTCGTGGTATATTGAAGAGCAGTGGGATACCTAGAATAAGCCCCTGCTGTAAACTGTGTGTGTTTTTCCATCACATTGTGGAGTGGAGGGATAACTAAGATAAGCCCCCCTGCACATGTGATAGCCGTCTGTTGGCCTAAAGTCACCCCGATCCGTGACGTAGGGGTGACGGTCACGGTGTGAATCGTGACAAATTGGTGGCAGCGGTCAGGGATTCCTGACACTGGTCAGTAACATGCAAACCACCCTCAGGGCTTAAGGGGTTAATAGATGCTTGTGAAGACTTTATTATACAGGTGTGGATGCAGCGATAACACAATTCATGAATAAGGAATTGGTGCAGGGATAGAGAAAATGGTGAGGTGACAAGAACATAACATTTTGACCCTGATAGGGTCTTATTCACATAGTCGCTGTTGGCAAAGTTCACTGAACAGTGTACAGGATATCCTGCTTGCAAAAAGACACCTGGGTCCTGGGTAGTTCTGGCGCCCCGGCACCTTGGATTGTAGGCTGCAACTCACTCAGCTTTCATGCACACACACTGATTACAAGCAAACAGGTCAATGGTGAGGATATTACCTTTAGTAACAATTCAAACCCATTTGTGTCAACTTCTGTGCATGTTATCAGGCCAAAATCACCAGGGTATGTGAACTCTTGATCAATGTCATTTGGATATTTTGAGTTGTCATTATTATTTAAAAAGAGAAAACACAGTAGTTTGACAATAAATGACCCAACCACTAACCAAAAGTGGAGAAAAAGTTTTGGCGTTATCATTCATATTCTCTGAAAAAAAGGCCAAGAAAGCAAAAATTCTGCCGGGGTATGTAAACTTTTGAGCACAACTGTTTATCGGTGTTTCCGTGTAAGTCACTGAAATACGTGATTGAGATGGGAGCCCCATTGGAAGATTTGCTATGTTGAGGCACATGTAGACGCTCTGGATGCATTTTTGGCCTGCACAAAACTGCGGTCGACCACAGTTTTGTTCACCTCTGAAAAGAAGGACCCCAACCACTAAAAAGAGGCCAGACAGAGCCCAAAGTAACTCTGCTGACTCATCATAGTGAATGTAACCGTCGGGGATTTCATATGAATTGCATCATTCGGAGATATTGAAGGAAACCCCGATGTAAGTGCTCAGCATAGAGCGCAGGATAAATGTGATCTAAAATGTAATGTAAAGTGTTTCCAATAGACTCTTCAACTCAATCCACTAAAAAAACAAGGCTCCACTCAGTTCTGTCATCGGTTAATGGAAATATAGAGGGCTTCCATGTTACTGGTAGCACAAAGCCTTTGGAAAAGTGCAATGGCTCCTCACCCCCCCAAAAAGAAATCAAGTGAATTCTGAGTTCCCAAATCAAAATGAGACCCCCTCCCTTCTGAGCCCCACTGTGTGCTCGCAGTAATCATTTTTCCTTGTAGCTATGAGAGACATGTCCAGAATCACGAGCCGGGAGAAATCAATGGGTACTACATTGTATGGGCACTACAATGTATGGGAAATTTTCACTCGGCAACATTCGCTGCTGATAGTTTCTGGCAAATACTCATGGAGTCAAAATCTTCACTGCACCTGGTGATAAATTCCCAATGGGGTGTCAATTCCAAATGGGGTCACTTGAGGGGGGATTCTGCTCTCCTGACACTTAGAGGCTCTGTATACAGTCATGTCCGAATATGTTGGCACCCTTTAAATTGTTCCAGAATATGAAGTATTTCTCCCAGAAAATGATTGTATTTACACATGTTTTATTATACACATGTATATTTCCTTTGTATTATTTGAATAACACACAAAAAAACTGAGAACAGAAAAAGCAAATTGTACATAATTTCAAACAAAACCCCAAAACTGGGCCAGGCAAAATTGTTGGCACCCTCTACTTAATATTTGGTTTCACATCATTTGGAATAAATAACTGTAATCAATTAATCAATCAATCAATCAATCATTTCCTATACCCATCAACCAGCTTTTTACACCTCTCACCTGGAATTTTAGACCACTCCTCTTTTGCAAACTGCTCCATGTCTGTCATATTTGTAGGGTGGCTTCTCTCAAAAACAATTTAAGGATCTCTCCACTGGTGTTCATGGATTTTAAATCTGGACTCATTGCTGGCCATTTCAGAACTCCCTAACATTTTTTTCCATCCATTTCTGGATGCTCTTTGAAGTATGTTTGGGGTCATTGTAGTGCAGGAAGATCCGTGACCTAGGCAGGACCGGCGTTAGGGGCAGGCAGACTAGGCAGCTGCCTAGGGCCCGCTGCCCTAGGGGTCCCCAGCCAGAGGTGGAGATACCGCTGGTGCCACTGCTCTGGGGCTGAGAGGTGGAGGGTGGTCTCTGCAGGCAGGCCCCATATCATGTAGCATTGGGCCCCTCTCACTCCCTCCTGTAATCATGCTGCTAACACCCAGTGTCAGGGGGAGAGTGGTGCGCGGAGTGCAGGAGTTCAAAAGGGGGCCGTGTCATGCAGGGAGAGATGCTGGCCAATGAACGCTTTCCTCACCAGACTGAGGAGAGCGCTCATTGGCTGCTGTCTCTCTGTTCTCCTGCATGGCGCGTCCCAATAGTGACTGGGGAGTACTTACCTACTGTCAGGGGCCCCGCCGCACAGCACACAGGGAGTCAGGGACAGCAGTGGAGGAAGAGCAGGACTTAAGTTGTATATCTGCTCCCTCCACTGTTCTGTGCCCAGCAGGCTGCGGCATCTCCTCACTGTGAAGAGATGGGGAGGAGCTCACTGCACAGGACAGCACAGCAGCACCAGGGGGCTGATATCAGTCCTGTCTGCTCTGTGCCCCATCCCCCACAGTGAGTTCTGCAGCCCTCTCCAACTGAACTAACCTCCTCCAGGGCTCATCTCATCACCTGATATGCAAGATTGGTATGTGTGTATGTATATGCTTGTAGATATACAGTATGTATGTGCATCTGTGTAGGTACAGTGTGTGTGTGTGTGTATCTGTATCATGTACAGTATATGTGTATGTCTGTGTGTATCTGTGTATGTGCGATATATTTGTATGTATATATGGTATATATGTATGTTTATGTGCATGTATGTACAGTATATGTGTATGTATATACGGTGTATGTGTGCATGTATGTACGGTACGAGTATGTGTATCTGTATGTTTGTACGGTATATGTGTGTATGCATGTATGGTATATGTACAGGTAAGTCCCTATATATTTGTACAGAGACAACATTTTTCTAATTTTGGTTATATACATTACCACAATGAATTTTAAACAAAACAATTCAGATGCAGTTGAAGTTCAGACTTTCAGCTTTCATTTGAGGGAATCCACATTAAAATTAGATGAAGGGTTTAGGAGTTTCAGCTCCTTAACATGTGCCACCCTGTTTTTAAAGGGACCAAAAGTAATTGGACAGATTCAATAATTTGAAATAAAATGTTCATTTTTAGTACTTGGTTGAAAACCCTTTGTTAGCAATGACTGCCTGAAGTCTTGAACTCATGGACATCACCAGACGCTGTGTTTCCTCCTTTTTGATGCTCTGCCAGGCCTTCACTGCGGTGGTTTTCAGTTGCTGTTTGTTTGTGGGCCTTTCTGTCTGAAGTTTAGTCTTTAACAAGTGAAATGCTTGCTCAATTGGGTTGAGATCAGGTGACTGACTTGGCCATTCAAGAATATTCCACTTCTTTGCTTTAATAAACTCCTGGGTTGCTTTGGCTTTATGTTTCATTGTCCATCTGTAGTATGAAACGACGACCAATCAGTTTGGCTGCATTTGGCTGGATCTGAGCACACAGTATGGCCCTGAATTCCTCAGAATTCATTCGGCTGCTTCTGTCCTGTGTCACATCATCAATAAACACTAGTGACCCAGTGCCACTGGCAGCCATGCATGCCCAAGCCATCACACTGCCTCCGCCATGTTTTACAGATGATGTGGTATGCTTTGGATCATGAGCTGTACTATGCCTTTGCCATACTTTTCTCTTTCCATCATTCTGGTAGAGGTTGATCTTGGTTTCATCTGTCCAAAGAATGTTCTTCCAGAACTGTGCTGGCTTTTTTAGATTTTTTTTTTTAGCAAAGTCCAGTCTAGCCTTTTTATTCTTGATGCTTATGACTTGCACTGTGCAGTGAACCCTCTGTATTTACTTTCATGCAGTCTTCTCTTTATGGTAGATTTGGATATTGATATGCCGACCTCCTGGAGAGTGTTGTTCACTTGGTTGGCTGTTTTGAAGGGGTTTATCTTCACCATGGAGATTATTCTGCGATCATCCACCACTGTTGTCTTCCGTGGGCGCCCAGGTCTTTTTGCTTTGATGAGTTCACCAGTGCTTTCTTTCTTAATCAGGATGTACCAAACTTTAGATTTTGCCACTCCTAACATTGTAGCAATTTCTCGGATGGGTTTTTTCTGCTTTCACATCTTAAGGATGGCTTGTTTCACCTGCATGGAGAGCTCCTTTGACCGCATGTTTACTTCACAGCAAAACCTTCCAAATGCAAGCACCAAACCTCAAATCAACTCCACGCCTTTTATCTGCTTAATTGAGAATGACGAAGGGATTGCCCACACCTGTCCATGAAATAGCCTTGGAGTCAATTGTCCAATTACTTTTGGTCCCTTTAAAAACAGGGTGGCTGTGAACTTCAACTGCATCTGAATTGTTTTGTTTAAAATTCATTGTGGTAATGTCTATAACCAAAATTAGAAAAATGTTGTCTCTGTCCAAATATATATGGACTTAACTGTATGTGTATCTATGTGTATGTACGGTATATGTGTGTATGTACAGTATATGTATGTATGACGGTATATGTATGTGTATCTGTGTGTATGTATAGTATATGTGTATGTTTGTATACACGGTGTATGTGTGTGTATGTTCAGTATATGCATGTGTGTATGTACAGTATGTGTATGTATGATGGACGGTATGTGTATCTGTGTGTATGTATGGTATATGTGTGTCTTTGCATGTACGGTATATGTATGCGTATCTGTGTGTATGTAAGTACGGTATATGTATGTGTATCTGTGTGTATCTATGTATAGTATGTGTGTGTATGTATGTACGGTATATGTATGTGTATCTGTGTGTATATATGTATAGTATGTGTGTGTTTGCATGTACAGTATATGTATTTGTATCTGTATGTATGTACAGTGTGTGTGTGTTTGCATGTACAGTATATGTATGTGTATCTATGTACGGTGTAACGCATATATATGTTTATTACAAAGATACTTCCCCAGAAGGATTTTGGCTTACTCATGTACATTTTGGCAAACAACATTCTAGCTTTTTTTATGTCTCTCTTCCTGCAGTGGGGTCCCCCCCCCAGGGTCTCCTGCCATAGCGTTTCATTTCATTCAAATGTCAAAGGAAAGTTCACTCTGACACTGAAGCATGCTGAGCCTGCAGGACAGCTTGAATTTCTTTGCAAATTGACAATATTGAGTTGCAACCTTTCAACGATCTTTATTTGCTATCCACATCCAGGGAGATTAGCTACAGTGCCATGGGTTGTAAACTTTCTCATTATGTTATGCACCATGGACAAAAGAACATCAAGATCTCTGGAGATGGACTTTTAACCTTGATATTGTTGATATTTGCAATAATTTTGGTTCTCAAGTCCTCAGACAGTTCTCTTCTTCTCTTTCTGTTCTCCATGCTTAGTGGGGCACACCCAGACACATAATGCAAAGATTAAGGCTATGTGCACACGTTTTGGATTAACCCCTGGAATTTTTTTGTGCAGATTCTGCATCTCTTGGCAGAAAATGCAGGTGCGGATATGATGCGTTTTTATGCGGATTTTGTGCGGATTTACTGCAGATTTTTTGCGGATATCTTGCATTTTTATCCCTGCAGATTTCAATAATGGAATGTGTTGTGAATTCTGTGGTCAAGCTCTCTCCTGTGGTCATGAGTGGTACTTCGGCTGGTTCTGTCTATGAGCTTCCTCTGGTGGATGTGAGTGGGGCTGCGGCTTCTGAGTTTCCTTCCTCAGGTGACTAGGTTAAGTCGTTAGGTGCTGCTCTATTTAACTCCACCTAGTTCTTTGTTCCTGGCCTCCAGTCAATGTTCCAGTATTGGTCTTGCTTTCTCCTGGATCGTTCTTGTGGCCTATCTGCCCTGCATAAGCTAAGTTTTGCTTGTGTTACTTTTGTTTGCTATATTTTCTGTCCAGCTTGCTATATTGGTTTTTCTTGCTTGCTGGAAGCTCTGAGACGCAGAGGGAGCACCTCCGTACCGTTAGTCGGTGCGGAGGGTCTTTTTGCCCCTCTGCGTGGTTGTTTGTAGGTTTTTGTGTTGACCGCAAAGCTATCTTTCCTATCCTCGGTCTATTCAGTAAGTCGGGCCTCGCTTTGCTAAAGTCTATTTCATCTCTGTGTTTGTATTTTCATCTTAACTCACAGTCATTATATGTGGGGGGCTGCCTTTTCCTTTGGGGAATTTCTCTGAGGCGGCAATGTAGGCTTATTTTTCTATCTTCAGGGCTAGCTAGTTTCTCAGGCTGTGCCGAGTTGCATAGGGAGCGTTAGGCGCAATCCACGGCTACCTCTAGTGTGGTATGATAGGATTAGGGATTGCGGTCAGCAGAGTTCCCACGTCTCAGAGCTCGTCCTATGTTAGTAACTATCAGGTCACTTTGTGTGCTCTTAACCATTGTGGTTCTGAATCACCTGTTCATAACAATACTGGAGGCCCAAAGTACTAATGCTTCTCAATAGAGGGAAAAGAGAAGTTCTGAGACCATTTTGTTTTCTTTGCACTGTGTTTTGTCTCTCTTTTCCCCTAGACATTTGGGTGGTTCAGGACACAGGTGTAGTGATGGACATTAAAGATCTGTCTTCTTGTGTGGATCATCTCACTGCAAGAGTACAAAATATTCAAGACTTTGTGGTTCAGAATTCTATGTTAGAGCCAAGAATTCCTATTCCTGATTTGTTTTCTGGAGATAGAGCTAAGTTTCTGAGTTTTAAGAATAATTGTAAACTGTTTCTGGCTTTGAAACCACCCTCCTCTGGTGACCCAGTTCAACAAGTTAAGATCATTATTTCTTTATTGCGTGGCGACCCTCAAGACTGGGCATTTTCCCTTGCGCCAGGAGATCCTGCATTATGTAATATTGATGCGTTTTTCTGGCGCTCGGATTGCTGTATGATGAACCTAATTCAGTGGATCAGGCAGAGAAAAATTTGCTGGCTCTGTCTCAGGGTCAGGATGAGGTAGAGATATATTGTCAGAAGTTTAGGAAGTGGTCTGTGCTCACTCAATGGAATGAATGTGCGCTGGCAGCAATTTTCAGAAAAGGTCTCTCTGAAGCCCTTAAGGATGTCATGGTGGGATTTCCTATGCCTGCTGGTCTGAGTGAGTCTATGTCTTTGGCCATTCAGATTGGTCGACGCTTGCGTGAGCGTAAAACTGTGCACCATTTGGCGGTACTATCTGAGCATGGACCTGAGCCTATGCAGTGCGATAGGATTTTGACCAGAGCTGAACGGCAAGAACACAGACGTCAGAATGGGCTGTGTTTTTACTGTGGTGATTCCACTCATGCTATCTCCGATTGTCCTAAACGCACTAAGCGGTTCACTAGGTCTGCCACCATTGGTACGGTACAGTCGAAATTTCTTTTGTCTGTTACTTTGATCTGCTCTTTGTCATCCTATTCTGTCATGGCATTTGTGGATTCAGGCGCTGCCCTGAATTTGATGGACTTGGAGTATGCTAGGCGCTGTGGGTTTTTCTTGGAGCCCTTGCAGTATCCTATTCCATTGAGAGGAATTGATGCTACGCCTTTGGCCAAGAATAAGCCTCAGTACTGGACCCAGCTGACCATGTGCATGGCTCCTGCGCATCAGGAGGATATTCGCTTTTTGGTGTTGCATAATCTGCATGATGTGGTCGTGTTGGGGTTGCCATGGCTACAAGTCCATAACCCAGTATTGGATTGGAAATCAATGTCTGTGTCCAGCTGGGGTTGTCAGGGGGTACATGGTGATGTTCCTTATCTGTCTATTTCATCATCCACCCCTTCTGAGGTCCCAGAGTTCTTGTTGGATTACCGGGATGTATTTGATGAGCCCAAGTCCAGTGCCCTACCTCCGCATAGGGATTGTGATTGTGCTATCGATTTGATTCCTGGTAGTAAGTTTCCTAAAGGTCGACTGTTTAATTTGTCTGTGCCTGAGCACGCCGCTATGCGGAGTTACGTAAAGGAATCCTTGGAGAAGGGTCATATTCGCCCGTCATCGTCGACATTGGGAGCAGGGTTCTTTTTGTGGCCAAGAAGGATGGTTCGCTGAGACCTTGTATTGATTACCGCCTTCTAAATAAAATCACGGTCAAATTTCAGTACCCCTTGCCGCTGCTGTCTGATTTGTTTGCTCGGATTAAGGGGGCTAGTTGGTTGACCAAGATAGATCTTCGTGGTGCGTATAATCTTGTGCGTATTAAACAGGGCGATGAATGGAAAACAGCATTTAATACGCCCAAGGGCCATTTTGAGTACCTGGTTATGCCATTCGGGCTTTCTAATGCTCCATCAGTGTTTCAGTCCTTTATGCATGACATCTTCCGAGAGTACCTGGATAAATTCCTGATTGTATACTTGGATGATATTTTGGTCTTCTCGGATGATTGGGAGTCTCACGTGAAGCAGGTCAGAATGGTGTTCCAGGTTCTGCGTGCGAATTCTTTGTTTGTGAAGGGATCAAAGTGTCTCTTTGGTGTTCAGAAGGTTTCATTTTTGGGGTTCATTTTTTCCCCTTCTACTATCGAGATGGACCCTGTTAAAGTTCAGGCCATTTATGATTGGACTCAGCCAACATCTCTGAAGAGTCTGCAAAAGTTCCTGGGCTTTGCTAATTTTTATCGTCGCTTCATCAATAATTTTTCTAGTATTGCTAAACCGTTGACTGAGTTAACCAAGAAGGGTGCTGATGTGGTCAATTGGTCTTCTGCTGCTGTGGGAGCTTTTCAAGAGTTGAAGCGTCGTTTTTCTCCTTCCCCTGTGTTGTTCCAACCAGATGTTTCGCTTCCGTTCCAGGTCGAGGTTGATGCTTCTGAGATTGGAGCAGGGGCTGTTTTGTCGCAAAGAAGTTCTGATGGCTCGGTGATGAAACCATGCGCCTTCTTTTCCAGGATGTTTTCGCCTGCTGAGTGTAATTATGATGTTGGCAATCGAGAGTTGCTGGCCATGAAGTGGGCATTCGAGGAGTGGCGTCATTGGCTTGAAGGAGCTAAGCATCGCGTGGTGGTCTTGACTGATCACAAGAACTTGACTTATCTCGAGTCTGCCAAACGGTTGAATCCTAGACAGGCTCGTTGGTCGCTGTTTTTCTCCCGTTTTGACTTTGTGGTTTCGTACCTTCCGGGCTCTAAAAATGTGAAGGCGGATGCCCTGTCTAGGAGTATTGTGCCCGACTCTCCGGGTTTGTCTGAGCCGGCGGGTATTCTCAAAGAGGGGGTAATTTTGTCTGCCATCTCCCCTGATTTGCGGCGGGTGCTGCAAAAATTTCAGGCTAATAGACCTGACCGTTGCCCAGCGGAGAAACTGTTTGTCCCTGATAAATGGACAAGTAGAGTTATCTCTGAGGTTCATTGTTCGGTGTTGGCTGGTCATCCTGGAATCTTTGGTACCAGAGATTTGGTGGCTAGATCCGTTTGGTGGCCGTCTCTGTCGCGGGATGTGCGTTCGTTTGTGCAGTCCTGTGGGATTTGTGCTCGGGCTAAGCCCTGCTGTTCTCGTGCCAGTGGGTTGCTTTTGCCCTTGCCGGTCCCGAAGAGGCCCTGGACACATATCTCTATGGATTTTATTTCGGATCTCCCCGTCTCTCAAAAAATGACGGTCATTTGGGTTGTTTGTGATCGCTTCTCTAAGATGGTCCATTTGGTACCCTTGTCTAAATTGCCTTCCTCCTCTGATTTGGTGCCATTGTTCTTCCAGCATGTGGTTCGTTTACATGGCATTCCGGAGAACATCATTTCTGACAGAGGTTCCCAGTTTGTTTCGAGGTTTTGGCGAGCCTTTTGTGCTAGGATGGGCATTGATTTGTCTTTTTCCTCGGCTTTCCATCCTCAGACAAATGGCCAGACTGAACGAACCAATCAGACCTTGGAAACATATCTGAGATGTTTTGTTTCTGCCGATCAGGATGATTGGGTGTCCTTTTTGCCTTTGGCTGAGTTCGCCCTTAATAATCGGGCCAGCTCGGCTACTTTGGTTTCGCCGTTTTTCTGCAATTCTGGTTTCCATCCTCGTTTCTCTTCAGGGCAGGTTGAGTCTTCTGACTGTCCTGGTGTGGATACTGTGGTGGATAGGTTGCAGCAGATTTGGACTCATGTGGTGGACAATTTGACATTGTCTCAGGAGAAGGCTCAACGTTTCGCTAACCGCAGGCGCTGTGTGGGTCCCCGACTTCGTGTTGGGGATTTGGTTTGGTTGTCATCTCGTTATATTCCTATGAAAGTTTCCTCTCCTAAGTTTAAGCCTCGTTTTATTGGTCCGTATAGGATTTCTGAGGTTCTGAATCCTGTGTCTTTTCGTTTGACTCTTCCAGCTTCTTTTTCCATCCATAACGTATTCCATAGGTCATTGTTGCGGAGATACGTGGCACCTGTGGTTCCATCCGTTGATCCTCCTGCCCCGGTTTTGGTTGAGGGGGAGTTGGAGTATATAGTGGAGAAGATTTTGGATTCTCGTATTTCGAGACGGAAACTCCAGTACCTGGTTAAGTGGAAGGGTTATGGTCAGGAAGATAATTCCTGGGTCTTTGCCTCTGATGTTCATGCTGTCGATCTGGTTCGTGCCTTTCATTTGGCTCATCCTGGTCGTCCTGGGGGCTCTGGTGAGGGTTCGGTGACCCCTCCTCAAGGGGGGGTACTGTTGTGAATTCTGTGGTCAAGCTCCCTCCTGTGGTCATGAGTGGTACTTCGGCTGGTTCTGTCTATGAGCTTCCTCTGGTGGATGTGAGTGGGGCTGCGGCTTCTGAGTTTCCTTCCTCAGGTGACGAGGTTAAGTCGTTAGGTGCTGCTCTATTTAACTCCACCTAGTTCTTTGTTCCTGGCCTCCAGTTAATGTTCCAGTATTGGTCTTGCTTTCTCCTGGATCGTTCTTATGGCCTGTCTGCCCTGCATAAGCTAAGTTTTGCTTGTGTTACTTTTGTTTGCTATATTTTCTGTCCAGCTTGCTATATTGGTTTTTCTTGCTTGCTGGAAGCTCTGAGACGCAGAGGGAGCACCTCCGTACCGTTAGTCGGTGCGGAGGGTCTTTTTGCCCCTCTGCGTGGTTGTTTGTAGGTTTTTGTGTTGACCGCAAAGCTATCTTTCCTATCCTCGGTCTATTCAGTAAGTCGGGCCTCGCTTTGCTAAAGTCTATTTCATCTCTGTGTTTGTATTTTCATCTTAACTCACAGTCATTATATGTGGGGGTTGCCTTTTCCTTTGGGGAATTTCTCTGAGGCAAGGTAGGCTTATTTTTCTATCTTCAGGGCTAGCTAGTTTCTCAGGCTGTGCCGAGTTGCATAGGGAGCGTTAGGCGCAATCCACGGCTACCTCTAGTGTGGTATGATAGGATTAGGGATTGCGGTCAGCAGAGTTCCCACGTCTCAGAGCTCGTCCTATGTTAGTAACTATCAGGTCACTTTGTGTGCTCTTAACCACTAGGTCCATTGTGGTTCTGAATCACCTGTTCATAACAGGAATGGGTACAAAAACAAAAGAAGTGACATGCTACTTCTTTTAATCCACAGCGTTTCCGCGCTGAATTTTCCTCACCATTAGCACAGCATTTTTTTTTCATTGATTTACATTGTACTGTAAATCACTTGCAGATCTGCAGCGTTTCTGCACGGTAAAAAACCCTGCGGATCCGCAGGAAATCCGCAATGTGTGCACATAGACTAACTCAAATTCTCTTTTTACCTGGTTTCATGTATGATTTTCATGTTGCTCATACCTGTTACATCACATGCTTAAAACAAAGTTGTTTACCCACAATTGTGGAACGGAGCCAACAATTTTCTCTGGCCTATTTTAAGGGTTTTGTGTGAAAATATGTCCAATTTGCCTCATTCCTCTGTGCTTTGTGTCTCAATGCACACAAATGAAATAAACATGTGTGTAACAAAATATGTGTAATTGTAATAATTTCCAAGAAGAAATACTTCACTTTCTGGAACATCTGGAACAATTTCAAAGGTGCCAACACATTTGGCCATGGCTATGTGGCGTCCACAAAGTATTCATCCAATAATTAAATATCGCTCCTTCCACTCCTAGTCACGTGGTATCGTTAAGCAGTACTGTACAGTCACAAATGCGGTATTGACACATTTAGAAGAAATGGTGTGAGATATTTTGGTGCCATTTTTACCAATTTCCCTGTATGATAGTGTAAAATATGAGGCTAAAATTACATTTTTATGGTAAAAAAAATGTTTTTTCTTTACTGCCCAATAGTTTAAAATTCTATGACACTTATGTGGTGTCAATATGATCACTGCACCCTTAGATGAATTCATTGAATGGTGTAGTTTTCAAAATGGGGTCATTTGTTGGGATTTTCACTGTTTAGGCACATAAGGGGCTCTGCAAATGTGACATAGTGTCCACTATCTATTTCAGCCAATTTTGCCCTTTAAAAGTCAAATGGAGCTCCTTCTATTTCGAGCCCTCCTGTGCACACAAACAATAATTTTCTACCACATGCGTGATATCAGCATACTCAGGAAAAATTGATTGCACAACTAATTGTGTGGTCTGTTTTTCCTGTTACCCTTGTGAAAATTAAATATTTGGTGATAAAGCAAAATTTTAATGGGAAAAATAAATTTTTTCATTTTCACAGCTCAATGTTATAAAATTCTACGCACCTGTGGGCTCAAAGTGCTAAACACACATCTAGATAAATTCATAGAGGGTGTAGTTTCCAAAATGGGGTCACTTGTGGGGGGTTTCCACTGTTTAAGCACTTCAGGGGCTCTGCAAATGCGACATGGTGTATGCAATCTATTCCAGACAATTTTGCACTCCAATAGTCAAATGGCACTTCTTCCCTTCCAAGCCCTGCTCCAAACAGTAGTTTTCCTCCACATTTGGGATATCAACTTAGTCAAGACATATTGCAAAACAAATTTTGAGGTTTATTTTATCCTTATACCCTTGTACAATTGCAAAATTTGGCACTAAATAAACAATTTTGTGGGAAAAAGTAAAATGTTAATTTTTTTCCTCCACTTAGCTTTAACTCCTGTGAAGCAACGGAAGGGTTATTAAATTTGGTTTTGAGCAGTTTGATGGGTGCAGGTTTTAAAATAGTATCACTTTTGGGGATTTTCTGTCATATAGGCCCCTCAAAGTCATTTCAACCGTGATGTGGTCCCCAAAAATAAATTTCATAAATTTCTTTGTTGGAAAAATTAGAAACTGCAGGTAAAATTTTAACTCTTCTAACTTCCTAACAAAAACAAATTATGTTTCAAAATTATGCAGATGTAAAATAGACATATAAAAAAAGACTATTTCTAAACTATTTATAAATCAGGACTAATTGGTTTAACGATATAAAAATTGAAATTTTAACCCTTTCACCCCTGGAGCTTTTTTCGGTTTTGCGTTTTCATTTTTCGCTCCTCTCCTTCCCAGAGCCATGCGTTTTTTTATTTTTCCATCAATATGGCCATGTGAGGGCTTATTTTTTGCGGAACGAGTTGTAATTTTGAAAGACACCATTGGTTTTACCATGTTGTGTACTAGAAAACGGGAAACATATTCAAAATGTGGTGAAATTGCAAACAAAGTGCAATCCCAAACTTGTTTTTTGCTTGGCTTTTTTGCTAGGTTCACTAAATGCTAAAACTGACCAGCAATTATGATTCTCCATGTCATTACAAGTTCACAGACCCTAAACATGTCTAGGTTATTTTTTTTTATTTAAGTGATGAAAAAAATTCCAAAATTTGCTAAAAATAAATAAAATTGCGCAATTTTCCGAGACCCATAGCGTCTCCATTATTCTATCTTGGGTTGGGTAACAGCTTATTTTTTGCGTGCCGAGCTGACGTTTTTAATAATACCATTTTGGTGCAGATACCAAAAAATGTCTGATTCACCATATACAGTTGTGTTCAAAAGTTTACATAACCTGGCAGAATTTTTGCTTTCTTGGCCTTTTTTTCAGTGAATATGAATGATGACGCCAAAACTTTTTCTCCACTCATGGTTAGTGGTTGGGTGAAGCCATTTATTGTCAAACTACTGTGTTTTTTCTTTTTAAATCATGATGACAACCCAAAACATCCAAATGACATTGATTAAAAGTTCACACACCCTGGTGATTTTGGCCTGATAACATGAACAGAAGTTGACACAAATGGGTTTGAATGGTTACTAAATGTAATATCCTCACCAGTGACCTGTTTGCTTGTAATCAGTGTGTGTGCATGAAAGCTGAGTGAGTTTCCAGACTGACTCTTGCATCTTTCATCCAGCCACTGGCATTTCTGGATTGTGAGTCATATGGAAAGCAAAATAATTGTCAACGGATCTATGGGAAAAGGTAGTTGAACTGTATAAAACAGAAAAGGGATACAAAAAAATATCCAAGGAATTGATAATGCCAGTCAGCAGCTTTCAAACTGTGATTAACAAATGGTAAATCAGGGGCTCTGTAAAAACAAAACCACAGTCAGGAAGACCAACAAAACTGGCATCCACAACTGCCAGGAAAATTGTTCTGGATGCCAAGAAAAAAACACAAATATCTTAAGCTGAATTACAGGACTCTCTGAAAACAAGCGGTGTGCCTGTTTTAAGGCACAATAAAGAGGTATTTGAAGAAAAATGACCTGCATGGTTGAGTCACAAGAAGAAAGCCATTACTGTGCAAAAGCCACAAAGTATCTCACCCACAACACGCAAAACATCACAGAGACAAGCCTCAAAATTTCTGGAACAAGGCAATTTGGAGTGATGAGACCAAATTTGAACATTTTGGCTACAACTATAAATGTTACATTTGGAGAGAGGTCACCAAGTCCTATGATGAAAGGAACAACATTCCTACTGTAAAGCACGGAGGTGGATCACTAATGTTTTGGGGATGTGTGATCTACAAAGGCACAGGAAACTTGGTGAAAGTTGAAGGAAAGATGAATGCAGCAGGTTATTAGCAAATACTGGAGGCAAATTTGCACTCATCAGCCCGAAAGCTGCGCATGGGACTTACTTGGACGTTCCAACATGACAATCATCCAAAACACAAGGCCAAGTTGACCTGTCATTGACTAGAGCAGAACAAAGTGAAGGTTCTGCAGTGGTCATCTCCGTCTCCTGACCTCAATATTATTGAACCACTCTGGGGAGATCTCAAGCACGCAGTTCATGCTAGACAGCCCAGGAATTTACAGGAACTGCAGGGTTTTTGCCAAGAGAAAATAAAAAACCTCATCCACAACTACCACAAAAGACTTCAAGCTGTCATTGATGTTAGAGGGGGCAATACACGGTATTAAAAAATGGGGTATATGAACTTTTGATCAGGGTCATTTGGATGTTTTGGGTTGTCATTTTGGTTTAAAAAGAGAAAACACAGTAGTTTGACAATAAATGGCTTCAACCAATTACTAACCATGAGTGGAGAAAAAGTTTTGGTGTTGTCATTCCAGCACCCTCCACCAACCATTAATCATGTGCATAGCCATTTCAAACCATGGTGAGACAAGGTAGCTCTGCTGGAGAATAGCATCAAGTAAACAGTATTATAAAGATTGGAAGGGTAACTACAGGGACAGTCGAGCATAATTACCTCTGACTTGCGGTGCCATGACCTCTACGAGTGTTTCGGCTTGTGTGCCTTCTTCCGGGGGAGTCAGGAAGAGGCACACAAGCCGAAACGTGCGTAGGGGTCGTGGCACCGCAGGTCTGAGGTAAATATGCTTGACTGTACCCTGTAGTTATCCTTGCAACCTTTATAATACTGTTTACTTGATGCTATTCACCAGCGAAGCTACCTTGTCTCACCATGGTTTGAAATGGCTATGCACATGATTAATGGTTGGCGGAAGGTGCTGGAATGACAATTACATGGATTTGCCTCTGACCTGTGGTTCCATTTTGTAGTTTTGTTTATCTTAGAATCCTGCAATACTGTTAAAGTTTATGAATTTTAATACCAATGCGTTAATAAAATAATCTTTTTATATATACACACTGTATATATTCTTTGTGAATAAGCCATAACCTCTATGGCGTTTTCGCCTTTTGTATAACACAACTGAGGATGAAGTATTTTATTGAGCTCAAAACTAATGCCTTATCTTATATATTGTCAGTATAATCATATAACTTGTATTAATAACTGGGAGTTATCCATTACAGAAATGCATATAGAAAAGCATGATGCTTCATATAGCTAATAATACATAGATAGGTGATAAATGGGAGGGCCTCATTGGATTTTCTTACTGATGTGGCTCTTACCTTAATGCGCAGCTCTGGCACCTGCAATACAACAATCTTCTGTTTTGCCATTATCTTCTTTGTTTCGTTAATGCGAGCTGTGACAAAAAAGTGTAGCGATGCCTGATCCACGATATTGCTCATATACTCGCTAGCTTTTATTTGAACATCCACAGTTTTAGCTAATGGAAAAAAAAACGAAATGAAAGAGAGAAAATGCAATTTACATACTGATCTGAATTGAATTTACGAGTATAACCAAGTATATACATTCATCTTGTTTGTTGCAGGTAACTAAATGGTAATTTGCACAAATTCCAGCTCTTCACACTCAACACAACAGATACATCAATACATGTACGCAACTGAAGTATCTATTGTGGCTGGGGCTCTTTCCAGCCTTCAATCATATAACCTGCTGATAATAAATAGACTTTAATGTAAGTCGCCTCAAGTAGGGTTGGCAACATTACAAAGAAGTTGAATATAATATAAAGAAATATCATTTTTCCAAAATGGGAATCCAATCTCCAATTTGTGTTTTATGAAATTGCAAACACGTTAAAGTGAAATACAGTAATTTGTCCTCCTTTTTTCCTTTAATGATTTTACATCAAGTGAATTTTTTGTGTAGTTTGTAATGGATGTAAACATACACATAGGAAAAGTTTATTTTTCTGATCTGTATACTATATATGTGTATGTATGCAATGTATCATTACATATTATGCAATGTATTCTGAAAAGTTTTCTTCTACTTTGAATGCTCCCATATTTGTCATTGGTTTCCCTTTAATCTAACTATGATTGATAAAGTATCGATTTATACCAAGAGTATAAATGGATATTCACCAGAAATTAGTAAATGTTTGAAAATTCAAATTCACCAGCTTCATTGAAGGGGCCAAGGACCTAATCCTATGCAAGGTCTTTCCAAGGGGAATTGAAAAAATTTAAAAATTAATTTCACTACTAGAAATGAAGAAGAAGCAAAGACGGAAGAAAAATTGTAGTCATGGATATCCATGATTTTTTGTTTGAGTAAAATATTTGCCTATTTTCCCCATCGCTGCCCAATCCTATGGAGGGTCCTACACAGTTGATGAGCAAATAAAGGATAAGAAAATTGCAGTCATGATAGCTCATGAATTTTTGTTTGAAAACATACGTAACGTTTTTTGCCATGGAAATAATCCTGTGCAGAGTCCTACCAGGGAAATGCACCCCAGTTTATGCCCAAAAACTTATTTTCAGTCAAATATAATGGCTGGTGAAGCAGAGACCGCTTTCTTCAAAACGTAATGGTGGCTACATCTCTCCCATAGAGGCTGAGCATAATCCATAATTTTGCAAAAGCAGTAAAGTCCAGGTACAGCATTAATTGTGGTAAACTTGGCCATGTGAGAGTTGAGTTTCTTCACGAATGCGTGACTGGATTCACAGTTCTTGGGCATACATATTTAATTCTGACAACACAATGAAGTTAGAAGAGGAAGAGAACTGCTATTTGAGGATGTGACCTGGCTAATAGAAAGACATCCAAGAGAAGAAGAGTACTGCTTGTTCACATGGCTGGTCAGTTTGCTTTCTCAGAATAACAGGTGGTCATGATTCATGTGCTGAGAGAGATCTGCATTTTCTAGTCGATTCATAGCCAAAATACCCACAATTTCTTTTCCAATTGGAGTGCTTGCACTGTAAGTAATTGGCCCTTTGGCAACATGGAAATTAAATTCCATAAAAAAGATGTGCATACATAGGACACAATTATCGCCAAAGCTTTCAAGCACCATGAGCTTGAAACAGTCATGGCACCAACTACTCCGGAGTTGACCGGAGATTAAGCAAATCTGTCCCTGAAAGATCTTTTGGCTGGACATTGGCTCAGCTCATTATAGCTGATGCTACCACCCTACTCCTCAGATGACATCACCTCACTGACACCCTAATCTTCTTCTCAATTCTTGTCCAAAACAACACAATCATCCTCATCATTCTTGATTTGTCTAACAGATGCCTGAATTTGTTAAATGTCTTCAGCTCTTTGCTGTGCTGCTTGATTCCCACCTGATGATTTATCTTGATTCAGAGAGACAGAGCCTGTACCACCCCAGCAGACAGAGCCAACAACACAGCTAAGAATTTAAATTTTATACCCCTGCAACATGTCATCTGAGTACAAAGACTAACTGTTTATCTCATCCAGTAAATCAATTGGAAGAAGCCCCGGCATGATATGGTTTAGGGGACCAAGGAGTAGAACAGGTAGAGGTGATATTGACAAAATTGAAAGCCCATTATGTAAAAGATTAAGTTTTACAGGATCAAAGGAGGTGGACTGTAAACAACACTGATTAAAACTGATGATGTCGTTGTCGGAGGTAACATCATCCTACTGTGATTGAGGCAAGTGTTGTTCCATATATTACATTTTGTCCTCCGCTTTCGCCCCTCAAATTTACTTGATGAAGGGAAACATGGCTAACTGTAACCTGAATTTTGGAATACTCCTGGGTACTGACGGCTGGTGCCAATGATGGTGGTGGTTTTGCTGCTGTTAACTTTCACATGCTTAGCAATTATATGTTTTTTTCCATATAAACCAACCCCATCCATAGACATTGTCACTTTTTCCTTTATCATACGTTTATACACAAGTAAAATTAGCAATAATACTTGACAAAAAGAAATGTCAGTTACATGATGCACAAAAAGCCTAATGCTACAACAGCCCGTAGTATTGGTGTAGTGTGTATGGGTCTAAAATTTGATTATTTAAATAGGTGTTATTAAAACAGACCTGCACAGTAAGATACATAGATCTTCCCCTTCCCAAAAAGGATGTAGCAAAATAATGTACATGCTCCGAAAACAAAATGAGGCAAAGGGCCAAAATATTGTTGTGGCTTTTACAATTGTCAAATTGAACTGGTAAAAGAGGTATGCAAAAGTTAAATGTGTAGATTTTTATAATTTTCTTATATTTTTATAACACTATTTTTCCTCCTGAACAAAAATGTTGGAACAAAAAATGCTATGTCACTAGGTATATGCTCGAAAAGCAAAATGCAACAACAGCCCAAAGTATTGCTGTGGCATGTAGGGATGTGAAACAGGAGTAATAAAATAAATGTGCAAAAAAATTAATGTGTAGGGTTTTTTTTAATATATTTTTCACACTATTCTCCCTCCTTAAAAAAGTCTAAAACAAAAAATTCTACAGTGCTAATTACATGCCCTATTAAGGTAATCTATTACTAAAAACTACTACTCATATACTATCTTTAACACTGAAGTTGTACACCATTCAATGTTTTAGCTCTTTCTATCTATATGTCTATTATTGATCTGGGCGCACTGAGGTCTTCTCTATAGCCTGTAACACCATGTAACATGGCTGTTGCATTCACAGCCTCAGCTTTTATAGTGCCTCTAATAGTCCCCCCTGATTGGCAGTTTTAAGGGAAAAAGAAACTCCAAGCAAATGTGGCACTAATCACCTTAGAATATATATATAAAAATAATATAACAGTATAGTACTTGTATCCTATCCAAAATGAGCTTTTAAATACATGGTGTTACATTGTTGCGAACAAACATAAAAATCTTTAAAAGTATGGGTATAAGTATAAAAATAAATATAATTCACTCTAATTCTTTATCAAAAATATTACTTTCATCTCTACATGAATCAATTCACCCCCTTAACCCCTTTCTGACATCGGACGTACTATCCCGTCAAGGTGGGGTGGGCCCCTATGACCACGGACGGGATAGTACGTCCAGCGCGATCGGCGGTGCTCACGGGGGGAGCGCCGCTGATCGCGGCCGGGTGTTAGCTGCCTATCGCAGCTGACATCCGGCACTATGTGCCAGGAGCGGTCACGGACCGCCCCTGGGACATTAACCCCTGGCACACCGTGATCAAAGATGATCGCGATGTGCCGGCGGTGCAGGGAAGCATCGCGCAGGGAGGGGGCTCCCTGCGGGCTTCCCTGAGCCCCCCGCAGCAACGCGATGTGATCGCGTTGCTGCGAGGGTCTTACCTCCCTCCCTGCCTGCTCCAGACCCGGATCCAAGATGGCCGCGGATCCGGGTCCTCCAGGGAGGGAGGTGGCTTCACAGAGCCTGCTCAGAGCAGGCACTGTGAAGCCTGCAGTGCTCTAAGTGAGATCAGTGATCTGACAGAGTGCTGTGCACAATGTCAGATCACCGATCTGTGATGTCCCCCCCTGGGACAAAGTAAAAAAGTTACAAAAAAAATTTCCAAATGTGTAAAAGAAAAAAAAAAAAATATTCCTAAATAATGAAAAAAAAAATATATTATTCCCATAAATACATTTCTTTATCTAAATAAATAAAAAAAGACAATAAAAGTACATATATTTAGTATCGCCGCGTCCGTAACGGCCCGACCTATAAAACTGGTCCACTAGTTAACTCCTTCAGTAATCACCGTAAGAAAAAAAAAAAAAATGAGGCAAAAAACAACGCTTTATTATCATACCGCCGAGCAAAAAGTGGAATAACACGCGATCAAAAGGACAGATATAAATAACCATGGTACCGCTTAAAGTGTCATCTTGTCTTGCAAAAAACGAGCCACAACACAGCATCATCAGCAAAAAAGTAAAAAAGTTATAGTCCTGAGAATAAAGCGATGCAAAAATAATTATTTTTTCTATAAAATTGTTTTTATCGTATAAAAGCGCCAAAACATAAAAAAATGATATAAATGAGGTGTCGCTGTAATCGTACTGACCCGAAGAATAAAACTGCTTTATCAATTTTACCAAACGCGGAACGGTATAAACGCCTCCCCCAAAAGAAATTCATGAATAGCTGGTTTTTGGTCATTCTGCCTCACAAAAATCGGAATAAAAAGCGATCAAAAAATGTCACGTGCCCGAAAATGTTACCAATAAAAACAACAACTCGTCCCGCAAAAAACAAGACCTCACATGACTCTGTGGACCAAAATATGGAAAAATTATAGCTCTCAAAATGTGGTAACGCAAAAAATATTTTTTGCAATAAAAAGCGTCTTTCAGTGTGTGACGGCTGCCAATCATAAAAATCCGCTAAAAAACCCACTATAAAAGTAAATCAAACCCCCCTTCATCACCCCCTTAGTTAGGGACAAATTTAAAAAATGTATTTATTTCCATTTTCCCATTAGGGCTAGGGCTAGGGTTAGGGTTAGGGCTAGGGTTAGGGCTAGAGTTAGTGTTAGGGCTAGGGTTAGTGCTAGGGTTAGGGTTAGGGTTAGGGTTAGGGCTAGGGTTAGGGTTAGGGCTAGGGTTAGGGTTAGGGCTAGGGTTAGTGTTATGATAAGGCAATTCAGTACCACAATGGACATAGAGGTCAGAGCACATACAGTGACCTGACAATAACCCAAAAACATTGAACGAGCTCTGAGACGTGGGAACTCTGCTGACCGCAATCCCTAATCCTCTCCAACCACACTAGAGGCAGCCATGGATTGCGCCTAACGCTCCCTATACAACTCGGCACAGCCTGAGAAACTAGCTAGCCTGAAGATAGAAAATAAGCCTACCTTGCCTCAGAGAAATACCCCAAAGGAATAGGCAGCCCCCACATATAATGACTGTGAGTTAAGATGAAAAGACAAACGTAGAGATGAAATAGATTTAGCAAAGTGAGGCCCGACTTTCTGAACAGAGCGAGGATAGGAAAGGTAACTTTGCGGTCAACACAAAACCCTACAAAAACCACGCAAAGGGGGCAAAAAGACCCTCCGTACCGAACTAACGGCACGGAGGTACACCCTCTGCGTCCCAGAGCTTCCAGCAAGCAAGAAAAAACAAATATACAAGCTGGACAGAAAAAACAGCAAACAAAATAGCAAAGCAGAACTTAGCTATGCAGAGCAGCAGGCCACAGGAACGATCCAGGAGGAAACAGGTCCAATACTAGAACATTGACTGGAGGCCAGGATCAAAGCACTAGGTGGAGTTAAATAGAGCAGCACCTAACGACTTCACCACATCACCTGAGGAAGGAAACTCAGAAGCCGCAGTACCACTTTCCTCCACCAACGGAAGCTCACAGAGAGAATCAGCCGAAGTACCACTTGTGACCACAGGAGGGAGCTCTGCCACAGAATTCACAACAGTACCCCCCCTTGAGGAGGGGTCACCGAACCCTCACCAGAGCCCCCAGGACGACCAGGATGAGCCATATGAAAGGCACGAACAAGACCGGGAGCATGGACATCAGAGGCAAAGACCCAGGAATTATCTTCCTGAGCATAACCCTTCCACTTAACCAGATACTGGAGTTTCCGTCTTGAAACACGAGAATCCAAAATCTTCTCCACAATGTACTCCAACTCCCCCTCCACCAAAACTGGGGCAGGAGGATCAACAGATGGAACCATAGGTGCCACGTATCTCCGCAACAATGACCTATGGAATACGTTATGTATGGAAAAAGAATCTGGAAGGGTCAGACGAAAAGGCACAGGATTAAGAACCTCAGAAATCCTATAAGGACCAATGAAACGAGGTTTAAACTTAGGAGAGGAAACCTTCATAGGAATATGACGAGAAGATAACCAAACCAAATCCCCAACACGAAATCGGGGACCCACACAGCGTCTGCGATTAGCGAAACGTTGAGCCTTCTCCTGGGAGAAGGTCAAATTGTCCACTACATGAGTCCAAACCTGCTGCAACCTGTCCACCACAGTATCCACACCAGGACAGTCCGAAGACTGAACCTGCCCTGAAGAGAAACGAGGATGGAACCCAGAGTTGCAGAAAAACGGCGAAACCAAGGTAGCCGAGCTGGCCCGATTATTAAGGGCGAACTCAGCCAAAGGCAAAAAGGACACCCAGTCATCCTGATCGGCAGAAACAAAGTATCTCAGATATGTTTCCAAGGTCTGATTGGTTCGTTCGGTCTGGCCATTAGTCTGAGGATGGAAAGCCGAGGAAAAAGACAAGTCAATGCCAATCCTACCACAAAAGGCTCGCCAAAACCTCGAAACAAACTGGGAACCTCTGTCGGATACGATATTCTCTGGAATGCCATGTAAACGAACCACATGCTGGAAGAACAATGGCACCAAATCAGAGGAGGAAGGTAATTTAGACAAGGGTACCAAATGGACCATCTTAGAGAAGCGATCACAGACCACCCAAATGACTGATATCTTTTGAGAGACGGGAAGATCTGAAATAAAATCCATAGAGATATGTGTCCAAGGCCTCTTCGGGACTGGCAAGGGCAAAAGCAACCCACTGGCACGAGAACAGCAGGGCTTAGCCCGAGCACAAATCCCACAGGACTGCACAAAAGAACGCACATCCCGCAACAGAGATGGCCACCAAAAGGATCTAGCCACTAACTCTCTGGTACCAAAGATTCCAGGATGACCAGCCAACACCGAACAATGAACCTCAGAGATAACTTTATTCGTCCACCTATCAGGGACAAGCAGTTTGTCCGCTGGGCAACGATCAGGTTTATTAGCCTGAAATTTTTGCAGCACCCGCCGCAAATCAGGGGAGATGGCAGACACAATTACTCCCTCTTTGAGGATACCCGCCGGCTCAGATAAACACGGAGAGTCGGGCACAAAACTCCTAGACAGAGCATCCGCCTTCACATTTTTAGAGCCCGGAAGGTACGAAATCACAAAGTCAAAACGGGCAAAAAACAGCGACCAACGAGCCTGTCTAGGATTCAACCGCTTGGCAGACTCGAGATAAGTCAAGTTCTTATGATCAGTCAAGACCACCACGCGATGCTTAGCTCCTTCAAGCCAATGACGCCACTCCTCGAATGCCCACTTCATGGCCAGCAACTCTCGATTGCCCACATCATAATTTCGCTCAGCAGGCGAAAACTTCCTGGAAAAGAAGGCGCATGGTTTCATCACCGAGCAATCAGAACTTCTCGGCGACAAAACAGCCCCTGCTCCAATCTCAGAAGCATCAACCTCGACCTGGAATGGAAGCGAAACATCTGGTTGACACAACACAGGGGCAGAAGAAAAACGACGCTTCAACTCTTGAAAAGCTTCCACAGCAGCAGAAGACCAATTGACCACATCAGCACCCTTCTTGATCAAATCGGTCAATGGTTTAGCAATACTAGAAAAATTGCAGATGAAGCGACGATAAAAATTAGCAAAGCCCAGGAACTTTTGCAGACTTTTCAGAGATGTCGGCTGAGTCCAATCATGGATGGCTTGGACCTTAACAGGGTCCATCTCGATAGTGGAAGGGGAAAAGATGAACCCCAAAAATGAAACCTTCTGAACACCAAAGAGACACTTTGATCCCTTCACAAACAAAGAATTAGCACGCAGGACCTGAAACACCGTTCTGACCTGCTTCACATGAGACTCCCAATCATCCGAGAAGATCAAAATGTCATCCAAGTACACAATCAGGAATTTATCCAGGTACTCTCGGAAGATGTCATGCATAAAGGACTGAAACACTGATGGAGCATTGGCAAGTCCGAATGGCATTACTAGATACTCAAAATGGCCCTCGGGCGTATTAAAAGCAGTTTTCCATTCATCACCTCGCTTAATACGCACAAGATTATACGCACCACGAAGATCTATCTTGGTGAACCAACTAGCCCCCTTAATCCGAGCAAACAAATCAGATAACAACGGCAAGGGGTACTGAAATTTAACCGTGATCTTATTTAGAAGGCGGTAATCTATACAAGGTCTCAGCGAACCATCCTTCTTGGCTACAAAAAAGAACCCTGCTCCTAATGGCGACGATGACGGGCGAATATGCCCCTTCTCCAAGGACTCCTTCACATAACTCCGCATAGCGGCGTGCTCGGGCACAGATAAATTAAACAGTCGACCTTTTGGGAATTTACTACCAGGAATCAAATCGATAGCACAATCACAATCCCTATGCGGAGGTAGGGTATCGGACTTGGGCTCATCAAATACATCCCGGTAATCAGACAAGAACTCTGGAACCTCAGAAGGGGTGGATGACGAAATAGTCAGAAATGGGACATCACCGTGTACCCCCTGACAACCCCAGCTGGACACAGACATGGATTTCCAATCTAATACTGGATTATGGACTTGTAGCCATGGCAACCCCAACACGACCACATCATGCAGATTATGCAACACCAGAAAGCGAATAACCTCCTGATGTGCAGGAGCCATGCACATGGTCAGCTGGGTCCAGTACTGAGGTTTATTCTTGGCCAAAGGCGTAGCATCAATTCCTCTCAATGGAATAGGACACTGCAAGGGCTCCAAGAAAAACCCACAACGCCTAGCATACTTCAAGTCCATCAAATTCAGGGCAGCGCCTGAATCCACAAATGCCATGACAGATTACGATGACAAAGAGCAGATCAAGGTAACGGACAGAAGAAATTTTGACTGTACCGTACCAATGGTGGCAGACCTAGCGAACCGCTTAGTGCGCTTAGGACAATCAGAGATAGCATGAGTGGAATCACCACAGTAGAAACACAGCCCATTCAGACGTCTGTGTTCTTGCCGTTCAACTCTGGTCCAAGTCCTATCGCACTGCATAGTCTCAGGTTTAAGCTCAGGTAATACCGCCAAATGGTGCACAGATTTATGCTCACGCAAGCGTCGACCGATCTGAATGGCCAAAGACATAGACTCATTCAGACCAGCAGGCATAGGAAATCCCACCATGACATCCTTAAGGGCTTCAGAGAGACCCTTTCTGAAAATAGCTGCGAGCGCACCTTCATTCCATTGAGTGAGTTCGGACCACTTTCTAAATTTCTGACAATATACCTCTATCTCATCCTGACCCTGACACAGAGCCAGCAAATTTTTCTCTGCCTGATCCACTGAATTAGGTTCATCGTACAGCAATCCGAGAGCCAGGAAAAACGCATCGATATTACTTAATGCAGGATCTCCTGACGCAAAAGAAAATGCCCAGTCCTGAGGGTCGACACGTAAAAAAGAAATAATGATCCTAACTTGTTGAACTGGGTCACCAGAGGAGCAAGGTTTCAAAGCCAGAAATAGTTTACAATTATTTTTGAAACTCAGAAATTTAGTTCTATCTCCAAAAAACAAATCAGGAATAGGAATTCTCGGTTCTAACATAGAATTCTGAACCACAAAGTCTTGAATATTTTGTACTCTTGCCGTGAGCTGATCCACACATGAAGACAGACCTTTAATGTCCATCGCTACACCTGTGTCCTGAACCACCCAAATGTCTAGGGGAAAAAAAGGCAAAACACAGTGCAGAGAAAAAAAAATGGTCTCAGAACTTCTTTTTTCCCTCTATTGAGAATCATTAGTACTTTTGGCCTCCAGTACTGTTATGATAAGGCAATTCAGTACCACAATGGACATAGAAGTCAGAGCACATACAGTGACCTGACAATAACCCAAAAACATTGAACGAGCTCTGAGACGTGGGAACTCTGCTGACCGCAATCCCTAATCCTCTCCAACCACACTAGAGGCAGCCGTGGATTGCGCCTAACGCTCCCTATGCAACTCGGCACAGCCTGAGAAACTAGCTAGCCTGAAGATAGAAAATAAGCCTACCTTGCCTCAGAGAAATACCCCAAAGGAAAAGGCAGCCCCCACATATAATGACTGTGAGTTAAGATGAAAAGACAAACGTAGAGATGAAATAGATTTAGCAAAGTGAGGCCCGACTTTCTGAACAGAGCGAGGATAGGAAAGGTAACTTTGCGGTCAACACAAAACCCTACAAAAACCACGCAAAGGGGGCAAAAAGACCCTCCGTACCGAACTAACGGCACGGAGGTACACCCTCTGCGTCCCAGAGCTTCCAGCAAGCAAGAAAAAACAAATATACAAGCTGGACAGAAAAAACAGCAAACAAAATAGCAAAGCAGAACTTAGCTATGCAGAGCAGCAGGCCACAGGAACGATCCAGGAGGAAACAGGTCCAATACTAGAACATTGACTGGAGGCCAGGATCAAAGCACTAGGTGGAGTTAAATAGAGCAGCACCTAACGACTTCACCACATCACCTGAGGAAGGAAACTCAGAAGCCGCAGTACCACTTTCCTCCACCAACGGAAGCTCACAGAGAGAACCAGCCGAAGTACCACATGTGACCACAGGAGGGAGCTCTGCCACAGAATTCACAACAGGTTAGGGCTAGGGTTAGGGCTAGGGCTACAGTTTGAGTTGGGGCTAAAGTTACAGTTAGGGTTTAGATTACATTTACAGTTAGGAATAGGGTTGGGATTAGGGTTAGGGGTGTGTCAGGGTTAGAGGTGTGGTTAGGGTTACCGTTGGAATTAGGGTTAGGGGTGTGTTTGGATTAGGGTTTCAGTTATAATTGGGGGGGTTTCCACTGTTTAGGCACATCAGGGGCTCTCCAAACGCGACATGGTGTCCGATCTCAATTCCAGCCAATTCTGCGTTGAAAAAGTAAAACAGTGCTTCTTCCCTTCCGAGCTCTCCCGTGTGCCCAAACAGGGGTTTACCCCAACATATGGGGTATCAGCGTACTCAGAACAAATAGGACAACAACTGTTGGGGTCCAATTTCTCCTGTTACCCTTGGGAAAATACAAAACTGGGGGCTAAAAAATAATTTTTGTGGGAAAAAAAAAGATTTTTTATTTTTACGGCTCTGCGTTATAAACTGTAGTGAAACACTTGGGGGTTCAAAGTTTTCACAACACATCTAGATAAGTTCCCTGGGGGTTCTAGTTTCCAATATGGGGTCACTTGTGGGGGGTTTCTACTGTTTAGGTACAATAGGGGTTCTGCAAACGCAATGTGACGCCTGCAGACCATTCCATCTAAGTCTGCATTCCAATGGCACTCCTTCCCTTCCGAGCCCTCCCATGCGCCCAAACGGTGGTTCCCCCCAACATATGGGGTATCAGCGTACTCAGGACAAATTGGACAACAACTTTTGGGGTCGAATTTTTCCTCTTACCCTTGGGAAAATACAAAACTGGGGGCTAAAAAATAACTTTTGGGGGAAAGATTTTTTTTTTTAATTTTCACGGCTCTGCGTTACAAACTGTAGTGAAACACTTGGGGGTTCAAAGCTCTCACAACACATCTAGATGAGTTCCTTAGGGGGTCTAGGTTCCAAAATGGTGTCACTTGTGGGGGGTTTCTACTGTTTAGGTACATTAGGGGCTCTGCAAATGCAATGTGACACCTGCAGACCATTCCATCTAAGTCTGCATTCCAAATGAAGCTCCTTCCCTTCCGAGCCCTCCCATGCGCCCAAACAGTGGTTCCCCCCCCCCACATATGGGGTATCAGCGCACTCAGGACAAATTGGACAACAAATTTTGGGGTCCAATTTCTCCTGTTACCCTCGGGAAAATACAAAACTGGGGGCTAAAAAATAATTTTTGTGGGAAAAAAATTTTCTTTTATTTTTACGGCTCTCCATTATAAACTTCTGTGAAGCCCTTGGTGGGTCAAAGCGCTCACCACACATCTACATAAGTTCCTTAGGGGGTCTACTTTCCAAAATGGTGTCACTTGTGAGGGGTTTCTACTATTTAGGTACATTAGGGGCTCTGCAAATGCAACATGGCATCTCATCTCAATTCCTGTCAATTTTGCATTGAAAAGTCAAACAGCGCTCCTTCCTTTCCGAGCTCTCCCATCCGCCCAAACAGTGGTTTACCCCCACATATGGGGTATCAGCATACTCAGGACAAATTGTACAACAACTTTTGGGGTCCAATTTCTTCTCTTACCCTTGGGAAAATAAAAAATTGGGGGTGAAAAGATAATTTTTGTGAAAAAATATGATTTTTTATTTTTACGGTTCTGCATTATAAACTTCTGTGAAGCACTGGGTGGGTCAAAGTGCTCACCACACCTCTAGATAAGTTCCTTAGGGGGTCTACTTTCCAAAATGGTGTCACTTGTGGGGGGTTTCAATGTTTAGGCACATCAGGGGCTCTCCAAACGAAACATGGCGTCCCATCTCAATTCCAGTCAATCTTGCATTGAAAAGTCAAATGGCGCTCCTTCGCTTCCGAGCTGTGCCATGCGCCCAAACAGTGGTTTACCCCCACATGTGGGGTATTGGCGTACTCAGGACAAATTGTACAACAATGTTTGGGGTCCATTTTCTCCTGTTACCCTTGGTAAAATAAAACAAATTGGAGCTGAATTAAATTTTTTGTGAAAAAAAGTTAAATGTTCATTTTTATTTAAACATTCAAAAAATTCCTGTGAAGCACCAGAAGGGTTAATAAACTTCTTGAATGTGGTTTTGAGCACCTTGAGGGGTGTAGTTTTGAGAATGGTGTCACACTTGGGTATTTTCTATCACATAGACCCCTCAAAATGACTTCAAATGAGATGTGGTCCCTAAAAAAAAGTGGTGTTGTAGAAATGAGAAATTGCTGGTCAACTTTTCACCCTTATAACTCCCTAACAAAAAAAATTTTAATTCCAAAATTGTGCTGATGTAAAGTAGACATGTGGGAAATGTTACATATTAAGTATTTTGTGTGACATATCTCTGTGATTTAATTGCATAAAAATTCAAAGTTGGAAAATTGCGAAATTTTCATAATTTTCGCCAAATTTCCATTTTTTTCACAAATAAACGCAGGTACTATCAAAGAATTTTTACCATTGTCATGAAGTACAATATGTCACGAGAAAACAGTGTCAGATTCACTGGGATCCGTTGAAGCGTTTCAGAGTTATAACCTCATAAAGGGACAGTGGTCAGAATTGTAAAAATTGGCCCGGTCATTAACGTGCAAACCACCCTTGGGGGGTAAAGGGGTTAAAAAGCAAACCAAAAAAGCAACTTTAAAAAAAAAAATTCCCCAAAATTCCCCCAAAAAATTATGAAAAAAAAATCCAAAAAATAAATAAATAAATAATTGTCACTAAAAAAGGAAAGTGAAACCTTTGTTATTATATGTATTATCCCATGCGCATATGACGGTCTTATCATGACAAACCCTTACACATTTTCTACGACATCATTAAGTCCATTTCAATACAGGCTTTGTAGCCTATATAACCAATAGGATTCCTTGAGGTTTAATAATTTGTTCCTATTATTAACCCTTTTGGTATATGTTCCAGCGGTGTGACGGTGATGCAGAAGCATTTTTTGTACTTCAGCAGAAGATGACGGGACAGACTATGCTTAATCTGCCCACTCTTTGCATTGTAGCTGTGATTGTTCACCTGGACCCTCAATTTCTGGGTAGTTCGTCCTACGTATTGAAGCCCGCATTTGCAAGTCACTACATAATAAAATCCATTCTACATGTGAGTCTCTGTTTAATCTTCATTGTTTCCCCATTAGTATTAGATCCTCCTTTAGGATTAAGGTACCTTCACACTCAGCGACGCTGCAGCGATGCCGACAACGATGTCGATCACTGCAGCGTCGCTGTTTGGTCGCTGGAGAGTTGTCACACAGACAGCTCTCCAGCGACCAACGATGCCGGTAACCAGGGTAAACATCGGGTTACTAAGCGCAGGGCCGCGCTTAGTAACCCGATGTTTACCCTGGTTACCATCATAAAAGTAAAAAAACAAACACTACATACTTACCTTCCGCTGTCTGTCCCCGGCGTTGTGCTTTCCTGCACTGACTGTAAGCACAGCGGCCAGAAAGCAGAGCGGTGACGTCACCGCTGTGCTTTCTGGCTGGCCGGCGCTCACAGCCAGTGCAGAGAAGCACAGCGCCGGGGGACAGACACCGGAAGGTAAATATGTAGTGTTTGTTTTTTTACTTTTACGATGGTAACCAGGGTAAACATCGGGTTACTAAGTGCGGCCCTGCGCTTAGTAACCCGATGTTTACCCTGGTTACCAGTGAAGACATCGCTGAATCGGCGTCACACACGCTGATTCAGCGATGTCTGCAGGGAGTCCAGCGACGAAATAAAGTGCTGGACTTTCTGCAGCGACCAACGACATCACAGCAGGATCCTGATCGCTGCTGCGTGTCAAACTGAACGATATCGCTAGCCAGGATGCTGCAACGTCACGGATCGCTAGCGATATCGTTCAGTGTGACGGTACCTTTAGACTCCTTGCTCCATGGTCAATGATCTTACAACATTTACATTTGTTTGAAGAGCATCTGTATACTCCTGCATTTATCTTCCCTCCATTCACGTTAGTATCGTTTGCTATCATATTTTTTATTTTTGTAAACTCTTTTAATTTACTTCGAGCTACAATATTTTTCACTGTCGTCCCTCTCCTAAAAGTTATTCCCGATACACATGGAAGCATTTTCCCAAGAAATGCATCTTTTTAAAAAAATATATTTAAAAAAAAAATCATCTTATCAATACACTCCCTTTACTATAAGTTGTTATAAAATTAAACTTCCAAAGATTTCTCTTATTCTCCTCATTTTTTATTCTTTCTTTTCCTCTACTTTCATCTGTATTACAATCTTTTCCCTTCTTACTTGGGAGACAATCCTCCTGTTCTTTGTTCAAATTCTTTATGTACGCTGCCTCGATTAATTTTTCTGGATATTTCTTATCCCTGAACATTTTCTTCAGTATTGCTGGTTAGGTCATATAATCTTTGGTGTTTGGACAGCTTTTTCAAATCCTTAAAAACTGACTGAATGGTACACTAGTTTTCCACTTCTTATAATGCACACTTCTAAAGTCCACATAGCCATTCGTATCACAGCTTTTGAAGTGCGTTTTTGTTATAATTTTCTCCGCTTCATGCCCCAATTCCACGTCCAGGAACACAATTTTCTCCCTTCTGATGCATGACGTAAAGGAGATGCCCCAGTTATTGCTATTAAGTGAATCTATTAATTTACAGACTTCATCCTCCGTCCCAGCCCAGAAAATGATCAAATCATCTATATATCTATGGTAGAGTTATATTTTTTCTTTGTTTTCGGATGCATGCATCGATGAGGACGCAAAACACTCCATAAAAGATTTGAGAAAATTGGCGCAACCCCAGTCCCCATCGCTGTACCGAGGCGCGGTAAATAGAGTTTACCCTGGAACTCAAAGATGTTGTGTGTTAATATGAATCTCAACCCTTCCAGCAAAAATCTTTTTTGTTTCTCCCGCAATCCTGATAATAGTCATAAATAATGATCTACTGATCTGATGCCAAGTGTGTTATCAATGTTGGAGTACAATGAATTTACATCCAGTGTGATAAAGCTGTAATTCTCCTGCGTTTTTATATTCCTACATTCCTCAATCAGTTGCTCAGAGTCTTTCAGATATTAAGGAAGGGTAGTCACAATTTCTTGGAGAAATAAATCAATGTAATGCGATAATGAACTTGTTAAGGAATCATTTCCCAATATAATCTGGCGACCAGGGGTAGTAGAATAATTTTCATGCATCTTTTGAAGATGATAAAATGTGCCATTGATGGTGTATTGTTGGTCAAAATCTTCATCTCTTTTTTATTAATTATATTCTCTTTATGGGCTTTTTTATAAAACCATGATATTCCTTATTAAAATTGGCTGAAGGCTCATTTTTTAGAATTTCATAGTATCTAGTATCAGATAAGATGTTTTAGGCTTCCTTCAAGTAATCAGACCTATTCTGAATCACTACCCCTCCCCCCTTATCTGCCTTTCTTATCACAAGGATGTGATGTTTTTCAAGGAATTCAATGGTTTTTTTTCTTGTTTTGTGATATTCTCTTTGTAAAAAATTGTATGTTTTTTTTGTTTTTTGTTTTTATCCTTTTTTTCCTACCAAAAACTTTCTGTTTCTCATTAGAGCTAAGACTGTTTTTATTCATATTGTTCTGAAACAAGATGAAAAAATGTCTCCAGACAATGCCCCCTATGGTGGGTCGGAAAAAATGAAGAGACAGGCAGTACTTCTTTATGTAGGTAGTTGCTGGCACTTGTGGTCTCTGTTTCCAAACTATCTATATTTTTGTCCCCAAATGTCGAATTTGTTTGTACTGTGGCATTTCTTTCTTTAATTGTGAAATGCCTCAATAAGGTTAATTTTCTTGTTGGAATACTTTTTATTAATAATAATAAAATAAGTACAGTGATTATTGAGGAAATAAAAAGTATTCCAACAGTTAAATTTTTAATCTCTCTGATCACTTGTTATCATCCGCTGAAATGTGCATCCTAACAAAAGGGTTACATTTTTGTCCATCACAAAATACTAATGATTTTGAGTTATTTTTGGACTTAAATAGAAAATTAAAAAGTTTAATGTTCCTTTTTTAGTGATAACTATTTTGGGGTGAATTTTTTGGGGAATTTTTTTTTTAAAAGTTGTTTTTTTGTTTGCGTTTTAATGAGGTGAATTGATTCATGTAGAGATGATAATAGTATTTTTGATAAAGTATTAGAGTGAATTATATTTATAATTATATTTATATTTATTCTTTCAAATATTTTTATGTTTATTCGAAACAATGTAAGGCTAGGTTCACATTGCGTTAGGGCAATCCGTTTAGCGCATAGCGCTAGCGGATTGCGCTAACGCAATGTCTTTATAGGGGTCACATTTGTAGTTCCCGCTAGAGCAGATCCCCAATCTGCGCTAGCGAGGAACGGACCTCGGACGCACCTTGGACGCTGCTTGCGTCACAAAATAACGGCACATCGCTAGCGTGTGCTGAAAATGGCATACGCTAGCGATGCGCTACAGAGAAAAATCACATTGCTGTCAATGGGTGCGCTAACGGACATGTTGCACGGCGTTAATTGCGACAATTTCGCCGTGCAACGCAGTCCGTTAGCGTTAACCCATTAACGCAATGTGAACCTAACCTAACACAATGTATTTTAAAGCTCATTTTGGATAGAATACAAGTACTATACTGTTATATTAATTTATATATATAAGAAAAGAGAACCCGATTGACAGATTTCAGGTCCCGCCCTGCTAATCCCTTCTAGGAACCCTCATAAATAAGAAAGCCTTGAGGTTGTAACATCACTTTATAGTGCTTTTGTATGTTGTTTTCTTTTTTTGTTACCTGATGAAGACTGCACTGTAACAGCAGCCGAAACGTGTTGTGCTGTATTTTAACCCCTTTCTGACATCTGACGTACTATCCCGTCGAGGTGGTATGGGCCCGTATGACCACCGATGGGATAGTACGTCATCACCGATCAGCTGTGCTCACGGGGGGAGCGCGGCCGATCGGGGCTGGGTGTCAGCTGACTATCACAGCTGACATCCGGCACTATGTGCCAGCCGCACTCACGGACCGCTCCTGGCACATTAACCCCCGGAACACTGTGATCAAACATGAACGCAGCATTCTGGCGGCATAGGGAGGGGGTTCCCTGCGTGCTTCCCTGAGACCCTCAGAGCAACACGATGTGATCGCGTTGCTCCGAGGGTCTCCTACCTCCTCCTCCCTGCAGGCTCCGGATCTAAAATGGCCATGGGGGGCCTTCCAGATCCTGCAGGGAGGTGGCTTGCTGGCAAGCCTCCCTGCAGTGCCTGTCAGATCGCTGATCTGACCCAGTGCACTGCAAAGTGTCAGATAAGCGATCTGACACTATATAGTCATGGGGCAATGTAAACAAGTAAAAAAAAATATTTACAAGTGTAAAAAAAAAAATATATTGTTCCAATAAATACATTTCTTTGCATAAATAAAAAAAACAATAAAACTACACAAATTTAGTATCACCGCGTTGGTAACGACCCGACCTATAAAACTGTCCCACTAGTTAACCCCTTAAGTGATCACCATATAAAAGGCAAAAAACAACGCTTTACTATCATACCATCGAACAAAAAGTGGAATAACACGCAATCAAAAAGATGGATATAAATAAACATGGTACAGCTGAAAACGTCATCTTGTCGCACAAAAAAAGAGCCACCATACAGCATCATCAGCAAAAAAATTTAAAAAGTTATAGTCCTCAGAATAAAGCGATGCAAAAATAATTATTTTTTATATAAAATAGATTTTATCGTATAAAAGCGCCAAAACATAAAAAATGATATAAATGAGGTATCGCTGTAATCGAACTGACCCAAAGAATAAAACTGCTTTATCAATTTTATCAAACGTGGAACGGTATAAACGCCCCCCCAAAAGAAATTCACAAATTGCTGTTTTTTATTCATTCTGCCTCACAAAAATCGGAATAAAAAGCGATCAAAATTGTCATATTCCTGAAAATGGTACCAATAAAAACGTCAACTTGTCTCGCAAAAAACAAGACCTCACATGACTTTGTGGACTAAAATATGGAAAAATTATAGCTCTCAAAATGTGGAGACGCAAAAACTATTTATTGCAATAAAAAGTGTCTTTTAGTGTGTGTCAGCTGCCAATCATAAAAATCTGCTAGAAACCCTCTATAAAAGTAAATCAAACCCCCTTTCATCACCCCCTCAGTTAGGGAAATATAATAAAATTTAAAAAATGTATTTATTTCCATTTTCCCATTAGGGTTAGGGTTGGGGCTAAATTTAAGGTTAGGGTTGGAGCTAAAGTTAGGGTTAAGGCTACAGTTAGGGTTAAGGCTACAGTTAGGGTTGGGGCTACAGTTAGGGTTGGGGCTACAGTTAGGGTTAGGGTTGGGGCTACAGTTAGGGTTAGGGTTGGGGCAACAGTTAGGGTTATGGTTGGGGCTACAGTTAGGGTTTGGGTTGGGGCTACAGTTAGGGTTAGAGTTGGGGCTAAATTTAGGGTTGGGGCTAAAGTTAAGGTTAGGGCTACAGTAAGGGTTGGGGCTACAGTTAGGGTTGGGGCTAAAGTTAGTGTTAGGGTTGGGGCTAAAGTTAGGGTTGGGGCTAAAGTTAGGGTTTGTATTACATTTACAGTTGGGATTAGGGTTAGGGGTGTGTCAGGGTTAGGGGTGTGGTTAGGGTTATGGTTGGGATTAGGGTTAGGGGTATGTTGGAGTTAGGGGTGTGGTTTGGGTTGGGATTAGGGTTAGGGGTATGTTGGAGTTAGATGTGGTTGGGATTAGGGATAGGGGCATGTTCGGGGTGTGGTTAGGTTTATGGTTAGGTTTGGGATTAGGGTTAGTGGTGTGATTGGGTTAGGGTTTCAGTTAGAATTGGGGGGCTTACACTGTTTAGGCACTTCAGGGGCTCTCTAAATGCAACAACATGGCTTCTGATCTCATTTCCAGCCAATTCTGCATTGAAAAAGTAAAACAGTGCTCCTTCCCTTCCGAGCTCTTCCGCGTGCCAAAACAGGAGTTTACCTCAACATGTGGGGTATCAGCATACTCAGAACAAATTGGACAACCTCTTGAGGTGTCCAATTTCTCTGGTTAACCTTGGGAAAATAAAAATTTGAGGGGGCTAAAAAATAATTTTTGTGGGAAAAAAATATTTTTTATTTTCACAGCTCTGCGTTATAAACTGTAGTGAAACACTTGGGGGTTCAAAGTTCTCACAACACATTTAGATATGTTCCTTGGGGAGTCTAGTTTATAATATGGGGTCACTTGTGGTCGGTTTCTACTGTTTTGGTACATCAGGGGCTATGCAAACGCAATGTGACGCCTGCAGTCCATTCCATCTAAGCCTGCATTACAAACGGCGCTCCTTCCCAACTCTGCCATGCGCCAAAACAGTAGTTTTCTCCCACATATGGGGTATCACCGTACTCAGGACAAATTGCACAACAACTTTTGGGGTACAATTTCTCCTGTTACCCTTGGGAAAATACAAAACTGAGGGCTAAAAAATAATTTTCGTGGAAAAAAAAACATTTTTATTTTCATGGCTCTGCGTTATAAACTGTAGTGAAACACTTGTGGGTTCAAAGTGCTCACCACACATCTAGATAAGTTCCTTAGGGGGTTTACTTTCCAATATGAGGTCACTTGTGGGGGTTTCTACTGTTTTGGTACATCAGGGGTTCTGCAAACGCAATGTGACGCCTGCAGTCCATTCCATCTAAGTCTGCATTCCAAAAGGCGCTCCTTCCCTTCTGAGCTCATCCATGCGCCCAAACAGTAGTTTTCTCCCACATATGGGGTATCAGCGTACTTAGGACAAATTGGACAACAACTTTTGGGGTCCAAATTCCTCGTGTTACCCTTGGGAAAATACAAAACTGAGGGCTAAAAAATGATTTTTGTGAAAAAAAGCATTTTATTTTCATAGCTCTGCGTTATAAACTGTAGTGAAACACTTGGAGGTTCAAAGTGCTCACCACACATCTAGATAAGGTCCTTAGGGGGTCTACTTTCCAAAATGGTGTTACTTGTGGGAGGTTTCAATGTTTAGGCACATCAGGGGCTCTCCAAACGCGACATGACGTCCCATCTCAATTTTAGTCAATTTTGCATTGATAAGTCAAACGGCGCTCTTTCCCTTCCGAGCTCTGCCATGCACCCAAACAGTGGTTTACTCCCACATACAGGGTATCAGCGTACTCAGGACAAATTGCACAACAACTTTTGGGGTCCAATTTCTTCTGTTACCCTCGGGAAAATAAAAAATTGGGGGCAAAAAATTATTTTTGCGAGAAAATATGATTTTTTATTTTTGCGGCTCTACATTATAAACTTCTGTGAAGCACTTGGTGGGTCAAAGTGCTCACCTCACATCTAGATAAGTTCCTTAGGGGGTCTACTTTCCGAAATGGTGTCACTTGGGGGTTTCAATGTTTAGGCACATCAGGGGCTCTCCAAACGCGACATGGCGTCCCATCTCAATTCCAGTCAATTTTGCATTGAAAAGACAAAGAGCGCTCCTTCCCTTCTGAGCTTTTACATGCATCCAAACAGTGGTTTACCCACCATATGGGGTATCAGCGTACTCAGTACGAATTGCACAACAACTATTGGTATCACCTTTTTTCTGTTACCCTTGGGAAAATAAAAAATTGGTGGCGAAAAGATAATTTTTGTGAAAAAATATGATTTTTTATTTTTGACAGCTCTACATTATAACTTCTGTGAGGCACTTGGTGGGTCAAAGTACTCACCACACATCTAGATAAGTTCCTTATGGGGTCTACTTTCCAAAATGGTGTCACTTGTGGGGGGTTTCAATGTTTAGGCACATCAGGGGCTCTCATGGCGTCCTATTTCAATTCCAGTCAATTTTGCATTGAAAAGTCAATTGGCGCTCCTTCCCTTCTGAACTCTGCCATGCGCCCAAACAGTAGTTTATCCCCACATATGGGGTATCAGCATACTCAGAACAAATTGTACAACAACGTTTGGGGTCCAATTTCTCCTGTTACTCTTGGTAAAATAAAAAAAATCGGAGCTGAAGTAATTTTTTTGTGAAAAAAAGTTAAATGCTCATTTTTTATTAAACATTCCAAAAATTCCTGTGAAACACCTGAAGGATAAATAAACTTCTTGAATGTGGTTTTGAGCACCTTAAGGGGTGCAATTTTTAGAATGGTGTCACTCTTGGGTATTTTCTATCATATAGACCCCTCAAAGTGACTTCAAATGTGATGTAGTCCCTAAAAAAAATGGTGTTGTAAAAATGAGAAATTGCTGGTCAACTTTTAACCCTTATAACTCCCTAACAAAAAAAAATGTTGGCTCCAAAATTGTGCTTATGTTAAGTAGATATGTGGGAAATGTAACTTATTAAGTATTTTGTGTGACATAAATCTGTGATTTAAGGGCATAAAAATTCAAATTTGGAAAATTGTTAAATTTTCAAAATTTTCGCTTTTTTCACAAATTAATGCAGGTAATATCAAAGAAATGTTACCACTAACATGAAGTACAATATGTCTTGAGAAAACATTGTCAAAATCACTGGGATCAGTTGAAGCACTCCAGAGTTATAACCTCTTAAAGGGACAGTGGCCAGAATTGTAAAAATTGGCCCGGTCCACTCTCATCGGCAATATCATAGCTGCTGCTAAACTACTGATTCCGTTATACTGGAAGTCACCGAACGTACCCTCACATTCCCAGTTATTAGCGAAAATAGATCAACTATATCGCATGGCCGAACTAGTTGCTTCAGTTCACCACTCACGGGCAAAATTTATAGAACAGTGGCGTCCATGGACCCTATATAGAGCTAACCGATATATAGAATCTGAAAACTCAAATTGAGGACCATCCGAGATTGATGTGGAGTGTCCCCCCCCCCCTTTCCTTCCTAATCTATACCACCTTCTTCTCTTTTCACCCGCTAACCCCCCCTTTTCCTGTCATCGCTACTTTTCTATTGTTAGGTATTCTTTTAGGAATACTCCTTGTCTGCATCTAGGACAAGTTATAACCAATGTCTTAACTACAGACCATATGTTTTCTAACAAAATTTTTGAATTACGATAACATTGATCACTGAGGGGTTGCTGTCTGGAATGTAATTCCCCATCGTTATTATTAACCACTCTCAAGTCTTTATATACACGATTTATGATTAACCACCTGTCTGTATAGTATGACTCAAGGCCTTTGCCCTGTTATATCTTGTTACACTTTGTTATTGTACGTTTAAACCTGTTTAAATCAATAAAAAGAACATTGAAAAGAAAAGTAAAAATTGGCCCGGTCATTAACGTGCAAACCACCCTTGGGGGTAAAGGGGTTAAAAATATTTTTAAAATATTTTTTTCTTTTTTTTGAGAAAATAAATTAACTTTTAGTAATAGTTTTTCACTGGAAGTGTTAAAAAAATCCTAAGGTGATTCGCGCCACATTCGCTTGGAGCTTCTTTTTCCCTTAAAATTCACCACCTGTAGATCCGAAGCAAGATCAATACATAGTTCTCCAAAGTGAGCTGCACGCTTTATTGGATTATACAAGACACGGAAGACAGTTGCCTAAAGAATTGATTCCTTGACAATCTCACCGTGCATTTCTTACTGATTGAAGGTGAGCATAACCACAACTAAAAGATTTTTTTTTACTGTTGGTAAAAACGCATTATGCTCAGAGGAAGCGCCGCACTTGTCTTTTTTTCCTCTTTCCCTAAACTCGGGTATTTCTAAAGGCTCCTGATTGGCAGTGCAATACCATGTGATGTGATAACTGCAAAACATTATGAGGATGCTTGCACTGCTGCACTCGAGGTAATTTGAGCCTTCTCTGGCTGATGCAATCTTTGGCAATGTGCAAAATGGCGCCAGGCATTTTTAGGGGCGTTTTTTGTGAATCAAATTGCAATTTGTTTGAATTTTCTGAAACCTGCAATTTTCATGAATTTCGACCAGAAGTCCAACATTTTTCATACCCACAATAAATCATTCAATCAAGAAACTTATTCATAATGTATTTTCACATTTTTGAAAATGTACACACTCTATGAAATAGTATGACATTTACTAAAGGGATTCGCCAGTTTAGTAAAAAATCATTTCAGTATATGGATATCTCCTGAAACCAGGTGATTTTAGGGATTCCGTGACTGGTGCCCCTCTTCAGTCAACTGTTTTTTAAGAGCAAACACTGTGGAATACGTATTTTCTCTGCAAAGCTCATGCACACTAAATAAAGAATTGCACAGAGACCCTTGAAATCAATGTGCATCCATTTATTTTATTGAATACAGTTACAGAACTGCATGCTGGATTTTGATTAATAGACATGGATCGTAAACAGGGGACTACCCTCCATCAGCTTTAGCAACTTGTAGCAGGAATTTAACCCTTTCCCGACCTTTGACGCATACGCTGTGACATGAAAGTCGGTGCCATTCCGACCCATGACGCAGCATATGCGTCATGGAAAGATCGCGTCCCTGCAGGCCGGGTGAAAGGGTTAACTCCCATTTCATCCGATCTGCAGGGACAGGGGGAGTGGTAGTTTAGCCCAGGGGGGGTGGCTTCACCCCCTCGTGGCTACGATCGCTCTGATTGGCTGTTGAAAGTGAAACTGCCAATCAGAGCGATTTGTAATATTTCACCTAAAAAACTGGTGAAATATTACAATCCAGCCATGGCCGATGCTGCAATATCATCGGCCATGGCTGGAAACACTTATGTGAACCCACCCCACCCCTCCGATCGCCCCCCCAGCCCCCCGATCTGTGGTCCGCTCCCCTCCGTCCTGTGCTCCGCTCCCCCGTCCTCCTGTCCGCTTCCCCCGTGCACCAATCACACCCCCCGCGCTCCAATCAAACCCCCCCGCACTCCGATCCCCCCCCGCACACAGCGACCCCCCCGTGCTCCGATCCACCCCCCCGCACAGCGATCCCTCACCCCGTGCTCCAATCCTCCCCCGTGCTCCAATCCTCCCTCCCGTGTTCCGATCCACCCCCCCCCATGCTCCGATCCACCCCCCCGTGCTCCGACGCCCCCCCCGTGCCCTGATCTCCCCCCCCTTATACTTACCTAGCCGCCCGAGGTCCGTCCGTCTTCTTTCCTGGGCGCCGCCATCTTCCAAAATGGCGGGCGCATGTGCAGTGCGCCCGCCGAATCTGCCGGCCGGCAGATTCGTTCCAGAGTGAATTTTGATCACTGAGATATAACCTATCTCAGTGATCAAAATAAAAAAAATAGTAAATGACCCCCCCCTTTGTCACCCCCATAGATAGGGACAATAAAAAAAATAAAGAATTTTTTTTCTTTCACTAAGGTTGGGGTAAGAACTAGGGTTAGGGTTAGGGGTAGTGTTAGGGTTAGGGGTAGGGTTAGGGGTAGGGTTAGGGGTAGGGTTAGGGGTAGGATTAGGGCTAGGGTTAGGGTTAGGGGTAGGGTTAGGGTTAGGGGTACGGTTAGGGCTAGGGTTAGGGTTTCGGTATGTGCACATGTATTCTGGTCCTATGCGGATTTTTCCGCAGCGGATTTGAAAAATCCACAGTGCTAAACCGCTGCCGATTTATCGTGGATTTACCGCGGTTTTTCTGCGCATTTCACTGCGGTTTTACAACTGCGATTTTCTATTGGAGCAGTTGTAAAACCGCTGCGGAATCCGCAGAAAGAAGTGACATGCTGCGGAATGTAAACCGCTGCGTTTCCGTGCAGTTTTTCCGCAGCATGTGTACAGCGATTTTTGGTTCCCATAGGTTCACATTGAACTGTAAACTCATGGGAAACTGCTGCGGATCCGCAGCATTTTCTGCAGCGTGTGCACATACCTTTAGAATTGGGCTATGTGCACACGGTGCGGATTTGGCTGAGGATCCGCAGCAGTGTTCCATCAGGTTTACAGTACCATGATAACATATGGAAAACCAAATCCGCTGTGCCCATGGTGCAGAAAATACCGCGCGGGAACGCTGCGTTGTATTTTCCGCAGCATGCCAATTCTTTGTGCGGATTCCGCAGCGTTTTACACCTGTTCCTCAATAGGAATCCACAGGTGAAATCCGCACAAAAAACACTGGAAATCCACGGTAAATCCACAGGTAAAACGCAGTGCCTTTTACCCGCGGATTTTTCAAAAATGATGCTGAAAAATCTCATACGAATCCGCAACGTTGGCACATAGCCTTAGGGTTGGGTTGGAATTAGGGTTGTGGTTAGGGTTAGGGGTGTGTTGGGGTTAGGGTTGTGGTTAGGGGTGTGTTGGGGTTAGGGTTGTGATTAGGGTTACGGCTACAGTTGGGATAAGGGTTAGGGGTGTGTTGGAGGTAGAATTGAGGCACTTCAGGGGGTCTCCAAACGCAACATGGCGCCACCATTGATTCCAGCCAATCTTGTATTCAAAAATTCAAATGGTGCTCCCTCACTTCCGAACCCCGACGTGTGCCCAAACAGTGGTTTACCCCCACATATGGGGTATCAGTGTACTCAGGACAAACTGCGCAACAATTACTGGGGTCCAATTTCTCCTGTTACCCTTGAGAAAATAAAAAATTGCTTGCTAAAACATCATTTTTGAGGAAAGAAAAATGATTTTTTACGGCAAAATTCTGGGCTAAAAAATTATTTTTGAGGAAAGAAAACGTATTTATTATTTTCACGGCTCTGCAGTATAAACTTCTGTAAAGCACTTGGGGGTTGAAAGTGCTCACCACACATCTAGATAAGTTCTTTTGGGGGTCTAGTTTCCAAAATGGGGTCACTTGTGGGGGGTTTCTACTGTTTAGGCACACCAGGGGCTCTGCAAACGCAATGTGACGCCCGCAGACCATTCCATCAAAGTCTGCATTTCAAAAGTCACTACTTCCCTTCTGAGCCCCCACGTGTGCCCAAACAGTGGTTTACCCCCACACATGGGGTATCAGCGTACTCAGGAGAAACTGGACAACAACATTTGTGGTCCAATTTCTCCTGTAACCCTTGGGAAAATAAAAAATTCTGGGCTAAAAAATTATTTTTGAGGAAAGAAAACGTATTTATTATTTTCACTGCTCTGTGTTATGAACTTCTGTAAAGCACTTGGGGGTTCAAAGTGCTCACCTCACATCTAGATAAGTTCCTTTCGGGGTCTAGTTTCCAAAATGGGGTCACTTGTGGGGGTTTTCTACTGTTTAGCCACATCAGGGGCTCTGCAAACGCAACGTGACGCCCACAGAGCATTCCATCAAAGTCTGCATTTCAAAACATCACTACTTCACTTCCGAGCCCCAGCATGTGCCTAAACAGTGGTTTACCCCCACATATGGGGTATCAGCGTACTCAGGAGAAACTGGACAACAACTTTTGGGGTCAAATTTCTCCTGTTACCCTTGGGAAAATAAAAAATTGCGGGCTAAAATTCATTTTTGAGAAAATAATTTTTTTTTTTTATTTTCATGGCTCTGCGTTATAAACTTCTGTGAAGCACTTGAGGGTTCAAAGTGCTCACTACACATCTAGATTAGTTCCTTTGGGGTTCTAGTTTCCAAAATGGGGTAATTTGTGGGGGATCTCAAATGTTTAGGCACACAGGGGCTCTCCAAACGCGACATGGTGTCCGCTAATGATTGGAGATAATTTTCCATTTAAAAAGCCAAATGGCGTGCCTTCCCTTCTGAGCCCTGCCGTGCGCCCAAACAGTGGTTTACCCCCACATATGGGGTATCTGCATACTCAGGACAAACTGGACAACAACATTTGTGGTCCAATTTCTCCTATTACCATTGGCAAAATAGGAAATTCCAGGCTAAAAAATCATTTTTGAGAAAAGAAAAATTATTTTTTATTTTCATGGCTCTGCATTATAAACTTCTGTGAAGCACCTGGGGGTTTAAAGTACTCAGTATGCATCTAGATAAGTTCCTTGGGGGGTCTAGTTTCCAAAATGGGGTCACTTGTGGGGGAGCTCCATTGCATAGGCACACAGGGGCTCTCCAAATGCGACATGGTGTCCGCTAACAATTGGAGCTAATTTTCCATTCAAAAAGTTAAAAGGCGCGCCTTCCCTTCCGAGCCCTGCCGTGTGCCCAAACAGTGGTTTACCCCCACATATGAGGTATCGGCGTACTCGGGAGAAATTGCTCAACAAATTTTAGGATCCATTTTATCCTATTGCCCATGTGAAAATGAAAAAATTGAGGCGAAAATAAATTTTTTGTGAAAAAAAGTACTTTTTCATTTTTACGGATCAATTTGTGAAGCACCTGAGGGTTTAAAGTGCTCACTAGGCATCTAGATAAGTTCCTTGGGGGGTCCAGTTTCCAAAATGGGGTCACTTGTGGGGGAGCTCCAATGTTTAAGCACACAGGGTCTCTCCAAACGTGACATGGTGTCCGCTAACGATGGAGATAATTTTTCATTCAAAAAGTCAAATGGCGCTCCTTCCCTTCCGAGCCTTACCATGTGCCCAAACAGTGGTTTACCCCCACATGTGAAGTATCGGTGTACTCAGGAGAAATTGCCAAACAAATTTTAGGATCCATTTTATCCTGTTGTCCATGTGAAAATGAAAAAATTGAGGCTAAAAGAATTTGTTTGTGAAAAAAAAGTACTTTTTCATTTTTACGGATAAATTTGTGAAGCACCTGGGGGTTTAAAGGGCTTACTATGCATCTAGATAAGTTCCTTGGGGCGTCTAGTTTCCAAAATGGGGTCACTTGTGGGGGAGCTCCAATTTTTAGGCACACGGGGGCTCTCCAAATGTGACATGGTGTCCGCTAAAGAGTGCAGCCAATTTTTCATTCAAAAAGTCAAATGGCGCTCCTTCCCTTCCAAGCCCTGCCGTGCACCCAAACAGTGGTTTACCCCCACATATGAGGTATTCGCGTACTCAGGACAAATTGGACAACAACTTACGTGGTTCAGTTTCTCCTTTTACCATTGGGGAAATAAAAAAATTGTTGCTGAAAAATCATTTTTGTGACTAAAAAGTTAAATGTTCATTTTTTCCTTCCATGTTGCTTCTGCTGCTGTGAAGCACCTGAAGGGTTAATAAACTTCTTGAATGTGGTTTTGTGCACCTTGAGGGGTGCAGTTTTTAGAATGGTGTCACTTTTGGGTATTTTCAGCCATATAGACCCCTCAAACTGACTTCAAATGTGAGGTGGTCCCTAAAAAAAATGGTTTTGTAAATTTCGTTGTAAAAATGAGAAATCGCTGGTCAAATTTTAACCCTTATAACTTCCTAGCAAAAAAAAATTTTGTTTCCAAAATTGTGCTGATGTAAAGTAGACGTGTGGGAAATGTTATTTATTAACTATTTTGTGTCACATAACTCTCTGGTTTAACAGAATAAAAATTCAAAATGTGAAAATTGCGAAATTTTCAAAATTTTCGCCAAATTTCCATTTTTATCACAAATAAACACAGAATTTATTGACCTAAATTTACCACTAACATGAAGCCCAATATGTCACGAAAAAACAATCTCAGAACCGCTAGGATCCATTGAAGCGTTCCTGAGTTATTACCTCATGAAGGGACACTGGTCAGAATTGCAAAAAACGGCAAGGTCTTTAAGGTCAAAATAGGCTGGGTCATGAAGGGGTTAAAGGCAAGGAGTTTTTCATCAAATAAAATTTATGCATGTCCTCAAAATATGCTTAAAGGGAATCTGTCAGCAAGATTTCCTTTCACCCCCACCCTAAACTATTTATATGCACATATACCTCTTTCAAAAACAAGTCCAGTAATATCTCTTTAATTGAAATGCAAATGCGGCTGAAGTGCTATTTGTATATCTGAAGCCTTTGTCACTCCAGCTCTGACTGATGACCTTTTTGCCTGAAGTCACACTGCATAGAGACAGTCAGTTAAAGGGACTCTGTCAGCACAGAATGACTGTTCAAACCAAGTCCCGCCGCTCGGTGCTTCATGACAGAGCCATTCATTTACAGTGGTTTGAAAAAGTGTTTGCCCCTTCCTGATTTCCTATTCTGTGGCTTGTTTGTCACACTTAAATTTTGCACAAATAGACACAAAATCAAGTTTTTAAATGAAGATCTTTGTCATTAAGGGAAAAGGAAATCCAAACCTACAGGGACATGTGTGAAAAAGTGATTGCCCCTTAAACCTAATAACTGGTTGGAACACCCTTAGCAGCAATAACGTTTATCAAGTGTTTGTGATAACCGGCAATGAGTCTTTTACAGTGCTCTGGAGGAATTTTGGCCCACTCATATTAGCATAATTGTTGCAATTCAGCCACATTGGAGGGTTTCAGAGCATGAACTGCCTTTTTAAGGAAATGCCACAGCTTCTCAATAAGATTTAGGTCAGGACTTTGACTAGGCCACTCCAAACTTTCAATTTTGTTTTTTCTTAAAGGGAGGGTGCCGTGATTTTAGTTTTTGTATTAATAATTATTGATTATATAATCAATTATTTTTAATACAAAAGTAAATGTACTACTTTCATACTTTTTTATTTATTCACTTTTACTTTTACCACTGGAGGCCGCCATTTTCATTAGTGTGGGTGTAAGTGTCTGGGAACGACACTTGCACACCTCACTTACGGCAGCCATGGGCATAGGAGCTAACAGTCGGACTCCGACCGCATCTCTTTCATTGATGCCGCTTCTCCTGCCTCTCAGCTGTGACTTGGGCATGCCCACTGAGCTGCTACGTCACATCTGTGAGAGGAGATCGCGGCCATTTTGTTGTTTATTTTCCTCTGTCATCGCACACACACTGCTCAGTGCGTGCGATGGCAGGAGTTGCCAGGCAGAAGCTGCTGCTGGGAAGCGAGGGTCCAGGGTAAGTATCCGCAGCGAGGAGTGGTGATTGCAGCCTGTACTTAGTATTACAGTACAGGCTGCAATCACTGTTCACTGCCGACCTGTTCAGAGCACAGCAGGGAGATCGTCACACTGCTCTGCCCTGAACATGATTCAGCACTTCCTGGGAGAGGACTGAAGGTAAGTACAGAATTTTTATTTTCTTATGCATCTACTACTGCTACCAGCCCCTATATATCACCTACCACTGCTACCTGCCCCTATATACCACTGCTACCTGCCCCTATATACCACTGCTACCAGCCCCTATATACCACCTACCACTGCTACCTGCCCCTATATACCACTGCTATCTGCCTCTATATACCACCTACCACTGATACCAGACCCTAAATACCACCTACCACTGCTACCAGCCCCTATATACCACCTACCACTGCTACCAGCCTCTATATACCACCTACCACTGCTACCAGCCCCTATATACCACCTACCACTGCTAGCAGCCTCTATATACCACCTACCACTGCTACCTGCCCCTATATACCACTGCTACCTGCCCCTATATACCACCTACCACTGCTACCAGCCCCTATATACCGCCTACCACTGCTACCTGCCACTATATACCACTGCTACCGGCCTCTATATACCACCTACCACTACTACCAGCCTCTATATGCCACCTACCACTGCTACCTGCCCCTATATACCACCTACCACTGCTACCTGCCTCTATATACCACCTACCACTGCTACCTGCCCCTATATACCACTTACCACTGCTACCTGACCCTATATACCACCTACCACTGCTACCTGCCTCTATACCACCTACCACTGCTACCAGCCCCTATATACCACCTACCACTGCTACCTGCCCCTATATACCACTGCTACCTGCCCTCATATACCACTTACCAATGCTACCTGCCCCTATATACCACTTACCACTGCTACCTGACCCTATATACCACCTACCACTGCTACCTGCCTCTGTATACCATCTACCACTGCTGCCTGCCTCTATATACCATCTACCACTGCTGCCTGCCTCTATATACCACCTACCACTGCTGCCTGCCTCTATATACCACTGCTACCTGCCTCTGTATACCACCGCTACCTGCCTCTGTATACCACCGCTACCTGCCTCTGTATACCACCGCTACCTGCCTCTGTATACCACCGCTACCTGCCTCTGTATACCACCTACCACTGCTGCCTGCCTCTATATACCATCTACCACTGCTGCCTTCCTCTATATACCATATACCACTGCTACCTCCATCCTGTGTAGCTAATCTAGTCCTGTGTAGCTAATCTAGTCCTGTGTACAGTATCACACAAGATAGGATTAGATACACGGCTCAGCACAGTATCACACAGGACAGGATTAGATACACGCTCAGCACAGTATCACACAGGACAGGATTAGATACATGGCTCAGCACTGTATCACACAGGACAGGATTAGATACATGGCTCAGCAGTCGGTATCACACAGGACAGGATTAGATACATGGCTCAGCAGTCGGTATCACAGAGGACAGGATTAGATACACAGCTCAGCAGTCGGTATCACACAGGACAGGATTAGATACACGGCTCAGCAGTCAGTATCACACAGGACAGGATTAGATACACGGCTCAGCAGTCAGTATCTAATCCTCTCCTATGCACTCCTCTCCCCCCTGCGTGTCTTTCCCCATTGTGGTTTATTATTTTTGTTGTGGGAGATGAGGGAGTCGAGGATTATGCGTTCGGTATGGTTTAAAAAAGATTAATAAAGGACTTTATTCTGGCCGAGTCTTTATTTACAATACAACTATAGGATTAGTAATGGATGGGTGCCTTATAGACGCCTCTCCATTACTAAGCCGTTGGCTTGATGTCACCGGACAATATGAAGGTGACATTAACCCCACAAATATGAACCCCACTTGCTACCGCTACAGGGCAAGCAGAAATTGCCAGGCAAAGCACCAGAAAAGGTGCCTGTAAAAGACGGCTGAGAGCTGATGGTTTTAGCCTGGGGGGGACAATATGCATGGCCCCTTCCTAGGCTATTAATGTCAGCCCGCAGCTGTCTGCATAGTATTTGCTGGTTATTAATTATAGGGGGCCCAACGTCTTTTTCTGGGGGGTGTCCCCCATTTTAATTGCCAGTAAAGGCTAAGTATACAGTTGGGAGCGTGTGAGCACCCCCCCCCCAATAGACCAGTACACTGCTCTCCTGAAATACTCTGTGCTCCTGTCTCCCTGCTCCTTCCACCATACATCTGTGACATCCCTAGAGCAGCACAATACCATATGGATCACATATAATGGCGCTATACATATTTATCACATAGTACTCCATAAAGACCACACATTATGCCGAGATATAAAATATATATATATATATACATATATATATATATATATATATATATATATATATATATATACTGTATATATCACACATTATGCCGCCAAGTATTGTGTGATCTATGTGATGGTATTATATGTGATCTATATGGCAGTATTATGTTTGATCAGTGTTGTGGAATGATGTAAAAACTATATGATGGTGGTATATGAGAATTATATTGTGGGATTATGTGTGATCTATGTGGCAGTACTAGGTGAGAATTATATGGTGGTTTTATGTGTGATCTATATGACGGTATGTGTGAAAAGTATATGGCGGTATTATGTGAGATCTATGTGGCGGCATTATGGGTGATCTATATGGCGGTATTATGTGAGAAGCATATGGTGGTATGTGAGAACACTGGCGGTATTATGTGTGATCTATATGGAGGTATTATGTGAGAACTATATAACAGTATTATGTGTGATCTATATGGCGGTATTATCTTCAGAAAGGGGACACATTTTAGGGTGGTTCTGGCTGATCACCTGTACATGGGTCTGGGGTCATAGAGGGGCCAGCAGGACCTACATTAGGTGCAGTCAGGGAAGGGCTGGTGAGGCACCTGAAGAGAGGTGTCTCATTTTTATCGTTACTATATGGCTACATTTCCCTTCTGCTTCCCAGTGTAACCCTGTACTGCGCCTGTCGCCTCGCTTTCACACATCGCCAGGATGGGATCTGAGGAGGGGAATGGGGTCTTTGCATGCAATGTCTGGATCAGAACAGGCCATCAATCAGCAGAAATGTTTCCTGGATTTTTGTGGTGCAGACAAGCAGACGGTCCATCCATGTGTATAAAAGACAGCGCTCTATGTATAATGCCTGGCTGCTCCGCGCACTAAACATGGTGCCCCTCCATAGACCTGCACACTGCCCTCCTGAAATACTCTGTGCTGCTGTCACCCTGCTCCCTCCACCATATGTCTCCCAGAATCCTTGCTGCCTGCCATCCTCTGACTGTTTACTTGTTAGTATAACTTTGCAGTCACCAACAAAATGGCTTCTTGCTGTGTTCCTGAATCCTCTTTTATCCCTTAGCAAACACCCAGAAGGAGAGGAGTGACATCACACATGTCAGCAGACTCCGCCCATATTTACTGCGGTGCAGTAATGTGAGCTAGTTGTACACTAGGTTTTTGTCAAATTTCAGTAGCTGCTCCCCCTAGTGTTTAGAAGTGGAAATGCCAAACTTTTTTAACCCCTTAGCGACCGCCGATACGCCTTTTAACGGCGGCCGCTAAGGGTACTTAAACCACAGTGCCGTTAATTAACGGCGCTGTGGAAAAAGTGAATAGCGCCCCCTAGAGTCGGATTTTCTCCGGGGTCTTGGCTGCCGGGGGTAGCCGAGACCCCAGAGAACATGATTCGGGGGGTTTTGTACCGACCCCGCATTTGCGATCGCCGGTAATTAACCGTTTACCGGCGATCGCAAAAAAAAAACCCGCGATTTCTTTTTAATTTCTCTGTCCTACGATGTGATCGCACATCAGAGGACAGGGAAAAGGGGTCCCCGATTGCCCCCTGATACTCACCTGTCTCCCCCGGGGCTCCTCGTGGCTCCCGATGGGCGCCGCCATCTTCAAAATGGCGGGCGCATGCGCAGTGCGCCCGCCGGCCGGCCCCGGGAGAATCTTTGGGGTCTCGGCTACCGGGGTAGCCGAGACCCCAAAGAGCATGATCGGGGTCGGTTTTACCGACCCCTGTTTTGCGATCGCCGGTAATTAACTGTTTACCGGCGACCGCAAAAAAAAAAAATGCAAAGTGTAATTCTCTGTCCTCTGATGTGATCGCACATCAGAGGACAGAGAAATAGGGGGATTCGGGGACCCTATCATACTCACCGGAGTCCCTGGGTCCTCCTGCTGCTCCTCCTGGCCGCCGGGGAAAAAAAATGGTGGGCGCATGCGCAGTGCGCCCACCATCTGTCTTCATCTGCCGGCCGGCAGGAGAAGAGCAGTTGGGGCTAAAATTAGGGTTAGGGTTAGGGCTAGGGTTAGGGTTAGGGTTAGGGTTAGGGCTAGGGTTAGGGTTAGGGCTAGGGTTAGGGCTAGGGTTAGGGTTAGGGCTAGGGTTAGGGCTAGGGTTAGGGTTAGGGTTAGGGCTAGGGTTAGGGCTAGCGTTAGGGCTAGGGTTAGGGCTAGGGTTAGGGCTAGGGTTAGGGCTAGGGTTAGGGTTAGGGCTAGGGCTAGGGCTAGGGTTAGGGCTGGGGTTAGGGCTAGGGTTAGGGCTAGGGTTAGGGTTAAATTTAGGGTTAGGGTTGGCGCTAAATTTAGGGTTAGGCTTCTTTCACACTTATGTCGGTACGGGGCCGTCACAATGCATCGGCCCGACATACCGACGCACGTTGTGAAAATTGTGCACAACGTGGGAAGCGGATGTAGTTTTTTTAACGCATCCGCTGCCCAATCTATGTCCAGGGGAGGAGGGGGCGGAGTTACGGCCACGCATGCGCGGTCAGAAATGGCGGATGCGACGTACAAAAAACCGTTACATTGAACTTTTTTTGTGCTGTCGGTCCGCCAAAACACTGATCCAGTGCACGACGGACGCGACGTGTGGCCATCCGTCATGATCCGTCGGCAATACAAGTCTATGGGCAAAAAACGCATCCTGCGGGTACATTTGCAGGATCCGTTTCTTGTCCAAAACAACAGATTGCGACGGATGCCAAACGACACAAGTGTGAAAGTAGCCTTAGGGCTAGGGTTAGGGTTGGGGCTAAAGTTAGCGCTAGGGTTGGGGCTAAAGTTAAGGTTAGAGTTGGGATTAGGGTTAGGGTTTGGATTAGGGTTAGGGTTGGCATTAGGGTTACGTTTGGGATTAGGGTTAGGTTTGGGATTAGGGTTAAGGTTAGGGTTATGACTAGGGGTGTATTGGGATTAGGGTTAGGTTTGAGGTTAGGGTTGAGATTAGGATTAAGGGTGTGTTGGATTTAGGGTTTTGATTAGGGTTATGGTTAGGATTGACATTAGGGTTTTTTTGGGGTAAGGGTTGTGATTATTGTTAGGGTTAGTGATTAGGATTATGGATCGGGTTGGGATTAGGGTTAGGGGTGTGTTGGGGTTAGCGTTGGAGCTAGAATTGGGGGGTTTCCACTGTTTAGGTACATCAGGGGGTCTCCAAACAAGAGAGCCAATTTTGCATTCAAAAAGTCAAATGGAGCTCCCTCCCTTCTGAGCTCTGCCGTGCGCCCAAACAGTGGGTTACCCCCACATATGGGGCATCAGCGTACTCGGGATAAATTGGACAACAACTTCTGGGGTCCAATTTCTCCTGTTACCCTTGTGAAAATAAAAACTTGGGGGCTACAAAATCTTTTTTGTGGAAAAAAAATATTTTTTATTTTTATGACTCTGCATTATAAACTTCTGTGAAGCACTTGGGCATTCAAAGTTCTCACCACACATCTATATAAGTTCCTTGGGGGATCTAGTTTCCAAAACTGGGTCACTTGTGGGGGGTTACTACTGTTTAGGTACATCAGGGGCTCTGCAAACGCAACATAACGCCCACAGGCCATTCTATCTAAGTCTGCATTCAAAAACGGCGCTCCTTCCCTTCCGAGCTCTGCCGTGCGCCCAAACAGTGGTTTACCCCCATATCTTTTTTGCGGAAAAAAAAATATTTTTTATTTTCACGACTCTGCATTCTAAACTTCTGTGAAGCACTTGGGCATTCAAAGTTCTCACCACACATCTAGATAAGTTCCTTGGGGGGTCTATTTTCCAAAATGGGGTCACATGTGGGGGATTTCTATTTTTTAGGCACATCAGGGGCTCTCCAAACGCGACATGGCGTCCGATCTCAATTCCAGACAATTCTACATTGAAAAAGTAAAACGGCACTCCTTCTCTTCCAAGCTCTGCGATGCGCCCAAACAGTGGTTTGCCCCCACATATTGGGTATCAACGTACTCAGGAGAAATCGCACAACTTTTATGGTCTAATTTCTCCTGTTACCCTTGTGAAAATAAAAATTTGGGGGCAAAAAGATCATTTTTGTAGAAAAAAATGCGAGTTTTTTTTTTTCACGGCTCTACGTTATAAACGTCTGTTTAGCACATGGGGGTTCAAAGTGCTCACCACACATCTAGATAAGTTCCTTAAGGGGTCTAGTTGCCTAAATGGTATCACTTGTGGGGGGTTTCCACTGTTTAGGCACATCAGGGGCTCTCCAAACGCGACATGGCGTCCAATCTCAATTCCAGCCAATTTTACATTGAAAAAGGAAAACGGCACTCCTTCTCTTCCAAGCTCTGCGGTGCTCCCAAACAGTGGTTTACCCTCACATATTGGGCATCGACGTACTCAGGAGAAATCGCACAACAACTTTTGTGGTCTAATTTCTCCTGTTACCCTTGTGAAAATAAGAATTTGTGGGTGAAAAGATCATTTTTGTGTAAACAAAAGCTATTTTTTATTTTCACGGCTCTACGTTATAAACTTCCGTGAAGCACTTGGGGGTTCAAAGTGCTCACCACACATCTAGATAAGTTCCTTAAGGGGTCTAGTTTCCAAAATGGTGTCACTTGTGGGGAGTTTCCACTGTTTAGGTACATCAGGGGCTCTCTAAACGTGGCATGGCGTCCGATCTCAATTCCAGCCAATTCTGCATTGAAAAAGTCAAACGGCGCTCCTTCACTTCCAAGCTCTGTGGTGCGCCCAAACAGTGGTTTACCCCCACATATGGGGTATTGGCGTATTCATGAGAAATTGCATAACAAAATTTATGGTTACATTTCTGTTTTTACACATGTGAAAATAAAAAAAATGGTTCTGAATTAAGATGTTTGCAAAAAAAGTTAAATGTTCATTTTTTCCTTCCACATTGTTTCAGTTCCTGTGAAGCACGTAAAGGGTTAATAAACTTCTTGAATGTGGTTTTGAGAACCTTGAGGGGTGTAGTTTTTAGAATGGTGTCACACTTCATTATTTTCTATCATATAGACCCCTCAAAATGACTTCAAATGTGATGTGGTCCCTAAAAAAAATGGTGTTGTAAAAATGAGAAATTGCTGGTCAACTTTTAACCCTTATAACTCCCTAACAAAAAAAAATTTTGTTTCCAAAATTGTGCTGATGTAAAGTAGACATGTGGGAAATGTTATTTATTAACTATTTTTCGTGACATATCTCTCTGATTTAAGGGCATAAAAATACAAAGTTTGAAAATTTTCGACATATTTCCGTTTTTTTCATAAAAAATCGCAAGTAATATCGAAGAAATGTTACCACTAACATGAAGTACAATATGTCTCGAAAAACAGTCTCAGAATCAGCGGGATCCGTTAAAGCGTTCCAGAGTTATAACCTCATAAAGTGACAGTGGTCAGAATTGTAAAAATTGGCTCGGTCATTAAGTACCAAATTGGCTCTGTCACTAAGGGGTTAAATGATTTTTCATATTTTACTAAATTATAAACAAATGATAATATTTTTTAAGAAAATGTAAACATTAATTCTTTACATTTTTCAATTGCTGGAATTTTTTTTTTATAGCACCTTTCCTTTAAGCCATTCAGACGTGAACTTCCTGGTGTGCTTTTGATCAATGTCTTGCTGCATAACCCAAGTGCACTTCAGCTTGAGGTCATGAACAGATGGACATTCTCCTTCAGGATTTTTTAGTAGAATTCAGAATCCGTGGTTCCACTTACCACAGCAAGTCTTCCAGGTCCTGAAGCAGAAAAAGAGCCCCAGACCATCACACTAGCACCACCATATTTAACTGTTGGTATGATATTCCTTTTCTGAAATGCTGTGTTACTTCTACGCCAGATGTAATGGGACACGGACCTTCCAAAAAGTTAAACTATTGCCTTGTCAGTCCACAGAGTATTCTCCCAAAATTCTTGGGGATCATCAAGATGTTTTCAGGCAAAACTGTGATGAGCCTTTATGTTCTTATTGCTCAGCAGTGCTGTCCCCTCCGCATTGGGCATTCAATTGTATCATGGTGCCAATACAGTTAAAATCAGTGATGGAGGAGAGAGCCAGATGATGCTCCCTCTCCCATCACCCCCTCTGCCTCTGATGCAGCCGGCACACAATGACGTCACTTTATAGCAAGCAACAGAAGGGCTGCTGAGACGCACTTCATAAGCCAGAGCAGCCGGGGAACAGGGGAATGATTGTATTTATTTATTTTTTATAATACTGCAGGACTGTGGGGCTGCATTATACTGTGTATGCGTGTCTACATTATACTCTGTGGGGTGGCTGCATTATACTCTATGGGGAATGCATTATACTCTAAGATGGGAATGCAGTACAATCTAGAAGGGGGCTACATTACACTCTATGGGATGGCTGTTTTATACACTATGAGGAGGCTGCATTATACTCTATAAGGGGGCTGCATTATACTCTATGAGGGGGCTGCATTATACTGTATGAGGGGGTTACATTATACTTTATGAGGGGCTGCATTATACTCTGAGGGGGCTGCATTATACTCTATGGGGAGCTGTATTATACTAAATGAGGGGGCTGCATTATATTCTATGGGGGCTGCATTAAACTCTGTGAGGTGGCTCCATTTTACTCTATGAGGTTGCTGCATTATACTCTATGAGGGGCTGCATTATACTCTATGAGGGGGGTTGCAACTCTGTGAGGAAAGCGGCATTATTCCTTATGAGGGAGGCTGCATTATACTCTATCAAGAACTATGGGGAGTGCATTATACTATATGTACTTTATGGGACCTGCATTATACTGTATCGAGGACTATGGATAATGCTTTATACTATATGAAGGACTAAGGGGTGCATTATACTATGAGGAGTGCATTGTACTATATGGAGGACTATGTGGGTGCATTATACAATATGGAGGACTATGGGATGCATTATACTATATTGAGGACTATGGGGAGTGTATTATACTATAGGGAGGATATGTGGAGTGCATTATACTATAAGAAGTACCATGAGGAGTGTTTTCAACTATGGGAAGTACATTATACTATATGGAGGACGATGGGGAGTGTATTAAAGTATATGGAGGTATATGGGGCATATTATACTATATGGAGTACTATAAGGTGTGCATTATATAATATGGAGAACTATGGGGTGTATTGCACTATGTGGAGGACTATGGGATGTATTATACTAAACAAGCAATATGCTGCCTTATCATTGAGTGATTGCATTGTTTATGCTGGAACAAAAATCATTGTTCTCAGCAGCACATCACCCAGTGAAAACTTCATCTCTACTGCTGGTAACATGATACTGAAGGGGACAGATTGATCTACAAGTGATTTTGCTGTACCCATCATTGTTCCTCAGGTGGTGTAAATGGGCCTGGAAGTAAGCATCTAACAACTTCAGTATTGTTGATCACGCTCGTTTTACGGCCTGACCTCGCACAAGTAAATACAACCAAAATGTTTTTGTGTGATGATGCAATATGTTAGTATCATATGTTAGTCCTGATTCTGCTCTGAAGCATTACAATGAAACCCTGCAAAGTGCCCTGGATGAAGCTGCACCTCCTATACATAAAACAACTCAGCCCAGACGGCGACAACCGTGGCACACGCTGCAAACATGTTTCCTGCAGCGGTGCTCCAGGTGCGCCGAATGTCTGTGGAGAAAATCTAATCTACCCGAAGATTTCATCCATTATAAGTTCATGCTAAAAACTTACAACTCTGCCCTTCACCTCTCCAAACAAACCTATTTCAACACCCTCATCACCTTGCTGTCCAATAACCCTAAATGTCTCTTCGACACTTTCCAGTCCCTACTCAACCCAAGAGTGCAGGCCCCAACCACGGATCTCCACGCTGACGATCTGGCCAATTACTTCAAAGAAAAAATTGACCACATTCGACAGGAAATCATCTCCCAATCTCTTCATACCATGCACTGTTCTCCCTCCCCCACTGCATCTAGATCACTCTCTGACTTTGAACCAGTTACAGAAGGAGAAGTAATCAGGCTCCTTGCATCTTCTTGCCCAACCACTTGCACCAGTAACCCCATTCCATCACATCTCCTCCAGTCCCTTTCCCCGGCTGTCACCTCTCACCTAACAAAAATATTCAACCTTTCTCTCACTTTCTCACATCCGGTAGTTTTCCATCCTCATTTAAGCATGCCATCATACATTCATTACTTAAAAAAAATCCCTTCATCAAAACTGTGCCGCTAATTATAGACCTGTCTCTAATCTTCCCTTCATCTCTAAACTCCTCGAACGCCTGGTCCACTCCCGTCTTACCCGCTATCTCTCAGATAACTCTCTTCTCGACCCTCTTTAATCTGGTTTCTGCTCTTTACACTCTACTGAAACTGCCCTCACTAAAGTCTCCAATGACCTACTAACAGCTAAATCTAATGGTCACTACTCCATGCAAATTCTCTTGGATCTCTCCGCAGCATTTGACACTGTGGATCATCAGCTCCTCCTCACTATGCTCCGCTCCATCGGCTTCAAGGACACCATTCTCTCCTGGTTCTCCTCCTATCTCTCTGACCGATCCTTCACTGTATCTTTTGCAAGTTCCTCCTCCTCTCACCTTACTGTTGGGGTTCCTCAAGGATCAGTCCTAGGCCACCTCCTCTTCTCTTTTTATACTGCCCCTACTGGACAAACAATCAGTAGATTTGGTTTCCAGTACCATCTCTATGCTGACGACACCCAATTATACACTTCTTCTCCTGTTATCACACCGACCTTTTTAGAAAACACCAGTGATTGTCTTACCACTGTCTCTAACATCATGTCCTCCCATCTCAAACTGAACCTGTCAAAAACTGAACTCCTTGTGTTTTCTCCCTCTATTAACCTACCTTTACCATCTCCATGTGTGGTTCCACCATTACTTCAAAGCAACATGCCCGCTGCCTTGGGGTCATCCTTGATTCCGAGCTTTCATTCACCCCCCACATCCGATCACTGGCTCGCTCTTCTTATCTGCATCTCAAAAACATTTCTAGAATTCGCCCTTTTCTTACTTTCGACTCTGCAAAAACTCTTACTGTTTCACTTATTCATTCTCTTCTGGACTATTGTAACTCTCTACTAATCGGCCTCCCTCTTACCAAACTCTCCCCGCTCCAATCTGTCCTGAATGCTGCAGCCAGGATCATATTTCTCACCAACCGTTACACCGATGCCTCTACTTTGTGCCAGTCATTACCCTGGTTACCCATCCACTCAAGAATCCAGTACAAAACTACTACCCTCATCCAGAAAGCACTCCATGGCTCAGCACCACTCTACATCTCCTTTCTGGTCTCAGTCTACCACCCTACCCGTGCCCTTTGCTCCGCTAATGACCTCAGGTTAGCATCCTCAATAATCAGAACCTCCCACTCCCGTCTCCAAGACTTTACACGTGCTGCGCCGATTCTTTGGAATGCACTACCTAGGTTAATACAATTAATCCCCAATCCCCACAGTTTTAAGCCTGCCCTAAAAACTCATTTGTTCAGATTGGCCTACCGCCTCAACGCATTAACCTAACTATCCCTGTGTTACATATATTACATAGTTACATAGTTATTAAGGTTGAAGGAAGACTATAAGTCCATCTAGTTCAACCCATAGCCTAACCTAACATGCCCTAACATGTTGATCCAGAGGAAGGCAAAAAAAAACCATGTGGCAAGAGTAAGCTCCACATTGGGGAAAAAAATTCCTTCCCGACTCCACATACGGCAATCAGACTAGTTCCCTGGATCAATGTCCTATCAAGGAATCTAGTGTATATACCCTGTAACATTATACTTTTCCAGAAAGGTATCCAGTCCCCTATTAAATTTAAGTAATGAATCACTCATTACAACATCAAACGGCAGAGAGTTCCATAGTCTCACTGCTCTTACAGTAAAGAATCCACGTCTGTTACCCCTTAGTCTTCGTTTTTCCAAACTAAATAGCTCCAAGTGTAATAACCTATCTTGGTATTGCAGACCCCCCCAGTCCTCTAATGACCTTGGTCGCTCTTCTCTGCACCCGCTCTAGTTCAGCTATGTCTTTCTTATACACCGGAGATCAGAACTGTGCACAGTCTTCTAAGTGTGGTCGAACTAGTGACTTGTATAGAGGTAAAATTATGTTCTCCTCATGAGCATCTATGCCTCTTTTAATGCATCCCATTATTTTATTTTCCTTTGTAGCAGCTGCCTGACACTGGCCACTGAATATGAGTTTGTCATCCACCCATACACCCAGGTCTTTTTCATTGACGGTTTTGCCCAGAGTTTTAGAATTAAGCACATAATTATACATCTTATTACTTCTACCCAAGTGCATGACCTTACATTTATCCCCATTATCCTCCCCATTACATTTATCCTCATTTGCCATTTATCAGCCCAAGCTTCTAGTTTACGTAAATCATCCTGTAATATAAAATTGTCCTCCTCTGTATTGATTACCCTGCAGAGTTTAGTGTCATCTGCAAATATTGAAATTCTACTCTGAATGCCCCCTACAAGGTCATTAATAAATATGTTAAAAAGAAGAGGGCCCAATACTGACCCCTGTGGTACCCCACTGCTAACCGCTACCCAGTCCGAGTGTGCTCCATTAATAAACACCCTTTGTTTCCTATCCCTGAGCCAGCTCTCAACCCACTTTTATGTATCAACCTTTTGTGTGGCACCGTATCAAAAGCTTTTGAAAAGTCCATATACACTACATCCACTGGGTTCCCTTGGTCCAATCCGGAACTTACCTCTTCATAGAAAGTGATCAAATTAGTCTGACATGAACGGTCCCTAGTAAACCCGTGCTGATACTGGGTCATGAGGTTATTCCTCTTCAGATACTCCAGTATAGGATCCCTAAAAATGCCCTCCAGGATTTTACTCACAGTAGAGGTTAAGCTTACTGGCCTATAATTTCCGAGTTCAGTTTTTGTCCCCTTTTTGAATATTGGCACCACATTTGCTATACGCCAGACCTGTGGTACAGACCCTGTTATTATGGAGTCTTTAAAGATTAAAAATAATGGTCTATCAATGACTGTACTTAATTCCTGCAGTACTCGAGGGTGTATCCCATCCGGGCCCGGAGATTTGTCAATTTTAGTGATTTTTAGACGCCGCCGCACTTCCTGCTGGGTTAAGCAGGTGACATTTAATGGGGAATTTTTATCACTAGTCATTTTGTCTGCCATGGGATTTTCTTGTGTAAATACTGATGAAAAAAAGTCATTTAGCATATTGGCTTTTTCCTCATCCTCATCCACCATTTCACCCAGACTATTTTTAAGGGGGCCAACACTATCATTTTTTAGTTTCCTACTATTTATGTAGTTAAAAAATATTTTAGGATTATTTTTACTCTCTCTGGCAATGAGTCTCTCTGTCTCAATCTTTGCTGCCTTGATTTGCTTTTTACAGAATGTATTTAATTTTCTGTATTTATTTAATGCCTCATCACAACCTACTTCCTTTAATTCTCTAAATGCTTTCTTTTTGTCACTTATTGCGCCCCTTACAGCTCTATTTAGCCATATTGGTTTCCTCCTATTTCTAGTATGTTTATTCCCATACGGTATATACTGTGCACAGGTCCTATCCAGGATGCTAATAAATGTCTCCCATTTTCATTGTGTATTTTTGTGTCTCAGGATATCGTCCCAGTTAATTGTACCAAGATCCTCTCTCATCCGTTGGAAATTTGCCCTCCTGAAGTTTAGTGTCCTTGTAACCCCTCTATTACACATCTTTTTAAAGGATACATGAAAACTTATTATTTTGTGATCGCTATTACCCAAGTGACCCCCAACCCTTATATTTGATATGCGGTCTGGCCTGTTGGTTAATATTAGGTCTAGCAGTGCCCCCCTTCTTGTTGGGTCCTGAACCAGTTGTGAAAGGTAATTGTCTCTTACAGTTGTCAAAAACCGATTACCTTTGCTGGAACTGCAGGTTTCTGTTCCCCAATCTATTTCAGGGTAGTTGAAGTCCCCCAGCTTCATCTATTTGCTTTACGAGGATATTCTCCATTGCTTCCATTATTTTTGGAATTTTATAACAAACCCCTATCAGTAATTTATTATTTTTTCCCCCTCCCCTTATCTCCACCCATAGGGATTCTACATTTTCATTAAATTCACCTATATTATCACACAGGATGGGTTTTAAGGACGATTTTACATATAGACACACCCCACCCCCTCGCTTATCTGTACGGTCATTTCTGAACAGACTATAGCCCTGCAAGTTAACAGCCCAGTCATGGCTCTCATCCAGCCATGTCTGAGATATCCCCACCATGTCATAATTATGCTCCAACAACATTAGTTCTAATTCATCCATTTTGTTGGCGAGGCTTCTGGCATTAGTATACATACATTTTATGTATCGCTCTGCACCTCTATTCTTTCTTAAATTATTAACTGTTCTAACTCCACCCCCCATGCCACCGCCACCCCCAACTTCCTTATTTGTGCCCAGGTCTCTATCTGCACTATCTTCCCCTCCTATAAAATGAATACCCTCCCCCCCAATTCCTAATTTAAACACTCCTCCAACCTTCTAGCCATTTTCTCCCCCAACACAGCTGCACCCTCCCCATTGAGGTGCAGCCCGTCCCTAGCGTAGAGCCTGTAGCCAACTGAGAAGTCGGCCCAGTTCTGCAGGAACCCAAACCCCTCCTTCCTACACCAATTCTTGAGCCATTTATTAACCTCCCTAATCTCCCATTGCCTCTCTGGCGTGGCACGTGGTACAGGCAGTATTTGGGAAAATACCACGTTGGAGGTCCTTGCTTTCAGCTTGCAGCCTAATTCCCTGAAATCATCATTAAGGACCTTCCACCTACCTCTAACTTTGTCATTTGTGCCAATGTGCACCATGACCGCTGGTTCCTCACCAGCCCCTCCCAGTAATCTGTCCACCCGATCAGCGATGTGTCGGACTCGAGCGCCAGGAAGGCAGCACATCGTTCGCACACCGTTCGACGATCCCTGTCTTTGTGACAGATTGCCCTATCTGTTCCCCTAATAATTGAGTCGCTCACTACCAGCACCTGTCTGGCCTGCCCTGCTCTCCTATTTCCCTCCTTACTGGAGCAGTTACTCCTCCGGCTTTCAGAGGACATGCCTGGCTGCAGCAGTGCTACCCCTGTGCTGGCACCCCCCTCATCTGCCAACTTAGCAAACTTATTGGGGTGTTCCAGATCAGGACTGGCCTCCCTGGCACTCTTCCCTCTACCCCGCTTCCTAACTGTCACCCAGCTTGCTACTTCATCGTCCTGCAGCTCCATCCCACCATCCCCCCTCATCTGTCCCATTGAGCGTCTGCTCCGTGAGCAGAAGACTCCTCTCCATATTGTCTATGGATCTCAGTGTTGCCAGCTGCACATTTAGATTCAGAATCTGGTTTTCCAAGTGCACAACGTGCTCACATTTCGCACAGCAGTATGCACCCTCGATCGGCTGCTCAAGGACTGCATACATGTGGCAAGATGTGCACTGGATGGCATTAACAAGAGTGGAGCACATTTCCTAATGGGGATTGCACCAGACAGAAAAGTTAAATAAAAAAAGTAAAAAAAAAAATACAAAGTATTAATAAAAAAACAAAAACAAAAAAAACAAACAAACAAACAAACAAAAAAAAAAACAGAAAAAAACAAACAAACAAAAAAAAAAAACAGACAGCAATTCAGTACTTCCTCCCTTGGAAACTCCCTGACTCCAAAGTCACTGAATCACAAGTCACACTTACCGCCGTTCACACTTATGCTCAGATCACACTCGGCTCGCTCACACTCGCTCTGCTGAAGATTTATAGATTTTTTTTTCTCTCTAGTTCTAGTTCTAGTGTGGCCCATTAAAAAAACAAAAACATAATTAGGTTCCTCACATCATGTTCTTATACACTTTATGCAGTTAATAGCCCTCTGTTTCTGTACTGCTACATACTTAGGCAGTTAACTGGTTCATGCAGCTTTACATGAACACCCGAGCCTTACACTATGGCTGGTCCGAATAACTAAAGCAATAGTTACCATCCACCACTCGTGTCTCCCCTTTTTCCTCAGTTTGTAAGCTTGCGAGCAGGGCCCTCACTCCTCTTGGTATCTATTTTGAACTGTGATTTCTGTTATGCTGTAATGTCTATTGTCTGTACAAGTCCCCTTTATAATTTGTAAAGCGCTGCGGAATATGTTGGCGCTATATAAATAAAATTATTATGATTATTATTATTAGCACTTGGAACCCCACTTTAAACTTTTGCCCAGGGCCATACTTTGTTTAAAACCCGGCCTTGTCTAAATGGGCCACCCTAAGATGTACTTGGTTTGAACAGTCATTCTTTGCTGACAGATTCTCTTTAAGCAGACTAAGGCCTCTTTCACACATCTGTGTCTCTGGTACATGTGACACACGTACGGGAGACTCTGTGCAATGTCAGTGTATTTCCACAGACTGTGTGTCCTTGTGCCCCACACGTACACATGTCCGATGTCCTCTGTGTGACACACATCGGCATCGGCGAAGAAGCGCTACAATAAGCACTGTTCCCCAGTGGCAGGTGCTGAAGACGGCTCTCATCATTCTCCTCTGCTCTGTCGGCGATCGGCGCGAGCAGAGGAGAATGATGAGAGTTATATTAATGTCCGAGTGATGACAGCAGGTGGGGGCTTTTGGGACTCTTATTCCCATAATCCGACACCTGCTGCTGCCAAGAACAGTGATAGCAGGAGCGGATGATCAGGGTATTCCTCAGCCAGCCCCTGTGATATAACAAAATAAATGAATGAAAAACCCGTCATGGGTTCCCCCCTATTTTCTTTAGCCAACCAGACAACACTCACAGCTAGGGGCTGCAACCCTCAGCTGTCAGCTTCAGCAAGGTTGGTTCTCAAAAATGAGAGGTCCCCATGCTGTTTTTTTAATTATTTAAATGAATAATTAAAAAACGCCATGGAGTCCCCCCATTTTTGACAACCAGCCTTGCTAAAGCTCACAGCTGGGGCTGATATTCTCAGGCTAGTAAGGGGCCATTGAAATAGCTCCATTCAGCCTAAAAACAGCAGCCCGAAGCTGCTCAGAAAAGGCGCATCTATTAGATACGACTTTTCTGGTGCTTTGCCCAGCTCTTCTTACTTGCCCTGTAGCGGTGGCAAGTGGGGTTATTTGTGGGGTTGCTGTCACCTTTGTATTGTCAGGTGACATCAAGCCCACGGTTTAGTAATGGAGAGGTGTATCCATTACTAATCCTATAGTTATATGTTAAATAAAGACGCAAAACAAATAAAATACTTTAATTGAAAAAATGACACAAACTCCTTTAATATTCCCAATTAAACCATACTTACGACCTCGCCTAATTCCACCAAAGCCCTCGATCTCCTGTAATAAAAATAAGATGAAAAAACAACAATATACCATACCTGTCCGTTGTTCTGTCCCACGTCGTAATCCATGTCTGAGGGATAATTAGTCTTCAACCAGGACGGTGCCAAGATGCGACCGTCCTGGTTGAGAACCACTGGTGAATGAGCTGTTGAGAGCACAGCATCATTCACCAGCGGTGACATCATCGAGGCCGGGCTGAACTGCGGTGACCTAAGGACCATGGGAAAATGTCAGTGCCACTAAGACATCTAAGCCAGTATGCTCAACAATTTTCACATCTCCTATATATTACAATGTACACTGTGTTAACAATTATTTGTCAGTTTGTATTATTTTATGATTAATTTAATTATTGAACAATTGCAGCATATCAGTCAATCTAAAAGTTTAATAAACATGAAACTTGAATATTTAAGGAAATTAACCCCTTTCCGACATGGGGAATAACAATACGCCGATGTCGGACACCTTACTTATGATATGGGCTCCTGCGGCAAGCCCGCATCCTATCTGGCACATATCACCTGTTTTCAACAGCTAACATGTGCTGCTAACAGCTGTGGGAGGAATCACAAACCACCCAGAGCTGTTAACCCATTAAATGCCACTGTCAAACTCTGACAGCGGCATTTTACATGCGCTTCCGGCAAGCGCGCCAGAAATCTGTCGATCGGTGACCCCTATCACATGTACGTGGGTCATCGATGGGCTGGCATGACAACTAGAGGTCTCCTGCAGACCTCTATGGCTGTCACTGCTGGATTGCTATGAGCGCCGCCGGGTGGTCGGCACTCATAGCAAGTGAGTAATTCTGCTACATACAGGCGATCTGATCATCCCAGGATATAGCAGAGGTGATTGGGTTATGGCAGCTTTTAGTCTCCCATGGAGACTATTGAAGTATGCAAAAAGCAAAAATAAAGTTTCAAAAATATTTTAAAAAATAAAAGTTCCAATCACCTCCCTTTTGCCCCATTCAAAATAAAACAATAAAACAAAAATCAAACATATACACATTTGGCATCGCTGCATTCAGAATTGCCCAATCTATTAATTAAAAAAAGGATTAATCTGATAAGCAGCGTAATGAGAAAGAAAAGTCAAAATGCTTGAATTTTTTTTTTTGACGCCGTGACATTGCATTACAATGCAATAACGGGCGATTAAAAGATCATATCTGCACCAAAATGGTATCATTAAAAGCATCAGCTCGGTGTGCAAAAAATAAGCCCTCAGCCAACCCGAGATCACGAAAAAAGAAGATGCTACGTGTATCGGAAAATGGCGCAATTTTTGTTTCAACAAAGTTTGGAATTTTTTTTCCACCGCTTAGATAAAAAAGAACCTAGATATGTTTGGTGTCTATGAACTTGTAATGACCTGGAGAATCATAGTGGCAGGTCAGTCTTAGCATTTAGTGAACATAGTAAAAAAGCAAAACAAAAGTGTGAGATTGCACTTTTTGTGCAATTTCACCACACTTTGAATTTTTTTTCCTGTTTTCCAGTACAAGATATGTTAAAACCAATGGTGTTGTTCAAAAGTACAACTCGTCCCACAAAAAATAAGCCCTCATATGGCCATTTTGACCAAAAAATAAAAAGTTATGGCTCTGGGAAGAAGGGGAGCAAAAATCGAAAAAGCAAAAGCGAAAATACCTTCGGTCATGAAGGGGTGACTGTGAGGTTTGGTCTTTCTTAGCTTTTGTCTTTCTTATGTGTGCATAGTTATTGGCAACTAAATTAAGAATGTAATTTTTCCCATCTCAATTGTTAATTTTCAACTGTTAGGCTGCCGTCACACTAGCAGTATTTGGTCAGAATTTTACATCAGTATTTGTAAGCCAAAACCAGGAGTAGGTGATAAATGCAGAAGTGGTGCATATGTTTCTATTATACTTTTCCTCTAATTGTTCCACTCCTGGTTTTGGCTTACAAATACTGATGTAAAATACTGACCAAATACTGCTAGTGTGACGGCAGCCTTAAAGTGAGAACAGTGACTAAAATACTCAAAATGTACAAAAATAAATTTCTAACATTTAAAAAATGTATATCAGTTACTGTACTTTTCAAAAACAGTCAAATGCCTTTCATTCATGGAGTCTGTCAATCTCTTAATCTGTTGACAATCAACTCTTTTTTGGCAGTACCAACCACAGCCTCCAGACACTGTTCAGACAGGTGTACTGTTTTTCTTCACCGTAAATCTCTCATTTAAGATGGGGCATAAGTTCTCTCTCAATAGGGTTTAGGTCAGATGGGGGAAGGAGGTCATGTCATTATTTTTCACATTTAAAGGGACACTGTCACCTGAATTTGGAAGGAACAATTTTCAGCCATAGGGGCGGGGTTTTCAGGGGGTTTGATTCACCCTTTCCTTACCCACTGGCTGCATGCTGGCTGCAATATTGGATTGAAGTTCATTCTCTGTCCTCCGTAGTACATGCCTGCACAAATTGCCTTGTGCAGGCATGTAATACGGAGGACAGAGAATGAACTTCAATCCAATATTGCAGCCAGCATGCAGCCAGCGGGTAAGGAAAGGGTGAATCAAACACCCAAAAACCCCGCCTCCATGGCTGAAGATTGTTCCCTCCAAATTCAGGTGACAGAGTCCCTTTAAGGCTTTACTGGCTAGCCAAGCAGTGGAGTACTTTGATGTTTGCTATGGAGCATTGTCCTACATAAAAATCCTGGTTTTCTTGAAAGATACAGACTTTTCCCTGTCCAAGTGCTTCAAAAAAGTGTCTATTAAAAAGTGGAAGTAGGTTTGATAGTTGATTTTAAGTCCATTGACCGGAAAAAGTGCAAACAAGCCATCTTTACTAATACTTCACATAGAAGTTGCCAGGCACACGTGGTTTTGCGGACTCACTGTGCCACATGGCCAGGCTTATCTAGGAGGGGAATAGCTAAGCATCTACTGGGTGTTCACTTTAGCTCCTGATTGTATAGTCAGACTGCTGGTAGCCACCAGGTACCACTTCTAGGCAGTTCCCAATACTGTAGCTGCTGGCTCCAGGGGTCAGGTACGTAGATTCGCATAGGATTAGGGCTTAGCTCAGACTACTAAGTTCTGGATCCTCTATAGAATGGTTGCTGACAGAGTCTCATACAGGGCTGATTCGGAGACTGGTCCGGATATATGGGGTACTCGTAGGCACACGTTCAGAAAAACAGGTCTCATGAACTGATTCAGGGACTGGCTGCACACAGACTTGGGGATGAGGTTCAGGCACAGGCTGCACTAGGACCAGAGATTTTGGGTTCAGGATTGGCCGCACAGGACTATGTGAATACGTTACCCTTTGTAGAGCAACAGGAAGACAGAGAGCATGCAGGGGACCATGGGGCAGTAAGTATGCCAGTCCCTGCATGGAGGGAGAATGGGATCCATGCAGGGGAGCCAACAAAGAGCATTACAGAAGTACCCCACCTCCTCCTTGCTGGCGTCTGAGTTAAAGTGGAGGTAAGAGCCTGCTATTGATCCAGCTATGGGCCTATCCATCTGGTCCATCAAGAGTCACTCTCATCTCATCAGTTTACAAAACCTTTCAAAAACCTGTCTTCAGATATATCTTGGCCCAGTGTTGACGTTTTTACTTCTGTGTCTTGTTCAGTGATTGCCGTGTTTCAGCTTTCCTTACGTTGGCCATGTCTCTGATCATTGAACACCTCATACTTCTGTGCACTCCAGGGAGGTTGAAGTTGTGGAATATGACAGCACTGGAGGATAATGTGTTCCTGGTCACTTCACCTTTGTTTCCTCTCAGATCTTTGGCAGTGAGTGTGCAACTTTTTCCTTTCTTTTTTGTTGTTGACTATTTGCAACAAAATGTTTGATGGTTCTGTGATCACGCCCCAGTATCTTAGCAATTTCAAGAGTGTTACATGCCTCTGTAAGACTTGCAACAATTTGTTACTTTTCAGAGTCAGTAAAATCTATTTTTGGCCAATTTGAGGAAAACAAGCTGCTTAATAATTCTGCACATCTTGTTAAAGGGTGTTGAATCCTTCCAACATTACACAAAAGCACAGAAGAAGAATGGCATCGAAAGGAGGGAAGCGCTGAACCAAGACCAGTGACGCCCATCGGAGCGGACAGACCCATAGGTGATTATAATGAAAGGCGTTTTTCTTTTGCTGCAGGCCAGATTGGGGAAATACAGTATATACAAGATATAAGTATGCTGTATGTGAGGACTGAAAGGTGTTGGCTGTATCACATATGGGGCAAACCTGGTGACAGGTTACCTTTAAACAGAAGCTTTGTAAGATTTTTTTGGTGTGTGAAATATAGCATTATACGTACTTACCAATGAAATGAAATCCATTAAAAATTGACTGCATGCGTGACTTTATTACTGTAAACTCACTTTAGAAATTAGTGATTTTCCAATGTGAATTGACTCTAGACTGAATGTACTGTCAAGTTCACAAATTCAGTTTGGACAATTTATCAAGCAAGTTGTAGTTGCAAGATGGTCACCGAAGAAGGGAGGGCAGATATGCATCATCGAGGTTGATTGCTTCAGTGATGTAAGCCCTGGAAAGCAGGCTCCGGCACGTATAGTACTGAGAGAGTTAATAGGGCGTATCAGAGTCAGGTTTATGAGCTGTTAAAAAGATGGGTGGGACTGGCTGCTCACATATCCCACCCCGGGGGCTTAGTATGGCAGATGAAATGGAGACCAGGTGTCTGTGACTGGAGGTGTGGAGATCTACAGTGTGTTTGTTAAAGGACACTAACCTGAGATGGCGAACCTGCACTAATGTATGCACTATTTACTTTTTGTTTGCTTTTTCCACTCTGTACCGTAAAAGGCTGTCTTTTTATTTTGTTTATGCTTAGCAGTTTATGAAGTTTAATAAACCAGCCTGGACATTTTGATGAAACCGCTTCCTATGCCAATCTCCATGGCAGCTTTGTGAGTAGAAGCGCTACAACACATATAAGGACAGATGAGCTGCTCAACAGTCAAATGACGAATCAGTTATTGTGAGGATGATAAATGAGATTAAGTCTAGAACGTTGCTTAGAATGGAAGATGCTGACACTTGCTAATTTAAACCTGCCTGCAGTTGAATACCCACACCAGGACCCTGGGGACCATGCATTATATACATAAGCTGTATGCAGAGCTACATGTTCTTAAAGAAACAGACTTTTTTTGTGTACTTTTTACCATGAAACACAATTATCCCTTATAAAATATTTATAGCAGGGAGTGAACATAACGTACTTGTATGTAGAAAGCCTGACCACTGTGACTACAAGAACTAAGAGGAAACAGTTGTGCCAATTTGTTTCATATCAACTCTGATTTGCCTTTTTTATACAGACCACACATAGTCAGATTGTCATAGTCACCGGCTAACCATCAATAGAATCAATATACAGATCTGCATTGTACATTACAGGAAGAGATATTTTATACTTGTTCTCTGCACCGGCCGAATGATCAGGGTCCTGATAGGAGGATCCCAATCATTAACTCGGATTTCCCAAATATAGGGCATTTCAAGATGAGAATTTAAAATGAGACCCTTATTTAATGTTTTTTGCTGCATCGCAGTACCTAGCATGTATTATTATTGCAGTATTGTTATTTATTGCATTCACTTTTCCTAGTTTTTGGTTTCATTCTCATTGAGCCCTCACTGTTTCCCGACATATCGTTGATACTTTACCACATGTATAGTAACTCACTGAAGCTAAATGATTGAAATACTTAGATTTGCTGTAAACCCAACAAGACCTGCCAGCAACCTGGTCTCCCTCAGGTAATCAGTAATGGGATTTTCTATGACATAGACAGAGGGTCACAAGGGGTGAGCATTATTTTATCCATGTCAGAAGAATGTCACATTCTGTTTAGTAGTATTGCTTGCTATGCAATAAAAATTGATGATGGAATGGTCCTAAAATAAAACCTTTACATTTATGTTAGAGGTCATTTTAATGAGTAAGAATGTTATTTTAATCCTGTCATTCATTGACATTAGATGCTTCAAGGTTGTAAATGATCAAAGCAAAGCAAAGTGATCTATCTGTAGTAATGGGATTGATGGCTTCTACAACTGTCAGAAATAAAATCAGCAATGGTTTTCAAATAAAAAAAAATCAAAAAACAATTCCCAGTGACATATATATATATATATATATATATATATATATATCGATTCAAAAGTACAATGCTTATTAAATGGTACACCTAAAATATTCCTCAGGATAGGGAATAACTTACTGATAGTTGGTGATCACTGGGACCACCTACTATTTCACAATAGGGATCTGCAGCCCATGCCTGGCCATGCAGAGACTCATCTTGAATGGGGTGAAGGTGCGCATGCGCGACCTTTGCTTCATTTATTGTCTATGGGACTGCTGGAAGCAGTTATACTCCACTTTCTGCCGCAGTTCTATAGTCAATGAATGGTGCAAAGGTTAAGCACCTCAGCTTCATTCAAGACAGAGCTCTGCAGGACGCAGTTCCTGATTTCCAGATCCCAGATCTAGGAATTGAGGGTGTCCTAGTGGTTAGATCCCCAGTGATAAGTAAAATATCCCTTATCTACTGGATAGGGGATATCTTAATATTTGAGAATAATGTAATGTGGCTTACTGGATAATGGCTCCAAAGTCACTTGGAGGGTTTTGTTCTTGAATTCTGCCTTCTGCACTCCAGTGTAAAACACAACATGTCCTGTTAGAAAGGCTGACACTGTATAAAGATTAGAACTTTGGTTCTTGAAAGTTAAAGTGACTTTGAAGTCACTGCCAAATATTGCATTATCCTCTTGAAATTCCATTGTAGTGTCAAAGCCAGATCGAAATTGTTCCTCCTCTTGAAATTCTTTTTTGACACCATACATGAGTGCGGCCTCAAGTGCCAATCTCTCTTCTTCAGTACCTGTTAAAGTAGAAAAGAGCAATCAAAATTAAAGGTAGTAAAAATACAGCAAAATCTCATTCCATTACATCATGCAAATTTTGCTCTGCTACATCTGTGCATTTGAAATATCTTTTACCTAAAGGGGGACTATGGGCTACTTAGCAAAAACACTTTACAGAAGCTCTTCATTATCTCGGGGGACAGCTGCTAGAACAAAATTAAGAAATCAGTTTGAAGTGTGTTCCTTGTCGTCTACGCCAAAGGCAAAATCTACTTATTGTGCTTGCAAATTATTTGATTAGCCCTCATAGATGTACAACTTTCTATAGTACTAATGCTTTAATATTACATTTTTTTTTCACAAAGAAAACTTTTGAATAAAAGACTTATGATAAAAATCTTGAAAATTCAGTATTTCCTGAATATTCAATGTTTCTTTAAGTAGGCGAGAATAGAGCTGGTCATGCAGCGGTTTGGTCAATCGGTGGTTACTGCAAGTTATAGGCTTGTCGGAAGAGGTGGGTCTTCAGGCTCTTTTTGAAGGTTTCGATGGTAGGTGAGAGTCTGATATGTTGTAGTAGAGAGTTCCAGAGTAGGGGTGATACGCGAGAGAAATCTTGTATGTGATTGTGGGAAGAGGAGATAAGAGGGGAATAGAGAAGGAGATCTTGTGAGGATCAGAGGTTGCGTGCAGGAAAGTACCGGGAGATGAGGTCACAGATGTATGGAGGAGACAGGTTGTGGATGGCTTTGTATCATGCCCTCAGCTGCAGGTTCGGTCTCTGCTGTGAAGGGAGACCGGCACCTTTCACACAGCTCCACTGGTACTACTCACCCTGGCCGTGGCTCCAGACGATCAGCGGCTCCTTTCTCTGCTAAGAACCTGCATCCTCTTGGCAGGTCTCCTGGAAATGCTCTTAGGAGGCGCGCCCCGCTTCCTGCACATACTTAAAACAGCAGAACACCTGTTCTCTATTAAGGCTCTCTGTGCTATGATGCTCTGTGCATAAAAGGCATCCTCCCATTATGGGAGGTGCCTGGACAATGTGTTCATTCTATTGTTTATGGCCCTCTGCTCAGTCCACACTCTGCTGTGCTCTGCTCTGCAAAGTGTAGTTTACTTTTGTTTTTCTAATCCCTCTGTCTCCTCAGTATCCTCCGCTGGCAGTTCCCTATTCTGGATCCTTCTGGACTCCCCGGTTTCCACTCCAGGCTGACTGAGCTGCTCCTCGCAGAACTATCCTGATATTGCTGCCGGCTGGATCAGCCTTTCCGAAACTACACAGAGCTTCCAGGATCCTCTTCACTGATAGAGCTTGAATTCCACCGTCTTGTTTATATGGTCTGTACGGGTCGTCCCTCTGGTCCGGGTACTGCGGCATTTAGGCCATCTGGTGTTGTGACGGGGGAATCCCTGTATAGGGGTACACCTTGCCCGGTGCTCCACTACGTGGTTCAGTGTTGTGGTCCAGAGGGTTCTTCTCTCAGGCACCTCTTTCTGTTTGTTTAAAACTTCATTTAATTAAATACCTTTGCATTTTGAAGCCATTCTCCTGTCTCTTGTGTACCGGGTATACAGCTGCCACTGCTCCATCAGTGGTCTAGTGAGTCCACTATATTTCCCCATGCCCTGTTGGCGTAAGGGTACCGTCACACAGTGGCATTTTGATCGCTACGACGGCACAATCCGTGACGCTCCAGCATCGTAACAATATCGCTCCAGCGTCGTAGACTGCTGTCACACTTTGCAATGTACGACGCTGGAGCGATAATTTCATGACGTATGTGCGATGTAGAAGCCGTTGGTTACTATGCGCACATCGTTTACAATATCGTGCACACCTTTGTTACACCATGCGATCATGCCGCCACAGCGGGACATTAGACGACGAAAGAAAGTTTCAAACGATCTGCTACGACGTACGATTCTCAGCGGGGTCCCTGATCGCAGGAGCGTGTCAGACACAGCGAGATCGTAAGTATATCGCTGGAACGTCACGAATCGTGCCGTCGTAGCGATCAAAATGCCACTGTGTGACGGTACCCTAACACTTTGTATGTCATGGTTAGGGTTTTGTAGTGGAGTCTCTGGGCAATGGGGAGCCAGTGAAGGGATTGACAGAGGGGAGAAGCTGGGGAATAGCGGGGGGACAGGTGGATTAGTCGGGCAGCAGAGTTTAGAATAGATTGGAGGGGTGCAAGAGTGTTCAAGGGGAGGCTACAGAGCAGGAGGTTGCAGTAGTCAAGGCGAGAGATGATGAGGGCATGGACTAGGGTTTTTGCAGATTCTTGGTTGAGGAATGAACGGATTCGTGAAATATTTTTGAGTTGAAGTCAGCAGGAAGTGGAAAGGGCTTGGATATGTGGTTTGACGGAGAGATCAGCGTCAAGGATTACCCCGAGGCAGCGAGCTTGTGGAACTGGGGAGCGTGGGCAGCCATTTACTGTAATGGATAGGTTCGTTGGGGGGGTCACGTGAGATGGGGGAAAGATGATGAATTCTGTTTTGTCAATGTTAAGTTTCAGAAATCTAGCGGAGAAGAAGGATGAAATAGTTTACAGACATTGAGGGATTCTGGTTAGTAGGGAGGTGATATCGGGTATATATTGCTACATACTGTATAATGAACCCTATATTATGCTCCATACAGAATAATGAGTCCCATTCATTGCTCCATACAGAATAATGGACCCGATGTAATGCTCCATACAGTATAATGAGCCGCATATATTGCTCCATGTAGAATAATGAGTCCCCTATATTGCTCCATACAGTATTATAGGTACCACATAGTGCTCCATACAGAATAATGAACCCATATATTACTCCATACATTATAATGAGCCCCTATATTGCCCCATACAGTTTAATGAACCCCATATATTGCTCCATTCAGAATAATGAGCCCCATATATGGGCCCAAGCAGAATATAACTGGCCCCATATATTGATCCATACAGTATAATGAGCCACATATCTTGCTTCACACAGTATAATGGGCACCATGTAATGCTACAAACAGTATTATGAGCCCCATATATTGCTCCATACAGTATAATGGGCCCAATATAATGCTCCATATATAACGGACCTCATATATGATGCTCCTGTGTATGATGGGCCCTCTATAATGCTGCATATATAGCGGGACTCAAATATGATGCTCCAGTGTATGATAGGCCCCATATAATGCTCAAGATATAATAGAACTCATGTAATGGTACCCATATATTGCTCTAAACGTAAAAAATGTTCTTCTCCTTTCTCCTCAACGCTGGCATCTTCCGGCTCTCTGCACTGTGACTGTTCAGGCAGAGGGCACACACTAATCATGGCATTGTGCCCTCTGAAACATCACAGTCAGGAGATGCGGAAGATGCCACAGAACAGGGAGATGTAAGTTTTGCTACTGTCAGGGCCCTGAGCAAGTGGGCCAGGGGGCCTTGAACAAGCAGGCTGGGGGCCCAATTGTGGGCACTGACACTAACACAGGCTCCGGGTCTCCATAGCGCACCAGTGTTGCCGATGGTGAGTGGCCCCCCTGCCTGCTCGGGGCCCTGACACTTGCCCGGGTGCACTGTGTGCTAACGCTGGCCCTGACGCCCATCAAATGCTGTCAATCAGTGGTGGGGGTGGGGTTATGGATATGGAGAGCTGAATGGAAGCAGGTTTACTAATCCTCTAGTGATAATCTCCTGCTGATAAAACAGTAATTGTATCAAAACTTCAGATAGTAGGCCAATAAGTGACAAATTGATCCAATCAGGGTCTCTTTCTCTACATTATGCTGATCTCAGATTATGTGGCAAAAACCTGGTGAAAGATTCTGTTTAACGGATTATAAAAGCAATTAGTAAAAATTAATAAAATATTTAGGGGTATTCCAAAATGCCCCCTAATGATACTCTTCCAGCAGGATGCACATATACATCAATGTGGATGGTGAAATCCATCTTGTTGAATGCCTGTTTCTGTAACGTAGCTCCTTTCTTTCTCTAAGCAGACACAAAGGCGATTTTACACACTACATGACTTAGTGTTTATGAGGGCCCGGGATTGTGTGTGACACTTTCTGCTTTCCTGTTGGATGTCATTGCTCCAGTCTCTTGTTAAGCGCTTGGTTTTCATTCTACAACCTTTCCTCACATCCATCCTCTTGGGATTCAGTAACTAAGCAACCGCACAGTACTCACACTACAAATCTCCCAGGGATTGCATGGCAAATAGCCCTCCCATTAAATATTGAAAAACCTTAATGGTGATCACTGACATGCTTTCTTTCACTAGACTTTTTTCCAATTTCCTTTCCTTTTGACTTTCAGTCCAAAACTGCAATAAATGCTAAAATATTTACTGTACCATTCATTAACATGTTCTTTCACACACACACTGGCCACATCTCAATGATTCCGGCAGCGTTTCTTCTGAATTCATTTTAGTAAGAAAAGTGCATATGTTTTGTCACATGAGTTGCATTTTGGGCTTTTGAGAGAAGCAGTTTTTCATCTAAAAGGTCGGATGAATAACAAAAGCCGCTGTACAGAGACAACAGAAAGCCACACAAAGGAAATGCTTTATCAGCAGTAAGTGGCTTTGTGCGCCCTGACAATGGCTTTGGTTAAAACAGTACATGCAATTAATGTATTCATTAAAATATTAGAATAATTAATGACATTGATTATCAGTTAATGATTGCTTTGAAATATATTACTCTGATAGTGGAAAGTATACATTATTGATGTGTAGCCAATATATTGGAAGCTCTGGGCAGGAAGCCCACCGCCCTTAGGGACCAGTAGTGGTCTTCCACTGAATTATTAAACATTGGTTTCTGTGCATCTGGCATATGTCCAAGTCTATCATTCACTTAAGTTTGGATAAGATATTTTACACAGTACTATGCTAAAGAAACCTGTAGACATGGTTGCAATGTTTTTGGTATGCAGGCTCTCATTGTAATTACCAGATAATTAATTTGATTTGACCCATGTCTTACATCCTTCCACGTTGCGAAAGAAAACATTTTCTCATATAAAGAGATGGATCATTATCTATGAGGCAGTAGACAAGCGGCTTCCAACCATAGTTCCTTGTAGTCTGGTTCCATAGGGTTCACCAAGAATCAGAAGAGCCGCAGACATGCGGTAGTTATAAGGCTAAGTGCACACTTTGCAGAATTGCCGCGGAAATTTCCGCGGCAATTCCGCAACTCCTGCCACGGGTATATCGCATGCGGAATTGGCATGCGTATTCCCGCTAAACACTAGCGTTTTGCAAGCGTAATTAGCTTGCAGAATGCTAGCGTTTTCCAAGCGATCTGTAGCATCGCTTGGAAAACTGATTGACAGGTTGGTCACACTTGTCAAACATAGTGTTTGACAAGCGTGACCAACTTTTTACTATTGATGCTGCCTATGCAGCATCAATAATAAAAAGATCTAATGTTAAAAATAAGAAAAACATTAAAAAAATGGTTATTCTCACCTTCCGACGGCCCCCGATCTCCTCAGCGGTGCAAAGGACCCTGGATCATGTGCGGATGGTACCCAGGATGGAGGAGAGGAGACTCTCCTCCACGGACTGGGCACCATATCACTGTTAAAAAAAAAGAATTAAAATAAAAAATATTGATATACTTACCTTCTGTTGGCCCTCGGAGTCCTCCCGCCTCTCAGCGGTGCACACGGCGGCTTCCGTTCCCAGGGATGCTGTGTGCGAAGGACCTGGGATGACGTTGCGGTCACGTGACCATGATGTCATCCCAGGTCCTTCGCACACAGCATCCCTGGGAACAGAAGCCGCCGTGTGCACCGCTGAGGAGATCAGGGGCCGTTGGAAGGTGAGAATAACCATTTTTTAAATTATTTTTAACATTCTATCTTTTTACTGTTGATGCTGCATAGGCAGCATCAATAGTAAAAAGTTGGTCACACTTGTCAAGCACTATGTTTGACAAGCGTGACCTACCTGTCAATCAGTTTTCCAAGCGATGCTCCAGATATCTTGGAAAACGCTAGCATTCTGCAAGCTAATTACGCTTGGAAAACGCTAGTATTTAGTGGGAATATGCATGCCAATTCCGCATGCGTTATACCCACGGCAGGAGTTACGGAATTGCTGCGGAAATTTCTGCGGCAATTCTGCAACGTGTGCACATAGCCTTAAAACGACATTCCAGCCAAAAGCATTGGATACATAATAAATATGAAATAAGACTGCTGGGTCCTCTACTATTTATTTTATCAAAACAAAGGAGGAGTTTAAAGGGAGCAGCAGCCAAGCACACACCCTGCTGCTCAATTCAAAATTTATTGTATTGATATTTTGCACCATATTTAAGGGGTTGTACACTAGTTGGACAACACTGTCTCAAGCCATATACAGCTGGTGAAATAAGTATTGAACACGTCACCAATAATCTGAGTAAATATATTTCTGAAGATGCTATTGACATGAAATACACAACAGATGTTGGCAAACCATCCAATCCACACAGGGAAATAAATCAAACCATAGATGTCCATAAATTATGTGCAATAAACAGAAATGACACAGGGAAAAAGTATTGAAGACGCTTGCTAAAACTTGATTAATACTTCATACAAAAGCCTTTGCTGGAGATGACAACTTCAAGTAGCCTCCTGTATGAAGAAACTAGTCTCATGAATTGCTTAGGTGTAATTTTGGCTCATTGTTCCACACACTCTTCTGTGGGCTCCTTCTATGAAGTCGGAGCTTTATTTCCTTCTATAAATTTTTATGTGTTTCAACATGCTTTTTGTTCAGCAAAGGAATTTTGCGTGGTGAGCATGCATACAAGCCATAAAAGATGAGTGCTTAACTTACTTTTCTTTGAAACAATTGTACCCGTTGATTCCAGATCTTTCTGTAACTCTTCACAGGCGATCCTTAGCTCCTGGGCAACTCTTCTGATAATTCTTTTTAACGCCCCTTTCTGAAATCTTGCGGAGAGCACTTGGCAGTGGACGGTTTATGGATAAATTATGTTCTTTCCACTTCCGAATACGGCCTCAACAGTTCTCACTGTAGCTTTCAATTGTGTAGAAATTCTTATGTAACCAATGCCATCAGTATATTTTGCAAAAATAAGGTTGTGAAGGTCTTGAGACAACTCACTGGTTTTACCCATCATGAGGTTTTTTATGTGGCACCTTGGTAATTAGACACTTTTATATGCCATCAGCTGAACCAGCTCACATTATGTTTCACTAAGTGGCAGGATTGCTTTCTAATTACTGATAAATTTCAGCTGGGGTCATGACTTTCCATGGCTTTTTGTACCTCTCTTCATGTGTTCAATACCTCTTTTACTGTGTCATTTCTCATTATTATGCAGAGAAAGAGGAATATGGTGGTTTAGAGTCCGCTCTGCCCTGCCCAAGGTTCAAAGGTGTAGTTGCATGCAAGATTAAAGCATGAATGCGGTTTATTGTGTCAACGTATGTCAAGGTTTTGAAACCTCTTCTTCAGCAGCAAATCACAATGATAGAATACAACTCAAAATGTGCGGGAATATACTGACAATGTATTAAAAAAGGTGAACATTAACGGACCTTTGCAGTCATATGATACCCCCTCATTATAGCATATAAAGAGTGCAAACAAAATACAAAAGCATAAAAGTATGTAATTGTAATAGATATAGATAAGAAATTAAATACAAAATTAAATATATATGAAACATTTAATTATGTATGTTGTCATTTGTAGAAAAGGAAAGAATGAAGGCAAAAAGATTTGGAATTTATGGTATAAATGCCAGGTGCAGCAGTGGTGTTAAAATGGGAGGGAAAATCTTTTTCCCAGATTTCCCAGACTTTATGAGGGGTTAGCAAATCTCCTGGGCAGCCTCAACTGTATACATTTCCTTGGGAACATGGGTGCACAAAAGAAGGACAATACTATATGGTGGCACAAATGAGGGGCATCACTGTTTTATAGGGGCAAAAATGGGATTCATTATAATGTGGGTGTACAAATGGGAGACATTATTGAGGGGTGCAAAAATAGTGGTCACTATTGTGTGGACACAAAAGGAGAACATTACTATGCGGGGGACAAATGGGAGACAAATTGTGTAATGGCACAAACTGAGTGATAAATGGGATTATTACTGTTTGGGGGCACTATTGCTGTAAATAGGACGGCTGTCACGGTTGGACACGGGTAGGTACGGTGGATGACACAGCATACAACAACGATGGAATGAAAAAGTGAGAGGAAGATCCTAGCAATAGGAAGCGAGGGATAGGACACCTCCTGACTCTGACCTGTGCCTGTCCTTAAGCTCCCCTAACGCCCTATGCAGGTCCTCCCCCCCCCCCCCCCCCGCTGCCATAATGTTCCTAGTCCCTGATTGTCACCTCAATATACCCTGGCTAGTGCACTGGCTGGCAAGGACGCTAGCCTCACCACTGCAGATGGTAAAAACACAAAGAAAGTGACAAACATGAGACAGTAAAAAATAAAGGAACAAAATAGTCAGTTTCAGGCACTACAGCTGCAAAGAATACATCACCAGGATTCTGAACTCCAAAAGCAGCAGAAACACCCCCGATACAAGCGAGCTCCTCACTCCAGGCTGGTCTTCATATAATAGCTCAGCTGATGAGTAATGTGACTATTTAAAGGGAACTTGTCAGCAAGATTGTGCACAGTAACCTACACAGTGTCAGGTCGGTGCCATTATACTGAATAAAATGATACTTGCTTGATGAAATCCATCTTGTGGTTGCTGTTTAATCTTTATTTTCAGTTTGTAGTTAATGAGATTCTCGTACCCTAAGGCGGGGTTGGTGTATGTGGTGCTCTGATTAGACATTCATAATGTGGACAGCTGACAGGTCACTGATCCCTCAGTGACCTGGCCCCTAGTTTTTATAATGAATTCCTATCATACTGAAGAAAGAGACAAAAAGGTGGCAGCATAATCGCATGGTTAGTGTGCAAATAATACATTTTCTTGATGTTATCCGGCTAGGGAAAAAAAAAAAAATTGAAAATGGCGCCGGCTGCGCCTTTGCAGTAGCAGTTATTGGTGTTGATAGCTGTGATCCGATAGCTGCTACTGCACATGCGCCGGCAGCACCATCTTACTGGAGAAGAAAAAACATTCCTCCTCCAAGATGGCTCTGTCCACGCCTGCGCAGTAGCAGCTCTTGGATTACAGCTATGGACACCGATAGCTGCTACTGTGCAGGAGCAGACAGCGTCATCTTCGAGGAGGATTTTTTTTTCCTTCTCCAGTAAGATGGCTCCGCCAGGGCATGTGCAGTAGCAGCTCTCGGATCACAGCTGTCACAGGGTCCTTCTCTGGTGCCAAACAATCAACAGAGCCAGCAAAGAGTGAACAATCCCAAGACCTTTATATAGGCAAAAGTACGAAAAGTCCATATATGATCCACCATACAAAGGATAAAATAGTCCAGAACACGAATGCAGTTCAGTAACAGGATAAAAGTCCAATAATCCAGCAGACAGAGGATAGCATAGTCCATATACTCTTCTTTCTCTCTGAGATGCTGTGAACACATCATCATTCCACACAGGACTGATCTGTGTCTCACCTCCCTGATATTTTAAGTCTCCCTCCTCATTCACAGGTCAGGAGGGGGAAGGTCTTAGGGGCTCATTGTTTCAACAAGCTAGGTCAACATGTCATTAGTATGTTAGCAAACAATACAGTACTGTGGGGGCTGATAACAGATAGCAGCAACAGCCATTCATCAATTAGCAAATAACTCCTTCTACAAGGGAATACCATGAAAATAAGTAAAATAGAAATTTACACAAAAATGATACCCACATAGCATATCACACCATCACAACAGCTATGGACACCAACAGCTGCTACCATGCAGGTACTGATGGCGCCATCTTGGAGGATGATTTTTTTTCTTCTCCAGTAAGATGGCGCATCTGGTGCATGCGCAGTAGAAGCTATTGGATCACAGCTATCAATACCGATAGCTGCTACTGTGCTGTGGGCACCATTTAAAAAAAAAACTTTTTCCCCTGCCTGCAGAAGCGTTTTTTGTCTCTTTCTTCAGTATGTTATGTATTCAATATGCAAACTAAGGGGCAGGTCAGTGAGGGACCAGTGACTCTGTCAGCAGTCTGCATTATGAATAGATAATTAGAGCACCACATACAACAACCCCGCCTTAGGGCATGAGAATCTCAATAACTGCAAACTGAAAATAAAGATTTAAAAACAACCAGAAGATGGATTTAATCAACCAAGGTATCATTTTAATCAGTATAACGGCGCCGACCTGACACTGTGTGTAGGTTACTATAAATAATCCTGGGGAGAGGTTCCCTTTAAAGGATGGTAGAAGCAGTCACCACTAGGGTTGAGCGACTTTTGTTTTTATAGGATCGGGTCGGATTTCACGAAACCCGACTTTTTCAAAAGTCGGGTCGAGTGAAATCGGCCGATCCTATAGAAAAGTTGGGTTTCTAATGGTTCTCAGGGTCTGAAGGAGAGGAAACTCTCCTTCAGGCCCTGCGATCCATATTAATGTGTAAAATAAAGCATAAAAATGAAAAATATTGCTATACTCACCCTCGGACGCGCCCTGGTTGTAACCGGGAGCCTTCCTTCCTAAGAATGAGCGCCTGAAGGACCTTTAGATGACGTCGCGGCTTGTGATTGGTCGCGTGAGCGGTCACATGGGCGTCACGCGACCAATCACAAGCCGCGACGTCATCGAAAGGTCCTTCAAGTGCTGATTCTTAGGAAGGAAGGCTGCAGGTTAGAACCAGGGCGCGTCCGAGGGTGAGTATATACCTAATATACCTAGTATATACCTAGTATATTAGGTATATACTCACCCTCGGACGCGCCCTGGTTCTAACCGGGAGCCTTCCTTCCTAAGAATGAGCGCCTGAAGGACCTTTCGATGACGTCGCGGCTTGTGATTGGTCGCGTGAGCGGTCACATGGGCGTCACGCGACCAATCACAAGCCGCGACATCATCGAAAGGTCCTTCAAGTGCTGATTCTTAGGAAGGAAGGCTCCCGGTTACAACCAGGGCGCGCCTGAGGGTGAGTATAGCAATATTTTTTATTTTTATTCTTTATTTTACACTTAAATCTGAATTCCGATACCGATTCCCGATATCTTAAACATATCGGGAATCGGTATCGGAATTCCGATTCCAGTTCAGAAGATCGCCGACCATATGGCCAACCCCACACAGGGGTCGGGTCGGGTTTCATGAAACCCGACTTTGCCAAAAGTCGGCGACTTCTGAATCTGGCCGACCCGTTTCGCTCAACCCTAGTCACCACCCAACATCAGCTGACCAGCTATTTGGCAGCTGCCAGCAAGGATACTGACATTAGCCTTGCTGTACCAAAATTAAAAAGCAACATTTAAATTATAACACAACCAGAGCTGCCACGAATCCAATAATGAATCGTGACAACGACATGCAATATCAACTACACACTACTGGCAGAAAGAATAATATACCTAATTTTTCTACTTTCATGTGTGAACATCTATATAGCTAGGTCTTTTGGTTCTTGTGTACTTCTTATTCCTCATGAACATTAGGGTAAGGAAGAGAAGAAAGGAGATGGGATCTGCATAAAAAGATGTGGTCTACAAAAGCAGTGGGTTTGTCCTAAAAACATTGGTAGAATTGTATTTAGAAATATTCTTGATGGCAGTTCTCAAAAGATGGCAAGTATGGTAACATGTCTGATACTTAGGCATCCCACGTCTATCTGACGGATGGGGACTCAGTGACCGACATTTTGTATTCGAATTTGTGTAGTGGTTACCAGAATAACCAAGAAAAGCATGGCAGGACCAGCCACATGTGTGCAGCTCGCATCATTAGGGTAAGTGCCCACGATCCGGAATGGCAGCGTTTTGGACGCAGCTCACTTGCGCTGCACCCAAAATGTTGCATTCTTCATTAGAAGGACAGTGGGTGTGATTTATAGAAATCCCATGCCCGCTGTGCTTCTATTTACTGCTGTGTACATTCACCTGCGGTGTGGGTTTATGAGCTGCAGCATGTCAATTTCTGCCACAGCAAAAATTTTCACAATAGAATGTATTGGATGCAGTAAATCCACATTGTTCCATGAACATGTATGTGATTAGAACAAAGTGTTTTGGATGCAGCGAAAATACGTTGAGTCCAATGCGCTGCTACTTCCTGATTGTGGGCATGTACTGTTTTAGTCTAAGGACATTAAGGGAACAGATGAAGACTTATTGAAATTCAATGTTGACATGCCAAGAAGCAGAATAATAAATGTAGAAGGCAGATAAATCAGAATACAAAATCATGGATTCTTTTGTCTTGCCTTGATGACCATCTGTCATGTTCCATTATGTTCGATATGTCAAGCTTCATCTGACAAGGGTAGAGATTGTTATACGTGTGTGCATGCAGAATATTAGCAGGTAAAAACAGAAGATAAGCTAGGCAATAGCTTCAATCTGTTCATAATAACATGAACAATTCTGTAGTTATTTAGTGCTCAAACTTGTTATCCTTTGTAATCAAATTCCAAGAATTAGTGCAAAGTAGTGGAGCATCTCAAACAGTGACTTACCGCACTATGCCTCAGTAGGGAAATGCTAGTCTGAATGTCACAATGACATTTGTTGACTGCTGCAAGAATAAGGCTAGAGGCTATCAAATAATAATAACGTGATCATAATGAACAGAGAGAGTATAGGATATATATTGACATACAGTTATTGAAAGTTGATATACCTCAAGTGACTAGGGTACATATAATTAGCAACTATGGAGTATGGAGGAAGGGGCCAAAATCCCTGATGCAGTGTGTGCAAAGTTGGTCAATAAAGAACTGCAGGAAGCATCTGACCTCTATAATTGCAAACAAAGGTTTCTGTACCAAATATGAAGTTTTGTTTTTCGATTGTATCAAATACTAATTTAATGCAATACAATTAAATTTTATTACGCAAAAATCATACAATGTGATTTTCTGTTTTTATTTTTAAGATTCTGTCTCTCACAGTTGAAGTGTGCCTACACTAAAAATTACAGCCCTCTCCATTCTTTGTAAGTGGGAAAACTTGCAAAATTGGCAGTGAATCATATACTTATTTTCCCCACTGTAGTATATGGCAGCTAAAGACCAAGGAGATTATAGCCATTGATAAGAAATGCCATTTACATTCCAAGAAGTGGAATTTAATATCTTCAAAACCAAATACAAGTAAAATGGTATCTCCAGATATACAACTGTATTAAGTGAACAATCAAAACCTGCTCACAGTAATTCAATATCAACTTGTAAGGAGTTCAGAAAACATGTAATTACCCTCTGAAAACTTGTAAAGGTCCGTTATATCAAGTGCTCCATTTCCTCCTATTTCTTTAGTTAATATTTTCTGTCCCACATGAGTTTTGTCAATATACTGAACCTCTCTTGTTCCATCTCTCATTACCTTGGAATATACAATATCACTGTTAACCTGCAAAGACAAAATCAGGATTGGTTTATGTCTTCAAGAGTAATATTCTACAAATGCATCTGCTTTTAAAGGGGTTGTCCACTTTCAGAAAATCCTGGATCCCGTGAACAGTTTATTTACAGTGAAAAAGCTAACAAACCTGGGTATATTAGCAATAATAAAGCATATTTTAGATAATGATATTTTAACTACAAATTACTCTTCGAGTGCCTGCTGGGCATTGCCAAAGCATACAAATGGCAGTTTTCATGTCCCATGTCTTGGTAATTATACAGTATTGTATTATGATTATTTATACTGCCATACAATCAGTTTGCCTTTTGAAGTTTGTCCTGACCATCTCCCTGCAGTTTAGCTCTCATGTAAGTACCCCTTCCCTTCTTCCTCAGTTAGAATTTGGTCAGCCATCATTGTGAGCTTCATCTTCTGTACATCCCTGGATAAATGGGTTGTTCAATACCAGGATCACCCCCTTCTTGATCTGAATGTTTGGCCCAATAAAATAAAAAAGCCTATAGTCTAGTCACCTCCCATGCTGGCACTCGTGGACCTGGGCTTTCATGTGGTTGTATGACAAGTCGTGCCCGGCACCCAATCAGCGTTGGCCTCTCTGTCTCTGCCTTCGTATGAATTGAACATGAATAGGAAGCCAGAGATCAGCTGCAGCCCAGACTTCCGCTTCATGTTCAATTTGTACGAAGGTGGGGCCAGTGATGTCAGCACTGAATGGGGGCCTGGCACCATGTGCCATACAACCAGATGAGAGCCCTAGGACCATGAATCCCATCACCGCTGGAACAGTGCTGTCACAGGAGTTGAGTATAAGCTTTATTATTTTATCGAGGCCAAACATTCAGATTGAGAAGGGGTTGTCCACTACTACCTTAAGAATTATTCTTTCTCCTGCTGTTACTGTTTAAGCTCCTGGAATCTTCATGTATGCCTCTAAAGCTGAGCTGACAAAGTTCTTCGTGTGAGCACTGGTTCAATATAGATATTCATAGAAGGATTGTCTCAGGAGACACTCCCCTTGAGAAATCAACCTGTGAAACGCGTGTCGGGGCATTTGTGGTATCGTGGATGGGTGCTACACTAAGAGATGGGTATGTGTTTAATTCAGTATATGGCTTCCTGTGTGCTTTTGATCCCCTAATTTGCACTACAAGCACCTTATTGTCTAACTCTATAAGCCCATTTTGCTCTTTGAGCAGGGGGTGGGCTCTTTATGCATCAGGATAGGCCTAGGTGATTGATTTAATATTTTCAACCCTTTGCCTGTTACTATTTCCACCTTACCATTTCTAACTTACTTGAGTAAACCTCTTTCCTCTTACTTATATCTTTATATATGTATCAAATTACTTGTTTTTCATGATATTTTATGAACTTTTTTGTATTGTTTTCTTGAATAAAATTACTCTTTTAATAAATTTCTTCTCAGTGGTGTGCTTGGATACTTTTTATCCATTTTCTAGGTCATATGTATTCTTAACACACCCCATCTTAAACACACTATGGGAATTATTGTCACATTGACTTGAAGGTCCCTATTTATATTTGATATGTCTTTGGATGTGTGTGTAGTTCTAAATGAAAGCTCAGTAGACATTTGGATAGTACTTTACATACAGCAAAGGAAGTGTTAAATATTAACAATTTTTTTTCTAATAATGCATTTAGACTTGTTGATTTTGTCCCATCACTGCACCACTAATGAGCGTGACTGACTATATACAACTTGTTCAACACCGACCTAGGTTTACAAGAAGGTGACAAACAATAATAGGGTCAAAATTATCACTTATGCAATCCATCTCAATTCAGTATCATGCTTTGCTGCACATCCTCTTCTTACATTAGGCGATGAGATATCAACATCAATGATTTTTTTATTACCAGATAAACATTTTGCTCATTTGTTGGGTAATTGTCGACATGTCTACATGCGTAGATAATTGCAAACGGGCATTCCTGTTCATGAATCCACTAGTCCAAATGTACCATTAGATATGCTTTATTACTACTGCTATACATGGGTATGCTCTGAAATATCTCTTCAGCCTTTATATTCAGTACGCTAGCAATTCTAGAGGTTTAGTGATGACAGGTTACTCTTAATTTAGTAAGTCTATCCTACCAATTTAATGTTGGGATCTGGGTAAATAATAGGTTTTGAATACTGCTCAGGAGATTATGTTGAAAGTCCCAAAAATTCGTTCTTTATAATACAATATATTATTCTTACCTCAGCAAAAAGAAATGGTGTATCAAATTGGAAGCAAACATGACCATGCTTAATAGCCTGGACAGAGGCAGGGCCGCATCTAAACATTCCTAAATTGATGAAAAATTTTCAGTGTTAGTAGACTGTGCCCGCAATGACAAGTGCAATGGATATAAAGTGCTGCATTTATTACAAGTATACAGTATGTAACAAAAGGTGAGCAGCTTCTTGGAGGTTATAAACCACTAGATGGTGTCCCGATTCTAACGCATCGGGTATTCTAGAATATGTATAGTAATATAAAGCACAGCCCACGCAGTATATAACACAGCCCACGTAGTATATAACACAGCCCACGTAGTATATAGCACAGCCCACATAGTATATAACACAGCCCACGTAGTATATAACACAGCCCATGTAGTATATAACACAGCCCACGCAGTATATAATACAGCCCACATAGTATATAACACAGCCCATGTAGTATATAACACAGCCCATGTAGTATATAACACAGCCCACATAGTATATAACACAGCCATGTAGTATATAGCACAGCTACGTATTATATTGCCCAGCCACGTAGTATATTGCACAGCCCACGTAATAGATAGCACAGAGACGTAGTATATAACACAGCCCACACAGTATATAACACAGCCCATGCAGTATATAAAACAGGCCATGCAGTATATAGCACAGCCCACGCAGTATATAACACAGGCCATGCAGTATGTAACACAGCCCTTATAGTATATAATACAGGCCACGTAGTATATAGCACAGAGACGTAGTATATAGCACCGCCCATGTAGTATATAACACAGCCACATAGTATATTGCACAGCCACGTAGTATATATCACAGCCCACACAGTATCTAACACAGCCCATGTTGTATATAACCCAGCCCATGTAGTGTATAGCAATGTGGGCACCATATCCCTGTTAAAAAAGAATTAAAATAAAAAACAGTAATATACTCACCTTCTGGCTGCCTCCGCATCCAGCCCAGGCCTTTAGCGATGCTTGTCGCGACGCTCCGTTGCCAGTAATGCATTGCGGCAATAAAACGTGATGATGTAGCAGTCTCGTGAGACCGCTACGTCATCTCCGGTCATTTCCGCAATGGATTCTTGGGACCGGAGCGCTGCGAGGAGCGGGAAAGGCGCCGGAAGGTGAGAATATAATTTTCTTTTACATAGGCAGCATCAATAGTAAAAACTTGGTCACACAGGGTTAATAGCAGCATTAACGGACTGCAATAAACCACATTATGCCGCGGTGTAACTCAGTCCGTGCAATGGACTGCTAAACTGCTATGGGGCACTGACTGGAGGGCAGTAGGGAGGGAGCACTGACTGGAGGGGAGTAGGGAAGGGGAATTCGCGGCCGGACTGTGCCCGTCGCTGATTGGTCACAGCCAGCAATTTAGTAGCATCTTAAGCGGTGCACGCGTGTGGGGTCAGGCACGCTCATTCCTGCAGTAAAGCATTACGCAGCTAAGTATAAAGATGCCACAGTTATTTCAACAGCAGTTAGTCACGGCAGGAGTCAGGAGCCCACTCTATGTATCTGTCTCTTTTGGGTATGTCTGCTTTGTAAGCACTTCTTATTACTTGGACCTAGCTTTTCTATTAACCCATCTCACTCCTTCACCATGTTTACCTATGCTCTTACAGTGTTTGCTCCACTAATCCTCTCTCTCCTTCGCTATCACAAACCACAGCACTCTCTAACCTAATAATCATCTCCCCTTCCCTCTTACCTACCCACCTGTCCTCCTCTGCTGACCTGCTCCTCAACCTCAAATCTGTCCTAAGAAAACGTAAAACAAGCTGGCCACTCTCTTTCTCCCACCTGCTCTCCCTTTCTCTGCTTTTCCTCACTGCTGGAGACATATCTCCCAACCCTGGACCCCCACAGCTCATACTACCCCCTCCTGCCATCCCCTATCTAATAAGAACTACCGCAATCTTTCCAACATAAAACCCATGCCCCTGACGCCCACCGCCCTGCTCCCTCTCTCTGGAGCACTCTGGAATGCCTGCTCAATCTGCAATGAGCTTCATGTGATTCATGACCTTTTTCTCTCTCACAATCTTGCCTTCCTCGGCCTCAAAGAAACATGGCTAACATCCTCTGACACCGCCTCCCCTGCTGCGTTGTGTTACGGAGGCCTCCACTTCACCCACACCCCTCGCCCCGGCAACAGACATGGTGGAGGAGTGAGTCTTCTCCTTACTTCAAACTGCACCTTTAACACAATCCCACCTCTTCCCGCCCTTATCCTCCCTTCTTTTGAAGTCCATTCTGTACGCATCTACTCTCCCTCCAACCTCCAAGTGGCCATCATATACTGACCTCCAGGCCCGGGCACTGCCTTTATTGACCAATTCTCCACCTGGCTTCTTCACTTTCTCTCTGCTGACATTCCCACCATCATCATGGGTGACTTCAACATCCCCATTGATACCCTTCAGTCAATAGCCTCCAAACTTCTGTCCCTTACTTCATCCTTTGGACTTACTCAGTGGTCCTCTGCACCCACCCACACAGATGCACATACATTAGACCTGGTATTCACCCGTCTCTGCTCTCTATTTAACTTCACCACCTCCCCTCTCCCTCTATCCTCCGACCACCATCTGCTCACGTTCTCATCCCTGTCCTCCTCACCGGTCACCCATGTCCAGCAACATGCGCACCCCCGCAGAAACCTTGCACACCTAGACACCCACACACTCTCTGACTCCATCCTACCACTGGCATCCATATCCTCACTCCACGACACAGACAGTGCTGCTGCTTTCCACAATGCCACTCTCGCATCAGCTATTGACACGGTTGCCCCTCTCATCCATGGCAGAGTAAGACGTATCAATAGACAACTTTGGCAAAATAACACCACTAAAAAGCTCCGGGAAACTGTCCAGGGTTGCAGAGCGGTGTTGGAAGAAAACACACGAGCAAGATGACTTCACTAAATTCAAACAAGCAACACTCACTTTTAAATCTGCTCTCACCTCTGCTAAACAGGCTTACTTCACAACCCTCGTATCTTCCCTATCCTACAACTCCAAACAGTTATTCAAAACCTTTAACTTCCTCCTCCGCCCCTCAGTGCCCCATCCAAACTTCGTCATCTCTGCTGAGGACTTTGCCACACACTTTAAAAATAAGATAGACTAGACAAGGCAAGTCTTCATTATTCAACCAGCACAACCCTTTTGTATACCAGACCAATGCCCAAACCCCATAACCTCCCTATCCAACATCACTGAAGGGGGGCTTAATTGTCTCCTCTCCAAATCGCACCTCACCACCTGTGCGCTTGACCCCATCCCATCTCCTCCCCAACCTCACCACCACACTTATCCCATCCCTAACCCACCTCTTCAACCTATCACTTCTGACACCTTCCGTTCTGCTTTCAAACATGCCACAATCACGCCTATCCTTAAAAAGCCAACCCTCGATCCAACTGCTATGTCCAGCTATCACCCAATATCGCTGCTCCCATTCGCTTCCAAACTCCTGGAGCAGCACGTCCACTCTGAACTTTCCTCCCACCTCTCATCTAACTTGCTCTTTGACAATCTACAATCTGGTTTCAGGCCCATCACTCAACTGAGACAGCCCTGACCAAAATCACTAACGACCTACTTACCGCCAAAGCTAATGGACAATACTCAGTACTCCTCCTTCTAGACCTGTCCTCTGCTTTCGACACAGTTGACCCCTGCCTCCTACTACAGATCCTCTCCTACTTTGGCATCAACAACCTTGCCCTATCCTGGATCTCCTCGTACCTTTCCAACCGCACATTCAGCGTCTCCAACTCCATCATCCCGCCCTCTCTCTTGGAGTCCCCCAAGGCTCTGTTCTAGGACCCCTTCTATACACTTGGCATGGGACAACTCTTAAAGTCCCATGGATTCTAGTACCACCTCTATGCTGATGACACTCGGATCTACCTCTCTGGCTCAGACGTCACCGCTCTGCTGTCCAGAATCCCAGAGTGTCTATCAGCCATATCCTCCTTCTTCTCCTCTCGCTTCCTCAAACTCAATGTGGACAAATCTGAACTCATCATCTTTCCTCTATCTCATAGATATTCCTTACCTGACCTATCTATCGCAATCAATGACATCATGCTTTCCCCCATACCGAAAGTCCGCTGCCTCGGAGTAACCTTTGACTCTGCCCTGTCCTTCAAACTGCACATCCAATCTCTGTCCACCTCCTGTTGCCTCCAGCTCAAACATATCTCCAGAATCTGTCCTTTCCTCACCCGTCAATCTACTAAAATGCTTGTGCATGCCCTCATCATCTCCCGCCTTGACTACTCCAACATCCTTTTCTGCGGCCTCCCTGCTAACACCCTTGCACCTCTCCAGTCCATCCTTAACTCTGCTGCCCGACTAATTCATCTCTCTCCTCGCTACTCCTCCGCTTCCCCCTCTGCAAATCTCTTCACTGGCTCCCACTCCCTCAGCGTATCCAGTTCAAATGACAAATACTGACCTACAAAGCCATCCATAACCTGTCTCCTCCATATATCTCTGAACTAATCTCCCGATATCTTCCCTCACGTAATCTCCGGTCCTCCAAAGACCTCCTTCTCTCCTCCACACTTATTTGCTCCTCATCCAATCGCCTCCAAGACTTCTCCCGAATATTCCCCATCCTCTGGAATTTTCTGCCCCAACACGTCCGACTATCAACCACATTAGGATCCTTCAGATGGAACCTGAAAACCCATCTCTTCAGGAAAGCCTACAGCCTGCACTGACCCCGCTTCTTCATCGCTACCGCCTCAACAACACCAAAGCTCCTGCAACCCTCAACCTACTGTCTCCTTCCCCATAATCCTGTAGAATGTAAGCCCGCAAGGGCAGGGTCCTCGCCCCTCTGTATCAGTCTGTCATTGTTAGTTTGTTTACTGTAAGTGATATCTGTAACTTGTATGTAACCCATTCTCATGTATAGCACCATGGAATCAATGGTGCTATATAAATAAATAATAATAATAATAACAACAAGAAAAACCTCATCCTAAAAACTTCCAACACAAATATCATCTGATCCTAATACGATCACCTTCTGGGTCTTAATACACTCCGGTTTATTATCTTAATAAGAAAGGGCAAAATGATAAGAGAGACATTTCTAATATAATTTTAAGGAAGCACTCCCATCAAAGTTTTTAATGTATTGTATTGCAATCATCATATTGTATGGCACTGTGTACTTACAATTGCTCATTTTGACTTTCTACCCAGCTAATTCTTCTCTTTTCTCTTACTATTTCTACACAAAGTTTAGAAGGATTCAGCTAGTCAGTGTTTAATCATGAGATGTCATAGACCTAATGAGGAAGAGAAGAATTAGCTGGGTAGAAAGGCAAAATGAGCAATTGTATGTACCCAATGCTACATAATGTGATGATTGCAATAGAGGATACAAATGTTAATGGGAGAAGTGCTTCTTTAACCATTATAGAGGGATGTGATATCCTCCCATAAGTGCTGAGTGAGAGGTCAGCTCTACCAAATGTGCTCCATAGTTTCCTACGCATTCTTATCCTTTCAGCATACATAAGCAAAAACTGTGAAAACTGAGTGAAGCCAAGCAAAGTTTTGTACAATCCAGTCATGATTTTATAGCTACAGTGGCTCATGAATGCATTTATCCACTTGGCTTTTCATCTTTTTTTGTTAAATTACAACCTGTGTTTGAATATGTTTGTAATCTGATTTGAGTGTGATGCATCAGAACTAAATAATCTAAGTTGGTGAAGTGAAAAAAATATAGGCATAAATTAATGTTAGGGGATCAAATAAAAAAATTGGCATGTGCATATGTATCATTGAGATCACTGCTAGCACCATGAGAATTTCTCACAGTACTAGCGGTGACGTAATGAAGGTTACTGCAGATCATTGCAAGCTCACACTGAACTGAGCGTGGGAACAGCTGGCAGAGACCGGTGGTAGCCTCTATGACATTATCGGTCATCACTGAAGCTGCGTTCCAAGCTCAGCTCATTGTCTCTAGGATTCTTGACTGAGAGGTCGCATTATGCCATTGCTCAGCCTTGTAATCCAGATGTAGCAGAGATGGATTTTGGTGTGGGACAAAAGGATTATTGTCGAAAAGGTGAAGAGTATGTTTTTTTATTATGTTCATTTTTACTGTAATAAATGGGAGATCAGGTTGCGGTGTGTTTATTTCAAATAAAGGACTTTATTCTTGTGGTGTCTTTTTTACAATACAACTATGGGGTTAGTAATGGGGGCATCTTATAGACACCTCTCCATTACCAACCCCTGGGCTTGATGTCAGCTGACAATACAAAGCTGACATCAACCCCAACCTATTACCCCACTTGCCACCACACCATGGCAATCGGGAAGAGTGAAGCTAAGCGCCGGATTTGGCTCATCTTATGGGTATGCCATTTCTGGAGTGGCTGAGGACTGATGTTGTTAACATGGGAGGAGGGGTAATATCAACTCACAGCTGTTTGTTTAGCCTTTGCTAGTTAGAATTTAAAGGAGGACCCTGTGTCATTTTTTTTGGCGTCCCCTATAAACTAACCAGCAAAGGCTAAGCAAACCACTGTGAGTTGTTATTAATAGCCTGGGAACCTTTTGAGATATTTTCCCCTTTCCCAGATTATTAACATCAGCCACCAGCCGTGGGCTTTCCCTCTCCTGGTTAGCAAAATTATGTGAGCGCCAACATAAATTTTCTTATTTAATTCTTTATTTACACACAATGTACACAGCAGGTGCTGACTACAACTTCCATTATTGTTCTCTGGTTGCACTGATATCAGGGAGACCAGGCAATGCTGATGAGAACTGCCTTCAGCAACCGGCACCTGGGAAAAGCTTGAACTGTATGGCTTTTCTCAGGCGCCAGCACATGTGTCATCAGTGTGCACGTGTGAGGTGTACATTTTATCTATGGTGCTTGTAGAAAACTGACATGTCTGTGGGTTTTTCACATGGGCACATGGTCCATGTGAAAAACCTGACATGTGCGCAATGCCATTGAATACAGTGACTGTGCATGTGTGTCACAGAGCTTTATACCATTGGGCAGTGAATAAAAAAATAATTATATTTTTTCCACAATAATGTTGCCAGATACCACTCCAGATATTACATTTTCACAAGTGAAAATGGCTAAAAATGGCATCATTTTTGTCACACATGTTTTGCTAAATGTGGCAATACCTCATATGTGGCTGTACAGTACTACTTAGACACACGGCGAAACTCGAGAGGGATGGAGCACCATTTGACTTTTGAAGCACATATTTTACTAAAATAGTTTGCGGACTCCAAATATGGAGTACCTAAGTGCCAGAACAGGAGAATTCTCCCTCAAGTGACCCATTTTGGAAATTGCACCCATCTGGGAATTTATCTACAGATGTACTAGTGACAATTTTCACTCCATTGTTGTTTTCCAGAAACAAGCAACAGTGGATGTTGCTGAGTGAAATTTGCAAATCTGCCATTGTAGTGCCTGTACATTGCAATGACCAGTACATTGTAGTGCCTTTACATTGTGAAAAAGCTTGTGCTTCTTGAGAATATAAATTTAGTGGTCTCTCTTCAATCACTTAAAATCAGTGAAGCTGGACCCAGAAGTGGCTGAAAGGAAGTTAGAGAAGGCCGTAATAGCTGGAAGAGTGGCTGGCCCTTTAAGGAGCGCTCATTGACTAACTTCCATCTTTCACACCTTTCACTTAGTTCCGAAAAAAGAACCAAATTCATTTTGTTTAATTCGTCAATTATCCTACCCATATGGTTCATCTTTAAATGATGGCATTGATAATAGCCTGATTTCAGTAACATATATGTCCTCTGATATAGCAGCAGAAATAGTTAAAAGTTTTAGGCCTTGGACACTGATAGCTAAGGCCGACATTGAATCAGCTTTCAGGTTGCTTCCAATTCATCCTGCTGGTTTCAATTCGTTAGGTTTTTTTCTATGTTGATAAATGTTTACCAAGGGAAGGGCAGCATCCAATAAAGGAAAACCACCTATGACAAGCATGGTATCCATCCACAGACAGCCGTTTCGGGGTTTTTGCCCCTCATCAGTGTGGAGTAAGAAACTGGCTATCAGACAGCTGTCTGTGGATGGATACCATGCTTGGCATAGGTGGTTTTCCTTTATTGGATGCTGCCCTTCCCTTGGTTGTTCCTTCCCGGGGAAAGGCCTGGCTATTCACTGCCTGCGTTGAGAAACACGTGTTGGTGTCTCCGCAGCTCCTCTACATGCATTTGCATATTTGGGGGCAGTGTTCTGGATCACTGCGTTGAGAAACACGTGATGGTGTCTCCGCGGTGTTGGATGTTTTGGTCTCCACGAGGTCAACCATCCGTGACTTTATAGAAATTGTACTACAGTCCTTGTATTTTTTCATATATCTTCCAGCCACTTTCTGCCACTTACATTGTGTTGTTTTATGCACAGGGCCTGAGGTTTGGTTCAGTCTCCCAAAAAAATAAGTGAGATTCAAATTCTCAACAAATTTATATACACCTTCTACCATATGGCGGTTGTTATTTTGGTTAGATTTTCCAAAAAATGAGGAAATCTGGTGGAAGAGCCCGTGGGCGGGGATTGCCAGCTGGTACTGATGGTGGTGGTGGTGCATCTGGTGGTAGTGGCAAAAGCACAATAGCACCTGAGGCTGGAGGTGTTGAGCCAGCGTCATTGTCTGGCTACACAAGGCCTCGAAGTCTCCCTTATCTGGGAGTAGGAAAACAGCTTTTAAAGCCGGAGCAGCAGGAAAAGGTTTTGGCTTTCCTTGCTGACTCAGCTTCTAGCTCTTTTGCCTCCTCTTCAGAATGTTGATGATCTAACCTTCATTAAAATGAACCAATCATGGATTTCAAATTATTTTGCCCCACCTTCCTCTGCTGACACGTAGCTTGCCTGAAAAATGTCTTGCTTTTGGCCTCCTCTTACTGATTTCTCCAATTCCTCCATTTGCAGCTGCTGAATGTCCACCATAGGCCATTTTTATACCTCCCTAAATGGGCTGACTCCACTCAGAGGGCCGTGGTCACCACCTGGCGCAAGCACCCGTGCGAGTGCTGTTTGTCTGGACAGGTGGCTGGGCCTGCCAATACAAATTTGTTGAAATGATAAATGATAGTTAAAATATACAGGGGCCCTGGCCTCCATTTAGACCAGTTAATATTTTGCGCCTACTACCACTGTCTGCTACTCAGCAGAGGAGCCCACCCCTGTACCTAGCTATGCCACCTGTTTAGTCCTGTTACCAATTTTGAACTGCATTTAGCCTACTTTATTATTTAGGCCTGCTAACTGTGTCTGCCATTCATTACAGTTGTCCTCCACTGAACAAAGCAATGTCACCCATTTAGTCCTGTTACCAATTTTGAACTGCATTTAGCCTACTTTAATATTTGGGCCTACTAACTGTGTCTGCCACTCATTACAGTTGTCCTCCACTGAACAAAGCAATACCGCCCGTTTAGGCCTGTTATCAATTTTGAACTGCATTTAGCATACTTAATATTTGGGCCTACAACTAACTGTCTGCCACTCATTACAGTTGTCCTCCACTGAACAAAGCAATGCCGCCTGTTTAGTCCTGTTACCAATTTTGAACTGCATTTAGCCTTCTTTATTATTTGGGCCTGCATCTGTGTTTCCTCCTCATCCTGCCCATTGCCCAACCACTGATAGATGAGTCTGCTGTTACATTGACCCAGACCACTACATTCCCCTTGCACTCTACACAGCCAGAATCTGACCCGGCTGAAAGTCAGGTTCCCCTTCCCACAAACTATACCACCTTACACGGGGACAAAGAGGAAGGTGCAGATGAAAGTGCAGGTTCCTTCATCAGGTGGGGGGGGGGCATACTCGGCGACGTCACTGGCACAGGGCTCCTCATAGTATGCAAAAGTGTCTCTGCCAGTGGGAGGCGCCACCCGCCGTCAAACACACCGCCGTACTATGAGGGCCCTGTGCCAGTGCCAATGAGTGGGCCCCCCCTGCTTGCTCTGGATCACAGCACTTGCAAAGTTAAAATACTTACCTCTCCATGCTCCACCGCCGTGACATATTCCGTGTTTCCTGGGCCCACGAAAATCTTGAGCCAGCCCTACCCCCCACAACTTTAGTTAAATGACCCCCAGTTTTCAATGCCTAATTATTATTATAAAGTAAATTAAGATTGACAAGCTTAAGTAATAAGAATTGATGTTTTTGGCATTAAAATGGGCACTTTAGGTGTTTTCCTGGCCTCCACTCACTGCTGACTTTGATTCCCCATTGACTTGCATTGGGTTTCATGTTTCAGTCGGCCCCCGACTTTTCGCAATAATCAGCCGATTTCACCCAACCCGACTTTTGACAAAGTTGGGTTTCGCAAAACCCGACTCAATCTGAAAAAGTAAAAGTCGCTCAACTCTACTAGAGAGTCTGTAGTGTGCTGCTGTCTACTTTTCAGTTAATTTGCAAAGAACTTGGTACCCCATTACCTAAATGCAAAACTATTTTTCCAGCTAGTTATATAGACTATTTGGGTATAGTGATAGATACAAAGAGAGGTGAATTTAGTCTTCCATGAGCTAAAATAGAGAAATGCAGGAAGGCTTTGTTGGATATTGGTAGAAAGAAAAAAGCTACAGTGACAGAAGTTGAGTCTTTTCTCGGTCTGTTGACATTTGCGTGGGTAGGGTTTTTTGTAGACATTTGTCTGTTCATATAGCAGGGATTAGAAATCAATGTTTTCATGTTCGTATATCTAGAGAAATAATGAGGATTTAGATGTATGGTTGGAATTTTTGAAAGACTTCAGTGGTCCGGCCCTAAGGCGAGGCCCTTTTATTACAGATGTGGAGTTGAAGCTCATTACATAGGTAGCCTCAACAGAAGGCTTTGTTGTTTTCTGGAATGGAAGATGGTGAGCGGAAAGGTGGCCCTTGACTTCATTTGAGAACGGAATTACAAATAATTCAATTTTATTAGAATTATTCCCTATTGTGTTAGCAATAATCATTTGGGGAAGTATTTTTGCAAACAAAAGTATTCTTATTAAATCAAACAATAAGGGAGTAGTATTTGCGGTAAGCTGTTTGTCAAGTAAATGTAGGTTAGTTGTGAAATTGCTCAGGCACTTGGTGTTAGTGTGCTTAAAACAGAATATCTGGTTGAAAGCACTGCAGGTTGAGTTCATTTGCAATTTAAGTGCTGATTTACTCTCTCATTTTCAGTTTAGGAATTTCTTCAATCTCCTACCAGGCACCTAGCAAATAGGAGAGGATTGTCCGGAATATCTATGGAGACTAATTTCGGTTGTAATTATGGAGCTTTTGCAGCGGTCTGTAGCTAGGTAAACCTGGAAAGGTTACCTGGTGACTTGGAAGTTATGGTGCAAATTTTGTAGTATCAAGAATTTAGAAGTTCACAAAAGTTCAGGGCAGACCGCTTTACTGTTTGCATTGTCAATTTTTGATAAAGGGGTAGCTTATTCCACAGTGGCAAAAACTGTGCCTGGTGTCTCATTTTTTATGAAAATACTTTGTTAACAGTCTTTAAATAGTTATTTTTTAGTTAAACAAGTTCTGAAAGGGTATAAGAAGGAGTACTGTGTTCGTGACAGCAAATTCCCTATCTCACCTGAAATTTTAAAAGACTTGTGTGTATTTTCTTTCTCATGCTGTTATGATAATTTTGAGGCTTTATTATTTTCCACAGTGGCAGCATTAAGGTTTTTCGGGGGGCACTGCCTATAGGAGAGCTGTTGCCGAGAGGCAGAAAAGGTACAGAGGGTGTAACATTCAAATAGATTATGCTTTCAATGGATTTGCTGATACTTTTTTATAGCAAAATCCAAGACAGACCAAGCTGTTAAAGGTAGCTCTTTAAAACTAATGTGTTTGCTAGAAGAGACCATCTGTCCAGTTTGTTTAGTCAGAGCAACTATATGAACTTACGCCCTGCAAACGGAGTAACATTTTTGTGACACCGTCTAGTAAGCCTCTAATGCAGTTCCAATTCAAGAACATTTTGAATAAACGCCTAGCCAAGCTAAGTTTAAGTGATAAATATTTTTCCATTCATTCTTTCAGGATTGACGAAGCAACAAAGGCTGCCAGATTGGGATTAAGTGAAACATTAATAAAGACATTGAGAAGATAGGGCTGGAGATGTTATCAATTGTATATTAAAAAATAAATAATAATAATAATCTTTATTTTTTATATAGCGCTAACATATTCCGCAGCGCTTTACAGTTACTCACAGTTTTGCACATATTATCATCGCTGTCCCCAATGGGGCTCACAATCTAAATTCCCTATCAGTATGTCTTTAGAATGTGGGAGAAACCCCATGCAAACACGGGGAGAACATACAAACTCCTTGCAGATGTTGTCCATGGTGGGATTTGAACCCAGGACTCCAGCGCTGCAAGGCTAACCACTGAGCCACCATGCCACCCATTAATAATACTAATAGAATTAGTTGTTTGTAATTTTTATAGGTGTCACAGTGTGGATCTTGGGACATTTCTTCATTGACTGGGTAGAATGGAAGGCGCAGCAGCGGTTTTATGGGTTAAACCTATCATTGTCTTCTGATCAAGTAAGAATTTCTTGGTTCAGGGTTAAAGGACAAACATGGAACAGCTGATGGACCAAGTGACTTTAATGAGTGATAGAGCTCCAGTCCCTGATGTCATTATCGTGCACCTAGGAGAAATGACATCGAGAAGCTGGGTACAACTGAGCTGTTATTTCAAATGAAGTTATATTTTTTTTAAAGTTAATGAAGCTGTTTCATGGTGTTAAAATCGGTTTTGCTAAAATTGTGTCCAGATTGTTTAGGGAAAAGTCAATAGATTTAAAACAGGTAAATGAGTAAGTTCATGCCAACGATTGGTGGGTTTTTTTCTGGCATATTGACATGCAAAGTGGCTTGCCAGGTCATTTTTTAAATGACTGTGTACACCTATCTAAAACATGCAGTGACATATTTAATTTGAATTTTCAAGCAATGATGGAAATAGCGTTTGATGGGGCAGTGCCATGCTTACCTAATGAATTAGGTAGGATAGTCGGTTGGGTTAGTCGTTCAGGGAACTGAATGGACTTCATGTATTGTAAAGGGTAAACGGGTTTGAGCTTTGACTAAGCCACAATTTTGGTTTTAAGTAAGAATAAGATTGCTACATGATTGGTTGAAGTTTGGTTATCTATGTATCAAAGAATTTTAGTAAAGGTCATGGCCAAATTTTTTCCACCAAGCCAAATTGTTCTGTGTAATATTTATTTATTGTTAGATTAGATAAGTTAAAAGTTTGTATATTAATATGTAGTGGAATGCCATGCACCACAGAATGCTTCTCTCCTCATTCACTGGTAATATCGCTTACTGATTGTTGAACCCTTCCATCAGTTAGAGCAGGGATGAATTTTTTCATCAGGTGCAAGATGGCACCCTAGGCAGGCGCCTACCCCGCCTACCCCTCATCCCGGCCCTGGTGTGACCAGTAACATGGAAGCCCCTATAATTCCGTTAACACAGGTCAAATCTGAGTGGGGACATGCTTATTTTGTGGATTGATTTTATTAGGAACATTTTACATAACATTTTGTATCATATTTATCCTACGCTCTACCCTGAGCACTTACATAGGGGGTTTCCATCAAAATTTCTGAATGATGAGATTCAGATTAAATCCTTGAAGGGTCCATTCACTATAATGAGGCAGCAGAATTATTCTGGTCCTTCTTTTCAGAGATACAGAAAACTGTGGCTGACTCTTCTTTTGTGCATGCTTAACCCTGCTGTTATGTTTGGTCAAAAATGACCGGAGCAGTACAAAAGTACAGTGGAAACAAATAGAACAGCAGGGTTAAAAAGATGAACACCGCCATAGGAACGATACAAGCTCCCAGCATAGAACGCAGGATAAATGTGAGCCGAGCCTTACTACTATCTTTGAGAGGCAGAATGAACAAATCAACAGCAGGTGAAGAATCGGTTTTATTTATTTATTATGCCATTCCTCCTGTGGTATAAGTGATTAGACAACTTTATTAGAGCAATACCATTTATATATATATATATATATATATATATATATGCTAAAAAAAATGCTTTTTTACCTCACCATATACTGAAAGCTATAAAGCTATAATTTCTTTATATTTCTGCCAACAGAATCTGGTCAGGGCTTGTTTTTTGTGGGATGAAGTTTTTTAGGTACTATTTTCAGGCACATAAAATTTTCTGATCACTTTCTATTCCCATTTTTTGGGAGGCAAATTAACAAAAACCATAAATTCAGGAATTTTCTTTTATATGCTGTTCACCGGGTGGTGAAAGTAATATGATAGCTTTCTCCTTTGGGTTAGTACAAATACAGCAATACCACATTTACGTTGTATTTATTTTTTGCTGCTTTTACAATAAATACAATTTTATTAAAAAAAATTGTTTTTGCTTCGTTTTATTCTGAGAGCTGTAGCTTTTAATGTTTTCGCTGATAGAGTTCTATGGTAGCTTGTTTTTTGTAGGACAAGATGACATTTTTTAGAGATGCCATTTTTATTTACATTCGACTTTTTAATTGCTTTTATTCCACTTTTTTTCCTGCAGTATGATGACAAAGCATAGTATTTTGCCGTATTTCTTATGGTGTGCTCTGAAGGGGTTAACTACTGTCACAGCTTTACAGATCGGATTGTTCTTGACACGACAATACCAAATATGTGTACTTTTTTAATTTTTGTTTTTACAATAATATATGTATTTATTGGCATATTTTTTTTTTGTTCTTTTGTTCTTTAACCCCTTTACCCCCAAGGGTGGTTTGCACGTTAATGACCGGGCCAATTTTTACAATTCTGACCACTGTCCCTTTATGAGGTTATAACTCTGGAACGCTTCAACGGATCCCGGTGATTCTGACATTGTTTTCTCGTGACATATTGTACTTCATGATAGTGGTAAAATTTCTTTGATATTACCTGCGTTTATTTGTGAAAAAAATGGAAATATGGTGAAAATTTTGAAAATTTCGCAATTTTCCAACTTTGAATTTTTATGCAATTAAATCACAGAGATATGTCACACAAAATACTTAATAAGTAACATTTCCCACATGTCTACTTTACATCAGCACAATTTTGGAACCAAATTTTTTTTTGTTAGGGAGTTATAAGGGTTAAAAGTTGACCAGCAATTTCTCATTTTTACAGCACCATTTTATTTTAGGGACCACATCTCATTTGAAGTCATTTTGAGGGGTCTATATGATAGAAAATACCCAAGTGTGACACCATTCTAAAAACTGCACCCCTCTAGGTTCTCAAAACCACATTCAGGAAGTTTATTAACCCTTCAGGTGTTTCACAGGAATTTTTGGAATGTTTAAATAAAAATTAACATTTAACTTTTTTTCACAAAAAATTTACTTCAGCTCCAATTTGTTTTATTTTACCAAGGGTTACAGGAGAAAATGGACCCCAAACCTTGTTGTACAATTTGTCCTGAGTACGCCAATACCCCATAAGTGGAGGTAAACCACTGTTTTGGGCGCATGACAGATCTTGGAAGCGAAGGAGCGCCATTTGACTTTTTAATGCAAAATTGACTAGAATTGAGATGGGACGCTTGGAGAGCCCCTGATGTGCCTAAACATTGAAACCCCCCACAAGTGACACCATTTTGGAAAGTAGACCCCCTAAGGAACTTATCTAGAGGTGTGGTGAGCACTTTGACCCACCAAGTGCTTCACAGAAGTTTATAATGCAGAACCATAAAAATAAAAAATCATTTTTTTCACAAAAATTATCTTTTCGCCCCCAATTTTTTATTTTCCCAATGGTAAGAGAAGAAATTAAAACCAAAACGTTGTTGCACAATTTGTCCTGAGTACGCTGATACCCCATATGTGGGGGTAAACCACTGTTTGGGCGCATGGGAGAGCTCGGAAGGGAAGGAGCGCCGTTTGACCTTTCAATGCAAAATTGACAGGAATTGAGATGGGACGCCATGTTGCGTTTGAAGAGCCACTGATGTGCCTAAACATTGAAACCTCCCACAAGTGACACCATTTTGGAAAGTAGACCCCTTGAGGAACTTATCTAGAGGTGTGGTGAGCACTTTGACCCACCAAGTGCTTCACAGAAGTTTATAATGCAGAACCGTAAAAATCATTTTTTTTTCACAAAAATTATCTTTTCGCCCCCAATTTTTTATTTTCCCAATGGTAAGAGACAAAATTGGAACCAAAAAGTTGTTGTACAATTTGTCCTGAATACGCTGATACCCCATATATGGGGTTAAACCACTGTTTGGGCGCATGGGAGAGCTCGGAAGGGAAGGAGCGCCGTTTGACTTTTCAATGCAAAATTCACAGGAATTGAGATGAGACGCCATGTTGTGTTTGGAGAGCCACTGATGTGCCTAAACATTGAAACCCCCCACAAGTGACACCATTTTGGAAAGTAGACCCCCTAAGGAACTTATCTAGATGTGTGGTGAGCACTTTGACCCACCAAGAGCTTCACAGAAGTTTATAATGCAGAGCCATAAAAATAAAACAAAAATTTTTTCCCACAAAAATTATTTTTTAGTCCCCAGTTTTGTATTTTCCCAAGGGTAACAGGAGAAATTGGACCCCAAAAGTTGTTGTGCAATTTGTCCTGACTGCGCTGATACCCCATATGTGGGGGGAAACCACCATTTGGGCGCATGGGAGGGCGCTGCGGGGGTCTCAGGGAAGCCCGCAGGGAGCCCCCTCCCTGCGCGATGCTTCCCTGCACCGCCGGCACATCGCGATCATGTTTGATCGCGGTGTGCCGGGGGTTAATGTGCCGGGGGCGGTCCGTGACCGCTCCTGGCACATAGTGCCGGATGTCAGCTGCGATAAGCAGCTGACACCCGGCCGCGCTCCCCCCGTGAGCGCGGCCGATCGCCTATGACGTACTATTCCGTCCGTGGGAAGTAAAGCCCACCCCACATGGATGGAATAGTACGTCTAATGGCAGAAAGGGGTAAATTAGCGAATTTGCTTTAAAATTTTTTGCATTTTTACCTACTCCCTCTTTGGGACATCAACTTTCCCTGTCCTGATTGCTGATCTAATACTACGCAAAGTTTTTTGCAGGGCATTATCTGAGTGCATCACATAAAGAGAGGTGATGTGTCAGCCCCATCGCTGAGACACACGTCAGATGTTAATGTCTCATAAGAACAAGTTCATATCTTTTTAAATAGATTTAAAATAAAGACCAATTTGTTTTATTACCTACGGATGGATGTGCTGAGTTGTTGAACATTTTTGAATGACACCTGCTGATGATTGTGCAGACTCTGAGTGATTGCTTGCAGGAACGCACCTCACTCTGTGCAGTACATTTCAAGGTGTTGAAGAGGACCAACTTTTTTTTTTTACTTCATTGCGGCTTACCTGAGCACTGTGCATTTGCATTTTATAATTCTGCCTTACAATTCCAGAGATATGGCATTTTTTTCTGTTGTGCTAATTTTTATTGTCCTTGCCTGCCTTGCTCAAAAGATAATAGTGCAAAGCAGACTAAAGACCTGACCGTAGAGAATCCTGTAAGCCACGACAATTTGGCTACAACTATGAAAAGTAGTACCAAATATAAAGACCTTTACATTTTTGGAAAAAAAAGCAAAATACGCAGGGAGCAGTAACCTGGTAATAGGTTCTCTTTAACTCTTCGATGATTTTTAATGTAAGTTTATGTCACGGTCAGGAAAGAGTTCTGAACCTATGAAGCACACTTATGTCAAGGCAATTATGCAGACACAGGAGCAGGGCCCGCGCGATTGCCGCCGGGAGCTCAGCATAAGTAGTGGCCGTACTCCAGCTGTCATGAGCGGTGCATGCATATCATTTAACCCCCTGAATGCCATAATTAATATGGATCGCAACATTTAGGAGGTGGGGAAAGGGATGGGACTCCCTCTCATGATGACCTCCGGGTGTGCCAGCTACAGTGGCCTTATAACATAATGCTCAAAGCATGGTCTAAGAGGTGTCTGTCAGTGCAGCACTGCTGGTGCATTGCAATGCATTATACCAGAGATCACAGTAATAAAAGTTTAAATCCAATTTAAGGACTAAGAACAAAAGTAAAAATGCTTTTTAACCCCTTCATGACCTTGGGATTTTCCATTTCTCCGTGTTCGTTTTTCGCTCCCCTCCTTCCCACAGCCATAACTTTTTTATTTTTCCGTCAATTTGGCCATGTCAGGGCTTATTTTTTGCGGGACGAGTTGTACTTTTGAACAACATCATTGGCTTTACCATGTTGTGTACTAGGAAACAGGAAAAAAATTCCAAGTGCGGTGAAATTGCAAAAAAAGTGCAATCCCATACTTGTTTTTTGCTTGGCTTTTTTGCTAATTTCACTAAATGCTAAAACTGACCTGCCATTATAATTCTCCAGGTCATTACGAGTTCATAGACACCTAACATGACTAGGTTATTTTTTATCTAAGTGGTGAAAAAAATTCCAAACTTTGCTAAAAAAAAAAAATTGCGCCATTTTCCGATACTCGTAGCGTCTCCATTTTAATGATAGCATTTTGGTGCAGATAAGTTCTTTTGATCGCCCATTATTGCATTTTAATTCAATGTCGTGGTGACCAAAAAAACGTAATTCTGGCGTTTCAAATTTTTTTCTCGCTACGCCGCTTAGCGATGAGGTTAATGCTTTCTTTATTGATAGATTGGGCGATTCTGAACGCAGTGATACCAAATATGTGTAGGTTCGATTTTTTTTTAAATTGATTTTATTTTGAATGGGGTGAAAGGGGGTGATTTAAACTTTTATATTTTTTTTTTTCACATTTTTTAAAACTTTTTTTTAACTTTTGCCATGCTTCAATAGCCTCCATAGGAGGCTAGAAGCAGGCACAACGCGATCGCCTCAGCTACATAGCAGCGATCTGATGTTCGCTGCTATGTAGCAGAATTGCAGGTGTGCTGTGAGCGCCGACCACAGGGTGGCACTCACAGCTACCGGCGATCAGTAACCATAGAGGTCTCAAGGACCTCTATGGTTACTATTCAGAAGCATCGCCGACCTCCGATCATGTGACGGGGGTCGGCGATACGATCATTTCCGGCCGCCCGGCCGGAAGCGGTAGTTAAATGCCGCTGTCTGCTTTTGACAGCGGCATTTAACTAGTTAATAGGCACGGACAGATCGCGATTCTGCCCGCGCCTATTACGGGCACATGTCAGCTGTTCAAAACAGCTGACATGTCCCGGCTTTGATGCGGGCTCACCGCATTTATTACCCACATTTTTTTAATTAAAAAATATATATTTTTACGTTTTTTAACCCCTTTCTGACCTCGGACGGGATAGTACGTCCGAGGTCAGAAAGGGGTTAAAAAACGTAAAAATATATATTTTTTAATTAAAAAAATGTGGGTAATAAACAACATATTTGCAGGCAGAAAGTATTGTTTCATTTCCACGGCTCAACGTTGAAAGATTCTGTGAAACACCTATAGGTTTAAAATGGTTAAGCCACGTCTAAATAAATTTTTGGAGGGGTGTAGTTTCCAAAAATTGGGTCGCTTGATGAGAGTTTCAGGGTACTCAACAGAAATTGCACAACAAATTGTATGGTCCATTTTCTCCTCTTACCCTTGTGAAATGGAAAATTGGGGGTTAAAGCAATATTTTGTGTGAAAAAGTAAAATTTTCATTTTTTCCTTCCAAGTTGCTATAATTCCTATGAAAAAGTTGAAGGGTTAAAAAACTTCTAGAAAGTTGCTTCGAGCACTTTGAGGGGTGCAATTTTAAAATGGTGTCACTTTTGGGTATTTTCTGTCACATAGGCCCACAAATCCACTTCAAAGGGGATGTAGTCTCTAAAAAATATTGGTTTTGGAAATTTTGCTGGAAAAGCGGGGAAACAAAAAACAAAATGATGTTTCAAATATAATGCTGATGTAAAGTTGAGATGTGGTACATGTATGTTATTCATTATCAATTTTGTATGATATAACTATCTGGTTTAAGGGCATAAAAATTCAAATTTTGAAAATTGCTTAATTTTCTTAATTTATGCCAAAATTACGGTACTTTCACACGTACTTGCAAATGATATTGACCAAAATTTAGCACTAACATAATGTGCAATGTGTCACAAAAAATAGACTCAGAATCACTGGGATATGTAAAAATACTCTAGTTATTAACACCTTAGTTTACACTGGCCAGAATAATAAGATTCAGTCTGGTCAGGAAGGTGAAAATAGGCTGGTTGGTGAAGAGGTTAAAACTAGAGTTGAGCGACTTTTACTTTTTTTGGATTGAGTCGGGTCGGGTGAAATCTGCCAATTAATGCGAAAAGTTGGGGGCCAACTGAAACACGAAACCCAATGCAAGTCAATGGGGAATCAAAGTCAGCAGTGAGTGGAGGACAGGAAAACACCTACAGTGCCCATTTTAATGCCAAAACATCAATTCTTATTACTTAAGCTTGTCAATCTTAATTTACTTTATAATAATAGTTAGGCATTGAAAACTGGGGGTCATTTGGCTAAAGTTGTGGGGGGTAGGACTGGCTCAAGATTTTCGTGGGCCCAGGAAACGCAGAATACATCACGGCAGTGGAGCAGGGAGAGGTAAGTATTTCAACTTTGCAAGTGCTGTGATCCTGAGCAATCAGGGGGGGCCCACTCGTTGGCACTGGCACACGGCCTCTCATAGTACGGCGGTGTGTTTGACGGCGGTTGGCGCCTCCCACTGGCAGAGACACTTTTGCGTACTATGAGGGACCCTGTGCCAGTGACGTCACCAACGAGTATGCCCCCCCACCTGATGAAGGAACCTGCACTTTCATCTGCACCTTCCTCTTTGTTCCCGTGTAAGGCGGTATAGTATGTGGGAAGGGGAACCTGACTTTCAGCAGGGCCAGATTCTGGCTGTGTAGAGTGCAAGGGGAATGTAGTGGTCTGGGTCAATGTACCAGCAGACTCATCTAGCAGTGGCTGGGCAATGGGCAGGATGAGGAGGAAACACAGTTAGTAGGCCAAATAAGAAAGTAGGCTAAATGCAGTTCAAAATTGGTAACAGGACTAAACAGGCGGCATTGCTTTGTTCAGTGGAGGACAACTGTAATGAGTGGCAGACACAGTTAGTAGGCCCAAATAATAAAGTAGGCTAAGGCTGGGTTCACACTATGTTAGTGTGACCCGTTTAACGGACTACATAACACCGCGGCATAACGCGGTATAACGTAGTCCATTAATGCCGCCATTACTTTCAATGGCGTGCGCTAGCGATGTGCCGTCATTGAGTGACAGCCCTGAGACGCGGGCTGCAGCGTTTCCGGGTCCATCACTGCTAGCGCAGATGGAGCTAGCAGATGCAGTCCGTTTAACGGATGTGTTGAACGGGTTAATCTTCCCTCCCTAACTATATCCCTTCTTCTGATGAAGCTGCAGCAACCTCTCCCTATGCTAAGATCGGCAGAAGTAAGATGGCGGCCGGCGTGCACGCCCCTTCATAGCCCCTGTAACGCTGCAGAAAGCAAGCCAATCACTGTCATGCCCTTCTCTAAGATGGCGGGGACCGAGACCTATGTCATCACGCTGCCCACACTCTGCGTTCTCCTTCATTGGCTGAAAAATGGCGCTGAAAGCGTCATATGAAACGCGACTTTTGCGCGCAGATCGCCGACCTCATGGCCAATCCCACACAAGGATAGGATTGGGTTTTATGAAACGAAACGAAAGTCGGCGATTTTTGAATTTGTCCGATCCGTTTCGTTCAACCCTAGTTTAAACAAAATTACAGATTTCCTTTATCCCTTCAGAAAATTTATTTAATTCTCTAACTTTGCTTTTCATGAAGTTTTCTTTATAGTCACGTCTTAATATAATAATTCTCAACCATAATTCCAATAATATCAATTATGGAAACTTAAGAACATAATTAAACGATATGCAAAATAGATAGAAATACTTTGTGACAAGAGTGTATGTAAGTCTGAAGGACACTTTGCTTGTTTTAATTACTTTCATTATGTCTTTACTTAAAATATCATCGATTGACTTCCTACTATCTTATTACATTTTCTTCCATACTTAAGAAAGTAAAATGTCATGAAACATTCACAGACTCAAGGGGAAGACGGCTTTCAAAGTAACTTGAAATGTCAATGGGAGCACTTTATAACATTGCAAATGTTTATTCATTATTTCTGAAAGTACATGATACATTTTCCAATAACAATGATACTTTATCACATCTATTCTGACCAAAAAGTACCTGATTGCAATATAAAAGTAATACATACCGTCACTGTTCTCCTGAGGTGTGGCATCTACAGCCTGCCATCCACCAAATCCAACTGGAAGATCTGGTCTTGTCATCCAGGCTTCATTCCAGCAATGATAATTCCTGGAGGAAAAAAATAAATGTCTATTATTATTATTATTATTATTATTATTATTATTATTATTATATTACCAAAACATCAAAAGTCAAATTGTATTGTGTTTTTAATAGTAATTTTAGGTTGGCCTTTGAAACCTGAACTATTTTAGACACTGTAAAATTTGGATTTTCATAATTGTACAATTTTTTCCCTATAGAACATCAGGGTAAGGCTGGAGTCACACTATCGATTTTAAAATCGGTCCAATTTTGATGCAGGAGAGTCGGACGAGTGTAATGCAAGTGTCATGCGAGTGTAATGCGTTTTTTATGTGAATACAATCCGATTTTTCACACCTAGCATCTGATTTACATCAGATATAAGGGTTGGGGGTCACTTGGGGAATAGTGATCACAAAATAATAAGTTTTCATATATCATTTAATAAGATGTGTAATAGAGGGGTTACAAGGACACTAAACTTCAGGAGGGCAAATTTCCAACGGATGAGAGAGGATCTTGGTGCAATTAACTGGGATGATATCCTAAGACATAAAAATACGCAAAGAAAATGGGAGACATTTATTAGCATCCTGGATAGGACCTGTGCACAGTATATACCGTATGGGAAAAAACATACTAGAAATAGGAGGAAACCAGTATAGCTAAATAGAGCTGTAAGGGGCGCAATAAGTGACAAAAAGAAAGCATTTAGAGAATTAAAGGAAGTGGGTAGTGATGAGGCATTAAATAAATACAGAAAATTAAATAAATTCTGTAAAAAGCAAATCAAGGCAGCAAAGATTGAAACAGAGAGACTCATTGCCAGAGAGAGTAAAAATAATCCCAAAATATTCTTTAACTACGTAAATAGTAAAAAACTAAAAAATAGTCTGGGTGAAATGGTGGATGAGAATGAGAAAAAAGCCAATATGCTAAGTGACTTCTTTTCATCAGTATTTACACAAGAAAATCCCATGGCAGACAATGTGGTCAGTGATAACAAAAATTCCCCATTAAGTGTCAGCAGGAAGTACAGCGGCGTCTAAAAATCACTAAAGTTGACACATTTCCGGGTCCGGATAGGATACACCCTTGAGTACTGCAGGAATTAAGTACAGTCATTGATAGACCATTATTTATAATCTTTAAAGCCTCCATAATAACAGGGTCTGTACCACAGGACTGGCGTATAGCAAATGTGGTGCCAATATTCAAAAAGGGGACAAAAACTGAACTCGGAAATTATAGGCCAGTAAAATTAACCTCTACTGTGGGTAAAATCCTGGAGGGCATTCTAAGGGATGCTATACTGGAGTATCTGAAGAGGAATAACCTCATGACCCAGTATCAGCACGGGTTTACTAGGGACCATTCATGTCAGACTAATCTGATCAGTTTCTATGAAGAGGTAAGTTCCGGATTGGACCAAGGGAACCCAGTGGATGTAGTGTATATGGACTTTTCAAAAGCTTTTGATACGGTGCCACACAAAAGGTTGATACATAAAATGAGAATAATGGGGATAGGGGAAAATATGTGTAAGTGGATTGAGAGCTGGCTCAGGGATAGAAAACAAAGGGTGGTTATTAATGAAGCACACTCAGACTGGGTAGCATTTAGCAGTGGGGTACCACAGGGGTCAGTATTGGGCCCTCTTCTTTTTAGCATATTTATTAATGACCTTGTAGGGGGCATACAGAGTAGAATTTCAATATATGCAGATGACATTAAACTCTGCAGGGTAATCAATACAGAGGAGGACAATTTTATATTACAGGGTGATTTAAGTAAACTAGAAGCTTGGGCTGATAAATAGCAAATGAGCTTTAATGGGGATAAATGTAAGGTCATGCACTTGGGTAGAAGTAATAAGATGTATAATTACTGTATGTGCTTAATTCTAAAACTTTGGGCAAAACCGTCAATGAAAACGACCTGGGAGTATGGGTGGATGACATTTAGTGGCCAGTGTCAGGCAGCTGCTACAAAGGCAAATAAAATAATGGGATGCATTAAAAGAGGCATAGATGCTCATGAGGAGAACATAATTTTACCTCTATACAAGTAACTAGTTCGACCACACTTAGAATACTGTGTACAGTTCTGGTCTCCGGTGTATAAGAAAGACATAGCTGAACTAGAGTGGGTGCAGAGAAGAGCAACCAAGGTTATTAGAGGACTAAAGGGTCTGCAATACCAAGATAGGTTATTACACTTGGGGCTATTTAGTTTGGAAAAACAAAGGCTAAGGGGTGATCTTATTTTAATGTATAAATATATGAGGGGACAGAACAAAGGCCTTTCTGATGATCTTTTTAATGATTGACCTGAGACAGGGACAAGGGGGCATCCTCTACATCTGAAGGAAAGAAGGATTAAGCATAATAACAGAGGCAAGTTCTTTACTGTAAGAGCAGTGAGACTATGGAGCTCTCTGCCGTATGATGTTGCAATGAGTGATTCATTAATTAAATTTAAGAGGGAACTGGATACCTTTCTTGAAAAGTATAATGTTACAGGTTATATATACTAGATTCCTTGATAGGGTGTTGATCCAGGGAACTAGTCTGATTGCCGTATGTGGAGTCGGGAAGGAATTTTTTTCCCCAATGTGGAGCTTACTCTTTGCCACATGGTTTTCTTTTGGCTTTTGGCTTCCTCTGGATCAACATGTTAGGGCATTGTAGGTTAGGCTATGGGTTGAACTAGATGGACTTAAAGTCTTCCTTCAACCTTAATAACTATGTTATTATGTTACTATATTGCATGGAGCCCCAGATCGAGGGAGATTATCAGTGGTCTTGTATAACTTCCATTTTTGTATTATTGCTCCCACAATTGATTTTATCACACCAAGCTGCCTGCCTATTGCAGATTCAGTCTTCCCAGCCTGGTGCAGGGCTACAATTTTGTTTCAGGTGTCCTTTGACAGCTCTTTGGCCTTCACCATAGTTGAGTTTGGAGTGTGACTGTTTGAGGACATGGACAGGTGTCTTTTATACTGATAACAAGTTCAAACAGGTGTCATTACTACAGGTAATGAATGGAGGACAGAGGAGCCAAAAGAAGATGTTACAGGTCTGTGAGAACCAAAAATCTTGTGTTTTTAGGTGACCAAATGCTTATTTTCCAACATAATTTGCAAAATAAATCTTTTCTGGTGATTTTCTGGATTTGTTTTCTCATTTTGACTCTCATAGTTGTGGTCTACCTATGATATCAATTACAGGCATCTCATCTTTTTTAGTGGGAGAACTTGCGCAATTGGTGGCTAACTAAATACTCTTTTCCCCACTGTAGATAAGTTCTTAAGAAATGACTGAACTTTTAGAAATTTGAATTCTCCAGGTTTGTAAACATATTTCCCAAAAATTTGTTTACCATGTTATATGATAGCGGTAAGGTATTTTTGGGAAACCCACACGGTCAGTGACTTTTGCCATTTACTACAATAAGTAAAATAGTGAAGGACATTTTATGGCAGTTTGCAGAAATCTAATCACACATTGTTCAAATTTGCCAGGACCCACAAATTTTAGGATATTCAACTTGAATGCCATTTATGTTGTGCTTTTGACTTGATCATCTCTAAAGTTGTCTAAAGGGAAGGCTGGTCCTCATGGGAAGGTTGAGGTCATGACACTGATGCACTTTGCCAAAATAACTACTGGGGGACAGTTGACACAAATAAGAAAGAAGGGAGTATGTGAAACAGGGTGGTAGTCATGAGAGAGGAACTGATTCCCGACGCCAGAGCATGCTACATGAAAGATGTGGTCCTGGCTAGGTGTGTGGACTTTGGTAGAGTGGGTTGTGTACTTTTGCGGGCCATGTGCTGAAACTGTTTTCAGCTGGCCAGGTCCATAACACAACTCAAGAGACCGACAGTTCATCTTAAACATTAGTTCTTTACTTAATGGTTCAAACAGCTCCTCAGTTATATCTTCATACATGGGATAACGGGCACATATCTTCAAACACATTCCAGTTTCACAGCACATCAGAAACAGTTTTATTTCCCTCTGGGTTGTTCCCAATATTGCTAGTCCTATGAGTTCCAACACCACTCAGCCAACACAACAGTAACACAACCCTTTCAGTGATTCCACAACTAGTCTCCATAATTGTCCTATCATGACCAGAGTAAAGCCTTGTGCTCCTGAATGCTTGGAGAAAATCCGCTTGGGAAGTTGACTACACTCATAAACCAGGGAAAATAACCTGGTACCTTGTCAGTTAAAGGGTCTGGTGATTAGTCTGTAATGTAATAATTATTCTGCTATCTCAGTCTGGTCTCCTTCTTCTCCTGACACAAGTCATCCAATGCATACGGTCTTGTCAGCCTGCAGACTAGATATCTGTCCTTATCACACACTAGGTCTTCTACTACTCCAACTCCAACTTCAACTAACTAAGGTACCATCTGTCTCTATACTGTATGTATTAACCTATCCCTTTGTGGGTTAGTCCCAAAAGTTAACTACTTCTGACCCTGCTGTCTGTTGTTGAGCAGAACTTCCTTATAAAACATTATCTTATAACATTATGCATTACATTACATTACTTATCTAACGTTACTACACACTATACAGGAACACATTACATTTTCAATGCTTATCACAGTCTACATCACAATATATTACAATTCACATTACACAATATTTAAATAATACGCAGACATTATTCAAGTTACAATACATTGACATGATTGGTGTATTCAGGGCAAGGAACAAAACAGCCATTGTCCACCAATCTTGCGCATGAATGGTCATCATGCAAAGCAAATGGTTATTGGGCTGTGCGATGTTTGGGCTTCAAGCCTATTCCACTTGTGAGAAATGTGCTGTACTTACAGTCTATAAATAACCAAATTAACCTTCTATGGAGGTGAACTGAGGCAAAAGACCTAATTGTCTTCTGAGGAAAGTTGTTTTGGGGTTCGTCAAGTGCACTGAGGTGGACCTCTGAAAGAGAACAATAATACTGTTCTAGCTAGCAAGCCAAACAGTACCAGAAGCAGATGTAGCATTATCACAACTGCTAATCAGACAGAGGCACTAGGCAGGCTAACCATGGAGTAAAGAGGTTTTCAGGTGTTCTGAGCTGACAGCTTCTCATGTTGTCTAGACTAAGAGTAACACATCCCTGTATGAAGTTATTTTTGTGGGAGAGTCTGCTCTAACTACAGGGACTATGTCAGCCTGATAGCATTAGGAACAAGTGAATGTGGTTATCTGTCCATAGTAGTAGGAGACTGTTAAACGTTTTAGTCACGTTTGTGAGATGTACCAACTTTAAGTGATTAGGAAAAAGCTTCAATGTAGGCTGGATTACTTGAAGGCCTGAGCTGTGACCAAACAACTTTAGATGAGCTGTGTTTTACAACTGAACAGCTCTAGTTGGGTGGACACTAGAGCTGGGGTAAAGAGCATTTAGTGCTGAGAGGCCAAGATACGTCACAGTAAGGAAACATTCAGTGGACATTACATTACTAGATGAGGCAGATTAAATATCTTTTTGTTGGTCATGCAACTAGTATGACCATCCTTCTATCTCTATTCCCCTCTCTGTTCTTCCTATATATGCTGGTTTGACAGCCATGCCAACATGGTTATGTTGCCAGTCAACTGCACTGATGAGTGACTGCGCTATCAGGTTAGTCCAGGTACAAGTGTAACGAGGAAGACTGGGCTGCGGGTACCTGCACTGAGCTGGGTCTGGAACTGTCGAGGCTGCGTCCCATGGTGCCCGGGAGAAGGAATAGGGGACCAGACAGGTCACCTGACCTGGGAAGAAGGGGTGTGTTTAGGTTGGAAACAGAGAAAAAGCAGTAGGGCAGGTTCCCACCATCAGGGAGAGCACAGCAGAGTGAGAAACATGCTCTGCACCTCGAGCCCCGACGCTGCGACGTACAGTAGCCGACACCTCTGGGTAACGCCAGCGGGACAGGGAGTGTGGGAAGCACCGTATGCTTGGCTAAACATAAGGTCAGGTGCATGCAGAGAAGCGTGGGCTGGTTACAGGACATTGAAGTGTGGCTTCCTTTGCTGGCCAGTACACATCACCCCATGGTTGGTACAGAGACTACTGCAGCTTTTCACGCTTTGATTGCATGGGCTTGTGGACTAGGCGCTCAGTGAGTAAAACCAGAGACCTCATGCTGCCACCAGATGATGGATTGTTAACCCTGGACCCCATCTGAGGACCCTACACCGGCCGTTGCTGGTACTACTACCCCCATCGGAGTGTGAACTAAGGAACCCCACCAGGAGCTACGATAACTGTTGCTTAAAACTTAGACTTTCGCACTCGTTTTGCTTATCTCATTTAACTCTTGTTGTTCCATTAGCTCTTTGCCTATTAGCTCACAGCGAGGAGACTACTTTACCTTTCACTGTTAAAAGAATAAAATAGTATTGTTATACCGTACTGCTCTGCAATCCATGCGCACTGCATCTCAGCACCCGCTTAAACAAGCACACCCGATTTAAACATTACATTAACATGCACTTTCCAAATGCTTTGCTGTTATAAAGGCATCAATAAAAGTGTTATTAAAAAGCTGATAAAGCGCTGCTAATGCATCATTGTGGTAAATCCCCTTGGCAGGTTCCCTTTATCTATTTCACCATATAAAACCATATATAAAAATGGATTTCCACCACAATGTTAGAGGGGTTGTACCAAGTTTATTCGTTATTCCTTCTCAGTACAATTGAGAATATTTTACTGATTGCTGAGTCTGCTAGTTGGGGCCCCAACGATCATGATAATGGAGCTCTAAAACATCCCACTTCAATGGAGGGTAAGTCAAGCATGTGTACATCCTCTATATTTCTTCTTTCTTGAAATGCAGTCGATAGAAAAGTACTGTAGTTGATTATCCCTTACAGAATGAATGGAGCAGAGATGCGCATGCTTAACCTACAATCAGATGTAGCTCTTTAGAGTCCTGTCCTCATCATTGGTGGGTATTCCATGGTCAGTTTACAGTGATTAATAGAGTATACCATATCCTAATGATAAGTTATAACTTATTCATTAGTACAACTCATTTAGACTGTGGAGACAAGGGGGGGCGGCGAGCACCCAGGTCCGCTAGCCAAAACCGCATGGACCAGGGAACATCCCACCGCACGCCTGCTCCCCCTTTAACGCTACTCAGACAACACAGGGTGAGGGTAAAAGAGTATGGAAATGCTTTATTGAACCTCAAAACAGGCAGCTAACATGTTAAACAGTCCCAGCAAAATACCCCAAGATGGTGCACATTACAGAGTCTCATCCATCTGCTGACTCACCGGGATAATAGCAGCTGTTACTACAGAGCTCCCAGGGTCGATGACCCCACCTGTGGCATGCACACAGAGAGGAGGTAATGAAAGTGTAGGAAGATGACAGTCCATTCAGGTACGAGGCCAGTTGAACAGAGGGTCACAGCCTGGCTTCATCTTCCAGGGTTGACTACCCCACCTGTGGCAAGTACACAGAGAGGAGGTAATGACAAGCGTAAGAAGATGACAGTACATTGGTGAGGTACTAGGCCAGTTGACCCATGGATCACAACCTGGCTTCTCCGAACATCTCCATGCAGCCAGGTGACCGGCGGGTCCCAATCCTGGCTTTCTTCAAACTTATCTATGGTTCAGCGATGGTCAATGGAGCAGATCTGTATTCTTTCAACTTGGGCCAAGGTCCCCTAGGTCATTTCCTGGAGAATAATATATCCGTGTCCCTCGCGATGGAGCCATGATGTGTTGGCTGCAATCCTGTAGAGTCCCTAGATGTTTGAATATCTTGGCTAAATCTTTGGCTGTCTCTCTGTATAGAGGCATGAAACCTTTTTTTATACTTAACAAGTGTCTGTCATTCAGTATTTACACAAAGGGTAAGAATGGAGATGAGATCAAGTAGCATTACTTTATTATTTAATCTATTTGCATAGTTTTTCCACCTCTGTTTTTGAAGTTACCAAACTATCTAGCCTACACAAAACATAATTTGCATATCATTAAACATCATTGGTGATCCAGGACAAGAGCACAATATGTTATATGAAATGTCAATAATACAGGCTTACACAAACAAAAGTCTGTTTTCTTGACCAACACATAAATTCAAAAGCCAACATGCAGATAACAGTCTATTCTTCTTGGTTTCCTAAAAATAGTTGCAGGTTAATTAAGATACAAAGCTGCGTCTCCACATAGGTGTTAACGCAAAAGAATCTTTTAGTGTAATAAGTAAAGAAATATAGTGCTATTACACAGATTATCATTTTTCTAATAAAAATAATATTAAAATGCACCTCCTTACAAGTTACTTAGGAAAAGGTATAACTTTCATTTGTCTAATTTGGGTCACTAAGATATCTTCATTTGGGATTCATGAAATGTATGCATGTGTCTATTACAAGTTCTTGTTAATGTTGCTTTTTAAATTATCAGCACCCTGCCAAGTGTGAAGAAGCTGATTTCATTCAAGTAGAGACTTATGCATTCCTGATCTGTAAAATTTTAGCAGCCATAAAATGTCAGTAAAAAAAAAGAACAGAATAGTTAAACTCTGACCATTTCATTAATAATGGGCAAAAACAGAAACTGAAAGAATCCGAGAGGATCTAAAGCTTGTCTAACAAGCCATTTCAAAGAAAGAATAAAATCTTGGATCAAGGAAAACTTGTCAATGGAGAAATATAATGAGGCACAAGCATACGAAAAGAATTATTCAAGGAAAGCTATCTACAAATCTTCAATTTTTTAAACGGTGCAAGGACACTGCTTTACTCAGAAATGATTCTTCAGAATGCATGAGATGGTTTATAATGTTTCCCATTGATGCAAAAACAATTCTCTTTCATAAGGAAAGTACACAGGTTTAATTTATGTAAGTGACATGTATCATCAAACGTAATGTTGAGGTAGTACTTGAGTAAAGTAAAGCAGCTAAGGCTCTGTTTATACTTGTATTGCAATTTCCATTAATAATCAAAACCCCAAAGCATTGTCGAATTTGTCCCATGATGGATATCACTAGCAACAAACAAATGGTCCCATTTAGGTGTACCTCATTTTTATGTGAAAAAAGCACCACATGTAGCACTATTCTTTTTGAGTTGGGTGGAAAAGATCATGTCATTTTCTAGCTAACCAGATCATAGTGAAACTTATGTTTCTTACTTTCCCGACTTCTAATCTGTAGTTTCATTGTAAGCGGCCATTAGCAGCATTATTTGAAAACGATGTCATAGTATTATTTTGGCTTCGCATGGAAGTATTATGTGAATACGGTATTAAGGCAAGGCCTAGATGTTAGCAGCTGATCCTTACAGTCTTGAAAATTGCAAGGTTTGGTCTCCATGGATTGGGCTTGTTTTCCAGGACATCCCATAGTTGCACGATATAACTAGATGTTGGATTTTGGAGATATCTTCAACTTTTTACCAAATTCCTCAAACAATTCTTGAACATTTATTGTATTGTGACAGGGACAATATAATGATGATAGAGATCACTGTCACTACAAAAAACAGGTTAAAAATGCAAATGCAACTTTTTGTTCACACGATGTCAAAATCAAAGAAAACATGATTCATCAGATCAACATACTTATTTCTATGACTTTATGATTCATATCTGATGCTTACATGCCCATTGTTAGATCTTTAGGTGGTTGACAGGGGACAGCATGGGTTCTCTGATAGGTCTATAGCTTCCCAGCTTCTTACACAGCAAGCACTGCGTCTTCTGACAATTTCCTATTGCTGCAAGCAATTTGTGGTACAGGCTACTTTTCATTCTTCATGCACATTAGTTACCTATCAGTCACTATCTTTAATTCACTGTTAGTTGTTCCTTGAGCTACTTTTGGTAGGTATTGTCCACAGCACACTACGAGGACCTTATAAGACCTAACTTTGAAATGCTCTAACTCAGTCTTTCATCATCACAGTTTGTACTTGGTCAAATGCAAAATTCAACCGTCCACTCTCTGCCTCCTTGATAAGTACCATTATCATGAAAGTACCATTGCCATTGTCATGTCAGTGTTATTTACGACACCTACTTTCATTGTTGTCGGTGACTAATATAAATATATTAGAGGTGAAAGTTTTGATCTTGATGCAAATTGCATTTGTGTTGAATTTTGGGGAATTCGCTGAACCCAGCAAATTGGAACAATTTGCAAATTGCTTTGCTCCATCACCTAAAATAGCCTCTACTCTTTTACACATTTCAAAAGATTACGTCAGCCAGACAAGGCTCACAACACCTTGTGCAGCTCCTAGCGGGTTTCCCCATCACATGGTATAGCACAGCCAATTTAAAGTCACCAATAACTGCATCTATCTAAACCTCCTCTGGCATTAAAATCAGCAGAAAAGGTGTACTGTATTGATGTTTCAATGTATTCCACATATGGTGCACCAAATAGATTATTCTCAGTAACAAACCTTGGTGCACTAACATATTTTTGGAATGTCAAATTTTTGAACAAATTGTCACGCTAAACTAATTATGACTAAGTGCCTCCACATACATACCAGATACTGTCCTTTGTAAGTTTACTATTAGTTTTACCGTCTTCATCTAGATAGACATCAGTTTGCACATTGGCATCCTTGTCATGGGCAGAAAAATAATTGGTAACAAGTCGTGCAGGAATTCCAAGACATCGTAGAACTGCAAGCAGAAAACAAAGATTTTTGACTAATAAATTAGACATTCAAAGATATTACACCCTCTGCTCATGGGTAGTTAGACAATGAGGTCATTGATTGGAAAAACTCATTCTAATTGCATACTAAATCTTAGAGGTAAGCTATATGATAGACGCTAAAATCACTTCACGAATAGAGAGTTTTGCCATAGATTGCCGCTAATTGACTAAAACTTAACTGTAACATTTTCAACTGGAAAATGGAAGACAACAAATGTAATATATAAAAAAACTATCCACTTCTGAATATAATTTGAAAGAACATGAATGTCAGTAATATAACTTTAGTTGTAACATATATACTGGAAGCAAAAAAAAACCTAATAATGCAAGGCCTTACATATAATTCACAGAATCCCACAGCAAATGTCATAATTGTCTCCCCACAATAGAAAAAAAAAATTCTGCAGAGTATGCACGGTCATGACACATATGCAAAGTCACAGAAAGGCATACCTCCCACCTTTTATAGAAAGGGAGACGGACATGTATTGACACCTCTCCTTTACTAAGCCGACTTAATGTCACCATTAGTGCTGAGCATTCCCATACTGCAAATGTCGGGTATCGGCCGATATTCGCTGTATCGGAATTCCGATACTGAGTTCCGATATTTTTGCGATATCGGATACCGGAATCAGAAGTTCCCATAGTGCAATGATGAACTATAATGGAGTGTGGGTGGTGCATGGGCAGAGACTGTGTGTGTGTGGGCAGGATCTGTGCGTGACCGTGGGGAGTCTGTGTGTGCCTGCCGGGGCTCTGTGCGGCTTGCGGGGGCTCTGTGCGGGCTTGCCAGGGATCTGTGCAGCTTGCAGGGGCTCTGTGCGGGCTTGCCGGGGCTCTGTGCGAGCTTGCTGGGGCTCTGTGCGGCTTGCGGGGGCTCTGTGCGGGCTTGCTGGGGCTCTGTGCGGGCTTGTCGGGGCTCTGTGTGGGCTTGCTGGAAATGTGGTACAGAATTTTCTGCACTAAATCTGCATCTTCTGTCAGAATCCGCAGGTGCAGTTTTTGTGCTTTTTTTGGTGCTTTTTTGGTGCAGTTTTGGTGCAGTTTTTGTGCAGATTTTACCACTGCAGATTTTTATCATGGAGGGGTGCAGAAACGCTGCAGAACTGCACAAAAGAAGTGACATGCACTTCTTTGAAATCTGCAGCATTTCTGCACAGATTTTTCTGCACCATGTGCACAGCTAATTTTTTTCACATTGATTTACATTGTACTGTAAATAACAGTGCAGTTCTGCAGCGTTTCTGCTGCTGAAAAAAACACTGCAGATCTGCACTATCTGCACTAAATCTGCATCGTGTGCACATAGCCTTATATAATACATACAATACATACATATAGACATACAGTACATACTGTATAACATAAAGTACATACTCACCATTACTTGTCACTTTGATCCCCGAAGCCAGTGTCCTCTGTAAAAAAGATTAAAATAACAAACAACCAATATACTCCCTGTCCGCAGAAATCCATGAGTGTCCCACGATGAACTTCCGTAGAGAACGGCAGCATCAGCTGTTGCGACCGCTCTCTAGGGGCTCCAGGAACACAGTGACGGGGAGGAAGGTATAATTCCGCAATGTATTCCTCCGCCGCTGTAAAAAAATAGTCCCTAGTCTCACTTTTGGCATTGCTGTATGAGAAATTTTCCCACGCAGCAATTGCCATAAAGTGAGACATTGTCCTAAGGTAACCTCTCAGCGATGCACTGCAGGAGCCATTGTCTCCTGTCAGTGTGTCACTGAGGTCTTATAGAGCAGTGACATCACCCGATGTCACTGTTCTATAGGGGAGATCGTCGTGGGACACTCGTTATTAATTGGACTATGGCGGACAGGGAGTATACGGTTTATTATTTTACGTTTTTTGCAGGCGCTGAAGTATGGTAAGTATGGTTAAATGAAGAATATTAAAATACTTTTTTCCTAATGTGTGTTTTATTAACCCTTTATTACTATTGGATAAATGGATAGGCGTCTTATTCACGCCTCTTCATTATTAACCCGGCTTAATGTCACCTTACAATAGCAAGGTGACATTAATCCCTTATTACCCCATATCCCACCCCTTAGTACAATTGATAACGAGTGTCCTACGACGATCTCCCCTATAGAACAGTGACATCGGGTGATGTCACTGCTCTATAGGACCCTCAGTGACACACTGACAGGAGACAATGGCTCCTGCAGTGCATCACTGAGAGGTTACCTTAGAACAAAGTCTCACTTTATGGCAATTGTTGCGTGGGAAAATTTCTCATACAGCAATGCCAAAAGTGAGACTAGGGACTATTTTTTTTACAGCGGCGGAGGAATACATTGCGGAAGAATACCTTCCACCCATCATTGTGTTCCTGGAGCCCCTAGAGAGCGGTCGCAAGTTCGCAACAGCTGATGTTTAATGAACTGTATGTATGTATTGTATGTAACGTATGAATGTATTGTATGTAGTATGTATGCAGTATGTATGTAGTATGTATGTAGTTTTTTTTTACATTCAACACATTAGCCGGTTGATGGGACTACTACTGTCCCATCATTGGCTAATGTGTCAATCACTGTCACTGTTGCAGGCATCGTCCGATGGGACTTGTAGTCCCATCGGATGATGTCTGCACAGACCCCCGGCGGCCAGCAGAGAGCCCTGGCAAGCCCGCACAGAGCCCCCACAAGCCGCACAGAGCCCCGGCTAGCTCGCACAGAGACCTGGCAAGCCCGCACAGAGCCCCGCAATGTTATGGCTGGCAATCAGGCAACACAGCGTGCAGTAATCAGCGCACATACAGAGATCTGGCAATAACCCAAAACAATAGGACGAGCTCTGAGACGTGGAATCTCTGTAGACTGCAGTACCTGATCTATCCTCACACAACTGGAAGCAGCAGTGGATTGCGCCTATCCACTACCTATGCAACTCGGCACTGCCTGAGGAGCTGACTAGCCTGAAGATAGAAATACAAGCCTGACTTACCTCAGAGAAATACCCCAAAGGAATAGGCAGCCCCCACATATAATGACTGTTAGCAAGATGAAAAGACAAACGTAAGAATGAAATAGATTCAGCAAAGTGAGGCCCGATATTCTAGACAGAGCGAGGATAGCAAAGAGAACTATGCAGTCTACAAAAAACCCTAAAACGAAAACCACGCAAAGGGGCAAAAAGACCCACCGTGCCGAACTAACAGCACGGCGGTGCACCCCTTTGCTTCTCAGAGCTTCCAGCAAAAGATAATAACAAGCTGGACAGAAAAAACAGAAAACAAACTAGAAGCACTTATCTAGCAGAGCAGCAGGCCCAAGGAAAGATGCAGTAGCTCAGATCCAACACTGGAACATTGACAAGGAGCAAGGAAGACAGACTCAGGTGGAGCTAAATAGCAAGGCAGCCAACGAGCTCACCAAAACACCTGAGGGAGGAAGCCCAGAGACTGCAATACCACTTGTGACCACAGAAGTCACAACAGTACCCCCCCCTTGAGGAGGGGTCACCGAACCCTCACCAGAACCCCCAGGCCGACCAGGATGAGCCACATGAAAGGCACGAACAAGATCTGGGGCATGGACATCAGAGGCAAAAACCCAGGAATTATCTTCCTGAGCATAACCCTTCCATTTGACCAGATACTGGAGTTTCCGTCTAGAGACACGAGAATCCAAAATCTTCTCCACAATATACTCCAATTCCCCCTCCACCAAAACAGGGGCAGGAGGCTCCACAGATGGAACCATAGGTGCCACGTATCTCCTCAACAACGACCTATGGAATACATTATGTATGGAAAAGGAGTCTGGGAGGGTCAGACGAAAAGACACCGGATTGAGAATCTCAGAAATCCTATACGGACCAATAAAACGAGGTTTAAATTTAGGAGAGGAAACCTTCATAGGTATATGACGAGAAGATAACCAAACCAGATCCCCAACACGAAGTCGGGGTCCCACACGGCGTCTGCGATTAGCGAAAAGCTGAGCCTTCTCCTGGGACAAGGTCAAATTGTCCACTACCTGAGTCCAGATCTGCTGCAACCTGTCCACCACATTATCCACACCAGGACAGTCCGAAGACTCAACCTGTCCTGAAGAGAAACGAGGATGGAACCCAGAATTGCAGAAAAATGGAGAGACCAAGGTAGCCGAGCTGGCCCGATTATTAAGGGCGAACTCAGCCAACGGCAAAAATGACACCCAATCATCCTGGTCAGCGGAAACAAAACATCTCAGATATGTTTCCAAGGTCTGATTGGTTCGTTCGGTCTGGCCATTAGTCTGAGGATGGAAGGCCGAGGAAAAAGATAGGTCAATGCCCATCCTACCACAAAAGGCTCGCCAGAACCTCGAGACAAACTGGGAACCTCTGTCAGAAACAATATTCTCAGGAATGCCATGTAAACGAACCACATGCTGGAAGAACAAAGGCACCAAATCAGAGGAGGAAGGCAATTTAACCAAGGGCACCAGATGGACCATTTTAGAAAAGCGATCACAGACCACCCAAATGACAGACATCTTTTGAGAAACGGGAAGGTCAGAAATGAAATCCATCGAAATATGTGTCCAAGGCCTCTTCGGGACCGGCAAGGGCAAAAGCAACCCACTGGCACGTGAACAGCAGGGCTTAGCCCTAGCACAAATTCCACAGGACTGCACAAAAGCACGCACATCCCGTGACAGAGATGGCCACCAGAAGGATCTAGCAACCAACTCCCTGGTACCAAAGATTCCTGGATGACCGGCCAGCACCGAACAATGAAGTTCAGAGATAACTTTACTAGTCCACCTATCAGGGACGAACAGTTTCTCGGCCGGACAACGATCAGGTTTATTAGCCTGAAATTTCTGCAACACTCTCCGCAAATCAGGGGAGATGGCAGACACAATGACTCCTTCCTTGAGGATACTCGCCGGCTCAGATAACCCCGGAGAGTCGGGCACAAAACTCCTAGACAGAGCATCCGCCTTCACATTTTTAGAGCCCGGAAGGTATGAAATCACAAAATCAAAACGAGCAAAAAACAACGACCAACGGGCCTGTCTAGGATTCAAGCGCTTGGCAGACTCAAGATAAGTAAGGTTCTTATGATCAGTCAAAACCACCACGCGATGCTTAGCACCCTCAAGCCAATGACGCCACTCCTCGAATGCCCACTTCATGGCCAGCAACTCTCGGTTGCCCACATCATAATTACGCTCAGCAGCAGAAAATTTCCTGGAAAAGAAAGCACATGGTTTGAACACTGAGCAACCAGAACCTCTCTGTGACAAAACCGCCCCTGCACCAATCTCAGAAGCATCAACCTCGACCTGGAACGGAAGAGAAACATCAGGTTGACACAACACAGGGGCACAGCAAAAACGACGCTTCAACTCCTGAAAAGCTTCCACGGCAGCAGAAGACCAATTAACCAAATCAGCACCCTTCTTGGTCAAATCGGTCAATGGTCTGGCAATGCTAGAAAAATTACAGATGAAGCGACGATAAAAATTAGCAAAGCCCAGGAATTTCTGCAAACTTTTTAGAGATGTCGGCTGAGTCCAATCCTGGATGGCCTGAACCTTAACCGGATCCATCTCGATAGTAGAAGGGGAAAAGATGAACCCCAAAAATGAAACTTTCTGCACACCGAAGAGACACTTTGATCCCTTCACGAACAAGGAATTAGCACGCAGTACCTGGAAAACCATTCTGACTTGCTTCACATGAGACTCCCAATCATCTGAGAAGATCAAAATGTCATCCAAGTAAACAATCAAGAATTTATCCAGATACTCACGGAAAATGTCATGCATAAAAGACTGAAAAACAGATGGAGCATTGGCAAGTCCGAACGGCATCACCAGATACTCAAAATGACCCTCGGGCGTATTAAATGCCGTTTTCCATTCATCTCCCTGCCTGATTCTCACCAGATTATACGCACCACGAAGATCAATCTTAGTAAACCAACTAGCCCCCTTAATCCGAGCAAACAAGTCAGAAATCAATGGCAAGGGATACTGAAACTTAACAGTGATCTTATTAAGAAGGCGGTAATCAATACACGGTCTTAGCGAACCATCCTTCTTGGCTACAAAAAAGAACCCTGCTCCCAATGGTGACGACGATGGGCGAATATGTCCCTTCTCCAGGGACTCCTTCACATAACTGCGCATAGCGGTGTGTTCAGGTATGGACAAATTAAATAAACGACCCTTAGGGAATTTACTACCAGGAATCAAATCGATAGCACAATCACAATTCCTATGCGGAGGTAGGGCATCAGACTTGGACTCTTCAAATACATCCTGAAAGTCCGACAAGAACTCTGGGATGTCAGAAGGAATGGATGACGAAATAGACAAAAATGGAACATCACCATGTACTCCCTGACAACCCCAGCTGGTTACCGACATAGAGTTCCAATCCAATACTGGATTATGGGTTTGTAGCCATGGCAACCCCAACACGACCACATCATGCAAATTATGCAGTACCAAAAAGCGAATAACTTCCTGATGTGCAGGAGCCATGCACATGGTCAGCTGGGCCCAGTACTGAGGCTTATTCTTGGCCAGAGGTGTAGCATCAATTCCTCTCAACGGAATAGGACACCGCAAAGGCTCCAAGAAAAATCCACAACGTTTAGCATAATCCAAATCCATCAGATTCAGGGCAGCGCCTGAATCCACAAACGCCATGACAGAATATGATGACAAAGAGCACATTAAGGTAATGGACAAAAGGAATTTGGACTGTACAGTACCAATAACGGCAGAGCTATCGAACCGCCTAGTGCGTTTAGGACAATTAGAAATAGCATGAGTAGAATCACCACAATAGAAACACAGTCTGTTCAGACGTCTGTGTTCGTGCCGTTCTACTTTAGTCATAGTCCTGTCGCACTGCATAGGCTCAGGTTTACTCTCAGACAATACCGCCAGATGGTGCACAGATTTACGCTCGCGCAAGCGACGACCGATCTGAATGGCCAAGGACATAGACTCATTCAAACCAGCAGGCATAGGAAATCCCACCATTACATCCTTAAGAGCTTCAGAGAGACCCTTTCTGAACAAAGCCGCTAGTGCAGATTCATTCCACAGAGTGAGTACTGACCATTTTCTAAATTTCTGACAATATACTTCTACATCATCCTGACCCTGGCATAAAGCCAGCAGATTTTTCTCAGCTTGATCCACTGAATTAGGCTCATCGTAAAGCAATCCCAGCGCCTGGAAAAATGCATCAACATTACTCAATGCAGAATCTCCTGGTGCAAGAGAAAACACCCAGTCCTGTGGGTCGCCGCGCAAAAAAGAAATAATAATCAAAACCTGTTGAATAGGATTACCAGAAGAATGAGGTTTCAAGGCCAAAAATAGCTTACAATTATTTCTGAAGCTCAGGAACTTAGTTCTGTCACCAAAAAACAAATCAGGAATCGGAATTCTTGGTTCTAGCATCGATTTCTGATCAATAGTATCTTGAATCTTTTGTACATTTACAACGAGATTATCCATTGAGGAGCACAGAGCCTGAATATCCATGTCCACAGCTCTCTAATGTCTAGGGGAAAAAAAAAGACTGAAGACAGAGCTAAGAAAAAAAAAATGATGTCAGGATTTCTTTTTTCCCTCTATTGGAAATCATTGAATGGCTCCTTGTACTGTTATGGCTGCAATCAGGCAACACAGCGTGCAGTAATCAGCGCACATACAGAGATCTGGCAATAACCCAAAACAATAGGACGAGCTCTGAGACGTGGAATCTCTGTAGACTGCAGTACCTGATCTATCCTCACACAACTGGAAGCAGCAGTGGATTGCGCCTATCCACTACCTATGCAACTCGGCACTGCCTGAGGAGCTGACTAGCCTGAAGATAGAAATACAAGCCTGACTTACCTCAGAGAAATACCCCAAAGGAATAGGCAGCCCCCACATATAATGACTGTTAGCAAGATGAAAAGACAAACGTAAGAATGAAATAGATTCAGCAAAGTGAGGCCCGATATTCTAGACAGAGCGAGGATAGCAAAGAGAACTATGCAGTCTACAAAAAACCCTAAAACGAAAACCACGCAAAGGGGCAAAAAGACCCACCGTGCCGAACTAACAGCACGGCGGTGCACCCCTTTGCTTCTCAGAGCTTCCAGCAAAAGATAATAACAAGCTGGACAGAAAAAACAGAAAACAAACTAGAAGCACTTATCTAGCAGAGCAGCAGGCCCAAGGAAAGATGCAGTAGCTCAGATCCAACACTGGAACATTGACAAGGAGCAAGGAAGACAGACTCAGGTGGAGCTAAATAGCAAGGCAGCCAACGAGCTCACCAAAACACCTGAGGGAGGAAGCCCAGAGACTGCAATACCACTTGTGACCACAGAAGTGAACTCAGCCACAGAATTCACAACACCGCAAGCTGCACAGAGCCCCGGCAAGCACGCACAGAGCCCCCCGCAAGCCGCACAGAGCCCCGGCAAGCCCGCACAGAGCCCCGGCAAGCCAGGACAGAGCCCCCGCAAGCCGCAAAGAGCCCCGGCAAATCCGCACAGAGCCCCCGCAAGCCGCACAGAGCCCTGGCAAGCCTGCACAGAGCCCCAGCAAGCCCGCACAGAGCTCCCGCAAGCCGCACAGAGCCCCGGCAAGCCGCACAGAGCCCTGGCAAGCCTGCACAGAGCCCCTGCAAGCCCGCACAGAGCCCCGGCAAGCCCACACAGAGCTCCCGCAAGCCGCCCAGAGCCCCAGCAAGCCGGCACAGAGCCCCGGCAAGCCGGCACAGAGCCCCGCAAGCCACACAGAGCCCCAGCGAGCCTGCACAGAGCCCCTGCCAGCCCGCACAGAGCCCCAGCAAGCCCGCCCAGAGCCCCTGCAAGCCGCCCAGAGCCCCAGCAAGCCCGCACACAGCCCCGGCAAGCCAGCACAGAGCCCCGGCAAGCCACACAGAGCCCCGGCAAGCCTGCACAGAGCAGCCGCAAGCCACACAGAGCCCCAGCAAGCCCGCATAGAGCCCCCGCAAGCCACATAGAGCCCCGGCAAGCCTGCACAGAGCCACCGCAAGCTGCACAGAGCCCTGGCAAGTCCACACAGAGCCCTGGCAAGCCTGCACAGAGCCCTGGGAAGCCCATACAGATCCCCAGCAGGCCCGCACAGACCCCGCCTGCACACACAGACACGCAAAGTGTCCACCCACGCACCGCCCACACTCTTCCCTTCTCCGGAGTCCGGAACAGACTGTGAGAGGACGGAAAGGGCTTATTTATATTCCGATATTTGTGTCCCATTGACTTGCATTGGTATCGGCGATATCCGATATTTTTTGGATCTCGGCCGATCCAATCAGATACGATACTTCTTGATATCAGAAGGTATCGCTCAACACTAGTCACCTTACAATAGGAAGGTGACATTAACCCCTCATTACCCCACTTGCCACCGCTACAGGGCAAATGGGAAGAACCAGGCAAAGCTCCAGAATTGGCACATCTAATAGATGCTTACAGTAGTGCTTCTTCCCTGGCAGACGTCCATGCACACGGAGGACAGTGTGAACTGTTCTCCGTGTGCACGTGTGTGGCACGTTTTGCGGCCCGTTTGTCTGGGTAAAAACGGACATGTCTGCATATTCATTTGAATGGGTCTATGTGTGTCAGTGTCTCCAGTACGTAAGAAAACTGTTACTACAGGTACCGGAGACACTAACGTGTGAAACAGGCCTAACAGGGATAAAAGTGCCCCATTCTGCTGATGGTGTGGGTCCCAGCGATTGGACTTCCACTGATCTTATCCTGCTGATAGGTGATTAATAGCTTTTTTTTAACAGAAAATCCCTTTAAGGATCCAGTGTCTACATAGATCTGCTTCTCTCCTAAATCTGGTCAAACTGATCCACTAATTTGCAACAATGCATAGACATTGCATGTTTGCTTAGCTTTTTCTTTCAGATGATATTCTTATAAAATACAATTTGAAGATTATAAAAATGCTCAGGCTAGCAGACTTACATAAAACCACAATGTGCAATATTATTGCATCCTCTGGCATGGTGCTGTAGCATGTACTACTATGTTTCTTTACCAGCATAATACATTTTTAATAAATGATTCTCCAGCCAGAGGGTTAAGCGCATCTGTAAATAAATATAGTTATCTGTCAGCTACTAAACATGACATGAGTATGCAATGCTACAAAGGATATGCATTAATATATACAGGATCTGTTTACAGAAATGAATGGTATATAATTGTGTACTACAATAGAGCTTTATTTCTGCTCAGTTATATATCGATTTTTACTGAAAGTATGGGGTAGAAGAAATGGATCTAGTGCATGCAGAAAGTTATGTGGTGAAATGTAAAGGCAGAGGTGAAACCTTAGGTCCCACAGTGGTAGTAGTTACACATTGACCATGGTGCCCAATGGACAAAGTAGGTTGCGGTCCCTACAGATTTACACTTTTGTTCATGAAGTTTGCATGTTACTACACTCCTCAATCGTGAAATTGCAATACCAAGAACAAAAAGTTGTGAAATTATAAAAATCACACAATCGTTAGACATATTGTCACTGGTTTACCTCGACAGAGAGGAGCCAGAAGATCCCAGCATCTGATTTCTCCTACTTCAGCACTGATTAGAAGCACTTTACCTTCTTGTTAAACAGTGTAAATTTCTTTTGGCATTGCAGGGGTTAATCTGCTCTGTTGAGAGCTTTGGAGCGTTTAGCCTCTCAGCTGTGCACTAGCTACTCCCATCTCCTATATAACCTGGGACCTGGCTAACAATCATTGTCAGGCCGGTTTCACACATCAGTGGCTCCGGTACGTGTGGTGACAGTTTCTTCACGTACCGGAGACACTGACTCACGTAGACACATTAAAATAAATGTGTATCTGCACATGTCAGCGTGTTTTCACGGACCGTGTGTCCGTTTGCAAAACACGGAGACATGTCAGTGTTCGTGGGAGTGCACGGATCACACGGACCCATTAAAGTCAATGGGTCCGTGTAAACACGTACCGCACACGGATGCTGTCCATGTGCCATTCGTGTGCCACCTGAGGACCACACGTTACAGCGCTACAGTAAGTGCTGTCCCCTGTGTGTGGTGCTGAAGCCGGCATTCATCCCTTCTGTCCTGCTCGGCTGAAAGCAGCGCTTGCAGGAGAGAAGGGATGAAAAATCAAGTTTTTTTTGTTTAAAATAAAGTTTGGGGGTCATCTAATGCTTAAGCGCCCGCCTGCTTGCAGAGAAATACTCACCCAGCTCCTGCAATGCCTCCTCTCAGCGCCGCAGCTTGTCCTGTGTGAGCGTCACGTGGTACCGCTCATTACAGTGATGAATATGCGACTCCACCCCTATGGGAGGTGGAGCCGCATATTCATCACTGTAATGAGCGGTACCACGTGACCGCTCACACAGGACAAGCTGCCGGCGCTGAGAAGAGGCATCGCATGAGCTGGGTGAGTATTTTTCTTCAAGTGGGCAGGCGCACGGGGGGTGGGAAGCGGCTGGTGACCCCAAACTTTATTTAAAAAACAAAACAAAAAAAACACCTTGATTTTTCATTTTTTCTCTCCAGTGAATGCTGCTGGGGAGAAGGAATGAATGCCGGCTTCAGCACCAAAAGAAGGGGACAGCGCTTAACTGTAGTGCTGTGTCGTGCACGGTCCGTGTGGTCCTCAGTTGGCACACGGGCGGCACACGGCTGCCGCATGTGTGCCACACTGATGTGCCACGTGAGCACATGGACACACGGACACGGATAACTCCGAACCGATTTTCCTAGTACCGGAATTATCTGGACGTGTGAGACTGGCCTCAGAGCAAGCTTATGCTGCATGGCTGCAGGTTCTTTGTGGTTATTATTGGAGAAAGGCATTTGGTGGATTTTTTGATGGAGTGATAATTCCCTTTCTTACCCTACTTTGACTTAACCCCTTCCTTCAATCCTCGATACATTCCTCTGTTACATGTGTGAGTATATTTGCATGTTTGCTATTTTTTGTTACCCCTGTTCGTACTACCTAGTTAGTGTCATTGATATACTACAGTATACTACTTCTCCCCTCTTCCCTGGGTGGGGGAAGGGTAGAGACTGAGGGCAGATTCAGGAGCTAAGGTAAGGTACGTGAGCCCAGTATCTTCACCATCAGAAGTAATCTGGGGAGTAAAGTGAGCTAGGGTTCCCCATAGTGTTAGGGATAGGGAAGGAGCCACTGGTCCCGTGACACCCGACAACACAGTCGTGTAATTAGCTCTGACAAAAAATGTTTTTTGATCCATTATGGATCTTATCACTGCTATGAAGGGCATCTGCATCAGCTCAGCCTGGAGGTGGCAGATCTACACACTATTGTTTTCCAGCACCCTAACACATCAGGTTTGGTGACCAAGGTTCCCAGGCAACCCTCAGTGGAGCCCAAGATCTCTTTGCCTGACAGATTCTCTGGGGGTGTGACAGTTTTGTTGTTTTCAGAGAGGCCTGTAAACTATACTTTAGATTACCTCCTTTTTCCTCGGGAACTGATGTGCAATTGGTGGGGATAAATCATGATCCTTCATGGTGACCCCCAAGCATGGGCATTCTCTCTCCTGTCTGACTCCAAATCACTCCAGACTGTGGAGGAATTTTTTCTGGGGCTGGGTAATATATACAGTGACCCAGACCGTGTCTCCCTGGCTGAGTCCACCCTACCTCAGTTTCAGCAAGGAGGCCGGCCAACAGAGGAGTATTGCTCCTAGTTTCAGAGGTAGTCCACTGACACTAAGTGGATTAACCCTGCACTCCATAGCCTTTTCTTTGAAGGGCAATCAGTAAGGGTGAAGGATGCCTTGGCACTGTATGAGACTCCAGTTTCCCTTGAGGTGGCCATGTCTCTGGAAAAGACAGCGATCCACCGGGATAGCCAGAGACATAAAGAGATACCTCAATGTGTGGGACGTCTGGGGCCAAGGGAAATCTGGTCTGGGTCTTTGAAGAACCCTTGCAGTTGGGTGGGGGCTACTCGTTCTGGAATGCAGTCTGTTGCTTGGTGCAAAGGGGGAGTATGTTTTTCTGTGGTAGAAAGTGTAATTTCGCAGGCACGTGTCTCTATCTCACTGTAAACAGCCGCTGGAAAAATAAGGAGCCCGGGTTGCGGGGAGGTTAGGAACCCGGGTGTACATATCTCCTTCATGGGTAGGACACAATTTTTTCTGAATGCGGAAATCCATCTGGGCAAAAATAAGGTGGTTATGTCTGCCTTCCTGGACAGTGGAGCTGAGTGTTAGGAGCCGAGTTCCGGCCACTGCACAGGGGGAATCTCAAACCATGTCCGCTGCGGTCTCCCAATTTCCTCCAGCTGCAGTGGAGCCTGCTCAGTGGAGACGTCGGTCCCAGTGTCTGGCTCAAGCTGATACTATGCGCTTGGTTACTGCTACATTTCCTGGCTCTGCCTTTGTAGCCGATACTGATCAGCAGCGAGCCGAATGGTGGAAGCTACCTAGCGCCCGACAGTGCTACCTGCACACTTAGTACACATTACAGCGTCTATTTGCAGTGCCCGCCTGTACAGCATCATACACAATCTGTGCGCTTTCCTGACAGCTGGTCAGTGTAGGGTGGGAATACCAGCTTGGACTCAGCATCTGACTCAGAGCGTCCTCAGGCACGCGCTCAAAAGCCACCGAGAGTCAGAGTGAGTCCAATCACCAGTTCAGTGGGGGTGATTCTTAGGGATCCCACTAGTGTCTTGCAGCTGCACCCTGTGACTGTTAACAGGGTGCAACGTATTTATGGCGACTCTGTGAAGCAACAGAGTTCGCTTCCATTCACACTGGGTAAGGTCTAAGGCTGGGTTCACATTGCGTTATGGTGGTATGTTTAATGGACTATGTTACACCGTGGCATAACACGGTGTAACGTAGTCCATTAACGCCGCCATTGAAAGCAATGTCGGACGCATCGCTAGCACACGCCCACAATGGGCGTGCACTAGGGTTGTGCCGTCATTGAGTGACGGACTCTGAGATGCGGGCTGCAGCGTTTCCGGGTCCGTCACTGCTAGCGCAGATAGAGCTAGCAGATGCTCTATCTGCGCTAGCGCGATGTAAATGTCGGCACTTGCGTTACAGCAGCACGTTAGTGCTAACGCAGTGTGAACCCGGCCTAATCCACATGTGAGCAAGCGTCCATCCGCCATTACTCAGGTGTCATCTCTGCACAGAGGACCCCAGACTGCGAACACACCTAATATTCTATAATATTATTATTTGGTGCGTTCCGCCAGTCCTAACACTGAGTTTAACTTGATTGATCCTACGTTCGTCCAGGTCCAGGGCCTCAAACCACATACGCTGTCCAGACCTATACCCATAATCACGATTGACTCTGCAACCCTTGAGACAGGACTATTTTACTCAAGCTCTCCGGGGATTGTATCTACAGGTAGGGGCCATGTGTACTATAGGGTCTGCCCTCTCCTGTGGTTCGTGGACTTCCTTGGCTCACTCAGCACAATCTTGTGGTAGAATGGCATACTAGGGAGGTAGTAAAGTGGAGTGAGCTTTGCCAAGGACACTGCTTGTGCACCCAGCTTGCAAGGGTGGATATCCAGTCTGTGCCTAAATAACTGTCAGACTTTGGGGATGTGTTCTCGGAGCAGGGGTGCCAATAACTTCCTCCCCATCATTCTTATGACTACGCCATAAATCTTGTCCCTGGGGCCAAGCTGCCTCAGAGCAGACTAAATAATATCTGTTGTCAAGAAAGGCAGGCCATGAAGGACTATATCTCGGAAAGTTTGGCAAAGGGTCATATCAGACCATCCTCATCCCCCATGGCTGCGTGGTTTTCCTTTGTAAAGAAAGGAAAGACGGGAGTTATGCCCTGCTTAGATTTCCACGGACTCAATCAGATCACGGGATCCGTATCTGCTCTCACTCATTCCGGAACTCTTTAATAAGATTGTAGGAGCAAAATGTTTTTTTAAACTGGATCTCAGAAGAGTGTACTTAGTGGTTAGCACTGCAGCCTTGCAGCGCTGGAGTCCTGGGTTCGAATCCCACCAAGGACAACATCTGCAAAGAGTTTTTATGTTCTCTCTGTGTTTGCGTGGGTTTCCTTCCACATTCCAAAAAGACATACTGATAGGGAATTTAGATTGTGAGCCCCATTGGGGACAGCCATGATAATGTGTGTAAAGCGCTGCGGAATATGTTAGCGCTATATAAAAATAAAGATTATTAAGATTATTATTATTTGTATTAAAGACGGGGATGAGTGGAAAACAGCTTTCAATACGCCTGAGGGACACTTTGAGAACCTTTTGATGCCATTTGAGTTGAGAAATGCTCCTGCCATCTTTCAGCACTTTGTACATGACATCTTTAGTCACCTGGTAGGTAGATTTATTCTAATCTATCTTGATGACATATTAATTTATTCACCTGACCTTAAGTCACATCAGGTTCATGTCAGGCAGGTCTTACAGAAACTTAAAGACAATAAATTATTTGTCAAACTAGAGAAATGTATGTTCTCGGTGGAGGAGATCCCTTTTCTAGGCTATGTGTCATTGTCCACTGGTTTTTGCATGGATCCGGTGAAAGTCCAAGTGGTACTGGATTGGGATCGTCCTGAGGATTTCAAGGCGTTGAAAAAGGTTTTTAGGTTTTGCCAACTACTACCGTAAGTTCACCAAAAATGTTTCGGTAGTGGCCAAACCTCTGACGGATGTGACGAGGAAAGGGACAGACTTTTCCAAATGGTCTATTCTTGCCAGGGAGCCATTCAATACCTTGACGGAGTGTTCAGCATCTACTCCGATTCTCATTCAACCTGACATTACTCAGCCTTTTATTGTAGAAGTTGACGCTTCTGAAGTGGAGGTGAGGGCTGTATTGTCTCAGGGTCTCCTGGTACATGGCATCCATGTGCATACTTTTCAAAAAAAAACTCATCTGCTGAGAGAAATTATGACATTAGTAACAGGGAACTCTTGGCTATCAAGAGGGCTTTTGAAGAGTGGCATAATTTTCCAGAGGGAGCAGTTAATCCGGTTAACTCCCACCTTACCCGTTACCTCTCCACTCATTTCCTCCTAGTCTGGTTTCCACCCCCTACATTCGACAGAAACGGCACTCATCAAGGTGACCAATGACCTTCTGACAGCAAAATGTAACGGTGACCACTCTCTGCTCAGTCTCTCGACCTTTCTGCAGCTTTCAACACTGTTGACCACCCTCTCCTACTCTCTAAGCTCCAGTCACTTGGCATTAAGGACACTGCTCTCACCTGGTTCTCCTTCTATCTATCCTACCCGCTCTTTCAGTGTTCTGTTCTCTGGCTCCACTTCATCTCCTCTTCCTCTCACTGTCGGGGTACCTCAGGGCTCAGTCCTTGACTGATTTGAGGAGTTGCAGCAAGTGCCCCGTGTTTATCTTTTTGAATGTACTCCACCATCCTGGGTTTTGTTTTTCTTAATGGCGTTATGATCTGACTGTCATATGTGGTCGGTGGGCATGGTTCACTAGTGTTAGCCCCTAAGGCACCCACCCCTGTAGTGTCTCGGTATATTAAGGGATTCAGTAGGGCCACCAGGGTAAGCCGCCGAGGAGCGGGGACGCCATTTTGCATTCAAGAGGGTGCCAACCTCCGCTGGCAGGTAGGGTTGCCTGGATAGGGACTCTTTAGGGTGTAACAGCCATTAGAGCAGTATGGCTATATAGGGAACGGTCAGACCATATAAGGTTTGTGTAACACTTTGGTGAATTGGTACTTGGCACTGACTTGTTTTGGTTTTTGGGCCCTGCTTTTTAGCCAATTTAAGGCTTAAAATTATATTATTGGAATTTAGGATTCCTATTTATGGTGAGGGACCCATAGGGTTGGCAGGGTGAGCCGTCGAGGAGCGGGGGTGCCATATTGCGTCCAAGAGGGTGCCAACCTCCGCAGACAGGCAGGGATTAGGCAGGGACAGGTAGAGTAATAACACGTTGATTTAAGTCCCTACCTGTCTTCATCTACTGATCGGGCCAGGTTTTATATTGACCCACTCTTTTTGCAAGTTGTTGGGTGTTGTGTATGCTTTTATAAGTCCTGTTTTGTGTATTTTTGACGAAATAAAATTGTATTGTTAAGATATTAGTTTTTGTTAATTTTTGCGTTTGATACTAATTCCAACTATCTGATAGTATACTTTTTTTTTTAGTTTAGAAAGATACTTTTCACTTGTTAAGTTTAGTTTTTACGCGTTCATTGAGAAGTGAATGTGTCCTGATTACATGATTCTCCAGGTCAGTAAAATTAGGGTGATTCTAAAGTTGTTTCTTTTTTTTTACTAAAAAAGAACTCGTCCCTATTTTCTGAAACTCATAACTTATTTAGGTATCAAAAGATTAAATTTTAAATATATTAATTTAAAGTTACTAGTCTTAATGCTAAGACTGGTAGTAAAATGGACATTGATTCATGCTACTGAATACAGCATATAGTTCCAAACCACAGTGCCCTCAGCTGGTACCAGTTCAGTTACATTATTTTATTAATTAAATATTTATTATTTATTTACTAATGAAAAAAAATATTTTCACAATGATCTGAAAAGCAAAATGATTTTTTGTGTTTTTCTGTTTATTCCTCTGTCCATACTGTCTTTAATTTTTTTTTTTAAAACTGATCAAACCTTATCCGGGACTGAAATATGGTGTGTTGACAGAGCTCCCCAGCTATCTTATATATAATTGCCTAGAATACTACTTCCTGCAATTTGTGCCAACTTCCGTCCGGAGCTAATGTCCGGAGCTAATGTCCGGAGCTAATGTCCGGAGATAAGTGACGTCAACAGTGTCCAGTGTCTGATTGGTTGCCGCCTGCTGCGAGCGACCAATCAGAAACGTGCCGTACTGTGACACACTCCGCCCGCCATTTTGGTGTGATTTTTGAATTTTTACCTCGCAGCAAGTTTCTACTGCATGGAGGCGGGCCCAGTGACGTTGCTCTTCAAGCTCCTGCCGAATTTCAAGTATATATGGATTCTAGACTCCCGTTAATTGCCTAGAATACTACTTCCTGCAATTTGTGCCAACTTCCGTGGCTTTGTCCGGAGCTAATGTCCGGAGCTAATGTCCGGAGCTAATGTCCGGAGATAAGTGACGTCAACAGTGTCCAGTGTCTGATTGGTTGCCGCCTGCTGCGAGCGACCAATCAGAAACGTGCCGTACTGTGACACACTCCGCCCGCCATTTTGGTGTGATTTTTGAATTTTTACCTCACAGCAAGTTTCTACTGCGTGGAGGCGGGCCCAGTGACGTAGCTCTTCAAGCTCCTGCCGAATTTCAAGTATATATGGATTCTAGACTCCCGATTCTTTAGAATTGGGCTGCCATCTAGTCTACTATATAATTGTATAAGGGTCACTTCCGTCTTTCTGTCTGCCTGTCTGTCTGTCTGTAACGGAAATCCCAAGTCGCTGATTGATCGCGGCAAAACAGCCATGACCAATCAGCGACGGGCACAGTCCGGCGGCAAAATGGCCGCTCCTTACTCCCCGCAGTCAGTGCCCACAGTCCATACTCCCCCCAGTCAGCGCCCACACAGGGTTAATGGCAGCATTAACGGACCACGTTATGCCGCCGTGTAATGCACTCCGTTAACGCTGCTATTAACCCTGTGTGACCAACTTTTTACTAAAAAGATCTAATGTTAAAAATAATAATAAAAAAAAAATAGTTATATACTCACCGTCCGTCGGCCCCTCGGATCCAGAACAGGCCTTACCCGCTCCTCGCGATGCCCCAGTGACCGCTCCATGCATTGGAGCATACGTCATCATCTCGCAAGACCACAATGCATTCTTGGGACCGGAGCGCGCTAGGAGCATCGGTAAACGCTTCGCCTGGATCCGGGGGCCAACGGAAGGTGAGAATATAACTATTTTTTATTTTCATTCTTTTTTTTAACAGGGATATGATGGCCACATTACTATATACTACGTGGGCTGTGCAACATACTACATGGGCTGTGCAATATACTACGTGGGCTGTGCTATATACTACGTGGGGAGTGTAATATACTAAATGGGCTGTGCAATATACTATGTGGGGTGTGCAATATACTACGTGGGGTGTGTTATATACTACATGGGCTGTGCAATATACTACGTGCGCTGTGCAATATACTACATGGGCTGTGCAATATACTACGTGGGCTGTGCAATATACTATGTGGGCTGTGCAATATACTACATGGGCTGTGCAATATACTATGTGGGCTATGCAATATACTACAAGGGCTGTGCTATATACTACATGGGCTGTGCTATATACTACGTCGGCTGTGCAATATACTATGTGGGCTGTGCTATATACTACGTGGGCTGTGCAATATACTACGTGGGCTGTGCAATATACTGCATTGCTGTGCAATATACTACGTGGCTGTGCAATATACTACGTGGCTGTGCTATATACTACATGGGCTGTGCTATACACTACTTGAGCTGTGTTATACACTACGTAGGCTATTATATACTAAGTGGGCTGTGTTATACACTACGTGGGCTGTGTTATACACTACGTGGGCTGCGGTATACACTACGTGGGCTGTGTTATATACTGCGTGCGTGGGCTGTTATATACTACGTGAGCTGTGTTATATGCTATGTGGGCTGTTATAAACTACGTGGCTGTATTATATGCTATGTGGGCTGTTATACACTCTGTGGGCTGTGTTATATACTCCGTGGCTGTGCTTTATACTACGTGGGCTGTGCTATATACTCCGTGGGCTGTGCTATATACTACGTGGCTGTGCTATATACTACGTGGCTGTGCTATGTACTACGTGGCTGTGCTATTTACTATGTGGGCTGTTATATATTACGTGGCTGTGCTATTTACTATGTGGCCGGCCGCAAACAATCAGCGACAGTCGCGGTCCGGCCGCAAATTGACACGGGATTTGAACCACGCTTCGCTAATTGGGCGCGCCCGGCCAAATCCTGTGTATTTAATGTATTATTCTAAAATCTTCATAAATAACCTACATATATATTCTAGAATACCCGATGCGTTAGAATCGGGCTACCAGCTAGTTATTGTTATAAATGGCAAAAAATGATAATGACCATTCTGAATGGATCTACTTTCACCATTAATGAAAAGGGTAGAGACAACTGCACATCCGATTCCTTACATAAAACATCCATATTTTATTCCACCTTGATTAAACAAAACAGCACATTGTAGTATTGCATGTGCTCCATAGAAAACATCTGACTCATTTCTGGTGTGTAGCTGTAAGAAGAGGGACCGTGCACAGGTACCTTTCTTGCGCTGGGTCCGGAACTGTCGGGGCTGTCTCCTCTGTTAACCGGGAGAAAGTATAAGAGACCAGACCAATCATTGCAGGTGGAATCAGGAGGCATAGCTAAGGTTTTGGGAATGCAGCACACTCGGAAACAGGCAGACTTGGAGGGAAGAGACAGCACGCAGCTGGGGAATATGAGTGTTCTGGCCCTTGAACATAGGGATAACGCAGGCCCATGCCCGAGCTTCTCCACCACCATTGCTAGAGACTGTGAGGAGAGACGTGCGGTGTACCTGTTGGTCACCACAAAGCTAGGTGCTGAACGTTTCGGGCTAGCGATTGTGGCGTGCCTGCTTCTAGAACAAGACTGGGTGCAGGACTTCCATCTGCACTCCGACACACCAGTGTATATCCTTCAGGCCATGATGAGTTTGGACAGTGCAGTGGCTCCCACTCCTTCAGCCACGTCAGTATATGGACTAGGGGCTCAGCGGAAGGTACCGGAGACCAACCGCTGCCACCAGAAGACAGATAATCATTACCTGCTGGATCGCATTGGACAAGCGCCATGCCAGCCTTGGCTGCTGCCATCTGCTGCTCCAGGACAACTACGTCGTGATAAACGTCTGCCGGGATAAGTTAAGCCCCCCAAGAACTGTCAACACGGTTTTTCACTGTTCTTTAACCCCTGCAGATTATCCTCATTATTTAACTGTTCACCTATCCTCTGTTAACCTTTTACCTCCCTGCGTGGAGTACTACAGTGTTAATTAAAATTGTTAACCCTCGCTCTGACTCCTGTCTGCCACTGCATCCCTCAACCTGATTACATAGCTTTTCTTAACCATAGGAATGATTGACTATGACTAAGGAAGTCTACACACTAGAAACGCGTCACATGTTTTCTATGGAGCACATGCAATACTACAATATGGTTTCTTTAATCAAGATGGAATAAAATTTGGATGATTTCATAGAAGGGATCACGATGTGCGGTTTTCTCTACCTTTTTCAATAATCCAGTTGATGGTCTGCGCTAGTGATGGGTGAACGTGCTCAGATAACGTCTTATCCAAGCATTCTGGGGTGTTATCCAAGTATCTGTGAGTGCTCATATATAAGGTTTGAGTCCCTGTGGTGCATGTTTTGTGGCTGTTAGACAGCCTGAACACATTTGATGATTGCGTGTTTGTTAGGGTATCCCCACATGTGTTAAGCCTGTCTAAGAATCACGAATCATGCATCTGCAGAAACTCGTACATAATATACGAGCACACCCAAGATTCATAGTTAACACCCAAACATACTTGGATAAGATGTTATCTGAGCACGTTTGCCCATCACTAGTCTGCAATGTTAAAGGGCACGTTCATATCTGGAGTCTAGTTTCTATTAACCCCTTCATGACCCAGCCTATTTTGACCTTAAAGACCTTGCCGTTTTTTGCAATTCTGACCAGTGTCCCTTTATGAGGTAATAACTCAGGAACGCTTCAACGGATCCTAGCGGTTCTGAGATTGTTTTTTCGTGACATATTGGGCTTCATGTTAGTGGTAAATTTAGGTCAATAAATTCTGCGTTTATTTGTGATAAAAATGGAAATTTGGCGAAAATTTTGAAAATTTCGCAATTTTCACATTTTTTATTTTTATTCTGTTAAACCAGAGAGCTATGTGACACAAAATAGTTAATAAATAACATTTCCCACATGTTTACTTTACATCAGCACAATTTTGCAAACAAAATTTTTTTTTGCTAGGAAGTTATAAGGGTTAAAATTTGACCAGCAATTTCTCATTTTTACAACGAAATTTACAAAACCATTTTTTTTAGGGACCACCTCACATTTGAAGTCAGTTTGAGGGGTCTATATGGCTGAAAATACCCAAAAGTGACACCATTCTAAAAACTGCACCCCTTAAGGTACTCAAAACCACATTCAAGAAGTTTATTAACCCTTCAGGTGCTTCACAGCAGCAGAAGCAACATGGAAGGAAAAAATGAACATTTAACTTTTTAGTCACAAAAATTATCTTTTAGCAACAATTTTTTTATTTTCCCAATGGTAAAAGGAGAAACTGAACCACGAAAGTTGTTGTCCAATTTGTCCTGAGTACGCTGATACCTCATATGTGGGGATAAACCACTGTTTGGGCGCACGGCAGGGCTTGGAAGGGAAGGAGCGCCATTTGACTTTTTGAATCAAAAATTGGCTCCACTCTTTAGCGGACACCATGTCACGTTTGGAGAGCCCCCGTGTGCCTAAAAATTGGAGCTCCCCCACAAGTGACCCCATTTTGGAAACTAGACGCCCCAAGGAACTAATCTAGATGCATAGTGAGCACTTTGAACCCCCAGGTGCTTCACAAATTGATCCGTAAAAATGAAAAAGTACTTTTTTTTCACAAAAAAATTATTTTAGCCTCAATTTTTTCATTTTCACATGGGCAACAGGATAAAATGGATCCTAAGATTTGTTGGGCAGTTTCTCCTGAGTACACTGATACCTCATATGTGGGGGTAAACCACTGTTTGGGCACATGGTAAGGCTCTGAAGGGAAGGAACGCCATTTGACTTTTTGAATGAAAAATTATCTCCATCGTTAGCGGACACCATGTCGCGTTTGGAGAGCTCCTGTGTGCCTAAACATTGGCGCTTCCCCACAAGTGACCCCATTTTGGAAACTAGACCCCCCAAGGAACTTATTTAGATGCCTAGTGAGCACTTTAAACCCTCAGGTGCTTCACAAATTGATCTGTAAAAATGAAAAAGTACTTTTTTTTCACAAAAAAATTCTTTTCGCCTCAATTTTTTCATTTTCACATGGGCAATAGGATAAAATGGATCATAAAATTTGTTGGGCAATTTCTCCAGAGTACGCCGATACCTCATATGTGGGGGTAAACCACTGTTTGGGCACTCGGCAGGGCTCGGAAGGGAAAGCGCGCCATTTGACTTTTTGAATGGAAAATTAGCTCCAATTGTTAGCGGACACCATGTCGCATTTGGAGAGCCCTTGTGTGCCTAAACATTGGAGCTCCCCCATAAGTGACCCCATTTTGGAAACTAGACCCCCCAAGGAACTTATCTAGATGCATATTGAGCACTTTAAACCCCCAGGTGCTTCACAGAAGTTTATAACGCAGAGCCATGAAAATAAAAAATAATTTTTCTTTCCTCAAAAATGATTTTTTAGCCTGGAATTTCCTATTTTGCCAAGGGTAATAGGAGAAATTGGACCCCAAATGTTGTTGTCCAGTTTGTCCTGAGTACGCTGATACCCCATATGTGGGGGTAAACCACTGTTTGGGCGCACGGCAGGGCTCGGAAGGGAAGGCACGCCATTTGGCTTTTTAAATGGAAAATTAGCTCCAATCATTAGCGGACACCATGTCACGTTTGGAGAGCCCCTGTGTGCCTAAACATTGGAGATCCCCCAGAAATGACCCCATTTTGGAAACTAGTCCACCAAAGGAACTAATCTAGATGTGTGGTGAGGACTTTGAACCCCAAAGTGCTTCACAGAAGTTTATAACGCAGAGCCATGAAAATAAAATAAAAAAATTATTTTCTCAAAAATGATCTTTTAGCCTGTAATTTTTTATTTTCCCAAAGGTATCAGGAGAAATTTGACACCAAAAGCTGTTGTCCAGTTTCTCCTGAGTACGCTGATACCCCATATGTGGGGGTAAACCACTGTTTGGGCACATGCCGGGGCTCGGAAGTGAAGTAGTGACGTTTTGAAATGCAGACTTTGATGGAATGCTCTGTGGGCGTCACGTTGCGTTTGCAGAGCCCCTGATGTGGCTTAACAGTAGAAACCCCCCACAAGTGACCCCATTTTGGAAACTAGACACCGAAAGGAACTTATCTAGATGTGTGGTGAGCACTTTGAACCCCCAAGTGCTTCACAGAAGTTTATAATGCAGAGCCGTGAAAATAATAAATACGTTTTCTTTCCTCAAAAATAATTATTTAGCCCAGAATTTTTTAATTTTCCCAAGGGTAACAGGAGAAATTTGACCCCAATATTTGTTGTCCAGTTTCTCCTGAGTACGGTGATACCCCATATGTGGGGGTAAACTACTGTTTGGGCACATGCCGGGGCTCGGAGTTGAAGTAGTGACTTTTGAAATGCAGACTTTGATGGAATGCTCTGCGGGCGTCACTGTTGTGAATTCTGTGGCAGAGCTCCCTCCTGTGGTCACAAGTGGTTCTTCGGCTGATTCTCTCTGTGAGCTTCTGTTGGTGGAGGGAAGTGGTACTGCGGCTTCTGAGTTTCCTCCCTCAGGTGATCTGGTGAGGTCGTTAGGTGCTTCTCTGTTGTGAATTCTGTGGCTGAATTCACTCCTGTGGTCACAAGTGGTACTGCAGCTTCTGAGCTTCCTCCCTCAGGTGTTCTGGTGAGCTCGTTAACTGCTTCATTACTTAACTCCGCCTGATGCTGCTATCCTTGCTCCTTGTCAATGTTTCAGTGTTGGATCTGAGCTTCTCCTGATTGTTCCTGTGACCTGCTGCTCTGTATAGCTAAGTGCTTTTTGCTTTTTTGTTGCTTTTTTTCTGTCCAGCTTGTCTTTTGTTTTGCTGGAAGCTCTGAGACGCAAAGGGTGTACCGCCGTGCCGTTAGTTCGGCACGGTGGGTTTTTTTTGCCCCCTTTGCGTGGTTTTGCTTTAGGGTTTTTTGTAGACTGCAAAGTTCGCTTTACTGTCCTCGCTCTGTCCTAGAATATCGGGCCCCACTTTGCTGAATCTATTTCATCCCTACGTTTTGTCTTTTCATCTTACTCACAGTCATTATATGTGGGGGGCTGCCTTTTCCTTTGGGGAATTTCTCTGGGGCAAGTCAGGCCTATTTTTCTATCTTCAGGCTAGCTAGTTTCTTAGGCTGTGCCGAGTTGCCTAGGTAGTTGTTAGGCGCAATCCACAGCCGCTTATAGTTGTGTTCAGGATAGGATCAGGTGTGCAGTCTACAGAGTTTCCACGTCTCAGAGCTCGTTCTTGTATTTTTGGGTATTTGTCAGATCACTGTGTGCGCTCTGATCGCTAAGCACACTGTGTTTCTGGATTGCCTTCATAACACCTGTCATTAGCAAACATAACAGTACAAGGAGACTAACTAATGATTCTCAATAGAGGGAAAGAAAAAGTTCTGACATCATTTTTTTTTTTTTTTTTCTGCTCTGTGTTCACTTTTTTTTTTTCCCCTAGACATTTGGGTGATTCTGGACACAGGTGTGGACATGGATATTCAGGGTCTGTGCTCTTCAATGGATAATCTCGTTATAAATGTACAAAAAATTCAAGATATTATTGATCAGAAATCTATGTTAGAACCAAGAATTCCTATTCCTGATTTGTTTTTTGGAGATAGAACTAAGTTTCTAAGTTTCAAAAATAATTGTAAGCTATTTCTGGCCTTGAAACCTCATTCTTCTGGTAATCCTATTCAACAGGTTTTGATTATTATTTCTTTTTTGCGCGGCGACCCTCAAGACTGGGCATTTTCTCTTGCGCCAGGAGACCCTGCATTGAGTAGTGTCGATGCGTTTTTCCTGGCGCTCGGATTGCTGTACGATGAGCCTAATTCAGTGGATCAGGCTGAGAAAAATTTGCTGGCTTTGTGTCAGGGTCAGGATGAGATAGAAGTATATTGTCAGAAATTTAGGAAATGGTCAGTACTCACTCAGTGGAATGAATCTGCGCTGGCAGCTTTGTTCAGAAAGGGTCTCTCTGAGGCTCTTAAGGATGTCATGGTGGGATTTCCTATGCCTGCTGGTTTGAATGAGTCTTTGTCTTTGGCCATTCAGATCGGTCGACGCTTGCGCGAGCGTAAATCTGTGCACCATTTGGCGGTACTGCCTGAGGTTAAACCTGAGCCTATGCAGTGCGATAGGACTATGACTAGAGTTGAACGGCAGGAATACAGACGTCTGAATGGTCTGTGTTTCTACTGTGGTGATTCCACTCATGCTATTTCTGATTGTCCTAAGCGCACTAAGCGGTCCGCTAGGTCTGCCGTCATTGGTACTGTACAGTCCAAATTCCTTCTGTCCATTACCTTGATATGCTCTTTGTCGTCGTTTTCTGTCATGGCGTTTGTGGATTCGGGCGCTGCCCTGAATCTGATGGATTTGGATTATGCTAAACGTTGTGGGTTTTTCTTGGAGCCTTTGCGGTGTCCTATTCCATTGAGAGGAATTGATGCTACACCTTTGGCCAAGAATAAACCTCAATACTGGGCCCAGTTGACCATGTGCATGGCTCCTGCACATCAGGAAGTTATTCGCTTTCTGGTGTTGCATAATCTGCATGATGTGGTCGTGTTGGGGTTGCCATGGCTACAAACCCATAATCCAGTATTGGATTGGAATTCCATGTCGGTATCCAGCTGGGGTTGTCAGGGGGTACATGGTGATGTTCCATTTTTGTCGATTTCGTCATCCACCCCTTCTGAGGTCCCAGAGTTCTTGTCTGATTATCAGGATGTATTTGAAGAGCCCAAGTCCGATGCTCTACCTCCGCATAGGGATTGTGATTGTGCTATCGATTTGATTCCTGGTAGTAAATTCCCTAAAGGTCGATTATTTAATTTATCCGTGCCCGAACACGCCGCTATGCGCAGTTATGTGAAGGAATCCCTGGAGAAGGGACATATTCGCCCATCGTCATCACCACTGGGAGCAGGGTTCTTCTTTGTAGCCAAGAAGGATGGTTCGCTGAGACCGTGTATTGATTACCGCCTTCTTAATAAGATCACTGTTAAATTTCAGTATCCCTTGCCATTGTTATCTGACTTGTTTGCTCGGATTAAGGGGGCTAGTTGGTTCACTAAGATAGATCTTCGTGGTGCGTATAATCTGGTGAGAATCAGGCAAGGAGATGAATGGAAAACTGCATTCAATACGCCCGAGGGTCATTTTGAGTATCTAGTGATGCCGTTCGGACTTGCCAATGCTCCATCTGTGTTTCAGTCTTTTATGCATGACATCTTCCGTGAGTATCTGGATAAATTCCTGATTGTATACTTGGATGACATTTTGATCTTCTCAGATGATTGGGAGTCTCATGTGAAGCAGGTCAGAATGGTTTTTCAGGTCCTGCGTGCTAACTCTTTGTTTGTGAAGGGATCAAAGTGTCTCTTCGGTGTGCAGAAAGTTTCATTTTTGGGGTTCATCTTTACCCCTTCTACTATCGAGATGGATCCAGTTAAGGTCCAAGCCATCCAGTATTGGATTCAGCCGACATCTCTGAAAAGTCTGCAAAAGTTCCTGGGCTTTGCTAATTTTTATCGTCGCTTCATCTGTAATTTTTCTAGCATTGCCAAACCATTGACCGATTTGACCAAGAAGGGTGCTGATTTGGTTAATTGGTCTTCTGCTGCTGTGGAAGCTTTTCAGGAGTTGAAGCGTCGTTTTTGTTCTGCCCCTGTGTTGTGTCAGCCAGATGTTTCTCTTCCGTTCCAGGTCGAGGTTGATGCTTCTGAGATTGGAGCAGGGGCGGTTTTGTCACAGAGAGGTTCTGATTGCTCAGTGATGAAACCATGTGCTTTCTTTTCCAGGAAGTTTTCGCCCGCTGAGCGTAATTATGATGTGGGCAATCGAGAGTTGCTGGCCATGAAGTGGGCATTCGAGGAGTGGCGTCATTGGCTTGAAGGAGCTAAGCATCGCGTGGTGGTATTGACTGATCATAAGAACTTGACTTATCTCGAGTCTGCCAAGCGCTTGAATCCTAGACAGGCCCGTTGGTCGTTATTTTTTGCCCGCTTCGACTTTGTGATTTCGTACCTTCCGGGCTCTAAAAATGTGAAGGCGGATGCTCTGTCTAGGAGTTTTGTGCCCGACTCTCCGGGTTTATCTGAGCCAGCGGGTATCCTCAAGGAAGGAGTCATTGTGTCTGCCATCTCCCCTGATTTGCGGCGGGTGCTGCAAAAATTTCAGGCGAATAAACCTGATCAATGTCCAGCAGAGAAACTGTTCGTCCCTGATAGGTGGACTAATAAACTTATCTCTGAACTTCATTGTTCGGTGTTGGCTGGTCATCCTGGAATCTTTGGTACCAGAGAGTTAGTGGCTAGATCCTTCTGGTGGCCATCTCTGTCACGGGATGTACGTACTTTTGTGCAGTCCTGTGGGATTTGTGCTAGGGCTAAGCTCTGCTGTTCTCGTGCCAGTGGGTTGCTTTTGCCCTTGCCGGTCCCAAAGAGGCCTTGGACACATATTTCGATGGATTTCATTTCTGACCTTCCCGTTTCTCAAAAGATGTCAGTCATTTGGGTGGTCTGTGATCGCTTTTCTAAAATGGTCCATCTGGTGCCCTTGGCTAAATTGCCTTCCTCCTCTGATTTGGTACCTTTGTTCTTTCAGCATGTGGTTCGGTTGCATGGCATTCCTGAGAATATTGTTTCTGACCGAGGTTCCCAGTTTGTTTCAAGGTTTTGGCGAGCCTTTTGTGGTAGGATGGGCATTGACCTATCCTTTTCCTCGGCTTTCCATCCTCAGACTAATGGCCAGACCGAACGAACCAATCAGACCTTGGAAACATATCTGAGATGTTTTGTTTCTGCAGACCAGGATGATTGGGTGTCCTTTTTGCCGTTGGCTGAGTTCGCCCTTAATAATCGGGCCAGCTCGGCTACCTTGGTTTCTCCATTTTTTTGCAATTCTGGGTTCCATCCTCGTTTCTCTTCAGGACAGGTTGAGTCTTCGGACTGTCCTGGTGTGGATTCTGTGGTGGATAGGTTGCAGCAGATCTGGACTCAGGTAGTGGACAATTTGATCTTGTCCCAGGAAAAAGCTCAACTTTTCGCTAATCGCAGACGCCGTGTGGGTCCCCGACTTCGTGTTGGGGATCTGGTTTGGTTATCTTCTCGTCATATTCCTATGAAGGTTTCCTCTCCTAAATTTAAACCTCGTTTTATTGGTCCGTATAGGATTTCTGAGGTTCTCAATCCTGTGTCTTTTCGTTTGACCCTCCCAGACTCCTTTTCCATACATAATGTATTCCATAGGTCGTTGTTGCGGAGATACGTGGCACCTATGGTTCCATCTGTTGAGCCTCCTGCCCCGGTTTTGGTGGAGGGGGAATTGGAGTATATTGTGGAGAAGATTTTGGATTCTCGTGTTTCTAGACGGAAACTCCAGTATCTGGTTAAATGGAAGGGTTATGCTCAGGAAGATAATTCCTGGGTTTTTGCCTCTGATGTTCATGCTTCCGATCTTGTTCGTGCCTTTCATGCGGCTCATCCTGGTCGGCCTGGGGGCTCTGGTGAGGGTTCGGTGACCCCTCCTCAAGGGGGGGGTACTGTTGTGAATTCTGTGGCTGAATTCACTCCTGTGGTCACAAGTGGTACTGCAGCTTCTGAGCTTCCTCCCTCAGGTGTTCTGGTGAGCTCGTTAACTGCTTCATTACTTAACTCCGCCTGATGCTGCTATCCTTGCTCCTTGTCAATGTTTCAGTGTTGGATCTGAGCTTCTCCTGATTGTTCCTGTGACCTGCTGCTCTGTATAGCTAAGTGCTTTTTGCTTTTTTGTTGCTTTTTTTCTGTCCAGCTTGTCTTTTGTTTTGCTGGAAGCTCTGAGACGCAAAGGGTGTACCGCCGTGCCGTTAGTTCGGCACGGTGGGTTTTTTTTGCCCCCTTTGCGTGGTTTTGCTTTAGGGTTTTTTGTAGACTGCAAAGTTCGCTTTACTGTCCTCGCTCTGTCCTAGAATATCGGGCCCCACTTTGCTGAATCTATTTCATCCCTACGTTTTGTCTTTCCATCTTACTCACAGTCATTATATGTGGGGGGCTGCCTTTTCCTTTGGGGAATTTCTCTGGGGCAAGTCAGGCCTATTTTTCTATCTTCAGGCTAGCTAGTTTCTTAGGCTGTGCCGAGTTGCCTAGGTAGTTGTTAGGCGCAATCCACAGCCGCTTTTAGTTGTGTTTAGGATAGGATCAGGTGTGCAGTCTACAGAGTTTCCACGTCTCAGAGCTCGTTCTTGTATTTTTGGGTATTTGTCAGATCACTGTGTGCGCTCTGATCGCTAAGCACACTGTGTTTCTGGATTGCCTTCATAACACCTGTCATTAGCAAACATAACACTTCTCTACTTAACTCCACCTAATGCTTTGATCCTGGCTTCCTGTCAATGTTCCAGTGTTGGACTTGCTTTTCCCTGGATCATTCCTGTGGCCTGCTGCTCTGCATAGCTAAGTTCTTCTTTGCTATTTGTTTGCTATTTTTTCTGTCCAGCTTGTCTAATTTGTTGCTGGAAGCTCTGGGACGCAAAGGGTGTACCTCCGTGCCGTTAGTTCGGTACGGAGGGTCTTTTTGCCCCCTTTGCGTGGTTTTCTTTAGGGTTTTGTGTAGACCGCAAAGTTACCTTTTCTATCCTCGATCTGTTAAGAAAGTCGGGCCTCACTTTGCTGAATCTATTTCATCTCTACGTTTGTCTTTTCATCTTAACTCACAGTCATTATGTGTGGGGGGCTGCCTTTTCCTTTGGGGTATTTCTCTGAGGCAAGGTAGGCTTATTTTCTATCTTCAGGCTAGTTAGTTTCTCAGGCTGTGCTGAGTTGCCTAGGCAGAGTTAGGCGCAATCCACGGCTGCCTCTAGTGTTGTTTGGAGAGGATTAGGGATTGCGGTCTGCAGAGTTCCCACGTCTCAGAGCTCGTTCTATGATTTTGGGTTATTGTCAGATCACTGTATGTGCTCTGACCGCTATGTCCATTGTAGTACTGAATTGCCTTTCATAACAGTACAGGAAGCCAAAAGTACTAATGATTCTCAATAGAGGGAAAAAAGAAGTTCTGAGACCATTTTTTTTCTTTGCACTGTGTTTTGCCTTTTTTTTCCCCTAGACATTTGGGTGGTTCAGTACACAGGTGTAGCGATGGACATTAGAAGTCTGTCTTCATTTGTGGATCAGCTCTCGGCAAGAGTAGAAAAGATTCAAGACACTATTGATCAGAAAGCTATGTTGGAACCAAGAATTCCTATTCCTGATTTGTTTTTTGGAGATAGAACTAAGTTTCTGAGTTTCAAAAATAATTGTAAATTATTTCTGGCCTTGAAACCTCGCTCCTCTGGTGATCCAGTTCAACAGCTTTGATTGTTATTTCTTTTTTGCGCGGTGACCCTCAGGACTGGGCATTTTCTCTTGCGCCAGGAGATCCTGCATTGAGTAATATCGATGCGTTTTTCCTGGCGCTCGGATTGCTGTACGATGAACCTAATTCAGTGGATCAGGCAGAGAAAAATTTGCTGGCTCTTTGTCAGGGTCAGGATGAGATAGAGGTATATTGTCAGAAATTTAGAAAGTGGTCCGTGCTCACTCAATGGAATGAATCTGCGCTGGCAGCTATGTTCAGAAAGGGTCTCTCTGAAGCCCTTAAGGATGTCATGGTGGGATTTCCTATGCCTGCTGGTTTGAATGAGTCTATGTCTTTGGCCATTCAGATCGGTCGACGCTTGCGTGAGCGTAAATCTGTGCACCATTTGGCGGTATTACCTGAGCTTAAACCTGAGCCTATGCAGTGCGATAGGACTTTGACCAGAGTTGAACGGCAAGAACACAGACGTCTGAATGGGCTGTGTTTCTACTGTGGTGATTCCACTCATGCTATCTCTGATTGTCCTAAGCGCACTAAGCGGTTCGCTAGCTCTGCCACCATTGGTACGGTACAGTCAAAATTTCTTCTGTCCGTTACCTTGATCTGCTCTTTGTCATCGTATTCTGTCATGGCATTTGTGGATTCAGGAGCTGCCCTGAATTTGATGGACTTGGAGTATGCTAAGCGTTGTGGGTTTCTCTTAGAGCCCTTGCAGTGTCCTATTCCATTGAGAGGAATTGATGCCACGCCTTTGGCCAAGAATAAGCCTCAATACTGGACCCAGCTGACCATGTGCATGGCTCCTGCACATCAGGAGGTTATTCGCTTTCTGGTGTTGCATAATCTGCATGATGTGGTCGTGTTGGGGTTGCCATGGCTACAAGCCCATAATCCAGTATTAGATTGGAAATCCATGTCGGTGTCCAGCTGGGGTTGTCAGGGGGTACATGGTGATGTTCCATTTCTGTCAATTTCGTCATCCACCCCTTCTGAGGTTCCAGAGTTCTTGTCTGATTACCGGGATGTATTTGATGAGCCCAAGTCCGATGCCCTACCTCCGCATAGGGATTGTGATTGTGCTATCAATTTGATTCCTGGTAGTAAATTCCCAAAAGGTCGACTTTAATTTATCCGTGCCTGAGCACGCCGCTATGCGCAGTTATGTGAAGGAATCCCTGGAGAAGGGGCATATTCGCCCGTCATCGTCACCATTAGGAGCAGGGTTCTTTTTTGTAGCCAAGAAGGATGGTTCGCTGAGACCTTATATAGATTACCGCCTTCTAAATAAGATCACGGTTAAATTTCAGTACCCCTTGCCATTGTTATCTGATTTGTTTGCTCGGATTAAGGGGGCTAGTTGGTTCACCAAGATAGATCTTCGTGGTGCGTATAATCTGGTGCTAATCAGGCGAGGAGATGAATGGAAAACTGCATTTAATACGCCCGAGGGTCATTTTGAGTATCTAGTGATGCCATTCGGACTTGCCAATGCTCCATCGCTGTTTCAGTCCTTTATGCATGACATCTTCCGAGAGTACCTGGATAAATTCCTGATTGTGTACTTGGATGACATTTTGATCTTCTCGGATGATTGGGAGTCTCATGTGAAGCAGGTCAGAACAGTTTTTCAGGTCCTGCGTGCTAATTCTTTGTTTGTGAAGGGATCAAAGTGTCTCTTTGGTGTGCAGAAGGTTTCATTTTTGGGGTTCATCTTTTCCCCTTCTACTATCGAGATGGATCCTGTTAAGGTCCAAGCCATCCATGATTGGACTCAGCCAACATCTCTGAAAAGTCTGCAAAAGTTCCTGGGCTTTGCTAATTTTTATCGTCGCTTCATCTGCAATTTTTCTAGTATTGCCAAACCATTGACCGATTTGACCAAGAAGGGTGCTGATTTGGTCAATTGGTCTTCTGCTGCTGTGGAGGCTTTTCAAGACTTGAAGCGTCGTTTTTTTTCTGCCCCTGTGTTGTGTCAACCAGATGTTTCTCTTCCGTTCCAGGTCGAGGTTGATGCTTCTGAGATTGGAGCAGGGGCTGTTTTGTCACAGAGAGGTTCTGATTGCTCGGTGATGAAACCATGCGCTTTTTTTTCCAGGAAGTTTTCGCCTGCTGAGCGAAATTATGATGTGGGCAACCGAGAGTTGCTGGCCATGAAGTGGGCATTCGAGGAGTGGCGTCATTGGCTTGAAGGAGCTAAGCATCGCGTGGTGGTATTGACTGATCATAAGAACTTGACTTATCTTGAGTCTGCTAAGCGGTTGAATCGTAGACAGGCTCGTTGGTCGCTGTTTTTAGCCCGTTTTGACTTTGTGATTTCGTACCTTCCGGGCTCTAAAAATGTGAAGGCGGATGCTCTGTCTAGGAGTTTTGTGCCTGACTCTCCGGGTTTGTCTGAGCCGGCGGGTATCCTCAAGGAAGGAGTAATTGTGTCTGCCATCTCCCCTGATTTGCGGCGGGTGCTGCAAAAATTTCAGGCTAATAAACCTGATCGTTGTCCAGCGGAGAGACTGTTTGTCCCTGATAGGTGGACCAATAAAGTTATCTCTGAGGTTCATTGTTCGGTGTTGGCTGGTCATCCTGGAATCTTTGGTACCAGAGAGTTGGTAGCTAGATCCTTTTGGTGGCCGTCTCTGTCGCGGGATGTGCGTGTTTTTGTGCAGTCCTGTGGGATTTGTGCTCGGGCTAAGCCCTGCTGTTCTCGTGCCAGTGGGTTGCTTTTGCCCTTGCCGGTCCCGAAAAGGCCTTGGACACATATCTCTATGGATTTTATTTCTGATCTTCCCTTTTCTCAAAAGATGTCAGTTATTTGGGTGGTCTGTGATCGCTTTTCTAAGATGGTCCATCTGGTACCCTTGTCTAAATTGCCTTCCTCCTCTGATTTGGTGCCATTGTTCTTCCAGCATGTGGTTCGTTTACATGGCATTCCAGAGAATATCGTTTCTGACAGAGGTTCCCAGTTTGTTTCAAGGTTTTGGCGAGCCTTTTGTGGTAGGATGGGCATTGACTTGTCTTTTTCCTCGGCTTTCCATCCTCAGACTAATGGCCAGACCGAACGAACCAATCAGACCTTGGAAACATATCTGAGATGCTTTGTTTCTGCTGATCAGGATGACTGGGTGTCCTTTTTGACTTTGGCTGAGTTCGCCCTTAATAATCGGGCCAGCTCGGCTACCTTGGTTTCGCCATTTTTCTGCAATTCTGGGTTCCATCCTCATTTCTCTTCAGGACAGGTTGAGTCTTCGGACTGTCCTGGTGTGGATACTGTGGTGGACAGGTTGCAGCAGATTTGGACTCGTGTAGTGGACAATTTGACCTTGTCCCAGGAGAAGGCTCAACGTTTCGCTAATCGCAGACGCCGTGTGGGTCCCCGACTTCGTGTTGGGGATCTGGTTTGGTTATCTTCTCGTCATATTCCTATGAAGGTTTCCTCTCCTAAGTTTAAACCTCGTTTCATTGGTCCGTATAGGATTTCTGAGGTTCTTAATCCTGGGTCTTTTCGTCTGACCCTTCCAGATTCTTTTTCCATACATAACATATTCCATAGGTCATTGTTGCGGAGATACGTGGCACCTATGGTTCCATCTGTTGATCCTCCTGCCCCGGTTTTGGTGGAGGGAGAATTGGAGTATATCGTGGAGAAGATTTTGGATTCTCGTGTTTCTAGACGGAAACTCCAGTATCTGGTTAAATGGAAGGGTTATGCTCAGGAAGATAATTCCTGGGTTTTTGCCTCTGATGTCCATGCTCCCGATCTTGTTCGTGCCTTTCATGTGGCTCATCCTGGTCGGCCTGGGGGCTCTGGTGAGGGTTCGGTGACCCCTCCTCAAGGGGGGGGTACTGTTGTGAATTCTGTGGCAGAGCTCCCTCCTGTGGTCACAAGTGGTACTTCGGCTGATTCTCTCTGTGAGCTTCTGTTGGTGGAGGGAAGTGGTACTGCGGCTTCTGAGTTTCCTCCCTCAGGTGATCTGGTGAGGTCGTTAGGTGCTTCTCTACTTAACTCCACCTAATGCTTTGATCCTGGCTTCCTGTCAATGTTCCAGTGTTGGACTTGCTTTTCCCTGGATCATTCCTGTGGCCTGCTGCTCTGCATAGCTAAGTTCTTCTTTGCTATTTGTTTGCTATTTTTTCTGTCCAGCTTGTCTAATTTGTTGCTGGAAGCTCTGGGACGCAAAGGGTGTACCTCCGTGCCGTTAGTTCGGTATGGAGGGTCTTTTTGCCCCCTTTGTGTGGTTTTCTTTAGGGTTTTGTGTAGACCGCAAAGTTACCTTTTCTATCCTCGATCTGTTAAGAAAGTCGGGCCTCACTTTGCTGAATCTATTTCATCTCTACGTTTGTCTTTTCATCTTAACTCACAGTCATTATGTGTGGGGGGCTGCCTTTTCCTTTGGGGTATTTCTCTGAGGCAAGGTAGGCCTATTTTCTATCTTCAGGCTAGTTAGTTTCTCAGGCTGTGCCGAGTTGCCTAGGCAGAGTTAGGCGCAATCCACGGCTGCCTCTAGTGTTGTTTGGAGAGGATTAGGGATTGCGGTCTGCAGAGTTCCCACGTCTCAGAGCTCGTTCTATGATTTTGGGTTATTGTCAGATCACTGTATGTGCTCTGACCGCTATGTCCATTGTAGTACTGAATTGCCTTTCATAACACGTCACGTTGCGTTTGCAGAGCCCCTGATGTGGCTAAACAGTAGAAACCCCCCACAAGTGACCCCATTTTGGAAACTAGACCCCGAAAGGAACTTATCTAGATGTGTGGTGAGCACTTTGAACCCCCAAGTGCTTCATAGAAGTTTATAATGCAGAGCCGTGAAAATAATAAATACGTTTTCTTTCCTCAAAAATAATTATTTAGCCCAGAATTTTTTATTTTCCCAAGGGTTACAAGAGAAATTGGACCCCAAAAGTTGTTGTCCAGTTTGTCCTGAGTACGCTGATACCCCATGTGTGGGGGTAAACCACTGTTTGGGCACACGTCGGGGCTCAGAAGTGAGGGAGCACCATTTGACTTTTTGAATACAAGATTGGCTGGAATCAATGGTGGCATCACGTTGCGTTTGCAGAGCCCCTGGTGTGCCTAAACAGTAGAAACCCCCCCACAAGTGACCCCATTTTAGAAACTAGACCCCCCAAGGAACTTATCAAGATATGTGGTGAGCACTTTGAACCCCCAAGTGCTTCACAGACGTTTACAACGCAGAGCCGTGAAAATAAAAAATAATTTTTCTTTCCTCAAAAATGATTTTAGCAAGCATTTTTTTATTTTCACAAGGGTAACAGGAGAAATTGGACCCCAGAAATTGTTGCGCAGTTTGTCCTGAGTATGCTGGTACCCCATATGTGGGGGTAAACCACTGTTTGGACACACGTTGGGGCTCGGAAGTGAGGGAGCACCATTTGACTTTTTGAATACAAGATTGGCTGGAATCATTGGTGGCGCCATGTTGCGTTTGGAGACCCCTGATGTGCCTAAACAGTGGTAACCCCTCAATTCTACCTCCAACACTAACCCCAACACACCCCTAACTCTAATCCCAACTGTAGCGATAACCTTAATCACAACCCTAACCCCAACACACCCCTAACCCTAACAACAACCCTAATTCCAACCCTAACCCTAAGGCTATGTGCCCACGTTGCGGATTCGTGTGAGATTTTTCAGCATCATTTTTGAAAAATCCGTGGGTAAAAGGCACTGCGTTTTACCTGCGGATTTTCCACGGATTTCCAGTGTTTTTTTTGCGGATTTCACCTGCGGATTCCTATTGAGGAACAGGTGTAAAACGCTGCGGAATCCGCACAAAGAATTGACATGCTGCGGAAAATACAACGCAGCGTTTCCGCGCGGTATTTTCCGCACCATGGGCACAGCGGATTTGGTTTCCATATGTTTACATGGTACTGTAAACCTGATGGAACACTGCTGCGGATCCGCAGCCAAATCCGCACCGTGTGCACATAGCCTAATTCTAAAGGTATGTGCACAAGCTGCGGAAAACGCTGCGGATCCGCAGCAGTTTCCCATGAGTTTACAGTTCAATGTAAACCTATGGGAAACAAAAATCGCTGTACACATGCTGCGGAAAAACTGCACGGAAACGCGGCGGTTTACATTCCGCAGCATGTCACTTCTTTGTGCGGATTCCGCAGCGGTTTTACAACTGCTCAAATAGAAAATCGCAGTTGTAAAACTGCAGTGAAAGTCGCAGAAAAAACGCGGTAAATCCGCCATAAATCTGCAGCGGTTTAGCACTGCGGATTTATTAAATCCGCAGCGGAAAAATCCGCAGAGGACCAGAATACGTGTGCACATACCGAAACCCTAACCCTAGCCCTAACCCTAGCCCTAACCCTAGCCCTAACTCTACCCCTAGCCCTAACCCTAGTCCTAACCCTAACCCTAACCCTACCCCTAGCCCTAACCCTACCCCTAACCCTATTCTAACATTAGTGGGAAAAAAAAATTCTTTATTTTTTTATTGTCCCTACCTATGGGGGTGACAAAGGGGGGGGGTCATTTATAATTTTTTTTATTTTGATCACTGAGATATAATCTATCCCAGTGATCAAAATGCACTTTGGAACGAATCTGCCAGCCGGCAGATTCGGCGGGTGCACTGCGCATGCGCCCGCCATTTTGGAAGATGGTGGCGCCCGGGGAGAAGACGGACGAACCCCGGCAGGATCGGTAAGTATGATGGGGTGGAGGGGGAGCACGGGGGGGGGGATCAGAGCATGGGGGGGTGAATCGGAGCGCGGGAGGGGTGGAACGGAGCACGGGGGGGTGGAACGGAGCACGGGGGGGTGGAACGGAGCACGGAGGGGGGTGGATCGGAGTGCAGGGGAGGTGATTGGAGCACGGGGAGGGTGATTGGAGCACGGGGGGAGCGGACAAGAGCACGGGGGGAGCAGAGCACAGGACGGAGGGGAGCCGGAGCAGTGTACCGGACAGATCGGGGGGCTGGGGGACGATCGGTGGGGTGGGGTGGGGGCACATTAGTGTTTCCAGCCATGGCCGATGATATTGCAGCATTGGCCATGGCTGGATTGTAATATTTCACCAGTTATAATAGGTGAAATATTACAAATCGCTCTGATTGGCAGTTTCACTTTCAACAGCCAATCAGAGCGATCGTAGCCACGGGGGGGTGAAGCCACCCCCCCTGGGCTAAACTACCACTCCCCCTGTCCCTGCAGATCGGGTGAAATGGGAGTTAACCCTTTCACCCGATCTGCAGGGACGCGATCTTTCCATGACGCCACATAGGCGTCATGGGTCGGATTGGCACCGACTTTCATGACGCCTACGTGGCGTCAAAGGTCGGGATGGGGTTAATATCAGCCGGCAACAGCATTACAAATCTGGTAAGCTCTGTTTTTCACCATTACCACTCAAAATATTTTTTACTGAAAAAACCCCAAACTTTAGATTGGGACAAGACAGTGCCACATCAATGTACTCTCTTATTTTAGATCAGATAGCAAAAATAGGACAGGAATGGCGCTGTTCAGCATCTTTTTCAATCTTGTATGCTTCTATGAGTATGCAGTGAAGTCAACTTATGGAGCACAAATCATTCTCCGATGAGTAAGCAAACATACGTTCACTGTTAAAATTAACTCAGCCGCACATTTCTCTTGAGTGTTAGGAATAAAGTATGTTAGATGAGAGGTAATCACGTAATCACATAACACTTCCAGCCTCTCATGTTTTACTGTTTACCAATGAAAGATAACTATGTAATTGGAACCTAAACACACGTGAAGCTAATGATTGTCTCTCAGGGTCAGCAGTAAGGCATAGTGGTAAAGATATAGGAAAGGCAGCGAGATGACATGAAGAGCGAGTAGGCGGATATGCTGCTCAATAAATTGCATTTTGTTTACTTATCTTGCACTTACAGAATGAAATGTGCTGTGAGGTCACTTGCTAGCCGATACATTACAATGTGACTAGTCTGTTGACAATTTCAAGTCTGCTCCACCAACCTCCCAGCAGGTTACAAATAAGAATGAATACTTTCATACAGGTGTTAATAAGATCTCTTGGGAAACAGATCCATGTAGCATGAGATGAGAGTTGGAGCTCATTTACTATACTTTTACTGTGAGTAAGATCATTTAACCATGCTGAAGTCTATGAAAATGGTTAGTGATTTTGGAAAAAAAATATAGGCTTTAAAGTGCTACACCAGCATTATTTTTTTAATTTTTTATTCATTAGCTGTTATTAATGTATTTTCATTCAGTTTCTTTTTCTGCCATTTTCAGCTTTGCTCTGGTTACTCTGCTGCATCATGTGACTGCAGTTGTGATTTGCTCACATAGCAGACTGTTGGTTTTTCTTTTGCAAAAAGAAAAGAATAGTGCCATTAAATTTAATGCATTAAGTGAGCATTAGTGATGAGCGAGTGTACTCGTTGCTCGGGTTTTCCTGAGCACGCTCCAGTGACCTCCAAGTATTTGTTGTAGTGCTCGGAGATTTAGTTTTCATCACGGCGGCTGAATGATTTACAGCTACTAGCCAGGCTGAGTACTTGTGGGGGTTGCCTGGTTACTAGGGAATCCTCACATGTAATCAAGCAGGCTAGTAGCTGTAAATCATTCCGCTGCCGCGATGAAAACTAAATCTCCGAGCACTAACAAATACTTGGAGGTCGAGCAACGAGTACACTCGCTCATCACTAGTGAGCATACATTGTAGTGTTAGTGACATCCATTTTTATTTTGCAAAAAAAGAATAGTCAGCGACGAGTATATTTTTAGCTAGTGCATTAGGGGAGTGTACGTTGCAGTGTTAGGCTGGTTTCACATTTGCAGTTTTTTTTGCGTTTTTGCGCTAAAAAACGCAAAAAAAGCATGCTTTTTTCCCCTATACTTAACATTAAAAACGCATGCGTTTTTTGCATGCGTTTTTACGCGTTTTTGCAGCGCATGCATTTTTTCTCTGCATGCATTGTATTGCAGAAATGCAACATGTAGTAATTTTAGCGGCGTTTTTTTGCCGCAAAAAACGTATTGATGTCTATGTAAATGCATGCGTTTTTAAGCACATGCGTTTGCATGCGTTTTTATAGAAAAACACAAGAATACACACTGATAAGCCACCCCCAAACCCTAACCCTAAGGGATCCTAACCCTAACCCTAGGGGTTAGGATTAGGATCCCTAGGGTTAGGGTTAGAGTTTGGGTTAGGGTTAGAGTTTGTGTTAGGGTTAGGGTTAGAGTTTGTGTTTTAGGGTTAGGGTTAGGGTTAGAGTTTGGGTTAGAGTTTGTGTTTTAGGGTTAGGGTTAGAGTTTGTGTTTTAGGGTTATGGTTAGGGTTACGGTTATGGTTAGAGTTTGTGTTAGAGTTTGTTAGAGTTTGTGTTAGGGTTAGGGTTAGAGTTTGGGTTAGGGTTAGAGTTTCGGTTAGGGTTAGAGTTTGTATTTTAGGGTTAGGGTTAGAGTTTGTGTTTTAGGGTTAGGGTTAGGATTAGGGTTAGAGTTTGTGATAGAGTTTGTGTTAGAGTTTGTGTTAGAGTTTGTGTTAGAGTTTGTGTTAGGGTTAGGGTTAGAGTTTGGGTTAGGGTTAGAGTTTGGGTTAGGGTTAGAGTTTGTGTTTTAGGGTTAGGGTTAGAGTTAGAGTTTGTGTTGGAGTTTGTTAGAGTTTGTGTTAGGGTTAGGGTTAGAGTTTGGGTTAGGGTTAGGGTTAGAGTTTGTGTTTTAGGGTTAGGGTTAGAGTTTGTGTTAGAGTTTGTGTTAGAGTTTGTGCTAGGGTTAGGGTTAGAGTTTATGTTAGAGTTTGTGTTAGAGTTTGTGTTAGGGTTAGGGTTAGAGTTTGGGTTAGGGTTAGAGTTTGTGTTAGAGTTTGTGTTTTAGGGTTAGGGTTAGGATCCCTAGGGTTACTAGGGATCCTAACCCTAAGTATTTCTGTTTATAGTGGGTTTTCTAGTTGATTTTGATGATTGGCAGCTGTCACACACTTCTCATCATGCGTTTCAAAAACGCAAACACAGGAAAAAACGCTTGTAAACGCGTCAAAATGCACGTTTGCGTTAAAACATGCAAAAACGCATGCGCCTAAAAAACGCAGCGTTTAAATGTGTTTAAACGCGTTTTTGCACCAAATGCGTTTGCGTTTAAAACGCTGCAGATCAAAACGCAAGTGTGAAACCAGCCTTAGTGATGTCCATTTTTTTTTGCAAAAAAAGAATAATTATGACTGAGTAAATTTTTAGCTAGTGCATTAGGGGAGCGTACGTCGCAGTCTTAATGAAGTCTGGTTTTCTTTTGCAAAAACAAAGAATAGCTAGCGCCAAGTAACTTTATAGGTAGGGCATTAGTGTTGTGAACGTCACTGTAATTTTTTTATTCAAACTTTTTTTTACATCTACTGATTTTTCTTTTAATTTTTTCTTCTGAGTGTTTCTTCTAAAATGTTTCCATTTTACTTTTTTCTGTACTTTTTTCTGTCTACTTTTTATAATAAATAGTATCCTTTACACAAGCCCCACACAATACATGTGTAAAAGCAGCACTTACACACACATCTCCAATGGTTTGAAGAATAAAATAAATATGGCCCATTAGTCAAGAATATGCTATTCATAAGAGAAGGCATATGCTTTCCTTGCCTCTGACACAGACTCAGGCAGAAAGGGCTGAGTCAGACTACTGTATAACTCCTGCGAGGATTGCATCGCACTGCACGCACTGGCCTGGCACCTCTCCTGACCTGAACAAGGCCGTATTATGTATTTCTATACAGCTGTCAAGCTCTGGTCACTAGAGCCGACAGCCAGTACGAGGTTTATGATGCGATTCTTGCACGAGAAATACGGCAGTCTGTCGAAAGATCCACATTTCTCTATTTCTCTTCTTTCTCCTCATCTAGTGAGGAAGGACTCCCAGCAAGGCGCCCTAGGACACAGGCAACACCTTTAGCAATCAATCCCATATGGATTGCGCCCCTGAAAATTATCAGTCTGTTCTTCTGGATTTCATAAGCAGCTCAGGAATATAATTTTATGTTACAGGCCTCAATGAAATTGAGTTTTTCAAATTCTTTTTCAGTGAGGAAATAATAAATCTTACGGTGGTTCAGACAAATTTGCATGCACATCAATTTATTAAAGGGTTTTCTCAGGTGGTCAAGCCTCTCATTGATCTCACTTGTAAGGGGGCTGATCTTAAAAACTGGTCAGTTTTGGCAGTTGCAGCTTTTTCTTTATTAAAAAAATGTTTTATGTCTGCTCCTGTGTTGGTCCAGCCCGATCCGTCTGAACCATTCATTGTTGAGGACACAAAAACGCACAGAGAGGTCAAAAATACTCTGTTGTAAAAAAGTCACAGTAAATAAGCAAGTGCTAGTCAAAAAATGAAAAAAATACAGGGTATATAGTTAATACGTTTTTTTGCAAAAAAATGTATGTTAAGCTGCTCCACCAATCGCCAAGGTATACCCATAATAGAGCAGTCCTATCTAATGTACATAATCCCTATCTGATGTATTTAAAAACCTGATCATCTGTATAGTACCTGTTTTTAGGTCATTCATTGTTGAGGTAGACGCATCGGAGGTGGGAGTGGGGCAGTGTTGTCTCAGGGACCCACCACTTTGACTAACTTAAGACCTTGTCCAAGAAATTATCTCCTGCTGAGAGAAATTATGATGTCAGGAATTGGGAGTTATTAGCTATAAACTGGCTTTTGAAGAATAGAGGCACTTTTTGGAGGGGGCTGTTCACAGGATTACGGTGATTACAGACCACAAGAACCTGTCCTACATTGAGTCGGCTAAACGCTTAACTCCTAGGCAGGCGACGTGGTTGCTTTTTTTTCACGGTTCCATTTTTCCATCACCTTTGGGGCCAGGTTCCAAGAATGTCAAGGCAGATGCATTATCTCGCAGTTTGGATCCGGTATCACCTCCCGAACCTGCTTCCTCCATTCTTCAGCATGGAGTGGTCGTTGCTGGGGTGTCCTCTGAGTAGGAGCGGGAGATTCGTGAAGCTCAGTCTCTTGCTCCTCAGTCATTGTCTGATAATAAGCACTTAGTCCCTGTTCAGTATCGGTTTAGGGTTCTCTGGGTGTTTCATGATTCTGATCTATTCTGCCAGGGGTCTCGGCTACCCGGGGAGCTATGGCTAGACTGTTCTGGTGGTCCTCCATGTCTTCTGACATCGCCAGGTTTGTGTCTGCTTGTGATACATGTGCCAGTGCTAAAAGCTCCCATAACTGGCCGGCCGGGGAATTGGTACTATTGCCAATTCCGGATAGACGTTGGACTCATTTGTCCATGAATTTTATCACTGATCTCCGTCATTCCAATGGCAAAACTGTGGTCTGGGTAGTGGTTGACAGATTTAGTATACATGCGCATATTGTACCGTTGACAGGACTACCTAACGCTGAAACTTTATTCAAGTTATTTATTTAGCATGTTGTGTAGTTGCATGAAGTGCCTCTGAATTTGGTGTCTGATACAATACAAGGGGTACAATTTGTGTTTAAGTTCTGGAGGGCTTTCTTTAAGTGACTGGGTATTGATTTGACCTTCTCCCTGGCCTACCATCCTGAAACCAACGGGCAGACTGAGAGAACCAACCAGTCACTTGAACAAGTTTTGCGGTGTCTTGCCCTGTCTCGGCAAGATGATTGGTGCTCCTCACTGCCGGTGGCTGAATTCGCATTCAATAATTGGATTAATCAGTCCACTAGTACCTCTCCATTTTCTGTAATAACAGTTTTCACCCCCATTTTGATGAATTGTCCAGGCTGGATTTGGGGTGTCCAGGGGCTGATTTGATGGTTCAACTGTTGGAGGAGGTGTTGAGGGAGGTTCAGAAGAACATTGGGGTGGTTCAGGGCAAGCAAAAACATTTTGTTGATAAGTGACAATCTGTGGGACCTAAGTTGTTGGTGGGAGACAAGGTGTGGTTGTCTACCAGGAACGTATGTCGGAAGGTTCCTTCCATTAAGCTGGATCCTTAGTTTATTGGTCCTTATGAGATCATTGAGGTTGTCAACCCAGTTGCCTTCCATTTACGCTTAGCTCTGTCACTTCGGATCCCCAATGTATTCCATAAGTCCCTTCTTAAGCCATGTGTACCTTCCTCTGCTGTGTTGCCATCCCCTCCACCTCCTGTCTCGGTGGATGGTCAGACTGAGTAAGAAGTTGCATGGATTGTCGATTCTCAGAGGGTTTGCAGTCTGGTTCAGTACTTGGTCCATTGGAGGGGTTACGGTCCTGAAGAGCAATCTTGGGTTCAGGTGCGTTCCATCCATTCTGATCATCTGCTTTGGGCATTTCTTGCACGTTATACTGGAAAACCTGGGGCCTGGTGGCCATCCTTGAGAGGAGGGTACGGTCTTGACCCAGTCTGGGTTTTGCCTGCCCTTTTCCCGGGCTGATCATGTCAAGGTTTAACTTTGCTCTGCATCATTCTGGGTTCAGGTTTGCTATTTAGCTCCAGTGCATCCTGCAGGCGGTGTCAGTTATATTTTCTACCTACGACATGCGTATCTGGCTCTGGTAGTACCCTGATTGGTCCTGCTGTGCTTTCTGACCTTGCCTTTATCTATTCCTCCTTTCCTGCCCATCCTGTCTTATCCTTTCCTGATTGCTTTTGGATTTCCCGGTGCTTGACTCGGTTTTGACTCTGACTTGACTTTGCCTCTGGTCTCTGGTACTCCTTCCTTTTTTCTGGTATTGACCCTTTGGCTTTCCACTGACTCTGTGCTTGTTTTTTCCTTTTGTACTGCTTTATGGTCTAGGTTTTAACTCGGCTTGTTTGATTATTCTGCTGCCACCTCATTGTAGCTTCGTTGCAGCACTGCAGGTCTGCCCTTGCCGACTTGTTACTATCCTTCCACTCTATTGCCATGTAGTGGAAGTTGCAGTTACCTGCATAGCTGCAGCGTGACAATTGTGGACATGGTGTCCACTCTTGATTACAGCCAATTTTGTATTCAAAAAGTCAAAAGGAGCTTCTCTGCTTCCAAGCTCCTTCTTGCGAACAAAAAATTGGTTTCCCCTATTGGATATCGGCATACTCAGGGGAAATTGCACGACAATTTTAAGGGTCCAATTAGGTCTGAAGTAAAACTTTTGTGAAAAAAATGATAAATATTCATTTTTGCTTCAGTTCCTGTGAAGCACCTGAAGGGTTAATAAACTTCCTGAATATGGTTTTGAGTGAGCACTTTGAGAAGTACAGTTTTTAGAACCGTGTCATTTTCAGCATTTTCTGTCATATAGACCCCCTCAAGGTAACTTCAAATGTGATGTGCTCCCTCAAAAATGGTTTTGTAAATTTTGTTGAAAAAGTGAGAAATCACTGGTCAACTTTTTAACCCTCCTAACTTACTAACAAAAAATATTTTGGTTTAACAATTGTTCTGATGTAAAGTAGACATTTGAGAAATGTTGTTTATTAACTCTTTTGTCTAACATACCTCTCTGGTTTAAGGGCATAGAAATGAAAAGTTTGAAAATTGTGACATTTTCAAAATTTCCACAAATTTCCGATATTTTTACAAATAAAAGCAAAAAATATCAAAACAGTCTCAGAATCAGTGGGATACGTTGAAGCATTTCAGAGTTATTACTTCATCAAGTGACACTGGTCAGAATTGAAAAAATTGGACTTGTCAGAAAGGTGAAAACAGCCTGTGGGGTGAAGGGGTTAAAGGGAACCTGTCAACAGGTGCATGCTTTTGAAACTTAGAAAATCATAAAATAGGGAAAGAGTCGCCAAATGCAGTTGGTGTGTCATTCACTAAGTTCTTTGGTGTAATTTTGATGATATTACTGTTTTACCTGTTAGTATTCTCATTGGCTCATTAAGCCTATAACCTGCAGTAACCACCGATCGACCAAACCGCTGCATGACCAGCTCTATCCTCACCTACTGTATTCTCACCCATCCCTTGTAGATTGTGAGCCTTCGCGGGCAGGGTCCTCTCTCCTCCTGTACCAGTTATGACTTGTATTGTTTAAGATTATTGTACTTGTTTTTATTATGTATACCCCTCCTCACATGTAAAGCGCCATGGAATAAATGGCGCTATAACAATAAATAATAATAGTAATAATAATTGATGAGCTCTGTATAACACCATTGATTGACAACTTTCTGCCTACAATGCACATAGACATAAAAATGCCAATCAGCTGTGAGGTGTGATTCAAAAGTAGTCAAAATGTCGTACTGTGAACTCTGATGAGCAATCAAGGCTCGGGAATAGGTTTTTTTAAAATTAAACATTGTAGGCTTCTCATTTTAGTGTTGTACTGACAACTTTGTCAGGGCAATGATCTTTTGCATCAGGAAGGCATCTGTACAATCCTGAAATGAGTAGACTATTGTGATGGATTTGTGAATTGTAATTTAGGCTTTCTCTGACTAAGCATTTGGATCCAATTTTGTCCTTGTAACTTTCTCCAAGGTTCTGACAGGCACAACTAATTAGCCCCTGTAAGAAAGGCCACATCCCTGTAAAGGGGTCAAATGTCAACCTCTAGACACAAATTATAGGACATGTAAATTCAGGGCATTGAGCACAATTGTAAATACATCAGGTCACATTACTTGGAAGTTTTTTTTAGTATTTTATACTCACATGTGGTGAATACCCCAGCAAAGACCCAACATTGCCCATATTTTACTGACAACTTAGAGCTAAAGTATTCCAACAATATCTCTACACTTCCAGTCCAAGCTGAGGGTGATACCCCATAACTGTAATCATTATTCCAGCTTCCTGCAACCACACCATTTTCATCTTGGCCATTTATCTATAAAACAAAGAAAAACACAGACGAGGATGAATATTTTTATATAAGATATAAAACATGCTTAAGAGATTCAAGCTATTTATGCATTCAGCTGGAAAGGTGAAATAATTATGGCTATCTATGTTTATAATTTTAAAGGATAGGGGTTGTCTTTGTTTGACAAGAAGTTTATTTTTATTGAAAAGGTTCCCAAAACTGAACTGATCAAAGGGATTGCTACCTGACGCTCTAGCAGTCTGCTGTAATTTGCAAGGAAATATAGTATCAGGCCTTAGATTACCCTGCAGCACCCCCACAGGAGAAATTAAGTATTACAGTTCTGAATGAAATAAATATGATGCTCATTTTGTGCATTGACCTACTTGGCTCTGCATATACACAGAAAATGTATTTTTAGCTGCTCTCTGAAAATTGATGAAGATACAAAGAGATTATCTATTAACTCACACTGACCTAATTTGGATCGATTCATAGGACTCTGGTCTATCATCCAGGGCAGTGGAACTTGGTGGCTTGATGGGAGTCTTGCAAATCTCTTACCTTCCAGTGTCCCCAGCTTGGCTTTTGATTTCCTTTGTATTTTTATTTTATTTTTTTTAAGTCATTTATAACAACCCTATTCTTTCTACCTATTTCAGCTCATTGCAACATAGTAACATAGTAACATAGTTAGTAAGGCCGAAAAAAGACATTTGTCCATCCAGTTCAGCCTATATTTCATCATAATAAATCCCCAGATCTACGTCCTTCTACAAGGACTATCTTTTAACCCTTCTTACAAGGGTGGCACAAAACTTACTTTGATTTTCATCCTAAATGTCTCTCTATTTATATTAATAATATAATTGTTTTCCTATTATGATTTAATTAAAAAGACCATACCCTTCCCTCTAATCTAACTGCTTTATTTATTTATTTATTTATATGTTTAATCTATTTCCATTTGATGACGCTTTGTTTGAGAATCTCCAGTGTATTCAAATGAGAAATCAACAGGGGGCAAAGGCTGCAGTCCCTGCCATAGCCTCTGTCTCACATTGCAAAACAAAGCATCATCAGTGACTTCCTTTTCAGCAGCTGGACTTATACCTGCTCAGCTGAGCATTCAGCTGTTGTCAATTCTGATGTATGATCAGTGAAGAAATCCCTTCTTACTGTGCAATATTCTTTTCAGTGCACAGTGACAGTGCGCTCCCTTGCTGGCTCTAATGAGAAGTGACAAGAAGGTAAGAGAGCGCACTGTCAGTGCGCATTGTAAGGAGAGAAAACGGTGAGCAGAGGCCAGCCCCACCCCCCAAAGTGAAGTCTGTTTAATGGACGGCATTGGTCTCTGCTCAGGTTATCTCTTCACAATGCGCACTGACAGTGCACTTTCTTGCTGGCTGTCATTTCTCTTTAGAGCTGAAAATGAATGATATCCCATTTGAGTATCCCAGAATGCACTGAGGATTTTCAAACAAAGCATCATCAGAACAGAAATAGGTAGCAAAATAAAGCAGTTGTTGTAGAAGGGGAAGGGTAGGGACTTTTAACAAAAACCATGCTAGAAAAACTCTTATATTGTTAAAATAAATAGAGAGACATTTAGGATTAAAATTAATATTCGTTTTGAACCCCCTTTTAAGGTGACTATGTACAATACATAGCTGTTAGCTGTTTTCAATGGGGAGATAGAATAAAGCCATTTATCTTTCCTAAAAAACAAAACAATTGAGTATTAAAGTTTAATCAGACTGATCCTTCTCTTCCAATGCTTCTCTGGCTAAAAGTATTCTAAAGGCTCATTTACACAGACCAATTTCAGCCAATAAATGAATGTCCGTCAACTACAGTATATACTAGTCCATTGGTATTTTTTCAATGTTTGATTCACACTAGCCAACACAATCTATAAGCCAGTAATTATGACTGTTTTGTCACCGTACAACAAGCTTAGATTTAGTAGCACATTACTTGTTCAAATGGAGTGATGTGGTGCCGATAACAATGATTTTTATGCTGATATCACCAATCCAATTAACTGCCGAACAAGCGTTTTACTCGTTCATCACCATCAGCTAATCGGCATCATGCTTTCACTGGTCGATGATTGGAAACAAGTGTTCTTATGAATGTTTATTCACAGATCGGCCCATGTACACAGTCCTAAATTTTTTGGGGGGTCTTCATATTTACATTTTTCTGTTGACGATTTGGATTTGTCTCTTTTTGTTGGACTAATCCTATACTTCAGTTTATAAAAATCATTTACACTGTCCATGGTTAAACTGAACAAATGATCTGCTATAGATGTATTCATGTAATAGTAAAATGTAGGGCCATCCATACTCACATGTATCGTATCTCTATAAAATCCTCTATGAGAGCCAGTCTCCCCAATTAGTTTAATAATTTTACAATCTCTACTACTATAACATTCTACCATTTTGCATACGTTTGAAACAATGTTAAGATGCTACCCTCAGTTAGGTCTGAAGTCAAGTTGCATGCCTTCCCTAGAGCTTCGCTGTATCTTTGATGCCATGGGCAATTATACTCTGTTATTATTCAGTCAATGACTATAAATGACTTATTGCTGAGCATTAGATATTGGCCTGCCACTTTCCATCACACCAGACTAAAAGCATAATAATGCACTTCTCATAAAGAATGGAGTAATGTTTCATGTTTCAACAATAGAGCAAAGGTGTAAGAGCAAATTTAGTTTTATGCTACTTTATTACCTAAAAAAGTTTGGAATATGAAAGAATAATACTTCACAAATGGATGTATACCTGTCAGCTATACAATAAAACCATTGACAATTGAAGGCAATAACATTCATTATTTTGTTACAAAGACACTTGTCAAGGGGAGGAATATCTTACGTAGCAAGTGAATAGTTGCAGTGTAGAATGTAGAAAAATTAAGCAGGTGAGAGGATATGAGTGACACTGACAAAGTGTAGCCACACACTTTCAAAGTACCCATACTGACGGCTCTCTGTCAGTAAAGCAACCTATAAATGGACACAAAACCATCAGAACTGGACAAATGAGCGGTAGAGCAGAGGTGGTATGAAAATGCATTAGAAAATACAGACAAGTTGGAGCAACCTGTATGATACCTTCACAGTTGCATTGTTCATACAGGTTGTTCCAACTTGTCTGTTTTTTTTTGTGGAAGCCTGGTACCTGTTAATAGAGTTTCCACAGACAGAGCAAGCCACTCTGTTTACCGGATTCCAGGTGTTGATCTGGCTACAAACCCTTTAACCCCTGAAAAGGGATCCAGACTTGCACAGGGGCCCCTGGGCTGGGGCCACAGAATAAGCAACTGGTCAGTTAAACCTGTCATGCCCAAAATCGAAGGTGAGCTAAGCCCACTGGCATCAGGGGCTTTTGTACAGCATTCTGGAATGCTGGAGATAAGCCCCCGATGTATCCTGAAAGATGAGAACGAGAGGTTAGATTATACTCACCTGGGGGGGTCAGTCCGATCCAATGGGCATCGCGGTCCGGTCCAGGGCCTCCCATCTTCTTCCGATGACGTCCTCTTCTTGTCTTCACGCTGCGGCTCCGGTGCAGGCACACTTTGTCTCCCCTGTTGAGGGCAGAGCAAAGTACTGCAGTGCGTAGGTGCTGGGCCTCTCTGACCTTTCCCGGAACCTGCGCACTGCAGTACTATGCTCTGCCCTCAACAGGGCAGACAAAGTACGCCTGCACCGGAGCCGCAGCATGAAGACAAGAAGAGGACATCATTGTCAGAAGATGGGAGGCGCTGCCCCGGACCGCGACACCCATCGGACCGGATCGCACGGGACCGCCCCTGGGTGAGTATAATCTAACCTCTTTTTATCATGTTTCAGGTTACATCGGGGGCTTATTTACAGCATTGCAGAATGCTGTAGGTAAGCCCTGATGCCGGTGGGCATAGCTCACCTTTGATTTTGGGGGTGACAGGTTCCCTTTAAGCAAGCTGAAGGCAAAAAGCTTCACCATGCGGGGTCAATGCCAAGAGCTCATGTTAGAGACAAAATCAGAAATCCAGCGGATTGTTAAAATAGAAGCTGAGGTAAAAAAATGTGAGAAATCAGGAGGAGAACACAAGAGTAATGACTAGACCTACAGGCCAGGTAAGTAGAACGTATTGGTTGTCAGTGGAAGTCAGAGACCCAAGGGTTAAAATAGCAGGCAGCCCCACCCAGGACTCTTAGAAAGAAATAATTAAAACCCCAAAATAACCCCATAGCTTCCTGATACAGTGCCACCAGAAAATCCCAGAAAAAAACATTACTATTCCAGTCACCTGCAGCAAAGGTGCGGCGCCACCTAGTGGCTGTAGCAGAAATAGAGGCTTCAGGAAGCTGCACAGATTTTGAAGATTCTCTAGGCAATGTTCTGCTGAGAAATCTTGGATCCTAGCATTCATGAGGATGTTACTTTTGACCATACTGCCTACCTAAAATTGATGCAGACCAACTAAACCCCACGTGGCAAAGGTATTCCCCTCTTCCAGCAGGATAATGCTCCTTGCCACACAGTAAGAATTGCTCAGTTATAATTTAGAAAATTTTTAAAAAGAACCTGTCATCACAATTACGTAATGGAAAATAAAGACATTGCTAAAATGGCCCTGTTTTACATATTAAATAGATACTGTAATAAGAAAGAGAAAAGGTAGTATGAATAGACATTTGGGATCACCTAATAGATTTTTATTAACATTGAAACACTCAAAAACATAATTAAAAAAATGTTAAATGAAAATATTCTAGTAAAGGTATGTGACAATATACCAATCACCACCTCATCTGCCCCACAATAACTCAACAGGACTGTAAATATAAGTAGAAATGATGAAGTCAATAAATAGCATATAATCATAAATACCACTGCAGGCAATCAAATATAGAATGGATCCATGATTGAAAATATATATCGACCAATAGCAAATCCTACACAAAAACCTCCACTGGTAGAGAAATAATACAAGGATTTGTACCCACTATGGCATGGGTTGTGAAAGGTAAGGGAGTCAGTGTTTTCAGCTATCACACAGTGAATAGCAACAAGGAATTTGTCCTCTAGAAATAATATACAGTAATTCATGTGAAAGATGCTGAGCGTAGACACACCTGGCCATCAGTCAAAGTGCCCCAGGGTTTCTACCCCTGAGGAAGCCACAAGGCAGGTGGCAATACATGTGGGGCTCGTTCACATCTCTATTTTTGCCTTATCCATAGGACTGTACTATATGTCTTATCTGTTTTTTATTAAACAATGTACTTTGACTGATGGCCAGGTGTGTCTGTGCTCAGCACCTTTTCACATTATAATATTTACAGTCCTGTTGATTTATTGTGGGGTAGATGAGGAACGGTGATTGGTATATTATTACATACCTTTACTAGGATTTTTTCAGCCATTGGTATTTTTAAATGTTTTTAATCATGTTTTTGAGTGTTTCAATGTTAATAAAAATGTATTAGCTGATCCTAAATGTCTATGCATACTACTTTTTCTCTTTCTTCCTTGACATTTCTATGGTATTTGTTTGGTTGATCCCTGTGGTATTTAGTGGGGCACTTAGTTACTTTCTCTATCACAGATTAAATAGACACTGCTGGTGAAAAAATTCCACTTAAAGATTCTTTGGTAATCACCATTTTGCAGTGCTATGGCTGGCGTCCCTACATGGTGTCCCCTTCTCCCTCCATTCAGGGACGCCAGCTTGCTCACCCTCCCCCCCCCCTGGCCCTTTGGCGTGGTTCCCAGCATTCCCTGCTCACTGCTTCCTGTACTGAGTGTCAGCGGCGCTCCCAGTACTGGTGCGGCGCCCCAGGTTCCTGGTCATTGCAGTGGTATTGATTTCCTCTCGGGGAGAGTGATGCTACGTTTGGAGGCAAAGAAGGATAACTGCATCCAGGTACCACAAACATGCAACACATTTCACCCTCCAGGCCACTAGGGGGAGCTCTTGCTCCTATTTATTAGGTCACTCCCCACATAGGTAAAACTGGTCGCCTGTAGGGAAAGTCAGTTAGTTGCTGGCTGAGCTCCACTCAGTTAGTTGGTCCCTGACAGGGGTGGGATCCTGTCTGAGAACGAAGGAGAAGGACACAGAGCTGTGCATGCCCTCAGAGATGCAGCTCCTAGAAAGAGACATCGAAGGCAGAATTGTATTGCAGCGAGCGTGAAGGAAGTCGTAGCAAAGGAGAGGATACCAGAAGGGGACCAGCTCTACACAGGCTGCCTCCTTCTGAGGCGCAGGATCCCGGTAGCCGGAACACCTTGTCCTATCCTATATGGGGGACAGAGATAGAGACATTACATCTGTGAGGACCTTATGTGAACCCTTAGGCAGTAAGGAACTACAACACTGCAGCGCAAGAGGAAGGCTACTGATTTTCACCTGGACAAGGGGACTCTGGACTTGCCTCCAAACCGGCCAGACTCTGCCTGCCCTGTGATCTGGTACCCTGGACTGTGGATGCTGAAGTCTTCAGTAAAGGTAAAGAGACTGCAACCTTGTGTCCTTGTCCTTCACTGCGCCTCTCATCATTCACCATCTACACACCGGGAAGCCCTGGGGATACACTTCACCTGTGGGAAGGTATACCATCTAGCTGCCATAACATCACCCCAGTAGACCCCTTAAAGCAGCGTCGGTCACCCTGACTGAATACCACAGATGGCATCACGAACATTTCCCCTTTTAGAGACCTTTCCCTTTAATACGGACATCCCAGGACAACAGACCGGATCAGCCACTGTGACATCCCCCTGTGAACCGCAGGACCCGGTGCCGTGTACCCAACGGCCCCATGGGGGCAATCCACTGCTCTTCAAGGGGCAGCACACACATATAGTAAATGCCTTCAGCATGTTGCTGAGTGGCATTTAATATAATTATTTTCCACCTGCAAGATGGGTCCCAGCCAATTGCTGGGAGTCATCCTGTATTTAAGACTCCCTCTGCCTTATGGAGTCACCAACCAATAAGTTTAATCATTATGTAGTGTGGTGTTCTAACAGTACCATTCTAAGGTTCCCTGGTCCTGGTGTGGACAGTATCATGAACCCAAAACCCTGGTCCCTGTGCGGCCAGAGTCCTGAACCTGAATCCCTGGTGCTTGTGCAGTCAGTGTACTGAACCCTGTCTCCTGGTCCTTGTGGGGTCGGTGCTAGATCATTGTCCCCTGGTTCTGCTGCAGCCAGTTCTGAATCTGAAACTCCCTGGTTGTGGTGCGGCCAGTCCTGATCCTGAAATCCCCTGGTCCGAGTGCAGCCAGCACCTTAACATTGTCCCCGGTCCATGTGCAGCCAGTCCCTGATTCAGTATTGTGTACCAGTGTGTCTGAATGGAGCCCTAGTCCATGTCAGTGAGCCGGAATCGCCAAGCAAATAGTTTAATCATTAGGTAGTGGGGTCTTATATCAGTTCAGTTGTGAGGTTCCCTTGTTCTGGTGTGGCCATTTTTTAAAACCAAATTCATAGTCCCTATGCGGTCAGTGTCCTGAAACCGAATCCCTGGGCCTGATGCAACCAGTGTCATGAACTCAAATCTCTGGTACTGATGCAGCCAACATCCTGAACATGGATCCCCAGTCCCTATGCGGCTAGTGTCATGAACTAGAATCCTTGGTCCTGGTGCAGATAGGTCCTGAACTCCATCCCCTAGTCCTGATGCAGCCAGTCCTGAATCTGAAGTCCCCTGGTCCTGGTGCAGCCAATCATGTTCCTGAAGTCCCCTGGTCCGAGTGCATCCTGTGCCTGAACATTGTCCCCCGGTCTGTGTGCAGCCAGTCCCTGATTCAGTCTCCTAGACCAGTGTGTCCGAACATAGCCCTAGTCCATGTCAGAGAATCTGACCCCTGGGGTCACCAGCAACAGTACTGGGATCTGCCTAGGAGTGGTACCTGGCAGCTGCCTGTAGGCCAACCTGTCTCCATCATCAAGAGCTCCAGTGAACACCAGGAAGCCATTTAGCTATGCCCCTTTATAGGTAGTCCTAGCCCTGTGGTACAGTGGATCCATAAATCCATATGCGCTACTGTTGTATGTAACACATTTGAAGTTTTCTGCTAATTAGATTTTGGTGCACATGGGCCGAACTGTACACTAGGTCTTCTCATCCCTGCCTGTGATTCCCCTGTCCCTACATCTGCCTCCAGCCTTTGAAAGACCTGCCTCCTCTCTTTAAAATCTCAGCAGTGACCTATCATTCAAAGATCGGAGGCAGGCGTAGGGGCCCAGCTGAAAAGATATTGTAAAGAAATCAATCTACTATATAATTGTCTAAGGGTCACTTCCGTCTGTCCTTCTGTCTTTCTGTCTGTCACGGATATTCATTGGTCGCGGCCTCTGTCTGTCATGGAAATCCAAGTCGCTGATTGGTCATGGCAAAACAGCCATGACCAATCAGCGACAGGCACAGTCCGGCAGCAACATGGCCGCTCCTTCCTCCCCGCAGTCAGTGCCCGCTCCGTACTCCCCTCCAGTCAGCGCTCACACAGGGTTAATGGCAGCGTTGACCGCGGTGTAACGCACTTGGTTAACGCTGCTATTAACCCTGTGTGACCAACTTTTTACTATTCATGCTGCCTATGCAGCATCAATAGTAAAAAGATCTAATGTTAAAAATAATAAAAAAAATAAAAAATCGTTATATACTCACCGTCCGTCGGCCCCGGATCAGGAACCGACCTTTCCCGCTCCTCGCGACGCCCCGGTGACCGCTCCATGCATTGCGGTCTCTTGAGATGATGATGTAGCTACATCATCATCTCGCGAGACCGCAATGCACTCTTCAGACCGGAGCGCGCGAGGAGCGTCGGTAACTGCTTCGATCCGGGGGCCAAAGGACGGTGAGTATATCACTATTTTTTATTTTAATTATTTTTTTTTTAACAGGGATATGGTGCCCACATTGCTATATACTGTGTGAGCTGTGCAATATATTACATGGGTTGGGCAATATACTACGTGGGCTGGGCAATATACTACGTGGGCTGTCCTATATACTGCGTGGGATGTGCTATATACTACGAGGGCTGTGCAATATACGCTGTGCAATGTACTGTGCAAGCTGTGCAATGTACTACGCGGGCTGTGCAATGTACTACGCGGGCTGTGCAATGTACTACGTGGGCTGTGCAATATACTGCGCGAGCTGTGCTATACACTATGTGGCCTGTGTTATACACTATGTGGCCTGTGTTATACACTACGTGGCCTGTGTTATATACTGTATGCGTGGTACTGCGCGGGCTGTGCAATATACTATGCGGGCTGTGCAATATACTACGCGGGCTGTGCAATATACTCCGTGGGCTGTGCTATATTCTCTGTGGGCTGTGCTATATACTCCATGGGCTGTGCTATATACTCCGTGGGCTGTGCTATATACTACGTGGCTGTGCTATATACTACATGGCTGTGCTATATACTACGTGGCTGTGCAATATACTACGTGGCTGTGTTATGTACTACGTGGCCAGCTTGCAATATACTATGCAGGCTGTGCAATATACTCCATGGGCTGTGCTATACACTCCATGGGCAGTGCTATATTCTCCGTGGGCTGTGCTATATACTCCATGGGCTGTGCTATATACTCCATGGGCTGTACTATATACTACGTGGCTGTGCTATATACTACATGGCTGTGCTATATACTACGTGGTTGTGCAATATACTACGTGGCTGTGTTATGTACTACGTGGCCGGCCGCAAACAATCAGCGATTGCAATCCTGTGTATCCAATGTATTATTCTAAAATCTTCATAAATAAACTACATACATATTCTAGAATACCCGATGCGTTAGAATCGGGCTACCATCTAGAATAGAAATAATAGCAGTCTGAACTTTTGTAGCAAAAAAAATAAAGCACATACCACTGCAGATCCAATTCGGCTGATCTTTATAGGATTTCCTCTTCCGGAAAGATCAAGTTGAGCTTTGTCCATTAAAAACAGGCAAGCATCAAGTATCTCCTCTTCAAACTGTAATTACATGAAAAGAAGTGGTCGCTAATAGTCACGTACAGTTGTCAACTACAGTAATACACAGTATATTATGAACTGATTCAATGATAATTACGGTATATTCATTTTAATATTGATGGTGTTTCAGGATTTTTTTTTTAAATGTGCAGGTGCTTCTGACAAAATCATCAAAAAGTTAATTTATTTCAGTTCTTTAATACTAAAAGTGAAACTCATATATCATATAGAGTCATTACAAACGGAGTGATCTATTTCAAATGTTTATTTTTGTTTATGTTGATGATTATGGCTTACAACCAATGAAAACCCAGAAGTGATTATCTCAGTAAATTAGAATACTTTATAACACCAGCTTGAAAAATTATTTTAAAATCCGAAATGTTGGCCTACTGAAATGTATCTTCAGTAAATGCACTCAATACTTGGTTGGGGCTCCTTTTGCATCAATTACTGCATCAATGTGGCGTGGCATGGAGGCGATCTGCCTGTGGCACTGCTGAGGTGTTATGGAAGCCCAGGTTGCTTTGATAGCAGCCTTCAGCTTGTCTGCATTGTGAGGTCTGGTATCTCTCATCTTCTTGACAATACATCATATATTCTCTATGGGGTTAAGGTCATACAAGTTTGTAGGACAATCAAGCACATAGACACTGTTGTTTTTAAACGAGGTATTGGTACTTTGGCAGTGTGGACAGGTACCAAGTTCTGCTGGAGAACAAAATTTCCATCTCCAAAAAGCTTGTGGGCAGACGGAAGCCTGAAGTGCTCTAAAATTTCCTGGTAGATGGCTGAGCTGACTTTGGTCCTGATAAAACACAGTGGAACTACACCAGCAGATGACATGGCTCCCTAAACTATCACTGATTGTGAAAACTTCACACTAGTCCTCAATCAGCTTGGATTGTGTGCCTCTCTACTCTTCCTCCAGACTCTGGGGCCTTGATTTCCAAATTAAATGCAAAATTTGCTTTCATCTGAAAACAACACCTTGGATCACTGAGCAACAGTCCAGTTCTTTTTCTCCTTTGCCCAGGTAAGATGCTTCTGGTATTGTGTATTGGTCATAAGTAGCCCGAACCAAGGAATATGACACTTGTAGCTCATATCCTGGAAATGTCTGTGTGTGGTGGATCTTCAAACAATGACTCCAGCAGCAGTCCACTCCTTGTGAATCTCCCTCAAATTTTTGAATTACCTTTTCTTAACAATCCTTTCAAGGCTGCGGTTATCCCGGTTGCTTGCGCACATTTTTTACAACACTTTTTCCTTCCACTCAACTTTCCATTAATATGCTTGGATTCAGTACTCTGTAAACAGCCAGATTCTTTAGCAATGACCTTTTGTGGTTTACCCTGATTGTGGAGTGTGTCAATGACTGCCTTCTGGACATGTCATGTCAGCAGTCTTCCCCATGATTGTGGAGCCTACTGAAATAGACAAAGGGACCTTTTTAAACACTTAGGAAGCCTTTGCAGGTGTTTTTTGCTAACTATTCTAATTTACTGAGATAATGACTTTTCGGTTTTCATTAACTGTAAGCCATAATCATGAACATTAACAGATATAAACACTTGAAATAGATCACTCTGTTTGTAATGACTCTATATGATATACGAGATTCATTTTTTTGTATTGAAGAAATGAAATAAATTAACTTTTTGATGATAATCTAATTTTGTGAGAAGCATCTGCACCTGGCATACATGGCATAGAAAAATCATAAAAGCGCATTTAAGGAGATTAACAAGGGAGAAGACACAAACAGTCAATGCCTAACAGAGTAGCTGCAAGCTAATACCACCATGTGCTGTTGAAAGACTACAGAGAAAGTGAAACAAAAAGAATTACCGTTGTAGGAACCTAAGATTGAAGAACATGTCCCTTGAGGGACACTGGTCAGGGAGCAGCTGTGGCGCACTTAGAAATTATAAAAAGCCCTGGAAGGAAAGGAACTGGAGGAGTCGGCACCAAAACCTGACACAGGAAATACGTGTGGTGCAGCAAAGTTGGCTTATAGGCGCCATTGAGAGTGAAGTACTGAGTAGCGTGATCTGAGTGGAGGAACAAGTGACACGATGCGAGTGAGGGACCGAGTGGCCAGATCCGGGTGACTAGAGTTGAGACACCCGAGATGACTGGCCTGAACCAAAGCCGGAGACCAGAATCCAGAGCCGAATCAAGGCTGAGAGGGAGTTTTAATTATAGTAGCAGGATCCTACCTTCCCATGTAAAAAGGCTACCAGCCAAAGAGAGTGGTCCTAACAGAATAGGTCCCAGAAGCTGCCGTGTGCATATGAATAGGCCAATTTATGCGCTAAGTATTCTCAATTTTTCACTTTTTCTAGAGTAATAATGCAATTCAAATTTTATATTTTTCATGTTTGCATGCTATAGTGCTACAGCAGTGTTCCCCAGCTCCGGTCCTCAAGAGCCACCAACAGGTCATGTTTTCAGGATTTTCTTAGTATTACACAGGTAATACTTGCATCAGCTGGACGACAAATAATCCCATTGCCTGTGTAATAATAAGGAAATCCTGAAAACATGATCTGTTGTTGGCTCTTGAGGGCCGGAGTTGGGGAACACTGCGCTACCGAGTGCTACTTTATCTTTGTTACTTACCTATGGAGATTGCTACACTTAGTAAGCATCTGTTTACACCTGACTTCTGTTTGGAAGTGATGGTCACTCTTTTGATGATGTTTGTATACATAGGCTATCTGACTGAGCACTCCACCCCTCAGCCTGAGGTGGATTTAATTGTAGCAGGATCCTACCTTCCCATATAAATGTAGGCTATCAGCCTAATAGAGGAGTCCCCACAGGATAGATCCCAGCTACGAGAATCGCCTTCTTGGGGCTGCCAGGTACACCTAAATGGGCCAATTTATGCACTACGTATTCTCAATATTTCATTTTTTTCTAAAGCAGTAATGCAATTCAAATTTCATATTTTTCATGTTTGCATGTTAGGGCTAGCGGAACGCACCAAATAATAAGACAGATAGTGTATGGTGCGTTCGCAGCCCGGGGTCCACCGTGCAGAGATGGAACCTGCTGCTAAGTAATGACGGACTATATGGCGGTACTCATAAGTATACACACGTGGGTTAAACTTCACCCAGCGTGAAGGAAGCGATCCTGTTGCGTCACAGGATCGCGGTACCGCACATAGAAGGCGAGCAAGTAGTCAGCGAACTCAACCCCAACTAGGATTGAAGTCCGATTAGACCCTTGCTGGCACAACACCGCAACTGGGTGTGTAAGGAAGCAGAATAACAATATTAGGGCACAAGAGTGCATGCGGTGCCGCACTGACGAACGCCACTAACCACCCAGGCTTGGGTAAGGAAAGCACAAAGGAAGTGCACGGCGCCGTACTGGCGGTCACAGCAACTGGACGCTGTAACGTGTGATTAGTGCTGTAGGATAAGTCGGGCGCTAGATAGCAACCATACACCTTCCGCGAACAGACATTCAATAGGGAAGGGGTAACCAAGGACGACTTGCACTCACAACAAACACAAGTAAGCAAATGTACACTAGCGCATGGCCGTGCGGTCATGCGCAGTTTATATAGTTGCAGCACAGGAAGTGGCCAGAGAAACTTTGCCCTTCCAAGACCTGCCAAGAGGACCAATGGAATGTGCTGCAGAGCCTGAGCACATGACCCTCGATCTCCAACGGGAGATCTTGCCCTGGGCATGCTCAGTGTGTGCAGACAAGGACTTAGTCCCAGAGAAGTCCGCTCGCTGCTCACCAGCACTGGCTTTAATGGCAGAAGCTGAAGAAGCAGCAGTAACTCTCTGTACAGAGTGAGACTGAGCAAGAAGCTGGGACCGACGTCCCTGCTTAGCAGACTCCACTGCGGCTGGATAAGAATGGGAGACCGCAGCGGAGATGGCCCGAGATTCCCCCTGTGCAGAAGTGGGAACTCGAGACCTAACATTACCCCCCCTCCTAGGGCCCCCCCCTCCTTGGGCCTCGCTACGCTCGAAGGCAGCAATGAGCTGTGGGGCCCGAATGTTTTCAGCAGGCTCCCATGACCTGTCCTCTGGGCCATAACCCTTCCAATCCACCAGATAGAACTTTTTGCCGCGTACCACCTTGCACCCCAAAATAGCGTTCACCTCGTAATCGTCCGTAGATGAACCCGATGTCCCGGCAGATGACTCGGAATACCGGGACATGTATACGGCTTTCAAGAGGGACACATGAAAGGTGTCGGTGATACCCAAGCGTGGAGGAAGAGCCAAATGGTAGACCACAGGATTAACCTGTTCGAGAACCTTGAAGGGACCCAAGTAGCGAGGATCAAACTTAGTGGACTCAACTCGCAGCCTGATGTTACGGGCGGAGAGCCACACCAAGTCGCCAGGAGCAAAGGTCGGAGCGGGGCGGAGGACCTCATTCTCTCCTTGGAGGCCCGAATGGCATCCTGCGTGCAGTCCCAAATGTCCCGTGCCTCCACAGCCCAGTCTGCCACCCTGGAGTCAGCAGAAGACACAGGCATGGGCACAGGAACACGCGGATGCTGGCCGTAATTTAGGAGGAATGGAGTCTGACCGGTGGAGTCGGCTACGGCATTGTTAAGTGCAAACTCTGCCCACGGTAGCAAGGATGCCCAGTCATCCTGCCTGGCCGAAACAAAATGTCGTAAATATGTGACCAAGGTCTGGTTGGCCCTCTCTACCAACCCATTCGTCTCGGGATGATATGCCGAAGAGAGATTCAACTCAATACTGAGTAGACGACAAAGCTCTCTCCAGAATCGAGACGCAAACTGGGGACCCCGGTCACTAACAATTTTGTCTGGCATACCGTGTAGGCGAAAGATATGCTTGACAAACAAGACAGCCAACGCCCGTGCAAAAGGTAGCCGTGGAAGAGGCACCAAGTGCACCATTTTGGAAAAATGGTCGGTGATCACCCAGATAATGGTGCAGTTACGAGACTTGGGTAAGCCCACCACAAAGTCCATCCCGACCATCTCCCAGGGCCTGTCCGCCACCGGCAGAGGAAAAAGCAAACCAGCTGGCCGTTGCCGAGGAGTCTTGTTCTTGGCGCAAGAGACACACGCCCGAACATACTCTGCGACATCACGAGCCATATGCGGCCACCAGTACGTCCTCGCCAGTAACTCAGATGTCCTTTTGGTACCAAAATGTCCACCCACCCTGGACGAGTGTGCCCAAGAGAGAACCTCCGGTCGCAAATTGGATGGAACAAAAGTCTTGCCCGGGGGCACAGACTCTAGCGAAACCGGGGCCACAGTTCTCAAGCTCTCGGTGGGGACAATAAGCCGAGGCTCCTCCTCCTCCTCCGCAGATGACACAACGTAGCGAGAGAGAGCGTCGGCCCGAATGTTCTTCTCCCCAGAAAGAAAATGGAGGGTGAAATGAAACCGGGAGAAGAATAAGGACCATCTGGCCTGGCGAGAATTCAACCGCTGGGCTGTCTGCAGGTACACCAAATTTTTATGGTCTGTGAAGACTTGCAAGGGAAAACGTGCTCCCTCCAAGAGATGTCTCCACTCCGAGAAAGCCAACTTCATGGCTAGCAACTCCCTGTCCCCGATGGAATAATTCCTCTCTGCTGGTGAGAAGGTCTTGGAGAAAAAGAAGCAAGGATGCTTCCGACCTTGAGCATCCTTTTGGAAGAGGACTGCTCCAGCACCAACAGAAGAGGCATCCACCTCCATGATAAATGGCTTATCAACATCGGGGCGATGTAGGATGGGAGCGCTAGCGAAGTGTGACTTTATAGAGTTAAAGGCCTTGGAGACCTCCTCAGACCACAATTTGGGATTCGCCCCCTTCTTGGTGAGGGCAACCAAGGGAGCTACCAAAGTTGAGAAGTGCGGAATGAACTGGCGATAATAATTAATGAACCCCATAAAGCGCTGCACCACTTTAAGAGAATGGGGTTCCTGCCAGTCCATAACAGCCTGTAGTTTGGCAGGATCCATAGCCAATCCCTGGGCAGAGATGATGTAGCCTAGGAAAGGTAGGGACTCCTGCTCAAACATACACTTCTCCAACTTGGCATAGAGGGAGTTTGCCCGTAGGAGGTCGAAGACTTTGCAAACATCTCTTCGGTGGGAGTCAATATCTGGAGAGTAGATGAGAATATCATCCAGATAGACTACGACCGAGGTGGAAAGCATATCCCGGAAGATATCGTTCACAAAGTCTTGGAAAACGGCTGGGGCATTACAGAGCCCGAAGGGCATCACCAGATATTCATAGTGCCCATCCCTGGTGTTAAAAGCCGTCTTCCATTCGTCCCCCTCACGGATGCGAATCAGGTTGTAAGCACCCCGCAGATCTAGTTTAGTAAATACCCTTGCTCCCCGAAGCCTATCGAAGAGCTCAGATATCAAGGGCAAAGGATACTTATTTTTAACAGTGATAGCGTTAAGACCCCTGTAGTCTATGCATGGACGCAATTCCCCATTCTTCTTCTGCACGAAGAAGAACCCTGCCCCAGCAGGTGACACTGACTTCCTAATGAATCCTCTTGCCAGATTTTCCTGGATGTACTGTGACATTGCCTCCGTCTCCGGGAGAGATAGCGGATAGACTCGACCCCGGGGAGGCTCAGCACCAGGCAAGAGATCAAAAGGACAGTCATAGGGGCGATGGGGCGGAAGGATCTCCGCCGCCTTTTTGGAGAACACGTCTGCATAAGACCAATACTGCTTGGGGAGAGAGGAAAGATCTGCGGGTACCTCTGTAGAGGCAACCTGAACGCACTCCCTCTGACACCTACCCCCACAAGATTCACCCCATCCCAGGATTCTGCCAGAGGACCACTCGATATGAGGAGAGTGGTACCGTAGCCAAGGTATTCCCAACAGGACCTCATCAATTCCCTCTGGAATGACGAGCAGAGATATAATCTCCTGATGAGATGGCGACATGGACAGAGTAAAAGGGATGGTCTGGTGTGTTATCTGTGAGGGCAGTGTCGACCCATTCACCACTCATACCATTACTGGTTGAGCTAGCATAACCAGGGGTATTGCGTGACGTTGGTCGAAGGCAGAAGACATAAAATTGCCCTCCGCCCCAGAATCCACGCAGATCTCTACCGAGTGGGAGAATGAGCCTATAGTAATTGTCCCCTTAAAGGACAATTTAGAGGCAAACGTCGCCGTGTCTAGTGTACCTCCACCTACTACCACTAGACGCTGACGTTTCCTCGACCGCTGAGAACATCTGGTGGCTAGATGTCCTGACTGCTGGCAAACATGACAGACCTTGAGTGCACAAGCGGTCCGAGACTTAGATCCCGCTTGTGACACTTCCCTGGCCTCATGTGACTCAGGAACCAGGACCGGAGATTCCAGAGGTTTGGCGAAGGTAGGAGCCAGCCGAAACCTCTGCCTACACTGGGCTCGCTCTAACCTCCGCTCGTTAAAACGGAGGTCAATTCGAGTGGAGACAGTTATTAACTCCTCCAGTGTGGCAGGAATCTCCCTAGTGGCCTGAGCGTCCTTAACGTGGTCAGCCAGGCCCCTCCAAAATATGGGGATAAGAGCTTTATCCGACCAATCCAGCTCAGAAGCTAAAGTGCGGAATTGGACGGCAAAATGACTGACCAAGGACTCACCCTGAGTTAATGCCAGCAGTTGGAGCGCAGTATCATGGGTGACTTGAGGTCCTAAAAAGACCTGTTTCAGAGTGCTCAGAAACAGCGGAGCACTCTGCACCACATGATCACCACGCTCCCACAGCGGCGTAGCCCATTCCAACGCCCTGTCCGACAAGAGAGACACTATAAATCCCACCTTAGCCCGCTCTGTGGGAAAACGTGCAGCCAGGAGCTCGAGGTGAATAGAGCACTGACTCACAAATCTCCTACAAAACTTGCTATCACCAGAAAATGTTTCTGGCAGCGGGAGGCGAGAAAATGTCGGAGCAGGGGTGGCAATGGACAGGGTTGCTGCAGCCACGCTAGCAGCCTGTACAGCAACTGCGGTAACATCCACAGCTGAGGTTGTGCTCTCAAGAGCCGCCAACCTACCCTCCAGCTGCTGGATATACCGCAAGGATTGCTGTTTGTCCGTCATTACTAGCCAGACCCTGGCGCTAGTGTAATGTTAGGGCTAGCGGAACGCACCAAATAATAAGACAGATAGTGTATGGTGCGTTCGCAGCCCGGGGTCCACCGTGCAGAGATGGAACCTGCTGCTAAGTAATGACGGACTATATGGCGGTACTCATAAGTATACACACGTGGGTTAAACTTCACCCAGCGTGAAGGAAGCGATCCTGTTGCGTCACAGGATCGCGGTACCGCACATAGAAGGCGAGCAAGTAGTCAGCGAACTCAACCCCAACTAGGATTGAAGTCCGATTAGACCCTTGCTGGCACAACACCGCAACTGGGTGTGTAAGGAAGCAGAATAACAATATTAGGGCACAAGAGTGCATGCGGTGCCGCACTGACGAACGCCACTAACCACCCAGGCTTGGGTAAGGAAAGCACAGAGGAAGTGCACGGCGCCGTACTGGCGGTCACAGCAACTGGACGCTGTAACGTGTGATTAGTGCTGTAGGATAAGTCGGGCGCTAGATAGCAACCATACACCTTCCGCGAACAGATATTCAATAGGGAAGGGGTATCCAAGGACGACTTGCACTCACAACAAACACACGTAAGCAAATGTACACTAGCGCATGGCCGTGCGGTCATGCGCAGTTTATATAGTTGCAGCACAGGAAGTGGCCACAGAAACTTTGCCCTTCCAAGACCTGCCAAGAGGACCAATGGAATGTGCTGCAGAGCCTGAGCACATGACCCTCGATCTCCAACGGGAGATCTTGCCCTGGGCATGCTCAGTGTGTGCAGACAAGGACTTAGTCCCAGAGAAGTCTGCTCGCTGCTGACCAGCACTGGCTTTAATGGCAGAAGCTGAAGAAGCAGCAGTAACTCTCTGTACAGAGTGAGACTAAGCAAGACGCTGAGTTCTCCTTCATTTTGTTAGGGTAAGAGGGAGATGCGGCTACAGAGGTCGTTTGTGTGATCTATTACTTACAGCATATACAAATGGTAAAGAGTGTCGGGCGGGGCTAGGCTTCAGGGAACAAAAATGGTAGTGTGACGAGAGTATTGTGTACCAAGTAATTCACCAATCCAAGACTTGTGGCCTTGAGGGAAATACTGGTGACCTCCATTAGGGCCTGTGTGACATGTTGAGGCGCCTAGAGGAAATACAACAAGGGTAGGTCCAGTAATGAGAGTGACACCCATTAGGTTGCGGATTTAAGTTTAGCCAATACCTACTATAATAGACCCTTAGCTGTAAATATAAAGAACAGTGTGTATATATATATATATCTATATATCTATATCTAGAAATTAAAAAAATGGAGTCAGCACACCATTCAAAGTGAAAAATAGATGTTCTTCTGTTTAATAGCCCATCACGGCAGCGTTTTGACTCAGACTGAGTCTTCCCACATTGTGCATGACAAGTGGTGGCAATGTCATGATTTGGCAGCTGCTTTTCTGCATCTGCCTATTGGCCCTCTGCACTGGAAATCGATGGAAATATGAATGCTACCATGTACAAGGATATACTGGAGAATGTAATGCTGTCATATGGTAAAACCAAAGCAGGCAGGGGAAGGAAATTCCAGCAAGACAATGATCCTAAGCACACATTCAATTTAGTCAAAAATAGTAAAGAAAGATGTTTGCCTATTGCAATGGCCAAGCACTTTTTGGATGAGTTAGGGTGACGAGTTGGGGCCTGTAACCATAGCAATAAAGATGAACTGTTTGTAGATTTGGAAATGGAATGGAGCAAGATCCCTGAGGATGTCTTGTATGTCTTCAATGACCTTTGGTGTTTGTGCATTAATCAAAGCAAGAGGTTATGTTACAAAATGACAAAATGACAAAGACATGAACAGTCTACAATTTTGAGGGTAGGGTAATTTACCATTGAGAGAGAGAATATCAAAAATAAAATCCAGAAAATCACATTGGATAAATTGGATACATTTATTTGCATTTTGTAGTGAGAAATAAGTATTTGATCCCCTACCAACCATTAAGAGTTCTGGCTCCTACAGACCAGTTAGATGCTCCTAATCAACTTGTTACCTGCATTAAAGACAGCTGTCTTAAATAGTCACCTTTATAAAAGACTCCTGTCCACAGACTCAATTAATCAGTCAGACTCTAACCTCTACACTTGGGCAAGACCAAAAAGCTTTCTAAGGATGTCAGGGACAAGATCATAGTCCTGCACAAAGCTGGAATGGGCTGCAAAACCATAAGTAAGACGCTGGCTGAGGAGAAAAATGGTGCAGCAGTAAGAAAATGGAAGAAATACAAAATGACTGTCAATCGACATTGATCTGGGGCACCATGCAAGATCTCACCTCGTCGGGTATCCTTGATCATGAAGAAGTAAACCTATACAAAGAGCAAACAGCATATATGCTCCGCCATATTAAATTTAATAGACAACCAAAAAAATAATGGACATCAGAGCTAAAAAATATAACAACTTTTATTGAGAACCAAATTTCTTACTTGTATTTTTACTTTTTTAATTGCATCTTTTTTACTTGTATTTTTAATATTTACGTGTAACATTTTAGAAATTTGGTTCTCAATAAAAGTTGTTAAATTTTTTAGCTCTGGTGTCCATTATTTTTTTGGTTGTTGATCATGAAGAAGGTAAGAGATCAGCATAAAACTACGCAAGGAACTTGTTAACGATCGCAAGATGTCTGGGACCACAATCACCAAGAAAACCATTGGTAACACATTACGTCATAAAGGTTTAAAATCCTGCAGTGCCCGCAAGTGCCCTTGCTCAAGAAGGCACATGTGCAGGCCAGTCTGAAATTTGCTATTGAGCACCTGGATAGTTCTGTGAGTGATTGGGAGAAGGTGCTGTGGTCAGATGAGACAAAGATTGAGGTCTTTGACATTAACTCAACTCGCCGTGATTGGGGGAAGAAAAATGCTGCCTATGACCCAAAGAACTCCGTCCCACCTGTCAAGCATAGAGGTGGAAACATTATGTTTTGGGGGTATTTCTCTGCTAATGGTACAGGACTACTTCACCACATCAATGGGAGAATGGATAGAGTCATGTATTGTTAAATCCTGGGTTACAACCTCCTTCACTCCACCAGGACATTAAAAATAGGTCATGACTGGGTCTTCCAGCAAGACAATTACCCAAAACACACAGCTAAGGCAACAAAGGAATGGCTCAAAAAGAAGCACAATAAGGTGCCTTACCAGTCTCTAGACCTTAATCCCATAGAAAACTTATGGAGGGAGTTGAAGCTCCGAGTTGCCAGGCAACAGCCTCAAAATCTTAATGATTTACAGATGATATGCAAAGAGGAGTGGGCTAAAATTCCTCCTGACGTGCAAAAACCTCATCATCAACTACAAAAAACTTCTGACTGCTTTGCTTGTCAACAAGGGTTTTGCCTCCAAGTATTACATCTTGTTTGCCAGAGGGATGAAATACTTATTTCCCACTGCAAAATGCAAATACATTTTTGTAATTTATACAGTGTCATTTTTTTTATATAATCTCTCTCAATGTTAAAATTAACCCTTAAAATTATAAATTATAGACTGTTCCTGTCTTTGTCAGTGGGCAAACTTACAAAATCAGCAAGGGATCAAATACTTATTTCCCCCACTGTATATTTTAAAGCATTTTGGTTAAAATTAAGGTCTTGCATGATTGCAACTTCATGCACTTTCAATTCATCACCAGGAAAATGGCATTATAACAACCAGACAGAAGTGATCACACCTTTAAAAAAATGCAAAAGTTTTGGTCGCAGTGGGTTTAGAAAGTATTCAGACCCCTTTAAATTTTTTACTCTTTGCTTCATAGCAGCCATTTGGTAAATTCAAAAAAGTTCATTTTTTTCACATTATTTGTACACTCTGCACCCAATCTTAACTTAAAAAAACAGAACTGTAGAAATCTTTGCAAATCTAATAAAAAACAAAAACTGAACACTCATATTTAAGTCACATTCTGTCCATTTCCTTGTAATACTCCTTGAGATGCTTCTACTCCCTCATTGGAGTCCAGCTGTGTTTAATTAAACTGATGGGACTTGATTTGGAAAGGCACACACCTGTCTATATAAGACCTCAAAGCTCACAGTGCATGCAATGTATAAGAGGTGTGTGGATGTTTTCTGTGCTGCTGCAACAATATAATTTCAAGACATGATGAGGTAGTAATGGTGGTTTATTCAACACGCTTCAGGGTCTCAGTGACTCCTTTTTCAAGAAATGTCACGCAATTTCATTGCACTTGGAATTTTTTCCTATTTTCTCTTACAGGACATGGTAAAACCAATGATAACGTTCAAAAGTACAACTCATCCCGCAAAAAATAAGCCCTCACATGGCCATATTGACAGAAAAATAAATAAAATATGGCTCTGGAAAGAAGGGGAGCGAAAAACGAAAATGAAAAAAGCTCTGGGGGTCAAGGGAAAAAGATGGTCAAGCAATACCTGGCTGAAAAAACAGAGTACTCCCTAATTCTTTTGCGACCTTCAACTATTGAGTCTCAAAGCTGGACACCTGGCATGAGCTCTCCCTCTATGCCTTGGAGGTATTGTGCTACCCTGCCGCTAGTGTCTTGTCTGAGTGAGTTTTTAGTGCCGCCAGGGGAGTCATAGAAGAAAGGTGCTTTTGGCCCTCGACAGAAAATGCTGACAGGCTGACGTGACATGCTGACGGGCTCACTCTGATAAAAATGAACAAGTCCCAGGAGGAAGCTGTCATGAAACATGCGTCCGGGTCTGGCAAGGATCAGCGTGCCATGTGGCTGTAAGCAAGGATCACCGCGTCTCTAGGTAATCTGTATTTACTCAGATCATTTAGTTTATTCATTTTGTGTGTGCCTACTCATGTGTCAGCAACATTTGATTATACTGGTCTTATGGAGTTGATACAATCTTTCAGCAATAGGCAATTGCACCAGTCTTACGGTGTTTACTTACTGGTTAAATAAAAGCTACTATTTCCGTGCAAGTTTGAGCTGCAGCTATATAAGAGGGCATTTTGGCAATATAATTTTGATGTACCAGTTTGTAAATTATTTCACTAGTCTTATGATGTTGAAATGCTGATTAATAAAGTCTACATATTTTCGTGTAGATTTGAGCTGCACTTATACAATTGTGGTCTTACCATTTAGATTAAGTAGGGCATTTTGGTCAGTATAATTCTGATTTATCTGGTCTATGTATTTGTGATGCACATTGCATGTAGCCAGTTCTTTACAGTTTTTTGGATATACAGTGTATACAACATTTATACAAAAATCGAAATACTTTATCTGTATGCCATAATAACTAAAGTGCTCTGTAAATTTTCTTAATGCTAATCAGTGTTGATCTGCTAATATTGTGATTTTTTGCACTTACCATTATTTTTGATATTATATGTGGTTCAGAGGCATTGTTTTAAATTATATGTGTAATGTATGTATTAATAAAGTTATAACTTTTTATAAAAAAAGCAACAACACTTTTTTGATTCAGCCCGCAGTTTAATAACTGCATAGCTGGTCAGTATGTTTATAAAAATGAACAAAGCCTGGTTTAGCCCTGACTTTTCCACATCATCAGAAATCAGCAGCACATAAAGTGTTTTTAATCTTCAATATTTTAATGAGGCCCGCCAGTTGTTCATGGGCAGGGCCGGCTCCAGGTTTTTGAGGGCCCCGGGCGAAAGAGTCTCAGTGGGCCCCCCCTTTAACACATACCCTGATTCATGATCGCATATAAACACAGCCATGTAGTATATAACACTGCCCACGTAGTATATAGCAGCCCATGTAGTATATAGCAGCCCATGTAGTATATAGCAGCCCACGTAGCATATAGCAGCCCACATAGTATATAGCAGCGCCACTCACTCATGCACTGGTAGGAGTAGGAGCTCCTCCTGAATCTGCCTCATAACTTCAGCAGCACAGCAGCCAGCTAGGGGCGGAGATCAGAGCAGAGAATGTGCTCTCTCCCCCCACAAACAATGTCATGCTGGCTGCCTTCTCTTAACCCCTATGTGTGCCTGCCTGGCTGCAACTCACTGAGTGATAAGATGCTTGTGTCAGAGCTGGCACATAGGGGTTAAGAGAACGCAGCCAGCAGTGACTTTGTGGGCGGAGAGAGCATGTTATCTCCTGCTCTGCTCTCCCAGCTGTATCTATGACAGTGTGAGTGGGCCCCCCTCTCTCCCCAGGGCCCCGGCATTTGCCCGCTGTGCCGGGTGCTGACGCCGGCCCTGTTCATGGGTCTTGACTGGATGATTATACTTATAATTTTTTTCCTGACTTTGCACTGTGTGCAAAGCCTTTATGAATGTAGAAGTTCAACAACTACACTTTCCTAATTTTTTATGAAATACACCAGTTGGTGTATGAATGACCCTGCTTGTATTTTTTGGCAGTCTTTGCACTGTGTGCAGATCTTTTTTGAGTGTGGAAGAACCACAACTACACTTTGTTCACATTATTTGAATGAGATACTACAGTTGAAGCCTTCAAGGGTGCATGGATGACCCTGTTTGTAATTTTTGGCAAGCTTTCTCCTTAGTTCAATCCTTTCATGAGTGTGAGAGTACCACAACTACATTTTGTTCACAACATTTGACTGAGATACTAAAGTTTGTGCCTTGAAGGGTGTATGGTTGACCCTATTTGTAATGTTTGGCTGGCTTTTCACTGTCTGCAGACTTTTTATGAGTCAGGTAGTAACACAACTACACTTTGTTCACAATATTTGAAAGAGATACTCCCGTTGGTGCCATGGGCGGTGTATGAATGATCCTGCTTGTATTTTTGAAAGACTTTGGACTTAGTGCATAACTTTTATGATTGTGAGAAAAACACTACACTTGGTTCACAATATTTGAATCATATGCTACAGTTGGTGCCTTGAAGGATGTATGGATGGCCCTGCTTGTAATGTTTGGTAGGTTTTGCACTCTGTGCAGGCCTTTTATTAATGTGGGAGTACTACAACTACATTTTGTTCACAATGTTTGACTGAAATACTAAAGTTGGTGCCTTGAAAGATGTGCGGTTGATGTTGCTTGTAATTTTTGGCTGTCTTTGCACTGTGTTCAGACTTTTTCTGAATGTGGAAGTACCACACCTATAATTTGTTCACAATTTTTGAATGAAATTCAAGAGTATATGGATGACCCTGCTTGTAATTCTTGGTATGCTTTGTACTTAGTGCATAGTCTTTATGAGATTATGAGTATCAGTACATCACAATTTGAACAAAATTAATATGAGGCCCTACTTTATGTCTAATACAGGGTGTATCTGAGTCCCTCTTCCTTCACATCTTTGGCAATTCTTGCTTCCTTCATAAATTACACAGCTCTTATTTGCTGGCTAATACCGCAGACCAATACTTCCTTCCTTTATGTAAGTCTATGTGAGCCTCGTTATGATTCTCATAGGCTTACTATAAGGATGCCGTCACACTAGCAGGATTCAGTCAGTATTTTACATCAGTATTTGTAAGCCAAAACCAGGAGTGGGTGATAAATGCAGAAGTGGTGCATATGTTTCTATTATACTTTTCCTCTAATTGTTCCACTCCTAGTTTTGGCTTACAAATACTGATGTAAAATACTGACCAAATACTGCTAGTGTGACGGCAGCCTAAGAAAGAGACTTCCGGTCCACACATAAACACTAGAATATGCTAGAAATGGCAGAAGACAGCGATGGATAAGTATTGTAATATATACACTGAGCATACTTTACTCTTAAGGTACCGTCACACATAACAATATCGTTAATGATATCGTTGCAACGTCACGCTTTTGGTGACGTAGCAACGTTCCGCTAACGATCTCGCTATGTGTGACAGCGACCAACGATCAGGCCCCTGCTGGGAGATCGTTGGTCGTTGGGGAATGATCAGGACCATTTTTTGGTCGCTGATCACCCGCTGTCATCGCTGGATCGGCGTGTGTGACGCCGATCCAGCGATGTGTTCACTTGTAACCAGGGTTAAAACGGCTTTCGGCAGGAGCGCTGCTAATGCACGCGCTCCGGCCAAGAGTTTCCCTGCACTGACTGTGTCAGTGCTGGCCATAAAGCAGAGCACACACTGTTACTGCCGGCGCTGACACAGTCAGTGCAGGGAAACTCTCGGCAGCAGCGCGTGCATTAGCAGCGCTCTTGCCGAAAGCAGTTTTAACCCTGTGGACGCCGGCGGGGGATGTGACAGACATCAGAATGTGAGTATGTAGTGTTTTTTTTTTTACGTTTACAATGGTAACCAGGGTAAATATCGGGTTACTAAGCGTGGCCCTGCACTTAGTAACCCGATGTTTACCCTGGTTACCTGGGTGCTGCAGGGGGACTTCGGCATCGTTGAAGACAGTTTCAACGATGCCGAAGTCGTTCCCCTGATCGTTGGTCGCTGGAGAGAGCTGTCTGAGTGACAGCTCCCCAGCAACCACACAACGACTTACCAACGATCACGGCCAGATCGTATCGCTGGTCGTGATCGTTGGTAAGTCGTTTAGTGTGACTAAAGCTTTAGCTAACAAATAGTGAAAAAAAAAAGAAAAATGGATTGGGACTTTATGGCTTACATGCAGATTAAATTTAAGGTCTAAAGGTTACTGAACCTGCCTATTTTGGCAAGGTCAATTTTCCTCCAAACACAATGTTTTGGAGAGAGGGGTCCAGCATGTTGGATTTTTTTGATATTTGCTGTTGTCTGAGGAGTGTGGAAGCAGTTCTCTCATAGAGAACACTGGAGAGCTCGGCCGAGCCTAGTACTCCTGTGTTTGAAGGATGCAGTGGAAGATAGCTGTTCAAGAGATCATTTAACCAACAGCTATCTAATGTGCTTGGGGGACTTTAGACCACTAGGAGTTATCTATAATCTATAGGGAGCCCACCAAATGTCCAACTCTTTTGTATCACCATGGCAGGGAAATTTAAGCATTCCACAATTCCAATTAAAATCAAATGACTGCTAGTGTTATGAATGGGTTTTACTGGACCACCAAAGCAATAGATGATCTTTCTATTCACTCTTCACACTAGCTAATAAATTAGGATCCTAAATGACACATTGTCTACATAAATCAGTTATCCTGCTGAAAAAATGCTCGGGGAAGAGAGCACAGTATAGTTTTTACAAAATAGCAGAAGTGATATTGAATTTACTGGCACCCTGTCACTCCTGCTCTCTATTCCTTGATCCTGCTTCAGCACCCAGTAAATGATTGGAAATGCCAGCTCAGCCAATTACTAGCTGCAGCAATGACATACCTCAGCAAGTGATTGGCCCAGAGCATTTCCTACTATTTCCTGTGAGTTGAAACTTGATCAAGGAATAGAATACGGCAGGAACCAGCAGCATAGGAACAGAAGTTGCAGAGGATTGGTGAGGATGCCTTCTATTTATTATACCATTCTAAGCTTATTTGCTATATTTTATTTCTATATGGCATCCCCAACCTTTATAAATAGATGTTTTCAAAAATTACATTGCAAAAATATTCTCACCTGTCCATATTCCCAGCTTCTTGTCTTTATATTGTTAACTTCTCCATGAAAAATTACACCAACATCATTCATGACATATTCTTCAATCTCTTTCTCATCATCCATGTAAACAGCATCATCTGTAGTAGTAGAAATGTTAAGAACTTTGAAACATTTTTTTTTTAAATCTGTATGTACAGATCAATTTAACAGAGATAATGTAATTGTTTGTTTATATACAGTGGGTACGGAAAGTATTCATACCCCTTTACATTTTTCACTCTTTGTTTCATTGCAGCCATTTGGTAAATTCAAAAAAGTTAATTTTTTTTCTCATTAATGTACACTCTGCACCCCATCTTGACTGAAAAAAGAACAGAAATGTAGAAATTTTTGCAAATTTATTAAAAAAGAAAAACTGAAATATCACATGGTCATAAGTATTCAGACCCTTTGCTCAGTATTGAGTAGATAAAAAAAATAGAAAAAACGCAATAGCACTCACCAATCAGTGGCAATTCAAACGTCCTTTATTAGAACATGCAGCAAATCATCTTCACGGTTCAAGGGAGGGAGTGAAAGTAGGAGTGCGACAGGCAAGACTCCTACTTTCATTCCCTCCCTTGAACCATGAAGATGATTTGCTGCATGTTCTAATAAAGGACGTTTGAATTGCCACTGATTGGTGAGTGCTATTGCGTTTTTTCTATTTCTTTTATTTACATGGACACTTTGTTTCACGCAAGCACTGACTTTCACTTGATCGGACTACCTTTTGTTGGGAAACTCTCCATATTGAGTTTATAATCTCTGCAAAGTCGAGCTGTGCCGCTCACTTTTTTTCTTTTTCTGCTCAGTATTGAGTAGAATCACCCTTTTGAGCTAGTACAGCCATTAGTCTTCTTAGGAATTATGCAACAAGTTTTTCACACCTGGATTTGGGGATCCTCTACCATTCTTCCTTGCAGATCCTCTCCAGTTGGTCAGATTGGATGGTGAACATTGGTGGACAGCCATGTTCAGGTCTCTCAAGAGATGCTCAATTGAGTTTAGGTCAGGGCTCTGGCTGGGCCAGTCAACAATGGTCACAGAGTTGTTCTAAATCCACACCTTTGTTATTTTAGCTGTGTGCTTAGGGTCATTGTCTTGTTGGAAGGTGAAACTTCAGCCAAGTCTAAGGGTACCGTCACACTATACGATTTACCTACGATCACGACCAGCGATATGACCTGGCCGTGATCGTAGGTAAATCGTAGTGTGGTCGCTGGGGAGCTGTCACACAGACAGCTCTCCAGCGACCAACGATGCCCAGGTCCCCGGGTAACCAGGGTAAACATCGGGTAACTAAGCGCAGGACCGCGCTTAGTAACCCGATGTTTACCCTGGTTACAAGCGTAAAACTAAAAAAAAACAAACAGCACATACTTACATCTGGTGTCCGTCAGGTCCCTTGCCGTCTGCTTCCCGCACTGTGACTGCCGGCCGTAAAGTGAAAGTGAAAGCACGTCACCGCTGTGCTCTGCTTTCACTTTACGGCCGGCAGTCACAGTGCGGGAAGCAGACGGCAAGGGACCTGACGGACACCAGAATGTAAGTATGTGCTGTTTTTTTTTTTTTAGTTTTACGCTTGTAACCAGGGTAAACATCGGGTTACTAAGCGCGGTCCTGCGTTTAGTTACCCGATGTTTACCCTGGTTACAAGCGAACGCATCGCTGGATCGCATCGCTAGATCGGTGTCACACACACCGATCTAGCGATGACAGCGGGAGATCCAGCGATGAAAGAAAGTTCCATACGATCTGCTATGACGTACGATTCTCAGCAGGATCCCTGATCGCTGCTGCGTGTCAGACACAGCGATATCGTAACGATATCGCTGGAACGTCACGAATCGTACCGTCGTAGCGATCGAAATGGTATAGTGTGACGGTACCCTAAAGTCCAGACCACTCTGGAAAAGGTGTTTATGCAGAATATCTTTGTAGTTGGCCGCATTCATGTTTCCTTCAATGACAACCAGTCGTTCTGTCCCTGCAGCTGAAAAACACCCCCATAGCATGATGCTGCCACCACCAGGTTTCACTTTTGGGATTGTATTGGGCAGGTGATGAGCAGTGCCTGGTTTTCTCCAAACATACCGCTTAGAATTATCACCAGAAAGGTCTATCATCATCTGATCAGACCAGAGAATCTTATTTCTCATAGTCTGGGAGTCCTTCATGTGTTTCTAGCAAACTCTATGAGGGCTTTCATATGTCTTGCACTGAGGAGAGGCTCCATTTGGGCCACTCTTCCATAAAGGCCCCACTGGTGGAGGGCTGCAGTGATAGTTGACCTTGTGGAACTTTCTCCCATCTCCCTATTGCATCTCTGGAGCTCAGCCACAGTGATCTTGGGGTTTTTCTTTACCTCTCTCACCAAGGCTCTTCTCCCACAATTCATGGAATCATAGAGTGGTACAGTTGAAAGGGACCTCCTGGGTCATCTTGTCCAACCCACTGCTCAAAGCAGGATTCACTAAATCATCCCAGATGTCTGTCCAGCCTATGTTTGAAGGCTTCCATTGAAGGAGAACTCACCAACTCTCATGGCAGCCTGTTCCACTTATTGATCACCCTAATTGTCAAAAAGTTGTTTCTAATATCTAATCTGTCTCCTGCCATTCAGTTTCATCCCATTGCTTCTAGTCTTTGCTTGTGCAAATGAGAATGAAGATAATCCTTCTTCAATGTGACAGCCCTTGAGATATTTGTAGACTGCTCTTAAGTCTCCTCTCAGTCTTCTTTTTTGGAAGCTAAGCAGTCCCAAATCCTGTAACTGTTCCTCATAGGACATGGTTTGAATTGCATTTGCCTTTATTTGCTGCTGCATCAAGCTGTTTACTCATGTTCAGTCTGTGATCTATTAGTATACCCAAGTCTTTTTCACACGTGCTGTTGCTTAGCCATATTCCTCCCATTCTGTATATGCTTTTACCATTTTTATTGCCAGGATGTAGTACTTTGCACTTTTCTCTATTAAAAACAATTCTATTAGTTGCTGCCCACTGCTCCAGTTTATTTATATCTTTTTGAATACTCTCTCTCTTCTTTAGTATTAGCTATCCCTCCTAGCTTTGGGTCATCATCAAATTTAATCAGTTTACCCTCAATTCCTTCATCTAAATAATTGATAAAGATCTTGAACAATACAGGGCCCAGGACAGAACCCTGTGGTACCCCACTTGAGACATTCTTCCAACTGGATGTGCAGCCATTTATGACCACTCTTTGGGTCCAATCACTAAGCCAGTTATGAATTCACCTTAGAGTTGCCTTGTCCATTCCATACTTAGTCATTTTTACCAATAAGGATTGTGTGAGATACTTTGTCAAATGCTTTGCTGAAGTCAAGATATACTATATCTACAGCATTAGCTTGTCGAATAAGCAGGGACCAAATCAAATTTGCTCATATTTACTCAAAACCACATTCAATGAGGAAGGAAAATATGTAAATGTTACTTTTTCCCACAAACGTATTACATCAACAGCAATTTGTGCACTTTCAAAAGGATAACAGGAGGAAGTAGACCATGCAATTTTTTGTGCAGTTTCTCCTGAGTTTGGGTGCACGGAAGAATCTGGAAGAGAAGTAGCACCATTTGACTTTTGGATCGCAAAATTGGGAGGAATAGATAGTGGACACCATGTCGCATTTGCAAAGCCCCTGATGTGCCTAAGCAGTCAAAATCTCCCACCAGGGACCGCATCTTGGAAGCTACAGCCATCAAGTAACATATTTAGAGGTGTGTTGAGGACCTTGAAACCACAGATGCTTCACAGAATTTTATAACGTTGAATCGTGAAAATGAAAAAAATAATTTTTCTTGAAAAAATGTTGTTTCAGCCACAAATTTTTCTTTTTTCACAAGGGTAACGGGAAACAATTTGTTTGTGATTTCTCCTGAGTACACAGATATCTTATGTGTGGTGGAAAACTACTGTTTTGGCACATGGCGACGGTCGGAAGGGAAGGAGCGTCAATTGAATTCTGGAGCGCCATTTTGACAGACATACAGAAGATTGCAGATGCCATGTCACATTTGAAGAGCCTCTGACATGGAAAAAGAGCAGAAACCCCCACAAGTGACCTCATTTTGCAAACTGCACCTCTTGTAAGGAATTTATCTACAGTGGTAGTGAGCATTTTTAACCCTCAAGCGATTCACAGAATTGTATAAAATTAAACAGAATCAATGGAAAATTACCATTTTTCCCACTAAAATGTTGCTTTGTCCCCATGTTTTCAATTTGAAAAGGTAGAATAGGAAACACTGAAGAGTGCAATTTGTTACTCAATTACTCTTGAGTATGTCAATACACCATATCTAATCAAAAAATGCTTTTGAGTCACAGTGCCAAACTCAAAAGGGAAGGAGCGCCATATTGGAGTTCATATTTTCCTGGAATGGATGAGGTTGCCATGTCACATTGGTAGAGCTCCTGAGGTGCCAGAACAGCAGAATTCCTCCATAAATGACCCTATGTTACAAACTACACTTCTCAAGGAATTCACCTAGTGTTGCATTGAGCATGTTGACACCTCATGTGCCGCACAGAATTTTATACCAATGGGTGGTGAAGATAGAATAATTAAATTGTTCCCCATAAAATGTTGTTTTACCACCAAATTCTTAATTTTTATAAAGAGTAATAGGAAAAATTGACCTTACACTTCGTTGTGCAATTTCTCCTGAATGTGTAAATACCCTACATGGAATCATAAAATACTTTTCCAGCAAAGTGGAAATCTCAGAAGGGAAGGAGCACCATATTATAGTGAGGATTTTGTTGTTATGGTTTTCGGGTGCCATGTCACATTGGCAGAGCCCCTGAGATTCCAGTGCAGCAGAACACCCATAAGTGATTACATTTTACAAACTGCACCTCACAATGAATTTATTGAAGGGTGCAGTGATCATATTGTCACCACAAGTGTGTCACAGAATTTTATGCCATTGGGAGGTAAAGAAAAAATAATTACACATTTACCCCAAAAATAATTACACATTTAGCAACATACCGTATTTTACATTTTCACATGGGAAATGGGTAAACATGGCTCTATAAGGGAATTTATCTACAGGTCTAGTGACAATTTTGAATCCATGAATGTTTTCCAAAAATAAGCAGCAATAGATGCTGCACAGTGAAAATTGCAATATCTGTCATTGTAGTGACCATACATTGTAGTACCCAGTACTTTGTAGTACTGGGTACTACACATTGTGCCCAGCTCTTCCTTCTGGAAACATGGACCTTATAAATTAAGTGGGCTCTCATGGCCATGGAAATACCAACTGTTAATACTAAATGTGGTTTAGGCACACTATGTGGCCCAGATGGGAGAAGAGCATTACAATTTTGTAGTACAGAATTCGCTGGATTTCTTTTGGGAGGTGAGAATTAATTTTGCTATTCCAGTGCCTTTGTGCTACTAGTAACGTGGCCCCTATATTTCCTTTGACAGATGACGGACTTGAGTGAGGACATGCCACTGAATGGCCGGAGGCCATTTTCCTGAAGCCCAGCACCGAGAAATCAATGTACAGAGCAGGGACTCTGCTCCTGCATTACTGCCGACATTTTCTTGAAGCTCAGGGGCCACAGACTCTCATCACCATGACAGCCCCCTCCTTCCAGCCCAGGGACCGCAGCTTCTGCCCTCTTCATGCAGCAGCAACCCAACCTCCTAGGAGCAGGTTATGCTCCACCGCGGCCGTGCCCACAGTTAGCTACATTCAGACTATAAGATGCACCCCCATTTTCCTCACAAATTTGGAGGTAAAAAGTGCATGTTATAATCCGAAAAAAACAGTAGTTATACTTTCTGTATTGTCCTGTTTGTATATGAATATGCATTAACACACAGTCACTAATACTCCTTTGTTAGTGGGTAAATGGACAAGCTTATATCTGCTAGTATGTAATGTGTGTCATATTATTTATATTGGAAATACAATTCAGAGTATGCAACTGCATCTTGTTTGTGAATGAATAAAGATGGATATAGAAATAATGTTTCCTTTTAATACATACTCACACATTTATTTCCAAGCTTCACATTGTAATAAGCTCTGTAAAGCTACTTTTTACAATATTATGCTTATATATGTTTGTTTATTATTGATTCCAGCTTAATTTTAATATTTATTGTAAAATCCTTTTTCTTACCTTTGCACCAAGGGTTGAAGAGTATATAAGTGTCAGTGTCAGACTTTCTAGGTGTTCTCAGTATTCCATAAGGAGTCAATACAGCAATATACAGGCGGAATTTGCCTATGATGCAATTTGGGGCAGACAATATTGATAGAGTGACAGAGTTGTAATCATTGAGAATAATTTTTGCTTCCCATTTTCCTTCTTCCAGCTCTTCCACAATTGGAATTGGTATATATGTGCCTTTGCTTTGTTGTGGGTATCGTCCTTAAAGACAGAAATATTAAAAAAATTTAGCTTAATTTTTTTTAAATACTGAAAAGGCTTTTTCCAAAATATAAGATAGCAGAAACAACAACAAAAATTAAATAACCTGATTGTTTATATGAGATATACAATGAATCAGCAACACAGCTATTGGATATGTAAAGTCAAACCTTAGACCTAGGTCCTGAATAACATTGTACAATTATAGTGAGAATGCTGATATATTAGCGGAGACATACCATGAATCTGCTTTTCTCCAATACAAAATCTATAACATGGCTTCGAATCAGGGGCAGATTTATCGTTGGTGCAACCTGTGCAGCTGCACACGGACCCAAGAGATAAGGGGGCCCATTTCCACCTCCAAAGCAGGTGGAATTGTGCATTATAATGAGCCCATATATTGTTACTGCACAGGGGTCCTTTTTTTGGTGTCTGCCAAGGCTCCAACTATATTATAGAATCAGCCTCCACATTTAAGCTGAGGATCCTATGGACCTTCTCATGTTTCAAGACAATGATAAGACCACAACTTCAGTACCCTGCTTCCCGTATAGTTATTTGTCCGGACAGTGCTATCTTACAATACTTAAAAGTTTGCCTTCCTTGATATCATTTGGTGGTTCTAGAAGTGTTAAATGGCTATGCTTTGGACTGATACTCACCTATTCTGGCACCAGCGCCTGGTGCTGCTCCATATGGACACCTCCTTTTTGGTGTAGTTCAGAGTTACTTGAACTCCTTTAGCATCATCACGAAAGGTCCCTTACAGCTGACTCAGACAACTGTGTGCAGTCTGAATATTCAGCGAGCTTTGCATTCAGTTAATATGTGCACTTCAGGTATTTTCCTTTACCATCCATTTATTTTAGCTTCCTAGTCACTACTTTAGTGAACTCCTGCTTGTTTTATAATCTATATGCTCAGACCTGCAGTTAGCCATTCATCTGCTATAAGCTTGACAAATTCTTCTCTGCAAATACCAATACTTTTTACATTGTTATTATGCCACTTGTTAATCACTACTGCCTGTGGTTATCCATTCATTTTCTGATTATATACATCCCTGCCATTGACCATTAGTTTGCTGATAGCATAACTCTGACATTAACCATTTGATTGCTGCAAGTTGTGAACTTAATATAGAATTGCAGAGTCCTTTGTATAGACAACCTCCTGGATTTGTGTCTTCTGGTGTGCCTGCGCCTCTTGTCACTCTACTATCCTGCAGTCCCTGCTTTCCTTGTTCACGAGCTGCCTTGCAATTGCTGCCTACTGTGCCATCACCTTTAGTCTGTGTTGCTCAACTTGATCTATGGCTTTATCGAATCCATTTCATCAGGTGAGCTCATAACAGTAACAATAAAGAATTACCAAATTTACCTCACAGAGGTTTATCATAATCATAAATATTGAAAGTATTAACCATCTCACCTTTACATACTAATACAAGCCGACTTTTGGAATAGGCTTTCAAGCCGAATTACCTTGAGGTTATATTTGTTTCTAAAGTATTATGTCTACATTTAGAGTAATTAATAGTTGCTAAGTTTCAATCTCTCTAGGTCTTCTTGTCAGTCTATCAACTTAAGTACATAGTTGCAAGTTGTTTATTTTTCACTTGTCTACATTTTACTCTTGTACAAATACTATATGGCAATGAACTTCATTATGAGGAAGGTTTTTCTCATGTTTTCTCTAAATATTTGCTTGCAGATCACAATTATTTATAAACAATTGTCGATTAAGATGAAGATTTGATTGGGCTCCCTGACCATAATCAAACACATTCATACCTGTAATAATGCTCTGCCTTCACAAAATAGACCAAAATAACAAGAACAACTTACAACTAAGAACACAAGCAAAACAATATCTTATCAGAAATCAGACATAACATTCAGAATTTACATGTAAATAATTATTAATAATAATATTACTTTCTCTATTTAAAAATGAATGAATGGCTAAATATTATTTACCATGATAGTATCTAGCTAAAGGTGAGCTGGAACACTGTGGCAGATCCTTCCAATATTGAGGAGACAAAACAAGGAGAAAGCCAGCATCATTCAACCTGTGTGGGAACTTGTCCTTAAACCAAACTTTGGATTAAGCAATCAAGCCTGCAGGTACCAGGTGCTCACAAAATAAGATGCAAACAGGTATATAGGAAGAAAAAATAGCGGCACTCACCAGTCCTTTAAAATCCAATGTCTTTTTTCAGAAAAACATATTTAAAACTGGCTGCAGAAAGGGAAGGAGCACATGTGCGGGACAATGATCATTTCACACTTTCCTGCTCTTTTACTGGTCTTGGAATCATGCAAGGACCAGTAGAAGAGCAGAAAAGTGCGAAACAATATACAAGATCCATCAATTAACAGATGCCTGTGGCGCCTGACAGGTTCTTTTATCTAATAATGTCGCCTTTGTTGTTATGTTGTGGTGTCTGCCAAGGTCTGCAGATTGGAATGACAATAACAGCAATGTGTGCAAGTTTATTCTTGCGATCTGATGTGGTAGAACTGTTAACAAAGAATCTAAATATCATGTAGAAAAAGGCCCCATATACATTAACCTAATGTCAGTTGAACTTGTTGATATCGACAGGTCCGGCAGACACTAAACTGTTTGGAAACATCAACCAACTTATCGTCAGGGAAGATGTTGATTGGGCATGCCCCATTTAGTAACATAGTAACATAGTAACATAGTTAGTAAGGCCGAAAAAAGACATTTGTCCATCCAGTTCAGCCTATAATTCCATCATAATAAATCCCCAGATCTACGTCCTTCTACAGAACCTAATTGTATGATACAATATTGTTCTGCTCCAGGAAGACATCCAGGCCTCTCTTGAACCCCTCGACTGAGTTTGCCATCACCACCTCCTCAGGCAAGCAATTCCAGATTCTCACTGCCCTAACAGTAAAGAATCCTCTTCTATGTTGGTGGAAAAACCTTCTCTCCTCCAGACGCAAAGAATGCTCCCTTGTGCCCGTCACCTTCCTTGGTATAAACAGATCCTCAGCGAGATATTTGTATTGTCCCCTTATATAATTATACATGGTTATTAGATCGCCCCTCAGTCGTCTTTTTTCTAGACTAAATAATCCTAATTTCGCTAATCTATCTGGGTATTGTAGTTCTCCCATCCCCTTTATTAATTTTGTTGCCCTCCTTTGTACTCTCTCTAGTTCCATTATATCCTTCCTGAGCACCGGTGCCCAAAACTGGACACAGTACTCCATGTGCGGTCTAACTAGGGATTTGTACAGAGGCAGTATAATGCTCTCATCATGTGTATCCAGACCTCTTTTAATGCACCCCATGATCCTGTTTGCCTTGGCAGCTGCTGCCTGGCACTGGCTGCTCCAGGTAAGTTTATCATTAACTAGGATCCCCAAGTCCTTCTCCCTGTCAGATTTACCCAGTGGTTTCCCATTCAGTGTGTAATGGTGATATTGATTCCTTCTTCCCATGTGTATAACCTTACATTTATCATTGTTAAACCTCATCTGCCACCTTTCAGCCCAAGTTTCCAACTTATCCAGATCCATCTGTAGCAGAATACTATCTTCTCTTGTATTAACTGCTTTACATAGTTTTGTATCATCTGCAAATATCGATATTTTACCGTGTAAACCTTCTACCAGATCATTAATGAATATGTTGAAGAGAACAGGTCCCAATACTGACCCCTGCGGTACCCCACTGGTCACAGCGACCCAGTTAGAGACTATACCATTTATAACCACCCTCTGCTTTCTATCACTAAGCCAGTTACTAACCCATTTACACACATTTTCCCCCAGACCAAGCATTCTCATTTTGTGTACCAACCTCTTGTGCGGCACGGAATCAAACGCTTTGGAAAAATCGAGATATACCACGTCCAATGACTCACCGTGGTCCAGCCTATAGCTTACCTCTTCATAAAAACTGATTAGATTGGTTTGACAGGAGCGATTTCTCATAAACCCATGCTGATATGGAGTTAAACAGTTATTCTCATTGAGATAATCCAGAATAACATCCCTCAGAAACCCTTCAAATATTTTACCAACAATAGAGGTTAGACTTACTGGCCTATAATTTCCAGGTTCACTTTTAGAGCCCTTTTTGAATATTGGCACCACGTTTGCTATGCGCCAATCCTGCGGAACAGACCCTGTCGCTATAGAGTCCCTAAAAATAAGAAATAATGGTTTATCTATTACATTACTTAGTTCTCTTGGTACTCGTGGGTGTATGCCATCCGGACCCGGAGATTTATCTATTTTAATCTTATTTAGCCGGTTTCGCACCTCTTCTTGGGTTAGATTGGTGACCCTTAATATAGGGTTTTCATTGTTTCTTGGGATTTCACCTAGCATTTCATTTTCCACCGTGAATACCGTGGAGAAGAAGGTGTTTAATATGTTAGCTTTTTCCTCGTCATCTACAACCATTCTTTCCTCACTATTTTTTAAGGGGCCTACATTTTCAGTTTTTATTCTTTTACTATTGATATAGTTGAAGAACAGTTTGGGATTAGTTTTACTCTCCTTAGCACACTATTTCAGTCTGTCGATTGCTTTACTCTTCCGTTTAAAGGCCGCCGACAAAGATATCCAGCAAAAAATAAATAAATCCAGCTTCCAAAAACTTACAACTTTATTAAGAATAAAATGCAAAGTCCAGTCCAATAAATTACATGATTTGCATATTTTATTAAATTACATAGTAGTGAGTAGCAAGCAACGCGTTTCGAACAATGGTATGTTCTTTCTCAAAGTTTTGAGAAAGAACATACCATTGTTTGAAACGCATTGCTTGCTACTCACTACTATGTAATTTATTGGACTGGACTTTGTATTTTATTCTTCATAAATTTGTAAGTTTTTGGAAGCTGGATTTTTTTTTTTTTGCTGGATTACTTTGCTCACGTGATGACTACACGATATCCGTGCTTCCCCACAACACATGCCGACAGGTGAGCTGGTATATTTTTTCTTTTTTCCGCCGACAAAGATGTCTATTGGTGGCCTTCACACATAAAGGATAAAGAAGTGCTCCTGTGTGGGGGAAAGACGGCCGACATGGCTGTCGCCTGAATGTTCTACTCAAGCATCATTCAGCAAACAGCCTTCTAATGTGTATGGCCAGCTACAGCCTAAGCCTTGCCCTGTTTTGTTTAGTTCATGCCAATTTAAACATGTATACATCAATTCTCAGTGACATCTTAGAAAAAGATTGATCCTTCCTAGGCACCAAATTCTTGTCTGTGACTTTGCGGTACAACTACTCTATATAAATCAAACATCTGTACTGGTAATGTGAAAGTTACATTCAATAGCCCAGTATATTTAGAAACACAATTACTGCATTTATCCATGGTAAGTGGTTATTTCATTCATGATTATATTTGGTTCATTAAAAACTACACATGACCCAATCAATAATGATGGATTTTTAAAATTTCTGTTGCACAATGTATCCTAAAAATAGCTAATACAATTGTGTATATCACTTCCTTCCAGCAGCATTAATATGAATTAGATTAAAGAGACTATGTGTGGATAAAAGGGAAATAAATCATCTCCTTTGGATGTGAAAGAAATATGATATTGTGGGATAAAATAACAGCGACTGGATGGAGGATGCCTTATCAGAAGATGAATATAAACTGACTTCAGAAGATAGATGCTAACCAAAATGTAACTTGTCGTCTAAGCATTTTTACGGAAGTGAGAAAAAAAATTGTGTAAAATTTAATAAAATATGCAAATCATGAATAGTATGTAGAATGTAATACACATACAATATACTCGTAGGTTGTGACCATGGCATTCCTGTAATATGGAAAAGAACAAGCAATGGTTTCTTCCAGTTATTGGCTGTGCGCTATACAGCATGCACATTTCAAGTGTTGCTGGCTAGTCTTAACTATTTGCCTATACTCCTGTTTGCTTAGATACTTTTTGAGCATCTTGTTCTTATTTTTGAAAAAGTTTTCTTTTCTTTTTTGTTGGTGTGTTTCTTTGGAATTGAGAAACATGGTGGATATTTGAATAAGGTACTAGAGCACCACAGATTATGACAATCAAGTATGACTTCACTTATCACTATGAATAATTGTAACATGCCTTTTGTTCTGTCCTGCCATATATATGATTTAATGAATTTAAACCTATTAATTATGCTCTCTACCAGCTTGTATTTAAGTTGACTCAGGATTGAAAGATTCAAGTCATATGACCACACAGGATATGACATAAAACACCAGAATTTGTTATTATTGGGCAATGATGGGGTGGTGGGGAAAAGGCAATGATGGTGGTGGTGGAAAGGACAATGATGGTGGAAAGGGCAATGATGGGGGTGATAGGGGAGGAGGAAATAATGGAGGTGGTGGAATGGGCAGTGATGGGGTGGTGAGGAGAAAGAAATGATAGAGGTGGTAGAAAGGGCAATGATGGGGGTGCTGGGGGAGAATGCAATGATGGGGGTGACGGAGAGGGCAATGATGGGGTGGTAAGGGAGAAAGCAATGATGGGGTGGTGGGAAGGGCAATAATGGGGGGTGGGGGAGGATGAAACGATAGAGGTGGTGGAATGGGCAATGATGGTGGTGGGGAGAAGGCAATAATGGAGGTGGTGAAAAGGACAATGATGTTGGTGGTTGAAAGGGCAATAATGGGGTGGTGGGGAGGAGGAAATGATGGAGGTGATGGATGGGCAATGATGGGGTGGTGGGGAAAAGTCAATGATGGTGGTGGTGGAAAGTGCAATGATAGGGATGGTGGGGAGAAGGCAATGATGGTGGCAGTGGAAAGGACAATAATAGAAGTGGTGGGGAAGGCGGCAATGAAGGAGGTGGTGTGGAAGAAGGCAATTATGGGGGTGGTGGGGTAGCGGGCAATGGTTGGGGTGGTGGAGAAAGCAATTATGGAGGTGGTTGAAAGGGAAATGATGGGGCAGTGGGGGGAAAAGCAATAATGGAGGTGATGGAAATGACAGATACAATGATGGGGTGTTGTCAGAGAATGCAATGATGGAGGTAGTGGAATGGGCAATGATGGGGTGGTGGGGAATAGGCAATGATGGTGGTGGTGGAAAGGACAATAATGGTGGAAATGGCAATGATGGAGATGATAGGGGAGGAGGAAATGATGAAGGTGGTGGAATGGGCAATGATGGGGTGGTGGGGAGAAAGAAATTATAGAGGTGGTAGAAAAGGCAATGATGGGGTGCTGGGGGAGAAGGCAATGATGGGAGTGGGGAAGAGGACAATAATGAGATGTGGGGGGAGGAGGACAATGAGGGGTGTGGGGGATTGGGAAGGGAGGAAGGGGGATTTATAGTGGATTTAGGAATAGGGGGAAGTGGAGGAAGATGTAATTATTGCTTATTATGTTTAACCCCTTCATGACCCAGCCTATTTTGACCTTAAAGACCTGCCCGTTTTTTGCAATTCTGACCAGTGTCCCTTTATGAGGTAATAACTCAGGAACGCTTCAATGGATCCTAGCGGTTCTGAGAGTGTTTTTTCATGACATATTGGGCTCCATGTTAGTAGTAAATTTAGGTCAATAAATTCTGTGTTTATTTGTGATAAAAACGGAAATTTGGCGAAAATTTTGAAAATTTCGCAATTTTCACATTTTTAATTTTTATTCTGTTAAACCAGAGAGTTATGTGACACAAAATAGTTAATAAATAACATTTCCCACATGTCTACTTTACATCAGCACAATTTTGGAAACAAAATTTTTTTTTGCTAGGAAGTTATAAGGGTTAAAATTTGACCAGCAATTTCTCATTTTTACAACGAAATTTACAAAACCATTTTTTTTAGGGACCACCTCACATTTGAAGTCAGTTTGAGGGGTCTATATGGCTGAAAATACCCAAAAGTGACACCATTCTAAAAACTGCACCCCTCAAGGTGCACAAAACCACATTCAAGAAGTTTATTAACCTTTCAGGTGCTTCACAGCAGCAGAAGCAACATGGAAGGAAAAAATGAACATTTAACTTTTTTGTCACAAAAATGATCTTTCAGCAACAATTTTTTTATTTTCCCAATGGTAAAAGGAGAAACTGAACCACCAAAGTTGTTGTCCAATTTGTCTTGAGTACGCTGATACCTCATATGTGGGGGTAAACCACTGTTTGGGCGCACGGCAGGGCTTGGAAGGGAAGGAGCGCCATTTGACTTTTTGAATGAAAAATTGGCTGCACTCTTTAGCGGACACCATGTCACATTTGGAGAGCCCCCGTGTGCCTAAAAATTGGAGCTCCCCCACAAGTGACCCCATTTTGGAAACTAGACGCCCCAAGGAACTTATCTAGATGCATAGTGAGCACTTTAAACCCCCAGGTGCTTCACAAATTGATCTGTAAAAATGAAAAAGTACTTTTTTTTTCACAAAAAATTTCATTTACCTCCATTTTTTCATTTTCACATGGGCAATAGGATAAAATGGATCCTAAAATTTGTTGGGCAATTTCTCCCGAGTACGCGGATACCTCATATGTGGGGGTAAACCACTGTTTGGGCACACGGCAGGGCTCGGAAGGGAAGGCACGCCATTTGGCTTTATAAATGGAAAATTAGCTCCAATCATTAGCGGACACCATGTCGCGTTTGGAGAGCCCCTGTGTGCCTAAACATTGGAGATCCCCCACAAATGACCCCATTTTGGAAACTAGACCCCCAAAGGAACTAATCTAGATGTGTGGTGAGCACTTTGAACCCTCAGGTGCTTCACAGAAGTTTATAACGCAGAGCCATGAAAAAAAAAAAAATTCTTTTCTCAAAAATAATTTTTTAGCCCGCAACTTTTTATTTTCCCAAGGGTAACAGTAAAAATTTGACCCCAAAAGTTGTTGTACAGTTTGTCCTGAGTACGCTGATACCCCATATGTGGGGGTAAACCACTGTTTAGGCACATGCTGGGGCTCGGAAGTGAAGTAGTGACGTTTTGAAATGCAGACTTTGATGGAATGCTCTGCGGGCGTCACCTTGCGTTTGCAGAGCCCCTGATGTGGCTAAACAGTAGAAACCCCCACAAGTGACCCCATTTTGGAAACTACACCCGAAAGGAACTTATCTAGATGTGAGGTGAGCACTTTCAACCCCCAAGTGCTTCACAGAAGTTTATAACACAGAGCAGTGAGAATAATAAATGTTTTCTTTCCTCAAAAATAATTATTTAGCCCAGAATTTTTTAATTTTCCCAAGGGTAACAGAGAAATTTGACCGCAATATTTGTTGTCCAGTTTCTCCTGAGTATGGTGATACCCCATATGTGGGGGTAAACTACTGTTTGGGCACATGCCGGGGCTCGGAAGAGAAGTAGTGACGTTTTGAAATGCAGACTTTGATGGAATGCTCTACGGGCGTCACGTTGGGTTTGCAGAGCCCCTGATGTGGCTAAACAGTAGAAACCCCCAACAAGTGACCCCATTTTGGAAACTAGACCCCGAAAGGAACTTATCTAGATATGTGGTGAGCACTTTCAACCCCCAAGTGCTTCACAGAAGTTTATAACGCAGAGCCGTGAAAATAATAAATACGTTTTCTTTCCTCAAAAATAATTTTTAGCCCAGAATTTTTTATTTTCCCAAGGGTTACAGGAGAAATTGGACCCCAAAAGTTGATGTCCAGTTTCTCCTGAGTACGCTGATACCCCATATGTGGGGGTAAACCACTGTTTGGGCACATGCTGGGGCTCGGAAGTGAAGTAGTGACGTTTTGAAATGCAGACTTTGATGGAATGCTCTGCGGGCGTCACGTTGCGTTTGCAGAGCCCCTGGTGTGCCTAAACAGTAAAAACCCCCACAAGTGACCCCATTTTGTAAACTAGACCCCCCAAGGAACTTATCTAGATATGTGGTGAGCACTTTGAACCCCCAAGTGCTTTACAGACGTTTACAACGCAGAGCCGTGAAAATAAAAAATCATTTTTCTTTCTTCAAAAATGATGCTTTAGCAAGCAATTTTTTATTTTCTCAAGGGTAACAGGAGAAATTGGACCCCAGTTATTGTTGCGCAGTTTGTCCTGAGTATGCTGGTACCGCATATGTGGGGGTAAACCACTGTTTGGGCACACGTCGGGGATCGGAAGGGAGGGAGCACCATTTGAGTTTTTGAATAAAAGATTGTCTGGAATCAATGGTGGCGCCATGTTGCGTTTGGAGACCCCTGATGCGCCTAAACAGTGGAAACCCCTCAATTCTAACTCCAACACTAACCCCAACACACCCCTAACCCTTATCCCAACTATAGCCGTAACCCTAGCCACAACCCTAACCCCAACACACCCTTAACCCTAATTCCAACCCAACCCTAACCCTAAGGCTATGTGCCCACGTTGCGGATTCGTGTGAGATTTTTCAGCACCATTTTTGAAAAATCCACGGGTAAAAGGCACTGTGTTTTACCTGCGGATTTACCGCGGATTTCCAGTGTTTTTTGTGCGGATTTCAACTGCGGATTCCTATTGAGGAACAGGTGTAAAACGCTGCGGAATCCGTACAAAGAATTGACATGCTGCGGAAAATAAAACACAGCGTTTCCGCGCGGTATTTTCCGCACCATGGGCACAACGGATTTGGTTTTCCATATGTTTACATGGTACTGTAAACCTGATGGAACACTGCTGCGAATCCGCAGCGGCCAATCCGCTGCAGATCCGCAGCCAAATCCGCACCGTGTGCACATAGCCTAATTCTAAAGGTATGTGCGCACGCTGCGAAAAACGCTGCGGATCCGCAGCAGTTTCCCATGAGTTTACATTTCAATGTAAACCTATGGGAAACAAAAATCGCTGTACACATGCTGCAGAAAAACTGCACGGAAACGCAGCGGTTTACATTCCACAGCAGGTCACTTCTTTCTGCGGATTCCGCAGCGGTTTTACAAGTGCTCCAATAGAAAATCGCAGTTGTAAAACCGCAGTGAAATGCGCAGAAAAACCGCGGTAAATCCGCAATAAATCCACAGCGGTTTAGCACTGCGGATTTATCAAATCCGCTGCGGAAAAATCCGCAGAGGACCAGAATACGTGTGCACATACCGTACCCTAACCCTAACCCTAACCCTAACCAGTTCTAACTCCAACCTTAGTGGGGAAAAAAAAAAATTATTTATTTTATTATTGTCTCTACCTATGGGGGTGACAAAGGGGGGGGGTCATTTACTGTTTTTTTTTATTTTGATCACTGTGATAGGTTTCATTATTATTATAAATTCACATTGGAACGAATCTGCCGGCCGGCAGATTCGGCGGGCGCACTGCGCATGCGCCCGCCATTTTGGAAGATGGCGGCACCCAGGAAAGAAGACGGACGGACCCCAGGAGGCTAGGTAAGTATAAGTGGGGGGATCAGGGCACGGGGGGGGGGCGTTGGAGCACGGGGGTGGATCGGAGCATGGGGGAGTGGATGGTAACACAGGGGGGTGGATCGGAGCACAGGGGGGTGGATCGGTGTGCGGGCGGGTGAATCGGTGTGCGGGGGAGTGGATCGGAGTGCAGGGGGGGTGGATTGGAGCACGGGGGGTGGGATTGGAGCACGGGGGAACGGACAAGAGGACGGAGGAGCGGAGCACAGGACCGAGGGGAGCGGACCACAGATCGGGGGGCTGGGGAGGCGATCGGTGGGGTGGGGTGGGTGCACATCAGTGTTTCCAGCCATGGTCGATGATATTGCAGCATCGGCCATGGCTGGATTGTAATATTTCACCAGTTTTTTAGGTGAAATATTACAAATCGCTCTGATTGGCAGTTTCACTTTCAACAGCCAATCAGAGCGATCGCAGCCACGGGGGGGGGGTGAAGCCATCCCCCCTGGGCTAAAGTACAACTCCTCCTGTCTCTGCAGGCCGGGTGAAATTACAGTTAACCCTTTCACCCGGCCTGCAGGAGCCCAATCCGGCCATGACACATATGCTGCGTCACAGGTCGGATTGGCACGGGTTTTCATGATGCATATGGTGCATCAAAGGTCGGGAAGGGGTCAACACAGTCCCCAAGTATATAGTGTACTCACTTATTATACATAGAACATCCCCTTAGTACTGTATATAGCGTACTCACTTATTATGTAGTCCCTTAGTATATAGTATACTTGCTTTTTATGTATAGCACCACTCCTCAGTATATGGTGTAGTCACTTTTTATGTATAGCATAGTTACTTAGTATATAGTGTACTCACTTATGTATAGCACAGTGCCTTAGTATATAGTGTACTCATTTATTATGTCTAACACAGTCCCTTAGTATATAGTGTACTTACTTATTATGTATAACACTATCCTTAGTTACATAGTTTCCTCTTTTATCATGTATAACACCGTCCCTTATTACATAACATCCTCTCTAGTTATATGTGGTGCCGTCCCTTGTTATATAGCTTCCTCTGCTGTTATGTACAGTGCTGTATCTTACATAGTGTATTCTTGTTATTTTTGTTATTCACAGCGCCCTCTTTTATTACATAGTCTGCTCTCTTGTTAGATATAAAATGACTGCTGATGGAGGAGCCTTTGACAAGACTACCAGTTCATCATCTCCTCCATTAGAAAATAAGCTTTCCCATGCTCCATCAGCCATCATTTCATTATATATCTAACAAGAGAGGATAGCATGTAATAAAAACCAGGACTCTATATAATCCAATATGTAAGGGGTAAGGGGCGGTGCTGTACATAGCAAGAGAGGGCACTGTATAAGGACAGCAATATACATAACAAAGGAGACTATGTAATATATATACATGTATGTGGGGCCCAGACACATTTCTTGCACAGGGGCCCAAAGCTGTCAGTGTCCACCCCTGGGCTGTGCTGTGCCATTTGCCTTTAATTAAATGTACGCACCACCGTCATTCTGTACCTGGCTCCTCCCAACTCCTCCTTTCTAGTCCTGCACTGCTCCCGGCTGAACTCTCTGGCTGGATTTGCATAAGGACACCACGCTAACTGACTGTTGAGGCTTTCCAACCAGAGAGATCAGTGTATGCTGAGCCCGGCCGGAAGTAGTTGCACATATGAGGGCGGCTATCGGCTGTTGGAGGTGAAGTGCAAGGAACTGAGTCTGTGTGGAGACGCAAGACGATGAGCTGGGCCCAGCGGTGAATTTTTTTTTGGGGGGGGGGCATTCAGACTTTTGCTATAGTGCCACATGATTTCTATGTATGCTCCTGTTTGGCATGTGCTCAACTTGGTAGTTAAGCTGTTTCTGAAAACATCCCCAGATTTGCCAGAGCTTATTGTCAAGGTATGCCACATCAGCAACTATTTCCACAAGTCCGCTACAGCTGCTGCCACTCTGGCAATGCTGCAGCAGCACAAGAACTTGTTTATACATTTATCGGTATTATGTTGCTCACCCATAGAGTGTTATTTCTTCCTGGGTACATTTCAATGATATAAAAGTCTCAAAAAACTTGTTCAAATATTTATCAGTATTACATTGCTCACCCATAGATTATTCCATTATCTAGAGTACATTTTTTGGTATATAATCCTCAAAAAATTGTGTAAAAATGATCAGTACTATATTGCTCACCCATAGGGCGTTACATCTTCTTGGGTATATTTTATTGTTATTGAGGCCTCAAAAAACTTATTCAAAATTTTATCAGTATTATATTGCTCATCCATAAACTTTTTTTGTGGTCTGGAGCACATTTCTTTGGTATATAACCCTGAAAAATGTTTAAAAATGTATTGATCTTATACTTGTTATCTATAGGGTATTACATCTTCTTGGGTACATTTTGTTGGTATACAACCCTCTAAAAACTTGTTCAAAAATTTAGGCTGCATGCACAGGTTGTGGAGTGAATAATCAAAGAAAAAATGTACTTAAAAAGTGTTTAACTTTATTACATTACAAAAAGGCATAAAATAAACAATATTGTATCATGACAAAAAACATTTTACAGAGAGGGATCAGTAACAAAAAATGTGGGTCTCAAAAAAAATATTCAACCCCTTTGAGGTTCAGGTCGGCATTCGGCATTGGAGGATGTTCATTCAGTTGTTTAATTTAGTAGAAAAAAGCAGATCACAGACATGGCACAAAACTACTGTAAAGTAATTTCAAATGGCAACTTTCTGGCTTTAAAAAACACTAAAAGAAATCAAGAACAAAAAATGTGGTAGTCAGTAATCTTTACGTTTTTAACCAAGCATAGGGGAAAAATTATGGTATCACTCAATTCTGAGGAAAAAAATATGGAATCACCCTGCAAATTTTCATACCCAAAAACAACACCTGCATCAAATTAAATCTGCTCGTTAGTCTGAATCTAAAAAGGAGTGATCACACCTTAGAGAGCTGTTGCATCAAGTGGACTGACATGAATCATGGCTTCAAAACGAGAGATGTCAATTGAAACAAAGGAGAGGATTATCAAACTCATAAAAGAGGGTAAATCATCACACAATGTTGCAAAAGATGTTGGTTGTTCACAGTCAGCTGTGTCTAAAATCTGGACCAACTACAAACATGGGAAGGTTGTTAAAGGCAAACATACTGGTAGACCAAGGAAGACATCAAAGCGTCAAGACCGGAAACTTAAAGCAATATGTCTCAAAACAGGAAATGCACAATAAAACAAATGAAGAACGAATGGGTGGAAACTGGAGTCAACATCTGTGACCGAACTGTAAGAAACTGCCTAAAGGAAATGGGATTTACATACAGAAAAGCTAAACGAAAGTCATCATTAACACCTAAACAGAAAAAAACAAGGTTACAATGGGCTAAGGAAAAGCAATCGTGGACTGTGGGAGACTGGATGAAAGTCATATTCAGTGATGAATCGCGAATCTGCATTGGGCAAGGTGATGATGCTGGAACTTTTGTTTGCTGTCGTTCCAATGAGATTTATAAAGATGACTGCCTGAAGAGAACATGCAAATTTCCACAGTCATTGTTGATATGGGACTGCATGTCAGGTAAAGGCTCTGGGGAGATGGCTGTCATTACATCTTCAATAAATGCACAAGTTTATGTTGATATTTTGGACACTTTTCTTATCCCATCAATTGAAAGGATGTTTGGGGATGATGAAATCAATTTTCAAGATGATAATGCATCCTGCCATAGAGCAAAAACTGTGAAAACATTCCTTGAAAATAGACACATAAGGTCAATATCATGGCCAGCAAATAGTCCGGATCTCAATCCAATTGAAAATCTTTGGTGGAAGTTGAAGAAAATGGACCATGACAAGGCTCCAACCTGAAAAGCTGATCTGGCAACGGCAATCAGAGAAAGTTGGAGCCACATTGATGAAGAGTAATGTGTGACACTCATTAAGTCCATGGCTCAGAGACTGCAAGATGTTATAAAAGCCAGAGGAGGTGCAACAAAATACTAGTGATGTTTTGGAGTTTTTTTGTTTGTTTGTTTTTCATATTTTTTCCTCAGAATTGAGTGATTCCATACTTTTTTCCCTATGCTTGGTTAAAAAAGTAACCATTACTGACTACCACATTTTTTGTTCTTGATTTCTTTTACTGTTTCTTAAAGCCAGAAAGTTGCCATTTGAAATGACTTTAGTTTTGTGCCTTGTCTGTGATCTGCTTTTTTTCTACAAAATTAAACAACTGAATGAGCATCCTCCAAGGCCGGTGATTCCATAATTTTTGCCAGGGGTTGTATGTATATTGAGGTGGGTACATCATTCATCACAACATATATAAAGTGCTAGTGCTGCAATGGACAGGTGCATTGCCCGATTAACATGGCTTGGTATTAGTTATGTGCAAGTCCTCAGCAAGCAGGATACATAAAGTGCCATATGCCAGCATAATAACACGCTGCTACCTATCTCATAAGTGCAAGAGTGCTCTTACCCATTGTACCTCTTTGAGACACCACACATGTAGTCCCAACGCGTGTTTCGCGATGGCTTTTTTGGGGGGCTACGAAAATACAGAAAAATCTTTAAATGAGAAGGTGTGTCCAAACTTTTGGTCTGTACTGTATATATTTTTTGAGACCCACATTTTTTGTTACTGATCCATTTCTGTAAAATGATTTTTGTCATGATACAATTTTGTTTATTTTGTGCCTTTCTGTAATATAATAAAGTTAAAAACTTTGAAGTACATTTTTTCCTGGATTATTCACTCCAGGTGTCTGTGTTATTCATATTGATGAGGAGCATCCATATGGGTATTGCCCAAGTGCCGGTTATTCAGGCAGGGATTATATTTAGGATGTTACAGTAATGTATTCTGCTCTGATTTTTCTGTTTCCTTTGCAGCCACAGGTTGCTGATTTTGTGTGGTTTTTCGCATCTTTTCTGCACTGATTTGTGACAAAACCTGAAGTAAAACCTGATGCCAGCAAAGTGAGTGACAAACTTGAAATGTCATGCACACTTCTTAGTATTTTTGACTTGCAAATTTCCTTGGTATATAAACCTCAAAAGTGCATAGCCTTTATGAGTCCAGGAGTACCAATACATGACAATTTGAACAGAATATGTTTGAAGCACTCCTTTATGTCTAATACAGGGTGTATACGAGTCCCTTATTTTGGCAGTTCTTGCTTCCTTCATAAATTACACTGAAATTTCCTATTTTTTTTTCATAAAAAAAACTATTTTGGTTTACTTAAATTATCTATATTTTAAATCCTTTTTAAATTTTACCTTATATACAAGTCATTATACAGTGTTAGGAGCTATTTCTTGGGATCTTGAACTGCAAGTGACCTATACTTGCTCCGAGCTGTTGTGTTTTCACTATACAGTGGGAGATGGCAAACCATATTCTCAGTGTGGTTACCATTCTAGTATTAAGTGATGACACTTGTGTTTCTGGATGCCATGATTCCTGAGGTAAAGGTATCAGCCAGAAGATGCTATGGTACCCTGAGCTGGCTTGATGATGGGAGCATTGCACCACAGCATCTGCAGATGATGTTGAGGAGCATACATATAACCAAGTGTGTTTGGAGACTCTGACAATTGTGCATTCAGAAGATACATGGGGGACAGCGAGACTTACAGCGAAATTGAAAGAAAGTTTGGACTTAGGGTACCGTCACACTATACGATTTACCAACGATCACGACCAGCGATACGACCTGGCCGTGATCGTTGGTAAGTCGTAGTGTGGTCGCTGGAGAGCTGTCACACAGACAGCTCTCCAGCGACCAACGATGCCGAAGTCCCCGGGTAACCAGGGTAAACATCGGGTTACTAAGCGCAGGACCGCGCTTAGTAACCCGATATTTACCCTGGTTACCATTGTAAAAGTAAAAAAAACAAACAGTACATACTAACCCATTCCGGTGTCCGTCAGGTCCCTTGCCGTCTGCTTCCCGCACTCACTGACTGCCGGCCGTAAAGTGAAAGCAGAGCACAGCGGTGACGTCACCGCTATGCTCTGCTTTCACTTTACGGCCGGCAGTCAGTGAGTGCAGGAAGCAGACGGCAAGGGACCTGACGGACACCGGAATGTAAGTATGTACTGTTTGTTTTTTTTACGCTGGTAACCAGGGTAAACATCGGGTTACTAAGCGCGGTCCGCGCTTAGTAACCCGATGTTTACCCTGGTTACAAGCGAGCGCATCGCTCGATCGGTGTCACACACACCGATCCAGCGATGACAGCGGGAGATCAAGCGACGAAAGAAAGTTCCAAACGATGTGCTACGACGTACAATTCTCAGCAGGATCCCTGATCGCTGCTGCGTGTCAGACACAGCGATATCGTAACGATATCGCTGGAACGTCACGGATCGTACCGTCGTAGCGACAAAAGTGCCACTGTGTGACGGTACCCTTAGTCAATAGAATGCCTGCAGGCTGTGAGAGACGAAGAAAAATAGAGCCAGTGTGACCATTGTGTGAGGATAGTGGGTTACAGAGAATGAAATAAGTCCTGAAACTTCAAAGCCTAAGAGAGATCATTCCGTAATTGAGAGTTGTACATTGGAAAGATGTACAGACTGGTGAAACAGACACAGGAGCAGGAAGTCAGTGACTATTGTCTCAGAGCATTGTTAACGCCCCAGGAAGGTCAATACTGAATTAGCATTGTTCAAAGACTACTCAGAGACTATGGCCACAATTCATTAAGACCGACGATTTTCAATCCTGTCTTGATGAGCCACCTCCAGCTCAAAAACATTTCCAGAATCCATCCTTTCCTCAACTCTAAATCTACTAAAATTGTAGTACATGCCCTCACCATCTCTCACCTTGACTACAGCAATATATGCCTCACTGCTATCACTTTTGTACCTCTGTAATCTGTTCTAAACTTTAGGTACCGTCACACTAGACGATATCGCTAGCGATCCGTGACGTTGCAGCGTCCTCGCTAGCGATATCGTCCAGTGTGACAGGCAGCAGCGATCAGGCCCCTGCTGTGATGTCGCTGGTCGGGGAAGAAAGTCCAGAACTTTATTTGGTCGCTGGACTCCCCGTAGACATCGCTGAATCGGCGTGTGTGACACCGATTCAGCGATGTCTTCACTGGTAACCAGGGTAAACATCGGGTTACTAAGCGCAGGGCCGCGCTTAGTAACCCGATGTTTACCCTGGTTACCATCCTAAAAGTAAAAAAAAAAAAAACACTACATACTTACCTACAGCCGTCTGTCCTCCAGCGCTGTGCTCTGCACTCCTCCTGCACTGGCTGTGAGCGTCGGTCAGCCGGAAAGCAGAGCGGTGACGTCACCGCTCTGCTTTCCGGCCGCTGTGCTCACACAGACAGTACAGGAGGAGTGCAGAGCACAGCGCTGGAGGACAGACAGCGGTAGGTAAGTATGTAGTGTTTGTTTTTTTTTTACTTTTAGGATGGTAACCAGGGTAAACATCGGGTTACTAAGCGCGGCCCTGCGCTTAGTTACCCGATGTTTACCCTGGTTACCGGCATCGTTGGTCGCTGGAGAGCGGTCTGTGTGACAGCTCTCCAGCGACCAAACAGCGACGCTGCAGCGATCCGGATCGTTGTCGGTATCGCTGCAGCGTCGCTAAGTGTGACGGTACCTTCTGCTGCCTGACTAATCTACTTTTCTCCCCTATACTCCTCTGCTGCTCCCCTCTGCAAATTGCTTCATTGGTTTCCAATTCTGCCTTCCTATCTAGTTCAAACTATTGATATTGCCCTACAAAGCAGTTCATATTCTATCTCCTCCATATATCTCTGAACATATCACCTGATATCTTCCAATACGTAATCTGTGGTCATCCCAAGATTTCCTTCTCTCCTCCATCCTCATATGTTCTTACCCAATCGCCTCCAAACCTTCTTCCGAGTATCCACTATTCTATGCAATTCTGTACCCAAACTCAACTGATTATCCACCACATTCAGATTTTTCAGAAGGAACATGAAAACGCACCTTTTCAAGAAAGCCTACAGCCTACAATAGCCTGAGTCCTCACCACTGGAGCTGTCATTACCACCTTGTCCTACTGTCTTCTCTGTTATCCTATAGACTTTAAGTCAACAAGGGCAGGGCCCTCACCTTTCAGTGCCAGTCTGTGATTGTTAGTTTGTTCACTGCAATTTATATTTTGTGTGTAACTTCTTATGTTCAACCCCATGAAATCAACGGTGCTCTAAAAATAAATAATAGTAATGATAAAAATAATATTGAGGTGCCTGCTGGGGTCAAACACTCCTAATTCAATAAGAGTATCTGAATCAGGAGCACCTCTGAGCGCTTCGTCGCAAATTGTACTCCAGTCATAGACTGGAATAAGATTTTTTGCATAAGGAATGCCACAACTCAAGAATTAGATACCCTTATGTCCTGCTTGTCCTGAAAATGTCAAGAGTCACAAAATGTTTGCACAACTCCTCATTGGGCAGGGAATAGAATTGGAGTGACAGAGGCTTCAGACCTACAATAGCTTTTCAGCCTCATTTGCATTTGATTTAAAATGCTGATTTATCACTATTGGAGGAATGGACTGGCCATGTAAAGTGTTTGCTGGGCTTGTATTTGAAAGAATAACATGCACATGTAAATAGTTGGGGGGTAAAATCCTGCTAACAGATTCCCTTTAAATGTACACATTGTGTAAAATGTTAATTAATTTGCAAAGTGTATAGTGGAGGAATCTTTAACCAAAAAGGATCCAATTTTCAGCTTTTCCCAGGAGATATACATCTTCTTGGCTTTACTATCTTTGCATTCAAGAGTTGTGTTACAAGAAGAGAATAATTTGAGAATGGAAAGTACACAGAAAAAGCAGAAAATGGAAATGAATAATACAGCATGAGGGTGCTGAATAAATATAATATCCAGAGATCTCTATAGTTGTGGAATATTAGCTCTGGAATAATATGGGGATATAATGTTCTTTTTGAAGGAATATGAAAGTATTGTGTAGAATTAAATTAGGAGACATTTAAAAAGTGTGTTCTGTCTTGAAAGATTGTAATATAGTCAAGCAGACATAGAAAAACAGTAATATAAAGCAGGGGTCCCCAACTCCAGTCCTCAAGGCCCACCAACAGGTCATGTTTTCAGGATTTCCTTTGCATTGCACAGGTGATGCAATTATTTACTGGGCAAGACTAAGGAAATCCTGAAAACATGACATGTTGGTGGGCCTTGAGGACTGGAGTTGGGGACCCCTGATATAAAGTATTTGTATTGAGAGAAGGGTTGGCTTTATTACACCAATAACTATAGCAGTATATCCATGGAGCAGAATCCAGGGCCACAAGCAACACAGTAGTTTCATGGGTCGCAAAGAGAACAGATTTACATATGGCTGTCAGCAGTTTCAAAATTAGTATGTTATTAGTATGAAAATCTCATCCAATCTGCATTCTGATATTGTAAATATGAATAGTGCTCCAATGTGTGACATAATTCAGATACTATAAGTCTAGAAGAAAAATCCTCCCCACTGAATGACCAGATGTGAGCACATGCATACAGTACTATGCAAAAGTTATACTGTGCGCTATAAAAGTGCTTTCAAAGATAGAATTGTGTATAGTTTAGTTTCGTCATGATTTAGCAAAATGCTAAATGATTGAACAATAGAGAAATATAAAAAAAAGCATTTCTTTGTTTGACCACTCTTTGCCTTTATAACAGCATCAATTCTTTAATTCCATAGGTGCACTTGCACACAGTTTTTAAAGCAGGCTCTTCCAAACATCTTCGAGAATTAACCACAAATCTATTATAGATGTAGGCCTATGCAAATGTCTGTTCCTCTAATGGCACTTCATTGTCTGTTCATGTAATGTAAGTGTGAAACTTGGAAAACCAATAGTTTATGGGCACTGAAAAATCAGGAAGGATACTGGTATGGTCACTTAAGTAACCTTTCACCATCTTGGTCAACTTCTCCCTCCTCGTCATAGTTACACCCACTGATAGCTCTTGCTAATGTGACGGTTACGTGAAAATGGCCCAGTTTGTGGATAGTTCACTCCCCGAGTTGTACCTGGTGTGCATGGCCCTCCCCTGAAATCCTTGTGGGTGAAAAGAGTGTTGTCTGAGGGTAATCTTTTTAGCAAGTCTTCCACAACGGCACTCTGGCATGCATGCACGGAAAATGGCACATCTGCCTCTGACTTGAGAGAAGCAAATTTCTCCTGGTACCGTGGGTAAAGAAAGGTGCACAGCCAGTACATGGCCCTCTTTAACCCCTTAAGCCCCGAGGGTGGTTTGCACGTTAATGACCGGGCCAATTTTTACAATTCTGACCACTGTCCCTTTATGAGGTTATAACTCTGGAACGCTTCAACGGATCTTGGCGATTCTGACATTGTTTTCTCGTGACATATTGTACTTCATTTTAGTAGTAACATTTATTCGATATAACTTGCGTTTATTTGTGAAAAAAACGGAAATTTGGCGAAAATTTTGAAAATTTCGCAATTTTCCAACTTTAAATTTTTATGCCCTTAAATCACAGAGATATGTCACGCAAAATACTTAATAAGTAACATTTCCCACATGTCTACTTTACATCAGCACAATTTTGGAACCAAAATTTTTTTTTGTTAGGGAGTTATAAGGGTTCAAAGTTGACCAGCAATTTCTCATTTTTACAACACCATTTTTTTTTAGGGACCACATCTCATTTGATGTCATTTTGAGGGGTCTATATGATAGAAAATACCCAAGTGTGACACCATTCTAAAAACTGCACCCCTCAAGGTGCTCAAAACCACATTCAAGAAGTTTATTAACCCTTCAGGGGTTTCACAGGAATTTTTGGAATGTTTAAATAAAAATGAATATTTAACTTTTTTTCACACAAAATTTATTTCAGCTCCAATTTGTTTTATTTTACCAAGGGTAACAGGATAAAATGGATGCCAAACATTGTTGTACAATCTGTACTGAGTACGCTGATACCCCATATGTGGGGGTAAACCACTGTTTGGGCGCATGGCAGAGCTCGGAAGGGAAGGAGCGCCATTTGACTTTTAAATGCAAAATTGACAGGAATTGAGATGGGACACCATGTTGCGTTTGGAGAGCCACTGATGTGCCTAAACATTGAAACCCCCCACAAGTGACACCATTTTGGAAAGTAGACACCCTAAGGAACTTATCTAGATGTGTGGTGACCACTTTGACCCACCAATTGCTTCACAGAAGTTTATAATGCAGAGCCGTAAAAATAAAAAATCATATTTTTTCACAAAAATGATCTTTTCGCCCCCAATTTTTTATTTTCCCAAGAGTAAGAGAAGAAATTGAACCTCAAAAATTGTTGGCCAATTTGTCCTGAGTACGCTGATACCCCGTATATGGGTGTAAACCATTGTTTGGGCGTATGGCAGAGCTCGGAAGGGAAGGAGCGCCATTTTACTTTTCAATGCAAAATTGACTGGAATTGAGATGGGATGCCATGTTGCGTTTGGAGAGCCCCTGATGTGCCTAAACATTGAAATCCCCACAAGTGACACCATTTTGGAAAGTAGACCCCTTAAGGAACTTATCTAGAGGTGTGGTGAGCACTTTGACCCAACAAGTGCTTCACAGAAGTTTATAATGCAGAGCCGTAAAAATAAAAAATCATATTTTTTCACAAAAATAATCTTTTCGCCACCAATTTTTTATTTTCCCAAGGGTAAGAGAAGAAATTAGACCACAAAAGTTGTTGTGCAATTTGTCCTGAGTGCGACGATACCCCATATGTGGGGGTAAACCACTGTTTGGGCGCATGGCAGAGCTCGGAAGGAAAGGAGCGCCATTTGACTTTTCAATGCAAAATTGACTGGAATTGAGATGGGACGCCATGTTGCGTTTGGAGAGCCCCTGATGTGCCTAAACATTGGAACCCCTCACAAGTGACACCATTTTGAAAAGTAGACCCCTTAAGGAACTTATCTAGATGTGTGGTGAGCACTTTGACCCAACAAGTGCTTCACAGAAGTTTATAATGCAGAGCCGTAAAAATAAAAAATCTTATTTTTTCACAAAAATGATCTTTTCGCCCCCAATTTTTTATTTTCCCAAGGGTAAGAGAAGAAATTAGACCACAAAAGTTGTTGTGCAATTTGTCCTGAGTGCGACGATACCCCATATGTGGGGGTAAACCACTTTTTGGGTGCATAGCAGAGCTCGGAAGGGAAGGAGCGCCATTTGACTTTTCAATGCAAAATTGACTGGAATTAAGATGGGACGCCATGTTGGTTTGGAGAGCCCCTGATGTGCCTAAACATTAAAAACCCCCACAAGTGACACCATTTTGGAAACTAGACCCTCTAAGGAACTTATCTAGATGTGTTTTGAGAGCTTTGAACCCCCAAGTGTTTCACTACAGTTTATAACGCAGAGCCGTTAAAATAAATTTATTTTTTTTTCGCAAAAATTTTTTAGCCCCCAGTTTTGTATTTTCACAAGGGTAACATAATAAATTGGACCCCAAAAGTTGTTGTCCAATTTGTCCTGAGTACGCTGATACCCCATATGTGGGGGGGAACCACTGTTTGGGCGCATGGCAGAGCTCGGAAGGGAAGGAGCGCCATTTGGAATGCAGACTTAGATGGATTGGTCTGCAGGAGTCACGTTGCATTTGCAGAGCCCCTGATGTACCCAAACAGTACAAACCCCCCACAAGTGACCCCATATTAGAAACTAGACCTCCCATGGAACTTATCTAGATGTGTTGTGAGAACTTTGAACCCCTAAGTGTTTCACTACAGTTTATAACGCAGACCCGTGAAAATAAAAATTCTTTTTTTTTTCACAAAAATGATTTTTTAGCCCCCAGCTTTGTATTTTTACAAGGGTAACAGAATAAATTGGACCCCAAAAGTTGTTGTTCAATTTGTCCTGAGTACGCTGATACCCCATATGTGGGGGGGAACCACTGTTTGGGCTCATGGCAGAGCTCGGAAGGGAAGGAGCGCCATTTGGAATGCAGACTTAGATGGATTGGTCTGCAGGCGTCACGTTGCATTTGCAGAGCCCCTGATGTACCCAAACAGTAGAAACCACCCACAAGTGACCCCATATTGGAAACTAGACCTCCCATGGAACTTATCTAGATGTGTTGTGAAAACTTTGAACCCCCAAGTGTTTCACTACAGTTTACAACGCAGAGCCGTGAAAATAAAAATCCTTTTTTTTCCCACAAAAATGATTTTTAGCCCCCCAAATTTTTATTTTCCCAAGGATAACAAGAGAACTTGGACCCAAAAAGTTGTTGTCCAATTTGTCTCGAGTACGCTGATACCCCATATGTTGGGGTAAACCCCTGTTTGGGCGCACGGGAGAGCTCGGAAGTGAAGGAGCACTGTTTTACTTTTTCAATGCAGAATTGGCTGGAATTGAGATCGGACGCCATGTCGCGTTTGGAGAGCCCCTGATGTGTCTAAACAGTGGAAACCCCCCAATTATAAATGAAACCCTAATCCAAACGCACCACTAACCCTAATCCCAACTGTAACCCTAACCACACACCTAACCCAGACACACCCCTAATTCTAATCCCAACCCTAATCCCAACCGTAAATGTAATCCAAACCCTAACCCTAGCCCCAACCCTAGCCCTAACCCTAACCCTAACCGGAAAATGGAAATAAATACATTTTTTTTAATTTTATTATTTTTCCCTAAGGCTAGGTTCACATTGCGTTAGGGAAATCCGTTTAGCACTAGCGGATTGCGCTAACACAATGTCTTTTTAGGTGTCGTGTTTAGTGGTCGCGTTAACGTCCCCGCTCTGGAAGATCGGGGATCGGACCTCGGGCGCGCCGCGGACGCTGCAAGCAGCGTCTGAGGCGCGCCACAAAAGAATGGCACCTTGCTAGCGCGAGCCGAAAATGGCACGCTCTAGCGATGCGCTACACCTGAAAATCACATTGCTGTCAATGGTTGTGCTAACGGACCCGTTGCACGGCGTTAATTGTGACATTTTCGCCGTGCAACGCTGTCCGTTAGCGTTAACCCATTAACGCAATGTGAACCTAGCCTAACTAAGGGGGTGATGAAGGGGGGTTTGATTTACTTTTATAGCGAGTTTTTTAGCGGATTTTTATGATTGGCAGCCGTCACACACTAAAAGACGCTTTTTATAGCAAAAAAGTTTTTGCGTCTCCACATTTTGAGACCTATAATTTTTCCATATTTTGGTCCACAGAGTCATGTGAGGTCTTGTTTTTTGCGGGACGAGTTGACGTTTTTATCGGTTACATTTTCGGACACGTGACAGTTTTTGATCGCTTTTTATTCCGATTTTTTTGTGAGGCAGAATGACCAAAAACCAGCTATTCATGAATTTCTTTTGGGGGAGGCGTTTATACCGTTCCGCGTTTGGTAAAATTGATGAAGCAGTTTTATTCTTCGGGTCAGTACGATTACAGCGACACCTCATTTATATCATTTTTTTTATGTTTTGGCGCTTTTATACGATAAAAGCTATTTTATAGAAAAAATAATTATTTTGGCATCGCTTTATTCAGAGGACTATAACTTTTTTATTTTTTTGGTTATGATGCTATATGGCGGCTCGTTTTTTGCGGGACAAGATGACGTTTTCAGAGGTACCATGGTTATTTATATCCGTCTTTTTGATCGCGTGTTATTCCACTCTTTGTTCAGCGTTATGATAATAAAGCGTTGTTTTTTGGCTCGTTTTTTTTTTTTTTTTCTTACGGTGTTCACTGAAGGGGTTAACTAGTGGGCCAGTTTTATAGGTCGGGTCGTTACGGACGCGGCGATACTAAATATGTGTACTTTTATTGTTTTTTTGTTTTTTTTTTATGTAAAGAAATGTATTTATGGGAATAATATTTTTTTTTTTCTGCTTTATTTAGGAATTTTTTTTTTATTTTTTTTTTTACAAGTGTGGAAATTTTTTTTTTTACTTTTTCACTTTGTCCCAGGGGGGGACATCACAGATCACCGATCTGACAGTGTGCACAGCACTCTGTTAGATCGGTGATCTAACATACAGCCGGGCAGGATTAGAGCTGCAGCTGCAGCCTGATCCTGACCCGGAAGTGCTCCCTGCAGGACCCGGATGCAGCCCGGCGGCCATTTTGGATCCGGGGACTGCAGGGAGAAGATGCTCGGTACACGGTGAGCACATCACCGTGTACCGATCGTCTCAGGGAAGCCCGCAGGGAGCCCCCTCCCTGCGCGATGCTTCCCTGCACCGCCGGCACACCGCGATCATCTTTGATCGCGGTGTGCCGGGGGTTAATGTGCCGGGAGCGGTCCGTGACCGCTCCTGGCACATAGTGCCGGATGTCAGCTGCGATAGGCAGCTGACACCCGGCCGCGATCGGCCGCGCTCCCCCCGTGAGCGCGGCCGATCGCATATGACGTACTATCCCGTCCATGGGAATTAAGTCCCAGGTCACCTGGACGGGATAGTACGTCATATGGGATTAAGGGGTTAATAGTGCACATTGAGAGGCCTAATAAATTACAAGGGAGCGTAAACAGTTTGTCAGAGTGGCCAGCATATGTCTTTTGGAACTCTTGATAGTGGGAGGATAGAGGACCAGGTTGAGGATTCAGAGGCCCAGGCTCTTGGCTTCTGAGAGCAGACCGTGTGAAAGACTTGTGGTGCTGCTAGTCAATGCATTGGAGCCTTTTGTCTCCCATCCAGCCCACACCAACCTTGCCTGGGTTCGTCAGTGGCGTCATAGCGCGCTGACCAAATTTTGACAGGAAGTTAGAACGAGATCCAGTCACATTCTGATCTGTAACACAGCCTTGGCGTGCACCACCACATCCACATCCCTTAACATCACTCTTTCTTATATGGAATGCACTATGCTTATGAAAAAATAATTTCCTGACTTTATTTTTCAGAAGTACCCTCACAGAGGTGTTATGTACAAATTCACTGTATCTAACAATGTGTGTCAATATTTTTAAAGGTATCAGCTTTATTACACATGGCAACAGCAGACTCAAGAAAATAAAAGGTAAATAGTCACATTTGCATATCTCTGCAGGCTTTGCGCCAGTCGCACAACTGCTAGATAAACATATGCTATTTATTAAACCAATAGAAAATTATTTTTATTTTAAGATTGCCTTGATGACACACTGCAACAGTGGACTAATGAAACTTATTGCTACTGCTAAATTGTGACGCTTGCTTATCTCTGCACGTATTGCATCAGTGACACAACTGCTAGATAATAAAATTCCCATTTAGTTAACCAATAGAAATTCTTTTTATTTTTTAGATGGCCTTTATGAGACAGCAGACTTAGAGAAATTACTGGCAAATAGTGACGTTTCCATAGCTCAGCAGGTTTTGCGCTACTTACCCAACTGCTAGATAAGCATTAGCTATTTAAGCAATAGACAAGGGATATTATTTAGAAATTAGCATTTCAAATTGATGTTACTTTATGCTGGCACTGAGGAATATTTATTTAGCTATAAAGAAATATATTTTTATAGGCTGCTACACAGGAATATTATGTAGCTCCAAAATAATTAGTCTGTATATGCTGGTACTACCAAACAATATTTGCATCTAAAAAAAGCTGATTTGTATATTATGGTAGTGGATGAAACCCTCCCTATTTGACCCTAATCCCACAGTCTCTTCCTAATACTAAACTATACACCACAATGGAAAATAGGATAGATCTACAGCATGTAGGTTCAATGATGATAACACCCAGGTGCTTGCCTTTTACTCTTCCTCTTATTAAAACTCTTCCTTTGCTATCTCCCCCTAGCAATGAGCTAATATTTACAATCTTCTGCTCTTAAAAGAGCTTTTGGAATAAATAACTTTTCCTATATGCTCTTATCACTCTCCCTAAGCTCTTTCTACGCTCTCCCTACCCTGTTTCCGGCTGCAATGTACGCAAGATGGGGCAGGCAGCCTTAAACTATCCCCTATGACACTGGAAGGCCAGTCAATCACAGTAATACCACACCAAAGATGGCGCCGGCATTACTGTGATTGTCAATCCAGCCCAGCATGTTCATTGACTACAAATAAAGCACCAAACAAGCTGGGCAAGTCACTCAAATATACCAAGTCAAATGCCAAATTATTCGCCAAGTAGCGAATAGCGTACTATTCGTGCAAGTAACAAATAGTGCCGAATGTATTCGCTCATCACTAGTTAAAAAATAGGAAGAACGTTTATAATTACCTTACCGCTAATCTATACAGCAGTGTTCCCCAACTCTGTTCCTCAAGAGCCACCAACAGGTCATGTTTTCAGGATTTCATTAGAATTTCCCAGGTGATAATTGCATCATCAGGACAGCCAAAAATTCCATCACCTGTGCAATACTAATGAAATTCTGAAAACATGAGCTGTTGGTGGCTCTTGAGGACTCGAGTTGGGGAATACTGCTCTACAGCCTTGCTGCTCCTAGCTGGCACCCGTACATATTATACCTTCCTATCAGCGCTGCAGCACCATTCCACCTCTGATGAGTCCCGGGATATTTCTGGTCATGCTCAAATAATGTCATGGTGCACACTGCCTTGACATCATGTCCTTATGCACTGCTGCACAGAAACCTCCTGGGCTTCATCAAATTCAGAGGTCCCAGTCTACTGGGAAGGATTTCAAGGAGTCAGTGCTCATAGCAGTGATCAGAAGATGTAATGAGGACCAGACACGTGAGAAGAGGAGGGGACGGAGAAGTTAGTGTTAAGGTGAGTATAAGAATTTTTTTCATTGTTTACATCTTATGTTTATTCTGCACAGAGAATATTAACAGATATTCAATTTGTGGAGAATAACTTATCTGCAAATCAAAGTTCCCAGGAAAATCTGCGCTATCAGGTGAATTTGAATTTTGCCTGATCTGCTTATCTGTAATAGCAACCCATGGGTTCCCTGTGATCAAGTCATGAGAGGTTACTGGGAGCTCGATGTCACGCATGCAAACCCGCAATGTCGGCATATAAATGTTGCTGTCGGAGATTGATAATAGTATTTAAATGCTTAGTTACAGAAAGATGCTGGCTATTACGTTATGTGTACATGGTATTTGTTGCAGAAATTTCTGCACCATTTTGACATCTCTAGGCAGGAAAAATGTGGAATAAAATAGGCGCATTTATGCCATGTTTTTGATGCAGATTTTTCCCCACTCATTAGTATAAGTGAAATATGCAGCAAAAATGCTGAAAGAATTGACATGCTGCAGATTTAAATCTGCAAGTCAAAAATAAGCAAAGTGTGCATGAAACTTCAGGATTTTCATTCACTTTGTTGGCATCAGGAAACCCTTCATATTTTGTGACAAATCAATGCAGAAAAAAAGTGACAAATCTGCAACGTGTGTACAGGACCTAACATAGTGGATATATGCCTGGTATGAAGCAGGCTCAGCTCCTGAGTAGGGTTCAGACTTTGCTTAGTGACCTATGATGAAAATGCATGTCATACAGTTAGGGCCAGAAATATTTGGACAGTGACACAATTTTCGCGAGTTGGGCTCTGCATGCCACCACATTGGATTTGAAATGAAACCTCTACAACAGAATTCAAGTGCAGATTGTAACGTTTAATTTGAAGGGTTGAACAAAAATATCTGATAGAAAATGTAGGAATTGTACACATTTCTTTACAAACACTCCACATTTTAGGAGGTCAAAAGTAATTGGACAAATAAACATAACCCAAACAAAATATTTTTATTTTCAATATTTTGTTGCAAATCCTTTGGAGGCAATCACTGCCTTAAGTCTGGAACCCATGGACATCACCAAACGCTGGGTTTCCTCCTTCTTAATGCTTTGCCAGGCCTTTACAGCCGCAGCCTTCAGGTCTTGCTTGTTTGTGGGTCTTTCCGTCTTAAGTCTGGCTTTGAGCAAGTGAAATGCATGCTCAATTGGGTTTAGATCTGGAGATTGACTTGGCCATTGCAGAATGTTCCACTTTTTGGCACTCATGAACTCCTGGGTAGCTTTGGCTGTATGCTTGGGGTCATTGTCCATCTGTACTATGAAGCGCCGTCCAATCAACTTTGCAGCATTTTGCTGAATCTGGGCTGAAAGTATATCCCGGTACACTTCAGAATTCATCCGGCTACTCTTGTCTGCTCTTATGTCATCAATAAACACAAGTGACCCAGTGCCATTGAAAGCCATGCATGCCCATGCCATCACGTTGCCTCCACCATGTTTTACAGAGGATGTGGTGTGCCTTGGATCATGTGCCGTTCCCTTTCTTCTCCAAACTTTTTTCTTCCCATCATTCTGGTACAGGTTGATCTTTGTCTCATCTGTCCATAGAATACTTTTCCAGAACTGAGCTGGCTTCTTGAGGTGTTTTTCTGCAAATTTAACTCTGGCCTGTCTATTTTTGGTATTGATGAATGGTTTGCATCTAGATGTGAACCCTTTGTATTTACTGTCATGGAGTCTTCTCTTTACTGTTGACTTAGAGACAGATACACCTACTTCACTGAGAGTGTTCTGGACTTCAGTTGATGTTGTGAACGGGTTCTTCTTCATCAAATTAAGTATGCGGCGATCATCCACCACTGTTGTCATCCGTGGACGCCCAGGCCTTTTTGAGTTCCCAAGCTCACCAGTCAATTCCTTTTTTCTCAGAATGTATCCAACTGTTGATTTTGCTACTCCAAGCATGTCTGCTATCTCTCTGATGGATTTTTTCTTTTTTTTCAGCCTCAGGATGTTCTGCTTCACCTCAATTGAGGGTTCCTTTGACCGCATGTTGTCTGCTCACAGCAACAGCTTCCAAATGCAAAACCACACACCTGGAATCCACCCCTGACCTTTTAACTACTTCATTGATTACAGGTTAACGAGGGAGACGCCTTCAGAGTTAATTGCAGCCCTTAGAGTCCATTGTCCAATTACTTTTGGTCCCTTGAAAAAGAGGATGCTATGCATTACAGAGCTATGATTCCTAAACCCTTTCTCCGATTTGGATGTGGAAACTATCATATTGCAGCTGGGAGTGTGCACTTTCAGCCCATATTATATATATAATTGTATTTCTGAACATGTTTTTGTAAACAGCTAAAATAACAAAACTTGTGTCACTGTCCAAATATTTCTGGCCCTAACTGTATATCATTAACCAGTAGTGTTGAGCATTCCGATACCGCAAGTATTGGGTATCGGCCGATATTTGCGGTTCGGAATTCGGATACCGAGTTCCGATATTTTTGTGATATCGGGAATCGGTATCGGGATTAAGATTAATGTGTAAAATAAAGAATAAAAATAAAAAATATTGATATACTTACCCTCTGACGCGCCCTGGTCGTCACCGCTGCAACCGCTTTGCTTTCGTTCCGAAGAATGAGCGCGTACGTGACCAATCACAAGCCGCGACGTCATCGAAGGTCATTAACGCGCTCATTCCTAAGAATCATTCCTAAGAATAAAAATAAAAAATATTGATTTACGTATCGGTATCGGATGGTATCGGCCGATATCGCGGCTTGTGATTGGTCACGTGAGCGGTCACATGACCGCTCAGCGACCAATCACAAGCCACGACATCATCGAAGGCCCTTTACGCGCTCATTCTTCGGAACAAAAGCAAGGCGGTTGCAGCGGCGATGACCAGGGCGCGTCAGAGGGTAAGTAAATCAATATTTTTTATTTTTATTCTTTATTTTACGCATGAATATGGATCCCAGGGCCTGAAGGAGAGTTTCCTATCCTTCAGACCCTGGGATCCATTACAGGATACATTCCGATATTTGTGTCCCATTGACTTGTATTGGTATCGGATATCGGTATCGGCGATATCCGATATTTTTCGGATATCGGCCGATACCATCCGATACCGATACTTTCAAATATCGGACGGTATCGCTCAACACTATTAACCAGTAAAGTTTAGATGTCACATAGGTGTTCCTAATCAGTGACTGACAGCTACACCTATCCACCCGTAGGGCTCATTCCCACTTGTGATGAAATCGGACGAATGCAATCCAATAAAAACTCAGATTGAATTCTGACCAATGTTATTCTATGATTGTGCGTTCATCTGCGTTTTTTTTCCAGCTTGGATCGGCTCATGATCGGACTGGAAAAAAGTCACAGCATGCTGCAATTGTAATCAGAAATCGAATCTCATAGAAGTCAATGGGTGAGAGATAAAATCACACAGCACTGGGACCATGCGAGTGTTGTCCGATTTGTAAACACTGATCGCATTTGAAAAGCCGGCAATTCATGTGCCGCATACAGTAAAATCACATTGTGACAGGTTAGAATAGAATAGATAGAATAGATATATAGACATAGAATGCATAGATATATAGATGTCAGTGACACACATATATATATGTATATATTACATAGATAGATAGAAGAAAAGCCAGCAATTCATGTGCGGTGTACAGTATAATCACAGCGTGTCATCTAGATGTAGCAGAGCTAGATCTGTCGTGGGACAAATGGATTAAAAGCATCTCTGTGGAAAGGTGAGGAATATTGTTGTTTTTTTTACCTCTTTTGCAGATGACGAGGGCATCGAAGGAATGGGTGAGGTTGTAAGTATGGTTAGGTTTAATTAAGAATATTAAAGGAGTCTGTGTCATTCTTTCAATTAAAGGATTTTTTCTGGGTGTCTGTGTTTTCTTACAATATGACTATGGGGTTAGTAATGGGAGTGTCTTATTGATGCCTCTCCATTACTAACCTCAGGGTTTCATGTCACCTGACAATACAAAGGTGACATCAACCCACCCAACTATCACCCCACTTGCAACAGCTACAGGGCAAGTGGGAAGAGCGAGGCTAAGTGTCAGAATTTGGCGCATCTTAGAAATGCACCTATTTTAAGGAAGCTGAGAGCTGATGTTTTTAGCCTGGGGGCAGTATCCATGGCCCCTTCATAGGATATTAATATCAGCCTGCAGCTGTCTGCATAGCCTTTGCTGGTTATTACTTATAGAGGGACCCCAGGTCATTTTCTTTTTGGGGTGCCATTTTAATTACCAGTAAATGCTAAATATACAGTCGTGAGCTGATATTAAAAGTCTGGGAAGCTCCATGGCTATTACCCCCTTTCCAGATTCTAAACATCGGCCCTAGCCATTGGCTTACCCTCTGCTGGTTACGAAAATTGTGCGGGAGCCCACACCATTGTTTTCGAAGAAATAATATTTTATTAATTAAAGACATGTACAGTATGCTGCATACTCACTGTACTAATGGTATTTGTCACTCACATCTATATATCTATCTATTTTATATGTATTTATTGTATGTAATCCATCTCTTCTATTGTGTCGGCTCCTGCAGTGATTTTACAGTACACTGCAGGTGAATTGCCGACTTTTCTTCTATCTGTGCAATATAAATATATATATATACATATATATATATATATATATATATATATATATATATATATATATATATATATCAAATGCAAAAGGAACAGCCAGACAGCACCACTGCCAGGAAGAACAAAGTGGGAACCGCTCATCTGTGTAAAGCCAGGATATCTGATCTTGAGTGCGTAGCTCCGCTGGAGAAAAGTCCATATGAAATAGTGAATGTATGAGGAAATAGAGCGCACTCGCCGATCATCCAGTGCAGGAATCTTTATTCAAACATCGTGCTGTACATCTTCACGACCGGGTGTGCTGTACAGAGAGTGCGGCAAAGCGGGACGATGGCCGTTTCACGCCTGGCTGGCGCTTCAACAGGCATCATTCTTGGGACAGAGATTTGCATGAGAAGAGGCCCTCTCAACACTGCTTTGGTCGTTCACATCAATTTCAATGCATTGTCCAAAAACATCAGTTACGATGCAGTCAGTGCACAACATGTCTTCTGGTATTTCAATAATATCTTCTCCAAGGTTGTATTGCTAAGTTCACCGTTGCCAAGTTTAAGAAGCCAGTTGCTATACTCTGGGTCCGAAGATCGCATATTGTTAATTAGTTGGAGTTTATTGAACTGTTTCCAAAGGTCAGCCATTTTTAAGCTGGACTCGATAACATCTGTTCTTGTTCCATTTGGTATGACTGGAAGGCATTGCCTAAAATCTCCACCAATGACAAAAACTTTACCTCCAAACGGAATTTTATTTTTTTCAGCAACATTTGTAGTCATTACTTCACGCAGAAGTCTGTCAATTAAGCTCAAAGCGTATTTGGGTGTCATGGTGCACTCGTCAAGTATGAAAACGTGCATTTTTTAACAGTCTTCCTGCAAATGTGTCTTGTTTTATTCTGGAAATTGAGATTTCGTTGACTGGAACTGGTATCCCAAAGAGTGAATGGATAGTGCGACCTCCTCGTAAAAGGTTTGCTGCAATCCCTGTTGTAGCCGATGGCAATACGACTTTTCCCAACCCTCTAACGTGATGCATTAAAGCTTCATAGAGGTATGTTTTACCGCTCCCTCCTGGACCGTCAATAAAGAAACATTTTGGCCTTGCATCTGCTTGGTTTTCTATAGCGCTCACAATAGTGTCATATGCAATCCGTTGTTGTTCATTTAAGGAGTTTGTCTTCTCTGTTGCCAGCAATAATTCATAAACTTCGTCATACTCTGGAACTTGTGGAACTTGAATGGCAGGCTGGGGCAAATTAAAGTCTGAAAACGTTTTTCCATGTAGTAGTAAGATATTTTGGACATTTTGCATGGCATACGATTCGCAATTTTGACAACTTCCACTTCTGCTGTGAAGACGTAGGCAGTAGTCCTCGATTAGATGTTCTTTAAAATTTGTCCAAAGTTGAGCTGTAAAGGCACAGATGATTGGCCTCGGGGAGACCAAAACATCCAACACCGCGGAGACACCATCACATGTTTCTCAACGCAGTGATTCCAGAACACTGCCCCCATCCCTTATGGGAAATATGCAGATGCATGTAAAGAAGCTGCGGAGACACCATCACGTGTTTCTCGACGCAAGCAATGAATAGCCAGGCCTTTCCCCGGGAAGGAACAACCATGGGAAGGGCAGCATCCTATGAAGGAAAGCCACCTATGCCAAGCATGGTATCCATCCACAGACAGCTGTTTCGGGGTTTTTGCCCCTCATCAGTGTGGAGTAGGAATCTGGCTATTAGGAGCAGTGCCTGGTAAAAACACTATAAAGGCACAGATGATTGGCCTCGGGGAGACCAAAACATCCAACACCGCGGAGACACCATCACATGTTTCTCAACGCAGTGATTCCAGAAAACTGCCCCCATGGATTTGTAGGCGGTCCAAATACACAGATGTAGGCAAACAATTCACGAAGTTGCTTAGGCATATGTAGAGTAACTGCGTCTTCTAAAGTAAGTTTCCACACAGTATCATCCAATAGAAGTCCTAAGGCCAAAGCTGCAGCTTTAAATGTATCGTGCAATACTCCGTTAACTGTTTTCAAATCGTCATACGTTTTAGCTACTTTGATATGTAGTAGTAACAGCCGAAGGCAATATCTTTCTTGATCCTTGACACTAACAGTATACATGCGTCCAATTATTCTGCTAACTCCTCGTTGTCTTGGATTCCAAGTTTTATTCCAACAGTAATGCTCTGGAATCTCTCGGTACAAATACTGCCTTGCGTTTTCGTCACGTTGGTTCAGCAAAAACCATTCCATTAATGTTGATGTCGTGCTTAAAGTTTTTGAGACATCTTTGACTTCAGCATCTTCAAAGAAATAAAGCTGCTGTTGATTTGGTAAATGAATAGCTAAACGTATAATGGCATGGGACTGTGAATGCATTGGAAACGCAAATATCCTCCAAGCTGCTTCTGGAGCACTGACATATCTTGAGTCAACAAAAGTTGATGATTCATTGTGATTGACTGTTTTCTGTTGTATTTCGATGTTAGCTTTGTCATGCCCCTTGTAGATGTACTTGAAGAGATATTTTACACTTTTTATTGAAGCACAGACTTCTATGTTGATGTGACAGTTGTAGCATTTTGATAAGTACGGGTTGTATGGGACTATCCATGAGTTATTTATAATTTTATTGTTGCAAGCAATGTTATCAATATGTTGTCGCCGGTAGGATGGGTAGCCATCCAAGTCTTTAACAGTGTGCTGTTTCAACTCCTTTGGGAACCCTTTTGTACACTTTCCGTTTTCCATGCATGGACTTTTTGGATTTGCTACACCGCATGGGCCATGAACCATATGAGAGACTACAATATTATACAGTTCTGGATACTTTTCTTGGTTAGGAATTTCAGCCCACACTATATTGTCGATTTCTTCATCCGTACGAATCTTGGAATCCGTGTCTAAGATAATTAGTATATGCGCATGTGGGAGACCTCGTTTCTGAAACTCTATGATGTGTACCATTGCTACGACTGTTCCAAAAAGTCCATTTTTGATGTCTTTCAAAAGGCTGATGAGTTTCAGTCGAAATACGCGTGCGACTAAGTCCGGCCTGTGTTCAACTTTTTGCAAGGGTTCTAGATTTTCGGTAATTTCTGGCCATTTAGGATTACAGATCATTGTCACAAAAATGTCAGGTCTTCCAAACTTTGTTACTATTGCCATTGCATCTTGATAACGTTGTTGCATGTTGCGGGGGCTACCTTCAAACGACGACGGGAGGATTACTGTTTTTCCAATTGGAATTCCCTTTTCAATTGATTGTTTTTGCAAATGTTCTTAAAGAACGCAGTAGTCTTCAACTTTAAGTTGTTTTTGGTTCATTCTTATGAAATTTAGATGATTAGCTTCAATTTTAACATATGCGTCAACTAAGTACTGTTGTGTCAGTTTCCCACCGTTTAAAATAGGATTGAAGTAATTTCGGACAGACAGACGAAAACTGTAGTATTGCTTCTGTGTGATTCTTCTTGAAGTTCCTTGTTGGTTTAGGTTTTCATGCCACCCTTGTTCACCTCTTGGAAAGAATAGCGGATACAGAAGAGCATCAAGGTTGCTGTGCAAAATGCTAATTCGTTGTGTCTTAGGAACCAAAGGGTTGTTTTGGTCTGGCTTAAGATGGACTAATATATCCCTTTGAAAAGGAGGTTCTCCATCATCGTTTTGAAAAACAACTGCGACCTCACTTACACGTGGTTTGTTGTAAAGTCGGGGATCCTGTTTACGTTCTTGTTTAATGGCCATGACAATAGAAGGCATTTCAGTACCATTTTGTATAGCCCTCTGTTCCTTGAACGTCTTTTAGCATGCGATATGCGGCAGCAAATGGGCTTATTTTTTGTAAATGTACAGCAATTTGGTTCATCAGTTCAGCATCACACTTTTCGTTTTCTTTTAGGTTCATCCTTTGTTCTGTAGCCTCATTTGTATCAATGATGTATAATTGTGCAAATTTTGGTGGTTGTCCTATTTCTGGGTGAAGTGTTCCAGTGCGATGGTAGATCTGGCCATGAATTTTAAAACAATAAGGTCCGAATCCAGGGGGCAGTGCAATGTTGGCACTGAATGAAGCAAACGCATGAGAACTGTTGATGCTTCTGATATTTTCCATAAAATTTCTACTATGTTGATGCATTCCTTTCATTAACTGCTCAAACAGATCTGAGTAGTGAGGTCTCGGTAGCATAACTTTTCCTTTTTGGCAGCATTGAGTAAACTGATTGTCAGATGGTTTTTCATCAATGAAATTCAGAGAGTCGCATTTAGAGCAAACTGCATTCATATTCCCACAGTAGTGTTCATGAATTGTACTTTCATTGTCTGTTACATAATGTGCAAGTTGTTGAATATTGTCCTGGTCGTGCCTTAGTTGGTAGAGCATTCGTTTTTTATGAATTTGGCGATCATGTTGTTCCTGTTGCACAACAGTTTGTTGTGGTGTCTCCGGTTGACGACGGTGTCTGTGAGATTCCGTATCCTGGGCTTGTCTGGTGGCAGTTTGTTGTGGTGCCTCCTGTTGGCGACGTTGTCTGTGAGATTCCACATCCTGGGCTTGTCTGGTGGCAGTTCCTTGTGGTGTCTCCTGTTGGCGACGTTGTCTGTGAGATTCCGTATCCTGGGCTTGTCTGGCGGCAGTTTGTTGTGGTGTCTCCTGTTGGCAACGTTGTCTGTGAGATTCCACATCCTGGGCTTGTCTGGCGGCAGTTTCTTGTGGTGTCTCCTGTTGGCAACGTTGTCTGTGAGATTCCACATCCTGGGCTTGCCTGGCAGCAGTTTCTTGTGGTGTCTCCTGTTGGCGACGTTGTCTGTGAGATTCCACATCCTGGGCTTGTCTGGCATCAGTTTCTTGTGGTGTCTCCTGTTGACGACGTTGTCTGTGAGATTCCACATCCTGGGCTTGTCTGGCGTCAGTTTTTTGTGGTGTCTCCTGTGGGCGACGTTGTCTGTGAGATTCCGCATCCTGGGCTTGTCTGGCATCAGTTTCTTGTGGTGTCTCCTGTTGGCGACGTTGTCTGTGAGATTCCACATCCTGGGCTTGTCTGGCATCAGTTTCTTGTGGTGTCTCCTGTTGGCGACGTTGTCTGTGAGATTCCGCATCCTGGGCTTGTCTGGCGTCAGTTTCTTGTGGTGTCTCCTGTTGGCGAAGTTGTCTGTGAGATTCCACATCCTGGGCTTGTCTGGCGTCAGTTTCTTGTGGTGTCTCCTGTTGGCGACGTTGTCTGTGAGATTCCACATCCTGGGCTTGTCTGGCGTCAGTTTCTTGTGGTGTCTCCTGTTGGCGACGTTGTCTGTGAGATTCCACATCCTGGCGTCAGTTTGGCCTGGCGTCAGTTTGTTGTGATGTCTCCTGTTCCCGATGTTGTCGTTTTCTTGCTGCTGCTGCTGCTTTTCTGTCATCCTCATTGGCGTATTTTCGTTTACGACCCATTCTACATACAGGGAGACGCAGGCACGCACCCTACACAATGGCGGCACTTGACAGCAGTGGAGGACAATGATGATTCCAGAATTTGCAGCAGACTGTGCCCGTCGCTGAATCAGAAACGTGGGATTTCTACGTCCTTTATGACATCATCGTCGCTGTGCCCGTTGCTGATTGGTCGAGGCCAATCCTGGCCTCAACCAATCAGAGACGCGGGATATCTACGTCCTTTATGACATCATCGTCGCTGTGCTCGTCGCTGATTGGTCAAGGCTTGGTGGCCTTGACCAATCAGAGACGCGGGATTTCTACGTCGATGCTGTGCCCGTCGCTGATTGGTCGAGGCCTGGCGGCCTTGACCAATCAGAGAGGCGGGATTTCCAGGACAGACAGACAGACAGACAGAAAGACAGACAGACGGAAAAACCCTTAGACAATTATAAATATAGACTAGATTGTGGCCCGATTCTAACGCATCGGGTATTCTAGAATATGCATGTCCCCGTAGTATATGGACAATGATGATTCCAGAATTCGCGGCAGACTGTGCCCGTCGCTGATTGGTCGAGGCAACCTTTATGACATCATCGTCGCCATGGCAACCATTATGACATCATCGTCGCTGTGCCCGTTGCTGATTGGTCGAGGCCTGGCGGCCTCGACCAATCAGACGCAGGATGTCTACGTCCTTTATGACATCATCGTCGCTGTGCCCGTTGCTGATTGGTCGAGGCCTGGCGGCCTCGACCAATCAGAGACGCGGGATTTCTACGTCGATGCTGTGCCGGTCTCTGAATCAGAAACGTGGGATTTCTATATCCTTTATGACATCATCGTCGCCATGGCAACCATTATGACATCTACGTCGATACTGTGCCCGTCGCTGAATCAGAAACGTGGGATTTCTATATCCTTTATGACATCATCGTCGCTGTGCCCGTTGCTGATTGGTCGAGGCCTGGCGGCCTCGACCAATCACAGACGCGGGATGTCTACGTCCTTTATGACATCATCGTCGCTGTGGCGGTCGCTGATTGGTCGAGGCCTGGCGGCCTCGACCAATCAGAGACGCGGGATTTCTACGTCGATGCTGTGCCCGTTGCTGATTGGTCGAGGCCTGGTGGCCTCGACCAATCAGAGACGCGTGATTTCCAGGACAGACAGACAGACAGACAGAAAGACAGACAGACGGAAAAACCCTTAGACAATTATATATATAGATATACATATATATATATACTAGATTGTGGCCCGATTCTAACGCATCGGGTATTCTAGAATATGCATGTCCCTGTAGTATATGGACAATGATGATTCCAGAATTCGCGGCAGACTGTGCCCGTCGCTGATTGGTCGAGGCAACCTTTATGACATCATCGTCGCCATGGCAACCATTATGACATCTACGTCGATACTGTGCCCGTCGCTGATTGGTCGAGGCGAATTCGCAGCAGACTGTGCCCGTCGCTGATTGGTCGAGGCAACCTTTATGACATCATCATAGCCATGCTGTGCCCGTCGCTGATTGGTCGAGGCCTGGCGGCCTCGACCAATCAGGGACGTGGGATTTCCAGGACAGACAGACAGACAGACAGAAAGACAGACAGACAGACGGAAAAACCCTTAGACAATTATATATATAGATCAGGAGGACTGATCAATATAGAAGTGTCAGGAGGACTGATCAATATAGAAGTGTCAGGAGGACTGATCAATATAGAAGTGTCAGGAGGACTGATCAATATAGAAGTGTCAGGAGGACTGATCAATATTGAAGTGTCAGGAGGACTGATCAATATAGAAGTGTCAGGAGGACTGATCAATATAGAAGTGTCAGGGGGACTGATCAATATAGAATGTCAGGAGGACTGATCAATATAGAGGTGTCAGGAGGACTGATCAATATAGAAGTGTCAGGAGGACTGATCAATATAGAATGTCAGGAGGACTGATCAATATAGAGGTGTCAGGAGGACTGATCAATATAGAAGTGTCAGGAGGACTGATCAATACAGAAGTGTCAGGAGGACTGATCAATATAGAGGTGTCAGGAGGACAGATCAATATAGAAGTGTCAGGAGGACTGATCAATATAGAAGTGTCAGGAGGACTGATCAATACAGAAGTGTCAGGAGGACTGATCAATATAGAAGTGTCAGGAGGAATGATCAATATAGAAGTGTCAGGAGGACTGATCAATATAGAATGTCAGGAGGACTGATCAATATAGAAGTGTCAGGAGGACTGATCAATATAGAAGTGTCAGGAGGATTTATCAATATAGAATGTCAGGAGGACTGATCAATATAGAATGTCAGGAGGACTGATCAATATAGAATGTCAGGAGGACTGATCAATATAGAGGTATCAGGAGGACTGATTAATATAGAAGTGTCAGGAGGACTGATCAATATAGAAGTGTCAGGAGGACTGATCAATATAGAAGTGTCAGGAGGACTGATCAATACAGAAGTGTCAGGAGGACTGATCAATATAGAATGTCAGGAGGATTTATCAATATAGAGGTGTCAGGAGGACTGATCAATATAGAAGTGTCAGGAGGACTGATCAATATAGAAGTGTCAGGAGGACTGATCAATACAGAAGTGCCAGGAGGAATGATCAATATAGAAGTGTCAGGAGGATTTATCAATATAGAGGTGTCAGGAGGACTGATCAATATAGAGGTATCAGGAGGACTGATCAATATAGAAGTGTCAGGAGGACTGATCAATATAGAAGTGTCAGGAGGACTGATCAATATAGAAGTGTCAGGAGGACTGATCAATATAGAAGTGTCAGGAGGATTTATCAATATAGAGGTGTCAGGAGGACTGATCAATATAGAATGTCAGGAGGACTGATCAATACAGAAGTGTCAGGAGGACTGATCAATACAGAAGTGTCAGGAGGACTGATCAATATAGAGGTATCAGGAGGACTGATCAATATAGAATGTCAGGAGGACTGATCAATATAGAAGTGTCAGGAGGACTGATCAATATAGAAGTGTCAGGAGGACTGATCAATATAGAGGTATCAGGAGGACTGATCAATATAGAAGTGTCAGGAGGACTGATCAATATAGAAGTGTCAGGAGGACTGATCAATATAGAATGTCAGGAGGACTGATCAATATAGAAGTGTCAGGAGGACTGATCAATATAGAAGTGTCAGGAGGATTTATCAATATAGAATGTCAGGAGGACTGATCAATATAGAATGTCAGGAGGACTGATCAATATAGAATGTCAGGAGGACTGATCAATATAGAGGTATCAGGAGGACTGATTAATATAGAAGTGTCAGGAGGACTGATCAATATAGAAGTGTCAGGAGGACTGATCAATATAGAAGTGTCAGGAGGACTGATCAATACAGAAGTGTCAGGAGGACTGATCAATATAGAATGTCAGGAGGATTTATCAATATAGAGGTGTCAGGAGGACTGATCAATATAGAAGTGTCAGGAGGACTGATCAATATAGAAGTGTCAGGAGGACTGATCAATACAGAAGTGCCAGGAGGAATGATCAATATAGAAGTGTCAGGAGGATTTATCAATATAGAGGTGTCAGGAGGACTGATCAATATAGAGGTATCAGGAGGACTGATCAATATAGAAGTGTCAGGAGGACTGATCAATATAGAAGTGTCAGGAGGACTGATCAATATAGAAGTGTCAGGAGGACTGATCAATATAGAAGTGTCAGGAGGATTTATCAATATAGAGGTGTCAGGAGGACTGATCAATATAGAATGTCAGGAGGACTGATCAATACAGAAGTGTCAGGAGGACTGATCAATACAGAAGTGTCAGGAGGACTGATCAATATAGAGGTATCAGGAGGACTGATCAATATAGAATGTCAGGAGGACTGATCAATATAGAAGTGTCAGGAGGACTGATCAATATAGAAGTGTCAGGAGGACTGATCAATATAGAGGTATCAGGAGGACTGATCAATATAGAAGTGTCAGGAGGACTGATCAATATAGAAGTGTCAGGAGGACTGATCAATATAGAAGTGTCAGGAGGACTGATCAATATAGAGGTATCAGGAGGACTGATCAATATAGAAGTGTCAGGAGGACTGATCAATATAGAAGTGTCAGGAGGACTGATCAATACAGAAGTGTCAGGAGGACTGATCAATACAGAAGTGTGAGGAGTATTCTAACGCATCGGGTATTCTAGAATATGCATGTCTCTGTAATATATGGACAATGATGATTCCAGAATTCGCGGCAGACTATGCCCGTTGCTGATTGGTCGAGGCAACCTTTATGACATCATCGTCGCCATGGCAACCATTATGACATCATCGTCACTCTGCCCGTTGCTGATTGGTCGAGGCCTGGCGGCCTCGACCAATCAGACGCGGGATTTCTACGTCCTTTATGACATCATCGTCGCTGTGCCCGTCCCTGATTGGTCGAGGCCTAGCGGCCTCGACCAATCAGAGAGCCGGGATTTCCAGGACAGACAGACAGACAGACAGACAGACGGAAAAACCCTTAGGCAATTATATATATAGATATACACACATGTGGTCAAAATTGTTAGTACCCTCCTTAATAACAGAAAAACCCACAATGGTCACAGAAATAAGTTGAATGTGACAAAAGTAACAATAAATAAAACATCTAAGAAAATAAACAAATGAAAGTCAGACATTGCTTTTCAACCATGCTTCCACAGAATTTAATAAAAAAAATTAAACTCATGAAATAAGCCTGGACAGAAATGATGGTACCCCTGAAAATAATGTGTCAAAAGGGACATGTTAAATTAAGGTGTGTCCACTAATTAGCATCACAGGTGTCTACAATCTTGGAACCAATGAGTGGACCTGTATATAGGGCTACAGATACTCATTGTGCTGTTTGGTGACATAGTGTGTATCACACTCAACATGGATCAGAGGAAGCGAAGGAAAGAGTTGTCTAAGGAGATTAGGAAAATTATAGATAAACGTTATAAAAGTTATAAGACCATCTCCAAACAGCTTGACTACAGTTGCAAATATTATTCAGAAATATAAGATCCATGGGAGTGTAGCCGACCTCCCTGGATGTGGCCAAGCCCAGAAAAACTTCTAGAGAGATTAAAGGTAAACTTCAAGCTCAAGAAACATTAGTGTCAGATCGCACCATCCGTAATTGTATGAGCCAAAGTGGAGATGACCAAGTAGGACACCATTGTTGGAAAAAGATCATAAAAAAGCCAGACTGGAATTTGCCAAACTACATGTTGACTAGCCACAAAGCTTCCGGGAGACTGTCCTATGGACAAATGGAACATTTTGGCAAGGCACATCAGCTCTATGTTCACAGAAGGAAAAAATTAAGCATATCAAGAAAAGAACACTGTCCCTACTGTGAAATAATATGGAGAAGGCTCTGTTAGGTCCTATGGCTGCTTTGCTGCATCTGGCAAAGGGTGTCTAGAATCTGTGCAGGGTACAATGAAATCTCTAGACTATCAAGAGATTCTAGAGAGAAATGTGCTGCCCAGTGTCAGAAAGCTTGGTCTCAGTCGCGGGCCATTGGTCTTGCAACAGGATAATGACCCAAAATACACAGCTAAAAACACCTAAGAATGGCTAAAAGGAAAACATTGGACTAACCTGAAGTGGCCTTCTATGAGCCCTGACCTAAATCCTACTGAGCAGATTTGGAAAGAGCTGAAACATGCCATCTGGAAATTACAACCTTCAAATACGAGACAACTGGAGCAGTTTGCTCTTGACGAGTGGGCAGAAATACCTGTCAAGAGGTGCAGAAATCTGATTGATAGTTACAGGAATTGTTTGATTGCAGTGATTGCCTCAAAAGATTGTGCAACATAATATTAAGTTAAGGGTACAGACATTTCATGAGTTTTATTTTTTTTTAATCCTGTGGGAGCATGGTTGAAAAGCAATGTCTGACTTTGATTTGTTCATTTTCATAGATTTTTTATTTATTACTACTTTTGTCAGATTCAAGGTACTTCTGCAACGATTGTGGGTTTTTCTGTCTTTAAACAAGGGGTACCAACAATTTTGACCATGTGTGTAGCAGAGCTAGACCCATCGTGGGACAAATGGATTAAGAACTCTTTTGCAGATGACAAGGGCATCGGAGGAATGGGCTAGGTCATAAGTATGGTTTAATTAAGATTATTAAAGGAGTCTATGTCATTCTTTCAATTAAAGGACTTTATTCTGGGTGTCTGTGTTTTCTTACAATGTGACTATGGGGTTAGTAATGGGGCTGTCTTATTAACGCCTCTCCATTACTAACCTCAGAGCTTGATGTCACCTGACAATACAAAGGTGACATCAAACCCAACTATCACCCCACTTGCCACCGCTGCAGGGCAAGTGGGAAGAGCGAGGCTAAGTGCCTGAATTGGCGCATCTTAGAACTGCACCTTTTCTGGGGCCAGCTGAGAGCTGATATATTTAGCCTGTGGGCTCCATGGCCCCTTCCTAGGCTAATAATATCAGCCTGCAGCTTTCTGTATAGCCTTTGCTGGTTATTAATTACACTGGGGAACACAATTTTTTAGGAGTTAGGTCAGACAACTGTTCTTAATTTTTGGATGCTGAATCCAGAAATGATCTCAGATTTTCTCTATCACGTCAAGTTTTTGAACTATAGGATTTTTGTCTTCTCAAAAATATGTAAACTACTGTACCTAAAAAGTGTTGTTTTTTTTTAAATAGTACAAATAGGCATTTACGACGAGAGGAAGAAGGAGCAGACATGATCTGAAACAAAGGAAATGTGTACATATGTAAATAAAACACTGAGATGGAAAGTTACAAGCTTTGAAAACTAACAAAGAAAAAAATCATAAAAGATATATAAATTACAACTAAGCGCCCAATGTAAAGAGAAAAGCTATCACAAATCCTATTTATTCCTACTATGATACATTTTTTGTGTAAAGATATTGATAATTATGACGTATTGGGAGCTGCACACACCTCTCACCACACTGTCTCAGTTGTGACTACTCTTACAAGTTGCCACGTAGCTCTATATGAGTCGAATTGTAATCAGATAACAAGTCTTATTACAGATATCAGTGCAATTGTGCTTCTCTGGCAGGTAAGTTGTGGAGGAAAAACTTGACGTGCTAGAAAAAAACTGACTACATTTTTGGAATCAGCATGCCAATTTTAGTATAAAACTGCTTGACCCTCACATGGAGGATACTACTAGATGAGGTTTTGTCTGCCACTGCAGAATACCTTCATGAACCTGGACATTCTTTCAATCCCCTGATGAACCCCCATAACGGGGAGGGAAACGCGTCGGGAAGAAAAAAGGAAGTATAAGACGATACATCATCCAGGGTGGCTATATTTTCCAATGGGCTTCATTTAAACAGGCTCAAACTTGGGAACTGCCCTTGTCAGGGCGGGAGACTTATACACGGGGCACGACAGGGGAGATAGGTTTCAACCCCCACCCCCTCCCCTTCGTCTCCCCCTTGAGGGGAAAAGGTTTACTTGTCTCTCCCCTACGCCGTGCTCTGAAAAAGCACAGAAATCTATAAGAAGGAGAGAAACGGCGTTTGGTGAGATCAAACTATTTTTTGTCTAGTGCACTGGTACGCATGAGCACCTAATTATAATTTTAAACATAAGATATTGTTTTAGAAGTATACATATTAAATGTTAAGTTTTAAAATTTAGTGGCTGGCTTTGCTGTTTTGTGTATTAATATTGGTCAGAGGCGTCTAGAACGTTACGTTTGGACTTTTGTTTTGCTAAAGTAACAATTTTAGTATAAATCAGCTCAAAAACCTAACTCAACAGAAATTTTTTTTCAAATTGTTCCCCAGTGTTATAGAGTGACTACGTCATTTTTTGGGGGTCCCCCAATTTAACAGTCAGTAAAGGCTAAGTGTACAGTTGTGAGCTGATATTAATAGCCTTGGAAGCTTCATGGGCATTACTCCTTCCCAAGCTATAAACATCTGCCCCCAGCCATCGGCTTTCCCTCTGCAAATAAATTGTTAAAAAAACAGACAATGTGATTTTCTGGATTTTTTTTTCTCAGTTTGTCTCCCATAGTTGAGGTCTACCTATGATGTAAATTACAGACGGCCCTCATCTTTTTAAGTGGTGGAACTTGCACTATTGCTGACTGACTAAATACTTTTTTGCCCTACTGTATATATATATATATATATATATATATTGTAAGGAGGCTAATGGCTGTGTAATCAATGGGGGGTATGTGTCATCACAGAGATGGCTGCTCCCTGTGATGTAACCCAAAGTATTTCTCATTAGTGCACGTAAGCACTAAGATTTTGTTTAGTGCATCTGGGTCAGGGTTGCGGGTAGCTATGAGAGATGGGCAGGTCTGGCTAACCAAATACCTCACCTGTGGGTGTGGATACAGCCTACATAATAGAGGTTGTTGTTTGGAACATAGTCTGTGTCTTGGGAAATAGAAGCCCTCCTGTGTGTGTGGCTCCAGATCAAGCCTGCATGCTGGACATTGCCACAGCCTGTGTGCCCACAGGCCCTAGGGAGCAGAGAGCCTTGGCTCAGGACATTGTGTGTTTTGCCGGCTCTGAAGGCCATTTACTTTTTATTGTTACTGCTGGGTTACAGAGCAAATAAACCCGAACAGAATTCCTTAAAGAAACATGACTCCTGTCTTCCTCTTGTTGTACCTGAGTGAGTTCGATCTCTACAATATATACATCTCTGGCTAAAATGAAGAGACCACTGCAAAATGTTCAGTTTGTTTGAATTTTCTCTTTATAGGTATATTTTTGAGTAAAATGTAAATTGTTCTTTTATTCTATAAACTTCTGACAGCATGTTTCTGAATTTCCAAGCAATACATTTTTTTTCTGACAAAGAAAAATGGTCAAAATGAAAAAAGAGTGCTTTCAGACCTCAAATAATGCAAAGAAACCAAGTTCATAATCATTTAGAAACAGCAATACTAATGTTTTAACTCAGGAAGAGTTCAGAAATCAATATCTTGTGGAATAACCATGATTTTTAATCACAGCTTTCATGCATCTTGGCATGCTTTCCATAAGTCTTTAACTCTGCTTCTAGCGCAAAGATGTAAGCAGTACTTTGTTTGATGCCTTGTGAGTTGTGACTATTCATCATCCCCTTGATTGCAGTCCAGAGATTTTCAATGGGGTTCAGGTCTGGAGATTGGGCTGCCCATGGCAGGGTTTTGATGTGGTGGTCACCTAATTTTTGCCAGAGCTATATATATATGTATATATATATATATATATATATAAATATATATATATATATATATATATATATATATATATATATATATATACAGCGCCCCAGAGTCCTGGTCGTTGCAGTAATGTCACTCTGCCACTAAGGGGAGTGATGTTATGTCTGATTGCACTAAAGGAGTTCACTTGACCAGGTATCACAAGCACACATTACACTTCACACTCTGGCCACTAGGGGGAGCAAAAGGCACTGTGTATTAGGCCACTCCTCACACTGGTAAAACTAGGGGTCAGATAGGAAGTTAGGACAGAATGCAGCCAGGGAGAGTCCAGGGAGGACCTGTCAGGGGTGGGTTCCTGACAGGGGCCTAGCAGAACGAATAGAAAGCAACGGAACCGCGCCTGCACTACCTTGCGGCAGTATCCTAAGAAAGGACACGAAGAGAAGGATATTGTGGAAAGTGAGAAATGAGATCAAAGCACAAAGGAGAGCCAGTAGGAGTCGTGCCCCGAGAACGGCAACATCCTACTGAGGCGCATAGCCGGTGACTGGAACACCGAGGAAGTAACTGACTTTATGCCTTACTTCAAATACCGCAGGACAGTTGATTATAGGTCGGCTGTCTACCATACATCACCTAAGCAGACATAGGGGGCAAGCGTGGAGAGGGGCGTCTCTAGGGTCCCAAAATAGCTCCGAGCCTTCCCGTCAAATGGGTGCGTCCTATCCAGATAAACTTGGGTGACGGAGAGAGAGAAAGAGAAAGAACGAGAACAGAAGTTGTGAGGACTATCCCGAATGCTCAGCAGGGAAGAACTACAACACACAGGCGCTAGTGGTAGGCAACGATTTCCACCTGCAAAGGGAACTCTGGATGTGCCTTTGGACCGGCCGGTCTCAGACAGCCCAGTTGACAGTGCTCTGGATTGAGGATCCCAAAGCCTTCAGTAAAAGGTAAAGAGACTGCAACCCTGTGTCCTCGTTATTGACTGCGCCTCACACCATTGCCACCTACACTACTGGGAAGCCCTGGGGACATACTTCACCTGTGGGAAGGAATACCAACTAGCTGCCATAACACCACCCCAGTGGACCCTGAGCAGCGTCGGTCACCCTGACCGAACACCACAGGTGGCATCACGAAACCTTAGCTGACTTCCATCATCCCTTTTATTGGACGCCCCTTAGCAGGGTCACGGACCAGGTCCAGCCACCGTGACAACCCCAGAACTGAGACAGAGGGGACCGGTACCGAGTAACCCGCGGCCCTGCATCTGGGGGCGCTCCATATACTGTATATATATATATATATGTATGCCACTGATATCTATGTATATATCTATTCTATTTGCATTTACTGTATGTAATCCATTTCTTCTATCCTGTCAGCTCCTGCAGTGATTTTACACTATGCGGCTGCTGAGTTGTCAGCTTTTCTTCTATCTATCTATCTATCTATCTATCTATCTATCTATCTATCTATCTATCCATCTATCTAATATATATACATACTAGCTGAAGAGTCCAGCGTTGCCCGGGCATAGTATTAACTGTGCTTAGTTATAACAAACTAGCTATTGAACCCGTTCTACGCCCGGGTGGCGAGCATTTATATTGGTATATGGTCTCCATCCTGGTATGTGCTGCTCCATCCTGCGTCCCCATCCTGTCATGTGCTGCTCCCATCCTGCGCCCCCATTCTGTCATGTGCTGCTGCCATCCTGCGCCCCCATTCTGACATGTGCTTCTCCATCCTGCGCCTCCATTCTGTCATTTGCTGCTCCCATCCTGCACCCCGGTTCTGTCATGTGCTGCTCCCATCCTGCGCCACCGTTCTGTCATGTGCTGCTCCCATCCTGCGCCCCCGTTCTGTCATGTGCTGCTTCCATCTTGCACCCCCGTTCTGTCATGTGCTGCTCCATCCTGCGCCCCCATTGTGTCATGTGCTGTTCCCATCCTGCGCCCCCGTTCTGTCATGTGCTGTTCCCATCCTGCGCCCCTGTTCTGTCATGTGCTGCTCCCATCCTGCGCCTCCATCCTGTCATGTGCTGCTCCCATCCTGCGCACCGGTCTGTCATGTGCTGCTCCCATCCTGCGCCCCTGTTCTGTCATGTGCTGCTCCCATCCTGCGCCCCCGTTCTGTCATGTGCTGCTTCCATCTTGCACCCCCATTCTGTCATGTGCTGCTGCCATCCTGCACCCCCGTTCTGTCATGTGCTGCCCTATTCTGTCATGTGCTGCTCCCATCCTGCGCCCCCGTTCTGTCATGTACTGCTCCCATCCTGCGCCACCGTTCTTTAATTTGCTGCTCCCATCCATATGCCCCATATGCTTCTCCATAATATATGCCCCGTATCAGGTGGCGTAAGTAACAAATAGCTGTGGCATGAATTGCCACAGTCTCATGCCACAGCAATTTGTTACTTGCGCCACCTGATTTCTTTCCGCCGCCATTTTCTTGGTCCTCCTGCTGGTGGAATCGGTGCCTGCGCAGTCCGCGCTTTCCGCCGCCATTTTCTTGAAGACACACTGCAGTGTGTCTTCAAGAAAATGGCGGCGGAAAGCGCGGACTGCGCAGGCGCCGATTCCGGCAGCAGGACCAAGAAAATGGCAGCGGAAAGGAATCAGGTGGCGTAAGTAACAAATTGCTGTGGCATGAAGTGCCACAGCTTCATGCCACAGCAATTTGTTACTTACGCCATTCCTTTCCGTCCATTTTCTGCAGTGTGTCTTCAAGAAGATGGCGCCGGAAAGCGCGGACTGCGCAGGCGCCGATCCCGGCAGCAGGAATTGGCGCCTGCGCAGTCCGCGCTTTCCGGCGCCATTTTCTTGAAGACACACTGCAGGGCGCAGGCGCCGATTCCGGCAGCAGGCCAAAGGAATCAGGCGGCGTAAGTAACAAATTGCTGTGGCATGAAGTGCCACAGCTTCATGCCACGGCAATTTGTTACTTACGCCATTCCTTTCCGCCCATTTTCTTCGTCCTCCTGCTGCCGGTATCGGCGCCTGCGCAGTCCACGCTTTCCGGCACCATTTTCTTGAAAACACACCTGCAGTGCAGGCGCCGATTCTGGCAGCAGGAGGATGAAGAAAATGGGCGGGGCGGAAAGGAATGGCGTAAGTAACAAATTGCTGTGGCATGAAGTGCCACAGCATAATCAGGGCGCAAATATGTGCACGGTGTCCCCCTGCTCCCGACCCCCTGCTCCCGGCAGTCAGCGCCTTCCGGCGCCATTTTTTTTTCCTGACACTCTATAATGTAATGCTAGGAGCATCGCGCCTGCGCAGTCTATAAAGGCTTCGGACAGAGTGACGCTCCCAGCGTTATAATATCGATTATAATGATTATATTGCACAGTATCTAATCCTATCCTGTGTGATACTGTCTGCTGAGCTGTGCATCTAATCTTATCCTGTGTGATAGTCTGCTGAGCAGTGTATCTAATCCTATCCTGTGTGTTAGGGCTCATTTCCACTTGTGTGAGAAAAAAACGGTCCGATTTACGGACCGAAAAAACTGATGTAACGTCTGCGAGTGCCATGCGAGTGCCATGCGAGTGTCATGCGAGTGTGATGCGATTTTTTTATCGCAACTTCCGTATGACATCCGTATTGCTGTCCGATTTTTACGCACGGGTCTCCTTAGAAAAGCCGGCAATTCAGCGCAGAGTACAGTAAAATCACACTGACAGGTTAGATTAGAGTAGATATATACACATAGAATAGGTATATATACAGTGGGGCAAAAAAGTATTTAGTCAGTCAGCAATAGTGCAAGGTCCACCACTTAAAAAGATGAGAGGCGTCTGTAATTTACATCATAGGTAGACCTCAACTATGGGAGACAAACTGAGAAAAAAAAATCCAGAAAATCACATTGTCTGTTTTTTTTAACAATTTATTTGCATATTATGGTGGAAAATAAGTATTTGGTCAGAAACAAACAATCAAGATTTCTGGCTCCTACAGACCTGTAACTTCTTCTTTAAGAGTCTCCTCTTTCCCCCACTCATTACCTGTAGTAATGGCACCTGTTTAAACTTGTTATCAGTATAAAAAGACACCTGTGCACACCATCAAACAGTCTGACTCCAAACTCCACTATGGTGAAGACCAAAGAGCTGTCAAAGGACACCAGAAACAAAATTGTAGCCCTGCACCAGGCTGGGAAGACTGAATCTGCAATAACCAACCAGCTTGGAGTGAAGAAATCAACAGTGGGAGCAATAATTAGAAAATGGAAGACATACAAGACCACTGATAATCTCCCTCGATCTGGGGCTCCACGCAAAATCCCACCCCGTGGGGTCAGAATGATCACAAGAACGGTGAGCAAAAATCCCAGAACCACGCGGGGGGACCTAGTGAATGAACTGCAGAGAGCTGGGACCAATGTAACAAGGTCTACCATAAGTAACACACTACGCCACCATGGACTCAGATCCTGCAGTGCCAGACGTGTCCCACTGCTTAAGCCAGTACATGTCCGGGCCCGTCTGAAGTTTGCTAGAGAGCATTTGGATGATCCAGAGGAGTTTCGGGAGAATGTCCTATGGTCTGATGAAACCAAACTGGAACTGTTTGGTAGAAACACAACTTGTCGTGTTTGGAGGAAAAAGAATACTGAGTTGCATCCATCAAACACCATACCTACTGTAAAGCATGGTGGTGGAAACATCATGCTTTGGGGCTGTTTCTCTGCAAAGGGGCCAGGACGACTGATCCGGGTACATGAAAGAATGAATGGGGCCTTGTATCGTGAGATTTTGAGTGCAAACCTCCTTCCATCAGCAAGGGCATTGAAGATGAAACGTGGCTGGGTCTTTCAACATGACAATGATCCAAAGCACACCACCAGGGCAACGAAGGAGTGGCTTCGTAAGAAGCATTTCAAGTTCCTGGAGTGGCCTAGCCAGTCTCCAGATCTCAAACCTATAGAAAACCTTTGGAGGGAGTTGAAAGTCCGTGTTGCCAAGCGAAAAGCCCAAAACATCACTGCTCTAGAGGAGATCTGCATGGAGGAATGGGCCAACATACCAACAACAGTGTGTGACAACCTTGTGAAGACTTACAGAAAACGTTTGACCTCTGTCATTGCCAACAAAGGATATATTACAAAGTATTGAGATGAAATTTTGTTTCTGACCAAATACTTATTTTCCACCATAATATGCAAATAAAATGTTAAAAAAACAGACAATGTGATTTTCTGGATTTTTTTTTCTCAGTTTGTCTCCCATAGTTGAGGTCTACCTATGATGTAAATTACAGACGCCTCTCATCTTTTTAAGTGGTGGAACTTGCACTATTGCTGACTGACTAAATACTTTTTTGCCCCACTGTACATATATATATACAGTATGTCAGGGAGACACCTATATATATATATATATATTTATATTTCTTCCAGCGCGAGATAGGAAAAGCCGGTAATTGAATTACCAGCTTTAAAGCTATCTCCTTCACAAACCCGACATGATATGAGACCTGGAAATTATAGGCCAGTAAGTCTAACCTCTATTGTTGGTAAAATATTTGAAGGGTTTCTGAGGGATGTTATTCTGGATTATCTCAATGAGAATAACTGTTTAACTCCATATCAGCATGGGTTTATGAGAAATCGCTCCTGTCAAACCAATCTAATCAGTTTTTATGAAGAGGTAAGCTATAGGCTGGACCACAGTGAGTCATTGGACGTGGTATATCTCGATTTTTCCAAAGCGTTTGATACCGTGCCGCACAAGAGGTTGGTACACAAAATGAGAATGCTTGGTCTGGGGGAAATTGTGTGTAAATGGGTTAGTAACTGGCTTAGTGATAGAAAGCAGAGGGTGGTTATAAATGGTATAGTCTCTAACTGGGTCGCTGTGACCAGTGGGGTACCGCAGGGGTCAGTATTGGGACCTGTTCTCTTCAACATATTCATTAATGATCTGGTAGAAGGTTTACACAGTAAAATATCGATATTTGCAGATGATACAAAACTATGTAAAGCAGTTAATACAAGAGAAGATAGTATTCTGCTGCAGATGGATCTGGATAAGTTGGAAACTTGGGCTGAAAGGTGGCAGATGAGGTTTAACAATGATAAATGTAAGGTTATACACATGGGAAGAAGGAATCAATATCACCATTACACACTGAACGGGAAACCACTGGGTAAATCTGACAGGGAGAAGGACTTGGGGATCCTAGTTAATGATAAACTTACCTGGAGCAGCCAGTGCCAGGCAGCAGCTGCCAAGGCAAACAGGATCATGGGGTGCATTAAAAGAGGTCTGGATACACATGATGAGAGCATTATACTGCCTCTGTACAAATCCCTAGTTAGACCGCACATGGAGTACTGTGTCCAGTTTTGGGCACCGGAGCTCAGGAAGGATATAATGGAACTAGAGAGAGTACAAAGGAGGGCAACAAAATTAATAAAGGGGATGGGAGAACTACAATACCCAGATAGATTAGCGAAATTAGGATTATTTAGTCTAGAAAAAAGACGACTGAGGGGCGATCTAATAACCATGTATAAGTATATAAGGGGACAATACAAATATCTCGCTGAGGATCTGTTTATACCAAGGAAGGTGACGGGCACAAGGGGGCATTCTTTGCGTCTGGAGGAGAGAAGGTTTTTCCACCAACATAGAAGAGGATTCTTTACTGTTAGGGCAGTGAGAATCTGGAATTGCTTGCCTGAGGAGGTGGTGATGGCGAATTCAGTCGAGGGGTTCAAGAGAGGCCTGGATGTCTTCCTGGAGCAGAACAATATTGTATCATACAATTAGGTTCTGTAGAAGGACGTAGATCTGGGGATTTATTATGATGGAATATAGGCTGAACTGGATGGACAAATGTCTTTTTTCGGCCTTACTATGTTACTATGTTACTATGTTACATACAGTAAACCATCTCATATAATAATAATAATCTTTATTTTTATATAGCGCTAACATATTCCGCAGCGCTTTACAGTTTGCACACATTATCATCACTGTCCCTGATGGGGCTCACAATCTGGAATCCCTATCAGTATGTCTTTGGAATCACCTTTTTTTTTTTGCATATTCCTCACCACTAATGTCAGTAGTGTGTATATGCAAAATTTGGCCGTTCTAGCTAGTAAATTAAGGGGTTAAATGGCGGAAAAAATTGGCGTGGGCTCCCGCACAATTTTCTCCGCCAGAGTGGTAAAGCCAGTGACTGAGGGCAGATATTAATAGCCTGGAGAGGGTCCATGGTTATTGCCCCCCCCTGGCTAAAAACATCTGCCCCCAGTCACCCCAAAAAAGGCACATCTGTAAGATGCGCCTATTCTGGCACTTGGCCACTCTCTTCCCATTCCCGTGTAGCGGTGGGATATGGGGTAATGAAGGGTTAATGCCACCTTTCTATTGTAAGGTGACATTAAGCCTAATTAATAATGGAGAGGCGTCAATTATGACACCTATCCATTATTAATCCAATACTAGTAAAGGGTTAAAAAAAACCACACACACACATTATTAAAAATTAATTTATTGAAAAAATCACAAAGGTTGTTGTATTAATTTATTCTACTCTCAATCCACTCACTGAAGACCCTCGATCTGTAACAAAAAAATAAAAATAAACCAACAATATACATACCTTCCGAGGTTCTGGCACGTCCAACGATGTAGATCCATCTGAAGGGGTTAAAATATTTTGCAGACACGAGCTCCGCTAATGCAGGATGCTCATTTCTGCAAAACCCCGGTGAATGAAGCTAAATATAGGTCAATGATCTATATTTAGCTTCATTTGCGGTGAGGCGCCCTCTGCTGGCTGTTCCTAGATCGTGGGAACTTTCCTAGAAAGCTCCCAGGCTCGAGATCATAAGAGGGCGCCCTCTGCTGGTTGTCCTCATATGAACTCTAGCAAGGGAGCTTTCTAATAAAGTTCCCACGATCTAGGAACAGCCAGCAGAGGGCGCCTCACCGCAAATGAAGCTAAATATAGATCATTGACCTATATTTAGCTTCATTCGCCGGGGTTTTGCAGAAATGAGCATCCTGCATTAGCGGAGCTCGTGTCTGCAAAATATTTTAACCCCTTCAGATGGATCTACATCGTTGGATGTGCCAGATCCTCGGAAGGTATGTATATTGTTGGTTTATTATTTTTTTTTTGTTACAGATCGAGGGTCTTCAGTGAGTGGATTGAGAGTAGAATAAATTAATACAACAACCTTTGTGATTTTTTCAATAAATTAATTTTTAATAATGTGTGTGTGTTTTTTTTTAACCCTTTACTAGTATTGGATTAATAATGGATAGGTGTCATAATTGACGCCTCTCCATTATTAAGTAGGCTTAATGTCACCTTACAATAGCAAGGTGGCATTAACCCTTCATTACCCCATATCCCACCGCTACACGGGAATGGGAAGAGAGTGGCCAAGTGCCAGAATAGGCGCATCTTACAGATGTGCCTTTTCTGGGGTGGCTGGGGGCAGGTGTTTTTAGCCAGAGGGGGCCAATAACCATGGACCCTCTCCAGGCTATTAATATCTGCCCTCAGTCACTGGCTTTACTACTCTGGCGGAGAAAATTGCGCGGGAGCCCACGCCACTTTTTTTCCGCCATTTAACCCCTTATTTTACTAGCTAGAACGGCCAAATTTTGCATAGACACACTACTGACATTAGTAGTGTGGAATATGCAAAAAAAATGGTGATATGAGATGGTTTACTGTATGTAAACCAGGTCTCATATCATGTCGGGTTTGTGAAGGAGAGAGCAAAAGCCGGTAATTGAATTACCAGCTTTAAAGCTATCTCACGCTGCATTAAATATAAATATATATATAGGTGTCTCCCTGACATATATATATGTATATATACCTATTCTATGTGTATATATCTACTCTAATCTAACCTGTCAGTGTGATTTTACTGTACTCTACGCTGAATTGCCGGCTTTTCTAAGGACACGGGTGCGTAAAAATCGGACAGCACTCGCATGGTGCGAGTGCTGTGCGTTTTTTTTCTCGCACCCATTGACTTGCATTGGCGAGTCTCGTCCGAGAATCGCAGCAATACGCAGCATGCTGCGATTTTTTTCTCAGCCGACACAGATTTTTCTCAGTCCGATTTCGGCTGAGAAAAAAATCGCAAATGGAATGTCACCTATTGATTAACATTGGTCCGAGTGCAATCCGATTTTTTATCGGATTGCACTCGTCCGTTTTCCTCACAAGTGGAAAGGGGCCCTTACTGTCTGCTGATTTGTGTATCTAATCATATCTTGTGTGATACTGTCTGCTGAGCCCTGTATCTAATCATATCTTGTGTTATAGTCTGCTGAGCTGAATATGTAATCCTATCCTGTGTGATACTGTCTGCTGAGCTGTGTATGTAATCCTATCCTGTGTGATACTGTCTGCTGAGTGGGCAGCGCTCTGTGGAGTGGGCATGGCTTGATACATGCACACACACACATACACTCAGTTTTATCTAATATATAAAGCTGAATGTGTGTGTGTATGTATGTATGTATGTATGTGTGTATGTCCGGGTTTGGCATCTGCACCGTCGCAGCTACAGCCACAAAATTTTGCACAGTCACACGTCTGGACCCGAGAGCGTCATAGGCTATGTTGTGAGGTGAAATTTTAACCCCGCGCTTTCCAATTCACCAAACAATTTTGCCCCTATCTACATAATGGGGAAAAAGTGAAAGGAAAAGTGTTGGAGGCAAATTGACAGCTGCCAGATGTGAACAAGGGGAACTTAAAGAGTGAGAGCGATGGCATCAAAGAGTATATACTGTACAGTTGCTAAAGTGTGGCCCCGACATGGGATACTCACCACACATGGGGATATGAACACTAACACAAAAGGCGCCACAAACTACCAAGTGCTTGAACACATATACCACCCTCAGCACACATTTCACCACACATACACCAACCTCGCCACATAAAAGTCTTAACACAAAAGTCGCCGCTCAAAACTCGCCACGCGCAAAACTCGCCACGCGCAAAACTCGCCACATGCAAAACTAGGCTCACACAAAACTCGCCACACGTGCAAAACTCACCTCATGGAAAACTCGCCACATGCAAAACTTTCACACGCGGAAAAATTGCCACATGCACTAAAGTTGCAACACATGCAAAAGTTGCCTCACACAAAACTTGCACATACTCAAAACGCACCACACATAAAATTCGCCACACGTAAAACTCGCCATGCGCAAAACTTGCTGCACACAACTTGCTACACTAACCGGTCACATGCAACTCGACACACAAAAAGTTGCTACACGCATGTCGCCACACAAAACTCATCTCACAAAAGTCGCTACATGCATGTCGCCACACGCAACTCAACACACACAACTTGACACATGAAACTCGCCCTAAGACACACACAAGTCAGGTATTATCCTTCAAAAATAAAAATCTGATTAATAAGCAGACAAACTACAAGAGCAACAAATGTACCATATAGGAAATACGGCAGCTGTCAGTCACATGACCTGTCTATTATGTGTATGTGTGAGCTAATATATACTGCCAGGGGGGAGGGCTTCCTGTTGGCGGGGGATTTAGCAGGCTGCCAATTTAGCTTACAAATACTGAGGTAAAAATACTGACCAAATAACGTGTGAACACGGTCTAATAGAGGAGGAGATGACACACAGATATATACTATATACAGGAGGAGATGACACACAGGTATATACTATATACAGGAGGAGATGACACACAGGTATATACTATATACAGGAGCAGATGACACACAGTTATATACTATATACAGGAGGAGATGACTTACAGGTATATACTATATACAAGAGGAGATGACACACATATATACTATATACAGGAGGAGATGACATACAGGTATATACTATATACAGTAGGAGATGACATACAGGTATATACTATATACAGGAGGAGATGACACAGGTATATACTATATACAGGAGGAGATGACACACAGGTATATACTATATACAGGAGGAGATGACACACACGTATATACTATATACAGGGGAGATGACACACAGGTATATACTATATACAGGAGGAGATGACATACAGGTATATACTATATACAGGAGGACATGACACACAGGTATATACTATATACAGGAGGAGATGACAACCTGGTATATACAGGGGAGATGACATACAGGTACATACTATATACAGGGGCGATGACACACAGGTATATACTATACACAGTGGAGATGACACACAGGTATATACTATATACAGGAGGAGATGACATACAGGTATATACTATATACTGGAGGAGATGACACACAGGTATATACTATATACAGGAGCAGATAATACACAGGTATATACTATATACAGGAGGAGATGACTTACAGGTCATATACTGAGGTGAAAATGAGGGGTGTGAGGTGAAAATGAAAAGGTGTGAGTGCAAAATGAGAGGAGTGAGGGAAAATAGTGGAGTGATCGGAAAATGACAGATGTGAGGTCGAAATGACAAGTGTTAGGGGGGAATGAGAGGAGTGAGGGGGAAAGTGAGAGGTGTAAGGGAGAAAATGAGAGATGTGAGGGGAAAATGAGAGGCGTGATGGGAAAATAAGAGAAGTGAGGTGCTATAACTAACCCCAGATATTTACTATGCCCAGGCAACGCCGGGCTCTTCAGCTAGTATATATATATATATATATATATATATATATATATATATATTTGTGTGTCACTGAAATCTGTATACTATATACAGTATGTATTCTAGGTGTATATATCCATTCAATCTACACTATTCTAATCTGTCAGTGTGATTAACTGTACCGAGAATATGAGTTGCCGGCTTTTCAAATGCGATCAGTGTGTAAAAATCGGACAGCACTCACATGTGCGAGTGCTGTGTGATTTTTTTCTTACACCCATTGAAGTCTATTGCGGGATGCGATCCGAATTCCAATTACTATCGTAGGATGCCGCAACTTTTTTCCAGTCCGATCATGATTTGATCCGAGCTGTGAAAATGCTGATGAACTCACAATCATAGAATACCATTGGTCCGAATTCAATTCAATTTTTTATCGGATTGCATTTGTCTGATTTCATCGCAAGTGGGAATGAGCCCTCATACAGATATCACTGTCAATCACGGTGTGAACCACTCACTTGACTGGTGAACACAGAATGAGATGAGATTTTAATAAAAAATTAAACTGAATTTTCTCCCACAAATATATATCAATCTGTTCAGCTTCTCTTGCACTATAACTTGCATGCTGCAGATCACATAACATTCCTTTGCTGACAGATTCCCTTTAAAACAAAGTAAAAGATTACTGTTTCGTACCATAGATTCTCCTTTTTAATACTATAAATTGTTCAAAAGTACAGTGTGCCTTTAACTTCTTGGACATAAGTTCAGCCTTGGCAGCTATTTATTATCTTAGGGTTCTTTTGATTCTTAATTATTTCTACGATTGAAAAGAACTACAGTGAAAGGTTTTTGGAGGAATAATACAATTGTCATAGGGTTGTAAAAGAGAAAGATAGAAAGGCAAACAGGAAAGGATATTAGTTGCCAACTTCGTGAAATATATTATTATTCATCTGAATTATTTTTTATCTATCATTGGTCCATGACACCTGCTGAAATCTTTAATGCATTTGCGCTAGCCCTAAAGGGAAGAAACCAGAAACGTGGGCAGAAAACCATTAAGAGAAGGTCTGATTTCATATTTTGCACTGAGCTGACATCCTAAAGCACTTTTTATGAATTGTTTACAAAGCCTACTGCATCATAAGCCAAGCACCGGTGGGTAAATCTGGGAATATTGGAGAATTAAACTGAGATAAGTACTGTGTCAAGCCGTAAGTCTGGGAACCTTCTCATTTATTATTAAGCACAAAGCAAAACTGTACAAACTGGTAAAATAAGTGAGGCTACAAACTTGTAAAATAAATGAAGCATTTGAGAATCCCATCAGAGTTAATTTCATATGCTAACAGCAATAACACTGAAATATTGATGGGATATTTTTAATTTTGGTTCAATACTGAACAACCTTTGCTTTAAAAATGTGTTGTTGTTTTTTGCTCTTTATATATATAGATATAGATTACTATGTGTAGTAATGGGGAAAAGCAGGCAAAGTGTTATAAGGTAGAATTAGTTAAATACACATTAAATGTTAAGCATCACGATTCTAGCATTGATGATGAGTGGCAATCAGGGCTGGGTTAACCTATAGCCACAGCTGATCTATACCTGTGGGCATTACTGAGACATAAACACATTTACAGTACATAATCATTATTATTCCTACATAAAAACACATATGAACTAACAGGGTATCCAGTTGTATGAAGTGAAGAAGTCTGGTAAATTTTAACATAAATCTAAACACAATATAAATGATGTATATGGTGATGCTGATGCACGTCCTTTGCCAAAATATGATAATATATAAATAGTAGCAGACAATGTGATGATAGCCCATTAAATGTATGGGTAGATGTAGATTTACCATTAACGATAGCCACTAACAGCTAAATCCTTGTAAGGAATTCAGTGTAAAGTGATACTAGAGCGCTGTTATTGTTAACAAATGGTAAAGAAATCAAGTAGATATGCAATACTAAAAAAGTATAGCTATAAGATGGATAAAAGAGTGCCAACCCCCCCCCGGGACAATAAATAGTTAAGCACATAATAGATATGCCTTTTCTGGGGTGGCTGTGGGTTGCTATTTTTAGGCTGGGGGGGGGGGGCAATATTCATCTCCCCTTACCAGCCTGAGAATATCAGCCCCCCAGCTGTCAGCTTTAGCTTGGCTTGATGTTAAAAATGGGAGGACCCCATGCCATTTTTTTTTTAATTATTTATTTAAATAATTAAAAAATATGGTGTGGAGACTCCTCTATTCTTGATAACCAGCTTTGCTTAAGCTGACAGCTGAGGGTTGCAGCCCTCAGCTGTCAGCTTTGCTTGGCTGGTTATCAAACATACAGGGAACCTCACATCATTTTTTTGGCCAGAAAAGGTTAAGTATACAGCTGTGAGCTGATATTAATAGCCTGGGAACCTTTATGAATATTGTCTCTTTCCCAGAAAATTTACATCAGCCCCCATCTGTCGGCTTTCCCTCTGCTGATTATGAAAATTACAGGAGACCCTCATACTTTTTTCAGTTACTTTTTTAGCTGTCAACAAGAATAGTAAGGTAACCTGAGTTCATAGCAGCTGTTTCTCTTGCTTTGCAAGTGCCAGTGCCGGACTGATGAACAGACGGGAGTCTGGCATTTGGCACTCCGGCATTCAACAATCCGGCACTGGAGCTACCGTGAGACCCAGTGGCTTGAACTCAGGACACCATAGTTCAAAGCCACTGGATCTCCTGACAGCTGGGAGACCCGGAAACCTCATATGAAATTTTGATGGACATTTTCAGGTTACTGAAGTTTGCAGCTGCTGGAACACCTGAAGGCTGTAAACTAAGGTTACCTTGGGTGTGTATTTTAATAAATTAAAAAAGTTATAAAAGTAATAAAAGTGATATTAATATTCTGGGAAAGAGGCAATATTCATAAGGGTTCCCAGGCTATTAACCCCTTTATGACCTCGGACGGGATAGTACGTCCGAGGTCAGATCCTCCGGCGGTGAGCCCGCATCAAAGCGGGACTTGTCAGCTGTTTTGAACAGCTGACATGTGCCCACAATAGCGGCAGGTGAAATCGCGATTTACCTGCAGCTATTAACTAGGTAAATGCCGCTGTCAAATGCAGAAAGCAGCATTTAACCGGTGCTTCTGGCCATCAGGCTGGAAATGAGCGCATCGCCGACCCCCGTCACATGACCAGGGGTCAGCGATGCCTCTTCATAGTAACCATAGAGGTCCTTGAGACCTCTATGGTTACTGATGCCGGTTTGCTGTGAGTTACACCCTGTGGTCGGTGCTCATAGAAAGCCTGCAATTCAGCCTACAGCGATCTGATGTGCGCTGCTATTTAGCAGAGCCAATCGAGTCGTGCCAGCTTCTAGCTTCCCATGGAGGCTATTGAAGCAAAAGTTTAAAAAAAAGTAAAAGAAAATGTGAAAAAAATAAAAAAAATACAAAAGTTTAAATCTCCCCCCCTTTCACCTAATTCAAAATAAAACGATAATAAAAAAAACCTACACATATTTGGTATCACCGTGTTCAGAATCGCCCAATCTATCAATAAAAAAAAGCATTAACCTGATCACTAAACAGTGTAGCGAGAAAAAAATTCGAAATGCCAGAATTACGTTTTTTTGCTCGCCATGACAATGCATTAAAATGCAATAACGGGCGATCAAAAGAACGTATCTGCACAAATGTGGTATCAATAAAAACATCAGCTTGGAACACAAAAAATAAGCCCTCAACCGACCCCAGATCACGAAAAATGGAGACTCTACGGGTATCGGAAAATGGCACAATTTTTTTTTTTTTAGCAAAGTTTGGAATTTTTTTCACCACTTAGATAAAATATAACCTAGACATGTTAGGTGTCTATGAACTTGTAATAACCTGGAAAATCATAATATCAGGTCAGTTTTAACATTTAGTGAACCTAGCAAAAAAGTCAAACAAAAAACAAGTGTGGGATTGCACTTTTTTTGCAATTTCACCGCACTTGGAATTTTTTTCCCGTTTTCTAGTACACGACATGGTAAAACCAATGACGTCGTTCAAAAGTACAACTCATCCCGCAAAAAAAAAGCCTTCACATGGCCATATTTATGGAAAAATAAAAAAGTTATGGCTTTGGGAAGGAGGGGAGCAAAAAACGAAAACGGAAAAATGGAAAATCCCAAGGTCATGAAGGGGTTAATATCAGTTTGCAGCTGTATACTTAGCATTTATTTGTGATTAAAATGGGGGACTCCCCCTCAAAATGATGTAGGGTCTCCCTATATTTAGTAACCAGCAAAGGAAAGGCAGACAGCTGCAGGCTTATATTGATAGCCTAGGAAGGGGCCTTGGATATTGGTCTCCTCCAGACTGAAAACAACAGCTCTCAGTTTCCCCAGAAATGGTGCATCAAGAAGATGCACCAAATCTGGTGCTTAGCCTCGCTCTTCCCACTTGTCCTGGTGCGGCAGCAAATGGGGTTCATATTTTTGGGTTTGATGTCACCTTTGTATTGTCTGGTGACATTAATCCCATGGCTTAGTAACTGAGAGGTTTTTTAGGCTGATCTTAGCGTGAACAGAGGACAATGATATGAACTGTCTTCCTTAGCACCCGATGCTGGGGAACAGCGCGAATCGTACCACTGATTTCCAGGTGCTGGTACATGTCACACTGGTGACACAGGGATGTCATCCCTGTGTCATCAGTGTGCATGTGTGTGGGACATTTTGCGGCCCATGCTGCTACCAGAAACTCTGACATCTGAAAGAGCCCTTAGTGAACTGAGTCATTTACTGAAGTTTGGGCGACTTTTGATGATTTTTAGGAAAAAATCTTGGGAATCTGAACATGAATCCAAATGCGCAACATTCATGCCGAATTTGAGATTGACGAACATTTTCCAAACATGTTAGCTCATCTCTACTGCCCGCTTCCTCAGTCCAGCCACTTACTAAGCTCCGGCAACAGCATGATGTAAAACATATTATATATATATACAGTGGGGCAAAAAAGTATTTAGTCAGTCAGCAATAGTGCAAGTTCCACCACTTAAAAAGATGAGAGGCGTCTGTAATTTACATCATAGGTAGACCTCAACTATGGGAGACAAACTGAGAAAAAAAAATCCAGAAAATCACATTGTCTGTTTTTTTAACATTTTTTTTGCATATTATGGTGGAAAATAAGTATTTGGTCAGAAACAAACAATCAAGATTTCTGGCTCTCACAGACCTGTAACTTCTTCTTTAAGAGTCTCCTCTTTCCTCCACTCATTACCTGTAGTAATGGCACCTGTTTAAACTTGTTATCAGTATAAAAAGACACCTGTGCACACCCTCAAACAGTCTGACTCCAAACTCCACTATGGTGAAGACCAAAGGGCTGTCAAAGGACACCAGAAACAAAATTGTAGCCCTGCACCAGGCTGGGAAGACTGAATCTGCAATAGCCAACCAGCTTGGAGTGAAGAAATCAACAGTGGGAGCAAAAATTAGAAAATAGAAGACATACAAGACCACTGATAATCTCCCTCGATCTGGGGCTCCACGCAAAATCCCACCCCGTGGGGTCAGAATGATCACAAGAAGGGTGAGCAAAAATCCCAGAACCACGCGGGGGGACCTAGTGAATGAACTGCAGAGAGCTGGGACCAATGTAACAAGGCCTACCATAAGTAACACACTACGCCACCATGGACTCAGATCCTGCAGTGCCAGACGTGTCCCACTGCTTAAGCCAGTACATGTCCGGGCCCATCTGAAGTTTGCTAGAGAGCATTTGGATGATCCAGAGGAGTTTTGGGAGAATGTCCTATGGTCTGATGAAACCAAACTGGAACTGTTTGGTAGAAACACAACTTGTCATGTTTGGAGGAAAAAGAATACTGAGTTGCATCCATCAAACACCATATCTACTGTAAAGCATGGTGGTGGAAACATCATGCTTTGGGGCTGTTTCTCTGCAAAGGGGCCAGGACGACTGATCCGGGTACATGAAAGAATGAATGGGGCCATGTATCGTGAGATTTTGAGTGCAAACCTCCTTCCATCAGCAAGGGCATTGAAGATGAAACGTGGCTGGGTCTTTCAACATGACAATGATCCAAAGCACACCGCCAGGGCAACGAAGGAGTGGCTTCGTAAGAAGCATTTCAAGGTCCTGGAGTGGCCTAGCCAGTCTCCAGATCTCAACCCTATAGAAAACCTTTGGAGGGAGTTGAAAGTCCGTGTTGCCAAGCGAAAATCCAAAAACATCACTGCTCTAGAGGAGATCTGCATGGAGGAATGGGCCAACATACCAACAACAGTGTGTGGCAACCTTGTGATGACTTACAGAAAACGTTTGACCTCTGTCATTGCCAACAAAGGATATATTACAAAGTATTGAGATGAAATTTTGTTTCTGACCAAATACTTATTTTCCACCATAATATGCAAATAAAATGTTAAAAAAACAGACAATGTGATTTTCTGGATTTTGTTTTCTCAGTTTGTCTCCCATAGTTGAGGTCTACCTATGATGTAAATTACAGACGCCTCTCATCTTTTTAAGTGGTGGAACTTGCACTATTGCTGACTGACTAAATACTTTTTTGCCCCACTGTATATATATATATATATATATATATATATATATATATATATATATATATATCACACTATAAAGTCATGATCTAATCAGACCCCAAAGATGGGTAGGATATCTTCTTGTGAATCTCTTTTAGGAAGGGGCAAGGAAAAAGTAGTATATGTGTAAGTTGATATATGTTTTGAGACCTGAACTTTAAAGTTTTTCTTTATACTATAGGAGCAGATACTTGAACTTTCTATCTCTGTTGTATATTGATATCCTTCTCCCTCTAGGACCTAGCACTCACCTACACTTTCTGCTGCTAATTGACACACCCTTGCTGGATGTTTATATACCTTTAGCTTCTTCAGAATGATGATTGTTTGCGTGATCTCTTTTGTGTTTTCTCAAGCTAAGTATATACCCTTGTTTGTTTACCCGTGTTCTCTTTAGTTGTCGTGGGGGCTGACTAGCACTCACTAAGCTCCCCCCTATATATCGCTAGGGCCAGACAGGGTTTAGGCTCCTGCTCGGCAATAAATGCGGAACCTATTTAATGATGTTTGGAGAGTCAGGGAGTTGTCAGTTCTACCTAGAGGTCTCCATTTCCCCTGTCCCTAGTGTTTGGACTTTCCCACCCTCTTCCCATTGTTGTGCACTTAGTCGTTTCCTCACCCTATGTGACAGACTTGCAATTTTCTCTCCAGTCTACTTTAGGGGGCATTTTGAGTCAGACGCTCCTGGTTCATGAGAGGTGCACACCTCATCATGACTGAAGAGCATCTGACCATTGGCTTGTGCCTCCGTGCGCCTAAATACAAGTCTTACTCTACTCGGAGACTGGAGTAAGATTTCTGGTATAGGGAATGTCATAGATCATCATGAATTAGATAAGCTGTGGCATCATGTCCCCATCACATGCCTGATACCAGCATTATGACAGGGTTGGGAGAAACTGATATAAAAAAATAGCTTTGACGAATCAAAGCAAACAGTTGCAAAATACTTGATCTAACATGACAGGCTGAAATGCTGGACAATGTGGCATAGGATGTTGGATATAACATTAGTATATTTCTAGATGTCACAAGCTGTTTAGCTCAGTCATAAGTTGCAGCATTATCCAGGTGATGTAATCCCTGCAGCAAATCAACAGATGCAGCGCTGAACCCAGTGTTGGGAATTAATGCTCAGTTTGTCTTTTCCTAACAGGTAACTGAGCATATGGGAAAAATGTCTTTTAGAAGATGGAAAATATTCACTGTAACTTGTAATTCTTACTAGAAAATAACAACTCTAATTTTATAGTAAGAGTGTACACAGGTATAGCTGTCAGTCAGTGTGTAGCGGTGGACCCATAAGCCCAAAATGAGCAGGAATTAAAATAGATAAAAAGCAATCTTTTCTTACAAAAATACATATCAATCTTTTCAGTTTCTTCTGCTTTTTAACATGCTGCCTTATATAAGGTTCCTATAAAGTCCCATCAGTTTTCCTGAAACTCTTTAATTGGCTATTTTAAAGTTGAGATCTGTGTTTGACAATCATTTTTTTTTTAAGAAAGTCCGCTGAAAATAGGCTGATTGGGGAATCCTACCTTTGGAGCCCTGAGCCATAATCTGTGAACTGTGTGGGAGACTGGTGGAAGGTGATAAATTCCATTACAGGAATCACTACAGGAGACATTGATGTTTGCGTAATGATGTATTTGGAAGATCCTCCAGAGACAGACCTGCAGCATTATAGCAGCTTTTTATGCAGTATGAGTGGTGGAGGTCAAAAGTGAGGAAATCCCTTCCATTAGCAATGATGACAATGATCGTTTTCTAAATCAGAGAGCTTATTTAGTCTGTCTGTGTCTGCATACTGCTCCAACACGCAGCATGAACCATGGTACTAATATAACTCTATAACTGAATGTTCATTTTTCCTGCAGCCTTCACAGGTTAATTTATTTTTAGACAGTGTATGTTTTCCCTAGAATGTATCAGGCTGGTCGGTATTGATGGAGTTAAGCTCTAAAATATCACTAAGGGCATTTATCTACTAAAGCTCATATTGCAATGCATTTCCTTTGGCCAGAAGACTCATATTACAAAGTATTGCTTCGGTCAAAACAAAACTTTCAAAGAAGACAACCACAGTATGTTCTCTTTTCAGAAAAGCCTCTTGCATTTTGGGTGTCAACCAATGACTAAGTAGATTGTAATGATTTTCTTTTCTGGCTACACTGATATATACATTCTTAGTAGGTCAGCTGTGTTGTGTTCTTCTGTTTGTAAGATTTATGTAGATACTATGTATACCATTAAGACTAGAGCTGAAGAACACAAGCTTTAAGATTATTTATGGACGTTAGTGGCATCTTGCCATTAGAACAGAGATTGATGGTTACATTATCAGATCTAATCACACAATTTCCCTGTTGTCATTAGGCCTACTATATTCAACAAAGATATTATTACTAATCTTTAGCTCTGTAATAATAGGTTGCCAGCGCATTAGTCATTTATATAAGTTGATTTAATATGTTCATTTTACTGCTTGATTCGAAACATAATTTTATATAGATTTTGCAATTCAATACATGAAAGCTCTGCACACTAGACAAAGTAATCACTAGTGATTAAGCAAAATGTACTTGTAGAAATAGTATCTCATCTGCTGATTTATGGTAACAAATTGTGGGAATTAGAATAAGATAGAAAGAAATACTAGAGGTCAGACTGCCTCACGTCATTTTGGAGGGTAATGAGCAATCAGTCATGCAGTAAACAGTAAATGGCCTGAAATGAGAACTAGACTTTGTAATTTTTTTGTAGTCCATGTGTTGTTCAACTTTAGCCAATGTTAGGCCAGATCATTCAGGAACAGAGTGACGCATATGACATAGTTCAAGTATTGACTCTAGATCTCTATCTGGAAAAGTTCTATCTTTAAAAACATGTCCAGTCCATTGAGACTTGATGCAAAGGATCTTGGTGATAGACACTAACAGACAGCCTCAGAGGTCTTTTGGAATCCATGCTTTGAGGAGTCAGAGATTTTCGGAAACACAATGGGCTCTGCCACTTACACAATATTAGATAAATTGATTTTATTTTATGGCTGATCAATGTACGAATGTATGTTGTTTGTTTATATCATTGGGTTCCAGCTCTCTGGTAGCTACTTGGATACGCATTGGCACAAGGTTTTTATATCAAAGCAGAATTAAGTTTATTGTCCATCATAAACTTTACAGGTCCGAAATGAAAACTTTTCTGCAGTAAAAATGAATAACAAACAGTCCTTTCTTCAGGCACAAAGAAGTAAAATATATGTAGCAATCTCACCAATCCCGGTATTTCAGGTAGTATCAGCTCATGCAGTTTTAGATTCATGAAAAAAAACACACATCTGTTCAGCTCCACCCCAAACTCCACACTGCTGAGCCGCTGTTATTAGGCCGGTGAGCCCCAGGTTGGATTATGGGAATTATCTTTTCCACCCAGTCTCTTTTGCTTGGTCCTAAATCCCGAACCCAAAATCCAGTCAAACTTAAATTCTATCAGTAACCTAGTGTTACTTGTACAGACTTTTCATTACTGAGGCAAACCACTTTGTTGACATATATCTGCTATCCAGGACCTTGCCTCCTACTTTCTTACATAACCACCCACTCTGCTCAAAGATGGGGCTGGGCACCATTTACCAATTAACGTGTGCTGATATTAGGACAAAATTAGGGACAAACCAGCCATAATAGTCTAAGATTCCCAGAAATGCTCTGAGTTGGGATTTTTTGTGAGGGGACATAGCCAGTTCTGTATCACCTCCTCTGAGACTGCCTCCATGTGGGCCTCAGGAGTCCTAAAAGTCTTTACATTGCTGAGTGCTCAGTGTGTATATCATGCCTGATGTCACAAAGAGGGCCTGGAAACTTTGATAATCTGTCCAAATTCGAGAATACTAACACTACCACATGCAATGTTATCTTCTGACTCGGCGAACAAGCAAGGGATTTCAAGCTGGTCCTTATCCTTCCAAGATTTTAGTAGGTTGAAATGATATATTGGCAAGGACTTCTTTTTCTCTGCTTAGTGTAATTTATAGTTGACCTCTCCCATCTTTTCTCCCATCTCTTAAGATCCCTGCCACTTGGCAAGTAACTTGCTCTTCACTGTGGGCACTAACAAAAGTACCTGATCCCTAGGCTTAAATTGTCTCACTCCAACTGACCTGTTATATTTAGTGGATTGTGCCTCTTGTGCCCGGAGGAGGTACTCTTCAACTTGGCTCCTCAATCTGGTCCCTCTATACAACATATCATTATGCCTGGTCAAGTGGTGAAAGCAATTATCAGCTCACGGCTCCTGGTAAATACCATTCAACAATGTTACACTTTCCAGAACACTTTTCAATGTTAAGTCATAAAGTTGTCCTGGGACTCCTCCTAGTCAGGGATATTGGTTTCAGCAAATGCTTCCTCATTATCTTCTTTAGCCAGTACAGTGAAAGGAAATTCACTGGTTACATCATGTAACCTTGTTACCATAGCCTACTCCTGGCAGCATACTGGACTAGTGGTTGCTACACCTCTTCAACCTATCAATAAGTTCTGGCACCTTCCCTTCTGCTTTCAAACATGCCACAATCACGCCTATCCTTAAAAAGCCAACCCTCTATCCAACTGCTATGTCCAGCTATCGCCCAATATTGCAGCTCCCATTCACTTCCAAACTCCTGGAGCAGCACGTCCATGCTGAACTTTCCTCCCACCTCACATCTAACTTGCTCTTTGACAATCTACAATCTGATTTCCACCCCATCACTCAACTGAGAAAGCCCTGACAAAAATTAATAACAACCTACTTACAGCCAAAACTAAAGAACAATACTCTGTACTTCTCCTTCTAGATCTGTCCTCTGCTTTCGACACAGTTGACCACTGCCTCCTACTACAGATTCTCCCCTCCATTGGCATCAAAGACCTCACCCTATCCTGGATCTCCTCATACCTTTCCAACCGCACATTCAGCATCTCCCACTCCCTAACTACCTCCTCATCCCATCTTATCTCTGTTGGAATCCACCAAGGCTCAGTTCTAGGACCCCTACTCTTCTCAATCAATACACTTGGCCTGGAACAACTCATAAAGTCCCATAGATTCCAGTACCACCTTTATGCTGATGACACTCAGATCTACCTCTCTGCCCCAGACATCACCTCTCTGCTCTCGATAAACCCGGAGTGTCTATCGGCCATATCCTCCTTCTTCGCCTTTCCCTTCCTCAAACTCAGTGTGGACAAATCTGAGCTCATCATCTTTCCTCCATCTCATAGATCTTCCTTACCCGACCAATCTATCGCAATTAAAGACATCACACTTTCCCCCATACCAGAAGTCCGCTGCCTCTGAGTAACCCTTGACTCTGCCATGTCCTTCAAACCGCACATCCAAGCTCTTTCCTCCTCCTGTCACCTCCAGCTCAAAAATATCTCTAGAATCCATCCTTTCCTCAACAGCCAATCTACTAAAATGCTTGTGCATGCCCTCATCATCTCCCGCCTCGACTACTGCCACATCCTTTTCTGTGGCATCCCTGCAAACATCCTTAGACCTTTCCAGTCCATCCTTAACTCTGCTGCCCGACTAATTCAATTCTCTCCTCGCTACTCCTCTGCTTCCCTCCTCTGCAAATCTCTTTACTGGCTTCCATTCCCTCAGCGTATCCAGTTCAAATTACTAATACTGACGTACAAAACCATCCATAACCTGTCTCCTCCATATATCTCTGAACTAATCTCGCTATATCTTCCCTCATGCAATCTCTGGTCCTCCCAAGACCTCCTTCTATCTTCCACATCTTCCACACTTGTTCGCTCCTCACCCAACCACCTCCAAGACTTCCCCCGAATAAACCCCATCCTCTGGAATTTTTTGCCCCAACACATCCGACTATCAACCATATTTGGATCCTTCAGACGGAACCCAAAAACCCACCTTTTCAGGAAAGCTTACAGCCTGCACTGACCCCGCTGCCTCCTCACCACTACTGGAGCTACAGCCTCACCAATACTGGTGGTCCTGCAACCCTCAACTTACTGTCTCCTTCCCCACCATTCTGTAGAATGTAAGCCCGCAGGGTCAGGGTCCAGGGTCTGTATCAGTCTGTAATTGTTAGTTTGCTTACTGTAAGTGATATCTGTAATTTGTGTGTAACCCCTTGTCATGTACAGCACCATGGAATCAATGGTGCTATATAAATAAATAATAATAATAATTCTTTACTAGCACGATGAATTAATAGAAAGAGCACATGGCATTGATGGAGCTGTTATTTTCTTGCCAAAGAAACGCAATAAGAATAATGAGGTGGTTAGCCGCACATAGAATGGAGAAATAGTAAAGATGACAATTACTTTCACATTTGAGTTAAACCAAACTTCACCAACTTGCCTTCACTTTTACAACATTATATTCCAAAGCCTTGAAGAAAAAGATGAATATATTGTGAAGCAAATAAATATGAATAACTATCACCCAAATGCTGTAACATAAGTCAGAACATACACAAGTGTGATTTTATGGGTTGATGTGAGCCACTAAGTCCTTAAAAGTGAAAGTGTTCTGGATGAAATAATGTACAATTTTATCTTGAAAATTAGAAGAACATACCTTCTATGATGCTTGCATTAAAGAACTGATTGGCCAGATATGTATGGACTCAGGATGACCGGGCTGCGGGTACCTGTGCTTCGTCAGGTCCGGAACTGTCAAGGCTGCATCCCCTGTTTCCCGGGGGAAGGAATAGGGGAACGGGCAGGTCCCATTACCCAGGAAGAGGGTATGTGTTTAGACGGGGAACCTCATCATAAGCTGAGGGGAAAAAACGCAAAGCAGGAGTGAGTCCCCAGCTTTCAGCATGTGAGCAGCAAGGGGGGCAGTGTACTACGCATCCAAAGCTCTAGCACTGTGACCAACTGCAGCAGACAGACCCAGTGACCTAGAGGCAGGGGGGCCAGCTTAAGAGAAAGTGGGCACGACAGCAGAGAATTTTTGCATGGTCAAGCAGCGCATAGGAGGCTGAGCAGCGTGCTCCGTCCTTAGAGCACTAGCGCTGCAAAGGACTGTTCCCATTGGCTCCTGCCACTAAAAGCGGTTCTGCCAGAGAGCAAGGCGCCGTGTTTCCAGTGACAGCCAGAGAGCGAGGCGCCATGCACTCCATGACCATGGATAAAGCGCATGTGCACAGTAGAGAGAGCAAGTTTATGCTACATGTTCAGCTTTTCTAACCAATAATTAAAAAGGCACAGAGGAATGACAGAGGATGTTGGTGCGGTCAGCAAGCTACTCCCTCTGGATTTTCCCAAACTTTGCACTCCTTGAGAGAGTCCCACGTGCCTTAGGGCCATGGCAATGGAAGGGTCTGAGAAAACTGTCCCCAAACTTTGCCAGTGTTCCACTACCTCTGCTGGATTGGAGTTGTGTCTCTCTCATCTGTACTCCTTGCTTGGCCAACAAACTGTGACCTCTGCTGCTAGCATTTTCAGATGGGAATTTTTTTCAATAATTCTGCAAGAAGGGCCCTCTGGTCCTCCAACATTTTAGTACACCTTTCTGCCTCTAGAATAAGAGATATAAAGTTCCCCTTGTAGCGTGGGTCTAGAAGTGTCACCAATCAGTATTGCCTGTCACCCAAAATTTTGAGAACGCGTGGGTGATGGGAATGGCAGCGTAACATAAACTCAGCCATGCGTGCAAGACTGCTAACAGTCAATACTTCCATGTCCTCACCAAGAGGATGACTGACCAAGCCTTCCTCCATGTCCTCAGGCCTTCACGACTTTTGACAAACCTCAGTTGGGGGGACAGCACACACCAATCGGTTGGCCAGAAGCTGCAAATGCTGCTGAAGCACGGCAAGGGCGGCTGAAACTCTAGCTGACTTTCTAAAATGGGTACACAGAGCCTCATACTTTTCCTAGCAGATCTGGCACCTCCGTGTCGCTTTTTAGAAAAAGTTTAACAATGAGGTTAAGCACATGGGCCAGGCATGGCACGTGTCTGAGCTCGCCTCGTCACAGAGCAGACACCAGGTTCAAGACATTATCACACATGACTATGCCTGGCTGTAGGTTCAGCGGTGTCAGCCACAGATCTGCCTGCTTTTTCAGAGCTGTCCACAACTCTTCATCATTGTGCGATTTATCAACTAAGCATATTAGCTTCAGCACAGCCTGTTGTTGCTTGGATGAGGCAGTGCTGCAGTGCTTCCAGCTTGTGACTAATGTGTTACTTTCGGAGATGGAGGCTGAAGAGGACGTGAAGGAGGAGGAGGTGCAGGAGCTGTATCCTGTGGGGGCAACCCAGATTGATGTAGGGCCCCAATATTCGTGGTTGGGAGGACGTGCACCATCCCAAGGTCAGACTGGGTCCCGGCTTCCACTATGTTAACCCAGTGTGCCATCACTGAGATATACTATCCCTGACCACAAGCACTTTTCCACTTGTCTGTGGTTAGGTGGACTTTCTCAGTAACATCATTGTGGAGGGCACGGGTAATGTTGTGGGACACGTGCCTATGTAATGTCGGGACGGCACACCAGGACAAATAGTCCCGCATGATTGGGGTCTCGAAGTGATCCTTGACTGCCCTCTCTTTCAAGCTGCATATCCAAGCCCTTCCCTCCTCCTGCATTCTACAACTCAAAAACATTTCCAGGATTCGTACATTCCAAGAAACAGCAAAAATGTTTGTGCACACCCTCATGATCTCTCGCCTCAACTATTGCAACCTCCTACTCTCTGGCCTCCCCTCTAGCACTCTTGCACCACTCCAATCTATCCTAAACTCTGCTGCCTGAGTAATCCAACTGCCCCTCTGTTATTCCCCAGCCTCTCCTCTCTGTAAGGCCTTTCATTGCCTTCCTAGTGCCCAGTGGCTACAGTTCAAAACCCTAACTATGACATACAAAGCCTTCCACAACCTGTCTCCATACATCTGTGACATGGTCTCCCAATGTCCGACTGGGTCATGGCTTCCTCTACGCTAACCCAGTGTGCCATCAGCAAGATGTACAGTCCCTGCCCACAAGCACTTGTCCACATGTCCGTGATTAGGTGCACTTTCCCTGTAACAGCATTGTTGAGGGCCCAGGTAATGTTGCGGGACACGTGCTTACTTGTTTAATGTCGTGACAGTAGACAGGGAGAATTTGTGGTGGCAGGGGACCGAGTACCATGTGACGGTCACTGTCATCAGGTTGTGGAAAACTTCCGTCTCTCACGAGCCTAAAATGCAACATTTCGAGAGCAAGCAGATGAGAAATGTGTGAATTTAGCACTGTGGTGTTGGCTGCGTATACTGTATCTGCTTGCGTTCCAAGGACTGGGCTATGGACAACTGAACGCTGCGCTAGGACAAGGGCGTTCTTGTTGATGGTGCTAGTTGAGTTTGTGTGCAACTATAGATGCAAGGCAGGAGGCAACTTTGCATGCACCATGGACAGGGAATTGGCTTTCACGCACAACATCGGAAGAAGCAGTGGTATCACCTGCAGACACTGTTCAAGGAGCCTTGTGTTCAACTAACAAAGTCGGGTGCTTTGCTGCCATTTGCCTGATCATGCTGGTGGTGGTTAGGCTGATAGTTTTGCTACCCCTGCTGATGCGGGCATGGCCGGTGGTGCAAATGGCCTTTTTGGGGTTATTGGCAGAGTCTTTAAAAAACAACCAGACTTATGGGGACATTCAGTGTCTCCCTCTCACACACCACCTCCTCACCTCGACCCCTGTCTATCGGTGTTCCTCAAGGCTCAGTTCTAGGACCCCTACTCTTCTCCATCAACACCTTCGGCCTGGGACAGCTGATGTAATGGCATGGTTTGCAATATCATCAGTATACCGATGACACGCAGATCTACCTATCAGTACCTGACATCACCTCTTTACTAACCAAAATCATATGTCTTCGAGATTATTTCATCCTTCTTTTCTGCTCACTATCAAAAAGTGGACATGAACAAAACAGAACACATCGTCATTCAACCATCTCACATTAAATAGACATGAGAGCTGTGTATGCATCATTAGGTACCAATTTAGTAAGAGGGAAAGTTTGCCCAAGAGAAAAATGATTTTCCCGACATTCATGGCCTTTTTTGCACATATTTTGCAGCTGTGATCTTCATTTTCTTGGTGTGGATGTGGTAAATTTCAAAGTCGTCATCAATACCATCATCATCCATATCTTGTAAAGAGGAAATCTGGTGTTTCCCAGAATCGTGTTTATCTACGTTTAGTGGCATTCCTTTAACAGTGTTTGTTACACTAGAACAAATAATTTTCAAATGGTGCACTCCTCTTTAAAGTTAGTTTTTTACAAGCATCCATCAATTTGTTTGGTTTTCCTCCAACACTGATCTGCTTTCTCTAATTCAGCATCTCACGAACATGTTGCACTTTGCCCTTTAGACAGACACATGTGTCTTTGGCAACATATTTTTGACGGGTATTTTTTAGGCCGAGTCTCACACGCGTATCTGTTACACCAATCTTCTGACAGGCATGAAACACATTCTGGTAATTGGTGGTGGCTAAACGACTATTCATTGTAGGCTGTATCCTGGAGCTCATACCTTCCATAGCCACCGCTGTTATTAATCATGTACTTTCCCATTCCTGCCGCGACCATGCCCCTTTTCCTGATCACTTCATCTAACGATTTCTCAGCCATATTTTTACTAAAAACCTGCACCTTCCCACCAGCAACTGTGTAGGAAACCACTTTACAGTTTTGCAAGGTGTTTATGATGCCCCTAACAAAAGGTTTACACACTATGTTGATATGTACCCCCAGGGGGAAATGTTTGTCAGCCCATGCACTTAGTGTATTGGCATTCCAAGTATAAAGGGGGAGTCACACATAACGATATCATTAACGATATCGTTGCAACGTCACGCTTTTGGTGACGTAGCAACGATCCCGCTAACAATCTCATTATGTGTGACAGCGACCAACAATCAGGCCCCTGCTGGGAGATTGTTGGTCGTTGGGGAATGATCAGGACCATTTTTTGGTTGCTGATCACCCGCTGTCATCACTGGATCGGCGTGTGTGACGCCAATCCAGCGATGTGTTCACTTGTAACCAGGGTAAATATCGGGTTACTAAGCGCAGGGCCGCGCTTAGTAACCCAATATTTACCCTGGTTACCATTGTAAAAGTTAAAAAAAAATCAGTACATACTCACATTCTGATGTCTGTCACGTCCCCCGGCGTCCACAGGGTTAAAACTGCTTTCGGCAGGAGCGCTGCTAATGTCTCAGCGCCGGTCGTAAAGCAGAGCACAGCGGTGACGTCACCACTGTTACTGCCGGCGCTGACAGTCAGTGCAGGGAAGCTCTCGGCAGCAGCGCGAGCATTAGCAGCGCTCTTGCCGAAAGCAGTTTTAACCCTGTGGACGCCGGCGGGGGACGTGACAGACATCAGAATGTGAGTATGTAGTTTTTTTTTTTTTTACTTTTACAATGGTAACCAGGGTAAATATCGGGTTACTAAGCACGGCCCTGCACTTAGTAACCCGATGTTTACCCTGGTTACCCGGGTGCTGCAGGGCGACTTCGGCATCGTTGAAGACAGTTTCAACGATGCCGAAGTCTTTCCCCTGATCGTTGGTCGTTGGAGAGAGCTGTCTGTGTGACAGCTCCCCAGCGACCACACGACTTACCAACGATCATGGCCAGGTCGTATCGCTGGTCGTGATCGTTGGTAAGTCGTTTAGTGTGACTAAAGCTTTAGAGACCCACTCCTTTAAATTGGGGCAATTTTTTAATGAGGCCATCCTCCATGTCTCATCATCCACCACCACTAGATCACCAGGGTTATCGTGTTCCGTACTGCTACAGCCACTCTAGTTTTTTGCAAGGGTGTTTATGATGCCCCTAAACATTTTTTTTTAAATTGACCCCCCATGGGGAAATGTTTGTTAGCCCATACACTTAGTGTACGGGCATTCCAAGTCTAGGAGACTCGCTCCTTTAACCCCTTCACGCCGCAGCCCTTTTTAGTTTTTGTGTTTTCGTTTTTCGCTCCCCTCCTTCCCAGAGCCATAACATTTTTATTTTTCCATCAATATGGCCATGTGTGGGCTTATTTTTTGCGGGACGAGTTGTACTTTTTAATGACATCATTGGTTTTACCATGTCTTGTACTAGAAAACGGGAAAAAAATCCAAGTGTGGTGAAATTGCAAAAAAGTGCAAATCCCACACTTGTTTTTTGTTTGGCTTTTTACTAGGTTCACTGAATGCTAAAACTTACCTGCCATTATGATTCTCCAGGTCATTACGAGTTCATAGACACCAAACATGTCTAGGTTATTTTTTATGTGGTGAAAAAAATTCAAAACTTTGCTAAAAAAATAAAATTGCGCCATTTTCCGATACCCGTAGCGTCTCCATTTTTCAGAATCTCAGGTCAAGTGAGAGCTTTTTTTTTTCATGCTGAGCTGATATTTTTAAAGATACCAATTTTGTGCAGATACGTTCTTTTGATCGCCCGTTATTGCATTTTAATGCAATGTCGCTGCGACCAAAAAAGCGTAATTCTGGCGTTTTGAATTTTTTCTCACTACGCTGTTAAGCAATCAGGTTAATGGGTTTTTTATTGGTAGACCAAATATGTTTAGGTTTGATTTTTTTTATTGTTTTATTTTTGATGGGGTGAAAGGGGGGTGATTTACACTTTTATATTTTTTTTATTTTTTCATATTTTTTAAAACATTTTTTTTAACTTTTGCCATGCTTCAATAGCCTCCATGGGAGGCTAGAAGCTAGCACAACTGGATCGGCTCAGCTATAAAACAGCGATCATCAGATCGCTGCTATGTAGCTGAATTGCAGGGGCAGCACGGTGGTGCAGTGGTTAGCACAGCAGCTTTGCAGCGCTGGAGTCCTGGGTTCAAGCCCCACCAAGGACAACATCTGCAAAGAGTTTGTATGTTCTCTCCGTGTTTGCGTGGGTTTCCTCCCACATTCCAAAGGCATACTGATAGGGAACCTAGATTGTGAGCCCCAATGGGGACAGCAATGATAATGTGTGCAACCTGTAAAGCACTGCGGAATATGTTAGCGCTATATAAAGATTATTATTATTATATTGCAGGTTTGCTATGACCACATGGTGGCGCTAACAGCAAATCAGCATCAGTAACCATAGAGGTCTCAAGGACCTCTATCGTTACTATCCTGATGCATCGCTGACCGCCGGTCATGTAACAGGTGTCGGCGATACGAGGATTTCCGGCTGCGCGGCTGGAAGCTCTGGTTAAATCCCGCTGTCAGCATTTGACAGCGGCATTTAACTGGTTAATTGCACGCACATGCCAGCTGTACAAAACAGCTGACATGTCGCGACTTTGATGTGGGCTCACCGTCGGAGCCCACATCAAAGGGGAAGACACGACATGCGCCGTACTAGTGCGGGGCATGTCGTGAAAGGGTTAAATTGGGCCTATTTTTTTAATGAGGCCTTCCTCCATGTCTCATCATCCACCGCCACTAAATCACCAGGGTTAACGTGTTCTGTGCTGCTACAGCCACTCTAGTTTTTTTTGCAAGAGTGTTTATGATGCCCATAATAAATATATTTACACAGTATGTTAATGTGTACCCCCAGGAGAAAATGTTTGTCAGCCAATACACTTAGTGTATGGGCATTACAAGTCTAAGAGACCCGCTCCTTTCTAATGGGACAGTTTTTCTATGAGGCCCTCCTCTATGTTTCATCGAAGAGGGGATTGGGGTGCTTGCAAATTTTGTCAAGGCGGCCCTTGCATTCAATGCATAAGGAAAAAGTATGGCAGGACCAACTGAAGAACGTGAAGTGGGTTTTCCTGTGGCCATCCAGTACCTGGGATCACAGGCTTCTTGGGGTGCATATGACTTAGTAGCAGGGCAGGCCTTGCTGTTAATGCATAATAAAACAGTATGGGAGTACTAAATGAATAATATGAAGTGGATTATCCTGTGGCTATCCAGTATGTGGTTTCAAAGGCTTATTGGGGTGCGTATGACTTGGTAGCAGGGAAGGCCTTGCAGTTAATGCATAAGAAAACAGTATGGGAGTACAAAATGAATAATGTGAAGTGGGTTTTCCAGTTGCCATCCAGTATCTAAGTTCAAAGGCTTATCGGGGTGCATATGAATCGGTAGTAGGGCAGGCCTTGCATTCAATGCATAAGAAAACAGTATGAGAGTACAAAATGAAAAATGTGAAGTGGGTTTTCCTGTGGCCATCCAGTACCTGGGTTCAAAGGCTTCTTGGGGTGCATATTACTTTATAGCAGGGCAGGCCTTGCATTCAATACAACATTATTTTCAGGAAGCCCTCCTGTACCTCCCGTGAAAGGGGTATTGGGGTGCGTCGTCATTCATGGCAACCCAGCCATTCACTGCATAGGCAATAACAGCATAAGACACCCACTGTTTAATAATGGCCCTTTAAGAATATTAATGACGCCTGATGCGCCTCTTAAAATAAGCTTTGTAACTTTAAGAGTCCCTCTTTCATAAATGAAACAAGATGTGTCTCCTTATGTGTTACACACCACATGGCCAGCTAGGGTTGTTAAATGTTACAATGACATTTACCAGTGAACGCATTTGTATTGATTGAAAGCAATGTTGGAGTTGAAAAACGCATCAAAAACACTGCGTGTGAACATAGCCCAAGTGGTAGAGGAATATTTTGGTCTGGGGTTAATTATTTTGCCTTATATACAAGTCATTACCCTGGAAATGATGTACCTTAACATATTTCCTAACAAAATCCATTTTGGTTTCGTTTTTGTATGTTTTTTGGTACACCTATATAAATGGCGTGAAACTCTAACATTTTTTACATCTGTGACCTAGGAGTCAGAAATGTTTCCAGGGACGTTTGCCATAATGTCATTTGAGCAGTGTTTCCATCATTTTCAGACATTTTTAGACCTTAAAAGGACCCCCGGGGGTGATCGCAGTAAAAATGTTCGGGTCTCCCAAAGACTTACATTGGGCTTGTTGTTCTGTCCGAGTACCCAAGTATTCCATATTGCTCGACCCGAGCAACGAGCACCTGAGCATTTTAGTGCTCCCTCATCACTAATAATAACAAAATGGCCTACAAGGTCAGCAAACACTACATTAATGAAGTTCTGGAAAATTGCAGGAGCATTAGTAAGAACAATTGGTATAACCAGGTTTTCAAAAAGTCCCTCTGATGTGAGAAATGCCGATTTCCACTCGTCTCCCTCCCCAACCCTTATCAGATTATAAGCTCCCCGGAGATCTAGTTTGAAGAACCATTTAGCTTCTGATAGCTGGTTACACAAATCTGTAATAAAGGAAGAGGGTAGGTGTTTCTCACCGTTATTTTGTTGAGTTCCTGAAAGTCGAGGCAGGGACGTAAAACTCTATCTTTTTTCTTTACAAAATAGAACCTGGCAGCCACAGGAGAGATGGAAGGCCGTATATGCCCCTTGTCGAGGCTTTCTGCAATATGCTCCTTCATGGCTAACCGCTCTGGGCCAGACAAATTGAACACACAGGTTTTAGGCAACCTAGCCCCTGGAACTAACTAATGGCACAATCAAAGGGTCTATGTGGTGGTAAGACCTCAGCCTCGCTTTCCGAGAACACATCTTCGAAGTCCTCCAGGTACTCTGGAATACCCTCCAGACCGACAGACGACACAGAGACAGACTTAACAGGTTCAGCTATTAATGCAGATTTGCAACATAGGTCGGCACAGTTAGGACCCCATTGAACAATTTCCCCCATTTCCCAAATGATGACTGGGTTATGGCATTGCAACCAGGGCATACCCAACTCCAACCCAGCAGGCAGATTGTCCAAGACAAAACGACTTATCTTTTCAGCATGACCTGAGCCCACCTTGAATGAAAAGACCTCTGAAACATAGAGAATCCCTTCTTTGGTGAGGGGAGAGGAGTCAATGGCCACCACTTTAACAGGAGACACAAAAGAGAATAGTAAAACCAAAAACACTCAGTTTGAAAAAATGTTGCAGTAATCCGCAAGTGCTAGTAAAAGATGTAAAAAACAGGGTATTTAGTTGATACGTTTTTTGCAAAAAATGTATACTAAGCTGCTCTACCAATCTTCACGGTATACCCTTATCAGAGCAGTCCTAACTAATGTATGCAATCCCTATCTGATGTATTTAAAAACCTGATCATCTGTATATAACCTGTGTTATATACATGATCATACAGACTTGTTCACTGTGCAAGTAGCCCATGTGTTCCTGTTTCCTGTTTCCTGTTCCCACTTTAACAGGAGTCTTGAGCCTAACTGTCCCTATCTTGTATTGAGAAATTAAACGAGGGATGACCAAGTTGATAGTTTAACCGCAGTCCACAAAAGCTGTAGAAAAGGAAGGACAACAGTCCACCAGCAGTTCAACTTGCAGCAAAACTTTAGAAAATTAAGAATAGTGAACCTGAGGGTCTGAGTAGCCTCGTTGACCACTACCTAGACCTAGTCAATTTCCACTGCCTTGGCAATGAAGGACAGGAAGGACAGTCCCTCTTCCTGTGTCAACACTTTCCACAACAGAAGCACAACTGTCCTCAGCCATATGCGTTGCCTCAAATCCGCAGTACAGAGTGCATGCAATGTTAATGAATGGGAAATGCAAAATGCTGTGCACATGCTGTGGAAAATTCCGAGCGGAATTGCAGTGCTTTATTTTCCGCAGAATGTCAATTCTTCTTGCGGATCCGCAGTAGCGGTTTCCATTCTGGCATATGAAAACCGCAAGTGTTTTACCCTGCGTTTTCTGCCAAGAGATGCGGATTCTCTGCAGAAAAATTCTCAGGCTAATCCGCAAAGCTGCACATATCCTAATTAGCAGAAAACGTCAAATGGTGATTAAATAACAGGAACAAGGTGAATTTCTTCAACAAAGTATTGATTTAATCAGAATTATAGCACTATTAGTCCTTCACTTGTCTGTTTTTTTGTGTCCAAATGCAGTCCGATTTTTAAGAGCCGCAAATACAGAGACACGCACACCAATTGTATTCAATGGTAGTGCGCACATGTCAGATTTTTCACACAGACCATGTGTCCGTGTTAAAAAAAAACTTGCAGACTTTTGTAAAGGATTATTTGTGGATTAAATCCGTGCTGCCACAATGATACAAATTCAGATATATTGAGGAATTCTGTTGGTTTATTCAGCGCGTATCAAGGTTTATCTGACTCCTTCATCAGGAAACTTACCACAAAGACATACAGACATGATGTCTGTCTTAAATACATTCAAATTTCAAAAACAGGCATGAAAAGGAACTCCTGACATGTGACATGCGATGTCAGAGTTCCTGAAAACATTAATAAATTATTAATGTAATACAAAATCATTCCAAATTAAATGCATACAAAAATTCTTATTCAACCTGATAACTATTTCATTTATTTTTTCAGGTTTAAAAATAAAAAAAGAAAGAAAGTGGGAGAAGAAAAGCAAAAAAATTTTTCAAGTGGCTTAGGCCGGCCTCACACTAGCGTGTTTTACGGACGTAAGAGAGGTGCTGAAAATACGGATTGCATACGGCACAATGCTTCTCTATGCCCCAGCTCCTATCAGCCATATTTTACGGATCCGTATTATATGGTCTTCTACGGCCGTAGAAAATCGCAGCATGCTGCGTTTGTCACCATATTGTACAAAAAATACGCCAATGAAAGTCTATGGGGGCCAGAAAAATACAGATTACACACGGACCAACAGTGTGACTTGCGAGAAATACGCCAGACATCTCTAGACATCGCCAGGTGCAAGGAATTGTGCCAAGCCCTCAATCAGGAAGCTCAGACATGCTAATTAGCTCAAAAAGCCACACAGACATCCCGGAAGTCAGGCGCTCGCCTCCACGGAGTTGCAAGCATCATGGCCAGCATAATAAATGTGGATATGCTCCTGGTCCAAGAAAGGCCAGAAATATGGGACCAGCGGGATCCAAACTATTCAAACCGGGCCAGGAAAGAGGCAGCTTGGAGGACCATCTGTGGGATCCTATTCCCAGATTATGCCCATCGGCCAAGTGTGGAGCAAACAAGACTTTGTAAGTACACTCATGTATTCACAATAATTTAGTTTCCATGATGCTTTCATTACATGATTACTGGAATATCCATTTTTATCTTTCTATGTCATTTGGGGGCATTTTTGGCAAAACAAAAAGCTGATTAACATGATAAAGTGTTTATGTATATAGCTAATCTTGATGTTGCGCTGCTAATTTCTTTTTTGGCCTCATACCTCGTCCAGAGGGGTGTTGACCCTGGTATTTGTTTTTACATAAATTTAAACTTTAGGCTAATTAGTTAACAAGGCATTTTATTATCCTCTGTAAGGCCTCTTTCACATGTCAGTGTCTCCGGTACGTGTACTGACAGTTTTCTCATGTACCGGAGACACTGACAAAAGTAAGACCCATTCAAATGAATGGGTCTATGCACATGTCTCCGTGTTTTCACGGACTGTGTGTCCGTGTTGAAAACACGGAGACATGTCCGTTTTTCTCTGGCAGCACGGTCTGCAAAGCGTCCCGCACACGGAGAACAGTGTTCACTTTCCTCCGTATGCACGTACCGCCTGCAGGAGAGACAGCGCTACAGTAAGCGCTGTCCCCCCTGTGTGTCTTGCTAAAGCCGGAATTCATTCCTCCTTCCCAGCAGCGTTCGCTGGAGAGAAGGAATGAAAAATCTTTTTTTTTCTTTTCCCTTAAAAATAAAGTTTGTGTGTCCCCTCCCACCTCCCATCCCCTGTGCGCTCGCCCACTTGCCAGGAAATACTCACCCAGCTCCAGGTATGTGTCCTCTCAGTGCCGGCAGCAGGTCCTGTGTGAGCGGTCACGTGGTACCGCTCATTACAGTGAGGAATATGCGCATACACAGGCAGCACCCCTGACCCCAACCACTCTCAGTCGATTGAAAGGTCTCGCTTGTGCATACGTATTGAGAGACCTGTCAGTCATCTGTAGTGGAGCTGGGAGAACCTATATGGCACTGGATTGGTCTTGTCTCTCCCTATAGTCACTGGCCAACCTTTCAAACTATGTTTTCAATAATGCTGCCAGGATCTGATTCACATTGCGGATGGTTTGAACTAGGGTTGAGCGACTTTTACTTTTTTAGGATCGAGTCGGGTTTCGCGGAACCCGACTTTCTCAAAAGTCGGGTCGAGTGAAATCGGCCGATTATCGCGAAAAGTCGGGGATCGACCGAAACACGAAACCCAAATCAAGTCAATGGGGAAGCATAGTCGGCAGTGAGTGGAGGCCAGGAAAACACCCACAGTGCCCATTTTAATGGCAAAAACATCCATTGATGCTTGTTACTGAAGCTTGTCAATCTTAATTTAACTTATAATAATAGTTAGGCATTGGAAAGTGGGGGGGTAGGGCTGGTTCAAGTTTTTAGTGGGCCCAGGAAACGTGGACTATGTCACGGCGGTGGAGCAGGGAGAGGTAAGTATTTCAACTTTGCAAGTGCTGTGATCCTGAGCAAGCAGGGGGGGCCCACTCATTCGCATTGGCATTGGCACAGGGCCCCTCAAAGTACGGCGGTGTGTTTGCACGGCGGGGGCGCCTCCCACCGGCAGCGACACTTTTGCTTACTATGAGGGGCCCTGTGCCAGTGTCATCACCAATGATTATGCCCCCCAACCTGATGAAGGAACCTGTACTTTCATCTGCACCTTCCTCTTTGTCCCCGTGTAAGGTGGTATAGTATGCGGGAAGGGGAACCTGACTTTCAGCAGGGTCACATTCTGGCTGTGTAGCGTGCAAGGGGAATGTAGTGGTCTGGGTCAATGTACCAGCATACTCATCTAGCACTGGCTGGGCAATGGGCAGGATGAGGAGGAAACACAGATATAGGCCCAAATAATAAAGTGGGCTAAATGCAGTTCAAAATTGGTAACAGGACTAACCAGGCGGCATTGCTTTGTTCAGTGGAGGACAACTGTAATGAGAGGCTGACACAGTGAGTAGGCCCAGATAAGTAAGTAGGCTAAATGGAGTTCAAAATTGGTAACAGTAGTAAACAGGCGGCACTGCTTTGTTCAGTAGAGGAGAACAGCAAGGAGCGGCAGATACCGTTAGTAGGCCCCAACCAAACTAGTAGGCCAAATGCAGTTTAAAATTTGTAAATATACGCCGAAAGCCTGAAGATTGAAGGTCAGCTTTGTTCAGTGGAGGAGAAAAGCAAGGAGCAACAGAAACCGTTTGTAGGCCCCAACCAAACTAGTAGGCCAAATGCAGTTTAAAATTTGTAAATATAGGCCGAAAGCCTGAAGGTTGAAGGTCAGCCTTGTTCAGTGAATGAGAAAAGCAAGAAGCGGCAGACACAGTGAGTAGGCCCAACCAAACTATTAGACCAAATGCAGTTTCCTATTAAAAATATAGGCCGAAAGCCTGAAGATTGAAGCTCAGGAAAAAAAAACAGGAGAACACCAAGGAGCAGCAGACACCGTTAGTAGGCCCCAACCCATCTAGTAGGCCAAATGCAGTGAAATATCTGATATAGGCCGAAAGCCTGAAGATTGAAGCTCAGCTTTTTTCCTTGGAGGACAACACCAAGGAGCGGCAGACACCGTTAGTGGGGCCCAACCAAATTAGTAGGCCAAATGCAGTTTAATATTAAAAATATAGGCCGAAAGCCTGAAGATCGAAGCTCAGGAAAACAAACCAGGAGAACACCAAGGAGCGGCAGACACCGTTAGTAGGCCCCAACCAAACTAGTAGCCCAAATGCAGTTTCATATTAAAAATATAAGCCGAAAGCCTGAAGATCGAAGCTCAGGAAAACAAACTAGGAGAACACCAAGGAGCGGCAGACACCGTTAGTAGGCCCCAACCAAACTAGTACCCCAAATGCAGTTTCCTATTAAAAATATAGGCCGAAAGCCTGAAGATTGAAGCTCAGGAAAACAAACCAGGAGAAAACCAAGGAGCGGCAGACATCGTTAGTAGGCCCCAACCAAACTAGTAGCCCAAATGCAGTTTCAGATTAAAAATATCAGCTGTATTGAGTGGCGCAGACAGACACAGGTAGTAGGCCTTAAACTAAAAAGTTGGCTCAATGCAGTTTAAAAAAGGTTACAGGGGTACACGGGCAGCATTGGTGTGGTCAGCGGTGGACGATTGCAAGGAGGGACCGCAGACAGACTTAGTAGGCCTAAAATAAAAAGTAGGCTCAATGCAGGTTTAAATAGGTTGCAGGGGTACACATGCAGCATTGGTGTGGTCAGCGGAGGACGATTGCAAGGAGGGACCGCAGACAGACTTACTAGGCCTAAAATAAAAAAAGTAGGCTCGATGCAGGTTTAAATAGGTTACAGGGGTACACAGGCAGCATTGGTGTGGTCAGCAGAGGATGATTCCAAGGAGGGACCGCAGTTAGACTTAGTAGGCCTAAAATAAAAAAGGAGGCTCGATGCAGGTTTAAATAAGTTACAGGGGTACACAGGCAGCATTGGTGTGGTCAACGGAGGACGATTGCAAGGAGGGACCGCAGACAGACTTAGTAGGCCTAAAATAAAAAAGTAGGCTCGATGCAGGTTTAAATAGGTTACAGGGGTACACAGGCAGCATTGGTGTGGTCAGCAGAGGACGATTGCAAGGAGGGACTGCAGACAAACTTAGTAGTCCTAAAATAAAAAAGTAGGCTTGATGCAGGTTTAAATAGGTTACAGGGGTACACAGGCAGCATTGGTGTGGTCAGCGGAGGACGATTGCAAGGAGAGACCGCAGACAGACTTAGTAGGCCTAGAATAAAAAAGTAGGCTCGATGCAGGTTTAAATAGGTTACAGGGGTACACAGGCAGCATTGGTGTGGTCAGCGGAGGACAATTGGAAGGAGTGTCTGACACAGTTAGTAGTCCAAAATAATAAAGTGAGGTTAATGTCTGGCAAAAAAAAATTTTCACAAAAAAAACGGGTGGCATACCTAGGTACAGGGGTGGGCTCCTCTGCTAATTTGCAGACAGTGGTATTTGGCGCAAAGTATTATATGATGTAAATGTAGGACAGGGCCCTTGAATATTTTTACTAGCATCATACATGTCAACAAATTGGTATTGGCAGTGCCATTGAAAGATTTAACCCACAGACTAAACAGTGGTGGAGCAGTGAGAGATAATTTTGCAAGTGGTAGAGCATTGTTTGAGCTGGGGGGGAACACTCTCTCGTGGGTGGCGGTACTGGCCCAGGGCTCCTCATGTTACGACGGTGTGTCTGACGTTGGGTGCGCACCACGACTGCCAGAGACACTTCATTGTACTATGAGGGACCCTGTGCCGGTGCCGTCACCCAAAAGTGGGCACACCCACCTCTACAACCAAACGGCACTCGCATGGGTGCTTGTGACAAGTGGTGACCACGGCCCCGTGGGGGAAGTCAGCCCTTTTAGGGAGGTGTAAAAATGGCGTATGCTGGACATACAGCAGCTGCAAATGGAGAAATTGGAGCAGTCAGTAAGACCAGTCCAAAAGCAAGACCTTTTTACAGGAAAGCTAGGTGTCAGCAGGGAAAGGTGGGGCAAAATAATTAGAAATCCATGATTGGTTCATTTTAAAGAAGGTTAGATCATCAACATTTTGGGCAGCCAGACGGCTCCTTTTTTTGGTCAGTATTGAACCAGCAGCACTGAATACTCTTTCTGATAGAACATTAGCTGCTGGGCAAGCAAGCTCCTGCAATGCATATTCGGACAATTCAGGCGAGGTGTCTATTTTGGATGCCTAGTAATCAAATGGGAATGAATTGTGAGGGAGAACATCGATAAGGGAGGAAAAATAGTTAGTAACCATACTGGACAAATGTTGTCTCCTGTCACTTTGAATTGATGCTGCAGTACCTGTCATGTCTGCGGTCACTGCGAAATCACTCCACAACCTGGTCATAAACCCCTCTGTCCAACGCCACTTCTGATTTGTGCACCTCTAACACCTCTGCCATGTTGCCCCCTGCAGCTTGTGTGAGAACCATCACCGCCGCTGTGTGCTGGGAATGCCTGAATCAAACGGTCAACAAGAGTCGCTTGTTTGGTTGCCAATATTTGCTCAAGGTTCTCATGTGGCATGATATTTTGCAGTTTCCCCTTATAGCGTGGATCCAGGAGGCAGGCCAACCAGTAATCGTCATCGGTCATCTTTTTGATAATGCGGGGATCCCTTTTTAGGATACGCAAGGCATAATCCGCCATGTGGGCCAATGTTCCAGGTGTCAATTCACTGCTTTTGCTGGGTTGAGGAGCACTTTCTGGCAAATCAACATCACTTGTCTCCCTCAAAAACCCTGTACCTGACCTTGCAACGCTACCAGTTTCTATTGCCCCCTGAGAAGCTTCCTCCTCCAAAAAATATTCATCCCCATCATCTTCCTCGTCTTCCTCCTCTTCGTCCGCCACCTCGTCCAGGAGACTTCCCTGAGCAGACAATGGCTGACTGTCATCAAGGCTTCCCTCGTCCTCGGCTGCAGACGCCTGCTCCTTTATGTGCATCAAACTTTGCATCAACAGACGCATTAGGAGGATGCTCATGCTTATGATGGCGTCGTCTGCACTAACCAGGCGTGTGTATTCCTCAAAACACTGAAGGACTTGACACAGGTCTTGTAGCTTCGACCACTGCACACCTGACAACTCCATATCTGCCATCCAACTTTTCAGGAAGCACTGCACCACCAGGTTCAAGGTGTGAGCCAGGCAAGGAATGTGTTTCAGTTGTGAAAGGGCTATGGCAGCCATAAAATTCCTTCCGTTATTACTCACTACCTTGCCTGCCTCAAGATGTACACTGCCCAGCCAGGACTGAGTTTCTTGCTGCAAGAACTCGGACAGAACTTCCGCGGTGTGTCTGTTGTCGCCGAAACACTTCATTTCCAACACAGCCTGCTGACGCTTGCCACTAGCTGTTCCATAATGGGACACCTCGTGTGCAACACTGGCAGTTGCAGATGGTGTGGTCATGCGACTGCGGTCTGTGGACGAGCTCTCGCTTCTGCTGGAGGACGAGGAGGAGGAGAAGGGGTGGCGAATGCCTACAGCCAACTGTTTCCTAGACCGTGGGACAGGCAGAACTCTCCCAATATGGCTGTCCCCTGTGGACCCTGCATCCACCACATTAACTCAGTGTGCCATGATGGACACGTAATGTCCCTGGCCATGCCTACTGGTCCATGCATCTGTTGTGAGGGGCACCTTTCAATTGACAGATTGCCGGAGTGCATGGACAATGCGGTCTTTTACATGCTGGTGGAGGGCTGGTATGGCTTTTCTCGCAAAGAAGTGTCGACTGGGTAGGTCGTAGCGTGGTACTGCGTAGTCCATCAGGGCTTTGAAAACTTTGCTTTCAACTAACCGGTAGGGCATCATCTCTAACGAAATTAGTCTACTAATGTGGGTGTTCAAACCCTGTGTACGTGGATGAGAGGATGAGTACTTCCTTTTCCTAATGAGAGTCTCTTCTAGGGTGAGCTGGACTGGAGAGCTGCATATGGTGGAACTAGCGGGGGTGGTGGTGGACATGGCAGACTGAGAGAGGGTTGGTGATGGTATTCTTGCTGTTGGCCTACATAACAAAGTAACATAGTAACATAGTAACATAGTTAGTAAGGCCGAAAAAAGACATTTGTCCATCCAGTTCAGCCTATATTCCATCATAATAAATCCCCAGATCTACGTCCTTCAACAGAACCTAATTGTATGATACAATATTGTTCTGCTTCAGGAAGACATCCAGGCCTCTCTTGAACCCCTCGACTGAGTTCGCTATCACCACCTCCTCAGGCAAGCAATTCCAGATTCTCACTGCCCTAACAGTAAAGAATCCTCTTCTATGTTGGTGGAAAAACCTTCTCTCCTCCAGACGCAAAGAATGCCCCCTTGTGCCCGTCACCTTCCTTGGTATAAACAGATCCTCAGCGAGATATTTGTATTGTCCCCTTATATACTTATACATGGTTATTAGATCGCCCCTCAGTCGTCTTTTTTCTAGACTAAATAATCCTAATTTCGCTAATCTATCTGGGTATTGTAGTTCTCCCATCCCCTTTATTAATTTTGTTGCCCTCCTTTGTACTCTCTCTAGTTCCATTATATCCTTCCTGAGCACCGGTGCCCAAAACTGGACACAGTACTCCATGTGCGGTCTAACTAGGGATTTGTACAGAGGCAGTATAATGCTCTCATCATGTGTATCCAGACCTCTTTTAATGCACCCCATGATCCTGTTTGCCTTGGCAGCTGCTGCCTGGCACTGGCTGCTCCAGGTAAGTTTATCATTAACTAGGATCCCCAAGTCCTTCTCCCTGTCAGATTTACCCAGTGGTTTCCCATTCAGTGTGTAATGGTGATATTGATTCCTTCTTCCCATGTGTATAACCTTACATTTATCATTGTTAAACCTCATCTGCCACCTTTCAGCCCAAGTTTCCAACTTATCCAGATCCATCTGTAGCAGAATACTATCTTCTCTTGTATTAACTGCTTTACATAGTTTTGTATCATCTGCAAATATCGATATTTTACTGTGTAAACCTTCTACCAGATCATTAATGAATATGTTGAAGAGAACAGGTCCCAATACTGACCCCTGCGGTACCCCACTGGTCACAGCGACCCAGTTAGAGACTATACCATTTATAACCACCCTCTGCTTTCTATCACTAAGCCAGTTACTAACCCATTTACACACATATTCCCCCAGACCAAGCATTCTCATTTTGTGTACCAACCTCTTGTGCGGCACGGTATCAAACGCTTTGGAAAAATCGAGATATACCACGTCCAATGACTCACCGTGGTCCAGCCTATAGCTTACCTCTTCATAAAAACTGATTAGATTGGTTTGACAGGAGCGATTTCTCATAAACCCAAGCTGATATGGAGTTAAACAGTTATTCTCATTGAGATAATCCAGAATAACATCCCTCAGAAACCCTTCAAATATTTTACCAACAATAGAGGTTAGACTTACTGGCCTATAATTTCCAGGTTCACTTTTAGAGCCCTTTTTGAATATTGGCACCACATTTGCTATGCGCCAATCCTGCGGAACAGACCCTGTCGCTATAGAGTCCCTAAAAATAAGAAACACATACAGTGTTTCCTATCAAGAACCTGGTGATTCTCTAAATGCTTTGGCCTTGCGACGATACCTCCACATTTGCTGCAGGTGGTGTCGTAAATGGTGGGCTTACAGTGAGGGAAGGAATGTAGCGTTGCTGACTAGCTTCATTGTGAGCAGGTGCAACAACGTTACGGGACGTGTGGTAGTTAGTCCAGGCTTGCAAGTGCATGGTGGTTAAATGTCTACGCATGCAACTTGTATTTAAATTTTTGACATTCTGACCTCTGTTAAAGGTCCTTGAGCATTTCTTACAGATGACTTTGCACTGATCATTCGGATCTTGGTTAAAAAATTGCCAGACTGCACTCTTCCTACTATCGAATACCTTTTCAGGCATTGCACACTGAGCTACTTTAACCAGAGGGCCATGCTGTCCTACAACTGTTTTTGGTAGTGACACGTTTTTGGCCAGATATGGGCTTGCCAGATGAAAGCTGTTGCGATATTGATGCCTGCTGCGGATCCTCCTCCTTTGCTTCAGAGCTACTGCCGGCGGCACCCTGTTCCCCCAATGGCTGCCAATCGGGGTCAACAACTGGGTCATCTATCACCTCCTCTTCTGTGTCCTGTGCACCTTCCTCTGTGTCACCGTGTAAGCCGGTGCCATAGCATTCGGGACGGGGCACTGTTGTGAATTCTGTGGTCAAGCTCCCACCTGTGGTCATGAGTGGTACTTCGGCTGGTTCTGTCTATGAGCTTCCGCTGGTGGATGTGAGTGGGGCTGCGGCTTCTGAGTTTCCTTCCTCAGGTGACGAGGTTAAGTCGTTAGGTGCTGCTCTATTTAACTCCACCTAGTTCCACCGAAGTACCACTCATGACCACAGGAGGGAGATTGACCACAGAATTCACAACAGTCGACCTTTAGGATGTCATGGTGGGATTTCCTATGCCTGCTGGTCTGAATGAGTCTATGTCTTTGGCCATTCAGATCGATCGACGCTTACATGAGCGTAAAACTGTGCACCATTTGGCGGTATTATCTGAGCATAAACCTGAGCCTATGCAATGCAATAGGACTTTGACCAGAGCTGAACGGCAAGAACACAGACGACGGAATGGGCTGTGTTTTTACTGTGGTGATTCCACTCATGCTATCTCCGATTGTCCTAAGCGCACTAAGCGGTTCGCTAGCTCTGCCACCATTGGTACGGTACAGTCGAAATTTCTTTTGTCCGTTACTTTGATCTGCTCTTTATCATCCTATTCTGTCATGGCATTTGTGGATTCAGGCGCTGCCCTGAATTTGATGGACTTGGAGTATGCTAGGCGCTGTGGGTTTTTCTTGGAGCCCTTGCAGTATCCTATTCCATTGAGAGGAATTGATGCTATGCCTTTGGCCAAGAATAAGCCTCAGTACTGGACCCAGCTGACCATGTGCATGGCTCCTGCGCATCAGGAGGATATTCGCTTTTTGGTGTTGCATAATTTGCATGATGTGGTCGTGTTGGGGTTGCCATGGCTACAAGTCCATAACCCAGTATTGGATTGGAAATCAATGTCTGTGTCCAGCTGGGGTTGTCAGGGGGTACATGGTGATGTTCCATTTCTGTCTATTTCATCATCCACCCCTTCTGAGGTCCAAGAGTTCTTGTCGGATTACCGGGATGTATTTGATGAGCCCAAGTTCAGTACCCCTTGCCGCTGCTGTCTGATTTGTTTGCTCGGATTAAGGGGGCTAGTTGGTTCACCAAGATAGATCTTCGTGGTGCGTATAATCTTGTGCGCATTAAACAGGGCGATGAATGGAAAACAGCATTTAATACGCCCGAGGGCCATTTTGAGAACCTGGTTATGCCATTCGGGCTTTCTAATGCTCCATCAGTGTTTCAGTCCTTCATGCATGACATCTTCCGAGAGTACCTGGATAAATTCCTGATTGTATACTTGGATGATATTTTGGTCTTCTCGGATGATTGGGAGTCTCACGTGAGGCAGGTCAGAATGGTGTTCCAGGTCCTGCGTGCGAATTCTTTGTTTGTGAAGGGGTCAAAGTGTCTCTTTGGTGTTCAGAAGGTTTCATTTTTGGGTTTCATTTTTTCCCCTTCTACTATCGAGATGGACCCTGTTAAAGTTCAGGCCATTTATGATTGGACTCAGCCGACATCTCTGAAGAGTCTGTAAAAGTTCCTGGGCTTTGCTAATTTTTATCGTCGCTTCATCAATAATTTTTCTAGTATTGCTAAACCGTTGACTGATTTAACCAAGAAGGGTGCTGATGTGGTCAATTGGTCTTCTGCTGCTGTGGAAGCTTTTCAAGAGTTGAAGCGTCGTTTTTCTTCTGCCCCTGTGTTGTGTCAACCAGATGTTTTGCTCCCGTTCCAGGTCGAGGTTGATGCTTCTGAGATTGGAGCAGGGGCTGTTTTGTCGCAAAGAAGTTCTGATGGCTCGGTGATGAAACCATGCGCCTTCTTTTCCAGGAAGTTTTCGCCTGCTGAGCGTAATAATGATGTTGGCAATCGAGAGTTGCTGGCCATGAAGTGGGCATTCGAGGAGTGGCGTCATTGGCTTGAAGGAGCTAAGCATCGCGTGGTGGTCTTGACTGATCATAAGAACTTGACTTATCTCGAGTCTGCCAAACGGTTGAATCCTAGACAGGCTCGTTGGTCGCTGTTTTTCTCCCGTTTTGACTTTGTGGTTTCGTACCTTCCGGGCTCTAAAAATGTGAAGGCGGATGCCCTGTCTAGGAGTTTTGTGCCCGACTCTCCGGGTTTGTCTGAGCCGGCGGGTGTTCTCAAGGAGGGGGTAATTTTGTCTGCCATCTCCCCTGATTTGCGGCGGGTGCTGCAAAAATTTCAGGCTAATAGACCTGACCGTTGCCCAGCGGAGAAACTGTTTGTCCCTGATAAATGGACGAGTAGAGTTATCTCTGAGGTTCATGGTTCGGTGTTGGCTCGTCATCCTGGAATCTTTGGTACCAGAGATTTGGTGGCTAGATCCTTTTGGTGGCCGTCTCTGTCGCGGGATGTGCGTTCATTTGTGCAGTCCTGTGGGATTTGTGCTCGGGCTAAGCCCCGCTGTTCTCGTGCCAGTGGGTTGCTTTTGCCCTTGCCAGTCCCGAAGAGGCCCATGACACATATCTCTATGGATTTTATTTCGGATCTCCCCGTCTCTCAAAAAATGTTGGTCATTTGGGTTGTTTGTGATCGCTTCTCGAAGATGGTCCATTTGGTACCCTTGTCTAAATTGCCTTCCTCCTCTGATTTGGTACCATTGTTCTTCCAGCATGTGGTTCGTTTACATGGCATTCCGGAGAACATCGTTTCTGACAGAGGTTCCCAGTTTGTTTCGAGGTTTTGGCGAGCCTTTTGTGCTAGGATGGGCTTTGATTTGTCTTTTTCCTCGGCTTTCCATCCTTAGACAAATGGCCAGACTGAACGAACCAATCAGACCTTGGAAACATATCTGAGATGTTTTGTTTCTGCCGATCAGGATGATTGGGTGTCTTTTTTGCCTTTGGCTGAGTTCGCCCTTAATAATCGGGCCAGCTCGGCTACTTTGGTTTCGCCGTTTTTCTGCAATTCTGGTTTCCATCCTCGTTTCTCTTCAGGGCAGGTTGAGTCTTCTGACTGTCCTGGTGTGGATACTGTGGTGGATAGGTTGCAGCAGATTTGGACTCATGTGGTGGACAATTTGACATTGTCTCAGGAGAAGGCTCAACGTTTCGCTAACCGCAGGCGCTGTGTGGGTCCCCAACTTCGTGTTGGGGATTTGGTTTGGTTGTCATCTCGTTATATTCCTATGAAAGTTTCCTCTCCTAAGTTTAAGCCTCGTTTCATTGGTCCGTATAGGATTTCTGAGGTTCTTAATCCTGTGTCTTTTCGTTTGACCCTTCCAGCTTCTTTTTCCATCCATAACGTATTCCATAGGTCATTGTTGCACCTGTGGTTCCATCCGTTGATCCTCCTGCCCCGATTTTGGTTGAGGGGGAGTTGGAGTATATAGTGGAGAAGATTTTGGATTCTAGTATTTCGAGACGGAAACTTCAGTACCTGGTTAAGTGGAAGGGTTATGGTCAGGAAGATAATTCCTGGGTCTTTGCCTCTGATGTTCATGCTGCCGATCTGGTTCGTGCCTTTCATTTGGCCCATCCTGGTCGGCCTGGGGGCTCTGGTGAGGGTTCGGTGACCCCTCCTCAGGGGGGGGTACTGTTGTGAATTCTGTGGTCAAGCTCCCTCCTGTGGTCATGAGTTGTACTTCGGCTGGTTCTGTCTATGAGCTTCCGCTGGTGGATGTGAGTGGGGCTGCGGCTTCTGAGTTTCCTTCATCAGGTGGCGAGGTTAAGTTGTTAGGTGCTGCTCTATTTAACTCCACCTAGTTCTTTGTTCCTGGCCTCCAGTCAATGTTCCAGTATTGGTCTGGCTCTCTCCTGGATCGTTCTTGTGGCCTGTCTGCCCTGCATAAGCTAAGTTCTGCTTGTGTTACTTTTGTTGCTATATTTTCTGTCCAGCTTGCTATATTGGTTTTTTGCTTGCTGGAAGCTCTGACACGCAGAGGGAGCACCTCCGTACCGTTAGTCGGTGCGGAGGGTCTTTTTGCCCCTCTGCGTGGTTGTTTGTAGGTTTTTGTGTTGACCGCAAAGCTATCTTTCCTATCCTCGGTCTATTCAGTAAGTCGGGCCTCACTTTGCTAAATCTATTTCATCTCTGTGTTTGTATTTTCATCTTAACTCACAGTCATTATATGTGGGGGGCTGCCTTTTCCTTTGGGGAATTTCTCTGAGGCAAGGTAGGCTTATTTTTCTATCTTCAGGGCAAGTTAGTTTCTCAGGCTGTGCCGAGTTGCATAGGGAGCGTTAGGCGCAATCCACGGCTACCTCTAGTGTGTTATGATAGGATTAGGGATTGCGGTCAGCAGAATTCGCACGTCTCAGAGCTCGTCCTATGTTAGTAACTATCAGGTCACTTTGTGTGCTCTTAACCACTAGGTCCATTGTGGTTCTGAATCACCTGTTCATAACAGGGCACCATAGTCTCATCAGGGTCAGATTCTGGATCAGTACACTGCGAGGGCAATGTTGTGATCTGAGTCAATGGAATAGCATTCATCTTGTAATGGGCATGGCCTGTTAACAATTTCCCTTTCTAACCCAGGCACGGTATGTGTAAAGAGTTCCATGAAGTAACCCGTTGTGTCGCCTGAAGCATCCTTCTCTGTTGTTCTGGGTGAGGGACACAAGGAAGCGACTTGTTCCTGACTGAGAGCATCCACTGACGACGCGCTGCTTTTAAAGGGACTCTGTCACCTGAATTTGAAGGGAACAATTTTCAGCCATAGAGGCGGGGTTTTCGGGTGTTTGATTCACCCTTTCCTTACCCGCTGGCTGCATGCTGGCTGCAATATTGGATTGAAGTTCATTCTCTGTCCTCTATAGTACACGCCTGCGCAAGGCAAGATTGCTACAGCAACCTCTCCCTATGCTCAGATCGGCAGAAGTAAGATGGCGGTCGACGTGCACGCCCCGTTTTAGCCCCTGTGACGCCGCAGAAAGCAATCCAATCACTGCCATGCCCTTCTCTAAGATGGTGGGGACTGAGACCTATATCATCACGCTGCCCACACTCTGCGTCCACCTTCATTGGCTGAGAAATGGCGCTGAACGCGTCATATGAAATGCGACTTTGGCACAAAGATCGCGTACTGCATGGCCGATCCCACACTGTGATCGGGTCGGGTTTTATGAAACCCGACTTTGCCGAAAGTCGGCGACTTATGAAATTGGCCGATCCGTTTCGCTCAACCCTAGTTTGAACATCATAAATCTAATGATAGGTTACCTTTAACAAAAAATATATACATAGTATTTTAATTCAGCCCCTCACTTCTTTTTCTAGAATGTAAATAAAACCTAAAAAATAAAAAATATTATGTATTTCATATTGCTGTGTACATAATTTTCAGAGCTAATAAAATGTTAAAATATTTATCCCATACAGTGAATGCCAAAACAAAAAAAATCAAATCAACTTGGCAGAATTGCTATTTCTGAATAACTGAATTTCCCAATAGAATGGATTAAAAAGAGATTAAAAGATTGTATGGACTCCAAAATGGTACCAATAAAAAGTACGGCACCAAACAATATGAAAGAAGGTCAAGCTCTTGGAAGGCAAAGAAGAAAAATCAAAAGTTAATAGGGGCTCAAAGTGGCACATAAACCTCGAGCCAGTCATTATTGTATTTGTTTTTTTAATCGGATATACTGCACTTTTGAAAGGGGATGATTAAAAGTTATTCTCTCATGCATAATGTTTATCCAGACATTGAAACTGATGTAACAGATGTAAACATTCTTTTTCATTTATATAAGCAAAATCCATTATAGCAAAACCTTTAACTCCTTCACTACATCTACCGTATATATACGGCACATGTCCTAAGAAGGCGTATGGAGTGGACTCAAGCAGCAAACGGCCCCATACCTTGCAGGCAATGGCTGAGTATTACAGCAAGGACCTGCCGTTAACAATCGTGGATGGTGCGGAGCTCAGTTCCCAATTGTTAACTAGAGTTGATCGAATTTTTTGGATTCGGTCGCCGAACCTGAATTTGCTATACTGTTACCCTATTCATGCCAAATTTATATTTGATGATTGGTTCCGAACATATTCGGTAATTTCTACTCCCATTGACTCTAATTACGTTCTGCTGCGTTCGTCGAATATTGCAAAAACAATATTCACCGCCTGGACAAATTCGCTCAACTCTATTGTTAACCTGTTAAATACCACTGTTAATCTTTGTCAGCAGCATTTAACATGCCCCTGACGTGATCGAGGGATGTCAATGGGTTGTCATGACAGCTGGGGATTGGTTGATGACTCCCGTGCTTCTTATCATGGAGCTTCAAAGCAGACTGTGATTTCTACTATTTGCTTCACTGTATATAGCACAAGCTATTGGACGATCGCATCTACAAGCACTCTATGGGGCCTAAAAAGATCAATAAAATAAAAAAAAAACTACGATTTCAAATCATATTTTTTTGGTTGCCGCAGTGTTAGGGCTAGTGGAAGGCACCAAATAATTAGAAAGATAGAGTAAGGTGAGTTCGCAGCTTGGGGTCCACCGTGCAGAGATGGAACCTGCTGCTAAGTAATGACGGACTATATGGCGGTACAATATGGATTCACACACGGGTTAACTTCACCCAGTATGATGAAAGCGAACCCTGTTGCGTCACAGGGCCGCGGTACCGCACAAAGAGCACAAGCAAGGAGTCACAGAACTCTACCCCTAGACTCGGGATTAGAGTACAACTAGACCTCTTGCGCTCGACACCGCAACTGGGGTATCAGCGTAACTGAAATAATAATTTAGATGCACGGGAGTGCATGCGGTGCTGCTCTTGCGGACACCACTAACCACCCAACCTTGGGTCAGGAAAGCAGTGTGATAGCGTACAGCTCCGCACTGGCGATCACAGCAAATAGACGCTGTTTTGTGTATTCAAGTGTTGATAAAGTCGGGCGCTAGATAGCAATCATCCACCTTTAGCCAGCAGTCAAACACAAGGTAGGGGATAATTAAAGGGCGAATTTCTCTCATCAACACACACACCTTCACAAGTGTATACTAGCGCATGGCCGAGCGGCCATGCGAACCTTTTATAGTGGCAGTGCTACAAGACCTTCCAGATGGACCAATAGGAGCCGCAACAGGACCTGAGAATGTGACCCCCGACCTCAAATGGGAGCTCGTCTCGTGTGCATGCTCAGTAAGGGAAAAGCAGGACTTCCCAGAAAGACCTGCTCGCTGCTGAACATTGCTGGCTACAAGGACAGAGCATGGAAGGGCAGTAGTAGCCAGTCGTCTAGTATCATCCTGAGCTAGATGCTGGGACTGACGTCTCCGCTGAGCAGACTACACTGTGGCTGGAGAAGAATGGGAGACCGCTTAGGAATTTCTGATGCGGATTCTGTCTCTCCTGGCAGAAAACGCACCTGTGGATTTGTCGTGTGTTTTTGCTGCATTTTTTACCCCTGTAGTTTTCTATAATGGAATGGGTACAAAAACGCTGCAGATTCACAAAAAAGAAGTGACATGCTACTTCTTTTAAACCGCAGCGTTTCCGCAGCGGAATTTCCGTAAAGCGTGCACAGCATTTTTTTTCTCATTGATTTACATTGTACTGTAAATCAATTGCAGATCTGCAGCGTTTCTGCACGGCAAAAAACGCTGCGGATCCGCAGAGAATCTGCAACGTGTGCACATACCCTAAGAAGTGATGAAAAAGTCCCGTCTATGACAAAATAGTACTAATAAAAACATCAACCTGCAAAAAAATATGCTCCATTAGACAAAAAAGTAAAAATGTCAAGGGTCTCGGAAAATGGCAACACAACTCCAACATTTTTTTTGTAAACTTCTAATTTTTTTCTCACCACTAAAATAATTAAAAAAACTGGACATGTTTTTTATTTCCATAATCGTATTGATGAGGAGAATCAATTCCCAAAAAACAATGTCAGAATTGTGTTTTTTTTCCACAATTTCACAGCACTTGGAATTTTTTTTCCTGTTTTTGAGTACACTATGTGGTAATATAAATGGTGTAATTCAAATGTACAACTTGTCCTGCAAAAAGCAGACCCTCATATGTCTATGTGGACAGAAAAATAAAAGCGTTATGGTTCTGGGAAGAAGGGAAGGAAAAAACAGAAATGCAAAAATGGAAAATTGTCTGCTGAGTGAAGGGGTTAAGTATTTATCAATGACTAAGACATTTGTTGCTTATTCTCAGGTGAATGCTATAATATAGACCCAGTGGTACTAACTAGGTCGAGTTTTAGTCTCCAAGTATGCCTGTTTTTTTTCAGGATCTATCCCACCTTATTGATGTAATGATTAGATAGATGTCTGAGCTTTTAGCTAAGAGGTGTCTATGCTCAGTAAAGTACATTAGCTACTTTGGCTTTTCTTCCGAACAGCGCCACTACAATTATAGATTACACTAAATTGTAAAACCAGAATATAAATATCAGAAAAATTCCATACCAGTTACTTACCAATAAGATATTCCAACCAAAATTGATCTTTCTCTGGATCATATGGGCGATTAAAGTCGATTCTAATACTGAAGGTTTGTCCGCGCCGTATGATCAGTTTGTTGTTGAAGTATCTATCTGTGTGATGTTCTCTCTTATTTTTTTCATATTGCTGCTTGAACAGCTCTACGTTCTCAACTTCCAGATAATCTATAGAAGTAAAGAGAATAATATATATTACTGATATCTGAATATTTCATAATTTATGGATATTAGATGACCAACTTCAGATAAGGAATAACAAGTGTTATTGACGAAGTGAGTTGTTTGTGCGGTATGGGAAAGAGCAGTACTTTCATTACAAGTAGAATGTGCAAATCTGACAAATCCGAATGTTACCACTAAACTGTGGAGACACTAAATTGTGGAACTGCATTGATTCAGGATAAGTGCATGGTCAAATATTTGTTACATGTGAGGAGTGGTATACATAATAAAAATAAGTACAATACTCTTGAACAATACAAGTCACAACTGGTACAGGAGGAGAGAGGACCCTGCCAGCGAGGGCTCACAATCTACAAGGGATGGGTGAGGATACAGTAGGTGAGGATGGAGCTGGTCGTGCAGTGGGTTGGTCGATCGGTGGTTACTGCAGGTTGTAGGCTTGTCGGAAGAGGTGGGTCTTCAGGTTGTTTTTGAAGGTTTCGATGGTAGGTGAGAGTCTGATATGTTGTGGTAGAGAGTTCCAGAGTAGGGGTGATGCGCGAGGGAAATCTTGTATGCGATTGTGGGAAGAGGAGATAAGAGGGGAGTATAGAAGGAGATCTTGTGAGGATCAGAGGTTGCGTGCAGGAAAGTACCGGGAGATGAGGTCACAGATGTATGGAGGAGACAGGTTGTGGATGGCTTTGTATGTCATGGTTAGGGTTTTGTACTGGAGTCTCTGGGTAATGGGGAGCCAGTGAAGGGATTGATAGAGAGGAGAGGCCGGGGAATAGCGGGGGGACAGATGGATTAGTCGGGCAGCTGAGTTTAGAATAGATTGGAGGAGTGCTAGAGTGTTAGAAGGAAGGCCACAGAGCAGGAGGTTAAAGTAGTCGAGGCAGGAGATGATAAGAGCATGGACTAGGGTTTTTGCAGATTCTTGTTTTAGGAATGAATGGATCCGTGAAATATTTTTGAGTTGAAGGCGGCAGGAAGTGGAAAGGGCTTGGATATGTGGTTTGAAGGAGAGATCCGTGTCAAGGATTACCCCGAGAAAGCGAGCTTGTGGGACTGGGGAGAGTGGGCAGCCATTTACTGTAATGGATAGGTTCATTGGGTGGTCGCATGAAATGGGGAAAGATGATGAATTCTGTTTTGTCCAAGTTAAGTTTTAGAAATCTAGCGGAGAAGGAGGATGAAATAGCGGATAGACATTGAAGGATTCTGGTTAGTAGGGTGGTGATATCTGGTCCAGAGATGTAGATCTGTGTGTCGTCAGCATAGAGATGATACTGAAAACTGTGAGATTCTATGAGCTGTCCCAGGCCAAAAGTATAAATGGAGAGGAGCAAGGGTCCTAGAACTGAACCTTGTGGGATTCTGACAGATAGGGGGCGAGGTGAAGAGGTGGTGTGTGAGTGGGAGACGCTGAATGTCCGGTCAGTTAGGTATGATGAGATCCAAGATAGGGCCAAGTCTGTGATGCCAAGGGATGAGAGGGTCCGCAGCAACAGGGAATGGTCCACTGTGTCAAAGGCAGAGGACAGGTCCAGGAGGAGGAGGATAGAGTAGTGTCGCTTGCTCTTGGCGGTTAATAGGTCATTGGTGACCTTAGTTGGGGCAGTTTCAGTGGAGTGGTGTGACCGGAAGCCTGATTGTAAGCGGTCAAAGAGGGAGCAGGAAGATAGATGGGAGGACAGTTCAAGATGGACGTGTTGTTCCAGTAGTTTAGAGGCATAGGGGAGAAATGATTTAGGGCGATAGCTAGATACAGAGGATGGGTCGAGAGAGGGCTTTTTGAGCATAGGTGTTTGACACATGTTTAAAGCTGGAGGGGAAAACACCAGTTGTGAGTTAAAGGTTGAAGAGATTGGTTAGGGTTGGGATGAAGTGGGAAGGGATCGGGTCAAGTGCACAGGTGGTGAGATGCGATGTTGCGAGTAGAGTGGAGAGTCAATCTTCTATAATGGTGGAGAAGTTGGTTTTGGAGGTGGAGGGCTGGGCAGTTGGGAGGAAGGGCTCTGGGGGTTGTTGACTAAAATTGCCTCTGATGTTCTCAATCTTCTGCTTGAAAAATGAGGCAAAGTCTTCAGCTGAGATGAGTGGGGAGGGAGGAGGTGCTGGGGACAGAGGAGAGAATTGAAGGTGTTGAATAACTGTTCAGGGTTGAGAGGCAGTATATGAGAGATGAGAAGTAGGTTTGTTTTGCTGTGGCGAGTATGGTCTTGAAAGTAGTGAGGGATTGTTTGAATGAGATGAAGTGCTCGTTGGAGTGGGATCTTTTCCATCTCCGCTCAGCAGCCCTAGAAGCTCACCTCAGTTCTTTGGTCAAGCTGGTGTGACAGTGCTGTCTGTTGATTTTGTGAGTTTTTGTATGTGTGAGAGGGGCAAGAGATTCCAAAGCTATAGCTATTGTGGTGTTATATAGAGTGGCAGCGTCATCCGCATTGTGCAGAGAACTTATGTCTGTGAGAGGGAGGAGGGATTCAGAGAGTGAGTGTAGATCAAGGTGTTTAAGATTTCTGCGAGGGTGTGCAAGTTTGTGGGGTGGAGATTGTAGACAAGGAGTGGAGAGGGACGAGAATGTGAATACCATTGAGTGAGGCCTAAGGAGGAAGTGAGAGATAGAAGCTTAGCGGCAGCTGAGAGGGAAGTGTCAATGGGGATGTTGAAGTCGCCCATGATGATAGTGGGGATGTCTGCAGAAAGGAAATGAAGTAGCCAGGTGGTGAAGTGGTCAACAAAGGTGGTGGCTGGCCCTGGGGGGTGGTAAATGACAGCCAGTTGGAGGTTTGAGGGGAAGAAGATGCGACAGAGTGCACCTCAAAGGAAGGGAGGGTAACAGAGGGTGGCACTGGGATGTGGGTGAAGGAGCAGTTATCTGACAGGAGAATGCCAACTCCTCCGCCATGCTTGCTGCTGGGGTGGGGTGTGTGAGAAAGGTGGATGCCACCATACGAAAGTGCAGCAGGAAAGGCTGTCAGAAGGGGTGAGCCAGGTTTCGGTGATGGTGAGGAAGGAAAGTTTGTTAGCAATAAAAAGATCATGGATGTAGGAAAGCTTGTTGCAGACAGAGCGAGCGTTCTATAGAGCTCCTGTTAGTGGGACTGGGGAAGTGGGGGCCGGACAAATGGGTATAAGGTTAGAGAGGTTGCAGAAATTTGTGATATAGCGTGGATGGGAGGTAGAACTGACTGTGGGGATGTTGCGAGGAGGACCAGGATTTGGAGAGATATCAACAGCAGTGAGAAGGAGCAGAGAAAGTGTTAGCAGGTGGGAGCAGAAGAGGGCATGAGGTGGCTGTCTGTGCTTTGAGACAGATTATTGTATGATGAGGAACAGTTCTGAAGATGAGGTGAGATGGATGGGGAGGATTGAAGAAGAGATGAACAGTTTCTTACTAGATGTAGGGATTAGGGGAGTTAGCAGAAAGTGAAGGATTATAGGGGTGAAAGAGAAAATAAACAAACTTCTAGGACACACTTATAGGAATTACACTGCAGACTAAAGTCATTGCAGACTTGTGCTATGCAATATATGTACTACTGAGTGCATTCAGGTGTGAAGCAGAGAGGAGTGGTCTCTGTTCATCTTGGTCAGAGAATTAAGAGTGGACCAGATGCATATAATCAAGCCATAGTAAACAGCGTCATAAATAACACAGGTGGGGGTTAAAGCTGGGGTTAGTTGAAAGACATTCCAAGTGGAAGCTAGGAGCAGAGGTACAGTAAGTCTGTGTGGAAAGTATAAGCACTTCATAGAAAGACAAGACAGGAGAGCAGGCTGCACAGCTGGGTGCATGAACATACCAAGTGGAAGCTAGGAGCAGAGGTAAGTCTGTGTGAAAAGTTGGATGATGTACTATACATAGTGGATGCTTTCCTGAAACGGAAAGTACTTGCAAGCAGCATAATACAAAGAATAGCAGGTTTACCCAGAATCCTTTGCAGTAGGCGGAGCTATGCAAATCATCTCTTTCCACCCCTGTCTAATCCACAGCGCTTGGAACCGCCAAGCGTGCAATGCTGCGGATTAGTTTCTAAATGTACACAGCCAACCAATTCCTACCTGTGGACACGTGTTTCGGGCCCTCATCAGCACAGGGCTGGAATTGGTTGGCTGTATGGAGTGGGGCTCGGTGAGCAAGCGATACATATATGCTAGCCACCTTAGGGAGAGACCCAAGTTGGGCTAAATGTAGCGGGACGAAAGAGACCGAAAAGCCCTCTACTTAAAGGAAATACATAGTGGATGCTTTCCTGAAACGGAAAGTATCCACTATGTATTTCCTTTAAGTAGAGGGCTTTTCGGTCTCTTTCGTCCCGCTACATTTAGCCCAACTTGGGTCTCTCCCTAAGGTGGCTAGCATATATGTATGATGTACTATATGTACTTTATAGACAGACAAGGCAGGAGAGCAGGCTGGTGAGCTGGGTGCATGAACATACTAAGTGGAAGCTAGGAGCAGAGCAGAGGCGTAGCTAAGGGTTCAGGCTAGGGAGGGAGAAACATCTGAGTGGGCCCCCTAACCTGAGTAACGTTTGTTTACATAATTATGGTGGTTTTAAACACTCTTGTGGGCATCTCAGTTACATGTGTGCCGCACGTATTACACACACGGACATGGATATGTCTGGTACCCTTTTTTCTGGTATTGGAAATAAATGGACGTGTGAAAGAGGCATTATTGAGGCTGCACAGTTAGAACATGGCCAGGTGTATGCAAATCGCATACTTGTCGATATGGGTAATGGCGAATCCTTAGTATATGAGATGTGAAGGGTCACAATTTTGCAGCCACATAGGAGTACCTGCAAACTTGCAGCATGAGATCAGACAATCCCTTTAAATAAAGTGCAGCTAGAGCCATGGTTATTGTATGAGGGCTTGTTATACCAAGGCTATGTTTACATGGTCATGAAACCTTCCGGATTTGCTGTGTACAGCCGCAGCATTCAATCCACAGCATCCAGATGTTACAGCATAGTGGATGGGATTTTATGAAATCCCGTCTCCACTATGCGTACAAACACGCAGGTGGCAGACCTGCATAGCCGTACATGCGGCACATTTTTATAGACCGCAGCATGTCTGTTTATCTTGTGGAGATGCTCCGTCTCCAGAAGATGAATAACCCAGTTTATGAATACGATGCTGTGATTCCGCCTGTGTTCATTGAACACAGGCGGAATCACCTCTCGTACAACAGGGGGCAGCGCTTTTGGTGGAGCGGGGTATTTGCTGCATCCAAAGCGCAGGGAATCCTGAACATGGAGACATAGCTTAACAGCTGTAAATAAAAGAAGCCCCCTACCTCCACCCAGACAACTTTTAGATAATAATACTCCAAGAAAAGAAATACAGCAGGCAGGCCCCAACAGCGCCACCCACCCCCACTACCCTAAATCAACTCCCCCTCTCCCCCTAACACCCCATTCCCACAGTAGCATTACTAACATCATGTTCAGTGTCATTTGTGCTTTAATTTATTTAAAAGAAGTTGAACATTGCACTAAGTTTCACAGTCAGCAGCCCTTACATTTATGAAAATGTCCGTCCTCCTGACTCCTGTCTCTCTCTCCCGTCCGTCAGTTTGTCCAGGTGGCAGGCCAGGCACTATCTTGGGCTCCTGGCACAATAAGGGTGGTTTCACACTTGCGTTTTTGTCTGCAGCGTTTTTTGCACAAAAAACGCATGCATTTTTTTTCCTATATTTAACATTGAAAACGCATGCGTTTTTTGTTGTACGCGTTTGGTCGCGTTTTGAAACGCATGCGTTTTTTGCTGCATGCGTTCTTTTTCAGAAATGCAACTTGTAGTATTTTTGAGAGGCGTTTTTTTGACACAAAAAAATGCATGCGTTTTCATGCGTTTTTTTTGTGTCAAAAAATACATTGGAGTCAATGGAAACGCATGCGTTTTTAAGCACATGCGTTTGTTTGCTTTAAAAACGAATGCGTTTTTATTAAAAAAAAACACAGAAAACACACTGATATGCCACCCCCCACCATAAAGGTGATAAAGGGATCCTAACCCTAACCCTAAAGGGATCCTAACCCTAACCCTAACCCTAAAGGGATCCTAACCCTATCCCTAACCCTAACCCTACCCCTAACCCTAACCCTAAAGGGATCCTAACCCTAACCCTACCCCTAACCCTAAAGGGATCCTAACCCTAGCCCTAACCCTACCCCTAACCCTAACCCTACCCCTAACCCTAAAGGGATCCTAACCCTACCCCTAACCCTAACCCTAATCCCTTTAGGGTTAGGGTTAGGGTTAGGATCCCTTTAGGCTTAGGGTTAGGGGTAGGGTTAGGGTTAGGATCCCTTTAGGGTTAGGGTTATGATCCCTACCCCTAACCCCAACTATTTATGTTTATAGTGGGTTTTTTACTTTATTTTGATGATTGGCAGCTGTCACACATTTCTCAGCATGCGTTTAAAAAATGCAAACGCATGAAAAAACGCATGTAAACGCGTGAAAACATTGCGTTTTTTTCACCACATGCAAAAACGCATGCGTCAAAAAAACACAGCATTTGCACGCGTTTACATGTGTTTTTTCACCATGCATTTTTTTTTTAAATGCATGCGTTTTGAAACGCAAGTGTGAAACCAGCCTAACAGATGCTGCTGAGTGCTGACTAGGACCTGAGAACAGCGGACCAATAGGAGCAGCAGACCTGGGGTGGAGACGGAGCTATCTGCAGCGCTGCCAGCCTGTAAAGATACTATCAGGTTAGCAGCACTACAGCTCCACCGTGCGCTCGCAGTGAGACTTTTCTATTGGCTGCTGTGCAGCGTGCGTGCTGCAGACTCTCCAGCTGAACGGAGACCAGGCAGCAGCGCGTCGCCATGTCTGGACTGCAGAGAGCCGCGGCCGCATATTCTTTAACACTGAAGCGGCCGTGGCTCTGGATGGGTGGGCCCCTCCTGCATCATGTTACAAGGCCCGGGGGGACGCTGCAGCTTGCGCTCCTGCCTCCTCCTGTACTCTGAAACATCAGAGAGCCGCGCCCGCTTATTGCTTAATGACTAAAGCAGCCGCGGCTCTGAGTGGGCCCGTCCATGTGACTGGGCCCGGGGCGATGGCCCCCTCTGCCCCCCCAGTAGCTACGCTACTGGAGCAGAGGTAAGTCTGTGTGGAAAGTTGGGTGATATACTATATGCACAAGGCAGGAGAGCAGGCTGGAGAGCTGGATGCATGAACATACCAAGTGGAAACTAGGTATGGTATGACAGTCAGATCAACTCATACAGTACACAGCATAAAACTATCAAAGGAATCTGTGACCTTTATTTGCTACATTCATTTTAGATCAACATGATGTAGGGGCAGAGACCTTGATTCGAGCAATATGGCACTTACTTTTCTAGGTGCTGCAGTTTTGATTAAAACTGGTTTATCTGCAGATCTATAGGTTCTTTTAAAGGGGTGGTCTGGATCTAACATTTATTTTACTCCCTAAATACTATCTATTTAATATCATAATCTGAACTCTTTTCTAATATACTTTAATTAAAAATTCTCTGTTGTCCCTGTAGAATAGCAGGGACACAGGATGCAGTGATGAGCAGGAGGCAGAGCAAGAGACTCCAAGACTTCTCCAGCGCTGTGCCAATCCTCTGGAATGCTCTACCCCAAGATATTAGGACCATCCACAATTTGCATAGTGTTAGGTGCTTGCTCAAAACACATTTGTTCAGAGCGGCCTATCACATTCAGTAATCAAAGTCATTATAATGTTTGTGTGTGTGTAGCCCATTCATTATCTCCATCTATCCCCCACCCCCTAAAGATGGCTAGACCATCATTGTAAATACACACCTGTACTTTGTATCCCCCCCACCTCATTGTAGATTGTAAGCTCTGATGAGCAGGGTCGTCTTATTTCGCTTTAATTATTGTATTGTTAACGTTGTTACTTATGACTGTTGTGTTTGAAACTGTTAAACTGTAAAGCGCTGCTGAATATGTTAGCGCTATATACAGTAAATAAAGATTATTATTATTATAAAGGGTTTATTACAGGGGATACTACATGCAAAGAGAGAAATGGTTATGAGGGGAGTTAAACTGAATACTGTATCAGGGTAAGAACAAATGCTTATGAAACACAAACTTATCAGTCTGATGGTTTCCGTGCTGGGGAAGCTTGGAATCCCACGGTGGCACCGTCGGTGATGCGTGAAGTCTCTGGCCTGGTCCTGAAGAAAGTTGAAGTGCTGTCTTCTGATGGATGTAGTGTATACTAGGCAAGGTGTGAGTGTGACTCAGTTCAGTGGTAGAGGCGGGGGTAAAGCTATCCGGCGCTGAAAGATTTACCTGGAAAGCCTTAGGCTGAGTGGTTGCGTCAGTCTTCAGAATGGTGCAGGAACGATTCACAGTCACAGGGGTAAGCGGGCACTAAGATATAAGTTCCTCACAGTCAGCATGTGCACGGGCTGGGAGCTGCAGCACGGTCCTGGATAATCGCATAGCCCCACGGAGAGTGAATCAACCTTCTCATGCTACGCACTCTGTCTTCCCGCCAAGTGTCTCTCTTTCCCGCGCACTGTCCCATTTATCTCTGACACGCCTACTACAGTCGAGTGCAAAGGTCTGTCTGGGTCAGAAAGCTTTCCCCCCGGCAACAATGGTGACAGCCCCTATAGTTCCGGAACCAACACGAGAGAAGTATTACCGGCCCAGTCCATCTTCCTACATCTCCACACTACACTAACTGTGTATTTTTTTCACTTTTTTTGAGAATCCCAGTGCAGGCTAGGGTAAGCGCAATCTCTTGCTGGCTCTTTATTTCTGATCAGAAAGTGGATGGTGTATAGTATTACGTGCTTTGTGGTACATTTCTATGATATATAACACTCCCAAAAGGATTCAATTACTTATCCACAGAGTATTATGTGCTCTGTGGTACATATTGGGAGAATATCGCACTCCAAAAAAAAGGACACATTTTTCTGGATTCAATTACTCATCCTTAGAGTTTCACATGCTTTGTGGTACATTTCTATATTATGTAACACTTCATAAAAAGGTTCAAAAAAAAGTTCTGCATTCAATTAGTTATCCATACAGTATAATGTGCTTAGTGGGTGACAAATATGTCAGAATCACGTGAGACTCTTGAAGAAGTTGATACTAGTGCTGATTCTGAACCATCACAGAGTATTGAGTGCTTGGTGGTACATTTCTGTGGTTTATAACACTCAAAAAAAGATTGTAAAAGTTTTCTAGATTCAATTACTCACCCATAGAGTATTACATGCTCTGTGGTACATGTCAGTGGTATGTAACACTCAAAAAAAGTGTTGACAATTTTTTCTGAATTCAAATACTCACCCATAGAGTATTATATGCTTTGTGGTGTCAGTGTTATATAATACTGCAAAAAAAGCATTGGAAATATTTTCTGGATTCAATTAATCTCCCATAAAGTAATCATAAAATCATAAAAATGAGTTGAAAAATTGTCTAGATTCAATTGCTCATCCATGGAGTATTATGTGCTTTGTAGCACATTTTTGTTTTATGTAACACTCCAAAAAAGCATCAAAATATTTATCTGGATTCAATTACTCATCCATACAGTATTACATTAATATATGTTACATTTTGATGGCATATAAAACTCCAAAAATAGCATTGAAAAATTTGTCTTGATAAAATTACTCATCCATGGAAGTTTTAGGTGCTTTCTGTGACAGGATGGTATACAACACTACAAAAAAGCATTGAAAATGTTGTATTTAATTAGTCATCTATAGAGCATTAGGTACTTTCTGTAAAATTTCAGTGGTATATGACACTTCCAAAAGTGTTGAAAAATTTGTCTGGATTCAATTAGTCATCCATATAGTATTAAGTGCTTTCTGTTAAATTTCAGTGGTATATACCGCATTTTTCGGACTATAAGACGCACCCAGGTTTTAGAGGCGGAAAATAGGGAATAAAATATTTGAAGCTAAAAAAAAAAATGTGGTAAAATTGAATAACATACTATTATATGTGGTGTTATTATATATAATAGTACATTATTATATTGGAAGCTACGGGTAGAAGATGGTGCTGTGGGACCAGTATGGTGTCTGTAAAGTACTATAGGAAGACGCTGGAGGGTGAGTATAAGAAGGGGGGCACAGGGCTTATATTTAAAGCACCATTCCAGAACTGAAAAATAACACCCTCGCTGTACATACTGACTACTGGAGCATTGTGTATCTCCCTCCTCTGGACAGGTGTCTTCCTCCTCCATTGACTCCTCCTCATCCTCCTCACAAAGTGTCCCCTGCCTAGGCCTTTGTGAGAAACCACGTTGTGCAGATTGTCCAGAAGCAGATGGCATTTATGACTCCTCATCCTCCACCTCTTCCACAACCTCCTCCCTTAGCGCTTGCAGTGTTTTTTTAAGCAGGCAGATAAGGGGGGATAGTCATGCTGACTAGTGCATCATCTGCATTCGCCATCCATGTGAAAACATCGAAGGCACGCAAAACGTGGCAGATGTCCTTCATAGAGTCCCACTCAGTGGTGGTGAAGTGTGAACAGCGTGCAGTGCGACTTGTTTGCGCCTGATGCAGCTGGTACTCCATTACTGCTGACTACTGCTCACACAACCTCTCCAACATATGTAACGTTGAATTCAACCTGGTGGGTAAGTCACATATGATGAGATGTTCCGGAAGGTGGAATTGGTGCTGCAGAGCTGCAATGCACGATCTTGCCATGCTGGAACACTACAAGTGAGCGCACTCTATTCGGACCTTGTGCAGCAGTGCTTCAAGATCCAGATAGTCCCTCAAAAAACTCTGCACGACCAAGTTGAGCACATGTGCCAGACATGGGATGTGAGTGAGGTTGCCTAGGCCCAGAGCTGCCACCAGATTTCGGCCATTGTCACACACTACCATGCCTGGCTGGAGATTCACTGGCAAAAACCACACGTCTCTCTCCTGCTTGATGGCATTTCAGAGCTCCTGCACTGTGTGGCTTCGATTCCCCAAAGAAATTAATTTCAATACGGCTTGTTGACGTTTGGCCACGGCTGTGCTCATATCGGTCGTAACAGGTTACCGTTCATGGGTCCATGTGGAAGTACACTGTGACGGCTCCTGCAGTGCTGATTCAGAGGAATTGGAGTATGAGGAGGATTCAATGTGTACAGACTGGATTCCTGCAATCCTTGGAGTCGGCAGAACACATACAGCACCACTTTCAAGATTTGTACCCGGCTCCACAACATTTACCCAATAGGCAGTGAGGGAAAGATATCGTCCCTGTCCACGCATCAGGTGGACCTTGCTACTGACGGCATTTAGTAGCGCATGTTTAATTTTTCCCTCCACATGCTTTTGCATGGCAGGGATGGCTTGCCTGCTGAAATAAAAGCAGTTGGGCACGTTGTATTGTGGGACTGGCAATGGGACTGCCAATGCCATGAAGTTACGGAAGGTGTCAGTCTCCACCAGCCTGAATGAGAGCATTTCAAGGGACAGTAGCTTTGCAATGCCAGCAATCAGAGCCTGTGCTCGGGGGTAGTTTGCCACATATGGGTGTCTTTTCTCCCATGCCTGTGCTACCGATGGCTGTAGACTGGACTGGTAGTGTGAGGATGACAGGGAACGTTGTGCTGTGGGTGGAATGAAACTGTGTGTCTGTACAACAGTGCCAGAGGTTCTTCCTTGGCGATCCTGTGAGGAAGCCGAACCAGCTGTCTGTGAGCTGGAGGAAGAGGCTACAACACGAACTGAAGAGGTGTTAGGTGGCGCTGTAGGTTAGCCTAGGTCTTTAATTTGTCTTTGTAACTCCATCACGTGCTTGGTCCGCACATATTTCCACATATTTGTGGTATTGAGGTTGCTGACACTTTTCCCTCTTTTCACTTTCTGATTACACAACTTGCATTTGACAAAGCAAATGTCATCTGCAACTGTGTCAAAAAAGGACCAGGCACTGCAAGTCTTGGGAGCGCCTGTTTTTGGTTTTGGAAGAGGCATGCTCCTAATGGGTACCAAAATGGAGGCTACAGGCAACAGAGTCTGCCCCCTCCCTTTCCCTCTTTTTTTGTCCATTCGGGGAATCTCTTCCTCAGAGCTGCTCCCAGCACCTTCCTGTACCTCACGCCATGATGGGTCAAGGACCTCATCATCTACACTACCCTCTTCAAACGACTGCTTCTCCTGGGTAGTCTTGACAGCACAGTATGCACCAGAAAGTGGCACCTGAGTCTCATCATCAGATGCATACTGAGGTGTGCTGACCATAGGCACTGGCCCACCCGCCTCTTCAGATTCAGAGAGAAAAAGCTGTTGCACATCACTGCATACTGCCTCTTCTTCAAATTCTCGAATGCTGCTTGGCTGACCCCCTCTTTCCAAGCCAACAGATTCAGAAAACAGAAGTAGAGATGGCTCCTGTCCAAGGCTCTCTGACTGCCTGGACAATTTGGCAGGTGGTGAAGAGACAGATGGGTGCTCTTCAGTGCTCTGGAACTAAGAAGATCTGGAACTAATTGAAGTCGATGCGGTAGCTGCCATCCATCCAACAACGGCTTCAATTTGTTAGTCCCGCAGCAGTGGGGTACGGCGAGCTCCTACAAAGCTGCACATAAAGGACTGTTCCCTGGTAAAACTGGGGGATGCTGAGTCACTGGTGCCCGCAGCAGGCACAGAATCCCCACATCCTCTCCCTGCAAAAACTCCACGCCCACGACCACGTGCCTTACTCCCTGCCTTCTTGATCTTGGTAGATTGATAAAGATAGGCAGAAAAGTACTAAGGGCTTAGTGTGCTTATTCCTGAACAGCTGCTAACAGGTATAAGAAACACTAATTTTATAAAGTGTGAACTAGACTTTAATATGAGCTAATGTGGCCTACACAACTGTAAAGTGGAGTGTTTGGTGAACTTTATTAACTTTTTGTTTTTTTCACAAAAAGACACTGGATGTGCCCAATGATGTAAAACCGATAGTATCACAACCTTTTTGTAGCTATTACAATGCAGGAAAGTAACCTACAATGCAATAGATGAGGCTCCAAAAAATAGGCTAATACTAATCTGGCAAGGGCTGCAGGGCACAAGCCAGCAGAAAGGCTCCTCTATCTACTCTTATATAGTGTTTTCAAACAATCTAGCTGGATACAGATGGAACCACACTAATAGGAGAAATCAGGAAAAATGAGCTGCACTAATGCAAAAAAGGACAATGAGGCAGTGACGCACGCTGAGCAGACTACAACCAGATGTGGCTGCAGAACACACCACAGCGTGAGCTGCACTCACACACAGAGACCTCACAGACTGCCATGAACAGCGCTGCAAGGCAAAAGAAAGCTTCTCAATTCTCACACAGCGGTTGCTAAAGTAGCCTGGGTAAAGCACAATAAAGCAAATCGCTAGCTCAAACTGTCCCTCAGAGTCAGAACACCAGCGTCCTGCCCCTAAGTAAATTCACAGCAGAGTGAACCCAAAATGGTGGCGGCGACTTTTATAGTGCATCATGACATCATTTCAGCAGCCAATCACCGCCATGCCAGTAGTTACATGCCTACCATGCATAACAGGATGTGCCCACACTTCTTAGGATTCCTCATTGGCTGAATAAAATCAAACTGGCTCATTGCATTATGGGAACTTCCGATTCCGGTATTCGATATTGTAAAAGTATCGGAACTCAGTATCGGAACTCCGATACCGCTAATATCGGCTGATACCCGATATTGCAGTATCGGAATGCTCAGCACTATTCATTATGCATTCCAAAATAAAAAGAATAGCATAGGAAAAACCTCATAAAAACAAAGAATTTAATCTTGACTGATCTCATAACCCTTCCAAAATAAGTCATGCAAAATCTAAAATATTACCTCTTTTACTGGACAATGTTACATATTATTGATGAACTGGGATACAAACAATGTATCTTTACAAATATTCACAGATTGTATAGTGTGTCAGGTGCAGAAAAACTTTTCTGAAATCTCAAACTTTCCATGTATGACCTATGTATGTGGTAACCTCCATTAACAGTACTATGTCATCCGCTACACTTTCCCTGATTAGTGGAACAAGTGATCTAGTTATTGTGGTCTCAGTTCTTATGGCTGCTGCCATCTGTGCAAATATTTTGCTTGACAGGGGTGTTAAAAATACATTGGAATTCTTGAAAAAGAAACGACATGTTTGCTTAATCTACACCTGTAAGAATATATGAAACCAGAACACATGAGCTGCGCGCACAGTGAACAAGCCCGTAGAGACATGTTCACACCACCAAGAGACTTGAAAACACAAAAAAGCACAGTAAAACCAAAAACACACTGTTGCAAAAAAATCACAGTGGACAGCAAGTGCTAGTAAAAAGATGGAAAAAACAGGGTATTTGGTTGATATGTTTTTTGCAAAAAATGTATATTAAGCCGCTCTACCAAACGTCAAGGTATGGACATTCCTTTTCTGAATCCTGCTCATACAGGTATTGTACATATGGCCAGGTTTTAAATACATCAGATAGGGATTACATACATTAGTTAGGACTGCTCTGATATGGGTATACCTTGACGTTTGGTAGAGCGGCTTAATATACATTTTTTGCAAAAAACATATCAACCAAATACCCTGTTTTTTCCATCTTTTTACTAGCACTTGCTGTCCACTGTGATTTTTTTGCAACAGTGTGTTTTTGGTTTTACTGTGCTTTTTTGTGTTTTCAAGTCTCTTGGTGGTGTGAACATGTCTCTACGGGCTTGTTCACTGTGCGCGCAGCTCATGTGTTCTGGTTTCATATAATTGTTTTCTTGTGTCCACAAGACTGGGGAGGCCTCCACCCCTCTTTTTTTGAGCTGTGCGCACAGAAGCCGTTCTGTCCAGCGTGTCCACATGGACATTCCTTTTCTGAATCCTGCTCATACAGGTATTGTACATATGACCAGGTTTTAAATACATCAGATAGGGATTACATACATTAGTTAGGACTGCTCTGATATGGGTATACCTTGACGTTTGGTAGAGCGGCTTAATATACATTTTTTGCAAAAAACATATCAACCAAATACCCTGTTTTTTCCATCTTTTTATTAGCACTTGCTGTCCACTGTGATTTTTTTGCAACAGTGTGTTTTTGGTTTTACTGTGCTTTTTTGTGTTTTCAAGTCTCTTGGTGGTGTGAACATGTCTCTACGGGCTTGTTCACTGTGCGCGCAGCTCATGTGTTCTGGTTTCATATAATTGTTTTCTTGTGTCCACAAGACTGGGGAGGCCTCCACCCCTCTTTTTTTGAGCTATGCGCACAGAAGCCGTTCTGTCCAGCGTGTCCACATGGACATTCCTTTTCTGAATCCTGCTCATACAGGTATTGTACATATGACCAGGTTTTAAATACATCAGATAGGGATTACATACATTAGTTAGGACTGCTCTGATATGGGTATACCTTGACGTTTGGTAGAGCGGCTTAATATACATTTTTTGCAAAAAACATATCAACCAAATACCCTGTTTTTTCCATCTTTTTACTAGCACTTGCTGTCCACTGTGATTTTTTTGCAACAGTGTGTTTTTGGTTTTACTGTGCTTTTTTGTGTTTTCACCTGTCAGAATATATATAGTATATAAGCAGTATATAACTCAGGTTCCTGTCTGGATGCTTTTATGAGCTGTAGAATGTTCTGCTGCCATGTTAAAAAATAAGAACTTTTGTTTTTACCTTTCTTATCAAAAGTCCTTGGGATAACTCCAAATGTTTCCATGATGGGGACCTCATCTTCATCCTCATTGGATTTATTTGGTGGCACTGATAATCGACCTGTATATGATTCAGTTTTTGATTTCTTCACATTAGTTCCTGTTGATGCTGACATTATGGCAGACACTAGAGAATAAAAATTAGCTTTATTACATACCATTATACAATAAATGAAGGTTCTTATTTACAAAATAATTTCTGGACTGTAACTGAAAATTGAAGTTTAGGGACACATTGCAGAGATTGAAACAAGAAGAAAAAGAGACAGCTAATGTATCACTTTAGATATGATGCTAAACGTGTTAGCTCATAGTGTAACTATATTTTCAGAAAACTTTTTACATCACAGAGACATGTCAACAGTTTTGATCTGTGGTAGTCTGTGTGAGACCCCAATGATCGCTATAATGAAGGGGCTGTAGCGCTCAGCAGTGCACTGCTCTCCTCTCTTAGCTTTCATTGAAGGTCTCAGCACCTGGATCCTCAAGGAACCAAAACTTCTGATATGTTCCTATAAATTGATAAAAGTGTTCAGGAAGTGGGGTTTCATATTAAGACAAAATTCTGCTTCATACAGCTGTATGACCATATAGCTTATCCCCAAGGAAACCATGGAATTAGGCTGTTCTTACAAAATAAGTATCACAAACAAATTAAATATTAAATATGTGTGAAATAAACCAGATTATGTGTTAAACATTAGATTCTTCAAAGTACCCCCCTTTTGTATGATTACAGCTTTATACATATTTGGCATTCTGCAAGCAGGTTAATCAGGTAGTCACCTGGAATGGCTTCCAATAAATAGGTCTGATCAAAAGTTTGTTTGTGGAATCATGAAACTTTAGAATGTGTTTGTGACCATCAGGCATGACTTGCTGAAGCAGTATTGGTACAACGTTTTATGAACTGCTAAGCTCTCTTCCACAGCTGTTCTAAACTCGGCAACAATCACATAAGGAAAGAAAAATAATAGTCCATCTTCACTTTCAGACATGAAGGTTAATCAATCTGGAAAATTCCTAGAACCTTGAAGGATTCCTCAAATGCAGACATCAAAACCATCGCTTGTTTTGATGACACTAGCTTTCATGAAGAATACTTCAGGAAAGCGAGACCAAGACTTAACTTTGAAGACTTTAAGCTTATCAGCTTCAGAAAAAGTTAATTGACAGCAGCTCAGATAACAGCCATCCTAAACTATGCACAGATATCAGTTAGCAGACACATGTTACCATCAACTCTCCAGAGGAGACTGTCAGAAGAAGGCCTTTATGGACAAATTGCAGCAAAGAAGCCACTACTGAGGACTGTAAACAAGAAAATACTTGTTTGGGTCAACCTACACAAGAACTGGACATTAGATTAGTGGAAATCTCTTTTGTTGCGTGATAACTTATCAAAATGTGAGATTTTTGGTACCAACTTCGATTTCATTGTAAGACACATAAAAGGTGAGAGGATGATCTCTACATGTGTAATGTTCACCCTGACTCATAGATGAAGTGGTGTGATGGTGTGGGATTCTTTGCTGGTGACGCTGTGAGTGATTTATTCCAAATGCAATGCACGCTTACCCAGTATGGCTACCACAACATTCTGTATTAATATGCGATCCCATCTGGTTTGCACTTAGTGGGAACATAATTTCTGCAACAACAGGAAAATAATGACCCAAAACAAAGTTGTGCTATGGGGAGACGGATGGACTGCAGCCCATATGTTCTCAACACCTGTGGGAACTCCTTCAAGACTGTAGGAAAGCCATTACAGGCGAGTACCTGAGAAAGCTGCTTCATACAATGACAAGGGGGTTTAAAGCTGTAATCAGATTATAGTTTGTTTCACATGTGTTTTTTACTCCTTTTTTTCCATATGTGTGTCTTCTTGGTTTTGCTGCTTTCAGTCTAAATTTACAATGTGCACATATCAATAAAAATAAGAAAAAACATAACATGAAGATATGTTTCCAAACTTTTGACTGGTACTTCTTAGGCCGCCGTCACACATGCGAGTTTTACGGACGTAAGAGCGCAGAATCTACGTCCGTAAAACTCGCAAAAAATACGGCACAATTATTCTCTATGCCCCTGCTCCTATTTGCCGTATTTTACTGATCAGTATTATACGGCTTTCTACGGCCGTACAAAATCGCAGCATGCTGCGTTTGTCACCGTACTGCGCAAGAAATACGCCAATGAAAGTCTATGGAAGCGTGAAAAATACGGATTACACACGGACAAGCAGTGTGACTTGCGAGAAATACGTAGCGCTGTTAGAGAGAAAAGCCGGCAATTCAGTGCGGTGTACAGTAAAATCACACTGACAGCTTACAGTCCAATAGGTAGAATAAATGTGTACACATAGAATAGGTATATATATATATATGTCAGTGAGACACATATATGTATATATATTAATATTTATTCCAGCGCTAGACAGCTTGAAAGCCGGTAATTCAATTACCGGCTTTTTCCTTCTCCTTCCTAAAACCCGACATGATTTGAGACATGGTTTACATACAGTAAACCATGTCTTCTCTCCATTTTTTTTGCAGATTCCACACTACTAATGTCAGTAGTGTGTATCTGCAAAATTTGGCCGTTCTAGCTCTTAAAATAAAGGGTTAAATGGCGGAAAAAATTGGCGTGGGCTCCCGCGCAATTTTCTCCGCCAGAGTAGTAAAGCCAGTGACTGAGGGCAGATATTAATAGCCTGGAGAGGGTCCACGGTTATTGGCCCCCCCCTGGCTAAAAACACCTGCCCCCAGCCACCCCAGAAAAGGCACATCTGGAAGATGCGCCTATTCTGGCACTTGGCCACTCTCTTCCCATTCCCGTGTAGCGGTGGGATATGGGGTAATGAAGGGTTAATGCCACCTTGCTATTGTAAGGTGACATTAAGCCTAATTAATAATGGAGAGGCGTCAATTATGACACCTATCCATTATTAATCCAATTGTAGTGAAGGGTTAAATAAAACACAAACACATTATTTAAAATTATTTTAATGAAATAAAAACAATGGTTGTTGCAGTATTTTATTCAACGCCCAATCCAGTCACTGAAGACCCTCGTTCTGTGAGTAAAAAAACATAATAAACCAACAATATACTTACCCTCCGCAGATCTGTAACGTCCAACGATGTAAATCCTTCTGAAGGGGTTAAAACATTTTGCAGCAAGGAGCTGTGCTAATGCAGGCTGCTCCTCGCTGCAAAACCCCAGGGAATGAGGCTAAAAATAGATCAATGATCTATATTTAGCTTCATTTGCGGTGAGGCGCCCTCTGCTGGCTGTTCATAGATCGTGGGAAATTACCTAGAAAGCCAGGGAGCTTTCATACGGAGGATGCCATACGCAAAAAACGCTGACACACCCTGCCTACGGAGGAGCTACGGACCACTTTTTTCGGGACTTTTCAGCGTATTACGGCCGTAATATACGGACCGTATTGTTTTACGCTGTGTGTGACGCCGGCCTTAGGCTAGGTTCACATTGCGTCAAGTACATGGCATTAAACGGATCTGATAAATGCATGTACAGAAAAGGAGCCAAATTTGTGTAAAAATCGTCGTCACGGTGGTGCTTGCGTTAACGCATGTGATCGCATTTTTCTCATTTGGATATCCGTTAGCGAAGTATCCGTTTGTCTGCGTTTGTCACTGTCAATAAAGTTGTTCTTTTTCTTTTTTTCCTTTTGTCAGCGTCGGGTGTGGGTGCATACACATTCTCCATTTTGAAAGCATTGAGTGAACTTCTGCTAGCAAGATGTTTGTGTCTGAGCACAGTGTTTGAGACCACCCTCAAACGCTAATAAAACGTCTGGTTCTATTTGGAAATTTTTCATGATTTGCGTCTGGCTGCGTTTGCCATAGCCTTCTATGGCAGAATGAACGCTTCCGTTAGTATTGCGTTAGCCAAGCCGCGTTCCAAGGTCCGTCAGAAAAAACGTTATGTGACAAACGCATGCGAATTTTGGCATGCGTCACGATGCGTCAGACAATGTAAGTCTATGGGCGCGTTAGTATGTGCGTTATATTGCGTTTTCAGTACTTAAAAACGTGTCCGTTAGACGGACTCACCTAGCGCAATGTGAACCTAGCCTTATTCTGAGTGTTTTCCAACCAAGCAACAAGCCCTTGTCTTGTATCAGGTTTTACAGCCTGTATGATCAGCTATTTATTATTACTATGGGATGGCCAGAGAAAGAAAAGAAAAAACTACAGGAATAATACTTTCCTAATACCAATGTGATTTCTTTCTAAAATCCACAAGGTCTACAAACATCTAACCCCCACCTAATGGTGTAACTTGAAACTCATGGACCTCAATGCAAAAGCTCCAATGGGGTCCCCAATTATTGCAAGTTTTAATAGCATTAGTCTTTTTATAGGCCAAAGTGACTTTGTGGGCCCCTAATCTTCAGGGCATGGGTATAAATGCAACACCTGCGCCTGTTGTAGTTATGTCCCTGCCCCCACCAATTAAACATTAATGGCACAGAGCACCATAGACTCTTCATTCTAATCCAGGTATCCAGCACCATAGACTCTTCATTCTAATCCAGGTATCCAGCACCATAGACTCTTCATTCTAATCAGCACGTATCCAGCACCATAGACTCTTCATTCTTATCCAGGTATCCCAGCAGTTTGGTCTATATCTCCAAAAAAGTAACGAAATATCCTAGATACGCTGTCAATCACTACTATTGCAATAAAGTACTTCTATTAAAGTGTCATTGAAGTACTATAAAGATTTAGGAAACCTAGACATTAAAATTAGAAAACCCAAAGTTCTCAGTGCTAGCTATGTAGTCACAGAAGGAACATATAGTGGCATGTAAAGGTTTGGGCACCCCTGGTCAAAATTACTGTTATTGCGAACAGCTAAGCAAGTTAAAGATTAACCCCTTCATGACCGTGGGATTTTTCGTTTTTCCGTGTTCGTTTTTCACTCCCCTCCTTCCCAGTGCCATAACTTTTTTATTTTTCCGTCAATTTGGCCATGTGAGGGCTTATTTTTTGCAGGACGAGTTGTACTTTTGAACGACATCATTGGTTTTAGCATGTCGTGTACTAGAAAACGGGAAAAAAATTCCAAGTGCGGTGAAATTGCAAAAAAAGTGCAGTCCCACACTTGTTTTTTGTTTGGCTTTTTTGCTAGGTTCACTAAATGCTAAAACTGACTTGACATTATGATTCTCCAGGTCAGTACGAGTTCGTAGACACCTAACATGACTAGGTTATTTTTTATCTAAGTGGTGAAAAAAAATTCCAAACTTTGCTAAAAAAAAAAAAAAAAATTGTGCCATTTTCCAATACTCGTAGCGTCTCCATTTTTCGTGATCTGGGGTCGGTTGAGGGCTTATTTTTTGCGTGCAGAGATGACGTTTTTAATGATAGCATTTTGGTGCAGATACGTTCTTTTGATCGCCCATTATTGCATTTTAATGCAATGTCGTGGCGACCAAAAAAACGTAATTCTGGTGTTTCGAATTTTTTTCTCGCTATGCTGTTTAGCGATCAGGTTAATGCTTTTTTTTAATTGATAGATCGGGCGATTCTGAGCTCGGCGATACCAAATATGTGTAGATTTGATATTTTTTTTATTGATTTATTTTGATTGGGGCGAAAGGGGGGTGATTTAAACTTTTATATTTTTTTATTTTTTTAACATTTTTTTCAACTTTTTTTTTTTTACTTTTGCCATGCTTTGCCATGCTTCAATAGCCTCCATGGGAGGCTAGAAGCAGGCACAGCTCGATCGCCTTTGCTACATAGCAGCGATCTGCTGATCGCTGCTATGTAGCAGAAATGCAGGTGACCACAGGGTGGCGCTCATAGCCACCGGCGATCAGTAACCATAGAGGTCTCAAGGACCTCTATGGTTACAATGGAGACGCATCGCCGACCCCCGATCATGTGACGGGGGTGGGCGATGACGTCATTTCCGGCCGCCCGGCCGGAAGCAGTAGTTAAATGTCGCTGTCTGCGTTTGACAGCGGCATTTAACTAGTTAATAGGTGCGGGCAGATCGCGATTCTGCCCGCGCCTATTACGGGCACATGTCAGCTGTTCAAAACAGCTGACATGTCCCGGCTTTGATGCGGGCTCACCGCGGAGCCCTGCATCAAAGCAGGGGATCTGACCTTGGACGTACTATCCCGTCCAAGGTCAGATAGGGGTTAAATGATCTCTAAAAGGGCTAACTTTAAAGGTAACATATTTTCTTTGCATATTAGACAAAAGAAAAACTTTTTTTTTCATCTTTTACATTTTAAAAATTACAAAAATGAAAATGGACAGATGCAAAAGTTTTGGTACCCTGCATGGTTAATATGTAGTAGCAAAGCCATTTGCAAGTATCACAGCTTGTAAATGCTTTTTGTAGCCAGAAAAGAGTCTCTGAATTCTCGCGTGAGAGATTTTCATCTATGGTGGACCCGTAGAAGCACCAGAGAGATGTCATCCCCCCGCATGTCTCCCTCATTTACCTGCATACCGCTGGTTACCATCCGCATTTAATAGAATAAAGGACTTTTAAAGCTACAAGGATTTGGTGAGGGCTGCTTTTCTTATCCTCTCTGCACTTTATACACATGGAACTTATGTGTGCAGAGAAGAGTTTTACTATCACCAGCTGTTCATTTATTGCGTAGATCATGAGCGAATGTAACTACATGGACTTACTTTATTTACTACTAGAAAATGATTAACATTGGGTCTTTATTAGTGTTGAGCGATACCTTCCGATATCGGAAAGTATCGATATCGGATAGGATCGGCCGATATTCAAAAAATATCGGATATCGCCGATACCGATACCCGATCCCAATGCAAGTCAATGGGACCAAAATATCGGAATTAAAATAAACCCTTTCTTGCCTTGTAGGTTCATTCTACATGAAGGAAAACAACTAAGAATAATGCCGGATGTATATGGGGAGGTGGCGGAGACATTAAAGTCATAGAGGTTTATCCCAATCAAATAGAATAGCATGTTTTTTGTTTTTTTTTAAGACGTTTGGAGTGACAAAGATATTGACTATGTAAATTTTTTTTTTATTTTGTCAGATATTGATGTTTCACTATTCCACTCCCTTCCCCTTCTTTTTTTTTACTTTTCCCACACTTTCATCTTCATCATCATCAGCATCTTTGACATCAACTTCTTCTTCACCTTATTCATCTTCTTCTTCATTCTTTACCTTTTTTTTTTTTTAATACATTCTTCATATTCATTTTATTCAACTGTTATTATTCTTCCTATTCTACTTCTTCATCATATTCTCATTTGTGACAGGCATTCCCGTAGTTGTTATCTATAAAAGTTGGAAGATTACACCTTCCGTTCTGCCAGTCACAAAAGTTACATTTGTCCGCGTTCAGTTTGGCCTGCAGCATCAGGCTTTATCCAGGGGCACCACGAGGAGGAACGGACTCACCCCCATACACTGCTTAGTCTTCTTCTGCTTATAATTTAGATAATATCTTTTGCTCTGATATTAAGTCTTATGCTTAATGTTCTTCTGCTCTTTGTTCTGCAGCCTCTTGTTCTTCTGCTTCTCGGTCTTCCATGTCGTCGTCTCCAGGGTCGTCGTCTCCAGTGTCGTCATCTCCGCCGTCGTCGTCTCCGCCATCGTCGTCGTCATCGGGGTGGTCTTCTGGGTCGTCGTCGTCGTCATCGGGGTGGTCTTCCGGGTCGTCGACTTTAGGGTCTTCAACTTGGAAATGTAGCAGAAGGTACAAGAAGGCTGAGAAAATGCCAAGAACCAGCTGATGGAACTGGAACTCGGATGGCTACCCGAAGGTTCAAGAGCCTATGGAACTACCGAGGACCAGCTGACGTTACTGGAACCCGGTTACTAAGCAGGAGGTACCCGTGCTAAAAAGCACTACCAAGGACCGCCTGACGTTGGCGGAACTCGGATACCCAGAAGGAGGCACCTAAGCCAAAGGCTCTGCCCGGAACCAGCTGACGGTACTGGAACCAGGATGGGGAGCAGAAGGTACAAGAGCAAAAGACACTGCCGAGAACCAGCTGACGGTACTGGAACCCGGATGGGTAGCCGAAGGTCCAAGAGCCAATGGAACTACCGAGGACCAGCTGACGTTACTGGAACCCGGTTACTAAGCAGGAGGTACCCGTGCCTGAAAGCACTACCAAGGACCACCTGACGTTGGTGGAACTTGGATACCCAGAAGGAGGCACCTAAGCCAAAGGCTCTGCCCGGAACCAGCTGACGGTACTGGAACCAGGATGGGGAGCAGAAGGTACAAGAGCAAAAGACACTGCCGAGAACCAGCTGACGGTGCTGGAACCAGGTGGTGGACCTGAAGGCCCACAGGAGAGGAGAGAACAGCTAGGCCGCGAGGCAGCCGCAGTTACCGAACCCCAACAGTCCTACAGGGGGAGCTGGGCCTACTGGCACTACAGAACCAGCCTTGACTACCAGTTCTCGCAGCCCACATAGGAAGCTCCTAAACTGGAGGCACCCTGGAGTTGGCTAACCCGACAGCACCACGACGGGGCAGGCATAGGCGTCTCAGTGAGCTTGACACAACCCGGAAACAGCTGACGGTGCTGAAACCAGGCTTGGCACGAGGGAGTACCTGTGTCAAAAACACTGCCGAGAACCAGCTGGCGTTGCTGGAACCCAGATGCGTTGCCCCAGTGTGCAAGAGCCAATGGCACGACCGAGTACCAGCTGACGGTGCTGGAACCCGGTTACTAAGCTGTAGGTGCCCGCGCTTAAAAGCACTACCAAGGACCGCCTGACGTTGGCGGAACTCGGATACCCAGGAGGAGGCACCTAAGCCAAAGGCTCGGCCCGGAACCAGCTGACGGTGCTGGAACCAGGAGGTGGACCCGAAGGCCCACAGGAGAGGAGAGAACAGCTAGGCCGCGAGGCAGCCGCAGTTACCGAACCCCAACAGTCCTACAGGGGGAGCTGGGCCTACTGGCACTACAGAACCAGCCTTGACTACCAGTTCACGCAGCCCACATAGGAAGCTCCTAAACTGGAGGCACCCTGGAGTTGGCTAAACCGACAGCACCTCGACGGGGCAAGCATAGGCGTCTCAGTGAGCTTGACACAACCCGGAAACAGCTGACGGTGCTGAAACCAGGCTTGGCACGAGGGAGTACCTGTGTCAAAAACACTGCCGAGAACCAGCTGGCGTTGCTGGAACCCAGATGCGTTGCCCCAGTGTGCAAGAGCCAATGGCACGACCGAGGACCAGCTGACGGTGCTGGAACCCGGTTACTAAGCTGTAGGTGCCCTAGCTTAAAAGCACTACCAAGGACCGCCTGACGTTGGCGGAACTCGGATACCAAGGAGGAGGCACCTAAGCCAAAGGCTCGGCCCGGAACCAGCTGACGGTGCTGGAACCAGGAGGTGGACCCGAAGGCCCACAGGAGAGGAGAGAACAGCTAGGCCGTGAGGCAGCCGCAGTTACCGAACCCCAACAGTCCTACAGGGGGAGCTGGGCCTACTGGCACTACAGAACCAGCCTTGACTACCAGTTCACGCAGCCCACATAGGAAGCTCCTAAACTGGAGGCACCCTGGAGTTGGCTAACCCGACCGCACCACGACGGGGCAAGCATAGGCGTCTCAGTGAACTTGACACAACCCGGAAACAGCTGACGGTGCTGAAACCAGGTTTGGCACGAGGGAGTACCTGTGACAAAAACACTGCCGAGAACCAGCTGGCGGTGCTGGAACCCGGATGCTTTGCCTATCAAACATTGTCTTCCTACAGCCCCAACTAGCGGTGTTGGAGCAAAGGGTAAGCAGGGGGAGCAGAGTGTAGGCCGAAGCCTGCACTGGAGTCAGCTTTGTGTCTGCGTTGCGTTTGCAGGACACTTTGCCGGCTACACAGTGGGGGAACAGCAGGCGGTGCTGAACCCCACTAACACATTGGCTGGTGTTTTTCTCTGTGCAGCTAGCACTTCCGGGCAAAAACTAGCGTTGTTACAGCCCAGGGTCAGCAGGAGGAGGAGAGGAGCAGAGTGTAGGCCGAAGCTTAGTTGAACCAATTTCAAAGGTAACCTTTAACCCCCCCTCAGGTGTTACAAAGTACAAGAGCCACACCTTGTGCAGCATTAATGCTGCACAAGAAAAGGTTGCAATATTAATTTGTCTACTTGCACACGCTGAATGCAACACGTACACAATTTAGCCCATTCTACAGTCAAACTGTAGTTGAGGCGTGACTTGTATTTTTAAGGAGACGCAGCATAGGTGTCCCAAATAACGCCTTTGTGCTAGGCGCTGCTTCCTGAGCGTTGTTTTTTGCTGTACAGGAGTCTGCGCTCTTGTGTTATCCCTTGGCAATGCCCTGTTAGCGCTGCCCGTCTTATGACCTCATTTCATGTTGGCCGCTGCGGTTAACGATGGCCATAAATCCCAGACCCACACTGCCTTTTCATAAAGTCACACTGCGGTGCTGGGATTCGTGGCCTTGAGCAGTAAATATTTTCGACGCTCACACACGTCCTTACACCTGCTTCAGACTGGGCGGCCTCTGCTGATCCCTTTTCGCATGCCGCGGCCAGGAGGCCGCACAGTCTGAAGAAGGCGGAAGGAGATGAGTGACGACAGGCGAACATATGCACTGCTCGTGCCCATAAACCACACCCTCGCTGACAAAATAAATAAGACAACGAGGGGCGTTGTTTCACGCAGGGCGGATGCACAGGCGCAGCCAGCTAACCATGATGTCAAAAGACGGGAAGCGCTACCAAGGGGGGTGGTGCGTATCATTAGAAAGGAAAGTCACACCTCAGGGACAGTGGAATGGTCTCAATGAGACACATTTTGTACGTGTTGAGTTCCACGTGGGCAAGGAGAAAAAGTCAGCCACCTTGTACAAATGCAGCAGTACTGCTGAACAAGGTGGCTGTTATACATAGAAACACCTGGGGGTGGGGGGCAGGCTCTCTTCAATTTCAGTTCATGTGCCTGCATGGCGTTTGCAGGTCACGTTGCCGGCTACACAGCTGGGGAACAGCTGGCGGTGCTGAACCCCACTGACACATTGGCTGGTGTTTTTCTCTTTGCAGCTAGCAATTCCGGGCAAAAACTGGCGGTGTTAGAGCCCAGGGTCAGCAGGAGGAGGAGAGGAGCAGAGTGTAGGCCGAAGCCTGCACTGGTGGCAGCTTTTGATCAGTTGTGCCAGCGTGGCTTGTGCTTGACACGATGCCGGCTACACAGCAGGGGAACAGCTGGCGGTGCTGAACCCCACTAACACATTGGCTGGTGTTTTTCTCTGTGCAGCTCGCATGTCCGGGCAAAAACTGGCGGTCTTAGAGCCCAGGGTCAGCAGGAGGAGGAGAGGAGCAGAGTGTAGGCCGAAGCCTAGTTGAACCAATTTCAAAGGTAACCTTTAACCCCCCTCAGGTGTTGCAAGGTACAAGAGCCACACCTCGTGCAGCATTAATGCTGCACAAGTAAAAGGTTGCTCTCTTAATTTTTCTCCTTGCACACGCTGAATAAAACACGTACACTATTTAGCCCATTATACTGTCAAACAGTAGTGGAGGCGTGACTTGTCTTTTTAAGGAGATGCAGCACAGGTGTCAAAATTTACACCTAGGTGCTGGGCGCAGATTCCTGAGCGTTGTTATTTGCTGTAAAGGAGTCTGCGCTCTTGTTATCCCTTGGCCATGCGCTGTGAGCGATGCCTGTCTTCTCACCTCATTTCATGTTGGCCGGTGTGGTTAGCGATGGCCATGAAACCCAGACCCACAGTGTCTTTTAATAAAGTCACACTGCAGAGCTGGGATTCGTGACCTTGCGCAGTAAATTTTGTCGCCTGTCCCTCATGTCCTTACACCTGCATCAGACTGGGCGGCCTCATCTGATCCCTTCTCGCATGCCGCGGCCATGAGGCCGCACATTCTGAAGAAGGCGGAAGGAGATGAGTAAAGACAGGCGAAGATATCCACTGCTCGTGCCCATCAATCACACCCTCGCAGTCAAAATAAGTAAGACAACGAGGAGCGTGGTTTCAGGCAGGGCGGACTCACAGCCGCAGCCAGCCAACCAAAGATGTCAGAAGACGGGCAGCGCTAACAAGGGGGGTGCTGCGTGTCATTAAAAAGGAAAGTCACACCTCAGGGACATTGTAATGGTCTGTAATGAGACACATTTTTTACGTGTTTAATTAAACGTGGGCAAGTAGACAAAGTCAGCCACCTTGTACAAATGCAGCAGTACTGCTGTACAAGGTGGCTGTCATACATAGAAACACCTTGGGGTGGGTGGCAGGGTCACTTTAATTTCAGTTCATGTGCCTGCGTGGCGTTTGCAGGTCACGTTGCCGGCTACACAGCAGGGGAACAGCTGGCGTTGCTGAACCCCACTAACACATTGGCTGGTGTTTTTCTCTGTGCAGCTAGCACTTCCAGGCTAAAACTGGTGGTGTTATGAGCCCAGGGTCAGCAGGAGGAGGAGAGGAGCAGAGTGTAGGCCGAAGCCTGCAATGGTGGCAGCTTTTGTTCTGTTGTGCCTGCGTGGCGTTTACAGGTCACGTTGCCGGCTACACAGCTGGGGAACAGCTGGCGGTGCTGAACCCCACTAACACATTGGCTGGTGTTTTTCTCTGTGCAGCTAGCACTTCCGGGCAAAAACTAGCGGTGTTTAAGCCCAGGGTCAGCAGGAGGAGGAGAGGAGCAGAGTGTAGGCCGAAGCCTAGTTGAACCAATTTCAAAGGTAACCTTTAACCCCCCTCAGGTGTTGCAAGGTACAAGAGCCACACCTCGTGCAGCATTAATGCTGCACAAGTAAAAGGTTGCTCTCTTAATTTTTCTCCTTGCACACGCTGAATAAAACACGTTCACTATTTAGCCCATTCTACTGTAAAACAGTAGTGGAGGCGTGACTTGTCTTTTTAACCCCTTCAAGACCCAGCCTATTTTGACCTTAAAGACCTTGCCGTTTTTTGCAATTCTGACCAGTGTCCCTTTATGAGGTAATAACTCAGGAACGCTTCAACGGATCCTAGCGGTTCTGAGATTGTTTTTTCGTGACATATTGGGCTTCATGTTAGTGGTTAATTTAGGTCAATAAATTCTGCATTTATTTGTGATAAACACGGAAAATTGGCGAAAATTTTGAAAATTTCGCAATTTTCACATTTTGAATTTTTATTCTGTTAAACCAGAGAGATATGTGACACAAAATAGTTAATAAATAACATTTCCCACATGTTTACTTTACATCAGCACAATTTTGGAAACAAAATTTTTTTTTGTTAGGAAGTTATAAGGGTTAAAATTCGACCAGCGATTTGTCATTTTTACAACGAAATTTACAAAACCATTTTTTTTAGGGACCACCTCACATTTGAAGTCAGTTTGAGGGGTCTATATGGCTGAAAATACCCAAAAGTGACACCATTCTAAAAACTGCACCCCTCAAGGTACTCAAAACCACATTCAAGAAGTTTATTAACCCTTCAGGTGCTTCACAGCAGCAGAAGCAACATGGAAGGAAAAAATGAACATTTAACTTTTTAGTCACAAAAATTATCTTTTAGCAACAATTTTTTTATTTTCCCAATGGTAAAAGGAGAAACTGAACCACGAAAGTTGTTGTCCAATTTGTCCTGAGTACGCTGATACCTCATATGTGGGGGTAAACCACTGTTTTGGCGCACGGCAGGGCTTGGAAGGGAAGGAGCGCCATTTGACTTTTTGAATCAAAAATTGGCTCCACTCTTTAGCGGACACCATGTCACGTTTGGAGAGCCCCCGTGTGCCTAAAAATTGGAGCTACCCCACAAGTGACCCCATTTTGGAAACTAGACGCCCAAAGGAACTTATCTAGATGCATAGTGAGCACTTTGAACCCCCAGGTGCTTCACAAATTGATCCGTAAAAATGAAAAAGTACTTTTTTTTCACAAAAAAATTCTTTTAGCCTCAATTTTTTCATTTTCACATGGGCAACAGGATAAAATGGATCCTAAAATGTGTTGGGCAATTTCTCCTGAGTACACCAATACCTCACATGTGGAGGTAAACCACTGTTTGGGCACATGGTAAGGCTCGGAAGGGAAGGAGCGCCATTTGACTTTTTGAATGAAAAATTATTTCCATCGTTAGCGGACACCATGTCGCGTTTGGATAGCTCCTGTGTGCCTAAACATTGGCGCTCCCCCACAAGTGACCCCATTTTGGAAACTAGACCCCCCAAGGAACTAATTTAGATGCTTAGTGAGCACTTTAAACCCTCAGGTGCTTCACAAATTGATCTGTAAAAATGAAAAAGTAATTTTTTTTCACAAAAAAATTCTTTTCGCCTCAATTTTTTCATTTTCACATGGGCAGTAGGATAAAATGGATCATAAAATTTGTTGGGCAATTTCTCCCGAGTACGCCGATACCTCATATGTGGGGGTAAACCACTGTTTGGGCACTCGGCAGGGCTCGGAAGAGAAGGCGCGCCATTTGACTTTTTGAATGGAAAATTAGCTCCAATTGTTAGCGGACACCATGTCGCGTTTGGAGAGCCCCTGTGTGCCTAAACATTGGAGCTCCCGCACAAGTGACCCCATTTTGGAAACTAGACCCCCCAAGGAACTTATCTAGATGCATATTGAGCACTTTAAACCCCCAGGTGCTTCACAGAAGTTTATAACGCAGAGCCATGAAAATAAAAAATAATTTTTCTTTCCTCAAAAATGATTTTTTAGCCTGGAATTTCCTATTTTGCCAAGGATAATAGGAGAAATTGGACCCCAAATATTGTTGTCCAGTTTGTCCTGAGTACGCTGATACCCCATATGTGGGGGTAAACCACTGTTTGGGCGCACGGCAGGGCTCGGAAGGGATGGCACGCCATTTGGCTTTTTAAATGGAAAATTAGCTCCAATCATTAGCGGACACCATGTCACGTTTGGAGAGCCCCTGTGTGCCTAAACATTGGAGATCCCCCAGAAATGACACCATTTTAGAAACTAGACCCCCAAAGGAACTAATCTAGATGTGTGGTGAGGACTTTGAACCCCCAAGTGCTTCACAGAAGTTTATAACGCAGAGCCATGAAAATAAAAAAAAAAATTATTTTCTCAAAAATGATCTTTTAGCCTGCAATTTTTTATTTTCCCAAGGGTAACAGGAGAAATTTGACCCCAAAAGTTGTTGTCCAGTTTCTCCTGAGTACGCTGATACCCCATATGTGGGGGTAAATCACTGTTTGGGCACATGCCGGGGCTCGGAAGTGAAGTAGTGACGTTTTGAAATGCAGACTTTGATGGAATGCTCTGTGGGCGTCACGTTGCGTTTGCAGAGCCCCTGATGTGGCTTAACAGTAGAAACCCCCCACAAGTGACCCCATTTTGGAAACTAGACCCCCAAAGGAACTTATCTAGATGTGTGGTGAGCACTTTGAACCCCCAAGTGCTTCATAGAAGTTTATAATGCAGAGCCGTGAAAATAATAAATACGTTTTCTTTCCTCAAAAATAATTATTTAGCCCAGAATTTTTTAATTTTCCCAAGGGTAACAGGAGAAATTTGACCCCAATATTTGTTGTCCAGTTTCTCCTGAGTACGGTGATACCCCATATGTGGGGGTAAACTACTGTTTGGGCACATGCCGGGGCTTGGAATTGAAGTAGTGACGTTTTGAAATGCAGACTTTGATGGAATGCTCTGCGGGCGTCACGTTGCGTTTGCAGAGCCCCTGATGTGCCTAAACAGTAGAAACCCCCCACAAGTGACCCCATTTTGGAAACTAGACCCTGAAAGGAACTTATCTAGATGTGTGGTGAGCACTTTGAACCCCCAAGTGCTTCATAGAAGTTTATAATGCAGAGCCGTGAAAATAATAAATACGTTTTCTTTCCTCAAAAATTATGTTTTAGCAAGCATTTTTTTAGATTCACAAGGGTAACAGGAGAAATTGGACCCCAGTAATTGTTGCACAGTTTGTCCTGAGTATGCTGGTACCCCATATGTGGGGGTAAACCACTGTTTGGGCACACGTCAGGGCTCGGAAGTGAGGGAGCACTATTTGACTTTTTGAATACGAGATTGGCTGGAATCAATGGTGGCGCCATGTTGCGTTTGGAGACCCCTGATGTGCCTAAACAGTGGTAACCCCTCAATTCTAACTCCAACACTAACCCCAACACACCCCTAACCCTAATCCCAACTGTAGCCATAATCCTAATCACAACCCTAACCCCAACACACCCCTAACCCTAACCACAACCCTAATTCCAACCCAACCCTAAGGCTATGTGCCCACGTTGCGGATTCGTGTGAGATATTTCCGCACCATTTTTGAAAAATCTGCGGGTAAAAGGCACTGCGTTTTACCTGCGGATTTTCCGCGGATTTCCAGTGTTTTTTGTGCGGATTTCACCTGCGGATTCCTATTGAGGAACAGGTGTAAAACGCTGCGGAATCCGCACAAAGAATTGACATGCTGCGGAAAATACAACGCAGCGTTTCCGCGCGGTATTTTCCGCACCATGGGCACAGCGGATTTGGTTTTTCATATGTTTACATGGTACTGTAAACCTGATGGAACACTGCTGCGAATCCGCAGCCAAATCCGCACTGTGTGCACATAGCCTAATTCTAAAGGTATGTGCACACGCTGCGGAAAAAGCTGCGGATCCGCAGCAGTTTCCCATGAGTGTACAGTTCAATGTAAACCTATGGGAAACAAAAATCGCTGTACACATGCTGCGGAAAAACTGCACGGAAACGCAGCGGTTTACATTCCGCAGCATGTCACTTCTTTGTGCGGATTCCGCAGCGGTTTTACAACTGCTCCAATAGAAAATCGCAATTGTAAAACCGCAGTGAAATGCGCATAAAAACGCGGTAAATCCGCCATAAATCCGCAGCGGTTTAGCACTGCGGATTTATCAAATCCGCAGCGGAAAAATCCGCAGAGGACCAGAATACGTGTGCACATTCCTAACCCTAACCCTAGCCCTAGCCCTAACCCTAACCCTACCCCTAACCCTACCCCTAGCCCTACCCCTAACCCTACCCCTAACCCTAACCCTACCCCTAACCCTAACCCTATTCTAACATTAGTGGAAAAAAAAAAATTTCTTTATTTTTTTATTGTCCCTACCTATGGGGGTGACAAAGGGGGGGGTCGTTTATTATTTTTTTTATTTTGATCACTGAGATATAATCTATCTCAGTGATCAAAATGCACTTTGGAACGAATCTGCCGGCCGGCAGATTCGGCGGGCGCACTGCGCATGCGCCCGCCATTTTGGAAGATGGCGGCGCCCGGGAGAAGACGGACGGGACCACGGCTGGATCGGTAAGTATGATAGGGTGGGGAGACCACGGGGGGGGGAATCGGAGCACGGGGGGGGAATCGGAGCACGGGGGGGGGGAATCGGAGCGCGGGAGGGGTGGAACGGAGCGCGGGGGGCGTGGAACGGAGCACGGGGGGGCTGGAATGGAGCACGGGGGGGTGGAACGGAGCACGGGGGGGTGGATCGGAGCGCAGGGGGGGTGATTGGAGCACGGGGGGGTGATTGGAGCACGGGGGGAGCGGACACGAGCACGGGGGGGAGCGGAGCACAGGACGGAGGGGAGCCGGAGCAGTGTACCGGCCAGATCGGGGGGGTGGGGGGGCGATCGGAGGGGTGGGGTGGGGGCACACTAGTATTTCCAGCCATGGCCGATGATATTTCAGCATCGGCCATGGCTGGATTGTAATATTTCACCCGTTATAATGGGTGAAATATTACAAATCGCTCTGATTGGCAGTTTCACTTTCAACAGCCAATCAGAGCGATCGTAGCCACGAGGGGGTGAAGCCACCCCCCCTGGGCTAAACTACCACTCCCCCTGTCCCTGCAGATCGGGTGAAATGGGAGTTAACCCTTTCACCCGATCTGCAGGGACGCGATCTTTCCATGACGCCGCATAGGCGTCATGGGTCGGAATGGCACCGACTTTCATGACGCCTACGTGGCGTCATGGGTCGGGAAGGGGTTAAAGAAAAGCAGCCCAGGTGTCGAAAATAACACCTTGGTGCATGGGCGCAGCTTCCTGAGCGTTGTTATTTGCTGTACAGGAGTCTGCGCTCTTGTTATCCCTTGGCCATGCGCTGTGAGCGCTTCCTGTCTTCTGACCTCATTTCATGTCGGCCGTTGCGGTTAGCGATGGAAATGAATCCCAGACCCACAGTGTGTTTTCAAAAAATCACACTGCGTGGCTGGGATTCGTGGCCTTGTGCAGTAAATATGTTTGCCGCTCACACATGTCCTTACACCTGCTTCAGACTGGGCGGCCTCATCTGATCCCTTATCGCATGCCGCGGCCATGAGGCCGCATAGTCTGAAGAAGGCGGAAGGAGATAAGTTAAGACAGGCGAACATATGCACTGCACATGCCCATCAATAACACCCTCGCAGCCAAAATATATGAGACAACGAGGGGCGTTGTGTTGGGCAGGGCGGACGCACAGGCACAGGCAGCCAACCAATGATGTCAGAAGCCGGGCAGCGCTACCAAGGATGGTGCTGCATATCATTAGAAAGGAAAGTCACACCTCAGGGACAGTTGAATGGTCTCAATGAGACACATTTTGTACGTGTTGAGTTCCATGTGGGCAAGGAGAAAAAGTCAGCCACCTTGTACAAATGCAGCAGTACTGCTGTACAAGGTGGCTATTATACATAGAAACACCTGGGGGTGGGGGGCAAGATCCCTTCAATTTCAGTTCATGTGCCTGCGTGGCATTTGCAGGTCACGTTGCAAGCTACACAGCAGGGGAACAGCTGACGGTGCTGAACCCCACTAACACATTGGCTGGTGTTTTTCTCTGTGGAGCTAGCAATTCCGGGCAAAAACTAGCGGTGTTAGAGCCCAGGGTCAGCAGGAGGAGGAGATGAGCAGAGTGTAGGCCGAAGCCTCCACTGGTGGCAGCTTTTGGTCGGTTGTGCCAGCGTGGCTTGTGCTGGACACAATGCCGGCTACACAGCAGGGGAACAGCTGGCGGTGCTGAACCCCACTAACACATTGGCTGGTGTTTTTCTCTGTGCAGCTAGCACTTCAGGGCAAAAACTAGCGGTGTTAGAGCCCAGGGTCAGCAGGAGGAGGAGAGGAGCAAAGTGTAGGCCGAAGCCTAGTTGAACCAATTTCAAAGGTAACCTTTAACCCCCCCTCAGGTGTTGCAAGGTACAAGAGCCACACCTTGTGCAGCATTAATGCTGCACAAGTAAAAGGTTGCTCTATTTAGTTTGCTCCTTGCACACGCTGAATAAAACACGTACACTATTTAGCCAATTATACTGTCAAACAGTAGTGGAGGCGTGACTTTTCTTTTGAAGAAGACGCAGCACAGGTGTCAAAATTTACACCTAGGTGCTGGGCGCAGACTCCTTACCGTTGTTATTTGCAGTACAGGAGAGTGCGCTCTTGTGTTATCCCTTGGCAATACCCTGTTAGTGCAGGCCGTCTTATGACCTCATTTCATGTTGGCCGGTGCGGTTAACGATGGCCATAAATCCCAGACCCACAGTGCCTTTCCATAAAGTCACACTGCGGTGCTGGGATTCGTGGCCTTGTGCAGTAAATATGTTCGCCGCTCACACATGTCCTTACACCTGCTTCAGACTGGGCGGCCTCAGCTGATCCCTTATTGCCTGCCACGGCCATGAGGCCGCACAGTCTGAAGAAGGCGGAAGGAGGGGAGTGAAGACAGGCGAACATATGCACTGCTCGTGCCCATCAATCACACCCTCGCAGTCAAAATATATGAGACAACGAGGGGGGTTGTGTCGGGCAGGGCGGACGCACAGGCACAGGCAGCCAACCAATGATGTCAGAAGACGGGCAGCGCTACAAAGGGGGGTGGTGCGTGTCATTAAAAAGTAAAGTCACACCTCAGGGACATTGTAATGGTCTCTAATGAGACACATTTTGTACGTGTTGAGTTCCACGTGGGCAAGGAGAAAAAGTCAGCCACCTTGTACAAATGCAGCAGTACTGCTGTACAAGGTGGCTGTTATACATAGAAACACCTGGGGGTGGGGGGCAGGCTTCCTTCAATTTCAGTTCATGTGCCTGCGTGGCGTTTGCAGGACACGTTGCCAGCTATACAGCAGGGGAACAGCTGGCGTTGCTGAACCCCACTGACACATTGACTGGTGTTTTTCTCTGTGCAGCTCGCATGTCCGGGCAAAAACTGGCGGTGTTAGAGCCCAGGGTCAGCAGGAGGAGGAGAGGAGCAAAGTGTAGGCCGAAGCCTGCACTGGTGGCAGCTTTTGGTCGGTTGTGCCAGCGTGGCTTGTGCTGGACACGATGCCGGCTACACAGCAGGGGAACAGCTGGCGGTGCTGAACCCCACTAACACATTGGCTGGTGTTTTTCTCTGTGCAGCTAGCACTTCCGGGCAAAAACTAGCGGTGTTTGAGCCCAGGGTCAGCAGGAGGAGGAGAGGAGCAGAGTCTAGGCCGAAGCCTGCACTGGTGGCAGCTTTTGTTCTGTTGTGCCAGCGTGGCTTGTGCTGGACACGTTGCCGACTACACAGCAGGGGAACAGCTGGCGGTGCTGAACCCCACTGACACATCACCTAGTGTTTTTTCTGTGTAGACAACACTTCCAGGTGGCAACTGACAGTGTTGAAACCCAGGGAATCAAAGAGGAGCAGAGTGTAGGCCGAAGCCTGCAGTGGAGCAAGTTGAAAGGGAACCTTTAACCCCCCCCCCCAGGCATTTGTTGCTGAAAGAGCCATCTTGTACAGCAGTAATACTGCACATGGAAAATGGTGGCTCCGAAAATTATGCTCCTTGCAAACGCTGAAGTACACACTCATATAATGTGTCCCCTCACACCGTCAAACCATCCCGGAAGTGGGACTTTCCTTTGTAATGTGACACAGCACAGCCGTCATTCCAACCCCCTTGGTGCCGGGCGCCACCTCCTCAACGTTGTTTGGTTCTGTCACGGAGCCCGCGCTGTAATGTTATCCCTTGGCCATGCACAGTTAGCGGTGCCCGTCTTCTGACATCATGTAGGTGTCAGGCTGGCAGTGCCTGTGCGTCCAAGCTGCCCGAGATCCAACCTTGCAGTGTAATCTAATGTAGTACCACTGCGGGCCAGGGATCCATGGGCATGCGCAGTGCATATCATCGCCTCTCACTCACCTCCTTCCTGCTTCTTCAGACTGTGCGGCGTCACGGCCGTGGCATGCTATTAGGGATCAGCTGACGCCGCCTAGTCTGAAGAAGCGTGAAGAAGGGGAGTGAGAGGCTAGTATATGCACTGCGCATGGCCATGGATACCAGGCCCACTGTGGGATCACATTAGACGACACTGCGAGGCGTGATTTCGGGCAGCGTGGACGCACAGGTGCAGCCAGGACGACAACAAATGATGTCAGAGGACGGGCAGCGCAAACTGTGCATGGCCAAGGGATAACATAACAGCGCAGGGTCCATGACGGAATCAAACAACGCTAAGGAGGCAGCGCACGGTGCCAAGGGGGTAGCAATGACGGCTGTGCTGCGTCACATTACAAAGGAAAGTCCCACCTCCGGGACGGTTGGACGGTGTGAGGGGACACATTACATGAGTGTGTAGTTCAGCGTTTGCAAGGAGCATAATTTCAAGAGCTACCTTTCCCTTGTGCAGTATTAGTGCTGCACATGGTGGCTCTTTCAGTAACAAATGCCTAGGGGGGGGGGGGACAGGTCCCCTTACATTTTAGTTGTGCCAGCGTGGCGGTCGCATGACACGTTGCCGGATACACAGCTGGGGATCAGCTGACGTTACTGAACCCCAATAACAGAGGAGCGACTGTTGACTGTGCACACAGCACTTCCAGGCACCAACTGGCGGTGTTAGAGCCCAGGGACAGCAGGAGGAGCAGATTGGAGGTATTGCCGCACACACAGCTGGGGATCAGCTGACGTTACTGAACCCCAATAACAGAGGAGCGACTGTTGACTGTGCACACAGCACTTCCAGGCACCAACTGGTGGTGTTAGAGCCCAGGGACAGCAGGAGGAGCAGATTGGAGGTATTGCCGCACACACAGCTGGGGATCAGCTGACGTTACTGAACCCCAATAACAGAGGAGCGACTGTTGACTGTGCACACACTTCCAGGCACCAACTGGCGGTGTTAGAGCCCAGGGACAGCAGGAGGAGCAGAGGAACAGAGTGTAGGCCGAAGCCTGATTGGAGCAAGTTGAAAGGGAACCTTTAACCCCCCCCCAAGACGTTTGTAGCTGAAAGAGCCATCTTGTGCAGCACTAAGGATGCAAAAGGAAAAGGTGGTTCTTTTAATTATGCTCCTTGCAAACACCGAAGTAAACACTAAAAATGTGTCCCCTTATACCGTTAAACCGTCCCGGAGGTGCGAATTTCCTTCGTAATGGGACACAGCACAGCTGTCATTCCTGTCCCCTTGGTGCCGTGCGCTGCCTCCTCAGCGTTGTTTTAAGCTGTCACGGAGCCTGCGCTGTTCTGTTAGCCCTTGGCCATGCCCAATTAGCGCTGCCTGTCTTCTGACATAATTTGGTGTCAGGCTGTCAGTGCCTGTGCGTCCACGCTGCTCCAGATCCCACCTCGCAGTCTCGTCTAACGTAATCCCACTGCGGGCCTTGGAACCATGGGCATGCACAGTGCATATCCTCGACTCTCACTCCCCTCCTTCCCTCTTCTTCAGACTGTGCGGTGTCACGGCCGTGGCATGCTATTAGGGATCAGCTAACGGCGCACAGTCTAAAGAAGGCGGAGGGAAATGAGCGAGAGCCCGAGGGGAAGATATGCACTGCGCATGCCCATGGATCCCAGGCCCGCAGTGTGACTCAATCAGAAGACACTGCGAGGCGGGATCTCGGGCAGCGCGGCCGCACAGGCGCAGCCAGCCTCACACCAAATTATGTCAGAAGACAGGCAGCGCAAATAGGGCATGCCCAAGGGATAACAGAACAGCGCAGGCTCCGTGACAGCTTAAAACAACGCTGAGGAGGCAGCGCATGGCACCAAGGGGGTAGGAATGACGGCTGTGCTGCGTCACATTACGAAGGAAAGTCCCAGCTCCGGGACAGTATAACGGTATTAGTGAACACATTTTATAAGTGTTAAGTTCTGCGTGTGCAAGGAGCTACCTTTTCCTTGTGCAGCATTACTGCTGCAAAAGATGGCTCTTTCAGTAACAAACGACGGGGGGGGGGACAGGTTCCCTTACATTTAGGTTGTTGTGCCAGCGTGGCGGTCGCAGGACACATTGCCGGCTATACAGCTGGGGATCAGCTGACGTTACTGAAACCCAATAACACTGGGTCATATGTTTTTACTGTGCAGCCTGCACTTCTGAGCCGCAACTGGCAGTGTTGGAGCCCAGGAATAGCAGTTCAGGTGGTAGAAAGATGAACACAGCAGGAGACCTGGATGACACCCAATTAATTAATCAGGCAGAGGAGTGGCAAATTCCTGCGAGATCCAGGCCTGGTTCATTTTCAGGAAAGTAAGCCGGTCAACGTTATCGGAGGATAGTCGCATGCGACGGTCTGTTAGTACACCACCTGCGGCACTAAAGACACGTTCCGATAAGACACTAGCCGAAGGGCAAGCCAGCACCTCCAATGCATACTGGCTTAGCTCTGGCCATGAATCCAGCTTAGAGACCCAAAACTTGAACGGGGAAGAGCTGTCAGGGAGTACAGTAAGAGGGCAAGCCATGTAGTCTGTCACCATCTGACGGAACCGTTGCCTCCTGCTGACTGGAGCCGCCGGTGATGGTGTAGACATTTGGGGCGGGCACACAAAAGTGTGCCAGAGTTGTGCCATACTGGGCTTGAATTGGGCAGAGGCACTGCTTCTGCTCCCTCTTTGGGCAGAGCCTCCCCCACTGCCTCGACGCACTGAGCTGCTTTGTAAAGCACTAGCAGCACTCCTCTCAGTTGGACAGGAGAAGATGATGGAATTCACCAGAGTGTCGTGGTACTCCCGCAATTTACGCTCCCGGGTCAACGCAAGGATGAGGTTTTGGACGTTGTCCCGGTAGCGAGGATCGAGGAGGGTGAACACCCAATAATCAGGCATGTTGAGAATGTGGTCGATGCGGCGGTCGTTTCTCAGGCACTGCAGCATGAAATCCACCATGTGCTGCAGAGTGCCAACTGGCCCAGAAACGCTGTCCCCTGATTGAGACATGATCTCTGCCCGCTCGTCATCACCCCACCCTCGCTGTACACACTGACCACTGGACAATTGTGTCGCTCCCTCCTCTGGACGGAGCTCTTCCTCCTCCATTGACTCCTCCTCATCCTCCTCACAAATTGGCCCCTGCGTACCCCTTTGTGAGGAACCACGTGGCGCTGACTCTCCAGAAGCTGATGGAAAAGGTGACTCCTCATCCTCCACCTCTTCCACCACATCATCCCTTAACCCTTGCAAAGTTTGCTGAAGCAGGCAGATAAGGGGGACAGTCATGCTGACTAGTGCATCATCTGCACTTGCCATCCGCGTGGAATAATCAAAAGGACGCAAAACCTGGCAGACGTCCTTCATAGTGGCCCACTCTGTGGTTGTGAAGTCTGATCGGCGCTGACTGCGACTTCTTTGCGCCTGATGCAGCTGGTACTCCATAACTGCTTGCTGCTGCTCACACAACCGCTCCAACATATGTAACGTGGAATTCCACCGGGTAGGTAGGTCACATATGATGCGGTGTTCCGGAAGGCGGAATCGGCACTGCAGAGCAGCAGTGCGGGATCTGGCCAAGCTGGAACGCCGCAAGTGAGCACACTCTAGGCGGACCTTGTACAGCAGGGCATCAAGATCCGGATAGTCCCTCAGAAAACTCTGCACAACCAAATTGAGCACATGTGCCAGACATGGGATGTGAGTGAGGTTGCCAAGGGCCAAAGCTGCCACCAGATTTCGGCCATTGTCACACACTACCATGCCTGGCTGGAGATTCGCTGGCAGTAACCCAGTGGCGTAGGAAGGGGGTGCGGGGGGGGGGGCGGGTCGCCCCGGGCGGCACAATGTGGGGGCGGCTATCAGCACGGCTGCGCGCACTCATTCTCTGCTCCTTCCTCCCAGCATTATGAGGACTGGAGCAGAGCGCTGGCAGTGCGCGCAGCCGTGCAGAGTTGCTGGCTGCAGTGTAGCAGGGGCACACAGTCACACACGCTGTGACTCACCCCCGCACCTGCAGTCAGCAGCAGAAGATCCGATCCTGCCCCTCCAGCAGCGTCACAGCTCTCACAATGTGAAGAGCCATGGAGGGGCGGGGCTAAATGTCGGGGGCGGAGCCACGGACAAGCAGGAAGAAGAGGCAGAAGGAAATATGAAAATCAGAGCGGGAGACAGAAAAGATGTGAGAACAGAGACAGAAAACAACAGAGAGGCAAGACACAGGTGAGAAGTATATATGTATATGTATATGTATATATATATATATATATATTACATCATTGTCTAAGGGTCACACTTCCGTCTTTCTGTCTGTCCTTCTGTCTTTCTTTCTTTCATGGATATTCATTGGTCGCGGCCTCTGTCTGTCGTCGCTGATTGGTCTCGGCAGCTGCCTGTCATGGCTGCCGCGACCAATCAGCGACGGGCACAGTCCAATTAGTCCCTCCGCTGCAGTCAGTGCCCGGCGCCTGCTCTATACTCCCCACAATCAGCGCCCGCTCCATAATCCCCTCCAGTCACCACTCACACAGGGTTAATAGCAGCGGTAACGGGCCGCGGTGTAACGCACTCTGTTACCGCTGCTATTAACCCTGTGTGTCCCCAACTATTTACTATTGATGCTGCCTATGCAGCATCAATAGTAAAAATATGTCATGTTAAAAATAATAAAAAAATGAAAAAACCTGCTATACTCACCCTCCATTGCCTTTCCCGCTCCTCGCAACGCTCCAGTCCCTGCTCCATGCAAGCGGCAGCTTCCGGTGCCAAGGATGGTATGTGAGAAGGACCTGCCATGACGTCACGGTCATGTGACCGCAACGTCATCACAGGTCCTGCGCTCATACCAACCCTGGGACTGGAAGCTGCCTCGTGCGATACAGGGCCAGAATTCATCGGAGGGTGAGTATATGTTTATTTTTTATTTTAAGTCTGTATACTACGTGGCTCTGTGCTGTATACTCCATCACTGGGCAATATACTACGTGGCTGGGCAATATACTACGTGACTGGGCAATATACTACGTGGCTGGGCAATATACTACGTGGCTGGGCAATATACTACGTGGCTGGGCAATATGCTACGTGGGCTGTGCAATATACTACATGGCTGTGTTATATACTACGTGGCTGGGCAATATGCTACGTGGGCTGTGCAATATACTACATGGCTGTGTTATATACTACGTGGCTGTGCTATACGCTATGTGGGCTGTGCTATATACTGCGTGGGCTGTGTTATACACTACGTGGCTGTGCTATATGCTACGTGGGCTGTGTTATATGCTATGTGGCTATGCTATATTTCTCTGCTGTATCTGCATCATGAATCATGCTATGTGTTAAAGGGGGGCCCACTGAGACTCTTTCGCCCGGGGGCCCTCTAAAACCGCGGCCGGCGCTGCAGCTGTTTAACGCTATTGACGTGCGGGCCCGCGCCCGTACGTCAATAGTTAACAACAGCCACCAGCCATTTGGAGGCTGGCAGCTGAAGTCGGCCGCAGCGCACACGTCGACGGCTTCTGACGTCATTGTCAGTCGCCGGCGAGTGCACGCTTCAGCTGCGTGGAGAGAGCAGGAGCGCGGTCAGGTAAGCAGAACTTGTTTTTTTTTTTTGCAGACCCTATCATGTGTGTTGCCCTATTTTTGGTAACCTTTGTGTGTATTGAGGGGGGGGAGGGGGGGCGCCAAACTCGGGAGCAGCCCCGGGCGGCAAAAGCTCTAGCTACGCCCCTGCAGTAACCACACATCGCTCTCCTGCTTGATGGCATTCCAGAGCTCCTGCGCTGTGTGGCTTCGATGCCCCAATGAAACTAGTTTCAAGACGGCCTGCTGACGTTTGGCCACGGCTGTGCTCATGTCGGTCATAGGTAAACGTTCACGGGTCCATGTGGAGGTGGACTGTGACGGATCCTGCAGAGAGGAATCTGAGGAACTGGTGTAAGAGGAGGAGTCGATGCGTACAGACTGGATTCCTGCAATCCTTGGAGTGGGCAGGACACGTCCTGCGCCACTCGCACGATCTGTACCTGGCTCAACAACATTAACCCAATGGGCAGTGAGGGAAACATATCGCCCCTGTCCATGCTGACTGGTCCACGCATCGGTGGTGAGGTGGACCTTGCTACTGACGGCGTTCAGTAGCGCATGTTTTATGTTTGCCTCAACATGCCTGTGCAGGGCAGGGACAGCCTGCCTGCTGAAGTAAAAGCGGCTGGGCACCTTGTACTGTGGGACTGCCAATGCCATCAAGTCATGGAAGCTGTCAGTCTCCACCAGCCTGAACGAGAGCATTTCCAGGGACAACAGTTTGGCAATGCCTGCATTCAGAGCCTGTGCTCGGGGGTGGTTGGCCGAGAATGCCCGCCTTTTCTCCCATGCCTGTACTACCGATGGCTATAGAGTAGACTGGGAGTGTGAGGATGACTGGGAAGGTGGTGCTGTGGGTGGAATTACACTAGGTCTCTGGACAACAGTGGAGGAAGAGGCAACACGAGATGAAGAGGTGGTAGCTGCCGCTGTTGGTTGGCCTACGTCTTCAGTGTGTTTCTGTAACTCCACCGCGTGCCTGGTCCGCACATGTTTCCACATATTTGTGGTATTGAGGTTGCTGACATTTTTCCCTCTTTTTACTTTCTGATGACACAGCTTGCATTTGACAAAACAAATGTCATCTGCAACTGTGTCAAAAAAGGACCAGGCACTGCAAGTCTTGGGAGCGCCCTTTTTGGCTTTGGAAAGAGACAGGCTCCTAACGGGTGCCAAAGTGGAGGCTACAGGCTCCGCAGTCTTTCCCCTCCCTCTCCCTCTTTGGCCCATAAGGGGAAGCTCTTCCTCAGAGCTGCTCCCACCACCTTCCTGTTCCTCACGCCACGATGGGTCAAGGACCTCATCATCTCCACTACCCTCTGCCACCAACTGCTCCTCCTGGGTAGTCTCGGCAGCACAGTACGCATCAGAAAGCGGCACCTGAGTTTCATCATCAGATGCGTACTGCGCTGTGGTCACCGGAGGCACTGGCCCACCTGCCTCTTCAGAGTCAGAGAGAAAAAGCTGTTGGGCATCACTGCACACTGCCTCTTCTTCCATTTCTCCAATGCTGCTTGGCTGGCCCCCTGTTTCCAAGCCAAGAGATTCAGAGAACAGAAGTAGAGACGGCTCCTGTCCTGGGCTCTCTGACTGCCTGGCCAATTTGGCAGGTGGTGAAGAGACAGATGGCTGCTCTCCAGTGCTCTGTGCTTGAGAGGATGTGGCACTAACTGAAGTCGATGCCGAGGCGTTAGCTGCCATCCACCCGACAACGGCTTCAATTTGGTCTTCACGCAGCAGCGGTGCACGGCGCTCTCCGACAAAGCTGCGCATGAAGGACTGTTCCCTGCTGAAACTGAGTGACGACGAGTCACCGGTGCCCGCAGCAGGCACAGAATCACCACGTCCTCTCCCTGCTCCGCGCCCACGCCCACGTGCCTTACTCCCTGCCCTCTTCATCTTGGTTGACAGATAAAGATAAGCAGAAAAGTACTAAGGCCTTAGTGTGCTTATTCCTGAAATGCTCCTCCTAACAGGTGTAAGAAACACTAATGTTGTAAAGTGTGGACTAAACTTTATTATTTTTCAAATGTGGCCTACACAAGTGTTAAGTTGTGTTTGGTGAACTTTACTTTTTTTTTGTGCAGATCGGGCTACAGAGCTAGTTTAAATCACACGGAGACCGTGCAGACAGCCGTAAATGGCGCTGCAAGGCCAAAAAACCCTCCTCTAGGTTATCCTATGTAGTGTTTTTCCACTATTTAGCTGGAGACGGGTGGAAAGACACAAATAGGATTTTTTTTTTTTAAATTTTAAACAGGCTGCACTATTTGAAAAAAAGGAAAATTTTTCTCAAGGTATGAGGCAGTAACGAACCCTGAGCTGAATCCAACCGGCTATGGCTGCACACAGACTACAGGGCGAGCTGCGCTCACACAGAGACCGTGCAGACAGCCGTAAACGGCGCTGCAAGGCCCAATAAACCCCCTCTAGGTTATCCTATGTAGTGTTTTTCCACTATTTAGCTGGAGACGGGTGGAAAAACACTAATAGGGAATTTTTTTTTTAATTTTTAAACAGGCTGCACTATTTGAAAAAAAGGAAAATTTTTCTCAAGGTATGAGGCAGTAACGAACCCTGAGCTGAATCCAACCGGCTATGGCTGCACACAGACTACAGGGCGAGCTGGGCTCACACGGAGACCGTGCAGACAGCCGTAAACGGCGCTGCAAGGCCCAAAAACCCCCCTCTAGGTTATCCTATGTAGTGTTTTTCCACAATTTAGCTGGAGACGGGTGGGAAAACACTAATAGGAAATTTGAGAAAAAATGTGCAGCAGGCTGCACTATGAGCAAGAAAGGACAACTGTGTGAGGCAGTGTGAACCCCCCCTGAGCTGAATACAACCGGGTATATGGCTGCACACAGACTACAGAGTGAGCTGCACACACACACACACACAGAGACCTTGCAGAACGCTGTTAAAACAGCGCTGCAAGGCAAGAGCAAGGTGAACAGTGAAGAACACACAGCGTTTTGCTAAATTAGCCTTTGGAAAGGAAAATAAAGCAATTAGCTAGCTCAACTGGCCCTCAGTTAGAACACAGCGTCCTGTCCCTAACTGAAATCACAGCAGAGTGAGCGCAAAATGGCGGCAGCGTTTTTTATAGTGCAGAGTGACATCATTTCAGCAGCCAATCCAAGCCTTGCCAGTACTTACATGCCCACCATGCTAAACAGGATGTGCCCACACTTCCAATCATTCCTCATTGGCTGCTGCATTCAGTTTGAATTCTGGGAACTTCCGATTCCGGTATCCGATACGCGGGAAGTATCGGAATTCGGTATCGGAATTCCGATACCGCAAATATCGGCCGATACCCGATACTTGCGGTATCGGAATGCTCAACACTAGTCTTTATCGAAATCCCACACAAAACTTTTGCAGCTATCATGTTACTTACTCACTAGGCAAAACAAATACATGAAAAGATATTTCGAAACATCACATTTCCTCTATGTATTGCAGAATGAATTGTTTTGCAATAAGTTATTGGTACACATCCCTTCTTACCCTTTTCTTAAAACTACTCCTCACCCTTTTTTGAAATATTTAGTATGTGAGCTGATGTGAGAAAAATCTGCTCCTGTAATAAACAGCAGTAACTACCTTCCGATAGTCCGAGATTTCAAGCTCCACTGGTAACTGAGCTTAACAGGAGAACTGCAGAACACTGGACTGGAACGTTCAGACATAAAGTTATTGGAGCATATTTTAGTTAAACTGGATTTCCGGTAAAACAAAAATTCCGCCCCTAGAATAAGCAAAAAAATCTAAACATAACATGTCACAATACAGACTAGCTATTAGGAGCAGTGCCTAATAAAAGGACTATAAACATAAGGAAGAATGACCTCGGGGAGATCAAAACATCCAACACCGCGGAGACACCATCACGTGTTTCTCAACGCAGTGATCCTAATAGCCAGTTTCCTACTCCACACTGATGAGGGGCAAATACCCTGAAACAGCTGTCTGTGGATGGATACCATGTTTTGGCATAGGTGGTTTTCCTTTTTGGATGCTGCCCTTCCTGTGGTTGTTCCTTCCCGGTGAAAGACCTGGCTATTTATTGCTTGCGTTGAGAAACACGTGATGGTGTCTTCGCGGCTTTTCTACATGCATTAGTAATTGCAAGAGGCGCCTAAAATGTCAGCCAGTAAAATTCTCACTACCCAGGTACAGCTGCCTCATACTGTAAAAGTGGAACTAGGGTAGTCCAAAGTACCAGCCTTTTTGTAACAATCCTACAACATGTTAGATTCAGTAGATTGTTAAAAATAATTTCACTCCTGCTGACCACTTTACATGTATTTGTTGTGTGTAAATTTGTATTTTTCATTCAGAGACAGCAATCTTATAGCTAGTTGTGCTTCCAGTTGAGCAGTGGAATTCGGTGTTAGCTACATACTGTGATTTAAACATCCTGAGCCATGATAAATTGTAGCAAGTTAGAAGGATGATATATTGTACAGCTACTGCTTTAGCTAGCCATTCTGAGCGCTACTCATCCACTTCTCAGCTGAGTGGAAGACTGGGGGTACATTATGGGATTTCATTCCCTGCATGTAAACAACAATGTTGCCATTCATTCATAGCAATCATAGATTTTAAAATTTGTGAGCATTAAGGCTATGTGCACACGTTCAGGATTTCTTGCAGAAATTTCCTGAGCAAAACCGGACATTTTCTGCAAGAAATCCACGTGCTTTTTTGCATTTTTGACGCTTTTTTGCGCGTTTTTTGTGCATTTGACACTTTTTTTCCGGAGCTTCCCAATGCATTAAATAGCGGGAAAAATCCGCAAAATTAATGAACATGCTGCGTTTTTACCGCGACGCGTTTTTTTCGCGGAAAAAAACACATCATGTGCACAAAAATTGCGGAATGGATTCTAAATGATGGGATGCATAATGTATGCGTTTTTTATGCGTTTTTATAGCATTTTTATAGCAAAAAAGCAAAAAATCCACAATGTGTGCACACAGCCTTAAACATAAAGTATACTAGACATTATGATTATGTTTCATTTATACAGTAGTACAGCATTATATACCTCAAACTTAAAGATCTCTAACAGTAAAAACTCCTAGCTTATTTCCATAGTGGATATATTGTGCACATATCCCATTCAGAATGCTTAGAAAAGTCTCCCAATTTTTGTGTACCTTTATTTTTGGGGGCCTAGTCACAATTTCTGATATTTATTGAGATTTCCTCAAGTTTAATGCTGCTATAGCCTATATTTTAAACATCCTACTAAAGAATAAGTGGCAATTATGTTGTAGTCATTGTTACGTAAGTGACCCCCTGCTCTTAGATTTGATATTCTTTTTGGCCTGGTGGTTAAAGTTTGGTCTTATTGAGTCTTGTACTAGTTGTGAAAGGAAATTGCTTTTTTTTTATTTATTTTATCGGAAAAAAGTAACAAGGAAAACAGCACTCACCCGATCCTTCTTTCAAGATGTGGTTTTAATCCATAAAATTGGTTACATTGATATTAACGAAGGTGCAGGTGTCAGGGGAGTTTTTTCATGAACAGTGAGACCTGCCGGACTACGTCCGTCTCACACCTTCGCTGGCGCTTCTACGGGTCCATAAACAGCAGGGCGTAACCAACAGAAATGTAACTAATTTTATGGATTAATACCACATCTTGAAAGAAGAATCGGATGAGTGTTATTTTTCTTATTACTTTTTCTGATATACCGTAATATATTCTCTTTTTTACATGCACTTTCTGAGGATTTGGGTTGAAATAACACACAGAAAAAAAGTGACTTGGTGCCTGGAATAACCCTCCTTTTCTAAATAAGTAATTTTTATTTATGTATTATTATTATTATTATTATTATCAGCAATACCCTTTTTCTTTCTCCGGAATTGCAGGTTTCTGCTCTCCAATTTACTGTATATCAGGGTAAGAATGAATTCTCCCTTATTTGCGGCCTCATCTATTTACTTTATGGAGATATTTTCAGCTGCTTCCATTATACGTGGAGGCTTATACAAACCCCTATCAGTATTTTATTATTCTTTCTTTAGCCTTTATTTCCAACCATAGTGATTGTACATTTTCATTTGCCTCCCATAAATGATCACAAGGGATGGATTTCATTACCTACAAACAATTCATAGGTAATTCCGGAACAGAGTAGAACAATGCAGATTTACACCCTAGCTATAGCTGTCATCTAGCCATGTCACTATTATCCAAACTATATAATAGTTCTCTCCCAACATTATTAATTCTCATTTTTTAATCTTTTTGGCTATGCTTCTGTCATTAGCATACGTGCACTTTATGTATGTCTTTCTGTGTCTTTATCCCATTGCTCAGCTGCAGTTGGATGGATATTTGCCATGGCTATTTGTGGTTTGGTTATGTAGTCAAGGGCCCCTGCACATACATATGTTAAACGTTCACAGTCAGTAATGTAAAACACAACAGACACAATTTATATTAAAAAGACAGAGGATATGTACCAATGAAATCACAAAATAGTGCAAGTAGGTAGAGATATGGTCAGATCATGTGTCATTACTAATCAATGTTTCAATGGCAATTTGTAGTTGACATGCCTTTCATCATATACCGATGTCAGAATGTGATGACTATACAGAAATGAGAGACGCTACATAGACGCTGCTTATCGTTCCTACAGAAGTGGTCTGCCCCGGTAATTCTTTGTGTCAACCACAGATTGGCTGGCATGTTGTGCCCCCTTCTCCAAAAAGTTGTTCCCCAGAAGCTGCAGTGTGTATTAAACAGTTCTGTGTCCCTTCTGCAGCAATATAACATAATATACAATTCAGCGTCAGATCTTTTTTGTAATGGTAGATAAGAAACTTTCTTTACAAAAAAATGTATTGCCGCAGCTGAAAATGTGTATTATTACTTATTTACGCCATACTATAAATTATAAAGAATAGTAAAAGTTCCCTCGGGGTCTTACTAAATGTACCTAGCCTTTGGTTTTGTGTTTTCCTATTGTCTTAGGGAGAGAATAACTTAATATTTTGACAATTTACGTTAGGAAAGTGCATTGTCCCATTCATATTTATTAGTACAAATAGTGCACTTCATATACACATACATATTGATGGCTGCAAGGTTTAAAATGGTAAAGAGAGGTCATACCTTGTCTTCTACTGGTTGCTTTGGTTTTTATCTTCCATCAGAATTAACACTGTCTGGGAAAGTTGTCTTTTTTGTGAAACCTCCCCCTACCAACCCCTACTCCCACCCTGGCCTCATTGGTTTCTCCTCTCTGTGATCTCCATTCTCCACCCATTTCAGCTGACTAATTATTATCACATTGCTCTCAGCTTTTAAAATAGTCCTCTTTGTGGTCCTTGCCTGCAGAAAGGAAACAGATGACAAACATTGGGCTCGAACAGAGGAACTGTTGTTTCACTTGTGAATACTTTGCAAGTTTGTGTTTAATAAGACACATACAGTGTTCTGACATGGAAATAAATATGCCATGCCAAATAAAAAGTGCTGCATGTTCATTACAGCCACTAATTCAGTAAGATAGAGATAGCTAGATACCGTAATTACTTATTCCTGGTTTGCTGAATGGTCTATTTGCTTTAAGAGGATATTAATAATGCCTACAAAAATCCAAGGACAAAAATGGAGAGAGAAAGAAGCACAAAAATAATAGTACACACACAGCATATACAAAGTTGAAAAAGGCTTTACTGGAACAGAAATGCCAAAGAATGAATTTTTATTAGTCTATGCCTGATGAAGAGAACTGAGTAGTCTCAAATGCATTTGTTACCATCTTTTCAGTTAGCCATTAAAAGGTATCAGCCACTGAGGACTCTAAATTCTAAAATATTTATATACAATACAATATTAATAATAATAATCTTTATTTTTATATAGCGCTAACATACATTCCGCAGCGCTTTACAGGTTGCACACATTATCATCGCTGTCCCCGTTGGGGCTCACAATCTAGATTCCCTATCAGTATGTCTTTGGAATGTGGGAGGAAACCAGAGTAACTGGAGGAAACCCACGCAAACACGGAGAGAACATACAAACTCTTGCAGATGTTGTCCTTGGTGGGATTTGAACCCAGGACTCCAGCGCTGCAAGGCTGCAGTGCTATCCACTGAGCCACCGTGCTGCCCGTAAATATTATTTACAGATATAGAACATATTGAAATGTAATACTTTAAATCCGGTAATTGCACAGCCATACATCACCTAAAAAATAACTCTCATACATAGATATTATGAGCTGTCAAAAAAAATCAAAGATTAGATGGAACAGGGTAACATTAGATATGCTGTATGTAAAATGGAATTAGATGAAAACAGCTAGGACGGAAGTACTAGTGTGAGATCGAAATGGAATGCAACAGCCCAAAATTTCTGAACCAAGGAGGGAAGAAAAAAAATCAGGTCATAAGGAAACCTGTGAAGGATAGATCCTCATTAATTCCAGTTGGCCTTAATGAGTTAAGTTCAAAGATCCACCTAGACTCCAATCTCAACAGCTTCCCCTGCCGGTCCAGCCTACGAATGTTAGGTTTAATCATTTGAAGGCCCACCACACTTAACCCACCTGTTTGTCCAGTGTGATGTTCCAAAAAATGCGAAGCTACTGAGGATAAGGTTTTCCCCTTTGCTAGGTCAAATCAAACCAGATTGATATTGGATGTATGTTGTTGTATGCGTTTACGCAGTTCCCGGGACGTCTGACCAACATACACCCTAGGACATGGGCAAACAGGAGTGTAAACAGCAAATTACCGTATTTGATGAACTGTGAAAAGACATCATTATCTTATAGGGTAAGAAGAGTAAATAGTACATTGGCGTTTTTCAGGGAGCAGTCAACAGAGTTGTACAAGCGGTTCCATGACCGAGGTTATCCATCATCTGTTTTAAATGCGGCTCTGACGAAGGTAGAAAACCCTCTCCTAATACTGTAATGAATGAAGATATGCATATGGAGGATAATAAACGCTTTATTTTTTCCTTTAAATTTGGCCCCATGGATAACTGTATTAGATCCGTGATTAGAAAAAATTGGGATATTTTAAGCAGGGATAGTGACCTGGTGGAGAGAGCTAGAAAGGGTCCCCTGTTTGCTAGTCATCGGGGTAAAAATATAAGGGATTTACTGGTACATAATTGGGTACAATCTAAACGAAAAAATTGGCTAACAGAGTGTGCCCCTAAAGGCAATTTTAGCTGCGGGCAGTGCAATTTCTGCTCCTTTCACCTCATTGGAAAAACCTTTAAAATTGGCCCAATTGATCACATAGTGCGCGAGCTCATTTCCTGCAAAGCTACGCATGTGATGTATGCCATATTATGCCCTTGTGGCTTTTATTATATAGGTAAGACTTATTGCCCCCTGTTCGTACGGGTAAGAGAACATTTTAATTCTGTCCGCATTGGAAAGGGGGTTCATGTTAGACACATGCATAATGGTGATACTAGGTCACTCTCATTTGTGGGTTAGGAAAGGGTATTTCTACCACAGCGAGGTGGTGATTTGATTAGGTTTCTTTTGAGGCGGAAGGCAACATGGATATTGCGTACAAATGCAGTTGGACCAATGGGTCTGAATGAGAAAATTGACATGTCGGTCTTCCTATAGTCTGTTCTGCTACAAATGTTATAGTATTTATTGGCCTTCTCTCTCTCTCTTTGTGATTTATGCTGTATTTATTTAAAGATTTGTTTTAAAGGTTGGTGTTTTTTGTTTTTTTGCCTTTTTCTTTTGGTTTACGATTTTATTCACATTCTGTGTAAGGCGAGTTGTTTTCTATGATGTCGCTGGATGGAAAAGGTTTCATTTGCCTAAATAGTTACCTCATTTCCCCTCTGGCATCGGGATCTATGGAAGCGTGGTATGCGCGAAACAGCTGTCATCCTATGTTCAGCACGTTCTCCCTGTCTGTACTGCACATGTCCTAATAAAGACATACATGATTCATCCGGCCTGGTGAGTGCAAGCCGTTTTTTTCTTTTTTTGCTGGAGTATCACGCACCTTTTTGGTTATGCAACTGAAGCGCCCTTATATGGATGAGTGGGTATTTATACTGGAGCAGCGATTATAGGCACGCTAAAAGATGATCGCATAAGGCAGCAGTGCGGGTATTATTCTTTTTCTTCTTTTAGGAGTGTAAACAACATTGTGCGTCTTACAACTTATATAGTCCTTCAACTTATACACACAGGAATCAATTAGATTGATAAAGGAGGTATTTCGTCCCATGAAACCGCAAATGTTGCATTCGCCAAATGGATAAGACCCCCGTAATTGAAAGCCAGTGCGAGTCCAGCACAGGACTGAATGAAATATTAAAATAATATTTATTGACAGCAAAGTGCGGCCACCCAGCTAGTGAATCCCAGCCCCGCAGTGTGTTATGCATTATGCACAGTGTGGGGCTGGGATTCACAGGCAGGGCAGCCGCACAGGCGCAGTCTGCAAGACTGCATGTGAGGTCAGACGGCCAGAGCTCACTGCGCCTGCCCCAGCCAGTACTAAACAGCGCAGGCGCCGGATTTCATTGGAAAACAGCGCGGAGGGGGCGGCGCCCGGCGCCGAAGAAGATTTGAGTGACGGCAGTGTGGCGTTTGCAGCAGGGGGTTTAAGACCTGCCTCCCTGTCTAAAGAAAGGTATTTTGGCGAAATTATAAAACGCTTTATTTTGGCAATAACTGCACCAAAGACTAAAAGAGCCACCTTGTTAGAATGCAGCATTACTGCTGCACAAGGTGGCTCTTTTACTTTATAACGGCTGGAGGGGGTGACAGAGTCCCTTTAAGTCTAATTCCTCCATCTTATTGGTGAGTTTCTGGTATTAGCACACATGCACTTTACACATTTTTCTGCCTATTCGTATTCTTAGTTTAAATTATTCCAACGGCTTCATCCATGCTACACCTACTTTTAATTTTTAAGCCCAATTCACTATCTACAATAATTTGCCATGCTCAACACTAATTGACCCCACCATCCCCCAGTTTCTAGTTTAAACACTCCATCAACTTTCTAGGCATTGTTTCCCCAGCACAGCTTCACCCTTCCCAGGTGCAGGCCATTTCTAGAGTGAAACCTGCAGCCAACAAAGAAGTCAGTCCCATTCTTCAGGAACACAAAACACTGTTTCCTGCCCCAATTTCTAAGAAACTTATTTACCTCCCTAATCACCTGCTGTATCTCTGGCGTGGCGTGTAGCGCAGGTAGTATTTCAGAAAATATTAAGTTTATTACCCAAATCACTGGAATAATTTTTTAAGACTCTTCCACCTAACCCAGATTTGGAAATCTGCCATTCCAAGCAAAGATCCTGCGCCTTCCTAGTTAATTTGAATAAAAGGGAAACTTATTTAGAATAAAAAATAATGATTAATTAAACTAAGAAATATTGGCAATTTATAGATTACGGTATAATAGCTTTTACTTATTGCATTCTATCCTCACCAGCCCCTCTGAAAAATATATCAACCCTATCCAGGAAAAGTCGAAATTGAGCACCAGGAAACCAACACAGCAGTCTTAAATCTTTAGATTTGTAATTAGGAATTAATTCTAGTCCCAAATTAGTTTTTTCTTTTATTCAAAAGGTGCACACATTGCAACAAAACTGTATATACTCAATGTTTTTCCGGAATTGAGAGCTCCTTGATTAAGATTCCAATACGTCGTCATTATTTCAGGTCTATCTAATGACTACAGCAAGAGCATATTCAGTGCTAAGCTTGGTTTCTCCAGTATAAATGAAAGAGCTGCTTGGCATTTTCACAAATAGAATCAAGAGTCATAAATTCTGGGGCAGAACAATTTAACACATGGCTGCTACTTTTTACAATAATATTAGCACACTGTCTGCTGCTGTGGAATTTCCAGCTATATAGCTTGCTGGTGCGCACCAATGTCTTCATTGTATGTAGGAGAGTAAATACATAATACTATTACATTCGTAATTCTATTTTGCATTTAATGGAATATAGGAAAAAGTTGACAATAAATATATAAAATTTTCACTCTTTCGCGAAAGGTTTAGGCAAAGTTTCTATTATTTTATTATAATCTGTATCAATTGTGGTATTCTCCTTTATTGTCTCACCATTTCAACAATTTCAGCAATGGTGTAATATGGGAACATTCACCAACAAGTCCTGTGTTTATTACAAATTTTAAGAAAAATTAGTTTTTCCACTTGAACTGTGCTCAGTTTCCTAGTAACAAGATTGTATGGACAATATATTCCTATTCATGGTTGCCTGTTCATAGACAAGATGTAATCTTAGATAGCTATGAATGCTGTACAGTTCATGGGGGCTTGTTCATGGAAAGATGGATCTGGATTTATAAAATGTATTGTGCTGAGCCCTTTTTTACAAAAGTCATCCACCAAAGCCTGGGTTTCTGTGCATAGTGTGAATAGATCAATGTATGCTTAATATTCCACCCCATAATGGGCATCAGCTTGTCAGCAGTTTTGAACTTGTATATAATTCCTTAAAAGTCTCAGGTTGAGAATGGCACTGAATGACATAAATGTCCAGTCTAACTTACAACTTTAACAAAGGTTGAGGCAGGCAACCATAATAGTTTCAGTCTGTCTTTGAGGGGACTTCTTAATCCCTTCTCTCCTGGTCCTGTTTTCACCTTCCTGACAAGGCCAAATTTTTAAATCCTGCCCACTGTCGATTTATGTGCTAATAACTCTGGAACAATTCAGCGTATCTCAGTGATTCTACACCTGGCTCCGCCCCTGGACACTCCCCCTCTGTCACATGGTTCCGGTCCTGGTTGCTACCCAGTCAGTTCTCCGCTGTTCGGCTCTTGGCTCCCATACTGCACTGAGAAGCCTCCCAGCAGTTGCTACACCCTGTGTCCGTGACAATAAGACCGGGTTAGGTGCTTAGATTTATGGCGGCTGCATAAACTTTTAAACAGATTGGTGTCTGTCAGTGAAACTCGCCCAAACATCACCCGATCTGTAAAGGACTTCAGAGCAGCTGCCACAAATATCATGGTGCCTCAGAAAGACACTGACAAGACTGGTCAGTAATGTGCACTGATAGACATGACCCCGGCTGCAGGACCCCATGAGGATATGTCACTTTCATACACACACACACATATATATATATATATATATATATATATATTGCTCAAAAAAATAAAGGGAACACTTAAAAAACAGAATGTAACTCAAAGTAAATCAAACTTCTGTGAAATCAAACTGTCCACTTAGGAAGCAACACTGTTTGGCAATCAATTTCGCATGCTGTTGTGCAAATGGAATAGACAGCAGATGGAAATTATTGGCAATTATTAAGACACACTCGAAAAAAGCAATGGTTCTCCACATGGGGATCACAGATCACATCTCAGTACCAATGCTTTCTGGCTGATGTTTTGGTCACTTTTGAATGTTGGTTGTGCTTTCACACTCGTGGTAGCATGAGACGGACTCTACAACAAACACAAGTGGCTCAGGTAGTGCAGCTCATCCAGGATGGTCCATCAATGCGAGCTGTGGCAAGAAGGTTTGATGTGTCTGTCAGCGTAGTGTCCAGAGGCTATTGGCGCTACCAGAAGGCAGGCCAGTACACCAGAGGACGTGGAGAGGGCTGCATAAGGGCAACAAGGGCAGCAGGACAGCTACCTCAGCCTTTGTGCTAAGAGGAACAGGAGGAGCCCTGCCACAGCCCTGCAAAATGACCTTCAGCAGGCCACAAAGGTGCATGTGTCTGCTGTTGTGAATTCTGTGGCAGAGCTCCTTCCTGTGGTCACAAGTGGTACTTCGGCTGATTCTCTCTGTGAGCTTCCGTTGGTGGAGGAAAGTGGTACTGCGGCTTCTGAGTTTCCTTCCTCAGGTGATGTGGTGAAGTCGTTAGGTGCTGCTCTATTTAACTCCACCTAGTGCTTTGATCCTGGCCTCCTGTCAATGTTCTAGTATTGAACCTGTTTCCTCCTGGATCGTTCCTGTGGCCTGCTGCTCTGCATAGCTAAGTTCCTCTTTGCTATTTTGTTTGCTGTTTTTTCCTGTCCAGCTTGTGTATTTGTTTTTTTTCCTGCTTGCTGGAAGCTCTGGGACGCAGAGGGTGTACCTCCGTGCCGTTAGTTCGGTACGGAGGGTCTTTTTGCCCCCTTTACGTGGTCTTTGTAGGGTTTTGTGTTGACCGCAAAGTTATCTTTCCTATCCTCGCTCTGTTCAGAAAGTCGGGCCTCACTTTGCTAAATCTATTTCATCTCTACGTTTGTCTTTTCATCTTAACTCACAGTCATTATATGTGGGGGCTGCCTTTTCCTTTGGGGTATTTCTCTGAGGCAAGGTAGGCTTATTTTCTATCTTCAGGCTAGCTAGTTTCTCAGGCTGTGCCGAGTTGCATAGGGAGCGTTAGGCGCAATCCACGGCTGCCTCTAGTGTGTGTTGGAGAGGATTAGGGATTGCGGTCAACAGAGTTCCCACGTCTCAGAGCTCGTTCTTTATTTTTGGGTTATTGTCAGGTCACTGTATGTGCGCTGACCTCTATGTCCATTGTGGTACTGAATTACCTTTCATAACAGTACAGGAGGCCAAAAGTACTAATGATTCTCAATAGAGGGAAAAAAGAAGTTCTGAGACCATTTTTTTTTCTCTGCACTGTGTTTTGCCTTTTTTTTCCCCTAGACATTTGGGTGGTTCAGGACACAGGTGTAGCAATGGACATTAAAGGTCTGTCTTCATGTGTGGATCAGCTCACGGCAAGAGTACAAAGTATTCAAGACTTTGTGGTTCAGAATTCTATGTTAGAACCGAGAATTCCTATTCCTGATTTGTTTTTTGGAGATAGAACTAAATTTCTGAGTTTCAAAAATAATTGTAAACTATTTCTGGCTTTGAAACCTCGCTCCTCTGGTGACCCAGTTCAACAAGTTAGGATCGTTATTTCTTTTTTGCGTGGCGACCCTCAGGACTGGGCATTTTCTCTTGCGTCAGGAGATCCTGCATTAAGTAATATCGATGCGTTTTTCCTGGCGCTCGGATTGCTGTACGATGAGCCTAATTCTGTGGATCAGGCAGAGAAGAATTTGCTGGCTCTGTGTCAGGGTCAGGATGAAATAGAGGTATATTGTCAGAAATTTAGAAAGTGGTCCGTACTCACTCAGTGGAATGAAGGTGCGCTCGCGGCTATTTTCAGAAAAGGTCTCTCTGAAGCCCTTAAGGATGTCATGGTGGGATTTCCTATGCCTGCTGGTCTGAATGAGTCTATGTCTTTGGCCATTCAGATCGGTCGACGCTTGCGCGAGCGTAAATCTGTGCACCATTTGGCGGTATTACCTGAGCTTAAACCTGAGCCTATGCAGTGCGATAGGACTTTGACCAGAGTTGAACGGCAAGAACACAGACGTCTGAATGGGCTGTGTTTCTACTGTGGTGATTCCACTCATGCTATCTCTGATTGTCCTAAGCGCACTAAGCGGTTCGCTAGGTCTGCCACCATTGGTACGGTACAGTCAAAATTTCTTCTGTCCGTTACCTTGATCTGCTCTTTGTCATCGTATTCTGTCATGGCATTTGTGGACTCAGGCGCCGCTCTGAATTTGATGGACTTGGAGTATGCTAGGCGTTGTGGGTTTTTCTTGGAGCCCTTGCAGTGTCCTATTCCATTGAGAGGAATTGATGCTACACCTTTGGCCAAGAATAAGCCTCAGTACTGGACCCAGCTGACCATGTGCATGGCTCCTGCACATCAGGAGGTTATTCACTTTCTGGTGTTGCATAATCTGCATGATGTGGTCGTGTTGGGGTTGCCATGGCTACAAGTCCATAATCCAGTATTAGATTGGAAATCCATGTCTGTGTCCAGCTGGGGTTGTCAGGGGGTACATGGTGATGTCCCATTTCTGAATATTTCGTCATCCACCCCTTCTGAGGTTCCTGAGTTCTTGTCTGATTACCGGGATTTATTTGATGAGCCCAAGTCCGATACCCTACCTCCGCATAGGGATTGTGATTGTGCTATCGATTTGATTCCTGGTAGTAAATTCCCAAAAGGTCGACTGTTTAATTTATCTGTACCTGAGCACGCCGCTATGCGGAGTTATGTGAAGGAGTCTTTGGAGAAGGGGCATATTCGCCCGTCATCGTCGCCATTAAGAGCAGGGTTCTTTTTTGTAGCCAAGAAGGATGGTTCACTGAGACCTTGTATAGATTACCGCCTTCTAAATAAGATCACGGTTAAATTTCAGTACCCCTTGCCATTGTTATCTGATTTGTTTGCTCGGATTAAAGGGGCTAGTTGGTTCACCAAGATAGATCTTCGTGGTGCGTATAATCTTGTGCGTATTAAGCGAGGCGATGAGTGGAAAACTGCATTTAATACGCCCGAGGGCCATTTTGAGTATCTAGTAATGCCATTCGGACTTGCCAATGCTCCATCAGTGTTTCAGTCCTTTATGCATTACATCTTCCGAGAGTACCTGGATAAATTCCTGATTGTGTACTTAGATGACATTTTGATCTTCTCGGATGATTGGGAGTCTCATGTGAAGCAGGTCAGAACGGTGTTTCAGGTCCTGCGTGCTAATTCTTTGTTTGTGAAGGGATCAAAGTGTCTCTTTGGTGTTCAGAAGGTTTCATTTTTGGGGTTCATCTTTTCCCCTTCTACTATCGAGATGGACCCTGTTAAGGTCCAAGCCATCCATAATTGGACTCAGCCGACATCTCTGAAAAGTCTGCAAAAGTTCCTGGGCTTTGCTAATTTTTATCGTTGCTTCATCTGCAATTTTTCTAGTATTGCTAAACCATTGACCGATTTGACCAAGAAAGGTGCTGATGTGGTCAATTGGTCTTCTGCTGCTGTGGAAGCTTTTCAAGAGTTGAAGCGTCGTTTTTCTTCTGCCCCTGTGTTGTGTCAACCAGATGTTTCGCTTCCGTTCCAGGTCGAGGTTGATGCTTCTGAGATTGGAGCAGGGGCTGTTTTGTTGCAGAGAAGTTCTGATTGCTCGGTGATGAAACCATGCGCCTTCTTTTCCAGGAAGTTTTCGCCTGCTGAGCGAAATTATGATGTGGGCAATCGAGAGTTGCTGGCCATGAAGTGGGCATTCGAGGAGTGTCGTCATTGGCTTGAAGGAGCTAAGCATCGCGTGGTGGTCTTGACTGATCATAAGAACTTGACTTATCTCGAGTCCGCCAAGCGGTTGAATCCTAGACAAGCTCGTTGGTCGTTGTTTTTTGCCCGTTTTGACTTTGTGATTTCATACCTTCCGGGCTCTAAAAATGTGAAGGCGGATGCTCTGTCTAGGAGTTTTGTGCCCGACTCTCCGGGTTTATCTGAGCCGGCGGGTATCCTCAAAGAGGGAGTAATTGTGTCTGCCATCTCCCCTGATTTGCGGCAGGTGCTGCAAAAATTTCAGGCTAATAAACCTGATCGTTGCCCAGCGGAGAAACTGTTTGTCCCTGATAGGTGGACGAATAAAGTTATCTCTGAGGTTCATTGTTCGGTGTTGGCTGGTCATCCTGGAATCTTTGGTACCAGAGAGTTAGTGGCTAGATCCTTTTGGTGGCCATCTCTGTCGCGGGATGTGCGTACTTTTGTGCAGTCCTGTGGGATTTGTGCTCGGGCTAAGCCCTGCTGTTCTCGTGCCAGTGGGTTGCTTTTGCCCTTGCCGGTCCCGAAGAGGCCTTGGACACATATCTCTATGGATTTTATTTCAGATCTTCCCGTCTCTCAAAAGATGTCAGTCATTTGGGTGGTCTGTAATTGCTTCTCTAAGATGGTCCATTTGGTACCCTTGTCTAAATTGCCTTCCTCCTCTAATTTGGTGCCATTGTTTTTCCAGCATGTGGTTCGTTTACATGGCATTCCAGAGAATATCGTTTCTGACAGAGGTTCCCAGTTTGTTTCGAGGTTTTGGCGAGCCTTTTGTGGTAGGATGGGCATTGACTTGTCTTTTTCCTCGGCTTTCCATCCTCAGACTAATGGCCAGACCGAACGAACCAATCAGACCTTGGAAACATATCTGAGATGCTTTGTTTCTGCTGATCAGGATGACTGGGTGTCTTTTTTGCCTTTGGCTGAGTTCGCCCTTAATAATCGGGCCAGCTCGGCTACCTTGGTTTCACCGTTTTTCTGCAACTCTGGGTTCCATCCTCGTTTCTCTTCAGGGCAGGTTGAGTCTTCGGACTGTCCTGGTGTGGATACTGTGGTGGACAGGTTGCAGCAGATTTGGACTCATGTAGTGGACAATTTGACTTTGTCCCAGGAGAAGGCTCAACGTTTCGCTAATCGTAGACGCTGTGTGGGTCCCCGACTTCGGGTTGGGGACTTGGTTTGGTTATCTTCTCGTCATATTCCTATGAAGGTTTCCTCTCCTAAGTTTAAACCTCGTTTTATTGGTCCGTATAGGATTTCTGAGGTTCTTAATCCTGTGTCTTTTCGTCTGACCCTTCCAGATTCTTTTTCCATACATAACGTATTCCATAGGTCATTGTTGCGGAGATACGTGGCACCTATGGTTTCATCTGTTGATCCTTCTGCCCCGGTTTTGGTGGAGGGGGAGTTGGAGTATATTGTGGAGAAGATTTTGGATTCTCGTGTTTCAAGGCGGAAACTCCAGTATCTGGTTAAGTGGAAGGGTTATGCTCAGGAAGATAATTCCTGGGTCTTTGCCTCTGATGTCCATGCTCCCGATCTTGTTCGTGCCTTTCATATGGCTCATCCTGGTCATCCTGGGAGCTCTGGTGAGGGTTCGGTGACCCCTCCTCAAGGGGGGGGGTACTGTTGTGAATTCTGTGGCAGAGCTCCTTCCTGTGGTCACAAGTGGTACTTCGGCTGATTCTCTCTGTGAGCTTCCGTTGGTGGAGGAAAGTGGCACTGCGGCTTCTGAGTTTCCTTCCTCAGGTGATGTGGTGAAGTCGTTAGGTGCTGCTCTATTTAACTCCACCTAGTACTTTGATCCTGGCCTCCTGTCAATGTTCTAGTATTGGACCTGTTTCCTCCTGGATCGTTCCTGTGGCCTGCTGCTCTGCATAGCTAAGTTCCTCTTTGCTATTTTGTTTGCTGTTTTTTCCTGTCCAGCTTGTGTATTTGTTTTTTTTCCTGCTTGCTAGAAGCTCTGGGACGCAGAGGGTGTACCTCCGTGCCGTTAGTTCGGTACGGAGGGTCTTTTTGCCCCCTTTGCGTGGTCTTTGTAGGGTTTTGTGTTGACCGCAAAGTTATCTTTCCTATCCTCGCTCTGTTCAGAAAGTCGGGCCTCACTTTGCTAAATCTATTTCATCTCTACGTTTGTCTTTTCATCTTAACTCACAGTCATTATATGTGGGGGCTGCCTTTTCCTTTGGGGTATTTCTCTGAGGCAAGTCAGGCTATTTTTCTATCTTCAGGCTAGCTAGTTTCTCAGGCTGTGCCGAGTTGCATAGGGAGCGTTAGGCGCAATCCACGGCTGCCTCTAGTGTGTGTTGGAGAGGATTAGGGATTGCGGTCAACAGAGTTCCCACGTCTCAGAGCTCGTTCTTTATTTTTGGGTTATTGTCAGGTCACTGTATGTGCGCTGACCTCTATGTCCATTGTGGTACTGAATTACCGTTCATAACAGTCTGCACAAACGGTTAGAAACCGACTCCATGAGGATGGTCTGAGTGCCCGACATCCACAGATGGGGGTTTTGGCTCACAGCCCAACACCGTGCAGGACGCTTGGCATTTGCCTGGCACAGAGCACCAGGATTGGCAAATTCGCTAGTAGCTCCCTATGCCCTTCACAGATGAAAGCAGGTTCACACTGAGCACATGTACAGACATGACAGAGTCTGGAGACTCCGTGGAGAGCGATCTGCTGCCTGCAACATCCTTCAGCATGACCAGTTTGTCAGTGGGTCAGTAATGGTGTGGGGTGGCATTTCTTTGGAGGGCAGCACAGCCCTACATGTGCTTGTCAGATATAGCCTGACTGCCATTAGGTACTGAGATGAGATCCTCAGACCCCTTGTGAGACCATATGCTGGTGCGGTTGGCCCTGTGTTCCTCCTAATGCAGGACAAAGCAAGACCTCATGTGGCTTGAGTGAGTCAGCAGTTCCTGCAAGATGAAGACATTGAAGCTATGGACTGGCCAGCCCATTCCCCAGACCTGAATCCGATTAAACACATCTGGGACATCATGTCTTGCACCATCCACCAACATCATTTTGCACCACAGACTGTCCACGAGTTGGCGGATGCTTTAGTCCAGGTCTGGGAGGAGATCCCTTAGGAGACCATCCGCTGCCTCATCAGGAGCTTGCCCAGGCATTGTAGGGAGATCATGCGAGCACGTGGAGGCCACACACACTACTAAGCATCATTTCCTTGTCTTGAGGCATTTCCACTGAAGTTAGATCATCTTGTAACTTCATTTTCCACTTTGATTTTTAGCAATCTTTCAAAATTTCATTCAGCGATATCTAGGATGTGGGATTTTAGTGTTCCCTTTTTTTGAGCAGTATATATATATATATATATATATATATATATATATATATATATATATATATAATTGTCTAAGGGTTTTTCCGTCTGTCTGTCTTTCTGTCTGTCTGTCCTGGAAATCCCACGTCCCTGATTGGTCGATGCCGCCAGGCCTCGACCAATCAGCAACGGGCACAGCGACGATGATGTCATAATGGTTGCCATGGCGATGATGATGTCATAAAGGTTGTCTCGATCAATCAGCGACGGACACAGTCTGCCGCGAATTCTGGAATCATCATTGTCCATATACTACGGGGACATGCATATTCTAGAATACCCGATGCATTAGAATCGGGCCACAATCTAGTATATATATATATATATATATATATATATATATATATACAGCTCAGGAAAAAATTAAGAGACCGCTGCAAGATTTTCATTTTCTCTTATTTCTCTCTTTATAGGTGTATTTTTGAGAAAAATGTACATTGTTGTTTTATTCTATAAACTACTGACAACATGTCTCCGAAATTCAAAGCTGAAAATTTTGTATTTATTTGAGGCAAATGAGAAATCGCCAATATAGTAAAAAAGAAAGTGCTTTCACACCTCACTTAATGCAAAGAAAACAAGTTCTTATTCATTTAGAAGCAATAATACTCATGTTTTAACTCAGGAAGAGTTCAGAAATCAATATTTGGTGGAATAACCATGAATTTTAATCACAGCTTCCATGTGTCTTGGCATGCTTTCCACCAGTCTTTCACACTGCTTTTGGGTGACCTTATCCCACTCTGGGCACAAAAATGTAAGCAGTTCTTCTTTGTTTGATGGCTTGTTATTATCCATCTTCCTGTTAATTACATTCCAAAGGTTTTCAATGGGGCTAAGGTCTGGAGATTGGGCTGGCCATAACAGGGTCTTGATGTGGTGCTCCTTCATTCACACATTGATTGACCTGGCTGGGTGGCATGGGGCATTGCCCTACTGGAAAAAACAGTCCTCAGAGTTGGGAACATTGCCTGAGCAGAAGGAAGCGTTTTTCAAGGATAACCTTGTACGCGGCCTGATTCTTACGTCCTTCGCAAAGATTATCCTGCCCAATCCCAGCCTTGCTGAAGCATCCCCAGATCATCACCGATCCTCCACCAAATTACACAGTGGGTGCAAGACACTGTGGCTTGTATGCCTCTCCAGGTCTCCGTCTAACCATTAGATGACCAGTTGTTGGGCAAAGCTGAAAATTAGACTCATCAGAGAAGATTACCTTACCCCAGTCCTCTATGGTCCAATTCTTATGGTCTTTGGCAAACTTCTGCCTGGCTCTCCTTTGCTTCTCATTGATGAAAGGCATTTTTCTAGCTTTATATGACTTGAGGCCTGCCTCTAGGAGCCTATTACGAACTGTTATTGCCATGCACTTCACCCCAGCTGCCATTTGCCATTTCTTTTGTAGGTCACTTGATGTCATCCTGCGGTTGCTGAGTGACATTCGAATAAGATGACGGTCATCCTGGTCAGAGGGGAGTCACTTTTACAGCACTGCTGGTCTGTAGCTTTGTTGTCTCCAATGTCTGCTGCTTGATCTTGTTGTAATGGACTGCCGTCTTCGAAATTTAAAGGATGTAGGTAACATGATGCTCACTGTATCCCTCTGCTAGTAAAGCCAGAATTGAGCCCTTCTTTTCATCACTGAAGACTTGTCAACTCCTTTAGCATGGTTAAAAGATATTTTTTCATTCAACTTACTTTTGCACTATTCCTATTACTTGTTTTGCCATCCAGCTTATCCTATTGCAAGAGGATTGCGAAGACCACAGCAGTGTATTTTATACTTTCCCTCATTAAATAAGGTTTGGTTCAGGTAATCACCTAATCAGAAGCACATTAAGTAGAATGAGGTTCTCTTATACCCACAATTAGAGTGCGCCACTGTAGTTGTAATCAGAGGTTAGGAGCCCACTCAGATGTTTGGCACCCTCTGAGCTGTACCCCTGTCTACATCTCTGGTTAGAAGGGTTAAAATGTTATCAGACATTTCTCATTTTTCAAACAAAATTTACAAAACCATTTTTTATGGATTACATCATGTTTGTAGTAATTTTGAGAGTCATATGTGACAGCAAATATGCAAAAGTGACACCATTTTATAAACTGCCCCCCACAGAGTACTCAAAACCACATTCAAAAAGTTTATTTTAAGTTAGTTAGATGAAAAGTTAAGTTAAGTTAGATGAAAGCTATGACTGGGCAGTTAACTTACAGGGTTACAGTCTGTTTAGAAAGGATCGTAAAAATCGGAGAGGAGGAGGGGTTTGTCTCTATGTAAAGTCTTGTCTAAAGTCCACTTTAAGGGAGGATATTAGCGAAGGGAATGAGGATGTCGAGTCCATATGGGTTGAAATTCATGGAGGGAAAAATGGTAACAAAATTCTCATTGGGGTCTGTTACAAACCCCCAAATATAACAGAAAGCATGGAAAGTCTACTTCTAAAGCAGATAGATGAAGCTGCAACCCATAATGAGGTCCTGGTTATGGGGGACTTTAACTACCCGGATATTAACTGGGAAACAGAAACCTGTGAAACCCATAAAGGCAACAGGTTTCTGCTAATAACCAAGAAAAATTATCTTTCACAATTGGTGCAGAATCCAACCAGAGGAGCAGCACTTTTAGACCTAATACTATCTAATAGACCTGACAGAATAACAAATCTGCAGGTGGTTGGGCATTTAGGAAATAGCGACCACAATATTGTGCAGTTTCACCTGTCTTTCACTAGGGGGACTTGTCAGGGAGTCACAAAAACATTGAACTTTAGGAAGGCAAAGTTTGAACAGCTTAGAGATGCCCTTAATCTGGTAGACTGGGACAATATCCTCAGAAATGAGAATACAGATAATAAATGGGAAATGTTTAAGAACATCCTAAATAGGCAGTGTAAGCGGTTTATACCTTGTGGGAATAAAAGGACTAGAAATAGGAAAAACCCAATGTGGCTAAACAAAGAAGTAAGACAGGCAATTAACAGTAAAAAGAAAGCATTTGCACTACTAAAGCAGGATGGCACCATTGAAGCTCTAAAAAACTATAGGGAGAAAAATACTTTATCTAAAAAACTAATTAAAGCTGCCAAAAAGGAAACAGAGAAGCACATTGCTAAGGAGAGTAAAACTAATCCCAAACTGTTCTTCAACTATATCAATAGTAAAAGAATAAAAACTGAAAATGTAGGCCCCTTAAAAAATAGTGAGGAAAGAATGGTTGTAGATGACGAGGAAAAAGCTAACATATTAAACACCTTCTTCTCCACGGTATTCACGGTGGAAAATGAAATGCTAGGTGAAATCCCAAGAAACAATGAAAACCCTATATTAAGGGTCACCAATCTAACCCAAGAAGAGGTGCGAAACCGGCTAAATAAGATTAAAATAGATAAATCTCCGGGTCCGGATGGCATACACCCACGAGTACTAAGAGAACTAAGTAATGTAATAGATAAACCATTATTTCTTATTTTTAGTGACTCTATAGCGACAGGGTCTGTTCCGCAGGACTGGCGCATAGCAAATGTGGTGCCAATATTCAAAAAGGGCTCTAAAAGTGAACCTGGAAATTATAGGCCAGTAAGTCTAACCTCTATTGTTGGTAAAATATTTGAAGGGTTTCTGAGGGATGTTATTCTGGATTATCTCAATGAGAATAACTGTTTAACTCCATATCAGCATGGGTTTATGAGAAATCGCTCCTGTCAAACCAATCTAATCAGTTTTTATGAAGAGGTAAGCTATAGACTGGACCACGGTGAGTCATTGGACGTGGTATATCTCGATTTTTCCAAAGCGTTTGATACCGTGCCGCACAAGAGGTTGGTACACAAAATGAGAATGCTTGGTCTGGGGGAAAATGTGTGTAAATGGGTTAGTAACTGGCTTAGTGATAGAAAGCAGAGGGTGGTTATAAATGGTATAGTCTCTAACTGGGTCGCTGTGACCAGTGGGGTACCGCAGGGGTCAGTATTGGGACCTGTTCTCTTCAACATATTCATTAATGATCTGGTAGAAGGTTTACACAGTAAAATATCGATATTTGCAGATGATACAAAACTATGTAAAGCAGTTAATACAAGAGAAGATAGTATTCTGCTACAGATGGATCTGGATAAGTTGGAAACTTGGGCTGAAAGGTGGCAGATGAGGTTTAACAATGATAAATGTAAGGTTATACACATGGGAAGAGGGAATCAATATCACCATTACACACTGAACGGGAAACCACTGGGTAAATCTGACAGGGAGAAGGACTTGGGGATCCTAGTTAATGATAAACTTACCTGGAGCAGCCAGTGCCAGGCAGCAGCTGCCAAGGCAAACAGGATCATGGGGTGCATTAAAAGAGGTCTGGATACACATGATGAGAGCATTATACTGCCTCTGTACAAATCCCTAGTTAGACCGCACATGGAGTACTGTGTCCAGTTTTGGGCACCGGTGCTCAGGAAGGATATAATGGAACTAGAGAGAGTACAAAGGAGGGCAACAAAATTAATAAAGGGGATGGGAGAACTACAATACCCAGATAGATTAGCGAAATTAGGATTATTTAGTCTAGAAAAAAGACGACTGAGGGGCGATCTAATAACCATGTATAAGTATATAAGGGGACAATACAAATATCTCGCTGAGGATCTGTTTATACCAAGGAAGGTGACGGGCACAAGGGGGCATTCTTTGCGTCTGGAGGAGAGAAGGTTTTTCCACCAACATAGAAGAGGATTCTTTACTGTTAGGGCAGTGAGAATCTGGAATTGCTTGCCTGAGGAGGTGGTGATGGCGAACTCAGTCGAGGGGTTCAAGAGAGGCCTGGATGTCTTCCTGGAGCAGAACAATATTGTATCATACAATTATTAGGTTCTGTAGAAGGACGTAGATCTGGGTATTTATTATGATGGAATATAGGCTGAACTGGATGGACAAATGTCTTTTTTCGGCCTTACTAACTATGTTACTATGTTACTATTTACCCTTAAGGTGATTCACATGAATTAGAAAATGTGGAAGGAAAAAAATGAAAATATTCAAAAAATGGTTCTTTAGCCCCACATTTTTTTTATTTTCACAAGGGTAACAGGAGAAAATGGACCCCAAAATTTGTTGTTCAATTCCTCCTAAATGGATGCCATGATGTGCCTAAGCAGTGAAAATCCCCCACAATTAGCTCATTTTGGAAATTACACACTGTTAGGGTTGGCGGAACGCACCAAATATATTATTTATTGAATGGAATTGGTGCGTTCGCAACCCGGAATCCACCGTGCAGGAAAGTACCTGCTGCTAAATAATGGCGGCTCTATATGGCGGTATATACCAACTCTGTTAGCTTCACAGAGTAACCGCGAGAGGAAAGCTCTGTGCCCTGTTAGACTTTCACAGAGGCACAGGGCAACTACCCAGATGTGAGCAGTGAGTGGTCATGCATGCATACAAAACTCCTCGCCGGAGATGCCAGCATTCTAGGGGCTTATTTCAGCCGGGTCCCTGAACACACTTAAACACAATCTCCTCGCCGGAGGTGCCAGCATTCTAGGGGCTTATTTCAGCCGGGTCCCTGAACACATTCAAACGCATGACCACATTGGCGCAAAGCATATAACATAAGACGATACTAGCGCATGGCCGTGCGGCCATGCGAGCCTTAAATAGCTGCAGCACATATAGGACCTGTGAAAGAAGGACCAATGGAATTGCTGCAGCACCTGAGCACGTGACCCCAGACCTCCACTGAGAGATCCTGCCCTGGGCATGCTCAGTGTGCAAAGCAGAACTAGTCCTAGTACCTGCAGGACCTTCCATGAGAAGGACCAATGGGAGTCGCTGCAGTACCTGAGCATGTGACCCTAGACCTCCACTGAGAGATCTTGCCCTGGGCATGCTCAGTGTGTGTAAATAAGGACTTAGTCCCAGAGAAGCCTGCTCGCCGCAGATCAGTGCAGGGTACAATAGGAGAGCCAGAAAAGGCAGTAGTAACCCTATGCACAGAATCAGCCTCAGCGAGACGCTGGGAGCGACGTCTCCGCTGAGCAGACCCCACTGTGGCCGATGCAGAATGGGAGACCGCAGCAGACACGGATCGAGATTCCCCCTGTGCAGCAGAGGAAACTCGACTCCTAACATTACCCCCCCTTCTAGGCCCCCCCCTCCTTGAACCTCACTACGCTCAAAAGCTGCAATAAGCAGCGGAGCCCGAATGTGCTCCACAGGCTCCCAGGTTCTATCCTCTGGGCCGTGACCCTTCCAGTCCACCAGATAAAATTTCTTGCCACGTACCACCTTGCACCCCACAATAGCATTCACCTCAAACTCATCCGTGGATGAACCCGATGTCCCAGCAGATGACTCAGAAAACCGGGACAAATGAACGGGCTTTAAGAGGGAAACGTGAAAAGTATCGGTGATACCAAGGCGTGGAGGAATAGCCAAATGGTAGACCACAGGGTTGACCTGTTCCAGAACCTTAAACAGGCCAATGTAGCGAGGAGCAAACTTAGTGGACTCAACTCGCAGCCTGATGTTACGGGCGGAGAGCCACACTAAGTCGCCAGGAGCAAAGATCGGAGCGGGACGCCGGTGTGTATCAGCCGAAACCCTCATTCTCTCCTTGGAGGCCCGGATAGCATCCTGTGTGCGGTCCCAGATGTCACGTGCCTCCACCGCCTAGTCTGCCACCCTAGAATCGGTGGATGACATGGGCATGGGCACAGGGACACGCGGATGCTGGCCGTAATTAAGGAGAAAAGGAGTCTGACCAGTGGAATCGGCTATGACGTTGTTCAAGGCAAATTCCGCCCAAGGTAGCAAAGATGCCCAGTCATCCTGCCTAGCAGAGACGAAATGTCGCAAATATGTCACCAGAGTCTGGTTGGTTCTCTCCACCAACCCATTCGTCTCGGGATGGTATGCAGAGGAGAGGTTCAACTCTATGCTGAGTAAACGGCAGAGCTCTCTCCAAAACCGAGACGCGAACTGGGGACCCCGATCGCTGACAATTTTATCAGGCATACCATGTAAACGGAAAATGTGCTTAATGAACAACACCGCCAAGGCCCGTGCAGAAGGTAACCGTGGAAGCGGCACCAAATGCACCATTTTAGAGAAATGGTCGGTGACAACCCAAATAACGGAGCAGCCACGTGACTTGGGTAAGCCCACCACAAAGTCCATCCCGACCATCTCCCAGGGCCTGTCTGCCACCGGTAGAGGGTAAAGCAACCCAGCAGGCCGTTGCCGAGGAGACCGATTCTGGGCGCAAGAAACGCATGCCTGAATATAGTCCCTGACATCTCGGGCCATATGCGGCCACCAGTATGTTCTCGCCAGAAGCTCAGATGTCCTCTTGGTCCCAAAATGCCCACCCACTCTGGAGGAATGAGCCCAAGAGAGAACCTCCGGTCGCAAATTTGCTGGCACGAAAGTCTTGCCCGGGGGCACAGACTCTAGCGAAACCGGAGCTACAGTTCTCAGGCTCTCAGAAGGGACAATAAGCCGAGGCTCCTCCTCCTCAGACGACACTACGGAGCGGGAGAGAGCGTCGGCACGAACGTTCTTCTCCCCGGAGAGAAAATGGAGGGTAAAATGGAACCGGGAGAAGAACAGGGACCATCTAGCCTGGCGAGAATTCAGCCGCTGGGCCGTCTGTATATACACCAAGTTCTTATGGTCAGTGAAGACTTGGAAGGGAAAGCGAGCTCCCTCCAAGAGGTGTCTCCACTCTGAAAAAGCCAACTTCATGGCTAGCAACTCCCTGTCCCCGATGGAATAATTCCTCTCCGCTGGTGTGAAGGTCTTGGAGAAGAAGAAGCAAGGATGCTTCCGACCTTGAGCATCCTTTTGGAAAAGGACTGCTCCAGCACCAACGGATGAGGCATCCACCTCCAAGATAAATGGTTTATCTACATCGGGGCGATGTAGGATGGGAGCGCTAGCGAAGTGTGACTTAATCGAGAGAAAGGCTTTGGAGACCTCCTCTGACCACAACTTGGGATTTGCTCCCTTCTTGATGAGGGCAACCAAGGGAGCTACCAAAGTTGAGAAGTGTGGCATGAACTGGCGATAATAATTAATGAACCCCATAAAGCGCTGCACCGCTTTAAGAGAATGGGGTTCCTGCCAGTCCATTACAGCCTGTAGCTTGGCAGGATCCATAGCCAAACCCTGAGCAGAGATGATATAACCAAGGAAAGGCAAGGACTCCTGCTCAAACACACACTTCTCCAACTTGGCATAGAGGGAGTTTGCCCGTAAGAGGTCGAAGACTTTGCGAACATCTCTCCGATGGGAGTCAATATCTGGAGAGTAGATGAGGATATCATCCAGATAGACTACGACCGAGGTGGTGAGCATATCTCGGAAGATGTCATTCACAAAGTCTTGGAAAACGGCTGGGGCATTACAGAGCCTGAAGGGCATCACCAGATATTCATAGTGCCCATCCCTGGTGTTAAAAGCCATCTTCCATTCATCCCCCTCACGGATGCGAATCAGGTTGTAAGCACCCCGCAGATCTAACTTTGTAAATACCATTGCTCCCCGTAGCCTATCAAAAAGCTCAGATATCAGGGGTAATGGGTACTTGTTCTTAACGGTGATGGCGTTAAGACCCCTGTAGTCTATGCATGGACGTAAGTCTCCAGTCTTCTTCTGTACGAAGAAGAAACCAGCCCCTGCCGGTGACACTGACTTCCTAATGAATCCTCTTGCCAGATTCTCTTGGATGTACTGAGACATTGCCTCCGTCTCCGGGAGAGATAACGGATAGACTCGACCCCGGGGAGGCTCAGCACCAGGCAAGAGGTCAATAGGACAGTCATAGGGGCGGTGAGGAGGAAGGGTCTCCGCAGCCCTTTTGGAGAACACGTCTGCATAGGGCCAATACTGCTTGGGGAGAGAAGAAAGATCTGCAAGTACCTGTGTAGTAGCAACCTGAACGCACTCCCTCAGACATCTACCCTCGCAGGATTTACTCCATCCCAAAATTCTCCCTGAGGACCACTCAATATGAGGAGAATGGTAGCGAAGCCATGGTATCCCCAACAGGACCTCATCAATTCCCTCAGGAATGACTAATAGGGAGATTATCTCCTGATGTGATGGAGACACAGAAAGCGTGAAAGGAATGGTTTGGTGGGTAATCTGTGAGGGTAGTGTCGACCCATTTACCACTCGAACGGTTACTGGCTTGGCGAGCATCACCAAGGGTATTGCGTGACGCTGGGCAAAAGCGGAAGACATAAAGTTACCCTCTGCCCCAGAATCCACGCATAGCTCAACCATAAGAGTGGATGGGCCTATGGTAATTGTCCCCTTGAAGGACAACTTTGAGGCAAACGTCACCGTGTCTAGTGTACCTCCTCCAACTGCCACTAGACGCTGACGTTTCCCCGACCGCTGAGGACCCTTGGAGGCAAGATGTCCTGACTGCCGGCAAACATGACGAACCTTATGTGCACGGGCGGACTGAGACTTGGATCCCGCTCGTGTCACCTCTAAGGCCTCATGTGACTCGGACGCCTGGACTGGAGATTCCAAAGGTTTGGCGAAGGTGGGAGCCAGCCGAAACCTCTGCCTACACTGGACTCGCTCCAACCTTCGCTCGTGAAAATGAAGGTCTATGCGAGTGGATACGGCTATGAGCTCCTCCAGTGTGGCGGGAATCTCCCTAGTGGCCAAAGCGTCCTTCACATGGTCAGCCAGCCCCCTCCAAAATACGGGAATGAGGGTTTTATCTGGCCATTCCAACTCAGACGCTAATGTCCGGAAGTGAACAGCAAAATGGCTGAGTCAAAGCCAGCAGTTGGAGCGCTGTATCATGGGTGACCTGAGGTCTTAAAAAGACCTGTTTCAGAGTGTCCAGAAACAGAGGAACACTCTGCACCACATGATCGTTGCGCTCCCACAGCGGCGTAGCCCACTCCAACGCTCTGTCCGACAAGAGAGATTATGAATCCCACCTTTGCCCGCTCAGTAGGGAAACGTGCAGCCAGGAGCTCGAGGTGTATACCACATTGGCTCACGAAACCCCTACAGGACTTACTATCCCCAGAGTATCTCTCAGGCAAAGGAAGGTGAGATAGGGTCGGAACAGAGGTGGCAGTGGGTAAAGCTGCTGCAGCCACGCTAGCAGCCTGAACAGCTATTGCGGTAACATCCACCGCCGAGGTTGCACGCTCAAGAGACGCCAACCGGCCCTCCAGCAGCTGGATGTACCCCTGCAATCGCTGTTTATCCACCATTACTTAGCCAGATCCTGGCGCTAGTATACTGTTAGGGTTGGCGGAACGCACCAAATATATTATTTATTGAATGGAATTGGTGCGTTCGCAACCCGGAATCCACCGTGCAGGAAAGTACCTGCTGCTAAATAATGGCGGCTCTATATGGCGGTATATACCAACTCTGTTAGCTTCACAGAGTAACCGCGAGAGGAAAGCTCTGTGCCCTGTTAGACTTTCACAGAGGCACAGGCCAACTACCCAGATGTGAGCAGTGAGTGGTCATGCATGCATACAAAACTCCTCGCCGGAGATGCCAGCATTCTAGTGGCTTATTTCAGCCGGGTCCCTGAACACACTTAAACACAATCTCCTCGCCGGAGGTGCCAGCATTCTAGGGGCTTATTTCAGCCGGGTCCCTGAACACATTCAAACGCATGACCACATTGGCGCAAAGCATATAACATAAGACGATACTTGCGCATGGCCGTGCGGCCATGCGAGCCTTAAATAGCTGCAGCACATATAGGACCTGTGAAAGAAGGACCAATGGAATTGCTGCAGCACCTGAGCACGTGACCCCAGACCTCCACTGAGAGATCCTGCCCTGGGCATGCTCAGTGTGCAAAGCAGAACTAGTCCTAGTACCTGCAGGACCTTCCATGAGAAGGACCAATGGGAGTCGCTGCAGTACCTGAGCATGTGACCCTAGACCTCCACTGAGAGATCTTGCCCTGGGCATGCTCAGTGTGTGTAAATAAGGACTTAGTCCCAGAGAAGCCTGCTCGCCGCAGATCAGTGCAGGGTACAATAGGAGAGCCAGAAAAGGCAGTAGTAACCCTATGCACAGAATCAGCCTCAGCGAGACGCTGGGAGCGACGTCTCCGCTGAGCAGACCCCACTGTGGCCGATGCAGAATGGGAGACCGCAGCAGACACGGATCGAGATTCCCCCTGTGCAGCAGAGGAAACTCGACTCCTAACACACCCCTCAAGGAATTTATCTGGATGTATGGTGAGCACTTTGAACACACAGGTGCTTCAGAGAATTTTATAATGTGAAAATGAAAAAATATATTTTTCTCTCAAAAATGTTGCTTCAGCCCCAAATTTCTAATGTTTACAAGATTAACAGGAGAAAATAGGCTCCAAATTTTGCTGTGAAATTTCTCCTAAGTACGCCGATACCCCATATGTGGTGGAAAACTACTGTTTGGGCAGATGGCCGGGCTTGGTGGAGAAGGAGCACCATTGGCTGGAATAGACAGCAGATGCCATGTCATAATTGCAGAGCCCCTTATGTGTCTAAATTGTGTAAATCCCTCACAAGTGACCACATTTTAGAAATTACACAACTCAAGGAATTTATCTAGTGGTGTAATGAGCATCTTGAACTTGTAGGTGCGTCACATAATTTTATAAAATTAGATAGTTACATAGTTGCATAGTTAAATAGGTTGAAAAAAGACCTAGGTTGAACTTAATGGACCTTTCTTCTCCAATTATACATTTTGTCACAAATTTAACTATAACCCGCAATGTTATGTGCATCAAGGAAATCGTACAGCAGCTGCTATAGTGTCTGCGGCTGCCATTACTACCTCTTGGGGTAGGGCATTCCACAGTCTGACTGCTCTAACTATAAAGAACCCTTTCCTATTTACCTGCTGGAAAAGCCTTTCTTCCACTCATAAGGCGTGCCCCCTAGTCCTTAGTATGGTCTTTGGAAGGAATAAGTAATATGCCAGTGTTTTGTACTGGCTTTATTTACAATTTGCCAATGAAGATCCCTATCTAAAGACGGTTCAAAATTTACTTTTAATGAACTATTTAAAAAATAAGATTAAAAGATACTACAGTCAGTGTTTATGAGGGAACTTCGGGATATAACCCCTTTTTTCGCTATGCTCACAATATAGTAACTCACGATATCCCACACTAATGAGTATTGATAAGTATTAGCTTGGTGCAGCCGCTACCACCTGGCCTATAATATTGTTGCCCACAACACAGACTGACTGAAGCTAGTAAAACTTAAAGCCTCCCCAGTGTTTTGTACTGGCCACACATATATTTATACATGTAAATGAGATCTCCTCTGAGGCGTCTTTTTTCTAAGCTAAGCAAGCCCAACTTTTCCAGCCTCTCCTCATATGAGAGGCTTTCCATCCCTTGTAATACTCTATTTGCCTATCTTTGCACTGATTCTATCTTCTGAATATACTTTTTATAATGTGGAGCCCAAATCTGGATCCCATATTCTAGATGTGGCCTCACCATTGATTTATAAAGAGTTAATAATATGTTGGTATAACAGAATTTTCTCTCTCTTTTTATACAAGAAAGATATATCTTTGTACAGTGTTAGCCAGTAGATAGAAAAATGTCTAGAATTGAGAGTCCTCAGTTGTTGATGCCTTTTAATGGCTAACTGAAAAGATGGTAACAAATTGCAAGCTTTCGAGACTACTCAGGTCTTATTATCTGGCATAGGCTAATAACAAATCTGAAGAATTACATATTTATACACAACAAGGGGGTGCAATAGTCATGATGAACACATCAGACTATATGAAGGAAGCAAACAGACAACTTATGGACACACGCTGCTACAAACAATTGGAGTCGGATCCTACACAGAACTATTACAAGGAACTAAACAAGTTGGTATCTTGTCTGCCTGATGAATCCATAAGAGACATTGACCTGATACCAGAAAGTCCAAGAACAGGGACATTCTACATGCTTTCCAAAATCCACAAATCTGGAAATCCAGGAAGACCAATTATTTCATGTGTGGGCACCCTTACTGAGCTGGTATCTAGATGGGTAGAGGGTATTCTTAAACCACTGGAAAAGGATACACCCAGCTATATTCAGGACACAGCTGATCTATTGAATAAACTAGCAGCAATTGGTTGTCTACCAGAAGGAACCATCCTGGCCACCATGGATGTGGAATCTTTGTACTCTAACATCCCACACCAGGATGGATTAAATGCCTGCAAATTCTTCCTGGAAAAACACAGTGACTAATGCTGATTCTGTGGTGAAACGTATAAAATTCATCCTCATCTGCAATTACTTTGAATTTGACAACAAGATCTATCTACAGGAGACTGGCACAGCAATGGGAAGCAAAATGGCTCCACAGTACGCAAAATCATTTCATGGCCAAGCTTGAAAGCTTCCTTTTGTCCTCATGTCCCATCAGGCATCGGGCCTAAAACCGCTACATTGATGATATTTTAATAATCTGGATGGAGTCTGAGCCACAGCTAAAGACGTTCCATGAACAGTTTAATCAATTTAATCCTACCATCAACTTACAGGAAAGAAATATATCTTGGTACCGTGTTAGCCAGTAGATAGAAAAATATTTAGAATTGAGAGTCCTCAGTGGTTGATACCTTTTAATGGCCAACTGAAAAGATGGTAATAAATTGCAAGCTTTCGAGACTACATACGTCTCTTCATCAGGCAAAGACTAAAACAAATTCTGAAGAATCAGAATTTGTTTTAGTCTTTGCCTGATGAAGAGACGTATGTAGTCTCGAAAGCTTGCAATTTATTACCATCTTTTCAGTTGGCCATTAAAAGGAATCAACCACTGAGGACTCTCAATTCTAAATATTTTTCTACCATCAACTTAACACTCAACTACTCCAGCACTGAAATTAACTTTTTGGACACCATCATTAAGCTGCAGAACAATGAAATAGAGACATCCCTGTATCATAAGCCAATCGACCATCCAACATACCTTAAATGGGACACTTTCCATCCAAAACACATAAAAAAACTCTATTGCCTACAGCCAAGCCAACAGATACAGTCTTATATGTTCCAACCCCAACAAAAGGAAAAAAAGCCACAATATAATCTGCACACCACCAATAAGTTATATGAAACAAAAGACAATTTTATTGGTAACAAAGGTAATTTAAAAACAGTTAAAAATACACAGAACAACTCCCCCATGAGGCCTGTCCAAAACAATATCTCATAAATGGTATAGATAACACATGGTGCCTGACACAAGTACACAAAATATAAAGGCACAGCTGGGTTTAATCCATACAAATGTATACACCACCTGTTATTCCATCCCAGTGGGGAAATCCAAGTCCCGGCTACAAGCCTAATAATATAGATAACCCATGGGAGAAAATATAGAAGATAATAAGATATCAGTCCCTACTGAAGGATGGATAGAGCATGGCCATTGCCCCTAATAAGGCTGTCAAATAAACAAAAAACAAAAAAAAACCTCAACAGCGTGCGTAGAGAACCCAAAAAGGAACCTATAGTAAGGAGGGTAACTCCGGCAACCAATGCATGGATCAGGACCGCAGGGTCCTCATATTATCACACGCCTCTGTAGGCGATTCCCCTTCTTGTTCTCTCTGCTCCGATGCGGACCGCCGGCTATAGTTCCGGCGCGTGCGCACTGGAACAGTATGGGCAGAGACGTCTGCCCTCACTTGGTTTCTTCTATCGTGTGCGCAAGCGCGAGTACATCGCGCCGCTGACATTCCTCCATGCGGGTTCCGGTTTCTTCACTTCCGGTTCGGAGGTAGTCACATACACCGGTGCGCACTGATGGCCGCTCTATTTAGGATATAAAGACGGAGGTTTTATTCGGTAAGCTATCACCCCTGACGAAGCGGTCGTTGTAACCGCGATACGCGTTGGGTTCTCCCACCCTGCAGTCCTGATCCATGCATTGGTTGCCGGAGTTACCCTCCTTACTATAGGTTCCTTTTTGGGTTCTCTACGCACGCTGTTGAGGTTTTTTTTTTTTTTTGTTTATTTGACAGCCTTATTAGGGGCAATGGCCATGCTCTATCCATCCTTCAGTAGGGACTGATATCTTATTATCTTCTATATTTTCTCTCATGGGTTATCTATATTATTAGGCTTGTAGCCGGGACTTGGATTTCCCCACTGGGATGGAATAACAGGTGGTGTATACATTTGTATGGATTAAACCCAGCTGTGCCTTTATATTTTGTGTACTTGTGTCAGGCACCATGTGTTATCTATACCATTTATGAGATATTGTTTTGGACAGGCCTCATGGGGGAGTTGTTCTGTGTATTTTTAACTGTTTTTAAATTACCTTTGTTACCAATAAAATTGTCTTTTGTTTCATATAACTTATTGGTGGTGTGCAGATTATATTGTGGCTTTTTTTCCTTTTGTTTAGATTGCTTTTGGCCACTTTACTGCACCCCCGTTTGATATTAGTGCATAGGTAGTATTTGTAGTGCGCCAGCATTTTTTCTGCTTTCATATGTTCCAACCCCATGGATAGGGATGAACATATTGGTCGTCTCAGAAAGACCTTTTTGAATCACAGCTACCATCCAAGAACAATACAAAACCAAATTACAAGAGCCACTAGAATATTAAGGAATCACCTGCTACATTACAAAGCTAAAGAAGAAAATAACCAGGTGCCTCTAGTTGTCACCTACAATCCAAATCTGGAGGTGCTAAGGGGAGCTGCAGTGAAATTACAACCTTTACTACAAAAAGATGCCCGCCTACAATCAATTTTAACAGACTCCCCACTACTGTGTTGTAGGCATCCCCCAAATTTAAGAAGAATCATTGTCAGAAGCTTCCTGTCCTCCCCAACAGCTGCAGGAACCTTTCCTTGCAACCAGAAAAAATGTAAAACCTCTCCATTTATAATGACCACGGACAAGATAAAGATCTACAATTCACATCAGGACTACAAGATCCCAGGTACTTTAAGCTGCATCACATCTAAAGTGGTGTACTTATTTATTTGTAGGGGAGACAGGTCAAAAACTGAGGACAAGGATGAATTGTCACCACCACGCAATAAGAGAAAAAAGAATGGATCTACCTGTGGCAAAACATTTTTGAATCCCAGATCACAGCACCATGGACATGAGATTACTTGTACTAAAGGGTAATTTCAAATCTCAGAGAGACCAAAGAGTCTGGGAGTATAAACTTATGACAACCTTTGACACTCTCAGTGCAGGAATGAATGTGTCACATGGATTTATGTCTTTTTACATCAATTAAGGAATTTGCTCCTCAAACCTTCTGGGGGCATCACTACACAGAACCAGACCCCAATTAGAGGACAATAAAATATTCACGCACATTATCTATGAACTGTTCCAAAATTTATCCCCCTCCCCCATAATGATAGCTTTGCTTCATGTCACTTGTCTTAGTAATTGCATTCTCTTTCTGGTGTATTGTGTATAAATATATGATTCTTCAGATTTTATATTAGTCTATGCCTGATGAAGAGACCTGAGTAGTCTCGAAAGCTTGCAATTTGTTACCATCTTTTCAGTTAGCCATTAAAATGTATCAACCACTGAGGACTCTCAATTCTAAATATTTATCTCTCTTTTTATACACCCTAAAATCTTGTTCACTTTTGCGGCTGCTGCTTGACATTGAGTACTGGTGCTCAGCTTACTTGCAACTAGAATACCCAAGTCCTTCTCCTGTTCTGTTGTCTCGAGTATACTCCCATTTAATGTATATGCAGCAATAGGATTCCTCTGTCCTGGGTACATTACTCTACATTTATCTACATTTAATCTCACTTGCTAAGTGTTTGCCCATTCAGTTATCTTATTTAGATCATTTTGCAATATTGGAATGTCAAGAACAGATTTTATTATTCTACATAGTTTGGTGTCATCAGCAAAGACTGACACTTTACTCTCAATCTAATTGACAAGGTCATTAATAAAGGGGTTAAAAAGAATCGGTCCTAGCAAAGATGCCTGCGGTACCCCACTACCAACTACATCCCATTTAGAGAATATACCATTTATGACGACTCCTTGTTTCCTGACATTTAGCCAATTCCTTACCCATCTGCATATAGTTTCCCCCAGTCCTCGCTTCTGTAGCTTTGGTATAAGGCTGTTATGTTAACATTGAGCCTTAAAAATAAAAAAATATATAATTTTTCGAACAAATGTTGCTTTCTTCACAAATTTTTAATTTTCCCAAGGGTAAACAGAAAAACAAATGATGCAATCTGTTAGGCAATTTCTACTGAGTACATCTATAACCCATATGTGGTCGAAAACTACTTTTGAGGCACAGTACAAAGCTCAGAAGGGAAGGAGTGCCATACTATAGTACAGATTTTGCCTGTATGGATTGTGGGTGAAAATTCACATTAGTAGAGACCCTAAGGTGCCAGAACCGTAGAACCCTCACATAAGGGACCCCATTTTACAAACTACACCGGTCATTGCATTCAAAAATGGTGTAGTGATCATATTGACACAATTGTGTCATAAAACCTTATATCATTAGGAGTGAAGAAAAAATAATTACATTGTTTATACAAAATATTTGTTTGAGCCCCAGATTTTACATTTTCACACAGGGAAATCAGTAATTATGGCACCAAAATTTGTCACACAATTTCTGCTGAACGTGGCAATACTCCATATGTATCTGTTCAATACTGCTTACCCACACGGTGGGACTTGGTAGGAAATGAGCACTACTTGAATCATGGAGAGCAAATAATAGTAGAATAGTGTGTAAACTCCATATGCAGAGCCCCTAAGTTCATGAACAGCAAAATCACCCCTCGAGTGACCCCATTGGAAATTACATCTCTCTGGAAACTTATCTACAGGTGTATTGATGATTCTCACTCATTGTTTTTTTTTTCCAGAAACAAACAGCAATAGATGTTGCCGAGTGAAAATTGCAAATCTGGCATTATAGTACCCAGTACATTTTAGTGCATGTACATTGTGGCAGGCTCGTGCTTCTGGAGACACACACACCGTAAAGTAAATGGACTCTCATTCAAACAGTACTTACAAACATATGGATGCTATATATGGATTAGGAACACTGGGGCTCAGAAGGTAGGGAGGCATTTGGATGCGGGAGCTCGGAATTTGCTGGATTTCTTTTGGTGACAGCCATTTTGCTTTTCCAGAGCACTCAATATTTCCATTAATAGATGACAGACCTGAGTGGGGACTTCCTTTTTAATGCATTGAGTAGAAGCTGTTGTTGGGAATATTTTACAGAACATTTTGGATCATATTTATCCTGCGCTCTATGCTGAGCACTAACATCGGGGTTTCCATCGAAATCTCCAAATGACGTGGTTCAGATGAAATCCCTGAGGGATCCATTCACTATAATGAAGCAGAGGAGTTACTCTGGACTCAGTCTGGCCTCTGTTCCATGGAGTCTTTCTTTTAAGTGGTGCACAAAACTGTAGATGACTGCACTTTTATGCACACTTAAAAAGATGGACACCGCTGAATCATAAGCCAGAGAGTCCACAGAGTTACCATCTGCCTGTTTATAGGGAATCTTCTGCAGGGAGTTTTGTCCGAATCATGCAGTTCAGAGATTTACACAGAAACCTCAATGCAAGTGCCCAGCATAGAGCACAGGATAAATGTGCTCATGGAAATTCAAGTACTTGCTGAAGTGTAGGAATGCACAAAATGACCATCATCCATTACATGTTCAATTTCTCCTGCATCCATGTTTTAACTTTTGTTAAATAAAGAAGCTTTTAGGGGATGGTGAGTGTTACCTTTTTTTTCTCACAAGTTTTACTGTCTTGATTTTTTTGGTGTTGCACCCATGATCCTTATTGTTTGGTGGTAAAATATATTTATAAATAACAGGACATTGTAGAGGATATAGGATATATAGTGCAGGAATCTCCTTCATTTCTTTAAAAATGCTCCGAGTCTTACTGTGATTTTTGACATTTCTCATGCGGTATAAGTGATTAGACAACTTTATTCTTGGGGTTGATGCGATTACAGCGATACAAGACTTATTTTTTTTATCTTTGGCCAGAATGACACACTAAAAGACCCTTTTTTTTGCAAAATCAAGTTTTTGCATCTCTAAATTCTGGCATATCTTGCCAACAGAGTTATTTGAAGTCTATTTTTTGCGGGATGAGTCAGAGTTTTTATTGGTATAATTTTTAGGTGCATAACATTTTGTGATCTCTTTCTATTCCGTTTTTTGAGAGGCAGAATGAACAAACAAAAATCAGCAATTCAGGAATTGTTTTTTATTTTTTTTATGCCATTCACAGTTTGAAAAACATGATAAGGCAGTGTTTTTTTTCTGGTTAGTATGATTACAGCGACACTACAATTATTTGTTGACGGAGCTGTATGGCGGCTTGTTCTTTGTGGAACAAGATTATATTTTCAGCTATACCGTTTTTATTTCCGTTCGACTTTTTGATCATGTTTTATTCCACTTTTTTATTCGGTTGCATGACGAATAAGGAATCATTTTTCTGCACTTTTTTTAAATTTAAAAATAGTCACTGAAGTAGTTAACTAGTACTGCGGTTTTATATATTGGGTCATTCAGGATGCAGCTATACCAAATATGTGTACTTTTTTATGTTTTGCCAAATTTACAGAATGAAAACAATTTTTTAGAAAAAAAGATTTTGCTTTTGCATTGTTTTATTCTGAGAGCTACAGCTTTGTATTCCTTTGCTGATGGAGCCCTACAGCATGTTGTTTTTTGGGGGGACAAGATGGCGTTTTTAGTAATACCATTTTTTTACCTTTGACTTATTGATCACATTTTATTCAACTTTTTGTTCAGCGGTATGATTGAAAAGCATTGTTTTTTTTACCTGTTTTTTATTGTTTTTTTCATGGTGTTCACTGAAGGGATTAACTAAAAGAACAGTTTCATACATTAGGTCATTCTGGATGCGGTGATACCAAATATGTGTACTTTGACTGTTTATTTTTTCTTTACATTAATATATCTATTTATTGGAACGTAAGCCCACAAGGGCAGGGTCCTTTCCCCTCTGTAGTAGTCTGTCATTGTTAGTTTGTTTACTGTAATTGATATCTGTAGCTTGTATGTAATCTCTTCTCAAGTTTGATCTCAGGAGAAGAAATGCATAATTTGGTGTCATTAACATATAGATGGTACTGAAAACCTAATCGTATAATGGTTTGTCCAATAGGGGCAGGGTATAGAGAGAATAGGAGGGGGCCTAGGACTGGACCTTGAGGAACCCCATCAGTAGGTAGGAGGAGATAGAAGAGAGATCAGCTTCTTTCAAGGAAAATAGAGCAGAGCATAGTGAGGAAGAACTAGGGATTCATGGTGTTAAATTCAGAAGAGAGATCCAGGAGAATCATCAGGGAGTAGAGACTATTACATTTAACTGTTAATAGATTATCACTTTTGATCGAGCGATTCCACCTTTTAGTGTGTCTGGATGCAGTGAATTACTGTCTGCTGTCCAACCTAGAGCAGGGGCATGCTAAGCTAGCAGTATTTGATGAACAAATCAGCTGCCCAATCAGATGCTGGGGTATCTTGAATGATAGTTTAGTCATCCAATCGTAGTTAGGATGTTGCCTGAGCTTCATCCATGTGTCTCCTGTTTCAATAATTACCTGTCTATTTAGCCATCTCTCTGCCTCAGACTAGGGCCAATTGTATCTTCTTGCTCACTGGTGAATGTTTGACTTGTTTCACTGTGCTTTGTGCTCTAATCTACTGCTGCCTGACCTAGGCTCTGACCATCTGTTTGCTTTGACCCTTTGCTTGATCCAATATCTTCCTGCATTTTGATGCCTGGACCGTGACCCAACTATTAATTTGTCTCACCCATCTGGAGACACAGGGGATCGGCGGGTGCCCGGGTCCGTTAGATGAAACCGCGTGGACCAGGGATCGTCCCATCGGACACCCGCTCTCCTTATAACATGGGCATAATGCTACTCAGACAACACAGGGTGCAGGTAAAACAATGTGGCAATGAATTATTGAACTGCAAAACAGGCCGATAACACCGAGAACAGTCCCAGCAAAATATCCCAAAATGGTGCACATTACAGAGTCTCACCATTCTGCTAACTCGCGGGGATAATGGCAGTTGTTACTTCAGAGCTTCCAGAGTCGAATACCCCACCTGTGGCACGCACACAGAGAGGAGGTAACGACAAGCGTAGGAAGATGACAGTCCATACAGGTACAAGTCCAATTGACCTGAAGCTCACAACCTGGCTTCATCCAGGGTTGACTACCCACCTTTGGCATGCAGAGAGAAGGTAATAACAAGCTTAGGAAGATGACAGTCCATTGAGGTACAAGGCCAGTTGACCGGAGAGTGACAACCTCGCTTCTCCAAGCATCTCCATGGAGCCAGGCAACCGGCAGGTCCCAATCCTGGCTTTCCCCAAATATATCCATGGATTCACAATGGTCAATGGAGCAGATCTGTATTCTTCCAGCCAGGGCTGAAGTCCCCCAAGCTGGCATCCAGTTGAATAATAAATCTGTGGCCCTTGTGATGGAGCCATGATGTCTTGAATGCAGTCCCGTAAATTCCCTTGAAGTTTGAATATCTTGGCTGAATCTTTGGCTGTCACTGTCTCTCTGTCTAGAGGCAAATAACCTTTTTATAATTAACAAGTGTCTTTCATTTAGTATTTACATAAAGGGTAAGAATGGTCATGAGATCAAATAGCATTACTTGTACAAACTATCTGGCCAAGACAATTCATAATTAGCATATCAGTAAACCTCACTAGCCATCAAGGATAAGAGCACAATATGCTATATCAAATGTCAACATACAAGTCAATATTACAGGCTTGCACAAGCAAAAGTCTGTTTTCTTGAGCAAACCAGAAATAAACACGTAAACTCAAAAGTCAACATATAGATAGCAGTCTATTCTATCTGCTTTGCTAAAAATAGGCATCTGGTTAATTAAGATACAATGTTGTGTCTCCACACCCTCAGTCTATGATGTACCCTCCTTGCTTGTGAACCCTGGACAGTGACCTGATGATTATTTTGTTTCACCCCTGTCTGACTTCTGAGCTCATACCTTTTGACTACCTTGCCTCGTGGCTTGTCTGTGAGTAGTGGCTAGCGTCACATTGAGACTTTACTAAGGGCACTTTCAGCAGAGTGTAAAGAATGGAAACCAGATTGTAATGAATCAAGAAGAGGAAATAGCAGATTACATAAGAGTTAACCAAGCATTCCAGAAGTTTAGCTATGAAGAGAGATTAGGGACTGGTCATAGAGTCATAGAATGTTATAGTTGGAACTGACCTCAAGGGTCATCGTGTCCAACCCCCTGCTCAATGCAGGATTCACTAAAATATCTTAGACAAATGTCCTCTGAAGACATCCATTGAAGGAGAACTCACCACCTCTCATGGCAGCCTGTTCCACTCATTGATCACCCTCGCTGTCAAAGTTTTAATATCTGATGTGTATCTTCTTCCTTTTAGTTTCATTGCATGTCATTGTCATTAGCATTCCAGTTATGGTCGAGGGATGGATTTTTTTGTAGCTATGACAACATGCAGAATGTTGTGGTTGTGGTTATGACAGCATGCAGAATGTTTGAATGAATTGAGAAAGATACCAGACTAAAGAGAGAAGTTAAATATTTTAGTTAGATGTGTAGTGGTAGCTGGGGAGAGAGAAATAAAGAGATGTGAGGGAATAGAGTCATTGGTGCAGGTTGTAGGGCAAGAAGAAGCAACAAACCTGGTAATTTCTTCTGTGACAGGTTCAAATGTGGAAAGTGAATTTGTGTCAGATCTTTCAGCAAGTAGCAGGTGCTGCTTCATTCAGGTCACTTTCGAAAGTCTTAATATAATGTGACAATGCTGGACAGGAGAGGGATGAGTTTGGAAATAAAAATGACTGTAGATTGTTCATAAGTTGCTGGGCATTGATGGTATGTAGATTTTTGTTGACATGCAGATTTCCGTTTGTGTGTTCAGTAGCAATGGATGAACTTGAACATAAAGTCCGTGTTGATGTTTGGGTTTTGGCACCCCGAACATCAAGTGTTTCCTACGTGGTAATCTGTATGACAGTGCGAGAAACAACCGTGGCTCTGAGTGGTGGTAAGATCATTACCACTGGTCAGAGAGCTGAGGTTGCAGCAGATGTGACCGGTAGTAAAATGTTAGTTTACCTTTAGTCATAGGCATCAGCTGATGAGAATCAGCTGATTAGAATCTAATCAGGACCACATTCCACGACTCAGGGAAAAAGTAAGTATTTGTCATTTTTTACATATGAACCGCTAGTTGCAGCAATGTTTACAGTACCATTGGTCTAGTGGCACACCAGTTTCCTGAGTGGTAAAGCTTATTACTTACAGCCAGCTTAATACTCTTAGCGCGATACGTCCATTTTTTGCTTCCAAATATGGAAAATGAATTATGCAATTCAGTTGAACAAGAAGCATGTTTGCTTGAATATCTTGCATTGCTTAGGCTAGTTTCACATTTGAGTTAGAATCCGCAGCGTTTAATCCGCATCCACAAGTGCAGTAAGAAACGCATATAAACACGTACAAATGCTGTGTTTTTAGACACATGCGGGAACGCATGCGGTTAAAAAAAAACAGCGTTTGCATGCTTTTCTATGCGTTTTTTCCTGCGTTTGCATTTTTGGTGCGCATGGTGACAAATTTTACAGGAGAAAAATATAGATAACCAGACACCGCCAATGTGACTACAGAGGGCGTGTATTATGGGATATCTTTATATAGACCCTTGAACAGCTGAAATCTTCAGATTTTGCTCCTGTATCTTGTGTCATGATTGATCTTCTCATGGAGAGCTTTTATTTCAACCTGGATTTAAGCATCAAGCTGTTTCTCGCCTGTGCGTTTGCTTGGGAGCAAGACAGAAATCGCGAAAGATGGAAAAGGAGACGTCGTAGGCGTTTTTGGAGACACCCCATTATTGAACTACGTGAGAGACGTGGAGCCTGTCACACGCTGTATGGCGAGCTTAATGCCAACCCGGACAAATTACCGGAACATACAAGGATGTTGCAAGACTTGTTCCGGGATTTGCTTGCTCGTGTCCAAGGAGCCATAGGGAGACAGGACACCCAGCTTCGTAGAGCGATTCCACCAGAGGAACGTCTGCTGGTTACATTAAGGTACATAACAAATCTAAACCAATGGCAGTGCTAATTTTGGCTGTTCTGACATGCATTTTTTTGATATTTTCCTTTATGTCTTTAGCATAGCAACACCATAAATAGAATTGATTGTAATTTATTTTTTTTTCATTTTCTTCCAGATTTCTGGCAACCGAAGAGTTTATCATCCCTCCACTTCCAATACCGGCTTGGCATATCCACCCTGTCCAGAATAGTTGCGAACACCTGCCAGGCTTTGTGAAATGTACTCCGGGATGAGTTTATACCCCTATCCACCTTGGACATGTTGATTGGAATTGCGGAAAAATTCTGGAGTGTGTGTGATTTCCCCAACTGTTTGGGAGCGGTGGATGGAAAGCACATCCGCATTATCAAACCAGCCAGAACAGAATCGGAGTACTTCAATTATAAAAAATATTTTTCTGTTGTGCTCATGGCAATAGCCGATACAGACTGTCACTTCATCGCCATGGACATTGGAGCTTTTGGCCGTGGCAACGATTCCCAGACTTTTAAGAACTCTGATATGGGCCGCCGAGTGTATGGCAAAAATTTTAATTTTCCACGGCCACGACCTCTCCCCAACACTCAAGGTCCACCGATGCCATTTGTTATGGTTGGTGATAAGGCCTTTCAGATGTGTGAAAACCTACTGAAGCCATCTTCCAGTCGGGACTTGAACCACACTAAAAGGATTTTTAACTACAGACGGACCAGGGCCCGAAGAACAGTAGAGTGTACCTTTGGGATTCTAGTCTCAAAATGGTGCATTCTTGCATCAGCCATTAATCTAAAAATGGAGACAGTCGACGAGGTGGTCAAAGCCTGTGGGGTTCTGCACAATTACATAATGGCTAAGGAGTGGCCCAACATTGAATTGGATGAACCAGTTGCACACTCACTGCCCGATTACCAGCATCACCCGCTTCGGTCAACTGCTGAAGTTGGCTCATGCGGGACCAATTTGCTGCCTTTTTTTATTCAGATATTGGACGTGTGTCATGGCAGGACAATGTTGTGCAAATGTCCTGTTGGGATTTTATCTGTACCAGTTATTTTCTTAAATGTTACTAATAATTCTTGTTAATAATCTTTATTTTTTGGTATCTTGACTGTGTCTCCTATGTATTTCCTCTACAAACCAATGCTGCCATCACACTAGCAGTATTTGGTCACTATTTTACATCAGTATTTGTAATCCAAAACCAGGAGTGGGTGATAAATGCAGAAGTGGTGCATATGTTTCTATTATACTTTTCCTTTAATTGTTCCACTCCTTGTTTTGGCTTACAAATACTGATGTAAAATACTGACCACATACTCCTAGTGTGACGGCAGCCAGGTTGTTAGTGGTAAGGTTGTTGACGTCATTGCATCTTTATTCTGTTCTGCAGTATCCATTGGACACAGACTGAAGAGACAATGGCTGTAATACAAAACAGATCTATAATCATCAAGTCAGGTGTCAGAAATAATGAATTCATGATGCACATATAACAGCCTCATGAATTCGCTATTTCTGACACATGTCCAGGTGAGCATAGATATGCCTTGTATGACCGCCATCGTCCCTTAACTTTGTGTGAAATAGATTAAGTACACAGAAGAGAAAATGGAGGTTATACAAGGTAGTTCTCTACTCACCAGGTCAGGTGTCCTAACTAATTAGTTTGTGTACACCTGACCTGTTGAGTATAGTTCTGCAATGTATTGCCGCCATTTCCTCTTCAGTCTGCAACACTAGTCAGAGACTAAGCAGAAGGAAGAGATTATGGAGATAATACAAGTATTAATTTTGTGGCCCACCTCATATCTCTATACTAAAGACACACAACGTTGCAGTCTTTTACTTGCTAACTACTAGAGCTATGATGTGGCCAAAAAATTAGGTGTGCGGCGAACGGTGTGTATTGCCGTCGGCGAAAGACACAATTAAACCACACATAATTGGGGGCAAAACAATATTATTTATTTTGTTTTACACAAACGTTTTAATTAACTGCGCCTGCTTGGGGTAGAGTGATGGAAATGGGGGTGTGAAGCTGTGAGGCCTGGCTAAGTGTGGACGACGCAGGGGTGGCAAGAGAAGGGGCAATGAAACTAGTGGGGTCTGGTAGTTTGGGGATAGGGCTTGACACATGAGAGGCCTGAGACGCACTAGAACGGTGAGACAAACCTGACATTACAGATACACTGGGAGGTGAGGGGGGAGGAATATTGATTGTACGCTGTTTTTTATTTTTTCTCCCCGGGATCGCCGGGTTCTGGGAAGCCTTGGTGGGCTCATATGTATTGGCATGGTCGTGGTTGGTGACCTGTCAGGGTCTGGCTACACTGTGCTCGTAGAGCATGCAGCCATGCCAGAGTCCATAGTGCTTGTAGAGCGTGCAGCCATGCCAGAGTCCATGGTGCTCGTAGAGCGTGCAGCCATGCCAGAGTCCATAGTGCTCGTAGAGCGTGCAGCCATTCCAGAGTCCATAGTGCTCATAGAGCGGAAAGGCCATGCCAGAGTCCATTGCGCTTGTAGAGCGGAAGGCCATGCCTGGGTCCTGCTGCATCGTGGTGGTGGAGCGGAAGGCCATGCCAGGGTCCTGCTGCTGCATCATGGTGGCGGTACAGAAGGCCATGCCAGGGTCCTGCTGCTGCTGCATCGTGGTGTCACTGGAGGAGGTCCAAGCAGGAGCAGCGGTTGTCATGGTGGTGGCGGTGGGCTGTCCTACAGCACTCGGCCTGGTGGTGGTGCTGTACTGGTGTGCGGCAGTGCTAGGAATAGAATTGGACCCATCGAAGCACACTCAGTGCGTAACGGCCGTCGTCCAGACTCCATTCCCGCACCCTCCTGTACACTTGTACACCTGATGTCCTAATGGATGTATTTATATTTTCTTTCCAATAAAGAGCATGATTATACAGCTACAAAAGGGTGAGTGCCGCATATACTTTTTTTCTTCTGCTTCATTGAAAATTCAGCTATATGCTACTAGTGCAGAGCAGCAGACACCCAGAGCTTTTGTGACACCTGCTAATCGGATGTTTTTTTAACAAGTCCAAGTCCAGAAGAGTTTGTACTTAGAAACACAATCAAACGCAGACACTTGCGTTCCTAATGTTAAATATAGGAAAACATAATGCATGCGGATTATTGCGGATGAAATGCTGCGGACACAACCGCAAATGTGGAACCGGCCTTACCTGCCTCCTGCCTTGCCAAACTACCATGTTTAACTGCATATACTTTGAAAATATTGCATTTACAAAAATACTGCACACAAGCATTCAATACACGTGCTTTCCGTAGATTACAACTGAATATATAGGGAAGTATCTGCTATGATTTAACTAATTAAAAAACTAATCACCTATCTAGGACAAGAGCAGACAATACTATGACAATGCTGCACAGAAAAGACCACACAACAGCAAGTGATTGAGATAACTTTTAACATTTAGAAACAGACAGAAGATCAATTTCCATATACCAACAATGAATTGCAACAATCAGAGATGTTAACACTTGACAGGGATTAGACAGCAGAATCAGTGAGCATTTATCTGTATAAACAGAAGAGAGATGAGTATTAACTTCATGCATACCATATTTAACTGTATAAACTTAGAGAATATTGCACTTAGAAAGATGTTGCCCATGTGCACAAAGCATATTAGTTGGTAAGTTATTAAAAATAAAGTAAAATGAGCAAGTGTTCTGCCCTTTCTAGCAAAGGACAGGTTCATATCTTGTATTAAAAAGGTTTAATACCATAGTTTTGGTTTTGCTGTGTTATAGCACCACCCAGTGGTGGTTACATTTATTACCTGTGTTTTTCAGTAACTATTAGAGTGTTGCATTCTGGGATTCACCAAGGTATCATGGGAAGGGGAAACTCCATTTTCTCTCTGTGTATTTCCCTGGACACACGTGTTAATCTGCTGTGTTGAACTACCTCACTTACTTGCCATTCCGGTTAAGATTATCCGGTAAGACCATTATCCCTGTTCTTGCTATGTAATGTTGTACAGAGCGTGATTAACTGTATAGCAGCCAGTACACAGGAAGTGTGATTTCAGTTACCTGCTGTATGTAGTTATTATAGAAGTTGCATCATCCTGTATGCTTTCCCTGTTAGTTGCAGTCATGTTATTATTTGCCCAATACTTACTCAAATCATTTGTATTCTTATAGTTTTACCGCGCTCATGTTTACCAATAAACAAGTTAGACTACAGAGAACAGTCTGCTTATTTGGGAGACAGAAGTGGTTTATGCTGTATGTCGGATCACACACCATATCAATGTGTATGAAGACAGAACAGTAAAACGGATTCTAGATACCAGCGGAGGCCAGTAAAACGCAGGCTAGATACCAGCAAGCAGTAAAACAGAAGCTAAATACCAGCGGAGGCTAGCAAAACCAGGCTAGACGCCAGCAATAACAAGACCACTTACACAGCCGCTTGTACCTCACCGCACAGCCTGCAGATACCGCAGCGGCCGCCATATTGCCCGCCAAGCGCTACACGTCTCAGTCTACGCTGAAGTCATTCCTACCCGCTCTGAGACGTCCTACAGCCTGCAAACGGACACACGATGTCTGCAAGTCGAGCATCCTCAGTCAGGACGAGGTCTCAAACAAGCCGCTCTAGCAAGTCTTCCTCGAAAAGGTCTGTCACCCTCGCCCGAGCAGAAGCTGAGGCGGCGAAGGTAAGATCCTCCTTCGCTGCACAAGAGATGCAGTTAAAGTTAAGACAAGCAGAGCAAGAAGCAGAAAGAGCCCGCCTGCAAGCAGATAGAGAAGCAGAAAGAGCCTGCCAAGAAGCAGAAAGAGCCCGCCTGCAAGCCGATAGAGACGCAGATACAGCACGCCTGCGAGCGACCTTAGAAAGGCTTTCCGCTGAAAAAGAAGCAGCAGCCGCAATAGCCAAAGCTGAGTTCTTAGAAGCCGTGGAGTTTCCCGAATCTGAGCGTGACAGCGACGTACGTGGACCAGACCTTGATCGTCAGGACCCTGCTCAACGCGTCTCAGAATATGTCCACCAACATCCCGGAATAGAAGACAACTCTGATCCGTTACACCAACCAGCCTATGCAGATTACCAGAGATCCTTCCTCCAAACACCGTACTGGAAGCAGGAAGGTATACTGCGAAACGACGTCGACCACCACTACCGTCTTACAGAACAGAAGGTACGGCCTCCTCCCAGACTGACAGGGACACCCTTCGCTTCAGAACGGTTTTATACAGACTTTCCTAAGCCAGAAGCTCCTACCAGGTATGAGGATGCACCACACACACCGCATGACAACAGCACACCAGCTCATGTTGGCACTGACTCAGCCACTATGAACTTTGCAAGGTTCTTTACCCGCCGGGAGCTGGTCACCAAGGGACTTGTAAAGTTCACTGATCAAGCTGAAAGCTACAGAGCATGGCGAGCCTCCTTCCAGAATGCCATCAGAGACTTGCATCTTTCCAGTAGTGAAGAGTTAGATCTACTGGTTAAGTGGCTTGGGAACGAGTCAGCTGAACACGCCAAAAGAATCAGGAACATTAACATAAAGTACCCACACACAGGACTTCGCATGGTGTGGGAGAGACTCGAAGAATGTTATGGGTCAATAGAAGCTATAGAAAATGCTTTGTATAAAAGAATTGATGATTTCCCCAAGATAGCAAATAAGGGTTATCAAAAGCTCAGGGAACTGAGCGACTTGTTAATGGAGGTACATGCTGCTCAGGCAGAAGGTGACCTACCAGGGTTGGCATTCCTGGACACTGCCAGAGGTGTCAACCCGATTGTCCAAAAGCTCCCTTACAATTTACAAGAAAAGTGGGTCAGTCACGGGTCCCGTTACAAACAGGCTCATAAGGTGCCATTTCCTCCTTTCAGGGTGTTTGTAGACTTTGTTGCTCAGCAGGCTAAAGTTAGAAATGACCCCAGTTTCGATTTCACTATGTCATGTACCACTGCCTCCGGTGTAAAACCCAGTAAAACACCAGTGGCAGTACACAAAACTAATGTTACCTCCACAGGTTTTCCTTACAGGGCAAGTAAGTCCTCTCCAGAGGAGGACAAACCTCAGGATCCCAGCAAACACTGCCCCCTGCACAAGAAACCTCATCCTCTACTAAAATGTAGAGCCTTCAGGGAGAAGCCTCTAGAAGACCGTAAGAGCTTCCTAAGGGAAAACAAGATATGCTTCAGATGCTGCGCGACTACCTCACACTTCGCCAAGAACTGTGAAACCAGTGTGAAATGCGCAGAATGCAGTAGTGTGGAGCACAACACGGCTTTACACCCTGGACCACCCTCAGGGGTATCGTCACGAGTAGAAGAGTCTGCCGAAAAACAGACGGACACTGACATTGACACCCCAGTGGTCACTTCTCAGTGTACAGAGATCTGCAAGGAATTTGTAGCAGGGAGATCCTGCTCGAAGATCTGTCTTGTCAGAGTATTCCCAGTGAGTCAAGGGGATAAGGCAATCAAGGTATATGCAATATTGGACGATCAGAGCAACAGGTCTCTAGCTAAGCCCTTTCTCTTCGACACCTTCAACATTGCTGGTCTCGGCTCTCCGTACTCCTTGAAGACATGTGCAGGTACTGTCGAGACGGCGGGGAGAAAAGCGACCGGATTCAAAGTAGAGTCTATGGACGGTCAAACCTGCTTATCCTTACCATCAATACTAGAGTGCAATCAAATTCCGGACAACAGGTCTGAGATACCTACACCGGAGGTAGCAGCTCATCACACCCACTTGAGACGTATAGCTCACCTGATACCGGAGCTTGACCAAGGAGCCCCTATCGTCTTACTCCTCGGAAGAGACATTCTACGGGTCCACAAGGCTAGAGGACAGATCAACGGCCCACAAAATGCCCCATATGCTCAGAGACTTGACCTAGGATGGGTCATTGTGGGAGACGTCTGTTTGGGTGGAGCACACAGGCCGACATCAGTCAACAGCATGCTCACCAATACCCTCGAGAATGGACGCCCATCTCTCTTCCAGCCATGCGAGAGCAGTTTCCTGATTAAAGAATTGCCACACAACACCCCTCCATCTTGTCCGTTAGCTGATCCCTCCTGTGAAGACCATGCATGCGACGGTGAGCAAGATCATATAGGGTGCACAGTTTTCCACAGGACAAGAGAAGACAACCAGGTAGCAACGTCCATAGAGGACAGACTGTTCTTGGACATCATGGAGCGAGAGATAGTAAGAGATGAATCAAAGAGTTGGGTCGCACCTTTACCATTCAAACCACAGAGGCAACGCTTACCCAACAACAGAGAACTTGTGTACAGTCGATTTGTCTCCCTTACACGCAAACTGCAGAAGTCACCAGAGACAAAAGAACACTTCTTTACCTTCATGGAGAGAATATTCCAGAGTGGCCACGCGGAAATTGCACCTGTACTTCAAGATTCCGAGGAATGTTGGTACTTACCTATTTTCGGCGTGTATCATCCGAAGAAACCTGGTCAGATAAGAGTGGTATTTGACTCAAGTGCCAGATACGAAGGTGTTTCTTTAAACGACGTCTTTCTATCTTGTCCAGACCTCAACAACAGACTTCTGGGAGTACTCCTTCGTTTCCGCAAAGATGCAGTAGCATTTATGGCCGACATACAACAGATGTTTCACTGCTTCCTTGTTAAAGAAGAACACAGAAACTACTTGAGGTTTTTCTGGTACCGCGATAATGACCCCTACAAGGACATCGTGGAATATCGTATGAAGGTACACATCTTCGGGAACAGCCCTTCCCCTGCTGTCGCTATCTATGGGCTTAGACATTCAGCCAGAGAGGGTGAAGCAAAGTATGGATCGGATGTAAGATCTTTTGTGGAAAAGGATTTCTACGTAGATGACTGCCTGAAATCCACACCCACAGATGAGTCGGCAGTCAGTCTCCTGAAAAGGGCACAAGAAATGCTCGCTTCATCCAATTTGAGGTTGCACAAAATTGCTTCCAACAGCCAAAAACTAATGGCAGCCTTTCCCTCTCAAGATTACTCAACCGATTTAAAAGACTTGGATTTAAGCACGGACTCCCTTCCTATGCAGCGGAGCCTGGGTTTACTTTGGGATTTGAAAAAGGATGCATTCACCTTCCAGATCAGCGAAGAAGAGAAACCTTTCACGCGTAGAGGCGTCCTGTCCGTTGTGAACAGCTTGTACGATCCTCTGGGATTTGTAACTCCCGTAACTATCCAAGGTAAAATGATGTTGAGAGACTTCACCCAAGAGACGTCCGACTGGGATGATCCGCTTCCCAGTGAGAAAAGAGACTTGTGTGTAAGATGGAAGAACTCTTTAGAAGCCCTGTCAAGTCTCTACGTTGCACGACCATATGCTTCTGTGCCATCAACAGAAATCAAGATGCAAAGGCTTTGTATCTTCTGCGATGCCTCAACCAAAGCAATTGCAGCAGTGGCGTATTTGAAAACTACTGACATCAATGAACAATGCCACGTGAGGCTTGTTATGAGCCGGACAAAATTGGCCCCACTCCGTGAACACACAGTACCCAGACTGGAACTCTGTGCAGCTGTGTTAGCAGTAGAGTTAGCTGAGCTTATCTCGACAGAAATGGACCTGGAGGTCAAAGAAATCGAGTTCTACACCGACAGCAAGGTAGTGTTGGGGTACATTTGCAATGAAACTCGTCGTTTCTATGTCTATGTCAGCAATCGGGTGCTAAGGATCAGGAGATCCACCGACCCTAAACAGTGGCAATATGTGTCCACAAACCACAATCCTGCGGACCACGCAACCAGATCCATTGAAGCAAGTCACATTAAGGACACAACCTGGTTTACTGGCCCTACATTCTTATACCGTTCGACGCCATACATGGACGAGTCAAACATCTTTGAACTGGTAGATCCGGAGGCAGATGAGGAAATCCGCCCTCAGGTATCCGTCCTACGTACGGTGACTAAAGACAATCACCTCAAATCCCACCGTTTCAATAGGGTCTCAACTTGGAACTCGCTTGTTCGTGCCCTCGTTTGTTTAATTCATGTGGCTCGATCCTACAAGTCAACGTCACCCGCCATCCAGAAACCTTGCAAAGGTTGGCACCACTGCAAGCTTGCCTTTACCGTTCCAAACATTGAAAATGCCAAGAACGTTATAATTCGTACCATACAGCGTGAATGTTACGCCAAAGAAATTGATAACCTCAATAAAAACCAACCTGTCTCTAGAGACAGTGTCTTGAAGAAGCTTGATCCAATCATCGACCAAGATGGGCTGTTAAGAATTGGAGGTCGTCTTCGAGAAGCTGAAGTGGAATTTGGGGAGAAACACCCTATAATAATTCCTGGACATCATCATGTCACGACCCTGCTTGTGCAACATCACCACGTCTTGGTGAAACATCAGGGCCGACTGTTTACCGAAGGAAATCTACGAACGGCTGGATTATGGATAGTTGGAGCAAAGCGATGCGTGAGTAAACTCATTTACAACTGCGTGATTTGTCGCAAACTCCGTGGTGGGACTCAAAAGCCAAAGATGGCCAATCTCCCACCAGACAGACTTAGTACAGAACCTCCTTTTACCAACGTCGGACTGGACGTATTCGGGCCATGGTCTGTGGTTGCACGGCACACTAGAAGAGTCCAAGCCAACGCCAAACGCTGGGCGGTTATGTTCACCTGTATGTCCATCAGAGCAGTCCACATCGAAGTAATTGAGTCCATGGACACTTCAGGGTTTATAAATGCACTCCGACGTTTCATCTCCATCAGAGGGCCCGTGAAGCACATACGCTCCGATAGAGGTACCAACTTTGTAGGAGCAGTGAAAGAACTTCAAATTCCTTCCAACTTAGACACCACCAGTGTGGAAAGATACTTGAACGAGCAGGGATGCACCTGGACTTTCAATCTTCCACACTCTTCTCACATGGGAGGTGCTTGGGAGAGGATGATAGGAATGGCACGCAGAATCCTTGACTCCATCTTCTTGCAAGCAGGTAGCGCAAGACTCACACATGAAAGTTTGACCACATTCCTGGCAGAAGTTTCGGCGATCATTAATGCTAGACCATTGACTTCACTTTCTAGTGACTCTGAGGATCTGACCATTCTCACTCCTGCCATGTTACTTACTCAGAAAGCCAGCGTTCTCAGCGCTCCACCTGGAGAATTTAGCAACAAAGACCTCTACAGACGACAATGGAGACAAGTCCAAAGTCTCTCCAATACCTTCTGGGACAGATGGAGGAAGCAGTACCTCTCCACCTTACAACCCAGGAAGAAGTGGCAGACCGACAAACCAAACATCAAAACCGGCGATGTCGTTCTCATGAAAGACAGCCAGTCTCACCGTAATGAGTGGCCACTAGGCCTCATCACTAAAATATTCCCAAGCAAAGATGGGAAAGTGCGTAAGGTTGAGGTCAAAGTAGGCAAGTCCGGGGAGAGTAAACTATTCCTCAGACCAGTTGCGGAACTTGTCTTACTGTTTTCACCAAAAGAACCTGTGGGTGGCATCAGTTGATGCCAAGCGGGGAGTGTTCTGCCCTTTCTAGCGAAGGACAGGTTCATATCTTGTATTAAAAAGGTTTAATACCATAGTTTTGGTTTTGCTGTGTTATAGCACCACCCAGTGGTGGTTACATTTATTACCTGTGTTTTTCAGTAACTATTAGAGTGTTGCATTCTGGGATTCACCAAGGTATCATGGGAAGGGGAAACTCCATTTTCTCTCTGTGTATTTCCCTGGACACACGTGTTAATCTGCTGTGTTGAACTACCTCACTTACTTGCCATTCCGGTTAAGATTATCCGGTAAGACCATTATCCCTGTTCTTGCTATGTAATGTTGTACAGAGTGTGATTAACTGTATAGCAGCCAGTACACAGGAAATGTGATTTCATTTACCTGCTGTATGTAGTTATTATAGAAGTTGCATCATCCTGTATGCTTTCCCTGTTAGTTGCAGTCATGTTATTATTTGCCCAATACTTACTCAAATCATTTGTATTCTTATAGTTTTACCGCGCTCATGTTTACCAATAAACAAGTTAGACTACAGAGAACAGTCTGCTTATTTGGGAGACAGAAGTGGTTTATGCCGTATGTCGGATCACACACCGTATCAACGTGTATGAAGACAGAACAGCAAGTGTTAAACTCTAATAAAGTATGTTGGAGACTTACCTTATGTTTCAATTCAGATCACCAAGTACACTTGTTTGGATTAAATATGATTTTAGTTTTAATTTCAGCCTAAGAAGTGGGTATTGGTTAAGTGTAGGAAAAATATTTTAATTATCACGTACTATATTTACGCAATAAGTATCTTCTGGTGTCACATATATGTGAATCTTAATTCAACCATGTGGTTGACATAACACTATAGAAACCATAACATGAAACTTACCTTTTCAAAGAAGTTTTCTGAGAACAAAAAGAAATAAATAGAAAAAGAAAGGAAACATCATTATAAATAATTTCCTAAATATGTTTAATTAACAAATTACAATCATTTTGCCCAGGAAGGTAATCACTGTAGTATAACAAAATGGCTCTTGTCTGCTTATACTAAGAGAAAACTGTCCATGAAGGTTAAAAGGCTAGGTACCTGTAAGTCCAATAAGAATCCACTCAGCATTCAGCCTACTTGGACTAAACCTGTTACCATTATGGAAAAAATATCTTGTAAGTTTCAGCATATTTATTTATGTTGATGTGTTTTGGACACTTTCTGCATCTTGTCTGACAGTAAAATGTGAGATGCTGAAAATTAGTGAGTCCTTCATGAAAGGTGGCGTGGTCCAACAGGCAAAACCGTGTAGCAAAAAATGAACTAAAATTGCGGTGCAAAATCTGACATAAAGTAAGCTAACTAGACCATCTAAAGATGAAGATTTATTAATCAGCATGAATCGCGTTGATGTTGAAAAATCAGGCTCATTTTAACCCGTTAAGCCCCGAGGGTGGTTTGCACGTTAATGACCGAGCCAATTTTTACAATTCTGACCACTGTCCATTTATGAGGTTATAACTCTGGAACAATTCAACGGATCTTGGTGATTCTGAAACTGTTTTCTTGTGATATATTGTACTTCATGATATTGGTAAAATTTATTCGATATAATGTGCATTTATTTGTGAAAAAATGGAAATTTGACGAAAATTTTGAAAATTTTGCAATTTTCCAAATTTGAATTTTTATGCCCTTAAAACACAGAGATATTTCACACAAAATAATTAATAAGTAACATTTCCCACATGTCTACTTTACATCAGCACAATTTTGGAACCAAAATTTTTTTTTATAAGGGTTATAAGGGTTAAAATTTGACCAGCAATTTCTCATTTTTACAACACCAATATTTTTTAGGGACCATATCACATTTGAAGTCATTTTGAGGGGTCTATATTATAGAAAACACCCAAGTGTGACACCATTCTAAAAACTGCACCCCTCAAGGTGCTCAAAACCACATTCAAGAAGTTAATTAACCCTTCAGGACTTTCACAGGAATTTTTGGAATGTTTAAATAAAAATGAACATTTAACTTTTTTTCACAAAAAATTTAATTCAGCTCCAATTTATTTTATTTTACCAAGGGTAACAGGAGAAAATGGACCATAAAAGTTGTTGTACAATTTGTCTTGAGTACGCTGATACCCCATATGTGGGGGTAAACCACTGTTTGGGCGCATGGCAGAGCTCGGAAGGGAAGGAGCGCCATTTGACTTTTGAATGCAAAATTGACTGGAATTGAGATGGGACGCCATGTCACGTTCGGAGAGCTCCTGATGTGCCTAAACATTGAAACCCCCCACAAGTGACACCATTTTGGAAAGTAGACCCCCTAAGGAACTTATCTAGATGAGTGGTGAGCACTTTGACCCAACCAGTGCTTCACAGAAGTTTATAATGCAGAGCCATAAAAATATAAATTCATATTTATTCACAAAAATGACCTTTCTCCCCCAATTTTTTATTTTCCCAAGAGAAATAGAAGAAATTAGACCACAAAAGTTGTTGTGCCATTTGTCTTGAGTATGCCGATACCCCATATGTGTGGGTAAACCACTGTTTGGGCGCATAGCAGAGCTCGGAAGGGAAGGAGCGCCATTTGGCTTTTCAATGCAAAATTGACTGGAATTAAGATGGGACGCCATGTTACGTTTGGAGAGCCCCTGATGTGCCTAAACATTGAAACCCCCCACAAGTGACACCATTTTGAAAAGTAGACCCCTTAAGGAACTTATCTAGATGTGTGGTGAGCACTTTGACCCAACAAGTGCTTCACAGAAGTTCATAATGCAGAGCCGTAAAAATAAAAAATCATATTTTTTCACAAAAATGATCTTTTCGCCCCCAATTTTTTATTTTACCAAGGGTAAGAGAAGAAATTGGACCCCAAAAGTTGTTGTCCAATTTGTGTTGAGTACGCTGATACCCCATATGTGGGGGGAACCACTGTTTGGGCACATGGCAGAGCTCGGAAGGGAAGGAGCACCATTTGGAATGCAGACTTAGATGGATTGGTCTGCAGGCGTCACGTTGCATTTGCAGAGCCCCTGATGTACCCAAACAGTAGAAACCCCCCACAAGTGACCACATATTGGAAACTAGACCTCCCAAGGAACTTGTCTTGATGTTTTGTGAGAACTTTGAACTACCAAGTGTTTCACTACAGTTTATAACGCAGAGCTGTGAAAATAAAAATTCTTTTTTTTTTCACAAAAATGATTTTTTAGCCCCCAGTTTTGTATTTTCCCAAGGGTAACAGAATAAATTGGACCCCAAAAAATGTTGTCCACTTTGTCCTGAGTACGCTGATACCCCATATGTGGGGAGAACCACTGTTTGGGTGCGTGGCAGAGCTCGGAAGGAAAGGAGCGCCATTTGGAATGCAGACTTAGATGGATTGGTCTTCAGGCGTCACGTTGCATTTGCAGAGCCCCTGATGTACCCAAACAGTAGAAACACCCCACAAGTGACCCCATATTGGAAACTAGACCTCCCAAGGAACTTATCTAGATGAGTTGTGAGAACTTTGAACCCCCAAGTGTTTCACTACAGTTTATAACGCAGAGCTGTGAAAATATATATATATTTTTCCCACAAAAATGATTTTTAGCCCCCAGTTTTGTATTTTCACAAGGGTATCAGGATAAATTGGACCCCAAAAGTTGTTGTCCAATTTGTCCTGAGTACGCTGATACCCCATATGTGGGGGGAACCACTGTTTGGGCGCATGGCAGAGCTCGGAAGGGAAGGAATGCCATTTGGAATGCAGACTTAAATGGATTGGTGTGCAGGTGTCACGTTGCATTTGCAGAGCCCCTAATGTACCCAAACAGTAGAAACCCCCCACAAGTGGCCCCATATTGGAAACTAGACCTCCCAAGGAACTTATCTAGATGTCTTGTGAGAACTTTGAACCCCCAAGTGTTTCACTACAGTTTACAACGCAGAGCTGTGAAAATAAAAAATCTTTTTTTTCCTACAAAAATGATTTTTAGCCCCCCCCAATTTTTATTTTCCCAAGGGTAACAAGAGAACTTGGACCCCAAAAGTTGTTGTCCAATTTGTCCCAAGTATGCTGATACTCCATATGTTGGGATAAACCCCTGTTTGGGCGCACGGGAGAGCTCGGAAGGGAAGTAGCACTGTTTTACTTTTCCAACGCAGAATTGGCTGGAATTGAGATTGGACGCCATGTCGCATTTGGAGAGCCCCTGATGTGCCTAAACAATGGAAACCCCCAATTCTAATTGAAACCCTAATGCAAACACAGCCCTAACCCTAATCCCAACAGTAACCCTAACCACACCCCTAACCCTGACACACCCCTAACTCTAATCCAAACCCTAATCCCAACCGTAAATGTAATCCAAACCCTAACTTTAGCCCCAGCCCTAACCCTAACTTTAGCCCCAACCCTAACCCTAAATTTAGCCCCAACCCTAACCCTAACTTTAGCCCCAACCCTAACCCTAACTTTAGCCCCAACCCTAACCCTAACTTTAGCCCCAACACTAACCCTAACTTTAACCCCAACCCTAACCCTGACTTTAGCTCCAACCCTAGCCCCAACCCTAGCCCTAACCCTAACCCTAACCCTAGCCCTAACCCTAACCCTAGCCCTAACCCTAACCCTAGCCCTAACCCTAACCCTAGCCCTAACCCTCGCCCTAACCCTAGCCCTAACCCTAGCCCTAACCCTAGCCCTAACCCTAGCCCTAGCCCTAACGGAAAAATGGAAATAAATAATTTTTTTTATTTTATTATTTTTCCCTAACTAAGGGGGTGATGAAGGGGGGTTTGATTTACTTTTATAGCGTTTTTTATGATGGGCAGCTGTCACACACTAAAAGACGCTTTTTATAGCAAAAAAGTTTTTGCGTCTCCACATTTTGAGACCTATAATTTTTCCATATTTTGGTCCACAGAGTCATGTGAGGTCTTGTTTTTTGTGGGACGAGTTGACGTTTTTATTGGTAACATTTTCTGACACGTGATAGTTTTTGATAGCTTTTTATTCCGATTTTTGTGAGGCAGAATGACCAAAAACCAGCTATTCATGAATTTCTTTTGGGGGAGGCGTTTATACCGTTCCGCATTTGGTAAAATGGATAAAGCAGTTTTATTCTTTGGGTCAGTACGATTACAGCGATACCTCATTTTTATCATTTTTTGATGTTTTGGCGCATTTATACGACAAAAACTATTTTATAGAAAAAATAATTATTTTGGCATCGCTTTATTCTCAGGACTATAACTTTTTTTATTTTTTTGCTGATGATGCTGTATGGCAGCTCGTTTTTTGCGGGACAAGATGACGTTTTCAGTGGTACCATGGTTATTTATATCCATCTTTTTGTTCGCGTGTTATTCCACTTTTTGTTTGGCAGTATGATAATAAAGTGTTGTTTTTTTTCTTTCTTACGGTGTTTACTGAAGGGGTTAACTAGTGGGACAGTTTTATAGGTGGGGTCGTTACAGACGCGGCGATACTAAATATGTGTACTTTCATTGTTTTTTTTTATTTAGATAAAGAAATGTATTTATGGGAATAATTTATTTTTTTTTTATTTAGGAATTTTTTTTTTTTTTTTACACATGTGGAAATTTTATTTTTGACTTTTTTACTTTGTCCCAGGGGGGACATCACAGATCGTTGATCTGACAGTTTGCACAGCACTCTGTCAGATCACCGATCTGTCTGAGAGCAGTGCAGGCTTACCAAGCGCTTGCTCTGAGCAGGCACTTGGTAAGCCACCTCCCTCCCTGCAGGACCCGGATGCCGTGGCCATTTTGGATCCGGGCCTTGCTGCAGGGAGGAAAGTAGGAGACCCTCGTAGCAACGCGATCACATCGCATTGCTGTGGGGGTCTCAGCGAAGCCCGCAGGGAGCCCCCTCCCTGCACGATGCTTCCCTGCACCGCTGGCACACCACGATCATGTTTGATCGCCGGGGGTTAATGTGGCAGGGGGGTCCGTGACCGCTCCTGGCACATAGTGCCGGATGACAGGCAGCTGACACCCGGCCGTGATCGGCCACGCTCCCCCCGTGAGCGCGGCCGATCGCATATGACGTACTATCTCATCACTGGGAATTAAGTCCCAGGGCACCTTGACGGGATAGTACGTCATATGGGATTAAGGGGTTAATATTGCATGGTTAAGGTTTGCACTGTCTATGAATCTGACAGTATTGATAAATATGCCCCATTGTGTGGTCAGCCAGATGCTTACATGGTGAAGAGATGCCACCAGGATGAACTAGCTCAAGAAGTAAAGCATATCAAGGCAATGTGATAGCATTAAGTAGTCTTCTTCTGAGATACCTTAGATATTGTCATCCGTGTAGTTGTCATTTTGATATGTAACACTTACCTGTAGCAAACAAAGTATATTTCTTCATTGCTATGATATTTCCTAATGGCATAGGCCTCTTTGAGCAGATACAGTACCCTGTCATACCAATCAAGCATTTGTTGGATGTGCTGGAAAAACAAGCCAGATTTATGGAGGCCCAGTCTCATAATGGATAGGGAATAACTTACGAATCACTGGTTGTCCAATTGTTTTGGATCCTAGCAATACCAAGAATAGTACTCTGCAATCCTTAAACTGGAATCTGCAGATGCTGGTCTTGAATGAAGTGGAGGTGCCCATGCTCAACCTCCAATCTATTCATTGTCTATAGTATAGACAGAAAAAGCCAAGCATAGAGCCTGATACCAAAGAACACTTCTTTGTAGAGACCATCACTAAACACTAGACCTTTTTGTTGGTTTCTCTTTAATTTATTATAGTTAAAACAGGTAAAGAAATGAGTACGGTAAATTTTCTTTGCAGTCTACTCAAGGAAATTGGTCTTATTGTGGTAATCCATATCACATATAATGCTGGAAACCACAAAAACAAAGGAAGTGACAAGAGAAAGTGTATTGCAGATGATAGCAGAAGTTTCCCAATCTTAAAAAACAGTCTACCCGATGAGACTAAAAAAGAAAGCCAAGTGCACAAGCAGATACTGAGCACAAACTACACAAAAGTTGAAAAGTAAAATTATGACCTTGCTCTAGAAAAAGCACTGCCCTATTTGGCACAATAGCAAATAAATAAATACTACACAAATTATTAAATTATTATTATCATTATTATTAACAGTATGTTAAGGAACGGGAGAGACCATCCCACCCGTACAAAAAGAATATGTACAGTAAATGCACAGGTATATTCCCCAAGGTATGCTTCCCCTTGAGAAAGCTTAAACACAAAACGCGCATTGGGGCAGCAAGGTGGGCTCATCTTGTCCTCCCTCATTATGGGTAAGCAGCACTCTCTAAAATAATTACATATTTCACCTTTCATGGCCACTTAGCTTTTATAATGGTGTGTTTTCTGCATATACATTGTTTAAATAGATGGTTTTCTTGCTGAGTGTTACATTTCATACTTTGGATTTTTGATCCTCTCCCTTTTATTTCCTCCTTTGTAGGCCTATGTGTATATAATGGTAATAACTAGGGTTGAGCGACCTTTACTTTTATAGGATCGGGTCGGGTTTCACGAAACCTGACTTTTTCAAAAGTCGGGTCGAGTGAAATCGGCCGATCCTATAAAAAAGTCGGGGTCGGGGTCGGCCGAAACCCGAAACCCAATGCTGTGCATTGGGTTTCCATCGTTCCCAGGGTCTGAAGGAGAGGAAACTCTCCTTCAGGCCCTGCGATCCATATTTTAGTGTAAAATAAAGAATTAAAATAAAAAATATCGCAATACTTACCCTCTGACGCGCCCTGGTACTAACCGGGAACCTTCCTCCTTCGAACCAACGCTTCCAGGACCTTGCGGTGACGTCGCGGCTTGTGATTGGTCGCGCGGCCGCCCATGTGACCACTCGCGCGACCAATCAGAAGCCGTGACGTCACCGCGACGTCACCGAAGGTCCTGCAAGCGCTGATTCTTAGGAAGGAAGGCTGCCGGAAAGAAGCAGGGCGCGTCCGAGGGTGAGTATATTCCTATTAGGTATATACTCACCCTCGGACGCGCCCTGCTTCTTTCCGACAGCCTTCCTTCCTAAGAATCAGCGCTTGAAGGACCTTCGGTGACGTCGCGGTGACGTCACGGCTTCTGATTGGTCGCGCGAGTGGTCACATGGGCGGCCGCGCGACCAATCACAAGCCGCGACGTCACCGCGACGTCACCGCAAGGTCCTGGAAGCGCTGATTCGAAGGAGGAAGGTTCCCGGTTAGTACCAGGGCGCGTCAGAGGGTAAGTATTGCGATATTTTTTATTTAAATTCTTTATTTTACACTTAAATCTGAATTCCGATACCAATTCCCGATATCTTAAACATATCGGGAATCGGTATCGGAATTCCGATTCCAGATTCAAAAGATCGCCGACTTCATGGCCGACCCCACACAGGGGTCGGGTCGGGTTTCATGAAACCCGACCTTGCCAAAAGTCGGCGACTTTTGAAAATTTTCGACCCGTTTCGCTCAACCCTAGTAATAACTTCAATAACTTCAATTTCAGTAAACTATTTTTTTTAACTTTACTGGTGGTTCTCTTTTGTGTTCAATTATGCTTGGAGTACTCCAACTCCTGAGTATATACAGTCTATAAGAATAATTGAGGGGGGATTTTGTATTCTTGTCCCTAACTCAGACATAGGTTATGTGCTATATGAATGTCGCAATATTCCCCAAAGTACTTTGCAAGTCTGATTCCCATGATTCCCATGCTAGTTGCAGATGACCGTGTATTCTCTCATCCAAGAAAATCACTTAGATTATGAAAATCACACTCTGAACAAACTCTGATAATAATAATAATAATAATAATTTTTATTTATATAGCGCCAACATATTCCGCAGCGCTTTACAAATTATAGAGGGGACTTGTACAGACAATAGACATTACAGCATAATAGAAATACAGTTCAAAACAGATACCAGGAGGAATGAGGGCCCTGCTCGCAAGCTTACAAACTATTGGGAAAAGGGGAGACACGAGAGGTGGATGGTAACAATTGCTATAGTTATTCGGACCAGCCATAGTGTAAGGCTCGGGTGTTCATGTAAAGCTGCATGAACCAGTTAACTGCCTAAGTATGTAGCAGTACAGACACAGAGGGCTATTAACTGCATAAAGTGAATGAGAACATAATGCGAGGAACCTGTTTTTTTGTTTTTTTTTTTAAATAGGCCACACAGGGATCGTTAGGTTAATGCATTGAGGCGGTAGGCCAGTCTGAACAAGTGAGTTTTTAGGGCACGCTTAAAACTGGGGATTAGGGATTAATCGCATTAACCTAGGTAGTGCATTCCAAAGAATCGGTGCAGCACGTGTAAAGTCTTGGAGACGGGAGTGGGAGGTTCTGATTATTGAGGATGCTAACCTGAGGTCATTAGCGGAGCGGAGGGCACGGGTAGGGTGATAGACTGAGACCAGAGAGGAGATGTAGGGTGGTGCTGAGCCATGGAGTGCTCTGATCAGAGTGTCAGCATTATGTGATCACAGTGTACTCCAATTTTCTCGGATGAAGAGAAGATGAAGAAATAAAATTCTCAATCGTCTTCATTCAATGAAAATCGGACTTCATTCAGATGTGCTAACATTATTAACCCCTCCACCACCTTTGACACACCTATACATCATGGTCCGGTAGGGGGTTACCGAGCTTTGATGTATAGGTAAGTCGTAGTGATCATGTGGGCACAAGAGGAGACTCCCTCTCCTGTCTGATCGGCTCCCTGTGATGTCATCGCAAGGGCCTGATAGTTGTCATGGCAACCCGTGGTTGACCAGGTTAGACCAGAAGCATGGTCTGTCAGTGCAGCACTGGCAGGTATAATGCATTACATTGCTGATCTAATGTAATGCATTATATGAACGATTATATGCATTATATGAACGATCAGACTAATAAAAGTTAAAGTCCCACAGAGGGACTAAGTAAAAAAAAATTGTGAAAATATAGAAATAAGTCCCCACATGTTTCTCTCTGCAGAAATATATAAAAATGATATCTCTCAAATTGTTGTGAAGCAAGAACTTGCTTTTGCAAAAAAAAAAAACATTTATTGTGTGATGACATCCAAAAATAAACACCAATATAAATCTAGTATTGCTGTAATCAAACCAACCGAGAGAATAAAGTCATCTAATCACTTATACCGCAAGAGGAACGGTGTAAAAAATTAATAGAACCAATACTTGACCTGCTGTTGATTTGTTCATTCTGCATCCCAAAGATCGCAGTATGGCTCTGCTCACATTTATCTTGCGCTCTATGATGAGCACTCACACTAGGGTTTCTGTGTAATTCTCTGAAATTAGCAAATTAGAAAAAAATTGGCTGTGCTGTTGGAAAGAAGTCTCTAGCTGCAATATTTCTTAGAAGGTTGTTTATCGTTCACTACGCATTTGAATGCCGTACTGGTATCTTTATCAAGTGTAAGAAAAATAAATAAACACCCAACCACCCAAGTTGAGCAAACCTATTGTTTTTACTGTCTCCTATATTAGGGTTTTACTCTATTGTGCGCTTCATCCTTCACAGTTGCTGATTATTTAAATCTCTGAAACATGTGATTCAGATGCAACCACAGACAGAAGATTCCTGTATCCGTATTTTTAGGAGTGCATATAAGCACGGTTGGCCACAGTTTTGTGCAGCTCTGAAATGAAGGACACCTCTGAATGGAGGTCAGATGTAGTCCAGAGTAACTCTGCTGACTCATTATAGCTAATGGTTCCCACGGGGGGTTTATCTGAATAAAGTCATTCATAGATTTAGGTGGAAACACCAATGTAAGTGCTCAGGGTAGAGCAGAGGATAAATGTGATCCAAAATGTTATGTCAAATGTTCCCAATGAAAGCTTCAACTCAATCCATTAAAAATAGCCAGTCCCCACTCAGGTCCGTCAATGGAAATTTTTGATAGCTTTAATGTTAGGCCGGCGTCACACTAGGCGTAAGTAAATACGGTCTGTTTTTTACGGCCGTAAAACGCAGTAATTGTCCCAAAACACTGTTCTGCATTCAATGCGAGGATGCGATTTTTACTCACAAATTTATCCATGTGTTATCCGTATGGCATCCGTATGGCGATTTTTTCTCGCAGGCTTGCAAAATGGACATATCATGGATCCATCGGCTCAAATATTCTTAAAAACATATATACAGTCTATATATATATATATATATATATATATATATATATATCAGTGAGACATATATATATATATATATATATATATATATATATTTATATTTAATTCAGCGCTAGATAGCAGAAAAGCCGGTAATTCAATTGCCAGCTTTTCCTATCTCCTTCACAAACCCGACAGGATATGAGACATGGTTTACATACAGTAAACCATCTCATATCCCTTCTTTTATTACATTATTCCTCTTTAGTAATGTAAGAAGTGTCTTTGTGTCAAATTTGGGGTCTCTAGCTATTAAATTAAAGGGTTAAATCCCGGAAAAAATTGGCATGGGCTCCCGCGAAATTTTCTCCGCCAGAGTGGGAAAGCCAGTGACTGAGGGCAGATATTAATAGCCTGGAGAGGGACCATGGTTATTGCCCCCCCCCCACCCCCCTGGCTAAAAACATCTGCCCCACCCACCCCAGAAAAGGCACATCTGGAAGATGGGATATGGGGTAATGAAGGGTTAATGTCACCTTGCTATTGTAAGGTGACATTAAGCCAGGTTAATAATGGAGAGGCATCAATTATGACACCTATCCTTTATTAATCCAATAGTACGAAATGGTTAATAAAACACACACACACATTACTAAAAAGTATTTTAATGAAATAAAGACACATGGTGTTTTAATATTTTATTATACTCTCAATCCACCTGAAGACCCTTGTCACCTGAAACAAAGTTAAAAAAAACAAACAACAATATCCCATACCTTCGTTACAGTCTTGTCCCACGCTGTAAATCCATCTGAAGGGGTTAAATCATTTTACACCCAGGAGCTATGGGAGTGCGCTTAATTTACGGGGTCCATGTCTCTAGGAGCACAAGTTGGTCACATTGTACTGGGCACGACAATGTACTGGCACTACAATGGCAGATTTGCAATTTTAACTCTACAACATCCACTGCTGTTTGTTTCTGTGAAACACCCATGGAATCAAAATTGTCACTGCACCTGTTGATAAATTCCCAAATGGGTGTAATTTCCAAAATTTGGTTGCTTGAGGAGGCTTCTGGCACACAGAAGTATTCTACTATAATTTGTTCTCCAAGAGGCGAATAACGCTCTGTCCCTCTCGAGTCTCGCCTTGTGGCTAAAGCAGTACTGTACAGCCACATATGGAGTATTTCCACGTTCAGCAATAATTATGTGTCAAATACACCTATTTCCCAGTGTAAAAATGATGTAAAACCTGGGGCTACAACACAATTTGGTTGTAAAAAAGAATTCTTTTTTCTTCACTGTCCAATGATATAAACATCTGTGACAAATCAATGGTGCCAATATGATCACTGCACATTTAGATTAATTAATTGAGAGGTATAGTTTGTAAAATGGGGTCACTTTTGGTGAGGTTCTGATGTTCTGGCACCTCAGGGGCTCTTTCATTTGGTCATGGCACATGCAAACCATAACAGAAAAATCTGCACTATATTATGTTACTCCTTCACTTCTAAGCTTTCCACTGTAACTGAGAAGTAGTTCACTAGTTAGAATATAACCACATTTAGGAGAAATTGCACAACAAAATTATGTTGTCCACTTTTACCTATTAGCCCTTATAAAAATTAAAAACTTGGCGCTAAAGCAACATTTTAGAGGTAAAAAAGTAATTATTCATTTTTTAATTATTCTTTCTTCACTGCCCATCGGTATAAAATTCTGTGAGACACTTGTGATGTCAATATGCTCACTGCACCCCTAGATGAATTAATTGAGAAGTGTAGTTTGTAAAATGGGGTCACTCATGGAGGCGTATTGCTTTTCTGGCACCTCAGGGTCTCTGTTCACAATTCTGTGAATCGCCTGAGGTTTAAAAATGCTTACTACACCCCTGGACTAATTCCTTGAAATGTACTTTCCAAAATGAAACCACTTGTGGGGAATAAAGCTGTTTTGCATGTCAGGGGCTCTTCAAATGAGGCATGGCATAGGCAATTTATTCCAGCCAAAATTGCACTACAGAATTTAATTGGCACTCCTTCCCATCTGAACCCTGCCATGTTCCCAAACAGTAGTGTTCCACCTCATATGGGGTATTGTATACTCTAAAATCGCACACCAGATGTTGTGGTACTGTTACCCTTGTGAAAATGAAAAAAATTGGGGATTAAGCCACATTTTTGTGGAAAAAATGTATTTTTCATTTTCATTGTTCAACATTATAACATTCTGTGATGCACCTATGGGTTCAAGGTGCTCACCACCCCTCTAGATAAGTTCGGAGAAGGGTATGGTTTCCAAAATGGGGTCACCTGTGGGGGGGTTTCCACTGTTTAGGCACATCAGGTGTTATGTAAATTCAGCATGGTGTCCTCTATCTATTCCATCCAATTATGCGATCCATAAGTCAAATGATGATACTTTGTTTGATCCAATTTCTCCTGATACCCTTGTGAAAATAAAAAAATTGGGGGCTAAAGCAATATTTTTGTGACAAAAATTTGATTTTTCATTTTCACGGCTCAACCTTATAACCACCTGTAAAGCATCTTCAGGCTTAAGGTGCTCACTACACCTCTATATAAAATCTTTGATGGGTGTAGCTTACAAATTTGGGTCATTTGTGAGGGGTTTCCACTGTTTAGGCACGCCGGGGCTCTGCAAACTTAACACGGCCAATTTTGTGCTCCATACGTTGAATAGTGCTCTTTCCGTTCCAAGCCCTGAAATGCACCCAACCAGAAGTTTTCCACTATATATTGTAATGTCCATTTTCTTTTGTTACCCTTTTGAAAATGCAAAATTTAAATAAAAAGCAATATTTTTGTGGAAAAAAGTAACATTTTCATTTTTTCCTTCCAAGTTGCTTTAATTCCAAGCAAGCCCCTAAGAAGTTAATATACTTGGTGAATGTGGTTTTGAGCACTTTTGAGGGGTGGAGCTTTTAAAATCGTGTCACTTTTGAGAATTTTTTGTCACATAGACCCCTCAAAGTCACTCCAAATGGGATGTGGTCCCTAAAAGAATTGGTTTTGTAAATTTTGTTGGAAAAAATGAGAAATTGCTGATAAGATTTTAACCTTTCTGACTTCCTACCTCCCCAAAAATATCCATAAAAAATTATGCAGATGTGAAGTAGACATGTGGTAAATGTTATTTATTAAGAATTTTTTTATGGTATAGCCATCTGGTTTAAGGGCATACAAATTCAATGTTTGAAAGTTGCAAAGTTTTCAATTTTTTTTTTTCAAATTTTCAATATTTTCATAAATAAACGCAAACCATATATACTAAAATTTACCACAAACATGAAGTAAAGCATGTCACAAAAAAACAAATTTAAGCATAATGGGATAGATTTATGAAATGGTGGGAAAGAACTACTCTCTTTGTTGGCCATTATAAGCAATCACAATACAAATTTCATTTAGCATTTGTGTTCAAATATGAAAGCTGGTTTGCTATGCTTACAAAAGACAGTTTTGATGGGCTCTTATTCATACAGAAAACTACTTCTCACTGCTACTCACCTCTTTTAACCCCTTTACCCCCAAGGGTGGTTTGCACGTTATGGACCGGGCCAATTTTTACAATTCTGACCACTGTCCCTTTATGAGGTTATAACTCTGGAACGCTTCAACAGATCCCGGTGATTCTGACAATGTTTTCTCAAGACATATTTTACTTCATGACAGTGCTAAAATTATTTTGATAATACCTGTGTTTATTTGTGAAAAAAACGGAAATATGGCGAAAATTTTGAAAATTTCGCAATTTTCCAAATTTGAATTTTTATGCAATTAAATCACAGAGATATGTCACACAAAATACTTAATAAGTAACATTTCCCACATGTCTACTTTACATCAGCACAATTTTGGAACCAAATTTTTTTTTTTGTTAGGGAGTTATAAGGGTTAAAAGTTGACCAGCAATTTCTCATTTTTACAACACCATAATATTTTAGGGACCACATCTCATTTCAAGTCATTTTGAGGGGTCTATATGATAGAAAATACCCAAGTGTGACACCATTCTAAAAACTGCACCCCTCAAGGTGCTCAAAACCACATTCAAGAAGTTTATTAACCCTTCAGGTGTTTCACAGGAATTTTTGGAATGTTTAAATAAAAATTAACATTTACATACATACATCGGTTTCCCCTGATGAGTTTACCACAAACGAAACGCGTAGGGAAAGAAATGTGTTTGGTTTATTGGGGTTGATTGATATTCCCGACAGCGTGGATGGGTACATGTGCGGTCAAAACTGTGGACCCCCCCTCCCAGATGCTGCGGATATGAGTGGCCTCACCGTTAAGAAGTCCAGAGGTGAGATCGTTCCAATTTTTTTCACACTGTGCATGTCTCTAGAAGAATTACAGAGACAGGACATATGCGTTCTTGTTGCATTCCCAGGATATTGATGGGAATACATTATAGACAGTGCGAATATATTACCTATACATACTATATGCTCCCCTGGTAGGAGTGGTTTCCTTTTTTCCCCTGTACAGACCGACACTAAGGCGTCTATGTGGATGGTCTCAGGGATTTGGTGTAATTGTTAATTCCCCCTTTATTTGGGAATTTGTTTTGTGAGTCCTTTATGTCTGTTTTTATGTTGTTTTCCAGAGCCCCTAATGTACCTAAACAGTAGAAACCCCCCACAAGTGACCCCATATTGGAAATTAGACCCCCCACGAACTTATCTAGATGTGTTGTGAGAACTTTGAGCCCCCAAGTATTTCACTACAGTTTATAACGCAGAGCCGTGAAAATAAAAATTTTTTTTTTTTCCACAAAAATTTTTTTTAGCCCCCAGTTTTGTATTTTCCCAAGGGTAAGAGGAGAAATTGGACCCCAAAAGTTGTTGTCAAATTTGTCCTGAGTAAGCCGATACCCCATATGTTGGGGTAAACTCCTGTTTGGGCACACGGGAGAGCTCGGAAGGGAAGGAGCACTGTTTTACTTTTTCAACGCAGAATTGGCTGGAATTGAGATCGGACGCCATGTCGCGTTTGGAGAGCCCCTGATGTGTCTAAACAGTGGAAACCCCCCAATTATAACTGAAACCCTAATCCAAACACACCCCTAACCCTAATTCCAACGGTAACCCTATCCACACCTCTAACCCAGACACACCCCTAACCCTAATCCCAACCCTATTCCCAACCGCAAATGTAATTCAAACCCTAACCCTAACTTTAGCCCCAACCCTAACTGTAGCCTTAACCCTAACTGTAGCATTAACCCTAGCCCCAACCCTAAACCTAGCCCTAACCCTAGCCTGTTGTGAATTCTGTGGCAGAGCTCCCTCCTGTGGTCACAAGTGGTACTTCGGCTGATTCTCTCTGGGAGCTTACGTTTGTGGAGGAAAGTGGTACTGCGGTTTCTGAGTTTCCTCCCTCAGGTGATCTGGTGAGGTCGTTAGGTGCTTCTCTACTTAACTCCACCTAATGCTTTGATCCATGCTTCCTGTCAATGTTCCAGTGTTGGACTTGTTTTTCCCTGGATCATTCCTGTGGCCTGCTGCTCTGCATAGCTAAGTTCTTCTTTGCTATTTGTTTGCTATTTTTTCTGTCCAGCTTGTCTAATTATTTTTGCTGGAAGCTCTGGGATGCAAAGGGTGTACCTCCGTGCCGTTAGTTCGGTACGGAGGGTCTTTTTGCCCCCTTTGCGTGGTTTTCTTTAGGGTTTTGTGTAGACCGCAAAGTTATCTTTCCTATCCTCGCTCTGTTAAGAAAGTCGGGCCTCACTTTGCTGAATCTATTTCATCCCTACGTTTGTCTTTTCATCTTAACTCACAGTCATTATATGTGGGGGGCTGCCTTTTCCTTTGGGGTATTTCTCTGAGGCAAGGTAGGCTTATTTTCTATCTTCAGGCTAGTTAGTTTCTCAGGCTGTGCCGAGTTGCATAGGCAGAGTTAGGCGCAATCCACGGCTGCCTCTAGTGTTGTTTGGAGAGGATTAGGGATTGCGGTCTGCAGAGTTCCCACGTCTCAGAGCTCGTTCTATTATTTTGGGTTATTGTCAGATCACTGTATGTGCTCTGACCGCTATGTCCATTGTGATACTGAATTGCCTATCACAACACTAGCCCTAAACATAACCCTAGCCCCAACCCTAGCCCTAACCCTAGCCCTAACCCTAGCCCTAACCCTAGTCCTAACCCTAACCCTAACCCTAACCCTAAGCCCTAACCCTAACCCTAGCCCTAACCCTAGCCCTAACCCTAGCCCTAACCCTAGCCCTAACCCTAACCCTAGCCCTAACCCTAACCCTAACCCTAGCCCTAACCCTAACCCTAACCCTAGCCCTATCCCTAACCCTAGCCCTAACCCTAGCCCTAACCCTAATGGGAAAATTGAAATAAATACATTTTTTTAAAATTTTTTAATTTTTCCCTAACTAAGGGGGTGATGAAGGGGGTTTTATTTACTTTTATAGCGGGTTTTTTAGCGGATTTTTATGATTGGCAGCCGTCACACACTGAAAGACGCTTTTTATTGCAAAAAATATTTTTTGCGTTACCACATTTTGAGAGCTATAATTTTTCCATATTTGAGTCCACAGAGTCAAGTGAGGTCTTGTTTTTTGCGGGACGAGTTGAGGTTTTTATTGGTAACATTTTCGGTCACATGACATTTTTTGATCGCTTTTTATTCCGATTTTTGTGAGACAGAATTACCAAAAACCAGCTATACATGAATTTCTTTTGGGGGAGGCGTTTATACCGTTCCGCGTTTGGTAAAATTGATAAAGCAGTTTTATTCTTTGGGTCAGTACGATTACAGTGACACCTCATTTATATATTTTTTTTATGTTTTGGCGCTTTTATACGATAAAAACTATTTTATATAAAAAATCATTATTTTTGCATCGCTTTATTCTGAGGACTATAACTTTTTTATTTTTTTGCTGATGTTGCTGTATTGTGGCTCGTTTTTTGCTGGACAAGATGACGCTTTCAGCGGTACCATGGTTATTTATATCCGTCTTTTTGATCGTGTGTTATTCCACTTTTTGTTCGGCAGTATGATAATAAAGTGTTGTTTTTTGTCTCGTTTTTTTTTTTTCTTACGGTGTTTACTGAAGGCGTTAACTAGTGGGACAGTTTTATAGGTCGGGTCGTTACAGAGGCGGCGATACTAAATATGTGTACTTTTATTGTTTTTTTTTAATTTAGATAAAGAAGTGTATTTATGGGAATAATATATATATTTTTTTTCATTATTTAGGATTTTTTTTTTAATTTTTTTTACACACTTGTAAAAAAATTTTTTAACTTTTTTGCTTAGTCCCAGGGGGGGACAATACAGATCGGTGATCTGCCAGTTTGCACAGTACTCTGACAGATCACCGATCTCTGAAAGAGCGCTGCAGCGTTACCAAGTGCCTGCTCTGAGCAGGCTCTGTGAAGCCACCTCCCTCCCTGCAGGACCCGGATCCGCGGCCATCTTGGATCTGGGACTTGCTGCAGGGAGGAAGGTAGGAGACCCCCGGATCACATCGCGTTGCTGCGGGGGTCTCAGGGAAGCCCGCAGGGAGCCCCCTCCCTGCGCGATGCTTCCCTGCACCGCCGGCACATCGCGATCATGTTTGATCGCCGTGTGCCAGGGGTTAATGTGCCGGGGGCGGTCCGTGACCGCTCCTGGCACATAGTGCCAGATGTCAGCTGCGATAAGCAGCTGACACCCGGCCACGATCGGCCGCGCTCCCCCCATGAGCGCGGCCGATCGCCTATGACGTACTATTCCGTCCTTGGTAAGTAGGGCCCACCCCACATGGACGGAATAGTACGTCTAATGGCAGAAAGGGGTTAAAAGAGATGAGTGGAAGGAAATATGCTTTGTGCCATAATTTGTTACTTTTACCTCACAAAATTGGCTCAAATCCAAAAATACATTTCTTTCCACTATTTTCTCCATCATGGAGGTTTCTATGCTTTCTTAGCCATCTACCAATCACTGTGAAGGGACTGTTTATATACAAGCATCTGTGCATACAGCATTTATATGGCAGCTAACCTAATCTAAGGCCCCATTCACATTACACCACAGTTGTCCAAACCATCTGGCGATATCAGCAGGATCAGCTGACAGTGTAAAATTTATGGTAGCTTTCCGACTTTCCCCTTCGGCTTCTTTCATACGTGCGTCAGTACGCGCCGTCGCTAAGCATCGGTGCGATGTACCGATGGACGTTGTGAAAATTCGGCACAGCGTGGGCAGCGGATGCAGTTGTTCAACCCATCCGCTGCCCATTCTAAAGTCCCGGGGAGGAGGGGGCATAGTTACGGCCACGCATGCGCTGTAGGAAATGGTGGATGCGACGTACAAAAAAGCATTCCCTTGAACGTTTTTTCGTGATGACGGTCCGCCAAAACACGACGCATCCAGTGCATGACGGACGCGACGTATGGCCATGCGTTGCGATCCGTCGGCAATACAAGTCTATGGGAAAAAAAGCTCATCCTGTAGGCACATTTGCATGATGCGTTTTTTTCCCAAAACGACGCATTGTGACTGAGGCCAAACGATGCAAGTGTGAAAGTAGCCTTACACATGATGTGTGGGAAGGGAGAAAGATCTGGCATTCTGATAATTTTGTTCTTCGAGAGATAAGCTGAATGTTTGAGGAGTATGACAGCGGCTATCTCAGAAAACAGAGGAGCAATCAGTCGAATGTCGAATTCAAATTGCTATGTATGTGTTATGATCAGGTGACCTTGGAGCAGCATGAAAACTTTCACTTGAGTAGGTGGTAACTATACTGACCGCAAACCCTGATCTTAACACTGCAACTAGAAGTAGCCGTGGGGTGTGCCTAACAAAACCTAGACACCTCGACACAGCCGGAGGACTAAATACCCCTATAGATGGAAATAGGAATTCTACCTTGCCTCAGAGCAGAACCCCAAAGAATAGGCAGCCCCCACAAATAATGACTGTGAGTAGTAGAGGAAAAGACACACGCAGGCAGGAAACAGGATTTAGCAAAAGAGGCCACACTAGCTAAAATAGGAAAGGATAGGACAGGTGATATGATCTGGTGGCCTTAGAGCAGCATGAGACGTACTCTGGAGAAGGTGGAACCTGTACTGACCGTAGGGTTGAGCGAAACGGGTCGAACATTTTCAAAAGTCGCCGACTTTTGGCGAAGTCGACTTTCATGAAACCCGATCCGACCCCTGTGCGTTGTCGGCCATGCGGTACGCGACTTTCGCGCCAAAGTCGCATTTCAATGACGCGAAAAGCGCCATTTCTCAGCCAATGAAGGTGAACGCAGAGTGTGGGCAGCGTGATGACATAGGTCCTGGTCCCCACCATCTTAGAGAAGGGCATTGCAGTGATTGGCTTGCTGTCTGCGGCGTCACAGGGGCTATAAAGGGGCGTTCCCGCCGACCGCCATCTTACTGCTGCTGATCTGAGCTTAGGGAGAGGTTGCTGCCGCTTCGTCAGAAGCAGGGATAGCCTTAGGCAGGGTCCATTAACCACCAAACCGCTTGTGCTGTAGCGATTTCCACTGCCCAACACCACCTTCGGTGTGCAGGGACAGTGGAAGCTACATTTTTTTTTTCCTCAGCGCTGTAGCTCATTGGGCTGCCCTAGAAGGCTCCCTGATAGCTGCATTGCTGTGTGTACGCCGCTGTGCAAACCAACTGCTTTTTTCAAAGCACAAATCCTCTTGTTCCTTCCTTTCTGCACAGCTATCTTTTTTGTTTGTCCACACTTTTTATTTAATTTGTGCATCAGTCCACTCCTTATTGCTGCCTGCCATACCTGGCTGAGATTACTGCAGGGAGATAGTAATTGTAGGACAGTCCCTGTTTTTTTTTTTTTTTTTGTGGGAGATTAAGATTGGCATTTCTGCTAGAGTGCCATCCCTGTGTGTGCCATCTCTCACTCAGTGGGCCATAGATAGCCTATTTATTTTTTTGCTTGATTTGGGTTATAAAATCTACCTGAAAAAATCACTACATCAATCAGTGGGAGAAAAATATTGGCCTCAGGGCTTGTGGGCCACTCCTGACTCCTGTGTGTGCCATCTCTCACTCAGTGGGCCATAGAAAGCCTATTTATTTTTTTGCTTGATTTGGGTTCTAAAATCTACCTGAAAAAATCACTACATCAATCAGTGGGAGAAAAATATTGGCCTCAGGGTTTGTGTGCCACTCCTGACTCCTGTGTGTGCCATCTCTCAGTCAGTGGGCCATAGAAAGCCTATTTTTTTTTTTTGCTTGATTTGGGTTCTAAAATCTACCTGAAAACATCACTACATCAATCAGTGGGAGAAAAATATTGGCCTCAGGGCTTGTGTGCCACTCCTGACTCCTGTGTGTGCCATCTCTCAGTCAGTGGGCCATAGAAAGCCTTTTTTTTTTTTTATTTGGTTTCTAAATTGTCATTGAAAAAATCATTTTATTTTATATGGTTTCTAAATTATTCCTGAAAAAATCATTTTATTTTATTTTGTTTATAAAGTCTCCCTGAAAAAAAAAATAGGTGGGAGATTAATATTGCCCTTTCTGCTTGTGTGCCAGTCTTGACTCCTGGGTGTGCCATCTCTCTCTCTCTCTCTCTCTCTCTCAAATTGTGGGCAATAGAAAGCCTATTAATTTTTTTGCTTGATTTGGGTTCTAAAATCTACCTGAAAAAATCGCTACATCAATCAGTGGGAGAAAAATATTGGCCCCTGGGCTTGTGGGCCACTCCTGACTCCTGTGTGTGCCATCTGTCACTCAGTGGGGCATAGAAAGCCTTTTTTTTTTTATTTGGTTTCTAAATTGTCATTGAAAAAATCATTTTATTTTATTTGGTTTCTAAATTATTCCTGAAAAAATCATTTTATTTTATTTTGTTTATAAAGTCTCCCTGAAAAAAAAAAAAAAAAAATAATGGGAGATTTATATTGACATTTGTGCTTGAGTGACAGTCCTGCGTGTGTGGCATCTCTGTGATTTGGTGCCACAGAAAACAGAGTGTGTAACATTGTGCCTGATTTTCCTTGTGGTATCACCAACCTGTAAAGGGATATTGAAATCAAACAGAAGTTATAGCTCACCGTGTAAGTTGTTTGACAGCAACAAATAAAGTTACTTTGGTTAAGTTTATAAAACAATGAGGAAGTCTGGTGCAAGAGGTCGTGGCCGTGGGCGTTCATTGTCAGCTGGTAATGATGGTATTGGTAGTGGAGCATCAGGTGGTCGTGGGAAAAAAAATATTCCACCTAAGTCTGGAGCTGTGGAGCCAGGTTCGTCGTCTGGCTACACAAGGCCTCGAACGCTCTCTTTTCTGGGAGTAGGAAAACCGCTTTTAAAGCCGGAGCAGCAACAGCAAATTTTGGCTTACCTTGCAGACTCAGCCTCTAGCTCTTTTGCCTCCTCGTCTGAAACTGGTAAATGTAAAAGCAGCGCGTCGTTTGTGGATGTTCACGGTCAGGAACAAGTCGATTCCTTGTCCTCTTCAGCAAAAACAACAACAAGAGAGAAGGATGCAGCAGGCGACACAACGGGTTACTCCATGGAGCTCTTTACACATACCGTCCCTGGCTTAGAAAGTGAAACACTTAACAGGCCATGCCCATTACAAGTAGATTCTGACATGGAGTGCACTGATGCACAGCCACAGCCAGACTACTATGCTGGTCCTTTGACTCAGACCACAACATTGCCCTCTCAGGGTACTGATCCACAATCAGACCCTGATGAGACTATGTTGCCTCATCACGAACGCTATACCACCGACCGACACGGTGACACAGACGAAGTTGCACACGAGGTAGAAGAGGAGGTAATAGATGACCCTGTTGTTGACCCCGATTGGCAGCCATTGGGGGAACAGGGTGCAGGCGGCAGTAGTTCTGAAGCGGAGGAGGAGAGGCCGCAGCAGGCATCAACATCGCAACAGGTTCCATCTGCCGGGCCCGTATCTGGCCCAAAACGCGTGGCAAAGCAAAAAACTGTTGGAGGACAGCGTGTCCATCCGGTCAAAACTCAGTCTGCAATTCCTGAAAAGGGATCCGATGCTAGGAAGAGTGCAGTTTGGCATTTTTTTAAACAACATCCAATTGATCAGCGCAAAGTCATCTGTCAAAAATGTTCAACTAGCTTAAGCAGAGGTCAGAATCTGAAAAGTCTCAATACAAGTTGCATGCATAGACATTTAACCACCATGCATTTGCAAGCCTGGACTAACTACCAAACATCCCTTAAGGTTGTAGCACCCTCGGCCAATGAAGCTAGTCAGCAACGCAACATCGCTTCGTCACTGTAAGGCCACCATTTTCCGCACCACCGGCAGTATCTGTGCAGGTTTCTTTGCCAGCCCAAAGCAGTCAGGGTCAGGGAATCACCAGTTTTGTAGGAGGAAATACTGCATCTAGGGCACCGGCAGAAACAATACCGTCTCCAACAGTCTCTCAGTCTGCCATGGCCACCGGCACACCCGCTAGTTCCACGATCTCCAGCTCTCCAGTCCAGCTCACCCTACATGAGACTCTGGTTAGAAAAAGGAAGTACTTATCCTCGCATCCGCGTACACAGGGTTTTAACGCCCACATAGCTAGACTAATCTCGTTAGAGATGATGCCCTACCGGTTAGTTGAAAGCGAAGCTTTCAAAGCCCTGATGGAGTTCGCTGAACCACGCTACGAGCTACCCAGTCGACACTTTTTTTCCAGAAAAGCCATCCCAGCCCTGCACCAGCATGTTAAACAGCGCATCGTCCATGCACTCAGGCAATCTGTGAGTACAAAGGTGCACCTGACTACAGATGCATGGACCAGTAGGCATGGCCAGGGACGTTACGTGTCCATCACGGCACACTGGGTGAATGTGGTGGATGCAGGGTCCACAGGGGACAGCAATTTCGGGATAGTTGTACCTAGCCCACGGTCTAGGAAACAGTTGGCTGTAGGCGTTCGCACCCCCTCCTCCTCGTCCTCCTGCAGAAGCGAGAGCTCTTCCACAGACCGCAGTCGCCAAACCACTCCATCGTCAGCTGTCACTGTTGCACACCAGTTGTCCCATTATGGGGCAGCTACTGGCAAGCGTCAGCAGGCTGTATTGGCTATGAAGTGTTTGGGCGACAACAGACACATCGTGGAAGTTCTGTCCGAGTTCTTGCAGGAAGAAACGCAGTCGTGGCTGGGCACAGTAGATCTTGAGGCAGGCAAGGTAGTGAGTGATAATGGAAGGAATTTCATGGCTGCCATCTCCCTTTCCCAACTGAAACACATTCCTTGCCTGGCTCACACCTTAAACCTGGTGGTGCAGTGCTTATTGAAAACTTATCCTGGTTTCTCCGACCTGCTCCTCAAAGTGCGTGGACTTTGCTCACATATCCGCCGTTCGCCTGTACACTCCAGCCGTATGCAGACCTATCAGCGGTCTTTGAACCTTCCCCAGCATCGCCTAATCATAGACGTTGCAACAAGGTGGAACTCAACACTGCACATGCTTCAGAGACTGTGCGAACAGAGGCGGGCTGTTATGTTTTTGTGGGAGGATACACATACACGGGCAGGCAGTAGGATGGCAGACATGGAGTTGTCGGGTGTGCAGTGGTCGAAGATACAAGACATGTGTCAAGTCCTTCAGTGTTTTGAGGAATGCACACGGCTGGTTAGTGCAGACAACGCCATAATAAGCATGAGCATCCCCCTTATGCGTCTGCTGATGCAAAGTTTGACGCACATAAAGGATCAGGCGTCTGCACCAGAGGAAGAGGAAAGCCTTGATGACAGTCAGCCATTGTCTGGTCAGGGCAGTGTACAGGACGAGGTAGCGGGCGAAGAGGAGGTGGAGGACGAGGAGGATGATGGGGATGAGTATATTTTTAATGAGGAAGCTTTCCCGGGGGCACTGGAAATTGGTGGCGTGGCAAGGCCGGGTTCTGGTTTTTTGAGGGACACAAGTGACGTAGATTTGCCTGCAACTGCACCTCAACCAAGCACAACCGCAGATTTGACAACTGGAACTTTGGCCCACATGGCGGATTATGCCTTGCGTATCCTCAAAAGGGACACACGCATTACTAAAATGATGAACGATGACGATTACTGGTTGGCCTGCTTCCTTGATCCTCGCTATAAAGGCAAATTGCAAAATATTATGCCACATGAGAACTTGGAACTAATATTAGCAACAAAACAATCAACTCTTGTTGACCGTTTGCTTCAGGCATTCCCTGCACACAGCGCCCGTGATCGTTCTCACACGAGCTCCAGGGGGCAGCAGACCAGGAGTGTTAGGGGTGCACACATCAGAAGTGGCATTGGACAGAGGGGTTTTCTGACCAGGTTGTGGAGTGATTTTGCTATGACCGCAGACAGGACAGGTACTGCTGCATCAATTGAAAGTGACAGGAGACAACACTTGTCCAGTATGGTAACAAACTATTTTTCATCCCTTATCGATGTTCTCCCTCAACCGTCATTCCCATTTGATTACTGGGCATCAAAATTAGACACCTGGCCAGAATTGGCGGAATATGCATTGCAGGAGCTTGCTTGCCCGGCAGCTAGTGTCCTATCAGAAAGAGTATTCAGTGCTGCAGGTTCAATATTAACCGAAAAAAGGACTCGTCTGGCTACACAAAATGTTGATGGTCTAACATTCATTAAAATGAACCACAACTGGATTTCTAATTCTTTTGCCCCACCTTGCCCGGGCGACACCTAGCTTTCCTTAGAAAAGCTCTTGCCTGTGGACTACTGTGAATGACTTTTCAAATGTCTTAATTTGCAGCAGCTGATTGTCCAGCATACGACATGTTTACACCTCCCTAAATGGCCAAACTCCCCACACGGGGCCGTGGTATCACGACTTGGCGCAAGCACCAGTGAGAGTGCTGTTTGTCTGAAGAGGTGGGTGTGCCCGCTTTTGGTCGACAGCACTGCCACTGGGTCCCTCATAGTACACTAAACTGTCTCTGGCGGTGGTGGTGCGCACCCAACGTCAGACACACTGTTGTAACATGAGGGGCCCTGGGCCTGTACCGCCGTCCACAAGAGAGTTCACCCACCCCCAGGTCAAACATTGCTCTGCCACTTCCACAATTATCTCTCACACTTCCACCAATGTTTAGACTATGCGCTGACATCCTTCTATTCCTGCCACTGACAATACCATTGTGTTGACATGTATAATGGTACTTAACATAGTCAGGGGCAGTGTCCTCTATTTACCAAAGTAAAAACTTTGCGCCAAATTAGTAGGTCAGAAACAACGCAGAGAATACCACCCCTGTACCTAAAGATTGCACCCTTTAGTGTTTTCGCTGGATTTTAATTTGAGACATTCACATTTATGTATTGTTTTGGACTACTAACTGGCAGACACTCATTACAATCATCCTCCGCTGACCAGGCCACTGCTGGCCGTGTTCACCTGGAACCAATTTAAAATTGCCTACAGCCATCTGATATTATGTTAGGCCTTCGATGCCTGTCTGCGGTCACTCCTTCCACTAGGCCTCCACTGACCACACCACTGCTGCCCGTGTACCCCTGGAACCAATTTAACATTGCCAACAGCCAGCCCAATTTTTTTATGTTAGGCCTTCGAAGCCTGTCTGCGGTCCGTTCTTTCTACTACTACTACACTTACCAGGCCACTGCTGCCCGTGTTCCCCTGGAACCAATTTAAAATTGCCTACAGCCATCTGTTATTATGTTAGGCCTTCGATGCCTGTTTGCGGTCACTCCTTCCACTAGGCCTCCACTGACCACACCACTGCTGCCCGTGTACCCCTGGAACCAATTTAACATTGCCAACAGCCAGCCCAATTTTTTTATGTTAGGCCTTCGAAGCCTGTCTGCGGTCCGTTCTTTCTACTACTACTACACTGACCAGGCCACTGCTGCCCGTGTTCCCCTGGAACCAATTTAAAATTGCCTACAGCCATCTGTTATTATGTTAGGCCTTCGATGCCTGTCTGCGGTCACTCCTTCCACTAGGTCTCCACTGACCACACCACTGCTGCCCGTGTACCCCTGGAACCAATTTAAAATTGCCTACAGCCATCTGTTATTATGTTAGGCCTTCGATGCCTGTTTGCGATCCGTTCTTTCTACTACTACTACACTGACCAGGCCACTGCTGCCCGTGTTCCCCTGGAACCAATTTAAAATTGCCTACAGCCATCTGTTATTATGTTAGGCCTTCGATGCCTGTTTGCGGTCACTCCTTCCACTAGGCCTCCACTGACCACACCACTGCTGCCCGTGTACCCCTGGAACCAATTTAACATTGCCAACAGCCAGCCCAATTTTTTTATGTTAGGCCTTCGAAGCCTGTCTGCGGTCCGTTCTTTCTACTACTACTACACTGACCAGGCCACTGCTGCCCGTGTTCCCCTGGAACCAATTCAAAATTGCCTACAGCCATCTGTTATTATGTTAGGCCTTCGATGCCTGTTTGCGGTCACTCCTTCCACTAGGCCTCCACTGACCACACCACTGCTGCCCGTGTACCCCTGGAACCAATTTAACATTGCCAACAGCCAGCCCAATTGTTTTTTGTTATGCCTTCGAAGCCTGTCTGCGGTCCGTTCTTTCTACTACTACTACACTGACCAGGCCACTGCTGCCCGTGTTCCCCTGGAACCAATTTAAAATTGCCTACAGCCATCTGTTATTATGTTAGGCCTTCGATGCCTGTCTGCGGTCACTCCTTCCACTAGGTCTCCACTGACCACACCACTGCTGCCCGTGTACCCCTGGAACCAATTTAAAATTGCCTACAGCCATCTGCTATTATGTTAGGCCTTCGATGCCTGTTTGCGATCCGTTCTTTCTACTACTACTACACTGACCAGGCCACTGCTGCCCGTGTTCCCCTGGAACCAATTTAAAATTGCCTACAGCCATCTGTTATTATGTTAGGCCTTCGATGCCTGTTTGCGGTCACTCCTTCCACTAGGCCTCCACTGACCACACCACTGCTGCCCGTGTACCCCTGGAACCAATTTAACATTGCCAACAGCCAGCCCAATTTTTTTATGTTAGGCCTTCGAAGCCTGTCTGCGGTCCGTTCTTTCTACTACTACTACACTGACCAGGCCACTGCTGCCCGTGTTCCCCTGGAACCAATTTAAAATTGCCTACAGCCATCTGTTATTATGTTAGGCCTTCGATGCCTGTTTGCGGTCACTCCTTCCACTAGGCCTCCACTGACCACACCACTGCTGCCCGTGTACCCCTGGAACCAATTTAACATTGCCAACAGCCAGCCCAATTTTTTTATGTTAGGCCTTCGAAGCCTGTCTGCGGTCCGTTCTTTCTACTACTACTACACTGACCAGGCCACTGCTGCCCGTGTTCCCCTGGAACCAATTTAAAATTGCCTACAGCCATCTGTTATTATGTTAGGCCTTCGATGCCTGTTTGCGGTCACTCCTTCCACTAGGCCTCCACTGACCACACCACTGCTGCCCGTGTACCCCTGGAACCAATTTAACATTGCCAACAGCCAGCCCAATTGTTTTATGTTAGGCCTTCGAAGCCTGTCTGCGGTCCGTTCTTTCTACTACTACTACACAGACCAGGCCACTGCTGCCCGTGTTCCCCTGGAACCAATTTAAAATTGCCTACAGCCATCTGTTATTATGTTAGGCCTTCGATGCCTGTCTGCGGTCACTCCTTCCACTAGGCCTCCACTGATCACACCACTGCTGCCCGTGTACCCCTGTAACCAATTTAAAATTGCCAACAGACAGCCCAATTTTTTTATGTTATGCCTTCGAAGCCTGTCTGCGGTCCGTTCTTTCTACTACTACTACACTGACCAGGCCACTGCTGCCCGTGTACCCCTGGAACCAATTTAAAATTGCCTACAGCCATCTGTTATTATGTTAGGCCTTCGATGCCTGTTTGCGGTCACTCCTTCCACTAGGCCTCCACTGACCACACCACTGCTGCCCGTGTACCCCTGGAACCAATTTAACATTGCCAACAGCCAGCCCAATTTTTTTATGTTAGGCCTTCGAAGCCTGTCTGCGGTCCGTTCTTTCTACTACTACTACACTGACCAGGCCACTGCTGCCCGTGTTCCCCTGGAACCAATTTAAAATTGCCTACAGCCATCTGTTATTATGTTAGGCCTTCGATGCCTGTTTGTGGTCACTCCTTCCACTAGGCCTCCACTGACCACACAACTGCTGCCCGTGTACCCCTGGAACCAATTTAAAATTGCCTACAGCCATCTGTTATTATGTTAGGCCTTCGATGCCTGTTTGCGGTCACTCCTTCCACTAGGCCTCCACTGACCACACCACTGCTGCCCTTGTACCCCTGGAACCAATTTAACATTGCCAACAGCCAGCCCAATTTTTTTATGTTAGGCCTTCGAAGCCTGTCTGCGGTCCGTTCTTTCTACTACTACTACACTGACCAGGCCACTGCTGCCCGTGTTCCCCTGGAACCAATTTAAAATTGCCTACAGCCATCTGTTATTATGTTAGGCCTTCGATGCCTGTTTGCGGTCACTCCTTCCACTAGGCCTCCACTGACCACACCACTGCTGCCCGTGTACCCCTGGAACCAATTTAACATTGCCAACAGCCAGCCCAATTTTTTTATGTTAGGCCTTCGAAGCCTGTCTGCGGTCCGTTCTTTCTACTACTACTACACTGACCAGGCCACTGCTGCCCGTGTTCCCCTGGAACCAATTTAAAATTGCCTACAGCCATCTGTTATTATGTTAGGCCTTCGATGCCTGTTTGCGATCCGTTCTTTCTACTACTACTACACTGACCAGGCCACTGCTGCCCGTGTTCCCCTGGAACCAATTTAAAATTGCCTACAGCCATCTGTTATTATGTTAGGCCTTCGATGCCTGTCTGCGGTCACTCCTTCCATTAGGCCTCCACTGACCACACCACTGCTGCCCGTGTACCCCTGGAACCAATTTAAAATTGCCTACAGCCATCTGTTATTATGTTAGGCCTTCGATGCCTGTTTGCGGTAACTCCTTCCAGTAGGCCTCCACTGACCACACCACTGCTGCCCTTGTACCCCTGGAACCAATTTAACATTGCCAACAGCCAGCCCAATTTTTTTATGTTAGGCCTTCGAAGCCTGTCTGCGGTCCGTTCTTTCTACTACTACTACACTGACCAGGCCACTGCTGCCCGTGTTCCCCTGGAACCAATTTAAAATTGCCTACAGCCATCTGTTATTATGTTAGGCCTTCGATGCCTGTTTGCGGTCACTCCTTCCACTAGGCCTCCACTGACCACACCACTGCTGCCCGTGTACCCCTGGAACCAATTTAAAATTGCCTACAGCCATCTGTTATTATGTTAGGCCTTCGATGCCTGTTTGCGGTCACTCCTTCCACTAGGCCTCCACTGACCACACCACTGCTGCCCTTGTACTCCTGGAACCAATTTAACATTGCCAACAGCCAGCCCAATTTTTTTATGTTAGGCCTTCGAAGCCTGTCTGCGGTCCGTTCTTTCTACTACTACTACACTGACCAGGCCACTGCTGCCCGTGTTCCCCTGGAACCAATTTAAAATTGCCTACAGCCATCTGTTATTATGTTAGGCCTTCGATGCCTGTTTGCGGTCACTCCTTCCACTAGGCCTCCACTGACCACACCACTGCTGCCCGTGTACCCCTGGAACCAATTTAAAATTACCTACAGCCATCTGTTATTATGTTAGGCCTTCGAAGCCTGTCTGCGGTCCTTCCTTCCAATAGTTCTCCACTGACCAGACCAATGCTGGCTGTGTACTCCTGGAACCCAGCTGAAAGTGCATGTAGCCTCCTTTTTTTCTTTGTTTTATATTTAGAAAGCCCAGATGAACTACGCTGTACCACGGTTCAAGCTACCCAGTCGACATTTCTTTTGCGAGAAAAGCCATCCCAGCCCTCCAGCGGCATGAAAAAGTCTGCATTGTCATAGCACTCAGGCAATCAAACAGTAGAAAGGTGCACCTCACAAGAGACGCATGGACCAGTAGGCATGTCCACAAAAAGTTACGTGTCCATTACGGCGCACTGGGTTAATGTGTTGGATGCATGGTCCACAGGGGACAGCCTACAAAGTTTGTCTGCAGTCCCTAATTCCAATTTTCCTCCGCTGACCACACCACTGCTGCCCGTGTACCCCTGGAACCAATTTTACAGTGTCTACAGCCTAATTTTGTTATGTTAGGCCTACTACGCCTGTCTGCGGTCCCTCCTTCCAATACTCGTCCACTGACCACACCACTGCTGCCTGTGGACCCCTGGAACCTATTTTTAATTGCATAGAGCATCCTTTTTTTAATAGTAGGCATACAAAGTCTGTCTGCGATCCACTATTGAAATTGTACTCCACTGCCCAGAGCAATGCTGCCTGTGTACCCCTGTAACTTTTTTAAGCTGCAGTGAGCCACATTTTTGGTTTAAGTCCTACTACCTGTGTCTGTCTGCGCCACTCAATTCAGCTGTGTTCCTTTGAAAAAAGCTCAGCGTCAATAGTCTTGTTTTCAGACTCTAGGAATTTTAAAACTGCATTGGGGGTACAACTTTGGTAGGGCCTACTAACGGTGTCTGCCTCCCCAAGGTGTGCCCCAGGTTTCCTCTCCATTGCTTCGATCTTCATGCTCTCGTTTAGTAGTTGTTGGAAACTACACTGCATTAGGCCTACAAATTGGGTATGGGGTGTAGAGAGATCGTGTGTTACACTCCAAGGTGTTCCCTAGGTTTCCTCTCCATTGCTTCGATCTTCATGCTCTCGTTTAGTAGTTGTTGGAAACTACACTGCATTAGGCCTACAAAATGGGTATGGGGTGTAGAGAGATGGTGTGTTCCACTCCAAGGTGTTCCCCAGGTTTCCTCTCCATTGCTTCGATCTTCATGCTCTCGTTTAGTAGTTGTTGGAAACTACGCTGCATTAGGCCTACAAATTGGGTATGGGGTGTAGAGAGATGGTGTGTTCCACTCCAAGGTGTTCCCCAGGTTTCCTCTCCATTGCTTCGATATTCATGCTCTCGTTTAGTAGTTGTTGGAAACTACACTGCATTAGGCCTACAAATTGGGTATGGGGTGTAGAGACGGTGTGTTCCACTCCAAGGTGTTCTCCAGGTTGCCTTTCCTGAGCTTCTATCTTCAGGCTCTCGTTTAGTAGTTGTTGGAAACTACACTGCATTAGGCCTACAAAATGGGTATGGGGTGTAGAGAGATGGTGTGTTCCACTCCAAGGTGTTCCCCAGGTTTCCTCGCCATTGCTTCGATCTTAATGCTCTCGTTTAGTAGTTGTTGGAAACTATGCTGCATTAGGCCTACAAATTGGGTATGGGGTGTAGAGACGGTGTGTTCCACTCCAAGGTGTTCTCCAGGTTGCCTTTCCTGAGCTTCGATCTTCTGGCTCTCGTTTAGTAGTTGTTGGAAACTACACTGCATTAGGCCTACAAATTGGGTATGGGGTGTAGAGAGATGGTGTGTTCCACTCCAAGGTGTTCCCCAGGTTTTCTCGCCATTGCTTTAATCTTAATGCTCTCATTTAGTAGTTGTTGGAAACTACACTGCATTAGGCCTACAAATTGGGTATGGGGTGTAGAGAGATGGTGTGTTACACTCCAAGGTGTTCCCAGGTTTCGTCCACATTGCTTCGGTCTTCCGACTCTCGTTTAGTAGTTGTAGAAAACTACACTGCATTAGGCCTACAAATTGGGTATGGGGTGTAAAGAGATGGTGTGTTACACTCCAAGGTGTTCCCCAGGTTTCGTCCACATTGCTTCGGTCTTCCGACTCTCGTTTAGCAGTTGTAGAAAACTACACTGCATTAGGCCTACAAATTGGGTATGGGGTGTAGAGAGATGGTGTGTTCCACTCCAAGGTGTTCCCCAGGTTTCCTCACCAATGCTTCGATCTTCATGCTCTCGTTTAGTAGTTGTTGGAAACTACACTGCATTAGGCCTACAAATTGGGTATGGGGTGTAGAGAGACGGTGTGTTCCACTCCAAGGTGTTCTCCAGGTTGCCTTTCCTGAGCTTCGATCTTCTGGCTCTCGTTTAGTAGTTGTTGGAAACTACACTGCATTAGGCCTACAAATTGGGTATGGGGTGTAGAGAGATGGTGTGTTCCACTCCAAGGTGTTCCCCAGGTTTCCTCTCCATTGCTTCGATCTTCATGCTCTCGTTTAGTAGTTGTTGGAAACTACACTGCATTAGGCCTACAAATTGGGTACGGGGTGTAGAGAGATGGTGTGTTACACTCCAAGGTGTTCCCTAGGTTTCCTCTCCATTGCTTGGGTCTTCCGACTCTCGTTTAGTAGTTGTAGAAAACTACACTGCATTAGGCCTACAAATTGGGTATGGGGTGTAAAGAGATGGTGTGTTACACTCCAAGGTGTTCCCCAGGTTTCGTCCACATTGCTTCGGTCTTCCGACTCTCGTTTAGCAGTTGTAGAAAACTACACTGCATTAGGCCTACAAATTGGGTATGGGGTGTAGAGAGATGGTGTGTTCCACTCCAAGGTGTTCCCCAGGTTTCCTCGCCAATGCTTCGATCTTCATGCTCTCGTTTAGTAGTTGTTGGAAACTACACTGCATTAGGCCTACAAATTGGGTATGGGGTGTAGAGAGACGGTGTGTTCCACTCCAAGGTGTTCTCCAGGTTGCCTTTCCTGAGCTTCGATCTTCTGGCTCTCGTTTAGTAGTTGTTGGAAACTACACTGCATTAGGCCTACAAATTGGGTATGGGGTGTAGAGAGATGGTGTGTTCCACTCCAAGGTGTTCCCCAGGTTTCCTCTCCATTGCTTCGATCTTCATGCTCTCGTTTAGTAGTTGTTGGAAACTACACTGCATTAGGCCTACAAATTGGGTACGGGGTGTAGAGAGATGGTGTGTTACACTCCAAGGTGTTCCCTAGGTTTCCTCTCCATTGCTTGGGTCTTCCGACTCTCGTTTAGTAGTTGTAGAAAACTACACTGCATTAGGCCTACAAATTGGGTATGGGGTGTAGAGAGATGGTGTGCTCCACTCCAAGGTGCTCCCCAGGTTTCCTCTCCATTGCTTCGATCTTCATGCTCTCGTTTAGTAGTTGTTGGAAACTACACTGCATTAGGCCTACAAATTGGGTATGGGGTGTAGAGAGACGGTGTGTTCCACTCCAAGGTGTTCTCCAGGTTGCCTTTCCTGAGCTACGATCTTCTGGCTCTCGTTTAGTAGTTGTTGGAAATTACACTGCATTAGGCCTACAAATTGGGTATGGGGTGTAGAGAGATGGTGTGTTCCACTCCAAGGTGTTCCCCAGGTTTCCTCTCCATTGCTTCGATCTTCATGCTCTCGTTTAGTAGTTGTTGGAAACTACACTGCATTAGGCCTACAAATTGGGTATGGGGTGTAGAGAGATGGTGTGTTACACTCCAAGGTGTTCCCTAGGTTTCCTCTCCATTGCTTGGGTCTACCGACTCTCGTTTAGTAGTTGTAGAAAACTACACTGCATTAGGCCTACAAATTGGGTATGGGGTGTAGAGAGATGGTGTGTTCCACTCCAAGGTGTTCCCCAGGTTTCCTCGCCATTGCTTCGATCTTAATGCTCTCGTTTAGTAGTTGTTGGAAACTACACTGCATTAGGCCTACAAATTGGGTATGGGGTGTAGAGAGATGGTGTGTTCCACTCCAAGGTGTTCCCCAGGTTTCGTCCACATTGCTTCGGTCTTCCGACTCTCGTTTAGTAGTTGTAGAAAACTACACTGCATTAGGCCTACAAATTGGGTATGGGGTGTAGAGAGATGGTGTGTTACACTCCAAGGTGTTCCCCAGGTTTCGTCCACATTGCTTCGTTCTTCCGACTCTTGTTTAGTAGTTGTAGAAAACTACACTGCATTAGGCCTACAAATTGGGTATGGGGTGTAGAGAGATGGTGTGTTCCACTCCAAGGTGTTCTCCAGGTTGCCTTTCCTGAGCTTCTATCTTCAGGCTCTTGTTAAATAGTGGTTAAATGGAACAACTGCATTTGGCGTACTAGTTGGTTTGGGGCCTACTAACAGTGTCTGCCGCTCCTTGCTGTTCTCCTCCACTGAACAAAGCTTTGCCGCCTGTTTACTACGGTTGCCAATTTTGAACTGCATTTCGACTACTTACTGATTTGGGCCTACTCTCTGTGTCAGCCTCTCATTCCAGTTGTCCTCCACTGCAATGCCCCCTGGTTAGTCCTGTGTTACCAATTTTGAACTGCATTTAGCCCACTTTATTCTTTGGGCCTATATCTGTGTTTCCTCCTCATCCTGCCCATTGCCCAGCCAGTGATAGATGAGTCTGCTGGTACATTGACCCATAACGCAAAATTCCCTGTGCATGCTACACAGCAAGATTGTGACCCTGCTGAAAGTCAGGTTCCTCTTCCGGCATACCATACCACCTTACACGGGGACAAAGAGGAAGGTGCAGATGAAAGTGCAGGTTCCTTCATCAGGTGGGGGGAGGAATACTAGTTGGCGACGTCACTGGCACAGGGCCTCTCATAGTATGCAAAAGTGTTGCTGCCGATGGGAGGCGCCCCCGCCGTGCAAACACACCGCTGTACTTTGAGGGGCCCTGTGCCAGTGCCAATGCCAACTAGTGGCCCCCCCTGCTTGCTCAGGATCACAGCACTTGCAAAGTTGAAATACTTACCTCTCCCTGCTCCACTGCCGTGACGTGTTCCAGATTTCCTGGGCCCACTAATTACTTGAACCAGCCCTACCCCCCACAACTTTAGCCAAATGACCCCCAATTTCAAATGCCTTCAAATTATTATAAGCTAAATTACGATTGACAAGCTTCAGTAACAAGAATCAATGTTTTTGCCATTAAAATGGGCAGTGTAGATGTTTTCCTGGCCTCCACTCACTGCCGACTATGCTCCCCCATTGACTTGCATTGGGTTTCGTGTTTCGGGCGATACCCGACTTTTCGCGATAATCGGCCGATTCCACTCGACTCGACTTCTAATATAGTCGGGTTTCGCGAAACACGGCTCGACTCCAAAAAGGTCAAGGTTGCTCAACCCTAACTGACCGCAAACCCTGAACTTAACAGCGCAACTAGAAGTAGTCGAGGGGGGCACTCAACACTCCCTAGACCCCTCGACACAGCCTAAGAAATAACTACCCCTAAAGACAGAAACAGGAAACTTATCTTGCCTCAGAGAAAATCCCCAAAGGAAAGACAGCCCCCCACAAACATTGACTGTGAGAGGAGAGGGAAACAACATACGCAGAAATGAAATCAGGATTTAGCACAGGAGGCCATACCAGCTAAAAAGAAAGAATAGAACAGAGTACTATGCGGTCAGTATTAAAACACCAAAAAATATCCACCACAGAAAATACAAAACACCACATCTGACTAAAGACATGGAGGGTATATCTGCATCTCCAGAGAAACAGCTAGGCTGCAAAAAATCCTTCACAGACTAAGCTGGACAAGACAAAAACATGAAAATGCACAGAACTATAAGGTCCACAGCAGGTGGACAGCAAAAACAAAGCCAGGACTTATCTTTGAAGAAAAGCACAGCAAACAGGAGAGACCAGAAGGGATGTGAATCCTCCAAAAACAATGGACAACTGGCACTGACTGCTGGATCAAGCAAGGCTATATAGCTATATAGCCCAGCCCAAATTGCAAAAAATAGATACACCTGATAAATGCTGCGATCCAACTACCGCAGCACTACCACTCATAACCACCGGAGGGAGCCCAAGAGCAGAATTCACAACAGTACCCCCCCCTTGAGGAGGAGTCACCGAACCCTCACCAGAGCCCCCAGGCCTATCAGGACGAGCCAAATGAAAGGCACGAACCAAATCGTCAGCATGAACATAGGAGGTAACAACCCAAGAATTATCCTCCTGGCCATAACCCTTCCATTTTACCAGATACTGAAGCCTCCGCCTCGAAAAACGAGAATCCAAAATCTTCTCAACCACATACTCCAACTCTTCATCAATCAACACCGGGGCCGGAGGATCAACAGAGGGAACAACGGGCACTACATACTTCCGCAACAAAGATCTATGGAACACATTATGGATGGAAAAAGAGGCTGGAAGGGCCAAACGAAAAGACACTGGATTGATAATCTCAGAAATCCTATAAGGACCAATAAACCGAGGCTTGAACTTAGGGGAAGAAACCTTCATAGGAACATGACGGGAAGACAACCAGACCAAATCCCCAACCCGAAGCCGGGAACCAACACATCGACGACGGTTAGCAAAACGTTGAGCCTCCTCCTGAGACAACACCAAATTGTCCACCACATGAGCCCAAATCTGCTGCAGCCTGTCAACCACAGAATCCACACCAGGACAATCAGAAGGCTCAACCTGCCCTGAAGAAAAACGAGGATGAAAACCAAAATTACAAAAAAAAGGCAAAACCAAGGTAGCAGAACTAGCCCGATTATTAAGGGCAAACTCGGCCAATGGCGAGAAAGCCACCCAATCATCCTGATCAGCAGACACAAAGCATCTCAAATAAGTTTCCAAAGTCTGATTAGTTCGCTCGGTCTGGCCATTTGTCTGAGGATGAAATGCGGAAGAAAAGGCAAATCAATGCCCAGCCTAGCACAAAAGGCCCGCCAAAACCTAGAAACAAACTGGGAACCTCTATCAGACACAATATTCTCCGGAATGCCATGCAAACGAACCACATGCTGAAAAAACAACGGAACCAAATCAGAAGAGGAAGGCAATTTAGGCAAAGGTACCAAATGAACCATCTTAGAAAACCGGTCACAAACCACCCAGATAACCGACATCCTCTGGGAAACCAGAACATCTGAAACAAAATCCATAGAAATATGCGTCCAAGGTCTCTCAGGGACGGGCAAAGGCAAAAGCAACCCACTAGCGCGGGAACAGCAAGGCTTAGCCCGCGCACATATCCCACAGGACTGCACAAAAGAACGCACATCCCGCGACAAAGAAGGCCACCAAAAGGACCTACCAACCAAATCTCTGGTACCAAAAATCCCAGGATGGCCAGCCAACACAGAACAATGAACCTCAGAAATCACTTTACTAGTCCATCTATCAGGAACAAACAGTTTCCCCACTGGACAGCGGTCAGGTTTATCAGCCTGAAACTCCTGAAGAACCCGTCGTAAATCAGGGGAGATGGCAGAAAGAATCACCCCTTGCTTCCGAATGCCGACCGGCTCAAGAACCCCAGGGGAATCAGGAAAAAAACTGCTAGAGATGGCATCCGCCTTAACATTCTTAGTACCAGGAATGTACGAGACCACAAAATCAAAACGGGAGAAAAACAGGGACCATCGAGCCTGTCTAGGATTCAGCCGTTTGGCAGACTCGAGGTAAATCAGATTCTTATGATCGGTCAGGACCACAATATGGTGCGTGGCCCCCTCAAGCCAATGTCGCCACTCCTCAAATGCTCACTTCATAGCCAACAACTCCCGATTGCCGACATCATAATTGTGTTCCGCAGGCGAAAACTTCCGAGAAAAGAAGGCACACGGTTTCATCAAGGAACCATCAGAATTCCTCTGAGACAAAACGGCCCCTGCCCCAATCTCAGATGCATCAACCTCAAACTGAAATGGAAGAGAAACATCTGGCTGACGCAACACAGGGGCAGAAGTAAATCGGCGTTTAAGCTCCTGAAAGGCAGAAACAGCCACAGAGGACCAATTCTTCACATCAGCGCCTTTCTTCGTCAAATCGGTCAGAGGTTTAACCACACTGGAGAAGTTGGCAATGAAACGACGATAAAAATTAGCAAAGCCCAAGAATTTCTGAAGACTCTTCACAGATGTGGGCTGAATCCAATCATGAATGGCCTGAACCTTAACTGGATCCATTTCTATAGATGCGGGAGAAAAAATGAAGCCCAAAAAAGAAACCTTCTGCACTCCAAAGAGGCACTTTGACCCTTTCACAAATAAAGCATTATTATGGAGGATCTGAAATACCATCCTGACCTGTTTCACATGAGACTCCCAATCATCAGAAAAAATCTAAATATCATCCAAATATACAACCATGAATTTATCAAGATAACTCCGAAAGATATCATGCATGAATGATTGGAACACTGATGGAGCATTAGAGAGTCCGAATGGCATCACAAGGTATTCAAAATGGCCTTCGGGCGTATTAAATGCAGTTTTCCATTCGTCACCCAGCTTAATACGAATAAGATTATATGCCCCTCGAAGGACAATTTTAGTAAACCAGCTAGCCCCCTAGCAAACAAATCAGTAAGCAAAGGCAACGGGTATTGAAATTTGACCGTGATCTTACTCAAGAGGTGATAATCAATACAGGGTCTCAAGGAGCCATCCTTCTTGGCAACAAAAAAAAAACCTGCTCCCAATGGTGAAGAAGATGGCCGAATATGCCCCCTCTCCAAAGACTCCTTAATATAGCTCCGCATGGCGGCATGTTCTGGCACAGACAGGTTGAAAAGTCGGCCCTTAGGGAACTTACAACCTGGAATCAGGTCAATAGCACAATCACAGTCCCTATGTAGTGGAAGGGAACTGGATTTGGGCTCATCAAATACATCCTGGAAATCTGACAAAAACTCAGGAATTTCAGAAGAGGGGGAAGAGGAAATTGACATCAAAGGAACGTGACCATAAACCCCCTGACAACCCCAACTAGTCACAGACATAGATTTCCAATCTAACACCGGATTATGTAGCTGTAACCATGGAAAACCCAGCACAATATCATCATGCAAATTATGCAACACCAGAAAACGACAATCTTCCTGATGGGCTGGCGCCATGCGCATGGTCAGCTGTGTCCAAAACTGAGGTTTATTTTTAGCCAAGGGTGTAGCATCAATGCCCCTTAAAGGAATAGGGTTCTGCAAAGGCTGCAAGGGGAAACCACAACGTCTGGCAAATTCTAAGTCCATTAAGTTCAGAGCGGCGCCTGAATCCACAAATGCAATAACAGAAAATGATGAAAATGAGCAGATCAAGGTCACAGATAACAGAAATTTAGGTTGTACAGTACTGATGGTAACAGAACTAGCGATTCTCTTTGTACGCTTAGGGCAATCAGAAATAATATGAGCAGAATCGCCGCAGTAAAAACACAACCTATTCTGACGCCTGAATCTTTGACGTTCAGCTTTAGACAAATTCCTATCACACTGCATAGGCTCAAGGCTCCGCTCAGAGGACAACGCCACAGTGTGCACAACTCTGCGCTCGCGCAAGCGCCGATCAATCTGAATGGCCAGAGACATAGAATCACTCAGACCAGCAGGCGTGGGGAACCCCACCATAAAATCTTTAACGGATTCAGAAAGACCCTTTCTGAAAATTGCCACCAAGGCATCCTCATTCCATTTAGTCAGTACAGACCATTTTCTAAATTTCTGGCAATACGATTCTGCCGCTTCTTGACCTTGACACAGGTCCAGCAAGATTTTCTCAGCTTGATCCACAGAATTAGGCTCATCATACAATAACTCCAATGCTTGAAAGAAAGAATCAACATTAAGCAAAGCAGGATTGCCAGTTTCCAGGGAAAATGCCCAATCCTGTGTGTCACCACGCAGCAGGGATATGATGATTTTAACCTGCCGAATGGGATCACCAGAAGACCGGGGTCTCAATGCAAAAAACAGTTTACAGTTATTTTTGAAGCTCAAAAATTTGGATCTGTCACCAAAGAATAAATCAGGAGTGGGAATCCTAGGTTCTAAGGCAGGAGTCTGAACAATATAATCTGAAATACCCTGTACCCTAGCAGCAAGCTGATCCACATGAGAAACTAACTCCTGAACGCTCATGTTATTACTAGGTTCCGCAGCCACCCAGAGATTAAAAGGGAGGAACAGACCAAACAGGCTAAGGAAAACAAATGGCTCAAAATCTTTCCTCCCTTCTTCTGAGATGCAATTAACTCATTGTTGGCCAGTTGTACTGTTATGATCTGGTGGCCTTGGAGCAGCATGAGACATACTCTGGAGAAGGTGGAACCTGTACTGACCGCAAACCCTGAACATAACAGCACAACTAGAAGTAGCCGTGGGGGGCACCCAACACTCCCTAGACCCCTCGACACAGCCTAAGAAATAACTACCCCTAAAGACAGAAACAGGAAACCTATCTTGCCTCAGAGAAAATCCCCAAAGGAAAGACAGCCCCCCACAAACATTGACTGTGAGAGGAGAGGGAAACAACATACGCAGAAATGAAATCAGGATTTAGCACAGGAGGCCATACCAGCTAAAAAGAAAGAATAGAACAGAGTACTATGTGGTCAGTATTAAAACACTAGAAAATATCCACCACAGAAAATACAAAACACCACATCTCACTAAAGACATGGAGGGTATATCTGCATCTCCAGAGAAACAGCTAGGCTTCAAAAATTCCTTCACAGACTAAGCTGGACAAGACAAAACATGAAAATGCACAGAACTATAAGGTCCACAGCAGGTGGACAGCAAAAACAAAGCCAGGACTTATCTTTGAAGAAAAGCACAGCAAACAGGAGAGACCAGAAGGGATGTGAATCCTCCAAAACCAATGGACAACTGGCACTGACTAAAGGATCAAGCAAGGCTATATAGCCCAGCCCAAATTGCAAAAAATAGATACACCTGATAAATGCTGCGATCCAACTACCACAGCACTACCACTCATAACCACCAGAGGGAGCCCAAGAGCAGAATTCACAACAGACAGGATACTAAGTGGTCAGTATTAAAATCTTTCCAAAAATATCCACAGCAGAAAATACAAAAACTCCACCATCTAACTAAAGATGTGGAGCGTATATCTGCAACTCCAGAGAATTCAACAAGACTGAGAAAACACTGACACAGTCTAAGCTGGACAAGAGAAAACAAATGAATAGCACAGAAAATAAGCACACTGCATGTGTGCCACAGAAAAAGAAACAGACACTTATCTTTGCTGAATTGGCAGCTAAGCCAGAAAGAGATCCAACCCTTCACAAGAAACATTGACAACTGGAAAGGACTAATGAATCCTGCACAACTAAATATCCCAGTCAGAACTGTAATCAGCAGATACACCTGGCCAGGACTGCGACTCAGAGACAACTGCATTCCCACCTACAACCACTGGAGGGAACCCAAAAGCAGAATTCACAACAGTACCCCCCCCCTTGAGGAGGGGTCACCGAACCCTCACCAGGGCCCCCAGGACGATCAGGATGAGCCAGATGAAAGGCACGGACCAAATCAGCAGCATGGACATCAGAGGCAAAAACCCAAGAATTATCCTCCTGGCCATAACCCTTCCATTTGACAAGGTACTTGTTAGGAGTCGAGTTTCCTCTGCTGCACAGGGGGAATCTCGATCCGTCTCCGCTGCGGTCTCCCATTCTTCTCCAGCCGCAGTGGAGTCTGCTCAGCAGGGACGTCGATCCCAACGTCTCGCTCAGTCTGACTCTGTGCGAAGAGTTACTGCTGCTTTTCCTGCTTCTGCCATTGAAGCCGGTGCTGGGCAGCGGCGAGTGGACGTTTCTGGATCTAAGTCCTGCTTTTCTCTGTCTGAGCATGCCCAGGGCAGGATCTCCCGTTGGAGATCGAGGGTCACATGCTCAGGTACTGCAGCACATCCCATTGGTCCTTTTGGCAGGTCCTGAAAGGGCAAAACTTCTGTAGCTGTTTCCTGTGCTGCAGCTATATAAACTGCGCATGACCGCACGGCCATGCGCTAGTATTGTCTTGTAAATATGTGTGTGTGTTGTGAGTGAAAGTCGCTCTTTAAATAACCCTCCCTATTGAATGTCTGTTCGCGGAAGGTGTATGTTTGCTATCTAGCGCCCGACTTATCCAACAGCACGAAACACACATTACAGCTACCAGTTGCTGTGTCCGCCAGTACGGCGCTGTGCGCTTGCTCTGCGCTTTCCTGACCCAAGCCTGGGTGGTTAGTGGCGTTCGTCAGTGCGGCACCGCACACACTCTTGTGCCTTAATATCATTATTTATGTTCCTCTGACACACCCAGTTGCGGTGTTGTGCCAGCAAGTGTCTAATCGGACTTCAATCCTGTGTAGGGGTTGAGTCCGCTGACTTCTTGCTCGCGCTTTATGTGCGGTACTGCGGTCCTGTGACGCAACAGGATCGCTTCCTTCACGCAGGGTGAAGTTAACCCATGTGTGTATACTTAGTATCGCCATATAGTCCGTCTTACTAGCAGCAGGGTTTTTTACCTGCACGGTGGACCTCGGACTGCGAACGCACCTATTACCATAACATCTGATTCTTGGTGCGTTCCGCCAGTCCCTAACAGAATACTAGCGCCAAGGTCTGGCTAGTAATGACGGACGATCAGCGTTCACAGTGGTACATCCAACAGCTGGAGGGTAGGTTGGCGGCTCTAGAGCGTGCAACCTCAGCTGTGGACGTTACTGCTGTCGCTGTTCAGGCTGCAAGTGCAGTTGCAGCCAGTTTGTCTGCTGCCACCCCTGCTCCGACCTTATCCCATCTCCCGCTTCCAGACAAGTTTGCTGGTGACAGTAAGCTATGTCGGGGATTCGTGAGCCTTTGCTCCATACATCTCGAGCTGCTGGCTGCACATTTTCCTACGGAACGGGCGAGGGTGGGATTCATCTTGTCTCTTTTGTCGGGCAGGGCGTTGGAGTGGGCAACGCCGCTTTGGGAACGTGATGATCGTGTGGTACAGAGTGCTCCTATCTTCCTGGACGCTCTGAGGCAGGTCTTTTTGGGACCCCTTGTCACCCACAATACCGCGCTCCAATTGTTGGCAATTACTCAGGCTTCGTCCATGGTCAGCCAGTTCGCCATCCTATTCCGGACTCTAGCTTCTGAGCTGGAATGGAAGGATAAAGTCCTTATTCCGGTGTTCTGGAAAGGACTGGCAGATCATGTGAAGGACGCTTTGGCCACCAGAGAGATTCCCGCCACACTGGAGGAGCTTATTACTATAGCTACCCGCATCGATCTCCGTTTTAACGAGCGGAGGTTGGAGCGGACCCAGTGTAGGCAGAGGTTTTGGCTGGCTCCCACCTTTGCCAAACCTCTAGAATCTCCTGTTATGGCGTCTGACTCCCATGAGGCCATGGAGGTTTCTCGAGCGGGACCTAGGTCTCAGACCGCTCGAGTACCTGTGGTGTGTAAAAATTGCCAGCAACCGGGACATTACGCTAATAAATGTCCACGGCGGTCGGGAAAACGATCGCGTCTAGTGACCATTGGAGGAGGTTCACTGGACACAGCGGCATTTTCCTCCAAATTGTCCTTTAAAGGGACAATCCTGTTAGGCACATCCACTCTTACAGTAGAGCTTTGTGTGGATTCAGGAGCAGAAGGAAATTTTATGTATTCTGCTTTTGCTCTGCGCCACGCAGTACCTCTGGTTATGCTTGCCAAACCAGTAACCGTTAGAGTGGTGAATGGGTCGACACTTCCGCTACAGATCACACATCAGACTGTCCCTTTCACCTTAGCCATGTCCCTATCCCACCAGATTATTTCCCTTCTTGTCCTTCCCGAGGGAATGGATGAGATTCTGCTGGGAATACCCTGGCTCCATTTCCACTCCCCACATATTGAGTGGACCTCTGGGAGGATATTGGGTTGGAGTGAATCCTGTAAGGGCAGATGTGTGAAAGAGTGCGTTCAGGTTTCCACCACTGAGATGCCCGCAGATCTCTCTACTCTCCCCAAATACTATTGGTCTTATGCAGACGTCTTCTCCAAAAAGGCCGCGGAGACCCTTCCGCCTCACCGTCCCTATGACTGTCCTATAGATCTCTTGCCTGGAGCAGAACCTCCTCGGGGACGTGTCTATCCCCTCTCTCTCCCGGAAACGGAGGCTATGTCCCAGTACATCCAGGAGAATTTGGCAAGAGGGTTTATTAGGAAGTCAGTGTCACCAGCAGGGGCAGGGTTCTTCTTCGTATAGAAGAAGAATGGAGAGTTGCGTCCTTGCATAGACTACAGGGGTCTTAACGCCATCACCGTTAAGAATAAGTACCCGCTGCCCCTGATTTCTGAGCTTTTTGATAGGCTACGGGGAGCTAAGGTATTTACCAAATTAGACCTGCGGGGAGCTTATAACCTGATTCGCATCCGTGAGGGAGACGAATGGAAGACGGCGTTTAACACCAGAGATGGGCACTATGAGTATCTGGTGATGCCCTTCGGGCTCTGTAATGCCCCAGCCGTTTTCCAAGACTTTGTCAACGACATCTTCCGGGATATGCTTTCCACCTCGGTCGTAGTCTATCTGGATGATATTCTCATCTTCTCTCCAGATATTGACTCCCACCGGAGAGATGTTGGCAGAGTCTTCGACCTCTTACGGGCAAACTCTCTTTACGCAAAGTTGGAGAAGTGTGTGTTTGAGCAGGAGTCTTTACCTTTCCTGGGCTATATCATCTCTGCCCAGGGATTGGCTATGGATCCTGCCAAACTACAGGCTGTGATGGACTGGCAAGAACCCCATTCTCTTAAAGCGGTGCAGCGCTTTATGGGGTTCATTAATTATTACCGCCAGTTCATTCCCCATTTCTCAACTTTGGTAGCTCCCTTGGTAGCCCTCACCAAGAAGGGAGCAAATCCCAAAGTGTGGTCTGAAGAGGTCTCCAAGGCCTTTTCTTCTACTAAGTCTCATTTTGCTAGCACTCCCATCCTACATCGTCCCGATGTCGATAAGCCGTTTATAATGGAGGTGGATGCCTCTTCCGTTGGTGCTGGAGCAGTCCTCTTCCAAAAGGATGCTCAAGGTCGGAAGCATCCGTGCTTCTTCTTCTCCAAGACCTTCACACCAGCGGAGAGGAATTATTCCATTGGGGACAGGGAGTTGCTAGCGATGAAATTGGCTTTCTCAGAGTGGAGACATCTCTTGGAGGGGGCTCGTTTTCCCTTTCAAGTTTTTACAGACCACAAAAATTTGCTCTATTTGCAAACAGCCCAGCGGCTAAATTCTCGCCAGGCCAGATGGTCCTTATTCTTCTCCCGATTCCACTTCACCCTCCATTATCTCGCTGGGGAGAAGAATATTCGAGCTGATGCTCTTTCTCGCTCTGTTGTGTCATCTGAGGAAGAGGAAGGAGAGCCTCGGCTTATTGTTCCTTCTGAGAGCTTGAGAACCGTGGCTCCGGTGTCGCTTGAGTCTGTGCCTCCGGGCAAGACTTTTGTGCCCATAAATTTGCGACCGGAGGTTCTCTCTTGGGCTCATTCCTCCAGGGTGGGTGGATACTTTGGGACAAAAAGGACATCTGAGCTGCTGGCGAGGACGTACTGGTGGCCGCATATGCTCCGAGATGTCAGAGATTACATTCTGGCGTGTGTCTCATGCGCCAAATTTAAGTCTCCTCGACAACGGCCGTCTGGGTTACTCTATCCCTTGCCGGTGGCAGACAGGCCCTGAGAGATGGTCGGGATGGACTTTGTAGTGGGTTTGCCCAAGTCTCGCGGCTGTACCATCATTTGGGTTATTACCGATCATTTCTCGAAAATGGTGCATTTGGTGCCGCTCCCACGGTTACCTTCTGCACGGGCCTTGGCAGCGTTGTTCATAAGACACATCTTCTGCCTACACGGCATGCCAGACAAAATTGTCAGTGACCGGGGTCCCCAGTTTGCGTCTCGGTTCTGGAGAGAGCTTTGTCGTCTTCTCAGCATTGAGTTAAATCTCTCTTCCGCATATCATCCCGAGACGAATGGGTTGGTAGAGAGGGCCAATCAGACTCTGGTCACATATCTACGACATTTTGTTTCTGCCAGGCAGGATGACTGGGCATCTTTGTTACCATGGGCAGAGTTTGCCCTTAATAACGCTGTAGCCGACTCGACCGGTCAGACTCCTTTCCTCCTTAATTACGGCCAGCATCCGTGGGTTCCTGTGCCTATGCCCGTGTCCTCTGCTGACTCCAGGGTGGCAGACTGGGCAGTGGAGGCACGGGACATTTGGGACCGCACTCAGGATGCCATTTTGGCCTCGAAGGAGAGAATGAGGTCCTCCGCCGATGCACATCGGCGCCCTGCCCCGACCTTTGCTCCTGGCGATTTAGTGTGGCTCTCCGCCCGTAACATCAGGCTGCGAGTTGAGTCCACTAAATTTGCTCCTTGCTACTTGGGCCCATTTAAGGTCCTCGAGCAGGTTAATCCTGTGGTCTATCGTTTGGCCCTTCCGCCACGCCTGGGTATCACCGACACCTTTCATGTGTCCCTCTTGAAACCCGTGTATATGTCCCGGTTTTCCGAGTCATCTGCTGGGACATCGGGTTCGTCTACGGACGATTATGAGGTGAACGCTATTTTGGGGTTCAAGGTGGTACGTGGCAAAAAATTTTATTTGGTGGACTGGAAGGGTTATGGCCCCGAGGACAGGTCCTGGGAGCCTGTTGAGCACATTTGGGCCCCGCAGCTCATTGCTGCCTTCGAACATAGCGAGGCCCAAGGAGGGGGGGCCCTAGGAGGGGGGGTAATGTTAGGAGTCGAGTTTCCTCTGCTGCACAGGGGGAATCTCGATCCGTCTCTGCTGCGGTCTCCCATTCTTCTCCAGCCGCAGTGGAGTCTGCTCAGCAGGGACGTCGATCCCAGCGTCTCGCTCAGTCTGACTCTGTGCGAAGAGTTACTGCTGCTTTTCCTGCTTCTGCCATTGAAGACAGTGCTGGGCAGCGGCGAGTGGACGTTTCTGGATCTAAGTCCTGCTTTTCTCTGTCTGAGCATGCCCAGGGCAGGATCTCCCGTTGGAGATCAAGGGTCACATGCTCAGGTACTGCAGCACATCCCATTGGTCCTTTTGGCAGGTCCTGAAAGGGCAAAACTTCTGTAGCTGTTTCCTGTGCTGCAGCTATATAAACTGCGCATGACCGCACAGCCATGCGCTAGTATTGTCTTGTAAATATGTGTGTGTGTTGTGAGTGAAAGTCCCTCTTTAAATAACCCTCCCTATTGAATGTCTGTTCGCGGAAGGTGTATGTTTGCTATCTAGCGCCCGACTTATCCAACAGCACGAAACACACATTACAGCTACCAGTTGCTGTGTCCGCCAGTACGGCGCTGTGCGCTTGCTCTGCGCTTTCCTGACCCAAACCTGGGTGGTTAGTGGCGTTCGTCAGTGCGGCACCGCACACACTCTTGTGCCTTAATATTATTATTTATGTTCCTCTGACACACCCAGTTGCGGTGTTGTGCCAGCAAGTGTCTAATCGGACTTCAATCCTGTGTAGGGGTTGAGTCCGCTGACTTCTTGCTCGCGCTTTATGTGCGGTACTGCGGTCCTGTGACGCAACAGGATCGCTTCCTTCACGCAGGGTGAAGTTAACCCATGTGTGTATACTTAGTACCGCCATATAGTCCGTCTTACTAGCAGCAGGGTCTTTTACCTGCACGGTGGACCTCGGACTGCGAACGCACCTATTACCATAACATCTGATTCTTGGTGCGTTCCGCCAGTCCCTAACAGTACTGAAGCCTCCGCCTCGAAAAACGAGAATCCACAATCTTCTCAACCACATACTCCAACTCTCCATCAACCAACACAGGGGCCGGAGGATCAACAGAGGGAACAACGGGCACCACATATTTCCACAATAAAGATCTATGGAAGACATTATGGATAGCAAAAGAAGCCGGAAGCGCCAAACGAAAAGACACCGGATTAATAATCTCAGAAATCTTATAAGGACCAATAAACCGAGGCTTAAACTCAGGGGAAGAAACCTTCATAGGAACATGACGAGAAGACAACCAGACCAGATCCCCAACCCGAAGCCGGGAACCAACACACCGATGACGGTTAGCAAAACGTTGAGCCTCCTCCTGAGACAGCACCAAATTGTCCACCACATGAGCCCACATCTGCTGCAACCTGTCAACCACAGAATCCACACCAGGACAGTCAGAAGCTCAACCTGCCCAGAAGAAAAACGAGGATGAAAACCAAAATTACAAAAGAAAGGCGAAACCAAAGTAGCCGAACTAGCCCAATTATTAAGGGCAAACTCGGCCAATGGCAAGAAGGCCACCCAATCATCCTGATCAGCAGGCACAAAGCATCTCAAATAAGTCTCCAAAGTCTGATTAGTTCGCTCGGTCTGGCCATTTGTCTGAGGATGAAATGCAGAAGAAAAAGACAAATCAATGCCCAGCCTAGCACAAAAGGCCTGCCAAAACCTAGAAACAAACTGGGAACCTCTGTCGGACACAATATTCTCCGTATTACCATGCAAACGAACCACATGCTGAAAAAACAATGGAACCAAATCTGAAGAGGAAGGCAATTTAGGCAAAGGCACCAAAAGAACCATCTTAGAGAACCGGTCACAAACAACCCAGATAACAGACATCTTCTGGGAGACCGGAAGATCAGAAATAAAATCCATAGAAATATGCGTCCAGGGCCTCTCAGGGACTGGCAATGGCAAAAGCAACCCACTAGCACGGGAACAACAAGGCTTGGCCCGCGCACAAGTCCCACAGGACTGCACAAAAGAACGCACATCACGCGACAAAGAAGGCCACCAAAAGGACCTACCAACCAAATCTCTGGTACCAAAAATGCCAGAATGACCAGCCAACACGGAACAGTGAACCTCAGAAATCACTCTACTAGTCTATCTGTCAGGAACAAACAGTTTCCCCACAGGACAGCGGTCAGGTTTGTCAGCCTGAAATTCCTGAAGAACCCGTCGTAAATCAGGAGAAATGGCAGAAAGGACCACCCCTTCTTTCAGAATACCGACCGGTTCTAAGACCTCAGGAGAATCAGGCAAAAAACTACTAGAGAGGGCATCAGCCTTAATATTCTTAGAACCCGGAAGGTACGAGACCACAAAATCAAAACGGGAAAAAAACAAGGACCATCGAGCCTGTCTAGGATTCAGCCGTTTGGCAGACTCGAGGTAAATTAAATTCTTATGATCGGTCAAGACCACAATACGGTGCTTAGCTCCCTCAAGCCAATGTCGCCACTCCTCAAACGCCCACTTCATAGCCAACAACTTCCGATTGCCGACATCATAATTGCATTCAGCAGGCGAAAACTTACGGGAAAAGAAGGCACACCCTCTGAGACAAAACGGCCCCTGCCCCAATCTCAGAAGCGTCAACCTCAACCTGAAACAGAAGAGAAACATCCGGTTGGCACAACACCGGAGCAGAAGTAAATCGACGTTTAAGCTCCTGAAAGGCAGAGACAGCCGCAGAGGACCAATTCGCCACATCAGCGCCTTTCTTCGTCAAATCGGTCAAGGGTTTAACCACGCTGGAAAAATTAGCAATGAAACGGCGATAAAAATTTGCAAAACCCAAAAATTTCTGAAGGCTCTTCACGGATGTGGGCTGAGTCCAATCATGAGTGGCCTGAACCTTAACCGGATCCATCTCTATAGACGAGGGAGAAAAAATAAAGCCCAAAAAAGAAACCTTCTGCACCCCAAAGAGACACTTAGACCCTTTCACAAACAAAGCATTGTCACAAAGGATCTGAAATACCATCCTGATCTGTTGCACATGAGACTCCCAGTCATCGGAAAAAATCAAAATATCGTCCAAATATACAATCAAGAATTTATCAAGATAAGTTCGGAAGATATCATGCATGAAGGACTGAAAAACAGATGGCGCATTAGAGAGTCCAAATGGCATCACAAGGTATTCAAAATGGCCTTCGGGCGTGTTAAACGCAGTTTTCCATTCATCACCCTGCTTAATACGAACAAGATTCTATGCCCCCCGAAGGTCAATCTTCGTAAACCAACTAGCTCCCTTAATCCTAGCAAACAAATCGGAAAGCAAAGGTAAAGGGTATTGAAACTTGACCGTGATCTTATTCAAGAGGCAATAATCAATACAGGGTCTCAAGGAACCATCTTTTTTAGCAACAAAAAAGAACCCCGCTCCCAACGGTGAAGAATATGGTCGAATATGCCCTTTCTCCAAAGACTCCCTAATATAGCTCCACCTGGCGGTATGTTCAGGCACAGACAGGTTGAAAAGTCGACCCTTAGGAAACTTACAGCCTGGAATCAAGTCAATAGCACAATCGCAGTCCCTGTGCGGTGGAAAGAAACTGGACTTGGGCTCATCGAATACATCCTGAAAATCAGACAAAAACTCTGGAATTTCAGAAGAGGAAGAAGAGGAGATTGACTTCAAAGGAACATCATTATGAACCCCCTGACAACCCCAACTAGTCACAGACATGGACTTCCAATCCAACACAGGATTATGTGCAACCACGGAAAACCCAGCACGATAGCATCATGCAAATTATGCAACACCAGAAATCGACAATCTTCCTGATGGGCTGGCACCATGCGCATGGTCACCTGTGTCCAAAACTAGGGCTTATTTTTAGCCAAGGGTGTAGCATCAATACCCCTTAAAGGAATAGGGTTCTGTAAAGGCTGCAAGGGAAAACCACAACGCTTGGCAAACTCAAAGTCCATTAAGTTCAAGGCGGCGCCTGAATCCACAAACGCCATGACAGAAAATGATGACAATGAGCAGATCAAGGACACAGATAACAAAAATTTTGGTTCTACAGTATTGATGGTAATTGAACTGGTGATCCTCTTTGTCCACTTAGGGCAGACAGAAATGACATGAGAAGCGTCGCCACAATAATAACACAACCTATTCTGACGTCTGAAACCTTGTCGTTCCGTTCTAGACAGAATCCTATCACACTGGATTTGGCTCAGGAATTTGCTCTGAGGATAACGCCACAGCGCGCACAGTTCTGCGCTCCTGCAAGCACCGGTCAATCTGAATGGCCAGAGACTGTTATGGACTGGTGGTTAGGAGCACCCGAAATGACCTGATGGTTAAACCGATACAGGACAAGCTCTGGGAAGTGGGAACTCTGCTGACCGCAATCCCTAATCCTATCACACACACTAGAAATAGCCGTGGAGCGTACCTGACATGGCCTAGACGCCTCGACACAGCCTAAGAACTAGCTAGCCCTAGAGATAGAAAATAAAGCCTACCTTGCCTCAGAGAAATTTCCCCAAAGGAAAAGGCAGCCCCCCACAAATATTAACTGTGAGTAAAGATGAACGTCACAAACACAGAAATGAAACAGGTTTAAGCAAAGGGAGGCCAGACTAACTAAACAGACAGAGGATAGGAAAGGTATCTGTGCGGTCAGCACAAAAAACTACAAAAGACCACGCAGAGTATGCAAAAAGACCCCCGCACCGACTCACGGTGCGGAGGTGCCACTCTGCATCCCAGAGCTTCCAGCTAGCAAAGCAAAATCATGAAAGCAAGCTGGACAAGAAAACTATGAACAGAAAATAACAATCGGGGACTTAGCTTCTTGCAGGAAGAGACAGGTCACCAGAAAGATCCAAGAGCGAACTGAACCAGTACAGGAACATTGACAGCTGGCATGGAGTAACGATCTGAGTGGAGTTAAATAGAGAAGCCAGCCTAAGAATAACCTAGGTCACCTGTGGAAGAAACCTCAGAACCAGCAACTCCACTCACAGCCACCAGACGGAGTCCATGGACAGAACTCGCCGAAGTACCATTCATGACCACAGGAGGGAGTTCGATAACAGAATTCACAACAGTACCCCCCCCTTGAGGAGGAGTCACCAAACCCTCACCAGAACCCCCAGGCCGATCAGGACGAGCCAAATGAAAGGCACGAACCACATCGGCAGCATGAACATCAGAGGCAACAACCCAGGAATTATCTTTCTGACCATAACCCTTCCACTTGACCAGGTACTGGAGTTTCCGTCTCGAAATACGAGAATCCAAAATCTTCTCCACCACATACTCCAACTCCCCCTCGACCAACACTGGGGCAGGGGGTTCGACGGAGGGAACCATAGGCGCCACATATCTCCGCAACAACGACCTATGGAACACATTATGGATGGCAAAAGAAGCTGGAAGGGCCAAACGAAATGACACAGGATTGAGAACCTCAGAAATCTTATAAGGGCCAATGAAACGAGGCTTAAATTTAGGAGAGGAAACCTTCATAGGAACATAACGAGACGACAACCAAACCAAATCCCCAACACGAAGTCGGGGACCAACACAGCGACGGCGGTTAGCGAAACGTTGAGCCTTCTCCTGGGACAATGTCAAATTGTCCACTACGTGAGTCCAAATTTGCTGCAACCTGTCCATCACAGAATCTACACCAGGACAGTCCGAAGGCTCAACCTGCCCTGAAGAAAAACGAGGATGGAAACCAGAATTACAGAAAAACGGTGAAACCAAAGTAGCCGAGCTGGCCCGATTATTAAGGGCGAACTCAGCCAAAGGCAAGAAGGACACCCAATCATCCTGATCAGCAGAAACAAAACATCTCAGATATGTTTCCAAAGTCTGATTGGTTCGTTCGGTTTGGCCATTTGTCTGAGGATGGAAAGACGAAGAAAAAGACAAATCAATGCCCATCTTAGCACAAAAGGACCGCCAAAACCTTGAAACAAACTGGGAACCTCTGTCCGAGACGATGTTCTCCGGAATGCCATGCAAACGAACCACATGCTGGAAAAACAATGGCACCAAATTGGAGGAGGAAGGCAATTTAGACAAGGGTACCAAATGGACCATCTTAGAGAAGCGATCACAAACCACCCAGATGACCGACATCCTTTGAGAGACAGGGAGATCTGAAATAAAATCCATGGAAATATGCGTCCAGGGCCTCTTCGGGACCGGCAAGGGAAAAAGAAACCCACTGGCACGAGAACAGCAGGGCTTAGCCCGAGCACAAATCCCACAGGACTGCACAAAAGAACGCACATCCCGTGACAAGGAAGGCCACCAAAAGGATCTAGCCACCAAATCTCTGGTACCAAAGTTTCCAGGATGACCAGCTAACACCGAACAATGAACCTCAGAGATAACTCTACTAGTCCATCTATCAGGGACAAACAGTTTCTCACCTGGACAACGGTCAAGTCTATCAGCCTGAAACTTCTGCAGCACCCGCCGCAAGTCAGGGGAGATGGCAGACATAATTACCCCCTCTTTGAGAATACCCGCCGGCTCAGGAACATCCGGAGAGTCAGGCACAAAGCTCCTTGAAAGGGCATCAGCCTTCACATTCTTAGAGCCCGGAAGGTATGAAACCACAAAATTGAAACGGGAGAAAAACGGCGACCATCGAGCCTGTCTAGGATTCAACCGTTTGGCAGACTCGAGATAAGTCAAATTCTTGTGATCCGTCAAGACCACCACGCGATGCTTGGCTCCTTCAAGCCAATGTCGCCACTCCTCGAATGCCCACTTCATAGCCAACAACTCTCGATTGCCAACATCATAATTGCGCTCAGCAGGCGAGAACTTTCTAGAAAAGAAAGCACATGGTTTCATCACCGAGTCATCCGAACTTCTTTGAGACAAAACAGCCCCTGCTCCAATCTCAGAAGCATGAACCTCGACCTGAAACGGGAGCGAAACATCTGGCTGACACAACACAGGAGCAGTAGAAAAACAACGATTCAACTCCTGAAAAGCCTCAACGGCCGCAGAGGACCAATTGACCACATCAGCACCTTTCTTGGTCAAATCAGTCAACGGTTTAACAACACTAGAAAAATTAGCGATGAAGCGACGGTAAAAATTAGCAAAGCCCAGGAACTTCTGCAGGCTCTTCACAGATGTAGGCTGAGTCCAATCATAAATGGCCTGAACTTTAACAGGGTCCATCTCGATAGTAGAAGGGGAAAAAATGAAACTCAAAAATGAAACCTTCTGAACCCCAAAGAGACATTTAGACCCTTTCACAAACAAGGAATTCGCACGAAGGACCTGGAACACCATTCTGACCTGCTTCACATGAGACTCCCAATCATCCGAAAAGACCAAAATATCATCCAAATATACAATCATGAATCTATCCAGGAACTTTCGGAAGATGTCATGCATAAAGTACTGAAACACAGATGGAGCATTAGAAAGCCCGAATGGCATCACCAGGTACTCAAAATGGCCCTCGGGCGTATTAAATGCTGTTTTCCATTCATCGCCCTGTTTAATACGCACAAGATTATACGCCCCTCGGAGATCTATCTTGGTGAACCAACTAGCCCCCTTAATCCGAGCAAACAAATCCAACAGTAGCGGCAAAGGGTACTGAAATTTGACCGTGATCTTATTAAGAAGGCGGTAATCAATACAAGGTCTCAAAGAACCATCCTTCTTGGCCACAAAAAAGAACCCTGCTCCCAACGGTGATGACGATGGGCGAATATGCCCTTTCTCCAAGGACTCCTTTATATAACTCTGCATAGCGGCGTGTTCTGGCACAGATAAATTGAACAGTCGACCTTAGGAAACTTACTACCAGGAATCAAATTAATAGCACAATCACAATTCCTATGAGGAGGTAGGGCACCGGATTTGGGCTCATCAAATACATCCCGGTAATCCGACAAAAACTCAGGGACTTCAGAAGGAGTGGAAGACGAAATTGACAGCAATGGAACATCACCATGTACCCCTTGACAACCCCAGCTGGACACAGACATTGATTTCCAATCCAATACTGGGTTGTGAACCTGTAGCCATGGCAACCCCAAAACGACCACATCATGCAGATTATGCAACACCAAAAAGCGAATATCCTCCTGATGTGCAGGAGCCATGCACATGGTCAAATGAGTCCAGTACTGAGGCTTATTCTTGGCCAAAGGCGTAGCATCAATTCCTTTCAATGGAATAGGATACTGCAAGGGCTCCAAGAAAAAACCACAGCGCCTGGCAAACTCTAAGTCTATCAAATTCAGGGCAGCGCCTGAATCAACAAATGCCATAACAGAATAGGACGACAAAGAGCAAATCAGAGTAACTGACAAAAGAAATTTAGACTGTACAGAACCAATGGTGGCAGACCTAGCGAACCGCTTAGTGCGCTTAGGACAATTGGAAGTAGCATGAGTGGAGTCACCACAGTAAAAACACAGCCCATTCTGACGTCTGTGTTCCTGCCATTCAGCTCTGGTCAAAGTCCTATCGCATTGCATGGGCTCAGGCCTATGCTCAGAGAGTACCGCCAAATGGTGCACAGCTTTGCGCTCACGCAAACGCCGATCGATCTGAATGGCCAAGGACATAGACTCATTCAGACCAGCAGGCGTGGGAAATCCCACCATAGTATCCTTAAGGGTTTCCGAAAGACCCTTTCTGAAAATTGCCGCCTGGGCACACTCATTCCACTGAGTAAGCACAGACCACTTTCTAAATTTCTGACAATATACCCCCGCTTCATCCTGACCCTGACACAAAGCCAGCAAGATTTTCTCTGCCTGATCCACTGAAATTGGTTCATCATAAAGCAATCCAAGCGCCAGAAAAAACGCATCAACATCACGCAATGCAGGATCTCCTGGCGCAAGGGAAGATGCCCAGTCTTGAGGGTCGCCACGCAAGAAAGAAATAATAATTTTCACTTGTTGAACAGGATAACCAGAGGAGCGGGGTTTCAAAGCAAGAAACAGTTTACAATTATTTTTGAAATTCAAAAACTTAGATCTATCCCCAGAAAACAAATCAGGAATTGGAATTCTAGGTTCTAACATCGGATTCTGAACTACAAAATCTTGAATGCTTTGTACCCTTGCAGTGCGATGATCAACACAAGAGGACAGACCTTGAATGTCCATATCTTCACCTGTGTCCTGAACCACCCAGAGATTAAGGGGAAAAGAAAGACAAAACACACTGCAGAGAAAAAAAAATGGTCTCAGAACTTCTCTTATCCCTCTATTGAGATGCATTAACACTTTCTGGCCAGCTGTACTGTTATGGACCTGGTGGTTAGGAGCACCCGAAATGACCTGATGGTTAAACCGATACAGGACAAGCTCTGGGAAGTGGGAACTCTGCTGACCGCAATCCCTAATCCTATCACACACACTAGAAATAGCCGTGGAGCGTACCTGACATGGCCTAGACGCCTCGACACAGCCTAAGAACTAGCTAGCCCTAGAGATAGAAAATAAAGCCTACTTTGCCTCAGAGAAATTTCCCCAAAGGAAAAGGCAGCCCCCCACAAATATTAACTGTGAGTAAAGATGAAAGTCACAAACACAGAAATGAAACAGGTTTAAGCAAAGGGAGGCCAGACTAACTAAACAGACAGAGGATAGGAAAAGTATCTGTGCGGTCAGCACAAAAAACTACAAAAGACCACGCAGAGTGTGCAAAAAGACCCCCGCACCGACTCTCGGTGCGGAGGTGCCACTCTGCATCCCAGAGCTTCCAGCTAGCAAAGCAAAATTATGAAAGCAAGCTGAACAAGAAAACTATGAACAGAAAATAACAATCGGAGACTTAGCTTCTTGCAGGAAGAGACAGGTCACCAGAAAGATCCAAGAGCGAACTGAACCAGTACAGGAACATTGACAGCTGGCATGGAGTAACGATCTGAGTGGAGTTAAATAGAGAAGCCAGCCTAAGAATAACCTAGGTCACCTGTGGAAGGAACCTCAGAACCAGCAACTCCACTCACAGCCACCAGAGGGAGTCCATGGACAGAACTCGCCGAAGTACCATTCATGACCACAGGAGGGAGTTCGATAACAGAATTCACAACAAGAGACATAGAATCACTCAGACCGGAAGGCGTGGGAAACCCCACCATAACATCTTTAACGGATTCAAAAAGACCCTTTCTGAAAATTGCCGCCAAAGCATCATTATTCCATTTAGTCAACACAGACCATTTTCTGAATTTCTGACAATACAATTCTGCCGCCTCTTGACCCTGAGACAGGGCCAACAAGGTCTTCTCAGCTTGATCCACAAAATTAGGTTCATCATATTATAATCGTAAAGCCTGAAAAAAGGAGTCTACATTAAGCAAAGCCGGATTCCCAGATTCCAGGGAAAATGCCCAATCCTGCGGGTCGCCACGCAGCAGGGAGATGACGATTTTAACCCGCTGAATGGAATCACCGGAGGATCGAGGTCTCAAAGCAAAAAACAGTTTACAGTTGTTTTTAAAACTCAAAAATTTGGACCTGTCACCAAAAAACAAATCAAGAGTAGGAATCTTCGGTTCTAAAACAGGAGTCTGAACAATATAATCAGAAATACCTTGTACCCTAGCAGCAAGCTGGTCTACACGAGAAGCTAATTCCTGAACATTCATGCTAGCACAAGGCTCTTCAGCCACCCAGAGATAAAGAGGGAGGAGAAGACAAAGTAGACTGAAGAAAAAAAAATGGCTGAAGACCTTTCTTCCCTTCTTCTGAGATGCATTTAACTCATTATGGGCCAGTTGTACTGTTATGATCAGGTGACCTTGGAGCAGCATGAAAACTTTTACTTGAGTAGGTGGTAACTATACTGACCGCAAACCCTGATCTTAACACCGCAACTAAAAGTAGCCGTGAGTAGCCATGGGGTGTGCCTAACAAAACCTAGACACCTCGACACAGCCGGAGGACTAAATACCCTTATAGATGGAAATAGGAATTCTACCTTGCCTCAGAGCAGAACCCCAAAGAATAGGCAGCCCCCCACAAATAATGACTGTGAGTAGTAGAGGAAAAGACACACGCAGGCAGGAAACAGGATTTAGCAAAAGAGGCCACACTAGCTAAAATAGGAAAGGATAGGACAGGATACTAAGCGGTCAGTATTAAAATCTTTCCAAAAATATCCACAGAAGAAAATACAAAAACTCCACCATCTAACTAAAGATGTGGAGCATATATCTGCAACTCCAGAGAATCCAACAAGACTGAGAAAACACTGACACAGTCTAAGCTGGACGAGAGAAAACAAATGAATAGCACAGAAAATAAGCACACTGCATGTGTGCCACAGAAAAAGAAACAGACACTTATCTTTGCTGAATTGGCAGCTAAGCAGGAGAAGCCAGAAAGAGATCCAACCCTTCATAAGAAACATTGACAACTGCAAAGGACTAATGAATCCTGCACACCTAAATATCCGAGTCAGAACTGCAATCAGCAGATACAGTTAGGTCCATATATATTTGGACAGAGACAACATTTTTCTAAATTTGGTTAAAGACATTACCACAATGAATTTTAAACAAAACAATTCAGATGCAGTTGAAGTTCAGACTTTCAGCTTTCATTTGAGGGTATCCACATTAAAATTGGATGAAGGGTTTAGGAGTTTCAGCTCCTTAACATGTGCCACCCTGTTTTTAAAGAGACCAAAAGTAATTGGACAATTGACTCCAAGGCTATTTCATGGACAGGTGTGGGCAATCCCTTCGTTATGTCATTCTCAATTGAGCAGATAAAAGGCCTGGAGTTGATTTGAGGTGTGGTGCTTGCATTTGAAAGGTTTTGATGTGAAGTAAACATGCGGTCAAAGGAGCTATCCATGCAGGTGAAACAAGCCATCCTTAAGCTGCGAAAACAGAAAAAACCCATCTGAGAAATTGCTACAATATTAGGAGTGGCAAAATCTACAGTTTGGTACATCCTGAGAAAGAAAGAAAGCACTGGTGAACTCATCAATGCAAAAAAACCTGGGCGCCCACGGAAGACAACAGTGGTGGATGATCGCAGAATAATCTCCATGGTGAAGAGAAACCCCTTCACAGCAGCCAACCAAGTGACCAACACTCTCCAGGAGGTCGGCGTATCAATATCCAAATCTACCATAAAAAGAAGACTGCATGAAGGTAAATACAGAGGATTCACTGCACGTGCAAGCCACTCATAAGCATCAAGAATAAAAAGGCTAGACTGGACTTTGCTAAAAAACATCTAAAAAAGCCAGCACAGTTCTGGAAGAACATTCTTTGGACAGATGAAACCAAGATCAACCTCTACCAGAATGATGGAAAGAGAAAAGTATGGCGAAGGCGTGGTACAGCTCATAATCCAAAGCATACCACATCATCTGTAAAACGCAGCAGAGGCAGTGTGATGGCTTGGGCATGCATGGCTGCCAGTGGCACTGGGTCACTAGTGTTTATTGATGATGTGACACAGGACAGAAGCAGCCGAATGAAGTCTGAGGTATTCAGAGACATATTTTGTGCTCAGATCCAGCCAAATGCAGCAAAACTGATTGGTCGTCGTTTCATACTACAGATGGACAATGACCCAAAACATAAAGCCAAAGCAACCCAGGAGTTTATTAAAGCAAAGAAGTGGAATATTCTTGAATGGCCAAGTCAGTCACCTGATCTCAACCCAATTGAGCATTCATTTACTCGTTAAAGACTAAACTTCAGACAGAAAGGCCCACAAACAAACAGCAACTGAAAACCACCACAGTGAAGGCCTGGCAGAGCATCTAAAAGGAGGAAACACAGCATCTGGTGATGGCCATGAATTCAAGACTTCAGGCAGTCATTGCCAACAAAGGATTTTCAACCAAGTACTAAAAATGAACATTTTATTTAAAATTATTGAATCTGTCCAATTACTATTGGTCCCTTTAAAAAGAGGGTGACACATGTTAAGGAGCTGAAACTCCTAAACCCTTCATCCAATTTTAATGTGGATACCCTCAAATGAAAGCTGAAAGTCTGAACTTCAACTGCATCTGAATTGTTTTGTTTAAAATTCATTGTGGTAATGTCTATATCCAAAATTAGATAAATGTTGTCTCTGTCCAAATATATATGGACCTAACTCTACACCTGGCCAGGACTGCGACTCAGAGACAACTGCATTCCCACCTACAACCACTGGAGGGAACCCAAAAGCAGAATTCACAACATGTATGTGTCACCAGTATGTTCGGTGGATGACACAACATATACGTACAATGGGATGATAAAGGGAGAGGAAGGCTTTAACAGTAGAGAGAGGGGATGGGACACCTCCTGACATCAACCTGTACCTGTCCCTAAGCTCCACTAATGCCCTATCGGGGTCCTCCCCCCCCCCCCGCCATAACATACATACTCCCTGGCTGTCACCTCTACTAATCCTGGCTAGAGCACTGGCTGGCAAGGACGCAAGAACTATTTAAAGGGAGGTGGGAGTGGTTACCAGCCAAAATCAGTTGACCAGCCTAAAAAAAACTACCAGCAAGAGAGTGTGATTAACTCTTGCTGGACCAAAAGAAAAAAAATACATTTAAATTCCAGCACACCCAGAACTGCCACAAATCCTTTAGTGGTTTGTGACAGTATGGGGGAGCTTGGTAGAGAAACATCTCAGCTGAATGATCAACAGCTATTTAAAGTTTTCCCTTGGTGTGCTTTATTCTTAGAGCAGGTATAGATGATATTTTCAGTCTGAGTGCACCCGGACCAATGTTATGTTATGGGGCCTTGCACATGTCCAATTTTTTCTTTGGACCGAGATGGTAGCACCATGCAATTCAATGAGTTATTGGAAAATATCGGACAGCACTCTGATGACATATGAGTGCAGTCCGATTTCCATGAACTGACACAATCAAGTAGACGAAGATATTTTTATTTTCTCCATCTTCTCCTCATCCGAGAGAATCAAATCACATTATGGTTACACTCTGATCGATTTCTGTTCAGAGATCGATCAGAGTGTGGTTTGCATAATCTACCTGATTATCTTGGTTAAAGAGAATAATATACTGTCATCTGACCCTGCCATTGTGTGGACCTGTAAGGAGATATCGCATTAATGCTGAAGATAATCCACCATGTAATAATTGTGACCATGTCTCAAGTCTGGATTTATTAACTAACCTAGTGATAGAAAGTTGTGGTAACAAAGAAAAGGGTGCCAGGGGCATAAAAGTACAATTTGTAGCCAGCCCTCAATTTAGATTTTGAAAAATATATTTCTTTCAATGACGTACTATGATATTTAATAACAAAATTTTTCTTAATGTGGCTGGTTGCATCAATAAGGAAGAATTCTTATATAGTGAATCATAAAATATGCTTCTAATTGTTTCTTTCTAATTTATAATCATTATGTGTTTATGGCTATAATGTAAGAATCATTTCTCATTTTCTGTGTTCCACAGAGACTTATACATCTGAAATTAATTCAGTCATGGAAATATATGTGTCAGCAGCAGAAGAAGTTACATAATTGAGAGGCCCTTCTCTCCTGAAGTAGTTTATTAGCTGGTGATTTGCAGTGTGCAGGGCCGATAGTTTAATACACAGCTCCACAAAAGTCTCTTATCTGCAGGGCTGTCTGACTCTGAACATGTCTGTCCGCCTTATCTATCGTATATACTCGAGTATAAGCCAAGATTTTCAGCCCATTTTTTGGGCTGAAAGTCCCCCTCTCGGCTTATACTCGAGTCATACCTGGGGGTCGGCGGGGGAGGGGGCTGTCTAGTTATACTTACCTGCTCCGGCGCGGTCCCTGCAGTCCCTGCTTCTCCCGGCACTGCATCTTCTTCCTGTATTGAGCGGTCACATGGTACCGCTCATTACAGTCATGAATATGCGGCTCCACCTCCCATAGAGGTGGAGCCACATATTCATGACTGAAAATGAGCGGTAACTGTGACCGCTCAATACAGGAAGAAGATGCAGTGGCGGGAGAAGCAGGGACCGCACCAGGAGCAGGTAAGTATATGGGGAGGGGAGCACTGCGCGATATTTACCTGCTCCTCGCTCCGGTGCGGCTCCGTCTCCAGCGTCCTCTGGCAGTGACGCTCAGGTTAGAGGGCGCGGTGACGTAGTCAGTGCGCGCCCTCTGCTGGGCATCAGTGCTGGAGACGGAGACGCACGAGGAGCAGGTAAATATTGAAAGCGCCGGCGTCCTGAGCAAGAGAGGTGAGTATGTGATTTTTTTTATTGCAGCAGCATTATATATTGGACAGCTTTATATGGAGCATCTATGGGGCAATAATCAATGGTGCAGAGCATTCTATATGGCACAGTTTTATGTGGAGCATCAATGGGGCCATAATGAACGGTGCAGAGCATTATATGGGGCACAGCTTTATGTGGAGCATCTATGGGGCCATAATGAACGGTGTAGAGCATTATATATGGCACAGCTTTATATGGAGCATCTATGGGGCCATAATAAATGGTGCAGAGAATTCTATATGGGGCACAGCTTTATGTGAAGCATCTATGGGGCCATAATGAACGGTGCAGAGCATTATATATGGCACAGCTTTATACAGTCATGGTCAAAAGTATTGACACCCCTGCAATTCTGTCAGATAATACTCAGTTTCTTCCTGAAAATGATTGCAATCACAAATTATTTGGTATTATTATCTTTATTTAATTTGTCTTAAATGAAAAAAACACAAAAGAGAATGAAGCAAAAAGCAAAATATTGATCATTTCACACAAAACTCCAAAAATGGGCCAGACAAAAGTATTGGCACCCTCAGCCTAATACTTGGTTGCACAACCTTTAGCCAAAATATCTGCGACCAACCGCTTCCGGTAACCATCAATGAGTTTCTTACAATGCTCTGCTGGAATTTTAGACCATTCTTCTTTGGCAAACTGCTCCAGGTCCCTGATATTTGAAGGGTGCCTTCTCCAAACTGCCATTTTTAGATCTCTCCACAGGTGTTCTATGGGATTCAGGTCTGGACTCATTGCTGGCCACCTTAGTCTCCAGTGCTTTCTCTCAAACCATTTTCTATTGCTTTTTGAAGTGTGTTTTGGGTCATAATCCTGCTGGAAGACCCATGACCTCTGAGGGAGACCCAGCTTTTTAAATCTGGGCCCTACATTATGCTGCAAAATTTGTTGGTAGTCTTCAGACTTCATAATGCCATGCACACGGTCAAGCAGTCCAGTGCCAGAGGCAGCAAAGCAACCCCAAAATACCAGGGAACCTCTGCCATGTTTGACTGTAGGGACTGTGTTCTTTTCTTTGAATGCCTCTTTTTTCTCCTGTAAACTCTATGCCTTTGCCCAAAAAGCTCTACTTTTGTCTCATCTGACCAGAGAACATTCTTCCAAAACATTTTAGGCTTTTTCAGGTAAATTTTGGCAAACTCCAGCCTGGCTTTTTTATGTCTCGGGGTAAGAAGTGGGGTCTTCCTGGGTCTCCTACCACACAGTCCCTTTTCATTCAGACGCCGACGGATAGTACGGGTTGACACTGTTGTACCCTCGGACTGCAGGGCAGCTTGAACTTGTTTGGATGTTAGTCGAGGTTCTTTATCCAACATCCGCACAATCTTGCGTTGAAATCTCTTGTCAATTTTTCTTTTCCGTCCACATCTAGGAAGGTTAGCCACAGTGCCATGGGCTTTAAACTTCTTGATGACACTGCGCACGGTAGACACAGGAACATTCAGGTCTTTGGAGATGGACTTGTAGCCTTGAGATTGCTCGTGCTTCCTCACAATTTAGTTTCTCAAGTCCTCAGACAGTTCTTTGGTCTTCTTTCTTTTCTCTATGCTCACAGGACGGAGAAGCGCTAGTAAATTCCCTGAGGAAGGAATATGCTATATTCCGAAACGCGTAGGAAAGGAAGAGTGGACTTGCTGCGCTATCCGTAGCCAGTCACGTGTGTTACCACGTGATCGTGACGTCACGTAAGGTCCTGCATCTGCAGTGTACCTAGCCGCTGAATTTACTAGCGCTTCTCCGTCCTGTGAAGTGGGTGAGTGCATGGTGCTTTTGCCACCGGCCGGGGCAGCACCTGCAATCCACCCACGTGAACGCACACCCGTGGACTCTATTAGAAAGGACACTGGGACCGCACAGAAAAATCTATCCATGAAAGCCCGGGATACCATTGGGCACACATCATAAGGTAATACTGGACGTTCCTGTATTTATGAGGAACTAGCTATCTGTGCACTATTACCTGGTCTGTGCTATATACATTGACACTGTTTTTCCGCATAGGGGTTTATGTATTTACGTATACCAACGAGTTTGCTTTCCATTTTATCTTTATTTGTATTTTAATTTCATTTTTATTAAGTGGGTATTTTCTATATATATATTTTTCACTACCCCTAGTTTTTTAGTCCACAGACACTTTGTCTGTGAGGGTATGGAGTAAGAGGATCCAGCGCAGATAATTTGTTTACGCGTCTAATATTTTGACATCCATTTTATCCTGCTACCCTTGTGAAAATAACAATTTGGGGCCAAAAGAACATTTTTATGGGAAAAATGTATTTTTTATTTTCACAGCTCTACGTTATAAATGTCTATAAAATTCTATATGAATTCCTTGAGGGGTCTAGTTTCCAAAATGTGGTCAATTGTGGGTGTTTCCACTGTTAAGGCACATCAGGGGCTCTCCAAAATCGACATGGCGCACACTCTTGACACCAGCCATTTTTGCGTTCAAAAAGTCAAACTGTGCTCCTTCTCTTCCAAGCCCTGCCAGGTGTTCAGGAGACATTTCACACAAAATACAATTTTGGTGAAAAAAAGAAAATGCTTAATTTTTCCTTCCACATTGCTTTAATTCCTGTGAAGCACCTGGAAGATTAATCAACTTCTTGAATGTGGTTTTGAGGACTTTGAAAGATTTTTTAGAATGGTGTAACTTTTGGGTATTTGGGTATTTACTGTCATATAGGCCCCCAAAGTCACTTCAAAAGTGATGAGGTCCCTAAAAACTTTCCTTACAGAAAAAAAATGATTTTTCAAAAATGAAACTGGAAAGCCTTGGCACAAGCCACTCGTCTGGCAGACTGCAGAGAAATCCCAATACCATTTAACCCCAGTACATTAATCTGGTTTTACAATAGAACCCAGTGAAATCTTACCATGAAGGGGCTGCTGTCCAGAGGTAGGAATGGTCAGCAAGCAGGGTCAGCCCCAAAAGGTTACGTCAAGGACAAAATCAGGATCCGTAACAATAATCAGAAACAAGCCGGGGTCATAAAAGGAATACTGCTACCGTCAGACTGGATGGTACTACAGGACCCAGGCGCTTTAACCTTAGTGGCTCTACAGAGCCTGCCATCCAGAGCATCTGGTTCTGATATTTCTATCACCAGCACCACCTGATGACAGAAGTCGCATGAGCAGGTTCTGTTGGAGATGTGACAATGATGCAGATGTTAAGTAGACATGAGGTAAATGTTGTGTATTAACTATTTTGTGTGATATGACTCTGTAGTTTAAGAGCATAAGAGTTAAAAGTTTGAAAATTGTGACATTTTCTAAATTTTCTCCAAATTTCCGGTATTTTCACAAATAAACACAATTCATATCTAACAAGTTTTACCACTATCATGAAGCACAATATGTCCCCCAAAAAATTATCAGAATCACTGGAATACATTGAAGGATTCCACAGTTATTATCCCATAAACTGACTAAACTGACTGTAGTGAAATATGTATAGGTATATATGTGTAACCAGCAGTAATTTAACACCTGTCCTGAGACTGCAGGTCTCACAGGGGTCACAGCATATGTCATCCTGAGAGGGCAGTCTGATGTCTCCAATCTCGCCAGGGGGTCTTGCTAAGAACCAGGAAGGGGAAATGTTTCATACCTTCAGCTCTTTTGAAGGGAGATGTGAAATACAACCTGACACTATCTATTTGTGAGAAAATTACACAGAGAATTTCAGAGGAAATAATATATTCATTGGTGGAGTGGCCATGGTCCAATCAGAGACAAGCAATTATAATATCAAACTGAGAGGCTGGTCTAGAAATTTGACCTCCAGTGTAACTCTATAAATTAGGCTTGTACGCATACAAAGTTGTTCACAGATTGAGGGGCAGCCAAGCTGATGTGATCCAGTCCACATTCATCCCTCTCTCAGGGATCAGAAAGTAGATTACAAAGTTAGATATTTCTGTAAGTTTTCTCCCGTTTATTTTTGTAACTGTTTTGCATATTTGTATGTCGTTATAACCATATTTTTATACCCTTTTTATTGCGAGCACTGTACCTTTTTGTACTAAAGCATAAAACTTTAACAAGTCGAAACTTGCTTGTTCTAAAGAATCCATAGCCTTAAACTGTGTGAGCCTTATGATTGGTGGACAGTAGTAGCAAATTTCCGGGAATCATCGCCCGTGTGTTCAGTGAGTGGTGGCAGTGTGTATGAGCGGGTGTGTGGCCTTGGTCGGTGTGTGATTTATGCTCCCATTACAGCATAGGACAGAGGTTGAATGCTGGACTGAGAGAGGGAAGATACATTATCCCTTGCAGGCGTAACCCAAAGTTGTGTGCTGAGAAGTGGATATGTGACAAATTAGTGGCAGAGCGGTGGGATAGAATTATTTATTTTAGAGCATTAGTACATGGTTTAGGCAATTATTCCCTGTACTAAAGAATTGGTATCCTTGCGAGGAGTGCACCAGTTCTACAGGGTTCAACTCAGTGCTTACTTAGACATACTTGCAAGCAGTTTCCCTTCCCCGTTTTTCTTTTCTATCTTTTATTTGGCAAAGGTTATTCATCGACATGGCAGCCCAGTACAAGGAGCAGAGTAAAGAGGCTCTGACTGACCTCTGTGAGCAGAGAGGAATAGAGACAGCCGTCAAATCCAAGAAACTGCTGATATGCGCCTTGGTCGAGCAGGGTGTAACGACCGGTATGCCGTCGCTGCTCGGGAACAGAATACAGCACTGCTATGAATGACTCAAAGCACAATATGATATTAAACCAACAACTTTTCTTTATAACTTGTGCAACAAATGACAGAATTTTCTCTCCCAACACAATATGGTCCACAACAGCCACAACTCACAGACTACAAGTTATGCAGTCTGAGAGACCCCAAGTGCCATCTTCACAGACAGGAATCAGACTACTCCAAGACTATACCACTCTCTCCTTTAACTGTAATGAGCCTACATGGGGTTATACTGTGCCTGTGACATGTGGTCTCTCAGGAATGCAATCTTACACCCGCCTCCCGCCTAATTTACAATAAATCCCGGGTACCCAGTTTTCCCAACATATATATATATATAGATATATATATATATATATATATATATATATATATCACAGTATGTACTCAATGTATACGCAGTGCACTGTCTTATTGCTGAGCGCTCAGAGTGTACTCTTTCACAAAATATGCTTCAACGGTAAATAACTGAATTTGTTGTACAGACGTCCAGCAGTGGATTAAATAGATATTTGAGTCACCAAATCTTCTGATGCAGATCCAGATAAAGTTCACAAATAATTCCAGGAATATCCCACAGCCATAATCTTGAAGCACAGTAAACCACACACTCTCTATTAGTTCGCATGCAAGTCTTAATACAAGAGTGTCCATAAATAGGCTTTTTAATGGCTAACTGAAAAGATGGTAACAAATTGCAAGCTTTCGAGACTACACAGGTCTCTTCATCAGGCAAAGACTTTAGTCTTTGCCTGATGAAGAGACCTGTGTAGTCTCGAATAGGGTTGAGCGAAACGGGTCGAACATTTTCAAAAGTCGCCGACTTTTGGCGAAGTCGAGTTTCATGAAACCCGATCCGACCCCTGTGCGTGGTCGGCCATGCGGTACGCGACTTTCGCGCCAAAGTCGCGTTTCAATGACGCGAAAAGCGCCATTTCTCAGCCAATGAAGGTAAACGCAGAGTGTGGGCAGCGTGATGACATAGGTCCTGGTCCCCACCATCTTAGAGAAGGGCATTGCAGTGATTGGCTTGCTGTCTGCGGCGTCACAGGGGCTATAAAGGGGAGTTCCCGCCGACCGCCATGTTACTGCTGCTGATCTGAGCTTAGGGAGAGGTTGCTGCCGCTTCGTCAGACGCAGGGATAGCGTTAGGCAGGGTCCATTAACCACAAAACCGCTTGTGCTGTAGCGATTTCCACTGCCCAACACCACCTTCGGTGTGCAGGGACAGTGGAAGCTCCTTTTTTTTTTTTTTTTCCTCAGCGCTGTAGCTCATTGGGCTGCCCTAGAAGGCTCCCTGATAGCTGCATTGCTGTGTGTACGCCGCTGTGCAAACCAACTGCTTTTTTCAAAGCACAAATCCTCTTGTTCCTTCCTTTCTGCACAGCTATCTTGTTTGTTTGTCCACACTTTTTATTTAATTTGTGCATCAGTCCACTCCTTATTGCTGCCTGCCATACCTGGCTGAGATTACTGCAGGGAGATAGTAATTGAAGGACAGTTCCTTTTTTTTTTTTTTTTTTTTTTTGTGGGAGATTAAGATTGACATTTCTGCTAGAGTGCCATCTCTGTCTGTGTCATCTCTCACTCAGTGGGCCATAGAAAGCCTATTTATTTTTTTGCTTGATTTGGGTTCCAAAATCTACCAGAAAAAATCACAACATCAATCAGTGGGAGAAAAATATTGGCCTCAGGGCATGTGTGCCACTCCTTACTCCTGTGTGTGCCATCTCTCACTCAGTGGGCCATAGAAAGCCTATTAATTTTTTTGCTTGATTTGGGTTCTAAATTCTACCTGAAAAAGCATTAAATCAATCAGTGGGAGATTAATATTGGCCTTTGGGCTTGTGTGCCAGTCCTAAGCGTGCCATCTCTCTCTCTCTCAGATAGTGGGCCATAGAAAGCCTATTTTTTTATTATTTTATTGGGTTTATAAATTTTCCCTGGAAAAAAAAAAAGTGGGAGATTAATATTGGCCTCTGGGCTTGTGTGCCAGTCCTGAGCGTGCCATCTCTCTCACAAATAGTGGGCCATAGAAAGCCTATTTATTTTTTTGGTTGATTTGGGTTCATAATTCTACCTGAAAAAATCACAACATCAATCAGTGGGAGAAAAATATTGGCCTCAGGGCATGTGTGCCACTCCTTACTCCTGTGTGTGCCATCTCTCACTCAGTGGGCCATAGAAAGCCTATTAATTTTTTTGCTTGATTTGGGTTCTAAATTCTACCTGAAAAAGCATTAAATCAATCAGTGGGAGATTAATATTGGCCTTTGGGCTTGTGTGCCAGTCCTAAGCGTGCCATCTCTCTCTCTCTCAGATAGTGGGCCATAGAAAGCCTATTTTTTTATTATTTTATTGGGTTTATAAATTTTCCCTGGAAAAAAAAAAAGTGGGAGATTAATATTGGCCTCTGGGCTTGTGTGCCAGTCCTGAGCGTGCCATCTCTCTCACAAATAGTGGGCCATAGAAAGCCTATTTATTTTTTTGGTTGATTTGGGTTCATAATTCTACCTGAAAAAATCAATCAATCAATCAGTGGGAGATTAATATTGGCCTTTGGGCTTGTGTGCCAGTCCTAAGCGTGCCATCTCTCTCTCTCAGATAGTGGGCCATAGAAAGCCTATTTATTATTATTTTTTTTATTGGGTTTATAAATTTTCCCTGGAAAAAAAAAAAAAATGGGAGATTAATATTGGCCTCTGGGCTTGTGTGCCAGTCCTGAGCGTGCCATCTCTCTCACAAATAGTGGGTCATAGAAAGCCTATTAATTTTTTTGCTTGATTTGGGTTCCAAAATCTACCAAAAAAAATCACTAAATCAATCAGTGGGAGATTAATATTGGCCTCTGGGCTTGTGTGCCACTCCTGACTCCTGTGTGCGTCATCTGTCACTCAGTGGGCCCTAGAAAGCCTATTTTTTGTTTTATTTGTTTTCTAAATTCTCCCTGAAACAATCATTTTATTTTCTTTGGTTTCTAAATTATTCCTGAAAAAAATCTTTTTTTTGTATTTTTTTTTCTCTCAAGTCTCCCTGAAAAAAAAAATAAAAATCTGTGGGAGATTCATATTGCCCCTTCTGCTTGTGTGCCAGTCTTGACTCCTGGGTGTGCCATCTCTCTCTCTCTCCCCAATTGTGGGCCATAGAAAGCCTATTAATTTTTTTGCTTGATTTGGGTTCCAAAATCTACCAAAAAAAATCACTAAATCAATCAGTGGGAGATTAATATTGGCCTCTGGGCTTGTGTGCCACTCCTGACTCCTGTGTGCGTCATCTGTCACTCAGTGGGCCCTAGAAAGCCTATTTTTTTTTTTTATTTGTTTTCTAAATTCTCCCTGAAACAATCATTTTATTTTCTTTGGTTTCTAAATTATTCCTGAAAAAAATCTTTTTTTTTGTATTTTGTTTTCTCTCAAGTCTCCCTGAAAAAAAAAAAAAAAAAAAATCTGTGGGAGATTCATATTGCCCCTTCTGCTTGTGTGCCAGTCTTGACTCCTGGGTGTGCCATCTCTCTCTCTCTCCCCAATTGTGGGCCATAGAAAGCCTATTAATTTTTTTGCTTGATTTGGGTTCCAAAATCTACCAAAAAAAATAACCAAATCAATCGGTGGGAGATTAATATTGGCCTCTGGGCTTGTGTGCCACTCCTGACTCCTGTGTGCGTCCTCTCTCACTCAGTGGGCCCTACAAAGCCTTTTTTTTTTTTTTTTCCTAAATTCTCCCTGAAACAATCATTTCATTTTATTTGTTTTATAAATTCTTCTGTAAAAAATAATTTTTTTTTAATTTTTTTTTTTCTGAAGTCTCCCTTTTAAAAAAAACAAACACAAATCAGTGGGAGATAAATATTTACATTTGCGCTTCAGTGACAGTCCTGCGTGTGTGCCATCTCATTTGTTGCCAACAACAACAGAGTGTGTAACATTGTGGCTGATTTTCGTTGTGGTCTCACCCACCTGTAAAGGGGTAGCTAAATCATACTGAAGTTATAGCTCACCGTGTAAGTTGTGTGACAGCAACAAATACCGTTCGTTTGGTAACGTTTTTAAAACAATGAGGAAGTCTGGTGGAAGAGGTCGTGGCCGGGGCGTTCATTGTCAGCTGGTAATGAGGGTAGTGGTAGTGGTGGAGCATCAGCTGGTCGTGGGAAAAAAAATATTGCACCTAAGTCTGGAGCTGTGGAGCCAGGTTCGTCGTCTGGCTACACAAGGCCTCGAACGCTCCCTTTTCTGGGAGTAGGAAAACCGCTTTTAAAGCCGGAGCAGCAAGAGCAAGTTTTGGCTTATCTTGCTGACTCAGCCTCTAGCTCTTTTGCCTCCTCTCGTGAAACTGGTAAATGTCAAAGCAGCGCGTCGTTAGTGGATGTTCACGGTCAGGGACAAGTCGCTTCCTTGTCCTCTTCAGCAAAAACAACAACAGAGAAGAATGCAGCAGGCGACACAACGGGTTACTCCATGGAGCTCTTTACACATACCGTCCCTGGCTTAGAAAGTGAAGCAGTTAACAGTCCATGCCCATTACAAGTTGAATCTGACATGGAGTGCACTGATGCACAGCCACAGCCAGACTACTATGCTGGTCCTTTGACTCAGACCACAACATTGCCCTCGCAGGGTGCTGATCAAGAATCAGACCCTGATGAGACTATGTTGCCCCATCACGAACGCTATACCACCGACCGACACGGTGACACAGACGAAGTTGCACACGAGCTACAAGAAGAGGTAATAGATGACCCAGTTCTTGACCCCGATTGGCAGCCATTGGGGGAACAGGGTGCAGGCGGCAGCAGTTCTGAAGCGGAGGAGGAGGGGCCGCAGCAGGCATCAACATCGCAACAGGTTCCATCTGCCGGGCCCGTATCTTGCCCAAAACGCGTGGCAAAGCTAAAACCTGTTGGAGGACAGCGTGGCCATCCGGTTAAAGCTCAGTCTGCAATGCCTGAAAAGGTATCCGATGCTAGAAAGAGTGCAGTCTGGCATTTTTTTAAACAACATCCAATTGATCAGCGCAAAGTCATCTGTCAAAAATGTTCAACTACCTTAAGCAGAGGACAGAATCTGAAAAGTCTCAATACAAGTTGCATGCATAGACATTTAACCACCATGCATTTGCAAGCCTGGACTAACTACCAAACGTCCCTTAAGGTTGTAGCACCCTCGGCCAATGAAGCTAGTCAGCAACGCAACATCCCTTCCGGCAGTGTAGGGCCACCATTTTCCGCACCACCTGCAGTATCTGTGCAGGTTTCTTTGCCAGGCCAAAGCCGTCAGGGTCAGGGAATCACCAGTTTCGTAGTAGGAAACACTGCATCTAGGGCACCGGTGGCAACAATACCATCTCCCACCGTCTCTCAGTCTGCCATGTCCACCGGCACCCCCGCTAGTTCCACGATCTCCAGCTCTCCAGTCCAGCTCACCCTACATGAGACTATGGTTAGAAAAAGGAAGTACTTAGCCTCGCATCCGCGTACACAGGGTTTGAATGCACACATAGCTAGACTAATCTCGTTAGAGATGATGCCCTACCGGTTAGTTGAAAGCGAAGCTTTCAAAGCCCTGATGGACTACGCTGTACCACGCTACGAGCTACCCAGTCGACACTTTTTTTCCAGAAAAGCCATCCCAGCCCTCCACCAGCATGTTAAAGAGCGCATCGTCCATGCACTCAGGCAATCTGTGAGCACAAAGGTGCACCTGACAACAGATGCAAGGACCAGTAGGCATGGCCAGGGACGTTACGTGTCCATCACGGCACACTGGGTAAATGTGGTGGATGCAGGGTCCACAGGGGACAGCAAGTTTGGGACAGTTCTGCCTAGCCCACGGTCTAGGAAACAATTGGCTGTAGCCGTTCGCACCCCCTCCTCCTCCTCTTCGTCCTCCTGCAGAAGCGAGAGCTCGTCCTCAGACCGCAGTCGCACAACCACTCCATCCGCAGCTGCCACTGTTGCACACCAGGTCTCCCATTATGGGGCAGCTACTGGCAAACGTCAGCAGGCTGTATTGGCTATGAAGTGTTTGGGCGACAACAGACACACCGCGGAAGTTCTGTCAGAGTTCTTGCAGAAAGAAACGCAGTCGTGGCTGGGCACTGTAGATCTTGAGGCAGGCAAGGTAGTGAGTGATAACGGAAGGAATTTCATGGCTGCCATCTCCCTTTCCCAACTGAAACACATTCCTTGCCTGGCTCACACCTTAAACCTGGTGGTGCAGTGCTTCCTGAAAAGTTATCCGGGGTTATCCGACCTGCTCCTCAAAGTGCGTGGACTTTGCTCACATATCCGCCGTTCGCCCGTACACTCCAGCCGTATGCAGACCTATCAGCGTTCTTTGAACCTTCCCCAGCATCACCTAATCATAGACGTTGCAACAAGGTGGAACTCAACACTGCACATGCTTCAGAGACTGTGTGAACAGAGGCGGGCTGTTATGTTTTTGTGGGAGGATACACATACACGGGCAGGCAGTAGGATGGCAGACATGGAGTTGTCAGGTGTGCAGTGGTCGAAGATTCAAGACATGTGTCAAGTCCTTCAGTGTTTTGAGGAATGCACACGGCTGGTTAGTGCAGACAACGCCATAATAAGCATGAGCATCCCCCTAATGCGTCTGCTGATGCAAAGTTTGACGCACATAAAGGATCAGGCGTCTGCAGCTGAGGAAGAGGAAAGCCTTGATGACAGTCAGCCATTGTCTGGCCAGGGCAGTGTACAGGACGAGGTAGCGGGCGAAGAGGAGGACGAGGAGGATGATGGGGATGATTATATTTTTAATGAGGAAGCTTTTCCGGGGCCACTGGAAATTGGTGGCGCGGCAAGGCCGGGTTCTGGTTTTTTGAGGGACACAAGTGACGTTGATTTGCCTGAAACTGCCCCTCAACCAAGCACAACCGCAGATTTGAGAACTGGAACTTTGGCCCACATGGCGGATTATGCCTTACGTATCCTCAAAAGGGACACACGCATAACTAAAATGATGAATGATGACGATTACTGGTTGGCCTGCCTCCTTGATCCTCGCTATAAAGGCAAATTGCAAAATATAATGCCACATGAGAACTTGGAACTAATATTAGCAACCAAACAATCAACTCTTGTTGACCGTTTGCTTCTGGCATTCCCTGCACACAGCGCCCGTGATCGTTCTCACACGAGCTGCAGGGGCCAGCAGACCAGAGGAGTTAGAGGGGCAGAAATCAGAAGTGGCGTTGGCCAGAGGGGTTTTCTGACCAGGTTGTGGAGTGATTTTGCTATGACCGCAGACAGGACAGGTACTGCAGCATCAATTCAAAGTGACAGGAGACAACATTTGTCCAGTATGGTTACAAACTATTTTTCATCCCTTATCGATGTTCTCCCTCAACCGTCATTCCCATTTGATTACTGGGCATCAAAATTAGACACCTGGCCAGAATTGGCAGAATATGCATTGCAGGAGCTTGCTTGCCCGGCAGCTAGTGTCCTATCAGAAAGAGTATTCAGTGCTGCAGGTTCAATACTAACAGAAAAAAGGACTCGTCTGGCTATCCAAAATGTAGATGATCTAACCTTCATTAAAATGAACCACAACTGGATTTCAAAATCTTTTGCCCCACCTTGCCCGGCTGACACCTAGCTTTCCTATGAAAAGGTCTTGCCTGTGGACTATTCTGAATGCCTTTTCCAATCTCGTAATTTTCTGCACTTGATTGTCCAGCATACGACATGTTTACACCTCACTAAATGGCCAAACTCCCCACACGGGGCCGTGGTATCGACACTTGGCGACAGCACCCGTGAGAGTGCAGTTTGTCTGAAGAGGTGGGTGAGCCCGCTTTTGGTCGACGGCACTGCCACTGGGTCCCTCCTAGTACAATAAAGTGTCTCTGGCGGTGGTGGTGCGCACCCAACGTCAGACACACCGTTGTAATATGAGGGGCCCTGGGCCTGTACCGCCGGCCACAAGACAGTTTCCCCCCACCCCAGCTCAAACAGTGCTCTACCACTTGCAAAATTATCTCACAGCTCCACCAATGTTTAGTCTATGCGCTGACATCCTTCAATGCCTGCCACTGACAATACCATTGTATTGACATTTTTGTTATGTTAGGCCTTCGATGCCTGTCTGTGGTCACTCCTTCCACTAGGCCTCCACTGACCACACCACTGCTGCCCGTGTACCCCTGGAACCAATTTAAAATTGCCTACAGCCAGCCCAATTTTTTTATTTTAGGCCTTCGATGCCTGTCTGCGGTCCATTCTTTCAACTACTACTACACTGACCAGGGCACTGCTGCCCGTGTACCCCTGGAACCAATTTAAAATTGCCTACAGCCATGTGTTATTATTTTAGGCCTTCGATGCCTGTCTGTGGTCACTCCTTCCACTAGGCCTCCACTGACCACACCACTGCTGCCCGTGTACCCCTGGAACCAATTTAAAATTGCCTACAGCCATGTGTTATTATTTTAGGCCTTCGATGCCTGTCTGTGGTCACTCCTTCCACTAGGCCTCCACTGACCACACCACTGCTGCCCGTGTACCCCTGGAACCAATTTAAAATTGCCTACAGCCAGCCCAATTTTTTTATTTTAGGCCTTCGATGCCTGTCTGCGGTCCATTCTTTCAACTACTACTACACTGACCAGGGCACTGCTGCCCGTGTACCCCTGGAACCAATTTAAAATTGCCTACAGCCATGTGTTATTATTTTAGGCCTTCGATGCCTGTCTGTGGTCACTCCTTCCACTAGGCCTCCACTGACCACACCACTGCTGCCCGTGTACCCCTGGAACCAATTTAAAATTGCCTACAGCCATGTGTTATTATTTTAGGCCTTCGATGCCTGTCTGCGGTCACTCCTTCCACTAGGCCTCCACTGACCACACCACTGCTGCCCGTGTACCCCTGGAACCAACATCAGAAAATATAAAAATAAGTATTTTGCTTATAAAAAAGAAAATACTGGAGAGATATCAAATGCAGACATTTTAACATTAAAAACAAACACATACAACAAAAATCTGGTACAGTAATAAAAATGGCCACCAGCTACAATAACTTTCTCCTGCAAGTAGTTAACTGAAAGGTTTTTTCAATTTTAAACACAGATATGGCATCCACCGAGTGTTGTCCTGTCGCGTCTTCTTTATATTATTGCCAAGAAGATGCAAAACAATGAAAATAATAAAATCTTTATTTACCAAAGAAATAGAGTAAGTCAAAACCACATTGCAAATAAACATTCATTACAAATAAAGAAGCAGGGCGCGTCCGAGGGTGAGTATATACCTAATAAGAATATAATCACCCTCGGACGCGCCCTGCTTCTTTCCGACAGCCTTCCTTCCTAAGAATCAGCCCTTCCGTGGTGTAGAGAGAGGGTTTGTTACACTCCAAGGTGTTCCCCAGGTTGCCTTTCCTGAGCTTCGATCTTCCGGCTCTCGTTTAGTAGTTCTTGGAAACTACACTGCATTAGGCCTACAAATTGGGTATGGGGTGGAGAGAGATGGTGTGTTACACTCCAAGGTGTTCCCCAGGTTTCCTTGCCATTGCTTCGGTCTTCCGACTCTCGTTTAGTAGTTGTAGAAAAGTACACTGCATTAGGCCTACAAAATGGGTATGGGGTGGAGAGAGATGGTGTGTTACACTCCAAGGTGTTCCCCAGGTTGCCTTTCCTGAGCTTCTATCTTCAGGCTCTCATTAAATTGTGGTTAAATGGAACAACTGCATTTGGCGTACTAGTTGGTTTGGGGCCTACTATCGGTGTCTGCCACTCCTTGCTGTTCTCCTGGTTTCCTGTCCTGAAATTCCATTTTCAGGCTCTCGTTAAGTAGTTGTTAATGTTAGACTGCATTTGGCCTACTAGTTGGGTTGGGGCCTACTATCGGTGTCTGCCACTCCTTGCTGTTCTCCTCCACTGAACAAAGCTGTGCCGCCTGTTTACTACGGTTGCCAATTTTGAACTGCATTTCGACTACTTACTGATTTGGCCCTACTCTCTGTGTCAGCCTCTCATTCCAGTTGTCCTCCACTGCAATGCCCCCTGGTTATTCCTGTGTTACCAATTTTGAACTGCATTTAGCCCACTTTATTCTTTGGGCCTATATCTGTGTTTCCACTTCATCGTGCCCATTGCCCAGCCAGTGATAGATGAGTCTGCTGGTACATTGACCCATAACGCAACATTCCCCGTGCATGCTACACAACAACATTGTGACCCTGCTGAAAGTCAGGTTGCTCTTCCCGCATACCATACCACCTTACACGGGGACAAAGAGGAAGGTGCAGATGAAAGTGCAGGTTCCTTCATCAGGTGGGGGGAGGAATACTAGTTGGCGACGTCACTGGCACAGGGCCTCTCATAGTACGCAAAAGTGTTGCTGCCGGTGGGAGGCGCCCCCGCCGTGCAAACACACCGCTGTACTTTGAGGGGCCCTGTGCCAGTGCCAATGCCAACAAGTGGGCCCCCCCTGCTTGCTCAGGATCACAGCACTTGCAAAGTTGAAATACTTACCTCTCCCTGCTCCACTGCCATGACGTGGTCCAGATTTCCTGGGCCCACTAATTACTTGAACCAGCCCTACCCCACACAACTTTAGCCAAATGACCCCCAATTTCAAATGCCTTCCAATTATTATAAGGTAAATTACGCTTGACAAGCTTCATTAAGAAGAATGGATGGTTTTGACATTAAAATGGGCACTCTAGGTGTTTTCCTGGCCCCCACTCACTGCCGACTATGCTGCCCCATTGACTTGCATTGGGTTTCGTGTTTCGGTCGATCCCGACTTTACGTCATAATCGGCCGATTTCACTCGACCCGACTTTTGAGATAGTCGGGTTTTGCGAAACCCGGCTCGACTCTAAAAAGGTCAAGGTCGCTCAACTCTAGTCTCGAAAGCTTGCAATTTGTTACCATCTTTTCAGTTAGCCATTAAAAGGTATCAACCACTGAGGACTCTCAATTCTAAATATTTTTTCTATCTACTGGCTAACACGATACCAAAATATATATCTTTCCTGTATCATAAATAGGCTGTGATTCCTATCTAGCTATCCCTAGCTAACTACACAGTCGGTGACCGGTCACACTTCTCTGTTTACTCACAAGAATAGCTTTCTTGAAGTCACACAGTTCCAAAACAGGAATGCCTTAGGATCTGGATTCCCCACTCTCCATCACCGCGCTGCTTCTTCTCAAATGCCCGGAAACTCTCTCTCTGAGGTAACTGTCCTGTTTCCAGAATCTTCTTGTCTGTAACTCAAGGCTGACCTCCAGTGGCTGAACAAAATTACGGCAGCAACATTGTAATTATCCTGTCTATTACTCAAGGGTGAACTCTGGTGGCTGAACACAGTTACTGCATCAACACTGTTTATGATAGAAAAGCATCACCATATTACACTCCACCCCACTTTCAATTTGGCTTCTCACAACTCACACGCAACACATGCTCATCAGGATTATATCGTATCGGGGGAATTCCGGCCGTGCTCCTCTCTGATCTCCGTAAGCCAGTACCTGTCGGGTTCAAAAAAACATTTGTCGTATCTGGTGGAACAGTAACATCAGTGGGCATATCTGGAGTTTGCACTGTATGACTCTGCATTTCTGGGAGGTCACCATCACAGTCATTCCAACAGTAACACTTAACATTGCTCGGTTGCACAATCGTTGGATCGGATGACTCAGGGGAACAGACAGGTGTGTCGGATATACACCGCTTTAGCCAATTCCGATGCATTGTGCGACAAGGTCCGATACACCCCTCTGGGACCACCAGGGCTGGATTAAGGGTAGCCAGGGCCCCGGGCTGTTCAGACACTGTGGGCCCCCCCGGTCATGTGACAGGGGTCATGTGATGGGGTCATGTGACGGGGTCATGTTGTACCTGTACCAGATTATTCCAGAAAAATGGCCGGGCCCTACTCTACTGTAACCTATTAAATATTTGTTAAAATATGCAATACAATTTGGGTATATTTTGACCAATATCACAAACAAGGAACAAATACCACCGAACCATGACCAGACCACAAATTACAACCACAGTGATCGAATAATATCACATACAAGGAACACCGCACCATGTCAAGACCACATATTACTACCACTTGGTGAGCAAATAGCACATACAAGGGACAAATACCACAACACCATTTCCAGACCACACATTACCACCATATAGTGACTGAATACTACAATACTGATCAGTAATAAAAAAAAACAAAAACACAATAATATCACCATATCACCATAAGTGCCAGTATTCACAGGAGATCTGTACTTAGTATGCAGTGTCTGTGTAGAGGTAATACAGTGATCACTGGTGATATTATACACAGGAGCTCTGTATATAATGTATAGGTACAGTGATCACTGGTGACATTGTACACAGGACCTCTGTATATAGTATACAGTGTATAGTGTCAGTGTATAGGTAACACTGACTCACCAGGGACGTCTCTAGGTGAAGTCCTTCATCTTTCATCCAGCACAGACCGCCATCAATTCTTCCAGCCAGGACTCGTTTCTGCAGGAAATAACACAGTTATCTCGAGCTCCGCTTGCAGAACACATTACTTAATTTTTCACAACTTCTACATTACACCACATGAAGAAAAAAAGGCGACATAGTGTCACTCTACACAGTAACAGGACTGTTCCCCCATTTAAAACAGTATACTCAAAAAATAAAATAAATACATCACTGCAGTAATAATATCCCTTAATTAGCCCCTATGGTAATATTCCCCATCCTGGTCCCATGTATCTCATTCCTGGCTCCAGCCATATGTTCTCCCATCCTTCCCTCATGAGTATCCATTCTACCCCATATGATCTCCCCATCCTGCCCCATCTGTCTCCATTGTATCCATCCTGCCCCATGATCCAATCCTTCCCCATGTCTTTCATTCTGCCCCGTCTCTCCAATTATGCCCCGTATCTACATTCTGCCCATGCCTCCAGTCCTGCCCCCAGTGTGTCCAGCAATCTGCCCCAGTATGTCCACCATATTGCCCCAGTGTCCAGCAATCTGCCCGTGTGTCCAGCATTGCCCCCAGACAGTGTGTCCAGCAATCTGACCCAGTGTCTGACTCCAGCATATTGCCCCCAGTGTGTCCAGCAATCTGCCCCAGTGTGTCCGGCATTGCACCCAGACAGTGTGTCCAGCAACCATCTGCCCCAGTGTATCCTCCAGCATTGCCCCCAGTGTGTCCAGCAATCTGCCCCAGTGTCTCCAGCATTGCCTCAGTGTCTCCAGCATTGCCCCAGTGTGTCCAGCAATCATCTGCCCCAGTGTGTCCTCCAGCATTGCCCCCAGTGTGTCCATAGTATATACATCACATAGCACTCAGCCGTATTCTAGGCTAGTGTGAGCACCGACTAAGGGTATGTTTCCATGTTCAGTAAATGCTGTGGATTGGATGCTGCGTTGAGCCACAGCATCCAATCTGCAGCGTCCAGCATAGTGGAGGGGATTTCAAGAAATCCCATCTCCACTATGTGTGTACAGATGCCAACGGGTTCCCTGCGTATATGCACGTGCGGTGAGCCTTTATAGACATCAGTATGTCTATTTATCTTGTGGAGACGTCTCCGCAAGATAAATATCACAGTCTAATTTATAGGGTACAGTGATTCCACACGGTTCAGTGAACACATCTGGAATCACCGCGTGTACAAAAGCCGGCAGCGCGGACATGTGCTGTGTCCAAAGCGCTGCCTAAGGCCATGTGCACACGCTGCGGATTCCGTTGCAGAATTTTCCGTAGCGGATTTGATTAAATCCGCAGTGCAAAAAGTACTGCGGATTTATCGCGGTTTTTTGTGCGGTTTCCACAGCGGTTTTAGACACCTGCGGATTTTTAATATGGAGCAGGTGCCAAACCGCTGTGGATTCCGCCCAAATAATTGACATGCTGCGGAAAATAAACCGCAGCGTTTCCGCACGGTTTTTTCCACAGCATGTGCACAGCGGTTTTTGTTTTCTATAGGTTAACATTGTACTGTACACCGCATGGAAAACTGCTGCAGATCAACAGCGTCAAAACCGCTGCGGATCCGTAGCAAAAACCGCAACGTGTGCACATACCCAAATCCTGAACGTGGAAACATACCCTAAGAGCCTTTATTCCCCCTGCAATATACAGTGCGTGTGATATGTATGATAGATACATATACATAGTGTGTGGTGATGTGACATATCTCTGGAAGGTTAGCCTATTCTTCAGCTATAAAGCCTGATGCACAGTGTCCTACTGACCCCCTGCAGAGAAGGATGAGGCTGCTGTGTCCCATCTGCCCCCTGACAGGACACAGGAGCTCAATTCTGAAAGTTTTTCAGAGCAGTTTGGAGAGACACCTGTGGGAATCTTCAGAGAGAGCTGCTGTGTCCTGTGAGTGGCAGAGTGGGCTCAGCAGCCTTATGCTTCTCTGCAGGAGGTGGGGGAGGGGGTCACCAGCACAGACTGCGCTGTGCTCTTATCTTGATCTATAGACAGACAGGGGTCAGGACATAGTAATCCTCAGTGAGCGGCTGCTGTGCTGATAGTATGGACAGCGGCCAGCACACTGATGATGCGTCTGCTGCAGGGACTGGACTACTGCAGCCTGTCCTCACACCGTCCATACACCTCACCACTGTCACCAGCACAGGCTCACACACACACACACCGAGGGCTGCGCTGCTCACTGACTGACTGTGGAGACTGGGAGAGAATGCTGCACTGGGCCCGCGCTCAGCAGGGATTGGACGATGGAGTCCCGCCCTCCTGTGGCTCAGCACTGGCAGTGGCTGCTTCAGCACAGCCATCTGTCACAGTGACGCTCCTCCTCCTCCCTCCTCACATCGCTGCTGCATATGAAACTGATGGGGGAGCCCATGAGGGACGGGTAATAATGCCCTGATGGCGGCGGCTTGCGGGCAATCTGTGCGGTAGCCCAGGGCCCCCCCACACCACTGGGCCCTGGGCTACCGCCCAGATTGACCCTCTTATAATCCGCCCCTGGGGACCACCGTGTACACACTTCCCCCTGGGAACACCCTTTCCACTACTGTGTAAGGTGTATCCTCCCACCTGTCACTCAACTTCCCTTCTGGACGTTTAACCGGCACTAGCACCCTGTCACCCACCTGGAACTCATCCCCGTGCACTGGTTCTTGATCTCAGTGTGGATGATCCTGTACACGTTCTTTCACTATCTGATGGATCTCTCGCAGTTTTCGTCAGTGATCCTGGACCCACTCACTGGCTGTACGATACTGCGGCTCATCCGGTACTGTCAGACTCAGCTCCCCGATTTCTCGTCCAGGCCGGCCGAACATCATCGCATAAGGCATGAACCCTGTAGTATTATGGACTCTGTTGTTATAAACCCACATAAGTTCAGGGAGAAACTCAGGCCATCGCCCTTTTTCCCTTTGTTCCAGCGTTCTCAGCATCTGGAGCAGCGTTCGGTTGAATCACTCACAAGCTCCATTTCCCTGGGGGTGATAGGGCGTCGTCCGTAATTGCTGAATCCAATAAACCTGCAGCGACTCAGTCATGAGCTGACCCTGAAAACAGGTACTTTGGTCTGAATGCACTCTTTGGGGGCACCCATACACCAGAATGAAATGTTTACAGCTCGCCTCTGATGTGGACTTAGAAGTCTGATCTTTAGAGGGAACGGCCACAGCAAATTTTGTGAAATGATCGGTCATGACCAGGCATGAATGATGACCGCTGCTGGAGTACCCAATGGACAGATAATCCACCATTAACACTTCCAGTGGGGCAGACGTCACGATTGTCTGAACAGGAGCTGTCTGTTCTGGGGACTTATTCAATTCACAGGGCCGGCACTTGGCACACACCTCTCTCATGACTTCTTCCAAGCCAAGTGTGTACACAAATCGTGCAACCATTTATAAGTCTTTTCAGGTCCAAAATGTGCACCCTGCATATGAGCCTCTTGGGCAATTTCTGGAGCCATTGAGACTGGGATCACCACCTGACAACGGTACCCCAGCTCTGCCACTATGTAGATCCAGCGATACAGTACCCCTTCTGTTATGGCCAATCGCTCCCACTGCCATAGCAGTTTCTGCCCCTCTGCACCCAGCCGAGCTCTCGCCTTTCCATCAGGCTAGGACTTTTGACTCAGCCACTTCTTTACTTGTGACAGCTTGGAGTCTGCATCCTGTAAATCGGCCCACTCCTGACGAGTCTTTCCCAGCAACATGGCGACCTGTGTCGCCACCCCAGTTAACCGTGCCACATCCACGAACACAGGTAATCGTCTCAGGTCAGGAATCTCAGTATCATCCACAATATGCCTGGGATTACCACAAGTCACTCGTGACAGTGCATCGGCATTGGATTTCTCTTTACCAGAACGGAACCGAATCCGGTAATTAAACTTGGACTACCGCGCTACCCACCTCTGCTCTAGGGTTCCCAGCCTGGCATTCTCCAGGTGTGCCAGTGAGTTATTGTCAGTCATCACAAAAATATCTGAGCCAGCAAGGTACTCTGCAAATTTCTCAGTCATAGCCCACACCAAGGCCAACATCTCCAACTTAAATGAGCTATAATTATCTGGGTTTCATTCGGTGTCTCATAGAGACCAACTGGCATATGCAATAACCCTTTCACGCCCCTCTTGCTCTTGGGCTAACACAGCTCCCAGGCCATGGAGGCTCCCGTCAGTGTACAGAATGAAAGGTTGGTCAAAACGTGAATATGCCAACAAAGGTGCCTGCACAAGGGCATCCCAGATCCGATCAAAGGCCTGTTGTTGTCGATCTGTCCATTGGATGGGTTGGTTCTTGGGCCCTCGCGCCGTCCCTCTCCACAGCTCGTACAGTGGCTCAGCCACTTTAGCAAAGTCTTTTACAAATCGGCGATAGTACCCGGCTAGACCGAGAAATGCCTGTACTTCTCTCCGGGTCTTGGGTCTGGGCCACCCTTGAATGGCCTCAATTTTGCTCGGTGCCGGACACATACCCTCAGCCGACACTACATGCCCCAGATGCTCAATCTGCATTTGGAACAGTTGACTTTTTTTGGCTTGGTCTTAAGTCTATTGTCTCTCAGTCTCAATCGGTGCAACACTTGCCAGAGCTTTTTCAGGTGATCATCGAATGAATTTCCGAATATGATTACATCATCCAGATAGATCAACACAGATTCAAAATTGTAATCACCCAAGCAATACTCCATCAATCGTTGAAACGCTCCTGGGGCATTGCTCAGTCCAAAGGGCATTCGGTTAAACTCGAACAGAACCATTGGCAAGATGAATGCTGTCTTCTGCCGATCTTGAGCCGCCCAGGCACCTGTCAGTAGCCACTATATCAATTTGGCGGTACCTACAACGAATCCCATACATTTAAAAAGTAAGTGACTCTGTCTAACGTCCATTGGTAGCACTTTATTGTTTGCACATTTTTTGCACTATATGCACTTTTTAGTGTTTCCCTTACACTTGATTCAGCAACATCTTATGCACATTGTATGCACCTTATATATAAAAAACGGCTTTTAGTCAGCAGTTTGTTGCATTTCTTATTTGTATCTTATATAATATAGGATTTTTTCTATATATATATATAGATAGATATATATACAGTGGGGCAAAAAAGTATTTAGTCAGTCATCAATAGTGCAAGTTCCACCACTTAAAAAGATGAGAGGCGTCTCTAATTTACATCATAGGTAGACCTCAACTATGGGAGACAAACTGAGAAAAAAAAATCCAGAAAATCACATTGTCTGTTTTTTTAACATTTTATTTGCATATTATGGTGGAAAATAAGTATTTGGTCAGAAACAAAATTTCATCTCAATACTTTGTAATATATCCTTTGTTGGCAATGACAGAGGTCAAACGTTTTCTGTAAGTCTTCACAAGGTTGCCACACACTGTTGTTGGTATGTTGGCCCATTCCTCCATGCAGATCTCCTCTAGAGCAGTGATGTTTTTGGCTTTTCGCTTGGCAACACGGACTTTCAACTCCCTCCAAAGGTTTTCTATAGGGTTGAGATCTGGAAACTGGCTAGGCCACTCCAGGACCTTGAAATGCTTCTTACGAAGCCACTCCTTCGTTGCCCTGGCGGTGTGCTTTGGATCATTGTCATGTTGAAAGACCCAGCCATGTTTCATCTTCAATGCCCTTGCTGATGGAAGGAGGTTTGCACTCAAAATCTCACGATACATGGCCCCATTCATTCTTTCATGTACCCGGATCAGTCGTCCTGGCCCCTTTGCAGAGAAACAGCCCCAAAGCATGATGTTTCCACCACCATGCTTTACAGTAGGTATGGTGTTTAATGGATGCAACTCAGTATTCTTTTTCCTCCAAACCCGACAAGTTGTGTTTCTACCAAACAGTTCCAGTTTGGTTTCATCAGACCATAGGACATTCTCCCAAAACTCCTCTGGATCATCCAAATGCTCTCTAGCAAACTTCAGACGGGCCCGGACATGTACTGGCTTAAGCAGTGGGACACGTCTGGCACTGCAGGATCTGAGTCCATGGTGGCGTAGTGTGTTACTTATGGTAGGCCTTGTTACGGTGGTCCCAGCTCTCTGCAGTTCATTCACTAGGTCCCCCCGCGTGGTTCTGGGATTTTTGCTCACCGTTCTTGTGATCATTCTGACCCCACGGGGTGGGATTTTGCGTGGAGCCCCAGATCGAGGGAGATTATCAGTGGTCTTGTATGTCTTCCATTTTCTAATTATTGCTCCCACTGTTGATTTCTTCACTCCAAGCTGGTTGGCTATTGCAGATTCAGTCTTCCCAGCCTGGTGCAGGGCTACAATTTTGTTTCTGGTGTCCTTTGACAGCTCTTTGGTCTTCACCATAGTGGAGTTTGGAGTCAGACTGTTTGAGGGTGTGCACAGGTGTCTTTTTATACTGATAACAAGTTTAAACAGGTGCCATTACTACAGGTAATGAGTGGAGGAAAGAGGAGACTCTTAAAGAAGAAGTTACAGGTCTGTGAGCGCCAGAAATCTTGATTGTTTGTTTCTGACCAAATACTTATTTTCCACCATAATATGCAAATAAAATGTTAAAAAAACAGACAATGTGATTTTCTGGATTTTTTTTTCTCAGTTTGTCTCCCATAGTTGAGGTCTACCTATGATGTAAATTACAGACGCCTCTCATCTTTTTAAGTGGTGGAACTTGCACTATTGATGACGACTAAATACTTTTTTGCCCCACTGTAGATATATATATATATATATCTATCTATCTATATATATATATATATATAAATATATATATATATTTTTTTTTTACTTTTTTATTTTTTCTTTGGACATGTAGTCCTTACGGGCATATAACATATAATATTGGTGGCCTGCCATATAACATAAATTGATATGTGCACGAAATAATTATAAGTACATAGTAAAGGTACTCTGTTTTTAATTATTTGTAATATTATAGGTTGAAATTGCCAAAATAAATAAATAAATATATTTACGGATAATCTCTGTTGTGATATTTCTGGTCTGAACCATGGCGTGAGCATGATCTTTTTTTATTGACAGGGTCCAGGCAGTCCTGCGGTCTGCTCTCAGTGTAAACTGACTTTTGGGAATGACTCTCTTGCCACACACAAATACATCAGCCAGCTTGGTGAATGCCGCCAGAGTCATCTCATGATCTTGCAGATTCAAGCACCTTATTAGTACCCTTCTATCTCGTACAACGGCCACCGTTCGGGCTACCATTAGACTATCTGTGTCTTCTGACCGACTGGTCGGTTCCAGAATCACCTCCACACCATTCAGTTTTCTGTGTGTCCCTACCGGCATCAATACAAGCTTCTCTTGACCCGGACCGATCACAACAGCAGACCCACGTGGGACATGCACTGCTCCCACTGCTCTTCCTTCTGCCGAACTCATCTGAATGCTGCTTGAACGGACCACCTGCTGCAGGACTCTCTGAGGTGACTTTATGGGGCGTCGCCCGCTTCCAATAATGTGGACCATCACATTCAAACAGAAGGGAATCCAGCTATCTCAGGATGTTCATTCCCAGAACCACCAGAAGGCTTGGTCTCGCCTGCATCTTCACAAGCACCACTCCCTTGTCATCGAAGGTCCTTAACGCGCTTATTCTTAGAAAGGGAAGCATGGCGGTTGCAGCGGTGACAACCAGGGCGCGTCCGAGGGTAAGTATATCAATATTTTTTATTTTTATTCTTTATTTTACACATGAATCTTAATCCCGATACCGATTCCCGATATCACAAAAATATCGGAACTCGGTATCGGAATTCCGATACCGCAAATATCGGCCGATACCTGATACTTGCGGTATCGGAATGCTCAACACTACTCCTTAGTGTCTCATTTTGGATCCCCTTAATGAACTGATCCCGAAGAATGCTGGCAACCTCGGCCTCAGTACCCACAGTCACAGGTGACTTCCTTTTAACCTCCTGATGCAGCTCCTCCAACACTGTAGCATACTGAATCAGACTCTCTCCGTCTCTCTGGGTTCGAGCGAAAATCTGTACTCGCAGTTGCCCTGCCACCGCCACGTGATCAAATGCTTTTTTTCAATATCCGAATGATGTCATCAACTGTTCTTCGCTTTTCTTCAGATTTCAACAAGAAAACTTTGCGGGCATCCCCCTCCAAAGCATTCAGCGCGTCTTCTGGCTACAGTCGGGGGCTAACACCGAGCAAGGCAAGGGCATTCTTTAACCTGCCTACCCAATCACTGAGCAGCAGATTGTATCCATCAAACTTTGCCAGGTGATTAAGCAGCGCTCCCGTGGCAGAGCAACCCACTAATCGATCTCTACCAGAAACAATGGAGGAAGGGGGGTGAATAACTATAGCAGGCATGACAGTTCCATCAGTAACATCCATAGTGAGCACCGTATCCTGCCAACTATGAAAAAAAGGTAACGACCAGTATGCCGTTCGCTGCTCGAGAACGGAATACGGCACTGCTATGAATGACTCAGAGCACAATATGATATTAAACCAACTTTTCTTCATAACTTGTGCAATGAATAACAGAAGTTTCTCTCCCTGCACAATATGGGCCACAACAGCCACAACTCACAGATTACAAGTTATGCAGACTGAGAGACCCCAAGTGCCAGCTTCACAGACAGGAATCAGACTACCCCAAGACTATACCACTCTCTCCCTTAACTGTAATGGGCCTACATGGGGTTATACTGTGCCTGTGACATGTTGTCTCTCAGGAATACAATCTTACACCCGCCTCCCGCCTAATTTACAATAAATCACGGGTACCCGGTTTTTCCCAACATATATATATAAATATATACAGTGGGGCAAAAAAGTATTTAGTCAGTCAGCAATAGTGCAAGTTCCACCACTTAAAAAGATGAGAGGCGTCTGTAATTTACATCATAGGTAGACCTCAACTATGGGAGACAAACTGAGAAAAAAAAATCCAGAAAATCACATTGTCTGTTTTTTTAACATTTTATTTGCATATTATGGTGGAAAATAAGTATTTGGTCAGAAACAAAATTTCATCTCAATACTTTGTAATATATCCTTTGTTGGCAATGACAAAGTTCAAACGTTTTCTGTAAGTCTTCACAAGGTTGCCACACACTGTTGTTGGTATGTTGGCCCATTCCTCCATGCAGATCTCCTCTAGAGCAGTGATGTTTTTGGCTTTTCGCTTGGCAACACGGACTTTCAACTTCCTCCAAAGGTTTTCTATAGGGTTGAGATCTGGAGACTGGCTAGGCCACTCCAGGACCTTTAAATGCTTCTTACGAAGCCACTCCTTCGTTGCCCTGGCGGTGTGCTTTGGATCATTGTCATGTTGAAAGACCCAGCCACGTTTCATCTTCAAAGCCCTTGCTGATGGAAGGAGGTTTGCACTCAAAATCTCACGATACATGGCCCCATTCATTCTTTCATGTACCCGGATCAGTCATCCTGGCCCCTTTGCAGAGAAACAGCCCCAAAGCATGATGTTTCCACCACCATGCTTTACAGTAGGTATGGTGTTTGATGGATGCAACTCAGTATTCTTTTTCCTCCAAACACGACAAGTTGTGTTTCTACCAAACAGTTCCAGTTTGGTTTCATCAGACCATAGGACATTCTCCCAAAACTCCTCTGGATCATCCAAATGCTCTCTAGCAAACTTCAGACGGGCCCGGACATGTACTGGCTTAAGCAGTGGGACACGTCTGGCACTGCAGGATCTGAGTCCATGGTGGCGTAGTGTGTTACTTATGGTAGACCTTGTTACATTGGTCCCAGCTCTCTGCAGTTCATTCACTAGGTCCCCCCGCGTGGTTCTGGGATTTTTGCTCACCGTTCTTGTGATCATTCTGACCCCACGGGGTGGGATTTTGCGTGGAGCCCCAGATCGAGGGAGATTATCAGTGGTCTTGTATGTCTTCCATTTTCTAATTATTGCTCCCACTGTTGATTTCTTCACTCCAAGCTGGTTGGCTATTGCAGATTCAGTCTTTCCAGCCTGGTGCAGGGCTACAATTTTGTTTCTGGTGTCCTTTGACAGCTCTTTGGTCTTCACCATAGTGGAGTTTGGAGTCAGACTGTTTGAGGGTGTGCACAGGTGTCTTTTTATACTGATAACAAGTTTAAACAGGCGCCATTACTACAGGTAATGAGTGGAGGAAAGAGGAGACTCTTAAAGAAGAAGTTACAGGTCTGTGAGAGCCAGAAGTCTTGATTGTTTGTTTCTGACCAAATACTTATTTTCCACCATAATATGCAAATAAAATGTTAAAAAAACAGACAATGTGATTTTCTGGATTTTTTTTTCTCAGTTTGTCTCCCATAGTTGAGGTCTACCTATGATGTAAATTACAGACGCCTCTCATCTTTTTAAGTGGTGGAACTTGCACTATTGCTGACTGACTAAATACTTTTTTGCCCCACTGTATATATATCACAGTATGTACTCAATGTATACGCAGTGCACTGTCTTATTGTCTCAGAGTGTACTATTTCACAAAATATGCTTCAACGGTAAATAACTGAATTTGTTATACAGACGTCCAGCAGCGGATTAAATAGGTATTTGAGCCACCAAATCTTCTGATGCAGATCCAGATAAAGTTCACAAATAATTCCATGAATATCCCACAGCCATAATCTTAAAGCACAGTAATCCACACAGTCTCTATTAGTTTGCATGCAATTCTTAATACAAGAGTGTCCTTAAATAGGCTGTGATTCCTATCTAGCTATCCCTAGCTAACTACACAGTCGGTGACCGGTCACACTTCTCTGTTTACTCACAAGAATAGCTTTCTTGAAATCACAAAGTTCCAAAACAGGAATGCCTCAGAATCTGGATTCTCCACTCTCCATCACCGTGCTGCTTCTTCTCAAACGCCCGGAAACTCTCTCTCTGAGGTAACTGTCCTGTTTCCAGAATCTTCTTGTCTGTAACTCAAGGCTGACCTCCAGTGGCTGAACAAAATTACGGCAACAACATTGTAATTATCCTGTCTATTACTCAAGGGTGACCTCCGGTGGCTGAACACAGTTACTGCATCAACACTGTTGATAGAAAAGCATCACTATATTACAATGACATAGAAAGTTATGGAACATCTGGGCAAGGAGAGAGTCCACCTCAGAGAGACTGAGCGATGCACTGGAGATACCTGATGGAAGTACCAGCAATGCCAGTGCTGAGGAGCCTATGGACTTCACTTCACAAATGGCCTTACAAGAGCTGGGAACAAGTGATCCCAATCTGAACCTGCAGCTTATTCTACAGTACCGAGAGGCTGCTGCTGCAGAATGCCAGGAGGAAAGAGCTTTCAAGCTTTAAATGGCTCAAATAGAGAGGAGTATCAGTCTTCAGCTAACTCCCTCCCAGGACATAAATCCAAGGAGACCACGCCTGGAAAACTTCCCTGTGATGGAGAAGGATACGGACTTGGACACTTTACTTCGGGGGTTTGAAAAAACTTGCAGGCAATATCATCTACCCCGTGAGCAGTGGGCATAGCATTTAACCCCAGGGTTGAGAGGCAAAACCCTGGAAGTTTTTGCTGGCCTCCCATCAGAGCTAGATGGAAACTGTGAGGCCATAAAAGAGGCCCTGATCAGGAAATACAACCTAACCCCAGAAGTGTATTTGAGAAAGTTCCCAGAACCTACAACGTGGATCAACTGATAGCTATGCGGATGTTGTGAGCACCTTGAGGACTACGTTCCACCAATGGATCAGGGGACTTTCTGTTAACAGTTTTGAGGACTTAACAGATCTTATGGTCAAGGATCAATTTCTTCACATGTTCCCCACGGATGTACGACAATTTGTGTGTGATTGGGAGACACAAACTGCTGATCAGGCTGCAAAGACTGCAGACTGCTATGTGGCTAACAGGATGCCTGAGGTGCAGAAGCTATTGGGATTCGGCTGGAAGGGAGGTAAGCCAAACGGGGACCCTTCTCCCTCTGCTGGCTGATCACCAGTGCTGTCCAAGCCCACCTCCTGTGAGATCCCAGGGACTAGACATTCTTTAGGTAATGCACGCCGGGACTTCTCCTGCAACAAAGTGGGAAATGTTAGCGCTGTCTGACATGATAGGGAGAAACGCACAACCACAAAGCCGACTGTGTCCCCACCGTATGTCTTCTTTGTGGCCGGCTCTCATGTGAGGGCTAATGAGAACTGTCAATCTGTCACTGTTGGCAATAAAGTCACAATTGGTCTCAGAGACACTGTGACTCTGGTGCATCCAGCAATGGTAACCCCTGCCGACATCATACCAGGAAAGACAAAGTCTATAAGCGTGATTGGAGGGGTCAGCTCTGCCGTGCCCATGGCCCGTGTGTACCTGGACTGGGGAGCAGGGAAAGGACTGAGAGAAGTGGGAGTATCAGAGGCTATTCCCACCAATGTGTTGCTAGGCACAGACCTGGGGAGGATGGTGTCCCACTATATTTCTCTCTTGGAGGTAAATGCTACAGAGAAGGTGGAAGCAAGTGACCCACCTGAGATCCCTTGCAAGGAGGGAAAATGTACCAATGCACAGGACTGTATGTATGTGGCCACTGTGACCTGGAGTCAGGCTGCAGCTCAGACTCAACCCCAGAGATTAGAGGATGAGTCTCAGACAGAACTTCCAGAAGATGAGGCCCATACTGTGGCCCCGGAGCCTCCTCACATGGCAGACCCACCAATGTCCCTGATATCCGACACTGAAAACTCAGCTTCAGACCAGGACATGGCAGTCACACTAGGCCAGGACGCCCTGTGACAGAAGTCAGTCTGGAGAATCTCAGATGTCTTGCAGACCGACCCCCTGCTGCTTCTGACAAATAGAGAATATACTGGGACCAGGGCAGACTGTATAAGGAGACACTCCCCACGGATACTACAGAACCTTGGGATTGTTAAAAGCAGCTGGTTGTTCCTTATCTATTTAGGGAACAATTATTGAGAATTGCTCATGAAATTCCTCTGGCTGTACACCTTGGAATACAAAAGACAAAAGCTCGCTTGACACATAATTTCTATTGGCCCAAGATGGGGACAGATATTGCCAATTACTGTCGATCATGTGTAGTTTGTCAGAGAGTTGGAAAGTCCAGGAAAATACAGAAAGCTCCATTGATACCACTGCCTGTGATCGATGAGCCTTTCCAGCGAGTGGCTGTGGATATCATAGGGCAACTTGCAATCCCTAGCAGCAAAAAGTACATCCTCACAGTGGTGGACTATGCTACACGATACCCAGAAGCAGGGGCACTGTCCTCCATCCGACCAGAGAAAGTGACGGATGTTTTACTGACTGTTTTCTCTCATGTGGGGTTCCCCAGGGAACTGTTAACTGATCAGGGAGCCCAATTCATGTCCGATCTGATGGAAAGCCTCTGCGAGAAAATACAAGTGCAGCATGTTGTGGCCAGCGCCTATCATCCCCAAACCAATGGACTCTGCGAGCATTTTAACGGAACATTTAGGCTATGTTCACACGTTCCTGATTTCCCTCCTTTTTTTTCAGGACTAAAAACCGCAGCTCTTGGCAGAAAACGCAGGTCCGTTTTTTGGTGCTTTTTTGGTGTGTTTTTTGGTGCGTTTTTTGATGCGTTTTTTGATGCGTTTTTTGATGCAGTTTTCTATGCAGAGTCTGTGTGTTTTCTAGGAAGTTTTTTAGGGTTAAAATGGCTGAAAATACCCTAACCCTACCCCTAACCCTAACCCTAACCCTAACCCTACCCCTAACCCTACCCCTAACCCTACCCCTATTCTAACCTTAGTGGAAAAAAAAAATTCTTAATTTTTTTATTGTCCCTACCTATGGGGGTGACAAAGGGGGGGGGTCATTTACTATTTTTTTTATTTTGATCACTGAGATAGGTTATATCTCAGTGATCAAAATGCACTTTGGAACGAATCTGCCGGCAAGATGGCGGTGCCCAGGGAGAAGACGGCCGGACGGACACCGGGAGGCCGGGTAAGTATAAGGGGGGGAGATGAGGGCCGGGGGGGGCGTCGGAGCACGGGGGGTGGCATCAGAGCATGGGGGGGTGGGACTGGGGCACGGGGAAGCAGCCACACTGCAGCGGTTCTGCACCACAAACCGCAGAAAACCCGCAGATATTTTTTTCATCTGCGGGTTTTACTGCGGGTTTGACCTCACAATGGAGGTCTATGGGTGCAGAACCGCTGCATTTCCGCAAAAAGAAGTGACATGGTACTTCTTTTTTACCGCGGCTATTCAGCGCCGCTTTTTTCGCGATTTTCCGCAATGTGGGCACAGCAGTTCCTGTTTTCCATAGGGTACATTGTAATGTACCCTGCATGGAAAACAGCTGCGGACCCGCAGCGGGAAAATCGCGGCGATTCCGCATTAAAAAAAGGATGGTGTGAACATGGCCTAAAACAAGTGCTAAAAATGCTGTTGGAGACTGAAGGGAGAGGCTGGAAGCAGTACCTCCCCCATCTGTTGTTTGCATACAGAGAGGTACCCCAGGCATCTACAGGATTCTCCCCCTTTGAACTGGTTTATGGGAGGAGAGTCAGGGGGCCACTTGATTTGATTAAGGACTGTTGGGAGGACAAACCCAAAACTACGGGAGTCTCAGTGGTTGAATATGTAGTGCGGCTCAGAGAAAGAATGCAAAAACTGAGCAACCTGGCCCATGAAAACTTGACCCAGGCCCAAATCAACCAGAAGGTCTTGTACAACCGTAATGCCAGAAAGAGGGACATGTAGACACTGGTACTAATCCCCCAGTAGGGCAGTCTGCACAGCGGGTGTCAACAGAGGTGAAGGCACACATGAGGGAACAGGTAGATGAGATGCTGAACCTCAAGGTAATACAAAAATCCCAGAGTGCCTGGGCCTCGCCTGTGGTTCTTGTCCCAAAAAAGGACCATACTACCCGGTTTTATATAGACTACAGGAAATTAAATGTACTGACTACTTGTGAGGTCTACTCCATGCCGAGGATAGACGAGCTGTTAGAGCAGCTAGCTAAAGCATCGTACCTCATCATCATGGACCTAAGTTGGAGATATTAGCAGAAACTTCTACCCAGCAAAGTGGCTTATGCCACCATTGAGAAGGAATGTTTGGCAATTGTGTGGGCTCTGCAGAAGCTGCAACCATACCTCTATGGGTGCAACTTCACCGTGATAACAAATCATAACCCACTGAGTTGGCTCAACAGAGTAGTTGGGGACAACGGGAAATTGCTCAGATGGAGTTTGATATTACAGCAATATGATTTCACAATTCAGCATAAGAAGGGAGTCGATCATGGCAATGCCAATGGCCTATCTCGCCAAGGTGGGGCGGAACCAGATACATGCTCGGGAATTGACCTGTAAGTCAACCCCCATGCACGTTCATAAGGAGGGAGGTTTAGTGAAATATGTATAGGTATATATGTGTAACCAGCAGTAATTTCACATCTGTCCTGAGACTGCAGGTCTCACAGGGTCACAGCATACCCCGGAGAGGGTAGTCTGCTGTCTCCAATCTCCCCAGGGAGTCTTGCTAAGAACCAGGAAGGGGAAATGTTTCACACCTTCGCCTCTTTTGAAGGGAAATGTCAATTACAGCCTGACACTATCTGTGAGAAACTTACACAGAGAAGTTCAGAGGAAATAAGATATTCATTGGTGGAGTGGCCATGGTCCAATCAGAGACAAGCAATTACAATATCAACCTGAGAGGCTGGTCTAGAAATTGACCTTCAGTGTAACTCTATAAATTAGGCTTATACGCATACAAAGTTGTTCACAGATTGAGGGGCAGCAAAGCTGATGTGTCCCAGTCCATATTCTTCCCCCCTCAGGGAGGAGAAAGCAGACTATAAGTTAGATATTTCTGTAAGTTTCCTCCCGTTTATTTTTGTAACTGTTTTGCATATTTGTATGTATTTTTAATACCATATTTTTATACCCTTTTTATTGTAAGCACTGTAACTTTTTGTATTATAGCATAAAACTTTAACAAATTTAACCTTGCATGTTCTAAAGAATCCATAGCCTTAAACTGTGTGAGCCTTATGATTGGCTGACAGTAGTAGAAAATTTCTGGGACTCATCGCCGGTGTATTCGGTGAGTGGTGGCAGCGTGTATGAGCAGGTGTGTGGCCTGGGTCGGTGTGTGATTTATGCTCCCTTTACAGCATAGGACAGAGGTTGAATGTTGGAGTGAGGGAGGGGAGATAGATTTACCCTTGCAGGCGCAATTCTAAGGCGCTTGCTGAGAAGTGGATACAAGACACTGACACTGGTCAGAATTGTAAAATCTGGCCTTGTCATAAAGGTGAAAACGGACTTGGTGGGTGAATGGGTTAACGTAGATGCTACATGAAGATCATGAGTCTGAGTTTATTCAATTTTGTAATGTATAGGGAATGCCAGACTGGTAGCAGAAAGAAAGCTTTCTGCAGGCTTAGATCTTTTTATTCCCTAAAGTCTAGGTCCCTATTAAAATGTCAAGCTCTTGGACAACTTAGATATAAAGCTGAAGATCAAATCATTTTTGGCCAACATCTATGATATGTCTGTGGCATCCTTAACCCCTTTACCCTAAGGATGGTTTGCACGTTAATGACCAGGCCATTTTTTACAATTCTGACCACTGTCCCTTTTATGAGGTTATAACTCTGGAACACTTCAACGGATGTTGGCGATTCTGACATTATTTTCTCGGGACATATTGTACTTCATGATAGTGGTAACATTTATTTGATATTACCTGCGTTTATTTGTGAAAAAAAATGGAAATTTGGCAAAAATTTTGAAAATTTTGCAATTTTCTAACTTTGAATTTTTATGCAATTAAATCACAGAGATATGTCACACAAAATACTTAATAAGTAACATTTCCCACATGTCTACTTTTCATCAGCACAATTTTTGAACCAAATTCTTTTTTTGTTAGGGAGTTATAAGGGTTAAAAGTTGACCAGCCATTTCTAATTTTTACAACACCAATATTTTTTAGGGACCACATCACAATTGAAGTCATTTTGAGGGGTCTATATGATAGAAAATAACCAAGTGTGACACCATTCTAAAAACTGCACCCCTCAAGGTGCTCAAAACCACATTCAAGAAGTTTATTAACCCTTCAGGTATTTTACAGGAATTTTTGGAATGTTTAAATAAAAATGAACATTTAACTTTTTTTCACAAAAAATTTACTTCAGCTCCAATTTGTTTTATTTTACCAAGGGTAACAGGATAAAATTGACCACAAAAGTTGTTGTACAATTTGTCCTGAGTACGCTGATGCCACATAAGTGGGGGTAAACCATTGTTTGGGCGCATGGCAGAGCTCGGAAGGGAAGGAGCGCCATTTGACTTTTCAATGCAAAATTGACTGGAATTGAGATGGGACGCCATGTTGCGTTTGGAGAGCCCCTGATGTGCCTAAACATTGAAACCCCCAACAACTGACACCATTTTGGAAAGTTGACCCTTTAAGGAACTTATCTAGATGTGTGGTGAGCACTTTGACCCAACAAGTGCTTCACAGAAGTTTATAATGCAGAGCCGTAAAAATAAAAAATCATATTTTTTCACAAAAATGATCTTTCGCCCCCAATTTTTTATTTTCCAAAGGGTAAGAGAAGAAATTAGACCACAAAAGTTGTTGTGCAATTTGTCCTGAGTACGCCAATACCCCATATGTGGGGGTAAACCACTGTTTGGGCGCATAGCAGAGCTCGGAAGGGAAGGAGCGCCATTTGACTTTTCAATGCAAAATTTACTGGAATTAAGATGGGACGCCATGTTGCGTTTGGAGAGCCCCTGATCTGCCTAAACATTGAAACCCCCCACAAGTGACACCATTTTGGAAAGTAGACCCCTTAAGGAATGTATCTAGATGTGTGGTGAGCACTTTGACCCAACAAGTGCTTCACAGAAGTTTATAATGCAGAGCCGTAAAAATAAAAAATCATATTTTTCGCCCCCAATTTTTTATTTTCCCAAGGGTAAGAGAAGAAATTGGACCCCAAAAGTTGTTGTCCAATTTATCCTGAGTATGCTGATACCTGATATGTGGGGGTAAACGACTGTTTGGGCGCATGGCAGAGCTTGGAAGGGAAGGAGTGCCATTTGACTTTTCAATGCAAAATTGACTGGAATTGAGATGGGACACCATGTCGTGTTTGGAGAGCCTCTGATGTGCCTAAACATTAAAAAACCCCACACGTGACACCATTTTGGAAAGTAGACCCCCTAAGGAACTTATCTAGATAGCTTTGAGAGCATTGAACCCCCGAGTGTTTCACTACAGTTAATAACGCAGAGCCGTTATTTTTTCACAAAAATGATTTTTTAACCCCCCTGTTTTGTATTTTCACAAGGGTAACAGGATAAATTGGACCCCAAAAGTTGTTGTGAAATTTGCCTGAGTATGCTGCTACCCCATATGTGGGGGGAAACCACTGTTTGGGTGCATGGCAGAGCTCGGAAGGGAAGGAGCGCCATTTGGAATGCAGTCTTAAATGGATTGGTCTGCAGGCATCACGTTGCATTTGCAGAGCCCGTCATGTACCCAAACAGTAGAAACACCCCACAAGTGACCCAATATTGGAAACTAGACCTCCTAAGGAACTTATATAGATGTTTTTTGAGAACTTTGAACCCCCAAGTGTTTCACTACAGTTTATAACGCAAAGCCGTGAAAATAAAAATTATTTTTTTTTTTCACAAAAGTTGTTGTCCAATTTGTCCTGAGTATGCTGATACCCCATATGTGGGGGGGGAACCACTGTTTGGGCGCATGGCAGAGCTCGGAAGGGAAGGAGCGCCATTTGGAATGCAGACTTAGATGGATTGGTCTGCAGGCGTCACGTTGCATTTGCAGAGCCCCTGATGTACCCAAACAGTAGAAACACCCTACAAGTGACCCCATATTGGAAACTAGACCTCCTAAGGAACTTATATAGATGTTTTTTGAGAACTTTGAACCCCCAAGTGTTTCACTACAGTTTACAACGCAGAGCCGCCGTAAAATGATTTTAGCCCCTCAAATTTTTAATTTCCCAAGGGTAACAAGAGAATTTGGACCCCAAAAGTTGTTGTCCAATTTGTCCTGAGTATGCTGATACCCCATATGTTGGGGTAAACCCCTGTTTGGGCACACAGGAGAGCTCGGAAGGGAAGGAGCACAGTTTTACTTTTTCAACGCAGAATTGGCTGGAATTGAGATCGGACGCCATGTCGCGTTTGGAGAGCCCCTGATGTGCCTAAACAGTGGAAACCCCCAATTCTAACTGAAACCCTAATCCAAACATACCCCTAACCCTAATCCCAACAGTAACCCTAACCACACCCCCTAACCCTGACACACCTCTAACTCTAATCCAAACCCTAATCCCAACCGTAAATGCAATCCAAACCCTAACTTTAGCCCCAACCCTAACCCTAACTTTAGCCCCAACCTTAACCCTAACTTTAGCCCCAACCCTAACCCTAACTTTTGCTCCAACCCTAACCCTAACTTTAGCTCCAACCCTAACCCTAACTTTAGCCCCAACCCTAACCCTAACTTTAGCCCAACCCTAACCCTGACTTAGCTCCAACCCTAACCCTAGCCCTAACCCTAGCCCTAGCCCAAGCCCTAACCCTATCCCTAACCCTAGCCCTAACCCTAGCCCTAACGGGAAAATGGAAATACATCCTTTTTTTTTATTTTATTATTTTTCCCTAACTAAGGGGGTGATGAAGGGGGGTTTGATTTACTTTTTTAGCGTTTTTTATAGCGGATTTTTATGATTGGCAGCTGTCACCCACTAAAAGATGCTTTTTATAGCAAAAAAGTTTTTGCGTCTCCACATTTTGAGACCTATAATTTTTCCATATTTTGGTCCACAGAGTCATGTGAGGTCTTGTTTTTTGTGGGACGAGTTGATGTTTTTATTGGTAACATTTTCTGACACGTGACAGTTTTTGATCGCTTTTTATTCTGATTTTTGTGAGGCAGAATGACCAAAAACCAGCCATTCATGAATTTCTTTTGAGGGAGGCGTTTATACCGTTCCGCATTTCGTAAAATGGATAAAGCAGTTTTATTTTTCGGGTCAGTACGATTACAGCGATATCTCATTTATATCATTTTTTTATGTTTTGGCGCTTTTATACGATAAAAATTATTTTATAGAAAAAATAATTATTTTGGCATCGCTTTATTCTGAGGACTATAACTTTTTTATTTTTTCGCTGATGATGCTGTATTGTGGCTTGTTTTTTGCGGGACAAGATGACGTTTTCAGCGGTATCATGGTTATTTATATCTGTCTTTTTGATCGCGTGTTATTCCACTTTTTGTTTGGCGGTATGATAATAAAGCGTTGTTTTTTGCCTCATTTTTTTTCTTATGGTGTTTACTGAAAGGGTTAACTAGTGGGAAAGTTTTATAGGTTTGGTCGTTATGGACGCGGCGATACTAAATATGTGTACTTTTATTGTTTTGTTTTTTTTTTATTTAGATAAAGAAATGTATTTATGAGAATAATATTTTTTTTTTCTTTATTTAGGAATTTTTTATTTTTTTTTACACATGTGGAAATTTTTTTTAAAACTTTTTTACTTTGTCCCGGGAGGACATCACAGATTGCTGATCTGACAGTTTGCACAGCACTCTGTCAGATCAGCGGTCTGACTTACAGCACTGCTTACCAAATGCCTTCTCTGAGCAGGCTCTTGGTAAGCCACCTCCCTCCCTGCAGGACCCGAATGCCGTGGCCATTTTGGATCCGGGCCTGCTGCAGGGAGGAGAGATAAGAGACCCTTTCAGCAACGCGATCACATCACGTTGCTCCGGGGGTCTCAGGGAAGCACGCAGGGAGCCCCCTCCCTGCGCGATGCTTCCCTATACCGCCGGCACACCGCGATCAAGTTTGATGGCGGTGTGCCGGGGGTTAATGTGCCGGGAGCAGTACATTGTGCCGGATGTCAGCTGCGATAGTCAGCTGACACCCGGCCGCGATCGGCCGCGCTCCCCCCGTGAGCGCGGCCGATCGCTATGACGTACTATCCCATCGGTGGTCATACGGGCCCACCTCGACGGGATTGTACGTCATATGTCAAAAAGGGGTTAAACTTATGGCATGGTAGTATTTCAAAGAAATTATCATCTCCCATGTAGCCGAGCCTATGGATGAGCTCTGCAATAAGGCGCTATATTGGTGTGGCATGTGCACTTTATGATGTAGACAGTCACAGATCAGTATCTGGATTTCTGCAAATTTTGCTTAGTATTTAAAAAAAAACTATTCAATCCCCCTTCAAAAAAAGGAATGCCCAAGTAAAACAGGTTATTTGGGGTTTAGACTGTGAAATGGCCACAGTGTGAATGTGGTCTTATGCATTGCACATTGTGAGGCAGTGAACAGTGTCATATGCGAGGGTCAATATATGTCCCCTAGGATGTGCACAGAAGCGTATTGAGGCTTTAGGAGTGCATTGCAGTCACATGCATAGCTGTGATTGCAATGTAAAATAACAGTGTTGGTCTTGTGCAAGTTATTTGTCCAAGGCAGATTTAGGAAAACCTGCAATGGGCTTTTATTTTTCAAGTGGACTACAGGATGTATTGGGGTGGTCTGTGTTCTCCCCGGCCAGGTTTTCCATGTGGCCTAAGGCCACAGGTTCCTTGTAAAGGTCCCTACAGCAGAGGGTTGGGTGGGTCAGGTGGTTTTGCAAGCGTGCAGAGTAGAAGGCTTTGCAGAGCTCAACCTGTGTGAAGCAACACAGAGCCAAGCAGAGCCCTAAAGGCCTGGCACCCCTCAGTGTACACAGCAATGCAGTCATCTACGGCAACCGATACCGGTTACGGACTATCTTGTTTTCCCAGCTGCGATCCGGAGGATATCTTTTGAGTTCCAGTGTAAGTTTTTTTTGGACATTAAAAACTTTATTTTGAGCTTTCCTGTCTGTCACACTGCACCAACCCCACTGCTGGCAGGTACCATTAACAGACGGCAAAAGAAAAGACCGCTTTCATAATGCCAGAGGGTCTCTATCACTATGTCGTCTTGCCTTTCGGATTACATAGGGCTATGGCCACATTCAAAAGACTGATGAACATAGTGTTAGAGCCTCATTGGAAATATGCATCATCATATTTAGAAGACATAGTCATCTTTAGTGCAGATTGGAATACTTACCTGTCCCAGGTACAAGCAGTGCTGGAGTCTCTCAGAATTGCAAGGTTGACAGCAAACTCAAAGAAATGCTCTATAGGACTCACGGAAGCCCGATGCTTAGGTTGCGTGATCGGCCGTGGGGTTATCAAACCCCAAGTAAAAAAGTTCGAGGCCATTCAAAACTGGCCCAAGCAGTTAAGTATCAAACAGGTGAGAGATTCCTTGGCATCATTGGGTACTACAGCTGGTTTCTACCTAATTTTGCTGGGCAATTGCCACCCCTTACTGACTTATTAAAATGTAAGAAGTCAGTTATGGCCCATGGAATCTTCAAGCAGACCAAGCATTCCAGTCCCTGAAGTCGGCCTGGTGTGGACAGCCGGTTCTCATGAGCCTCAACGTCAAAGACACATTTATCATGCAGACAGATGCCTCAGAGATAGGTCTAGGAGCGGTGCTGTTGCAGGAGGTGAACGTAGATGAGCATCCAGTCACCTTCTTGAGCAGGAAGCTGACCCCGGCAGAAAAAAATTATAGTGTAGTGGAGAAGGAGTGCTTGGTGATTAAGTGGGCCTTGGAGTCCCTATGCTACTATTTGCTCGGGCGTCAGTTTTGGTTGATAATAGACCATTCTCCCCTTGTCTGGATGAGTAATGCAAAAGAGAGGAATGCTCGAGTCACCAGATGGTTCCTGTCCCTACAAAATTTTAGTTTCTCAGTGGAACATCGGGTGGGGAAGTCACAGGGAAATGTGGATGCCCTGTCATGGATATGCCCTGTCTTGGTGACAAATGTTCAACCTCACAAGTCGCTATGTGTTACCCAGGATGTGCACAGAATCATATTGAGGCAGCGGGAGTGCATTCAAGTCACAGGCATAGCTGTGATCACAATGCAAAATAAAAGTAAGTGTTGGTCTTGGGCAAGTTATTTGTCCAAGGCAGATTTAGGAAAACCCACCATGGGTTTTTCTTTTTGAAGTGGACTACAGGATGGTAGTGGTGCGGTCCTTTTCCTCAATGGCCGGGTTCTCCATGTGGCCTATTGCCACAGGTTCCTAGTAAAAACCCCTGCAGCAGAGGGTTGGGTGTGTCAGTTTTTTTTCCAAGCGTGCAGAGCAAAAGGCTCTGCAGAGCTCAACCTGTGTGAAGCAACTCAGAGCCTACCAGAGCCCAAAAGGCCTAACACCCTTTAGCGTACACGGCGGTGCAGATCCCGGTTATGGACTATCTTGTTTTCCCGGCTGCGATCCGGAGGATACCTTTTGAGTTCCAGTGTAAGTTTTCTTTGGACATTAAAAGACTTTGTTTTGAACTTTCCTGGGTCACTGCCTGTCTTTCACACTGCACCATTCCCACTGCACTACTTTGTGCACCACTTTATGTTCTGGCTCATTTCTTTGGTTTTAGCATAGCTTATTGTACTTGGTACAAACATGAGCAGATGGTTGACCAGTTGGTGCACTGTCCTGCTCTGCCCTTATTCGCATTGAGGTTTGCTGACATGAGATAAGGTTTTAATACTAGACACAGGATAGGACAGTCCCAACTGGGTTACACCCTGTGGCAGTGGGATGGCTTTTACACTCTTTGATCAAAATATTGTATGCCAAGTACCAGATATTATTTACATGTATTATATTACTTTTTACTTCTTTACTAACTATAGGGTACTTACTCACATACAGTTGTGCTCAAAAGTTTACTTACCCCAGCAGAATTTTTGCTTTCTTGGCCTTACTTCTGAGAATATGAATGATAACACCAAAACTTTTTCTCCACTCATGGTTAGTGGTTGGGTGAAGCCATTTATTGTGAAACTACTGTGTTTCTCATTTTAAATCATAATGACAATCTAAAACATCCAAGTGACCCTGATCAAAAGTTTACATACCTTTGTGATTTTGGCCTGATAGCATGCACATAAATAGACACAAATGAGTATGAATGGCTACTAAAGCTAAAATCCTCACCTGTGACTTGTTTGCTTGTACTCAGTGTGTGTGCATAAAAGCTGAGTGAGTTTCTGGGATCCAGACAGGCTCTTGTATCTTTCATCCAGCCACTGATGTTTCTGGATTGTGAATCATAGGGAAAGCAAAAGAATTGTCAACGATTCTAGGAGAAAAGGTAGTTGAACTGTATAAAACAGGAACGGGATACAAAAAGATATCCAAGGAATTGATAATCCCAGTCAGCAGCATTCAAACTGTGATTAACAAATGGAAAATCAGGAGCTCTGTAAAAACAAAACCACGGTCAGGTAGACCAACAAAAATTTCATCCACAACTACCAGGAAAATTGTTCAGTATGCAAACAAAAACCCACAAATAACATCAGCTGAAATACTGGAGTCTATGAAAACTAGCAGTGTGGCTGTTTCAAAATGCACAAAAAGGAAGCACTTGAATAAAAAATGGGCTGCATAATCGATTCGCCAGAAGAAAGCCATTACTGCACAAATGCCACAAAGTATCTCACCTACAATATGCAAAACCGCACAGAGACAAGCCTCAAAACTTCTGGAACATGGTAATTTGGAGTGATGAGACCAAAATTTAACTTTTTGGCCACAGCCATAAACATTACATTTGCAGAGAGGTCAACAAGGCCTATGATGAAAGGAACACCATTTCTACTGTAAAGTACGGAGGCGGATCGCTGATGTTTTGGGGTTATGTGAGCCACAAAGACACAGGAAACTTGGTCAAAGTTGAAGGAAAGATGAATGCAGCACATTATCAGCAAATACTGAAGGCAAATTTGTAATCATCAGCCAGGAAGCTGCGCATGGGACGTACTTGGATGTCCCAACATGACAACAATCCAAAACACAAGGCCAAGTTGACCTGTTATTGGCTACAGCAGAACAAAGTGAAGGTTCTGGAGTGGCCATCTCAGCCTCCTGACCTCAATATCATTGAGCCACTCTGGGGAGATCTCAAGCGTGCAGTTTTTGGTAGACAGCCCAGGAATTTACAGGAACTGGAGGCTTTTTGCAAAGAAGATTGGGAAGCTTTAGCATCCGAGAAAATAAAGAACCTCATCCACAACTACAATAAAAGACTTTAAGCTGTCATTGATGTTAGAGGGGGCAATACACGGTATTAAGAAATGGGGTATGTGAACTTTTGATCAGGGTCATTTGGATGTTTTAGGTTGTCATTATGAGTTAAAAAGAGTGTAACGGGGTCTACTGTGCTGTAGTACCTCTTTCAGCACCCCCCGTGTTTCAGGAGGTCCACTCTGCTTTTGCTGGATTCTGAATGAAGGACGCTGGCTGGAATTCCTTGATTACGTGAGAGCATATGAAAGCTGACTGCTACTCCACGTATATCCAGTCTAAAAGAACACACTTTATTCACAGCAAACAGAATATATAACACAGATACACAGGGCAGGCCAATAGAAAAAGCAGGCCAGACATACATTACAATAGTCGCAGGGGGCCGGAGCCTGCTGATATTTACTGTGGGAATTACAAAGGTGGGGGAGGTCAGAAGGAGAATATCTTGTCCCCTCTGACCAGGGGCGCAGCCTGTGGACTGATGCATTTCACATGGAACCTATTATACATAATATATACTGCATAACATATTCTTGGTGCTGGGGGTTCTGTAACAAAGAGAAAACACAATAGAGTGACAATAAACGGCTTCACCCAACCACTAACCATGAGTGGAGAAAAAGTATTGGTGTTACATTCATATTCTCTGAAAAAAGGCCAAGAAAGCAAAAATTCATATGGGTTATGTAAACTTTTGAGCACAACTTTAGTTAATTCAGTAAGTAATGTCTAAACAGAAAAAAACGGTTAAATAGCAATAGCAAAATTTCAACAGGCAGATGTACAACAGCTGTATTGTCAAAAGTTTTGCAATATTTATGGAAGAATTAATGTTATGTAATGCAAAAATGACTGAAAGGGAACAGAAAATACCATATGCTAGACGTGCGAACAGAAAAAACCTACAGGTGATTAGCTTAATTTTTGTTTTCCTGTAAATTTGCATACTTACCTTTACCCTGCACAGACTGCAGAAAACATTTAGCATTATTGTTTGGAGAAAGTCCAATTATCTGCACTGTATATACTATAGCAAATGTAATTTAAACAATATTATCTGGGCTGTCAATCATCTGTAATAATATATACTGGCCCACAAGAAATGAACTACCGGTAATAAAATGTAGTGGGTTTCATATGATTAACAATAAGTTATTTAAAAATATATTAATTTAACAAGTAGCAGCAAATAGATGTCGTGGAGCCAGAAAATGTTCCTCTTAATTTTGTAAATGTTTTTATCTCTATAATTATGCTGAGATGGTGGGCTCTTATTGGCATGGAGATGCAGACCTGTGCTGTGTACTATGATACAAACAGTTATTTGCCCACAGTTTCCCTTCTTCTGACAACTTACAGTTGTGTTCAAAAGTTTACACATCCCTGCAGAATTTTTGCTTTCTTGGAATTTTTCAGAGAATATCAATGATAACTCCAAAACTTTTTTCCACTCATAGTTAATGGTTGTGTGAAGCCATTAATTGTTAAACTACTGTGTTTTCTCTTTTTAAATCATAATGGCAACCCAAAACATCCAAATGACCCTGATCAAAAGGTCACATACCCTGGTGATTTTGGCCTGATAACATGCACAGAAGTTGACACAAATGGGTTTAAATGGCTATTAAAGGCAACATCCTCACCTGTGATCTGTTTGCTTGTAATCAGTATGTGTACATAAAAGTTGAGTGAGTGTGGCACCCCTAATGGTCCAGTCGCTACAGAGGTACTGCACCTCAGCCAGAGGTGTGGTGTCCCAACTCTCTGGTAAGGAGGGGACACTGTACAGAACCCTAACACTTGCACCCATCACTAGGCCTCTTTAGGCCAGGCCAGGGAGGGATTAGGTAGAAGGTGTGGGTGGAGAAAATGGAAAAAGGGGAGGAGGAGTTTGTAAGTAGGAGGGAGTTGGAGCCGGGGACTGGAGCTGTGAGGAGCTCGTCCCAGCACGAGAGAACAGGAGAGAGAGGGGAGAAAAGCTTCCAGAAGGAACGAAGGGGGTCTTAAGGGCACAGGAAGTGTGGAAACCACCTGTGGGGCCCGTATCCACGCTGTCCATCATCAGGTGGAGGGACCAGGCCGCAGTAGGGGACCGGCCCTGAACTAGTGGAGGAGCTACAAGTCCCAGCTAGGAATCCAGAGGCTGTCGTAGTTATATGTGCGATAGCCACAGCCATGCACAGCTCACAGAAAAGGGAGTCATAGAGGGTCAAAGGGACAGTGAGAACGACTGCACCCTGCTGTTTCCTCTCAATTCTTTCCTGCAACACTTGCCCTGCACCACTATCATCCATCAGTAGCTCTATATACACCTTTAACTGCCCTGGGGCTTCACTCCACCTGTGGGGAGCAGAACCAACCCAGCTGCATCACCATTGGCCCCAGCGGTCTCCTTAAGCAGCGTCGGCCATCTATAGCTGAACACCGCAGGTGGCATCACGAACAATCCCTTTTCCTATATAAACTTTATTTCCATCATCTATTCCTGTTACTTGCATGCCCAGGGCCACGGACCAGGTCTTGCTGCCGTGACCACCCCTTTAAGAACCGTCTGACCCGGTTTCAAGAACCCCACGGCCCTAGCGGGTGTCGCATGAGTTTCTGGGATCCAGACAGACTCTTGTATTTTTCATCCAGCCACTGATATTTCTGGATTGTGAGTCTTAGGGAAAGCAAAAGAATAGTCAATGGATCTACAGGAAAGGGTAGTTGAACTGTATAAAAAGAGGAAAGGGATACAAAAAGATATCCAAGGAATTGATAATGCCAGTCAGCAGCGTTCAAACTGTGATTAACAAATGGAAAATCTGGGGCTCTGTAAAAACAAAACCACAGTCAGGTAGATCAACGAAAATCTCATCCACAACTGCCAGGAAAATTGTTCGGGATGCAAAGATAACATCAGCTGAAATACAGGACTATCTGAAAACTGTGGCTGTTTCAAGATGCACAAGAAGGAGGCATTTGAATAAAAATGGGTTGCATGGTCGAGTCGCCAGAAGAAAGCCATTACTGTGCAAATGCCACAAAGTATCTAGCCTACAATATGCAAAACAGCACAAAGACCAGCATCAAAACTTCTGGAAGAAGGTAATTTGGGGTGATGAGACCAAAATTGAACTTTTTGGCCAAAACCATAAACGTTACATTTCCTGAGAGGTCAACAAGGCCTATGATGAAATGAACACCATTACTACTGTAAAGCACACAGGTGGATCGCTGATGTTTTGAGGACGTGTGAGCTACAAAGGCACAGGAAACTTGGTCAAAGTTGAAGGAAAGATGAATGCAACATATTGTCAGCAAATACTGGAGGCAAATTTGCAATCATCTGCCTGGAAGCTGTTCATGGGACGTATTTGGACATTCCAACATGACAGCGATACAAAACACAAGGCCAAGTCGACCTGTCATTGGCTACAACAGATTCTGGAGTGGCCATCTAAGTCTCCTGACCTCAATATCATTGAGCCACTCTGGGGAAATCTCAAGTGTGCAGTTCTTGCTATACAGCCCAGGAATTTACAGGAACTGGAGACTTTTTGCCAAATGAGAGTGGGCAGCTTTACCACCTGAGAAAATAAAGAATCTCATTCACAACTACCACAAAAGACTTCAAGCTGTCATTGATGTTAGCGGGGGCAATACACAGTATTAAGAATTGGGGTATGTGAACTTTTGATCAGGGTCATTTGGATGTTATGTGTTGACACTATGATTTAAAAATAGAAAACCCAGTAGTTTGACAATAAATGTCTTCACCCTTGAGTGGAGAAAAAGTTTTGGTGTTATCATTAATATTCTCTGAAAAAAGGCCAAGAAAGCAAAAAGTCTGCTGGGTAGTGTTGAGCATTCTGATACTGCAAATATCGGGTATCGGCCGATATTCGCAGTATGGGAGTTCTGATACTGAGTTCTGATACTTTTTGCAATATCGAATACCGGAATCGAAAGTTCCCATAATCCAATCAGCCAGTTTGATTTAATTTAGCCAATGAGGAATCCTAAGAAGTGTGGGCACATCCTGTTATGCATGTTAGGCATGTAACTAATGGCATGGCTGTGATTGGCTACTGAAATGATGTCATGATGCACTATAAAAGCTGCCGCTGCCATTTTGTGTTCACTCTGCTGTGAATTCAGTAAGGGACAGGACGTTGCTGTTCTGACTGAGGAACAGTTTGAGATAGCGATTTGCTTCATTGTGCTTTACCAGTCTACTTTAGCAACCGCTGTGTGAGAAGCTTTTTTTTGCCTTGCAGCACTGTTCACGGCTGTCTGCAAGGTTTCTGTGTGTGAGTGCTACTCACGGTGTAGTCTGTTCTGCAGCCACATCTGGTTGTAGTCCGCTCAGCGTGCGTCACTGCCTCATACTGTTCAATTGTCCTTTTTTGCATTAGTACTGCTGCATATTTTTCCTGTTTTCTCCTATCAGTGTGTTTCCATCCATATCCAGCTAGATTGAGTGCACACAATATATAGGAGTAGATAGAGGAGCTTTTCTGCAGCCTTGCAGCGCTGTTCACGGCTCTCTGCAAGGTCTCTGTGTGTGTGCAACTCACACTGTAGTCTGTTCTGCAGCCAAATCTGGTTGTAGTCCGCTCAGCGTGTGTCACTGCCTCATACTGTTCAATTGTCCTTTTTTGCATTAGCGCTGCTGCACATTTTTCCTGATTTCTCCTATTAGTGTGTTTCCATCCATATCCAGCTAGATTGCGTGCAAACACTATATAGGAGTAGATAGAGGAGCTTTTCTTCAGCCTTGCAGCGCCGTTCATGGCTGTCTGCGAGGTCTGTGTGTGTGAGTGCAGATCACGCTGTAGTCTGTTCTGCAGTCACATCTGGTTGTAGTCTGCTCAGCGTGCTTCATTGCCTCATACTGTTACATTGTCCTTTTTTGAATTAGTGGTGCTGCACATTTTTCCTGATTTCTCATATTAGTGTAGTTCCAGCCGTATCCAGCTAGATTGCGTGCAAACACTATATAGGAGTAGATAGAGGAGCCTTTCTGCAGCCTTGTGCCCTGCAGCCCCAGCCAGGTTAGTATTAGCCTATTTTTTGGAGCCTCATCTATTGCATTGTAGGTTACCTTCCTGCATTGTAATAGTTACAAAAAGTTTGTGATACTAACGGTTTTACATCTTTGGGCACATCCAGTGTCTTTTTGTGAAAACTAAAAGTTAATAAAGTTCACCAAACACTCCACTTCACAGTTGTGTAGGCCACATTAGCTCATATTAAAGTCTAGTCCACACTTTATAAAATTAGTGTTTCTTATACCTGTCAGCAGCTGTTCAGGAGTAAGCACACTAAGCCCTTAGAACTTTTCTGATCATCTTTATCAGTCTACCAAGATGAAGAAGGCAGGGAGTAAGGCACGTGGTCGTGGGCATGGAGTTTCTGCAGGGAGAGGACGTGGGGATTCTGTGCCTGCTGCGGGCACCAGTGACTCAGCATCCCCCAGTTTTACCAGGGAACAGTCCTTTATGCGCAGCTTGCGGGATGAACAAATTGAAGCCGTTGTTGGATGGATGGCAGCTAACGCATTGACTTCAATTAGTGCCACACCCTCTCAGGTCCAGAGCACTGAAGAGCAACCATCTGTCTCTTTACCACCTGCCAAATTGCCCAGGCAGTTGGAGAGCCCTGGACAGGAGCCATCTCTACTTCTGTTCCCTGAATCTCTTGGCTTGGAAAGAGGGGGCCAGCCAAGCAGCATTCGAGATATGGAAGAAGAGGCAGTATGCAGTGATGCGCAACTGCTTTGTCTCTCTGAATCTGAAGAGGTGGGTGTGCCAGTGCCTACGGTCACCACACCTCAGTACGCATCTGATGATGAGACTCAGGTGCCACTTTCTGGTGCGTACTGTGCTGCCGAGACTACCCAGGAGAAGCAGTCGATGTAAGAGGGTAGTGTAGATGATGAGGTCCTTGACCCATCAAGGCTTGAGGTACAGGAAGGTGTTGGGAGCAGCTCTGAGGAAGAGATTCCCCGAACGGCCCAAAAAGGAGGGAGAGGGAGGGGTCAGACTGGGTTGCCTCCTTTGTGAGGAGGATGAGGAGGAGTCAATGGAGGAGGAAGACATATGTTCAGAGGAGGGAGTTACACAATGCTCTTGTAGTTAGTATGTAGCGTGAGGGTGGGGTGATGCAGAGCAGGCAGAGATCACGCCTCAAGCAGGGAACAGCGTTTCTTGGCCAGTTGGCACTCTGCAGCACATGGTTGATTTCATACTGCAGTGCCTGAGAAACAACCGCCGCATCACCCACATTCTCAACACGGCTGATTATTGGGTGTACATCCTCCTAGATCCTCACTACCAGGACAACTTACAAAGCCTCATAACACCGTTGAACCGGGAGTGTAAAATGCGGGAGTACCAAGACACACTGGTGCATTCCATCATGTTCTCCATTCCAACTGAGAGCAGTGCTGCTAGTGCTTTACAAAGCAGCTGAGTGCATCGAGGCAGTGGAGGAAGCTCTGCACAAAGAGGGAGCAGAAGCAGCGCCTCAGCACAAGGCAAGACCAGTATGGCCCAAATGTGGCAAAGTTTTGTGTCCTCGCCACAAATGTCTACACCATCACAGATGGCTCCAGTCAGCAGGAGGCAACGTTTCTGTCAGATGGTGACAGACTACATGTCTTGCCTTCTCACTGTACTCCCAGGCATCTCTTCCCCATTCAAGTTTTGTGTCTCTAAGCTGGATACATGGCCAGAGCTTAGCCAGTATGAATTGGAGGTGCTGGCTTGCCCTGCTGCTAGTGTATTATCGGAACGCATCTTTAGTGCCGCAGGTGGTGTAGTAACAGACCATCGCATGCGACTATCCTCCGATAACGTTGATCGGCTTACTTCTCTGAAAATGAACAAAGCCTGGATCTCGCAGGATTTTGTCAGTCCTCTTCCAGATTAAATAATTGGTTGGCAGCAGTATCCAGGTCTCCTGTTGTGTTCATGTTTCTACCACCTGAACTGTAATCCCTGGGCTCCAACACCACCAGTTGCTGCTCAGAAGTGCCATCTGCACAGTCAACACTTGCTGCCATGTTATTGGGGTTGAGTAGCTGATCCCCTGCTGTGTATCCGGCAATTTCTCCTGCTCCATCCACACTCACACTACTACAGATATTAAACTTGCTCCAATTAGGCCTCTGGCTACACTCTGTTTCTAGCATTGACCCTGGGCTCCAACACTGCCAGTTGCTGCTCAGAAGTGCCCTCTGCACAGTCAACACTTGCTCCTGTGTTTTTGGGGTTCAGTAACGTCAGCTGATCCCCTGCTGTGTATCTGGCAATTGCTCCTGCTCCATCCACACTCACACTACTACAGATATTAAACTTGCTCCAATTAGGCCTCTGGCTACACTCTGTTTCTAGCATTGACCCTGGGCTCCAACACTGCCAGTTGCTGATCCCCTGCTGTGTGTGCGGTAATTTCTCCTGCTACTGTATCTCCATATTCAGTGGTAAACTAATAAAAAATAACTTTTATTAATACTTTAAAAATCCGAATAAGACAAGACCCACAACAAACATTACAAAACATATAAGATCCAAAAAAGCCAAAGGGGCACCAGATATGCAGAATCTTGTAGATATCAGTCTGGCTGAAAAACTGCCCACATTAAATTCCTTAATTTTATCTATCAGGCAGCAAACCTTGCGCAACAAGGGTTCTCTGAAGGCAATAGCTTTTGTCAATATATGATTACTGTGTGCCCACTAAACAATAGCAAAGTCAAAAACAAAAGAGCAAAGCCATGAACAAGAAAACATCTGTGTAAGTAAATAGAACACTCTCACCCGGGTATCATGTGCATCAGTTCATCCAGGTCTCTGAGATGGCTCCAGTGGTGATTAAGATAATCTGGACGAACACAGATCCCCATTTACTTCAAAACCCACCATTGAGGATTACAGATAATAGACCATTTCCCCATGTGACCTCCGCACGCATTTCATTTCTCAACTCATCAGGGGAGGAAAAGATCAGGTAACAGGGTGGGGGGAGGAAGGCGTTTTGCTATAAGGAATAAACCTCCTTCTCATTCAAAAACATATTGACCAGTTGATACTACAGCAAGGCAGTAACGTCAGCTGATCCCCTGCTGTGTGTTTCTCCTGCTCCCTCCACATTCACACTAATACAGATATTAAACTTGCTCCAATTAGGCCTCTGCCTACACTCTGTTTCTAGTGTTTACCCTGGGCTCCAACACCGCCAGTTGCTGCTCAGAAGTGCCATCTGCACAGTCAACACATGCTCCAGTGTTATTGGGGTTCAGTAATGTCAGCTGATCCCCTGCTGTGTGTGTGGCAATTTCTCCTGCTCCCTCCACATTCACACTAAGGCTGCTGTCACACTAGCAGTATTTGGTCAGTATTTTACATCAGTATTTGTAGCCAAAACCAGGAGTGGAACAAGTAGAGGAAAAGTATAATAGAAACATATGCACAACTTTTGCATTTATCACCCACACCTGGTTTTGGCTTGCAAATACTGATGTAAAATACTGACCAAATACTGCTAGTGTGACGGCAGCCTTATACAGATTTTAAACTTGCTCCAATTACGCCTCTGCCTCCACTCTGTTTCTAGCGTTGTCCCTGGGCTGCAACACCGCCAGTTGCTGCTCAGAAGTGTCTTTGGCACGGGTACTCCCTCCTGCCTAGACTGGTTCCAGCACGCCAGCTGTTTCGGGTAGTGTCAAGGTCACTTTGCCTCCAATACGTTGTCCTGTCGGGTGGCGGTCGGGTTAGCCGACTCTATGGTGCCTGCAGTTTTGGTACTTCCTATGTGGGCTGTGGGATCTGGCAATCAAGGCTGGTTCCATAGTGTCAATAGGACAAGCTCCTCCTGTAGGACTGTGGGTTTTCGGTAACTCTGGCTGGCTCGTGGCTTTGCAATTTTTTTTTCATGTGGACCTTGTGCTGCCTATCTCAGTTCCAGCACCATTAACTGGTTCTTTGGAAGTCAATCTAGAATAGGTGCCCCTGGGTTCCAGTACCGTCAGCTGGTTCCAGGCAGAGCCTTTGGCTTAGGTGCCTCCTTCTCGGTATCCGAGTTCCACCAACGTCTGGTAGTCCTTGGTAGTTCCATTGGCTCTTGTACCTTCTGCTATCCTTCCTGGTTCTAGTACCGTCAGCTGGTTCCAGGCAAAACCTTTGGCTTAGGTGCCTACTTCTCGGTATCCGAGTTCCTCCAACGTCGGGTGGTCCTTAGTAGGGCTTTTTGGCAAGGGTACCTCCTGCATAGTAACCGGGTTCCAGTACCATCAGCTGGTCCTCGGTAGTTCCATTGGCTCTTATACCTTTGGCTACCCATCCGGGTTCCAGTACCGTCAGCTGGTTCTCGGCAGTTCCTCAGCCTTCTTGTACCTTCTGCTACATTTTCAAGTTCAAGCTTTTTGAAATGGTTTTTGTTAATCACTCTGGATCTCCCTGATGACGATCCTAAAGACGACGACCCTGAAGACCACCCCAAAGAAGATGATGGCCCCGGAGACGACGACCCCGGAGATGACCCTGGAGACGACGACCCTGAAGACCACCCCGAAGAAGATGATGACCCTGGAGACGACGACCCCAGAGACGACAACCCTGGAGATGATGACCCAGAAGACCACCCCAAAGTAGAAGACGACCCCGGAAACGACGACCCCCGAGACGACAACCCTGGAGACGAAGACCACCCTGAAGAAGACGACGACCACAGAGACAATGACCCCTGAGACAACGACCCTGGAGATGATGACCCTGAAGACCACCCCGAAGAAGACGATGACCCCGGAAACGACGACCCCAGAGATGACAACCCTGGCGTCGACGACCCTGAAGACCACCCCGAAGAAGACGATGACCCCAGAGACGATGACCCCGGAGACAACGACCCTGGAGATGACGACCCTGAGGACCACCCCGAAGAAGACAACAACCCCGGAAACGACGACCCCGGAGACAACAACCCTGGAGACGACGACCCTGAAGACCACCCTGAAGAAGACCAAGAAGATGACCAAAAGGACAAAGAACAAGAAGACCACCACCAAGATACAGAAGAACAAGAGACAGAAGACCAAGAAGCAGAAGAACAAGAAGCTGCAGAACAAAAAGCAGAAGAACATTAAGCATAAGACTAAAAATCAGAGCAAAATATATTATCTAAATTATAAGCAGAAGAAGACTAAGCACTGTATGGGGGTCAGTCCGTTCCTCCTCGTGGTGCCCCTGGAAAATACCTGCTGCTGCAGGCAAAACTAAACGCGGACAAATTCAGTTGTAAATCTTTTGTGACAGGCAGAACGGAAGGTGTAATCTTCAAACTTTTATGGATAACAACTACAGGAATGTCTGTCACAAATAAGAATATGATGAAGAAGAATATGAAAAAGATGAAGAAGTAAAATATGAAGAATAATAATAGTTGAATAAGAAAAATATGAAGAATGTAAAAAAAAGAATAATAGGAAGAAGGTGAAGAAAAAGTTGATGAAAAAGAGGCTGCTGCTGAGGATGATGAAGAAGAAAGTGTGGGAGAAGTAAAAAGAAGGTGAAGAGCATGGAAGTAGTGAAACATAAATATCTGACAAAATATAAAAAATCTTAACATAGTCAATATCTTTGTAACTCCAAACATCTTAAAAAAAAATTAATTCCTGCTATTCCATTTGATTGGGCTAAACCTCTATGCCTTTTATGTCTCCTCCACCTCCCCCAATACATTCTACATTATTCTTAGTTGTTTTCCTTCATGTAGAATTAACCTACAAGGAAAGAAAGGGTTTATTTTAATACCGATATTTGTGTCCCATTGATTTGCATTAGCTTCCGGTATCGTAATCGGCGATATCCAATATTTTTGGGGTATTGGTCCGGTCCAATCCGATCCGATATTTTCCGATATCGGAAGGTATTGCTCAACTGCTGGGGTATGTAAACTTTTGAGCAAAACTGTAGGTATTACAGATGAACCAAGTCTGCAGTATTTCCCCCTCGCTTCATCTTTGACTCTCTTCTCTACAGTATCTTAAATGAGTAGTCCCATAAGCAACATATATCACATATTTAGGGTCTGACAGCTGAGACCCCGACAAATGACTGGAATTGGGATCCCAAAGTCCCCTGTGTGAATGGTGTTCTAGTCAGCATGTGTGACCACTGCTCTATTTATTGTATATATTGGCAAGCTCCTCAGTGATTGATAGAGGTCAGTTGATAGTTGACAACTATTTATCTAATGAAAAATCATTATACTGATGCAACCATACACATTTCAGTCAATGTTGGTTGTTACAGACATTAAAACTGACTGTACGTGTTCAACAACAAGGGCAATGGACACCCAATCTTTATGGGGATTATTCTGGGTTCATTCTTTCATTAAAAAGTGAACTTGAGACCACCGGTCAAAAATCTGAAAAGTAGACAACTTTGTTGAAGGATAATGGTCTTTAGTCAGTTGGCTAAAACTTTGATTAGTTCTGAAATTTCATAAGATAGTGGTCTAATGGTAACTATTACACTATACACCAAACCACGACTGAGCTTCTTGGCTTTACCGTTGTTAATGCTATAAGAGGAACACCGTGTATCTAGTAGAGCTGTCAGCAAAAACTGGAGAAAAGGAAAAGATTTAATGGGAAGGTCGTACCCTATACTAGTTTGGAACATTCTAGAGAACCAGAAGTACTGCTTTTAGTCGAAAAGCAGGTATGTGATATTATCTGTAAAGAACTTTTGTTAAGTTCAATACTCTACTTAAAACATTAAGGGGAAAAAAATGAAAACATGAATTCAATTATCTGCATCTTTACATTGAAGAGAAGAGAATTACCATCCCTAATTCAATGACCAATGCAGGTGTAAAAGAAACTAAAGAGGCTCCAATCCAAAGCACATATACTGCTTATATAATTACAATAAAAATTATTAAATCCCATTGCATATAAGATTTATTAGCAAACTTTACAAATGTTCTGCTGTTTGTAATAAGCCAAACAAGTACAATTTAACCTCTTTGCGCCATTTATAATAACAATAAATTTTATTTATATAGCGCCAACATATTCCGCAGCACTTTACAATTAAACGGGGACATGTGCAGACAATAAATTCAGTACAAGTTAAGACAATTTAAACAGTGACATTAGGAGTGAGGTCCCTGCTCGCAAGCTTACAATCTACAAGGAAATGGGGGGACACAGTAGGTGAAAAGTGCTTGTTATTTGAGGTCTGGCAATTAGGGTTGAGCGACTTTTACTTTTTTAGGGTCGAGTCGGGTTTCGCGAAACTCGACTATCTCTAAAGTCGAGTCGAGTGAAATCGGCCGATTATGGCGAAAAGTCGGGGATCGACCGAAACACGAAACCCAATGCAAAGTCAATGGGAAATCTAACTCTCTCTCTCTCTCTCTCTCCTCCGTCCCTGAACAGAAAAGCTGGTGTTACACATTGCAAATCGCTACATCGCACAAGCGACAAGATGGCGATAGGCGTCCACGCCCCTAAGACCTATGTCATCACTCTGCCCACGCTCCTTCATTGGATGAAAAATGGCGCCAAACGCGTCATACAAAACGCGACTTGGGCGCGAAGATCGCCGACCGCATGGCCGATCCCACACTAGGATCGGGTCGGGTTTCATGAAACCTGACTTTGCCAAAAGTCGGCGACTTTTTAATTTGTCCGATCCGTTTCGCTCAAGCCTACTTGCAATTATAGTAAATAGGGATTTTCATATAAGCTGCATGATCTGGTCATCAGCCCGTGTGTTTAAGTGCAATAGTCAAGTATCAAGTGCAGTTATCATGTGCATGGTGGGTGTGGAGACAGATGAATAATAGGGTGCATATTCTGAATAATATTTGGAAGGAGGGAACAGGGCAAAGTTAGTTTACTAAGTAGTTGATGTGGTAGGCTTCTTTGAAGAGATGGGTTTTTAAAGCGCGCTTGAATAGGTCGGGGCTAGGTATCAGCCTGATCGTCTGGGGAAGTGCATTCCTGAGAGCTGGCGCATCACGAGAGAAGCCTTGCAGATGGAGGTGCGAGGATCGGATTACAGGGGATGTTAGTCTTAGGTCATTTGTAGAAAGGAGGGCATGTGTAGGGCGATAGACAGAGATGAGAGAGGATATATAAGGTGGTGCAGAACTGTGGAGAGCTTTGTGGGTGAGAGAAATGAGTTTATACTGGACCCTGTAGGGAATGGGTAGCCAGTGTTACTAATACGTCTTCTTTTTCAGTTCATTCCCAGAAATAGACATACCGGTACATCCTGGCAATGGTTTGAGCCAACAAAAAAAACTTTGTGAAAAATACTCTGAACTATGATTAAGAACCAGTCGGTTTGAAACGCGTAAGGCCATGAGTTTCCCAGGTTACTTGCCTTTTTCTAAACTAATAGTTTTATACCATAATTTTAACCATGTTATACATTAAAGATTTTTGTTTTAAAATAATTAGATTGGATTGGATCTGTTGCTGGATACCTTTCCTTCTTCAACTGTGAGGGCACAGGAGCTGTGCTTGCATGATCGCCTCTGGTAGTTTTGCTTAAAGGGGACTATAGCCGTGTTTCAGGGGACTACAGCAGCCAGCACTAGGGGTGTGCAAAGTGATTGATTGAAAAGAAACTTGCGGCCTAACGGCGTAGTATTGCAGACTCCTTTGGGAGCATGTAAAACAATTCATATTGCCTAAGAGAAAGAGAGAGAGAGAGTGATAACTGTGATGGGTCCAATAGTACTCTGATGCACTTCTGTTCGAGGTCTTAAGTGCAAGACACAGTTGACGATAATAGTCGGTCACTTGTAACAACAGAACAATAGTGCATAAATAAAATGTGTTAATCCCAAGTATAGCCAAATTGTTGTATTCTCATTGTATGACAATTTACGGTATTTCCACTATTTGCTTTACCCTTTGATATTGTGCCATAGGCACCACATATATACGTGTTAATCAAATAAATATCTGTTGGTTAAGTTATTACTGAGTCTTCATTCTCTGCACTCTTGCATCTACTTACCTGTTAACAGTAGCACAAACGGTGTGGAAAAAACTCCTCACCCCTAAAAGAAATTCAGTGAACTCTGCGCTACTAAATCCAAATACTCCCCTTCTGAGCCCCAACATGCCTAAACCACATTTCACGTCCACGTGTTTGGCATTTCTGTAGCGATGAGAGCCTGCTTAATTTATGGGTGCATGTCTGCAAAAGCATGAGCTGGGCATAATGTATGGGTACTACAACGTACTGGGCACCGCAATGTACTGGGCATTGCAATGTACAGACTTTAGATTGGCAGATTTGCAATTTTCACTCAGCAACATCTACTGCTGCTTGGTTCTGGAATACACCCATGGAGTTAAAGTTGTCACTACACCTGTAGGTAAATTCCCAGGGGGTGTAATTTTCCAAAATAGGGTCACTTGAGGGGGGTTCTGCTCTTCTGGCACTTAGTGGTTCTGTATATTGAGACCACAAATTATTCAATGAAAATGTGTTCTTCAAGAGTGAAACAGGCTCTGTCCCTCCAAAGTGTCATTGTGTGGCTAAGCAGTACTGTATAGCCACTATTTCCACATTCAGTAGAAATTGTTTGACAAATTGAAGTGCCATGTTTACACATTTCCCAGTGTGAAAATTTTAAATCTGGGGCTAAAACTAAGTTTTTGTGGTAAAAAGGAGAGATGTTGTGAAGGAAGTATATAAATGTAAGGTAGACTAATGTCAGTAGAACAAATGGTTAATTTTTTTCCTATTAGCATTTATAAAAAATCAAAATTTGGGGTAAAAACAACATTTTAGTGTTAAAAATTGAATTATTCTTTCTTCACCACCCAGTGGTATAAATTTCTGTGAGGCACATGTGGTGTTAAAATGCTCACTGCACCAGTAGATCAGTAGATTAATTCATGGGGGGGGGGAGTTTAGTTTATAAAATGGGGTCACTTATGGAGAGGTTCTGCTGTTCTGGCTCTGCCAAAGTGACATGGCACCCTCAAAGCATTTCAGCAAAATCTGAACACAAATGTGGTTCTTCTTCTCTTCTGAACTTTGCACTATGCCTCAAAAGTAATTTTTGACCACATATGTGATATTGGGGTACTCTGAAGAAATTGTGTATAAAATTGTACCATTTGATTTCTCCTAATATCCCTTTTGAAAATTAAAAACTTGGAGCCAATACAATTTTTATCGTGGAAAAAATAGTAATTTTCCATTTACTCGGACAATGTTATACAATACTGTGAACCGCCCGAGAGTTAAAACTACCCAATACACCTTTAGATGAGTTCTGTGCAGTTTCCAAAATGGTGTCACTTGTTGGGGGTTTCCACTGTTTAGGTACATCAAGGGCTTTGCAAATGCTGCATGGCGTCAGCTATCTATTCCAGTGAATTTTTCACTCTAATCTAATGGTGCTCCTTCCCTTCTGAGCACTGCTGTGCACTCATACATGGGGCAGATGTGTACTCAGGAGAAATTGCACAACAAATTGTATGGTCCATGTTCTCCTGTTACCCTTGTGAAAAATAAAAATGTGGGGCTGAAGCAACATTTTTGAGGTATAGTTTCCAAACTGTGGTTACGTTGTGTTTTTTTTTCACTGTTTAAGTATTATCAACACAATAACACATGGGCATTGCTACACCTACACCCAACTGGTCCCTATACAGACTAGAAAGGCCCTAGCTGCACAACTGAAAACACCACATCGGACCTCACTCCCTAAAAGGTCATCGAGGGGTTTCTCGTACCTCCTGAGGAACCAGATGGAAAACCACAACACACTGCCAACAAGGGGAAATGAAAGTGTGAAGAAAGATACGAAAACCCAGGGTAAGAAACGAAAACTCTTGCATATATAGTAAAAAGTTGAAAGGTAAGGAAAACCAAAAATAAATGTAGCAAATATAACCTCCCAGATACCCAACAGTGATAAAAGTAAAAAGGAGCCCCTGGTCCCAGGACAACTGACAACAGAGTCATCACGTTAGCTCTGACCAAAACCATTTTTTTATCCATTATGGAGCATATCACTGCTCTGACAGGGCAACTGCAGCAGATCAGCCTGGAGGTGACAGATCTATGCACTGTCGTTTTGCAGCTCCGTAACACATCAGGTTTTTGGGACCATGATTCTCAAGGCAACCCTTAGAGGAAACCAAGATCGCTTTGCTTGACAGGTTCTCTGGGGGGCGTGACAAGTTTGTTGTTTTCAAGGAGGCCTGTAAACTATACTTCAGGTTACATCCTTGTTCCTCGGGAACTGAGGAGCAACGGTAGGGGATAATAATCTCGCTCCTTCAGGGCGACCCCCAAGCAAGGGCATCCTCTCTCCCGTCTCACTCCCAGTCACTCCAGATGGTGGAGGAATTTTTTCTGGCTTTGGGTTTTATATATGATGACCCCAACCGCTTCTCCCTGGTTGAGTCCACACTACATCAGCTTCAGCAGGGAGATCAACCGGCGAAGCAGTTTTGCTCTGAGTTTTAAAGGTGGTCCGCTAACACTAAGTGGAATGACTCCGCACTTCGTAGCCTGTTCTGTGAAGGGCTATCTGTAAGGGTGAAGGATGCCATAGCCCTGTATAGGGCTCGAGTGTCCCTTGAGGTGGCCACCATCTTCGCCATAGACATAAAGAGACACCCCAAAGTGCTGGAGGTCCAGGGCCAAGGGAAACCTGAGCTGAGTCATCTGAGGAACCCATACAGTTGGGTTAAGCAACTTGTCCAGGTCTGTTGTTCAGAGCAAAGGGGAGTATGTTTTTACTGTGATAGAAAGGGCTATTTCATGGGTACATGTCCTTTCCTATCTCACTGTAAACAACAGCCAGAAAGCTAAAGAGCCTGAGATGTGAGGAGGTTAGCAACTCGGGTGTACATATCTCCTCTGTGGGTAGGACATAATTTTTTCTGCCTGCTGAGATCCATCTGGGAAAAAATAAGATGGTTATCTCTGCCTTTCTGGACAGTGAGGCGGGGTTTAACTTGATCGACACTAGGTTCGTCCAGGTCCAGGGCCTAAAACCACATACACTGTCCAGATCTATACTTATAATCGCCATCGACTCTGCCCCCTTGTGACAGGGGTAGTTTACTCAAGCCATTCAGGGGTTACATCTACAGGTACAGTCCATGCACTCAGAAGGTATTGACTGCTATGTGCTAGAGGTTCTTCCCTCTCCTGTGGTTCTTGGACTTCCTTGGCTCACTCTGCACAACCCTGTGGTCGATTGGCAGACTCAGGATGTGGTAAAGTGGAGTGAATATTCTCAAGGACACTGCTTTGGCACCCAGCTTGCAAGGGTGGATATCCAGTCTGTGCCTAAATACCTGTTTGACTTTGGGGATGTGTTCTCTGAGCAGGGGTGCCAAGAACTTCCTCACCATCATCCTTATGACTGTGCAATAAATCTTGTCCCAGAAGCCAAGCTGCCAAAGAGCAGACTATATAATATCTCTGGTCCAGAGAGGCAGGCCATGAAGGACTATATCCAAAGTAGGATCGGTACTGGACTGGTATCCTCCTGAGGATTTGAAGGCGTAGCAAAGGTTTTTCGGTTTCGCCAACTACTACCATAGGTTCATCAAAAACTTTTTGGTAGTGGCCAGACGTCTGATGGATATGACTAGGAAAGGGACAGCCTTTTCCAAGTGGTCCAGTACAGCCAGGGCGGCATTCAATACCTTGAAGGAGTGTTTTGTATCTGCTCCGTTTCTCATACAGCCTGACGTCACTCAGCCTTTTATTGTAGAAGTTAAAGCATCTGAAGTGGGGGTTGTATTATCGCAGGGTGCGTCTCCAGATAAATGGCATCCATGTGCATACTTTTCTAAAAAACTGTCACCTGTTGAGAGAAATTATGAAAAAAAAAAAAACAACAGTACACAGGCAAAGGTGCTTACCTGTTAGGACTGGCGGAACGCACCAAGACAGATGGTATAGATGCGTTCGCAGTCCGGGGTCCACCGTGCAGGTGAAAACCTGCTGCTAGCAATTAGCAGACTATATGGCGGTACACTAAAGTATACACGCGTGGGTTAACCTCACCCAGCGTGAAAGAAGCAATCCTGTTAAGGCACAGGACCGCGGTACCGCACCTAAAGCGCGAGCAAGTAGTCAGCGAACTCAACCCCAACAGGAATTGAAGTCCGATTAGACCCTTGCTGGCACAACACCGCAACTGGGTGTGTAAGGAAACTGAAGAGCAATATTAAGGCACAAGAGTGCATGCAGTGCTGCACTGACGAACGCCACTAACCACCCAGGCTTGGGTAAGGAAAGCACAGAGGAAGTGCACGGCGCCGTACTGGCGGTCACAGCAACTGGACGCCATAATGTGTGACTAGTGCTGTAGGATAAGTCGGGCGCTAGGTAGCAGCCATACACCTTCCGCGAACAGTCATTCAATAGGGTAGGGGTATCCAAGGACGACTTGCACTCACAACATACACACATTAGCAATTGTAAGACAATACTAGCGCATGGCCGTGCGGTCATGCGCAGTTTATATAGCTGCAGCACAGGAAGTGGCCACAGCACCTTTGCCCTTCCAAGACCTGCCAAGAGGACCAATGGAATGTGCTGCAGAGCCTGAGCACATGACCCTCGATCTCCAACAGGAGATCTTACCCTGGGCATGCTCAGTACGTGCAGACAAGGACTTAGTCCCAGAGAAGTCCGCTCGCTGCTGACCAGCACTGACTTTAATGGCAGAGACTGGAGAAGCAGCAGTAACTCTCAGAACAGAGTGAGAATGAGCAAGACGCTGGGACCGACGTCCTTGCTGAGCAGACTCCACTGCGGCTGGACAAGAATGGGAGACCACAGCAGAGGTGGCTCGAGATTCCCCCTGTGCAGAAGCGGGAACTCGACCCCTAACATTACTCCCCCTCCTAGGGCCCCCCCTCCTTGGGCCTCGCTACGTTCGAAGGCAGCAATGAGCTGCGGAGCCCGAATGTGCTCAGCAGGCTCCCAGGACCTATCCTCAGGGCCGTAACCCTTCCAGTCCACCCAAAAAAAATTTTTGCCACGTACCACCTTGCACCCCAAGATAGCGTTCACCTCGAAATCGTCCGTAGACGAACCCGATGTCCCGGCAGATGACTCAGAAAACCGGGACATGTATACGGGCTTAAGGAGGGACACATGAAAGGTGTCGGTGATACCAAGGCGTGGAGGAAGAGCCAGACGGTAGACCACAGGATTAACCTGTTCGAGGACCTTGAAGGGACCCAAGTAGCGAGGAGCAAATTTAGTGGACTCAACTCGCAGCCTGATGTTACGGGCGGAGAGCCACACCAAGTCGCCAGGAGCAAAGGTCGGGGCGGGGCGCCGATGAGCATCGGCGGAGGACCTCATTCTCTCCTTAGAGGCCCGAATGGCATCCTGAGTGCGGTCCCAAATATCCCGTGCCTCCACAGCCCAGTCTGCCACCCTGGAGTCTGCGGAAGACACGGGCATAGGCACAGGTACCCGTGGATGCTGACCATAGTTGAGGAGGAATGGGGTTTGTCCAGTGGAGTCGGCTTCGGCGTTGTTCAGCGCAAACTCTGCCCATGATAGCAAGGATGTCCAGTCATCCTTGCCTGGCTGAAACAAAATGTCGCAGGTATGTGACCAAGGTCTGGTTGGCCCTCTCTACCAACCCATTCGTCTCGGGATGATAAGCGGAAGAGAGATTCAACTCAATAATGAGAAGACGACACAGCTCTCTCCAGAACCGAGACGCAAACTGGGGACCCCGGTCACTGACAATTTTGTCAGGCATACCATGTAGGCGGAAGATGTGCTTAATGAACAACGCAGCCAAGGCCCGTGCAGAAGGTAACCGTGGTAGCGGCACCAAATGCACCATTTTCGAGAAATGATCGGTGATGACTAGGGTTGAGCGACCTTGACCTTTTTAGAGTCGAGCCGTGTTTCGCAAAACCCGACTATCTTAGAAGTCGAGTCGAGTGGAATCGGCCGATTATCGCGAAAAGTCGGGTATCGCCCTAAACACGAAACCCAATGCAAGTCAATGGGGGAGCATAGTCGGCAGTGAGTGGAGGCCAGGAAAACACCTACACTGGCCATTTTAATGGCAAAAACATCCATTCTTGTTAAAGAAGCTTGTCAATCGTAATTTACCTTATAATAATTGGAAGGCATTTGAAATTGGGGGTCATTTGGCTAAAGTTGTGGGGGGTAGGGCTGGTTCAAGTAATTAGTGGGCCCAGTAAATCTGGACCACGTCACGGCAGTGGAGCAGGGAGAGGTAAGTATTTCAACTTTGCAAGTGCTGTGATCGTGAGCAAGCAGGGGGGGCCCACTCGTTGGCATTGGCACAGGCACAGGGCCCCTCAAAGTACAGCGGTGTGTTTGCACGGCGGGGGCGCCTCCCATCGGCAGCAACACTTTTGCGTACTATGAGAGGCCCTGTGCCAGTGACGTCGCCAACTAGTATTCCTCCCCCCACCTGATGAAGGAACCTGCACTTTCATCTGCACCTTCCTCTTTGTCCCCGTGTAAGGTGGTATGGTATGCGGGAAGAGGAACCTGACTTTCAGCAGGGTCACAATCTTGCTGTGTAGCGTGCACGGGGAATTTTGCGTTTATGGGTCAATGTACCAGCAGACTCATCTATCACTGGCTGGGCAATGGGCAGGATGAGGAGGAAACACAGATATAGGCCCAAAGAATAAAGTTGGCTAAATGCAGTTCAAAATTGGTAACACAGGACTAACCAGGGGGCATTGCAGTGGAGGACAACTGGAATGAGAGGCTGACACAGAGAGTAGGCCCAAATCAGTAAGTAGTCGAAATACAGTTCAAAATTGGCAACCGTAGTAAACAGGCGGCACAGCTTTGTTCAGTGGAGGAGAACAGCAAGGAGTGGCAGACACCGATAGTAGGCCCCAACCCAACTAGTAGGCCAAATGCAGTCTAACATTAACAACTACTTAACGAGAGCCTGAAAATGGAATTTCAGGACAGGAAACCAGGAGAACAGCAAGGAGTGGCAGACACCGATAGTAGGCCCCAAACCAACTAGTACGCCAAATGCAGTTGTTCCGTTTAACCACAATTTAATGAGAGCCTGAAGATAGAAGTTCAGGAAAGGCAACCTGGAGAACACCTTGGAGTGTAACACACCATCTCTCTACACCCCATACCCAATTTGTAGGCCTAATGCAGCGTAGTTTCCAACAACTACTAAACGAGAGCCGGAAGGTCGAAGCTCAGGAAAGGCAACCTGGAGAACACCTTGGAGTGGAACACACCATCTCTCTACACCCCATACCCAATTTGTAGGCCTAATGCAGTGTAGTTTCCAAGAACTACTAAACGAGAGCCGGAAGATCGAAGCTCAGGAAAGGCAACCTGGAGAACACCTTGGAGTGGAACACACCATCTCTCTACACCCCATACCCAATTTGTAGGCCTAATGCAGTGTAGTTTCCAACAACTACTAAACGAGAGCATGAAGATCGAAGCATTGGCGAGGAAACCTGGGGAACACCTTGGAGTGGAACACACCATCTCTCTACACCCCATACCCAATTTGTAGGCCTAATGCAGTGTAGTTTCCAACAACTACTAAACGAGAGCCGGAAGATCGAAGCTCAGGAAAGGCAACCTGGAGAACACCTTGGAGTGGAACACACCATCTCTCTCCACCCGATACCCATTTTGTAGGCCTAATGCAGTGTAGTTTTCTACAACTACTAAACGAGAGTCGGAAGATCGAAGCTCAGGAAAGGCAACCTGTAGAACACCTTGGAGTGGAACACACCATCTCTCTACACCCCATACCCAATTTGTAGGCCTAATGCAGTGTAGTTTCCAAGAACTACTAAACGAGAGCCGGAAGATCGAAGCTCAGGAAAGGCAACCTGGAGAACACCTTGGAGTGGAACACACCATCTCTCTACACCCCATACCCAATTTGTAGGCCTAATGCAGTGTAGTTTCCAACAACTACTAAACGAGAGCATGAAGATCGAAGCATTGGCGAGGAAACCTGGGGAACACCTTGGAGTGGAACACACCATCTCTCTACACCCCATACCCAATTTGTAGGCCTAATGCAGTGTAGTTTCCAACAACTACTAAACGAGAGCCGGAAGATCGAAGCTCAGGAAAGGCAACCTGGAGAACACCTTGGAGTGGAACACACCATCTCTCTACACCCCATACCCAATTTGTAGGCCTAATGCAGTGTAGTTTCCAAGAACTACTAAACGAGAGCCGGAAGACCGAAGCAATGTGGACGAAACCTGGGGAACACCTTGGAGTGGAACACACCATCTCTCTACACCCCATACCCAATTTGTAGGCCTAATGCAGTGTAGTTTTCTACAACTACTAAACGAGAGTCGGAAGACCGAAGCAATGTGGACGAAACCTGGGGAACACCTTGGAGTGGAACACACCATCTCTCTACACCCCATACCCAATTTGTAGGCCTAATGCAGCGTAGTTTCCAACAACTACTAAACGAGAGCCGGAAGATCGAAGCTCAGGAAAGGCAACCTGGAGAACACCTTGGAGTGGAACACACCATCTCTCTACACCCCATACCCAATTTGTAGGCCTAATGCAGTGTAGTTTCCAACAACTACTAAACGAGAGCATAAAGATCGAAGCATTGGCGAGGAAACCTGGGGAACACCTTGGAGTGGAACACACCATCTCTCTACACCCCATACCCAATTTGTAGGCCTAATGCAGCGTAGTTTCCAACAACTACTAAACGAGAGCCGGAAGATCAAAGCTCAGGAAAGGCAACCTGGAGAACACCTTGGAGTGTAACACACCATCTCTCTACACCCCATACCCAATTTGTAGGCCTAATGCAGTGTAGTTTCCAACAACTACTAAACGAGAGCATTAAGATCGAAGCAATGGCGAGGAAACCTGGGGCACACCTTGGGTAGGCAGACACCGTTAGTAGGCCCTACCAAAGTTGTACACCCAATGCAGTTTTAAAATTCCTAGAGGCTGAAAACAAGACTATTGACGCTCAGCTTTTTTCAAAGGAACACAGCTGAATTGAGTGGCACAGACAGACACAGGTAGTAGGACTTAACCCAAAAATGTGTCTCACTGCAGCTTAAAAAAGTTACAGGGGTACACAAGCAGCAGTGCTCTGGGCAGTGGAGGACAATTTCAATAGTGGACCGCAGACAGACTTTGTACGCCTACTATTAAAAAAAGGATGCTCTATGCAATTAAAAATAGGTTCCAGGGGTCCACGGGCAGCAGTGATGTGGTCAGTGGACGAGTATTGGAAGGAGGGACCGCAGACAGGCGTAGTAGGCCTAACATAACAAAATTAGGCTGTAGACACTGTAAAATTGGTTCCAGGGGTACACGGGCAGCAGTGGTGTGGTCAGTGGAGGCCTAGTGGAAGGAGTGACCGCAGACAGGCATCGAAGGCCTAAAATAAAAAAATTGGGCTGGCTGTAGGCAATTTTAAATTGGTTCCAGGGGTACACGGGCAGCAGTGGTGTGGTCAGTGGAGGCCTAGTGGAAGGAGTGACCGCAGACAGGCATCGAAGGCCTAAAATAATAACACATGGCTGTAGGCAATTTTAAATTGGTTCCAGGGGTACACGGGCAGCAGTGGTGTGGTCAGTGGAGGCCTAGTGGAAGGAGTGACCGCAGACAGGCATCGAAGGCCTAAAATAAAAAAATTGGGCTGGCTGTAGGCAATTTTAAATTGGTTCCAGGGGTACACGGGCAGCAGTGGTGTGGTCAGTGGAGGCCTAGTGGAAGGAGTGACTGCAGACAGGCATCGAAGGCCTAAAATAATAACACATGGCTGTAGGCAATTTTAAATTGGTTCCAGGGGTACACGGGCAGCAGTGGTGTGGTCAGTGGAGGCCTAGTGGAAGGAGTGACCGCAGACAGGCATCGAAGGCCTAAAATAATAACACATGGCTGTAGGCAATTTTAAATTGGTTCCAGGGGTACACGGGCAGCAGTGGTGTGGTCAGTGGAGGCCTAGTGGAAGGAGTGACCGCAGACAGGCATCGAAGGCCTAAAATAAAAAAATTGGGCTGGCTGTAGGCAATTTTAAATTGGTTCCAGGGGTACACGGGCAGCAGTGGTGTGGTCAGTGGAGGCATATTGTAAGGAGTGACCGCAGACAGGCATCGAAGGCCTAAAATAATAACACATGGCTCTAGGCAATTTTAAATTGGTTCCAGGGGTACACGGGCAGCAGTGGTGTGGTCAGTGGAGGCATAGTGGAAGGAGTGACCGCAGACAGGCTTCGAAGGCCTAACATAACAAAAATGTCAATACAATGGTATTGTCAGTGGCAGGCATTGAAGGATGTCAGCGCATAGACTAAACATTGGTGGAGCTGTGAGATAATTTTGCAAGTGGTAGAGCACTGTTTGAGCTGGGGGGGGGAACTGTCTTGTGGCCGGCGGTACAGGCCCAGGGCCCCTCATATTACAACGGTGTGTCTGACGTTGGGTGCGCACCACCACCGCCAGAGACACTTTATTGTACTAGGAGGGACCCAGTGGCAGTGCCGTCGACTAAAAGCGGGCACACCCACCTCTTCAGACAAACAGCACTCTCACGGGTGCTGTCGCCAAGTGTCGATACCACGGCCCTGTGTGGGGAGTTTGGCCATTTAGTGAGGTGTAAACATGTCGTATGCTGGACAATCAGGTGCAGAAAATTACGAGATTGGAAAAGGCATTGAGAATAGTCCACAGGCAAGACCTTTTCATAGGAAAGCTAGGTGTCAGCCGGGCAAGGTGGGGCAAAAGATTTCGAAATCCAGTTGTGGTTCATTTTAATGAAGGTTGGATCATCTACATTTTGGGTAGCCAGACGAGTCCTTTTTTCTGTTAGTATTGAACCTGCAGCACTGAATACTCTTTCTGATAGGACACTAGCTGCCGGGCAAGCAAGCTCCTGCAATTCATATTCTGCCAATTCTGGCCAGGTGTCTAATTTTGATGCCCAGTAATCAAATGGGAATGACGGTTGAGGGAGAACATCGATAAGGGATGAAAAATAGTTTGTAACCATACTGGACAAATGTTGTCTCCTGTCACTTTGAATTGATGCTGCAGTACCTGTTCTGTCTGCGGTCATAGCAAAATCACTCCACAACCTGGTCAGAAAACCCCTCTGGCCAACGCCACTTCTGATTTCTGCCCCTCTAACTCCTCTGGTCTGCTGGCCCCTGCAGCTCGTGTGAGAACGATCACGGGCGCTGTGTGCAGGGAATGCCAGAAGCAAACGGTCAACAAGAGTTGATTGTTTGGTTGCTAATATTAGTTCCAAGTTCTCATGTGGCATTATATTTTGCAATTTGCCTTTATAGCGAGGATCAAGGAGGCAGGCCAACCAGTAATCGTCATCGTTCATCATTTTAGTTATGCGTGTGTCCCTTTTGAGGATACGTAAGGCATAATCCGCCATGTGGGCCAAAGTTCCAGTTCTCAAATCTGCGGTTGTGCTTGGTTGAGGGGCAGTTTCAGGCAAATCCACGTCACTTGTGTCCCTCCAAAAACCAGAACCCGGCCTTGCCGCGCCACCAATTTCCAGTGGCCCCGGAAAAGCTTCCTCATTAAAAATATAATCATCCCCATCATCCTCCTCGTCCTCCTCCTCCTCTTCGCCCGCTAACTCGTCCTGTACACTGCCCTGGCCAGACAATGGCTGACTGTCATCAAGGCTTTCCTCTTCCTCAGCTGCAGACGCCTGATCCTTTATGTGCGTCAAACTTTGCATCAGCAGACGCATTAGGGGGATGCTCATGCTTATTATGGCGTTGTCTGCACTAACCAGCCGTGTGCATTCCTCAAAACACTGAAGGACTTGACACATGTCTTGAATCTTCGACCACTGCACACCTGACAACTCCATGTCTGCCATCCTACTGCCTGCCCGTGTATGTGTATCCTTCCACAAAAACATAACAGCCCGCCTCTGTTCACACAGTCTCTGAAGCATGTGCAGTGTTGAGTTCCACCTTGTTGCAACGTCTATGATTAGGAGATGCTGGGGAAGGTTCAAAGAACGCTGATAGGTCTGCATACGGCTGGAGTGTACGGGCGAACGGCGGATATGTGAGCAAAGTCCACGCACTTTGAGGAGCAGGTCGGATAACCCCGGATAACTTTTCAGGAAGCACTGCACCACCAGGTTTAAGGTGTGAGCCAGGCAAGGAATGTGTTTCAGTTGGGAAAGGGAGATGGCAGCCATGAAATTCCTTCCGTTATCACTCACTACCTTGCCTGCCTCAAGATCTACAGTGCCCAGCCACGACTGCGTTTCTTTCTGCAAGAACTCGGAAAGAACTTCCGCGGTGTGTCTGTTGTCACCCAAACACTTCATAGCCAATACAGCCTGCTGACGTTTGCCAGTAGCTGCCCCATAATGGGAGACCTGGTGTGCAACAGTGGCAGCTGCGGATGGAGTGGTTGTGCGACTGCGGTCTGTGGACGAGCTCTCGCTTCTGCAGGAGAACGAAGAGGAGGAGGAGGGGGTGCGAACGGCTACAGCCAACTGTTTCCTAGACCGTGGGCTAGGCAGAACTGTCCCAAACTTGCTGTCCCCTGTGGACCCTGCATCCACAACATTCACCCAGTGTGCCGTAATGGACACGTAACGTCCCTGGCCATGCCTACTGGTCCATGCATCTGTTGTCAGGTGCACCTTTGTGCTCACAGATTGCCTGAGTGCATGGACGATGCGCTCTTTAACATGCTGGTGGAGGGCTGGGATGGCTTTTCTGGAAAAAAAGTGTCGACTGGGTAGCTCGTAGCGTGGTACAGCGTAGTCCATCAGGGCTTTGAAAGCTTCGCTTTCAACTAACCGGTAGGGCATCATCTCTAACGAGATTAGTCTAGCTATGTGGGCGTTCAAACCCTGTGTACGCGGATGCGAGGCTAAGTACTTCCTTTTTCTAACCATAGTCTCATGTAGGGTGAGCTGGACTGGAGAGCTGGAGATCGTGGAACTAGCGGGGGTGCCGGTGGACATGGCAGACTGAGAGACGGTGGGAGATGGTATTGTTGCCGCCGGTGCCCTAGATGCAGTGTTTCTTACTACAAAACTGGTGATTCCCTGACCCTGACTGCTTTGGCCTGGCAAAGAAACCTGCACAGATACTGCAGGTGGTGCGGAAAATGGTGGCCCTACACTGCCGGAAGGGATGTTGCGTTGCTGACTAGCTTCATTGGCCGAGGGTGCTACAACCTTAAGGGACGTTTGGTAGTTAGTCCAGGCTTGCAAATGCATGGTGGTTAAATGTCTATGCATGCAACTTGTATTGAGACTTTTCAGATTCTGTCCTCTGCTTAAGGTAGTTGAACATTTTTGACAGATGACTTTGCGCTGATCAATTGGATGTTGTTTAAAAAAATGCCAGACTGCACTCTTTCTAGCATCGGATACCTTTTCAGGCATTGCAGACTGAGCTTTAACCGGATGGCCACGCTGTCCTCCAACAGGTTTTGGCTTTGCCACGCGTTTTGGGCAAGATACGGGCCCGGCAGATGGAAACTGTTGCGATGTTGATGCCTGCTGCAGCCCCTCCTCCTCCGCTTCAGAACTGCTGCCGCCTGCACCCTGTTCCCCCAATGGCTGCCAATCGGGGTCAAGAACTGGGTCATCTATTACCTCTTCTTGTAGCTCGTGTGCAACTTCGTCTGTGTCACCGTGTCGGTCGGTGGTATAGCGTTCGTGATGGGGCAACATAGTCTCATCAGGGTCTGATTCTTGATCATTACCCTGCGAGGGCAATGTTGTGGTCTGAGTCAAAGCACCAGCATAGTAGTCTGGCTGTGGCTGTGCATCAGTGCACTCCATGTCAGATTCAACTTGTAATGGGCATGGACTGTTAACTGCTTCACTTTGTAAGCCAGGGACGGTATGTGTAAAGAGCTCCATGGAGTAACCCGTTGTGTCGCCTGCTGCATTCTTCTCTGTTGTTGTTTTTGCTGAAGAGGACAAGGAAGCGACTTGTCCCTGACCGTGAACATCCACTAACGAGGCGCTGCTTTGACATTTACCAGTTTCACGAGAGGAGGCAAAAGAGCTAGAGGCTGAGTCAGCAAGATAAGCCAAAACTTGCTCTTGCTGCTCCGGCTTTAAAAGCGGTTTTCCTACTCCCAGAAAAGGGAGCATTTGAGGCCTTGTGTAGCCAGACGACGAACCTGGCTCCACAGCTCCAGACTTAGGTGCAATATTTTTTTTCCCACGACCAGCTGATGCTCCACCACTACCACTACCCTCATTACCAGCTGACAATGAACGCCCCCGGCCACGACCTCTTCCACCAGACTTCCTCATTGTTTTAAAAACGTAAACTAACGGTATTTGTTGCTGTCACACAACTTACACGGTGAGCTATAACTTCAGTATGATTTAGCTACCCCTTTACAGGTGAGTGAGACCACAACGAAAATCAGGCACAATGTTACACACTCTGTTGTTGGTGGCAACAAATGAGAGAGATGCCACACACGCAGGACTGTCACTGAAGCACAAATGTAAATATTAATCTCCCACTGATTTGATTTTTTTTTTTTTTTCAGGGAGACTTTAGGAAAAAAAATAATAGAATAAAATGATTTTTTCAGGAAGAATTTAGAAACCAAATAAAATAAAATGATTTTTTCAGGGAGAATTTAGAAAACAAATAAAACAAAAAAAGGCTTTCTATGCCCCACTGAGTGAGAGATGACGCACACAGGAGTCAGGAGTGGCACACAAGCCCAGAAGCCAATATTTATCTCCCACTGATTGATGTAGTGATTTTTTCAGGTAGATTTTGGAACCCAAATCAAGCTAAAAAAATAATAGGCTTTCTATGGCCCACAATTGGAGAGAGAGAGAGAGAGATGGCACACCCAGGAGTCAAGACTGGCACACAAGCAGAAAGGGCAATATTAATCTCCCACTGATTTGTTTTTTTTTTCAGGGAGACTTTAGGAAAAAAAAATAATAGAATAAAATGATTTTTTCAGGAAGAATTTAGAAACCAAATAAAATAAAATGATTTTTTCAGGGAGAATTTAGAAAACAAATAAAACAAAAAAAGGCTTTCTATGGCCCACTGAGTGAGAGATGACGCACACAGGAGTCAGGAGTGGCACACAAGCCCAGAGGCCAATATTTATCTCCCACTGATTGAGGTAGTGATTTTTTCAGGTAGATTTTGGAACCCAAATCAAGCTAAAAAAAAAATAGGCTTTCTATGGCCCACAATTGGAGAGAGAGAGAGAGAGATGGCACACCCAGGAGTCAAGACTGGCACACAAGCAGAAAGGGCAATATTAATCTCCCACTGATTTGTTTTTTTTTTTTTTTTCAGGGAGACTTTAAGAAAAAAAAAATAGAATAAAATTATTTTTTCAGGAAGAATTTAGAAACCAAATAAAATAAAATGATTTTTTCAGGGAGAATTTAGAAAACAAATAAAACAAAAAAAGGCTTTCTATGGCCCACTGAGTGAGAGATGACGCACACAGGAGTCAGGAGTGGCACACAAGCCCAGAGGCCAATATTTATCTCCCACTGATTGATGTAGTGATTTTTTCAGGTAGATTTTGGAACCCAAATCAAGCTAAAAAAATAATAGGCTTTCTATGGCCCACAATTGGAGAGAGAGAGAGAGATGGCACACCTAGGAGTCAAGACTGGCACACAAGCAGAAAGGGCAATATTAATCTCCCACTGATTTGTTTTTTTTTTGTTTTTTTCAGGGAGACTTTAGGAAAAAAAAATAATAGAATAAAATGATTTTTTCAGGAAGAATTTAGAAACCAAATAAAATAAAATGATTTTTTCAGGGAGAATTTAGAAAACAAATAAAACAAAAAAAGGCTTTCTATGGCCCACTGAGTGAGAGATGACGCACACAGGAGTCAGGAGTGGCACACAAGCCCAGAGGCCAATATTTATCTCCCACTGATTGATGTAGTGATTTTTTCAGGTAGATTTTGGAACCCAAATCAAGCTAAAAAAATAATAGGCTTTCTATGGCCCACAATTGGAGAGAGAGAGAGAGATGGCACACCCAGGAGTCAAGACTGGCACACAAGCAGAAAGGGCAATGTTAATCTCCCACTGATTTTTTTTTTTTTTTTTCAGGGAGACTTTAGGAAAAAAAAATAATAGAATAAAATGATTTTTTCAGGAAGAATTTAGAAACCAAATAAAATAAAATGATTTTTTCAGGGAGAATTTAGAAAACAAATAAAACAAAAAAAGGCTTTCTATGGCCCACTGAGTGAGAGATGACGCACACAGGAGTCAGGAGTGGCACACAAGCCCAGAGGCCAATATTTATCTCCCACTGATTGATGTAGTGATTTTTTCAGGTAGATTTTGGAACCCAAATCAAGCTAAAAAAATAATAGGCTTTCCATGGCCCACAATTGGAGAGAGAGAGAGAGATGGCACACCCAGGAGTCAAGACTGGCACACAAGCAGAAAGGGCAATATTAATCTCCCACTGATTTGTTTTTTTTTGTTTTTTTTTTAGGGAGACTTTAGGAAAAAAAAATAATAGAATAAAATGATTTTTTCAGGAAGAATTTAGAAACCAAATAAAATAAAATGATTTTTTCAGGGAGAATTTAGAAAACAAATAAAACAAAAAAAGGCTTTCTATGGCCCACTGAGTGAGAGATGACGCACACAGGAGTCAGGAGTGGCACACAAGCCCAGAGGCCAATATTTATCTCCCACTGATTGATGTAGTGATTTTTTCAGGTAGATTTTGGAACCCAAATCAAGCTAAAAAAATAATAGGCTTTCTATGGCCCACAATTGGAGAGAGAGAGAGAGATGGCACACCCAGGAGTCAAGACTGGCACACAAGCAGAAAGGGCAATATTAATCTCCCACTGATTTGTTTTTTTTGTTTTTTTTTCAGGGAGACTTTAGGAAAAAAAAATAATAGAATAAAATGATTTTTTCAGGAAGAATTTAGAAACCAAATAAAATAAAATGATTTTTTCAGGGAGAATTTAGAAAACAAATAAAACAAAAAAAGGCTTTCTATGGCCCACTGAGTGAGAGATGACGCACACAGGAGTCAGGAGTGGCACACCAGCCCAGAGGCCAATATTTATCTCCCACTGATTGATTTATTGATTTTTTCAGGTAGAATTTAGAACCCAAATCAACCAAAAACATAAATAGGCTTTCTATGGCCCACTATTTGTGAGAGAGATGGCACACTCAGGACTGGCACACAAGCCCAGAGGCCAATATTAATCTCCCACTTTTTATTTTTTTTCAGGGAAAATTTATAAACCCAATAAAAAAATAAATAAATAGGCTTTCTATGGCCCACTATCTGAGAGAGAGAGATGGCACGCTTAGGACTGGCACACAAGCCCAAAGGCCAATATTAATCTCCCTTTTTTTTTTCAGGGAGAATTTATAAAACCAAAAAAAAAAAAAAAAAATAGGCTTTCTATGGCCCACTATTTGTGAGAGAGATGGCACGCTCAGGACTGGCACACAAGCCCAGAGGCCAATATTAATCTCCCACTTTTTTTTTTTTGTTCCAGGGAAAATTTATAAACCCAATAAAAAAAATAATAAATAGGCTTTCTATGGCCCACTATCTAAGAGAGAGATGGCACGCTTAGGACTGGCACACAAGCCCAAAGGCCAATATTAATCTCCCTTTTTTTTTCAGGGAGAATTTATAAAACCAAAAAAAATAAAATAAATAGGCTTTCTATGGCCCACTATTTGTGAGAGAGATGGCACGCTCAGGACTGGCACACAAGCCCAGAGGCCAATATTAATCTCCCACTTTTTTTTTTTTTGTTCCAGGGAAAATTTATAAACCCAATAAAAAAAATAATAAATAGGCTTTCTATGGCCCACTATCTGAGAGAGAGAGCTGGCACGCTTAGGACTCGCACACAAGCCCAAAGGCCAATATTAATCTCCCACTGATTGATTTATTGATTTTTTCAGGTAGAATTTAGAACCCAAATAAAGCAAAAAAAAAAAAAAATGGGCTTTCTATGACCCACTGAGTGAGTGATGATGCACACAGGAGTCAGGAGTGGCACACAAGTCCTGAGGCCAATATTTTTCTCCCACTGATTGATGTAGTGATTTTTTCCGGTAGATTTTAGAACCCAAATCAAGCAAAAAAATAAATAGGCTTTCTATGGCCCACTGACTGAGAGATGGCACACACAGGAGTCAAGAGTGGCACACAAGCCCTGAGGCCAATATTTTTCTCCCACTGATTGATGTAGTGATTTTTTCAGGTAGATTTTATAACCCAAATCAAGCAAAAAAATAAATAGGCTTTCTATGGCCCACTGAGTGAGAGATGGCACACACAGGGATGGCACTCTAGCAGAAATGTCAATCTTAATCTCCCACAAAAAAAAAAAAAAAAAACAGGGAGTGTCCAACAATTACTATCTCCCTGCAGTAATCTCAGCCAGGTATGGCAGGCAGCAATAAGGAGTGGACTGATGCACAAATTAAATAAAAAGTGTGGACAAACAAAAAAGATAGCTGTGCAGAAAGGAAGGAACAAGAGGATTTGTGCTTTGAAAAAAGCAGTTGGTTTGCACAGCGGCGTACACACAGCAATGCAGCTATCAGGGAGCCTTCTAGGGCAGCCCAATGAGCTACAGCGCTGAGGGGAAAAAAAAAAAAAATGTAGCTTCCACTGTCCCTGCACACCGAAGGTGGTGTTGGGCAGTGGAAATCGCTACAGCACTAGCGGTTTGGTGGTTAATGGACCCTGCCTAACGCTATCCCTGCTTCTGACGAAGCGGCAGCAACCTCTCCCTAAGCTCAGATCAGCAGCAGTAACATGGCGGTCGGCGGGAACGCCCCTTTATAGCCCCTGTGACGCCGCAGACAGCAAGCCAATCACTGCAATGCCCTTCTCTAAGATGGTGGGGACCAGGACCTATGTCATCACGCTGCCCACACTCTGCGTTTACCTTCATTGGCTGAGAAATGGCGCTTTTCGCGTCATTGAAACGCGACTTTGGCGCGAAAGTCGCGTACCGCATGGCCGACCCCGCACAGGGGTCGGATCGGGTTTCATGAAACCCGACTTTGCCAAAAGTCGGCGACTTTTGAAAATGAACGACCCGTTTCGCTCAACCCTAGTGATGACCCAAATGATGGTACAGCCGCGAGACTTGGGCAAACCCACGACAAAGTCCATCCCGACCATCTCCCAGGGCCTATCTGCCACCGGCAAGGGATAGAGCAACCCAGCTGGCCTTTGACGCGGAGATTTATTTTTGGCGCAGGAGACACACGCCAGAATATAATCCCTGACATCCCGGACCATATGCGGCCACCAGTACGTCCTCGCCAGTAGCTCAGATGTCCTCTTTGTCCCAAAGTGTCCACCCACTCTGGACGAATGAGCCCAAGAGAGAACCTCCGGTCGCAAATTAATGGGCACAAAAGTCTTGCCCGGAGGCACAGACTCAAGCGAAACCGGCGCTACGGTTCTCAGGCTCTCAGAAGGAACAATAAGCCGAGGCTCCTCTTCCTCCTCTTCAGTTGACATAAGGGAGTGAGAGAGAGCATCAGCACGAAAATTCTTCTCCCCGGCGAGGAAATGAAGAGAAAAGTGGAACCGGGAAAAGAACAAGGACCATCTGTCTTGGCGAGAATTTAGCCGCTGGGCTGTTTGTAAGTAGACCAAATTTTTGTGGTCAGTGTAAACCTGGAAGGGAAACCGCGCACCTTCCAGAAGATGTCTCCACTCTGAAAAGGCCAACTTCATTGCTAGCAGCTCCCTATCCCCGATGGAGTAGTTTCTCTCCGCTGGCGAGAAGGTCTTAGAGAAGAAGAAGCATGGATGCTTCCGACCTTGAGCATCCTTCTGATAGAGGACTGCTCCAGCACCAACGGATGAGGCATCCACCTCCATTAGGAATGGTTTATCCACATCGGGATGATGTAACATGGGAGCGCTAGCAAAATGGGACTTAATAGAAGTGAAGGCCTTGGAGACCTCTTCCGACCACAATTTAGGATTCGCTCCCTTCTTGGTGAGGGCTACCAAGGGAGCTACCAGAGTTGAGAAGTGGGGAATGAACTGGCGGTAATAGTTAATGAACCCCATAAAGCGCTGCACCGCTTTAAGAGAATGGGGCTCTTGCCAGTCCATCACAGCCTGTAGTTTGGCAGGATCCATAGCCAATCCTTGGGCAGAGATGATATAGCCCAGGAACGGCAAAGACTCCTGCTCAAACATACACTTCTCCAACTTAGCGTAAAGAGAGTTTGCCTGTAGGAGGTCGAAGACTCTGCCAACATCTCTCCGGTGGGAGTCAATATCTGGAGAAAAGATGAGAATATCATCCAGATAGACTACAACTGAGGTGGAAAGCATATCCCGGAAGATGTCGTTGACAAAGTCTTGAAAAACGGCTGGGGCATTACAGAGCCCGAAGGGCATCACCAGATACTCATAGTGCCCATCTCTGGTGTTAAATGCCGTTTTCCATTCGTCCCCCTCACGGATGCGAATCAGGTTGTAAGCACCCCGCAGATCTAATTTAGTAAACACTCTAGCTCCCCGAAGCCTATCGAAGAGCTCGGATATCAAGGGCAAAGGATACTTGTTCTTAACGGTGATAGCGTTAAGACCCCTGTAGTCTATGCATGGACGTAGTTCCCCATTCTTCTTCTGCACGAAGAAGAACCCTGCCCCAGCAGGTGACACTGACTTCCTGATAAACCCTCTTGCCAGATTCTCTTGAATGTACTGAGACATGGCCTCCGTCTCCGGGAGAGATAATGGATAAACTCGACCCCGGGGAGGCTCCGCACCAGGCAAGAGATCGATAGGACAGTCATAGGGGCGATGGGGCGGAAGGGTCTCCGCCGCCTTTTTGGAGAACACGTCTGCGTAAGACCAATATTGCTTGGGGAGAGAGGATAGATCTGCGGGTACCTCAGTAGTAGCAACCTGAACGCACTCTCGGTGACACCTACCCCCACATGATTCACCCCATCCCAGAATTCTGCCTGAGGACCACTCGATGTGAGGAGAGTGGTACCGTAGCCAAGGTATCCCCAACAGGACCTCATCAATACCCTCAGGAATGATGAGCAGAGAAATAATCTCCTGATGGGATGGCGACAAGGACAGAGTAACAGGGATGGTCTGATGTGTTATCTGTGCGGGGAGTGTCGACCCATTCACCACTCGTACCGTTACTGGTTGAGATAGCATAACCAGGGGTATTGCGTGACGTTGGGCGAAGGCAGAAGACATAAAATTGCCCTCCGCCCCAGAATCCACGCAGAGGTCTACCGAGTGGGAGGATGAGCCAAAGGTAATTGTCCCCTTAAAGGACAATTTGGAGGCAAACGTCGCAGTGTCTAGTGCACCTCCACCTACTACCACTAGACGCTGACGTTTCCTCGACCGCTGATGACATCTGGTGGCAAGATGTCCTGACTGTTGGCATACATGGCAACCCTGGAGTGCACGAGCGGTCTGGGACTTAGATCCCGCTCGTGACACCACCTTAGGTTCCAGGAACTCAGGAGCCTGGACTGGAGATTCCAAAGGTTTGGCGAAGGTGAGAGCCAGCCGAAACCTCTGCCTACACTGGGCTCGCTCTAACCTCCGCTCGTGAAAACGGAGGTCAATGCGAGTAGATACTGTTATTAACTCTTCCAGTGTGGCGGGAATCTCCCTAGTGGCCAGAGCATCCTTAACGTGGTCAGCCAGCCCCCTCCAAAATATAGGGATAAGGGCTTTATCCGACCACTCCAGCTCAGATGCTAGAGTGCAGAAATGGACGGCAAAAAGGCTGACCAAGGACGAGCCCTGAGTCAGTGCCAACAGTTGGAGCGCCGTGTCATGGGAGACACGAGGTCCTAGAAAGACCTGTTTCAGAGTGCTCAGGAATAACGGAGCACTCTGCACCACATGATCGCCACGCTCCCACAGCGGCGTAGCCCACTGCAACGCCCTGTCCGACAATAAGGAAATTATAAAGCCCACCTTATCCCGCTCTGTAGGGAAACGAGAGGCCAGAAGCTCTAGATGTATTGAGCACTGACTCACGAAACCCCTACAGGACTTACTGTCACCAGAAAATTTCTCTGGTAGCGGGAGGCGAGATAGCGTCGGTACAGGGGCGGCAGTGGACAAGGTAGCTGCAGCCACACTTGCAGCCTGAACAGCGACAGCAGTAACATCCACAGCTGAGGTTGAACGCTCAAGAGCCGCCAACCTTCCCTCCAGCTGCTGGATGTACCGCTGTAAACGCTGGTCGTCCGCCATTTTACTAGCCAGACCCTGGCGCTAGTATTCTGTTAGGACTGGCGGAACGCACCAAGACAGATGGTATAGATGCGTTCGCAGTCCGGGGTCCACCGTGCAGGTGAAAACCTGCTGCTAGCAATTAGCAGACTATATGGCGGTACACTAAAGTATACACGCGTGGGTTAACCTCACCCAGCGTGAAAGAAGCAATCCTGTTAAGGCACAGGACCGTGGTACCGCACCTAAAGCGCGAGCAAGTAGTCAGCGAACTCAACCCCAACAGGAATTGAAGTCCGATTAGACCCTTACTGGCACAACACCGCAACTGGGTGTGTAAGGAAACTGAAGAGCAATATTAAGGCACAAGAGTGCATGCAGTGCCGCACTGACGAACGCCACTAACCACCTAGGCTTGGGTAAGGAAAGCACAGAGGAAGTGCACGGCGCCGTACTGGCGGTCACAGCAACTGGACGCCATAATGTGTGACTAGTGCTGTAGGATAAGTCGGGCGCTAGGTAGCAGCCATACACCTTCCGCGAACAGTCATTCAATAGGGTAGGGGTATCCAAGGACGACTTGCACTCACAACATACACACATTAGCAATTGTAAGACAATACTAGCGCATGGCCGTGCGGTCATGCGCAGTTTATATAGCTGCAGCACAGGAAGTGGCCACAGCACCTTTGCCCTTCCAAGACCTGCCAAGAGGACCAATGGAATGTGCTGCAGAGCCTGAGCACATGACCCTCGATCTCCAACGGGAGATCTTACCCTGGGCATGCTCAGTACGTGCAGACAAGGACTTAGTCCCAGAGAAGTCCGCTCGCTGCTGACCAGCACTGACTTTAATGGCAGAGACTGGAGAAGCAGCAGTAACTCTCAGAACAGAGTGAGAATGAGCAAGACGCTGGGACCGACGTCCTTGCTGAGCAGACTCCACTGCGGCTGGACAAGAATGGGAGACCGCAGCGGAGGTGGCTCGAGATTCCCCCTGTGCAGAAGCGGGAACTCGACCCCTAACACTTACCTGTCACAGCCTCTAAACAATTGCACTATTAAAGGTGCAGCGGACCCCAGTTAAGATGGCAACTACACAGGTGCAGTAATACCGATGAGGCAGCCAGCCTACAATCAGGGATTGGCCGCTTGGTACACCAGTGTAAGCAAATAATCTGTATGTGGTGATGTTCACACAGAAAATGCAGAGCATATGGCTCAAAGCCTATTAATGATGCCATATCATCATTATGAGGAGCAGGTGTACATCTTTTGAAAGATTACCTCATCAGGATTTAATCTCACCTCCCCCTCTATTTTTCTGTTTTCACCACGGCGTTATCTGTCTGTCAAATCAGAGTAATTACCAATTTATTGCACCCTACACCTATTTAGGGATCTAATAGGGTGCCATCGGTGAGCGGGGGCGCCATTTTGCGTACAAGCTAGGGTGCCAACCTCCGCTGGTAGGAAGGGTTTAAGAGGGTGTAGCTAGGGTCCTATAGGGGTTAAAACATTAGGTTTTTCCAATGGCACCAAATCCATGCCTTTGCAGGCGTGTTTTTTTTTGTCTAAATATTTAATAAAAAATTTTTTTTAGGTATTAGTATATGTTAGTCCTGTCTAAAATAATACCAGTGCATCAATGTAATAAGTTACCACTGTGGTATAGACTTATCTATATGAAGATTGAACATCATCTAGGAGCCATTTTTTGCACACCTTTTGCACATTTATTGCATATTATGTACATTATTTGTATCTAGATGCTTTTGGGGACTATTGGTGTGAGCTATAATTGCCCCTATAATAGGGCATGGTTTCTGTATGGATGTCTTTTTACATTGCATCTTTTGTACCATCACTTTTACCGCCATCTCCAGTCATGGTGGATGGAAATGTGAAATTTGAAATACACTGTACGCTGCAAATTCTGCAAATTCAGTGCGCCGATCTGGCATCACTCGAACATCTATTCGGCGGATATTAACTACTCACAAATAGCACCCTTACAAAATCCAGATGCTGCAGCATCTCAACGAGGATTACCCAGATTGGCACGCTGAATTGCAGAATGGGCAAAATCAAAATTGGAACATGACCCTCAGTTTACACAAAACATTATGTTCAATGATAAGGCATACATATATTGGGTGGGCCATTTATATGGATATACCTAAATAACATGGGAATAGTGACAATTTTCTTGCGTAAGGTGTCTTGCATTAAAATCTGCTGCAATGACCCGGATACTGCGTTCACCAGACATCAACACAATTTCTATCGGCTCACCACGTGTTAACGTCTGCGACATGTCAACGGTTGTAAACAAAGAGAAACTTGTAAATAAGTAATGAAAGAATAAACCAAGCACACCATTGTTTTTCTTGTGAAATTCTCCATAAGTTTGATGTGTCATATGACCCTCTTCCCATTGGAAAAAATAAAGTTGGATCCAAAATGGCCGACTTCAAAATGTCCGCCATGGTCACCACCCATCTTGAAAAGTTTTCCCCCTCCCATATACTATTGTACCATAAACAGGAAGTTGATATACATAGTTACATAGTTATTAAGGTTGAAGGAAGACTATAAGTCCATCTAGTTCAACCCATAGCCTAACCTAACATGCCCTAACATGTTGATCCAGAGGAAGGCAAAAAAAACCCATGTGGCAAAGAGTAAGCACCACATTGGGGAAAAAAATTCCTTCCCGACTCCACATACGGCAATCAGACTAGTTCCCTGGATCAACGCCCTATCAAGGAATCTAGTGTATATACCCTGTAACATTATACTTTTCCAGAAAGGTATCCAGTCCCCTCTTAAATTTAAGTAATGAATCACTCATTACAACATTATACGGCAGAGAGTTCCATAGTCTCACTGCTCTTACAGTAAAGAATCCACGTCTGTTATTATGCTTAAACCTTTTTTCCTCCAAACGCAGAGGATGCCCCCTAGTCCCGGTTTCAGGTCTATGATTCAAAAGATCATCAGAAAGGTCCTTGTACTGTCCCCTCATATATTTATACATTAACATAAGATCACCCCTTAGTCTTCGTTTTTCCAAACTAAATAGCCCCAAGTGTAATAACCTATCTTGGTATTGCAGACCCCCCAGTCCTCTAATAACCTTGGTCGCTCTTTTCTGCACCCGCTCTAGTTCAGCTATGTCTTTCTTATACACCGGAGACCAGAACTGTGCACAGTATTCTAAGTGTGGTCGCACTAGTGACTTGTATAGAGGCAAAATTATGTTCTCCTCATGAGCATCTATGCCTCTTTTAATGCATCCCATTATTTTATTTGCCTTTGTAGCAGCTGCCTGACACTGGCCACTGAATATGAGTTTGTCATCCACCCATACACCCAGGTCTTTTTCATTGACGGTTTTGCCCAGAGTTTTAGAATTAAGCACATAATTATACATCTTATTTCTTCTACCCAAGTGCATGACCTTACATTTATCCCCATTAAAGCTCATTTGCCATTTATCAGCCCAAGCTTCTAGTTTACATAAATCATCCTGTAATATAAAATTGTCCTCCTCTGTATTGATTACCCTGCAGAGTTTAGTGTCATCTGCAAATATTGAAATTCTACTCTGAATGCCCCCTACAAGGTCATTAATAAATATGTTAAAAAGAAGAGGGCCCAATACTGACCCCTGTGGTACCCCACTGCTAACCGCTACCCAGTCTGAGTGTGCTCCATTAATAAACATCCTTTGTTTCCTATCCCTGAGCCAGCTCTCAACCCACTTGCACATATTTTCCCCTATCCCCATTATTCTCATTTTATGTATCAACCTTTTGTGTGGCACCGTATCAAAAGCTTTTGAAAAGTCCATATACACTACATCCACTGGGTTCCCTTGGTCCAATCCGGAACTTACCTCTTCATAGAAACTGATCAAATTAGTCTGACATGAACAGTTCCTAGTAAACCGGTGCTGATACTGGGTCATGAGGTTATTCCTCTTCAGATACTCCAGTATAGCATCCCTTAGAATGCCCTCCAGGATTTTGCCCACAGTAGAGGTTAAGCTTACTGGCCTATAATTTCCGAGTTCAGTTTTTGTCCCCTTTTTGAATATTGGCACCACATTTGCTATACGCCAGTCCTGTGGTACAGACCCTGTTATTATGGAGTCTTTAAAGATTAAAAATAATGGTCTATCAATGACTGTACTTAATTCCTGCAGTACTCGAGGGTGTATCCCATCCGGGCCCGGAGATTTGTCAATTTTAGTGATTTTTAGACGCCGCCGCACTTCCTGCTGGGTTAAGCAGGTGACATTTAATGGGGAATTTTTTATCACTAGTCATTTTGTCTGCCATGGGATTTTCTTGTGTAAATACTGATGAAAAAAGTCATTTAGCATATTGGCTTTTTCCTCATCCTCATCCACCATTTCACCCAGACTATTTTTAAGGGGGCCAACACTATCATTTTTTAGTTTACCAACCATTCCCATTTTTTTTAGGTGTATCAGTATACATGGCTCTCCCTGTATAATGTGCCCCATATGATGCTCTAGTATATGATGGGCCCCATATAAGGCTCCATATATGATGTGCCCCATATGATGCTCCAGTATATGAGGGGCCTCATATAATGCTCTATATGTAATGGGCCAAATATGATGCTCCATATATAAAGGGCCCATATGATACACCAGTATATGATGGGCACCATATAATACTCCATATATGATTGACCCCATATGATGCTCCAGTATATGATGGACCTCATATAATGATCTATATGTAATGGGCATCATTATAATTCTCCAATATATGATGGGCCCTATACAGTAAATTGCTCCATATATAATGGGCCCCGTAGATGCTCCAGTATATGATGGACCCCATATTTTGCTCCATATATAATGGTCCCCATAGAATGCTCCAGTATATGATTGGCCCCGTATAATGCTTCAAACATTTTTAAAAAAAATGAAATACTCACCTCTCCTCGTTGGCCGCTGCTCTGCAGCGGATTTGTCAGCGTCGACATCTTCTGGCTCTCTGCACTGTGACTTTCAGACAGGGGGAGCAAACGGACATGATGTCATTGCACCCTCTGACCTGAAGCATCACAGTCAGAAGATGCGGAAGATGCCACAGCGGAGGAACGGGGAGAGGTAAGTATTGTAAGTGCTGGCATCCTGAGCAAGCAAGGGGCCCACTCACAGGCACTGGCACATGCATCAGGCCTTCATAACGCGCCAGTGTTCCTGACTGTGAGTGAGTCCCCCGCCTGTTCAGGGGCCATGACACTTGTCTGGGTATGCCAGGTGCTGACACCTGCCATAAGCACACCTGAGAGAAGACTGAGACCTCTAGACTGCTGAGCTGTGATTGGTAGCATCTGGGAGAGGGGTGTGAAAGCACACACCTGCAGTCAATGCTCAGTCTAAACGCCCATTAACCCCTTCACCCCGAAGCTTGTTTTGAACTTCATGACCAGGCCATGATTTTTCCATTCTGTCCACTATCACTTTATGAGGTCATAACTCTGAAATGCTTCAACGGATCCTATTGATTTGAGATTGTTTTTTCGTGACATATTGTACTTTATGATAGTGGTAACATTTCTTCGATAAGACATGTTTATTTGTGAAAAAAAATGGAAATTTGCAAAAAATTTAAATATTTAGCAATTTTTGAACTTTTATGCCCTTAAATCAAAGAGATATGTCACAAAAATTAGTTCATAAATAACATTTCCCACATGTGTACTATACATCAGCACAATTTTGGAACCAAGATATTTTTTGTCAGGAAGTTATAAGGGTTAGGCTGGGTTCCCATTGCGTTATGGGGCCGCGTTTAACGGACAGCGTTGCATGGCGAAATTAACGCCGTGCAACGCGTCCGTTAACGCGCCCATTGAAGGCAATGGGAACGCGCTTCACTAGCGCGTGCCATGTTCGGCACGCGCTAGCGACGCGTCGGTGATTCCTGGTGCGCCGCGGACGCTGCTTGCAGCGTCCGAGGCGCGCCCGCGGTCCGTTCCCCGCTCTCGCAGATCGGGGATCTGCGAGAGCGGGGACGTTACCGCGACCCCGACCGCAGCCCCATAGAAAACATTGCGTTAGCGCAATCCGCTAGCGCTAAACGGATTGCACTAACGCAATGTGACCCTAGCCTTAAAGTTGACCTGCGATTTTTCATTTTTCCAATAAAATTTACTAAACACTTTTTTTAGGGACCACCTCACACTTGAAGTCACTTTGAGGGGTCTATATGACAGAAAATACCCAAACGTGATACCATTACAAGAAATGCACCCCTCAAGGTACTTAAAACCACATTCAAGAAGTTTATTAACCCTTCAGATGCTTCACAGGAGCTGAAGCAATGTGGAAGGAAAAAATGAACATTTAACTTTTTAGTCACAAAAATTATATTTTGGCAACAATTTTTTATTTTCACAAGGGTAAAAGGAGAAAATGATCCACAAAATTTGTTGAGCAATTTCTTCTGAGTATGCAGATACCCCATATGTGGGCGAAAACCACTGTTTGGACGAACAACAAGGCTCGGAACGGTAGGAGCACCTTTTGACTTTTTGAACGCAAAATTGTCTAGAATTGAGAGTTGACATCATGTCGCGTTTGAAGAGCCCCTAATATGCCAAAACATTGGAAAACCCCCACAAGTGTAGCTGTGTGGTGAGCACATTGAACCCCCAGGTGCTTCACAGAAGTTTATAATGTAGAGCCGTGAAGAAAAAAATCACATTTTTTCCACAAAAATGATTTTTAGCAATGATTCTTTTATTTTCACATGTGTAAAAGGAGGTACTGGTCCACTAAAATTGTTGAGCAATTTCTCATGAGTATGCCGATACTTCATATGTGGGAGAAAACTACTGTTTAAGCGCACAGCAGGGCTCGGAAGGGAAGGAGCACCTTTTGACTTTTTGAACGCAAAATTTGCTGAAATTGAGAGCGGACGCAATGTCGCATTTGAAGAGCCCCTGATGTGCCTAAACATTGGAAAACCCTCACGAGTGGCCCCATTTTGGAAACTTGACCCTTTAACAAACTTATGTAACTGTGTGGTGACCAGTTTGAACCCTCAGGCTCTTCATAGAAGTTTATAACATAAAGCCGTGAAAAAAAATCAAATTTTTTCCACAAAAATGATATTTTAGCCCCAATTTTTTAATTTTCACAAAGGTAACAGGAGAAAATAGACCACTATAGTTGTTGCACAATTTCTCCTGAGTACGCCGATCCCCCATATGTGGGGGAAAACCACTGTTTTTGCGCACGGCAAGGCTCAGAATGGAAGGAGTGCCGTTTTGGATTGCAGACTTTGATGGAATGGTCTGCGGGCGTCATGTTGCATTTGCAGAGCCCCTGATGTGACTAAACAGTGGAAATCTCCCCCAAATGACCCCATTTTGGAAACGAGACCTCCCAAAGTATTTATTTAGATATGTGGTAAGTACCGGAAACCTCCAAGTGCCTCACATAAAATTATAACGTTGAGTCGTGAAAATAAAAAAAATCACATTTTCTCCACAAAAATAATTTAGCCCCAATTTTTTTTATTTTCACAAAGGTAACAGGAGAAAATAGACCACTACAGTTGTTGCACATTTTCTCCTGAGTACGCCGATTGTTGTGAATTCTGTGGCCAAGCTCCCTCCTGTGGTCGAGAGTGGTACTTCAACTGGTTCTGTCTATGAGCTTCCTTTGGTGGATGAGAGTGGTACTGCGGCTTCTGAGTTTCCTTCCTCAGGTGATGAGGTTAAGTCGTTAGGTGCTGCTCTATTTAACTCCACCTGGTGCTTTGATCCTGGCCTCCAGTCAATGTTCTAGTATTGGTCTTGCTTCCTCCTGGATCGTTCCTGTGGCCTGTCTATCCTGCATAAGCTAAGTTTTGCTTGTGTTATTTTTGCTTGCTATTCTTTCTGTCCAGCTTGCTTTATTGGTTTTTCTTGCTTGCTGGAAGCTCTGAGACGCAGAGGGAGCACCTCCGTACCGTTAGTCGGTGCGGAGGGTCTTTTTGCCCCTCTGCGTGGTTGTTTGTAGGTTTTTGTGTTGACCGCAAAGCTATCTTTCCTATCCTCGGTCTATTCAGTAAGTCGGGCCTCACTTTGCTAAATCTATTTCATCTCTGTGTTTGTATTTTCATCTTACTCACAGTCATTATATGTGGGGGGCTGCCTTTTCCTTTGGGGAATTTCTCTGAGGCAAGGTAGGCTTATTTTTCTATCTTCAGGGCTAGTTAGTTTCTCAGGCTGTGCCGAGTTGCATAGGGAGCGTTAGGCGCAATCCACGGCTACCTCTAGTGTGGTGTGTTAGGATTAGGGATTGCGGTCAGCAGAGTTCCCATGTCTCAGAGCTCGTCCTTTGTTTTTGGTAATTGTCAGGTCACTTTGTGTGCTCTGAACTTCAATGTCCATTGTGGTTCTGAATTACCTGTTCATAACAGCCAATACACAATATGTGGGGGAAACCACTGTTTGTGCACACGGCAGGGCTCAGAATCGAAGGAGTGACGTTTTGGATTGCAGACTTTGATGGAATGGTCTGCGGACATCATGTTGCGTTTGCAGAGCCCTGATGTGCCTTACCAGTCGAAATCCTCCACAATTGACCCCATTTTGGAAACTACACCTCTGAAGGAATTTATCTAGAGGCATAGTTTTATACTAGTAACTATAATACTTTTGGTATTAATGGTGTATTAATTTATAATGTGGTGTTATGTGTAAGATGTGCGGGGTACATCAGATTATAAAAGTGTGTTGTGTCAACAGGGTATAAACTAATTTTAGTAATTTGTGGACGTGTGGTATGCTTTGAAGCAATCCTTAATGCAAAGGCCAGGTTTCTCAGGGGAGGTTTCACAATGGTAAGTTGTATCCTTTCAGGTTCCCCTCTTGGAGCATACTCTGCACCGTTTTTGTGATCGGCCTGTCCTCGCTGCTTGGGGAACCTGTCCTGGGAAATGTTGGCCTGGTACAATACGGGCACTATCATATTCAGAAGTACTGGGGCCCTCACCTCCCCGAGTGTCAAACATTAGGGCCTTGATAACTTCCTCCTGAAACTGAAGGAAGGTCCCCGTATTGGCTGCAGATCGGAACAGCACAAAAGCATTGTACATTGCCATCGTACAATGTGCACGGCCAATTTTTTGTACCATACTTTGCTTTTCGTATGGCACTGTATGGTTGGAGGACCTGATCTGAAAGATCCACACCCCCCATGTACCGATTGTAATCCAAAATACAATCTGGCTTTTGGACTTGTGCTGAGGTCTCACGAACAGTGACAAGGGTGCTGTTGTCACGGTGTATGGTGGACAAGACAAGGACATCCCTTTTGTCCTTATACTTGACCACCAGCATGTTGTTGCTGCATTGGGCTCTGCTTTCCCCTTTTCTCAGCATTTGCCCAATTAGCGGCTTAGGGAGGCCTCGCTGATTTTTTTGCATGGTGCCACATGCAGCTGTACCTCTGGCAGAGAGGGCCTTGAAGAGTGGGACGCTGGTGTAAAAGTTATCAATGTAGAGGTGATAACCCTTATCCAGCAGTGGGTGCAGCAATTCCCACACTATTTTCCCACGCACTCCCAGGATGGGGGGGCATTCACGGGGTTAATTTGGGTGTCCTTCTGCTCATAGACCCTAAATCTGTGGGTGTACCCTGAGATACTCTTGCAGAATTTGTACAGCTTTATTCCGTACCTGGACCTCTTACTGGGCAGGTATTGTCAGAATATTAGCCTCCCTTTGAAGTGAACGAGAGATTCATCAATAGCGATGTCCCTATGGGGTGTGTACAAGTCAGTAAATTTTCTGCTGAAGTGGTCAACGACTGGCCGAATTTTATATAGACAATCAAAGTTTGGATCGTCTCGGGGAGGACACCGTGCATTATCACTATAGTGCAAAAATCTTTGGATCCCTTCAAATTGTGTCCTTGTCATGGCCATGCGGAATACTGGTGTACTGTAGAGAATATCAGCACCCAAGTACTGACAAATCTCTGTTTTTTTTGTTATGCCCATATGCAGCACAATTCCTCAAAATATCATCATCTTTGCTGCATTTACGGGGGTCCATCTGGAGTATGATGACGTGAGATATTGGGTGAAAAATTGTTGGGCATACAAGTTCGTCTGGGCCATCATAAGATTTATTATTTCATCCCTGAAAAAGAGTTTGAAGAAGTCAATTTCAGTGAGGCCAGTGGTGTCAAACTCGATTCCTGAGCTGCCGATGAAATCCGGAATGACCGGCTGATAATTTTCGGGGGTGCAATCCATACGGGATCGATTGCTGCAGGAGTTGCCTGGGTCCTAGGATGCCTTGTTGGGGGTCCTTCCTTACCAGATGAGGAGAATGAGGAGGAGGTGGAGGAGGATGAGGAATAGAGGAATGTGGGATCTTCCTCACTGGCTGGATCCTTGTCGGACGCAAGGATGGCGTAAGCCTACTCTGGTGAATAGCGCCTTCTTGACGAATGGGCCATTTTTTTCCCAAACCCCGGGTATGTGTATGTAAGCGGTGGTTTTACATGTGTAACGTGTGACGCTAGAGTATAGGGTACTCTTTATTATAACCAATCAGAGAGGAAAAAGTAGAGAGATAAAATGTAAAAGAAAAAATGGAAAGAAAAATCAGATGTAAAAAAAGGTTGTATAAAAAAACAGACGTTCACTACACTAATGCTCTCCCTATAAATTTATCCAACGCAAATTATTTTTTACAAAAGAAAAATGGACATCAACAACAATGTGACGTACGCTTTGGCGACCTTCGCGCCAAAGTCGCATTTCATATGACGCGTTCAGCGCCATTTCTCAGCCAATGAAGGAGGACGCAGAGTGTGGGCAGCGTGATGACATAGTTCTCGGTCCCCACCATCTTAGAGAAGGGCATGGCAGTGATTGGCTTGCTTTCTGTGGCATCACAGGGGCTATAAAGGGGCGTGCACGCCGACGGCCATCTTACTGCTGCTGATCTGAGCATAGGAAGAGGTTGCTGCCGCTTTGTCAGAAGCAGGGATAGCATTAGGCAGGGAATATAAACCCCCGAACCGCTTGTGCTGTAGCGATTTCCACTGTCCAACACCACCTTTTCCTTGCAGGGACAGTGGAGGCTAGATTTCTGTGCATCAACTCTGTAGCTTATAAGGCTGCCTTATAAGGCTCCCTGATAGCTGCATTGCTGTTTGTATGCCGCTGTGCAAACCAACTGCTTTTTTCAAAGCACAAATCATGTTGCTCCTTCCTTTCTGCACAGCTATCTTGTTTGTTTGTCCACACTTTTGTGTGCAGCAGTCCTTTTTATTGCTGCCTGCCATACTTTTCTGAGATTACTGTAGGGAGATAGTAATTGTAGTACAGTCCCTTTTTTTATATATCTTCAAGCCACTTTCTGCCCCTGAAACTGTGTAGTGTGAAACAGTGGGCCTGTATTTTTCTGCACTGTCCCACACCTAAAAAGGGAGATTTATATTGCCAATCTGTGCATCTGTGCCAGTCCAGTCTGTGGTATTTGTCAGTCATTTTCTGCCACAGAAACTATACTGTAAAACAGTGGGACAGATTTATTCACTAGTCTCCCATAAAAAAAAAAGAAGGGGAGATTAATATTGGCAAATCTGTGCATCTGTGACAGTCCAGTCTGTGGTAGCTGTCAGTCATTTTCTGCCACAGAAACTATACTGTAAAACAGTGGGTCAGATTTATTCACTAGTCTCCCATAAAAAAAAAGAAGGGGAGATTAATATTGGCAAATCTGTGCATCTGTGCCAGTCCAGTCTGTGGTATCTGTCAGTCATTTTCTGCCACAGAAACTATACTGTAAAACAGTGGGCCAGATTTATTCACTAGTCTCCCATAAAAAAAAAGAAGGGGAGATTAATATTGGCAAATCTGTGCATCTGTGCCAGTCCAGTCTGTGGTATCTGTCAGTAATTTTCTGCCACAGAAACTATGCTGTAAAACAGTGGGCCAGATTTATTCACTAGTCTCCCATAAAAAAAGAAGGGGAGATTAATATTGGCAAATCTGTGCATCTGTGCCAGTCCAGTCTGTGGTATCTGTCAGTCATTTTCTGCCACAGAAACTATACTGTAAAACAGTGGGCCAGATTTATTCACTAGTCTCCCATAAAAAAACAAAAAGGGGAGATTAATATTGGCAAATCTGTGCATCTGTGCCAGTCCAGTCTGTGGGATCTGTCAGTCATTTTCTGCCACAGAAACTATACTGTAAAACAGTGGGACAGATTTATTCACTAGTCTCCCATAAAAAAAAAAAAGGGGAGATTAATATTGGCAAATCTGTGCATCTGTGCTGTTATGACCTGGTGGTTAGGAGCACCCGGCACGACCTGATAGTTAAACTCACACAGGACAAGCTCTGGAATGTGGGAGCTCTGCTGACCGCAGGCCCTAATCCTATCACAACAACTAGAAATAGCCGTGGAGCGTTCCTGACTCTCCCTAGACGCCTAAGAGCTAGCTAGCCCTAGAGATAGAAAAGAAAGCCTACCTTGCCTCAGAGAAATTCCCCAAAGGAAAAGGCAGCCCCCCACATATATTGACTGTGAGTAAAGATGAAAGTCACAAACGCAGAAATGAAACAGGTTTCAGCAAAGGGAGGCCAGACTTACTAAACAGACAGAGGATAGGAAAGGTATCTTTGCGGTCAGCACAAAAAACTACAAAAGACCACGCAGAGTGTGCAAAAAAACCTCCGCAGCGACTAACGGTGCGGAGATGCCACTCTGCATCCCAGAGCTTCCAGCTAGCAAGACAAAATCATGATAACCAGCTGGACAAGGAAACAATGAACAAATAATAACTATCAGGAACTTAGCTTCTGCTGGAGAAGACAGGTCACCAGAAAGATCCAAGAGCGAACTGAACCAATGCAGGAACATTGACAACTGGCATGGAGTAACGATCTGAGTGGAGTTAAATAGAGCAGCCAACCAAAGGATAAACCACGTCACCTGTGTAAGGAACCTCAGAAGCAGCAGCTTCACTCACAGCCACCAGAGGGAGTCCATGGACAGAACTCGCCGAAGTACCATTCACGACCACAGGAGGGAGCTCGACAACAGAATTCACAACAGTACTCCCCCCTTGAGGAGGGGTCACCGAACCCTCACCAGAGCCCCCAGGCCGATCAGGATGAGCCAAATGAAAGGCACGAACCAGATCGGCAGCATGAACATCAGAGGCAAAAATCCAGGAATTATCTTCCTGACCATAACCCTTCCACTTGACCAGGTACTGGAGTTTCCGTCTCGAAACACGAGAATCCAAAATCTTCTCCACCACATACTCCAACTCCCCCTCGACCAACACCGGGGCAGGAGGATCAACGGAGGGAACCATAGGCGCCCCGTATCTCCGCAACAACGACCTATGGAACACATTATGGATGGCAAAAGAAGCTGGAAGGTCCAAACGAAATGACACAGGATTAAGAACTTCAGAAATCTTATATGGCCCAATGAAACGAGGCTTAAACTTAGGAGAGGAAACCTTCATAGGAACATGACGAGATGACAACCAAACCAAATCCCCAACACGAAGTCGGGGACCAACACAGCGCCGGCGGTTAGCGAAATGTTGAGCCTTCTCCTGGGACAATGTCAAATTGTCCACCACAAGAGTCCAAATCTGCTGCAACCTGTCCACCACCGTATCCACACCAGGACAGTCCGAAGGCTCAACCTGCCCTGAAGAGAAACGAGGATGGAAACCAGAATTACAGCAAAAAGGAGAAACTAAAGTAGCCGAGCTGGCCCGATTATTAAGGGCGAACTCAGCCAAAGGCAAGAAGGACACCCAATCATCCTGATCAGCAGAAACAAAGCATCTCAGATATGTTTACAAAGTCTGATTAGTTAGTTCGGTTTGGCCATTAGTCTGAGGATGGAAAGCCGAAGAAAAAGACAAATCAATGCCCATCTTAGCACAAAAGGACCGCCAAAACCTCGAAACAAACTGGGAACCTCTGTCCGAGACGATGTTCTCTGGAATGCCATGCAAACGAACCACATGCTGGAAAAACAATGGCACCAAATCAGAGCAGGAAGGCAATTTAGACAAGGGTACCAAATGGACCATCTTAGAGAAGCGATCACAAACCACCCAAATGACCGACATCCTTTGAGAAACAGGGAGATCAGAAATAAAATCCATGGAAATATGCGTCCAGGGCCTCTTCGGGACCGGCAAGGGCAAAAGCAACCCACTGGCACGAGAACAGCAGGGCTTAGCCCGAGCACAAGTCCCACAGGACTGCACAAAAGAACGCACATCCCGTGACAAAGAAGGCCACCAAAAGGATCTAGCCACCAAATCTCTGGTACCAAAGATTCCAGGATGACCAGCCAACACCGAACAATGAACCTCAGAGATAACTCTACTAGTCCATCTATCAGGGACAAACAGTTTCTCCGTTGGACAATGGTCAGGTCTATCAGCCTGAAACTTCAGCAGCATGCGCCGCAAATCAGGGGAGATGGCAGACAAAATTACCCCCTCTTTAAGAATACCCGCCGGCTCCGGAACACCCGGAGAGTAAGGCACAAAACTCCTTGACAGGGCATCAGCCTTCACATTATTAGATCCCGGAAGGTATGAAACCACAAAATCAAAACGGGAGAAAAAGAGCGACCATCGAGCCTGTCTAGGATTCAACCGTTTGGCAGACTCGAGATAAGTCAAATTCTTGTGATCCGTCAAGACCACCACGCGATGTTTAGCTCCTTCAAGCCAATGTCGCCACTCCTCGAATGCCCACTTCATGGCCAACAACTCTCGATTGCCAACATCATAATTGCGCTCAGCAGGCGAGAATTTTCTAGAAAAGAAGGCACATGGTTTCATCACCGAGCCATCAGAACTTCTTTGCGACAAAACAGCCCCTGCTCCAATCTCAGAAGCATCAACCTCGACCTGAAACGGGAGCGAAACATCTGGCGGGCACAACACAGGGGCAGAAGAAAAACGACGCTTAAACTCCTGAAAAGCCTCTACAGCCGCAGAGGACCAATTGACCACATCAGCACCTTTATTGGTCAAATCAGTCAACGGTTTAGCAATACTAGAAAAATTAGCGATGAAGCTACGGTAAAAATTAGCAAAGCCCAGGAACTTCTGCTGCCTCTTCACAGATGTCGGCTGAGTCCAATCATAAATGGCCTGAACTTTAACAGGGTCCATCTCAATAGTAGAAGGGGAAAAAAGGAAACCCAAAAATGAAACCTTCTGAACTCCAAAGAGACACTTTGACCCCTTCACAAACAAGGAATTCGCACGAAGGACCTGGAACACCATTCTGACCTGCTTCACGAGACTCCCAATCATCCGAAAAGACCAAAATGTCATCCAAATATACAATCATGAATCTATCCAGGTACTCTCGAAAGATGTCATGCATAAAGGACTGAAACACAGATGGAGCATTAGAAAGCCCGAATGGCATAACCAGGTACTCAAAATGGCCCTCGGGCGTATTAAATGCTGTTTTCCATTCATCGCCCTGTTTAATTCGCACAAGATTATACGCCCCTCGAAGATCTATCTTGGTGAACCAACTAGCCCCCTTAATCCGAGCAAACAAATCAGACAGCAGCGGCAAAGGATACTGAAATTTGACTGTGATCTTATTAAGAAGGTGGTAATCAATACAAGGTCTCAAAGAGCCATCCTTCTTGGCCACAAAAAAGAACCCTGCTTCCAATGGTGACGACGACGGGCGAATATGACCCTTCTCCAAGGATTCCTTTATATAACTCCGCATAGCGGCGTGCTCTGGCACAGATAAATTAAACAGACGGCCCTTAGGAAACTTACTAGCAGGAATCAAATTAATAGCACAATCGCAATCCCTATGAGGAGGTAGGGCACCGGATTTGGGCTCTTCAAATACATCCCGGTAATCTGATAAAAACTCAGGGACTTCAGAAGGAGTGGAAGGCGAAATTGACAACAATGGAACATCACCATGTACCCCCTGACAACCCCAGCCGGACACAGACATAGATTTCCAATCTAACACTGGATTATGGACCTGTAGCCATGGCAACCCCAAAACGACCACATCATGCAGATTATGCAACACCAAAAAGCGAATATCCTCCTGATGTGCAGGAGCCATGCACATGGTCAATTGGGTCCAGTACTGAGGCTTATTCTTGGCCAAAGGCATAGCATCAATTCCTCTCAATGGAATAGGATACTGCAAGGGCTCCAATAAAAAACCACAGCGCCTGGCAAACTCCAAGTCCATCAAATTCAGTGCAGCGCCTGAATCCACAAATGCCATAACAGAATAGGACGACAGAGAGCAAATCAGAGTAACGGACAAAAGAAATTTAGACTGTACCGTACCAATGGTGGCAGACCTAGCGAACCGCTTAGTGCGCTTAGGACAATCGGAGATAGCATGAGTGGATTCACCACAGTAAAAACACAGCCCATTCCGACGTCTGTGTTGTTGCCGTTCAGCTCTGGTCAAAGTCCTATCACACTGCATAGGCTCGGGCCTATGCTCAGAGAATACCGCCAAATGGTGCACAGCTTTGCGCTCACGCAAGCGCCGATCGATCTGAATGGCCAAGGACATAGACTCATTCAGACCAGCAGGCGTGGGAAATCCCACCATGACATCCTTAAGGGCTTCAGAAAGACCCTTTCTGAAAATTCCCGCCAGGGCACACTCATTCCACTGAGTAAGCACAGACCACTTTCTAAACTTCTGACAGTACACCTCCGCTTCATCCTGACCCTGACACAAAGCCAGCAAGATTTTCTCTGCCTGATCCACTGAATTTGGTTCATCATAAAGCAATCCAAGTGCCAGAAAAAATGCATCAACATCACGCAATGCAGGATCTCCTGGCGCAAGGGAAAATGTCCAGTCTTGAGGGTCACCACGCAACAAAGAAATAATGATTTTTACTTGTTGAACGGGGTCACCAGAGGAGCGGGGTTTCAAAGCTAGAAACAGTTTACAATTATTTTTGAAATTCAGAAACTTAGATCTATCCCCAGAAAATTAATCAGGAATAGGAATTCTAGGCTCTAACATCGGATTCTGAACCACAAAATCTTGAATGTTTTGTACCCTTGCAGTGAGATGATCCACACAAGAGGACAGACCTTGAATGTCCATATCTACACCTGTGTCCTGAACCACCCAAAGGTTTAGGGGAAAAGAAAGACAAAACACAGTGCAAAGAAAAAAAAATGGTCTCAGAACTTCTCTTATCCCTCTATTGAGATGCATTAATACTTAGGGCCAGCTGTACTGTTATGACCTGGTGGTTAGGAGCACCCGGCACGACCTGATAGTTAAACTCACACAGGACAAGCTCTGGAATGTGGGAGCTCTGCTGACCGCAGGCCCTAATCCTATCACAACAACTAGAGATAGCCGTGGAGCGTTCCTGACTCTCCCTAGACGCCTCTTCATAGCCTAAGAGCTAGCTAGCCCTAGAGATAGAAAATAAAGCCTACCTTGCCTCAGAGAAATTCCCCAAAGGAAAAGGCAGCCCCCCACATATATTGACTGTGAGTAAAGATGAAAGTCACAAATGCAGAAATGAAACAGGTTTCAGCAAAGGGTGGCCAGATTACGAAACAGACAGAGGATAGGAAAGGTATCTTTGCGGTCAGCACAAAAAACTACAAAAGACCACGCAGAGTGTGCAAAAAAAGCTCTGCACCGACTAACGGTGCGGAGATGCCACTCTGCATCCCAGAGCTTCCAGCTAGCAAGACAAAATCATGATAACCAGCTGGACAAGGAAACAATGAACAAATAATAACTATCAGGAACTTAGCTTCTGCTGGAGAAGACAGGTCACCAGAAAGATCCAAGAGCGAACTGAACCAATGCAGGAACATTGACAGCTGGCATGGAGTAACGATCTGAGTGGAGTTAAATAGAGCAGCCAACCAAAGGATAAACCACGTCACCTGTGTAAGGAACCTCAGAAGCAGCAGCTCCACTCACAGCCACCAGAGGGAGTCCATGGACAGAACTCGCCGAAGTACCATTCACGGCCACAGGAGGGAGCTCGACTACAGAATTCACAACACTCTGCAAGTCCAGTCTGTGGTATCTGTCAGTCATTTTCTGCCACAGAAACTATACTGTAAAACAGTGGGCCAGATTTATTCACTAGTCTCCCATAAAAAAAGAAGGGGAGATTAATATTGGCAAATCTGTGCATTTGTGCCAGTCCAGTCTGTGGTATCTGTCAGTCATTTTCTGCCACAGAAACTATACTGTAAAACAGTGGGCCAGATTTATTCACTAGTCTCCCATAAAAAAAAGAAGAGATTAATATTGGCAGATCTGTACATCTGTGCCAGTCCAAACTGTAGCATCTGTCACTCATTTTCTGCCACAGAAACTATACTGTAAAACAGTGGGCCAGATTTATTCACTAGTCTCCCATAAAAAAAGAAGGGGAGATTAATATTGGCAAATCTGTGCATCAGTGCCAGTCCAGTCTGTGGTATCAGTCAGTCACTTTCTGCCACAGAAACTATACTGTAAAACAGTGGGCCAGATTAATTCAATAGTCTCCCATAAAAAACAAAAATGGGAGATTAATATTGGCAAATCTGTAAATTCTTTATTTATGAATAAACACAGATACAAAATACCACAACACATGGTGTAGCAAGTATAACCGGCGATTTGTGTTAAGATTTCAGAAACCACGTGTGTTATAGCGTGAGAAACGAATAAGCATAATGGAGAAGGGGAGGGGAAAACAGAGTGGTAGGTTGAGGTTAGGGGTATTGTAAGATGGGGAGGGGAATGAGAATACAAGAGGGGGAGAGTCAAAGGGAAGGGTAGGGGGAATTCAACTAGTATAACATGAATTGGTACAATAAATTTAGTCTTAGCAAAAAACAGGTGAATTTTATGAAAATAACACAAGCTACAACCAAGAACCTTATGGGCATACTAAGCACTGCAAAGTGAGTCAAGTACTCCCACCTGCTCGCATCTATTTCCAGGGTGCCCAAACCCTCATATATAGATCATGACTGTTCATTTCCCAACTAGATAATTATTCGAGTCTCGAGATTTGGTCTCCCTTGGATAGCCATTCAGAATATTGGCAAATCTGTGCATCTGTGCCAGTCCAGTCTGTGGTATCTGTCAGTCATTTTCTGCAACAAAAAACTATACTGTAAAACAGTGGGCCAGATTTATTCACTAGTCTCCCATAGAAAAACAAAAAGGGGAGATTAATATTGGCAAATCTGTGCATCTGTGCCAGTCCAGTCTGTGGTATCTGTCAGTTATTTTCTGCCACAGAAACTATACTGTAAAACAGTGGGCCAGATTTATTCACTAGTCTCCCATAAAAAAAACAAAAAGGGAAGATTAATATTGGCAAATCTGTGCATCTGTGCCAGTCCAGTCTGTGGTATCTGTCAGTCATTTTCTGCCACTGAAACTATACTGTAAAACAGTGGGCCAGATTTATACATTAGTCTCCCCCCAAAAAAGAAGGGAGATTAATATTGGCAAATCTGTGCATCTGTGCCAGTCCAGTCTGTGGTATCTGTCAGTCATTTTCTGCCACAGAAACCATACTGTAAAACAGTGGGCCAGATTTATTCACCAGTCTCCCATAAAAAAAAAGAAGGGGAGATTAATATTGGCAAATCTGTGCATCAGTGCCAGTCAAGTCTGTGGTATCAGTCAGTCATTTTCTGCCACAGAAACTACACTGTAAAACAGTGGGCCAGATTTATTCACTAGTCTCCCATAAAAAAACAAAAAGGGGAGATTAATATTGGCAAATCTGTGCATCTGTCCCAGTCCAGTCTGTGGTATCTGTCAGTCATTTTCTGCCACAGAAACTATACTGTAAAACATTGGGCCAGATTTATTCACTAGTCTCCCATAAAAAAAAAGAAGGGGAGATTAATATTGGCAAATCTGTGCATCTGTGCCGGTCCAGTCTGTGGTATCTTTCAGTCATTTTCTGCAACAAAAAACTATACTGTAAAACAGTGGGCCAGATTTATTCACTAGTCTCCCATAAAAAAAGAAGGGGAGAGTAATATTGGCAAATCTGTGCATCTGTGCCAGTCCAGTCTGTGGCATCTGTCAGTCATTTTCTGCCACAGAAACTATACTGTAAAACAGTGGGCCAGATTTATTCACTAGTCTCCCATAAAAAAAAGAAGGGGAGAATAATATTGGCAAATCTGTGCATCTGTGCCAGTCCAGTCTGTGTTATCTGTCAGTCATTCTCTACCACAGAAACTATACTGTAAAACAGTGGGCCAGATTTATTCACTAGTCTTCCATTAAAAAAGAAGGGGAGATTAATATTGGCAAATCTGTGCATCTGTGCCAGTCCAGTCTGTGGTATCTGTCAATCATTTTCTGCCACAGAAAATATACTGTAATACAGTGGGCCAGATTTATTCACTAGTCTTCCATATAAAAAAAAGAAGGGGAGATTTTTATTTCCAGTGTGTGCATCTGCGTCAGTCCTGTTAGTGGCATATCTGTCAGCCACTGTCTGCCACTGAAGCTGTAAACTGTAATACAGTGGGCCTGATTTTCCCTGCAGTCTCACACACCTATAAGGGGAGATTTAAATTCACAAGTTTGCGTCCACCTTGTAACTGGTTTTACAGTACCAAATACCGTTTGTTAGTTTGGTTACATATTTCCAAGAATGAGGAAGTCTGGTGGAAGAGGTCGTGGCCGTGGGCGGTCATTGCCAGCTGGTAATGATGGTAGTGGTGGTGGAGCATCAGGTGGTCGTGGGGAAAGCAATATAGCAGCTAAGTCTCGAGTTGTTCAGCCACCGTCATCGTCTGGCTACACAAGGCCTCGAGCGCTCCTTTTTCTGGGAGTAGGAAAACCGCTTTTAAAGCCGCAGCAGCAGGAACAAGTTTTGGCTTTCCTTGCTGACTCTGCCTCTAGCTCTTTTGCCTACTCTTCGGAAAGTGCAAAATGTAAAAGCAGCGCGTCATCAGTGGATGTTCCCGTTCAAGGACAAGTCGCTTCCTTGTGTTCTTCACCCAGAACAACAGAGAAGGATGCGTCAGGCGACACAACGGGTTACTCCATGGAGCTCTTTACACATACCGTTCCTGGGTTAGAAAGGGAAATTGTTAACAGGCCATGCCCATTACAAGATGAATCGGACATGGAGTGCACAGATGCACAGCCACAGCCAGATTATTATGCTGTTACTTTGACTCAGATCACAACATTGCCCTCGCAGTGTACTGATCCAGAATCTGACCCTGATGAGACTATGGAGCCCCGTCACGAACGTTATAGCACTGGCTTACACGGTGACACAGAGGAAGGTGCACATGCCATAGAAGAGGAGGTCATAGATGACCCAGTTGTTGACCCCGATTGGCAGCCATTGGGGGAACAGGGTGCAGCCGGCAGTAGCTCTGAAGCGGAGGAGGAGGAGCCGCAGCAGGCATCAACATCGCAACAGGTTCCATCTGGCAGGCACGTATCTGGCCAAAAACGTGTGGCAAAACCAAAAACAGTTGTAGGACAGAGTGGCCATCCGGTTAAAGTAGCTCAGTGTGCAATGCCTGAAAAGGTATCTGATAGTAGGAAGAGTGCAGTCTGGCATTTTTTTTAACCTAGATCCAAATAATCAGTGCAAAGTCATCTGTAAGAAATGCTCAAGGACCTTCAGCAAAGGTCAGAATGTTAAAAATCTAAATACAAGTTGCATGCGTAGACATTTAACCATCATGCACTTGCAAGCCTGGACTAACTACCAAACATCCCTTAACGTTGTTGCACCATCTCACAATGAAGCTAGTCAGCAACGCTACATCACTTCCCTCACTGTAAGACCACCGTTTACCACACCACCTGCAGCTAATGTGGAGGTTTCGTCGCAGGGCGAAAGCAGTCAGGGAATCACCAGGTTCTTGGTAGGAAACACTGTATGTAGTGTAGGCCAACAGCAAGAATACCATCACCAACCCTCTCTCAGTCTGCCATGTCCACCGTCACCAACGCTAGTTCCACCATATGCAGCTCTCCAGTCCAGCTCACCCTACAAAAGACTATCATTAGGAAAAGGAAGTACTCATCCTCTCATCCGCGTACACAGGGTTTGAACACCCACATTGCTAGACTAATCTCGTTAGAGATGATGCCCTACCGGTTAGTTGAAAGTGAAGCTTTCAAAGCCCTGATGGACTACGCTGTACCACGCTACGAGCTACCCAGTCGACACTTCTTTTCGAGAAAAGCCATCCCAGCCCTCCACCAGCATGTAAAAGACCGCATTGTCCATGCACTCAGGCAATCTCTGAGTAGAAAGGTGCACCTGACAACAGATGCATGGACCAGTAGGCATGGCCAGGGGCGTTACGTGTCCATCACGGCACACTGGGTTAATGTGGTGGATGCAATATTGGGACAGTTCTGCCTAGCCCACGGTCTAGGAAACAGTTGGCTGTAGGCGTTCGCCACCCCTCCTCCTCCTCCTCATCCTCCAGCAGAAGCGAGAGCTCGTCCACAGACCGCAGTCGCACGACCATTCCATCCGCAGCTGCCACTTTTGCACACGAGGTGTCCCATTCAGGAACAGCTAGTGGCAAGCGTCAGCAGGCTGTATTGGCAATGAAGTGTTTGGGCGACAACAGACACACCGCGGAAGTTCTGTCTGAGTTCTTGCAGCAAGAAACTCAGTCATGGCTGGGCAGTGTACATCTTGAGGCAGGCAAGGTAGTGAGTGATAACGGAAGGAATTTTATGGCTGCCATAGCCCTTTCACAACTGAAACACATTCCTTGCCTGACTCACACCTTAAACCTGGTGGTGCAGTGCTTCCTGAAAAGTTATCCGGGGTTACCCGACCTGCTCCTGAAGGTGCGCAGACTTTGCTTGCACATCCGCCGTGCGCCCATACACTCCAGCCGTATACAGAAACATCAGCGATCTTTGAACCTTCTCCAGCATCGCCTAATCATCGACGTTGCAACAAGGTGGAACTCCACACTGCACATGCTTCAGAGACTGTGCCAACAGAGGCGTGGTGTTATGTATTTGATGGAGGATACACATACACGGGCAGGCAGTTGGATGGCAGACATGGAGTTGTCAGGTGTGCAGTGGTCGAAGCTACAAGACCTGTGTCAAGTCCTTCAGTGTTTTGAGGAATGCACACGGCTGGTTACTGCAGACAATGCCATAATAAGCATGAGCATCCCCCTAATGCGTCTGCTGATGCAAAGTTTGACGCACATAAAGGAGCAGGCGTCTGCAGCCGAGGACGAGGGAAGCCTTGATGACAGTCAGCCATTGTCTGGTCAGGGAAGTCTACTGGACGAGGTGGCGGGCGAAGAGGAGGAGGACGAGGAGGATGATGGGGATGAGTATTATAATTATATATGGGGACCCCCGCATTATAAAAATGATGACCGATGACGATTACTGGTTGGCCTGCCTCCTGGATCCACGCTATAAGGGAAACTGCAAAATATCATGCCACATGAGAACCTTGAACAAATATTAGCAACCAAACAATCAACTCTTGTTGACCGTTTGATTCAGGCATTCCCAGCACACAGCGCCGGTAATGGTTCTCACACGAGCTGCAGGCGGCAACAAGGCAGAGGTGTTAGAGGTGCACAAATCAGAAGTGGTGTTGGACAGAGGGGTTTTCTGACCAGGTTGTGGAGTGATTTCGCAATGACCGCAGACAGGACAGGTACTGCAGCATCAATTCAAAGTGACAGGAGACATTTGTCCAGTATGGTTACTAACAATTTTTCCTCCCCTATCGATGTTCTCCCTCACCCGTCATTCCCATTTGATTACTGGGCATCCAAAATAGACACCTGGCCTGAATTGTCCGAATATGCATTGCAGGAGCTCGCTTGGCCAGCAGCTAGTGTGCTATCAGAAAGAGTATTCAGTGCTGCTGGTTCAATACTGACCGAAAAAAGGACTTGTCTGGCTACCCAAAATGTTGATGATCTAACCTTCATTAAAATGAACCACTCATGGATTTCTAATTATTTTGCCCCACCTTTCCCGGCTGACACCTAGCTTTCCTGTAAAAAGGTCTTGCTTTTGGACTGGTCTTACTGACTGTTCCAATCTCTTAATTTGCAGCTGCTGTATGTCCAGCATACGACATGTTTACACCTCCCTAAATGAGCTGACTCCCCCCATGGGGCCTTGGTCTTGCGACTTGGTGCAAGCACCCATGAGAGTGCCGTTTGTCTGAAGAGGTGGGTGAGCCCACTTTTGTTCGACGGCCCTGGCACTGGGTCCCTCATAGTACAATGAAGTGTGGTGGTGGTGGCGCGCACCCAACGTCAGACACACCGTTGTAACATGAGGGGCCCTGGGCCAGTACCGCCGGGCATGAGAGAGTGTCCCCCCAGCTCAAACTGTGCTCTACCACTTGCAAAATTATCTCTCACTGCTCCACCGCTGTTTAGTCTATGCGGTGAAATCCTTCAATGCCTGGCACTGACAATACCAATTTGTTGACACGTTGATGCTAGTTAAAATATTCAGTGGCCCTGTCCTACAATTACACCAGTAAATACTTTGCGCCAAATAACAATGAAGTACCTCAATCACACCAAATATGGAACACCAGGGATACCCAGACCAGAGATAATTTTGCAAAATATGTTTTTTTTATTAATTTATAATCAAATGACAGTACATAAAATAATTATAAAAGATATAAAACCAAAATAGATTTGTGCGTACAGCAGAACTACTATATATAGTAGATTAAATAAGTCCACCCAATATTGCACGATGTGTCCCAGTTCATAATATGTAAACAATATGTGTATAAAGTGCATAAAAATACGTGTATAAAAACCAAATAACCACTCTCATTTCCTCTACATTAAAATATAACAATAAAATATATAGAGAGGAATATACCAATATTCAAAGTGACAAGTGCATAGAACTACTGCTATGTGCTAAGATATACTGATAACTGCTCCTAATGAGCACTGAACTCAATGATGTGCAGATGAACAAATAGGACTAATTCAAATCATATGCCGGTATATACCTTATTGGGTGGCTGGGTCCTGCTGTAACGCACCCCGACGCGCGTTTCGGACAATTCTCCTTCGTCTGAAAGTCAGCAGAGGAGCCCACCCCTGTACTTAAGTATGCCACCCTTTTTGTTTTGTTTTGTTTTTTTGCGAGACATTAACATCTAGATATTATTTTGGAGTACTAACTGTGTCAGACACTCCTGCCAATTGTCCTCCGCTGACCACACCAATGCTGCCTGTGTACCCCTGCAAGATAATTGAAACTGCATTGAGACTATTTTTTTATTTTCAGCCTACTAAGTCTGTCTGCGGTCCCTCCTTCCAATAGGCCTCCGCTGACCACACCAATGCTGCCTGTGTACCCCTGGAACCTAATTAAAAGTGCATAGAGACTCCTTTTTTGTCCTCCGCTGACCACACCAATGTTGCCTGTGTACCCCTGGAACCTATTTAGAAGTGCATAGAGCCTACTATTTTTATTTTAGGCCTAGTAAGTCTGTCTGCGGTCCCTCCTTCCAATTGTCCTCCGCTGACCACACCAATGCTGCCTGTGTACCCCTGGAACCTATTTAAAAGTGCATAGAGCCTACTATTTTTATTTTAGGCCTAGTAAGTCTGTCTGCGGTCCCTCCTTCCAATTGTCCTCCGCTGACCACACCAATGCTGCCTGTGTACCCCTGGAACCTATTTAAAAGTGCATAGAGCCTCCTTTTTTTATTTTAGGCCTACTAAGTCTGTCTGCGGTCCCTCCTTCCAATTGTCCTCCGCTGACCACACCAATGCTGCCTGTGTACCCCTGGAACCTATTTAAAAGTGCATAGAGCCTACTTTTTTATTTTAGGCCTAGTAAGTCTGTCTGCGGTCCCTCCTTCCAATTGTCCTCCGCTGACCACACCAATGTTGCCTGTGTACCCCTGGAGCCTATTTAAAAGTGCATAGAGCCTCCTTTTTTTTATTTTAGGCCTACTAAGTCTGTCTGCGGTCACTCCTTCCAATAGTCCTCCGCTGACCACACCAATGCTGCCTGTGTACCCCTGGAATCTATTTAAAAGTGCATAGAACCTACTTTTTTTATTTTAGGCCTACTAAGTCTGTCTGTGGTCCCTCCTTCCAATAGTCCTCCGCTGACCACACCAATGCTGCCTGTGTACCCCTGGAACCTATTTAAAAGTGCATAGAGCCTACTTTTTTATTTTAGGCCTAGTAAGTCTGTCTGCGGTCCCTCCTTCCAATTGTCCTCCACTGACCACACCAATGCTGACCGTGTACCCATGTAACCTTTTTTAAACCTGCATCGAGCCAACTTTGTGGTGTAAGGCCTACTAGCAGTGTCTGTCTGCACCACTCAATACAGCTGTCCTCTTAAAAAAAATGACCTGCAATTGTCAGGTTTTCAGCCTATCGGAATTTTAAAACTGCAGTGGGGCTACTAGTTTGGTTGGGGCCTACTAACAGTGTCTGCCGCTCCAACGTGTTCTCCAGGTTGCCTTTCCTGACCTTCTATCTTCAGGCTCTTGTTAAATAGTTGTTAAATGGAACAAATGCAGTGGGGCTACTAGTTTGGTTGGGGCCTACTAACAGTGTCTGCCACTCCAAGGTGTTCTCCTGGTTGCCTTTCCTGAGCTTCTATCTTCAGGCTCTTGTTAAATAGTTGTTAAATGGAACAATTGCAGTGGGGCTACTAGTTGGGTTGGGGCCTACTAACGGTGTCTGCCACTCCTTGCTGTTCTCCTGGTTTCCTGTCCTGAGCTTCGATCTTCAGGCTCTCATTAAGTAGTTGTTAATATAGCACTGCATTTGGCCTACTAGTTTGGTTAGGGCCTACTAACGGTGTCTGCCACTCCTTGCTGTTCTCCTGGTTTCCTGTCCTGAGCTTCGATCTTCACACTCTCATTAAGTAGTTGTTAACATTACACTGCAGTTGGCCTACTAGTTGGGTTGGGGCCTACTAACGGTGTCTGCCGCTCCTTGCTGTTCTCCTGGTTTCCTGTCCTGAGCTTCGATCTTCAGGCTCTCATTAAGTAGTTGTTAATATAACACTGCATTTAGCCTACTAGTTTGGTTGGGGCCTACTAATGGTGTCTGCCGCTCCTTGCTGTTCTCCTGGTTTCCTGTCCTGAGCTTCAATCTTTTGGCTCTCATTAAGTAGTTTTTAATATTACAATGCATTTGGCCTACTAGTTTGGTTGGGGCCTACTAACGGTGTCTGCCACTCCTTGCTGTTCTCCTGGTTTCCTGTCCTGAGCTTCAATCTTCAGGCTCTCATTAAGTAGTTGTTAATATAGCACTGCATTTGGCCTACTAGTTTGGTTAGGGCCTACTAACGGTGTCTGCCACTCCTTGCTGTTCTCCTGGTTTCCTGTCCTGAGCTTCGATCTTCACACTCTCATTAAGTAGTTGTTAATATTACACTGCAGTTGGCCTACTAGTTGGGTTGGGGCCTACTAACGGTGTCTGCCGCTCCTTGCTGTTCTCCTGGTTTCCTGTCCTGAGCTTCGATCTTCAGGCTCTCATTAAGTAGTTGTTAATATAACACTGCATTTGGCCTACTAGTTTGGTTGGGGCCTACTAAGGGTGTCTGCCGCTCCTTGCTGTTCTCCTGGTTTCCTGTCCTGAGCTTCGATCTTCAGGCTCTCATTAAGTAGTTGCTAATATTACACTGCAGTTAGCCTACTAGTTGGGTTGGGGCCTACTAACGGTGTCTGCCGCTCCTTGCTGTTCTCCTGGTTTCCTGTCCTGAGCTTCGATCTTCAGGCTCTCAGTAAGTAGTTGTTAATATAACACTGCATTTGACCTACTAGTTTGGTTGCGGCCTACTAACGGTGTCTGCTGCTCCTTGCTGTTCTCCTCCACTGAACAAAGCAGGCCGCCGGTTTACTACTGTTACTAATTTTGATCTGCATTTAGACTACTTACTGATTTGGGCCTACTCACTGTGTCAGCCTCTCATTACAGTTGTCCTCCACTGAACAAAGCAATGCCGCCTGGTTACCCTGTTACCAATTTTGAAATGCATTTAGCCCACTTTATTATTTGGGCCTATATATGTGTTTCCTCCTCATTTTGCCCATTGCTCAGCCAGTGCTAGATGACTCTTCTGGTACATTGACCCAGACCACTACATTCCCCTTGCACGCTACACAGCCAGATTCTGACCCTGCTGAAAGTGAGGTTCCCCTTCCCGCATACTATACCACCTTAAACGGGGACAAAGAGGAAGGTGCAGATGAAAGTGCAGGTTCCTTCATCAAGTGGGGGGGGGATACTCGTTGGCGACGTCACTGGCACAGGTCCCCTCATAGTACGCAAAAGTGTCGCTGCCGGTGGGAGGTGCCCCCGCCGTGCAAACACACCGCCATGTGCCAGTGCCAATGCGAATGAGTGGGCCACCCCTGCTTGCTCAGGATCACACCACTTGCAAAGTTGAAATACTTATCTCTCCCTGCTCCACTGCCGTGACGTGGTCCACGTTTCCTGGGCCCACTAAATACTTGAACCAGCCATACCCCCCACAACTTTAGCCAAATGACCCCCAATGTCCAATGCCTAACTATTATTATAAGGTAAATTAAGATTGACAAGCTTCAGTACCAAGAATGGATGTTTTTGCCATAAAAATGGGCACTGTAGGTGTTTTCCTGGCCTCCACTCACTGCCAACTATGCTTCCCCATTGACTTGCATTGGGTTTCATGTTTCGGTCGATCCCCGACTTTTCGCGATAATCAGCCAATTTCACTCGACTCGACTTTTGAGATAGTCGGGTTTCGCTCAACCCGACTCGACCCTAAAAAAGTAAAAGTCGCTCAACCCTACTCCCTACCTATAAAACTACTCTGTACTTTTTTTTTCTAAAACAAGATCGGACGTCACTAACGCTGTGACGCTGGCTATACTAACACGCTACCACTAAGACTACGCTGTACAATTTTTTTTCTCTAAAAGAAGATCAGTCGTCACTAACGATGTGACGCCAGCTACGCTACCTTGCTATGTCTAAAATTATGCTGTACTAACTACTATTATTTTTTTCTAAAAAAAAAAATTGGATGTCGCTAAGACTGCGAAGTCCATTACAATAACTAGCTAAAAAAAAGAAAAATTCCCATGGCGCAGTCTCTGATCAGCTTCGATACTGATCAAAGCACTGCGGAAACAGCTAGAGCACAAATGCTCTGCACGGGATGCCGCGCACAGGAATAAAGCGCAAAAAGTGCACTAAAAATTCAATTGGAGGAAGGAGGGAGAAGGGGAGGGGGAGGAGGGGTACTGGAACAGGGATGGGGACTGGGAAAGGGGACGTCAAACACTGACGCTGGCTACGCTACTTTGCTGCGTATGAAACTACACTGTACTAACTATGATTTTTTTTTTTCTAAAAAAAAAAAAATTGGACTTCACTTAGACTGCGAAGTCCACTACACTAACTAGATAAAAAATAAAAATTCCCATGGCGCAGTCTCTGATCAGCAGCGATACTGATCAAAGTGCTGCGGACACGGGAAGAGCACAAGTGCGCTGCGCAGGACGCCGCGCACTGGAAAAAAAGCAAAAAAAAGTGCGCTAAAAAATCAATTAGTGAGAGAAAGGGGAAGGGATTAGGGGTACTGGAACAGGGATGGATGACTGGTAAAGGGTTGGGGGAGGTGCTGCTGCTGCTGTGATCACAGGAGTCACACAGCAGGCAGATCGCAACACACAGCACAGAGCAGGAAGCTGGAGCAGGAGCTGAAGCAGGAGGCAGGAGATCGCCGGGTTGATCACAATGGCAACCAATGGATTCTCTAGCTCAGGTACACAGAGGGGCTGAAAACCGCTCTGCATGCCAAATCTGAGGTAAAAATGGCGTGCAGGGCGGTGATCGCTATTTTAGATTAACCCCTTTGGCGCTGATTGGCTAGAAGCTATTGTTCAGCCAATCAGCGCCATAGGGGTTAATCAGGAGAGGTGACGTGGTGATCACCCCACCCACTGTGATGACTGTGATTGGTGCTACGTCAGCACAGATCCCAGCCTGTTACATGCTTTTTTGTCAACAACTTTATTGCCAGCTTTGCTTTGATTGGCTGGTGAGAGTTCACCAGCCAATCACAGCGATCGCCAACACAGGGGGGGGATCAGCCCCACGTGGTGATGTGCCGGGATGGTGTGCAGGAACAGCAGCCATCCTCACCCGATCACCGCGCGATGCAGCGCAGTGATCGGAAATAGCAGCGCCGTACTTGTACTGTGGTTTGCGGGACCGCAGTTCCCACATAGCAGTACTAGTACGGCGCATGTCAGGAAGGGGTTAAAATATAATCAGTAATTTCATATACTGCCCTCCAAAAGCAATAAATGTGAATGTTTCTGCAATAGAGCAATGTATCACAAAATAGAAAAAAGTGGCAGAATCAGAGGAGCATAAATTATTTTTCTCAAGTACAAAGTTAATTTTAAAGGTGATTTTAATCAATAGACATTGGCATAATAATAATTTCCACAATGTTTAAATAAAATGTTTCTGAGCCGATGTGTTGTGTAATGGCTGTATCTGACCATGATCGAACATGGTCTGCTCATACCACATTTCCTGGGTGGGGGAAGATGCAAAAGAGAGGATACAGATAGGACAACATGGGATCACTGCTGATTCTTTTTGTGAGGTAAATCATTTCCCTGACTGTTTTTTAAAAAATGTTTTCCCTTAAAAAAATAATTATTTGCAATCCTCTGCTGTCCTGTCTGTATCTTCTCTTTTGCTTCATCACCTGCCCAGGGGATGTGGTATGATCAGACCATGTTCCTGCATGGTCAGACACAGCCATTACACAGTACACAGCAGGTGCACATTTATAAGATTATCTCAGCACAGGAGCATTTTTTTCAAACACAGCCAATTTTTGAAATTATTATTATTTCAAGATCTATTGATTAAAATCAGCTTTTTCGTGGGAAAACCATTTAACTATTTTTGCAAGGTATTTACATCAATATGTTTTTAGCAAGTGAAAAGTTCATGGGACAGCATGATTATGGTGATACCAAATAACGTAGTTTTATTTATGTTTTATTATTTTTATGTAATAATAAATTACATTTTTTATTATAATTAATATAATAATGGTATAATAATAAACACAATGTTTAAAAAACATAATTTCTTTTGTGTTGAATAGACCTGATGCATAGTGGATATTCAATTTGAACACTAGGGTACCAATGGGACTTAATCTTAGAAAGGATATTATGTTCCACTATTGATTGACGTTTGAATTTGATTGAAGTACATTGATGATTAGGTGGATATAAACCATACTATTCCTATTGTGTTTAATTATATGCTTGGTTATTATAGTCTGTTAGTAGTTTATACATATAACATAGTGTCATATTAATAAAACTAGTCAATGGGAATAGTATTAAGTTTATATTAGTTCTTTAGTACCACCTTTATGCTGATGACACTCAGATCTACCTCTCTGGCCCAGATGTCACCTCTTTGCTGTCCAGAATCCCGGAGTGTCTATCAGCCATATCCTCCTTCTTCTCCTCTCGCTTCCTCAAACTCAATGTGGACAAATCTCATCATCTTTCTTCCATCTCATAGATCTTCCTTACCTGACCTATCTATTGCAATTAACGACATCATGCTTTCCCTCGTATCGGAAGTCCGCTGCCTCTGAGTAACCCTTGACTCTGCCCTGTCCTTCAAACCACACATCAAAGCTCTTTCCACCTCCTATCACATCCAGCTCAAAAATATCTCCAGAATCCGTCCTTTCCTCAAATATCAATCTACTAAAATGCTTGTGCATGCCCTCATCATCTCCCACCTTGACTACTGCAACATCCTTTTCTGTGGCCTCCCTGCTAACACCCTTGCACCTCTCCATCCTTAACTCTGCTGCCCGACTAATTCATCTCTCTCCTTGCTACCCCTCCTCTTCCCCCCTCTGCAAATCCCTTCACTGGCTCCCATTCCCTCAGCGTATGCAGTTCAAATTACTAATACTAACCTACAAAGCCATCCATAACCTGTCTCCTCCATATATCTTTGAAATAATGTCCCGATATCTTCCCTCACGTAATCTCTGGTCCTCCCAAGACCTCCTTCTCTCCTCCATACTTATTCGCTCTTCACCCAACCGTCTCCAAGACTTCTCCCGAATATCCTCTGGAATTCTTTGCCCCAACACGTCCGAATATCAACCACATTTGGATCCTTCAGACGGAACCTGAAAACCCCCCTCTTCAGGAAAGCTCTCGCCTGCACTGACCCCGCTGCCTCCTCACCACTACCAAAGCTACAGCCTCACCAACACCGGAGCTCCTGCAACCCTCAACCTATTGTCTCCTTCCCCACCATCCTGTAGAATGTAAGCCCGCAAGGGCAGGGTCCTCGCCCCTCTGTATCAGTCTGTAATTGTTAGTTTGTTTACTGTAAGTGTTATTTGTAAATTGTATGCAACCCCTTCTCATGTACAGCACCATGGAATCAATGGTGCTATATAAATAAATAATAATAATAATATGTTAATCCTGTATGCATTTTTCCACCATTTGCACTAATATATCATATATTCTATACATTCTGCATATATTGCATGTGTTATATGTGGAACATTTCATGTATTTCATGCATTGTGTATGGATTTTGCCTATTTTATATATCAGTTGCATTTTGTTTATATTTTGTATGTTCATAGATATTTGCCTGTTTATGTATTGTTGATAGATTTCATATATTGGGTTCAAATCCCACCAAGGACAACATCTGCAACGAGTTTTCCGGTTTCCTCCCACATTCCAAAGACATACTGATAGGGAATTTAGATTGTAAACCCCAACGGGGACAGTGATGATAATGTGTGCAAAACTGTAAAGCGCTGCGGAATATGTTAGCGCTATATAAAAATAAGGATTATTATTGTTATATATTGTATATGATTTATTTGTATATTTTGTATATGATTCATTATGTACCATTTAATCTTGTCAGTGCAATGTGGGTTTTGTTTTCAATTCATGGGAAGAGGTCAATTTGGCTAATTGTTAATTAAAAAGAACACATGAAAACTGGATACTGCTCTCTCTATATTTTGACCCTTCCCATTTTGGGACAACATGATTAAGGGTTTCACCAACTGAAACGCATTGCTTTGTCCACTACCATGGCATTTTAAAACTCAGACTAATGTGCTTCCTTTCCGTACCAATAAAGAAGATTATTGTGATTTCCGTGGATCTGCATCATTTTTCACTAATAGCTGCCCAATAACTATGCACATATAGTTATTCTCCTAAGAAAAACAAAACCTAAATTTCACTATTTTAAATAGTTTAATTTCTGGTTTATTAATCTTTTGAATCGACTGAAGGCACTATAGTTGTTCAGTAATAAAATTATTCCTAAAAAATACAAATTGCCTAATAATTGTGCACACAGTGTTTCATTTTATACTGTAGTACAGATCAATATGGTTACAGTGATTCTCTAATTTATAATATTTTTGTGTTTTACTACTTTTACATAAGAAAAATCACTTAAAGAAAAAATTGCATCTCATTCTGAGAACCATAACGTTTTCATTTTCCCCAGTACCGAGCTCTTTGAGAGATTATTATTTTTTCGTAACAATAAATAAATATAAACATACTGATCAACCAGGCAATTATTAGACTGCACGTTGAATCAAACGAGTGTTATTATTTTTTTGATAAAAGTTATAGCTTTATTAATACAAGACAATACACACATTAAGTTAAAATAATGCCTCAAAACTGTAGAAACAAATATATGACGGCAGGAAAGCGTAATAAAGATTAGAATAATAGCAGGTAAGTATTAAATTACATTATGAACACCTCTTAATTTGTTAGGCTTGATGATAGAGCATGCTGAGAAAATATCTCAATTAAGTTAAATCTACAGCATGTTTGACAAGATATCTACTTGGAATCAATTAGAGGGACATATACACCAAATCAAGATGCCCTATATAGAGATATTTCAGCGTTAATGAATTATCAATCTATATATTCATACCTTCAATGCCCAGCTTGCTGATATCACCTACCACTACATAACACGTGCAGAGTAAAACATTTTAAAAGCCGAAATCAATTGATATTCTGACCCATGAATAGTCTCATACATCTGATCTAATTGTAAACACCAATAATAGAAAATATAGCCAGTTAAACTGACTCAATTGTCCTATCAGAATAAGCAACAAATTATTTGTGCAAATCCCATGAACGTATAGATTAAATAAATTCCCCTGTTGGAGTAAATAATGAGACCGCAGCCAAATCCAATGCACAGACTTATCTCGACTCAATCATATAACCAAAGTGCACTGCAAGACATAGGCTATATTAACTATTACACACCATCATGGAGCAGTTATATCAAGTTGCTAAGGCAGAGTAAGTACTCACACCGCAACTACATTAAATGCAGCCAAAGACCGTGCAAACATTCATGAATCACATAGGTTAGATACAGTAACTGAATAAGACCTCTATGCCGCAAAGGCTACTGCCTGCATGAATACGACCATGTCAAATGCAAACGGCTATAAAACTGAATGTATACGTTGGAGGAATAATATATTTTAAGAAAGAATCACAGCCAGTGATACGTGAGGAAAGTTGGGCAATTGCCCATGGCGACCAGTGTTGTGGCAGCAACAATTTGTTTCCGTGCTCGGATGGATACTTACCACATCGGACAGATGAACTAAGGGTGAGCTGAAAAATACTTTTTTTTCCTGTGAATTGCCCACGGCTCCCACCCTCTTAGGAGCAACTAATATGTATCAATAATTAAAAGGATACCAGTGCTGTGCAAATATCCATCATTGAGGCAATACTCAATATGCAATAATATAGAAAGGAGGACTTTGAGTTTTAGCACAAAATACAAACTTTATTAGAAACCAAAAAACAATACAACAATAAAAATGGATATCATAGGTCAAACAAGTAGTGATCAGTGAACCATACCCAGGTATAGTTACTAAACCAGAGATTCACACTTAGAAAAATTCTATCTGGGTAATGATATAGAGTGTGGGTATATTGTAAATATTTTCTCAGGGACTAATATTCCCAAGTTCCCAAACACCCACTGCTCATATACATAAGCCCACATGGGACACTCGTAGCCAGTACATCAATATCAAGTTTCAATCAATAATTACCCATGTCCAGAAAGTATTTGAATCCCGGTAACCCCAACGCGCGTTTCGCGTGCCAATAGTAGCCTCGCTTCCTCAGGGGGCGTGGCTTAACTCCAGTCTTAGTGCTCCTTAAATACTACACCGTGCCGGTCACCCGACCGCACGGCATCCAATCCCTACCATCTGAAAGTGCGCCTGCGCGCTTGTGACGTGTCATCGTCATGGAGACCAGCGGCGCTAACACGTCGCTGGTGCATCCATCTATAATCACCAAGTGATCACGTGTTATGTTTATGTACTGGTGCCGACAAGCACCACACGTCCCGCAGTGGCCCCCCCCACGTAGCAGGGTCCCCGCCCATCCCAGTCACATGAGCGAGCCGGCGCCTGGCCGCAACATGTTCTCGGAGGGAGCAGGGGACATCACTCCAGGGAAGAGGACAGCGCAAGACATGCGGTGCTATCGCTTATCAAATAATGTGCTATTACACCAGTGAATGAAAAAGGTGCCTATTGTATTTAAAATGATGATTATATTAATAATCAGTGTAAATATCACTGTTTAGTGCCAAGTATTATATATATAAGTGTGCTCTAAAAATCCATGCTTAAAACAGTATAATATTGACAATCAGTGCAATTCTAACGATATATCACTATTTAGTGCCAAGTATTATATATATATATTCTAAGAATATCCATGCTATTAAACAATATAATTACCATACATAATTAAAACAGACCATGATAGACAACATGCAGACAAATGAAAGGATAAGACAATAGGGACACTATCCATTTGGCACTCCCAACTGTTCTAGAACATATTCACCCTATGGTTTCATAATATCACATGTCCATTTAGGGAGCATATAAATTCTCAATGTGTCCATCTTGTTTAAGTAAATCTATTCTTCTAAAAGGAAGGTCTTCTTTCTTTATCCACTCTATGATGAAATACGAAATAATGTCCTCTCGTATTCTCAATATATCTGCAGTATGTCGACCAGGAACTAAACCAAATGACAAAGACACAATTAAAAACCACGAACTAAGAAAAGGAATTAAAAAATAATAAAATCTGATTGGAGTGAGTCAAAGTGGATCAGGTATAACACTACTTATGGGATTGATACCAAAATTTTACAAATAGGATGAAAAGCCATATGATTCATTTAGCCCATTAGGTGCAAGAGTCCCCAAAATGGTAATCCACCTACATTCTTTTTGTGCCAGTAGGCGTTGGATGTCACCTCCTCTAATCCCACTCTGAATGTGTTCAATACCCCTAACTAAAAGGAGTCTAGGATTGCATTTATGGTGCTCTTTAAAGTGGCGTGGAATGGTTTTTAATTTTAGAGTATCTTCTTCTCTCTCTGCCGCCATGATGTCCCTAACATGCTCTCTCGTGCGAGTACCCAGTCGTCTAGACGTCAGACCAATATAAATTTTAGGACAGCTACACACTGCATAATAGATGACCTGAGTGGTGTTACAGGTAATGTGTTGTTTTATGGGGAATATTTTTCCTCCCACCGATTGAAAATCCGACGCCCGACTGATGTTCTTGCACGAGATGCAGTTTCCACATGGGAAGCATCCTTTGCTAGGACCAATTGAGCCAAATTGATTTATTGGAGGGGAAGGGATGTAATGACTGGACACTAGGATATCCTTAAGATTCCTACTTCTTCTGGATGTCATCATGGGATGTTCTGTCAGGACTTTAGATAGTGTTGGGTCAGTCATTAATACATTCCAATGTTTCTGGAGACAATTTTTCATTGTAGTCCATTCCCCATTAAATGTAGATATAAATCGAACTACATTTTCCTGTTGACGTTTCTCCTTTCTCTGGGGATATAGCAAAGTCTCCCGTTTTTGGAACCTAGCCCTCTGATATCCCTTTTTGATACATCTATTGCTATATCCTCTTTCTTTAAACCTCTCTTGGAGATCCTTCGCCTGCATTTCAAACTTGGACTCAGAGGAGCAGATCCTCCTCACCCTGAGGTGCTGCCCAACCGGGATGGCCCTAATGGTGCTATAAGGATGACTTGAACTCGCATGCAATAGAGAGTTGACGGAGGTGGACTTCCTGTGCACATCGGTCTGTAAATATCGATGTTCATCCACCTCAATTTTAACATCCAGAAAGTCCACCGCCGTCGTACTCATTTGATATGTCAATTTGATGTTAAATCTATTGCAATTGAGGTCCTGCATAAAGGTCCGTAACTCTTGCTCGGATCCCTGCCAAATTATAAGCAGGTCATCAATATAACGCAACCAGCACTGCACATGGTCCGCGGCCCGGACGCCCCCCCCACCAAATACCTCCCTCTCCCAAAATCCAAGGAAGAGGTTGGCGAAAGAGGGCGCACAGGCCGCGCCCATGGCAGTGCCGCGTTGCTGCAAATAAAATACATCCTTAAAAACAAAAAAATTTCTGGTTAAAATGAAAGTAAGTAATTCCAAAATAAAATCACACATAGGGCCATCCCGGTTGTCAGACCCCAGGAAGAAGCCGACCGCCTCCAGTCCATCCTCATGTTTTATGCATGTATATAATGACTCAATGTCGGCAGTGACAAGAATCATATCATTCTCCAATTGGATCCCATTGATCCTACTCAGCACATCCGATGTGTCCCGAGCATAGGAGGGAAGGGTCTCAACCAAAGGTTTAAGATAAAAATCCACAAATTTACAAATTGGATCACTCAAACCTCCCATGCCCGAGACAATCGGACGGCCGGGGGGATCAATGGGATTCTTATGTATCTTGGGAACAAAATACAGGGTAGGTACTTTTGGAAACCTAGTCAATAGGCCATCAAGGATCTTTTTTGGGATCAATCCCTTCTCAAGAGCATCCTCTAAAATACCCTCCAATTCCTGGGAAAACTCATTTAATGGATTATGTTCCAATCTACGGTATGTTTCTCTATCCCTAAGATGTCTTGCTGCCTCTTTTTCGTAGAGTATCTTAGGCCACAAAACAACGTTCCCCCCCTTGTCCGCCGGCTTGATAACAATATCATCATAATCCCTCAACTGTTGTAATGCTATTCTCTGTTTAGCTGTCAAGTTATCATATTGACGTCTTGTGGTTATTTTCTCAAAATCTTGTTTAACCAATCGTGTGAAGATTTCTACTGCCGGACATAAGGACAAGGGGGGGAACTTTGTTGATTTTGGGCAGCAATCAGGTGGAAACCTACCAATAGGGCCCGATGTTTGTTCTTCCAAGAGATCCTCCAGTGCCCTCTGAGCCTCCTCCTCTATTTGGTCCTCACTGGATGTAGATCCATCCTTTGCAAACAATTTTTTGAAAATCAATTTTCTTGAGAAGAGATAGAGGTCTTTGGTAGCTGTAAACAGATCAAAGTTATTAGTGGGTGAGAATGTCAACCCCTTCTGAAGTACACTAATTTGATCATTACTAAGTATATGATTTGATAAATTGATTACCTCTAATCCCTTCTTATCTCTCTTAGTTTGATGATTTTTTGGGGTGGCACCAAATTTAATGTTCTTTTTGTCTTTGTTTAATCCAGAATTTCGTAGGTCATAATATTTGGATCCAGATTTACTTGATCCTTCACTCGAGGTCATGGACACATTGGAGGCCGATCTGGCACGGGAGGATCCCCTGTATCGGAATGTTTTCCTATTCCATTTGTAGACCATGTTGGATTGCTGGTCCCCAATATCACGTTGGAATTTTTTGGCCTTATTTTCACATATATTTTTTTCCCATTTAGAAAAGTCCTGATCCAATTCCGCATTAAATGCTGTAAGCATGTCATTGGGAATATCCTGTTTCAATCTGGCTTGGATATCCTCAATTTCCTTGTCCATTGCATCAATGGCCGTCTGATTAAGTTGTGTCAACAGATCCATAAAGCCCCTTGAACAAGTATTGGCCAGCTCTTCCCATTTAGCTCGGAACATATCATCTTCCACCTCAAATGAGGGGAATACCTGGACTCTAAGTCCCCGTGGTATCAATCCCCTTTCCAAGTATTTGTTTAGAAAAGCCCGATTCCACCAGATTCTCATGCGTTTATTGAGAATCTCTTTAAGTTTTTTAAATAATTCCTGTTTTTCTTTACCACCTCCTACCAGAGACACCTGAGGTTCGTCACTGAAAACATCTTTAAGTTGCGTGAGCCACGTTTGTTCACGTGCCCTGTAATCCATAGTAATACTGGTTTTATAAGCTGTGAAAACACAGAAATGCATAGATAATTAAAAGGATAAAAGTGCTGTGCAAATATCCATCATTGAGGCAATACTCAATATGCAATAATATAGAAAGGAGGACTTTGAGTTTTAGCACAAAATACAAACTTTATTAGAAACCAAAAAACAATACAACAATAAAAATGGATATCATAGGTCAAACAAGTAGTGATCAGTGAACCATACCCAGGTAAAGTTACTAAACCAGAGATTCACACTTAGAAAAATTCTATCTGGGTAATGATATAGAGTGTGGGTATATTGTAAATATTTTCTCAGGGACTAATATTCCCAAGTTCCCAAACACCCACTGCTCATATACATAAGCCCACATGGGACACTCGTAGCCAGTACATCAATATCAAGTTTCAATCAATAATTACCCATGTCCAGAAAGTATGTGAATCCCGGTAACCCCAACGCGCGTTTCGCGTGCCAATAGTAGCCTCGCTTCCTCAGGGGGCGTGGCTTAACTCCAGTCTTAGTGCTCCTTAAATACTACACCGTTCCGGTCACCCGACCGCACGGCATCCAATCCCTACCATCTGAAAGTGCGCCTGCGCGCTTGTGACGTGTCATCGTCATGGAGACCAGCGGCGCTAACACGTCGCTGGTGCATCCATCTATAATCACCAAGTGATCACGTGTTATGTTTATGTACTGGTGCCGACAAGCACCACACGTCCCGCAGTGGCCCCCCCCACGTAGCAGGGTCCCCGCCCATCCCAGTCACATGAGCGAGCCGGCGCCTGGCCGCAACATGTTCTCGGAGGGAGCAGGGGACATCACTCCAGGGAAGAGGACAGCGCAAGACATGCGGTGCTATCGCTTATCAAATAATGTGCTATTACACCAGTGAATGAAAAAGGTGCCTATTGTATTTAAAATGATGATTATATTAATAATCAGTGTAAATATCACTGTTTAGTGCCAAGTATTATATATATAAGTGTGCTCTAAAAATCCATGCTTAAAACAGTATTATATTGACAATCAGTGCAATTCTAACGATATATCACTATTTAGTGCCAAGTATTATATATATATATTCTAAGAATATCCATGCTATTAAACAATATAATTACCATACATAATTAAAACAGACCATGATAGACAACATGCAGACAAATGAAAGGATAAGACAATAGGGACACTATCCATTTGGCACTCCCAACTGTTCTAGAACATATTCACCCTATGGTTTCATAATATCACATGTCCATTTAGGGAGCATATAAATTCTCAATGTGTCCATCTTGTTTAAGTAAATCTATTCTTCTAAAAGGAAGGTCTTCTTTCTTTATCCACTCTATGATGAAATACGAAATAATGTCCTCTCGTATTCTCAATATATCTGCAGTATGTCGACCAGGAACTAAACCAAATGACAAAGACACGATTAAAAACCACGAACTAAGAAAAGGAATTAAAAAATAATAAAATCTGATTGGAGTGAGTCAAAGTGGATCAGGTATAACACTACTTATGGGATTGATACCAAAATTTTACAAATAGGATGAAAAGCCATATGATTCATTTAGCCCATTAGGTGCAAGAGTCCCCAAAATGGTAATCCACCTACATTCTTTTTGTGCCAGTAGGCGTTGGATGTCACCTCCTCTAATCCCACTCTGAATGTGTTCAATACCCCTAACTAAAAGGAGTCTAGGATTGCATTTATGGTGCTCTTTAAAGTGGCGTGGAATGGTTTTTAATTTTAGAGTATCTTCTTCTCTCTCTGCCGCCATGATGTCCCTAACATGCTCTCTCGTGCGAGTACCCAGTCGTCTAGACGTCAGACCAATATAAATTTTAGGACAGCTACACACTGCATAATAGATGACCTGAGTGGTGTTACAGGTAATGTGTTGTTTTATGGGGAATATTTTTCCTCCCACCGATTGAAAATCCGACGCCCGACTGATGTTCTTGCACGAGATGCAGTTTCCACATGGGAAGCATCCTTTGCTAGGACCAATTGAGCCAAATTGATTTATTGGAGGGGAAGGGATGTAATGACTGGACACTAGGATATCCTTAAGATTCCTACTTCTTCTGGATGTCATCATGGGATGTTCTGTCAGGACTTTAGATAGTGTTGGGTCAGTCATTAATACATTCCAATGTTTCTGGAGACATTTTTTCATTGTAGTCCATTCCCCATTAAATGTAGATATAAATCGAACTACATTTTCCTGTTGACGTTTCTCCTTTCTCTGGGGATATAGCAAAGTCTCCCGTTTTTGGAACCTAGCCCTCTGATATCCCTTTTTGATACATCTATTGCTATATCCTCTTTCTTTAAACCTCTCTTGGAGATCCTTCGCCTGCATTTCAAACTTGGACTCAGAGGAGCAGATCCTCCTCACCCTGAGGTGCTGCCCAACCGGGATGGCCCTAATGGTGCTATAAGGATGACTTGAACTCGCATGCAATAGAGAGTTGACGGAGGTGGACTTCCTGTGCACATCGGTCTGTAAATATCGATGTTCATCCACCTCAATTTTAACATCCAGAAAGTCCACCGCCGTCGTACTCATTTGATATGTCAATCAACAAAGTTCCCCCCCTTGTCCTTATGTCCGGCAGTAGAAATCTTCACACGATTGGTTAAACAAGATTTTGAGAAAATAACCACAAGACGTCAATATGATAACTTGACAGCTAAACAGAGAATAGCATTACAACAGTTGAGGGATTATGATGATATTGTTATCAAGCCGGCGGACAAGGGGGGGAACGTTGTTTTGTGGCCTAAGATACTCTACGAAAAAGAGGCAGCAAGACATCTTAGGGATAGAGAAACATACCGTAGATTGGAACATAATCCATTAAATGAGTTTTCCCAGGAATTGGAGGGTATTTTAGAGGATGCTCTTGAGAAGGGATTGATCCCAAAAAAGATCCTTGATGGCCTATTGACTAGGTTTCCAAAAGTACCTACCCTGTATTTTGTTCCCAAGATACATAAGAATCCCATTGATCCCCCCGGCCGTCCGATTGTCTCGGGCATGGGAGGTTTGAGTGATCCAATTTGTAAATTTGTGGATTTTTATCTTAAACCTTTGGTTGAGACCCTTCCCTCCTATGCTCGGGACACATCGGATGTGCTGAGTAGGATCAATGGGATCCAATTGGAGAATGATATGATTCTTGTCACTGCCGACATTGAGTCATTATATACATGCATAAAACATGAGGATGGACTGGAGGCGGTCGGCTTCTTCCTGGGGTCTGACAACCGGGATGGCCCTATGTGTGATTTTATTTTGGAATTACTTACTTTCATTTTAACCAGAAATTTTTTTGTTTTTAAGGATGTATTTTATTTGCAGCAACGCGGCACTGCCATGGGCGCGGCCTGTGCGCCCTCTTTCGCCAACCTCTTCCTTGGATTTTGGGAGAGGGAGGTATTTGGTGGGGGGGGCGTCCGGGCCGCGGACCATGTGCAGTGCTGGTTGCGTTATATTGATGACCTGCTTATAATTTGGCAGGGATCCGAGCAAGAGTTACGGACCTTTATGCAGGACCTCAATTGCAATAGATTTAACATCAAATTGACATATCAAATGAGTACGACGGCGGTGGACTTTCTGGATGTTAAAATTGAGGTGGATGAACATCGATATTTACAGACCGATGTGCACAGGAAGTCCACCTCCGTCAACTCTCTATTGCATGCGAGTTCAAGTCATCCTTATAGCACCATTAGGGCCATCCCGGTTGGGCAGCACCTCAGGGTGAGGAGGATCTGCTCCTCTGAGTCCAAGTTTGAAATGCAGGCGAAGGATCTCCAAGAGAGGTTTAAAGAAAGAGGATATAGCAATAGATGTATCAAAAAGGGATATCAGAGGGCTAGGTTCCAAAAACGGGAGACTTTGCTATATCCCCAGAGAAAGGAGAAACGTCAACAGGAAAATGTAGTTCGATTTATATCTACATTTAATGGGGAATGGACTACAATGAAAAATTGTCTCCAGAAACATTGGAATGTATTAATGACTGACCCAACACTATCTAAAGTCCTGACAGAACATCCCATGATGACATCCAGAAGAAGTAGGAATCTTAAGGATATCCTAGTGTCCAGTCATTACATCCCTTCCCCTCCAATAAATCAATTTGGCTCAATTGGTCCTAGCAAAGGATGCTTCCCATGTGGAAACTGCATCTCGTGCAAGAACATCAGTCGGGCGTCGGATTTTCAATCGGTGGGAGGAAAAATATTCCCCATAAAACAACACATTACCTGTAAGACCACTCAGGTCATCTATTATGCAGTGTGTAGCTGTCCTAAAATTTATATTGGTCTGACGTCTAGACGACTGGGTACTCGCACGAGAGAGCATGTTAGGGACATCATGGCGGCAGAGAGAGAAGAAGATACTCTAAAATTAAAAACCATTCCACGCCACTTTAAAGAGCACCATAAATGCAATCCTAGACTCCTTTTAGTTAGGGGTATTGAACACATTCAGAGTGGGATTAGAGGAGGTGACATCCAACGCCTACTGGCACAAAAAGAATGTAGGTGGATTACCATTTTGGGGACTCTTGCACCTAATGGGCTAAATGAATCATATGGCTTTTCATCCTATTTGTAAAATTTTGGTATCAATCCCATAAGTAGTGTTATACCTGATCCACTTTGACTCACTCCAATCAGATTTTATTATTTTTTAATTCCTTTTCTTAGTTCGTGGTTTTTAATCGTGTCTTTGTCATTTGGTTTAGTTCCTGGTCGACATACTGCAGATATATTGAGAATACGAGAGGACATTATTTCGTATTTCATCATAGAGTGGATAAAGAAAGAAGACCTTCCTTTTAGAAGAATAGATTTACTTAAACAAGATGGACACATTGAGAATTTATATGCTCCCTAAATGGACATGTGATATTATGAAACCATAGGGTGAATATGTTCTAGAACAGTTGGGAGTGCCAAATGGATAGTGTCCCTATTGTCTTATCCTTTCATTTGTCTGCATGTTGTCTATCATGGTCTGTTTTAATTATGTATGGTAATTATATTGTTTAATAGCATGGATATTCTTAGAATATATATATATAATACTTGGCACTAAATAGTGATATATCGTTAGAATTGCACTGATTGTCAATATAATACTGTTTTAAGCATGGATTTTTAGAGCACACTTATATATATAATACTTGGCACTAAACAGTGATATTTACACTGATTATTAATATAATCATCATTTTAAATACAATAGGCACCTTTTTCATTCACTGGTGTAATAGCACATTATTTGATAAGCGATAGCACCGCATGTCTTGCGCTGTCCTCTTCCCTGGAGTGATGTCCCCTGCTCCCTCCGAGAACATGTTGCGGCCAGGCGCCGGCTCGCTCATGTGACTGGGATGGGCGGGGACCCTGCTACGTGGGGGGGGCCACTGCGGGACGTGTGGTGCTTGTCGGCACCAGTACATAAACATAACACGTGATCACTTGGTGATTATAGATGGATGCACCAGCGACGTGTTAGCGCCGCTGGTCTCCATGACGATGACACGTCACAAGCGCGCAGGCGCACTTTCAGATGGTAGGGATTGGATGCCGTGCGGTCGGGTGACCGGAACGGTGTAGTATTTAAGGAGCACTAAGACTGGAGTTAAGCCACGCCCCCTGAGGAAGCGAGGCTACTATTGGCACGCGAAACGCGCGTTGGGGTTACCGGGATTCACATACTTTCTGGACATGGGTAATTATTGATTGAAACTTGATATTGATGTACTGGCTACGAGTGTCCCATGTGGGCTTATGTATATGAGCAGTGGGTGTTTGGGAACTTGGGAATATTAGTCCCTGAGAAAATATTTACAATATACCCACACTCTATATCATTACCCAGATAGAATTTTTCTAAGTGTGAATCTCTGGTTTAGTAACTTTACCTGGGTATGGTTCACTGATCACTACTTGTTTGACCTATGATATCCATTTTTATTGTTGTATTGTTTTTTGGTTTCTAATAAAGTTTGTATTTTGTGCTAAAACTCAAAGTCCTCCTTTCTATATATAATATGTATCAATGTAGTTTCCCAAGCTGAGAGTGCAGCAGAACCTTTGATTTTATTGGCAATATTAATAAAATGGTCTATTCCATCTGTTTCCAGTTTATAATGGAAGAAAGACTGCTATGTCAGATCCTTTTTAAAGTGGATACTAGTAGATTATGATGGGTCCCATTGACGTTAACAGTGTTCTTTAAGTTTATGTCAGTGATGGACTACACTATTTTTCCACCCAAAGTTCCAGTAAGCCCCCATGGACCCCATTTATGTCCAAAACTGTTGTTCTGTTCAGTCCTCCTAAATGAAAATCTGTGTCTTTTTTCTAAGTATTTCTTCGTATTTACTTGGTTTACTGCACTCCATCCTGTCCTCCATTTGCATCTGTTTAAGCTGGACAAATTTAGTAGGCTTTAAATCATTTATTTTTGTACATCCCAGTACATTTATTCTGAGATAAATACGAATGATTGCTTTTACCTGTATAAAAGAATAAATGGTCCCTGAATAGCAGGCATTTTTCAGAAAGTCATTGTGCTATTTGTTAGTGCCTGAGGGCATACTTTATTCCTCACATAATTCAGAATTCATCTCCTTTAAATTCTCACTGGATCTTTACCAATGTTGAATATTCCTTACCAACAGTATAAAACATATCCTTTTTAGTATTCACTTGCAAAAATAACTTTGTGTACAACTTGCATTTATTTCAACATGCTGACTGACAATTTTTTTATTTTATTCGGCAAAATGATCCAAGTAGTTTCACAAAAATGGCTAACAGCCAGTTACATTCTAACAGTGAACGACCCATGACCACAAAATTAGACTCAGATCTGCATCTTGGCTTCTGTGAGATCAGCCACACTACGGATATCAATACTTTCAATGGTGTCTGTTGGGGATCTATCATATTGTGTCTGCCATTTTGATAGCAGCGATAGTACTGCATGCAGCGTTATGCCACCAGGGAAGCTTAAAGGATGGTCAATGGTGGGTGACATTCAGACTAGCATATAATACGGAAGTGTGCTGTCCGAGTAAATACCGGACAGCACACTGACCCGTTTAACTCAATGGGGCTATTAGATGATAGGTTTTTCATATGGCTGTGATAGTCCATATGGAAAAACTGTCATCTAATAGCCAGTGCAGGGCAGGCCAACTGATGCTTGGGGAAGAAATCGAACGTGCATGTCCGATTTCGGAATGCACATTGCATTGTGTTCCCAGTCTGATATTGACTTTTAGGATTGCTACTTCAACTAGGCAGCACAAGAATTCTAGTCCTCTCCCTCTCTGAAGAGGCAATTTGTATGATTCATTTCCCAGAGGAGCATTGCATGGTTTATAAGCCTCCTCACGCTGGCATGCCAGGCCTGGCATATCACTCTCCAAAAGGGGAAACATTACTCTTTAGGCGCGTTGAGTATTTGCTTGCAGAAATTTCTGCAAGGTTTCTGCATCTCTTGGCAGGAAAAATGCTGCGGCAAAACTGCGTGTTTTGCCGTGATTTGGTGCATTTTTGCTGCGTTTTTGTACAGCAATGAAGGCTTTTTTGAGCTAAATAAAGATATTTAAAAAAAGTTTTGTGATGTAATTTCTTGGCTCAACACCACCTTTTTCATGCTGATGCAGTGTGGCATCAGAGTAATGGGATTAGGGCAGCAGCTGTCATTGACAGGCAGCTCTAGGATTAGCAATGAAAAGGTGTCAGCCCAACAGGCTCATTACTAAGCCGATAAGTAAACACAAACACACACAAACAAACACACATTGTCACCAGTCACCAGAAGACTTAACAGAATGAGATACATAGGCTGTAACCAGACAGCAACTGTTAAGGTACCTTCACATTGAGCAACTTTCCAACGAGAACGACAGCGATCTGCGACGTTGCAGCGTCCTGGATAGCGATCTCATTGTGTTTGACACGCAGCAGCGATCAGGATCCTGCTGTGGCATCGCTGGTCGTAGCTAGAAGTCCGGAACTTTATTTGGTCATCAGGTCGGCGTGATTCGTCATGTTTGATAGCAAAAGCAACGATGCCTGCTATGTTTTTTCATGGAGGGAACAACCAGCAAGAACGATAAGTACGTCACTGGATCGCTCCTGCATCTTTCTGCTGTTGCCGTGTTTGACGTCTCCTAGCGACCTAAACAGTGACGCTACAGCGATCGGCTCGTTGTCTATATCGCTGCAGCGTCGCTTAATGTGACGGTACCTTAATCATCTCAGTACCAACAGTACCAATGCTTTCTGGCTGATGTTTTGGTAACTTTTGAATGTAGGTTGTACTTTCACACTCGTGGTAGCATGAGATGGACTCTACAACCCACACAAGTGGCTCAGGTAGTGCAGCTCATCCAGTATGGCACATCATTACGAGCTGTGGCAAGAAGGTTTGCTGTGTCTGTCAGTGTACTGTCCAGATGCTGGAGGCGCTACCAGGAGACAGGCCAGTACACCAGGAGACGTGGAGGGAGCCGTAGGAGGGCAACAACCCAGCAGTAGGACTGCTACCTCAGCGTTTGTGCAAGGAGGAACATGAGGAGCACTGCCAGAGCCCTGCAAAATGACCTCCAGCAGTCCACAAATGTGCATGTGTCTGCACAAACGGTTAGAAACCGATTCCATGAGAATGGTCTGCGTGCCCGACATCCGCAGATGGGGGTTGTTCTCGCAGCCCAACACCATGCAGGATGATTGACATTTGCCACAAAACACCAGCATTGTCAAATTCGCCACTGGCACCCTGTGCACTTCACAGAGGGAAGCAGGTTCACACTGAGCACATGTCACGGACGTGACAGAGTCTGGAGATGCCATCTAGAGCGATCTGCTGCCTGCAACATTCTTCAGCATGACCGGTTTGGCAGTGGGTCAGTAATGGTGTGGGGTGGCATTTATTTGGAGGGCCGCACAGCCCTCCATGTGCTGCCAGAGGTAGCCTGACTGCCATTAGACAACGAGATGAGATCCTCAGACCCCTTGTGAGACCATATGCTGGTGCAGTTGGCCCTGGATTCCCCCTAATGCAGGACAATGCCAGAACTCATGTGGCTGGAGTGTGTTAGCAGTTCCTGCAAGATGAAGGCATTGAATCTATGGACTGGCCCGCCCATTCCCCAGAGCTCAATCCGATTGAACACATCTGGAACATCATGTCTCGCACCATCCACCAATGTCACGTTGCACTACAGACTGTCCAGGAGTTGGCAGAAGCTTTAGTCCAGGTCTGGGAGGAGATCCCTCAGGAGACCATCTGCCGCCTCATCAGGAGTGTGTCCAGGCATTGTAGGGAGGTCATACAGGCCCGTGGAGGCCACACACACTACTGAGCATCATTTTCTTGTCTTAAGGCATTTCCACTGAAGTTGGATCAGCCTGTAACTTCATTTTCCACTTTGATTTTGAGCATAATTCCAGCTCCAGACCTCTGTGGGATATTAGTTGTGATTTACTGTATTTTTCGGACTATAAGACGCACCCAGGTTTTAGAGGTGGAAACTAGAGAAAAAAATATTTGAAGCGAAAAAAGTGGTAAAATGTGATAACATAAATAACATACTATTACATGTGATGTTTTTATATATAATAGTATGTTATTATGTTGGAAGCTGCGGGTAGAAGATGGTGCTGTGGGACCAGTGTGGTGTAAAGTACTAAATGAAGATGCTGGAGGGTGAGTATAAGAATAGGGGCACAGGGCTTATATTTAAAGCACCACTCCAGCACTGCAAAATAACACTGGAGTGCTGCTTTAAAATCCCATGGGAGAACTATAACTCTCAGCATGTCCTGCAGATCCTATGGCATGCTGGGAGTTATAATTCACCAAAGGAGTGGCAGAGTGCTTTATTGTGTGTTGTAAAGACTAACCTCTTGATTGTGGTAGCCAGCCACACTGTGGTGAGGTGAAAAGTTGGAGCATCCCATGACTGCACACACAGAGTCCTCCCTCTTGTTGCCTCTCTACAGCACAGGTCACTATGTAATGAATAAAGATTCACAACTGGAATATTTCATTCAGTGATATCTAGGATGTGGGATTTTAGTGTTCCCTTTATGTTTTTGAGCAGTGTATATATAAATATATATATCTATAATATAACGCTGGGAGTGTCACTCTGTCTGAAGCCTTTATAGACTGCGCAAGCGCAAGCGCCGGCGCAGTCTGGGCCTCACAGAGTGACGCTCCCAGGAGATCGCGGTATGCGTAAACACTGAACGCACACCGCGATCTCCACCGGAAAGTCAGGGACCGCCAGGAGGGTAAGTATATTCACCTGTCCCCCGTTCCAGCGCTGCGTGAGGCTCCATCTCCCGGGTCCTCTGCTGTGACGTTCCCAGTTCAGAGGGCGCCATGACGCGCTTAATGCGCGCCGGCGCCGCCCTCTGACTGACCAGTCACAGCCAGAGGACCGGGAAGATGGCGGAGCGCAGCGCTGGAACGGGACAGACAGGTGAGTATAGCAAGTGCTGGGGGCCTGAGCTAGCGGTGACTCCGGCACCTGACCCCCACAGTGCGCCGGTGTCCCCGCCTGCTCAGGCCCCCCAGCACTCGGCGCCCAGCGACCATAGGTGAGTATGGTATTTTTTTTTCATATATATGGCAGCAGCATACGGGGCATATATAATGGAGCATCTTATGGGGGGCATATACAATGGTGGCATACAATGGTACATACATACAATGGTGGCGCAGGATGGGAGCAGCACATGATAGAACGGGCGCAGGATGGCAGCAGCACATGACAGAACGGGCGCAGGATGGGAGCAGCACATGACAGAACGGGGGCGCAGGATGGCAGCAGCACATGACAGAACGGGCGCAGGATGGCAGCAGCACATGACAGAACGGGCGCAGGATGGCAGCAGCACATGACAGAACGGTGGCGCAGGATGGCAGCGGCGCAGGATGGCAGCAGCACATGACAGAACGGGCGCAGGATGGCAGCAGCACGTGACAGAATGGGCGCAGGATGGCAGCAGCACGTGACAGAACGGGGGCGCAGGATGGCAGCAGCACATGACAGAACGGGCGCAGGATGGTAGCAGCACATGACAGAACTGGGGCGCAGGATGGGAGCAGCACATGACAGAACGGGGGCGCAGGATGGTAGCAGCACATGACAGAACGGGGGCGCAGGATGGCAGCAGCACATGACAGAATGGGAGCGCAAGATGGGAGCAGCACATGACAGAACGGGGGCACAGGATGGCAGCAGCACATGACAGAACGGGCGCAGGATGGTAGCAGCACATGACAGAACGGGGGCACAGGATGGCAGCAGCACGTGACAGAATGGGCGCAGGATGGCAGCAGCACATGACAGAACGGGGGCGCAGGATGGCAGCAGCACATGACAGAACGGGCGCAGGATGGTAGCAGCACATGACAGAACTGGGGCGCAGGATGGCAGCAGCACATGACAGAACGGGGGCGCAGGATGGTAGCAGCACATGACAGAATGGGAGCGCAAGATGGGAGCAGCACATGACAGAACGGGGGCACAGGATGGCAGCAGCACATGACAGAACGGGTGCAGGATGGGAGCAGCACATGACAGAACGGGTGCAGGATGGGAGCAGCACATGACAGAACGGGCGCAGGATGGCAGCAGCACATGACAGAACGGGCGCAGGATGGTAGCAGCACATGACAGAACGGGGGCGCAGGATGGCAGCAGCACATGACAGAACGGGGGCGCAGGATGATAGCAGCACATGACAGAACGGGGGCGCAGGATGGCAGCAGCACATGACAGAATGGGAGCGCAAGATGGGAGCAGCACATGACAGAACGGGGGCACAGGATGGCAGCAGCACATGACAGAACGGGTGCAGGATGGGAGCAGCACATGACAGAACGGGCGCAGGATGGCAGCAGCACATGACAGAACGGGCGCAGGATGGTAGCAGCACATGACAGAATGGGGGCGCAGGATGGCAGCAGCACATGACAGAACGGGGGCGCAGGATGATAGCAGCACATGACAGAACGGGGGCGCAGGATGGCAGCAGCACATGACAGAACGGGCGCAGGATGGCAACAGCACATGACAGAACGGGGGCACAGGATGGCAGCAGCACATGACAGAACGGGCGCAGGATGGCAGCAGCACATGACAGAACGGGCGCAGGATGGTAGCAGCACATGACAGAACTGGGGCGCAGGATGGGAGCAGCACATGACAGAACGGGCGCAGGATGGCAGCAGCACATGACAGAACGGGCGCAGGATGGTAGCAGCACATGACAGAACGGGGGCGCAGGATGGCAGCAGCACATGACAGAACGGGGGCGCAGGATGGTAGCAGCACATGACAGAACGGGGGCACAGGATGGCAGCAGCACATGACAGAATGGGAGCGCAAGATGGGAGCAGCACATAACAGAACAGGGGCACAGGATGGCAGCAGCACATGACAGAACGGGTGCAGGATGGGAGCAGCACATGACAGAACGGGGGCGCAGGATTGGAGCAGCACATGACAGAACGGGGCGCAGGATGGCAGCAGCACATGACAGAACGGGGGCGCAGGATGGGAGCAGCACATGGCAGAATGGGGCGCAGGATGCGAGCAGCACATGACAGAACAGGGTGCAGGATGGGAGCAGCACATGACAGAACAGGGGCGCAGGATGGGAGCAGCACATGACAGAATGGGGGCGCAAGATGGGAGCAGCACATGACAGAACGGGGGCGCAGGATGGGAACAGCATATGACAGAACGGGCGCACGATGGCAGCAGCACATGACAAAATTGGCGCAGGATGGGAGCAGCACATGACAGAACAAGGGAGCAGGATGGCAGCAGCACATGACAGAACGGGCGCAGGATGGGAGCAGCACATGAGAGAACGGGGGCGCAGGATGGGACCAGTACATGACAGAACGGGGGCGCAGGATGGGAGCAGCACATGACAGAACGGGGGCGCAGGATGGCAGCAGCACATGACAGAACAGGGGCGCAGGATGGGAACAGCACATGACAGAACGGGGGCACAGGATGGGAGCAGCACATGACAGGATGGGAGCAGCAAATGACAGAATGGAGGCGCAGGATGGGTGCAGAACATGTCAGAATGGAGGCGCAGGATGGGTGCAGCACACGTCACAATGGGGGCGCAGGATAGGAGCAGCACATGACAGAATGGGGGCGCAGGATGGGTGCAACACATGACAGAACTGGGGCGCAGGATGGGAGCAGCACATGACAGAACGGGCGCAGGATGGCAGCAGCACATGACAGAACGGGCGCAGGATGGTAGCAGCACATGACAGAACTGGGGCGCAGGATGGGAGCAGCACATGACAGAACGGGGGCGCAGGATGGGAACAGCATATGACAGAACGGGCGCACGATGGCAGCAGCACATGACAAAATTGGCGCAGGATGGGAGCAGCACATGACAGAACAAGGGAGCAGGATGGCAGCAGCACATGACAGAACGGGCGCAGGATGGGAGCAGCACATGAGAGAACGGGGGCGCAGGATGGGACCAGTACATGACAGAACGGGGGCGCAGGATGGGAGCAGCACATGACAGAACGGGGGCGCAGGATGGCAGCAGCACATGACAGAACAGGGGCGCAGGATGGGAACAGCACATGACAGAACGGGGGCACAGGATGGGAGCAGCACATGACAGGATGGGAGCAGCAAATGACAGAATGGAGGCGCAGGATGGGTGCAGAACATGTCAGAATGGAGGCGCAGGATGGGTGCAGCACACGTCACAATGGGGGCGCAGGATAGGAGCAGCACATGACAGAATGGGGGCGCAGGATGGGTGCAACACATGACAGAACTGGGGCGCAGGATGGGAGCAGCACATGACAGAACGGGCGCAGGATGGCAGCAGCACATGACAGAACGGGCGCAGGATGGTAGCAGCACATGACAGAACTGGGGCGCAGGATGGGAGCAGCACATGACAGAACGGGCGCAGGATGGCAGCAGCACATGACAGAATGGGCGCAGGATGGTAGCAGCACATGACAGAACATGGGCGCAGGATGGGAGCAGCAGATTACAGAATGGGAGCGCAAGATGGGAGCAGCACATGACAGAACGGGGGCACAGGATGGCAGCAGCACATGACAGAACGGGTGCAGGATGGGAGCAGCACATGACAGAACGGGGGCGCAGGATTGGAGCAGCACATGACAGAACGGGGGCGCAGGATTGGAGCAGCACATGACAGAACGGGGCGCAGGATGGCAGCAGCACATGACAGAACGGGGGCGCAGGATGGGAGCAGCACATGACAGAATGGGGCGCAGGATGGGAGCAGCACATGACAGAACAGGGGCGCAGGATGGGAGCAGCACATGACAGAACAGGGGCGCAGGATGGGAGCAGCACATGACAGAATGGGGGCGCAAGATGGAAGCAGCACATGACAGAATGGGGGCGCAGGATTGGAGCAGCACAAGACAGAACGGGGCGCAGGATTGGAGCAGCACATGACAGAACGGGGCGCAGGATGGCAGCAGCACATGACAGAACGGGGGTGCAGGATGGGAGCAGCACATGACAGAATGGGGCGCAGGATGGGAGCAGCACATGACAGAACAGGGGCGCAGGATGGGAGCAGCATATGACAGAACAGGGGCGCAGGATGGGAGCAGCACATGACAGAATGGGGGCGCAAGATGGAAGCAGCACATGACAGAACGGGGGCGCAGGATGGGAACAGCATATGACAGAACGGGCGCACGATGGCAGCAGCACATGACAAAATTGGCGCAGGATGGGAGCAGCACATGACAGAACGGGGGCGCAGGATGGCAGCAGCACATGACAGAACGGGCGCAGGATGGGAGCAGCACATGAGAGAACGGGGGCGCAGGATGGGAGCAGTACATGACAGAACGGGGGCGCAGGATGGGAGCAGCACATGACAGAACGGGGCGCAGGATGGCAGCAGCACATGACGGAACAGGGGCGCAGGATGGGAACAGCACATGACAGAACGGGGGCACAGGATGGGAGCAGCACATGACAGGATGGGAGCAGCAAATGACAGAATGGAGGCGCAGGATGGGTGCAGAACATGTCAGAATGGAGGCGCAGGATGGGTGCAGCACACGTCACAATGGGGGCGCAGGATAGGAGCAGCACATGTCAGAATGGGGGCGCAGGATGGGAGCAGCACATGTCACAATGGGGGCGCAGGATGGAAGCAGCACATGACAGAATGGGGGCGCAGGATGGGTGCAACACGTGACAGAATGGAGGCGCAAGATGGGTGCAACACATGGCAGGATGGGGGCGCAGGATGGGTGCAGCACATGACAGGATGGGGACGCAGGATGGAGCAGCACATGTCAGAATGGGGGCGCAGGATGGGAGCAGCACATGTCAGAATGGGGGTGCAGGATGGGTGCAGCACATGTCAGGATGGGGACGCAGGATGGAGCAGCTCATGACAGGATGGGGACGCAGGATGGAGCAGCACATACCAGGATGGAGACCATATACCAATATAGATGCTAGCCACCCGGGCGTAGAACGGGTTCAATAGCTAGTATATATATATAGTCAGGATTCAAACCCAGCAGCTCCTGTGATTTTTTTCTTCCACCTGCAGCTTCTTCTTCAAACGACATTGCTGCTTCTGAAATCGATCTCTGGCTATCTCTGACTATGCTACCTGCTGGTGCTGCCCCTAGTGGTTGCAATATCACTACTCCAAACCAGCTCAGTCCATAACATATATTTTGCATGATTAGTCTTAAAACAATAAGTGGAGGCATACTAATATTACAATACTGCTATGAATCTAGTACAGACCTTGTGAAGGTATATGCCAGCTCTGGAAGTGGTGTCTGCACTGTTTAGCAGTCACATGAGTGTAACAACCTGTGATTAGCTACAGTGATCAGGTGGCTAGAACAGCACATCATCAGACCTTTGTAAATGCACTTTTGTAGTCAACTGACCCCTGCAGCCAATCACAGGCCACAGCGACCCTGTGACTTCCACATAAATCAGACAGTCTGGAGAGGCTTGCTGGATCCACTTGGAAGGTGAGAATGGATCAGTTTATTATTTTAAAATCATCCATTACTTTAAAAAAATTATTTTATCGTCAGACAACTCTTTATCTCTATAATACCTGCAGCAAAGATGTGTCTACCCTTATTTTTTCATAAATTTTGTTGAAAATATTGTAAGAATTTCTTAAAATACAAAGTCAATGCATTATCGCAAAATGTTAGCAAAATACTTGTCATTGAGGCAATTCACATCGTATTCATGTCATGACCACATTTATATCATAATCATCCCCCAAGAGAATAACAGAAACTCATGTTTTATTATTCAAAGCTAAACATCTTGTGCCATTTAGTTTGAGATATGTCAAGCCAAGAGGAAAGGTAAGAAAGAACAGGTCTGTAAATAAGGGAACAAAATGTCATAAATATAGATACATGGAGAAACACTAAGTTATACATAAAGTTGGAAATGGGGAAACCGTAAGTTGGGCAATGGGGAAAGGAAAGATTCTGAAAGCTTTGGTAAAGACTTTTCTGATCTTTCAAGATGAGATTTCTTTCGGTCATTGACAATAACATGCAGTAGATCTATTTAAAGTATATCTGTGACTAGAAAACCCATACCCATCTAATGTCACCACAGAGTTAAGACCTTTAATTTCCACATACTGAGCTTGTTAGAAAGATTCCAAACTCTGTCCCTCCTTTAAGAAAAAGGGAAATACATATATCATGTTGGCTGAGGCTACACTGTGACGTTTCTCAGACAAATTGTGCAACTGAAAACATTTGTGCAACTTAACCATGACTTGTTTGTCATGCAATTATTTTTTAAGCTGCTATTTTATTGTTAAAAAAAACAGTCAAATTGCATAAATGTTGCGATGTGAATTGACGTCTTTGGCAAATGTTTTACATCTGATTTGCAATACATCTGGAAATATTTGCAATGGTAGGTTGCAATGCGACACCATAGGAAACCATCAGAAGCGTTGCCACAATGCAACACCTCCATGTCAATGTTGTGCAATACATGTAACATGAAGCCCCAGCCTACGGCCACTTGCACACGTTCAGTATTTGGTCAGTATGTTACCTCAGTATTTGTCAGTCAAAACCAGGAGTGGGTGATAAATACCGAAGTTGTGACGTGTTTCTATTATACTTTTCCTCTGATTGTTCCACTCCTGGTTTTGGCTTACAAATACTGATGTAAAATACTAACCAAATGCTGATAGTGTGAACGTGGCCTAAAAGATCAGAAGGTTTGAACTTCATCAATATTTAGTTTCATCTCCTCACTCCCGTAACCAGCACTCTGATTGACAGCCAGAACCTCCTGAAGTCTACCATGTTCTACCAAAGTTATAATGTAGACACATTCAGAGTATCCCTTGGTGTCCTTGGTTCTTACAGTAGATGATGTTAGAAATTGTTATTACGCACTGATAGTGTTGCTGGAAGAGGGGCAGTATCACAGACTGCAGATTCTACTGAGCATGTGCAAGATTTGAACTATGTGAGTAAGGAGGAGACAGAGGAAAGAGTTTGTCAATTAAGTTGGGGGAAGGTGGAGATAAAGTTTGCAGCCTGAATACCGCTGAAGTGCTGAACATTCAGAAAGGACTGTAGAGTCATTCTTGGATGGGTTTGCAAAGTAAGTACCGTATCTATCGTCATCAGGGCAAGGTGTTCACGATGGATACAGATACAGATGCACTAACATATAGTGAAATCTTGGGTGTGGATAAAGGCGCTATAACCAAGTGCATCAGTAATGAACCCCAAATTGTAAGTCTCATAATTTTTATTACCTCTACACTACTTCTCAGATATAATTGGTACAATGAAGCTCCTGTTCAGTAGACGGCATTCTGCTATTACTTGCTTGAATTTCATTACCATGGTCCATTACATCTGCAATGAGGGCTATAATCTCAAGCAGTTATTTATTAGTAGGCAACTAGTCTGCAGCACAAAAGGATGAAGAACTCTAGACAAACTATCTGACAGTGTAGCTTTATCACAGCCCCTCAGTACAGCCAACATCTATGTCTTCTGGAAAGAAAGTTACGCTCTGTTTGAGATTTCAATCACATCAATCTTTTCTATCTGGATTCAAGTTGTTTATCAAATTTTCCATACTAAGAGCCAGAACATGTTCAGACTAGAATATTTTCTGTATAAAGCTGTACATTTTCTTGAAGATTCTTGCATCGGTTGCTTTCTTTCATGAACTTCAATTTAAAAACAATACAAGGAAAGTGTTTCAGATTCTCTAAAAAGTATGCATGTTTTTATTTTTGGTCATTGAAGCTTAAGGGTCAATAGTTGTCCTATACTTATTCACAAATTAATGTTATTCCTTATCCATACAATGCACAACCTTTGCATTATTCATTAGCTAGGGGACTGCCGGACATTGCCAAGTGATGCACTGAGCTTTCTGCAGTAGTCCTATAGACAATCAATAGAGTGGAGCTCAAGCATGTATACCTATACAGGGCTCTGTAGAAGAGGATTCATAGGTTGCAGGGGAAACATAAGTTAACCAATATCATATTGCTATACATACACAAAAAATCCTGACATGGTGTAAAATATAGTATTATTAAAGGGATGTGGGTTACACACTCTAGCTGGTTTGTAGGTTAATTGGAGGGTGCCAGTTCTAATGGAGCAGATCACTGTGCTCCTAAATTCAATTATGTCGTAAAGTTATTTGGAGGAACTGCACGCTTATGCTGAAGAGATTTTATTAGGTGCTTCACATATCCACAATATGACATCATTCCAATAGAATGGCATAAAGTCTCAGTAGTATAACTTGGTTGACAGTGTGGCGCCCCTGAGGGTTCTGTCACCACAGAGTTATTGCACTTCAGCCAGAGGTGTGGTTTCCCACTCTCAGGTAAGGAGGGGGCACTACCCAGGACTCTAACACCAGCATCCAACACCTCAGCACTCCAGACAGGGCACCTGGGCGTACCATATGGGAGGATGGCCTCATCCCAGTCTGGAGAGGGTAACTAGGTAGAGGGTGTAGGTGGAGCCAGTAGTTAGGGGAGGAGCTAATTAGGAGGGAAAGTGGAGGAGATGCTGAGAGGAGCTGAATGAAGTGAGACATGCTGAAAAGGAGCTCCCTGTCAAAGGGAGCTAGAGAGAGGAGAGACTGAAGAGAGTAGAGAGAAAGAATCTCCAGGAAGAAGGGGTCCTAGGGGCATGGGTAGTGAGCAATCCACCCGTGGGGCCAGCATCCACGCTGACCATCGCCAGGTGGAGGGACCAGGTCGCAGTGGGGAACCGGTCTCCAAGACTAGTGGAGAACTCCAAGGTTCAACTAGCCAACCGGAGGCTGTGTTATCTGTATGTGGCACAACCATATCCATACACACATTCGCTGAAAAGGCAGCCACATAGGAACCAGGGTGTTATGAACAGGTAATTCAGAACCACAATGGACCTTGAAGTTCAGAGCACACAAAGTGACCTGACATTTACCAAAAACATATGACGAGCTCTGAGACGTGGAAACTCTGCTGACCGCAATCCCTAATCCTATCACACCACACTAGAGGTAGCCGTGGATTGCGCCTAACGCTCCCTATGCAACTCGGCACAGCCTGAGAAACTAACTAGCCCTGAAGATAGAAAAATAAGCCTACCTTGCCTCAGAGAAATTCCCCAAAGGAAAAGGCAGCCCCCCACATATAATGACTGTGAGTAAAGATGAAATACAAACACAGAGATGAAATAGATTTAGCAAAGTGAGGCCCGACTTACTGAATAGACCGAGGATAGGAAAGATAGCTTTGCGGTCAACACAAAAACCTACAAACAACCACGCAGAGGGGCAAAAAGACCCTCCGCACCGACTAACGGTACGGAGGTGCTCCCTCTGCGTCTCAGAGCTTCCAGCAAACAAGAAAAATCAATATAGCAAGCTGGACAGAAAATATAGCAAACAAAAAAAACATAAGCAGAACTTAGCTTATGCAGGAGAGACAGGCCACAGGAACGATCCAGGAGGAAGCAAGACCAATACTAGAACATTGACTGGAGGCCAGGATCAAAGCACCAGGTGGAGTTAAATAGAGCAGTACCTAACGACTTAACCTCATCACCTGAGGAAGGAAACTCAGAAGCCGCAGTACCACTCTCATCCACCAAAGGAAGCTTATAGACAGAACCAGCCGCAGTACCACTCACGACCACAGGAGGGAGCCCGGCCACAGAATTCACAACAGTACCCCCCCCTTGAGGAGGGGTCACCGAACCCTCACCAGAGCTCCCAAGCCGACCAGGATGAGCCACATGAAAGGCACGAACCAGATCGGCAGCATGGACATCAGAGGCAAAGACCCAGGAATTATCTTCCTGACTATAACCCTTCCACTTAACCAAATACTGGAGTTTCCGTCTCGAAACACGAGAATCCAAAATCTTCTCCACAATATACTCCAATTCCCCTTCAACCAAAACCGGAGCAGGAGGATCAATAGATGGAACCACAGGTGCCACGTATCTCCGCAACAATGACCTATGGAACACGTTATGGATGGAAAAAGAAGCCGGAAGAGTCAAATGAAAAGACACAGGATTAAGAACCTCAGAAATCCTATATGGACCAATGAAACGAGGCTTAAATTTAGGAGAGGAAACCTTCATAGGAATATAACGAGATGACAACCAAACCAAATCCCCAACACGAAGTCGGGGACCCACACAGCGCCTGCGGTTAGCGAAAAGTTGAGCCTTCTCCTGGGACAAGGTCAAATTGTCCACTACATGAGTCCAAATCTGCTGCAACCTATCCACCACAGTATCCACACCAGGACAGTCCGAAGACTCAACCTGCCCTGAAGAGAAACGAGGGTGGAACCCAGAATTGCAGAAAAACGGCGAAACCAAAGTAGCCGAGCTGGCCCGATTATTAAGGGCGAACTCAGCCAAAGGCAAAAAGGACACCCAATCATCCTGATCAGCAGAAACAAAACATCTCAGATATGTTTCCAAGGTCTGATTGGTTCGTTCAGTCTGGCCATTTGTCTGAGGATGGAAAGCCGAGGAAAAAGACAAATCAATGCCCATCCTAGCACAAAAGGCTCGCCAAAACCTCGAAACAAACTGGGAACCTCTGTCAGAAACGATGTTCTCTGGAATGCCATGTAAACGAACCACATGCTGAAAAAACAATGGCACCAAATCAGAGGAGGAAGGCAATTTAGACAAGGGCACCAAATGGACCATCTTCGAGAAGCGATCACAAACCACCCAAATGACCGACATTCTTTGAGAGACGGGGAGATCCGAAATAAAATCCATAGAGATATGTGTCCAAGGCCTCTTCGGGACCGGCAAGGGCAAAAGCAACCCACTGGCACGAGAACAGCAGGGCTTAGCCCGAGCACAAGTCCCACAGGACTGCACAAAAGAACGCACATCCCGCGACAGAGACGGCCACCAAAAGGATCTAGCCACCAAATCTCTGGTACCAAAGATTCCAGGATGACCAGCCAACACCGAACAATGAACCTCAGAGATAACTTTATTCGTCCACCTATCAGGAACAAACAGTATCTCCGCTGGGCAACGGTCAGGTTTATTAGCCTGAAATATTTGCAGCACCCGCCGCAAATCAGGGGAGATGGCAGACAAAATTACCCCCTCTTTGAGAATACCCGCCGGCTCAGACAGACCCGGAGAATCGGGCACAAAACTCCTAGACAGGGCATCCGCCTTCACATTTTTAGAGCCCGGAAGGTAAGAAACCACAAAGTCAAAACGGGAGAAAAACAGTGACCAACGAGCCTGTCTAGGATTCAACCGTTTGGCAGACTCGAGATAAGTCAAGTTTTTGTGATCAGTCAAGACCACCACGCGATGCTTAGTTCCTTCAAGCCAATGACGCCACTCCTCGAATGCCCACTTCATGGCTAGCAACTCTCGATTGCCAACATCATAATTTCGCTCAGCAGGCGAAAATTTCCTGGAAAAGAAGGCGCATGGTTTCATCACCGAGCAATCAGAACTTCTCTGCGACAAAACAGCCCATGCTCCAATTTCAGAAGCATCAACCTCGACCTGGAACGGAAGCGAAACATCTGGTTGGCACAACACAGGGGCAGAAGAAAAACGACGCTTCAACTCCTGAAAAGCTTCCACAGCAGCAGAAGACCAATTGACCACATCAGCACCCTTCTTGGTTAAATCAGTCAACGGTTTAGCAATACTAGAAAAATTATTGATGAAGCGACGATAAAAATTAGCAAAGCCCAGGAACTTCTGCAGACTCTTCAGGGATGTTGGCTGAGTCCAATCAAAAATGGCCTGAACTTTAACAGGGTCCATCTCGATAGTAGAAGGAGAAAAAATGAACCCCAAAAATGAAACCTTCTGAACACCAAAGAGACACTTTGACCCCTTCACAAGCAAAGAATTAGCACGCAGGACCTGGAACACCATTCTGACCTGCTTCACATGAGACTCCCAATCATCCGAGAAGACCAAAATATCATCCAAGTATACAATCAGGAATTTATCCAGGTACTCTCAGAAGATGTCATGCATAAAGGACTGAAACACTGATGGAGCATTAGAAAGCCCGAATGGCATAACCAGGTACTCGAAATGGCCTTCGGGCGTATTAAATGCTGTTTTCCATTCATCGCCCCGTTTAATACGCACAAGATTATACGCACCACGAAGATCTATCTTGGTGAACCAACTAGCCCCCTTAATCCGAGCAAACAAATCAGACAGCAGCGGCAAGGGGTACTAAAATTTGACCGTAATTTTATTTAGAAGGCGGTAATCAATACAAGGTCTCAGCGAACCATCCTTCTTGGCCACAAAAAAGAACCCCGCTCCCAATGGCGACAATGACGGGCGAATATGACCCTTCTCCAAAGACTCCTTCACGTAACTCCGCATAGCGGCGTGCTCAGGTACAGATAAATTAAACAGTCGACCCTTAGGAAACTTACTACCAGGAATCAAATCGATAGCACAATCACAATCCCTATGCGGAGGTAGGGCATTGGACTTGGGCTCATCGAATACATCCCGGTAATCAGACAAGAACTCTGGGATCTCAGAAGGGGTGGATGATGAGATAGACAGAAATGGAACATCACCATGTACCCCCTGACAACCCCAGCTGGACACAGACATTGATTTCCAATCTAATACTGGGTTATGGACTTGTAGCCATGGCAACCCCAACACGACCACATCATGCAGATTATGCAACACCAGAAAGCGAATATCCTCCTGGTGCGCAGGAGCCATGCACATGGTCAGCTGGGTCCAATACTGAGGCTTATTCTTGGCCAAAGGCATAGCATCAATTCCTCTCAATGGAATAAGACACTGCAAGGGCTCCAAGACAAACCCACAGCGCCTAGCAAACTCCAAGTCCATCAAATTCAGGGCAGCGCCTGAATCCACAAATGCCATGACAGAATAGGAAGACAAAGAGATCAAAGTAACGGACAAAAGAAATTTCGACTGTACCGTACTAATGGTGGCGGACCTAGCGAACCGCTTAGTGCGCTTAGGACAATCGGAGATAGCATGAGTGGAATCACCACAGTAGAAACACAGCCCATTCTGGCGTCTGTGTTCTTGCCTTTCAGCTCTGGTCAAAGTCCTATCGCACTGCATAGGCTCAGGTTTATGCTCAGATAATACCGCCAAATGGTGCACAGATTTACGCTCACGCAAGCGTCGACCGATCTGAATGGCCAAAGACATAGACTCATTCAGACCAGCAGGCATAGGAAATCCCACCATGACATCCTTAAGGGCTTCAGAGAGACCCTTTCTGAAAATAGCTGCCAGCGCACATTCATTCCATTGAGTGAGCACGGACCACTTTCTAAACTTCTGACAATAAATCTCTATCTCATCCTGACCCTGACACAGAGCCAGCAAATTTTTCTCTGCCTGATCCACTGAATTAGGTTCGTCGTACAGCAATCCGAGCGCCAGAAAAAATGCATCAATATTACATAATGCAGGATCTCCTGGCGCAAGGGAAAATGCCCAGTCTTGAGGGTCGCCACGTAATAAAGAAATAATGATTTTAACTTGTTGAACTGGGTCACCAGAGGAGCGGGGTTTCAAAGCCAGAAATAGTTTACAATTATTTTTAAAATTCAGAAACTTAGCTCTATCTCCAGAAAATAACTCGGGAATAGGAATTTTAGGTTCTAACATAGGATTCTGAACCACTAAATCTTGAATGTTCTGTACTCTTATAGTGAGATTATCCATCAAAGAGGACAGACCCTGAATGTCCATGTCCACACCTGTGTTCTGAACCACCCTGATGTAAAGGGGAAAAGAAAGACAGAACACAGTGCAAAGAAAAAAAAATGGTCTCAGAACTTCTCTTTTCCCTCTATTGAGAAGCATTAGTACTTTGGTCCTCCAGTACTGTTATGAACAGGTAATTCAGAACCACAATGGACCTTGAAGTTCAGAGCACACAAAGTGACCTGACATTTACCAAAAACATATGACGAGCTCTGAGACGTGGAAACTCTGCTGACCGCAATCCCTAATCCTATTACACCACACTAGAGGTAGCCGTGGATGGCGCCTAACGCTCCCTATGCAACTCGGCACAGCCTGAGAAACTAACTAGCCCTGAAGATAGAAAAATAAGCCTACCTTGCCTCAGAGAAATTCCCCAAAGGAAAAGGCAGCCCCCCACATATAATGACTGTGAGTAAAGATGAAATACAAACACAGAGATGAAATAGATTTAGCAAAGTGAGGCCCGACTTACTGAATAGACCGAGGATAGGAAAGATAGCTTTGCGGTCAACACAAAAACCTACAAACAACCACGCAGAGGGGCAAAAAGACCCTCCGCACCGACTAACGGTACGGAGGTGCTCCCTCTGCGTCTCAGAGCTTCCAGCAAGCAAGAAAAACCAATATAGCAAGCTGGACAGAAAATATAGCAAACAAAAAAAACATAAGCAGAACTTAGCTTATGCAGGAGAGACAGGCCACAGGAACGATCCAGGAGGAAGCAAGACCAATACTAGAACATTGACTGGAGGCCAGGATCAAAGCACCAGGTGGAGTTAAATAGAGCAGTACCTAACGACTTAACCTCATCACCTGAGGAAGGAAACTCAGAAGCCGCAGTACCACTCTCATCCACCAAAGGAAGCTTATAGACAGAACCAGCCGCAGTACCACTCACGACCACAGGAGGGAGCCCGGCCACAGAATTCACAACACCAGGGGACTAGAGAGACGTCGCCCAACAAGATCCAGGGCTGGTGGCTTGGTACACTGTGTGTGAAGGCGCAGGGCAGGAGAGGTGAGAACCAGCGCAGTGAGATGGCAAGGAAAGGAATATAAAAAAGGAGTCCTGGAGAAGTGTACCCCAAATCATCTGGAGGTTGGCTGGTCCACAGACCCAGAGGACACAACAAACGGCTGGATACAGTAATCTGCAGAACTGTGAGTAAACCATTGAAAACTGCACCCAGCTGTGTCCTCTGAATTATTCCTGCATTACTTGCCCTGCATTACAACTACCACAACCACCATCATCACAATTAACACCCATATCTGCCCTGGGGACTAGCTCTGCCCTTGCAGAGCTGAAACATCTTAGCTGCGTCATCAACTGCCCCAGTGGATCTGAACTGCAGCGTCTGCCATATTGACGGAGTACCATGGGTGGCATCACAAACAATAATTTCTCTTAAACTTTATTCTCCTTTTAATTTCAATTTTATTGGATGCCCAGGGCCACAGACCTGGTCACTGCTGCTGTGACATTTCCCTTTAAGAACCGTCTGACTCGACCCGAGTACCCCACGGCCCTAGCGGGTGCTCTATCTGTAGCGTAGAAATGCTTCCTGTATTAAACTTTCATCAAACCTAAAGGAGTCACTGAAGCAACATTAGAGACCGTAGATAATGATACATCGTCCAATAAGGAAACCCTTTCAGGGCATCTGTCAGCAGGTTTTTGCTAGCATATCTAAGAGCAGCATATCACATAAGTGCAACCAAAATAAAGTAACTTCATGAGCACAAACTTGACAAAAATCTCCAGTTAGCTAGATATCTTAGTGGGATAAAGAAGCATAAACATAGGTGCTATAAAATACAATATCTTATTAGAAATTCGGGTGGTCTCCAAGTATTTCGGCGTGCTTGGAGATTTAATTTATGTTGACGCAACTGCATAATTTGCGGCTGCTAAACAGCTTGAATATATGTGGGGATTTCCTAACAAACAGGCAATCCCCACATGTATTCAGTCTGTCTAGCAGCCGCAAATCATGCAGCTGCGTTGACATAAACTAAATCTCTGAGCATGCCAAAATACTCTGAGACCACCCGAGCATGCTTAGAGAAACTTGAGTAACAAACATACTTGTTCATCACTACTTGCTACCTCTTTTGAAAACCCTTTGTTTAATTTTAAGTATTTTTAGCAAATTTTTAATAAAATATTGTATTTTATAGCACCTATGTTTATGCCTCTTTATCTCACTAAGCTATCTAACTTACTGGGGATTTTTGTCGAGTTCACATCTGAGAGCAGCCTGATGTAGGCAAACAGACACTAGATCCAATGGTGTATCACTTAGGTTACTGGGTTCAGAGGTTCTAATGTGGCACCCCAGGAGTCCGGGTGCCACAGTGATATTGCCTTCCTCACGGGGAGGGTGATGCCATACCTGGAAACGAGGAGGATAACTTTAACAGGTAACACGTACATTCAACAATTTCTGACTCTAGGCCAGAAGGGGGAGCTCTAGACCCAGTTTTAGGGGAGCTTCCCTAGATATATTATGGCTGGGGGAGGAGTTAGTTAGTCTGTCAGAGAGAGAGTCAGTGAGTAGTTAGTCGGTGGAGAGAATGAGAGGAGAAGGAGCAAAGGAGAAATGAGAAGCTGGAGGGGAGCTGCGACTTTTCTCCCTCCATGCTGAAGAGCAAGAACTGGACACCGGCAGTCCGAGGCTGTGGGGGACTGTGTGCCCCAAAGCAGAAACCAGAGGGCAGGAGATTTCAAGTTGCCTGTCCACAACTACACCCAAAGGCACAGCAGCATATAGAGCCCAGAGTCTCCGCAAGTAGGGACACATGTAAAAAGGCTTGCATTGCCTGCCATGCGGGTACTGTCCTACATATAGGACAGAGAGAAGACTTTGTGTGAAGCCTCAGGCAGCAAGGGACACACACTACAGCGCAGTAAGGAAGGCTCCCAACCCCACCTGGCTAAGGGGATTCCAAATCTCTTCCAAGCTGCCTGGATTCCAAAGGCTGTTATAATCGGAGTACCTGAACTACATCAGTAAAAGGTAAAGAGACTGCAACTTTGTTTCGTCCAATTCTTTCCAACATTACATCATTTGTCATCTTTATCCACTACACCGGGAGCCCGGGGACTAAGCTTCACCTTTGGGAAACCATCATCCCCAGTGGACCCCTTTATCACCGTCGGCCATCCCTGAAGCGAATACCACAGGTGGTGTCACAAACATTCTTTATTTTCTTACAAACCATCCCCATTAAAGACCTTCCATTTAACTTGGACATCCAGGGCCATGGACCGGGTCCATGCCACCATGTCCACCCCTTTTATTCCATTTGGTCCACCCCTTTAAGGACCACTGGATTCGGTGCGAGTACCCCACGGCCATAGTAGGTGTTCCACTAACAAAATCAGAGCTTTTAAATTTAGCAATGCAGCACAGCTGAGAAAGCTAACCCCACCCACACCAGGCTCTCTATGTACATTGTCTATTTACAGTGAGCTGCTTATCAGAGGAGGGGGGGAGTCAGACTAGCAGTCGTGTGCACATCAGACTTGGCAACGATAATGTACAAGTGATAAAACCTTCACTGTAGGTGAACAACTGCACACAGCTTGATGAGTGAAACACTGTTAAAATAAGTGTTTTGAACCCTTGCCTCATATTGTCCTCAGATTGCATAGCAAATATCTTCTAACAGATTCCTGTTATGAAAATTTTATGGTAGAATCTAAGCAAAAGCCTAAAAGAAGACCATTGGTCATCCTATGTGCTTTTTGGAGGAATGGTGAGTTGTAAAGAAGATCACATTATATTTCTAAACTTATGATTAGTGGGCGTGATAGTACAACAGTCATATTTATTGTTATCATATCGGAATTCTATTTCAAGTAAAACACACCTATGGATGGAATCTATGGTCCATCTATAATCAAGTACATTAGTAATACCCCACAAATTGTAAGCCTCAATTATTTAGTAGACTACATTTGGCTATTACTTGTTTAAAATTCTTGCTGTGAAGACCTAATTTTGGATACAAATTCTTTTTTTTTTAATTTTAGTTAGCTTTGCTCTTCATAGTTACATATAGTTACATAGTTAGTAAGGCCGAAAAAAGACATTTGTCCATCCAGTTCAGCCTATATTCCATCATAATAAATCCCCAGATCTACGTCCTTCTACAGAACCTAATAATTGTAAGATACAATATTGTTCTGCTCCAGGAAGACATCCAGGCCTCTCTTGAACCCCTCGACTGAGTTCGCCATCACCACCTCCTCAGGCAAGCAATTCCAGATTCTCACTGCCCTAACAGTAAAGAATCCTCTTCTATGTTGGTGGAAAAACCTTCTCTCCTCCAGACGCAAAGAATGCCCCCTTGTGCCCGTCACCTTCCTTGGTATAAACATATCCTCAGCGAGATATTTGTATTGTCCCCTTATATACTTATACATGGTTATTAGATCGCCCCTCAGTCGTCTTTTTTCTAGACTAAATAATCCTAATTTCGCTAATCTATCTGGGTATTGTAGTTCTCCCATCCCCTTTATTAATTTTGTTGCCCTCCTTTGTACTCTCTCTAGTTCCATTATATCCTTCCTGAGCACCGGTGCCCAAAACTGGACACAGTACTCCATGTGCGGTCTAACTAGGGATTTGTACAGAGGCAGTATAATGCTCTCATCATGTGTATCCAGACCTCTTTTAATGCACCCCATGATCCTGTTTGCCTTGGCAGCTGCTGCCTGGCACTGGCTGCTCCAGGTAAGTTTATCATTAACTAGGATCCCCAAGTCCTTCTCCCTGTCAGATTTACCCAGTGGTTTCCCGTTCAGTGTGTAATGGTGATATTGATTCCCTCTTCCCATGTGTATAACCTTACATTTATCATTGTTAAACCTCATCTGCCACCTTTCAGCCCAAGTTTCCAACTTATCCAGATCCATCTGTAGCAGAATACTATCTTCTCTTGTATTAACTGCTTTACATAGTTTTGTATCATCTGCAAATATCGATATTTTACTGTGTAAACCTTCTACCAGATCATTAATGAATATGTTGAAGAGAACAGGTCCCAATACCGACCCCTGCGGTACCCCACTGGTCACAGCGACCCAGTTAGAGACTATACCATTTATAACCACCCTCTGCTTTCTATCACTAAGCCAGTTACTAACCCATTTACACACATTTTCCCCCAGACCAAGCATTCTCATTTTGTGTACCAACCTCTTGTGCGGCACGGTATCAAACGCTTTGGAAAAATCGAGATATACCACGTCCAATGACTCACCGTGGTCCAGTCTATAGCTTACCTCTTCATAAAAACTGATTAGATTGGTTTGACAGGAGCGATTTCTCATAAACCCATGCTGATATGGAGTTAAACAGTTATTCTCATTGAGATAATCCAGAATAACATCCCTCAGAAACCCTTCAAATATTTTACCAACAATAGAGGTTAGACTTACTGGCCTATAATTTCCAGGTTCACTTTTAGAGCCCTTTTTGAATATTGGCACCACATTTGCTATGCGCCAATCCTGCGGAACAGACCCTGTCTCTATAGAGTCCCTAAAAATAAGAAATAATGGTTTATCTATTACATTACTTAGTTCTCTTAGTACTCGTGGGTGTATGCCATCCGGACCCGGAGATTTATCTATTTTAATCTTATTTAGCCGGTTTCGCACCTCTTCTTGGGTTAGATTGGTGACCCTTAATATAGGGTTTTCATTGTTTCTTGGGATTTCACCTAGCATTTCATTTTCCACCGTGAATACCGTGGAGAAGAAGGTGTTTAATATGTTAGCTTTTTCCTCGTCATCTACAACCATTCTTTCCTCACTATTTTTTAAGGGGCCTACATTTTCAGTTTTTATTCTTTTACTATTGATATAGTTGAAGAACAGTTTGGGATTAGTTTTACTCTCCTTAGCAATGTGCTTCTCTGTTTCCTTTTTGGCAGCTTTAATTAGTTTTTTAGATAAAGTATTTTTCTCCCTATAGTTTTTTAGAGCTTCAATGGTGCCATCCTGCTTTAGTAGTGTAAATGCTTTCTTTTTACTGCTAATTGCCTGTCTTACTTCTTTGTTTAGCCACATTGGGTTTTTCCTATTTCTAGTCCTTTTATTCCCACAAGGTATAAACCGCTTACACTGCCTATTTAGGATGTTCTTAAACATTTCCCATTTATTATCTGTATTCTCATTTCTGAGGATATTGTCCCAGTCTACCAGATTAAGGGCATCTCTAAGCTGTTCAAACTTTGCCTTCCTAAAGTTCAATGTTTTTGTGACTCCCTGACAAGTCCCCCTAGTGAAAGACAGGTGAAACTGCACAATATTGTGGTCGCTATTTCCTAAATGCCCAACCACCTGCAGATTTGTTATTCTGTCAGGTCTATTAGATAGTATTAGGTCTAAAAGTGCTGCTCCTCTGGTTGGATTCTGCACCAATTGTGAAAGATAATTTTTCTTGGTTATTAGCAGAAACCTGTTGCCTTTATGGGTTTCACAGGTTTCTGTTTCCCAGTTAATATCCGGGTAGTTAAAGTCCCCCATAACCAGGACCTCATTATGGGTTGCAGCTTCATCTATCTGCTTTAGAAGTAGACTTTCCATGCTTTCTGTTATATTTGGGGGTTTGTAACAGACCCCAATGAGAATTTTGTTACCATTTTTCCCTCCATGAATTTCAACCCATATGGACTCGACATCCTCATTCCCTTCGCTAATATCCTCCCTTAAAGTGGACTTTAGACAAGACTTTACATAGAGACAAACCCCTCCTCCTCTCCGATTTTTACGATCCTTTCTAAACAGACTGTAACCCTGTAAGTTAACTGCCCAGTCATAGCTTTCATCTAACCATGTCTCGGTTATTCCCACTATGTCAAAGTTACCTGTAGATATTTCTGCTTCTAGTTCTTCCATCTTGTTTGTCAGGCTTCTGGCGTTTGCGAGCATGCAGTTTAGAGGATTTTGTTTTGTTCCAATCTCCTCACTGTGAATTGTTTTAGAAATGTTCTTACCTCCCTTCTGAGTATGTTTTCCTGGGTCGTCTTTGTTCGAGTCTAATGTTTTTCTTCCCGTCCCCTCTTCTTCTAGTTTAACGCCCTCCTGATGAGTGTAGCGAGTCTTCTGGCGAATGTGTGTTTCCCAGGTTTGTTGAGGTGTAGTCCGTCTCTGGCGAGGAGTCCATCATACCAGTAATTCACACCGTGGTCCAGGAATCCAAATCCTTGTTGTCTGCACCATCGTCTTAGCCAGTTGTTTGCATCAAGGATCCTGTTCCATCTCCTGGTGCCATGCCCGTCTACTGGAAGGATAGAAGAAAAAACTACCTGTGCATCCAGTTCCTTTACTTTCTTCCCCAACTCTTCAAAGTCCTTGCAGATTGTCGGTAGGTCCTTCCTTGCCGTGTCATTGGTGCCAACATGTATCAGAAGAAATGGGTGGACGTCCTTGGAGCTGAAGAGCTTTGGTATCCTATCGGTCACATCCTTGATCATCGCACCTGGAAGGCAGCATACTTCTCTTGCAGTTATGTCCGGTCTGCAGATGGCTGCTTCGGTGCCTCTCAGTAGTGAGTCTCCCACCACCACCACTCTTCGTTGCTTCTTGGCTGTACTTTTTGCTGTCACTTGTTGCTGTGTGCCCTTTTCTTTTTTGCTTGCTGGTATTGCTTCATTCTTAGGTGTGCCATCTTCATCCTCTACAAAGATTTGATATCGGTTCTTCAGTTGTGTGGTTGGTGATTTCTCCATGGTCTTCTTGCTTCTTTTGGTCACATGCTTCCACTCATCTGCTTTTGGAGGTTCTCTGACACTCTTTGCACCTTCTGTGACCAGTAGAGATGCTTCTGTTCTGTCTAGAAAGTCTTCATTCTCTTTGATGAGTTTCAAAGTTGCTATTCTTTCTTCCAGATCCCGCACCTTTTCTTCTAAAAGGGCCACTAGTCTACACTTCTGACAGGTGAAATTGGATTCTTCTTCTGGTCGATCTGTGAACATGTAGCACATGCTGCAGCTCACCATGTAGGTTGTCACATCTGCCATGTTGCTCCTAGATCCTGCTGACTTGCTGTGTGTTTTCCTTCTTGTGTAATCTACTCAGCCAAGCTCTCTTGCAATAATGTCCTACAGGCAAAAATTCGCGCGCGTGGTTTGGTGATGCTTTCGAAGCAGCTGGTCCCGGCTGTACCCAACGATCTTCTAGCTTAGGGAGACTTCGCTTCTCCCAGAAGGCACCTGGAATATGCAAATTAGCCTCCTGAAGCTTGAATCCCTGGTTTGGTGATGCTTTCGAAGCAGCTGGTCCCGGCTGTACCCAACGATCTTCTAGCTTAGGGAGACTTCGCTTCTCCCAGAAGGCACCTGGAATATGCAAATTAGCCTCCTGAAGCTTGAATCCCTGGTTTGGTGATGCTTTCGAAGCAGCTGGTCCCGGCTGTACCCAACGATCTTCTAGCTTAGGGAGACTTCGCTTCTCCCAGAAGGCACCTGGAATATGCAAATTAGCCTCCTGAAGCTTGAATCCCTGGTTTGGTGATGCTTTCGAAGCAGCTGGTCCCGGCTGTACCCAACGATCTTCTAGCTTAGGGAGACTTCGCTTCTCCCAGAAGGCACCTGGAATATGCAAATTAGCCTCCTGAAGCTTGAATCCCTGGTTTGGTGATGCTTTCGAAGCAGCTGGTCCCGGCTGTACCCAACGATCTTCTAGCTTAGGGAGACTTCGCTTCTCCCAGAAGGCACCTGGAATATGCAAATTAGCCTCCTGAAGCTTGAATCCCTGGTTTGGTGATGCTTTCGAAGCAGCTGGTCCCGGCTGTACCCAACGATCTTCTAGCTTAGGGAGACTTCGCTTCTCCCAGAAGGCACCTGGAATATGCAAATTAGCCTCCTGAAGCTTGAATCCCTGGTTTGGTGATGCTTTCGAAGCAGCTGGTCCCGGCTGTACCCAACGATCTTCTAGCTTAGGGAGACTTCGCTTCTCCCAGAAGGCACCTGGAATATGCAAATTAGCCTCCTGAAGCTTGAATCCCTGGTTTGGTGATGCTTTCGAAGCAGCTGGTCCCGGCTGTACCCAACGATCTTCTAGCTTAGGGAGACTTCGCTTCTCCCAGAAGGCACCTGGAATATGCAAATTAGCCTCCTGAAGCTTGAATCCCTGGTTTGGTGATGCTTTCGAAGCAGCTGGTCCCGGCTGTACCCAACGATCTTCTAGCTTAGGGAGACTTCGCTTCTCCCAGAAGGCACCTGGAATATGCAAATTAGCCTCCTGAAGCTTGAATCCCTGGTTTGGTGATGCTTTCGAAGCAGCTGGTCCCGGCTGTACCCAACGATCTTCTAGCTTAGGGAGACTTCGCTTCTCCCAGAAGGCACCTGGAATATGCAAATTAGCCTCCTGAAGCTTGAATCCCTGGTTTGGTGATGCTTTCGAAGCAGCTGGTCCCGGCTGTACCCAACGATCTTCTAGCTTAGGGAGACTTCGCTTCTCCCAGAAGGCACCTGGAATATGCAAATTAGCCTCCTGAAGCTTGAATCCCTGGTTTGGTGATGCTTTCGAAGCAGCTGGTCCCGGCTGTACCCAACGATCTTCTAGCTTAGGGAGACTTCGCTTCTCCCAGAAGGCACCTGGAATATGCAAATTAGCCTCCTGAAGCTTGAATCCCTGGTTTGGTGATGCTTTCGAAGCAGCTGGTCCCGGCTGTACCCAACGATCTTCTAGCTTAGGGAGACTTCGCTTCTCCCAGAAGGCACCTGGAATATGCAAATTAGCCTCCTGAAGCTTGAATCCCTGGTTTGGTGATGCTTTCGAAGCAGCTGGTCCCGGCTGTACCCAACGATCTTCTAGCTTAGGGAGACTTCGCTTCTCCCAGAAGGCACCTGGAATATGCAAATTAGCCTCCTGAAGCTTGAATCCCTGGTTTGGTGATGCTTTCGAAGCAGCTGGTCCCGGCTGTACCCAACGATCTTCTAGCTTAGGGAGACTTCGCTTCTCCCAGAAGGCACCTGGAATATGCAAATTAGCCTCCTGAAGCTTGAATCCCTGGTTTGGTGATGCTTTCGAAGCAGCTGGTCCCGGCTGTACCCAATGATCTTCTAGCTTAGGGAGACTTCGCTTCTCCCAGAAGGCACCTGGAATATGCAAATTAGCCTCCTGAAGCTTGAATCCCTGGTTTGGTGATGCTTTCGAAGCAGCTGGTCCCGGCTGTACCCAACGATCTTCTAGCTTAGGGAGACTTCGCTTCTCCCAGAAGGCACCTGGAATATGCAAATTAGCCTCCTGAAGCTTGAATCCCTGGTTTGGTGATGCTTTCGAAGCAGCTGGTCCCGGCTGTACCCAACGATCTTCTAGCTTAGGGAGACTTCGCTTCTCCCAGAAGGCACCTGGAATATGCAAATTAGCCTCCTGAAGCTTGAATCCCTGGTTTGGTGATGCTTTCGAAGCAGCTGGTCCCGGCTGTACCCAACGATCTTCTAGCTTAGGGAGACTTCGCTTCTCCCAGAAGGCACCTGAAATATGCAAATTAGCCTCCTGAAGCTTGAATCCCTGGTTTCTTCCTCCAGTTCTATTAATTTGTGAACTTCTACCATTTATCTACTACTAGATGGTAGCCCGATTCTAATGCATCAGGTATTTTAGAATATGTATGTAGTTTATTTATGAAGATTTTAGAATAATACACTGAATACACAGGATTCGGCCAACTGCGACCAATTAGCGAAGCGTGGTTCAAATCCCGCGCCAATTCGCGGCAGGACTGCGCCTGTCGCTGATTGTTTGCGGCCGGCCATGTAGTATATAACAGCCCACGTAGCAAATAGCACAGCCACGTAGTACATAGCACAGCCACGTAGTATATAGCACAGCCACGTAGTATATAGCACAGCCCACAGAGTATATAGTACAGCCTACGGAGTATATAGCACAGCCACGTAGTACATAACAGCCCACGGAGTATATAGCACAGCCCACAGAGTGTATAACAGCCCACATAGCATATAACACAGCTCACATAGTATATAACAGCCCACGCATGCAGTATATAACACAGCCCACATAGTGTATAACACAGCCCACATAGTGTATAACACAGCCCACGTAGTGTATAACGCAGCCCAAGTAGTGTATAACACAGCTCACATAGTATATAACAGCCTACGTAGTGTATAACACAGCCCACGTAGTATATAGCACAGCCACGTAGTATATTGCCCAGCCACGTATTATATTGCACAGCCACGTAGTATATTGCACAGCCACATAGTATATTGCACAGCAATGCAGTATATTGCACAGCCCACGTAGTATATTGCACAGCCCACGTAGTATATGGCAATGTGGGCATCATATCCCTGTTAAAAAAAATAATTAAAATAAAAAATAGTGATATACTCACCTTCCGGAGCCTCCGGATCCAGGCGAAGCGTTTACCGATGCTCCTCGCGTGCTCCGGTCCTAAGAGTGCATTGCGGTCTCGCGAGATGATGATGTAGCGGTCTCGTGAGACCACTACGTCATCATCTCACGAGACCGCAATGCATAGAGCAGTCACCGGGGCGTCGCGAGGAGCGGGAAAGGCCTATTCTGGATCCGGGGGCCGACTGATGGTGAGTATATAACTATTTTTTTTTTTTTTTATAATTTTTAACATTAGATCTTTTTACTATTGATGCTGCATAGGCAGCATCAATAGTAAAAAGTTGGTCACACAGGGTTAATAGCAGCGTTAACGGAGTGCGTTCGTTACAACGTGGCATAACGCGGTACGTTAACGCTGCCATTAACCCTGTCTGAGCGCTGACTGGAGGGGATTATGGAGCGGGCACTGACTGCGGGGAGGAAGGAGCGGCCATTTTGCCACCGGACTGTGCCCGTCACTGATTGGTTGTGGCTGTTTTGCCGCGACCAATCAGCAACTTGGGATTTCCGTGACAGACAGAAAGACAGAAGGACAGACAGAAAGATGGAAGTGACCCTTAGACAATTATATAGTGAATATCTGTTTACATTTATACCCTTTGTTCTTGACTCTCTGATATGTAGGACAATTAACACTGGTATGGCCAGATGGCCTGAAAAGGGTTAGCAGGACAAAAAAAATAATAGGACAGAAGAAAAACCTTCATGCAAGGAGCATACTATTTTATTTTTACTATAGAAACCAGAGCACCACTATGTCTGAACTTGAGAAGTGATCTAGACTGTCATTCAGTTAATAAATCTTGGTCATGTATCATAATGCTAAATTCTTACATAATATCGGGAGAGTATCACATTTTTTTTTGACCTGTATACTAATATTGTGGGATGCAGCATGGTAGAAACTAGAGTGCGATGAGGTTTTTAAATTAAGGACTTTTCTTATAACTCTTTATTGAAGTTTAATGTTGTCTCCTGTCACTATCATTAAATAAGCTTTGATTATCGAATGGATACAATATTAGTGGAATATCATATAATATTCACTCATGAATCAATACAATCATGTAAAGTTGTGAAGTCAAATCAACGCTGAAAGCACAGTACAAATGAATACATGAACACTGGAAAAAAAAGTATACCAGTTTCTTCATAGTTCAAATCTAAAAAAAAATCATGCTGACCATGATAATCATACTATCCTGCAGAATCATGTTGGCAGGTCAGTTTTACAAAAAGTAAAAGAGGAAAGAAATTTAAATTAAGATATAACTTTTATTAATTACTGTATATATTAAATCAAAAATAAAAGATTACATTTTTTAAAATCTTCTTATTCTTATACACTAGGTGCCGGGAAGCCCATTTAAAAACACAGAGGAGAAAATAGCTAAAGAAATATTATATATAATGTTCATTTACCTGTTTATTATTTAAGAAGGGGGAAGAGAGATAAAAAGGACAAATAGTATAACACCAGTTAGATTACATCAAACATTCCTTTAGACAAATACTGTGATATATGTTGTGACTGTGAGATAGCGCTCTCTGAGTGTGTTGGGGGACATTCGCTTGGCAACGGGATTAATGCACACAGGAACGGTTTCTCACTTAATCATACCATCAGGTCTATTTAAATGAAGCATAAACCGGATGAAGTACAGTCCGTACCATTACATCCATGAAACATAATAAGACACCAATCTGTTTATGTTGCAGATACACCTCTCTGCCTTCTTGCAACCCCCTTGCCTGAGGTTACCTTCCAGGAGCTCCACTCCACAGGCTGACTCCTCGTCAATCCTGGCTTCCAGAGAAGCTGTCTTACTAGGATCACTATCCCGTATGATTACTTGCTTTGCAACGTCCCACCCGACAGTTCCAGACCCTTAGAAGGACAGTAACTTCCCCAACACAGTTAGCTGTCACAGGCTCTGCAGGTGCATGGTCTCACCACGTGCTATTCCGGAAGTGTCCACTCGCAAAACCTTCCAACACAGACCATCCAGGTATATGGCCTCACTATGTGCTCTTATGGAAGTCTCCACTCGCAGGACCTTCCAACACAGAGACCATGTGACCACACCACAGGCTCATTATATTGCATGAGACACACACCTTGATGGAAGGTACGTGGTTGGCCAGACCCACCCAGCTCTCCGGCCAACCCTGTAAGCCTAGCCCCTTACAATCTAAACAAAGCTTGTGGAACTACAGGTCCCAGAGCAAGATTTCAGGCTTAGAGCACAAAGGACCTTCTCCTCTGCGACACATACCGGCCATTCGCAACAATGCCGGTCACTGTCTCACAGTGTGTATAAACACAATTTGTAAGATTGAGATATGTATATGCAAAAAAATAGAAGTCAGACCTTTATAAACATGAATCAACCATAAGCAGTCCATACGATGCTACAAGTTCTCATTCAAAATAAATCATAAGGGCAATCCCTAATGGAGAATTCCTTCATTTGTGGAGGAACTGCTTAACATTTTTTACTTTTTGAGGGCTGGAGAATTGAAAAACAGACTTGTGGAAAGATAATCAAAAAGGCAATAAAGAAGGTCCACACGACTGCCCTACTAACACATCAACGATACCTCCTGTCCCCTCAATTGGCTAATAATTTTCTCTGAACATTATCAGATTTATTACTGATAATCACCAAGATTGGGACAAAATGATTTACATTCAGAATAAAACATTTGATGATCAGACCCAGACCTTTGACATCATTCGACGAAAAATGCATTTCTTGTTTATCGCAGAGCTACATCTATCTGTAATATATTGATGGACAGCCATTTCACATGAGAAAACAGAAGGAACGACACCTGAGACAGTGAACATTTCCCTTTAAAACATGCAAAGAATGTAAAATCCTGATCACTATGAAGGACTTTGTGGATGATTTTGCCCAAAAATATTGCTTGAAAGAACAAATGAGATGTCCTTCTGCAAAAGTTATCTATTGTGTGGAATTCCCTTATGACTAGAGATGAGTGAAGTTGTTCGGAAAACGTTCATCAATCTCAAATTTGGCACAAACGTAGCTCATTCGGATTTGTGTTCGGACTCCTGAGTATTTTTCCTCAAAGTTGGCTAAATTTGGGCACAGTTTGGGAACAAAAGGGCTTCTGTCATTGGCTGCTAAAATTACATGTTCTTCTCCATATAAAAAGCGGACATGTTGTTTTGCTGGCGCCATTTTGTCACTGTAAAAGTGCAGAGAGGCTTCTCCTGCTGCTGCTGCAAGCTGTCATATAGTTTGATAGAATCCTGTGTGAAATGGACATTCCAGCATCTGACTAGTTTTTGATAATAGTGTTGTGCAGTCAGGAGGTCACATTTCCTAATCAAAATCATTTGGGGTAATATTAGGATGCAGGCACCAGGCCCCATTTCCTAATGAAGATCGTTTGTGCTAATATTGTTATGCATGCACCAGGCCCCATTTCCTAATCAAAATTGTTTAGACTAAAAATGGAGTGCAGGCACTAGACCCCATTTCCTAATCAAAATAGTTTTGGTTAATACTGTGTTGCAGTCAGGAGGAGTTCACATTTCCTAATCAAAATTGTTTGGGCTAATATTTTGATGCAGGCAGCAGGCCCCATTTCCTAATCAAAATCACTTGGGATGATATTGAGGTGCAGGCACCAGGCCCCTTTTCCTATTCAAAATCATTTGGGCTAATATTGTTGTGCAGTGTTGTGCAGTTACCAGGCCCCATTTCCAATCAAATAATGATTGTTAATTGAGTTACAGGTGACTGACAGGTCTGTGCCTAAGGTTGTAAAACAGCTGTTAAAAGAGGGGAAGGGTACATTCAACATGAGTGGGAAAAAATGAGGTTGTGGTAATGTTAATGATGGCTCTAATGACCAAACACCATCTCATCCTAAAAAAAGACAACTGACAAAATCTGTTACTGGATGGGATACTCAACTCTCTTTCTTTAGCAGCCGCACAGTAGTACAACTTGTAGATGAAGGCCAGATAGAGCATGTGTTTCAGTGGATGGCAAGTGTTGTGAATTCTGTTGTCGAACTCCCTCCTGTGGTCGTGAATGGTACTTCGGCAAGTTCTGTCCATGGACTCCCTCTGGTGGCTGTGAGTGAAGCTGCTGCTTCTGAGGTTCCTTACACAGGTGACGTGGTTTATCCTTTGGTTGGCTGCTCTATTTAACTCCACTCAGATCGTTACTCCATGCCAGCTGTCAATGTTCCTGCATTAGTTCAGTTCGCTCTTGGATATTTCTGGTGACCTGTCTTCTCCAGCAGAAGCTAAGTTCCTGATAGTTATTATTTGTTCATTGTTTCCTTGTCCAGTTGGCTTTCATGATTTTGTCTTGCTAGCTGGAAGCTCTGGGATGCAGAGTGGCACATCCGCACCGTGAGTCGGTGCGGAGGTCTTTTTGCACACTCTGCGTGGTCTTTTGTAGTTTTTGTGCTGACCGCAAAGATACCTTTCCTATCCTCTGTCTGTTTAGTAAGTCGGGCCTCCCTTTGCTGAAACCTGTTTCATTTTTGCGTTTGTGACTTTCATCTTTACTCACAGTCAATTTATGTGGGGGGCTGCCTTTTCCTTTGGGGAATTTCTCTGAGGCAAGGTAGGCTATATTTTCTATCTCTAGGGCTAGCTAGCTCTTAGGCTGTGAAGAGGCATCTAGGGAGTGTCAGGAACGCTCCATGGCTATTTCTAGTTGTTGTGATAGGATTAGGGCTTGCGGTCAGCAGAGCTCCCACATCCAAGAGCTTGTCCTGTGTGAGTTTAACTATCAGGTCGTGCCGGGTGCTCCTAACCACCAGGTCCATAACAGTACAGCTGGCCCAAAGTATTAATGCATCTCAATAGAGGGATAAGAGAAGTTCTGAGACCATTTTTTTTTCTTTGCACTGTGTTTTGTCTTTCTTTTCCCCTAAATCTTTGGGTGGTTCAGGACACAGGTGTAGATATGGACATTCAAGGTCTGTCCTCTTGTGTGGATCATCTCACTGCAAGGGTACAAAACATTCAAGATTTTGTGGTTCAGAATCCTATGTTAGAGCCTAGAATTCCTATTCCTGATTTATTTTCTGGGGATAGATCTAAGTTCATGAATTTCAAAAATAATTGTAAACTGTTTCTAGCTTTGAAACCCCGCTCCTCTGGTGACCCCGTTCAACAAGTAAAAATCATTATTTCTTTGTTGCGTGGTGACCCTCAAGACTGGGCATTTTCCCTTGCGCCAGGAGATCCTGCATTGCGTGATGTTGATGCGTTTTTTCTGGCGCTTGGATTGCTTTATGATGAACCAAATTCAGTGGATCAGGCAGAGAAAATCTTGCTGGCTTTGTGTCAGGGTCAGGATGAAGCGGAGGTGTACTGTCAGAAGTTTAGAAAGTGGTCTGTGCTTACTCAGTGGAATGAGTGTGCCCTGGCGGCAATTTTCAGAAAGGGTCTTTCTGAAGCCCTTAAAGATGTCATGGTGGGATTTCCCACGCCTGCTGGTCTGAATGAGTCTATGTCCTTGGCCATTCAGATCGATCGGCGCTTGCGTGAGTGCAAAGCTGTGCACCATCTGGCGGTATTCTCTGAGCATAGGTCCACTATGCAGTGTGATAGGACTTTGACCAGAGCTGAACGGCAAGAACACAGACGTCGGAATGGGCTGTGTTTTTACTGTGGTGAATCCACTCATGCTATCTCCGATTGTCATAAGCGCACTAAGCGGTTCGCTAGGTCTGCCACCATTGGTACGGTACAGTCTAAATTTCTTTTGTCCGTTACTCTGATTTGCTCTCTGTCATCATATTCTGTTATGGCATTTGTGGATTCAGGCGCTGCCCTGAATTTGATGGACTTGGAGTTTGCCAGGCGCTGTGGTTTTTTCTTGGAGCCCTTGCAGTATCCTATTCCACTGAGAGGAATTGATGCTACGCCTTTGGCCAAGAATAAGCCTCAGTACTGGACTCAATTGACCATGTGCATGGCTCCCGCACATCAGGAGGATATTCGCTTTTTGGTGTTGCATAATCTGCATGATGTGGTCGTTTTGGGGTTGCCATGGCTACAGGTCCATAATCCAGTGTTGGATTGGAAATCTATGTCTGTGTCCGGCTGGGGTTGTCAGGGGGTACATGGTGAAGTTCCATTGTTGTCAATTTCGCCTTCCACTCCTTCTGAAGTCCCTGAGTTTTTATCAGATTACCGGGATGCATTTGAAGAGCCCAAATCCGGTGCCCTACCTCCTCATAGGGATTGCGATTGTGCTATTAATTTGATTCCTGGTAGTAAGTTTCCTAAGGGCCGTCTGTTTAATTTATCTGTGCCAGTGCACACCGCTATGCGGAGTTATGTAAAGGAATCCTTGGAGAAGGGTCATATTCGCCCGTCGTCGTCACCATTGGGAGCAGGGTTCTTTTTTGTGGCCAAGAAGGATGGCTCTTTGAGACCTTGTATTGATTACCGCCTTCTTAATAAGATCACAGTCAAATTTCAGTATCCTCTGCCGCAGCTGTCTGATTTGTTTGCTCGGATTAAGGGGGCTAGTTGGTTCACCAAGATAGATCTTCGAGGGGCGTATAATCTTGTGCGAATTAAACAGGGCGATGAATGGAAAACAGCATTTAATACGCCCGAGGGCCATTTTGAGTACCTGGTTATGCCATTCGGGCTTTCTAATGCTCCATCTGTGTTTCAGTCCTTTATGCATGACATCTTCCGAGAGTACCTGGATAGATTCATGATTGTATATTTGGATGACATTTTGGTCTTTTCGGATGATTGGGAGTCTCATGTGAAGTAGGTCAGAATGGTGTTCCAGGTCCTTCGTGCGAATTCCTTGTTTGTGAAGGGGTCAAAGTTTCTCTTTGGAGTTCAGAAGGTTTCATTTTTGGGTTTCATTTTTTCCCCTTCTACTATCGAGATGGACCCTGTTAAAGTTCAGGCCATTTATGATTGGACTCAGCCGACATCTGTGAAGAGCCTGCAGAAGATCCTGGGCTTTGCTAATTTTTACCGTCGCTTCATCGCTAATTTTTCTAGTATTGCTAAACCGTTGATTGATTTGACCAAGAAAGGTGCTGATGTGGTCAATTGGTCCTCTGCGGCTGTAGAGGCTTTTCAGGAGTTGAAGCATCGTTTTTCTTCTGCTCCTGTGTTGTGCCAGCCAGATGTTTCGCTCCCGTTTCAGGTCGAGGTTGATGCTTCTGAGAGTGGAGCAGGGGCTGTTTTGTCGCAAAGAAGTTCTGATGGCTCGGTGATGAAACCATGTGCCTTCTTTTCTAGAAAATTCTCGCCTGCTGAGCGCAATTATGATGTTGGCAATCGTGAGTTGTTGGCCATGAAGTGGGCATTCGAGGAGTGGCGACATTGGCTTGAAGGAGCTAAACATCGCGTGGTGGTCTTGATGGATCACAAGAATTTGACTTATCTCGAGTCTGCCAAACGGTTGAATCCTAGACAGGCTCGATGGTCGCTCTTTTTCTCCCGTTTTGATTTTGTGGTTTCATACCTTCCGGGATCTAAGAATGTGAAGGCTGATGCCCTGTCAAGGAGTTTTGTGCCTGATTCTCCGGGTGTTCCGGAGCCGGCGGGTATTCTTAAAGAGGGGGTAATTTTGTCTGCCATCTCCCCTGATTTGCGGCGCGTGCTGCAGAAGTTTCAGGCTGATAGACCTGACCATTGTCCTACGGAGAAACTGTTTGTCCCTGCTAGATGGACTAGTAGAGTTATCTCTGAGGTCCATTGTTCTGTGTTGGCCGGTCATCCTGGAATCTTTGGTACCAGAGATTTGGTGGCTAGATCCTTTTGGTGGCCTTCTTTGTCACGGGATGTGCGTTCTTTTGTGCAGTCCTGTGGGACTTGTGCTCGGGCTAAGCCCTGCTGTTCTTGTGCCAGTGGGTTGCTTTTGCCCTTGCCGGTCCCGAAGAGGCCCTGGACGCATATTTCCATGGATTTTATTTCTGATCTCCCTGTTTCTCAAAGGATGTCGGTCATTTGGGTGGTTTGTGATCGCTTCTCTAAGATGGTCCATTTGGTACCCTTGTCTAAATTGCCTTCCTCCTCTGATTTGGTGCCATTGTTTTTCCAGCATGTGGTTCGTTTGCATGGCATTCCAGAGAACATCGTCTCGGACAGAGGTTCCCAGTTTGTTTCGAGGTTTTGGCGGTCCTTTTGTGCTAAGATGGGCATTGATTTGTCTTTTTCTTCGGCTTTCCATCCTCAGACTAATGGCCAAACCGAACGAACTAATCAGACTTTGGAAACATATCTGAGATGCTTTGTTTCTGCTGATCAGAATGATTGGGTGTCCTTCTTGCCTTTGGCTGAGTTCGCCCTTAATAATCGGGCCAGCTCGGCTACTTTAGTTTCTCCTTTTTTCTGTAATTCTGGTTTCCATCCTCGTTTTTCTTCAGGGCAGGTTGAGCCTTCGGACTGTCCTGGTGTGGATACGGTGGTGGACAGGTTGCAGCAGATTTGGACTCATGTGGTGGACAATTTGACATTGTGCCAGGAGAAGGCTCAACGTTTCGCTAACCACCGGTGCTGTGTTGGTCCCCGACTTCGTGTTGGGGATTTGGTTTGGTTGTCATCTCGTCATGTTCCTATGAAGGTTTCCTCTCCTAAGTTTAAGCCTCGTTTCATTGGGCCATATAAGATTTCTGAAGTTCTTAATCCTGTGTCATTTCGTTTGGACCTTCCAGCTTCTTTTGCCATCCATAATGTGTTCCGTAGGTCGTTGTTGCGGAGATACGTGGCGCCTATTGTTCCCTCCGTTGATCCTCCTGCCCCGGTGTTGGTCGAGGGGGATTTGGAGTATGTGGTGGAGAAGATTTTGGATTCTCGTGTTTCGAGATGGAAACTCCAGTACCTGGTCAAGTGGAAGGGTTATGGTCAGGAAGATAATTCCTGGGTTTTTGCCTCTGATGTCCATGCTGCCGATCTAGTTCGTGCCTTTCATTTGGCTCATCCTGATCGGCCTGGGGGCTCTGGTGAGGGTTCGGTGACCCCTCCTCAAGGGGGGGTACTGTTGTGAATTCTGTTGTCGAACTCCCTCCTGTGGTCGTGAATGGTACTTTGGCGAGTTCTGTTCATGGACTCCCTCTGGTGGCTGTGAGTGAAGCTGCTGCTTCTGATGTTCCTTACACATGTGACGTGGTTTATCCTTTGGTTGGCTGCTCTATTTAACTCCACTCAGATCGTTACTCCATGCCAGCTGTCAATGTTCCTGCATTAGTTCAGTTCGCTCTTGGATATTTCTGGTGACCTGTCTTCTCCAGCAGAAGCTAAGTTCCTGATAGTTATTATTTGTTCATTGTTTCCTTGTCCAGTTGGCTTTCATGATTTTGTCTTGCTAGCTGGAAGCTCTGGGATGCAGAGTGGCACATCCGCACCGTGAGTCGGTGCGGAGGTCTTTTTGCACACTCTGCGTGGTCTTTTGTAGTTTTTGTGCTGACCGCAAAGATACCTTTCCTATCCTCTGTCTGTTTAGTAAGTCGGGCCTCCCTTTGCTGAAACCTGTTTCATTTTTGCGTTTGTGACTTTCATCTTTACTCACAGTCAATATATGTGGGGGGCTGCCTTTTCCTTTGGGGAATTTCTCTGAGGCAAGGTAGGCTATATTTTCTATCTCTAGGGCTAGCTAGCTCTTAAGCTGTGAAGAGGCGTCTAGGGAGTGTCAGGAACGCTCCACGGCTATTTCTAGTTGTTGTGATAGGATTAGGGCTTGCGGTCAGCAGAGCTCCCACATCCAAGAGCTTGTCCTGTGTGAGTTTAACTATCAGGTCGTGCCGGGTGCTCCTAACCACCAGGTCCATAACAGGCAAGCACTTCATTAAATGGCTTATCCTTCTCTTCCTTCCCCTTAACATCACACGCAATATAATCCTCAGAGGTGACACCCCAATTTCCTTTGTCTCCTCACACGTCACCACTGACCATGGTGAGCCACGGATGAGCACGTCTGCAGAGCTGTTCACACTTTCTATTCCATTGGCATCAGAGGTCTGCTACAAAGATTCACAGAATCCATAGGAGGAAAGAATCCGCACCAATTACCGAGATTTTTTACTGTTTGATTTGGAGCCAGATGAAGTAGGGTCCGAGCAGAATTCAGACCCTCGTCACCAGATGTTAACCCCCAGGGGTGGAGATGATCCTGATGAGACTCAGATACGAGAGGCACACATGGAATGTACTGTGCTCTTAGGGCAGGAAGAGGAGGAGGGTGACTCTCAGGTTGATGAGTGGGAGAACAGAGAGGATGAAGATGATGTTCTAGATCCCAGTTGGTGTGAACCCAGAGGCACACAGCTGAGAAGCTCAGCAGAGGAGGAGGAAGAGGAAGATAAAGAGGCTACATTGCAGCTTCCCGCACACACACGGAGTGATGCAACCATGACAAGCACTGCATCCTCAGCCACAACTCTGGCTATGGCCAGCAGCGGTAATGAGTCTGCAGTTCATAGAGTTGGGAAGGGTTACATAGCCTAGGCCTTTTTTCAGACCGCAAAGGATCACCCAACTCACGTTATCTGTCCAGCTTTGCAAAAAACAACTCAGTAGAGCAGAAGACTGCAATAATTTGACTACTACATGCATGAACCGGCACATTCGCGATCAACATGCATTAGTCTGGGAATCACACTGCTCAAAAATGCAGACTAGTGGACCTCACCAACCACCAGCATCCCATTAACCGCATCTGCTGCTTCTTTCGCCTCCATTATTGTGGCAAATGTTTTCACACAGGTTTCTGGCTGCAGAAGATCCACTTGTTTACCCACTACAATTGGGGTGAGTGAGAGCCCACCAGCTGTTATGGAAATGGAGATGTTGATTTTGTTTAACCAAGCGCACCACATCTTTTTCAATCTGCAATAACATGTCCGTCTGCACCTCACTTACAGTCCTGCAGTTTGTATTGTTCACCCTACTCTACCCTCTCTCAGAACACCAGTTATACCTCAGTCCTGCAGTTGTGCTCGCATAAAAGAATGTTTCCTCCTCCACATGCCAAAGCTAAAATATTGAACTCCACCATCTCCAATCTGTTGGCCATGGAAATGCTGCTCTTCCACCTGCTGGATACAGACCATTTCTGAAAACTGATGGCCATTGAAGTACCAGTTGTCCAGTTGCCATTACTTCTCTAAGAAACCTGTACCTGGGCTACACTTGCATGTCACCGACAACATCACTCATTTTTTGAAAGAAATATATGACTGCCAGAGTGCATTCCACCACTGACACCTGGACTAGAAAACATGGGCATGGGCTTTACATCTCACTGACTGGGCACTGCGTGACTCTGGTGGCTCTGGGGTAAGGCGGGCAAGGGGCTGCTCCACAGGTCTTGAAATCCCCAAATCTTGCAGGACAAACCTCTGGATCTAACAATTCCTCCATGGCTTCTGCCTCCTTCACCTGCACCCTCAACCTCTTTCTTAATTAGACACAGGTTCCAATAGTGCAGAGAGAATCCCCCCACCTCTGTACTGTGTAGCAATGGCTCACCACAATCAGTCAGTGTTTAAATTATTATGCCTTGGAGATTGCAGTCACACAGCTCAAGAGTTGTGGACAGCTATCCAGGCCGAGTTATAGCAATGGCTGTCTCCATTAAACCTGGAGGCAGGGAAGGCCGTGTGCGATAACGGTGTGAACCTGGTGGTGGCCCTAAGTCGGGACAGCCTCAGACATCTGCCTTGCATGGCTCACATTCTCAGCCTGGTAGTACAGCAATTTCTCCACCACTATCCCATCCTGGTCACTGCAGAAAACAAGGAGTGTTCACATAGTGCTTTGACCAAGCATATTAATGGAAAGTTGAGTGGAAGTAAAAGTGTGAGAGGAAAAGGTGCGCAAGCAACGGGGATAACCACAGCCTTAAAAGGATTGTTAAGAAAAGGCCATTCAAACATTTGGGGTAGATTCACAAGGAGTAGACTGCTGCTGGTATAATTGCTTTAAGAGTCACCACACACCAACGTATGCAGGACATGGGCCAAAAGTGTAGCATTCCTTGTGTCAAGCCACTCATGAACAATAGACAACGCTAGAAGCGTCTTACCAGGGAAAAGGAGAAAAAGAACTGGACTGTTGCTCGGTGATCCAAGGTGTTGTTTTCAGATGAAAGCAAATTTTGCATTTAATTTGGAAATCCAAGCTGCTTGAGGTCTAGTCTGAAGTTTTCACAATCAGTGATGGTTTGGGTAGCCATGTCACCTGCTAATGCAGGTCCATTGTGTTTTAACAAGACCAAAGTCAGCTCAGCCATAACATTTTAGCACACTTCATGCTTCCCTCTGCTGACAAGCTTTTTGGAGATGGAAATTTCATTCTCCAGCAGGACTTGGCACCTTTCCACACTGCCAAATTACCAATACCTGGTTTAAAAACAACAGTATCACTGTGTTTGATTGGCAAGCAAACTCATCTGACCTTAACCTCATAGAGAATCTATGGGGTGTTGTCAAGAGGAAGATGAGAGACACCAAACCCAACAGTGCATACAAGCTTAAGACTGCTATCAAAGCAACTTGGGCTTCCATGACACCTCCTCAGAGCCACAGGCTGATCACCTCCACACATACATGGATGCAGCACTCTGTGAACAGCCAGTTTCTTTAGCAATGACCTTTTGTGGAATGTGACAATGACTGTCTTCTGGACATCTGTCAAGTCAGCAGTTTTCCCCATGATTGTGGAGCCTACTGAAACGGACTGTGGGACCTTTTTAAACACTTATGAAACCTTTGCAGGTGTTTTTTGTTAATTATTCTAATTTACTGAGATAATGACTTTTGGGTTGTGATTGGCTGTAAGCCATAATCATCAACATTGATATAAATAAACATTTGAAATAGATCACTCTGTAATAACTATATAAAATATGAGGTTCACTTTTTGTATTGAAGAACTGAAATAAATTAACTTTTTGATGATTTTATAATTTAGCGAGAAACACTTATAGATTTAGATTATTTGCCTGCTTCGAAAATATTGACTCCTACATTTTTGCATATACAAATTTCAGTCATACACATATAACAGTACTAATGGAATAATTGATGTAATCAAAAGGGTTCAATACAATGTGTCCTCATCTCTTTCCTGACTAAATAATAAACAGGTAGAGGCAGATTATATTTATTTAGCTGAATAATACTATAGGAGGACTTTAGTTATTTTCCCTTTGTAGTCCTTCATTGAGCCTCTTTCTTAGTCCACGGTCACACTATCAGTATTTGTAAACCAAAACCAAGAGTGGCACAAAAATACAGACTTGGTCACGTGTTTCTATTATACTTTTCCATTGATTGATCCACTACTGCTTTTGGCTTAGAAATACTGAAGTGAAATGCTGGCCAAGAGGTGATAGTGTGACCTTAGCCCACGTTTCAACTTGAGGTGCCCAACAGCACATAGAGTTTGAATGACACATTTAAAAATGAAACACACAATTGATTTTAATCTTTTATTTTTTATTCAATAAAAGTTATATTTCATGTTTGCATATATTTTCTCGTTTTGATATGATGTGAACTAGTGTACACTACATGTGAATAGCAATAATAAAAGTGAAAAAAAAGATGCGTGATAGCACGTTCTAGTCATTAAAATATCTGGCCATTTTTACTGCGTACTGAATGCTGTACAAAAGTATGGCAGAATAGTTTTTTTTCTATTTATTTCAACCCCTTTATATTTGTTTCATGTTTTTCAGTACATTGCATCATAAAATTAATTTTGGCTGTCAAAGTTACATCTCATTACACAAAATTTGAAGCTGCCACATGGCTTTATCAGCAGAAAAATAATTGGTATTGTTGGTATTTTCAAGATAGTTGATACTGTTTTGTAAAAGAGTAAATTTGCATTCTTTTCTCTCATGGATCATTGCCAATAAGACTCCATACTCAGATGGTCTCTTTAAGGCCATATTCACATGTTCAGCATTTTGTCAGTTTTTTAAGCCAACACCAGGAGGGGAACGATCAGAGGAAAAGTATAATAGAAACACATCACTACTTCTATATTTATCACCCAACTCTGGTTTTGGCTTGCAAATACTGATGAAAAATACACTGCTCAAAAAAATAAAGGGAACACTGAAATACCACATCGTAGATATCAGTGAATTAAATATTTCACTTGCAAATCTTTATTCATTACATAATGGAATGAGTTGAGAACAATAAAACATAAAAATGATCAATGCAAATCAAAATTAATATCCCATGGAGGTCTGGATTTGGAATGATGCTCAAAATCAAAGTGGAAAATCAAATTAGAGGCTGGTCCAACTTCAGTAAAAATGCCTCAAGACAATGAAATGATGTTCTGTTGTGTGTGTGGCCTCCACGTGCCTGTATGACCTCCCTACAATGCCTGGGCATGCTCCTGATGAGGTGGCAGATGGTCTCCTGAGGGATCTCCTCCCAGACCTGGACTAAAGCATCTGCCAACTCCTGGACTGTCTGTGGTGCAACGTGACGTTGGTGGATGGTGAGAGACATGATGTCCCAGATGTGATCAATCGGATTCAGATCTGGGGAACGGGCGGGCCAGTCCATAGCTTCAATGCCTTCATCTTACAGGATCTGCTGACACACTCCAGCCATATGAGGTCTTGCATTGTCCTGCATTAGGAGGAACCCAGGGCCAACCGCACCAGCATATGGTTTCACAAGGGGTCTGAGGATCTCATCTCGGTACCTAATGGCAATCAGGCTATCTCTGGTGAGCACATGGAGGGCTTTGTGGCCCTCCAAAGAAATGCCAACCCACACCATTACTGACCCACTGACAAACCAGTCATGCAGAAGGATGTTGCAGGCAGCAGATCACTCTCCATGGCTTCTCCAGACTCTTTCACGTCTGTCACATATGCTCAGTGTGAATCTGCTTTCATCTGTGAAGAGCCCAGGGCACCAGTGGTGAATTTGCCAATCCTGGTGTTCTGTGGCAAATGCCAAGTGTCCTACACGGTGTTGGGCTGTGAGCACGACCCCCATCGGTGGACATCGGGCTCTCAGACCATCCTCATGGAGTCGGTTTCTAATCGTTTGTGCAGACACAAGCACATTTGTGTCCTGCTGAAGGTCATTTTGCAGGGCTCTGGCAGTGCTACTCCAGTTTCTTCTTGCACAAAGGCTGAGGTTGACCTGTCTCCTGGTAGCGCCTCTAGCCTCTGGACACAACACTGACAGACACAGCAAACCTTCTTGCCATAGCTCGCAATGTTGTGCCATCCTGGATGAGCTGCACTACCTGAGCCACTTGTGTGGGTTGTAGAGTCTATCTCATGCTACCACGAGTGTGAAAGCACAACCTACATACAAAAGTGACTAAAACATCAGCCAGAAAGCATTGGTACTGAGATGTGGTCTGTGGCCCCCACCTGCAGAACCACTCCTTTATTGAGTGTCTTGATAATTGCCAATAATTTCCATCTATTGTCTCTTTCAATTGCACAACAGCATGTGAAATTGATTGTCAAACAGTGTTGCTTCCTAAGTGGACCGTTTGATTTCACAGAAGATTAATTTACTTGGAGTTATATTCTGTTGTCTAAGTGTTCCCATTATTTTTTTGAGCAGTGTACTTACCAAATACTGGTAATGTGAAAGTAGCTTGAAGAGAACCAAATTTCCCCCACAGTGTCATCTTCTGTGAATGAGGAGCAAGGTCCACTGCTACATTTGCACTTTTTATAGCTCTGTTTCCTAACACGTCTATGCCTAAAGAGGTTTCCTGGAACTGTCCGTGTAAATTAATTTAGGGAAGGTGGTTTTCAAATTGTTCCTAGAACTTATAAACTTGTTGTTTTATATGTGTATTTCCCATTCTATATTGAAGTCAAAGTGGAATAATTCCACAAAAATATCAGAGATTTTGCATACTTCATCTTAAATGACTCTGTGTATCTCTGTGATTTTTTGACAATTCTTATTACTTCTATAACAACTTTTCCAATTTGTCTGTCTGTACATTTCGACATGCGTTCACATTGGTATCATGGCTTCCTTTTTTTAAAAAATCTCGACACACTGTGGGGTAACTTGAAGCTCTTGGGCTCCAATGTAAAAGGTCCAGTGGGGCCCCCAACTATTGCAAGTTTTATACTAATAGTCTTTTCTTATTGGCCAAAGTAATCTTTTGGGCCCAGTAGGCTCCAGGGCCCTGGTGCGATTGCAACCCTTTCACCTGTTATAGTTATGCCTCTGTACACATATGAATGATCCATTTTGATTGATATTATATCAAATCCTTTTCACTCCTTTAAAAGAATATTTAAAAGAACAAAACCTAACTCTAGTGTAAATGCCACCTCCATGTTTTCTGTTGGTTATGACTTCCTTCCTCTTAATTTCTGGCTTATTTAGTATTAGTCACAAGCCTCGCTCCAAGCACCAGGCTTTTCCTGTAATTGATGTCCTGAATTTATATAGTTTCTACCGTATCTTCTTTGTAAATGTGAGAAATGCAGGATTATTGATAGGTTGTTTTGTAAGTAGAAATAGGCTACAGATAATGTATGCAAATCCTTTTTCTTGGATGTGGTAAACTGTACAGGGAAACAATAGAAAAAGATATTTTAGGTAGCGAGGAACATTATATATTAATGTATTAACAAATGCGTATGCCTCTAGTGTGCCAGTCTGTTTCAGTGCCATGCTGCTTGTTGCTTCACCCTAGCGGCATCTGGTTTTAGCATCATGATGAGTGTCTTAGTTGTGTGTCACAATGAGCTTAAACAAGTTTTAGAAACACGGTAAGATCCTTGTGTGTACCTATAATTCCTGAGTGCTCAGCAGAACTGGAGTTCTTGAACTGTGTCCAGAAGGAATCCATTAAACTGCATTTTAGATGAATCATGCTCTTGTTAAAATAAATTGATTTCAGATATAATTATGTAACATTTGAATAGAGTTGGTGAACTCAAAGATTGTTAAACATCATATGAACAATTCTATGGGGTGTAAAGGTAGAAGGCTTTTTTCTTACCTTCTATTTCCTTATAAGCATTGGATAAAAAAAGCTAATTACTAGAGTTGAGCGACCTTGACCTTTTTAGAGTCGAGCCGGGTTTCGCGAAACCCGACTATCTCAAAAGTCGGGTCGAGTGAAATCGGCCGATTATGACGTAAAGTCGGGATCGACCGAAACACAAAACCCAATGCAAGTCAATGGGGCAGCATAGTCGGCAGTGAGTGGGGGCCAGGAAAACACCTAGAGTGCCCATTTTAATGTCAAAACCATCCATTCTTCTTAATGAAGCTTGTCAAGCGTAATTTACCTTATAATAATTGTAAGGCATTTGAAATTGGGGGTCATTTGGCTAAAGTGGTGGGTAGGGCTGGTTCAAGTAATTAGTGGGCCCAGGAAATCTGGACCACGTCACGGCAGTGGAGCAGGGAGAGGTAAGTATTTCAACTTTGCAAGTGCTGTGAACCTGAGCAAGCAGGGGGGGCCCACTCGTTGGCATTGGCACTGGCACAGGGCCCCTCAAAGTACAGCGGTGTGTTTGCACGGCGGGGGCGCCTTCCACCGGCAGCAACACTTTTGCGTACTATGAGAGGCCCTGTGCCAGTGACGTCGCCAACTAGTATTCCTCCCCCCACCTGATGAAGGAACCTGCACTTTCATCTGCACCTTCCTCTTTGTCCCCGTGTAAGGTGGTATGGTATGCGGGAAGAGCAACCTGACTTTCAGCAGGGTCACAATGTTGTTGTGTAGCGTGCATGGGGAATGTTGCGTTATGGGTCAATGTACCAGCAGACTCATCTATCACTGGCTGGGCAATGGGCAGGATGAGGAGGAAACACAGATATAGGCCCAAAGAATAAAGTTGGCTAAATGCAGTTCAAAATTGGTAACACAGGAATAACCAGGGGGCATTGCAGTGGAGGACAACTGGAATGAGAGGCTGACACAGAGAGTAGGCCCAAATCAGTAAGTAGTCGAAATGCAGTTCAAAATTGGCAACCGTAGTAAACAGGCGGCACAGCTTTGTTCAGTGGAGGAGAACAGCAAGGAGTGGCAGACACCGATAGTAGGCCCCAACCCAACTAGTAGGCCAAATGCAGTCTAACATTAACAACTACTTAACGAGCGCCTGAAAACGGAATTTCAGGACAGGAAACCAGGAGAACAGCAAGGAGCGGCAGACACTGTTAGTAGGCCCCAAACCAACTAGTACGCCAAATGCAGTTGTTCCATTTAACCACAATTTAACGAGAGCCTGAAGATAGAAGCTCAGGAAAGGCAACCTGGAGAACACCTTGGAGTGGAACACACCATCTCTCTCCACCCCATACCCATTTTGTAGGCCTAATGCAGTGTAGTTTTCTACAACTACTAAACGAGAGTCGGAAGACCGAAGCAATGGCAAGGAAACCTGGGGAACACCTTGGAGTGTAACACACCATCTCTCTCCACCCGATACCCATTTTGTAGGCCTAATGCAGTGTAGTTTTCTACAACTACTAAACGAGAGTCGGAAGATCGAAGCAATGGCGAGGAAACCTGGAGAACACCTTGGAGTGTAACACACCATCTCTCTCCACCCCATAGCCAATTTGGAGGCCTAATGCAGTGTAGTTTCCAACAACTACTAAACGAGAGCATTAAGATCGAAGCTCTGGAAAGGCAACCTGGAGAACACCTTGGAGTGTAACACACCATCTCTCTCCACCCGATACCCATTTTGTAGGCCTAATGCAGTGTAGTTTTCTACAACTACTGAACGAGAGTCGGAAGACTGAAGCAATGGCAAGGAAAGCTGGGGAACACCTTGGAGTGTAACACACCATCTCTCTCCACCCGATACCCATTTTGTAGGCCTAATGCAGTGTAGTTTTCTACAACTACTAAACGAGAGTCAGAAGACCGAAGCAATGGCAAGGAAACCTGGGGAACACCTTGGAGTGTAACACACCATCTCTCTCCACCCCATACCCAATTTGTAGGCCTAATGCAGCCTACTTTCCGACAACTACTAAACGAGAGCATGAAGATCGAAGCTCAGGAAAGGCAACCTGGGGAACACCTTGGAGTGTAACACACCCTCTCTCTACACCACGGAAGGGCTGATTCTTAGGAAGGAAGGCTGTCGGAAAGAAGCAGGGCGCGTCCGAGGGTGATTATATTCTTATTAGGTATATACTCACCCTCGGACGCGCCCTGCTTCTTTATTTGTAATGAATGTTTATTTGCAATGTGGTTTTGACTTACTCTATTTTTTTGGTAAATAATGATTTTATTATTTTCATTGTTTTGCATCTTCTTGGCAATAATATAAAGAAGACGCGACAGGACAACACTCGGTGGATGCCATATCTGTGTTTTAAATTGAAAAAACTTTCAGTTAACTACTTGCAGGAGAAAGTTATTGTAGCTGGTGGCCATTTTTAGTACTGTACCAGATTTTTGTTTTATGTGTTTGTTTTTAATGTTAAAATGTCTGCATTTGATATCTCTCCAGTATTTTCTTTTTTATAAGCAAAATACTTATTTTTATATTTTCTGATGTTGGTTCAAGGGGTACACGGGCAGCAGTAGACAGGTCAGTGGAGGCCTAGTGGAAGGAGGGACCGCAGACAGGCTTCGAAGCCCTAACATAATAAATTGGGCTGGCTGTAGGCAATTTAAAATTGGTTCCAGGGGAACACGGGCAGCAGTAGACAGGTCAGTGGAGGCCTAGTGGAAGGAGGGACCGCAGACAGGCTTGGAAGCCCTAACATAATAAATTGGGCTGGCTGTAGGCAATTTAAAATTGGTTCCAGGGGAACACGGGCAGCAGTAGACAGGTCAGTGGAGGCCTAGTGGAAGGAGGGACCGCAGACAGGCTTCGAAGCCCTAACATAATAAATTGGGCTGGCTGTAGGCAATTTAAAATTGGTTCCAGGGGAACACGGGCAGCAGTAGACAGGTCAGTGGAGGCCTAGTGGAAGGAGGGACCGCAGACAGGCTTCGAAGGCCTAACATAAGAAAAATGTCAATACAATGGTATTGACAGTGCCAGGCATTGAAGTATGTCAGCGCATAGACTAAACATTGGTGGAGCTGTGAGAGAAAATTTTGCAAGTCGTAGAGCACTGTTTGACCTGGGGGGGGGGGACTGTCTTGTGGCCGGCGGTACAGGCCCAGGGCCCCTCATATTACAACGGTGTGTCTGACGTTGGGTGCGCACCACCACCGCCAGACACTTTATTGTACTATGAGGGACCTAGTGGCAGTGCCGTCGACCAAAAGCGGGCACACCCACCTCTTCAGACAAACAGTACTCTCACGGGTGCTGGCGCCAAGTGGCGATACCACGGCCCCGTGTGGGGACTTTGGCCATTTAGGGAGGTGTTAACATGTCGGATGCTGGACAATCAGGTGCTGCAAATTACGAGATTGGAAAAGTCGTTCAGAATAGTCCACAGGCAAGACCTTTACATAGGAAAGCTAGGTGTCAGCCGGGCAAGGTGGGGCAAAAGATTTCGAAATCCAGTTGTGGTTCATTTTAATGAAGGTTAGATCATCTACATTTTGGGTAGCCAGATGAGTCCTTTTTTCTGTTAGTATTGAACCTGCAGCACTGAATACTCTTTCTGATAGGACACTAGCTGCCGGGCAAGCAAGCTCCTGCAATGCATATTCTGCCAATTCTGGCCAGGTGTCTAATTTTGATGCCCAGTAATCAAATGGGAATGACGGTTGAGGGAGAACATCGATAAGGGATGAAAAATAGTTTGTAACCATACTGGACAAATGTTGTCTCCTGTCACTTTGAATTGATGCTGCAGTACCTGTCCTGTCTGCGGTCATAGCAAAATCACTCCACAACCTGGTCAGAAAACCCCTCTGGCCAACGCCACTTCTGATTTCTGCCCCTCTAACTCCTCTGGTCTGCTGGCCCCTGCAGCTCGTGTGAGAACGATCACGGGCGCTGTGTGCAGGGAATGCCAGAAGCAAACGGTCAACAAGAGTTGATTGTTTGGTTGCTAATATTAGTTCCAAGTTCTCATGTGGCATTATATTTTGCAATTTGCCTTTATAGCGAGGATCAAGGAGGCAGGCCAACCAGTAATCGTCATCGTTCATCATTTTAGTTATGCGTGTGTCCCTTTTGAGGATACGTAAGGCATAATCCGCCATGTGGGCCAAAGTTCCAGTTCTCAAATCTCCGGTTGTGCTTGGTTGAGGGGCAGTTTCAGGCAAATCCACGTCACTTGTGTCCCTCCAAAAACCAGAACCCGGCCTTGCCGCGCCACCAATTTCCAGTGGCCCCGGAAAAGCTTCCTCATTACAAATATAATCATCCCCATCATCCTCCTCGTCCTCCTCCTCCTCTTCGCCCGCTAACTCGTCCTGTACACTGCCCTGGCCAGACAATGGCTGACTGTCATCAAGGCTTTCCTCTTCCTCAGCTGCAGACGCCTGATCCTTTATGTGCGTCAAACTTTGCATCAGCAGACGCATTAGGGGGATGCTCATGCTTATTATGGCGTTGTCTGCACTAACCAGCCGTGTGCATTCCTCAAAACACTGAAGGACATGACAAATGTCTTGAATCTTCGACCACTGCACACCTGACAACTCCATGTCTGCCATCCTACTGCCTGCCCGTGTATGTGTATCCTCCCACAAAAACATAACAGCCCGCCTCTGTTCGCACAGTCTCTGAAGCATGTGCAGTGTTGAGTTCCACCTTGTTGCAACGTCTATGATTAGGCGATGCTGGGGAAGGTTCAAAGAACGCTGATAGGTCTGCATACGGCTGGAGTGTACGGGCGAACGGCGGATATGTGAGCAAAGTCCACGCACTTTGAGGAGCAGGTCGGATAACCCCGGATAACTTTTCAGGAAGCACTGCACCACCAGGTTTAAGGTGTGAGCCAGGCAAGGAATGTGTTTCAGTTGGGAAATGGAGATGGCAGCCATGAAATTCCTTCCGTTATCACTCACTACCTTGCCTGCCTCAAGATCTACAGTGCCCAGCAACGACTGCGTTTCTTTCTGCAAGAACTCAGACAGAACTTCTGCGGTGTGTCTGTTGTCACCCAAACACTTCATAGCCAATACAGCCTGCTGACGTTTGCCAGTAGCTGCCCCATAATGGGAGACCTGGTGTGCAACAGTGGCAGCTGCCGATGGAGTGGTTGTGCGACTGCGGTCTGTGGACGAGCTCTCGCTTCTGCAGGAGGACGAAGAGGAGGAGGAGGGGGTGCGAACGGCTACAGCCAACTGTTTCCTAGACCGTGGGCTAGGCAGAACTGTCCCAAACTTGCTGTCCCCTGTGGACCCTGCATCCACCACATTTACCCAGTGTGCCGTGATGGACACGTAACATCCCTGGCCATGCCTACTGGTCCATGCATCTGTTGTCAGGTGCACCTTTGTGCTCACAGATTGCCTGAGTGCATGGACGATGCGCTCTTTAACATGCTGGTGGAGGGCTGGGATGGCTTTTCTGGAAAAAAAGTGTCGACTGGGTAGCTCGTAGCGTGGTACAGCGTAGTCCATCAGGGCTTTGAAAGCTTCGCTTTCAACTAACCGGTAGGGCATCATCTCTAACGAGATTAGTCTAGCTATGTGGGCGTTCAAACCCTGTGTACGCGGATGCGAGGCTAAGTACTTCCTTTTTCTAACCATAGTCTCATGTAGGGTGAGCTGGACTGGAGAGCTGGAGATCGTGGAACTAGCGGGGGTGCCGGTGGACATGGCAGACTGAGAGACGGTGGGAGATGGTATTGTTGCCGCCGGTGTCCTAGATGCAGTGTTTCCTACTACGAAACTGGTGATTCCCTGACCCTGACTGCTTTGGCCTGGCAAAGAAACCTGCACAGATACTGCAGGTGGTGCGGAAAATGGTGGCCCTACACTGCCGGAAGGGATGTTGCGTTGCTGACTAGCTTCATTGGCCGAGGGTGCTACAACCTTAAGGGACGTTTGGTAGTTAGTCCAGGCTTGCAAATGCATGGTGGTTAAATGTCTATGCATGCAACTTGTATTGAGACTTTTCAGATTCTGTCCTCTGCTTAAGGTAGTTGAACATTTTTGACAGATGACTTTGCGCTGATCAATTGGATGTTGTTTAAAACGCTGTCCTCCAACAGGTTTTGGCTTTGCCACGCGTTTTGGGCAAGATACGGGCCCGGCAGATGGAACCTGTTGCGATGTTGATGCCTGCTGCGGCCCCTCCTCCTCCGCTTCAGAACTGCTGCTGCCTGCACCCTGTTCCCCCAATGGCTGCCAATCGGGGTCAAGAACTGGGTCATCTATTACCTCTTCTTGTAGCTCGTGTGCAACTTCGTCTGTGTCACCGTGTCGGTCGGTGGTATAGCGTTCGTGATGGGGCAACATAGTCTCATCAGGGTCTGATTCTTGATCATTACCCTGCGAGGGCAATGTTGTGGTCTGAGTCAAAGGACCAGCATAGTAGTCTGGCTGTGGCTGTGCATCAGTGCACTCCATGTCAGATTCAACTTGTAATGGGCATGGACTGTTAACTGCTTCACTTTCTAAGCCAGGGACGGTATGTGTAAAGAGCTCCATGGAGTAACCCGTTGTGTCGCCTGCTGCATTCTTCTCTGTTGTTGTTTTTGCTGAAGAGGACAAGGAAGCGACTTGTCCCTGACCGTGAACATCCACTAACGACGCGCTGCTTTGACATTTACCAGTTTCACGAGAGGAGGCAAAAGAGCTAGAGGCTGAGTCAGCAAGATAAGCCAAAACTTGCTCTTGCTGCTCCGGCTTTAAAAGCGGTTTTCCTACTCCCAGAAAAGGGAGCGTTCGAGGCCTTGTGTAGCCAGACGACGAACCTGGCTCCACAGCTCCAGACTTAGGTGCAATATTTTTTTTCCCATGACCAGCTGATGCTCCACCACTACCACTACCCTCATTACCAGCTGACAATGAACGCCCCCGGCCACGACCTCTTCCACCAGACTTCCTCATTGTTTTAAAAACGTAAACAAACTAACGGTATTTGTTGCTGTCACACAAATTACACGGTGAGCTATAACTTCAGTATGATTTAGCTACCCCTTTACAGGTGAGTGAGACCACAACGAAAATCAGGCACAATGTTACACACTCTGTTGTTGGTGGCAACAAATGAGAGAGATGCCACACACGCAGGACTGTCACTGAAGCACAAATGTAAATATTAATCTCCCACTGATTTGATTTTTTTTTTTTTTTCAGGGAGACTTTAGGAAAAAAAAATAATAGAATAAAATGATTTTTTCAGGAAGAATTTAGAAACCAAATACAATAAAATGATTTTTTCAGGGAGAATTTAGAAAACAAATAAAACAAAAAAAGGCTTTCTATGGCCCACTGAGTGAGAGATGACGCACACAGGAGTCAGGAGTGGCACACAAGCCCAGAGGCCAATATTTATCTCCCACTGATTGATGTAGTGATTTTTTCAGGTAGATTTTGGAACCCAAATCAAGCTAAAAAAATAATAGGCTTTCTATGGCCCACAATTGGAGAGAGAGAGAGAGATGGCACACCCAGGAGTCAAGACTGGCACACAAGCAGAAAGGGCAATATTAATCTCCCACTGATTTGTTTTTGTTTTGTTTTTCAGGGAGACTTTAGGAAAAAAACTAATAGAATAAAATGATTTTTTCAGGAAGAATTTAGAAACCAAATAAAATAAAATGATTTTTTCAGGGAGAATTTAGAAAACAAATAAAACAAAAAAAGGCTTTCTATGGCCCACTGAGTGAGAGATGACGCACACAGGAGTCAGGAGTGGCACACAAGCCCAGAGGCCAATATTTATCTCCCACTGATTGATGTAGTGATTTTTTCAGGTAGATTTTGGAACCCAAATCAAGCTAAAAAAATAATAGGCTTTCTATGGCCCACAATTGGAGAGAGAGAGAGAGATGGCACACCCAGGAGTCAAGACTGGCACACAAGCAGAAAGGGCAATATTAATCTCCCACTGATTTGTTTTTTTTTTTTTTTTTCAGGGAGACTTTAGGAAAAAAAAATAATAGAATAAAATGATTTTTTCATGAAGAATTTAGAAACCAAATAAAATAAAATGATTTTTTCAGGAAGAATTTAGAAAACAAATAAAACAAAAAAAGGCTTTCTATGGCCCACTGAGTGAGAGATGACGCACACAGGAGTCAGGAGTGGCACACAAGCCCAGGGGCCAATATTTATCTCCCACTTTTTTTTTTTGTTCCAGGGAAAATTTATAAACCCAATAAAAAAATAAATAAATAGGCTTTCTATGGCCCACTATCTGAGAGAGAGAGAGAGATGGCACGCTTAGGACTGGCACACAAGCCCAAAGGCCAATATTAATCTCCCTTTTTTTTTCAGGGAGAATTTGTAAAACAAAAAAAAAAAAAATAAATAGGCTTTCTATGGCCCACTATTTGTGAGAGAGATGGCACGCTCAGGACTGGCACACAAGCCCAGAGGCCAATATTAATCTCCCACTTTTTTTTTTTTTGTTCCAGGGAAAATTTATAAACCCAATAAAAAAAATAATAAATAGGCTTTCTATGGCCCACTATCTGAGAGAGAGATGGCACGCTTAGGACTGGCACACAAGCCCAAAGGCCAATATTAATCTCCCACTGATTGATTTATTGATTTTTTCAGGTAGAATTTAGAACCCAAATAAAGCAAAAAAAAAAAAAAGGGCTTTCTATGGCCCACTGAGTGAGTGATGATGCACACAGGAGTCAGGAGTGGCACACAAGCCCTGAGGCCAATATTTTTCTCCCACTGATTGATGTAGTGATTTTTTCAGGTAGATTTTAGAACCCAAATCAAGCAAAAAAATAAATAGGCTTTCTATGGCCCACTATTTGTGAGAGAGATGGCACGCTCAGGACTGGCACACAAGCCCAGAGGCCAATATTAATCTCCCACTTTTTTTTTTTTTGTTCCAGGGAAAATTTATAAACCCAATAAAAAAAATAATAAATAGGCTTTCTATGGCCCACTATCTGAGAGAGAGAGATGGCACGCTTAGGACTGGCACACAAGCCCAAAGGCCAATATTATTCTCCCACTGATTGATTTATTGATTTTTTCAGGTTGAATTTAGAACCCAAATAAAGCAAAAAAAAAAAAATGGGCTTTCTATGGCCCACTGAGTGAGTGATGATGCACACAGGAGTCAGGAGTGGCACACAATCCCTGAGGCCAATATTTTTCTCCCACTGATTGATGTAGTGATTTTTTCAGGTAGATTTTAGAACCAAAATCAAGCAAAAAAATAAATAGGCTTTCTATGGCCCACTGACTGAGAGATGGCACACACAGGAGTCAAGAGTGGCACACAAGCCCTGAGGCCAATCTTAATCTCCCACAAAAAAAAAAAACAGGGAGTGTCCTTCAATTACTATCTCCCTGCAGTAATCTCAGCCAGGTATGGCAGGCAGCAATAAGGAGTGGACTGATGCACAAATTAAATAAAAAGTGTGTACAAACAAAAAAGATAGCTGTGCAGAAAGGAAGGAACAAGAGGATTTGTGCTTTGAAAAAAGCAGTTGGTTTGCACAGCGGCGTACACACAGCAATGCAGCTATCAGGGAGCCTTCTAGGGCAGCCCAATGAGCTACAGCGCTGAGGGGGAAAAAAAAAAAAATCTAGCTTCCACTGTCCCTGCACACCGAAGGTGGTGTTGGGCAGTGGAAATCGCTACAGCACAAGCGGTTTGGTGGTTAATGGACCCTGCCTAACGCTATCCCTGCTTCTGACGAAGCGGCAGCAACCTCTCCCTAAGCTCAGATCAGCAGCAGTAACATGGCGGTCGGCGGGAACGCCCCTTTATAGCCCCTGTGACGCCGCAGACAGCAAGCCAATCACTGCAATGCCCTTCTCTAAGATGGTGGGGACCAGGACCTATGTCATCACGCTGCCCACACTCTGCGTTTACCTTCATTGGCTGAGAAATGGCGCTTTTCGCGTCCTTGAAACGCGACTTTGGCGCGAAAGTCGCGTACCGCATGGCCGACCCCGCACAGGGGTCGGATCGGGTTTCATGAAACCCGACTTTGCCAAAAGTCGGCGACTTTTGAAAATGAACGACCCGTTTCGCTCAACCCTACTAATTACATAAAGTTCTAAAGGGATGGTAAGGTCAGTGATTTCTACGGTAACTGCCTATTAAGGGCATTCCTAATTGTCCTGCTTGTTTGTATTATTAATTCTGCTTCACTAAAATTAAGGAGCATTGCTAACTCACGGATATAACTACAGGGCAGCAAGCAGTGCTAGAGGATGATATAAGTGAAGACTAATAGGGTTATTTATATAATCACTGTTCTTACCAGACTTAAAACTTGATTTGACCTATTTTAAGTACATCGAGGCTTTAAAACTTTTTTTTACTTATTTCAAAACTTTTTTTTTGCTCATTTTGCCTTTTTACACAGTTAATTATTATTTTTCTCTGCTCTAATTAGAAACGGGAAGTCTCTTATCTCTGCATGACTTTTACACCTCTTCAATTCCTGACCCGCTGTTCCACTCCTCTCCTCTGCCATAAACTTTTGCAGTGCATCATGACTTGTGCAGAGAAAATAGACCTCCTGTCCCTTCATAGAGTTGAGATCAATTCAGCTAGTCAGTTTGTAATCATGTGATGTCATAAACGTAATGGAAAACAAAAGACAACTCGGTATAAAGGCAAAATGAACAATTGTAACTACGCAGTGCTATTGTGACGAATCCTCCTCTAAATATGTCCAGACTCAGTGAATGATAGTTCTGCTGTCCAATCAAGGACAGGTGCGTGATGATCTGTCAGTATTGTGATTGACGGCTCAGCCGTCCAATTGGATCCTGGAGCGTGGTGAGCTGTCAATGTCTTGAGTGACAATTAAGCTGTAAAAGCTGGACCAGAGTGTGTCAGGGCTTCATCCGTGTGTCTCCTGTTCAGAGTAATTACCTGGCTATTTAACCAGCTCTCTGCCTTAGATTGCTGCGAATTGTAGCTTTGCTCAAGAGGTGTGTGTTTGCTCTGAGCATGTCTTGTTTTCTGATCTTTGCTGCTCACCTTTGGGTTTGCAAGCCCTTTTTTTGGGATCTGTTACTTTTTTGGCATTGTGACCTCGGACTGTTTCCTGAGTATGCCTTTCTCTCACCCCTCTGTCTATGACATACTCTCTTGGCCTTTTACCTCTGACCTCTTAACTTCCCAGCCTTACAGCTTGTCTATGAGTAGATACATAGGAGTAAAAGCCACAATTTCTATAAAAAAATATAATTTCTGTATTACACAAATACAGTACAGACTAAAGATTGGACACACCTTCTCATTTAAAGATTTTTCTGTATTTTCATGACTAATAATAATAATAATTAATAATAATTTTATTTATATAGGGCCAACATATTCCGCAGCGCTTTACAAATTATAGAGGGGACTTGTACAGACAATAGACATTACAGCATAACAGAAATCACAGTTCAAAATAGATACCAAGAGGAATGAGGGCCCTGCTTGCAAGCTTACAAACTATCAGGAAAAGGGGAGACACGAGAGGTGGATGGTAACAATTGCTTTAGTTATTCGGACCAGCCATAGTGTAAGGCTCAGGTGTTCATGTAAAGCTGCATGAACCAGTTAACTGCCTAAGTATGTAGCAGTACAGACACAGAGGGCTAATAACTGCATAATGTGTATGAGAACATGTTGCTTTTTTTTTAATGGGCCACACAGGGATAGTTAGGTTAATGCGCTGAGGTGGTTGGCCAATCTGAACAAATGAGTTTTTAGGGCACGCTTAAAACTGTGGGGATTGGGGATTAATCGTATTAACCTAGGTAGTGCATTCCAAAGAATCGGCGCAGCACGTGTAAAGTCTTGGAGATGGGAGTGGGAGGTTCTGATTATTGAAAATGCTAACCTGAGGTCATTAGCGGAGCGGAGGGCACGGGTAGGGTGGTAGACTGAGACCAGAAAGGAGATGACTATGAAAATTGTACATTCACACTGAAGGCATCAAATCTATGAATTAACACTTGTAGAATTATATACTTAATTTTAAGTTTAAATTAAGACAAGGTGGATGAGGGACCAATGTAATCATGTTTTGTTAAGAGCCCTGGTACTTCATGCAACAGCTCAAACTGCTTTTCTACTCAGCCACACTCAGGTGGCACAAATATCAGCTCTGTCAACTACTATTGTTAGAAGCATTTAAGAATAGTAACACAGGTACATCACAGATAGTAAGTGCAGGCCTGTCAGTCTAGGAGGTTAATTGCAACACACATGAAGGAAACCCAGCTTGGAGTATAAACATTTCCCAAAATTATTGCTTCACACGACTAAAGTGTCATCAATTTCTCCAGAGTAGAAATAGTAAAGAAATAAAAGGGAAGTAAAGAAGGAGATCTTGTGACGATCGGACATTGCATGCAGGGAAGTACTGGGAGACTAGGTCACAGATGTATGATATACAAAAAAGGTTGCACTCTATTGTGCAAAAGCATGTCTAATCTGAAATATATGAAATATGAATAGCAAAATGGCTTTTGAACATTAGGAAAATATTTAAGAGACGCTTTGCACAGAATTTGATATAATCAAATAGTGTGAGCCCATCAACCGTCGTCAAGGTGGTCTCATAAAACTGATGGGTCCCTGACCCCCCTGTCCAAATGTGAACACTTACCAAAGGCCAATGTCTGTATGTCATACAGATGTATGATAGACACAGGTTTTGGATGGCTTTGTATGACAAAGTTAGGGTTTTGATAAGGAGTCTTTGGGCAATGAAGAGCAAGGGCAGAGATTGAAAGAGGGTAGAAGCTAGGGAATAGTGGGGTGACAGATGGATTAGTGTTGTGAATTCCGCTCTTGGGCTCCCTCCGGTGGTTGTAAGTGGCACTTTTGTGAGTTCTGCTCTTGGGCTCCCTCTTGTGGTTTCAAGTGGTATGGCTGCTCCTTGGAGTTAGCTGTCATCAGCTGCCTCCACTTATCGTCTCTTCTGCTCGGCTATTTAGGCCTGGCTGTTCCTTCAGCCAGTGCCACTTGTAAATGGTTCCTGGTTGGATTCACATCTCTTTGGATTTCCCTGTTATCCTGACCAGTTCAGCAAAGCTAAGTTTTTGCTTGCGCTTTTCTGTTCACAGATTGTGGACTTATCCGTTCAGTGCTTTCTATGTTTGTCCAGCGTTATCAGTATGAATTAATTCTGTCTTGCTGGAAGCTCTGGGAAGCAGATTTACCCTCCACACCTTTAGTCAGGTGTGGAGATTTTTTGTAAACTCTGCGTGGATTTTTGCAGTGTTTTATACTGACCGCACAGTATTCCATCCTGTCCTATCTATCAAGCTAGACTGGCCTCCTGTGCTCATCCTTGTTTCATTCTATGTATGTCTTTTTCCTCTCCACTCACAGTCATTATTTGTGGGGGGCTAATCTATCCTTTGGGGATTTTCTCTGAGGCAAGATAGTTTTCCTGCTTCTGTCTTTAGGGGTAGTTAGCTCTTAGGCTGTGATGAGATGCCTAGGGAGAGTTAGGAGCATTCCACGGCTACTTCTAGTGTTGTGTTGAGCTTAGGGACTGCAGTCAGTACAGTTACCACTTCCTTCAGAGCTCGTTCCATGTTGCTCCTAGACCACCGCATCATAACAGATTAGTGAGGCAGCAGAGTTTAGGATAAATTGGAAGGGTGAGACAGTGATAGAAGGAAGGCCACAGAGCAGGAGGTTACAGTAGGCAAGGCAGGAGATGATGAGGGCATGCACTAGTGTTTTTGTAGATTCATGGTTGAGGAATCTGCGGATATGGGGGATATTTTTGAGTTGGAGTTGTCAGGAAGTGGAAAGGTCTTAGATCTTCTATTTGAAGGGGAAATCAGAGTGAAACTTGCAGGACTGGGGGCAGTGTGCAGCCATTGACTTTGATGGATAGGTCAGTCGGGGTGTTTGAATGAAATGGTGGAAAGATGATGAATTTGGTTTTATCTGTGTTAAGTTTGCAAATCTAGTAGAGAAGAAAGGTGAAATAGGGGACAGGCATTGGGGTATTCTGGTTAGTACGGTAGTAAGGAGGTGATATCAGGTCCAGAGAGGTAGATCTGTATGTCATCAGCATAGAGGTGATAGTGAATGCCGTGACACTCCATGAGCTGTCCCAGGCCAAAGTTGTACATGGAGAAGAGCAAGGGTTCTAGAACTGAATCTTGGGGGACACTGACAGATAGGGGGCAAGATGAGGAAGTGGGGTGTAAGTGGGAGACACTGAATTTCTGGTCTGTTAGGTGTGAGAAGATCTAAGATAGGGCCAAGCCTATGATGCCAAGAGATGAGAGAGTCTTTAGTAAGAGGGAATGTTGAAGGCAGATGACAGGTCCAAGAGGAAGAGAACAAAGTTGTGTCGCTTGGATTTGGTCATAAGTAGGTCATTGTTAACTTTAGAAAAAAATAGAAAGAAATGCAGCACTCACCCTTTTCTGCTTGTGAAATCGTGCTGTTTTTATTGGACCGACATGAAGAAATAATTACATGTCCATGTAATAAATCAGGCGTGCAGGAGGGTGCGGAGAGAGAAAGTGGACGACGGTCAATTCGCACAGAATGTCCTGGACCCGTTGAAGCAGACTTCATGCTTTTGATGCTGAGCACCTTGATCCCTGAGATTTCATGCAAGCTGTTAATTTGGATTCACATGTATCCAAGTCTGGATAGTGTACTCCTCTGGTGCCGTTCACTTCATAAACTTTTCCCTAATTGTTAACTTTCGTCATGGAATTTTCAGTGGAATGGTAAGGTCAGAAGCCAGATTGTAAGAGGTCAAAGAGGGAGCAGGTGGAAGGACAATTTGAAATGGACATGCTGTTCCAGTAGGTTTGAGGCATAGAGCAGAAGTGATATGGGCCAATAGTTAGACACAGAGGATGGGTCAAAACAGAGATCTTTGAGGATGGGTGTGATCGAGGTCTGTTTGAAGCATGAGGGTAAGACAACAGTTGTAAGTCTAAGTTCACATTTGCGTTGTGCGCCGCAGCGTCGTCGCCGCAACGCACAACGCAAACAAAAACGCAGCAAAACGCATGCACATGCGGCCCCATGCGGCGCCAATGTTAAAGATAGGGCCGCACGACGCATGCGTTTTGTTGCGGCGGCGACGCTGCGGCGCAAACCGCAAATGTGAACGTACCCTTAGTGACATGTTGAAGAGGTGGGTAAGAGTTGTGATGAAGACTGGTAAAGTTAGGAATGAGGTGGGAAAGGATTGGGTCAAGTTCACAGGTGGTGAGACATGATTTGGAGAGTAAATAGAAAAGTTGATCTTCCATGATGATGGAGAAGTTGGTTTTCGAAGAGAAGTGCTGGGTATTTATGAGGAGGGGCTGTGGGGACTTTAGCAAAAGCTTTGCCTTATGTTGTCAATCTTCTGCTTTCAAGAATGAGGCAAAGTCTTCAGATGAAATGAGTGGAGAGGGGCGGGGAGCTGGGGGATGGAGGAGAGAATTGAAAATAATAAATATCTGATTAGCGTTGTGAGACAGGGATGACATGAGACATGTAATCATTTGATTTGCGCCGTACCGACATGGTGGAACTCCACTCTGCAAATGTTGCAGTGACTGTGGCAGCAGCGACGAGTCCTGGTAAAGTATGACATTTTGCATAGTCTTTTCCAACGCTGTACGAACGTGTAGCAAATCACGCTTGCGGAGTGTGCAACAATATCTCTAAGGGTATTTTTCCACGGTCAGTATTGACTGCGGATTGTACACAGCTGCGGTCAGGTGTTACAGCATAGTGGATGGGATTTTATGAAATCCCATCTCCACTATGCATGCAGGGACACCCGAGGCTTCCCTGAGTAACTGGACATGCAGCTTGTCTTTCTAGACCGCAACATGTCTATTTATCTTGCGGAGATGCTCAATTTCCACAAGATAAATATCATAGTCCAATGTATAGGATGCAGTGATTCCGCATGGTTCGATGAAGACATGCGGAATCACCATGCATACAAAAGCTGACAGCGCTTTGTACAGAGCTACGTCCAAAGCGCTGCCTATCCGGACCGTGGAAACATACCCTAAGTTGTGGACTGCCGTCGCACAGGCTGCTGCCATGGGAGGGTGGATTACAGCGATTGAGGGTGGCTCATGGTACCAGACTAACTGTTAGTAAAGGTACAGGAGATGAGGAACAAATGGAGCAAGAAGGGGAGGAAGAGGTGATGGGCGTGCAACAGTCAGGAGATGAAGATAATAATGATCCCCTCTCTGCTGTCGTGGTTGGTGGGAGGGGACTGAGCAATAAGACTTCCAACCCCGGGAATGTTGAGTCATCAACGCAAAAACATTAGCAGCAGTGTAAGTGGCTGAGGCAACTTGGTTGCTTAGTGGTTAGCACTGCAGCCTTGCAGAACTGGCATGCTGGGTTCAAATCCCACAAAGGACAGCATCTGCAAGGAGTATGTATGTTATCCTTGTGCTTGAGTGGGTTTCCTCACACACTCCAAAGACATACTAACAGGAAACTTAGATGTGTGATCCAATTGGGACAGTGCCAAAATGTGTATGAAGTTCTATGTAATTACTGTCGATTTATAAGTGAGTCAAATAAATAAATAAATATATATATACTAGATGGTGGCCTGATTCTAACGCATCGGGTATTCTAGAATATGTATGCGTAGTGTATAGCACAGCCCACGCAGTACATTGCGCAGCCTACGCAGTACATTGCTCAGCCCACGCAGTACATTGCGCAGCCCACGCAGTACATTGCGCAGCCCACGCAGTACATTGCGCAGCCCACACAGTACATTGCGCAGCCCATGCAGTACACGTTGTATATTGCACAGCCCACGTAGTATATTGCGCAGCCCACGTAGTATATTGCCCAGCCCATGTAGTACATTGCGCAGCCCACATTGTATATTGTGCAGCCCACGTAGTATATTGCCCTGCCCACATTGTATATTGCGCAGCCCACGTAGTATATTGCACAGCTCACGTAGTATATTGCACAGTCCATGTAGTATATTGCACAGCACACACAGTACATTGCGCAGCCCACGCAGTACATTGCGCAGCCCACGCAGTACATTGCGCAGCCCATGCAGTACATTGCGCATCCTATGCTGTACATTGCACAGCCCACGCAGTACACGTTGTATATTGTGCAGCCCACGTAGTATATTGACCAGACAATGTAGTACATTGCGCAGCCCACGTTTTATATTGTGCAGCCCACATAGTATATTGCGCAGCCCACGTTGTATATTGCGCAGCCCACATAGTATATTGCCCAACCCACGTTGTATATTGTGCAGCCCACGTTGTATATTGCACAGCCCACGTTGTATATTGCACAGCCCACGTAGTATATTGCACAGCCCACGTAGTATATTGCACAGTCCATGTAGTATATTGCACAGCCCACGCACTCTATAGCAATGTGAGCATCATATCCCTGTTAAAAAAAAAAAGAATTAAAATAAAAAATAGTTATATACTCACCCTCCGGTGGCCCCCCGGATCGAAGCAGTTACCGACACTCCTCGTGCGCTCCGGTCTGAAGAATGCATTGCGGTCTCGCGAGATGATGACGTAGCAGTCTCGCGAGACTGCATGTCATCATCTCGTGAGACCGCAAAGCATGGAGCGGTCACCGGGGCGTCGCAAGGAGCGTCGGTAACCGCTTCGATCCAGGGGGCCACCCGAGGGTGAGTATATAACTATTTTTTATTTTTTTAAATTATTTTTAACATTAGATCTTTTTAATATTCATGCTGCATAGGCAGCATGAATAGTAAAAAGTTGGTCACACAGGGTTAATAGCAGCGTTAACCGAGTGCATTACACCGCGGTCAACGCTGCCATTAACCCTGTGTGAGCGCTGACCGGAGGGGAGTATGCGGGCGCTGGGCACTGACTGCGGGGAGGAAGGAGCGGCTATTTTCTTCCGGACTGTGCCCGTTGCGGATTGGTCGTGGCTGTTTTGCCACGTCCAATCAGCGACTTGGATTTCCATGACTGACAGAGGCCGCGACCAATGAATATCCGTGACAGAAGGACAGACAGACAGACGGAAGTGACCCTTAGACAATTATATATATACTAGATGGCAGCCCGATTCTAAAGAATCGGGAGTCTAGAATCCATATATACTTTATTTATTCAAATGTAAGAATAATACAATTAATAAATAATAGTAAGAAAGAACAAAAATAATAGGCAGTATATGGAGAAAACACCAAACAAAAGTTCAAAATTGGTGTGAAAATGTCACTGAACCACTTCACAACTAAATATATATAGTTTTGGTAAATGGTATTATCATTTTTTTGACGAAATTCGGCAGGAGCTTGAGGAGCAACGTCACTGGGCCCGCCTCCACGCAGTAGAAACTTGCTGTGAGGTAAAAATTCAAAAATCACACCAAAATGGCGGGCAGAGTGTGTCACAGTACGGCACGTTTCTGATTGGTCGCTCGCAGCAGGCGGCAACCAATCAGACACTGGACACTGTTGACGTCACTTATCTCCGGACATAAGCTCCGGACATTAGCTCCGGACATTAGCTCCGGACAAAGCCACGGAAGTTGGCACAAATTGCAGGAAGTAGTATTCTAGGCAATTATATATTAGATATATATATAAATATATATATAGAAAAAATCAAAGAAAAAAAGTCAGACGCACAATCAGCTCCGACACACCTGTGCTCTACCTCCAGATAGCTGAGCGTTGTATTTGCCACCACAGACTTGGGTGCTCGTAGAAAACAGAAAAAGATATCTCCAATAGTGCAATAAACAAGAAATCGAGCACTCACCATCTGTGCAAAAAGTCTGTCCTTTATTGAGGCTTCATGTTAAAAAAGCAGGATACAGCATGGAGAACCTGAGGTTCCTATGACTGCTACGTCATCATCTCGCGAGACCGCAATGCATTCTTCAGACCGGAGCGCACGAGGAGTGTCGGTAACTGCTTCGATCCGGGGGGCCACCGGAGGGTGAGTATAGGACTTTTTGCACAGATGGTGAGTGCTCGTTTTCTTGTTTATTGCACTATTATAAATATATATAAATATAAAAAGCTATTTCTGTGAGTTTTTTCACACATTGTTTAGACCAGCCCATGCACCTGCAGAAAAGAGTACAAGTCTGAGATGTAGTGAACCACAGGAGAAGATGGTGCAGGAGCATCTCAAGCTCAATATCAATGCCATCAGGGGGAATTTGGACCCTTTTGCATTTTGGTCTTCAAAAATGCATGAGTAGCCTGAGCTTGCTGTCATGCATGGCTTAGAACGTGTCTTCAGCGCTACTGGTGGTGTCCTGACAGATAAATGCATTCAACTGTCCCCTAAAAGTGTAGACCGCTTAACTTTTATCAAGATGAGGAAGTTATTGATCTCTAATGATATTGGGGCCCCAGTCGCACACTAGGCAGACTAGGCAATGGTGTAGTTTTTTGTGTATTGGATTGATCTTGCGTTATTACAGTCTGTCACACCTTTGCTGTGGCTTCTGTGCCTGCATTTGCTACTGCTGTTGATCTGATCAAGGGACTTGAGTAGTCTCGATACCTTGTAATTTGTTACCATCTTTTCAGTTAGCCATTAAAAGGTATCAACCACTGAGGACTCTCAATTCTAAATATTTTTCTATCTACAGGCTAACATGGAACCAAAATATATATCTTTCCTGATCCTGAGTCAATGGGATAAGCTGAGTGTGATCCAGAACATCCTGTATCTTAAGATTTACCTACATTCAGAGTTGCAGCACCGCCTGGGTTTCTATGAGGAGGTAAGTGCAAATCTGGATGTAGGTAATGTGGCTGATGTGATTTATCTGGACTTTGCAAAGGCATTTGATACTGTATCACATAACAGCCTTATACTGAAGCCACAGAAGAAAGGACTGGGGGAAAGAGTCATCATAAATTGTACATTCTCTAAATGGGATATAGTCAGCAGTGGGGTACTGCAGGGATCTGTGCTTGGACTGTTTTTTTTAACCTCTCTATTAATGACCTGGTGGATGGGATTTCAGAGTAAAGTGTCAGCCTTTGCTGACATATTATTTACAAAATGCCAAAAGGCAAATAATTCCTAACTGAAGATTCCAAAATGTAAAATATAACTTTTGATAATTACTTTTAATTAATAAATAATATGGAAAATGTGCACAACTAAAATCACAAATAACGTGATGGCCTTATTTCTCTTAAGTAGAGAGCCATATTATATGGTAACATAATCATTCAGCCAGTTACACAAATTTGAGAATGACAGTTGATACAGTCAGCCTGTAATATGTGTGACCTCTTGAGCTTTCTATGCTCCACACATTGTTAGTCTTTGCTGATGACACCAAACTGCATAGAATATTAAAATCTGACCTTGAAATTCAATATTACAAAATGACCTGGATAAGATAAGTGAACGGGCAAACACTTGGGAAATGAGATTTAATGTTGATAAATGTAGAGTAATGCACCTAGAATGGAGTAATCCTATTGCTGCATATACATTAAATGGGAGTATACTCAGGACTACAGAACAGGAGAAGTAATTGAGTATTCTGGTTACAAGTAAGCTGAGCAGCAGTACTCAATGTCAAGCAGCAGCCGCAAAAGCTAACAAGATTTTAGGATGTATAAAAAGAGAGAGAAAATACCGCAATGTATTGTTCCCCCTTTATAGATCACTGGTGAGGCTACATCTAGAATATGGGATCCAGTTTTGGGCTCCACATTTTAAAAAGGATATTCAGAAGTTAGAGTCAGTTTAAAGGCAGGCAACTATATAATTACAAGGGATGGAAGGCCTCTCATATGATGAGAGGTTGGAAAAATTAGGCTTGTTTAGCTTAGAAAAAAGACGCAGCAGAGGAGATCTCATTTATATGTATAAATATATTTGTGTTCAGTACAAAGAACTTGCACATGACTTATTACTTCCAAAGACCATACATAAGACCAGGAGGTATTTATTACAGGTGGAAAAAAGTGATTCCGGCAGCTAAATAGGAAAGGGTTGTTTACAGACAGAGCAGTCAGACTGTGGAATGCCGACCACAAGAGGTAGTAATGGCAGACACTTTGACAGCTTGCAAAAAAAGGGCTGGATGATTTCCTCGAAGCACATAACATTGTGGGTTAAAGTTAATTTAGTGACAAAATGCACAGTTGGTGGAGAAAGATTGAAGTTGATGGACCTAGGTTTTTTTTCAACCTATGTGACTATGTAACTATGGGGAGGCGCATGTGGCATGACAAAATGTCATTACTCCACTCTCTTGATCTTTAGCAGTGTGGGAAATGGTGCTGGGCAAGTTTTTTTTGCGAATTGCGAATTGAATCTCAAAATGTTTGAATTCTCTTGAAAATTCAAATTCCAGGAAATTCAACTCTAACTCAAACTTCTTCAGATCGATCCGTTTATCTCTACTTAACTTATTCCTTTATGGGGTGTTTAGGTGGCTGTGTGCCTCTTTAAAATTGAGAATACAAAGTCCTTGATGGCAGAGCTAACCCCTGTTCAAGAATGATGGAAGTTCACAGGGGATGGTGGAGAGCACTAAGTGATGCTGTGGTCTATGAAATTGATAGCAGTTGTAGCCTGTGAGGACAAGATTTGCTGTGACAAAGAGTTTTTTTTTTGTAACCTACTCTGTCATCAGATTGCAAGAAGAATTGTGGCTTGCACCATGTAGTCTCCTGGAAGGAAAGTGCATCTCTCAATTAAGTATTGTTGTGCAACCATTAAGCTTTTACTGTGATCACTATGCTTACTTGCCTCTCATTGCACCAAAAAGTTTTAGTTAACTCTGCCATATCTGTGCCCATCATAGCACCATCCTTCTCGTCCTTGTGTAAGAAACTGTGTTTGGGTCTCAGGAGCCTGTAGTATTGTACTTCCAAACAGGAGCCTAACGATCAAAGTCATAGAGGACACGACCATGACTGGGTCCGTCCAAGAAGGAAGGGGTCCGCCGACACCAGTGCATACTTCAGTGGATGCGCATTCAGCTAAAGTGTGTTCTGGTGTAGAGACTCACAAGCTCCCTGCACTTCATTACACACCGCCAGCCAATCAGAGGTTGCAAGCTGACATTGTCTTGGAAAAGAATGTCAGAATGGACATTATACCAGAAAGAGGCCCAGGATGGGGGCATTATACCAGGATGGGGTCATTATACCAGGAAGGGGCTCAGGATCGGGGACATTTTACTGGGAAGGTGCCCAGGATGGGGAACATTATACTAGGATGGGGTACATTATTATAGGATGGGAGACATTATTATAGGATTGGAGACATTATGCCAAGAAGGGGCCCATGATGGTGGCCATTATATCTAGATAAGGACATTATTACAGGAAGAGGCCAAAGGACAGGTGACATTATAGCCAGAAGAGGCCCAGGATGGGGAACATTATTACTGGGAGAGGCTCAGGATGGGGGACACAATGGTGAATATTATACTAGCAAGTGGGACATTATTAAAGAAAGGGGCCCAGAATTGGGGACAGTGTTATAGAAAGCGGCCCAAGATGGTGACAATATTACAGAAAAGGACCAGAACAGGAACATTATTACAGAAAGAGGCCAGGATGGGGGACATTATTACAAGAAAGTGACAGGATGGGGACATTAGTGCATGAAGGATGAACACATGTGTCTTCATATAATCTAGAATGGTTTCAAAGGCCCATGAATTTAATCAACAAGGAGGGGAGAGGAGGCATCAGACTCTAGCTATGCCACTGCCTCTGAATATATATTTAAATGGTTTTACAATTCTATGATTCCAGGGATATACCATTCATATTTGGTATGTGGTGATCCATCTCTCTGTACTCCGCACGATCAACTATTTGAAGGAACCATAGTACTCTGGGAAGCACTGCAGAGTATTTATAGTTTACACTACACGATATCTTTCTACATTTAGTAATGCAGCTTTCTTGCACTCGCTTGAATGGGATATAACCATATTTCCTCATGTAATTCATGCCTGAAAGTTGCTGTAAACTGTAAACATATATGTTAGGGATCCGATATTTTTCAGGACTTTCTTAATCCCACAAATCCCTGATATCACAGTCCAGAAAATCAAAAGTACCACCCGCTGTGATCTTTGGAGCAAACAGCTCTCTGCTGCCCCCTATTATCTGGACAATTACACGATTGGCCAACGGAGAAGGCTGCAGCCTGTTCACATCACTAGGCCGGCTATCAGAAAATTAACGAAGAGCATACAGCATATACACCGCCAGTACGATGGCAGCTAACTCTCTAACAACCCCAGACTACTCATCGCCACCACTAATCTGTTTTGGTTGATTAGACACCATTAACGGTAGCTATCACTTCGAGGTGTAGTTTACAGAACAGTAGGAACAGAACTATTAAATTTTATATTTAATCTAAAGGGAGGCAGTGTGTTTGTGAAAAATATGCAAAAGATTTTACAAGGGGGACAAAGCAATACAGCATAAAAAGTTAAATAAAATGAAAGGGATTAACAAGAGAACTTACTACACCGCTCGCAGAGACGATTCGGTTTAGCCGAAGGAGAGCGCCTCAATTTGGCCATCAATAATGAGATCCCTACATACATCACGTGTAGCTCTTTATATTAACGCTGATGATAATTGGGATTGATCTTTTTATCAGACCCTGAGTTCCACCCACACCTCTCTATGATGGCCTGACAAGGGCATGGTTGTGGGCTGGACTCAGCCCTACATAATTTTAGAAAATCCCAATTTATGTAATAACCCTTCATAGAGTGATCACAGAAGGTCAAGACTGATGTTATCTTTTCTTTCGGGATTTTAGCTATGCTTAGAAACCAAACATGGCCTATCTACTGGTGGTTACATGGCCCCTATGGATTTGGGGCTTTTTGGTGGGGGTTATAATTATTAGAATATATGTGTATTTTTGGACTAGTTGCAAGGGTGTCAGATGTTTTTTGATCCGTTTCAAACCCTAATAATACTTTTCCTGCCTCTTTCTCTCTGGACAATATACATCTCCTCAGTCACTTGGACACAGGGTCGGACTGGCCCACCGGGATACCGGTGAAATGTCCGGTGGGCCCTGACCCAGGGAGGAGGAGAAGGAGGAGGGAAAAAAAAACAGACGCGGGCCCTTTAAATCTTCGGGCGGCGCCGACCGCTGACTGCCGCGATGGCACCGCGGGGGGGGGGGGGGGGGGGCACGGCCCCCCCGACCAGGGTTCCCCCCCGCGGTGCCATCGCTGGCATTGGGCCCTCCTTCTAATACTCACCTCTCCTGGTTCCTGCGGCTGCGCGGTAGCTGCAGCGTCTTCAGCGCCCTCTGACTCTGCGACATCTCAGGGCAGAGGGCGCGATGACGTCATCACTGCGCGCTCAGCCTCTGTCCTGAGCGTTGCAGAGCCGGAGAGATGCTGAGTGCACCGGACCTGCGCTCGGAATGGGAGAGGTGAGGATTTTACTTTTTTTTTTTTTCTTTATGTCTGACTGGTGGTAATATGCTGGAGACACTGGGGCCGGGGGCAGAATGCTGGAGACACTGGGGCAGATTGCTGGAGACACTGGGGCAGATTGCTGGAGACACTGGGGCAGATTGCTGGAGACACTGGGGCAATGCTGGAGACACTGGGGCAGATTGCTGGACACACTGGGGCAATGCTGGCGACACTGAGGCAATGCTGGAGACACTGGGGCAATGCTGGAGACACTGGGGCAGATTGCTGGAGACACTGGGGCAGATTGCTGGAGACACTGGGACAGATTGCTGGAGACACTGGGGCAATGCTGGAGACACTGGGGCAATGCTGGAGACACTGGGGCAGATTGCTGGACACACTGGGGCAATGCTGGAGACACTGGGGCAATGCTGGAGACACTGGGGCAATGCTGGAGAAACTGGGGCAGATTGCTGGAGACACTGGGGCAATGCTGGAGACACTGGGGCAATGCTGGAGACACTGGGCAGATTGCTGGACACACTGGGGCAATGCTGGAGACACTGGGGCAGATTGCTGAACACACTGGGGCAATGCTGGAGACACTGGGGCAATGCTGGAGACACTGGGGCAGATTGCTGGAGACACTGGGGCAATGCTGGAGACACTGGGGCAATGCTGGAGACACTGGTGCAATGCTGGAGACACTGGGGCAGATTGCTGAACACACTGGGGCAATGATGGAGACACTGGGGCAATGCTAGAGACACTGGGGCAGATTGCTGGAGACTCTGGGGCAATGCTGGAGACACTGGGGCAATGCTGGAGACACTGGGGCAATGCTGGAGACACTGGGGCAGATTGCTGGACACACTGGGGCAGATTGCTGGAGACACTGGGGCAATGCTGGAGACACTGGGGCAGATTGCTGGACACACTGGGGCAATGCTGGAGACACTGGGGCAGATTGCTGGACACACTGGGGCAATGCTGGACACTGGGGCAGATTTCTGGACACACTGTGGACAATTGGACATACTGGGGCAGATTGCCGGACATAATGGGGCAGATTGGTGGACACACTGGGGGTAATATGCTGGACACACTGGGGCAGATTGCTGGACAACCTGGGGGAAATATGCTGGACATACTGGGGCAGATTGCTGGACAACCTGGAGGTAATATGTTGGACAACCTGGAGGTAATATGTTGGACAACCTGGGGGTAATATGCTGGACACCTGGGGCAGATTGCTGGACACACTGGGGCAGATTGCTGGACACACTGGGGCAGATTGCTGGACACACTGGGGCAGATTGCTGGACACACTGTCTAGGGGCAATGCTGGACACTCTGGGGCAATATGCTGGACATTCTGGGGCAGATTGTTGAACACACTGTCTAGGGGCAAATCTGGACACACTGGGGCAATATGCTGGACATACTGGGGCAGATTAATGGACACACTGTCTGGGGGAAATGCTGGACATACTGGGGCAGATTGCTGGACATACTGGGGGTAATATGCTGGACACACTGGGGCAGATTGCCGGACACACTGGGACAGATTGCTGGACACACTGTCCAGGGGCAATGCTGGACACACTGGGGCAATATGCTTGACATACTGGGGAAGATTGCTGGACACACTGTCTGAGGGCAATGCTGGACACACTGGGGCAGATTGCTGGACACTGGGGCAATATGCTGGACATACTGGGGCAGATTGCTGGACACTGGGGCAATATGCTGGACATACTGGGGCAGATTAATGGACACACTGGGGGAAATGCTGGGGCAGATTGCTGGACATACTGGGGGTAATATGCTGGACACACTGGGGCAGATTGCCGGACACACTGGGGCAGATTGCTGGACACACTGTCCGGGGGCAATGCTGGATACACTGGGGCAATAATATGCTTGACATACTGGGGAAGATTGCTGGACACACTGTCTGGGGGCAATGCTGGACACACTGGGGCAATATGCTGGACATACTGGGGCAGATTAAAGGGAACCTGTCACCCTGTTTTTTCAAGATGATATAAAAATAGCGCTAAATAGGGGCAGAGCTGTGTTTTAAATTAGTGTATTTTTGGAGCCTTTATTCCCCACCTATGCTGTCGAAATACCTTTGTAAAGTCGCCGTTTTGGGCTGTCACTCACGCTGGTCTGGTCATATGGGCGTGGTGACAGCGCTGTTTCTCCCCCAGATCTCCGTTGGTGGCGTAGTGGTGTGCGCATGCCCAGCAGGCGAATCCAGTGCGCAGGTGAAGGAAAAAAGCGTGATCTTTGCTATTCCGCGGTTTATTGGTGGGCGCGGCCATCTTTGTGAGGCTGCGCGTGCGCAGATGGTACTTCTCGGCTTCCCGGGGCTTCAGGAAAATGGCCGCGGGATGCCGCGCGTGCGCAGATGGAGATCGCGTCGGCCGTTTTCCTGAAGCCAAGATGCAAAACGGCGACTTTACAAAGGTATTTCGGCAGCATAGGTGGGGAATAAAGGCTCCAAAAATACACTAATTTAAAGCACAGCTCTGCCCCTATTTTGCGCTATTTTTATATCATCTTGAAAAAACGGGGTGACAGGTTCCCTTTAATGGACACACTGTCTGGGAGAAATGCTGGACATACTGGGGCAGATTGCTGGACATACTGGGGCAGATTGCAGGACACACTGGGGGCAGAACTGGAGGCATGGGCAGAATGTAGATACGGGGCATGATTGGAGACATGGGGCAGAATGAAATACATGGGGCAGGATTGGATCATGGGGCAGGATGGATACGATGGAGACAGATGGGGCATGATGTGGAGATCATATGGGGTAGAATGGATACTCATGAGGGCAAGATGCAAGAACATATGGCTGGAGCCAGGAATGAGATAAACGGAGCTAGGGTGGGGAATATTATTACCATAGGGGCTAATTAAGGGATATTATTACTGCAGTGATGTATTTATTTTATTTTTTGAGTATACTGTTTTAAATGTTGGGACGGTCCTGTTACTGTGCAGAGTGACACTATATCGCCTTTTTTTCTTCATGTGGTGTAATGTAGAAGTTGGGAAAAATTAAGTAATATGTTCTGCAAGCGGAGCTTGAGATAACTGTGTTATTTCCTGCAGAAATGAGTCCTGACTGGAAGAAATCATGGCGGTCTGTGCTGGATGAAGGACTTCACCTAGAGACGTCACTGGTGAGTCAGTGTTACCTATACACTGACACTATACACTGTATACTATATACAGAGCTCCTGTGTATAATGTCAACAGTGATCACTGTATTACTTCTACACAGACACTGCATACCAAGTACAGATCTCCTGTGAATACTGGCACTTATGGTGATAGTATGGTGTTTTTTTTTGTTTTTTTTTTATTACTGATCAGTATTGTAGTATTCAGTCACTATGTGGTGGTAATATGTGGTCTGGAAATGGTGTTGTGGTATTTGTCCCTTGTATGTGCTATTTGGTCACCAAGTGGTGGTAATATGTGGTCTTGACATGGTGCAGTGGTATTTGTTCCTTGTATGTAATATTATTCGATCACTGTGGTTGTAATTTGTGGTCTGGTCATGGTGCGGTGGTATTTCTTCCTGTATGTGGTATTATTGGTCTTGGTCTTGGATTGTGTTGTGTTGTGTATGGTGGTCATTTGTTCTCTCTGATATTAATTAGGAGAAGATTCTTCATTTCCATTAGAGTTTTAATGCTTTGTACACAGCGGCGGAGATGCACTTACAGGGGGTTTCCTGTGGAAAAAAGTAATCACCTCTCCACAGGATAAGTGATAACGTATTGATTGGTGGGGGTCTGACTGCTTGGACCCATTCAGCAAAATGTGGAACTTTTTATCCCCATTAGACTGGAGTGGCATCCATATTCATTCCCTCAGTGGCTGCACTTGTTTTTTTCTGGAAGCCCCAAAGAGAATGAATGGAGCTGCCGTCAGATATCCCACCTGCCGCTGCATTTTAAAATAGTGATAAAAGTGTCCTGTCAGGAATAAAACTTTCCCATTCTTCCGATCGGTGCAGTTTCTAATGGTCGGATCTAAGCGATCACCTATCCTGTGGAGCCCATGGATGGGTGATAACTTGATTTAACCAAGAACCCCATTAATGTAAACTACCGTAATTATACATCCCAGTTATTGGGGCACACAGTAGATGTGCAGCAGCCGCCGGTGTTTTACAGCCGATGCTCCACTATAATGACAGATATTTGCATATAGCTGTAGGGTGGGCCCCTAGAGTCCATTCCTCTGGTGGGCCCCAAACACCCCAGTCCGACGCTGCTTGGACATAAAGAGGAATCCGTGCATTTTAATTAATATGCTTCACATATCTGTCACTGCCATTTTATATAAAGACAGGTTTGATTGCTAGGTCCCATATCCTCAGGACAAATGGTTAATTATAGAAAAAAGGGAGGGGGTTATGAGGGACCTCAAGGATTTTTTATATTTTCTATGACAATATATACATGTTTCCCAATGTGTTTTAAAAAAACATAAAAACATATAGTTAAGAAACATTAGCAGCCACAATAATAATAATAATTTTATTTATATAGTGCCAACATATTTCGCAGCGCTTTACAAATTATAGAGGGGACTTGTACAGACAATAGACATTACAGAATACAATAGACATTACAGCATAACAGAAATCACAGTTCAAAACAGATACCAAGAGGAATGAGGGCCCTGCTCGCAAGCTTACAAACTATGAGGAAAAGGGGAGACACTAGAGGTGGATGGTAACAATTGCTTTAGTTATTCGGACCAGCCATAGTGTAAGGCTTAGATGTTCATGTAAAGCTGCATAAACCAGTTAACTGCCTAAGTATGTAGCAGTACAGACACAGAGGGCTATTAACTGCATAAAGTGTATGAGAACATGATGCGGGGAGCCTAATTATGTTTTTTTTTTTTTTTTGAATGGGCCACACAGGGATAGTTAGGCTAATATGTTGAGGCGGTAGGCCAATCTGCACAAATGAAGTTTTTAGGGCACGATTAAAACTGTGGGGATTGGGGATTACCTGTATTAACCTAGGTAGACCATTCCAAAGAATCGGTGCATCACGTGTGAAATCTTGGAGACGGGAGTGGGAGGTTCTGATTATTGAGGATGCTAACCTGAGGTCATTAGCGGAGCGGAGGGCACGGGTTGGGTGGTAGACTGAGACCAGAGAGGAGATGTAGGGTTGTGCTGAGCCATGGCGTGCTTTGTGGATGAGGGTAGTAGTTTTCTACTGGATTCTTGAGTGGATGGGTAACCAGTGTAATGACTGGCACAAGGTAGAGGCATCGGTGTAACGGTTGGTGAGGAATATGATCCTGGCTGCAGCATTCAGGACAGATTGGAGCTGGGAGAGTTGGGTAAGAGGGAGGCCGATTAGTAGAGAGTTACTATAGTCCAGACGAGAATGAATAAGTGAAACAGTAAGAGTTTTTGCAGAGTCGAAAGTAAGAACAGGGGGAATTCTAGAAATGTTTTTGAGATGCAGATAAGAAGAGCGAGCCAGTGATCAGATGTGGGGGGTGAATGAAAGCTCGGAATCAAGTATGACCCCAAGGTCGCAGGCATGTTGCTTTGGAGTAATGGTTGAACCGCACACGGAGATGGCAATGAAAAAAGAAAAAGCTTGCCAAATATCTTTTAACCCCTTCCTGACCTTTGACGCCACGTAGGCGTCATGAAAGTCGATGCCAATCCGACCTGTGATGCCTATGTGGCATTATGGAAAGATCGCATCCCTGCAGACCGGGTGAAAGGGTTAACTCCAATTTCACCCGATCTGCAGAGACAGGGGGAGTGGTACTTTAGCCCAGGGGGATGGCTTCACCCCCCCGTGGCTACAATCACTCTGATTGGCTGTTGAAAGTGAAACTGCCAATCAGAGCGATTTGTAATATTTCACCTAAAAAACTGGTGAAATATTACAATCTAGCCATGCTGCAATATCATCGGCCATGGCTGGAAACACTGATGTGCCCCCCACCGCCACCGATCTCCCCCCAGTCCTCCGTTCTGTGGTCCGCTCCCCTTCGTCACCCTGCCTGCACCCCCGTCCTCCTGTCCGCTCCCCCCGTGCTCCTATGCCACCCCCCTGTGCCCCAATCTCCCCCCTCATACTTAACGAGGCTCCCAATGTCTGTCCATCTTCTCCATGGGCGCCGCCATCTTCCAAAATGGCGGGCGCATGCGCAGTGCGCCCACCGAATCTGCCGGCGGCACATTCGTTCCATGTACATTTTGATCACTGTGATAAAACCTATCATAGTGATCAAAAAAAAAAAGTAAATGTACCCCTCCTTTATCACCCCCATAGGTAGGAACAATAATGAAATAAAGAAAATATATATATTTTTTTCCACTACAGTTAGAACTAGGGTTAGGGTTAGGGTTAGGGAATGTGCACACGTATTCTGGTCCTCTGCGGATTTTTCCGCAGCGGTTTAAAATTAGGCTATGTGCACATGATGCGGATTTGGCTGCGGATCCGCAGCGGATTGGCCGCTGCGGATTCATAGCAGTTTTCCATCAGCTTTACAGTTTCATGTAAACCTATGGAAAGCCAAATCCGCTGTGCCCATGGTGCGGAAAATACCGTGCGGGAATACTGTGTTGTATTTTCCGCAGCATGTCAATTCTTTGTGCGTTTTACACCTGTTCCTCAATAGGAATCCACATTTGAAATCGGCACAAAAAACACTGGAAATCCACGGTAAATCTGAAGGGAAAACACAGTGCCTTTTACCTGCGGATTTTTCAAAAATGATGCGGAATATTCTCACACGAATCCGGAACGTGGGCACATAGCCTTAGGGTTAGGGTTGGAATTAGAGTTAGGGTTGGAATTAGGGCTAGGGTTGGAAATAGGGTTAAGATTAGACTTGTGGTTAGGGTTATGGTTAGGGGTGTGTTGGGGTTAGGGTTGTGGTTAGGGGTGTGTTGGGGTTAGGGTTTGGATTAGGGTTAGGATTATGGTTAGGGTTGGGATTAGGGTTAGGGGTGTGTTGGGGTTAGGGCTGTGGTTAGGGGTGTGTTGGGGTTAGGGTTGTAATTAGGGTTATGGCTAGAGTTGAGATTAGGGTTAGGGGTGTGTTGGGGTTAGTGTTGGAGTTAGAATTGGGGGTTTCCACTGTTTAGGCACATCAGGGGTCTCCAAATGCAACATGGCGCCATCATTGATTCCAGCCAATCTTGCGTTCAAAAAGTCAAATGGTGCTCCCTCCCTTCCGAGCCCCGACGTGCTCCAAAACAATGATTTACCCCCACATATGGGGTACCAGCATACTCGGGACAAACTGGGCAACAACTATTGGGGTCCAATTTCTCCTGCTACCCTTGTGAAAATAAAAAACTGCTTGCTAAAACATAATTTTTGAGGAAAGAAAAATTATTTTTTTATTTTCACGGCTCTGCGTTATAAACTTCTGTGAAGCACTTGGGGGTTCAAAGTGCTCACTACATATCTAGATAAGTTCCTTTGGGGGTCTAGTTTCCAAAATAGGGTCACTTGTGGGGGGTTTTACTGTTTAGGCACATCAGGGGCTCTGCAAATGCAACGTGACGCCAGCAGACTATTCCATCAAAGTCTGCATTTCAAAACACCACTACTTCCCTTCAGAGCCCCGACGTGTGCCCAATCAGTGGTTTACCCCCACATATGGGGTATCAGCATACTCAGGACAAACTGGGCAACAATTATTGGGGTCCAATTTCTCCTGATACCCTTGTGAAAATAAAAAATTGCTTGCTGAAACATCATTTTTGAGGAAAGAAAAATGATTTTTTTATTTTCACGGCTCTGCGTTGTAAACTTCTGTGAAGCACTTGGTGGTTCAAAGTGCTCACCACATATCTCGATAAGTTGCTTGGTGGGTCTAGTTTCCAAAATGGGGTCACTTGTGGGGGGTTTCTACTGTTTAGGCACATCAGGGGCTCTGCAAATGCAACATGATGCCCGCAGACCATTCCATCAAAGTCTGCATTTTAAAGCGTCACTACTTCCCTTCCGAGCCCCGACGTGTGCCCAAACAGTGGTTTACCTCCACATATGGGGTATCAGCGTACTCAGGACAAACTGGACCACTTTTGGGGTCCAATTTCTCCTGTTACTCTTGCGAAAATAAAAAATTGCGGGCTAAAAAATAATTTTTGAGGAAAGAAAAATGATTTTTTTATTTTCACGGCTCTGCGTCATAAACTTCTGTGAAGCACTTGGGGGTTTAAAGTGGTCACCGCACATCTAGGTTAGTTCCATGGGAGGTCTAGTTTCCAAAATGGGATCATTCAAAAAGTCAAATGGCGCTCCTTCCCTTCCAAGCCCGGCCGTGTGCCCAAACAGTGGTTTACCCCCATACGTGAGGTATCACTGTACTCAGGAGAAATTGCCCAATAAATTTTAGGATCCATTTTATCCTGCTGTCCATGTGGAAATGAACAAATTGAGGCCAAAATAATTTTTTTTTTTTTTAAAAAGTACTTTTTCATTATTACAGATCAATTTGTGAAGCACCTGGGGGTTCTATGTGCTCACTATGCATCTAGATAATTTCCTTGGGGGGTCTAGTTTAAAAAATGGGGTCACATGTGGGGGAGCTCCAATGTTTAGGCACACAGGGGCTCTCCAAACGTGACATGGTGTCCGCTAACGATTGGAGCTAATTTTTCATTCAAAAAGTCAAATAGCGCTCCTTCCCTTCCAAGCCCTGCCGTGTGCCCAAACAGTGGTTTACCCCCACATGTGAGGTATCAGTGTACTCATGAGAAATTGCCCAATAAATTTTAGGATCCATCTTATCCTGTTGCCCATGTGGAAATGAACAAATTGAGGCTAAAAGAATTTTTTTGTAAAAAAAAAAAAGTACTTTTTAATTTTTACGGATCAATTTGTGAAGCACCTGGGGGTTCAAAGTGCTTACTATGCATCTAGATAAGTTCTTTGTGGGGTCTAGTTTCCAAAATGGGGTCACATGTGGGGGAGCTCCAATGTTTAGGCATACAGGGGCTCTCCAAACGCGACATGGTGTCCGCTAACGATTGGAGCTAATTTTTCATTCAAAAGTCAAATGGCGCTCCTTACCTTCCGAGCCTTGCCATGTGCACAAACAGTGGTTTGTGACCACATATGATGTATCGGTGTACTCAGGAGAAATTGGTCAACACATTTTAGGATCCATTTTATCCAGTTGCCCATGTGGAAATGAACAAATTGAGGCTAAAAGAAATTTTTTGTGAAAAAAAAGTACTTTTTCATTTTTATGGATCAATTTGTAAAGCACCTTGGGGTTCAAAGTGCTCACTATGCATCTAGATATGTTCCTTGGGGGGTCTAGTTTCCAAAATGGGGTCACTTGTGGGGGAGCTCCAATGTTTAAGCACACAGGGGGTCTCCAAACGCGACATGGTGTCCGCTAACGATTGGAGACAATTTTTCATTGAAAAAGTCAAATGGCGCTCCTTCCCTTCCGAGCCCTGTCGTGCGCCCAAACAGTAGTTCCCCCCCACATATGGGGTATCGGCGTACTCAGAACAAATTGTGTAATAACTTTTGGCATCCAGTTTCTCTTTTTACCATTGGGAAAATAATTTTTTTTTTTTTTTTTTTTAAAGTACTTTTTCATTATTACAGATCAATTTGTGAAGCACCTGGGGGTTCTATGTGCTCACTATGCATCTAGATAATTTCCTTGGGGGGTCTAGTTTAAAAAATGGGGTCACATGTGGGGGAGCTCCAATGTTTAGGCACACAGGGGCTCTCCAAACGTGACATGGTGTCCGCTAACGATTGGAGCTAATTTTTCATTCAAAAAGTCAAATAGTGCTCCTTCCCTTCCAAGCCCTGCCGTGTGCCAAAACAGTGGTTTACCCCCACATGTGAGGTATCAGTGTACTCATGAGAAATTGCCCAATAAATTTTAGGATCCATCTTATCCTGTTGCCCATGTGGAAATGAACAAATTGAGGCTAAAAGAATTTTTTTGTGAAAAAAAAGTACTTTTTCATTTTTATGGATCAATTTGTAAAGCACCTTGGGGTTCAAAGTGCTCACTATGCATCTAGATATGTTCCTTGGGGGGTCTAGTTTCCAAAATGGGGTCACTTGTGGGGGAGCTCCAATGTTTAAGCACACAGGGGGTCTCCAAACGCGACATGGTGTCCGCTAACGATTGGAGACAATTTTTCATTGAAAAAGTCAAATGGCGCTCCTTCCCTTCCCAGCCCTGTCGTGCGCCCAAACAGTAGTTCCCCCCCACATATGGGGTATCGGCGTACTCAGAACAAATTGTGTAATAACTTTTGGCATCCAGTTTCTCTTTTTACCATTGGGAAAATAAAAAAATTGTTGCTAAAAGATCGTTTTTGTGACTAAAAAGTTAAATGTTCATTTTTTCCTTCCATGTTGCTTCTGTTGCTGTGAAGCACCTGAAGGGTTAATAAACTTACTGAATGTGGTTTTGAGCACCTTGAGGAGTGCAGTTTTTAGAATGGTGTCACTTTTGGGTATTTTCAGCCATATAGACCCCTCAAACTGACTTCAAATGTGAGGTGGTCCCTAAAAAAATGGTTTTGTAAATTTTGCTGTAAAAATGAGAAATTGCTGGTCGACTTTTAACCCTTATAACTTCCTAGCAAAAAAAATTTTATTTCCAAAATTGCGCTGATGTAAAGTAGATCATGTGGGAAATGTTATTTATTAACTATTTTGTGTCACATAACTCTCTTGTTTAACATAATAAAAATTCAAAATTTGAAAATTGCAAAATTTTCAAAATTTTAGCCAATTTTCAATTTTTTTCACAAATAAACGCAAAAATTATCGACCTAAGTTTACCACTAACATGAAGCCCAATATGTCACGAAAAAACAATCTCAGAACCGCTAGGATTCGTTGAAGCGTTCCTGAGTTATTATCTCATAAAGGGCCACTGGTCAGAATTGCAAAAAACGGCCAGGTCATTAAGGTCAAAATAGGCCGGGTCATGAAGGGGTTAAAGCTATAAAGACAAGCTGGGTCGTTTTATGTCAGTGTCACTTTTCCCTTCAGTCAATATCAGATGTCCAGATCTGGTGTGTCAGCTGCAGCAGAAATGAATACGGTAATCATCCCGGGAGAGTTCAGCATTAAACCATTAAAGTGACTGTACTTTACTGAACGGGAGCAAATATTGTATTGCTACCTTTCAAGTGGTGATTTTTTTCTAGGGTTATGAAAAAAAGGAAAGCATAACCAATGCAAAGAATAGTGAAATAATAAGCATGAAAAAAATACGTCTTTATTCAGCAATGTCTGGAAGACACAAGTAATTAATACCGCTTAGATTTTCTGGACAAATCAATTGCAATTGCAGCAGTCTTGTTGAAGTAATGCAGCCTAATATTCCCAAGGTGTGAAACCTTCAGCATATTCTGACCAAACCTGATTAAGTTCTCATTATTGGCTTCAATGTATTCAATATGCAATCACTGCTTCCACTGCTGTCTCCATGTTAATTATTTAAACTGTATCCAATTTAGTTTCAGAAATCAAAAGTCCACATCTTGCTAATATGGTAAATGAAGGCAGTTTGTTAGCAGGACTGATTATACAAGATGTTATTTATTATAAATATGTTGTACGTTAATACATTATTGGCTCAGTGGTTGGCAATGACGCCTTGCAGCACTTGGAACTTGACTAAAAAAATCTATATCATCTTCCATGTCTGCTTACATTTTGTCATGGTTTCCTTCCACATACTAAATACATACAGAAAGGATCGGTAGCTATTGGCTGGGTGCACTAAGGATAAGTACACATTTGCGTTAGGCAGCCCTGTGTAGAGCTGCGTACTTTTTCCCTTCATATCTGCACAGCTGCGCATGCATCCTGTGTACCTATCTTTAACTTTGGGTATGCGGGGACATGCTTTTGTCTGCGTATGTGTCGTTTTGATGTGCCCGCCAACTGTACGCTAACGCAACATGTTGCATTCGCCGGCACGTCAAAACGACCCACGTGGACGCATCCACAGACAAACGCATGTTCCTGCGTACCCAATGTTAAAAATACATGTGCAGGATGCATGGGCAGCTGTGCGGATATGAAGTGAAAAAGTACACAGTAAATGTGCACTTAGCCTAAGAACCTTCTTTAACCTCTCGGCCTCCATGGTTCTACTTTTGACTAGCTAGCCAGGTGCAACGTCATCATTGTAGAGTGACACAACTATGATCTTGGGCTAGCTAATCTAAACAAGAGCAGTGGATCCAGGGAGGCAGGTGGCAGTTCTTACTAAAGAATCTGCAGGATACTATCGCATGAGAGAATTGATGGCCATATGACCCCAGCCTAACTGGGTGATAAAGGCAGGCAAATCACAGGCCTTTATTTTGATATATCTTATCTATTTTGTGGATCATTTTAATGACCCCTGAAAAACTAATGCCCAAATGTAATGTGAACTGAAAGGGACTCTGTCACCTGAATTTGGAGGGAACAATTTTCAGCCATAGAGGCGGGGTTTTCGGGTGTTTGATTCCCGGGTGTTACCCGCTGGCTGCAATATTGGATTGAAGTTCATTCTCTGTCCTCCGTAGTACATGCCTGCACAAGACAATCTTGCCTTGCGCAGGCATGTACTATGGAGGACAGAGAATGAACTTCAATCCAATATTGCAGCCAGCATGCAGCCAGCGGGTAAGGAAAGGGTGAATCAAACACCCGAAAACCCCGCCTCTATGGCTGAAAATTGTTCCCTCCAAATTCAGGTGACAGAGTCCCTTTAACCTTACAGTAGGTAGGTAACATTTAGAATTTTTTGAGAAGATTATTGATGTTTATGTCTTATTAGTGATGGGCGAACCAATAGATGTTCAAGTCCAGCATGTTCGGCCGAACATCTAAAAATAAGTTTGGTTCAGACACCCAAACCTGAACCCGGACCCCATTCAGATGAGTGGGGGATCCGAACAGACAATTTTTATTACGTTGTCATCTGCATGACAGAGTGGCGAACACAGGCTCTGATTGGTGGTAAGATTATTATGGAGTTTCCCATGCTGTCAGATGACAGAGTGAGACAGCAGCTGTGACCGGCTTTAAAAAGTTTACCGCCAGTTACAGGCGTCAGATGATGAAAGAGTGCTACTCCCATCAACCTACGCCTGCCATCGCTGATAACAGCAAGCTAGCCACTGCTGATAAGAGTATTCATCAGCTGGTGCCTGTGCTATAAATAAATAAATTTAAAAAATGACATGGGGGTATCTTCCATTTTTGATAACCAGCAGGCTGCAACTCTCAGCTATTAGTTTTATCATGGTTGGTTATCCAGAATAGAGGGGTCCCCATGCTGTTTTGTAAAAAAATTAATTAAATAATTTTAAAACAGTGTGCAGTCCCCACATTTTTGACAACCAGCTAAGCTAAAACAACCAGCTGGAAGCTGGTATTCTCATGCTGGTAAGGGGACATGGATATTGCCCCTGCCTGCCTAAAATTATTAGCTCTCAGCTGCCCCTGAAATGGTGCATCTATTACATGCGCCAATTCTGCACTTTGCATGCCTCTTCCCACTTCCCTGGTGCAGTGGCAAGTGGGATAATATTTGTGGGGTTGAGGTCAGTTGTTTTATGGCCGCTAACATCAAGCCCACAGGTTAGTAATGGGGAGACGTTTATAAGAAGACTATCCATTACTAACTCCATAGTTAGATTGTAAAAAATAAATCTTTTATTTGAAAGAAAGACACTGACACTTTTATTTGAAATATAAATAAAAAAGAACAGTTATACTCACCTTATGCCCATTCCATTGAAGCCCTTGTCCTCTAAAAAAAAAAAAATTAAAGTGAACCAGGTTTGGCCAATATGAGTTACGGCCACTCCCTTTCCGGGCTTATATACAGCATTATATAATGCTTTAAATAAGCACCCGATCCGACCTGCAAGATAAGAAAAATAAGTTTTATTATACTTGCCTGCAAGGTTGTCCAGTCTGATGGGTGCCGTAAGTCCTGGTCCGGCACCTCCCATCTTCTTGCGATGACACTCTCCTTCTTGCTTCATGGCTCCCTGGCACCTCGCTCCTGTGCAGGCGTACTTAGCTACCCTGTTGTGGGCAGAGCAAAGTACTGCAGTGCGCGGATGTCGGGAAAGGTCAGAGAGGCCCAGCGCCTGAGCACTGCAGTACATTGATCTGCAATCAACGTGGCAGAGAAGTACGCCTGTGCAGGAGCATGATGCCGGGGAGCCATGAAGCAAGCAGGATGGTGGCATCGCAAGAAGATGGGAGGTGCTGGACCAGAACATGCGACACCCATTGGACCGGACTGCCCCACAGGTAAGTATAATTAAACTTATTTTTCTTCTCTTGCAGGTCGGATCAGGGGTTTTTCTGTATATAAGCACTGAAAGGGGGTGTCCATATCTTATGTCTGCCAAACCTGGTGACAGGTTCCCTTTAACAACCATGATACTAATGTGTCCGAAGTGAAGATTAACAATACTTTCCCACGGCTTATTCCATGTCTGTGATATGTGGTTTACAACCTGAACGGTGCCCAAATATGACTGTCCAGGTTGAGAAACACGGGATGATGAGGTGCTGCGAGTGCAGCTTCAGTGACTAGCGGTGACATCATCAAGGTTAGTCTAGGTTCACATTAGCATTTATGTGTGCAGCGTATCATCTGCATGTGCAAAGACATGCTAAAATGCATGCAAACGCATGTTTATGCTGTGTTTTTTATCCGCATGATCTTATACATGATGGCAAAAAAACGCTGCGTGTGCATGCATATATATGCATTTTTGCATGCGTTTGCGCTGTTTATGAGCATGTGTATGGTGTTTCCCAATGGGCTTGGCTTATCTGATTTCTATATATAGACCCTGCACAGATGAAATCCTCTTCTTTTGATGCTGTATCCTGCTGCAAGATGGATCTTAGCACAAAGAGCTTCAATCTGAATCTGGATTTATCATTGAAATTGGCTTTTGCTTTTGCTGTGGCTTGTGAGGAAGAAAGGAGAAGAGAAAGATGGAGAAGACGTCGTCGTCGCTATTGGCAACACCCCATTTTTGAAGTCCAAGAGAGCCATGGAGCCTACCACTAATTGTACCCTGAGCTTCGTGAAAACCCACAAAAGTTTTTTGGATACACGATGATGTCTGAACAAAGCTTCGCTGAATTGCTGCATCGTGTGCGAGGATCCATCACCAGGCAGGACATGCAACTACATAGAGCAATTTCTGCTGAGGAACGTCTGTTGGTGACCCTAATGTATTTAATTTTTAAAAAGAAACACCTGTAATTAATATTCTTGTTATAAAAGCCATGTACTGATTTTTTTCCCATTTTCTTTTCCACAGATTCAAGGCTACCGGAAGAGACATTAAGATCTTTATATTTTCAATTTCAGATTGGACTGTCCACTTTCTGGGATTGTTGGAGATACCTGCTGTGCATTGTGTCACATTCTGCATGCAGAATTCCTCCCCCAACCACAACTGAAAATGAAGAAAAATTCAAGGAAATTTGTAATTTTTCCAACTGTGTGGGGGCTGTGGACAGCAAACACATTCTGATTCTTAAACCTGCTGGAAGTGGATCCGAATACATCAATTATAAAAAATACTTTTAAATTGTTCTCATGGCGATTGCGGATGCTGAGTGTAGATTTGTCGCCGTTGACCTTGGCTCATTTTGATGATAAAATAACTCACAGACTTTCAAAAACTCTGACATGGGACAATGTTTGTATGCTAATAATTTCAATTTTCCACCGCCACAACCTCTTCCGAACACTGAAAGACCGCCAATGCCATTTATTGTTGGGGATGGGGCCTTGCAAATGTGTGCCTGCCTCATAAAACCATACTCAAGTCAGGACTTGAATCAGACCAAAAGGTTTTTCAACTACAGACTGACAAGGGCACGAAGAACTGTGGAGTATGCCTTTGGTTTACTGGCAGCTAAATGGCACATTTTGGGAACACCAATCAATCTTAAAATAGAGACAATTGATGAGGTTGTGAAAGCGTGTGTGCATAATTACATCCTGGCAAAAGAGCAACCCTACTTCGAACTGGAGGAACCTGTTAATACCACATTGCCAGATATCATGCTAACCTTCTGAGGACTACAGTGGAAGTTGCTAAATGAGGGATAAATTGGCTGCCTACTTTGTCTCTGATACTGGATGTGTGTCATGGTAAGATGAAATGTTTTAAGCTGTAAATAAGTGAAATGTACCTGTAATGTTATGTGCCTGTACTTTTTTCTGACTGTAATATTGACACCTTGAATGTAACTTTAATAATAAACATCTTAACTGTAAAACCCATTAATACTTCACTCAACAATACACACATGTTTAAATAAAGAGCTAAAGAAAGCACAGTGATACAGTTATTGTAAATTAAAAGAATTTTAATTAACAAAAATAAAAAATATTTAAAAAAAAGTTGAAAAAAATAAAAATGTGGTTACTTTTGGGTTCTGCGGGAGAAAAATACTTTATCTAAAAAACTAATTAAAGCTGCCAAAAAGGAAACAGAGAAGCACATTGCTAAGGAGAGTAAAACTAATCCCAAACTGTTCTTCAACTATATCAATAGTAAAAGAATAAAAACTGAAAATGTAGGCCCCTTAACAAATAGTGAGGAAAGAATGGTTGTAGATGACGAGGAAAAAGCTAACATATTAAACACCTTCTTCTCCACGGTATTCACGGTGGAAAATGAAATGCTAGGTGAAATCCCAAGAAACAATGAAAACCCTATATTAAGGGTCACCAATCTAACCCAAGAAGAGGTGCGAAACTGGCTAAATAAGATTAAAATAGATAAATCTCCGGGTCCGGATGGCACACACCCACGAGTACTAAGAGAACTAAGTAATGTAATAGATAAACCATTATTTCTTATTTTTAGGGACTCTATAGCGACAGGGTCTATTCCGCAGGACTGGCGCATAGCAAATGTGGTGCCAATATTCAAAAAGTTCTCTAAAAGTGAACCTGGAAATTATAGGCCAGTAAGTCTAACTTCTATTGTTGGTAAAATATTTGAAGGGTTTCTGAGGGATGTTATTCTGGATTATCTCAATGAGAATAACTGTTTAACTCCATATCAGCATGGGTTTATGAGAAATCGCTCCTGTCAAACCAATCTAATCAGTTTTTATGAAGAGGTAAGCTATAGGCTGGACCACGGTGAGTCATTGGACGTGGCATATCTCGATTTTTCCAAAGCGTTTGATACAGTGCCGCACAAGAGGTTGGTACACAAAATGAGAATGCTTGGTCTGGGGGAAAATGTGTGTAAATGGGTTAGTAACTGGCTAAGTGATAGAAAGCAGAGGGTGGTTATAAATGGTATAGTCTCTAACTGGGTCGCTGTGACCAGTGGGGTACCGCAGGGGTCAGTATTGGGACCTGTTATCTTCAACATATTCATTAATGATCTGGTAGAAGGTTTACACAGTAAAATATCGATATTTGCAGATGATACAAAACTATGTAAAGCAGTTAATACAAGAGAAGATAGTATTCTGCTACAGATGGATCTGGATAAGTTGGAAACTTGGGCTGAAAGGTGGCAGATGAGGTTTAACAATGATAAATGTAAGGTTATACACATGGGAAGAAGGAATCAATATCACCATTACACACTGAATGGGAAACCACTGGGTAAATCTGACAGGGAGAAGGACTTGGGGATCCTAGTTAATGATAAACTTACCTGGAGCAGCCAGTGCCAGGCAGCAGCTGCCAAGGCAAACAGGATCATGGGGTGCATTAAAAGAGGTCTGGATACACATGATGAGAGCATTATACTGCCTCTGTACAAATCCCTAGTTAGACCGCACATGGAGTACTGTGTCCAGTTTTGGGCACCGGTGCTCAGGAAGGATATAATGGAACTAGAGAGAGTACAAAGGAGGGCAACAAAATTAATAAAGGGGATGGGAGAACTACAATACCCAGATAGATTAGCGAAATTAGGATTATTTAGTCTAGAAAAAAGACAACTGAGGGGCGATCTAATAACCATGTATAAGTATATAAGGGGACAATACAAATATCTCGCTGAGGATCTGTTTATACCAAGGAAGGTGACGGGCACAAGGGGGCATTCTTTGCGTCTGGAGGAGAGAAGGTTTTTCCACCAACATAGAAGAGGATTCTTTACTGTTAGGGCAGTGAGAATCTGGAATTGCTTGCCTGAGGAGGTGGTGATGGCGAACTCAGTCGAGGGGTTCAAGAGAGGCCTGGATGTCTTCCTGGAGCAGAACAATATTGTATCATACAATTATTAGGTTCTGTAGAATGACATAGATCTGGGGATTTATTATGATGGAATATAGGCTGAACTGGATGGACAAATGTCTTTTTTCGGCCTTATTAACTATGTTACTATGTTACTATGTTACTATGGTGTCGTGCTGTGATGGTAGGCTTGGAGTGGTTGGGGAAGTAAGGGAAGTGGAAGTGGCAGACAATTGAAGGATTGGGTCAGAAACGTTGGCGGAGGACACATTGGGGAAGAGGACACATTAGGAGTGGAAAACAAGTTGGAAGTGATTGACACATTGGATGGGAAAGAACCAAGGGAAGTGTGGGCAGACTGGAAAAAAAAGACACATTCGGAGATGAGAGTGGAGGGGGTGGTTTTATGTTTTTTGTCAGTTTTACGTTTCCTGGATTTGGTTTTGCTGCTTCCTCTGCCTTTTCCTTCCTGTTTCTGTGTGGTGAGAGTGGAAGTTTGGGCTGCTGCACTTGACTGCATGGTTGAAGGGGAAGGCTGGGCTGCTGCAATCGGTTGCATGGTGTAGTGTTGGAGCAGTCCTAATGTCCAGCGGTGGTTGTGGTGGTGGTGGATAGTGCCACTGATGCTGTCCTAGAGCTTGTTGCCCTGTAGTGAAAGAACTTGATGCCTGCTGCTGATATTGGTAACGCTGCATGGCCTCGGTGTAAGGATCCTGACAGGCCTTCATCACATAGAGCTGGAAATCAGGACTAAGGTTTTCCGTCACACTCCGTTCTATAGCGAAAAAATAATGTTGCACCGGTCTATTAAGGTTGGCTTCCAGGCAGTCAAGGCATCTGTGGATGTCCTGGAAAAGTGTGTTTACTTGAGTGAACCCACTATCCAGTCTTTCTACAACTGCCTTCATCCCAGCCTGGAAGACCGAGCTTAAGTGAATAAACTTGGCATGACTGTCCTCTCCAAGGCCCTCTGCGCTGGTGAGCAGACCCAAGTAAAGTAGTGACAGAGGGCTGGGAGAGGGGAATCCTGATGTACCAGCTTCCTGTTCCCCAGCCTGTGAGGTCTGCCTGGTTGCTCCATTGCTGGTGGATGATTGGGCCTGTTCGTTGGCTGGTGGATGAGGGGCCTCTCCAACAGAGGACGATCCAGGTTCTGTGGTGCTGCGCCAGGTTCTGTGTGGAAAATAAATGAAAAACATTAGTAAAAAAATTAAAGTTTAAATAATTTTAAGACAACACAAAAGATATTCACGTTCGCTGAGCAAACGCAGGCCTCAGAAAAAAAAGCAGCTGAATGTACTTATATTTGCGGACTTTTTGAGCCGCCCCACTTTGAACTCGAATCTCCTCTGTCATGTCCTTATTGAAGTGATCCTTCATTGAGCGCCAACGAGCTTTTACTCTCTTCACTGAGAAGGTGGAAGGAAAAAAATTATTATAAAAAGACACAAACATTTACAGCAAAACCGACGCGTAAAAGACCACATTGCAATACTTATGAAAATCCTTTCTGACTTGTGGCCTTGCATGGTTCCAGTCATCCAACAGTGATCTGGCCACTTCTTCCCAGAGTCACCGGATCAAGGCTGAGTTGGAATGATTCCGATCACGGGGGTCTCACAACATTATTATTATTATTATTATTATTTATTATTATAGCGCCATTTATTCCATGGCGCTTTACATGTGAGGAGGGGTATACATAATAAAACAAGTACAATAATCTTGAAAAATACAAGTCACAACTGGTACAGGAGGAGAGAGGACCCTGCCCGCGAGGGCTCACAATCTACAAGGGATGGGTGAGGATACAGTAGGTGAGGGTAGAGCTGGCCGTGCAGCGGTTTGGTCAATCGGTGGTTACTGCAGGTTGTAGGCTTGTCGGAAGAGGTGGGTCTTCAGGTTCTTTTTGAAGGTTTCGATGGTAGGCGAGAGTCTGATATGTTGTGGTAGAGCATTCCAGAGTAGGGGGGATGCACGAGAGAAATCTTGTATGCGATTGTGGGAAGAGGAGATAATAGGGGAGTAGAGAAGGAGATCTTGTGAGGATCGGAGGTTGCGTGCAGGAAAGTACCGGGAGACGAGGTCACAGATGTATGGAGGAGACAGGTTGTGGATGGCTTTATATGTCATGGTTAGGCTTTTGTACTTGCTCACTCTTGCACAGCTTGAACAAGGACTTTATTATCGATATAAAATTGTCTTTCCTCATGTTGTGGAACCTATAGATGAAATTAAAAAAAAATTGTAAGTAAAACTGAAAACAAATTCAATTACAACTCTGATAAAGACTACTTAGCAACATGAGGCCGACAAAGCTGGGAAGAATCATTTCCACTAGACTGCTCCTGCTCTTCTGCACTGTCAGGTACCTGTAAAGAAAATACATGCATTAACATATGTCTAGTATTGACAGTCAGTACATACCAATCAGTATGGACCCGTAGAAGCACTGTTTCAAGCGCGAAACGGCTGTCGTCTGCTCCTGCACACTCCTCTCACTGCCCTGTTTCCCCGAGCCGTGAATATGTTTTTTCTACATACAGTGGGGCAAAAAAGTATTTAGTCAGTCAGCAATAGTGCAAGTTCCACCACTTAAAAAGATGAGAGGCGTCTGTAATTTACATCATAGGTAGACCTCAACTATGGGAGACAAACTGAGAAAAAAAAATCCAGAAAATCACATTGTCTGTTTTTTTATCATTTTATTTGCATATTATAGTGGAAAATAAGTATTTGGTCAGAAACAAACAATCAAGATTTCTGGCTCTCACAGACCTGTAACTTCTTCTTTAAGAGTCTCCTCTTTCCTCCACTCATTACCTGTAGTAATGGCCCCTGTTTAAACTTGTTATCAGTATAAAAAGACACCTGTGCACACCCTCAAACAGTCTGACTCCAAACTCCACTATGGTGAAGACCAAAGAGCTGTCAAAGGACACCAGAAACAAAATTGTAGCCCTGCACCAGGCTGGGAAGACTGAATCTGCAATAGCCAACCAGCTTGGAGTGAAGAAATCAACAGTGGGAGCAATAATTAGAAAATGGAAGACATACAAGACCACTGATAATCTCCCTCGATCTGGGGCTCCACGCAAAATCCCACCCCGTGGGGTCAGAATGATCACAAGAACGATGAGCAAAAATCCCAGAACCACGTGGGGGGACCTAGTGAATGAACTGCAGAGAGCTGGGACCAATGTAACAAGGCCTACCATAAGTAACACACTACGCCACCATGGACTCAGATCCTGCAGTGCCAGACGTGTCCCACTGCTTAAGCCAGTACATGTCCGGGCCCGTCTGAAGTTTGCTAGAGGGCATTTGGATGATCCAGAGGAGTTTTGGGAGAATTTCCTATGGTCTGATGAAACCAAACTGGAACTGTTTGGTAGAAACACAACTTGTCGTGTTTGGAGGAAAAAGAATACTGAGTTGCATCCATCAAACACCATACCTACTGTAAAGCATGGTGGTGGAAACATCATGCTTTGGGGCTGTTTCTCTGCAAAGGGGCCAGGACGACTGATCCGGGTACATGAAAGAATGAATGGGGCCATGTATCGTGAGATTTTGAGTGCAAACCTCCTTCCATCAGCAAGGGCATTGAAGATGAAACGTGGCTGGGTCTTTCAACATGACAATGATCCAAAGCACACCGCCAGGGCAACGAAGGAGTGGCTTCGTAAGAAGCATTTCAAGGTCCTGGAGTGGCCTAGCCAGTCTCCAGATCTCAACCCTATAGAAAACCTTTGGAGGGAGTTGAAAGTCCGTGTTGCCAAGCGAAAAGCCAAAAACATCACTGCTCTAGAGGAGATCTGCATGGAGGAATGGGCCAACATACCAACAACAGTGTGTGGCAACCTTGTGAAGACTTACAGAAAACGTTTGACCTCTGTCATTGCCAACAAAGGATATATTACAAAGTATTGAGATGAAATTTTGTTTCTGACCAAATACTTATTTTCCACCATATTATGCAAATAAATTGTTAAAAAAACAGACAATATGATTTTCTGGATTTTTTTTTTCTCAGTTTGTCTCCCATAGTTGAGGTCTACCTATGATGTAAATTACAGACGCCTCTCATCTTTTTAAGTGGTGGAACTTGCACTATTGCTGACTGACTAAATACTTTTTTGCCCCACTGTATATCTTCAAGCCACTTTCTGCCCCTGAAATTGTGTAGTGTGAAACAGTGGGCCTGTATTTTTCTGCACTGTCCCACACCTAAAAAGGGAGATTTATATTGCCAATCAGTGCAACTGTGCCAGTCCAGTCTGTGGTATCTGTCAGTCATTTTCTGCCACAGAAACAATACTGTAAATCAGTGGGCCAGATTTATTCACTAGTCTTCCATATAAAAACAAAAAGGGGAGATTAATATTGGCAAATCTGTGCATCTGTGCCAGTCCAGTCTGTGGTATGTCAGTCATTCTATGCCACAGAAACAATACTGTAAAACAGTGGTCCAGATTTATTCACTAGTCTTCCATATAAAAACAAAAAGGGGAGATTAATATTGGCAAATCTGTGCATCTGTGCCAGTTCAGTCTGTGGTATCTGTCAGTCATTTTCTGCCACAGAAACAATACTGTAAATCAGTGGGCCAGATTTATTCACTAGTCTTCCATATAAAAACAAAAAGGGGAGATTAATATTGGCAAATCTGTGCATCTGTGCCAGTCCAGTCTGTGGTATGTCAGTCATTCTATGCCACAGAAACAATACTGTAAAACAGTGGTCCAGATTTATTCACTAGTCTTCCATATAAAAACAAAAAGGGGAGATTAATATTGGCAAATCTGTGCATCTGTGCCAGTCCAGTCTGTGGTATCTGTCTGTCATTTTCTGCCACAGAAACAATACTGTAAAACTGTGGGCCAGATTTATTCGCTAGTCCTCCATATAAAAACAAAAAGGGGAGATTAATATTGGCAAATCTGTGCATCTGTGGCATTCCAGTCTGTGGTATCTGTCTGTCATTTTCTGCCACAGAAACAATACTGTAAAACAGTGGGCCAGATTTATTCACTAGTCTTCCATATAAAAACAAAACGGGGAGATTAATATTGGCAAATCTGTGCATCTGTGCCAGTCCAGTCTGTGGTATCTGTCAGTCATTTTCTGCCACAGAAAATATGCTGTAATATATTTAGTCACTAGTCTTCCATATAATACAAATTAAAACAAAAAGAAGGGGGGATTTTTATTTCCAGTGTGTGCATCTGTGTCAGTCCTATTAGTGGCATATCTGTCAGCCACTGTCTGCCACTGAAACTGTGTACTGTAATACAGTGGGCCTGAATTTCCCTGCAGTCTCACACACCTATAAAGGGAGATTTAAATTCACAACAATTTTGCGTCCACCTTGTAACTGGTTTTACAGTACCAAATACCGTATGTTAGTTTGGTTACATATTTCCAAGAATGGAGAAGTCTGGTGGAAGAGGTCGTGGCCGTGGGCGGTCATTGCCAGCTGGTAATGATGGTAGTGGTGGTGGAGCATCAGGTGGTCATGGGAAAAGCAATATAGCACCTAAGTCTTGAGTTGTTCAGCCACCGTCATCATCTGGCTACACAAGGCCTCGAAAGCTCCCTTTTCTGGGAGTAGGAAAACCGCTTTTAAAGCCGGAGCAGCAGGAACAAGTTTTGGCTTTCCTTGCTCACTCTGCCTCTAGCTCTTTTGCCTCCTCTTCGGAAAGTGCAAAATGTAAAAGCAGCGCGTCGTCAGTGGATGTTCCCGGTCAGGGACAAGTCACTTCCTTGCGTTCTTCACCCAGAAAAACAGAGAAGGATGCGTCAGGCGACACAACGGGTTACTCCATGGAGCTCTTTACACATACCGTTCCTGGGTTAGAAAGGGAAATTGTTAACAGGCCATGCCCATTACAACATGAATCGGACATGGAGTGCACAGATGCACAGCCACAGAGACCATGGAGCCCCGTCACGAACGCTATAGCACCGTCTTACACGGTGACACAGAGGAAGGTGCACAGGACATAGAAGAGGAGGTCATAGATGACCCAGTTGTTGACCCCAATTGGCAGCCATTGGGGGAACAGGGTGCAGCCGGCAGTAGCTCTGAAGCGGAGGAGGAGCCGCAGCAGTCATCAACATCGCAACAGGTTCCATCTGGAAGGCCCGTATCTGGCCAAAAACGTGTGGCAAAACCAAAACCAGTTGTAGGACGGCGTGGCCATCCGGTTAAAGTAGCTCAGCGTGCAATGCCTGAAAAGGTATCCGATAGTAGGGAGAGTGCAGTCTGGCATTTTTTTAACCAAGATCCAAATGATCAGTGCAAAGTCATCTGTAAGAAATGCTCAAGGACCTTCAGCAGAGGTCAGAATGTTAAAAATTTAAATACAAGTTGCTTGAGTAGACATTTAACCACCATGCACTTGCAAGCCTGGACTAACTACCAAACGTCCCTTAACGTTGTTGCACCATCTCACAATGAAGCTAGTCAGCAACGCTATATCCCTTCCCTCACTGTAAGCCCACCGTTTACCACACCACCTGCAGCAAATGTGGAGGTTTCGTCGCAAGGCCAAAGCAGTCAGGGAATCACCAGGTTCTTGGTAGGAAACACTGTATGTAGGCCAACTGCAAGAATACCATCATCACCAACCCTCTCTCAGTCTGCCATGTCCACCGGTACCCCCGCTAGTTCCACGATCTGCAGCTCTCCAGTCCAGCTCACCCTACAAGAGACTCTCATTAGGAAAAGGAAGTACTCATCCTCTCATCCACGTACACAGGGTTTGAACCCCCACATTACTAGATTAATCTCGTTAGAGATGATGCCCTACCGGTTAGTTGAAAGAGAAGCTTTCCAAGCCCTAATGGATTACGCTGTACCATGCTACGAGCTACCCAGTCGACACTTCTTTTCGAGAAAAGCCATCCCAGCCCTCCACCAGCATGTAAAAGACCGCATTGTCCATGCACTCAGGCAATCTGTGAGTAGAAAGGTGCACCTGACAACAGATGCATGGACCAGTAGGCATGGCCAGGGGCGTTACATGTCCATCACGGCACACTGGGTAATGTGGTGGATGCAGGGTCCACAGGGAACAGCAATATTGGGACAGTTTTGCCTAGCCCACAGTCTAGGAAACAGTAGGCTGTAGGCAATCGCCCCCCTCCTCCTCCTCCTCCTCCTCCAGCAGAAGCGAGAGCTCGTCCACAGACCACAGTCGCACGACTACTCCATCCGCAGCTGCCACTGTTGCACACGAGGTGTCCCATTATGGAACAGCTAGTGGCAAGCGTCAGCAGGCTGTATTGGCAATCAAGTGTTTGGGCGACAACAGACACACCGCGGAAGTTCTGTCCGACTTCTTGCAGCAAGAAACTCAGTCATGGCTGGGCAGTGTACATCTTGAGGCAGGCAAGGTAGTGAGTGATAACGGAAGGAATTTTATGGCTGCCATAGCCCTTTCACAACTGAAACACATTCATTGCCTGGCTCACACCTTAAACCTGGTGGTGCAGTGCTTCCTGAAAAGTTATCCGGGGTTACCCGACCTGCTCCTGAAGGTGCGCAGACTTGCTCGCACATCCGCTGTTCGCCCATACACTCCAGCCGTATGCAGAACCATCAGCGATCTTTGAACCTTCCCCAGCATCGCCTAATCATCGACGTTGCAACAAGGTGGAACTCCACACTGCATATGCTTCAGAGACTGTGCAAACAGAGGTGTGCTGTTATGTATTTGTGGGAGGATACACATACACAGACAGGCAGTTGGATGGCAGACATGGAGTTGTCGGGTGTGCAGTGGTCGAAGCTACAAGACCTCTGTCAAGTCCTTCAGTGTTTTGAGGAATGCACACGGCTGGTTAGTGCAGCCAACGCCATAATAAGCATGAGCATCCCCCTAATGCATCTGCTGATGCAAAGTTTGACGCACATGAAGGGGCAGGCGTCTGCAGCCGAGGACGAGGGAAGCCATGATGACAGTCAGCCATTGTCTGGTCAGGGAAGTCTACTGGACGAGGTGGCGGGCGAAGAGGAGGAGGACGAGGAGGATGATGGGGATGAGTATTTTTTGGATGAGGAAGCTTCTCGGGGGGCAATAGAAACTGGTGGCATTGCAAGGCCAGGTTCAGGGTTTTTGAGGGAGGCAAGTGACGTTGATTTGCCCGAAAGTGCTCCTCAACCCAGCACAAGCAGTGAATTGACAACTGGAATATTGGCCCACATGGCGGATTATGCCTTGCGTATCCTAAAAAGGGACCCCCGCATTATAAAAATGATGACCGATGACGATTACTGGTTGGCCTGCCTCCTGGATCCACGCTATCAGGGTAAACTGCAAAACATCATGCCACATGAGAACCTTGAACAAATATTGGCAACCAAACAAGCAACTCTTGTTGACCGTTTGATTCAGGCATTCCCAGCACACAGAGTCGGTGATGGTTCTCACACAAGCTGCAGGGGGTAACAGGGCAGAGGTGTTAGAGGTGCACAAATCAGAAGTGGCGTTAGACAGAGGGGTTTTCTGACCAGGTTGTGGAGTGATTTCGCAATGACCGCAGACAGGACAGGTACTGCAGCATCAATTCAAAGTGACAGGAGACAACATTTTTCCAGTATGGTTACTAACTATTTTTCCTCCCCTATCAATGTTCTCCCTCACCCGTCATTCCCATTTGATTACTGGGCATCCAAAATAGACACCTGGCCTGAATTGGCAGAATATGCATTGCAGGAGCTCGCTTGCCCAGCAGCTAGTGTGCTATCAGAAAGAGTATTCAGTGCTGCTGGTTCAATACTGACCGAAAAAAGGACTCGTCTGGCTACCCAAAATGTTGATGATCTAACTTTCATTAAAATGAACCACTCATGGATTTCTAATTATTTTGCCCCACCTTTCCTGGCTGACACCTAGCTTTCCTTTAAAAAGGTCTTGCTTTTGGACTGGTCTTACTAAGTGTTCCAATTTCTCCATTTGCTATGCATGTCCAGCATACGACATGTTTACACCTCCCTAAATGGGCTGACTCCCCCCACGGGGCCGTGGTCTCGCCACTTGGCGAAAGCACCCGTGAGAGTGCCGTTTGTCTGAAGAGGTGGGTGTGCCCACTTTTGGTCGATGGCACTGGCACCGGGTCCCTCAGAGTACAATGAAGTGTCTCTGGCGGTGGTGGCGTACACCCAACATCAGACACACCATTGTAACATGAGGGGCCTTGGGCCAGTACCGCCGGGCACGAGAGAGTGCTCCCCACCCCCCAGCTCAAACTGTGCTCTACCACTTGCAAAATTATCTGCCACTGCTCCACCACTGTTTAGTCTATGCGGTGAAATCCTTCAATGCCTGGCACTGACAATACCAATTTGTTGACATGTATGATGCTACTTAAAATATTCAGTGGCCCTGTCCTACATTTACACCAGTAAATACCTTGCGCCAAATAACAATGTCTGAAAGTCAGCAGAGGAGCCCACCGCTGTACCTAAGTATGCCACCCTTTTTTTTTTGGTTTTGTTTTTTTGCGAGACATTAACATCTATGTATTCTTTTGGAGTACTAACTGTGTCAGACACTCCTTCCAACTGTCCTCCGCTGACCAAACTAATGCTGCCTGTGTACCCCTGGAACCTATTTAAAAGTACATAGAGCCTCCTTTTTTATTTTAGGCCTACTAAGTCTGTCTGCGGTCCCTCCTTCCAATAGTCCTCCACTGACCACAACAATGCTGCCTGTGTATCCCTGCAAGATAATTGAAACTGCATTGAGCCTACTTTTTTATGTTAGGCCTACTAAGTCTGTCTTCGGTCCCTCCTTCCAATAGTCCTCCGCTGACCACACCAATGGTGCCTGTGTACCCCTGGAACCTATTTAAAAGTGCATAGAGCCTCCTTTTTTTATTTTAGGCCTACTAAGTCTGTCTGCGGTCCCTCCTTCCAATAGTCCTCCACTGACCACACCAATGCTGCCTGTGTACTCCTGCAAGATAATTGAAACTGCATTGAGCCTACTTTTTTATTTTAGGCATACTAAGTCTGTCTTCGGTCCCTCCTTCCAATAGTCCTCCGCTGACCACACCAATGCTGCCTGTGTACCCCTGCAAGATAATTGAAACTGCATAGAGCCTCCTTTTTTTATTTTAGGCCTACTACGTCTGTCTGCGGTCCCTCCTTCCAATAGTCCTCCACTGACCACATCAATGCTGCCTGTGTACCCCTGCAAGATAATTGAAACTGCATTGAGCCTACTTTTTTATGTTAGGCCTACTAAGTCTGTCTGCGGTCCCTCCTTCCAATAGTCCTCCGCTGACCACACCAATGCTGCCTGTGTACCCCTGAAACCTATTTAAATGTGCATAGAGCCTACTTTTTTATTTTAGGCCTATTAAATCTGTCTGCGGTCCCTCCTTCCAATAGTCCTCCACTGACCACACCAATGCTGCCTGTGTACCCATGTAACCTTTTTTAAACCTGCATTGAGCCAACTTTGTGGTGTAAGGCCTACTAGCAGTGTCTGTCTGTGCCACTCAATGCAGCTGTCCTCTTAAAAAAAATGACCTGCAATTGTCAGGTTTTCAGCCTATCGGAATTTTAAAACTGCAGTGGGGCTACTAGTTTGGTTGGGGCCTACTAACAGTGTCTGCCACTCTAAGGTGTTCTCCTGGTTGCCTTTCCTGAGCTTCTATCTTCAGACTCTTGTTAAATAGTTGTTAAATGGAACAAATGCAGTGGGGCTACTAGTTTGGTTGGGGCCTACTAACGGTGTCTGCCGCTCCTTGCTGTTCTCCTGGTTTCCTGTCCTGAACTTCGATCTTCATGCTCTCATTAAGTAGTTGTTAATATAACACTGCATTTGGCCTACTAGTTGGGTTGGGGCCTACTAACGGTGCCTGCCGCTCCTTGCTGTTCTCCTGGTTTCCTGTCCTGAACTTCGATCTTCAGGCTCTCATTAAGTAGTTGTTAATATAACACTGCATTTGGCCTACTAGTTGAGTTGGGGCCTACTAACGGTGTCTGCCGCTCCTTGCTGTTCTCCTCCACTGAACAAAGCAGGCCGCCGGTTTACTACTGTTACCAATTTTGAACTGCATTTAGACTGATACTGATATACTGATTTAAGCCTACTCACTGTGTCAGCCTCTCATTACAGTTGTTCTCCACTGAACAAAGCAATGCCGCCTGTTTAGTCCTGTTCCAATTTTGAACTACTTTTAGCCTACTTTTGTATTTGAGACTATATATGTGCTTCCTCCTCATCCTGCCCATTGCCCAGCCAGTGCTAGATGACTCTGCTGGTACATTGAAACAGACCGCTACATTCCCCTTGCACGCTACACAGCCAGATTCTGACCCTGCTGAAAGCGAGGTTCCCCTTCCCGCATACTATACCACCTTACATGGGGACAAAGAGGAAGGTGCAGATGAAAGTTGAAAGTGCAGGTTCCTTCATCAGGTGGGGGGGGGGAATACTCATTGGCGACGTCACTGGCACAAGGCCCCTCATTGTACGCAAAAGTGTCGCTGCCGGTGGGAGGCGCCCCCGCCGTGCAAACACACCGCCGTACTTTAGGGGGCCCTGTGCCAGTGCCAATGCAAACGAGTGGGCCCCCCTGCTTGCTCAGGATCACAGCTGTTATGATCTGGTGGTTTAGGAGCAACATGGGACGAGCTCTGAAGGAGGTGGCACCTGTACTGACCGCAGTCCCTAAGCTCAACACAACACTAGAAGTAGCCGTGGGATGCTCCTGTCACTCCCTAGGCACCTCGTCACAGCCTGAGAACTAACTACCCCTAAAGATAGAAACAGGAAAACTATCTTGCCTCAGAGAAAATCCCCAAAGGATAGATAGCCCCCCACAAGTAATGACTGTGAGTGGAGAGGGAAAAGACATACACAGAATGAAACCAGGATGTAGCACAGGAGGCCAGTCTAGCTAGATAGATTGGACAGGATAGAATACTGTGCGGTCAGTATAAAAAACTACAAAAAATCCACACAGAGTTTACAAAAATCTCCACACCTGACTAAAGGTGTGGAGGGTAAATCTGCTTCCCAGAGCTTCTAGCTTAACTGAATTAATCCATACTGACAAGCTGGACAAAACATAGAATGCACAGAACGAAAAAGTCCACAACAAGTGGACAGAAAAGAGCAAAGCAAGGACTTATCTTTGCTGAACTGGTCAGGATATCAGGGAAATCCAAGAGAGATGTGAATCCAACCAGGAACCATTGACAAGTGGCACTGGCTGAAGGGAAGAGCCAGGCATAAATAGCCGAGCAGAAAGACAATCAGTGGAAGCAGCTGCAGACTGCTAAATCCAAGGAGCAGCCATACCACTTAAAACCACCGGAGGGAGCCCAAGAGCAGAACTCACAAAAGTGCCACTTACAACCACCGGAGGGAGCCCAAGAGCGGAATTCACAACACACAGCACTTGCAAAGTCGAAATACTTACCTCTCCCTGCTCCACTACCGTGACGTGGTCCACGTTTCCTGGGCCCACTAAATACTTGACCCAGCCATACCCCCCCAACTTTAGCCAAATGACCCCCAATGTCCAATGCCTAACTATTATTATAAGGTAAATTAAGATTGACAAGCTTCAGTACCAAGAATGGATGTTTTTGCCATTAAAATGGGCACTGTAGGTGTTTTCCTGGCCTCCACTCACTGCCGACTATGCTCCCCCATTGACTTGCATTGGGTTTCGTGTTTCGGTCGATCCCCGACTTTTCGAGGATAATCAGCCGATTTCACTCGACTCGACTTTTGAGATAGTCGGGTTTCGCGAAACCCGACTCGACCCTAAAAAACTAAAAGTATAACTAAAAACTAAGTATCGGTATCAGATTGTATTGGCCGATATTCAAAAAATATCGGATATCGCCGATACCGATACCCAATACCAATGCAAGTCAATGGGACAAAAATATCGGAATTAAAATAAACCCTTTCTTTCCTTGTAGGTTAATTCTACATGAAGGAAAACAACTAAGAATAATGTAGGATGTATTGGGGAGGTGGAAGAGACATTAAAGGTATAGAGGTTTAGCCCAATCAAATGGAATAGCAGGAATTATTATTATTTTTTTTTTGCAGAACAGACTACAGACTGAGCAGCACTTACACACAGACCATGCAGACAGCCGTGAACGGCGCTGCAAGGCCAAAAAAAGCTCCTCTATGTACTTCTATATAGTGTTTTCCTACAATCTAGCTGTATACAGATGGGAAGCCACTAATATGATAAATTTGAACAAATGTGCAGCAGGCTTCACTAATTGAAAAACGGACAATGGAACGGTATTAGGCAGTGATGCACCCTGAGCTGACTACAACCAGCGGTGGCTGCAGACCAGACTACAGAGTGTATATTCCACCAATGCATGCCTCATATGTGTCCACCAATCAACCTCCGCACCCACAATGCCTCATGTCTTAAAATAAAACAATCACTACATATGACCCATGTATTCTTTGCAAAACAAACCGCCCAGCCAATAGATGAGCTGCTTCTCATGGCACTCAACAGAAGCACATGTATCCTCACCAATGAGCTAGATTGACATAGTTACCTCACTTCAGGACTCTGCGTCCGGCGCTCCATGCTCGTGTGTAGACGCACGGGCACCCAAGACTTCACCCACCGAGACGTCATCACCACATGATGCAACTCAGTGAGGGAAACAATGCACGCCTACAGCCGCATCACCACGCATGCGCACAGGCGCCCAATCACACGCCACCAATGTGACGCTACAAAGTCATGTCTCCTCTATGGGGGAACACCCTCTAGGCAACCCAGCAGAGGAAACAATGTATATCTACCGTCTATCAGGAATGTGACCAAATGTAGTGGTGCCTTCTCAGCGGAGGAATACCCTCTATACACTAACGCACCTGACTACCATGCATATCATACTATATCCAAGGCCAGCATATCTATCCATGTGGATCGGCAGACCTGAATACAGACTAACAATAAAATAATTAGTGGTCAATAAACAATCGATCACCACTTCATCACATAAGGCAATGCTAGCGTAAATCTTTATAGTACTAAGGTTTTAAGCGATAGAACCAGACTAACTGGTGGACCTATACATAAGCACTCAACCAAATGAAATGATATTAACAAAGGGTTTCATAATAAAAGAAAAAAGAAAAAACCTGAACTTATCCACAAATATAAAGAAATAGTGCACATACTATATAGCATATCCCATATCAGGTAGAAACGAAGAACAAGAACAGATCACCCGCAAAGCCACCGGACATAAAATCTTCTTATACCATGACCATCTATGCATATAAACCTAAGAAAAAACAGAAAAAGAAAAACAAAAAACTTCTATGTAAAACCAATTAAAAACATTTTTATACTTAAGAAAGACCACAGAATAATCTCAAGACTTATCATGACATACATATTTGAAAATTATATTCAATATTGAGACCACCAGGTTGTAATGAACCCAGTCTGGAGATCCATTTCAGTTCCTTTTGCTTCAACAATTTAATCCGATACCCCCTCTCCGAAGTGGTGGTACCCCGTCTATAACTCTAAATCTCAACTGACTAACGGTATGTTTGTTCTCACAAAAATGTTTGGGAATGGGTAACTCAAGCATTTTCAGTTCTAATCGTACTCTTGTGCTTCCCAATGCGTGCCTTAACCTCTATCGTCATCTCACCGACATATATTAAACCACAGGGACACACTATCCTATAGACGACGAAACTAGAGGTACATGTGTACCTGTCTCTAATAGCCATTTTCTTCCCTGTATGAGGATGGTAAAAAAAGTCTCCCTTAAGCATATTACTACAGCAGGCACATCCCAGACAGGGGACATTCCCCTGTCTCGGAGGACCCAATGTTCTTTATATAGAAACCCTACCAGGGCCTATATCAGAGTGGACCAACCTATCTTTAAGATTCCGTCCACGCTTATAAGTAGTGTTGAGCATTCCGATACCGCAAGTATCGGGTATCGGCCGATACTTGCGGTATCGGAATTCCAATACCGAGATCCGATACTTTTGTGGTATCGGGTATCGGTATCGGATCCATAGTGAGGTGTAAAATAAAAAATTAAAATAAAAAATATTGATATATTCACCTCTCCGGCGGCCCCTGGACATCACCGCGGGTAACCGGCAGGCTTCTTTGTTTAAAATGAGCGCGTTTAGGACCTGAGGAATGACGTCCGGCTTCTGATTGGTCACGTGCCACCCATGTGACCGCGACGCGACCAATCAGAAGCCGCGACGTCATTCCTCAGGCCCTAAATTCCTAGAATGAGCGCGTTTAGGACCTGAGGAATGACGTCGCGGCTTCTGATTGGTCGCGTGCTGCCCATGTGACCGCGACGCGACCAATCAGAAGCCGCGACGTCATTCTCAGGCACTAAACTCCTCATTCTAGGAATTTAGGACCTGAGGAATGACGTCGCGGCTTCTGATTGGTCACGTGGCGGTCACATGGCCGGCACGCGACCAATCAGAAGCCGCGACGTCATTCCGCAGGTCCTAAACGCGCTCATTTTAAACAAAGAAGCCTGCCGGTTACCAGCGTGATGTCCAGGGGCTGCCGGAGAGGTGAATATATCAATATTTTTTATTTTAATTCTTTATTTTACACATTAATATGGATCCCAGGGCCTGAAGGAGAGTTTCCTCTCCTTCAGACCCTGGGAACCATCAGAATACCTTCCGATACTTGGTGTCCCATTGACTTGTATTGGTATCGGATATCGGTATCGGCGATATCCGATACTTTTCAGGTATCGGCCGATACTATCCGATACCGATACTTTCAAGTATCGGACGGTATCGCTCAACACTACTTATAAGAAAAAATGGGAGTTTGTGAAAATTCGGCTACATTGGGAAAACCTTTGCTTAGCACATGCCAGTGCCTCTTCAGAATCCCACTGATTTGATTGCTGGCAGTACTAAATGTAGACACAAAGGGTATACGTCAATCAACATTTTTGATTTTTTTATTCCTAACATCATGTTGTGTTACCTCCTTTACTTTGTTCTTATAGGCCATCACATTTTTGATAGGGTAACCCCTGTCTATAAACTTCCTACATATGTCATCCAATCTGGGATCAAGCAAGGATTCATCCGACACTATTCTCCGCACCCTAACCAACTGACTCCAGGGTAAAGATTCTACCATTTTTCTCGGATGATGGCTATCAAAAGACAACAAACTATTCCTGTCCGTTTCTTTAACAACCAGATCTGTTCTCAATACGGACCCCTCCTTATACACCATCGTGTCCAGAAATTGAACACGCTCCAAAGAGTACGTCAGAGTAAAGTCTAACTCGGGGAAGATTCCATTTAGCTCTCCCTGGAACTCAAGTAGCTCACTCTCCTCCCCATCCCACACAACAAAATTGTCATCAATGTAGCGCCACCAGGCCCAGACATGACACCAAAATCTGGAACTGTACACATGCTGGTCCTCAAGTACCACCATATAGATGTTAGCATAAGTAGGTGCCACATTGGACCCCATGGCGGTACCCCTCCGCTGTAGGTAGTAATCATCCCCAAAGAGGAAATAATTCCTCCTGAGGATGAACTCCAGCAGTGAGAGGACCAGCTGTGCACAGTTTCATCCCATGTCCGAGCCTGACAGCGCCACACCAACGGCCTCCAAGCCCTTAGCATGCTCAATAGACGTCCAGAGCGAGACAAAGTCAAAGGATGCCAATATGGTGTTAGAAGTCACAATCAAAGGTTCAATCTTACCCAAGAAATCATTAGTGTCCTTAATGTAGGACTTGGCAGACATTGCAAAACCACGAAGAACCCTGTCCAAAAAATGGCCACTTTGTTAAACATAGAACCCCTCCCGGACACAATCGGGCGTCCTGGAGGATTAAAATAGTCCTCATGAATTTTAGGCAAAGTATATATTAAAGGTCTAAGGGTACCGTCACACTATACGATTTACCTACGATCATGACCAGCGATATGACCTGGCCGTGATCGTAGGTAAATCGTAGTGTGGTCGCTGGGGAGCTGTCACACAGACAGCTCTCCAGCGACCAACGATGCCGAGGTCCCTGGGTAACCAGGGTAAACATCGGGTAACTAAGCGCAGGACCGCGCTTAGTAACCCGATGTTTACCCTGGTTACAAGCGTAAAACTAAAAAAAAAAAAACAGCACATACTTACATTCTGGTGTCCGTCAGGTCCCTTGCCGTCTGCTTCCCGCACTCACTGACTGCCGGCCGTAAAGTGAAAGTGAAAGCACAGCCGCTGTGCTCTGCTTTCACTTTACGGCCGGCAGTCACAGTGCGGGAAGCAGACGGCAAGGGACCTGACGGACACCAGAATGTAAGTATGTGCTGTTTGTTTTTTTTTAGTTTTACGCTTGTAACCAGGTTAAACATCGGGTTACTAAGCGCGGTCCTGCGCTTAGTTACCCGATGTTTACCCTGGTTACAAGCGAACGCATCGCTGGATCGCATCGCTAGATCGCTAGTTCGGTGTCACACACACCGATCTAGTGATGACAGCGGGAGATCCAGCGATGAAAGAAAGTTCTAAACGATCTGCTACGACGTACGATTCTCAGCAGGATCCCTGATCGCTGCTGCGTGTCAGACACAGCGATATTGTAACGATATCGCTGGAACGTCACGAATCGTATCGTCGTAGCGATCGAAATGGTATAGTGTGACGGTACCCTAACAGGACAGTTAACTACAAGAAATTCAGAAAGCTTCAAATCAGTGAGGCCCTCAGAAAAGGTATCAATCACCAGAGACTGCAACTCTTTCTAAAAACAGGCCCTTTCTGAGGGCCTCATTGATTTGAAGCTTTCTGGTGGGGGTCCAGGTCACTGTTTGAAAGTAAGTTTTATTGGGTACAATTGGAACTTGGTACTCTGTTAGCACTAACAGAGGGATCTTTACGCTGCACTTGCAGCTTAGTTTCCGATTTCCCATGTGCTATAATTAGCACTTAGGTTAAGTTATTTATCATACAAATACCCTTGCCCTCTTACTTACTTTCTTTTACAGGGCCAGACACAGTATTTGGTTTCTTATGATTTACAGCAATATTTTGCACAAAAACTAATATATATATATATATATATATATATATATATATATATATATATATATATATATATATATATGAAACCACAATCATGGTCTGGGTATTTATAGCTATACAGTAATATGTACTAAAAGCATTGATGGTATGAATTGCCTTTTGTAACTATACCTGGTTCTATTCCCCTGTAACTGTAAACCTGTTTGGTGTGTGGTACTCTATTTCCATATATGTGAATTTTGTCTATGTATAATAAAGAATTTATATTAAAAAAAAACTCTTTACCTCATTGATTAATATACAATTGGGGTGTTAAGGTACCTTCACACTAAAGACGCTGCAGCGATCCAGACAACGATCTGGATCGCTGCAGCGTCGCTGTTTGGTCGCTGGAGAACTGTCACACAGACAGCTCTCCAGCGACCAACGATGCCGGTAACCAGGGAAAACATCGGGTTACTAAGCGCAGGGCCGCGCTTAGTAACCCGATGTTTACCCTGGTTACCATCCTAAAAGTAAAAAAAAACAAACGCTTCATACTTACCTTCCGCTGTCTGTCCCCGGCGCTGTGCTTCTCTGTACTGGCTGTGAGCACAGCGGCCGGAAAGCAGAGCGATGACGTCACCGCTCTGCTTTCCGGCCGCTGTGCTCACAGTGAGTGCAGGAAAGCACAGCGCCGGAGGACAGACGGCGGAAGGTAAGTATGAAGTGTTTGTTTTTTTTACTTTTAGGATGGTAACCAGGGTAAACATCGGGTTACTAAGCGCGGCCCTGCACTTAGTAACCCGATGTTTACCCTGGTTACCAGCGAAGACATCGCTGAATCGGCGTCACACACGCCGATTCAGCGATGTCAGCGGGAGAGCCAGCGACCAAATAAAGTTCTGGCCTTCTAGCCCCGACCAACGACATCACAGCAGGATTCTGATCGCTGCTGCGTGTCAAACTGAACGATATCACTAGCCAGGACGCTGCAATGTCACGGATCGCTAGCGATATCGTTTAGTGTGAAGGTACCTTTAGTGTTGTAGTGTATTCAGAGTTTAATTGAAATCTAATTGTGAGATCCCATGTTATTTATTTACTTCTTATATAAGTCCACCATTACCAATGTATTTTATGCTTGAAAAAGACCCTTGTGGTGGAAACGTTGCATTTGGCAAATAAAGAAATCTTTTTTGAACATTCACCTGGATTGGATGCTGTCCTTCATTGCTTCTTCGGTATGTACACTTTCCATGGGGTCCAGTGGAATTAGGACTTGCATCCACGTGTCTGATGTGCTGTCGGCTACTTGCTATTGTGTCAGACTACAGAGTGAGCTGCTCTCACACAGATACCTTGCAGACACCTGTGAACAGCGCTGCAAGGCAAAAACAAGGTTCTCACACAGCAGTTGCTAAATTAGGGTAAAGTACAATGAAGCAAATCGCTATCTCTAAACTGGCCCTCAGTCAGAACACAGTGTCCTGTCCCTAACTGAATTCACAACAGAGTGAACCCAAAATGGTGGCAGCGACTTTTATAGTGCATAATGACATCATTTCAGCAGCCCACAGCCATGCCAGTAGTTACATGCCTACCATGCGGAACAGTATGTGCCCACACTTCTAATCATTCCTCATTGGCTGAATTCTGGCTGTTTGAATTATGGGAACTTCCGATTCTGGTATCCGATATACTGAAAATATCGGAACTCGGTATCGGAACTCGGTATTCCGATACCGCAAATATCGGCCGATACCCGATACTTGCGGTATCGGAATGCTCAACACTAGTCTTTACAGAAGTTTTCCCTAAGTACCATGCATGTAAGTTTTAAACTGGGTTCACATTAGTATATTCAAAATCGCTCGTTTTATGTCCAAAAAAATAAAAAATTTTATCCACATAGTCATTCCTATGCAATCCGAATGCCATCCGTTTGTCTTCTTCTTAAGTCCGTTTGCAAGCCGTATGCCCATTGTGCACATCCATATTGCATCCGGTCTAACAAGGGCTTTCGAAAGTATTCACCCACCCCTCCTTGGCATTTTTCTTGTTTTGCTACCTCACAACCTGGAATTTCACAGTTTTTTCTTGAGGGTTTGCATCAGTTCATGTAAAGAACATACCTACAACTGCAAACATTTGGATTCCTATTTATTGTGAAACAAACAACAAATCGGAATGAGAACTTCAGTGTGCATAACTCTTCACCCTCCTAAAGTCAGTACTTTGAAGATAATCCCATTGCGATAATTACAGCTGCCAGTCTCTATGAGCTTTCCACATCTTGCCACTGGGATTTTTGCCCAATCCTCAATGCAAAATTGCTTGAGCTCCTCCAAATTAGATGATTTCCTTTGGTGAACAGCAATCTTCAAGTCAGGCCACAGATTCTTAATTGGATTAAAGTCTGGGCTTTGACTTGGCCACTCCAAAACATTTACAGTATGCTTTGGGTCAATATTACTGATGAACGAATAGTAAAATATTCGGATTCGGGAAAATCGGCATGAATAATTTCAAATATCTTTGTATTCGTACCGAATAACGAATCCAATGCAAGTCCATGGGAAAGCCAAACATTTTTCAGCTGGACCCAACAAATAGGTCTGGGGGCAAGGAAGAAAATTGATGGAAAAGAGCTAAAACCTAAATGGGAACATAATTGACAAGATGCCTGCATGCCTTTTTGACTCACATATGATATCTGGGATTAATATTGTCTGACTATTGCTCCGGTTTTACAGATTTTTAAAAAGACCTACTAGAAGGTTGGAGGTTGGTGGATTGTTTAAACTAGGGATTGGGGGGGAGGGTACTCAATTTATAGGAGGGGAAGATAGTGCAGACAGAGACCTGGGCACAAATAAGGAAGTTGGGGGAGGCGGTGGCATGGGGGGGTGGGGTTAGAACAGTTAATAATTTAAGAAAGAGTAGAGGTACAGAGAGGAACATCAAGTGCATGTATACTAATGCAAGAAGCCTCGCCAACAAAATGGACGAATTAGAACTAATGTTGTTGGAGCATAATTATGACATGGTGGGGATATCTGAAACGTGGCTGGATGAGAGCCATGACTGGGCTGTTAACTTGCAGGGCTATAGCCTGTTCAGAAATGACCGTACAGATAAGCGAGGGGGTGGGGTGTGTCTATATGTAAAATCGTCCTTAAAACCCATCCAGCGTGATAATATAGGTGAATTTAATGAAAATATAGAATCCCTGTGGGTGGAGATAAGGGGAGGGGGAAAAAATAATAAATTACTGATAGGGGTTTGTTATAAATCTCCAAAAATAATGGAAGCAATGGAGAATATCCTCGTAAAGCAAATAGATGAAGCTGTGACTCAAGGAGAAGTCATTATTATGGGGGACTTCAACTACCCTGAAATAGATTGGGGACAGAAACCTGCAGTTCCAGCAAAGGTAATCGTTTTTTGACAACTATGAGAGACAATTACCTTTCATAACTGGTTCAGGACCCAACAAGAAGGGGGGCACTGCTAGACCTAATATTAACCAACAGGCCAGACCGCATAGCAAATATAAGGGTTGGGGGTTACTTGGGAAATAGCGATCACAAAATAATAAGTTTTCATTTATCCTTTAAAAAGATGTGTAATAGAGGGGTTACAAGGACACTAAACTTCAGGAGGGCAAATTTCCAACGGATGAGAGAGGATCTTGGTGCAATTAAATGGGACGATATCCTGAGACACAAAAATACACAAAGAAAATGGGAGACGTTTATTAACATCCTGGATAGGACCTGTGCACAGTACATACCGTATGGGAATAAACATACTAGGAATAGGAGGAAACCAATATGGCTAAATAGAGCTGTAAGGGGCGCAATAAGTGACAAAAAGAAAGCATTTAGAGAATTAAAGGAAGTAGGTAGTGAGGAGGCATTAAATAAATACAAAAAATTAAATACATTTTGTAAAAAGCAAATCAAGGCAGCAAAGATTGAGACAGAGAGACTCGTTGCCAGAGAGAGTAAAAATAATCCCAAAATATTCTTTAACTACATAAATAGTAAGAGACTAAAAAATGATAGTGTTGGCCCCTTTAAAAATAGTCTGGGTGAAATGGTGGATGAGGATGAGGAAAAAGCCAATATGCTAAATGACTTTTTTTCATCAGTATTTACACAAGAAAATCCCATGGCAGACAAAATGACTAGTGATAAAAATTCCCCATTAAATGTCACCTGCTTAACCCAGCAGGAAGTGCGGCGGCGTCTAAAAATCACTAAAATTGACAAATCTCCGGGTCCGGATGGGATACACCCTCGAGTACTGCAGGAATTAAGTACAGTCATTGATAGACCATTATTTTTAATCTTTAAAAACTCCATAATAACAGGGTCTGTACCACAGGACTGGCGTATAGCAAATGTGGTGCCAATATTCAAAAAGGGGACAAAAACTGAACTCGGAAATTATAGGCCAGTAAGCTTAACCTCTACTGTGGGAAAAATCCTGGAGGGCATTCTAAGGGATGCTATACTGGAGTATCTGAAGAGGAATAACCTCATGACCCAGTATGAGCACGGGTTTACTAGGGACCGTTCATATCAGACTAATTTGATCAGTTTCTATGAAGAGGTAAGTTCCAGACTGGACCAAAGGAACCCAGTAGATGTAGTGTACATGGATTTTTCAAAAGCTTTTGATACGATGCCACACAAAAGGTTGATACATAAAATGAGAATAATGGGGATAGGGGAAAATATGTGTAAGTGGGTTGAGAGCTGGCTCAGGGATAGGAAACAAAGGGTGGTTATTAACGGAACACACTCGGACTGGGTAGCGGTTAGCAGTTGGGTACCACAGGGGTCAGTATTGGGCCCTCTTCTTTTTAACATATTTATTAATGACCTTGTAGGGGGCATTCAGAGTAGAATTTCAATATTTGCAGATGACACTAAACTCTGCAGGGTAATTAATACAGAGGAGGACAATTTTATATTACAGGATGATTTATGTAAACTAGAAGCTTGGGCTGATAAATGGCAAATGAGCTTTAATGGGGATAAATGTAAGGTCATGCACTTTGGTAGAAGTAATAAGATGTATAATTATGTGCTTAATTCTAAAACTCTGGGCAAAACCGTCAATGAAAAAGACCTGGGCGTATGGGTGGATGACAAACTCATATTCAGTGGGCAGTGTCAGGCAGCTGCTACAAAGGCAAATAAAATAATGGGATGCATTAAAAGCGGCATAGATGCTCATGAGGAGAACATAATTTTACCTCTATACAAGTCCCTTGTTCGACCACACTTAGAATACTGTGCACTAGGGTTGAGCGAAACGGGTCGGCCATTTTCAGAAGTCCCCGACTTTTGGCAAAGTCGGGTTTCATGAAACCCGACCCGACCCCTGTGTGGGGTCGGCCATGAAGTCGGCGATCTTCTGAATCTGGTATCGGAATTCCGATCCCGAGTCCCGATATGTTTGCAATATCGGAAATCGGTATCGGAATCCATATTTAAGTGTAAAATAAAGAATTAAAATAAAAAATATCACTATACTCACCCTCTGACGCGCCCTGGTACTAACCGGCAGCCTTTCTTCCTTCGAATTAGCGCTTGCAGGACCTTGCGGTGACGTCGCGGCTTGTGATTGGTCGCGCGACCGCCCATGTGACCGCTCGCGCGACCAATCACAAGCCGCGACATCACCACAAGGTCCTGCAAGCGCTGATTCTTAGGAAGGAAGGCTGCCGGTTAGTACCAGGGCGCGTCAGAGGGTGAGTATAGTGATATTTTTTATTTTAATTCTTTATTTTACACTTAAATATGGATTCCGATACCGATTTCCGATATTGCAAACATATCGGGACTCGGGATCGGAATTCCGATACCAGATTCAGAAGATCGCTGACTTCATGGCCGACCCCACACAGGGGTCGGGTCGGGTTTCATGAAACCCGACTTTGCCAAAAGTCGGGGACTTCTGAAAATGGCCGACCCGTTTCGCTCAACCCTAGTGCACAGTATTCTAAGTGTAGTCGAACAAGGGACTTGTATAGAGGTAAAATTATGTTCTCCTCATGAGCATCTATGCCGCTCATGGTTTCGTCTGCTCTAACTTGGCTAAACCCATTCCTATTTGCGCTGTCAACCCAGCACCACTTGCACAGAGAACACAGACACAAATTGTTCATAACATAAGACTGAAGCTGGGGTCTTTCATTATGAAGTAATTCCTTGTTATGTCCTGAAGGGTCTCCACACTCCAATGGTTCTGGGATTGCCCTGGTTGGTAAAGCATAGTCTAACTGTAGATTGGCAATCCAGAGAGGTTGTAAAGTGGGGAGATTACTATCATGGTAAATGCCTAATTATTTTCCCTTCTGCTGTTTCCTACAGGGACCTGACTGGCATTTTTGTCTGACTTGGAGGACCCTGCCCCAATTTTGTAGAAAGGGGTAGGCATCTTGGCCTTGTACACTGACCTGGAGGGTAACGTGTTGGAAGCTCAGGGGGATTCCCCTGCCTCTTGCCCTTTGGGGGAGGCTATTTGTGCCGTCTAAATTGCACCGCAAAGTAACTAAAGAATTTCATAAGTCTGTACTTGCTGGCCACACAGGTGGTAAGGCAACCGCGGACCTCCTTTCTCATCGTTTTTGGTGGCTAAGGTTGCATCAAGATGTGGTTGAACAAGTGGCTTCGTGCAGTTTTTGCACACATTCTAAGGTACCGCATACCTGTCCATCTAGTCCTGTTTCGCCACTACCTGTTCCTAACAGGGTCAGGAGAGACAGGTATTAATGTTTGGCTGACAGAAAATGCGTGCCAGGTCCGGACCTGAATGTGAATAACTTTGCGTAGTTGTCTACCAAAAATTTCAGATTGAGGGTTCCTTCCTGAAAGTTGGGACCTAGATTTATTGGTCCCAATAAGATAACCGCCGTCATTGGTCCAGCAGCGTTTCATTTTAAGCTACCTCAGGCTCTTAAGATCTACAATATTTTTCATAGATCTTGGCTCAAGAGATATGTGGAACCCCTTTAGCCCTCACCCCTACTGCCTCCTCCTTTCAAATTTTGAGGATTGTAGATTTTCACCTATGACGTCGTTCCTTTCAATGCTTGGTGTATTGGAAGGGCTATGGTCTAGATCAGTGTTCCCCAAGTTCGGTCCTCAAGAGCCACCAACGTGTCATGTTTTCAGGATTTCCGTAGTAATGCCCAGAGGAGAACTCCATAATCTACACAGGCATCAATTCCATTACCTGGGCCATACTAAGGAAATTCTAAAAACATGACCTGTTGGTGACTCTTGAGGACTGGAGTTCTGGAACACTGGTCTAGAGGAATGGATGTGGGTTTCTACATCTGAGGTGAATGCCCCCAGGCTGGTTTGTTCATTCTATACCTCTTATCCTGAGTACACAAAAGCGCACAGAGAGGTAAAAAAATACTCTGTTGTAAAAAAGTCACAGTAAATAAGCAAGTGCTAGTCAAAAAATGAAATAATACAGGGTATTTAATTAATACTTTTTTTGCAAAAAAAGTATGTTAAGCTGCTCCACCAATCGCCAAGGTATACCCATAATAGAGCAGTCCTATCTAATGTATATAATCCCTATCTGATGTATTTAAAAACCTGATCATCTGTATAGTACCTGTATGAGCAGGGTTCAGATTGAAAATATCTAGTAGAACATGCAGGATGGAACAGCTGCAATGCAAATGACCCACAGAGGAGTGGTGGACTCCCCAGTCTTGTAGAAAAAAGAGAACAATTATAAAACCAAAAACACATGGGCTACTTGCACAGTGAACAAGTCTGTAGAAACCTGTTCACACCACCAAAGAACCTGAAGACACAAAAGAGAGGTACAAAAAATACTCTGTTGTAAAAAAGTCACAGTAAATAAGCAAGTGCTAGTCAAAAAATGAAATAATACAGGGTATTTAGTTAATACGTTTATTATCCTGAGTAACCTGGTCTTGAGTGTCTGGAGGCAACACGTAGAAGGGGTGTACTGTCACGGATGTGTCAGAGGCTGCAGACAGTGGCTCTGCATCTGTCTGCAGAAGGTCTCAGCAGTTTGCTTTGCATACTTCTGCATAGTCCTTCTGATGCTAGGACCCAGTGGCACCTTCTTCAGTTCTAATGGTCACACCTGGATCTGGGTGTTTGTAACTCCCAACTTGCTGTTGGGAGTTGCAGGTGATATTTCCATTTGTATTTCCCTCTATAGACTTGGAGCTGTAGCAGTCAGCTATCGTCCTCTTTGGAATTTGGAGGACATTGGTGTTTCTCGCTGAGTCTACTCAAGCTAAATGTTCCCCTTGTTTTGTTTGTCTATCCCAATTGTCTTTAGAGGTAGTGGGGATTGACTTGTGCACATGCAGGGTTCAGGGTTTATCGCCAGGATCAGGCAGGGAATATATATCCTGCTCAGTGATAGGTGCAGAACCTATATAGGGTCGATAGGGCAAACAGGGTGACCTTAAATCTGTCTAGGAGTCTCCACTCCCCCTTTGCTAGTGCTTGGTTCCCTTTCCCTTATCCCTTTGCGTTCCACTTAGGCTTTCCTTCATGTTGCATGACAGGCGCATAATGAGATGGCGGTGGAAGTGGTGGAGGTGGTGGCGGGCGAAGCCCAAAATTTAAATGGGCATGTTTGAAATGGCATTGTAAAGGGATGGGGAATCTGTATTCCACTATCTTGGTAACTATTTAGCATGAATGAGGGACCTCCCAAATGTAAGAGTGAGAGCCCTCACAAATATTAAAGTAAAACCTAAAGCCAAAAATGCTCCGTGTGAACATATGCTAAAGGGGAGGTATATATATATTTTTATTAAGCATTATGTGCATGTAATTATGAGTGAAAACAATGTTTCTTAGCATTTTTCCCTTTAAAGAAAATGTTGATTTGGTTTACATAGTTACATAGTTATTAAGGTTGAAGGAAGACTTTAAGTCCATCTAGTTCAACCCATAGCCTAACCTAACTTGCCCTAACATGTTGATCCAGAGGAAGGCAAAAAAAAAACCCATATGGCAAAGAGTAAGCTCCACCTTGGGGAAAAAATTCCTTCCCGACTCCACATACGACAATCAGACTAGTTCCCTGGATCAAGGCCTATCAAGGAATCTAGTGTATATACCCTGTAACATTATACTTTTCCAGAAATGTATCCAGTCCCCTCTTAAATTTAAGTAATGAATCACTCATTACAACATCATATGGCAGAGAGTTCCATAGTCTCACTGCAAATGCAGGTAAATATAGGTCATTGACCTACTTTACCTTCATTTTCCGGGGTTTTTGCAGTCATGAGCATCATTGCATTAGCAAAGCTCGTGGATGCAAATTATTTTAACCCCTTCAGATGGATTTACATCGTTGGACGTTACAGATCTGCGGAGGGTAAGGATATTGTTTGTTTATTATGTTTTTTTTGTAACAGAACGAGGGTCTTCAGTGACTGGATTGGGCGTAGAATAAAATACTCCAACAACCATTGTTTTTATTTCATTAAAATAATGTTAAATAATGTGTTTGTGTTTTATTTAACCCTTTACTACAATTGGATTAATAATGGATAGGTGTCATAATTGACGCCACTCCATTATCAATTTGGCTTAATGTCACCTTACAATAGCAAGGTGGCATTAACCCTTCATTACCCCATATCCCACCGCTACACGGGAATGGGAAGAGAGTGGCCAAGTGCCAGAATAGGCGTATCTTCCAGATGTGCCTTTTCTGGGGTGGCTGGGGGCAGGTGTTTTTAGCCAGGGGGGGGCCAATAACCATGGACCCTCTCCAGGCTATTAATATCTGCCCTCAGTCACTGGCTTTACTACTCTGGCGGAGAAAATTGCGCGGGAGCCCACGCCAATTTTTTCCGCCATTTAACCCTTTAATTTAGTAGATAGAACGGCCAAATTTTGCATATACACACTACTGACATTAGTAGTGTGGAATCTGCAAAACAAATGGAGAGAAGACATGGTTTACTGTATGTAAACCATGTCTCAAATCATGTCGGGTTTAGGAAGGAGAAAGAAAAAGCCGGTAATTGAATTACCGGCTTTCAAGCTGTATAGCGCTGGAAAAAAATATTAATATATATACATATATGTGTCTACTGACATATATATATATATATATATATATATATATATATATATAGACAGTATATATATATATATTTTTTTTTTTGGGACACATGGATCACTTCTATAGTGGTATGTTGGTTTTGCAAGCCTGCGAGAAAACCACGCAGTACGGATGCCATACGGATTACATACGGAGGATGCCATGCGCAAAAAACGCTGACACACCCTGCCTACGGAGGAGCTACGGACCACTATTTTCGGGACTTTTCAGTGTATTACGGCCGTAATATATGGACCGTATTGTTTTACGCTGTGTGTGACGCCGGCCTAAGGTGACAGGCAGTGCTACAGAGCTCAGGTAAAGGCCTTAGCGTGGCAGTGACCGGCTACCAGATAAACTCTTAAAGAGACCGTGAGAAGGGCAACATAATAAAAAATATATAGTAATAGAATATATAGAGATTGAGAGTAGAAATTTGACACAATGTTCAAAGGTTTCCAAAAATGAACCCAAGAGGTCTGTATCATACACGCTGAAAATGGCCATGATGGGGACCTCACAATACATTTAGCAGTTATTACAAGAGGTAGAGATAGAGAGTGCAAGTTTCATCACTGAACAATGCGCAGAGGTTTAAAAAAATTGGCCAAGCGGTCTGTATCAGACCAGCTGAAAGATGCCATGATGGGGACATCACAATACACTTTGCAGTTATTCCAAGAGATAGGGGTAGGAAGTAGAAAGTTGACTATTACACAATGTTCAAAGGTTTCCAAAAATTAACCCAAGAGGTCTGTATCATACACACTGAAAATGGCCATGATGGGGACCTCACAATACATTTAGCAGTTATTAAAGGAGGTAGAGATAGAGAGTGAAAGTTTCATCACTGAACAATGTGCAGAGGTTTAAAAAAAATTAGCCAAGCGGTCTGTATCAGACCAGCTGAAACATGCCGCGATGGGGACATCCAGTGTCGGACTGGGGTGACTAGGGCCCACCAATGGAACTGACTCCAGGGGCCCACTCTAAATTTCAATGCTCAGGCTAGGTACACCTTTGTTTTGTAGTATTTGTTAGGAGGCTCAGTAGTAAGTTTCATTATATTCATTAGAAGAACAAATACAACATGCTGCACATTTTTTTTTCGCTAAAAAGATAGACACTCTAAAGGTCCCTTCACATTAAAGCGACGCTGCAGCGATACCGACAACGATCCGGATTGCTGCAGCGTCGCTGTTTGGTCGCTGGAGAGCTGTCACACAGACCGCTCTCCAGCGACCAACGATGCCGGTAACCAGGGTAAACATCGGGTAACTAAGCGCAGGGCCGCGCTTAGTAACCCGATGTTTACCCTGGTTACCATCCTAAAAGTAAAAAAAACAAACGCTACATACTTACCTAACGCCATCTGTCCTCCAGCGCTGTGCTCTGCTCTCCTGTACTGTCTGTGTGAGCACAGCGGCCGGAAAGCAGAGCGGTGACGTCACCGCTGTGCTTTCCGGCTGACCGACGCTCACAGCCAGTACAGGAGGAGTGCAGAGCACAGCGCTGGAGGACAGACAGCGGTAGGTAAGTATGTACTGTTTGCTTTTTTTACTTTTAGGATGGTAACCAGGGTAAACATCGGGTTACTAAGCGCGGCCCTGCGCTTAGTTACCCGATGTTTACCCTGGTTACCAGTGAAGACATCGCTGGATCGGTGTCACACACGCCGATCCAGCGATGTCCACAGGAGATCCAGCGACGAAATAAAGTTCTGGACTTTCTTCAGCGACCAACGATCTCCCAGCAGGGGCCTGATCGTTGGTCGCTGTCACACATAGCGATTTTATTAACGATATCGTTGCTACGTCACAAAAAGCAACGATATCGTTAACAATATCGTTATGTGTGAAGGTACCTTAACAGAAACAACAAAGACCTGATAACTGTATTTAAAGGGAACCTGTCACCCCCCCAGGCCTTTTTTAAGTAAAAGAACCACCTTCAGCAGCACTATGGCTGCATTCTGTGAAGGTGGCTCTTATGCTTAGTATCCCTAGGAATGCTGAAATAATCACTTTTATATATTTCGCGCCATACCTCTATTGAGTCCCGGAGGTATGTCTTCTCCCATGGTGTCAATGGCCTCCAAGACGTCAATCATCTCCCTCTTGCGTCTGTGCGTCGCCTCCTGTGTTCAAAATACATGCTCGGCGCCTGCGCTCTGTCAACATTTCTCGTGCATGCACCATGCGCGTTGCCCGTGGACTTACATCAGGCGAGAAATGTTGGCAGAGTGCAGGCACCAGGCATGTATTTTTAATACAGGAGGTGGCGCACAGTATTTATAAGCCAAAACCAGGAGTGGGTGATAAATGCAGAAGTTGTTTCTATTATATTTTTCCTCTGATTGTTCCACTCCTGGTTTTGACTTACAAATACTGATGTAAAATACTGACCAAATACTGAGCGTGTGATCATGGCCTTAGTTTAATTTTTCTGTTACTATAAAAATACAAAGAAAAAAAACCTGCATACCAATGTGATCCTAGCTACACCTTTCCATTTTAGGCCGTCAAGATTTAGTATTTTTTTTCGTTTCCCAGAGATCAATCTTTTTCATTTTTAATCTACTATATAATTGTCTAAGGGTCACTTCTGTCTTTCTGTCTGTCTTTCTGTCTGTCCTTCTTTCTGTCACGGAAATCCCAAGTCGCTGATTGGTCTCGCCAGCTGCCTGTCATGGCTGCCGCGAGCAATCAGCGACGGGCACAGTCCGATTAGTCCCTCCCTACTACCCTGCAGTCAGTGTCCGGCGCCCGCTCCATACTCCCCTCCAGTCACTACTCACACAGGGTTAATGCCAGCAGTAACGGACCACGTTATGCCGCGGGTAACTCACTCCGTTACCGCCGCTATTAACCGTGTGTGTCCTCAACTTTTTACTATTGATGCTGCCTATGCAGCATCAATAGTAAAAAGATGTAATGTTAAAAATAATAAAAAACCAACCAAAAAACCTGCTATTCTTACCTTCCGTAGTCCGACGATGCGCTCGCGCCTGCCGCGTGCCTGCGACATCATCTCAGGTGATTCGTGCAATGCATCCCTGGGAACGGAAGCCGCCGTGTACTCCGCTGAGAGGTGGGAGGACTCCGGGGGTCATGAAAAGGTAACTATATCCATATTTTTTATTTTAATTCTTATTTTTTTACAGGAATATGGTACCCAGGGCCTGGAGGAGAGTCTCCTCTGCTCCAACCTGGGTACTATCCGCACATGAAGCGCTCACTTTATGCATGGTGGGTATAGCAACATGCGTAAAGTGAGCATTTCAATGCAATCCAATGGCAGCGGAATAGTCGAGATTCTGCAGAAATAATGAACATGCTGCTGATTTGAATTGAAATAATGAACATGTTGCGGCAAAATGCATTAAAAAACACAATGTGGGCACACAGCCTAAGGGTAAGTTCACACAGGACTTTTTTGCTGCGTATTTTTGCTGCTTTTATGCTAATTTAGGTGGGTTTTTGGTGCGTATTTGGTGCGTTTTTTTTTCTTTTTCCAGGCTAATGTCCTTGGATTTTCAGCAGCAACAACGCAGCAAATAATGATACCTGCATTTTTGCTGTGTTTTTTTCAACACCCATTCAAGTCAATGGGTGAAAAAACGCATCAACAACGCTGAAAGAAGTAACGTGCTCTATGTAAAAAAAAAACGCAGCAAAGCACAAAATACTGATCACACAAAAAACCAATGTGTGTGCATGAGATTTCTGAAATCTCTCAGGCTTTGCTGGTACTGTAAAAAGCAGCTGAAAATTAGCATAAAAAAACGCAGCAAAAATGCGCAGCAAAAAAATCCTGTGTGAACGTACCCTAAAACTCAGTTGTTTTTGATCTTTTCTTTATACCCCGGAGATTATGAAGTAATTTTTAAAATGGGATAACCCTTTTAATTATCTACTTTTATTAATAAATTTGGGCATGTGGAGGTGGTAATTTTTTTACTATTATATTTTTGCTATAAACAACATTATAGATATATTATTCATTCTGCATATAAAAGTGCAAGTTTTTTTTTAAAGGTATATGAGCATTTTTTTGTGGTGCGTTTAACTAAAGCATATATGCTTTTTTATGTCTGACTCCATCACTAAAAATGTCAAATGTATTGTATACACATTCACTTACATAAATGCATTGCAGACATGCACATTGTACTTATTTATATAGTGTATACGTGTGCATTTGTATATACATTTAGGGTATGTGCACATGTTGCAGATTGGCCTGTGGAATTTTCCGCACAGAATCTGCATCTCTTGGCACAAAACGCAGACCAAAAGGCTTGCGGATTTCATGTGGAATTGATGCAGATTTCTTGCGGATTACTTGCGGATTGTCAAGCGTTTTTTGATGTGCGGATTTGCCTTACTCAATGTATAGTCAATGGGTGCAGAAACGCTGCCTTTCCGCACAAAGAATTGACATGCTGCGGGGAAAAAAAAACGCAGCGATTCTGCACTTTTTTTTTCCGCAGCATGTGCATAGCGTTTTTGTATTTCCTATTAACATTGTGCGCACAACGCACTGCGGATTTGAGGGAATTCCGCGCGTCTAACAACGCTGCGGAAACGCATCAAAATCCGCAATGTGTGCACATAGATGGATCTCGGGGCAGCAAGCGCTGTGAAGAAGATGGAGATCTCCTTTCACCATCACAGAACAGCAGTGGGGGGAGACATTGTGATTTCAGCTTCTAGAATGCAGAAGTGTACGTGCACACGATGCGGATTTTGCTGCGGATCCGCAGTGTTTCTGCAGCTGCGGGCCCACAGCAGTTTCCCCTGCGTTTACTGTGCTGTTCCATGTATATTCCTCAGTTTCCATGTATGTTGTTATATTTTACTCTGCTGCCACCCAATGGCCTTTTTCTGTATGGCAGCTTGTTTTTCATGTATTTCTTGTGGGCATGTCTTACATCTTCTCTTCCTCTGGCAGCCATTTCCAGTTTACTTTCTGTTGTGAGAGGACGTGCTTTTGAACTGGGCTTAGGAAGGCATCAGTCTTTCGACCACTCTCTCATGCTGCTCACACTTGCAGTCATACTTGATGCTACATCTTACTGTACCCTGTCTACCCTGCATTTCTGGAGAAGTTCTGTATTACCAGTTATACGCTGTATGTCCAGATCTACAAAATAAACAAGTCTGGATTACACAATCCCTGGAGTGCATCATCTCTCTGGACGCTGAGCAGCATTGGTCCTGTCTGCCTCATATCGAGGAAATACGAAGGTACGATTATCTCTCTCACAACTCTTATTAGTCTGCGACACCTTCATTCGCCTCATGTGGGGACAGAACAGTCGAAAGACTGCCTTGAAGCCCGGCCAGAATCACCCTTATATCACTATTCACGTGCCCGCTCTCTGCCCGCTCACATACTGCAGCCCTGCTCTGCTAAGAAATCTCCTGCAGCATCACCTCAGACTGCATTGTACATAAAGACTCTCTGTGAATTATACCACACTGCTGCAGATCGTCGGACCGCAGAACCCCACAATTCTCCAACAACACTTTGGGAATCTTATCAGGGGGTCGCAACTAAGCTGCACCGCAATTTCCAGCCCCCAATTTAAAGGTTCAGTTTCTTAAAGGGACAGCGCACCTTAAATCAAAATGGCCGAAAAGGACCTTCCACAGTTCCCCAATGCTGAAACAGAGCAAATACAACCTGATACTGTCCATTATGAAGACCAGGAAGCAGAGCCCGCTTCCACAGCAGACCCAGATGCACGACCAGTACGTTCCATCAAGCCAACATTAAAGGTCCTCGAGAATTACTGTTCCACAAGGGATGAGTTCAATGACAACTTGGACGACCTATGGGAACGAGTCGCCTCCCTTATGTCAAGCGTCCAACGCCATAAAAATGATGCAGCGGGTTTACAGGACACTATAAGACAGCTAGACGTGGCCCACGGCAGATACAAGAGACTGTCCACAAAGTATGCTGCCTTCCTTAAAGAATCTAAAATCGACGAAGCCCTATCAGAGTTAAGCAAGGCAGATTCCACAGACAGAGAAAGGGACGCCGCCGTGCAAGACGCCAAAGATAAAGCGGAGCTTCGTATCACCCATCTGCAAGAAACTAGATCGCACAGGTCAGCCTCGTCTAAACACTCTGCTCGGTCGTACAAATCATCCTGCTCAAGAACTTCAGCCCTCAGCGACAGAATCCTAGAGGCCCGTTTAAATGCAGAGCGGTCCAAACTAAGACGTTCATACACCGAAAAGAAAGCAGAAGCAGAGGCTCGAGCAACGATTCTTCAAACAGAAGCAGAAGCGAAGAGAGCAGAAGCAGAGGCTCGAGCAAAGATTCTTCAAACAGAAGCAGAAGCGAAGAGAGCAGAAGCAGAGGCTCAAGCAAGGATTCTTCAAACAGAAATGGAGGAAGAAATTGCATTAGCCGAAGTAAAAATACTCGAGCAAGCATTGAAGCAAAACCTCGACCCAATTTGCCTGCCACCACAGGAAGAAGACGACCCAGCTGTTCGTACCAGAGACTACGTGCAGAAACAGATACCTGCAGCGCACACCTTCTCCAGTGACGTTCAACCCAACATTGCGGAAACGTCCAAGTCAGCCCAACCTATGGTGCCAGTATCGCCCACAGCCCCTACAGAGACCCAAGACCAACGCCGTGATGTACCCCCTCAGGAGCAATCATCATCGCAAGACGACCACAAGGCACACTCCAGCCCGCCTCCACAGTTCAAGCAGCAGTCATTGGAATCTCTAGAGGTTAAACCACAGCTCAACCCTGCAGCGACATCATTCTACCCGGGAACAATTCACCTTTCCACGCCACACAGCTTATACGCCCGAGGGGCACCACAAGCTAATATGGTAACAAGGAGTGAAGGATCTGACATGTCCGAGTTTGCCAGGTTCATGGTGAGCAGGGAGCTAATCAGCACTAGCCTCTCAAAATTCGACGACCGTGCAGAGAACTACAGAGCCTGGAAAGCAACCTTCAAGGCCGCCATTGCTGATCTCAACCTATCCGCGGAGCAGGAGCTCGACCTCATGGTAAAATGGTTGGGTCCTGAATCCACAAACCGTATCAAGAGTCTTAGGACCGTCTATGTGGGGCAAGCTGAAGCAGGTCTCGCTGCGGCCTGGCAGAGACTTGAAAGAACCTACGGCAGCGCTGAAGCCATAGAAAAGTCCCTATTCAAGAGACTGCAGAACGTTCCAAGGATCAACCTTAAGGAAGCCCACAAGCTTCTGGATTTAAGTGACCTGCTTATGGAGCTGGAACTTGCTAAAAGAGACCCTCGTCTGTCTGGACTGTGCTACCTGGACACTGCCCACGGGGTGAACCCGATCATCTCAAAGCTGCCACACAGTCTGCAAGAGAAGTGGGCAGTGTGCGTCTCCAGGTATAAAAGGTCACATGACGTCACCTTACCTCCGTTCATTCAGTTCTGCAAGTTCATTGACGAACAAGCCCAAATGAGGAACGACCCTAGCCTCGACTTCCTGGAGTCTAACACTGCAGCTCCAGCAACACCTTCATCAAGGTATGAAAGCGTCGCACATAGACGCAAGGACTCAAGGAACAGTGTAAGCGTCAGAAAGACTAACCTGCCATCACCTGCAGTACCTGCCGACAAGCAGTACACTATTCCGTCGAGGGATAAGTCTTTCAATCGTGAGTGTCCCATTCACAAAAAACCACACTCACTGAACAAATGTAGAGGCTTCAGGTCCAAAACCATGCAGGAGCGCAAGAAAATCCTCAACGAACTTGGGGTATGTTTCAAGTGCTGCGCTTCATCAGAACACATGGCCAAGGACTGTAAATCTGCCATTAAGTGTGAAGAGTGTCATAGCGACAGACACCCATCAGCCTTGCACCCAGGCTCAGCCACCAGCGATCCAGCAATCGCAGTTACCTCTGGTCCCGCTACAAACCATGGCGGGGAGCCACAGAATCACGCCAAGTCCACCACAGCTGTGTCCTGCTCATGCTCAGAGGTATGTGGGGAGAATCAAAGTGCTAAATGCTGTGCCAGGATATGCCTAATCAGAGTCTATCCAGAAGGGCAACCAAAGAAGGCTGTAAAAATGTATGCCATCATTGACGATCAGAGCAATCGATCCCTAGCTGGACCTAAGTTCTTTGAAGCCTTTAGAATCAAGGGACCAGCAACGCCCTACACTCTGAATACTTGCTCGGGGCGCATAGAGACTAGCGGCAGAAGAGCACAAGGTTTCATCGCTTCTCCTGTCAATGAAGACGTAGAAATACCCCTACCTACGCTAATTAAATGCGATCAAATACCAGACCAAAGGGATGAGATCCCTACCCCGGAAGCTGCTTTCCACCAACCACACTTAAGGCACCTAGCCAGCGTTATCCCACCTTTGGACACAGATGCTGAAATCCTACTTCTGCTCGGCAGAGACAATTTGAGGATACATAAGGTCCGCCAACAGTGTAATGGTCCTGACTACGCCCCCTACGCCCAGAGACTTGACTTGGGGTGGGTAGTCATAGGAAATGTATGCTTGGACCAAACAGGAGTCCACTCCTTTAAGACGTACGTACGCCGAGACGGGCGCACTACCTTCTGCAAACCATGTCCTCATCACTATGAGGTGAAGGAAAAGCTTCCAGATTCCGTAGAGCTGCCTGATGTTATCCCTTCTCCCTATGCAGATGACTTGGGAAAATTGGTGTTTCATACCACTAAGGATGACAACAAAGTAGCCCCATCTATGGAAGACAAGGAATTTGTCAGGATAATGGACAATGAGTTCCTTAAGGACGAAACCAATCACTGGGTTTTCCCCTTACCCTTCCGAGCTACCAGGGTAAGGCTCCCGAACAATCGTGAACAAGCCTTGTCCAGATTTAACTCTCTCCAGCGCACGCTAAGCAATAAACCGGAGATGAAAGAACACATTGTCACCTTTATGAGCAAAATATTCCATAACAACCATGCGGAGCCAGCGTCTCCCTTAAAGGAAAATGAGGAGTGCTGGTACCTACCCTCATTTGGAGTATATCACCCGAAGAAACCTAAACAAATTAGAGTTGTCTTTGATTCAAGCGCCAAACATCAAGGCGTATCTCTCAATGATGTCCTCCTCACAGGTCCTAATCTGACAAACAACTTAGTAGGAGTGTTGATGAGGTTCAGGAAAGAGCCCATTGCCATCACCGCCGACATTGAACAGATGTTCCACTGTTTCATAGTCCGAGAGGACCACAGGAATTTCCTCAGGTTCCTGTGGTACAAGGACAATGACCCCAGCAAAGAGATGGTGGAGTATCGCATGCGGGTGCACGTATTCGGGAACAGCCCTTCACCCGCTGTGGCAACATATGGCCTGCGGAGAACCGCACAAGAAGGAGAGTCCGAGTATGGAACAGACGCCAGAGACTTTGTAGAGAAAGACTTCTACGTAGATGATGGACTAAAATCTCTACCTACAGAAGAAGCTGCAATCGACCTACTCAAAAGGACCCAACATATGCTGTACCGAGCTAAGCTTAGACTGCATAAAATTGCTTCAAACAGCCCGGCTGTCATGAGAGCCTCTGAGTCAAGCGACCACGCACCTGGATTCAAGGACATAGACCTGGGACCAGATCGTCCGCCTGTGCAGAGAAGCTTAGGCCTGAGGTGGAACCTGTCAGCCGACACCTTCGGATTCCAAATCAACTGTGCAGACAAACCATTCACTAAACGTGGTGTCCTGTCAGTGGTAAATAGCCTGTATGACCCACTGGGATTCGTAGCACCAATTACCATACAAGGTAAATCCCTTCTGAGACAGCTGTCCGAAACTGTCAAGGACTGGGATACCTTTCTACCTCCTGATAAGGAACCAAAATGGGAAACCTGGAAGCAGTCTTTGTGTGCCTTGGATAAAATCCATATAACGAGATGCTACGCTGGAATCTCACTTGCTGCTAGCACTAGGACGGAACTCCATGTGTTCTCGGATGCATCCACGGAGGCCATTGCAGCTGTTGTCTACCTGAAGGTAACGGGATCTGACAATCAAGATCATGTTGGGTTCGTTTTCGGCAAAGCTAAGTTGGCTCCCAAGCCTGACCACACTATTCCCAGGCTGGAACTCTGTGGGGCTGTGCTTGCAGTAGAACTCGCAGACTTTATTCAGCATGAGCTGGACACTCACATAGATGACGTACAATACTACAGTGACAGTAAAGTTGTCTTAGGTTACATCTACAACCAAACAAGGCGCTTCTACGTGTACGTCAGTAACCGCATTGAGAGAATAAGAAGGTCTTCCAAACCTGAACAGTGGCACTATATCCCATCTGAACTTAATCCAGCCGACCATGCCACTAGACCTATGTCTATAAATTCCTTTGCTAACTCTTCTTGGCTTTCAGGTCCAAAGTTTCTGCTGGAACAGAAGGGAAGTGAATGTGTTCAGGAATTCTTCAGCATCCAGGATCCGGACGATGATCCAGAAGTCCGCTCCGAGGTCAGTGCTCTGGCCACGAACGCTAAACGAACCTCCACCCTCGGTTGTCAGCGCTTTGAACGCTTCTCCAATTGGATGAAACTCATTAAGAATATTGCAAGGTTAGTCCACATTGCGAGATCTTATCACAAGCCACATGGAGACAAAGACTGTCATGGTTGGCACGTCTGCCAAAAAAATACTATTAATCGAGGACATTCCGGTAGGATAAACTATGAACAGAACACTGCACTACTATTTGTCCATTGGATTACAGTGGGTCAGAGATAGTTTGGCCTAGTGCGGCTTCTCTGATCCGAAGATGGGTTTTCCATTGGATTATCTCAGGAACTGACTTAATGTCATGTTTAAAGTTATTATTGCATTACATGCATGTTTGGTTTCACTTTCTAGGTTGTTGGACTTTTTAAGGACATTGATATAGTGAAATCCCTTTCGGAATTTCAGACGGGGAGTGTGCTGTTCCATGTATATTCCTCAGTTTCCATGTATGTTGTTATATTTTACTCTGCTGCCACCCAATGGCCTTTTTCTGTATGGCAGCTTGTTTTTCATGTATTTCTTGTGGGCATGTCTTACATCCGGTTCAGGGGTCAAATCTTCTCTTCCTCTGGCAGCCATTTCCAGTTTGCTTTCTGTTGTGAGAGGACGTGCTTTTGAACTGGGCTTAGGAAGGCATCAGTCTTTCGACCACTCTCTCATGCTGCTCACACTTGCAGACACACTTGGTGCTACATCTTACTGTACCCTGTCTACCCTGCATTTCTGGAGAAGTTCTGTATTACCAGTTATACGCTGTATGTCCAGATCTACAAAATAAACAAGTCTGGATTACACAATCCCTGGAGTGCATCATCTCTCTGGACGCTGAGCAGCATTGGTCCTGTCTGCCTCATATCGAGGAAATACGAAGGTACGATTATCTCTCTCACAACTCTTATTAGTCTGCGACACCTTCATTCGCCTCATGTGGGGACAGAACATTTACAGTTCAATATAAACCTATGGGAAACAAAAAACGCTGTGCACATGCTGCGAAAGAAAACGTGCGGAAACGCAGCGGTTTACATTCCACAGCAAGTCACTTCTTTCTGCTTTTTTTTCCGCAGCGGATTTACAACTGCCCTTATAGAAAACCGCAGTTGCAAATCCGCAGTGGAAAATGCAGAAAAACCGCGATAAATCCGCAGCGGTTTTCCACTGCGGATTTATCAAATCCGCTGCAGAACAATCCGCAGTGGACCCAGAATACGTGTGCACATACCCGAAAGGGTAGAGGGGGCAGTGAGAGTGCAGCTGTGTGGGGCAAACAGGAAAAACAGCTTTTGTTGGGGTGGAGGACAAGAGAGTCAGGATAGAGACAAACAGGAAGCTCCAGTACTCACTTCAGGCCACTGTGTTCCTCTGGAGCCTCCCCTCCCCTTCCTGACCGTGCCGACATCAGAGCTTAGAGCTTGTCTGACAGGCTGCAGCAGTATGGGGGAGAGAGGCCATCTTCTATTCAGTTCATTAAGCACTTTCTTCAGCAGTGGCTGCACACCTCTCCTGGCCAGTGGCCCAGCGCTCCAGCAGCCTGACCCAGTCCGTGCTTGTGGGTGGGGCTTACTGCTGTGAAGCTCCAGGAGCATCTTAGCTAGTGTAGCTCTGCTCAGGGAAATGGCTGTGCTGAGCCTCATCCTAGCCAGAGACTCGGGGGAGGGAGAGAGAGAAGGTAGAGATCCTGCCCGTACACTGTTCTCCCCACCCTATGTTACACCACCAGGCAATGCAGGAGCTCAACTTTTCTCCCCTTTTCTGTTGAGCGGCAAGGGGCTGGGCTTAGATCATGCATGCAGGGATACTGAGAAGAGAGAGACTGTCGGAGTCAGGGGCCCACCGGAGGATCCACAGATTTCCCGATGAGCCTGGGGACATCACAATATACTTAGCAGTTATTACAAGACGTAGAGATAGGGAGTAGAAATGTGACCATTATGTACAAAGCTTTCCATAAATTACCCCAAAGTGTCTGTATCATATATGGTGAAAGAGTCTGTGATAGGGACCTCACAATACATTTAGCAGTTATTGCAATAGGTAGAGATAGAGAGTACAAGTTTCATCATTGAATAATGTGCAAAGGTTTCAAAAATTATCCAAGGGGTCTGTATCAGACCAGCTGAAAGACACCGTGATGGAGACATCACAATTAGTGTTTGGCCACCTCCCTAGTGTTCGGGTTCGGTTTGTCGAACAGAGAGGTGTTCACCGAACTGTTCGTCGAGCGTTCGACGAACACCGTCGAACCCCATTGGAACCAATGGCAGGCAAACACAAACACATACAAACACATGGAAAACACCTTAAAAGGTGTCCAAAAGCTGACAAACTGCTCAGAAGACGTGCAGACACTGCTCCTAAGCCCTAAACTAATAACTGGATTAGATGCAGTGAAAATAGAGATACACAGGCGGTATAGTATGTTTCACAGGCAGGCTACTCTGCTGACGTGCAGACACTGATCCTAGGCCCTAAAGTAATAACTGGATTAGATGCAGTGAAAATAGAGATACACAGGTGGTATAGTTTGTTTCACAGGTGGGCTACTCTGCTGATGTGCAGACACTGCTCCTAGGCCCTAAACCAGAGGTCCCCAACCTTTCTGACCTTGAGAGCCACATCCATCTATGAAAGAGGGTCGTGAGCCACATTCAGCTCTGAGAGGGTCACGAGCCACAACCAGCTCCTTCCCCACTCACAGTAGTGACATTTAGAGCCTCCATTAACGGTATAATGACAACCACACTGAAATCACACCAAGGCAGTATGCCAAACTCCACGGGTTCCTATGTCACCCCCATTCATATCTACTCTTCTGTACAAGGTTACACACAAAAGTCACCATTTAGAGATCTGCTCTTAATAGTTATTTACACCTAGCGTTAATGCAACAAGCTGTTAGGCTGCCGCGAGCCACACTTCACGAGCTCGCGAGCCACATGTGGCTCCCGAGCTACAGGTTGGGGACCCCTGCCCTAAACTATTAACTGGATTAGATGCAGTGAAAATAGAGATGAGATACACAGGCGGTATAGTTTGTTTCAAAGGCGGGCTACTCTGCTGACGTGCAGACACTGCTCCTAGGCCCTAAACTATTAACTGGATTAGATGCAGTGAAAATAGAGATACACAGCCGGTATAGTTTGTTTCACAGGTGGGCTACTCTGCTGACGTGCAGACACTTCTCCTAGGCCCTAAACTATTAACTGGATTAGATGCAGTGAAAATAGAGATACACAGGCGGTATAGTTTGTTTCACAGGCGGGCTACTGTGCTGAGATGTGCAGACACTGTTCCTAGGCCCTAAACTATTAACTGGATTAGGTGCAGTGAAAATAGAGATACACAGGCGCTGTAGTTAGTTTCACAGGCGGGCTACTCAGATGACTATCAGACAATGCTACTTGCCCAAAAGGATTGGCTGCGCTAGATTACACCAAATGCTCTGACAAATACTTGCACAGCACTGGCACAGGCCTGCCTGGCAAACAGTGCTATGAACTGCTGTAACCTACCCTGAAAAGGGCTGATAATAAAACTAGTCCTGACTCCTCCCGACTCTCTAAACCTATCTCTCTGACAATTCCTTCCAAAAAAACACTCTTTGTCTGTATAGCGGCCACAGCAGCAGTGGTGCCGTCTAACACTAAGCTGCAGCAGTGAGGAAATGGTGGCGATGGGGCAAATGGCTGGTTCTTATAGGGCAAGGACATGTGACATACACAGCCAATGACACATACCCTTGCTTGTGTGCATCACATGCACATTGCTGTGCGAGTGCGCACTGCTAATAGGCTGAGAGACTGCACCGCCCACTATACACTGAAAGTCTATTAACAATGATAAACAGTTTTAATGTGCAAATCAAGCGAGGCTTTTGCTGAACGAACAGTTATCGAACAAAAACTCGAACAGCCGAATTTTAAGCAAATTGTTGTTCGGGTTCGTCGAACGACACGAACACCACCCAAAACAGCTCGAATTTGACATTGGCGAACAGATCGACTCGAACACCGCTCATCTCTAATCACAATACACTTTGCAGTTATTAAAAGAAGTAGAGATAGGGAGTAGTAAAGTGACCATTACACAATGTACAGTTGTGGCCAAAAGTATTGACACCCCTGCAATTCTGTCAGATAATACTCAGTTTCTTCCTGAATATGATTGCAAACACAAATTCTTTGGTATTATTATCTTCACTTAATTTATCTTAAATGAAAAAACACAAAAGAGAATGAAGCAAAAAGCAAAACATTGATCATTTCACACAAAACTCCAAAAATGGGCCAGACAAAAGTATTGGCACCCTCAACCTAATACTTGGTTGCACAACCTTTAGCCAAAATAACTGCGACCAACCGCTTCCGGTAACCATCAATGAGTTTCTTACAATGCTCTGCTGGAATTTTAGACAATTCTTCTTTGGCAAACTGCTCCAGGTCCCTGATATTTGAAGGGTGCCTTCTCCAAACTGCCATTTTTAGATCTCTCCACAGGTGTTCTATGAGATTCAGGTCTGGACTCATTGCTGGCCACCTTAGAAGTCTCCAGTGATTTCTCTCAAACCATTTTCTAGTGCTTTTGAAGTGTGTTTTGGGTCATTGTCCTGCTGGAAGACCCATGACCTCTGAGGGAGACCCAGCTTTCTCACCCTGGGCCCTACATTATGCTGCAAAATTTGTTGGTAGTCTTCAGACTTCAAAATGCCAGAGGCAGCAAATCAACCCAAAAACATCAGGGAACCTCCGCCATGTTTGACTGTAGGAACCGTGTTCTTTTCTTTGAATGCCTCTTTTTTCTCCTTTAAACTCTATGTTGATGCCTTTGCACAAAAAGCTCTACTTTTGTCTCATCTGACCAGAGAACATTCTTCCAAAACGTTTTAGGCCTTTTCAGGTAAGTTTTGGCAAACTCCAGCCTGGCTTTTTTATGTCTCGGGGTAAGAAGTGGGGTATTCCTGGGTCTCCTACCATACAGTCCTTTTTCATTCAGATGCCGACGGATAGTACGGGTTGACACTGTTGTACCCTCGGACTGCAGGGCAGCTTGAACTTGTTTCGATGTTAGTTGAGGTTCTTTATCCAACATCCGCACAATCTTGTGTTGAAATCTCTTGTCAATTTTTCTTTTCCGTCCACATTTAGGGAGGTTAGCCACAGTGCCATGGGCTTTAAACTTCTTGATGACACTGTGCACGGTAGACATAGGAACATTCAGGTCTTATGAGATGGACTTGTAGCTTTGAGATTGCTCATGCTTCCTCACAATTTGGTTTCTCAAGTCCTCAGACAGTTCATTGGTCTTCTTTCTTTTCTCCATGCTCAATGTGGTACACACAAGGACACAGGACAGAGGTTGAGTCAACTTTAATCAATGTCAACTGGCTGCAAGTGCGATTTAGTTATTGCCAACACCTGTTAGGTGCCACAGGTAATTTACAGGTGCTGTTAATTACACAAATTAGAGAAGCATCACATGATTTTTGAACCGTGCCAATACTTTTGTCCACCCCCTTTTTTATGTTTGGTGTGGAATTATATCCAATTTGGCTTTAGGACCATTCTTTTTGTGTTTTTTCATTTAAGACAAATTAAATGAAGATAATAATAACAAAGAAATTGTGTTTGCAATCATTTTCAGGAAGAAACTGAGTATTATCTGACAGAATTGCAAGGGTGTCAATACATTTGGCCACAACTGTACAAAGGTTTCCAAAAATTACGCCAAGGGGTCTGTATCATGCACGCTGAAAGAGGTCGTGATGGGAACCTCACAATACATTTAGCAGTTCTTACAAGAGGTAGAGATAAAGAGTACAAGTTTCACCTCTGTGCCAAGGTTTTAAAAAGTACAAAACATTACCCATGTGGGGAATACATAGATCAACACTGAGTACTTGTTGCAGAAGCTAGAGGAGGAGGCGGAGAAGGAGGTGATTTCCTCAACAAAATGGTTTTGGATGGTAAGGGATGGACGTTAAGACAATTTCCCCCCAAAAAAAAACATTTGGCCTGCATTTAGATAACGTTGCTGTAACCAGAAGGGCTTACAAAGTTGGAGAAATCCAGCCCTTGTTCAATTTTAGAAGCATTAGCCTGTCTGTTTTTTCCGTTGACAGGTGTGTGCGTCTATCCTTTATGATTGCTGATGCCAAACTAAAATCCCGCTCAGACAACACACTCGCAGCAGGGCTTGGCAGCACCTCCAAGATGAACAACGAGAGGTTGGGACAAGTGTGCAGCTTGGACAACCAATTGTTAAAGGCACTTAAGAATCAGGAAGGATGCTGGTATGGCCACTTAAGTAGTCTTTCACTGTCTTGGTCAACTTCTCCCTCCTTGACAAAGTTACACCCACTCTTGCTGATGGGACAGTCTCAGGAAAATGGCCCAGTTAGTGGACATTTTCCCCCTCCTGAGTTGCATGGTGTGTGTGGCCCTCCTCTGTAGTTCTTGTGGGTGAAAAGAGCCAGTTCCTCTGCCACCAGCATTGTCTAAGTGTAATCTTTTGAGTAAGTCTTCCACTACAGCCCAGGCATGCATGCACTGCAAATGGCACGTCTGCCTCCAGCATTGGAGAAGCAAATTTCTCCTACCATGGTTCAAGAAAGGTGCACAGCCAGTATTTCTTAGTGGACAAAATGGGTTTCAAGTAAGGGTCTTGGGAAAGGCATCTGGACATGAACTCTGCAATGTGTGGCAGACTACAAAGGAACAAACGTTCAGTGTCCTTACCAGGAAGAGCACTAACCATCCTCTCCCCATCACAATGCATAGCCTCATCCTCATCCTCTTCAGGCCATCCATGCTGGACAAGCATGAAGCTGGGACTGGGAGTCCCCTCTGTAGCACAGAGCAAAAACTCCTGTTCCTCCTCATTCTCCTCCTCCTGTTCCTCATCATCACCCAATGTGGCCTGAGAATACTGTGTGAAGCTGGGCTGTGTGGTATCCGCCAGAGTGTGCGATCTTGCTCCATAGCCACCTTCTCTGCATTCAAAGCATTCTCTTTCAGAGAATGCAGCAAACATTTTTATAGACAGAGTAGCATGATGGTTACGCTCATAATAGTGTCATCAGCGCTCACCATCTTGGTGCAGTAATTAAAGTTTTGAAGAACCTCACATAGGTCAGCGATCAACACCCACTTGGCAGTTGCTATTTGTGGGGGCCGAGTATTACTCTGAAGGACATTGAGAAGCTGGAATTCAGAGACTGCCCTCTGCTGCTCACTAAGCCTTGCCAACATATGGAAGGTCGAATTCCAGCATGTGGTAGATCATAAATCAGTCAGTGATGAGGCAAAGTAAAGTGCTGCTGCAACAAAGCTAAACCGGCAATAGCCTGAGATCACTTTTGGAATTGTGCACAGACACAGCGTACCTTGGCAAGTAGGTCAGGCAAGGCAGGGTATGTTTTTAAAAAATGCTGTTCAACCAAGTTCAGCACATGGGCCATGCATGGAACATGTATAAGCTTAACGAGCTTTAAAGGTACCACCAAGTTACGCCCATTATCGCACACATCCAGACCTGGTTGGGAGGTTCAGTGGGGAGAGCCACTAATTGGTCTGTTCTTTTATCCCTTTTAACAGCTCGGCTGCGTTGTGAGCCTCATCACCTAAACAAATGAGTTTCAGCAGAGCATGCTGCCACTTTGCCAAGGCAGTGCTGCAGATTTCCTAGCTGGAGATTGATGGGGAGGCTAGTTCTGCTGAGGATGATGAGGAGGAGAGACAGGAACTGGAATACGAGGAGACTGAAACCCTGATGGAAGTTGGGCTTGCTATTCTTGGTGTGGATCAACATATGAGGAACTCAGTACGCATTCACCCCTGAGTCCAAAAGAAGAGAACCAAAAATACCCATAAAATATCATATTTTATTATCAAAGATTAAAATTCAACAGGTATGGTACAGATACAAAAAACACCCAGGGGACCAGGAATACACCCTTAATAATATGGCATGATGGTATGTCACCAAATACAGCAAAAAGAGGAAATTCCACAATTTCTAGGGGTTAATCAATGCTGTAGGCCACATAGATATTGCCTTATCTGCCCAACACATGAAATGGAAATTGAACATTACACAGTGCCCTAACCGGGCATACTTAATAAATCATGCAAATGTAGGCACAGATATTAGAGCATATATTACCTCACAGCTGTAGGTTAAACAAAGCAGAGGGTCCGATATCTAGTGGTTCAATAGAGCAGTTGATCCGGTGTCGGGTGATTCCAGGTGATTCCGTTCTCCCCTGCCGCCCCACCCGACACCGGATCCACTGCTCTATTGAACCACTAGATATCGGACCCTCTGTTTTATATATATAATGGTGGCCCAGAGCCATGTGCTTACTCTGATGGCAGCAGCCATTTTGTGGATGGCAAATGTGTTAATGCTGGCAGCAGCCATTTTGTGAATTGAAAATGTGCTAATTCTAATGGTAGCCATTTTGTGGATGGCAGATTTGTTAATGATGGCAGCAGCCATTTTGTGGATGGCAAAAGTAATGCTGGCAGCAGCCATTTTGTGGATATCAAATGTGTTAATGCAGGCAGCAGCCATTTTGTGAATGGAAAATGTGCTAATTCTAATAGCAGCCATTTTGTGGATGGGCCATGTGCTTATTCTGATGGCAGCAGCCATTTTGTGGATGGAAAATGTAATTCTGATAGCAGCCTTTTTTTGGATGGCAAATGTGCTAATTCTAATAGCAGCCATTTTGTGGATGGCAAATGTGTTAATGCTGGCAGCAGCCATTTCGTGAATGGAAAATGTGCTAATTCTAATGGTAGCTATTTTGTGGATGGCAGATGTGTTAATGATGGCAGCAGCCATTTTGTGGATGGCAACTGTAATGCTGGCAGCAGCCATTTTGTGGAGAGCAAATGTGTTATTTCTGGCGGCAGCCATTTTGTGGATGGGCCATGTGCTTATTCTGATGGCAGCAGCTACGCTAGTGCAGGCTACGCTAGCGCAGACTTATGATGGGTAAGTTCTGAGATTTTTTGATATGACATCATATCCAGGGTTATACGATATAATCTGAGAGAGCGCCGATATGGCATTGAAGGGATGATGTTTTTACATTCGTATCCCCTGGTATCCTGGTCCATTATTATCTTTTGAACTATTTGCCCAGGTCGTATATGTACTAGCATGCTTTACCATTTGTGTACCGGCTGGTTTTTCCTCCTCTTCGCATGGTGGAGTTGCTACAATCCTCCATGTTTGTGTTTGTATATGTTATTTTTCGTTGTATGTATTTATTAATAAAAATTGTATACTTTTTCTATCATATTTTGTGTTATGTTTGCTAATGACAGGTGTTATGAAGGCAATCCAGAAACACAGTGTGCTTAGCGATCAGAGCGCACACAGTGATCTGACAAATACCCAAAAATACAAGAACGAGCTCTGAGACGTGGAAACTCTGTAGACTGCACACCTGATCCTATCCTAAACACAACTAAAAGCGGCTGTGGATTGCACCTAACAACTACCTAGGCAACTCGGCACAGCCTAAGAAACTAGCTAGCCTGAAGATAGAAAAATAGGCCTGACTTGCCCCAGAGAAATTCCCCAAAGGAAAAGGCAGCCCCCCACATATAATGACTGTGAGTAAGATGAAAAGACAAAATGTAGGGATGAAATAGATTCAGCAAAGTGGGGCCCGATATTCTAGGACAGAGCGAGGACAGTAAAGCGAACTTTGCAGTCTACAAAAAACCCTAAAGCAAAACCACGCAAAGGGGGCAAAAAAAAAACCCACCGTGCCGAACTAACGGCACGGCGGTACACCCTTTGCGTCTCAGAGCTTCCAGCGAAACAAAAGACAAGCTGGACAGAAAAAAAGCAACAAAAAAGCAAAAAGCACTTAGCTATACAGAGCAGCAGGTCACAGGAACAATCAGGAGAAGCTCAGATCCAACACTGAAACATTGACAAGGAGCAAGGATAGCAGCATCAGGCGGAGTTAAGTAATGAAGCAGTTAACGAGCTCACCAGAACACCTGAGGGAGGAAGCTCAGAAGCTGCAGTACCACTTGTGACCACAGGAGTAAATTCAGCCACAGAATTCACAACAGTACCCCCCCCTTGAGGAGGGGTCACCGAACCCTCACCAGAGCCCCCAGGCCGACCAGGATGAGCCGCATGAAAGGCACGAACAAGATCGGAAGCATGAACATCAGAGGCAAAAACCCAGGAATTATCTTCCTGAGCATAACCCTTCCATTTAACCAGATACTGGAGTTTCCGTCTAGAAACACGAGAATCCAAAATCTTCTCCACAATATACTCCAATTCCCCCTCCACCAAAACCGGGGCAGGAGGCTCAACAGATGGAACCATAGGTGCCACGTATCTCCGCAACAACGACCTATGGAATACATTATGTATGGAAAAGGAGTCTGGGAGGGTCAAACGAAAAGACACAGGATTGAGAACCTCAGAAATCCTATACGGACCAATAAAACGAGGTTTAAATTTAGGAGAGGAAACCTTCATAGGAATATGACGAGAAGATAACCAAACCAGATCCCCAACACGAAGTCGGGGACCCACACGGCGTCTGCGATTAGCGAAAAGTTGAGCTTTCTCCTGGGACAAGATCAAATTGTCCACTACCTGAGTCCAGATCTGCTGCAACCTATCCACCACAGAATCCACACCAGGACAGTCCGAAGACTCAACCTGTCCTGAAGAGAAACGAGGATGGAACCCAGAATTGCAAAAAAATGGAGAAACCAAGGTAGCCGAGCTGGCCCGATTATTAAGGGCGAACTCAGCCAACGGCAAAAAGGACACCCAATCATCCTGGTCTGCAGAAACAAAACATCTCAGATATGTTTCCAAGGTCTGATTGGTTCATTCGGTCTGGCCATTAGTCTGAGGATGGAAAGCCGAGGAAAAGGATAGGTCAATGCCCATCCTACCACAAAAGGCTCGCCAAAACCTTGAAACAAACTGGGAACCTCTGTCAGAAACAATATTCTCAGGAATGCCATGCAACCGAACCACATGCTGAAAGAACAAAGGTACCAAATCAGAGGAGGAAGGCAATTTAGCCAAGGGCACCAGATGGACCATTTTAGAAAAGCGATCACAGACCACCCAAATGACTGACATCTTTTGAGAAACGGGAAGGTCAGAAATGAAATCCATCGAAATATGTGTCCAAGGCCTCTTTGGGACCGGCAAGGGCAAAAGCAACCCACTGGCACGAGAACAGCAGGGCTTAGCCCTAGCACAAATCCCACAGGACTGCACAAAAGTACGTACATCCCGTGACAGAGATGGCCACCAGAAGGATCTAGCCACTAACTCTCTGGTACCAAAGATTCCAGGATGACCAGCCAACACCGAACAATGAAGTTCAGAGATAAGTTTATTAGTCCACCTATCAGGGACGAACAGTTTCTCTGCTGGACGACGATCAGGTTTATTCGCCTGAAATTTTTGCAGCACCCGCCGCAAATCAGGGGAGATGGCAGACACAATGACTCCTTCCTTGAGGATACCCGCTGGCTCAAATAAACCCGGAGAGTCGGGCACAAAACTCCTAGACAGAGCATCCGCCTTCACATTTTTAGAGCCCGGAAGGTACGAAATCACAAAGTCGAAGCGGGCAAAAAATAACGACCAACGGGCCTGTCTAGGATTCAAGCGCTTGGCAGACTCGAGATAAGTCAAGTTCTTATGATCAGTCAATACCACCACGCGATGCTTAGCTCCTTCAAGCCAATGACGCCACTCCTCGAATGCCCACTTCATGGCCAGCAACTCTCGATTGCCCACATCATAATTACGCTCAGCGGGCGAAAACTTCCTGGAAAAGAAAGCACATGGTTTCATCACTGAGCAATCAGAACCTCTCTGTGACAAAACCGCCCCTGCTCCAATCTCAGAAGCATCAACCTCGACCTGGAACGGAAGAGAAACATCTGGCTGACACAACACAGGGGCAGAACAAAAACGACGCTTCAACTCTTGAAAAGCTTCCACAGCAGCAGAAGACCAATTGACCACATCAGCACCCTTCTTGGTCAAATCGGTCAATGGTTTGGCAATGCTAGAAAAATTACAGATGAAGCGACGATAAAAATTAGCAAAGCCCAGGAACTTTTGCAGACTTTTCAGAGATGTCGGCTGAATCCAATCCTGGATGGCTTGGACCTTAACTGGATCCATCTCGATAGTAGAAGGGGTAAAGATGAACCCCAAAAATGAAACTTTCTGCACACCGAAGAGACACTTTGATCCCTTCACAAACAAAGAGTTAGCACGCAGGACCTGAAAAACCATTCTGACCTGCTTCACATGAGACTCCCAATCATCTGAGAAGATCAAAATGTCATCCAAGTAAACAATCAGGAATTTATCCAGATACTCACGGAAGATGTCATGCATAAAAGACTGAAACACAGATGGAGCATTGGCAAGTCCGAACGGCATCACTAGATACTCAAAATGACCCTCGGGCGTATTGAATGCAGTTTTCCATTCATCTCCTTGCCTGATTCTCACAAGATTATACGCACCACGAAGATCTATCTTAGTGAACCAACTAGCCCCCTTAATCCGAGCAAACAAGTCAGATAACAATGGCAAGGGATACTGAAATTTAACAGTGATCTTATTAAGAAGGCGGTAATCAATACACGGTCTCAGCGAACCATCCTTCTTGGCTACAAAGAAGAACCCTGCTCCCAGTGGTGATGACGATGGGCGAATATGTCCCTTCTCCAGGGATTCCTTCACATAACTGCGCATAGCGGCGTGTTCGGGCACGGATAAATTAAATAATCGACCTTTAGGGAATTTACTACCAGGAATCAAATTGATAGCACAATCACAATCCCTATGCGGAGGTAGAGCATCGGACTTGGGCTCTTCAAATACATCCTGATAATCAGACAAGAACTCTGGGACCTCAGAAGGGGTGGATGACGAAATCGACAAAAATGGAACATCACCATGTACCCCCTGACAACCCCAGCTGGATACCGACATGGAATTCCAATCCAATACTGGATTATGGGTTTGTAGCCATGGCAACCCCAACACGACCACATCATGCAGATTATGCAACACCAGAAAGCGAATAACTTCCTGATGTGCAGGAGCCATGCACATGGTCAGCTGGGCCCAGTATTGAGGTTTATTCTTGGCCAAAGGTGTAGCATCAATTCCTCTCAATGGAATAGGACACCGCAAAGGCTCCAAGAAAAACCCACAACGTTTAGCATAATCCAAATCCATCAGATTCAGGGCAGCGCCCGAATCCACAAACGCCATGACAGAAAACGACGACAAAGAGCATATCAAGGTAATGGACAGAAGGAATTTGGACTGTACAGTACCAATGACGGCAGACCTAGCGGACCGCTTAGTGCGCTTAGGACAATCAGAAATAGCATGAGTGGAATCACCACAGTAGAAACACAGACCATTCAGACGTCTGTATTCCTGCCGTTCAACTCTAGTCATAGTCCTATCGCACTGCATAGGCTCAGGTTTAACCTCAGGCAGTACCGCCAAATGGTGCACAGATTTACGCTCGCGCAAGCGTCGACCGATCTGAATGGCCAAAGACAAAGACTCATTCAAAACAGCAGGCATAGGAAATCCCACCATGACATCCTTAAGAGCCTCAGAGAGACCCTTTCTGAACAAAGCTGCCAGCGCAGATTCATTCCACTGAGTGAGTACTGACCATTTCCTAAATTTCTGACAATATACTTCTATATCATCCTGACCCTGGCACAAAGCCAGCAAATTTTTCTCAGCCTGATCCACTGAATTAGGCTCATCGTACAGCAATCCGAGCACCAGGAAAAATGCATCGACACTACTCAATGCAGGGTCTCCTGGCGCAAGAGAAAATGCCCAGTCTTGAGGGTCGCCGCGCAAAAAAAAAATAATAATCAAAACCTGTTGAATAGGATTACCAGAAGAATGAGGTTTCAAGGCCAGAAATAGCTTACAATTATTTTTGAAACTTAGAAACTTAGTTCTATCTCCAAAAAACAAATCAGGAATAGGAATTCTTGGTTCTAACATAGATTTCTGATCAATAGTATCTTGAATTTTTTGTACATTTATAACGAGATTATCCATTGAAGAGCACAGACCCTGAATATCCATGTCCACACCTGTGTCCAGAATCACCCAAATGTCTAGGGGAAAAAAAAAAAAGTGAACACAGAGCAGATAAAAAAAAAAATGATGTCAGAACTTTTTCTTTCCCTCTATTGAGAATCATTAGTTTGGCTCCTTGTACTGTTATGTTTGCTAATGACAGGTGTTATGAGGGCAATCCAGAAACACAGTGTGCTTAGCGATCAGAGCGCACACAGTGATCTGACAAATACCCAAAAATACAAGAACGAGCTCTGAGACGTGGAAACTCTGTAGACTGCACACCTGATCCTATCCTAAACACAACTAAAAGCGGCTGTGGATTGCGCCTAACAACTACCTAGGCAACTCGGCACAGCCTAAGAAACTAGCTAGCCTGAAGATAGAAAAATAGGCCTGACTTGCCCCAGAGAAATTCCCCAAAGGAAAAGGCAGCCCCCCACATATAATGACTGTGAGTAAGATGAAAAGACAAAACGTAGGGATGAAATAGATTCAGCAAAGTGGGGCCCGATATTCTAGGACAGAGCGAGGACAGTAAAGCGAACTTTGCAGTCTACAAAAAACCCTAAAGCAAAACCACGCAAAGGGGGCAAAAAAAAAACCCACCGTGCCGAACTAACGGCACGGCGGTACACCCTTTGCGTCTCAGAGCTTCCAGCCAAACAAAAGACAAGCTGGACAGAAAAAAAGCAACAAAAAAGCAAAAAGCACTTAGCTATACAGAGCAGCAGGTCACAGGAACAATCAGGAGAAGCTCAGATCCAACACTGAAACATTGACAAGGAGCAAGGATAGCAGCTTCAGGCGGAGTTAAGTAATGAAGCAGTTAACGAGCTCACCAGAACACCTGAGGGAGGAAGCTCAGAAGCTGCAGTACCACTTGTGACCACAGGAGTGAATTCAGCCACAGAATTCACAACAATTTTGGTGTTGATACTCCCTTTGTTTCGCTAGTGTTATGTAATTCTAATGGTAGCCATTTTGTGGATGGCAGATGTGTTAATGATGGTAGCAACCATTTTGTGGATGGCAAATGTGTTAATGCTGGCAGTAGCCATTTTTTGGATGGCACATGTAAATCTGGCAGTAGCCATTTTGTGGATGGCAAATCTAATGCTGGCAGCAGCCATTTTGTGGATGGAAAATGTGTTAATGCTGACAGCAGCCATTTTGTGGATGGAAAATGTGTTAATGCTGACAGCAGCCATTTTGTGGATGCCAAATGTGTTAATGCTGGCAGCAGCCATTTTGTGGATGGCAAATGTGTTAATTCTGATGGCAGCCATTTTGTGGATGGGCCATGTGCTTATTCTAATGGTAGCCATTTTGTGGATGGCAGATGTGTTAATGATGGTAGCAACCATTTTGTGGATGGCAAATGTGTTAATGCTGGCAGTAGCCATTTTGTGGATGGCACATGTAAATCTGGCAGTAGCCATTTTGTGGATGGCAAATCTAATGCTGGCAGCAGCCATTTTGTGAATGGAGAATGTGCTAATTCTAATGGTAGCCATTTTGTGGATGGCAGATGTGTTAATGATGGTAGCAACCATTTTGTGGATGGCAAATGTGTTAATGCTGTCAGTAGCCATTTTGTGGATGGCACATGTAAATCTGGCAGTAGCCATTTTGTGGATGGCAAATCTAATGCTGGCAGCAGCCATTTTGTGGATGGAAAATGTGTTAATGCTGACAGCAGCCATTTTGTAAAGCGCCATGGAATAAATGGCGCTATAACAATAAATAATAATAATAATAATAATAATAATTTTGTGGATGGAAAATGTGTTAATGCTGACAGCAGCCATTTTGTGGATGCCAAATGTGTTAATGCTGGCAGCAGCCATCTTGTGGATGGCAAATGTGTTAATTCTGATGGCAGCCATTTTGTGGATGGGCCATGTGCTTATTCTGATGGCAACAGCCATTTTGTGGAAGGCAAATGTAATTCTGACGGTGGCCATTTTGTGGATGACAAATGTACTACTCCTGGTGGTGAACATCTTAGACTAAGGCTACACACCACATCACTAAATCCTGGTTACCCTTTAATGACCACTAACAGCCAATACTATATTCCTTCGGGAAGTGAACTGGCTTTACCCATGTTTTCCATCTCAGTGGTTTCCAATGGGGCAATGACCCTTTCCCCTATCACTCCTGTCATGAATCCAGCAATCCTCCCACCTGGATTGTCCCCCGCACCGACCCTTTCTACTGTCACTTCCACTGCCAATTTAGCCGCACACCTACATGAGATGCTCCAAGCAACGGCCTCTCCTCCCAACACTTCCACTACAACAGCACTCTCACGCAGTCTACCTAACCCTGTACCCAGTACCTCGCAGGCTCTCTCGCAGCCAAGCGCACACCTGTATGGGACAGTGGCAACTGTAACAAGGGAAGGCTCAATCTGGGAGGGGGGTGCCAATAGCACAGGAAGCACTAAGGGGAGGGAATGTTGGCAACCTATTTTTGAAAAAGAACTTCCTGAGGGACCCTTGTTAGTGATGGGAAAGGGTGACATAATGACAATGGAAACGGATGCTATTGTTAATGCTGCCAATTCTTGGTTAGAGCACAATGGAGGTGTAGCTAGAGCTATAGTGGAAGCAGGAGGGGTGACTATTCAAGCTGACAGTCGAATCGTTGTTGAGTCATGTGGTCAGATAGCTGTTGGGGACATAGCGGTTACTAAATCTGGCAATCTTCTGTGTAGCATTAGCATACACGCTGTGACCCCTACTTTTGACCCTATTCATCCAGACGTTAGTGCTCAACAACTTCGTGCAGCAATAACTCGCATTTTAGAGTATGCGAATATTAGTGAGCAGATTGAGACCTTGACAATTCCCGCCATTGGTGTTGGCATTTTTGGTTTCCCTGTTCATGCATGTACAAGGGAAATCGTTGGAATTATAATAAATAAGTGTAGCCCCCCAAGCATTTGCTGCCTCTCTGAAATCAGGTTATTTAGTAATGAGAACAGGACTGTTAAAGCTTTTAAGACTGCCTGCATCACCTGGACCCCACACCATGATACTGGAGCTGCACAAAAAGAGCCCCTCATTCCAGGACTGTTACCTCCTCCTGCTCCTCATACACAAGGGATTACATCTGTACTCCCGGTGCCATCTATAATCCCGCCTCAGGTGCCACCACCAACAGTGCCAATGCTTATGTCTGAGGAGCCCACCCTCTACGTCAAGTTTACATCCCAGCAAGCTGCTACTCTGTTGAACGAAGTTCTAGATCCAGAAAAACAGCCGATACCTTTCTACAGAAGCATGCTTCAAATCCAAAGTACTTACCCAGCCATGTGGCAAGATCTCATTTTCCTGGCAAATCTTAAAGCAGGCGATGCATATTGGCCTTTTATGGTAATCACGTTCAATGATACCTCACTTGCCAGTGACACTACATGGGACTCTGGTGTTGAGTTCTGCCAACAACTTAAGACATGGGCCTCGGATGAGTTGGCTGACCTATAACTTATTGTTGCCAATGTATTCCAGATGCCTCCAAGCTGATGCAGCCATTGTACGATGACCTCATGACGTCAGCGTTTCCACTATGTACCAAATCCGTGGAAGCTTTCTAGGCTCTTAAATAGGCCATACAGTCTGCACCAGCTTTTGGAATCCCAAATTCTGATATCATCTTAAGACATCCGGTTCTCTTAATGGCTCCACACAACATAAAAGCTATTTTTGAAACCTAAACATCTGTCGCTGCAGCGTCATATGAGACTCCAATGTTCCCTCCAATCTTCCCTCTCTAAAATAGGCACAGTTTTTTTACTTTCAACTTCCAACTTCAACTTAGAAGATTCCTTTCTACTTCAATACATACAGTACTATTGCTTAAAACAAAAATCTCCCAGCGCGTACTACACCAAGGACAGAATATTCAGAGAGTCTTGAGCACAACTCCATGCCCCCTTCCTCTGGCACTCAGCGAAGTTAAGGACAGAGAGGAGAAGTCACAAGCAATTTGCGCAGCGATTTGCTTCCCCCCTCCCATCAGATATTCAACAAAGATAAGAGCTTAGTGTTTTCCACACAGAAACAGAATGCAGCAGTTTTCAGACTTAATCTCTACAAAACATTCATCCTCTCAGAATAAAAACAGTTTCTCTATACAGGCAGATCACTGCACAACTTGAGTAAGCTGATTATGACCGCGTCCGGCCAAAACACATATGGAAACCTATCCAATGTCAAACCATATATAACACAGGTTTCACTGAATCTCAGATGTAAAGTAAATGTACATTAAAAATATCCACAACTCATCCATCCTGGACCCTCAGCAACAATTAGATAAGTAATGATACTTATGTGATCATTCATTCATACGTGCTCATTCAGGGATTGTTTTTTCTTTTCCCTTTCACTTTTCAGTTGATTTTTACAAGAAAAAAATCCCTTATCTCAATCACTTCACCTAATTCAGCTCAAATTGAGTTGAATAATATCTTCTGTCACATACAGAGGACCACACCTAATGGAACCCCTCATCAATCAGGGATTTTTGTTTATCCCTTATACTCATTTACTCACCTCTCATCTCATTCAGAGGTTCTCATAGACATACATACAAGGTTCACACAGCCTGCCTAGTTTGCACTTTGGAATTAACACAACTCTATATAAAAAAACTGCAGCAGTGTCTACTGACACTCTGAAAGCACTTTAAGGCCAAACAACAAAAACCACGGCCCTATACAAAATACAGCTTCATATAATATACTGCTAATCCAAAATGACCAAAATAACAGCACTGCACAGAGCCTATCCCAGCTCTGTACTACACTCTTACACAAATACACAACCAATTAGTATATTGACAGAAAATACAGATAACAATTATCATCTTATAACTCTATTATTCAATTCTCATACAGACATAAACAGAAAACAAACACAAAACTCACTGGTGATGTGGATTCTTTGAACCGTGTTTGCAGCCTTTTACCCAGAGGTATGGGGAGATCCAGAAGAGAGATTTGCAAGTACAAAACAGAGTGTAAGAATAAAATTTCTCTCCTCGCTGCAGCTGGTGTTTTGCATGTCCAATCTCCCAGGAAGCTCCCACATACGGATTCCGAATAGGCTGGTCACACGGCCCCGTTCGGGCGCCAAAACTGTTGTAGCTGTTTGCGTTCTGACCCAATGTCAGATATGCCAGATCACCAGTGAGGCGAAATCAGGATGTTACGCCCGTCATTTTACAAGCGCGCTTGGAGACAAAGGACACCTCACACATATTCTGTGAGCAAGTCACTTTTATCTGATGTAATGCAGCAAGAGGCAGTATTTTATACCATTTACAACAAATATAACTCTCAATGTAATTCATGTAGCCCCCACCATCACCAAGGGTCATACTGACCTTTATTTCTCACCACGTACCCAGAGCATGTTGTGGCTGACTATTGAGAATATATATGATAAGAAGTGTAGTCTCTTTGAAAAGGAGACCATCAAACTACTGCATCAACAGATTCTAGTAATTCTAGCAATTAAAGGCAAAAGGCACTTAAAGGCAAACTATTAACCCTTCTATATATATGAGCTAAAGGTTGCTATCAGAGCAACCTGGGCTTTCATTACACCTCAGCAGTGCCACAGGCTGATCGCCTCCATGCCATGCCGCAATGATACAGTAATTGATGCAAAAGGAGCTCTGAGCAAGTATTGAGTGCATTTACTCTGTTTTTAATGACTAGTGTTGAGCGATACCGTCTGATACTTGAAAGTATCGGTATCGGATAGTATCGGCCGATACCCGAAAAATATCGGATATCGCCGATACCGATATCCGATACCAATACAAGTCAATGGGACACCAAGTATCGGAAGGTATCCTGATGGTTCCCAGGGTCTGAAGGAGAGGAAACTCTCCTTCAGGCCCTGGGATCCATATTAATGTGTAAAATAAAGAATTAAAATAAAAAATATTGATATATTCACCTCTCCGGCAGCCCCTGGACATCACGCTGGTAACCGGCAGGCTTCTTTGTTTAAAATGAGCGCGTTTAGGACCTGCGAATGACGTCGCGGCTTCTGATTGGTCGCGTGCCGCTCATGTGACCGCCACGCGACCAATCAGAAGCCGTGACGTCATTCGCAGGTCCTAAATTCCTAGAATTAGGAGTTTAGTGAATGAGAATGACGTCGCGGTTTCTGATTGGTCGCATGGCGGTCACATGAGCGGCACGCGACCAATCAGAAGCCGCGACGTCATTCGCAGGTCCTAAACGCGCTCATTTTAAACAAAGAAGCCTGCCGGTTACCAGCGTGATGTCCAGGGGCCGCCGGAGAGGTGAATATATCAATATATTTTATTTTAATTCTTTATTTTACACATCCCTATGGATCCGATACCAATACCCGATACCACAAAAGTATCGGATCTCGGTATCGGAATTCCGATACCGCAAGTACTTGCGGTATCGGAATGCTCAACACTATTAATGACTCTATATAATATATTAGTTTCACTTTTTGTATTGAAGAACTGAAATAAATTAACTTTTTGATGATAATCTAATTTTCTGAGAAGCACATGTACGTAGTAATCAAATTATTCCACTTTTTACCTCAACTCAGTTTCTTTTTGCAAAGTTGGCAGATTATGTGAGTTGGCTCATCCTTTGCAGTGTCAAAAGAGACCAAGGCTAGGCAACCTTTGTCTCCAAGTTGTCTGCAAGTTGCAGATCCATGGATGCTGCTGGTCACAGCCACAGTTCTGGCTGAGAATGCATTGCTCGTCATGGCTGCATCGCTATGTGTCTGCGACATACAGTGCAACGTAACCTCCTCGTCTTACTCAGATGACCTGCTTAGCTGTGTACCTCTATGTTCACGTGAACTGGGATCTAACACCTCAACATCATCATCCCCTGTGTTATCACATTTTGCACCCTTGGAGTCACCCTCCTCCTCTTTCTGCTATGGCAGCACAGTACAGTTCACATGAGTCTCAGATATCTGTGTCTCATCAGGATCACCTCCTCCCAGCAGTTAACATCTGATGATAATAGTCAGGATGCTGTACTTTGTCCTGCCCCAGATCCGAGCTAAAAAAATTTTGGGCATCGGTGCAGATTTCTTCCTCTCGACTCTGTGAATCTTTTGAGTACACTTCTGATCACCATGGCATAGAATGTGTGAACAGCTCTTCAGACTCACCCATCTGTGGTTTCTGTAGTCAGTTTTACGGTTGGAGAGTTAGGATGTGGGGGCAAGCAAGGGGAATTTGGGTGCCTCTGGACTGAACTGGGTGTGATGTTGAGGTGGAGGAAGAGGAGGAGTTGCACTTGCCATCCACTCAAGCACATGCTCTTTTTTAGGCCTCATCAACATGGTGTACCTCTGTGCGTCTGCAAAAGAAAGGTAGTGGAATAGCCTGTCCAGTAACAGAAGTTGTCAGTTGTATTTGCATAGGATGTGACATTGTTGGTTCACTAGTGTCTTCACAAACATTACCACCTACACCATGTACACCTTGAACACCAAGCCTAATTCCCCTTCCACTATGACCTTGCCTTTTCCCAGTCATGTTGCTCAGATGGTGTGGTAAGAGCACAGTATTAGCAACAAAAAAATTAGATTTTAAACTCTGCACTACCTCTGCAAACAGCTGAATTTCAGCGACAGTAAGTTCAGAGTAAAATATGGCGTGCTGTACCATGTTAGTCTCAGAAGAAAGATTTCTTTGAATGTGGATGAGGCCTGTATGACAAAGAAGATATGCTACAAACAATTTGAATGTCAGATGACTCCTACTGTATGATGTCAGGAACACAATCATTTTTTGTGGCCTCTGGATCAGGCCTCTATAACACACTAGATGCTACAAACTATTTTAAGGTCAGGTCCCCTACTGTATGACACTTGGAACAGAATGATTTTTGGTGGCCTCTGGATCAGGCCTCTATATCACCCTAGATGCTACAAACTATTTTATTGTCAGGTTCCCTACTGTCTGACACTTGGAACAGAATGATTTTTGGTGGCCTCTGGATCAGGCCTCTCTAATAGGGTTGAGCGAAACGGATCGGACAAATTCAAAAATCGCCGACTTTCGGCAAAGTTGGGTTTCATGAAACCCGACCCGATCCTAGTGTGGGATTGGCCATGAGGTCACCAATCTGCGCGCAAAAGTCGCGTTTCATATGACGCCTTCAGCGCCATTTTTCAGCCAATGAAGGAGGATGCAGAGTGTGGGCAGTGTGATAACATAAGTCTCGGTTCTCACCAGAGAAGGGCATGACATTGATTGGCTTGCTTTCTGCGGCGTCACATGGGCTATAAAGGGGCCTGCACGCCGACCGCCATCTTACTTCTGCCGATCTTAGCATTGGGAGAGATTGCTGCAGCTTCATCAGAAGAAGGGATATACAGTTAGGGCCAGAAATATTTGGACAGTGACACAAGTTTTGTTATTTTAGCTGTTTACAAAAACATGTTCAGAAATACAATTATATATATAATATGGGCTGAAAGTGCACACTCCCAGCTGCAATATGATAGTTTCCACATCCAAATCGGAGAAAGGGTTTAGGAATCATAGCTCTGTAATGCATAGCGTCCTCTTTTTCAAGGGACCAAAAGTAATTGGACAATGGACTCTAAGGGCTGCAATTAACTCTGAAGGCGTCTCCCTCGTTAACCTGTAATCAATGAAGTAGTTAAAAGGTCAGGGGTGGATTCCAGGTGTGTGGTTTTGCATTTGGAAGCTGTTGCTGTGAGCAGACAACATGCGGTCAAAGGAACTCTCAATTGAGGTGAAGCAGAACATCCTGAGGCTGAAAAAAAAGAAAAAATCCATCAGAGAGATAGCAGACATGCTTGGAGTAGCAAAATCAACAGTTGGGTACATTCTGAGAAAAAAGGAATTGACTGGTGAGCTTGGGAACTCAAAAAGGCCTGGGCGTCCACGGATGACAACAGTGGTGGATGATCGCCGCATACTTAATTTGGTGAAGAAGAACCCATTCGCAACATCAACTGAAGTCCAGAACACTCTCAGTGAAGTAGGTGTATCTGTCTCTAAGTCAACAGTAAAGAGAAGACTCCATGACAGTAAATACAAAGGGTTCACATCTAGATGCAAACCATTCATCAATACCAAAAATAGACAGGCCAGAGTTAAATTTGCAGAAAAACACCTCAAGAAGCCAGCTCAGTTCTGGAAAAGTATTCTATGGACAGATGAGACAAAGATCAACCTGTACCAGAATGATGGGAAGAAAAAAGTTTGGAGAAGAAAGGGAACGGCACATGATCCAAGGCACACCACATCCTCTGTAAAACATGGTGGAGGCAACGTGATGGCATGGGCATGCATGGCTTTCAATGGCACTGGGTCACTTGTGTTTATTGATGACATAAGAGCAGACAAGAGTAGCCGGATGAATTCTGAAGTGTACCGGGATATACTTTCAGCCCAGATTCAGCCAAATGCTGCAAAGTTGATTGGACGGCGCTTCATAGTACAGATGGACAATGACCCCAAGCATACAGCCAAAGCTACCCAGGAGTTCATGAGTGCCAAAAAGTGGAACATTCTGCAATGGCCAAGTCAATCTCCAGATCTAAACCCAATTGAGCATGCATTTCACTTGCTCAAATCCAGACTTAAGACGGAAAGACCCACAAACAAGCAAGACCTGAAGGCTGCGGCTGTAAAGGCCTGGCAAAGCATTAAGAAGGAGGAAACCCAGCGTTTGGTGATGTCCATGGGTTCCAGACTTAAGGCAGTGATTGCCTCCAAAGGATTTGCAACAAAATATTGAAAATAAAAATATTTTGTTTGGGTTATGTTTATTTGTCCAATTACTTTTGACCTCCTAAAATGTGGAGTGTTTGTAAAGAAATGTGTACAATTCCTACATTTTCTATCAGATATTTTTGTTCAACCCTTCAAATTAAACGTTACAATCTGCACTTGAATTCTGTTGTAGAGGTTTCATTTCAAATCCAATGTGGTGGCATGCAGAGCCCAACTCGCGAAAATTGTGTCACTGTCCAAATATTTCTGGCCCTAACTGTAGTTAGGGTGGGAAGATTAACCCCCAAACTGCTTGTGCTGTAGCGATTTCCATTGTCCAACACCACCATTTTTTTGCAGGGACAGTGGAGGCTATATTTTTGTGCATCAGCTCTGTAGCTTATTAGGCTGCCTTATTAGGCTCCCTGACATCATTGCTGTTTGCACGCTGCTGTGCAAACCAACTGCTTTTTTAAAAGCAAAAATACTGTTGCTCCTTTCTGCACAGTTATCTTGTTTATTTGTCCACACTTTTGTGTGCAGCAGTCCTTTTTATTGCTGCCATACTTACTGAGATCATTGTAGGGAGATTGAAATTGTACTACAGTCCTTGTATTTTTTTCATATATCTTCCAGCCACTTTCTGCCACTTACATTGTGTTGCTATATACACTGGGCCTGAGTTTTGGTTCTGTCTCCCAAAAAAAAGGGAGATTCAAATTCTAACAAAGTGGATATACTTCAGTCCTGTTAGTTTGTCGTATATCAGCCAGCCACTTTCTGCCACTTACATTGTGTTGTTTTATGCACAGGGCCTGAGTTTTGCTTCAGTCTCCCCCCCAAAAAAGTGAGATTCAAATTCTCACAAAGTGGATATACTGCAGTCCTTTTAGTTTGTCGTATATCAGCCAGCCACTTTCTGCCACTTATATTGTGTTGTTTTATACACTGGGCCTGAGTTTTGGTTCAGTCTCCCCAAAAAAAGGGAGATTTAAATTCTCAACAAGTTTATATACACCTTCTACCTTGTTTTACAGTACCATATAACGGTTGTTATTTTGGTTAGATTTTCTGGTGGAAGAGCCCGTGGGCGGTGGTTGCCAGCTGGTACTGATGGTGGTGGTGGTGGTGCATCTAGTGGTAGTGGCAAAAGCACAATAGCACCTAAGGGTGCAAACTTTTCATTAAACCTTCATTAAAATGAACCAATCATGGATTTCACCATCCACACATAGCTTGCCTGAAAAATGTCTTGCTTTTGGCCTCCTCTTACTGACTTCTCCAATTCCTCCATTTGCAGCTGCTGAATGTCCAACATAGGCCATTTTTGTACCTCCCTAAATGGGCTGACTCCCCCTACAGGGCCGTGGTCACCACCTGGCGCAAGCACCCGTGCGAGTGCCGTTTGCCTGGACAGGTGGGTGGGCCCACTCTTGGGCGACGACACTGGCACAGGGTCCCTCATAGTACAATGAAGTGTCTCTGACGGTGGTGGTGCACAACCAACATCAGACACACCATCGTAATATGAGGGGCCCTGTGCCAGTACCGCCGCCCACGATAGAGTGTTCCCCCCCAGCTCGAACAGTGCTCTACCACTTGCAATACTTACCTGTTATGATGCGGTGGTCTAGGAGCAACATGGAACGAGCTCTGAAGGAAGTGGTAACTGTACTGACCGCAGTCCCTAAGGTCAACACAACACTAGAAGCAGCCGTGGAATGCTCCTAACTCTCCCTAGGCATCTCGTCACAGCCTAAGAGCTAACTACCCCTAAAGACAGAAGCAGGAAAACTATCTTGCCTCAGAGAAAATCCCCAAAGGATAGATTAGCCCCCCACAAATAATGACTGTGAGTGGAGAGGGAAAAGACATACACAGAATGAAACCAGGATGAGCACAGGAGGCAAGTCTAGCATGATAGATAGGACAGGATGGAATACTGTGCGGTCAGTATAAAACACTACAAAAATCCACGCAGAGTTTACAAAAAAAAAATCTCCACACCTGACTAAAGGTGTGGAGGATAAATCTGCTTCCCAGAGCTTCCAGCAAGACAGAATTAATTCATACTGATAACGCTGGACAAACATAGAAAGCACTGAACGGATAAGTCCACAATCTGTGAACAAAAAAGCACAAGCAAAAACTTAGCTTTGCTGAACTGGTCAGGATAACAGGGAAATCCAAAGAGATGTGAATCCAACCAGGAACCATTTACAAGTGGCACTGGCTGAAGAAAGAGCCAGGCCTAAATAGCCGAGCAGAAGAGACGATAAGTGGAGGCAGCTGATGACAGCTAACTCCAAGGAGCAGCCATACCACTTGAAACCACAAGAGGGAGCCCAAGGGCAGAACTCACAAAAGTGCCACTTACAACCACCGGAGGGAGCTTAAGAGCGGAATTCACAACACTTACCTCTCCCTGCTCCACCACTGTGTAGTCTGTGCTGTTAAATCCTTCAATGGCACTGCCAATAAAAAATTTGTTGAAATGATAGATGATAGTTAAAATTTACAGGGGCCCTGGCCTCCATTTAGACCAGTTAATACTTTGCGCCTACTACCACTGTCTGCTACTCAGCAGAGGAGCCCACCCCTGTACCTAGCTATGCCACCTGTTTATTTATGAACAATTTTTTGGCAGACATTTAGCCCACTTTGTTATTTGGGCCTACTAACTTAGTCTGCTACTCATTACAATTTTACGACACTGAGCAAAGCAATGTCACCTGTTTATTTATGAACAATTTTTTGGCAGACATTTAGCCCACTTTATTATTTGGGCCTACTAACTGTGTCTGCCACTCATTGCAGTTTTCCTCCACTGAACAAAGCAATGCTGCCTGTTTAGTCCTGTTACCAATTTTGAACATCATTTAGCCTACTTTATTATTTGGGCCTATATCTGTGATTCCTCCTCATCCTGCCCATTGCCCAGCCACTGCTAGATGAGTTTGCTGGTACATTGACCCAGACCACTACATTCCCCTTGCACTCTACACAGCCAGAATCTGACCCTGCTGAAAGTCAGGTTCCCCTTCCCGCATACTATACCACCTTACATGTGGACAAAGAGGAAGGTGCAGATGAAAGTGCAGGTTCCTTCATCAGGTGGGGGGGCATACTCGTTGGCGACGTCACTGGCACAGGGCCCCTCATAGTACGCAAATGTGTCTCTGCCAGTGGGAGGCGCCACCCGCTGTCAAACACACTGCCTTACTATGAGGGGCCCTGTGCCAGTGCCAATGAGTGGGCCCCCCTGCTTGCTCAGGATCACAGCACTTGCAAAGTTGAAATACTTACCTCTCCCTGCTCCACCGCCGTGACGTATTCCGCGTTTCCTGGGCCCACGAAAATCTTGAGCCAGCCCTACCCCCCCACAACTTTAGCCAAATGACCCCCAGTTTTCAATGCCTAACTATTATTATAAAGTAAATTAAGATTGACAAGCTTAAGTAATAAGAATTGATGTTTTTGGCATTAAAATAGGCACTGTAGGTGTTTTCCTGTCCTCCACCCACTGCCGACTTTGATTCCCCATTGACTTGCATTGGGTTTCGTGTTTCAGTCGGCCCCCAACTTTTTGCAATAATCGGCCGATTTCACCCGACCCGACTTTTGACAAAGTCAGGTTTCGTGAAACCCGATTCGATCCGAAAAAAGTAAAAGTCGCTCAACTCTACTCTCTAACTCAATAGATGCCACAAACAACTGGATGACATTAGGAACACAAGAATTTTTGGGTGGCCTCTGGATCAGGCCTATACAGCTTAATTTCCACCCAACAAAATGACAAAGTGTGATATGGCAGGCTGTCTAACTTTTTGCAACTGAAAAAACATGTAATGTGCTTTAGGTCTGCAGAAAGTTTCATATCACCACTGCACTAAATGACAAGGTGTGATACAGCTGGCTGTTTCACATTTAGCTAGTGAAAAAAATATTATTTAGAACGCTATACTAGTGCATGGAGCACAATAGAAGCAGTTCACAACACACTTATAGGACATGTGCCCTGCTGGCTTTGTCTGTGGACCTCAGTAATGGCAAAAAAAAATGTTGTTCGAAGGTAAATTTAACAGCCACACTGGACACTAGCTAGCTAGCCCTGACTCTTAAAGGCAATTTATTTATAATCAACTATCGATCACATTAACAAGTTCACTACTTGATATAAAAAAAAATCAGAAAAAAAGTTAATTCTTTTATAATCCAGGAAAACAATCTCTGAATTGCTGTGATTAGGGTTGAGCGACTTTTGTTTTTTTAGGGTCGGGTCGGGTTTCACGAAACCCGACTTTCTCAAAAGTCGGGTCGAGTGAAATCGGCCGATCCTTTTAAAAAGTCGGGGTCGGCCGAAACACGAAACCCAATGCAGTGCAATGGGATACTAATGGTTCCCAGGGTCTGAAGCAGAGGAAACTCTCCTTCAGGCCCTGGGATCCATATTTATGTGTAAAATAAAGAATAAAAATAAAAAATATGGATATACTCACCCTCGGACGCGCCCTGGTACTAACCGGCAGCCTTCCTTCCTAAGAATGAGCACGTGAAGGACCTTCGATGATGTCGCGGCTTTTGATTGGTCGCGTGACCGCTCATGTGACCGCTCACGCGACCAATCACAAGCCGCGACTTCATCGAAGGTCCTTCACGCGCTCATTCTTAGGAATGGAAGCTGCCGGTTACAGCGGTTAGTACCAGGGCGCGTCCGAGGGTGAGTAAATCCCTATTTTTTTTTTTATTCTTTATTTTACACATAAATATGGATTCCGATACCGCAAATATCGGCCGATATCCGATACTTGCGGTATCGGAATGAAACGCGACTTTTGCGCGAAGATCGCCAACCTCATGGCCGACCCCACACAGGGATCGGGTCGGGTTTCATGAAACCCGACCTTGCCAAAGGTCAGCGACTTCTGAAAATGGCTGACCCGTTTCGCTCAACCCTAGCTGTGATTATATCTCGACTCCCTCAAAAAATGTTAAATTACTACTACTTTTTCATACATTATACAGTGGGTACGGAAAGTACTCCGAACCCTTTACATTTTTCACTCTTTATTTCATTGCAGCCATTTGGTAAATTCAAAAAAGTTCCTTTTTTTCTCATTAATGTACACTCTGCACCCCATCTTGACTAAAAAAAACCCAGAAATGTAGAAATTTTTGCAAATTTATTAAAAAAGAAAAACTGAAATTATAATGTGAGGTCTTATACAGACAGGTGTGTGCCTTCCAAATCAAGTCCTATCAGTTTAATTAAATATTGCTGGACTCCAATGAAGGAGTAAAACCATCTCAAGGAGGATCACAAGGAAATGCACAGCATGTGACTTAAATATGTGTGTCTGAGCAAAGGGTATGAATACTTATGACCATGTGATATTTCAGTTTTTCTTTTTTAATAAATTTGCAAAAATTTCTACATTTCTGTTTTTTTTCAGTCAAGGTGGGTGCAGAGTGTACCTTAATGAGAAAAAAATTTTTGAATTTACCAAATGGCTGTAATGAAACAAAGAGTGAAAAATTTAAAGGGGTCTGAATACTTTCTGCACCCACTATACATCCCTAAAATTGGTGTAATTAAAATAGAACTTGTTCAGTAAAATTCAAGCCATCATATGGCTACATCAAGTGTCTTATTGGGGTTTTATTTGTTGTGGTGTTAGAATATATGGTATTTTCAGAATTGTTTTGTTTGACATACAAAGGTTTTATAAATACATAAATACATTTTTTCATCCATTTGTTTTGTAATGTAGCGTCCTACATAAGATTATCTGGAAGTGATGAACGTAGCCTGCAAGGTTTAGATAAGTGTTAGTTACAACTGAGGTTGAATGATGTTGCCATTGCATAATTCCAAGGTGCCAACCTTCGTGGTAAGGCAGGGACAAATCAGCATTAGGAAGTTGTTCAATCTGTAAAGGAAATTGTGGTGTGCAGGTTTAACATCTCCCCTGGTTTGTTCATCCCTGTGCGAGTGTTAGGGTTCAGTCATAACAAGTAGTTTCTATAAAGCTTAAAGGGACTCTGTCACCTGAATTTGGAGGGAACAATCTTCGGCCATAGGGGTGGGGTTTTCGGGTGTTTGATTCACCCTTTCCTTGTGCAGGAATGTACTACGGAGGACAGAGAATGAACTTCAATCCAATATTGCAGCCAGCATGCAGCCAGCGAGTAAGGAAAGGGTGAATCAAACACCCGAAAACCCCACCCCTATGGCCGAAGATTGTTCCCTCCAAATTCAGGTGACAGAGTCCCTTTAAGGAGTGGAAACCAGATGGTAAAAGGTCAAGAAGGGAGATTTTTGAGAGATAGCAGACTAAATGGGAAAAAATAATATACCAGATCCACCGCACTCCCTAGGTGGAATATCTTATGCAGAAATGTAGATTTTTCAAAATGCTAATTTATTTAAATACAAGTAGAATCAATCATATAATAATAATAATCTTTATATAGCGCTAACATATTCCGCAGCGCTTAACAGTTTGCACACATTATCATCACTGTCCCCGATGGGGCTCACAATCTAAATTCCCTATCAGTATGTCTTTGGAATGTGGGAGGAAACCAGAGTGCCCAGAGGAAACCCACGCAAACATGGAGAGAACATACAAACTCTTTGCAGATATTGTCCTTGGTGGGGTTCGAACCCAGGACTTCAGCGCTGCAAGGCTGCAGTGCTAACCACTGCGCCACCGTGCCGCCCTTTCATATACAGTATATCAGATCAAACAAAAGGCAGCTATTACAAAGTGTACATGCGACACAACATGGGACGTTTAGATCCTCCCGGGTCTTAGTCTACGGTCGCTGTGAATATAAAAATATATATATGTTATACAGAATATGTTAATCATTCTATTAATTAGCCCCAGGGCAAAGTATAGTCTGCATATGTCATAAGGCTAGATTAGTAGTTTACTGTTAAGGAAATACATTGAGTGACATAGTGTCAAAAGAAAACCTCTGATAATGGTGATAAGATATTACCTTAACATATTTTGTATAACATATATTGTACTTACTACTGCAACTTTATTTTGTTACATTCTTCATTATTATGTTTGTTTCAATGTATATGTGTTGTTTTTATATTCACAGGGAGTGCGGTGGATCTGGTATATTATTGCTACTAGACCTTACGGTCTGTCGCACCAGCACCCCAATCTATCATAGAGTGCAGGTAAAAATTTATACTTTTTAAATGGGAAAAATAACATTCCAGGTGTTTAGAGATGAAGAGGAGATTAGAAACAGTTGTGTAATTAGCAAAGCAGTTCTGGTCAAGGGATTTTTTTTTTTAAGTAAATGGGTTATGATGTCCGCAAGGACAGGGTCCTCTTCCCTCTGTACCAGTCTGTCATTGTAAATTTGTTTACTGTAAATTATATCTATAACTCTACGTAACCCCTTTCTCATGTACAGCACCATGGAATTAATGGTGCTATATAAATAAATAATAATAACGATGACCACATGTTTAAATGAGCAGGGTAAAATGGAAGAAAGCGAGAGGTTAAATATTTTAGGCCGGTTTCACATTTACGGTTGTGTCCGCAGCGTTTCTTCCGCAATTATCTGCATGCATTGTCTATTCCTATATTTAACACTAGGGATGCATGTGTCTGCGTTCGGTTGCGTTTTGTCACGTTTGACGACGCATGCGTCGTTTCGTCGTCTGCGGTTTGGCGCGGTAAATGCTACATGTAATAATTTTAGAGGCGTCAATTTGCCGCCTAGAAACAAATGCGGTTGTTAGCGGATGGAATGCAGCAAAAAAATGCATTGCTATCTATGTGAACGCATGCGGCCGCAAGCACATGTATTTGCTTACGTTTGTGAACGCATGCGTTGCACCACAGAAAAACATGTCTAGACACTGATCAGCCACCCCCCCACAAGGTGATAAAGGGAGGGAGTGGACATTTGCAGGTCACTACTCAGCAGACAGTGAACCTTTACAGACGCAGCAGAGCAGACACAGGAAGGAATCTACACTCAAAACAATGTAAGTATATCCTAGCCAATAACTTTATTTTCTATTTTCTGTCTCTACATGTCCTAATTTCTGCCATTTCTTTCTTTCTGCATGCATCAGAATGTCATCTTCTTCTGATGAGGAGCAACGTCATGGGCCTTCTCAAGCCAAACCTGTCAGTGAAGTGCGTACTCAACTCCTCAGATTGGTAAGTATTCACTGTCATATCTACACATGTGACAATTTTTTTTTCCTTTTTTTAGAGCACTTCTTCCACTGCGGCAGAGGGTGCGCAGGAGCAGCGAGGTCACGGTCGGGTGGCAAGGCGGCAGCATGTAAGTATACCTGGCTGACTGCTTACTGTATCCTCACTTTAGTATTCTTGAATCTTCCTTTCTTTACTTTCCTCTTTCTTTACATTTTTCTTCTGGACTTTTTTTCTTGACTTTCATTATTCATGCCATTTATTAGCCTCTGTTTTCTTTCTTTTCCTTATGTTAATGTATCCAACATTAATGTCTTCATTTATTTTTTAGATTGCAGAACTGGATGAGGACCTCATCTCACTGGTCCATGAGCGAGACCCGTTGTGGGACTCCCGGGTTCCACAGTACTCGGACAACGTGACGATCCGGTGGCTATGGAATGACGTGGCCAAAGCGATGTGGGATGGCTGAGACAACGCCCCGACTCGGGTCCGAAATGCATTTTGTAAATATTGCAATGCAGTGTGAAGCAGTAGAGACCTTGGCCAAGCTCACACAACTGTGTGTGATGACACAAACTCTCAGGAATTTCTCTCATCACACACAGTTGTGTGAGCATGGCCACAAGTCCATTGTCTAACCATTATGTTTTGTTTTTTTCAACAGTGCTCAAAGTCAAAACACTTTGGCGTTCGATGAAGCACCGCTTCAACAATGACCTGCGTCAAGAGAGCCGTGTTCCCAGTGGTTCTGGACCAAGGATCCGAAAGTATAAATACCACCGCATTCTGGCATTTTTAAGACCGGTCCTTGCCCAGAGAGCATAAGTATTTCTCCGGTGTATTAGGTTGTGTTGTATTGCCATAATCTGTATGTTTCTATTCAACAGGATTTGGCATTTTTTGAGTTTTTGGTATTATTTTTTTTTCCTTTTTTCACAGCACATGGAGCAGCACTGTTGAACCAGGTTCTGGAGTGGTCCTTCATCAGACAGCCACGGACCCGTCCCAGCCATCCAACAGCGCTGCAGCAAGTGGGCCTGCCACACTAACTGGAGACCAGGAAGCTGGTCCATCAGGAGTTCCCCTTTTCCTGTCCTCTGCCTCTTTTTTGGGGGTTCCCCCCAGCAGCGGCAGAGGACATCGGACAGGTCACTCATGCCCGAGTTTTTGCACTTGAGCTCAGTTTTTCACGATGGACTCAAGGCTTTGGGTGACCGACTGGATACTGCCATTAGCCATATGAATACACGTATCCAGGAGGTCACCAAAAGCCTTGACCAAGTAAAAGCCGACCTCCAGAGGCCAGCACATCATTTTCTTAACCAAATTGAACAGGGCATGTTGGAACACATTACTCCTGATCTCTAGCTTAGTGTCATGCAGACCTGCAATGCTGCTTAAGTGCAGGCTATGCAGCAGAGTTGGTATTTTCAACAGACAGTGGCGGCATATCCACCTGTGTCTATACTGTCACGATTGACCTCAATGCCGACCTCTGCTGCATACCACTGCACGGCCACTACAGCACCACCACCATACCGAGTGCTGTTGGACAGCCCACCGCCACCACCAAGATAACTGCTGCTCCTGCTTGGACTTCTTCCACTGCCACCACCATGCAGCAGCTGGACCCTGGCATAGCCCTCCGCTCCACCACCACCACCACGATGCAGCAGGACCCAGGCATGGCCTTCCGCTCTACCACCACCACGATGCAGCAGGATCCAGGCTTGGCCTTCCGCTCTACGAGCACAATGGACCCTGGCATGGCCTTTCGCTCAACGAGCACTATGGACTCTGATATGGCTGCTCGCTCTACGAGCACAATGAACCCTGGCATGGCCTTCTGCTCTACGAGCACTATGGACTCTGATATGGCTGCCCGCTTTACGAGCACAATGGACCCTGGCATGGCCTTCCGCTCTACGAGCACTATAGACTCTGATATGGCTGCCCGCTCTATGAACACAATGGACCCTGGCATGGCCTTCCGCTCTACGAGCACTATGGACTCTGGCATGGCTGCATGCTCTACGAGCACTATGGACTCTGGCATGGCTGCACGTTCTGCAAGCACAGTGCAGCCGGACACTGACAGGTCAACCACCATGACCATGCCATGACAAATGAGCCCACCGAGGCTTCCCAGAACACGTAGATCCCAGACAGGGAAAAAAATAAAAAACTGTGTACTATCAGTATTCCTCCCCCCTCACCTCCCAGTGTGTCTGTAATGTAAGGTTTGTCTCACCCTTCCAGTGCATCTCAGGCCTGTCATGTGTCAAGCCCCATCTCCGAACTACCAGACCCCACTAGTTTAATTGCCCCTTCTCCTGCCACCCCTGCATCGTTCACACTTAGCCAGGCCTCACAGCTACACACACCCCATTTCCATCACTCTACCCCAAGCAGGCGCAGTTAAATAAATATTTTGGTTGTTATAAAATAAATACTATTGTTTTTTGCCCCCAATTATGTGTGGTTAATTGTATATTTCGCCGCCGGCAACACACACCGTGCACCAAATAAAACACTCCGCACACTTTTTGGCTATATCATAGCTAGCAAGTACAACAGTAGTTAGCAAGTACAACACTGCAGCTTTGTGTGTTTTTAGTATAGAGATATGAGGTGGGCCTAAAAATGTATACTTGTATTTTCTCTTCTGTGTACATAATCTATTTCACACAAAGTGAAGGGACGATGGCGGTCATACAAGGCATATCTATGCTTAACTGGACATGTGTCAGAAATAGTGAATTCATGAGGCTGTTATATGTGCATCATGAATTCATTATTTCTGACATCTGACTTGATGAGTATAGATCTGTTTTGTATTAAACAGCCATCGTCTCTTCAGTCTGCATCCAATAGATACTGCTGAACAGAATCATGACGTCAACAACCTTACCACTAACAAACTGGCTGCCGTCACACTAGCAGTATGTGGTCAGTATTTTACATCAGTATTTGTAAGCCAAAACCAGGAGTGGAACAATTAGAGGAAAAGTATAATATAAACATATTTACCATTTCTGCATTTATCACCCACTCCTGGTTTTGGCTTTCAAATACTGATGTAAAATACTGACCAAATACTGCTAGTGTGACGGCAGCCTTGGTTTGCAGAGGAAATACATAGGAGACATGGTCAAGATACCAAAAAAAAAAGTTTATTAAAAAATAATTATTAGTAACATTTAAAAAAATAACTGGTACAGACCAAATCCCAACAGGACATTTACACAATATTGTTCTGCCATGACATGTCCAATATCAGAATCAAAAAAGGCAGCAAATTGGTCCCACATGTGGCCAACCTCAGCAGTTGACTGCAGCGGGTGATGCTGGCAATCTGGCAATGGGTTTCCAACTGGTTCATCCAGTTCAATGTTGGGTTGCTCCTTAGCCATTATGTAATTGTGGAGAACCACACAGGCTTTGACCACCTCATCGACTGTCTCCATTTTGAGATTAATGGCTGTTGCAAGAATGTGCCATTTTAAGACTAGAATCCCAAAGGTGTACTCTACTGTTCTTCGGGCCCTAGTAAGTCTGTAGTTAAAGATCCTTTTAGTGTGGTTTAAGTCCCGACTAGAATATGGCTTCAGTAGGTTTTCACACATCTGAAAGGCCTCATCTCCAACCATAACAAATGGCATCGGTGGGTAGGAGTATAAACTCATCCCGGAGAACATTCCACAAAGCCCTGCAGATGCCCGCAACTATTCCAGACAGGTTGGAAATTCCAAGCCGGTATTGGAAGTGGAGGGATGATAAACTCTCTCTGGTTGCAAGACATGTGTAATAAAATAAATTAAAAAAAAAATTAACAATCAATTCTATTTATGGTGTTGATCTGCTAAAGACATGAAAGAAAATACAAAGAATACATGTCAGAACAACCAAAATTAGGAATTGCATTTGTTTAGAATTGTTACGTACCTTAATGAAACCAGCAGACGTTCCTCTGGTGGAATCGCTCTACAGAGCTGGGTGTCCTGACTCCGGATGGCTCCTTGGACACTAGCAAGCAAAGAGTCTTGTGACATCCTGGTATACTCCGGGAATTTGTCCAGGTTTGCATTAAGCTCGCCATATAGCGTGTGATAAGCTCCACTGCTCTCACGTAGTTCGATAATGGGGTGTCGCCAAAAACGCCTACGCCGTCTCCTTCTCCATCTTTTGCAATTTCTGTGTTGTTCCCAAGCAAACGCACAGGCAAGAAACAGCTTGATGCTTAAATCCAGGTTGAAATAAAAGCTCTCCATGTGAAGATCCATCATGACACAGGATATAGTAGCACACTGTTAATATTTCAGCAGTCCTAGGGTCTATATATAGATATCACATAATACATGCCCAGTGTAGTCCCATTGGCGGTGTCTGGCTATCTAGATTTTTCTCCTGTAAAATTTTCCACCATGCACACAAAAAAAGTGAACGCATGACAAAACGCATGGAATAGCGTGAAAACTCAGCGTTTTATTAACCGCATGCGTTCCCGCATGCGTCTAAAAAAGGCTGCGCTTGTATGTATTTCTATGCATTTTTTCCTGCACTTGCGGATGCGGATTAAATGCTACAGATTCAAATGCAAATGTAAAACTAGCCTTGGGTGGGCAGCGACAGATGGGGAGAGAGACTGAAGGAGATGTGAGGGAATAGAGTCGTTGGTGCAGGCTGCAGGGAGAAAAGTAGTGAGGAGCCAGGCAACGTCTTCTGTGAAAGGTTCAAAGGTGGAAAGTGAACTTCAGGTTCTGGAGGAAAGGGAATCCAAGCTATTAGGAGACTGGGCAAAAATGTATTGATGGATATGGATGATTTTTTTCTTTAAAAAAAATGCTAGATAGTTAGCCTTGAGGTTGGTATTGGGGGCTTGTACTTTGGAAACTTTTAAAGAGTTGTTTTGGATTGTTGGATAGTGAGGTGTTGGGGGAGAAGTTGGCTTGTTTGGCCAGATAGATAGCAGAGTTATAAGTTTTGAGCACATTCTTCTAGTGAGTGAAGCATTCTGCTGGAAGTGATTTTCTACACTGATGCACAGCACATCTTGAGCACCGATGGAGAACACGTGTTTGCAGCTTGTGCCAGGGTTGCCGTCATCTGTGTCTGGTTGTTCTGTGTGTAACAGTTGCAGACAGGGGATTATCAAATGGGGATATTAAAGTGCTCCACGATGAGAGTGGGAATATAATAGGATAGAAAGTGTGGAAGCCAGATGGCAAAGTGATCCAGAAACTGATTGGTTTTAAATGGAGTGCGATACACAAGCGCCACTTGCATGGAGAAGGGTTTGAAGAGTCTAATGATATGAATCTCAAAGTAAGGAAACATAAGCAATGGGTACTGGTTGGAAAACTTGGAAATCACATTGTTATGAAATGAGCAGACCAACACCTTCACCTTGCCTGCTCTAAGGTCTGGGGGAGTATGAAAAATGTAGTGGAAAAATAAGGAAGAAAAGGCAGCTCACCACGTTGTAGGAATACAGATGAGAGGTCCTGCACGGATGGCCTGGAGCAAGGCAAAATCTTCAATATTCAATAGGAAAGGGATTGGAAATCCAGCGAGGCATATGTAGTAAAATTCAGAAAAAAACTTTATTATCAAAAATGAATAAAATTCAAAAACAGAGATGTAGTCACTAGCGGCACACAGATCAGTGTATTTCAGCTAGGGTGCCTATTACACCTTATTCATGGGCAATGTGCCGCTGGTGAAGTTTTTTCTGAATTTTACCACATATTCCTCTCTGGATTTCCAATCCCTTTCATATTGAATATAAAAAATATAGTCCACCAAATGAGAGCAGCGGCAGCAGTGGTGTCCAACTGCTGGAGTCTGGTTTCAGTGAGATCCAGAAGGTTAAGTGAAATTGAAAGAAAGGAGTTGTGGATGAAGAAGAGTTTATTACACACTGACCATGGGTTGCAGAGGGTACAATTAAAAAAGACAGGAGATGCCATGAACTGAATGTTAATAATATTCGCAGGTTGCAACAAAAAATAGAGTTATATTTACCAGTGGAAGAAGGGCCAGGGTTATCGGAGATGTCAATTGTTGTGAATACTGTTGTCGGGCTCCCTCCTGTGGTCATGAATGGTACTTCGGCTGGTTCTGTCCATGGACTTCTTCTGGTGGGTGTTTCTGAGTTTCCTTCCTCAGGTGACGAGGTTAATTCGTTAGCTGGCTGCTCTATTTAACTCCACTTAGATCTTTGCTCCATGCCACCTGTCAATGTTCCAGTATTGGTCTAGTTCACTCCTGGATCGTTCTTGTGACCTGTCTTCCCAGCAGAAGCTAAGTTCCAGCTTGTATTTCTTTGGTTTGCTATTTTTCTGTCCAGCTTGCTATTTTCATTGTTGTCTTGCCTGCTGGAAGCTCTGGGACGCAGAGGGAGCGCCTCCGCACCATGAGTCGGTGCGGAGGGTCTTTTTGCACCCTCTGCGTGGTCTTTTTGTAGGTTTTTGTGCTGACCGCAAAGTAACCTTTCCTATCCTCGGTCTGTTCAGTAAGTCGGGCCTCACTTTGCTAAATCTATTTAATCTCTGTGTATTTTCATCTTTACTCACAGTCATTATATGTGGGGGGCTGCCTTTTCCTTTGGGGAATTTCTCTGAGGCAAGGTAGGCTTTATTTTTCTATCTTCAGGGCTAGCTAGTTCCTTAGGGTGTGCCGAGTTGCATAGGGAGCGTTAGGCGCAATCCACGGCTATTTCTAGTGTGTTTGATAGGATTAGGGATTGCGGTCAGCAGAGTTCCCACGTCCCAGAGCTCGTCCTTTATTATCAGTAACTATCAGGTCATTCCGTGTGCTCTTAACCACCAGGTCCATTATTGTTCTGACCACCAGGTCATAACAGTACAGGTGGCCCAAAGTACTAATGCATCTCAATAGAGGGATAAGTTTCTTGCCTTGAAACCTCGCTCCTCAGGTGACCCTGTTCAACAAGTAAAGATCATTATTTCTTTGTTACGTGGTGACCCTCAAGACTGGGCATTTTCCGTTGCGCCAGGAGATCCTGCATTGCGTGATGTTGATGCGTTTTTCCTGGCGCTTGGATTGCTTTATGACGAACCTAATTCAGTGGATCAGGCAGAGAAAATCTTGCTGGCTCTGTGTCAGGGTCAGGATGAAGCGGAGATATATTGTCAGAAGTTTAGAAAGTGGTCTGTGCTCACTCAGTGGAATGAATGTGCCCTGGCAGCAATCTTCAGAAAGGGTCTCTCTGAAGCCCTTAAGGATGTCATGGTGGGATTTCCCATGCCTGCTGGTCTGAATGAGTCTATGTCCTTGGCCATTCAGATCGATCGACGCTTGCGTGAGCGTAAAGCTGTGCACCATTTGGCGGTACTATCTGAGCATGGGCCTGAGCCTATGCAATGTGATAGGACTTTGACCAGAGCTGAACGGCAAGAACACAGATGTTGGAATGGGCTATGTTTTTACTGTGGTGATTCCACTCATGCTATCTCCGATTGTCCTAAGCGCACTAAGCGGTTCGCTAGGTCTGCCACCATTGGTACAGTACAGTCTAAATTTCTATTGTCCGTTACTCTGATTTGCTCTTTGTCATCCTATTCTGTTATGGCATTTGTGGATTCAGGCGCTACCCTGAATTTGATGGACTTGGAGTATGCTAGGCGCTGTGGTTTTTTCTTGGAGCCCTTGCAGTATCCTATTCCATTGAGAGGAATTGATGCTACGCCTTTGGCCAAGAATAAGCCTCAGTACTGGACCCAATTGACCATGTGCATGGCTCCTGCACATCAGGAGGATATCCGCTTTCTGGTGTTGCATAATCTGCATGATGTGGTCGTTTTGGGGTTGCCATGGCTACAGGTTCATAATCCAGTATTGGACTGGAAATCTATGTCTGTGTCCAGCTGGGGTTGCCAGGGGGTACATGGTGATGTTCCATTTTTGTCTATTTCATCTTCCACTCCTTCTGAAGTTCCAGAGTGTTTGTCGGATTATCGGAATGTATTTGATGAGCCCAAAGCCAGTGCCCTACCTCCTCATAGGGATTGCGATTGTGCAATTAATTTGATTCCTGGTAGTAAGTTTCCTAAGGGCCGATTGTTCAATTTATGTGTGCCAGAACACGCCGCTAAGCGGAGTTATATAAAGGAATCCTTGGAGAAAGGTCATATTCGCCCGTCGTCATCACCGTTAAGAGCAGGGTTCTTTTTTGTGGCCAAGAAGGGTGGTTCTTTGAGACCTTGTATTGATTACCGCCTTCTTAATAAAATTACAGTCAAATTTCAATATCCTTTGCCGTTGCTGTCTGATTTGTTTGCTCGTATTAAAGGGGCTAGTTGGTTCACCAAGATAGATCTTCGAGGGGCGTATAATCTTGTGCGTATTAAACAAGGCGATGAATGGAAAACAGCATTTAATACGCCCGAGGGCCATTTTGAGTACCTGGTTATGCCATTCGGGCTTTCCAATGCTCCATCAGTATTTCAGTCCTTTATGCATGACATCTTCCGAGAGTACCTGGATAAATTCCTGATTGTGTATTTGGATGATATTTTGGTCTTTTCGGATGATTGGGAGTCTCATGTGAAGCAGGTCAGAATGGTGTTCCAGGTCCTTCGTGCGAATTCCTCGTTTGTGAAGGGGTCAAAGTGTCTCTTTGGAGTTCAGAAGGTTTCATTTTTGGGGTTCATTTTTTCCCCTTCTACTATCGAGATGGATCCTGTTAAAGTCCAGGCCATTTACGATTGGACTCAGCCGACATCTGTGAAGAGCCTGCAAAAGTTCCTGGGCTTTGCTAATTTTTATCGGCGCTTCATCGCTAATTTTTCTACTGTTGCTAAACCGTTGACTGATTTGACCAAGAAGGATGCTGATGTGGTCAATTGGTCTTCTGCAGCTGTAGAGGCTTTTCAGGAGTTGAAGCGTCGTTTTTCTTCTGCCCCTGTGTTGTGCCAGCCAAATGTTTCGCTCCCGTTTCAGGTTGAGGTTGATGCTTCTGAGATTGGAGCAGGGGCTGTTTTGTCGCAAAGAAGTTCTGATGGCTCGGTGATGAAGCCATGTGCTTTCTTTTCTAGAAAGTTTTCGCCTGCTGAGCGTAATTATGATGTTGGTAATCGTGAGTTGTTGGCCATGAAGTGGGCATTCGAGGAGTGGCGTCATTGGCTTGAAGGAGCCAAGCATCGCGTGGTGGTCTTGACAGATCACAAGAATTTGACTTATCTTGAGTCTGCCAAACGGTTGAATCCGAGACAGGCTCGATGGTCGTTATTTTTCTCCCGTTTTGATTTTGTGGTTTCGTACCTTCCGGGCTCTAAGAATGTGAAGGCTGATGCCCTGTCAAGGAGTTTTGTGCCTGACTCTCCGGGTGTTCCTGAGCCGGCGGGTATTCTCAAAGAGGGGGTAATTTTGTCTGCCATCTCCCCTAATTTGCGGCGGGTGCTGCAAAAATTTCAGGCTGATAGACCTGACTAGAGTTGAGCGACCTTGACCTTTTTAGAGTCGAGCCGGGTTTTGCGAAACCCGACTATGTCCAAAGTCGGGTCGAGTGAAATCGGCCGATTATGACGTAAAGTCGGGATCGACCGAAACACGAAACCCAATGCAAGTCAATGGGGCAGCATAGTCGGCAGTGAGTGGGGGCCAGGAAAACACCTAGAGTGCCCATTTTAATGTCAAAACCATCCATTCTTCTTAATGAAGCTTGTCAAGCGTAATTTACCTTAAAATAATTGGAAGGCATTTGAAATTGGGGGTCATTTGGCTAAAGTTGTGGGGGGTAGGGCTGGTTCAAGTAATTAGTGGGCCCAGTAAATCTGGACCACGTCACGGCAGTGGAGCAGGGAGAGGTAAGTATTTCAACTTTGCAAGTGCTGTGATCCTGAGCAAGCAGGGGGGGCCCACTCGTTGGCATTGGCACTGGCACAGGGCCCCTCAAAGTACAGCGGTGTGTTTGCACGGCGGGGGCGCCTCCCACCGGCAGCAACACTTTTGCGTACTATGAGAGGCCCTGTGCCAGTGACGTCGCCAACTAGTATTCCTCCCCCCACCTGATGAAGGAACCTGCACTTTCATCTGCACCTTCCTCTTTGTCCCCGTGTAAGGTGGTATGGTATGCGGGAAGAGCAACCTGACTTTCAGCAGGGTCACAATGTTGTTGTGTAGCGTGCACGGGGAATGTTGCGTTATGGGTCAATGTACCAGCAGACTCATCTATCACTGGCTGGGCAATGGGCACGATGAAGTGGAAACACAGATATAGGCCCAAAGAAGAAAGTGGGCTAAATGCAGTTCAAAATTGGTAACACAGGAATAACCAGGGGGCATTGCAGTGGAGGACAACTGGAATGAGAGGCTGACACAGAGAGTAGGGCCAAATCAGTAAGTAGTCGAAATGCAGTTCAAAATTGGCAACCGTAGTAAACAGGCGGCACAGCTTTGTTCAGTGGAGGAGAACAGCAAGGAGTGGCAGACACCGATAGTAGGCCCCAACCCAACTAGTAGGCCAAATGCAGTCTAACATTAACAACTACTTAACGAGAGGCTGAAAATGGAATTTCAGGACAGGAAACCAGGAGAACAGCAAGGAGTGGCAGACACCGATAGTAGGCCCCAAACCAACTAGTACGCCAAATGCAGTTGTTCCATTTAACCACAATTTAATGAGAGCCTGAAGATAGAAGCTCAGGAAAGGCAACCTGGGGAACACCTTGGAGTGTAACACACCATCTCTCTCCACCCCATACCCATTTTGTAGGCCTAATGCTGTGTACTTTTCTACAACTACTAAACGAGAGTCGGAAGACCGAAGCAATGGCAAGGAAACCTGGGGAACACCTTGGAGTGTAACACACCATCTCTCTCCACCCCATACCCAATTTGTAGGCCTAATGCAGCCTACTTTCCGACACCTACTAAACGAGAGCATGAAGATCGAAGCTCAGGAAAGGCAACCTGGTGAAAACCTTGGAGTGTAACACAACCTGTCTCTACACCCCATACACAATTAGTAGGCCTAATGCAGCGTAGTTTCCAACAGCTACTAAACGAGAGCCGGAAGATCGAAGCTCAGGAAAGGCAACCTGGGGAACACCTTGGAGTGTAACACAACCTCTCTCTACACCACGGAAGGGCTGATTCTTAGGAAGGAAGGCTGTTGTAAATAAGCATTGCGCGTCCGAGGGTGATTATATTCTTATTCGGTATCTACTCACCCTCGGACGCGCCATGCTTCTTGATTTGTAATTAATGTTTATTTGCAATGTGCTTTTGACTTACTCAATTATTTTTTTAATTATTGATTTTATTAAATTAATAGTTTAACATCTTATTGGAAATAATTTAAAGGAGACGCGACAGGACAACACTCGGTGGATGCCATATCTGTGTTAACAACTCCAAAAAACTTTCAGTTAACTTCTTGCAGGAGAAAGAAATTGTAGCTGTTGGACCTTTGTAGTACAGTTCCAGATATTTGTTGTGTGTTTGTTTTGATTGTTAAAATGTCTGCATTTGAGATCTTAACACGATCTTATTTTTTATAATCAAATTAATTTTTTAAATATTTTATTAGGTTGGTTCAAGGGGTACACAGGCCGCAGTAGACAGGTCAGTGGAGGCCTAGTGGAAGGAGGGACCACAGACAGGCATCGAAGGCCTAAAATAATAACACATGGCTGTAGGCAATTTTAAATTGGTTCCAGGGGTACACGGGCAGCAGTGCCCTGGTCAGTGTAGTAGTAGTTGAAAGAATGGACCGCAGACAGGCATCGAAGGCCTAAAATAAAAAAATTGGGCTGGCTGTAGGCAATTTTAAATTGGTTCCAGGGGTACACGGGCAGCAGTGGTGTGGTCAGTGGAGGCCTAGTGGAAGGAGTGACCGCAGACAGGCATCGAAGGCCTAAAATATTAACACATGGCTGTAGTCAATTTTAAACTGGTTCCAGGGGTACTTGGGCAGCAGTGCCCTGGTCAGTGTAGTAGTAGTTGAAAGAATGGACCGCAGACAGGCATCGAAGGCCTAAAATAAAAAAATTGGGCTGGCTGTAGGCAATTTTAAATTGGTTCCAGGGGTACACGGGCAGCAGTGGTGTGGTCAGTGGAGGCCTAGTGGAAGGAGTGACCGCAGACAGGCATCGAAGGCCTAAAATAATCACACATGGCTGTAGGCAATTTTAAATTGGTTCCAGGGGTACACGGGCAGCAGTGGTGTGGTCAGTGGAGGCCTAGTGGAAGGAGTGACCGCAGACAGGCATCGAAGGCCTAAAATAATAACACATGGCTGTAGGCAATTTTAAATTGGTTCCAGGGGTACACGGGCAGCAGTGGTGTGGTCAGTGGAGGCCTAGTGGAAGGAGTGACCGCAGACAGGCATCGAAGGCCTAAAATAATAACACATGGCTGTAGGCAATTTTAAATTGGTTCCAGGGGTACACGGGCAGCAGTGCCCTGGTCAGTGTAATAGTAGTTGAAAGAATGGACCGCAGACAGGCATCGAAGGCCTAAAATAAAAAAAATTGGGCTGGCTGTAGGCAATTTTAAATTGGTTCCAGGGGTACACGGGCAGCAGTGGTGTGGTCAGTGGAGGCCTAGTGGAAGGAGTGACCGCAGACAGGCATCGAAGGCCTAAAATAATAACACATGGCTGTAGGCAATTTTAAATTGGTTCCAGGGTTACACGGGCAGCAGTGGTGTGGTCAGTGGAGGCCTAGTGGAAGGAGTGACCGCAGACAGGCATCGAAGGCCTAAAATAATCACACATGGCTGTAGGCAATTTTAAATTGGTTCCAGGGGTACACGGGCAGCAGTGGTGTGGTCAGTGGAGGCCTAGTGGAAGGAGTGACCACAGACAGGCATCGAAGGCCTAAAATATTAACACATGGCTGTAGTCAATTTTAAATTGGTTCCAGGGGTACTTGGGCAGCAGTGCCCTGGTCAGTGTAGTAGTAGTTGAAAGAATGGACCGCAGACAGGCATCGAAGGCCTAAAATAAAAAAATTGGGCTGGCTGTAGGCAATTTTAAATTGGTTCCAGGGGTACACGGGCAGCAGTGGTGTGGTCAGTGGAGGCCTAGTGGAAGGAGTGACCGCAGACAGGCATCGAAGGCCTAAAATAATCACACATGGCTGTAGGCAATTTTAAATTGGTTCCAGGGGTACACGGGCAGCAGTGGTGTGGTCAGTGGAGGCCTAGTGGAAGGAGTGACCGCAGACAGGCATCGAAGGCCTAAAATAATAACACATGGCTGTAGGCAATTTTAAATTGGTTCCAGGGGTACACGGGCAGCAGTGGTGTGGTCAGTGGAGGCCTAGTGGAAGGAGTGACCGCAGACAGGCATCGAAGGCCTAAAATATTAACACATGGCTGTAGTCAATTTTAAATTGGTTCCAGGGGTACTTGGGCAGCAGTGCCCTGGTCAGTGTAGTAGTAGTTGAAAGAATGGACCGCAGACAGGCATCGAAGGCCTAAAATAAAAAAATTGGGCTGGCTGTAGGCAATTTTAAATTGGTTCCAGGGGTACACGGGCAGCAGTGGTGTGGTCAGTGGAGGCCTAGTGGAAGGAGTGACCGCAGACAGGCATCGAAGGCCTAAAATAATAAAACATGGCTGTAGGCAATTTTAAATTGGTTCCAGGGGTACACGGGCAGCAGTGGTCTGGTCAGTGGAAGTCTAGTGGAAGGAGTGACCGCAGACAGGCTTCGAAGGCCTAACATAACAAACTTGGGCTGGCTGTAGGCACTTTTAAATTGGTTCCAGGGGTACATGGGCAGCAGTGTATGGTCAGTGGAAGTCTAGTGGAAGGAGTGACCGCAGACAGGCTTCCAAGGCCTAACATAACAAACTTGGGCTGGCTGTAGGCACTTTTAAATTGGTTCCAGGGGTACACGGGCAGCAGTGGTCTGGTCAGTGGAAGTCTAGTGGAAGGAGTGACCGCAGACAGGCTTCCAAGGCCTAACATAACAAACTTGGGCTGGCTGTAGGCACTTTTAAATTGGTTCCAGGGGTACACGGGCAGCAGTGGTCTGGTCAGTGGAAGTCTAGTGGAAGGAGTGACCGCAGACAGGCTTCGAAGGCCTAACATAACAAACTTGGGCTGGCTGTAGGCACTTTTAAATTGGTTCCAGGGGTACATGGGCAGCAGTGTATGGTCAGTGGAAGTCTAGTGGAAGGAGTGACCGCAGACAGGCTTCCAAGGCCTAACATAACAAACTTGGGCTGGCTGTAGGCACTTTTAAATTGGTTCCAGGGGTACACGGGCAGCAGTGGTCTGGTCAGTGGAAGTCTAGTGGAAGGAGTGACCGCAGACAGGCTTCCAAGGCCTAACATAACAAACTTGGGCTGGCTGTAGGCACTTTTAAATTGGTTCCAGGGGTACACGGGCAGCAGTGGTCTGGTCAGTGGAAGTCTAGTGGAAGGAGTGACCGCAGACAGGCTTCGAAGGCCTAACATAACAAACTTGGGCTGGCTGTAGGCACTTTTAAATTGGTTCCAGGGGTACATGGGCAGCAGTGGTCTGGTCAGTGGAAGTCTAGTGGAAGGAGTGACCGCAGACAGGCTTCCAAGGCCTAACATAACAAACTTGGGCTGGCTGTAGGCACTTTTAAATTGGTTCCAGGGGTACACGGGCAGCAGTGGTCTGGTCAGTGGAAGTCTAGTGGAAGGAGTGACCGCAGACAGGCTTCGAAGGCCTAACATAACAAACTTGGGCTGGCTGTAGGCACTTTTAAATTGGTTCCAGGGGTACATGGGCAGCAGTGGTCTGGTCAGTGGAAGTCTAGTGGAAGGAGTGACCGCAGACAGGCTTCCAAGGCCTAACATAACAAAATTGGGCTGGCTGTAGGCACTTTAAATTGGTTCCAGGGGTACATGGGCAGCAGTGTATGGTCAGTGGAAGTCTAGTGGAAGGAGTGACGGCAGACAGTCTTCGAAGGCCTAACATAACAAAATTGGGCTGACTGTAGGCACTTTTAAATTGGTTCCAGGGTAACACGGCCAGCAGTGGCCTGGTCAGTGTAGTAGTTGTAGAAAGAAGGGACCGCAGACAGGCTTCGAAGGCCTAACATAACAAAAATGTCAAAACAATGGTATTGTCAGTGCCAGGCATTGAAGGATGTCAGCGCCTAGACTACACATTGGTGAAGCTGTGAGAGATAATTTTGCTAGTGGTAGAGCACTGTTTGAGCTGGGGGGGGGAACTGGCTTGTGGCCGGCGGTACAGGCACAGGGCCCCTCATATTACAACGGTGTGTCTGACGTTGGGTGCGCACCACCACCGCCAGAGACACTTTATTGTACTATGAGGGACCCAGTGGCAGTGCCGTCGACCAAAAGCGGCCACACCCACCTCTTCAGACAAACAGCACTCTCAAGGGTCCAAGCGCAAAGTGGCGATAGCACGGCCCCGTGTGGGGAGTTTGGCCATTTCGTGAGGTGGAAACATGTCGTATGCTGGACAATCAGGTGAAGAAAATTACGAGATTGGAAAAGTCATTCAGAATAGTCCACAGGCAAGACCTTTTCATAGGAAAGCTAGGTGTCAGCCGGGCAGGGTGGGGCAAAAGATTTTGAAATCCAGTTGTGGTTCATTTTAATGAAGGTTAGATCATCTACATTTTGGGTAGCCAGACGAGTCCTTTTTTCTGTTAGTATTGAACCTGCAGCACTGAATACTCTTTCTGATAGGACACTAGCTGCCGGGCAAGCAAGCTCCTGCAATGCATATTCTGCCAATTCTGGCCAGGTGTCTAATTTGGATGCCCAGTAATCAAATGGGAATGACGGTTGAGGGAGAACGTCGATAAGGGATGAAAAATAGTTTGTAACCATACTGGACAAATGTTGTCTCCTGTCACTTTGAATTGATGCTGCAGTACCTGTCCTGTCTGCGGTCATAGAAAAATCACTCCACAACCTGGTCAGAAAACCCCTCTGGCCAACGCCACTTCTGATTTCTGCCCCTCTAACACCTCTGGTCTGCTGGCCCCTGGAGCTCGTGTGAGAACGATCACGGGCGCTGTGTGCAGGGAATGCCAGAAGCAAACGGTCAACAAGAGTTGATTGTTTTGTTGCTAATATTAGTTCCAAGTTCTCATGTGGCATAATATTTTGCAATTTGCCTTTATAGCGAGGATCAAGGAGGCAAGCCAACCAGTAATCGTCATCGTTCATCATTTTTGTAATGCGTGTGTCCCTTTTGAGGATACGCAAGGCATAATCCGCCATGTGGGCCAAAGTTCCCGTTGTCAAATCTGCGGTTGTGCTTGGTTGAGGGGCAGTTGCAGGCAAATCTACGTCACTTGTGTCCCTCAAAAAACCAGAACCCGGCCTTGCCACGCTACCAATTTCCCGTGCCCCCGGGAAAGCTTCCTCATTAAAAATATACTCATCCCCATCATCCTCCTCATCCTCCACCTCCTCTTCGCCCGGTACCTCGTCATGTACACTGCCCTGACCAGACAATCGCTGACTGTCATCAAGGCTTTCCTCTTCCTCTGGTGCAGACGCCTGATCCTTTATGTGCGTCAAACTTTGCATCAGCAGACGCATTAGGGGGATGCTCATGCTTATTATGGCGTTGTCTGCACTAACCAGCCGTGTGCATTCCTCAAAACACTGAAGGACTTGACACATGTCTTGAATCTTCGACCACTGCACACCTGACAACTCCATGTCTGCCATCCTACTGCCTGCCCGTGTATGTGTATCCTCCCACAAAAACATAACAGCCCGCCTCTGTTCGCACAGTCTCTGAAGCATGTGCAGTGTTGAGTTCCACCTTGTTGCAACGTCTATGATTAGGCGATGCTGGGGAAGGTTCAAAGAACGCTGATAGGTCTGCATACGGCTGGAGTGTACAGGCGAACGGCGGATATGTGCGCAAAGTCCACGCACTTTGAGGAGCAGGTCGGATAACCCCGGATAACTTTTCAGGAAGCACTGCACCACCAGGTTTAAGGTGTGAGCCAGGCAAGGAATGTGTTTCAGTTGGGAAAGGGAGATGGCAGCCATGAAATTCCTTCCGTTATCACTCACTACCTTGCCTGCCTCAAGATCTACAGTGCCCAGCCACGACTGCGTTTCTTGCTGCAAGAACTCGGACAGAACTTCCGCGGTGTGTCTATTGTCGCCCAAACACTTCATAGCCAATACAGCCTGCTGACGTATGCCAGTAGCTGCCCCATAATGGGAGACCTGGTGTGCAACAGTGGCAGGTGCGGATGGAGTGTTTGTGCGACTGCGGTCTGTGGACGAGCTCTTGCTTCTGCAGGAGGACGAGGAGGAGGAGGAGGAGGAGGGGGTGCGAACGGCTACAGACAACTGTTTACTAGACCGTGGGCTAGGCAGAACTGTCCCAAACTTGCTGTCCCCTGTGGACCCTGAATCCACCACATTTACCCAGTGTGCCGTGATGGACACGTAACGTCCCTGGCCATGCCTACTGGTCCATGCATCTGTTGTCAGGTGCACCTTTGTGCTCACAGATTGCCTGAGTGCATGGACGATGCGCTCTTTAACATGCTGGTGGAGGGCTGGGATGGCTTTTCTGGAAAAAAAGTGTCGACTGGGTAGCTCGTAGCGTGGTACAGCGTAGTCCATCAGGTCTTTGAAAGCTTCGCTTTCAACTAACCGGTAGGGCATCATCTCTAACGAGATTAGTCTAGCTATGTGGGCGTTCAAACCCTGTGTACGCGGATGCGAGGCTAAGTACTTCCTTTTTCTAACCATAGTCTCATGTAGGGTGAGCTGGACTGGAGAGATGGAGATCGTGGAACTAGCGGGGGTGCCGGTGGACATGGCAGACTGAGAGACGGTGGGAGATGGTATTGTTGCCGCCGGTGCCCTAGATGCAGTGTTTCCTACTACGAAACTGGTGATTCCCTGACCCTGACTGCTTTGGCCTGGCAAAGATACCTGCACAGATACAGCAGGTGGTGCGCTAAATGGTGGTCCTACACTGCCGGAAGGGATGTTGCGTTGATGACTAGCTTCATTGGCCGAGGGTGCAACAACCTTAAGGGACGTTTGGTAGTTAGTCCAAGCTTTCAAATGCATGGTGGTTAAATGTCTATGCATGCAACTAGTATTGAGACTTTTCAGATTCTGACCTCTGCTTAAGGAAGTAGAACATTTTTGACAGATGACTTTGCGCTGATCAATTGGATGTTGTTTAAAAAAATGCCAGACTGCACTCTTTCTAGCATCGGATACCTTTTCAGGCATTGCAGACTGAGCTTTAACCGGATGGCCACGCTGTCCTCCACCAGGTTTTGGCTTTGCCACGCGTTTTGGGCAAGATACGGGCCCGGCAGATGGAACCTGTGGCGATGTTGATGCCTGCTGCGGCCCCTCCTCCTCCTCTGCTTCAGAACTGCTGCCGCCTGCACCCTGTTCCCCCAATGGCTGCCAATCGGGGTCAAGAACTGGGTCATCTAATAACTCTTCTTGTACCTCCTGCGCAACTTCGTCTGTGTCACCGTGTCGTTCGGTGGTATAGCGTTCGTGATGGGGCAACATAGTCTCATCAGGGTCTGATTCTTGATCAGCACCCTGCGAGGGCAATGTTGTGGTCTGAGTCAAAGGACCAGCATAGTAGTCTGGCTGTGGCTGTGCGTCAGTGCACTCCATGTCAGATTCAATTTGTAATGGGCATGGACTGTTAACTGCTTCACTTTCTAAGCCAGGGACGGTATGTGTAAAGAGCTCCATGGAGTAACCCGTTGTGTCGCCTGCTGCATTCTTCTCTGTTGTTGTTTTTGCTGAAGAGGACAAGGAAGTGACTTGTCCCTGACCGTGAACATCCACTAACGACGCGCTGCTTTTACTTTTACCAGTTTCACGAGAGGAGGCAAAAGAGCTAGAGGCTGAGTCAGCAAGATAAGCCAAAACTTGCTCTTGCTGCTCCGGCTTTAAAAGCGGTTTTCCTAATCCCAGAAAAGGGAGCGTTCGAGGCCTTGTGTAGCCGGACGACGAACCTGGCTCCACAGCTCCAGACTTAGGTGCAATATTTTTTTCCCCACGACCACCTGATGCTCCACCACTACCACTACCCTCATTACCAGCTGACAATGAACGCCCCCGGCCACGACCTCTTCCACTAGACTTCCTCATTGTTTTAAAAACGTAACCAAACTAACGTTATTTGTTGCAGTCACACAACTTACACGGTGAGCTATAACTTCAGTATGATTTAGCTACCCCTTTACAGGTTGGTGAGACCACAGCGAAAATCAGGCCCAATGTTACACACTCTTTTTTTGGTGGCTGCAAATTAGAGAGATGCCCCACACGCAGGACTGTCACTGAAGCACAAATGTTAATATTAATGTCACACTATTATTTTTTTTTTATTTTTATTTTTTTCAGGAACACTTTAGAAACCCCCCCAAAAAAAAAACATTGATTTTTGCAGGGAGAATTTAGAAAACAAATGTAACAAACTATATGCTTTCTATGGGCCACTGAGTGAGAGATGACGCACACAGGAATCAGGAGTGGCACACAAGCCCAGAGGCCAATATTTTTCTACCAATGATTGATGGAGTTATTTTCTCTGGTAGATTTTGGAACCCAAATCAAGGAAAAAAAATATAGGCTTTCTATGGACCACAATTGGAGAGAGAGAGAGAGAGAGAGAGATGGCACACCCAGGAGTCAAGACTGGCACACAAGCAGAAAGGCCAATATTAATCTCCCACTGTTTTTTTTTTTTTTTTTTTTTTTTTCAGGGAGACTTTAGAAAAAAAAATAATAAAAAAAATATGATTTTATCAGGAAGAATTTAGAAACCAAATAAAATAAAATGATTTTTTCAGGGAGAATTTATAAAACAAATAAAACCAAAAATAGGCGTTCTATGGCCCACTGACTGAGAGATGACGCACCCAGGAGTCAAGACTGGCACACAAGCAGAAAGGCCAATATTAATCTCCCACTGTTTTTTTTTTTTTTTTTTTTTTTTTTCAGGGAGACTTTAGAAAAAAAAATAATAAAAAAAATATGATTTTATCAGGAAGAATTTAGAAACAAAATAAAATAAAATGATTTTTTCAGGGAGAATTTAGAAAACAAATAAAACCAAAAATAGGCGTTCTATGGCCCACTGACTAAGAGAGAGAGAGAGAGATGGAACGCTTAGTACTGGCACACAAGCCCAAAGGGCAATATTAATCTCCCTTTTTTTTTCCAGGGAGAATTTCTAAAACCCCCCAAAAAAAAAAAATAGGCTTTCTATGGCCCACTATTTGTGAGAGAGATGGGACGCTCAGGACTGGCACAGATGGCACGCTCAGGACTGGCACAGAAGCCCAGAGGCCAATATTAATCTCCCTTTTTTTCTGGGAGAATTTATAAAACCAAAAAAATATTTAAATAGGCTTTCTATGGCCCACTATTTGTGAGAGAGATGGCACGCTCAGGACTGGCACAGATGGCACGCTCACAACTGGCACACAAGCCCAGAGGCCAATATTAATCTCCCTTTTTTCAGGGAAAATTTATAAAACCAAAAAAAAAATTAAATAGGCTTTCTATGGCCCACTATTTGTGAGAGAGATGGCACGCTCAGGACTGGCACAGATGGCACGCTCACAACTGGCACACAAGCCCAGAGGCCAATATTAATCTCCCTTTTTTCAGGGAAAATTTATAAAACAAAAAAAAAAATTAAATAGGCTTTCTATGGCCCACTATTTGTGAGAGAGATGGCACGCTCAGGACTGGCACAGATGGCACGCTCACAACTGGCACACAAGCCCAGAGGCCAATATTAATCTCCCTTTTTTTCAGGGAGAATTTATAAAACCAAAAAAAAAATTAAATAGGCTTTCTATGGCCCACTATTTGTGAGAGAGATGGCACGCTCAGGGCTGGCACAGATGGCACGCTCAGGACTGGCACACAAGCCCAGAGGCCAATATTAATCTCCCTTTTTTTCAGGGAGAATTTATAAAACCCAAAAAAAAATAAAATAGGCTTTCTATGGCCCACTATTTGTGAGAGAGATGGCACACTCAGGACTGGCACACAAGCCCAAAGGCCAATATTAATCTCCCACTGTATTTTTATCAGGGAGAATTTATACACCCCACAAAAAAAAATACAGAAAAATGAAAAGGCTTTCTATGGCCCACTATGTGAGAGAGATGGCACACACAGGGATGGCACTCTAGCAGAAATGCCAAATTGCCAATCTTAATCTCCCACCAAAAAAAAAAAAAAAAAAAACACAGGGAATGTCCTACAATTACTATCTCCCTGCCTGCAGTAATCTCAGCCAGGTATGGCAGGCAGCTACTATCTCCCTGCCTGCAGTAATCTCAGCCAGGTATGGCAGGCAGCAATAAGGAGTGGACTGATGCACAAATGAAATAAAAAGTGTGGACAAACAAAAAAGATAGCTGTGCAGAAAGGAAGGAACAAGAGGATTTGTGCTTTGAAAAAAGCAGTTGGTTTGCACAGCGGCGTACACACAGCAATGCAGCTATCAGGGAGCCTTCTAGGGCAGCCCAATGAGCTACAGCGCTGAGGGAAAAAAAAAAAAAAAAAAAACTTCCACTGTCCCTGCACACCGAGGGTGGTGTTGGACAGTGCAAATCGCTGCAGCACAAGCGGTTTTGTGGTTAATGGACCCTGCCTAACGCTATCCCTGCTTCTGACAAAGCGGCAGCAACCTCTCCCTAAGCTCAGATCAGCAGCAGTAAGATGGCGGTCGGCGGGAACGCCTCTTTATAGCCCCTGTGACGTCGCAGACAGCAAGCCAATCACTGCAATGCCCTTCTCTAAGATGGTGGGGACCAGGACCTATGTCATCACGCTGCCCACACTCTGCGTTTACCTTCATTGGCTGAGAAATGGCGCTTTTCGCGTCATTGAAACGCGACTTTGGCGCGAAAGTCGCGTACCGCATGGCCGACCCCGCACAGGGGTCGGATCGGGTTTCATGAAACCCCGACTTAGCCAAAAGTCGGCGACTTTTGAAAATGTTCGACCCGTTTCGCTCAACCCTAGACCTGACCGTTGCCCAGCGGAGAAACTGTTTGTCCCTGATAGATGGACTAGTAGAGTCATCTCTGAGATTCATTGTTCAGTGTTGGCTGGGCATCCTGGAATCTTTGGTACCAGAGATTTGGTGGCTAGATCCTTTTGGTGGCCGTCTTTGTCACGGGATGTGCGTTCTTTTGTGCAGTCCTGTGGGACCTGTGCTCGGGCTAAGCCCTGCTGTTCTCATGCCAGTGGGTTGCTTTTGCCCTTGCCGGTCCCAAAGAGGCCCTGGACGCATATTTCTATGGATTTTGTTTCGGATCTCCCAGTCTCTCAAAAGATGTCGGTCATTTGGGTGGTTTATGATCGCTTTTCTAAGATGGTCCATTTGGTACCTTTGTCTAAATTGCCTGCCTCCTCTGATTTGGTGCCATTATTTTTCCAGCATGTGGTTCGTTTACATGGTGCATCGTTTCTGACAGAGGTTCCCAGTTTGTTTCGAGGTTTTGGCGATCCTTTTGTGCAAGGATGGGCATTGATTTGTCTTTTTCCTCAGCTTTCCATCCTCAGACAAATGGCCAAACCGAACGAACTAATCAAACTTTGGAAACATATCTGAGATGCTTTGTTTCTGCTGATCAGGATGATTGGGTATCCTTTTTGCCGTTGGCTGAGTTCGCCCTTAATAATCGGGCCAGCTCGGCTACTTTGGTTTCGCCGTTTTTCTGCAATTCTGGTTTCCATCCTCGTTTCTCTTCAGGGCAGGTTGAGTCTTCGGACTGTCCTGGTGTAGATACTGTGGTGGATAGGTTGCAGCAGATTTGGACTCATGTGGTGGACAATTTGACATTGTCCCAGGAGAAGGCTCAACGTTTCGCTAACCGCCGGCACTGTGTGGGTCCCCGACTTCGTGTTGGGGATTTGGTTTGGTTGTCGTCTCGTTATGTTCCTATGAAGGTTTCCTCTCCTAAGTTTAAGCCTCGTTTCATTGGTCCGTATAAGATTTCTGAGGTTATCAATCCTGTGTCATTTCGTTTGGCCCTTCCTGCCTCTTTTGCCATCCATAATGTGTTCCATAGGTCGTTATTGCGGAGATACGTGGCGCCTGTGGTTCCATCCGTTGATCCTCCTGCCCCGGTGTTGGTTGAGGGGGAGTTGGAGTATGTGGTGGAGAAGATTTTGGATTCTCGTGCTTCGAGACGGAAACTCCAGTACCTGGTCAAGTGGAAGGGTTATCGTCAGGAAGATAATTCCTGGGTTTTTGCCTCTGATGTTCATGCTGCCGATCTGGTTCGTGCCTTTCATTTGGCTCATCCTGGTCGGCCTGGGGGCTCTGGTGAGGGTTCGGTGACCCCTCCTCAAGGGGGGGGTACTGTTGTGAATTCTGTTGTCGGGCTCCCTCCTGTGGTCATGAATGGTACTTCGGCTGGTTCTGTCCATGGACTTCCTCTGGTGGGTGTTTCTGAGTTTCCTTCCTCAGGTGACGAGGTTAATTCGTTAGCTGGCTGCTCTATTTAATTCCACTTAGATCTTTGCTCCATGCCACCTGTCAATGTTCCAGTATTGGTCTAGTTCACTCCTGGATCGTTCTTGTGACCTGTCTTCCCAGCAGAAGCTAAGTTCCAGCTTGTATTTCTTTGGTTTGCTATTTTTCTGTCCAGCTTGCTATTTTCATTGTTGTCTTGCTTGCTGGAAGCTCTGGGACGCAGAGGGAGCGCCTCCGCACCGTGAGTCGGTGCGGAGGGTCTTTTTGCACCCTCTGCGTGGTCTTTTTGTAGGTTTTTGTGCTGACCGCAAAGTAACCTTTCCTATCCTCGGTCTGTTCAGTAAGTCGGGCCTCACTTTGCTAAATCTATTTCATCTCTGTGTTTGTATTTTCATCTTTACTCACAGTCATTATATGTGGGGGGCTGCCTTTTCCTTTGGGGAATTTCTCTGAGGCAAGGTAGGCTTTATTTTTCTATCTTCAGGGCTAGCTAGTTCCTTAGGCTGTGCCGAGTTGCATAGGGAGTGTTAGGCACAATCCACGGCTATTTCTATTGTGTTTGATAGGATTAGGGATTGCGGTCAGCAGAGTTCCCACGTCCCAGAGCTCGTCCTTTATTATCAGTAACTATCAGGTCATTCCGTGTGCTCTTAACCACCAGGTCCATTATTGTCCTGACCACCAGGTCATAACAGTCAATACCAAGTAGGAGAAAAAGAGAATGAGCAGGTGGATCACTAATTTGTGCATGCACTTCAACAATATTGCACTTAATAGTAGTGTAACACCAGTTTACTGCTGAACTGCACACATACAGTCAGCAGTCAAAATAGGAAAATCTAAATTCATTCATGTTGGGATGCAGATGTGATATTCTGTTAGCTATAAGGTTGTTTCAGTTAATGTTCAACCACCATGACATTAAATTATAAGAACCAAGCTAAGTTACAAGTAAAGATAGAAATGAATGAATCAATGCGCTATCGGCTGCTGAAGCCTACATTTTCTAGCCCTCACATAAAATATCTCCATTTTCTTTTCTAAAACTCACAGTCACAAAAATAGATTATGGACCTTTCAAACCTGTGTGCATCTTGTACAATTTATTATTCCTTGTACTGTTCTCATTTCTCTGTTTTCACAGTTCAGTGAGCCCCTTCACTGGCTTTTGTTATATATAGGGTTGAGCGAAACGGGTCGGCCAGATTCAGAAGTCGTCGACTTTTGACAAAGTCGGGTTTCATGAAACCCGACCCGACCCCTGTGTGGGGTCGGCCATGAGGTCGGCGATCTTCTGAACTGGAATCGGAATTCCGATACCGATTCCCGATATGTTTAAGATATCGGGAATCGGTATCGGAATTCAGATTTAAGTGTAAAATAAAGAATAAAAATAAATAATATTGCTATACTCACCCTCGGACGCGCCCTGGTTGTAACCGGGAGCCTTCCTTCCTAAGAATGAGCGCCTGAAGGACCTTTCGATGACGTCGCGGCTTGTGATTGGTCGCGTGAGCGGTCACATGGGCGTCACGCGACCAATCACAAGCCGCGACGTCATCGAAAGGTCCTTCAAGCGCTGATTCTTAGGAAGGAAGGCTGCGGGTTAGAACCAGGGCGCGTCCGAGGGTGAGTATAAAAAACATTTTTGCTTTTTTTAAATGGGTGAGGTGGGGGGGAGTGAGATTGCAGATGATGGAGTGTGTTGGAGGGGGTACTGCACATGGTGAAATGATAGGGGGCTGCAGATAATGAAATGATAGGGGGCTGCAGATGATGAAATGTGTTTGAGGGGGCTGCAGATGAAGAAATGATAGGGGGCTGCAAATGAAGTGTGTTTGAGGGGGTACTGCACATGATGAAATGATAGGGCGCTGCAGATGTTGAAATGACATGGGGCTGCAGGTGATGAAATGATAGGGGGCTGCAAATGATGAAACGTGTTTGGGAGTACTGCACATGATGAAATGATAGGGGGCTGCAAATGATGACGTGTGTTTGAGGGGGCACTGCGCATGATGAAATGATAGGAGGCTGCAGATGATGACGTGTGTTCGAGGGGGCACTGCGCATGATGAAATGATAAGGGGCTGCAGATGATGAAGTGTGTTTGAGCGGCCACTGTGCATGATGAAATGATAGGGGGCTGCACATGATGAAGTGTGTTTGAGGGGGTACTGCACATGATGAAATGATAGGGGGCTGCAAATGATGAAGTAAGGGGGACTGCAGATGAAGTTAAGGGGGATAGGGGACTGCAAATGATGGGGTGATGGGGACTGCAAATGATGATGTGGGGGTGATGGGGACTGCAAATGATGATGTGGGGGTGATGGGGATTGCAAATGATGATGGGGACTGCAAATGATGAACTGGGGGTGATTAGGACTGCAAATGATGATGTGGGGGTGATGGGGACTGCAAATGATGATGTGGGGGTGATGGGGACTGCAAATGATTATGTGGGGATGATGGGGACTGCAAATGATGAAGTGGGGGTGATGTCAACTGCAAATGATGATGTGGGGGCGATGGGGATTGCAAATGATGATGGGTACTGCAAATGATGAAGTGGGGGTGATGGAGACTGCAAATGATGATGTGGGGGTGATGGGGATTGCAAATGATGGGGACTGCAAATGATGATGTGGGAGTGATGGGGACTGCAGATGATGAATTGTGTTTGAGGGGCAATGCACTTGATGAAATGATAGGGGGCTGCAAATGATGAAGTAAGGGGGACTGCAGATGAAGTGAAGGGGGATAGGGGACTAAATGATGAAGGTGGACTGCAAATGATGAAGTGGGGGTGATGGGGACTGCACATCAAGTGACTGTGAGGGACGGGGGACGGCAATTGAATTGAAGGTGGGGGTGGGGAGAGCAAATGGTGTATTGAAGGTGGGGAGAGCAAATAATGAATTTTGAGGGTGGGGAAGAGCAGTTGATAATGAATAGAAAGTGGGAGAGAGAGAAGACATGACAATGAATTGAGGCAGAAGGGGCATGTAACTATAATGAATCGGGGTAAGGGTTAGAGCAGGAGGTACATAGTGGGGTCGTTGAGGATAAAGTGACGGGTAATAAATTGTGGGAAAGAGTACAGGTGCTAATTAATTTATATATTAAATAGGGAAAGTGGTTATGTACAGATAGTTGGGGCACAGTGGCGGATTATAATTTATATTTGGAATGGTGGGTTGCATAATAACCAATTATATATTAATGGTGGGTGAATGTCTGTATTCAGATGTGTAGGAGAAAGGGAAAAAGTGGGGAATCTGCTCTGGAAGCGGTGCTCTAGATAACTGTGTTATTTTATGCAGAGACGAGTCCTGGCTGAAAGAAGTGATGGCGGTCTGCGCTAGATTAAAAGAAAGGCAAAGATGAAGGACTTCAGCTAGAGACGTCACTGGTGAGTCAGTGTGTTACCTGTACACTGACACCATACACTGTATACAGAACTCCTGTGTATAATGTCACTAGTGATCACTGTATTACATGTACACTGTACCCTATATACAGAGCTCCTGTGTATAATGTCACTGGTGATTCCTGTATTACCTGTACACTGACACTATATATAGAGCTCCTGTGTATAATGGCACCTGTGACCACTGTATTGCCTGTACACAGACACTGCATACTAAGTACAGATCTCCTATGTATATGCACTTATAGTGATATTATTTTTTTTTATTAATGATCAGTATTGTATTATTCAGTCACAATGTGGTGGTAATATGTTGTCTGGTCATGGTGTGGCGATATTTGTTCCTTGTATGTGCTATTATTTGGTCACTATGTGGTAGTAATATGTGGTTTGGTCACGGCGTGGTGTTATTTGGTCCTTGTATATGCTATTATTCGATCACTGTGTGGTGGTAATATGTGGTCTGTACATGCTGCGGTGGTATTTGACCCTTGTATGTGATATTGTTCGGTCACTGTGGTGGTAATATGTGCTCTGTACATGGTGTGGCTGTATTTGTTCCTTGTAGATAGTATTATAGCTCACTATGTGGTGATAATATGGTGTCTGGTCATGGTGCTGTGGTATTTGTCCCTTGTATGTGGTATTATTGTTCATTTGAAAAATTGAAAAATAAATAAAAATATACCTAAATTGTATTGCATATTTTAACAAATGTTTAATAAGTTAGAGTAGAGTAGGGCCCAAAATAAATCATAAACCTACCCTATAAAACCAATTTTTATTATTATTCAACAATAAAACCAATAGATAAGTTACACAAAACCAAAAAACACCGTGAAATGACAAACAATCCCAAACATGGGATGTTAGGGGAATCCCTAGTACCGTACCTAAGCTGTCACCTTCCTATCAGCGGGGGTTGGCACCCTATGGGAAGCGTATTGGCGCCGGCTACCCCTAGAGGCCCTAATAATACCATGAGCTGTAACCCTCCCCAGATAGGGAATAAGGGGCACCTCTAGGGCTAAACAGAGATCACTCCTACAACACTAGGGATAACCCTAATCCCCCAATGCAAATACCCATTAAAAACAGAATGATGAACACAATCGGCGTATTGGTGGTATTATTGTGCATCTAGATCTAGCCACATGACCCCAAGAGGGTAACCAGAGAAAAACAAAACTTATATCAATCAACTTATATCAATGGTTAACCCTTTAGGCCGACAAGTACCACAACATCAAATGTAGTATTAGTGACACAGGTTTGCTGCAGTCAAAACCCTGCCCAAATGGCCCTTCAAAACATATATATATGGGCACTGATTAACAAATGAATGTAAGTTGGTACTCATCAATGCACATCCACCCGCCACTTCCGCCTCAACGCGTTTCGCCCCTCTGGCTCATCAGGAGGCTCGATGTAAAGAAAGTGTCCCGATTTTGATATGATGCTTACCGCTACATTAAATCACCTCCATTTAAATAGCTCCGCTCTCCTCTCCTGTCCGTTACAATTCCGCCGCATCTGACCGGAAGTGACGTACCCGCACTGTATTATGGGAAACATCCCACTGCTCATGCACCGGCTGGAACACAGAAAACACCCAGCGTACCCTTGATGTGAAACGCACGGCCATTGCCGTGCAAAAGAGTAACGCTGTAATGCTGGCCTAGCGATATTGAATGGGCCGCCGGAAATGACGTACCCGCACTGTATTGTGGGAAACATCCCACTACTCATGCGCCGGCTGGAACGCAGAAAATACCCGGCGTACCCTTGATGAGAAACGCACGGCCATTGCCGTGCACAAGAGTAACGCTGTGACGCTGTACTAGCGATATTGAATGGGCCGCCGATGACGCCGGCGCACAGGCGCACCGGAGATCCTATTAAGATATAATTATATGGCTCCCACCAGATTTTCAATGCTCCGTGGTAACAGCCTATACAGAGCCCATCTGCTAAATCAGACAGAGCCAAATATTTAGATTAAATATAGTTAGATTGACCCATACATTTTTTATATATTTTTGACAGCCAAAGGATAAACAAAATAAAATAAATTAAATAGATTCAATATGAGTATGATACTATAAATTCCGGACGCGGACAGCCGTTTTAGCCAGCAGAGCCGGGACAATATCTTAATATATATAGTGCAATTTTAATTATTGTTCTGCCACAATGTCAAAGAACAGTTTAGACCATAAATATAATAGTAGAAGGGAAATAATTGGCTATGTAACAAGAGATAAGAGAGACGGAACCTATGGAGGATTTTTTATTCAAGGATATAATACAGCAATATGTATGGCCCCAAAAAAACGGGGGGGAAATTTTCTACCGTCCAGTACTAGACTTATTGGCTTTTCCATATCTCCAAATAAACAGCCCAAGAAATACACAGCAATGAGGTTAAAGAGACGTCCAAGACCTACAGGAAGCATGCAAACGACATTACTTCATTAAGTCCTTTGGGCACCATTGAGTCCAATCTGAATGTCCATTCACATTCTCTCTTAAGAATGGACTTATCCCAATTGCCTCCTCTGCAATTGTTCTTCACAACCTCAATGATCATAAAATGGATATTGTCAAATTGGTCACCATGGACCAGTCTCATATGTTTAGCCAAGGGGGTATCCCTACCATTCCTTATGTCCCCCATGTGTTCCCCCACTCTTTTACGGAATTCACGTTTTGTTTTTCCTACGTAGTCCTTTGGACAGGGGCAAGTGGCCTTATAGACAACACCAGTTGTTTTACAATTAGAGAAGTCCCTTTGATAAAATTTTTTATCCGTGGATGAACTTTCGAAGAATTTATTTGGTTTCATCCATTTGCACATTTGACAGTGACCACACCGAAAGAAACCACATGGCTTTCTGTCAAGCCAGGTCCCCTCTGCTACAGGTTTTTTATAGTGACTATGCACCAGCAGATCTTTAATGGACCTTCCCTTACGAAAAGTGATATTAGGACGCTCACCTATACAGTCTCTCAGGTCCGGGTCCATTTTTAATATGTCCCAGTGTTTACTGATGACATTCCTAACACTCTGATGTTGATGGTCAAAAGTACCAATAATTCTAATCTCCTCATTTTCAGATTCTTGAGCTGAACTACCACTCCTTCCCTGTAGCAAATTTTCCCTATCTTCTTTTTCAGCAACCCTATAGGCTGCCTCTAACACATGTCCTGGGTGTTAGGGGTCAAGTTCCCGCTTCTGCACAGGGGGAATCTCGAGCCACCTCCGCTGCGGTCTCCCATTCTTGTCCAGCCGCAGTGAAGTCTGCTCAGCAAGGACGTCGGTCCCAGCGTCTTGCTCATTCTCACTCTGTTCTGAGAGTTACTGCTGCTTCTCCAGTCTCTGCCATTAAAGTCAGTGCTGGTCAGCAGCGAGCGGACTTCTCTGGGACTAAGTCCTTGTCTGCACGTACTGAGCATGCCCAGGGTAAGATCTCCCGTTGGAGATCGAGGGTCATGTGCTCAGGCTCTGCAGCACATTCTATTGGTCCTCTTGGCAGGTCTTGGAAGGGCAAAGGTGCTGTGGCCACTTCCTGTGCTGCAGCTATATAAACTGCGCATGACCGCACGGCCATGCGCTAGTATTGTCTTACAATTGCTAATGTGTGTATGTTGTGAGTGCAAGTCGTCCTTGGATACCCCTACCCTATTGAATGACTGTTCGCGGAAGGTATATGGCTGCTACCTAGCGCCCGACTTATCCTACAGCACTAGTCACACATTATAGCGTCCAGTTGCTGTGACCGCCAGTACTGCGCCGTGCACTTCCTCTGTGCTTTCCTTACCCAAGCCTGGGTGGTTAGTGGCGTTCGTCAGTGCAGCACTGCATGCACTCTTGTGCCTTAATATTGCTCTTCAGTTTCCTTACACACCCAGTTGCGGTGTTGTGCCAGCAAGGGTCTAATCGGACTTCAATTCCTGTTGGGGTTGAGTTTGCTGACTACTTGCTCGCGCTTTAGGTGCGGTACCGCGGTCCTGTGCCTTAACAGGATTGCTTCTTTCACGCTGGGTGAGGTTAACCCACGCGTGTATACTTTAGTGTACCGCCATATAGTCTGCTAATTGCTAGCAGCAGGTTTTCACCTGCACGGTGGACCCCGGACTGCGAACGCATCTATACCATCTGTCTTGGTGCGTTCCGCCAGTCCTAACAGAATACTAGCGCCAGGGTCTGGCTAGTAAAATGGCGGACGACCAGCGTTTACAGCGGTACATCCAGCAGCTGGAGGGAAGGTTGGCGGCTCTTGAGCGTTCAACCTCAGCTGTGGATGTTACTGCTGTCGCTGTTCAGGCTGCAAGTGTGGCTGCAGCTACCTTGTCCATTGCCGCCCCTGTACCGACGCTATCTCGCCTCCCGCTACCAGAGAAATTTTCTGGTGACAGTAAGTCCTGTAGGGGTTTCGTGAGTCAGTGCTCAATACATCTCGAGCTTCTGGCCTCTCGTTTCCCTACAGAGCGGGCTAAGGTGGGCTTTATAATTTCCTTATTGTCGGACAGGGCGTTGCAGTGGGCTACGCCGCTGTGGGAGCGTGGCGATCATGTGGTGCAGAGTGCTCCGTTATTCCTGAGCACTCTGAAACAGGTCTTTCTAGGACCTCGTGTCACCCATGACACGGCGCTCCAACTGTTGGCACTGACTCAGGGCTCGTCCTTGGTCAGCCTATTTGCCGTCCATTTCCGCACTCTAGCATCTGAGCTGGAGTGGTCAAATAAAGCCCTTATCCCTATATTTTGGAGAGGGCTGGCTGACCACGTTAAGGATGCTCTGGCCACTAGGGAGATTCCCGCCACACTGGAAGAGTTAATAACAGTATCTACTCGCATTGACCTCCATTTTCACGAGCGGAGGTTAGAGCGAGCCCTGTGTAGGCAGAGGTTTCGGCTGGCTCCCACCTTCGCCAAACCTTTGGAATCTCCAGTCCAGGCTCCTGAGTTCCTGGAACCTAAGGTGGTGTCACGAGCGGGATCTAAGTCCCAGACCGCTCGTGCACTCCAGGGTTGCCATGTATGCCAACAGTCAGGACATCTTGCCACCAGATGTCATCAGCGGTCGAGGAAACGTCAGCGTCTAGTGGTAGTAGGTGGAGGTGCACTAGACACTGCGACGTTTGCCTCCAAATTGTCCTTTAAGGGGACAATTACCTTTGGCTCATCCTCCCACTCGGTAGACCTCTGCGTGGATTCTGGGGCGGAGGGCAATTTTATGTCTTCTGCCTTTGCCCAACGTCACACAATACCCCTGGTTATGCTATCTCAACCAGTAACGGTACGAGTGGTGAATGGGTCGACACTCCCCGCACAGATAACACATCAGACCATTCCTGTTACTCTGTCCATGTCGCCATCCCATCAGGAGATTATTTCTCTGCTCATCATTCCTGAGGGTATTGATGAGGTCCTGTTGGGGATACCTTGGCTACGGTACCACTCTCCTCACATCGAGTGGTCCTCAGGCAGAATTCTGGGATGGGGTGATGTTATGAAAGGCAATTCAGTACCACAATGGACATAACGGTCAGAGCACATACAGTGATCTGACAATAACCCAAAATCATAGAACGAGCTCTGAGACGTGGGAACTCTGCAGACCGCAATCCCTAATCCTCTCCAAACAACACTAGAGGCAGCCGTGGATTGCGCCTAACTCTGCCTATGCAACTCGGCACAGCCTGAGAAAGTAACTAGCCTGAAGATAAAAAATAAGCCTACCTTGCCTCAGAGAAATACCCCAAAGGAAAAGGCAGCCCCCCACATATAATGACTGTGAGTAAGATGAAAAGACAAACGTAGGGATGAAATAGATTCAGCAAAGTGAGGCCCGACTTTCTAAACAGAGCGAGGATAGGAAAGATAACTTTGCGGTCTACACAAAACCCTAAAGAAAACCACGCAAAGGGGGCAAAAAGACCCTCCGTACCGAACTAACGGCACGGAGGTACACCCTTTGCGTCCCAGAGCTTCCAGCAAAACAAATAGACAAGCTGGACAGAAAAAATAGCAAACAAATAGCAAAGAAGCACTTAGCTATGCAGAGCAGCAGGCCACAGGAATGATCCAGGGAAAAACAAGTCCAACACTGGAACATTGACAGGAAGCCAGGATCAAAGCATTAGGTGGAGTTAAGTAGAGAAGCACCTAACGACCTCACAAGATCACCTGAGGGAGGAAACTCAGAAGCCGCAGGACCACTTTCCTCCACAAACGGAAGCTCCCAGAGAGAATCAGCCGAAGTACCACTTGTGACCACAGGAGGGAGCTCTGCCACAGAATTCACAACAGTACCCCCCCCCTTGAGGAGGGGTCACCGAACCCTCACCAGAGCCCCCAGGCCGACCAGGAGGAGCCACATGAAAGGCACGAACAAGATCGGGAGCATGGACATCAGAGGCAAAAACCCAGGAATTATCTTCCTGAGCATAACCCTTCCATTTAACCAGATACTGGAGTTTCCGTCTTGAAACACGAGAATCCAAAATCTTCTCCACAATATACTCCAACTCCCCCTCCACCAAAACCGGGGCAGGAGGGTCAACAGATGGAACCATAGGTGCCACGTATCTCTGCAACAATGACCTATGGAATACGTTATGTATGGAAAAAGAATCTGGAAGGGTCAGACGAAAAGACACAGGATTAAGAACCTCAGAAATCCTATACGGACCAATGAAACGAGGTTTAAACTTAGGAGAGGACACCTTCATAGGAATATGACGAGAAGATAACCAAACCAGATCCCCAACACGAAGTCGGGGACCCACACAGCATCTGCGATTAGCAAAACGTTGAGCCCTCTCCTGGGACAAGGTCAAATTGTCCACTACATGAGTCCAAATCTGCTGCAACCTGTCCACCACAGTATCCATACCAGGACAGTCCGAAGACTCAACCTGTCCTGAAGAGAAACGAGGATGGAACCCAGAGTTGCAGAAAAATGGCGAAACCAAGGTAGCCGAGCTGGCCCGGTTATTAAGGGTGAACTCAGCCAAAGGCAAAAAGGACACCCAGTCATCCTGATCAGCAGAAACAAAACATCTCAGATATGTTTCCAAGGTCTGATTGGTTCGTTCGGTCTGGCCATTAGTCTGAGGATGGAAAGCCGAGGAAAAAGACAAGTCAATGCCCATCCTACCACAAAAGGCTCGCCAAAACCTCGAAACAAACTGGGAACCTCTGTCAGAAACGATATTCTCTGGAATGCCATGTAAACGAACCACATGCTGGAAGAACAATGGCACCAAATCAGAGGAGGAAGGCAATTTAGACAAGGGTACCAGATGGACCATCTTAGAAAAGCGATCACAGACCACCCAAATGACTGACATCTTTTGAGAAACGGGAAGATCTGAAATAAAATCCATAGAGATATGTGTCCAAGGCCTCTTCGGGACCGGCAAGGGCAAAAGCAACCCACTGGCACGAGAACAGCAGGGCTTAGCCCGAGCACAAATCCCACAGGACTGCACAAAAGAACGCACATCCCGCGACAGAGACGGCCACCAAAAGGATCTAGCCACTAACTCTCTGGTACCAAAGATTCCAGGATGATCAGCCAACACCGAACAATGAAGTTCAGAGATAACTCTATTCGTCCACCTATCAGGGACAAACAGTCTCTCCACTGGGCAACGATCAGGTTTATTAGCCTGAAATTTTTGCAGCACCCGCCGCAAATCAGGGGAGATGGCAGACACAATTACTCCTTCCTTGAGGATACCCGCCGGCTCAGACAAACCCGGAGAGTCGGGCACAAAACTCCTAGACAGAGCATCCGCCTTCACATTTTTAGAGCCCGGAAGGTACGAAATCACAAAGTCAAAACGGGCAAAAAACAGCGACCAACGAGCCTGTCTAGGATTCAACCGCTTGGCAGACTCGAGATAAGTCAAGTTCTTATGATCAGTCAATACCACCATGCGATGCTTAGCTCCTTCAAGCCAATGACGCCACTCCTCGAATGCCCACTTCATGGCCAGCAACTCTCGGTTGCCCACATCATAATTTCGCTCAGCAGGCGAAAACTTCCTGGAAAAGAAAGCGCATAGTTTCATCACTGAGCAATCAGAACCTCTCTGCGACAAAACAGCCCCTGCTCCAATCTCAGAAGCATCAACCTCGACCTGGAACGGAAGAGAAACATCTGGTTGACACAACACAGGGGCAGAAGAAAAACGACGCTTCAACTCTTGAAAGGCTTCCACAGCAGCAGAAGACCAATTGACCACATCAGCACCCTTCTTGGTCAAATCGGTCAATGGTTTAGCAATACTAGAAAAATTGCAGATGAAGCGACGATAAAAATTAGCAAAGCCCAGGAACTTTTGCAGACTTTTCAGAGATGTCGGCTGAGTCCAATCATGGATGGCTTGGACCTTAACAGGATCCATCTCGATAGTAGAAGGGGAAAAGATGAACCCCAAAAATGAAACCTTCTGCATACCAAAGAGACACTTTGATCCCTTCACAAACAAAGAATTAGCACGCAGGACCTGAAAAACCGTTCTGACCTGCTTCACATGAGACTCCCAATCATCCGAGAAGATCAAAATGTCATCCAAGTACACAATCAGGAATTTATCCAGGTACTCTCGGAAGATGTCATGCATAAAGGACTGAAACACTGATGGAGCATTGGCAAGTCCGAACGGCATCACTAGATACTCAAAATGACCCTCGGGCGTATTAAATGCAGTTTTCCATTCATCGCCTTGCTTAATTCGCACCAGATTATACGCACCACGAAGATCTATCTTTGTGAACCAACAAGCCCCCTTAATCCGAGCAAACAGATCAGATAACAATGGCAAGGGGTACTGAAATTTAACCGTGATCTTATTAAGAAGGCGGTAATCTATACAAGGTCTCAGCGAACCATCCTTCTTGGCTACAAAAAAGAACCCTGCTCCTAATGGCGACGATGACGGGCGAATATGCCCCTTCTCCAGGGATTCCTTCACATAACTGCGCATAGCGGTGTGCTCAGGCACGGATAAATTAAACAATTGACCTTTTGGGAATTTACTACCAGGAATCAAATTGATAGCACAATCACAATCCCTATGCGGAGGTACGGTATCGGACTTGGGCTCATCAAATACATCCCGGTAATCAGACAAGAACTCTGGAACCTCAGAAGGGGTGGATGACGAAATTGACAGAAATGGAACATCACCATGTACCCCCTGACAACCCCAGCTGGACACCGACATGGATTTCCAATCTAATACTGGATTATGGACTTGTAGCCATGGCAACCCCAACACGACCACATCATGCAGATTATGCAACACCAGAAAGCGAATATCCTCCTGATGTGCAGGAGCCATGCACATGGTCAGCTGGGTCCAGTACTGAGGCTTATTCTTGGCCAAAGGTGTAGCATCAATTCCTCTCAATGGAATAGGACATTCCAAGGGCTCCAAGAAAAACCCACAACGCTTAGCATACTCTAAGTCCATCAAATTCAGGGCAGCGCCTGAATCCACAAATGCCATGACAGAATACGATGACAAAGAGCAGATCAAGGTAACGGACAGAAGAAATTTTGACTGTACCGTACCAATGGTGGCAGACCTAGCGAACCGCTTAGAGCGCTTAGGACAATTAGAGATGGCATGAGTAGAATCACCACAGTAGAAACACAGACCATTCAGACGTCTGTGTTCTTGCCGTTCAACTCTGGACAAAGTCCTATCGCACTGCATAGGCTTAGGTTTAATCTCAGGTAATACCGCCAAATGGTGCACAGCTTTACGCTCACGCAAGCGTCGACCGATCTGAATGGCCAAAGACATAGATTCATTCAGACCATCAGGCATAGGAAATCCCACCATGACATCTTTAAGGGCTTCAGAGAGACCCTTTCTGAAAATCGCTGCGAGCGCAGCTTCATTCCATTGAGTGAGTACAGACCACTTTCTAAATTTCTGACAATATACCTCTATCTCATCCTGACCCTGACACAAAGCCAGCAAATTTTTCTCTGCCTGATCCACTGAATTAGGCTCATCGTACAGCAATCCGAGCGCCAGGAAAAACGCATCGATATTACTTAATGCAGGATCTCCTGGCGCAAGGGAAAATGCCCAGTCTTGAGAGTCGCCACGCAAAAAAGAAATAATAATTTTCACTTGTTGAGCTGGGTCACCAGAGGAGTGAGGTTTCAAGGCCAGAAACAGTTTGCAATTATTTTTGAAATTCACAAACTTGACTCTATCACCATAAAACAAATCAGGAATAGGAATTCTTGGTTCAAACATAGGCTTCTGAACCACCAAATCTTGAATCTTTTGTACATTTATAACGAGATTATCCATTGAAGAGCACAGACCCTGAATCTCCATGTCCACACCTGTGTCCTGAACCACCCAAATGTCTAGGGGGAAAAAAAGGCAAAACACAGTGCAAAGAAAAAAAAATGGTCTCAGAACTTCTTTTTTCCCTCTATTGAGAATCATTAGTACTTTTGGCTTCCTGTACTGTTATGAAAGGCAATTCAGTACCACAATGGACATAGCGGTCAGAGCACATACAGTGATCTGACAATAACCCAAAATCATAGAACGAGCTCTGAGACGTGGGAACTCTGCAGACCGCAATCCCTAATCCTCTCCAAACAACACTAGAGGCAGCCGTGGATTGCGCCTAACTCTGCCTATGCAACTCGGCACAGCCTGAGAAACTAACTAGCCTGAAGATAGAAAATAAGCATACCTTGCCTCAGAGAAATACCCCAAAGGAAAAGGCAGCCCCCCACATATAATGACTGTGAGTAAGATGAAAAGACAAACGTAGGGATGAAATAGATTCAGCAAAGTGAGGCCCGACTTTCTAAACAGAGCGAGGATAGGAAAGATAACTTTGCGGTCTACACAAAACCCTAAAGAAAACCACGCAAAGGGGGCAAAAAGACCCTCCGTACCGAACTAACGGCACGGAGGTACACCCTTTGCGTCCCAGAGCTTCCAGCAAAACAAATAGACAAGCTGGACAGAAAAAATAGCAAACAAATAGCAAAGAAGCACTTAGCTATGCAGAGCAGCAGGCCACAGGAATGATCCAGGGAAAAACAAGTCCAACACTGGAACATTGACAGGAAGCCAGGATCAAAGCATTAGGTGGAGTTAAATAGAGAAGCACCTAACGACCTCACAAGATCACCTGAGGGAGGAAACTCAGAAGCCGCAGTACCACTTTCCTCCACAAACGGAAGCTCCCAGAGAGAATCAGCCGAAGTACCACTTGTGACCACAGGAGGGAGCTCTGCCACAGAATTCACAACAGGGTGAATCATGTGGGGGTAGGTGTCACCGAGAGTGCGTTCAGGTTGCTACTACTGAGGTACCCGCAGATCTATCCTCTCTTCCCAAGCAATATTGGTCTTACGCAGACGTGTTCTCCAAAAAGGCGGCGGAGACCCTTCCGCCCCATCGCCCCTATGACTGTCCTATCAATCTCTTGCCTGGTGCAGAGCCTCCCCGGGGTCGAGTTTATCCATTATCTCTCCCGGAGACGGAGGCCATGTCTCAGTACATTCAAGAGAATCTGGCAAGAGGGTTTATCAGGAAGTCAGTGTCACCTGCTGGGGCAGGGTTCTTCTTCGTGCAGAAGAAGAATGGGAACTACGTCCATGCATAGACTACAGGGGTCTTAACGCTATCACCGTTAAGAACAAGTATCCTTTGCCCTTGATATCCGAGCTCTTCGATAGGCTTCGGGGAGCTAGAGTGTTTACTAAATTAGATCTGCGGGGTGCTTAAAACCTGATTCGCATCCGTGAGGGGGACGAATGGAAAACGGCGTTTAACACCAGAGATGGGCACTATGAGTATCTGGTGATGCCCTTCGGGCTCTGTAATGCCCCAGCCGTTTTTCAAGACTTTGTCAACGACATCTTCCGGGATATGCTTTCCACCTCAGTTGTAGTCTATCTGGATGATATTCTCATCTTTTCTCCAGATATTGACTCCCACCGGAGAGATGTTGGCAGAGTCTTCGACCTCCTACGGGCAAACTCTCTTTACGCTAAGTTCGAGAAGTGTATGTTTGAGCAGGAGTCTTTGCCGTTCCTGGGCTATATCATCTCCGTCCAGGGATTGGCTATGGATCCTGCCAAACTACAGGCTGTGATGGACTGGCAAGAGCCCCATTCTCTTAAAGCGGTGCAGCGCTTTATGGGGTTCATTAACTATTACCGCCAGTTCATTCCCCACTTCTCAACTCTGGTAGCTCCCTTGGTAGCCCTCACCAAGAAGGGAGCGAATCCTAAATTGTGGTCGGAAGAGGTTTCCAAGGCCTTCACTTCTATTAAGTCCCATTTTGCTAGCGCTCCCATCTTACATCGTCCCGATGTGGATAAACCATTCCTAATGGAGGTGGATGCCTCATCCGTTGGTGCTGGAGCAGTCCTCTATCAGAAGGATGCTCAAGGTCGGAAGCATCCATGCTTCTTCTTCTCTAAGACCTTCTCGCCAGCGGAGAGAAACTACTCCATCGGGGATAGGGAGCTGCTAGCAATGAAGTTGGCCTTTTCAGAGTGGAGACATCTTCTGGAAGGTGCGCGGTTTCCGTCCAGGTTTACACTGACCACAAAAATTTGGTCTACTTACAAACAGCCCAGTGGCTAAATTCTCGCCAAGCCAGATGGTCCTTGTTCTTTTCCCGGTTCCACTTTTCTCTTCATTTCCTCACCGGGGAGAAGAATATTCGTGCTGATGCTCTCTCTCGCTCCCTTATGTCAACTGAAGAGGAGGAAGAGGAGCCTCGGCTTATTGTTCCTTCTGAGAGCCTGAGAACCGTAGCGCCGGTTTCGCTTGAGTCTGTGCCTCCGGGCAAGACTTTTGTGCCCATTAATTTGCGACCGGAGGTTCTCTCTTGGGCTCATTCGTCCAGAGTGGGTGGACACTTTGGGACAAAGAGGACATCTGAGCTACTGGCGAGGACGTACTGGTGGCCGCATATGGTCCGGGATGTCAGGGATTATATTCTGGCGTGTGTCTCCTGCGCCAAAAATAAATCTCCGCGTCAAAGGCCAGCTGGGTTGCTCTATCCCTTGCCGGTGGCAGATAGGCCCTGGGAGATGGTCGGGATGGACTTTGTCGTGGGTTTGCCCAAGTCTCGCGGCTGTACCATCTTTTGGGTCATCACCGATCATTTCTCGAAAATGGTGCATTTGGTGCCGCTACCACGGTTACCTTCTGCACGGGCCTTGGCTGCGTTGTTCATTAAGCACATCTTCCGCCTACATGGTATGCCTGACAAAATTGTTAGTGACCGGGGTCCCCAGTTTGCGTCTCGGTTCTGGAGAGAGCTGTGTCGTCTTCTCAGTATTGAGTTGAATCTCTCTTCAGCTTATCATCCCGAGACTAATGGGTTGGTAGAGAGGGCCAACCAGACCTTGGTCACATACCTGCGACATTTTGTTTCAGCCAGGCAGGATGACTGGGCATCCTTGCTATCATGGGCAGAGTTTGCGTTGAACAACGCCGTAGCCGACTCCACTGGACAAACCCCATTCCTCCTCAACTATGGTCAGCATCCACGGGTACCTGTGCCTATGCCCGTGTCTTCCGCAGACTCCAGGGTGGCAGACTGGGCTGTGGAGGCACGGGATATTTGGGACCGCACTCAGGATGCCATTCGGGCCTCTAAGGAGAGAATCAGGTCCTCCGCCGATGCTCATCGGCGCCCCGCCCCGACCTTTGCTCCTGGCGACTTGGTGTGGCTCTCCGCACATAACATCAGGCTGCGAGTTGAGTCCACTAAATTTGCTCCTCGCTACTTGGGTCCCTTCAAGGTCCTCGAACAGGTTAATCCTGTGGTCTACCGTCTGGCTCTTCCTCCACACCTTGGTATCACCGACACCTTTCATGTGTCCCTCCTTAAGCCCGTACACATGTCCCGGTTTTCTGAGTCATCTGCCGGGACATCGGGTTCGTCTACGGACGATTTCGAGGTGAACGCTATCTTGGTGTGCAAGGTGGTACGTGGCAAAAAATTTTTTTGGGTGGACTGGAAGGGTTACGGCCCTGAGGATAGGTCCTGGGAGCCTGCTGAGCACATTCGGGCTCCGCAGCTCATTGCTGCCATCGAACGTAGCGAGGCCCAAGGAGGGGGGGGGGCCCTAGGAGGGGGGGTAATGTTAGGGGTCGAGTTCCCGCTTCTGCACAGGGGGAATCTCGAGCCACCTCCGCTGCGGTCTCCCATTCTTGTCCAGCCGCAGTGGAGTCTGCTCAGCAAAGACGTCGGTCCCAGTGTCTTGCTCATTCTCACTCTGTTCTGAGAGTTACTGCTGCTTCTCCAGTCTCTGCCATTAAAGTCAGTGCTGGTCAGCAGCGAGCGGACTTCTCTGGGACTAAGTCCTTGTCTGCACGTACTGAGCATGCCCAGGGTAAGATCTCCCGTTGGAGATCGAGGGTCATGTGCTCAGGCTCTGCAGCACATTCCATTGGTCCTCTTGGCAGGTCTTGGAAGGGCAAAGGTGCTGTGGCCACTTCCTGCAGCTATATAAACTGCGCATGACCGCACGGCCATGCGCTAGTATTGTCTTACAATTGCTAATGTGTGTATGTTGTGAGTGCAAGTTGTCCTTGGATACCCCTACCCTATTGAATGACTGTTCGCGGAAGGTATATGGCTGCTACCTAGCGCCCGACTTATCCTACAGCACTAGTCACACATTATAGCGTCCAGTTGCTGTGACCGCCAGTACGGCGCCGTGCACTTCCTCTGTGCTTTCCTTACCCAAGCCTGGGTGGTTAGTGGCGTTCGTCAGTGCGGCACTGCATGCACTCTTGTGCCTTAATATTGCTCTTCAGTTTCCTTACACACCCAGTTGCGGTGTTGTGCCAGCAAGGGTCTAATCGGACTTCAATTCCTGTTGGGGTTGAGTTCGCTGACTACTTGCTCGCGCTTTAGGTGCGGTACCGCGGTCCTGTGCCTTAACAGGATTGCTTCTTTCACGCTGGGTGAGGTTAACCCACGCGTGTATACTTTAGTGTACCGCCATATAGTCTGCTAATTGCTAGCAGCAGGTTTTCACCTGCACGGTGGACCCCGGACTGCGAACGCATCTATACCATCTGTCTTGGTGCGTTCCGCCAGTCCTAACACTGGGTACCCTTTTTCCCTAAACCTACTGTACATATCTCCTGCCTGACTTCTGAAGATTTTGTTATCCGAGCAGTTCCTACGCAGTCTAAGGAACTGCCCCCTGGGAATCCCCTTTTTCAGGGGGACAGGATGATGACTTTGCCAGTTGAGGAGATTATTAGTGCTAGTTGGTTTGCGGTAAATATTAGATGACAATCTACCATCCGGTTCTTTTTTAATTTTTACATCCAAAAAGGCTATCTCCTCTAACTGCTCGGATAACAAAATCTTCAGAAGTCAGGCAGGAGATATGTACAGTAGGTTTAGGGAAAAAGGGTACCCAGGACATGTGTTAGAGGCAGCCTATAGGGTTGCTGAAAAAGAAGATAGGGAAAATTTGCTACAGGGAAGGAGTGGTAGTTCAGCTCAAGAATCTGAAAATGAGGAGATTAGAATTATTGGTACTTTTGACCATCAACATCAGAGTGTTAGGAATGTCATCAGTAAACACTGGGACATATTAAAAATGGACCCGGACCTGAGAGACTGTATAGGTGAGCGTCCTAATATCACTTTTCGTAAGGGATGGTCCATTAAAGATCTGTTGGTGCATAGTCACTATAAAAAACCTGTAGCAGAGGGGACCTGGCTTGACAGAAAGCCATGTAGTTTCTTTCGGTGTGGTCACTGTCAAATGTGCAAATGGATGAAACCAAATAAATTCTTCGAAAGTTCATCCACGGATAAAAAATTTTATCAAAGGGACTTCTCTAATTGTAAAACAACTGGTGTTGTCTATAAGGCCACTTGCCCCTGCCCAAAGGACTACGTAGGAAAAACAAAACGTGAATTCCGTAGAAGAGTGGGGGAACACATGGGGGACATAAGGAATGGTAGGGATACCCCCTTGGCTAAACATATGAGACTGGTCCATGGTGACCAATTTGACAATATCCATTTTATGATCATTGAGGTTGTGAAGAACAATTGCAGAGGAGGCAATTGGGATAAGTCCATTCTTAAGAGAGAATGTGAATGGACATTCAGATTGGACTCAATGGTGCCCAAAGGACTTAATGAAGTAATGTCGTTTGCATGCTTCCTGTAGGTCTTGGACGTCTCTTTAACCTCATTGCTGTGTATTTCTTGGGCTGTGTATTTGGAGATATGGAAAAGCCAATAAGTCTAGTACTGGACGGTAGAAAATTTCCCCCCCGTTTTTTTGGGGCCATACATATTGCTGTATTATATCCTTGAATAAAAAATCCTCCATAGGTTCCGTCTCTCTTATCTCTTGTTACATAGCCAATTATTTCCCTTCTACTATTATATTTATGGTCTAAACTGTTCTTTGACATTGTGGCAGAACAATAATTAAAATTGCACTATATATATTAAGATATTGTCCCGGCTCTGCTGGCTAAGACGGCTGTCCGCGTCCGGAATTTATAGTATCATACTCATATTGAATCTATTTAATTTATTTTATTTTGTTTATCCTTTGGCTGTCAAAAATATATAAAAAATGTATGGGTCAATCTAACTATATTTAATCTAAATATTTGGCTCTGTCTGATTTAGCAGATGGGCTCTGTATAGGCTGTTACCACGGAGCATTGAAAATCTGGTGGGAGCCATATAATTATATCTTAATAGGATCTCCGATGCGCCTGTGCGCAGGCGTCATCGGCGGCCCATTCAATATCGCTAGTACAGCGTCACAGCGTTACTCTTGTGCACGGCAATGGCCGTGCGTTTCTCATCAAGGGTACGTCGGGTATTTTCTGCTTTCCAGCCGGCACATGAGTAGTGGGATGTTTCCCACAATACAGTGCGGGTACGTCATTTCCGGCGGCCCATTCAATATCGCTAGGCCAGCATTACAGCGTTACTCTTTTGCACGGCAATGGCCGTGCGTTTCACATCAAGGGTACGCTGGGTGTTTTCTGTGTTCCAGCTGGCGCATGAGCAGTGGGATGTTTCCCATAATACAGTGCGGGTACGTCACTTCCGGTCAGATGCGGCGGAAGTGTAACGGACAGGAGAGGAGAGCGGAGCTATTTAAATGGAGGTGATTTAATGTAGCGGTAAGCATCATATCAAAATCGGGACACTTTCTTTACATCGAGCCTCCTGATGAGCCAGAGGGGCGAAACGCGTTGAGGCGGAAGTGGCGGGTGGATGTGCATTGATGAGTACCAACTTACATTCATTTGTTAATCAGTGCCCATATATATATGTTTTGAAGGGCCATTTGGGCAGGGTTTTGACTGCAGCAAACCTGTGTCACTAATACTACATTTGATGTTGTGGTACTTGTCGGCCTAAAGGGTTAACCATTGATATAAGTTGATTGATATAAGTTTTGTTTTTCTCTGGTTACCCTCTTTGGGTCATGTGGCTAGATCTAGATGCACAATAATACCACCAATACGCCGATTGTGTTCATCATTCTGTTTTAAATGGGTATTTGCATTGGGGGATTAGGGTTATCCCTAGTGTTGTAGGAGTGATCTCTGTTTAGCCCTAGAGGTGCCCCTTATTCCCTATCTGGGGAGGGTTACGGCTCATGGTATTATTAGGGCCTCTAGGGATTCCACTAACATCCCATGTTTGGGATTGTTTGTCATTTCACGGTGTTTTTTGGTTTTGTGTAACCTATCTATTGGTTTTATTGTTGAATAATAATAAAAATTGGTTTTATAGGGTAGGTTTATGATTTATACTAGTTTATTTATACCCTTTAGTTATTTGAATTTGGTATTCAGTACTTAAAATTATTTCTGCAGTCCGGGCATAGCTAGTTTCCTAACAGGTCCAGTTAATTTAGATTCATGGTTGGAGGACGCTAACCAGGCCTTCAGTGTTGACGGCTCTGGTGATAATGTTACTGGTACCCTTACACTTAAAAATATTTTTAATGAGATCTATGCAGGTTATAAGGAATATATAAAATCCTGGTGGGAGATTAGGACATTGGAAAACTACATGAAAAATAGAATTATCCCTAGGGGATTGAGAATTGATATCACTCCCTCTCCAAGGACATCGTCTCCTGAAGTACTTAACCTGTGGTTAAAAGAATCCATCGATTCGTCCCTGAGGTTTATGCAGATTTTATTATTGGAAGAGAAAAAACTGTTAGAAAAGGCGGCAGCTAATTTGAATAAACTGATTGAAAACGCTCTTAAATTCAAATCAGATCCAGACTTCAATAGGAGAGAAGGCCTTCTACAAACATCAGTAGAAAAATATCAAGCCCTCCTTAAAGAAAGGAAACAGCTGCAGTTTCAGAAAGATCTCAAAAATTTCGGAGAAAGTCAGGTCTATAATTTCCAGAAAGACAGGGCCTCGGAAGCCTCTTCATCAGATATTGAGACCTCTGATTCAGAAAGGGCTGATCTACCTCATCGTGGCACACATTTCTTCAGGAGTTTTCCACAGAGACAAAGATGGCAGGGCAAAAAACGGGGTGGTTTTGGAAAGAGAGGGAGAGGAGGCCCGGGATTTGGGGAGAACAGAGAAATACATCCATGGTGACCCCTTCCCTATCTGTACCTACATCATCTTCTTCTTCCTCTTTTTTAGAGCAAGGTGCGAGGACGGGCTACTTTCTAAGAACCAAGTACAACTAAATAGGGGTCAAATCATTAATCTTTCCTCTTATCCACTCTCAAGAACCGAAACCGACGTTTTACTTAAAGGGTTAAATTTTGTGCCAACAAATAAATTTAATTGCTTTGAATGGGTTAAGGACATTAACCTGTTCTGTAGGAAATTAAAATGGAAAAAATTCTTCAAGTCTAATGACCGAGAGGAGTGCCTTAAGGCCCCGTCACACATAGCGACGCTGCAGCGATACCGACAACGATCCGGATTGCTGCAGCGTTGCTGTTTGATCGCTGGAGAGCTGTCACACAGACAGCTCTCCAGCGACCAACGATCCCGAGGTCCCCGGTAACCAGGGTAAACATCGGGTAACTAAGCGCAGGGCCGCGCTTAGTAACCCGATGTTTACCCTGGTTACCATCGTTAAAGTAAAAAAAAACAAACGCTACATACTTACCTACCGCTGTCTGTCCCCGGCGCTCTGCTTCTCTGGTCTGGCTGTGAGCACAGCGGCCGGAAAGCAGAGCGGTGACGTCACCGCTCTGCTTTCCGGCTGCCCGGCGCTCACAGCCAGTACAGGAGGAGTGCAGAGCACAGCGCTGGAGGACAGACGGCTGTAGGTAAGTATGTAGTGTTTGTTTTTTTTTACTTTTAGGATGGTAACCAGGGTAAACATCGGGTTACTAAGCACGGCCCTGCGCTTAGTTACCCGATGTTTACCCTGGTTACCAGTGAAGACATCGCTGAATCGGTGTCACACACGCCGATTCAGCGATGTCTGCGGGGAGTCCAGCGACCAAATAAAGTTCTGGACTTTCTTCCCCGACCAGCGACAGCACAGCAGGGGCCTGATCGCTGCTGCCTGTCACACTGGACGATATCGCTAGCGAGGACGCTGCAACGTCACGGATCGCTAGCGATATCATCTAGTGTGACGGTACCTTTAGACTTGGCCTACAGGAGGAGGACCTTGAGGGGTATCAGGCTTTACTGGGCCTCATGAGGGAGAATATACAGGGTTCGGAGAATGGTAAAGGCCCCTTTACTACCTTAAAAAATAAAAGCACCCGGATGGCACCCCAGGGAGATGTAATGAACATCGATATCTTCCTGCAGTTAGTAGAAAGAGACCTGAAGAAAATTAAAGGGTCTTTTTCCGACATGGAATTCAATCTAACAGAGAAAGAGAGAGAAGCCCTAGAAGTATTAAAAAAGAATGATCATTTGATCATTAAATCATCTGACAAAGGTGGGAATTTAGTAATCATGGACCATGTGGAGTACTGTAGAATGTGTACTGCTATTCTTCAGGATAAAGAGACGTATGAGGTCCTGAGATCTAATCCATTGAATGAGTATAAGACTGACCTGACATTAATTTTGAACCAGGCATTTTCTGCAAAACTGATTTCAAAAAATGAGTATGATTTTTTACTACCTTCCTTTCCCTTGGTGGCAACGTTTTACACACTCCCCAAGGTGCATAAGGGCTTGAACCCCTTGAAAGGACGCCCGATTGTGTCGGGGGTTAGTTCACTGACACAAAATTGTGGTTTATATTTAGATGAGATACTTCGCCCTTTTGTAACATCAATCCCTTCATACCTACGGGACACATCAGATCTTTTGCAAAAACTGATGGGCCTCCACGTCGATAAGAGTGCATGGCTGGCATCAATAGACGTGGAAGCCCTGTATAGCAATATACCACATAACAAAGGCATTGAGGGGGTTAACCACTTCCTCAGACAAAGGTCGATAGCATGCAGCGCCCACAACGAATTTGTGCTTACTCTTCTTGAGTTTACTCTCTCCCATAATTCCTTTACTTTTAATGGGAGGCACTACCACCAGCTCAGGGGCACTGCGATGGGGAGTCCATGTGCCCCATCGTATGCAAATTTGTTCCTGGGCTGGTGGGAGGAGACAATAGTGTTTGGGGGAGACACTGAATGGTGGCATAAATCTATAGCCATTTGGTATAGATTCATCGATGATGTTTTTGTGGTTTGGACGGGCACCAGGGAGCTATTTGAACGGTTTATTGATTCCCTAAATATCAACAATATAGGTATGAGATTTACATCAGAGATCCAAGAGGAGGAGATAGCCTTTCTGGATGTAAAAATTAAAAAAGAACCGGATGGTAGATTGTCATTTAATATTTACCGCAAACCAACTAGCACTAATAATCTCCTCAACTGGCAAAGTCATCATCCTGTCCCCCTGAAAAAGGGGATTCCCAGGGGGAAGTTCCTTAGACTGCGTAGGAACTGCTCGGATAACAAAATCTTCAGAATTCAGGCAGGAGATATGTACAGTAGGTTTAGGGAAAAAGGGTACCCAGGACATGTGTTAGAGGCAGCCTATAGGGTTGCTGAAAAAGAAGATAGGGAAAATTTGCTACAGGGAAGGAGTGGTAGTTCAGCTCAAGAATCTGAAAATGAGGAGATTAGAATTATTGGTACTTTTGACCATCAACATCAGAGTGTTAGGAATGTCATCAGTAAACACTGGGACATATTAAAAATGGACCCGGACCTAAGAGACTGTATAGGTGAGCGTCCTAATATCACTTTTCGTAAGGGAAGGTCCATTAAAGATCTGTTGGTGCATAGTCACTATAAAAAACCTGTAGCAGAGGGGACCTGGCTTGACAGAAAGCCATGTGGTTTCTTTCGGTGTGGTCACTGTCAAATGTGCAAATGGATGAAACCAAATAAATTCTTCGAAAGTTCATCCACGGATAAAAAATTTTATCAAAGGGACTTCTCTAATTGTAAAACAACTGGTGTTGTCTATAAGGCCACTTGCCCCTGCCCAAAGGACTACGTAGGAAAAACAAAACGTGAATTCCGTAGAAGAGTGGGGGAACACATGGGGGACATAAGGAATGGTAGGGATACCCCCTTGGCTAAACATATGAGACTGGTCCATGGTGACCAATTTGACAATATCCATTTTATGATCATTGAGGTTGTGAAGAACAATTGCAGAGGAGGCAATTGGGATAAGTCCATTCTTAAGAGAGAATGTGAATGGACATTCAGATTGGACTCAATGGTGCCCAAAGGACTTAATGAAGTAATGTCGTTTGCATGCTTCCTGTAGGTCTTGGACGTCTCTTTAACCTCATTGCTGTGTATTTCTTGGGCTGTTTATTTGGAGATATGGAAAAGCCAATAAGTCTAGTACTGGACGGTAGAAAATTTCCCCCCCGTTTTTTTGGGGCCATACATATTGCTGTATTATATCCTTGAATAAAAAATCCTCCATAGGTTCCGTCTCTCTTATCTCTTGTTACATAGCCAATTATTTCCCTTCTACTATTATATTTATGGTCTAAACTGTTCTTTGACATTGTGGCAGAACAATAATTAAAATTGCACTATATATATTAAGATATTGTCCCGGCTCTGCTGGCTAAAACGGCTGTCCGCGTCCGGAATTTATAGTATCATACTCATATTGAATCTATTTAATTTATTTTATTTTGTTTATCCTTTGGCTGTCAAAAATATATAAAAAATGTATGGGTCAATCTAACTATATTTAATCTAAATATTTGGCTCTGTCTGATTTAGCAGATGGGCTCTGTATAGGCTGTTACCACGGAGCATTGAAAATCTGGTGGGAGCCATATAATTATATCTTAATAGGATCTCCGGTGCGCCTGTGCACAGGCGTCATCGGCGGCCCATTCAATATCGCTAGTACAGCGTCACAGCGTTACTCTTGTGCACGGCAATGGCCGTGCGTTTCTCATCAAGGGTACGCCGGGTATTTTCTGCGTTCCAGCCGGCGCATGAGTAGTGGGATGTTTCCCACAATACAGTGCGGGTACGTCATTTCCGGCGGCCCATTCAATATCGCTAGGCCAGCATTACAGCGTTACTCTTTTGCACGGCAATGGCCGTGCGTTTCACATCAAGGGTACGCTGGGTGTTTTCTGTGTTCCAGCCGGCGCATGAGCAGTGGGATGTTTCCCATAATACAGTGCGGGTACGTCACTTCCGGTCAGACGCGGCGGAAGTGTAACAGACAGGAGAGGAGAGCGGAGCTATTTAAATGGAGGTGATTTAATGTAGCGGTAAGCATCATATCAAAATCGGGACACTTTCTTTACATCGAGCCTCCTGATGAGCCAGAGGGGCGAAACGCGTTGAGGCGGAAGTGGCGGGTGGATGTGCATTGATGAGTACCAACTTACATTCATTTGTTAATCAGTGCCCATATATATATGTTTTGAAGGGCCATTTGGGCAGGGTTTTGACTGCAGCAAACCTGTGTCACTAATACTACATTTGATGTTGTGGTACTTGTCGGCCTAAAGGGTTAACCATTGATATAAGTTGATTGATATAAGTTTTGTTTTTCTCTGGTTACCCTCTTGGGGTCATGTGGCTAGATCTAGATGCACAATAATACCACCAATACGCCGATTGTGTTCATCATTCTGTTTTTAATGGGTATTTGCATTGGGGGATTAGGGTTATCCCTAGTGTTGTAGGAGTGATCTCTGTTTAGCCCTAGAGGTGCCCCTTATTCCCTATCTGGGGAGGGTTACGGCTCATGGTATTATTAGGGCCTCTAGGGGTAGCCGTCGCTGAGCGGGGGCGCCAATACGCTTCCCACAGGGTGCCAACCCCCGCTGATAGGAAGGTGACAGCTTAGGTACGGTACTAGGGATTCCCCTAACATCCCATGTTTGGGATTATTTGTCATTTCACGGTGTTTTTTGGTTTTGTGTAACCTATCTATTGGTTTTATTGTTGAATAATAATAAAAATTGGTTTTATAGGGTAGGTTTATGATTTATACTAGAGTAGGGCCCAGCCAATAGAGTCTACCTTGTCGTCGTGGCAGATTAAAAAAACCTTTTTGCCAAAACAAAATCTGCTGTCTATGTGTGTGATCTGGTGATGAGAACTGTTAATGTGTGATTGGTGATAAGTGGAGTTTTTCCAAGAGACAGCTGTTATGGAGAAGCGGGGTCAGTGGGTGCTCTTGTCCGCTGGCCCGGCTGTCTCTGTCTTTAGCAAGACTGCATGGACCATGGCTCATTCCACTGAATGCCCGCTCTATCTCCCAGTGGGCAATACACTACACAGACAACACAGGGTTAAGGTAAAACAGGGCGGCAATACTTTATTAAACCACAGCACACAATAGCAAACAGAGCATTCCCAACATGCCTGGAATTGTATGGGTACATGGGCGCATATAAAATATCACTGCGTCTCCACGTGTTTCCAGTTGACATGTCAGAGCTCCCAGGGTCGCTACTCCATCTGTGGATGAACGCACAGAGAAGGGGCAACGATAAGCATAGGGAGTTGACCAAGAGCTGTCCATAGAGTCCATACAAGGTTCAGAGCCAGTTGACATGATGTCAGAGCTCCCAGGGTCGCTACTCCATCTGTGGATGAACGCACAGAGAAGGGGCAACGACAAGCATAGGGAGATGACCAAGAACTGTCCATAGAGTCCATACAAGGTTCAGAGCCAGTTGACACGAGAGTCACCACCTGTCTTATCGGACCATCTCCATGGAACCAGGCGACCAGTGGGTCCCAACCCTGTCTTTCTCCAAACATATCCATGGTGCAGAGATGGTCACTGGATCAGATCTGTGTCCTTCCAACCGGAGTCGAAAACCCCTAGGTTGTATCCTATAGAATCCTAGACCAGTGTCCCTCGTGATGGTGCCATGATGAATTGGCTGCAGTCCGTTCTAATGTCTGTAGTGAGGTTTGCAGAATGTCTTGCTGGTAGCTCTGTGTACTTCAGTCACCCAGGATCTGAACCCTGAGTCAATTTATACCCAAGGCATGTAAGCTATTTTTAGAATTACCCAGTGTCCTTTAGTTCAACATCAAGATATGGCAAACAATGGTGATGGGATTAAGTAGCACTATTAGCATATTAGCACACATCAATAAACAAAGCTTAACCCACTCAATGTACAGTTACTATTACAGACTTACACCGTATGTTAGATAGTATATCAGTGGGCAGTCTGTCTTTTTGACCCACCAGACATAAACACTTAAATTCACAAGCCAATATACAGATAAAAAAACAGTTCTTTTGTTTATGCAAAAACGTAGCTGTCTGGGTAATTAAGATACAATCTGGTTTCTTCACAACAGCGGTGGGGCTATGGACAGTTCAAGGGGTGGAGACAGAGCTGGGGTGGAGCCTGGCCAGAGTCTTAAGGGGGCCCTGAAAATTTTGCCAGTATGGGGTCCTGAAATTCCTAGTGGCAGCCCTGGCACCAGGTCACAGTGGAGAGGACCGGCCCTAGACTAGTGGAGAGACTGTAGGACTCATCTAGCAAACCGGATTCTGTAGTGGCTGTATGTGACACAGCCAAATCTACACATAATCACTGAAAAGACAGCCTCAAAGGGTCAGTACGTTGCCTGACAGGACCTGAGGCTGCTGGCTTGGGTCACAGTGTGTAAGGCACAGGGTAGAAGGGTGTGAGCCAGCACAGAGAGATGACCAGGATAGGTACACAAAAAGGGGGTCCTGGAAAAGTGCACTCAAACTACTCGAGAGCTGGCTGAATCACAGCTGTGTCCTCAGATTTATTTACTGCGTCACACTCCCTGTACCGTAACAGTACCCATTGTCTGATCTACCCTATATCTGCCCTGGGACCCCACTCTACCCGTGGAGAGCTTCAACATCCTTGCTGCATCACCTTCGGCCTCAGTGGACCTGAACCACAGCATCGGCAATCCCTTGCCGAGTACCACGGGTGGCGTCACGAATCAAAACCATATAAACTTTCCCCCTTTGCATCATTTTTATTGCACGCCCATGGCCACGGAGTCGGGTCACAGCCCGGTGACTTCCCCAAAGAACTGCCTGACCTGGTTCCAAGTACCCCATGGCCCTGGTGGGTGTCGCATATACAGCCATGCATGCACGCAGTCGCAATATGCGTTTTCCTTCTGTCTCCTTATATGCATTTTCGGTTGATGGTCTAAATTTAATGTAGAAGTTTCCTGTTGTACAGAATATCCCTCTTCTCTGATCTCACCACGCTGGGGTCTCTTACAACACACACTGACAGTGTGCTCTATTGTAATCTCATTACTTCTGACCCGAGCTAGCAAGGGAGTGCATTGTCACTGTGCATATTGCACAGTGAAAATAATCTACTAAGCATCCATTGAAATTGACAACTGATGCCTGCTTAATGGAGCAAGGACCAACCCAGCCCCGGAAATGGGTGTCAGCCTTCTGCAGCCATTCACTTCCAGTCAGTGCAAGGAGAGGTTCCACTATATAGAGAAAGCGCAGCTGATATCATTCCTCAGCACATCAATTAACAGCCTTCCCTGTACACATACGCAGACAGTCAATCAAAGTGCCGTATAGTGAGCAGTGAATGTAACGCTGCACTGCCCCTATGACTGGAAGCGATTAGCCTCAAGGAGGATTAAAGTGGTTTTATATTTTCACCAGCAGTAGACAGTGCATAGTATACTTCAACCAATATCTTTAACCCCTTCATGACCTTGGGATTTTCCATTTTTCCGTGTTCGTTTTTTGCTCCCCTCCTTCCCAGAGCCATAACTTTTTTTATTTTTCCGTCAATTTGGCCATGTGAAGGCTTATTTTTTGCGGGACAAGTTGTAATTTTGAACAACATCATTAGTTTTACCATGTCGTGTACTAGAAAACAGGAAAAAAATTCCAAGTGCAGTGAAATTGCAAAAAAAGTGCAATCCCACACTGTGTTTTTGTTTGGCTTTTTTGCTAGGTCCACTAAATGCTAAAACTGACCTGCAATTATGATTCTCCAGGTCAGTACGAGTTCATAGACACCTAACATGACTAGGTTGTTTTTTATCTAAGTGGTGAAAAAAAATTCCAAACTTTGATAAAAAAAAAAAAATTGCGCCATTTTCCGATACTCGTAGCGTCTCCATTTTTCATGATCTGGGGTAGGTTGAGGGCTTATTTTTTGCGATCTGGGCTAGCGTTTTTAATGATACCATTTCAGTGCAGATACGTTCTTTTGATCGCCCGTTATTGCATTTTAATTCAATGTCGCAGCGACCAAAAAAACGTAATTCTGGCATTTCGAATTTTTTTCTCGCTACGCCGTTTAGCGATCAGGTTAATGCTTTTTTTTATTGATAGATCGGGCGATTCTGAATGCGGCGATACCAAATATGTGTAAGTTTGATTTTTTTTTTTTATTGATTTATTTTGACTGGGGCAAAAGGGTGGTGATTTAAACTTTTATATTTTTTTTCATTTTTTCATTTTTTTTACTTTTTTTTTTAACTTTTGCCATGCTTCAATAGCCTCCATGGGAGGCTAGAAGCTGGCACAACACGATCGCCTCTGCTACATAGCAGCGATCTGATGTTCGCTGCTATGTAGCAGAATTGCAGGTGTGCTATGAGCGCCAATCACAGGGTGGCGCTCACAGCTGCCGGGGATCAGTAACCATAGAGGTCTCAAGGACCTCTAGGGTTACAATGTACAAGCATCGCCAACCTCCGATCATGTGACGGGGGTCGGCGATGCGATCATTTCCGGCTGCCCGGCCGGAAGTGGTAGTTAAATGCCGCTGTCTGCGTTTGACAGTGGCATTTAACTAGTTAATAGGCGCGGGCAGTTCGCGATTCTACCCGCGCCCATTACGGGCACATGTCAGCTGTTCAAAACAGCTGACATGTCCCGGTTTTGATGCGGGCTCACCTCCGGAGCCCGCATCAAAGCGGGGCTTCTGACCTCGGACGTACTATCCCGTCCGAGGTCAGAAAGGGGTTAATTATACTTAGGCTAGTTTCACATTTACGTTAGAATCCACAGCGTTTAATCCACATCTGCAAGTGCAGGAAAAAGTGCAAAGAAACACGTACAAATGTGGCGCTTTTAAGACGCATGCGGGAACGCATGCGGTTAAAAAACTGCCACGTTTTCACGCTTTTCCATGCGTTTTGTCATAGTAACATAGTAACATAGTTAGTAAGGCCGAAAAAAGACATTTGTCCATCCAGTTCAGCCTATATTCCATCATAATAAATCCCCAGATCTACGTCCTTCTACAGAACCTAATAATTGTATGATACAATATTGTTCTGCTCCAGGAAGACATCCAGGCCTCTCTTGAACCCCTCGACTGAGTTCGCCATCACCACCTCCTCAGGCAAGCAATTCCAGATTCTCACTGCCCTAACAGTAAAGAATCCTCTTCTATGTTGGTGGAAAAACCTTCTCTCCTCCAGACGCAAAGAATGCCCCCTTGTGCCCGTCACCTTCCTTGGTATAAACAGATCCTCAGCGAGATATTTGTATTGTCCCCTTATATACTTATACATGGTTATTAGATCGCCCCTCAGTCGTCTTTTTTCTAGACTAAATAATCCTAATTTCGCTAATCTATCTGGGTATTGTAGTTCTCCCATCCCCTTTATTAATTTTGTTGCCCTCCTTTGTACTCTCTCTAGTTCCATTATATCCTTCCTGAGCACCGGTGCCCAAAACTGGACACAGTACTCCATGTGCGGTCTAACTAGGGATTTGTACAGAGGCAGTATAATGCTCTCATCATGTGTATCCAGACCTCTTTTAATGCACCCCATGATCCTGTTTGCCTTGGCAGCTGCTGCCTGGCACTGGCTGCTCCAGGTAAGTTTATCATTAACTAGGATCCCCAAGTCCTTCTCCCTGTCAGATTTACCCAGTGGTTTCCCATTCAGTGTGTAATGGTGACATTGATTCCTTCTTCCCATGTGTATAACCTTACATTTATCATTGTTAAACCTCATCTGCCACCTTTCAGCCCAAGTTTCCAACTTATCCAGATCCATCTGTAGCAGAATACTATCTTCTCTTGTATTAACTGCTTTACATAGTTTTGTATCATCTGCAAATATCGATATATTACTGTGTAAACATTCTACCAGATCATTAATGAATATGTTGAAGAGAACAGGTCCCAATACTGACCCCTGCGGTACCCCACTGGTCATGCATTTGCATTTTTGGTGCGCATGGTGAGAAATTTTACAGGAGAAAAATCTAGATAACCAGACACCGCCAATGTGACTACAGAGGGCGTGTATTATGGGATCTCTATATATAGACCCTAGGACTAGGGTTGAGCGAAACGGGTCGAAATTTTTCAAAAGTCGCTGACTTTTGGCAAAGTCGGGTTTCATGAAACCCGACCCGACCCCAGTGTGGGGTCGGCCATGAAGTCGGCGATCTTTTGAATCTAGAATCGGAATTCCGATCCCGATTCCCGATATGTTTAAGATATCGGGAATTGGTATCGGAATTCAGATTTAAGTGTAAAATAAAGAATTAAAATAAAAAATATCGCAATACTTACCCTCTGACGCGCCCTGGTACTAACCGGGAACCTTCCTTCCTTAGAATCAGCCTTCCAAGACCCTGCGGTGACGTCGCGGTGACGTCACGGCTTGTGATTGGCCGCGCGGCCGCCCATGTGACCGCTCGCGCGGCCAATCACAAGCCGCGACGTCACCGAAGGTCCTGGAAGGGCTGATTCTTAGGAAGGAAGGCTGCCGGAAAGAAGCAGGGCGCGTCCGAGGGTGAGTATATACCTAATAGGAATATACTCACCCTCGGACGCGCCCTGCTTCTTTCCGGCAGCCTTCCTTCCTAAGAATCAGCCCTTCCAGGACCTTCGGTGACGTCGCGGGTGACGTCGCGGCTTGTGATTGGCCGCGCGAGCAGTCACATGGGCGGCCGCGCGGCCAATCACAAGCCGCGACGTCACCGCAAGGTCCTGGAAGGCTGATTCTAAGGAAGGAAGGTTCCCGGTTAGTACCAGGGCGCGTCAGAGGGTAAGTATTGCGATATTTTTTATTTTAATTCTTTATTTTACACTAAAATATGGATCGCAGGGCCTGAAGGAGAGTTTCCGCTCCTTCAGACCCTGGGAACCATGGAAACCCAATGCACTGCATTGGGTTTCGAGTTTCGCCCGACCCCGACCCCGACTTTTTTTATAGGATCGGCCGATTTCACTCGACCCGACTTTTTCAAAAGTCGGGTTTCGTGAAACCCGACCCGATCCTATAAAAGTAAAGGTCGCTCAACCCTACCTAGGACTGCTGAAATCTTAACAGGGTGCTACTGTATCCTGTGTCATGATGGATCTTCGCATGGAGAGCTTTTATTTCAACCTGGATTTAAGCATCAAGATGTTTGTTGTCTGTGCATTTGCTTGGGAGCAAGACAGAAATAACGAAAGATGGAGTAGGAAATGGCATATGCGTTTTTGGAGACACTCCATTATCGAACTACGTGAGAGCCATGGAGCCTATCACACGCTGTATGGCGAACTTAATGCCAACCCGGACAAATTCCCAGAATATACAAAGATGTCGCAAGACTCTTTCCTGGATTTGCTTGCTCGTGTCCAAGTAGCCATACGGAGACAGGACACCCAGCTCCGTAGAGCGATTCCACCAGAGGAACATCTGCTGGTTACATTAAGGTACGTAACAATTCTAAACAAATGCCATTCCTAATTTTGGTTGTTCTGACATGTATTCTTTGTATTTTCTTTCATGTCTTTAGCAGAACAACACCATAAATAGAATTGATTGTAATTTTTTTTTTTATTCTTCCAGATTTCTGGCAACCGAAGAGAGTTTATCATCCCTCCACTTCCAATACGGGCTTGGAATTTCCACCCTGTCCAGAATAGTTGCGGACACTTGCCGGGCTTTGTGGAATGTACTCCGGGATGAGTTTATACCACTACCCACCGCAGACATGTGGATTGAAATTGCTGAAAAATTCTGGAGTGTGTGTGATTTCCCCAACTGTTTGGGAGCGGTGGATGGAAAGCACATCCGCATTATCAAACCAGCCAGAACAGGATCGGAGTACTTCAATTATAAAAAATATTTTTCTGTTGTGCTCATGGCAATAGCCGATTCGGACTGTCGCTTCATCGCCATGGACATTGGAGCTTTTGACCGTGGCAACAATTCCCAGACTTTTAAGAAGTTTTAAGATATGGGCTACCGTGTGTATGGCAAAAATTTAAATTTTTCACGGCCGCGACCTCTCGCCAACACTCAAGGTCCACCAATGCCATTTGTTATGGTTGGGGATGAGGCCTTTCAGATGTGTGAAAATCTACTGAAGCCATATTCCAGTCGGGACTTGAACCACCCTAAAAGGATCTTTAACTACAGACTGATCAGGGCCCGAAGAACAGTAGAGTGTACGTTTGGCATTCTAGTCTCAAAATGGCGCATTCTTGCAACAGCCATTAATCTAAAAATGGAGACAGTCGATGAGGTGGTCAAAGCCTGTGTGGATCTCCACAATTACATAATGGCTAAGTAGCAAACCACCATTGAACTGGATGAACCAGTTTCAAACCTATTGCCAGATTACCAGCATCACCCACTGCTGTCAACTGCTGAAGTTGGCCACATGTGGCACCAATTTGCTGCCTTTTTTGATTCTGATATTGGATGTGTGGCATGGCAGGACAATATACTGTAGTGTAAAATGTCCTGTTGGGTTCGGGTCTCTACCTGTTATGTTTAAAATGTTACTAATATTTGTTGTTAACAAACTTTATAGTTTTGGTATCTTGACCGTGTCTCCTATGTATTTCCTCTAGAAACCAAGGCTGCCGTCACACTAGCAGTATTTAGTAAGTGCTTTACATCATTTTTTCAAAGCCAAAACCAGGAGTGGGTGAAAAATGCTAAAGTGGTGCATATGTTTATATTAAACTTTACCTCTCATTGCTCCACTCCTGATTTTGGCACAAATACTGATGTAAAATACTGACCACATACTGCTACTGTGACGGCAGCCTTAGGTTGTTAGTGGTAAGGTTGTTGACGTCATTGGGTCATTCTGTTCTGCAGTATCTATTGGATGCAGACTGAAGAGACGATGGCTGTTTAATACAATACAGATCTATAGTCATCAAGTCAAGTGTCAGAAATAATGAATTCATGATGCACATATAACAGCCTTATGAATTCACTATTTTTGACACATGTCCAGGTGAGCATAGATATGCCTTGTATTATTATTATTCATTTATATAGCACCATTAATACCATGCTGCTGTACATGATAAAGGGCTTGTATGACCGTCATCGTCCCTTCATTTTGTGTGAAATAGATTAAGTACACATAAGAGAAAATAGACTATGCAAGGATCCAAAGAAAAAAAGCAGACGCACTATCAGCTCCAAACCACCAATTATAAAACCCTCAGACCAGTCGGCGTTATGATAAGCCACTACGGAATGCGTTGCTCGTAGAAAACAGGTAAAAGTTCTGTAATGACGAAATGTAAAAGAAAACGAGCACTCACCATCCGTGCAAAAAGTGTCCTTCCTTTATTGAGGCTTCATATTAAAACAGCAGGACATAGCAGGGAGAACCTGTGGTTCCAAGACGACGGCCGTTTCGCTCTCCTGAGCTTCTACGGGTCTAATCATTAGACAGGTCAGGTGTCCAAAAACTCATTACTTAGGACACCTGACCTGGTGAGTAGAGAACTGCCTTGTATAACCTCTATTTTCTCTTATGACGAAATGTAAAAGAAAACGAGCACTCACCATCCGTGCAAAAAGTGTCCTTCCTTTATTGAGGCTTCATATTAAAACAGCAGGACATCGCAGGGAGAACCTGTGGTTCCAAGACGACGGCCGTTTCGCTCTCCTGAGCTTCTACGGGTCTAATCATTAGACCCGTAGAAGCTCAGGAGAGCGAAACGGCCGTCATCTTGGAACCACAGGTTCTCCCTGCGATGTCCTGCTGTTTTAATATGAAGCCTCAATAAAGGAAGGACACTTTTTGCACGGATGGTGAGTGCTCGTTTTCTTTTACATTTCGTCATAAGAGAAAATAGAGGTTATACAAGGCAGTTCTCTACTCACCAGGTCAGGTGTCCTAAGTAATGAGTTTTTGGACACCTGACCTGTTGAGTATAGTTCTGCATTGTATTGCCACCATTTTCTCTTCAGTCTGTAACACTATTCACAGACTAAGTAAAAGGAAGAGATTATGGATAAAATACAAGTATAATTTTTTTGGCCCACCTCATATCTCTATAACAAAGACACACAAAACTGCAGTGTTGTACTTGCTAACTACTGGAGCTATGAAGTGGGCCAAAAAATAAAGTGTGAATTGCAGTTTTTTATTTGGCGCACGGTGTGTGTTTCCGGCGGCGAAATACACAATGAACCAAACCTTTTTGGGGGCAAAAAATATTATTATTTATTTTTTTAACAAATAAAAGAAAAATTAACTGCGCCGCCTTGGGGTAGGGTGCTGGAAATGGGGGGTATGTAGCTGTGAAGCTTGACTGACTGTGGACGACGCAGGGGTGGCAGGAGAAGGGGCAATTAAATTAGTGGGGTCTGGCAGATTGGGCATGGGGCTCAATGCAAGAGAGGGCTGAGATACACTGGAAGGGTGAGACAAACCTGACATTACAGACACATTGGGAGGTGAGGGGGGAGGAATAGAAATAGTCCGCTGTTTTTTTTCCCTTTTTGGGATCGGCGCTGTGGTCAGGGGAGTCTCGGCGGGCTCATTTCTTGTGGCCTGGTCATAGTGGCCGAACTGTCAGTCTCTTTGTCCTGCTGCTGCATGGTTGCGGTTGGGGGTTGGAAGGCCATGCCTGGGTCCTGCTGCTGCATCGTGGTGGTGGAGCGAAAGGACATGCCAGGGTCCTGCTGCTGCATCGTGGTGGAGGTGCAAAAGGCCATGCCTGGGTCCTGCTGCTCCATCGTGGTGGCGGAGCTGATGGACATGCCAGGGTCCTGCTGCTGCATCGTGGTGATGAAGCGGAAGGACATGCCAGGGTCCAGCTGCTGCATCATGGTGTCAGTGGAGGAGGTCCAAGCAGGAGCAGCGGTTGTCATGGTGGTGGCGGTGGGCTGTCCTACAGCACTCGGCATGGTGGTGGTGCTGTAGTGGTGTCTGGCAATGCTAGGAATGGAGGTGGCTGTGCAGTGGTATGCAGCAGAAGTCAGCATTGAGGTCAATCGTGACAGTGTAGGCACAGGTGGATATGCCGCCACTGTCTGTTGAAAATACCGACTCTGCTGCATAGCCTGCATGTAAGCAGCATTGCAGGCCTGCATGACACTAAACTGGAGATCAGGAGTAATGTGTTCCGACATGCCCTGTTCAATTTGGTTAAAAAAATGATGTGCTGGCCTCTGGAGGTCAGCTTTTACTTGGTCAAGGCTTTTGGTGACCTCCTGGATACGTGTATTCATATGGCTAATGGCAGTATCCAGTCGGTCACCCAAAGCCTTGAGTCCATCGTGAAAAACCGAGCTCAAGTGCAAAAACTTGGGCATGAGTGACCTGTCTGATGCCCTCTACTGCTGCCGAGAGGAGCCCAAAAAAAGGGGCAGAGGCAGAGGACTGGGAAAGGGGAACACCTGATGGACCAGCTTCCTGGTCTCCAGTTAGTGTGGCAGGCCCACTTTCTGCAGCGCTGCTGGATGGCTGGGATGGGTCCGTGGCTGTCTGATGAAGGACCGCTCCAGAACCTGGGTCAACAGTGCTGCTCCATGTGCTGTGAAAAAAGGAAAAAAAAAATAAGACCAAAAACTAAAAAAAGCCAACTCCTGTTGAATAGAAACATACAGATTATGGCAATACAACACAACCTAATACACAGGAGAAATACTTACGTTCTCTGGGCAAGGACGGGTCTTAAAAATGCCAGAATGCGATGGTATTTATACTTTCGGATCCTTGCTCCAGAACCATTGGGAACATGGCTCTCTTGACGCAGGTCCTTGTTGAAGCGGTCCTTCATCGAACGCCAATGTGTTTTGACTTTGAGCACTGTTGAAAAAACAAAACATAATGGTTAGACAATGTACTTTTGGCCGTGCTCACACAACTGTGTGTGGTGAGAGAAACTCCTGAGAGTTTGTGTCATCACACACATTTGTGTGAGCAAGGCCAAGGTCTCTGCTGCTACACACTGCATTGCAATACTAACAAAATGCATTTCGGACCCGAGTCAGGGCGTTGTCCCAGCCATCCCACATCACTTTGGCCACCTCATTCCATAGCCGCCGGATCGTCATGTTGTCTGAGTGCGGTGGAACCCGGGTGTCCCACAACGGGACTCGCTCATGGACCAGTGAGATGAGGATATCGTTGTCAAGGAGGTCCTCATCCCGTTCTGGAATCTAAAACATAAATGAAGACATTAAATGTTGTATACATTAGCATAAGGAAAAGAAAGAAAACCGAGGCTGAGAAATGGCATGAATAAGGAAAGTCAAGATAAAAAAAGGAGTCCAGAAGAAAAATGTAAAGAAAGAGGAAAGTAAAGAAAGGAAGATTCAAGAATACTATAGTGAGGATACAGTAAACAGTCAGCCAGGTATACTTACACGCTACCGCCTTGCCACCCGACCGTGACCCCGCTGCTCCTGCTCACCCTCTGCCGCAGTGGAAGAAGTGCTCTAAAAAAAGGTAAAAAAATTGTCACATGTAAAGATGTGACAGTGAATACTTACCAATCAGAGGAGTTGAGTACTCACTTCACTGACATGTTCGGCTTGAGAAGGCCCATGACGTTGCTCCTCATCAGAAGATGACATTCTGATGCATGCAAAAAGAAAGAAATGGCAGAAATTAGGACATGTAGAGACAGAAAATAGAAAATAAAGGCATTGACTTTGATATACTCACATTGTTCAGTGTTTTGTTCCCTCCAAGGTTCTGGCCTGCGTCTGCTCTGCTTCTCTGTCTGCTGAGTAGAGACCTGAAAATGTCCACTCCCTCCCTTTATCACCTTGTATGTGGGGGGTGGCTAATCAGTGTCTAGACATGTTTTTCTCTGGTTCTCTGGTGCAACGCATGCGTTCATGAACGCAAGCAAACGCATGTGCTTGCGGCCGCATGCGTTCACATAGACAATTGGCGCCTCAAATTACTACATGTAGCGTTTACCGCGCCAAACCACAGACGACGAAATGACGAATGCATCGGCTAACGCGGCAAAACGCAATCAAACGCAGACACATGTGTCCCTAATGTTAAAGATAGGAATACACAACGAATGCGGATAATTTGCTGAAGAAACGCTGCGGACACAACCGCAAATGTGAAACCGGCCTTACTAAGTCTTGTATGTTGTATGTCTCCACACTCTGTCCAGTGTACTATTTATTAACCTTATAAGCACTAAGCACTTTAATTCACAGCACCTTCTCATTCTAGGTTTAGGCCAAATACCGCTTTATTTATTTGGTACTGGAGTCCTACTGATTAAGCACTTTTATTAATTTATGTTTAAGCCAGATATTGGTTGAACTATTTACCAGCACTGAAATACTACAGATTCCTGTGCTCTTATATATGCACTGACTACTGCTGATGGAGATATAAAACCACTTGGAACTGTTTATTCAATAAGTGATGTTTTTAGGTTTCTTCAGCCTATGGGCATCTTAAACATTAAGAATCATGTCTCGAAAGTAATGAATCATCATGTTAAAGAAATAGATGGTAACATATCCTAAATGCGTGGTTTCTGCAATTGTTTTCTCCATTTTTTTATCGTTTTTAAAACGTATTTGTTAAGAAAGTTGAATATTTACTAAAGTGGCAAAAGCTTCCGTTTGTATACAGGTTTAATAGTTAATTGGAAGTGCTGATGCTTCATGGAACTTTAATAGGTATACAAGATATAATACAAAGTTGCTCATGTTCATCTCATCACAATTTCTAAATCTTTAGTCCTCTTCACATTAGGCCAGGAAATCCAGCTCGGATAAGGCCAGGGAGTGCGTATAATGTCATGACATTGTGACGAGCGTTGTGCCCTAGCACATGCATGTGCATTTTCAGAACCGTCCTGTCATCAAAGCTGGTAGTCCCGGCCTATCATGAAGAAGCCCAAGGATTCAGTGCTTGGTAGGGGTGATAACAAGATGCAATGAGGACCAAACAGTGCAACAATCAGGAGCGGAGTAGCCGTGGATGTGAGCTCTAAGGTAAGTATTAGGTTTTTTTTTTAACTTTTTAACCTTTTGATGGCCCTCTACAGTTTTATTTTGCTGAATTGGTGCAGAAGCGAATTACAAAAATTACATCTTGGCAATTTTTGGGGGAACATACTTTCCCCTTTACCTCTCACTGTGTATTATGTACTATTGGGGTATAGGTGGCGCTATTGATCTGGCACATCATCCGGTTTTAGTATCACTTTTTGGAATATATTTATATGACTTGATATGTTATTGTAATAAAGCTTACTATTTTTTAACCCTAAATACTCCTGTTTCCTCCAATCTTCTATCATGGCAAATGCATATTTTTGTAATATTCAAGTAGAATTCAATTCCACTTGAATATATTTGCTGATCTCTAGCAAAAAAGGTTTGCTCTCATTGATAATATATTTGTTGCAAAAGTTCCTTTCAGAATAATTATATTTATTGTGCAATATCTTCTTCCAAGATTAATCCAAAATCTTATAGTTGAGAATCCATCACTTGTGTGCAGCATTGAAATTTATAGAATATGTAATATCAGAAGACATGAAAAAGAAGACTGAGCAGAGAAGTAATTAGGAAATTGCTTTAATTAAAATGTATAAAAAAAAGACTGCGTGGCACTCCAATGTTTAGGGTGCACACATAGGACACCACTCCAAAATAGTATAAAAATAGATTCGGTACTCCCAATACAGATGCAGAAAATGTTAAAGTATTTATTAATTTCGGTATATCTACTGTAAGAAAATGCTGACGTTTCGGACAAAACTAGGCCTTCATCAGAACTACAAACGATAAACAGCAACAAATAAAATTGTCAATATACTGAATGAATTCAATACATGGATAAAGACCCTAATACATTTCATAGTGCTAGGGCTAGCAGAACGCACCAAATAATTAGATAGATAGAATAAGGTGCGTTTGCAGCCCAGGGTTCACCGTGCAGAGATAGAACCTGCTAGTGAGTAATGACGGGCTATATGGCGGTAGAAATTGGATTCACACACGGATTACCTTCACCCTGTATGAAGAAAGCAAACACTGTTGCGTCACAGGGCCGTGGTACCGCACAAAGAGCGCAAGCAAGGAGTCACAGAACTCTATCCCAAGACTCAGGATTAGAGTTCATCTAGACTTCTTGCCCTCGACACCGCAAGTGGGGTGTCAGAGTGAATTAAACAATAATAATTTAAATGCTCGAGAGTGCTTGCGGTGCTCCTTGGAGGCCCGGATAGCATTCTGAGTGCGATCCCAAATGTCCCGTGCCTCCACAGCCCAGTCTGCCACCCTGGAGTCGGCGGAAAACACGGATATACACACAGGAACCCGCGGATGCTGGCCGTAATTAAGGAGGAATGGGGTCTGACCAGAGGAGTCGGCTACGGCATTGTTTAGCGCAAACTCCGCCCACGGTAGCAAGGATGCCCAGTCATCCTGCCTGGCTGAAACAAAATGTCACAGATATGTGACCAGAGTCTTGTTGGCCCTCTCTACCAACCCATTCGTCTCGGGATGATATACTGAAGAGAGATTCAACTCAATGCTGAGTAGACGACAAAGCTCTCTCCAGAACCGAGACGCACACTGGGGACCCAGGTCACTGACAATTTTGTCCAGCATACCGTGTAGGCGAAAGATATATTTAATAAATAATGCTGCCAGAGCTCGTGCAGAAGGTAACTGTGGAAGATCCACCAAGTGCACCATTTTGGAAAAATGGTTAGTGATCACCAAAATAATCATGCAGCTACGAAACTTGGGTAAGCCCACCACATAATCTATCCCGACCATCTCCCAGAGCCTGTCCGCCACCATCAGGGGGTAAAGTAACCCAGCTGGCCGTTGTCAAGGGGACTTGTTCTTGGAGCAGAAGACACATGCCAGAACATAGTCTCTGACGTCATGGGCCATATGTGGCCACCAGTATGTCCTCGCCAGCAGCTCAGATATCCTTTTCCAAAATATCCACCCACCCTGGACAACTGAGCCCAAGAGAGAACCTCCGGATGCAAATTAGTTGGTACAAAAGTCTTGCCCAAGGGCACAGACTCTAGCGAAACCGGAGCCACGGTTCTCAGGCTCTCAGAAGTGACAATAAGCCGAGTCTTCTCTTCCTCCTCCTCAGATGATACAACGGAGCGAGAGAGAGCGTTGGCACAAATGTTCTTCTCCCCAGAGAGAAAATGGATGGTGAAATGGAACCGGGAGAAGAACAGGGATCATCTGGCCTGGCGAGAATTTAGCCGCTGGGCTGTCTGTAAGTAGACCCGATTTTTCTGGTCTGTGAGAACTTGGAAGGGAAAGGGAGCCCCCTCCAAAATATGTCTCCACTCTGAAAAAGCCAATTTCATTGCTAGCTGTCACGCCCACACATACTTACCCATCTTCTTCCATCCCTCGGCGCACTCACGATCCTGTCCCTCGCCTCTCTGCATCTTCTTTTGCTGGCTCTCGGCGTCCAGCGTCTTTGCGCATGCACGGTCGCGTCTCCTCCGGCGCTGAGCCCTCTGGGAGGTCGCGACCCGATAGCTCCGCCCCAACATGGCGGCGCCCATCGGCTATTTCTTCCCGGCGTCTTCCCAGGTAAGACGCCTTTGCTTTGTAGGTGCTCTGTCTGCGTTCAGCGTTCCTACGTCCTAGGCTCCCCAGTATTAGTGTCTCTTCTCCGCTTGGTGCTTTCTGTGTCTCTATTCTTTGTTCCTTCCGTGCCCTGCCTAGTTCCTGTGTTCCTGCTGTGTCCTGCCAAGTTCCGTGTTCCTGCCGTGTCCTGCCAAGTTCCGTGTTCTTGCCGTGTCCTGCCAAGTTCCGTCTTCCTGCCGTGTCCTGCCAAGTCCTGTGTTCCTGCTGTGTCCTGCCAAGTTCCGTGTTCCTGCCGTGTCCTGCCAAGTTCCGTGTTCCTGCCGTGTTCTGCCAAGTTCCGTCTTCCTGCCGTGTCCTGCCAAATCCTGTGTTCCTGCTGTGTCCTGCCCAGTTCCGTGTTCCTGCCGTGTCCTGCCAAGTTCCGTGTTCCTGCCGTGTCCTACCAAGTCCTGTGTTCCTGCCGTGTCCTGCCTAGTCCTGAGTTCCTGCCGTGTCCTGCTTCGTCTCGTGTTCCTCTCGTATTCAGCTAAGTCCTGTTTTCCTATTGTTCTCCGTCATTCCTCAAGCTCTGTGCTCTCTTTCTTTCTCTGGTCGTCCCTTTGGCTCTAGCTGTTGTGTCTCCATTCCCCCGAGGTCCTGCTCCTAACACCCCCTGTATAGGGGGTGGTTCCATCTGGTCCGCTCGACCCCGGGGGCTCTAGAGTCACGACCCAGAGGGTCCATTCTCGGATTCCTTTCCGAATCGTTACACTAGCAACTCCCTGTCCCCAATAGAATAATTTCTCTCCGCTGGTGTGAAGGTCTTGGAAAAGAAGAAGCAAGGATGCTTCCGACCTTGAACATCCTTTTGGAAGAGGACTGCTTTAGCACCAACGGATGAGGCATCCGCCTCCATTATAAACAGCTTATCTACATCGAGGCAATGTAGGATGGGAGCGCTGGCAAAATGAGACTTAATAGAAGTGAAGGCCTTGGAGACCTCCTCAGACCATAATTTGGGATTTTCTCCCTTCTTGGTGAGGGCTACCAAAGGAGCTACCAAAGTTGAGAAATGAGGGATAAACTGGCGATAATAGTTAATGAACCCCATAAAGCACTGCACCGCATTAAGAGAATGGGGTTCCTGCCAGTCCATCACAGCCTGTAGTTTGGCAGGATCCATAGCCAATTCCTGAGCGGAGAAGATATAGCCCAGGAAAAGTAAGGACTCCTGCACAAACACACATGTCTCCAACTTGGCATAGAGGGAACTTGCCCGTTAGAGGTCGAAGACTTTGCAAACATCTCTCCGGTGGGAGTCAATATCTGGAGAGTAGATGAGAATATCATCCAGATATACTATGACCGAGGTAGAGAGCATATCCCGGAAGATATCATTTACAAAGTCTTGGAAAATGACTGGGGCAGTACAGAGCCCAAAGGGCATCACTAGATATTCATAGTGCCCATCCCTGGTGTTAAAAGCCGTCTTCCATTCGTCCCCCTCACGCATGCGAATCAGGTTGTAAGCACCCCGCAGATCTCATTTTGTAAATACCATTGCTCCCCGAAGCCTATCAAAGAGCTCAGATATCAGGGGCAGGGGATACCTCTTCTTAATGGTGATAGCGTTAAGACCCTTGTAGTCAATGCATGGACGTAGTTCCCCGTTCTTCTTGTGCATGAAGAAGAACCCAGCCCCTGCAGGTGACACTGACTTCCTAATGAATCCTCTTGCCAGATTATCCTGGATGTACTGTGACATTGCCTCCATCTCTGGGAGAGATAACGGATAGACTCGACCCCGGGGAGGCTCAGCACCAGGCAAGAGGTCAATTAGACAGTCATAGGGGCAGTGAGGCGGAATGGTCTCCGCAGCTCTTTTGGGGAACACGTCCGCATAGGGCCAATATTGCTTGGAGAGAGAGGAGAGATCTGCAGGTACCTCAGTAGTAGCAACCTGAACGCATTCCCGCTGACATCTACTCCCACAAGATTCACTCAATCCCAAAATTCTGCCTGTGGACCACTCAATATGAGGAGAGTGGTACCATAACCAAGGTTTCCCTAACAGGACCTCATCAATTGCCTCAGGAATGACAAGCAGAGATATTATCTCCTGATGAGATGGCGACATGGCTAGAGTAAAAGGGATGGTCTGCTGTGTTATCTGTGAGGGCAGTGTCGACCCATTCACCACTCGTACGGTCACTAGTTGAGCAAGCATCACCAGGGGTATTGCGTGTCGTTGGGCGAAGGCAGAAAACATAAAATTGCCCTCTGCAATGGAATCCACGCAAAGCTCTACCGAAAGAATGGATGAGCCTATAGTAATTGTCCCCATAAAGGACAATTTGGAGGCAAGCTTCGCCGTGTCTAGTGTACCACCATCTACTACCACTAGATGCTGACGTTTCCTCGACTGCTGGGAACATCTGGTGGCAGGATGTCCTGACTGCTGGCAGACATAACAGACCTTGAGTGCACGAGCCGTTCGGGACTTAGATCCCGCTCGTGACACTTCCATGGCCTAATGTGACTCAGGCGCCTGGACCGGAGATTCCAAAGGTTTGGCGAAGGTGGGAGCCAGCCGAAATCTCTGCTTACACTGGGTTCGCTCTAACCTCCGCTCACTAAAATGGAGGTCGACACGAGTGGATACAGCTATTAGCTCCTCTAGTGTGGTGGGAATCTCCTTAGTGGCCAAAGCGTCCTTAACATGATCAGCCAGCCCCCTCCAAAATATAGGGATAATGGCTTTATCCGACCAATCCAGCTCAGATGCTAAGATGCGGAAGTGGATGGCAAAATGGCTGACCAAGGATGAGCCCTGAGTCAATGCCAACAGTTGGAGCGCAGTATCATGGGTGACTTGAGGTCCTAAAAAGACCTGTTTCAGAGTGCTCAGGAATGAGGCACTCTGCACCACATGATCGCCACGCTCCCACAGCGGCGTAGCCCATTCCAACGCCCTGTCCGACAGGAGAGACAAAATGAATCCCACCTTTGCCCGCTCTGTGGGGAAACGTGCAGCCAGGAGCTCGAGGTGTATAGATCACTGGCTCAAGAAACCCCTACAAGATTTGCTATCACCAGAAAATTTATCTTGCAGCAGGAGGTTAGATAGGGGTTGCAGTGGACAAAAGTTGCTGCAGCCACGCTAGCAGCCTGAACAGCTACTGCAGGAACATCCACAGCTGAGGTTGTGCGCTCAAGAGCTGCCAACCTGCCCTCCAGCTGCTGGATGTACCGCAAGGTTTGCGGTTTGTCCATCATTACTAGCAAGACCCTGTCGCTAGTGTAATGTTAGGGCTAGCAGAACGCACCAAATAATTAGATAGATAGAATAAGGTGCGTTCGCAGCCCAGGGTCCACCGTGCAGAGATGGAACCTGCTGCTGAGTAATGATGGACTATATGGCGGTACAAAATGGATTCATAAATGGGTTAACTTCATCCTGTATGAAGAACGCGAATACTGTTGCGTCACAGGGCCTAGGTACCGCACAAAGAGCGCAAGCAAGGAGTCACAGAACTCTATCCCAAGACTCAGGATTAGAGTTCATCTAGATTTCTTGCCCTCGACACCGCAACTGGGGTGTCAGATTGAATAAAATAATAATAATTAAAATTCACGAGAGTGCATGCGGTGCCACACTGGCGGATGCCACTAACCACCCAGGCTTGGGTCAGGAAAGCACTGTGAAAGCGCACGGCGCCGCACTGGCGGTCACAGCAATTTGATGCTGTTTTGTGTGTAACGTGCTGATAGCTAAGTCTGGTGCTAGATAGCAATCATCCAGCTTATGCGAACAATAATACACAAGGGAGGGGATAATTAATGAACAACTTTCACATGTCAACACACACACACAATTACAAGTGTACACTAGCGCATGGCCGTGGGGCCATGCGAACCTTTTATAGCGGCAGTGCTACAAGACCTTCCAGATGGTCCAATAGGAGCTGCAACAGGACCTGAGCATGTGACCCCCGACCTCCAATGGGAGATCGTCCCGTGGGCTTCGTTATGGGAAAAGCAGGACTTAGTCCCAGAAAGACCTGCTCACTGCTGATCAGCGCTGGCCACAAAGGCAGAGCCTGGAAGACCAGTAGTAACCAGTTGCCCAGTATCAGCCTGAGCTAGATGCTGGGACCGATGTCTCTGCTGAGCAGGCTCCACTGCGGCTGGAGAAGAATGGGAGACCACAGCAGAAACTGTTCGAGATTCCCCCTGTTCAGCGGTGGGAACTCGACACCTAACACATACATTATGAAAAATAAGGAAGCATGCAAAAAAGGGAAAACATTTTTTTGCATATACACATGAACAGTGAAGACCAATTCATTATTTTGGGAGCAGTTAAATCAACAATTTCACTGTGTGAAATACTAGAGCTGACATATCTCAGTTAATGGAAAAATGAAAACTGATAGAATCTGGCATAATAATGAGTGACAGAAGAGCAGGAGACGGCAAAGTCAAAATCACATACATTGTCTTCAGCAACTGAATTCAACACAAACAGATCAGGTACAATTGAGCTGTAAAGAAAATGCAGACATGTTTTATTAGGAAGAGGCAATATAGGAATAATCAGCACACAAAACAATTCCGTCTAACAGAACTCAAAAACTTTATTAAGTGGCACTCACCAGTGGAGCCTTTGTGGGTCCAGTCAGAGCACTGGATCATGTACTACCGTGCAGGGGATAAGGCACTATCGTAGCTCCAAAAGGAGCATTTTAACTAGACTGCCTAATGACAGCATTGGCGCTGCTGCGCTGCAGTCTCGGAAATGCAGTGAATGCTTACATCACCAGAAGTCACGTCGTGGGACCGGTAAAATGAGTCCTACCCCTGTGATGGGCCGGGTTGCTGGCCGGTGCATCAGCTAATGGGGGGAATCACAGTGGCGTAAGCATTCACTGCATTTCTCATGTCAGGAGCATGAATAACAGATTCTGAATCTATCGGATAAGACCCTTTGTGGGCTTCTTTTCTCCTACAGTTCCCTTGATTCATTGCATTTCTGACATGCTGCAAACATTTCAAATATTACAGATACTTCTTTTCATTAGTATAATTTGGGGAAAATTAGTTTTAGTTGTACAAAATAAAAAAATAATCAATTTTCTTGAACTGTTACACTTTATGTGCATATCTCCATTCTTTATATTAACAGCTGTCAGCAGTCAGCTGTCAGTCAGTGCTGGGGGGCGTGGTCATAGCCACAACTCACGATATGGTAACTGAAGCCACGCCTCCATGACTGAAAACCAGAGGATCTCAGGAGAAAAAAAGTTACTCCAGATAGCAGGGATTTCAATGTGGCAGCCTCACAGCTTTGGAATGCTATTACCCTGCAGATTAACCCCATAGCTGCAGGATAATTTTTTTTTTACATGACAGGTTCCCTTTAAAATTTGGGAAGAAACACAGATATTGTTAATTAGCTGCTTCTAGAAAATCTTACCCTGTACAAGTGAGGTGCTTTAACAATTGGTCTTAGAACTAAGTTGGGTTATGATTTATTCAAGAAAAATGGGTTCCAATCCCATGGGCTATGCCAAAAAATTCAGCAGGTTCTTAGCTACCATGGCGCCCAATCTGCATCCTGTGATCACAGTGAGAGGAGATGATGGGAGCTGATAGGTGCGGGTGTAAGGAGGTGAAGCACAAGAAGGGTCCGGGGACGGTTACCTTCTCTGCCTTTTGCCTGGAACCATTCAGCTGTGCTACAGGTTCCCCAGGGGGCAGACTTAGAGACTGGGACAGGAAGGAAGCCGGGCAGAGAGCGGGAAAGGCACGTGCGCAAGGAACAGAGCAGCGTGAGCAGCAGTCAGAGCAGGGTGCAGCTGCGCTCCGGGAGAGAGAGAGCTCCCGGTCAGAGGACAAATACAGGGAGATTGCCCAGAAAGACTGCACCTTGTGAGTACATGAAAGCGGACTCTGCTGTGACTGGAGAGGGGCGCTTTGAGACCCATGTAGAGTCATTGGCCCATATAGAGACTGCGACCCCCTGGTACCCGCAGTATCAGTACAGAGACTGTGACCCCTGCTACCCACGGTATCAGTACAGAGCCCCTGATTCCTGGTGAGAGACTTAATAATAGACTGACCATCGTTTTCCCTGGATAGGCTGTGCTGTAAAAGCTAAAGACTCAGAGCCTGTGCATATCACATTAACCTCCGAAACCCCAGGCAGCGGGTTCCTAGAGACTACTCAGCCCACGGACAACAGAGGGACGACAAGTGCCGCTGTTTCTCGGTGCCTACGTTGGAGAAGACGACCCTTCAAGCAAGTCCTCATCAGACTGATAAGTGTTCTTTTCTCAAGAAATCCTGCTTACTTCTTTTACACTGTTTGACTCCCATATTTTTGCATTTTTTTTGCTAGTTATATTCCATTGCTTCCTCCCTGCGAGGAGAACTTGATTCTTTTTAATAAACCCTTCAACTGTTGGTCTGTCTGTTACGTGGTGACACACTCAGTACCTGCATACTATTACACGAGCACCTGTGCCCATTCCAATTAAGTGCTAGTGCTTAGAAGGACCAATTCATATTAACAATTGCACTACCTGTGTAATTAGTGCAATCATTTGAGCAGGCATCAGGTGAACAAGAGTAATTTATTACTACCTGGTAATTACTAGTATATTGTTCATGTCAGTGGAACTATCAATTCTGATTTTCTGCCAAAGGTGATTTTATCTTTTATATTTAAAGCTATTGCCTACGAAACACCATCACAATCATATGGCGCCATTATATTAATTTGGTCCTATCTCAAATATCTTATAGGACACCTTGACCCTTATATTTTAGGATACATATTGTGCACTTAGTACTAATCATCATCACGCTAGATTATGCTAGCTAAAGTCAGCAGCCATTAGCCTCCCCAACATATTTCCCCATGCGGCGTTACCAAAGGTTTGAAGCTATAATGAATATAGACCCAAACCCCTGTTGATATCGGCTAATGTCTCCTGACTTTTAACTAGCATAATCTAGTGTGATGATTAGTGCTTAGTACACAGTATATGTGAGTGAGGGCTCCTTTTTGTAATCTACCAATTTGGACTCCCACAAAAAGTGCTGCTCATCGACCCTAAATTACAATGGGAAGAAAAGCAGGTAAGTATGATTATCTCTCAACATCCTTTCATTCTTCCTGGAGTGCCGAGAGGTCAGAAGAAATGCTATGAATGGGAAAGAAATAACTTTTAAAAAATGTTGAGCTTATTTTTGCATGTTCATGGTATTCATTGAAATTGAATATAAGAAATAGTTTCCAGTGCCGACATCCACTAAAAGTAAAGTGTACTTCGGTTCTAAGAAACAAGGAAACCATCTGCCACTGGGAATAAGAAAATGCCTGCAACCTTTCATATTACTACCATGTCATATCTATAGCTACAGGAGATGACACCAGCCATAATATTACATTAGAGAATTGATATTTTGGACATTTTCTTTTACCCTTTATGTAGTATACAGCAGTGCTGAAAACTGACAAAGAATGTTTGTAGTCTCAGTCATGAGTAGAAGGGAAGTGTGGTTATCTTTCCAAGAGTCCGATATAACTCTGCATGTTCTACTTGAACGACACAACCCGTTTTAATAAAAAGTGACATTTCTCTAACTGTACTGCACTTGTTTCTTTTTAGCAATCCATATTTGTTTTATTATGTGAATTAAAATGTTTCATTCCCACAGGCTGAGTTCATCAAAGAATTCTACAATGGAAAAAGACAGATATAACTTGATAAAGACCAATATGATATAACTACTTACTGGCAAAACATTACAGCCCCAGGGCCACCCGTGAGGGAAACAACTGCTCTCTTACTCACCGTGAATACTTTTATATATGATCAGTTTCCATGTAAAAGATGCTAGTTCTATTTTGGAACAAGTGTCAATCAATGTTGCAATGAAACTAAGTTGACATTTTGAAACGTTCCTATAACCAAAGGGATTACTTTTAAAAGCCCGGTATGATCTCATCACTTATCACTTTGAATTCTGAAGTTGACGACCATAGCAGGGGCAGATCAGCATGATACAACATGTAGAATTACAAAGGATTTGACTAAGCCCGATCTCTGTCAAAAGACTACTGAGCTCCTGCCACTAGATAAGAAAGTGTGTCATAGCCTACGGCAGGAAACAAAAACTAAAAATAAGATGTATTGGAATGGAAACACGTAAACTTTAACAATAATGCATTCTCTTCTAAATGTGGTTGATAGGGGGAAGATTTTGAGAAATGTTTTCCTAAACAACGCAATGAATACCATACACTTTTGTGAGGGTAAAACAGTCGTTGTGCATCAGTTCCATAGTAGATTGCTGATGATGACACTTGTAAAACTATTGGCATAGAAACTAAGAGGAACCTCCAAGCAAGGACCATGAGTTGCAAAGCGCTGGAATAGCTAGAAATATGGCAATGTGCTGTGACAGACAAATTTAACCTCTTCCCGACGTGTGATGCCACGTAGGCATCATGAAAGTCAGTGCCAATCCAAGCTGTGACGCTTATGTGGCGTCATGGTGGGATTGCATTCCTGCAGGTCGGGTGAACGGGTTAACTCAAATGTCACCTGACCTGCAGGTACAGGGGGGCTTGTACTTGAGCCCAGGGGGGTGGCTTTGCCCCGCCGTGGCTGCGATCACTTCCGGTGACCTCTATGTAACCACCCCCAGATCTGATTGGAGCTAGAGTCCATGTGACGCTATCTCTCCATTCAGATGTGGAGGGGCGGAGTAAACGATGGCTGCCTTGCAGTCCAGCTTCATGCTGTCCATGGAAGCTGAACAGTGAGGTGCCTGCTTGCTGCCCTACCACCTACTCACCGTGATCGCCGCTGCCATCGCCATCGCCATCATTGCTGCCTCCAGGTACTCCCCTCTGCTGCCCTCCACTCCCCCCACCATCCACTCCCTTCCCCCTGCCCCGGTGATCACCCTCTGAACACCCACCCTGCTGATTCTGCTGCTGGCTCCATCTGCTGATGCATCTCCTCAGCCTCCGTACCTGACAGCCCCTCCTGCCCCCGGTGATCACCCCCGGCTCCTGATCCCCCCCACCTCCTGATCATCTCCAGCCCCCCTTGATTATCCTCTGCGCCCCTGATCGCCCCCTGATTGCTCTCCTGCCCCGGTGATCTCCCCCTGCCCTGCTGATCTCCCCCTGCCCCGCTGATCTCCTCTCTGCCCTGCAGATCTCCCCCCTGCCCCTCTGGTCTCCCCCTGTCCTGCTGATCTCCCCCTTGTCCCGAAGATCGCCCCCCTTCCCCGTGGATCACCCAGTGGATTGCCCCACACGGCTGATCTCCCTCCTGCCCCGCTGATCTCCCCCTGCCCCCTAATCACCTCCTGCCCCCTTGATTATCCTCTGCCCCCCTGATTGCCCCCTGATTGTTCCTCTGCCCCGTTGATCTCCCCCTGCCCTGATGATCTCCCCCTGTCCTGCTGATCTCCCCCTTGCCCCAGAGATCACCCCCCCTGCTCCGCGGATCACCCCATGGATTGCCCCCACCCCGCTGATCTCCCCCTGCCCCTCTGATCTCCCCCTGCCCCACTGATCTGCCCCCTACTCCACTGATCTACCCCCTGCCCCATTGATCTGCCCCTGCCCTGCTGTTCTCCCCCTGCCCTACTGTTCTCCCCCTGCCCCAGTGATCACCCCCTCCCGCCCCAGTTTTCCCATTAGGGTTAGAGTTGGACTGTCACAATTCACACCGTGACCGTCACCCCTACGTCACGGATCGTGGTGACTTTAGGCCAACAGACGGCTATCACATGTGCAGGGGGGCTTATCTTAGTTATCCCTCCACTGCTAACAATGTGATGAAACAACACACACAAGGCTATTGACCTCTTAGTTTACAGCAGGGGCTTATTTTAGGTATCCCACTGCTCTTCACTATACCACGAACTGCAGGGATTCATGTATATCCCGCTTACAGTTCCACTTAACACTTGCAGCTCTCTGGCGACCCCCTTACTCTCAGGTAAGATTAGGTACTGCACCCTGGGTAATTAGTCGCCAGACAGGCTGCCTGCTATGTACTGGCTATTGGGCATGCTGCAGCGACGCGATAAACTACTCCCACTCAGGCAGGAACAATAATTATTAACGCCACAGTCGCTACAACATCACCCAAAAGCCTACACGGTATTGCTGCCACCAGCTCCGATTAAACGGGTCCAAAGCTAACCCAACACAGTAGCGTAATTCCCTTCAGGAGAATTAGGGTACGTTTTAGAGCATGGAGAAAGAACTAGTATTAAATAATATACCCCACAAAATTTAGGCAGTGCTTTATCAAAATATTTTACAAAGATGTTACAATTGAGACAATTGCAAATATGTACAAGGTAATTATAACATAAAGGGGATTAAAGGAGAAAAGATAACACTCACATGTTCTCAGTTCATTGCCGGCAACCAGGCTAGTGAAGCTCCCATACGTCCCAGTGCATTGGACGTGCTCAGGGCTCTTCAGGAAAAAGACAAGCAGTGACTGCTGGGAGCCTGCCAGAAACTTAAAACCTGCAGCTAGTGACATCACAGAAAGGCTGGCTTATCCATACCCTCCTCTCTCTACATTCTGAGTACTTCAACCTTAAATTTGTCTACTTTCTATAACTTTGCTACAAAACATGTCATAGTCATAACAAGCCCAGCATTCATCTCGGATTAACGTGGGCATTCTAATAAGATCAAATATGTCCTGTCTGTGATACATATTTACAGAGAAATCCCTACTTCTTTACCAGATGGAGTTAGAAGCCCGCGTTTAGAGTGATGGATAGATCCACCGAGGGAGATTAAGAATATATATTTTCGTGTTCTTAACTTAAATGATTTGCCTAATATCTTACAAAAGCAGAACAAAGGACTTTCATGAATTCTGGAGATTTCTAATCCAGTTATAGCTGGAGAAGAGTTTGAGCCTTCCAAAGCGATCGTAAATTCCTTTGCTCTCCCGAGCTAGGGGCAATAAAATTTCCCCCACACCCACTGACAAGGAGAGCTGAACTCTGAAGTAAAGGAAGGGGGGGGTTTGAGCCCAACCTGGGCTAACAGGAGACTAAACTTATATGATATTTCATACAACATTGTGACATGGACTAAAATGAGTTGGGCTAAAGTCAGGGTTAGGGCTGGGATTAGGGTTAGGGGTTGTTATTAGGGTTAGGGGTGTGTTAGGGTTAGATTTGTGGTTAGGGTTGGGGTTAGGTGTGTGTTGTAGTTAGGGTTGTAGTTCAAATTGTGGTTTCCACTGTTTAGGCACATTAGGGGCTCTCCAAACGCGATATGACACCCGGGGATCATTCCATCAAAGTCTGCATTCCAAAATGTCACTATTTCCCTTCCGAGCCCAGAAGTGTGCCCTAACAGTGATTCCCCCCCACATATGGGGTACCAGCATACTCAGGACAAACTCGACAACAAATTTTGGGGCCCAATTTCTCCTGTAATTCATGTGAAAATAAAAAATTGCGGGCTAGAAAAATCCTTTTTGAGGAAAAAAAAATATTTTTTATTTTCACGGCTCTGCATTATAAACTTCTGTGAAGCACTTGGGGGTAAAAAGTGCTCACCACATATCTAGATAAGTTCCTTTGGGGGTTCAGTTTGCAAAATGGGGTGACTTGTGGGGGGTTTCTACTGTTTAGGTACATCAGGGGCTCTGCAAACGTAACATGACGCCCGCAGACCATTCCATCAAAATCTGCCTTTCAAAACGTCACTACTTCTCTTCTGAGACCCGACGTGTGCCCAAACAGTGTTTCCCCCCACATATGGGGTACCAGCATACTCAGGACAAACTGGACAACTTTTGGAGTCCAATTTGTCCTGTTACCCTTGTGAAAATACAAAATTGTGTTGTGAAAATACAAAATTGTGGGCTAAGAAATCATTATTGTGAAAAAAAATGATTTTTTATTTTCACGGCTCTGTGTTACAAACTTCTGTGAAACACTTTGTTAGGAGTCGAGTTTCCTCTGCTGCACAGGGGGAATCTCGATCCGTCTCCGCTGCGGTCTCCCATTCTCCTCCAGCCGCAGTGGAGCCTGCTCAGCAGGGACGTCGATCCCAGCGTCTCGCTCAGTCTGACTCTGTGAGAAGAGTTACTGCTGCTTCTCCAGCTTCTGCCTTTAAAGCCAATACTGGTCAGCAGCGAGTGGACTTCTCTGGGACTAAGTCCTTGTCTGCGCACACTGAGCATGCCCAGGGCAAGATCTCCCGTTGGAGATCGAGGGTCATGTGCTCAGACTCTGCAGCGCATTCTATTGGTCCTCTTGGCAGGTCTTGGAAGGGCAAAGTTTCTGTGGCCGCTTCCTGTCCTGCAGCTATATAAACTGCGCATGACCGCACGGCCATGCACTAGTGTACAACTTTATACGTGTGTTTGTTGTGAGTGCAAGTCGTCCTTTAAATACCCCTACCCTACTGTATGATTGTTCGCGTATGGTGTATGGCTGCTATCTAGCGCCCGACTTAACACTCAACGTGTCACACACGTGTCAGCGTCCTCTGCTGTGACCGCCAGTGCGGCGCCACGCGCCTGTGTGCGCTTCCTGACCCATGTCTGGGTACTTAGTGGTGCCTGCCAGCACGGCACAGTTTGCACTTCGGTGCCTCTATTGTATATACTTTTCACACCCAGTTGTGGTGTAGTGCCAGCAAGGGTCTAATCGGACTACTATCCCTGTTGGGGTCTAGTTCGCTGACCACTTGCTCGCGCTCTATGTGCGGTACCGCGATCCTGTGACGCAACAGGATCGCTTTCTTCACGCTGGGTGAGGTTTAACCCACGCGTGTATACTTATGAGTACCGCCATATCGTCTGTCATGTCCTAGCAGCAGGTTTCACCTGCACGGTGGACCCCGGACTGCGAACGCATCCATTACATCTCTCTTGGTGCGTTCCGCCAGTCCTAACTTTACACTAGCGCCAGGGTCTGGCTAGTGATGACAGACATACAGCAATCTCTGCGGCATATCCAGCAGCTGGAGGGTAGGTTGGCGGCTCTCGAGAGCGCGACCTCAGCTGTGGATGTTACTGCAGTAGCTGTACAGGCTGCCAGCGTGGCTGCAGCTACTATGTCCATTGCCACCCCTGTTCCGACATTATCTCACCTCCCGCTGCCAGAAAAATTTTCTGGTGATAGCAAGTTTTGTAGGGGATTTGTGAGTCAGTGCTCTATTCATCTCGAGCTCCTGGCTACACGTTTTCCCACAGAGCGGGCTAAGGTGGGATTTATTTTGTCTCTATTGTCGGACAGGGCGTTGGAATGGGCTACGCCGCTGTGGGAGCGTGGCGATCATGTGGTGCAGAGTGCTCCGCTGTTTCTGAGCGCTCTGAAACAGGTCTTTTTAGGACCTCAAGTCACCCATGATACTGCGCTCCAATTGCTGGCATTAACTCAGGGTGAGTCCTTGGTCAGTCATTTTGCCGTCCAATTCCGCACCTTAGCATCTGAGCTGGATTGGTCGGATAAAGCTCTTATCCCCATATTTTGGAGGGGCTTGGCTGACCACGTAAAGGACGCTCTGGCCACTAGGGAGATTCCTGCCACACTGGAGGAGTTAATAACTGTCTCCACTCGAATTGACCTCCGTTTTAACGAGCGGAGGTTAGAGCGAGCCCAGTGTAGGCAGAGGTTTCGGCTGGCTCCTACTTTTGCCAAACCTTTTGAATTTCCAGTCCTGGTTCCTGAGTCACATGAGGCCAGGGAGGTGTCACAAGCAGGATCTAAGTCCCGGACCGCTTGTGCACTCAGGGTCTGTCATGTTTGCCAGCAGTCAGGACATCTAGCCACCAGATGTCCTCAGCGGTCGAGGAAACGTCAGCGTCTAGTGGTAGTTGGTGGAGGTACACTAGACACGGCGACGTTTGCCTCTCAGTTGTCCTTTAAGGGGACAATTACTATTGGCTCATTTTCCCACTCGGTAGAGCTCTGCGTGGATTCTGGGGCGGAGGGAAACTTTATGTCTTCTGCCTTCGCCCAACGTCACGCAATACCCTTGGTTATGCTTGCTCAACCAGTAACGGTGCGAGTGGTGAATGGGTCGACATTGCCCTCACAGATAACACACCAGACCATCCCTTTTACTCTGTCCATGTCGCCATCTCATCAGGAGATAATTTCTCTGCTCGTCATTCCGGAAGGAATTGATGAGATCCTGTTGGGAATACCTTGGCTACGGTACCACTCTCCTCATATCGAGTGGTCCTCAGGCAGAATTCTGGGTTGGGGTGAATCTTGTGGGGGTAGGTGTCAGAGGGAGTGCGTTCAGGTTGCTACTACTGAGGTATCCGCAGATCTATCCTCTCTCCCCAAGCAGTATTGGTCATATGCAGACGTATTCTCCAAAAAGGCGGCGGAGACCCTTCCACCCCATCGCCCCTATGACTGTCCTATTGACCTCTTGCCTGGTGCTGAGCCTCCCCGGGGTCGAGTCTATCCGCTATCTCTCCCGGAGATGGAGGCAATGTCACAGTACATACAGGAAAATCTGGCAAGAGGGTTCATCAGGAAGTCAGTGTCACCTGCTGGGGCAGGATTCTTCTTCGTGCAGAAGAAGAGTGGGGAATTGCGTCCATGCATAGACTACAGGGGTCTTAACGCCATCACCGTTAAGAATAAATACCCTTTGCCTTTGATATCTGAACTGTTCGATAGGCTTCGGGGAGCAAGGGTATTTACTAAATTAGATCTGCGGGGTGCTTACAACCTGATTCGCATCCGTGAGGGGGACGAATGGAAGACGGCTTTTAACACCAGGGATGGGCACTATGAATATCTGGTGATGCCCTTTGGGCTCTGTAATGCCCCAGCCGTTTTCCAAGACTTTGTGAACGATATCTTCCGGGATATGCTTTCCACCTCGGTCGTAGTCTATCTGGATGATATTCTCATCTACTCTCCAGATATTGACTCCCACCGGAGAGATGTTTGCAAAGTCTTCGACCTCCTACGGGCAAACTCCCTCTATGCCAAGTTGGAGAAGTGCATGTTTGAGCAGGAGTCCTTACCTTTCCTAGGCTACATCATCTCAGCCCAGGGATTGGCTATGGATCCTGCCAAACTACAGGCTGTGATGGACTGGCAGGAACCTCATTCTCTTAAAGCGGTGCAGCGCTTTATGGGGTTCATCAATTATTATCGCCAGTTCATCCCGCATTTCTCAACTTTGGTAGCTCCCTTGGTTGCCCTCACCAAGAAGGGGGCAAATCCTAAATTGTGGTCTGAGGAGGTCTCCAAGGCCTTTATCTCTATAAAGTCACACTTCACTAGCGCTCCCATACTTCATCGCCCCGATGTTGATAAGCCATTTATCATGGAGGTGGATGCCTCTTCTGTTGGTGCTGGAGCAGTCCTCTTCCAAAAGGATGCTCAAGGTCGGAAGCATCCTTGCTTCTTTTTCTCCAAGACCTTCGCACCAGCAGAGAGGAATTATTCCATCGGGGACAGGGAGTTGCTAGCCATGAAGTTGGCTTTCTCGGAGTGGAGACATCTCTTGGAGGGAGCACGTTTTCCCTTCCAAGTCTTCACAGATCACAAAAATTTGGTGTATCTGCAGACAGCTCAGCGGTTGAATTCTCGCCAGGCCAGATGGTCCTTGTTCTTCTCCCGGTTTCATTTCACCCTCCATTTCCTTTCTGGGGAGAAGAACATTCGGGCCGATGCTCTCTCTCGCTCCGTTGTGTCATCTGCGGAGGAGGAGGAGGAGCCTCGGCTTATTGTCCCCACCGAGAGTTTGAGAACCGTGGCCCCGGTTTCACTGGAGTCTGTGCCCCCGGGCAAGACTTTTGTTCCATCTAGTTTGCGGCCGGAGGTTCTCTCTTGGGCGCACTCGTCCAGGGTGGGTGGACATTTTGGTACTAAAAGGACATCTGAGTTACTGGCGAGGACATACTGGTGGCCGCATATGGCTCGTGATGTCGCGGAGTATGTTCGGGCGTGTGTCTCTTGCGCCAGGAACAAGACTCCTCGGCAACGGCCAGCTGGTTTGCTTTACCCTCTGCCCGTGGCTGACAGGCCCTGGGAGATGGTCGGGATGGACTTTGTGGTGGGCTTACCCAAGTCTCGTAATTGCACCATTATCTGGGTGATCACCGACCATTTCTCCAAAATGGTGCATTTGGTGCCTCTTCCACGGCTACCATCTGCACGGGCGTTGGCTGTCTTGTTTATCAAGCATATCTTTCGCTTACACGGTATGCCAGACAAAATTGTTAGTGACCGGGGTCCCCAGTTTGCGTCTCGATTCTGGAGGGAGCTATGTCGTTTACTCAGTATTGAGTTAAATCTCTCTTCGGCATATCATCCCGAGACGAATGGGTTGGTAGAAAGGGCCAACCAGACCTTGGTCACATATCTGCGACATTTTGTTTCTGCCAGACAGGATGACTGGGCATCCTTGCTACCGTGGGCAGAGTTTGCACTTAACAATGCCGTAGCCGACTCCACCGGTCAGACTCCATTCCTCTTAAATTACGGCCAGCATCCGCGTGTTCCAGTGCCCATGCCTGTGTCTTCCGCTGATCCCAGGGTGGCAGACTGGGCTGTGGAGGCACGGGACATTTGGGATCGCACGCAGGATGCCATTCGGGCCTCCAAGGAGAGAATGAGGTCCTCCGCCGATGTTCATCGGCGCCCTGCTCCGACTTTTGTCCCTGGCGACTTGGTGTGGCTCTCCGCCCGTAACATCAGGCTGCGAGTTGAGTCCACTAAGTTTGCTCCTCGCTACTTGGGTCCCTTCAAGGTTCTCGAACAGGTTAATCCTGTGGTCTACCGCCTGGCTTTTCCTCCACGCTTGGGTATCACCGACACCTTTCATGTGTCCCTCTTGAAACCCGTATACATGTCCCGGTTTTCCGAGTCATCTGCCAGGACATCGGGTTCGTCTACGGACGATTACGAGGTGAACGCTATTTTGGGGTGTAAGGTGGTACGCGGCAAAAAGTTCTATCTGGTGGATTGGAAGGGTTATGGTCCAGAGAACAGGTCATGGGAGCCTGCTGAAAACATTCGGGCCCCACAGCTCATTGCTGCCTTCGAACGTAGCGAGGCCCAAGGAGGGGGGGGCCCTAGGAGGGGGGGTAATGTTAGGAGTCGAGTTTCCTCTGCTGCACAGGGGGAATCTCGATCCGTCTCCGCTGCGGTCTCCCATTCTCCTCCAGCTGCAGTGGAGCCTGCTCAGCAGGGACGTCGATCCCAGCGTCTCGCTCAGTCTGACTCTGTGAGAAGAGTTACTGCTGCTTCTCCAGCTTCTGCCTTTAAAGCCAATACTGGTCAGCAGCGAGTGGACTTCTCTGGGACTAAGTCCTTGTCTGCGCACACTGAGCATGCCCAGGGCAAGATCTCCCGTTGGAGATCGAGGGTCATGTGCTCAGACTCTGCAGCGCATTCTATTGGTCCTCTTGGCAGGTCTTGGAAGGGCAAAGTTTCTGTGGCCGCTTCCTGTCCTGCAGCTATATAAACTGCGCATGACCGCACGGCCATGCGCTAGTGTACAACTTTATACGTGTGTTTGTTGTGAGTGCAAGTCGTCCTTTAAATACCCCTACCCTACTGTATGATTGTTCACGTATGGTGTATGGCTGCTATCTAGCGCCCGACTTAACACTCAATGTGTCACACACGTGTCAGCGTCCTCTGCTGTGACCGCCAGTGCGGCGCCACGCGCCTGTGTGCGCTTCCTGACCCATGTCTGGGTACTTAGTGGTGCCTGCCAGCACGGCACAGTTTGCACTTCGGTGCCTCTATTGTATATACTTTTCACACCCAGTTGTGGTGTAGTGCCAGCAAGGGTCTAATCGGACTACTATCCCTGTTGGGGTCTAGTTCGCTGACCACTTGCTCGCGCTCTATGTGCGGTACCGCGATCCTGTGACGCAACAGGATCGCTTTCTTCACGCTGGGTGAGGTTTAACCCACGCGTGTATACTTATGAGTACCGCCATATCGTCTGTCATGTCCTAGCAGCAGGTTTCACCTGCACGGTGGACCCCGGACTGCGAACGCATCCATTACATCTCTCTTGGTGCGTTCCGCCAGTCCTAACACACTTGGGGGTAAAAAGTGCTCACCACCGAACTAGATAAGCTCCTTTGGGGTCTAGTTTCCAATGAGGGGTCACGTGTGGGGGTTTCTACTGTTTAGGTACATCAGGGGTTCTACAAACGTAACATGATGCCCGCAGATCATTACATCAAAGTCTGCATTTCAAAGCGTCACTAATTCCGAGCCCCGATGTGTGCCCAAACAGTGGTTCCCCCCACATATGGGGTACCAATGTACTCAGAACAAACTGGACAACAACTTTTGGGGTCCAATTTCTCCTGTTACCCTTGTGAAAATAAAAAATTGCGGGCTAAAAATCATTTTTGAAGAAAAAAAATGATTTTTTTTTTATTTTCACAGCTCTGCGTTATAAACTTCTGTGAAGCACTTGGGGGTTCAAAGTGCTCACCACACATCTAGATAAGTTCCATGGGGAGTCTAGTTTCCAAAATAGGGTCACTTGTGGGGGTGTCTACTGTTTAGGTACATCAGGGGCTCTGCAAATGCAACACGACGACCACAGACCATTCCATCAAAGTCTGCATTTCATTTCAAAATGTCACTACTTCCCTTCCAAGCCCCGATGTGTGCCCAAACAGTGGTCCCCCCCCCTACATATGGGGTACCAGCGTACTCAGGACAAACTGGACAACAACGCTTGAGGTTCAGTTTCTCCTGTTAACCTTGTGAAACTAAAAAATTGTGGGCTAAAAAATCATTTTTGAGGAAAAAAAATGATTTTTTATTTTTACAGCTCTGCGTTATAAACTTCTGTGAAGCACTTGGGGGTTCAAAGTGCTCACTACTGATCTAGATAAGTTGCTTGGGAGGTCTAGTTTCCAAAGTGGGGTCACGTGTGGGGGAGATCCAATGTTTAGGCACACAGGGGCTCTCCAAACGCGACATGGTGTCCGCTAACGAGTGGAGCTAATTTTCCATTCAAAAAGTCAAATGGCGCTCCTTCCCTTCCGAGCCCTGCTGTGCGCCCAAACAGTGGTTTACCCCAACATTTGAGTTATTGGTGTACTTAGGAGAAATTGCCCAACTATTTTTGGGATCCATTTTATCCTGTTCCCTATGTGAAAATAAAATTGAGGCTAAAGAAAATGCTTGTGAAAAAAAGTACATTTTTATTTTTACGGATCAATTTGTGAAGCACCTGGGGGTTCAAAGTGCTCACTATGCATCTAGATAAATTCCTTGAGGGGGTCTAGTTTTCAAAATTGGGTCACTTGTGGGGGAATCTAGTTTCCAAAATGGGGTTACTTGTGGGGGAGCTCCAAAGTTTAGGCACACAGTGGCTTCCAAACGCGACATGGTATCTGCTTATGATTGGAGCAAATTTTTCATTCAAAAAGTCAAATGGCACTCCTTCCCTTCGGAGCCTAGCCGTGCGTCCAAACAATGGTTCCCCCTCACATATGAGGTTTCAGCGAGGTTTTATCCTTTTACCCTTGAGATAATAAAAAAATTGTTGCTAAAAGATCATTTTTGTGACTAAAAAGTTAAATGTTCATTTTTTCCATGTTGCTTCTGCTGCTGTGAAACACCTGAAGGGTTAATAAACTTCTTGAATGTGGTTTTGAGCACCTTGAAGGGTGCAGTTTTTAGAATGGTGTCACTTTTGGATATTTTCAGCCTTATATACCCCTCAAACTGACTTTAAATGTGAGGTGGTCCTTAATAGGTTTTCTTCTCATACAGTTTCTCCTTTGTCATTTGGGGATGACAATACTTTTGAAGTGAGGGATATTCTGGCCATGAAGAAAGTTAGAGGGAGGACTTTCTTCTTCATCGATTGTTAGGGATTTGGTCCTGAGGAGAGATTTTGGGAGCCTCGTGAGAATATTAATGCTCCACGTATTTTGAAAAGGTTTCTTGTCAGTCATAGGAGAGGGAGTCTTAAGAGGGGGGGTACTGTTACAACTGTCGCTTATACTTACCTCTCCAGGCGTCGCGCTGGCTTCTCCTCGCTCGCAGCTGTGTCCGCTGCAGGTTCTGCTGTGATGTCCGTTGCTTCACTTCCTCCTTGCTGCTCTCGTCGCCTCGCTGTCCTCCCCTCCATTGCGGCTGCTGCCGCCGCTGCTCCCGAGCTTCCTGTGCGGCTGGCTCCTCCTCGCTCCAGATGGCTCTCTGGTTCTCTGTTCCCTTCTTCTGGCACTAGGGGGCTTCAGCATGGTGCTTCTCTTCCTGCATTCTCTCTGTTAGTCTCTGCTCCATTCAGGTGCTTAACCCCTTCGTGACATGCGCCGTACTAGTACTGCGCTGCCGTCACTGCATTTGTGCCAGCAGCAGTACAAGTACGGCGCACCGATCACCGGGGTCTCGTGCTGAGCGCCGCGGTGATCGGGTGTGGGTGTCAGCTGTATATGACAGCTGACACCCCGCAGCCATGCCCACGATCGGCGCTAGCCCACTCTCTGTCCGATTTCTTCCGTCCTCTCGGTCGCAATACTCCCTCTTACTAAACGCTTCTCTCTACAATCCATCCTGAATGCAGTAGCCATGCTCATATTTATCTTCGGCCACTACATCTATGACTGCACTCTGTGTCCAGTATTGAGCTGGTGCCCAACTACATAGCAAAATATAAACTTATCACACTCACCGACCCTACATCTCCTCTCTCATCTCTGTCTACCACCTAACCCATGCTCTCTGTTCTGTTAATGATTTAAGACTAACATCTCAATTGATCCTTGTGCTGCATCAAATCTCTAAAATGCACTATCCCAAACATACCAGTTAATTTTCAGTATCCACAGTATTATGCATACATAAATAGGTACAGGCTGGTAATTGCTTCTTGCATTTTACTTTAATAGCCTTATTAAGTATAGTGATTGATGCACTTTACACTATAAGCACTTTTTATGTCTCCCATTTTTCTTTATAGATTGTAAACTTGTGAAAAAAGGGCCCTCACTCATCTTGCTGAAATTGAATTGTGTGCAACACACACTGCACTGCAGTGTCTGCACTGTCTGATATTGTATGTACATATCCTGTCTCAAAATTTGAAATGTTGTGTAATATGCTGGTGCTATATAAATAAAAGTATATATATGCAGTGAAGGAAATAAGTATTTGATCCCTTGCTGATTTTGCAAGTTTGCCCACTGACAAAGACATGAACAGTCTATGATTTTAAGGGTAAGTTAATTTTAACATTGAGAGATAGAATATCAAAAATAAAATCCAGAAAATCACATTGTATAAATTATACACATTTATTTGCATTTTGCAGTGAAAAATGAGTATTTGATTCCTCTGGCAAACAAGACTTAATACTTGGTGGCAAAACCCTTGTTGGCAAGCACAGCAATCAGACGTTTTTTGTAGTTGAAGGTGAGGTTTGTGCACATGTCAGGAGGAATTTTGGTCCACTCCTCTTTGCATATCATCGGTAAATCATTAAGATTTTGAGGCTGTCGCTTGGCAACTAAGAACTTCATCTCCCTCCAGAAGTTTTCTATGGGATTAAGGTCTGGAGACTGGCTAGATCTTAATGTGCTTCTTTTTGAGCCACTCCTTGTTACCTTGGCTGTATGTTTTGGGTCATTGTCTTTCTGGAAGAGCCAGCCATGACCCATTTTTAAAAAAAATTATTTATTTATTTAGGTTTTCAAGTAACAAAAACAAATATCAAGAAACAAATACTCACAAACAGATCTCAGATGTGTATTGAATTCAAAAGATAGAGACCATAATATATTTGATAACAGATTAAATCAATGTAGACTTAGCTGGGAGAAATCAAGTGAGTATAATAACATTAACAACATATTCAGGTCTAGAAAAAATAGCCTTAGATTCCAGCAACTACTATGGAAAAAAAAAGAAAGGCTAGGAGATGTGACTGATAGGACATTGAGTAGGCAATTTTTTGTTGCTACGGAATGAGGAAGGATATGAGACTCGTGTAGATGATTGATCGGGCTAACCGGCTGTGCAGCAAGGTGATGGGCACGGCCACGGCATCACACTCAAAAGGTCTGGGGGGAAGGGGGAGGGGAGAAGTAGAAGTCAAGCAAAGTGCTCCGACATAGGCAAAGATGAGTGTCGGAGGGAAGATCATTCAAACCCGGAAGGAGGGGATGAAAATTTAATCCATGGAAGCCAAGAGGTTTGAAATTTCTTATAGGTGCGTGTTTCCCAACTAGAAAGTTCTTCTAAACGGTACAAGTCTTGAACCTTAAGAGTCCATTCTTTCAGCGTTGGAGGAGTTGACTGCCTCCAATGTGTAGAAATCAGATATTTAGCAGCTGCCAATAAGATAGGAATCAACTAATATTTCCTTGGATTAAAAGTAGATGAGGGAAGAGAGAGTAATACATCTTGGGGAGTAAGGTCCCACTTCATTAGGCCCATACTTTGTAAAGATTTATTTATATCAGTCCAGGATTGTAATAATCCTGGGCAAAGCCAAAAAATATGTAATAAAGTACCTATGGATTGGGGGTATCTCCAGCACAGTGGGGAATCCGTTAAACCTAAATGGAACAGTCGATCAGGGGTTCTGTACCACCTAGAGAGAATTTTGAACGCGTTTTCTTGTAACAAGATACATCTGGAGAACCCGTGAGAGTTAGCAAGTGCCTGTTGAGATTCTTGGGGTGATAGTGTATTCTTTAACTCCGACTCCCAATAAGAGAGGTACAGAGGTTTAAATGGGTTGGGGGTTTTAAGGAGGTTTGCATATAATTTAGAGACCAGTCTGGTAATTGGCGATTTCAAACTAACCAAAAATTCAAGCCAGAGCCAATCAGAGGATTGTCTCCCAACTGATTTGAATTTTGTCATGATGTGATGGATATAGCTATTCTGAAGGAAATTGGAGGGTCATTTTGTAGCATTGGTTGGCCAGTTGTCGATGCAAGGAATCTGTTTGGACAGAAATTGGTAGATCGGGACATTAGGCAGGGATTCCCAACGTCCAAATGCATATTCATAGTTAGGGTCCGTCAGCCAAGGAATAACTTTGAGCGGAATATTTTTAAAAAATGCAGTAAGGAAGATGATTTGGGATAAGGGCACACCTAATAGATAAGGTGTTATGGGTTATGTCATCAAGTTTTTGTTTTGGGGGGGGGGTAACAGATGTCCAGAGGTAAAGGTCAGCCTCTTTCCCCATCAGAGATAGTTCAAGTTGTGTGTTTAGATTGTCCAGGTTAGGTTTTAATAAGTTTATCCATCTGGCAAGGTGGATTGCTTTGTGATAAGTTCTGAAGTCAGGCAGACCGAGGCCGCCTCTGCCTCTGGGCAGGGAGAGAATTTTTAGAGGAAGTCTAGCTTTTTTGTGTTTCCACACAAATTGATAAACTAATTGGTTAACCGAGAGGAAAAAAGAGTTAGGGAGGCATACAGGGACCATGTTCATGATGTAAAAAATCATTGGGAAAATATAAGATTTTATGACATTAATCCTACGTATCCAGGATAAATATGGTAGGTCATACTTCTTTAAATCTATTTGCAGGTTAGCTAAGAGGGGGGTGTAGTTATATTTGTATAGGGAGGAGGGGTCTGCCGTTAACCCCTTTACCCCCAAGGGTGGTTTGCATGCTAATGACCGGGCCAATTTTTACAATTCTGACCACTGTCCCTTTATGAGGTTATAACTCTGGAACGCTTCAACGGATCCTGGTGATTCTGACATTGTTTTCTTGAGACATATTGTACTTCATGCTAGTGGTGAAAATTTTTTGATATTACCTGCATTTATTTGTGAAAAAAATGGAAATTTGGTGAAAATTTTGAAAATTTTGCAATTTTCCAACTTTGAATTTTAATGCAATTAAATCACAGAGATATGTCACACAAAATACTTAATAAGTAACATTTCCCACATATCTACTTTACATCAGCACAATTTTGGAACCAAAATTTTTTTTTGTTAGGGAGTTATAAGGGTTAAAATTTGACCAGCAATTTATCATTTTTACAACACCATTATTTTTAGGGACCACATCTCATTTGAAGTCATTTTGAGGGGTCTATATGATAGAAAATACCCAAGTGTGACACTATTCAAAAAACTGCACCCCTCAAGGTGCTCAAAACCACATTCAAGAAGTTTATTAACCCTTCAGGTGTTTCACAGGAATTTTTGGAATGTTTAAATAAAAATGAACATTTAACTTTTTTTCACAAAAAATTTACTTCAGCTCCAATTTGCTTTATTTTACCAATGGTAACACTAGAAAATGAACCCCAAAAGTTGTTGAACAATTTGTCCTGAGTACGCCGATACCCCATATGTGGGGGTAAACCACTGTTTGGGCGCATGACAGAGCTTGGAAGCGAAGGAGCGCCATTTGACTTTTCAATGTAAAATTGACTGGAATTGAGATGGGATGCCATGTTGCGTTTGGAGAGCCCCTGATTTGTCCTGAGTACGCTGATACCCCATATGTGGGGAAGAAACACTGTTTGCGTGCATGGGAGGGCTCGGAAGGGAAGGAGCGCCATTTGGAATGCAGACATAGATGGAATGGTCTGCAGGCGTCACATTGCGTTTGCAGAGCCCCTAATGTACCTAAACAGTACAAACCCCCCACAAGTTACACCATTTTGGAAAGTAGACCCCCTAAGGAACTTATCTAGATGTGTTGTGAAAGCTTTGATCCCCCAAGTGTTTCACTACAGTTTATAACGCAGAGCCGTGCAAATAAAAAATATTTTTTTCCCACAAAAATTATATTTTAGCCCCCAGTTTTGTATTTTTCCAAGGGTAACAGTTGAAATTGGACCCTAAAAGTTGTTGTCCGATTTGTCCTGAGTACGCCAATACCCAATATGTGGGGAAGGAACCACCGTTTGAGCGCATGGCAGAGCTCGGAAGGGAAGGAGCATCATTTGGAATGCAGACTTAAATGGATTGGTCTGCAGGTGTCACATTGCGTTTGCAGAGCCCCTAATGTACCTAAACAGTAGAAACCCCCCAAAAAGTGACCCCATATTAAAAAATAGACCCCCAAGGAACTTATCTAGATGTGTTGTGAGAACTTTGAACCCCCAAGTGTTTCACTACAGTTTATAACGCAGAGCCGTGAAAATAAAAAATTCCCAGAAAAATTATTTTTAGCCCCCAGTTTTGTATTTTCATAAGGGTAACAGGAGAAACTGGACCCCAAAAGTTGTTGTCCAATTTGTCCTGTGTATGCTGATACCCCATATGTTGGGGGGAACCACTGTTTGGGCGCATGGGAGGGCTCGGAAGGGAAGGAGCACCATTTGGAATGCAGACTTAGATGGAATGGTCTGCAGGCGTCACATTGCGTTTGCAGAGTCCTAATATACCTAAACAGTAGAAACCCCCCACAAGTGACCCCATATTAAAAAATAGACCCCCCAAGGAACTTATCTAGATGTGTTGTGAGAACTTTGAACCCCCAAGTGTTTCACTACAGTTTATAACGCAGAGCCGTGAAACTAAAAAATCTTTTTTTCCGACAAAAATTATTTTTTAGCCCCCAGTTTTGTATTTTCCCAAGAATAACAGGAGAAATTGGACCCCAAAAGTTGTTGTCCAATTTGTCCTGAGTACGCTGATACCCCATATGTTGGGGTAAACCCCTGTTTGGGCACACGGGAGAGCTCGGAAGGGAAGGAGCACTGTTTTACTTTTTCAACGCAGAATTGGCTGGAATTGAGATCGGACGCCATGTTGCGTTTTGAGAGCCCTTGATGTACCTAAACAGTGGAAACCCCCAATTATAACTGAAACCCTAATCCAAACACACCCCTAACCCTAATCCCAACGGTAACCCTAACCACACCTCTAACCCTGACACACCCCTAACCCTAATCCCAACCCTATTCCCAACCGTAAATGTAGCCCCAACCCTAACTTTAGCCCCAACCCTAACCCTAACTTTAGCCCCTACCCTAACTGTAGCCTTAACACTAGCCCCAATCCTAATCCTAGCCCTAGCCCTAACCCTAGCCCTAAGCCTAACCCTAACCCTAACCCTAGCCCTATCCCTAGCCCTAACCCTAGCCCTAACCCTAGCCCTAACCCTAGCCCTAGCCTAGAAGATACCATTCACCCCGACTCTGGCAGTTGGGTCCACATAAAGGAACATGATAGCTTTTATGAAAGGGGGTGGGAAAGCGAATTTTTGCAATGTGCAAACCATGTATTGCCAACTGATCCTGTCAAAAGCTTTTTCGGTGTCTGTTGACAGGATGGTTAGTGGCGTGTTAGTTTTCTTTGCATAGGAAATGGCATGATGGATCTTAGTAGAGTTGTCTTTCCTTCACGACCCCTCACAAAGCCCACTTGATCGGGGCGAATAATCCCACCCAAAACTCCATTGATTCTTGAGGCCAGTATCTTAGCCCACAAATTAAGATCGGTGTTGAGTAACGAAATGGGACGGTAGTTGCTACATAGACTGTCATCTTTCCCCTCATTTGGTATAATGGCGATGTAAGCTTCAACGCCTGGCGAGGTGGGGTCTTCTCTTCAAAGGAGGAATTAAAGAGGTTTACTAGGTGAGGAAGGAGAATTTCGGAAATTTTTTTGTAGTAACCCACCGGGAAACTGTCCGGACCAGGAGCTTTACCACTAGGGGTAATTTTTAAGGTGTCTTCCACTTCTTTTAACTTAACTTTAGCAAGAAGTGCATTACAGTCTTTAGGGGAGATTGTCAGAAGGGAGAGAGGGGCAAAGAAATTTTGAATTTTGGTTGAGGCCGTTGAACAGTCTTTCATGTCCTCAGAGGGGGACAAATTATAAAGGGATTCATAATATTGGCGAAAGGTCTCAGCAATCTCCTTAGAGTCCACAACTCTCCTATTTGTCTTAGTAAGGATATTTTTTAAAAAGCCATGACCCATTTTTTCAGGATTTTACGGTACATGGCTCCATCCATTCTCCAATAGATATATGTAAACTTCTGGTTTCATCTGTATGTTTATTTTATATAACAAAACCTGGCATTTTAACAGGGGTGTGTTGGCTTTTTATATCCACTGAAAAGACTACTCGGTCTTAGAATATAGTACTGACCAGAGGCAGATTATTAGTCGAGCAACTCTTGGCACTTTATCAAATACAATAAATGCAAACTCAGCATGGAAAAGCCTTGCCTCTAAATTTAAAATATTCAAAAATATGGATTCCTCACATTTCTAAAAGTGTACGAAATGATGTAGAGAAAACACAAAAAAAATGTATGCAACTTAACGTGTTAAAAAAAAATCAGGATATAATTTGTAATATTTGTGTAATTTAAAACATATGTCATTTGGGCAAAGGCATAAACAAGACAAGCACAATCATTTTCCAAGAAATAAAGGAAATGTTAGTTGTCTTCAAGTGATGGGTCAATTTGTTCTACTCGGAGGTGATGTATTCTTCTCAGTCGGAGTGAATATGTCAGGTTTGACACAGAGAAGTGATTGCTGATGGAACGAACAGATGAGCTGAAGCAGAGGAGAAGATTTGTCTGCTTACAATTCAACAAGGCTAGAACTGTTCGTCTTACATAAAATGTGTTAAACAATAATAATATATTCCAGGTTATGATGAAGTCTTGCTGTGGACCTCTCCTTTATGGGGCACGCATTATATGCATCATTTTACAGATTTCTAATTTTTTAGTTCACTAATACATGTAACCATTGTCTAAAAAGTCTTTCTTCTAATTTACAATACTTTACTTTTAGTTGTAGCATATTAAAAAGGTGGTCCACTATTCCTACATGCTAGCAGGGTGGTAAGATTTCATTTGTCTTTTTCAGTATTTGAAAGTCTCTGAAATGGATGTAATTCGATCATGTTACCAAATTAATCCTCCATCAAGTAATATCCCTATATAACTTTGAACCATAAACAATAACAATAAATACCAATTTGCCCACAATTCTGTGCTGATATAAGCCATATTATATATAAACTAGATGGTGGCCTGATTCTAACGCATTGGGTATTCTAGAATATGTATGTATGTATATAGCAGCCACATAGTATATAGCACAGGCCACGTAGTATACAGGAGTACTACGTGGCATGTAGTATATGCCATGTGGCTGCTATATACATACATACATATTGTAGAATACCCGATGCATTAATATAGGCCACGCAGTAAATAACACAGCCCACGTAGTATATAACACAGCCCACACAGTATATAGCAGCCACGCAGTATATAACACAGCGCACATAGTATGTAACACTGGCCACATAATATATAACACAGCCCAAGTAATATATAGCACAGCCTACATAGTATCTAACACTGGCCACGTAGTATATAGCACGCAGTATAGAACACTGCCACGTAGTATATAACACTGCCCACGTAGTATATAGCAGCCATGTAGTATATAACACAGCCCACGCAGTATATAACAGTGGCCACATAATATATAGCACAGCCCATGCAGTATAGTATCTAACACTGGCCAGGTAGTATATAGCAGCCACGCGGTATCTAACACAGCCCACGTAGTATTTAGCAGTGTGGGCACCATATCCCTGTTTAAAAAAATAATTAAAATAAAAAATAGTTATATAATCACCCGGCGGGATCCAGCATAGATCCAACGAACCTCTGTCGATGCGCGTGGTTCGCGAGACCGCTAAGTCTTCTCGGTAATTTAGCAATGCATCTCTGGGACCGGAAGCTGACGGGAGCGCATTGTCAGACTATGGAAGGTGAGAATAGCAGGTTTTTTGTTTTTTTTAAATTATTTTTAACATTAGATCTTTTTACTATTGATGCGCCAGACACTGACTGTGGGGAGTATGGAGCGAGCACTGGGCACTGACTGCGGGAAGTATGGAGAGGGCGCCGGGCACTGACTGCGGGGAGTATGGAGCGAGCACTGGGCACTGACTGTGGGGAGTAAGGAGCGAGCACCGGGCACTGACTGCGGGGAGTATGGAGAGGGCGCCGGGCACTGACTGCGGAGAGTATGGAGTGGGCGCCGGGCACTCACTGCGGGGAGTATAGAGTGGGTGCCAGGCGCTGACTGAGGGGAGTATGGAGCGGGCGCCGGGCACTGACTGCAGGGGAGTAGGGCGTTACTAATCAGATTGTGGCCGTCGCTGATTGGTCGCGGCAGCCATGACAGGCAGCTGGCGAGACCAATCAGCGACTTGGATTCCATGACAGACAGAGGCCGCGACCAATGAATATCCGTGACAGAAGGACAGACAGACAGAAAGACGGAAGTGACCCTTAGACAATTATATAGTAGATATGAGGGAAAGCAGGTAGCATCCCGTAAAAGGACCGACAGGAGGACATGATATGTGAGCAGGCCTGGATTGCACTGTGAGCAATGTAGGATAGTTGTTGGGGGCTCAGTGCATCACACAGTATGTGGGCATAAAAGAAGGAACAACATTAGTTGTATTGAGCAGAATAGCATGCAGAGAATTTAGGGTATTTTACTCCACAGTAAGGACAGTGTTATTTCAGCATCAATCACCGTCATGTACCACCACTTGGGAATCATTCAGAATTGCATTATCACTGCATTGTTATTGTTATGCTGCTATATAATCAGATTTGCTGTTACAGGCACATGTTAGCTGTCTTTCTCCCTGTAGTCTAGCTCTGATGTGTCTGGCCCCTCGCTTCTTCCCCAGTTAGTGTTTGTTAGCCATCTTTTTAGGTTAATCTCTGTACATCTCTGGTTCAGACTTGTCTTTTTACCAGCTGCAGTTGTTGCAGCTACTACTGTTATTAAGTCAAAAAAGAAAACAGCTGACCGCACCACCGATGCAGCTGACTATGTACGCTTCAGGCCAATTAACCGCAGCTGGCCCGCAGATCTCGGGTGCTTCAGCCAGAGAGATTGCTATCGTAGAAACATAGAAAAAGAAAATGGCAGCACTCACCAATCTTCTATGCAGGTTCCTTTATTGTTACAAAATCTTCACGGCACGGGGGTGTAATCAAACAAGGAAATGTGAGAGCAGAACGACGGCCGTTTCGCGCCGGCCTGGCGCTTGAACGAGTTCCTGTTGAAGCGCCAGGCCAGCGCGAAACGGCCGTCGTTCTGCTCTCACATTTCCTTGTTTGATTACACCCCCGTGCCGTGAAGATTTTGTAACAATAAAGGAACCTGCATAGAAGATTGGTGAGTACTACTGTTATTATTTTGCATAATAGAAGAATACAGTCTGAGAATAAACTTCTTCATACATGCCGCTGCAGTCGAGTTGAAGCTTGTGACTAAATTCTTGGTGTGAGTAGTAGTTCAATGCAGACAATCATAGAAGAGCGGGCTCAAGAGCCCCAAATTTGCAGCCCAGTTATGGAGTACATAATTCCACATGTGTTAATTCATAGTTTTGATGCCTTCAGTGTGAATTTACAATTTTCATAGTCATGAAAATACAGAAAAATCTTTAAAAGAGGTGTGTCCAAACTTTTGGTCTGTACTGTATATTAACCCCTTAATGACCAGAGATACAGGTGCATCTCACAAAATTAGATTATCATCAAAAAGTTCATTTATTTCAGTTCTTCAATGCAAAAATTGAAACTTGTTTATTATAGAGTCATTACAAACAGAGTGATCTATTTTAAGTGTTTATTTCTGTTAATGTTGATGATTATGGCTTACAGCCAATGAAAACCCAAAAGTCATTATCTCAGTAAACTAGAATACTTTATAAAACCAGCTTGAAAAAATGATTATAAAATCTGAAATGTTGGCTTACGGAAATGTATGTTCAGTAAATGCACTCAATACTCTTTTGGCATCAATCACTGCATCAATGCGGCGTGGCATGGAGGCGATCAGTCTGTGGCACTGCTGAGGTGTTATTGAAACCCAGGTTGCTTTGATAGCAGCCTTCAGCTCATCTGCATTGTTGGATCTGGTGTCTCTCATCTTCCTCTTGACAATACCCCATAGATTCTCTATGGGGTTAAGGTCAGACGAGTTTGCTGGTCAATCAAGCACAGTGATACTGTTGTTTTTAAACCAGGAATTGGTACTTTTGGCAGTGTGGACAGGTGCATTTTCCTGCTGGAGTGTGAAATTTCCTTCCCAAATAAGCTTGTCGGCAGAAGGAAGCATAAAGTGCTCTAAAATTTCCTGGTAGACGGCTGTGCTGACTCTCGTCTTGATAAAACAGAGTGGATCTACACATCTCATGACATGGCTCCCGAAACCATCATTGATTGTGGATACTTCACATTAGACCTTGGAAATCAAGGTCCCAGAGTCTGAAATAAGAGTGGAGAGTGAGACAATCCAAGCTGCTTAAGGTCTAGTGTGAAGTTTCCTCAATCAGCGATGATTTGGGGAGCTTTGTCATCAGCTGGTATAGGTACACTGTGTTTTATCAAGACCAAAGTCATCACAACCGTCTACCAGGAAATTTTAGAGGTACAAAAACCATTAGAGAGACAGGTACATGCATATAGTTGTAGGATCACCACAAGAATAAAAGATAATTTTAAAAAAATTCAAATTTTATTTAACACACCAAAAAAGACCAGACAATACACACTATTAAAAACATTTAAAACTTGTTCCACATTGAACAATAGATTAGATCCAAACCATTTAGATATAATATATAAAGGTATATAGTTATAATACCAACAATGCCCGACTGTTACATATCATTAAATATAGGAGAACCCAATGCTGTACTCCCTATTGATTCAATGCACTTGGTTACAAATATATATATATTTGTAACCAAGTGCATTGAATCAATGCACTGGACTAGAGTGGTCCATAGTGTACGCAAAAGCCACCTAAGAGACAAAGGCTCAGAGTGTGGTACACTCAGTCTTATGATAAAGAAATGCTGGCAACAAATGCCCTACTATATATGATGAACCCCAGCATTTTGAACACATCTGTGATTTCTCATATAGAGTGCTCTGGGGCACAAGCTTACACAAATGTGCTTCCCTCTATCCTGAGGGTGACAGACTAACAGTGCAATGCCTCACTTGCGTATTGTTAATACTTCACCCTACACCGTCTCAGAGTCCACTACCGTCTTCATGGTCCTAAGTGCAATGCTACAGTCCGGGCAAGGTAACTGGACCCATGCGTTCCGACACACCCTGTGTCTTTCTCAAGGTGGTAATGTCCGGGATTTAGCGATTGTGTCTATTTATAAATACCTTAGATTACATTCTTATCTCAGCTGTGGGACGCGGCTTGCGGCTGAGCAGATGAACACATCCGCTGCTGACCCGGAAGTGGAGCTTGCAGGTCATATGAATTACTCCACTTACACCAAGGTCTATTCAGTTAAAGGCGCTTCACATAAGATCCCCACATCATGAAGTGCGCATGCGCAGCCACTTAGATCTTGTGTGGGCGCAAATGACATAAATACCAACGTTAGATGCGTGCAGCACAAATTCCCCCTTTGCCATCAATGCGCGTGCGCCACTTACGCCAAGAACTATTCAGTTAGGGGCGCTTCATATAGGAACCCTACATCATGAAGTGCGCACGCGCAGCCACTTAGATCCTGTGTGGGCGCAAATGACGTAAATACTAACATCAGATGCGTGCAGAAAAATTTCCCCTTTACCATCAATGCGCGTGCGCTTCCATTGTTTGTGAGCATAGTCAGCTCTGCGTATTTGTACGGAGGAAAGGCACCATATGTGCTAATCCAGCAATATCAATGCATGAACATGATATTGGGGAATACTCCATTTCCCTATCTCTGGATCACGCTTAAGGCTAAAAGCCACCATACATGGTATTATACTACGCCGAAGGCTACTTTCTTGGGGGCTCTTTACATAAATTTCCCCAACCACTAAAAGCGCATGCGTGGCTTTACAAGATCTTATATGGGCACAAGAACCATAAATACTGGCGTTTAAATGCATACAGCCCAGGTTCCCCATCCCCTGACTATGCAACGCACAGTCCGCTATTTATAGATCTAGTCATACTTCTTTTTGCCATACTTGACATGGCATACTTCTTTTTGCCATACTTGACATTTTGCCATACTTGTACTGTACATTATACAGGCATACCAATACAAAGATAATGGTTTCTTAATTAGAGATCTTAGATGGTATTCAAATATTCTTGCAATTTATTGTAAACATGATTACCTTCTAAACCCTGATTCTCAATTTCAAATGCAGATATGTTATACCCCAGGTTATATAGGTAATAAAGGTAAAGGTGCACATAGTTTGGATGATAATGGCCCTGATAGGAAGACACGGAAATTTTTGTATAGGTTATAGAACATAGCCTGATAGAAAGTGCCCGTCCAATGTGGACATATGGGTGAAACCCATAGAACTTAAAGTCCATGAACAGTTCCACTGTATTTTCTTGAGTGGTCCATTGTTGTGATGCAGTAGTGGTGGTGAGTCCTTTTTCTGTTCCCTTTTGTGGGCCACAGTTGTAGTTTAGGCTGAAGAGGGGAAAAAAACCGAGGAAAACATAGAGAGAAATAAGAGAAAAGAGAAATAAGAAACATGAATATCATGTAGCGAACCCCCCGTGTATACTCAAACATGTGTATACGTAAATACTCCCCTGGACTATTTCTTCCTATAAAAGCCTGAGTACAGCAGCTCCTCATTGAGGCCTTGCGGTACTAGGCAATCCAGTTCATAGATCCACCTTGCCTCACGGCAAAGGAGGTCCTCCACTGGGTCCCCCCCTCTGATGTTAATATTAACTTTTTCCAAACCCATGACCCTCAGGGAATCTCCTGACCCAGCATGTACTTCTAAAAAATGTTTTGCCACTGAGGTGATGACCATACCCCTGGACCTATCTGTCCTGGCAGTGGCAATACTGGACAAATGCTGCTGGGCCCTGCGTCGGAGTTCCTGCGTGGTTTGTCCCACATAGATTTTATCACATCCACAGATCAGGGCGTAAATCAGATTCCGTGTACGGCAATTGAAGTATGCCCTCGACTGCACCTGCGCAGACAGATTGTGAACCACCACCCCTTCTCTTAGAATCATCCGTGGACAAATAGAACAGCTTCCACAAGGGAAAGAGCCCTTAATCGAGTGGCCAGTTTTGGTTTTAGTGGCGGGTCGTCTAAAATGGCTATTGGTTAAATGGTCTTTTAGATTCCTTGCCCTCCTTGCCACCATTTGAGGTCTATCTCCGATAAATGGTCTTAGTTTTGGCGCACTCCTTAAGATCCCCCAGTTATTTTTTAGAATATGGTAGATGTCATTCCATTGATTATTAAATTTTGTGATCAAATTAATCTTGTTTGTTTCTATTCTTACCCTGGGTTGAAGGGCCTCCTCCCTAGTCCTTGTTCTTGAGAATTCAAAGGCTCCTGAGATGATTTTCTTTGGGTATCCGCGTTCACGGAACCGGCTGGTCAACTGACGGTACTCCGTGCGGAAATCCTCTGTGCGGGTACAGTTCCTCCTTAATCTGAGGAATTGTCCTTTTGGGATGCCTCTTCTTAGATGTGCCGGGTGGAAGCTTTCAAAATGCAGCAGATTATTTGTTGCTCTCTGTTTTCGAAACAGTGTGGTTACAATGCGATTGTGGTCCATGGACACCCTCAAGTCCAAAAAATCAACTGAACAGTGGGAACAGAAAAAGGACTCACCACCACTACTGCATCACAACAATGGACCACTCAAGAAAATACGGTGGAACTGTTCATGGACTTTAAGTTCTATGGGTTTCACCCATATGTCCACATTGGACGGGCACTTTCTATCAGGCTATGTTCTATAACCTATACAAAAATTTCCATGTCTTCCTATCAGGGCCATTATCATCCAAACTATGTGCACCTTTACCTTTATTACCTATATAACCTGGGGTATAACATATCTGCATTTGAAATTGAGAATCAGGGTTTAGAAGGTAATCATGTTTACAATAAATTGCAAGAATATTTGAATACCATCTAAGATCTCTAATTAAGAAACCATCATCTTTGTATTGGTATGCCTGTATAATGTACAGTACAAGTATGGCAAAATGTCAAGTATGGCAAAAAGAAGTATGCCATGCCATGTCAAGTATGGCAAAAAGAAGTATGACTAGATCTATATATAGCGGACAGGATTTCCACCAGGAGTGCGCAAGCGTGGTGGTAATTGTGGGTCTGCATATATGGCGTCACTATCTATATGGATATGCAGGGCAGACTACATTTGTCAACAGAGACTGTGCGTTGCATAGTCAGGGGACCGGGAACCTGGGCTGTATGCATTTAAACGCCAGTATTTATGGTTCTTGTGCCCATATAAGATCTTGTAAAGCCGCGCATGCGCTTTTAGTGGTTGGGGAAATTTATGTAAAGAGCCCCCAAGAAAGTAGCCTTCGGCGTAGTATAATACCATGTATGGTGGCTTTTAGCCTTAAGCGTGATCCAGAGATAGGGAAATGGAGTATTCCCCAATATCATGTTCATGCATTGATATTGCTGGATTAGCACATATGGTGCCTTTCCTCCGTACAAATACGCAGAGCTGACTATGCTCACAAACAATGGAAGCGCACGCGCATTGATGGTAAAGGGGAAATTTTTCTGCACGCATCTGATGTTAGTATTTACGTCATTTGCGCCCACACAGGATCTAAGTGGCTGCGCGTGCGCACTTCATGATGTAGGGTTCCTATATGAAGCGCCCCTAACTGAATAGTTCTTGGCGTAAGTGGCGCACGCGCATTGATGGCAAAGGGGGAATTTGTGCTGCACGCATCTAACGTTGGTATTTACGTCATTTGCGCCCACACAAGATCTAAGTGGCTGCGCATACGCACTTCATGATGTGGGGATCTTATGTGAAGCGCCTTTAACTGAATAGACCTTGGTGTAAGTGGAGTAATTCATATGACCTGCAAGCTCCACTTCCGGGTCATCAGCGGATGTGTTCATCTGCTCAGCCGCAAGCCGCGTCCCTCAGCTGAGATAAGAATGTAATCTAAGGTATTTATAAATAGACACAATCGCTAAATCCCGGACATTACCACCTTGAGAAAGACACAGGGTGTGTCGGAACGCGTGGGTCCAGTAACCTTGCCCGGACTGTAGCATTGCACTTAGGACCATGAGGACGGTAGTGGACTCTGAGACGGTGTAGGGTGAAGTATTAACAATACGCAAGTGAGGCATTGCACTATTAGTCTGTCACCCTCAGGATAGAGGGAAGCACATTTGTGTAAGCTTGTGCCCCAGAGCACTCTATATGAGAAATCATGGATGTGTTCAAAATGCTGGGGTTCATCATATATAGTAGGGCATTTGTTGCCAGCATTTCTTTATCATAAGACTGAGTGTACCACACTCTGAGCCTTTGTCTCTTAGGTGGCTTTTGCGTACACTATGGACCACTCTAGTCCACAATGAATGGTTTATATGTATATTTGTAACCAAGTGCATTGAATCAATAGGGAGTACAGCATTGGGTTCTCCTATATTTAATGATATGTAACAGTCGGGCATTGTTGGTATTATAACTATATACCTTTATATATTATATCTAAACGGTTTGGATCTAATCTATTGTTCAATGTGGAACAAGTTTTAAATGTTTTAATAGTGTGTATTGTCTGGTCTTTTTTGGTGTGTTAAATAAAATTTGAATTTTTTGAAAATTATCTTTTCTTCTTGTGGTGATCCTACAACTATATGCATGTACCTGTCTCTCTAATGGTTTTTGTGGTATTTCTTACATGCATGGTGGTGATCCCAGACAAGTATTAATGCAACATCATGTGATGGTGCCCACTTAAACAGCTTTTTTTCAGAAATTTTAGAGGTAATTACGAGTTCATAGACACCAAACATGTCTAGGTTTTTTCATCTAAGTGGTGAAAAAAAATTCACAACTTTGTTAAAAAAGCGCCATTTTTTGATACCCCTAGCATCTCCGTTTTTCGTGATCATGAGTTGGGTGTGGGTTTATTTTTTGCACACCAAGCTCATATTTTTAATGATACCATTTTTGTGCAGATACGATTTTTTCATCGCCCGTTATTGCATTTTAATTCAATGTCGTGGCTACTAGGCTTGAGCGAAACGGATCGGATAAATTCAAAAGTCGCCGACTTTTGGCAAAGTCGGGTTTCATGAAACCCGACCCGATCCTAGTGTGGGATCGGCCATGCGGTCAGCGATCTTTGCGCCAAAGTCGCGTTTCGTATGACGCGTTTGACGCCATTTTTTCAGCCAATGAAGGAGCGTGGGCAGAGTAATGACATAGGTCTTAGGGGCGTGGACGCCTATCGCCATCTTGTCGCTTGTGCGCTGTAGCGATTTGCAATGTGTAACACCAGCTTTTCTGTTCAGGGATGGAGGAGAGAGAGAGAGAGAGAGAGAGAGAGAAAAAAAAAAAAAAGATAGATTTCCCATTGACTTTGCATTGGGTTTCGTGTTTCGGTCGATCCCCGACTTTTCGCCATAATTGGCCGATTTCACTCGACTCGACTTTTGAGATAGTCGGGTTTCGCGAAACCCGACTCGACCCTAAAAAAGTAAAAGTCGCTCAACCCTAGTGGCTACCAAAAAAAAGTAATTCTGGCGTTTTGATTTTTTTTCTCACTATGCCATTTAGCAATCAGGTTAATCCTTTTTTTATTGATAGATTGGGTGACTTTGAAGCAGCGATACCAAATATGTCTATGTTTGATTTTTTTTATTGTTTTATTTTGAATGGTGCAAAAGAGGGGTGATTTGAATGTTTGTATATATCTGCCATAGCTTGATCGGCACTGCTACATACAGGCGATGATCAGATCACAAGGCATGTATTGCTGTAGCCATAGAGTCTGTGCAAAAACAGATATCTGGGAATCCCCTAAGATATTAGTAGATCTAATTTATTACATATATGCAATAGTATAGAGGGCCGTCACTGCTCCTAAATGCATAGACCAAATAAAAATTCTATATATAAATAACATATTCCCTAGAATGGGGCACACAGACAAATGACAACTATAGCAAGTATAAAGGTAGTAGATAGGTAAATGGTATATGACCTTATCCAGGCAGTCTTGGTTCCCGACGCGTGTTTCGCATTTAGCTTCATCCAAAAGGGGGTTAACATGCGTTTGTATAAAATGCGGGTCTTTTATAGTCCATATGTAAAGGTGTCTCTTACTTGTGAGCCGGCGTGTGACCTAGCTGGGTGTCACTGCCATACGCCGTCTAGCCACACCTCCATCCTCAGCCATAAGAAGGAGGGTGGCATCAACAGCAGCATAGACGCATCTCCACAGCAACAGACGCGTGATGACGTCGCCACGGGTCTGCACCGAGCATTGCCTAGCCACACCCATATGCAAAGCAGGGGGTGGTATCAGCAGCAGCACGGACGCGTCTCCACAGTGAAGCATCACTAAGTAATGGCAATATATTAATGCCATGTGCCGACAAGCCACACCACCATGTGAGATGGGGAAGCAGCCAGATCAGCAGCATGGTATGCCCACAGATAGAAAGAAGAGATATAGCAGCACATCATTAAGCACATAAAAGGATTATGCATAGCATAGAATATAGAACGTTCATATCCATTATATGCCACATGCCACGCATTATGCAGACATAATCACAGAAAAAACTTCCAGACATTGGTGAACTCACCGTATTCTTTTGGGATCATTTGTACTCTAGGGGCTTTTCAAGGATCTGTGTTAAATATTTGGTGATGTTTCTCTAAGATGTTTTTCTGTGATTACATATAAAAAAATTTCTGGAATTTTTTTCTAAAAGTTTTTTCTGTGATTATGTCTGCATAAATATATGCGTGGCATGTGGCATATAATGGATTTTAACCCCTACAGCTCCAAAATTTTGCACAAACACACACACTACTAACATTATGAGTGAAAGACATATAAAAATGTAATGGATATGCAATGGTTTACTGTGTGTAAACCATGTGTCATATTATTTCGGGTTCTGCAATGATTTTACAGAACCCGACAAGTGAATTATCGGCTATTCTGCTATCTAACTCTCTATGGAATCTAAAGATATATACAGTACAGAGCAAAAGTTTGGACACACCTTCTCATTTAAAGATTTTTCTGTATTTTCATGACTATGAAAATTGTAAATTCACACTGAAGGCATCAAAGCTATGAATTAACACATGTGGAATTATATACTTAACACAAAAGTGTGAAACAACTGAAAATATGTCTTATGTTCTAGGTTCTTCAAAGTAGCCACCTTTTGCTTTGATGACTGCTTCGCACACTCTTGGCATTCTCTTGATGAGCTTCAAGAGGTAGTCACCGGAAATGGTTTTCACTTCACAGGTGAGCCCTGTCAGGCTTAATAAGTGGGATTTCTTGTCTTATAAATGGGTTGGGGCCATCAGTTGTGTTGTGCAGAAGTCTGGCAGAATCCACCACACTGCCAAATTCATCACCCCTTCAGCCAGCAGCATCCACCACGCGGCCAAGTTCATCACCCCTGCAAACAGCAGCATGCACCACGAGGGCGAATTCAGCACCCCTGCAGCCAGCAGCATCCATGATGCTGCCCTGTCCAGCACCATGCCAGAAGACAGTTACAGAGGCCACCACTTCCACTTGGCCAAGAAAACAAAGGACAAAAACAAAGCATAGTCCCACCAGGACGAAGACCCGGAGCCAAAAAACCCTGCCAAAATTGGACCCACCACCTTCACCCTCACCTCCCAATGTGTTTCTGTTGTCAAATGTGTCACTACCTTCCCTTGTGTCTGTCCCTTCCAGTTTGTCTATCCATTCCCATGATTCCACTGTGTCATCTACTCCCAATGTGTCCAGGCCCATTCATGATCCAATCCTGCACTTTATTGCCCCTTCCCCTGCAACCCCTTTCTCATCAACTACCACCCAATCCTCACAGCTCCAGACCCTCAAGGTCCACACCATCTCACCCTCAGATAGACCCAAACCTAAACCCGATTTTGTTTTTTGTTAAATAACATTTTTATTTTGTTTGCACAATACCTGTGTTTTCTTTGTCTCTTTATGCGCTGCCACACGCAAATGCGCAATCTTCATTGTTCAACCACCACAACTCCTTTGTATAACAGACCAATGCCCAAACCCCACAACCTCCCTATTCAACATCACTGAAGGGGAGCTAAATTATCTCCTCTCAAAATTGCACCTCACCAACTGTGCACTCGACCCCATCCTACCTCCTCCCCAACCTCACCACCACTCTTATCCCATCCCTAACCCACCTCTTCAACCTATATCTAACCTCTTGCACCTTCACTTCTGCTTTCAAACATGCCACAATCACGTCTATCCTTAAAAAGCCAACCCTTGATCCAACTGCTATGTCCAGCTATCGCCCAAAATCGCTGCCCCCATTCGCTTCCAAACTCTGAACTTTCCTCCTACCTCTCATCTACCTTGCTCTTTGACAATATACAATCTGGTTTCCGCCCCAATCACTCAACTGAGATAGCCCTTACCAAAATTACTAGCGACCTACTTACAGCCAAAGCTAACGGAGACTACTCTATACTCCTCCTTCTAGACCTGTCCTCTGCTTTTGACACAGTTGACCACTGCCTCCTACTACAGATCCTCTCCTCCTTTGGCATCAAAGACCTCGCCCTATCCTGGATTCTACATACCTTTCCAACTGCACATTCAGCATCTCACACTCCCACACTACCTACTCATTCCACCCTCTCTTTGTTGGAGTTCCCCAAGGCTCGGTTCTAGGACCCCTACTCTTCTCAATCTGTACATTTGGCCTGGGACAACTCATAAAGTCCTATGGATTCCAGTACCACCTTTATGCTGATGACACTCAGATCCACCTCTCTGGCCCAAACGTCACCTCTCTGCAATCCAGAATCCCAGATTGTCTATCAGCCATATCCTCCTTCTTCTCCTCTTGCTTCCTCAAACTCAATGTGAACAAATCTAAACTCAGCATCTTTCCTCCATTTCATAGATCTTCCTTACCTGACCTATCTATCGCAATTAATGACATCACGCTTTCCCCCATATCGGAATTCTGCTGCCTCGGAGAAACTCTTCACTCTGCACTGTCTTTTAAACCGCACATCCAAGCTCTTTCCACCTCCTGTCGCCTCCAGCTCAAAAATATCTCCAGAATCCATCCTTTCCTCTACCGTTAACCTACTAAAATGCTTGTGCATGCCCTCATCATTTCCCATCTCGACTGTTGAGGGAGGATCTAAATTGATCCTTCACGGTTGACTCAGTGATTTCCAAATTAATATACAGGGCATTGCCGGCAACTGAAAATGACCAGACGAAGACTCATGTCTCTGTATGGGGGATCGAGCAGATCTCTGGGCCCCCGTTTATTGTGTATGAGTTTTCATAGTCATAGAAATTATACTTCAACCAATCAGCATAAGAATACGCTCACAGTTCTTAACCTATAAGAATGCAGGAAAAACTTAACCCATGAGGATACAGGAAAAATGGAAACTACGGATATGGTCATGTCTTTTTGGCATAAAAAACATATTAACAGATGCCTCAGTCTAGTATAGCGATACACCCCCAAGTCTCTTATCTGGCTCGGCTCGAGTTAGAACACTCAAGGTCTTTATACCAATTATGAACCATAGCCTAGTTGAATAACAGGCTTGTGAAAAACAAGATAAAATTACTTCATGGCAGCTGTAACCTTCTACCTAATTAAATAACAGAATTTATCTTTGACCAACAAGAAAATGGAGTCAAAGCACAAAATGGAGAATCTAGCACAAAATGGAGAATCTTTCATAATTTGTTCCTTCGCATTCCCCCCTAGATAAATTTTGTTAATTAATGTCCAGCATCAGAGGTACTATCCCAAGCTATAAGCTCGAGGGGTACTGGTCTTCACATGACTGGTGCCATGTTACCAGCCATAGCTGTTGCGGCGTACCCGTCCCCCCTGTATACTAGAATTTACGAATAACAATTATTGATGACGGTGGATCTTTTGAAGATAGCCATACGCTTGGCTTCAACATCTTCATCAGATAACTTTGTGAAATCGGTGTAGAGAAGAGCAGGGGTGGCAACGCTTTTGGTTTCATCATTAGTTGTCCTAATGCAGAATTTTCTAATACATACAGAAATACACCAAAGAACAAGTTTTAGTATTACATACATGACAAGGATAAAGGCAGCGATATATAACAAACTTTGCAAGATTCCAGCTATCCAGCCCCAAAATCCCTTAAACCAATTGGCTGGATTAAGAAAGGAGAAGGTATCTGCCCACCAACTATCCTTATTACAGTCATTGTCATTATCATATTGATCTCTGAGTCTTAGAATATCCTCTAACTTTAACTTTTAAGTACTATTGGGATCTATATAATAACAGAAAGCGGGTCCAATAATCTGACACATACCACCCTGTGCTGCTGTTAAGTAGTCCAGTACTACAGTATATTGATTAGTGACTATGATAAGTTGGTTTTGGACAACAACAGTAGTATTAAGTATATCCAATATATCCCAAATTTGATCATCTGGATAATCTGTGGCCCTAAGCAATTTATCCCACATTTGCGTAATCATAGGATAAATGAAAATAGAACTGACAATTTTATTGGCTATACCCATCTGTACTACCAATCTTTCATGATATTGTACAAACTTATTATTCAAGGATATTGGAGAATTTAGACTGTCCCATGCGGTTATCAATATTATTGTATGGCAATACGAAAAAGCAAAACATTATGTCCCCTTATTTGCTACTAGTCTGTTTGACCAGCTTGCAGTGCGATACGTGGATCCACGTCGGCCTTCCTTCCAGCTTTATTGACATAGGAGTAATGTGGACTTCGTAGGGACCATCATACAAGGGTTCTAGTCCGTGTTTACTGACATAGCTTTTCACGACCATAAAACCACCAGGCTTCAAATTGTGACAAGTGTCGGTTTCTGCTGAATCTGGAAGGGAAGAATAAACTAAAACATGGGTGTTAGCAACATTTTTACTAAGCTGAATAACATATTGAACAGCACCAAACAATATTTCATTAGGGGACAGGCCATGTTTTGCAATAGGGGCAGTACAAATGTGGTATAGTACAATGGGTAGGAGCTCTGGCCATGGAGCCGTAGTCTCCTGCATCATTTTGGTCAATTGTCCCTTCAGTGTGCCGTTCAGCCTCTCAACTTTCCCACTGGATTGTGGAGAGTATGGAGGGCTGCAGTGGATCTAAGCATTGTCAGAACCTCCTGATACACGAGAAGAAAAGGCCGGGCCTTGGTCACTTTCAACAACTTCTGGAACACCATATCTGCATATAACTTCCATCACCAGTTTCTTTGCTGTGGTCTTTGCAGTCATGTTGGTAATGGGGAATGCTTCCGGCCAATTGGCGTACATGTCGACAACCACCAGACAATATTCATACCTTCCAGACTTAGGCAACGTGATGTGGTCCACCTGGAGCCTTTGGAAAGGATAGTCGGGCTTAGCAAGATGCTTTGGGGGTACATGTTGAAGTTGACTGGGATTGCAGGTCTGACAGATATTACATGCACGGTTGAGTGCTGTCAGGACTGTAGAAATACCTGGAATCTGGAGCCCAGTAGAATTTTTGTACTAGGGCAAGGGCCTGTTTTTTTGCCTCGATGTGTGGGCCCATGTGCCCATGTGGCAATAGCAGGGTACATCCGCTTAGGGAGACACGAGTTGGTCCTTTTTCCTGAGACCATTGCCATACGTGCTCCATCAGCTTTCCACTGCTTCACTTCTTCCTTTGGAGACATTCTCTGCATCGTCATTAAGCGGGGTCCGACAGAAAACTTCAGTCTGTTGTGGATCATCAGGTTCCTGTAGAGTCAGTGTTTCTTGTAACTGTTTACGCTGAGAGCGTGTGGTCACCATAGTTGGTATGGTCAATTCAACGGGTAGTAGAGCATCAGCTTTTGCTTGCATATCCGCAAAGGTGTTACCAACAGTCTGTGGACTGTTCCATAGTACCGTGCTCCTTAACTTTGATAATGGCCACCTGAGTAGGTAATTTGATTGAGTCCATGAGGGTTTTAACAGCTTCAGCATTCTTCACTGGAGTTCCGGCAGTAGTAATAAACCCTAGATTGGCCCATAGAGCCCCAAAATCATGAGCTATACCAAATGCATACTGTGAGTCCGTGTATATATTAGCCCGCCTGTCTTTGGCTAGAACACATGCAGTAGACAGAGCCTGAAGTTCTGCTTCTTGTGCTGACAGTGAGGGAGGGAGCGTAGCTCTGTGCACTACAGTGTCTTCCGTAGTAACAGCGTATCCGGTGTGGAATCTGCCAAAATCATCAGCATCATCATCTTGAACCGTCTTTCAGGGCATTTGTAGAGAGATTGCATTATGCGGGATGCGTCCGGTATCCACTGACGACAATAAGTACATAGTCCAAGAAAACGCTGGAGTGCAGTCTCATCTTTTGGGAAAGGAAGGGAGCTGACGGCTTTTTTTTTTTTCTTCTGTGAGGTGTCTGGCACCCGGAAGGAGACAGTGACTCAAAAATATCACTTGACCAATGCAGAACTGAAGTTTCGAGGCCGAAACTCGACAGTTCAGATCTGCCAGATACTTGAGGAGGCTAACAGTGGCAGCAATGGTTTCCTGCTCTGTCCGTGCACACAACAAAAGATCAGCCACATACTGAAGCAGCGTGACATAGGGGTGATTTAACTGCCAGGGTGAAAGACATTGGCCCATATTTTTTGCAAACTAATTGGGACTGTTTTGGGCCCCTTGTGGCATAACTGTCCACGTCAATTGTTGTCCCTGATAAATGAATGCAAAGAGAAACTGGCAATCTGGGTGTAATGGAATGCTGAAGAAGGCATTGGCGAGTGTTGTGAATTCTGTGGCTGAATTCACTCCTGTGGTCACAAGTGGTACTGCAGCTTCTGAGCTTCCTCCCTCAGGTGTTCTGGTGAGCTCGTTAACTGCTTCATTACTTAACTCCGCCTGATGCTTCTATCCTTGCTCCTTGTCAATGTTTCAGTCTTGGATCTGAGCTTCTCCTGATTGTTCCTGTGACCTGCTGCTCTGTATAGCTAAGTGCTTTTTGTTTTTTTTTGTTGCTTTTTTTCTGTCCAGCTTGTCTTTTGTTTTGCTGGAAGCTCTGAGACGCAAAGGGTGTACCGCCGTGCCGTTAGTTCGGCACGGTGGTTTTTTTTTGCCCCCTTTGCGTGGTTTTGCTTTAGGGTTTTTTGTAGACTGCAAAGTTCGCTTTACTGTCCTCGCTCTGTCCTAGAATATCGGGCCCCACTTTGCTGAATCTATTTCATCCCTACGTTTTGTCTTTTCATCTTACTCACAGTCATTATATGTGGGGGGCTGCCTTTTCCTTTGGGGAATTTCTCTGGGGCAAGTCAGGCCTATTTTTCTATCTTCAGGCTAGCTAGTTTCTTAGGCTGTGCCGAGTTGCCTAGGTAGTTGTTAGGCGCAATCCACAGCCGCTTTTAGTTGTGTTTAGGATAGGATCAGGTGTGCAGTCTACAGAGTTTCCACGTCTCAGAGCTCGTTCTAGTATTTTTGGGTATTTGTCAGATCACTGTGTGCGCTCTGATCGCTAAGCACACTGTGTTTCTGGATTGCCTTCATAACACCTGTCATTAGCAAACATAACAGTACAAGGAGACCAAACTAATGATTCTCAATAGAGGGAAAGAAAAAGTTCTGACATCATTTTTTTTTTTTTTCCTGCTCTGTGTTCATTTTTTTTTTTCCCCTAGACATTTGGGTGATTCTGGACACAGGTGTGGACATGGATATTCAGGGTCTGTGCTCTTCAATGGATAATCTCGTTATAAATGTACAAAAAATTCAAGATACTATTGATCAGAAATCTATGTTAGAACCAAGAATTCCTATTCCTGATTTGTTTTTTGGAGATAGAACTAAGTTTCTAAGTTTCAAAAATAATTGTAAGCTATTTCTGGCCTTGAAACCTCATTCTTCTGGTAATCCTATTCAACAGGTTTTGATTATTATTTCTTTTTTGCGCGGTGACCCTCAAGACTGGGCATTTTCTCTTGCGCCAGGAGACCCTGCATTGAGTAGTGTCGATGCGTTTTTCCTGGCGCTCGGATTGCTGTACGATGAGCCTAATTCAGTGGATCAGGCTGAGAAAAATTTGCTGGCTTTGTGCCAGGGTCAGGATGATATAGAAGTATATTGTCAGAAATTTAGGAAATGGTCAGTACTCACTCAGTGGAATGAATCTGCGCTGGCAGCTTTGTTCAGAAAGGGTGTCTCTGAGGCTCTTAAGGATGTCATGGTGGGATTTCCTATGCCTGCTGGTTTGAATGAGTCTTTGTCTTTGGCCATTCAGATCGGTCGACGCTTGCGCGAGCGTAAATCTGTGCACCATTTGGCGGTACTGCCTGAGGTTAAACCTGAGCCTATGCAGTGCGATAGGACTATGACGAGAGTTGAACAGCAGGAATACAGACGTCTGAATGGTCTGTGTTTCTACTGTGGTGATTCCACTCATGCTATTTCTGATTGTCCTAAGCGCACTAAGCGGTCCGCTAGGTCTGCCGTCATTGGTACTGTACAGTCCAAATTCCTTCTGTCCATTACCTTGATATGCTCTTTGTCGTCATTTTCTGTCATGGCGTTTGTGGATTCGGGCGCTGCCCTGAATCTGATGGATTTGGATTATGCTAAACGTTGTGGGTTTTTCTTGGAGCCTTTGCGGTGTCCTATTCCATTGAGAGGAATTGATGCTACACCTTTGGCAAAGAATAAACCTCAATACTGGGCCCAGCTGACCATGTGCATGGCTCCTGCACATCAGGAAGTTATTCGCTTTCTGGTGTTGCATAATCTGCATGATGTGGTCGTGTTGGGGTTGCCATGGCTACAAACCCATAATCCAGTATTGGATTGGAATTCCATGTCGGTATCCAGCTGGGGTTGTCAGGGGGTACATGGTGATGTTCCATTTTTGTCGATTTCATCATCCACCCCTTCTGAGGTCCCAGAGTTCTTGTCTGATTATCAGGATGTATTTGAAGAGCCCAAGTCCGATGCTCTACCTCCGCATAGGGATTGTGATTGTGCTATCAATTTGATTCCTGGTAGTAAATTCCCTAAAAGTCGATTATTTAATTTATCCGTGCCCGAACACGCCGCTATGCGCAGTTATGTGAAGGAATCCCTGGAGAAGGGACATATTCGCCCATCGTCATCACCACTGGGAGCAGGGTTCTTCTTTGTAGCCAAGAAGGATGGTTCGCTGAGACCGTGTATTGATTACCGCCTTCTTAATAAGATCACTGTTAAATTTCAGTATCCCTTGCCATTGTTATCTGACTTGTTTGCTCGGATTAAGGGGGCTAGTTGGTTCACTAAGATAGATCTTCGTGGTGCGTATAATCTGGTGAGAATCAGGCAAGGAGATGAATGGAAAACTGCATTCAATACGCCCGAGGGTCATTTTGAGTATCTAGTGATGCTGTTCGGACTTGCCAATGCTCCATCTGTGTTTCAGTCTTTAATGCATGACATCTTCCGTGAGTATCTGGATAAATTCCTGATTGTTTACTTGGATGACATTTTGATCTTCTCAGATGATTGGGAGTCTCATGTGAAGCAGGTCAGAATGGTTTTTCAGGTCCTGCGTGCTAACTCTTTGTTTGTGAAGGGATCAAAGTGTCTCTTCGGTGTGCAGAAAGTTTCATTTTTGGGGTTCATCTTTACCCCTTCTACTATCGAGATGGATCCAGTTAAGGTCCAAGCCATCCAGGATTGGATTCAGCCGACATCTCTGAAAAGTCTGCAAAAGTTCCTGGGCTTTGCTAATTTTTATCGTCGCTTCATCTGCAATTTTTCTAGTATTGCTAAACCATTGACCGATTTGACCAAGAAGGGTGCTGATGTGGTCAATTGGTCTTCTGCTGCTGTGGAGGCTTTTCAAGAGTTGAAGCGTCGTTTTTCTTCTGCCCCTGTGTTGTGTCAGCCTGATGTTTCTCTTCCGTTTCAGGTCGAGGTTGATGCTTCTGAGATTGGAGCAGGGGCGGTTTTGTCACAGAGAGGTTCTGATTGCTCAGTGATGAAACCATGTGCTTTCTTTTCCAGGAAGTTTTCGCCCGCTGAGCGTAATTATGATGTGGGCAATCGAGAGTTGCTGGCCATGAAGTGGGCATTCGAGGAGTGGCGTCATTGGCTTGAAGGAGCTAAGCATCGCGTGGTGGTATTGACTGATCATAAGAACTTGACTTATCTCGAGTCTGCCAAGCGCTTGAATCCTAGACAGGCCCGTTGGTCGTTATTTTTTGCCCGCTTCGACTTTGTGATTTCGTACCTTCCGGGCTCTAAAAATGTGAAGGCGGATGCTCTGTCTAGGAGTTTTGTGCCCGACTCTCCGGGTTTATCTGAGCCAGCGGGTATCCTCAAGGAAGGAGTCATTGTGTCTGCCATCTCCCCTGATTTGCGGCGGGTGCTGCAAAAATTTCAGGCGAATAAACCTGATCGTTGTCCAGCAGAGAAACTGTTCGTCCCTGATAGGTGGACTAATAAACTTATCTCTGAACTTCATTGTTCGGTGTTGGCTGGTCATCCTGGAATCTTTGGTACCAGAGAGTTAGTGGCTAGATCCTTCTGGTGGCCATCTCTGTCACGGGATGTACGTACTTTTGTGCAGTCCTGTGGGATTTGTGCTAGGGCTAAGCCCTGCTGTTCTCGTGCCAGTAGGTTGCTTTTGCCCTTGCCAGTCCCAAAGAGGCCTTGGACACATATTTCGATGGATTTCATTTCTGCCCTTCCCATTTCTCAAAAGATGTCAGTCATTTGGGTGGTCTGTGATCGCTTTTCTAAAATGGTCCATCTGGTGCCCTTGGCTAAATTGCCTTCCTCCTCTGATTTGGTACCTTTGTTCTTTCAGCATGTGGTTCGGTTGCATGGCATTCCTGAGAATATTGTTTCTGACAGAGGTTCCCAGTTTGTTTCAAGGTTTTGGCGAGCCTTTTGTGGTAGGATGGGCATTGACCTATCCTTTTCCTCGGCTTTCCATCCTCAGACTAATGGCCAGACCGAACGAACCAATCAGACCTTGGAAACATATCTGAGATGTTTTGTTTCTGCAGACCAGGATGATTGGGTGTCCTTTTTGCCGTTGGCTGAGTTCGCCCTTAATAATCGGGCCAGCTCGGCTACCTTGGTTTCTCCATTTTTTTGCAATTCTGGGTTCCATCCTCGTTTTTCTTCAGGACAGGTTGAGTCTTCGGACTGTCCTGGTGTGGATTCTGTGGTGGATAGGTTGCAGCAGATCTGGACTCAGGTAGTGGACAATTTGATCTTGTCCCAGGAGAAAGCTCAACTTTTCGCTAATCGCAGACGCCGTGTGGGTCCCCGACTTCGTGTTGGGGATCTGGTTTGGTTATCTTCTCGTCATATTCCTATGAAGGTTTCCTCTCCTAAATTTAAACCTCGTTTTATTGGTCCGTATAGGATTTCTGAGGTTCTCAATCCTGTGTCTTTTCGTTTGACCCTCCCAGACTCCTTTTCCATACATAATGTATTCCATAGGTCGTTGTTGCGGAGATACGTGGCACCTATGGTTCCATCTGTTGAGCCTCCTGCCCCGGTTTTGGTGGAGGGGGAATTGGAGTATATTGTGGAGAAGATTTTGGATTCTCGTGTTTCTAGACGGAAACTCCAGTATCTGGTTAAATGGAAGGGTTATGCTCAGGAAGATAATTCCTGGGTTTTTGCCTCTGATGTTCATGCTTCCGATCTTGTTCGTGCCTTTCATGTGGCTCATCCTGGTCGGCCTGGGGGCTCTGGTGAGGGTTCGGTGACCCCTCCTCAAGGGGGGGTACTGTTGTGAATTCTGTGGCTGAATTCACTCCTGTGGTCACAAGTGGTACTGCAGCTTCTGAGCTTCCTCCCTCAGGTGTTCTGGTGAGCTCGTTAACTGCTTCATTACTTAACTCCGCCTGATGCTGCTATCCTTGCTCCTTGTCAATGTTTCAGTCTTGGATCTGAGCTTCTCCTGATTGTTCCTGTGACCTGCTGCTCTGTATAGCTAAGTGCTTTTTGTTTTTTTTTGTTGCTTTTTTTCTGTCCAGCTTGTCTTTTGTTTTGCTGGAAGCTCTGAGACGCAAAGGGTGTACCGCCGTGCCGTTAGTTCGGCACGGTGGGTTTTTTTTGCCCCCTTTGCGTGGTTTTGCTTTAGGGTTTTTTGTAGACTGCAAAGTTTGCTTTACTGTCCTCGCTCTGTCCTAGAATATCGGGCCCCACTTTGCTGAATCTATTTCATCCCTACGTTTTGTCTTTTCATCTTACTCACAGTCATTATATGTGGGGGGCTGCCTTTTCCTTTGGGGAATTTCTCTGGGGCAAGTCAGGCCTATTTTTCTATCTTCAGGCTAGCTAGTTTCTTAGGCTGTGCCGAGTTGCCTAGGTAGTTGTTAGGCGCAAGCCACAGCCGCTTTTAGTTGTGTTTAGGATAGGATCAGGTGTGCAGTCTACAGAGTTTCCACGTCTCAGAGCTCGTTCTAGTATTTTTGGGTATTTGTCAGATCACTGTGTGCGCTCTGATCGCTAAGCACACTGTGTTTCTGGATTGCCTTCATAACACCTGTCATTAGCAAACATAACAGGCGAGGTCGATAACTGTGAACCAAGCAGCATCCTGAGATATCTGAGACAAGAGAGTATGTGTTAGGTCTCGAGTTCCCACTTCTGCGCAGGGGGAATCTCGAGCCATCTCCGCTGCGGTCTCCCATTCTTATCCAGCCGCAGTGGAGTCTGCTCAGCAGGGACGTCGGTCCCAGCGTCTTGCTCAGTCTCACTCTGTACAGAGAGTTACTGCTGCTTCTTCAGCTTCTGCCATTAAAGCCAGTGCTGGTCAGCAGCGAGCGGACTTCTCTGGGACTAAGTCCTTGTCTGCACAAACTGAGCATGCCCAGGGCAAGATCTCCCGTTGGAGATCGAGGGTCATGTGCTCAGGCTCTGCAGCACATTCCATTGGTCCTCTTGGCAGGTCTTGGAAGGGCAAAGTTTCTGTGGCCACTTCCTGTGCTGCAACTATATAAACTGCGCATGACCGCACGGCCATGCGCTAGTGTACATTTGCTTACGTGTGTTTGTTGTGAGTGCAAGTCGTCCTTGGATACCCCTTCCCTATTGAATGCCTGTTCGCGGAAGGTGTATGGTTGCTATCTAGCGCCCGACTTAGCCTACAGCACTAATCACACATTACAGCGTCCAGTTGCTGTGACCGCCAGTACGGCGCCGTGCACTTCCTCTGTGCTTTCCTTACCCAAGCCTGGGTGGTTAGTGGCGTTCGTCAGTGCGGCACCGCATGCACTCTTGTGCCCTAATATTGTTATTAAGCTTCCTTTCACACCCAGTTGCGGTGTTGTGCCAGCAAGGGTCTAATCGGACTTCAATCCTAGTTGGGGTTGAGTTCGCTGACTACTTGCTCGCCCTCTATGTGCGGTACCGCGATCCTGTGACGCAACAGGATCGCTTCCTTCACGCTGGGTGGAGTTTAACCCACGTGTGTATACTTATGAGTACCGCCATATAGTCCGTCATTACTTGGCAGCCGGTTCCATCTCTGCATGGTGGACCCCGGGCTGCGAACGCACCATACTCTATCTGTCTTATTATTTGGTGCGTTCCGCTAGCCCTAACACTATGTGGATTAGGCACCGGAGATTCTAGAACAGTAGCTGCATTAACTGCCCATAGATCTTGTACCAGCCGGTACACAGGGGGTTGGCCGGGTGGGGTCTTTTTTTTAACGGGAAACAAAGGCGTGTTACATGGGGAAACACAGTACCATTATCGAGTAACGTTTGTATTTGACCCTTGAGGTCCCGCTCCTGATCATGTTTCAAAGGGTACTGATGGACTTAGTAATAGGGGCACCAGATTTGAGAAACACTTTTACTGGTTCTACAGGCATTATTGGGGGTGGATCTGGGCCTATCAGGGCCATCATAACCGTGAGAAGGGCATGTAAGATACACATCTCATTATGTTCATCTGCATAGGGGTTATATAACGTAAATACCATCTGACCATCATCTTGGAATTATATTCTGGTGCCGAACTGTGATAATAAATCTGCCCCCAGTAAATTTACCGGACATGAGGGAGAGATTACGAACTGAGCAGTAACTTCAGGGAATGGTCCCACAGGGATGGGTTTTGTGAGAGTATATTTATTGGGTCTGCCATCTACTCTAATTAAAACAAGCTCTTGATCTGAGAATTAACCTGGCGAGGGAGATTCCCAGACATAGGGTTAAAAAGGGATATTGGAGTATGGGACTGGATTTGTGTAAGGCAGGAGGGCTGGAGCTGGAGTCTGGACCACTGATAAGGAACCAGCTGCGTCCTTGTAACTGTGGGGGGGGAGGGCTGAGATTGGAGCAGAAATCGCTGCGGCTACTGATTTAACCTTTAATTTCTCTGCTGATGTAGAGTGGGTTAAGTTCTTCTGAAAACTTTGTACTACTTTTTTTCAATGCATTGTCCAGAATGGAAGTCTCAATATCGGGTCTCACTGACATTATTGCCTCTTTCAATTCAGATTTAAGGCCGGACATCAAAGCTGCCACAAAAAGGTGTGAATGGGCTTTATTATACAGTGAAAACCCCAGATTTTTAAATACTACCATAAGACGCCCATAGAACTTCTCGACAGTCCAGGATATATTGGTGCCTTGGGGTTAAGGGGCATAGGGCTTACAGTCAGGAGTAGAGGCTTAATTTCCTGGGGAGGGACCATATTATCTAGCAGGGAGCCCCCCTGTCCCAAATTTTTAATTGTTTGCTTTCCCAACACATTGATCTCAGTCACTTTCTCAGTTCCTTCTTGCACCACAAACATCCAGTTTTTTGTCATAGTAATAGACAGCTTTTCTTTTTCAATGTAACAAAAACAAATCAGAATTCACTTCCTCTGTTAATCCTTAATTTGCCATATATCAACCACTGAACTTGAAGCAGATGAATCTTTTACCAATCTTTCAATTACACTGATAACCAAACAATCTCTTACAAGTTTCCTTCTAAAACTAGGCGCTATTTTTTACTTTAAACTTACAATATTTCCTTCTAATTCAATACAATATTGTTTTATTAAACAAAACACAGATCTCCCCGCGCTCTACATCAAGGACATAAAATTCAGAGAGGACGCAGCTTCGTGCCCCCTCCATACCAGAGACACAGAGATAAGAATTTACAGCATTCCTCAACACAGAAAGAAGAAAGCAACAGCGCAGCTGTTTGACCTACCCCTCCCATCGGGTATCTTAAAAATTTCACACAGAAATGGAATACAGCAGTTCTCAGACTTAATTAATTTCTACAAAACCTTCATCACACAATTCACATGCCAGAACACCTTAGAAAAACCAATGATTGAGAATATTTTCCCCATCTTTGGGGATTCATCACACAAATTCAAAGTCTTCTCTTACTTCCATGGAAACATGATTCTCCTTTAGAGCTAAATATCCTTACTTTGTCGTGCATAGTACTAGAGCGGCCGGATAGTCTATTCCACTGGGTCTACCTGTCCCCTGCTGGGACAACCCAAAAACGCGGTACTCAGTGAAAGGAGGAGGGCGTCTTAGACTTCCCTCCAGACACCTCTGGATATATATACTGTATACTTCTATATATTCCTGAGTTACGTATCCTACCCAATCTTCGATCACCTCACCGTGCCTGATTCTAACAATGATCAGGAATTCAGGATATTTTGACTATAAAGAGAATTACATCACTGGTCAATCCGGGGTGTCCGTCCCTTATGAGGTACGGTTCGAGCACTGGGCTTCTAACGGAACTACACCTCTATATGATTCCACCCAAGAATCACCCCACCATCGGGGACAAACCTCAGATCCTCTTTGCAGCACAAACACAGGAAAACCACACCAAATGGTCAGTCTGGACAGTATAACTGCCAACTTACCGTGGTTGTTGTGGGGGATGATCAGTCCCAATTTTCCAGTGCCTGTGTCCGGTCCAAAGGTCCTTTCTCTTGTTGTCCTCCGGGGGGCAGAGGCGTTCCTGTTTGGGGCCCCACGTTTCGGGTCACCAAGCTGTTGAGGGAGGATCTAAATTGATCCTTCGCGGTTGACTCAGTGATTTCCAAATTAATCTACAGAGCGTTGCCGGCAACTGAAAATGACCAGACGAAGACTCATGTCTCTGTATGGGGGATCGAGCAGATCTCTGGGCCCCCGTTTATTGTGTATGAGTTTTCATAGTCATAGAAATTATACTTCACCCAATCAGCATAAGAATACGCTCACAGTTCTTAACCTATAAGAATGCAGGAAAAACTTAACCCATGAGGATACAGGAAAAATGGAAACTACGGATATGGTCATGTCTTTTTGGCATAAAAAACATATTAACAGATGCCTCAGTCTTGTATAGCGATACACCCCCGAGTCTCTTATCTGGCTCGGCTCGAGTTAGAACACTCAAGGTCTTTATACCAATTATGAACCATAGCCTAGTTGAATAACAGGCTTGTGAAAAACAAGATAAAATTACTTCATGGCAGCTGTAACCTTCTACCTAATTAAATAACAGAATTTATCTTTGACCAGCAAGAAAATTGAGTCAAAGCACAAAATGGAGAATCTAGCACAAAATGGAGAATCTTTCATAATTTGTTTCTTCACATGACTGCTGCAAAATCCTTTTCTGTGGCCTCCTTGTTAACACCCTTGCATCTCTCCAGTCCATCCTTAACTCTACTGCTCGACTAATTCATCTCTCTCCTCACTACTCCTCTGCTTTTCCCCTCTGTAAATCTTTTTACTGGCTCCCATTCCCTCAGTGTATCCAGTTCAAATTACTAATACTGACCTACAAAGCCATCCATAACCTGTCTCCTCCATATATCTCTGAACGAATCTCCCGATATCTTCCCTCATGTAATCTCCGGTCCTCCCAAGACCACCTTCTCTCCTCCACAGTTATTCGCTTCTCACCCAACCGCCTCCAAGACTTCTCCAGAATATCCCCCATCCTCTGGAATTCTTTGTCCCAACACGTCCGACTATCAATTACATTCGGATCCTTCAGACGGTACCTGAAAACCCAACTCTTCAGGAAAGCCTACAACCTGCACTGACCCCGCTGCCTCCTCACCACTACCGGAGCCACCGCCTCACCAACACCGGAGCTCCTGCAACCCTGGACCTACTGTCTCCTTCCCCACCATCCTGTAGATTGCAAGCCCGCAATGGCAGGATCCTCACCCCTCTGTATCAGTCTGCAATTGTTAGTTTGCTTACTGTGATATCTGTAATTTGTATGTAACCCCTTCTCATGTACAGCATCATGGAATCAATGGTGCTATATAAATAAATAATAATAATAATAATATTTAAACATAAACCATATAAGGTACCATCAGTGAAACGGTGCTATCAGGACAAATTGCCGTACTCATGTCCGTGCACCAGCAGGACTCTCCTTATCCAAATATATACTACATAAGAAAAATGGAGAAAGGTCCAAAGATAACAAAATAACAACTTTATTAAATATTAACAACAATAGTGTACAAAATACAAAATTTACACGACTAGGATCGGGAAAAGGAGGGCAAGGGTCCCGACCAATAAGATGTAATAAACGGCCAACATGGGAAAAAGAAAGCAGGCTAAGTGCCATCAATAGATAGAGGAACCCAGGGTAGTAAATCAGTATAAAGTCCAATGACTAATTAAATCCTTTGTATAATGTAGTGCGCACTACCTACAACCTACAGCCTGGTTCATACACTACCCAATCTGCTTACCCATGCTAATGCCAGGTCGGGACCGATGCTCCCCGCCGCCACCGACGCGCGTTTCGCCTTCTTTGTCAAGGTGCGGCCGTTTATTACATCTTATTGGTCGGGACCCTTGCCCTCCTTTTCCCGATCCTAGTCGTGTAAATTTTGTATTTTGTACACTATTGTTGTTAATATTTAATAAAGTTGTTATTTTGTTATCTTTGGACCTTTCTCCATTTTTCTTATGTAGTATATAATAATAATATTGTAGTGTTGAGGGAACTTGTAACGGGTGTTTTACTGGAGGTCTTTTATTATTTAAGTCAGCAAGCATTGTAGGTACATTTTAACATTACAGGTACATTTTAACATTACAGAAACATTTTACTTAGCGGCTTAACCCCTTTATGACCTTGGGATTTTCCGTTTTTCCGTGTTCGTTTTTCACTCCCCTCCTTTCCAGAGCCATAACTTTTTTATTTTTCCGTCAATTTGGCCATGTGAGGGCTTATTTTTTGCGGGACGAGTTGTACTTTTGAACGATATCATTGGTTTTACCATGTCGTGTACTAGAAAATGGGAAACAAAATTCCAAGTGCGGTGAAATTGCAAAAAAAGTGCAATCCCACACTAGTTTTTTGCTTGGCTTTTTTGCTAGGTTCACTAAATGCTAAAATTGACCTGCCATTATGATTCTCCAGGTCATTATGATTTCATAGACACTTAATATGACTAGGTTATTTTTTATCTAAGTGGTGAAAACAAATTCCAAACTTTGCTAAAAAAAAAAAAAATTGTGCCTTTTTCCGATACTCGTAGCGTCTCCATTTTTTGTGATCTGGGGTCGTGTGAGGGCTTATTTTTTGCGTGCCGAGCTGATGTTTTTAACGATACCATTTTGGTGCAGATATGTTCTTTTTATTGCCCGTTATTGCATTTTAATTCAATGTCGTGGCGACCAAAAAAATGTAATTCTGGTGTTTCAAATTTTTTTCTTGCTATGCCATTTAGCGATCAGGTTAATGCTTTTTTTATTGATAGATCGGGCGATTCTGAATGGGGCGATACCAAATATGTGTAGGTTCAATTTTTTTTATTGATTTATTTTGAATGGGGCGAAAGGGGGGTGATTTAAACTTTTATATTTTTTTTATTTTTTTCACATTTTTTTTTTTTTTACTTTTGCCATGCTTCAATAGCCTCCATGGGAGGCTAGAAGCAGGCACAACGTGATCGCCTCTGCTACATAGCAGTGATCTGATGTTCGCTGCTATGTATCAGAAATGCAGGTGTGCTGTGAGCGCCGACCACAGGCTGGCGCTCACAGCTACCAGCGATCAGTAACCATAGAGGTCTCAAGGACCTCTATGGTTACTATTCAGAAGCATCGCCGACCTCTGATCATGTGATGGGGCCCTAAGCGGTAGTTAAATGCCGCTGTCTGCGTTTGACAGCGGCATTTAACTAGTTAATAGGCATGGGCAGATCGCGATTCTGCCCGCGCCTATTATGGGCACATGTCAGCTGTTCAAAACAACTGACATGTCCCAGCTTTGATGCGGCCTCACCGCCGGAGCCCGCATCAAAGCGGGGCTTCTGACCTCGGACGTACTATCCCGTCCGAGGTCAGAAAGGGGTTAAACCATTACGCTTTGCCATGCCACACGTACATTATCAGAAACAAAGTAAGCAGCAAAGTTATACCTCATCTGGGCAGCTTCCACTGTAGTCCTCAGAGGGTGGTCTTGGTAATCCTGCAATGTAACAGGTTCCTCAGGTTCTAAGTTGGGTCTCTCTTTTGCCAGGATGTGCATAACAACACACGCTTTCACAACCTCATCAGTTGTCTCAATTACTAGATTGATGGCTGTTCCCAAAATGCACCATTTAGATACCAGCAATCCAAATGCACACTCTAAGGTTCTTCATGCCCTTATCAGTCGGTAGTTGTAAATCTGTTTGGTGTGATTCAAGTCCCAACTTGAGTATAGTTTTATGAGGTTGGTGTGGGACCCCTAGGGGTATTTGCCACAAAAACAGTTACTGACACTAAATACAAATACTAAAATAGCAAGACTGCACTACCACCTCCGGCCAGAAGGGGGAGCTCCAGAGACTCCCCTTGATCTATTCTGGTCTGAGAGAAGAACTGGCAGTTGGGCTAAGGAGCTGAAAGTGAGAGGTCATACAGCTGAATTTCTAACAGCCCTATGACAGTTTCCAGGCCCAAATCACCGGCCTGAGGAGAAAAGGGACAGAGAAAAAGGACATTGTGAGAACCGGGTAGCATTAATCACTACCCAGAACAGGCGCAAAGATGGATACTGGATCCGTGGCTGTATTCATTATATATAATACAGCAACCGGAAAAACGTGAGGTGATATCAGCTTCACTAGGGCCAGACGCAGCAACAGACACAGAGTTCAGCGGTACTGCTGGAGGGGGTAAGCCAATAAAAGGACTCGGGTTGCCCGTCGAACCAGGACCCGGAGGGGACAGATTGGGCCGGCAGCCAGTTCACATACAGCAGCAGGGCCACACAGAAACTGCGTACAATAAGAGGCGAAGACCCCGGCAGGGTCAAAGTAACTCAGAGTTCCCATACAGACTCCGGTGACAGGACTGGTTGTAAATCCCTTTATGTTGAAGTAAACTGGTTAAACGTTTCAGTGCCTCAGACTTTCATTTGGACAATAGCTATCTATCCAGGATCAGGATCATCACCGCTGGGAGAACCTGCTGCTGATAAAGTAAGTGCCTGTTCCCTCATGATACCCCTTACACTGTGCATTGTCTGAGGCCACAGCACCGGGTCAAGCCACCCGTGACATCTCCCTCAAGAGACAGACCCCATTGGTCCGGTGCTGGGTACCCCGGTCTCCTGGGCGTCACAATTGGTGTCACGAACAGGATTCAGCCAGCCCATATACCGGGTATTGTGTGCCGTGATTGGAGCCCAAAACTGTGAAAACTTGGATGAAAAATCTTGAAAATTTACTTTATTAAAGAAAATTCCATTTCCCATTAAAAACTATTGAAAGTGACTTTTCCCCATTGGTTATAATGGAGTAAAGATGGCCGCCATCACCTCATAACCGTTAGGCACGAGACTGTTAATTGAGCTACGCCATTACCTGAGCCCCAGTCTGACTGAAAAACTTCAGAATCCGCCATTACAGAGCGCGTGGCGGGCGGGAGCAGCAGGGGGCGTGTCATTGTGGGCGGCACCAAGCTGAGCGCTCTGACGTCAGAGCAAGGGGAAAACCAGCGGTGCAAGGAGTGGCGCCCATCATGCCGGTGCTGATGCCATATACCCCGGGTGGCCCGTGGCTTCCAATGTATGAAGGTGAGCCTAATACCCTTGACGATTTCAGAGAAAAGATGCTGGCCCATTTTGACATGTTCCCCATGGGTGAAGTTCAGCGTGTTAGTCTCCTGATGATGCAGTTAAGTGGCCATGCTAAGCGAGAAGTCACAACATGGGCAGCTGATCTAAAAGGCACTGTTGAACGCATATTTGCTGGATTAAAAGCTACATTTGAAACCACTGCCGGCAGCAAAGCTAAAGTACGATTCTTTAATTGCAAACAAAAAGCTAACGAGGGCATGAGAGACTTTGCCTTAAACCTGCAGGAAGCCCTTAAATCACTTACACTGGCTGAACCCATTTTTAACACCGGAGCGGATAAACTGCTAAGAGATCAATTTATTGAGGGACTCTACACCCCTTCTCACCGGGGGCATGTGAGTATGCTTGTTTTTAAGAACCCTGAATTGACATTTGCCCAATTAAAGGAGAGCGCTATACGTCTCCAGCTGGCAGAGGCACCTCGGGATCAGGATCCTGTGCAACCCATGGCAGAGGCACCTCGACAACAGGGAGTGCAAGTGACATCAGCTATGTCCGGGGCCATTGCTAAGCCCCTGGGGCCCAGTACTAATGAGGCTCTTCAACAAAAGCTTGACTCTTTAACTGATGTTGTTGCTTCAATGGCTAAAACCGTGCAGGAGATGAGAGGACCCAAGATGGAGTTGGCAAACCATAGAGAGGATGTTCCATGGATGAGACCCCGGAAATACCCGACATGGAGAGGACGACCCCGCGACCGCTACCAACCGGATGGACAGCCCATTTGATGCCGTTGCCAGCAGCCAGGCCACTTTGCACGAGATTGTGATTTAAACAGGAATCCCCTGGGAATGCGGGCCGCTTCACAGGAATGAACTTTCAAGGCCCAACACCCTGGCACGACAGGTACATCGGAGGACGACCCATTATCCCTATCGTGCTGGACGGAATTCCCCTCAACGCTTTGCTGGACACAGGTTCCCAGATTTCATCTATACCGTATATCCTTTATAAGAGGTACTGGGCTGATGCAGATATTGATAAAGGGCCCTCTGATATTGAACTAGATATATGGGCCAGTAATGGTAAGTTGGTACCGAAACTAGGATTCAGGGAGATGACCATAAAGATTGGTAAAGTAGAATTGAAGAAACAGGGTATAATTGTTGTTGATGTTGACCGGCGGAACTGTGAACCAACTGTATTGATAGGAATGAATGTGTTAGAGAACTGCTTTGCCGAAGTTATTTCTGTCTTACAGCAAATTGCTGAAACTGCCCAATCCTACCAGCAGAGAGTTCTCCGGAGGGAAATAAAAGTATTGATGTTAAGGCAACAGGTAGAAGTTGCAGGTGGAGAAATCGGCAGTGTGAGGGTAAGTGATCCAACATCTATTGTAATCCCACCAAAAACAGAAATTCTGGTATGGTGTAGAGCAGCCATTGGTACTAAGGGACGAGATTATCAAGCCTTAATAGAACCAATGTACACCAACAGCAGGCCCACTATACTCACAGCACGAGGGGTAGTCGAGGTACACCGGGGACGAGTGCCGGTACGACTTTTGAACTGTGGAGAGGAAGAGGTCACTTTGCCAAGTGTGACGCCCAGGAGACCGGGGTACCCAGCACCGGACCAATGGGGTCTGTCTATTGAGGGGTATGTCACGGGTGGCTTGACCCGGTGCTGTGGCCTCAGGCAATGCACAGTGTAAGGGGTATCGTGAGGGAACAGGCACTTACTTGATCAGCAGCAGGTTCTCCCAGCGGTGATGATCCCGATCCTGGATAGATGGCTATTGTCCAAATGAAAGACTGAGGCACTGAAACATTTAACCAGTTTACTTCAACATAAAGGGATTTACAACCAGTCCTGTCACCGGAGTCTGTATGGGAACTCTGAGTTACTTTGACCCTGCCGGGGTCTTCGCCTCGTATGGCCCTGCTGCTGTATGTGAACTGGCTGCCGGCCCAATCTGTCCCCTCCGGGTCCTGGTTCGACAGGCAACCCGAGTCCTTTTATCGGCTTACCCCCTCCAGGAGTACCGCTGAACTCTGTGACTGTTGCTGCGTCCGGCCCTAGTGAAGCTGATATCACCTCACGTTTTTCCGGTTGCTGTGTTATATATAATGAATACAGCCACGGATCCGGTATCCGTCTTTGCGCCTGTTCTGGGTAGTGATTAATGCTACCCGGTTCTCACCATGCCCTTTTTCTCTATCCCTCTTCTCCTCAGTGATTTGGGCCTGGAAACCATCATAGGGCTGTTAGAAATTCAGCTGTATGACCTCTCACTTTCAGCTCCTTAGCCCAACTGCCAGTTCTTTTCTCAGACCAGAATGGATCAAGGGGAGTCTCTGGAGCTCCCCCTTCTGGCCGGAGGTGGTAGTGCAGTCTTGCTATTTTAGTATTTGTATTTAGTGTCAGTAACTATTTTTGTGGCAAATACCCCTAGGGGTGCCACATTCCCCCTTAGTTAAGAACAGTACTCCGGGACTGTGGGACGATAACATGTTGAAATAACAATATGTACAGAGTCTTAAAAATGAAAAGTTACAAAAACCACTCAAGGAAACAAAAATAGAGTTCTGTAAAAAGTCACTTCAAATAGCGTCCGTTAATACAGTTCTATCCTTGAAGGTACTAGGAAAGGCACTGCACTTTGTGTCCAGGAATTTAGTTCCATTTTTCCAACGGAGTTATCAATATAAAGTCTAAAGAAAGTTCAAAAAGAGCAAAAAGCAAAGTTCAAAAAGCAGTCTTTCCGGAGCTTTGATTTAGTGCCTCCGGGCTGATAAAAAGTTCAAGAATATGCAAGAAGTTCATACAGACAAGTCTCTGTAGGTACTGGGCTTATACGTTGCAGAATGATAACAATGGCTATAGTTTTATAGTTGGTAATCCGCATACCTGGCCGGTAATTGACCCTGGGTACTACGCTGTGACCTACGTAATAGCGGTGTCTCTTCATGTGGTGTACTACTGTCTACTGCGGATGTAGTATCTGCCCGCTCTGCTAAAGATAATTCCACGACTATGGAGTTGGCAAGTCCATTGTGAATGGGTTGAATAACTTCTGGTTCTGGCTGGACAACTTCAGGCTCTTTCAATGCTTCCGGACATAATTTAAGATTGTCTCTTGACACTAGTACAGATGTTAAGCCCCCGTTTTTGCTAATGAGACACATTTTAGGATTGTCCATTCTTGTTGGTAAAACTGTGTAGGGTACGGCTTCCCACTGATTGTCTAGTTTATTGGTTCGACGATTTCTCTTGAGCACTTGGTCACCCGGTCTTAATGGGGTCTCTAGAGCATTCTGGTTGAAAGTTCGCTCTTGTCTTTCTCTGGTTTGCTGAAGGCTTCTTTCCACACTCTCTTGCACTTGGCGATACTGCTTTTGCCGTATGATATCCCAATTGGAGTCTTGGACTTCTGCGTCTGGTTTCAGAATTCCCATTTCTAGATCAATTGGTAATTGGCCGGGTCTTGCACGCATAAGGTAAGCTGGGGTGCAATTGGTGGAGCTCACCGGGACATGATTATACAGATCCACCAAGTCAGGCAATTTATCTGGCCATTGATTCCTTTCTGTCTCAGGTAAAGTCTTTAGTAGTTCTATTACAATATGGTTCATCTTCTCGCATAAGCCGTTTGTTTGTGGATGATAGGCCGTCGGCCGGATCTTTTTGCCACCATACATATTACAGAATTCTCTGAAGATCTCTGATTCAAAGGCTGTACCTTGGTCGGTGAGAACCTGTTCCGGATATCCATGGGGTCTACAAAAGTATGTTTGGAACGCTTTGGCTGCTGTTTTTGCTGTCAGATCTTTTACGGGTACTACTACCAAGAAGCGTGAATAATGGTCCACGATGGTCAAGGCATAGACATAGCCGGACCGGCTTGGTGTCAACTTCACGTGGTCTATGGCTACAAGTTCAAGTGGTTGTTTGGTGATTATGGGCTGCAGTGGTGCTCTTTGGTTCTTTTGATCGTTTCTTCTGAGGTTGCACGGGCCACAGTTTCTGCACCACTGTTCGATTGATTTTCTCATCCCGACCCAATAAAATCTTTCTCTTACAAGTACTTCTAACTTTTTCCAACCGAAGTGACCAGCACCATTATGGTAAGCTTCGAGGACCATCTTCACATCTTGTTTAGGCACTATAATCTGCCAAACCAATTCATGTGTTTTCGGATTGGTGTACCTTCTACAGAGCTTCCCTTGATACAGGAACATTTTGCCTCTCTCTTTCCAGAGTTGACGCGTCTCTTCTGGGGCATCCTCATCGGGATATGCACTTTGCTCAGTCAGCAGTTCCTTCACCAACTTCACAGCCGGATTGCTGTCTTGGGTGTCAGCCCATCTATGGTGTGCTAACGGATTAAAATTCACCTCTTGTTGTTTCTGATAGGTACTTGACTGATGATGTTTTGCCTTGGGATGATGGAAGGCTGGTAGTTCAATTTCTTCAAGCTCCCCCGTTTCTTCTTCTACATCTCTCAAGTGTGGCATCCGGGATAGGGCATCGGCATTTCCATTCTTGCGACCTGCTCGATACTTGATTATGAAGTTGTAATTAGATAACCGGGCTATCCATCGCTGTTCTAACGCACCTAATTTGGCTGTGTCCAGGTGGGTCAACGGATTGTTGTCAGTATAGACAATAAATTCTGCAGCGGCCAGATAGTGTTTGAAACGTTCAGTCACAGCCCAAACTACTGCCAGTAGTTCCAATTTGAAGGAGCTGTAATTTTCTGAATTTCTTTCAGTAGGCCGGAGCTTTCTACTTGCAAAGGCGATGACTTTCTCCCGACCTTCTTGCTTTTGTGACAGCACCGCTCCTAGTCCCACATTACTGGCATCGGTGTAGAGGATGAAAGGTTGATGGTAATCTGGGTATGCCAGAACCTCTTCTCGGGCTAGTGCCTTCTTTAGTTGTTCAAAGGAGTCTTCCCTTTCATTGTTCCACTGAAAAGGAGGGTTTCGGTTTGAAGGTTTCTTCGTCTGCCCTACCAAGGCGTCTTGCAAGGGTGCTGCCAACTTGGTAAATCCTTTTATAAATCTGCGATAGTAACCCACCAATCCCAGGAATTGCCTCACTTCTTTTGCGTTGGTAGGTCTTGGCCAATCCCTTATGGCGCTTATTTTCTCGGGATCCGGTGCTACTCCCTCCGAACTCACGATGTGACCCAGGTACTGTACCTTTGGCTTGAGAAGGTGACATTTGGATGGCTTGATTTTCATGCCATACCTGGATAAGGCTTCGAACACTTCTGCCAGGTCTTTTAAGTGTTGTTCGTAAGTCTTTGAGTAGACGATCACATCATCTAGGTACAGGAGGACGGTCTCGAAGTTCTTGTGTCCGAGGCAGCATTCCATCAGCCGCTGGAAGGTACCGGATGCGTTGCAGAGTCCGAATGGCATGCGATTAAATTCACATAGACCCATTGGTGTGGTGAATGCCGTCTTTTCCTTATCTCTCTCAGCCACAGGGACTTGCCAATACCCACTTGTTAAGTCTAAGGTGGAAAAATAATTAGCAGATTTCAAAGCAGTCAAGGACTCTTCTATCCTAGGCAAGGGGTAGGCGTCTTTATGGGTGATGTTATTAATCCGCCGGTAGTCTACGCACATTCTCATGGTTCCGTCCTTTTTTTTGACAATCACTAGAGGGGCCGCCCAGGGGCTACAGCTGTCTCTTATTACCCCGGCCTGTTTCATCTCCCTCAGCATATCTTTTGCACATTGATAGTGAGCGGGCGGTATGGGTCTATATCTTTCTTTTATTGGGGGATGGTCACCGGTGGGGATTGTGTGTTCTACCCCTTCTATCCGTCCGAAGTCCAATGGGTGTTTACTGAAGACTTGTTCATATTCCGTCACTAGCCTATACACCCCTTGTTTTTGATGGGTAGGTGTTGAACTTATGCCCACGTGTAGCTGTTGGCACCAATCCTCCAATCCTCCGTCTGAGCCGTTGCCTTCCACCTGACAGGTTGGTTCTAAGGGCTCAATGGTTGTGATGGCATTGTTGTCAACAGTATATAGCTTTGCCACTGTAGCATACCTTGGCAAAGTGACCTCTTCCTCTCCACAGTTCAAAAGTCGTACCGGCACTCGTCCCCGGTGTACCTCGACTACCCCTCGTGCTGTGAGTATAGTGGGCCTGCTGTCGGTGTACACTGGTTCTATTAAGGCTTGATAATCTCGTCCCTTAGTACCAATGGCTGCTCTACACCATACCAGCATTTCTGTTTTTGGTGGGATTACAATAGACGTTGGATCACTTACCCTCACACTGCCGATTTCTCCACCTGCAACTTCTACCTGTTGCCTTAACATCAATACATTTATTTCCCTTTGGAGAACTCTCTGCTGGCAGGATTGGGCAGTTTCAGCAATTTGCTGTAAGACAGAAATAACTTCGGAAAAGCAGTTCTCTAACACATTCATTCCTATCAATACAGTTGGTTCATAGTTCCGCCGGTCAACATCAACAACAATTATACCCTGTTTCTTCAATTCTACTTTACCAATCTTTCTGGTCATCTCCCTGAATCCTAGTTTCGGTACCAACTTACCATTACTAGCCCATATATCTAGTTCAACATCAGAGGGCCCTTTATCAATATCTGCATCAGCCCAGTACCTCTTATAAAGGATATACGGTATAGATGAAATCTGGGAACCTGTGTCCAGCAAAGCGTTGAGGGGAAATCCGTCCAGCACGATAGGGATAATGGGTCGTTCTCCGAAGTACCTGTCGTGCCAGGGTGTTGGGCCTTGAAAGTTCATTCCTGCGAAGCGGCCCGCATTCCCAGGGGATTCCCGTTTAAATCACAATCTCGTGCAAAGTGGCCTGGCTGCTGGCAATGGCGACAAATGGGCTGTCCATCTGGTTGGTAGCGGTCGCGGGGTCGTCCTCTCCATGTCGGGTATCTCCGGGGTCTCATCCATGGAACATCCTCTCTACGGTTTGCCAACTCCATCTTGGGTCCTCTCATCTCCTGCATGGTTTTAGCCATTGAAGCAACAACATCAGTTAAAGAGTCAAGCTTTTGTTGAAGAGCCTCATTAGTACTGGGCCCCAGGGGCTTAGCAATGGCCCCGGACATAGCTGATGTCACTGGCACTCCCTGTTGTTGAGGTGCCTCTGCCATGGGTTGCACAGGATCCTGATCCCGAGGTGCCTCTGCCAGCTGGAGACGTATAGCGCTCTCCTTTAATTGGGCAAATGTCAATTCAGGGTTCTTAAAAACAAGCATGCTCACATGCCCCCGGTGAGAAGGGGTGTAGAGTCCCTCAATAAATTGATCTCTTAGCAGTTTATCCGCTCCGGTGTTAAAAATGGGTTCAGCCAGTGTAAGTGATTTAAGGGCTTCCTGCAGGTTTAAGGCAAAGTCTCTCACGCCCTCATTAGCTTTTTGTTTGCAATTAAAGAATCGTATTTTAGCTTTGCTGCTGGCAGTGGTTTCAAATGTAGCTTTTAATCCAGCAAATATGCGTTCAACAGTGCCTTTTAGATCAGCTGCCCATGCTGTGACTTCTCAATTAGCATGGCCACTTAACTGCATCATCAGGAGACTAACATGCTGAACTTCACCCACGGGGAACATGTCAAAATGGGCCAGCATCTTTTCTCTGAAATTGTCAAGGGTATTAGGCACACCTTCATACATTGGAAGCCACGGGCCACCCGGGGTATATGGCATCAGCACCGGCATGATGGGCGCCACTCCTTGCACCGCTGCGCTGCCGGACTCTCTATTGACACTCTGTCTTTCAGCTGCATTAGCGTTGCCGGTTGCTGCGACGTCTCCGTGCTGCGACATACTGTGCCCCCTTAGTTAATCCGGACCCTTCCGGTCCTCCGCTTCCGTCGGGATAGTGTAGATTCGTTCTGCTGTGCAGCAGGATTGGTTTCCCCTTGCTCTGACGTCAGAGGGCTCAGCTTGGTGCCACCCACAATGACACGCCCCCTGCTGCTCCCACCCGCCGCGCGCTCCGTAATGGCGGATTCTGAAGTTTTTCAATCAGACTGGGGCTCAGGTAATGGCGTAGCCCAATTAACAGTCTCGTGCCTAACGGTTATGAGGTGATTACCTCAGGGGATGGCGGCCATCTTTACTCCATTATAACCAATGGGGAAAAGTCACTTTCAATAGTTTTCAATGGGGAACGGAATTTTCTTTAATAAAGTCAATTTTCACGATTTTTCATCCAAGTTTTCAAAGTTTTGGGCTCCAATCACGGCACACAATACCCGGTATATGGGCTGGCTCTATCCTGTTCGTGACGCCAATTGTGACGCCCAGGAGACCGGGGTACCCAGCACCGGACCAATGGGGTCTGTCTATTGAGGGGTATGTCACGGGTGGCTTGACCCGGTGCTGTGGCCTCAGGCAATGCACAGTGTAAGGGGTATCGTGAGGGAACAGGCACTTACTTGATCAGCAGCAGGTTCTCCCAGCGGTGATGATCCCGATCCTGGATAGATGGCTATTGTCCAAATGAAAGACTGAGGCACTGAAACATTTAACCAGTTTACTTCAACATAAAGGGATTTACAACCAGTCCTGTCACCGGAGTCTGTATGGGAACTCTGAGTTACTTTGACCCTGCCGGGGTCTTCGCCTCTTATTGTACGCAGTTTCTGTATGGCCCTGCTGCTGTATGTGAACTGGCTGCCGGCCCAATCTGTCCCCTCCGGGTCCTGGTTCGACGGGCAACCCGAGTCCTTTTATCGGCTTACCCCCTCCAGGAGTACCGCTGAACTCTGTGACTGTTGCTGCGTCCGGCCCTAGTGAAGCTGATATCACCTCACGTTTTTCCGGTTGCTGTGTTATATATAATGAATACAGCCACGGATCCGGTATCCGTCTTTGCGCCTGTTCTGGGTAGTGATTAATGCTACCCGGTTCTCACCATGTCCTTTTTCTCTATCCCTCTTCTCCTCAGGCCGGTGATTTGGGCCTGGAAACCATCATAGGGCTGTTAGAAATTCAGCTGTATGACCTCTCACTTTCAGCTCCTTAGCCCAACTGCCAGTTCTTTTCTCAGCCCAGAATGGATCAAGGGGAGTCTCTGGAGCTCCCCCTTCTGGCCGGAGGTGGTAGTGCAGTCTTGCTATTTTAGTATTTGTATTTAGTGTCAGTAACTATTTTTGTGGCAAATACCCCTAGGGGTGCCACATTGGCACCCCTAGGGGTATTTGCCACAAAAACAGTTACTGACACTAAATACAAATACTAAAATAGCAAGACTGCACTACCACCTCCGGCCAGAAGGGGGAGCTCCAGAGACTCCCCTTGATCCATTCTGAGAGAAGAACTGGCAGTTGGGCTAAGGAGCTGAAAGTGAGAGGTCATACAGCTGAATTTCTAACAGCCCTATGACAGTTTCCAGGCCCAAATCACCGGCCTGAGGAGAAAAGGGACAGAGAAAAAGGACATTGTGAGAACCGGGTAGCATTAATCACTACCCAGAACAGGCGCAAAGACGGATACCGGATCCGTGGCTGTATTCATTATATATAATACAGCAACTGGAAAAACGTGAGGTGATATCAGCTTCACTAGGGCCGGACGCAGCAACAGACACAGAGTTCAGCGGTACTCCTGGAGGGGGTAAGTCGATAAAAGGACTCGGGTTGCCCGTCGAACCAGGACCCGGAGGGGACAGATTGGGCCGGCAGCCAGTTCACATACAGCAGCAGGGCCACACAGAAACTGCGTACAATAAGAGGCGAAGACCCCGGTAGGGTCAAAGTAACTCAGAGTTCCCATACAGACTCCGGTGACAGGACTGGTTGTAAATCCCTTTATGTTGAAGTAAACTGGTTAAATGTTTCAGTGCCTCAGTCTTTCATTTGGACAATAGCCATCTATCCAGGATCAGGATCATCACTGCTGGGAGAACCTGCTGCTGATCAAGTAAGTGCCTGTTCCCTCATGATACCCCTTACACTGTGCATTGCCTGAAGCCACAGCACCGGGTCAAGCCACCCGTGACATCTCCCTCAAGAGAGAGACCCCATTGGTCCGGTGCTGGGTACCCTGGTCTCCTGGGCGTCACATTGGCACACATTTGAAACGCCTCATCCCCAACCACAACAAATGGCATTGGCAGTACTTCAGTGTTCGGAATAGGTCGTGGCTGTGGAAAATTGAAATTATTATCATACAAACTTTGGCCCATATTATGCAAAATCCCAAAACCATTGTGACAGTCTGGGTATGGGAGTACTAGAATAGTACACCCCCCGACAAACAAGTCCGCTCCACACAATACATATCAAAGGAGGAGAATAAGGAGCATATCACGTTTCGCGGCACTGCAACGCCGCTTTCTCCCTTGAGAAAGCGGCGTTGTAGTGCCGCGAAACGTGCGTCGGGGGTCTCTCTTTCCGGCTGTGTCTCTCCTCTGCACCCCTCTGCACTGTCTGGTGAGTGTACACTGGTATTGCGCTATTATTTGACCATATGCATCTGCAGTCCACATGGGTGTTGCTTTTGAATAGCTAGTTTGACTTTACTGCTCTGCCTGATACTTACCTGTCTTGTATAGTGCTCTTGGTAAGCATATTGTGTGCTTTATCCATTATATGCGGGACTTTCCCTATCATATGTTTAGGGGTATTTTGGAGGGACTGTCCTCTTTCGGCCCTTCATTGGAACTTATACGCTGTGACTTATTACTGATCGTGTTTTAATCATTTTTATGTATTAATAAAGATTTAATTATATATTGTCCATGATATGCTCCTTATTCTCCTCCTTTGATAAACTTTGGCCCATGTCAGTGTTTTTGAAAGTCTGAGAGTCATTTTCTCATCCAATTAGCCAACGTCCACAGCGACAAATCGACATTCAGCATCTGTAATCACCATGAGAACAATCGAAAAGTATTTTTTGTAATTAAAATACTCGGTACCACTTCCAGCAGGTTTCATAATCCAAATGTGTTTGCCGCCCATGGCCCCCACACAGTTAGGAAAATTACAAATGTTTTAAAATTTTGCTCCATTTTGCAGCCAGAGTTCAGTTGTGGGTTGCGGGAGGAATTCTTGACTCAGAACGTCATATAAAGCACGGCAGGTGTCTCCAACAATCCCAGAAAGGGTGGACACTCCAATCCAGAATTGAAAATGTAGAGATTATAAGGTCTCTACAGTAGCCATGAATCTGCCAAACATAAAATGGAAAAAAAAATACATGGCTTTTCTAACAATAATACTATTGACTTGTTTGTTTTTCAAAATTACATACCTCATGGTCACAAAAGATGTTCCTCAGAAGGAATTGCTCCACGGAGTTGTGTGTCCTGCCTGGTGATGGATCCTCGGACACTTGAAGCTCTGTTCTGACATCCTCGTGTAGTCAAAAAACCTCTCCGGGTTTTTACACAGCTCTGTGTACAACAAGTGGTAGGCTCCAAGGCTCTCTCTCAGAGTTCAAGGATGCAGTGTTGCCAATAGCGACGATGACGTCTTCTCCATCTTTGTCTTCTGATTTCTTCTTCACAAGCCACAGCAAAGGCAAAAGCCAATTTCAACTGTAAATCCAGATTATCATAGAAGCTGTCCATGTCAAGATTCATCTTGCAGCTCGATACAGCAGCAAAAGATGAGAATTTCATCAGTGCAATGTGTCTATATATATATATACAGTTAGGGCCATATATATTTGGACAGAGACAACATTTTTCTAATTTTGGTTATCGACATTACCACAATGAATTTTAAACAAAACAATTCAGATGCAGTTGAAGTTCAGTCTTTCATCTTTCATTTGAGGGTATCCACATTAAAATTGGATGAAGGGTTTAGAAGTTTCAGCTCTCTAACATGTGCCACCCTGTTTTTAAAGGGACCAAAAGTAATTGGACAATTGACTCCAGGGCTATTTCATGGACAGGTGTGAGCAATCCCTTTGTTACGTCTTTCTCAATTAAGCAGATAAAAGGCCTGGAGTTGATTTGAGGTGTGGTTCTTGCATTTGGAAGGTTTTGCTGTGAAGTAAACATGCCGTCAAAGGAGCTCTCCATGCAGGTGAAACAAGCCATCCTTACGCTGCGAAGACAGAAAAAAACCCATCCGAGAAATTGCTACAATATTAGGAGTGGCAAAATCTACAGTTTGGTACATCCTAAGAAAGAAAGAAAGCACTGGTGAACTCATCAATGCAAAAAGACCTGGGCGCCCACGGAAGACAACAGTGGTGGATGATCGCAGAATAATCTCCATGGTGAAGAAAATCCCCTTCACAACAGCCAACCAAGTGAGCAACACTCTCCAGGAGGTAGGCGTAACAATATCCAAATCTACCATAAAGAGAAGACTGCATGAAAGTAAATACAGAGGGTTCACTGCACGGTGCAAGCCACTCATAATCATCAAGAATAAAAAGGTAAGACTGGACTTTGCTAAAAAACATCTAAAAAAGCCAGCACAGTTCTGGAAGAACATTCTTTGGATAGATGAAACCATGATCAACCTCTACCAGAATGATGGAAAGAGAAAAGTATGGTGAAGGCGTGGTACAGCTCCAAAGCATACCACATCATCTGTAAAACACGGCGGAGGCAGTGTGATGGCTTGGGCATGCATGGCTGCCAGTGGCACTGGGTCACTAGTGTTTATTGATGATGCGACACAGGACAGAAGCAGCCGAATGAATTCTGAGGTATTCAGAGACATACTGTGTGCTCAGATCCGGCCAAATGCAGCAAAACTGATCGGTCTCATTTCATACAGATGGACAATGACCCAAAACATAAAGCCAAAGCAACCCAGGAGTTTATTAAAGCAAAGAAGTGGAATATTCTTAAATGGCCAAGTCAGTCACCTGATCTCAACCCAATTGAGCATGCATTTCACTTGTTAAAGACTAAACTTCAGACAGAAAGGCCCACAAACAAACAGCAACTGAAAACCACCACAGTGAAGGCCTGGCAGAGCATCAAAAAGGAGGAAACACAGCGTCTGGTGATGTCCATGAGTTCAAGACTTCAGGCAGTCATTGCCAACCAAGGGTTTTCAACCAAGTACTAAAAATGAACATTTTATTTAAAATTATTGAATCTGTCCAATTACTTTTGGTCCCTTTAAAAACAGGGTGGCACATGTTAGGGAGCTGAAACTCCTAAACCCTTCAACCAATTTTAATGTGGATACCCTCAAATGAAAGCTGAAAGTCTGATCTTCAACTGCATCTTAATTGCTGTGTTTAAAATTCTTTGTGGTAATGTCTATAACCAAAATTAGAAAAATGTTGTCTCTGTCCAAATATATATGGGCCTAACTGTATATATATATATAGAAATCCCATGAGACACACCTATTGGATGTCTGATGTCAAGGAAAAGCTACTGTAAAAGCAATGGAAATATCAAACGCATGGGCATAAACAACGCAAACGCATGCAAAAACGCATGCACACGCAGCGTTTTTTGCCATCATGTGTAAGATGATGCAGATATAAACGTTGCGTAAGCATGCGTTTGTATGCGTTTTGGCATTCCTTTGCGCAAGCAGATGATACGCTGCACACACAGACGCTAATGTGAACCTAGCCTTAATATATCTACTTTCACTCAATCTTGCACTCGACTTCTGTTATAGCCTGCAAAGTGAGCATAAATCACACCCTGGCAAAGTCCACACATCTCATCTAAATAACATGCTGCCACCACTCATCAAACACATGGAGTGATGTGCAGCCATGGGTGAAGTACTCTTTCCAACGCCCCAGCACGTTGCATGAAATTGGTGAGTCCTGGCTGGATGGGTGGATTTGTTCTGTGAGGACGCTACACCCGTGCAGGTTGCATGTAACCAATATTGCTGATTTGCCAGGACCAGATGTTTAACAGTTCAATGAGGGAGACCACCATTTAAAAATGAACTTCCTTTTACTGAAGAATTACTTGGTATGAACTATACACAGGAGATAGTAGGCATTTATCTTCAAGAACGTTTCTTTAGTAACAGTTAACACTTACCAGGTGACATAATCTTCTTTGCTGAAAACACTCTGTCTTAGTCAGTTACTTCCTCGACTCTTTTCACAGCCCAGTACACTCTGTTAGGAGCTTCCCGTTTCCACTATGGGGACCACACGGGTTGAGATGTTTCGCATCTGCCCCTCACAACAATTTTCCTCTGCAGGGACTGTATGGGTTGAGGTATAACGCTACGGCCCTTGACAGCTACTTTCAGTTCCTGGCTGACTAATGAGAACCTCACAAAGTGGGGTTTTGTCGATTCGACTCCTCAAAAGCACTTCCAAAGTAAAGTCCACAAGACTCATAGACTCCATATACATGTTCTCTTCTTCATGCTTTCCTTTACGTTTGTCTTCCATTGCCTCTCTGACCTAAGATTCCGTACTGTACTGGTATGCTCCCTGACCATAGCCTCAATATTTTTTTTCCCTCTCTCTCTGTCCCAATTTGGATTGTTGCTCTCTTCTCTGTTATCTCTTCTCTTGAAGATTCTTACTATCTGATTAAGTGGTTCCTCTCTTGCCATAGGGACACCCACTGCATGTAGCACTGCTCAAACTAGACCTAGGGTCTTTTCTCTGCATACTCTGGACTCTTTCTTACTTGCTACTGGAAACTGTCTCTTGTCCCTTTAGCAGGCCCCCTTCCAATCTGGTCAAGTCCCAACGATTAACTTTAACTGTCCCTGACTACTACCTGTTGCTGGGCAGGACACAGCTTCATCACTAGCCAGTCAAATCATTAAACACCAAAACATTATAATGATACATATGCCTTCAAGACCTTGCCCTTTTCCGTTTTTTGCGTTCTCGTTTTTCGCTCCCCTCCTTCCCAGAGCCATAACTGTTTTATTTTTCCGTCAATATGGCCACATCAGGGCTTGTTTTTTGCGGGACAAGTTGCACTTTTGAACAACATCACTGGATTTAGCATGTCATGTACTAGAAAACAGGAAAAAAATTCCAAGTGCGGTAAAATTGCAAAAAAAGTGCAATCCTACACTTGTTTTTTGTTTAGCTTTTTTGCTATGTTTACTAAATGCTAAAACTGACCTGCCATTATGATTCTTCAGGTCATTACGAGTTCATAGACACCAAACATGTCTAGATTACGTTTTATCTAAGTGGTAAAAAAAAATTCCAAACTTTGTTAAAAAATATTGCGCAATTTTCCGATACCCGAAGCGTCTCCATTTTTTGTGATGTGGGGTCAGGTTAGGGCTTATGTTTTGCGTGCTGAGCTGAAGTTTTTAAAGATACCATTTTGGTGCAGATACGTTCTTTTGATCGCGCGTTATTGCATTTTAATGCAATGTCGTGGCGACCAAAAAAACGTAATTCTGGCGTTTCGAAATTTTTTCTCACTACGCTGTTTAGCGATCAGGTTAATCCTTTTTTTATTGATAGATTGGGTGATTCTGAACGCGGATATACCAAATATGTCTAGGTTTGATTTTCTTATTATTGTTTTATTTTGAATGGGGCGAAAGGGGGGTGATTTAAACTTTTATATATTTTTTAATTTTTTTCATATTTCTTTAAACTTTTTTTTTTACTTTTTCCATGCTTCAATAGCCTCCATGGGAGGCTAGAAGCTGGCACAACTGGATCGGCTCAGCTACATAGCAGCGATCATCAGACTGCTGCTATGTAGCTGAATTGTAGGCTTGCTATAAGCGCCGACCACAGGGTGGCACTCACAGCAGGCCAGCATCAGTAACCATAGAGATCTGAAGGACCTCTATGGTTACTATCCTGATGCATCGCTGACCCCCGATCATGTGACGGGGTTGGCGATGCACGCATTTTCGACTGCGCAGCCGGAAGCACCGGTTAAATGCCGCTGTCAGCATTTGACAGTGGCATTTAACTAGTTAATAGCGGCGGATGAATCGCGATTTCATCCGCCGCTATTGCGGGCACATGTGAGCTGTACAAAACAGCTGACATGTCCCAGCTTTGATGCGGGCTCACCGCCGGAGCCCACATCAAAGCAGGAGACCCGACCTCCGCAGTAATAGTCGGGAAGGGGGAACATGATCAGCATTTCCATATCCTTACAGATGAGTCTCCGAAATATACATCACTGTCCGACAGTCAAAAGGCCACACACTCTCTGAAAGGCTATGGATTATTGGATTTAGTGTATACAGGCACAAACATTTGAATATTTTAAGCTTTAACATAAAAAATACAGTACTTACAAGAAAAAGGTATAAAAAGATAATAATGAAGCAACACACAAAATAAGCAGTTATAAAGTAAAATGGAGAAATAATAGAAACATCTAAACATTTCCATCTAAAGTAATTCTGTTTCCTTAACCACATTTGAATGAGCCCTTACTGTATAACACATTGCAGGGTTGTAAACAGTCTACATGTTCTTGGATAGTCTATAAAAATAGGGGACTTTTATCAATGAAGAAAATGGTTGTGTCCATACAAGGAAAGTAGTACATGAGCAGATCAATGTCAGTGGAGTGCAATGATCATTATTTTACAGATCGCAGTGAATGCTGGCAATCGGCTCATGTCAGTCTATTGAGTTGTAGGCTTGTGATTAAAAAGTTATCATTCATTAAGGTTTACTGCTTTGTTTATTAAAAATGTTGGCTGCCCAAAATTTTTAACAGCCAAGTTGTCAGTTGTCTAAAATAAAAAAACTCTCTGATTGGCACTGTGCCTTCACACTTCGTCTAATGTCTATCTGTTAAAAAAACAGCATGCTGAAACTTTGGAGATTGAATATTAATCTTTTTCTAATCTATACAGTATGACAGTCATTTTGGACTTTCAAAGGAAATAAACTTGTGCAAGAAATTCTACAAAAAGTGTATTTTTGCACTTTTTAGAGGACGTTTTGCATAAGAAATAAAAATAACTAATTAAAAAATGATAATTTTTATTTTTTCTTTAACAATAATGTTTGAGAAAAAAAATTTAAGTTTGTGCTTTTTCACACAATAAAAGACCAATATTAAGTGAAAAAATGCTCTTTGTTAAGTGACAAACTGCTAGAACTAACTATAAAAAAGTAAAGAGTAAAAAAAATGCTGTATTGTATGTTTTTATATGCATGTTAACATCCCTTTGAGTAAGTAGTGTTTGAAACGCGTCAGGTGCTGCCATTTCTTAAGTGGTATAAGTAATTATTTGTTATATTTATGATCATGCTTTTTTTGACCTAGTGTCGTGTATAGGTGTACGTATCTGCACCTATATTGTGAACTGATGGATTGATTACGTATTATTATTTTTTTGTATCATGCTCAGTGATTACTTTCTAATACCAGCAAGTGAATGAGATTTCTGAAATCTCATGTACATGTGGCTTTTTTTATGGATTTGATCTTTCAAAGTGTAACCTTATGGAGTTAATATATAGTCATTGGAATAGCTACCTTATTAGTCACACTTTGTGAATGTGGTAGGAGCCAGCCATAGAAAATGCAGCTTTATTATCTGCAATTCAAAATCTGGAAATATGTGAAACTTTACATATTTATTGACTAATAAAATTACATTTCGGCCATGTTAGTATTTTTTGTGTTCCTTCCCTCACCCAGTACAAAAATTCATATACCGTACTACCCCTGTGTGCTAAGAAGTGATTTCTACTCATCTACAAACTAGATGACACAAGCTTAGTCCTATTCTATGGACGTTCAAAACTAATCTCTTCCCTCTTCAAACACATTCATGAAGTCTGACTTCTTTCTTGCCCATCTGTCTGAGTGGCACCATGCCCATTTCTCAGATGGTTACACGTTGCCTAAGGGTATAGGTGACAGTCAGCCATGGGACTAAACAAGCAGTCTGGAAATCTATGGACATGTTTCGTTACCGGCAGGAGGGCCATCATTTATGCCAGTTCCATAGCCTTGGCCAGATCACAGAATTATGTGTATGCCAATTGGATCAGTAATTACTATGAAAGACCAGTTCCATGAATCATATGAATAAGTCTTGAATCCATTACAATAATGATGTTACACTCATTGGCAATGCAGAAAAGGAAATATGTTCCTGACAACTGTGCTCAGTGTGAAATATATCAATGAAATCTACATTCATTTAAATGTATTCAATATTTTTCCCATAAAATGGAATATGTGACTTGTTTGTGTAATTGAGCTACAAATTGTATTATCTGACTAACAGAATGAACGTACGTTTTTTCTCCTGTTGTTAAAATCCGACAACTACATTTCCAGTGTACTTTCCCAGTATATTAATTGGATCGGTAAATATGAATGTTTATGTAACTAAGTGGGAAAATCAAACTAAACAATTGAAATCTAAGAATGTGTTAGAAACAGATCAGTTCAGATTTTTCATTCTAACAGACAATTTAAGGTGCGAAAGCAGAAAACATTGATATTTTAGGAAGTGGTATGGACATGTCAATAGGCTACATCTGTGCAGGTTTGTTAGTTTGGACTCCAGTTGATTTCCCAAAAAAAGAGGCTAAAGGTTTCTGGTAAAAGGGTTGAATGAGATTAGAAAAAAGGTCTCATACTGTCTTTCAGAAACAATGTATTTGGCATCCCTGGGCTATGACTATTATTGCAGCCGTGCACCAATCACTTAAGCACTGGAGGGATAAGCACCCTTGAAGCCCAGGGCAGGAGTTTGAGAATGTGTCTCTTTATTCTTTGTACCTGTATTTTTGCTTCATAACATTCAGGTTATGTCAATGAATATAATATTTACCTATGCAGGGCCCTCAGGTGCAAAAAGATCATCACCTCTCCTTACTGAAGAATGCTATGCTGACCTTGATGGCCTCTGCACCTTGGGCTTTTAACCTAATATCGCACTAAATCTATAAAAAGTACCTAGTACCTGGAATTTATTATGTCTGATACACAAGTTTGAATCTATAGCGCGCTGGAGAAAGATATCTAATCTTTTAAGGAATGCACACTTCTTATTTAGCTATTCTTCCTGGATATGGGAGGACCGGTCACTTCTGCTAACTCCTGCCCACTTGTTAAAAAAAATGAGTGAGAAAGAGCTAGAAAACAGGGCATGTTTTTGTGCAACAAAGCGAACACCAAAGTTTGCAACTCTCCTCAACCTCAATTCTGCATCAATGTTTACTATATATGGTATACCATGAGGGATGCATTATATGGTACTGCAACAAGCATCCAAACCAAGGACAGTCCTGGTATTTACGATCGTGTACCCACTGTGTATCAATATTTCTCCGACATGATGAAAGAGGTTTTTCAATCCAGAAAAGCAAGTTAAAAGCAATAAATTCTTAGAATAGTAGCATGGGCATAAAGAAATATCTGCCACGTATCTACTTAGATTTTACGGAGATTTTAATTGTCACAATAAAGATTTTTTTGCTTTTACTGTAACTGGCTTTGTTGGATTGAAAAACTTCTTTCATCACTTCGAACAAAGCTGCTTGATACCTCACAAATAGAAATGAACGGGCATGTGAATGTTTAGGTTCGGTTAAACGTTAAAAGAAAAGTTTGGTTCGGGTACTGGATCGATACCCAAAATTGATCCTCAACTCCACTCAAGGGGGGCCCGAACATCCAGCAGTTTCCATGCTGTCCTCTGTGTGATGCCTCTCCATTACTAACCTGTGGGTGTGATGTCAGTGAACATTACACAGCTGACCTCAACCCCACAATCCCATTACTCCGATTGTCACTGCCACAGGGCAATTGGAAAGAGTCGAGGCTAAGTCAAATGGATGCACAATTTGTAAGGCAGCTGAGAGCTGGTAATGAAACATTGCCATATGGGCACGGGCACATTATCTCTAATGGGTCAATGTGCTCTCCATGTGAAGTCCATGCACACAAGGACACCACACGTATAATATGCTCATCTGATTAAGCCTTTTCAGATAGATTGCTGACCCTTTACAATAAATGTGTCTTTTCTAATTTTATTCATTTTTGTCCTGCTTTGATTTGTGTTGCAGATCAAACTCTCCAATGCAAATCAATGGCCCCTTGAAGAAAAAAGGGTAGTATATGGATTTCATCCATGTGCTGTCCATATTTTATTGTTAAATCAGTAGCAAAAACAAAGTTTCTTTTTCCTTCATATGTGAAAAACAAATGCAACATGCATTGTAAAAAACTGTAAAATGGACCAAAAATGGGTACAGCACACTGAAAAAACCTCAGACCATTTTCACAAATGAGAAAATAAGGATGTGTGAAAGCAGCCAAAGAAAGGCAAAGTTTTCCTTACAAGTGTGTATTCCCCTGTAGCTTCAGCTTCTATAACATTATAAACTATGCTCCAGATATGGAGCATGTGCTTGCCATAATTTTCAATCTTAACACCTCAATGGTCACTTTATCTCCTAGCTCGGCTTGAAAAAGCCATTTTATTCTAATCTCATGCAAGTCCATCTGCTTGCAAAAATAAAAATTCAAACAAGTGACATTTCCTAGATGTCAGGAACAGCAGCAAATATAATGTATATGGGGATGTATACTCCCACTGCTTGCTTTGGACAGGTGATATGATGAACTACTTTGGATTTGAACCAATCCCATGAAAACTCCCTTGCTCCTTCCCCAACTTGTGTTATATTTTTGGGGGGATGGTGGATGGACAGGCGGCTGCTTCTCCTCCCGGGTATTACTTTATTTAATTTCTAGAATTGGGTTTGGTATGAGTTTATGTTTTCATTGCTTTTTTCCTGTGGTTTTCCTGTACATTTAGTGCAAGTACCACTTGTACAGGACCTGGACATGCTGTCTTAATTTCAGCTTATTTTCCACAGCTGTCTTTATACATCTTTGTGGATGATTGGTTTTCTGGCCATTAGTTAGAAGGATAGTTAAATCTTTGCTTAGTAACAGTGGTGAATGTTTTATGCAGTTTGCTTCTATTACTTGGCCCTGTCGGTCAATCGGCATTGTATACTAAATGTAATTATGCTTATCCTAATGATGGTTTTTCTTTCATTACCATCTTGCTTATACTGATTGTTCATATTGGAAAGTAGGCCTTGTGCAGTGCTTAACAAGGAAGAATTCCATGCTTCGAAGCTTTGACATTTACATTATAAAATTGTTAAGTTGCATTTATTCATGGATGTAATTACATATCTTGTAGTATCACTTTAACCACTGTTCATATAGAGTGCCATTGTTTTTATCTCAAAATCTTGTTTCACGATTTGGGTAACAGCGAGAATCTGGGTTTCCTCCCTTTTTCCAGCTGTTGGTGTCCTGAAATAAGAACATTGTCCTATCCTTCATGACAAAACTCAATGAGGACCTGGAAGACAGACCTAATCAGAGCTATTTGCTCAGAGAATCTCTATCTTGATGAACTATAAAGTACACATAGCCTGGGCAACCCAGACTAAGCTCTTTATAGCTTACACAATAAAAAAAGGTATTAAAAATTGTGTATTTGCTTTTCCAATAGTACTATATTGAATGGTTGTACTTCATTCTAATATATCCCCGATTTCAACTGTCTAATTAGGGCAATTTCTATAGTCCCCATGTTTCCCAGCCCTTTTCTTCTGTTTTCTGCATGAATCATGTGTAATGTTACGCAGGGCAGTAGCCGTTGGTGAGGCACTCGTTAGGGTTGCCCTGGCACCTGGCACATTACATGAAAGTGAAGGTCCTGGCAGGGTATGAGGACTCATGCTGTGAGGGCATTACACCAATACAGGCCGCATCTAACCATTGTTGTAGGTTTGCCAGGACCAAATGTTTCACAGTTTAATGAGGGAGACCACCATTCAAAAATAAACTTTTTACTGAACGTCAATTTGATAAGGGTTATATACAAGGGAAAGTGAGTACACGGTCTTATGAATGTTTCCTTTACAACTTGAAGTATTTTCTATACAGTTTCCTTCCATCATTATTAATAGTGCCCTCAATGGCCACTGTTTTGTACTACTTCACTATAATCCAGATTTATAGTCCTGATTAACAAGTGTAATCTATTATTCTGTGGTTCGGTATCCCCTTTCCAGTAATGCTAATGTTCTGGAACTCCCGCCTGAGACACTTTACTTGTCCCATGTTCTCAGTACTGCTTTAGACCCTTTACCTTCTAGCATTATAAGCTCGAGGTCTTGTGGCTAGGTGTCCTCTCCTAGGACCTGTTTCCTGAAGGTCATTCTGCTCATTATCCCTTTTCTTCAGTCTCCTCTCACTTAGAGTCACCCCAGGATGCGTCATTGCTACCCTTGGATGTTTTGATCCACTCAATATGCACTCCAGGCCCTATCTGTCTCTCACTTTCCCTGTAATTCGGCTCTCCCATTCTGGGCTAGTCCCAAACATTAACTTCAACTATCTATGTAGTCCAACTACACATATTACTAACATACATCTCAACTCACACAACATTATACATGACATTTCACATTACATAACACATTTTAACAATAAAACTTGTTTCTTCAAGAGGGAAACGTGGACAGCATGTACATATCCTTACATTTTCCACTTCTTTAATGATGGCTGCCCTCTGCCATCTGGAATAATAATAATCTTTATTTTTATATAGCGCTAACATATTCTGCAGCGCTTTACAGTTTGCACACATTTTCATCGCTATCCCGAATGGGGCTCACAATCTAAATTCCCTATCAGTATGCCTTTGGAATGTGGGGGGAAACCGGAGTACCCGGAGGAAACCCACGCAAACACAGGGAGAACATACAAACTCCTTGCAAATGTTCTTTGTTGGGATTTGAACCTAGGACCCCAGCGCTGCAAGGCTGCAGTGCTAACCACTGAGCAACCGTGCTCTGGAGCCAATAAAACACAAATACATGCTCCTGCACAGAGCTTAGAGTGCTCAGTTAGTACTGGAGACCAAAAGGCACCAATATAACATTCTTCTGCATATTGCTTAAAAGGAATCTGTCAGCAGGTTTCTGCTACCTCATATGAGAGCAGCATGATGTTGGCAAAGAGAAGTTGAATTCAACAATGTATCACTTAGTATACTGGGTTCAGACAATCTGACACAATCAGAGCTTTTAGATTTAAAAAAAAGAATAAATGAGAAAGCTAACCCCACCCACACCAAGCTCTCCATGTGAAAAAACCATAGCTAGTGAGGTGATTAGTCTGGCAATGTTAATTTCTTAGTGATAAATCCTTTGCAGCTATTAAACAGCAGCATGCACTTTGACAAGTGGCACATTCCTGATCTCTGTGCTTCAGCCTCTATCTCCTGCTGTCTTCAGATTACATAGCAAAAACCTGCTGACAGATTCCCTTTAAGTTGATGATCGCCTCTTTTCGCTCTGTTAAAACCGAACCTCTTGGTTAGAATCCTAGATTTTATTACTATCCGAGTCCATGTTACTGTTTAACTTACCCGATGCCAGTCCATCAGGTTAGTCTTACCATGAGTGAACCAGATTCCTTTAATCAACAATACAGTACAACCTGTAAGGGTAGCCCATTTCACAGCAGGTGCAGTCCATTTGTTCTGCACAGAACACGACCCTTAAAAACAGCATTCATCAAATGGAGGCACCATCCTTTTAGTTACAGTCCTGTTCACATGACAGTCATATGGTCCATTAGACATTGTCCTTGCTGGCTAAGATTCAGTCCTTGACTGAGGGTGTAGGATTCCCCAGCAACTGCAGTGTCTATTTAATCCATCAGGGGAATGCACAACAAACTAGGGAAGGGAAAACAACTTTGGTTATTCATGGCTATAAACACAGAGAGTCTTGGAAAGGAGGTTCACATACGCACTAGAATCCTGGCCTTTCACGAGGGTGCAAAAGGCATTACTTGATCGTGAGACTCCTGTCTCCTTCTAATACAAATTTCCAGCTTGTAGCATTTAGACCCAGGTCTCCTTGGCCTCCATCCTCCTTACGTCTACTGAGTACCCTGGCCATATACACAGCTGGGTTCTCTACTATTTACATGACCTTGTCCTCTGCTGAGAGTCAGCAGGAACTTGAGAAAGACTCTCCACTGTTTCTCGTTCTAGCATCCAGGGGTGTGGGGTACCACAGGGGTCAGTATTGGGCCCTCTTCTTTTTAACATATTTATTAATGACCTTGTAGGGGGCATTCAGAGTAGAATTTCAATATTTGCAGATGACACTAAACTCTACAGGATAATCAATACAGAGGAGGACAATTTAATATTACAGGATGATTTATGTAAACTAGAAGCTTGGGCTGATAAATGGCAAATGAGCTTTAATGGGGATAAATGTAAGGTCATGCACTTGGGTAGAAGTAATAAGATATATAATTATGTGCTTAATTCTAAAACTCTGGGCAAAACCATCAATGAAAAAGACCTGGGTGTATGGGTGGATGACAAACTCATATTCAGTGGCCAGTGTCAGGCAGCTGCTACAAAGGCAAATAAAATAATGGGATACATTAAAAGAGGCATAAATGCTCATGAGGAGAACATAATTTTACCTCTATACAAGTCACTAGTTCGACCACACTTAGAATACTGTGTACAGTTCTGGTCTCCGGTGTATAAGAACGACATAGCTGAACTGGAGCGGGTGCAGAGAAGAGCAACCAAGGTTATTAGAGGACTGGGGGGTCTGCAATACCAAGATAGGTTATTACACTTGGGGCTATTTAGTTTGGAAAAACGAAGACTAAGGGGTGATCTTATTTTAATGTATAAATATATGAGGGGACAGTACAAAGACCTTTCTGATGATCTTTTTAATCATAGACCTGAAACGGGGACAAGGGGGCATCCTCTACGTTTGGAGGAAAAAAGGTTTAAGCATAATAACAGATGCGGATTCTTTACTGTAAGAGCAGTGAGACTATGGAACTCTCTGCCGTATGATGTTGTAATGAGTGCTTCATTACTTAAATTTAAGAGGGGACTGGATACATTTCTGGAAAAGTATAATGTTACAGGGTATATACACTAGATTCCTTGATAGGGCGTTGATCCAGGGAACTAGTCTGATTGCTGTATGTGGAGTCGGGAAGGAATTTTTTTCCCCAAGGTGGAGCTTACTCTTTGCCACATGGGTTTTTTTTGCCTTCCTCTGGATCAACATGTTTGGGCATGTTAGGTTAGGCTCTGGGTTGAACTAGATGGACTTATAGTCTTCCTTCAACCTTAATAACTATGGTCTATGGACTCTGTGTGCTGACACGTCTGATCGAGGCTGGACGACCATAATTTCTCTTTCATCTCTAACTTGATCTGGGAGACCATGATTGCGAACCAGCCTCACTGCCCATCTTCCTTTAATGAACTGCACACACTCTCCTGGCTGGAGGGTTGGACTGAGGCAGATGGATCTGGTGTTCACATATACCTTGTCTACAGTAAGGTACTCTCCTCTGCCAGGAAGCCAATGCCCCTCTTATAGTCGAAGTATAGAACCAACCCTTTGTCATGTGCTGGGCGAGCTTTTCTCCACCCGGGCTTTCCAGTTAGACCCAGACTCACTGCTCCCTTTCTTTCTTGGCCCAGATCACCTTCACAATCCACTTCGCCCGAGTGGTAAGAGGTGTGCACCCCAGGTTAGGGTTCATCTGCGGGCTGGGTGCAGGAGCTTTCGGCCTCTGGGCTCTTAAACCAAGCCACCCACTTTTTGCATGTGCCTCACTCCGTGCCATTAACATTTCCCACTTTGCCATCTTGCTGCCACACCCCTTTCTCATCAACTCACAACCCACAAATCGTGCCATCTCTTTCATCTCATGAAGCTCGCCTTTCGCAAGGTGTGGTTATCTCTGACTCACCATTCTGTTTCTTGATCTTTTTTGCCCATTTCCTTGGGTCACAACCTTACTGGGTGGACCTTATCTTTTCACTTTGCAGCAATGGCAACTCTCAGCTGCACGCTGGCACTCCTGGGTTCTGACACTTCCTTCTGTAGATGTAGCCTCTGAAGAGCCGCACTTTTGCTTCTCCTCCTGGCTGTTCTGCGCCACTCACCACCTTTTTACAGTTCTTGTCCAGCGCCTTGTAATGGTTATCATTTTCCATGCAACTCGAGTCCTCCCCTCATAATGATGCTCTTCCAACTGCAAAACTATTGCTGACTGAAGTGTAATGCGACGTGGGGTGGTAGCTGTGGGTGAGGTACTCATCTGGGGTGCCCCATCACTTGATATGAAAGTGGAGGTCCTGGCTGGGTATGTGGAATTTTTCTGTGAAGGCACTTTGCCCATGCAGGTGACATTAAATAAACTATATAGCCATAAAGTAATAAAATATTATAAATCTTTAGTAAGAAAAGTATTTATAATATGTTTAAAATACATTTAACAAGGTGAGCAAGCTAGGGCGACAAAACAGCATGGAGGATATGCATTAATGTACACAGGGCTTCATACCAGGCAAATATATGAATAATGGGCTAAAAAAGATACCCTAAGATGATCTCAGCCTGACATGCATGTATCATAAAATAGCAGGGTGTGGATGCAAACAAATTTCAACAAACATGAGTAAAGACTAATAAATACCTGTGGTCATTTCCTCCTGCTGTGCTGGGGCTAGATCCCAACACATGTTTCGGCATGTAGTCTTCGTCAGGTGACCCAGAACAGCCAGGAGACCCAGTTAGTATTCTGGTCAGCCTCCAAAGAAAACAACTGAAGAGTGGGCATGGATGTCTGATATTTCCGTGGCTCTCTAAGACTTTGAGGAGATAGTGAGCAGCAATGACACCATAATCAGCGCAACTATCCCACTCCTGTGCCTACTTAAACATTTGCAGCTGAGAATTAAATATGAAGCTTTGCATGCGGACTAGGAGAAGATGGAGGAATACATGAGATAGGGAAATACTACCCAGCCCAGCCTCATCTCATCTGTCCAGCATGGATTTGGTAACAATGAGGAGGTGGAAGCCGAAGAAGAGGAGAAACAGAAGCTGGTTGCTACACAGGCAAGTATCCACACAAGCTTCATCCTGTCTCTTCTATGTGGATGGGGTGAGTAGGGGAATGAGGAAGAAGAGAGGGAGCAGGAGGAGTTTCAGAGTCGTTATCATGGTGGAGACAGGGTAGTGTTGGCTGTAGGGAGCTTGGCACATATGGCCGACTTTATCTACCGCTGTCTTTCCCGTGACCCTCACGTTATTTTCATCTTAGCCAAAAAGGAGCACTGGTTGTTCACCCTGCTAGACCCACGCTACAAGGAAAAACTTGCATCTCTCCTTCCTGAGGAAGAGAGATCTACTAAAATGGTGTTATACCAGAAGGCCATTGTGGAAAAAATTTAGCAAGTATTAGATTTGTGCAAAAGAAACCAGAAGGGAATACTATTTTATCCCCTGAATGCGATTAACACATAGATGGGATCTAAATAGAAAAATATACGTTTACTGAGGAAATAATTTAAAGGTTGTATGCTGTAGGAAAAAAAAGGTGATAAAAATACAGAAAAAAATACAATATAGAGACAACAGTTTCCTAGTTGTATATGAATAGATTGCACTACGCCCATAAAACCAAAAGCACTTAGTTTGTAACGCTGTGGAAGAAAAACAACATGTACTTATTTAACCAGCGCTTGACATCTGTGGAAAAAATGGAAGAAATGCTCAAGCATGGGATAATCCGCTGCATTATATAATATCTGGTGGATGATCGCAGCCACCTAAAATGAAAATTGCAAAGAATATATGCTGGAAATCTGTGTAGTAGAAAGTGGAACAACTAACTAAACTAACTAACTAACTAACAAAAATTAAAAACAATTTTCCTGGGCTACATTTCTTACCCATACACTACTCTATGTTCTAGGGTAAAACAATTTTAATGTATAACACTCCAAAAAAAAAGTTTTAAAATTTGACAGAGTTAAGTTCCTCACCCATACACAATTCCGTATTATGTTGTATATTTCTGTGAAATCTAACACTCCAAAAAAGTGTTAAAAAAATTGCTGGATTACATTTCTCCCCCATACACAATTCCATGGTATGTGGTATATTCTGTGATATCTAGCACTACAAAAAACCAAAACATTTTATTTTTTTTACTGTATTCAATTAGTCATCCATACAGTCTAACATGCTTAGTGGGTGACAAATATGGCAGAACCAGGCGAGACTCTCAAGGTAGTGACCAGGGGAATAATGGAGCTAGAGAAAGTTGGCACAACAGCAGAAATGGCAGAAGCCTGTGGTCCGAATCTAGACAATTTCCTTGAACCCCCATGGCCCAAACCCTTTACCACTGGGGTTCTTGCAGACTGCGGATAGGAGAGCCAAGATCCAGGAACTGGTGAGTGGATTGCAGGGCCTAGGCTGGTTGGAAGTGGAGGAAAGCCAGGACCGGGTCTGGAGAATTGTTATTAAACTTTCTTGCCACAAGGTATCGACAGTTGGCATCCCAGGGTGTGGTCATAAATAGGGTTGAGTATTCCGATACCGCAAGTATCGGGTATCGGCCGATACTTGCGGTATCGGAATTCCGATACCGAGTTCCGATACTTTTGTGGTATCAGGAATCGGTATCGGATCCATATTAATGTGTAAAATAAAGAATTAAAATAAAAAATATTGATATACTCACCTCTCCAGAGGCCCCTGGACATTACCGCTGGTAACCGGCAGCCTTCTTTGTTTAAAATGAGCGCGTTTAGGGACTTCCATGACGTCACGGCTTCTGATTGGTCGGGTGCCGCTCATGTGACCGCCACGCGACCAATCAGAAGCCGCGACGTCATTCTCAGGTCCTAAACTCCTCATTCTAGGAATTTAGGACCTGAGAATGACGTCGCGGCTTCTGATTGGTCGCGTGGCGGTCACATGAGCGGCACGCGACCAATCAGAAGCCGCGACGTCATTCTCAGGTCCTAAACACGCTCATTTTAAGCAAAGAAGGCTGCCGGTTACCAGCGGTGATGTCCAGGGGCCTCCGGAGAGGTAATTATATCAATATTTTTTATTTTAATTCTTTATTTTACACATTAATATGGATCCCAGGGCCTGAAGGAGAGTTTCCTCTCCTTCAGACCCTGGGAACCATCAGGATACCTTCCGATACTTGGTGTCCCATTGACTTGTATTGGTATCGGGTATCGGTATCGGCGATATCCGATACTTTTAGGGTATCGGCCGATACTATCCGATACCGATACTTTCAAGTATCGGACGGTATCGCTCAACACTAGTCATAACTTATGACAGTCAGCAGAGAAGTGGGTCCATTGAAGAGTGGGTCATCACATCTCATTCAACCGTCGGGCAGTAGAGATGTAACGCTGGCCTCAATGGCTGCAAGAGCTGATGGTTGAAACCAGGGTCATGTTCTTCAAAATGGAGTGGCAACATCAGTGATATGCAGTGGGTGTGATCTCAGAAGGAAGGGAGCAGGATGATCCCTTCTTCCCTTCTTGAAGACTGAACAGGCCTGAGAGAAGCTCCTTCAGGCAGCTTGACACAGGGTTACTACCATGCCCAAGAGAGTGTACCGTCCTTGGAATTCCCAACCTCCTATACAGGAGCTGTTAATATTGCAGGAGGCACAGGGGATTGTTGCCCATTTCTATATCATGGGGAGCTCTGGCACTACTGGAAGCTGGGTCACTTACTGCCCAGGCACCTTAGAATCGGGCTGTGGGAAGCAGGTGGAGTACCCCCAGCTTCCCATGGAAGGAGAAAAAGAAGCGGACACCTGAAGAAAATTTATTTATTACCCTCCGTATAATTTTTTTCTGGCTTTGTAATTTGTGCAAAGCCTTTATGAGTGTAGGAGTACATAAACTACACTCCAAATTTATTTCTGGATTCAATTACTCATCAATACAGTTTAACATGGTTTTTCGTACATTACGGTGGTTTGTAAAACTCAAAAAAAGCATTAAAAAATTTGACTGGGTTAACTCTCTCTGTCTAACCCTCCAAAAAATGTTCAAAAATGTATCTGGATTCAATTAGTCACTCATACAGTATTACTTTTTCTGAGGTACAATTTCTTGGTATATAACACTCCCAAAATGCATTCAAAAATTTATCTGGAATAAATGAGTCATCCATAGAGCCTATAGTCATAGTCATAGTCATAGTCATCCAATATGCCACCAAAATGTATTCAAGAACACAAAATACTGTAATGTATGAGCAATATATTACCAACAATTTTTTGAACAAGTTTTTGGTGAAGTAGATAACAACAAAATGTACCCAAGAAGTCAGAAAACCCTATGGATGAGCATTATAATACTGATAAATTTTTAACAACTTTTTTGAAGGGGTAGATACATTATGTATTTAGGGGTACATCTAACCCTATATCTACCCCTTCAAAAAAGTTGTTAAAAATTTATCAGTATTATAATGCTCATCCATAGGGTTTTCTGACTTCTTGGGTACATTTTGTTGTTATCTACTTCACCAAAAACTTGTTCAAAAAATTGTTGGTAATATATTGCTCATACATTACAGTATTTTGTGTTCTTGAATACATTTTGGTGGCATATAATATTCCCCAAAAAATTTTTACTCTCTCAATTTGTCATCCATACAGTTTAACGTGCTTTTTTCTTCAAAATTATAGTGGGTTAAAATGTTTACAAACCCCTTGTCCTTGTACAGTTAAAATATTTTTGTTCCAAAAATTAACTATTGTTATATATATATATATATATATATATATATATATATATATATATATATATTACAACTTGGTTTGTGTGAATTTTAAAATAAAATCCAAAATTGACCTAGAACATGGTGTAAATATTTAGTTGTTCCAAAAGTCACTATCCTTATATAAACTGTAGAACTTGGTTTATGTGAAATGTCATCTCTTTCAAATAAAAGTAAAATTTGGCCTGGTGAAGGTGTAGAAATTTGGTCCCTTGGAACTTGGTCCCCAGCCGCCACTATTTCTCTCATTGTGGCATCCTCGCCTTGTATCAGCATGTGTCCTGGAACCTCCCCATGCCCTTACAACACAGTTACTTGGATTGTCCACTTAACCAACAACATGGACAAGAGCTTGTGGCCAGCGACGCTTTCCCTGATGGCACACTTGATGAACATTGTGGAGGCTGGGGCCGAGTTCCACCCTGGCACAGCACATGTCCTACCGACACAAAGGATTGCTGCTCCTACTTCTATCAGAGTTTCCTCCACCTCCTACACCAGTTCCTGCAGCCCATTCTGCTCCTCTTCATCCTCTGTCTCAGAACTGCTATTTCAGAACACTTCATCCACATCAGCTGAAAGCTCTGCAACACTGCCTAAGCAAAGCTGCAACAGGCTCAGTTGCAGCTACTTTGTCTAGGAGACTAACCGCACACCACGGCAGAGTTACTTTAACAAATAACAGACAAGACAAATCTGTGTTTTTTTCTGCTTAACTTCCAAACAGGCATAGTCATTTGTGATAATATGCGTACCTGGTGGTGGCTGTGAAGATTGGCAAGCTCACAAATGCCATGCTTGGCACATGTGCTCAACTTGGTAGTTCAGCAGTCTCTGAAAACATACCCATATTTGGCTGAGATTCTGGTCAAGGTACACCATGTCAGCGCCTATTTCCGCAAGTCGGCTACAGCTGCTGCCGCTCTGGCAGTGCTGCAGTAGCGCATAGAAGTGCCAACTTATTGACTGGCGTGTAATGTGCTCACATGCTGGAACACTGCACTGCAAATGCTGGCAAGGCTTTGTGGGCAGCAGAGTCCGGTTGTTCAGTACCAGCTGCAACACACCTATTGGTATTCAGGTCATCCTCCACACATAACTGATGAGTGAGCATGGATGTCTTACATTTGTGCAGTTCTCCAAGACACTGTGGACTCCACAAAGATGGTGAGCTGCAATGATGTCATAGTCAGCGCAACGATCTCGCTTCTATACCTACTGAAACAGTCACTGCTCACAATTAAAGCTGAAGCTTTGCATGCAGACCAGGTGGAGATGGAGGAAGACATGTGACAGGGAGATACTATCCAGGCCAGCCTCATATCATCTGCTCAGTGCAGATTGGGTTACAAAGCAAAGGGGGAGACAGAGAAGGAAGAAGGGGAACAGAAGTTGGTTGCTAGTGCAGCAGAGGCTTATACCCACACAAGCTTCATCTCGTCTCTCTTACGTGGATGAGCTGAGTAGAGGAAAGAAAAGGAAGATATGGAGGAGGAGAATGATATGGTGAGTAGTCATGGAAGACAGGGAAGTGTTGGCTGTAGGGAGCTTGGCACATATGGCCGACTTTATGTACCACGGCCTATCCCATGACCCTTGGTAACATTTATCTTGACCAAAAAAATAGTACTGGTTGTTCACCCAGATAGACACACACTACAAGGAGAACTTTGCATCTTTCCTTCATGAGGTGGAGCGGTCTACTAATATTGTGCTATACCATAAGGCCAATGGGTCAAGCTTCTTTGCCCAACCAAGGAGGAGAAGCAAGGGAGATACACACCAGGTGCAGCAGAGGTAAGAGGTACACTGTCAAAGGCTTGGGTCAATTTCATGACACCCTCCCAGCATCCATGCTCTGAAGGCCAGGTATTTTTGACAAAGAGGTATAAAAGCTTTTAACCCCTTCATGACCTTGGGATTTTTCGTTTTTCCGTGTTCGTTTTTCACTTCTCTCCTTCCCAGAGCCATAACTTTTTTATTTTTCCGTCAATTTGGCCATGTGAGGGCTTATTTTTTGCGGGACGAGTTGTACTTTTGAATGACATCATTGGTTTTAGCATGTCATGTACTAGAAAACGGGAAAAAAATTCCAAGTGCGGTGAAATTGCAAAAAAAGTGCAATCCCACACTTGTTTTTTGTTTGGCTTTTTTGCTAGGTTCACTAAATGCTAAAACTGACCTGCCATTATGATTCTTCAGGTCAGTACGAGTTCATAGACACCTAACATGACTAGGTTTTTTACCTAAGTGGAGAAAAAAAATTCCAAACTTTGCTAAAAAAAAAAAATTGCGCCATTTTCCGATACCCTTAGCGTCTCCATATTTCATGATCTGGGGTCGGTTGAGGGCTTATTTTTTGCGTGCCGAGATGACGTTTTTAATGATAGCATTTTGGTGCAGATAGGTTCTTTTGATCGCCCGTTATTGCATTTTAATGCAATGTCGCGGCGACCAAAAAAACGTAATTCTGGTGTTTCAAATTTTTTTCTCACTACGCTGTTTAGCGATCAGGTTAATGCTTTTTTTACTTGATAGATCAGGCGATTCTGAGCACGGCGATACTAAATATGTGTAGATTTGATATTTTTTTTATTGATTTATTTTGATTGCGGCGAAAGGGGGGTGATTTAAACTTTTATATTTTTTTTATTTTTTTCACAATTTTTTTAACTTTTTTTTTTTAGTGTTGCCATGCTTCAATAGCCTCCATGGGAGGCTAGAAGCAGGCACAGCACGATCGCATCTGCTACATAGCAGCGATCTGCTGTTCGCTGCTATGTAGCTGAAAATCAGGTGTTCTGTGAGCGCCGACCACAGGGTGGTGCTCACAGCTGCCGGTGATCAGTAACCATAGAGGTCTCAAGGACCTCTATGGTTACAATTCTGAAGCATCGCCGACCCCCGATCATGTGACGGGGGTCGGCGATGATGTCATTTCCGGCCGCCCGGCCGGAAGCGGTAGTTAAATGCCGCTGTCTGCGTTTGACAGCGGCATTTAACTAGTTAATAGTCGGGGCAGATCGCGATTCTGCTCGCGCCTATTATGGGCACATGTCAGCTGTTCAAAACATCTGACATGTCCCGGCTTTGATGCGGGTTCACTGCCGGAGCCCGCATCAAAGCAGGGGATCTGACCTCGGACGTACTATCCCGTCCGAGGTCAGAAAGGGATTAAAGATGGTCACGCAATACCTGGCCAACAAAACCATTATACTCCCTGATTTCTCTGTGACCTTCAACTTTTGGGTTTCAAAGCTAGACACCTGCACGAGCTGTCCCTCTATGTCTTGGAGGTGTTGTGCTGCCCTGCCACTAGTGAATTGTCTGAGCTGGTGATTAGTGCCGCCAGGGTTGGAGGTAATAGCAGACAGAACAGACAGATGCTTTCAGCTGTCAACAGAATATGCTGACGGTTCACTCTGATAAAAATGAACAAAATCTGTATTAGCTCTGACTTTTCCACACCACCAGATGACAGCAGCACAAAAAGTGTTTTAATTGTGGAAAGCCTTTATGAGTGTAAGAGTACACTAACTACACATTCAAAATATTTGAATGAGGACCTTCAGTTGTTGCCTTCAAGGATCTATGGATGACCCTCCTCATAATTTTTTCTGGCTTTGCACTTTGTGTAGAGCCTTTATGAGAGTAGTAGTACCACAAATACAGTTTCTTAACATTTAAATAAGGTACTATAGTTGGTGCCTTCAAGGCTAATGGATGACCCTGCTTGTAAATTTTGGCAGGGCTTGCACTTAGTGCATAGCCTTGATGAGTCTAGGAGTTCCACTACATGACAATTTGAACAGAATGTGTATGAAACCCTCCTTTATGTCTAATACATTGTGTATCTGAGTCCCTCTTCCATCTAATTATTAGCATTTCTTTTCTCCTTCATAAATTACACTAAAGTTTAAAATTTATTACAAAAAAAATCAATTTTGGTTCACTTAATTTTTTTGAATTCTTTTAAAATTTCACCTTATGTACAAGTCATTATCTAGGAAAGAATGTTTAACTTTTATTTCCTGAAAACTCCAATTTCTCTTTGATTTTGAATGTTTTATTGTTTGTCCTTAAAGTGGACTAAAAGCATCACACCATTATTCTCAACAGCATTTTAGTGCTTGCTCATCCCTATTAATCTTGTACAGACCCATGTTATGGTTCTGCTTCCAGTTATTCCCTCTTCAAGCTAGAAGAAGTAGAATTATATATTATGTGAACAGTATTGCAATAGTATTTCTTCTCCAAAGTTTCAACATTTGTTGCCGAAAGTAAGTTACTATTAATATGTGAGAGATAAAAGAAATATCAGAGTAATCCAGCAGTCGAACAGCCTTCAGCGTCATACCTATCAAACCTTTAATCTAATATTTATGTAGTTATTGTATATTTCAAGTGAAAGTGAAGCTAAAATATAGCTATTATTCTAAAATGGTCAAAATAATTTCACTTCACTCAAGAAGTGAATTTCTGAAAATCATATTAATTGATTTATAAGTAGTGTTGAGCATTCCGATACCACAAGTATCGGGTATCGGCCAATATTTGCGGTATCGGAATTCCGATACCGAGTTTCGATACTTTCAGTATATCGGATACCGGAATCGGAAGTTCCCATAATTCTAAGTGCCAGTTTCATTTAATTCAGCCAATGAGGAATGATTAGAAGTGTGGGCACATCCTGTACTGCATGGTAGGCATGTAACTACTGGCATGGCCATGATTGGCTGCTGAAATGATGTCATGATGCACTATAAAAGTTGCTGCCGCCATTTTTGGTTCACTCTGCTGTGAATTCAGTTAGAGACAGGACGCTGTGTTCTGACTGAGGGCCAGTTTTGAGATAGCGATTTGCTTCATTGTGCTTTACCCATGCTAATTTAGCATCCGCTGTGTGAGAACCTTGTTTTTGCCTTGCAGCGCTGTTCACAGCTGTCTGCATGGTCTCTGTGTGTGTGAGTGCAGCTCACTCTGTAGTCTGTCCACAGCCACAGCCGGTTGTAGCCAGCTCAGGGTGCGTCACTGCCTCATACTGTTCAATCCATTGTGCTTTTATGCAATTAGTGCAGCCTGCTGCACATTTTTTCAAAATTATCCTATTAGTGGGTTTCCCTCCGTATCCAGGTAGATTGTGGAAAAACACTATATAGGATTAGATAGAGGAGCTTTTCTTGGCCTTGCAGCGCCGTTCACGGCTGTCTGCACGGGCTCTGTGTGAGTGCAGCTCACTCTGTAGTCTGTTCTGCCACCACAGCCGGTTGCAGTCAGCTCAGCGTGCATCACTGCCTCATACTGTTCCATTGTCCTTTTTTCAATTAGTGCTGCCTGCTGCACATTATTTTAAATTTATCCTATTAGTGGGTTTCCCTCCGTATCCTGCTAGATTGTGGAAAAACATTATATAGGAGTACGTAGAGGAGCTTTTTTTGGCCTTGCAGCGCCATTCATGGTTGTCTGCACGGTCTCTGTGTGAGTGCAGCTGACTCTGTAGTCAGTTCTGCGAAACAAACAAAAACTTTATGAAGTTCACCAAACACTCCACTTTACAGTTGTGTAGGCCACATTAGCTCATATTAAAGTGTAGTCCACACTTCATAAAATTTGTGTTTTTCATACCTGTTAGGAGCTGTTCAGGAATAAGCACACTAAGCCCTTAGTACTTTTCTGCCTATCTTTATCAGTCTACCAAGATGAAGAAGGCAGGGAGTAAGGCACGTGGTCGTGGAGCAGGGAGAGGACGTGGGGATTCTGTGCCTGCTGCAGGGACCGGTGACTCATCATCCCCCAGTTTTAGCAGGGAACAGTTCTTCATGCGCAGCTTTGTTGGAGCTTGCCGTACCCCACTGTTGCGGGACGAACAAATTGAAGCCGTTGTCGGATGGATGGCAGCTAATGCATCGACTTCAATTAGTGCCACATCCTCTCAGACACAGAGCACTGAAGAGCACCCATCTGTCTTTTCACCACCTGCCAAATTGCCCAGGCAGTCAGAGAGCCCAGGACAGGAGCCATCTCTACTTCTGTTCTCTGAATCTCTTGGCTTGGAAATAGGGGGCCAGCCAAGCAGCTTTCTAGAATCTGAAGAAGAGGCAGAATGCAGTGATGCCCAACAGCTTTGTCTCTCTGAATCTGAAGAGGCGGGTGGGCCAGTGCCTCCGGTCAGCACACCTCCGTACGCATCTGATTATGAGACTCAGGTGCCACTTTCTGGTGTGTACTGTGCTGCCGAGACTACCCAGGAGAAGCAAGTGGTGGAAGTGGGTAGTGTAGATGATGAGGTCCTTGACCCATCATGGCGCAAGGTACAGGAAGGTGGTGGGAGCAGCTCTGAGGAAGAGATTCCCCGAACGGCCCAAAGAGGGAGAGGGAGGGGGAAGACTGTGTGACCTGAAGCCTCCACTTCAGCACCCATTAGGAGCATGCCTCTTCCTATAGCCAAAACGGGCGCTCCCAAGACTTGCAGTGCCTGGTCCTTTTTTGACACAGTTGCAGATGACATTTGCTTTGTGAAATGCAAGTTGTGTCATCAGAAAGTCAAAAGAGGGAAAAGTGTCAGCAACCTCAATACCACAAATATGTGGAAACATGTGCAGACCAAGCACATGGTGGAGTTTCAAAAACACACTGAAGACCTAGGCCAACCTACAGCTGCACCTACCACTTCTTCAGCTCGTGTTGTAGCCTCTTCCTCCAGCTCACACACAGCCGGTTCGGCTTCCTCACATTATCGCCATGGAAGAACCTCTTTCACTGTTGTCCAGAGACCCAGTGTAATTCCACCCACAGCACCACATTCTCAGTCATCCTTACACTCCCAGCCCAGTCTCAGCCATCGGTAGCACAGGCATGGGAGAAAAGGCGGCCATTCTCGGCAAACCACCCCCGAGCACAGGCTCTGAATGCTGGCATTGCAAAACTACTGTCCCTTGAAATGCTCTCATTCAGGCTGGTGGAGACTGACACCTTCCATAACTTGATGGCATTGGCAGTCCCACAATACAACGTGCCCAGCCACTTTTATTTCAGCAGGCAAGCTGTCCCTGCCCTGCAAAAGCATGTGAAGGGAAACATTAAACATGCTCTACTAAACGGCGTCAGTAGCAAGGTCCACCTCACTACCGATGCGTGGACCAGTCACCATGGACAGGGACGATACCTTTCCCTCACTGCCCATTGGGTCAATGTTGTGGAGCCGGGTACAGATCTTGCGAGTGGCACTGTACGTGTTCTGCCAACTCCAAGGATTGCAGGAATCCAGTCTGTACACATTGCCTCCTCCTCATACTCCAGTTCCTCTGAATCATCGCTGCAAGAGCCGTCATGGTCTACCTCCACCTTGACCTATGAACACTTACCTGTTACGACAGATATGAGCACAGCCGTGGCCAAACGTCAACAGGCCGTACTAAAATTAATTTCTTTGGGGAATCGAAGCCACACAGCGCAAGAGCTCTGTAATGCCATCAAGCAGGAGAGCGACGTGTGGTTTGTGCCAGCGAATCTCCAGCCAGGCATGGTAGTGTGTGACAATGGCCGAAATTTGGTGGCAGCTCTGGGCCTAGGCAACCTCACTCACATCCCATGTCTGGCACATATCTCAACTTGGTTGTGCAGAGTTTTTTGAGGGACTATCCGGATCTTGATGCACTGCTGCACAAGGTCCGCCTAGAGTGCGCTCACTTGCGGTGTTCCAGCATGGCAAGATCGTGCATTGCAGCTCTGCAGCACCGATTCCGCCTTCCAGAACATCGCATCATATGTGACCTACCCACGAGGTGGAATTCAATGTTACATATGTTGGAGCGGTTGTGCGAGCAGCAGCCAGCAGTAATGGAGTACCAGCTGCAACAGGCGAAAAAAAGTCACACTGCGCGCCATTTAGACTTCACAACCATTGAGTGGGCCACTATGAAGGACATCTGCCAGATTTTTCGTGCCTTCGATGATTCCACGCGGATGGCGAGTGCAGATGATGCACTAGTCAGCATGACTGTCCCCCTTATCTGCCTGCTTGAAAGAACACTGCAAGCGCTAAGGGATGACATTGTGGAAGAGGTGGAGGATGAGAAGTCCCAAATGCCATCTGCTTCTGGACAGTCTGCGCGAGGTGGTTCTTCACAAAGGCCTAGGCCTCAAGCAGGGGACAGCGTTTCTTGGCCAGATGGCAGTCTGCAGCACATGGTTGATTTCATGCTGCAGTGCCGGAGAAACGACTGCCGCATAGCCCACATTCTCCACACGGCTGATTATTGCATGTACACCCTCCTGGATCCCCGCTACCAGGACAACTTACAAAGCCTCATAACACCGTTGATCCGGGAGCGTAAAATGCAGGAGTACCAAGACACACTGGTGCAGTCCATCATCTTCTCCAGTCCAATGGAGAGCAGTGCTGCTAGTGCTTCACAAAGCAGCTCAGTGCGTCGAGGCAGTGGAGGAAGCTCAGCACAAACAGGGAGAAGAAGCAGTGCCACAGCACAAGGCAAGACCAGTATGGCCCAACTGTGGAAAAGTTTTGTGTGCCCGCCACAAATGTCTACAGTCATGGCCAGAAGTTTTGAGAATGACACCAAAATTATATTTTCACATGATCTGCTGCCCTCTGGTTTTTATTAGTGTTTGTCTGATGTTTATATCACATACAGAAATATAATTGCAATCATATTATGAGTACCAATAGGTTATATTGACAGTTAGAATGAGTTAATGCGGCAAGTCAATATTTGCAGTGTTGACCCTTCTTCTTCAAGACCTCTGCAATTCTCCCTGGCATGCTCTCAATCAACTTCTGGGCCAAATCCTGACTGATAGCAGTCCATTCTTGCATAATCAATGCTTGCATTTTGCCAGAATTTGTTGGTTTTTGTTTGTCCACCCGTCTCTTGATGATTGACCACAAGTTCTCAATGGGATTAAGATCTGGGGAGTTTCCAGGCCATGGACCCAAAATCTCTTATGTATTGTTCCATGAGCCATTTAGTTATCACCTTTGCTTCATGGCAAGGTGCTCCATCATGCTGGAAAAGGCATTGTTGGGCGCCAAACTGCTCTTGGACGGTTGGGAGAAGTTGCTCTTGGAGGACATTCTGGTACCATTCTTTATTCATGGCTGTGTTTTTAGGCAAGACTGTGAGTGAGCTGATTCCCTTGGCTGAGAAGCAACCCCACACATGAATGGTTTCAGGATGCTTTAAAGTTGGCATGAGACAAGACTGGTGGTAGCGCTCACCTCTTCTTCTCCGAATAAGCTGTTTTCCAGATGTCCCAAACAATCGAAAAGGGGATTCATCAGAGAAAATGACTTTGCCCCAGTCCTCAGCAGTCCACTCCCTGTACCTTTTGCAGAATATCAGTCAGTCCCTGATGTTTTTTCTGGAGAGAAGTGGCTTTTTGCTGCCCTCCTTGAAACCAGGCCTTGCTCAAAGAGTCTCCGCCTCACAGTGCGTGCAGAAGCACTCACACCAGCCTGCTGCCATTCCTGAGCAAGCTCGGCACTGCTGGTAGTCCGACCCCGCAGCTGAAACAGTTTTAAGATACGGTCCTGGCGCTTGCTGGTCTTTCTTGGGCGCCCTGGAGCTTTTTTGACAACAATGGAAGCTCTCTCCTTGAAGTTCTTGATGATGCGATAGATTGTTGACTGAGGTGCAATCTTTGTAGCTGCGATACTCTTCCCTGTTAGGCCATTTTTGTGCAGTGCAATGATGGCTGCACGTGTTTCTTTAGAGATAACCATGGTTAACTGAAGAGAAACAATGATACCAAGCACCAGCCTCCTTTTAAAGTGTCCAGTGATGTCATTCTTACTTAATCATGACTGATTGATCGCCAGCCCTGTCCTCATCAATACCCACACCTGTGTTAATGGATCAATCACTAAAACGATGTTAGCTGCTCCTTTTAAGGCAGGACTGCAATGATGTTGAAATGTGTTTTGGGGGTTAAAGTTCATTTTCTGGGCAAATATTGACTTTGCAAGTATAGTAATTGCTGTTAAGCTGATCACTCTGACATTCAGGAGTATATGCAAATTGCCATTAGAAAAAATGAAGCAGTAGACTTTGGAAAAATTAATATTTGTCTCATTCTCAAAACTTTTGACCATGACTGTACACCATCACAGACGGCTCCAGTCAGCAGGAGGCAACGTTTCTGTCAGATGGTGACAGACTACATGTCTTGCCCTCTCACTGTACTCCCAGACGTCTCTTCCCCCTTCAAGTTTTGGGTCTCTAAGCTGGATTCATGGCCAGAGCTTAACCAGTATGCATTGAAGGTGCTGGCTTGCCCTGCTGCTAGTGTATTATCGGAACACATCTTTAGTGCCGCAGGTGGTGTACTAACAGACCGTCGCATGCGACTATCCTCCGATAACGTTGACTGGCTTACTTTTCTGAAAATGAACAAGGCCTGTATCTTGCAGGAATTTGCCACTCCTCTTCCAGATTAAATACCTGGTTGGCAACAGTATCCAGGTCTCCTGTTGTGTTCATGTTTCTACCACCTGAACTGTAATCCCTGGACTCCAACACCGCCAGTTGCTGCTCAGAAGTGCAGTCTGCACAGTCAACACATGACCCAGTGTTATTGGGTTTCAGTAACATCAGCTGCTCCCCTACTGTGTATGCGGCGATTGCTCCTGCTACCTCCACACTCACACAAGTACAGATTTGAAACTTTCTCCAATTAGGCCTCGGCCTACACTCTGTTTCTTCTCTAATCCCTGGACTCCAACACCGCCAGTTGCTGCCTGGAAGTGCTCTCCGCACAGTCAACAGTTGCTTCTTTGTTATTGGGGTTCAGTAACGCTAGCTGTTCCCCTGCTGTGTGTGTGGCAAGTTCTCCTGCCAGTTTATTGCATTGACCCTGGGCTTCAACACCACCAGTTGTTGCCCGGAAGTGCTGTCTGCACAGAGAAAAACACTAGCTCCTGTGTTAGTGGGGTTCAGTAACGTCAGCTGCTCCCCTGCTATGTAAGCAGCAAGTTCTCCTGCCAGTTTATTGCATTGACCCTGGGCATCAACACCGCCAGTTGCTGCCTGGAAGTGCTGCCCGCACAGTCTCTGTTGCTCCTCTGTTCATGGGTTTCAGTAACGTCAGCTGATCCCCAGCTGTGTATGCTGCAATGTGTCCTGCAACCGCCACGATGACACAACAGAAATTAAACTGCCTGGAGTGCAGGCTTCGGCCTACACTCTGCTCCTCCTGCTGTCCCTGGGCTCCAACACTGCCAGTTGTTGCCCGGAAGTGCTGTCTGCACAGAGAAAAACACTAGCTCCTGTGTTAGTGAGGTTTAGTAACGTCAGGTGTTCCCCTGCTGTGTATGCGGCAATTGCTCCTGCTACCTCCACACTCACACAACTACAGATTTGAAACTTGCTCCAATTAGGCCACGGCCTACACTCTGTTTCTTCTGTAATCCCTGGGCTCCAACACTGCCAGTTGCTGCCTGGAAGTGCTCTCTGCACAGTCAACAGTTGCTCCTTTGTTACTGGGGTTAAGTACCGCCAGCTGTTCCCCTGCTGTGTGTGAGGCAAGTTCTCCTGCCAGTTTATTGCATTGACCCTGGGCTTCAACATCACCAGTTTTTGCCTGGAAGGGCTGTCTGCACAGAGAAAAACACTAGCTCCTGTGTTAGTGGGGTTCAGTAATGTCATCTGCTCCCCTGCTGTGTAAGCGGCAAGTTCTCCTGCCAGATTTTTGCATTGACCCTGGGCTTCAACACTGCCAGTTGCTGCCTGGAAGTGCTGTCCGCAGTCTACAGTTGCTCCTCTGTTAATGGGTTTCAGTAACGTCAGCTCATCCCAGCTGTGTATGCAGCAATGTGTCCTGCAACCGCCACGCTGACACAACAGAAATTAAACTGCCTGGAGTTCAGGCTTCGGCCTACACTCTGCTCCTCCTGCTGTCCCTGGGCTCCAACACCGCTAGTTGCTGCTCGGAAGTGCTGTCTGCACAGTCAACACTGGCTGCCGTGTTATTGGGTTTCAGTAACGTCAGCTGATCCCCAGCTGTGTATCCGACAATGTATCCTGCGACCGCCACGCTGATACAACAACAGATATTAAACTGCCTCGAATGCAGGCTTCGGCCTACACTCTGCTCCTCCTGCTGTCGCTGGGCTTCAACACCGCTAGTTGCTGCTCAGAAGTGACTCTGGCATGGGTAATCCCTCCTGCCCAGCCTGGTTCCAGCACGCCAGCTGTTTCCGGGTAGTGTCAAGGTCACTTTGCCTCCCGTACGTTGCCTGCAGTTTAGATGCTTCCTATGTGGGCTGTGGGAATTGGCAATCAAGGCTGATTGCGTAGTTCCAATAGGACAAGCTTCCCCTGTAGGACTATGGGTTTTCAGTAACTACGGCCAGCTCGTGGCCTAGCATTATTTTTTTTTCTGTGGACCTTCTGCTGCCTATCTGAGTTCCAACACCGTTAGCTGGTTCTTAGGAAGACAATCTTGAATAGGTCCCCCTGGTTCCAGTACCGCCAGCTGATTCCAAGCAGAGCCTTTGGCTTAGGTGCCTTCTTCTGGGTATCAGAGTTCCTCCAACGTCAGGTGGTCCTTGGTAGTGCTTTCAGGCACGGGTACCTCCTGCTTAGTAACCGTGTTCCAGTACCGTCAGCTGGTCCTCGGTAGTACCATTGGCTCTTCTACCTTCGGGTAGCCATCCAGGTTCCAGTACCGTCAGCTGGTTCTCGACAGTGTCTTTTGCTCTTTTACCTTCTGCTCCCCATCCTGGTTCAAGTACCGTCAGCTGGTTCCGGGCAGAGCCTTTGGCTTAGGTGCCTCCTTCTGGGTATCCGAGTTCCACCAACGTCAGGTGGTCCTTGGTAGTGCTTTCAGGCACAGGTACCTCCTGCTTAGTAACCGTGTTCCAGTACCATCAGCTGGTCCTCGGTAGTACCATTGGCTCTTCTACCTTCGGGTAGCCATCCAGGTTCCAGTACCGTCAGCTGGTTCTCGGCAGTGTCTTTGGCTCTTGTAACTTCTGCTCCTCATCCTGGTTCCCTTAGGTCAGCTGGTTCCAGGCAGAGCCTTTGGCTTAGGTGCCTCCTTCTGGGTATCCGAGTTCCACCAACATCAGGTGGCCCTTGGTAGTGCTTTCAGGCACGGGTACCTCCTGCTTAGTAACCATGTTCCAGTACCGTCAGCTCGCCCTCGTTAGTACCATTGGCTCATCTACCTTCGGGTAGCCACCCGGGTTCCAGTACCGTCAGCTGGTTCTCGGCAGTGTTTTTGGCTCTTGTAACTTCTGCTCCCCATCCTGGTTCCTGTACCGTCAGCTGGTTCCATGCAGAGCCTTTTGCTTAGGTGCCTCCTTCTGGGTATCCGAGTTCTACCAACGTCAGGTGGTCCTTGGTAGTGCTTTCTGGCACGGGTACCTCCTGCTTAGTAACCGGATTCCTGTACCGTCAGCTGGTCCTTGGTAGTACCATTGGCTCTTCAACCTTCTGCTCCCCATCCTGTTTCCAGTACCGTCAGCTGGTTCCAGGCAGAGCCTTTGGCTTAGGTGCCTCCTTCTGGGTATCCGAGTTCCACCAACATCAGGTGGTCTTTGGTAGTGCTTTCAGGCACGGGTACCTCCTGCTTACAAACCGGGTTACAGTACCGTCAGCTGGTCCTCGGTAGTACCATTGGCTCTTCTACCTTCGGGTAGCAATCCGGGTTCCAGTACCGTCAGCTGGTCCTCGGTGGTACCATTGGCTCTTCTACCTTCAGGTAGCCATCCGGGTTCCAGTACCATCAGCTTGTTCTCGGCAGTGTCTTTGGCTCTTGTAACCTCTGCTCCCCATCCTGGTTCCAGTACCGTCAGCTGGTTCCAGGCAGAGCCTTTGGCTTAGGTGCCTCCTTCTGGGTATCCAAGTTCCACCAACGTCAGGTGGTCATTGGTAGTGCTTTCAGGCACGGGTACCTCCTGCTTACAAACCGGGTTACAGTACCGTCAGCTGGTCCTCGATAGTACCATTGGTTCTTCTACCTTCGGGTAGCCATCCAGGTTCCAGTACCGTCAGCTGGTTCTCGGCAGTGTCTTTGGCTCTTGTACCTTCTGCTCCCCATCCTGGTTCCAGTAATATCAGCTGGTTCCGGGCAGAGCCTTTGGCTTAGGTGCCCCCTTCTGGGTATCCGAGTTCCACCAATGTCAGGAGGTCCTTGGTAGTGCTTTCAGGCACAGGTACCTCCTGCTTAGCAACCGTGTTCCAGTACCATCAGCTGGTCCTTGGTAGTACCATTGGCTCTTCTACCTTTGGGTAGCCATCCGGGTTCCAGTACCTTCAGCTGGTTCTTGACAGTGTCTTTGGCTCTTGTACCTTCTGCTCCCCATCCTGGTTCCAGTACCGTCAGCTGGTTCCGGGCAGAGCCTTTGGCTTAGGTGCCTCATTCTGGGTATCCGAGTTCCACCAACATCAGGTGGTCCTTGGTAGTGCTTTCAGGCACGGGTACCTCCTGCTTAGTAACCGGGTTCCAGTACCATCAGCTGGTCCTCAGTAGTACCATTGGCTCTTCTACCTTCGGGTAGCCATCTGGGTTCCTGTACCGTCAGCTGGTTCTCGGCAGTGTCTTTGGCTCCTGTACCTTCTGCTCCCCATCCTGGTTCCAGTACCGTCAGCTGGTTCCGGGCAGAGCCTTTGGCTTAGGTGCCTCCTTCTGGGTATCCAAGTTCCACCAACGTCAGGTGGTCCTTGGTAGGGCTTTCAGACATGGGTACCTCCTGCTTAGCAACCGTGTTCCAGTACCGTCAGCTGGTCCTCGGTAGTACCATTGGCTCTTCTACCTTTGGGTAGCCATCCGGGTTCCAGTACCGTCAGCTGGTTCTCGGCAGTGTCTTTCGCTCCTGTACCTTCTGCTCCCCATCCTGGTTCCAGTAACATCAGCTGGTTCCGCGCAGAGCCTTTGGCTTAGGTGCCTACTTCTGAGTATCCTAGTTCCTCCAATGTCAGGTGGTCCTTGATAGTGCTTTCAGGCACGGGTACCTCCTGCTTAGTAACCGTGTTCCAGTACTGTCAGCTGGTCCTTGGTAGTACCATTGGCTCTCCTACCTTCGGATATCCATCCGGGTTCCAGTACCGTCAGCTGGTTCTCGACAGTGTCTTTAGCTCTTCTACCTTCTGCTCCTCATCCTGGTTCCAGTAACGTCAGCTGGTTCCGGGCAGAGCCTTTGGCTTAGGTGCCTCCTTCTGGGTATCCGAGTTCCACCAACGTCAGGTGGTCCTTGGTAGTGCTTTCAGGCACGGGTACCTCCTGCTTAGTAACTGTGTTTCAGTACCGTCAGCTGGTCCTCGGTAGTACCATTGGCTCTTCTACCTTCGGGTAGCCATCTGGGTTCCAGTACCGTCAGCTGGTTCTCGGCAGTGTCTTTGGCTCCTGTACCTTCTGCTCCCCATCGTGGTTCCAGTACCGTCAGCTGGTTCCGGGCAGAGCCTTTGGCTTAGGTGCCTCCTTCTGGGTATCCAAGTTCCACCAACGTCAGGTGGTCCTTGGTAGGGCTTTCAGACATGGGTACCTCCTGCTTAGTAACCGGGTTCCAGTACGTCAGCTGGTCCTCGGTAGTACCATTGGCTCTTCTACCTTCGGGTAGCCATCCGGGTTCCAGTACCGTCAGCTGGTTCTTGGCAGTGTCTTTGGCTCTTGTACCTTCTGCTCCCCATCCTGGTTCCAGTAACATCAGCTGGTTCCTGGCAGAGCCTTTGGCTTAGGTGCCTACTTCTGAGTATCCCAGTTCCTCCAATGTCAGGTGGTCCTTGATAGTGCTTTCAGGCACGGGTACCTCCTGCTTAGTAACCATGTTCCAGTACTGTCAGCTGGTCCTTGGTAGTAGCATTGGCTCTCCTACCTTCGGATATCCATCCGGGTTCCAGTACCGTCAGCTGGTTCTCGACAGTGTCTTTAGCTCTTCTACCTTCTGCTCCTCATCCTGGTTTCAGTAACGTCAGCTGGTTCCGGGCAGAGCCTTTGGCTTAGGTGCCTCCTTCTGGGTATCCGAGTTCCACCAACGTCAGGTGGTCCTTGGTAGTGCTTTCAGGCACGGGTACCTCCTGCTTAGTAACCGTGTTCCAGTACCGTCAGCTGGTCCTCGGTAGTACCATTCGCACTTCTACCTTCGGGTAGCCATCCGGGTTCCAGTATCGTCAGCTGGTTCTCGGCAGTTCCTCAGCCTTTTTGTACCTTCTGCTACATTTCCAAGTTCAAGAGCCTAAAGATGACGACTCTTAAGACCGAGAAGCAGAAGAACAAGAAGCTGCAGAACAAAAACAGAAGAACATTAAGCATAAGACTAAAAATCAGAGCAAAAGATATTATCTAAATTATAAGCAGAAGAAGACTAACCAGTGTATGGGGGTGAGTCCATTCCTCCTCTTGGTGCCCCTGGTAAAAACCTGCTGCTGCAGGCCAAACAGAACGCGGACAAATCCTGTTGTAAATCTTTTGTGACAGGCAGAACGGAAGGTGTAATCCTCAAACTTTCATAGATAGCAAATACAGGAATGCCTGTCACAAATAAGAATATGATGAAGAAGAAGAATATGAAGAAGATGAAAAAGTAGAATATGAAGAAGAAGAATAGTTGAATAAAAAGAAATTTAGAATTTAAAAAAAAGAATAATAGGATGAAGGTGAAGAAGAAGAAGATGAATAAGGTGAAGAAGAAGTTGATGAAAAAGATGCTGCTGCTGAGGATGATGAAGAAGAAAGTGTGGGAGAAGTAAAAAAGAAGGTGAAGAGCATGGAATTAGTGAAACATTAATATCTGACAAAATATAAAAAATCTTAACATAGTCAATATCTTTGTAACTCCAAACGTCTTAAAAAAATATTTAATTCCTGCTATTCCATTTGATTGGGCTAAATAAACCTCTATGCCTTTAATGTCTCCTCCACCTCCCCCAATACATCCTACATTATTCTTAGTTGTTTTCCTTCATGTAGAATTAACCTACAAGGAAAGATAGGGTTTATTTTAATTCCAATATTTTTGTCCTACTGACTTGCATTGGTATCGGGTATCGGTATTGGCGATATCCGATATTTTTTGAATATCGGCCGATCCAATCCGATACCGATACTTTTGGATATCGGAAGGTATCGCTCAACACTATTTATCAGTAATTATATTCTGCCATGTCATTCACATATCCACTTTTTTTGTGAAAAAAAACACACTTAGCTGCAGTTTATCATCCTGTCTCACAGTTAAATGAGAGAATGTAGCATGAGTGACTTGTACTAACCTCGATGATATCACCGCTAGTCACTGAGGCAGCACTCGCAGCACCTCATTCTCCTGTGGTTTTCGGCCTGAACGATCGCATCATGGCACCGTCCAAGTTGTACACCACATATCACAGACATGGATTATGGCATGGGACATTTTCATTTCGTACAGGTGAGAGGTATGGTTATTTATTATTTTTCTTTTTTTTCATGGGACATGGGCATTGGTGGATTAGGAGCAAGATGGATATTTTTGTTGTTTATTATTTTCTGGGTTTGTTTTGTACAGAGGACAAGAGCATCAATGGAATGGGCATAGGACTGTGCTTGATATTGTAACATCCATGCCGGCATCACTGCATGGCTTACCATCCCGCACCAGGCAGATACACCGACTTTCTCACCACTCTTGGCCATGCAGTGAGTTCTGTCCTCTGCTAGCTGTGTGCAGTAAACCATATGTTCTCTGTTTGCTGTGTGCAGACCTCCTGGCTGTATGCTTAGGGCCATCACGCCTGTCCTTCCTGATTCTTAAAGAGACAGTGTGCGCATTCCTTATGTGTCCCCAGCCAATTGCTAAGAGGCACCTGGTACTTAAGGCATCTCCACCAATTTGAAGATGCCTGCATAGCATTCTCTTTCAGTCTGTGTTCAACTACTGAGTTGCCAGGTCCTGTCCTGTTTATGCCGCCCTGGGGGCTGAGTACCCAGGCCTGAAGCCTGTATCCTGAACCTGTACCTGTACCTGTGCCTGTCTTTGTCTGAATTAGGACCTATCCCTGTTTCTGTTTAAGTCTGGATCTTTCCGTAACCCGTTGTGTCTATCCCTGTCTCTATTCTTTAAACTTGCAGTGTCTGAGTCAGCGTCTATCTCTAAAGACCTGCAGTGTTTGAACCAGCACCTATTTCTATTCTGCTGTCTCTATACAACTTTAGTCATCTTTATGTACATGTGCTACTTCATTATAAGTACCTGTGTGAATCTGGTCCTGCCATCTGTTCCGTATCTGCGGATCTGCATCTGTTTCACACCTGCGGCTCTGCATTTGTTCCGCACCTGTGGCTCTGCATCTGTGCCGCACTTGCAGCTCTACATCTGTGCCATAATTGCGGCCCTGCATCTGTGCTGCATCTGCAGCTGTGCACCTGTTCTGCACCTGCAGCTCCTTGTCTGTCCAATCTGAACTGGGCCCTATCTGTTCGCGTATTCAAGTCATATTCGTCTGCGTCCCAGTCCTTCCTGAAAATGCCCCTAGTCTGAACTGGGCCCTACCCATCCCTGTATTCTAGTCATACCTGCCTGCATCACAGTCCATCCCGAAACTGTTCCTGTCCATCAAGTCTGAACTGGGTCTTACTCGTCACTGTATCATACTCATACCTGCTTGTGTCCCAGTCCTTCCTGAAACTGTTTCTGTCTCTCCAGTCTGAATAATGCCTGCCCGCCTGCCTGCCGGAGTGTTATACACCAGCTGAGCAAGACAATATAGCTACAGTACTTGCCTGCACCTATTGCTACAGTGTCCTATCCTATTGGGGGTCAGCAGCTACTGCCAGACGCCGCCATGGAGTGGTACATGGCAGCTACCTGCCGCACAAGCCTGACCTCACCACTAGAGGCTCCAGTGAACACCAACGTAGCTGCTTAGGCACATCCTTCCAGGGTAAGTTTGGTTTGTGGCAGTGTGTCCACAATCCTCGCTCACACCAACTAGTCTGGGGGAGAGCATTAGTTATTTTTAAATACATTTACAAAGCAAGGTGTGGATTTTTATTTCAAACAAAGAACTTTATTCTGGTTGTTTTTTACTTACAATATGACTATGGGGTTAGTAATGAATAAGTGTCTTAAAGATGCTCTTCCATTATTAACCTGAGGGCTTGATGTCACCTAACAATACAAAGTTGACATCAACCCCAAAAATATTAAATTTGCTTGCTACTGCCACAGGGCAAGTGGGTGGAGCTGGACAAAACACCCGAACTGCACATCTAATTGACCTTTTCTGAGGTGGCTGTGTGCAGCTATTTTTAGGGGGGCACAATGTCCTTGGCCCCTTACCAACCTGTGAATACAAGCCCACAGCTGTCTGCTTTAGCTTGGCTGGTTGTCAAAAATGGTTGTGACCCTGATGCTGATATTTTAAATTTAAATAATTTAAAAAAAACGGCATGGTGAATCTCTCTATTCTTGACAGCTGAGGGTTACAGCCTGCAGCTGTCAGTTTTGCTATGCTGGGCATCAAAAACGTACAGACCCCATGTCATTTTATGTTTATTATTTAATTTTAGCTCAAGCACCGGCTTATAAATACTCCCATCAGCGGTGCCTGCTCATCCACAGCAAGCGTAAGCTGATGGAAGTAGTACTCACATCAGCCGATGCCTCTGTGACTGGCAATAAACTTTTCACTGCCGGTAGCAGCTGCTAGTTCATGCTGTCATTGCACAGAGTGGGAACCGCAGCTCTCTGACCGGTGGTAAAAAACTTAGCACAGATTAGAGCCATCTGTGTTCCTTGTGATGTCATTCAGATGACAGCGTGGGAAACACCCAATGTTCGGGAATCCGAACCCAATTAGAAACACAGACTTCCTGGAGAAGTATTCGTGTCCCGTGCCTGAAGAGTAGGTGTTCGCCCATCACTACTTACTGTGCAGCATGTTTTCCTTTTATCGACACCTGTCTAAAAATCTTTTGCATATACAAGCATATACTGTACATATACGCACATAGTTGTTGAAAAAGTGTTTGCCCCCTTCCTGATTTCCTATTCTTTTGCTTGATTGTCACATTTAAATGTTTCAGATCACCCCAAAAATTTAAATATTAGACAAATATGACACAAGTAAACACAAAATGCAGTTTTGAAATGAAGGACTTTATTAATAAGAGAAAAAGAAATTCAAACCTACAGGGCCCTGTGTGATAAAGTGATTGCCACCTAAACGTAATAACTGCTTGGGCCATCCTTAGCAGCAACAACTGCAGTCAAGCGTTTAAAATAGCTGGCAATGAGTCTTTTGAACGCTGTAGAGGAATTTTGGCAAACTCATTTTTGCTAAATTTTTGTAATTCAGCCTCATTGGAGGTTTTCGAGCATGAACCACTTTTTAATGTAATGTCACTGAATCTGAGTCAGATTAAGGTCAAGATTTTGAGTAGGCCACTCCAAAGTCTTAATTTTGTTTTTCGTAAGCCATTCAGAGGTGGATTTGCTGGTGTGTTTTGGATCATTGTCCTGCTGTATAACCTAAGTGCTCTCCAGCTTAAGGTTACCAACACATGGTCGTACCTTCTCCTTCAGGATTTTTTGGTAGACAGCACAATTCATGGTTTCATTTAGCTCAGCAAATGTTTCAGGTCCTGAAGAAGCAAAACAGCTCCAGACCATCTCACTACTTCCACCATATTTTACTGTTAGTATAATGTTCCTTTTCTGAAATGCGGTGTTTCTTCTGCTCCAGATGTAATGGAACATACACCTTCCAAAAAGTTCAGCTTTTGTCTCGTCAGTCCACAAAATATTCGCCTAAAAGTCTTGAAGATCATCAAGATGTTTTGGTTTCTATCTTGGAACTCTGGCATGCAGGCCATTTTTTCCCAGTCTCTTTCTTATAGCGGAGTCTTGAACACTGATCTTAACTGAGGCAAGTGAGGCCTCCAGTTCATTGAATGTTGTTGTGGGGTCTTTTGTGACCTCTTTGATATGTCGTTGCTGTTCTGTTGGGGTAATTTTGGTCAGACTGCCACTCCTGGGAAGGTTCACCACTGTTCCATGTTTTCGCCATTTGTGCATAATGGCTCTCACTGTGGTTCGCTGGAGTCTTAAAGCCTGAGAATTTGAGAATTGGCTTTATAACCTTTCCCAGACTGATAGATCAATTACTTTGCTTTTCACTTATTTCACATTTTTTTAATCGCTGCATGATGTCTGGCTTTTGAGGATCTTTTGGTCTACTTCATTTTGTCAGGTAGGTCCTATTTAAGTGATTTCTTGATAGAGAATAGGTGTGGCAGTAATCCGGCCTGGATGTGGCTAGGGAATTTGAACTCAGCTTTCCAAAGATGTGATAAACCCTAGTTAATTCATGTTTTAAATTGGGGGGACAATCAATTTTTCACACAGGACCCTCTGGGTTTGGATTTCTTTTTCACCTCAATAATAAAAACCTTAATTTAAAAACTACATTTTGTGTTATCTTTGTCTAATATTTAAATTTTTTTGGTGATCTGAAAAATTTAGGTGTGACAAACATTCAAAACAATAGGAAATCAGGAAAGGGAGAAACACTTTTTCACACAACTGTGTAATGGTCAAAAGTCATGGTCAAAAGTGTTGACACCCTTGAAATTGTTCCACAAAAATAAGCAGTTGTCCCCCAAAATAATTGCAATTACACATGTTTTGTCATACATGTTTATTTCAATTGTGTGTATTGGAACAACACAAAAGATGGAGGGGAGGCAAATTGGACATAATTTTACACAAAACCACAAAAATGGGAGGGACAAAATTGTTGGCACCTTACCAAAATTGTGGGTAAACAACTTAGTTTCAAGCATGTGATGCTCATCCAAACTCACCTGTGGCAAATAACAGGTGGGGTAATTTGAAAATCACACCTGAAACCAGATAAAAAGAGAAATTGACTCAAACTTTGCATTGTGTGTCTGTGTGTGCCACACTAATCATGGAGAAGAGAAAAAATAGATGACAACTCTCTGGAATTGAGATCCAAAATTGTTGAAAGATATTAAATATTTCAAGGTTACAAATCCACCTCCAGAGATGCTAATGTTCTTGATGTTCCTTTGTTCACAGTGCGCAACATAATCATGAACTTTACGACCCACGGCACTGTAGCTAATTATCCTGGTCATGGACAGCAGAGAAAAATTGATGAAATGTTGCAATGCAGGATTGTAGATAAACAGCCCCAATCAAGTTCCAAAGAAATTCAAGTTATACTGCAGGCTCAAGGTGCATCAGTGCAAGCATGAACTATCCGTCGATGTTTGAATGAAATGAAACGCTATGGCAGTAGACCCAAGAGGACCCTACTGCTGACAAAGACATAATCTAGACTGCAGTTTGCCAAAATGTACGTGACAAAGCCAAAATCCATCTGGGAAATCATCTTCTGTACAGATAAGATCAAGATAGAGCTTTTGGTAAACCACAACATTCCACTTTTACCAAAAAAGGAATGAGGCCTAGAAAGAAAAGAACACAATACCTACAATCAAATATGGTGGATGTTCAAATATGTTTTGGGATTGTTTTGCTGCTTCTGGCACTGGGTGCCTTGATTATGTGCAAGGTATCATGAAATCTAAAGATTACCAAAGGATTTTGGGTCACAATGTAGTACTCACTATCAGAATGCTGGGCTTGTGTCCTAGGTCATGGGTCCTCCAGCAGGACAATTGCCCAAAATATAAGAAGCACCCTTAAATGGATGGAAGCAAAGCACTTGAGAGTTCTGAAATGGCCAGCAATGAGTCCAGATTTAAATTCCATTGAGCACCTTTGGAAAGATCTTAAAATTGCTGCTAGGAGAAAGCATTCTTCAAACATAAGAGAAGTGGAGCAGTTTGCAGAAAAATAATCGACTTAAATTCCCGATGTGAGTGATTGAGTGCAGTTATTTATTCCAAAGGGTGTGCAACCAAATATTAAGTTGAGAGTATCAACAATTTTGTTGCTTTTTGAGAAATTATATTTTATTTTCCATTTTTTTTCTTTGTTTTTTTGTGTAGTTCCAATACACACAAAGGAAATTAACGGGTGTATAACAAAACGTGTAATTGCAATAATTTTCTAGGAGAAATACTTTATTTTCTAAGACAATTGCAAGGGTGCCAACACTTTTGGCTATGACTGTTGTGAGGGGTTGACACGCGTAGCTGCTTCTTCAGGTAGACACATGAAGACATTGGTGGTGAAACACCTGCTGGTTTATTAACGTCAGCGTACACCAAGACAGGGTCCAGAAAAATAAAAGCAGAGCCTTCCTGGCTTAATGGAAAACAAGTGTGTTGGGAGGTCTTGGAAGTAGGACCGGATCCCTGAATAGCACGCTGAACCACCTGTGTTGGACGAGGTCCTGAATAGCACATGGTGGGGCTTTGGACCTGGTGAGCCGGGTGTGTTGAATTTCCTGGGAGTAGGAGTTCTGAAGAGCACATGGTGGGCTTTGGACTTGCTGGTGGCCTGGGGTGTTGGACGAGGTCCTGAATAGCACCTGGACAGGTCACATGTGCGGTTCATGTGGAGAAGCAACCGTCTTTCGGTGGGTCTGGACTGACTAAGATATGCCGCCAGGCAAGTTGGTGATTCCCGTGAGGCAGCTTTTCCAGAGGACTGACAAGGAGTCAGCAGATGGAGCAGGAGCTCCCGTCAGGTACTTGTACAGACTGTTGGTACCTGTGTGAAATGAACGGTGGTAACCCACGGCAACTGGTCAGGGGAGGACCAGCGTGTTTAGTTGCTGCAAACCTGTAATGTCGTATGTTGGTGCCTGTTGTGCTCAATGGACATTGGTGAAGTGTACGGCATACGGACACCCATGATACTGGGCGAAGTGAGAGGCCCAGCATGTTTAGTGTCCATGAAACAAAGCCGTAAAAGAAGTGTCAAAGTCAAAGCTGCAAGTTAATATCACCAGTTGGTGCCTATTGTGTTTGATGAATGTATAATATGAACTGTGCATAACCCGGTTTAAGACCCTTTAATAAACCGTACGGACTGTTTTGTGTTCAAAAATCGTGCCTGACTACGTCAATCCCGTGCCAAGCGAGTGTCCCCCAATACACTTAGCCTGGTGTCCACGAAGACCAGTTACCCCGGGAAAAGGGTATGGTTCCCTTCTTCATTGTAGGAACAGTGGAGAGTCATAACAAAATGCGGACTCTGCTGGAATATCGCATGGTATATCTGAAGGAAATGGAGCAGTTAAGGGTTGAAGGACGGCGCCTTATAGGACTGCTGCGCCCATTTGATGGAAGATGGCGGCCACTTTCGACCCGAAATGTGGACAAACAAAGGGGTGTCATGTGAAAGAAGTGGTGTCGACTCAGCTAACTCAGGACTGAGTGACATAGGTGGGAGACCTTGTAGCCGAAGTGGTGACAAAGGGGCAAACTCTGACCAGACAGTAGCCTCGACTGTAAGTGGGACTCATGACCGCACCAACCGTGGGTGGCGGCCATGGAGAGAAAGGCCAGGTAATGGGGCGCACTTGGAAAGTGTGGTGACTAAAGGTTTGGTGACACAGACAGACTGTGACAAAACGGCCAAAGCTCAAGGCCTACGTGTTGACCGCTGGGGGCGGGGTAAACCCAACAAGGGTGTGGTTTTGTGTGATGCTCAAAACCGACTGAGACGGTTCTCTCGACTGGTAGGGCAAGGTAACGTGTGTGACCTGTCTCGAGACCCCAAGTGTGTGACAGGTGCTCAACCCCACAAGTTTGAACAGAGGGGGAGGGTATGTGATGCAGTGACCCCTGTGACAGCTAGGGGGCGCTGTGAGTGCTCTCTGGGATGTGCATGGAGGCATATCTATTGCGATAATCATGGTGAAACAGTGACTGGCTGTGTTGTGAATGACCGATATGTGTCGCAGAGGGAGTCTGCGTAGTAAGTCTGATGCAATGTTGTTGTTCTGGGACCTGTAGTCCCTCAAGTGTGAATATGTGTGGTGTAGCTGTAAGGGAGACTTACTAGGCTAGTTGTGTGAGATGCGTGGGACAAACTAGCCACACATCCACACTCCCATCCAGGGGAGTGGTTAAGGGTATATAATGTGACCAGGGTGTGGGTCACATGGGGGTTTTCCTGTGTATGGTCGCTGTGAGTGACCTGTGTGGTTCCAGTGGAAGGTCCTGGAGAGCCTGTGTGTTGGGAGGTCTTGGGAGTAGGACCGGATCCCTGAATAGCACACTGAACCACCTGTGTTGGACGAGGTCCTGAATAGATCATGGTGGGGCTTTGGACCTGGTGAGCCGGGTGTGTTGAATTTCCTGGGAGTAGGAGTTCTGAAGAGCACATGGTGGGCTTTGGACTTGCTGGTGGCCTGGGGTGTTGGACGAGGTCCTGAATAGCACCTGGACAGGTCACATGTGCGGTTCATGTGGAGAAGCAACCGTCTTTCGGTGGGTCTGGACTGACTAAGATATGCCGCCAGGCAAGTTGGTGATTCCCGTGAGGCAGCTTTTCCAGAGGACTGACAAGGAGTCAGCAGGTGGAGCAGGAGCTCCCGTCAGGTACTTGTACAGACTGTTGGTACCTGTGTGAAATGAACGGTGGTAACCCACGGCAACTGGTCAGGGGAGGACCAGCGTGTTTAGTTGCTGCAAACCTGTAATGTCGTATGTTGGTGCCTGTTGTGCTCAATGGACATTGGTGAAGTGTACGGCATACGGACACCCATGATACTGGGCGAAGTGAGAGGCCCAGCATGTTTAGTGTCCATGAAACAAAGCCGTAAAAGAAGTGTCAAAGTCAAAGCTGCAAGTTAATATCACCAGTTAGTGCCTATTGTGTTTGATGAATGTATAATATGAACTGTGCATAACCCGGTTTATGACCCTTTAATAAACCGTACGGACTGTTTTGTGTTCAAAAATCGTGCCTGACTACGTCAATCCCGTGCCAAGCGAGTGTCCCCCAATACACTTAGTGAGAGCAATCTTACATATAATAGAGTCCTTTCTCTGCAGGTTTCAACCTGCAGTTAACCCGCACAGTCCTTAGCTCCTCCGGGAGCTATCCGGAAGTTCATGCTCTCCCAAGACACGACACCCACTGACTTTCATGGCCAAGTATTTAACACCCCATGTGATGATCACATGACCTTGACATCACACAGGTCCTGTCAGGACTCTGCAGATGGAGATACGGTGGACCCCCTCCCACCTGCTGTACGGAGGAGCACTAAAACCAGCCCATAACATAGGTTTCTATTACCTTGTTAGCACTTACTGTGCTGGAGGCAAAAACACTTTGGTTTTACATCACTGACCACAGTATGCGCAGTGACACGTATCTCTCTTCACATACTATGCCAATGACTCTGTCACATATTCCCCCTCTGCCCAAAGCCGCGGTTTTGGCACCTTCAGATATCAAACAGGGAATCCAGGAGAAAGCATCTTCATTACCATGTAACCTCCCTGCCATTCTTACTCTTCTTCTCTCAATCATCATAGAGGGGCATGGTCTGAGACTAACATAAACCTACGGCCTAGCAGGTAGTACTTTAGGGTGTCTATGGGCCACTTTATAGCCAAGCACTCTTTCGCAACTATGGTGTAGTTCTTCTCGCAAGAAGAGGGTTTCTGGCTCAGGAATAGGATGGGATGCTTTCATCATTTATTTCCTGTGACAGCATGGCTCCCAATCCAACCTTTGAAGCATAGGTCTGGAACACAAATTCTTTGCTAAAGTCTGGAGCAATCAGAACTGGGTGCTTGAACAAAGCCTGCTTGAGTTCTTGAAATGCCATCTCTGTGTCAGGAGTCCATTTTACCATCATCGACTTGGTGAATGGAAGGAGTTCCTTTAACTGTGTGGCAATAATGGCAAAGTTCAGGATAAAATGCCGGTAATACCACACAATCCCAAGAAACGGCCTCACTTGTTTCTTGGATAGCGGTTGCGGCCACTTGTGAATTGCCTCTATCTTATTCAACTTGGGCTTGATCTCACCTCTTCCATTGATGTAGCCTAAGTACCCGGCCTCCTCCTTCTCTGTGGCACACTTCTTTGGATTTATGGTAAATCCTGCTTTCCTCAATGCATCAAGGATCGCTTATAGCTTGGGCTGGTGCGAACTCCAGTCAGGGCTAAAGATGACAATGTCATCCAAGTAGGCTGTGGTATATTTCTTATGTGGAGCCAAGATTTGATCCATTACCCTCTGGAAGGTAGCTGGGGCCCCCTGCAGTCCGAGGTCATCTGGTGTACTGAAAACACCCATCTGGTGTCGAGAAGGCATCTTCTCATTGGCACTCTGGGACATGAGGATCTGCCAGTACCCCTTCGTCAGGGTTGTAATGTACCTTGTGGGTCCCAATCGCTCAATGAGTTCATCCACGTGGGGCATTGGGTACGCATCAAAACGGGACACCTCATTGAGCTTGTGGTAGCCATTACAAAACCACCATTCGCCATTGGGTTTCTTTGCGAGGATGATGGGACTTGACCAGCCACCTCTTGATTCCTTTATCACCCCAAGGTCCAGCATTCTCTTCACCTCCTCGGAGATTATTTCCCGGTGTGCATCAGGGATTCTGTAAGTTTGAGGTTTACCCTTATTAGCACATCCTGTTCCATGACCTGTGTGCACCCTCGCAACTCCGAGATCAGGTCATGGTTCTGCTTCAGCAATTCTCAACATTGTTGTTTCTGGGCCGGCATTAGCAAGACGGGCCTCCAGGCAAGGAGCTTCCAGTGGGTCATGGTCCCTCCAAGGTATGAGTCGGTTCAAATGGTATACCTGGTGCCTGTGACCGGGCTGGTGTACCTTGTAATTCATGTCACCGAGTTTTTCCACTATCTCATATGGGCCTTGCACTTTGCCAAGAATTTGCTCTCCACCGTAAGGATAAGTACTAGTACGTGGTCCCTGGGCTGGAATTGCCTTAGCCTCACTGATTAGTTATATACCCTTGCTAGGGCCTTTTGTGCCAGGAGAAGATGCTCCTTTACGATAGGCATTACATGTACCACTCTTTGTTGCAGCTGGTCGACATGCTCAATGATACTGTGGTGTGGCGTGACCTTAGCTTCCCAAGTTTCCTTGGCGATGTCCAGTAACCCTCGTGGATGTCGGCCGTACAGGAGCTCAAATGGCAAGAAGCCAGTGGAGGCCTGTGGGACTTCTGTGATAGAAAAGAGCAAGAATGCGAGTAGATATTCCAAGTCCAGACCATTCTTCTCAATGACCCTCTTGAGCATGGCCTTCAAGGTCTTGTTGAAGCGCTCCACCAGGCCATCGGTCTGTAGAAGATAAATGAAGGTTCATAGCTGGGCGATCTGGATGACTCTACACAGCTCCTGCATCACTTTGCTCATAAACGGGGTGTCTTGGTCAGTCAAAATCTCTTTGGGCAAACCAGTCATGGCAAAGATATGGACAAGATCCCGGGCTATACTCTTAGCTGAGGCGTTCCTCAGTGGCACTTCTTCCAGGTATCTGGTCGTGTAGTCCATGAACACTAAGATGTACTGATGGCCACGTGCTGATTTAGCGAGGGGACCTACCAGGTCCATAACAATCCTCTGGAAGGGGATTTCTAACACAGGTAAGGGCAATAAGGGGCATCAGAAGTGAGAGGTAGGAGCAGTTATCTGACAGGTGGGGCAGGACCTACAATAATTCAGGATCTCTAGGTAACACTCTGGCCAATAGAACCTCTGTAATACTCTCTCCTGAGTTTTCTCCACCCCCAAATGTCCACCCAAAACATGTGAATGGGCCATGTCTAAAACCCTCCGCCGGTAGGGTCCTGGAACTATCAACGCTCTACTATCTCTCCTCCCCTCGGTTTGGTCACGCAATACAATAACTCACCATGTATTGCAAAATGAGGGAACCTGGTGTCTGCCCCTGGCTCTTGGGCAACCTCATTGAATGCAATCACATTCTCAAATGCCCACTTCAATGTAAGGACCTGAAGTTGAGCAGTCCCAAAGTTCTCTTAAGTCATCTCATAGTTAGGGTAGCTGGGCTCCTCTGTTACCATCTCATCCTCCTCTCCAGTGAGGACGCATAGTGGAAACTCTTTCACCTCTGATTTTGACAGAGTCGCCTTCAGAGGGGTCTGGCTTTTGACCGGGACACTCTGCGTAGCCCCCTTTTTCCTCAAGATCCAAAACAGTGCAAAAACCCCGCCCCAGTATGACAGAATGAATTACATTTTTTACCACCCCAACCTCATGGGTCTGATTACTACAGCCTGTTCCTATGGTTACTCTGGCTACAGGGTAATCCTTGACATCTCCATGTATGCAGCGGATGCCCACAAACTTGTTAGGGATTGACTGGTGGGACAATGCAGCATTGATTAGGGTCACCAGACTCCCAGAGTCCAACAGTCCCAGAACCATCACCTAATTGACTGACACGGCAGAAGACTGGGAACCATTACCGGGTTGACAGTCCAGACTGCAGGCTGGGTAGGCATAGTAGGAGTAGCGCCTGCTTAAGCTACAGTCCATAGGCTCAGGGGGCATAAGACATGAGGTGTCGATGTGTCCAGGATTATGATACCACCAACATACCACATCCTTTATAACAGGCTTAGGTGACCACTCAGCAGGGATGGGACGCCCCCCAGTTGTGGGTCTAGCTACCCTCTGTGGTGAGCCCTCCCCCTTTTGGGTATCCCATTACGGGGAAGTAGCGAGGTCTTGTTTCCCAAGGGATTTCTCCATAACCTGGTATCTCTCAACCAGGACGACCAAGTTGTCTGCCTTCTGGGAGTCACCCTGGGAAACCCAGATCTGTACTGGCCAGGGGAGGGAGTGGACATACCTGTCCATCACCACACGCTCAACCCTTTGGGCTGGAGTGGAAGTCTCTGGCTAAAGCTACTTTTGGACCATGTGTAGCAGATCAAACATCTGGTAGCGTGTGCATTTGTTGCTAGCATTACAGATAGTGTCCCTTCCAGCCGTTCCAGAATTTCATTTTTTAATTTGCAATACTCTTTGGCATCCTGGAGGGTTAAGTTGAATAAGTTGTAATACGCCTTTTAAGGTTCACCAATCAAATAGGGAGCCAGTACCTCTGCCCACTGCTCTAGCGATAGCCTCTCACCCTCCACTACCCTCTCGAACACAGTAAAAAATGCTTCGACTTCATCCCCCGGGGTCATTTTCTGTATGGCTCATCTTACCTTTTTCCAGACGTGCGCATCATCACCTGGAGAGGGAGAGGAGACAGCCGGCCTTACATGAACCATCTTTGCGAGGAGCTCAATATGCTGTGTTAGCACCTCCTGCTGTTGCTGTTACATATTAACATAGAACATGTTCACACACCACCAAAAAACCTGAAGACACAAAAGAGAATGGTAAAACCAAAAACACTCAGTTTGAAAAAATGTTTGCAGTAATCCGCAAGTGCTAGTAAAAGATGTAAATAACAGGGTATTTGGTTGATACGTTTTTTGCAAAAAATGTATACTAAGCTGCTCTACCAATCTTCACGGTATACCCATATCAGAGCAGTCCTAACTAATGTATGCAATCCCTATCTGATGTATTTAAAAACCTGATCATCTGTATATTACCTGTGTGAACAGGGTTCAGAGAGGAAAAATCCATGTGTGCATACAGGGCAGAACAGCTTTTGTGCAGCTAGCCCAAGAGGAGTGGTGGAACTCCCCAGTCTTGTAGACACAAGAGAACAATCATGGAAACAGGAACACATGGGCTACTTGCACAGTGAACAAGTCTGTAAGAACATGTTCACACACCACCAAAAAACCTGAAGACACAAAAGAGAATGGTAAAACCAAAAACACTCAGTTTGAAAAAATGTTTGCAGTAATCCGCAAGTGCTAGTAAAAGATGTAAATAACAGGGTATTTGGTTGATACGTTTTTTGCAAAAAATGTATACTAAGCTGCTCTACCAATCTTCACGGTATACCCATATCAGAGCAGTCCTAACTAATGTATGCAATCCCTATCTGATGTTCTGCCCTGTATGCACACATGGATTTTTCCTCTCTGAACCCTGTACACACAGGTAATATACAGATGATCAGGTTTTTAAATACATCAGATAGGGATTGCATACATTAGTTAGGACTGCTCTGATATGGGTATACCGTGAAGATTGGTAGAGCAGCTTAGTATACATTTTTTGCAAAAAACGTATCAAACAAATACCCTGTTATTTACATCTTTTACTAGCACTTGCGGATTACTGCAAACATTTTTTCAAACTGAGTGTTTTTGGTTTTACCATTCTCTTTTGTGTCTTCAGGTTTTTTGGTGGTGTGTGAACATGTTCTTACAGACTTGTTCACTGTGCAAGTAGCCCATGTGTTCCTGTTTCCATGATTGTTCTCTTGTGTCTACAAGACTGGGGAGTTCCACCACTCCTCTTGGGCTAGCTGCACAAAAGCTGTTCTGCCCTGTATGCACACATGGATTTTTCCTCTCTGAACCCTGTTCACACAGGTAATATACAGATGATCAGGTTTTTAAATACATCAGATAGGGATTGCATACATTAGTTAGGACTGCTCTGATATGGGTATACCGTGAAGATTGGTAGAGCAGCTTAGTATACATTTTTTGCAAAAAACGTATCAACCAAATACCCTGTTATTTACATCTTTTACTAGCACTTGCGGATTACTGCAAACATTTTTTCAAACTGAGTGTTTTTGGTTTTACCATTCTCTTTTGTGTCTTTACATATTAACATAGTAGCATAGATTTTAAGGTTGAAGGAAGACTTTAAGTCCATCTAGTTCAACCCATATCCTAACCTAGCATGCCCTAACATGTTGATCCATAGGAAGGCAATAAAAACCATGTGGCAAACAGTAAGCTCCACATTCGGGAAAAAATTTTCCTTCCCGACTCCACATACGGAAATTAGACTAATTCCCTGGATCAATGCCCTATCAAGGAATCTAGTGTATATTACCTATAACATTATACTTTTCAAGAAAGGCATCCAGTCCCTTCTTAAAGTTTAGTAATGAATCACTCATTACAACATCATACGGCAGAGAGTTCCATAGTCTCACTGCTCTTACAGTAAAGAATCCACGTCTGTTATTATGATTAAACTTTCTTTCCTCCAGATGTAGAGGATACCCCCTTGTCACCGTCTTGGGCTACGAGTAAAAAGATCATTTGAATGGTCTTTGTACTGTCACCTCATGTATTTATACATTGTAATAAGATCACCCCTTAGCTTTCGTTTTTCCAAACTAAATAACCACAAGTGTAATAACCTGTCTTGGTATTGCAGACCCCCCAGTCCTCTAATAACCTTGGTCGCTCTTCTCTATACCCGCTCTAGTTCAGCTAGGTCTTTCTTATACACTGGAGACCAGAATTGTACACAGTATTCTAAGTGTGGTCGCACAAGTAACTTGTATAAAGGTAAAATTACTTTCTCCTCATGAGCATCAATGCCTCTTTTAATGCATCCCAATATTTTAGTCGCCTTTGCAGCAGCTGCCGGACACTGGCCACTAAAGGTACCGTCACACTTAGCGACGCTGCAGCGATACCGACAACGATCCGGATCGCTGCAGCGTCGCTGTTTGGTCGCTGGAGAGCTGTCACACAGACCGCTCTCCAGCGACCAACGATGCCGGTAACCAGGGTAAACATCGGGTAACTAAGCGCAGGGCCGCGCTTAGTAACCCGATGTTTACCCTGGTTACCATCCTAAAAGTAAAAAAAACAAACACTACATACTTACCTACAGCCGTCTGTCCTCCAGCGCTGTGCTCTGCACTCCTCCTGTACTGTCTGTGTGAGCACAGCGGCCGGAAAGCAGAGCGGTGACGTCACCGCTCTGCTTTCCGGCTGACCGACGCTCACAGTCAGTGCAGGAGGAGAGCAGAGCACAGCACTGGAGGACAGACGGCTGTAGGTAAGTATGTACTGTTTGTTTTTTTTACTTTTAGGATGGTAACCAGGGTAAACATCGGGTTACTAAGCGCGGCCCTGCGCTTAGTTACCCGATGTTTACCCTGGTTACCAGTGAAGACATCGCTGAATCGGTGTCACACACGCCGATTCAGCGATGTCTGCGGGGAGTCCAGCGACCAAATAAAGTTCTGGACTTTCTTCCCCGACCAGCAACAGCACAGCAGGGGCCTGATCGCTGCTGCCTGTCACACTGGACGATATCGCTAGCGAGGACGCTGCAACGTCACGGATCGCTAGCGATATCGTCTAGTGTGATGGTACCTTAAGAGTGAGTTTGTCATCCACCAATACCCCCAGGTCTTTTTCAGTGACAGCTTTGCCCATTGTTTTACAATTAAGCAGTTGTTGAAGCTGGTGTACTAACAGCTTATTCATCTCCTGTTGCGCCAAATTCTGCTGTTAACTATTGAGCTGATGTTGCTGTGGTACCTGGACGAGATGTTTCACAAGCTACTCCATGCTGCCGGACATCTCGCTCTGAGTGGCAGATTTCACCCAGGAAATGCAGTTGTTCTCAACCTCTATACACGTTCCTCGAATGCTGCCCACACTCAAAACACCACATGTGAGGGGTTGACATGCTAATCTGCTTCTTCAAGTAGACACAGGAACCAGCAGCATAGTTACTGGGGGGGCAGAGGGGGTCGTTGCCCTAGGCCCCATTACATGAAGGGACCCGCCAGGAGTCATGAGGCAGAAAACAGCACAGGAGGAGAGCAGGAAAATGCCTGGTTCCCTGCCTGACGGAGACTTTGCACGCGGGTAACACAGAAGCCAGTTGCAGAGTCTCCCCCTGCACTGTATGGTGCAGGTTTATTGACTTGAGGATTTTCTGCCAGGCTGCAGTTTTGTGCATGATCGAATTGGCTCAGGGCAGGTACACTGGGTCCTAGTGCCCACCTTGCACTTTGACACTTCCTGGTCCTGCCTCACTGCCTGCAAACTTCATCAGTAAGTGAGGGTGGAATTTATTAGATTTATTAAATGAAGGCATGTCATGGTCACTGTGGGGTGAAAGTGAGAGGATGGGGGTATTGTGGGAGCTGAAGTGAGGGAAGGGGACAGGGCACTGGGGGGTGAATGTGAAAGGATGGGGTATCGTGGGGGCTGAAGTGGGGGAAGGGGACAAGGCAACTGGGGGTGAATGTGAGAGGATGGGGTATTGTGGGGGGAGGGGGACAGGGTACTTGGGGATGAGTGTGAGAGGATGAGGGTGTTGTGAGGACTGAGGTGGATGAGGGGCGACAGGGCACTGGGGGATAATTATTATATTGCTTTGTTGGATTATATGCACACCATTACATGCTCATGGAGTATAATCCTAAAATATTAAGTTTTATTAGATATATATTAAAAATAGTGGTTAAAATACAGAAGCTGCTAAGCTAAATGGGGGAAATAAACAGACCAACTGGATAACGAGCATAAATATACACTAATTTTTGGGGCAGATATTACAATGTTTCAATCATACAAAGTGCCTAAAGCAAATACTGTGCAAAGTGTATATTCTCCACTGCAAAAGCAGAAATAACAGTGCAGAATAATGCCAAACTTCCAGGCTTTCACAATAGAGAGGCTGAATGCAGCCAAGTAATGGTGTGGCCCGTAAGAAATAAAAAAACACTTGGTCTGCTTTGACTTAAAGTGCACCTGTCACCATGTTTGGCCAATAAGAGATATGGCCATCAACTTTCAGGGCTGATATACAGTATTCTATAATACTGTACATCTGCCCACAACCCGATCTGCAAGAGAAGAAAAATAACTTTTATTATACTCACCTGCGGGTGGTCCGGTCCGATGGGTGTCGCTCTTCTTGGTCTAGTGCCTCACTTCTTCTTGTGATGCTACCCTCCTGCTTGTTTCATGTGGATGACGTGTCTCCTCAGCAACGCGCTCCTGTGCAGGCATAATTCTCTGCCCTGCTGAAAGTACTGCAATGCGCAGGTGTCAGGAAAGGTCAAAGAGCCCTGTCGTATGTGAACTACAGTACTTTGCTTTTCCCTCGACAGGGCAGAGAAGTACGCCTGTGCAGGAGCGCTGTGCCGAGGAGACTGTGTGGATGAAGAATGGATGCGTCATCCACACGAAACAAGCAGGAGGACGGGGATCGTAAGAAGATGGGAGACGATGACCCAAAACCAGTGACGCCCATCGGACCGAACCACCCCACAGGTGAGCATAACTAATGTTATTTTTCTTCTCTTACAGGTCGGGTTGGGGCCAGATAGCACCATCAGATATTGCACCATTTCTGAAAAGATATATCAATAAATATCATACAAAAGGCTTGTTTCCATGTGCCTCCTGATGAATTCTTATCATGGGAGGGAAATGCGTTGAGGCTTTTATAAGCATCTCCAATGAAACAGATAAGCTTTTTCCAGTTTTGCTATGATATGGTGTCTTAATGGGAATAGTGCAGTAACTAATGTGTAATCTTTGATCTACTGATCAGAGTCATAGAATTATGTGGGACTTAAAGTGGCAATGAACATTTGGTTGGATATCAACATTTGTGTGACCTATTAGTGATTAGTGTGTTATCACATTTGAGATAGCTATTGCTGTTGGATTATCATATGCATCTAGCACCTTTTACTGTTGTCATCACTGTTATCACCATTGGAAAAATCTCTTTACAGGGTGACAGACCAAGCCTTTTGTATGATATTTATTTATTTATATATCTTTTTTGGGGATGGCTCAATGTCTGTTTGGTGCTATCTGAGTCCATGTGATCAGGTTTACAAAAAAAATTAAGTATATTTTATATGAATCTTTGATAATCTTTGCTGATATTAAGCACTATCCTCCTGTTCATGATAAAACTCTATTATATTGTCCTTCCTTCTCCACTCCTATCTTTCATTATTACCTTCCTGTTTTCATTATTTAGACAGCTGAATGGATAGCTGTTAGGGAAAGAGAGGGTGAGCCGACGGTGACCGGGGCACCATTTTGCATAAAAGCTAGGGTGCCAACCTCCGCAGCAAGGAAGGGACAACAAAATAGAGTTTTGGAGGGTAAGTTATTGTAGACTATGAGTTCAGAGAGAAACCTTTAAAAAGACGTATCTGTTTTTTATAGGCTTTGTATTTATTGTGGCAGTAAGCTATTGTCTTTTGCCTATGGTTACATAATATGTTGGTACTGATTTGTATTGTCTTCGACTGTATTGTATTGTCTTTGAACTTAATTTATCCTCTCCATTCTTCTAATAAATCCCCCTTTAAAGAGGTTTTTTCCTTTTTCTCTCCTTATATCCTGGATTTTGGACCTTTAATTCTCTGGTATTGTTTTACTGGCTGGTTTTTGGCTTGTTTTTTGCTGTTGTAACCAGATTTTGTGTTTAACTAGCTAGAGGCCAAAGCGTCTATCAGGGAGAGCCATCGTTGAGTGGGGGTGCCACATTGTGACCAAGCTAGGGTGCCAACCTCCACTGGTAGGAAGGAGTTTATTAGGGCTTGATAGTGTAAGACTATGGTCTTTGGCAAACTTCAGCCTGGCTCTCCTTTGCTTCTCATTGATGAAAGGTTTTTTCTAGCTTTACATGACTTGAGTCCTGCTCTAGGTGCCTGTTACGAACTGCCGTGCACTTCACCCCAGCTGCCGTTTGCCATTTCTTTTGTAGGTCACATGATGTCATCCTGTGGTTGCTGAGTGACATTTGAATAAGATTACGGTCTTGGAGAGTCATTTTCCCCCTCTGCTGGTCTGTAGCTTTGAATAAAACATGTACTGGACCCCAGTCGTCCAAAAGTAGGTGAACAGTATGTGTAATAGAGTTATGAAGGGGGAGATTTATCAAACATGGTGTAAAGTGAAACTGACTCAGTTGCCCTTAGTAACCAATCAGATTCCACTTTTCATTTTTCACAGACTCTTTGGAAAATGAAAGGTGTAATCTGATTGGTTGCTAAGGGCAACTGAGTCAGTTTCACATATCCAGTTTTCACAGATAAATCTCCCCCAAATCTTTTTTCTATAATTCTGATAACCCATAATGGCAAATAACCTAAATACAGATCAAAGAAAATGGATTTTAAAAGAGTATTGGAAATCTCAAAATGTGGAAACAGAGCAAATTGGGTTGAAACATTTGGTACTCAAGCCCCAAAGAGACAAACCATTTACTACATTCGTGACAAATTCAATGCCACTGCACTGGCTCAATCCTTAATGCTCCAAAAACTGGTCGACCCAAAACAGCCTGCACAGAAAATAATAAACAATTTGTTGCTGAAACATTTGTTCAGAGTCTAAAAAAGTCACCAGAAGAGTCTCTTTAGAATTGGGAAATTCACAAGCTTCCATCATGCGAATCCTGAAATCTATTGGATGGAAAGCTTATAGTCCACGTCTAATTCATGGTTTATTGGAGGATGATCCAGACAGGCGGCTGCAATTTAGTGAGATTATGATTAATGAAATTGAAGAAAATCCAGTAATTTTAGATAACATTATGTGGAGTGATGAAGCTTCTTTCAAATTATATGGCCATATTAACAGACATAATTGTATTTACTGGTATAATGAGGACATGCATTTAACATTAGAGCAACAACTAAATGAGCCTGGTTGTTAGGAGTCGAGTTTCCTCTGCTGCACAGGGGGAATCTCGATCCGTCTCCGCTGCGGTCTCCCATTCTCCTCCGGCCGCAGTGGAGTCTGCTCAGCGAGGACGTCGCTCCCAGTGTCTTGCTCGCTCTCACTCTGTACAGAGAGTTACTGCTGCTTCTCCAGTCTCTGCCATTAGAGTCAGTGCTGGTCAGCGGCGAGCGGACTTCCCTGGGACTAAGTCCTTGTTTGCGCACACTGAGCATGCCCAGGGCAAGATCTCCCGTTGGAGATCGAGGGTCATGTGCTCAGGCTCTGTAGCACATTCCATTGGACCTCTTGGCAGGTCTTGGAAGGGCAAAGTTTCTGTGGCCACTTCCTGTGCTGCAACTATATAAACTGCGCATGACCGCACGGCCATGCGCTAGTGTACAATTGAATACGTGTGTTTGTTGTGAGTGCAAGTCGTTCATTAAATACCCCTACCCTATTGTATGACTGTTCGCGTATGGAGTATGGCTGCTATCTAGCGCCCGACAAATCACTCAACGTGTCACACACGTATCAGCGTCTATTGCTGTGACCGCCAGTGCGGCGCCACGCGCCAGTAGTGCGCTTCCTGACCCACGTCTGGGTGCTTAGTGGTGCCTGCCAGCACGGCACAGTTCGCACTTCGGTGCTCTAATTATAAGAGTTGCCTAACACACCCTGTTGCGGTGTTGTGTCAGCAAGTGGTCTAATCGGACTTCAATCCTAGTTGGGGTTAAGTTCGCTGACTGCTTGCTCGCCTTCTATGTGCGGTACCGCGATTCTGTGTCGCAACAGGATCGCTTCCTTCACGTTGGGTGAAGTTTAACCCATGCGAGTATACTTATGAGTACCGCCATATAGTCCATCATTACTCAGCAGCAGGTTCCATCTCTGCACGGTGGACCCCGGGCTACGAACGCACCGTACACTACCAGTCTTATTATTTGGTGCGTTCCGCTAGCCCTAACACTGGTGTCAATGTTTTCGGCGGTATTTCAAGTTTTGGTGTTTTTGAACTATTTTTTTTTTTTGATGGAACAGTCACAGGAGATAAGTATCTCGAAATTCTAATGAATCAAGTTGTTCCCCAGTTACAGCAACAGCCTAAGGCAAATCCAACAAGATGGGGCCCCTCCACATTATTCAAGAGTAGTCTGCGAGTATCTTGATGAAACATTTCCTAATAAATGGATTGGCCGAAGAGGCCCACTTGATTGGCCGGCACGTTCACCAGACTTGACCCCTATGGATTTTTTCTTTTGCGGAGTACTCAAGGACAAAGTTTATAGTCCAAAACCAAAAAGTGCCAGTGATTTGAAAAATTACATAAGAGATGCATTTCAAGAAATTAATACCCAAAGAAACTTGTGCAAAAATGTTTGTCGAAGCGTAAGAGGCAGACTTCAAAGCTGTGCAAATTGTGATGGAAAACAGTTTGAGCACCTGCGTTGATAAAATTTAAGGGCTTTGTGTTATTGTCCAGAATAAAATTTAATTGTCAATGTTATGCTTGTGCTAGTAATTATAATTTTATATATAAATCAAAATAAATGTTATTATTTTCTGTCCACCTACTTTTGGTCCAGCTGCTTTTGGACCACCCTGTAAATATCTATATATATAATTGTCTAAGGGTTTTTCCGTCTGTCTGTCTGTCTGTCTGTCTGTCTGTCCTGGAAATCCCAGCTCTCTGATTGGTCGAGGCCGCCAGGCCTCGACCAATCAGCAAAGGGCACAGCGACGATGATGTCATAATGGTTGCCATGGCGACGATGATGTCATAAGGGTTGCCTCGACCAATCAGCGACGGGCACAGTCTGCCGCGAATTCTGGAATCATCATTGTCCATATACTACGGGGACATGCATATTCTAGAATACCCGATGCGTTAGAATCGGGCCACAATCTAGTATATATATATATATATATATATATACATATATCTACAGTTGTGGCCAAAAGTATTGACACCCCTGCAATTCTGTCAGATAATACTCAGTTTCTTCCTGAAAATGATTGCAATCACAAATTCTTTGGTATTGCTATCTTCATTTAATTTGTCTTAAATGAAAAAACACAATAGAGAATGAAGCAAAAGGCAAAATATTGATCATTTCACACAAAACTCCAAAAATGGGCCAGACAAAAGTATTGGCACCCTCAGCCTAATACTTGGTTGCACAACCTTTAGCCAAAATAACTGCGACCAACCGCTTCCGGTAACCATCAATGAGCTTCTTACAATGCTCTGCTGGAATTTTAGACCATTCTTCGTGGGCAAACTGCTCCAGGTCCCTGATATTTGAAGGGTGCCTTCTCCAAACCACCATTTTTAGATCTCTCCACAGGTATTCTATGGGATTCAGGTCTGGACTCATTGCTGGCCACCTTAGAAGTCTCCAGTGCTTTCTCTCAAACCATTTTCTAGTGCTTTTTGAAGTGTGTTTTGGGTCATTCAAAACTTTCTCACACAAAAAAAAAGGAAAAAAACCATGGATAAGCCAGGTAATTCTGCTTCATGTCACCTGGCTTATCCATGGTTTTTTTCCTTTTTTTTTTTTCTATACTATGTTGTGCATAAATATGTGATTCTTCAGAATTTGCATTAGTCTGATGAAGAGACCTGTATAGTCTCGAAAGCTTGCAATTTGTTACCATCTTTTCAGTTAGCGATTAAAAGGTATCAACCACTGAGGACTCTCAATCTAATATATAATTGCCTAGAATACTACTTCCTGCAATTTGTGCCAACTTCCTGTCTTGAAGAGCAACGTCACTGGGCCCGCCTCCACGCAGTAGAAACTTGCTGTGAGGTAAAAATTCAAAAATCACACCAAAATGGCGGGCGGAGTGTGTCACAGTACGGCACGTTTCTGATTGGTCGCTCGCAGCAGGCGGCAACCAATCAGACACTGGACACTGTTGACGTCACTTATCTCCGGACATTAGCTCCGGACATTAGCTCCGGACATTAGCTCCGGACATTAGCTCCGGACAAAGCCACGGAAGTTGGCACAAATTGCAGGAAGTAGTATTCTAGGCAATTATATATTAGATTATTTTTACATTTGAATAAATAAAGTATATATGGATTCTAGACTCCTGATTCCTTAGAATCGGGCTGCCATCTAGTTCTAAATATTTTTCTATCTACTGGCTAACACGGTACCAAGATATATTTATTTCGTGTACTCTGGTTGGAATTCAACTGACACTGGAATGGAATGGCTGTCAGACATGTAGAGAAGCTGATTTTTATAAAAATGTGCAGTGGTCTCTTCATTTTTGCCAGAGCTGTATCTGCAAAAATACATGTGGGTCCAAGGTCTTTATCACTTCTGCTGAAAGAAAATAAGTCTACTTTATAATCTGCACTGAAGGAAATGCTGAAGAATTTGTTTCTCTCTCTCCATTCGTTTCTAATCAAACTTACCATGCCAAAAATCCTGCCCTCCTAGGCACCTTGTGAAATGAAGCTAATTACAGTAGCTGGAGCACAATGAAACCAAATCTCCTCATATTGATCCCTTTTTCTTCATTGATAAAGATAAAGAGACGTAATGGAGCATTGTTTATCAAGCTTTCAGATAGGTCATTTAGCTAATAACCATTTGTGCAGTTTAAAGACAAGCCCTTTTATACAGAAAGTGGTTATAGTAAACAGAAAAAACAATGTGTAAATGAAGCATATAATAAACTAGATTGTGGCCCGATTCTAACACATCGGGTATTCTAGAATGTGCATGTCCCTGTAATATATGGACAATGATGATTCCAGAATTCGCGGCAGACTGTGTCCGTCGCTGATTGATCGAGGCAACCTTTATGACATCATCGTCGCCATGGCAACCATTATGACATCATCGTCACTGTGCCCGTTGCTGATTGGTCGAGGCCTGGCGGCCTCGACCAATCAGACGCGGAATGTCTACGTCCTTTATGACATCATCGTCGCCGTGCCCGTTGCTGATTGGTCGAGGCCTGGCGGCCTCGACCAATCAGAGACGCGGGATTTCTACGTCGATGCTGTGCCGGTCTCTGATTGGTCGAGGCCTGGCGGCCTCGACCAATCAGAGACACAGGATTTCCTGGACAGACAGACAGACAGACAGACAGACAGACAGACGGAAAAACCCTTAGGCAATTATATATATAGATACACAACATAGGTACTCAAGATATGGACCCATAATGGAGTCTACTTTAGTGGCCAACAACTGCAGAAATTTGGTTGTCTCATCCTCTCGTCTGTGTCATGTGTAATATAGATAATGGAGGAATGCTTCATTTTTAATGTACAAAATAGCTTCTAAAGTTCTATCACATTTCATGCCAGATATATAGACAATATATTACTTATTTGGTATGGACAATCGTCTGATATATCATCTTTTTTGTCTTTTCCGAATAACAACCAATTCAACTTGCATTTCACTAGCTCATCACAAACGTTCTATTACATTTTTGGACTTGGAGCTTATTGGCCTACACAGTTTGCCTATCAAAAGCAAAGCATATAAAAATCCAACTTCTGGCAACACGATTTTGCCTGCTCTTAGTTTTCATTCTCCTCGATCAAGGCTATCCCATTCGGGGAACAGACCAGAGCCAAGAGAAACTGCAGTGATACAGTTTCTTTTCAGAAAGAATTCCAAATAATCAATTCCAGATTAACCAAAATAAAATTATCCCCCATGGTCTCTACTGCATATCGTGCAGCTAAATCATGGATAATAAATCCAGAAATGCTTTAATCAATAAAGTTGGTAAAAAGGGAAATAAAAACAACTCTGATCATGAAATACCCACCCTGGTACTCACCAACACTACACACTTTTCTATCATTTGCAATATAGTGAAATGCAATCCACATATGTGTCACCCACCAGTTCAGTGGGGTACTCGGTACCAGTCACGGTGGCTGCAACCCGGTCCGTGGCCCTGGGCGCCCAATAAAGGGGATGGTCTTTTAAGGGGAAAGTGTTTCTAAGTCTGTTGTGACGCCATCTGTGGTGGTCAATAGTGGGACCGACGCTGCGTTAAAAGGGGTCTTCTGGGGATATTATTGCAGCATTGATGGTACACTTCCCACAGGTGAATCGGGGTCCCCGGGGGTCCTAAGGTGTATGGTGGTGATGACGGTTGCCGGTAAATGAGTAAAGGACACAAGTTGTAAGTCTTTACCTGGTTTACTGTAGTTGGCAGGCCACAGTCCAGGGCACCGGCAACAGGTACATAGGAGTCCAGGCAGCCCGGAAACAAGCGGAATCCCCTTGGCAAGTCAGGTTAGGAGCCTTCAACTCTGCGCTTGCTAAAGTCCCTTCCTGCATGAAGTGTTCCAAACAAAGTCCTAATTCTTTCAGTTCTTTCTCCTGTCCTGGGACAGGTACCTGTATGGCAGGCAGCTTGAGCCATACTTCATGGGGTCTCTACACGGTGACTCCAGGCTTCAGGATGCTGCTGTGCCACAGGCGTAATTTGGGCAATGTCTGTATGATCTCATGCCCTCTAGTTCTGCTGAGTGTCCTGTAGTTCCACTCTAGCCTCGGGCTCCGGTACCCAGTCTCTGCGCACTGACTCCTGGGAGGCCTATCCTCAGCCTCCTTGAGCCCTGAATCTCTCCTCTGCTCCTTTCCTGTCTGTCCTCACTCACAGACTGTCTGTACAAACTGAACTGACTCCTCCTCCAAACCAGGATATTTATCCTGGGAAGCTGCCCTAAAACAAGGTTGAGCTCCCCCTCCTGGCTTGGATTTGGAAGGTGTTGTGTGAGTGATAACTTGTCAAAGGGAATCTCACTTGTATCCAGGCATAGCACTACCCTCCCCGAGAGGAAGGCAGCACTACTGTGGTACCTTAACTCCTGGGGTGCCACACATATCCTAAAGGAATATATTATGGATTCTATGTGGCGGAAGGGAATCACTTCCTCGCACTGCTCGGATGCTCGTTACTTGAACCAAGCAATTTCTAATGCTCGGGTGCTTGTTTTGAGTAACGAGTATAATGGAAGTCAAAGGGAAAGCTGAATATTTTTCCACAGACCCTACAAGGAGGTCTGGGGTAGCAGTGAAAATGAAGAAATGGATGGAAAACATGCTGAATCGAAGAACAGGATAGGGAACACCCCTGGAAGCAGTTATGACTCCCAGATCGCTGCTGAGAACAATGGTGTCACATTTTTAGTCCACTTTAAGGAGTTACAATAAAACATTCCAAATCGATAAGAAATTGAAGTTTACAGGAAAAATAAAGTTAAACATTTTTTCCTGTAAAATGGCTTGTAGATAAGGAAAAATGTAAAAAGGATTTAAAAAAACAATAATTTAAGTAAACCAAAATTGAATTTTGTATTAAAAAATTGGAAATGTAAGTGTAATTTATGAAGGAAGCAAGAAGTGCCAAAAATTTGGGACTCTGATGCACTCTGTATTAGGGCTTGTTTCCATTTGCGAGAAACACGTCCGTGTCTCGCATGTGGAAACGAAGCTCTGGCGCCGGCACTCCAGAGCGGAGTGTGCGGCTCCATGTGTTCCTATGCGGCCGCACGCTCCGCTCCACAGTGCCGGTGCCAGAGCTTCGTTTCCACATGTGAGACACGGACGTGTTCCTCGCAAGTGAAAACAAGCCCTTAGACAGAAAGGAGGGCCTCATACACATTATGCTCAAATTGTCATGTAGTAGTAATCTTAGAGTCATAAAAGGTATGCACTAAGTACAAATACTGCCACAAATTATAAGCAGGGTCATCCATACACCCATGAAGGCACCAACTGTAGTGCCTCATAAAAAATAAGAAAGTATAGCTGTGGTATTTCTACACTCAAAGGCTTTACACAAAGCGTAAAGCCTGGGAAAAATTATAAGAAGGGTCATCCAGTCATCCATAGACCACATGTCCCTCCCAGTTTTCCATATCATGGATTGTTGCAATATACTGTATGTTTTTTGATACTCATTTGGTTTTAATATTTTTCAAATAAAGAATTGCATATTTTTATCAAGTTTTCTGCATTGGGAGGATTGGATCCTTCTTCATTGCTGGCTTACCTGAGCCCCAGCAGTGGCATTGATCATGGAGTCCAGGACTGATGGAACCAATGGGATGGTGAGCTGTTTTTTTTTCTCCTTTATGATCCATAATGGATCCCTACAAACATTTCTATTTATTGCTGCTGTGTTTGACATCAATATAATGAGAGATGTACCATCTAATCGTTAAAGATGCAGAAGAGAAATGTAATTAACACATTGGTTCCTCTTGATACTGAAAAGGCTTGTTCACAAAAGCGCATTTCAGTTTTGTGTTCTAGGAAATAGGATTGCATTCCATGAGGTGTAAGAAGCACAACATAATTTGAGAAAAGTTTTCTAACTTGATAAAATCCCCTTTTTTGCTGAAAACAAAATACTGAAACAAAAACTCGAGGTTACCCAATACTGGGGAATCCCAATTTCATCAATTCAGGGCCTGAATTAAAAAAAAAAGTATACTAATCGGCTGCAGTGATGCCATTCCAATGATGTCAGCAGCACTTTGCATGGTGATGTGACACTGCTGTGTCACGTGCAGGCTGCAGTCAATGAGCAGCTGCTTGTCAACTGCAGCCTCTACTATTTCACTAAAGCGGATGTCCACCCTAACTGAATATCAGGTGACGAGTGGCTGCTCATTGGCAGCAGCCTGCACGTGACACAACAATGTGACTTTAATACTGGAACAGGAGCGGTGGAACTGCTCCAGGTTGTGAGTATGCACTGTTTTTATGTTAGTCCGGATCTAGAATTGATTAAACTCTACTGGTCCAGTACTGGATCATCTCTTTAAGGCCTCACTTGTGTTTTCTAGGCACTCATGTTGGCAATTTACTTTCTCCACGTTATCAAAACAGCTGATCCACTTCCGGGCTACTCTATCGAAGGGCGTGAGTGTCGACATCATGCTAATTTACATCCGACTCAGTTAGACAACAGAGCAGAGTGGAAAAGATGCTGCTGTTCATTTAACTTGACGACAGCAGAAGTTGCTGAATTGCCAACAGGAGCAGTCTCTGACCACTCTGTGCTGGCAGAGATCCTTGCCCAACATCTACCTTAGTTTTTAGGCCAATAGTAAAAAGTTCTGTCACCCTGGATAAATTTTTTAACACATTTGAATTTTTCTGTGATAAATATCTAATGTCCACTTCTTAGGCATAATGTAAGCGGACTGAATGAATCATGAACCCATAAAAGCCACCAGAGAACTAATTACAACATCGGCCACATAGAATGACTACTCTGGTTTGCAGATATGATCACAGGGAGTAACCTCCCTAAAAAAGAACACCTCTGGACACCGTTAGGCACCATTATGATCATGCTTCATCCTGTACCCCTAGTACAGAATGTTCTTAACCCCTTAGTGACAGAGCCAATTTGGTACTTAATGACCAGGCCAATTTTTGCAATTCTGACCACTGTCACTTTATGAGGTTATAACTCTGGAACGCTTCAACGGATCCTGCTGATTCTGAGATTGTTTTTTCGTGACATATTGTACTTCATGTTAGTGGTAACATTTCTTCGATATTACTTGCGATTATTTATGAAAAAAATGGAAATATGGCAAAAATTTTTAAAATTTTGCAATTTTCAAACTTTGTATTTTTATGCCCTTAAATCAGAGAGATATGTCACGAAAAATAGTTAATAAATAACATTTCCCACATGTCTACTTTACATCAGCACAATTTTGGAAACAAAATTTTTTTTTGTTAGGGAGTTATAAGGGTTAAAAGTTGACCAGCAATTTCTCATTTTTACAACACCATTTTTTTTTAGGGACCACATCACATTTGAAGTCATTTTGAGGGGTCTATGTGATAGAAAATAATGAAGTGTGACACCATTCTAAAAACTACACCCCTCAAGGTTCTCAAAACCACATTCAAGAAGTTTATTAACCCTTTACGTGCTTCACAGGAACTGAAACAATGTGGAAAGAAAAAATGAACATTTAACTTTTTTTTGCAAACATCTTAATTCAGAACCATTTTTTTTATTTTCACAAGTGTAAAAACAGAAATGTAACCATAAATTTTGTTATGCAATTTCTCCTGAATACGCCAATACCCCATATGTGGGGGTAAACCACTGTTAGGGCGCACCGCAGAACTTAGAAGTGAAGGAGCGCCGTTTGACTTTTTCAATGCAGAATTGGCTTGAATTGAGATCGGACGCCATGTCACGTTTAGAGAGCCCCTGATGTGCCTAAACAGTGGAAACTCCCCACAAGTGACACCATTTTGGAAACTAGACCCCTTAAGGAACTTATCTAGATGTGTGGTGAGCACTTTGAACCCCCAAGTGCTTCACAGAAGTTTATAACGTAGAGCCGTGAAAATAAAAAATCGCTTTTGTTTACACAAAAATGATCTTTTCGCCCACAAATTCTTATTTTCACAAGGGTAACAGGAGAAATTAGACCACAAAAGTTGTTGTGCGATTTCTCCTGAATACGTCGATACCCCATATGTGAGGGTAAACCACTATTTGGGCGCACCGCAGAGCTTGGAAGTGAAGGAGCGCCGTTTTACTTTTTCAATGTAGAATTGGCTGGAATTGAGATTGGACGCCATGTCGCGTTTGGAGAGCCTCTGATGTGCCTAAACAGTGGAAACCCCCCACAAGTGACCCCATTTTGGAAACTAGACCCCTTAAGGAACATATCTAGATGTGTGGTGAGCACTTTGAACCCCCATGTGCTTCACAGAAGTTTATAATGTAGAGCCGTGAAAAAAAAAATCGCATTTTTTCTACAAAAATGATATTTTTGCCCACAAATTTTTATTTTCACAAGGGTAACAGGAGAAATTAGACCACAAAAGTTGTTGTGCAATTTCTCCTGAGTACGCTGATACCCAATATGTGGGGGTAAACCACTGTTAGGGCGCACCGCAGAGCTTGGAAGAGAAGGAGTGCCGTTTTACTTTTTCAATGTAGAATTGGCTGGAATTGAGATTGGACGCCATGTCGCGTTTGGAGAGCCCCTGATGTGCCTAAACAGTGGAAGCCCCCCACAAGTGACACCATTTTGGAAACTAGACCCCTTAAGGAACATATCTAGATGTGTGGTGAGCACTTTGAACCCCCATGTGCTTCACAGAAGTTTATAATGTAGAGCCGTGAAAAAAAAAATCGCATTTTTTCTACAAAAATGATCTTTTTGCCCACAAATTTTTATTTTCACAAGGGTAACAGGAGAAATTAGACCACAAAAGTTGTTGTGCAATTTCTCCTGAGTACGCTGATACCCAATATGTGGGGGTAAACCACTGTTAGGGCGCACCGCAGAGCTTGGAAGAGAAGGAGTGCCGTTTTACTTTTTCAATGTAGAATTGGCTGGAATTGAGATTGGACGCCATGTCGCGTTTGGAGAGCCCCTGATGTGCCTAAACAGTGGAAGCCCCCCACAAGTGACACCATTTTGGAAACTAGACCCCTTAAGGAACTTATCTAGATGTGTGGCGAGCACTTTGAACCCCCATGTGCTTCACAGAAGTTTATAACGTAGAGCCGTGAAAAAAAAAATTGAATTTTTTCTACAAAAATGATATTTTTGCCCACAAATTTTTATTTTCACAAGGGTAACAGGAGAAATTAGACAACTAAAGTTGTTGTGCAATTTCTCCTGAGTACGTCGATACCCAATATGTGGGGGTAAACCACTGTTTGGGCGCACCGCAGAGCTTGGAAGAGAAAGAGTGCCGTTTTACTTTTTCAATGTAGAATTGGCTGGAATTGAGATCGGACGCCATGTCGCGTTTGGAGAGCCCCTGATGTGCCTAAACAGTAGAAATCCCCCACAAGTGACCCCCATTTTGGAAACTAGACCCCCCATGGAACTTATCTAGATGTGTGGTGAGAACCTTGAATGCCCAAGTGCTTCACAGAAGTTTATAATGCAGAGCCGTGAAAATAAAAAATATTTTTTTTTCCACAAAAAAGATTTTTTAGCCCCCAAGTTTTTATTTTCACAAGGGTAACAAGAGAAATTGGACCCCAAAAGTTGTTGTCCAATTTGTCCTGAGTATGCTGGTACCCCATATGTGGGGGTAAACCACTGTTTGGGCGCACGGCAGAGCTCGGAAGGAAGGAGCGCCGTTTTGTAATGCAGACTTTGATAGAATGGTCTGCGGGTATTATGTTGCGTTTGCAGAGCCCCTGATGTACCTAACCAGTAGAAACCCTCCACAAGTGACCCCATTTTGGAAACTAGACCCCCCAAGGAACTTATCTAGATGTGTGGTGAGAACTTTGAATGCCCAAGTGCTTCACAGAAGTTTAGAATGCAGAGTCGTGAAAATAAAAAAATATTTTTTTTCCACAAAAAAGATATTGTAGCCCCCAAGTTTTTATTTTCACAAGAGTAACAGGAGAAATTGGACTGCAATAGTTGTTGTCCAATTTATCCCGAGTACGCTGATGCACCATATGTGGGGGTAAACCACTGTTTGGGCGCACGGCAGAGCTCGGAAGGGAAGGAGCGCCTTTTTGGGATGCAGACTTTGATAGAATGGTCTGTGGGCATTATGTTGCGATTGCAGAGCCCCTGATGTACCTAAACTTTAGTAACCCCCCACAAGTGACCCCATTTTGGAAACTAGACCCCCCAAGGAACTTATCTAGATGTGTGGTGAGAACTTTGAATGCCCAAGTGCTTCACAGAAGTTTAGAATGCAGAGTCGTGAAAATAAAAAATATTTTTTTTTTCACAAAAAAGATATTGTAGCCCCCAAGTTTTTATTTTCACAAGGGTAACAAGAGAAATTGGACCCCAGAAGTTGTTGTCCAATTTATCCCGAGTACGCTGATGCCCCATATGTGGGGGTAACCCACTGTTTGGGCGCACGGCAGAGCTCAGAAGGGAGGGAGCACCATTTGACTTTTTGAGCGCAAAATTGGCTGTCGTGTTTGGAGACCCCCTGATGTACCTAAACAGTGGAAACCCCCCAATTCTAGCTCCAACCCTAACCCCAACACACCCCTAATCCTAATCCCAACCTGATCCATAATCATAATCAATAACCCTAACCATAATCACAACCCTTACCCCAAAACAACCCTTATGTCAACCCTAACCATAACCCTAATCAAAACCCTAAATCCAACACACCCCTAATCCTAATCTCAACCCTAACCTCAAACCTAACCCTAATCCCAATACACCCCTAATCACAACCCTAACCTTAACCCTAATCCCAAACCTAACCCTAATCCCAAGCGTAACCCTAATGCCAACCCTAACCCTAATACCAACCCTAATCCAAACCCTAACCCTAATCCCAGCTCTAACCCTAACTTTAGCCCCAACCCTAGCCCTAACTTTAGCCCCAACCCTAACCCTAGCCCTAGGGCTACTTTCGCACTTGCGTCGTTTGGCATTCCGTCGCAATCCGTCGTTTTGGACAAGAAATGGATCCTGCAAATGTGCCCGCAGGATGCGTTTTTTGCCCATAGACTTGTTGCCGACGGATCGTGACGGATGGCCACACGTCGCGTCCGTCGTGCACTGGATCAGTTGTGTTTTGGCGGAGCGTCGGCACAAAAAAACGTTCAATGAAACGTTTTTTTGTACGTCGCATCCACCATTTCTGACCGCGCATGTGTGGCCGTAACTCCGCCCCCTCCTCCCCAGGACATAGATTGGGCAGCGGATGCGTTGAAAAACTACAGCTGCTGCCCACGTTGTGCACAATTTTCACAACGTGCGTCGGTATGTTGGGCCGACGCATTGCGACGGCCCCGTACCGACGTAAGTGTGAAAGAAGCCTAACCCTAAATTTAGCCCCAACCCTAACCCTAAATTTAGCCCCAACCCTAACCCTAAATTTAGCCCCAACCCTAGCCCTAACCCTAGCCCTAACCCTACCCCTAACCCTACCCCTAACCCTACCCCTAACCCTAACCCTAACCCTACACCTAACCCTACCCCTAACCCTAACCCTAACTTTAGCCCCAACTGCTGTTCTCCTGCCGGCCGGCAGATGGAGACAGATGGCGGGCGCACTGGGCATGCGCCCGCCATTTTCTTCTGCTGGCGGCCAGGAGGAGCAGCAAGAGGATCCAGGGACCTAGGTGAGTATGCTAGGGTCCCCGAATCCCCCTATTTCTCTGTCCTCTGATGTGCAATCACATCAGAGGACAGAGAATTACACTTAACTTTTTTTTTTTTTTTTGCGGTCGCCGGTAAACAGTTAATTACCGGCGATCGCAAAACAGGGGTCGGTAATACCGACCCCTGTCATGCTCTTTGGGGTCTCGGCTACCCCCAGCAGCCGAGACCCCAAAGATTCTCCCGGTGCCGGCCGGCGGACGCACTGCGCATGCGCCCGCCATTTTGAAGATGGCGGCGCCCACCGGGAGACACGAGGAGCATCGGGGGAGCTAGGTGAGTATTGGGGGGCCACCTGGGACCCCTTTTCTCTGTCCTCCGATGTGCGATCACATCGGAGGACAGAGAAATTAAAAAGAGATCGCGTTTTTTGTTTTTTTTTTGCGATCGCCGGTAAACGGTTAATTACCGGCGATCGCAAATGCGGGGTGAGTTAAAAAAACCCCGAATCATGTTCTCTGGGGTCTCGGCTACCCCCGGCAGCCGAGACCCCGGAGGAAATCGGCCTCTGGGGGGCGCTATTGACTTTTTCCACAGCGCCGTTAATTAACGGCGCTGTGGTTTAAGTACCCTTAGCGGCCACCGTTAAAAGGCGTATCGGCGGTCGCTAAGGGGTTAAACATTATGTCCGTCTTCTTCTATATTCTTTAAAGCAGTAGTTTTATATTTTCTCTAATGATCTGCATATATGGAAATATGCCACGTGACTATTTACACATTACGTTTGTAATTTCATAAATTAATGCATTTTTAAAGTATCAGCATCAGAGTTTATAGCCTGCAAATATACAGCTTTTATAGTAACTGTGGTAAAGTTTTCATGAACTCCAAAGCCCATATTTCTAAGATAAAGCTTTAATTTTCTCTGTGGTCGTGAGTTCATTATGTTAATGTCAAACTGTGTCTATAGAGTATTGCTGCCAAACACTGAGACTGCTTTATATTGTTTACATATAGAGATATCTTAAACGTTCTGTGCTGTTAGCTATGAATTAGGTCTAGCAGATTTAATTAACTTAAATTATGGTACTCACATTCATCATTTTATTTTAGGTTATTTTCTAATGCAAGCCAGAGTTTACCACATGACTTTTGCCTTTAGCTATTGCCCTTCCTCTCCCTCTCTAAGCCAAGTCCCCTGTGCCAATTTGCTATGCCCACCACTAAGTATAGTGACACAAATCTTTACATACACAAAGGGCTGCCACTAGGACTTTTGGGGCCCCATACTGGCAACATTTTCAGGGCCCCTTGAGACTCTGCCCAGGCTCCATCCCAGCCCAGCCTTCACTCCCTCAAACTGTCCACAGTCAAAAGATTTATTAAGCTGCCACTACGACAAGGTAGACTTTTTTGGCCAGGCCCTACTCTATTCTATCCTATTAATGATTTGTTAAAATATCCAATACAATTTGTATTTATTTTTTAATTTTTAAAATGACCAATAATATCACATACAGGGGACAAATACCACCACACCATGGCCAGACACCATATTACCACCACATAGTGACCTATAATACCACATACAAGGAACAAATACTGCCATACCATGTCCAGACCACATATTAACATCACAATGACCGAATAATATCACATAGAAGGGACAAATAGCACTGCACCATGTTCAGACCACATATTACCACCACAGGATGACCAATAATACCACATACAAGGAACAAATATCACCACACCATGACCGGACAACATATTACCACCACATAGAGACTAAATTCTAAAATACTGATCAGTAATAAAAAAACACAATACTAATATCACCATAAGTGCCATTATACACAGGAGATCTGTACTTAGAATGCAGTGTCTGTGTACAGGTAATATTGATCACCGGTGACATTATACACAGGAGCTCTGTATATAGTGCATAGTGTAAAGGTAACACAGTGATCACTGGTGATATTGTACACAGGACTACTGTATATAGTGTACAGTGTATAGTGTCAGTGTATAAGTAACACACTGACTCACCAGTGATGTCTTTAGGTGCAATCCTTCATCTTTGCTTTCCATCTTCATCCAGCACAGACCGCCATCACTTCTTCCAGCCAGGGCTCATCTCTGCAGGAAATAACACAGTTATCTAGAGCTTCGCTTGCAGAACACATTACTTATTTTTTTCCCAAATTCTAAACTACACCAGATGAAGAAAAAAAGGCAACAAAGTGTCACTTTCACAGTAACAGGACCACTTCCCCCATTTAAAACACTATCCTCAAAAAATAAAATAAACACCTCACTGCAGTAATAATATCCAACATCCTGGCCCCTGTATGTCTCATTCCTGGTTCCAGCCATATGTTCTCCCTCCCTGCCTCCATGTGATGTTCTATCCTGCCCCATATGATCTCCCCATCCTGCCCCATCTGTCCCATGATCCTGCCCCATCTGCCACATGATCCTAATCCATCTGTCCCATGATCCTGCCTTATCTGTCCCATGATCCTGCCCCATCTGTCCCATGATCTTGTCCCATCTGCTCCATGATCCTGCCCCATCTGTCTCCATCGTATCAATCCTGCCCCATGATTCTGCACCATCTGTCTCAATCCTGCCTTATGATCCTGCACCATGTGTCTCCATTCTGCCCCATGATCCTGCCCCATCTGTCTCCATCCTGCCCCATGATCCTGCCCCATCTGTGTCCATCCTGCCCCATGATCCTACCCCATCTGTGTCCATCCTGCCCCATGATCCTGCCCCATCTGTCTCCATTGTATCCATCCTGCCCCATGAATCTTCACCATCTGTCTCCATCCTGCCTCATGATCCTGCACCATGTGTTTCCATCCTGTCTCCTGATCCTGCCCCATCCTGCCCCATCTGTCTTCATCCTGCCCCATGATCCTGCACTATGTCTCCATCCTGTCCCATAATCCTGCACCATGTGTCTCCATCCTGCCCCATGATCCTGCCCCATCTGTCTCCATTTTGCCCCATGATCCTGCACCATCTGTCTCTATGCTGCCCCATATTCTTGCCCCTTCTGTCTCCATCCTGCACCATGTCTCCATCCTGCCCCCTGTGTCTCCAGTCCTGCCTCCTATATCCATTCTGCCCACATGTCTCCCATCCTGCCCCGTTTCTCCATTCTGCCCCATGTCTTCATTCTGCTCCCTTTCTCCATTCAGCCCCTGTGTCTCCCATCCTGCCCCCATGTCTCCATTCTGCCCCTTGTCTAAATTGTGCCCCTTGAGTCCATTCTGTCCCGTGTCTCCTATCCTGCCCCCGTGTCTCCCATCTTGCTTCTGTGCATCCCATCCTGCCCTGTGTCTCCATTCTGCCCCTTGTCTCTATTCTGCCCCTTGTCTCCATTCTGCCCCGGGTCTCTCATCCTGCCCCCTGTCTCCATCCTGCCCCCATATCTCCCATCCTGTCCCCGTGTCTCCATTCTGCCCCTTGTCTCCATTCTGCCCCTTGTCTCCATTCTGACCCCGTGTCTCCCATCCTGCACCCTTGTCTCCATCCTGCCCCCGTGTCTCCCATCCTACCCCCATGTCTCTATTCTGCCCCTTGTCTCCATTCTACCCCTTGTCTCCATTCTGCCCCCATGTCTCCCATTCTGTCCCTTGTCTCCATTCTGCCCCTTGTCTCCATTCTGCCCCGTGTCTCCCATCCTGCCCCAGTCCTCCCATTCTGTCCCTGTGTCTCCCATCCTGCCCCGTGTCTCCATGCTGCCCCTTGTCTCCATTCTGCCCCCGAGTTTCCCATCCTGCCCTATTGTCTCCCATCCTGCCCCCGTGTCTCCATCCTGCCGGTGAAACATATTGCTTTCAATTAGTGATGAGCGAGTATACTCCTACCTCGGGTCTCCCCGAGCATGCTCAGGTAATCTCCGAGTATTTGTTAGTGCTCGGAGATTTAGTTTTTGTCACCTCAGTTGCATGATTTATGGCTGCTGGATAGCCTGAATACATGTGGGAATTCCCTAACAAACAGGCATGGCTCACTTGTATTCAGCCTGTCTAGCAGCCGTAAATCATGCAGCTGAGGCGAGAAAAACTAAATCTCCGAGCACTAACATATACTTGGATATCACCCGAGCATGAGCATGAGCATTAGCAAGTAGACTCGCTCATCACTACTTTCAATTAAAAAAAACTTTCCTGGCCACGCTCCTGCGATCATGATGATCCCTACAGGTGCCTCAAACGCTCACTCACCGGCGGATGACAATGACATCATACGGCGGCGACGTGCACTGTGACATCATCTGCCAGCCTCTGTATGGCTGGTGGCTTTAACTATTGCTGTGTGGGCTTGCACGGCAAAAGAGTAACTGAACCTGCCCTGTAGTAATAATGCCCTGATAGCGGCCCTACATGCACAAGCAATATACACATGCATTTATATTAAATAGATATATGCGTATTCATTAGCAAGTATTTACTCAATTTACGTGCTGTATATCAGTGGCATACCACCAATAGTAGCAGACTACCCAGCTATACACTGTGTGCAGAATTATTAGGCAAGTTGTATTTTAGAGGATTAATTTTATTATTCATCTACAACCAGCGTTGGACTGGAGCACCTTGGGCCCACCAGAGAAAATCATTCTTGGGGCCCACTATGTAGCTACATAGAAATAGATTCAAGACCACCAATTGTGCGGTAAAAAGCCCTAATATCAGGGTATAATATAAGGTAGTTCACGTCTTAATAATGTAGCAAGGGTTGGGGTAGCCCCCTCACAGAATATAATGTAGCCCCCCAGGGCCGTATTTAGAGTTTCTGCTGCCCTAGGCACTTTTAGTGCTGCCTCCCCTTTTGGTGAGTATGACACTATTGGCAGTGACTTTGGCAAGAATCGCTGATGTGAAAGTCGCATTTTGCAGCATATTGGGCAGTTTTTCTGCATCTGCCGCGTAACGGATCACTTACAGCAACACTGCCTTCGGCCTCATTCATTCCCTATGGGATTTGCGGCACTTGCCATGATCTGGCAAATGTGGTACCATACCTCCCAACTTTTGAAGGCAAAGACGTATAACGTTTGCGGCGCGCGTAGTGCGCCGCGGCAAATTTTAGTCCACGCCTCTGACCAGACCCATTTCACAACTAGTCACACCCATATCCACGTCCCAACTGCAGCCATTTAGCACTGCTGATCACACTATTTTATATACAATAATTATAAGCAAACAAAAATATGGCCACACAGTGCTCCATACTGTATAATGGCCACACATGATGCTCCATACTGTATAATGGCCACACATGATGCTCCATACTGTATAACGGCCACACATGATGCTCCATACTGTATAATGGGCACACATGATGCTTCATACTGTATAATGGCCACACATGATGCTCCATAGTGTATAATGGCCACACATTGCTCCATACTGTATAATGGCCAGACAGTGCTCCATACTGTATAATGACCACCAACACATAGTGCTCCATAGTGTATAACGGCCACACAGTTCTCCATACTGTATAATGGCCACACATGATGCTCAATACTGTATAGTGACCACAAATGATGCTCCATACTGTATAATAGCCACACATGATGCTCCATACTGTATAATGTCCATTGGCCACACATGATGCTCCATACTGTATAACGGCCACACATGATGCTCCATACTGTATAATGGCCACACATGATGCTCCATACTGTATAACGGCCACACATGATGCTCCATACTGTATAATGTCCATTGGCCACACATGATGCTCCATACTGTATAACGGCCACACATGATGCTCAATACTGTATAATGACCCCCCCTCCTGTATGCATGGCTCATCTCCTTCCTATCCCATATACATAGCTCATATTACCCCCTCCTGTATGCATGACTCATATCTCCCCATGTATGCATGGCTCATATTCCCCACCCCCTATGCATGGCTCATATCCCCCCCCTGTATGAATGGCTCATATTCCGCCCCTGTATGCATGGCTTATATTCCCCCCTGTATGCAAGGCTCATAGTCTGCCTCTGTATGCATGGCTCATAGTCCGCCCCTGTATGCATGGCTTATATCCCCCCCTGTATGGCTCATATTCACCCCTGCATGGAAGATGAACAGCGCTCCAGCCGGGTGTCTTGGTATCAAAAAGGAAACTTTATTGGTCCATGTAAAAGCAACGTTTCGACCAGTATCCTGGTCTTTTTCAAGCATGTAACACAGTACAAAGTGTCGGCTTAAATGGTGTGGATACCACACAGGGCACCAATCACCAACCAGCCACTAATTACATATATAAATACAAAAAGTAACATCAATCAAACCCTATATGATTCATTAAAATAGATACATACAATGTCTGCAGCTTTAGAAACAAAGAAAATCAAAACTCAAAAGCATATAACATGATATTGCTGCATTGTTTATATTTCGTCCAGCCAATAAGGTTCAGGCATACCCGTAGTCACGGCTACAAGGCTCCAATGAAACAGTCCTTGCAGCGATCTTCTTGTCCAATCCGGATCAATTCTGCAGTGGGCGCCAAAATTCAACCAGCCTATCAAACCCCATCATGCTTCCAAGCATGTCCCAGATAACCAATCAGGCAAACACTTATATCATATACCATGACTACATCACAATCCTGCGACTCACTGCGGCAAGCCACCTGGCCGCAGAGGACTCAGAAGCAACCTGGTAAGTATAACTGTGCATCATGGCAACAGCCCGCCCACCTCACGTGATCACACAACCGGGTCCGCCCCACGGTGACGCAACCATCCCTCCCCCATGCACAGGAGAAGCCGTGGATACGCGCAGACTCAGCACCGACGGAAACCGCCGCATCGTAAACCACGATACAAGCAGATCCAGCGGCACAGTGAGATGCCACGCCCCCCTCCAGCCCCCATGCAAGGAGGACGCCGGCGCGTCACAGTCAGGACGTCCCAGATGCGACGTCAGATTATCGTTGCTTAGGAAGAAAGAAATGAGATGGATTTACTCATTGGGGACTTTACAACCTGGAGGCCTTAATTTAGACTTTAATTTACAGGTCTGCATTCCTAGGTAATATTTTCTTTTCTTTTACATGGTTTACTGTTCTCTCTCCCCTTGGTTATGGCATTATTCATCGGTATATTGTTTTTATAGTGTTTTTGTCGTTTTTTATTTTTTTTATTGTTTTTAGCGATTGATTATACAATGTCTTTTTCCGTCCTTAGGTAGTGTTACTCTATTGATCTATTTGATCAAAATGGATGCTTCCATGTTTTTTCTTGAGTCACACCTTATAGATGGTCAATTGTATCTATTTACATTTATTTAGGTTCCCTTGGCAACCCGTTGTGGCCGTGGCTGCGCAGATCCAATGGTTGTGGGCGCCTGTGTATTGGCATCTGGCTAGCCGACTCTGTGACGTCGCATCTGGAGCGTCCTGACTGTGACGCGCCGGCGTCCTCCTTGCATGGGGGCTGGAGGGGGGCGTGGCATCTCACTGTGCCGCTGGATCTGCTTGTATCGTGGTTTACGATGCGGCGGTTTCCGTCGGTGCTGAGTCTGCGCGTATCCACGGCTTCTCCTGTGCATGGGGGAGGGATGGTTGCGTCACCGTGGGGCGGACCCGGTTGTGTGATCACGTGAGGTGGGCGGGCTGTTGCCATGACGCACAGTTATACTTACCAGGTTGCTTCTGAGTCCTCTGCGGCCAGGTGGCTTGCCGCAGTGAGTCGCAGGATTGTGATGTAGTCATGGTATATGATATAAGTGTTTGCCTGATTGGTTATCTGGGACATGCTTGGAAGCATGATGGGGTTTGATAGGCTGGTTGAATTTTGGCGCCCACTGCAGAATTGATCCGGATTGGACAAGAAGATCGCTGCAAGGACTGTTTCATTGGAGCCTTGTAGCCGTGACTATGGGTATGCCTGAACCTTATTGGCTGGGCGAAATATAAACAATGCAGCAATATCATGTTATATGCTTTTGAGTTTTGATTTTCTTTGTTTCTAAAGCTGCAGACATTGTATGTATCTATTTTAATGAATCATATAGGGTTTGATTGATGTTACTTTTTGTATTTATATATGTAATTAGTGGCTGGTTGGTGATTGGTGCCCTGTGTGGTATCCACACCATTTAAGCCGACACTTTGTACTGTGTTACATGCTTGAAAAAGACCAGGATACTGGTCGAAACGTTGCTTTTACATGGACCAATAAAGTTTCCTTTTTGATACCAAGACACCCGGCTGGAGCGCTGTTCATCTTCCTTTGGATTATTGTATATATCCAGGTGGGTTCCCTGGACAAGGAACGAGCGCCCGTTTGTGTGAGTGCTGTCAGCCCGACTTCTTTTTTCTACTACATTCACCCCTGCATGGCTCATATTCCCCCCTGCATGGCTCATATTCCCCCCTGTATGGCTCATATTCCCCCCTGTATGGCTCATATTCCCCCCTGCATGGCTCATATTCCCCCCTGCATGGCTCATATTCCCCCCTGCATGGCTCATATTCCCCCCTGCATGGCTCATATTCCCCCCTGTATGGCTCATATTCCCCCCTGCATGGCTTATATCCCCCCCTGTATGGCTCATATTCCCCCCTGCATGGCTTATATTCCCCCTGCATATCTCACATTCCCCCCTGCATGGCTCATATTCCCCCCTGCATGGCTCATATCCCCCCCCTGTATGGCTCATATTCCCCCCTGCATGGCTTATATCCCCCCCTGTATGGCTCATATTCCCCCCTGCATGGCTCATATTCCCCCCTGCATGGCTTATATCCCCCCCTGTATGGCTTATATCCCCCCCTGTATGGCTCATATTCCCCCCTGCATGGCTTATATCCCCCTCTGTATGGCTCATATTCCCCCCTGCATGGCTCATATTCCCCCCTGCATGGCTCATATCCCCCCCTGTATGGCTCATATTCCCCCCTGCATGGCTCATATTCCCCCCTGCATGGCTCATATTCCCCCCTGCATGGCTTAGATCCCCCCCTGTATGGCTCATATTCCCCCCTGCATGGCTTATATCCCCCCCTGTATGGCTCATATTCCCCCCTGCATGGCTCATATTCCCCCCTGCATGGCTCATATCCCCCCCTGTATGGCTCATATTCCCCCCTGCATGGCTCATATTCCCCCCTGCATGGCTCATATTCCCCCCTGCATGGCTTAGATCCCCCCCTGTATGGCTCATATTCCCCCCTGCATGGCTTATATCCCCCCCTGTATGGCTCATATTCCCCCCTGCATGGCTCATATTCCCCCCTGCATGGCTCATATTCCCCCCTGTATGGCTCATATTCCCCCCTGCATGGCTCATATTCCCCCCTGCATGGCTCATATTCCCCCCTGCATGGCTCATATTCCCCCCTGCATGGCTCATATTCCCCCCTGCATGGCTCATATTCCCCCCTGCATGGCTCATATCCCCCCCTGTATGGCTCATATTCCCCCCTGCATGGCTCATATCCCCCCCTGTATGGCTCATATTCCCCCCTGCATGGCTCATATTCCCCCCTGTATGCAAGGCTCATAGTCCGCCCCTGTATACATGGCTCATAGTCCACCCCTGTATGCATGGCTTATATCCCCCCCTACATGGCTCATATTCCCCCCTGCATGGCTCATATTCCCCCCTGCATGGCTCATATTCCCCCCTGCATGGCTCATATTCCCCCCTGCATGGCTCATATTCCCCCCTGCATGGCTCATATTCCCCCCTGCATGGCTCATATTCCCCCCTGCATGGCTTATATCCCCCCCTGTATGGCTCATATTCCCCCCTGCATGGCTTATATTCCCCCTGCATATCTCACATTCCCCCCTGCATGGCTCATATTCCCCCCTGCATGGCTCATATCCCCCCCCTGTATGGCTCATATTCCCCCTGCATGGCTTATATTCCCCCTGCATGGCTTATATCCCCCCCTGTATGGCTCATATTCCCCCCTGCATGGCTCATATTCCCCCCTGCATGGCTTATATCCCCCCCTGTATGGCTCATATTCCCCCCTGCATGGCTCATATTCCCCCCTGCATGGCTTATATCCCCCTGTATGGCTCATATTCCCCCCTGCATGGCTCATATTCCCCCCTGCATGGCTCATATTCCCCCCTGCATGGCTCATATTCCCCCCTGCATGGCTTATATCCCCCCCTGTATGGCTCATATTCCCCCCTGCATGGCTTATATTCCCCCTGCATGGCTTATATCCCCCCTGTATGGCTCATATTCCCCCCTGCATGGCTCATATTCCCCCCTGCATGGCTCATATTCCCCCCTGCATGGCTTATATCCCCCCCTGTATGGCTCATATTCCCCCCTGCATGGCTTATATTCCCCCTGCATGGCTCATATTCCCCCCTGCATGGCTCATATTCCCCCCTGCATGGCTCATATTCCCCCCTGCATGGCTCATATTCCCCCCTGCATGGCTCATATTCCCCCCTGCATGGCTCATATTCCCCCCTGCATGGCTCATATCCCCCCCTGTATGGCTCATATTTCCCCCTGCATGGCTTATATTCCCCCTGCATGGCTCATATTCCCCCCTGCATGGCTCATATTCCCCCCTGCATGGCTCATATTCCCCCCTGCATGGCTCATACTCCCCCCTGCATGGCTCATATTCCCCCTGTATGGCTCATATTCCCCCCTGCATGGCTCATATTCCCCCCTGCATGGCTTATATTCCCCCCTACATGGCTCATATTCCCCCCTGCATGGCTTATATCCTCCCCTGTATGGCTTATATTCCCCCCTGTATGCAGGCTTTTCTCTCCGCACCCGCTCCTGCTCGGCGCGCCGGCTTGTGTCCTCCTTCCTCCCCCCCGTCCCTCCGTCCCTCATACTCACCTCTCCCACTGCACGGCCGTGCCGACATCCCTCCCTCGCGCTATGTCCCGACTCCTGGCGGCGGCGCCGGCGCAGCACCTTCTTCCTGCTTGAGCGGTCATGTGACACCGTTCATTAAGATCATGAATATGCGCATATTCATGATCTTAATGAGCGGTGTCACGTGACCGCTCGTTCAGGACGAGCTGCAGTGCAGACGCTGAGACCATCGCTGGAGCAGGCAGTGTGAGTATTCAAGGCGGGGGGGGGGGGGGGGCGGCGGCGGGGGAGGGGGCCCTGGAGCGGGGGGAGGCCCTGCCAGCAGGTGTCAGTGCCAGGGCCCACCGGAGGATTCTCCGGTTCCCCGGTGGACCAGTCCGAGCCTGTCTACAACTATGTTCTCAATCAACCCAAAAGACTCATAAATATCAAAGCTTAACATTTTTGGAAGTTGGAGTGAGGTTTTTTTTATATTTGGGTATCTTAGGAGGATATCTGTTTGTGCAGGTAACTATTACTGTGCAGAATTATTAGGCAACTTAACAAAAACCAAATATATTCCCATCTCACTTGTTTAGTTTCACCATGTAAACCAATATACCTGCACAAAATTTAGAAATAGTATAGAAAAATAGGAGACAAAAAAAGGGCAAATAGGGTCTTATCCTCAGGATTGTTTCTAATCAATAGTGAGAGAACTGCTCACCTGGTGGTACACAGTACAAGCGTGTAGTTTGTCAGCTGCTGCAGATCTACAGGTCGGCGCTGCGACCTCTCAGAACCGTTATAATAAATGAAATGTGGATTACATTCGCGCTGCTGCGACAAATAATAGATACTGTATTTTCTGGCGTATAAGACTACTTTTTAACCCTTGAAAATCTTCTCAAAAGTCGAGTATCGTCTTATACGCCAGGTGTCGTCTTATAGGGCAGGTGCGGAGTAATCTGCGGTCGCCGCATATTGTGGGGGAAGTGACCTCAATGACAAGGTGAGGGGGCACCTCACCGAGAAGGTGTAAGTGAAGCAGAGGCAGAGAAGGAGATAATAGGATACAAGGGTGAGCCAGATTAGTGAAAGAGGAGTGTTTTTCTAGGCACAGCACCGCTCTCTCTCTCTTATTTGCATAACCCTGGCATCCCAGATGCTGACAGTTTGCTTTAATTACACCTTCCTGGTGAGGTGCTCCCTCACCTCGTCATCGGGACCACTCCCCCCCACTATATACTTCGACCGCAGATTGCTCCACACCCACCCTATAAGACGACACCCGGCATATAAGACAACCCCCGACTTTTGAGAAGATTTTATATTTTAACTGGAAAAGTTGGGGGTCGTCTTATACGCCCAGTCGTCTTATACGCCGGAAAATATGGTACCTTTGTGTGGAAACTTCCTGAAGAAGAAGCCATGAGCTTCGAAACGCATTGAATAAACCACCTGAACATCTTACAAGTATATCTGGATCTATTATTTGTCGCAGCAGCGCGGATGTAATCCACATTTCATTTATTATAACAAAATTTAGAAATAAACATTTCTGACATGCAAACACAAAACCCCAAAAAATAAGTGACCAATGTAGCCACCTTTCTTTACGATGACACTCAGCAGCCTTCCATCCATAGATTCTGCCAGTTGCTTGATCTTTTTATGACTAACATTGCGTGCAGCAGCCTCCACAGCCTCCTAGACACTGTTCCGAGAGGTGTACCGTTTTCCCTCCTTGTAGATATCACATTTTATGAAGGAACACAGGTTCTCTATGTGGTTCAGATCAGGTGAACAAGGGGGCCATGTCATTATTTTTTCTTCTTTGAGACCTTTACTGGCCAGCCATGCTGTGGAGTAGTTGGAGGCATGTGATGGAGCATTGTCCTGCATGAAAATCATGTTTTTCTTACACGATACAGACTTCTTCCTGTACCACTGCTTGAAAAAGTTGTCTTCCAGAAACTGGCAGTAGGTCTGGGAGTTGAGCTTCACTTCATCCTCAACCTGAAAAGGTCCCACAAATTCATCTTTGATGATACCAGCCCATACCAGTACCCCACCTCCACCTTGCTGGCGTCTGAGTCGGAGTGGAGCTCTCTGCCCTTTACTGATCCAGCCTCTGGCCCATCCATCTGGCCCATCAAGAGTCACTCTCATTTCATCAGTCCTTAAAACCTTTGAAATGTCAGTCTTAAGATATTTCATGGCCCAGTCTTGATGTTTTATCTTATGTTTCTTGTTCAAAGATGGTCGTTTTTCAGCCTTCCTTACCTTGGCCATGTCCCTGAGTATCGCACACCTTGTGCTTTTTGTTACTCCAGTAACGTTGCAGCTCTGAAATATGGAAAAACTCATGGCAAATGGCATCTTGGCAGCTTCATGCTTGATTTTCCTCAATTCATGGGTAGTTATTTTGCCCCTTTTTTGCCCAACATGCTTCTTGAGACCCTGTTGGCTATTTGCCATGAAACGCTTGATTGTTCAGTGATCACACTTCAAAAGTTTGGCAATTTCAAGACTGCTGCATCCTTCTGCAAGACATCTCACAATTTTGGACTTTTCAGAGCCCGTCAAATCTCTCTTCTGATCCATTTTGCCAAAGGAAAGGAAGTTGCCTAATAATTAAGCACACCTTATATAGGGTTTTGATGTCATTAGACAACATCCCTCCTCCTTACAGATATGCACATCACCTGATTTACTTAATTGGTAGTTGGCTCTCAAGCCTGAACAGCTTGGAGTAGGACAACATGTATAAAAAGTATCTTGTGATCAAAATACAACTTGCTTAATAATTCTGCACATGGTGTAGAAGTTATGAGTTGGGAGTCCAGGTGCCAAACAGCAATGACCCCTTCCTACATCCAGCATAATGAATTAAATTGCATCTCCATCTTCAGATGAATACAATGATAGAACGGGGAACCATCAGCTACCTCTTTCACATTCATAGAATCATGGAATGTTAGAGTTGGAATTGACCTCTAGGGTCATTGTGTCCCACCCTCTGCTCAATGCAGGATTCAATAAATCAGCTCAAACAGTCCAGTCTCTGTTTGAAGACTGCATATAGAAAGTAAAAACCATATCCTTTGTGATTAAAAGTCCTTTATTTTAACTCATATGGACATCCATTAACCCTATAATGACAGCCGATACGCCTTTTAACGACAGCAGTTAATTTATGGCACTTTGGAAAAAGTGTATAGCGGCCCCCAGGGTCGGAATTTCTTCGGGGTCTCGGCAAACGGGGGTAGCCGAGACCCCAGAGAACATGATTCAGGTCAGTTTTTACAGTATAACAGTGACCGCAAAAAAAGTCAGTTTTTCCATTTAATTTCTCTCTCCTCTGATGTGATTGCACCAATCACCCCCCTCCCCGGTACCTGTGGTGTCCCTGCATGCCCCCGTGAAGTCCTTCTGGCCGCCAGTGTCTTCTTCTGCGCATGTGCAGTGCGCCCCCCGAGATCTGCCAGCCGGCACCCAGTAACAATAAGAAAATTTTCCTATTGGTTCATTGTGATCACTATGATAGACCCGATCACAGTGATCAAAACAAAAAAAATAGTAAATAAAACCTCCTTTTATCACCCCCTTAGGGAAAAATAATGAAATAAAAAATACAATTTTTTCCATTTTTCCATTAGGGTTAGAGTTGGGCTAATGTGAGTTGGTCTAAAGTTAGGGTTAGAGTTAGGCCTAGGGTTAGGGTTAGAGCTAGGGTTAGGGCTAGGGTTAGTGTTAGGGCTAGGGTTAGGATTAGGGATAGGGATAGGGCTATGGTTAGGGCTAGGGTTAGGATTAGGGGTGTGATAGGATTAGGTTTGTGGTTAGGGTTGGGATTAGGGTTGGGGGTGTGTTTGGGTTAGGTTTGTGATTAGGGTTATAGTTAGGGTTGGGATTGGGTTAGGGGTGTTTTGGGGTTAGGGTTGAAGTTAGAATTGGGGGGTTTCCACTCTTTAGGTACATCAGGGGGTCTCCAAACATGACATGGCGCCACCATTGATTCCAGCCAATTTTGAGTTCAAAAAGTTAAACTGTGCTCCCTCGCTTCTGAGCCTTGCCATGCACCCAAACAGTGGATTTCCCCCACATATGGGGTATCGGCGTACTCAAGAGAAATTGTTTAACAAATTTTGTGGTCCATTTTCTCCTGATACCCTTGTCAAAATGAAAAAAATGGTTCCAAAGTAATTTTTTTGTGAAAAAAGTAAAATGTTCATTTTTTCCTTCCATATTGCTTTAGTTCTCGTGAAGCACCTGAAGGGTAAATAAACTTCTTGAATGTGATTTTGCGCACCTTGAGGGGTGCAGTTTTTAGAATGGTGTTACTTTTGGGTATTTTCTGTTATATTGACCCCCCAAAGTCACTTCAAATGTGAGGTGGTTCCTAAAAAAATGGTTTTGTAAATTTTGTTGAAAAAATGGAAATCTCTGGTCAAATTTTAACCCTTATAACTTCCAAACAGAAAAAAAAATTGCTTCCAAAATTGTGCTGATGTAAAGTAGACATGTGGAAATGTTATTTATTAAGTATTTTGTGTGACATCGCTCTCTGATTTAAGGGCATAAAAATTTAAAGTTTGAAAATTGCAAAATTTTCAAAATTTTCGCCATATCTCCCTTTTTTCATAAATAAATGCAAGTCATATCAAAGAAATTTTACCACTAACATGATGTACAAGATGTCACAAAAAACAATCAATTGTAACAACCCTGCTGGCATCACTGCATGACTTCCCATCCCCCACTTGCATTACACTCAAACTCACTTACTTCTCTGGGCCTTGTTGTGACTTCTCTCTGCTGCCAGCTCCATGCTGTGTGCCTCATGTCTGCTGCTTGCTCTGTGCATGCTCTGTCTGTGCATAGGGGGGCGGTGCCAGCAATTCCTGTGTCTTATTGAGACTGTGCACCTTGCTAAGGTGTCCCCGGCCAATTGCCATGAAGCTTCTTGTATTTAAGACATCCCCACCCATTGGTGGGGGCCTGTGCAACTTACTCCCTCAGTCAGTTCTTGGCTGCTGAGGTGCCATGCCCTATCGCTGTTTCTCTTATGTCTGCCACCCAGGGGGGTGTTGTACCCTGGTCTGTGTCCTGTGTTTGCCATCCAGTGGGGCTTCGTACCCTGGCCTATGTCTGCCACCCAGAGGGGCATCGTACCCTGGCTTGTGTCCATGTCTCTGTGCCTTTCCTGTTCCTGGCTTTGTCTTAGCCTAGTTCCGTTCCTGTGTCCGTTTATATCCCTGCCTTGATTTCCTTTCCCTGCTGTGCATACTCTGTGTCTTGCTTTGCTCTGCTTTTGGCTCTGCTCTATGTGACCTTGCTTTGCTCCTTGCTCTGCATTCTGTGACCTTGCTCAGCTCTCTGTGGTTTTGCTCTGGGCTCTGCACTCTATGTCTTGCTCCACACTCTGACTTTGCTCTGCTTTCAGCTCTGCACTCTGTGGCTTTTCTCTCAGCTCTTCTCTCTGTGTCTTGCTCTGCACTCAGCTCTGCACTCTGACTTTGTTCTGCTCCCAGCTCTGCACTCTGTGGCTTTGCTCTCAGATCTGCTCTCTGTAACTTTACTCTGCACTCTGACCTTGCTCTGCACTCTGTGGCTTTGCTCTACAGCTCCGCTCAGCTCTCACTCTGCGGCTCCGCTCTTTGCGGTTCTACCTGGCTCCGCTCCTTGCGGTTCTATATGTCTTGCTCTTGGCTCTGCCTCCTGCTCTTCTGCATTTGGCTCTGCCTCCAGCTCTTGGCTCCGCCTCCTGTGTTTCTACACTTGGCTCCGCCCCCTGCGTTTCCGTGCTTGGCTCTGCCTCCTGCTCTTGGCTCCACCTCCTGCGTTTCTGTGCTTGGCTCTGCCAGCGAACACTAAGGAAGCTACTTAGCTACGCCCCTTCCAGGGTAGTCTGGTCTGTGGCACAGAGGAGCCACACCCCCGCACGCCTGCGCCAACCAGTCTAGGGCGCAAGCATGACAATAATCTCAGATTCACCAGATCCATATAAGCGTTCCAGAGATATAACCACATAAATTGACAGTTTTTAAAATTGTAAAAATTGGCTTGGTCATTAAGCAGCAAATTGGCTCTTTCACTAAATGGTTAAGTAGTGCGGAAGTATGTGGAGGGAGACATGCAGGGAGACAGGTTGACAATGTCCGTTTCACACTAGGATAGCGCTTCTACGGGTCTATCCAAGCATTAAGAGCTATCTTTCATGTACTGAGGAACAGAGTCCTGGAGATGATGACACGGCTGCCACAGAGTGCTGATCTCAACAGAATAATAATAATAATCTTTATTTTTATATAAAAATAAAAGATTATAGATTATTATATAACGCTAACATATTCCACAGCGCTTTACAGTTTGCACACATTATCATTGCTGTCCCTGATAGGGCTCACAATCTATATTCCCTATCAGTACGTCTTTTGGAATGTGGGAGGAAACCCATGCAAACACAGAGAGAACATACAAATTCCCTGCAGATGTTGTCTTTGGTGGGATTTGCTAACCACTGAGCGACTGTGCTGCCCTGTGTAGGATTACATGAAGAAAAAGAAGGAATGATGAATTATCACTGTGCTCTTGGTGTAATTTTGGTCGGCTGGCCACTCCTGGAAAAGTTCACCACTTTTCCATGTCTTCGCCATTTGTGGATAATGGCGCTCATTGTGGTTCGAAAGATTCTCAAAACTTGAGAATTGGCTTTATAACCTCTTCCACACTGATAGATGTCAACTACTTTGTTTATCATTTGTTTCAGAATTTTTTGGGATTGCTGCATGATGTCTAGCGTTTGAGGATCCTTTGGTCTACTTCACTTTGTCAGGCAGGTACTATTTAAGTGATTTCTTGATTGAGAACATGTGTGGCAGTAAACAGGTCTGAGTGCGGCTAGGGAATTTTAACTCAGCTTCCCAAAGATGTGATAAACCACAGTTGCCATATATACTCGAGTATAAGCCGACCCGAGTATAAGCCGACCTCCCTAATTTTGCCACAAAAAACTGGGAAGACTTAATGACTCAAGTATAAGCCTAGGGTGGGAAATGCAGCAGCTACCGGTAAATGTCTAAAGTAAAAATAGATACCAATAAAAGTAAAATCAATTGAGACATCAGTAGGTTAAGTGTTTTTGAATATCCATATTGAATCAGGAGCCCCATATAATGCTCCATAAAGTTTATAATGGCCCCATAAGATGCTCCATATTAAAATATGCCCCATATAATCCTGCATGAGGGTTAATAATGGCCCCATAAGATGCTACATAGACACATTTGCCCAATATAATGCTGAACAAATGTTGATTATGGCCCCATAAGATGCTCCATAAAGATATTTGCCCCATATAGTGCTGCACAAACGTTATGGCCCCATAAGATGCTCCATATAGACACGCCCCATATAATGCTGCACAAACGTTAATTATGGCCCCATAAGATGCTCCATACAGACACTTGCCCCATATAGTGCTGCACAAACGTTATGGCCCCATACAGACACTTGCCCCATATAGTGCTGCAGAAATGTTATGGCCCCATACAGACACTTGCCCCATATAGTGCTGCACAAGCATTATGGCCCCATACAGATACTTGCTCCATATAATGCTGCACAAACGTTATGGCGCATACAGACACTTGCCACATATAGTGCTGCATAAATGTTATGGCCCCATACAGACACTTGCCCCATATAATGTTGCACAAATGTTATGGCCCCATACAGACACTTGCTCCATATAGTGCTGCACAAATGTTATGGCCCCATACAGACACTTGCCCCATATAGTGCTGCACAAATGTTATGGCTCCATACAGACACTTGCCCCATATAGTCCTGCACAAACGTTATGGCCCCATACAGATACTTGCCCCATAGAGTGCTGCACAAATGTTGATTATGGCCCCATACAGACACTTGCCCATATAGTGCTGCACAAACATTATGGCCTTTTTGGAAGTGCATTTGAACAGCAAGGTGGATTGCTGTTGAGGGGAACTAGAAAAAAATAAAATAAAAATCTATAAATCTTCAGCATAGCGAGTGTGAGCAAGCTGAGTGTGACCAGAGCGTAAGTGTGGACGGCGGTAAGTGTGACTTGTGATTCAGTGACTTTGGAGTCAGGGAGTTTCCAAGGGAGGAATTACTGAATTGCTGTCTTTTGTATTAATACTTTGTATTTATTTATTTATTTATTTTTTTATTATTTAACTTTTCTGTCTGGTGCAATCCCCATTAGGAAATGTGCTCCACGATTGTTAATGCCATCCAGTGCACATCTTGCCACATGTATGCAGTACTTGAGCAGCCGATCGAGGGTGCATACTGCTGTGCGAGATGTGAGCACGTTGTGCATTTGGAAACCCAGATTCTGACTCTAAATGTGCAGCTGGGAACACTGAGATCCATTGACAATATGGAGAGGAGTCTTCTGCTCACGGAGCAGATGCTCAATGGGACAGATGAGGGGGGGATGGTGGGATGGAGCTGCAGGACGGTGAAGTAGTAAGCTGGGTGACAGTTAGGAAGCGGGGTAGAGGGAAGAGTGCCAGGGAGGCTAGTCCTGATCTGGAACACCCCAATAAGTTTGCTAAGTTGGCAGATGAGGGGGGTGCCAGTACAGGGGTAGCACTGCTGCAGCCAGGCATGTCCTCTGAAAGCCGGGGGAGTGACTGCTCCAGTAAGGAGGGAAATAGGAGAGCAGGGCAGGCCAGACCGGTGCTGGTAGTGGGGGACTCAATTATTAGGGGAACAGATAGGGCAATCTGTCACAAAGACAGGGATCGTCGAACGGTGTGCTGCCTACCTGGCGCTCGAGTCCGACACATCGCTGATCGGGTGGACAGATAACTGGGAGGGGCTAGTGAGGACCCAGCGGTCATGGTGCACATAGGCACAAATCACAAAGTTAGAGGTAGGTGGAAGGTCCTTAAAGATGATTTCAGGGAATTAGGCTGCAAGCTGAAAGCAAGGACCTCCAACGTGGTATTCTCCGAAATACTGCCTGTACCACGTGCCACGCCAGAGAGGCAACGGGAGATTAGGGAGGTTAATAAGTGGCTCAAGAATTGGTGTAGGAAGGAGAGGTTTGGGTTTCTGCAGAACTGGGCCGACTTCTCAGTTGGCTACAGGCTCTACGCTAGGGATGGACTGCACCTCAATGGGGAAGGTGCAGCTGTGCTGGGGGAGAAAATGGCTAGAAGGTTGGAGGAGTGTTTAAACTAGGGATTGGGGGGGAGGGTATTCAATTTATAGGAGGGGAAGATAGTGCAGACAGAGACCTGGGCACAAATAAGGAAGTTGGGGGTGGCGGTGGCATGGGGGGTGGGATTAGAACAGTTAATAATTTAAGAAAGAGTAGAGGTACAGAGCGGAACATCAAGTGCATGTATACTAATGCCAGAAGCCTCGCCAACAAAATGGACGAATTAGAACTAATGTTGTTGGAGCATAATTATGACATGGTGGGGATATCTGAAACGTGGCTGGATGAGAGCCATGACTGGGCTGTTAACTTGCAGGGCTATAGTCTGCTCAGAAATGACCGTACAGATAAGCGAGGGGGTGGGGTGGGGTGTGTCTATATGTAAAATCATCCTTAAAACCCATCCGGCGTGATAATATAGGTGAATTTAATGAGAATGTAGAATCCCTGTGGGTGGAGATAAGGGGAGGGGGAAAAAATAATAAATTACTGATAGGGGTTTGTTATAAATCTCCAAAAATAATGGAAGCAATGGAGAATATCCTCGTAAAGCAAATAGATGAAGCTGCGACTCAAGGAGAAGTCATTATTATGGGGGACTTCAACTACCCTGAAATAGATTGGGGAACAGAAACCTGCAGTTCCAGCAAAGGTAATCGGTTTTTGACAACTATGAGAGACAATTACCTTTCACAACTAGTTCAGGACCCAACAAGAAGGGGGGCACTGCTAGACCTAATATTAACCAACAGGCCAGTCCGCATAGCAAATATAAGGGTTGGGGGTTACTTGGGAAATAGCGATCACAAAATAATAAGTTTTCATGTATCCTTTAAAAAGATGTGTAATAGAGGGGTTTCAAGGACAGGAGGGCAAATTTCCAACGGATGAGAGAGGATCTTGGTGCAATTAAATGGGATGATATCCTGAGACACAAAAATACACAAAGAAAATGGGAGACATTTATTAACATCCTGGGTAGGACCTGTGCACAGTATATACCGTATGGGAATAAACATACTAGGAATAGGAGGAAACCAATATGGCTAAATAGAGCTGTAAGGGGCGCAATAAGTGACAAAAAGAAAGCATTTAGAGAATTAAAGGAAGTAGGTAGTGAGGAGGCATTAAATAAATACAAAAAATTAAATAAATTCTGTAAAAAGCAAATCAAGGCAGCAAAGATTGAGACAGAGAGACTCATTGCCAGAGAGAGTAAAAATAATCCCAAAATATTCTTTAACTACATAAATAGTAAGAAACTAAAAAATTATAGTGTTGGCCCCCTTAAAAATAGTCTGGGTGAAATGGTCGATGAGGATGAGGAAAAAGCCAATATGCTAAATGCCTTTTTTTCATCAGTATTTACACAAGAAAATCCCATGGCAGACAAAATGACTAGTGATAAAAATTCCCCATTAAATGTCACCTGCTTAACCCAGCAGGAAGTGCGGCGGCATCTAAAAATCACTAAAATTGACAAATCTCCGGGCCCGGATGGGATACACCCTCGAGTACTGCAGGAAATAAGTACAGTCATTGATAGACCATTATTTTTAATCTTTAAAGACTCCATAATAACAGGGTCTGTACCACAGGACTGGCGTATAGCAAATGTGGTGCCAATATTCAAAAAGGGGACAAAAACTGAACTCGGAAATTATAGGCCAGTAAGCTTAACCTCTACTGTGGGTAAAATCCTGGAGGGCATTCTAAGGGATGCAATACTGGAGTATCTAAAGAGGAATAACATCATGACCCAGTATCAGCACGGGTTTACTAGGGACCGCTCATGTCAGACTAATTTGATCAGTTTCTATGAAGAGGTAAGTTCCGGACTGGACCAAAGGAACCCAGTAGATGTAGTGTATATGGACTTTTCAAAAGCTTTTGATATGGTGCCACACAAAAGGTTGATAAATAAAATGAGAATAATGGGGATAGGGGAAAATATGTGTAAGTGGGTTGAGAGCTGGCTCAGGGATAGGAAGCAAAGGGTGGTTATTAATGGAACACACTCGGACTGGGTAGCGGTTAGCAGTTGGGTACCACAGGGGTCAGTATTGGGCCCTCTTCTTTTTAACATATTTATTAATGACCTTGTAGGGGGCATTCAGAGTAGAATTTCAATATTTGCAGATGACACTAAACTCTGCAGGGTTATCAATACAGAGGAGGACAATTTTATATTACAGGATGATTTATGTAAACTAGAAGCTTGGGCTGATAAATGACAAATGAGCTTTAATGGGGATAAATGTAAGGTCATGCACTTGGGTAGAAGTAATAAGATGTATAATTATGTGCTTAATTCTAAAACTCTGGGCAAAACCGTCAATGAAAAAGACCTGGGTGTATGGGTGGATGACAAACTCATATTCAGTGGCCAGTGTCAGGCAGCTGCTACAAAGGCAAATAAAATAATGGGATGCATTAAAAGAGGCATAGATGCTCATGAGGAGAACATAATTTTACCTCTATACAAGTCACTTGTTCGACCACACTTAGAATACTGTGCACAGTTCTGGTCTCCGGTGTATAAGAAAGACATAGCTGAACTGGAGCGGGTGCAGAGAAGAGCGACCAAGGTTATTAGAGGACTGGGGGGTCTGCAATACCAAGATAGGTTATTACACTTGGGGCTATTTAGTTTGGAAAAACGAAGACTAAGGGGTGATCTTATGTTAATGTTTAAATATATGAGGGGACAGTAGAAAGACCTTTCTGATGATGTTTTTAATCATAGACCTGAAACAGGGACAAGGGGGCATCCTCTACGTTTGGAGGAAAAAAGGTTTAAGCATAATAACAGACGCAGATTCTTTACTGTAAGAGCAGTGAGACTATGGAACTCTCTGCCGTATGATGTTGTAATGAGTGATTCATTACTTAAATTTAAGAGGGGACTGGATACATTTCTGGAAAAGTATAATGTTACAGGGTATATACACTAGATTCCTTGATAGGGCGTTGATCCAGGGAACTAGTCTGATTGCCGTATGTGGAGTCGGGAAGGAATTTTTTTCCCCAAGGTGGAGCTTACTCTTTGCCACATGGGTTTTTTTTGCCTTCCTCTGGATCAACATGTTAGGGCAAGTTAGGTTAGGCTATGGGTTGAACTAGATGGACTTAAAGTCTTCCTTCAACCTTAATAACTATGTAACTATGTAACTATGTAAGATGCGCCTTACAGACACTTGCCCCATTTGCGGTTGCTGCGATAAAAATAAAAAATCACATACTCACCTCTCCATCGCTCAGGCCCCCAACACTTGTAATATTCACCTGCTCCTCGTTCCGTCGTTGGTCCATCTTCAGCGTCTTCTGCACTGACGTTCAGGCAGAGGGCACGCACTAACCACGTCACCGCGCCCTCTGACCTGAGCGTCACTGCAGAAGACGCTGAAGCCGGAGCGGCGCCCGAAACGAGGAGCAGGTGACTATCGTGCAGGTCTCCCCTCCCCATTATACTCACCTGCTACTGGCACGGTCCCTGCACGTCGGTCCCCTAGCGCTGCAGCTTCTTCCTGTACTGAGCTGTCACCGTTACCGCTCATTACAGTAATGAATATGCGGCTCCACCTCTATGGGAGGTGGAGCCGCATATTCATTACTGTAATGAGCGGTACCATGTGACCGCTCAGTACAGGAAGAAGCTGGGGCGCCGGGAAGCAGTGAATTGCAGGGACTGCGCCAGGAGTAGGTGAGTATAATTAGACAGCCCCCGCTCCCCCTCCCCTGCTGACCCTGGGTATGACCCTTAGGCATTAATGTTATTTAAAAATGAGCAAACTCCCCAACATCCTGTTGCCAGTGAGAATTTACTGGTGAAGATGAGAAAACACAGCATCAAGGGGAAAGTATGCAGGACATATACTGTGAGAGCTATGCGCCAGTAAACTGAGAAATCAGTGAAAGTATTGGTACTATAACGTGCTAAGTTGTTGTAGGGCGGCGTGGCAGTGACTTAGGCAGACACAGTGCATGTAAGGAAAACGTGGGACTTTATTTTCGATTGAAATGTACGAAAGAGTAAAGCGACCAAAAAACAACAAAGACTTGCCTGGCTAGGCACTAACTAATACCTCTGACTCACGCTATACCATAGATGTGCGTGGGGCTTGGTTCTCCAGCAACTCCACGTGTAGCACATTTAACCCCGTGCATATCCTCAGAAATAGACCAAATCAGTCCAAATGCTGTCTCCCTCTATAAAGCTTTCTTAAGCCTTTTCTGTGTCTGTAATGAGGCAACCTTCCCCATATGTGCTGGTAAAGCCTCCCTTTCTATCGTACTGGAGCGGGAGTGGGAGTGATGAGTCCCACCACTAAATCCTCCTCATCACTCCAATAAAACTCAGCCCGGAACTATCATAAAGAAAACGGCTCAGCACCTAAGCTGCTGCAAAAAAGCAGTACTATCCAGTTTTAATACCTTGCATAGCTTAACTTTCTGGGAGAGATATGCACTCCGTCCAGTATCCGTCCTGTCGGTCACCTACAGCACTCACCAGGTACCTGGTATTCATCTGTCATATCTCCCACTGTTAGGGTACAATGACATGAGATACAAATGAGACTACGGTATCTCTTTCCTCACTTGTCATTTACATACAATCCGTTTTTTACAGCAGGAGCTATTAATCATTTACATGGCGATTTACAGTTTCCTATGTTACAGAATTGCAATGTATCTGAATAAAAATCTTCAATGTGCACAGTCTGGGCTGTTACAGCTCCATACACTGTGTGCGTCTGGCTGACATGGGACATGGTACTAGCTGATCAGTGGGAGTGCTGGGTGTTAGATTAGAGTCTGTTTATAGTCCTTTTACTAGGCACTGCTCCTCATAGCCAGTTTCCTACTCCACACTGATGAGGGGCAAATACCCCGAAACAGCTGTCTGTGGATGGATACCATGTTTTGGCATTGGTGGTTTTCCTTTTTGGATGCTGCCTTTCCCGTGGTTGTTCCTTCCCAGTGAAAGACCTGGCTATTTATTGCTTGCGTTGAGAAACACGTGATGGTGTCTCCGCGGCTTTTCTACATGCATTTGCATATTTCCCATAAGGGATGGGGGCAGTGTTCTGGATCACTGCATTGAGAAACACGTGATGGTGTCTCCGCGGTGTTGGATGTTTTGATCTCCTCAAGGTCATTCATCCTTATGTTTATAGTCCTTTTACTAAGCACTGCTCCTAATAGCCAGTTTCCTACTCCACACTGATGAGGGGCAATTACCCCAAAGCAGCTGTCTGTGGATGGATACCATGTTTTGGCATAGGTGGTTTTCCTTTTTGGATGCTGCCCTTCCCGTGGTTGTTCCTTCCCGGTGAAAGACCTGGCTATTTATTGCTTGCGTTGAGAAACACGTGATGGTGTCTCCGCGGCTTTTCTACATGCATTAGATTAGAGTCTAGTCCTCTTCCAATCTGAAGAGACAATTTGCATATTTCCCAGAGGAGTATTGCTTAAATGTCTCCTCATCTCCGCATGCTTAACATTTCACTCTCCACAAGGAAAAACGTTACCCCTTGGATCCCGGTCAGACGCCGCTCACATAGCTAACCAAATCTCACACTTTGCATAGATGATAGGCAATACCCTGAAACACAGTGTCTGCAAATTGAGATTCTGGTTTTGGTTTTTATCCCAAGTCATGTGACAAGGTTTGTTAAAGGGTTGACTAACTTCTAGGATTGCTACTTCCTATAGGTGGCACTAGCATTCTAGTCCTTTTCCTCTCTGAAGAGACAATTTGACTAATTCCTTTAACACAAATATATGCAAGTATACACATTGTGTCCCAATTTTTCGAGCCTATTTTCTCGTCATAGTTTGGATCTCATACAAACTACATCTCATTGTTCTCATTTTTGTATCCAAGGACACATAATTGAATACATAATATAATAATGCATAATGAGGGCCAAAATAAGGACATAACAGGAGAGCAATATCACACTTTTTTCTCTATTCACTTTAAAAAGAGACATATAGACTACATATTCAAAAAATGGCTTGTTAGTGTAAATTAAAAATGCAAAAAGATGATTTTGCATGTTGAATATTTAGTCCCATAGGTTTAGAAGAGCCTCTAATGACAACATGTCCCTTTCAGATTTCTTTTAGATGCAGTGTTGTCATGGAAACCTTATGTGGATTCAAGTTAAAAATTATGTCGCTATCCCCACATCTAAGTAACACTGATCTACATAATAAGTAATGAGTATGGTTGTATTTGGTAATTGTTATCCATCTTTCTAATGACACTGAATTAGAAATTAAAAGGAGACATTAACCCATTCTCAACATAGAACCTACTAGAACATCTTATGTCAAGTGTCGATGTATGGAATAGGACCAGGAGTTGAGCCACTCCACATGAGGTTGAGAATGTCGGTTGTGTTGTACTATTGTAAACCACTGCTAAAGTCGCGATCAAAGCTAACTCTAAGGGTATGTGCACACGTTGCGGATTCTCTGCGGATCCGCAGCGTTTTTTGCAGTTCAGAAATGCTGCAGATCCGCAATTGATTTACAGTACAATGTAAATCAATGAGAAAAAAAAAATGCTGTGCACACTTTGCGGAAAATCCGCTGCGGAAACGCTGCGGTTTAAAAGAAGTAGCATGTCACTTCTTTTATGTGAATCTGCAGCGTTTTTGTACCCATTCCATTATAGAAAACCGCAGGGGTAAAAAATGGAGCAAATCCGCAAGAAAACCGCAGCAAAAAACGCACAAAAAACGCTGCGGAACTGCACAGCCTAAGGCTACGTGCACTTGTTTAGGATTTCTTGCAGAAATTTCCTGAGCAAAACAGGACATTTTCTGCAAGAAATCCACACGCGTTTTTTGCGCGTTTTTGACACGTTTTTTGTGTGGGTTTTTTTGCGGATTTTTCCGGAGATTTCCCAATGCAATTATATAGTGGGAAATCCGCAAAAAATCCACAAAATTAATGAACATGCTGCGTTTTTAACCGTGATGCGTTTTTTTTGCAGAAAAAACGCATCGTGTGCACAAAAATTGCGGAATTCATTCTAAATGATTGGATGCATAATGTATGCTGTTTTTTGCGGTTTTATAGCATTTTTATAGCGAAAAAACACGAAAAAAACGCGAAAAATCATCAACGTGTGCACACAGCCTGACCGTTGAAGTTAATACTTGAAATGCTATTGCAAAATAATCTAAGGCCCATGATCTCAGAGGCGAGCTATTTTGGGCATCCATCGCCCCCCTGTAATGCGACCAAAGGGTGCTGATGGGCTGCCATGGCAGCCGGGTAACTGTTGAAGGCCTGGGATCTTAGTACTCTTGTGAAGCCCATTTCTTCACAGAATTAATTATCTCAAGAAAGCCACTACATCAACCAACAAATCACTTCAAATAAGGCTTCTGAAATCTTCAGTAATTGTCTGAATTTGCTGACCACTCACTTAATAAACACAAAAGTATATACACCCTGAGGAAGGGGAACAATGTATTCCCTGAAATGTGTCGGTTTGCTTTTTGGTCCTCTAGGCACTCCATACTTTTTTGTCTCCAAGCATCTTCGGCCATTTTTCTTCCTGCCGGGTAACCAAGGACGCTACCGGCCAGAGCGCCCCTGGCTCTACACATGCCTACCCCGATCCACACCACAACAAAGCTGAACTCTGCATTCTCGGAACGCGGCAACAGACCAGCACTTGCAAGGCTTCACAGCATCACACCGGAATGGTGCAACAGCAGGGTAGGTTACATGCCATACGGGCTGTATTGATTATCCTACCTGCTGCTTTTCCCTGCATTATAATCATCCACAATTGATATACAACTCATGCAACTGTGAAAAGATATACAAGGGACCTAAAACTTCAGTTCAGTTTGGATTTGAATTCAGATTTTATTTCACTCTAGTTTCTGGGACGGTGGTTTACTATTCAGGACTGCATTTATTACTTTTTCCCATTAGGTATCCACTCTTACTAGATTTTTAAATCCGGCCAACTACCAGCTCCAATAACGGACTAGCGCAACAAACCATTATATGCATTTAGATTTAATATTACTGTGAAAGGGTCCTTTCGGTGTATTTTTTTAATCTGAGTACCACCTCCAATTGTTGCTGTTCCATAGATTCTAGAACAGTTTTTCTCTTTCTTTAGTCTGTCTCCATTCCTAAGTTTATGACCCCTTGGAATAAAGATGCAAATGTTTCCATCAATCAACTGGACATATACCACAGATCTTGGGCATTTGCTTTTTAACCTCTACTACAGAAGTTTGCTTTTTTACCAGGTGGCATAATTTTCAAAAGGAGGGACACAAGAAAAAAAAAAGAAGAAAAACTGTGAGAAGAGGTACTCAATTCAAATAAAAAAATAATTGACAGGTCCTCTTTAGGCCACTTTATGCTTTACTAGTTTCTACTAATAAAGAAAGACTAGTCTGTGTTGTCAGTTTTGCAAGCATCAGACAAATATGGTAATTTTGTAATATGGTAATGACAAGTTTCGCTAATGTGATAACAGCGTTTGATTCAAAGTATACTGTATAATGGCGCTGAATTGAACATACTTTTCCAAAAGCAGGATGGATGGCACAATTGAGCTTTATGCTTCAGTGAGCATTTGTTTTTCATTTATATTAACTAATTCCGTTCTACAGATAATCGTTTAAAATGATGTTTACAATGTTGACAACGTAATGCTGCCATGATTAGTGTGATGGGCTGAGCGGAAAGTACTGTGTCAGCATGTGCTGCAGCAGAGGCTTCACCACACAAGCGCTAGTGTTTCTTCTGATTATAGTAAAGACTACATCGATTTACTTATGTGAAATTCCTAGTGCTTTAAATGCTAAATTAATTTTCTCACCATGTACAGTCATGGCCAAAAGTTTTGAGAATGACACCAAAATCATATTTTCACATGATCTGCTGCCCTATGGTTTTTATTAGTGTTTGTCTGATGTTTATATCACATACAGAAATAGAATTGCAATCATATTATGAGTACCAATAGGTTATATTGACAGTTAGAATGAGTTAATGCAGCAAGTCAATATTTGCACTGTTGACCCTCCTTCTTCAAGACCTCTGCAATTGTCCCTGGCATGCTCTCAATCAATTTCTGGACCAAATCCTGACTGATAGCAGTCCATTCTTGCATAATCAATGCTTGCATTTTGCCAGAATTTGTTGGTTTTTGTTTGTCCACCCGTCTCTTGATGATTGACCACAAGTTCTCAATGGGATTAAGATCTGGGGAGTTTCCAGGCCATGGACCCAAAATCTCTATGTTTTGTTCCATGAGCCATTTAGTTGTCACCTTTGCTTTATGGCAAGGTGCTCCATCATGCTGGAAAAGGCATTGTTGGGCGCCAAACTGCTCTTGGACGGTTGGGAGAAGTTGCTCTTGTTGGACATTCTGGTACCATTCTTTATTCATGACTGTGTTTTTAGGCAAGACTGTGAGTGAGCCGCTTCCCTTGGCTGAGAAGCAACCCCACACATGAATGGTTTCAGGATGCTTTACAGTTGGCATGAGACAAGACTGGTGGTAGCGCTCACCTCTTGTTCTCCAAATAAGCTGTTTTCCAGATGTCCCAAACAATCGAAAAGGGGATTCATCAGAGAAAATGACTTTGCCCCAGTCCTCAGCAGTCCACTCCCTGTACCTTTTGCAGAATATCAGTCAGTTCCTGATGTTTTTTCTGGAGAGAAGTGGCTTCTTTGCTGCCCTCCTTGAAACCAGGCCTTGCTCAAAGAGTCTCCGCCTTACAGTGCGTGCAGAAGCACTCACACCAGCCTGCTGCCATTCCTGAGCAAGCTCGGCACTGCTGGTAGTCCGATCCCGCAGCCGAAACAGTTTGAAGATACGGTCCTGGCGCTTGCTGGTCTTTCTTGGGCGCCCTGGAGCCTTTTTGTCAACAATGGAAGCTCTCTCCATGAAGTTCTTGATGATGCGATAGATTGTTGACTGAGGTGCAATCTTTGTAGCTGCGATACTCTTCCCTGTTAGGCCATTTTTGTGCAGTGTAATGATGGCTGCACTTGTTTCTTTAGAGATAACCATGGTTAACTGAAGAGAAATAATGATACGAAGCACCAGCCTCCTTTTAAAGTGTCCAGTGATGTCATTCTTACTTAATCATGACTGATTGATCGCCAGCCCTGTCCTCATCAACACCCACACCTGTGTTAATGGATCAATCACTAAAACGATGTTAGCTGCTCCTTTTAAGGCAGGACTGCAATGATGTTGAAATGTGTTTTGGGGGTTAAAGTTCATTTTCTGGGCAAATATTGACTTTGCAAGTACAGTAATTGCTGTTAAGCTGATCACTCTGACATTCAGGAGTATATGCAAATTGCAATTAGAAAAAATGAAGCAGTAGACTTTGGAAAAATTAATATTTGTCTCATTCTCAAAACTTTTGGCCACGACTGTACTTCTCCATTTCTATTAGAACTTGGGTACTTTTTTTTATACATAAACACATCCATTGTGCTTAAACCTTTTAAAGGGGTTATGCAGTACTATATTTTTTTACAATGGTCCTAAGAACTAACAAGCAGATAATTGCTACTACCTGCCTGTTCTGCTCAACGCAGATCTCTGTCAGCATAAGAAAATCACATATCACTCCTCCCGGTGAATTTACAGCTTCCGCTGATCATCCTGACGGAGCTGTAACTTCTATTCTACTTCATTCTGTTGGCGGGGCATGTCATACGAATAGACAGTCGGCTCCACTTTGCATAACTGCAGGTAGCCGGCTGTCACTCAGCATGACACCGGCAGTTAAGCCCCATCAACACAGCAGCCCAGAAGAGGAAGAGCTGCTTTGTTGACGTAAGCATCCGAATCGCCAGCAGGTGCAACCTCTGACCATTCTAAGATGGCTCCGGGTAGAACAGGTAAGTAGTAGCAACTATATGCCTGTTCATTTTTAAGTCCATAGTAAAAAAAAATCAAATAGTCTCTGATAACGCCTTTAATGAATGGCCAATTCTTTATTTCATGCCTTTGTTTGTTCCTCACCTTCTTCCAAGAGGGAGGGAGAGATCCGTCCTACAAATTTCTCCAAAAATAAAAGCCCAAGACAGGTTTTCCTAAACTGATTTGGTCAAATAACTTAAAGCTGTCCACACTTACTTATTTCTCTGCCCACATAAATGAATGAGTGCTTTCTTGTTGCATAACGAGTTTTAGTTTTGATTCAGTGTCGACCCAGCCACCGGGTACCGCAGCAGTGCTGTGCCTTGCTTAAATCATCTGCTGTCACATCACAATCTGTAAGATGCTACTGTGATGCAACTGTAGGTGATTTAATGAAAGGTACAGTACTGCTGAGGTACCCGGCTGCCATGACCATTGGCTGTACCTAAATTTACAGCTGCATCCGGAAGAGTAGGATGTGCGCACACAGTGACGGGCTGCACACGTCTGAGGACATGCCTCTTCCTGCCTGCCAAAGCAGAGCAACAGGATCAAGAGACGAAATGAGGTTCAGATGCAGAGGAAGCTTTCATATGTATGCAGAAATTGTGGAACAATGAACTGCATATGGAGACTGCATACAGGGGCTGAGGAACAATGTTCTACAGATGGAGGCTGTATATAGGGTGTATAACAGCGGCATTTCCGCCAGTGAATTTAGTGAGACAGCGACCCAGGCAAGTTAAGTAGACATAAATTATTGTTTAAATATGGCAAACATGCAATCGTTCACCTCAGCCGGGAATTCATAAATAAAGTCTGGTGCCACTGGCACGTGAAATCCAAACACAAAAAACTGACACACCTAAACCCTGACTGCAGGTTTAAATGTAAACTATGGCCATGGGCCACTTGAAAAACCTCAACTGGAGGAAGAGATACGTCCCACTACCATCCTACAGATCTCTCCAAAAATAAAAGCCCTAGACAGGTTTTCCTAAAGTAACTTGGTCAAATAACTTAACCCAGTCCACACTTACTTTTATTTTGCATGGTAACCACTAGAGTTGAGCGACCTTGACCTTTTTAGAGTCGAGCCGGGTTTTGCGAAACCCGACTATGTCCAAAGTCGGGTCGAGTGAAATCGGCCGATTATGACGTAAAGTCGGGATCGACCGAAACACGAAACCCAATGCAAGTCAATGGGGCAGCATAGTCGGCAGTGAGTGGGGGCCAGGAAAACACCTAGAGTGGCCATTTTAATGTCAAAACCATCCATTCTTCTTAATGAAGCTTGTCAAGCGTAATTTACCTTATAATAATTGGAAGGCATTTGAAATTGGGGGTCATTTGGCTAAAGTTGTGGGGGGTAGGGCTGGTTCAAGTAATTAGTGGGCCCAGGAAATCTGGACCACGTCACGGCAGTGGAGCAGGGAGAGGTAAGTATTTCAACTTTGCAAGTGCTGTGAACCTGAGCAAGCAGGGGGGGCCCACTCGTTGGCATTGGCACTGGCACAGGGCCCCTCAAAGTACAGCGGTGTGTTTGCACGGCGGGGGCGCCTCCCACCGGCAGCAACACTTTTGCGTACTATGAGAGGCCCTGTGCCAGTGACGTCGCCAACTAGTATTCCTCCCCCCACCTGATGAAGGAACCTGCACTTTCATCTGCACCTTCCTCTTTGTCCCCGTGTAAGGTGGTATGGTATGCGGGAAGAGCAACCTGACTTTCAGCAGGGTCACAATGTTGTTGTGTAGCGTGCACGGGGAATGTTGCGTTATGGGTCAATGTACCAGCAGACTCATCTATCACTGGCTGGGCAATGGGCACGATGAAGTGGAAACACAGATATAGGCCCAAAGAAGAAAGTGGGCTAAATGCAGTTCAAAATTGGTAACACAGGAATAACCAGGGGGCATTGCAGTGGAGGACAACTGGAATGAGAGGCTGACACAGAGAGTAGGGCCAAATCAGTAAGTAGTCGAAATGCAGTTCAAAATTGGCAACCGTAGTAAACAGGCGGCACAGCTTTGTTCAGTGGAGGAGAACAGCAAGGAGTGGCAGACACCGATAGTAGGCCCCAAACCAACTAGTACGCCAAATGCAGTTGTTCCATTTAACCACAATTTAATGAGAGCCTGAAGATAGAAGCTCAGGAAAGGCAACCTGGGGAACACCTTGGAGTGTAACACACCATCTCTCTCCACCCCATACCCATTTTGTATGGCCTAATGCAGTGTACTTTTCTACAACTACTAAACGAGAGTCGGAAGACCGAAGCAATGGCAAGGAAACCTGGGGAACACCTTAGAGTGTAACACACCCTCTCTCTACACCCCATACCCAATTTGAAGGCCTAATGCAGTGTAGTTTCCAAGAACTACTAAACGAGAGCCGGAAGATCGAAGCTCAGAAAAGGCAACCTGGGGAACACCTTGGAGTGTAACACACCCTCTCTCTACACCCCATACCCAATTTGAAGGCCTAATGCAGTGTAGTTTCCAAGAACTACTAAACGAGAGCCGGAAGATCGAAGCTCAGGAAAGGCAACCTGGGGAACACCTTGGAGTGTAACACACCCTCTCGCTACACCCCATACCCAATTTGAAGGCCTAATGCAGCGTAGTTTCCAACAACTACTAAACGAGAGCCGGAAGATCGAAGCTCAGGAAAGGCAACCTGGGGAACACCTTGGAGTGGAACACACCATCTCTCTACACCCCATACCCAATTTGAAGGCCTAATGCAGAGTAGTTTCCAAGAACTACTAAACGAGAGCCGGAAGATCGAAGCTCAGGAAAGGCAACCTGGGGAACACCTTGGAGTGTAACACAACGTCTCTCTACACGACGGAAGGGCTGATTCTTAGGAAGGAAGGCTGTTGGAAATAAGCATTGCGCGTCCGAGGGTGATTATATTCTTATTAGGTATATACTCACCCTCGGACGCGCCCTGCTTCTTTATTTGGAATGAATGTTTATTTGCAATGTGGTGTTGACTTTCTCTATTATTTTGGTAATTAATGATTTTATTATTTTCATTATTTTGCATCTTCTCGGCAATAATATAAAGAAGACGCGACAGGACAACACTCGGTGGATGCCATATGTGTGTTTTCAATTTAAAAAAAACTTTCAGTTAACTACTTGCAGGAGAAAGTAATTGTAGCTGGTGGCCATTTTTAGTACTGTACCAGATTAGAGTTGTGTGTTTGTTTTTAATGTTAAAATGTCTGCATTTGATATCTCACCAGTATTTTCTTTTTTATAAGCAAAATACTTATTTTTATATTTTCTGATGTTGGTTCCAGGGGTACACGGCCAGCAGTGCCCTGGTCAGTGTAGTAGTAGTTGAAAGAATGGACCGCAGACAGGCATCGAAGGCCTAAAATAATAACACATGGCTGTAGGCAATTTTAAATTGGTTCCAGGGGTACACGGACAGCAGTGGTGTGGTCAGTGGAGGCCTAGTGGAAGGAGTGACCGCAGACAGGCATCGAAGGCCTAAAATAATAACACATGGCTGTAGGCAATTTTAAATTGGTTCCAGGGGTACACGGGCAGCAGTGACCTGGTCAGTGTAGTAGTAGTTGAAAGAATGGACCGCAGACAGGCATCGAAGGCCTAAAATAAAAAAATTGGGCTGGCTGTAGGCAATTTTAAATTGGTTCCAGGGGTACACGGGCAGCAGTGGTGTGGTCAGTGGAGGCCTAGTGGAAGGAGTGACCGCAGACAGGCATCGAAGGCCTAAAATAATAACACATGGCTGTAGGCAATTTTAAATTGGTTCCAGGGGTACACGGACAGCAGTGGTGTGGTCAGTGGAGGCCTAGTGGAAGGAGTGACCGCAGACAGGCATCGAAGGCCTAAAATAATAACACATGGCTGTAGGCAATTTTAAATTGGTTCCAGGGGTACACGGACAGCAGTGACCTGGTCAGTGTAGTAGTAGTTGAAAGAATGGACCGCAGACAGGCATCGAAGGCCTAAAATAAAAAAATTGGGCTGGCTGTAGGCAATTTTAAATTGGTTCCAGGGGTACACGGACAGCAGTGGTGTGGTCAGTGGAGGCCTAGTGGAAGGAGTGACCGCAGACAGGCATCGAAGGCCTAAAATAATAACACATGGCTGTAGGCAATTTTAAATTGGTTCCAGGGGTACACGGACAGCAGTGGTGTGGTCAGTGGAGGCCTAGTGGAAGGAGTGACCGCAGACAGGCATCGAAGGCCTAAAATAATAACACATGGCTGTAGGCAATTTTAAATTGGTTCCAGGGGTACACGGACAGCAGTGACCTGGTCAGTGTAGTAGTAGTTGAAAGAATGGACCGCAGACAGGCATCGAAGGCCTAAAATAAAAAAATTGGGCTGGCTGTAGGCAATTTTAAATTGGTTCCAGGGGTACACGGGCAGCAGTGACCTGGTCAGTGTAGTAGTAGTTGAAAGAATGGACCGCAGACAGGCTTAGAAGGCCTAACATAACAAACTTGGGCTGGCTGTAGGCACTTTTAAATTGGTTCCAGGGGTACACGGGCAGCAGTGGTCTGGTCAGTGGAAGTCTAGTGGAAGGAGTGACCGCAGACAGGCTTCCAAGGCCTAACATAACAAACTTGGGCTGGCTGTAGGCACTTTTAAATTGGTTCCAGGGGTACACGGGCAGCAGTGGTCTGGTCAGTGGAAGTCTAGTGGAAGGAGTGACCGCAGACAGGCTTCCAAGGCCTAACATAACAAACTTGGGCTGGCTGTAGGCACTTTTAAATTGGTTCCAGGGGTACACGGGCAGCAGTGGTCTGGTCAGTGGAAGTCTAGTGGAAGGAGTGACCGCAGACAGGCTTCCAAGGCCTAACATAACAAACTTGGGCTGGCTGTAGGCACTTTTAAATTGGTTCCAGGGGTACACGGGCAGCAGTGGTCTGGTCAGTGGAAGTCTAGTGGAAGGAGTGACCGCAGACAGGCTTCCAAGGCCTAACATAACAAACTTGGGCTGGCTGTAGGCACTTTTAAATTGGTTCCAGGGGTACACGGGCAGCAGTGGTCTGGTCAGTGGAAGTCTAGTGGAAGGAGTGACCGCAGACAGGCTTCCAAGGCCTAACATAACAAACTTGGGCTGGCTGTAGGCACTTTTAAATTGGTTCCAGGGGTACACGGGCAGCAGTGGTCTGGTCAGTGGAAGTCTAGTGGAAGGAGTGACCGCAGACAGGCTTCGAAGGCCTAACATAACAAAATTGGGCTGGCTGTAGGCACTTTAAATTGGTTCCAGGGGTACATGGGCAGCAGTGTATGGTCAGTGGAAGTCTAGTGGAAGGAGTGACGGCAGACAGTCTTCGAAGGCCTAACATAACAAAATTGGGCTGACTGTAGGCACTTTTAAATTGGTTCCAGGGTAACACGGCCAGCAGTGGCCTGGTCAGTGTAGTAGTTGTAGAAAGAAGGGACCGCAGACAGGCTTCGAAGGCCTAACATAACAAAAATGTCAAAACAATGGTATTGTCAGTGCCAGGCATTGAAGGATGTCAGCGGCTAGACTACACATTGGTGAAGCTGTGAGAGATAATTTTGCTAGTGGTAGAGCACTGTTTGAGCTGGGGGGGGGAACTGTCTTGTGGCCGGCGGTACAGGCACAGGGCCCCTCATATTACAACGGTGTGTCTGACGTTGGGTGCGCACCACCACCGCCAGAGACACTTTATTGTACTATGAGGGACCCAGTGGCAGTGCCGTCGACCAAAAGCGGCCACACCCACCTCTTCAGACAAACAGCACTCTCAAGGGTCCAAGCGCAAAGTGGCGATAGCACGGCCCCGTGTGGGGAGTTTGGCCATTTCGTGAGGTGGAAACATGTCGTATGCTGGACAATCAGGTGAAGAAAATTACGAGATTGGAAAAGTCATTCAGAATAGTCCACAGGCAAGACCTTTTCATAGGAAAGCTAGGTGTCAGCCGGGCAGGGTGGGGCAAAAGATTTTGAAATCCAGTTGTGGTTCATTTTAATGAAGGTTAGATCATCTACATTTTGGGTAGCCAGACGAGTCCTTTTTTCTGTTAGTATTGAACCTGCAGCACTGAATACTCTTTCTGATAGGACACTAGCTGCCGGGCAAGCAAGCTCCTGCAATGCATATTCTGCCAATTCTGGCCAGGTGTCTAATTTGGATGCCCAGTAATCAAATGGGAATGACGGTTGAGGGAGAACGTCGATAAGGGATGAAAAATAGTTTGTAACCATACTGGACAAATGTTGTCTCCTGTCACTTTGAATTGATGCTGCAGTACCTGTCCTGTCTGCGGTCATAGAAAAATCACTCCACAACCTGGTCAGAAAACCCCTCTGTCCAACGCCACTTCTGATTTCTGCCCCTCTAACACCTCTGGTCTGCTGGCCCCTGGAGCTCGTGTGAGAACGATCACGGGCGCTGTGTGCAGGGAATGCCAGAAGCAAACGGTCAACAAGAGTTGATTGTTTTGTTGCTAATATTAGTTCCAAGTTCTCATGTGGCATAATATTTTGCAATTTGCCTTTATAGCGAGGATCAAGGAGGCAGGCCAACCAGTAATCGTCATCGTTCATCATTTTTGTAATGCGTGTGTCCCTTTTGAGGATACGCAAGGCATAATCCGCCATGTGGGCCAAAGTTCCCGTTGTCAAATCTGCGGTTGTGCTTGGTTGAGGGGCAGTTGCAGGCAAATCTACGTCACTTGTGTCCCTCAAAAAACCAGAACCCGGCCTTGCCACGCCACCAATTTCCCGTGCCCCCGGGAAAGCTTCCTCATTAAAAATATACTCATCCCCATCATCCTCCTCATCCTCCACCTCCTCTTCGCCCGGTACCTCGTCATGTACACTGCCCTGACCAGACAATCGCTGACTGTCATCAAGGCTTTCCTCTTCCTCTGGTGCAGACGCCTGATCCTTTATGTGCGTCAAACTTTGCATCAGCAGACGCATTAGGGGGATGCTCATGCTTATTATGGCGTTGTCTGCACTAACCAGCCGTGTGCATTCCTCAAAACACTGAAGGACTTGACACATGTCTTGAATCTTCGACCACTGCACACCTGACAACTCCATGTCTGCCATCCTACTGCCTGCCCGTGTATGTGTATCCTCCCACAAAAACATAACAGCCCGCCTCTGTTCGCACAGTCTCTGAAGCATGTGCAGTGTTGAGTTCCACCTTGTTGCAACGTCTATGATTAGGCGATGCTGGGGAAGGTTCAAAGAACGCTGATAGGTCTGCATACGGCTGGAGTGTACAGGCGAACGGCGGATATGTGCGCAAAGTCCACGCACTTTGAGGAGCAGGTCGGATAACCCCGGATAACTTTTCAGGAAGCACTGCACCACCAGGTTTAAGGTGTGAGCCAGGCAAGGAATGTGTTTCAGTTGGGAAAGGGAGATGGCAGCCATGAAATTCCTTCCGTTATCACTCACTACCTTGCCTGCCTCAAGATCTACAGTGCCCAGCCACGACTGCGTTTCTTGCTGCAAGAACTCGGACAGAACTTCCGCGGTGTGTCTATTGTCGCCCAAACACTTCATAGCCAATACAGCCTGCTGACGTATGCCAGTAGCTGCCCCATAATGGGAGACCTGGTGTGCAACAGTGGCAGGTGCGGATGGAGTGTTTGTGCGACTGCGGTCTGTGGACGAGCTCTTGCTTCTGCAGGAGGACGAGGAGGAGGAGGAGGAGGGGGTGCGAACGGCTACAGACAACTGTTTACTAGACCGTGGGCTAGGCAGAACTGTCCCAAACTTGCTGTCCCCTGTGGACCCTGAATCCACCACATTTACCCAGTGTGCCGTGATGGACACGTAACGTCCCTGGCCATGCCTACTGGTCCATGCATCTGTTGTCAGGTGCACCTTTGTGCTCACAGATTGCCTGAGTGCATGGACGATGCGCTCTTTAACATGCTGGTGGAGGGCTGGGATGGCTTTTCTGGAAAAAAAGTGTCGACTGGGTAGCTCGTAGCGTGGTACAGCGTAGTCCATCAGGTCTTTGAAAGCTTCGCTTTCAACTAACCGGTAGGGCATCATCTCTAACGAGATTAGTCTAGCTATGTGGGCGTTCAAACCCTGTGTACGCGGATGCGAGGCTAAGTATTTCCTTTTTCTAACCATAGTCTCATGTAGGGTGAGCTGGACTGGAGAGCTGGAGATCGTGGAACTAGCGGGGGTGCCGGTGGACATGGCAGACTGAGAGACGGTGGGAGATGGTATTGTTGCCGCCGGTGCCCTAGATGCAGTGTTTCCTACTACGAAACTGGTGATTCCCTGACCCTGACTGCTTTGGCCTGGCAAAGATACCTGCACAGATACAGCAGGTGGTGCGCTAAATGGTGGTCCTACACTGCCGGAAGGGATGTTGCGTTGATGACTAGCTTCATTGGCCGAGGGTGCAACAACCTTAAGGGACGTTTGGTAGTTAGTCCAAGCTTTCAAATGCATGGTGGTTAAATGTCTATGCATGCAACTAGTATTGAGACTTTTCAGATTCTGACCTCTGCTTAAGGAAGTAGAACATTTTTGACAGATGACTTTGCGCTGATCAATTGGATGTTGTTTAAAAAAATGCCAGACTGCACTCTTTCTAGCATCGGATACCTTTTCAGGCATTGCAGACTGAGCTTTAACCGGATGGCCACGCTGTCCTCCACCAGGTTTTGGCTTTGCCACGCGTTTTGGGCAAGATACGGGCCCGGCAGATGGAACCTGTGGCGATGTTGATGCCTGCTGCGGCCCCTCCTCCTCCTCTGCTTCAGAACTGCTGCCGCCTGCACCCTGTTCCCCCAATGGCTGCCAATCGGGGTCAAGAACTGGGTCATCTAATAACTCTTCTTGTACCTCCTGCGCAACTTCGTCTGTGTCACCGTGTCGTTCGGTGGTATAGCGTTCGTGATGGGGCAACATAGTCTCATCAGGGTCTGATTCTTGATCAGCACCCTGCGAGGGCAATGTTGTGGTCTGAGTCAAAGGACCAGCATAGTAGTCTGGCTGTGGCTGTGCGTCAGTGCACTCCATGTCAGATTCAATTTGTAATGGGCATGGACTGTTAACTGCTTCACTTTCTAAGCCAGGGACGGTATGTGTAAAGAGCTCCATGGAGTAACCCGTTGTGTCGCCTGCTGCATTCTTCTCTGTTGTTGTTTTTGCTGAAGAGGACAAGGAAGTGACTTGTCCCTGACCGTGAACATCCACTAACGACGCGCTGCTTTTACTTTTACCAGTTTCACGAGATGAGGCAAAAGAGCTAGAGGCTGAGTCAGCAAGATAAGCCAAAACTTGCTCTTGCTGCTCCGGCTTTAAAAGCGGTTTTCCTAATCCCAGAAAAGGGAGCGTTCGAGGCCTTGTGTAGCCGGACGACGAACCTGGCTCCACAGCTCCAGACTTAGGTGCAATATTTTTTCCCCCACGACCACCTGATGCTCCACCACTACCACTACCCTCATTACCAGCTGACAATGAACGCCCCCGGCCACGACCTCTTCCACTAGACTTCCTCATTGTTTTAAAAACGTAACCAAACTAACGTTATTTGTTGCAGTCACACAACTTACACGGTGAGCTATAACTTCAGTATGATTTAGCTACCCCTTTACAGGTTGGTGAGACCACAGCGAAAATCAGGCCCAATGTTACACACTCTTTTTTTGGTGGCTGCAAATTAGAGAGATGCCCCACACGCAGGACTGTCACTGAAGCACAAATGTTAATATTAATGTCACACTATTATTTTTTTTTTATTTTTATTTTTTTCAGGAACACTTTAGAAACCCCCCAAAAAAAAAAAAATAGATTTTTGCAGGGAGAATTTAGAAAACAAATGTAACAAACTATATGCTTTCTATGGGCCACTGAGTGAGAGATGACGCACACAGGAATCAGGAGTGGCACACAAGCCCAGAGGCCAATATTTTTCTACCAATGATTGATGGAGTTATTTTCTCTGGTAGATTTTGGAACCCAAATCAAGGAAAAAAAATGTAGGCTTTCTATGGACCACAATTGGAGAGAGAGAGAGAGAGAGATGGCACACCCAGGAGTCAAGACTGGCACACAAGCAGAAAGGCCAATATTAATCTCCCACTGTTTTTTTTTTTTTTTTTTTTTTTTTTTTTTTTTTCAGGGAGACTTTAGAAAAAAAAATAATAAAAAAAATATGATTTTATCAGGAAGAATTTAGAAACCAAATAAAATAAAATGATTTTTTCAGGGAGAATTTATAAAACAAATAAAAACAAAAATAGGCGTTCTATGGCCCACTGACTGAGAGATGACGCACACAGGAGTCAGGAGTGGCACACAAACCCAGAGGCCAATATTTTTCTACCAATGATTGATGTAGTTATTTTCTCTGGTAGATTTTAGAACCCAAATCAAGGAAAAAAAATATAGGCTTTCTATGGACCACAATTGGAGAGAGAGAGAGAGAGAGAGAGAGAGAGAGAGAGATGGCACACCCAGGAGTCAAGACTGGCACACAAGCAGAAAGGCCAATATTAATCTCCCACTGTTTTTTTTGGTTGTTTTTTTTTTTTTTTTTTTCAGGGAGACTTTAGAAAAAAAAATAATAAAAAAAATATGATTTTATCAGGAAGAATTTAGAAACCAAATAAAATAAAATGATTTTTTCAGGGAGAATTTATAAAACAAATAAAACCAAAAATAGGCGTTCTATGGCCCACTGACTGAGAGATGACGCACCCAGGAGTCAAGACTGGCACACAAGCAGAAAGGCCAATATTAATCTCCCACTGTTTTTTTTGGTTGTTTTTTTTTTTTTTTTTCAGGGAGACTTTAGAAAAAAAAATAATAAAAAAAATATGATTTTATCAGGAAGAATTTAGAAACCAAATAAAATAAAATGATTTTTTCAGGGAGAATTTATAAAACAAATAAAACCAAAAATAGGCGTTCTATGGCCCACTGACTGAGAGATGACGCACCCAGGAGTCAAGACTGGCACACAAGCAGAAAGGCCAATATTAATCTCCCACTGTTTTTTTTTTTTTTTTTCAGGGAGACTTTAGAAAAAAAAATAATAAAAAAAATATGATTTTATCAGGAAGAATTTAGAAACCAAATAAAATAAAATGATTTTTTCAGGGAGAATTTAGAAAACAAATAAAACCAAAAATAGGCGTTCTATGGCCCACTGACTGAGAGATGACGCACACAGGAGTCAGGAGTGGCACACAAACCCAGAGGCCAATATTTTTCTACCAATGATTGATGTAGTTATTTTCTCTGGTAGATTTTAGAACCCAAATCAAGGAAAAAAAATATAGGCTTTCTATGGACCACAATTGGAGAGAGAGAGAGAGAGAGAGAGAGAGAGAGAGAGATGGCACACCCAGGAGTCAAGACTGGCACACAAGCAGAAAGGCCAATATTAATCTCCCACTGTTTTTTTGGTTGTTTTTTTTTTTTTTTTTTCAGGGAGACTTTAGAAATAAAAATAATAAAAAAAATATGATTTTATCAGGAAGAATTTAGAAACCAAATAAAATAAAATGATTTTTTCAGGGAGAATTTAGAAAACAAATAAAACCAAAAATATGCGTTCTATGGCCCACTGACTGAGAGAGAGAGAGAGATGGAACGCTTAGTACTGGCACACAAGCCCAAAGGGCAATATTAATCTCCCTTTTTTTTTCCAGGGAGAATTTCTGAAACCCAAAAAAAAAATAAAATAGGCTTTCTATGGCCCACTATTTGTGAGAGAGATGGGACGCTCAGGACTGGCACAGATGGCACGCTCAGGACTGGCACAGAAGCCCAGAGGCCAATATTAATCTCCCTTTTTTTCTGGGAGAATTTATAAAACCAAAAAAATATTTAAATAGGCTTTCTATGGCCCACTATTTGTGAGAGAGATGGCACGCTCAGGACTGGCACAGATGGCACGCTCACAACTGGCACACAAGCCCAGAGGCCAATATTAATCTCCCTTTTTTCAGGGAGAATTTCTAAAACCCAAAAAAAAAATAAAATAGGCTTTCTATGGCCCACTATTTGTGAGAGAGATGGGACGCTCAGGACTGGCACAGATGGCACGCTCAGGACTGGCACAGAAGCCCAGAGGCCAATATTAATCTCCCTTTTTTTCTGGGAGAATTTATAAAACCAAAAAAATATTTAAATAGGCTTTCTATGGCCCACTATTTGTGAGAGAGATGGCACGCTCAGGACTGGCACAGATGGCACGCTCACAACTGGCACACAAGCCCAGAGGCCAATATTAATCTCCCTTTTTTCAGGGAAAATTGATAAAACAAAAAAAAAAATTAAATAGGCTTTCTATGGCCCACTATTTGTGAGAGAGATGGCACGCTCAGGGCTGGCTGGCACAGATGGCACGCTCAGGACTGGCACACAAGCCCAGAGGCCAATATTAATCTCCCTTTTTTTCTGGGAGAATTTATAAAACCAAAAAAATATTTAAATAGGCTTTCTATGGCCCACTATTTGTGAGAGAGATGGCACGCTCAGGACTGGCACAGATGGCACGCTCACAACTGGCACACAAGCCCAGAGGCCAATATTAATCTCCCTTTTTTCAGGGAAAATTGATAAAACAAAAAAAAAAATTAAATAGGCTTTCTATGGCCCACTATTTGTGAGAGAGATGGCACGCTCAGGGCTGGCTGGCACAGATGGCACGCTCAGGACTGGCACACAAGCCCAGAGGCCAATATTAATCTCCCTTTTTTTCTGGGAGAATTTATAAAACCAAAAAAATATTTAAATAGGCTTTCTATGGCCCACTATTTGTGAGAGAGATGGCACGCTCAGGACTGGCACAGATGGCACGCTCACAACTGGCACACAAGCCCAGAGGCCAATATTAATCTCCCTTTTTTCAGGGAAAATTTATAAAACAAAAAAAAAAATTAAATAGGCTTTCTATGGCCCACTATTTGTGAGAGAGATGGCACGCTCAGGGCTGGCACATATGGCACGCTCAGGACTGGCACACAAGCCCAGAGGCCAATATTAATCTCCCTTTTTTTCAGGGAGAATTTATAAAACCAAAAAAAAAAATAAATAGGCTTTCTATGGCCCACTATTTGTGAGAGAGATGGCACACTCAGGACTGGCACACAAGCCCAAAGGCCAATATTAATCTCCCACTGTATTTTTATCAGGGAGAATTTATACACCCCACAAAAAAAAATACAGAAAAATGAAAAGGCTTTCTATGGCCCACTATGTGAGAGAGATGGCACACACAGGGATGGCACTCTAGCAGAAATGCCAAATTGCCAATCTTAATCTCCCACCAAAAAAAAAAAAAAAAAAAAAACAGGGAATGTCCTACAATTACTATCTCCCTGCCTGCAGTAATCTCAGCCAGGTATGGCAGGCAGCTACTATCTCCCTGCCTGCAGTAATCTCAGCCAGGTATGGCAGGCAGCAATAAGGAGTGGACTGATGCACAAATGAAATAAAAAGTGTGGACAAACAAAAAAGATAGCTGTGCAGAAAGGAAGGAACAAGAGGATTTGTGCTTTGAAAAAAGCAGTTGGTTTGCACAGCGGCGTACACACAGCAATGCAGCTATCAGGGAGCCTTCTAGGGCAGCCCAATGAGCTACAGCGCTGAGGGGAAAAAAAAAAAAAAAAAAACTTCCACTGTCCCTGCACACCGAGGGTGGTGTTGGACAGTGCAAATCGCTGCAGCACAAGCGGTTTTGTGGTTAATGGACCCTGCCTAACGCTATCCCTGCTTCTGACAAAGCGGCAGCAACCTCTCCCTAAGCTCAGATCAGCAGCAGTAAGATGGCGGTCGGCGGGAACGCCTCTTTATAGCCCCTGTGACGTCGCAGACAGCAAGCCAATCACTGCAATGCCCTTCTCTAAGATGGTGGGGACCAGGACCTATGTCATCACGCTGCCCACACTCTGCGTTTACCTTCATTGGCTGAGAAATGGCGCTTTTCGCGTCATTGAAACGCGACTTTGGCGCGAAAGTCGCGTACCGCATGGCCGACCCCGCACAGGGGTCGGATCGGGTTTCATGAAACCCCGACTTAGCCAAAAGTCGGCGACTTTTGAAAATGTTCGACCCGTTTCGCTCAACCCTAGTAACCACAGCTCTGCCTGTAATTGAAATGCACTCCGGAGGTTCTAAGCACATTGCTGGGGACACAAAACAGTCCTTGCATATCATTCCCCTCACTGTCTTACAAGGGGCTGAGGAAAAATATACTGCAGATGGAGCCTGTATACAGGCTGGACTTGGTTGTGAGAGGAAGCAAGAGACCTTTGTTCCACTGAACAATCCTGCATCATTTGGGTTAGATATGACATCTGACCTGCAAGAGTTGCAGCGGATCCAAAAGGAGCAGAGCAAAGAAAAAAAAACTGTCAGTGGTCATTTATAATGTCACGCCGCAGGTATGCAGGTACATTCACACTCCACTAGATGGCAGTAGTGTGGAGGGAAGACTGCAACACTTGTCAGAGCAGCGCTGCAGTGAGGCCACCACCAGGTGGCAACAGGGTAGTCAAACAAGCTGTGTCAAAACCAGAAGAGTAAAGTAGTACAAAGGGGAAAATCAACTCAGAGACAGAGATGAGCCAGAAGGTCAATACCAGAAGGAAGCAGAAGTACCAGGAGCAAAAGACAGTCAGGTCAGAGACAAAGCCGAGTCAAGTACCAGAGAATCCAAACACGAAGGGAAAACACTGAGTCGGAACGGGGGAAGGTGAATGAACAGACACGAGAACAGTCAGGAATTGCAGCAGGACAAATCAGGATATAACCAGAGTCAGCTTCTCACGCCGTAGGTAGAAGCCTTAACTGACATCACCTGCAGCATGCAGAGCTGAGGAGCGATGTACTGTAGGGTGGGATTGCATATAGAGAGCGCTAAGAGGAGTAAATCAGTAGTCATATCGCAACCTTTAAAATGTAGCCACGTAGCAGCACACCTCTTCATGCTTCCTGCCGGATCGCAAGGCTTTTGGGCTTGGATACACCATTGTCCATGGCTGTCACTCCAGGTAAGATTGACGATTAATGCAGTAGTACTCAGATTCTTAAATTCTGCTGACAGTCCGCCACTGGTTCATGTGTATCTGATTGTATCACACTATTGGCACTTCTCAATGAGTTACATATTTAAGGCAGCTGTGCTCTGGTTCTTTAGGGATAGCAATATGATGATTCATTTTGGTAAAATTATACAATAGGGGTGGACTGTTTGGGATGTTATAATAATGTGTGGTGGGGGTAGTTAAAGGGTTATTGACGAAAAATTAAACTATCCTCTATTCACAGTATAGGAGATAACTTGCTGATCGGTGGGGTTCTGACTATTGTGACCCCAGTGATCTGAAAGCGGCACTCTGCAGCCCAGTCCTGAACGGAAGGTGCACATGAGAGGCCTCTGTTTTACGCATTGTTTATGGGTCTGCCAGAAATAGGCAGGCATTGTACACAGCAATCCCATAAACAATGTGTGAAGTGAAGGCTGCGTAAGTGAACCTACTCTCTACTAAAGACCAGGTTCCAGAGCCTCAACTCCACCCTCATGTCAAATTTTTACAATTATTGCATTTTAGCCCCTTCTATTTCCTGCAGACATTGATGTCAGTTTTTTGGTACAAATTGAGCCAGAATTCTAGCACAATATCCTTATTAAATCTAAACCATTATTCCTACGTTAACATAACAGTTGGCTAAATTACACAACGTACAGTACAGACCAAAAGTTTGGACACACCTTATTATTTAAAGATTTTTCTGTATTTTTATGACTATGAAAATTGTACATTCACACTGAAGACATCAAAACTATGAATTAACACATGTGGAATTATATACTTAACAAAAAAGTGTGAAACAACTGAAATTATGTCTTATATTCTAGGTTCTTCAAAGTAGCCACCTTTTGCTTTGATGACTGCTTTGCACATGGATCGCCCCCAAGGGCCATGGGGTACTCGGTACCGGGTTCTGCGGTTCACAGGGGGATGTCACGGTGGCTGACCCGGTCCGTGGCCCTGGGATGTCCGTATAAAAGGGAAAGGTCTTTAAAGGGATAGAGTTTATGTTCGTGACGCCACCTGTGGTATTTGATCAGGGTGACCAACGCTGCTTTAAGGGGTCCGCTAAGGTGATGTAATGGCAGCTAGATGGTATACCTTCCCACAGATGAAGCATGTCCCAGGGCTAATAAGTTAATACCATATCTAAGGCTTGCCTTTATGGGAGGTGAGGACACTTGAACGTTGCATTAACTATGTACATTGTACACGTACTTTCACGGATAGAAAACTTTAATAAACCAGTATGATTATTAACTAACTATGAAATGCGATGACCCTTACACATATACTATCTCTTAAGTGCAAAGTCTTCGTCCAACCCCCGCGGGTTACTTTATTCTCTTTATTTTATCAAAGTGCTTCAGGATGTCAGCTACAGAAAGCACAACTCTATCTAAAGTGAAATCTCAATGTTCATCACTATTAACTAAATTAGCTCTTTAAAGGGAACCTGTCACCCCGTTTTTTGAGATTGAGCTATAAATACTGTTAAATAGGGCCTGCGCTGTGTGTTCCTATAGTGTATGTAGTGTACCCCGATTCCCCATGTATGCTGAGAAATAACTTACCAAAGTCGCCGTTTTCGCCTGTCAATCAGGCTGGTCAGGTCGGGAGGGCGTGGTGACATCGGTGGTTCTTCCTCAGCTTTACGTTGGTGGCGTAGTGGCGTAGTGGTGAACAAGCAGCGCGCGATCTGCGCTGTAATCCCTTGCATCGGTGGGGGCGGCCATCTTCCTGGGGCCGCGCGTGCGCAGATCGAGTGCTCTGCTGCACGGGGCTTCAGGAAAATGGCCGCGGGATGCCGCGCGTGCGCATTAGAGATCGCGGCGGCCATTTTCGCAAAGCCGAGATGCAAACTCGGCTTTGGGAAAATGGCCGCCGCGATCTCTAATGCGCACGCGCGGCATCCCGCGGCCATTTTCCTGAAGCCCCGTGCAGCAGAGCACTCGATCTGCGCACGCGCGGCCCCAGGAAGATGGCCGCCCCCACCGATGCAAGGGATTACAGCGCAGATCGCGCGCTGTGTCTTCACCACTACGCCACCAACGTAAAGCTGAGGAAGAACCAGCGATGTCACCACGCCCTCCCGACCTGACCAGCCTGATTGACAGGCGAAAACGGCGACTTTGGTAAGTTATTTCTCAGCATACATGGGGAATCGGGGTACACTACATACACTATAGGAACACACAGCGCAGGCCCTATTTAACAGTATTTATAGCTCAATCTCAAAAAACGGGGTGACAGGTTCCCTTTAATATACAGTGGGGCAAAAAAGTATTTAGTCAGTCAGCAATAGTGCAAGTTCCACCACTTAAAAAGATGAGAGGCGTCTGTAATTTACATCATAGGTAGACCTCAACTATGGGAGACAAACTGAGAAAAAAAAATCCAGAAAATCACATTGTCTGTTTTTTTAACATTTTATTTGCATATTATGGTGGAAAATAAATATTTGGTCAGAAACAAAATTTCATCTCAATACTTTGTAATATATCCTTTGTTGGCAATGACAGAGGTCAAACGTTTTCTGTAAGTCTTCACAAGGTTGCCACACACTGTTGTTGGTATGTTGGCCCATTCCTCCATGCAGATCTCCTCTAGAGCAGTGATGTTTTTGGCTTTTCGCTTGGCAACACGGACTTTCAACTCCCTCCAAAGGTTTTCTATAGGGTTGAGATCTGGAGACTGGCTAGGCCACTCCAGGACCTTGAAATGCTTCTTACGAAGCCACTCCTTCGTTGCCCTGGCGGTGTGCTTTGGATCATTGTCATGTTGAAAGACCCATCCACGTTTCATCTTCAATGCCCTTGCTGATGGAAGGAGGTTTGCACTCAAAATCTCACGATACATGGCCCCATTCATTCTTTCATGTACCCGGATCAGTCGTCCTGGCCCCTTTGCAGAGAAACAGCCCCAAAGCATGATGTTTCCACCACCATGCTTTACAGTAGGTATGGTGTTTGATGGATGCAACTCAGTATTCTTTTTCCTCCAAACACGACAAGTTGTGTTTCTACCAAACAGTTCCAGTTTGGTTTCATCAGACCATAGGACATTCTCCCAAAATTCCTCTGGATCATCCAAATGCTCTCTAGCAAACTTCAGACGGGCCCGGACATGTACTGGCTTAAGCAGTGGGACACGTCTGGCACTGCAGGATCTGAGTCCATGGTGGCGTAGTGTGTTACTTATAAATCAAAAAAATCCGGCACTCAAAATCGTCTGCAAAAAAGTTTTATTCCAGTGCAATCCCAAATTTATATATAACGTTTCGGTCTGTAACTTAGACCTTCCTCAGACTAGGATTGAAAAACATAAAAAACAGTCAAAATCAAACAGTAAATAAATGCATGCCTTCAATTCAAGCAAAAAAGCAACGTCCTGATTTAAACATACAATATCACATGAGAAAAACATGCAATAAAATATATTCTAACATATAGCAAACCTAGGAACAGTTTCAACCCCTGTCGTATGTGGGCAAAGTTGTAACATTGTTTATTCAAATAGAATTGTGCATAAATAGAACAACTATAGCATTCCTAGGTCCATAAGATAATGTATAAACAGATACATTGTACCAAAAATGGCCATCATAGACACTTCTATACGACATCCAAGAAAGTGTGATGTAAGCAATGCGAACAATGTCCTCTAGGATCATAATAAAGTATGATATCTACCTAAGGGTTTCATGGAGATAAAAAAATCAAAAGAAAAAGTATAAAATATGCGAAAAAATGAAAAATAAAAATAATAAAAATAAAAAATATATGGAAAAATGAAAAAATGAAAAAATTGAGAACGTGCACCTAAAACGGGGGCATCGTAAGATGAGAGAAAGAAAACAAAATACCAGCAACCATATTTGGGAAAAAAACAGATGCTTAAAAAAACAATCTGTTAAGCATTTTTTCGCATATTTTATACTTTTTCTTTTGATTTTTTTATCTCCATGAAACCCTTAGGTAGATATCATACTTTATTATGATCCTAGAGGACATTGTTCGCTTTGCTTACTTCACACTTTCTTGGATGTCGTATAGAAGTGTCTATGATGGCCATTTTTGGTACAATGTATCTGTTTATACATTATCTTATGGACCTAGGAATGCTATAGTTGTTCTATTTATGCACAATTCTATTTGAATAAACAATGTTACAACTTTGCCCACATACGACAGGGGTTGAAACTGTTCCTAGGTTTGCTATATGTTAGAATATATTTTATTGCATGTTTTTCTCATGTGATATTGTATGTTTAAATCAGGACGTTGCTTTTTTGCTTGAATTGAAGGCATGCATTTATTTACTGTTTGATTTTGACTGTTTTTTATGTTTTTCAATCCTAGTCTGAGGAAGGTCTAAGTTACAGACCGAAACGTTATATATAAATTTGGGATTGCACTGGAATAAAACTTTTTTGCAGACGATTTTGAGTGCCGGATTTTTTTGATTTATACATACAAGGGAGTGGTATCCCTCTCCGAGCACCTCCTGGTTACAGAGTGACGTGCATTATATTTTATATAGTGTGTTACTTATGGTAGGCCTTGTTACATTGGTCCCAGCTCTCTGCAGTTCATTCACTAGGTCCCCCCGCGTGGTTCTGGGATTTTTGCTCACCGTTCTTGTGATCATTCTGACCCCACGGGGTGGGATTTTGCGTGGAGCCCCAGATCGAGGGAGATTATCAGTGGTCTTGTATGTCTTCCATTTTCTAATTATTGCTCCCACCGTTGATTTCTTCACTCCAAGCTGGTTGGCTATTGCAGATTCAGTCTTCCCAGCCTGGTGCAGGGCTACAATTTTGTTTCTGGTGTCCTTTGACAGCTCTTTGGTCTTCACCATAGTGGAGTTTGGAGTCAGACTGTTTGAGGGTGTGCACAGGTGTCTTTTTATACTGATAACAAGTTTAAACAGGTGCCATTACTACAGGTAATGAGTGGAGGAAAGAGGAGACTCTTAAAGAAGAAGTTACAGGTCTGTGAGAGCCAGAAATCTTGATTGTTTGTTTCTGACCAAATACTTATTTTCCACCATAATATGCAAATAAAATGATAAAAAAACAGACAATGTGATTTTCTGGATTTATTTTTCTCAGTTTGTCTCCCATAGTTGAGGTCTACCTATGATGTAAATTACAGACGCCTCTCATCTTTTTAAGTGGTGGAACTTGCACTATTGCTGACTGACTAAATACTTTTTTGCCCCACTGTATTCTAGCAAGGTGCAACAATTAAACATCCCCTTTAAGGGTTCCAACAACATTCAAGTCTCTTTTTCTTTTAGGTAGTGCAAAGTATCAATCACATTATTATTCAAGTCAATTGAAACTTTAGAACAGCAGGAATGAGCGAGGGACCCGTCATTAACCCCAAACGTTGGTTTTGGGTGGGCCAAAGGCGTGTATCCAGACCCGGAATCCTGCTGCGCCAAACGGGTTTTTCTTCAGGTCTCTGGAAAACAAAACACTTTCTAGCAACATTAGAAACAGTCTCTTTAGAAGCAGTCTCTTTAAAAGCTTCTTTTGTTAAACAAGTAAGAAGCACCTTTATGAAGGTGCAAACTATTTACAAGACAGTTTGTGAGCCATTCACTGTCCATGACTCCAGTGTCTTTAATTAACGTAACTTGTGCAAAACTTAGGATCCTCTTAAAACTGAGGACCCCTTTAAGGAATAACCCTGGTCGGGTTCAATAAAGTTTAGCAGCAAGAGGTTAACAGTGAACTATTTACAGTTATTTTTCAGATTTTCTTTGTTCTATTATAGCAGTAGCCAAGGTACCAGTCGGTAGTGAACACATCGTGGCCCGGAAAGATTTGTATCCAGATCCTCATCTGATGCTATATCAACGTCATGGGTTTGCCTCTCATGCATGGTCAAGTCATTAGCGGTGATCAGAGTTTGCGTGGCTTGAGTACGGATGTCAGCTATCGCAGTTGCCACAACAGTTGTCTCAGTGGTGATGATTATGCACACAGTACTGGTAGTGTTGATTTGAGGAGTTGCAGGCTCTGTAACTGGAGGAACAGTGGTGGCATCAACTTTGACACTAGGTGGCGCTGTGGTGGGTATGCATTTCCTAACATTTCGAGCGCATCAGCCCTTTTCATCCCGGTGACGGGTGTAGGTCACGTGACCCCTCGGCATAGATCTGCCTGGGAGCCTGGGAGCTTTCTAGGAAATTTCCCACGATCTATGAACATCCAGCAGAGGGCGCCTCACCGCAAATGAAGCTAAATATAGCTCATTGATCTATATTTAGACTCATTCCCCGGGGTTTTGCAGCGAGGAGCAGCCTGCATTAGCAAAGCTCCTTGCTGCAAAATGTTTTAACCCCTTCAGAAGGATTTACATCGTTGGACGTTACAGATCTGCGGAGGGTAAGTATATTGTTGGTTTATTATGTTTTTTCTTTCACAGAACGAGGGTCTTCAGTGACTGGATTGGGCGTAGAATAAAATACTCCAACAACCATTGTTTTTATTTCATTAAAATAATTTTAAATAATGTGTTTGTGTTTTATTTAACCCTTTCATTCAATTGGATTAATAATGGATAGGTGTCATAATTGACGCCTCTCCATTATTAATTAGGCTTAATGTCACCTTACAATAGCAAGGTGGCATTAACCCTTCATTACCCCATATCCCACCGCTACACGGGAATGGGAAGAGAGTGGCCAAGTGCCAGAATAGGCGCATCTTCCAGATGTGCCTGTTCTGGGGTGGCTGGGGGCAGATATTTTTAGCCAGGGGGGGGCCAATAACCGTGGACCCTCTCCAGGCTATTAATATCTGCCCTCAGTCACTGGCTTTACTACTCTGGCGGAGAAAATTGCGCGGGAGCCCACGCCAATTTTTTCCGCCATTTAACCCTTTATTTTAAGAGCTAGAACGGCCAAATTTTGCAGATACACACTACTGACATTAGTAGTGTGGAATCTGCAAAAAAAATGGAGAGAAGACATGGTTTACTGTATGTAAACCATGTCTCAAATCATGTCGGGTTTTAGGAAGGAGAAAGAAAAAGCCGGTAATTGAATTACCGGCTTTCAAGCTGTATAGCGCTGGAATAAATATTAATATATATACATATATGTGTCTCACTGACATATATATATATATATACCTATTCTATGTGTACACATTTATTCTACCTATTCTACTGTAAGCTGTCAGTGTGATTTTACTGTACACCGCACTGAATTACCGGCTTTTCTCTCTAACAGCGCTGCGTATTTCTCGCAAGTCACACTGCTTGTCCGTGTGAAATCCGTATTTTTCACGCTTCCATAGACTTTCATTGGCGTATTTCTTGCGCAGTACGGTGACAAACGCAGCATGCTGCGATTTTGTACGGCCGTAGAAAGCCGTATAATACTGATCAGTAAAATACGGCAGATAGGAGCAGGGGCATAGAGAATAATTGTGCCGTATTTTTTGCGAGTTTTACGGACGTAGTTTCTGCGCTCTTACGTCCGTAAAACTCGCAAGTGTGAAGCCGGCCTTAGAGTTGGAAGGGACCTCCGGGATCATCGTGTTCAACCCCCTACTCAATGCAGAGCAGGATTCACTAAACCATCTCAGTTGGATGTCTGTCTGCCTCTGTTTTGAAGACTTCCATTGAAGGAGAACTCACCACATCTCATGGCAGCCTGATGCCCCCATTGCTCACCCTCACTGTCAAAGAGGTTTTTTTAATATCTAATCTCTATCTTCTCCCTTTCAGTTTCATTCCCAGATCCTTAAACCATTCCTCGTAGGACATACTTTACAGTCTGCTCACCATCCTAGTAGCTCCTCACTGAACTTGCACAAGTTTTTCAATGTATTTTTTAAAATGTGGTGCCCAGAACTGGACACAGTGTTCCAGATGAGGCCTGACCAAGGAGGAGTAGATGGGGATAATTACGTCACGTGATCCAGACTCTATGCTCCTCATAATTCATCCATTCTATTGACTCCCACTCTGTAGATGTCATTTTCATATATTCATCCATATGTAGCCTTGGATTTTAAACTTCTGGTAAAATAAAATAATGTGTTACATTTATTTTATTCATGAAATAAATCATGGTTCTGCTCCATTGACGTGGTGAAAGTGAAAAGAGACACCATGCAAGTCTGAATGATAAAAAAAAGTCTGTTTCAACTCATGTAAAAGCTACAAAATTAAATAGGTCATCCAGCTATTAAAAAAAAAAAACCTTTTAAAAATATTATATTTGCAGTTGAATTGATTGGCCAAAAGTATCTTTGATACTTCATCTTCTTCATATTAGGCCTCATTCCATGATTTTTGTGATACATAAAAATACAGATCATTATTCACCTGTGTTTTGGATCCAAGCTTCATCAGTGTTTGGTCAGTGTGTCAGTTTTTACCACCACTGTTTCATCAGTGATTTTTACTGATGAAAAAATCCTGCAAATCTTCTCCTCTCTAGTAGGCCACATTAACATGTTCAGTATTTGGTCAATATTTTATATCAGTATTTGTAAGCCAAAACCATTAGAAGCTGGACATGCTGCAAATTCTGATCAAATTCTGTGAGGATAAAACAGATAGAAAAATTACGGTGAGCATATCAGGTGGTGAGCATATTCTTAAGGGCCTAAATCCTTTAGGCTGCTTCACACATCAGTTTTTTGCCATCAGTCACAATCCGGCAAATTTTGAAAAAAACAGATCCAGCAAAAGTTGCTGCCGGATCCGTTTTTTTAAAACATAGACTTGTATTAGCGACGGATTGTGACGGCTGGCCTCATGTTTCATCCGTTTTTCGACGGATCCGTCGAAAATTGGTTTTCCGGCGGCCGGAGAAAACATAGTAAAGTTTTTTGTGTCCATTGAAAAAGCGGACAGCAACGGATCCGTCGCTGTTTGTAGTTTGCTAGAATGGAACCCTATGGAGCCGGATCCATCAAATGACGGAATTCGGGGAAAGATTCCGTTTTTTTAACTGAGCATGCTCCGATTTTTTTAGAATCCAATTAGCTGGATCAGCTAGTTGGATCCATCGAAAAAACAGATCCGTTTCATCGGTTTTTCATAATCTGCGACGGATCCGTTTTTTTTTCAACATTCGACGGATTGTGACTGATAGCAAAAAACTGATGTGTGAAAGCAGCCTTAGGCCAGTCTCACACGTCCAGATAATTCCGGTACTGGATAAAAATCGGTACCGGAATTATCCGTGTCCGTGTGCCCCTACGTTTCTGTGGCACATCAGTGTGGCACACGTGCGGCACACGTGTGCCGCCCATGTGCCCACTGGGTACCACACACACCGTGCTGGGTACCACACGTACCAGCATCTGGTGCTGAAGCCCCATTTATATCTTCCCTGCAGCAGCGTTTGCTGTAGAGAAGATATGAATAATTGTGTTTAAAATGAAGATCTATGTGCCCCCCGCCCTCCCACCCCCTGTGCGCCCCCCCCCCGCTGTTCTGAAAATACTCACCCGGCTCGCTCCCTCGCCGGCGCTGCTTCCAGTTCTGGCCGCATCTTCTCCTGTATGCGGTCACGTGGGGCCGCTCATTTACAGTAATGAATATGCGGCTCCACCCCTATGGGAGGTGGAGCCGCATATTCATGACTGTAATCGGCGGCACCACGTGACCGCTGATACAGTAGAAGATGCGGCCAGAACAGGAAGCAGCGCCAGCGAGGGAGCCGGGTGAGTATTTTCAGAACAACGGGGGGCGCATAGGGGTCGGGAGGGCGGGGGCACATAGATCTTTATTTTAAACACAATTATTCATATCTTCTCTACAGCAAACGCTGCTGCAGGGAAGATATGAATCGCAGCTTCAGCACCAGTGGGGGGGGACAGCGCTTAATGTAGCGCTGTCTCCTGCATGGCACACGGACTGCACACGGACAACGTCCGTGTGCGGTACGTGTTTTACACGGACCCATTGACTTTAATGGGTCCGTGTAATACGTGTGCTCCCACGAACACTGACATGTCTCCGTTTTTGGCACACGGAGACACGGTCCGCAAAAAATCAATGACATCTGAACAGATGCATTGATTTTAATGTGTCTACGTGTGTCAGTGGCTCCGGTACGTGAGGAAACTGTCACCTCACGTACCGAACCAGTGACGTGTGAAACCGGCCTTAGTTGGTAGATGCTTGGCCCAACTATTGCAACTGAACCTGGTTCCATCAATGCCTCTAAATAATAATATCCATTTGTGTGCTGACCTGTACTGCAAACAGCTTTTTTCTTGTATCAGCAAAGAGAAGAATATTTGTATCATTGATTTAATGGCGTCATCTCAGCAACAGGAGAGATAAAGTAGCTAATGAGATATAATTGATCCCCAAGGAGTTTTCTGCATTAATATCACATAGAAGGAAGAGCACAGAAAGTAAATCACAGGAATCTAAATGAACACAATCAAATACAAATAATCTGTGTGCAGACGACTTGTAAATGTGTCTGCTTAGTGACATATCAGAAAATGTTTGCAAATGTAAAATAAAAAGTATGAATAAGCAGTAATAAAAATATAAGAAAGTCTACGTGTAAGGCCAGCCTCACACTCAGCGTATAAAAATACGGTCCCTTATTTACGGCCCTAATACGCAGAAAAGTCCCCAAAATAGTGATCCGTATGTCATCCGTAGGCAGGGTGTGTCAGCGTATTTTGTGCATGGCATCCTCCGTATGTAATCCGTATGGCATCCGTACTGCGAGATTTTCTCGCAGGCTTGCAAAACCGACATATGGACATACAATGGATCCATGGGCTCAAATAATTGTAAAAACATATATACTGTCTATATATATATATATATATATGTATATATATATATGTATATATATATATATATATATATATTAATATATCATACAGCGCTAGATAGCTTAAAAGCCGGTAATTCAATTGCTGGCTTTTCCTATCTCCTTCTCAAACCCGACATGATATGAGACATGGTTTACACACAGTAAACCATCTCATATCCCTTTTTTTTGCATATTCCATACTACTAATGTTAGTAGTGGGTGTGTGCAAAATTTGGGTGCTCTAGCTATTAAATTAAAGGGTTAAATCACGGAAAAAATTGGCGTGGGCTCCCGCGCAATTTTCTCCGCCAGAATGGTAAAGCCAGTGACTGAGGGCAGATATTAATAGCCTGGAGAGGGTTCATGGTTATTGCCCCCCCCCCCCCGGCTAAAAACATCTGCCCCCAGCCACCCCAGAAAAGGCACATCTGGAAGATGCGCCTATTCTGGTACTTGGCCACTCTCTTGCCATTCCCATGTAGTGGTGGGATATGGGGTAATGAAGGGTTAATGTCACCTTGCTATTGTAAGGTGACATTAAGCCAGATTAATAATGGACAGGCGTCAATTATGACACCTATCCATTATTAACCTAATAGTATGAAATGGTTAAAAAAACACACACACATTATTACAAAGTATTTTAATGAAATAAATACACAGGTTGTTGTAATATTTTATTATACCGGTAATCCACATGAAGATCCTTGTCACCTGGAACAAATGTAAAAAAAACAAACAACAATATTCCATACCTTCCGACGATCAGTCACGTCCCACGCTGTAAATCCATCTGAAAGGGTTAACAATTTTACAAGCAGAAGCCTGCTAATGCAGGCGCCACTGCCTGTAAAAACCCGGCGAATGAATGGAATGTAGGTGAATGCCCTAACCCTAGCCCCAACCCTAACCCTAGCCCTAACCCTAGCCCTAACCCTAACCCTAGCCTTAGCCCTAACCCTAGCCCTAACCCTATAACCCTAATGGGAAAATGGAAATAAATAAAAAAATTTAATTTTATTGTTATTCCCTAACTAAGGGGGTGATGAAAGGGGATTTGATTTACTATTTATAGTGGGTATTTTAGCGGATTTTTATGATTGGCAGCGGTCACACACTAAAAGACGCTGTTTATTGCAAAAAATAGTTTTTGCGTCTCCACATTTTGAGAGCTATAATTTTTCCATATTTTGGTCCACAGAGTCATGTGAGATCTTGTCTTTTGCAGGACGAGTTGATGTTTTTATTGGTATCATTTTCAGGCACGTGACATTTTTAAATCACTTTTTATTCCGATTTTTGTGAGGCAGAATGACCAAAAAACAGCTATTCATGAATTTCTTTTGGGAGGGAGCGTTTATACCGTTCCGCGTTTGGTAAAATTGAAAAAGCAGTTTTATTCTTCGGGTCAGAACGATTACAGTGATACCTCATTTATATCATTTTTTTAATATTTTGGCGCTTTTATACGATAAAAAGTATTTTATAGAAAAAATTATTATTTTTGCATCGCTTTTTTCTGAGGACTGTAACTTTTTTATTTTTTCACTGATGATGCTGTGTGGTGGCTCATTTTTTGCGGGACAAGATGAAGTTTTCATCAGTACCATGGTGATTTATATCCGTCTTTTTGATCGCGTGTTATTCCACTTTTTGTTTGGCGGTATGATAATAAAGCGTTGTTTTTTGCCTCGTTTTTTTTATGGTGTTCACTGAAGGGGTTAACTAGTGGGACAGTTTTATAGGTGGGGTCGTTACGGATGCTGTGATACTAAATACGTGTACTTTTATTTTTTTATTATTTAGATAAAGAAATGTATTTATGAGAATAATATATTTTTTTATTTAGGAATTTTTTATTTTTTTTTACACATCTAAATATTTTTTTTTTACTTTATAACGTTGTCCCATCAGGGACATCACACTATAGGGTCAGATTGCTGAACTGACACTTTGCACAGCACTGTGTCAGATCAGCGATCTGACAAGCAGGGCTGCAGGCTTACCAGCTCTTGCTCTGAGCAGGCGCTTGTAAGCCACCTCCTTGCAGGACCCGGAAGTAGCCCCGTGGCCATTTTGGACACGGGGACTGCAGGGAGGAGACGCTCGGTACAAGGTGAGCACATTGCCTTGTAGCGATGGTCTCAGGGAGGCACGCAGGGAGCCCCCGCCCTGCGAGATGCTTCCCTATGCCCCCGGAATGCTGCGATCATGTTGGATCGCAGTGTTTCGGGGGTTTATGTGCCAGGAGCAGTCCGTAGGGGCAGCACGGTGGCTCAGTGGATAGCACTGCAGCCTTGCAGCGCTGGAGTCCTGAGTTCAATCCCCACCAAGGACAACATCTGCTAAGAGTTTGTATGTTCTCTCCGTGTTTGCGTGGGTTTCCTCCAGGTACTCCGGTTTCCTCCCATATTCCAAAGACATACTGATAGGGAATTTAGATTGTGAGCCCCAACGGGGACAGAAATGATAATGTGTGCAAACTGTAAAGCGCTGCGTAATATGTTAGCGCTATATAAAAATAAAGATTATTATTATTAAGCTTTTAAGATCTATGTTTCAGACAATGTAGGTATGAGATAGCCAAAATGATTGTCTACAAAATGATGATAGTCTCACGATCAAAGCAGTGTATAGTTAGATATGGAGCCTGAAAGTCAAAAGTTCAAAACATTGGTCCCCTTTTGCTCTTCACAGTATGTTTGTGTATATACACGTAAGACAAACAGGAATAGCAAAAAGCAACTTACATACAAAAACACTCACCAAGGGTAGAGAGGAATAAAGGGAAGGATGTGAAGGTCCAAACCAAATGGGAATAAGATAATGGAGAAAGCATACACCCAAAAACAGCAGACAACAATCTCCAGCAGCAACTACAAACTCCAACTTCAGAACATCAACTCCAGCAAGCCAAGAAATACAACTTTCACAGGCAGGAATGACAATGTTTGGCTAGGTTTTATAGAGAGAGAAAACAAGCTGTGAGATAGAGCTGCATGTCTCTAAACAGCATATGAAGAGTCATTAACTTCTTCAGCGCCAAGGGAAACGATGTCCATTTAAAATGAGGAGCAAAACACACAGGCTAAATGGAAGATCTGTGATTCACAGTACGTAAAGATCGCCTAACCCCCGATCTTCCAAGAGGACGTGACACACTTGTGACAACCACACTACACACTTATGACTAACTCCTGTTTAGTAGAGGGGGTTTCATGCTGACAGCAAACCGCCACTGTACCCCTCTTTATGTGTGCATTTTATTTTTGATTACTGAGTTAGTAACTACAACAGGTGCAGGGGTTGCAATCGCACCCGGGCCCCAGAGCCTAGGGGGCCCTAAAATTTCCTTTGGCCTATAGAAAAAGACTATTGCTATTAAAGAATTAAAATATTTGGGAGCCCCATTGGAGCTTTCGCATCGCGGCCCATGAGTTTCAAGTTACGCCACTGAATGGAGGTGTCTGATAGACAGACACCTCCATATTAGGCTGGATTCACACTGCGTCAATGGTGTCCGTTAGACGGACTACGTTACACTGCGGCATAAACGCGGTGTAACGTAGTCCGTTACGGCCGCCATTGACTGCAATGTCGGATGCATCACTAGCGCACACCCACAATGGGCGTGCGCTAGGGATGTACCGTCATTGAGTGACGGACCATGAGACGCAGGCTGCAGCATTTCTGGGTCCGTTACTGCTAGCGCAGATAGAGCTAGCAGCTGCTCTATCTGCGCTAGCACCATTGAACATCGGCACTTGCGCTAGCAGCAGCCCGTTAGTGTATGTGCTGAATAGGCTGCTGCTAACGCAGTGTGAACTTAGCCTAACTAGCACAAGGGTTTAATGCCAGCTGTGATTTTTTACAAATCACAGCTGACATGAACCTCACATCCTATTACCATGATTGCCAATGCACCAGGGAAATTGGGAAGAGTGAGGCAAAGTGCTTGGGATGGCTAGGAGCTGGTATTTTTAGTCTGGTAAAGGCCCTATAACCAGGGACCTTCCCAGACTGATAATATAAGTCTACAGCTGTCTACTTTACCTTTGCTGATTATCAAAAATAGGGGGGCCTCACGTTGATTTGATTCACCCTTTCCTTACCCGCTGGCTGCATGCTGGCTGCATGCTGGCTGCAACATTGGATTGAAGTTCATTCTCTGTCCTCCATAGTACATGCCTGCACAAGGCAAGATTGTCTTGCGCAGGCATGTACTATGGAGGACAGAGAATGAATTTCAATCCAATATTGCAGCCAGCATGCAGCCAGCGGGTAAGGAAAGGGTGAATCAAACACACGAAAACCCCGCCTCTATGGCTGAAGATTGTTCCCTCCAAATTCAGGTGACAGTGTCCCTTTAAACCTGTAAATCATTTTCACACTGTTTATGCCTAAAATCATGACAACCGATTTTCACCTTTAGCATAAGAGCTACATTATTACATCTGTGCATCAGCGGTAAATCTCAATATTGCTCTAAGTATTAAAATAATATTGATTGAATTTTTCTAGTCTCTGTGATTACAAAAAAATACTTAAATTGTGCTAAAAACAAACGTAATTCATTTTATGTACCATGCATTGCTGCAGTGAATTCCCATTGAACTCATGTTTTGTTAAAGGGGTAATCATACACAACTGCTAGCAAGCACCACCACCTAGTGGCCACACTTCAACATGTCCTGATCTTTTAGGACAATAAAACATTCCTTATCTAAGAGCTGGTCCAATATTTATGGACATAACTGTTTATCACTCATGATAATTCTGCTTCATATCACCTGTCTTATCCATGATTTTCCCCCTTTTTTTTCTCTATGTTGTGCATAAATATGTGATTATTCAGAATTTGTTTTAGTCTTTGCCTGATGAGACCTGTGTAGTCTCGAAAGCTTGCAATTTGTTACCATCTTTGTTAGCCATTAAAAGGTATCAACTACTGAGGACTCTCAATCTTAAATATTTTTCTGATCTTTTAGCTGAAATTCCTTCTAATGCAAACTAAATTAACGATTGCACGGATAGGGAAAGTTTCAACATTTTGTAAGATAACAAATATATTTGAATTTAATGTAAGGATTAGGGTTGAGCGAAACGGGTCGTTCATTTTCAAAAGTCGCCGACTTTTGGCAAAGTCGGGTTTCATGAAACCCGACCCGACCCCTGTGTGGGGTCGGCCATGCGGTACGCGACTTTCGTGCCAAAGTCGCGTTTCAATGACACAAAAAGCGCCATTTCTCAGCCAATGAAGGTGAACGCAGAGTGTGGGCAGCGTGATGACATAGGTCCTGGTCCCGACCATCTTAGAGAAGGGCATTGCAGTGATTGACTTGCTGTCTGCGGCGTCACAGGGGCTATAAAGAGGCGTTCCCGCCGACCGCCATCTTACTGCTGCTGATCTGAGCTTAGGGAGAGGTTGCTGCCGCTTCGTCAGAAGCAGGGATAGCGTTAGGCAGGGTCCATTAACCACAAAACCGCTTGTGCTGTAGCGATTTCCACTGTCCAACACCACCTTCGGTGTGCAGGGATAGTGGAAGCTACATTTTTTTTTTCTCAGCGCTGTAGCTCATTGGGCTGCCCTAGAAGGCTCCCTGATAGCTGCATTGCTGTGTGTACGCCGCTGTGCAAACCAACTGCTTTTTTCAAAGCACAAATCCTCTTGTTCCTTCCTTTCTGCACAGCTATCTTTTTTGTTTGTCCACACTTTTTATTTAATTTGTGCATCAGTCCACTCCTTATTGCTGGCTGCCATACCTGGCTGAGATTACTGCAGGGAGATAGTAATTGTAGGACAGTCCCTTTTATTTTTTTTATTTTTTTTTAATTCTCCCTACAAAAAATAAGTTGTGGGAGATTAAGATTGGCATTTCTGCTAGAGTGCCATCCCTGTGTGTGCCATCTCTCTCACATAGTGGGCCATAGAAAGCCTATTTTTTTTTTGTTGATTTGGTTTCTAAATTCTACCTGAAAAAATCAATAAATCAATCAGTGGGAGATAAATATTAGCCTCTGGGCTTGTGTGCCACTCCTGACTCCTGTGTGTGCCATCTCTCACTCAGTGGGCCATAGAAAGCCTATTAATTTTTTTTGTTGATTTAGTTTCTAAATTCTACCTGAAAAAATCAATAAATCAATCAATGGGAGATAAATATTGGCCTCTGGGCTTGTGTGCCACTCCTGACTCCTGTGTGTGCCATCTCTCACTCAGTGGGCCATAGAAAGCCTATTAATTTTTTTTGTTGATTTGGTTTCTAAATTCTACCTGAAAAAATCAATAAATCAATCAGTGGGAGATAAATATTGGCCTCTGGGCTTGTGTGCCACTCCTGACTCCTGTGTGTGCCATCTCTCACTCAGTGGGCCATAGAAAGCCTATTAATTTTTTTTGCTGATTTGGTTTCTAAATTCTACCTGAAAAAATCAATAAATCAATCAGTGGAAGATAAATATTGGCCTCTGGGCTTGTGTGCCACTCCTGACTCCTGTGTGTGCCATCTCTCACTCAGTGGGCCATAGAAAGCCTATTTATTTTTTTTGTTGATTTGGTTTCTAAATTCTACCTGAAAAAATCAATAAATCAATCAGTGGGAGATAAATATTGGCCTCTGGGCTTGTGTGCCACTCCTGACTCCTGTGTGTGCCATCTCTCACTCAGTGGGCCATAGAAAGCCTATTTATTTTTTTGGTTGATTTGGCTTCTAAATTCTACCTGAAAAAATCAATAAATCAATCAGTGGGAGATAAATATTGGCCTCTGGGCTTGTGTGCTACTTCTGACTCCTGTGTGTGCCATCTCTCACTCAGTGGGCCATAGAAAGCCTATTAATTTTTTGGGTTGATTTGGTTTCTAAATTCTACCTGAAAAAATCAATAAATCAATCAGTGGGAGATAAATATTGGCCTCTGGGCTTGTGTGCTACTTCTGACTCCTGTGTGTGCCATCTCTCACTCAGTGGGCCATAGAAAGCCTATATTTTTTTTTTTTTGGTTTCTAAATTCTCCCGGTAAAAATCCTTTTATTTTATTTGGTTTCTAAATTCTTCCTGAAAAAATCATTTTATTTTATTTTGTTTCTAAAGTCTCCCTGAAAAAAAAAAAATCAGTGGGAGATTAATATTGCCCTTTCTGCTTGTGTGCCAGTCTTGACTCCTGGGTGTGCCATCTCTCTCTCTCAAATAGTGGGCACTTTTTTTTTGCTTTCTAAATTCTCCCTGAAATAAAATAAAAAATACAGTGGGAGATTAATATTGACATTTGTGCTTGAGTGACAGTCCTGCGTGTGTGGCATCTCTCTGATTTGGTGCCACAGAAAACAGAGTGTGTAACATTGTGCCTGATTTTCCTTGCGGTCTCACCAACCTGTAAAGGGATATCGAAATCATACTGAAGTTATAGCTCACCGTGTAAGTTGTTTGACAGCAACAAATACCGTTACTTTAGTTACGTTTTTAAAACAATGAGGAAGTCTGGTGGAAGAGGTCGTGGCCGTGGGCGTTCATTGTCAGCTGGTAATGATGGTAGTGGTAGTGGAGCATCAGGTGGTCGTGGGAAAAGAAATATTGCACCTAAGTCTGGAGCTGTGGAGCCAGGTTCGTCGTCTGGCTACAGAAGGCCTCGAACGCTCCCTTTTCTGGGAGTAGGAAAACCGCTTTTAAAGCCGGAGCAGCAAGAGCAAGTTTTGGCTTACCTTGCAGACTCAGCCTCTAGCTCTTTTGCCTCCTCTTTTGAAACTGGTAAATGTAAAAGCAGCGCGTCATTAGTGGATGTTCACGGTCAGGGACAAGTCGCTTCCTTGTCCTCTTCAGCAAAAACAGCAACAGAGAAGGATGCAGCAGGCGACACAACGGGTTACTCCATGGAGCTCTTTACACATACCGTCCCTGGCTTAGAAAGTGAAGCAGTTAACAGGCCATGCCCATTACAAGTTGAATCTGACATGGAGTGCACTGATGCACAGCCACAGCCAGACTACTATGCTGGTCCTTTGACTCAGACCACAACATTGCCCTCGCAGGGTACTGATCCAGAATCAGACCCTGATGAGACTATGTTGCCCCATCACGAACGCTCTACCACCGACTTACACGGTGACACAGACGAAGTTGCGCACGAGCTAGAAGAGGAGGTTATAGATGACCCAGTTGTTGACCCCGATTGGCAGCCATTGGGGGAACAGGGTGCAGGCGGCAGTAGTTCTGAAGCAGAGGAGGAGGGGCCGCAGCAGGCATGAACATCGCAACAGGTTCCATCTGCCGGGCCCGTATCTGGCCCAAAACGCGTGGCAAAGCCAAAAACTGTTGGAGGACAGTGTGTCCATCCGGTTAAAGCTCAGTCTGCAATGGCTGAAAAGGGATCCGAGGCTCGAAAGAGTGCAGTCTGGCATTTTTTTAAACAACATCCAATTGATCCACACAAAGTCATCTGTCAAAAATGTTCAACTAGCTTAAACAGAGGTCAGAATCTGAAAAGTCTCAATACAGGTTGCATGCATAGACATTTAACCACCATGCATTTGCAAGCCTGGACTAACTACCAAACGTCCCTTAAGGTTGTAGCACCCTCGGCCAATGAAGCTAGTCAGCAACGCTACATCCCTTCCGTCACTGTAAGGCCACCATTTTCCGCACCACCAGCAGTATCTGTGCAGGTTCCTTTGCCAGCCCAAAGCAGTCAGGGTCAGGGAATTACCAGTTTCGTAGGAGGAAATACTGCATCTAGGGCACCGGCGGAAACAATACCGTCTCCAACCGTCTCTCAGTCTGCCATGTCCACCGGCACATCCGCTAGTTCCACGATCTCCAGCTCTCCAGTCCAGCTCACCCTACATGAGACTCTGGTTAGAAAAAGGAAGTACTTATCCTCGCATCCGCGTACACAGGGTTTTAACGCCCACATAGCTAGACTAATCTCGTTAGAGATGATGCCCTACCGGTTAGTTGAAAGCGAAGCTTTCAAAGCCCTGATGGAGTACGCTGAACCACGCTACGAGCTACCCAGTCGACACTTTTTTTCGAGAAAAGCCATCCCAGCCCTGCACCAGCATGTTAAACAGCGCATTGTCCATGCACTCACTGCACACTGGGTGAATGTGGTGGATGCAGGGTCCACAGGGGACATAAATTTCGGGACAGTTGTGCCTAGCCCACGGTCTAGGAAACAGTTGGCTGTAGGCGTTTGCACCCCCTCCTCCTCCTCGCCCTCCTGCAGAAGCGAGACCTCTTCCACAGACCGCAGTCGCCCAACCACTCCATCGGCAGCTGTCACTGTTGCACACCAGTTGTCCCATTATGGCCCAGCTACTGGCAAGCGTCAGCAGGCTGTATTGGCTATGAAGTGTTTGGGCGACAACAGACACACCGCGGAAGTTCTGTCCGAGTTCTTGCAGCAAGAAATGCAGTCGTGGCTGGGCACAGTAGATCTTGAGGCAGGCAAGGTAGTGAGTGATAACGGAAGGAATTTCATGGCTGCCATCTCCCTTTCCCAACTGAAACACATTCCTTGCCTGGCTTACACCTTAAACCTGGTGGTGCAGTGCTTATTGAAAACTTATCCTGGGTTCTCCGACCTGCTCCTCAAAGTGCGTGGACTTTGCTCACATATCCACCGTTCGCCTGTATACTCCAGCCGTATGCAGACCTATCAGCGGTCTTTGAACCTTCCCCAGCATCGCCTAATCATAGACGTTGCAACAAAGTGGAACTCAACACTGCACATGCTTCAGAGACTGTGCGAACAGAGGCGGGCTGTTATGTTTTTGTGGGAGGATACACATACACGGGCAGGCAGTAGGATGGCAGACATGGAGTTGTCAGGTGTGCAGTGGTCGAAGATACAAGACATGTGTCAAGTCCTTCAGTGTTTTGAGGAATGCACACGGCTGGTTAGCGCAGACAACGCCATAATAAGCATGAGCATCCCCCTAATGTGTCTGCTGATGCAAAGTTTGACGCACATAAAGGATCAGGCGTCTGCACCAGAGGAAGAGGAAAGCCTTGTTGACAGTCAGCCATTGTCTGGTCAGGGCAGTGTACAGGACGAGGTAGCGGGCGAAGAGGAGGTGGAGGACGAAGAGGATGATGGGGATGAGTATATTTTTAATGAGGAAGCTTTACCGGGGGCACTGGAAATTGGTGGCGTGGCAAGGCCGGGTTCTGGTTTTTTGAGGGACACAAGTGACGTAGATTTGCCTGAAACTGCCCCTCAACCAATCACAACCGCAGATTTGACAACTGGAACTTTGGCCCACATGGCGGATTATGCCTTACGTATCCTCAAAAGGGACACACGCATTACTAAAATGATGAACAATGACGATTACTGGTTGGCCTGCCTCCTTGATCCTCGCTATAAAGGCAAATTGCAAAATATTATGCCACATGAGAACTTGGAACTAATATTAGCAACCAAACAATCAACTCTTGTTGACCGTTTGCTTCAGGCATTCCCAGCACACAGCGCCCGTGATCGTTCTCACACAAGCTGCAGGGGGCAGCAGACCAGGAGTGTTAGGGGTGCACACATCAGAAGTGGCGTTGGACAGAGGGGTTTTCTGACCAGGTTGTGGAGTGATTTTGCTATGACCGCAGACAGGACAGGTACTGCTGCATCAATTCAAAGTGACAGGAGACAACATTTGTCCAGTATGGTTACAAACTATTTTTCATCCCTTATCGATGTTCTCCCTCAACCGTCATTCCCATTTGATTACTGGGCATCCAAATTAGACACCTGGCCAGAATTGGCAGAATATGCATTGCAGGAGCTTGCTTGCCCGGCAGCTAGTGTCCTATCAGAAAGAGTATTCAGTGCTGCAGGTTCAATATTAACCGAAAAAAGGACTCGTCTGGCTACCCAAAATGTTGATGATCTAACATTCATTAAAATGAACCACAACTGGATTTCGAATTCTTTTGCCCCACCTTGCCCGGCCGACACCTAGCTTTCCTATGAAAAGCTCTTGCCTGTGGACTACTGTGAATTACTTTTCTAATGTCTTAATTTGCTGCAGCTGATTGTCCAGCATATGACATGTTTAGACCTCCCTAAATGGCCAAACTCCCCACACGGGGGCGTGGTATCGCGACTTGGCGCAAACACCCGTGAGAGTGCTGTTTGTCTGAAGAGGTGGGTGTGCCCGCTTTTGGTCGACAGCACTGCCACAGGGTCCCTCATAGTACAATAAAGTGTCTCTGGCGGTGGTGGTGCGCACCCAACGTCAGACACACTGTTGTAACATGAGGGGCCCTGGGCCTGTACCGCCGGCCACAAGAGAGTTCACCCACCCCCAGGTCAAACATTGCTCTACCACTTCCACAATTATCTCTCACACTTCCACCAATGTTTAGTCTATGCGCTGACATCCTTCCATTCCTGCCACTGACAATACCATTATGTTGACATGTATGATGGTACTTAACATAGTCAGGGGCAGTGTCCTCTCTTTACCCAAGTAAATACTTTGCGCCAAATTAGTAGGTCTGAAACTACGCAGAGGATCCCACCCCTGTACCTAATGATTGCACCCTTTAGTGTTTTCGTTTTGTTTTAATGCGAGACGTTCACATTTATGTATTGTTTTGGACTACTAACTGGCAGACACTCATTACAATCGGCCTCCGCTGACCAGACCACTGCTGCCCGTGTACCCCTGGAACCAATTGTAAAGTGCCTACAGCCAGCCCAATTTTATTATGTTAGGCCTTTGAAGCCTGTCTGCGGCCCGTTCTTTCTACTACTCCTACACTGACCAGACCACTGCTGCCCGTGTACCCCTGGAACCTATTTAAAAGTGCCTACAGCCCAATATTTTTTTATGTTAGGCCTTCGAAGCCTGTCTGCGGCCCGTTCTTTCTACTACTCCTCCACTGACAAGACCACTGCTGCCCGTGTACCCCTGGAACCTATTTAAAAGTGCCTACAGCCCAATATTTTATTATGTTAGGCCTTCGAAGCCTGTCTGCGGCCCATTCTTTCTACTACTCCTCCACTGACCAGACCACTGCTGCCCGTGTACCCCTGGAACCTATGTAAAAGTGCCTACAGCCCAATATTTTACTACGTTAGGCCTTCGAAGCCTGTCTGCGGCCCGTTCTTTCTACTACTCCTACACTGACCAGACCACTGCTGCCCGTGTACCCCTGGAACCTATTTAAAAGTGCCCACAGCCCAATATTTTTTTATGTTAGGCCTTCGAAGCCTGTCTGCGGCCTGTTCTTTCCACTACTCCTACACTGACCAGACCACTGCTGCCCGTGTACCCCTGGAACCTATTTAAAAGTGCCTACAGCCCAATATTTTATTATGTTAGGCCTTCGAAGCCTGTCTGCGGCCCGTTCTTTCTACTACTCCTACACTGACCAGACCACTGCTGCCCGTGTTCCCCTGGAACCTATTTAAAAGTGCCTACAGCCCAATATTTTTTTTATGTTAGGCCTTCGAAGCCTGTCTGCAGCCCGTTCTTTCTACTACTCCTCCACTGACCAGACCACTGCTGCCCGTGTACCCCTGGAACCTATTTAAAAGTGCCTACAGCCAAATATTTTATTATGTTAGGCCTTCGAAGCCTGTCTGCAGCCCGTTCTTTCTACTACTCCTCCACTGACCAGACCACTGCTGCCCGTGTACCCCTAGAACCTATTTAAAAGTGCCTACAGCCCAATATTTTTTTATGTTAGGCCTTCGAAGCCTGTCTGCGGCCCGTTCTTTCTACTACTCCTCCACTGACCAGACCACTGCTGCCCTTGTACCCCTGGAACCTATTTAAAAGTGCCTACAGCCCAATATTTTATTATGTTAGGCCTTCGAAGCCTGTCTGCGGCCCGTTCTTTCTACTACTCCTACACTGACCAGACCACTGCTGCCCGTGTACCCCTGGAACCTATTTAAAAGTGCCTACAGCCCAATATTTTTTTATGTTAGGCCTTCGAAGCCTGTCTGCGGCCTGTTCTTTCCACTACTCCTACACTGACCAGACCACTGCTGCCCGTGTACCCCTGGAACCTATTTAAAAGTGCCTACAGCCCAATATTTTATTATGTTAGGCCTTCGAAGCCTGTCTGCGGCCCGTTCTTTCTACTACTCCTACACTGACCAGACCACTGCTGCCCGTGTTCCCCTGGAACCTATTTAAAAGTGCCTACAGCCCAATATTTTTTTATGTTAGGCCTTCGAAGCCTGTCTGCAGCCCGTTCTTTCTACTACTCCTCCACTGACCAGACCACTGCTGCCCGTGTACCCCTAGAACCTATTTAAAAGTGCCTACAGCCAAATATTTTATTATGTTAGGCCTTCGAAGCCTGTCTGCAGCCCGTTCTTTCTACTACTCCTCCACTGACCAGACCACTGCTGCCCGTGTACCCCTGGAACCTATTTAAAAGTGCCTACAGCCCAATATTTTTTTATGTTAGGCCTTCGAAGCCTGTCTGCGGCCCGTTCTTTCTACTGCTCCTCCACTGACCAGACCACTGCTGCCCTTGTACCCCTGGAACCTATTTAAAAGTGCCTACAGCCAAATATTTTATTATGTTAGGCCTTCGAAGCCTGTCTGCAGCCCGTTCTTTCTACTACTCCTCCACTGACCAGACCACTGCTGCCCGTGTACCCCTGGAACCTATTTAAAAGTGCCTACAGCCCAATATTTTTTTATGTTAGGCCTTCGAAGCCTGTCTGCGGCCCGTTCTTTCTACTGCTCCTCCACTGACCAGACCACTGCTGCCCTTGTACCCCTGGAACCTATTTAAAAGTGCCTACAGCCCAATATTTTATTATGTTAGGCCTTCGAAGCCTGTCTGCGGCCCGTTCTTTCTACTACTCCTACACTGACCAGACCACTGCTGCCCGTGTTCCCCTGGAACCTATTTAAAAGTGCCTACAGCCCAATATTTTTTTATGTTAGGCCTTCGAAGCCTGTCTGCAGCCCGTTCTTTCTACTACTCCTCCACTGACCAGACCACTGCTGCCCGTGTACCCCTGGAACCTATTTAAAAGTGCCTACAGCCAAATATTTTATTATGTTAGGCCTTCGAAGCCTGTCTGCAGCCCGTTCTTTCTACTACTCCTCCACTGACCAGACCACTGCTGCCCGTGTACCCCTAGAACCTATTTAAAAGTGCCTACAGCCCAATTTTTTTTATGTTAGGCCTTCGAAGCCTGTCTGCGGCCCGTTCTTTCTACTGCTCCTCCACTGACCTGACCACTGCTGCCCTTGTACCCCTGTAACCTATTTAAAAGTGCCTACAGCCCAATATTTTATTATGTTAGGCCTTCGAAGCCTGTCTGCGGCCCGTTCTTTCTACTACTCCTACACTGACCAGACCACTGCTGCCCGTGTACCCCTGGAACCTATTTAAAAGTGCCTACAGCCCAATATTTTATTATGTTAGGCCTTCGAAGCCTGTCTGCGGCCCGTTCTTTCTACTACTCCTACACTGACCAGACCACTGCTGCCCGTGTTCCCCTGGAACCTATTTAAAAGTGCCTACAGCCCAATATTTTTTTATGTTAGGCCTTCGAAGCCTGTCTGCGGCCCGTTCTTTCTACTACTCCTACACTGAAAAGACCACTGCTGCCCGTGTACCCCTGGAACCTATTTAAAAGTGCCTACAGCCAAATATTTTATTATGTTAGGCCTTCGAAGCCTGTCTGCAGCCCGTTCTTTCTACTACTCCTCCACTGACCAGACCACTGCTGCCCGTGTACCCCTAGAACCTATTTAAAAGTGCCTACAGCCCAATATTTTTTATGTTAGGCCTTCGAAGCCTGTCTGTGGCCCGTTCTTTCTACTACTCCTACACTGACCAGACCACTGCTGCCCTTGTACCCCTGGAACCTATTTAAAAGTGCCTACAGCCCAATATTTTATTATGTTAGGCCTTCGAAGCCTGTCTGCGGCCCGTTCTTTCTACTACTCCTACACTGACCAGACCACTGCTGCCCGTGTACCCCTGGAACCTATTTAAAAGTGCCTACAGCCCAATATTTTATTATGTTAGGCCTTCGAAGCCTGTCTGCGGCCCGTTCTTTCTACTACTCCTACACTGACCAGACCACTGCTGCCCGTGTACCCCTGGAACCTATTTAAAAGTGCCTACAGCCCAATATTTTTTTATGTTAGGCCTTCGAAGCCTGTCTGCGGCCCGTTCTTTCTACTACTCCTACACTGACCAGACCACTGCTGCCCGTGTACCCCTGGAACCTATTTAAAAGTGCCTACAGCCCAATATTTTATTATGTTAGGCCTTCGAAGCCTGTCTGCGGCCCGTTCTTTCTACTACTCCTACACTGACCAGACCACTGCTGCCCGTGTACCCCTGGAACCTATTTAAAAGTGCCTACAGCCAAATATTTTATTATGTTAGGCCTTCGAAGCCTGTCTGCGGCCCGTTCTTTCTACTACTCCTCCACTGACCAGACCACTGCTGCCCGTGTACCCCTGGAACCTATTTAAAAATGCCCACAGCCCAATATTTTTTTATGTTAGGCCTTCGAAGCCTGTCTGCGGCCTGTTCTTTCTACTACTCCTCCACTGACCAGACCACTGCTGCCCTTGTACCCCTGGAACCTATTTAAAAGTGCCTACAGCCCAATATTTTATTATGTTAGGCCTTCGAAGCCTGTCTGCGGCCCGTTCTTTCTACTACTCCTACACTGACCAGACCACTGCTGCCCGTGTACCCCTGGAACCTATTTAAAAGTGCCTACAGCCCAATATTTTATTATGTTAGGCCTTCGAAGCCTGTCTGCGGCCCGTTCTTTCTACTACTCCTCCACTGACCAGACCACTGCTGCCCGTGTACCCCTGGAACCTATTTAAAAGTGCCTACAGCCCAATATTTTTTTATGTTAGGCCTTCGAAGCCTGTCTGCGGCCCGTTCTTTCTACTACTCCTACACTGACCAGACCACTGCTGCCCGTGTACCCATGGAACCTATTTAAAAGTGCCTACAGCCCAATATTTTATTATGTTAGGCCTTCGAAGCCTGTCTGCGGCCCGTTCTTTCTACTACTCCTCCACTGACCAGACCACTGCTGCCCGTGTACCCCTGGAACCTATTTAAAAGTGCCTACAGCCCAATATTTTTTTATGTTAGGCCTTCGAAGCTTGTCTGCGGCCCGTTCTTTCTACTCCTCCTCCACTGACCAGACCACTGCTGCCCGTGTACCCCTGGAACCTATTTAAAAGTGCCTACAGCCCAATATTTTTTTATGTTAGGCCTTCGAAGCCTGTCTGCGGCCCGTTCTTTCTACTACTCCTACACTGACCAGACCACTGCTGCCCGTGTATCCCTGGAACCTATTTAAAAGTGCCTACAGCCCAATATTTTATTATGTTAGGCCTTCGAAGCCTGTCTGCGGCCCGTTCTTTCTACTACTCCTCCACTGACCAGACCACTGCTGCCCGTGTACCCCTGTAACCTATTTTTAATTGCATAGAGCATCCTTTTTTTAATAGTAGGCGTACAAAGTCTGTCTGCGGTCCACTATTGAAATTGTCCTCCACTGCCCAGAGCAATGCTGCCTGTGTACCCCTGTAACCTTTTTTAAACTTCAGTGAGCCACATTTTTGGTTTAAGGCCTACTACCTGTGTCTGTCTGCGCCACTCAATACAGCTGTGTTCCTTTGAAAAAAGCTGAGCGTCAATAGTCTTGTTTTCAGCCTCTAGGAATTTTAAAACTGCATTGGGGCTACAACTTTGGTAGGGCCTACTAACGGTGTCTGCCGCCCCAAGGTGTGCCCCAGGTTTCGTCCACATTGCTTCAATCTTCCTACTCTCGTTTAGTAGTTGTTGCAAACTACACTGCATTAGGCCTACAAATTTGGTATGGGGTGTAGAGAGACGGTGTGTTACACTCCAAGGTGTTCCCCAGGTTTCGTCCACATTGCTTCGATCTTCCTACTCTCGTTTAGTAGTTGGTGAAAACTACACTGCATTAGGCCTACAAATTGGGTATGGGGTGTAGAGACGGTGTGTTCCACTCCAAGGTGTTCCCCAGGTTTCCTCGCCATTGCTTCGGTCTTCCGACTCTCGTTTAGTAGTTGTTGCAAACTACACTGCATTAGACCTACAAATTGGGTATGGGGTGTAGAGATGGTGTGTTCCACTCCAAGGTGTTCTCCAGGTTGCCTTTCCTGAGCTTCTATCTTCAGGCTCTTGTTAAATAGTTGTTAAATGGAACAACTGCATTTGGCGTACTAGTTGGTTTGGGGCCTACTAACAGTGTCTGCCGCTCCTTGCTGTTCTCCTGGTTTCCTGTCCTGAAATTCCATTTTCAGGCTCTCGCTAAGTAGTTGTTAATGTTAGACTGCATTTGGCATACTAGTTGGGTTGGGGCCTACTATCGGTGTCTGCCACTCCTTGCTGTTCTCCTCCACTGAACAAAGCTGTGCCGCCTGTTTACTACTGTTGCCAATTTTGAACTGCATTTCGACTACTTACTGATTTGGGCCTACTCTCTGTGTCAGCGTCTCATTCCAGTTGTCCTCCACTGCAATGCCCCCTGGTTAGTCCTGTGTTACCAATTTTGAACTGCATTTAGCCCACTTTATTCTTTGGGCCTATATCTGTGTTTCCTCCTCATCCTGCCCATTGCCCAGCCAGTGATAGATGAGTCTGCTGGTACATTGACCCATAACGCAACATTCCCCGTGCACGCTACACAGCAAGATTGTGACCCTGCTGAAAGTCAGGTTCCTCTTCCCACATACCATACCACCTTAAACGGGGACAAAGAGGAAGGTGCAGATGAAAGTGCAGGTTCCTTCATCAGGTGGGGGGAGGAATACTAGTTGGCGATGTCACTGGCACAGGGCCTCTCATAGTACGCAAAAGTGTTGCTGCCGGTGGGAGGCGCCCCCGCCGTGCAAACACACCGCTGTACTTTGAGGGGCCCTGTGCCAGTGCCAATGCCAACACAACCCATACACATGGGAAGAGGGAATCAATATCACCATTACACACTGAACGGGAAACCACTGGGTAAATCTGACAGGGAGAAGGACTTGGGGATCCTAGTTAATGATAAACTTACCTGGAGCAGCCAGTGCCAGGCAGCAGCTGCCAAGGCAAACAGGATCATGGGGTGCATTAAAAGAGGTCTGGATACACATGATGAGAGCATTATACTGCCTCTGTACAAATCCCTAGTTAGCCCGCACATGGAGTACTGTGTCCAGTTTTGGGCACCGGTGCTCAGGAAGGATATAATGGAACTAGAGAGAGTACAAAGGAGGGCAACAAAATTAATAAAGGGGATGGGAGAACTACAATACCCAGATAGATTAGCGAAATTAGGATTATTTAGTCTAGAAAAAAGACGACTGAGGGGCGATCTAATAACCATGTATAAGTATATAAGGGGACAATACAAATATCTCGCTGAGGATCTGTTTATACCAAGGAAGGTGACGGGCACAAGGGGGCATTCTTTGCGTCTGGAGGAGAGAAGGTTTTTCCACCAACATAGAAGAGGATTCTTTACTGTTAGGGCAGTGAGAATCTGGAATTGCTTGCCTGAGGAGGTGGTGATGGCGAACTCAGTCGAGGGGTTCAAGAGAGGCCTGGATGTCTTCCTGGAGCAGAACAATATTGTATCATACAATTATTAGGTTCTGTAGAAGGACGTAGATCTGGGTATTTATTATGATGGAATATAGGCTGAACTGGATGGACAAATGTCTTTTTTCGGCCTTACTAACTATGTTACTATGTTACTATGTTACTATGAGTGGGCCCCCCCTGCTTGCTCAGGATCACAGCACTTGCAAAGTTGAAATACTTACCTCTCCCTGCTCCACTGCCGTGACGTGGTCCAGATTTACAGGGCCCACTAATTACTTAATTACTTAACTTTAGCCAAATGACCCCCAATTTCAAATGCCTTCCAATTATTATAAGCTAAATTACGATTGACAAGCTTCTGTAACAAGAATGGATGTTTTTGCCATTAAAATGGGCAGTGTAGGTGTTTTCCTGGCCTCCACTCACTGCCGACTATGCTCCCCCATTGACTTGCATTGGGTTTCGTGTTTCGGTCGATACCCGACTTTTCGCGATAATCGGCCGATTCCACTCGACTCGACTTCTAAGATAGTCGGGTTTCGCGAAACACGGCTCGACTCTAAAAAGGTCAAGGTCGCTCAACCCTAGTAAGGATGCAAATAATTTTGGGGAACTTTGAGAATGACTGGTTGGTTGGTAGGTTGGTTGAATGGTTGGACAGATAGTTAAATGGATAGAAACAAGCATGGAATTAATATTACATAGATTTCAATTAAAGCTCTAGTAATATTATTCCAAAAAAATCCAGTTTATTACCTTGAAGTAATTACATTATGTTTGTCAGACGAGAATTATAAAAGGTTCTGAAGGGATTAAAACTTTTAATAACAGGTTCACTATTTGGTTTGCCTGCAATGTTGTGCATGCCAGATACCCTGATAATAAAATATACTAATTGCCATGCCATGTAACCCCTGCCAAATCAGTGTGCACTACGTGAAATTACTTTAACTCAACATCTATGGGCCCCAGAGGAAACTTTGGATCGGACCCTCTACTGCTCGCAACATATAGTCAGCCGGTGCCCAGTTAGCATGCTGTATTATCACAGTGTCAGGAGCTCCTTCTCCTGAGGACTCCATGGCACTAAAGCTGAAAAAAGTCAGTCAAAATTCGAATTTGCCTATTTTATCGGATTTTATTGCGAAAATCAATTTGCAGAGAAGTTATACTCTGTAAATTTTATCTTCCTTAAATGTAATGTTCATTAGTATGTTCTGGGGTCTCCAGAGCATAATAAATGTAAAAAAAAATCCCTATACTCATCGTCCGCCAGGCTCAGACTGGCCCATAGGGGAACAGGAAAATCCCCCAGTGGGCCCCTGTGCAGATCTGGGACCCCAACCCCACTGTATGGACAATAATTGGCATAATTCAATTGCTTCACTCTGTACAGAAAAAAGCAGCATCTCATCATTCATTAACCAAACTACCCAGTTTATTACTATATATAGATATAGGTACATTTATGAACAAGGTTCATGCAATTTTTTTTATGCAGGTGAAAAGTGCCCCCCCCCCCCCCAAAGTTAATGTTAAGGGTGGGCCCTCAGCACCCCAGTCCATAAAGTCCCATATAGTCATATAAAGAGATGCCCCTTCCGTGCGTTAAAATATTTCTACAAAAATACAAATACACATATGAACGTATATTGTGACCATACTTTTAATAACAGCATGTCCATCTTGAACTGTCCTCCCACCTCTCCTCCTGCCCCTCTTTGACCGGATACAATCTGGCTTCCGACAACATCACTCAACTGAAACTGCCCTAACTAAGGTGACCAATGACCTACTAACTGCCAGGAGCAAGCAACACTACTCTGTCCTCCTCCTCCTGGACCTGTCTTCTGCCTTCGACACTGTGGACCACTCCCTCCTGTTACAGATTCTCTCATCTCTTGGCATCACAGACTTGGCTCTATCCTGGATCTCATCATATCTAACAGACCGAACATTCAGTGTCTCCCTCCCCCACACCACCTCCTCATCTCACCCCCTGTCTGTCGGTGTTCCCCAAGGCTCAGTTCTAGGAACCCTACTCTTCTCCATCTACACCTTCGTCCAGGGACAGCTCATAGAATCCCACGGTTTACAATATCATCTCTACGCTGTTGACACGCAGATCTACCTTTCTGGGCCTGACCTCACTTCCTTACTGACCAAAATCCCACAATGTCTGTCTGCTATTTCATCGTTCTTTTCTGCTCGTTTTCTAAAACTTAACATGGACAAAACAGAATTCATCATCTTTCCCCCACCTCACTCAACCCCTACACTGGACCTATCCATCAATGTCAATGGCTGCTCACTTTCCCCGATCCCGCACGCTCGATGCCTCGGGATGATCTTTGACGCTACCCTCTCTTTCAAGCCACATATCCAAGCCCTTGCCTCCTCTTGCAGATTCCAACTCAAAAACATTTCCCAGATCCGTGCATTCCTTGACCATGAAACCACGAAAACACTTGCACATGCCCTCATCATCTCCTGCCTCGACTACTGCAACCTCCTACTCTCTGGCCTCCCCTCTAGCACTATGGCACCACTCAAATCCATCCTAAACTCTGCTGCCTGACTAATCCACCTGTCTCCCCGTTATTCCCCATCTGGACACACTGACCCCCGGTTTGCCTGCACTTGCCTGAACTTAGGTGATGTATTCATGCTATTTATTATGTATGTCTTAGGATATCTCTTTTTAGTACCTGGTATCAGCTATAGTATTGTCTACCATGTAATTTGACCTTACTTTTGTACTTACATTCTTTGATACATCGGTTTGAATGCATTTATCTTTGCTAGAACTGGAGATTAATATTCTAAGCACTTTATACTGATTTTGGCACACGGGGTTCGCTGTGTCCCTTTTTACTTTTTTGTATGACTTATTTGTAGTTGTTATTGCCTTTACCTTCCACAATAAAGCAATTTTATTCATTATAGACCTCAGGTTGTTGTGTTGGATCTTTCCTTCCCCCCGTTTAGTTATGTGCTATTGACAACCGGTCTATTCACAGGTCCACAGCACTTACTATTTCTGGGTATTTAATATTTATTATTGTGAGTAAATACATATGAGACATCACATCTACCCAGATGATTTGGCTGCTTTTGTTCACTCCCCAATTTCTTTGTTACTTTCCAGTTTTATACAATTTAACTACCTTTTCGCGTAGATCCATTGACAATTCCTATGCTTTCCCCATGACTCACAATCAAGAAGCATCAGTGGCTGGATGAAAGATGCAAGAGTCTGTCTGGATCCCAGAAACTCACTCAGCTTTTATGCACACACACTGATTACAAGTAAACAGGTCATCCCGTGACCAATCAGCGACATTGGCGCGGGATTTAAATCACGCTTTGCTGATTGGTCGCGCCCAGCCAGCGCACGACCAATCAGCCACATTGGCGCTGGATTTAAATCAGCGACATTGGCGTGGGATTTAAATCCCGCTTCGCTGATCAGTGGCGCCACCGCGCGACAAATCAGCGACATTGCCACAAAATTTAAATTCCACTTCGCTGATTTGTCGCGCCTAATCAGCCACATTAGAAAACAAGTGACTAGCACACTCCTAGGGATTGTGATGCAAAATGGAGGGGTTTATTTACATACAAAGTCACAAACGTTTCGGTCAACTCTAGACCTTCATCAGTGTGCTAAGTACACCTGTATGTAAGGTAGAGCCCCAAATGGAATGTAAATAAATGGCATCAAAAAATATAACTGGTAAACTCGAACCAGGACAAACAAATTGGAGATGTCTAATGGAAAGGGTTAAGCCAAGGGGAGGGGAGAAAACCCTTATAGCTAAAGAGCTATGACGCAAATCAGCGCACAGGAGAGACCAAACTCCGCGCTCTCCTGTGCGCTGATTTGCGTCATAGCTCTTTAGCTATAAGGGTTTTCTCCCCTCCCCTTGGCTTAACCCTTTCCATTAGACATCTCCAATTTGTTTGTCCTGGTTCGAGTTTACCAGTTATATTTTTTGATGCCATTTATTTACATTCCATTTGGGGCTCTACCTTACATACAGGTGTACTTAGCACACTGATGAAGGTCTAGAGTTGACCGAAACGTTTGTGACTTTGTATGTAAATAAACCCCTCCATTTTGCATCACAATCCCTAGGAGTGTGCTAGTCACTTGTTTTTTATATATCAAGGTTTGGGCACCTATCGACTGTGCACCTCCCCCCTCGGCTGTGCTTTGCATTTTCTATATCAATCAGCCACATTTGCGCGGGATTTAACCCCTTAGTGACCGAGCCAAATTTTTGAAATCTGACCAGTGTCACTTTATGTGGTAATAACTCTGCAACACTTCAACAAATCCCAGTGATTTTGAGATTGTTTTTTCGTGACACATTATACTTTATGATAATGGTAAATTTTGTTCAACATTTTTTGTGTTTATTTATAAAAAATATCAAAAATTTGAGAAAAATGTTAAAAAATTAGCAATTTTCTAAATTTGAATGATTATCCCTTTAATCCAGATGGTCATACCACAGCAAACCATTAATAAATAACATTTCCCACATGTCTGCTTTACATCAGGACCATTTGTAAAATATTATTTTATTTTGTTAGCAGTTTAGGAGGTTTAAAAATGTAGCAGCAATTTTTCATTTTTTCAAAGAAATTTACAAAATTTATTTTTTTAGGGACTTATCCATGTTTGAAGTGACTTTAGGGGTCCCACATATTGGGAAACCCACAAACGTGATACCATTTTAAAAACAGAACCCCCTGACATATCAAAAACTGCAGTCAGGTAGTATATTAACCCTTCAGGTGCTTTACAGGAATTAATGCAAAGTGGTATGACAGAAATGAAAATGTGTATTTTTACCACCTAAATGTCTCTAACTTCTAAACAGATTACTACAGCCGTCAGACTCTAAGGCCGCTATTTGGCCATGAATTGCCATGGCAAACCTCAGGACAACAAAATCATGATATGAGGGTACCAATTGGGACAAAAAAGAAGCCCTCACGCTCTGTTAACCATTTATAATGATGTAGTCACTATTGACAGCAGCATCTAAGGGGTTAAACAGATTTAGATGGTGCAAATACTGATCGTGGCTGGTACAGCAAGTTGTCAGCTATAGTGTACAACTGACAGATGCTGGATTGTCACCTGTATGGGGAGGCTATTCTCTTATATCTCAGGTCAGTTAAAAGGCGTATTGGCGGTCATTAAGGGGTTAAATCTCGATTCGCTGATTGGTAGCACCCAGCCGGCGCGCGCCACCAATCAGCGACATTGGCATGGGATTTGAATCCCGCTTCGCTGATTGGTCGCACCCAGCAGGTGCGCACGACCAATCAGCTACATTGGCACGGGATTTAAATCCTGCCTCACTGATTAATTGCTGGCTGAGTGCGACCAACCAGCGACATTGGCGTGGGATTTAAATCCCGCTTCGCTGATTGGGCGCGACCAATCAGCCACATTGGCACTGGATTTAAATCCCGCTTCGCTGATTGGTAGCGCCCTGCCGGCGCGCACGACCAATCAGCGACATTGGCGCGGGATTTGAATCCCGCTTCGCTGATTAGTCACGCCCAGCCGGCGCACGTAACCAATCAGCGACATTAGCGCGGGATTTAAATCCCACTTCGCTGATTGGCGGAGGCACCAATATCACTGATTTAAATCCCGCACCAATGTGGCTGATTGGTCGCGCACGCCGGCTGGGCGCGACCAATCAGCGAAGCAAAGCGGGATTTAAATCCCGCGCCAATGTCGCTGGTTGGTCGCGCTCAGCCAGCGCGACTAATCAGTGAAGCGGGATATAAATCCCACGCACCTGCTGGGCGCGACCAATCAGCGAAGCGGGATATAAATCCCGCGCCAATGTCGCTGACTGGTCGTGCGCGCCGGCTGGTTTCTACCAATCAGCGAAGCGAGACCACAATGCATGGACCTGTGCATCGCGAGGAGCGGGAAAGGCCTGGGCTGCATCTGGGGGCCGACAGAAGGTGAGTATATAATGATTTTTTATTTTTTTTAAATTATTTTTAACATTAGATCTTTTTACTATTTATGCTGCATAGGCAGCATCAATAGTAAATTGTTGGTCACTGATTGGTCGTGCCCAGCCGGCGCGCACGACCAATCACCGACATTGGCGAGGGATTTAAATCCCGCTTCACTGATTAGTTGCGCCGGCTGAGCGCGACCAATCAGCAACATTGGCGCGGGATCTGAATCCCGCTTCGCTGATTGGTCACGCCCAGCCGGCGCGCGCGACCAATCAGTGACATTGGCGCGGGATTTTAATCCTTCGCCAATGTCGCTGATTGGTGGCACTCAGCCAGCGCGACTAATCAGTGAAACGGGATATAAATCCCACGCACCTGCTGGGCGCGACCAATCAGCGAAGCGGGATATAAATCCCGCGCCAATGTCGCTGACTGGTCGTGCGCGCCGGCTGGTTTCTACCAATCAGCGAAGCGAGACCACAATGCATGGACCTGTGCATCGCGAGGAGCGGGAAAGGCCTGGGCTGCATCCGGGGGCCGACAGAAGGTGAGAATATAATGATTTTTTATTTTTTTTAAATTATTTTTAACATTAGATCTTTTTACTATTTATGCTGCATAGGCAGCATCAATAGTAAATTGTTGGTCACTGATTGGTCGTGCCCAGCCGGCGCGCACGACCAATCACCGACATTGGCGAGGGATTTAAGTCCCGCTTCACTGATTAGTTGCGCCGGCTGAGCGCGACCAATCAGCAACATTGGCGCGGATCTGAATCCCGCTTCGCTGATTGGTCACGCCCAGCCGGCGCGCGCGACCAATCAGTGACATTGGCGCGGGATTTTAATCCTTCGCTAATGTCGCTGATTGGTCGCACTCAGCCAGCGCGACTAATAAGTGAAGCAGAATTTAAATCTCACGCCAATGTCGCTGATTCGTCGCGCCGGCTGGGCACGAGCAATCATCGAAGCGGGATTTAATTCCCATGCCAATGTCGCTGATTGGTCGCGCACACCTGCTGGGCATGACCAATCAGCGAAGCGGGATTTAAATCCCGTGCCAATGTCGCTGATTGGTCGCGCTCAGCCGGCACAACTAATCAGTGAAGCGGGATTTAAATCCCTCGCCAATGTCGGTGATTGGTCACGCGCGCCGGCTGGGCACGACCAATCAGTGAAGCGGGATTTAAATCCCACGCCAGCGTGACCAATCAGCGAAGCGGGATTCAAATCCCGCGCCAATGTTGCTGATCGGTCGCGCACACCTGCTGGGCGCGACCAATCAGCGAAGTGGGATTTAAATTCCACGCCAATGTCGCTGATTGGTCGCGCGTGCCGGCTGGGCTCTACCAATCAGCGAAGCGGGATTTAAATCCCGTGCCAATGTGGCTGATTGGGCACGATCAATCAGCGAAGCGAGATTTAAATCCCGCGCCAATGTCGCTAATTGGTCGTGCGGTGGTGCCACCAATCAGCGAAGCGGGATTTAAATCCCACGCCAATGTCGCTGATTGGTCGCGCGCGCCGACTGGGCGTGACCAATCAGTGAAGCGGGATTTAAATCCCGCACCAATGTCGCTGATTTAAATCCCGCGCCAATGTGGCTGGGATTTAAATCCCAAAGCGGGATTTAAATCCCGCGCCAATGTCACTGGTTGGTCGCGCTCAGCTGGTGCGGCTAATCAGTGAAGCGGGATTTAAATCCCGCACCAATGTCGCTGATTGATCGTGCGCACCTGCTGGGTACTACCAATCAGCGAAGCGAGACCGCAATGCATTGACCCGTGCGTCGCGAGGAGCAGGAAAGGCCTGGGCTGCATTCGGGGGCAGAAAGAAGGTGAGTATATAATGATTTTTTTTTTATTATTATTTTTAACATTAGATCTTTTTACTATTTATGCTGCATAGGCAGCATCAATAGTAAAAAGTTGGTCACTGATTGGTCGTGCCCAGCCGGCGCGCATGACCAATCACCGACATTGGCGAGGGATTTAAATCCCGCTTCACTGATTAGTTGTGCCGGCTGAGCGCGACCAATCAGCAACATTGGCGCGGGATCTGAATCCCGCTTCGCTGATTGGTCACGCCCAGCCGGCGCGCGCGACCAGTGACATTGGCGCGGGATTTTAATCCTTCGCCAATGTCGCTGATTGGTCGCACTCAGCCAGCGCGACTAATAAGTGAAGCAGAATTTAAATCTCACGCCAATGTCGCTGATTCGTCGCGCCGGCTGGGCACGAGCAATCATCGAAGCGGGATTTAATTTCCATGCCAATGTCGCTGATTGGTCGCGCACACCTGCTGGGCATGACCAATCAGCGAAGCGGGATTTAAATCCCGTGCCAATGTCGCTGATTGGTCGCGCTCAGCCGGCGCAACTAATCAGTGAAGCGGGATTTAAATCCCTCGCCAATGTCGCTGATTGGTCGCGCGTGCCGGCTGGGCGCTACCAATCAGCGAAGCGGGATTTAAATCTCACGCCAGCGTGACCAATCAGCAAAGCGGGATTCAAATCCCGCGCCAATGTCGCTGATTGGTCGCGCGCACCTGCTGGGCGCGACCAATCAGCGAAGTGGGATTTAAATTCCACGCCAATGTCGCTGATTGGTCGCGCGTGCCGGCTGGGCGCTACCAATCAGCGAAGCGGGATTTAAATCCCGTGCCAATGTGGCTGATTGGGCACGATCAATCAGCGAAGTGAGATTTAAATCCCGCGCCAATGTCGCTAATTGGTCGTGCGGTGGTGCCACCAATCAGCGAAGCGGGATTTAAATCCCACGCCAATGTCGCTGATTGGTCGCGCGCGCCGACTGGGCGTGACCAATCAGTGAAGCGGGATTTAAATCCCGCACCAATGTCGCTGATTTAAATCCCGCGCCAATGTGGCTGGGATTTAAATCCCAAAGCGGGATTTAAATCCCGCGCCAATGTCACTGGTTGGTCGCGCTCAGCTGGCGCGGCTAATCAGTGAAGCGGGATTTAAATCCCGCACCAATGTCGCTGATTGATCGTGCGCACCTGCTGGGTACTACCAATCAGCGAAGCGAGACCGCAATGCATTGACCCGTGCGTCGCGAGGAGCAGGAAAGGCCTGGGCTGCATTCGGGGGCAGAAAGAAGGTGAGTATATAATGATTTTTTTTTTTTATTATTATTTTTAACATTAGATCTTTTTACTATTGATGCTGCATAGGCAGCATCAATAGTAAAAAGTTGGTCACTCAGGGTTAATAGTAGCGTAGTTTAAATCCCGCTTCACTGATTAGTCACGCCGGCTGAGCGCGACCAATCAGCAACATTGGCACGGGATCTGAATCAGCTTTGCTGATTGGTCACGCCCAGCCGGCGCGCGTGACCAATCAGAGACATTGGCGCAGGATTTAAATCCCGCTTCACTGATTGGTAGCGCCCAATCAGCGAAGCGGGATTTAAATCCCGCGCCAATGTCGCTGATTGGTCGCGCTCAGCCAGCGCGACTAATAAGTGAAGCAGGATTTAAATCTCGCGCCAATGTCGCTGATTCAACGCGCCAGCTGGGAGCGAGCAATCAGCGAAGCGGGATTTAAATCCCATGCCAATGTCGCTGATTGGTCGCGCGCGCCTGCTGGGCGCGACCAATCAGTGAAGCGGGATTTAAATGGCGCGCCAATGTGGCTGCTCACGACGCTAGTGTCCATGCATTATGGTATCGCGAGATGATGACGTAGTGGTCTCGCGAGACCGCCACGTCATCATCTCACGAGACCGCAATGCATGGACCCGAGCGTCACAAGCAGCGCGATAGGCCTGGGCTGAATCCGGAAGGTGAGTATATAATGATTTTTTATTTTTTTAATTATTTTTAACATTAGATTTTTACTATTGATGCCGCATAGGCAGCATCAATAGTAAAAAGTTGGGGGCACACAGGGTTAATAGCGGCGGTAACGGACTGCGTTACCCACGGCATAACGCGGTCCGTTACCGCCGGCATTAACCCTGTGTTAGCGGTGGCTGGAGGGGAGTATGCGGGCACCGGGCAGTGACTGCGGGGAGTAAGGAGCGGCCATTTTCTTCAGGACTGTGCCCATCGCTGATTGGTCGTGGCTTGTCTTCTGCGACCAATCAGCGACTTGGATTTTCTTGACAGACAGAGGCCGCGACCAATGAATATCCGTGACAGACAGACAGACAGAAGGACAGAAAGACGGAAGTGACCCTTAGATAATTATATAGTATATATATATATATATATATATATATATATATATACAGTATATAACAAGAAAATATGAAGGCAGCATTAAACATGGGTCCAAGCATGAAATAGGGTTAAGCTGCAGTTAAGCATCAGTTATACGCAATATTGTCTGTCATTGTGTATATAATATATACAGTCCCCTGTATCCCTTATGTTGCCCTTACTTTAGGACAACATAGGGTTAAACCGCTCAGTTAAGCACCACCGGAAGTTTCCTTCGACAATACTACTGCATGGCCGAGGAAGCCTTGTTCTACTGTATATGGTGCTGTACAGAAGGCACTATTTTCCCAGGACCTGCGCATGCTCGGCGGGCGAGGTGTAAGTGTGGAGCGCAGCCCTGTCTAAGACTGTGCTTGTGCAGTGAATGGAGCGCATCTGTGGAACGCAGCATGTTCTGCATCTGCGCATATGCTCTGCAGGAAGTGCGACAGCGCAGTTCCTGTCATGCGCACTGGCTGTAATGCGGTACGAGGACCAGACTGGTGGCATTATGACACGCATGCTAGGCTACCAGGTGATTTGGATAATGAGGTATAGTAGAGGCTACATTACGTATACAACTGGGCACTCAGTCTGAAGCACCATGTCTAGAGGGAGTTCTCTCTGAGGTACAGTATGTGAGCTATGCATGAATGTTGCAGTAGAGAGACCCATATACGTACTAAGGTAACTCTGGTATATATATATATATATATATATATATATATATATATATATATTCTTTTATTGGCACTTTAAAGCACTAATGCAACTTATGTAATTTTGCCATTACCCGTCCAATAAGGGACAGAGCAGGGGACAGTCGTCGGGGAGCGGGGACGCCATTTGCGCTAACCGCTGATGGGTGGGGTCAGAACAGGGATAGTCTATTGTTTTTCCCTGTGTTTAAAAGTTAAGACCCCATTTATATTATTTGGCACACCGTGTGTATGAGAAGCATTATTTTCATCCCATTCCCTAAGGGCTGATCAGGGATAGAAGGGACAGCCGACAGTGAGCGGGGGCGCCATTTGCGTAGGTTATAGGGTGCCAACCTCTGCTGGTAGGTAGGGTGCATATAGTGAAGTGCAGGGCTAGGCACCCCCTGGCCTTTTCTATTGTATGAATTTGTTATGGTGATGGTTTGAGTAGTGCACTGATTAAGAATTTTAAAATGAACTATTAAAAGGTATTTTTTATATTCAAGGAACACTGGAGGTGTTCTGTGATTTCGTTAAGAATTTGTCCCCATAGATATTTTTTTTTCTGTGAAAATAGCTTTATGCAAAGTCTTTATGAGTGCAGGACAAAATCAACTATGCTTTCAAAATATTTAAAATAAGTTCACTCAGTTGTTGCCTTCATGGGTGCATGGATGACTGGATGATGCTCCTTTTAATTTTTTGCATTGTGTGCAAAGCCTTTATGAGTGTAGAAGTGCCACAACTACAGTTTCTTCATTTTTTTTATTAGCCTCCTTGTAATTTTCAGCAGGCTTTGCACTTAGTGCAAACTTTTATGAGTGTGGGTGTACAACAAGTACACTTTGTTCACAAAATATGAATGAGATACTACAATTGGTGCCTTGAAGGGTGTAAGGATGACCTTGCTTGTAATTTTCAGAAGGCTTTTCACTTTCTGCATACCTTTTATGAGTGTGGGAGTACCACAACTACACTTTGTTTATAATATTTGAATGAGATACTACAGTTGGTGCCTTGAAGGTGTATAGTTGACCCTGCTTGTAATTTTTGGCAGGCTTTGCACTTTGTTCAGACCTTTTATGAGTGTGGGAGTACCACAACTACACTTTGTTCACAATATTTGAATGAAACACTACAGTTGGTGCTTTGAAGTGTCTATGGATGACCCTGCTTGTAATTTTTGGCAAATGACAAAAGAATGACTATCACCTCCAAACAGAACACTGGTGTGTACAGGTGCAAACTAAGAGTAGCCATCTCTATACATAACAAGCAAATAAAGTTGCACTCTGTAGTGCTATAGCATGTAAATATGAAATGTATGACATTTGAATTGCATTACTGCTCTAGATAATTAGAAAAAAGGAGATGTTTAGCACATAATTTGGCCAATTCATGCATGCCCTGAATCCAATGACAAGGTGATTTCCAGTTGCTAGGAACCTATCTATTGTGAATCCCCTCCTAGGCTGAAGCCTGCATTTGTGGGTAGGTACCTGCTGCAATTAAAAATTGCTGCAGGCTCATAGGTGAAGTGCTCAGTCAATGAATCCATATACAAATAACAAAAGACTTTCACTTCTACAAAAAGACTTGTGTGTACAGGTGCAAACTAAGAATGGTTGATTTGTGAGTCATTGTTTATTAAATTTTTGCAGCTGTGCCATAGCTTCCAATCATCTTGGATTCAGTGGTATCATCCCGATTTGAGGGGTCACTCCCGCTATGTCAGGGATTTGTTCCGACTTCCGCTTTTCTCTGTGCATCATCATCGCTCTGTAGCTCCTCCTCATTAAGATGTGCTGGCATCACTGCACATACATTAATTAATTAAAACAAATATCCTCTTATTTTTGCGATCTGATCTATGCGAGAATTGAATCCACAATATGTACCATTGCAGGCTGCAACTAAAGGTATGAACCACAGCCACCACAGATCAGCATGGGAAAATTTTGTATACTTGAAGCCACAAGTTCTGAACCCACAAGCAGAACCCACAAGCAGATTATACGGGTGCATAGAGATACATCTGTACAGAAGGGTATTTCTATGTTCCTGTAATTTAAAGGGGGAAAGTAAAAGTCAATTTTTTTTCTTCCTAAGATTAACAGAGAGTAATTAAAAAACATTACAAAAATGTAATATTATCTTTTTTTCCAGTGATTTGGTCTCTCAGGGAATCAAATCCATATCGTTCATCAATCCAGGAGTAGCTGCGGATCCGCAGCAGTTTCCCATGGGTTTACAGTACAATGTAAACCTATGGGAAACAAAATCCGCAGTGCACATGCTGCGGAAAAAAACGCGTGGAAACGCAGCGTTTTATTTTCCGCAGCATGTCAATTCTTTGTGCGGAATCCGCAGCAGTTTTACATGTGCTACAATAGAAAACTGCAGATGTAAATCCGCAGCAGAATCCGCAATGGAAACCGCGATAAATCCGCAGGAAAAACCACAGCGGTTTTGCACTGCGGATTTATCAAATTCGCTGCGGAAAAATCCGCAGAGGATCATTCTACGTGTGCACATAGCCTAAACCCACAGGCAGATTATACTAATACTTAGAGGTACATCTGTACAAAGCAGTGTATTTCTATTAGTGATGAGCGAGTGTGCTCGTTATTCGAGTTTTCCGAGCATGCTCGATTGCCGATGCTCGAATGCGTGCGATGCTCGGATCCCTGCCATGCATGTTTTGTGAGTGTAATACAGCCAATAAACATAGCTCCAGTTTAACCGTGTACGGCAGGCAATCCCTGCATCTTTCTTTAAAGGGACAGTGTCACCTGAATTTGGAGGGAACAATCTTCAGCCGGCTGCATGCTGGCTGCAATATTGGATTGAAGTTCATTCTCTGTCCTCCGTAGTACATGCCTGCACAAGGCAATCTTGCCTTGTGCAGGCATGTACTACGGAGGACAGAGAATGAACTTCAATCCAATATTGCAGCCAGCATGCAGCCAGTGGGTAAGGAAAGGGTGAATAAAAAAACCCCAAACCCCGCCTCCATGGCTGAAGATTGTTCCCTCCAAATTCAGGTGACAGTGTCCCTTTAAGCCACACAACATGCAGGGCATGGATCTGAGCACCGCATCCGAGCACCGGCAATACTCTGTGGAGACTCGAGCATGATCGGAAAACTCGAGTAATGAGCAGTCAGGAAATAGCATGCATATATTTGTATCCCTTTAATTGTAATGACCCGCATAACACAACGATCTAATTGTTTATAGTGGTCTGTAAAGGGCGTAAAAAATTGCACAATTGATTTTTTCTCCATTACACCCCTTAAAAATGTAATAAAAATGTAATGCTAAGGTCATTTTAGCATGTAGCATACATGATGCATGTTTTCTACAGTTTTTTTTTCTGCAGTTATCTTCACTACGCAATGCAATAACAATGTTCTCTGATTAATGTGCATTTGCTGTATTTCTTATATGTGATTAAGCTTTTATTGAATGCATTTTTGGTGCAGGTTAGTACAGAAAAGCTTCTCATTCTAAGTTTAAAACTGCAACAGCATTTTTTATATATGTATTTTTTTTCAGTCTCCACATAAACGCTTATAGAGAAAAAATGCACCAAAACCACTCAGTTCAGCAGCTTATCATAACCACTTTTCATGAACATTTAGGGCATGATCACAGGTAGAATCAATTCTGCTGCTATTTTTGTACAGAAATTCTTCTGTGTTTAACTGTCCAAGCAAAGTGGATGAAATTTCATGAAAACTGCTCCCACTGTGTTACTAGAGTCGCTGATGAACGGTGCGGCTTTGGTGCTTTTATTTCTGTAGAAGTTTCAATGTGGAGCTTAAAAAATGCATGTAAAAAACTGCAGTTACTTTTTTATCTTTTTAAGTGCAGGATCAGATTTTCTGTGCTCTAAATACTAAATTAAAAACGCAACTTCACATTTCTACCAAAAATGCATCAAATAAAGGGGAAAAGGCTGCAAAAATGCAATAATCATTCCCTCCTTCTGACATCACCTCCCGCCAGGATAGGAGGAAAAAGTAAATAGTTTAGGGTGTGGCGAGGGGCATGGTCAAAATTTACTAAGCGCATCCACTGAAATGTCACTTTTACTGTACTGTAAAGGTTGGGAGGATATCTGTTCTGCCTCCACCTTAGTAATGTGACCAGGTGATATTTTGATATTTATGCTTTTTTTTTTATTTAATATTCTTTTCAATTAATTGCTTTTAATTTTATTGTAGAAACTCACTAGACAATGACATGGGTTGCAAGCCTGCAGATTTTGGTGAAAATATCAACTAATACATCATATATTTTTCATTTTTTCAGGGTGCAGCAAGGCCCTGAAATGTTGTTGGGGATAATTAGGGTGTCTCTCCCTGTAGGGCGCGCTTACATAGGGCTGGGCAGCCCACTTAATCTAATAGTATGGGCGTGACCAATACACTATAAGGCCGCCGTCACACTTGCGAGTTTTACGGACGTAAGAGCGCAGAAACTACATCCGCAAAACTCGCAAAAAATACGGCACAATTATTCTCTATGCCCCTGCTCCTATCTGCCGTATTAAACTGATCCGTATTATACGGCTTTCTACGGCCGTAGAAAATCGCAGCATGCTGCATTTGTCACCGTACTGCGCAAGAAATACGCCAATGAAAGTCTATGGAAGCGTGAAAAATACGGATTTCACACGGACAAGCAGTGTGACTTGCGAGAAATACGCAGCGCTGTTAGATAGAAAAGCCGGTAATTCAGTGCGGTGTACAGTAAAATCACACTGACAGCTTACAGTAGAATAGGTAGAATAAATGTCTACACATAGAATAGGTATATATATATGTATATATATATATATATGTCAGTGAGACACATATATGTATATATATTAATATTTGTTCCAGCGCTATACAGCTTGAAAGCCGGTAATTCAATTACCGGCTTTTTCTTTCTCCTTCCTAAACCCGACATGATTTGAGACATGGTTTACATACAGTAAACCATGTCTTCTCTCCATTTTTTTTGCAGATTCCACACTACTAATGTCAGTAGTGTGTATCTGCAAAATTTGGCCGTTCTAGCTAGTAAATTAAAGGGTTAAATGGCGGAAAAAATTGGCGTGGGCTCCCGCACAATTTTCTCCGCCAGAGTAGTAAAGCCAGTGACTGAGGGCAGATATTAATAGCCTGGAGAGGGTCCACGGTTATTGCCCCCCCCCCCCCCTGGCTAAAAACATCTGCCCCCAGCCACCCCAGAAAAGGCACATCTGGAAGATACGCCTATTCTGGCACTTGGCCACTCTCTTCCCATTCCTGTGTAGCGGTGGGATATGGGGTAATGAAGGGTTAATGTCACCTTGCTATTGTAAGGTGACATTAAGCCAAATTAATAATGGAGAGGCGTCAATTATTACACCTATCCATTATTAATCCAATTGTAGTAAAGGGTTAAATAAAACACAAACACATTATTTAAAATTATTTTAATGAAATAAAAACAATGGTTGTTGGAGTATTTTATTCTATGCCCAATCCAGTCACTGAAGACCCTCGTTCTGTTACAAAAAAAACATAATAAACCAACAATATCCTTACCCTCCGCAGATCTGTAACGTCCAACGATGTAAATCCATCTGAAGGGGTTAAAATAATTTGCAGACACGAGCTTTGCTAATGCAATGATGCTCATGGCTGCAAAAACCCCGGAAAATGAAGTTAAAGTAGGTCAATGACCTATATTTAGCTTCATTTGCGGTGAGGCGCCCTCTGCTGGATGTTTCTAGATCGTGGGAACTTTCCTAGAAAGCTCCCAGGCTCGAGTTCATAACAGGCGCCCTCTGCTGGTTGTCCTCATATGAACTCTGTGTGTGATGCCGGCCTAACTGGCACAAGTCTTATCTGCGTGAAATTATATTACCTACCACCCACCCCACAAGAGTGAGGTGAGTGAGTGGTTGTCCATCAGTATTCTGCTTTTATCATTGTGGACTGTCTGCATCTGGCAGTATATTGGTACTGGGACATAGTATTATTAAGTTTGACCTTTTTTTCCAGCATAATATAGGGACATGTCTGCTTTGCTATTAGGTGAAATTACTCAAAGAATGTACACTGAGAAGGATTTCTCAAAGACAGAAGTAAACTGAGTAATTACATCCATGCCTGCTTAAACAGAGTCATGGTCAAAAGTGTTGGCACTCTTGACATTGAAAGACAAAGAATTATTTCTCCAAGAAAAATTATTGCACTTACACATGTTTTGTTACAAACATATTATTTCCCTTCTGTCTATTAGAACAACACAAAAAAATCAGAGAAAAAAGGCAAATTGGGCATAATTTCATTCTAAACACCAAAAATAGGCCAGACAAAACTGTTGGTACCTTTCCAAAATTGTGGGCAAACAACTTTGCTTCAATCATATGATGCTCGTTCAAACTCACCTATGGCAAGTAATGGGTGAAACCAGGCAAAAAAAAGAAATTGACTCAATCTTTGCATTGTGTGTCTGTATTTGCCACACAAAGCATAGATGACAGAAAAAGGAGAAGTGAACTATATGAGGATTTGAAAACCAAAATTGTTGAAAAATATCAACAATCTCAAGGTTACAAGTCCATCTCCTGAGAATTTGATTTTCCTTTGTCTTCAGTGCACAACATAATCATGATTTTTCAACCCATGGCACAGTAGCTAATTTCAGTGAGCATAGACGGCAGAGAAAAATTGATGAAAGGTTATAACTCAGGATAGTCTGGATGGCGGTTAAGCAGCCCCAACCAAGTTCCAAAAAAATTCAAGTTGTCCTGCAGAATCAGCAGGGCCGGCTCCAGGTTTTTGAGGGCCCCGGGCGAAAGAGTCTCAGTGGGCCCCCCCCCCCTTTAACACATACCACGATTCATGATGCCCAGATACAGCAGAGAAATATAGGTATAGTCCAATGCCATAATTCACTTCTTACGTGAGTGATAGCTATTGTAAATTCTGCAGTGTATATATACAGGACAGGAGGAGTGGTACTGTGCGGTGTATATATACAGGACAGGAGGAGTGGTACCGTGCAGTGTATATATACAGGACAGGAGGAGTGGTACTGTGCGGTGTATATATACAGGGGAGAGGTACTGTGCGGAGTATATATAGAGGGGAGTGGTACTGTGCAGTTTATATATACAGGGGAGAGGTACTGTGCGGTGTATATATACAGGACAGGAGGAGTGGTACTGTGCGGAGTATATATAGAGGGGAGTGGTACTGTGCAGTGTATATATACAGGGGAGAGGTACTGTGCGGTGTATATACAGGGGAGAGGTACTGTGCGGTGTATATATACAGGACAGGAGGAGTGGTACTGTGCAGTGTATATATACAGGGGAGAGGTACTGTGTGGTGTATATATACAGGGGAGAGGTACTGTGCGGTGTATATATACAGGACAGGAGGAGTGGTACTGTGCGGTGTATATATACAGGGGAGAGGTACTGTGCGGAGTATATATAGAGGGGAGTGGTACTGTGCAGTGTATATATACAGGGGAGAGGTACTGTGAGGTGTATATAGACAGGGGAGAGGTACTGTGCGGTGTATATATAGAGGGGAGTGGTACTGTGCAGTGTATATATACAGGGGAGAGGTACTGTGCGGTGTATATACACAGGGGAGAGGTACTGTGCGGAGTATATATAGAGGGGAGAGGTACTGTGCAGTGTATATATACAGGGGAGAGGTACTGTGAGGTGTATATAGACAGGGGAGAGGTACTGTGCGGTGTATATATAGAGGGGAGTGGTACTGTGCAGTGTATATATACAGGGGAGAGGTACTGTGCGGTGTATATATACAGGGGAGAGGTACTGTGCAGTGTATATATACAGGGGAGAGGTACTGTGCGGTGTATATATACAGGGGAGAGGTACTGTGCGGTGTATATATATACAGGGGAGAGGTACTGTGCAGTGTATATATACAGGGGAGAGGTACTGTGCGGTGTATATATACAGGGGAGAGGTACTGTGCGGTGTATATATACAGGTCAGGAGGAGTGGTACTGTGCGGAGTATATATAGAGGGGAGTGGTACTGTGCAGTGTATATATACAAGGGAGAGGTACTGTGCGGTGTATATATACAGGACAGGAGGAGTGGTACTGTGCGGAGTATATATACAGGGGAGAGGTACTGTGCGGTGTATATATACAGGACAGGAGGAGTGGTACTGTGCGGAGTATATATACAGGGGAGAGGTACTGTGCGGTGTATATATACAGGGGAGAGGTACTGTGCGGTGTATATATAGAGGGGAGTGGTACTGTGCAGTGTATATATACAGGGGAGAGGTACTGTGCGGTGTATATATACAGGGGAGAGGTACTGTGCAGTGTATATATACAGGGAAGAGGTACTGTGCGGTGTATATATACAGGGGAGAGGTACTGTGCGGTGTATATATACAGGGGAGAGGTACTGTGCGGTGTATATATACAGGGGAGAGGTACTGTGCGGTGTATATATACAGGGGAGAGGTACTGTGCGGTGTATATATACAGGGGAGAGGTACTGTGCAGTGTATATATACAGGGGAGAGGTACTGTGCGGTGTATATATACAGGGGAGAGGTACTGTGCGGTGTATATATACAGGGGAGAGGTACTGTGCGGTGTATATATACAGGGGAGTGGTACTGTGCAGTGTATATATACAGGGGAGAGGTACTGTGCGGTGTATATATACAGGGGAGAGGTACTGTGCAGTGTATATATACAGGGGAGTGGTACTGTGCGCTGTATATATACAGGGGAGAGGTACTGTGCGGTGTATATATACAGGGGAGAGGTACTGTGCGGTGTATATATAAAGGGGAGAGGTACTGTGCGGTGTATATATACAGGGGAGAGGTACTGTGCGGTGTATATATACAGGGGAGAGGTACTGTGCGGTGTATATATAAAGGGGAGAGGTACTGTGCGGTGTATATATACAGGGGAGAGGTACTGTGCGGTGTATACAGTGGGGCAAAAAAGTATTTAGTCAGTCAGCAATAGTGCAAGTTCCACCACTTAAAAAGATGAGAGGCGTCTGTAATTTACATCATAGGTAGACCTCAACTATGGGAGACAAACTGAGAAAAAAAAATCCAGAAAATCACTTTGTCTGTTTTTTTAACATTTTATTTGCATATTATGGTGGAAAATAAGTATTTGGTCAGAAACAAAATTTCATCTCAATACTTTGTAATATATCCTTTGTTGGCAATGACAGAGGTCAAACGTTTTCTGTAAGTCTTCACAAGGTTGCCACACACTGTTGTTGGTATGTTGGCCCATTCCTCCATGCAGATCTCCTCTAGAGCAGTGATGTTTTTGGCTTTTCGCTTGGCAACACGGACTTTCAACTCCCTCCAAAGGTTTTCTATAGGGTTGAGATCTGGAGACTGGCTAGGCCACTCCAGGACCTTGAAATGCTTCTTACGAAGCCACTCCTTCATTGCCCTGGTGGTGTGCTTTGGATCATTGTCATGTTGAAAGACCCAGCCACGTTTCATCTTCAATGCCCTTGATGATGGAAAGAGGTTTGCACTCAAAATCTCACGATACATGGCCCCATTCATTCTTTCATGTACCCGGATCAGTCGTCCTGGCCCCTTTGCAGAGAAACAGCCCCAAAGCATGATGTTTCCACCACCATGCTTTACAGTAGGTATGGTGTTTGATGGATGCAACTCAGTATTCTTTTTCCTCCAAACACGACAAGTTGTGTTTCTACCAAACAGTTCCAGTTTGGTTTCATCAGACCATAGGACATTCTCCCAAAACTCCTCTGGATCATCCAAATGCTCTCTAGCAAACTTCAGACAGGCCCGGACATGTACTGGCTTAAGCAGTGGGACACGTCTGGCACTGCAGGATCTGAGTCCATGGTGGCGTAGTGTGTTACTTATGGTAGGCCTTGTTACATTGGTCCCAGCTCTCTGCAGTTCATTCACTAGGTCCCCCCGCGTGGTTCTGGGATTTTTTGCTCACTGTTCTTGTGATCATTCTGACCCCACAGGGTGGGATTTTGCGTGGAGCCCCAGATCGAGGGAGATTATCAGTGGTCTTGTATGTCTTCCATTTTCTAATTATTGCTCCCACTGTTGATTTCTTCACTCCAAGCTGGTTGGGTATTGCAGATTCAGTCTTCCCAGCCTGGTGCAGGGCTACAATTTTGTTTCTGGTGTCCTTTGACAGCTCTTTGGTCTTCACCATAGTGGAGTTTGGAGTCAGACTGTTTGAGGGTGTGCACAGGTGTCTTTTTATACTGATAACAAGTTTAAACAGGTGCCATTACTACAGGTAATGAGTGGAGGAAAGAGAAGACTCTTAAAGAAGAAGTTACAGGTCTGTGAGAGCCAGAAATCTTGATTGTTTGTTTCTGACCAAATACTTATTTTCCACCATAATATGCAAATAAAATGTTAAAAAAACAGACAATGTGATTTTCTGGATTTTTTTTTCTCAGTTTGTCTCCCATAGTTGAGGTCTACCTATGATGTAAATTACAGACGCCTCTCATCTTTTTAAGTGGTGGAACTTGCACTATTGCTGACTGACTAAATACTTTTTTGCCCCACTGTATATACAGGGGAGAGGTACTGTGCGGTGTATATATAAAGGGGAGAGGTACTGTGCGGTGTATATATACAGGGGAGAGGTACTGTGTGGTGTATATATACAGGGGAGAGGTACTGTGCGGTGTATATATAAAGGGGAGTGGTACTGTGCAGTGTATATATACAGGGGAGAGGTACTGTGCGGTGTATATATACAGGGGAGAGGTACTGTGTGGTGTATATATACAGGGGAGAGGTACTGTGCGGTGTATATATAAAGGGGAGTGGTACTGTGCAGTGTATATATACAGGGGAGTGGTACTGTGCGGTGTATATATACAGGGGAGAGGTACTGTGCGGTGTATATATAGAGGGGAGTGGTACTGTGCAGTGTATATATACAGGGGAGAGGTACTGTGCACTGTATATATACAGGGGAGAGGTACTGTGCGGTGTATATATACAGGGGAGAGGTACTGTGCGTTGTATATATAGAGGGGAGTGGTACTGTGCAGTGTATATATACAGGGGAGAGGTACTGTGCGGTGTATATATACAGGGGAGAGGTACTGTGCGGTGTATATATAAAGGGGAGAGGTACTGTGCGGTGTATATATACAGGGGAGAGGTACTGTGCGGTGTATATATAGAGGGGAGTGGTACTGTGCAGTGTATATATACAAGGGAGAGGTACTGTGCACTGTATATATACAGGGGAGTGGTACTGTGCAGTGTATATATACAGGGGAGAGGTACTGTGCAGTGTATATATACAGGGGAGAGGTACTGTGCAGTGTATATATACAGGGGAGAGGTACTGTGCAGTGTATATATACAGGGGAGAGGTACTGTGCAGTGTATATATACAGGGGAGTGGTACTGTGCAGTGTATATATACAGGGCAGTGGTACTGTGCGGTGTATATATACAGGGGAGAGGTACTGTGCAGTGTATATATACAGGGCAGTGGTACTGTGCAGTGTATATATACAGGGGAGTGGTACTGTGCAGTGTATATATACAGGGGAGAGGTACTGTGCAGTGTATATATACAGGGGAGAGGTACTGTGCAGTGTATATATACAGGGGAGAGTTACTGTGCAGTGTATATATACAGGGGAGAGGTACTGTGCGGTGTATATATACAGGGGAGAGGTACTGTGCGGTGTATATATACAGGGGAGTGGTACTGTGCAGTGTATATATACAGGGGAGAGGTACTGTGCAGTGTATATATACAGGGGAGAGGTACTGTGCGGTGTATATATACAGGGGAGTGGTACTGTGCAGTGTATATATACAGGGGAGAGGTACTGTGCAGTGTATATATACAGGGGAGAGGTACTGTGCAGTGTATATATACAGGGGAGAGGTACTGTGCGGTGTATATATACAGGGGAGAGGTACTGTGCGGTGTATATATACAGGGGAGAGGTACTGTGCAGTATATATATACAGGGGAGAGGTACTGTGCGGTGTATATACTTCAACAGCCGCCCAGCCTAGGCCCCCAGCACCTGTCCTGTATATATATTATATACACTGTATCTATACAGGCTGTGCTGGGGGCCTGGGCTGGGCGGCTGCTGTAGTATATATATGGCCATGCAGCCATATGGCTGCTGCAGCCGCCCAGCCCATGGCCGCCCGCCCAGGTCACCCAGACTGTCAGAATATACAGCGATATAGCATGGCACTCACTCAGGTGCCAGTAGCAGCTCCTCCAGTCTGGAATCTGCCTGTGCCTGATTAGTTCAGCACTGCACACAGCCAGGAGAGCAGAGCAGGAGAACTCTCCGCCCACAATGTCAAGCTGGCTGTGTCCTTAACCCCTATGTGCCTGGCCCTGCACTGACTGAGAAGATGCTTGTGCCAGGCAGGGCAAATTGAAAGGGTAGAAAGGGTTAAGATGGATGTATGACTGCGTGAGTGGGCCCCCCTGTCTTGTCAGGGCCCCGGCACTTGCCCAGGTGCGCCGGGTGCTGACGCCGGCCCTGAGAATCAGGGTACATCAGTGTCAGCACAAACTATCCATCGAGATTTGAATGAAATTAAGTGCTATGGCAGGAGACCCAGGAGGACCCCACTGCTGACACAGGGACATAAAAAAGCTAGACTATAGTTTGCCAAAATGTACATGTGCAAGCCAAAATCCTTCTGAGAAACTGTCTTGAGGACAGATGAGACCGAGATAGAGCTTTTTGGCAAATCACATCATTCCAAAAACAATTATACACTCCTGAAGAAGAGGTCATAATGACTTTGAAACGCTTTGAGTGAATAAACCATCAATTCTTCCTGGGGGGCGTGGCTAGCTGCAGAAGGAGCAGGACGCACATTCTCTGAGCTCCTCCAACAACAGATTCAATCTGCACAATCTATGCATCCAGAGACATAATCCGCCTCATTTAAACATACAATAAAACTGCCTGCAGGCCCTGGATATCTATTTCGACCATATTGGCCAGGTCAGTGAGTGCAGACAGGAGGAGGGCCAGTGACCTACATGCGGGCCTGGAGCCTGAGGCCTGAAATCTGCGGCGGCACATGATCTTCTGGCCCTTCTTGCTGCGTGGACCCCTGGACAGAAGACCCCTCACCACGAGCATCAGTGAGACTTATACCCGCGCCCCGGAATCCCTAGAGGAGAATAACCCCCTTCATCGAGGTGACCTGTGGGGGAACCGGGATCGCGGGCTGAGCGATCTCCCGCCTGCTGCCTGCGTCCGGCCTAGAGGACACATCCCCCCCCCCCCGGCCCTGCTGGAGGGGTGAGTCGTTGAGTGCCGGTCGGCGCTGATCGTCCCCCGTCCCCTGCCTGCTGGCGGGGATATGAGAGGAGGCCGCGGCGGCTGGATCGTCGGACCGGAGCGCCGCTCCCCCAACGACCGCCAGGCATAGCGGCCGTAAAGCACGGCTTAGATAAGGGAGCTCACTGTCGGAGAGTGGAGTGAGATCACCCGGCCGCCGGCGGGAGCTGGAGCGAGGGGGCGCCCGGGAATCCAGGCGGAGGGGCGGTGAGCGGATCGAGGGGTGATCGGCGGCCCTGAGACGGTGACAGCCGGATTCCCTTGGAAAACTCCGGTCCCAGCGCCGTCTGGAGCGGACGACCTACGCCTGCAGCGGACGCGGGGCCACTCGGTGCTCGGTGGTGGCCGGACCCAGCCGAAGTACCAACCCCGGACACTAACAGCTAAGGCAGTGACCTCCTGAAGCGAGGTAAGAGATTCCGGGCCCAGCACTCAGAAGCTCACAGCAGGGTCATAATAGCTGCAAAGCGGCTGTGGCTGACAACCCCGAGACTGAGGGGACAATAGCTCACAGCCTACCAACATCTGATCTATCCTGCAGCGCACTGGGGATTGCTGTATAGGGGCTCAAGCCATATCACCCCCTACCCGCCGTGTTCATATGATCCCTATCCACATCAGCTCCAGCATTTAATAGCTGAAAAAGAGCTTCCAGCCAAGGACACAGCTTGACAAGCACTGGCCCCTATATTGTACTCTACCACCATAGAGCCATTAATGTACCTGGATGTCTAATAATAAGCAGCCTACTTGAAACAAATGCCCATTAAGCCACATAAACTGAGAATTCAATACTTTGACTATTATAACTAAAAGCACTGTAAAGCCACTGTGAGACAACTCCTGCGAACTTTACAAGCAAAAGACCTAACACAGTCCTAAACGCAATTCTAAGGCCTCCTGCTGCCATCTAGTGCTCATTCACGAAATAACAGCTTTCTGATATCCAGACCTGTGAATACTATAAATATACAACTACTGGGACAGACTTGTAATTACTGACTACAATTGAAGCAGTGAGCTTATCTTTCATACAAACTAGTGGGGAAATCAAAATGCAGTGCTGAACCTGCTATACTGCCAGCAGGGGGAGAATAATATCTATTTTACAAAACCCAAAGGGAAACCTCATTAAAGACATGGGGAAATCTGGAACAAAGACACCAAAAGGATCATCTAAGGTCTCTAAATCGGTCACGCAAGCCGATGTAGACAACTTTTTAAAAAAGCAAACAATTTATTCGGACCATGACAAAGCTACAAAACTGTTTGACTCTCAAGTGGAGGAAGACACGGACTCAGATCTCGAAAGTGACTCTGACAGAGGTAGCACTTTAAAAGAGAAACTGGTGACCCGCTCCTTCATTAAAAGGATCCTAGCACAGGCTATGGAGCCCGTAAGCAGAGAGCTAGCAGAGATAAAGCAAGACCTAACACAACAGGGTCACAGAATTGAGTTAGTCGAAACATCTCAAACAACATTATCACAACAGACCAACAATTTGCTCAGCTGCCTAAATGAACATGAACACCAAATCCACTCCATCCATTCCACCCTAGAAGACCACGAAAATCGGGAGAGACGGAACAATATTCGTGTCAAGGGCCTTCCGGAGTCGGTGGCATTTGAAGCATTAACTAAAGCCTCAACTGAGATATTTAACAAATTATTACTAGAAGACGACCCACATGATATAGAGATCATAAGAGTACATAGGTCTCTCCGACCCAAACCCAAACAGGGGGACCCCCCAAGGGATGTGATCTGTCGCTTTCTAGACTATAGAACAAAAGACTTAATCCTCCGCAGAGCGCGGGAAACCCAGGAAGTCAAATATGAAGATTCACAAATAAGACTTTTTCAAGACCTATCTGCCACCACCCTTAAAAAACGCAGACTCCTAAAACCATTCACAGAAGCCCTTCTCAAAAAGGGGCACCGCTTCCGCTGGCTGTTCCCGTTTGGGATCTTTATCACGGCAGGCGACAGAAAGTTCCAGGCTAGAACATCTCCGGAGATTAAAGAGATTTGCAAAGCTTTAGATATTCCTATGGAGACATATCCAGACCTAGAACTCTTCCATGCAGCCTCCCAACAACTCCCACTGATGAACCCAACTCCGTGGCAACTAGCTGGAACCCCAAAATCTCAGAGGCAGAAAAAGAAATCTACTAAATCACCATCTTCAAAAGGTGCAGAGGAGGAAGTGGGATGAAGGGACGTCCCTCATTGGCCCCAATACATTGCGTTGATCCTATGGAAATACTCTATTCCACATGTCTTGCACCAACCCGGAAGACACCAACGAACTGTTAGTTAGTTTTTGTTAGAGTCATGTCACCAGATATGACCCCTTTGTTACAGGTTTTTTTTTTTTTTTTTTTGTTGTTTGGGTTGGTTTGAGGTAAAAATAACCTCATGATGTTCTCTCTCTGGATGGCATAGTTACTGTGCTAAACCATGACTTATACTGTATGTTTGGCATTAGACTTGTTTTTCAAAATGCTTAATCAAATCTTCTTTCTCTATCCCTCTCTGACTAATACCCTTTCCTCCCCTACCCATCCCTTCCCCCACCACAACTCCCCTTACATCGTGGATCATCTTGAACTCCTGTGGGCTTCCGGACGACATCTCCAATTGCGACACCAATCTACCTCCAATGGCTACACATGATAAGGTAATAACATTCGCCTCTCTTAATGTAAATGGGCTTAACTCACCAGTACCAAGACGGCACACACTAGATCATCTTAAAAAGCAGAAAGCTGATGTTTTAATGATACAAGAAACTCATTTTAAACCCGAAAAGTTACCCAGCTTTGAAAAAAATTACTATGATACATGGTTTCACGCCACCACAACACAAGTGGGCTCAAGAGGAGTATCGATTGCAATAGCTAGAGGAATACCCTTCCAAACTCATAAAATTCTAAAAGACCCTTGTGGTCGATACATATTAGTTAAGGGTCTCCTTGCTGGGAATCTAATAACAATTTGTAGCCTATATGCTCCCAATAAAAAGCATCTGAAATGGATACTGAGAACGCTTAGAGTAATAGACAACTTCAGGGAAGGAACTCTTATCATAGGAGGAGACCTAAATATCGCGCTAGAGCCCATATTAGACACCACATCGAGGAAAAGTGCTATATCCCTTAAGGATCTCGCTAGAATTAAAATCCAACTCAGTACTATGCAGATGATTGATGTTTGGAGATACCTACACCCGACAGACCGTGACTACTCCTACTATTCCCATCCCCACAAAACGTATCATCGGCTGGACTATATATTTATCCCCAGGCAACTTTTCTCCAATGCACACACTGCTAATATTCTCCCTAACATATATTCGGACCACTCGGTGGTTACACTACAAATAACACTAGCGAAACCCTTCCAAACTAACAGAATATGGCAACTAAATGAATCAATACTAACTTGCCCTAAAATACGCGCACGTATTGCCAAAATTATCACACAATATTTTGAACACAATGACACAGGGGAAGTATCGACACCGGTGATCTGGGAAGCACATAAATCAGTCATCAGGGGGGAGCTTATTTCAGTTTCCTCATACCTAAACAAAAAAAGGCAGCAGGAAATTACAGAGCTCTACAATGAAATACATACCTTGGAAAAACAGCATAAAAAACAAACAAATACACAGGTGATGTCTGCACTGATGATAAAACGACAGGAATTGAAAGATATACTAAATAAAAAATCAGCAAAATGGTATGCTTCTTGGCGTAACAGGATGTTTGTGCACGGTGATAAGGCTTCTAAACTCATGCTATCCAGGATAAGACATAGACAGACCCGTACGTATATACATGCCATAAAAACACCTAACGGACAAAGCACACACAACTACTCACAAATAGAAGCAGAGTTTTTAAACTACTACAAACAATTATACAATCTACGCCCAACTGAATCAGATCCAGAAAACCTAAAAAGGAGACATGATATCAGAGCCTTCTTGACACGCCTGAACCTACCCCAATTGACAGAATTACAGAGGTGCCATTTGACCAGTCCTTTTAGCATGAAGGAACTCCAGTCCACCCTGTCGAGGTGCCGGTCTGGTAAAGCTCCCGGTCCGGATGGACTTCCAATAACCTATTATAAATACTTCTCATCCACTCTCCTCCCACACCTGCTGAGAATGTATAATGATATACAAAGGGACGACTGTTTCCCCACACAAACACTGGAAGCACGAATCTCTTTAATCCACAAAGAGGGTAAGGATCAGGAGCTCTGTAGTAGTTATAGACCAATCTCACTACTGAATGTAGATCTGAAAATATTTGCCAGTCTATTAGCTCACAGGGTGGCTGAATTCTTGCCGACGATAATTTCCCTAAACCAGACAGGATTTGTGGGAGGAAGAGAGGGGAAAGACAACACACACAAAATATTGCATCTTATGCACTATGCGAAGAAAAGCAGACTCCCTCTGGTCCTTTTGGGAACAGATGCGGAAAAGGCCTTTGACAGGGTGGACTGGACTTATCTAGAAGAGACAATGAGGAGTTTTGGTTTTCCGAGCCAACTGATTTCCACTATAATGAAGATGTATAGAGACCCATCAGCTCGCATTAAAATTAACTGCTCAGTGACTGACAGATTTTACATTAGAAATGGAACACGGCAGGGATGTCCGCTATCCCCTTTGTTATTCGTGCTAACAATGGAACCGCTACTGGCCACTATACAACAGTGCCAAGAAATAGAAGGCATCAGAATAGGGGGAACGCAACATAAAACTGCGGCCTTTGCCGACGACCTCCTGGTCCTGATAACCAGACCCCTGGGGGGATTGACCGCCCTCTTGGAGATTTTGAATAGATTCGGAGATATATCAAACTTTAAGGTTAACATGTCTAAATCTGAGGCACTAGACTTAAATATCCCACAAAATATTCTCAAAAAAGCGAAAAGCACATACCCATTTACATGGCCCAAAAGGTGTATTAATTACCTAGGAATCAAGATAGGAAGAACAGATAAAGAGCTCTTGGAACTCAACTACTACCCCCTGCTCAAACAAGCAGCTACAAATATCCAATCCTGGAGGGACCCGTATCTCTCTTGGACAGGGAGAAAAAACTTAATAAAAAGTTTGATACTGCCCAAATTTATATATATGTTCCAAGTACTGCCCATACATGTACCGTCTTCCTTTTTATCTAAAGTAAATTCATTGTTTTCTAAATATATCTGGAAAAGTTTGAAACCGCGTATAGCCTTCCGCACACTGACGTTACCCAGGAACAAGGGGGGGATGGGAGCCCCGGACATAAAGAAATACTACTACGCCGCTGTACTATCCAGATCCGTCGGTTTAATCAGGCAATCCCAAAGTAGCATAGCAGTAGACATAGAAAAAGGAATTTCACCCTATCCTCTCAGACCATTTCTATTAACTGCCGTGGGGGAGCGACCACTCCCTCCCCACCCTAACCCGCTCACACGCACACTCATAAAAATATGGTCGAAAATGTACAATATCCTCTCACCCCCATCTTCACCACTGCTAACCCTCTCCGACGTTGTAATGAATACAACCGGGAAACGAGCTTCAAACTACCCAATAGAACAAATGATATGTAAAGGAACGCTTCTCACGTTTGCAGAATTACGCGAAAGACCTGACCTGACAAATCTTAATTTTCTAGAGTACTCTGCGCTTAAAGAAAAGCTAAAAAAAATAAAGTATTTCTCAGATACTACACGCAAGCTTACCTCGTTTGAAACATTATGTGCTAGATCATCCAAACCCACTAAAGTTCTCTCTACAATCTATCAAGCACTTATAATAGACGAACTAAGTCTCAAGAGAGCATATATTTTAAGCTGGGAAAAAGAATTAGGATGCAACTTCACCCAGACGCAAGTAATGCACATTTATAAATACTCACACGGCCCCACAAGCTGTGTTAAAACCCAGGAAAACTCATATAAGATCATCTCCAGATGGTATATCTCACAAACACAGCTTCGGATCTGGAGGCTGAGCACACATGATAACTGCTGGAGATGTGAAACAGGAGAGGGTGGATACCTTCACCTTTGGTGGTCCTGTCCGAGGGTTCGTGGTTTCTGGACAATGATAGAACAATTGATAAGAGACGTGACTGGGAAGAGGATACAATTATCCCCAGAAATAGCGCTCTTGAATTTCCCGGTGTGGCCTAGATGTACATGGCTCACCATATTAGCTCAAAACGTACTAGCTGCAGCCAAACTGTTAATTCCTATGTTCTGGAAGACCACGAACGTTCCGACATACCAACAGGTATTGAAGAAAATAGACCAATTATACCACATGGCTGAATTGGTAGCCTTAGTTAACCACTCTCAAACTAAATTTGAAAGAATCTGGTTACCCTGGGTCACATTTAGGTCAGCCAACAAGTTTGCAGTAGCGGAATGCTAACTGGACCAATAGCAGAGCCTACGATGCTCCTCCTCCCCCCCCCCTCCTCTCCACCCCCCCCCCCACCCTATCTTCTCAACCCCCTATACCCCCTTCCTCTCTTCTCTATCTCTTAAGCTCTCTTACTTCTATAAGTGGACTTTAAGGTGTGGTTATTAAAATCCATAAATACTGTTGGACACTCCAACTCTAGTTCTATTGCTATCATTCTTAATGGAACTGTTTATTTTGTAAAAAGGAACTTTTTCTTCATTGTTTATTGTTCCAAGAATAAGATGACATGTCCTGTTATCTGACAATATGATATGTTCACTTACTGCTATGTTTACTTGTTTATCTTTCAATAAAAAGAACGTTGAAAAAAAAAAAAAAAAAAAAAAGAAAAAAAAAAAAAACCATCAATTCTTCCTTACAACCATGTGGATCGTGATAATTATTATTGGGTCTGCATTAGCCACTCAATTTTTATTATAGTAGGGTTCTGGATTTTTTCCTCTGCAGATTGGTGGGCACTGGTTTATATATGTTTTATTTATGATGCCTGTTTTCTTGCTCCCTATTACATCATTGCTTTCAACTGTATAGGCATCCAAGGTGCAAATAAAGTTGAAAGTGCAATGTAGGGCGGGGGGGCCTAGTGACGGCATTGGCACCATTTTACCCCAAGTCAAAGGCCCCATAGCAGCCATGTGGTCTGCAGCTGTTAGTGGTATGACACTGGGATTATCTTACAGATTGCAGGGCGTCCGAATTTTAGGGCCCAGCACTGATCCCGAGAATGAGGCTCTATATGGGGCATAGATTGAGGATATGCACCTTCACCCTAGATCTGTGGGGCTTCCAGAGACAGCCAAGGACCGTGAGGGGATCTCAATGATATGGCCCCTCTAGCCCTATTATTATCTTGGTCTTCTGACCTTGGAAGGTGAGCAAGTAGATTTCATATCTGAGATAATGGTTTACTTATACCATCATTTATTAAAGATCTCCAAGCTCACTCTGTATAAGTATGTGTGGATCTTTAGTTCTAGGGGGTCATGCAAGCAGTAGTTTTTTTTTTCCAGACATATTGATTATGCATCCTTCTATTAGTCTCCAGATAGGCTCCACAGTTAGAGTTCTGCTTCTCTATTTTGTTTTAAGAACAGAGAAATTAATTTGACGAAGTCACGTGAAAAATGGATGCTAGAAGCAGAAGCACCCATTAATTTTAATGGGTCTATCTGTTTTCCTTTTTTAAAATTAATGTTGCACTTTTAGTTCTGTCCATAAAACAGAAGTAAAATGAAAACCAGATGAACCCCATTGTAGCCAATGGGGACCTTCCTACAAATTAATAACGCTTGTGTGAGCCTTACTTGTTTGCACTGTTATACTGTGAAAATTCCTATATAAACATTGATGAGACATACAAATTTGCCATTTTGGCTACTTGTAATGATCAAAGAATATAAGGGGCTTAAGGTTAAGAGTATAGTGTATTCATGAGGGGAGCATCTCATTGTGATGACCTGCCCCTCTCAGTGATTGATCGTTCATTGCTGTTTATCTGTAGACACAACTGCAGTTGCCTGTCAATCACTGTCAGAAGTAAAGGGTGCTAATAGGAGATAGATTTTTTTTGATACCCCTATATGGACAGATATAATAGCAGATGTTCCTCAAACAGGCAAGAGAGTGAGGAGATATTATGTGCTGTTCAGTTTATTCTGACAGACTTTCAGCCATACATGGACATTTATGTAATGGTAATATACTTAGTTCTATCATCTATTGTATTTGTTATACCTTGCTGCCATCTACTGGCCATTGCTGTATTACACTGTAATATTTTGTTATGGTACTTTCCCATAATACCTCTCTGTTTATTGCTCCTCCTATCCTTTTCCTTCTCTTCCTGTTTTGTACTCTGTGCCATCTTAGAACTCACATGTGCTGCAGAGCTGGAGAAAGGATTCTCTTGTTGTCTCTAACCTGGAGCTTCTATTGTCTCTAACCTGGAGCTTCTATTGTCTCTAATCTGGTGCTTCTATAACAGCTCTAACCTACAGTCCTCACTCCTACCTCATCTTCATTCCTTCATCTTCCCTGACGTCTCATCTCATCTTATCAAGATACTGTAAATAAAGTCTGTTGAATTCATCACTGCATCATCCTTCCAGACCACCACGCGCAGCTGATAGGGACTGGGAACACAGGTTGGCGAGTAACGCTATCTGCCATTGTTTATACAGAGATTCGTGATCACATCCCTTAGACACATCTCATCCACGTATATATCGGTGGCAGAATATATGATCAAAAAACTCCTCTCGTCTAACTTCAGAAAGATGAGAACAGTTAAGAGAGCTCTTTTTCACTTTTATCCATCATCCAAAGAAAGCCATAAAGATCAGGCCCGACAATCAAATGGCAGTATAACATATAAACCACCAGGAAGGTACAAGATCCATACCACTCTCACTGGAGGTGGCACCAATCTTTATCTGGCAGAAACCATATTGAAACAGTTGACATGCATACATATCAAGAGGAGTCAAAATGTCTTAGCAGAAGGACTTAGTCACGATCTTCCCTTTCCATGGCAGTGGTTTTTGGACCAGAACATTTTCCATCACAATACAGAATTGTGAGGGAACCCTCAGATCGACTTGATGGCTATCCAAGAGAATACGAAGGTAGATCGCTTTTGCTTCCTCCACAAGAGCAACACGACCTTGGCCAAAGAACGATCTAGCAATACCATGGAAGTTCTGGTTAGCGTGTGTGTTTCCACCTATTTAGAAGATTTCCAGAATCCTGCAGAAGATCAAGAGAGAGCAGGCCTCAGTGATAATATTAATATGCATCTTATTGGCCCAAGAAGACATGGTTCATACAACCGATGGTTATAAGTAGGGGAATGTATTGGAGACTTCCCATCATCCCTCATCTGGTGATGGCCGAAGAAGCTGTGCTCACCTGGACCACCTTCATCTGATGGCTTGAAGACAAAGTTGATTACCCCATTTTAGATACAATAGGGTTATCAGAGGTTGTAGTTGATATTCTTCTACATTCCCGAGGTGCGGGCACTATCAAGATCTACAATATTCTAGTATCAGAAAGTTTTTTGTGGCTTGGTGTTCCAAGAACCAGGTGTCCTTTCATTCTCCTAACTTGCAGAGCTGCCTGTCAAAGGAAGTTTTTGACAAAGGTCTCAAGCCTATTACTATCAAAGTACAGATATCTGCTCTATTGGCAGTACTGGGGAAAAGATTGTCCCAGGAACCACTTACACAGAGGTTTATGAAAGCGGTCCAAAGAATCCAGCCTAACATCATAAACCCAGTTCCCAGATGGGACATAGGACTTGTCTTAGATTAACTCTGTAAAGCTCCTTATGAACCTTTAGAGTCAGCAGATATAAAGTATCTATCCCTCAAGATCTGTCTTCTTATGGCTATTACGTCTGCAAAGAGAGTGAGTAAGATTCAGGCTCTGCCTTCCAGATAGCCACGTCTTATATTTCTAGAGGATCGAGTCCTGTTAAGAAAACTACCATTTTTCACTTTACTCCTAAAGTGCCTTCCAACTCTAATATAGACCAACATCTAGAGCTACTATTTTTTTTACCTGGATCACTCTTCCGATAAAAAGAGAAACCTGCATCCCTGGATGCATGTGGGCCGCCAAAAGCAGTATAGGAAGTTGGAACATATCTTCCTTTGCTTCTCAGAGAAGAACAGGGGTCAGAAGATATCAAAAGTCTCCGTATCTAGATAGTTGAGGCACACTATTACTAATTGCTATAAGCAAGCAGGCAGTCAAGGCCCGCAGACTATAAAAGCTCACTCAACTAGGGCTATGTGCACATCATGGACAGAAAAAAAGCTGCATGCCCATTGAGAAAATCTGCAGGACAGTCTTTTGGAGTTTGTACCTTAGCTTTGTTAAACATTAAAAGCTAGACATCAGAGATTCTGGAAAGTCAGCCTTTGTCACAAAGGTTCTTCTGTCCTGGATTAGGAGTACCCACCCAACGGATGGTTAGTCGCTATATCCCCATTGGTTCTGCTGCTGTAGGACCACAAGGAAAACATTTTTTTTATCGTTTATCTTTCCTTTAGTCCGAAACAGTAGCACGTACTTTCCCTCCCAATAAATTGTGTTTTTTTGCACAGTTTTTCTGAGTCTAAGGTTTCTTGAAAATATGTGATAAGTACACAAGGGAAGGAAAAGAGCTAGTAGGTATTTATAGGCAGAAGACAATTTAAACCAATTTCTATCACCTCCAGTAATTTCATAAAATGAGAATTCAGTGCTCCAAAAATTTGTGCCACATTCTCATTTTTATAATTATTGGAGTGGAACCCTATTTGTGCATCCATATAGGAGAGCCACCCATCCCTTTTTTGCTTGTTAATTTCTATCGCCTATCCTTTGTTCTAGGAGGATAAAATCTCCATTGGTGCTGCTGCTTCAGATTAAAGGAAAAAGAATTTACAGCAAGAAATTAAGATTTGTTTTTCTTTAATGTTTTTTTTCTGTATCCTTCGTATTAAGATATATTGTATACTTCTCTAATAGAGTGGAAGTAAAGCATTTACGTGTGAAAACACTGAAGTGAAACAAGACCTTTTATGAGGAACTAATGTTGCCGTTTCTTGTCGCATTTACGAAATACCCACACTCCAGACAGATCTGGCATTTAAGATTAGGACTGGACGTGTAGAAATTAGTTTTCTAAAGAGTATCATCACAAACAGCAGGATAAAATTGACCCTCTACTTCATAAGAAAGACAGCTCCTTGAAGAATGAGGAATTTCGCTATCTTTTTCGCTATTTCTTGGTTCCTGTGGCCAGGAGACATGAAAGAATGGCCTACGCATACAATCTGCAAGACAAAGGACTTTGAAGCATATTACAAAAGTTGTGGTGAGTTCACGGAAAACTGAATCCTTGTTTGCTAAAGATCACTGCATAGTCCTGACTGTTTTAATAACTTCCATGTCGTGCTGAGGATAACTTATAACGCAAGCAATGCCTGCTTTTACCAAGGGCATACAATGACGGAGCACTGCCTGCCAGCTCAGCATGAACTAGATATTTTTCATTAAAACTACAACCTGAGTTTGAGGTGAGACAGTCACAGCACAGAGCCACTGTAATTCAATGTAGCACAAACGTATCTTTCATAATCTGTTTATAAGCAGAAAGCTAATTGTCATTGTACGTGTCCATAAAGCATAAACATGTACCTTAAAGCCAACATCAAAGGCATATGGCAATGTAAAAGCACAGAATCTGTCACCAGGTTTCTGCCATCGTATCAGGAAACAGGGTCTCTGGCCCTACATCATGCTGCTCTCAGAAGTGATACCAAATACTTGGTGTCAAGTTAAATATTTCACACTTTATAGTATTGTTTTCGGGAGTCCCCAAGCTCTTTGGTTCCCACAATGTTGACAGCAAAATGTTTATGAACTGCCCAGACTTTACCTAGTAATAGTAACCCTGGTTAATACATAATATGCCTGGTGGTCTTTGATGGTAGAAAAGTGAATGGAAGAGAATAAATATGCACCCTTCGTTAACTATTATTACATTTTAAGGGGCTGAAAAGCAATTAGAGCACTGTTTTCATTTTCATGAACAGAGATCCCAACCGCATTCCCTTCCAAAAAGCATGCTAGGCATTTCCCTAAGGCCCACACTTCCCCAGGGGCCCCCAGGCAGTGGTGCCATGTAACTTAGTGGGGCCTGGCACCACGGTTGGCCCCACCCAACATTGTGCACTCAACTGTTTCAACATTATGCTGATATAGTTGAAAGCAATGACGGAGGAGAGAGCCTCAGGTGACGCTCCTTCTCCCATGATTCTACCTCTGCATCTAACACAGCAGGCATGATGTTATCACTTCATCATGCATCATGCTGTGTCGGGCAGTGGAGCTGCTGAGGAGAAGCGCTGAAGAAACTGGAGCAGCGGGAGAATGGGGAGAGGTGAGTGCTATATTTATATATATATATATATATATATATATATATATATAATTGAGTACGTGGTGGCCATAATACTGCAGGAATATGGGAGCTGCATTATACTATATGTACTATATGGGGCTGCATTATACTCTATGGGGCTACATTATACTTTATCGAGGACCATGAGGAGGGAAATATACCGTGTGTACTATATGGGGGCTGCCTTATATTCTTTATACTGTATACACTATATGGGGGGATTCATTACACTCTGTCGAGAACTATGGTGTGCATTATACTATATGTACTTTATGTGAGATGAATTATACTGTATGGAGGACTATGGGGAGTGCATTATATTGTATGAAGGACTATGGGGAGTGTATTATACTGCATGGAGAACTATGGGAATGTATTATACCATATGGAGGATGATCGAGTGCATTATACTATCTGGAGGACTATGGGGTGTGCATTATACTATATGGAGGACTATGGGGAGTGTATTATACTATATGGAGGACTATGGAAAGAGTATTATACTATATAGAGAACTATGTGGAGGACTATGCGGTGTGCATTAAATTATATTGAGGACACTAGGGAGTGCACTATACTATATGGAGAACTATGGATCACTTTATATTATGTAGAGAACTATGGAGCACATTATACTACATGAGGACTATGGGTCACATTATACTATATAAAGGATTATGGAGTGTGCATTATACCATGTGGAGGACTATGGGGTGCATTATAATATGCTGCCTACTCATCGAGTGATTGGATTGTTTTGCAGGAACAAAAATCATTGTTCTTGGCAACATATTGTTGTAGGCACCACATTACAGATAACCACTGATAAATTGATACTGTATGGGAACATCTACTTGTGATTGATCTGTGCCCATCATTCCTCCTCATTCAGCATAAAGAGGATAGTAAACAAGCACCAAACAACTTCAATATTGTCGATCACAATCACTTAAAGGGAACCTGTCACCCCCCCAGGCGTTTTTAACTAAAAGAGCCATCTTGTGCAGCACTAATGCTGCATTTTGTCAAGGTGGCTCTTTTAGTTCGGGTCCCTGCTAACGCTGAAATAATCGCTTTTATAATGTGCCCCTCATACCTGAATTTGTCAGGGGGACACGTCTTTTCCCCCTGACACAAACGCTTCCCAGCTGTCACTCAGGGCCTACGTGCATCGGGCGCCGCCTCCATTTCCTTCATTAACGTCCCCGGCGCCTGCGCTGTAAGTTCGAAGGGCAGCGCAAACTGCGCATGCCCGAAAAAAAAAACTTACAATGCAGGCGCCGAGGACGTTTAGGAAAGAAATGGAGGTGGCGCCCTGCGCACGGAGGCCCTAAGTGACGGCTGGGAGGCGTTTGTGTCAATGGGGAAAAGAAATGCTGCCCTGACAAATTCAGGTATGAGGGGCACATTATAAAAGCGATTATTTCAGCGTTTGTAGGGACCCAAACTAAAGGAGCCACCTTGAAAGAATGCAGCATTAGTGCTGCACAAGGGGGCTCTTTTAGTTAAAAACACATGGGGGGGACAGGTTCCTTTTAATGGCCTGAACTCAGGGCATGTAAATAAACAGAAATGTTTGTGTGTGATGGGGCCCCACTTTGAATTTTTACCCAAGGGCACCTTTTTGTCTAAAACTGGCCCTGTCCATATGCAGAGAACAGTCCTAATTGATTGTAAAAATAATTTTATCACTCACTGATGTTGACCAAAGACGGATAATGTTAGAAAAATTAATTCAAAGTGAAGGTGTGCTCTCCGTTTAACTGCCCTTTGTTCCAGTGCCACCACTTTGGAGGATCTTCACCTAGGCTGGAAACGTTGACATCCAGATCTAGTCACGTGAAAACTGTAGCCTACCACTGGTCCCAGTCAGGTGACTGCAGATTGAGAGATCATCACTTCTGGTTCAGTCGAAGGTCTTCTGGAGTGGTAACGCTGAAGCATAATCTGCAGTCGGACCAATCCCTTTAACGGCTCTTCTTCCATTTTAGTAAGCAATGATATATTGATAGGATATGCCATCATAACTTAATGATCGCTTGCAATCTGGCCTATATGAACCCCCACTGATATTGATGATAAAGGTGCAACAGAGCAAAAAAGTAGTATTTTCACTTTTTTTTGCTATACATCAGCACTCATAACCTCACAGCCAGTGTTGGACTGGCAACTGTGTGCTCTCCAATGCTGCAAGTAGATTCAAAGTTGCATTGCTGGCCCAAGCTATGTTTTCTCTGCCTCTATAGCATTGATACCAATACCAGAAACAATTTATGACGAGAGCAACTCTCTCTCAGTTCAAACATAAAGGGATTAGAAGACTAGAAAGGTCTACATGTTATGTATACCTTCAAAGTTCCTTCTTAGTTCCTAATTAGTGATGAGCGAATATACTGGGTACTCGAGCTTTCCCGAGCACGCTCGGGTGTCCTCCGAGTATTTGTAAGTACTCGGAGATTTAGTTTTCAGCGCCGCAGCTGAATGATTTACATCTGTTAGCCAGCATAAGTACATGTGGGGGTTGCCTGGTTGCTAGGGAATCCCCACATGTAATCAAGCTGGCTAACAGATGTAAATCATTCAGCTGCGACGCTGAAAATTAAATCTCCGCGCACTAAAAAATACTCGGAGGACTCCCGAGCGTGCACGAGAGATCTCGAGTACCCAGTATATTCGCTCATCACTATTCCTAATGCATTGTTAAGAGTTAATGGATAAACAAAAAAGCAGGCTACCTGCTTCAGTGAAAAAAAGGACTAGAAAAAATCTGAAGCAAATATGATGCACTAGCATGACACCTGAAGAAAAAAATGGGTTGATTTCTATTAAAGGGAACCTGTCACCCCCAAAATGGAAGTTGAGCTAAGCCCACCAGCATCAGGGGCTTATCTACAGCATTCTGGAATGCTGTAGATAAGCCCCCGATGTATCCTGGAAGATGAGAAAAAGAGGTAATATACTCATCCAGGAGCGGTCCCGCTGTGGTCCAGTCCGATGGGTGTCGTGGTCTAGTCCAGGGCCTCTCATCTTCATAAGATGACGTCCTCTTCTTGTCTTCACGCTGTGGCTCCGACGCAGGCGTACTTTGTCTGCCTTGTTGAGGGAAGAGCAAAGTACTGCAGTGCGCAGGCGCTGGGCCTCTCTGACCTTTCCCGGTGCCTGCGCACTGCAGTACTTTGCTCTGCCCTCAACAGGGCAGACAAAGTACGCCTGCACCAGAGCCACAGCGTGAACACAAGAAGAGGACGTCATCATAAGAACATGGGAGGCCCCAGACTGGACCGCGATGCCCATTAGACCGGACCGCTCGCCCCGGTGAGTATAATATAACTTATTTTTCTCATCTTTCAGGATACATCCGGGGCTTATCTACAGCATTACAGAATGCTGTAGATAAGCCCCTGATGCCAGTGGGCTTAGCTCACCTTCGATTTTGGGGGTGACAGGTTCCCTTTAAATGTTAACACTCCCATGTATGTGAAAATGTAGCCTAAGTAAGGTTGGTGCATCAGGAATGAACTAGAATAAGTATCACCTATAACTGGCAGCAACAGACAGACTACTGGGTTTTAAATGGGTACATGAAGTTAATTCCACTAATAACTAGCGCTCTGCTGCAAAATACAGATGAAAGGACAACATGTCCCAGCTGTATGAAATTTAAACTGAAACACGCTATAGTTGTTTAATGGCAGCCGCAGCATTATCAACAAAAGCAAGGGTAATAGAGCATTCAGACACGCCTGTTACGGCATGCCTTTTCAAAAAGGCTTTTGAGACTTTGTAAAGCTGTACCACCTGTGACATCTTGCATACGTTTATAAAGATAAGGAAACATCTGATTTTATTTCAATTAGAAAAAGTTTTTTTATCATTTGTTTTGCAAGCAGAGAGTTGGATAATGGATTGATGCTTTATAACCAGCCCAGGAAATAGCTGTAAAGTAATTCAAGTTTTTTTTATATTTGCTATTATTGCTATTTAATGTTTCAAATCTCTGTTTTTTCTTTAAAAATGCATGAGACTGACACAGTCTATTCTTTGGACACAATCCATACTTAGCCGAACTTCAATATCAAAGGTGACAAGTGACATAAATAAGAATGGTTAAAGACATTCACTCTTTTCCCAAGGGGACATTTCATGAGTCGAAGTTTAATGTAATTGAAAGCTTAAAAGTTTATTTTCAATGACATTTCAGGGTGAAGTTTTAATTGTGTGTGATGCAGCTCTAACTATGACCTCCGGATTTATTTACAGCTGCAAAGATAGGGGTAGGCAGGGGTGTAACTACAACAGGTGCAGGGGTTGCAATCGCATCGGGCCCTGGAGACTAGGGGCCCTAAAAGTCCCTTTGGCCTATAGAAAAAGACTATTGCTATTAAAGATTTAAAATATTTGGGGGCCCTGTTGGAGCTTTCACATCGGGGCCCATGAGTTGCAAGTTACGCCACTGGAGGTAGGTTACAGGAACCTTAACTGAACCAAATGGCAAGTTATCAGATTATAGTCTATAGTTATTAAGAAAATGGGATTTGTTATTGCATATAGACCAGAATGTGGTAGTAATTTCCGTCACCATTTACAGTGGTGTACATATAAAAGAGGGGGCCCCTTATTAAGGATTAGCATTTCTGTAATGTATTTTGTACCCAATGAGAGAAAAGCATTGTGTTTGGTGGCCCTGGCTTAATAATGATGCATGGACATGATGCCACTGTTACAGCCATATCATAGGCAATAGCAGGGAGCTTGCACTGTAGTGGCACTGTAAATACATGTGACTTATGACACAGTGTGTCTAATTATTAGGCAATTTGCATTTTTGATGATTAGCCCCTTTGCGACATCCTCAGTACAGCGAGTCCACCCCATATCCGGAAGTTGTATATTACAGTCAGGACCTGCCACCAACATTGGTGAATGAACCTGGAGAGCCCGCTAGCACCAAGGGGGGGAACATGGTACCGGGTCCGGCAGTATTTAAGGGGGTGGTCACAGAAGCAGTGACCCGGTCCTGAGCGTCAAATTAAAGGGATAGCGGACAATAAAGTCTATGGGGAAATGTTTGTGACGCCACCTGTAGTTATTATTATTATTTATTGTTATAGCGCCATTTATTCCATGGCGCTTGACATGTGAGGAGGGGTATACATAATAAAAACAAGTACAATAATCTTAAACAATACAAGTCATAACTGGTACAGGAGGAATGAGGACCCTGCCCGCGAAGGCTCACAATCTACTAGGGATGGGTGAGAATACAGTAGGTGAGGATAGAGCTGGTCATGCAGCGGTTTGGTCGAACGGTGTCACTGCATGTTGTAGGCTTGTCTGAAGAGGTGGGTCTTCAGGTTCTTTTTGAAGGTTTCGATGGTAGGCGAGAGTCTTATGTGTTGTGGTAGAGGGTTCCAGAGTAGGGGTGATACGCGAGAGAAATCTTGTATACGATTGTGGGAAGAGGAGATAAGAGGGGAGTAGAGAAGGAGATCTTGTGAGGATCGGAGGTTGCGTGTAGGTAAGTACCGGGAGACGAGGTCACAGATGTATGGAGGAGACAGGTTGTGGATGGCTTTGTACGTCATGGTTAGGGTTTTGTACTGGAGTCTCTGGGCAATGGGGAGCCAGTGAAGGGATTGACAGAGGGGAGAGGCCGGGGAATAGCGGGGGAACAGGTGGATTAGTCGGGCAGCAGAGTTTAGAATAGATTGGAGATTGGAGTTCTCAGCCAGGGATCGCCAATGCTGCTTAAAGGGATCCACTGGGGCTGATGGTGATGCAGCTTAGATGGTTTTGCTCCCCACAGGTGAAAGCGGAGGCCCCAGGGCTACCAGGACAGTCTATGAGGGGTTGTGGATGTTGGGGTGCAGGAATAATTGGAAGACACAGGGACTGTAATTTCTTTACCTTTAATTGTAGGTGCTGTCCGGGGCACTGGTACAGGTGGTGTTGGAGGTGCGGGCAGCCTGGAAACAATTCAGAATCCCCCTAGCCAGGTGTATTTGGAGGCCTTCCTTACTGCACTGTTTTCAAGGTTCTTAATGCTTTATGCTCTATTCAATTACCTCTCTCTCTGTCCTTTAAGTGGAACACTACCCGCATGGCAGGCAGCTCGAGCCCCTTTCCAGGTGTCACTCTCTCTTGTGGTGACTCCGGGCTCTAGTTTGCTGTTGTGCCTTCAGGCACAGTTGTGGCCAGGAGACCTGCAATCTCCTGTCCTCTGGATTCAGTCGCGGGGCCTGCAGTCCCCATACAACCATGGACTCCGGTGTCCGGTCTTTTGCGCTCGGTCCTGGAGTGAGCTCAATCGCAGCTCAACTCCCAGGATTTCCCCTCATGCTTCCTCTTCCTTCACCGTCTGCATCCTCACTCTTCCTCCCTTGGACTCAGACTAACTAACCCTGCCTCCAGACCAGAACCTATGGGGCAGCTCCCCTGAAACTGGGTTTAGAGCTCCCCTTCTGGTCTGGAGTCAGGAAAGTGTTGAATGCCAGTGTTACCTGCTAAGGGGATTCCTTCTTGCTTCCAGGCATGGCATCACCCCCCCCCCCCATGAGGGAGGCAATGCCATTGTGGCAACCAGACTCCTGGGATGCCACAAAGCAGTGCCCCTGCCACAATTACTAACTTGTTAAATGCCTTTGTCAATCACTGTCAGCGGCATTTAACATGCTGCAGCGTGTGTCCTCCTTATTTTCTCCACCCATAGGTGCGCCCGTGATTTGAATTCGGGTCGTCGACGAGTTGTCATGACAGTCGGGCATCAATTGATGCCCCCCCGTGCCTGTCATTACGGAAATGTTATAAAAAATGTGGGGAAAAAAATAAAAGTTTAAATCACCCTCTTTTTCCCTATCTACTATATAATTGTCTAAGGATCACTTCCGTCTTTCTGTCTGTCCTTCTGTCTGTCACGGATGTTCATTGGTCATGGCCTCTGTCTGTCATGGAATCCAAGTCACTGATTTGTCTCGCCAGCTGCCTGTCATGGCTGCAGCGACCAATCAGCGACGGCCACAGTCCGATTAGTCCCTCCCTACTCCCCTGCAGTCAGCGCCCGCTCCATACTCCCCGCAGTCACCGCTCACACAGGCTTAATGCCAGCGGTAATGGAGCGCGTTATGCCGCAGGTAACTCACTCCGTTACCGCCACTATTAACCCTGTGTGACCAAGTTTTTACTATTGATGCTGCCTATGCAGCATCAATAGTAAAAATATCTAATGTTAAAAATAATTAAAAAAAATAAAACATCATTATATACTCACCTTCCGCCACCTATCCCGCTCCTGGCTATGCTCCGTTGACCGCTCCATGCAAGCGTCAGGTTCCGGTGGCAAGGATGGTATGGGAGAAGGACCTGCCATGACATCACGGTCATGTGACCGCGACGTCATCACAGGGCCTGCGCGCCTGCGCGAGAAGGACCTGCCATTACATCATGGTCATGTGACCGAACTACAAGGGGCCCTCGGAAGGTGAGTATATGTTTATTTTTTATTTTTTAACCTGTGACATATGTGTCTGGCCAATATACTACGTGGCTCTGTGCTGTATACTACGTCGCTGTGCAATATATTACGTGGCTCTGTGCTGTATACTACGTCACTGGGCAATATGCTAGGTGGCTCTGTGCTGTATACTAAGTAACTGGGCAATATACTACATGGCTGGGCAATATACTAAGTCACTGGGCAATATGCTACCTGACTGGGCAATATACTGCGTTACTGGGCAATATACTATGTAATTGGGCAATATACTACATCACTGGGCAATATACTATGTGACTGGGCAATATACTACGTGACTGGGCAATGTACTACGTGGGTGCGCAATATAGTACGTGACTGGGCCATATACTACGTGGCTGGGCAATGTACTACGTGGCTGGGCAATATACTACGTGGCTGGGCAATATACTACATGATTGGGCAGTATACTACATGTCTGTGCTGTATACTACGTGGCTGGGCAATATACTACGTGGCTGGGCAATATAGTACGTGACTGGGCAATATAGTACGTGACTGGGCAATATACTACGTGGCTGGGCAATATACTACGTTGCTGGGCAATATACTACGTGGCTGGGCAATATACTACGTGGGCTGTGCAATATACTACGTGGACATGAATATTCTAGAATACCTGATGCGTTAGAATCGGGCCACCATCTAGTTAAAGATAAAGATATAAAAAATACACATATGTAGTATCGCCACATTTAGAAAAGTTAGATCTATCAAAATACAAAAACAATTAGCCTGATTAGTAAGCATCGTTAATAGAAGAAATTCAAGAACACCAAAATTACGTGTTTTTTGGTCACCGCTAGTGTTGAGCATTCCGATACCGCAAGTATCGGGTATCGGCCGATACTTGCGGTATCGGAATTCCGATACCGAGATCCGATATTTTTGTGATATCGGGTATCGGTATCGGAAGTGTAAAATAAAGAATTAAAATAAAAAATATTGTTATATTCACCTCTCCGGCGGCCCCTGGACATCAGCGGGAGGATCCGGCGTCCGGCACGGCTTCTTTCTTCAAAATGCGCGCCTTCAGGACCTGTGGAATGACGTCCCGGCTTCTGATTGGTCGCGTGCCGCCCATGTGACCGCCACGCGACCAATCAGAAGCCGCGACGTCATTCCTCAGCTAAAGTCCTAGAATGAGCGCCTTCTAGGACCTGAGGAATGACGTCGCGGCTTCTGATTGGTCGCGTGGCGGTCACATGGGCGGCACGCGACCAATCAGAAGCCGGGACGTCATTCCACAGGTCCTGAAGGCGCGCATTTTGAAGAAAGAAGCCGTGCCGGACGCCGGATCCTCCCGCTGATGTCCAGGGGCCGCCGGAGAGGTGAATATAACAATATTTTTTATTTTAATTCTTTATTTTACACTTTAATATGGATCCCAGGGCCTGAAGGAGAGTTTCCTCTCCTTCAGACCCTGGGATCCATGAGGATACCTTCCGATACTTGATGTCCCATTGACTTGTATTGGTATCGGATATCGGTATCGGCGATATCCGATATTTTTCGGGTATCGGCCGATACTATCCGATACCGATACTTTCAAGTATCGGACGGTATCGCTCAACACTAGTCACCGCAGTTCCACAAAAAATTCTATAACAAGCAATCAATAACTCACATCTATCCCAAAATGATACTAATAAAAATGTTGTCTCGTCTCCCTAAAGATAAGCCATCACACAGCTCGATTGGACGAAAATAAAAAGGTCTCAGAATATAGACACAACCCTGAAAATTTTTTTTTGCAAACTTCTAATTTTTTTTTTCATGAGGAGATTTTTACCACAAAAATGTACACCGTTTAAACAATTCCCCAAAAAACTCATGTAATTTTATATCCCATTTTCCAATACACTATTCGATAAAATAAATGGTGCCATTCAAAAGTACAACTTGTTCCACACAGAAAACAAGCCCTCAGATGCCTATGTGCACAAAAAATAAAGAGTTATGGCTCTGGGAAGAAGGGGAGGAAAAACTTAAAAGCAAAAATAGAAATTGGCCTCGGTGTGAAGTGCTTAATCCCATTATTGAACAACTACTTGAAGATGATCTTTTGGGAAGCAGCAACCACCGCCTCCTAGACAGTGTTCAGAAACATGTAAGAAATATATCTTGGTACCGTGTTAGCCAGTAGATAGAAAAATATTTAGAATTGAGAGTCCTCACTGGTTGATACCTTTTAATGGCTAACTGAAAAGATGGTAACAAATTGCAAGCTTTCGAGACTACACAGGTCTCTTCATCAGGCAAAGACTAAAACAAATTCTGAAGAATCACATATTTATGCACAATGTACTGACATGTACTGTTTTCCTTCACCATAAATCTCCCATTTAAGGGTCTAGAATATCTCAAAAAGGATTAGGATAGGTGAGCAAGTGGCCACATTAATTCTTTCATCCTTAATTTCTTTACTGGCAAGTCAAGCAGATATCACTCGAGTATCATGGTGCTCAGATATACTTGTTACTTGACGACTATTTGGCTGTGCTCTAAAGTATGTAAAACTCGAATACCCGCCGTGCATCTTTGGTGCCTGTTACACTGCCAATAAGCATGCAGGGATTGCCTGTGCATCACTGTAATGCCATAGCCATCTTGGTTGTGGCATTACTGTGATTGCTTGGCCATGTGACATCATAAAGGATTATAAAATAAAACTCGCTCCTGGCTCGGCTTACGGAGAAAATTGCACAGCTCTGTGATACTTCATATTGGAGGAAGAGAGTGTTGGCTTTGCTTGTGTGTGCACAGTATAACAAATCACAGGCCTGTAGTGTTGATACTGGTGATGAAGCTGAAACATCATACTACCAAGTATAACATGCTTTGTGTTATTTTTTGTGTTATATAACACTTCAAAAAATGGTTTAAAAATTTTCCTGGGTTACATCTTTTAACCATACACAATTCTATGTGCTGTGGTAAAAAACATTCTATCACAGTCCAAAAAAGCTTTTACAAATTTCTTACCCATACACTATTCTGTGGTATAAGGTACATTTGTGTAATTTTTACAGTTGAAAAACAGCATTAAAAAATTAACTGGATAACATTTCTCACCTATACACTATTCTGTGGTGTAGGGTACATTTCTGTGATATCTAACACTACAAAAAAGAGTTTAAAAAATTGGGTTGATTACAGTTCTCACCCATACACTATTCTGTGGTCTGGGGTACATTTCTGTGATCTGTAAACCTGAAAAAAGCATTAAAATATATTACAGGCTTAAATCTCCGTAATACAATATTACGTGGTCTTTGGTATATTTATATGATATATAACACTCCCACAAAGCGTAAATTTTTTTTACTGAATTACATTTTTCACCCATACACTATTTTGTGGTCTGGGGTACATTTATTTGATATATAGCACTCCAAACAAGTGTTACATTTTTTACTGTGTTGATTAAGAAATTCATACAGTGTAACGTGCTTAGTGGGCGACAAAGATGGCAAAACCATGCAAGACTCCTTAGGTGCCCAGAGGCATATTGGAGCCAGAGGAAGCTGGAGTAAGAGCAGGGGTGGCAGGAGCCTGTGGTCAGGGTCCAGCTGATTTCCCAGAACCATCAAGGCTCAAACCCAGGTGGCATCCTTTGCCGCTGAGGTTCTTGCTGACTGCAGACAGGAGAGCCAGGATCCAGCAACTGGTAAGCGGACTGCTGGGCCTAGGCTAGTCAGAAGAGAGAAGAAGTCGAGCCAGGCCAAGTCTTGAGAAATGTTATCAGGCCTGGGTAGTCGATATTTAAGAGAGAGGGGTCCACTGAAAAGTTTGGGACCCATCATCACATCTCGTTCAACCATCTGGCAGTAGAGAAGGAACACTTGCCTTGAACGCCGCAAGAGCTAATGGCTGGAACCAGGGTCATGTTCCTCAAATTGGAGGGTCAACATTGCTGGTATGCAGTGGTTGTGATCCCAGAAGAAAGGGAGCAGGATGAACCCTTCTTGAGGAATAATTGGGTCTGAGAAAGACTCCATGTGGCAGCTCAAGACAGGGCTTCTACCACCCCTGAGAGACCATATTGTCCTTTGGGTTCCCCACCTACTATGCGGAAGCAAGCAATAGTGCAGATGAGACAGGAGGTGGTTGCCCAGTTTTATGTTTGGATCTCCGCCACTACCAGAAGCTGAGTCACTTACAGCCCAGGCACCTGGGAATCTAGCTCCAGGAAGTAGGTGTAGGCAGTCCCCCTAGCCTCTCGAGGAAGAAGAAGAAGTGGACCCCTGAAGAGGATTACTGTCTTACCTTCCTTATAATTTTTTCTTGGCTTTATACTTTGTGCAAAGCTTTTATGAGTTTAGGACTACAGCTACTACACTTTTAAAATATTTGAATGAGGCCTGCAAGTTGTTATCTTTCAGGGGTCTATGGACAGTCCTTTAAAAATTTTCCTGGCTTTGTACTTTGTGCAAAGCCTTTATTCATATAGGAGTATAGCAACTACACTTGAAAAATATTTGAATGAGGTCTGCCAGTTGTTGCCTTTCATGGGTCTATGAATGATCGTCCTTGTAATTTTTCCTGGTTTTGCACTTTATGAAAAGCCTTTATGAGCCTAGAAGTGCATAAACTACACTTTCAAAATATTTATGTTCCAAATTTATTTCTGTATTCAATTAGTTATCCATACAGTTTAACACCGTTATTGGTACATTACGGTGGTATGTAAATTCAATTACTCATCTATACAATATTACATGGTCTAGGGTACATTTCAGTGGTATATAACACTCCAAAAAAGTAATAAAAAATGTATCTGGATTCAATTACTCATAAACACAGCATTACATTCTTGGGTACATTTCGGTAGTATCTAACCCTCAAAAAAATTGTTAAAAAAATGTATTGGTATTATATTGCCCATCCATACAGTATTACATGTTCTTTGGTACATTTTGGTGGTATCTATCCTTTAAAAAAAAAATTCAAAAATGTATCGGTGTTATATTGCTCACCCATGCAGTGTTACATGCTCTTGGGTACATTTCGGTGGTATATAACCCTCAAAAAACTTGTTCAATAATGTATTGGTATTATATTACTCACACATACAGAATTACATGTTCTTGTGTGCATTTTGTTGTTATATAACCCTTCTCAGAAAATTTATTGGTATTATATTGCTCATCCATACAGTATAACGTGTTCTTGGGTACATTTCGTTGATATAGAGCCCTCAAAAACTTGTTCTAATTTTTTTCAGTATTACATGTTTGTGAGTACATTTCCATGGTATCTAACCCTCCTAAAAAATATTCAAAAATGTATTGGTGTGATATAGAAGGGTTATTAGTTTGCCTTTAAGTGCCTTTTGCCTTTAATTGCTAGAATTACTAGAATCTGTTGATGCAGTAGTCTCATGGTCTCCGCTTCAAGGAGACTACACTTCTTATCATGTATGTTCTCAATAGTAAGTCACAACATGTTATTTGGTACGTGAGATTGAAGGTCTGTGTGACTCTGGGTGATGGTGGGGGCTACATGAATTGCATTGAGAGTTACATTTGTTGTAAATGGTATAAAATATTGCCTTAAGCTGCATTACATCAGATAAAAGTGAATTTCACACAGAACAACGTGTGCAATTCTTTTGTCTCCAAGCGCGCTTGTAAAATGACGGGCGTAACCTCCTGATTTGGCCTTACTGGTGATCTGTCAGCTGACATTGGGTCAGAACGAAAACAGCTACGACAGTTTTGGCACCCGACCGGGGCCGTGTAACCAGCCTATTCGGAATCCGTATGTGGGAGCTTCCTGGGAGATTGAACATGCAAAACACCAGCTGCAGCAAGGTGAGAAATTTTATTCTTGCAATCTGTTTTGCACTTGCAATCTCTCATCTGGAACTCTCCATACCTCTGGGTAAAAGGCTGCAAACACGGTTCAAAGAATCCAAATCCACATCACCAGTGAGTTTTGTGTTTGTTTTCTGTTTATGTCCGTATGAGAATTGAATAATAGAGTTATAAGATGATAATTGTGATAATTGTTATCTGTATTATTTGTCAGTATCCTAATTGGTTATGTATTTGTTTAGTGTGTATGTGTAATACAGAGCTGGGATAGGCTCTGTGCAGTGTTGTTATTTTGGTCATTTTGGATTGGCAGTACATTATATGAAGCTGTATTTTGTATAGGGCCGTGGCTTTTGCCTTAAAGTGCTTTCAGAGTGTCAGTAGACACTGCTGCAGTTTTTTTTATATAGAGTTGTGTTAATTCCAAATTATATTGCTCATCCATATAGTATGTGTCTTCTTGGATACATTTCATTGCTACATAACTCTCAAAACACTTGTTCAAAAATTTATGGGTAATATATTGCTAATCCATAGGGTATTAGATCTTCTTGGGAGCATTTAGGTGGTATCTAACCATCAAAAAAATGTTTAAATGTTTTCATTATTAGTATCAAAGCTATTATATTGGTCATTCATATAATTTTACATATTCTTGGGCCAATTTTTGTGGTATATAACCCTCCAAAAATTGTTCCAAAATTTGTCAGTATATTGCTCATCCATACATTATTACTAGTGATGAGCGAACGTGCTCGCCACTACTCATTACTCGCCTGCGTATCACTATGCCTCGGTGTACTCGGCGAGCAGTGAGCATTTTCAGGATTATTCGGCAGTAACTTGTGTCTCCACCCAGCGTTTTTGGCGGACTTTAGAGACCCAATCACGGTGCAGGGATTGTCTGCCTGGCCATGAAATGCCACAGCCTTCTTTGTTGTGGTTGTGCAGTGATTGACTTGGCCGCACAGCATCATCCCGAGTATAAGAGACCTGGCGCTGCCCTGCTCGCCGTATTCTGTTCCTGATTCAGCGAGAGTAGGGAGAGCTGGTGCCGAGATAGGGTCAGAATCGTGGTTTTTAGAGTTAGTGTAGGTCTGCAACTGTTAAATCCACAACTCCTCAGAAACGAAAAGTCCTTTTTAGGGCTAATTCGTGGGACCCGATATTGCAACGCTAGGTAGGCAGGGCATTGCATATCCACATCAGTGCAAGGCCTGCAGGCACTGTATGTGCATCTATTGCTCCCAAAGCTCCATATCTGTCTGCTGCTGCAGCAGCTTCTTTACTATATACCTAGTTGAATTTTTTTATTTTTTTTTCCAAAAATTCACCCCAAAAAACAAAAATATACAGTCTGTTCTGTCAGACTGAGGTCTGTTGAAAAATCATAGTTTGTCAGGCATACGTAGCATAGTTGTGCGTGCTAGCCTTGTGCCACTTTTTTTGTGTGTGTGTTTTAAATTCACCGAAAAAGGCCTCATATATCTGCGTGCTCCAAGTTTGGGCATTGTAGGCCTGTGGACCCCTTTTTTGCTATCTCAGACTATAATTCTATACAGCACTATTTAGCTTCCAAAATTACAAAAAGGCCACATATTTGCCAGTGTGGTATTTCCGTCACAGCCCTCATATATCTGTGTGCTCCAAGTTTGTTCATTGTAGGCCGGAGGACAACTTTTTTTTGCTGTCCGTTACTGAACTTATATACAGCAATATTTAGCATAAAAAAAATATTAAAATGCCACATATTTGCCAGTGTGGTATTTCCGCGAGAGCCCTCATATATCTTTGTGCTCCAAGTTTGGTCACTGCAGGCCGGAGGACCACTTTTTTTGCTGTCTGTTACTGAAATTATAAACAGCACTATGTACCATGAAAAAATATTAAAAGGCCATATATTTGTCAATGTGGTATTTCCGTGAGAACCCTCATATATCTGTGTGCTCCGAGTTTGGTCATTGTAAGCCGGAGGACCACTCTTTTTCCTGTCTGTTACTGAAATAATATACAGCACTATTTAGAATAAAAAAATATTAAAAGACCACATATTTGCCATTGTGGTATTTCCGTGAGAGCCCTCATATATCTGTGTGCTTCGAGTTTGGTCATTGTAGGCCGGAGGACCACTTTTTTTGCTATCTGTTACTGAAATTATATGCAGCACTATTTAGCATAAAAAAATATTAAAAGACGACTTAATTGCCAGTGTGGTATTTCCGAGAGAGCCCTCATATATCTGCGTGCTCCAAGTTAGGTCATTGTGGGCCAGAGGACCACTTTTTATGCTGTCTGTTAATGAAATAATATACAGCACTATTTAGCATAAAAAATTGTCACGATACCCGGGTATAAATGCTGCAAGGGAAACTGCACCCAGCAGCAATGGAGCTAAACTAGAAACCGGGTAACTAACATAAACACCAACGGGACTTTTCACATGAGACAGAGTGACCAGGTAAAGCAAAAGAATCTAAGATCATGTGACAGAGTGGGAGGCGGTCAGGGGCGGAGCCGGACGCCGGGGAAACAGAGAAGGGACAAGCATAAAAGAATAGTGAAACAAGCCAAGGTCGTAGCCAGGAGATTACAAGATACCAACAGGGAGAGTCAGAGAATAGTCAGAAGCCAAGCCAAGGGTCAGTAATTTAGGAAAATGAAAAAAGCAGGTGACAGCAAGACACAAAGCAAGTCAGCACACACTACAGAGGTCAAGCATACAGACTGCAGAAAACCTGTAGCTGACAAGGATACCAGGTTAGGAGCGAGTATAAATAGCCCTCCCATCTTGAAAGAAAGGCTAAGAACATTAACCCTGAGAGTACAAGACATAACCTTGTCGTAACCATGACAGTACCCCCCTTAACGGGGGGCCACTGGACCCACAGGCTTCTCAGGGTACCTGGCATGAAAAGCCTGCTCCAGTCGATCAGCATGCACAGAACTGGCCGGAACCCATGACCAATAGAATAACCCTTCCAATGTATTAAGTACTGAAGCCTTTGACGCATACACCATGAATCAATGATGCACCCTACTTCATACTCCGGCTGACCCTCTACCAAAACTTGCAGAACATTGGATGAGGAATCTTCTCTAACCATCGCCACAGGTTTAAATAGGGACCTGTGAAAGACATTTGATATTTTGAAGGAGGCGGGCAACTGTAATATATAGGCCACCGGGTTGATCACCTCTAATATCTTGTATGGACCTATAAACCTGGGACCCAACTTCATAGAGAGTACTTTAAGGCTACTTTCACACTAGCATTGTACTCGGCCCGTCGCAGTGCGTCGGGCCAACGTACCGATGCTAGCAGTGAATGCGCCGCGCAACGGGGGCTGCGGATGCATTTTTCCAGCGCATCCGCTGCCCCATTGTGAGGTGCGGGGAGGTGGGGGTGGAGTTCCGGCCGCGCATGCGTGGTCGGAAACGGCGGACCGTCGGCATCAAAAAACGTACATGTAACGTTTTTTGCAGCCGACGGTCCGCCACAACACGGCGCAACCGTCGCACGACGGTTGCGACGTGTGGCAAAGCGTCGCAATGCGACGCTAATGCAAGTCAATGGAGAAAAAACGCATCCTGCAAGCACTTTTACAGGATGCGTTTTTTCTACAAAACGATGCATAGCGACGTGCAGTGCATGACGCTAGTGTGAAAGTAGCCTAAGTTTGATGTTACGTGTAGACAACCACACCTTCTACCCCACTGTCAGTGTAGGAGCTGACGCCCTCCTACTGTCTGCAAAATATTTGTACCTCCTTTGAGCTTTGGAGATATTACCCTGAGCCTCCCTCCAAAGGGTTTTTAACTGTTGCACCAGACCCTCAGCACAAGGGCAACCCGAATCCATGTGGGAAAATTCTCCAAATTGCGGAACAAATCCATAGTTGACCTGAAAAGGAGATTTGCCAGTAGACTGATTAATACAACAGTTGAATGCAAATTTTGCCATGGGTAATACCTCACACCTGTCCTCCTGTCTGGAAGAGGCAAGACATCTTAAAATTTGTTCCAACGACTGGTTGGTGCGTTCAGTCTGACCTGTTATGACCTGGTGGTCAGGACAATAATGGACCTGGTGGTTAAGAGCACACGGAATGACCTGATAGTTAAAGATAATAAGGACGAGCTCTGGGACGTGGGAACTCTGCTGACCGCAGTCCCTAAACCTATCAAACACACTAGAAATAGCCGTGGATTGCTCCTAATGCTCCCTATGCAACTCGGCACAGCCTAAGGAACTAGCTAGCCCTGAAGATAGAAAAATAAAGCCTACCTTGCCTCAGAGATATTCCCCAAAGGAAAAGGCAGCCCCCCACATATAATGACTGTGAGTAAAGATGAAAATACAAACACAGAGATGAAATAGATTTAGCAAAGTGAGGCCCGACTTACTGAACAGACCGAGGATAGGAAAGGTTACTTTGCGGTCAGCACAAAAACCTACAAAAAGACCACGCAGAGGGCGCAAAAAGACCCTCCGCACCGACTCACGGTGCGGAGGCGCTCCCTCTGCGTCCCAGAGCTTCCAGCAAGCAAGACAACAAATTAAATAGCAAGCTGGACAGAAAAATAGCAAACCAAAGAAATACAAGCTGGAACTTAGCTTCTGATGGGAAGACAGGTCACAAGAACGATCCAGGAGTGAACAGACCAATACTGGAACATTGACAGGTGGCATGGAGCAAAGATCTAAGTGGAGTTAAATAGAGCAGCAGCTAACGAATTAACCTCGTCACCTGTGAAACTCAGAAACACCCACCAGAGGAAGTCCATGGACAGAACCAGCCGAAGTACCATTCATGACCACAGGAGGGAGCCCGACAACAGAATTCACAACACTGACCATTAGATTCCGGGTGATAGAGGAGAAAGAAAATGTAACCCCCAACTTCTTACAAAAAGCCTTCCAAAATCTTGCAACAAATTGCACACCCCTGTCAGACACCACATTCACAGGGACCCCATGCAACCGAACTATATGCTGAATGAACAAACAAGCTAAGGTTTGAGCAGAAGGCAATGCAGATAACGGCACAAAGTGGGCTTGTTTAGATAATCTATCAACCACTACCCATACTACAGAGTTGCCCATTGAAGGAGGAAGATTAGTGATAAAATCCATGGACAGGTGTGTCCAAGGCTTATCCAGAATTGGCAAAGGTACCAATTCCCCGGCCGGCCGGGCCAGAGAGCTCTAAAGGCACCTTCACACTCAGCGACGCTGCAGCGATACCGACAACGATGTCGATCGCTGCAGCGTCGCTGTTTGGTCGCTGGAGAGCTGTCACACAGACAGCTCTCCAGCGACCAACGATCCCGAGGTCCCCGGGTAACCAGGGTAAACATCGGGTTACTAAGCGCAGGGCCGCGCTTAGTAACCCGATGTTTACCCTGGTTACCAGCGTAAAAGTAAAAAAAACAAACACTACATACTTACCTACCGCTGTCTGTCCCCGGCGCTGTGCTTCTCTGCACTCCTCCTGCACTGGCTGTGAGCACAGCGGCCGGAAAGCACAGCGGTGACGTCACCGCTCTGCTTTCCGGCTGACCGACGCTCACAGCCAGTGCAGGAGGAGTGCAGAGAAGCAGAGCGCCGGGGACAGACAGTGGTAGGTAAGTATGTACTGTTTGTTTTTTTTTACTTTTACGCTGGTAACCAAGGTAAACATCGGGTTACTAAGCGCGGCCCTGCGCTTAGTAACCCGATGTGTACCCTGGTTACCAGTGAAGACATCGCTGGATCGGTGTCACACACGCCAATCCAGCGATGTCTGCAGGGAGTCCAGTAACGAAATAAAGTTCTGGACTTTCCTCAGCGACCAACGATCTCCCAGCAGGGGCCTGATCGTTGGTCGCTGTCACACAGAACGATTTCCTTAACGATATCGTTGCTACGTCACAAAAAGCAACGATATCGTTAACGATATCGTTATGTGTGAAGGTACCTTTAGAGCAAGCACACACCCCACAAGTATTCACAAATTTTTTAATATCAGTACCCATAGAAGGCCACCAAAAATTCCTAGCTACTGCCCCCAGGGTGGCTGCAATCCCAGGGTGTGCACTGAACACAGATTCATGGAATTCTTGCAGAAGTGTGAGATGGAAATGATCGGGTGCAAACAATTTGCCAGAGGGTTTATTCTTGGGAGCTTGTGACTGTGCTTCCAAAATCTCTCTCTGTAACTTAGATGAGATTTCAGCCACAAGCACTCCAGGTTGAAGAATGGAGGAAGGAGGTTCTGGAATGGACACACAATCAAAACTTCGGGATAAGGCATCCGCCTTTATATTTTTAGACCCTGGTCGGAACGTAATGGTGAAATAGAACCAAGAAAAAAAAGTGCCCACCGAGCCTGTCTGGGGGGTCAATCTCTTAGCAAACTCGATAAAGGCCAAATTTTTATGATCAGTGATGACCGTAGCGGGATGAACAGCCCCCTCCAAAAACTGCCTCCATTCTTCGAAGGCCAATTTAATTGCCAACAATTCCCTGTTGCTGACATCATAATTTCTCTCAACCAAAGAGTATTTTTTAGAGAAAAAGGCACAGGGTTTAAGGTTAGTAAGGGTGGACGGGCCCTGAGACAACACTGCCCCCATCCCCACCTCCAATGTGTCAACCTCTACAATAAAAGGTCTCAACGGATCGGGTTGTATCAACACGGGGGCTGAAACAAAACATTTCTTCAGTGTCTGGAAGGAATTTTTTGAGGCCTCGGACCAATTTTTTACCTCCGCCCCTTTTAGTGTGAGGTCCATTAAGGGTTTTGTCACCTGCGAATATCCTTTAATGAACTTCCTATAATAGTTAGCGAAGCCCAGAAATTGCTGCAACCCCTTCAGGTCATGAGGTTGCACCCAATCAGAGATGGCCTGAACCTTCCCCGGGTCCATGCAGAACCCATCCCCAGATACAATTAATCCCAGAAAAGACAGTTCTTGCATAAAGAAAGAGCACTTCTCCAGTTTTGCATATAAATGGTTCTCCCTGAGTCTCACAAGAACTGTCTGAAGATGGTGTAAGTGAGACTGACTGTCCTCTGAGTATATCAAGATGTCATCCAGGTAAATGACAACATAGCACCCAATCAGGTCAGAAAAAACAACATTAGTAAAATTCTGGAACACTGCAGGGGCGTTAGTGAGACCGAAGGGCATAACCAAATTTTCAAATAAGCCCTCGGTAGTCAGAAAAGCTGTTTTCCATTCATCTCCCTCTCGAATCCTTATCAGGTTATAAGCCCCTCGTAAGTCAAGCTTAGAATACCATTTGGCCCCAGTGAGTTGATTACATAAATCAGGAATCAGAGGAAGAGGATACGTGTTTTTCACAGTGATCTTATTCAGTTCCCGAAAGTCGAGGCACGGTCGCAAACCACCATCTTTTTTCTTCACAAAGAAAAACCCCACTGCGACAGGTGAAACAGAAGGCCGAATATGCCCCTTACGGAGACTCTCCGTGATGTACTCTTTCATGGCTTGGCGCTCAGGCCCAGATAAATTGTATAAATGTGCCTTGGCTAATTTGGCTCCTGGGATTAAATTAATAGCACAATCACCGGGTCGATGTGGTGGAAGCGTCTCGGCCTCACTTTCGGAAAACACGTCTTCGAAGTCTTTCAGGTACTCCGGAATACCCTCCAGACTGACAGACGACACAGATACAGACTTTATCGGGTTAAGAAAAGGTCCTAGGTTACAACACGGACCATTATCCTTACATCTCCATTGAGTAATCTCCCCCGCCACCCAATCAATGGCAGGATTGTGGCGTTGCAGCCAGGGCATTCCCAGAACTAGTCCTGCAGGCAGATTATTCAATGCAAAACCACTTAATTGCTCCATGTGAGTGGAACCCACTTTCAGAGAAAAAACATCAGTTTTGAAACAAATTCCATCCCGAGTAAGAGGGGACCAATCAACAGCCACAATTTTAACAGGGTTTTTCAACCTAACTGTCCCTATCTTATTACGAGTCACAACTTGGGCATCAATCAAATTAACGGAAGAACCGCAGTCAACAAAAGCAGTGTTCACCACAGGACCGCCAGCAAGCTCCAATTTCACCTGGAGCACAAGTTTTGTAAGCGAGAAAAAATGTACCTGGGAGTGTGGGCAACCTCCTAGATTGTTGCCCAGACTCAGTCGTTTCTCAGATGGTTTAACAGAAGAGCAAGATGGACAGTTCCCTTTCCAATGTCCAGGGGCTCCACAGTAAAAACACAGTTGATTGTCTCTGCGATGTCTTCTCTCACTTTCAGAGACCAAGACTGACCCAATCTCTATGGGTTCAGATACAGGTGCAGAGTCACATAACTTAGAGAACAAGGAAGTCTCCTGTTGCATCATTCCTCTAGCACAGAGTCTCCGGTCCATTGGAACTGCCTGTGTCATGGCGTCCTCCAGAGTATCTGGAGGAGGATGAAGTGCTAGAGCATCCTTCAGACGGTCGGACAGACCCATGCGGAACAACCCCCTCAGGGCTGCATCATTCCAAGAAACTTCAGCTGCCCAGCACCTAAACTCTGAGTAGAACCATTCAGCGGAGTGCTTCCCCTGTGTTACACTCATTACCATATCTTCTGCCAGACGCACTCTATCAGGCTCATCATAAATGTGCCCCAGAGACTCAAAAAACAGGTTCACAGACATGCGTTCATGAGCAGAGGAAGGGAGAGAGAATGCCCATGCCTGCAGAGACCCCCTTAATAAAGACTTAACTACCCCCACCCTCTGCCTTTCATTTCCAGAGGCCCGGGGATGTAACTCAAAAAACAACATACATCCCTCCTTAAAGACCCTGAACAATTTTTTATCCCCAGAAAAAGTGTCGGGTAATTTTACTGGCTTGTCGGGGTCCGCTAAGGATACATCAGAGGGACCCCCCTCCCGGGACCGAAATGGAGCAGACACCTGTAAAGCACCTGCCACATCTCTCTGCACCTGATGGTGCGAGTGGACCAGGGCTTGCTGTTCCACAGACAGCTTCTGCAAAAGCTGAGAAAGCTCATTAACCTGTGCCGTGAGATCCTGTACCGGGTCCATGGCATACAAACACCATCCCCCACACCAGAGAGAAAACTATCAGGTCAGCTAAAATGTCACGATACCCGGGTATAAATGCTGCAGGGGAAACTGCACCCAGCAGCAAGGGAGCTGAACCAGAAACCGGCAGTGGTGTGATTACCATGGTCGTAGCGGTTGCCACTGCGACCTGGCCCGGCAGGTCAGGGGCTTGGCAGGTCAGAGGCACCCGACACCATGTTGCAGTGCAGGAGGAGATCCCTCCCACACGGCAACAGTCCAAGGCATATCTAGGGGGAGGGGGCAGCCGGGGTATGTGAGAGTTAGGAACTTGGTGTTGCAGAGTGCGTCTTCTTGCAGTCACCGCTGTACTTAGGAAAGCTTCAATCAGCAAGATATCTTGAGTAAACAGTATTTACTTCATACTGGATAAACATGAGATACAATTCAGTGTCACACAGTCCGTGCACTGAACATAACACATTCATGAAGAAAAGCAAAACCGAAAGTAAGAAAACAACCAACCAACCACTGAGAGCTTCCCTCCCCACATTACAGCAAGTATATTACTTTACACACTATCGTCATCTGCTGTCTGGTTAGTATAAAGTCCTCCTTTCACTTATAGTAAGTCCTAATCTGTTGCATATGCCAACACCCTTTCTCAACAGTAAGGACTTATTCAATCAAACCCAACTTTTTTATTAGTCTCTGATGTTTATCAGCATTCAACGCCTTCGTGAAAATGTCTGCTGTCATTTCTTCAGTAGGACAGTACTCTAACTTCAAGACTCCGTGTTCCTGATGATCTCTCAAGAAATGATATTTCACATCAATATGCTTGGTTCTTGGATTGACTCTCTCCATCTGAGCAAGAAGAAGACATCCTTGATTGTCCTCTTTTAGTTTTGTTGGTGCCAACTGTGGTTGTCCTAATTCTGTTAACAATTGTCTTAACCACAGTACTTCTTGACTCGCATGTGCTGCGGCAACATATTCTGCTTCTGTTGAAGATAGTGTCACAATTGACTGTTTCTTACTTGTCCAACTTATTGGTCCACCTGAGAGGAAAAAAATATGTCCACTGGTAGATCTTCTGTCAGTTGGATCTCCAGCCCAATCTGCATCAACATATCCTGTTAAAATGCAATCATCGCTTGTGGGTAATTTCAGCTTAACATTGCTAGTTCCTTTCAAATAACGTATTACTCTCTTCACGGCATACCAATCAGCTTTATTTGGTTTTGATACCTTTCTACTCAGGATTCCTACTGCTGCTGCGATGTCTGGTCTTGTAACGGTTGCTAGATACAGTAGTTTTCCTATTGCTGTTCTGTATTCTTCATTATTTGGTAGCATATTTTGTTCACTGTTCATCTCTTTGAGATATATAGTTTCCATTGGAGACTTTACTGTTTTTGCATCCTTTAATCCAAATTTTTCTGTTATGTCTTGAATCATGTGATTTTGATTCAGTAGGAAACTTCCATCTTCTTCTCTTTCTACTTGTATTCCTAGGTATTGTTTTACATTTCCCAAGTCTTTGATTTCGAAATGTTGCTTCAGGATTTTTAGAATGTTTTCGTTATCCCTTTCTTGTTCAAAACAAATCAAAATGTCGTCTACATATATGAGTATGTAAATCCATCTATTAATCAGCCTTTTTGTGTATAAGCATGGATCAGCTTTGCTTCTTTGAAATTTTTCATTTGTAAGTACTTCCGTGATTTTATCATTCCACGCTTTAGCTGCTTGCTTTAAACCATATATGCTTTTCTGTAGTTTACAAACTTTGTTTGGATTTCTTTCATCTTTGAATCCTGGAGGTTGTTCCATATAAATGTCTTCTGTTAAATCTCCATTCATAAAAGCTGTCTTTACATCCAGATGTCTCAGTTGCATCTGTTTCATTGCTGCAACTGTAAGTAAAGTTCTTATTGTAGTGTGTTTGACAACTGGAGCAAATGTTTCATCATAGTCTTCTCCATATTTTTGAGAATACTCTTTAGCTACGAGTCTTGCTCGGTATCTTTCAGCTGTGCCATCTGTTTGGTATTTAACTTTAAAAATCCATTTACATCCTATGGTTTTTCTTCCTTCTGGTAAATCTGTTAGTGTCCATGTATTTGAATCTTGCATGGATTTAATTTCTGTTTCTGTTGCTTCTATCCATTTATTAGCTTCTTCCACTGGAAGTTTAGATATTTCCTCACAAGAAGTAGGCTCATAGATTTTTCTTGTGCTTGTCTTGTATGAGAGAGGTTTCGGTGGTTTTCCTTTGTTCTCTCTCATTGAACATCTTGGTTCTGTGTCTGTTTGTAGTTGTGATTCTTCACTTTCAGTATTTTGTTCTTCATTAACTTCTACTTCTTTCTCATCAGATATTTCTTCAGTTGTGTCATTATTGGTTTTCTCATTTTTTGCTTCAACTGAAATCATAATATCTTCATTTAAATCTTCAATGAATGTCACACTGTTACTCACTGTAACTCTGTCTGTTTTGGGATCTAGGATTCTGTATCCTTTGCAATTTTCACTATATCCAACAAATATTCCTTCCATGGATCTGTTTTGAAGTTTGGAACGTTTTTCTGTTGGAATGAATATGAAAACTTTACATCCAAAAACTTTCAAATGATTGACACTTGGTTTCATACCTTGCCACAGTTCATATGGAGTTTTCGTCAGTTTTCTGGAAAAAAGTCTGTTCTGTAGATAAGTAGCTGTCATTGCTGCCTCACCCCAATATTTCTCTGGTAGTTTGGAATCTGTCAGCATACATCTTATCATCTCTGTTAGAGTTCTGTTTTTCCTTTCTGCTACTCCATTTTGTTCAGGTGTATATGGAACCATTTTTTGGTGTTCTATCCCATTTTGTCTTAAGTAGTCTTCTATTCTGTGACTTGTAAATTCACCTCCATTATCACTTCTGATGACAATTGGCTTCCTTTGAAATTTGTTACTTGATCTTGTTACATAGTCTACAAGTTTATCAAAAACTTCACTTTTGTTTTTAATTAAGTATGTGACTGTGTATCTTGAGTAATCATCTATAAAAGTCAACATGTATCTATTGCCTCCTGATGTAGTCACTTTCATGGGTCCACATACGTCAGTATGCACCAAATCAAGTGGTCTTTCGCTTTTCATCTCACTTTCTTTTGGAATAGATATCCTTGTGGCTTTGGATTTTATACAACAATCACATCTTATGGTAATTGAGCAATCTGATATCTTTGAATCTTTTGTCAATTCTTTTCTCTGTAGTTCCCTTATACTGTCAGGGTGTCTATGTCCTAGACGTCTATGCCACATGTGAATACAGTTTTTGTGATCATGTGTACATACCTTCATCTGTTCCTTTGGTGTGTCAAAATGATATAATTGTTCATCTGCCTTGACTTTGGTTATCACCTTGTTTCCTGCAATAATTGCACACTCATTGTCTTTGAATTTCACTGTAAGTCCTTTTGCTGTTAAACGTTTCACAGATAATAATCCGCCTTCCAATTTTGAAACATACAACACATTTTGTACAAGTATCTTTGAATCTTGCCCGATCTTGTTTGAACAATTAAGCATACCTTGTCCGATACCTTCTGCGGTTATTTTGCTTCCATCTGCGAGATAAATGGCTTCTTTCTTATCTAAATCAAGATCAGTAAAGAAATTCTTGTCACTTGTCATATGACTCGTTGCTCCTGAATCAATAAACCAACCAAGTGATGATTTCTTGTCTGTTACTTAAAATGTGCCATTCCAATTATTCTCACATGAATCGGAAATTGTGTTTTTTACTTTCTCTGTATGCTTTTTATGTTGTAATTTTTGTTGTTCTGCTTTCCATATGGTACAATCTTTCTTTAAATGACCTTATTTCTTACATCTGAAGCATTCTCTCGTCTCTTTATTATAGGGTTTTTTGAATTCTGTAGCTTTAAGAGCGTTTTCACTGTCCTTTTCAGTAGAAGAATCATTTCTTTGTTCTTTTCTTCTCTGATATTCATCTATTAGTCTTGTTTTCACAAAATCTAATGTAATGTCAGTTTCTGGTCTCGTCTCAAGGGCATTTATCAAGGCTGTATACGAATCTGGTAAACTGCACAACAATATAGCTGCTACATGACTTTCTTTAATATCTTCACCAATAGATCTTAGCTGTGATATCACTTCCATCATTGAGAATATGTGCTTCTGCATATCGTCATTTGCACTCAATCTCATACTGTACAGCTTTCTTAATAAAAACAACTTGTGATTCAAGCTAGGTCTTTCATACAGTTTTCTTAATGCTTCCCACATTCCCTTAGCTGTTTCTTCATTTCTTATATGTATTAAATGAGCATCATCCACTAATAAACTAATGGTGGCTCTCGCTTGCATATCCTTCTTATCCCATGTCTGATTATCTTGATCTGGTCTTGCTGTAACAATTACTTCCAATAGATCATCCTTAGATAACAACATCTCTACTTTGAATTTCCATAACTGATAATTTTCACTATTCAGTTTAGCTACTGTAAATTTCAGTTCTGTGTTACTCATCATCTTTATATAGTCTTACTTGTTTAGAGAGTTGTACTGAAGATATTCTCCTGTATGTCCTGTGAATTCTCTGCAATTATATCCAGCTCGTGGGATGCTGAATTCCTCTGTCACTCTGTATCTGGATTTAGTTCCTTCTGTTTACAGAGCTTATCTGTGTGCTCCGTTATCTGGGCTATAAACCAGGATCCTTCTGCCTGAGCTTGTAGTGCAGAGCTGTAGTGTCTGGAGTGCCTGGGTTGCCTGGGGTTATCTGGGGTGCTTGGGTTTATCTGGAGTTATCTGGGCCCATAACCTGTTGCAGAGTGCGTCTTCTTGCAGTCACCGCTGTACTTAGGAAAGCTTCAATCAGCAAGATATCTTGAGTAAACAGTATTTACTTCATACTGGATAAACATGAGATACAATTCAGTGTCACACAGTCCGTGCACTGAACACAACACATTCATGAAGAAAAGCAAAACCGAAAGTAAGAAAACAACCAACCAACCACTGAGAGCTTCCCTCCCCACATTACAGCAAGTATATGACTTTACACACTATCGCCATCTGCTGTCTGGTAAGTATAAAGTCCTCCTTTCACTTATAATAAGTCCTAATCTGTTGCATATGCCAACACTTGGAAGCAGCTCTGCTCCAGTCAGCACTGTGAGACAGCGTCTCCTGCTCTGCAGCCCCGGGACAGAAGGCGAGAGCAGGGGAGGTGCGGGACATGACAGTGCTGTGCAAGCAGGAGAAGCTGAGGAGCTGCAGGTTTATATCAGCCTCCCCTTTACCAGAGAGGAGAGTGTGAGATGTGTGTATGAGCTGGTGTGTGCTTGTGTGTGATATCTATAGTGTGTGTGTGATTGTGTGATATCTATAGTGTGTGTCTGATATCTGTAGTATGTGTGTGATATCTGTAGTGTGTGTGTGTGTGTGTGATATCTGTAGTGTGTGTGTGTGATATCTGTAGTATGTGTGTGACATCTGTAGTGTGTGTGTGTGTATGTGTGTGTGTGTGTGATATCTGTAGTGTGCGTGAGGTAGGAGTGTATTATACTATATGGAGGACTGAGGAGTGTACAATACTATATGGGGGACTATGGGGCCCATAACTTTGTAGTTACCCCACTGGAAATCGTGTAACTAACATGAACACCTACGGGACCTTTCACATGAGACAGAGTGACCAGGTAAAGCAAAAGAACCTAAGATCATGTGACAGAGTGGGAGCTGGTAAGGGGCGGAGCCAGGTGCCGGGGAAACAGAAAAGGGACAAGCATAAAAGAATAGTGAAACAAGCCAAGGTCGTAGCCAGGAGATTACAAGATACTAACAGGGAGAGTCAGAGAATAGTCAGAACCCAAGCCAGGGGTCAGTAATCCAGGAAAACAAATAAAGCAGGTGACAGCAAGACATAAAGCAAGCCAGCACACACTGCAGAGGTCACGCATCAAGCATACAGACTGCAGAAAACCTATAGCTGACAAGGATACCAGATTAGGAGCGAGTATAAATAGCCCTCCCATCTTGAAAGAGAGGCTAAGAACATTAACCCAGAGAGTACAAGACATAACCTTGTCCTAACCATGACAAAAATATTAAAAGGCCACATATTTACCAGTGTGGTATTTCCGTGAGAGCCCTCATATATCTGCATGCTCCGAGTTTGGTCATTGTAGGCCGGAGGACCACTTTTTTCCTGTCTGTTACTGAAATTATATACAGCACTATTTAGCATAAAAAAAATTTAAAAGGCCACATATTTGCCAGTGTGGTATTTCTGTGACAGCCCCCATATATCTGCGTGCTCCAACTTTGGTCATTGTGAGCCAGAGGACCACTTTTTTTTGCTGTCTGTTACTGAAATTATATACAGCACTATTTAGCATAAAACAATATTAAAAGGCCACATATTTGCCAGTGTGGTATTTCCGTGAGAGCCTTCATATATCTCTGTGCTCCAAGTTTGGTCATTGTAGGTCGGAGGACCACTTGTTTTGCTGACTGTTACTGTAATTATATACAGCACTATTTAGCATAAAAAAATATTAAAAGGCCACATATTTGCCAGTGTGGTATTTCCGTGAGAGCACTCATATATCTGTGTGCTCCAAGTTTGGTCATTGTAGGCCGGAGGACCACTTTTTTTGCTGTGTGTTACTGAAATTATATACAGCACTATTTAGCATAAAAAAATATTAAAAGGCCACATATTTGCCAGTGTGGTATTTCCGTGAGAGCACTCATATATCTGTGTGCTCCAAGTTTGGTCATTGTAGGCCGGAGGACCACTTTTTTTGCTGTGTGTTACTGAAATTATATGCAGCACTATTTAGCATAAAAAAATATTAAAAGGCCACTTATTTGCCAGTGTGGTATTTCCGTGAGAGCACTCATATATCTGTGTTCTCCGAGTTTGGTCATTGTAGGCCGGAAGACCACTTTATTTGTTGTCTGTTACTGAAATTATATACAGCACTATTTAGCATAAAAAATATTAAAAGGCCATATATTTACCAGTGTGGTATTTCCGTGAGAGCCCTCATATATCTGTGTGCTCCAACTTTGGTCATTGTAGGCCGGAAGACCACTTTTTTTGCTGTCTGTTACTGTAATTATATACAGCACTATTTAGCATAAAAAAATATTAAAAGGCCACTTATTTGCCAGTGTGGTATTTCCGTGAGAGCACTCATATATCTGTGTTCTCCGAGTTTGGTCATTGTAGGCCGGAAGACCACTTTATTTGTTGTCTGTTACTGAAATTATATACAGCACTATTTAGCATAAAACAATATTAAATGGCCACATATTTGCCAGTGTGGTATTTCCGTGAGAGCCTTCATATATCTCTGTGCTCCAAGTTTGGTCATTGTAGGTCGGAGGACCACTTGTTTTGCTGACTGTTACTGTAATTATATACAGCACTATTTAGCATAAAAAAATATTAAAAGGCCACATATTTGCCAGTGTGGTATTTCCGTGAGAGCCCTCATATATCTGTGTGCTCCAAGTTTGGTCATTGTAGGCCGGAGGACCACTTTTTTTGCTGTGTGTTACTGAAATTATATACAGCACTATTTAGCATAAAAAAATATTAAAAGGCCACATATTTGCCAGTGTGGTATTTCCGTGAGAGCACTCATATATCTGTGTGCTCCAAGTTTGGTCATTGTAGGCCGGAGGACTACTTTTTTTGCTGTGTGTTACTGAAATTATATACAGCACTATTTAGCATAAAAAAATATTAAAAGGCCACTTATTTGCCAGTGTGGTATTTCCGTGAGAGCACTCATATATCTGTGTTCTCCGAGTTTGGTCATTGTAGGCCGGAGGGCCACTTCTTTTTGCTTTCTGTTACTGAAATTATATACAGCACTATTTAGCATAAAAAATATTAAAAGGCCACTTATTTGCCAGTGTGGTATTTCCGTGAGAGCACTCATATATCTGTGTTCTCCGAGTTTGGTCATTGTAGGCCCGAGGACCACTTTTTTCCTGTCTGTTACTGAAATTATATACAGCACTATTTAGCATAAAAAAATATTAAAAGGCCACATATTTGCCAGTGTGGTGTTTCCGTGAGAGCCCTCATATATCTTTGTGCTCCAACTTTGGGTATTGTAGGCCGGAGGACCACTTTTTTGCTGTCTGTTACTGAAATAGTATTCAGCACTATTTAGCGTAAAAAAATATTAAAAAGCCACATATTTGCTAGTGTGGTATTTCCATGAGAGCCCTCATATAGCTGTGTGCTCCAACTTTGGTCCTTGTAGACCAGAGGACCACTTTTTTTGCTGTCTGTTACTGAAATTATATACAGCACTATTTAGCATAAAAATATTAAAAGGCCACATATTTGCCAGTGTGGTATTTCCGTGACAACCCTCATATATCTGCGTGCTCCAACCTTGGTCATTGTAGGCCGGAGGACCACTTTTTTGCTGTCTGTTACTCTACTTATATACAGCACTATTTTGCATAAATTAAATTCACAAAAAAAAAACCAAAAATTGAATACAGTCTGTTATGTCAGGCTGAGACCTACCTGGTATTTGGGTTTGAAAAATTATAGATTTGCAGGCATACTGATCAGATATTATTTCTCTACTAATAAATATATTTGTGTTGAGCATTTGAAATAGTGCAGTAGTCTATTTAAAATGGGCAAGGTATGGGGCAAGGGACGGGGAAGTGGACATGATGATGATGGTGCATGCAGAGGACAAGGCCGTGGCCAAGGATTAAAGTGGGCGAAAACAAAGATCCACATCTTCTCGCTCGACCTTCCTGTCCCTGTTTCTAGGGGACTGCAGCACACCACTATTGAAGCCAGAGCAGTGTGAAACGGTTGTTGGTTGGATAGCGGATAATGCTTCCAGTCACTTAGTCACCACCACCACAACCATGTCTTCCACACAGTCAAGTCTGAGTAGCCGTGAGTGTGGCCCGGATATTCCTCACCCTGATCCCCATTCCTCCCACCATGCCGAGTGCCCTGAGACAACTGATCCCACACTTGGCCACTCTGAAGAGCTGTTCAGTTTTTCATTTCAAGATTCTGAACTCTCAGCCGGTCAACTTGAAGTGGTAACAGCTGAGATCGCATGTAGAGATGTCCAAAGCTTTGACCATCCCCTGCGACGGTGGGAAAGTGTCAGAAGAGGTGGACGATGATAAGACACAATTGCCAGAAAGTCAGGAGGAGGAGCAGGGTGCAGATGTGGAAAATGAGGTGGTGGATGATTATGTGACTGACCCAACCTGACAGGAGGACATGCAGAGCGAGGGCAGCAGCACACATGGGGAAGGAGTCATATCCCCCCAACAGGCAGGAAGAAGCAGTGTGGTGGCCACAGACAGAACGCGTGCATCCGTTTCCCGTAACACCAACATGAGTGAAGTTGCCATTCCAACTGTTAGATCTTCCCAAGTCTGGTTATTTTTTAAAGACTCTGCCGATAACCCCAAACAGGCCATTTGCAGCACCTGCCATGCCCACATCAGCAGGGGTAGCAAAACAACCAGCCTGACCACCACCAGCATGATCAGGCACATGGCAGCAAAGCACCGGAATTTGTCAGCCAAACCCCAGGCTCCAGGACCACTGCCTGCAGGTCACATTATTGCTTCTTCCACTGTCTTGTGTAGAAGACAATCCACAGTACACCGTGCATGTGAAGCTGCCTCTAGCCCTGCACCTGTTGTAGCCCACAGTCAAGCAGCACCATCCCCTAGCCCGTCCACGTCCTTGTCCCAGCACAGCTTCAGTTGTCTATAACCCAGTCTTTGGAACACAAGCGGAAATACCCAGCCAACGCCCCACAGGCCACAGTCCTCAATTCTAATATTTCTCTTCTGCTTGTGCTAGAAATACTGCTTTTTAGGATTGTTGAGATGGAAGCTTTCTGCTACCTGATGGTGGCGGCTGTCCCAAGGTACTCGGTCCCAAGTCACCACTATTTCTCCCGGTGTGCTGTAGCGGCATTACACCAGCATGTGTCCCACAACATTACCCGTGCCCTCAACAATGCTGTTACAGGGAAAGTCCACCTAACCACGGACACATGGACAACTGCTTGTGGGCAGGGACGGCACTTCTCACTGACGGCACTGGGTTAACATAGTGGAAGCCGGGACCTTGGGATGGAACACATCCTCCCCACACCAAGGATTGCTAGCCCTACGTCAATCAGGGTTGCCCCCACAGTCTAGAGCTCCTGCACCTCCTCCTCCTCTTCATCCTCCATATCTGAAATCAACACATCAGTCAGAAGCTGGAAGCACTGCAGCACTGCCTCAGCCAAGCGGCAACAGGCTGTGCTGAAGCTAATCTGCATAGGTGACAAACCGCACAATGCCGAAGAGTTATGGACAGCGCTGAAAGAGCAGTCAGATGTTTGGATGACACCGCTGAACCTACAGCCAGGCATGGTCGTGTGTGACGATGGCTGTAACCCATGTGCTTAACCTCGTGGTTCAATGTTTTCTGAAAAGCTACCCGGAGCTGCTGGATCTGCTAGTGAAAGTACTTTGTCTGTCTGCCCATTTTAGAAAGTCAGCTACAGCTTCAGCCGCCCTTGCTGTGCTTCAGCAGTGTTTGCAGCTTCCAGCTCACCGGCTGGTGTGTGATGTCCCCACACGCTGGAACTCTACGCTGCTTATGTTGGAAAGGCTTTGTGGAGGGCAGCTGTTGACTACCAACATCAACAAGGCCGTCGACATTCAGTTCAGACTCCACACAAAAGACCTCAGGAGTGGATATGGATGTCCGCCATATGTACTATCCTCCAAACTTTGAGGACTACACCAAAATGGTGAGCGGTGATGACGCCATAATTAGCATCACCATCCTGCTTCTCAGCATTCTGAAAACCTCTCTGCTCACAATTAATGAGGTTGCATTGCAGGCAGAGCACGAGGACATGGAGCATGGAACCATACAGTGGGATTACACTCAGCCCAGCCTCATGTCTTCTCATCGTGGATTGGTAGTCAATGAAGAGGAGAAAAAACAGGAGCTACTTTCATGCGCTATAGACGATTCTACAAACACAGCTGTCATACCATCTGTTCAGCAGGAATGGCCTGAGGACAGGGAGGAGGAGGACAGCATGGTCAGTCATCCTGTTGGTGAGGACACGGAGGTCTTGCCTGTTAGCAGTCTGGCATGCATGGCTGACATTATGTTGCGCTGCGTTTCACGTGACCCTCCCATTATAAAAATTTTGGGTGACACTCATTACTGGTTGGTGAAAATTCTAGACCCACGCTACAAGGAGAACTTTCAATCTCTTCTGCCTGAGGCAGAGAGGTGTGCTAAAATGTTGCAGTACCAGAAGGCCCTTGTAGCAGAATTACTTAGAAAATTTCCATGTGAGAACACTGGCAGCAGACGTCAGAGTTTGTTGTACAACCATGTAGTCCAAGCGAGAGAGACAGAAGTGCAATCCAGCTCAGGCAGGGGAACAATGGCAAAGTTCTGGGACAGTTTTCTCAGACCCTCCCATCGTGATGGCACAGAGGCAAGGGGTGCTGTCACAAGAAGTGCAGATCGTACAAATGTCCTCCGTGATTCCTCTTTGCCTTTTAATTATTGGGTATCCAAGCTGGACATGTGGCATGAACTGGCTCTCTATGCCTTGGAGGTCCTGGCCTGCCCTGCTGCTAGCATTCTGTCAGAGCGGGTTTTTAGTGCCGCTGGTGGAATTATAACAGATAAGCGCATCCGCCTGTCAACTGAAAATGCTGACAGGCTGACTCTTATAAAAATGAACAAGGGCTGGATTGGGAAAGACTTCCGTACACCACCAAGTGAAAACAGCTAAACATACCCTCAAATACATTCTCTCTTTTGGGGAGGTGTATTCTCATGCACCTCTTCAAAACCACACATGGGTATACGCTTCCACATTTGGTCTGTTTGTTGTTATCCTCCTCCTTATCCTCATCCTCAGCATTCAGAACCACTAGATGATCAGGGTGAACGTGCTCTGTACTGTTATAGGCCGGTGAAATTTGGGCATGGGAGCTGTGAAGGCACTGTTTTATTTTGTAAAAACAGGACCCCATATTGGGGAATTGGGCATTACATTACATTGGGCCTACTTCTTAAGTCTGTCTCCTGCAATGTGTCCTTTAATTGCCACTAGATCACCAGGGTGAACATGCTCAGCACTGTTATAGGCTGATGAATTTTGGGCAAGGGGCCTTGCAAAGGCACTAGTCTATTTTTAAAAATGGTACCCCCATTGGGGAATTGTTTGGCAGCTCATGCACTGCATTACAAGTTTCAGAGACACATATTACTACATTGGACCTACTTCTTAACTCTGTCTCCTGCATTGTGTCCTTCACCTGCCACTAGATCACCAGGGTGAACGTGCTCTGTACGGTACATTTTTGGGCAAGTGGGCTGTGATGGCACTCTTTTATTTTTTTAAAAACAGGACCCCACATTGGGGAATTGGGCATGACATTACATTGGGCCTACTAGGGTTGAGCGACCTTGACCTTTTCAGAGTCGAGCCGTGTTTCGCGAAACCCGACTATCTTAAAAGTCGAGTCGAGTGGAATCGGCCGATTATCGCGAAAAGTCGGGTATCGACCAAAACACGAAACCCAATGCAAGTCAATGGGGGAGCATAGTCGGCAGTGAGTGGAGGCCAGGAAAAACAACTACACTGCCCATTTTAATGGCAAAAACATCCATTCTTGTTACAGAAGCTTGTCAATCGTAATTTAGCTTATAATAATTGGAAGGCATTTGAAATTGGGGGTCATTTGGCTAAAGTTGTGGGGGGTAGGGCTGGTTCAAGTAATTAGTGGGCCCAGTAAATCTGGACCACGTCACGGCAGTGGAGCAGGGAGAGGTAAGTATTTCAACTTTGCAAGTGCTGTGATCCTGAGCAAGCAGGGGGGGCCCACTTGTTGGCATTGGCACTGGCACAGGGCCCCTCAAAGTACAGCGGTGTGTTTGCACGGCGGGGGCGCCTCCCACCGGCAGCAACACTTTTGCGTACTATGAGAGGCCCTGTGCCAGTGACGTCGCCAACTAGTATTCCTCCCCCCACCTGATGAAGGAACCTGCACTTTCATCTGCACCTTCCTCTTTGTCCCCGTGTAAGGTGGTATGGTATGCGGGAAGAGGAACCTGACTTTCAGCAGGGTGTTATGAAAGGCAATTCAGTATCACAATGGACATGGAGGTCAGAGCACATACAGTGATCTGACAATAACCCAAAATAATAGAACGAGCTCTGAGACGTGGGAACTCTGCAGACCGCAATCCCTGATCCTCTCCAAACACAACTAGAGGCAGCCGTGGATTGCGCCTAACGCTACCTATGCAACTCGGCACAGCCTGAGAAACTAACTAGCCTGAAGATAGAAAAAATAAGCCTACCTTGCCTCAGAGAAATACCCCAAAGGAAAAGGCAGCCCCCCACATATAATGACTGTGAGTAAGATGAAAAGACAAACGTAGGGATGAAATAGATTCAGCAAAGTGAGGCCTGATATTCTAGACAGAACGAGGATAGGAAAGATAACTTTGCGGTCTACACAAAACCCTAAAGAAAACCACGCAAAGGGGCAAAAAGACCCTCCGTACCGAACTAACGGCACGGAGGTACAACCTTTGCGTCCCAGAGCTTCCAGCAAAACAAATAGACTAGCTGGACAGAAAAAATAGCAACAAATAGCAAAGAAGCACTTAGCTATGCAGAGCAGCAGGCCACAGGAATGATCCAGAGAAACACAAGTCCAACACTGGAACATTGCCAGGAAGCATGAATCAAAGCATTAGGTGGGGTTAAGTAGAGAAGCACCTAACGACCTCACCAGATCACCTGAGGGAGGAAACTCAGAAGCAGCAGTACCAGTTTCCTCCACAAACGGAAGCTCCCAGAGAGAATCAGCCGAAGTACCACTTGTGACCACAGGAGGGAGCTCTGCCACAGAATTCACAACAGTACCCCCCCTTGAGGAGGGGTCACCGAACCCTCACCAGAGCCCCCAGGCCGACCAGGATGAGCCACATGAAAGGCACGAACAAGATCGGGAGCATGGACATCAGAGGCAAAAACCCAGGAATTATCCTCCTGAGCATAACCCTTCCATTTAACCAGATACTGGAGTTTCCGTCTTGAAACACGAGAATCCAAAATCTTCTCCACAATATACTCCAATTCCCCCTCCACAAAAACCGGGGCAGGAGGGTCAACAGATGGAACCATAGGTGCCACGTATCTCCGCAACAATGACCTATGGAAGACGTTATGTATGAAAAAAGAATCTGGGAGGGTCAGACGAAAAGACACAGGATTAATAACCTCAGATATCCTATAAGGACCAATGAAACAAGGTTTAAACTTCGGAGAGGAAGCCTTCATAGGAATATGACGAGAAGATAACCAAACCAGATCCCCAACACGAAGTCGGGGACCCACACGGCGTCTGCGATTAGCGAAACGTTGAGCCTTCTCCTGGGACAAGGTCAAATTGTCCACTACATGAGTCCAAATCTGCTGCAACCTGTCCACCACAGTATCCACACCAGGACAGTCCGAAGACTCAACCTGTCCTGAAGAGAAACGAGGATGGAACCCAGAATTGCAGAAAAATGGCGAAACCAAGGTAGCCGAGCTGGCCCGATTATTAAGGGCGAACTCAGCCAAAGGCAAAAAGGACACCAAGTCATCCTGATCGGCAGAAACAAAGCATCTCAGATAGGTTTCCAAGGTCTGATTGGTTCGTTCGGTCTGGCCATTAGCCTGAGGATGAAAAGCCGAGGAAAAAGACAAGTCAATGCCCATCCTACCACAAAAGGCTCACCAAAACCTCGAAACAAACTGGGAACCTCTGTCAGAAACGATATTCTCTGGAATGCCATGCAAACGAACCACATGCTGGAAGAACAATGGCACCAAATCAGAGGAGGAAGGCAACTTGGACAAGGGTACCAGATGGACCATCTTAGAAAAGCGATCACAGACCACCCAAATGACTGACATCTTTTGAGAGACGGGAAGATCTGAAATAAAATCCATAGAGATATGTGTCCAAGGTCTCTTCGGGACCGGCAAGGGCAAAGGCAACCCACTGGCACGAGAACAGCAGGGCTTAGCCCGAGCACAAATCCCACAGGACTGCACAAAAGAACGCACATCCCGCGACAGAGACGGCCACCAAAAGGATCTAGCCACTAACTCTCTGGTACCAAAGATTCCAGGATGACCAGCCAGCACCGAACAATGAACCTCAGAGATCACTTTATTTGTCCACCTATCCGGGACAAACAGTTTCTCCGCTGGACAACGATCAGGTTTATTAGCCTGAAATTTTTGCAGCACCCGCCGCAAATCAGGGGAGATGGCAGACACAATTACTCCTTCCTTGAGGATACCCGCCGGCTCAGATAAATCCAGAGAGTCGGGCACAAAACTCCTAGACAGAGCATCCGCCTTCACATTTTTAGAGCCCGGAAGGTACGAAATCACAAAGTCAAAACGGGCGAAAAACAGCGACCAACGAGCCTGTCTAGGATTCAAACGCTTAGCAGACTCGAGATAAGTCAGGTTCTTATGATCAGTCAATACCACCACGCGATGCTTAGCTCCCTCAAGCCAATGACGCCACTCCTCGAATGCCCACTTCATGGCCAGCAACTCTCGGTTGCCCACATCATAATTCCGCTCAGCAGGCGAAAACTTCCTGGAAAAAAAAGCGCATGGTTTCATCACTGAACAATCAGAACCTCTCTGCGACAAAACAGCCCCTGCTCCAATCTCAGAAGCATCAACCTCGACCTGGAACGGAAGAGAAACATCTGGTTGACACAACACAGGGGCAGAAGAAAAACGACGCTTCAACTCTTGAAAAGCTTCCACAGCAGCAGAAGACCAATTGACCAAATCAGCACCCTTCTTGGTCAAATCGGTCAATGGTTTGGCAATACTAGAAAAATTGCAGATGAAGCGATGATAAAAATTAGCAAAGCCCAGGAACTTTTGCAGACTTTTCAGAGATGTCGGCTGAGTCCAATCATGGATGGCTTGGACCTTAACAGGATCCATCTCGATAGTAGAAGGGGAAAAGATGAACCCCAAAAATGAAACCTTCTGCACACCAAAGAGACACTTTGATCCCTTCACAAACAAAGAGTTAGCACGCAGGACCTGAAAAACCGTTCTGACCTGTTTCACATGAGACTCCCAATCATCCGAGAAGATCAAAATGTCATCCAAGTACACAATCAGGAATTTATCCAGGTACTCTCAGAAGATGTCATGCATAAAGGACTGAAACACTGATGGAGCATTGCCAAGTCCGAATGGCATCACTAGATACTCAAAATGACCCTCGGGCGTATTAAATGCAGTTTTCCATTCATCGCCTCGCCTGATTCGCACCAGATTATAGGCACCACGAAGATCAATCTTGGTGAACCAACTAGCCCCCTTAATCCGAGCAAACAAATCAGATAACAAAGGCAAGGGGTACTGAAATTTAACAGTGATCTTATTAAGAAGGCGATAATCTATACAAGGTCTCAGCGAACCATCCTTTTTGGCTACAAAAAAGAACCCTGCTCCTAATGGCGACGATGACGGGCGAATATGCCCCTTCTCCAGGGATTCCTTCACATAACTGCGCATAGCGGTGTGCTCAGGCACGGATAAATTAAACAGTCGACCTTTTGGGAATTTACCACCAGGAATCAAATTGATAGCACAATCACAATCCCTATGCGGAGGTAGGGCATCGGACTTGGGCTCATCAAATACATCCCGGTAATCAGACAAGAACTCTGGGACCTCAGAAGGGGTGGATGACGAAATTGACCAAAATGGAACATCACCATGTACCCCCTGACAACCCCAGCTGGACACCGACATGGATTTCCAATCCAATACTGGATTATGGGCTTGTAGCCATGGCAACCCCAACACGACCACATCATGCAGATTATGCAACACCAGAAAGCGAATATCCTCCTGATGTGCAGGAGCCATGCACATGGTCAGCTGGGTCCAGTATTGAGGCTTATTCTTGGCCAAAGGCGTAGCATCAATACCTCTCAATGGAATAGGACACTGCAAGGGCTCCAAGAAAAACCCACAACGCTTAGCATATTCCAAGTCCATCAAATTCAGAGCAGCGCCTGAATCCACAAACGCCATGACAGAATATGATGACAAAGAGCAGATCAAGGTAACGGACAGAAGAAATTTTGACTGTACCGTACCAATGGTGGCAGACCTAGCGAACCGCTTAGTGCACTTAGGACAATCAGAGATAGCATGAGTGGAATCACCACAGTAGAAACACAGCCCATTCAGACGTCTGTGTTCTTGCCGTTCAACTCTGGTCAAAGTCCTATCGCACTGCATAGGCTCAGGTTTAAGCTCAGGTAATACCGCCAAATGGTGCACAGATTTACGCTCACGCAAGCGTCGACCGATCTGAATAGCCAAAGACATAGACTCATTCAAACCAGCAGGCATAGGAAATCCCACCATGACATCCTTAAGGGCTTCAGAGAGACCCTTTCTGAACATAGCTGCCAGCGCAGATTCATTCCATTGAGTGAGCACTGACCATTTTCTAAATTTCTGACAATATACCTCTATCTCATCCTGACCCTGACAAAGAGCCAGCAAATTTTTCTCTGCCTGATCCACAGAATTAGGCTCATCGTACAGCAATCCGAGCGCCAGGAAAAACGCATCGATATTACTTAATGCAGGATCTCCTGGCGCAAGAGAAAATGCCCAGTCCTGAGGGTCGCCGCGCAAAAAAGAAATAACAATCAAAACCTGTTGAACTGGATCACCAGAGGAGCGAGGTTTCAAAGCCAGAAATAATTTACAATTATTTTTGAAACTCAGAAACTTAGTTCTATCTTCAAAAAACAAATCAGGAATAGGAATTCTTGGTTCTAACATAGATTTCTGATCAATAGTGTCTTGAATCTTTTGTACTCTTGCCGAGAGCTGATCCACAAATGAAGACAGACTTCTAATGTCCATCGCTACACCTGTGTACTGAACCACCCAAATGTCTAGGGGGAAAAAAAGGCAAAACACAGTGCAAAGAAAAAAAATGGTCTCAGAACTTCTCCTTTCCCTCTATTGAGAATCATTAGTACTTTTGGCTTCCTGTACTGTTATGAAAGGCAATTCAGTACCACAATGGACATAGTGGTCAGAGCACATACAGTGATCTGACAATAACCCAAAATCATAGAACGAGCTCTGAGACGTGGGAACTCTGCAGACCGCAATCCCTAATCCTCTCCAAACAACACTAGAGGCAGCCGTGGATTGCGCCTAACTCTGCCTATGCAACTCGGCACAGCCTGAGAAACTAACTAGCCTGAAGATAGAAAATAAGCCTACCTTGCCTCAGAGAAATACCCCAAAGGAAAAGGCAGCCCCCCACATATAATGACTGTGAGTTAAGATGAAAAGACAAACGTAGAGATGAAATAGATTCAGCAAAGTGAGGCCCGACTTTCTTAACAGAGCGAGGATAGAAAAGGTAACTTTGCGGTCTACACAAAACCCTAAAGAAAACCACGCAAAGGGGGCAAAAAGACCCTCCGTACCGAACTAACAGCACGGAGGTACACCCTTTGCGTCCCAGAGCTTCCAGCAACAAATTAGACAAGCTGGACAGAAAAAATAGCAAACAAATAGCAAAGAAGCACTTAGCTATGCAGAGCAGCAGGCCACAGGAATGATCCAGGGGAAAGCAAGTCCAACACTGGAACATTGACAGGAAGCCTGGATCAAAGCATTAGGTGGAGTTAAGTAGAGAAGCACCTAACGACCTCACCAGATCACCTGAGGGAGGAAACTCAGAAGCCGCAGTACCACTTCCCTCCACCAACAGAAGCTCACAGAGAAAATCAGCCGAAGTACCACTTGTGACCACAGGAGGGAGCTCTGCCACAGAATTCACAACAGCATGGGGAATGTTGCGTTATGGGTCAATGTACCAGCAGACTCATCTATCACTGGCTGGCCAATGGGCAGGATGAGGAGGAAACACAGATATAGGCCCAAAGAATAAAGTGGGCTAAATGCAGTTCAAAATTGGTAACACAGGACTAACCAGGGGGCATTGCAGTGGAGGACAACTGGAATGAGAGGCTGACACAGAGAGTAGGCCCAAATCAGTAAGTAGTCGAAATGCAGTTCAAAATTGGCAACAGTAGTAAACAGGCGGCACAGCTTTGTTCAGTGGAGGAGAACAGCAAGGAGTGGCAGACACCGATAGTAGGCCCCAACCCAACTAGTAGGCCAAATGCAGTCTAACATTAACAACTACTTAACGAGAGCCTGAAAATGGAATTTCAGGACAGGAAACCAGGAGAACAGCAAGGAGCGGCAGACACTGTTAGTAGGCCCCAAACCAACTAGTACGCCAAATGCAGTTGTTCCATTTAACAACTATTTAACAAGAGCCTGAAGATAGAAGCTCAGGAATGGCAACCTGGAGAACACCTTGGAGCGGAAGACACCGTCTCTACAACCCAGACCCAACTTGTAGGCCTAATGCAGTGTTGTTTCAACAACTACTTAACGAGAGCTAGAAGATCGACGCTATGGAGAGGCAACCTGGAGAACACCTTGGAGCGGAAGACACCGTCTCTATGACCCAGACCCAACTTGTAGGCATAATGTAGTGTTGTTTCAACAACTACTTAACACGAGCATGAAGATTGAAGCAATGGAGAGGCAACCTGGAGAACACCTTGGAGCGGAGGACACCGTCTCTACAACCCAGACCCAACTTGTAGGCCTTATGCAGTGTAGTTTTCAACAACTACTAAACAAGAGTAGGAAGATCGAAGCAATGTGGACGAAACCTGGGGAACACCTTGGAGTGTAACACACCGTCTCTCTACACCCCATACCCAATTTGTAGGCCTAATGCAGTGTAGTTTTCAACAACTACTAAACGAGAGTAGGAAGATCGAAGCAATGTGGACGAAACCTGGGGAACACCTTGGAGTGTAACACACCCTCTCTCTACACCCCATACCCAATTTGTAGGCCTAATGCAGTGTAGTTTTCAACAACTACTAAACGAGAGTAGGAAAATCGAAGCAATGTGGACGAAACCTGGGGAACACCTTGGAGTGGAACACACCGTCTCTACACCCCATACCCAATTTGTAGGCCTAATGCAGTGTAGTTTGCAACCACTACTAAACGAGAGTCGGAAGACCGAAGCAATGGCGAGGAAACCTGGGGAACACCTTGGAGTGGGACACACCGTCTCTACACCCCATACCCAATTTGTAGGCCTAATGCAGTGTAGTTTGCAACCACTACTAAACGAGAGTCGGAAGACCGAAGCAATGGCGAGGAAACCTGGGGAACACCTTGGAGTGGGACACACCGTCTCTACACCCCATACCAAATTTGTAGGCCTAATGCAGTGTAGTTTGCAACAACTACTAAACGAGAGTCGGAAGACCGAAGCAATGGCGAGGAAACCTGGGGAACACCTTGGAGTGGGACACACCGTCTCTACACCCCATACCCAATTTGTAGGCCTAATGCAGTGTAGTTTTCAACAACTACTAAACGAGAGTAGGAAGATCGAAGCAATGTGGACGAAACCTGGGGAACACCTTGGAGTGTAACACACCGTCTCTCTACACCCCATACCTAATTTGTAGGCCTAATGCAGTGTAGTTTGCAACAACTACTAAACGAGAGTAGGAAGATCGAAGCAATGTGGACGAAACCTGGGGAACACCTTGCAGTGTAACACACCGTCTCTCTACACCCCATACCCAATTTGTAGGCCTAATGCAGTGTAGTTTGCAACAACTACTAAACGAGAGTCGGAAGACCGAAGCAATGGCGAGGAAACCTGGGGAACACCTTGGAGTGGAACACACCGTCTCTCTACACCCCATACCCAACTTGTAGGCCTAATGCAGTGTAGTTTTCAACAACTACTAAACGAGAGTAGGAAGATCGAAGCAATGTGGACGAAACCTGGGGAACACCTTGGAGTGGGACACACCGTCTCTCTACACCCCATACCCAATTTGTAGGCCTAATGCAGTGTAGTTTGCAACAACTACTAAACGAGAGTAGGAAGATCGAAGCAATGGAGAGGAAACCTGGGGCACACCTTGGGGCGGCAGACACCGTTAGTAGGCCCTACCAAAGTAGTAGCCCCAATGCAGTTTTAAAATTCCTAGAGGCTGAAAACAAGACTATTGACGCTCTGCTTTTTTCAAAGGAGGACAGCTGTATTGAGTGGCGCAGACAGACACAGGTAGTAGGCCTTAAACCAAAAATGTGGCTCACTGCAGTTTAAAAAAGGTTACAGGGGTACACAGGCAGCATTGCTCTGGGCAGTGGAGGACAATTTCAATAGTGGACCGCAGACAGACTTTGTACGCCTACTATTAAAAAAAGGATGCTCTATGCAATTAAAAATAGGTTCCAGGGGTCCACGGGCAGCAGTGGTGTGGTCAGTGGATGAGTATTGGAAGGAGGGACCGCAGACAGGCGTAGTAGGCCTAACATAACAAAATTAGGTTGTAGGCACTTTAAAATTGGTTCCAGGGGTACACGTGCAGCAGTGGTGTGGTCAGCGGAGGACAATTTGAATTAGGGACTGCAGACAGGCTGTCTGTTATGAACTGGTGATTCAGAACCACAATGGACCTAGTGGTTAAGAGCACACAAAGTGACCTGATAGTTACTATTAACATAGGACGAGCTCTGAGACGTGGGAACTCTGCTGACCGCAATGCCTAATCCTATCATACCACACTAGAGGTAGCCGTGGAGCGCTCCTCACCAGACCTAGGCGCCTCGGGCACAGCCTGAGAAACTAGCTAGCCCTGAAGATAGAAAAATAAGCCTACCTTGCCTCAGAGAAATTCCCCAAAGGAAAAGGCAGCCCCCCACATATAATGACTGTGAGTAAAGATGAAAATACAAACACAGAGATGAAATAGATTTTAGCAAAGTGAGGCCCGACTTACTGAATAGACCGAGGATAGGAAAGATAGCTTTGCGGTCAGCACAAAAACCTACAAACAACCACGCAGAGGGCGCAAAAAGACCCTCCGGACTGACTAACGGTACGGAGGTGCTCCCTCTGCGTCTCAGAGCTTCCAGCAAGCAAGAAAAACCAATATAGCAAGCTGGACAGGAAAAATAGCAAACAAAAGTAACACCAGCAAAACTTAGCTTATGCAGGGCAGACAGGCCACAGAATGATCCAGGAGAGAGCAAGACCAATACTGGAACATTGACTGGAGGCCAGGAACAAAGAACTAGGTGGAGTTAAATAGAGCAGCACCTAACGACTTAACCTCGTCACCTGAGGAAGGAAACTCAGAAGCCGCAGCCCCACTCATATCCACCAAAGGAAGCTCAAGGACAGAACCAGGCGAAGTACCACTCATGACCACAGGAGGGAGCCTAACCACAGAATTCACAACAGTACCCCCCCTTGAGGAGGGGTCACCGAACCCTCACCAGAGCCCCCAGGCCGACCAGGATGAGCCAAATGAAAGGCACGAACCAGATCGGCAGCATGAACATCAGAGGCAAAGACTCAGGAATTATCTTCCTGACCATAACCCTTCCACTTAACCAGGTACTGGAGTTTCCGTCTCGAAATATGAGAATCCAAAATCTTCTCCACTATATACTCCAACTCCCCCTCAACCAAAACCGGGGCAGGAGGATCAACGGATGGAACCACAGGTGCCACGTATCTCCGCAACATTGACCTATGGAATACATTATGGATGGAAAAAGAAGCTGGAAGGGTCAAACGAAAAGACACAGGATTAAGAACCTCAGAAATCCTATACGGACCAATGAAACGAGGCTTAAACTTAGGAGAGGAAACTTTCATAGGAATATAACGAGACGACAACCAAACCAAATCCCCAACACGAAGTCGGGGACCCACACAGAGCCTGTGGTTAGCGAAACGTTGAGCCTTCTCCTGGGACAATGTCAAATTGTCCACTACATGAGTCCAAATCTGCTGCAACCTATCCACCACAGTATCCACACCAGGACAGTCCGAAGACTCAACCTGCCCTGAAGAGAAACGAGGATGGAAACCAGAATTGCAGAAAAACGGCGAAACCAAAGTAGCTGAGCTGGCCCAATTATTAAGGGCGAACTCAGCCAAAGGCAAAAAGGACACCCAATCATCCTGATCAGCAGAAACAAAACATCTCAGATATGTTTCCAAGGTCTGATTGGTTCGTTCAGTTTGGCCATTTGTCTGAGGATGGAAAGCCTGAGGAAAAAGACAAATCAATGCCCATCCTAGCACAAAAGACTCGCCAAAACCTCGAAACAAACTGGGAACCTCTGTCAGAAACGATGTTCTCCGGAATGCCATGTAAACGAACCACATGCTGGAAAAACAATGGCATCAAATCAGAGGAGGAGGGCAATTTAGACAAGGGTAACAAATAGACCATCTTAGAGAAGCGATCACAAACCACCCAAATGACCAACATCTTTTGAGAGATGGGGAGATCCGAAATAAAATCCATAGAGATATGTGTCCAAGGCCTCTTCGGGACCGGCAAGGGCAAAAGCAACCCACTGGCACGAGAACAGCAGGGCTTAGCCCGAGCACAAATCCCACAGGACTGCACAAACGAACGCACATCCCGCGACAGAGACGGCCACCAAAAGGATCTAGCCACCAAATCTCTGGTACCAAAGATTCCAGGATGACCAGCCAACACCGAACAATGAACCTCAGAGATAACTCTACTCGTCCATTTATCAGGGACAAACAGTTTCTCCATTGGGCAACGGTCAGGTCTATTAGCCTGAAATTTTTGCAGCACCCGCCGCAAATCAGGGGAGATGGCAGACAAAATTACCCCCTCTTTGAGAATACCCGCCGGCTCAGACAAACCCGGAGAGTCGGGCACAAAACTCCTAGACAGGGCATCCGCCTTCACATTTTTAGAGCCCGGAAGGTACGAAACCACAAAGTCAAAACGGGAGAAAAACAGCGACCAACGAGCCTGTCTAGGATTCAACCGTTTGGCAGACTCGAGATAAGTCAAGTTCTTGTGATCAGTCAAGACCACCACGCGATGCTTAGCTCCTTCAAGCCAATGACGCCACTCCTCGAATGCCCACTTCATGGCCAGCAACTCTCGATTGCCAACATCATAATTACGCTCAGCAGGCGAAAACTTCCTGGAAAAGAAGGCACATGGTTTCATCACCGAGCCATCAGAACTTCTTTGCGACAAAACAGCCCCTGCTCCAATCTCAGAAGCATCAACCTTGACCTGGAACGGGAGCGAAACATCTGGCTGGCACAACACAGGGGCAGAAGAAAAACGACGCTTCAACTCCTGAAAAGCTTCCACAGCAGCAGAAGACCAATTGACCACATCAGCACCCTTCTTGGTTAAATCAGTCAACGGTTTAGCAATACTAGAAAAATTATTGATAAAGCGACGATAAAAATTAGCAAAGCCCAGGAACTTTTGCAGACTCTTCAGAGATGTCGGCTGAGTCCAATCATAAATGGCCCGAACTTTAACAGGGTCCATCTCGATAGTAGAAGGGGAAAAAATGAAACCCAAAATGAAACCTTCTGAACACCAAAGAGACACATTGACCCCTTCACAAACAAAGAATTTGCACGCAGGACCTGGAACACCATTCTGACATGCTTCACGTGAGACTCCCAATCATCCGAGAAGACCAAAATATCATCCAAGTATACAATCAGGAATTTATCCAGGTACTCTCGGAAGATGTCATGCATAAAGGACTGAAATACTGATGGAGCATTAGAAAGCCCGAATGGCATAACCAGCTACTCAAAATTGCCCTCGGGCGCATTAAATGCTGTTTTCCATTCATCGCCCTCTTTAATACGCACAAGACTATACGCACCACGAAGATCCATCTTGGTGAACCAACTAGCCCCCTTAATCCGAGCAAACAAATCAGACAGCAGCGGCAAGGGGTACTGAAATTTGACTGTGATTTTATTTAGAAGGTGGTAATCAATACAAGGTCTCAGCGAACCATCCTTCTTGGCCACAAAAAAGAACCCTGCTCCTAATGGCGACGACGACGGGCGAATATGACCCTTCTCCAAGGATTCCTTTACGTAACTCCGCATAGCGGCGTGCTCAGGTACAGACAAATTAAACAGTCGACCTTTAGGAAACTTACTACCAGGAATCAAATCGATAGCACAATCGCAATCCCTATGCGGAGGTAGGGCACTGGACTTGGGCTCATCAAATACATCCCGGTAATCTGACAAGAACTCTGGGACCTCAGAAGGGGTGGATGATGAAATAGACAGAAATGGAACATCACCATGTACCCCCTGACAACCCCAGCTGGACACAGACATAGATTTCCAATTCAATACTGGGTTATGGACTTGTAGCCATGGCAACCCCAACACGACCACATCATGCAGATTCTGCAACACCAAAAAGCGAATATCCTCCTGATGCGCAGGAGCCATGCACTTGGTCAGTTGGGTCCAATACTGAGGCTTATTCTTGGCCAAAGGCGTAGCATCAATTCCTCTCAATGGAATAGGATACTGCAAGGGCTCCAAGAAAAACCCACAGCGCCTAGCAAACTCCAAGTCCATCAAATTCAGGGCAGCGCCTGAATCCACAAATGCCATGACAGAATAGGATGACAACGAGCAGATCAAAGTAACGGACAAAAGAAATTTCGACTGTACCGTACCAATGGTGGCAGACCTAGCGAAACGCTTAGTGCACTTAGGACAATCGGAGATAGCATGAGTGGAATCACCACAGTAAAAACACAGCCCATTCCGACGTCTGTGTTCTTGCCGTTCAGCTCTGGTCAAAGTCCTATCACATTGCATAGGCTCAGGTTTATGCTCAGATAATACCGCCAAATGGTGCACAGTTTTATGCTCACATAAGCGTCGATCGATCTGAATGGCCAAAGACATAGACTCATTCAGACCAGCAGGCATAGGAAATCCCACCATGACATCCTTAAGGGCTTCAGAGAGACCCTTTCTGAAAATTGCTGCCAGAGCACATTCATTCCATTGAGTGAGCACAGACCACTTCCTAAACTTCTGACAATATATCTCTACCTCATCCTGACCCTGACACAGAGCCAGCAAGATTTTCTCTGCCTGATCCACTGAATTAGGTTCATCATAAAGCAACCCGAGCGCCAGAAAAAAACGCATCAATATCACATAATGCAGGATCTCCTGGCGCAAGGGAAAATGCCCAGTCTTGAGGGTCGCCACGTAATAAAGAAATAATGATCTTAACTTGTTGAACTGGGTCACCAGAGGAGCGAGGTTCCAAAGCCAGAAATAGTTTACAATGATTTTTAAAATTCAGAAACTTAGCTCTATCTCCAGAAAATAACTCAGGAATAGGAATTTTAGGTTCTAACATAGGATTCTGAACCACTAAATCTTGAATGTTCTGTACACTTATAGCAAGATTATCCATCAAAGAGGACAGACCTTGAATGTCCATGTCTACACCTGTGTTCTGAACCACCCTGATGTAAAGGGGAAAATAAAGGCAAAACACAGTGCAAAGAAAAAAAAATGGTCTCAGAACTTCTCTTTTCCCTCTATTGAGAAGCATTAGTATTTTGGGCCTCCAGTACTGTTATGAACTGGTGATTCAGAACCACAATGGACCTAGTGGTTAAGAGCACACAAAGTGACCTGATAGTTACTATTAACATAGGACGAGCTCTGAGACGTGGGAACTCTGCTGACCGCAATCCCTAATCCTATCATACCACACTAGAGGTAGCCGTGGAGCGCTCCTGACCAGACCTAGGCGCCTCGGGCACAGCCTGAGAAACTAGCTAGCCCTGAAGATAGAAAAATAAGCCTACCTTGCCTCAGAGAAATTCCCCAAAGGAAAAGGCAGCCCCCCACATATAATGACTGTGAGTAAAGATGAAAATACAAACACAGAGATGAAATAGATTTTAGCAAAGTGAGGCCCGACTTACTGAATAGACCGAGGATAGGAAAGATAGCTTTGCGGTCAGCACAAAAACCTGCAAACAACCACGCAGAGGGCGCAAAAAGACCCTCCGCACCGACTAACGGTACGGAGGTGCTCCCTCTGCGTCTCAGAGCTTCCAGCAAGCAAGAAAAACCAATATAGCAAGCTGGACAGGAAAAATAGCAAACAAAAGTAACACCAGCAAAACTTAGCTTATGCAGGGCAGACAGGCCACAGAATGATCCAGGAGAGAGCAAGACCAATACTGGAACATTGACTGGAGGCCAGGAACAAAGAACTAGGTGGAGTTAAATAGAGCAGCACCTAAAGACTTAACCTCGTCACCTGAGGAAGGAAACTCAGAAGCCGCAGCCCCACTCACATCCACCAAAGGAAGCTCAAGGACAGAACCAGGCGAAGTACCACTCATGACCACAGGAGGGAGCCTGACCACAGAATTCACAACAGCTGTCCCCTGTGGACCATGCATCCAACACATTAACCCAGTGCGCCGTAATGGACACGTAACTTTTTGTGGACATGCCTACTGGTCCATGCGTCTCTTGTCAGGTGCACCTTTATACTGTTTGATTGCCTGAGTGCTATGACAATGCAGACTTTTTCATGCCGTGGAGGGCTGGGATGGCTTTTCTCGCAAAAGAAATGTCGACTGGGTAGCTTGAACCATGGTACAGCGTAGTTCATCTGGGCTTTCTAAATATAAAACAAAGAAAAAAAGGAGGCTCCATGCACATTCAGCTGGGTTCCAGGGGTACACGGCCAGCATTGGTCAGTGGAGATCTATTGGAAGGAAGGACCGCAGACAGGCTTCGAAGGCCTAACATAATAAATTAGGGCTGTAGGCACTTTAACATTGGTTCCAGGGGAACACGGGCAGCAGTAGACAGGTCAGTGGAGGCCTAGTGGAAGGAGGGAGCGCAGACAGGCTTCGAAGGCCTAACATAATAAATTAGGGCTGTGGGCACTTTAACATTGGTTCCAGGGGTACACCGGCAGCAGTAGACTGGTCAGTGGAGGCCTAGTGGAAGGAGGGACCGCAGACAGGCTTCGAAGGCCTAACATAATAAATTAGGGCTGTGGGCACTTTAACATTGGTTCCAGGGGTACATGGGCAGCAGTAGACTGGTCAGTGGGGGCCTAGTGGAAGGAGGGACCGCAGACAGGCTTCGAAGGCCTAACATAATAAATTAGGGCTGTAGGCATTTTAACATTGGTTCCAGGGGTACACGGGCAGCAGTAGACATGTCAGTGGAGGCCTAGTGGAAGGAGGGACCGCAGACAGGCTTCGAAGGCCTAACATAATAAAATTTGGCTGTAGGCACTTTAAAATTGGTTCCAGGGGAACACGGGCAGCAGTAGACAGGTCAGTGGAGGCCTAGTGGAAGGAGGGACCGCAGACAGGCTTCGAAGGCCTAACATAATAAATTAGGGCTGTGGGCACTTTAACATTGGTTCCAGGGGTACACGGGCAGCAGTAGACTGGTCAGTGGAGGCCTAGTGGAAGGAGGGACCGCAGACAGGCTTCGAAGGCCTAACATAATAAATTAGGGCTGTGGGCACTTTAAAATTGGTTCCAGGGGAACACGGGCAGCAGTAGACAGGTCAGTGGAGGCCTAGTGGAAGGAGGGACCGCAGACAGGCTTCGAAGGCCTAACATAATAAATTAGGGCTGTGGGCACTTTAACATTGGTTCCAGGGGTACACGGGCAGCAGTAGACTGGTCAGTGGAGGCCTAGTGGAAGGAGAGACCGCAGACAGGCTTCGAAGGCCTAACATAATAAATTAGGGCTGTGGGCACTTTAACATTGGTTCCAGGGGTACACGGGCAGCAGTAGACTGGTCAGTGGAGGCCTAGTGGAAGGAGGGACCGCAGACAGGCTTCGAAGGCCTAACATAATAAATTAGGGCTGTGGGCACTTTAAAATTGGTTCCAGGGGAACACGGGCAGCAGTAGACTGGTCAGTGGAGGCCTAGTGGAAGAAGGACCGCAGACAGGCTTCGAAGGCCTAACATAATAAATTAGGGCTGTGGGCACTTTAACATTGGTTCCAGGGGTACACAGGCAGCAGTAGACTGGTCAGTGGAGGCCTAGTAGAAGGAGGGACCGCAGACAGGCTTCGAAGGCCTAACATAATATATTAGGGCTGTAGGCACTTTAACATTGGTTCCAGGGGAACACGGGCAGCAGTAGACAGGTCAGTGGAGGCCTAGTGGAAGGAGGGACTGCAGACAGGCTTCAAAGGCCTAACATAATAAATTAGGGCTGTAGGCACTTTAACATTGGTTCCAGGGGAACACTGGCAGCAGTAGACAGGTCAGTGGAGGCCTAGTGGAAGGAGGGACCGCAGACAGGCTTCGAAGGCCTAACATAATAAATTAGGGCTGTGGGCACTTTAACATTGGTTCCAGGGGTACACGGGCAGCAGTAGACTGGTCAGTGGAGGCCTAGTGGAAGGAGAGACCGCAGACAGGCTTCGAAGGCCTAACATAATAAATTAGGGCTGTGGGCACTTTAACATTGGTTCCAGGGGTACACGGGCAGCAGTAGACTGGTCAGTGGAGGCCTAGTGGAAGGAGGGACCGCAGACAGGCTTCGAAGGCCTAACATAATAAATTAGGGCTGTGGGCACTTTAAAATTGGTTCCAGGGGAACACGGGCAGCAGTAGACTGGTCAGTGGAGGCCTAGTGGAAGAAGGGACCGCAGACAGGCTTCGAAGGCCTAACATAATAAATTAGGGCTGTGGGCACTTTAACATTGGTTCCAGGGGTACACAGGCAGCAGTAGACTGGTCAGTGGAGGCCTAGTAGAAGGAGGGACCGCAGACAGGCTTCGAAGGCCTAACATAATAAATTAGGGCTGTAGGCACTTTAACATTGGTTCCAGGGGAACACAGGCAGCAGTAGACAGGTCAGTGGAGGCCTAGTGGAAGGAGGGACTGCAGACAGGCTTCAAAGGCCTAACATAATAAATTAGGGCTGTAGGCACTTTAACATTGGTTCCAGGGGAACACTGGCAGCAGTAGACAGGTCAGTGGAGGCCTAGTGGAAGGAGGGACCGCAGACAGGCTTCGAAGGCCTAACATAATAAATTAGGGCTGTAGGCACTTTAACATTGGTTCCAGGGGAACACGGGCAGCAGTAGACAGGTCAGTGGAGGCCTAGTGGAAGGAGGGACCGCAGACAGGCTTCGAAGGCCTAACATAATAAAATTGGGCTGTAGGCACTTTGAATTCTCTTGCAGGGGTACACAGGCAGTGGGCACCATTGGTGTTGTCAGCGGCGGCCGATTGTAATGAGTATCTGCCAGTTAGTAGTCCCAAAAAATCAATACATGTTAATGTCTCGCATTACAACAAAAAGAAAAACCAAAAGTGTGCAATCATTAGGTACAGGGTTGGGCTCCTCTGCGTAGTTTCAGACCTAGTAATTTTGCACAAAGTATTTACTTGGGTAAATATAGGACACTGCCCCTGACTATGTTAAGTACCATCATACATGTCAACACAATGGTATTGTCAGTGGCAGTAATTTACGGATGTCAGCGCATAGACTAAACATAGGTGTAACTGTGAGAGAAAATTGTGCAAGTGGTAGAGCAATGTTTGAGCTGGGGGTGGGTGAACTCTCTTGTGGCCGGCGGTACATGCCCAGGGCCCCTCATGTTACAACAGTGTGTCTGACATTGGGTGCGCACCACCACCGCCAGAGACACTTTATTGTACTATGAGGGACCCAGTGGCAGTGCCGTAGACCAAAAGCGGGCACACCCACCTCTTCAGACAAACAGCACTCTCACGGGTGCTTGCGCCAAGTGGCGATACCACGGCCCCGTGTGGGGAGTTTGGCCATTTAGGGAGGTGTAAACATGTCGTATGCTGGACAATCAGCTGCTGCAAATTACGAGATTGGTAAAGTCATTCAGAGTAGTCCACAGGCAATACCTTTTCATAGGAAAGCTAGGTGTCGGCCGGGCAAGGTGGGGCAAAAGAATTCGAAATCCAGTTGTGGTTCATTTTAATGAAGGTTAGATCATCAACATTTTGGGTGGCCAGACGAGTCCTTTTTTCGGTTAATATTGAACCTGCAGCACTGAATACTCTTTCTGATAGGACACTAGCTGCCGGGCAAGCAAGCTCCTGCAATGCATATTCTGCCAATTCTGGCCAGGTGTCTAATTTGGATGCCCAGTAATCACATGGGAATGACGGTTGAGGTAGAACATCGATAAGTGATGATAAATAGTTAGTAACCATACTGGACAAATGTTGTCTCCTGTCACTTTGAATTGATGCAGCAGTACCTGTCCTGTCTGTGGTCATAGCAAAATCACTCCACAACCTGGTCAGAAAACCCCTCTGTCCAACGCCGCTTCGGATTTCTGCACCTCTAACACTTCTGTTCTGCTGCCCCCTGCTGCTCGTGTGAGAACGATCACAGGCGCTGTGTGCTGGGAATGCCTGAAGCAAACGGTCAACAAGAGTTGATTGTTTGGTTGCTAATATTAGTTCCAAGTTCTCATTTGGCATAATATTTTGCAATTTGCCTTTATAACTGCCAGGAGCAAGCGACACTACTCTGTCCTCCTTCTCCTGGACTTGTCTTCTGCCTTTGACACTGTAGACCACTCCCTTTTGCTACAAATCCTCTCATCCCTTGGCATCACAGACTTGGCCCTTTCCTGGATCTCGTCATATCTGACAGACCGAACATTCAGTGTCTCCCTCCCCCACACCACCTCCTCACTTCGCCCCTTGTCAGTCGGTGTTCCTCAAGGCTCTGTTCTAGGACCCCTACTCTTCTCCATCTACACTTTCGGCCTGGGACAGCTCATAGAATCCCACGGTATGCAGTACCATCTCTACGCTGACGACACGCAGATCTACCTCTCCGGACCTGACTTCTCCTCTTTGCTTACCAAAATCCCGCACTGTCTGTCTGCCATTTCAGCCTTCTTTTCTGCTCGCTTTCTACAACTGAACATGGACAAAACAGAATTCATCATCTTTCCCCCATCTCACTCTACCCCTCCACCAGACCTATCCATCAATGTCAATGGCTGCTCACTATCCCCAGTCCCACACGCCCGGTGACTCGGGGTGATCCTCGACTCTGCCCTCTCTTTCAAGCCACATATCCAAGCCCTTGCCTCCTCCTGTCGTCTCAAACTCAAAAATATTTCCCGGATCCGTGCTTTCCTTGACCGCAACACTGCAAAAACGCTAGTGCATGCCCTTATCATCTCCCGCCTCGACTACTGCAACCTCCTACTCTCTGGACTCCCCTCTAGCACTCTGGCACCACTCCAATCCATCCTACACTCTGCTGCCCGACTAATCCACCTGTCCCCCCGCTATTCCCCAGCCTCTCCCCTGTGTCAAGCCCTTCACTGGCTTCCTATCGCCCAGAGACTCCAGTTCAAAACCCTCACACTGACATACAAAGCCATCCACAACCTGTCTCCTCCATACATCTGTGACATGGTCTCCCGGTACCTACCTACACGCGACCTCCGATCCTCCCAAGACCTCCTTCTCTACTCCCCTCTCATCTCTTCTTCCCATAACCGCATCCAAGACTTCTCCCGTGCTTCCCCCATACTCTGGAACTCTCTACCCCAACACATCAGACTTGCGCCTACCATAGAAACCTTCAAAAAGAACCTGAAGACTCATCTCTTCCGACAAGCCTACAGCCTGCAGTGATCCTCAACCTACTGAACAGCCGTACAGCCAGCTCTTCCCTCTCCTAGTGTATCCTCACCCACCCCCTGCAGACTGTGAGCCCTCGCGGGCAGGGTCCTCCCTCCTTATGTACTCGTGTGCCTTGTTATCTGCTCATGTTTAATGTATTTGTCTATATTTGCCCCGTATTCACATGTAAAGCGCCATGGAATAAATGGCGCTATAAAAATGTATAATAATAATAATAATAATAGCGAGGATCAAGGAGGCAGGCCAACCAGTAATTGTCATCGTTCATCATTTTAGTAATGCGTGTGTCCCTTTTGAGGATACGTAAGGCATAATCCGCCATGTGGGCCAAACTTCCAGCTGTCAAATACAGCGGTTGTGCTTGGTTGAGGGGCAGTTTCAGGCAAATCTACGTCACTTGTGTCCCTCAAAAAACCAGAACCCGGCCTTGCCACACCACCAATTTCCAGTGGCCCCGGAAAAGCTTCCTCATTAAAAATATACTCATCCCCATCATCCTCCTCGTCCTCCTCCTCTTCGCCCACTACCTCGTCCTGTACACTGCCCTGACCAGACAATGGCTGACTGTCATCAAGGCTTTCCTCTTCCTCTGCTGCAGACGCCTGATTTTTTATGTGCGTCAAACTTTGCATCAGCAGACGCATTAGGGGGATGCTCATGCTTATTATGGCGTTGTCTGCACTAACCAGCCGTGTGCATTCCTCAAAACACTGAAGGACTTGACACATGTCTTGTATCTTCGACCACTGCACACCTGACAACTCCATGTCTGCCATCCTACTGCCTGCCCGTGTATGCGTATCCTCCCACAAAAACATTACAGCCCGCCTCTGTTCGCACAGTCTCTGAAGCATGTGCAGTGTTGAGTTCCACCTTGTTGCAACGTCTATGATTAGGCGATGCTGGGGAAGGTTCAAAGACCGCTGATAGGTCTGCATACGGCTGGAGTGTACGGGCGAACGGCGGATATGTGAGCAAAGTCCGCGCACTTTGAGGAGCAGGTCGGATAACCCCGGATAAGTTTTCAGGAAGCACTGCACCACCAGGTTTAAGGTGTGAGCCAGGCAAGGAATGTGTTTCAGTTGGGAAAGGGAGATGGCAGCCATGAAATTCCTTCCGTTATCACTCACTACCTTGCCTGCCTCAAGATCTACTGTGCCCAGTAATGACTGCGTTTCTTTCTGCAAGAACTCGGACAGAACTTCCGCGGTGTGTCTGTTGTCGCCCAAACACTTCAAAGCCAATACAGCCTGCTGACGCTTGCCAGTAGCTGCCCCATAATGGGACAACTGGTGTGCAACAGTGGCAGCTGCGGATGGAGTGATTGGGCGACTGCGATCTATGGACGAGCTCTCGCTTCTGCAGGAGGACGAGGAGGAGGAGGAGGGGGTGCAAACGCCTACAGCCAACTGTTTCCTAGACCGTGGGCTAGGCAGAACTGTCCCGAAATTGCTGTCCCCTGTGGACCCTGCATCTACCACATTCACCCTGTGTGCCGTGATGGACACGTAACGTCCCTGGCCATGCCTACTGGTCCATGCATCTGTTGTCAGGTGCACCTTTGTACTCACAGGTTGCCTGAGTGCATGGACGATGCGCTCTTTAACATGCTGGTGGAGGGCTGGGATGGCTTTTCTCGAAAAGAAGTGTCGACTGGGTAGCTCGTAGCGTGGTACAGCATAGTCCATCAGGGCTTTGAAAGCTTCACTTTCAACTAACCGGTAGGGCATCATCTCTAACGAGATTAGTCTAGCTATGTGGGCGTTCAAACCCTGTGTACGCGGATGCGAGGATAAGTACTTCCTTTTTCTAACCAGAGTCTCATGTAGGGTGAGCTGGACTGGAGAGCTGGAGATCGTGGAACTAGCGGGTGTGCCGGTGGACATGGCAGACTGAGAGACGGTTGGAGACGGTATTGTTTCCGCCTGTGCCCTAGATGCAGTGTTTCCTACTACGAAACTGGTGATTCCCTGACCCTGACTTCTTTGGCCTGGCAAAGAAACCTGCACAGATACTGCAGATGGTGCGGAAAATGGTGGCCTTACAGTGACGGCAGGGATGTAGCATTGGTGAGTAGCTTCATTGGCCGAGGGTGCTACAACCTTAAGGGACGTTTGGTAGTTAGTCCAGGCTTGCAAATGCATGGTGGTTAAATGTCTATGCATGCAACTTGTATTCAGACTTTTCAGATTCTGACCTCTGCTTAAGGTAGTTGAACATTTTTGACAGATGACTTTGTGCGGATCAATTGGATGTTGTTTAAAAAAATGCCAGACTGCACTCTTTCGAGCCTCGGATCCCTTTTCAGGCATTGCAGACTGAGCTTTAACCGGATGGACACGCTGTCCTCCAACAGTTTTTGGCTTTGCCACGCGTTTTGTCCCATCTACGGGGCCAGCAGATGGAACCTGTTGCGATGTTGATGCCTGCTGCGGCCCCTCCTCCTCCGCTTCAGAACTACTGCCGCCTGCACCCTGTTCCCCCAATGGCTGCCAATCGGGGTCAACAACTGGGTCATCTATAACCTCCTCTTCTAGCTCATGCGCAAATTCATCTGTGTCACCGTGTAAGTCGGTGGTAGAGCGTTCGTGACGGGGCAACATAGTCTCATCAGGGTCTGATTCTGGATCAGTACCCTGCGAGGGCAATGTTGTGGTCTGAGTCAAAGGACCAGCATAGTAGTCTGGCTGTGGCTGTGCATCAGTGCACTCCATGTCAGATTCAACTTGTAATGGGCATGGCCTGTTAACTGCTTCACTTTCTAAGCCAGGGATGGTATGTGTAAAGAGCTCCATGGAGTAACCCGTTGTGTCGCCTGCTGCATCCTTCTCTGTTGTTTTTTTTGCTGAAGAGGACAAGGAAGCGACTTGTCCCTGACCGTGAACATCCACTAACGACGCGCTGCTTTTACATTTACCAGTTTCAAAAGAGGAGGCAAAAGAGCTAGAGGCTGAGTCAGCAAGGTAAGCCAAAACTTGCTCTTGCTGCTCCGGCTTTAAAAGCGGTTTTCCTACTCCCAGAAAAGGGAGCGTTCGAGGCCTTCTGTAGCCAGACGACGAACCTGGCTCCACAGCTCCAGGCTTAGGTGCAATATTTTTTTTCCCACGACCACCTGATGCTCCACTACCACTACCATCATTACCAGCTGACAATGAACGCCCACGGCCACGACCTCTTCCACCAGACTTCCTCATTGTTTTAAAAACGTAACCAAAGTAACGGTATTTGTTGCTGTCAAACAACTTACACGGTGAGCTATAACTTCAGTATGATTTAGATATCCCTTTTCAGGTGGGTGAGACCGCAAGGAAAATCAGGCACAATGTTACACACTCTGTTTTCGGTGGCACCAAATGAGAGAGATGCCACACACGCAGGACTGTCACTCAAGCAGAAATGTCAATATTGATCTCCCACTTTTTTTTTTGATTTGTTCAGGGAGAATTTAGAAACCAAATAAAAAAAAAATAGGCTGTCTATGGCCCACTATTTGAGAGAGAGATGGCACACCCAGGAGTCAAGACTGGCACACAAGCAGAGAGGGCAATATTAATCTCCCACTGATTTTTTTTTTCAGGGAGACTTTAGAAACAAAATAAAATAAAATGATTTTTTCAGGAAGAATTTAGAAACCAAATAAAATAAAATGATTTTTTCAGGGAGAATTTAGAAACCAAATAAAAAAAAATAGCCTTTCTATTGCCCAGTGCCCACTATTTGAGAGAGAGAGATGGCACACCCAGGAGTCAAGACTGGCACACAAGCAGAAAGGGCAATATTAATCTCCCACTGATTTTTTTTTTTCAGGGAGACTTTAGAAACAAAATAAAATAAAATGATTTTTTCAGGAAGAATTTAGAAACCAAATAAAAAAAAATAGCCTTTCTATGGCCCAGTGCCCACTATTTGAGAGAGAGAGATGGCACACCCAGGAGTCAAGAGTGGCACACAAACAGAAAGGGCAATATTAATCTCCTACTGATTTTTTTTTTTCAGGGAGACTTTAGAAACAAAATAAAATAAAATGATATTTTCAGGAAGAATTTAGAAACCAAATAAAATAAAATGATTTTTTCAGGGAGAATTTAGAAACCAAATAAAAAAAAATAGCCATTCTATGGCCCAGTGCCCACTATTTGAGAGAGAGAGATGGCACACCCAGGAGTCAAGACTGGCACACAAGCAGAAAGGGCAATATTATTCTCCCACTGATTTTTTTTTTTTATTTTCCAGGGAGAATTTAGAAACACAATAAAAAAAATAGGCTTTCTATGGCCCAGTGCCCACTATTTGAAAGAGAGAGATGGCACACCCAGGAGTCAGGAGTGGCACACAAGCAGAAAGGGCAATATTAATCTCCCACTGATTTCTTTTTGATTTTTTCAGGGAGAATTTAGAAACACAATAAAAAAAAAATAGGCTTTCTATGGCCCACTATTTGAGAGAGAGAGATGGCACACCCAGGAGTCAAGACTGTCACACAAGCAGAAAGGGCAATATTAATCTCCCACTGATTTTTTTTTTTTCAGGGAGACTTTAGAAACAAAATAAAATAAAATGATTTTTTCAGGAAGAATTAGAAACCAAATAAAATAAAATGATTTTTTCAGGGAGAATTTAGAAACCAAATTAAAAAAAAATAGGCTTTCTATGGACCAGTGCCCACTATTTGAGAGAGAGAGATGGCACACCCAGGAGTCAAGACTGGCACACAAGCAGAAAGGGCAATATTAATCTCCCACTGATTTTTTTTTTTCAAGGAGACTTTAGAGACAAAATAAAATAAAATGATTTTTTCAGGAAGAATTTAGAAACCAAATAAAATAAAATGATTTTTTCAGGGAGAATTTAGAAACCAAATAAAAAAAAAATAGCCTTTCTATGGCCCAGTGCCCACTATTTGAGAGAGAGAGATGGCACACCCAGGAGTCAAGACTGGCACACAAGCAAAAAGGGCAATATTATTCTCCCACTGATTTTTTTTTTTTTTTTCCAGGGAGAATTTAGAAACACAATAAAAAAAAAAAATAGGCTTTCTATGGCCCAGTGCCCACTATTTGAAAGAGAGAGATGGCACACCCAGGAGTCAGGAGTGACACACAAGCAGAAAGGGCAATATTAATCTCCCACTGATTTCTTTTTGATTTTTTCAGGGAGAATTTAGAAACACAATAAAAAAAAGGCTTTCTATGGCCCACTATTTGAGAGAGCGAGATGGCACACCCAGGAGTCAAGACTGGCACACAAGCAGAAAGGGCAATATTAATCTCCCACTGATTTTTTTTTTTTTTTTTTTTCAGGGAGACATTAGAAACAAAATAAAATAAAATGATTTTTTCAGGAAGAATTTAGAAACCAAATAAAATAAAATGATTTTTTCAGGGAGAATTTAGAAACCAAATAAAAAAAATAGCCTTTCTATGGCCCAGTGCCCACTATTTGAGAGAGAGAGATGGCACACCCAGGAGTCAAGACTGGCACACAAGCAGAAAGGGCAATATTAATCTCCCACTGATTTTTTTATTTTTTTTTTCAGGGAGAATTTAGAAACACAATAAAAAAAAAATAGGCTTTCTATGGCCCACTAGAGTTGAGCGACCTTGACCTTTTTAGAGTCGAGCCGGGTTTTGCGAAACCCGACTATGTCCAAAGTCGGGTCGAGTGAAATCGGCCGATTATGACGTAAAGTCGGGATCGACCGAAACACGAAACCCAATGCAAGTCAATGGGGCAGCATAGTCGGCAGTGAGTGGGGGCCAGGAAAACACCTAGAGTGCCCATTTTAATGTCAAAACCATCCATTCTTCTTAATGAAGCTTGTCAAGCGTAATTTACCTTAAAATAATTGGAAGGCATTTGAAATTGGGGGTCATTTGGCTAAAGTTGTGGGGGGTAGGGCTGGTTCAAGTAATTAGTGGGCCCAGTAAATCTGGACCACGTCACGGCAGTGGAGCAGGGAGAGGTAAGTATTTCAACTTTGCAAGTGCTGTGATCCTGAGCAAGCAGGGGGGGGCCCACTCGTTGGCATTGGCACTGGCACAGGGCCCCTCAAAGTACAGCGGTGTGTTTGCACGGCGGGGGCGCCTCCCACCGGCAGCAACACTTTTGCGTACTATGAGAGGCCCTGTGCCAGTGACGTCGCCAACTAGTATTCCTCCCCCCACCTGATGAAGGAACCTGCACTTTCATCTGCACCTTCCTCTTTGTCCCCGTGTAAGGTGGTATGGTATGCGGGAAGAGCAACCTGACTTTCAGCAGGGTCACAATGTTGTTGTGTAGCGTGCACGGGGAATGTTGCGTTATGGGTCAATGTACCAGCAGACTCATCTATCACTGGCTGGGCAATGGGCACGATGAAGTGGAAACACAGATATAGGCCCAAAGAAGAAAGTGGGCTAAATGCAGTTCAAAATTGGTAACACAGGAATAACCAGGGGGCATTGCAGTGGAGGACAACTGGAATGAGAGGCTGACACAGAGAGTAGGGCCAAATCAGTAAGTAGTCGAAATGCAGTTCAAAATTGGCAACCGTAGTAAACAGGCGGCACAGCTTTGTTCAGTGGAGGAGAACAGCAAGGAGTGGCAGACACCGATAGTAGGCCCCAACCCAACTAGTAGGCCAAATGCAGTCTAACATTAACAACTACTTAACGAGAGGCTGAAAATGGAATTTCAGGACAGGAAACCAGGAGAACAGCAAGGAGTGGCAGACACCGATAGTAGGCCCCAAACCAACTAGTACGCCAAATGCAGTTGTTCCATTTAACCACAATTTAATGAGAGCCTGAAGATAGAAGCTCAGGAAAGGCAACCTGGGGAACACCTTGGAGTGTAACACACCATCTCTCTCCACCCCATACCCATTTTTTAGGCCTAATGCAGTGTACTTTTCTACAACTACTAAACGAGAGTCGGAAGACCGAAGCAATGGCAAGGAAACCTGGGGAACACCTTGGAGTGTAACACACCATCTCTCTCCACCCCATACCCAATTTGTAGGCCTAATGCAGCCTACTTTCCGACACCTACTAAACGAGAGCATGAAGATCGAAGCTCAGGAAAGGCAACCTGGTGAAAACCTTGGAGTGTAACACAACCTGTCTCTACACCCCATACACAATTAGTAGGCCTAATGCAGCGTAGTTTCCAACAGCTACTAAACGAGAGCCGGAAGATCGAAGCTCAGGAAAGGCAACCTGGGGAACACCTTGGAGTGTAACACAACCTCTCTCTACACCACGGAAGGGCTGATTCTTAGGAAGGAAGGCTGTTGTAAATAAGCATTGCGCGTCCGAGGGTGATTATATTCTTATTCGGTATCTACTCACCCTCGGACGCGCCATGCTTCTTGATTTGTAATTAATGTTTATTTGCAATGTGCTTTTGACTTACTCAATTATTTTTTTAATTATTGATTTTATTAAATTAATAGTTTAACATCTTATTGGAAATAATTTAAAGGAGACGCGACAGGACAACACTCGGTGGATGCCATATCTGTGTTAACAACTCCAAAAAACTTTCAGTTAACTTCTTGCAGGAGAAAGAAATTGTAGCTGTTGGACCTTTGTAGTACAGTTCCAGATATTTGTTGTGTGTTTGTTTTGATTGTTAAAATGTCTGCATTTGAGATCTCAACACGATCTTATTTTTTATAATCAAATTAATTTTTTAAATATTTTATTAGGTTGGTTCAAGGGGTACACGGGCCGCAGTAGACAGGTCAGTGGAGGCCTAGTGGAAGGAGGGACCACAGACAGGCATCGAAGGCCTAAAATAATAACACATGGCTGTAGGCAATTTTAAATTGGTTCCAGGGGTACACGGGCAGCAGTGCCCTGGTCAGTGTAGTAGTAGTTGAAAGAATGGACCGCAGACAGGCATCGAAGGCCTAAAATAAAAAAATTGGGCTGGCTGTAGGCAATTTTAAATTGGTTCCAGGGGTACACGGGCAGCAGTGGTGTGGTCAGTGGAGGCCTAGTGGAAGGAGTGACCACAGACAGGCATCGAAGGCCTAAAATATTAACACATGGCTGTAGTCAATTTTAAATTGGTTCCAGGGGTACTTGGGCAGCAGTGCCCTGGTCAGTGTAGTAGTAGTTGAAAGAATGGACCGCAGACAGGCATCGAAGGCCTAAAATAAAAAAATTGGGCTGGCTGTAGGCAATTTTAAATTGGTTCCAGGGGTACACGGGCAGCAGTGGTGTGGTCAGTGGAGGCCTAGTGGAAGGAGTGACCGCAGACAGGCATCGAAGGCCTAAAATAATAACACATGGCTGTAGGCAATTTTAAATTGGTTCCAGGGTTACACGGGCAGCAGTGGTGTGGTCAGTGGAGGCCTAGTGGAAGGAGTGACCGCAGACAGGCATCGAAGGCCTAAAATAATAACACATGGCTGTAGGCAATTTTAAATTGGTTCCAGGGTTACACGGGCAGCAGTGGTGTGGTCAGTGGAGGCCTAGTGGAAGGAGTGACCGCAGACAGGCATCGAAGGCCTAAAATAATCACACATGGCTGTAGGCAATTTTAAATTGGTTCCAGGGGTACACGGGCAGCAGTGGTGTGGTCAGTGGAGGCCTAGTGGAAGGAGTGACCACAGACAGGCATCGAAGGCCTAAAATATTAACACATGGCTGTAGTCAATTTTAAATTGGTTCCAGGGGTACTTGGGCAGCAGTGCCCTGGTCAGTGTAGTAGTAGTTGAAAGAATGGACCGCAGACAGGCATCGAAGGCCTAAAATAAAAAAATTGGGCTGGCTGTAGGCAATTTTAAATTGGTTCCAGGGGTACACGGGCAGCAGTGGTGTGGTCAGTGGAGGCCTAGTGGAAGGAGTGACCGCAGACAGGCATCGAAGGCCTAAAATAATAAAACATGGCTGTAGGCAATTTTAAATTGGTTCCAGGGGTACACGGGCAGCAGTGGTGTGGTCAGTGGAGGCCTAGTGGAAGGAGTGACCACAGACAGGCATCGAAGGCCTAAAATATTAACACATGGCTGTAGTCAATTTTAAATTGGTTCCAGGGGTACTTGGGCAGCAGTGCCCTGGTCAGTGTAGTAGTAGTTGAAAGAATGGACCGCAGACAGGCATCGAAGGCCTAAAATAAAAAAATTGGGCTGGCTGTAGGCAATTTTAAATTGGTTCCAGGGGTACACGGGCAGCAGTGGTGTGGTCAGTGGAGGCCTAGTGGAAGGAGTGACCGCAGACAGGCATCGAAGGCCTAAAATAATAAAACATGGCTGTAGGCAATTTTAAATTGGTTCCAGGGGTACACGGGCAGCAGTGGTCTGGTCAGTGGAAGTCTAGTGGAAGGAGTGACCGCAGACAGGCTTCGAAGGCCTAACATAACAAACTTGGGCTGGCTGTAGGCACTTTTAAATTGGTTCCAGGGGTACATGGGCAGCAGTGTATGGTCAGTGGAAGTCTAGTGGAAGGAGTGACCGCAGACAGGCATCGAAGGCCTAAAATAATCACACATGGCTGTAGGCAATTTTAAATTGGTTCCAGGGGTACACGGGCAGCAGTGGTGTGGTCAGTGGAGGCCTAGTGGAAGGAGTGACCACAGACAGGCATCGAAGGCCTAAAATATTAACACATGGCTGTAGTCAATTTTAAATTGGTTCCAGGGGTACTTGGGCAGCAGTGCCCTGGTCAGTGTAGTAGTAGTTGAAAGAATGGACCGCAGACAGGCATCGAAGGCCTAAAATACAAAAATTGGGCTGGCTGTAGGCAATTTTAAATTGGTTCCAGGGGTACACGGGCAGCAGTGGTGTGGTCAGTGGAGGCCTAGTGGAAGGAGTGACCGCAGACAGGCATCGAAGGCCTAAAATAATAACACATGGCTGTAGGCACTTTTAAATTGGTTCCAGGGGTACATGGGCAGCAGTGTATGGTCAGTGGAAGTCTAGTGGAAGGAGTGACCGCAGACAGGCATCGAAGGCCTAAAATAATCACACATGGCTGTAGGCAATTTTAAATTGGTTCCAGGGGTACACGGGCAGCAGTGGTGTGGTCAGTGGAGGCCTAGTGGAAGGAGTGACCGCAGACAGGCATCGAAGGCCTAAAATAATAACACATGGCTGTAGGCAATTTTAAATTGGTTCCAGGGTTACACGGGCAGCAGTGGTGTGGTCAGTGGAGGCCTAGTGGAAGGAGTGACCGCAGACAGGCATCGAAGGCCTAAAATAATAACACATGGCTGTAGGCAATTTTAAATTGGTTCCAGGGTTACACGGGCAGCAGTGGTGTGGTCAGTGGAGGCCTAGTGGAAGGAGTGACCGCAGACAGGCATCGAAGGCCTAAAATAATCACACATGGCTGTAGGCAATTTTAAATTGGTTCCAGGGGTACACGGGCAGCAGTGGTGTGGTCAGTGGAGGCCTAGTGGAAGGAGTGACCACAGACAGGCATCGAAGGCCTAAAATATTAACACATGGCTGTAGTCAATTTTAAATTGGTTCCAGGGGTACTTGGGCAGCAGTGCCCTGGTCAGTGTAGTAGTAGTTGAAAGAATGGACCGCAGACAGGCATCGAAGGCCTAAAATAAAAAAATTGGGCTGGCTGTAGGCAATTTTAAATTGGTTCCAGGGGTACACGGGCAGCAGTGGTGTGGTCAGTGGAGGCCTAGTGGAAGGAGTGACCGCAGACAGGCATCGAAGGCCTAAAATAATAAAACATGGCTGTAGGCAATTTTAAATTGGTTCCAGGGGTACACGGGCAGCAGTGGTGTGGTCAGTGGAGGCCTAGTGGAAGGAGTGACCACAGACAGGCATCGAAGGCCTAAAATATTAACACATGGCTGTAGTCAATTTTAAATTGGTTCCAGGGGTACTTGGGCAGCAGTGCCCTGGTCAGTGTAGTAGTAGTTGAAAGAATGGACCGCAGACAGGCATCGAAGGCCTAAAATAAAAAAATTGGGCTGGCTGTAGGCAATTTTAAATTGGTTCCAGGGGTACACGGGCAGCAGTGGTGTGGTCAGTGGAGGCCTAGTGGAAGGAGTGACCGCAGACAGGCATCGAAGGCCTAAAATAATAACACATGGCTGTAGGCAATTTTAAATTGGTTCCAGGGTTACACGGGCAGCAGTGGTGTGGTCAGTGGAGGCCTAGTGGAAGGAGTGACCGCAGACAGGCATCGAAGGCCTAAAATAATAACACATGGCTGTAGGCAATTTTAAATTGGTTCCAGGGTTACACGGGCAGCAGTGGTGTGGTCAGTGGAGGCCTAGTGGAAGGAGTGACCGCAGACAGGCATCGAAGGCCTAAAATAATCACACATGGCTGTAGGCAATTTTAAATTGGTTCCAGGGGTACACGGGCAGCAGTGGTGTGGTCAGTGGAGGCCTAGTGGAAGGAGTGACCACAGACAGGCATCGAAGGCCTAAAATATTAACACATGGCTGTAGTCAATTTTAAATTGGTTCCAGGGGTACTTGGGCAGCAGTGCCCTGGTCAGTGTAGTAGTAGTTGAAAGAATGGACCGCAGACAGGCATCGAAGGCCTAAAATAAAAAAATTGGGCTGGCTGTAGGCAATTTTAAATTGGTTCCAGGGGTACACGGGCAGCAGTGGTGTGGTCAGTGGAGGCCTAGTGGAAGGAGTGACCGCAGACAGGCATCGAAGGCCTAAAATAATAAAACATGGCTGTAGGCAATTTTAAATTGGTTCCAGGGGTACTTGGGCAGCAGTGCCCTGGTCAGTGTAGTAGTAGTTGAAAGAATGGACCGCAGACAGGCATCGAAGGCCTAAAATAAAAAAATTGGGCTGGCTGTAGGCAATTTTAAATTGGTTCCAGGGGTACACGGGCAGCAGTGGTGTGGTCAGTGGAGGCCTAGTGGAAGGAGTGACCGCAGACAGGCATCGAAGGCCTAAAATAATAACACATGGCTGTAGGCAATTTTAAATTGGTTCCAGGGTTACACGGGCAGCAGTGGTGTGGTCAGTGGAGGCCTAGTGGAAGGAGTGACCACAGACAGGCATCGAAGGCCTAAAATATTAACACATGGCTGTAGTCAATTTTAAATTGGTTCCAGGGGTACTTGGGCAGCAGTGCCCTGGTCAGTGTAGTAGTAGTTGAAAGAATGGACCGCAGACAGGCATCGAAGGCCTAAAATACAAAAATTGGGCTGGCTGTAGGCAATTTTAAATTGGTTCCAGGGGTACACGGGCAGCAGTGGTGTGGTCAGTGGAGGCCTAGTGGAAGGAGTGACCGCAGACAGGCATCGAAGGCCTAAAATAATAACACATGGCTGTAGGCACTTTTAAATTGGTTCCAGGGGTACATGGGCAGCAGTGTATGGTCAGTGGAAGTCTAGTGGAAGGAGTGACCGCAGACAGGCATCGAAGGCCTAAAATAATCACACATGGCTGTAGGCACTTTTAAATTGGTTCCAGGGGTACACGGGCAGCAGTGGTCTGGTCAGTGGAAGTCTAGTGGAAGGAGTGACCGCAGACAGGCTTCCAAGGCCTAACATAACAAACTTGGGCTGGCTGTAGGCACTTTTAAATTGGTTCCAGGGGTACACGGGCAGCAGTGGTCTGGTCAGTGGAAGTCTAGTGGAAGGAGTGACCGCAGACAGGCTTCGAAGGCCTAACATAACAAACTTGGGCTGGCTGTAGGCACTTTTAAATTGGTTCCAGGGGTACATGGGCAGCAGTGGTCTGGTCAGTGGAAGTCTAGTGGAAGGAGTGACCGCAGACAGGCTTCCAAGGCCTAACATAACAAAATTGGGCTGGCTGTAGGCACTTTAAATTGGTTCCAGGGGTACATGGGCAGCAGTGTATGGTCAGTGGAAGTCTAGTGGAAGGAGTGACCGCAGACAGGCTTCCAAGGCCTAACATAACAAACTTAGGCTGGCTGTAGGCACTTTTAAATTGGTTCCAGGGGTACACGGGCAGCAGTGGTCTGGTCAGTGGAAGTCTAGTGGAAGGAGTGACCGCAGACAGGCTTCGAAGGCCTAACATAACAAACTTGGGCTGGCTGTAGGCACTTTTAAATTGGTTCCAGGGGTACATGGGCAGCAGTGGTCTGGTCAGTGGAAGTCTAGTGGAAGGAGTGACCGCAGACAGGCTTCCAAGGCCTAACATAACAAAATTGGGCTGGCTGTAGGCACTTTAAATTGGTTCCAGGGGTACATGGGCAGCAGTGTATGGTCAGTGGAAGTCTAGTGGAAGGAGTGACGGCAGACAGTCTTCGAAGGCCTAACATAACAAAATTGGGCTGACTATAGGCACTTTTAAATTGGTTCCAGGGTAACACGGCCAGCAGTGGCCTGGTCAGTGTAGTAGTTGTAGAAAGAAGGGACCGCAGACAGGCTTCGAAGGCCTAACATAACAAAAATGTCAAAACAATGGTATTGTCAGTGCCAGGCATTGAAGGATGTCAGCGCCTAGACTACACATTGGTGAAGCTGTGAGAGATAATTTTGCTAGTGGTAGAGCACTGTTTGAGCTGGGGGGGGAACTGGCTTGTGGCCGGCGGTACAGGCACAGGGCCCTTCATATTACAACGGTGTGTCTGACGTTGGGTGCGCACCACCACCGCCAGAGACACTTTATTGTACTATGAGGGACCCAGTGGCAGTGCCGTCGACCAAAAGCGGCCACACCCACCTCTTCAGACAAACAGCACTCTCAAGGGTCCAAGCGCAAAGTGGCGATAGCACGGCCCCGTGTGGGGAGTTTGGCCATTTCGTGAGGTGGAAACATGTCGTATGCTGGACAATCAGGTGAAGAAAATTACGAGATTGGAAAAGTCATTCAGAATAGTCCACAGGCAAGACCTTTTCATAGGAAACCTAGGTGTCAGCCGGGCAGGGTGGGGCAAAAGATTTTGAAATCCAGTTGTGGTTCATTTTAATGAAGGTTAGATCATCTACATTTTGGGTAGCCAGACGAGTCCTTTTTTCTGTTAGTATTGAACCTGCAGCACTGAATACTCTTTCTGATAGGACACTAGCTGCCGGGCAAGCAAGCTCCTGCAATGCATATTCTGCCAATTCTGGCCAGGTGTCTAATTTGGATGCCCAGTAATCAAATGGGAATGACGGTTGAGGGAGAACGTCGATAAGGGATGAAAAATAGTTTGTAACCATACTGGACAAATGTTGTCTCCTGTCACTTTGAATTGATGCTGCAGTACCTGTCCTGTCTGCGGTCATAGAAAAATCACTCCACAACCTGGTCAGAAAACCCCTCTGGCCAACGCCACTTCTGATTTCTGCCCCTCTAACACCTCTGGTCTGCTGGCCCCTGGAGCTCGTGTGAGAACGATCACGGGCGCTGTGTACAGGGAATGCCAGAAGCAAACGGTCAACAAGAGTTGATTGTTTTGTTGCTAATATTAGTTCCAAGTTCTCATGTGGCATAATATTTTGCAATTTGCCTTTATAGCGAGGATCAAGGAGGCAGGCCAACCAGTAATCGTCATCGTTCATCATTTTTGTAATGCGTGTGTCCCTTTTGAGGATACGCAAGGCATAATCCGCCATGTGGGCCAAAGTTCCCGTTGTCAAATCTGCGGTTGTGCTTGGTTGAGGGGCAGTTGCAGGCAAATCTACGTCACTTGTGTCCCTCAAAAAACCAGAACCCGGCCTTGCCACGCCACCAATTTCCCGTGCCCCCGGGAAAGCTTCCTCATTAAAAATATACTCATCCCCATCATCCTCCTCATCCTCCACCTCCTCTTCGCCCGGTACCTCGTCATGTACACTGCCCTGACCAGACAATCGCTGACTGTCATCAAGGCTTTCCTCTTCCTCTGGTGCAGACGCCTGATCCTTTATGTGCGTCAAACTTTGCATCAGCAGACGCATTAGGGGGATGCTCATGCTTATTATGGCGTTGTCTGCACTAACCAGCCGTGTGCATTCCTCAAAACACTGAAGGACTTGACACATGTCTTGAATCTTCGACCACTGCACACCTGACAACTCCATGTCTGCCATCCTACTGCCTGCCCGTGTATGTGTATCCTCCCACAAAAACATAACAGCCCGCCTCTGTTCGCACAGTCTCTGAAGCATGTGCAGTGTTGAGCTCCACCTTGTTGCAACGTCTATGATTAGGCGATGCTGGGGAAGGTTCAAAGAACGCTGATAGGTCTGCATACGGCTGGAGTGTACAGGCGAACGGCGGATATGTGCGCAAAGTCCACGCACTTTGAGGAGCAGGTCGGATAACCCCGGATAACTTTTCAGGAAGCACTACACCACCAGGTTTAAGGTGTGAGCCAGGCAAGGAATGTGTTTCAGTTGGGAAAGGGAGATGGCAGCCATGAAATTCCTTCCGTTATCACTCACTACCTTGCCTGCCTCAAGATCTACAGTGCCCAGCCACGACTGCGTTTCTTGCTGCAAGAACTCGGACAGAACTTCCGCGGTGTGTCTATTGTCGCCCAAACACTTCATAGCCAATACAGCCTGCTGACGTATGCCAGTAGCTGCCCCATAATGGGAGACCTGGTGTGCAACAGTGGCAGGTGCGGATGGAGTGTTTGTGCGACTGCGGTCTGTGGACGAGCTCTTGCTTCTGCAGGAGGACGAGGAGGAGGAGGAGGAGGAGGGGGTGCGAACGGCTACAGACAACTGTTTACTAGACCGTGGGCTAGGCAGAACTGTCCCAAACTTGCTGTCCCCTGTGGACCCTGAATCCACCACATTTACCCAGTGTGCCGTGATGGACACGTAACGTCCCTGGCCATGCCTACTGGTCCATGCATCTGTTGTCAGGTGCACCTTTGTGCTCACAGATTGCCTGAGTGCATGGACGATGCGCTCTTTAACATGCTGGTGGAGGGCTGGGATGGCTTTTCTGGAAAAAAAGTGTCGACTGGGTAGCTCGTAGCGTGGTACAGCGTAGTCCATCAGGTCTTTGAAAGCTTCGCTTTCAACTAACCGGTAGGGCATCATCTCTAACGAGATTAGTCTAGCTATGTGGGCGTTCAAACCCTGTGTACGCGGATGCGAGGCTAAGTACTTCCTTTTTCTAACCATAGTCTCATGTAGGGTGAGCTGGACTGGAGAGATGGAGATCGTGGAACTAGCGGGGGTGCCGGTGGACATGGCAGACTGAGAGACGGTGGGAGATGGTATTGTTGCCGCCGGTGCCCTAGATGCAGTGTTTCCTACTACGAAACTGGTGATTCCCTGACCCTGACTGCTTTGGCCTGGCAAAGATACCTGCACAGATACAGCAGGTGGTGCGCTAAATGGTGGTCCTACACTGCCGGAAGGGATGTTGCGTTGATGACTAGCTTCATTGGCCGAGGGTGCAACAACCTTAAGGGACGTTTGGTAGTTAGTCCAAGCTTTCAAATGCATGGTGGTTAAATGTCTATGCATGCAACTAGTATTGAGACTTTTCAGATTCTGACCTCTGCTTAAGGAAGTAGAACATTTTTGACAGATGACTTTGCGCTGATCAATTGGATGTTGTTTAAAAAAAATGCCAGACTGCACTCTTTCTAGCATCGGATACCTTTTCAGGCATTGCAGACTGAGCTTTAACCGGATGGCCACGCTGTCCTCCACCAGGTTTTGGCTTTGCCACGCGTTTTGGGCAAGATACGGGCCCGGCAGATGGAACCTGTGGCGATGTTGATGCCTGCTGCGGCCCCTCCTCCTCCTCTGCTTCAGAACTGCTGCCGCCTGCACCCTGTTCCCCCAATGGCTGCCAATCGGGGTCAAGAACTGGGTCATCTAATAACTCTTCTTGTACCTCCTGCGCAACTTCGTCTGTGTCACCGTGTCGTTCGGTGGTATAGCGTTCGTGATGGGGCAACATAGTCTCATCAGGGTCTGATTCTTGATCAGCACCCTGCGAGGGCAATGTTGTGGTCTGAGTCAAAGGACCAGCATAGTAGTCTGGCTGTGGCTGTGCGTCAGTGCACTCCATGTCAGATTCAATTTGTAATGGGCATGGACTGTTAACTGCTTCACTTTCTAAGCCAGGGACGGTATGTGTAAAGAGCTCCATGGAGTAACCCGTTGTGTCGCCTGCTGCATTCTTCTCTGTTGTTGTTTTTGCTGAAGAGGACAAGGAAGTGACTTGTCCCTGACCGTGAACATCCACTAACGACGCGCTGCTTTTACTTTTACCAGTTTCACGAGAGGAGGCAAAAGAGCTAGAGGCTGAGTCAGCAAGATAAGCCAAAACTTGCTCTTGCTGCTCCGGCTTTAAAAGCGGTTTTCCTAATCCCAGAAAAGGGAGCGTTCGAGGCCTTGTGTAGCCGGACGACGAACCTGGCTCCACAGCTCCAGACTTAGGTGCAATATTTTTTTCCCCACGACCACCTGATGCTCCACCACTACCACTACCCTCATTACCAGCTGACAATGAACGCCCCCGGCCACGACCTCTTCCACTAGACTTCCTCATTGTTTTAAAAACGTAACCAAACTAACGTTATTTGTTGCAGTCACACAACTTACACGGTGAGCTATAACTTCAGTATGATTTAGCTACCCCTTTACAGGTTGGTGAGACCACAGCGAAAATCAGGCCCAATGTTACACACTCTTTTTTTGGTGGCTGCAAATTAGAGAGATGCCCCACACGCAGGACTGTCACTGAAGCACAAATGTTAATATTAATGTCACACTATTATTTTTTTTTTATTTTTATTTTTTTCAGGAACACTTTAGAAACCCCCCCCAAAAAAAAACATTGATTTTTGCAGGGAGAATTTAGAAAACAAATGTAACAAACTATATGCTTTCTATGGGCCACTGAGTGAGAGATGACGCACACAGGAATCAGGAGTGGCACACAAGCCCAGAGGCCAATATTTTTCTACCAATGATTGATGGAGTTATTTTCTCTGGTAGATTTTGGAACCCAAATCAAGGAAAAAAAATATAGGCTTTCTATGGACCACAATTGGAGAGAGAGAGAGAGAGAGAGATGGCACACCCAGGAGTCAAGACTGGCACACAAGCAGAAAGGCCAATATTAATCTCCCACTGTTTTTTTTGGTTGTTTTTTTTTTTTTTTTTTCAGGGAGACTTTAGAAAAAAAAATAATAAAAAAAATATGATTTTATCAGGAAGAATTTAGAAACCAAATAAAATAAAATGATTTTTTCAGGGAGAATTTATAAAACAAATAAAACCAAAAATAGGCGTTCTATGGCCCACTGACTGAGAGATGACGCACCCAGGAGTCAAGACTGGCACACAAGCAGAAAGGCCAATATTAATCTCCCACTGTTTTTTTTTTTTTTTTCAGGGAGACTTTAGAAAAAAAAATAATAAAAAAAATATGATTTTATCAGGAAGAATTTAGAAACCAAATAAAATAAAATGATTTTTTCAGGGAGAATTTATAAAACAAATAAAACCAAAAATAGGCGTTCTATGGCCCACTGACTGAGAGATGACGCACCCAGGAGTCAAGACTGGCACACAAGCAGAAAGGCCAATATTAATCTCCCACTGTTTTTTTTTTTTTTTTTTTTTTTTTCAGGGAGACTTTAGAAAAAAAAATAATAAAAAAAATATGATTTTATCAGGAAGAATTTAGAAACCAAATAAAATAAAATGATTTTTTCAGGGAGAATTTATAAAACAAATAAAACCAAAAATAGGCGTTCTATGGCCCACTGAGTGAGAGATGACGCACACAGGAATCAGGAGTGGCACACAAGCCCAGAGGCCAATATTTTTCTACCAATGATTGATGGAGTTATTTTCTCTGGTAGATTTTGGAACCCAAATCAAGGAAAAAAAATATAGGCTTTCTATGGACCACAATTGGAGAGAGAGAGAGAGAGAGAGATGGCACACCCAGGAGTCAAGACTGGCACACAAGCAGAAAGGCCAATATTAATCTCCCACTGTTTTTTTTGGTTGTTTTTTTTTTTTTTTTTTCAGGGAGACTTTAGAAAAAAAAATAATAAAAAAAATATGATTTTATCAGGAAGAATTTAGAAACCAAATAAAATAAAATGATTTTTTCAGGGAGAATTTATAAAACAAATAAAACCAAAAATAGGCGTTCTATGGCCCACTGACTGAGAGATGACGCACCCAGGAGTCAAGACTGGCACACAAGCAGAAAGGCCAATATTAATCTCCCACTGTTTTTTTTTTTTTTTTCAGGGAGACTTTAGAAAAAAAAATAATAAAAAAAATATGATTTTATCAGGAAGAATTTAGAAACCAAATAAAATAAAATGATTTTTTCAGGGAGAATTTATAAAACAAATAAAACCAAAAATAGGCGTTCTATGGCCCACTGAGTGAGAGATGACGCACACAGGAATCAGGAGTGGCACACAAGCCCAGAGGCCAATATTTTTCTACCAATGATTGATGGAGTTATTTTCTCTGGTAGATTTTGGAACCCAAATCAAGGAAAAAAAATATAGGCTTTCTATGGACCACAATTGGAGAGAGAGAGAGAGAGAGAGATGGCACACCCAGGAGTCAAGACTGGCACACAAGCAGAAAGGCCAATATTAATCTCCCACTGTTTTTTTTGGTTGTTTTTTTTTTTTTTTTTTCAGGGAGACTTTAGAAAAAAAAATAATAAAAAAAATATGATTTTATCAGGAAGAATTTAGAAACCAAATAAAATAAAATGATTTTTTCAGGGAGAATTTATAAAACAAATAAAACCAAAAATAGGCGTTCTATGGCCCACTGACTGAGAGATGACGCACCCAGGAGTCAAGACTGGCACACAAGCAGAAAGGCCAATATTAATCTCCCACTGTTTTTTTTTTTTTTTTCAGGGAGACTTTAGAAAAAAAAATAATAAAAAAAATATGATTTTGTCAGGAAGAATTTAGAAACCAAATAAAATAAAATGATTTTTTCAGGGAGAATTTAGAAAACAAATAAAACCAAAAATAGGCGTTCTATGGCCCACTGACTAAGAGAGAGAGAGAGAGATGGAACGCTTAGTACTGGCACACAAGCCCAAAGGGCAATATTAATCTCCCTTTTTTTTTCCAGGGAGAATTTCTAAAACCCCCCCAAAAAAAAAAATAGGCTTTCTATGGCCCACTATTTGTGAGAGAGATGGGACGCTCAGGACTGGCACAGATGGCACACTCAGGACTGGCACAGAAGCCCAGAGGCCAATATTAATCTCCCTTTTTTTCTGGGAGAATTTATAAAACCAAAAAAATATTTAAATAGGCTTTCTATGGCCCACTATTTGTGAGAGAGATGGCACGCTCAGGACTGGCACAGATGGCACGCTCACAACTGGCACACAAGCCCAGAGGCCAATATTAATCTCCCTTTTTTCAGGGAAAATTTATAAAACCAAAAAAAAAATTAAATAGGCTTTCTATGGCCCACTATTTGTGAGAGAGATGGCACGCTCAGGACTGGCACAGATGGCACGCTCACAACTGGCACACAAGCCCAGAGGCCAATATTAATCTCCCTTTTTTCAGGGAAAATTTATAAAACAAAAAAAAAAAATTAAATAGGCTTTCTATGGCCCACTATTTGTGAGAGAGATGGCACGCTCAGGACTGGCACAGATGGCACGCTCACAACTGGCACACAAGCCCAGAGGCCAATATTAATCTCCCTTTTTTTCAGGGAGAATTTATAAAACCAAAAAAAAAATTAAATAGGCTTTCTATGGCCCACTATTTGTGAGAGAGATGGCACGCTCAGGGCTGGCACAGATGGCACGCTCAGGACTGGCACACAAGCCCAGAGGCCAATATTAATCTCCCTTTTTTTCAGGGAGAATTTATAAAACCCCAAAAAAAATAAAATAGGCTTTCTATGGCCCACTATTTGTGAGAGAGATGGCACACTCAGGACTGGCACACAAGCCCAAAGGCCAATATTAATCTCCCACTGTATTTTTATCAGGGAGAATTTATACACCCCACAAAAAAAAATACAGAAAAATGAAAAGGCTTTCTATGGCCCACTATGTGAGAGAGATGGCACACACAGGGATGGCACTCTAGCAGAAATGCCAAATTGCCAATCTTAATCTCCCACCAAAAAAAAAAAAAAAAAAACACAGGGAATGTCCTACAATTACTATCTCCCTGCCTGCAGTAATCTCAGCCAGGTATGGCAGGCAGCTACTATCTCCCTGCCTGCAGTAATCTCAGCCAGGTATGGCAGGCAGCAATAAGGAGTGGACTGATGCACAAATGAAATAAAAAGTGTGGACAAACAAAAAAGATAGCTGTGCAGAAAGGAAGGAACAAGAGGATTTGTGCTTTGAAAAAAGCAGTTGGTTTGCACAGCGGCGTACACACAGCAATGCAGCTATCAGGGAGCCTTCTAGGGCAGCCCAATGAGCTACAGCGCTGAGGGGGAAAAAAAAAAAAAAACTTCCACTGTCCCTGCACACCGAGGGTGGTGTTGGACAGTGCAAATCGCTGCAGCACAAGCGGTTTTGTGGTTAATGGACCCTGCCTAACGCTATCCCTGCTTCTGACAAAGCGGCAGCAACCTCTCCCTAAGCTCAGATCAGCAGCAGTAAGATGGCGGTCGGCGGGAACGCCTCTTTATAGCCCCTGTGACGTCGCAGACAGCAAGCCAATCACTGCAATGCCCTTCTCTAAGATGGTGGGGACCAGGACCTATGTCATCACGCTGCCCACACTCTGCGTTTACCTTCATTGGCTGAGAAATGGCGCTTTTCGCGTCATTGAAACGCGACTTTGGCGCGAAAGTCGCGTACCGCATGGCCGACCCCGCACAGGGGTCGGATCGGGTTTCATGAAACCCCGACTTAGCCAAAAGTCGGCGACTTTTGAAAATGTTCGACCCGTTTCGCTCAACCCTATGGCCCACTATTTGAGAGAGAGAGATGGCACACCCAGGAGTCAGGAGTGGCACACAAGCAGAAAGGGCAATATTAATCTCCCACTGATTTCTTTTTGATTTTTTCAGGGAGAATTTAGAAACACAATAAAAAAGAAAAAAATAGGCTTTCTATGGCCCACTATTTGAGAGAGAGAGATGGCACACCCAGGAGTCAGGAGTGGCACACAAGCAGAAAGGGCAATATTAATCTCCCACTGATTTCTTTTTGATTTTTTCAGGGAGAAATTAGAAACACAATAAAAAAAATAGGCTTTCTATGGCCCAGTGCCCACTATTTGAAAGAGAGAGATGGCACACCCAGGAGTCAGGAGTGGCACACAAGCAGAAAGGGCAATATTAATCTCCCACTGATTTTTTTTTTTCAGGGAGACTTTAGAAACAAAATAAAATAAAATGATTTTTTCAGGAAGAATTTAGAAACCAAATAAAATAAAATGATTTTTTCAGGGAGAATTTAGAAACCAAATAAAAAAAAATAGCCTTTCTATGGCCCAGTGCCTACTATTTGAGAGAGAGAGATGGCACATCCAGGAGTCAAGACTGGCACACAAGCAGAAAGGGCAATATTAATCTCCCACTGATTTTTTTTTTTTCAGGGAGAATTTAGAAACACAATAAAAAAAAAAAATAGGCTTTCTATGGCCCACTATTTGAGAGAGAGAGATGGCACACCCAGGAGTCAGGAGTGGCACACAAGCAGAAAGGGCAATATTAATCTCCCACTGATTTCTTTTTGATTTTTTCAGGGAGAATTTAGAAACACAATAAAAAAAAAAAATAGGCTTTCTATGGCCCAGTGCCCACTATTTGAAAGAGAGAGATGGCACACCCAGGAGTCAGGAGTGGCACACAAGCAGAAAGGGCAATATTAATCTCCCACTGATTTCTTTTTGATTTTTTCAGGGAGAATTTAGAAACACAATAAAAAAAAAATAGGCTTTCTATGGCCCAGTGCCCACTATTTGAAAGAGAGAGATGGCACACCCAGGAGTCAGGAGTGGCACACAAGCAGAAAGGGCAATATTAATCTCCCACTGATTTCTTTTTGATTTTTTCAGGGAGAATTTAGAAACACAATAAAAAAAAATAGGCTTTCTGTGGCCCACTAGTTGAGAGAGAGAGATGGCACACCCAGGAGTCAGGAGTGGCACACAAGCAGAAAGGGCAATATTAATCTCCCACTGATTTTTTTTAATTTTTTCTGGGAATATTTAGAAACCCAATAAAAAAAAAAATTAATAGGCTTTCTATGGCCCACTATTTGAGAGAGAGATGGCACACTCAGGACTGGCACAGACGCCCAAAGGCCAATATTAATCTCCCACTGTATTTTTTTTATCAGGGAGAATTTATAAACCCCACAAAAAAAAAACAGAAAAATGAAAAGGCTTTCTATGGCCCACTATGTGAGAGAGATGGCACACACAGGGATGGCACTCTAGCAGAAATGCCAATCTTTATCTCCCACACAAAAAAAAAACAGGGACTGTCCTACAATTACTATCTCCCTGCAGTAATCTCAGCCAGGTATGGCAGGCAACAATAAGGAGTGGACTGATGCACAATTGAAATAAAAAGTGTGGACAAACAAACAAGATAGCTGTGCAGAAAGGAAGGAACAACAGGATTTGTGCTTTGAAAAAAGCAGTTGGTTTGCACAGCGGCGTACACACAGCAATGCAGCTATCAGGGAGCCTTCTAGGGCAGCCCAATGAGCTACAGCGCTGAGGGAAAAAAATGTAGCTTCCACTGTCCCTGCAAACAAAAGGTGGTGTTGGACAGTGGAAATCGCTACAGCACAAGCGGTTTGTGTCATGATCCCAATGGCAGGGGATCACAAAAGGACAAGCACAAAAACAAAACAAGCTCTAGGGTGATGGAACCTGAGCTGACCGCGATCCTGAACCTAAACACACAACTAGCAGTAGCCGGGGAACGTGCCTACGATGATTCCTAGACGTCTCGCGCCAGCCGAAGGATTAACTTCCCCTATCAGAAGAAACACAGACCTCACTTGCCTCCAGAGAAACACCCCACAGAAATAGCAGCCCCCCACATGTAATAACGGTGAAATGAGAGGAAAGCACATACATAGTTATGAAAATAGAATCAGCAAAAATGAGGCCCGCTAAAGCTAGATAGCAGAGGATACAAAAGTGAACTGCGCGGTCAGCGAAAAACCCTTCAAAAAACCATCCTGAAATTACTTGAACTCATGTGCCAACTCATGGAACATGAGGAGTAATTTCAGCCCACTAGAGCAACCAGCAGCAAGGAATCACATATCTGCAAGCTGGACTAAGACAAAAATAAAGCAAAACGTGGAACAGGAAAATCAAAACTTAGCTTGTCCTGAAGATAACAGACGCAGGGAGCAGAGGTGAAAAGACACGCTGATTACATTGATAGCCGGCGAGGAAATGACAAAAAAGCCAGGTTAAATAGGAAACTCCCATAACCTGATGGAACAGGTGGAGACCAGAGACCGCAGAGAACACAAGTCACCCAGTACCATCAGTAACCACCAGAGGGAGCCCAAAAACAGAACTCACAACAGTACCCCCCCCCCTTGAGGAGGGGTCACCGAACCCTCACGAGAACCACCAGGGCGACCAGGATGAGCCCTATGAAAAGCACGGACCAAACCGGCAGCATGAACATCAGAGGCAATCACCCAAGAATTATCCTCCTGACCGTAACCCCTCCACTTGACCAAATACTGGAGTTTCCGTCTGGAAACACGAGAATCCAAGATCTTCTCCACAACATACTCCAATTCACCCTCCACCAGCACCGGAGCAGGAGGCTCAAGCGAAGGAACAACAGGTACCTCATACTTCCGCAACAACGACCGATGGAACACATTATGAATAGCAAACGATGCCGGAAGATCCAAACGAAACGACACAGGGTTAAGAATTTCCAAGATCCTATAGGGACTGATGAAGCGAGGCTTGAACTTAAGAGAAGAGACCTTCATAGGAACAAAACAAGAAGACAACCACACCAAGTCCCCAACAAGAAGTCGAGGACCCACGCGGCGACGGCGATTAGCAAACTGCTGAGCCCTCTCCTGGGACAACTTCAAATTGTCCACCACATGACTCCAAATCCGATGCAACCTATCCACCACCATGTCCACTCCAGGACAATCAGAAGGCTCCACCTGACCAGAGGAAAAACGAGGATGAAACCCCGAATTACAAAAGAAAGGAGAAACCAAGGTAGCAGAACTAGCCCGATTATTAAGGGCAAACTCGGCAAGCGGCAAAAAGGAAACCCAGTCATCTTGATCAGCAGAAACAAAACAACTTAAATAAGTTTCTAAAGTCTGATTAGTTCGTTCCGTCTGGCCATTCGTCTGGGGATGGAATGCAGACGAAAAGGACAAATCAATGCCCATCTTAGCACAGAACGTCCGCCAAAATCTAGACACAAACTGGGATCCCCTGTCAGAAACGATGTTCTCCGGAATGCCATGCAAACGGACCACGTTTTGAAAAAACAGAGGGACCAACTCAGAGAAGGAAGGTAACTTAGGCAAGGGTACCAGATGAACCATCTTAGAAAAGCGGTCACACACAACCCATATGACGGACATTTTTTGAGAGACAGGGAGATCCGAAATAAAGTCCATGGAAATGTGCGTCCAAGGTCTCTTCGGGATAGGCAAAGGTGACAACAATCCACTGGCCCGAGAACAGCAAGGCTTAGCCCGAGCGCAAACTCCACAAGACTGCACAAAAGAACGCACATCCCTCGACAAGGAAGGCCACCAAAAAGACCTGGCAACCAAGTCTCTAGTACCAAATATTCCAGGATGGCCTGCCAACACAGAAGAATGGACCTCGGAGATGACTCTACTGGTCCAATTATCCGGAACAAACAGTCTTTCCGGCGGACAATGATCAGGTTTATCCTCCTGAAACTCCTGCAAAGCACGTCGCAAGTCTGGGGAGACAGCCGACAAAATCACCCCATCCCTAAGGATACCAGTGGGCTCCGAATTTCCAGGGGAGTCAGGCACAAAACTCCTAGAAAGAGCATCCGCCTTCACATTCTTTGAACCTGGCAGGTACGGAACCACAAAATTGAAACGGGAGAAAAACAGTGACCAACGAGCCTGTCTAGGATTCAGACGCTTGGCAGACTCAAGGTACATCAGATTTTTGTGATCAGTCAAGACCACCACACGATGTCTAGCACCCTCAAGCCAATGACGCCACTCCTCAAATGCCCACTTCATGGCCAAAAGCTCCCGATTACCAACATCATAATTCCGTTCAGCGGGCGAAAATTTTCTAGAAAAGAACGCACATGGCTTCATCACTGAGCCATCGGAGCTTCTCTGTGACAAAACCGCCCCCGCTCCGATCTCGGAAGCATCAACCTCAACCTGAAAAGGAAGCGACGTATCTGGCTGACGCAACACAGGAGCCGAAGAAAACCGGCGCTTAAGTTCCTGAAAGGCCTCCACAGCTGCAGGAGACCAATCAGTAACATCAGCACCCTTTTTAGTCAAATCCGTCAAAGGCTTAACAACACTAGAAAAATTAGTTATGAAGCGACGATAAAAATTAGCAAAGCCTAAGAACTTCTGTAGACTCTTAAGAGATGTAGGCTGCGTCCAGTCACAAATAGCCTGAACCTTGATGGGATCCATCTCAATAGTAGAAGGGGAAAAAATATACCCCAAAAAAGAAATCTTCTGGACTCCAAAGAGACATTTAGAACCTTTTACAAACAAAGAATTGGCCCGCAGAACCTGAAACACCTTCCTGACTTGCTGAACATGAGACTCCCAGTCATCAGAAAAAAACAAAACATCATCCAAATACACGATAATAAATTTATCCAGATATTCACGGAAAATATCGTCCATAAAAGATTGGAAGACAGAAGGAGCATTAGAAAGTCCAAAAGGCATCACCAAATACTCGAAATGGCCCTCAGGCGTATTAAATGCGGTTTTCCACTCATCACCCTGCCTTATCCGCACAAGATTATACGCACCCCGAAGATCAATCTTAGTGAACCATTTAGCCCCCTTAATGCGAGCGAACAAATCAGTCAACAATGGCAAAGGATACTGATATTTGACTGTAATCTTATTCAAAAGACGATAATCTATGCAAGGCCTCAAGGAACCATCCTTTTTGGCCACAAAAAAAAAACCTGCTCCCAAAGGGGACGAAGATGGACGGATATGTCCCTTTTCCAAGGACTCCTTAACATAATTCCGCATAGCAGTATGCTCTGGCACTGACAGATTGAACAAACGACCTTTAGGGAAATTACTTCCAGGAATCAAATCTATAGCACAATCGCAATCCCTGTGAGGAGGAAGCGAACTGAGCTTAGGCTCCTCAAAAACCTCCCGATAATCAGACAGAAATACCGGAACCTCAGAAGGAGTAGATGAAGCGATAGAAATCGGAGATGCATCATCATGAACCCCCTGACATCCCCAGCTTAACACAGACATTGTTTTCCAGTCCAGGACTGGGTTATGAGTTTGTAACCATGGCAGACCAAGCACTAAGACATCATGTAAATTATACAGTACCAGGAAGCGAATCACCTCCTGATGAACGGGAGTCATACGCATGGTCACTTGTGTCCAGTACTGAGGTTTATTCATAGCCAAAGGTGTAGAGTCAATTCCTTTCAAAGGAATAGGAACTTCCAGAGGTTCCAGACTAAACCCACAGCGATTGGCAAATGACCAATCCATAAGACTCAGGGCAGCGCCTGAATCCACATAGGCATCGACGGAAATGGATGATAATGAACAAATCAGCGTCACAGACAGAATGAACTTAGACTGTAAAGTACCAATGGCAACAGGCTTATCAACCTTTTTTGTGCGTTTAGAGCATGCTGATATAACATGAGCTGAATCACCACAATAAAAACACAATCCATTTTTCCGCCTATAATTTTGCCGTTCACTTCTGGACTGAATTCTATCACATTGCATTATCTCAGGTGCCTGTTCAGAAGACACCGCCAAATGGTGCACAGGTTTGCGCTCCCTTAAACGCCGATCAATCTGAATAGCCATAGTCATGGACTCATTCAGACCTGTAGGCGCCGGGAACCCCACCATAACATCTTTAATGGCCTCAGAAAGGCCATCTCTGAATTTTGCAGCCAGAGCGCACTCATTCCACTGAGTAAGCACCGACCATTTCCAAAATTTCTGACAATATATTTCTGCTTCATCTTGCCCCTGAGAGAGAGCTAATAAAGCTTTTTCAGCCTGAATCTCTAGGTTAGGTTCCTCATAGAGCAAACCCAATGCCAGAAAAAACGCATCCACATTGAGCAACGCAGGATCCCCTGGTGCCAATGCAAATGCCCAATTCTGAGGGTCACCCCGCAAGAAAGATATAACAATCTTGACCTGCTGAGCAGGGTCTCCAGAGGAGCGAGATTTCAAGGAAAGAAACAACTTGCAATTGTTCCTAAAATTCAGAAAACTAGATCTATCTCCAGAAAAAAACTCTGGAATAGGAATTCTAGGTTCCGACATAGGCGTATGTACAACAAAATCTTGTATATTTTGAACCTTAGCAGCAAGATTATTCAGGCTGGAAACCAAACTCTGGACGTCCATGATAAACAGCTGAGGTCAGAGCCATTCAAGGATTAAGAGGAGGAAAGAAGCAGCCGAGCTGCAATTAAGGCTAGGCAGCAAACACTGAGGAGGGGAAAAAAAAAAAAAAAAACTTCCTCAGACTACTTTTCCTCCTACTTCAGCCAAAACGATGACCAATTTTTTTTTTTTTGGGCCGGCTATGCTGTCATGATCCCAATGGCAGGGGATCACAAAAGGACAAGCACAAAAACAAAACAAGCTCTAGGGTGATGGAACCTGAGCTGACCGCGATCCTGAACCTAAACACACAACTAGCAGTAGCCGGGGAACGTGCCTACGATGATTCCTAGACGTCTCGCGCCAGCCGAAGGATTAACTTCCCCTATCAGAAGAAACACAGACCTCACTTGCCTCCAGAGAAACACCCCACAGAAATAGCAGCCCCCCACATGTAATAACGGTGAAATGAGAGGAAAGCACATACATAGTTATGAAAATAGAATCAGCAAAAATGAGGCCCGCTAAAGCTAGATAGCAGAGGATACAAAAGTGAACTGCGCGGTCAGCGAAAAACCCTTCAAAAAACCATCCTGAAATTACTTGAACTCATGTGCCAACTCATGGAACATGAGGAGTAATTTCAGCCCACTAGAGCAACCAGCAGCAAGGAATCACATATCTGCAAGCTGGACTAAGACAAAAATAAAGCAAAACGTGGAACAGGAAAATCAAAACTTAGCTTGTCCTGAAGATAACAGACGCAGGGAGCAGAGGTGAAAAGACACGCTGATTACATTAATAGCCGGCGAGGAAATGACAAAAAAGCCAGGTTAAATAGGAAACTCCCATAACCTGATGGAACAGGTGGAGACCAGAGACCGCAGAGAACACAAGTCACCCAGTACCATCAGTAACCACCAGAGGGAGCCCAAAAACAGAACTCACAACAGGTTTGGTGGTTAATGGACCCTGCCTAACGCTATCCCTGCTTCTGACGAAGCGGCAGCAACCTCTCCCTAGGCTCAGATCAGCAGCAGTAAGATAGCGGTCGGCGGGAACGCCCCTTTATAGCCCCTGTGACGCCGCAGACAGCAAGCCAATCACTGCAATGCCCTTCTCTAAGATGGTGGGGACCAGGACCTATGTCATCACGCTGCTCACACTCTGCGTCCACCTTCATTGGCTGAGAAATGGCGCTTTTCGCGTCATTGAAACGCGACTTTGGCGCAAAAGTCGCGTACCGCATGGCCAACCCCACACAAGGGTCGGATCGGGTTTCATGAAACTCGACTTTGCCAAAAGTCGGCGACTTTTAAAAATGAACGATCCGTTTCACTCAACCCTAGGGCCTACTTCTTAACTCTTTCTCCTGCAGTGTGTCCTTTTCCTGCCACTAGATCACCAGAGTGAATGTGCTCTTTACGGTGCATTTTGGGCAAGGGGGTTTTGATGGCACTCTTTTATTATTTAAAAAATGGACCCCACATTGGGGAATTGGGCATTACATTTCATTGGGCCTACTTCTTTACTCTGTCTCCTGCATTGTGTCCTTTATTTGCCACTAGAACACCGGGTGAATGTGCTCTGTATGGTGCATTTTGGGCAAGGGGGTTGTGATGGCACTCTTTTATTTTTTTAAATAAAATTGGGGAATTGGGTATGACATTACATTGGGCCTACTTCTTAAATCTGTCTCCTGCATTGTCTCTTGTTTATCTGCCACTAGATCACCAGGGTGAACGTGCTTTGTACTCTTATAGGCCGGTGAATTTTTGGCAAGGGGCCTGTGATGGCACTAGTATATTTTTAAAAAAGGTACCCCACATTGATGAAACCACATCCTTGTTGGCAAAGACTTCATAACATTTGTGTACCTTAAAGAGCTCCCTTAAAAAAGCTCTTTTTTGTGTTGTGTGGTTTCTCACATTGGACACAATACACTTCATATAAATTTGATAAAGCAATGCTGTTCATTTGGCTCGATAGTTGATTAAAAATATAGCTTTGTCCACTATATCAGTTTCTCTCTCTTTTGAGAGCCATAACTTTGGCTGCGTCAAATGTACAAATAGCAAATATGCAAATGGCGATTTGTAACCAAGATTTAAATACTGTATACCCAATGCTGTTATGTTAACCAATTCAGTATCACAATGGACATGGAGGTCAGAGCACATACAGTGATCTGACAATAACCCAAAAATAAAGAACGAGCTCTGAGACGTGGGAACTCTGCAGACCGCAATCCCTGATCCTATCAAACCACACTAAAGGTAGCCGTGGAGCGCTCCTGACCAGAAACTAGGCGCCTCGTCACAGCCTGAGAAACTAGCTATTCCTGAAGATAGAAAAATAAGCCTACCTTGCCTCAGAGAAATTCCCCAAAGGAAAAGGCAGCCCCCCACATATAATGACTGTGAGTAAGATGAAAACACAAACATAGAGATGAAACAGATTTAGCAAAGTGAGGCCCGACTAGCTGAATAGAACGAGGATAGAGAAGATAACTTTGCGGTCAGCACAAAAACCTATAAATAACCACGCAGAGGGGACAAAAAGACCCTCCGCACCGACTAACGGTACGGAGGTCGTCCCTCTGCGTCTCAGAGCTTCCAGCAGGCGAGAAAAACCAATAAAGCAAGCTGGACTGAAAAATAGCAACAAAATAACATAAGCAAAACTTAGCTTTGCAGAGCAGCAGGCCACAGGAATGATCCAGGGAAAAAACCAGTCCAACACTGAAACATTGACAGGAAGCATAGATCAAAGCATCAGGTGGAGTTAAGTAGAGAAGAAGCCAACGAGCTCACCAGATCACCTGAGGGAGGAAACTCAGAAGCTGCAGTACCACTTTCCTCCACAAACGGAAGATCCCAAAGAGAATCAGCCGAAGTACCACTTGTGACCACAGGAGTGAACTCTGCCACAGAATTCACAAAAGTACCCCCTGTTGTGAGTTCTGTTTTTGGGCTCCCTCTGGTGGTTACTGATGGTACTGGGTGATTTGTGTTCTGCTGTCTCTGGTTTCCACCTGTTCTATTAGGATTTGGGAGTTTCCTATTTAACCGGGCTTTCTTGTCATTTCCCCGCCGGCTATCAAGGTTATCAGAGTGTTTTGTTACCTCAGCTTCTGGCTTCAGTATTCTTCAGGACAAGCTAAGTTTTTGATTTTCTTGTTCCACGTTTTGCTTTATTTTTGTCTTGTCCAGCTTGCATATAATTGTTTCTTTGCTACTGGTTGCTCTAGTGGGCTGTAATTGCTCCTCATGTTCCATGAGTTGGAACATGAGTTCAAGTAATTGCAGGATGGTTTTTTGAAGGGTTTTTTGCTGACCGCGCAGTTTACTTTTGTATCCTCTGCTATCTAGTTTTAGCGGGCCTCATTTTGCTGAATCTGTTTTCATACTGTGTATGTGCCTTCCTCTCGTTTCACCGTCATTATATGTGGGGGGCTGCTATTTCTGTGGGGTATTTCTCTGGAGGCAAGAGAGGTCTGTGTTTCTTCTAATAGGGGAAGTTAGATCTTCGGCTGGTGCGAGACGTCTAGGATCAACGTAGGCACGTTCCCCGGCTATTGTTATTTGTGTGTTCAGGTTTAGGGTCGCGGTCAGCTCAGGTTCCATCACCCTAGAGCTCGTTGGTGCTTGTCCTTTTGTGATTCCCTGCCATTGGAATCATGACAGTATAGCCGGCCAAAATGTTTGGGCTGAAGTAGGAGGAAAAGTAGTCTGAGGAAGTTTTTCTTTTTTTTTTCTCTCCTCTGAGGTTGCTGCCTAGCCTTAATTGCAGCCTGGCTGATTTATTTATTTTTTTTTTTTTTTTTTCCTCCTCTTAATCCTTGAATGGCTCTGACCTTAGCTGTTTATCATGGACGTCCAGAGTTTAGCTTCCAGCTTGAATAATCTTGCTGCTAAGGTTCAAAATATACAAGATTTTGTTGTACATGCTCCTATGTCTGAACCTAGAATTCCTATTCCAGAGTTCTTTGCTGGAGATAGATCTAGTTTTCTGAATTTTAGGAACAATTGCAAGTTGTTCCTTTCTTTGAAATCTCGCTCTTCTGGAGACCCTGCTCAGCAGGTTAAGATTATTATATCTTTCCTGCGGGGTGACCCTCAAAATTGGGCATTTGCATTGGCACCAGGGGATCCTGCGTTGCTTAATGTGGATGCATTTTTTCTGGCATTGGGTTTGCTCTATGAGGAACCTAACCAGGAGATTCAGGCTGAAAAAGCTTTATTAGCTCTCTCTCAGGGGCAAGATGAAGCAGAAATATATTGTCAAAAATTTCGGAAATGGTCAGTGCTTACTCAGTGGAATGAGTGCGCCCTGGCTGCAAAGTTCAGAGATGGCCTTTCTGAGGCCATTAAAGATGTTATGGTGGGGTTCCCTGCGCCTACGGGTCTGAATGAGTCTATGACTATGGCTATTCAGATTGATCGGCGTTTACGGGAGCGCAAACCTGTGCACCATTTGGCGGTGTCTTCTGAACAGGCACTTGAGACAATGCAATGTGATAGAGTTCAGTCTAGAAGTGAACGGCAAAACTATAGGCGGAAAAATGGGTTGTGCTTTTATTGTGGTGATTCAGCTCATGTTATATCAGCATGCTCTAAAAGCACAAAAAAGGTTGATAAGTCTGTTGCCATTAGTACGTTACAGTCTAAGTTCATTCTGTCTGTGACTCTGATTTGCTCATTATCATCCATTTCTGTCGATGCCTATGTAGATTCAGGCGCTGCCCTGAGTCTTATGGATTGGTCATTTGCCAAGCGATGTGGGTTTAGTCTTGAGCCTCTGGAAGTCCCTATTCCTTTGAAGGGAATTGACTCTACACCTTTAGCTATGAATAAACCTCAGTACTGGACACAAGTGACCATGCGTATGACTCCCGTTCATCAGGAGGTGATTCGCTTCCTGGTATTGTATAATTTACATGATGTTCTAGTACTTGGTCTGCCATGGTTACAAACTCATAATCCAGTCCTTGACTGGAAAACAATGTCTGTGTTAAGCTGGGGATGTCAGGGGGTTCATGATGATGCACCTCCAATTTCTATCGCTTCATCTACTCCTTCTGAGGTTCCTGTATTTTTGTCTGATTATCGGGATGTTTTTGAGGAGCCTAAGCTCAGTTCGCTTCCTCCTCACAGGGATTGCGATTGTGCTATAGATTTAATTCCTGGTAGTAAATTTCCTAAAGGTCGTTTGTTCAATCTGTCAGTGCCAGAGCATACTGCTATGCGTGATTATGTTAAGGAGTCCTTGGAAAAGGGACATATCCGTCCATCTTCGTCCCCTTTGGGAGCAGGGTTTTTTTTCGTGGCCAAAAAAGATGGGTCCTTGAGGCCTTGTATAGATTATCGTCTTTTGAAAAAGATTACCGTAAAATATCAGTATCCTTTGCCTTTGTTGACTGATTTGTTTGCTCGCATTAAGGGGGCTAAATGGTTCACTAAGATTGATCTTCGGGGTGCGTATAATCTTATACGAATAAAGCAAGGTGATGAGTGGAAAACCGCATTTAATACGCCTGAGGGCCAATTTGAGTATTTGGTAATGCCTTTCGGACTTTCTAATGCTCCTTCAGTCTTCCAGTCCTTTATGCACGATATTTTCCGTGAATATCTGGATAAATTTATGATTGTGTATTTGGATGATATTTTGTTTTTTTCTGATGACTGGGAGTCTCATGTTCAGCAGGTCAGGAAGGTGTTTCAGGTCCTGCGGGCTAATTCCTTGTTTGTAAAGGGCTCAAAGTGTCTCTTTGGAGTCCAGAAGATTTCTTTCTTGGGGTATATTTTTTCCCCTTCTACTATTGAGATGGATCCCGTCAAGGTTCGGGCTATTTGTGACTGGACGCAGCCTGCATCTCTTAAGAGTCTGCAGAAGTTCTTGGGCTTTGCTAATTTCTATCGTCGTTTTATAACTAATTTTTCTAGTGTTGTTAAGCCTTTGACGGATTTGACTAAGAAGGGTGCTGATGTTGCTGATTGGTCTCCTGCGGCTGTGGAGGCCTTTCAGGAAATTAAACGCCGGTTTTCTTCTGCTCCTGTGTTGCGTCAGCCTGATGTTTCGCTTCCTTTCCAAATTGAGGTTGATGCTTCCGAGATTGGAGCGGGGGCGGTTTTGTCACAGAGAAGCTCCGATTGCTCGGTGTTGAAGCCATGTGCGTTCTTTTCTAGAAAATTTTCGCCCGCTGAACGGAATTATGATGTGGGTAATCGGGAACTTTTGGCCATGAAGTGGGCATTTGAGGAGTGGCGTCATTGGCTGGAGGGTGCTAGACATCGTGTGGTGGTCTTGACTGATCACAAAAATCAGATTTACCTTGAGTCTGCCAGGCGTCTGAATCCTAGACAGGCTCGTTGATCACTGTTTTTCTCTCGTTTCAATTTTGTGGTTTCATACCTGCCAGGTTCAAAGAATGTGAAGACGGATGCTCTTTCTAGGAGTTTTGTGCCTGACTCCCCTGGAAATTCTGAGCCCACTGGTATCCTTAGGGATGGGGTGATTTTGTCGGCCGTCTTCCCAGACTTGCGACGTGCTTTGCAGGAGTTTCAGGCGGGTAAACCTGATCGTTGTCCGCCTGAGAGACTGTTTGATCCGGATAGTTGGACCAGTAGAGTCATCTCCGAGGTCCATTCTTCTGCGTTGGCAGGTCATCCTGGAATATTTGGTACTAGAGACTTGGTGGCCAGGTCTTTTTGGTGGCCTTCCTTGTCGAGGGATGTGCGTTCTTTTGTGCAGTCTTGTGAGGTTTGTGCTCGGGCTAAGCCTTGCTGTTCTCGAGCCAGTGGATTGTTGTCACCTTTGCCTATCCCGAAGAGGCCTTGGACGCACATTTCCATGGACTTTATTTCGGATCTCCCTGTCTCTCAAAAAATGTCTGTCATCTGGGTTGTGTGTGACCGCTTTTCTAAAATGGTTCATCTTGTACCCTTGCCTAAGTTGCCTTCCTCCTCTGAGTTGGTCCCTCTGTTTTTCCAGAACGTGGTTCGTTTGCATGGGATTCCGGAGAACATCGTTTCTGACAGGGGATCCCAGTTTATGTCTAGATTTTGGCGGACGTTCTGTGCTAAGATGGGCATTGATTTGTCCTTTTCGTCTGCATTCCATCCTCAGACGAATGGCCAGACGGAGCGAACTAATCAGACCTTGGAAACTTATTTGAGGTGTTTTGTTTCTGCTGATCAGGATGACTGGGTTACCTTTTTGCCGCTGGCCGAGTTTGCCCTTAATAATCCGGCTAGTTCTGCTACCTTGGTTTCTCCTTTCTTTTGTAATTCGGGGTTTCATCCTCGTTTTTCCTCTGGTCAGGTGGAGCCTTCTGATTGTCCTGGAGTGGACATGGTGGTGGATGGGTTGCATCGGATTTGGAGTCATGTGGTGGACAATTTGAAGTTGTCCCAGGAGAAGGCTCAGCAGTTTGCTAATCGCCGTCGCCGCGTGGGTCCTCGACTTCGTGTTGGGGACTTGGTGTGGTTGTCTTCTCGTTTTGTTCCTATGAAGGTCTCTTCTCCTAAGTTCAAGCCTCGGTTCATCGGTCCTTATAGGATCTTGGAAATTCTTAACCCTGTGTCGTTTCGTTTGGATCTCCCGGCATCGTTTGCTATTCATAATGTGTTCCATCGGTCGTTGTTGCGGAGGTATGAGGTACCTGTTGTTCCTTCGCTTGAGCCTCCTGCTCCGGTGCTGGTGGAGGGTGAATTGGAGTATGTTGTGGAGAAGATCTTGGATTCTCGTGTTTCCAGACGGAAACTCCAGTATTTGGTCAAGTGGAAGGGTTATGGTCAGGAGGATAATTCTTGGGTGGTTGCCTCTGATGTTCATGCTGATGATTTGGTCCGCGCTTTTCATAGGGCTCATCCTGGTCGCCCTGGTGGTTCTCGTGAGGGTTCGGTGACCCCTCCTCAAGGGGGGGTACTGTTGTGAGTTCTGTTTTTGGGCTCCCTCTGGTGGTTACTGATGGTACTGGGTGATTTGTGTTCTGCTGTCTCTGGTTTCCACCTGTTCTATTAGGATTTGGGAGTTTCCTATTTAACCGGGCTTTCTTGTAATTTCCCCGCCGGCTATCAAGGTTATCAGAGTGTTTTGTTACCTCAGCTTCTGGCTTCAGTATTCTTCAGGACAAGCTAAGTTTTTGATTTTCTTGTTCCACGTTTTGCTTTATTTTTGTCTTGTCCAGCTTGCATATAATTGTTTCTTTGCTGCTGGTTGCTCTAGTGGGCTGTAATTGCTCCTCATGTTCCATGAGTTGGAACATGAGTTCAAGTAATTGCAGGATGGTTTTTTGAAGGGTTTTTTGCTGACCGCGCAGTTTACTTTTGTATCCTCTGCTATCTAGTTTTAGCGGGCCTCATTTTGCTGAATCTGTTTTCATACTGTGTATGTGCCTTCCTCTCGTTTCACCGTCATTATATGTGGGGGGCTGCTATTTCTGTGGGGTATTTCTCTGGAGGCAAGAGAGGTCTGTGTTTCTTCTAATAGGGGAAGTTAGATCTTCGGCTGGTGCGAGACGTCTAGGATCAACGTAGGCACGTTCCCCGGCTATTGTTATTTGTGTGTTCAGGTTTAGGGTCGCGGTCAGCTCAGGTTCCATCACCCTAGAGCTCGTTGGTGCTTGTCCTTTTGTGATTCCCTGCCATTGGAATCATGACAACCCCCCCCCTTGAGGAGGGGTCACCGAACCCTCACCAGAGCCCCCAGGCGGACCAGGATGAGCCACAAGAAAGGCACGAACAAGATCGGGAGCATGGACATCAGAGGCAAAAACCCAGGAATTATCTTCCTGAGCATAACCCTTCCATTTAACCAGATACTGGAGTTTCCGTCTTGAAACACGAGAATCCAAAATCTTCTCCACAATATACTCCAATTCCCCCTCCACCAAAACCAGGGCAGGAGGCTCAACAGATGGAACCATAGGTGCCATGTATCTCCGCAACAATGACCTATGGAATACGTTATGTATGGAAAAAGAATCTGGAAGGGTCAGACGAAAAGACACAGGATTAAGAACCTCAGAAATCCTATACGGACCAATAAAACGAGGTTTAAACTTAGGAGAGGAAACCTTCATAGGAATATGACGAGAAGATAACCAAACCAGATCCCCAACACGAAGTCGGGGACCCACACGGCGTCTGCGATTAGCGAAAAGTTGAGCCTTCTCCTGGGACAAGGTCAAATTGTCCACTACCTGAGTACAAATCTGCTGCAACCTGTCCACCACGGTATCCACACCAGGACAGTCCGAAGACTTAACCTGTCCAGAAGAGAAACGAGGATGGAACCCAGAATTGCAGAAAAACGGTGAAACCAAGGTAGCCGAGCTGGCCCGATTATTAAGGGCGAACTCAGCCAAAGGCAAAAAGGACACCCAGTCATCCTGATCAGCAGAAACAAAGCACCTCAGATATGTTTCCAAGGTCTGATTGGTTCGCTCGGTCTGGCCATTAGTCTGAGGATGGAAAGCCGAGGAAAAAGACAAGTCAATGCCCATCCTACCACAAAAGGCTCGCCAAAACCTCGAAACAAACTGGGAACCTCTGTCAGAAACAATATTCTCTGGAATGCCATGCAAACGAACCACATGCTGGAAGAACAAAGGCACCAAATCAGAGGAGGAAGGCAATTTAGACAAGGGTACCAGATGGACCATCTTAGAAAAGCGATCACAGACCACCCAAATGACTGACATCTTTTGAGAAACGGGAAGGTCAGAAATAAAATCCATAGAGATATGTGTCCAAGGCCTCTTCGGGACCGGGAAGGGCAAAAGCAACCCACTGGCATGAGAACAGCAGGGCTTAGCCCGAGCACAAATCCCACAGGACTGCACAAAAGTACGCACATCCCGCGACAGAGAGGGCCACCAAAAGGATCTGGCCACTAACTCTCTGGTACCAAAGATTCCAGGATGACCAGCCAACACCGAACAATGAAGTTCAGAGATAACTCTATTCGTCCACCTATCAGGGACAAACAGTCTCTCCGCTGGGCAACGATCAGGTTTATTAGCCTGAAATTTTTGCAGCACCCGCCGCAAATCAGGGGAGATTGCAGACACAATTACTCCTTCCTTGAGGATACCCGCCGGCTCAGATAAATCCGGAGAGTCGGGTACAAAACTCCTAGACAGAGCATCCGCCTTCACATTTTTAGAGCCCGGAAGGTACGAAATCACAAAGTCAAAATGGGCAAAAAACAACGACCAACGAGCTTGTCTAGGATTCAAGCGCTTGGCAGACTCGAGATAAGTCAAGTTCTTATGATCAGTCAATACCACCACGCGATGCTTAGCTCCTTCAAGCCAATGACGCCACTCCTCGAATGCCCACTTCATGGCCAGCAACTCTCGGTTGCCCACATCATAATTTCGCTCAGCAGGCGAAAACTTCCTGGAAAAGAAAGCGCATGGTTTCATCACTGAGCAACCAGAACCTCTCTGCGACAAAACAGCCCCCGCTCCAATCTCAGAAGCATCAACCTCGACCTGAAACGGAAGAGAAACATCAGGCTGACACAACACAGGGGCAGAAGAAAAACGACGCTTCAACTCTTGAAAAGCCTCCACAGCAGCAGAAGACCAATTGACCACATCAGCACCCTTCTTGGTCAAATCGGTCAATGGTTTAGCAATACTAGAAAAATTGCAGATGAAGCGACGATAAAAATTAGCAAAGCCCAGGAACTTTTGCAGACTTTTCAGAGATGTCGGCTGAGTCCAATCATGGATGGCTTGGACCTTAACAGGATCCATCTCGATAGTAGAAGGGGAAAAGATGAACCCCAAAAATGAAACCTTCTGCACACCAAAGAGACACTTTGATCCCTTCACAAACAAAGAATTAGCACGCAGGACCTGAAAAACCGTTCTGACCTGCTTCACATGAGACTCCCAATCATCCGAGAAGATCAAAATGTCATCCAAGTACACAATCAGGAATTTATCCAGGTACTCTCGGAAGATGTCATGCATAAAGGACTGAAACACTGATGGAGCATTGGCAAGTCCGAACGGCATCACAAGATACTCAAAATGACCCTCGGGCGTATTAAATGCAGTTTTCCATTCATCGCCCTGCTTAATTCGCACCAGATTATACGCACCACGAAGATCTATCTTTGTGAACCAACTAGCCCCCTTAATCCGAGCAAACAGATCAGATAACAATGGCAAGGGGTACTGAAATTTAACCGTGATCTTATTTAGAAGGCGGTAATCTATACAAGGTCTCAGCGAACCATCCTTCTTGGCTACAAAAAAGAACCATGCTCCTAATGGCGACGATGACGAGCGAATATGCCCCTTCTCCAGGGATTCCTTCACATAACTGCGCATAGCGGTGTGCTCAGGCACGGACAAATTAAACAATCGGCCTTTTGGGAATTTACTACCAGGAATCAAATTGATAGCACAATCACAATCCCTATGCGGAGGTAGGGTATCGGACTTGGGCTCATGAAATACATCCCGGTAATCAGACAAGAACTCTGGGACCTCAGAAGGGGTGGATGACGAAATTGACAGAAATGGAACATCACCATGTACCCCCTGACAACCCCAGCTGGAAACCGACATGGATTTCCAATCTAATACTGGATTATGGACTTGTAGCCATGGCAACCCCAAAACGACCACATCATGCAGATTATGCAACACCAGAAAGCGAATATCCTCCTGATGTGCAGGAGCCATGCACATGGTCAGCTGGGTCCAGTACTGAGGCTTATTCTTGGCCAAAGGTGTAGCATCAATTCCTCTCAATGGAATAGGACACTGCAAGGGCTCCAAGAAAAACCCACAACGCTTAGCATACTTTAAGTCCATCAAATTCAGGGCAGCGCCTGAATCCACAAATGCCATGACAGAATATGATGACAAAGAGCAGATCAAGGTAACGGACAGAAGAAATTTTGACTGTACTGTACCAATGGTGGCAGACCTAGCGAACCGCTTAGAGCGCTTAGGACAATCAGTGATGGCATGAGTGGAATCACCACAGTAGAAACACAGACCATTCAGACGTCTGTGTTCATGCCGTTCAACTCTGGACAAAGTCCTATCGCACTGCATAGGCTCAGGTTTAAGCTCAGGTAATACCGCCAAATGGTGCACAGATTTACGCTCACGCAAGCGTCGACCAATCTGAATGGCCAAAGACATAGATTCATTCAGACCATCAGGCATAGGAAATCCCACCATGACATCTTTAAGGGCTTCAGAGAGACCCTTTCTGAAAATTGCTGCGAGCGCAGCTTCATTCCATTGAGTGAGTACAGACCACTTTCTAAATTTTTGACAGTATACCTCTATCTCATCCTGACCCTGACACAAAGCCAGCAAATTTTTCTCTGCCTGATCCACTGAATTAGGCTCATCATAAAGCAATCCGAGCGCCAGGAAAAACGCATTGATATTACTCAATGCAGGATCTCCTGGCGCAAGAGAAAATGCCCAGTCCTGAGGGTCGCCGCGCAAAAAAGAAATAATAATCAAAACCTGTTGAACTGGATCACGAGAGGAACGAGGTTTCAAGGCCAGAAATAACTTACAATTATTTTTGAAACTCAGAAACTTAGTTCTATCTCCAAAAAACAAATCAGGAATAGGAATTCTTGGTTCTAACATAGATTTCTGATCAATAGTGTCTTGAATCTTTTGTACTCTTGCCGAGAGCTGATCCACAAATGAAGACAGACTTCTAATGTCCATCGCTACACCTGTGTACTGAACCACCCAAATGTCTAGGGGGAAAAAAAGACAAAACACAAAGCCAAGAAAAAAAAATGGTCTCAGAACTTCTTTTTTCCCTCTATTGAGAATCATTAGTACTTTTGGCTTCCTGTACTGTTATGTTAACCAATTCAGTATCACAATGGACATGGAGGTCAGAGCACATACAGTGATCTGACAATAACCCAAAAATAAAGAACAAGCTCTGAGACGTGGGAACTCTGCAGACCGCAATCCCTGATCCTATCAAACCACACTAAAGGTAGCCGTGGCGCGCTCCTGACCAGAACCTAGGCGCCTCGTCACAGCCTGAGAAACTAGCTATTCCTGAAGATAGAAAAATAAGCCTACCTTGCCTCAGAGAAATTCCCCAAAGGAAAAGGCAGCCCCCCACATATAATGACTGTGAGTAAGATGAAAACACAAACATAGAGATGAAACAGATTTAGCAAAGTGAGGCCCGACTAGCTGAATAGAACGAGGATAGAGAAGATAACTTTGCGGTCAGCACAAAAACCTATAAATAACCACGCAGAGGGGACAAAAAGACCCTCCGCACCGACTAACGGTACGGAGGTCGTCCCTCTGCGTCTCAGAGCTTCCAGCAGGCGAGAAAAACCAATAAAGCAAGCTGGACTGAAAAATAGCAACAAAATAACATAAGCAAAACTTAGCTTTGCAGAGCAGCAGGCCACAGGAATGATCCAGGGAAAAAACCAGTCCAACACTGAAACATTGACAGGAAGCATAGATCAAAGCATCAGGTGGAGTTAAGTAGAGAAGAAGCCAACGAGCTCACCAGATCACCTGAGGGAGGAAACTCAGAAGCTGCAGTACCACTTTCCTCCACAAACGGAAGATCCCAAAGAGAATCAGCCGAAGTACCACTTGTGACCACAGGAGTGAACTCTGCCACAGAATTCACAACACAATGCATTCAGACAATCACATAGCTGCATTTCTTGTAAAACATTTACAGATGTGACAGACAATGCTCATAGTGACACAATCTTGATAAATGTTTGTTTATTCAATTCACAAACAATTCTAAGCCTCTATATGCTTCCTGTTTGTCATTGTGAAACATTAAGGTTTACTGAAACTATGCCAGTGGTGGTTTGATCTAAATCCTTGTGGCTTTTATTTTCTAGGGGTTTATGGCCCCTCGTCTGATGAGTCCATGATATCTCAGTTTCATACAACCTTGAAAAGTGGCCACTTGAAGGCTTGGGTGAAACTAGAGTTACTACATAGTGTAAATCATTATATAAGACCAGAGAAACATGACTAAGGCAGATGCCAAAACTGGGGTACCTGTACATGTGCAGTGTGCTTATACTTAGATAATTGGGGACGTTCCTGCAGTGTAGGTAATCTCCCAGGGGTTCTCTGTCTTGGTGTTGCTTCTCTGATATTCCAGATGGATGATGTTTAAAAGCCTCTTGGTGATGATCTAAGTATACTGTATGTAGTTAATCTTCATATATATGTAATCACTATATTTATTTAATCCTTATATGTACTTATTAACCTGTGTATGTTAACACATACAAAAGTGTATGCACTCACACTATTCAATCATACTATTCCTTGAATTTTGAAGTTTGCAATAAAATTGCATTGTATTGCAAGTATAGGCCTTTTTTAAAGCCGTATTTGAACCTTAGTGTTAAACACATGGCAAATAAAATTGCCAAATTCTCCTGTACATACTGTAACTGTGCAAAGAAGGAACCTTCATACCATTAAAAAATACAAGTGGATTTTCATGGGCCCACCCAGTATGTGGGTTCCAAGGCGTAATGGGGTGCATATGACTGACTATGCAGCAGGGCTGGCCTTGCTGCCAATGTGTAAAACAAAGGAGTATGGGAGTACAAAATGCATATTGTGAAGTGGATTTTCATGGGCCCATACAGTATGTGGGTTGAAAGGCGTATTGGGGTGCATATGAATTGGTAGCAGGGCAGGCCTTGAATTCAATGCAACACTTTTTCAGGAGTCCCCCCTGGACATCTTATGACAGGGGTATTGTGGTGCATCGTAATTCTTGGCAGCCCATCCACTCACAGCATAGGCTACAACTGCTTAGGAGACCCACTGTTTCATAATGGCCCTTTTAGAAGATTAATGCCGCCTGATGCACCAGTAAAAATAGGCTCTGTGACTTTAAGAGTCCCTCCTTCATAAATGAAACAAGATGGGTCTGCTTATGTGTCACACACCACATGGCCAACTAGGGTTGTTAAATGTTACAATGACATTTCCCAGTGAATGCATTTGTAGTGGTTGAAAGCAATGTTAAAGTTGAAAAACGCTTCAAAAACGCTGCATCTGAACTAAGCCTAAGTGGGGGAGGAAATTTTTAGTCTGGGGTTAAATATTTGGCCTTACAGGCAAGTCATTAACCTGCAAAGGATGTACCTTGACATATTTCAAAGCAAAACCCGTTTTGGTTTCGTTTTCATGTGTTTTTTGTGGCACCGTGAAAAATGGCATGAATCTCGGAAAAAATTGATTAAAGCTATGAACTAGGAGTCAGGAATGCTTCCAGGGGCAGTCCCCATGATGTCCCTGTGTCATTTGAGCAGTGTTTCCATCATTTTTAGACATTTTTAGACCTTTAAAGGACCCCCGGGGGGATCGCGGCAAAAATACTCGGGTCTCCCATAGACTTACATTGGGCTCGTTGCTCGGGTCGAGTACCCAAGTATTCCAATCTGCTCGACCCGAGCAAGGAGCACCCGAGCATTTTAGTGCTTGCTCATCACTAATTATTACATACGGTATATTCTTGGTACATTTCGGTGGTATAAAACAAATAAGAAAAAAATGTTCAAAATTTTTTTCCTGATTTAGTTACAGATTAATATGCTTTGCTTAAAATTACAGTGTGTTACAGTGAGCCCAAAACTGGATCCCATATTCTAGACGTGGCCTCACCAGTCATTTATAAAGGGATAATAATGCTCTGGGATCGCGGGATTGTATCTCTCTTTTTATACATCCTAAAATCTTGTTTGCTTTTGCAGATGCTGCTTGACATTGAGTACTATTGCTCAGCTTACTTGTAACTAGAATACCCTAGTCCTTCTCCTATTCTGTAGTCTCGATTACGCTGCCATTTAATGTATATGCAGCAATAGGATTACTCTGTGCTAGGTGCATTACGCTACATTTATCCACATTAAATCTCATTTGCCAACATAGCAGCGCAGATTTGGACACATACACCTGGTTTCAAAATTATCCTCGGTCTTTGGACCCCTGTTGTGCAGCAGCTAATCCATGCGTTTCACATGTTGCTCAGTTGCATCAAAACAAAGTGAGTGTACCTCTCCCGCTACACCCCATGCTTTTAACCAGTTAAGGCCCTATTTGCGCTTTTTTTTGGTCACCAGATTTTCTACTTCTATTCTCAAAAACTTTGCACACTACTGATGTTAGGCTTACCAGATGGTAGTTGTCTTGATCCACCTTCTATCCTTTCTTAAATATTGGTATCACATCAGCCATCCTCCAATCCCATGGCACCTCCCCTGTTACCATAAAGTCTAAAAATATGAGATAGAGTGGTCTGTCATTTATTGAGCTCAATTCTCCCAGTATCCGTGGATGAATGCCATCTGGGCCAGGGGATTTGTCATTGTTTAAATTGCTCAGACATAGTTATACTACTTTTTATGTCAAACTAGTTTTATCAGGTGGTGAACTTTGATTTTTGCCTTGGTGAATTATCCCTTTAACAGACAGGCATCTGCCGGTACAGTTCAAAGCAATGATGGAGGAGAGAACGTCAGCTGATGCTCCCTCTCCCATCATTCCCCGCTCTGCCTCTGACACTGCGGGTGCGCGATGATGTCATCATGCACTCACTGTGTGCCAGGCAGTGCAGCCGCTGAGACAAAAGCAGGGAGCAGCGTGGGCACGAGGAGAGGGGAGGAGTGTGATTTTTTTTACTATAACAGTGAGTGCTGGACTGTGGGCCAGTCTCGGGGAAGGGGGTAGATGCAGGCTGTGCTATATACTACATGGCTGTGCTATATGCTATGTGGGCTGTGTTATATACGAGGCTGTGCTATATACTACATGTCTGTGCTATAAGCTACGCGGGGTGTGTTATATACTACGTGGCTGTGCTATATACTACATCACTGTGCTATATGCTACGTGAGCTGTGTTATATACTATGTGGGCTGTGTTTTATACTATGTGGGCTGTGCTATACACTACGTGGGCTGTGCTATATACTATGTGGGCTGTGCTATATGCTACGTGAGCTGTGTTATATACTATGTGGGCTGTGTTATATACTATATGACTGTCCTATATACTATGTGGGCTGTGTTATATACTACGTGACTGTGCTATATACTACCTGGGCTGTGTTATATACTATGTGGGCTGTGCTATATACTACATGGCTGTGTTATATATTACGCGGCTGTGTTATATACTATGTGGGCTGTGTTATATAATACATGGCTGTGCTATATACTACGTGGGTTGTGTTATATACTACGTGGCTGTGCTATATACTACATGGCTGTGCTATATACTACGTGGCTGTGCTATATGCTATCCATTTTGCACTTTTACAAATGTTCTACATTAATACTTTCTAATGTTTACTTTAAAAAGTTTTCCATTAAAAAATTGTCATATTCAATGTATGCAGTTTTTTCTTTGCAGCAAGTTCAGCTAACAATAAAATGCCTACTGGTAACTGAGGAAGAGGAAGTAGGTCACAAAAATTGGCATATAAGGGGTTGACTTATATAAAGCCCCTCTGCTGTATGGTATTGTAGAATTTACAATAGCTATCACTTATGTAAGAAGTGAAATCTGGCATTTGTACTGTACCTATATTTCTCTGCTGTATCTGTGCATCATGTATCATGGTATGTCTTAAAGGGGGGGCCCCTGGGCCCTAAAAAACCTTGAGCCGACACTGTCCCCAGTTATTATGACATGGTCCCAGTCTACATGATTAAGCGCTTCCCTTAATTTGTTGAAATAAGCTTTCCTAAAGTTCTAAGTTTTGGCATTTCCCTTTTTGATTGCTTAATTGAAAATTACATTGAAACTTACCATAGTATGGTCACTGCATCCCAAATACTTCTTGACCTATAGATCTAAAATTGTATCTGGTCTATTTGACAGAACCAGATCCAGCACATTACCTCCCCTGGTTGGTTCATCTACCAACTGAGAGAGGTAATTGTCCCGAATTGTGGATAATAACTTGTAGCTTTTAGCACAATGCTAGGAGGCTTGTAGCAAACTTCAGTTAGCAGTAGTGTTGAGCATTCCGATACTGCAAATATCTGGTATCGGCCGATATTCGCTGTATCGGATTTCCGATACTGAGTTCTTATACTTTTAAGATATCGGATACCGGAATCGGAAGTTCCTATAGTGCAATGATGCACTATAATGGAGTGTGGGCGGTGCGTAGGTGGAGACTGCGTGTCTGTGTGTGCGGGCGGGGTCTGTGCGCGACCATGGGGGGTCTGTGCGGGCCTGCCAGGGGTCTGTGCGGGCCTGCCGGGGGTCTGTATGGGCCTGCCGGGGGTCTGTGCTGCCTGCCGGGGTCTGTGCAGCCTGCCGGGGGTCTGTACGGGCCTGCAGGGGGTCTGCGTGGGCCTGCCGGGGGTCTGTACGGGCCTGCCGGGGGTCTGTGCGGCCTGCCGGGAATCTGTGCGGGCCTGCCAGGGGTCTGTACGGGCCTGCCTGGGATTGTGTGTGTGTGCAGGCATCGTCCGATGGGACTACAAGTCCCATCAGGCTATGCCTGCTACAATGACAGTGATTGACACATTAGCCAATGATGGGACAGTAGTAGTCCCATCATCCGGCTAATGTGTTGAATGTACATAAAAAAAAACACAAGCATACATACTACATACATACAAAATACATACTACATACATACAACATACATACTACATACATACAGCATACATACTACATACATACTACATGCATACTGCATACTACATACATACTACTTACATAAATACAACATGCAAACTACATACATACATACAACATACATATTACATACATACTACGTACATACATACTACATACATACTACATAAATACTATGCAAATTGTCTCTTCAGAGAGGAAGAGGACTAGAACTCTAGTGCCACCTATGGGAAGTAGCAACCCTAACAGTCGACCCTTTAATGAGCCTTGTCACATGACTTAGGATAATAGCCAAACCAGAATCTCAATTTGCAGACACTGTGTTTCGGGGTACTGCCCCTTGTCAGTGCAAAGCGGAGATCTGGTTTGGCTGATTGAGAGGCATCTGACCGGGATGCAAGAAGTATCGTTTCTCCTCGCGGAGAGTGACATGATAAGCATGTCGAGGTGAGGAGACTTATAGCCGCAATGTTCCTCTGGGAAATATGCAAATTGTCTCTTCAGAGAGGAAGAGGGCTAGAACTCTAGTGCCACCTATTGGAAGTAGCAACCCTAACAATCAATGTCGACCCATGAGGGGCAGTACCCTGAAACACAGTGTCTGCAAATTGAGATTCTGTTTTGGCTATTATCCTAAGTCATGTGACAAGGCTCATTAAAGGGTCGACATTGACTGTTAGGGTTGCTACTTCCAATAGGTGGCATTAGAATTCTAGTCCTCTTCCTCTCTGAAGAGACAATTTGCATTTTTCCCAATGGCTCCTGCAGTGCATCACTGAGAGGTTACTCTAGTTCAGAGTCTAACTTTATGGCAATTGCTGCGTGGGAAAATTTCTCACACAGCGATGCCAAAAGTGAGACTAGGGACTATTTTTTTTACAGCGGCGGAGGAATACTGTGCGGAAGGATACCTTCCTCCCGCCATTGTATTCCTGGAGCCCCGAGAGAGCAGGCGCATCAGCTGATGCTGTTGTTCTCCACGGGAGATCGTCATGGGACACTCGTGGATTTCTGCATATCAGGGAGTATATTGTTTGTTTTATTATTTTAATTTTTTTACAGTTGACACTGGCCACGGGGAACAAAGTGATGGTGAGTATGTACTCTATGTTATATGTACTGTTTGTCTATATGTATGTATTGTATGTAATGTATGAATTTATTGTATGTTGTATGTATGTAGTATGTATGTAGCATGTATGTAGCATGTATGTAGTATGTTGTATGTATGTAGCATGTATGTAGTATGTATGTAGTATGTATGTTGTTTGTATGCTGTATGTATGTAGTATGTATGTTGTATGTATGTAGTATGTATGTAGCATGTTGTATGTATGTTGTATGTATGTATGTTTTATGTATGTATGTATGTAGTATATAGTATGTTGTATGTATGTTGTATGTATGTGGTATGTTGTATGTATGTTGTATGTATGTATGTATGTATGTAGTATGTTGAATGTATGTATGTAGTATGTATGTAGTATGTATGTAGTATGTTGTATGTATAACAGCTCAAGAAAATCACAGTCACTGAATCCAATAAAAAATATGTCTTTATTAATGCAGAGTCTAAAAATACATACAAAAAACCAGACAATTAATGCAGGTAAAACCAGCAGATGACAATAGCCATGCCACAAACAGCATAAAAGGCAGTCACCCAAGGTACGGTGACCCCTGTAAAGGAACAAAACCCATCAACTAGCACAGCACAGCACCCATCGCCTCATAACAATTTTCCACCACTAATACAGTTATCAGCAGTGCCACATAGAAGAGGGGGTTCTTTAACCGGTAACATTAGTAATCCATAAGACAGTAGAGCGAGGCATATAGACACAATGGGCCACCGTGCATATTACCTGCCGTGATGAGTCCGGACCAACGCAGAGGACACTGGGACACCCTGACGCGCGTTTCGGTGGCTATACCTTCCTCAGGGGGCGCACAGTGTCATATGGGCAAGGACCGATCTTTTATAGAGGACCGTAGGGGAAATCGCGCCATGCGGCGCGGTCACCGTCCGCCCACAGCGTCCGACAAGCAAAACCGGAAGTGCGCGGGCCCACGCAAACCGGAAGTGCATCGCATGATGGGACTGCTACGGTCCCATCATTTGCCAATGTGTCAATCACTGCCATTGTAGCAGGCATAGCCGGATGGGACTGGTAGTCCCATCGGACAATGCCTGCACACAAACACAAAAACCCCTGGTAGGCCGCACAGAACCCCAAGAGGCCCGTACTGACCCCTGAGAGGCCCGTACAGACCCCTAGCAGGCCTCAAAGACCCCCAAGAGGCCCGTACAGACCCCCGGCAGGCCACACAGACCCCGGCAGGCCACACAGACCCCCGAGAGGCCCGTACAGACCCCCGACAGGCCGCACAGACCCCCGGCAGGCCGCACAGACCCCCGAGAGGCCCGTACAGACCCCCGGCAGGCCGCACAGACCCCCAGCAGGCCGCACAGACCCCAAAGAGGCCCGTACAGACCCCTGGCAGACCGCACAGACCCATGGCAGGCCGCACAGACCCCCGAGAGGCCCGTACTGACCCCTGGCAGGCCGCACAGACCCCCGACAGGCTGTACAGACCCCTAAGAGGCCCGTACAAACCCCTGAGAGGCCCGTACAGACCCCCGGCAGACTGCACAGACCCACGAGAGGCCCGTACAGACCCCCGGCAGGCTGCACAGACCCCCGGCAGGCCGCACAGACCCCCGGGAGGCCCGTACAGACCCCCGGCAGGCCGCACAGACCCCTGAGAGGCCCGTACAGACCCCCGGCAGGCCGCAGAAACCCCCGACCGGCCACACAGACCCCCAAGAGGCCCGTACAGACCCCCGGCAGGCCGCACAGACCCCCGAGAGGCCCGTACACACCCCAGCAGGCTGCACAGACCCCCGGCAGGCCGCACAGACCCCCGAGAGGCCCATACAGACCCCCCGGCAGGCCACACAGACCCTCGAGAGGCCTGTACAGACCCCCAGCAGGCCGCACAGACCCCCAGCAGCCCACACAGACCCCCGAGAGGCCCGTACAGACCCCCGGGAGGCACGCACAGACCCCCACTATCCAACACAGACACACAGTCTCCGCCCATGCACCTCCCACGCACCGCCCACACTCGTCACCACTCCGGAACAGGATGTACAAGGACAGAAAGGGCTTATTTTCATTTCGATATTTGTGTCCCTTTGACTTGCATTGGTTTCCATTATCGGTATCGGCGATATCTGATATTATTTTGGATATCAGCCGATCCAATCCAATCCCGATATTTCCCAATATCGGAAAGTATCGCTCAACACTAGTTAGTAGCTTTCCATTATTGCCATACCCATGTATATTTACCCATAGTGACTCTACATTGCTGTAACTCACCCCAATGTCTTCATTGAGCACAGGTTTTAAGTTGGATTATACGAAGATGCACATCCCTCCACCTGTTTTTCTTACTTGTCCTTCCTAAATGTAGTGTAACTCTCTACATTTGTTACCAAGTCATGGCTTTTGTCAAGCCAGGTTTCGGTAATGCCCATCACATTGTATTCTGTGACCAGCATAAGAGTCTCCAATTAATTTTGTTTGCGAGACTTCTTGAATTTGCCAGCAAACATTTAATATTAGCACATTTGTTACTCCTACTCAGCTCCCTGCTTTCCTTGCAAATCCCAGCCCCTAAATTCTTCATTAACACCAAGTGTCCTACTCCCTTTGTCTACTCTATCTATCCCTTTATAAGTACAACTATCCTCCCTCCCCCTAGATCCTAGTTTAAAATTTTCTCCATCTGTCTTACCATTTTTTCCCCAAGCACAGCTGCACCTTCCCCATTGAGGTGCAACTGGTCCCTACTGTAGAAGCTGTAGCCGCCACGGATGTTGGCCAAGTTGTCCAGGAAACCAAACCCTCCCTTCCAATTTGTAAGCCACTTCTTAATCTCACTAAGCTCCCGTTGTCTTTCTAGTGCTTGTAGCTCTGGCAGTATTTCTGAAAGCACCACCTTGGTGGTCCTGGCCTACAGCTTCTTTTGTAGTTCCCTGTAATCATTCTTAAGAACCTTCCACCTCCTTCCAACTTTGTCATTGCTACCGATGTGTACCATGACCGCTGTGTTTTCCCCAGCCCCACCCAGCAATCTGTTTATCCAATCCGCAATATGATAAACCCGAGCACCCGGCAATCAACACATTGTGTGGAATTCACATTCTCCATGACAGATGACCCTGTCTGTCCATCTAATTATAGAGTCCCCTACCACCAACACCTGTCTGTTCAAAATTGACTATTGTCACATATAGACTAGAACTTGGTTTGTGTGAAATTTAATTGGTTTAATATAAAAAAATGGCCTATCACAGGTTCAGAAATTTCATTGTTCAAAAATTGACTATTGTCATATATACTGTAGAGCTTGGTGTGTGTGAACTTGTGCTAGATTGAAATGAAAAAACTAAAATTGTCCTGCTATAGGTGTAAAATTTGGTCTCTCAGTACCCGGTTCCCAGCCATCACCTTTTCTCCCTGTGTGGTGTCCTTACCTTGTGTCCAGTAACATCCACCATGACTTACCAACACTGTTACTGGGTTACTAGAATTGTCCACTTTACGACGTGGACAAGCGCTTGTTGCCAGGGATGCTACATTTCCCTGACAGCATACTGGGTGAACATTGTGGAGGCGAGAACCGAGTCCCACCTTGGCACAGCACATGTGCTACCAACGCTGAGGATTACTGGCCCTACTTCTATCACAGTTTCCTGAACCTCCTACAGCAGCTCCTTCACCACCCTGCTCCTCCTCACCGTCCATCTACATTATTCTATTTCAATGCACATCATCAACATCAGCCAGAAGCTCTGGAAGCTCTGCAGCAGTGTTTTAGCAAAGTGGCAACTGGCATTGCTGAAACTAATTTGTCTAAGAGACAAACTGCACAACGCAGCAGAGTTATTGAAAGGAATAAAAGACCAGACAGATCTGTGTCATGCCACTAAACCTACAACCAGGCATGGTCATGTGTGATAATGGGCGTAACCTGGTGGCTGCTGTGAAGCTTGGCAAACTCACACACATATCATGCTTGGCCCACGTGCACAACTTGATAGTTCAGCAGTTTCTGAAAGCAAACCTAGATTTGCCAGAGTTTCTGTTCAAGGTACTGTACATCACATCACGCCCATTTCTGCTAGTCGGCTACAGCTGCTGCTGCTCTGGCAGTGCTGCAGCAGTGCATGCAACTGCCAGCTCACTGGCACAGTGTGTGACTTGACCACGCCTTGGAACTACACACTGCACATGCCCTCAAGGCTTTGTAAGCAGCAGAGGTCAGTTGTGGAATTCTAGCTCCAAAACTCCCAGCAGTAGTCTGATCAGGCACCACACATAACAACTGAAGAGTGGGCATGGATGTCTGACATTTGTGTGGTTCTCCAAGACTTTGAGGACTCCACAAAGATGGTGATCAGCGATGACACCATTATCAGCACAAAGATCCCACTTCTGTGCCTACTTAAACAGTCACTGCTCACAAGTAAACATGAAGCTTTGTATGCGGGCCAGATGGAGATGGAGAAAGACATGAGACATGGAGATACTGCTCAGCCTCATCACATCTCATTTGCTCAGTACATATTGGGTAACAATGAGGAGGTAGAGGCTAAAGAAGAGAAGAAGAAACAGGAGCTGACTGAGCGCAAAAAAGGATAGTACCCACACCAGCTTTGCCCCGTCACTCCTACGTGGATGGGCTAAGGAGGGGAATGAGGAGGAAGAGATGGAAGACGCGACGGCGAGTAGTCATGATGGTGGAGACAGGGAAGTGTTGGCTACAGGGACCTTGGCACATATGGGAGACTTTATGTACTGTTGCCTTTCCCCTGCATTACATTCATCTTGGCCAAAAAAGAATATTGGTTGTTCACCCTGCTAGACCAAGCAACATGGAAAACTTTGCATCGCTTCTTCCTGAGGCAGAGACGTCTTCTAAAATGGTGCTATACCATTGTGGAAAATATGTTGAAAAAATTCACAGAACACTAGTGGCAAGGGGCAAGCTTCCTTCCCCAACCTAGGAGGAGAGGTGGAGACATACGCCAGGAATAACAGACGCAGGGTTACACTGTCAAAGACTGGGCCAATTATATGACAACCTCCCATCTTCCATGCCATAATGACTGGGTATTTTTGACAAGGAAAGAAAAGTTTTAAAAGATGGTCAAGAATTACTTGGCCAACCAAACCAGCATACTCCTAAATTCCTCTGACACATTCAGCTATTGGATCTCAAAACTGGACACCTGGCATAATCTGTCCCCTTATGTCTTGGAAGTGTTGTGCTGCCCTGCCACTAGCATCTGTCTACCTTGACAGTCACAATAATCTGCGTGCCCCAATAATACATCCCAAGTACCAATTAAACATTTAATAATGTCCCCTGAGTCCCAACATGTCCCTTATAAACACTATGATGGACCGACATCGTCCCTATGCATAGTATGATGGGCCCAAAACTTCCTGATACACAGTACGATGGTCCAACAGCTCCGCTATACACAGTATGATGGGCCCGCAACTCCGCTGTACATAATATGATGGGACTACAACTCCTTTGTACTAATCCTTTATTTATTTAATGTTCGCAAGCTATAGTGGTAGATTTGCTAATTATTGAGTGTTATACAAACCAGCTACCTACTTGTATATGTATTATTGCATGAGGTGTTGCATAGAAAATACATATATAAATTACAGTGAACAAACTAACAATGACAGACTGGTACAGAATAAAGAGGATTCTGCCCTTGAGGGCATACAGTCTACAGTATATTACATTGTTCTAATAATTAAATTTTAACATTTTTCATTCTAGATCCTTTGCAAGATATAGGAGTTGGCTTTAATCCTTGTTCAAGAATTCTATCCCAGCGTATAGTAGCTAAAATTGGAATCATTTTACGTAAGTAAATATACTTATTGCAAAAGTTTTTCAGAGTTATGCAAACAGATAAAATCTATTTATTCATGGAGTCCTAAAATTGCTTGCCTGCCAATAGCTGGAGTAACTAATGTAGCAAAACCTAGCACAGCCCTAAGGCTCCCTTCACACATCTGTTTTTTGTCTCTGTATGCTGTCCTTTTTTAAGGGCCGCAAATACAGACACACGCACACCGATTGTATTCAATGGTGATGCGCGCATCTTGTTTTTCAGACAGTGTAGTGTAAAAACCCTGCAGACATGTCAGTTTTTAATGAGCAGCATGGATAAAATGCATGATACACATGTGCACTCTGATGAAACTCCGATAACATCTATGTGTCATCAGCATGACACGTACTGGCTCCTGGGAAGAAGCGGTACAGTTCGCGTTGTTCCCAGGCACTGGCAGCTGAAGGAAGCTCTCATCTTTATCTCCTGGTCTCCCTGAAATCAGCTTGACCAGGTGACACTGATGGGAATTGTATTCAGCACCCGGTGTGCCCCTCCTGTGTAAAATAAACTAATTAAAAAATGCCGTGGGCTCCTGCACAATTTTCATAACCAGCAGAAGAAATGCCTATGGCTAAGGGCGGATGGTAATAATCTGGGAAAAGGGACAATATCCCAAAAGGTTCCCAGACTATTAATAAGAGCTCACAGCTGTTTGCTTAGCCTCTCCTGTTGAATTTATTGGGAAACCAGAACAAAAATGACATAGGGTACCCCTATAAATTCGAACCAGCAAAGGTTAATCAGACAGTTGTGGGTTGATATTAATAGCCTGGGAAGGGGCCAGAGATATTACCACCCTTCCCAGGCTACCAACATCTACCCTCAGCCGCCTCAGCAATGGCAATCCATAAGATGGGCCAAATCTGGAGCTTAGCCTCGCTCTTCCCACTTGCCATGTTGTGGAGGCAAGTGAGGTGATATCACCTTTGTATTGTCAGATGACATCAGGCCCAGAGGTTAGTAATAGAGAGGCATCTATAAGACGCCTCTATTACTAACCCCATTAGTAAGTATTGAAATAAACACACAGTAAGAATAAGATCCTTTAATTGAAATGAAACTCAATATCCTGTTTTACACATTTACCGCATATACTCGAGTATAAGCCGACCCGAGTATAAGCCGACCCCCCTAATTTTGCCACAAAAAACTGGGAAAACTTATTGACTCGAGTATAAGCCTAGGGTGGAAAATGCAGCAGCTACCGGTGAATTTCAAAAATAAAAATAGATGCTCCATACTGTTCATTATGGCCCCATAGCTGTGCCATATAGTGCTCTGCACCGTTCATTATTTCCCCATAGATGTACCATAGAAAGCTGTGCCATATAGTGCTCTGCACCGTTCATTATTGCCCCATAGCTGTGCCATATAGAGCTCTGCACCGTTCATTATTGCCCCATAGCTGTGCCATATAGTGCTCTGCGCTGTTCATTATTGCCCCATAGATGTGCCATATAGTGCTCTGCGCCATTCATTATTGCCCCATAGCTGTGCCATATAGTGCTCTGCACTGTTCATTGTTGCCCCATAGCTGTGCCATATAGTGCTCTGCGCCGTTCATTATTGCCCCATAGCTGTGCCATATAGTGCTCTGCACCGTTCATTGTTGCCCCATAGCTGTGCCATATAGTGCTCTGCGCCGTTCATTATTGCCCCATAGATGTGCAATATAGTGCTCTGCGCCGTTCATTATTGCCCCATAGCTGTGCCATATAGTGCTCTGCGCCATTCATTATTGCCCCATAGCTGTGCCATATAGTGCTCTGCACCGTTCATTATTGCCCCATAGCTGCCATATAGTGCTCTGCGCCATTCATTATTGCCCCATAGCTGCCATATAGTACTCTGCGCCATTCATTATTGCCCCATAGCTGTGCCATATAGTGCTCTGCACCGTTCATTATTGCCCTATAGCTGCCATATAGTGCTCTGCGCCGTTCATTATTGCCCCATAGCTGTGCCATATAAAGCTGTGCCATTGCTGCTGCAATAAAAAAAAAAAATGCCATACTCACCTCGCTGCTTGCAGCTCCCAGCGTCTCGTCCCGGCGTCTCTCCGCACTGACTGATCAGGCAGAGGGCGCCGCGCACACTATATGCGTCATCGCGCCCTCTGACCTGAACAGTCAGAGCAAGAGGACGCGAAGACAGAGCGGCGCCCGGCGTGTGGAACGCGGACAGGTGAATATTACATATTTACCTGCTCCCGGCGTCCCGCTCCCTCTGCCTGTCACACGGTCTTCGGTGCCGTAGCCTCTTCCTCTATCAGCGGTCACCGGCACCGCTGATTAGAGAAATGAATATGCGGCTCCACCCCTATGGGAGGTGGAGCCGCATATTCATTTCTCTATTCAGCGGTCCCACGTGACCGCTGAACAGGGGAAGAGCTGCAGCACCGAAGACCGTGTGATGGGCAGAGGGAGCGTCAGGACTGCCGGGACTAGGTGAGTATGCCTCAGCGCCCTCTCCCCCTCACCCGCCCACCCTGCCGCCCACCGTGACTCGAGCCCAAAATTTTGGGCTGAAAATCTCGGCTTATACTCGAGTATATACGGTATTTAAAATAAAAAACACAGTTATACTCACATTTAAACCTAATCCGCTGAAGCCCATGTTCCCTGTAAAAAAACAAAAATAATAAACAAAATGAGTGTAAGAGCCAAGGGTCTGAATACTTATGACCATGTGATATTTCAGTTTTTCTTTTTTAATAAATTTTCAAACATTTCTACATTTCTGCTTTTTGTCAGTCAAGATGGGGTGCAGAGTGTACATTAACAACTTCACCCCGAACCCTGTTTTCAACTTCCTGACCAGGCCATTTTTTCCAATTCTGACCACTGTCACTTTATGAGGTCATAACTCTGAAATGCTTCAACGGATCCTGGTGATTCTGAGAATGTTTTCTTGAGACATATTGTACTTTATGATAGTGGTAAAATGTCTACGATTTGACTTGCATTTATTTGTGAAAGAAATGGAAATTTGCCGAAAATTTTGAAAATTTTGCAAGCTTTAAAATTTTAGTTTTTATGCCCTTAAATTAGAGGGTCATATCATACAAAATAGTTAATAAATAACTTTACGCACATGTCTGCTTTACATTAGCACAATTTTGGAAACATCATTTTTTTTGTTAGGAAGTTATAAGGGTTAAAAGTTGACCAGCGATTTCTCATTTTTACAACAAAATTTGCAAAACCATTTTTTTAGGGACCACCTCACACTTGAAGTCACTTTGAGGGGTCTATATTACAGAAAATGCCCAAAAGTGACACCATTCTTAAAACTGCACCCCTCAAGGTACTCAAAACCACATTCAAAAAGTTCATTAACCTTTCAGGTGCTTCACAGGAATTTTTGGAATGTTTAAAAAAAATTGAACATTTAACTTTTTTTCATAAAATGTTTATTTCAGATCCAATTTGTTTTATTTTAGGGTAACATGAGAAATTGGACCAGAAAAGTCGTTGTACAATTTGTCCTGAGTACGCCGATACCCCATATGTGGGGGTAAACCACTGATTGGGTACATGGCAGAGCTTGGAAGAGAAGGCGCGCCATTTGACTTTTCAATGCAAAATTTGCTGGAATTGAGATCATATACTATGTCACATTTGGAGAGCCTCTGATATGCCTAAAGAGTGGAAACCCCCCACAAGTGACACCATTTTGGAAAGTAGTTTTCCACAAAAATTATTTTTTAGCCCCCAGTTTTGTATTTTCCCAAGGGTAACAGGAAAAATTAGATCCCAAAAGTTGTTGTCCAATTTGTCCTGAGTACTCTGATACCCCATATGTTGGGGTAAACCCCTGTTTGGGCGCACGGGAGAGCTCGGAAAGGAAGGAGCAGTTTTAGTTTTTCAACACAGAATTGGCTGGAATTGAGATCAGACGCCATGTCGCATTTGGAGAGCCCAATATGCCTAAACAGTGGAAACCCCCCCAATTCTAACTGAAACCCTAACCCAAAGACACCCCTAACCCTAATCTCAACCATAACCCTAACCACACCCCTAACGCTAATCCCAACCCTAATCCCAACCGTAACTGTAATCCAAACCCTAACTTTAACCCTAACCCTAACTTTAGCCCCAACCCTAACCCTAACTTTAGCCCCAACCCTAACCCAAGCTTTAGCCCCAACCCTAACCTTAACCCCAACCCTAACCCTAACCCCAACCCTAACTTTAGCCCCAACCCTAACCCTAACTTTGCCCCAACCCTAACCCTAACTTTAGCCCCAACCCTAACCCTAGCTTTAGGCCCAACCCTAATGGGAAAATGGAAATAAATACATTTTATTAAATTTTAATATTTTTTCCTAACTAAGGAGGTGGTGAATGGGGATTTGATTTACTTTTATAGCATTTTTTGGGGCGGATTTTTATGATTGGCAGCCATCACACACTACAAGACGCTTTTTATTGCAAAAAATAGTTTTTGCATCACCACATTTTGAGAGCTATAATTTATCCATATTTTGGCCCACAGAGTCATGTGAGGTCTTGTTTTTTGCGGGACGAGTTGACATTTTTATTGGTACAATTTCTGGGCACATGACATTTTTTGATCGCTTTTTATTCTGATTTTTGGGAGGCAGAATGAACAAAAACCAGCAATTCCTGAATATCTTTTAGGGGGCGTTTATATCGTTCTATGTGTGGTAAAATTGATAAAGCAGCTTTATTCTTCTGGTTAGTACGATTACAGCGATACCTCATTTATATCTTTTTTATGTTTTGGCACTTTTACACAATAAAAACTATTTTATATAAAAAATAATTGCTTTTGCATCGCTTTATTCTGAGAGCTATAACTTTTTTTTATTTTTCTGCTGATGATGCTGTATAGTGGCTTTTTATTTTTTCTTGACAAGATGACGTTTTCAGTGGTACCATGGTTATTTATATCCATCTTTTTTATCACATTTTATTGCACTTTTTGTTCGGCAGTATGATGATAAAGCATTGTTTTTTGCCTCGTTTCTTATTTTTTTTTATTTGTGGTGTTCACTTAAGGGGTTAACTAGTGGGATAGTTTTATAGAGCGGGTCGTTACGGACGCGGTGATACCAAATATGTGTACTTTTATTGTTTTTTTTTTATTAACATAAATAAATGGATTTATTGGAAAATATTCATTTATTTATTTATTTATTTGGGGATTTTTTTTTTTTTACTTTATAACATTGTCCCTGGGTGGGGCTTCACTATATTTCATCAGATCGTTGATCTGACACTTTGCATAGCACTGTGTCAGATCAGCGATCTGACAGGCAGTGCAGGAGGCTTTCCGGCGCCTGCTCTGAGCAGGAGCCAGCAAACCACCTCAGTGAAGGACCCGGAAGGAGTCCCGCGGCCATTTTGGATCCGGGGACTCCTTCCAGAACACCGGAACAATGCTATTGCATCGCGATGGGAGAGCGCAGGGAGCCTCCGTCCCTGTGCGACGCGCCTCTATGTCGCTGTCACTACTGACAGCGGCATCAGAGGGGTTAAATGCCCAAGATCGGTGGGTGGTGGTGGTGGGAGACTCACTACTGAGAGGCACAGAAGCAGCCATCTGCAGACCGGACATAACTGCAAGAGAAGTATGCTGCCTTCCAGGTGCGATGATCAAGGATGTGACCGATAGGATACCAAAGCTCTTCAGCTCCAAGGACGTCCACCCATTTCTTCTGATACATGTTGGCACCAATGACACGGCAAGGAAGGACCTACCGACAATCTGCAAGGACTTTGAAGAGTTGGGGAAGAAAGTAAAGGAACTGGATGCACAGGTAGTTTTTTCTTCTATCCTTCCAGTAGACGGGCATGGCACCAGGAGATGGAACAGGATCCTTGATGCAAACAACTGGCTAAGACGATGGTGCAGACAACAAGGATTTGGATTCCTGGACCACGGTGTGAATTACTGGTATGATGGACTCCTCGCCAGAGACGGACTACACCTCAACAAACCTGGGAAACACACATTCGCCAGAAGACTCGCTACACTCATCAGGAGGGCGTTAAACTAGAAGAAGAGGGGACGGGAAGAAAAACATTAGACTCGAACAAAGACGACCCAGGAAAACATACTCAGAAGGGAGGTAAGAACATTTCTAAAACAATCCACAGTGAGGAGATTGGAACAAAACAAAATCCTCTGAACTGCATGCTCGCAAACGCCAGAAGCCTGACAAACAAGATGGAAGAACTAGAAGCAGAAATATCTACAGGTAACTTTGACATAGTGGGAATAACCGAGACATGGTTAGATGAAAGCTATGACTGGGCAGTTAACTTACAGGGTTACAGTCTGTTTAGAAAGGATCGTAAAAATCGGAGAGGAGGAGGGGTTTGTCTCTATGTAAAGTCTTGTCTAAAGTCCACTTTAAGGGAGGATATTAGCGAAGGGAATGAGGATGTCGAGTCCATATGGGTTGAAATTCATGGAGGGAAAAATGGTAACAAAATTCTCATTGGGGTCTGTTACAAACCCCCAAATATAACAGAAAGCATGGAAAGTCTACTTCTAAAGCAGATAGATGAAGCTGCAACCCATAATGAGGTCCTGGTTATGGGGGACTTTAACTACCCGGATATTAACTGGGAAACAGAAACCTGTGAAACCCATAAAGGCAACAGGTTTCTGCTAATAACCAAGAAAAATTATCTTTCACAATTGGTGCAGAATCCAACCAGAGGAGCAGCACTTTTAGACCTAATACTATCTAATAGACCTGACAGAATAACAAATCTGCAGGTGGTTGGGCATTTAGGAAATAGCGACCACAATATTGTGCAGTTTCACCTGTCTTTCACTAGGGGGACTTGTCAGGGAGTCACAAAAACATTGAACTTTAGGAAGGCAAAGTTTGAACAGCTTAGAGATGCCCTTAATCTGGTAGACTGGGACAATATCCTCAGAAATGAGAATACAGATAATAAATGGGAAATGTTTAAGAACATCCTAAATAGGCAGTGTAAGCGGTTTATACCTTGTGGGAATAAAAGGACTAGAAATAGGAAAAACCCAATGTGGCTAAACAAAGAAGTAAGACAGGCAATTAACAGTAAAAAGAAAGCATTTGCACTACTAAAGCAGGATGGCACCATTGAAGCTCTAAAAAACTATAGGGAGAAAAATACTTTATCTAAAAAACTAATTAAAGCTGCCAAAAAGGAAACAGAGAAGCACATTGCTAAGGAGAGTAAAACTAATCCCAAACTGTTCTTCAACTATATCAATAGTAAAAGAATAAAAACTGAAAATGTAGGCCCCTTAAAAAATAGTGAGGAAAGAATGGTTGTAGATGACGAGGAAAAAGCTAACATATTAAACACCTTCTTCTCCACGGTATTCACGGTGGAAAATGAAATGCTAGGTGAAATCCCAAGAAACAATGAAAACCCTATATTAAGGGTCACCAATCTAACCCAAGAAGAGGTGCGAAACCGGCTAAATAAGATTAAAATAGATAAATCTCCGGGTCCGGATGGCATACACCCACGAGTACTAAGAGAACTAAGTAATGTAATAGATAAACCATTATTTCTTATTTTTAGTGACTCTATAGCGACAGGGTCTGTTCCGCAGGACTGGCGCATAGCAAATGTGGTGCCAATATTCAAAAAGGGCTCTAAAAGTGAACCTGGAAATTATAGGCCAGTAAGTCTAACCTCTATTGTTGGTAAAATATTTGAAGGGTTTCTGAGGGATGTTATTCTGGATTATCTCAATGAGAATAACTGTTTAACTCCATATCAGCATGGGTTTATGAGAAATCGCTCCTGTCAAACCAATCTAATCAGTTTTTATGACGAGGTAAGCTATAGGCTGGACCACGGTGAGTCATTGGACGTGGTATATCTCGATTTTTCCAAAGCGTTTGATACCGTGCCGCACAAGAGGTTGGTACACAAAATGAGAATGCTTGGTCTGGGGGAAAATGTGTGTAAATGGGTTAGTAACTGGCTTAGTGATAGAAAGCAGAGGGTGGTTATAAATGGTATAGTCTCTAACTGGGTCGCTGTGACCAGTGGGGTACCACAGGGGTCAGTATTGGGACCTGTTCTCTTCAACATATTCATTAATGATCTGGTAGAAGGTTTACACAGTAAAATATTGATATTTGCAGATGATACAAAACTATGTAAAGCAGTTAATACAAGAGAAGATAGTATTCTGCTACAGATGGATCTGGATAAGTTGGAAACTTGGGCTGAAAGGTGGCAGATGAGGTTTAACAATGATAAATGTAAGGTTATACACATGGGAAGAGGGAATCAATATCACCATTACACACTGAATGGGAAACCACTGGGTAAATCTGACAGGGAGAAGGACTTGGGGATCCTAGTTAATGATAAACTTACCTGGAGCAGCCAGTGCCAGGCAGCAGCTGCCAAGGCAAACAGGATCATGGGGTGCATTAAAAGAGGTCTGGATACACATGATGAGAGCATTATACTGCCTCTGTACAAATCCCTAGTTAGACCGCACATGGAGTACTGTGTCCAGTTTTGGGCACCGGTGCTCAGGAAGGATATAATGGAACTAGAGAGAGTACAAAGGAGGGCAACAAAATTAATAAAGGGGATGGGAGAACTACAATACCCAGATAGATTAGCGAAATTAGGATTATTTAGTCTAGAAAAAAGACGACTGAGGGGCGATCTAATAACCATGTATAAGTATATAAGGGGACAATACAAATATCTCGCTGAGGATCTGTTTATACCAAGGAAGGTGACGGGCACAAGAGGGCATTCTTTGCGTCTGGAGGAGAGAAGGTTTTTCCACCAACATAGAAGAGGATTCTTTACTGTTAGGGCAGTGAGAATCTGGAATTGCTTGCCTGAGGAGGTGGTGATGACGAACTCAGTCGAGGGGTTCAAGAGAGGCCTGGATGTCTTCCTGGAGCAGAACAATATTGTATCATACAATTATTAGGTTCTGTAGAAGGACGTAGATCTGGGTATTTATTATAATGGAATATAGGCTGAACTGGATGGACAAATGTCTTTTTTCGGCCTTACTATGTTACTATGTTATCGGCGCTAACGGGGTGACAGCTGACACCCACACGCGATCGCCGCGATGCTCACTGTGAGACATGCCACCGTACTAGTACTGCGGTTTGCTGGATCTCAGTTCCCACAGAGCAGTACTAATACGGCGCATGTCGGGAATGAGAGAAAATAATGAACTTTTTTAAATTTTCCAAATGGCTGCAATGAAACAAAGAGTGAAAAATTTAAAGGGGTCTGAATACTTTCTGCACCCACTATATCAGACATGAAAATAATCCTCCGATGCCCATGTCCCCTGTAAACAAAATTAAAATAATAAGCAGCCATATTCCTCACCTGTCCAAGTGAAGATAATCCATACTGTCCCACGCCATAATCCATCTCTACGACATCTGATTTTCAAGTTGAACGGTGCCTTGATGTGACACAATGATCTGCTGGGAGCGCGAGCTTCAGTGTTGAGTGGTGACATCATAAAAGTTACCCCAGTCAATTAGGCTGATTTTCTATGGGCAGTTCACTGTGACCCAGGATGATGAACTGCAGTGACCTCAATGAGATCACCACCAGCCCCGTGGGCTTTCCCTCTGCTGGTTATGAAAAATATTCCCCTTTGCTGATTATGAAAATTATGGGAACGCCCACTCCATTTTTTTATTTAATTCTTTTATTCTACACAGCTGCTGCTGAATACAACTCCCATCATTGTTGCCTTGTCATGGTGATCTCAGGGAGACCAGGCGATAATGAGAGCTGCCTTCAGCAGCAAGCATGAACTGTACTGCTTTTCCCAGGCACGGGTACGTGTCATACGGACTGCATATGGATATGACACACGGATGTGAAACAGCAACAGCAAACGGGCACACAGATGTCACCCAGATGTCACATACATACATATCGATGGCACACGGAACACGGATCTCACCAGTACTGGTTTTTCCTGTACAGGAATAACCAGGTCGTGTGAAGGAGGTCTAATAGTGACAACTGTTATTGTAAGATCAGTATTTCTCTTGTGTGAAAAATGGTCCGTGTTCTTTTCAGTGTGCTTGATCCATTTTTAGTACATGTGTAAGCTCTTCTAATGCTTGTTGCATCTGTTTTTCTCTTACGAAAACATTTTTTTACCTTCTACTGCATATTAAACAGTGAAATCAGGACTGCACAAGGAGGATATCAGTGTGTTGTCAGTTTCTTTTTTTTTCACTGCACCATTGATTTGCATTCGCGAGTTAGATCCACAACACAGATCAAAGTAGCACGTCTACCGTAATATTTTTGCGGACAATCGGACATGTGAAAATGCAAATTCATTGTAATGAGTCCGGGAGCTAAATATAAAATAACAGATGCACACATACCAAAAAACTGATGTGTGAAAGAACCCGAACCTAGCTTCTACCTTGTAATTTCTATGTGTTTCTGTAAAAAAAAGCAGGCAAATAACATTTAATTGGCATCCATGCATTGTTAAAGGATTATGCTTTCCTGTGCATAAAAGAATACAAATTACCTGTTTCATTTCAGGACAAGATATCAATTTACTCTACAGTAATGTAAGGATATTCATCAATGGAGCTTACCTATTTCATGAAGAAAAATCTTTATGCGAGAAAACAGCCCCAAAGTTTTCCTTTTGTGGGAAAAGAAAAGGAGGTAATAAATATAACATATCCACTTACATGTGCTTTATTATCGCAAAAAGAGTTCGCTACTTAACAGCAAATCAATTCGATGCAAACAAAATTCTTGTTCAATCTTTATGAATTAGCTTAACTCAGCAAATTCGAACAATTTGTGTTTTGCTTTGTGCAAATTGCATAAAATGGCCAAAGCCCTGATTTTACACATTGCAGAAGATTGTATCAGGCTGTAGGGATGTGGACTGTCTAAACCTGTACATGCCCTTGAAAACAACAAACAAATCATGTGAATGCTGTTGTGTGGTTTTATGTGTAAAAGTGATGTGTGTCTTATGTACTGTATTAGGCCTTCTTCACTCGTCCATTTTTTATGTCAGTACGTGGTCCATTTTTTAAGGGCTGCAAATACGGACATACACACACCCATTGTATTCAATGATGGTGCGCACATGTGAGGTTTTTCACACAGGTGGTGTGTCTGTGTGAAAAACACAGTTTTTTTGCCCAGCACCGACGAATGCGTGTTACACACGTGCACACCGGTGACAAATTTATGACATCCGTTTGTCATCAGCGTGACACATACCGGCACCTGGGAACAAGCAGTACAGTGCGAATTGTTGCCATGCACCGGCTGGCTGCTGAAGTCAGCTCTCCTACTGTATATTCTTTACCATTAAATTGTAATATGTGAATTTCCCTAGTAGGCCCGTACACAAGATTATACTTCTGCACAGGACTGTGCAACCAAGGCTGGTTTATAGCTTTTCAAGGTTCATCTACATGATCTATATCAAATCTTTAAAACTATGAGGACACACCACTGTAAACAGGCAAGGTGCTACAGACACCTCTGTGTATTAGAAGATCTTGCTTCTACACTGTACTGCATGCACTCCTGCACAGAATTGGGTACTTGCCCAGGACTGGGAACAAAAAGGCTGTTGTAATGTTACCTTTGGTCACTGCCTCACAGGTTGGAAAGGGTAATTGATCTAAGAATTGAATCCTGATCCTTTGTTAGCTGTGGCATGGTCACAGGGGTAGTGAGCAAAAAAAGAACAAGTCACAGACTAAACCCCCAAATTCTTTCAAACCCTAAAGAAGAACTCAGACCAAAAAAATCAGACCTCAGGCTATACCCTAACAATTTTCTATACCCCAGAGCAGACCTCAATACATTCATTAGACCAGACCCAGGATATTTAACTCACCCAAATTACCAAGTGCCTGACATAGGTCAACACCATGCCTCTGCATGCAGCAAGCTTCACATAAAATGCTGGCCTTCTACATGCGACCTCACATAATATCCTGAGGCTGGCTCGTGTCATGATTTTGTGTGTTTGCCAGGCCTCCTTGGAAACAAATGGGCTCAGTGGCATCCAGTATGATGGTAATTACACCATGTTCCCACTTGTAAAGACTTTGCATGCTTATATGAGGGGTTTTGCATCAATATAAAATTAAGATGCAAATTGGAGAGAGGGGGGATTATGAGCTTACCATGCCATGCAGTCTAATGCCGAAAGTTGAAATCTGTGTGTCCGGTGCCGATCCAGCTGGAAGTTCAGCCAAATATTAAAATGTATAACAAGCTTTATTGGAGATTCATTAAAAATGTGGAGTCCAAAAATATAAAAACCTTAGATATTTTTTTATTTGTGGACTCCATAATTTTAATGAATCTCCAATGAAGCTTGTTATACATTTTTATACATTGTTGGACAGATGTGCTGATTACTTTCCTATTTTTGAATAAAATTAAGACATTGAACTAAAAGTAGAAACAAGTTTCAGTTGCCCCTAGCCCATACATAGGCAAGAAAGGATATATAAAAATGACAATTTGGCTGCCGTCACACTAACAGTGTTTGGTCAGTATTTTACATCAGTATTTGTAAGCCAAAACCAGGAGTGGGTGATAAATGCAGAAGTGGTGCATATGTTTCTGTTATACTTTTCCTCTAATTGTTCCACTTCTGGTTTTGGCTTATAAATACTGATGTAAAATACTGACCAAATACTGCTAGTGTGACGGCAGCCTTTGGCTGTAAATTATGTTAGAGCAATATTCAAGTTTTGCTTTCCAGTGTAAATGACTGAAATCATGTTTGATAAAAAAAACATCTTCCTGTCTTAACCTTCTTTCCAGAATTTGTATTTTACAATCATTCTGTAAGATTTGGAATTCCAGAATTACACAAAGTAAGATTTTTTGTTTAGTTATCTATCTATTGATTACATATGGATTAAGAATTTTAAGGTGGATATTTAAATCTCAAATAGCAATATTTTCTACAGATCCACCTTGAATGCGCTGCAAGATCTACATGTTCTGAACCTGGATTTGTAGTTGTTTTGTCACAGACTTTCAGTAAAATCCACCAAGGAATAATTTGTGAAAATTGCACCCTGTTTTCTTGCAGCCTTAGGCCATGTTCACACAGTGCGTTTTTAACTGCGGAACCGCCGCGATTTTGCCGCTGCGGGTCCGCAGCTGTTTTCCATGCAGGGTACAGTACAATGTACCCTATGGAAAACAGTTACCACTGTGCACATGATGCGGAAATTCAATAAAAAAGCCGCGCTGAATAGCCGCGGTAAAAAAGAAGTACCATGTCACTTCTTTATGCGGAACTGCAGCGGTTCTGCACCCATTGACCTCCATTGTGAGGTCAAACCCGCAGTAAAACCCGCAGACGAAAAAAATATCTGCAGGTTCTCTGTGGTTTGTGGTGCAGAACCGCTGCAGCAGGAAGTGCGTGGGCGGAGTGTGGCTGCCCCCCGTGCCCCAATCCCACCCCCCCCATGCTCCGATGCCACCCCCCATGCTCCGATGCCACCCCCCCGTGCTCCGATGCCCACCCCGTGCCCTCATCTCCCCCCCTTATACTTACCGGGCCTCCCGGTGTCCGTCCGGCCGTCTTCTCCCTGGGCGCCGCCATCTTCCAAAATGGCGGGCGCATGCGCAGTGCGCCCGCCGAATCTGCCGGCTGGCAGATTCGTTCCAAAGTGCATTTTGATCACTGAGATATAACGTATCTCAGTGATCAAAATAAAAAAAATAGTAAATGACCCCCCCCTTTGTCACCCCCATAGGTAGGGACAATAAAAAAAATAAAGAATTTTTTTTTTTCCCCACTAAGGTTAGAATAGGGTTAGGGTTAGGGGTAGGGGTAGGGTTAGGGGTAGGGTTAGGGGTAGGGTTAGGGGTAGGGTTAGGGGTAGGGTTAGGGTATTTTCAGCCATTTTAACCCTAAAAAACTTCCTAGAAAACACACAGACTCTGCATAGAAAACTGCATAAAAAAACGCACTAAAAAACGCATCAAAAAACGCACCTGCGTTTTCTGCCAAGAGCTGCGGTTTTTAGTGCAGAAAAAACAGCAGGGAAATCAGGAACGTGTGAACATGGCCTTACAGCAAAAATAGTTTTTTGCATTAAAAAATAAGTGAAACCGTACTACACAGCTTTTTAGACCCAACATTAATTATAGATTACCATATATACTCATGTATAAGTCTACCCAGGTACAGTACAGACCAAAAGTTTGGACACACCTTCTCATTTAAAGATTTTTCTGTATTTTCATGACTATGAAAATTGTACATTAGCACTGAAGGCATCAAAACTATGAATTAACACATGTGGAATTATATACTTAACAAAAAAGTGTGAAACAACTGAAATTATGTCTTATATTAAGGGTTCTTCAAAGCAGCCACCTTTTTGCTGTACTGTATAAGCTGAGTCACCTAATTTTGCCACTGAAAACTGGAAAAACTTATTGACCTGAGTATAAGCCAGGTATGCCTTGTCCCTCATTCCTATCCTGGTTGGCATGGCTCCCCCATCCCTAACCTTGTATTCATGGCTCCCCATCCCTGTCCTTGTATGCATGGCTCCTCATCCCTGTCCTTATATGCATGGCTCCCCATCCCTGTATGCATGGTTCCTTATCCCTGTCCTTGTATGCATGGCTCCCCATCCTTCTATGCATGGCTCATTACCCCCTATCTTCATATGCATGGCTCCTTATCCCTGTCCTTGTATGCATTTTTCCTATAAAAAAAAATCCTGCTTACCTTTCCTGCACACCCTTGCTGCATCTCTTTCCATGCCAGCAACTCTTCTGGCTGAGCGATCACGTATCCACACTCAATTAAGGTAAGTAAATATTCATTACCTTAATGAGTGGGGGACACGTGATCGCTCAGCAGGAAGAGCTGCTGGTGGATCGCCCCCGTAGGGCAGTGGGATACTCGGTACCGGGCCCTTAGGTTTTCAAGGGGGATGTCACGGTGGCTGACCCGGTCCGTGCTCCTAGGGACGTCCGTGTAAAAGGGGGAAAGGTCTTTAAAGGGATAATGTTCGTGACGCCACCTGTGGTATTCGGTCAGGGTGACTGACGATGCTTGGGGGTCTGCTGGGGTGATGTTATGGCAGCTAGATGGTATACCTTCCCACAGGTGAAGTGTGTCCCCAGGGCTTCCCAGTGTGTAGATGATGGATGGTGTAAGGCGCAGTGAAGAACAAGGACACAAGGTTGCAGTCTCTTTACCTTTTTACTGAAGACTTCAGCATCCACAGACCAGAGCACAGATCACAGGGCAGGCAGAGTCCGGCTGGTCTGAAGGCAAGTCCCCTTATCCAGGTGGAAATCAGTAGCCTTCCTCTAGCACCTGGGTGTTGTAGTACCTTCCTGCTGAGCTTCTCGGTAAGGTCCTCACAACTGATGTTGGTGTTCTAGATGTTATGTCTTTCTCTCTGTCCCCCAGATGGATAGGAACAAACCCGTATGACTGGTGGCCTGAGGCTTTTTACAGGGACTCTAGCATGCCCCAGCCCCCACAAGTTGCCACTGTGCCTCCTGGGTATAGGTGTGGATCAGTAATGTGCAATTAGCTGTCCTGACGGTCTCTGGAGCAAGGCATGGAGATGATTGCTCCCTCGGTGTTCCGGCTATCTGATCCTGCGCCTCAGAAGGAGACAGCCTGTGTAAGGCAGAACTCCTTCTGGTTTCCTCTCCTTTTGCTATGTCTTCGTTTCTCACCCTCTACAATACAATTCGCTGTTCATGTCCTTTCTTAGGATGCTACTGTATCAGTAGGCAGGCGCAGCTCCATGTCCTTCTGTCTAGGCCTCTGACAGGATCCCACCCCTGTCAGGGACCACCCTGTCGGCAACTGCTAGGTGTTCCGTCTTTCCCTCTGTCTGCCTGACAGGGACTGTCTGGGTGAAGCCCAGTCAGCTTCTGACTAACTTCCTATCCAGACCACTAGTTTTACCTAATTGTGAAGATAATAAATAATAAATAGGAGCGTAGCTCCCCCTGGTGGACTGGAGTTTGAATTGTGTTGCATGTTTGTGATACCTGGTGAAGAGATCTCCTTCATTGTCTTCAAACGTAACATCACTCCCCACTAGAGGAGAATGATATTCCTGCAATGACCAGGACCGTGGGGCGCTGCACTGGGACTGGAAAGAGATGCAGTGAGGGCTCGCAGGGAAGGTAAGTAGGATGTTTGCTGGAAGCCAGCGGCTGTGACTGTAATTGCGTGTCCTATAAGAGAAATGAATATTCACTGCCAGCGCAGCGAATATTTATTTTTCTTTAGCAGTGGACACAGGCTTTAGCCACAGCCGCCAGCTCCTGCCTCTGTGACCCACTGCCCCCGTCCCCCGCGGTATTTCTGGGATAATGACTCGTGTATAAGCCGAGGGGGGCGTTTTCAGCTAAAAAAAATGTGCTGAAAATCTTGGCTTATACACGAGTATATACGGTAACTGCTTTATACACTGCCCAAAAAATAGACGAACATTTAAAACACACATCAGATCTTGACGCATTAAAGATTTCAACTATTAAATCTTTACTGGTATAAATGGTGTAATTCATTTAGAACAAGTGGTATGTTAATGGTCAATGAAAACCAAAATCATCAATTGAGGTCTAGATTCCTTGAAAATCAGGTAACAAATTGAAATTGCAAGAGGATACAATTTTTTTGAATTTCATCATGGTAACTCGGATCCAAGAAGTATCGTTTCTCCTTGCGGAGAGTGACATGATAAGCATTTCGAGGTGAGGAGACTTAAAGCTGCAATGCTCCTCTGGGAAATATGCAAATTGTCTCTTCAGAGAGGAAGAGGACTAGAACTCTAGTGCCACCTATTGGAAGTAGCAATCCTAACAGTCAATGTTGACACTTTAACGAGCCTTGTCACATGACTTAGGATAAAAGCCAAACCAGAATCTCAATTTGCAGACACTGTGTTTCGGGGTACTGCCCCTCGTCAGTGCAAAGTGGAGATCTGGTTTGGCTGATTGAGAGGTGTCTGACCGGGATCCAAGAAGTATCGTTTTTCCTTGTGGAGAGTGACATGATAAGCATGTCAAGGTGAGGAGACTTAAAGCCGCAATGCTCCTCTGGGAAATATGCAAATTGTCTCTTCAGAGAGGAAGAGGACTAGAACTCTAGTGCCACCGATAGGAAGTAGCAATCCTAACAGTCAATGTCGACCCTTTAACGAGCCTTGTCACATGACTTAGGATAATAGCCAAACCAGAATCTCAATTTGCAGACACTGTGTTTCGGGGTACTGCCCCTCGTCAGTGCAAAGTGGAGATCTGGTTTGGCTGATTGAGAATCGTCTGACCGGGATCCAAGAAGTATCGTTTCTCCTTGTGGAGAGTGACATGATAAGCATTTCGAGGTGAGGAGACTTAAAGCCGCAATGCTCCTCTGAGAAATATGCAAATTGTCTCTTCAGAGAGCAAGAGGACTAGAACTCTAGTTCCACCCATTGGCTCGTAAAAGGGTCGACATTGACTGTTAGCATTACTACTTCCAATAGGTGGCACTAGAGTTCTAGTCCATCATGGTAACTCATAATGTGAGTCAATAGTGTGTGTGATAGGCACACTACTGCTTGGTAGACCACTAACGTTATAAAAATGTAAGGATAGTAGCACAGGTAGTTGACTAAAAGTAAGTGCACATCTGCCGGTATGGAGCCCTACTGCTACAGGCAACCAACACACATGAAGAAGATCAAACTTGGAGTGCAAACATTTAAAACAATTATTGCCACACACCACTAAAATAACATCAATTTCCCCAGAGTACAAATAGTATAATGGACCTCTGACATCCTTTCCACTATAGGTAATGTAAACCACCAGATGGATACCCAACTTGGAGTCTCCACATTTCCAAAAATTATTGTCACACTCCACTAAAGTGGCAATAATATCCCCAGAGTAGAAATAGTATAATGGGCCTCTGACACCCCTCCCACTACAGGCAACTCACCAGATGGAGACCCAACTTGGAGTCTCCATATTTAAAAAAAAATATATCGCACACCACTAAAGTGGCATAAAATTCCCCAGAGTAAAAATAGCATAATGGTGCTCTGAGACTCCTTTTACTACATGCAACCCACCAGATGGAATCCCAACTTTGAGTCTCATGCAACTCACCAGATGGAGACTCAACTAGGATCTCCACATTTCCAAAAATTATTGTCACACACCACTAGAGTGGCATCAATTTCCCCATAGTAGAAAAAGCATAATAGTGTTCTGAGACTCCTTTTACTACATGCAACCCACCAGATGGAATCCCAACTTTGAGTCTCCATATTTAAAAAAAATGTTTGTAACATCAGTGGCAACTGAGGCACAGTAGCAACAACAAAGGTGTCACAGACTGCAATAATGCAAGATCAATGCATCAGAGGAAAAACAACATCATCGCCCAGTCTACCCAGTCTGCGTCTGGAGTGCAAAATCATTGGCTATCCATTGCTTGTTCATGTTGATGAAATTTAGGCCGTCTACACTTTCAGGGGACAGCTAAATGTGCTTATCCATCAGGACACCCCCAGCAATGCTAAAGACAAGTTCTGAGAGAACGTTAGCTGCCAGGCATGACAAAACCTTGAAGGCGTGACAGGCGAGCTCAGGTTACTCTTCCATTTTTGAAGACCAAAATGCAAAAGGATCCAAATTCCCCCTGATGGTATTGATATTGAGCTTGAGAACCTACTTCAATATCCTCTCCAGTTGTTCACAATGTGTCAGACTTGTACTGTGTTCTGCTGGTGCACGGGCTGGTCCAAAATATGTGTGAAACGATTCACAGCAAGTTCTTATGCCACTTACACTGCTGCTGTTAATGTTTTGGCATTGATGATTAAACGTTCCCGAGTTTGGAAGTCTATAACTGTGATGCACACTGTGTTCCTCACTGCTGTCTTGGGGCAAACCCTTCTTAAGATTGTCTACAAGTGTGTTTCAATACTCCAGCACGTGTGTGACCCTTTACAGGGGGGAAGCATCTGACAAAATTTACTCTAGTACCATGGATCTAACAGAATAGCAACCCAGCAGTCAACACTAATCCTAAAGATACGGGCATCATGTTTCAGATAGTGCAGCAAGAAGGTGCTCATGCGTCGGGAGCTTCCATAAGGTTCAAGTCCATTTGTTCCTCTGCTCTTGCACCTTCAGTAACAGTTTGTCTGGTACCAGGAGCCATCCTCGATCACTGTAATCCACTCTTTCATGGCATCTATCTGTGTAACGACTGTCCGGATGTAGAAATAGAGTAGAGATAGACATCCTCCTCTGCTTCCACCTCTTCCTCTGGGACACTACCTCCTCCCACAGACTATTCAAAGTGTTCGCCAGTATGTAGAAGACCGGAATAGTGATACGAATGATGGCATCATCAGTGCTAACCATCTTAGTAGCCATTTCGAAACTGTGCAGAATGGTGCACAGGTCCTTCGTCTGTGAAACATGTGCAGAGTTGGATTCCATAGTGTTGGAACATCACAAATAAAATGGTGTGAGAATTATGTGGTGTGCTAGGTGACACAAGAACAGCAGTCATGTCCACTTCCATAATAGCTGACGGGCTGCCACTCACCCTGACTGTAGGGATAAAGAAGTGGAGGTTCTGAGGCCAGAGACCTGTGTGAGTGACAGAGGAGGAAGCAGCAGATGAGGTTGATGGGATGGCCAGTCGTTGGCGAGACCCATCAGTCCACATTTTAGTTCAGTGAGATTCTTACATTAAGGCATGTTGATTGCGCATGTGGCGATTCATGCATGCATTAGTCAAATTATCGCAATTTTTGCCTCTACTGAGTTGTTTTTTGCAAAGATGGCAGATAATGTGAGCTGGGTCATCCTTTGCAGTCTCATAAAAGGCCCAGGCTATGCAACCCTTGCAGGGTCTGTGAACTGCAGACTCAAGACCACTGTTGGCCACAGCCAAAGTTGTGGCTGAGAATGCAGTGCTTGTTGTGACTGCATTACTTCGTGTCTGTGCAGGAAGCCACAACGTAACCTCCTTGCCTTCCTCTTCCTCCACCCACTCCGCTGAGTCTTTGGGTCCATGTCAAGTGAGACCTACAACCTCATCATTATCCTCTCTGTTATCCTATTTCTCACCATGAGAGTCACCCTTGTTCTCTTCCTTCCCTGATAGCACAGTACAGTCCATGTACAGTCCATATACCTCTGGTATCTGAGTCTCATCAGGATCACCTTCACCCACGGGAGATAACATCTGGTGATGAGGGTCTGGATTCTGCTCGGAACCTACTTTGTTCGGTCCCAGATCCAACAGGAAAAAATTTCTGCATCGGTGCAGGTGGTTTCCTCTGTGAATCTTTGGAGCAGACCTCTGATGCCCATGGAATAGAATGTGTGAACAGCTGTGCAGACTCGCCCATCTGTGGTTCCTCACAGTTAGTCGGGCAGTTGGAAAGTTGTGATGTGGGGGAAACAAGGGTAATTGGGGTGCCACTCCTGAGAATTGTATTGTGTGCAATGTTAAGATGGAAAAAGAGGTGGAGAGGCCACTTGATGCGGCAATTGCTATCCACTGGAGCACATGCTCTTTTTGACTCTCATCTACACAGCATATCACTGTGCAGCTGCCAAAGAAAGGGAGTCAAGTAGCGAGTCCAATAACAGATGTTGTCAGTTGTCTTTGGATAGAAGGGCCGGTGTTTGTTCAGTAGAGCTTTCAGTAACATTACCAGCTAACTCATGTACACATCGAACACCAAGCTTATTCCTCCTTCCACCATGAGCTCGCTTTTTCCCACTCATGTTGGATTTATTTTTCTCCTCTTTTAACCAGCTGATTCACAAAATTAACAATCAGTATTTATGCTCTGAGATAGTGTGCCTGCACAACAATATTAAGTTAAGTAAATAAGGCAGCACACTGCAGCGCTAAAACATGCAAACTTGAAAACACGAAATTTGAACTGCATTACTGCACTAGAAATATGAAAAATGAGAGCTTTTAGCACGTAAAAATGGCCAATTTTATGTGTACCTGGTAGCCTCTTTACGGCATCTCTCTTATACCAGGTCCTATGCTTGCCTTACCTCGCTGAGAACAAACGTCTCCATCTGAATGGGTGCATGTGAAACCTCTTCTTAGACTAAAATTCTCTCTCTCTGTGGAGGGGTATTGGACCTGCTGTAATTAAAACACCTGAAGCTAGGAGGCGGAGTGCACAATCAGAAGGCTAGAGAATACATTTCAAAAACCTGACCTGCACATCCAAACATAGACTAAGTGTGAACAGGTGCTGAACCTAGAGTCGCCAACTCGTATATAGTTAAGTAAATAAGGCAGCACACTGCAGCGCTAAAACATGCAAACTTGAAAACACGAAATTTGAACTGCATTACTGCACTAGAAATATGAAAAATGAGAGCTTTTAGCGCATAAAAATGGCCAATTTTAGGTGTACCTGGTAGCCTCTTTACGGCATCTTTCTTATACCAGGTCCTACGCTTGCCTTACCTCGCTGAGAACAAACGTCTCCATCTGAATGGGTGCATGTGAAACCTCTTCTTAGACTAAAATTCTCACTCTCTGTGGAGGGGTATTGGACCTGCTGTAATTAAAACACCTGAAGCTAGGAGGCGGAGTGCACGATCAGAAGGCTAGAGAATACATTTCAAAAACCTGACCTGCACATCCAAACATAGACTCAGTATGAACAGGTGCTGAACCTAGAGTCGCCAACTCGTATATAGTTAAGTAAATAAGGCAGCACACTGCAGCGCTAAAACATGCAAACTTGAAAACACGAAATTTGAACTGCATTACTGCACTAGAAATATGAAAAATGAGAGCTTTTAGCGCATAAAAATGGCCAATTTTATATGTACCTGGTAGCCTCTTTACGGCATCTCTCTTATACCAGGTCCTACGCTTGCCTTACCTCGCTGAGAACAAACGTCTCCATCTGAATGGGTGCATGTAAAACCTCTTCTTAGACTAAAATTCTCTCTCTGTGGAGGGGTATCGGACCTGCTGTAATTAAAACACCTGAAGCTAGGAGGCGGAGCTCCTGTATCTTCTGTGTAGCTGCCTAACCCCTGACGATCCCCTGTTATCCCCAATGGGGGGGAAACGCGTCGGGCATTACCTGGGGATTTACTGACAGACTATGGTCAGGATGACATCTATTCCTCCACATGGATTTCTGGGTCAACTTGGGAATACCATAATACACCTCAACAAATAGATAAGTACAGCAGTGACACCTTTTTAAGCGTACTGTCTATGTGGTCAGAACGATTGTGTTCAAGTACCTTGAGGATTACAAAAGAGGTGTATTCATGTTTTGAATTATTGGTCTATCTTGGATATCCATTTATTTACCTGGTGGATCCATGTCTTTAGAAGTATATGTCCTATTATGATGAGAAATATGCTGCCTTTTCACTGGTATATATATGTTGCACATTGATGTGGATCCAGTGTGTTCTGTAAGGCTATCCTGTTGCTATTGAGCACTCGTCTCTCATTGAACATTGTAATAAGACGGGTACTGTGTGATTAATACACATTTGTCATCCGACATATTCTGGTCAGGATAATTTGATTTGGACATAATATATCTTGACACTCCGTTATACCCACTTATCTGTAGAGGTATCTTTGGGGTGGCATATATTACTATGCTATACCCACAATATACTGCTATATATTAGCTGTGATAGCAATTGTACCCACAATATACTGCTATATATTAGCTGTGATAGCAATTGATTTTCTTTTTTCTTGTTCATTTTTTTGTTTTTCATTTCTCCATTTTTTTGTGTTTTTCACGGGTATCGGAGGTGTGTTTGAGACATCATCTTTTGTCTATCCCTATTACAGGGACTATTAGGGACCCTAGGGTCAGCCGTCGAGGAGTGGGGGCGCCTACCGAAGAAATTTAGGGTGCCAACCTCCACTGTTAGGTAGTCATCAGTATAGGATTGGACTTTAGGGCTCACCAGGTTTCCTGTACCACAGGCTTCATTTAGGGTTTTAAAAGGGTGAGCCGTCGAGGAGTGGGGGCGCCAACCGCGGAAAATTAGGGTGCCAACCTCCACTGACAGGCAGGATTCATTGTAGTCCATTACAGGGTTCTGTAGGTACATTCTGTACTTTTTTATCATATGTGTTGTATAAAGTCCTCTATTTTAACTATTGTGATTAAAAGTTATTTTTTAGGGATCCTTGTTTTTTCTGTTTTGGTTTTCTATTGCTCTAGGGTTCCAAATTATTCAGATTGTTTGGTTTTTTACACATAAAATTGGCCATTTTTATGCGCTAAAAGCTCTCATTTTTCATATTTCTAGTGCAGTAATGCAGTTCAAATTTCGTGTTTTCAAGTTTGCATGTTTTAGCGCTGCAGTGTGCTGCCTTATTTACTTAACTATATACGAGTTGGCGACTCTAGGTTCAGCACCTGTTCACACTGAGTCTATGTTTGGATGTGCAGGTCAGGTTTTTGAAATGCACAACAATATTAGACCAAATAATTTTGATTAGGAAATCGGACCTGCATCCCAATATTAACCATAACGATTTGATTAGGAAATGGGACCTTCTGCCTGTTCCCCAATATTGGCCCAAATGATTTTCATTATTAAATGGGGCCTTCTGAGTTCTGACTGCAACACAGTATTAGCCCAAATGATTGTGATTAGGAAATGGGGCCTGATGTATGTACCCTAATATTAGCCCTAACAATTTTGATTAAGAAATGGAGCCTCATGCCTGCACCTCAATATTAGCCCAAGTGATTTCAATTAGGAAATGGGGCCTGGTGCCTGGATCCCAATATTATCCCAAATGATTTTGATTAGTAAATGTGACCTCCTGAGTCCTGCCTGCAATACAGTATTAGCCCAAACTATTTTGAGTAGGAAATGTGGACTCTTGCCTGCACAGCACTATTAGCACAGACTAGTTAGATGCCAGAAGGTCAATTTCACATAGGACATGATCCTATCTAACTATGACAACTTGCAACAGCAGTAGCAGGAGCAAGCTCTCTGTGCTGTTAAACTAACAAAATGACACCAGCAAAACATGTCCACTTTTTATATGGAGAAGGACTTGTGACTTCAGCAGCCAATGACAGAAGCCCTTGTGTCTGGACGTTGTGGATGGGTTCTACGCCCTCTACGTTTTCTGAACAAGTTCACTCATCTCTACTCAGAATGTTTTGAACACAATGGTCATCTCTATAGGTAAATTGAATCTTGACCATCATAGGTGTTGCAGTGGAACACATGGTGAACGGGGTAACCTTTGTGTTTGCTTCCATATTATATGTTTACATCTTTCAGTGTATGCTATACAATGTGGACAGTCTTTTTTTATTCAACATACAGGATTTTTTCATCTAAGTCCTGGATATAGGGAATGTCCTCTTGATACCTAGTTTCCACTCTTGAGCTATCCTACCTTTTTAGGGTCTCATATTTTACCCGCCATAACCACAAATACCCCCGGATTCATGGCGATTTCATATATTCAATATATTTTTTGCTATGATTTTTAGCTGATTAACTTTTAAATCCTTGCTCCATCACTGGATGGGCCCGCCCCTGCCCCCACCCAGACATGGATCATTGGGATATTATTACTTTACTGCCCACTAGCTGGATCTAATACCGGCTTTCATACACCTGCGATGCATGCGTACCTCTCTACTGAGAGCAAAGACGTCTGCCCTCTTTGACATAATGCGTCACACTCTCCTTACTTCCACTTCCGTGGTGCAACTACATGCTGAACACCGGTATGTATTCCATCTAATTAGTTGACTATATAAGCACTAACTGGCAAAACAGACTACAGTTCCCCTAACGAAGCTGTGCTACACACTGCCATATGCGTGGGGTCATGTCCCAGACCTGACCATGCTTCTTATACTCCTTCTGGTGGTGTCAATAGGTATAGCTTATCTTTGACTGGTCCACCAGTATCTATTTAAAGGTATCCTTTTGAGGGCTGAGGCAACTCTCTTCATACTCTTATGCATTTTATGGCATAGTGCCGCCTCAAGTCTAGCCCTCTTTTACCAATATATATTTTCCCATGCCAGCATTGGTCTTTCCGGTACATCCTTTAACAGTCTCCCCCTCTCTGTTGGATTCTTGTCTTATCTGCCTTATTGGTGCTTTTTTGATATATTATTAGTCTTGGTTTTCACTATCAACTCGGACTCCTCTCATGTTCCAACATATGTGATATATTATATAATTACTGCTGCCAGGGGCTTCTTCTACATTGACTCTGTACTTAGTTGTTATATTTTCTGTAACTAGTTTATATATTTTCTCCTATGAGTCTTTTATTACCATTACTTTTGGAAATGAACACTATTTGAACTGTACTCTTCACCTTACTTTGATTGGTGACTTGTTATTATGGAATGATAGGTCTGGGACTCCTTGCATGATTTTATTTGGTTTACATGTATGTCTCCCATTTTCCCCTTTTTTGCCAATAAAATTTCATATATTATACATATATTATACATATTCATGAGTGTGAATGTCACTAGGCACTTATCCCTTAGCTTTAAAGAGGACTTGTCGCCAAGATAAAAGTAGCTAGTTTTTGCTCTTTTATTCCCACTGTTCGCTTGACTATTCTAATTTTTGTCAGTGTCCAGAGATGGGGATCTTTTAGTGCTAATTCTAAAAGTCTTGTAAGGTTCCATTTTGGAATTCGATGCAGTGATCTTTTGCTGCGTGGTTGGTTGCTTCTCTGCTGGGCTACAGTCCTTTTCATCTCTGTCCAAATGCTGATGGTTTCTTTTGTCTTTGTTTTCCTTTTTGTGTGGGTTCTCTCCAGGTGTTTTCCATTTTCCCTTTTCAATCTGTCTTATCACATTTTGGGATGGGATTTATATGTTCACCTTTCACTTCCCTCACTTGCTGGCTATACTTCTGTGTAGATTGGTGTTTAGAGTTCCAGCTCCTCGGCTAGGATTTACCTAGTCTGGTAAACCCCAGTTGTTTTTCCTGCTGCAAATCTGTGAGTTTTTCTTCCCAGCACCTTTTGCTTCTTCTCCACGATTCGGGATCTGTTTGTTTTTTGGGGTTCTTATTTATTCTTTACTATCCTTTGTGAATGTGTTTTAGGTTCTCACCCTGGGTTCTTTTGTCTCCCTGTAAGCTTTTATCTATGTTTTTTGGATTTCTGTGGCAGCCTACTCTCTGATTCCTTGGAAGGTAGGAGAAACCCCTTGATGGCCTTTTAGGGAGTTAGGTCTGATGAGGTATATTTAGTTGTGTGGAATTTTCTAATATGTTCAGGGACCAGTTGAGTACAGGTGTGGCTTCTTTCTATGGTAGTTCTTTCCCTTTTCTTTTACCCATGTGAATGTGTGAGCATGATCATAACAGGTGTCTATTAAGAAGGCATGGCTCACATGATACTTTAATTTTGTGTCTTAATTACTACTTTGTAAACTAGGCCCTCTTCATAGAGACTATAAAACTTTGCACTGAATAAAATGGACAATATAATTGGAATCGTATGGTGGATAAAAAATAAATGGAACAAAAACTTCCCAATTTTGACCTAGTGACAGGTCCTCTTTAAGCTTTATTTCGGTAAAATCGAAAATCCTCTTAATTGATTAGAGGATTCAATTGCTAGTTTTACTAAAAAGACCTAATTACCAGCTATGACTGGGCAGTTAACTTACAGGGTTACAGTCTGTTTAGAAAGGATCGTAAAAATCGGAGAGGAGGAGGGGTTTGTCTCTATGTAAAGTCTTGTCTAAAGTCCACTTTAAGGGAGGATATTAGCGAAGGGAATGAGGATGTCGAGTCCATATGGGTTGAAATTCATGGAGGGAAAAATGGTAACAAAATTCTCATTGGGGTCTGTTACAAACCCCCAAATATAACAGAAAGCATGGAAAGTCTACTTCTAAAGCAGATAGATGAAGCTGCAACCCATAATGAGGTCCTGGTTATGGGGGACTTTAACTACCCGGATATTAACTGGGAAACAGAAACCTGTGAAACCCATAAAGGCAACAGGTTTCTGCTAATAACCAAGAAAAATTATCTTTCACAATTGGTGCAGAATCCAACCAGAGGAGCAGCACTTTTAGACCTAATACTATCTAATAGACCTGGCAGAATAACAAATCTGCAGGTGGTTGGGCATTTAGGAAATAGCGACCACAATATTGTGCAGTTTCACCTGTCTTTCACTAGGGGGACTTGTCAGGGAGTCACAAAAACATTGAACTTTAGGAAGGCAAAGTTTGAACAGCTTAGAGATGCCCTTAATCTGGTAGACTGGGACAATATCCTCAGAAATGAGAATACAGATAATAAATGGGAAATGTTTAAGAACATCCTAAATAGGCAGTGTAAGCGGTTTATACCTTGTGGGAATAAAAGGACTAGAAATAGGAAAAACCCAATGTGGCTAAACAAAGAAGTAAGACAGGCAATTAACAGTAAAAAGAAAGCATTTGCACTACTAAAGCAGGATGGCACCATTGAAGCTCTAAAAAACTATAGGGAGAAAAATACTTTATCTAAAAAACTAATTAAAGCTGCCAAAAAGGAAACAGAGAAGCACATTGCTAAGGAGAGTAAAACTAATCCCAAACTGTTCTTCAACTATATCAATAGTAAAAGAATAAAAACTGAAAATGTAGGCCCCTTAAAAAATAGTGAGGAAAGAATGGTTGTAGATGACGAGGAAAAAGCTAACATATTAAACACCTTCTTCTTCACGGTATTCACGGTGGAAAATGAAATGCTAGGTGAAATCCCAAGAAACAATGAAAACCCTATATTAAGGGTCACCAATCTAACCCAAGAAGAGGTGCGAAACCGGCTAAATAAGATTAAAATAGATAAATCTCCGGGTCCGGATGGCATACACCCACGAGTACTAAGAGAACTAAGTAATGTAATAGATAAACCATTATTTCTTATTTTTAGTGACTCTATAGCGACAGGGTCTGTTCCGCAGGACTGGCGCATAGCAAATGTGGTGCCAATATTCAAAAAGGGCTCTAAAAGTGAACCTGGAAATTATAGGCCAGTAAGTCTAACCTCTATTGTTGGTAAAATATTTGAAGGGTTTCTGAGGGATGTTATTCTGGATTATCTCAATGAGAATAACTGTTTAACTCCATATCAGCATGGGTTTATGAGAAATCGCTACTGTCAAACCAATCTAATCAGTTTTTATGAAGAGGTAAGCTATAGACTGGACCACGGTGAGTCATTGGACGTGGTATATCTCGATTTTTCCAAAGCGTTTGATACCGTGCCGCACAAGAGGTTGGTACACAAAATGAGAATGCTTGGTCTGGGGGAAAATGTGTGTAAATGGGTTAGTAACTGGCTTAGTGATAGAAAGCAGAGGGTGGTTATAAATGGTATAGTCTCTAACTGGGTCGCTGTGACCAGTGGGGTACCGCAGGGGTCAGTATTGGGACCTGTTCTCTTCAACATATTCATTAATGATCTGGTAGAAGGTTTACACAGTAAAATATCGATATTTGCAGATGATACAAAACTATGTAAAGCAGTTAATACAAGAGAAGATAGTATTCTGCTACAGATGGATCTGGATAAGTTGGAAACTTGGGCTGAAAGGTGGCAGATGAGGTTTAACAATGATAAATGTAAGGTTATACACATGGGAAGAGGGAATCAATATCACCATTACACACTGAACGGGAAACCACTGGGTAAATCTGACAGGGAGAAGGACTTGGGGATCCTAGTTAATGATAAACTTACCTGGAGCAGCCAGTGCCAGGCAGCAGCTGCCAAGGCAAACAGGATCATGGGGTGCATTAAAAGAGGTCTGGATACACATGATGAGAGCATTATACTGCCTCTGTACAAATCCCTAGTTAGACCGCACATGGAGTACTGTGTCCAGTTTTGGGCACCGGTGCTCAGGAAGGATATAATGGAACTAGAGAGAGTACAAAGGAGGGCAACAAAATTAATAAAGGGGATGGGAGAACTACAATACCCAGATAGATTAGCGAAATTAGGATTATTTAGTCTAGAAAAAAGACGACTGAGGGGCGATCTAATAACCATGTATAAGTATATAAGGGGACAATACAAATATCTCGCTGAGGATCTGTTTATACCAAGGAAGGTGACGGGCACAAGGGGGCATTCTTTGCGTCTGGAGGAGAGAAGGTTTTTCCACCAACATAGAAGAGGATTCTTTACTGTTAGGGCAGTGAGAATCTGGAATTGCTTGCCTGAGGAGGTGGTGATGGCGAACTCAGTCGAGGGGTTCAAGAGAGGCCTGGATGTCTTCCTGGAGCAGAACAATATTGTATCATACAATTATTAGGTTCTGTAGAAGGACGTAGATCTGGGTATTTATTATGATGGAATATAGGCTGAACTGGATGGACAAATGTCTTTTTTCGGCCTTACTAACTATGTTACCATATATACTCGAGTATAAGCCAAGATTTTCAGCCCAAAATTTTGGGCTGAAAGTGCCCCTCTCGGCTTATACTCGAGTCACGGTGGGCGGCAGGGTCGGCAGGTGAGGGGGAGAGGGCGCTGAGGCATACTTACCTAGTCCCGGCGATCCTGACACTCCCCTTGCCGTCCCACGGTCTTCGGTGCTGCAGCTCTTCCCCTGTTCAGCGGTCACGTGGGACCGCTCATTAGAGAAATGAATATGCGGCTCCACCTCCCATAGGGGTGGAGCCGCATATTCATTTCTCTAATCAGCGCTGCCGGTGACCGCTGATAGAGGAAGAGGCTGCGGCACCGAAGACCGTGTGACAGGCAGAGGGAGCGGGACGCCGGGAGCAGGTAAATATGTCATATTCACCTGTCCGCGTTCCACACGCCGGGCGCCGCTCTGTCTTCGCGTCCTCTTGCTCTGACTGTTCAGGTCAGAGGGCGCGATGACGCATATAGTGTGCGCGGTGCCCTCTGCCTGATCAGTCAGTGCGGAGAGACGCCGGGACCGGACGCTGGGAGCTGCAAGCAAGAGAGGTGAGTATGGCATTTTTTTCTTTTATTGCAGCAGCAGCAGCAATGGCACAGCTTTATATGGCACAGCTATGGGGCAATAATGAACGGTGCAAAGCACTATATGTCAGCTATGGGGCAATAATGAACGGCGCAGAGCACTATATGGCAGCTATTGGGCAATAATGAACGGCGCAGAGCACTATATGGCAGCTATGGGGCAATAATGAACGGCGCAGAGCACTATATGGCAGCTATGGGGCAATAATGAACGGCGCAGAGCACTATATGGCAGCTATGGGGCAATAATGAACGGTGCAGAGCACTATATGGCAGCTATGGGGCAATAATGAACGGCGCAGAGCACTATATGGCACAGCTATGGGGCAATAATGAACGGCGCAGAGCACTATATGGCACAGCTATGGGGCAATAATGAACGGTGCAGAGCACTATATGGCACAGTTATGGGGCAATAATGAACGGCGCAGAGCACTATATGGCAGCTATGGGGCAATAATGAATGGCGCAGAGCACTATATGGCACAGCTATGGGGCAATAATGAACGGCGCAGAGCACTATATGGCACAGCTATGGGGCAACAATGAACGGCGCAGAGCACTATATGGCACATCTATGGGGCAATAATGAACGGCGCAGAGCACTATATGGCACATCTATGGGGCAATAATGAACGGCGCAGAGCACTATATGGCACAGCTATGGGGCAATAATGAACGGTGCAGAGCACTATATGGCACAGCTATGGGGCAATAATGAACGGTGCAGAGCACTATATGGCACAGCTTTCTATGGTACATCTATGGGGCAATAATGAACGGTGCAGAGCACTATATGGCACAGCTATGGGGCCATAATGAACGGTATGGAGCATCTATTTTTATTTTTGAAATTCACCGGTAGCTGCTGCATTTTCCACCCTAGGCTTATACTCGAGTCAATAAGTTTTCCCAGGTTTTTGTGGCAAAATTAGGGGGGTCGGCTTATACTCGGGTCGGCTTATACTCGAGTATATACTGTAAATTGTTTCTAAATAATTGCATTACGCATTGAAAACTGGGTCAAAACAAGATTGCGTCAAACCAATCTAACTGTATCTCGGCATATTAAAATATTTACAAAGCTCCAGGTTAATTTACAGCCATGAGTTTGTTAACATATAATTGTAAACCAAATGCTCATAGTTTTACATCTATCCACAATTTAATTCACAGCATAAATAAGTTGGAATCTTACTGTTATTTTAGCTGTTCATTATTTTTCTATTATCTTTTGCAGGGACAATATTACATATTGTTGGAGCTCCTGAACGAACATAATTATAAAGTTGCTTGTGCAAACTTCACTCTTTACAGTCATCCTCAAGCTTAATTATAGGTTTAACAATTAGTTATGGCAGTAAAATCTATATCAAAATGTCTACATGTAATCATATCATGAATTATTTGCTAAACTGAGGTAGAAACTGTTCACACTACATTGATAGTCTATTCTATTGTATCGTTTTCTTTCTGCAAAAATTCTGTAATAGGATCCATCAAGATTCACTGAGATCTGTTAAAAAATGAAGAAAGAAGTACATGAAGTTAATATGAACAGAGCCTTTCCATTAAAAAGTCAATACTCATTTTGCTTTATAATGAAGTATCTTACAACATGAAAGCGCAATTCCTGCATGGCCAACATTGCATATTCCACTAAATTCTCCTTATATATTCCTCCCGGGACACTGCTAAGTGCAAGCAATAAACCAGCTTAAGTGCAGTTAGAAGATCAATATTTTTTTTTACTTTGCTTTTTATTGTAATTTTTTGTTGAAATGTTGCCATTCAACCAATCTGTATAGAGATCTTGCTTCAAAATCTGCATGCAGTGGATGTTAAACTGGCCATACACATTGGATGTTTTTTCTGCAAAATGCTTTGACCAATTGTTCAGTCGAAGTCATCTCAGCCAACTCTCCTGTGAAGAATATTGGCAGCTTACAATCCTCCTTCAGCATGAACACCTGTAACAGGACACCTGGCTCAGCAGGTGCTTCAGCCACACCAACTAGTATCCAGGATGACCTCCTTTGGAGCCCACACTGTATAAATGCTTTGTCCAGACCAATAAAATTACATATAGAGATTTAATGAGAATATGGAGTTATTATTAATCCTAGCCACATGCCGGTTACATTTTCGAGATCTCAGGAACAAGCTAAACATCAGCCAGGGTCTTGATCCATTCTAGCACCTCAGGGTGGGGAGTTAGGCAAAACGGCTGGTAGAAGCCAGGTAGCAATACCATGCTTGGTCTCCAAAGAGCAGCAACAGGTGTTGGAGGGCACCACTAAATGGAGAGAGATACACCTGAGGCCTGTCCCAACCAAAATGAGAATATAAACAGAAAAAGACTACAGACCATGAAAACAGGGATCAACTTGAATAATCACAACACTTTATTAGGTACAATAGAAAGACAAAAAAACACCACATAAAAACATTAAAAAAATCAGAAAATTACTTATATAGTACAAAAATGCTCATAATAGAGCTTCAGCCCTCAAGAAAGACTAAACCAATATGCTGGATAAGGGAATAAACATACTAATATATCCCAATAAAAATAATCATGATCAGCACACCAAAATAGCTCAAAAATACCCTCTAATTATGCATGGGATATGGAAGGTTATATAGACAATGTATGCTGAGGCAATCACCAAGATATGAAGAATAGCATAAGCAATGACCTACACATTGGTAACAATAGGGAAGTTTAAAGTCAAACTCCTAAAAATGGCAGAGAAAAACATCAAGTGTTAGTCCAGCTGATTGAATAGAAACAATGTTCAATTAGATCCCATGAAACAGAATAATACTAAAATCTGATATAATCAGATTCAAAATAATGCATAAATGACAAGATAAATTGCATAAATAAGCAACAGATACAAATTGAGCGTAAGGTACTTATCAGACAAGCGATGTCAAAAATAAAATCAGAGGAAAGGACACCTAATTTTCACCTGAATAAAAGGAAGAAATGCCCAAGATCCTACAATATCTCCCAGGATAAAAGTGGGCTAGTGCTCATGCCTGAGAAAAATCTCATCAAGAGGGCAGGATAAATGCCTGACGTGTGTCGCCACCTAAAGTGGCTTTGTCAGGGGCTGGGGAATTTGCTCTCCAGTACCGCATATAAACATTAGTAAAGCAAATTAACAGCAAGGAGTGCTGTGAAGCTTATCGGGAAAGCAGCAGTGGATCAAGCTGGAAGTGTGTGCCAGGCATGTGACTATGACATAGCAACAAGACAACAGGTTGAAAGACGCATGCGTAAACATCAAAAATCATGGAGAAATCCCATAGGGATAAAGAGTTGACAATGCGCAAGCGCTGAACAGAAGTACGTGCCAGTTATGTGACGAAACTATGGTTACATGACAACAACAGGAAATGCGCATGCGTGAAGGAAAATATAATGAAAACGTTGATCAGGGCAAACGATTAACGATGTGTGAGAGACAAAGAAATATTATATCATTAGCGGTGGATACCGCATTTATCCCTAGTGTCCCGGCGTACTGACAGCTCTTTTAAGCCTCAGCGCCACCTATTATTCTGACTCACCATCAGTTGATGCAAATCCGAGTATTCTATTGTTGTTGGGGCCATACAAGTATACAATTATACCTAGCACACTGATGAAGGTCCAGTATCGACCAAAACGTTTGTGATTTACTGTATGTAATAAATCCCCACTTTTTTGCATCACAACACCCTGGAGTGTGCTAGTCACTTTATATTGTCCTTGACAATTACCAACCCATCATCCAGCACTGACATGACCCTTGTACTGCCTGAGGTGGTGTCTCCCAGGATTAGGTACCCAAAAAACCCTTTCTGACTCCATGATTGGAGTCATCGAACTGGCGCTGCCCGATACCAGGGTGTATTTTTACTGGGGCGCCAGGAGTGGAATGTGGGAGGTGGGGGTATCGGCAGTTATTCCCACCAATGTTTTTCTGGGGACCAATTTGGAGTGGCTAATGTCCCAGTATGTGGCCACTGAACCCCTAAGTTCGGCTTCCATAGACTGTCTTGAAATGTGCACTGCTAATGATGTTGATGAATTGAATGTGCCTCCTGCTGTGGAGGGGGACACGAAATCTGAAACTTTCCCATACACTGACACTACATGCACAGAGAAGGCAGGACAGGCAAGAGGTGTGATGATGCCCTCAGGGGTGATCAACCAGTGTGCTTGGATCTATTGTCCTCTAGTTGGAGAGACAGGGGGCATGAAGCTGCAGAGGGGAGAGACTCAGAATTGGAGAGGGGAGCTGTCATAGGGATAGCAGAAAGTCTCTCACGCAGAGTCTCTCATGCTGAGTTCGGAACCGCTGCAGGGAGGGGAACAGACCCTGGGGTTTGGGGGTGTAACAGAAGACATTGAGCCACAAGGTAAGGCCCCAGGGATGGAGTTGCCCACATCAGGGATGTCAGGAAGCCAGGTTAGTCTGCTTGACCTTGCGACTTGGTCAGGAGCCGAGGGGAAGCGGGCACTAACCACAGGTGCAGCGGTCATGGCCGCTGTCACCAGAAATGGGAGCGCCAGAGCACAAGTAACCTCTAGGAGGTCCGGCGGCTTTCCCACCTCCATCCAAGTGGCTGCCGAGTCAGACAGAGGCCAGGAGACAGGTCCCGAGGAACTGATGGAAGATGTGTAAGTTTCGTCCATTCTGGCCACGTCTAGTCTGGGGATTCAGGTAGCATTAAAAGCTGACGATAGCCTGAAAGCTCTTTAGGAGCAGGCGACACAGCCTCCCATGGAGTCAGACTGGGGGCGGGTGGTCTAGGACCAGGAACGGCTGTACCAGGTAACGGTCCAGCTGGGTTTACCGGAGGGACGGCCCAGGGACCGACAGTTAGTGGTACCCTATCCATTCAGGTTGGAGTTGTTGCGGATTGCACATGAGATTCCGATGGCTGGACACCTAGGGATCGCTAAAACCAAGGCCAGGCTAGCCTAGCATTTCTGCTGGCCTAAAATGGGGGCCAATGTGACTGCCTACTGCCATTCATTTGACACCTGTCAGAGGGTGGGGAAGGTGGGGCCACGCCCCAAAGCCCCACTGATAACTATGCCCATCATTGGCAAGCATTTCAGGAGGGTCGCTGTGGATCTCATTGGACCGCTGACCATTTCCAGCCACTACAGAAAACTCTTCATACTGACAGTAGTAGATTATGCCACATGGTACCCGGAAGCAGTAGCTTTGTTGTCCATTTGGGCCAACAAGGTGGCTACTTACTGGAGATTTTCTCCTGAGTGGGGTTTTCCCAGGAAATGCTTAGTGACCAACGGACCCAGCTCATGTCACAGCTGATGGAATCCCTCTGTAACCAAATACATGCACCAACCACAGACTAATGGCCTGTGCGAGCGGTTCAATTGCACCTTGAAGCAGATGCTTAATATGTTGGTAGACTCCCATGGGAGAGATTGGGAGCAATATCTCCCACACCTGTTATTTGCTTACCGGGAGGTTCCACAGACCTCAACGGGGTTCTCTCCCTCTGAGCTCCTGTATGGGCGACGTGTGTGGGGGCCCTGGCTCTGGTGAAAGAAGCATGGGAAGAGGACTTGGATACCCCTGGAGTGTCGGTCATCGAGTATGTCGTGCACTTGTGGGACAAGATGATGGCTTTGACGAGGCTGGTGCGTGACAATATGGTGCAAGCCCAGACTGACCAGAAGCGTTGGAACGACCAGAATGCTTGTGAGAGGATTTATCAGAAGGGTCAAAAAGTGTGGGTACTGGTCCCTGTACCACAGAACAGGCTTCAGGCAGCCTGGGAGCACCCATACCTCGTGCACCAGCAGATCAATTCTGTCATGTACCTGGTTACCCTAGACCACGCCCACGGAAGGAGGAAGGCCTTCCACATGAACATGATGAAGGCCCATCATGAGTGGGAGGCCTGCGCCCTCCCTGTGTGCAACCTTCCCAAGGAAGGAGAGGCAGAAACCCTCCTGGATCTGCTCACCCAGGCCAAGGTGGGTGGATCTATTGAGGATGTGAAGGTTGCCAACCAGCTCTCGGAGGACCCATCTGGGGGTCACGCTACATCCCTTCTGGGGACTGCTGAGCAGCCTGCTGGGAAGGACAGAGACAGCCGTCCATGACGTGAACAGTGGTAATCACCTCCCAATCTGGCTTTCAGCATATCGGGTCTCTCTCAAGGTGCAGCAGCACATGTACCAAAAGACTGATGAAATGCTGAAGCTGGGGGTGATCCAAGCATTCAGCAACACATGTTTGAGTCCATTGTGATGCCGTTCAGCATGAAGAATGCCCCTGCCACTTTCCAGTGAATGGTCAACACACTGCTCAAGGGACTTGAAGCGTACGCAGCCGCATTCCTGGATGATATTGCCATCTTCAGTCCCACCTGGGAGGATCATCTAGAGCATCTGGGGCAGGTGCTTGGATGGATCCAAAGGGCAGATTTGACCATCAAGCCATAAATATGCCAGCTGAGCATGAGTGAGGTCCTCTACCTGGGTCACCAGGTAGGTGGGGGGTTCTGAAGCCAGAACCTGGGAAAGTGGATGCCATAGCATCCTGGCCCACTTCCAGGACCAAGAAGCTGGTGATATCCTTCTTGGGGACTATAGGAGGTTCGTCCCACACTATGGTACCCTGGAAAAGCCCCTGACGGACCTCACCAAGAAGAAGCTGCCCATCGCTGTTGACTGGACAGTCCCCTGTGAGACAGCTTTTCAGGCGATCAAAACCGTTCTCTCTAGCATCCCAGTACTACAAGCAGCTGAGTTTGAACATCCATTTCTAGTACAGACCGATTCCAGTGACTTTGGAATCAGTGCTGTGCTCAGTCATGTTAAGTCGACATGCCTGGAACATCCTGTCTTGTTCCTGAGCAGCAAGCTATTGCCGAGGGAGGTAGCCTACTCCACGATGGAAAAGGAATGCCTGGCAATTGTATGGGCCCGGCAGCGTCTGCAGCCCTACTTATATGGGCACCACTTCATCATGGAGACAGACCACAACCCCCTCAGCTGATTACACACGGTCTCCGGGGCAAAAGGGAGGTTGCTTTGCTGGATGGGTTATCCCATCAAGGGGAGGTTGCGGAAGGGCGCGCAGTGGAACACAGGAATGTGATACCCCCTAGCACCCTATAAAGCGGGAAGGTGTGAGGGATGAGGGAGACTCCAGACTCCATTTTGGATTTATGAATTCAGGCCCCATAGATTATCCAGAGATCTTCCTCTACTCCTGAAGGGCGGCCTCCAACCTTGGGAAAAGTACAGAATTCCCAAAAGAGCAGAGCTTTTGCCAAATGGCCAGAGAATTAGAGGCAGGGAGGAGCAGAGCTAAAAACCCCCTGCTGTCTTTATGCAAGTCTGCCTGCTTCAAGGAAAAAACTCTAGACTCTTTGGTACCAATATCTAGAGATGAACTATGAGTGTGCCGTGCATCTCAAGGTAATGTCCAATATACCACCAGAATCCAGGGACCCCTCCACATGTACCCCTGCATCTCATATTTCTCTAGCTGTCCTGGATTCCGAGCTATTGAGACTGGCCCTCCAGTTGTCCCGTTTAGACCTTCGCCTCGGAAGTTATGATCCATCCTAGATATTGGGAATTATTTCAGCTAGTAGGTCAAGGGAAGATAATTCAGCACAACTCAAATGGGCGTTGGAAAATATGGGAGGGGGCGAGCCAGGGATTAAAAGCTAGATACACACTTTCAGCTCCGTCTTTGTTCTGTCATGGAAGCCATGTCCCATCGCATTTGGAGACTTAGTAGGCACTAATAAGAAGGTGCCTGTGGATATGAGATCTTCCCTCATCCACAAGTTATACAGAACGGTACATGACACACACAGCTACCTGCTAATCCCAAACTGTACCCTAATTTTATCTGTCCTTCTGACTGTAATCTCTATATATTAACCTGTATATATTTGTAGTTCCTAGTGCACTTTTCAGCAATTAAAATATCAATTAATTTTGGGCTGCTCTTTTATCTCGAAACCTGACTTCCCATGTCCATGAGCTCGGCTAGTACTTATGCGCTACCTGGGGTTGGTTTCTGACCCGATATAACTTGGAAACAGACTGGGCTTATATCTAACGAGCAACTGGTGGCAGCATACCATTCTGGTGTTATTGGGGGGATCCTGGCAGTGATGGATCGGAGGTTTATACATACAGTATATTCCCGGCATGGGACTGGTGATATATATACCGCCCTCCCTGAAGAGTGCCCCGATAATCAATACGTGACAGGGCTGCCTCTCCGGTGACTACTTATCCTAGATGCAGCTCCCTGACTGACCTGAGAGTAAGGGGGCGCCAGAAGCTGTGACTGTGTAGCTCCGTCACAGATTGGTGATGGCAGGAAGATATTCCCCTGCTCCTCTCGTGTGTGGTTTTCCTTACACAATGCGCAAGCGCTAGAGCGTAGTAAAAGTGAATGTAGCAAAACCCAATCTTAATACAGGACACAAGTTTGATAATCAGGGAAACATAGCTATAAGTAAACGGCGCCTGCATGGGAACAAATGCCGAAAAAATATTTGCACACATGAGAGAATAAAAGTATGTTGATGTTATGGTTATATACCCCCAAGATATAATATTGAATACAAGTTAAGTATAAGTGCACAACCAAAAATGTGAACAATTCAGACCTAACAGGTATGTGACAAGTATCCTGGTATTAGAACAAAAATCAAAACAAATATGAAAAAATACCAAGGCTTCCCCAAGTATCCCGGTATGTCTGAACAATGTATATGGTGGTGCAAAAATGGGGAATTATCACTACAATAAATACAATGAGTCGACTATATATAGACATTTTACAAACGTAAAAATCTATACGAGATAAATGGCAGGCATCATTCAACTTAGGTGCTTAGGCAGATATATACCTAAAATAATCTTGGAATATACATATCAAGATAAGACCAAAATATGAGACGAGCGATACCCATACACATAATAGGATACATGGAGCGACACACAGTATCAAAACAAATATTTAATTATTTACTTATTTCCAAGTGGAAAGCCCAGAGTATTATACCATAATTAAAAAGTCTAGAACTGAGAAAATCAGGTATCCTTTATTGTAAAACCTATGTTTAATAAATATTTTATGATCATAATGACAAGGCCACTAGGGCCACAAAGCTTTGTCGATGCTGATAATATTGTGCAATCCCATAATATATTGGGCCAAATGCTCAAGCTATAGTGATAGATTATTTTTAGGTATAGTTGCCCTCACATGTATCGGGAGCAAAGATATTTTCAAAGGCGACAAATGTCCAAAAGATAAACCGGATAGAGGTCTCATAAAAAATTACAATGAAGATGAAAAACAAGCCAGACAATTTAATCTGAAAAGCTATTGTGAATGTCAAAAGAGAAATATATACTCACATCAGATATCACAATCATTCAATGTAAGTTGTACAAAATACCAAGGTAATGGAGTAAAGGCTCCAGAACAATGAAAAGGTAATTCATCCATGTGGACGTATAACTAGGTCAGCCACAGAGTAAAAGAGGTCAGCCCAGCCAAATCCGATGGCGCCACAACTGCTGCCCTATGACCTTGCATTGGGAAGTTATGGTCCTTCATAGGTTTTGGGAGTTTTAGCTTCAAACACCCTGGATAAAGCCTCTCCAGGGAACAAGAATGGGTGACGGACAAAGGGGATATAAGCTTGTGTAAGGCCATGGGTTCTCTCATTTTGAAAGAAGAAATATAAGCCAGCTCATCCGTGATGCATAAGCCAAACTTCAGGAGCACGGACCCGCTGTGTCCAGGCGTATAAAGTCCAAAAAAAGAAGAGAATGTCCAGCTTCACCGAATCCGTAAAAAAGAGTTTTCTTTATTCACAAACTTTAAGCATAGAGGATACAGACTTCGGCACGAACCATATGGGTAAGAATCTCAACGCGTTTCTGGAGACTAAGCTACCTTAATCATGACCATGACAAGCTTGTATATATATTCACAGTGCCCTTTAAAAATAGCATGCTATTTGTCTATTTTTATTTAGTCCTTTTGGTTTTGTTTGCAAATTTTGGTTTGGGAGTGTAGAGGGCGGCTGTTCTCTGCTTTATCATTAGCCTCCATTTTGGATTGATATATTGGGGCTATTGTTATCTCTTAAGGGCACTGTGAATATATATACAAGCTTCAAAGAGAAACAAAAGACCAGCGCTCCATCCGGGTGTAATATTCCAAAGTGCAAACTTTATTGGGCCATGTTACAGCAACGTTTCGACCCGAAGGTCTTTGTCAAGCATATCAAAACATGCAGAGGAGCGGCCTTAAATAGTGTGGATGCCACATATTGCACCAATCACCATCAGGTCCGCCCCCTGTCTCATAATACCACATAGAAATAACAAAACACGCATCAGATACATATCATAAAAAAGTCCACCACCGCAGATACAAACACCATAGAGGAGACATGGAAAAGATCTATATTATATATAATGTATAAGTTGTTTACCTTTACATCCACCAATAAGATAGATGCATCAATCGTTGCTATAGAGATGTGAACCAATCATAAATAAAGCAGACTCCACCAATACCTAGCTGTTATAAACGGCGCCTAAATATATAAATAGCCTATCCGATAGTACAAGCTAAATGAGCGTACAACTAACCACCAACCAGCCACCCTGTTGCATGCCGCACCACTCACGTCATATCCCGCTCTAGTCTCCACAGCTTACTGAGCCGATCACCGTAGCCGGCGATATCAGCGTCATCACAGCAACGCGCATGCGTACATCAAGCCGCAAGAACACCTCGCGGAGAACAGGGAACCAATCAGCGGAGGTGACCGCCCATACCTCAAGTCACATGACCTGAGAAAAACGTGTAACCAAGGTGACATAAACAAAAAACAATGCTCCTGAGTTGCCTCATCCAAAGCAGCCCAGTTAAAAGTCCTACATGCAGCCTCTGTATGAGTGAGCGTACCCGCAACTGGCACTGCCAGTGCACCGCCACCAGACAGTGCAACCCGCCGGCCAGCGCGCGCACCTCCACAAATAACAGAGGCGCAGTAAGGACACAATCAGGAGCAACAAACGCTAATATCCTCACTATAAACAGGAGCCAAAAGTCTATGACACCCTGGAGAACTATAGGGGACCAAGAAAACCCCAACTATACATGGTATAAAATCCCTCTCACATTATACAGAATATAGTGTAATGAATAATCTAAATATAGACTTCAATCCCGTCATCCATCGTCCATGGTGTGTCCAGTCCCATATGACTATACACAAATAACCACCTATGAAAAAATAAAAGATAAAAAAATAAAAATAAAACACAAACCACGGAGTGGAACATATAAAAGATACATCTAAAAATACACCGATAAGCGCTGTACGCACCTCATCAAAATGATAGAACTATATTACACAGGTCTGTAGATTAAAATCTAAGTTCAAACCACCTGGTTGTAAAGATCCCAGCATGAAAATCCACTTCAACTCCTTTTGTTTTAACAACTGCAGTCTGTCACCTCCCCTCCTCAGGGTCGGAACACTATCAATGACCCTGAATCGCAGCTGATTGACAGAATGCTTATGTTCTAAGAAGTGTTTTGGAACAGGTAACTCAGTAAGGCCAGTTCTCACAGTACTCTTATGTTTGATTATTCGTGCTCTGACCTCCATGGTCGTCTCACCAACATAGGTGAGCCCACACGGACATACAATCATGTACACAACCCAACTGGATGTGCAAGTGTACCTCTCTTTAAGGATAATCCTTCTGCCAGTATGGGGATGGCAAAAGAATTCACCCTTTAACATGTTGTTGCAGCAAGAGCAACCTAAACACGGAAAATTCCCATGCTTGGCCACACTGAGAGTTCTCTGAATCGAGGATTTCGAAGTCCCTACATCAGAACGAACCAACCTGTCCCTGAAATTACGCCCCCTTCTAAAGGACATCAGTGGGTAAGTCACAAAACTAGGGATCGATGGAAGACCACGTTGTAAAAGTGACCAGTGTTTCCTAATCACTCTACCAATCTGGTTGCTTGCTGGATTATAAGTAGTCACAAATGGGATCCGATCACACTCCCGTTTCACACGTGTCTTTTTGCGAATACTTTCACGAGAGCAATTCAAGGTTTTTTCTTTAAATCTCACAACCTCCTTACCAGGGTACCCCCTCTGTAAAAACTTCGAGCACATCTCATCCAGACGTTGATTAACCTTATCCTCATCAGACACAATTCTCCGGACCCGTAACAACTGACTCCATGGCAGTGAATTTACCATACTCCTAGGGTGGTTGCTATCAAACATCAGTAAGCGATTCCTGTCAGTTTCCTTAACAAAAATATCAGTTCTCAACCTACCCATTTCCTTATATACCAAGGTATCTAGGAACTGTACCTGCGTCATAGAATGTGTGAGGGTAAATTGCAGTTCAGAGTGTATCTGATTCAGATAAGTCTGGAAATTGAGTAATTCTTGTAGACTACCTTCCCAAATGACAAAAATATCGTCAATATAACGCCACCAGGCTCTGACGTGGCGCCAGAGGATGGAACTGTACAGAAACTTGTCCTCGAGCACCGCCATGAAGATGTTAGCATACGTAGGGGCCACGTTGGACCCCATGGCGGTGCCCCTCAACTGCAGGAAAAAATCGTCCCCAAAGAGGAAAAAATTCCTCCTGAGGACGAATTCCAACAGTGTGAGGACAAGCTGTGCACACTCTGGGGCCACGTCAGAGCCCGATAGCATACATGAGACCGCATCCAAGCCCTTCTCATGTTCTATAGATGTGTACAATGATACAACATCAAAAGATGCCAGAACCGTCGTCTCAGTAACATTAATATCCTCGATCTTATCCAAAAAATCATTTGTATCCTTCACATACGACCTAGCTGAAATTGCAAAGGGACGTAATATCCGATCCAGAAAAATGGCTGTTTTGTTAAACAGTGAACCCCGGCCCGAAACAATCGGGCGACCCGGGGGATCACATAAACACTTATGGATTTTGGGCAATACGTATATTACAGGTGTGACGGGAAAATCAACAATCAAAAATTCTGACAGCTTATGGTCAATGAGTCCCATGGAAAGGGAATCACCGACCACAAGCTGTAATTCTCTCTGAAACCCAGATGTCGGATTACCAGGCAATTTCGCATATACAGAACTATCAGCCAACTGTCGCTGTATCTCAGCCTTATATTTCATACTGTCCATAACAACCACCGCTCCGCCTTTATCGGCCGGTTTGATGGTTATTGATGGATTTTCGGCCAACGCATCCAAAGTCACTCTTTCCCTATAAGACAAATTATGAACTGACCGAGGTCTAAAGTCCTTTCTTATCCTTTCGACATCCTTCTGTACTAACTCGATATAGGATTCAACAAAATGGTTCTTACTAGGAGGTTGAAAAGAACTCTTATTGTATAAACCTACTTCACGTAACGTGAAGCCACAGGTAGGAGCCTCACAACTCGTACTATTACCATCCACCCTACCTGAAAAATAAGAGGATAGTCTCAGTCTCCTAAAAAAAGCATGTAAGTCAACCTCCAAACCGAACCAGTCCGGATTATTCGATGGACAAAAAGAAAGGCCCTTGGATAGGACTTTAATTTCAATGTCAGACAAAATGAGAGATGAAATATTAACCACCAACTCCTTACTGGTTACTGATTGTCCTTCGTGTTCCTCGTCCTCATTGTGGTATTCCGCCCCACACGTTGTACTCGGGACGTGTTGCCATTTCTGTGTTTGCGACCGCCTCTCCGGCCGCGCCTCCTGGAGTAGTCTTGTCCATCCTCTCCTTCTCTAAAAAATGATGTTGATCCTTCTTGGCTCCTCCCAAGCTGGAGTCATCTGTCGATTCGGAGTCATTTTTATGAGGTGCGTACAGCGCTTATCGGTGTATTTTTAGATGTATCTTTTATATGTTCCACTCCGTGGTTTGTGTTTTATTTTTATTTTTTTATCTTTTATTTTTTCATAGGTGGTTATTTGTGTATAGTCATATGGGACTGGACACACCATGGACGATGGATGACGGGATTGAAGTCTATATTTAGATTATTCATTACACTATATTCTGTATAATGTGAGAGGGATTTTATTCCATGTATAGTTGGGGTTTTCTTGGTCCCCTATAGTTCTCCAGGGTGTCATAGACTTTTGGCTCCTGTTTATAGTGAGGATATTAGCGTTTGTTGCTCCTGATTGTGTCCTTACTGTGCCTCTGTTATTTGTGGAGGTGCGCGTGCTGGCCGGCGGGTTGCACTGTCTGGTGGCGGTGCACTGGCAGTGCCAGTTGCGGGTACGCTCACTCATACAGAGGCTGCATGTAGGACTTGTAACTGGGCTGCTTTGGATGAGGCAACTCAGGAGCATTGTTTTTTGTTTATGTCACCTTGGTTACACGTTTTCCTCAGGTCATGTGACTTGAGGTATGGGCGGTCACCTCCGCTGATTGGTTCCCTGTTCTCCGCGAGGTGTTCTTGCGGCTTGATGTACGCATGCGCGTTGCTTTGATGACGCTGATATCGCCGGCTACGGTGATTGGCTCAGTAAGCTGTGGAGACTAGAGCAGGATATGACGTGAGTGGTGCGGCATGCAACAGGGTGGCCGGTTGGTGGTTAGTTGTACGCTCATTTAGCTTGTACTATCGGATAGGCTATTTATATATTTAGGCGCCGTTTATAACAGCTAGGTATTGGTGGAGTCTGCTTTATTTATGATTGGTTCACATCTCTATAGCAACGATTGATGCATCTATCTTATTGGTGGATGTAAAGGTAAACAACTTATACATTATATATAATATAGATCTTTTCCATGTCTCCTCTATGGTGTTTGTATCTGCGGTGGTGGACTTTTTTATGATATGTATCTGATGCGTGTTTTGTTATTTCTATGTGGTATTATGAGACAGGGGGCGGACCTGATGGTGATTGGTGCAATATGTGGCATCCACACTATTTAAGGCCGCTCCCCTGCATGTTTTGATATGCTTGACAAAGACCTTCGGGTCGAAACGTTGCTGTAACATGGCCCAATAAAGTTTGCACTTTGGAATATTACACCCGGATGGAGCGCTGGTCTTTTGTTTCTCTTTGGACTATGTGGATGTTCCAGGAAGGTTCCCTGGATGTGGACCTGGCGCCCCAATAAGTGAGTGCTGTCAGTCTTCTTTTTCTTCTTTGCATTGTTTGAACCTGGATTGACGGGCACCCTATTTCCAATATGGATACAATTGTTAACCCAGATGTGGGTGATCTGGGCAATGCCATGACTTTCTCTTACACCGATGACGATGCTGTACGGATTTTATCAGATACTAATATGGACACTGCTTTCTTGAGCAAACCGACTACGGAGATGTTGAAGAGAAAGCTGGAAAATGAGAAACGGAGATTGATCTCATTTGAACTGCATATTGTGACCTTGACTGAATATTTTAAGGTCCGTAGAATTCCACGTGGGCTGCGACCACATTTAAGACCAACTTTACTTCCAGATAATGTCCAGTTCTGTACGAAATTTGAGTCCATCTCGAATAAATATGCGTTTGACATTATGTTGTTGAACATAGAATTCTTGAAGGCTGAGACTGTTGTTATTAAACAGAACATCGCTGGTTTGGAGGAGCAATTAAAGACTCAACTGACAGCACAAGATTGGGGCCCCCTGGAGACTAAGATGGGTGAGAATCTGTCTAAGTTCAGAAATGACATAGAGACCACTAAGCGTACCAAATGGTTTCGTGATGCTGATGATTACAAATTGGGCCATGTATTTTCTTGGCAATCTACCCCTAACCAGTATTCCAACAGTGGTAGGAAGAGACCTATGACACCAAGGAGACGTAAGAAAATACAGAACAGGAAACAGTCTAACTTCGGCTTTACAACAGCTGACTCCGAATCGACAGATGACTCCAGCTTGGGAGGAGCCAAGAAGGATCAACATCATTTTTTAGAGAAGGAGAGGATGGACAAGACTACTCCAGGAGGCGCGGCCGGAGAGGCGGTCGCAAACACAGGAAATGGCAACACGTCCCGAGTACAACGTGTGGGGCGGAATACCACAATGAGGACGAGGAACACGAAGGACAATCAGTAACCAGTAAGGAGTTGGTGGTTAATATTTCATCTCTCATTTTGTCTGACATTGAAATTAAAGTCCTATCCAAGGGCCTTTCTTTTTGTCCATCGAATAATCCGGACTGGTTCGGTTTGGAGGTTGACTTACATGCTTTTTTTAGGAGACTGAGACTATCCTCTTATTTTTCAGGTAGGGTGGATGGTAATAGTATGAGTTGTGAGGCTCCTACCCGTGGCTTCACGTTACGTGAAGTAGGTTTATACAATAAGAGTTCTTTTCAACCTCCTAGTAAGAACCATTTTGTTGAATCCTATATCGAGTTAGTACAGAAGGATGTCGAAAGGATAAGAAAGGACTTTAGACCTCGGTCAGTTCATAATTTGTCTTATAGGGAAAGAGTGACTTTGGATGCGTTGGCCGGGAATCCATCAATAACCATCAAACCGGCCGATAAAGGCGGAGCGGTGGTTGTTATGGACAGTATGAAATATAAGGCTGAGATACAGCGACATTTGGCTGATAGTTCTGTATATGCGAAATTGCCTGGTAATCCGACATCTGGGTTTCAGAGAGAATTACAGCTTGTGGTTGGTGATTCCCTTTCCATGGGACTCATTGACCATAAGCTGTCAGAATTTTTGATTGTTGATTTTCCCGTCACACCGGTAATATACGTATTGCCCAAAATCCATAAGTGTTTATGTGATCCCCCGGGTCGCCCGATTGTTTCGGGCCGGGGTTCACTGTTTAACAAAACAGCCATTTTTCTGGATCGGATATTACGTCCCTTTGCAATTTCAGCTAGGTCGTATGTGAAGGATACAAACAATTTTTTGGATAAGATCGAGGATATTAATGTTACTGAGATGACGGTTCTGGCATCTTTTGATGTTGTATCATTGTACACATCTATAGAACATGAGAAGGGCTTGGATGCGGTCTCATGTATGCTATCGGGCTCTGACGTGGCCCCAGAGTGTGCACAGCTTGTCCTCACACTGTTGGAATTCGTCCTCAGGAGGAATTTTTTCCTCTTTGGGGACGATTTTTTCCTGCAGTTGAGGGGCACCGCCATGGGGTCCAATGTGGCCCCTACGTATGCTAACATCTTCATGGCGGTGCTCGAGGACAAGTTTGTGTACAGTTCCATCCTCTGGCGCCACGTCAGAGCCTGGTGGCATTATATTGACGATATTTTTGTCATTTGGGAAGGTAGTCTACAAGAATTACTCAATTTCCAGACTTATCTGAATCAGATACACTCTGAACTGCAATTTACCCTCACACATTCTATGACGCAGGTACAGTTCCTAGATACCTTGGTATATAAGGAAATGGGTAGGTTGAGAACTAATATTTTTGTTAAGGAAACTGACAGGAATAGCTTACTGATGTTTGATAGCAACCACCCTAGGAGTATGGTAAATTCACTGCCATGGAGTCAGTTGTTACGGGTCCGGAGAATTGTGTCTGATGAGGATAAGGTTAATCAACGTCTGGATGAGATGTGCTCGAAGTTTTTACAGAGGGGGTACCCTGGTAAGGAGGTTGTGAGATTTAAAGAAAAAACCTTGAATTGCTCTCGTGAAAGTATTCGCAAAAAGACACGTGTGAAACGGGAGTGTGATCGGATCCCATTTGTGACTACTTATAATCCAGCAAGCAACCAGATTGGTAGAGAGATTAGGAAACACTGGTCACTTTTACAACGTGGTCTTCCATCGATCCCTAGTTTTGTGACTTACCCACTGATGTCCTTTAGAAGGGGGCGTAATTTCAGGGACAGGTTGGTTCGTTCTGATGTAGGGACTTCGAAATCCTCGATTCAGAGAACTCTCAGTGTGGCCAAGCATGGGAATTTTCCGTGTTTAGGTTGCTCTTGCTGCAACAACATGTTAAAGGGTGAATTCTTTTGCCATCCCCATACTGGCAGAAGGATTTTCCTTAAAGAGAGGTACACTTGCACATCCAGTTGGGTTGTGTACATGATTGTATGTCCGTGTGGGCTCACCTATGTTGGTGAGACGACCATGGAGGTCAGAGCACGAATAATCAAACATAAGAGTACTGTGAGAACTGGCCTTACTGAGTTACCTGTTCCAAAACACTTCTTAGAACATAAGCATTCTGTCAATCAGCTGCGATTCAGGGTCATTGATAGTGTTCCGACCCTGAGGAGGGGAGGTGACAGACTGCAGTTGTTAAAACAAAAGGAGTTGAAGTGGATTTTCATGCTGGGATCTTTACAACCAGGTGGTTTGAACTTAGATTTTAATCTACAGACCTGTGTAATATAGTTCTATCATTTTGATGAGGTGCGTACAGCGCTTATCGGTGTATTTTTAGATGTATCTTTTATATGTTCCACTCCGTGGTTTGTGTTTTATTTTTATTTTTTTATCTTTTATTTTTTCATAGGTGGTTATTTGTGTATAGTCATATGGGACTGGACACACCATGGACGATGGATGACGGGATTGAAGTCTATATTTAGATTATTCATTACACTATATTCTGTATAATGTGAGAGTGATTTTATACCATGTATAGTTGGGGTTTTCTTGGTCCCCTATAGTTCTCCAGGGTGTCATAGACTTTTGGCTCCTGTTTTTAGTGAGGATATTAGCGTTTGTTGCTCCTGATTGTGTCCTTACTGCGCCTCTGTTATTTGTGGAGGTGCGCGCGCTGGCCGGCGGGTTGCACTGTCTGGTGGCGGTGCACTGGCAGTGCCAGTTGCGGGTACGCTCACTCATACAGAGGCTGCATGTAGGACTTTTAACTGGGCTGCTTTGGATGAGGCAACTCAGGAGCATTGTTTTTTGTTTATGTCACCTTGGTTACACGTTTTCCTCAGGTCATGTGACTTGAGGTATGGGCGGTCACCTCCGCTGATTGGTTCCCTGTTCTCCGCGAGGTGTTCTTGCGGCTTGATGTACGCATGCGCGTTGCTGTGATGACGCTGATATCGCCGGCTACGGTGATCGGCTCAGTAAGCTGTGGAGACTAGAGCGGGATATGACGTGAGTGGTGCGGCATGCAACAGGGTGGCCGGTTGGTGGTTAGTTGTACGCTCATTTAGCTTGTACTATCGGATAGGCTATTTATATATTTAGGCGCCGTTTATAACAGCTAGGTATTGGTGGAGTCTGCTTTATTTATGATTGGTTCACATCTCTATAGCAACGATTGATGCATCTATCTTATTGGTGGATGTAAAGGTAAACAACTTATACATTATATATAATATAGATCTTTTCCATGTCTCCTCTATGGTGTTTGTATCTGCGGTGGTGGACTTTTTTATGATATGTATCTGATGCGTGTTTTGTTATTTCTATGTGGTATTATGAGACAGGGGGCGGACCTGATGGTGATTGGTGCAATATGTGGCATCCACACTATTTAAGGCCGCTCCCCTGCATGTTTTGATATGCTTGACAAAGACCTTCGGGTCGAAACGTTGCTGTAACATGGCCCAATAAAGTTTGCACTTTGGAATATTACACCCGGATGGAGCGCTGGTCTTTTGTTTCTCTTTGGACTATGTGGATGTTCCAGGAAGGTTCCCTGGATGTGGACCTGGCGCCCCAATAAGTGAGTGCTGTCAGTCTTCTTTTTCTTCTTTGTATATATACAAGCTTCTCAGGACACTTTTTATACCCGTGTGTCTATATACTGATGAGACTAGACATTAACGGTGTCAGGACTGCATATGACCCTGACGTAACACACACCCTTATTATATGATTGTTATTTATCCCTGCTAAACAAACCATTGAGGGTATACAGGAACCTCTTCTCTACATATTTAGTGACTAGATTGTGGCCCGATTCTAACGCATCGGGTATTCTAGAATATGCATGTCCCCGTAGTATATGGACAATGATGATTCCAGAATTTGCGGCAGACTGTGCCCGTCGCTGATTGGTCGAGGCAACCTTTATGACATCATCGTCGCCATGGCAACCATTATGACATCTACGTCGATACTGTGCCCGTCGCTGAATCAGAAACGTGGGATTTCTACGTCCTTTATGACATCATCGTCATTGTGCCCATTGCTGATTGGTCGAGGCCTGGCGGCCTCGACCAATCAGAGACGCGGGATTTCCTGGACAGACAGACAGACAGACAGAAAGACAGACAGAAAGACAGACGGAAAAACCGTCTGTAGACGGTATGTAGACTGAGTCGAGTAGTCGAGTAGATTGCCTAAGGGTTTTTCCGTCTGTCTGTCTGTCTGTCTGTCTGTCTGTCCTGGAAATCCCGGCTCTCTTATTGGTCGAGGCCGCCAGGCCTCGACCAATCAGAGACCGGCACAGCATCGACGATGATGTCATAAAGGACGTAGAAATCCCGCGTCTGATTGGTCGAGGCCGCCAGGCCTCGACCAATCAGCAACGGGCACAGCGACGATGATGTCATAATGGTTGCCTCGACCTTGCCGCCAGGCCTCGACCAATCAGAGACCGGCACAGCATCGACGTAGAAATCCCGCGTCTCTGATTGGTTTCCCCGGGGGAACCCCGGGGGCTTATATGCCATGGGGCCATGGGGCCTTATTCTCTCTTGTGCCATGGGGCCATGGTGCCTTCATTGCTAGTTGGGGGTTGGAGTTTAGGTTGTATAGATCTGAGTAAAAGGCAGCAAACGCATCCACTATGTCCTGCGGGTGTGTAAGCATGCGACCGTCTGGGGGTACTATTTTTATGATCCTATTTTGGATCCTTTGCTTTTTCAATCTATTTAGCATGAACTTGTTAGGCTTGTTTAAGGAGGCAAACTGTTTGAATTTTAAAGACCCAATTGATGCATCATAGAAGGAGAAGATTAGGGTCCTCAACTCTTGCCTGAGGGATATCAGTTCGGTATGTAGATACCTACATACCTGGCGGCCTCGACCAATCAGCAACGGACACAGCGTCGATGATGTCATAAAGGACGTAGACATCTCACGTTTCTAATTCAGCGATGGGCACAGTATCGACGTAGATGTCATAATGGTTGCCATGGTGACGATGATGTCATAAAGGTTGCCTCGACCAATCAGCGACGGGCACAGTGTGCCGCGAATTCTGGAATCATCATTGTCCATATACTACGGGGACATGCATATTCTAGAATACCCGATGCTGTTAGGGAAGAGGTGGTGAAATTCCCATTCAATTTTCCTGTACCTCTGTTGAACGCAGGGAACGATGGGGCCCTCAGAAATTATGTGGATTTTGCTGATGGGACCCACACCTTATATCATGAGGCAAGGGCTCCATCGCCAAGGCGAACAGTAGAGGGGACAGGGGGCAGCCTTGGCGTGTACCGTTTGTAATTAAAAAAGGGGATGAGAGATGGTTGTTAGAGAAAACCCTGGCAGTGGGACCCGAGTACAGAGCCATAATTGTGGAGATAGAATTTGAGTTAAAACCGAATTGTTGCAGAGTAAGTCTTAGGTATGACCAATTCAGGCGGTCAAACGCCTTTTCTGCATCCAGTGAGGCAAATATTGAGGGGATTTTTTTAGAATTGATAAGCTTCGTCAAGTTTATGATTCTTCTAGTTCCATCACTCGACTGATGACTGATCAGTCTACTCGACTGATTGGTCACTTCCCTAACGCATCGGGTATTCTAGAATATGCATGTCCCCGTAGTATATGGACAATGATGATTCCAGAATTCGCGGCAGACTGTGCCCGTCGCTGATTGTTCGAGGCAACCTATGACATCATCGTCGCCATGGCAACCATTATGACATCTATGTCGATACTGTGCCCGTCGCTGAATCAGAAACGTGAGATGTCTACGTCCTTTATGACATCATCGTCGCTGTGCCCGTTGCTGATTGGTCGAGGCCTGGCGGCCTCGACCAATCAGACGCTGGATTTCTACGTCCTTTATGACATCATCATCGCTGTGCCCGTTGCTGATTGGTCGAGGCCTGGCGGCCTCGACCAATCAGAGACGCGGGATTTCTACGTCGATGCTGTGCCGGTCTCTGATTGGTCGAGGCCTGGCGGCCTCGACAAATCAGAGAGCCGGGATTTCCAGGACAGACAGACAGACAGACAGACAGACAGACGGAAAAACCCTTAGGCAATTATATATATAGATAAGGTCTATCCCTTCATCTCTGTTATTACTATTTGTTTTCCTACCTATAGTACATGAGTATGCACCAGGGCTAGTCAGGTGACAGCCGTCATTGAGTGGGGGTGCCAAACAATCGTGCCTCTTAGGGTGCCAACCCCCACTGATAGGAAGGGATAGTAGGTGATTGTATGGAATTGTTAGGTTATTGTGTAAGACCTATACTGCTTTTTATTGCACTGCGAAGGTATTTTTAACCTAATTTTCATTAAAGTTTATTTATTTTTAAAGGGATTATATGTTATACACTTTTTGATTTTTTGTCCCCTACTCTATACCACAAAAGTTGCTTCACAGAGTCACCAGGATTAAAGGTAATGCTGTGCTCTGTTAATCTCACAGAGGATCACAGCTCACCAACAGAGCAGGTAGCATACAGTGGTCATACAGTCAGCATAGCACACAAACAACTCCTCTTCGGAGGTGCCGGAATTCTAGTGGCTATATGCCAGCCCTAAATTCACACACACAAACTCCTCTCCGGAGGTGCCGGAATTCTAGTGGCTATACAGCCGACCCTGAGCACATGCAGACACATACCACTAAGTAGCTAAGCTCATAAACAAAAGTTGATACTAGCACATGGCCGTGCGGCCACGCGAACCTTTTATGGAGAAAGCTCTCCAGGACCTTCATAGTGGTCCAATAGGAACTGCTTCAGGACCTGAGCATGTGACCCCCGACCTCCAATGAGAGGTCATCCATTGGGCATGCTCAGTAGCGGAAAAGCAGGACTTAGTCCCAGGAGCGTCTGCTCGCCGCTGAACAGTGCTGGTTACAATGGCTGAGCCTGGAAGATCAGCAGTAACCAAGCGCACAGTATCTGGCTGAGCCAGACGCTGGGACTGATGTCTCCGCTGAGCAGGCTCCATTGCAGCTGAAGAAGAATGAGAGACCTCAGCGGAGGTGGCTCAAGATTCCCCCTGTGCAGCGGTGGGAACTCGAGACCTAACAGTGTGTTAGCAGAACCAATATTTCTGCCTTTTATTTTTCTAGTTCCAACTGGACAAACTGAGATCAATTTAGTTCAAGTATTGTGAGGGTGAGTTTACATATAAAATCCACAATAAACTTTTTATCTTCAGGGAAATGCCACTCCTCTGCCTCCTGGCTTCATGTTTCCTGGGGGGGCAGTGGACTCCTGAAGACTAACTGTTTGGACCTGCACCAAAGTTGCACTGCCAACCCGAACTGTGCGATTGTTTATGCTGCAGCAGCATCTGATGAGAGCATGGACAAAAAAGCTGACCGAAGTATGCCCTTTAGTGATTCTACTAGCTTTAAATACGTGCATACAGTCCTCTATTGAAAAGGGTTTGTAAGCACTTACCATGCTTGGCCATGCTGCTATATTGCAGCAGTGGCCGATAGCCTAGATAACAAGCAGTAAACAAGAAAATTATAAATCCCTTCATTCTTGTGAACACAGAGGATTTTTTAAAAAAAGATTAAAATTGCAAAGTTGCTTGTGTTTACAAGCACTTTGCTATTTAAAAATTATTGATATTGAGAAACTCCTTTCAATGACCAGCAGTTTTGTAGGTACAAGATTACAAGATTGTAAGAATACAAGATACAAGAACATTTCAAATATAAAAGGCAATATAAACTACCAATGCTGCTCACAATAACTATACAATTTGATGATGATGGTAACCCTATACATTTAACCCCTTAGTGACAGAGCCAATTTGGTACTTAATGACCGAGCCAATTTTTGCAATTCTGACCACTGTCACTTTATGAGGTTATAACTAGAGTTGAGCGACCTTGACCTTTTTAGAGTCGAGCCGGGTTTCGCGAAACCCGACTATCTCAAAAGTCGGGTCGAGTGAAATCGGCCGATTATGACGTAAAGTCGGGATCGACCGAAACACGAAACCCAATGCAAGTCAATGGGGCAGCATAGTCGGCAGTGAGTGGGGGCCAGGAAAACACCTAGAGTGCCCATTTTAATGTCAAAACCATCCATTCTTCTTAATGAAGCTTGTCAAGCGTAATTTACCTTATAATAATTGGAAGGCATTTGAAATTGGGGGTCATTTGGCTAAAGTTGTGGTGGGTAGGGCTGGTTCAAGTAATTAGTGGGCCCAGGAAATCTGGACCACGTCACGGCAGTGGAGCAGGGAGAGGTAAGTATTTCAACTTTGCAAGTGCTGTGAACCTGAGCAAGCAGGGGGGGCCCACTCGTTGGCATTGGCACTGGCACAGGGCCCCTCAAAGTACAGCGGTGTGTTTGCACGGCGGGGGCGCCTCCCACCGGCAGCAACACTTTTGCGTACCATGAGAGGCCCTGTGCCAGTGACGTCGCCAACTAGTATTCCTCCCCCCACCTGATGAAGGAACCTGCACTTTCATCTGCACCTTCCTGTTTGTCCCCGTGTAAGGTGGTATGGTATGCGGGAAGGGGGACCTGACTTTCAGCAGGGTCACAATCTTGCAGTGTAGCGTGCACGGGAAATGTTGCGTTATGGGTCAATGTACCAGCAGACTCATCTATCACTGGCTGGGCAATGGGCAGGATGAGGAGGAAACACAGATATAGGCCCAAAGAATAAAGTGGGCTAAATGCAGTTCAAAATTGGTAACACAGGACTAATCAGGGGGCATTGCAGTGGAGGACAACTGGAATGAGAGGCTGACACAGAGAGTAGGCCCAAATCAGTAAGTAGTCGAAATGCAGTTCAAAATTGGCAACAGTAGTAAACAGGCGGCACAGCTTTGTTCAGTGGAGGAGAACAGCAAGGAGTGGCAGACACCGATAGTAGGCCCCAACCCAACTAGTAGGGCAAATGCAGTCTAACATTAACAACTACTTAACGAGCGCCTGAAAACGGAATTTCAGGACAGGAAACCAGGAGAACAGCAAGGAGCGGCAGACACCGATAGTAGGCCCCAAACCAACTAGTACGCCAAATGCAGTTGTTCCGTTTAACCACAATTTAATGAGAGCCTGAAGATAGAAGTTCAGGAAAGGCAACCTGGAGAACACCTTGGAGTGGAACACACCATCTCTCTACACCCCATACCCAATTTGTAGGCCTAATGCAGCGTAGTTTCCAACAACTACTAAACGAGAGCATGATGATCGAAGCATTGGCGAGGAAACCTGGGGAACACCTTGGAGTGGAACACACCATCTCTCTACAGTGGAACACACCATCTCTCTACACCCCATACCCAATTTGTAGGCCTAATGCAGCGTAGTTTCCAACAACTACTAAACGAGAGCCGGAAGATCGAAGCAATGGAGAGGAAACCTGGGGAACACCTTGGAGTGTAACACACCATCTCTCTACACCCCATACCCAATTTGTAGGCCTAATGCAGCGTAGTTTCCAACAACTACTAAACGAGAGCCGGAAGATCGAAGCAATGGAGAGGAAACCTGGGGAACACCTTGGAGTGTAACACACCATCTCTCTACACCCCATACCCAATTTGTAGGCCTAATGCAGCTTAGTTTCCAACAACTACTAAACGAGAGCCGGAAGATCGAAGCTCAGGAAAGGCAACCTGGAGAACACCTTGGAGTGGAACACACCATCTCTCTACACCCCATACCCACTTTGTAGGCCCAATGCAGCGTAGTTTCCAACAACTACTAAACGAGAGCCGGAAGATCGAAGCAATGGAGAGGAAACCTGGGGAACACCTTGGAGTGTAACACACCATCTCTCTACACCCCATACCCAATTTGTAGGCCTAATGCAGCGTAGTTTCCAACAACTACTAAACGAGAGCCGGAAGATCGAAGCAATGGAGAGGAAACCTGGGGAACACCTTGGAGTGGAACACACCATCTCTCTACACCCCATACCCAATTTGTAGGCCCAATGCAGCGTAGTTTCCAACAACTACTAAACGAGAGCCGGAAGATCGAAGCTCAGGAAAGGCAACCTGGGGAACACCTTGGAGTGTAACAAACCCTCTCTCTACACCACGGAAGGGCTGATTCTTAGGAAGGAAGGCTGTCGGAAAGAAGCAGGGCGCGTCCGAGGGTGATTATATTCTTATTAGGTATATACTCACCCTCGGACGCGCCCTGCTTCTTTATTTGTAATGAATGTTTATTTGCAATGTGGTTTTGACTTACTCTATTTTTTTGGTAAATAATGATTTTATTATTTTCATTGTTTTGCATCTTCTTGGCAATAATATAAAGAAGACGCGACAGGACAACACTCGGTGGATGCCATATCTGTGTTTAAAATTGAAAAAACCTTTCAGTTAACTACTTGCAGGAGAAAGTTATTGTAGCTGGTGGCCATTTTTAGTACTGTACCAGATTTTTGTTGTATGTGTTTGTTTTTAATGTTAATATGTCTGCATTTGATATCTCTCCAGTATTTTCTTTTTTATAAGCAAAATACTTATTTTTATATTTTCTGATGTTGGTTCCAGGGGTACACGGGCAGCAGTGGTGTGGTCAGTGGAGGCCTAGTGGAAGGAGTGACCGCAGACAGGCATCGAAGGCCTAAAATAATAACACATGGCTGTAGGCAATTTTAAATTGGTTACAGGGGTACACGGGCAGCAGTGGTGTGGTCAGTGGAGGCCTAGTGGAAGGAGTGACCGCAGACAGGCATCGAAGGCCTAAAATAATAACACATGGCTGTAGGCAATTTTAAATTGGTTCCAGGGGTACACGGGCAGCAGTGGTGTGGTCAGTGGAGGCCTAGTGGAAGGAGTGACCACAGACAGGCATCGAAGGCCTAAAATAATAACACATGGCTGTAGGCAATTTTAAATTGGTTACAGGGGTACACGGGCAGCAGTGGTGTGGTCAGTGGAGGCCTAGTGGAAGGAGTGACCGCAGACAGGCATCGAAGGCCTAAAATAATAACACATGGCTGTAGGCAATTTTAAATTGGTTCCAGGGGTACACGGGCAGCAGTGGTGTGGTCAGTGGAGGTCTAGTGGAAGGAGTGACCACAGACAGGCATCGAAGGCCTAACATAACAAAAATGTCAATACAATGGTATTGTCAGTGGCAGGCATTGAAGGATGTCAGCGCATAGACTAAACATTGGTGGAGCTGTGAGATAATTTTGCAAGTGGTAGAGCACTGTTTGAGCTGGGGTGGGGGGAAACTGTCTTGTGGCCGGCGGTGCAGTGCCGTCGACCAAAAGCGGGCTCACCCACCTCTTCAGACAAACTGCACTCTCACGGGTGCTGTCGCCAAGTGTCGATACCACGGCCCCGTGTGGGGAGTTTGGCCATTTAGTGAGGTGTAAACATGTCGTATGCTGGACAATCAGGTGCAGAAAATTACAAGATTGGAAAAGGCATTCAGAATAGTCCACAGGCAAGACCTTTTCATAGGAAAGCTAGGTGTCAGCCGGGCAAGGTGGGGCAAAAGATTTCGAAATCCAGTTGTGGTTCATTTTAATCAAGGTTAGATCATCTACATTTTGGGTAGCCAGACGAGTCCTTTTTTCTGTTAGTATTGAACCTGCAGCACTGAATACTCTTTCTGATAGGACACTAGCTGCCGGGCAAGCAAGCTCCTGCAATGCATATTCTGCCAATTCTGGCCAGGTGTCTAATTTTGATGCCCAGTAATCAAATGGGAATGACGGTTGAGGGAGAACATCGATAAGGGATGAAAAATAGTTTGTAACCATACTGGACAAATGTTGTCTCCTGTCACTTTGAATTGATGCTGCAGTACCTGTCCTGTCTGCGGTCATAGCAAAATCACTCCACAACCTGGTCAGAAAACCCCTCTGGCCAACGCCACTTCTGATTTCTGCCCCTCTAACTCCTCTGGTCTGCTGGCCCCTGCAGCTCGTGTGAGAACGATCACGGGCGCTGTGTGCAGGGAATGCCAGAAGCAAACGGTCAACAAGAGTTGATTGTTTGGTTGCTAATATTAGTTCCAAGTTCTCATGTGGCATTATATTTTGCAATTTGCCTTTATAGCGAGGATCAAGGAGGCAGGCCAACCAGTAATCGTCATCATTCATCATTTTAGTTATGCGTGTGTCCCTTTTGAGGATACGTAAGGCATAATCCGCCATGTGGGCCAAAGTTCCAGTTCTCAAATCTCCGGTTGTGCTTGGTTGAGGGGCAGTTTCAGGCAAATCCACGTCACTTGTGTCCCTCAAAAAACCAGAACCCGGCCTTGCCGCGCCACCAATTTCCAGTGGCCCCGGAAAAGCTTCCTCATTAAAAATATAATCATCCCCATCATCCTCCTCGTCCTCCTCCTCCTCTTCGCCCGCTACCTCGTCCTGTACACTGCCCTGGCCAGACAATGGCTGACTGTCATCAAGGCTTTCCTCTTCCTCAGCTGCAGACGCCTGATCCTTTATGTGCGTCAAACTTTGCATCAGCAGACGCATTAGGGGGATGCTCATGCTTATTATGGCGTTGTCTGCACTAACCAGCCGTGTGCATTCCTCAAAACACTGAAGGACTTGACACATGTCTTGAATCTTCGACCACTGCACACCTGACAACTCCATGTCTGCCATCCTACTGCCTGCCCGTGTATGTGTATCCTCCCACAAAAACATAACAGCCCGCCTCTGTTCACACAGTCTCTGAAGCATGTGCAGTGTTGAGTTCCACCTTGTTGCAACGTCTATGATTAGGCGATGCTGGGGAAGGTTCAAAGAACGCTGATAGGTCTGCATACGGCTGGAGTGTACGGGCGAACGGCGGATATGTGAGCAAAGTCCACGCACTTTGAGGAGCAGGTCGGATAACCCCGGATAACTTTTCAGGAAGCACTGCACCACCAGGTTTAAGGTGTGAGCCAGGCAAGGAATGTGTTTCAGTTGGGAAAGGGAGATGGCAGCCATGAAATTCCTTCCGTTATCACTCACTACCTTGCCTGCCTCAAGATCTACAGTGCCCAGCCACGACTGCGTTTCTTTCTGCAAGAACTCGGACAGAACTTCCGCGGTGTGTCTGTTGTCGCCCAAACACTTCATAGCCAATACAGCCTGCTGACGTTTGCCAGTAGCTGCCCCATAATGGGAGACCTGGTGTGCAACAGTGGCAGCTGCGGATGGAGTGGTTGTGCGACTGCGGTCTGTGGACGAGCTCTCGCATCTGCAGGAGGACGAAGAGGAGGAGGAGGGGGTGCGAACGGCTACAGCCAATTGTTTCCTAGACCGTGGGCTAGGCAGAACTGTCCCAAACTTGCTGTCCCCTGTGGACCCTGCATCCACCACATTTACCCAGTGTGCCGTGATGGACACGTAACGTCCCTGGCCATGCCTACTGGTCCATGCATCTGTTGTCAGGTGCACCTTTGTGCTCACAGATTGCCTGAGTGCATGGACGATGCGCTCTTTAACATGCTGGTGGAGGGCTGGGATGGCTTTTCTGGAAAAAAAGTGTCGACTGGGTAGCTCGTAGCGTGGTACAGCGTAGTCCATCAGGGCTTTGAAAGCTTCGCTTTCAACTAACCGGTAGGGCATCATCTCTAACGAGATTAGTCTAGCTATGTGTGCGTTCAAACCCTGTGTACGCGGATGCGAGGCTAAGTACTTCCTTTTTCTAACCATAGTCTCATGTAGGGTGAGCTGGACTGGAGAGCTGGAGATCGTGGAACTAGCGGGGGTGCCGGTGGACATGGCAGACTGAGAGACGGTGGGAGATGGTATTGTTGCCACCGGTGCCCTAGATGCAGTGTTTCCTACTACGAAACTGGTGATTCCCTGACCCTGACGGCTTTGGCCTGGCAAAGAAACCTGCACAGATACTGCAGGTGGTGCGGAAAATGGTGGCCCTACACTGCCGGAAGGGATGTTGCGTTGCTGACTAGCTTCATTGGCCGAGGGTGCTACAACCTTAAGGGACGTTTGGTAGTTAGTCCAGGCTTGCAAATGCATGGTGGTTAAATGTCTATGCATGCAACTTGTATTGAGACTTTTCAGATTCTGTCCTCTGCTTAAGGTAGTTGAACATTTTTGACAGATGACTTTGCGCTGATCAATTGGATGTTGTTTAAAAAAATGCCAGACAGCACTCTTTCTAGCATCGGATACCTTTTCAGGCATTGCAGACTGAGCTTTAACCGGATGGCCACGCTGTCCTCCAACAGGTTTTAGCTTTGCCACGCGTTTTGGGCAAGATACGGGCCCGGCAGATGGAACCTGTTGCGATGTTGATGCCTGCTGCGGCCCCTCCTCCTCCGCTTCAGAACTGCTGCCGCCTGCACCCTGTTCCCCCAATGGCTGCCAATCGGGGTCAAGAACTGGGTCATCTATTACCTCTTCTTGTAGCTCGTGTGCAACTTCGTCTGTGTCACCGTGTCGGTCGGTGGTATAGCGTTCGTGATGGGGCAACATAGTCTCATCAGGGTCTGATTCTTGATCAGCCCCCTGCGAGGGCAATGTTGTGGTCTGAGTCAAAGGACCAGCATAGTAGTCTGGCTGTGGCTGTGCACCAGTGCACTCCATGTCAGATTCAACTTGTAATGGGCATGGACTGTTAACTGCTTCACTTTCTAAGCCAGGGACGGTATGTGTAAAGAGCTCCATGGAGTAACCCGTTGTGTCGCCTGCTGCATTCTTCTCTGTTGTTGTTTTTGCTGAAGAGGACAAGGAAGCGACTTGTCCCTGACCGTGAACATCCACTAACGACGCGCTGCTTTGACATTTACCAGTTTCACGAGAGGAGGCAAAAGAGCTAGAGGCTGAGTCAGCAAGATAAGCCAAAACTTGCTCTTGCTGCTCCGGCTTTAAAAGCGGTTTTCCTACTCCCAGAAAAGGGAGCGTTCGAGGCCTTGTGTAGCCAGACGACGAACCTGGCTCCACAGCTCCAGACTTAGGTGCAATATTTTTTTTCCCACGACCAGCTGATGCTCCACCACTACCACTACCCTCATTACCAGCTGACAATGAACGCCCCCGGCCACGACCTCTTCCACCATACTTCCTCATTGTTTTAAAAACGTAAACAAACTAACGGTATTTGTTGCTGTCACACAAATTACACGGTGAGCTATAATTTCAGTATGATTTAGCTACCCCTTTACAGGTGAGTGAGACCACAACGAAAATCAGGCACAATGTTACACACTCTGTTGTTGGTGGCAACAAATGAGAGAGATGCCACACACGCAGGACTGTCACTGAAGCACAAATGTAAATATTAATCTCCCACTGATTTGATTTTTTTTTTTTTTTTCAGGGAGACTTTAGGAAAAAAAAAAAATAGAATAAAATGATTTTTTCAGGAAGAATTTAGAAACCAAAGAAAATAAAATGATTTTTTCAGGGAGAATTTAGAAAACAAATAAAACAAAAAAAGGCTTTCTATGGCCCACTGAGTGAGAGATGACGCACACAGGAGTCAGGAGTGGCACACAAGCCCAGAGGCCAATATTTATCTCCCACTGATTGATGTAGTGATTTTTTCAGGTAGATTTTGGAACCCAAATCAAGCTAAAAAAAAAATAGGCTTTCTATGGCCCACAATTGGAGAGAGAGAGAGAGATGGCACACCCAGGAGTCAAGACTGGCACACAAGCAGAAAGGGCAATATTAATCTCCCACTGATTTGTTTTTTTTTTTTTTTTTTCAGGGAGACTTTAGGAAAAAAAAAATAGAATAAAATGATTTTTTCAGGAAGAATTTAGAAACCAAATAAAATAAAATGATTTTTTCAGGGAGAATTTAGAAAACAAATAAAACAAAAAAAGGCTTTCTATGGCCCACTGAGTGAGAGATGACGCACACAGGAGTCAGGAGTGGCACACAAGCCCAGAGGCCAATATTTATCTCCCACTGATTGATGTAGTGATTTTTTCAGGTAGATTTTGGAACCCAAATCAAGCTAAAAAAAATAATAGGCTTTCTATGGCCCACAATTGGAGAGAGAGAGAGAGATGGCACACCCAGGAGTCAAGACTGGCACACAAGCAGAAAGGGCAATATTAATCTCCCACTGATTTGTTTTTTTTTTTTTTTTTTCAGGGAGACTTTAGGAAAAAAAAAATAGAATAAAATGATTTTTTCAGGAAGAATTTAGAAACCAAATAAAATAAAATGATTTTTTCAGGGAGAATTTAGAAAACAAATAAAACAAAAAAAGGCTTTCTATGGCCCACTGAGTGAGAGATGACGCACACAGGAGTCAGGAGTGGCACACAAGCCCAGATGCCAATATTTATCTCCCACTGATTGATGTAGTGATTTTTTCAGGTAGATTTTGGAACCCAAATCAAGCTAAAAAAAATAATAGGCTTTCTATGGCCCACAATTGGAGAGAGAGAGAGAGATGGCACACCCAGGAGTCAAGACTGGCACACAAGCAGAAAGGGCAATATTAATCTCCCACTGATTTGTTTTTTTTTTTTTTTTTTCAGGGAGACTTTAGGAAAAAAAAAATAGAATAAAATGATTTTTTCAGGAAGAATTTAGAAACCAAATAAAATAAAATGATTTTTTCAGGGAGAATTTAGAAAACAAATAAAACAAAAAAAGGCTTTCTATGGCCCACTGAGTGAGAGATGACGCACACAGGAGTCAGGAGTGGCACACAAGCCCAGAGGCCAATATTTATCTCCCACTGATTGATGTAGTGATTTTTTCAGGTAGATTTTGGAACCCAAATCAAGCTAAAAAAAATAATAGGCTTTCTATGGCCCACAATTGGAGAGAGAGAGAGAGAGATGGCACACCCAGGAGTCAAGACTGGCACACAAGCAGAAAGGGCAATATTAATCTCCCACTGATTTGTTTTTTTTTTTTTTTTTTCAGGGAGACTTTAGGAAAAAAAAATAGAATAAAATGATTTTTTCAGGAAGAATTTAGAAACCAAATAAAATAAAATGATTTTTTCAGGGAGAATTTAGAAAACAAATAAAACAAAAAAAAGGCTTTCTATGGCCCACTGAGTGAGAGATGACGCACACAGGAGTCAGGAGTGGCACACAAGCCCAGAGGCCAATATTTATCTCCCACTGATTGATGTAGTGATTTTTTCAGGTAGATTTTGGAACCCAAATCAAGCTAAAAAAAATAATAGGCTTTCTATGGCCCACAATTGGAGAGAGAGAGAGAGATGGCACACCCAGGAGTCAAGACTGGCACACAAGCAGAAAGGGCAATATTAATCTCCCACTGATTTGTTTTTTTTTTTTTTTTTTTTCAGGGAGACTTTAGGAAAAAAAAAATAGAATAAAATGATTTTTTCAGGAAGAATTTAGAAACCAAATAAAATAAAATGATTTTTTCAGGGAGAATTTAGAAAACAAATAAAACAAAAAAAGGCTTTCTATGGCCCACTGAGTGAGAGATGACGCACACAGGAGTCAGGAGTGGCACACAAGCCCAGAGGCCAATATTTATCTCCCACTGATTGATGTAGTGATTTTTTCAGGTAGATTTTGGAACCCAAATCAAGCTAAAAAAAATAGGCTTTCTATGGCCCACAATTGGAGAGAGAGAGAGAGATGGCACACCCAGGAGTCAAGACTGGCACACAAGCAGAAAGGGCAATATTAATCTCCCACTGATTTGTTTTTTTTTTGTTTTTTTCAGGGAGACTTTAGGAAAAAAAAATAGAATAAAATGATTTTTTCAGGAAGAATTTAGAAACCAAATAAAATAAAATGATTTTTTCAGGGAGAATTTAGAAAACAAATAAAACAAAAAAAGGCTTTCTATGGCCCACTGAGTGAGAGATGACGCACACAGGAGTCAGGAGTGGCACACAAGCCCAGAGGCCAATATTTATCTCCCACTTTTTTTTTTTTGTTCCAGGGAAAATTTATAAACCCAATAAAAAAAATAATAAATAGGCTTTCTATGGCCCACTATCTGAGAGACAGAGAGAGATGGCACGCTTAGGACTGGCACACAAGCCCAAAGGCCAATATTAATCTCCCTTTTTTTTTAAGGGAGAATTTATAAAACCAAAAAAAAATAAGTAAATAGGCTTTCTATGGCCCACTATTTGTGAGAGAGATGGCACGCTCAGGACTGGCACACAAGCCCAGAGGCCAATATTAATCTCCCACATTTTTTTTTTTTTTCCAGGGAAAATTTATAAACCCAATAAAAAAAAAAATAAATAAATAGGCTTTCTATGGCCCACTATCTGAGAGAGAGAGATGGCACGCTTAGGACTGGCACACAAGCCCAAAGGCCAATATTAATCTCCCACTGATTGATTTATTGATTTTTTCAGGTAGAATTTAGAACCCAAATAAAGCAAAAAAAAAAAAAAAATGGGCTTTCTATGGCCCACTGAGTGAGTGATGATGCACACAGGAGTCAGGAGTGGCACACAAGCCCTGAGGCCAATATTTTTCTCCCACTGATTGATGTAGTGATTTTTTCAGGTAGATTTTAGAACCAAAATCAAGCAAAAAAATAAATAGGCTTTCTATGGCCCACTGAGTGAGTGATGATGCACACAGGAGTCAAGAGTGGCACACAAGCCCTGAGGCCAATATTTTTCTCCCACTGATTGATGTAGTGATTTTTTCAGGTAGATTTTATAACCCAAATCAAGCAAAAAAATAAATAGGCTTTCTATGTCCCACTGAGTGAGAGATGACACAGACAGGGATGGCACTCTAGCAGAAATGTCAATCTTAATCTCCCACAAAAAAAAAAAAACAGGGAGTGTCCTTCAATTACTATCTCCCTGCAGTAATCTCAGTCAGGTATGGCAGGCAGCAATAAGGAGTGGACTGATGCACAAATTAAATAAAAAGTGTGTACAAACCAAAAAGATAGCTGTGCAGAAAGGAAGGAACAAGAGGATTTGTGCTTTGAAAAAAGCAGTTGGTTTGCACAGCGGCGTACACACAGCAATGCAGCTATCAGGGAGCCTTCTAGGGCAGCCCAATGAGCTACAGCGCTGAGGGGGAAAAAAAAAAAAAATGTAGCTTCCACTGTCCCTGCACACCGAAGGTGGTGTTGGGCAGTGGAAATCGCTACAGCACAAGCGGTTTGGTGGTTAATGGACCCTGCCTAACGCTATCCCTGCTTCTGACGAAGCGGCAGCAACCTCTCCCTAAGCTCAGATCAGCAGCAGTAACATGGCGGTCGGCGGGAACTCCCCTTTATAGCCCCTGTGACGCCGCAGACAGCAAGCCAATCACTGCAATGCCCTTCTCTAAGATGGTGGGGACCAGGACCTATGTCATCACGCTGCCCACACTCTGCGTTTACCTTCATTGGCTGAGAAATGGCGCTTTTCGCGTCATTGAAACGCGACTTTGGCGCGAAAGTCGCGTACCGCATGGCCGACCCCGCACAGGGGTCGGATCGGGTTTCATGAAACCCGACTTTGCCAAAAGTCGGCGACTTTTGAAAATGAACGACCCGTTTCGCTCAACCCTAGTTATAACTCTGGAACTCTTCATCGGATCCCGCTGATTCTGAGAATGTTTTTTCGTGACATATTGTACTTCATGTTAGTGGTAACATTTCTTCGATATTACTTGCGATTATTTATGAAAAAAACGGAAATATGGCGAAAATTTTTAAAATTGTGCAATTTTCAAACTTTGTATTTTTATGCCCTTAAATCAGAGAGATATGTCACAAAAAATAGTTAATAAATAACATTTCCCACATGTCTACTTTACATCAGCACAATTTTGGAAACCAAATTTTTTTGTTAGGGAGTTATAAGGGTTAAAATTTGACCAGCAATTTCTCATTTTTACAACACCTTTTTTTTTTAGGGACCACATCACATTTGAAGTCATTTTCAGGCGTCTATATGATAGAAAATAATGAAGTGTGACACCATTCTAAAAACTACACCCCTCAAGGTTCTCAAAACCACATTCAAGAAGTTTATTAACCCTTTACGTGCTTCACAGGAACTGAAACAATGTGGAAGGAAAAAATGAACATTTAACTTTTTTTTGCAAACATTTTAATTCAGAACCATTTTTTTTATTTTCACAAGTGTAAAAACAGAAATGTAACCATAAATTTTGTTATGCAATTTCTCCTGAATATGCCAATACCCCATATGTGGGGGTAAACCACTGTTTGGGTGCACCGCAGAACTTGGAAGTGAAGGAGTGCCGTTTTACTTTTTCAATGTAGAATTGGCAAGAATTAAGATTGGACGCCATGTCGCGTTTGGAGAGCCCCTGATGTGCCTAAACAGTGGAAACCCCCCACAAGTGACACCATTTTGGAAACTAGACCCCTTAAGGAACTTATCTAGATGTGTGGTGAGCACTTTGAACCCCCATGTGCATCACAGAAGTTTATAACGTTGAGCCGTGAAAATAAAAAAATCGCATTTTTTCTACAAAAATGATATTTTTGTCCCCAAATTTTTATTTTCACAAGGGTAACAGGAGAAATTAGACCACAAAAGTTGTAGTGCAATTTCTCCTGAGTACGTCGATACTCAATATGTGGGGGTAAACCACTGTTTGGGCGCACCGCAGAGCTTGGAAGAGAAGGAGTGCAGTTTTACTTTTTCAATGTAGAATTGTCTGGAATTGAGATCGGACGCCATGTCGCGTTTGGAGAGCCCCTGATGTGCCTAAACAGTGGAAACCCCCCACAAGTGACAGCATTTTGGAAACTAGACCCCCCATGAAACTTATCTAGATGTGTGGTAAGTACTTTGAACCCCCATGTGCTTCACAGAAGTTTGTAACGTTGAGCCGTGAAAATAAAAAAATTGCATTTTTTCTACAAAAATGATTTTTTGCCCCCAAATTTTTATTTTCACAAGGGTAACAGGAGAAATTAGACCACAAAAGTTGTAGTGCAATTTCTCCTGAGTACGTCGATGCCCAATATGTGGGGGTAAACCACTGTTTGGGCGCACCGCAGAGCTTGGAAGAGAAGGAGTGCCGTTTTACTTTTTCAATGTAGAATTGTCTGGAATTGAGATCGGACGCCATGTCGCGTTTGGAGAGCCCCTGATGTGCCTAAACAGTAGAAACCCCCCACAAGTGACCCCATTTTGGAAACTAGACCCGCCATGGAACTTATCTAGATGTGTGGTGAGAACTTTGAATGCCCAAGTGCTTCACAGAAGTTTAGAATGCAGAGTCGTGAAAATAAAGAAAAGATTTTTTAGCCCCCAAGTTTTTATTTTCAAAAGGGTAACAAGAGAAATCGGACCCCAAAAGTTGTTGTCCAATTTGTCCTGAGTAGGGTTGTACCCCATATGTGGGGGTAAACCACTGTTTGGGCGCACGGCAGTGCTCAGAAGGGAAGGAGCGCCGTTTTGGAATGCAGACTGAGATAGAATGGTCTGTGGGCATTATGTTGCGTTTGCAGAGCCCCTGATGTACCTAAACAGTTGTAACCCCCCACAAGTGACCCCATTTTGGAAACTAGACCCCCCAAGGAACTTATCTAGATGTGTGGTGAGAACTTTGAATGCCCAAGTGCTTCACAGAAGTTTAGAATGCAGAGTCGTGAAAATAAAAAAACATTTTTTTTTCCACAATAAAGATTTTTTAGCCCCCAAGTTTTTATTTTCACAAGGGTAACAGGAGAAATTGGACCCCAAAAGTTGTTGTCCAATTTATCCCGAGTACGCTGATGCCCCATATGTGGGGGTAACCCACTGTTTGGGCGCACGGCAGAGCTCAGAAGGGAGGGAGCACCATTTGACTTTTTGAGCGCAAAATTGGCTGTCGTGTTTGGAGACCCCCTGATGTGACTAAACAGTGGAAACCCCCCAATTCTAGCTCCAACCCTAACCCCAACACACCCCTAACCCTAATCCCAACCCGATCCATAATCCTAATCACTAACCCTAACGATAATCACAACCCTTACCCCAAAACAACCCTAATGTCAACCCTAACTAAAACCCTAATCAAAACCCTAAATCCAACACACCCCTAATCCTAATCTCAACCTCAACCTCAAACCTAACCCTAATCCCAATACACCCCTAATCACAACCCTAACCTTAACCCTAATCCCAAACCTAATCCCAAGCGTAACCCTAATGCCAACCCTGACCCTAATACCAACTCTACTTCAAACCCTAACCCTAATCCCAAATCTAACCCTAACCTTAGCCTCAACCCTAGCCCTAACTTTAGCCCCAACCCTAGCCCTAAGGCTACTTTCACACTTGCGTCGTTTGGCATCCGTCGCAATCCGTCGTTTTGGACAAAAAACGGATCCTCCAAATGTGCCCGCAGGATGCGGTTTTTTGCCCTTAGACTTGTATTGCCGACGGATCGTGACGGATGGCCACACGTCGCGTCCGTCGTGCACTGGATCAGTTGTGTTTTGGCGGACCGTCGGCACAAAAAACGTTCAATGTAACGCTTTTTTGTACGCCGCGTCCGCCATTTCTGACTGCACATGCGTGGCCGTAACTCCGCCCCCTCCTCCCCAGGACATAGATTGGGCAGCGGATGCGTTGAAAAACTACATCCGCTGCCCACGTTGTGCACAATTTTCACAACGTGCGTCGGTATGTCGGGCCAACGCATTGCGACGGCCCCGTACCGACGTAAGTGTGAAAGAACCCTAACCCTGAATTTAGCCCCAACCCTAACCCTAAATTTAGTCCCAACCCTAACCTTAGCCCTAACCCTAGCCCTAACCCTAGCCCTAACCCTAACCCTGACCCTAACCCTGACCCTAACCCTAGCCCTAGCCCTAGCCCTAAACCTAACCCTAGCCCTAACTCTAGCCCTAACCCTAGCCCTAACCCTAGCTCTAACCCTAACCCTAGCCCTAACCCTAGCCCTAACCCTAACCCTAGCCCTAACCCTAGCCCTAACCCTAGCCCTAACCCTAATTTTAGCCCCAACTGCTCTTCTCCTGCCGGCCGGCAGATGGCGACAGATGGCGGGTGCACTGCGCATGCGCCCGCCATTTTCTTTTGCCGGCGGCCAGGAGGAGCAGCAGGAGGATCCAGGGACACAGGTGAGTATGATAGGGTCCCCGAATCCCCCTATTTCTCTGTCCTCTGATGTGCGATCAAATCAGAGGACAGAGATTTACACTTTGATTTTTATTTTTTTTTGCGGTCGCCGGTAAACAGTTAATTACCGGCGATCGCAAAACAGGGGTCGGTAAAACCGACCCCGATCATGTTCTTTGGGGTCTCAGCTACCCCTGGCAGCCGAGACCCCATAGATTCCTACGGTGCCAGCCGGCAGGCGCACTGCGCAAGCGCCCGCCATTTTTAAGATGGCGGCGCCCACCGGGAGCCATGAGGAGCACCGGGGGAGATAGGTGAGTATCGGGGGGCTATCTGGGACCCCTTTTCTCTGTCCTCTGATGTGCGATCACATCAGAGGACATAGAAATTAAAAAGAAATCGCGTTTTTTTTTTTTTTTGCGATCGCCGGTAAACAGTTAATTACCGGCGATCACAAATGCGGGGTCGGTTAAAAACCCCCCGAATCATGTTCTCTGGGGTCTCGGCTACCCCCGGCAGCCGAGACCCCGGAGAAAATCTGACTCTGGGGGGCGCTATTTACTTTTTCCACAGCGCCGTTAATTAACGGCGCTGTGGTTTAAGTACCCTTAGCGGCTGCCGTTAAAAGGCGTATCGGCGGTCGCTAAGGGGTTAAAGAATGTTTTATTTTTGTTGTTTTTATGAAAATGTTAAGCTGTATATTTTAGACTGTCATTTCAAAAGATAAAACAATTTCACTGAAGTGAAACCTGTCACCATAAATTCTTTCCAGTAGTCACACTTAGGCCAGGGTTCTTTCTTCTGAGAGAATCGGGTCGATTATGGTTATGAGAGCAGAGCAAAGTACTGCAGTGCGCAGGCGCCGGGCCTCTCTGACCTTTCCCAGCGCCTGCGCATTACAGTACTTTGCTCTGCCCTCAACAGGGCAGACAAAGTACTCCTGTGCCGGAGCCGCAGCATGAATATAAGAAGATGACATCATCGTAAGAAGATGGGAGGCCCCGGACTGGACCACGACGCCTATCGGGCTGGACCGCAGCGAGACCGTCCCTGGGTGAGTATAATCTAACTTCTTTTTCTCATCTTTCAGGTTACATCGTGGGCTTATCTACAGCATTACAGAATGCTGGAGATAAGCCTCTGATGCTGGTGGGACTTAGCTCACCTTCGATTTTGGGGGTGACATGTTCCATTTAACTGAGAAAGCATTGTTTAGTGCATTCAGATTTGAGGGTGTGGAAATTCTATTTTTTATTGCATGTGCATATTTTTCCAGTGAGACAGCCTGTACTAACAGTTGTTATGTACTACACTGAACAAACTCTAGTACAAAAAGTCCATGAAGTTTGCCCCACAGGTGATTGTTTTCTGTAGTAAACAAATTTGTTAGCATCTTGATTTAGTCACGGACTTGTAATATAGGCTAGCTTTACGGTTAACTGTTTTTGAGAGTATGTCTAAGTAGCCATATTGGAATACAAAGAGCAAAACACCAGTTTTTTTCAGAGTTGCAAATTACTATTGCTGTCACTGACCAGGAAAAAGTGACTCAAATAAAATGGACTGGCACTGATATCTATCCCAGATTTGGTCATTCTGATTTAGGTAAAATGTTGTTTTGCAATTGCTATTTTACCATCATCGTTTTTTATTTAAAGCACATGTTCACTATCAAGACATATTTTACAGTTTAGGTATAAATATCGTTATAATATTAAACAAAGAAAATTATAACTGATGCCATAATGATTGAACTTTTGAAATTAGAGTTGATCAAATCGTCCCACAAAGAATTGAGTTTGAGTCAAATTTGGGTCACCACAAATTCGGACAGTTTGAGATTCAATTCCTGTGGATCGGCCAACGAGACTAAAAATGCGTGGCGCTATTTCACCCACCAATTAAGAGTCACAAAGCAGGCTAATGACGTCAGACGCAGCGACTCAGGAATCCTCATAATGCAATGCATCAATAACATCACATAGTCAAGCACAGCCAATCTGAGTGAACTAGCACCCCCCAGTAAAAAAGATGGGGGCTAGCCAAGCAACGCCATTTTATTCTTTTATAGTATAGGAATAGGAGGTCAGCTAATTCATATTGGGTCAGAGAAAAGCCGAAATTGGATTATGTGTTCTATATCACTCGTGAAACACATTGGAAATGGGAGGTAAAGCCAGTCTGTGAATAATAATCCAAAAACTCAACTGAGATAGGAAGGTGCTGTACCAGCATAGTTATGTGACTGTGAATTCATCTTTATAGCTCTGAAAATGTGAGCTGTTTTTATACAACAAATGTGATACCTTTCAATTCCTAGTTGCTTGTGCCTTTACCTAGCCACTAGTCTTATAGAAAGAAACCTTTTATTCTGCTATTTAGTTTTTAAAGCATTCTAAAATGATATGAAGTATAAATCTTCAGCCACAAGCCTTGAGAATGCTTGATGTGTTTATTCTGCGGACTAACTCTTGCCAGGTAACTGTACACACACACCTAAATCACAGTGGGTTTGTTCATTTGCCAGCCCTGCTTTTGACACTTGTATTATTCAGAATAGACATCACAAGTGTGACATTTTGCCGGCAGCTCATAATAATTTCTCACTACATTGACTGACATTGCTTACTATTACCACTCCAATCCTCCAGATACTTTAGCTCTGCAACATAAGCACTTGCTTAAAGAAACTGCCAACAGCTTCATATCTCATTTAGAATATGTTAAAAACACTAAACATGTGCCAAAAAATGTGATTCCCAAAGACACTAATTGACACATCTTACAAAATATGTAAGAAATGCTTAGTCAAGAGGAATTCGAAAATAATGAATGAGTATATTTAGTGGCGGTCATTGTTTGCAGCTTTCTTCCATTTCCAATAGCTAGAAGGTACAATTTAACCTGTTAATTTGCATAAGCTTATTATATCCAATCTTAGGTAGTAAAAAGCATAGAAGTACACTGTGATGTTGGGCATATGTTAAAAATGTGTCCAGGGAATATAAATAAAAAACGGAAATGTCCTCTTTGAAAGTTCCTTAGCCAGTGTTTGCCTGAGCAGGCTTTTCTGGTGAATCCTGGTGTGTTCAAATGGGACAAGAAGAAGAGACCAACAGGACTTGGTAAGCTTTAGGAATGAAACTGAGCGATTGATTGGGGTGATTTTTATTTCATTTCTTTCATACTAGTCATTTTAAAAACAACGATATCCCAAAGACAACCCTTTTAATGAACTTTGGCATTTGCTCTGATATTTCATCTTAAATTGTGAAACAAACAGGTATTTCAATATGTGCAGAATGTTCATAGATTGTGCTGTACAGAAACATAATTGACCGGTAAAAGTGCAGCTCCCCAAATCTCAGTAGCAAGGCCCATATGAGCACTGTTTAACATCAGAAAAACTTCACCTGAGCAATTTACCAGAAAATATACAGACCCTAACATAACTCAAAGGTTCATTATTAGGAGAATAATCATAAGCAACGAAGACCACGATTCATGACTGCATTTTATATTTGCTGCTGTGCTTTGTCCAGTTTTGTGTATTTTGTGTCCTTTTTGTTGTTTGCACTCAATTCATTATTCTACTTGTGCCTTTGTTCGCCTGTTTTTTTTTTTGGTTTTCTACTTTGTGGGTGAAGTCTAGCAATTCCAGATATTTGAGCCTGCTTAAAGAATTGCAACCTTTTTTTTAAAAAAAAAAAGTCTCAAAATTTAGCACAATTTCACTCCAGTTCACCCTACCTGTGAATTTTGGCACATTATTTGCAACCTTTTGGCACCAAGAGTTGCAAACAGAGTTCAAGACAGTAAGAAAGCCCATTTTTGACTGCAATAAATTAATGAATTGTGAGTGAGACTAGTAACACAAAGCAGCAGGTTTTTTGCTGAAATTTCCAGAACTGCTTTTGATAAAAGAACATAGAGTTCTGCAAACCCTAATTACTAGGGTTGAGCGAAACGGGTCGAACATTTTCAAAAGTCGCCGACTTTTGGCTAAGTCGGGGTTTCATGAAACCCGATCCGACCCCTGTGCGGGGTCGGCCATGAGGTACGCGACTTTCGCGCCAAAGTCGCGTTTCAATGACGCGAAAAGCGCCATTTCTCAGCCAATGAAGGTAAACGCAGAGTGTGGGCAGCGTGATGACATAGGTCCTGGTCCCCACCATCTTAGAGAAGGGCATTGCAGTGATTGGCTTGCTGTCTGCGACGTCACAGGGGCTATAAAGAGGCGTTCCCGCCGACCGCCATCTTACTGCTGCTGATCTGAGCTTAGGGAGAGGTTGCTGCCGCTTTGTCAGAAGCAGGGATAGCGTTAGGCAGGGTCCATTAACCACAAAACCGCTTGTGCTGCAGCGATTTGCACTGTCCAACACCACCCTCGGTGTGCAGGGACAGTGGAATTTTTTTTTTTTTTTTTTTTTCCCCTCAGCGCTGTAGCTCATTGGGCTGCCCTAGAAGGCTCCCTGATAGCTGCATTGCTGTGTGTACGCCGCTGTGCAAACCAACTGCTTTTTTCAAAGCACAAATCCTCTTGTTCCTTCCTTTCTGCACAGCTATCTTTTTTGTTTGTCCACACTTTTTATTTCATTTGTGCATCAGTCCACTCCTTATTGCTGCCTGCCATACCTGGCTGAGATTACTGCAGGCAGGGAGATAGTAGCTGCCTGCCATACCTGGCTGAGATTACTGCAGGCAGGGAGATAGTAATTGTAGGACATTCCCTGTTTTTTTTTTTTTTTTTTTTTTTGGTGGGAGATTAAGATTGGCAATTTGGCATTTCTGCTAGAGTGCCATCCCTGTGTGTGCCATCTCTCTCACATAGTGGGCCATAGAAAGCCTTTTCATTTTTCTGTATTTTTTTTTGTGGGGTGTATAAATTCTCCCTGATAAAAATACAGTGGGAGATTAATATTGGCCTTTGGGCTTGTGTGCCAGTCCTGAGTGTGCCATCTCTCTCACAAATAGTGGGCCATAGAAAGCCTATTTTATTTTTTTTGGGGTTTTATAAATTCTCCCTGAAAAAAAGGGAGATTAATATTGGCCTCTGGGCTTGTGTGCCAGTCCTGAGCGTGCCATCTGTGCCAGCCCTGAGCGTGCCATCTCTCTCACAAATAGTGGGCCATAGAAAGCCTATTTATTTTTTTTTTTGGTTTTATAAATTCTCCCTGAAAAAAAGGGAGATTAATATTGGCCTCTGGGCTTGTGTGCCAGTCCTGAGCGTGCCATCTGTGCCAGCCCTGAGCGTGCCATCTCTCTCACAAATAGTGGGCCATAGAAAGCCTATTTATTTTTTTTTTTGGTTTTATAAATTCTCCCTGAAAAAAAGGGAGATTAATATTGGCCTCTGGGCTTGTGTGCCAGTCCTGAGCGTGCCATCTGTGCCAGCCCTGAGCGTGCCATCTCTCTCACAAATAGTGGGCCATAGAAAGCCTATTTTTTTTTTTTTTTGGTTTTATAAATTCTCCCTGAAAAAAAGGGAGATTAATATTGGCCTCTGGGCTTGTGTGCCAGTCCTGAGCGTGCCATCTGTGCCAGCCCTGAGCGTGCCATCTCTCTCACAAATAGTGGGCCATAGAAAGCCTATTTAATTTTTTTTTTTTGTTTTATAAATTTTCCCTGAAAAAAGGGAGATTAATATTGGCCTCTGGGCTTGTGTGCCAGTTGTGAGCGTGCCATCTGTGCCAGTCCTGAGCGTGCCATCTCTCTCACAAATAGTGGGCCATAGAAAGCCTATTTAATTTTTTTTTTGGTTTTATAAATTTTCCCTGAAAAAAGGGAGATTAATATTGGCCTCTGGGCTTGTGTGCCAGTTGTGAGCGTGCCATCTGTGCCAGTCCTGAGCGTGCCATCTCTCTCACAAATAGTGGGCCATAGAAAGCCTATTTAAATATTTTTTTGGTTTTATAAATTCTCCCAGAAAAAAAGGGAGATTAATATTGGCCTCTGGGCTTCTGTGCCAGTCCTGAGCGTGCCATCTGTGCCAGTCCTGAGCGTCCCATCTCTCTCACAAATAGTGGGCCATAGAAAGCCTATTTTTTTTTTTTTTGGGTTTTAGAAATTCTCGCTGGAAAAAAAAAGGGAGATTAATATTGCCCTTTGGGCTTGTGTGCCAGTACTAAGCGTTCCATCTCTCTCTCTCTCTCAGTCAGTGGGCCATAGAACGCCTATTTTTGGTTTTATTTGTTTTCTAAATTCTCCCTGAAAAAATCATTTTATTTTATTTGGTTTCTAAATTCTTCCTGATAAAATCATATTTTTTTTATTATTTTTTTTTCTAAAGTCTCCCTGAAAAAAAAAAAAAAAAAACAAACAAAAAAAACAGTGGGAGATTAATATTGGCCTTTCTGCTTGTGTGCCAGTCTTGACTCCTGGGTGCGTCATCTCTCAGTCAGTGGGCCATAGAACGCCTATTTTTGGTTTTATTTGTTTTCTAAATTCTCCCTGAAAAAATCATTTTATTTTATTTGGTTTCTAAATTCTTCCTGATAAAATCATATTTTTTTTATTATTTTTTTTTCTAAAGTCTCCCTGAAAAAAAAAAAAAAAAAACAAACAAAAAAAACAGTGGGAGATTAATATTGGCCTTTCTGCTTGTGTGCCAGTCTTGACTCCTGGGTGCGTCATCTCTCAGTCAGTGGGCCATAGAACGCCTATTTTTGGTTTTATTTGTTTTCTAAATTCTCCCTGAAAAAATCATTTTATTTTATTTGGTTTCTAAATTCTTCCTGATAAAATCATATTTTTTTATTATTTTTTTTTCTAAAGTCTCCCTGAAAAAAACAAAAAACAAAAAAAAAAAACAAAACCCCCCAAAAAATGGGAGATTAATATTGGCCTTTCTGCTTGTGTGCCAGTCTTGACTCCTGGGTGTGCCATCTCTCTCTCTCTCTCTCTCTCTCTCCAATTGTGGTCCATAGAAAGCCTACATTTTTTTTCCTTGATTTGGGTTCCAAAATCTACCAGAGAAAATAACTCCATCAATCATTGGTAGAAAAATATTGGCCTCTGGGCTTGTGTGCCACTCCTGATTCCTGTGTGCGTCATCTCTCACTCAGTGGCCCATAGAAAGCATATAGTTTGTTACATTTGTTTTCTAAATTCTCCCTGCAAAAATCTATTTTTTTTTTTGGGGGGGGTTTCTAAAGTGTTCCTGAAAAAAAAAAAAAAAAAAAAAAAATAATAGTGTGACATTAATATTAACATTTGTGCTTCAGTGACAGTCCTGCGTGTGGGGCATCTCTCTAATTTGCAGCCACCAAAAAAAGAGTGTGTAACATTGGGCCTGATTTTCGCTGTGATCTCACCAACCTGTAAAGGGGTAGCTAAATCATACTGAAGTTATAGCTCACCGTGTAAGTTGTGTGACTGCAACAAATAACGTTAGTTTGGTTACGTTTTTAAAACAATGAGGAAGTCTAGTGGAAGAGGTCGTGGCCGGGGGCGTTCATTGTCAGCTGGTAATGAGGGTAGTGGTAGTGGTGGAGCATCAGGTGGTCGTGGGGAAAAAAATATTGCACCTAAGTCTGGAGCTGTGGAGCCAGGTTCGTCGTCCGGCTACACAAGGCCTCGAACGCTCCCTTTTCTGGGATTAGGAAAACCGCTTTTAAAGCCGGAGCAGCAAGAGCAAGTTTTGGCTTATCTTGCTGACTCAGCCTCTAGCTCTTTTGCCTCATCTCGTGAAACTGGTAAAAGTAAAAGCAGCGCGTCGTTAGTGGATGTTCACGGTCAGGGACAAGTCACTTCCTTGTCCTCTTCAGCAAAAACAACAACAGAGAAGAATGCAGCAGGCGACACAACGGGTTACTCCATGGAGCTCTTTACACATACCGTCCCTGGCTTAGAAAGTGAAGCAGTTAACAGTCCATGCCCATTACAAATTGAATCTGACATGGAGTGCACTGACGCACAGCCACAGCCAGACTACTATGCTGGTCCTTTGACTCAGACCACAACATTGCCCTCGCAGGGTGCTGATCAAGAATCAGACCCTGATGAGACTATGTTGCCCCATCACGAACGCTATACCACCGAACGACACGGTGACACAGACGAAGTTGCGCAGGAGGTACAAGAAGAGTTATTAGATGACCCAGTTCTTGACCCCGATTGGCAGCCATTGGGGGAACAGGGTGCAGGCGGCAGCAGTTCTGAAGCAGAGGAGGAGGAGGGGCCGCAGCAGGCATCAACATCGCCACAGGTTCCATCTGCCGGGCCCGTATCTTGCCCAAAACGCGTGGCAAAGCCAAAACCTGGTGGAGGACAGCGTGGCCATCCGGTTAAAGCTCAGTCTGCAATGCCTGAAAAGGTATCCGATGCTAGAAAGAGTGCAGTCTGGCATTTTTTTAAACAACATCCAATTGATCAGCGCAAAGTCATCTGTCAAAAATGTTCTACTTCCTTAAGCAGAGGTCAGAATCTGAAAAGTCTCAATACTAGTTGCATGCATAGACATTTAACCACCATGCATTTGAAAGCTTGGACTAACTACCAAACGTCCCTTAAGGTTGTTGCACCCTCGGCCAATGAAGCTAGTCATCAACGCAACATCCCTTCCGGCAGTGTAGGACCACCATTTAGCGCACCACCTGCTGTATCTGTGCAGGTATCTTTGCCAGGCCAAAGCAGTCAGGGTCAGGGAATCACCAGTTTCGTAGTAGGAAACACTGCATCTAGGGCACCGGTGGCAACAATACCATCTCCCACCGTCTCTCAGTCTGCCATGTCCACCGGCACCCCCGCTAGTTCCACGATCTCCAGCTCTCCAGTCCAGCTCACCCTACATGAGACTATGGTTAGAAAAAGGAAATACTTAGCCTCGCATCCGCGTACACAGGGTTTGAACGCCCACATAGCTAGACTAATCTCGTTAGAGATGATGCCCTACCGGTTAGTTGAAAGCGAAGCTTTCAAAGACCTGATGGACTACGCTGTACCACGCTACGAGCTACCCAGTCGACACTTTTTTTCCAGAAAAGCCATCCCAGCCCTCCACCAGCATGTTAAAGAGCGCATCGTCCATGCACTCAGGCAATCTGTGAGCACAAAGGTGCACCTGACAACAGATGCATGGACCAGTAGGCATGGCCAGGGACGTTACGTGTCCATCACGGCACACTGGGTAAATGTGGTGGATTCAGGGTCCACAGGGGACAGCAAGTTTGGGACAGTTCTGCCTAGCCCACGGTCTAGTAAACAGTTGTCTGTAGCCGTTCGCACCCCCTCCTCCTCCTCCTCCTCCTCGTCCTCCTGCAGAAGCAAGAGCTCGTCCACAGACCGCAGTCGCACAAACACTCCATCCGCACCTGCCACTGTTGCACACCAGGTCTCCCATTATGGGGCAGCTACTGGCATACGTCAGCAGGCTGTATTGGCTATGAAGTGTTTGGGCGACAATAGACACACCGCGGAAGTTCTGTCCGAGTTCTTGCAGCAAGAAACGCAGTCGTGGCTGGGCACTGTAGATCTTGAGGCAGGCAAGGTAGTGAGTGATAACGGAAGGAATTTCATGGCTGCCATCTCCCTTTCCCAACTGAAACACATTCCTTGCCTGGCTCACACCTTAAACCTGGTGGTGCAGTGCTTCCTGAAAAGTTATCCGGGGTTATCCGACCTGCTCCTCAAAGTGCGTGGACTTTGCGCACATATCCGCCGTTCGCCTGTACACTCCAGCCGTATGCAGACCTATCAGCGTTCTTTGAACCTTCCCCAGCATCGCCTAATCATAGACGTTGCAACAAGGTGGAACTCAACACTGCACATGCTTCAGAGACTGTGCGAACAGAGGCGGGCTGTTATGTTTTTGTGGGAGGATACACATACACGGGCAGGCAGTAGGATGGCAGACATGGAGTTGTCAGGTGTGCAGTGGTCGAAGATTCAAGACATGTGTCAAGTCCTTCAGTGTTTTGAGGAATGCACACGGCTGGTTAGTGCAGACAACGCCATAATAAGCATGAGCATCCCCCTAATGCGTCTGCTGATGCAAAGTTTGACGCACATAAAGGATCAGGCGTCTGCACCAGAGGAAGAGGAAAGCCTTGATGACAGTCAGCGATTGTCTGGTCAGGGCAGTGTACATGACGAGGTACCGGGCGAAGAGGAGGTGGAGGATGAGGAGGATGATGGGGATGAGTATATTTTTAATGAGGAAGCTTTCCCGGGGGCACGGGAAATTGGTGGCGTGGCAAGGCCGGGTTCTGGTTTTTTGAGGGACACAAGTGACGTAGATTTGCCTGCAACTGCCCCTCAACCAAGCACAACCGCAGATTTGACAACGGGAACTTTGGCCCACATGGCGGATTATGCCTTGCGTATCCTCAAAAGGGACACACGCATTACAAAAATGATGAACGATGACGATTACTGGTTGGCCTGCCTCCTTGATCCTCGCTATAAAGGCAAATTGCAAAATATTATGCCACATGAGAACTTGGAACTAATATTAGCAACAAAACAATCAACTCTTGTTGACCGTTTGCTTCTGGCATTCCCTGCACACAGCGCCCGTGATCGTTCTCACACGAGCTCCAGGGGCCAGCAGACCAGAGGTGTTAGAGGGGCAGAAATCAGAAGTGGCGTTGGCCAGAGGGGTTTTCTGACCAGGTTGTGGAGTGATTTTTCTATGACCGCAGACAGGACAGGTACTGCAGCATCAATTCAAAGTGACAGGAGACAACATTTGTCCAGTATGGTTACAAACTATTTTTCATCCCTTATCGACGTTCTCCCTCAACCGTCATTCCCATTTGATTACTGGGCATCCAAATTAGACACCTGGCCAGAATTGGCAGAATATGCATTGCAGGAGCTTGCTTGCCCGGCAGCTAGTGTCCTATCAGAAAGAGTATTCAGTGCTGCAGGTTCAATACTAACAGAAAAAAGGACTCGTCTGGCTACCCAAAATGTAGATGATCTAACCTTCATTAAAATGAACCACAACTGGATTTCAAAATCTTTTGCCCCACCCTGCCCGGCTGACACCTAGCTTTCCTATGAAAAGGTCTTGCCTGTGGACTATTCTGAATGACTTTTCCAATCTCGTAATTTTCTTCACCTGATTGTCCAGCATACGACATGTTTCCACCTCACGAAATGGCCAAACTCCCCACACGGGGCCGTGCTATCGCCACTTTGCGCTTGGACCCTTGAGAGTGCTGTTTGTCTGAAGAGGTGGGTGTGGCCGCTTTTGGTCGACGGCACTGCCACTGGGTCCCTCATAGTACAATAAAGTGTCTCTGGCGGTGGTGGTGCGCACCCAACGTCAGACACACCGTTGTAATATGAGGGGCCCTGTGCCTGTACCGCCGGCCACAAGACAGTTCCCCCCCCCAGCTCAAACAGTGCTCTACCACTAGCAAAATTATCTCTCACAGCTTCACCAATGTGTAGTCTAGGCGCTGACATCCTTCAATGCCTGGCACTGACAATACCATTGTTTTGACATTTTTGTTATGTTAGGCCTTCGAAGCCTGTCTGCGGTCCCTTCTTTCTACAACTACTACACTGACCAGGCCACTGCTGGCCGTGTTACCCTGGAACCAATTTAAAAGTGCCTACAGTCAGCCCAATTTTGTTATGTTAGGCCTTCGAAGACTGTCTGCCGTCACTCCTTCCACTAGACTTCCACTGACCATACACTGCTGCCCATGTACCCCTGGAACCAATTTAAAGTGCCTACAGCCAGCCCAATTTTGTTATGTTAGGCCTTCGAAGCCTGTCTGCGGTCACTCCTTCCACTAGACTTCCACTGACCAGACCACTGCTGCCCGTGTACCCCTGCAACCAATTTAAAAGTGCCTACAGCCAGCCCAAGTTTGTTATGTTAGGCCTTGGAAGCCTGTCTGCGGTCACTCCTTCCACTAGACTTCCACAGACCAGACCACTGCTGCCCGTGTACCCCTGGAACCAATTTAAAAGTGCCTACAGCCAGCCCAAGTTTGTTATGTTAGGCCTTGGAAGCCTGTCTGCGGTCACTCCTTCCACTAGACTTCCACAGACCAGACCACTGCTGCCCGTGTACCCCTGGAACCAATTTAAAAGTGCCTACAGCCAGCCCAAGTTTGTTATGTTAGGCCTTGGAAGCCTGTCTGCGGTCACTCCTTCCACTAGACTTCCACAGACCAGACCACTGCTGCCCGTGTACCCCTGGAACCAATTTAAAAGTGCCTACAGCCAGCCCAAGTTTGTTATGTTAGGCCTTGGAAGCCTGTCTGCGGTCACTCCTTCCACTAGACTTCCACAGACCAGACCACTGCTGCCCGTGTACCCCTGGAACCAATTTAAAAGTGCCTACAGCCAGCCCAAGTTTGTTATGTTAGGCCTTCGAAGCCTGTCTGCGGTCACTCTTTCCACTAGACTTCCACAGACCAGACCACTGCTGCCCGTGTACCCCTGGAACCAATTTAAAAGTGCCTACAGCCAGCCCAAGTTTGTTATGTTAGGCCTTGGAAGCCTGTCTGCGGTCACTCCTTCCACTAGACTTCCACAGACCAGACCACTGCTGCCCGTGTACCCCTGGAACCAATTTAAAAGTGCCTACAGCCAGCCCAAGTTTGTTATGTTAGGCCTTCGAAGCCTGTCTGCGGTCACTCCTTCCACTAGACTTCCACAGACCAGACCACTGCTGCCCGTGTACCCCTGGAACCAATTTAAAAGTGCCTACAGCCAGCCCAAGTTTGTTATGTTAGGCCTTGGAAGCCTGTCTGCGGTCACTCCTTCCACTAGACTTCCACAGACCAGACCACTGCTGCCCGTGTACCCTTGGAACCAATTTAAAAGTGCCTACAGCCAGCCCAAGTTTGTTATGTTAGGCCTTCGAAGCCTGTCTGCGGTCACTCCTTCCACTAGACTTCCACAGACCAGACCACTGCTGCCCGTGTACCCCTGGAACCAATTTAAAAGTGCCTACAGCCAGCCCAAGTTTGTTATGTTAGGCCTTGGAAGCCTGTCTGCGGTCACTCCTTCCACTAGACTTCCACAGACCAGACCACTGCTGCCCGTGTACCCCTGGAACCAATTTAAAAGTGCCTACAGCCAGCCCAAGTTTGTTATGTTAGGCCTTCGAAGCCTGTCTGCGGTCACTCCTTCCACTAGACTTCCACAGACCAGACCACTGCTGCCCGTGTACCCCTGGAACCAATTTAAAAGTGCCTACAGCCAGCCCAAGTTTGTTATGTTAGGCCTTGGAAGCCTGTCTGCGGTCACTCCTTCCACTAGACTTCCACAGACCAGACCACTGCTGCCCGTGTACCCCTGGAACCAATTTAAAAGTGCCTACAGCCAGCCCAAGTTTGTTATGTTAGGCCTTCGAAGCCTGTCTGCGGTCACTCCTTCCACTAGACTTCCACAGACCAGACCACTGCTGCCCGTGTACCCCTGGAACCAATTTAAAAGTGCCTACAGCCAGCCCAAGTTTGTTATGTTAGGCCTTGGAAGCCTGTCTGCGGTCACTCCTTCCACTAGACTTCCACTGACCATACACTGCTGCCCATGTACCCCTGGAACAAATTTAAAAGTGCCTACAGCCAGCCCAAGTTTGTTATGTTAGGCCTTCGAAGCCTGTCTGCGTCCCGTTCTTTCAACTACAACTACACTGACCAGGCCACTGATGGCCGTGTTCCCCTGGAACCAATTTTAACTTGCCTACAGCCAGCCCAATGTTAGGCCTTTGATGCCTGTCTGCCGTCACTCCTTCCACTAGGCCTCCACTGACCTGTCTATTGCTGCCCGTGTACCCCTTGAACCAACCTAATAAAATATTTAAAAAATTAATTTGATTATAAAAAATAAGATCGTGTTGAGATCTCAAATGCAGACATTTTAACAATCAAAACAAACACACAACAAATATCTGGAACTGTACTACAAAGGTCCAACAGCTACAATTTCTTTCTCCTGCAAGAAGTTAACTGAAAGTTTTTTGGAGTTGTTAACACAGATATGGCATCCACCGAGTGTTGTCCTGTCGCGTCTCCTTTAAATTATTTCCAATAAGATGTTAAACTATTAATTTAATAAAATCAATAATTAAAAAAATAATTGAGTAAGTCAAAAGCACATTGCAAATAAACATTAATTACAAATCAAGAAGCATGGCGCGTCCGAGGGTGAGTAGATACCGAATAAGAATATAATCACCCTCGGACGCGCAATGCTTATTTACAACAGCCTTCCTTCCTAAGAATCAGCCCTTTCGTGGTGTAGAGAGAGGTTGTGTTACACTCCAAGGTGTTCCCCGGGTTGCCTTTCATGAGCTTCGATCTTCCGGCTCTCGTTTAGTAGTTGGTGGAAAAGTACACAGCATTAGGCCTACAAAATGGGTATGGGGTGGAGAGAGATGGTGTGTTACACTCCAAGGTGTTCCCCAGGTTGCCTTTCCTGAGCTTCGATCTTCATGCTCTCGTTTAGTAGGTGTCGGAAAGTAGGCTGCATTAGGCCTACAAATTGGGTATGGGGTGGAGAGAGATGGTGTGTTACACTCCAAGGTGTTCCCCAGGTTTCCTTGCCATTGCTTCGGTCTTCCGACTCTCGTTTAGTAGTTGTAGAAAAGTACACAGCATTAGGCCTACAAAATGGGTATGGGGTGGAGAGAGATGGTGTGTTACACTCCAAGGTGTTCCCCAGGTTGCCTTTCCTGAGCTTCTATCTTCAGGCTCTCATTAAATTGTGGTTAAATGGAACAACTGCATTTGGCGTACTAGTTGGTTTGGGGCCTACTATCGGTGTCTGCCACTCCTTGCTGTTCTCCTGGTTTCCTGTCCTGAAATACCATTTTCAGCCTCTCGTTAAGTAGTTGTTAATGTTAGACTGCATTTGGCCTACTAGTTGGGTTGGGGCCTACTATCGGTGTCTGCCACTCCTTGCTGTTCTCCTCCACTGAACAAAGCTGTGCCGCCTGTTTACTACGGTTGCCAATTTTGAACTGCATTTCGACTACTTACTGATTTGGCCCTACTCTCTGTGTCAGCCTCTCATTCCAGTTGTCCTCCACTGCAATGCCCCCTGGTTATTCCTGTGTTACCAATTTTGAACTGCATTTAGCCCACTTTCTTCTTTGGGCCTATATCTGTGTTTCCACTTCATCGTGCCCATTGCCCAGCCAGTGATAGATGAGTCTGCTGGTACATTGACCCATAACGCAACATTCCCCGTGCACGCTACACAACAACATTGTGACCCTGCTGAAAGTCAGGTTGCTCTTCCCGCATACCATACCACCTTACACGGGGACAAAGAGGAAGGTGCAGATGAAAGTGCAGGTTCCTTCATCAGGTGGGGGGAGGAATACTAGTTGGCGACGTCACTGGCACAGGGCCTCTCATAGTACGCAAAAGTGTTGCTGCCGGTGGGAGGCGCCCCCGCCGTGCAAACACACCGCTGTACTTTGAGGGGCCCTGTGCCAGTGCCAATGCCAACGAGTGGGCCCCCCCTGCTTGCTCAGGTTCACAGCACTTGCAAAGTTGAAATACTTACCTCTCCCTGCTCCACTGCCGTGACGTGGTCCAGATTTCCTGGGCCCACTAATTACTTGAACCAGCCCTACCCCCCACAACTTTAGCCAAATGACCCCCAATTTCAAATGCCTTCCAATTATTATAAGGTAAATTACGCTTGACAAGCTTCATTAAGAAGAATGGATGGTTTTGACATTAAAATGGCCACTCTAGGTGTTTTCCTGGCCCCCACTCACTGCCGACTATGCTGCCCCATTGACTTGCATTGGGTTTCGTGTTTCGGTCGATCCCGACTTTACGTAATAATCGGCCGATTTCACTCGACCCGACTTTGGACATAGTCGGGTTTCGCAAAACCCGGCTCGACTCTAAAAAGGTCAAGGTCGCTCAACTCTACTAATTACTGTATATGAACTGGACATTGCACATTCTGACAGTGCGTGCAATGACAGGAACCTGCGAGGAGAGGAGATGCCAGGAAACGGAAGTGTGCAGGTGAGGTGAGTATCTGCACAAGTGGGGAGCAGTGATTGCAGCGCCCCAGGGTCCTGGTCATTGTAGTGTCGCATTTCCACCAGGGGGAGTGGTGCTACGTCTGAAGGCAAAAATGGAGATCACCCTACCAGGTATCACAAACCACACAACACATTTCACACTCCAGGCTGCCAAGGGGAGCCATGCTTCTATCTATTAGGGCACTCCTCACAACTAGGTAAAACTGGTAGTCTGGATAGGAAGGAAAGAGGAGAAGCTGGCTGGAGAGAGAGGGAGCCAGAGGCAGACTGAGGTCTGCGGAGGACGAGGGTCCACGGAGCTGCGCCTGCCCCACGTGTGGCAGCATCCTAAGAAAGAGACATCAGAAGGGAATTGTCTTGTAGTGAGTGAGAAACGAAGTCATAGCAAAAGGAGAGGAAACCAGAAGGAGTTCTGCCCTGTAAAAGGCTGCCTCCTTTCTGAGGCGCAGAAGCCGGTATCCAGAACACCGAGGGAGTAAGGATCTCTACGCTTTACTTCAGAGACTGGCAGGACAGTTAGTTCCACGTTGGCTGCCCGACCTTATACCCAGGAGGCACGGTGGCAGCTTGTGGTGGCCGGGGCATGATAGTGTCCCTGTAAAAAGCCTCAGGCCATCAGTCATACGGGTTTGTCCTATCCTATCCATCAGGGGGATAGAGAGAAAGAGACGTTACATCTACAATAGCTGTGAGGACCTCACCGAGAAGCTCAGCAGGGAGGGACTACAACACTCAGGCGCTAGAGGAAGGCTACTGATTTCCACCTGGATAAGGGAACTCTGGATTTGTCTTCAGACTGGCCAGACTCTGCTTACCCTGTGATCCGGTGCTCTGGACTGTGGACACTGAAGCCTCCAGTAAACGTAAAGAGACTGCAACCTTGTGTCCTCGTTCTTTACTGCGCCTCTCACCATCTACCATCTATACATTTGGAAGCCCTGGGGATATACTTCACCTGTGGGAAGGTATACGATCTAGTTGCCATAACATCACCCCAGCAGACCCCTTAAAGCAGCGTCAGTCACCCTGACCGAATACCACAGGTGGCGTAACGAACATTTCCCTTTTAAAGAACTTTCCCCCCCATTTATTAACAGACATCCCTAGGGCCACGGACCGGGCCAGCCACCATGACATCCCCCTTGAGAACCGAAGGGCCCGGCTCCGAGTACCCCGCCGCCCTTGGGGGCGATCCATGATCATAGCCTGACATCGGTATTACAGTACAGGCTTATCACTGACGTATTTACAGCACAGCAGGAAAATCATCACGCTGCTGTGTTCTGAATGCACAGAATATCACACTGTGCTGTGTGGGAGTGGAGCGAAGGTGACTAGAAGCATTTATTGTTTTTTTTTAAGCATTGAATATATGGGGGACACATACCAGGATGGTGGATACATACCAGTAAGGGCGAAATATACCAGGATGGGGGAACATATGCCAGGATGGGGACACATACCGGGATGACGGCCTTATATTAGGATGGGGGACATATACCAGAATAGAAATATTGAATATTACAAACACTTTATGTGCTGCTGTCATCTCGTGGTGTGTAAAAGTGTGATCTAATACAGGTTTTGTTCCTTTTTATGAGATTGAGCCTGTCTGCATTTTTTTTATTGACATGAAAAAACACCTGTCTGTTATGACCCCCCTGTCAGCATTAAAAACCTGCTCAGACAAGATGATAGTGGCAGGGCAGCAGAACACCTCCAAGGCATAGAGTGACAGCTCATGCCAGGTGTCCAGTTTTGAGAACGAATAGTTGAAAGTCGCAGCAGAATTAGCGACTATGCTGGTTTCGTCAGCCAAGTATTGCTTGATAGTCTTTAAAAACTTTTCCTTCACTGTCAAAAATATCTGGTCATCAGGCCTTGGGCGCTGAGCTGCTGTGATGAAATTGGCCCACGCCTTTGACAGTGTACCCTTGCTGTGTGTCTCCCTGGCCCCTCCTCCTTGATTGAGCAAAGAAACTTGCCCCTGCCACTAGTGTTGTCCCATGGGAATTTTTCTAACATATCTTCCACAATGGCCTTCCAGTATAGCACCAATTTTAGAAGACCTCTCCACCTCAGGAAGAACAGATGCAAAGCTCTCTTTGTAGTGTGGGTCTAGCAGGGTGAACAACCAGTACTCCTTTTTGACCAAGATAAATGTAATGCAAGGGTCACTGGAAAAGCAGTGGTACATAAAGTCGGTGATTCGTGCCAAGCTCCATACAGCTAACACTTCCTTGTCTCCACCTTGATGATGACTCTCAATCTCCTCCTCCTCCCTCTCTTCCTCCTCATTCCCATTCTCAGCCCATCCACGTAGGAGAGACAAGATGAGATCAAGGTTGTGTGGTTACTACGGGCAGCATGGTGGCACAGTGGTTAGCACAGCAGCCTTGCAGCGCTGGAGTCCTGGGTTCTAATCCCACCTAGGACAACATTTGCAAAGAGTTTGTATGTTCTCTCCGTGTTTGCGTGGGCTTCCTCTGGGTACTCCGGTTTCCTCCCACATTCCAAAGACATACTGATAGGGAATTTAGATTGTGAGCCCCATCGGGGACAGCGATGATGATAATGTGTGCAAACTGTAAAGCGCTGCGGAATATGTTAGTGCTATATAAAAAAAATAAAGATTATTGTTATTACTAGCCTCTGTTGCACTAGCCACCAGCTCCTGCTCCTCCTCGACAACAAGGGACAACTGCCATCATGAGTTTGCGGAAAACCTCTGTCTCAACCAGCCTAAATGTTAACATTTTCATGGCAAGTAGACTATAAATGTGCCCTTGTAGCATTTGGGCCTGTGAGTTGGAGGCTGGGAACTTTTCTTTTTTGTTTCCAGGCCAGAGGTAGGGACAGCTGAATGCTGTGCTGGAACAAAGATTTGGATGTGCCTGACAGGGCTGGAGTGGCCATCAGGCAGTTCTGGCAAATGCCAGAAGGGCCGGTGGCAGTCGTGGGCCGCTCGCTAGCGCCGACTCCCCACCCCGACTCACCCCCCCCGCCGCCGCCGCATTCAACTATACCGGCATCTATGACGCCGGTACAGTTGAATGCAATGATGGAGGAGAGAGTGTCTGCTGACGCTCCCCCTCCCATCATTCCCCGCTCTGCCTGGTGCTGACACTGCAGGTGCGCGATGACGTCATATCATCGTGCACCTGCTGTGTGACCGGGCAGACTGCAGCTGCTGAGACCGGAGCCAGGAGCAGCGCTGGGCACGAGGTGAGGTGAGTGGTTTTTTTTTATATATCACTGAGTGATAACTGGATTGGGGGGCTGCATTACATTCTATGGGGGCTGTGCTGTATTACATTCTATGGGGGCTGTGCTGCATTACATTCTATGGGGGGCTGTGCTGTATTACATTCTATGGGGGCTGTGCTGTGTTACATTCTATGGGGGCTGTGCTGTATTACATTCTATGGGGGCTGGCTGCATTACATTCTATCGGGGCTGTGCTGTATTACATTCTATGGGGCTGTGCTGCATTACATTCTATGGGGGCTGGCTGCATTACCTTCTATCGGGGCTGTGCTGTATTACATTCTATGGGGGTTGTGCTGCATTACATTCTATGGGGGCTGTGCTGCATTACATTCTATGGGGGCTGGCTGTATTACATTCTATGGGGGCTGTGCTGCATTACATTCTGTGGGGGCTGACTGCGTTACATTCTATGGGGGCTGTGCTGTGTTATATTCTATCGGGGCTGTGCTGCATTACATTCTATGGGGGCTGTGCTGCATTACATTCTACGGAGGCTGTGCTATATTACATTCTATGGGAGCTGGTTGTATTACATTCTATGGGGGCTGACTGTATTACATTCTATGGGGCTGTGCTGTATTACATTCTATGGGGCTGGCTGTAGTACATTCTATGGGGGCTGTGCTGTATTACATTCTATGGGGGCTGGCTGTATTACATTCTATGGGGGCTGTGCTGTATTACATTCTATGGGGGCTGGCTGTATTACATTCTATGGGGCTGTGCTGTATTACATTCTATGGGGCTGACTGTATTACATTCTATGGGGCTGTGCTGTATTACATTCTATGGGGCTGGCTGTATTACATTCTATGGGGGCTGGGCTGTATTACATTCTATGGGGGCTGGCTGTATTACATTCTATGGGGGCTGTGCTGTATTACATTCTATGGGGGCTGTGCTGTATTACATTCTATGGGGGCTGGCTGCATTACATTCTATCGGGGCTGTGCTGTATTACATTCTATCGGGGCTGTGCTGCATTACATTCTATGGGTGCTGTGCTGCATTACATTCTACGGAGGCTGTGCTATATTACATTCTATGGGAGCTGGCTGTATTACATTCTATGGGGGCTGACTGTATTACCTTCTATGGGGGCTGTGCTGCATTACATTCTATGGGGGCTGTGCTGTATTACATTCTGTGGGGGCTGGCTGCATTACATTCTATCGGGGCTATGCTGTATTACATTCTTTCGGGGCTGTGCTGCATTACATTCTATGGGGGCTGGCTGCATTACCTTCTATGGAGGCTGTGCTGTATTACATTCTATGGGGGCTGTGCTGCATTACATTCTATGGGGGCTGTGCTGCATTACATTCTATGGGGGCTGGCTGTATTACATTCTATGGGGGCTGTGCTGCATTACATTCTGTGGGGGCTGAGTGCGTTACATTCTATGGGGGCTGTGCTGTGTTATATTCTATCGGGGTTGTGCTGCATTACATTCTATGGGGGCTGTGCTGCATTACATTCTATGGAGGCTGTGCTATATTACATTCTATGGGAGCTGGCTGTATTACATTCTATGGGGGCTGACTGTATTACATTCTATGGGGCTGTGCTGTATTACATTCTATGGGGCTGGCTGTATTACATTCTATGGGGGCTGTGCTGTATTACATTCTATGGGGGCTGGCTGTATTACATTCTATGGGGGCTGTGCTGCATTACATTCTATCGGGGCTGTGCTGCATTACATTCTATGGGGGCTGGCTGCATTACATTCTATGGGGGCTGTGCTGCATTACATTCTATGGGGGCTGGCTGTATTACATTCTATGGGGGCTGTGCTTCATTACATTCTGTGGGGGCTGACTGCGTTACATTCTATGGGGGCTGTGCTGTGTTATATTCTATCGGGGCTGTGCTGCATTACATTCTATGGGGGCTGTGCTGCATTACATTCTACGGAGGCTGTGCTATATTACATTCTATGGGAGCTGGCTGTATTACATTCTATAGGGGCTGAATGTATTACATTCTATGGGGCTGTGCTGTATTACATTCTATGGGGCTGGCTGTATTACATTCTATGGAGGCTGTGCTGCATTACATTCTATGGGGGCTGGCTGTATTACATTCTATGGGGGCTGTGCTGAATTACATTCTATCGGGGCTGTGCTGCATTACATTCTATGGGGGCTGGCTGCATTACATTCTATGGGGCTGTGCTGCATTACATTCTATGGGGGAGGGCTGTATTACATTCTATGGGGTGCTGTATTATATTCAAATGGAGGGGCAACATTATATTCTATGGGTGGCTGCATTATGCTCTATGAGGGGGCTACCATATATTATATATGCAGGGGCTGCTGTTATGATCTGGTGGCCTAGGAGCAGCATGAGACGGACTCTGGAGAAGGTGGTCCCTGTACTGACCGCAAACCCTGAACCTAGCAGTGCAACTAGAAGTAGCCGTGGGGGGTACCTAACACTCCCTAGACCCCTCTGCACAGCCTAAGATCTAACTACCCCTAAAGACAGAAACAGGAAACCTATCTTGCCTCAGAGAAAATCCCCAATGGATAGATAGCCCCCACAAATATTGACTGTGAGAGGAGAGGGAAATAACATACGCAGATATGAAATCAGATTTTAGCATAGGAGGCCATACTAGCTAAAAAGAAAGAATAGAACAGAGTACTATGCGGTCAGTATAAAAACACTAGAAAATATCCACCGCAGAAAATACGGATCACCACATCTGACTAAAGACATGGGGGGTATATCTGCATCTCCAGAGAAATAGCTAGGCTGCAAAAAATCCTTCACAGACTAAGCTGGACAAGACAAAAACATGAAAAAGCACAGAACTATAAGGTCCACTGCAGGTTGACAGCAAAAACAAAGCCAGGACTTATCTTTGCAGAAAAGCACAGCAAACTGGAGAGACCAGCAGGTAAGTGAATCCTTCCAGAACAATGGACAACTGGCACTGACTAAAGGATCCTGCAAAGCTATATACCCCAGTCAGTTTTGCAATTAGTAGATACACCTGTCCACTCCTGCAGTCCAGGCACAACTGCATTACCCTTTACAACCACCGGGGGGAGCCCAAAAGCTGAATTCACAACAGGCTGCATTATATTCTCTGGGGGGTTACATTATACTCAAGGGGCTACAATATATACTGTGGGGTGGCTGCATTATACTCTGGGGTGACATCATTATACTATATGTGGGCTGCATTATATTGTATCGAGGACTATGGGGAATACATTATTCTATATGAAGAACTATGGGGTGCATTATACTATGGGAAGTGAATTGTACTACATGGATGACAATGGCGGGGCATTATACTATATGGAGCACTATGAGGAATGTATTATACTATTTGGAGGACTGAGGAGTGTATTATACTATATGGAGGAATTGCAGTATATTTTAATATATGGAGGTCTATGAGGAGTGTATTATACTATATGGAGGACTATGTGGAGTGTATAATACTATATGGAGGACTGAGGAGTGTATTGTACTATAAGGAGGACTGAGGAGTGTATTATACTATATGGAGGACTGAGGAGTGTATTATACTATATGGAGTACTGAGGTGCACATTATAATATATGGAGGACTATGGGGTGTATTATACTAAACAAGCAAAATGCTGCCTATTCATCGAGTGATTGGATTGTTTATGTGGGAACAGAAATACTTGTTCTCAGCAGCACATCGCCGGTGTAAACTGTAGATGTGCTGCTGATAACATGATACTGTATGGGGACAGATTAATCTAATTGTGATTGTTCTGTTCCCTTCATTCTTTCTCAGTTGGTGTAAAGAGGCTAGGAAACAAGCAAACGACTTCACTATTGTCCATCACACTCGTTTAGCGGCCTGACATCAGCGCATGTAAATACAGCAGAAATGCTTCGCAGGGAGACCAGGCAAGGATGATGACAGTTGTAGTTAGCACCCGGCGCCTGGGAATAGCGCTAACTCTACTGCTTTTCCCAGCCACCAGAGCATTTAATTCTGGTATGTGTAATGATTTTTAGGGTTGATGTCAGCTGTGTAATGTCAGATGCTATCAATCCCTGGTGTAAGTAATGGAGAGGTGTCTATCAGACACCCCCACTACTAGCCCAGACCTGGTGAGATCCAGCGACTCTGAAGAACGGTGACGGTAGTAACAATATCGCTCTTCACAGTCGCCGAGCTCAGCGCAAGACCTGGAATATCTGAAAAGCAGTGACGTTACTGATGTCACCGCTCTTCAGAGTCACCGGGTCTCGTGCTGTGCAGCGGAACCAAGAGTGGCTGTAGGCAAAGGTTATGGAGCATCAGAATGAGGTTCCATAGCCTTTGGTCATCGCAATCCCTTCATTATCTATGAGATCCAGTTATGTAGGTAAAGTAGCGGCTTTTCTTGGTACTGCAACTAAAAGCAATAAATAGTGCCGAGCTGTAATGCTGGATACAGCTGTAATTATATGTTATATAGTCATGTTACACTCCCCTCACTTCTTGTAACCTACAAGTGTACAAAGATATTATACAGTCACCATGTGACAAGTGGGCCTGTGTGCCTTCAGATGCCAGGGCTGAATTTTAGTCCCAGTTCGGCCCTGGTGCCTGAAGATGGTAAGTCAGAATGTGCAAGGATCGGTGCAGGGCAAGAGCCATCTTATCGGATTGGGAAGCACCTAGCACAGGGGAAGAGGAAGTGGTGTCACCCTATGGCACCACTCGTGAACCCAAGTCAAGTCAGGTGCCTGTTCATGCTGGTGGTGGTTAAGTTCTTAGTGGTCAGGCCCCTGCTGATGGTACAGATTGCAAATGGCTATTTTGTATGTATCAGAACTCTCTTTAAAAAAGTCCCAGACTGGGGAACACCTAATTCTTTGTCTGAGAAATTCGGTAGTGTCGGTGCTCTGGTAACAGTTCCTCACCTTCCCCCTCTGGTCACTCCACTGCCTCTTCCTGTCTGTTTTGGTGCTGTTGATCTTTCCCCCTCAGTGCTGCTGGCCTTGCTCTGCATGCCAGCTTCCCAGGTTGGGTCAGTGACTTCATCATCCACCACCTCATCTTCCACAACTGCTCCCTGGTCTTCCTGACTTTGTGACTTTACAAATATAGAAACTAGCTATGAGAACACCTCACATATCACCATAAAACATAACCTTTAATGGACAAAGTCTAAAAGATCAAATGGATAATACAAACAACAAGGTGATAAAGTGCAAAACAAGTGCTCATGCAACCAGTGCTCCCTAAAAAAATGGTTTTATTTCACCAAATATGTAGTTTCCTTCACGGGAGCGTCCATGTATGTTTTGAGGGGAAGGGGGAAACAGTCTCTATACTACCCCAGTCATGCCCCTGTGTTGCTCCCGCCCTGACAAGGGCAGTCCCCAAGTCAGGCTAATAAGTTGAACCCACCATGACCATGTAACCTTCCCTACGCGTTTCCTCTCCCATAGGGGAGATTCATCAGGGGAAAAAAATGTAAGGATTGTGGGATATTTTTCTTTGAAGAGGGGAGTCCCTGCATCGGAAGGTTTCTCCCGTGTCCGATGCTCCTATTTGTGGGGACAGACTATGGTATGGTATGGTGACTTTACAACAACAAGACTGAGCGGCATCTGTGTCTCCTCATCATCTTATTCCTTATCCCAAATTTGCAGTTCCCCACCATCATGTTCTTGTGGCCGTGGCTGCTCTAAGTTTTGTGCATCACTAAACAGCATGTCCTCGTGTCCCTCTTGGAGCATGCAGGTTGAGACTCCACAATCAAGAAACATTGTGGCAAAGAGCTCTTTGGAGTGTCCTAGTGTGTGATCACTAGTCTCCTGGGACTCAACATGGTGGGAGGAAGGAGGATCAGGGTGAGGTTCAAGGGATCCAGAATTTAGGCTGGTTATACTTGACAGTGTGGAAGACTGTGTGGTGCTGCCAAGCCTGCTGGAAGCATTATATGCTATCCAACTGACTACCTGTTTGCACTACTCTGACTTCAGAAGTGGTGTACTGTGCTTCCCTGCAAAGTGGGATAGGAACCTATGTGTGGTGGATGGGTGAGTTTCTTGTGCTCCAGTAACAGGAGTAGTCGCACCTACCCCACGTCCTCAGCATCTGCGTGCACCATCATCAGCACATCCACTTCCATATCCCTTAACACAAGCCTTACGTATTTTGTAATTGCTAGGTCACTTGAAAACAAGTTTATTTTTAATAAAAGAAAAGTGGTCACTTGCAGCAATAAAAGCGGGTTTTGGTAGTTTACGTGGTCTGTGAACATTTCTGCAATCTCTAAAACTAATAAAAAGCTTTTAATAATAATAATAATTTTATTTATATAGCGCCAACATATTCCGCAGCGCTTTACAAATTATAGAGGGGACTTGTACAGACAATAGACATTACAGAATACAATAGACATTACAGCATAACAGAAATCACAGTTCAAAATAGATACCAAGAGGAATGAGGGCCCTGCTCGCAAGCTTACAAACTATGAGGAAAAGGGGAGACACGAGAGGTGGATGGTAACAATTGCTTTAGTTATTCAAATGTAATAACAAAATGTAAATTTTAAAAATGTTATGTGGTCTGAACATTTCTGTGATCTCTAGAACTGCTAAAAAGATTTTAAAAATGTTGTAAGCTTCCATTTCTCAGCCCTATATTATTAAGTGGTCTGTGAACATTTCTGTGATCGCTAAAACTGAAAAAAGCATTGAAACATTTTTATGGATTGAATTTGATTGTCATCCATACACTTTTGCATTCTTTCTGGTCAAACTTTTATTCTCAGAACTGTGCTTGCTCACACAGTCTAAACATCAATGAATAATCCTCATCGGAGCTGCAACGCGTGCGTCGGTTGTATCCACTGTGACTAGAACCACACTTACCATGCTTTTATGGATGTGATTTATTTCTTAAATAAAATTGCACATTTCATTTACCTGCTTCTATGCTGGATTTTTCATCTTCAGAGTTTAAATTGCACATATTATTTTGGGCCCCTGTTACAGATTTGGCCCTGGAGTCCAAGAACCTCTGTCTATCACAACTTTCTACTGAAATAACATTTATACTACCTGAAAGTTTTTTTACAGTTAATAGAATTACTAATGTACACCGCACATCCACTGAAAGTAATAAAGGTGCAGTTAGAAAAGTTTAACTTGACTTCATCAGTTATTATTCATCTCTCTTCTCGTTTTCTCACTTATTATATTTATGCAAAATATTTCCTTTCTTTTTTATATATATAATTTGAATGAATACTAATATAAAATAGGAAATTATGCCTTGGAATTTATGATGCCAATTGTAAAGTGGCTGAGGGTACCCACATAAAGTTCTTGTGTGGGAGCTAATGACCAGTTAGCATAGAAATAAGTCAGCTTACAGCCACACAAAAACACATATCGAGCAATGATCATTATTTACAATTTACAGCTTGACAGGTAAACTGGAAGCATCTCTGCTGACTTTACTTTAGATATAAAATATTTAACAGCACCTATCTTATATTTATGGACAATGTCTCCTATTTATGGCTTAAATATATGTCCGATATTAAAAAGTAATTAAACAAAGATCAAAGAAATCTTGTTTTCTCTCTACTTCAAGGACATAATAAACAATGAATGGCAACTTGTTTTTTATGACAATGGGAAATTCATACCTGTTTGTAGTGAAAAATGTATCGTCTGCTCTGGAAGCTAACAAAAAAAAAGTTCTAAGTAGAACAGACTATCAATTTACTTACACAATACAACACACACAATACAACACAATGTTGGTCAATTGTCTAAGAATTAACCAAAGTTTAAAGCTCCCTACCCCTAGAATTATATTCACCATCCACCATCTTCTCTGAAATTCTGCAGGTTGTGACTTGCCGGATCACTCCAGAGTTTGCTGTGCGAGCTGGAAGTCTCTACTCAATGTAAGCCTATGAGAGGCAGGACGAGGCTCTCATAAACTTGCATTGAGAGCTTTGGACTTTTAATCGGTTTAATGTTCGGATTTGGATGAATAATAAAGTTGTTGAAAGGCTGCAGCACAGCCAATGAACAAGCTTTTAGATCCAGAGCCATCACAGCCATGCCAAGTGATGGACTGTACACCACTTGACACCGCCTGTATAAATGCCGGATCACATGTGCCGTTGCCATTCTGCTCTGTTTAGTGTAAGGATAGGATGTGGAATGCCCACCAGGGCCGTGGGGTACTCGGTACCGGGTCCAGTTACAATAAAAGGGGATGTCACGGTGGCTGCGACCCTTTCCATGGCCCGGGGTGTCCAATTAAAGGGGAAGGTCTTTTAATGGTTTGGTGAATAAAGTTTGTGTTCGTGACGCCACCTGTGGTGTTCTGTCAGTGGGGACCGACGCTGCATAAAGGGGTCCTCTGGGGTGATGTTATGGCAGCTAAGATGGTATAACTTCCCACAGGTGAACTAGGTCCTGCAGCTGCCTATACGAGTAGTGTGCATAAAAAAATATTTACTCTAGCCATTTGTGTGTGAGTAGTGCATCTAAAAACCACTTCAAAACATGAGTAGACCATCAGTGAAGGAACGAGAACATAGTTGTGGTGGTGCTGGTGTAGCTGCTGCTGCTGGAGGTGGTGGACCTGCTGTAGGGAGAGGACGCGGTCATTCTGTTCGTGCTACATGCTCAAGTACAACACTTTCCTCTGATGCATGTAGGTGACAGGACATTGCGCATCATTTCAAAGGGCCGAATAATGCAACACGAATGGTGAGGCCAGAACATATTAAGGCAGTGTTAGATTGGATGGCTGAGAATGCCTACCAGTTCCTTTGCATTATGTTCCACTCAGACCACTGCAGAGAGTGCAGAGTTGACAAATCAGCCAAACAGTCTGAGCCCCAAGTTATGGAGCAATCTCCTCTGCTTTTTGATGACTCTGCTGCCTGCGGGTCTGTGGACCATCCATCTGGCCATGCACAAGGAATGGAAGTCATTGAGGGCACTGATGCCCAACTACTTGTTCAGTTGGACGACAAGTATGTGGGAGAGTTAGTGCACAAAGTCAGCGGAACACCACAGCACATCTCTGATAATGATGAAACACAGGTGCCAACTGCTGTGTCTTTTCGCAGTGTGCACACCGACAAGAATCGCAGGGTTAGAGACTGGGTGGAAGATGATGCACTGGATGTTGAGGTCCTAGACCCGACATGGAGTGGAGACCATCCCAGTGTTGTGCACAGTTCCGTGGAAGAGAAGGTGGTTACGCTGCTCCAAAAGCACAGCAAATGACCGAGTAGGGTGAAAAAACACAGCGGCTGGCGGCCCTTGCCAGTACGTTGGCTGCTACTGCCCACGATGCTGATGAATTGAGAACAACAAAGCCAGTTCAAAGAAGCTCACTGGTGTTGTATTTTTTCAGCCAATGTGCTGATGACAAGGCAAGAGTGGTTTGCACGCTGTGCCTTCAGAGCCTAAAGTGAGGCATAAATGTTCTAAACCTGAGCACAATCTGCATGACAAGGCATTTGAATTCCAAGAGAAGGTGCAGTGGAGTACACACCTTAAAAAGCATGTCAAAGCTGAGCCTCCTCCTTTTCCCTCTTATACTGCAATATCAGCCCCTTCCTCTCACTCATGATCAACAGGGCCACTTGCCTCCCTGTAAAGAGAGGATGTGACAGCACCACCAGCAGCCGTAGTGTCATTGAGCATCTCCACACCTTCCCATGGAAGTGTTGAAAGTGTTCAGCTCTCCATCCCCAAAACCCTCTAGAGCAGGGATGGGGAACCTCAGGCCCCAGAGACATTTACGGCCCTCGATGACCTTTTATTAGGCCCTCGAGCAGATTCTCAGGTACCACATTCTTGGGCAGGGAGCTGTATTTTGATTGCCACCAGCTCATTAATTTATTCTTGCTCTGTTAGCACACACATGCAGTGTTCACTACTGAACATTGAAGGGAATGCAATGAAAGATTACATCCTGAAACCAGTGCCAGAGTCAGGGTGTACTTTGTGGGTGGAGTTTGTACGGCCCACGAAGGATGGTATAAATATCCAAATGGTTCTTGGCAGAAAAAAGATTCCCCACCCCTGCTTTAGAGAAAGAAGAAATACCACCCTACCCACCCACAAGCCATGGTCCTGAATGACAGCATTTCCAAATGACTGGCCTTTGAAATGCTGCCATTCCTGCTGTTTGAGGCAGACCGCTCTAAAAACTGATGGCGGTGGCTGGTCCACTTCTTTTCCAGGTGGGCTATCCCTGCCCTGCACACACATGTTGTGGACCAAATCAGGTGTGCACTGCACAATGCCATCAGTGACAAGGTCCACATAACCACTGTCAAGTGGACCAGTAAGCACGGGCAGGAAAATTACATCTGCCTAAGTGCCCACCGGGTAAACGTAGTGGCAACTGATCCTGAAGCGGAAGGCATTCTACATCATGTCCTACCGGCACCGAGGAATGCTGGGAGTTCCTCTGTCCAGGTTACCTCTTCCTCCTACTCTGATCCACCACAGCCTACTCATCCAATCACAGTAAAACCTGCACCACCAACTTCAGCACAGCCAGGGGAAAACGACAGTATGCTGTTCTGAAGCTCATCTGTTTTGGGGACAAATGCCACACCACGCAGGAACTTTGGACAGGGATCAAACAGCATACAGATGATTGGCTCGTGTCAGTGAGCCTCAAGCTCAGCCTGCTGGGGTGTGAGAATGGGCAAAATAGCTATCTTCTCCCTGAAGAAGCCGCAATTCCTGCGGCAATACGCGTGGGAACCTATACCACATCTCCTCCCCTTCTGCTTTTATGGCTCTATTCTGAACCCTAGGATCCATGGGTATAAGTGCATTTTGTCTTGAGGAATGGGCTTGTTAATCCTCGCCTCGTTTTCACGTTTTCATTTCCTCACCTTACATGCATCATTCATTGAAAATTGCCTTTTGGTGCTCTGAATTAGGTATCACATTAAAACCCTGGGATATTTTTTCGTATACGCCAGTATACTACTCTTCAGGCCCATATGGTACTGTGCATGTTTAGGTAGTCATGTATATATTGATTCCTTATTGTGGTCCAGATATATAATATAATTGTATATATACCAATCTTCCATATTATACAATATATAAATGGAAATATGAAGAGATCCCACAAAAATACGAATAAAATGTAACTTTTATTATACCATAATTAAAACAACAATTAAAAAAGCAACAATACCATTCAGTGGAAGTCGAACAGGAAAAGAACCATACATAAATGTAAATAGGTAATATGAATTAGTAACACTCATAGATCATGGCATAAATACAGGCTAAAACCATAGCTACAGGTATATCAGGATATCATTCCATACTGCCCATATCTCAAGATGTGTAACAAATATAAACACACTTTACCTCAACCGTGGAGGGGGCACAAAGGATGATCCCTATATCTAATCCAAATAGAGACAGTCACCAAATACTAGTAGTCCTATATGCCACTCAAGAGAGCTAAACTTAATAGTGCTTACCGCATCTCACAAGTACACCCGTTCGGCTTCCACTCACCCCGACGTACGTCGGAAGAAGCAGGTGGCGAAACGTACGTCGGGGTGAGTGGAAGCCGAACGGGTGTACTTGTGAGATGCGGTAAGCACTATTAAGTTTAGCTCTCTTGAGTGGCATATAGGACTACTTGTATTTGGTGACTGTCTCTATTGGGAATAGATATAGGGATCATCCTTTGTGCCCCCTCCACGGTTGAGGTAAAGTGTGTTTATATTTGTTACACATCTTGAGATATGGGCAGTATGGAATGATATCCTGATATACCTGTAGCTATGGTTTTAGCCTGTATTTATGCCATGATCTATGAGTGTTACTAATTCATATTACCTATTTACATTTATGTATGGTTCTTTTCCTGTTCGACTTCCACTGAATGGTATTGTTGCTTTTTTAATTGTTGTTTTAATTATGGTATAATAAAAGTTACATTTTATTCGTATTTTTGTGGGATCTCTTCATATTTCCATGTATATATTGTATAATATGGAATATTGGTATATATTGTGATTGGAAGTGCCCTAAGTTTATATTGGACATCCTTTTGGTGTAGTTCATATAATATAATTGATCATGTTTCAAGAGCCATTTTGTATTTATTGCTTCGGGGACTTTTGATGTGGGTTATCATTGCCCCTATATCAGGGCATGATACTTGTATAGGTCTGTGTTGCATGTTTGCATTTTTAGTGTTTTTAAAAATATCACTTATGTGTTTTGTCTTCATGTATTTTTTATATCTGCCAATAAAGTACTGTATATTTTTATACGTTTGAGGTGTTCCCGTACATTTGGCTTGATCTTTTCTTTTTGTCGCTATGCTCATTCTCAAGCCCATGGTGAGCCCTCTTGTCTCAAATTGATTAGCGGTGCTCTCCACTTATCTCACAAAATGTTCTGCAAGTTGCATGTTACTTTTGATGCCTAAACAGTGGAAACTCCCCACAAGTAACTCCATTTGGTAAACTAGACCACTCAAGGAATCTCTAAATGTGTGGTGGGCCCCTTGAACACCCTAGTGCTTCAAAGAAGTTTAAACGTTGAGCTCTTCTGACACCTCATGGGCTCTACAAATATGACATGGCACACCCAAACCAGCCCATCTGAACTCCAATATGGCTCTTCCACCTTGTGCTTCTGTTTTCCAGAAACATTCAAAGGTAGTTTTCGACCACATATGAGGTGTTGCTGTACTCAGGAGAAATTTTGTCTGTTAACCTTGTGAGAATAAAAAAAAATCTAATTTTTTTCCCCCAAAAAATGTTCCTTTTCCTTCAAATTTTTTATTTTAACAAGGTTAACAGAATAAAATTCTCATTAGTAAATCAATACCCCATACGTGGTCGAAAACTACTTTTGAGGCAGAATATTTCTGGAAAACAGAAGAGCAAGGAAGAAGTATAATATTGGAGTTCAGATTTTGCTGGACTGATTTGGGTGTGCCATACCATGTTAGTAGAGCCCCTGAGGTGCCAGAAGAACTAAACAATCCATAAGTGACACCGTTTTACAAACTACACCTCTTGGGGTGCAGTGATCATATTGACAACACCATTTGCCAGTGATGAAAAAATAATTACATTTTTATCACCAAAATTTTGTTTTAGCACCAGATTTTAAATTTTCACACTGGTAAAAATGATATTCAAATTTGTTTTACAATTTATGCTGAATGTGGAAATTCCCCATATGTGGCTGTACTAAGTACTGCTTAGCCATACGGTGAGACACGGGAAGAACAAAGCACTATTTTCCTCCTGGAGCCCCGATTTTTCTAGAATCATTTGTGGACTCCAAATACAGAGCCCCTATGTGCTAGAAGAGCAGAATCCCCACTAAATTGACCCCATTTTGTAAAATATACTACTGTGGGAATTTATCTATAGGTGTAGTGATGATTTTGATTCTCTGGGTGTTTTCCAGAATCAAGCAGCAGTGAATCCTGTTCAGTGAAAATTGCAAACTGCCATTGTAGTGCCCAGTACAATGCAGTCAACAGTATGTTGTAGTCACTAATCCGTTGTAGTGCCCAGCACATTATGGTGCCCAGATCATGCTTCCGGAGACATGCACCCGTAAATTAGTCATTGCTACAGAAATGCCAAACCTGTGGACGCTAAATATAGTTTAGACACATGGGGGCTCAGAAGAGAAGGTTAGGGTTTAGTACTGCAGAATTTGCTGAATTTCTTTTGGGGGGCTCTTTTCCAGAGCCTTTGAACTGCCAGTAAAGTGTAAGCCCCCTGTTTCTACTGACAAATGGCAAACCTGAGTGAGAATTTGATTTTTTGTGGATTAAGTTGAAGTTTTTGTTACGAACATTTTACATAACGTTTGGAATCACATTTATCCGGCGCACTACGCTGAGCAGTTATATCGGTGTTTACATCTCCGAGTGACGTGATTCAGATCAAACCCTCAAGGGATCCATTCACTATAATGCAGCAGCAGAGTTACTCTGCTTTGTCCTTTTTTTCAGAGGTGCACAAAACTGTGGTGGATCACGCTTTTATGCACGCCTAAAAAGATGGACATGGACGGATCATAGGCGGCCAGACGGTATAAGGGTATAAGGGTCGGGTCGATGCGATTACAGCGATACCTGATTTATATTGGGATTTTTATGTTTAGCTGCTGTCACACACTAAAAATGCTTTTTATTGCAATAACAAGTTTTTGCATTGCCATATTTTGATATCAAGAATTTTTCCGTAATTCGATTAACAGAGTCATGCGATGCCTTTTTTTGCCTGACAAGTTAACATTTTTATTGGTACCATTTTTGGGTACATAACATTTTTTGATTGCTTGCTGTTCCGATTTTGTGAGGGAATTAACAAAAACCATCAATACAGGAATTGTTTTTTTATCCAATTCCACGTGTGATAAAACTGAAAAGGCAGCTTTATTCTTCGGGTCAGTACAATTACAGTGATAGCACATTTACTGTATATAGATTTTTTAATGTTTTGATGTTTTTACACAATAAAAACTATTTTCTAGAAAAAATATGTTTTTTTGCATCCATTGATTCTGAGAACTATAACTTTTTATTTTACCCCTGATGAAGCTGTGTTGTAACTTCTTTTTGTTGTGGGACAAGATGACATTTTCAGTTGTACCATTTTTATTTATATTTGTTTTTTATCACGTTTTATTCCACTTTTTTTTGGCAGTATGAAGATAAAGCATAGCTTTTTGACTCATTTTTATTTAATTTTTAAATGGTGTCCACTGAAGGGGTTAACTAAGTGGAGAGTTTTATAGGTATGTTCATTCCGGACACAACAATACTAAATATATGGGGGTTTTTATATTTATTATTTTTCCATAAATTAATGTATTTATTGAATTAATATGTTTTCTTTTTTTGTTCTTTTTTTTGTGATTTTTAAAAAATATATTTCCTTTTATTTTTTTACTTTTTTTACTTTTGCACATTGTCCTGGGATGGGACATTAACTTCAGAATGACAGATTGTTGATCTAATACTCTGCAATGCTTCTGACACCCACATTTGATTGCAGCGGCACTCAGTGTGTGCCCACAGATCATGGTGCCGTATATGCAGCGTCGGACTGGAGTACCTTGGGCCCACCAGAGAAAAATCATTCTTGGGGACCACCATGCAGTTATATAAATAAATAATAATCTTTTTTTTTATATAGCGCTAACATATTCTGCAGTGCTTTACAGTTTGCATTATCATAGCTGTCCCGATGTGGCTCACAATCTAAATTCCCTATCAGTATGTCTTTGGAATGTGGGAGGAAACCCGAGAACCTGGAGGAAACCCACGCACACACATGGAGAACATACAAACTCCTTGCAGATGATGTCCTTGGTGGGATTTGAACCCAGGACTCCTACTCTGCAGCGCTAGCCACTGAGCCACCGTGCTGCCCTTATATAGAAATAATACAATTTATACTACACCACACAGGATACATTCTCTATATACTACACCACACGGGACACAACCTCTCTATACTACACCACATAGGACATATCTTCTATATACTTCACCATGCGGGACATATACTCTATATATATATGCACAGCACACCTGACTCCAGGCTTATAGCTCTCCTAGACTTCAATACTCCAGTTACCAGTACAGAACCCAACACTGTAGAATGTAATGTAATTTTACAGCACTGGCTCCAGTACTGATATTCTTCAAAATATTAATGAAAATATGGTAGTGCAGATGAGGCCTAATAAGCAGCACACTGCACAGGCCAGGAACTATATTTGATGGGTTCGCTCAGACAAGCGAATAACACAGCTGAGTGCTAGCCGATGTTTTATTGGATAGCTCTTGGCCCAGTGTTATACTTTGGGATAGTGCCAATGTACAATTATTAAAACAATGGCAGCATGGTGCAAGTGTATCCGATATGCGGATCATACGTAACCATACAAGTCTATAGGTGCGTGCAGTAGCGTAGCTACCTGTCGGGGCAGAAGGTGCTGTCACCCCAGGCCTCGTGCTCTGAGGAGCCCACCCGGAGCTACCCTACATTTTACTGTCTCGGCGTGCACAGCAAACCAATACAGCTAAACTCTGTGACAGAGCGGGGAGGGTTTGAGCTGAGTGACATTACCATAATCGGACCAGTTCTTTTGCATGAGAGAATCGATGAGCGAACCCTAAACCTCACATGATTGAAGATATAGAGAATGGTCATTATTAATAATGGAAACAGGGGCACTACTCACACTTCTGAGGCTGAGATCTCAAAATTGAACTCACCCATTAGATTGTCTGGTGTTGGCTCACTATGGCAAGGAAAAGATAGAAGTGAGCAGAAGACAACAAACAGGTCAAGCTCCTGACATAATGACCAGGGCCCACACCAGGTTTTCATGGGCCGTCTTTAACACATACCACAATTCATGATGCACAGATAAGAAATATAGGTATAGTAAAATGCCAAAGATTTCACTTACTTCTTACATTACATGAGTGATATTAATAGTTCATAAACCAGACAGTATAGCCCTCCATACAGAATTTTGGGCACCACATAGTGCTCCATACAGTATATGATGGGCCCCATATTTTGTTCCATACAGAATAGTAAGAGTTTGAGAATTTAAGAGTTTGATAATCCTCTCCTTTGTTTCAATTGACATCTCTCGTGTTGGAGCCATGATTCATGTCAGTCCACTTGGTGAACAGCTCTCCAAGGTGTGATCACTCCTTTTTAGATGCAGACTAAGAGCAGATCTAATTTGATGCAGGTGCTATTTTTGGGTATGAAAATTTACAGGGTGATTCCATAATTTTTTCCTCAGAATTGAGTGATTCCATAATTTTTCCCCTATGTTTGGTTAACCCCTTCATGACCCAGCCTATTTTGACCTTAAAGACCTTGCAGTTTTTTGCAATTCTGACCAGTGTCCCTTTATGAGGTAATAACTCAGGAACGCTTCAACGGATCCTAGCGGTTCTGAGATTGTTTTTTCGTGACATATTGGGCTTCATGTTAGTGGTAAACTTAGGTCAATAAATTCTGCGTTTATTTGTGATAAAAACGGAAATTTGGCGAAAATTTTGAAAATTTCACAATTTTCACATTTTGAATTTTTATTCTGCTAAACCAGAGAGTTATGTGACACAAAATAGTTAATAAATAACATTTCCCACATGTATACTTTACATCAGCACAATTTTGGAAACAACATTTTTTTTTGCTAGGAAGTTATAAGTGTTAAAATTTGACCAGCGATTTCTCATTTTTACAACGAAATTTACAAAACCATTTTTTTTAGGGACCACCTCACATTTGAAGTCAGTTTGAGGGGTCTATATGGCTGAAAATACCCAAAAGTGACACCATTCTAAAAAATGCACCCCTCAAGGTACTCAAAACCACATTCAAGAAGTTTATTAACCCTTCAGGTGCTTCACAGCAGCATAAGCAACATGGAAGGAAAAAATGAACATTCAACTTTTTAGTCACAAAAATTATCTTTTAGCAACAATTTTTTTATTTTCCCAATGGTAAAAGGAGAAACTGAACCACGAAAGTTGTTGTCCAATTTGTCCTGAGTACACTGATACCTCATATGTTGGGGTAAACCACTGTTTGGGCGCACGGCAGGGCTTGGAAGGGAAGGAGCGCCATTTGACTTTTTGAATGAAAAATTGGCTCCACTCTTTAGCGGACACCATGTCACGTTTGGAGAGCCCCCGTGTGCCTAAAAATTGGAGCTCCCCCACAAGTGACCCCAATTTGGAAACTAGACGCGCCAAGGAACTTATCTAGATGCATAGTGAGCACTTTGAACCCCCAGGTGCTTCACAAATTGATCTGTAAAAATGAAAAAGTACTTTTTTTTCACAAAAAAATTCAAAAAAACCACTGTTTGGGCACACGTCGGGGCTCAGAAGGGAAGTAGTGACTTTTGAAATGCAGACTTTGATGGAATGGTCTGCGGGCGTCACGTTGCGTTTGCAGATCCCCTGGTGTGCCTAAACAGTAGAAACCCCCCACAAGTGACCCCATTTTAGAAACTAGACCCCCCAAGGAACTTATCTAGATATGTGGTGAGCACTTTGAACCCCCAAGTGCTTCACAGACGTTTACAACGCAGAGCCGTGAAAATAAAAAATAATTTTTCTTTCCTCAAAAATGATGTTTTAGCAAGCATTTTTTTATTTTCCCAAGGGTAACAGGAGAAATTGGACCCCAGTAATTGTTGCGCAGTTTATCCTGAGTATGCTGGTACCCCATATGTGGGGGTAAACCGCTGTTTGGGCACACGTCGGGGCTCGGAAGTGAGGGAGCACCATTTGACTTTTTGAATACAAGATTGGCTGGAATCAATGGTGGCGCCATGTTGCGTTTGGAGACCCCTGATGTTCCTAAACAGTGGAAACCCCTCAATTCTACCTCCAACACTAACCCCAACACACCCCTAACCCTAATCCCAACTGTAGCCGTAACCCTAACCACAACCCTAACCACAACCCTAACCCTAAGGCGGATTCGTGTGAGATTTTTCAGCATCATTTTTGAAAAATTCGCGGGTAAAAGGCACTGCGTTTTACCTGCGGATTTTCCGCGGATTTCCAGTGTTTTTTGTGCGGATTTCACCTGCGGATTCCTATTGAGGAACAGGTGTAAAACGCTGCGGAATCCGCACAAAGAATTGACATGCTGCGGAAAATACAACACAGCGTTTCCGTGCGGTATTTTCCGCACCATGGGCACAGCGGATTTGGTTTTCCATAGGTTTACATGGTACTGTAAACCTGATGGAACACTGCTGCGAATCCGCAGCGGCCAATCCGCACTGTGTGCACATAGCCCAATTCTAAAGGTATGTGCACACGCTGCGGAAAACGCTGCGGATCCGCAGCAGTTTCCCATGAGTTTACAGTTCAATGTAAACCTATGGGAAACAAAAATCGCTGTACACATGCTGCAGAAAAACTGCACGGAAACGCAGCGGTTTACATTCCGCAGCATGTCGCTTTTTTCTGCGGATTCCGCAGCGGTTTTACAACTGCTCCAATAGAAAATCGCAGTTGTAAAACCGCAGTGAAAGGCGCAGAAAAAACACGGTAAATCCGCGATAAATCCGCAGCGGTTTAGCACTGCGCATTTATCAAATCCGCAGCGGAAAAATCCGCAGAGGACCAGAATACGTGTGCACATACCGAAACACTAACCCTAGCCCTAACCCTACCCCTACCCCTAACCCTACCCCTAACCCTACCCCTAACCCTACCCCTAACCCTACCCCTAACCCTATTCTAACATTAGTGGGAAAAAAAAATTCTTTATTTTTTTATTGTCCCTACCTATGGGGGTGACAAAGGGGGGGCGGTCATTTATTATTTTTTTATTTTGATCACTGAGATATAATCTATCTCAGTGATCAAAATGCACTTTGAACGAATCTGCCGGCCGGCAGATTCGGCGGGCGCACTGCGCATGTGCCCGCCATTTTGGAAGATGGCGGCGCCCAGGGAGAAGACGGACGGACCCCGGCAGGACCGGTAAGTATGATGGGGTGGGGGGAGCACGGGGGGGGGATCGGAGCACGGGGGTGGTGGATCGGAATGTGGGAGGGGTGGAACGGAGCACTGGGGGGGTGGAACGGAGCATGGGGGGTGGAACGGAGCACGGGGGGTGGAACGGAGCACGGGGGGTGGATCGGAGTGCGGGGGGGTGATTGGAGCACGGGGGGGTGATTGGAGCACGGGGGTGAGCGGACAAGAGCACGGGGGGAAGCGGAGCACAGGACGGAGGGGAGCCGGAGCAGTGTACCCGGCAGATCGGAGGGCTGGGGGGGCGATCGGTGGGGTGGGGTGGGGGCACATTAGTATTTCCAGCCATGGCCGATGATATTGCAGCATCGGCCATGGCTGGATTGTAATATTTCACCCGTTATAATGGGTGAAATATTACAAATCGCTCTGATTGGCAGTTTCACTTTCAACAGCCAATCAGAGCGATCGTAGCCACGGGGGGGTGAAGCTTCACCCCCCCTGGGCTAAACTACCACTCCCCCTGTCCCTGCAGATCGGGTGAAATGGGAGTTAACCCTTTCACCCGGCCTGCAGGGATGCGATCTTTCCATGACGCCACATAGGCGTCATGGGTCGGATTGGCACCGACTTTCATGACGCCTACGTGGCGTCATGGGTCAGGAAGGGGTTAAAAAAGTAACCATTACTGACTACCACATTTTTTGTTCTTGATTTCTTTTAGTGTTTCTTAAGCCAGAAAGTTGCCATTTGAAATGACTTGACTTTAGTTTTGTGCCATGTCTGTGATCTGCTTTCTTTCAACAAAATTAAACAACTGAATGAACATCCTATTCCATAATTTTTGTCAGGGGTTGTACTACTTTTGAGGCACAGTGCAAAGCTCAGAACTGAAGAGGCGCCATATTGGTGTTCAGATCTTGCTGCAATGGTTTGAAGGTGCCATGTCACATTGGCAGAGCTCCTGAGGTGCCAGAACAACAGAAACCCCCTCTATGTGAACATTTTACAAACTACACTCCCCAATGAATGCATGGAGTGGTGCAGTGATCATATTGACACCACATGTGCCTCACAGAATTTTATACTACTGAGTGGAGAAAGAATAAATTAAATTTTTCCACTAAAATGTTGTTTCAGCCCCAAGTTTTTAATTTTTCTAAGAGCTAATAGGATTCTTTTTTACAGCAAACCAGGGCCGGCGTTAGCGACAGGCAGACCAGGCTGCTGCCACCTGCTGCCAGCACCGACTCTCCCCCACCAGCGCCGACTCTCCCCCACCAGCGCCGACTGCTGCTGCCGCATTGAACTAAACCAGCGTCATAGATGCAGGTACAGTTCAAAGCAATGGCCTCTGACACTGTGGGTGCACGATGATGTCATTTCATCGCGTACCTGCTGTGTGCTGGGTAGACTGCAGCCGCTGAGACTGGAGACAAGCCGTGAGCCACGGGAGCAGCGCGGGGCATGAGGAGAGGTGAGCATTGTATGATTTTTTTTAATATGTCAATGAGTGATTACAGGACTGTGGGGCCATTCTCGAGGGGGGGTCGGCTGCATTATATTCTATGGGGGAGGGCTGTATTAGATTCTATGGGGGAGGGCTGTATTAGATTCTATAGGGGAGGGCTGTATTAGATTCTATGGGGGGCTGTATTATATTCTGTGCGGGGTTGCAGTGTATTCTATGGGGGGCTGTATTAGATTCTATGGGGGAGGGCTGTATTAGATTCTATGGGGGGCTGTATTAGATTCTACGGGGGAGGGCTGTATTATATTCTCTTGGGGGCTACATTATATTCTATGGGGGCTGTATTATACTCTCTGGGGGCTACATTATATTCTATGGGGGGCTGTATTATATTATATGGGGAGGTTGTCTGTATTGTGTTCTCTGGGGGCCACATTATATTCTATGGCGGACTGTATTATATTCTATGGTGGGGCTGCATTATACTCAGGGGACTACATTATATTCTGTGGGGTGGCTGCATTATACTCTGTGGGGTGGCAGCATTATACTACATGTGGGCTGCATTATACTGCATTGAGGACTATGGGGAATACATTATACTATGTGAAGAACTATGGGGTGCATTATACTATGGGAAGTGAATTGTACTACATGGATGATTATGGTGGTGCATTATATTATATGAAGCACTATGAGTGTATTTTACTGTATGGAGGACTGAGGAGTGTATTTTAATATACGGATTACTGAGAAGTGTATTATACTATATGGAGGACTGAGGAGTGTATTATACTATATGGAAGACTGAGGAGTGTATTATACTATATGGAGGACTGAGTGTATTTTAATATATGGAGGACTATGAGGAGTGTATTATACTATATGGAGGACTGAGGAGTGTATTATACTATATGGAGGACTGAGGAGTGTATTATACTATATGGAGGACTATGGGGAGTGGATAATACTATATGAAGCACTATAAGGAGTGTATTATACTATATGGAGGACTGAGCGGTGTATTTCAATATATGGAGGACTATGAGGAATGTATTATACTATATGGAGGACTATGGGTAGTGTATAATGCTATATGGAAGACTGAGGAGTGTATTATACTATATGAAGGACTGAGCAGTGTATTTAAATATATGGAGGACTATGAGGAATGTATTATACTATATTGAGGACTATGGGTAGTGTATAATACTATATGGAAGACTGAGGAGTGTATTATACTATGTGGAGGACTATGGGGAGTGTATAATACTATATGGAGGACTATGGGGAATGTATTATACTATATGGAATACTATGGGGCCCATTATATTATATGGAGGACTATGGGTTGTGCATTTTACAATATGGAGGACTGTGGTGCACATTGTATGTGGAAGACTATGGGGTGTATTATATTAAACAAGCAAAATGCTGCATATTCATAGAGTGATTGGATTGTTTATACCAGAACAAAAATCATTGTTCACAGCAGCACATCGCCGGTGTAAACTGTAGATGTGCTGCTGATAACATGATACTGTATGGGAACAGATTGATCTAATAGTAATTGTTCTGTTCCCATTCTTTTTCATTTGGTGTAAAGAGGCCAGAAAACAAGCGAACGACTTCAATATCGTTGATCGCACTCGTTTAGGGGCCAGAACTCAACGCATGTAAATACAATAGAAATGCTTCTGTGTGATGTGCAATATGTCAGCATTTAGGGATCCATTGTAAACTTTTGCCTAGGGCCCCATTTTGCCGAACACCGGCCCTACAGCATACTGAGGTCCATTTTTTCTGAGTGCGCCAATACCCTACATGTAATCAGGGAATATTTTTCAGGCACAGTGCAAAGCTCAGAAGGCAAAGAGCGCCAGATTTTACTGCTATGGTTTTTCCAGGTGCCATGACCCACTGGGAGAGCCTTTAAGGTGCCAGAACAGCAGAACTCTCCATAAGTGACCCCATTTAATGGACTACAGACCTGAGTGAGGGCTTGCTTTTTTGTGGATTGAGATGAACCTTTTATTGGGAACATTTTACATAACATTTATGATCACATTTATCCGCCACTCTAAGCTGAGCACTTACTTTGGGGTTTCCATCTAAATCTCTGAGTGATGTGATTTAGATAAAACCCCTAAGTGATCCATTCACTATAATGAGGCAGCAGAGTTCCATCTGGCCTCTGTTCAGCGGTGTCCTTCTTTTCAGAAATACACAAAACTGTGACTGGCGGCACTTTTATGCAATCCTAAAGAGACGGACACCGCCGGATCACAGGTCAGATCCATAGTGCCTCCATCTGCCTCATTATTGGGAATTTTCCACTAGAGGTTTCATCTGAATCACGTATTTCAGAGATTTACACGGAAACCCCGATGCAAGCGCTCAAAGCAGAGCGCAGGATAAATGTGCACCAAGCCTTACTACGATCTTTGAAAAAATCAACAGCAGGTGAAGAATTGGTTTTATTTATCTTTTACACATTCCTCGTGCAGTATAAATGAGAAGTCATCTTATTGTTTGGGTCGGTGTGATTACAGCAATACCAGATTTATATTGGGTTTTTATGCTTGGCTGCTGTCACACACTAAAAGACGCTTTTTATTGCAGTAAATAGTTTTTGCATCACCACATTTTGAGAGCTATAATTTTTCCATATTTTGGTACACAGAGTCATGTGAGGGCTTGTTTTTGTGGGACAAGTTGAAGTTTTTATTGGTACCATTTTCGGGCACAAGACATTTTTTGATCGCTTTCTATTCTGATTTAGGGCGGCATAATGAACAAAAACCAGCAATTAAGGAATTTCTTTTTGAGGGAGGGTTATGCCGTTCCACGTGTGGGAAAATTGATAATGCAGTTTTATTCTTTGGGTCAATACGATTACAGCGATACGTCATTTATGTAGTTTTTTTTATGTTTTTGGTGCTTTTAAACAATAAAAACTATTTTATAGAAAAAGTAATTATTTTTGCATCACTTTATTCTGAGAGCTATAACTTTTTTATTTTTTCTCTGATGGAGCTGTATGGGGGCTTGTTTTTTGTGGGACAAGATGACATTTTCAGCTGTGCCATGTTTATTTATATCCGTCTTTTTTATTGTGTTTTATTCCACTTCAGCGGTATGATGATAAAGCATTGTTTTTTGCCTTGTTCTTTATTTTTTTATGGGGTTTCCGAAAGGGGTTAACTAGTGGGACAGTTTTATAGGTCGAGTCATTGCGGATGCAGCAATATCAAATATGTGTACTTTTATTGTTTATATTTTTTCAAACAAATATTTATTTATGGCACAATAGCTTTTCATTTTTTGATTATTATTTTTGATTTTTTTTTAAATATTTTTACACTTATGTAAAAAATTTTTTTTACTTTGTCCCACTATGGGACTATCATTTTTTGCAGGCTGATCACTTGTACCGCATGAGGATGCAGCAGCTGTAGAAACTGTCAGCTCATTACTGACAGAGAAAGTTGCTGATAATGAACTGTGCATGATCAGCAAGTTTCCTAGCTTTAGTGTTCGGGACCCAGTGTCACGCCGCGGGGTCTCCGATCCAAAGGCAGAGGGCTGTCATCCCTCCGCAATGCTGCGATCACTTTTGATGACAGCATTTAGGGTTTTAAAGTGCCAGGAGCAGTGTGTGGCTGCTCCTGGCACTTAGTGCTGGATGTCATCTATCAGAATCAGCTGTCACCCAGCATCGATCGCCCGCCATTGTCTGTGTGCCCGGGCGATCGCCATGCAGTAATAATACATCCTTGGTCAGATAGGCACAGGGACGTATCATCACGACAAATGTTAGAAAGGGGTTAATATACATAGCTAAGAATTTTGTTACTTCTGCAGGTTCAGGTGTTCTAATTCTTACCTTCAAGGCAATACTGTGAAGTGCAAAATTTGTTGCACCATATAAAATGAAAATATAAAAGCATTTTTGCTGACTTGGGTTGAGGAAAGAGAGGAGGTTGCCTCTGCAGGTAAAGGCTTGGATGTGTGCTTTGAAAATCAGGAAGGAATATAAAGTTATCCCCAGTCCTGAACTTGAGAAATTATGGAGCTCTCAGCTCTGATTACATGTTTTCTCAGAGGGTTTAAGTGGGACTATAGGTTGGGATAACACCACGGTGCTACCTGCAAAATTGTACAGCCGTGTTCAAAATAATAGCAGTGTGGTCAAAAACATAAGTTAATCACAAAATCTATATACTAGTTTTTATTTCTGTGCATTGGGAACATTACACACTGTTTTCTAATCTAAAACATGACAAGAAATGTATATAATTTTTAACTACTTTACAGAAAATAAAAAAATATGCTACTCTAAAAAATAGCTGTCTGCATTTGTCTTTAAAAAATTAAACATAATATGTACTATTTTTGTGGCTTTAGCATTCCTGTAAATCACTAACCTGATATTATCTATGTTGCATAGAGTCCACCAACTTTTGGCACCTGTCAACTGTTATTCCAGCCCAGGATGCTTTGACTGCATCCCACAATTTTTTGGTAGTTCTTGGCTCTTCCTTTAGAAACTGAATTTTTGATGTCAATCCACAAGTCTTCTATTGAACTAAGGCCCAGGATTGGGCTGGCGGCTCCATAACCTCAATTTTGTTTGACTGGAACCAAGATTTTGCTCGTTTACTGGTGTGTTTAGCGTCGTTGTCTTGATGAAACACCCATTTCAAGGGCATATCCTCTTCAGAGTAAGGCAACATGACCTCTTCGAGTATTTTGATGTATGCAAACTGGTCCATGATCCCTGGTATGCGGTAAATAGGTCCTGCACCATAGTAAGAGAAACATGCCCATATCGTGATGCTTTGTGCCACCATGCTTCACTGTCTGTAGAATGTACTATGGCTTGAATGCAGAGTTTGAGGGTATTTACTACTTCAATCATGAAGCACCAATATGTCTAGTAATGGTGAGCGGATAATACCAACTCTTTCTAAGCACCCCACTCCAAAATGCTATTACCACAAAAATACGGAGCAAAAACGTCCACTTCAACATAGTTGTATAAAAATATTCAAAATGTTTATTAATATAATCACATTAATACATCAATATACAAAATACTAAATATGTGTGCTATCAGCACAACCATATGGCAAGAGACATTAAAAGGAGAACGTGACGGTAGCCAAGTTAGAGGGGGAGAACTATAGTACATCCTTCTGGTAACAGCATGAATCCGTAGTGTAAGATTCCATACAAGTTCGGACGCGCGAACACGTAAGAGACATCCTGGCTGCTAAAGAAGTGGCGGACCCGTCAGGTTTGAAAACCATTCCAAGGCACTTTCAGATGTTCCACGGATCAGACCCTAGGGGTTTAAAAGTGAGAGGTATTGACAAGATACATGGAGGGATCAGGGGTGGCAACATGACTAAAACACTTGCACGATGTGAGTGCAAGTGGATTGTCACCCTTGATACCCTCGCCCCTAAGGGACTAAATGAACAGCTAAGTTTCACTCCATTTTTGTGACTTTTTGTGACTTTTCGCCCTATTCCTCGTTTACACTGTCAGCTTTGCCAAATGCATGCAGTATTAAATCTTTTTTTTAAAGGGAACATGTCAGCAGGATTGTCCACAGTAACTTACACACAGTGTCAAGTCGGTGCCATTATACTCATTAAAATGATACCTTTGTTGATGAAATCTGTCTTGTGGTTGTTGTTTAATCTTTATTTTCAGTTTTGAGTTATTGATATGCTCGTGCCCTGGGGCGGCCTGTGGTAGGGTGTTTATGTGGTGTTTTGATTAGCTATTCATAATGAAGACTGTTGACAGATCACTGATCCCTCAGTGACCTGCCCCCTAGTTTGCATAATAAACATATGCACATACTGCAAAAAAAAAAACCTTCTGCAGGCAGGTGCCATCCGTGGCCCCTGCGCTGTAGCATAATCACATGTATAATGCATCTATATATATAATCGTCTAAGGGTCACTTCCGTCTGTCTGTCATGGAAATTCCGCGTCTCTGATAGTTCGTGGCCGCCAGGCCGTGACCAATCAGCGACAGGCACAGTCCGGACGCGAATTCGCCCATTCCTACTCTCTGTCATTGACCCCTCCAGTCAGCGCTCACACAGGGTTAATGGCTGCGTTACACCGCGTTATGCCGCGGTGTAATGCAGTCCGTTAACGCTGCTATTAACCCTGCCTATGCAGCATCAATAATAAAAAGATCTAATGTTAAAAAAAAAAAAATCATTATATACTCACCTTCCGGCGCCTTTCCCGTTTATCGCGACACTCCGGGCCTTGCATTGCAGTCTCACAAGATGATGATGTAGCGGTCTTGCGAGACCGCTAAGTCATCTGTGTAATTTCGCAATGTATCGCTGGGAAAGGAAGCTGGCGGCCGCATCGCGCACATAGGGACAGCTTCGCTGGGTGAGGGTGAGTATATATTTTTTATTTTCATTCTTTTTTTTAACAGGGATATGGTGCCCACAGTGCTATATAGTACTTGGGCTGTGCTATATACTGCGAGGCTGCTATATACTACGTGGGCAGTGGTATATACTGTGTGGCCTGTGTTATATGCTGCGTGGGCAGTGTTATATACTACGTGAGCAATTTTATATACTACGTGGGCAATGTTAAATACTACGTGGGCTGTGTTATATACTGCGTGGATGCTATATATTACGTGGGCTGTGTTATATACTACGTGACAGTGTTATATACTACGTGGGCAGTGTTATATACTACATGGGCAGTGTTATAAACTATGTGGGCCGTGTTATATACTACGTGGGCAGTGTTATATACTACGTGCGCAGTGTTATATACTGTGTGGGCTATGTTATATACTACGTAGGCTGTGTTATATACTACGTGGCTGTGTTATATACTATGTGGCTTCTATATACTACATGGGTGTGCTATATACGACGTGGCTGTCTGTGTTACGTGGCCTCTGCTATATGCTATGTGGCTGCTATATATATACATGCATACATACATATTCTAGAATACCCGATGCATTAGAATCGGGGTACCATCTAGTCTATATATATAATTGTCTAAGGAGCACTTCCATCTGTTTGTCTGTCTGTCTGTATGTCACGGAAATCCCGCATCACTGATTGGTTGCGGCCACCAGGCCGAGAATTAGTCCCTCCCTACTTCCGTCCAGTCAGTGCCCGGCGCCATACTCCCCTCCAGTCAGCGCTCACACAGGATTAATGGCAGCGTTAACGGACTGCGTTATGCCACTGTGTAACACACTCCGTTAACGCTGCTATTAACCCTGTATGACCAACTTTTTACTATTGATGCTGCCTATGCAGCACCAATAGGAAAAAAATCTAATGTTAAATATGATAAAAAAACAAAAAACCTGCTATTCTGACCTTCCATCGTCCGCTGATTCGCGTGCAGCTGCCGCCAGCTTCCGTTCCCAGAGATGAATTGCAAAATCACCCAGAAGACTTAGCAGTCTCGCAAGACCGCTAACTCATCTGGGTAATTTCGTAATACATCTCTGGGAACGGAAGTTGGCGGCAGCCGCGCGCACATTGGGACAGCTTCACTGGACGCCGGAGGGTGAGTATCTAACAATTTTTTATTTTAATTATTTTTTTTAACAGGGATATGGTGACCACACTGCTATATACTACATGGGCTGTGTTATATACTGCGTGGGCTGTGTTATAAACTGTGTGGGCTGTGTTATATACTGCGTGGCCTGTGTTACATACTGCGTGGGCTGTTATATACTGCATGCCCTGTGTTATATACTACGTGGGCTGTGCTATATACTACGTGGACTGTGCTATATATTATGTGGGCTGTGTTATATACTGCGTGCCCTGTGTTAAATACTGTGTGCCCTGTGTTATATACTGCGTGGGCTGTGTTATATACTGCGTGGCCACTGTTATATACTGCATGGCTTGTGTTATATACTGCGTGGCCTGTTTTATATACTGCATGGCCTGTGTTATATGCTGCATGGCGTGGGCTGTGTTATATACTGCGTGCCCTGTGTTATATACTGCGTGGTTGTGTTATATACTGCGTGGGCTGTGCTATATATTACGTGGGCTGTGTTATATATTGCATGGGCTGTGTTATATACTGCGTGTGCTGTGTTATATACTGCGTGGGCTGTGTTATATACTGTGTGTGCTGTGTTATATACTGTGTGGGCTGTGTTATATACTGCCTGGGCTGTGTTATATACTGCGTGGGCTGTGTTATATACTGCATGGCCTGTGTTATATACTGCGTGGCCTGTGCTATACATTACATGGGCTGTGTTATATACTGCGTGGCTGCTATATACTACGTGGCTCCTATATACTATTTGGCCTGTGCTATATACTATGTGGCTGCTATATACATACATACATACATACATATTCTAGAATACCCATTGCGTTAGAATCGGGCCACCATCTAGTAGTTAATAAATGTGCTTGAGGATGGTTTTCCTGAGGAGTATAAAAGAAAAAATCAATGTGAAAATGATGCCTGCGCAGCAGCAGCTATCGGTGTATAAAGATGTGATCTGATAGCTGCTATTGCACATGCGCCATCTTACTAGAGAAGAAAAAAAATCCTCCTCCAAGATGGCGCTACCCACGCCTGCGCAGTAGCAGCTTTCAGCGATCACAGATGTCCACCTGATTCACACCTGTTTCTTCATAGAATGATTGACCTCATTAATTGAACTCCACACTGCTATTATTTTGAACACATCAATTAATTATTCTAATACTCAGGCTCAAAACATGCAGATAATGAATGTCTGTTGGTTGTCTTAGAATCCACTGCACCAACTGGTAAATTGTTTGACATGTGGTAATATAATTTATGCCAAAAACAGTGATTAATCTGGTTAGTTATATTCAACTGCTATTATTTTCAACACTACTGTCCACTTATACCCCCTTTGCAGAAGGGAAGCCCTGTGAATGTACCTTGCTAAATAGGAAAGCTATATAGAGTATCCCAATTATTGTTTGCTCTTGACTCAGCAAATTCTCCCATAATCCTATGAAAAAAATATATTTTTCTTTATAACATTAAAATATTCATCATCTACACCAGGAGGTTTCAGACTTTATAAATTCTCCCCTCATCTTCAGGGTGAATTATATGCATGAAAATATTATCACTTTGCTGCTCTTTGCTGCATAAATTCAACACATTCCATGAGAATCAAAGCACATTAGCACAAATCAAGACAAATACATAAACATTGTGCTGCAACCTGATTTGCCTTTTGTAGTTGAGCTCCTTTGCTTCCAGTCTAATCAATCAAGCAATAAAACTGTGAAGAAGCCAGAATCTAACAAAAATTGAAAACTTAGTATCTAAGATAAAGCAAAAACCTGAGCTTCCTTGAAGCAGAATGATGGAAAGAAAAACATTGTAAATAACAATTTATTTTTCATATTTTCTGTTCCAGTGCAACATTTTTCTTTAAAATGCACTTCAGACTTACAAGTTTTATTTACACAGCAACAGTACCAATATACTATAAAGTGCTGTATACTGAATGTATCTGCAGTCACTGTCTGCCTGGAGGGACTACAATATAAGTCCCCTATAGCTGTGTACAGGGAAATCACTGCAGCCAGTGTATAAAACAAAATAGGATACCTTGCAATTTTCACACTGGCCATTAGGCTTACACTTACTATTCTTTTCAGAAGCAACATAGGCAATAGACAGGCCCTATTAAATAGTATGAAAGTATTTTCTGGGCATGCTGTATTGTAGGTAAAGGAGATGAGCTATGATAAACACCTATTATGAATGCTAGATCCTGTCCTAGCGACTGTATATAAAAGTGTTATCTTTCATCGTTATCCTGCCAGTAATGATAATGTTATGATTACAGAACAGTAATCTATACAGAATGGGAACCATGGTACATGAATTTATAAATGGGTTTTCCCCCAGAATACTAGTATAAAGTACCTGCAAATGTCACAATTTTTTGGCGCAACCCAAAGATGCACATTAAGTTTGCGACTTTTGTTGTTTTTACATCAGTTTTGGCTAGTTCCACCAAAGTCCTGCCCATAAATCCATCAAAAGTTGTGATGCAACTGATGCCATAAATGCCACAAGGTGTACGAAGGCACATGCCAGTGAAAAGATGCTCCTAGAGCATTAAGGGGCGTACATCTTTTAATGAATTGGAAGCACCTTACTCCTGCATACCCATAATTAAGACTGATGATTGAAGCACAATTCTTAATGAATTGGGCCCCAAGAGTCTAGTAGTGGCATTGTAAATTGCAATAATTCTAAGGGTTATTTTTATAACTGAGATGCAAAATTTTAAAAAAATGAAATATTTTTTGAAAATGTATCTAACATGAAAAAAAAATATTAATTTAAATAAGTTATTTTCTGACGTAGTATTTCCTTCTTCCCGACTATTGTGATGTAAATGTACGTCACACGTCAAGTGTAGGTGTATGGAGCGAATATACAGCTTTGGCAAAAATTAAGAGACCACTGCAAAATGTTCAGTTTGTCTGATTTTTCTCTTTATAGGTATACTAGCTGAAGAGCCCGGCGTTGCCTGGGCATAGTAAATATCTGTGGTTAGTTATAGCACCTCACTTCTATTATTTTCCCATCACGCCTCTCATTTTCCCCCTCACATCTTTCATTTTACCCCTCACATCTCTCATTTTCTCCCTCACACCTTTCATTTTCCCCCTCACTCCTCTCATTCCCCCCTCACTCCTCTCATTTCCCCCTAACACTTTTCATTTCGACCTCACATCTGTCATTTTCCGATCACTCGACTATTTTCCCTCACTCCTCTCATTCTGCACTCACACCTTTTCATTTTCACCTCACACCTCTCATTTTCACCTCACACCTCTCATTTTCCCCTCAGTATATACATGTTTGTCATCTCCCTTATATATTGTATACATCTGTATGTCATCTCCTGTATATAGTATATACCTGTATGTCATCTCCCCTGTGTATAGTATATACCTATATGTTATCTCCCTTGTAAATAGTATATACCTGCTGTATGTCATCTCCTCCTGTTTATTGTATATACCTGTATGCCATCTCTTCTGTATATAGTATATACCTGTATGTCATCTCCTCCTATATATAGTATATACCTGTATGTCATCTCCTGTATATAGTATATACCTGTATGTCATCTCCCCTGTATATAGTATATACCTGCTGTATGTCATCTACTCCTCTATATACCTATGTGTCATCTAATCTTTTATATAGTATATACCTGTATGTCATCTCCTCCTGTATATAGCATATACATGTGTCATCTCCTCCTGTATATAGTATATACCTGTAAGTCATCTCCTCCTGTATATAGTATATACCTGTGTGTCATCTGCTCCTGTATATAGTATATACCTGTGTGTCATCTCCCCTGTAAATAGTATATACCTGTTTGTCATCTGACCTGTATAGGGTATGTACCTGTATATCATCTCCTTCTGTATTAGACCTCGTTCACATGTTAATTGGTCAGTATTTTTACCTCAGTATTTGTAGGCTAAATTGGCAGCCTGATAAATCACCAGCCAACAGGAAACCCTCCCCCTGGCAGTATATATTATCTCACACATACTCATAACAGACAGGTCATGTGACCGGCAGCTGCCGTATTTCCTATATGATACATTTGTTGCTCTTGTAGTTTGTCTGCTTATTAATCAGATTTTTATTTTTGAAGGATAATAACAGACTTGTGTGTGTTTTAGGTCGAATTTCATGTGTCAAGTTGTGTGTTGAGTTGCGTGTGGCGACATGCATGTAGCAACTTTTGTGAGATGAGTTTTGTGTGGCAACATGCATGTAGCAACTTTTTGTGTGTCAAGTTGCATGTGACAGATTAGAGTAGCAAATTGTGTGCAGCAAGTTTTGTGCATGGCGAGTTTTGCGCGTGGCAAGTTTTATGTGTGGTGCCTTTTGAGTATTTGCAAGTTTTGTGTGAGGCAACTTTTGCATGTGTTGCAACTTTTGTGTATGTGGCAATTTTTCCGTGTGTGCAAGCTTTGCGTGGGGCGAATGTTCCATGAGATGAATTTTGCACGTGTGGCTAGTTTTGCGTGAGTCTAATTTTTCATGTTGCGAGTTTTGCATGTGGCGAATTTTGCACGTGGTGAGTTTTGAGCGGTGACTTTTGTGTTTCGACTTTTATGTGGCGAGGTTGGTGTATGTGTGGTGAAATGTGTGCTGAGGATGGTATATGTGTTCAAGCACGTGGTAGTGTGTGGCGCATTTTGTGTGTGTGTTCATATCCCCGTCTGTGGTGAGTATCCCATGTCGGGGGCCCCACCTTAGCAACTGTATGGTATATACTCTTTGGCGCCATCGCTCTCATTCTTTAAGTCCCCCTTGTTCACATCTGGTAGCTGTCAATTTGCCTCCAACACTTTTCCTTTCACTTTTTCCCCATTATGTAGATAGGGGTAAAATTGTTTGGTGAATTGGAAAGCGTGGGGTTAAAATTTTGCCTCACAACATAGCCTATGACGCTCTCGGGGTCCAGACGTGTAACTGTGCAACATTTTGTGGCTGTAGCTGCGACGGTGCAGATGGCAATCCCGGACATACACACATACATACACACACACACATTCAGCTTTATATATTAGACTAGCTGAAGAGCCCGGCGTTGCCTGGGCATAGTAAATATCTGTGGTTAGTTATAGCACCTCACTTCTCTTATTTTCCCATCACGCCTCTCATTTTCCCAATCACATCTTTCATTTTCCCCCTCACATCTCTCATTTTCTCCCTCACACCTCTCATTTTATCCCTCACTCCTCTCATTCCCCCCTAAAACTTGTAATTTCAACCTCACATCTGTCATTTTCTGATCACTCCACTATTTTTCCTCACTCCTCTCATTTTGCACTCACACCTTTTCATTTTCACCTCACACCTCTCATTTTCACCTCATCACCTCAGTATATACATGTTTGTCATCTCCCTTATATATAGTATACATCTGTATGTCTCCTCCTGTATATAGTATATACCTGTATGTCATCTCCCCTGTATATAGTATATACCTGCTGTGTGTCATCTCCCCTTTATATAGTATATACCTGAATGTCATCTCCTTCTATATATAGTATATACCTGTATGTCATCTCCTCCTGTATATAGTATATACCTGTGTGTCATCTCCCCTGTATATAGTATATATCTGTGTGTCATCTCCTCCTGTATATAGTATATACCTGCATGTCATCTTCTATATATAGCATATACCTGTATGTCATCTCCTCCTGTATATAGTATATACCTGTGTGTCATCTCCCCTGTATATAGTATATATCTGAGTGTCATCTCCTCCTGCATATAGTATATACCTGCATGTCATCTTCTATATATAGCATATACCTGTATGTCATCTCCTCCTGTATATAGTATATACCTGTATGTCACCTCCTCCTGTATATATATGTACCTATATGTCATCTCCTCTATATAGTATATACCTGTGTGTCATCTCTCCTGTATATAGTATATATCTGTGTGTCATCTCCCCTGTATATAGTATATACCTGTGTGTCATCTCCTCCTGTATTAGACCTCGTTCACACGTTATTTGCTCAGTATTTTTACCTCAGTATTTGTAAGCTAAATTGGCAGCCTGATAAATCCCCAGCCAACAGGAAGCCCTCCCCCTGGCAGTATATATTAGCTCACACATACACATAATAGACAGGTCATGTGACTGACAGCTGCCGTATTTCCTATATGGTACAATTGTTGTAGTTTGTCTGCTTATTAATCAGATTTTTATTTTTGAAGGATAATACCAGACTTGTGTGTGTTTTTGGGCGAGTTTCGTTTGTCAAGTTGTGTGTGTTGAGTTGCGTGTGGCGACATGCATGTAGCGACTTTTGTGAGATGAGTTATGTGTGGCAACATGCGTGTAGCAACTTTTTGTGTGTCGAGTTGCATGTGACAGGTTAGTGTAGCAAGTTGTGTGCAGCAAGTTTTGCGCATGGCGAGTTTTGCGCGTTGCGAGTATTATGTGTGGTGCCTTTTGAGTATGTGCAAGTTTTGTGTGAGGCAACTTTTGCATGTGTTGCAACTTTTGTGCATGTGGCAATTTTTCCGCGTGTGCAAGTTTTGCGTGTGGCGAGTTTTTCATGAGGAGAATTTTGCACTTGTGGCGAGTTTTGCAAGAGCCTAGTTTTTGCATGTGGCGAGTTCTGCGCGTGGCGAGTTTTGTGCGGGGACTTTTGTGTTTCGACTTTTATGTGGCGAGGTTGGTGTATTTGTGGTGAAATGTGTGCTGAGGGTAATATGTGTTCAAGCACGTGGTAGTGTGTGGCGCATTTTGTGTGTGTTCATATCCCCGTGTGTGGCGAGTATCCCATGTCGGGGCCCCACCTTAGCAACTGTACGGTATATACTTTTTGGCGCCATCGCTCTCATTCTTTAAGTCCCCCTTGTTCACATCTGGCAGCTGTCAATTTGCCTCCAACACTTTTCCTTTCATTTTTTCCCATTATGTAGATAGGGGCAAAATTGTTTGGTGAATTGGAAAGCGCGGGGTTAAAATTTCACCTCACAACATAGCCTATGATGCTCTCGGGGTCCAGACGTGTGACTGTGCAAAATTTTGTGGCTGTAGCTGCGACACCTCCAACACTTTTCCTTTCACTTTTTTCCCCATTATGTAGATAGGGGCAAAATTGTTTGGTGAATTGGAAAGCACGGGGTTAAAATTTCACCTCACAACATAGCCTATGACGCTCTCGGGGTCCAGACGTGTGACTGTGCAAAATTTTGTGGCTGTAGCTGCGACGCCTCCAACACTTTTCCTTTCATTTTTTCCCATTATGTAGATAGGGGCAAAATTGTTTGGTGAATTGGAAAGCGCGGGGTTAAAATTTCACCTCACAACATAGCCTATGACGCTCTCGGGGTCCAGACGTGTGACTGTGCAAAATTTTGTTTCTGTAGCTGCGACGCCTCCAACACTTTTCCTTTCACTTTTTTCCCCATTATGTAGATAGGGGCAAAATTGTTTGGTGAATTGGAAAGCGCGGGGTTAAAATTTCACCTCACAACATAGCCTATGACGCTCTCGGGGTCCAGACGTGTGACTGTGCAAAATTTTGTTGCTGTAGCTGCGACGCTTCCAACACTTTTCCTTTCACTTTTTTCCCCATTATGTAGATAGGGGCAAAATTGTTTGGTGAATTGGAACGCGCGGGGTTAAAATTTCACCTCACAACATAGCCTATGACGCTCTCGGGGTCCAGACGTGTGATTGTGCAAAATTTTGTGGCTGTAGCTGCGACGGTGCAGATGCCAATCCCGGACATACACACATACACACATACGCACATTCAGCTTTATATAGTAGACTAGCTGAAGAGCCCGGCGTTGCCTGGGCATAGTAAATATCTGTGGATAGTTATAGCACCTCACTTCTCTTATTTTCCCATCACGCCTCTCATTTTCCCAATATCTTTCATTTTCCCCCTCACACCTCTCATTTTCTCCCTCACTCCTCTCATTCCCCCCTAACACATGTCATTTCGACCTCACATCTGTCATTTTCCGATCACTCCACTATTTTCCCTCACTCCTCTCATTTTGCACTCACACCTTTTCATTTTCACCTCACACCTCTCATTTTCACCTCAGTATATATATGTTTGTCATCTCCCTTATATATAGTATACACCTGTATGTCATCTCCTCTATATAGTATATACCTGTATGTCATCTCCACTGTATATAGTATATACCTGCTGTGTGTCATCTCCCCTGTATATAGTATATACCTGTATGTCATCTCTTCCTATATATAGTATATACCTATATGTCATCTCCTTCTATATATAGTATATACCTGTATGTCATCTCCTCCTGTACAAAGTGTATACCTGTGTGTCATCTCCCCTGTATATAGTATATATCTGTGTGTCATCTCCTCCTGTATATAGTATAAACCTGTATGTCATCTTCTATATATAGCATATACCTGTATGTCATCTCCTCCTGTATATAGTATATACTTGTAGGTCATCTGCTCCTGTAAATAGTATATAACTGTGTGTCATCTCCTCCTGTATATACCTGTGTGTCATCCCCCCTGTATATAGTATATACCTGTATGTCATCTCCTCCTGTACATAGTATACACCTGTATGTCATCTCCCCTGTATATAGTATATACCTGCTGTGTGTCATCTCCCCTGTATATAGTATATACCTGTATGTCATCTCTTCCTATATATAGTGTATACCTGTATGTCATCTCCTTCTATATATAGTATATACCTGTATGTCATCTCCTCCTGTACATAGTGTATACCTGTGTGTCATCTCCCCTGTATATAGTATATATCTGTGTGTCATCTCCTCCTGTATATAGTATAAACCTGTATGTCATCTTCTACATATAGCATATACCTGTATGTCATCTCCTCCTGTATATAGTATATATTTGTAGGTCATCTGCTCCTGTAAATAGTATATAACTGTGTGTCATCTCCTCCTGTATATAGTATATATCTGTGTGTCATCTCCCCCTGTATATAGTATATACCTGTATGTCATCTCCTCCTGTATATAGTATGTACCTGTATGTCATCTCCTCCTCTATATAGTATATACCTGTGTGTCATCTCCTCCTGTATTAGACCTCGTTCACACGTTATTTGCTCAGTATTTTTACCTCAGTATTTGTAAGCTAAATTGGCAGCCTGATAAATCCCCAGCAAACAGGAAGCCCTCCCCCTAGCAGTATAAATTAGTTCACATACACACATAATAGACAGGTCATGTGACTGACAGCTGCTGTATTTCCTATATGGTACATTTGTTGCTCTTTTAGTTTGTCTGCTTATTAATCTGATTTTTATTTTTTAAGGATAATACCAGACTTGTGTGTGTTTTAGGGCGAGTTTCGTTTGTCAAGTTGTGTGTATTGAGTTGCGTATTGCGACATGCATGTAGCGACTTTTGTGAGATGAGTTTTGTGTGGCAACCTGCGTGTAGCAACTTTTTGTGTGCGAGTTGCATGTGACAGGTTAGTGTAGCAAGTTGTGTGCAGCAAGTTTTGCCCATGGCGAGTTTTGCGCATGGCGAGTTTTATGTGTGGTGTCTTTTGAGTATGTGCAAGTTTTGTGTGAGGCAACTTTTGCATGTGTTGCAACTTTTGTGTATGTGGCAATTTTTCCGTGTGTGCAAGTTTTGCATGTGGCGAGTTTTCCATGAGGTGAGTTTTGCACTTGTGGCGAGTTTTGCGTGAGCCTAGTTTTTGCATGTGGCGAGTTTTGCGCATGGTGAGTTTTGAGCGGCGACTTTTGTGTTTCGACTTTTATGTGGCGAGGTTGGTGTATGTGTGGTGAAATGTGTGCTGAGGGTAATATGTGTTCAAGCACGTGGTAGTGTGTGGCGCATTTTGTGTGTGTGTTCATATCCCCGTGTGTGGTGAGTATCCCATGTCAGGGCCCCACCTTAGCAACTGTACGGTATATACTCTTTGGCGCCATCGCTTTCATTCTTTAAGTCCCCCTTGTTCACATCTGGCAGCTGTCAATTTGCCTCCAACACTTTTCCTTTCACTTTTCCCCATTATGTAGATAGGGGCAAAATTGTTTGGTGAATTGGAAAGCACAGGGTTAAAATTTCACCTCACAATATAGCCTATGATGCTCTCAGGGTCCAGACGTGTGAGTGTGCAAAATTTTGTGGCTGTAGGTGCGACGCCTCCAACACTTTTCCTTTCACTTTTTCCCCATTATGTAGATAGGGGCAAAATTGTTTGGTGAATTGGAAAGCACAGGGTTACAATTTCACCTCACAACATAGCCTATGACGCTCTCAGGGTCCAGACGTGTGACTGTGCAAAATTTTGTGGCTGTAGCTGCGACGGTGCAGATGCCAATCCCGGACATACATACACACACACACACACACATTCAGCTTTATATATTAGACTAGCTGAAGAGCCCGGCGTTGCCTGGGCATAGTAAATATCTGTGGTTAGTTATAGCACCTCACTTCTCTTATTTTCCCATCACGCCTCTCATTTTCCCAATCACATCTTTCATTTTTCCCCTCACATCTCTCATTTTCTCCCTCACACCTCTCATTTTCTCCCTCACTCCTCTCATTCCCCCCTAACACTTGTCATTTCAACCTCACATCTGTCATTTTCTGATCACTCCACTATTTTTCCTCACTTCTCTCATTCTGCACTCACACCTTTTCATTTTCACCTCACACCTCTCATTTTCACCTCATCACCTCAGTATATACATGTTTGTCATCTCCCTTATATATAGTATACATCTGTATGTCATCTCCTGTATATAGTATATACCTGCTGTGTGTCATCTCCCCTATATATAGTATATACCTGTATGTCATCTCCTCCTGTATATAGTATATACCTGTGTGTCATCTCCCCTGTATATAGTATATATCTGAGTGTCATCTCCTTCTGCATATAGTATATACCTGCATGTCATCTTCTATATATAGCATATACCTGTATGTCATCTCCTCCTGTATATAGTATATACCTGTATGTCAAATTTTGTTGCTGTAGCTGCGACGCTTCCAACACTTTTCCTTTCACTTTTTTCCCCATTATGTAGATAGGGGCAAAATTGTTTGGTGAATTGGAACGTGCGGGGTTAAAATTTCGCCTCACAATATAGCCTATGACGCTCTCGGGGTCCAGACGTGTGACTGTGCAAAATTTTGTGGCTGTAGCTGCGACGGTGCAGATGCCAATCCCGGACATACACACATACACACACACACACACACATTCAGCTTTATATAGTAGATTTTTGAGTAAAATGTAAATTGTTCTTTTAGTCTTTAAACCTCTGACAATGTCTCTAAATTTCCAAGCAATAAATTTTGCATTTTTTTTTTTTTTTTTGGAAAAGGAGAAATGGTCAAAATTAAAAAAAACAAACAAACAGTGCTTTCATACCACAAATAATGAAAAGAAAACAAGTTCATAATCCTTTAGAAACAACAATACTAATGTTTTAACTCAGGAAGAGTTCAGAAATCCATATTTTGTGAAATAACAATGATTTTTAATCACAGCTTTCATGCGTCTTAGCATGCTTTCCATCAGTCTTTCACTCTGCTTCTGGAGCAAAAATGTAAGCAGTTCTTTGTTTGATGGCTTGTCACTATCCATCATCCCCTTGATTACATTCCAGAGGTTTCCAATGGAGTTCAGGCCTGGAGATTGGGCTGCCCATGAGAGGGTTTTGATGTGGTGGTCTCTTAATTTTTGCCAGAGCTGTACAATTTACACCCACTGTCAGTCTTTAACGGAAGTGACTAGTGTTGAGAGATACCTTCCGATATTCAAAGGTATCGGTATCGGATGGTATCGGCCGATATCCAAAAAATATCGCATATCGCCGATACCGATACCCGATACCAATGCAAGTCAATGGGACACAAATATCGGAAGGTATCCTGGATGGTTCCCAGGGTCTTGAGGAGAGGAAACTCTCCTTCAGGCCCTGGGATCCATATTCATGTAAAAAATAAAGAATAAAAATAAAAAATATGGATATACTCACCCCTCCAAAGGACCCTGGCTGTCACCGCTGCGAGCGTCTGCCTCCGTCCCTAAGAATACAGTGAGTGAAGGACCTTCGATGACGTCGCGATCAGGTGACCGGTCACCTGGCCGCTCACCTGACCGTGACGTCATAGAAGGTCCTTCACTCACTGCATTCTTAGGAACGGAGGCAGACGCTCGCAGCGGTGACAGCCAGGGTTCGCCGGAGGGGTGAATATATCCATATTTTTTATTTGTATTCTTTATTTTTTACATGAATATGGATCCCAGGGCCTGAAGGAGAGTTTCCTCTCCTTCAGACCCTGGGAACCATGCGCACCGCACACGACGAAGATGACTGGGAACACTTCCGATTCCGATTTCCGATATCACAAAAATATCGGAACTCGGTATCGGAATTCCGATACAGCAAATATTGGCCGATACCCGATATTTGCAGTATCGGAATGCTCAACACTAGTAGTGACTGCAGCTATCTTGTTGCTGTTTAACCACTTGTTGTAGCTGCTATTCTCTTACAGTGTCTTGTAAGTGGTTCAAAACTCTATTGCCCCCTGACAATGAAATTGTAGTGTGCTAATTTATTGGCAGGTCTTCAAAGGGAGAAATACCTGGTGTGGTATTTCCTGATGAAGGGGGCATGAGACCCCTGAAATACGTTGAATAAAACCACTGTGAATGAACTATACTCTCCTGAAATTCATCTTAGCGGTAGCATAGAATTTTAACTACAAATCTCCCTTTGAAGACATTATTTTCTCTGGTGGGTGAAGACCTGTGGATCTGCAGCAGCCGCTATCTATATGCTCTAATCTCATCCTAACCAGGTGAGCAAATTTGGTGTATATTCTCCTCTGTGTAACGTGGATAAGACCCTATTGCGCTCTTTGTCTCCCCATTGTTTTGTAATAATTGGTTAGCATAGCAGTTGTTGGCCCCCACTATTACAATGTTAATACTCCTATGAAGTATTTAGTGTATTAGTTTTCACAGACTTTCAAAAAAGCTGATGAAATTTGAGAAAAAAAAAAGTTTACAGGGAATCCATCAGCAACTTTTGTAGCTCCACAACATAAGACAGTCGACACTTTCATGTCCCTAAAGTCTTGAGAAAATATATTTTGAAGATATTTGCAACTGAGGCAGGAAGTGACTTGTGATGATGCATTTCCACTTCCTCTATATTCCTTGTGTAGCGCCACCATCCTCTGGTAGATCGTTGGCTGTGTTATGTCATATTTAAGTAGCACAGCCAATGACCAGTCAATCAACCAGAGGAAGATGGCCTAAACAGGAACAAGGGGCTAGAAAGCAGGGTAGCTGAGCTTCTGGAAGTTCACTGTCACGCTCACGCCCTGACTGGTGGGCGTGAGCTCGGGGGGTTTGTGGCCCCACTGTGCCACAAACCAGACTACCCTGGAAGGGGCGTGACTATGACAGCTGCCTGGGTTTTCACTGGAGCCTCTGATGGTGAGGTCAGGCTTGTGCAGCAGGCAGCTGCCAGGTGCTACTCCAGGGTGGTGTCTGGCTGTGGCTGCTGATCCCACTTGGTAGACAGGAACACTAGGATTGGTGCGGGCATTAGGCAGGACTAGCAGATGAGCACGGATGAGATTCAGACGAGTAGGCTGGCACGGCTGAGACACAGAGCTGGCTGAGACACGGCAGGGAACACAGGGCTGGAAGGCAGTAAAATATTTAAAAACAACTATATAAATTAAGTATTTCCGCAATCTTACTAACTTGCAGAATCATTTTGGCAGGTCATTTTTGCCTCAAATTGTATGCCATAACAAAAAAAGCACAAAATACAATGTATGGAATGTGGTTTCAACTCTTCTTTTCAGATCACTATATTGAATAGCAAACTCTTCCTGCAAGAAGCATCTCTCATATGTCTATGTTTAAAAAAAAAATAAAAGTTATGGGTCTGGTGAGAAGGAGTGGAAACAACTGAAGCATAGACAACAATTGGCTCTGACGGGAATGGGTTAAAGCTAGAGCATGGCAGTGACATGCCATAACTATGATTTATAGTAAAATCACAGTATTACCCTTCTAGAAAAAAGTTCCAAGTGGCCTTGCAACCACCATAAAATATCTGCCCACCATTGATATTTTGCATGGCCGCAAGGTCGCTTGCACATTTAAATTGCAGGCAAAAGGCGAAGCCAATTGAAATATTTGCATTTTAATGACAGTAGCTTAATAAGGCAGTAATGGACTCCATAAAAAGATACATTTTTTGCTAAATAAGAAATGGCAATAAATACAAATTCTACATTGAACTCACATGCACTCCAGGGGTATGCATTGGGCCACCTTTTAGTTAATATGTTTTAAGTTTTTAATTACCTTGTTGACAGCTTACAGAGTATAATTTGTAATAAATTACAGAAGATAATAATGTCTGTACAGCGGTATTATCAATTGTGAGATGCTTAAATGCAGAAATGGCAACTGAGGTTTAATGCAGATAAATGTAAGGCTATCCACTTGGACTGAGGAATTAAAATGAACAATATTGTACTAAATAGTAAAACTGTATTTAGCTACAGTAATTTATTTCAGTTCCTCAATACAAAAAGTGAAACTCATATATTATATAGAGTCATTACAAACAGTGATCTATTTCAAGTGGGGTAGAAAAAGGTGCACAAGCAACCGGGATAACTGCAGCCTTGAAAGGATTGTCAAGAAAGGGCCATTCAAAAATTTGGGGGAGATTCACAAGGACTGGACTACTGCTGCAGTCAGTGTGAGATCTGGTAACCAAACTTTGGACCAAAATTCGCCGATGGTGCTTTAAGTTTAATGTTCCTAGATGTCAACCAAGCCTTACCCCAAATCTTAAAAACAGGACCCACTGATCTTCTCCTATTGGCCTTCTCTTTTTGGCGAGTCTGAGCAGTCCCAATATTTTTTAATATCATTATGCATGGATGGCCACCAAAAAAGTCTAGCAAAGTCTTTCCATGTAGCAGTAACTCCAGGATGACCACTCAAGATGGAATCATGAAATTCCTGTAACACAATCTTAGGTACACAGGCACAAATAATTTGGACCCTGGAGTAGTGGAAGGAGCTAATAACTGGACTTTATGGATCTCCTCTTCCAATGCCAATTTTACTATAGAAACCATAATACCCTGAGAGATAATGGCAGATGGAGGTTCTGGAGGAGAAACTGAATCAAGACTGTGAGATAATGTGACAGCTTTCACATTTTTAGACCACAGTCTGAATGTAATAAAAAAAATAAACCTAGAGAAACACAAGAACCATCTGGCCTGTCTAGGAGTTAACCTTTTAGCTGATTCAATGTAAGTTAGATGCTTGTGGTAAGTGACCACAGCTAGGGTTGAGCGAAACGGGTCGTTCATTTTCAAAAGTCGCCGACTTTTGGCAAAGTCGGGTTTCATGAAACCCGATCCGACCCCTGTGCGGGGTCGGCCATGCGGTACGCGACTTTCGCGCCAAAGTCGCGTTTCAATGACGCGAAAAGCGCCATTTCTCAGCCAATGAAGGTAAACGCAGAGTGTGGGCAGCGTGATGACATAGGTCCTGGTCCCCACCATCTTAGAGAAGGGCATTGCAGTGATTGGCTTGCTGTCTGCGGCGTCACAGGGGCTATAAAGGGGAGTTCCCGCCGACCGCCATGTTACTGCTGCTGATCTGAGCTTAGGGAGAGGTTGCTGCCGCTTCGTCAGAAGCAGGGATAGCGTTAGGCAGGGTCCATTAACCACAAAACCGCTTGTGCTGTAGCGATTTCCACTGCCCAACACCACCTTCGGTGTGCAGGGACAGTGGAAGCTACATTTTTTTTTTTTTCCCCCTCAGCGCTGTAGCTCATTGGGCTGCCCTAGAAGGCTCCCTGATAGCTGCATTGCTGTGTGTACGCCGCTGTGCAAACCAACTGCTTTTTTCAAAGCACAAATCCTCTTGTTCCTTCCTTTCTGCACAGCTATCTTGTTTGTTTGTCCACACTTTTTATTTAATTTGTGCATCAGTCCACTCCTTATTGCTGCCTGCCATACCTGGCTGAGATTACTGCAGGGAGATAGTAATTGAAGGACACTCCCTGTTTTTTTTTTTTTTTTTTTGTGGGAGATTAAGATTGACATTTCTGCTAGAGTGCCATCCCTGTCTGTGTCATCTCTCACTCAGTGGGCCATAGAAAGCCTATTTATTTTTTTGCTTGATTTTGGTTCTAAAATCTACCTGAAAAAATCACTACATCAATCAGTGGGAGAAAAATATTGGCCTCAGGGCTTGTGTGCCACTCCTGACTCCTGTGTGCATCATCACTCACTCAGTGGGCCATAGAAAGGCCATTTTTTTTTTTTTTTTTTTGCTTTATTTGGGTTCTAAATTCTACCTGAAAAAATCAATAAATCAATCAGTGGGAGATTAATATTGGCCTTTGGGCTTGTGTGCCAGTCCTAAGCGTGCCATCTCTCTCTCTCAGATAGTGGGCCATAGAAAGCCTATTTTTTTTTTTTTTTTTTTTTATTGGGTTTATAAATTTTCCCTGGAAAAAAAAAAAAAAGTGGGAGATTAATATTGGCCTCTGGGCTTGTGTGCCAGTCCTGAGCGTGCCATCTCTCTCACAAATAGTGGGCCATAGAAAGCCTATTTATTTATTTTTTTTTGGTTTTATAAATTCTCCCTTAAAAAAAAAAGGGAGATTAATATTGGCCTTTGGGCTTGTGTGCCAGTCCTAAGCGTGCCATCTCTCTCTGTCTCTCAGATAGTGGGCCATAGAAAGCCTATTTATTATTTTTTTTATTGGGTTTATAAATTTTCCCTGGAACAAAAAAAAAAAGTGGGAGATAAATATTGGCCTCTGGGCTTGTGTGCCACTCCTGACTCCTGTGTGCGTCATCTCTCACTCAGTGGGCCATAGAAAGCCTTTTTTTTGTTTTATTTGTTTTCTAAATTCTCCCTGAAAAAATCATTTTATTTTATTTGGTTTCTAAATTCTTCCTGAAAAAATCATTTTATTCTATTTTTTTTTTCCTAAAGTCTACCTGAAAAAAAACAAAAAAAAACAAATCAGTGGGAGATTAATATTGCCCTTTCTGCTTGTGTGCCAGTCTTGACTCCTGGGTGTGCCATCTCTCTCTCTCTCTCTCCAATTGTGGGCCATAGAAAGCCTATTATTTTTTTAGCTTGATTTGGGTTCCAAAATCTACCTGAAAAAATCACTACATCAATCAGTGGGAGATAAATATTGGCCTCTGGGCTTGTGTGCCACTCCTGACTCCTGTGTGCGTCATCTCTCACTCAGTGGGCCATAGAAAGCCTTTTTTTGTTTTATTTGTTTTCTAAATTCTCCCTGAAAAAAATCATTTTATTTTATTTGGTTTCTAAATTCTTCCTGAAAAAATCATTTTATTCTATTTTTTTTTTCCTAAAGTCTCCCTGAAAAAAACAAAAAAAAACAAATCAGTGGGAGATTAATATTGCCCTTTCTGCTTGTGTGCCAGTCTTGACTCCTGGGTGTGCCATCTCTCTCTCTCTCTCCAATTGTGGGCCATAGAAAGCCTATTATTTTTTTAGCTTGATTTGGGTTCCAAAATCTACCTGAAAAAATCACTACATCAATCAGTGGGAGATAAATATTGGCCTCTGGGCTTGTGTGCCACTCCTGACTCCTGTGTGCGTCATCTCTCACTCAGTGGGCCATAGAAAGCCTTTTTTTGTTTTATTTGTTTTCTAAATTCACCCTGAAAAAATCATTTTACTTTATTTGGTTTCTAAATTCTTCCTGAAAAAATCATTTTATTCTATTTTTTTTTCCTAAAGTCTCCCTGAAAAAAAAAAAAAAAAAACAAATCAGTGGGAGATTAATATTGCCCTTTCTGCTTGTGTGCCAGTCTTGACTCCTGGGTGTGCCATCTCTCTCTCTCTCTCCAATTGTGGGCCATAGAAAGCCTATTATTTTTTTAGCTTGATTTGGGTTCCAAAATCTACCTGAAAAAATCACTACATCAATCAGTGGGAGATAAATATTTGCCTCTGGGCTTGTGTGCCACTCCTGACTCCTGTGTGCGTCATCTCTCACTCAGTGGGCCATAGAAAGCCTTTTTTTGTTTTATTTGTTTTCTAAATTCTCCCTGAAAAAATCATTTTATTTTCTTTGGTTTCTAAATTCTTCCTGAAAAAATAATTTTATTCTATTTTTTTTTTCCTAAAGTCTCCCTGAAAAAAAAAAAAAAAATCAAATCAGTGGGAGATTAATATTTACATTTGTGCTTCAGTGACAGTCCTGCGTGTGTGGCATCTCTCTCATTTGTTGCCACCAACAACAGAGTGTGTAACATTGTGCCTGATTTTCGTTGTGGTCTCACTCACCTGTAAAGGGGTAGCTAAATCATACTGAAGTTATAGCTCACCGTGTAATTTGTGTGACAGCAACAAATACCATTAGTTTGTTTACGTTTTTAAAACAATGAGGAAGTATGGTGGAAGAGGTCGTGGCCGGGGGCGTTCATTGTCAGCTGGTAATGAGGGTAGTGGTAGTGGTGGAGCATCAGCTGGTCGTGGGAAAAAAAATATTGCACCTAAGTCTGGAGCTGTGGAGCCAGGTTCGTCGTCTGGCTACACAAGGCCTCGAACGCTCCCTTTTCTGGGAGTAGGAAAACCGCTTTTAAAGCCGGAGCAGCAAGAGCAAGTTTTGGCTTATCTTGCTGACTCAGCCTCTAGCTCTTTTGCCTCCTCTCGTGAAACTGGTAAATGTCAAAGCAGCGCGTCGTTAGTGGATGTTCACGGTCAGGGACAAGTCGCTTCCTTGTCCTCTTCAGCAAAAACAACAACAGAGAAGAATGCAGCAGGCGACACAACGGGTTACTCCATGGCGCTCTTTACACATACCGTCCCTGGCTTAGAAAGTGAAGCAGTTAACAGTCCATGCCCATTACAAGTTGAATCTGACATGGAGTGCACTGATGCACAGCCACAGCCAGACTACTATGCTGGTCCTTTGACTCAGACCACAACATTGCCCTCGCAGGGTGCTGATCAAGAATCAGACCCTGATGAGACTATGTTGCCCCATCACGAACGCTATACCACCGACCGACACGGTGACACAGACGAAGTTGCACACGAGCTACAAGAAGAGGTAATAGATGACCCAGTTCTTGACCCCGATTGGCAGCCATTGGGGGAACAGGGTGCAGGCGGCAGCAGATCTGAAGCGGAGGAGGAGGGGCCGCAGCAGGCATCAACATCGCAACAGGTTCCATCTGCCGGGCCCGTATCTTGCCCAAAACGCGTGGCAAAGCTAAAACCTGTTGGAGGACAGCGTGGCCATCCGGTTAAAGCTCAGTCTGCAATGCCTGAAAAGGTACCCGATGCTAGAAAGAGTGCAGTCTGGCATTTTTTTAAACAACATCCAATTGATCAGCGCAAAGTCATCTGTCAAAAATGTTCAACTACCTTAAGCAGAGGACAGAATCTGAAAAGTCTCAATACAAGTTGCATGCATAGACATTTAACCACCATGCATTTGCAAGCCTGGACTAACTACCAAACGTCCCTTAAGGTTGTAGCACCCTCGGCCAATGAAGCTAGTCAGCAACGCAACATCCCTTCCGGCAGTGTAGGGCCACCATTTTCCGCACCACCTGCAGTATCTGTGCAGGTTTCTTTGCCAGGCCAAAGCCGTCAGGGTCAGGGAATCACCAGTTTCGTAGTAGGAAACACTGCATCTAGGGCACCGGTGGCAACAATACCATCTCCCACCGTCTCTCAGTCTGCCATGTCCACCGGCACCCCCGCTAGTTCCACGATCTCCAGCTCTCCAGTCCAGCTCACCCTACATGAGACTATGGTTAGAAAAAGGAAGTACTTAGCCTCGCATCCGCGTACACAGGGTTTGAACGCACACATAGCTAGACTAATCTCGTTAGAGATGATGCCCTACCGGTTAGTTGAAAGCGAAGCTTTCAAAGCCCTGATGGACTACGCTGTACCACGCTACGAGCTACCCAGTCGACACTTTTTTTCCAGAAAAGCCATCCCAGCCCTCCACCAGCATGTTAAAGAGCGCATCGTCCATGCACTCAGGCAATCTGTGAGCACAAAGGTGCACCTGACAACAGATGCATGGACCAGTAGGCATGGCCAGGGACGTTACGTGTCCATCACGGCACACTGGGTAAATGTGGTGGATGCAGGGTCCACAGGGGACAGCAAGTTTGGGACAGTTCTGCCTAGCCCACGGTCTAGGAAACAATTGGCTGTAGCCGTTCGCACCCCCTCCTCCTCCTCTTCGTCCTCCTGCAGAAGCGAGAGCTCGTCCACAGACCGCAGTCGCACAACCACTCCATCCGCAGCTGCCACTGTTGCACACCAGGTCTCCCATTATGGGGCAGCTACTGGCAAACGTCAGCAGGCTGTATTGGCTATGAAGTGTTTGGGCGACAACAGACACACCGCGGAAGTTCTGTCCGAGTTCTTGCAGAAAGAAACGCAGTCGTGGCTGGGCACTGTAGATCTTGAGGCAGGCAAGGTAGTGAGTGATAACGGAAGGAATTTCATGGCTGCCATCTCCCTTTCCCAACTGAAACACATTCCTTGCCTGGCTCACACCTTAAACCTGGTGGTGCAGTGCTTCCTGAAAAGTTATCCGGGGTTATCCGACCTGCTCCTCAAAGTGCGTGGACTTTGCTCACATATCCGCCGTTCGCCCGTACACTCCAGCCGTATGCAGACCTATCAGCGTTCTTTGAACCTTCCCCAGCATCGCCTAATCATAGACGTTGCAACAAGGTGGAACTCAACACTGCACATGCTTCAGAGACTGTGTGAACAGAGGCGGGCTGTTATGTTTTTGTGGGAGGATACACATACACGGGCAGGCAGTAGGATGGCAGACATGGAGTTGTCAGGTGTGCAGTGGTCGAAGATTCAAGACATGTGTCAAGTCCTTCAGTGTTTTGAGGAATGCACACGGCTGGTTAGTGCAGACAACGCCATAATAAGCATGAGCATCCCCCTAATGCGTCTGCTGATGCAAAGTTTGACGCACATAAAGGATCAGGCGTCTGCAGCTGAGGAAGAGGAAAGCCTTGATGACAGTCAGCCATTGTCTGGCCAGGGCAGTGTACAGGACGAGGTAGCGGGCGAAGAGGAGGAGGAGGACGAGGAGGATGATGGGGATGATTATATTTTTAATGAGGAAGCTTTTCCGGGGCCACTGGAAATTGGTGGCGCGGCAAGGCCGGGTTCTGGTTTTTTGAGGGACACAAGTGACGTGGATTTGCCTGAAACTGCCCCTCAACCAAGCACAACCGCAGATTTGAGAACTGGAACTTTGGCCCACATGGCGGATTATGCCTTACGTATCCTCAAAAGGGACACACGCATAACTAAAATGATGAATGATGACGATTACTGGTTGGCCTGCCTCCTTGATCCTCGCTATAAAGGCAAATTGCAAAATATAATGCCACATGAGAACTTGGAACTAATATTAGCAACCAAACAATCAACTCTTGTTGACCGTTTGCTTCTGGCATTCCCTGCACACAGCGCCCGTGATCGTTCTCACACAAGCTGCAGGGGCCAGCAGACCAGAGGAGTTAGAGGGGCAGAAATCAGAAGTGGCGTTGGCCAGAGGGGTTTTCTGACCAGGTTGTGGAGTGATTTTGCTATGACCGCAGACAGGACAGGTACTGCAGCATCAATTCAAAGTGACAGGAGACAACATTTGTCCAGTATGGTTACTAACTATTTTTCATCCCTTATCGACGTTCTCCCTCAACCGTCATTCCCATTTGATTACTGGGCATCAAAATTAGACACCTGGCCAGAATTGGCAGAATATGCATTGCAGGAGCTTGCTTGCCCGGCAGCTAGTGTCCTATCAGAAAGAGTATTCAGTGCTGCAGGTTCAATACTAACAGAAAAAAGGACTCGTCTGGCTACCCAAAATGTAGATGATCTAACCTTCATTAAAATGAACCACAACTGGATTTCGAAATCTTTTGCCCCACCTTGCCCGGCTGACACCTAGCTTTCCTATGTAAAGGTCTTGCCTGTGGACTATTCTGAACGACTTTTCCAATCTCGTAATTTGCAGCACCTGATTGTCCATCATCCGACATGTTAACACCTCCCTAAATGGCCAAAGTCCCCACACGGGGCCGTGCTATCGCCACTTGGCGCCAGCACCCGTGAGAGTACTGTTTGTCTGAAGAGGTGGGTGTGCCCGCTTTTGGTCGACGGCACTGCCACTAGGTCCCTCATAGTACAATAAAGTGTCTGGCGGTGGTGGTGCGCACCCAACGTCAGACACACCGTTGTAATATGAGGGGCCCTGGGCCTGTACCGCCGGCCACAAGACAGTCCCCCCCTCAGGTCAAACAGTGCTCTACGACTTGCAAAATTTTCTCTCACAGCTCCACCAATGTTTAGTCTATGCGCTGACATCCTTCAATGCCTGGCACTGTCAATACCATTGTATTGACTTTTTTCTTATGTTAGGCCTTCGAAGCCTGTCTGCGGTCACTCCTTCCACTAGGCCTCCACTGACCTGTCTACTGCTGCCCGTGTTCCCCTGGAACCAATTTTAAATTGCCGACAGCCAGCCCAATTTATTATGTTAGGGCTTCGAAGCCTGTCTGCGGTCCCTCCTTCCACTAGGCCTCCACTGACCTGTCTACTGCTGCCCGTGTTCCCCTGGAACCAATTTTAAATTGCCTACAGCCAGCCCAATTTATTATGTTAGGGCTTCGAAGCCTGTCTGCGGTCCCTCCTTCCACTAGGCCTCCACTGACAAGACAGTTTCCCCCCACCCCAGCTCAAACAGTGCTCTACCACTTGCAAAATTATCTCACAGCTCCACCAATGTTTAGTCTATGCGCTGACATCCTTCAATGCCTGCCACTGACAATACCATTGTATTGACATTTTTGTTATGTTAGGCCTTCGATGCCTGTCTGTGGTCACTCCTTCCACTAGGCCTCCACTGACCACACCACTGCTGCCCGTGTACCCCTGTAACCAATTTAAAATTGCCTACAGCCATGTGTTATTATTTTAGGCCTTCGATGCCTGTCTGCGGTGACTCCTTCCACTAGGCCTCCACTGACCACACCACTGCTGCCCGTGTACCCCTGGAACCAATTTAAAATTGCCTACAGCCATCTGTTATTATTTTAGGCCTTCGATGCCTGTCTGCGGTCACTCCTTCCACTAGGCCTCCACTGACCACACCACTGCTGCCCGTGTACCCCTGTAACCAATTTAAAATTGCCTACAGCCATGTGTTATTATTTTAGGCCTTCGATGCCTGTCTGCGGTGACTCCTTCCACTAGGCCTCCACTGACCACACCACTGCTGCCCGTGTACCCCTGGAACCAATTTAAAATTGCCTACAGCCATGTGTTATTATTTTAGGCCTTCGATGCCTGTCTGCGGTCACTCCTTCCACTAGGCCTCCACTGACCACACCACTGCTGCCCGTGTACCCCTGGAACCAATTTAAAATTGCCTACAGCCATGTGTTATTATTTTAGGCCTTCGATGCCTGTCTGTGGTCACTCCTTCCACTAGGCCTCCACTGACCACACCACTGCTGCCCGTGTACCCCTGGAACCAATTTAAAATTGCCTACAGCCATGTGTTATTATTTTAGGCCTTCGATGCCTGTCTGCGGTTACTCCTTCCACTAGGCCTCCACTGACCACACCACTGCTGCCCGTGTACCCCTGTAACCAATTTAAAATTGCCTACAGCCATGTGTTATTATTTTAGGCCTTCGATGCCTGTCTGCGGTGACTCCTTCCACTAGGCCTCCACTGACCACACCACTGCTGCCCGTGTACCCCTGGAACCAATTTAAAATTGCCTACAGCCATGTGTTATTATTTTAGGCCTTCGATGCCTGTCTGCGGTTACTACTTCCACTAGGCCTCCACTGACCACACCACTGCTGCCCGTGTACCCCTGTAACCAATTTAAAATTGCCTACAGCCATGTGTTATTATTTTAGGCCTTCGATGCCTGTCTGCGGTGACTCCTTCCACTAGGCCTCCACTGACCACACCACTGCTGCCCGTGTACCCCTGGAACCAATTTAAAATTGCCTACAGCCATGTGTTATTATTTTAGGCCTTCGATGCCTGTCTGCGGTCACTCCTTCCACTAGGCCTCCACTGACCACACCACTGCTGCCCGTGTACCCCTGTAACCAATTTAAAATTGCCTACAGCCATGTGTTATTATTTTAGGCCTTCGATGCCTGTCTGCGGTGACTCCTTCCACTAGGCCTCCACTGACCACACCACTGCTGCCCGTGTACCCCTGGAACCAATTTAAAATTGCCTACAGCCATGTGTTATTACTTTAGGCCTTCGATGCCTGTCTGCGGTCACTCCTTCCACTAGGCCTCCACTGACCACACCACTGCTGCCCGTGTACCCCTGGAACCAATTTAAAATTGCCTACAGCCATGTGTTATTATTTTAGGCCTTCGATGCCTGTCTGCGGTCACTCCTTCCACTAGGCCTCCACTGACCACACCACTGCTGCCCGTGTACCCCTGGAACCAACATCAGAAAATATAAAAATAAGTATTTTGCTTATAAAAAAGAAAATACTGGAGAGATATCAAATGCAGACATTTTAACATTAAAAATAAACACATACAACAAAAATCTGGTACAGTACTAAAAATGGCCACCAGCTACAATAACTTTCTCCTGCAAGTAGTTAACTGAAAGGTTTTTTCAATTTTAAACACAGATATGGCATCCACCGAGTGTTGTCCTGTCGCGTCTTCTTTATATTATTGCCAAGTAGATGCAAAACAATGAAAATAATAAAATCATTATTTACCAAAAAAAATAGAGTAAGTCAAAACCACATTGCAAATAAATATTCATTACAAATAAAGAAGCAGGGCGCGTCCGAGGGTGAGTATATACCTAATAAGAATATAATCACCCTCGGACGCGCCCTGCTTCTTTCCGACAGCCTTCCTTCCTAAGAATCAGCCCTTCCGTGGTGTGGAGAGAGGGTTTGTTACACTCCAAGGTGTTCCCCAGGTTGCCTTTCCTGAGCTTCGATCTTCCGGCTCTCGTTTAGTAGTTGTTGGAAACTACGCTGCATTAGGCCTACAAATTGGGTATGGGGTGTAGAGAGATGGTGTGTTCCACTGTAGAGAGATGGTGTGTTCCACTCCAAGGTGTTCCCCAGGTTTCCTCTCCATTGCTTCGATCTTCCGGCTCTCGTTTAGTAGTTGTTGGAAACTACGCTGCATTAGGCCTACAAATTGGGTATGGGGTGTAGAGAGATGGTGTGTTACACTCCAAGGTGTTCCCCAGGTTTCCTCTCCATTGCTTCGATCTTCCGGCTCTCGTTTAGTAGTTGTTGGAAACTACGCTGCATTAGACCTACAAATTGGGTATGGGGTGTAGAGAGATGGTGTGTTACACTCCAAGGTGTTCCCCAGGTTTCCTCTCCATTGCTTCGATCTTCCGGCTCTCGTTTAGTAGTTGTTGGAAACTATGCTGCATTGGGCCTACAAATTGGGTATGGGGTGTAGAGAGATGGTGTGTTCCACTCCAAGGTGTTCTCCAGGTTGCCTTTCCTGAGCTTCGATCTTCCGGCTCTCGTTTAGTAGTTGTTGGAAACTACGCTGCATTAGGCCTACAAATTGGGTATGGGGTGTAGAGAGATGGTGTGTTACACTCCAAGGTGTTCCCCAGGTTTCCTCTCCATTGCTTCGATCTTCCGGCTCTCGTTTAGTAGTTGTTGGAAACTACGCTGCATTAGGCCTACAAATTGGGTATGGGGTGTAGAGAGATGGTGTGTTCCACTGTAGAGAGATGGTGTGTTCCACTCCAAGGTGTTCCCCAGGTTTCCTCGCCAATGCTTCGATCATCATGCTCTCGTTTAGTAGTTGTTGGAAACTACGCTGCATTAGGCCTACAAATTGGGTATGGGGTGTAGAGAGATGGTGTGTTCCACTCCAAGGTGTTCTCCAGGTTGCCTTTCCTGAACTTCTATCTTCAGGCTCTCATTAAATTGTGGTTAAACGGAACAACTGCATTTGGCGTACTAGTTGGTTTGGGGCCTACTATCGGTGTCTGCCGCTCCTTGCTGTTCTCCTGGTTTCCTGTCCTGAAATTCCGTTTTCAGGCGCTCGTTAAGTAGTTGTTAATGTTAGACTGCATTTGGCCTACTAGTTGGGTTGGGGCCTACTATCGGTGTCTGCCACTCCTTGCTGTTCTCCTCCACTGAACAAAGCTGTGCCGCCTGTTTACTACTGTTGCCAATTTTGAACTGCATTTCGACTACTTACTGATTTGGGCCTACTCTCTGTGTCAGCCTCTCATTCCAGTTGTCCTCCACTGCAATGCCCCCTGATTAGTCCTGTGTTACCAATTTTGAACTGCATTTAGCCCACTTTATTCTTTGGGCCTATATCTGTGTTTCCTCCTCATCCTGCCCATTGCCCAGCCAGTGATAGATGAGTCTGCTGGTACATTGACCCATAACGCAACATTTCCCGTGCACGCTACACTGCAAGATTGTGACCCTGCTGAAAGTCAGGTCCCCCTTCCCGCATACCATACCACCTTACACGGGGACAAACAGGAAGGTGCAGATGAAAGTGCAGGTTCCTTCATCAGGTGGGGGGAGGAATACTAGTTGGCGACGTCACTGGCACAGGGCCTCTCATGGTACGCAAAAGTGTTGCTGCCGGTGGGAGGCGCCCCCGCCGTGCAAACACACCGCTGTACTTTGAGGGGCCCTGTGCCAGTGCCAATGCCAACGAGTGGGCCCCCCCTGCTTGCTCAGGTTCACAGCACTTGCAAAGTTGAAATACTTACCTCTCCCTGCTCCACTGCCGTGACGTGGTCCAGATTTCCTGGGCCCACTAATTACTTGAACCAGCCCTACCCACCACAACTTTAGCCAAATGACCCCCAATTTCAAATGCCTTCCAATTATTATAAGGTAAATTACGCTTGACAAGCTTCATTAAGAAGAATGGATGGTTTTGACATTAAAATGGGCACTCTAGGTGTTTTCCTGGCCCCCACTCACTGCCGACTATGCTGCCCCATTGACTTGCATTGGGTTTCGTGTTTCGGTCGATCCCGACTTTACGTCATAATCGGCCGATTTCACTCGACCCGACTTTTGAGATAGTCGGGTTTCGCGAAACCCGGCTCGACTCTAAAAAGGTCAAGGTCGCTCAACTCTAACCACAGCAACTGGATGAATCATAACCCCCAAAAATGCCTTCATTCCTCCAAGACCAATATAACAAGTAACTCTCGATTTCCAACATTGTAATTTGTTTCCACAGACGACAAATATTTTGGAAAAAAAAGCACACCGGTTAGTCAGAGTTTTGGGCCCCTTTGATAAAACTGTCACTACTCCAACCTACGAAGCATCCACCTCCACAATGAATAGTTCTTGGAGATCAAGTTGGATCAGAATGGGTGAAGACATAAAGCACTCTTTCAATTTTTCGAAAGCCCTGATAGCACCCTGCAACCAAACCTTGAGATTTGCCACCTTATGTGTAAGGTCAGTAAGAGGTTTAGCAATCTGCGAAAAACACTTGATACATTTCCTATAATTGTTGGCGAAACCCAGAAAATGCTGCAAAGCCTTAAGATCACAAGGTTGAACCCAATCAATTATGGCCTGCACCTCCATCTTAAACCCTTCTGCTGACAAGATAAACCCCAAGAATAAGATTTCCTGAACATAAAAAACACATTTCTCTAATTTAGCAAATAGAGAGTTATCCCTCAAACTTTGTAACACAACATGGACATGTTCCTGATTAGAGTTGAGCGACCTTGACCTTTTTAGAGTCGAGCCGGGTTTCGCGAAACCCGACTATCTCAAAAGTCGGGTTGAGTGAAATCGGCCGATTATGACGTAAAGTCGGGATCGACCGAAACACGAAACCCAATGCAAGTCAATGGGGCAGCATAGTCGGCAGTGAGTGGGGGCCAGGAAAACACCTAGAGTGCCCATTTTAATGTCAAAACCATCCATTCTTCTTAATGAAGCTTGTCAAGCGTAATTTACCTTATAATAATTGGAAGGCATTTGAAATTGGGGGTCATTTGGCTAAAGTTGTGGTGGGTAGGGCTGGTTCAAGTAATTAGTGGGCCCAGGAAATCTGGACCACGTCACGGCAGTGGAGCAGGGAGAGGTAAGTATTTCAACTTTGCAAGTGCTGTGAACCTGAGCAAGCAGGGGGGGCCCACTCGTTGGCATTGGCACTGGCACAGGGCCCCTCAAAGTACAGCGGTGTGTTTGCACGGCGGGGGCGCCTCCCACCGGCAGCAACACTTTTGCGTACTATGAGAGGCCCTGTGCCAGTGACGTCGCCAACTAGTATTCCTCCCCCCACCTGATGAAGGAACCTGCACTTTCATCTGCACCTTCCTCTTTGTCCCCGTGTAAGGTGGTATGGTATGCGGGAAGAGCAACCTAACTTTCAGCAGGGTCACAATGTTGTTGTGTAGCGTGCACGGGGAATGTTGCGTTATGGGTCAATGTACCAGCAGACTCATCTATCACTGGCTGGGCAATGGGCAGGATGAGGAGGAAACACAGATATAGGCCCAAAGAATAAAGTTGGCTAAATGCAGTTCAAAATTGGTAACACAGGAATAACCAGGGGGCATTGCAGTGGAGGACAACTGGAATGAGAGGCTGACACAGAGAGTAGGCCCAAATCAGTAAGTAGTCGAAATGCAGTTCAAAATTGGCAACCGTAGTAAACAGGCGGCACAGCTTTGTTCAGTGGAGGAGAACAGCAAGGAGTGGCAGACACCGATAGTAGGCCCCAACCCAACTAGTAGGCCAAATGCAGTCTAACATTAACAACTACTTAACGAGCGCCTGAAAACGGAATTTCAGGACAGGAAACCAGGAGAACAGCAAGGAGTGGCAGACACTGTTAGTAGGCCCCAAACCAACTAGTACGCCAAATGCAGTTGTTCCATTTAACCACAATTTAACGAGAGCCTGAAGATAGAAGCTCAGGAAAGGCAACCTGGAGAACACCTTGGAGTGGAACACACCATCTCTCTCCACCCCATACCCATTTTGTAGGCCTAATGCAGTGTAGTTTTCTACAACTACTAAACGAGAGTCGGAAGACCGAAGCAATGGCAAGGAAACCTGGGGAACACCTTGGAGTGTAACACACCATCTCTCTCCACCCGATACCCATTTTGTAGGCCTAATGCAGTGTAGTTTTCTACAACTACTAAACGAGAGTCGGAAGACCGAAGCAATGGCAAGGAAACCTGGGGAACACCTTGGAGTGTAACACACCATCTCTCTCCACCCGATACCCATTTTGTAGGCCTAATGCAGTGTAGTTTTCTAGAACTACTAAACGAGAGTCTGAAGACCGAAGCAATGGCAAGGAAACCTGGGGAACACCTTGGAGTGTAACACACCATCTCTCTCCACCCGATACCCATTTTGTAGGCCTAATGCAGTGTAGTTTTCTACAACTACTAAACGAGAGTCGGAAGACCGAAGCAATGGCAAGGAAACCTGGGGAACACCTTGGAGTGTAACACACCATCTCTCTCCACCCGATACCCATTTTGTAGGCCTAATGCAGTGAAGTTTTCTACAACTACTAAACGAGAGTCGGAAGACCGAAGCAATGGCAAGGAAACCTGGGGAACACCTTGGAGTGTAACACAACATCTCTCTCCACCCGATACCCATTTTGTAGGCCTAATGCAGTGTAGTTTTCTACAACTACTAAACGAGAGTCGGAAGACCGAAGCAATGGCAAGGAAACCTGGGGAACACCTTGGAGTGTAACACACCATCTCTCTCCACCCGATACCCATTTTGTAGGCCTAATGCAGTGTAGTTTTCTACAACTACTAAACGAGAGTCGGAAGACCGAAGCAATGGCAAGGAAACCTGGGGAACACCTTGGAGTGTAACACACCATCTCTCTCCACCCCATACCCAATTTGTAGGCCTAATGCAGCCTACTTTCCGACAACTACTAAACGAGAGCATGAAGATCGAAGCTCAGGAAAGGCAACCTGGGGAACACCTTGGAGTGTAACACACCCTCTCTCTACACCACGGAAGGGCTGATTCTTAGGAAGGAAGGCTGTCGGAAAGAAGCAGGGCGCGTCCGAGGGTGATTATATTCTTATTAGGTATATACTCACCCTCGGACGCGCCCTGCTTCTTTATTTGTAATGAATGTTTATTTGCAATGTGGTTTTGACTTACTCTATTTTTTTGGTAAATAATGATTTTATTATTTTCATTGTTTTGCATCTTCTCGGCAATAATATAAAGAAGACGCGACAGGACAACACTCGGTGGATGCCATATCTGTGTTTTAAATTGAAAAAAACTTTCAGTTAACTACTTGCAGGAGAAAGTTATTGTAGCTGGTGGCCATTTTTAGTACTGTACCAGATTTTTGTTGTATGTGTTTGTTTTTAATGTTAAAATGTCTGCATTTGATATCTCTCCAGTATTTTCTTTTTTATAAGCAAAATACTTATTTTTATATTTTCTGATGTTGGTTCAAGGGGTACACGGGCAGCAGTAGACAGGTCAGTGGAGGCCTAGTGGAAGGAGGAACCGCAGACAGGCTTTGAAGGCCTAACATAATAAATTGGGCTGGCTGTAGGCAATTTCAAATTGGTTCCAGGGGAACACGGGCAGCAGTGGCCTGGTCAGTGTAGTAGTAGTGGAAAGAACGGGCCGCAGACAGGCTTCGAAGGCCTAACATAACAAAAATTGGGATGTAGGCAATTTACAATTGGTTCCAGGGGAACACGGACAGCAGTAGACAGGTCAGTGGAGGCCTAGTGGAAGGAGGGACCGCAGACAGGCTTCGAAGCCCTAACATAATAAATTGGGCTGGCTGTAGGCAATTTAAAATTGGTTCCAGGGGAACACGGGCAGCAGTAGACAGGTCAGTGGAGGCCTAGTGGAAGGAGGGACCGCAGACAGGCTTCGAAGCCCTAACATAATAAATTGGGCTGGCTGTAGGCAATTTAAAATTGGTTCCAGGGGAACACGGACAGCAGTAGACAGGTCAGTGGAGGCCTAGTGGAAGGAGGGACCGCAGACAGGCTTCGAAGCCCTAACATAATAAATTGGGCTGGCTGTAGGCAATTTAAAATTGGTTCCAGGAGAACACGGGCGGCAGTAGACAGGTCAGTGGAGGCCTAGTGGAAGGAGGGACCGCAGACAGGCTTCGAAGCCCTAACATAATAAATTGGGCTGGCTGTAGGCAATTTAAAATTGGTTCCAGGGGAACACGGGCAGCAGTAGACAGGTCAGTGGAGGCCTAGTGGAAGGAGGGACCGCAGACAGGCTTCGAAGCCCTAACATAATAAATTGGGCTGGCTGTCGGCAATTTAAAATTGGTTCCAGGGGAACACGGGCAGCAGTAGACAGGTCAGTGGAGGCCTACTGGAAGGAGTGACCGCAGACAGGCTTCGAAGGCCTAACATAAGAAAAAAGTCAATACAATGGTATTGACAGTGCCAGGCATTGAAGGATGTCAACGCATAGACTAAACATTGGTGGAGCTGTGAGAGAAAATTTTGCAAGTCGTAGAGCACTGTTTGACCTGGGGGGGGGACTGTCTTGTGGCCGGCGGTACAGGCCCAGGGCCCCTCATATTACAACGGTGTGTCTGACGTTGGGTGCGCACCACCACCGCCAGACACTTTATTGTACTATGAGGGACCTAGTGGCAGTGCCGTCGACCAAAAGCGGGCACACCCACCTCTTCAGACAAACAGTACTCTCACGGGTGCTGGCGCCAAGTGGCGATAGCACGGCCCCGTGTGGGGACTTTGGCCATTTAGGGAGGTGTTAACATGTCGGATGATGGACAATCAGGTGCTGCAAATTACGAGATTGGAAAAGTCGTTCAGAATAGTCCACAGGCAAGACCTTTACATAGGAAAGCTAGGTGTCAGCCGGGCAAGGTGGGGCAAAAGATTTCGAAATCCAGTTGTGGTTCATTTTAATGAAGGTTAGATCATCTACATTTTGGGTAGCCAGACGAGTCCTTTTTTCTGTTAGTATTGAACCTGCAGCACTGAATACTCTTTCTGATAGGACACTAGCTGCCGGGCAAGCAAGCTCCTGCAATGCATATTCTGCCAATTCTGGCCAGGTGTCTAATTTTGATGCCCAGTAATCAAATGGGAATGACGGTTGAGGGAGAACGTCGATAAGGGATGAAAAATAGTTAGTAACCATACTGGACAAATGTTGTCTCCTGTCACTTTGAATTGATGCTGCAGTACCTGTCCTGTCTGCGGTCATAGCAAAATCACTCCACAACCTGGTCAGAAAACCCCTCTGGCCAACGCCACTTCTGATTTCTGCCCCTCTAACTCCTCTGGTCTGCTGGCCCCTGCAGCTTGTGTGAGAACGATCACGGGCGCTGTGTGCAGGGAATGCCAGAAGCAAACGGTCAACAAGAGTTGATTGTTTGGTTGCTAATATTAGTTCCAAGTTCTCATGTGGCATTATATTTTGCAATTTGCCTTTATAGCGAGGATCAAGGAGGCAGGCCAACCAGTAATCGTCATCATTCATCATTTTAGTTATGCGTGTGTCCCTTTTGAGGATACGTAAGGCATAATCCGCCATGTGGGCCAAAGTTCCAGTTCTCAAATCTGCGGTTGTGCTTGGTTGAGGGGCAGTTTCAGGCAAATCCACGTCACTTGTGTCCCCCAAAAAACCAGAACCCGGCCTTGCCGCGCCACCAATTTCCAGTGGCCCCGGAAAAGCTTCCTCATTAAAAATATAATCATCCCCATCATCCTCCTCGTCCTCCTCCTCCTCTTCGCCCGCTACCTCGTCCTGTACAATGCCCTGGCCAGACAATGGCTGACTGTCATCAAGGCTTTCCTCTTCCTCAGCTGCAGACGCCTGATCCTTTATGTGCGTCAAACTTTGCATCAGCAGACGCATTAGGGGGATGCTCATGCTTATTATGGCGTTGTCTGCACTAACCAGCCGTGTGCATTCCTCAAAACACTGAAGGACTTGACACATGTCTTGAATCTTCGACCACTGCACACCTGACAACTCCATGTCTGCCATCCTACTGCCTGCCCGTGTATGTGTATCCTCCCACAAAAACATAACAGCCCGCCTCTGTTCACACAGTCTCTGAAGCATGTGCAGTGTTGAGTTCCACCTTGTTGCATAGTCTATGATTAGGCGATGCTGGGGAAGGTTCAAAGAACGCTGATAGGTCTGCATACGGCTGGAGTGTACGGGCGAACGGCGGATATGTGAGCAAAGTCCACGCACTTTGAGGAGCAGGTCGGATAACCCCGGATAACTTTTCAGGAAGCACTGCACCACCAGGTTTAAGGTGTGAGCCAGGCAAGGAATGTGTTTCAGTTGGGAAAGGGAGATGGCAGCCATGAAATTCCTTCCGTTATCACTCACTACCTTGCCTTGCCTCAAGATCTACAGTGCCCAGCCACGACTGCGTTTCTTTCTGCAAGAACTCGGACAGAACTTCAGCGGTGTGTCTGTTGTCGTCCAAACACTTCATAGCCAATACAGCCTGCTGACGTTTGCCAGTAGCTGCCCCATAATGGGAGACCTGGTGTGCAACAGTGGCAGCTGCGGATGGAGTGGTTGTGCGACTGCGGTCTGTGGACGAGGTCTCGCTTCTGCAGGAGGACGAGGAGGAGGGGGTGCGAACGGCTACAGCCAACTGTTTCCTAGACCGTGGGCTAGGCAGAACTGTCCCAAACTTGCTGTCCCCTGTGGACCCTGCATCCACCACATTTACCCAGTGTGCCGTGATGGACACGTAACGTCCCTGGCCATGCCTACTGGTCCATGCATCTGTTGTCAGGTGCACCTTTGTGCTCACAGATTGCCTGAGTGCATGGACGATGCACTCTTTAACATGCTGGTGGAGGGCTGGGATGGCTTTTCTGGAAAAAAAAGTGTCGACTGGGTAGCTCGTAGCGTGGTACAGCGTAGTCCATCAGGGCTTTGAAAGCTTCGCTTTCAACTAACCGGTAGGGCATCATCTCTAACGAGATTAGTCTAGCTATGTGGGCGTTCAAACCCTGTGTACGCGGATGCGAGGCTAAGTACTTCCTTTTTCTAACCATAGTCTCATGTAGGGTGAGCTGGACTGGAGAGCTGGAGATCGTGGAACTAGCGGGGGTGCCGGTGGACATGGCAGACTGAGAGACGGTGGGAGATGGTATTGTTGCCGCCGGTGCCCTAGATGCAGTGTTTCCTACTACGAAACTGGTGATTCCCTGACCCTGACTGCTTTGGCCTGGCAAAGAAACCTGCACAGATACTGCAGGTGGTGCAGAAAATGGTGGCCCTACACTGCCGGAAGGGATGTTGCGTTGATGACTAGCTTCATTGGCCGAGGGTGCTACAACCTTAAGGGACGTTTGGTAGTTAGTCCAAGCTTGCAAATGCATGGTGGTTAAATGTCTATGCATGCAACTTGTATTGAGACTTTTCAGATTCTGCCCTCTGCTTAAGGTAGTTGAACATTTTTGACAGATGACTTTGCGCTGATCAATTGGATGTTGTTTAAAAAAATGCCAGACTGCACTCTTTCTAGCATCGGATACCTTTTCAGGCATTGCAGACTGAGCTTTAACCGGATGGCCACGCTGTCCTCCAACAGGTTTTGACTTTGCCACGCGTTTTGGGCAAGATACGGGCCCGGCAGATGGAACCTGTTGCGATGTTGATGCCTGCTGCGGCCCCTCCTCCTCCGCTTCAGAACTGCTGCCGCCTGCACCCTGTTCCCCCAATGGCTGCCAATCGGGGTCAAGAACTGGGTCATCTATTACCTCTTCTTGTAGCTCGTGTGCAACTTCGTCTGTGTCACCGTGTCGGTCGGTGATATAGCGTTCGTGATGGGGCAACATAGTCTCATCAGGGTCTGATTCTTGATCAGCACCCTGCGAGGGCAATGTTGTGGTCTGAGTCAAAGGACCAGCATAGTAGTCTGGCTGTGGCTGTGCATCAGTGCACTCCATGTCAGATTCAACTTGTAATGGGCATGGACTGTTAACTGCTTCACTTTCTAAGCCAGGGACGGTATGTGTAAAGAGCTCCATGGAGTAACCCGTTGTGTCGCCTGCTGCATTCTTCTCTGTTGTTGTTTTTGCTGAAGAGGACGAGGAAGCAACTTGTCCCTGACCGTGAACATCCACTAACGACGCGCTGCTTTTACTTTTACCAGTTTCACGAGAGGAGGCAAAAGAGCTAGAGGCTGAGTCAGCAAGATAAGCCAAAACTTGCTCTTGCTGCTCCGGCTTTAAAAGCGGTTTTCCTACTCCCAGAAAAGGGAGCGTTCGAGGCCTTGTGTAGCCAGACGACGAACCTGGCTCCACAGCTCCAGACTTAGGTGCAATATTTTTTTTCCCACGACCACCTGATGCTCCACCACTACCACTACCCTCATTACCAGCTGACAATGAACGCCCCCGGCCACGACCTCTTCCACCAGACTTCCTCATTGTTTTAAAAACGTTACCAAACTAACGGTATTTGTTGCTGTCACACAACTTACACGGTGAGCTATAACTTCAGTATGATTTAGCTACCCCTTTACAGGTGGGTGAGACCACAAAGAAAATCAGGCACAATGTTACACACTCTGTTGTTGGTGGCAACAAATGAGAGAGATGCCACACACGCAGGACTGTCACTGAAGCGCAAATGTAAATATTAATCTCCCACTGATTTGTTTGGTTTTTTTTTTAAAAGGGAGACTTTAGGAAAAAAAAAATAATTAAAAAAAATGATTTTTTAAGGAAGAATTTATAAACCAAATAAAATGAAATGATTGTTTCAGGGAGAATTTAGAAAACAAATAAAAAAAAAATAGGCTTTCTATGGCCCACTGAGTGAGAGAGGACACACACAGGAGTCAGGAGTGGCACACAAGCCCAGAGGCCAATATTTATCTCCCACTGATTGATTTAGTGATTTTTTCAGGTAGATTTTGGAACCCAAATCAAGCAAAAAAATAAATAGGCTTTCTATGGCCCACAATTGGAGAGAGAGAGAGAGATGGCACACCCAGGAGTCAAGACTGGCACACAAGCAGAAAGGGCAATATTAATCTCCCACTGATTTGATTTTTTTTTTTTTTTCAGGGAGACTTTAGAAAAAAAAATACAAAAAAATGAATTTTTCAGGAAGAATTTAGAAACAAAATAAAATAAAATGATTGTTTCAGGGAGAATTTAGAAAATAAATAAAAAAAAATAGGCTTTGTAGGGCCCACTGAGTGAGAGAGGACGCACACAGGAGTCAGGAGTGGCACACAAGCCCAGAGGCCAATATTTATCTCCCACTGATTGATTTAGTGATTTTTTTCAGGTAGATTTTGGAACCCAAATCAAGCAAAAAAATTAATAGGCTTTCTATGGCCCACAATTGGAGAGAGAGAGATGGCACACCCAGGAGTCAAGACTGGCACACAAGCAGAAAGGGCAATATTAATCTCCCACTGATTTGATTTTTTTTTTTTTTTCAGGGAGACTTTACAAAAAAAAAATACAAAAAAATGAATTTTTCAGGAAGAATTTAGAAACAAAATAAAATAAAATGATTGTTTCAGGGAGAATTTAGAAAACAAATTAAAAAAAAATAGGCTTTGTAGGGCCCACTGAGTGAGAGAGGACGCACACAGGAGTCAGGAGTGGCACACAAGCCCAGAGGCCAATATTTATCTCCCACTGATTGATTTAGTGATTTTTTCAGGTAGATTTTGGAACCCAAATCAAGCAAAAAAATAAATAGGCTTTCTATGGCCCACAATTGGAGAGAGAGAGAGAGATGGCACACCCAGGAGTCAAGACTGGCACACAAGCAGAAAGGGCAATATTAATCTCCCACTGATTTGATTTTTTTTTTTTTTTTTCAGGGAGACTTTAGAAAAAAAAAATACAAAAAAAATGATTTTTTTCAGGAATAATTTAGAAACCAAATAAAATAAAATGATTTTTTCAGGGAGAATTTAGAAAACAAATAAAACAAAAAATAGGCTTTGTAGGGCCCACTGAGTGAGAGATGACGCACACAGGAGTCAGGAGTGGCACACAAGCCCAGAGGCCAATATTTATCTCCCACTGATTGATTTATTGATTTTTTCAGGTAGAATTTAGAACCCAAATCAACCCAAAAAATAAATAGGCTTTCTATGGCCCACAATTGGAGAGAGAGAGAGAGATGGCACACCCAGGAGTCAAGACTGGCACACAAGCAGAAAGGGCAATATTAATCTCCCACTGATTTGATTTTTTTTTTTTTTTCAGGGAGACTTTAGAAAAAAAAAAATACAAAAAAAATGATTTTTTTCAGGAATAATTTAGAAACCAAATAAAATAAAATGATTTTTTCAGGGAGAATTTAGAAAACAAATAAAACAAAAAATAGGCTTTGTAGGGCCCACTGAGTGAGAGATGACGCACACAGGAGTCAGGAGTGGCACACAAGCCCAGAGGCCAATATTTATCTCCCACTGATTGATTTATTGATTTTTTCAGGTAGAATTTAGAACCCAAATCAACCCAAAAAATAAATAGGCTTTCTATGGCCCACTATTTGTGAGAGAGATGGCATGCTCAGGACTGGCACACAAGCCCAGAGGCCAATATTAATCTCCCACTTTTTTTTTTTTTTTCCAGGGAAAATTTATAAACCCAATAAAAAAAATAATAAATAGGCTTTCTATGGCCCACTATCTGAGAGAGAGATGGCACGCTTAGGACTGGCACACAAGCCCAAAGGCCAATATTAATCTCCCACTGATTGATTTATTGATTTTTTCAGGTAGAATTTAGAACCCAAATCAATCAAAAAAATAAATAGGCTTTCTATGGCCCACTATTTGTGAGAGAGATGGCACGCTCAGGACTGGCACACAAGCCCAGAGGCCAATATTAATCTCCCACTTTTTTTTTTTTTTTCCAGGGAAAATTTATAAACCCAATAAAAAAAATAATAAATAGGCTTTCTATGGCCCACTGAGTGAGAGATGGCACACACAGGAGTCAGGAGTGGCACACAAGCCCTGAGGCCAATATTTTTCTCCCACTGATTGATGTTGTGATTTTTTCAGGTAGATTTTGGAACCCAAATCAAGCAAAAAAATAAATAGGCTTTCTATGGCCCACTGAGTGAGAGATGGCACACACAGGAGTAAGGAGTGGCACACAAGCCCTGAGGCCAATATTTTTCTCCCACTGTCCTTCAATTACTATCTCCCTGCAGTAATCTCAGCCAGGTATGGCAGGCAGCAATAAGGAGTGGACTGATGCACAAATTAAATAAAAAGTGTGGACAAACAAACAAGATAGCTGTGCAGAAAGGAAGGAACAAGAGGATTTGTGCTTTGAAAAAAGCAGTTGGTTTGCACAGCGGCGTACACACAGCAATGCAGCTATCAGGGAGCCTTCTAGGGCAGCCCAATGAGCTACAGCGCTGAGGAAAAAAAAAATGTAGCTTCCACTGTCCCTGCACACCGAAGGTGGTGTTGGGCTGTGGAAATCGCTACAGCACAAGCGGTTTGGTGGTTAATGGACCCTGCCTAACGCTATCACTGCTTCTGACGAAGCGGCAGCAACCTCTCCCTAAGCTCAGATCAGCAGCAGTAACATGGCGGTCGGCGGGAACGCCCCTTTATAGCCCCTGTGACGCCGCGGACAGCAAGCCAATCACTGCAATGCCCTTCTCTAAGATGGTGGGGACCAGGACCTATGTCATCACGCTGCCCACACTCTGTGTTTACCTTCATTGGCTGAGAAATGGCGCTTTTCGCGTCATTGAAACGCGACTTTGGCGCGAAAGTCGCGTACCGCATGGCCGACCCCGCACAGGGGTCGGATCGGGTTTCATGAAACCCGACTTTGCCAAAAGTCGGCGACTTTTGAAAATGAACGACCCGTTTCGCTCAACCCTATTCCTGATGAGAGTCAAAAACAGGAAAGAAAAATGGAATATCATCGACGTAAATCACAACATATCTACCAATGTAATCAGAGAAAATATCATTCTCAAAATTCAGAAACACAACAAGTGCATTGGATAACTCAAATGGCATGACAAGGTTTTCAAATAGACCCTCGGATGTTAAAAACGCTGTTTTAGGGAGGGGGCGTGTCCGTGTGCTGAGCAAACGTGAGTGTGTGGAGCCTGTATTGTAAGCAGCTATAAGCTCCTGTACCGGCTTTCTTATCAGCTGCTTGGATGGGTCCTAGGAGGGTGAAGACTCCTGCGCTGACAGGAGTGATACCAGCCGCCCCCGCAGCATCTCTCGACACTTTTCTCCTGCAGGAGCTGACAAGCGTAGGAGTCCACGCGCCATCTTGCCGGGAGGAGGAGGACGCCGCAAAGCACAATGGTGATGCTGTACTTGGAGGAACTGGACCAAAGGAAATTCACAACTCTCCTGACAAGTATGTCCCTGACAGGGGTAAGGAGGACAGGCATGACGGTGGCACATCACAGCAGCAGTGTGCTCAGGATGAGCAAATGGAGCTGGGCTTTCTGGGGCTGCATGTTCTTCAAAATGGCAGTCTGCCACAGGGAGATGCAGGTGGATGCCTGTTCCCTAGTGCAGTACCATACAGCTGGGCCGCCAATGTCCCCCAGATCTAAGAAGACATCCATGTGTAGAAGCACAACAGACAGGGTAGAAGGGGATGTGGCTTCCCTGAAAGGTCCCCTCAACATAGCTCAAACTACTAATAATGCAGGGGTCTGGAGTAATTACGCAGGGGAGTCCTCTGAGGAGAATGAGGGTCAAATGGGTGATGATCCCCCTTCATCATCCAGAAAAAGACTTTTCTCACAATTTCCTTCCAAAGATAACTTTAAATCCCTAATTGCAGAGGTCAAAGAGACCAGCAAGTCTGAGATTGCTTGTGTGAGACAGGACTTACAGCCTTTATCTGGTCGAATAGACTCTCTGGAGGGGGATCATGATACCACCAGATCCCATGTTGCAGAATTGCATCAGTTAACTATTTTACAACAAAGGACTGTCAGAGATCTAGGAGTTCAATTAGAAGACATGGATAATAGGGGAAGGAGGTGTAATATTAGGGTGAGGGGCATTCCAGAATCTAACGATCAAGAAAATCCCAAATCAGTTCTTCAGGAGATCTATAACTCTCTCCTAGGAGATCCACCCTCAACGCTTATCAAATTTGACAGGGCTCATCGTGCCCTGCAGCCTAAAGGCTCATCCCCATATCCACGTGATATCATCTGTTGTCTCCATGACTATGAGAACAAGAAAAAGATCATAACAAAGGCTAGGACACAGAAAGAGATATCATATTATGGTACTGTGGTACAGTTCTTTCCAGATTTGTCTCGTTTCACCCTACAGAAAAGGCAGCCCCTCAGACCCTTAATATCCATTTTGAAAGCCCTCCGTATCCCTTACAGATGGGGTTTCCCCTTTGCCTGAACAGCTCCTTGGAGGACTTTCCAGCTTTTTTTGAAGCTATGGGGCTGCAGACCTCCAACATTGATGACTGGGATGTTCCTTTACTTGCAGATGCACCTCCACCCCCAGTTTGAAATCAGAAAAAAAAAAGATCGGGGAGGACGAGGAGGCAGGCGGACAAGAGAAGACTGCCTTCTAAAATACTTCATTGAGATTATCCTTAACTGTGAAGTTTGAATTGGATGTTTAATGACTTATAATATGTTGATGATTTTATAGCCTTCTACTTCAATTCATAAGTTTTAGCTGGTACAGGCACACTCGTATATAAGTAATTTAATTATAAGAAGCTGCTTAAATGTTTAGCAGAATTATCCGCATGGTGTCATTATTAGCTCTGGTTCTGACCTACTGGAAAGGATTTATTTTCCTTTTTTCTGGAGTTCTTTTCTTAATCCTTTTTTCTCATACCTTTGAGCTGGTCAGACTCTGTGCCATGCCCCTTGGTGATTTCTTCCAAAGTTACGTTGCTATTTCTGCATTCCTGGTGGGTTCAATTTGGTCCACAGGAGTAGCCCTGGACCATGAGTTTTTTTTGTGGGAAATATGGTATTTTATTAACTAAGGTTCACAATCCGTTTTTTTGTTTGTTTTTGTCTTTATCTTTCCCTTGCTCTTCTGTTTCAACCCTTTCCATTTGTTCAGGCACAGTCTTTTGGATGGGAGAGAGATGACTGTCTGGAAAGCTCAGAGAATCATCATCTGCTGAGAGGCCTTGGTAAGGAGACACTCTCAGGGTTCTATGCTTTTGTAAGTAACTCACTTGCTCATCATGACATGTTGTCATGGATGTGGTAGGTGGAACCACTGTGCCTTGGACCGCGGAGAGCCTGGAGGGGCATGACTAAGTGAGCATCAGACTGTTCACTAGAGCCTCGGATGGTGAGGTTAGACTTGACTCCTGATGAACGCCAGGTGCCACTCCAGGACAGACCAATGGACGATCGGCAGCTGGACCCAGAAAGACAGACTGGATGGTGCAGCAGGCAGAGTCTGAATCAGAGTGCAGCAAACAGAGTATGTATCAGAGTGCAGCAGGCAGGATCTGCACCAGAGTGCAGCAGGCAGAGTGCATGTTAGAGTGTAGTAGGCAGGATCTGCAACAGAGTGCAGCAGGCACGATCTGCAACAGAGGGCAGCAAAGACTGGTACGCAACCTTATACAACTTAGACAGCAGAACAGGAAGGTTGCTCAGGCATCTCCCCAGTTGGGAGGAAGCAATAATGCCCCACAGCCAGTAGCGTAGCTACCGGGGGGAGCAGAAGGAGCGGTTGCCCCGGGCCCCGTGCTCTGAAGAGTCTCACCCAGAGCTGCGCTATGTAACTGTATGGACGAACACATCGCACCGATACAGTTACACTCTGTGGCAGGGCAGAGACAATTGATCTCCCTGCTCTGCCACCCGGCCGCTATGGGGCCCCTGAGCAAGCGGGGGCCCAGTGCCAACAGTGGGCCCTCTGCCCATCATCGCAGGTTCAACTGTATCGGCATCTAGCCGATACAACTGACCGCATTGATGAGAGAGGGAGCGTTACGCTCCCTCTCCCACCATCCGCCTCTCAGCATCTGACACTGACAGGGGGTCGCGATGATGTCAGTACTTGGCGCCCACTGTCTGGAGATGTGCGGGTGCTCAGAACACCGTGGGAACAACAAGGAGGAGAGGAGAGGTGAGTATTGGATTTATTTTTTTATCGGGGTACATTATACTGTACTGGCAGCCTATGGTGTGCATTATACTGTACTGGCAGCCTATGGGGGTGCATTATACTGTACAGGCTGCCTATGGGGGTGCATTATACTGTACTGGCAGCCTATAGGGGTGCATTGTACTGTACAGACTGCCTTTAGGGATGCATTATATTGTACAGGCTGCCTATGGGGGTGCATTATACTGTACTGGCTGCCTATGGGGGTGCATTATACTGTAATGGCTGCCTATGGGGGTGCATTATACTGTATAGGATGCCTTTGGGGATGCATTATACTGTACAGGCTGCCTATGGGGTGCATTATTCTGTACTGGCTGCCTATGGGGGTGCATTATACTGTACTGGCTGTCTATGGGGGTGCATTATACTATACTGGCCGCCTATGGGGCTGCATTATACTATACTGGCTGCCTATGCATCTGCATTATACTATACAGGCTGCCTATGGGTCTGAATTATACTAGACAGGATGCCTATGGGGGTGCATTATACTGTACTAGCAGCCTATGGGGGTGCATTATACTGTACAGGCTGCCTTTGGGGATGCATTATACTATGCAGGCTGCCTATGGGGGGTGCACTATACTATACAGGCTGCCTATGGGGGTGCATTATACTATACAGGCTGCCTTTGGAGGTGCATTATACTATACTGGCTGTTTATGAGGAATGCATTATACTATACAGGCCTATTGGGAGTCCATTATACTATACAGGCCTATGGGGAATGCATTATGCTATATTGAGGACTATCTGGGACATTATACTGTATGGAAGCTATCTAGGGACCATCATGCAGTGTGGGAATTACAGTGTTGGGGCCATCCAACAGTTTGGGAGCTATTAAGGGGTCAGTATACTGTGTGGAGGTACATTACAGTGAGGAGGCATCATGTTATGTATAAGAGAGCATCATACTGTGTATAGGGGTGCTGTACAGGGGGAGACTCAGGACATTATTCAATGTTAAGTGGGCACTTATTGTTATAGGGGAACTCAGGTTACTGTGATTGACTAAGGGCACACAGGGCATTATTATTTTCTAAGGGACAAAATGTGGGCACTGTTTTCTAGGGCACTTGCGCCCAGCATTACTATATTCTACAGCAGTGTTCCCCAACTCCAGTCCTCAAGAGCCACCAACAAGTATGCTTTCAAGATTTCCTTAGTATTGCCCAGATGATAATTGCATCACCTTCACAGGCAATAATTCCATCACCTGTGAAATACTAAGGAAATCCTGAAAACATGACCTGTTGGTGGCTCTTGAGGACTGGAGTTGGGGAACACTGTTCTAGAGAGTTGCTTTAGAATTTTGAGGGCACAGAGAACTGCACAGTAGGTGCAGTAATAGGGACACATACGGCAGCAGCATTGCGGTACCAGTAGGATGCGTGTTATGACCTGGTGGTTAGGAGCACCCGGAATGACCTGATAATTAAACCTTATACAGGACGAGCTCTGGGATGTGGGAGCTCTGCTGACCGCAAACCCTAATCCTATCACACACACTAGAAATAGCCGTGGAGCGCTCCTGACCAGACCTAGGCGCCTCGTCACAGCCTAAGAACTATCTAGCCCTAGAGATAGAAAATAAAGCCTACCTTGCCTCAGAGAAATTCCCCAAAGGTAAAGGAAGCCCCCCACATATATTGACTGTGAGTAGAGATGAAAGTCACAAACGCAGAAATGAAACAGGTTTCAGCAAAGGGAGGCCAGACTTACTAAATAGACAGAGGAAAGGAAAGGTAACTTTGCGATCAGCACAAAAACCTACAAAAGACCACGCAGAGTGTGCAAAAAAGACCTCCGCACTGACTCACGGTGCGGAGGGGCCACTCTGCATCCCAGAGCTTCCAGCTAGCAAGACAAAATCATGAAAACCAGCTGGACAAGAAAACAGAGAACAAAATAAGACTATAAGGAACTTAGCTTCTGCAGGAGAAGGCAGGTCACCAGAGAGATCCAGGAGCGAACTGAACGAATGCAAAAACATTGACAGCTGGCATGGAGTAACGATCTGAGAGGAGTTAAATAGAGCAGCCAACCAAAGGATAAACCACATCACCTGTGTAAGGAACCTCAGAAGCAGCAGCTTCACTCATAGCCACCAGAGGGAGCCCATAGACAGAACTCGCCGAAGTACCATTCATGACCACAGGAGGGAGTTCGACAACAGAATTCACAACAGTACCCCCCCTTGAGGAGGGGTCACCGAACTGTTATGAACTGGTGGTTCAGAAACACAATGGACCTGGTGGTTAAGAGCACACCAAGTGACCTGATAGTTACTAATAACATAGGACGAGCTCTGAGATGTGGGAACTCTGCTGATCGCAATCCCTAATCCTATCACACCACACTAGAGGTAGCCGTGGAGCGCTCCTGACCAGACCTAGGCGCCTCGCGCACAGCCTGAGAAACTAGCTAGCACTGAAGATAGCAAAACAAGCCTACCTTGCCTCAGAGAAATTCCCCAAAGGAAAAGGCAGCCCCCCACATATAATGACTGTGAGTAAAGATGAAAATACAAACACAGAGATGAAATAGATTTTAGCAAAGTGAGGCCCGACTTACTGAATAGACCGAGGATAGGAAAGATATCTTTGCGGTCAGCACAAAAACCTACAAACAACCACGCAGAGGGCGCAAAAAGACCCTCCGTACCGACTAACGGCACGGAGGTGCTTCCTCTGTGTCCCAGAGCTTCCAGCAAGCAAGAAAAACCAATATAGCAAGCTGGACAGAAAAAATAGCAAACAAATGTAACACAAGCAGACTTAGCTTATGCAGGGAAGACAGGTCACAAGAACGATCCAGGAGAGAGCAAGACCAATACTGGAACATTGACTGGAGGCTAGGAACAAAGAACTAGGTGGAGTTAAATAGAGCAGCACCTAACGACTTAACCTCGTCACCTGAGGAAGGAAACTCAGAAGCCGCAGCCCCACTCACATCCACCAGAGGAAGCTCATGGACAGAACCAGCCGAAGTACCACTCATGACCACAAGAGGGAGCTTGACCACAGAATTCACAACACCGAACCCTCACCAGAGCCCCCAGGCCGATCAGGATGAGCCAAATGAAAGGCACGAACCAGATCGGCAGCATGAACATCAGAGGCAAAAACCCAGGAATTATCTTCCTGACCATAGCCCTTCCACTTGACTAGGTACTGGCGTTTCCGTCTCGAAACACGAGAATCCAAAATTTTCTCCACCACATACTCCAACTCCCCCTCGACCAACACCGGGGTAGGAGGATCAACGGAGGGAACCATAGGCGCCACGTATCTCCGCAACAACGACCTATGGAACACATTATGGATGGCAAAAGAAGCTGGAAGGTCCAAACGAAATGACACAGGATTAAGAACTTCAGAAATCTTGTATGGCCCAATGAAACGAGGCTTAAACTTAGGAGAGAAAACCTTCATAGGAACGTGACGAGATGACAACAAAACCAAATCCCCAACACGAAGTCGGGGACCAACACAACGCCGGCGGTTAGCGAAACGTTGAGCCTTCTCCTGGGACAATGTCAAATTGTCCACCACATGAGTCCAAATCTGCTGCAACCTGTCCACCACCGCATCCACACCAGGACAGTCCGAATGCTCAACCTGCCCTGAAGAGAAACGAGGATGGAAACCAGAATTACAGAAAAAAGGAGAAACTAAAGTAGCCGAGCTGGCCCGATTATTAAGAGCGAACTCAGCCAAAGGCAAGAAGGACACCCAATCATCCTGATCAGCAGAAACAAAGCATCTCAGATATGTCTCCAAAGACTGATTAGTTCGTTCGGTTTGGCCATTAGTCTGAGGATGGAAAGCCGAAGAAAAAGACAAATCAATGCCCATCTTAGCGCAAACGGACCGCCAAAACCTCGAAACAAACTGGGAACCTCTGTCCGAGACGATGTTCTCTGGAATGCCATGCAAACGAACCACATGCTGGAAAAACAATGGCACCAAATCAGAGGAGGAAGGCAATTTAGACAAGGGTACCAAATGGACCATCTTAGAGAAGCGATCACAAACCACCCAAATGACCGACATCTTTTGAGAAACAGGGAGATCAGAAATAAAATCCATGGAAATATGCGTCCAGGGCCTCTTCGGGATCCGCAAGGGCAAAAGCAACCCACTGGCACGAGAACAGCAGGGTTTAGCCTGAGCACAAGTCCCACAGGACTGCACAAAAGAACGCACATTCCGTGACAAAGAAGGCCACCAAAAGGATCTAGCCACCAAATCTCTGGTACCAAAGATTCCAGGATGACCAGCCAACACTGAACAATGAATCTCAGAGATAACTCTACTAGTCCATCTATCAGGGACAAACAGTTTCTCCGTAGGACAACGGTCAGGTCTATCAGCCTGAAACTTTTGCAGCACACACCGCAAATCAGGGGAAATGGCAGACAAAATTACCCCTTCTTTAAGAATACCCGCCGGCTCCGGAACACCCGGAGAGTCAGGCACAAAACTCCTTGACAGGGCGTCAGCCTTCACATTCTTAGATCCCGGAAGGTATGAAACCACAAAATCAAAACGGGAGAAAAAGAGCGACCATCGAGCCTGTCTAGGATTCAACCATTTCGCAGACTCGAGATAAGTCAAATTCTTGTGATCCGTCAAGACCACCACACGATGTTTAGCTCCTTCAAGCCAATGTCACCATTCCTCGAATGCCCACTTCATGGCCAACAACTCCCGATTGCCCACATCATAATTGCGCTCAGCAGGCGAGAATTTTCTAGAAAAGAAGGCACAGGGTTTCATCACCGAGCCATCAGAACTTCTTTGCGACAAAACAGCCCCTGCTCCAATTTCAGAAGCATCAACCTCAACCTGAAAAGGGAGCGAAACATCTGGCTGGCACAACACAGGGGCAGAAGCAAAACGACGCTTCAACTCCTGAAAAGCCTCTACAGCCGCAGAGGACCAATTGACCACATCAGCACCTTTCTTGGTCAAATCAGTCAACGGTTTAGCGATACTGGAAAAATTAGCGATGAAGCGACGATAAAAATTAGCAAAGCCCAGGAACTTCTGTAAGCTCTTCACAGATGTCGGCTGAGTCCAATCGTAAATGGCCTGAACTTTAACAGGGTCCATCTCGATAGTAGAAGGGGAAAAAATGAAACCCAAAAATGAAACCTTCTGAACTCCAAAGAGACACTTTGACCCCTTCACAAACAAGGAATTCGCACGAAGGACCTGGAACACCATTCTGACCTGCTTCACATGAGACTCCCAATCACCCGAAAAGACCAAAATGTCATCCAAATATACAATCATGAATCTATCCAGGTACTCTCGGAAGATGTCATGCATAAAGGACTGAAAGACAGATGGAGCATTAGAAAGCCCGAATGGCATAACCAGGTACTCAAAATGGCCCTCGGGCGTATTAAATGCCATTTTCCATTCATCACCCTGTTTAATTCGAACAAGATTATACGCACCACGAAGATCTATCTTGGTGAACCAACTAGCCCCCTTAATCCGAGCAAATAAATCAGACAGCAGCAGCAAAGGATACTGAAATTTGACTGTGATCGTATTAAGAAGGCGGTAATCAATACAAGGTCTCAAAGAACCATCCTTCTTGGCCACAAAAAAGAACCCTGCTCCCAATGGTGACGACGACGGACGAATATGACCCTTCTCCAAGGATTCCTTTATATAACTCCGCATAGCGGCGTTCTCTGGCACAGATAAATTAAACAGACGGCCCTTAGGAAACTTACTACCAGGAATCAAATTAATAGCACAGTCGCAATCCCTATGAGGAGGTAGAGCACCAGATTTGGGCTCTTCAAATACATCCCGGTAATCTGATAAAAACTCAGGGACTTCAGAAGGAGTGGATGGCGAAATTGACAGCAATGGAACATCACCATGTACCCCCTGACAACCCCAGCTGGACACAGACATAGATTTCCAATCCAACACTGGATTATGGACCTGTAGCCATGGCAACCCCAAAACGACCACATCATGCAGATTATGCAACACCAAGAAGCGAATATCCTCCTGATGTGCAGGAGCCATGCACATGGTCAATTGAGTCCAGTACTCAGGCTTATTCTTGGCCAAAGGCGTAGCATCAATTCCTCTCAATGGAATAGGATACTGCAAGGGCTCCAAGAAAAAACCACAGCGCCTGGCAAACTCCAAGTCCATCAAATTCAGGGCAGCGCCTGAATCCACAAATGCCATTACAGAATAGGACGACAGAGAGCAAATCAGAGTAATGGACAAAAGAAATTTAGACTGTACCGTACCAATGGTGGCAGACTTAGCGAACCGCTTAGTGCGCTTAGGACAATCGGAGATAGCATGAGTGGATTCACCACAGTAAAAACACAGCCCATTCCGACGTCTGTGTTCTTGCCGTTCAGCTCTGGTCAAAGTCCTATCACACTGCATAGGCTCAGGCATATGCTCAGAGAATACTGCCATATGGTGCACAGCTTTGCGCTCACGCATGCGCCGATCGATCTGAATGGCCAAAGACATAGACTCATTCAGACCAGCAGGTGTGGGAAATCCCACCATGACATCCTTAAGAGCTTCAGAACGACCCTTTCTGAAAATTGCCGCCAGGGCACATTCATTCCACTGAGTAAGCACAGACCACTTTCTAAACTTCTGACAGTACACCTCCGCTTCATCCTGACCCTGACACAAAGCCAGCAAGATTTTCTCTGCCTGATCCACTGAATTTGGTTCATCATAAAGCAATCCAAGCGCCAGAAAAAACGCATCAACATCACGCAATGCAGGATCTCCTGGCGCAAGGGAAAATGCCCAGTCTTGAGGGTCACCACGTAACAAAGAAATAATGATTTTTACATGTTGAACGGGGTCACCAGAGGAGCGAGGTTTCAAAGCTAGAAACAGTTTACAATTATTTTTGAAATACAAGAACCTAGATCTATCCCCAGAAAATAAGTCAGGAATAGGAATTCTAGGCTCTAACATAGGATTCTGAACCACAAAATCTTGAATGTTTTGTACCCTTGCAGTGAGATGATCCACACAAGAGGACAAACCTTGAATGTCCATATCTACACCTGTGTCCTGAACCACCCAAAGGTCTAGGGGAAAAGAAAGACAAAACACAGTGCAAAGAAAAAAAATGGTCTTAGAAGTCCTCTTATCCCTCTATTGAGATGCATTAATACTTTGGGCCAGCTGTACTGTTATGACCTGGTAGTTAGGAGCACCCGGAATGACCTGATAATTAAACCTCATACAGGACGAGCTCTGGGATGTGGGAGCTCTGCTGACCGCAAACCCTAATCCTATCACACACACTAGAAATAGCCGTGGAGCGCTCCTAACCAGACCTAGGCACCTCGTCACAGCCTAAGGACTATCTAGCCCTAGAGATAGAAAATAAAGCCTACCTTGCCTCTGAGAAATTCCCCAAAGGTAAAGGAAGCCCCCCACATATATTGACTGTGAGTAGAGATGAAAGTCACAAACGCAGAAATGAAACAGGTTTCAGCAAAGGGAGGCCAGACTTACTAAATAGACAGAGGAAAGGAAAGGTAACTTTGCGATCAGCACAAAAACCTACAAAAGACCACGCAGAGTGTGCAAAAAAGACCTCCGCACCGACTCACGGTGCGGAGGGGCCACTCTGCATCCCAGAGCTTCCAGCTAGCAAGACAAAATCATGAAAACCAGCTGGACAAGAAAACAGAGAACAAAATAAGACTATAAGGAACTTAGCTTCTGCAGGAGAAGGCAGGTCACCAGAGAGATCCAGGAGCGAACTGAACGAATGCAAAAACATTGACAGCTGGCATGGAGTAACGATCTGAGAGGAGTTAAATAGAGCAGCCAACCAAAGGATAAACCACGTCACCTGTGTAAGGAACCTCAGAAGCAGCAGCTTCACTCCACCAGAGGGAGCCCATAGACAGAACTCGCCGAAGTACCATTCACGACCACAGGAGGGAGTTCGACAACAGAATTCACAACAGATGCGGAGTTTGTGCAGGTTGGGAATAGATGGTGACGTGCTGAAAATATGAGAAGTGAAATGTTTCTTTATTGTAATACCTGTAGATGGGTGGAAGAAGTTGTGTCGGTCTGGGCCAGATAGAAAAGTGAACAACTCCATCACAAAGAACGTAAGCTGTAAGTCACCATCTGTAACTGTACTTTGATCTGTTATATGTTTTGTAGGACCGGTATCTTCCCGTGGTTGTTCCTTCCCGGGGAAAGGCCTGGCTATTCACTGCTTGCGTCGAGAAACACGTGATGGTGTCTCCGCAGCTTCTTTTCATGCATCTGCATATTTCCCATAAGGGATGGGGGCAGTGTTCTGGAATCACTGCGTTGAGAAACACGTGATGGTGTCTCCGCGGTGTTGGATGTTTTGGTCTCCCCAAGGCCAATCATCTGTGCCTTTATAGCCTTTTTACTAGGCACTGCTCCTAATAGCCAGATTCCTACTCCACACTGATGAGGGGCAAAAACCCCGAAACAGCTGTCTGTGGATGGATACCATGCTTGGCATAGGTGGCTTTCCTTCATAGGATGCTGCCCTTTCCGTGGTTGTTCCTTCCCGGGGAAAGGCCTGGCTATTCACTGCTTGCGTCGAGAAACACGTGATGGTGTCTCCGGAGCTTCTTTTCATGCATCTGCGTATTTCCCATATGGGATGGGGGCAGTGTTCTGGAATCACTGCGTTGAGAAACACGTGATGGTGTCTCCGCGGTGTTGGATGTTTTGGTCTCCCCGAGGCCAATCATCTGTGCCTTTATAGCCTTTTTACTAGGCACTGCTCCTAATAGCCAGATTCCTACTCCACACTGATAAGGGGCAAAAACCCCGAAACAGCTGTCTGTGGATGGATACCATGCTTGGCATAGGTGGCTTTCCTTCATAAGATGCTGCCCTTCCCGTGGTTGTTCCTTCCCGGAGAAAGGCCTGGCTATTCACTGCTTGCGTCAAGAAACACGTGATGGTGTCTCCCCAGCTTCTTTTCATGCATCTGCATATTTCCCATAAGGGATGGGGGCAGTGTTCTGGAATCACTGCGTTGAGAAACACGTGATGGTGTCTCCGCGGTGTTGGATGTTTTGGTCTCCCTGAGGCCAATCATCTGTGCCTTTATAGCCTTTTTACTAGGCACTGCTCCTAATAGCCAGATTCCTACTCCACACTGATGAGGGGCAAAAACCCCGAAACAGCTGTCTGTGGATGGATACTATGCTTGGCATAGGTGGCTTTCCTTCATATGATGCTGCCCTTCCCGTGGTTGTTCCTTCCCGGGGAAAGGCCTGGCTATTCACTGCTTGCGTCGAGAAACACGTGATGGTGTCTCCGCAGTTTCTTTTCATGCATCTGGTATCTACCACTGACCATATGGCGGTAATATCATTGTTGGTCTTTGTATAGTAATTATTTTCAGCATCAGCACGGTCATCTGCTGAGGTTCTCCTCCACTCTTAGGGTGCGTCAACCAGTTGTAATCAAGGTTACCTGGTAAGTGGCCCACTCAGAAGCTTCGCCCCCCTGAACCATAACTCTAGCTACACCTTTACCCACAGCCATTGGCTGGGGAGGAAATAGCAAGTGCACGCGCTGACCCCTTTAAGAGGGCGGGAGTGCGCATGCATGCTTTATGGACATGGCTGAAGGCCCGGCTGGAAGCTCTGCTGGAAGCATGCAGAGCATGAGGAAGAGAAGCACCGACCGCAGCGTGGGTGAGTGGATTGACACGCCGGAGGTCCTGCCTGTCAGAGTAGGGACCCAGCATGGTGCTAACACCCGTATAATATCATTGAATGTTAGGGGTTTTAATTCCCATACAGGAAACCCATTATAAAACTGGAACATTTAAGTTTGCCCACAGCTCCTTCCCTGCGTCTTATTCGGCTTTTAACAATAGTAAGAGGGGAGGTATGGCAATTCCAATATCTTCAACATGCCCTTTGCAAGTGAATAAGCCCATAACCTTATGTAATCTATATGACCCAAATACAGGGCAGATTGATTTTCTGCGGAAGGTGTTCTCTCTCCTGCAGAAACTTCCACTGGTGGGTTTAATATGGGAGGGGACTTTAATGTTCCTTTTTCAGAGGTATTCGATAGGCATTCTCTTGGGGATATGCCCCCATCACACAATGTAGTTAGATTGGTGTTGGACTTTATGAAATTAATTAGGGCCAATTCCCTTTTTTACTTATGGAGGATAGATCACCCTAAAGAAAGGGCCTTTTCCTTTTACTCTCCTCCTCATCATACCCATACCAGATTTGATTTCTTTTTTGCAAATATAATATCTCTTAGGATGCTGGAAAAAGTGGAGATGGGTCAAATTACCTGGTCAGATCAAGCTCCGGTTGTTTTGGATCTTAAATCTACTCAACCTGTCATTGGTGCTTGAATGAGTTCTTAATTAAGGACCCTACTATTAGAAAGACCTTATTGGACCATCTCACTTAATTCTGTCTTTGTAATGAGGGTTCAGTTTCTTCCCCTTCAGCTCTGTGGAAGGCTCGCAAGGCAGTGATGAGGGGTTATTGTATAAAGGAGGACCCTAGATAGAAAAAAATGCTATCTTTAAATACAATAAGCTAACCTCCCAACTTAGGGAAGTAGAATGTAAACTGGCTGTTTCACCTTCTTTAGGGGTATTAAGGAAAGTTGTTGGGATTACAAATAGGCTAAAAGATATTTCTATATGTAAAGTTGATAAATTACACCTATATACAAAGCAAAAATATTATGAAAAGGGTAATAAGGCCCACACATTATTGGCTAGGCAGTTGAAGGAGAAGGTCTCGTCCTCTAATCCCCAGGCTCTTAGGGGGGATAATAGTACGATTCATTACATTCCAGCTGAAATCTCAAACTTATTCTACGATATCGCAAACTGTATAACATAAAGGATACCCTTCCACCAAATGTGAATACTAGAGATACCCTACTGCAAAATTATTTTTTAGGTCTAAATCTCCCAGTGCTTCCTCCAGAAGCTTTAGCATCTCTTAATCAACCAATAACTAGAGATGAGATAGTAGACATTTTGAAAGAGATTGCCTTGGGTAAATCCCCTGGTCCGGATGGGTTGACCCATTTGTATTATAAGACTTTTGGAGAGGAGCTTACACCCCACATGATCAAGATTTTCATTTCCTTTATGGAGGGTTCTCCCATTCCAGACTCGATGTCACACTCCTATCTGATCCTTGTTACTAAGGCTGGGAGGGACCCATTGAACTGTTCAAACTATCGCCCAATAGCTCTATTAAATTCTGATCTTAAAATTTTTACCCTCATGCTGTCCAATAAGCTCAATTGCTGGCAACCCTAACTTAATGATAAGGATCAGGGGTGTGACAACACCAGAATGGCGATAGACTTGATAGAGGTTTCCAATAGAAAAAATGTACAAACTCTTATTTTGAGTCTAGATGAAAAAAGGCATTTGATCAACTAAATTGGTCTTCTTTGTTTGAGACTATGAGAGCGTTTGGTATCTCGGGTGCCTTTTTAACAGCTATGAGGGCAACATATTTGGGAAAAAGTGGACAAATCTTCTATTTGCACTCTCTATAAGGAGAACCAGTATAAAATACTGATGTTCTGGTATCACACCCCAGAGCTCCTCCACAGATTGAATCCACAGCTCTCGACCCTCTCTTGGTGTTTTCGCTCTGAGGTGGGCTCTCAGTTCCACATTTTTTGGTCTTATTTGGAGATCATTAGTTTTTGAGAAGATGTTAGAGCCTTAATTTGCAGGGTTCTTTTTGTGGAGGTTGATTTGGACCCAGCTATCTTTCTCCTTAACGTCACTCCTAGGGGGGTGCGGAAGAATTCAGCTAGACTGTTACTCCACATTCTTATTGCAGCAAGGTGCTTGATAGCCCTTAACTGGAAGCAGCTCTCTCCCCCCTCTCATCAGAAATTACTGAACAAAATTGCTGATATTCGTAGGATTGAATATATGACAGTCTTGCTCGGAGCAAGAGTGGACATATTTGATACAGTTTGGGCCCCTTGGGACTTTATTGGATTCAGATTACTGACTAGGTCTTTCTTCTCTTATTTCTTCTTTAGGAGTAGTGCCTCTCTCCCCGTATCCCTTCTTGTTTAAGTCTTGTCATTTTATGTGTGGATCAGTTTAGGGGTAGTAGTTTATTGTACAGCACTAGCTCATAGTGGTGTTAAATATTCCTTTATTGGGAAATATTTCAGATTTTTGATACTTAATACAGTACAGACCAAAAGTTTGGACACACCTTCTCATTTAAAGATTTTTCTGTATTTTCATGACTATGAAAATAGTAAATTCACACTGAAGGCATCAAAACTATGAATTAACACATGTGGAATTATATCCTTAACAAAAAAGTGTGAAACAACGGAAAATATGTCATATTCTAGACTCTTCAAATAGCCAACTTTTGCTTTGATGACTGTTTTGCGCACTCTTGGCATTCTCTTGATGAGCTTCAAGAGGTAATCACCGGAAATGGATTTCACTTCACAGGTGTGCCCTGTCAGGTTTAATAAGTGGGATTTCTTGCCTTATAAATGGTGTTGGGACCATCAGTTGTGTTGTGCAGAAGTGTGGTGGATACACAGCTGATAGTCCTACTGAATAGACTGTTAGAATTTGTATTATGGCAAGAAAAAAGCAGCTAAGTAAAGAAAAACGAGTGGCCATCATTACTTTAAGAAATGAAGGTCAGTCAGTCCGAAAAATTGGGAAAACTTTGAAAGTGTCCCCAAGTGCAGTTGCAAAAATCATCAAGCTCTACAAAGAAACTGGCTTATATGAGGACCGCCCCAGAAAAGGAAGACCAAGAGTCACCTCTGCTACTGAGGATCAGTTTATCCGAGACACCAGCCTCAGAAATCGCAGGTTAACAGCTGCTCAGATTAGAGACCAGGTCAATGCCACACACAGAGTTCTAGCTGCAGACACATCTCTACAACAACTGTTAAGAGGAGACTTTGTGCAGCAGGCCTTCATGGTAAAATAGCTGCTAGGAAACCACTGCTAAGGACAGGCAACTAGCAAAAGAGACTTGTTTGGGCTAAAGAACACAAGGAATGGACATTAGACCAGTGGAAATCTGTGCTTTGGTCTGCTGAGTCCAAATTTGAGATCTTTTGTTCCAACCACCATGTCTTTGTGCAACGCGGAAAAGGTGAATGGATGGACTCTACATGCCTAGTTCCCACCGTGAAGCATGGAGGAGGAGGTGTGATAGTGGGGGTGCTTTGCTGGTTACACTCTTGGGGATTTATTCAAAATTGAAGGCATACTGAACCAGCATGGCTACCACAGCATCTTGCAGCGTCATGCTATTCCATCCGGTTTGCGTTTAGTTGGACCATCATTGATTTTTCAACAGGACAATGACCCCAAACACACCTCCAGGCTGTGTAAGGGCTATTTGACCAAGAAGGAGAGTGATGGGGTGCTACTCCAGACCTGAACCCAATCGAGATGGCTTGGAGTGAACTGGACCGCAGAGTGAAAGCAAAAGGCCAACAAGTGCTAAGCATCTCTAGGAACTCCTTCAAGATTGTTGGAAGACCATTCTCGGTGACTACCTCTTGAAGCTCATCAAGAGAATGCCAAGAGTTTACAAAGCAGTCATCAAAGCAAAAGGTGGCTACTTTGAAGAACCTAGAATATAAGACATATTTTCATTTGTTTCACACTTTTTTGTTAAGTATATATTTCCACATGTGTTAATTCATAGTTTTGATGCCTTCAGTGTGAATTTACAATTTTCATAGTCATAAAAATACAGAAAAATCTTTAAATGAGAAGGTGTGTCCAAACTTTTGGTCTGTATTGTATATAACTTAATACTTTGGTTTTTCACCACTAGGGGGAGTGATCCCTTATATATTTCAGTTTACTTTACTCTGTATTTGAAGCTCATTGAAATCTCTTTATTTGTTTTTTTATTGTTCTCTGAAAGACGTTCAGACTGTAATTATTTGGACTTTTCTGCTCAATTGTTAAAGTATAAAATTCAATAAAAATTTACAGTTTAAAAAAATACGTAGCTTTCTACTCATCACCCTTCCAGACGCATATCAAATTGTAAGCCTCTCTAAGATCTAGTTTAGAAAACACCCTGGCCCCAGAAGCTGATTATATAGGTTGGGGATAAATGGAAGTAGAAGAGTATGCTTAATGATAGTTCGTAGAAATCGAGACAAGTATGGAGACCCACATTTTTCTTTTTTGAAAAGAAAAATCCGGCAGCTGCAGGCGAGGAGGAAGGACAGATATGACCCGTCGATAAACTTTCGTTAACATATTCTTTCATGGCAGTCCATTCCGGCCCAGAAAAATTGTAAAGGCCAGCTTTATGTAATATGGCGTTAGGAATAAGATCAATACTACAGCCATAAGGACAATGGAGAGGTAATATCTCCACCACTTTTTCCAAAAATACATCTCCGAACTACCCCTGCAGGCCCGTCAGACTAGCGGAGCATATTTGTACAGTTTTTAAATATTTTTTGCAACAATTGGGTCTCCATTTAACAATTTCTTTCTGACACCAGAAGCCCCAGTACCAAACCAGCAGGTAAATTATTAAAAAAAAAACAGGAGATGGATTCAAAGTGGAATGCTCCCACTTGGAGTGTGAAATCCATCGGTACCCTCTTGACCAAATGACCGGGTAAAGGTGTCTTGTCAACGGTGAAGATTTGAATGGGTCTTTCTAATCTAACTGTCCTTTCCCTAACTTCAAAACCAGTTACAAATCAATAAAGTCTGCAGCCGACCCCCAGTCAATAAACAAAAATGTTGATAACACTTGGTTCTCGAAGGATAACACCGTATTTATCAGTTCTTTATCCGGTGGAAGAAAGAGGTATCTGGGAGTCTGAGTGACCTCTTCTGCCGTCAACAAGACTCAAACGTTCTCCCAAAAGTTTGCTAGCCTAAGGACAAGTTGGACAATTGTAGAGAAAATGTCCGAATGTGGGCATATATTGTATACTGCGTTTGTCAAATAGAAACAGAGTAGGTTGCAGGACACTCAATTGTTGCAAAATAAAACCGGGTTCTTGTTCCAATAGAGGAGACCACTTTTGTTCAATTGGACACCTGTTTTCTGTAGCCACCACTTGAAGTAACCTCACACTGGGCACATAATATGAGCTGGTACTTTTTTTTAATCTTTCTCATACAAAAAAAATCACACAATATTTAGAGAATTAGAATTGCTTGAGGTACCATACTGGACATAAATAAAAACCCAAAATATTGCTGTCACTATATGTCAATAAACTTCACTTCAATTGCTGTGGTGTGAAGTTTGGATATGAGAAAAATTACAAACAATTGATAAAGTTCATCTTGACATGATATTTTACCACTGGTATTACAATGGCCTGATATAATAAGCAGAGTAGTTACAAACTGGGCTTTGTTGTAAAGAGAGATACCTGCACTTCCCATCTTTAGTATGTAGTACTTGGCAAGGGGAATCGTATGAATGCAGTAATTAAGGGAGCACTTAATTGTTGGATGTTAATGCAGCGCCCCGGGTTCCTGGTCGTTGCAGTAATTTCATTCTTCCACCAGGGGGAGTGATGTTACGTCTGAAGGCAATAAAGGAGATCACCTTACCAGGTATCACAAACCACACAACACACTTCACACTCCAGGCTACCAGGGGGAGCCATGCTTCTATCTATTAGGGCACTCCTCACAATTAGGTAAAACTGGGAGTCTGGACAGAAAGTTAGGCAGAGGCAGAGGAGATGCAGACTGAAGCTGAAGCTGGCTGGAGTGAGAGGGAGCCAGATGCAGACTGAGGTCTGCGGAGGACGAGGGTCCACGGAGCTGCGCCTGCCCCACGTGCGGCAGCATCCAAAGGAAGAGACATCGGAAGGGAATTGTCTTGCAGTGAGTGAGAAATGAAGCCATAGCAAAGGAGAGGAATATCAGAGGGAGACCAGCCAGGAGCAGTCTGCTTCCTTCTGAAGCGCAGAAGTCGGTAGCCAGAACACCAAGGGAGTAAGGATCTCTATGCTTTATTTCAGAGACTGGCAGGACAGTTAATTCCACGTTGGCTGCCAAACCTTATACCCAGGAGTCACGGTGGCAACTTGTGGGGGCTGGGGCATCGTAGGGTCCCTGTAAAAAGCCTCAGGCCATCAGTCATACGGGTTTATCCTATCCATCAGGGGGACAGAGAGAAAGAGACATTGCATCTACAATAGTTGTGAGGACCTCACCGAGAAGCTCGGCAGGGTGGAACTACAACACTCAGGCGCTAGAGGAAAGCTACTGATTTCCACCTGGATAAGGGGACTCTGGATTTGCCTTCGGACTGGCCGGATTCTGCCTGCACTGTGATCCGGTGCTTTGGACTGTCGACACTGAAGCCTTCAGTAAAGGTAAAGAGACTGCAACCTTGTGTCCTCGTTCTTTACCGCACCTCACACCATCCATCATCTACACTCTGGGAAGCCCTGGGGACATACTTCACCTGTGGGAAGGTATACCATCTAGCTGCCATAACATCACCCCAGCGGACCCTTAAGCAGCGTCGGTCATCCTGACCGAATACCACAGGTGGCGTCACGAACACTATCCCTATAAAGACCTTTCCCCATTTACAACGGACGTCCCCTAGGGCCACGGACCGGGTCAGCCACCGTGACATCCCTGACAAGAACCAAAGGGCCCGGCTGCGAGTAACCCCTAGCCCCTGGGGGCGCTCCATTAGCAAATACATTGTAAGGAAACAGCTGAGCTAGTGTGTTGGCTCTGTGACTCGACGTTCACACAATTTTGCTGATTTGTTGCAAGGAATTTCAGAAAAACAGTGGTTCAAAATCCACTGAACCTTTACCCCAGTTTTGACAACCCAAGGACCTCACCCCAATGCCCATGAGCATTTAGGACTCAGGATTGTATTTTCTATCATGCTGCAGTATTTTAAAAACCTGAAAATTGAAATAAAAAAAACTCAATCTGCATGCTTTATTTCATAGATAAACTATTTTTTTTTTCGATTTTATTGTGTTCACAGTAACAATGGACTAATTGTTTGTGCCATATAATTATTACTGTAGTTCGCTAGGCTAAAATATTTAGGCCATTTGTCAAGGGGTTATTCAGAATAAGACACCAACTTTAATTTTAAAAGTGTAGAGTAGTATCTAATAACATTACTCTGTCAGGCTTCGTCTGGCAATGCAAGTTATAGTTGTCCACCATGAAATGTAGTATTTCCTCTGTAGATGTAGAACATAATTACTGGTCAGTAGGGAGTCTATTTCACAGGGAATTTTTAATGTATTTCAATTAGTTGCAGCAATTTGAATTTCATTTCTAAATATTTTTTCATGGGGGGTTTTATATTATTATTACAAGCTAAAGTTTAGACTACAAAATTCTAATTCTAATTAGCACTTGGGGGTTAAAAGTGCTCACCACACATCTAGATAAGTTCCTTAGGTGGTCTAGTTTCCAAAATGGTGTCACTTGTGGGAGGTTTCCACTGTTTAAGCACATCAGGGGCTCTGCAAACGGGACATGGTGTCTGATCTCAATTCCAGACAATTTTGCAGTGAAAAGTCAAAAGGCGCTCCTTCCTTTCCAAACTCTGCTATGCACCCAAACAGTAGTTTACCCCCACATATGGGGTATCGGCGTACTCAGATCAAATTGTAGAACAACTTTTGGTGTCCAATATCTCCTGTTACTTTTGGTAAAATAAAACAAATTGGATCTGAAGTAATTTTTTTGTAAAAAAAAGTTAAATGTTCATTTTTTTTTAAACATTCCAAAAAGACCTGTGAAGCACATGAAGGGTTAATAAACTTCTTGAATGTGGTTTTGAGCACCTTGAGGGGTGCAGTTTGCATAATGGTGACACTTTTGAGTATTTTCTATCATGTAGACCCCTCAAAGTGACTTCAAATGAGATGTGGTCCCTGGTGCTGAAAAAATGAGAAATTGCTGGTCAACTTTTAACCCTTATAACTCCCTAACAAAAAAAATGTGTTTCCAAAATTATGCTGCTGTAAAGTAGACATGTGGGAAATGTTACTTATTAGGTATATTTTGTGACATATCTCTGTAATTAAAGGGCATGAAAATTCAAAGTTGGAAAATTGCGAAATTTTCAAAATTTTCCCCAAATTTCTGTTTTTTGTCACAAATAAACGCAAGTCTTATGAAAGACATTTTACCACTGTCATGAAGTACAATATGTCACAAGAAAAGAATGTCAGAATTACCGTAATCCATGGAAGCGCTGCCGAGTTATTACCTCATAAAGGGACAGGGGCCTGAATTGTAAAAATTGGCCTGGTCCTTAACATGCAAACCACCCTTGGGGGTGAAGGGGTTACATTTATAGTAAACAATGACACAGAAAATAAAAAAAATACACCAAAAATGTAAATTAAATATGTTTAACATAAGGAATAAAATAATATTAAAGAGAACATGCAAGTTGGTTTATGCTGTTCTAAGCACCTAACCATCCAGATCGTTAACATCAGATATGGCAATTGAACTGAGACAGGCAGGGTCAAACAGGAAGGGAGCCTAAAGGTACCTTCACACATAACGATATTGTTAACGATATCGTTGCATTTTGTGACGTAGCAACGATATCGTTAATAAAATCGTTATGTGTGACAGCGACCAACGATCAGGCCCCTGCTGGGAGATCGTTGGTCGCTGAAGAAAGTCCAGAACTTTATTTCGTCGCTGGATCTCCCGTGGACATCGCTGGATCGGCGTGTGTGACACCGATCCAGCGATGTCTTCACTGGTAACCAGGGTAAACATCGGGTTACTAAGCGCAGGGCCGCGCTTAGTAACCCGATGTTTACCCTGGTTACCATCCTAAAAGTAAAAAAAACAAACACTACATACTTACCTAACGCTGTCTGTCCCCCGGCGCTGTGCTCTGCACTCCTCCTGTACTGGCTGTCAGCGTCGGTCAGCCGGAAAGCAGAGCGGTGACGTCACCGCTCTGCTTTCCGGCCGCTGTGCTCACACAGACAGTGCAGCAGGAGTGCAGAGAAGCAGCGCTGGAGGACAGACAGCGGTAGGTAAGTATGTAGCGTTTGTTTTTTTACTTTTAGGATGGTAACCAGGGTAAACATCGGGTTACTAAGCGCGGCCCTGTGCTTAGTTACCCGATGTTTACCCTGGTTACCGGCATCGTTGGTCGCTGGAGAGCGGTCTGTGTGACAGCTCTCCAGCGACCAAACAGCGACGATCCGGATCGTTGTCGGTATCGCTGCAGCGTCGCTTAATGTGAAGGGGCCTTTAGCTCATTGTAATCAGTTCCCTTAAAGTGGGTTTCAGTTTCAGAAAACCTCTGTATGTGAGAAAAACAATCTGTGGTTTACTCACCTTCCCTGTGCTGAGTCTGCGCCGCTGCTCCTGTTCTCTGATAGTGTCTGCAGTGCTGACATGTCAACAGCACGGCAGCCAAACAGTGAGCTCAGAAAATTTGTCCAAGTAGCGCTGCAGGCACGAGGAACAGTGGTGGAGACTCAGTACTGAACTCGGGAAGCTGAGTAAAGGGTAGTTTGCATTTTAAAATGCTTGGGGCAAGGTTTCCCTGATGGTGATTGGTTTTAGACAGTATTCACTCTTATCAAGCGAGAGCAGTCAATCAAGACACGGGACTGACTATAATATGACATTTGGAGTACATAACAGTGCACCAAGCCATAGGCAATGCCAAGGGTGCATCAAAGCACCCTCAATTGCATATTTAATAAAATTAGAATAAAAAATAAAATTACGTTAATATGTATAAGCCTGATAAGATTTTTATAGGGGCTATGTCCCTTATATAAATGTTTAAGCTGTTGAATTTGCACGTTGGGGATGACAGACACCCTTTTAATCAGTAAGTTATTTTGTGAAGACACATGCCTTTAAAATAACTTCACTGCTGTTGTAATGGGTTTTGGGGAGGGAGTCGCAGCCAAGGTACTCGTCTTCTGCTCCCCATCCCGCAACAGAAATTGGTGTCCACTTTTAGTGTGTGTGTACCACACTAAATTTCAAGGCTCCGATTCCACACGACCCTATTAATGGGAAACCACATCAGTCCATAAGCATAGTAACATACTTATTAAAGGGAACCTGTCACCCCCAAAATCGAAGGTGAGCTAAGCCCACTGGCATCAGGGGCTCATCTACAGCATTCTGTAATGCTGTAGATAAGCCCCGATGTATCCTGAAAAATGAGAAAAAGAGGTTAGATTATACTCACCCAGCGGCGGTCCCGCTGCGGTCCAGTCCGATGGGTGTCACGGTCCGGTCCAGCGCCTCCCATCTTCTTACGATGACGTCCTCTTCTTGTCTTCACTGTGGCTCCGGCGCAGGCATACTTTGTCTGCCCTGTTGAGGGCAGAGCAAAGTTCTGCAGTGCGCAGGCCCCGGGAAAGATCAGAGAGGCCCAGTGCCTGCGCACTGCAGTACTTTGCTCTGCCCTCAACAGGGCAGACAAAGTACGCCTGCTCCGGAGCTGCAGCGTGAAGACAAGAAGAGGACGTCATCGTAAGAAGATGGGAGGAACCGGACCGCGACACCCTTCGGATCGGACCGCCCACCCAGATGAGTATAATCTAAACTCTTTTTCTCATCTTTCAGGTTACATCGGGGGCTTATCTACAGCATTCCAGAATGCTGTAGATATGCCCCTGATGCCGGTGGGCTTAGCTCACCTTCGATTTTGGGGGTGACAGGTTCCCTTTAAGGTTGAAGGAAGACTTTAAGTCCATCTAGTTCAACCAATAGCCTAACCTAACATGCCCTAACATGTTGATCCAGAGGAAGGCAAAAAAAAAACATGTGGCAAAGAGTAAGCTCCACATTGGGGAAAAAATTCCTTCCCGGCTCCACATACGGCAATCAGACTAGTTCCCTGGATCAACACCCTAACAAGGAATCTAGTATATATACCCTGTAACATTATATTTTTCCAGAAAGGTATCCAGTCCCCTGTTAAATTTAAGTAATGAATCACTCATTACAACATCATACGGCAGAGAGTTCCATAGTCTCACTGCTCTTACAGTAAAGAACCCGCGTCTGTTATTATGCTTAAATCTTCTTTCCTCCAGACGTAGAGGATGCCCCCTTGACCCTGTCTCAGGTCTATGATTAAAAAGATCATCAGAAAGGTCTTTGTACTGTCCCCTCATATATTTATACAATTAAATAAGATTGCCCCTTAGTCTTCGTTTTTCCAAACTGAATAGCCCCAAGTGTAATAACCTATCTTGGTATTAAAGAAAAGCATGCACCGAATATGGATCAAGCCAGAAAAGAAAAACGGATATCAGGGAGTACGTAGAATAAATCACTTTTATTTATGTGCAACAGACAGTAACCAAAAAAATATATTTATTATATATGTTAAAATAATGTATATGTATACTCTTAAAATACGCTTTTTTTACGTGCACATGTCAAAGGAAATATAACAAATAATTCGTACTAGGCAGGTCAAACAATTTATATTATTACATAAAATATACTGGATACCCCAAAAGGAATTAGTAAGCATAAAAAATAGGGATCGTATATAGGAGAGAATACTAGTAATAATATGGATCATAAGTGAAAAAATAAAAATTGTAAAAATATGTATGTCTAAAAACCTATAAAATATAGAGGAGAGCACAAAAAACACTAGTGTAAAAAAATATATAATAACTAATGAGGTGTAAAAAAGTGTGTAAAAAATGTAAAACAGAATACAGAGAAAAAATATATGTGTATCACAAATAGGTACAAGGTATATATTGCCTCACAAATTACGTGGTATAATTCATATATTGTGATATTTACAAAAAGTGCTAAATGCTAATAATAAGGTGCTATAGGCATATAAGGTATGCAAAGTATAAGTCAGAAAGTGCAATGTGCCATTTTATATCAAGTATGGTTTATAGTATGTGCCCAGCAAGGTCTCCTTCAAAGAGAAAGGAAATGCTTAGTAAATATATGATCCAATACTACTTACTTATAATCAGATAGGGTACGTATATCCAGGACCGCCAGTAGGGACTGAGTGCAGACCTATCTTGTCCGAGACCTATCTTGGTATTGCAGACCCCCCCAGTCCTCTAATAACCTTGGTCGCTCTTCTCTGCACCCGCTCTAGTTCAGCTATGTCTTTCTTATACACCGGAGACCAGAACTGTGCACAGTATTCTAAGTGTGGTCGAACTAGTGACTTGTATAGAGGTAAAATTATATTTTCCTCATGAGCATCTATGCCTCTTTTAGTGCATCCCATTATTTTATTTGCCTTTGTAGCAGCTGCCTGACACTGGCCACTAAATGTGAGTTTGTCATCCACCCATACTCCCAGGTCTTTTTCATTGACGGTTTTGCCCAGGGTTTTAGAATTAAGCACATAGTTATACATCTTATTACTTCTACCCAAGTGCATGACCTTACATTGATCCCCATTAAAGGGACTCTGTCACCTGAATTTGGCGGGACTGGTTTTGGGTCATATGGGCGGAGTTTTCGGGTGTTTGATTCACCCTTTCCTTACCCGCTGGCTGCATGCTGGCTGCAATATTGGATTGAAGTTCATTCTCTGTCCTCCATAGTACACGCCTGCGCAAAGCAATCTTGCCTTGTGCAGGCGTGTACTATAGAGGACAGAGAATGAACTTCAATCCAATATTGCAGCCAGCATGCAGCCAGCGGGTAAGGAAAGGGTGAATCAAACACCCGAAAACTCCGCCCATATGACCCAAAACCAGTCCCGCCAAATTCAGGTGACAGGTTCCCTTTAAAGCTCATTTGCCATTTATCAGACCAAGCTTCTAGATTACATAAATCATCCTGTAATATAAAATTGTCCTCCTCTGTATTGATTACCCTGCAGAGTTTAGTGTCATCTGAAAACATTGAAATTCTGCTCTATATGCCCCCTACAAGGTCATTAATAAATATGTTAAAAAAAGAAGAGGGCCCAATACTGACCCCTGTGGTACCCCACTGCTAACCGCGACCCAGTCCGAGTGTGCTCCATTAATAAGCACCCTTTGTTTCCTATCCCTGAGCCAGCTCTTAACCCACTTACACATATTTTCCCCTATCCCCATTATTCGCATTTTATGTATCAACCTTTTGTGTGGCACCGTATCAAAAGCTTTTGAAAAGTCCATATACACTACATCCACTGGGTTCCCTTGGTCCAATCCAGAACTTACCTCTTCATAGAAACTGATCAAATTAGTCTGACAGGAAAGGTCCCTAGTAAACCCATGTTGATATTGGGTCATGAGGTTATTCCTCTTCAGATACTAGAAAACAAAGTCAACTTTACTAACAGTTGTAATTGAACACAAAAATTAGCAGGAGATGCAGACACATCATTCTTCAAGTTACAAAATAGTGACAAGCGATTCCCAATCCTCCTCCCCGCTATAGGCCAGTCCTACAGTTAATCCTGTCTTCCCTACTAACAGGAATTGTAGACACAGAAGGATAGCTATAAAATACAATAAAATATATTTTCATTAATTGTCAGAGAAGTGGAAAGCCATCCTCACCCCATCACACTGTTATGCATTGCATGATTTCTTCAAACAAATGGCAAATCACTCTAAAATTATTTAATTCATCAAAGGTATCTTTACAAGACCCCAAAGACGGGGCACAGATAAAACGATTCCTTACTTGTAATTTTCTGTTGCTGCTATTTCATAGCTGTCTTTACAGATATGCCTTTCTGTTTCCCCCTTGCCTTGCTGCATAGTAGCAGAGCTGGTATAACATCTCTAGAAATGCTTTGCTGCCCTCTAGTGATCTACAAATAAATGTTCTCTTTTCTAGTACTGTCAAAGAATGCAGCAAATTTGGCAAAAACATAGAAGAAACAAAGTATTTATTTGGCAAGTTGTATCCTTCTTCAATGTCTTAACCCCTTCATGACCTTGGGATTTTTCGTTTTTCCATGTTCGTTTTTCACTTCCCTCCTTGCCAGAGCAATAACTTTTTTATTTTTCCGTCAATTTGGCCATGTGAGGGCTTATTTTTTGCGGGACGAATTGTACTTTTGAACGACATCATTGGTTTTAGCATGTCGTGTACTAGAAAACGGGAAAAAAATTCCAAGTGCGGTGAAATTGCAAAAAAAGTGCAGTCCCACACTTGTTTTTTGTTTGGCTTTTTTGCTAGGTGCACTAAATGCTAAAAATGACCTGACATTATGATTCTCCAGGTCAGTACGAGTTCATAGACACCTAACATGACTAGGTTATTTTTTACCTAAGTGGTGAAAAAAAATTCCAAACTTTGCTAAAAAAAAAAAAAAAAATTGCGCCATTTTCCGATACTCGTAGCGTCTCCATTTTTCGTGATCTGGGGTCGGTTGACATGTCCCGGCTTTGGTGCGGGCTCACCGCGGAGCCCTGCATCAAAGCAGGGGATCTGACCTCGGACGTACTATCCCGTCCGAGGTCAGAAAGGGGTTAAAATACAAGGTAAAGCTGATATAAAAGTAAAGGGTAGATTGTTGCAATTGTAAAATGTTAAGTAACACTGTTCTAGAACTAAATCTATACAATACATATACATACAGTGGGGGAAAAAACGTATATACTCAAGTATAAGCTGACCCGAGTATAAGCCGAGACCCCTAATTTTGCCACAAAAAACTGGGAAAACTTAATAACTCAAGTATAAGCCTAGGGTGGAAAATGCAGCAGCTACTGCTAAATTTCAAAAATAAAAATACATACCAATATAAGTAAAATTAATTGAGACATCAGTAGGTTAAGTGTTTTTGAATATCCATATTGAATCAGGAGCCCCATATAATGCTCCATACAGTTCATGGTGGCCCCATAAGATGCTCCATACAAAATATGCCCCATATAATGCTCCATACAGTTTATGAAGGGCTCCATAAGATGCTCCACATTAAAATATGCCCCATATAATGCTCCACAAATGTGGATTATGGCCCCATAAGATGCTCCATACAGATATTTGCCCCATATAATGCTGCGCATGGCCCAATACAGATATTTGCCCCATATAATGCTGCACATGGCCCCATACAGATATTTGTCCCATATAAAGCTGCACATGGCCCCATAAGATATTTGCCCCATATAACGCTGCACATGGCCCCATAAGATGCTCCATACAGACACTTGCCCCATATGCTGTTGCTGTGATTAAAAAAATTAAAAATTACATACTCACCTCTCAGGCCCCCGACACTTGAAGTTGGAGCGCCTCTCCCCTCCCCCCCGTAGGGCAGTGGGGTACTCAGATCCGGGCCCTTCGGTTCTCAAGGGGGATGTCACGGTGGCTGACCCGGTCCGTGGCCCTAGGGGATGTCTGTAAATAAATGGGGAAAGGTCTTTAAAGGGATAATGTTCGTGACACCACCTGTGGTATTCGGTCAGGGTGACCGACACTGCTTAGGGGTCCGCTGGGGTGATGTTATGGCAGCTAGATGGTATACCTTCCCACAGGTGAAGTATGTCCCCAGGGCTTCCCAGTGTATAGATGGTGGATGGTGAGAGGCGCAGTAAAGAACGAGGACACAAGGTTGCAGTCTCTTTACCTTTACTGGGGGCTTCAGTGTCCACAGTCCAGAGCACCGGATCACAGGGTAGGCAGAGTCCGGCCGGTCTGAAGACAAATCCAGAGTTTCCTTATCCAGGTGGAAATCAGTAGCCTTCTTCTAGCACCTGAGTGTTGTAGTTCCTCCCTGCTGAGCTTCTCGGTGAGGTCCTCACAACTATTGTAGATGTAACGTCTCTTTCTCTCTGTCCCCCTGATGGATGGGATAGGACAAACTCGTATGACTGATGGCCTGAGGCTTTTTACAGGGACACATCACGCCCCGGCCCCCACAAGTTGCCACCGTGCCTCCTGGGTATAAGGTCGGCAGCCAACGTGGAATTAACTGTCCTGCCAGTCTCTGAAGTAAAGCGTAGAGATCCTTACTCCCTCGCTGTTCTGGCTACTGGCTTCTGCTCCTCAGAAAGGAGGCAGCCTTTTACAGGGCAGAACTCCTTCTGGTTTCCTCTCCTTTTGCTATGACTTTGTTTCTCATTCACTACAAGACAATTCCCTTCTGATGTCTCTTTCTTAGGATGCTGCCGCACGTGGGGCAGGCGTAGCTCCGTGGACCCTCGTCCTCCGCAGACCTCAGTCTGCATCTGGCTCCCTCTCTCTCCAGCCAGCTTCTCCCTTCCTTCCTATCCAGACTACTAGTTTTACCTAGTTGTGAGGAGTGCCCTAATAAATAGAAGCATGGCTCCCCCTGGCGGCCTGGAGTGTGAAGTGTGTTGTGTGGTTTGTGATATCTGGTAAGGTGATCTCCTTTATTGCCTTTAGACGTAACACCACTCCCCCTGGTGGAAGAGCAACATTACTGCAATGACCAGGACCCTTGGGTGATGCACTATATTCACCTGCTCCCCATTCCACTGCCAACCGCCGCTGTGTCTTCCCCTTCCTCTGCACTGACGCTCAGGCAGAGGGCGGCGCGCACTAATCGCATCATCGCGCCCTCTGACCTGCGCGTCACTGCAGAGGACGTGGAAGACGCAGCGGCGCCGATGGTGGAACTGGGAGCAGGTGAATATCACGCACTGTGCTATACTCACCTGCTCCAGGCGCGGTCCATGCACGTCTATTCCCCGACGCCGACAGCTTCTTCCTGTAGTAAGCGGTCACATGGTACGCTCATTACAGTAATGAATATGCGGCTCCACCGCTATGGGAGTCCATATTCATTACTGTTATGAGCGGTACCATGTGACCACTCACTACAGGAAGAAGCTGCCGGCACCGGAGAACCAGGGACGTGCAGGGACCGCGCCAGGAGCAGGTGAGTATTATTACACAGCTCCGCTCCCCCTCCCCTGCCGACCCCTGGGTATGACTCCAGTATAAGCCGAGAGGGTTACTTTCAGCCCAAAAAAGTGGGCTGAAAATCTCAGCTTATACTCGAGTATATACAGTAAGTATTTGATCCTTGCTGGTTTTGTAAATTTGCCCACTCACAAAGACATAAAAGTCTATAGTCTATAATTTTAAGGGTAGGTTAATTTTAACATTGAGAGATAGAATATCAAAAATAAAATCCAGAAAATCACATTGTATAAATGATATACATTTATTTGCATTTTGCAGTGAGAAATAATTATTTGATCCCTTACCAAACATTAAGAGTTCTGGGCCCTACAGATCAGTTAGATGCTCCTAATCATCTCGTTACCTGCATTAAAGATGGTTGTCTTACATAGTCACCTTTATAAAAGACTCCTGTTCAAAGACTCAATTAATCAGTCAGACTCCAACCTCTACAACATGGGCAAAACCAAAGAGCTTTATAAAGATGTCAGGGACAAGATCATAGACCTACACAAAGCTGGAATGGGCTACAAAACTATAAATAAGACGCTGGCTGATCAGGAGACAACTGTTGGTGCAATAGTAAGAAAATTGAAGAAATACAAAATGACTGTCAATCGACATTGATCTGGGGCACCATGCAATATCTCACCTCGTGGGGTATCCTTGATCGTGAAGAAGGTGGAACACTGGGGAACTTGTTAATGATCTCAAGGCAGCTGGGACCACAGTCACCAAGAAAACCATTGGTGCTCAAGAAGGCACATGTGCAGACCATTCTGAAGTTTGCCAATGGACACCTGGATGATTCTGTGAGTGATTGGGAGAAGGTGCTGTGGTCAGATGAGACAAAAATTTAGCTCTTTGGCATTCACTCAACTCGCTGTGTAGGAAGAGAAATGTTGCCTATGACCCAAAGAACACCATCCCCACTGTCAAGCATGGAGATGATAACATTATGTTTTGAGGGTTTTTCTCTGCTAAGGGCATAGGACTACTTCACAGCATCAATGGGAGAATGGATGGAGCCATGTACCATAAAATCGTGAGTGACAACCTCCTTCCCTCCACCAGGACATTAGAAATGGGTCATGGTTGGGTTTTCCAGCAAGACAATGACCCAAAACATATAGCAAAGGCAATAAAGGAGTGGCTCGAAAAGTGGATCGCCCCCAGGGTAGGGCGATGGGGTACTCGGCACCTGGTCCTTCGGTTCGGGGGATGTCACGGTGGCTGACCCGGTCCGTGGCCCTCAGGAGTGTCCAGTAAAAGAGTTTATATATGGGCAAGGTGCAGTAAAGTATGAGGAGATGGGTTTGCAGTCTTTTGGCCAGCACGGTGGCGCAGTGGTTAGCACTGCAGCCTTGCAGCGCTGGGGTCCTGGGGTCCACCCAGGACAACATCTGCAAAGAGTTTGTATGTTCTTTCCGTGTTTGCATGGGTTTCCTCCGGGCACTCCGGTTTCCTTCCACATTCCAAAGACATACTGATAGGGATTCTAGATTGTGAGCCCCATCGGGGACAGTGATGATAATGTGTGCAAAACTGTAAAGCCCTGCAGAATATGTTAGCGCTATATAAAAATAAAGATTATTATTATTATTTTACCTTGTTTACTGAAGGCTTCAGACGGTATCCTCAGCCCAGAGCGCCAGATGACAGGGCAGGCAGAGTCCGGTCGGTCTGAAGGCAATTCCAGAGTCCCCTTGTCAAGGTAGAAATCAGTAGCCTTCCTCTAGTGCCTGTGTGTTGTAGTAACTCCCTGCTGAGCTTCTCAGTAAGGTCCTCACAACTATTGGAGATGGAATGTCTCTTTCTCTTTGTCCCCCAGGTGGTATGGATAGGACAAACCCGTATGGCTGGTGAATTGAGACTTTGGTTATGGACTCTAGCACGCCCCAGCCTCTGAGCGGTGTCACCGTGCCTTCTGGGTATACAAGGGCGGACAGGCAACTTGGAATCACCTGCCCTGCCAGTCTCTGAAGCAAACTGCCCTTCACCATGCTGTGATTTTAATTACATCCTAACACAGCTGGTTCTGAGCTTCCTATATTAGCAGGCTTTACCACGTTATTAGCCATAGGTAAGTGTTCACACTAGGCAGTCAGCTCAGGTACCCATCCGTTCTGAGATTACCTTGACGATTGGTGGATGGGCTCACAACTTTTGGCCAAATCTTGTGCTAAGAATCTCATGTGTTTTTTCATATATTTCACAAGCCATTATGCTATTCCCATTTCATGTATCGCACATTTCCTTGCTCTAGCACAGATTAATTTTGAGTGCAGCCATTAATCTATTTGTTAGTCTCTGAAGCAAGGCGTAGAGCACTTACTTCCACGGTGCGCTGGCTACCGGATTCTGTGCCTCAGAGGGAAGCAGCTTGCTCCTGGCTGAACTCCCTCTGATATTCTTCTCCTGTGCTCTGCTTTCATGCACACTCTCTACAATATATTCACTTTAGTGTCTTCTTCAAGGAGCTGCAGCCTTCAGGCTCCAGAACTCCTTCCTCTCCCTTTGTCCTCCTGAAAGGAACTGAACACTGAACCCCTTTTCCCTCCAGATCAGGATGTTAAATAGGGGAGTTCACCCTAAACAGGCTTAGAGCTCCCCCTTCTGGTCTGGAGTGTGAACATGTTGCATGTGTGTGATACCTGAATGTGGTTGTCTTTCATTGCCTTCAGACATGACATCACTTCTCCCCCTGAATGGATAATGACATCGCTGCGACGACCAGGACACTGGGGTGCCGCAGAAGCACATTAAGGTCATGGTCTCCAGACCTTAATCCCATAGAAAACTTGTGGAGGGAGTTGAAGCTCTGAGCGATAGCCTCAAAATTTTAATGATTTAGAGATAATATGCAAAGTGGACCAAAATTCCTCCTTACATGTGCGCAAACCACATCATCAACTACAAGAAATGTCTGACTGCTGTGCTTGCCAACAAGGGTTTTGCCACCAAGCATTAAGTCTTGTTTGCCAGAGGGATCAAATACTTATTTCTCACTGCAAAATGCAAATAAATTTATATAATTTATACAATGTGATTTTCTGGATTTTATTTTTGATATTCTATCTCTCAATGTTAAAATTAACCTACCATTAAAATAATAGACTGTTCATGTCTTTGTCAGGGGGCAAACTTACAAAATCAGCAAAGGATCAAATACTTATTTCCACTGTATACACACTATATAGATGCTGATGTATTAAAGGAGTTTTTTCAAAATTGAAAGGTTAGTAGATAACTTACTAAGTGTTGGGACCTCCCATGCCCCCTAGAAAGGGGCTTTGGAACCCCAATATTTGGATAGTGAAGTGGCAAAGCAGTTGTAAGGGGGTCGATGAGGCAGAGGGTACCTGCGTGCTGGGTCCGCAACTAGAGAGGCTGCATCCACTGTTCCCGGGGGAAGCCTGAGTGAGGCAGACCTTCCCCTGTTGCCTGGGGAAGCGCTAGAGAGAAGGGGCTTCCTGTTGTTGGAGGTGGACAGAAGAGCAGAAAGAAAAAGCACACAAAAAGGAAGTGAGTTTGGCGCCAGGGCAGAGCAGCGCGCAGTCAGGTGAGCAGTGTGCTCCGCTCCCCATCCCGACACAGAGTATCGGCGCTGCAACAGGACAGGCTGAAGTTGACCAGAGGGGCAGGGACTGCTGTGCTAAGGAAAGCAGTGTGCCCAGCAGTAATCAAGAGTGAGAGAGGGCCGTGCAGAGCAGAGCCGTGCAGAACAGAGCCGTGTACGCAGAGCAGAGCAGAGCCGGGTGTTGCAGCAGCCACAGAGAGTAGTGCTCCGGCTAGGAGCACGAGCAACAAGCAGATCAACGTCGCCCGACGCCAACAGCAGGAACCAGGGAGAGCGGGACATGCGGTGTGTGTCCTGTGACCACCAGAGAGAACCAGCTTCCATTCACTATATGACCATGAGTACCATACATGTGCTGCTTCAAGAGAGACCACACATGGGACTGACACTTGTGCACTGATGTGCGCAGAGAATAGTTGTCCTGATCCTTGTTACCTGACCATCCCAGTTAAGATAGTTAAGGAGCCACATTGGGCTCACATAGGACTGTGGCCCGTGCTTTTGTTTTTCACATTAGTATATGGACAAAGTGTAGTGGAAGGTACCGGAGACCGACCACTGCCACCAGAAGACGGACCAACTACTACAGTACCATCCTGGAAAAGGCACTGCATCAGCCGTTGCCAGCGCTATTGAGTTCTCAGCAGGAGCTGCAGTGTTAGGACTTCCTGATACGGTTGCTACCGAAGTGTCGTTATTTGTACCGTTGTACTTCACTTTGCCATTCATACTGTTTAACTCTTTACTTCCCTGCGTAGAGTATTCCTCTGTAAATAAACCTGTCAAACCTGGCTCTGCCTCCCATCTGTCACTGCATCCCGTTCCTGGGATTTCTACACAGTCAGACTCCCAGAGATCATTAACTTATTCTCTAATTTATGTATAAATTGATAAAGTGGTTTTCCTAAATCCGCAAGATAAGATTACAGATTGCAAGACACTTGCAGTAGAATGCCTACCAATATTTTGTCTTTACCTAATTGCGTCTACAATTACTGACTAGGCAATTAATATATCAAATGGATGGCAGATAAATAATAAACACTACCGGCACAAGATGAGATTCTAGCAAATATTACAATGCAAAATATTTTATTTAACAAAAAATATGTAAGATCAAAACATACATTTAATTAACAGGGTGGGGAAAGAACCTCATAGGGAGAAGAGCAACTAAGGTGTATATATCTAACCATAAACAATAAAGGAAATCAATCCTATCTGTGCCACAGGAAGAGTTCACAACTTAATAGGCCATGAACTCAAAAAAATGTCATGGTGCCTGAGAGGAAACATCTCTGCAGGATAGGATAGCATATGAAGCTTTAACATGACATAGCATTAAATCACAAGCAGTATAAATAATAAAAAAAGCCTAAATGCTAAATAGTAAATCTGGCTGTGAAGCAATGTTTCTAAGGCCGTTTTCACCTTTGCGTCTGTGTGCGTAGCGTATGAAATATTTTTAAATTATATCTAGCCGGATAATAATTATATACAAGTAATCATGAATTACCCTTAAAAAACAACAGTTTATTCAATATATCTATAAAAAGCCAACAACCAATGGCTCACCCGAAAACGAAAAACAAAACACCGTGAATAAACTAGTGGGGGGAATAGTTCGCCCTACTTAATACACAATAACTCTAAAGGTACCCCTCTCCTATATACATAGATCGTGCCTGTCTCTAGGGAAACCTACACCCCACACTGTGTATCTTTAAAAACAACAGGAGAACATGTGACTAAGGCGTCTTGGTAGCAGAACAATAAGTGTATTCCTAATCCTGGATACACTATAATACACCGTAATACACCAAAAAACTAGCTTGGATGCTCGTGATATAATCGGTTCTCAAGCTCAGTATGCACAGCTCAGTATCGTGCCCAGTTCCTAAGGTTACAGTCATAACCGGCCCATGGCCCTATATTCCGGATACATTCATATAATTTGAACTCAGTTCTAAAATAGGTATCCTCCTGTGTCTGTCCACTTTGGAATGTACTATGCCGTTAAATCATTGTGCCTATATAGCATAGTAGACGGCACATGACAGAGCTTATTCATGCAATTAATGTGTATAACATCTGTTGCCAGAGTTGATACTCATCGTTCAGATGGTCTGCTGCCCGCCTGTTGTCTATTTTAGCCTCGTGTAGGTTTCCCTAGAGACAGGCACGATCTATGTATAGAGGAGAGGGGTACCTTTAGAATTATTGTGTTCGGGTAGTGGGACCCTGTGGGTTTATTAGGGCGTATCTAGGGACCCCAGGGTCAGTCATCGCGGAGCGGGGGCGCCATAACGCTTCCCCTAGGGTGCCTACCCCCGCAGTTAGGCAGCCATTCAGCATAGACGTGTAAGTAGGGCGAACTATTCCCCCCACTAGTTTATTCACGGTGTTTTGTTTTTCGTTTTCGGGTGAGCCATTGGTTGTTGGCTTTTTATAGATATATTGAATAAACTGTTGTTTTTTAAGGGTAATTCGTGCGTAGCGTATGACCCGCATCGATCCGCATGCATCACGCGTACATATCTTTAACACTGTGTACGCAGTGACATGTTTTTGCATGCGTTCGCTTGCGGATGCGTTGTTTGGAGGTGTGCGCCGGGGTCCGGCAAAACCAACATGTTGCATTTTTTGACTCAACAAATATTGCTCAATTGTCCGCATGCGTACGATTGTGGATGATTGCATCACAAAAATGCATTACTGTCTATGGGAACGCATTGTTACGCAAGGACATGCGCACGCTTGCATTCGATACGCATGCGTACTTCTGACTAGTTTTGCCTTGGAAATGATGTAACCACCTTAAAATTGCCAGCTGTATAAAAGGGGGCCTGGAGACAGGAAGTCCATTACTCTCAAGACTCTTGATGCGGCAACAGAACATTGGAAGAAGGCAGAATACTCTGGATGTGGGCACAGGACATTGGATGAAGGCAGAAGACTCTGTATATAAATATAGAAGCTTTGAAAGTGTCTGTCTGTCTCTCACTGCATTTTGTACTCTGTACTTATGTTTTTTTCTGGTGCTTCTAGATTGTTTGTTGCTGCCATCCCAGTGCCACTGTCTTGGTCTCAGTACTGTCGTCTTGGTCCCATTGCCACCGTATTGGTCCCAGTGCTGCCGTCTATATGTAAGTATAGAAAATGTGAAAATGTATTTCGGTCTCTGCACTCTGTACTCCGCACAGATATGTTTTTTCTATTGCTTGTAGATTAAGTGCAGCTGTCTTGGTCCCAGTACCACCGTCCTGGTCCCAGTGCCTCCGTCTTGGTCCCAGTACCGCCGTCTTGGTCCCAAAGCCTCCGTCTTTGTCCCAGTACTGCCGTCTTGGTCCCAAGGCCGCCATCTTGGTCTCAGTGCTGCTGTCTATTTGTAAGTATAGAAGATGTGAAAATGTCTTTCTATCTTTACACTCTGTACTCCGTACAGATTTTTTTTCTTTCCTTGTAGATTAGGTGCATCTGTCTTGGTCCCAGTACCGCTGTCTTGATCCCAGTGCCTCCATCTTGGTCCCAGTTCCGCCGTCTTGGTCCCAGTGCCGCCATCTTGGTCCCAGTACCTCCGTCTTGGTCCCAGTGCTGCAGTGCTGGTCCCAGAGCTGCCGCCCTGTTCCTGGTGCTGCTGTCTTGGTCCCAGTGCTGCCGTCTATGTAAGTATAGAAGCTTTGAAAATGTCTTTCTGCCTTTGCACTCTGTACCCTGCACAAATTTTTTTTCCATTCCTTGTAGATTAGGTGCTGCTGTCTTGGTGCTGCTCTCTTGCCCCCAGTGCTGCTGTCTTGGTCCCGGTGCTGCTGTTCTGGTGCTGTGCTGCGGTTCCTGTTGTCTGGTGCCTGCCTGCTGTGTGCTTGGACTACTGCCTGTAATGTAATGCTAAATTGTGTTTTACTTTTAACAAGTTACATTTGTCTTTTTTTTTCTCTCTAGTGTTTCACTTGACTGCTGCCTGCTCAACATGTGCTCCACTGATGGTTCCGAAAATGCCCATAACACTGATTATGTAATCACATTTGATTTACTGATTGGTATGTATTGACTGTCAATACTAGACATGTGTTAAAACATGTAATTTCTTTACAGGTACCGGACACTGCAGAAGAGCAGGAACAGTCAAGGGGAAATGATTCTTCCCAGGGTCGTGGCCTTCAAGTTGCTGAGGAGGAAAGATGGGGTGTAAGTATCCTTTATATTATACTAACAAATTATTTTTTGTATTTCATCTATAGGTTCCACAATGTGACATAGATAATGACCTACTGATTCAAGCTGTGCAAGAGCGAGCAGCATTGTTGGACCCCCGTGATCGGAATCATTCTGACTCAGTCTTGATCTGACGACTCTGGGAAGAAGTGGGCAGATCGCTGATGGATGATTGGGACCATGCAACGCCAAAAGTCAGAAAGGATTTTGGTAAGTATAGCTATTTTGTCCGCCTCTCTTTTTCTGTAAATTTTGCTGTCTTTTAACAATTTTTTTTCTTCCCCTTTCACAGAGAAGAGACTAAAAGTTTGTTGGTGTTCGATGAATGATGGCTTCAATAAGGACATGAGAGAGGAGATTCGGGTTCGAAGTGGTGCAGTGCAAAAAGTAAGAAAATACAAGTATCATAAAGAGCTTTGTTTTCTGAAGCCAGCGCTTGCTCAGCGAACGTGAGTATTTTTGTGTTGTCTTTCACTATTATTTATTTTTTTCTTTTTTGTAATAATCTTTTTTTATTTCATTTCCACACAGAACCTAAAGCAGCGCTGTAGAACCTGGATCTTCCTCTGTTGGAGCGGCCCCTCGTCGACCAGCTAAAGAACCGGCACCATCCCAATTGTCAACCAGCAATGCAGCAGCCAGGCAGGCTTCACAGGCTGGGGCACAGGAAGCTGGTCCTTGTGGTTTTCCCTTCTCCCAGCCCTCTGTCACTACTTTACTTGGGTCTGCTCGGCAGCGGCAGAGGGCTTGGGAAAGGTCAGTCATGCTCGAGTTTATTCACTTAAGTTCGGTCTTCCAGGTTGGGATGAAGGTGGTTGTGGATAGGATGGAGAGTGGGTTCACTCATGTGAAAACACTCTTCCAGGAAGTCCACAAAGGCCTTGACTGCCTGGAAGGCCATTATAGAATGGGGCGTGAGGGAAAACCTTAGTCCTGATCTCCAGCTGTTTGTGATGAAGGCCTGTCAGGATGCTTAGACCAAGGCCATGCAGCGGTCTCGATATCAGCAGCAGGCACAAATTTCTTTCCCTACAGGGCAACAAGCTCCAGGACAGCAGCTGTGGCAGAATCAGCCAGCACCAACTTGCCAAGGGACTTATCTACCACCACCACTGGACATTACGACATTACAACATTGCCAAGAATACCCAGCTTCACCATGCAGCTGAGTGCAGCAGCCCAGCCATCCACATCCACCACCTTGCAGCTGAGTGGAGCAGCTCAGCCATCCACATCCACCACCACGCAGCCGAGTGCAGCAGCCCAGCCGTCCTGTTCCACCATCATGCCGAGTGCAGCAGCCCACACTTCTCCTACACCAATGCAGCACCAGGGAAAAAAAGCAGCAAAAACTAAGTCCTGGAGGAGAAAACCCGGGAAAAAAATATTACATGCACCCCCTCCACCCTCACCTCCTAATGTGTCTGTGTTTTCTAGACTGTCCACACCTTCGATTCGTTCTTTCCCTTCCAATGTGTCAATCCCTTCCAACTTGTTTTCCATTCCTAATGTTTCCTCTTCTCCCAATATGTCTTCCCCCAATGTGCCTGACCCAATCCTCCAATTGACTTACACTTCCCCTGTAACAACTTCCCCAACCACTCCTAACCTATCATCACAGCCCGACACCCCCCTGGTCCACCATGTTACTCCCTCCCACAGACCCCAAAAGTATTTAATCATTTTTCCATTTTTTTTTTTAATTGTACATTTTTTATTTCTGTTAGTAAAAATTGTTTTGATTCACAATACCGGTCTCATTGTGTTTTATTAATCTCTTTATTTAACCATGTGTGTATTGTTGAGTGAAGTATGAACAGGTGTTTATTATACAAGTTAGATTTAAGGTATTAATTTTAGAGTCAGAAAATCTTACAGGTCCCTAACATTATAGGTACATAACATTGCAAGTACATAAAATTACAAGCACATAACATTACAGGTACATTTTATTTACAGGTTAAACCATTTCATCTTGCCATGACACACGTCCAATATCAGAAACAAAATAGGCTGCAAATTTATCCCTCATTTATGCAACTTCAACTGTAGCACTCAGAGGGTGATGTTGGTAACCCTGCAATGTGGTGTTATCAGTTTCCTCAAGTTCAAAGTGGGGTTGCTCTTTTGACAGGATGTAGTTATGCAGAGCAACACATGCTTTCACAACCTCATCAATTGTCTCTATTTTTAGATTTATGGCTGTGCCCAATATGCGCCATTTAGATGCCAGCAAACCAAAGGCACACTCCACAGTTCTTCGTGTACCTTTTCAGTCGGTAGATGAAAATCCTTTTTGTGTGACTCAAGTCCCAACTTGAGTATGGTTTTAGGAAGTTGCCAGACATTTGAAAGGCCTCATGACCAATAATAACAAAAGGCATTGGTGGTCCTTCAGTGTTAGGAAGAGGTTGTGGCTGGGGAAAAAAAAAAAATTCCCATACAATTGTTGTCCCATGTCCGAGTTTTTGAAAGTCTGTGAGCCTTTTCCTTGTCCAAATGAGCCAACGTCAACAGCGACAAATCAACATACAGCATCCACAATTGCCATCAGAACAATGGAAAAGTATTTTTTTATAATTTAAGTACACAGATCCACTTCCTGCAGGTTTCAGAATCCGAATATGTTTGCCGTCCACAGCCCCCACACAGATAGGAAAATTACATACTTTATGGAATTTTGCTGCATTTTTTATCCAGAGTTCAGCTGTGGGTTGGGGGAGGAAGTCGGCAGAATGTCACACAATGCATGGCAGGTGTCTCCAACAATCCCAGAAAGGGATGACAGTCCAATTCGAAAGTGAAAATGTAGAGATCTTAAGCTCTCTCCAGTAGCCAAGAATCTGCAGAACAGACAAAGGAACAAATAAATTAGTACCTGGCTTTCCTAACAATAATAGTAACGACAGGTGTTTATTGTTCAAAATTGCATACCTTATGGTCATCAACAGACGTTCCTCAGCAGGAATTGTGGTACGTAGTTGGGTGTCCTGCCTGCTGATGTATGCTCAGATACATTGCAGCAAATCATTGAAGCTGTGTTGCAACATCCTGGTGTAGTCCAAAAACTTTGCTGGGGTTTCACGAAGCTCTGTGTACAATGAGGGGTAGGCTCCACGGCTCGGTCGGAGTTCAAAAATGGGGTGTTGCCAAAAGCGACGACGACATCTTCTCCATCTTTCTCTTCTCCTTTCTTCCTCACAAGCCACAGCAAAAGCAAAAGCCAATTTCAAAGATAAATCCAGATTCATATTGAAGCTCTCCATGCTATCCATCTTGCCATAACAGCATCCAAAGGAGTGAATTTCTCCTGTGCAGTGTCTCTATATATTGAAAACCCATAAGCCACACCCATTGAGAAATACCATATGCATGCTCATAAACAACGCAAACGCATGCAAAAAGGCATCCAAACGCATGCAATCACAGCATTATTTTTATGTCATGCATAAGAGCATACAGATAAAAAACGCTGCGTACACATGCATTTCCATGCGTTTTTGCATGTGTTTGCGCATGCAGACGATACGCTGCGGACACATATGCAAATGTGAACTTAGCCTAAAATGTACAGAGTAACTGATATTTTGCATAGTATGTAAGCATTGAATAAAATAAACATTTTTCTATTTGTGTTGAGATATGCAGTCCCGGATATGCTGGGTAGTTTCAACAACATCACAACACAAATCAACAACTAAGTGTGGACGTACTTTGTTACCTATTATTTTTATTATTATTATTTATTATTATAATTTCTTTATATAGCACCATTAATTCCATGGTGCTGAGCATGAGAAGGGGTTACATCAAAATACAAATATCACTTACAGTAAACAAAACTAACAATGACAGACTGGTAGAGAGGGAAGAGGACCCTGCCCTTGCGGGCTTACATTCTACAGGATTATGGGGAAGGAGACAGTAGGTCGAGGGTTGCAGTAGCTCCAATGGTGTTGAGGTGGCCGTGTGGTCTTTACAGGCTGTAAGCTTCTTTGAAGAGGTGGGTTTTCAGGTTTCTTTTGAATGATCCAAAAGTAGTGGATAACCGGATGTGTTGGGGCACTGAATTCCAGAAGATGGGTGATATTCGGGTGAAGTCTTGGAGGCGATTGGGTGAGGAGCAAATAAGCGTAGAGGAGAGGAGGAGGTCTTGGGAGGACTGGAGATTACATGAGGGAAGATATTGAGAGATTAGTGTGGAAATATACAGAGGTGAAAGATTATGGATGGCTTTGTAGGTCAGTGCTCACTTCTCCCAAAATAATCATACCATTTCTCAACTGAAATATCAAGTTATAAATTGGGTTCCAATAACTAGAAGAGGGGGTGACAGGATTAAAAAATTAAAGGTACGCGAAGTTTATTGTGTGAGGGTGATCTCCTAAAGTGAGTGAGATGATTGCTTGTACCTGACCAAATATAAGCTGAGTGCTAGCTTAGAGGCTAAGAATGTATCAGATTCACAGAGACGATGCACACTGCCTCTCTCAGTCAAAGTTGAAGCCCAACTGAACTTTATTCTTAAAAACAAAAGAATATACTAAGAGCAGGAAATAGGGGGATCGCACAACTTCTGTACAGCTAGTCACTTTGTAATTGGTCCAGTCCAAGTTTCATTTTCAAATATGGTGTATTCCAGTATCTTCACTCCTGCATTCCAAAGATTCCTTCCAAGACAGTTTCAAGGATCTCCAAGACATCTTCAAAGACACAATCGCCATCTTGCTACACCATATCTGAACTGACTTATATAAGGTTTAATAATTGATTTCATTAGCCATTTTCTCCTTCACAGTCCCCCCTAAATCAATTATTAACCTGATGTCATGATGTAACATGATCCAATAGGTGGTCCGTCAATGAATGCACAACACACAAAAAGGGAGGGAAAATGGGGAAAGGAAGGCCTTACCAATAGGGAAATGGGGAATGGTCACCACCTGAATTTAACCTGAGCCTGTCCCTGCACTGCCCTAACGCCCTAAGTGGGTCCTTCCCCCCACCGCCACCAGGAACCTCGTCCCTCACTGATACCTAACTCTGACCTGACTAGTGCACTGGCCGGCAAGGGACGCTAGCCTCACCACTGCAAATAATACACACAGGGAACAGTGACAAACACAAAAAGAAAGAAAACACAGTACATGGATCATGACATCTGAGCTGTCCATTAGACGGCAATGTTAAGCTTTTACACCCCTTGATACAATCTTTATTCATGTGGAAATCATATATATATATTTATCCCTGTTTAATAAATCGAATTGGTCTTCAGGGGTTTTATAGTAGAATCATGGCCATCATCATCTTCTTGGAAAACCAGCATAGGGGATAGGCTGTCCACGCTCTTAGTGACCATCTGTTTAACACAAGGAATTATACAAGAAACCTCAGCCATGAAAATAAGGATTACCATAATAATTGTACCAATCTGTGCCAACCATTTCTGCCATCGTGTCATTCACCCAAACCAAGTATCCCAAAGATCATCAATTCCTGATTTTTCTTAAGAACCTCAGATAAGGATTCAAGCTTTTTTTATAGCTAAGGTAAACTTTCCATTCGGACCTGTGCTATCGGGGATAAAGGTAGAACAAGTTTCTCCAATCATTTTCCATACCCCTCCTTTCTCTGCTAGTAACATATCCAAAGCCATCCGGTTTTGGAAAGCCATAGTGGATGTAGCTTCCAACTGTTCAGCTATCCCCTTTAATGCATCCTTCGTATAATATATGAATCTATTACAATAGGGATTATAGACTCAAATCCTACTTTAACCTGGTCCCTTGCTTTAAACTCATCAGGGACCCCCCTTGGTACCCCATAGCATCATTATACACATGAGGGTCAAAGCTTTCTTTGGGGGGCAATTCCCCTTTTCATACGTTGGGGCTGTTTCTGATTAGTCAAAGGCGAACCTTCAGGGATAAGATGAAAAGGCATGATGGCCTTGGCCAAAGTACACTGTCCCATCCAATTACCCTCTAATTTAGACCTTATCTTCATATCCCCACATATCCAAAATATGTTCGCTACTGAGGAGACCTGCTGTGTTAATTTCTCAGGGGTTGCTAAGGAGTAATTATGGCAAAAACCCTTACTAAAATTCCCCAAGAAACGACCCTTTCTTTGTACTTGCATACAGGTGTAGTTCCCAGGATAGATAGTAATACTTCGACCAAGAGACGGAGTTTTATTCAACACAGGATATTTATCCCTCCATCTCCCACCTTGTGTATAATTAGTGGAGGTGTTGGTAAAGAGGGCAAGGACACACTCCTCCAATTCAGGGATTAATAGGGGACAGATCCCAAATGGGGCCTGGCTGCTGCACACACATAACAATTGGTTCTATTTTGTTGTTGTGCAGTGTACCTCATCCACTCAACCCAGGCGTTAACATTTGTATATCCAGTCTCTACAGCAAGTGTATCCTCATAAGTGGGGTTCTGGATTGCAGTTATGCCCCTAAAAACACAAACATGTTGAAGAAGTGGAATCCATGGTATTCCAGATTTGTCACTTTCACCCTGCACATTTGCCCATTCTTGAGACTTCAACATATCTTTAAGTTGTAAATTGCCTGTTGGGGTCTTTCCCCCCTGACTATAATATGCACCCAAAGTATACTCTCCTACATCATCAGGTGATTGATCCTCAATAGTGAGTATCAAAGGATAACACTTTGTCCTACATTGGTCACTAGAGTCGGACTTGAGTAGCTTCATCCACGTAAGTAAGGACTTCCCTTTATTACTCTTTTGTTTGAGGCAGGGGTCGGTTTATATCCCCTCTCTTTATCACTTGTATCCCATCCTACAGATGTCCAAGAACCACAGTTTTTATTTCTTCATCCTTCCCAATTACCACAAATAAAGAATAAAAACTGTTCTTTCCCGAGAGTCGTGACACTCCTGGCTCCCCACACTCACTTCTCTGTATTATATCACAGGCATCAAACCCATAGGTAGCCACCACTGTACTCGAGGAATTGTACCAGAAAGTAATAATTCCCTTTTCTTTAGTTACAGCTACCTGTTACCCATTTCCTATACATAACAACATTAGGTAGATGATGGCAAGTGTTGTGAATTCTGTGGCAGAGCTCCCTCCTGTGGTCACAAGTGGTACTTCGGCTGATTCTGTCTATGAGCTTCCGTTGGTGGAGGTGAGTGGTACTGCGGCTTCTGAGTTTCCTTCCTCAGGTGATGTGGTGAAGGCGTTAGGTGCTGCTCTATTTAACTCCACCTAGTGCTTTGCTCCTGGCCTCCAGTCAATGTTCTAGTATTGGTCTTGCTTCCTCCTGGATCGTTCTTGTGGCCTGTCTGCTCTGCATAAGCTAAGTTTTGCTTGTGTTATTTTTGTTTGCTATTTTTTCTGTCCAGCTTGCTTAATTGGTTTTTCTGGCTTGCTGGAAGCTCTGGGACGCAGAGGGAGCACCTCCGTACCGTTAGTCGGTGCGGAGGGTCTTTTTGCCCCCTCTGCGTGGTTGTTTGTAGGGTTTTGTGTTGACCGCAAAGTTATCTTTCCTATCTTCGGTCTGTTCAGTAAGTTGGGCCTCACTTTGCTAAATCTATTTCATCTCTGCGTTTGTATTTTCATCTCTACTCACAGTCATTATATGTGGGGGGCTGCCTTTTCCTTTGGGGAATTTCTCTGAGGCAAGGTAGGCTTATTTTCTATCTTCAGGCTAGCTAGTTTCACAGGCTGTGCCGAGTTGCATAGGGAGCGTTAGGCGCAATCCATGGCTGCCTCTAGTGTGGTTGGATAGGATTAGGGATTGCGGTCAGCAGAGTTCCCACGTCTCAGAGCTCGTCCTATGTCTTTTGGTTATTGTCAGGTCACTTTGTGTGCTCTGAACTTCAAGGTCCATTGTGGTTCTGAATTACCTAATCATAACAGTACTGGAGGCCCAAAGTACTAATGCTTCTCAATAGAGGGAAAAAAAGAAGTTCTGAGACCATTTTTTTCTTCTTTGCACTGTGTTTTGCCTTTTTTTCCCCTAGACATTTGGGTGGTTCAGGACACAGGTGTAGTGATGGACATTAAAGGTCTGTCTTCATGTGTGGATCTTCTCACTGCAAGAGTACAAAATATTCAAGACTTTGTGGTTCAGAATTCTATGTTAGAACCAAGAATTCCTATTCCTGATTTGTTTTCTGGAGATAGAGCTAAATTTCTGAGTTTCAAAAATAATTGTAAACTGTTTCTGGCTTTGAAACCTCGCTCCTCTGGTGACCCAGTTCAACAAGTTAGGATCATTATTTCTTTATTACGTGGCGACCCTCAAGACTGGGCATTTTCCCTTGCGCCAGGAGATCCTGCATTATGTAATATTGATGCGTTTTTCCTGGCGCTCGGATTGCTGTACGATGAACCTAATTCGGTGGATCAGGCAGAAAAAAATTTGCTGGCTCTGTGTCAGGGTCAGGATGAGATAGAGATTTATTGTCAGAAGTTTAGAAAGTGGTCCGTGCTCACTCAATGGAATGAAGGTGCGCTGGCAGCTATTTTCAGAAAGGGTCTCTCTGAAGCCCTTAAGGATGTCATGGTGGGATTTCCCATGCCTGCTGGTCTGAATGAGTCTATGTCTTTGGCCATTCAGATCGGTCGACGCTTGCGTGAGCGTATATCTGTGCACCATTTGGCGGTATTATCCGAGCATAAACCTGAGCCTATGCAGTGCGATAGGACTTTGACCAGAGTTGAACGGCAAGAACACAGACGTCAGAATGGGCTGTGTTTCTACTGTGGTGATTCCACTCATGCTATCTCCGATTGTCCTAAGCGCACTGAGCGGTTCGCTAGGTCTGCCACCATTGGTACGGTACAGTCGAAATTTCTTTTGTCCGTTACTTTGATCTGCTCTTTGTCATCTTATTCTGTCATGGTATTTGTGGATTCAGGCGCTGCCCTGAATTTGATGGACTTGGAGTATGCTAGGCGTTGTGGGTTTTTCTTGGAGCCCTTGCAGTGTCCTATTCCATTGAGAGGAATTGATGCTACGCCTTTGGCCAAGAATAAGCCTCAGTACTGGACCCAGCTGACCATGTGCATGGCTCCTGCACATCAGGAGGATATTCGCTTTCTGGTGTTGCATAATCTGCATGATGTGGTCGTGTTGGGGTTGCCATGGCTACAAGTCCATAACCCAGTATTAGATTGGAAATCAATGTCTGTGTCCAGCTGGGGTTGTCAGGGGGTACATGGTGATGTTCCATTTCTGTCTATTTCGTCATCCATCCCTTCTGAGGTCCCAGAGTTCTTGTCTGATTACCGGGATGTATTTGATGAGCCCAAGTCCAATGCCCTACCTCCGCATAGGGATTGTGATTGTGCTATCGATTTGATTCCTGGTAGTAAGTTTCCTAAAGGTCGACTGTTTAATTTATCTGTACCTGAGCACGCCGCTATGCGGAGTTACGTGAAGGAGTCCTTGGAGAAAGGTCATATTCGCCCGTCATCGTCACCATTGGGAGCGGGGTTCTTTTTTGTGGCCAAGAAGGATGGTTCGCTGAGACCTTGTATAGATTACCGCCTTCTAAATAAAATCACGGTCAAATTTCAGTACCCCTTGCCGCTGCTATCTGATTTGTTTGCTCGGATCAAGGGGGCTAGTTGGTTCACCAAGATAGATCTTCGTGGTGCATATTATCTTGTGCGTATTAAGCGGGGCGATGAATGGAAAACTGCATTTAATACGCCCGAGGGCCATTTTGAGTACCTAGTTATGCCTTTCGGACTTGCCAATGCTCCATCAGTGTTTCAGTCCTTTATGCATGACATCTTCCGAGAGTACCTGGATAAATTCCTGATTGTATACTTGGATGATATTTTGGTCTTCTCGGATGATTGGGAGTCTCATGTGAAGCAGGTCAGAATGGTGTTCCAGGTCCTGTGTGCTAATTCTTTGTTTGTGAAGGGATCAAAGTGTCTCTTTGGTGTTCAGAAGGTTTCATTTTTGGGGTTCATTTTTTCCCCTTCTACTATCGAGATGGACCCTGTTAAGGTCCAGGCCATCTATGATTGGACTCAGTCGACATCTCTGAAGAGTCTGCAAAAGTTCCTGGGCTTTGCTAATTTTTATCGTCGCTTCATCTGTAATTTTTCTAGTATTGCTAAACCATTGACCGATTTGACCAAGAAGGGTGCTGATGTGGTCAATTGGTCTCCTGCTGCTGTGGAAGCTTTTCAAGAGTTAAAGCGTCATTTTTCTTCTGCCCCTGTGTTGTGTCAACCAGATGTTTCGCTTCCGTTCCAGGTCGAGGTTGATGCTTCTGAAATTGGAGCGGGGGCTGTTTTGTCGCAGAGAGGTTCTGATTGCTCGGTGATGAAACCATGCGCCTTCTTTTCCAGGAAGTTTTCGCCTGCTGAGCGAAATTATGATGTTGGCAATCGAGAGTTGCTGGCCATGATGTGGGCATTCGTGGAGAGCCGTCATTGGCTTGAAGGAGCTAAGCATCGCGTGGTGGTCTTGACTGATCACAAGAACTTAACTTATCTCGAGTCTGCCAAACGGTTGAATCCTAGACAGGCTCGTTGGTCGCTGTTTTTCTCCCGTTTTGACTTTGTGGTTTCGTACCTTCCGGGCTCTAAAAATGTGAAGGCGGATGCCCTGTCTAGGAGTTTTGTGCCCGACTCTCCGGGTTTGTCTGAGCCGGCGGGTATTCTCAAAGAGGGAGTAATTTTGTCTGCCATCTCCCCTGATTTGCGGCGGGTGCTGCAAAAATTTCAGGCTAATAAACCTGATCGTTGCCCAGCGGAGAGACTGTTTGTCCCTGATAGGTGGACGAATAAAGTTATCTCTGAGGTTCATTGTTCGGTGTTGGCTGGTCATCCTGGAATCTTTGGTACCAGAGATTTGGTGGCTAGATCCTTTTGGTGGCCGTCTCTGTCGCGGGATGTGCGTTCTTTTGTGCAGTCCTGTGGGATTTGTGCTCGGGCTAAGCCCTGCTGTTCTCGTGCCAGTGGGTTGCTTTTGCCCTTGCCGGTCCCGAAGAGGCCTTGGACACATATCTCTATGGATTTATTTCGGATCTCCCCGTCTCTCAAAAAATGTCGGTCATTTGGGTGGTTTGTGATCGCTTCTCTAAGATGATCCATTTGGTACCCTTGTCTAAATTACCTTCCTCCTCTGATTTGGTGCCATTGTTCTTCCAGCATGTGGTTCGTTTACATGGCATTCCAGAGAACATCGTTTCTGACAGAGGTTCCCAGTTTGTTTCGAGGTTTTGGCGAGCTTTTTGTGCTAGGATGGGCATTGATTTGTCTTTTTCCTCGGCTTTCCATCCTGAGACTAATGGCCAGACCGAACGAACCAATCAGACCTTGGAAACATATCTGAGATGCTTTGTTTCTGCTGATCAGGATGACTGGGTGTCCTTCTTGCCTTTGTCTGAGTTCGCCCTTAATAATCGGGCCAGCTCGGCTACCTTGGTTTCGCCGTTTTTCTGCAACTCTGGGTTCCATCCTCGTTTCTCTTCAGGGCAGGTTGAGTCTTTGGACTGTCCTGGTGTGGATACGGTGGTGGACAGGTTACAGCAGATTTGGACTCATGTAGTGGACAATTTGACCTTGTCCCAGGAGAAGGCTCAACGTTTCGCTAATCGCAGACGCTGTGTGGGTCCCCGACTTCGTGCTGGGGATTTAGTTTGGTTGTCATCTCGTCATATTCCTATGAAGGTTTCCTCTCCTAAGTTTAAGCCTCGTTTCATTGGTCCGTATAGGATTTCTGAGGTTCTTAATTCTGTGTCTTTTCATTTGACCCTTCCAGATTCTTTTTCCATCCATAACGTATTCCATAGGTCATTGTTGCGGAGATACGTGGCACCTATGGTTCCATCTGTTGATCCTCCTGCCCCGGTTTTGGTGGAGGGGGAGTTGGAGTATATTGTGGAGAAGATTTTGGATTCTCGTGTTTCGAGACGGAAACTCCAGTATCTGGTTAAGTGGAAGGGTTATGGTCAGGAAGATAATTCCTGGGTCTTTGCCTCTGATGTCCATGCTGCCGAACTTGTTCGTGCCTTTCATATGGCTCATCCTGGTCGGCCTGGGGGCTCTGGTGAGGGTTCGGTGACCCCTCCTCAAGGGGGGGTACTGTTGTGAATTCTGTGGCAGAGCTCCCTCCTGTGGTCACAAGTGGTACTTAGGCTGATTCTGTCTATGAGCTTCCGTTGGTGGAGGTGAGTGGTACTGCGGCTTCTGAGTTTCCTTCCTCAGGTGATGTGGTGAAGTCGTTAGGTGCTGCTCTATTTAACTCCACCTAGTGCTTTGCTCCTGGCCTCCAGTCAATGTTCTAGTATTGGTCTTGCTTCCTCCTGGATCGTTCCTGTGGCCTGTCTGCTCTGCATAAGCTAAGTTTTGCTTGTGTTATTTTTGTTTGCTATTTTTTCTGTCCAGCTTGCTTAATTGGTTTTTCTGGCTTGCTGGGAGCTCTGGGACGCAGAGGGAGCACCTCCGTACCGTTAGTCAGTGCGGAGGGTCTTTTTGCCCCCTCTGCGTGGTTGTTTGTAGGGTTTTGTGTTGACCGCAAAGTTATCTTTCCTATCTTCGGTCTGTTCAGTAAGTTGGGCCTCACTTTGCTAAATCTATTTCATCTCTGCGTTTGTATTTTCATCTCTACTCACAGTCATTATATGTGGGGGGCTGCCTTTTCCTTTGGGGTATTTCTCTGAGGCAAGGTAGGCTTATTTTTCTATCTTAGGCCTAGCTAGTTTCTCAGGCTGTGCCGAGTTGCATAGGGAGCGTTAGGCGCAATCCACGGCTGCCTCTAGTGTGGTTGGATAGGATTAGGGATTGCGGTCAGCAGAGTTCCCACGTCTCAGAGCTCGTCCTATGTCTTTTGGTTATTGTGAGGTCACTTTGTGTGCTCTGAACTTCAAGGTCCATTGTGGTTCTGAATTACCTAATCATAACAGGCAAGGATATGTATTACTCGGGTGGTTAGTCCACTTTTTTTTTGTTAGGCATGAATCCATGGTGGGCTCCCTTAGAGTTTCACTGAGGTAGGCGTTGTCAGGAGAACTTGGTATGGCCACTCAAACTGTGGATCTAGGCTTCTCCTCATGTGTCTGCATATGACCACCATTCACCTGGATTCAGCTGATGCACGTCTGCACTTTCATTAGGATCTGGAATAGATGAAAACACATGTTTATGCACCACATTGTCTTTTTCTGCAAGGCCTGGACATAGGCTGTAGTACAGACCAATCTTTGGGGCACTACCAAACAGGAATAAAGAAGGAGATAAGCCTGTCTTTCTATTTGGAGTGGTCTGACTGAAGAGAGTATAAGAGACAAGCACTCTACCCAATTCCTTAATTCTTTCATGTGTCTGTCATGGCCTTCTGAATTTTTAAGTTTAAGTGTCATTTTTATCATTAATTAGCACATTTTACTGGATAGGCTTCTGGCCAACCAGAGAAGAGATCTACACATACTAGGACATATTCATACACTCCTATCTTGGGTAGCTGTATGTAGTCAGTCTGCAATCTCTGAAACGGGTAGAGAGGCTTGGGTGTCGCTTTCTTAGGGACTTTTACTGTTTTACCTGGGTTGTGCTGTGCACAGATGAGGCATGACTGTATGAGTTTCACCGCTATGTAACTGAAACCAGGAGCTATCCAGAAGGCCTTTACCATGGTACACATGTGACATTTTGAGGTGTGACTGGGGCCATGTGTTGCTTGCGCCATAATTAGGAACAAGGACCTTGGTATATACGATTCATCCTTATTCTCTCATACTCCATTTGAGTTCAGCTCAGCTCCTATTCTCTCCCAGTGTTCCTTCTCTGTTTGGGCAGCTGGAGGGATTTCAGGACATCTAGGCTCAGTGTGGCTGGAATACGCTGACTCTCCTCGCCACAGTCCACTGCTCCCTAGGCCGCCTTACTGCTACTTTAGGAGCCTCATCCGCCCTTCTGTTGCCCTCTACATCCACGAAGTCATCGTTTGTGTGTGCTTTCACCTTGATTATGCCAACCTGGACTGGTAACATCAATGCCTCCATTAATTCTTCCACCAGCTCTGCATTGTTAAGGGGCTTACCGGCTGATGTAAGAAATGATCTGCTTCTCCAGATAGGGCCATAATCATGGGCTATTCCCCATGCATAATTCGAGTCTGTGTAAATATTAGTGACTTTACCTGCAGCAGCTCTACAGACCTTGTGCACAATGCTAGGGTTCAAAGAGGTTTCTACCGTTTTTTGCACTACGTGGTTCGACCACCCGTGATTCTATCATGCCATGCTCCGCATCTGAGACTCTAGGAGCAACTTTGCGCTCACCGTATCATAGACAACCTCTTCTCCCCCTGCATGCTACACACAGGCAGAGACTCAGATAGCCCAGCACAGTGCTGGTACATTCAAGACAAGACATGCAACAGGTTACAAGCGGTCAATCACGGTTTGTGCTCCTCACAGCCAGTAGCCGTGGGTTCTCTAGGCCACCAGGTGTACATATCCCACACCCACCATGTCAGGGCGGCACAGACACTCGGCAAATACGAGTACAGAACACAGATTGGTTCGAGAAACACAGGCAAGTACTACAGATTCATAAAGGAATCAGCAGACTTACCGTGTTTTTATGGAGGTGATCAGTCTCCTAGTCGAACCACTCTGGACGTTCTTCCTCGATCCATTCCGGGTGTCAATATCTGGGGAGTGTACATCCTCAGTGAGCCGAACGTTGTGGCGCCAAAAATGTGAGGGTGATCTCTTAAAGTGAGATCAATATGATTGCTTGTACCTGACCAAATATAAGCTGAGTGCTAGTTTAGAGGCTAAGAATGTATCAGATTCGCAGAGACGATGCACACTGCCTCTCTCAGTCAAAGTTGATGCCCAACTGAACTTTATTCTCAAAAACAAAAGAATATACTAAGAGTAGGAAATAGGGGGGTCACACAACTTCTGTACAGCTAGTCACTTTGTAATTGGTCCAGTCCAAGTTTCATTTTCAAATATGGTGTATTCCAGTATCTTCACTCCTGCATTCCAAAGATTCCTTCCAAGACAGTTTCAAGGATCTCCAAGACATCTTCAAAGACACAATCGCCATCTTGCTACACCATAGCTGAACTGACTTATATAAGGTTTAATAATTGATTTCATTAGCCATTTTCTCCTTCACAATTGGATACACACACTGCAGACACTCTCTCCACTGGGTCTCAATAGGAAATACTAAGTTATTTATTGAGTCATTATAAGGTAGTTATATATCAATATATAGACCCTAATCTATGTACTGTATTTCGATGTGTATCTGCATAAGAGTGTCTATAGATATTGTTATCCTTTTTCATAGAGTATATGGAGGTCACATTTTTATTACCATCTATGGGACCTATCCCTTATGTGTACGGTATCCTATTGGTCCATTTACTTTATTTTACAATTTGTTTTACACTTTTCAATTATTCTGTTAGAGGTTAACTGTATGGTGAATATATAAGATTTGATAATAGGTAATAATGTTTTTCCTCTTTTTTTCTTCTTTTCCTTTGCACAGCAGGCACACACGGATCTCCGCTAGTGATTTACTAGTCACGCAAGCGCAGTTGTTACAGAGTCATTCGGTTTTATCCGATAACATTCGGCTCTTTTCGTTCACACGCGCCTGCACACTCTGCACCACGATCCTTCCTTGTTCACCTGGAAGTTCATCCTCATTAAGGTTACTACGGGCATATATGAAGACACACGTGCAGCAACATAGTACCGAACCATGGACTCTGTTCATCCGGCAACTCTCTGTATGTGTGGTACTGTACCTTTCTATTTGTGGTCTATATTTGTGATCTCCTTATTATGAACTTCTCATTGTGACCTGGGAGCGGTGGTTTCACGGATATTTAACTACCATTTTTCTTATATATGGCACGGTTTTGCAGCACATTGAGTCACATACAGAGTACCAGTTCAGTGGCTTTCTATTTATGGTATCTTTATTTTCCTTTAATGTATTTGGGACCACATCATTGCTATCTTTATTATTGTTGATATGTATCCACTATGGACATATTTCTTACCTAAATATGGACAAAATTAAGGCTGGGGATAGCTGTACACATATGTGTATATGCAGTGTCGGACTGGGGTGCCAAGGGTCCACCAGTAACATTGACTTTGGGGGCCCACTTTTAACCTGCATACAAATATTACTTGACCCTGGTTCACAAATGTACCTATATCTCTATATAATAATGCACTGGGTAGTTTGGTTAATAAATGATGGGATTCTGCTTTTTTCTATACAGAGAGAATCAAGTAAATTATGACAATACTGCACAAACAGTAAGGTTGGGGGCCTAGATCTCCACTGGGGCCCGCTGGGGGATTCCCCTGTTCCCCTGTGGGCCAGTTCGAGCCTGTGTATATGGGTGTGTTCCTGGGCCCTTTTTTTCACATGGAGTTTGACATGTATAATTCGGTGTTGAAGATTATGATGAGTGTTTAACCGATATATAGTTATATGTATATACTTATATACAGAGTTATAACAATATGTATATACATTTGTTGGTGATTCAAATTATGTTTATGGATCTGCCCCGTGTAGGGCAAGGGGTACTCGGTACCGGGTCCTTTGGTTCTCAAAGGGGATGTCACGGTGGCTGACCCGGTCCGTGGCCCTCAGGAGGTCCGTTGTAAAAGGGGGAAAGGTCTTTAAAGGGATAGTTTGTGACGCCACCTATGGTGTTCGGTCAGGGTGACCGACGCTGCTTAGGGGTCCGCTGGGGTGATGTTATGGCAGCTAGATGGTATACCTTCCCACAGGTGAAGTGTGTCCCCAGGGCTTCCCAGTGTGTAGATGGTGGATGGTGTGAGGCACAGTGAAGAACGAGGACACAAGGTTGCAGTCTCTTTACCTTTTTACTGAAGGCTTCAACATCCACAGTCCAGAGCACCAGATCACAGGGCAGGCAGAGTCCGGCCGGTTTGGAGGCAAATCCAGAGTCCCCTTATCCAGGTGGAAATCAGTAGCCTTCCTCTAGCGTCTGGGTGTTGTAGTACCTTATTGCTGAGCCTCTCATAAGGTCCTCACAACTGTTGTAGATGTTCTAGATGTTAAGTCTCTCTCTGTCCCCCAAATGGATAGGACAAACCCGTATGACCGGTGGCCTGAGGCTTTTTACAGGGACTCTAGCACGCCCCAGCCTCTTGTGGGTCCCACCTTGCCTCCTGGGTATGGGGCGGATCAGTAACTTGCAATTAGCTGTCCTGCCGGTCTCTGGAGCAAGGCATAAAGAACTGTTACTCCCTCAGTGTTCCGGCTACCGTATCCTGCGCCTCAGAAGGAGGCAGCCTGTGCAGGGCAGAACGCCTTCTGGTTGTCACTCCTTTTGCTATGACTTTTTTCTCACTCTCTACAATACAGTTCGCTTTCGTGTCCGTTCTTAGGAACTGCCGCATGTGGGGCAGGCACAGCTCCGTGACCTTCTGTCTAGGCCTCTGACAGGATCCCACCCCTGTCAGAGACCAACAACCTGAGCAGAGCTCAGCTAGCAACTGCCTGAGCAAAGCTCAGATAGCATCTGCCTAACTTCCTCTCCAGGACACCAGTTTTACCTAATTGTGAAGAGTGCCCTAATAAATAGGAGCAAAGCTCCCCCTGGTGGACTGGAGTATGAAATGTGTTGCATGTTTGTGTTACCTGGTAAAGAGATCTCCTTTATTGCCTATTATAGTGACCTGACTGGATTCACTATGCTTGCTACCACTGGTGTAGTGTGCTCACTATTGGCTACGCTACGGGTGATTCTACGTAGCACTGGTATACTTGATTTTCTAGGACTACTCCTGCTCACTGTTGGCATGACAGATTCACCGTTAGCAGGGGGTGGATTCTCTTGCTCCGCTGCTGGTGTGGCATCTGCTGCTTGAGCCTGCTGGTCTTCAGGCTGGTCTTGAGTCACATCTCCTTCTGGCACTACTAGCTGGGGAAAAGTCAAAATGGGCATGACTATGGCCTGGTTCACTCTTGTCCAATTTGGAGGGAACTTGCTGAGTACTGTGCTGATCTTTTCCTCCTCTTCTTCCATGGGCTGAGGAATGTTTTGATCTTCAATCCTCTCCTTCAGTTGGTCAGGGCTTACCTTTAGATGATCCCTTGATACTGCCGCTGAGGTTTCTCCTCCATCTTTACTGATGAGAAACACCTTGGTGTTATCAAAGTTTGAAGGCATGACGGTGTATGGTTCAGCCTCCCACTGATCATACAGTTTGTGCATCCTCCTCTTTCTTTTGAGGACCTGTTCTCCAGGAATTAAAGGAGTAGCATGAGATTGTTGGTTGTAGCTCTTTTCCTGTCTCTGTCTGGCCTGGGACAAACTCTTCTCTACGCATTTTTGCACTTTGCTGTATTGCTGCTGCCGCTCTGTATCCCAGTCTGCATCTGGTGATGTTGTCTCAGGTGTTAGGACTCCCATGTCCAAGTCAATGAGTAACTTTCCAGGTCTCGCTCTCATTAGGTAGGCCAGAGTGCAGTTAGTGGAGTTCACTGGGATATGGTTGTATAGATCTACCAGATCTGGCAACTTCTCTGGCCACACAGGTTTCTCTCTTCCAGGGGCAAGGTCTTCAATAGGTCAATTACCACCTGGTTCATTTTCTCGCACATGCAAGTTGTCTGCGGATGGCATTGTTCTAATTTTCTTGCAGCCGTACAGGTTACCATCTTTGACTCATTTCTAGCAGTAGAACACTGCCTGGCTTGAGCAGTCTGTGAGCAACTTATATCAAGCTGTTTCCAATAATCCCTGGATTCCAGGCCTAGAGGAGATATTTTTCCATGTGTATTGCCATATGACAGAAATAGCTTCTCACACTGCTAATGTGTTTGACTGCTCTATTGCATGTGTTGTCCTGAGGGGAATCTGAGTCACAGGATGGACAATGCATGTCCTTCTTTTCTGATGACACGCTCCTATTTTCCTAACACATGCAGAGTATTAATGCTTATTCAGTAGCTGGACTATCAGGAAAAATATACTATGTGTTTTACACAATGATTGAGATAAATAGTTGTACACTTTCAGAAATGACCACAGGTAGACGAAGTAAGTTAACTTGAAAGTAGTTTTGACAGCTTCAAATTTAGTAATATTGGTTCTGTTAGGCCGGTATCACATTAGCATTTACCTGATCTGCAGCGGGCTGCTAACTTCCTCCGTGAAGCCCCGCCCTCGGCCGCACCTCTACCGCTAGCTCCGCTTACTTCTGCATGCGGTCCGCATGCGGCCTGCGTACCTATCTTTAACATTAGGTACGCAGGTCGTGCGGCTGTATGCGGATGCTGCCGCATGCGTCATTTTGACAATGCGGCAACCAGCGTAGGACGCAGCCTATAGCATTTTTTTCCGCATCGTCAAAACGACGCATGCGGCAGCATCCGCATACAGCCGCACGACCTGCGTACCTAATGTTACAGATAGGTACACAGGCCGCATGCGGACCGCATGCAGAAGTAGGCAGAGCTAGCGGCGGAGGTGCGAACCGAGGGCGGGGCTTCACGGAGGAAGTCCGCAGCCCGCCGCAGATCAGGTAAACGCTAGTGTGAAACTAGCCTAACCCCTTTCTGACATCGGATGTAATGATCCGTCCATGTGACCTGGGCCTATTTGGCCAGAGATGGATTATTATGTCAGCGCGAATGCCCGTGCACTGCACACGGGTGGTGTGTGGGTGACCGCTGCCGGGTGACAGCTGATTCTGACAGCTGACATCCGGCACTAATTGCTAGGAGCAGTCACACAAAGCTCACCGCACTTTATCCCCAGAGATGCTGCGATTGAGCATGATCGCAGCATTCCAGGAGCTAGCAGAGGGCTGACAGCTCCTCTGCCTTTGGTTCAGAAGACCCCATGGCATTATGTGGGGTCCCGATCCTTGCCATGGTGAACGAATGTCTTCATGATGACATCTTGGTCACCAGAGCTAGGAAACTTGCTGATCATGCGCAGTGCAAGATCAGCAACTTTCCCTGTCAGAGCAGAGCTGACAGTTTGAACCGCATGGGAATGCTGCTGCATCCCAATGCTGTAGAAGCGATCAGCCTGCAAAAAATCATAGTCCCATAGTGGGACAACTATTAAAGTTAAAAACAAAGTTTTAAAAAATTTAAAAATAATGGGGGCGTGGCCTGACTGCACAAGAGATTAGTCGCACATGCAAAGAGCTCCTGCACAACCCTGTGATTCCACGGTCCTTATAGCCCCACCAGACAACTCTTCCAGCTATCTGCACAGCTCAATCTGCAACAATCTCCCTGGGGAGAGCCCACATCAACTTGGACCGTATTCTGACCAGCCTGTGGCTCACAAACTTGGACTGAGGGAGAGAGACGCATAGGGGAGAAATCGCCATCTTGGATCCTCCAGACGTACTGGCGTGTGGCAAGCAGAGGTGGTCTTGCGGAGGTACTGTCAGCCCCAACCCCGGGCGCACTCCCCCTCTCCTTCTCACCGCTCACCTTTCCCATTGCTCCTCTGCTTTTGCGATCCCCGGTGAGCGGTCGCCACGGCTCTCCGGCCCCGCTGAGCACGACTGCCTCCATTTCCCGCCCGCTGCTCCTGATTAGGGGTACCCTGGCGAGGCACAGGACATGCTTGGGAGTCAAACACTGGGCTGGATCCTCGTCCGCAGGAGCCTTTCTCTCCTCCCGGCTTGGGGCTCTGTTGCCTGCTTGGTGGGTTGTGGTGTTGTGCGCAGAGGGCTCCAGGGTTTTTTCCCGCCAAAGCCAGCACCATGTTGGACTCATTCCCTGCTGCAGAAGAAACTGTCAGCACACTGCCCTGGGGAAAAGGCTGCTCATATCCCCGGCCTTACAGGCTTTCTATCCTGCTGCTGTAATAGAGTGCAGGGTTGAGAATGTCACCACGGAACAGACAGACCAACTGTTGAGGGAAATTTATTAACAGAAGTAAGATTCTCCTTGCAGGGAGTAAACAGGGGTTAATAGAGATAAAGCAAACAGTAAAAAGTTAAGCGGAATTGAAACGGTTAACGAATGTTCTTGTAACTTATTAGTCCAGGGCGGTCCTGACTGGAGGGTCCTTATTCCAACGTGGGTACAGTCAACAGCAGCGCTTGAAGATCCAGAAGTCTCTCCTCTGTCTCCTGGGAACTGGAGACACCAGGGTTAAGTCCTTGCAGTCTTTTCTCCCAGTGAAGCTGGAAGCAGGAAGTAACACAGCCACTCTGCTGCAAGTTTCTGTATATTAGGTTGGCAGTCTCTCTCTGCAGCAGCAATGCTACACACACACTGAGCAGTTTACTTTGTCACACTCAGGGGTCCTGGCTTGTCAGTGCGGTCACCGGGGCTGCGCGCTCAGGTCACTGTAAGGGGTTACGTCTTCTCTGATTACGGAGGCTTCCAAGTCCACACTCTCATATCCAGCCTTCACTACGGCTGGTATCTCAGCCTCAGTGACCTCACGGGGAGCACTCTATTTCGGGGAGCACAGCGCTGCAGCCTGCTCTCTCTGGCGGGCAATCCCCTCTGTGCTGTGCTCTTTGTTCTCCCGCTCTTTTCTGACCACACCCCTCTCTCTTCCTCTCTGCTCCCAGCAGTCACATGGTCCCTTCTGTCCAGGGCAGAAAGTCTTCCCCCCAACAACACAGCTGTCTGACTAAGTGGTTCCTGGTAAGGAGCAGGGAAAGCAACCTCCTTACACTGCCCCATACCCAGTTTCACAACTTATAAAGCAGCACAGCCGGACTTGTGTGGCGGTTACCCCTCTAGCACCTGGACATAAGGGTAATTAATTACAACCTCTCAATACCCCCTCTGGACTGTTCCCCCAACGTAATCCACTCCTTTAAAGTTCGCATATAAAGCAATAGAGACTGTGCATATTTCTCCCTTCAAAACAGACATTCATATACTTCTTTCTAATGATCCTACAGCGACACCTAGTGTCCATTCCACATAATTTGCTCCAACTCCAACAATATGCAAATAAACTTTCTTTCTCTTGTCCAAGTTGTGTTCACAGCATTACACGTCATAAGAAGCCTCATCATGGTTTAATCACAAGAGGAACGTAAAAGACTAGCGAATAAAGCTATTGCAGATGAACAGAAAAATAATACTCATGGAGATCTTGACAAATATCTAAAGAAGAAAACAGATTCTTCTCATACTTCTGCAAGACGTGCCCTTAAAAAATCTATCTCTCTTGACAATATGGACGATTCTGATCTCAGTGGAGCTGGTTCTGACAGTTATTCCACCCAGGAAGATGCGGCGCCCATATCTTCATGAAGAAAAATATGAAACCTCTTCTCAAGGAACTGTCTGGAAAGCGCTCAGATCTCCAACAACTGGGTCAAAGAGTTGAAGAGTTGGAATCTGCAAATACTTACACAGTTGATGCTTTAACCTGCCTCCACAATCAAGTCTTTAAACAACAACACCATCTCAACGGTATATCAGAAGAAAAAATATGGCACTCACCCCTAGAAATGCTGTGATGAAGTCCTTTATTTGCTACAAACAGCAATCAGGTACACATGGAGAGGCGGCAGGACGTGAACAGGAGAGGGTGCGGGGAACCGGTAAGGACTACGGCCGTTTCGCGCAAAGCGCTTCAACGGGTCCAGGTGCACCACCCTGAGCTGTTTTCTCTGGATAGTGTTGCAGCCGACGCTGCCGCCGCTCATCCACACACCTGTGAAAAGTTGTGGTTCTAGTGCCGCACGGCTACCATTCTTTGGTTTGGTTCTGGTTAACACCATCTCAACGTTGCTTTACTAGCTGCAGAGGATCAGGAAAACAGGAGCAGGAGGAAAAACATTTGAATAAGGGTACCGTCACACTAAGCGACGCTGCAGCAATACCGACAACGATCCGGATCGCTGCAGCGTCGCTGTTTGGTCGCTGGAGAGCTGTCACACAGACAGCTCTCCAGCGACCAACGATGCCGGTAACCAGGGTAAACATCGGGTTACTAAGCGCAGAGCCGCGCTTAGTAACCCGATGTTTACCCTGGTTACCATCGTTAAAGTAAAAAAAACAACCACTACATACTTACCTACCGCTGTCTGTCCCCGGCGCTCTGCTTCTCTGCTCTGGCTGTGAGCGCCGGTCAGCCAGAAAGCAGAGCGGTGACGTCACCGCTCTGCTTTCCGGTCGCTGTGCTTACAGCCAGTACAGGAGGAGTGCAGAGAAGCAGAGCGCCGGGGACAGACAGCAGTAGGTAAGTATGTAGTGGTTGTTTTTTTTTACTTTAACGATGGTAACCAGGGTAAACATCGGGTTACTAAGCGCGGCCCTGCGCTTAGTAACCCGATGTTTACCCTGGTTACCAGCGAAGACATCGCTGAATCGGCGTCACACACGCCGATTCAGAGATGTCAGCGGGAGATCCAGCGACGAAACAAAGTTCTGGACTTTCTTCCCCGACCAGCGACATCACAGCAGGGGCCTGATCGCTGCTGCCTGTCACACTGGATGATATCGCTAGCCAGGACGCTGCAACGTCACGGATCGCTAGCGATATCGTCTAGTGTGAAGGTACCTTTAGAGGCATCCCGGAGTCCTTTGCGCAAGAAGCTTTAGATAAAGTAACCAGAGAAATTTTTGCCAATCTTTTAGGTCAAGAAAGATCATCCGTAATTACAATTGAAAGAGTGCATCGAGCTCTGAGACCTAAGCCAAAAGCAGGAGAACCACCCAGAGATGTCATTTGTGGCTTTCTCAGCTATGTTGATATGGCAGCTATTCTAGCAAGTGCCAGAGAACAAGAGAAAATCCTATATGACAACTCCCAACTTCAGCTTTTTCAAGACCTGGCTTCCTTTACTTTAACGAAGAGACGGATTCTAAGGCCCCTTCTCTCAGCCTTAAAAGCCAAAAACTTAGGTTTACTTGGCTTACAAATGGCTATTCCCTTTTGGCCTGGCAGTTAATATAGGAGGTTGGCAGATTGCAGTTCGCACCCCAGAGGACCTACATAAAGCCTGGGAGTCACTGGACATCTCGCCAATTGAGCTCCCTTCCTGGATGCCGGTTGACACCAACTGGAAACTGCCTCCGCTTACGAAACCACAAGAATGGTCCTTAAAGAAGAAGCACACCTCTCCTAAAGTCAAGAAACATGACCCCAAGAAACACCCTCCATGATCTCACATTATCTAAAATGTTTCCCTCGTCTTCTTTTTCTTTTTGATGTCCATTGATTTCTGGGTATTTTTTTCCCAATCTCTATGGGCCTAATTATCATTAGGCTGCTCTATTCTGCAATGTTATGCTTTTATTCTTCATTGTCACTTTTTGTTCACAGCTTGGACTACCTCGCCTATGTTTGGGTATACTAACCCCCCACCCCCACCCCCCGCGCGTTAGGCGAGCTAATGTTTCTAAAAAGTTTGATGGTTATGCTGTTCTTTTCTTTTTTCAGGTATCCTGTTGAGACAAAATTCTTTACAAGACATGTCAAATATGAGTAGTCAGGTGAGTTCGTGGTCCATCACTGTGGCTTCTTTTAACGTTGAAGGGCTAAACTCCCCCGCAAAGCGAAACCAAATCCTTACGCTCTTAAAAAACAAAATTCACAAATTGTCTTTCTCCAAGAAACCCACTTCAAACTTGGTAGAGTTCCCAATACATCCTTTTCCTCCTATCCCATATGGTTTAATAGCTGTAGTACATCCTCCTCTAAGGGGGTTAGTGTAGCATTCAGGAAAGGACTTCTTCTCGCTCAAGGATAGTTTGAGTGATCATGAGGGTAGATATATATTTGTTAAAGGGATGTTAGCTAATACAATGGTAACTGTTGCTAATTTATATTCTCCTAACAACCACCAGGTCCATTGGATCACAAAAACACTTGAAGTGCTACAACTCTTTAAGGAGGGACTTCTGGTTGTAGGAGGCGATTTCAATTTAACTCTCAACCCTGAAATAGACTCATCTAGCGGCTCATCACCTATTTCCCAGGGACTAAGACGAAAACTTTTAACTAATTTAAATTCACTACATCTTATAGATCCCTGGGGTATTCTCCACCCCACCACAAAGGACTATACATTCTTTTCCCCTCCCCATTCATCTTACCACCAAATTGACCTCCTATGGATTCAGTCTCAGTCCTTGCGCTTAATTAAATCCGCCAATATAAGATTGATCACAATTTCTGACCATGCCCCTATTTTTATAGACATCACTGTTAAAACCTTACCCCGTCCCACAACGACTTGGAGATTAAATGAATCTTTATTGTATACCCCACAGAATCTTGAAAAAATAAATCCATCATCTCACACTATTTTGAAGAAAATATCACGGAGGAAATACTTACAACTAATATCTGGGAAGCGCACAAGGCTGTGCTCAGGAGGGAACTTATCTCTATTGGTTCTTATACCAAGAAAGAGAGAGAAAAAGAGATTATGTCACTTTTACTACAGATCAGCACCACAGAACGACTCCACAAAAAGTTTGGCGCACAAAAATCTCAGCAGGACCTCTCCTCCCTTTGCAGTAAGTTGAAAGATCTATTCAATGTTAAATCTGCAAAGATATTTATGCACTGTAGACATAGATTCTACATCCATGGGAACAAGAGCAGTAAGCTTACTTCCCGCTTGCTCAAAAATCAAAAAGAAAATAAATTTATAAAACATATACATACAAATACTAACTCAAGGGTGGATATGTCTGATGAGATTGTGGAGGCTTTCAGACTTTATTACGAATCCCTTTATAACTTAGACCCACCTGAACCTATGAAGGATCAATTGGCCGTGGTGGAGAGGATTCTGAATTTTTTGGCCCCTCTCTCCCTTCCAAAAGTTCAGCCCAAAGAAAGACCACACAGCTCTTCGCTCTAAAATCACTACTCAAGAAATTAAAGACACCCTACAGTCCATGGCAAATAACAAAACTCCAGGTCCAGATGGATTCCCTGTGGGATACTATAAATGATTTTCAGACTAGCTCCTCCCTCAACTAGTCTCTCTTTTCAACTCATTCCTGGTAGGAAATACCCCATCCAAGCAGACCCTAGAAGCTCACATAACCGTTATCCCTAAGGAGGGGAAAGATGTTAGCTTTTGTGGTAATTATCGACCTATCTCGTTGCTCAACACAGATATAAAATTATGGGCAAAGATCCTTGCTTAAAGAATTAATACCGTTTTGGACTCTTTAGTCCAACTCTGATCAAGTTGGCTTTGTTAAAGGCCGAGAGGGTAAAGATAATGCCACAAAAATTCTAGCTATTTCTCACGCGAAGCGCTCTGGTATCCCCCTAACCATTCTATCAACGCCGAGAAGGCCTTCGATAGAGTCAGTTGGCATTATATGGTATGCACCTAACGGAAGTTTGACTTCCCCCCCTTTTATCGATGCCATTATGACTCTATACTCAACCTCAACCACTAAGGTCAGAGTAAATGGGTTACTTTCGGACCCCTTCCCCATTAGAAATGGCACCAGGCAAGGTTGCCCTCTCTCCCCCACCCTTTTTTGTGATGGTATTGGAGACCCTGATACAGAAATTAAGACAGGATGCAGTGGTTAGGGGTCTTGTAGTGGACCATTATGAATTTAAAACAGCAGATGATCTTTTGCTTCTAATCTCTAACCCCAAAACAGCTTTCCCTAATCTCCTGGATCTGCTTGATGAGTTTGGAGTTGTTTCTAACTCCAAGGTCAACATGAACAAGTCCGAAGTTCTGAACATTTCAACAAATGAAGCGGTGGTCACAGAACTCAAATGGATTACCCCTTTTAAGTGGCCTTCTGAGAAACTGAAATACCTAGGGGTCTTCCTAACTGCGGATCCCTCTACTCTATACAAACATAATTTCCTCCCTTTGCTAGATAAATTACAATCCTTAATCAAATTATACAACCTGCCATATCTTTCCTGAATTGGTAGGGTAAATATAATTAAATCCTATATTCTCCCTCCAAAATTTTACCTTATGAATATGATCCCCATACCTCTCCCTAAGTCGTTTTTCTTAATTGCAAATAGATTGGTCGCTAAATTCGTGTGGAGGGCTAGACTCCCCTTTAAAATCCTCTCCCTACCAAAAAATGCCGGAGGTCTTGGCCTTCTCAATTTCAAGATATCCTACCATGCAATCCACATGGCCCGATGGATGAATCTGATTAAACCCAAGCCTGACCACAAAACCTCTAACCTTGAGCTTAATTTGTTGGGGAGAAAAGCGGAGATTTATCTATGGACTTCTTCTGTTCCCCCACCCCACTCAATAGACGCAATAACCAATTACACTTTAGCCATTAGGCGAGCCCTTATCCCTAATAGACTGCCGCATTGCCTTTTTCTAGACAACATCCCTTTAAAAATTATCCCCTGACTCATAGACTCAAATTACGTGGATGCCTTTGATTTATGGGAAGCCTTGCCTAATCTACCAATCTCGCATCTTTTCTCTAACCAGATTCAGTGCGTGGATGCTTGGCCACAGGAAGCCAAAAAACATCCTCTCGACTTCCTACAAAAACATCATGTGCAACATATTATTTCAAAGCTTAAGTCTGAAGTAAAACATAACATCGATTGACTTTGGCTAGAACTTCTTGTCAGGCTTAGATTTCCGTCCCCTAAACTTATCTCTAAACTATACGCTAACCTTATTTCCCCCCCCCCCCACACCCACTTCAAACCACTATATCTATCCTCTTGGGAAACAGAACTAAACTTATCCCTGTCTTCTCGAGAGACAAGACAAGTTTTGAGTAACTCAAAGATGTGTTTTGTTACAGGAAAATGCCTTTAAAATCCTTTCACGCTGGTATGGAACCCCCGAAAGACTTTACCAACTAGGCCTGTCTGATTCCCCTCTCTGTTGGAGATGTTTGAAGTCGGTGGGGTCCTTAACCCATATCTTTTAGCAGTGTCCAATAATTTCTAAATACTGGGATGAGATATTTAAGTTCCTCCACCAGTTGGGCAAAATTTAAAAAAATTTAACACCCCAAGAAGTGCTGCTGTCGCTCCCCACAAACTCTTATAACCCTAAGAAGCATGACTTGCTCCCTCTATTGATAGCCGCAGCAAAACACTTGATCTCATTACATTGGAGACAAACGTCTCCCCCTACCTTGAGTGAATGGGTAAACAAGGTTAAAGATATTTATAGGATGGAGGAATTGTCTAATTGGGAATCACGTACACATGAAAAATTTCTAAAAATGTGGCTTCCCTGGCAACGCATTTCATCTACTCCCCCATGACTCTACAAACCGCATCTCTCCCTGCAATTCGACCTTTCACATCACTTTGCACTGTTCTAGAGCCGCAGTGTATGGACCCGAACTCTAGTTAGTTATATCATTTCAGTTAAGTCTCCATTATATTCTCTACTACTTGCCATGTTTTTGTCTTGACTACTTTTGCTTCAAATGTTCTAATTTGTCTCATCCCTGCAGACGTTCAGGGGATCTCATTCCTGATCTCTTGAGCTGCTAATTACAATTCATCTTTGCTATGTTTTATACGGGAAGTTGTTTTTCTTAAGTTTAACCTTTTACATGGACTTATATCTGTTGTCTTTTCGATCAACGGCGTAAGCTGATCGCTGCCAAATTACTTCTTACTAGTCACCAAACGGACTAGGTTAAGATGCTTTATTCAGTTTCGCTGTTCCATTTTCGTGGTGATTTGACTATGTAAGTTCTTACATGTTATTGTTTTTGTTATTCTGAAAAATCTAAAAAAAAGAATAAAAAAAAATGGAAAAATAATTGTAAAATGTTTTTAAAAAATTCAAAAAATGTAATAAATCATAAGATATTGTATGTATAAATAAATATTTGTAAGAAAAAAAAACTATAAATTTGCTGCATCCGATCTATAAAACTATACAGTTAACCCCTTTAGTGAACACCATAAAAAAAGCCCAAAAACAATGCTTTATCATCATACCGCCGAACAAAAAGTGGAATAAAATGCGATAAGAAATAAAGAACATAAACATGGTACCGCTGAAAATGTCAGCTTGTCCCACAAAAAACAAGCCACCATACACAACTCAATCAGTGGAAAAATAAAAAAGTTATAGCTCTCAGAATAAAGCGATGCAAACATATTTTTTTCTATAAAATAGTTTTTATTGTGTAAAAGTGCCAAAACATAAAAAAGATATAAATGAGGTATCGCTGTAATCGTACTGAACCGAAGAATAGAACTGCCTTACCAATTTTACCACACATGAAACGGCATAAACTGCCCCACAAAAAAAATCCTGAATTGCTGTTTTTTGTTCATTCTGCGTCCCAAAAATTGGAATAGAAAGCGATCAAAAAATGTTATGTGCCCGAAAATGATACCAATAAAAATGTCAACTCGTCCCACAAAAACAAATCCTCACATGACTCTGTGGGCCAAAATATGGAAAAATTATAGCTCTCAAAATATGGTGATGCAAAAACTATTTCTTGCAATTAAAAGCGTCTGTTATTGTGTGACAGCAGCCAAACATAAAAACTCGATATAAATCTAGTATCGATGTAATCGCACCGACCCGAAGAATTATGTTGCCTAATCACTTATACCGCACGAGGAACAGTGTAAAAAATAAACAATATCAATTCTTCACCTGCTGTTGATTTTTTTTATTCTGCCTCCCAAAGATCGCAGTAAGGCTTTGCACACATTTATCCTGCACACTGCATTGAGCGCTTACACCGGGTTTTCCGTGCAAAAAATACATGAGAGTCTCGCATGTTAAAACCAAGCTCTGGCGCCGGCACTTGGGAGCGGAGCGTGCAGCTCCATGTATTGCTATGCAGCCGCACGCTCCGCTCTGGAGTGCCGGCGCCAGAGCTTGGTTTTAACCTGCGAGACTCACACGTATTTCTCGCAAGTGAAAAGGAGGCCATAGAGTCAAAATCAGCGCTACACCTGCAAATAAATTCCCAAAGGGGTATAACTTCCAAAATTGCGTCACTTGAGGGGGAACTCTGCTCTTCTAGCAATTAAGGGCTCTGTATAAACTCTTCTAGGAAATCTGTAGTACTGTACAACCACATATGGAGTATTGCCACATTCACTAGAAATTGTGGGACACATTTTTGTGCCATTTTTACCCACAAATCTGGGGCTAAAACTAAATTTTGATGGTAAAAATGTAGTTATTTTTTCTTTACTGCTTAATGGTATAAAATTCTGTGACACACCCGTGGTGTCAATATGCTCACTGCACCACCAGATGAATTTATTGAGAGGTGTAGTCTGTAAAATGGAGTCACTTATGGGGGGTTCTGCTGTTCTGGCACCTCATGGGCTCTCCCATTGGGTCATGGCATCTGCAAACCATAACGGTAAAATCTGGTGCTCCTTGTCTTCTGAGCTTTGCAGCGTGCCTGAAAAATATTTCTCGATTACATGTAGGGCATTGGCATACTCATGAAAAAATGGACCTCAGTTTGTTGTAAACAAAATTCCTACTCGCCCTTAGAAAAATTAAAAACTTGGGGCTAAAACAACATTTTGTGAAAAAATGATTTTATTATTTTCACGGCTCAATGTTATAAAATTCTGTAAAGCACCTGGGGGTTCAACATGCATCTAAATACATTCCTTGAGGGGTCTAGTTTCCAAAATGGGGTCACTTGTGGGGGGTTTCCACTTTATAGGTACATCAGGGACTCTCCAAATGGGACATGAAGTCCGATAATGATTCCAGGAAATTTTACATTCAAAAAGTCAGTAGTTTTCTTCTTCATATGGGGTATCAGCACACTCAAGAGAAATTGCACTACAGTTTGTATGGTGCAATTTCTCCTGTTAACCTTGTGAAAATGCAAAATTTGGGTATAAAATAACATTTTTGTATGGAAAATGTGATTTTATTATTTTCACGTCTCAACGTTATAAATTTCTTTGAAGCACCTTGGGGTTCAGAGTGCTCATCACACATCTAAGTATATTCCTTGAGGGGTATAGTTTCCAAAATGGGGTCACTTGTGGGGGGTTTCCACTGTTTAAGCACATCAGGGGCTCTCCAAATGGAACATGAAGTCCGCTAATTATTCCAAAAAATTTTACATTCAAAAAGTCAAAATGACGCTCCTTCCCTTCCGAGCCCTGCCGTGCATGCAAACAGCATTTTTTTTCCTCATATTGGGTATCGGCGTACTCAGAAGAAATTTCACAACAAATTGTATGTTGCAATTTCTCCTGTTACCATTATAAAAATATTTTTATTTTGGGCTAAAAACATATTTGTGGGCAAAATTAGATATTTTTTATTTTTACGGCTCAACTTTATAAACTTCTGTGAAGCACCTGGGGTTCAATGTGCTCACCACACATCTAGATCAGTTCCTTAAGGAGTCTAGTTTCCAAAATGGTGTCACTTGGGGGGGGGATTTTCACTGTTTAGGCACATGAGAGGCTCTTCAAATGTGACATGGGGTCCGCCAATTGTTCCAGCAAATTTTGCATTCAAAAAGTCAAATGACGCTTCTTCCCTTCCAAGCTCTGCCATGCACCCAAACAGTGGTTGTCTCCCTCATATGGGGTATCGGCATGCTCAGGAGAAATTACACAACAGATTTTGGGGTCTATTTTTTCCTGTTACACTTGTCAAAATAAAACAAAATTGGATCTGAAGTCAAATTTTGTGAAAAATAGTTAAATGTTCATTTTTTTTTTCAAAAAATTGCTGTGAAACACCTGAAAGGTTAATAAACTTCTTGACTGTGTTTTTGAGTACCATGAGGGTTGCAGTTTTTAGAGTGGTGTCACTTTTGGGTATTTTCTGCCATATAGACCGCTCAAAGTGGTCCCTAAAAAATGGTTTTGTAAATTTTGTTGGAAAAATGAAAAATCGCTGGTCCATTTTTTACCCTTATATCTTTGTGGAAAAAAAAAATTGGTTCCAAAATTGTGCTGATGTAAAGTAGGTATGTGGTAAATGTTATTTATTAACTATTTTATGTGAGACATCTCTGTGATTTAAGCGTATGAAAATTTAAAGTTGGAAAATTGCAAAATTTTTCAAATTTTCACCAAATTTATTTATTTTTTCACAAGTAAACTGAGGAAATTTTACCAGTATCATGAAGTACAATATGTCATGAAAAAACATTCTCAGAATCAGCAGGATCCATTGAAGCGTTCTAGAGTTACTGTGACATAAAGTGACAGTAGTCAGAATTTTAAAAGTTGGCCCGGTCATTAACCACCTTCGGGGGTAAAGGGGTTAAAGCATACCTGTGAGTTCAGGTGACTTCCCAATAAGCTGTCCTGTGTATGAACAATTAAGGAACAATATTATTTATGGCCAATATATGACTTGTATTTTGAACGTTCATCATTTTTCTCCATCTCTAATTTTCAGTTGTCTCTCAGCTTGTGGGCGGAGACTATCTACTATGATGATTTCAATACACTTTACACAGACATGAAGGAGTCGTGTTCATCTGTTTCTATGTAGTACATGCTCAGAAGTAGTAGCGCCATGGAGGCCAGTATATAGTAGCACAGAGTAGTGTGAATCCAGCTCTGGGGTGAAATAAAACACTTACTACACAACAGTAACACTGTCCCTGCATGTCTCTGCTTCTGTCTCTTCCCCGTTCCCTCTCAAATAACTTCAATAGAAGGCTGTAATCTGACCCCCTCTGTTCAGTTGCAGTCCTTATTTTGAGCAAGATTAATTTTAGCTGTTTTTCAAGACACAGTCATACATTTGTCAGGTAGGAGAAGTGGCTCATTAGTGGAGTGCATATACAGTCATGGCCGAAAGTGTTGGCACTCTTGAAATTGTTCCAGAAAACTAAGCATTTCTCCCAGAAAATTATTGTAATTACATATTTTCTTATACACATATTTTTTTTCCTTTGTATGTATTGGAGCAACACAAAAAAACTGAAAAAATGGCAAAATGGACATCATTTCACACAAAACCTCAAAAATGTGCCCATCAAAATTGTTGACACCTTTCCAAAATTGTGAGTAAACAACTGTGTCTCAAATATGTGATGCTCATTCAAACCCACCTGTGGCAAGTGACAGGTGTGGGCAATATGAAAATCACACCTGAAACCAATCAAAAAGGGGAGAAATTGACTCAATGTTTACACTGTATGTCTGTGTGCCACTCTAAGCATGAAGAACAGAAAGAGAAGAGAACTGTCTGAGGACGTGAAAATAAAAATTGATGAAAAATATTAACAATCTCAAGGTTACAAGTCCATCTCTAGAGATCTTGATGTTCCTTTTTCCACAGTGTGCAGCATAATCAAGACATTTACAAAAATTGATTATAGGTTGCAACATAGGATGGTGGATAAGCAGCCCTAATCAAGTTAAAAGAAATTCAAGCTGTCCTGCAGGCTCAGGGTGCAGCAATGTCAGTGCGAACTATCCGTCAACATTTTAATGAAAGGCATCATTAAATCTGTAGATTACCATATGACATTGGGTCGCAATCAGGTGCACACATAAATATCATGGGGCCCTATAGCAGAAGTTCTAAATGGACCCTCTCAAAAAAAAATACTAATAATATTCGGAAGGGTCACAGAAGAGCATATCTCACAACTTAGCAACCTTTAGAAAGTAATTTTTCTCCAACTCAAGGCCTAGATTCCCTTTTCATTGTGCCCATAAAGTATGATGATGTCAAAGTACCCCACAAACACGGTATGATACCACCACAGTGAATTTCTCTACAACACCCTCCACATGCACAGTATGATGACACTACTGTACCTCACCTTAACTCCCCCAGCAAAGTATGGTGACCCAAACACAGTATGATCCTCCAATTATGACCCCCACACATTCCTCCATGTAGTATTATGGGCCTACAGTGCCTTGCGAAAGTATTCGGCTCCCTGGAACTTTTCAACTTTTTCCCACATGTAATGCTTCAAACATAAAGATACCAAATGTACATTTTTGGTGAAGAATCAACAACAAGTGGAACACAATTGTGAAGTTGAACGAAATTTATTGGTTATTTTAAATTTTTGTGAAAATTCAAAAACTGAAAAGTGGGGCGTGCAATATTATTCGGCCCCTTTACTTTCAGTGCAGCAAACTCACTCCAGAAGTTCATTGTGGATCTCTGAATGATCCAATGTTGTCCTGAATGCCTAATTGTCACGCACGCACCCAGACTGAATGGCGCGGGCATACGGGGGTGGTTTGTGGCCCCACTGTGCCACAAACCAGACTACCCTGGAAGGGGCGTGACTATGACAGCTGCCTGGGTTTTCACTGGAGCCTCTGATGGTGAGGTCAGGCTTGTGAAGCAGGCAGCTGCCAGGTGCTACTCCAGGGTGGTGTCTGGCTGTGGCTGCTGATCCCACTAAAGAACGGAGCGGGCACGGCTGGCACTCTGGCTGACAGGTGGGCACGGCTGGGACACAGGCAGGCAGACGGGTACAACAGAGACACTGGCGACCAGGCGGACACGGCTGGCTCTCTGGTAGGCAGGCGGGTACGGCTGGAACATAGGAAGAACCGGTAGGGACCGGTCTGCAGGCAGGTATGAGAAACAAGTAGGAGCCTGTACAGACAGGTGGACTAAGTAACAAGTAGAAGGTGGAACTAAGAGAAGAGAAGGAGAAGGCAGAGCCAAGGGCGGAGCCGCAAGAGGCGGAGCCAAGGGCGGAGATGCTGGAGGCGGAGCCAAGAGCGGAGATGCTGGAGGCGGAGCTAGGAGCGGAGACGCTGGAGACGGAGCCAAGAGTGGAGACGCTGGAGGCGGAGCCAAGAGCGGAGACGCTGGAGGCGGAGCCAAGAGCGGAGACGCTGGAGGCGGAGCCAAGAGCGGAGACGCTGGAGGCGGAGCCAAGAGCAGAGACGCTGGAGGCGGAGCCAAGAGCGGAGACGCTGGAGGCGGAGCCAAGAGCGGAGACGCTGGAGGCGGAGCCAAGAGCGGAGATGCTGGAGGCGGAGCCAAGAGCGGAGACGCTGGAGGCGGAGCCAAGAGCGAAGACGCTGGAGGCGGAGCCAAGAGCGGAGACGCTGGAGGTGGAGCCAAGAGCGAAAACGCTGGAGGCGGAAACAAGAGCGGAGACGCTGGAGGTAACGCCAAGAGCGGAGACGCTGGAGGCGGAGCCAAGAGCAGAGACGGAGCCAAGTGCAGAAACACAGGAGGGGGATCCAGATAGAACCGCAAAGAGTGGAGCCAGATAGAACCGCAAAGAGCGGAGCCACAGAGCAAAGCCAGAGAGTACGAAGCAAGGACTGAGTGCAGAGCCGCACGAGTGCGGAGAGTAAGCAGACTGAGAACACAAGGAAAGACAAAGCAGGGAAGGAAGCCACAGACAAGGAGACCGAGAAAAGACAAAGTACAGACAAGGCAATGGAACAAGACACAGGGACAAAGACACAGGGACCAGGATATTCTGCCTCCTGGAGGGCGGACTACAAGAACAAGGCAAAAGCACAGAGAAAAGCTCAGAGGGAGAAACTCAGAGCAAGGCCAGGCAAACTCAGCAGCTAAACACTAACTGAGCTAACACATTGCACAGGCCCAGACCACAGGGTGGAGCTGCACTATATACAGGAGGCCTCTTGGTAATTGGTCAGGAACTGATTAGACAGGTGTACCTGATTCCTATAAGAACCAGAGAGTTCAGGCGCCGGCCCCCTATACACATAGCCATGAGGCATGCAGAGAGCAGAGACACAGAACATGGAGCTGGCAAGAAACAGAAACCACATCATGGCCTGGAGCAGTGGGTAAGATTGTGTGAGAGATGTGAGGCCATGCTGTGATGCCAGCAGAGTTGTTACACTAATGATGATAAATATAATCCAACTGTGTGTAATCAAGTCTCCTTATAAATGCACCTGCTCTGTGATAGTCTCAGGGTTCTGTTTGAAGCACAGAGAGCATCACAAAGACCAAGGAACACAACAGGCAGGTCTGTGATACTGTTGCGGAGAAGTTTAAAGCCGGATTTGGATGCAAAATGATTTCCAAAACTTTAAACATCCCAAGGAGCAGTGTACAAGCGATCACATTGAAATGGAAGGAGTATCATACCACTGCAAATTTACCAAGACCCGGCCATCCCTCTAAACTTTCATCTCAAACAAGGAGAAGACTGATCAGAGATGCAGCTAAGAGACCCATGATCACTCTGGATGAACTGCAGAGATCTGCAGCTGAGGTGGGACAGTCTGTCCATAGGACAACAATCAGTCGTACACTGCACAAATCTGGCCTTTATGGAAGAGTGGCAAGAAGAAAGCCATTTCTCAAAGATATCTATAAAAAGTGTTGTTTAAAGTTTGCAACAAGCCACCTGGGAGACACACCAAACATGTGGAAGAAGGTGCTCTGGTCAGATGAAACCCAAATCGATCTTTTTGGCAACAATGCCAAACGATATGTGTGGCGTAAAGACAACACAGCTCATCACCCTGAACACAACATCCCCACTATCAAACATACTGGTGGCAGCATCATGGTTTGGGCCTGCTTTTCTTCAGCAGGGACAGGGAAGATGGTTAAAATTGATGGGAAGATGGATGAAGCCAATTACAGGACCATTCTTGAAGAAAACCTGTTGGAGTTTGCAAAAGACGTGAGACTGGGACGGAGATTTGTCTTCCAACAAGACAATGATCCCAAACATAAAGCAAACTCTGCAATGGAATGGTTAAAAAATAAACGTATCCAGGTGTTAGAATGGCCAAGTCAAAGTCCAGACCTCAATCCAATCGAGAATCTGTGGAAAGAGCTGAAAACTGCTATTCACAAACGATCTCCATCAAACCTCACTGAGCTCGAGCTGTTTGCCAAGGAAGAGTGGGCAAGAATTTCAGTCTCTCAACACAATGTGATCGACCCCACACAAACCTTTACACTATATAACTGCTTGCATACAGTATAATGTCCCCAAACATACTTTGAGAAGCATCGAGAAATAGATGGATACAAAGTGCTGGAGAGTTCCTAAGTGGCCAGCACCGAGTGCGGTTCTAAATCAAATTGAGCACCTATGGAGAGATCTTAAAAATGCTGTTTTGAGAAGGCACCCTTCAAATATGAGCAGGCTCGGACTGGCCCATAGGGGAACAGGGGAATCCCTCTTTTGTGTTAAATGATGTCCAATTTGCCTTTCTTTTTCTCTGTTTTTTTTTTTTGTGTTGTTCCAATAAACACAACTGAAATAAATATGCATAACAAAACATGTTGTAATTGCAATAATTTTCTTTCAGAAACACTTCATTTTCTGGAACAATTTCAAGGGTAACAACACTCTCTGCCATGACTGTAAATGTATATATTTTTACTGAAATAAAATTGTATATAAATCCGTTAAGAGTCCGCTCAGTTGCTTCCAGCGCAGTCATACTTGCAGTTAAGTGACGACTAGAGTGTCAGTTACATTTATGAATAGAACATTGCAAGACACTACTGACACTCTAGTTGGCACAGGACATCAAGTACGCAAGCGTATACTCGTGGTTACATGAAAACTGCTGGAACTGTCAGAACCCAACAATATATCTACTATATAATTGTCTAAGGGTCACTTCCGTCTGTCCTTCTTTCTGTCGCGGATATTCATTGGTCGCGGCCTCTGTCTGTCATGGAAATCCAAGTCGCTGATTGGTCGTGGCAAAATGCCCATGACCATTGCCACGACCAATCAGCGACGGGCACAGTCCGCCGGCAAAATGGCAGCTCCTTCCTCCCCTCCAGTCAGCCCTCACACAGGGTTAATGCCAGCATTAATCGACCGCGGTGTAACGCACTCCATTAACGCAGCTATTAACCCTGTGTGACAAACTTTTTACTATTGATGCTGCATACGCAGCATCAATAGTAAACAGATCTAATGTTACAAATAATAATAATAAAAAAAACGGTATTCTCACCCTCCGACGTGGCGCTGTCCTCGGCAGTGCAAGCGGCAGGTTCCAGTGCTAAGGATGCTATGCGAGAAAGACTTGCCATTACGTCACAGTCATGTGACCGCGACGTTATCACAGGTCCTGCGCTCATACCAATCCTGGGACCGGAAGCTGCCACGTGCACCGCACACAGGCGCCAGGACTACAAGAGCCCTTCAGAAGGTGAGTATGTTTATTTTTAATTTTAAGTCTTTTTTAACCTGTTACATACGTGGCTGGGCAATATACTATGTGACTGTGCAGTATACTACGTGTCTGTGCTGTATACTACAAGGCTCTGTGCTGTATACTACGTCGCTGTGCAATATACTACGTGGCTGGGCAATATACTACATGGGCTGTGCAATATACTACGTAGCTGGGCAATATACTACGTGGCTGGGCAATATACTACATAGCTGGGCAATATACTACGTGGCTGGGCAATATACTGCATAGCTGGGCAATATACTATGTGACTGTGCAGTATACTACGTGTCTGTGCTGTATACTACAAAGCTCTGTTCTGTATACTACGTCGCTGTGCAATATACTACGTCGCTGGGCAATATACTACATGGCTGGGCAATATACTACGTCGCTGGGCAATATACTACGTGGCTGGGCAATATACTACATAGCTGGGCAATATACTACGTGACTGGGCAATATACTATGTGGCTGGCCAATATAGTACGTGACTGGGCAATATACTACGTGGCTGGGCAATATACTACGTGGCTGGGCAATATACTACGTGACTGGGCAATATACTAAGTGACTGGGCAATATACAACGTGGCTGGGCAATATACTATGTGACTGGGTAATATACTACGTCACTGGGCAATATACTACGCAGCTGGGCAATATACTACGTGACAGGGCAATATACTACGTAGCTGGGCAATATACTACGTGACAGGGCAATATACTACGTAGCTGGGCAATATAGTACGTGACTGGGCAATAAACTATGTGGCTGGGCAATATACTACGTGACTGGGCAAAATACTACGTGACTGGGCAATATACTACGTGACTGGGCAATATACTATGTGGCTGGGCAATATACTACGTGACTGGGCAATATACTACGTGACTGGGCAATATACTAAGTGACTGGGAAATATACTACGTGGCTGGGCAATATACTATGTGACTGGGTAATATACTACGTCACTGAGCAATATACTACGTGACAGGGCAATATACTACGTAGCTGGGCAATATAGTACGTGACTGGGCAATAAACTATGTGGCTGGGCAATATACTACGTGACTGGGCAATATACTACGTGACTGGGCAATATACTACGTGACTGGGCAATATACTATGTGGCTGGGCAATATACTACGTGGCTGGGCAATATACTACATAGCTGGGCAATATACTACGTGGCTGGGCAATATACTACATAGCTGGGCAATATACTATGTGACTGTGCAGTATACTACGTGTCTGTGCTGTATACTACAAAGCTCTGTTCTGTATACTACGTCGCTGTGCAATATACTACATAGCTGGGCAATATACTACGTGACTGGGCAATATACTACGTGGCTGGGCAATATAGTACGTGACTGGGCAATATACTACGTGGCTGGGCAATATACTACGTGGCTGGGCAATATACTACGTGACTGGGCAATATACTAAGTGACTGGGAAATATACTACGTGGCTGGGCAATATACCATGTGACTGGGTAATATACTACGTCACTGGGCAATATACTACGCAGCTGGGCAATATACTACGTGACAGGGCAATATACTACGTAGCTGGGCAATATAGTACGTGACTGGGCAATATACTACGTGACTGGGCAATATACTACGTGACTGGGCAATATACTATGTGGCTGGGCAATATACTATGTGGCTGGGCAATATACTACGTGGTTGGGCAATATACTATGTGGGCTGTGCAATATACTACGTGGACATGCATATTCTAGAATACCCAATGCGTTAGAATCAGGCCACCATCTAGTATATTATATTAAATTATATGTCTGTCTGGTATTTGGTAGTATACTACAAATAAAAGTATAGAATAGTGTAATAGGATGCCCTATTCCATACAACGGTATCCTGTAAAAGACGAACCTAAAACATTTATGTTATAAGAATGAGCGCGTTAAGCACCTTCGATGACGTCGCGGCTTGTGATTGGTCGCGTGAGCGGTCACATGACGCTACCGCGACCAATCACAAGCCGCGACGTCATCGAAAGGTCCTTCAAGCGCTGATTCTTAGGAAGGAAGGCTCCCGGTTACAACCAGGGCGCGTCCGAGGGTGAGTATAGCAATATTTTTTATTTTTATTCTTTATTTTACACATGAATATGGATCCCAGGGCCTGAAGGAGAGTTTCCTCTCCTTCAGACCCTGGGAACCATTACAGGATGCCTTCCGATATTTGTGTCCCATTGACTTGTATTGGTATCGGATATCGGTATCGGCGATATCCGATATTTTTCGGATATCGGCCGATACCATCCGATACCGATACTTTCAAATATCGGACGGTATCGCTCAACACTAGCGTTGACGCATGGGCCTCCCATAATTGCCCTTCAGCTATGACACCTTATGAATTGTCATACTTTGTGTAGTGGTTGTCAGTACCTGAGCCATCACAAATCAATTCCCGTGAAGCACAGTTTGTATGGCAGAGTTGTTTTCCATCTCCAGAGTCACTAAGTCTCTTTCCTGTATAGTGTAATCTCTTAAGGTCAGCAGGGTCCTCTCTCTCTTCGCTAGAGTGTAAGCTCTCATAGTCAGCAGAGTTCACTCATTCTCTCTCCCCTCTCCACCATTTGTATTTTCAGAGAAATGACCAGGTTTCCAGTATTGAAATTTGTGCAAATGTATGCACCTGCAATCAAATCTTTTGGGTTAATTGTGTGAATAAAAATTATAAAAGATCGACTGATCTCTAGTGAACACTCCAGTTAAGAAACCATGCTCATAGCTATATTTGGGAACTATGTCGATTATAGTGAGCAAAGAAGTATATGAGTCTATGTGGGTTAATTTATAACAGCTTTATATTTTGGTTAAAGCATCACTCCAGCATTTGGGGTTTTTCATTTTACCCAGGGGTGCACAATTTCTTTTTGTCCAAGGGCAACATTGACATACTGACCAGATCATAAGAGCTACAAAAAATGTAAAGGGGTTCTTACATAAATACATCACCAGAACCAAATTTCTCCAAGGGTTTGGAGAGTTTCTGCTCAATTTCTGCTGCTCCAAAAAAAATAAATGTGAATTTAAACTGCATTTTTTTGGGAGCAGAAACTTACCAAATCCTCCTTATAATCTTTATAGTCTGAAAGTTTTGAGGATTTTAAAGTCTTAACATAGCCATGAAGCACATTATGAATTGCTACATGTGTTCAACATCAGAACTACCATCAGTACCTGAATTCAGTGCCAGAACCATTGTCAGTACATGAATGCAGCACCAGAACCACCATCAGTACCTGAATGCAGCACCAAAACAACCATTAGTACATGAATGCAGCACCAGAACCTCTGTCAGCACATGAGTGCAGTGCCAAAACCACCATCTGTACCTGAATTCAGCGTCAAAACCACTGACAGTACATGAAAGCAGAGCGAGAACCACTGTCAGTACATGAATACTTAATCATAACTACTGTCGATACATGTACATAGTACCAAGCTTACAACAACAATCAATTGTAATGTCAGGTCAGCCCCATTGCATTGCATGAACATACAATTCCATGTATGTCCTTAACAATGGCAAGGACATACTGGGAGTTCTTAACAGCCATCATCAGATAACAGACGATACAGGGTCCACAGAACTGATGAGACCCATGTAGTATTCCTGAACTGATGTTAGCTCTGGTGACATATTCATGATTCATATAGTAAGGTCATTCTGTTGGCATATTCATGTACTTATGGGGTTTCTGGTGACATATTCATGTAGCAATATTGGTTCTGGTGACATATTCATGTACTGATGAGAGTTATGATGATGTATTCATGTAGTAACGTGGTTCTGGTCTTGCATTAATCTACTAATGATGGCTCTGGTGATGTATTTATGTAGTGACAATGGTTCTGGAGATGCATTCATCATTCATTCATTCATTCATTCATTCATTCATTCATTCAGAACCATCATTAATACACAAATATGACGCCAGGAGCATCATCAGTACCTGAATATGGCATCAGAACCATCATCAGAACATGAGCAAATGACCAAAACTGTTATTAGTTCATGAATACAGCACCAGAACCATCATACCGTATATACTCGAGTATAAGCCGAGAATTTCAGCCCATTTTTCAATGGTGAAATTGCCCCTCTAGGCTGATACTTGAGTCATGCTTTGCACAAAAAGGAAAAAAAAGGCATGAACCGCACCTCCAAAAATCATAAGTTGATCTAAAGCCGCTAGGCAAAAATTTATATAACTGAATATAAGGTTTTCAGTTTAACATTCTGATCAGACTGTATGAAGCCCACTGCCACGTCAGGGCAAACCTCATAGTGGGTCCTACCGCCGTGATGGAGAGGAGCCTGTGCGGCGACCACCGCCACAGCGGCAATGCAGCAGCAGGGTGGATGGCCTGTTGCTCCACAGGACCCATGCTGCGAGACTGAGCCCCCATGACTCCAGACCACGTCGCCCCACCAGCACAAAGCCACAGCAACAATGGCCGCCACACAGCACCAGCACCAAAATGAAAGGAGCACTGAAACTCACCTTCCTCCAGCTCTTCAGTGAGAGCCAAAATGGGCTAGACCCCTTGCTTTGCAGTCTCCTGCCAATTAAAATCACCTGTGCCAAATGGGAGGAGTGCTGGTCTAAGAAAGAGACTAGAACATGCTTTGCACAAAAAGGAAAAAAAAAGCATGAACCGCACCTCCAAAAATCATAAGTTGATCTAAAGCCGCTAGGCTAAAAATTTATATAACTGAATATGAGGTTTTCAGTTTAACATTCTGATCAGACTGTATGAAGCCCACTGCCACGTCAGGGCAAACCTCGTAGTGGGTCCTACCGCCGTGACGGAGAGGAGCCTGTGCGGCGACCACCGCCACAGCGGCAATGCACCAGCAGGGCGGACGGCCTGTTGCCCCACAGCACCCATGCTGCGAGACTGAGCCCCAATGACTCCAGACCGCGCTGCCCATCAGCACAAAGCCATAGCAACAATGGCCGCCACACAGCACCAGCACCAAAATGAAAGGGGCACTGAAACTCACTTTCTTCCAGCTCTTCAGTGAGAGCCAAAATGGGCTAGACCACTTACTTTGCAGTCACCTGCCAATTAAAATCACCTGTGCCAAATGGGAGGAGTGCTAGTCCAAGAAAGAGACTAGAACATGCACAAAAAGGAAAAAAAAAAAAAGGCATGAACCGCACCTCCAAAAATCATAAGTTGATATAAAGCCGCTAGGCAAAAATATATATAACTGAATATGAGGTTTTCAGTTTAACATTCTGATCAGACTGTATGAAGCCCACTGCCACGTCACGGCAAACCTCGTAGTGGGTCCTACCGCCCTAACGGAGAGGAGCCATGCGGCGACCACCGCCACAGTGGCAATGCACCAGCAGGGCAGACGGCCTGTTGCCCCACAGCACCCATGCTGCGAGACGGAGCCCCCATGACTCCAAACCGCGCCGCCCCACCAGCACAAAGCCACAGCAACAATGGCCGCCACACAGCACCAGCACCAAAATGAAAGGTGCTGGTCCAAGAAAGAGACTAGAACATGCTTTGCACAAAAAGGAAAGAAAAAGGCATGAACCGCAGCTCCAAAAATCACTCGAGTCATACCCAGGGGTCGGCAGGGAAGGTGGAGCAGCAGCTGTGTAATCATACTCACCTGCTTTGGGCGCAGTTCCTGGTTCCCCAACTTCGGCAGCTTCTTCCTGTAGTGAGCGGTCACATGGTACCGCTCATTACAGTAATGAATATGGACCCCACTCCACTCCCATAGGGGTGGAGCTGCATATTCATTACTGTAATGAGTGGTACCATGTGACCGCTCACTACAGGAAGAAGCTGCCGGTGCCGGGGAACCAGGGACACCACGCCAGGAGCAGGTGAGTATAACGCAGTGCGCGATATTCTTGTCCTGCAAAAAACGAGCCACCACAAAGCATAATAAGCAAAAAAAATAAAAAAGTTATAGTCCTGAGAATAAAGCGATGCAAAAATAATTATTTTTTCTATAAAATAGCTTTCATCATATAAAAGCGCCAAAACATAAAAAAATGATATAAATGAGGTATCACTGTAATCATACTGACCCGAAGAATAAAACTGCTTTATCAATTTTACCAAACGCGGAACGGTATAAACGCCTCCCCCAAAAGAAATTCATGAATAGCTGGTTTTTGGTCATTCTGCCTCACAAAAATCGGAATAAAAAGTGATCAAAAACTGTCACGTGTCCAAAAATGTTACCAATAAAAATGTCAACTCGTCCCGCAAAAAACAAGACGTCACATGACTCTGTGGACCAAAATATGGAAAAATTATAGGTCTCAAAATATGGAGACGCAAAAACTTTTTTGCTATAAAAAAAGCGTATTTTAGTGTGTGACGGCTGCCAATCATAAAAATCCGATATAAAAAACGCTATAAAAGTAAATCAACCCCCCCTTCATCACCCCCTTAGTTAGGGAAAAATAATAAAATTTAAAAAATGTATTTATTTACATTTTCCCATCAGGGCTAGGGTTAGGGCTAGGGTTAGGGTTAGGGTTAGGGTTGGGGCTAGGGTTAGGGCTAGGGTTAGGGCTAGGGTTAGGGCTAGGGTTGGGGCTAGGGTTGGGGCTAGGGTTGGGGTTAGGGTTAGGGCTAGGGTTAGGGCTAAGTTTAGGGCTAAGATTAGGGTTGGGGCTAGGGTTAGGGTTGGGGTTAGGGTTGGAGCTAAAGTTAGGGTTGGGGCAAAAGTTAGGGTTAGGGTTGGGGCTAAAGTTAGGGTTAGGGTTGGGGCTAAAGTTAGGGTTAGGGTTTGGATTATATTTACGGTTGGGATTAGGGTTGGGATTAGAATTAGGGGTGTGTCAGGGTTAGGGGTGTGGTTAGGGTTACCGTTGGGATTAGGGTTAGGGGTGTGTTAGGGTTAGGGTTTCAGGTAGAATTGGGGAGTTTCCACTGTTCAGGCACATCAGGGGCTCTCCAAACGCGACATGGCGTCCGATCTCAATTCCAGCCAATTCTGCGTTGAAAAAGTAAAACAGTGCTCCTTCCCTTCCGAGCTCTCCGGTGCGCCCAAACAGGGGTTTACCCCAACATATGGGGTATCAGCATACTCAGGACAAACTGGACAACTTTTGGGGTCCAAGTTCTCTTGTTATCCTTGGGAAACTAAAAATGTGGGGGGCTAAAAATCATTTTTGTGGGAAAAATAAGATTTTTTTATTTTCGCGGCTCTGCGTTGTAAACTGCAGTGAAACACTTGGGGGTTCAAAGTTCTCACAACACATCTAGATAGGTTCCTTGGGAGGTCTAGTTTCCAATATGGGTCACTTGTGGGGGGTTTGTACTGTTTGGGTACATCAGGGGCTCTGCAAATGCAACGTGACGCCTGCAGACCAATCCATCTAAGTCTGTATTCCAAATGGCGCTCCTTCCCTTCCGAGCTCTGCCATGCGCCCAAACAGTGCTTCCCCCCCACATATGGGGTATCAGCGTACACAGGACAAATTGGACAACAACTTTTGGGGTCCAATTTATCCTGTTACCCTTGTGAAAATACAAAACTGGGGACTAAAAAATCATTTTTGTGAAAAAAAAATTTTTTTTTATTTTCACGGCTCTGCGTTATAAACTGTAGTGAAACACTTGGGGGCTCAAAGCTCTCAAAACACATCTAGATAAGTTCCTTAGGGGGTCTACTTTTCAAAATGGTGTCACTTTTGGGTGGTTTCAATGTTTAGGCACATCAGGGGCTCTCCAAACGCAACATGGCGTCCCATCTCAATTCCAGTCAATTTTGCATTGAAAAGTCAAATGGCGCTCCTTCCCTTCCGAGCTCTGCCATGCACCCAAACAATGGTTTACACCCACATATGGGGTATCAGCGTACTCAGGACAAATTGCACAACAACTTTTGTGGTCTAATTTCTTCTCTTACCCTTGGGAAAATAAAAAATTGGGGGCAAAAAGATCATTTTTGTGAAAAAATATGATTTTTTATTTTTACGGCTCTGCATTATAAACTTCTATGAAGCACTTGGTGGGTCAAAGTGCTCACCACACATCTAGATAAGTTCCTTAAGGGGTCTACTTTCCAAAATGGTGTCACTTGTGGGGGGTTACAATGTTTAGGCACATCAGGGGCTCTCCAAACGCAACATGGCGTCCCATCTCAATTCCAGTCAATTTTGCATTGAAAAGTCAAATGGCGCTCCTTCCCTTCCGAGCTCTGCCATGCGCCCAAACAATGGTTTACACCCACATATGGGGTATCAGCGTACTCAGGACAAATTGCACAACAATGTTTGTGATCTTATTTCTTCTCTTACCCTTGGGAAAATAAAAAATTGGGGGCAAAAAGATCATTTTTGTGAAAAAAAAATGTTTTTATTTTCACGGCTCTGCGTTATAAACTGTAGTGAAACACTTGGGGGTTCAAAGTTCTCACAACACATCTAGATAAGTTCCTTGGGGGGTCTAGTTTCCAATATGGGGTCACTTGTGGGGAGTTTCTACTGTTTGGGTACATCAGGGGCTCTCCAAACGCAACATGGCGTCCCATCTCAATTCCAGTCAATTTTGCATTGAAAAGTCATATGGCACTCCTTTCCTTCCGAGCACTGCCATGCGCCCAAACAGTGGTTTATCCCCACATATGGGGTATCAACGTACTCAGGACAAATTGGAGCTGAAATAAATTTTGTGTGAATAAAAGTTAAATGTTCATTTTTATTTAAACATTCCAATAATTCCTGTAAAACACCTGAAGGGTTAATAAACTTCTTGAATGTGGTTTTGAGCACCTTGAGGGGTGCAGTTTTTAGAATGGTGTCACACTTGGGTATTTTCTATCATATAGACCCCTCAAAATGACTTCAAATGAGATGTGGTCCCTAAAAAAAATGGTGTTGCAAAAATGAGAAATTGCTGGTCAACTTTTAACCCTTATAATTCCCTAACAAAAAAAAATTTGGGTTCCAAAATTGTGCTGATGTAAAGTAAAAAAAACTCCAAGTAGATGTGGCGCTAAGCACCTACGGATTTTTTGAATTCATCCACTTCAAGTGAAAAATGTTAAAAAATTCATTTATTTTCTCAAAATAAAAAATAAAATATATTTGTAAAATTTTTTTCTCTTTGAAATCGCCACCTATGTGGATCTGAAGCAGGATCAACACATAGTTCTCCAAAGTGAGCTGCACACCTTATTGGATTATACAACATACGAAGAAGAGTTGCCTAAAGAATTGATTCCTTGAGAATCTCAACGTGCATTTCTTACCGATAGAAGGTGAGCATAACTACAAATAAAAGAAATGTTTTTAACTTGTTGGTAAAAACGTATTACGCTCAGAGGAAGCGCCGCACTTGTCTCTTTTTTTCCCCTCTTTCCCTAAACCAGGGTATTTCTAAAGGCTGATGTAAAGTAGACATGTGGGAAATGTTACTTATTAAGTATTTTGCATGACATATCTCTGTGATTTAAGGGTATAAAAATTCAAAGTTGGAAAATTGCGAAATTTTCTAAATTTTTGCCAAATTTCCGTTTTTTTCCCAAATAAACGCAAGTTATATCGAATAAATTTTACCACTAACATGAAGTACAATACGTCACGAGAAAACAATATCAGAATTGCCAAGATCCGTTGAAGCCTTCCAGAGTTATAACCTCATAAAGGGACAGTGGTCAGAATTGTAAAAATTGGCCCGGTCATTAACGTGCAAACCACCCTCGGGGCTTAAGGGTTAACAATGGCAAAGAAATACTGAGAGTTTTTAAAAGCCATCATCAGACTTCATACAGAAATCACAATAATGATGAGATGCAGGCAGCATCACAAATAAACATTTACATCTAGGTACCTTGCAGTTGATGTCTTCTCTGATTGGAGTCGTTAGCATCCCTTTTGTCACCATGTTGTACAGATGCCATGATGAGACTTCACACTGAGTGCTCATCTCTCCAGACTTCCCTCTTCTCAGGTCTTCAGCAGCACCTTCCTGACACAGTGCACTTAAAAATAAAAGCAATAAAACCATCATTATACTATTCCATAAATAAAAATATCTTTCATGTAAAGCCCCTGAATAAATAATTGTCCCCTCAGTGTGCTTCCTGCACACAATATTCCCCACCCTGCCCCTCTCCATATTATTCCCCCACATTGCACTTCTCCATAATACACCCCCAACAAACACTGAACTTCTCCATAATGTCCCTGCCAAGTGAAGACCCAAAGAGAGAACAGACCCGAGTGAAGACTCCAGAGAGACCAGAGGCAGGAGAGCTGAGCCAAGTGAGCAGAATCAGAGCTGAGATAGAGAAGACTAGATCACAGCTCAGGGATGTCCATGTGACCCGTTGCTTCTAGTGTGGACATACGATACTAATTTGGAGACCGTGGCCGTGCTTCAGGGAATGAAGATGGCCAGTGTGATGAGTGGGCCGAGTAACTCACAAACCTAGGATTTGCGGCCTTGCAGCAGTATCATCAACTCCCATTAGGGTCTGTGTGTGCAACGTTGCGGATTACATAGACAGTGACAACGGTGACGAGCCAAGCAGTGACAGTGACACTCTTTAGGTTGGGGTATTAGGACCAATCCATCGCTGCAGCACAAGTGCTGCACAAGAGTGAGGTGAGAAAAACGCTAACTGGAGATGGAGGGCCTCATTGATACATGCTGTGTTACTGTAACATTACTCACAGCATATATGCCACTACCTGCAGCCCCAAAGCCTGATTCTCTGCATTGTAGATTCAGAAGATGCAAAAATCAAGTGTGATTCCTGTGATTCCTTCTATTCTACTTATGTTATAGCAATTCCTTTAGTAACAACAGATTAATTTTGTATTCTGGAGTAAGGCTGCCATCACACTAGCAGTATTTGGTCAGTATTTTACATCAGTATTTGTAAGCCAAAACCAGGAGTGGAACAATTAGAGGAAAAGTATAATAGAAACATATGCACCAGTTCTGTATTTATCACCCACTCCTGGTTTTGGCTTACAAATACTGATGTAAAATACTGACCAATTACTGCGAGTGTGACGGCAGCCTAACTCTTCTTATGAAGTTACTAGATGGTGGCCCGATTCTAACGCATCGGGTATTCTGGAATATGCATGTCCACGTAGTATATTGCCCAGCGACGTAGTATATTACCCAGTCACGTAGTATATTGCCAAGTCACGTAGTATATTGGCCAGCCACGTAGTATATTGCCCAGCCACGTAGTATATTGCCCAGCCATGTAGTATATTGCCAAGTCACGTAGTATATTGGCCAGCCACGTAGTATATTGCCCAGCCACGTAGTATATTGCACAGCGATGTAGTATATTGCCCAGTCACGTAGTATATTGCCCAGTCACGTAGTATATTGCCCAGCCACGTAGTATATTGCCCAGTCACGTACTATATTGCCTAGTAATGTAGTATATTGCCCAGCCACGTAGTATATTGCCCAGCCACATAGTATATAGCAGAGCCACATAGTATATTGCCCAGTCACGTAGTATATTGCACAGCCCATGTAGTATATTGCCCAGCGATGTAGTATATTGCCCAGTCACGTAGTATATTGCCCAGTCACGTAGCATATTGGCCAGCCACGTAGTATATTGCCCAGTCACGTAGTATATTGCACAGCGACGGAGTATATTGTACAGCGACGGAGTATATTGTCCAGCCACATAGTATATTGCCCAGTCACGTAGTATACTGCCCAGTGACGTAGTATGTTGCCCAGCCACGTAGTATATTGCCCAGTCACGCAGTATATAGCAGAGCCACGTAGTACGGTATATTGCCCAGTCACGTAGTATATAGCAGAGCCATGTAGTACGGTATATTGCCCAGTCACGTAGTTTATAGCAGAGACACGTAGTACGATATATTGCCCAGTCACGTAGTATGTTGCCCAGCCACATAGTATATTGCCCAGTCACGTAGTATATAGCAGAGCCATGTAGTACGGTATATTGCCCAGTCACGTAGTATATAGCAGAGCCACGTAGTATGGTATATTGCCCAGTCACGTAGTATATAGCAGAGCCACGTAGTACAGTATATTGCCCAGTCAGGTAGTATATAGCAGAGCCACGTAGTACAGTATATTGCCCAGCCACGTAGTATATAGCAGAGCCACATAGTACGGTATATTGCCCAGTCACGTAGTATATTGCCCAGCCACATAGTATAGTGCCCAGCGACGGAGTATATTGTCCAGCCACATAGTATATTGCCCAGCCACGTAGTATATTGCCCAGCACAGAGCCACGTAGTATAGAGACTTAAAAAAAAAATAAACATATACTCACCTTCCGAAGGCCCGTTGAAGTCCTGCTATACTCACCATCCGTCGCCTTTCCCGCTCCTCGCCACGCTCCCGGGGCCGCTCCATTGCAAGCGGCATGACCGTGACGTCACGGCAGGTCCTTGTCGCACACCAGCCCTGGGACCGGAAGCTGCCGCTTGCAATGGAGCAGTCCCGGGAGCGTGGCGAGGAGCGGAAAAGGCGGCGGATGGTGAGTATAGCAGGTTTTTTTTTTTTTTTTAATTATTTTTAACATGACATATTTTTACTATTGATGCTGCATATGGAGCACCCCCAGACACAGGGCCGCGGGGTACTCGGTACCGGTCCTCTCTGTCTCGATCCTGGGTTTGTCATGGTGGCTGGACCCGGTCCGTGACCCTGCTAAGGGGCGTCCAATGAAAGGTGATGAAAGTCTGACAAGGGTTCGTGACACCACCTGTGGTATTCGGTCAGGATGACCGACGCTGCTTGGGGTCCACTGGGGTGGTGTTATGGCAGCTAGATGGTGTACCTTCCCACAGGTGAAGTGCTTCCCCAGGGCTTCCCAGTAGTGTAGGTGGTGATGATGTGAGGCGCGGTTAATAACGAGGACACAGGGGTGCAGTCTCTTTACCTTTTTACTGAAGACTTCGGGATCCGCAATCCAGAGCACTGCTAACAGGGCTGGCTGAGTCCGGCCGGTCCGGAGGCACATCCAGAGTTCCCTTTGCAGGTGGAAATCGTTGCCTACCAACTAGCGCCTGTGTGTTGTAGTCCTTCCCTGCTGAGCACCACAGGATAGTCCTCACAACTCTCGTATCAGTTCTTTCTCTTCTCTGTCCCCCAAGTTTATCTGGCTAGGACGCACCCGTATGACCGGTAGGCTCGGAGCTATTCTGGGACCCTAGAGATGCCCCTCTCCACGTTTGCCCCCTATGTCTGCTTAGGTGATTTAAGGTAGACAGCCAACCTGTAATCAACTGTCCTGCCGCTGTTTGAAGTAATGCTTGGAGTCAGTTACTTCCTCGGCGTTCTGGCCACCGGCTACGCGCCTCAGTAGGATGTTGCCGTTCTCGGGGCATGACTCCTACTGGTTCTATCTCCTTGTGCTGTGATCTCGTTTCTCACTTCTCCACAAAATACTTCGCTTCGTGTCCTATCTTAGGATGCCGCCGCAAGGTAGTGCAGGCGCGGCTTCGTCACGTTCTGTCCTTTCTGCTAGGTACCTGCCAGGAACCCACCCCTGACAGGTCCTCCCTGAAGCTCTCCCAGGCTGCTTTCTCCCTGACTTCCTATCCAACCCCCAGTTTTACCAGAGTGTGAGGAGTGGCCTAATACATAGTGCCTTTTACTCCCCCTGGTGGCCGGAATGTGAAGTGTAATGTGTGACTGTGATACCTGGTCAGGTGAACTCCTTTAGTGCAATCAGACATAATATCACTCCCCTTAGTGGCAGAGCAACATTACTGCAACGACCAGGACTCTGGGGCGCTGCACATAGGCAGCATCAATAGTAAATAGTTGGGGACACACAGGGTTAATAGCAGCGGTAACGGAGTGCGTTACACCGCGGCCCGTTACCGCTGCCATTAACCCTGTGTGAGCGGTGAGTGGAGGGGATTACGGAGCGGGCGCCGGGCAGTGAGTGCAGGGAAGTAGGGGAGGGACTAATCAGACTGTGCCCGTCGCTGATTGGTCACGGCAGCCATGACAAGCAGCTGCCGAGACCAATCAGCGAATGAATAACCGTGACAGAAGGACAGACAGACAGACGGAAGTGACCCTTAGACAATTATATAGTAGATGGAGTCCTGGTTTGCTGTACCCACCAGTTATATGCAGTCTGGAATTAAGATAAAAAAGCGACATTATCAAACACACCCAGGGACCCTCTTCATTGGTGTTTTGTCATTGGTGTTTGGGGCCTGTTCGACCCTTAAGCCTCATTCACATGTCAGTATTTTGCATCAGTGTTTGTGTGCCAAAAACCAGGAGTGGAATTTACAGAGAAAAAAGGTTATTCTATTTTTGGCATAGAAATACTGATCAAAAATACTGATGTGGGAATAAATCCTTACACTTGCATACTCATAGCTCATGACTTCCCAAAGTATCTTCTTTTTTTTTTGCTGTGAGCTTGATGGATTAAAAGAAAAAAGATTGAAACAATTAGAGCCTTGTTTACTGGTTCAGAGTAAAAACTAAGAATTTCGAAAACCAAGTTCACCCAAAGTCCTGTCTTTAAATTGTTGGCCAGCTCTCCACTCACATGACCAGGTTGATGACACATGAAGATCTTCAAGGTGGTAATTAGTAGAGACCTTATCCGGGATTGATAGGGCTGAAGGTTAGCTGCAATGTCTGGGAAGAGTGGATAAGGTGCCCTTGTAGACCACTTTCTCCCATAACTCTGCATTATTTACCCATGCAGTCACATGGAGTGTATAAATCACTCTAACTAGCTTATTTCAGTTCAATTGAGTTGAACTACCAGACCATGAAAAACTATGAAAGTCTTTTTTATGTCTGCAGTGAACATAAAATGCACTCATGTGTTATCTCTCTTACTAGGGCTCATTTGTGAAAGCTAGTGCAAGGAAATAAAGCGTCGGCATTATCCATAGTGATCACATTTCTGTTACTATTTTACAACCTGCCTGGGAGAAAAGACGTCTGGAATCTGATTTGATGGTGTTACATTTTATCTGTATACTAGATGGTGGCCCGATTCTAACGCATCGGGTATTCTAGAATATGTATGTATGTATGTATATAGCAGCGACAAAGTACATAGCAGAGGCCACGTAGTATATAGCAAATAAAACGTGGCCTGTGCTATATACTATGTGGCTGCTATATACATACATACATATTGTAGAATATCTGATGCATTAATACAGGCCACGCAGTATAATGTATAACAGTGGTCTCTCAGTATGTAACACAGCCCAAACAGTATATAACACAGCCCACATACTATATAACACAACCCACACAGTATATAGCAGCCATGCAGTATATAACACAGGCGACATAGTATATAACACAGGCCACGCAGTATATAATACAGGGCACGTAGTATATAGCACAGCCCACGCAGTATATCACACAGCCCATGGAGTATATAACACAGCCCACGTACTATATAACACAGCCCACGGAGTATATAACACTGCCCATGTAGTATATAGCAGCCACGCGGAAATATAGCACTGCTCACGCAGTATTTAGCAGTGTGGGCACCATATCCCTGTTAAAAAAAATAATTAAAATAAAAAATAGCGATATATTCACCCCCTGGGATCCAGCGAAACTCTGGAGATGCGCGCGCGGCTGCCGCCATCTTCCGTTCCCAGAGATGCATTGCAAAATTACCCAGAAGAATTAGCGGTCTCGCGAGACCGCCAAGTCATCTGGGTAATTTTGCAATGCATCTCTGGGAACGGAAGATGGCGGCCGGCGCGAGCGCATCGTCGGACGACGGAAGGTGAGAATAGCAGGTTTTTTATTTTTTTTATTATTTTTACATCATTTACTATTGATGCTGCATAGGCAGCATTAATAGTAAAAAAGTTGGGGACACACAGGGTTAATAGCAGCGGTAACGAAGTGCGGTACCCGCGGCCCGTTACCGCTGGCATTAACCCTGTGTGAGCGGTGACTGGAGGGGACTACGGAGCGGGTGCCAGGCACTGACTGCAGGGGAGTAGGGGAGGGACTAATTGGACTGTGCCTGTCGCTGATTGGTCGCGGCAGCCATAACCGGCAGCTGGCGAGACCAATCAGCGACGCGGGATTTCCGTTACGGAAGTTGCCGACAGAAAGACGGATCTCTGTGTTTGTGTTTTCATCTTACTCACAGTCATTATATGTGGGGGGCTGCCTTTTCCTTTGGGGAATTTCTCTGAGGCAAGGTAGGCTTATTTTTCTGTCTTCAGGCCTAGCTAGTTTCTCAGGCTGTGCCGAGTTGCATAGGGAGCGTTAGGCGCAATCCACGGCTACCTCTAGTGTGGTGTGATAGGATTAGGGATTGCGGTCAGCAGAGTTCCGACGTCTCAGAGCTCGTCCTATGTTTTTTGGTTATTGTCAGGTCACTTTGTGTGCTCTGAACTTCAAGGTCCATTGTGGTTCTGAATTACCTATTCATAACAGTACTGGAGGCCAAAAGTACTATGCTTCTCAATAGAGGGAAAAAAGAAGTTCTGAGACCAATTTTTTTTCTTTGCACTGTGTTTTGCCTTTTTTTTCCCCTAGACATTTGGGTGGTTCAGGACACAGGTGTGCTGATGGACATTAAAGGTCTGTCTTCATGTGTGGATCTTCTCACTGCAAGAGTACAAAATATTCAAGACTTTGTGGCTCAGAATTCTATGTTAGAACCAAGAATTCCTATTCCTGATTTGTTTTCTGGAGATAGAGCTAAATTTCTGAGTTTCAAAAATAATTGCAAACTGTTTCTGGCGTTGAAACCTCGCTCCTCTGGTGACCCAGTTCAACAAGTTAAGATCATTATTTCTTTATTACGTGGCGACCCTCAAGACTGGGCATTTTCCCTTGCGCCAGGAGATCCTGCATTATGTAATATTGATGCGTTTTTTCTGGCGCTCGGATTACTGTACGATGAACCTAATTCAGTGGATCAGGCAGAGAAAAATTTGCTGGCTCTGTGTCAGGGTCAGGATGAGATAGAGATTTATTGTCAGAAGTTTAGAAAGTGGTCTGTGCTCACTCAATGGAATGAATGTGCTTTGGCAGCAATCTTCAGAAAGGGTCTCTCTGAAGCCCTTAAGGATGTCATGGTGGGATTTCCTATGCCTGCTGGTCTGAATGAGTCTATGTCTTTGGCCATTCAGATCGGTCGACGCTTGCGTGAGCGTAAATCTGTGCACCATTTGGCGGTATTATCTGAGCATAAACCTGAGCCTATGCAGTGCGATAGGACTTTGACCAGAGCTGAAAGGCAAGAACACAGACGTCAGAATGGGCTGTGTTTCTACTGTGGTGATTCCACTCATGCTATCTCCGATTGTCCTAAGCGCACTAAGCGGTTCGCTAAGTCTGCCACCATTGGTACGGTACAGTCGAAATTTCTTTTGTCCGTTACTTTGATCTGCTCTTTGTCTTCCTATTCTGTCATGGCATTTGTGGATTCAGGCGCTGCCCTGAATTTGATGGACTTGGAGTTTGCTAGGCGCTGTGGGTTTGTCTTGGAGCCCTTGCAGTGTCCTATTCCATTGAGAGGAATTGATGCTACGCCTTTGGCCAAGAATAAGCCTCACTATTGGACCCAGCTGACCATGTGCATGGCTCCTGCGCACCGGGAGGATATTCGCTTTCTGGTGTTGCAAAATCTGCATGATGTGGTCGTGTTGGGGTTGCCATGGCTACAAGTCCATAACCCAGTATTAGATTGGAAATCAATGTCTGTGTCCAGCTGGGGTTGTCAGGGGGTACATGGTGATGTTCCATTTCTGTCTATCTCATCATCCACCCCTTCTGAGGTCCCAGAGTTCTTGTCTGATTACCGGATGTATTCGATGAGCCCAAGTCCAATGCCCTACCTCCGCATAGGGATTGTGATTGTGCTATCGAGTTGATTCCTGGTAGTAAGTTTCCTAAGGGTCGACTGTTTAATTTATCTGTACCTGAGCACGCCGCTATGCGGAGTTACGTAAAAGAATCCTTGGAGAAGGGTCATGTTGTGAGTTCTGTTTTTGGGCTCCCTCTGGTGGTTACTGATGGTACTGGGTGACTTGTCTTTCCTGGGTTTCTGGGTTCCACCTGTTCCATCAGCATATGGGAGTTTCCTATTTAACCTGGCTTTGCTGGCATTTCCTCGCCGGTTATCAATGTATCCAGTGTGTCTTGTTACCTCTGCTCCCTGCTCCTAGAACCTTCTGGACAAGCTAAGTTTGGATTTTCCTGTTTTGTGTTTTGCTTAATTTGGGTTTTAGTCCAGCCTGCAGATATGTGATTCTCTGCTGCTGGTTGCTCTAGTGGGCTGAAATTGCTTTTCATGTACCATGAGTTGGCACATGAGTTCAAGTAATTTCAGGATGGTTTTTTGAAGGGTTTTTCGCTGACCGCGCAGTTCACTTTTGTATCCTCTGCTATCTAGCTTTAGCGGGCCTCATTTTGCTGAAACTGTTTTCATACTACGTATGTGCTTTCCTCTCATTTCACCGTCATTATATGTGGGGGGCTGCTATTTGCTGTGGGGTATTTCTCTGGAGGCAAGAGAGGTCTGTGTTTCTTCTGATAGGGGAAGTTAGATCTTCGGCTGGAGCGAGACGTCTAGGATCATCGTAGGCACGTTCCCCGGCTACTTTTATTTGTGTGTTAGGTTTAGGGTCGCGGTCAGCTCAGGTTCCATCGCCCTAGAGCTTGTTGGTATCTGTGCTTGTCATTTTTGTGATCCCCTGCCATTGGGATCATGACAGGGTCATATTCGGCCGTCGTCATCGCCATTGGGAGCAGGGTTCTTTTTTGTGGCCAAGAAGGATGGTTCGCTGAGACCTTGTATTGATTACCGCCTTCTAAATAAAATCACAGTCAAATTTCAGTACCCCTTGCCGCTGCCATCTGATTTGTTTGCTCGGATTAAGGGGGCTAGTTGGTTCACCAAGATAGATCTTCGTGGTGCATATAATCTTGTGCGTATTAAACGGGGCGATGAATGGAAAACTGCATTTAATATGCCCGAGGGCCATTTTGAGTACCTAGTTATGCCATTCGGACTTGCCAATGCTCCATCAGTATTTCAGTCCTTTATGCATGACATCTTCCGAGAGTACCTGGATAAATTCCTGATTGTATACTTGGATGATATTTTGGTCTTCTCGGATGATTGGGAGTCTCATGTGAAGCAGGTCAGAATGGTGTTCCAGGTCCTGCGTGCTAATTCTTTGTTTGTGAAGGGATCAAAGTGTCTCTTTGGTGTTCAGAAGGTTTCATTTTTGGGGTTCATTTTTTCCCCTTCTACCATCGAGATGGACCCTGTTAAGGTCCAGGCCATTTATGATTGGACTCAGCTGACATCTCTGAAGAGTCTGCAAAAGTTCCTTGGCTTTGCTAATTTTTATCGTCGCTCCATCTGTAATTTTTCTAGTATTGCTAAACCATTGACCGATTTGACCAAGAAGGGTGTTGATGTGGTCAATTGGTCTTCTGCTGCTGTGGAAGCTTTTCAAGAGTTAAAGCGTCGTTTTTCTTCTGCCCCTGTGTTGTGTCAACCAGATGTTTCGCTTCCGTTCCAGGTTGAGGTTGATGCTTCTGAAATTGGAGCGGGGGCTGTTTTGTCGCAAAGAGGTGCTGATTGCTTGGTGATGAAGCCATGCGCCTTCTTTTTCAGGAAGTTTTCGCCTGCTGAGCGAAATTATGATGTTGGCAATCGAGAGTTGCTGGCCATGAAGTGGGCATTCGAGGAGTGGCGTCATTGGCTTGAAGGAGCTAAGCATCGCGTGGTGGTCTTGACTGATCACAAAAACTTGACTTATCTCGAGTCTGCCAAACGGTTGAATCCTAGACAGGCTCGTTGGTCGCTGTTTTTCTCCCGTTTTGACTTTGTGGTTTCGTACCTTCCGGGCTCTAAAAATGTGAAGACGGATGCCCTGTCTAGGAGTTTTGTGTCCGACTCTCCGGGTTTGCCTGAGCCGGCGGGTATTCTCAAAGAGGGAGTAATTGTGTCTGCCATCTCCCCTGATTTGCGGCGGGTGCTGCAAAAATTTCAAGCTAATAAACCTGATCGTTGCCCAGCAGAGAAACTGTTTGTCCCTGATAGGTGGACGAATAAAGTTATCTCTGAGGTTCATTGTTCGGTGTTGGCTGGTCATCCTGGAATCTTTGGTACCAGAGATTTGGTGGCTAGATCCTTTTGGTGGCCGTCTCTGTCGCGGGATGTGCGTTCTTTTGTGCAGTCCTGTGGGATTTGTGCTCGGGCTAAGCCCTGCTGCTCTCGTGCCAGTGGGTTGCTTTTGCCCTTGCCGATCCCGAAGAGGCCTTGGACACATATCTCTATGGATTTTATTTCGGATCTCCCCGTCTCTCAAAAAATATCGGTCATTTGGGTAGTTTGTGATCGCTTCTCTAAGATGATCCATTTGGTACCCTTGTCTAAATTACCTTCCTCCTCTGATTTGGTGCCATTGTTCTTCCAGCATGTGGTTCGTTTACATGGCATTCCAGAGAACATCGCTTCTGACAGAGGTTCCCAGTTTGTTTCGAGGTTTTGGCGAGCCTTTTGTGCTAGGATAAGCATTGATTTGTCTTTTTCCTCGGCTTTCCATCCTCAGACAAATGGCCAGACTGAACGAACCAATCAGACCTTGGAAACATATCTGAGATGTTTTGTTTCTGCTGATCAGGATGATTGGGTGTCCTTTTTGCCGTTGGCTGAGTTCGCTCTTAATAATCGGGCCAGCTCGGCTACCTTTGTTTCACCGTTTTTCTGCAATTCTGGGTTCCATCCTCGTTTTTCTTCAGGGCAGGTTGAGTCTTCGGACTGTCCTGGTGTGGATACTGTGGTGGACAGGTTGCAGCGGATTTGGACTCATGTAGTGGACAATTTGACCTTGTCCCAGGAGAAGGCTCAACGTTTCGCTAATCGCAGACGCTGTGTGGGTCCCCGACTTCGTGTTGGGGATTTGGTTTGGTTGTCATCTCGTTATATTCCTATGAAGGTTTCCTCTCCTAAGTTTAAGCCTCGTTTCATTGGTCCGTATAGGATTTCTGAGGTTCTTAATCCTGTATCTTTTCGTTTGACCCTTCCAGATTCTTTTTCCATCCATAACGTATTCCATAGGTCATTGTTGCAGAGATACGTGGCGCCTGTGGTTCCATCTGTTGATCCTCCTGCCCCGGTTTTGGTGGAGGGGGAGTTGGAGTATATAGTGGAGAAGATTTTGGATTCTCGTGTTTCGAGACGGAAACTCCAGTATCTGGTTAAGTGGAAGGGTTATTGTCAGGAAGATAATTCCTGGGTCTTTGCCTCTGATGTCCATGCTGCCGATCTTGTTCGTGCCTTTCATATGGCTCATCCTGGTCGGCCTGGGGGCTCTGGTGAGGGTTCGGTGACCCCTCCTCAAGGGGGGCTTACTGTTGTGAATTCTGTGATCAAGCTCCCTCCTGTGGTCACGAGTGGTACTGCGGCTTCTGAGTTTCCTTCCTCAGGTGATGAGGTTAAGTCGTTAGGTGCTGCTCTATTTAACTCCACCTAGTGCTTTGATCCTGGCCTCCAGTCAATGTTCTAGTATTGGTCTTGCTTCCTCCTGGATCGTTCCTGTGGCCTGTCTGCTCAGCATAAGCTAAGTTCTGCTTGTGTTACTTTTTTTGCTATATTTTCTGTCCAGCTTGCTTTTTTGGTTTTGCTTGCTTGCTGGAAGCTCTGAGACGCAGAGGGAGCACCTCCGTACCGTTAGTCGGTGCGGAGGGTCTTTTTGCCCCTCTACGTGGTTGTTTGTAGGTTTTTGTGTTGACCGCAAAGCTATCTTTCCTATCCTCGGTCTATTCAGTAAGTCGGGCCTCACTTTGCTAAATCTATTTCATCTCTGTGTTTGTGTTTTCATCTTACTCACAGTCATTATATGTGGGGGGCTGCCTTTTCCTTTGGGGAATTTCTCTGAGGCAAGGTAGGGTTATTTTTCTGTCTTCAGGCCTAGCTAGTTTCTCAGGCTGTGCCGAGTTGCATAGGGAGCGTTAGGCGCAATCCACGGCTACCTCTAGTGTGGTGTGATAGGATTAGGGATTGCGGTCAGCAGAGTTCCCACGTCTCAGAGCTCGTCCTATGTTTTTTGGTTATTGTCAGGTCACTTTGTGTGCTCTGAACTTCAAGGTCCATTGTGGTTCTGAATTACCTATTCATAACATCATTCTTTAGAAGGGTTTGTTCACACATACAATTTTTCCAGTACAACCTTTCTGCTGTTAATTTCGCTATGGATCTAAAGAAAATTTGCAAAAAAACTTGAACAATAAGCCTGAGTTAAATATGGATTTGTGAAAAATTGTTATGAGGATTTGCCACAGATTTAAAATGTAAATTTCAGGTCAATTTCCATAGTAGAATTATTTTCACAGCACATAGATGAGACTTGGCAAAATCTCCTCCACATTACTGCTACTGTAATACTCTGGAAACACATGGGCTACTTGCACATTGAACAAGTCTGTTGGAACATGTTCTCACCACCAAGAAACCTGAAGACACAAAAGAGCACAGTGAGGTCAAAAATACTCTGCTGCAATACTATACTGCTACTATACAGATGATCAGGTTTTTAAATACATCAGATAGGGATTATATAAATTAGTTAGGACTGCTCTATATGGGTATACCTTGACGATTGGTGGAGCAGCTTAGTATACATTTTTTTGCAAAAAAGTATCAACTAAATACCCTGTTTTTTTCCATCTTTTGACAAGCACTTGCTTGTTGCTGTGATTTTTTTTTTTTGCAGCAGAGTATTTTTGACCTCACTGCGCTCTTTTGTGTCTTCAGGTTTCTTGGTGGTGTGAACATGTTCCTACAGGCTTGTTCAATGTGCAAGTAGCCCATGTGTTTCTGGTTCTATAATTGTTCTCTTGTTTCTACAAGACTGGGGAGTCCACGACTCCTTTGTGGGTCATTTGCACTAAAGCTGTTCCATCTATCAGGTCCACATGGATATTCCCTCTCTGAACCCTGCTTATACAGGTACTATACAGATGATCAGGTTTTTAAATACATCAGATAGGGATTATATACATTAGTTAGGACTGCTCTATATGGGTATACCTTGATGATTGGTGGAGCAGCTTAGTATACATTTTTTTGCAAAAAAAAGGATCAACTAAATACCCTGTTTTTTTCTATCTTTTGACTAGCACTTGCTTGTTGCTGTGATTTTTTTTTTTTGTGCTCTTTTGTGTCTACTGTAATACTCTGTGGATTTTCCTCCTGTAAATATGAAAATATAATCTACAGCTTGTCCACATAGCCAAAGGCTAATTTGGATTGCTCTACAGAAAAAAAGGCTAATTTGGATTGCTCTACAGAAAAAAAGTATTACTACTGAAAAGGAACGCCTGACTTATCAAGACCAGCATTGTCCACCATGGTCTTGATGAGGAGATATGCTGGATTCAGAAGTTCCTGATACTTTAAGTTCGGCCCTCCACAACAGTTACAATAGTATCTCATGTGGGAAATAATCTTTATTTTTATAATAATAATAATAATAATCTTTATTTAGCGCTAACATATTCCGCAGCGCTTTACAGGTTGCACACATTATTGTCACTGTCCCCGTTGTGGCTCACAATCTAATTTCCCTATCAGTATGTCTTTGGAATGTGGGAGGAAACCGGAGTGCCCGGAGGAAACCCACGCAAACACGGAGAGAACATATAAACTCTTTGCAGATGTTGTCCTTGGTGGGGTTTGAACCCAGGACTCCAGCGCAGCAAGGCTGCTGTGCTAACCACTGCGCCATCGTGCACCGAAATGTAATTGCCCATCTCTAATCAAATGCCTTAAAGGGGTTTTCCCATGAACCAAGTAACTTTTCAATCAATAGATCTTTACTAAAATATTGCCCATCTATTTTTTATGTTTTGCTTATATAACACCATCATATTCCACAGCGCTTTACAGATATCATCATCACTGTCCCCAATGGGGCTCACAGTCTAAATTCCCTATCAATATGTCTGCAGACATTGCCCCTCGTGAGATTTGAAGCCAGGACTCCAGCGCTGCAAACCAACAATGCAAATCACTGAGTCACTGTGCTGCCCATCTCTTCCACAACAGGGTCAGTGGTAACACATGGGCAGCATGGTAGCTAAGTGGTTAGCACTGTTGCATTGCAGCTCTGGGGTCCTGGGTACAAATCCCACCAAGGACAACATCTGCAAGGAGTTTGTATATTCTCCCCGTATATGTGTGGATTTCCTCCCACACCCCACAGATATTCTCAGACAGAATTTTGATTGTGAGCCCCAATGCTGATAGTGATGATGATGTCTGTAAAGAGCTGTAGTATTGATGGTGCTATATACGTGAGTAAAATAAATAAACCTATAGCAATCAGCACAGGATATCCCTCTGGCAAATAATTCAGAACATAACAGCATGGTTAAGGTGCCCTAATCCTTTGCTTTTGTAAGATGGTGGTGGACCCATTTTGAGTCTCTTAGGCCGGTTTCACATTTGCGGTTGTGTCCGCAGCATTTCTGACGCATTGTGATAGAAATATTTATATCATGTAGATCTCACTTGCATGTATGTATACTCCTCTATAATCATATTAACTGATATAAACGCAAATATATCTATATACACTATAATCAATTGCTTAAAATGGCTGACATAAACTGATATAAGCCAGACAGACTGTTCGGTGATTTCCACCCAAAAAGGCGGAAGAACTCCAGATGTCTTAAGTGCTGATGAGATGTCTCAACTTTGTCCTAGATGCAGAGATACATTTTAGTTGCTTAATCAGCAATCATATGTGCATTAATCACAATATTCCATATATATTCAGATAACCAATAACAGAGGAGCTAGACAATATGGTAGTTAAGTAACCACCCCTAACCACTCCTTTCTATATGCAATTATAAAACTATGTATGTACAATAAAGGGTCAGTATTGATGGAATGCTTTTCTGTCACAATGGTGTACAGACTCATTCTTGAGAGCTCAAAATACTCAGTCTTATTGGGAACGGCCGCAGCACACACGGGATAGATTTATCCAACCAAAATTTCCATATCAAATGGCGCCCAACAGCGAGGCGTGGACGAAACACACGGCGACCCCGCTGACCAGAGAGATCGAGGTGTTGGCCCCAGCCTTGGCTCACAGAATGGAGACTGCACAGCTCCATAAGTAAGGCAAGAAAATGTTATCATCTTACCTGAAAGTCCCCTGTGCCCAGTCCGGGTTTATACCTCTTGCCGGTCAGGTGTGGTCACCACCGCATTCCCAGGAAGTGTAAAAAGTCCAAAGCCTGTATCCAAACCCTGGAATCAAGGTGTCTGCTGTGTGCCGTGTATGTGTTCTGTGTTTGTGTAAGATCCGGGAGACAGTTGGATGGAACAGTGGCTGTTTTGCTTGTGGTTGCTGGGTAACAGACCGCAGGAGGTCAAATCGCTCGATAAGTTATTGCAGGATTCCCGTGCATAGGAGGAACAGGTAGTTCCGGGGGGGCAGGTAGCTCCAGGCACGGGTAGTGATAACTTAGAGGGCTACTGCAGATTCCCGTAGTGCCGGCGATCCAGTGAGGACGACCGGACCGGGGTGGTAGATTTCCCGCTTGTTGTGGTTCTCACTCAGGCGGCCCGGGCACAGGTGTGCCCAGTGCGATTGGCAGTAGTCTGTTCCCAGCGCAACCTGCACATGTCACAGAATAATTAAAAGGGCATATCGAGTCTCCTGGATGTCTGTATCTGTTTTTTTTGTCCTTGTCATGTATTGCTGCTTTAAATGATAACAGTCCATACAATTGAAAAGGAAAGTTTTTTTTTCCTTTTCCTTCCTCGAACTTCCTCTTTTCTGCTGCTAAAAGATATATCTATTATAAATCACACTGTCACCTGTTTTTTTCTTTTTCTCAAGATTCCCTGTCCCTACATTCTGAATAGTGCTAAAGTGTAGCCATTTTTTGAAGAAGTGAAACACTACTTACACTATGTGCACTTCAAGTCAGGTGACAATCTTCCAGACCCAGGGATGCATCCTATGCCATTTTACTGAAGAATGTAGCAGAACCAGCGAACATATATAGCCACCTGGAATGATCTCTGGGCCATAAATGGAACTGAAAAACAGGTAATGCACTCTGGCCAATCATGAAGGAACAATTCAAACTTCCAGCAGAATTGGATGTACACGCTTGGGAGTCAGGGCTACAGCTAATTGAACAGCTCAGAGAGTGGGCCAAAGGCAGATTGGCAGGACAAGCCCTCAGCTTACATGACATGAGCCAAGACATTACAGAGTCTATGGAGAAGTTTCATGGCAGAATAATGCAAGTATTCCAAGCTTGAGCTTCACCATTCATGACCAGACACACACGCAAATGTTGGCACAGGCCTTTGTGCATGGACTGAGACAGCCAATTAGGAAACCACTGATAATGGCTAGGCCCGAGAACAGGTCAATAGCAGTGGACTGACCCAGCAAAACGGGTTATGTGCGCCTGGGAGACTGTTTATTGCCAATTGTCACCAAAACTGCTGCCATTATAGCACCACAAAGAGCGCGAAGAAGGAAACAGGTGCCATGCTGCTGAGAACGCCGGAGGGGGGGGGGGGGCAAAAGTGAAGACGCTGCAAAGTGCCGAACGACACACTGGAAGAACCGCTGCAGACTCCGGAGAGGAGACACTGACCTCAATAAGGTTAGCAAAGGGGAGAAGTTTTGTCAAACCAGGGGGAAGAAGTGGCAGATGCAGCCACAGCCCCTGTAATGCCCCAAGACCTCGGGTTGGATGCAGCCACCAGTCTCATGGCACCCCCGGGCCTCGCCACGGACGCACCTGCAGGCCCCATCTTACCACTGCAGCTTCAATCAGCAGGCCGGACCCCGCTGCCGCTACAGTGTCCATCATGCCATTGTCCACAGTAGCCAAAGGGATTGAGTCCCAACCAGGAGTGCAGAAGATGGCCCCTCTCATGGTGACCACTGACCTGGAAGCGCAACCACCCTACAAAGACAGAAGAAATGTCAAGTGTTGCAACTGTGGCAAGTTTGGCCATTTCTGGATCCAGTGCAGAGCACCCATGCAACCCAAGAGTTGGTCCAGAGAAACAGGTCAAGGAAGAAGTACAGAAGGCAGTGAAGTACCCCGTGCATAGAACAGGGGCAAGCAAGCCAGGTCTGCAAGACACTACGCTCCTGACATGAAAAACCCCGTCTGCAGGACCAATACCTCAAATTGCCCTGAAAGTGGATGGCGTTGTCAGATCTTTTCTTCTGCACACCGCTGCAGCCAGAAGTGTGATGAGACCTGTGGTACTCGCTGATCCCACCTGCCTATCAGAATCCTCTGTGTCTCGCATGGGCATTGATGGTCAAGTCAGACATTCTCAGCTTACAAAGCCTCTGAGCATGTGCACTCAGCCAGGACACTCCTGTCCCAGTTTGTGGTGTCAAGAACCTGCCACTCAACCTGCTGGGAGCGGACCTACTGCAGAAGCTGAAGGCAACCACAGTGTTCCAGGAAGATGGGACCGTGACACTTTCTTCATCCCTGCAAGTAGAGGAGCTGCAGAGACACCATCACGTGTTTCTCAACGCAGGCAGTGAATAGCCAGGCTTTTCCCCGGGAAGGAACAACCAACGGAAGGGCAGCATCCAATAAAGGAAAACATCCAATAAAGGAAAACCACCTATGCCAAGCATGGTATCCATCCACCGACAGCTGTTTTGGGGTTTTTTGCCCCTCATCAGTGTGGAGTAGGAAACTGGCTATCAGGAGCAGTGCCTAGTAGAAAGTCTATAAAGGCACGGATGATTGACCTCGTGGAGACCAAAACATCCAACACCGCGGAGACACCATCACGTGTTTCTCAATGCAGTGATCCAGAACACTGCCCCCAAATATGCAAATGCAAGTAGAGGAGCTGCGGAGACACCATCATGTGTTTCTCAACGCAGGCAGTGAATAGCCAGGCCTTTCCCCGGGAAGGAACAACCAAGGGAAGGGCAGCATCCAATAAAGGAAAACATCCAATAAAGGAAAACCACCTATGCCAAGCATGGTATCCATCCACAGACAGCTGTTTCTGGGTTTTTTGCCCCTCATCAGTGTGGAGTAGGAAACTGGCTATCAGGAGCAGTGCCTAGTAGAAAGTCTATAAAGGCACGGATGATTGACCTCGTGGAGAACAAAACATCCAACACCGCGGAGACACCATCACGTGTTTCTCAACGCAGTGATCCAGAACACTGCCCCCAAATATGCAAATGCAAGTAGAGGAGCTGCGGAGACACCATCACGTGTTTCTCAACACAGGCAGTGAATAGCCAGGCCTTTCCCCGGGAAGGAACAACCAAGGGAAGGGCAGCATCCAATAAAGGAAAACATCCAATAAAGGAAAACCACCTATGCCATACTACTATAAATAAAGGCTTTTTATCTGATTTATTCTCTTGTGGCCTTTTATATATATAAGTATAATTTTTTGTTTTACGTATATATATATATATATATATATATATATATATTTGTTTATTAATATTGGGAGTCCTTTTGTTAGTTTTTTGATATCCTTATACACTAAATCCGGGTGGTCAGCCACTTTTCTTTTTACTTTTTAGCAACTAGTGAGTAGCTTTTTTCATATATACAGTGGGGCAAAAAAGTATTTAGTCAGTCAGCAATAGTGCAAGTTCCACCACTTAAAAAGATGAGAGGCGTCTGTAATTTACATCATAGGTAGACCTCTACTATGGGAGACAAACTGAGAAAAAAAAATCCAGAAAATCACATTGTCTGTTTTTTTAACATTTTATTTGCATATTATGGTGGAAAATAAGTATTTGGTCAGAAACAAAATATCATCTCAATACTTTGTAATATATCCTTTGTTGGCAATGACAGAGGTCAAACGTTTTCTGTAAGTCTTCACAAGGTTGCCACACACTGTTGTTGGTATGTTGGCCCATTCCTCCATGCAGATCTCCTCTAGAGCAGTGATGTTTTTGGCTTTTCGCTTGGCAACACGGACTTTCAACTACCTCCAAAGGTTTTCTAGGGTTGAGATCTGGAGACTGGCTAGGCCACTCCAGGACCTTGAAATGCTTCTTATGAAGCCACTCCTTCGTTGCCCTGGTGGTGTGCTTTGGATCATTGTCATGTTGAAAGACCCAGCCACGTTTCATCTTCAATGCCCTTGCTGATGGAAGGAGGTTTGCACTCAAAATCTCACGATACATGGCCCCATTCATTCTTTCATGTACCTGGATCATTCGTCCTGGCCCCTTTGCAGAGAAACAGCCCCAAAGCATGATGTTTCCACCACCATGCTTTACAGTAGGTATGGTGTTTGATGGATGCAACTCAGTATTCTTTTTCCTCCAAACACGACAAGTTGTGTTTCTACCAAACAGTTCCAGTTTGGTTTCATCAGACCATAGGACATTCTCCCAAAACTCCTCTGGATCATCCAAATGCTCTCTAGCAAACTTCAGACGGGCCCGGACATGTACTGGCTTAAGCAGTGGGACACGTCTGGCACTGCAGGATCTGAGTCCATGGTGGCGTAGTGTGTTACTTATGGTAGCCCTTGTTACATAGGTCCCAGCTCTCTGCAGTTCATTCACTAGGTCCCCCCGCGTGGTTCTGGGATTTTTTCTCACCGTTCTTGTGATCATTCTGACCCCACGGGGTGGGATTTTGCGTGGAGCCCCAGATCGAGGGAGATTATCAGTGGTCTTGTATGTCTTCCATTTTCTAATTATTGCTCCCACTGTTGATTTCTTCACTCCAAGCTGGTTGGCTATTGCAGATTCAATCTTACCAGCCTGGTGCAGGGCTACAATTTTGTTTCTGGTGTCCTTTGACAGCTCTTTGGTCTTCACCATAGTGGAGTTTGGAGTCAGACTGTTTGAGGGTGTGCACAGGTGTCTTTTTATACTGATAACAAGTTTAAACAGGTGCCATTACTACAGGTAATGAGTGGAGGAAAGAGGAGACTCTTAAAGAAGAAGTTACAGGTCTGTGAGAGCCAGAAATCTTGATTGTTTGTTTCTGACCAAATACTTATTTTCCACCATAATATGCAAATAAAATGTTAAAAAAACAGACAATGTGATTTTCTGGATTTTTTTTTCTCAGTTTGTCTCCCATAGTTGAGGTCTACCTATGATGTAAATTACAGACGCCTCTCATCTTTTTAAGTGGTGGAACTTGCACTATTGCTGACTGACTAAATACTTTTTTGCCCCACTGTATATATATATACATACCTTTTACCATTTATTATTTTATATATATTTAATATTCACTGTTGCTATTTTGTTCTTTCTAATTTCTACTGTGTTATGCACAGGTCTCCTTCAAAGGCTATATAATGGACTTCAAATCTAGGGAGATTTCCTGGAAAGGTCAATTAAATGAGGTGTTTGGCAACATTGACACTAGCGCACCTGTAATCAATAGTTCACAATTTGATACTTTCTTCAAAACAATTAAGGATTTAACTTATAAAAGAACTCGGGCATGGTGGAGTCAAGCATTCCTGGATAATTATGTGCAAAAACAACTTATCCCTAGAGGCCTAAGAGTCCAAGTTACTCCCGCATTTCCAATCAATGATGAGGTATTTATAAAATACTGGGAAAATACCTGTAATGTTACTTCAAAAAAATTAATGGAACTTTTAATTAGGTTCCATTCAAACTCAACAGCAGAATTGGATAAATTATTGGATGTGGCCTATACTGAGGCTAAAGCGGGTCTCAATGATGAACAACTGAAATCCATTGATGCTCAATTGGATAAAATGATTAATCAATGGGTAAAGGACATACAAATTAATCAGTCAAAAAAACTCATCAGAGATCAAAAAGACTATAATCAGGGGAGAGTGTATAGATGGCGTAAACAACGTAATGAAGTTAATGCACAGACTATGGCAAGAAATCCTTCTGCCTCATCTCTTGTATCAGCAAGTGATGTATCTGGCGCCTCCTCTTCCGTCTCTGTACAGAATCATACTGATTCAACTCCAAAACGCAAATGGGACTTACGCTATCCACCCCTCAAGCGGTCATTCAGATTTTCTCCTGAAAATCATAGGAATGGTCCACAGGTAATTAATTTGAGTCAGCATGCACTTTCGGTGGTGGAAATTGCACTACTGAATAAGGGTTTAATGTTTTGTCCAGCCGCACAATTTGATAGATTTAATGCGATGAAGGTTTTGCATTTATTCGCTAGAAAATTGCTGTTTAAGCGATATTTCCATGACGAATCCCTGTTAAAATTATTCCCTACAGAGACGGAACAGGAGGCGCTAGCAATTCTGGAGGAACTTAGAGTTGAACATGATACTCCCCCAGGAGATAAGATTCCACCATCTATCAAACCTCGGTCTAAAAAGTTTCCTCCCCTTTCATCTTGTTCTACTCTAGATGTATTTGTAAAAACTGTTAGTCAAGAATTTGAAAAGATACCGAGATACCCCCATTCCAATAATTTATCTAATGAGGAAAATATGGCCCTTAAGAGATTACAAAATTTACAGGATGTCGAGTTTAACCCCTTTACCCCCAAGGGTGGTTTGCACGTTAATGACCGGGCCAATTTTTACAATTCTGACCACTGTCCCTTTATGAGGTTATAACTCTGGAACGCTTCAATGGATCCTGGTGATTCTGACATTGTTTTCTCGTGACATATTGTACTTCATGACAATGGTAACAATTATTTGATAGTACCTGCGTTTATTTGTGAAAAAAACGGAAATTTGGCGAAAATTATGAAAATTTCGCAATTTTCCAACTTTGAATTTTTATGCAATTAAATCACAGAGATATGTCACACAAAATACTTAATAAGTAACATTTCCCACATGTCTACTTTACATCAGCACAATTTTGGAACCAAAATTTTTTTTTGTTAGGGAGTTATAAGGGTTAAAAGTTGACCAGCAATTTCTCATTTCTACAACACCATTTTATTTTAGGGACCACATCTCATTTGAAGTCATTTTGAGGGGTCTATATGATAGAAAATACCCAAGTGTGACACCATTCTAAAAACTACACCCCTCAAGGTGCTCAAAACCATATTCAAGAAGTTTATTAACCCTTCTGGTGCTTCACAGGAATTTTTTGAATGTTTAAATAAAAATGAACATTTAACTTTTTTTCACAAAAAATTTAATTCAGCTCCAATTTGTTTTATTTTACCAAGGGTAACAGGAGAAAATGGACCCCAAACATTGTTGTACAATTTGTCCTGAGTATGCCAATACCCCACATGTGGGGGTAAACCACTGTTTAGGCGCATGGCAGAGCTCAGAAGCGAAGGAGTGCCATTTGACTTTTCAATGCAAAATTGACTGGAATTGAGATGGGACGCCATGTTTCGTTTGGAGAGCCCCTGATGTGGCTAAACATTGAAACCCCCCACAAGTGACACCATTTTGGAAAGTAGACCCCCTAAGGAACTTATCTAGAGGTGTGGTGAGCACTTTGACCCAACAAGTGCTTCACAGAAGTTTATAATGTAGAACCGTAAAAATAAAAAATCATATTTTTTCACAAAAATTATCTTTTCGCCCCCAATTTTTTATTTTCCCAAGGGTAAGAGAAGAAATTGGACCCCAAAAGTTGTTGTACAATTTGTCCTGAGTACGCTGATACCCCATATGTGGGGGTAAACCACTGTTTGGGTGGATGGGAGAGCTCGGAAGGGAAGGAGCGCCGTTTGACTTTTCAAAGCAAAATTGACAGGAATTGAGATGGGACGCCATGTTGCGTTTGAAGAGCCACTGATGTGCCTAAACATTGAAACCCCCCACAAATGACACCATTTTGGAAAGTAGACCCCCTAAGGAACTTATCTAGAGGTGTGGTGAGCACTTTGACCCACCAAGTGCTTCACAGAAGTTTATAATGCAGAGCCGTAAAAATAAAACAAAATTTTTTTCCCACAAAAATTATTTTTTTAGCCCCCAGTTTTGTATTTTCCTGAGGGTAACAGGAGAAATTGGACCCCAAAATTTGTTGCCCAATTTGTCCTGAGTGCGATGATACACCATATGTGGGGGGAACCACTGTTTGGGCACATGGGAGGGCTCAGAAGGGAAGGAGTGCCATTTGAATGCAGACTTAGATGGAATGGTCTGCAGGTGTCACATTGCGTTTGCAGAGCCCCTAATGTACCTAAACAGTAGAAACCCCCCACAAGTGACACCATTTTGGAAAGTAGACCCCCTTAGGAACTTATCTAGATGTGTGCTGAGCGCTTTGACCCACCAAGGGCTTCACAGAAGTTTATAATGGAGAGCCGTAAAAATAAAACAAAAATTTTTTCCCACAAAAATTATTTTTTAGCCCCCAGTTTTGTATTTTCCCGAGGGTAACAGGAGAAATTCGACCCCACAATTTGTTGTCCAATTTGTCCTGAGTGCGCTGATACCCCATATGTGGGGGGGAACCACTGTTTGGGCGCATGGGAGGGCTCGGAAGGGAAGGAGCTCCATTTGGAATGAGGACTTAGATGGAATGGTCTGCAGGTGTCACATTGCATTTGCAGAGCCCCTAATGTACCTAAACAGTAGAAACCTCCCACAAGTGACACCATTTTGGAAACTAGACCCCCTAAGGAACTCATCTAGATGTGTTGTGATAGCTTTGAACCCCCAAGTGTTTCACTACAGTTTGTAACGCAGAGCCGTGAAAATTAAAAAAAAAAATCTTTCCCCCCAAAATTATTTTTTAGCCCCCAGTTTTGTATTTTCCCGAGGGTAAGAGGAGAAATTCGACCCCAAAAGTTGTTGTCCAATTTGTCCTGAGTACGCTGATACCCCGTATGTTGGGGGAAACCAACGTTTGAGCGCATGGCAGAGCTCGGAAGGGAAGGAACGCCATTTGGAATGCAGACTTAGATGGAATGGTCTGCAGACGTCACATTGCGTTTGCAGAACCCCTAATGTACCTAAACAGTAGAAACCCCCCACAAGTGACCCCATATTGGAAACTAGACCCCCCAGGGAACTAATCTAGATGTGTTGTGAGAACTTTGAACCCCCAAGTGTTTCACTACAATTTATAACGCAGAGCCGTGAAAATAAAAAATCTTTTTTTTTCCCACAAAAAATATGTTTTAGCCCCGAGTTTTGTATTTTCCCAAGGGTAGCAGGAGAAATTGGACCCCAAAAGTTGTTGTCCTATTTGTCCTGAGTACGCTGATACCCCATATGTTGGGGTAAACCCCTGTTTGGGCACACGGGAGAGCTCGGAAGGGAAGAAGCACTGTTTTACTTTTTCAACGCAGAATTGGCTGGAATTGAGATCGGACGCCATGTCGCGTTTGGAGAGCCCCTGATGTGCCTAAACAGTGGAAACCCCCCAATTATAACTGAAACCCTAATCCAAACACATCCCTAACCCTAATCCCAACAGTAACCCTAACCACACCTCTAACCCTGACACACCCCTAACCCTAATCCCAACCCTATTCCCAACCGTAAATGTAATCTAAACCCTAACTGTAACTTTAGCCCCAACCCAAACTGTAGCCCTAGCCCTAACCCTAGCCCTAACCCTAATCCTAACCCTAGCCCTAACCCTAGCCCTAACCCTAGCCCTAACCCTAGCCCTAGCCCTAACCCTAACCCTAGCCCTAGCCCTAACCCTAACCCTAACCCTAGCCCTAGCCCTAACCCTAGCCCTAACCCTAGCCCTAACCCTAACCCTAACCCTAGCCCTAACCCTAGCCCTAATGGGAAAATGGAAATAAATACATTTTTTTAATTTTTCCCTAACTAAGGGGGTGATGAAGGGGGGTTTGATTTACTTTTATAGCGGGTTTTTTAGCGGATTTTTATGATTGGCAGCCGTCACACACTGAAAGACGCTTTTTATTGCAAAAAATATTTTTTGCGTTACCACATTTTGAGAGCTATAATTTTTCTATATTTTGGTCCACAGAGTCATGTGAGGTCTTGTTTTTTGCGGGACGAGTTGATGTTTTTATTGGTAACATTTTCGGGCACGTGACATTTTTTGATCGCTTTTTATTCCGATTTTTGTGAGGCAGAATGACCAAAAACCAGCTATTCATGAATTTCTTTTGGGGGAGGCGTTTATACCGTTCCGCGTTTGGTAAAATTGATGAAGCAGTTTTATTCTTCGGGTCAGTACGATTACAGCGACACCTCATTTATATCATTTTTTTATGTTTTGGCGCTTTTATATGATAAAAACTATTTTATAGAAAAAATAATTATTTTTGCATCGCTTTATTCTCAGGACTATAACTTTTTTATTTTTTTGCTGATGATGCTGTATGGTGGCTCGTTTTTTGCGGGACAAGATGACGTTTTCAGCGGTACCATGCTTAGTTATATCTGTCTTTTTGATCGCGTGTTATTCCACTTTTTGTTCGGCGGTATGATAATAAAGCGTTGTTTTTTGCCTCGTTTTTTTTTTTTTTTTCTTACGGTGTTTACTGAAGGGGTTAACTAGTGGGCTAGTTTTATAGGTCGGGCCGTTACGGACGCGGCGATACTAAATATGTGTACTTTTATTGTTTTTTTTTTATTATTTAGATAAAGAAATGTATTTATGGGAATAATATTTTTATTTTTTTTTTCATTATTTTGGAATATTTTTTTTATTTTTTTTTACACATTTGAAATTTTTTTTTTTTACTTTTTTACTTTGTCCCAGGGGGGGACATCACAGATCAGTGATCTGACAGTTTGCACAGCACTCTGTCAGATCACTGATCTGACATGCAGCGCTGCAGCCTTCACAGTGCCTGCTCTGAGCAGGCTCTGTGAAGCCACCTCCCTCCCTGCAGGACCCGGATCCGCGGCCATCTTGGATCCGGGGCTGGAGGGAGCAGGGAGGGAGGTGAGACCCTCGCAGCAACGCGATCAAATCGAGTTGCTGCGGGGGGCTCAGGGAAGCCCGCAGGGAGCCCCCTCCCTGCGCGGTGCTTCCCTGTACCGCCGGCACATCGCGATCATCTTTGATCGCGGTGTGCCGGGGGTTAATGTGCCGGGGGCGGTCCGTGACCGCTCCTGGCACATAGTGCCGGATGTCAGCTGCGATAAACAGCTGACACCCGGCCGCGATCGGCGGCGGTCCCCCCGTGAGCGCTGCCGATCGCATATGACGTACTATTGCGTCCTTGGGAAGTAAAGCCCACCCCACATGGACGCAATAGTACGTCTAATGGCAGAAAGGGGTTAAAGCAGCAGATAAGGGTGGGAATGTGGTGATCTGGCCTAAGCCAATGTATGAGGCGGAGGCATTTCGCCAGTTGAGGGATAGCACATGCTACAAAAAATTAACTTATAATCCTTTGATTAAATTCCAGGCGGAATTACTGACTTTGTTACGGGAGGCAAAGGATAATGGAGTTATCAGTGGGGAATTGTTTTCTGCACTGCAGATTAGTGAACCTTCCATTCCCACCCTTTATCTGCTGCCCAAAATCCATAAAAATCAAACGACACCCCCGGGAAGACCTATCATTTCTGGTTGCGGTAATTACTTGGAACATGTAAATAGGTTTTTGGATTTTGAACTTCAACCTCTTGTGGAAGTTTTACCATCTTTCATTAAGGATACAAATTAATTTTTTTAAAAAGTGGATGGTTAATACGTTGACACGGATACTTTATTAGTGACGTGCGACGTCGAATCATTATACACTAATATACGCCACGTTGATGGTGTTCGTGCAGCCAAGTACTTTTTACAATCATCTTCCACATCCAACCATATGGGATCTTCTGTGGAACAACTTTTACTTTTTTCTTTATCCCATAATTTTTTCTTCTTCAAAGGGTCCTTCTACCTACAGCTCCAGGGAACAGCCATGGGCGCTTCCTTTGCGCCTGCTTACGCTGGACTGTTCCTGGGGCTGTGGGAGAGGGACCTGTTCCTGCCAGATCATGTGCCGTCGATGGGTCGCGTCCCCTTTTGGGCGCGTTACATCGACGACATATTTTTGATCTGGCAGGGACCAGCCGAAACTCTAAAGGAATTCATTGGCCTGCTAAATCAAAATGCATATAATATACATTTAACTTATCAGTATAGCAAGGACCGTATTGATTTTTTGGATGTTAGTATTCATAGGGATAATGATGGCTGTTTGAAAACTAGTTTGTTCCGCAAACCCACAGCAGTCAATTCCTTTTTACACCCATCTTCTGCACATCCACCATCAATTGATACGGTCGATTCCAATCGGCCAGTTCCTATGGCTCCGCAGAATTTGCTCAGATGATGAAGATTTTAAAAAACAGGCTGAGGATTTAAAATTGAGATTTCTGGATCGTGGCTATAGCCGCCGTTCAGTTAAAAGGGCTTATAACAGGGCAAAAAATATAACTAGACATCAAGCCTTGTATTCTTCAAAACCACAAAATACCCATCAAACTGTAAGATATATTACCCAATTAAATGGCCAAACCGATTTAATAAGGTTCTATTTGGAGAAATCATGGCCTATCTTACAGGCAGATCCAATAATCTCCCAATATGTTGACAAGAAGCCCAGTATAACATTCAGAAGGTGTGCCAATTTAGGTGATAAGTTAGTAAAGAGCCATTATACCAACGAGCCTATCGTCTCAGAAACCTGTGAGGGGTTGTCACCCTTGGCGTAAATGTGTGGCGTGTCCAAACGTGACAAGAGCTAAAACATTCTCCAGTTCAGATGGTCAAAATTCTTATGAAATAAAATATCCCATAACATGTAACACCAAAGCTGTAATTTACTATGCTACTTGCTCACTGATTTACGTGGGCCTTACTACCCGACAATTAAAAGTACGAATTCGGGAGCACGTACGGGGCATCATTGCAGCTAAGTAAGTGGAAGACTTAACTACATTAAAGACCCTTCCCAAGCACTTTAAGAAGTTTCATAATTCTGATGCGTCTCTCCTTCGTGTTACTGGGATTGATAGGATTAATTCTACCATCAGAGCTGGTAAGGTAAGTACTCCCTTGGCCATGATGGAGGCCAAGTGGATTTGGACCCTAAAAACGGTTACACCTCTAGGGCTAAATGAAAATTTAAGCTTTGCCCCCTTTTTGTGAACTAACATTTATCCTTGCTTAGAACCTTTTATAGTATGCATGTGAATTTGTGACTATATATTTTTGTATACATACATAAAAATACATGACTATCTTTATGATTGGTAGATATATACTACTTATGGTATGTGGTAGTCACAAATTTTCTCATGAATATATTTTTATATACTTACCTTCTCATTTTAATTTTTTTAAAAATTTGTTGCTGGTATGGCATTTTATGATTTTTCCTCTGTGATGCTGTTATGGGTTAGCTCATAATTCTTGTTTACGGCCACATTACACCTTTTAATTGGATAATAATATATTATATTTATGTTGACATATCCCATGACGGCAGGACATATAAATTTTAATATATTTTTATATTTTTATTGGTTCCTTCCCTTCCCCCCCCCTCCCCTACTACCCCACTCCCCCTCTTCCTACCCCTCCTCACCTCTCCTCTCCCTCCTCTTCTCCCCTTCCCTTCCCTTCTTCCCTCCCCCCCCCACCCCTCTCCTTAACCCCCCTGTCCCTCTCCCCTCCCTTCCTTTTATATATATTTTTTAATCATGTTCCCAGTATTTATGTTTATAGATTTTATTGGTGATTTTAACCATATAATCAATTTTCTTCTTAAGCCCGTATTGCTTGGAATGATGTTTCCTTGATTCCGTGATACCATGATACTAGCAATCGTGTCAAGATTTCTCCATATGGATTTCACTGAATGGAAGATAAAGACTTTTTGGCATATTATATTTATGACAACATTATTTTTCATGTTATATCTTTTTCTGTGTAATATATGATATTTTTTATTATTATTATTTTCTCTCTTATATATTTATGTTCTCTATGGCCACTGATTTAGGTGTTGATATACATGCAATATGTTTTACCGCGTATTCTTTATACACATTTATACACTATATAATATAAACGACATAATTTAGTTATTTACTATTTTTTGTATATTTTCATTAGGTTACTGCACATTTATAATCATATTTAGGGCTTGTTCCCATTTGCGAGGAACACGTCCGTGTTTCGCATGTGGAAACCAAGCTCTGGTGCCGGCACTGTGGAGCGGAGCGTGCGGCTCCATGTGTTGCTATGCGGCCGCACGCTCCGCTCTGGAGTGTCGGCGCCACAACTTGGTTTTCACATGCGAGACACGGACGTGTTTCTCGCATGTGGAAACAAGCCCTTATACACAGTACATTTATCATATGGTAGTTACTGTTTCTTAGAGCAGTGGATAGGAACGTCTCTATATAGATTTTCCTTGGTATTTACCGTTTCTTCGATCTGTGGATGAAGCGGTTTCACATAGATTTCCCTCTTCCTCTTCCCACTTTTCCTCCCCCTTCACCTTGTCCCAGTTCCCAGCCCAGCTATTCTCCATACCTAGTATTTTTCCTTACCATTCAGCGTCCATAGTGTTGGGCATGACTGTGCGCATGCGCTGCCTGTGCCCCGGCTGGCACTCATCCAGCGTCTTGGTTGCCTAGCAGCGGCTCCTCCACTGCCGGGTTGCGTGACGCTGGCTCTGAGCGCTTCCGGTGTCCTCCTGACAGCGCGTGCGCCGCAATAGTCTCCAGCCAACTCTTATCGGCGCCTTTGGTGAGTATATATACCCTCTTGGTTCTACCTGCACATCACCCCCTGACGAAGAAATCATCGAAACGCGCGTCGGGGTGCTCTGTGCTTGGGCCAGCAGGATCATCAGGTATATATACGTCGAGCATTTGGTATATTCCCACATATCTTATAGTGGATATTGGTGCGTGTATCTTTTGATATTATTGTGCAGTGGAGGACACTTAGCACATTGTTGACTTAGTCTCTTTTTATATGCAATTTTGCACGCAAACCTATGGTTACACCTATTTGCACACTGTTTTATTGAGGTACACATTTTCACACAATTTATTTATTATATATTAGTTCCAGCACCTTCCTTATTTACAACACTACCTCCTTTGTATGCACACAATAACCTTTTATATATGCGCTTATAATCAGATTGTGGGACTGTTTGTAGATATATATTTTCATCGTATATTTTTACCTGTATACCTGTGTGTATTTATTCACCAAGCACATGCACTTTTTGTGTTTATGTTGCCATACTACTATAAATAAAGGCTTTTTATCTGATTTATTCTCTTGTGGCCTTTTATATATACAAGTATATTTTTTTGTTTTACGTATATATATATATATATATATTTATTTGTTTATTAATATTGGGAGTCCTTTTGTTAGTTTTTTGATATCCTTATAGATATGGGGACCCGCATTAACAGCAAGTCTCACACGAGAGATCTGGTCAGCAGTAGGGTCAAACTTAAGGTACCGTTACACTTAACGATTTACCAACGATCACGACCAGCGATACGACCTGGCCGTGATCGTTGGTAAGTCGTTTGGTCGATGGAGAGCTGTCACACAGACAGCTCTCCAGCGACCAATGATGCCGAAGTCCCCGCGTAACCAGGGTAAACATCGGGTTACTAAGCGCAGGGCCGCGCTTAGTAACCCGATGTTTACCCTGGTTACCATTGTTAAAGTAAAAAAAAAAACACTACATACTTACATTCGTGTCGCGTTCCCCAGCTTTTTTTTGTAGGGGATAAGTCCACTAAGGGAATTTGTAAATAGTTTAAATTAAGTTTTTGAGGTGACAGACTCACTTTAATTAATACCCACTCGCTAATTGCACATCATAGAAAAACGAACATGGCATGCTCAGGTTGTGATGTAAGAGTTTGTGTGCACTATGGGCATAACTAGAGAGTTTGGTTCTCTAACTAAACTTTTGACTGTCGCACCCTCAGTGATGTACTAGTCTCTATTACATGATTTGCCTCCTGAGTGAAGGTACCAGTTTAAATAATAGGGCTCATACTCACTTGCGTGAAATACGGCCGAATCTCGTATGGTAACACCTGGCTCTGCCGCCAGCACTTGGGAGCAGAGCGTGCAGCTCCATGTATTGCTAGGCGGCCGCACGTTCCGCTCTGGAGTCCCGGCGGCAGAGCCGGGTTTTAATATGCGAGACTCGGTCATATTTCACGCAAGTGAGTATGAGCCCATAGAGGCATCTTCTCCTTATTGATGATAACAGCTTCATTTAGAAGCTTATATCTTGGGTGAATGGACTAGTCCCTATCATGGCTCAATCTTCTGAGTAGGAGTGCATCCCCTCATGAATGACTGTTTCTTGCATGTAGACAGCAAACTATAGCTTACAGGCAGGGCCGCCACTAAGAATTTCAGGGCCCCATACTGGCAACATTTTCAGGCCCTTATGAGACTCCGCTCAGGCTCCATCCCAGCTCTGCCTCCACCCCTCGAACCTTGCACAGTCCCACAATCTTGGAAAAACTCCACGTCTGCACCAATCACACATTAAAGGGAACCTGTCACTCCCAAAATCGATGGTGAGGTAAGCCCACCATCATCAGGGGCTTATCTACAGCATTCTGTAATGCTGTAGATAAGCCCCCGATGTTACCTAAAAGAGGAGAAAAAGAGGTTAGATTATACTCACCCAGGGGCGGTCCCGCTGCGTTCTGGTTCCGATGGGTGTCTCAGGTCCGGTCCGGAGCCTCCCATCTTCATTCCATGACGTCCTCTTCTGGTCTTCACGCCGCGGCTGCAGCGCAGGTGTACTTTGTCTGCCCTGTTGAGGGCAGAGCAAAGTACTGCAGTGCGCATGCTCCGGGACAGGTCAAAGAGGCCTGCGCACTGCAGTACTTTGCTCTGCCCACAACAGGGCAGACAAAGTACCCCTGCGCCGCAGCCGCGGCGTGAAGACCAGAAGAGGACGTCATAGAATGAAGATGGTAGGCTCCGGATTGGACCTAAGACAGCCATTGGACCCGGACCGCAGCGGGACCTCCCCTGGGTGAGTATAATCTAACCTCTTTTTCTCCTCTTTTAGGTAACATTGGGGGCTTATCTACAGCATTACAGAATGCTGTAGATAAGCCCCTGATGACAGTGATCTTACCTCACCATCGATTTTGGGGGTGACAGGTTCCCTTTAACAATTCCCATCAAACACCAGATCACATACATTGCCAGCAGCTTTTGTTTGGGGCTAAAGATTTTTTAAGCCACCACTACTCTAACCTATTAAAAAAGTCTTAAAATAGTAAATTTTTATTTATTCTTCATTAAGGGAATGAGTCACATACATTTTTTAAAATGACCATAAATACCACATACAAGGGACAAATATCATTACACCATGGCTAGACCACATATTACCTTCACATAGTGACCGAATAATGCCACATACAAGGGATAAATACCACCATACAATGACCAGACCACATATTACCACCACATAGTGAACAAATAATACCACATACAAGGGACAAATGCCGCCACACCATGGCTGGACCACATATTACCACCACACAGTGACCAAATAATACCACATACAAGGCACAAATACTGCCACACCATGACCAGACCATATATTAATATCACAGTGACCGAATAATACCACATACACAAAGCAAATATCGCCTCACCATGACCAGACCATATATTACCACCACATAGTGACCGAATACTACAATACTGATCATTAATAAAAAAAACAATACTAGGAGCCACTACACAGGAGCTCTGTATATAAGGTCAGTGTACAGGTAATACAGTGATCACCAGTGACATTATAAACAGGAGCTCTGTAAATACTGTCAGTGTATAGGTAATAGTGATCCCCAGTGACATTATACACAGGAGCCCAGTATATAGTGTCAGTGTACAGGTAATACAGTGATCACTAGTGACATTATATACAGGAGCTCTGTATATACTGTCAGTGTACAGAAAATACAGTGATCACCGGTGACATTATACACAGGAGCTCTGTATATAGCGTATGGTGCACAGGTAATACAGTGATCACTGGTGTTATAATACACACGAGGTCTGTTAGAGTGTCAATGTACAGATAATAGAGTGATCACCAGTGACATTATACATAGGAACTCTGTATATAGTGTCAGTGCACAGGTAATACAGTAATCACCGGGTACATTATACACAGAAGCTCTTCATATAGTGTCAGTGTACAGGTAATACAGTGATCACCAGTGACATTATACACAGGAGCTCTTGCTTACTGACTTACTAGTGACATCCTTCATCTTTCTTTTCTTCTTCATCCTTCTTTTCTTCTTCATCCAGTGCAGACTGCCATCACTTCTTCCAGCCAGGTCTCGGCATAAAATAGCACAGTTATCTAGAGCAGGGGTCCCCAACTCCAGTCCTCAAGGCCCACCAACATGTCATGTTTTCAGGATTTCCTTAGTCTTGCCCAGGTAATAATTGCATCACCTGTGCAATGCAAAGGAAATCCTGAAAACATGACCTGTTGGTGGGCCTTGAGGACTGGAGTTGGGGACCCCTGATCTAGAGCACCACTTCCAGAGCACATTACTCACTTTTTCCCTTTCTTCTACACTACACAGCTGAATACAGATGTGCACTCACCATTAATGCATAAATATGTATTATGCAACCCATCATTCCAAATATAAATTGTAATCCACCACTGTGCCCCCACCGACTACAAATAGACACTTTCCCCACTTAATAAAGATGTAAATTGATTAGCACCTGTACTCTTTCCAATTCAGTACCAGTCATTGTATCCTCAATACCCCCCACTCTGTACCTCCCGCTCCCCCGATTCATTATATTTACATGCCCTTCCGCCACAATTCATTATGTCATGTCTTCTCTCTCCCACCCATCCTCTATTATCAACTTCTCTCCCCCACATTCAATACATAATTTACTCTCCTCCACCCTCAATTTATCATTATTTGCTGCCCCACCCCAATTCATTATTTACTGTCCCCCATCCCCCAGTCTCAATACATCATTTACTCCACCCACTCTCAAAATGAATCATTATTTGCTTTCCCCCCAGTACCCAAGTCATCATTTGCTCTCCCCATCCCCCACCCTCAATTCATCATCTGTAGTCTCACTCCCAGCTCACATCATTTGCAGTTCCCCTCCCCCACTCACTTCATCATTTGCAGTTCACCTCCCCCTCACTTCATCATTTGCAGTCCTCCTCCCCTCATTTCATCATTTGCAGTGCCCCTCCACTACTCACTTCATCATTTGCAGTCCCTCTCACCCCTCACTTCATCATTTGCAGTGCCCCTTCCCCCTCACTTCATCATTTGCAGTCCTCCTCACTTCATCATTTGCAGTCCCCTTCACTTTATAATTTGCAGTTCCCCTAATCCCCCTCACTTCATCATTTGCTGTCCTTTGCTCTTCATCATTTGCAATGCACCTCCTCCCACTCACTTCATCATTTGCAGACCCCCTCCCCCACTCACTTCATCATTTATAGTCCCCCACCATCATTTGCAGTCTCCCTCCACTCACGCATTTAATTCATTTTATAAAGAAAAGGGAAAAAACATTTTTCATACTTACCTCACTGAAGATCCCCTGCAGGCGCAGTCCTTCTTCTGATGTCTTCGTACATGCTGGTGCGTACGCGATGAAGTCATCGCGTACACGCCATCACCTGACCAGAAGTCCAGAGAAGGCAGAGGGAGCTGGAGCTGCTCAGCCGTTAAGCTCCATTGCCGTGGAGCTCTGAGAAAAACTCCCAGTGCCAAGGTGTGCGGCACGCATAGCACTTTATTACACAATGGACCCGGTGAGCAGAAGCACAAGAGGGGATGACCGGGCTCCCCTCTATACTGCGGCCCTATACAACAGTAAGGGTAGGATTGCCCTGATGGTGGCCTTGTGTACAGGTGTCACAATGATCAGGTAGAGCTGTTGATCAGTGTTATGCCTGAGCATAAAAGCAGTAGTCAGAGGGCTCTGGAGCTACAGGATCCCCTTGACTGCAGACTAAAATATACAGGGGATTTTTATTAAAAAAAAAATTCTTTTTAAAAAATGACTTTTTATAGTCTAAATTGTTTTGGAATATTTTTCCATAAACATGGTGTAAGTTTTTTAGACTGTCAATATAGGGTAAAGCTATTCTTAATGAGAAGATTATTTTCTCCTGAACTTCATCAATTCCAGTTCTGCTTTTTTATAATTAGCATTCAACAGCTGTTTTCTCCTTGTTCGTCTACCATGATGTCTACTTTGGCCAAGACAGCGATGGATGGTGTGATCTAACACTGGTGTACATTGACCTTGCACTTTACCTCTAATCTGTTTGGAAATAGATTTGGGCTCTTTGGTTACCATTTGTGTTATCAATTTCTTCAATTTCTCATAAATTTTCCTCTTGCGGTCATGTCCAAGGAGGTTGGATACTGTTGATTAGACCTTAAACTTCGGAATAATATGTGCAACTGTAGTAATAGGAACTTCAATATATTTAGACATGGTCTTATAGCCTTTATGTTAAATATGCTTATCTATCATTTTCTTTCTAATTTCCTGAGACTTCTACTTAGCTTTCTTTGGTCCATCTTCAGTGTGATGCACACCATGATACCAAAGAGCACAGTGACTACTTTTCACCCTTTAACTAGACAGACTGACTAATTACAATTTTTTAGACACCTGTGATGCTAATTACAGAACACTCCTTAGTTTTACATTTCCCTATGGTGAAATTTTTCTCACTCTTTACTAGTTTCTAGGGGTAAAATAATTTTTGTTTAGGCTATTTTCATTAGTTTGTTTGTTTATTTTTCTTTAAAATCACAATTCAAAAGCGATGCCTAAGATTCATTAGTTGATATTCAGTAAACTGAAAACTACTGCTGTGAGTTTCCAGTTATTTCAGTGACCATTGTGGGTTTCTCTTACTTTAACAAAAGGGGTAACAACAGTTTTGTCCATGTGTGTATATCAGCTAGGATGGATGCATTTGATTACCTCTTGCCTTGTTTATTAATCAATTCATGTATTGCGCACACATGTTTTTTCTTTGAGATATCCTCATGATATAACCAGTTGGTGTTTCTTGAGAACTAATCTGAGAAATACTTGCTAACAATAGTGAGAATGCTGGATGCCACACAACATGGAAAATACAATGACAGAGCTAAAAGTGTTTTACAAGTTCTTAGATTTTTAGTCTCCTTTTCCACTAAGCAATTAATCACCCTAAATATAGCATAGATATAATAGATTGCACATGACACAGAGTCTTTGAACTGAATCATATAATGGTAGTCCATAGTCATAATTGAAGCACCCGCTAGGACCCTGGGGTACTCAGGCCTGGTCCGGTGGTCATTAAAGGGGTAGTCACAGTGGCAGCGACCCGGTCCGTGGCTCTGGGCGTCCACGTTAAAGGGAAAGTCTTTAAAAGGGTTGTTTTGAATAAAGAATGTTCGTGATGCCACCTGTGATATTCGGTCGCGGATGACCAATACTGCTTAAAGGGGTCCACTGGGAATGATGGTACTGCAGCAGGGATGGTATGGCTTCCCACAGGTGAAGCTTAGTCCCCATGGCTTCCGGTGTAGTGGGTAAAGATGACAGACGGTGTAGTGCCGAAAAGAATTGTAGGACACAAGGTTGCAGTCTCTTTACCTTTTACTGATAGTATGCAGCCACAGTCCAGGGTGCCGGTAACAGGTATTGGTGAGGTCCGGCCAGCCTGGAAGCGATTTGGAGTCCCTTTAGCCAGGTGGGGTTGGAAGCCTTCCTTACTGCGCAGAAGAGTGCATCCCTTGCTGCCTAAGGCTTCACACAAGGTCCTCTCTCTCTTTGTCCTAGGACAGTGTCCGCATGGCAGGCAACGCGAGTCTTTTCACAGGTGTCTCTACTGAGGTGACTCCGGGCTCTATAAGCTGCTGTGCCTTCGGGTGTAGTTGTGGACAGGCGACTTGAAATCTCCTGCCCTCTAGTTTCTGCTGTGGGGCATACAGTCCCACACAGCCTCGGACTCCCGGTGTCCGGTTCCTGCGCTGATTCTCCTCCAGGAGCTACAGAACCTTGTGTCTGCACGGCCCCAGCTCTCCTCACAGATTGCTCACTAACTCCTCCTCCACCCAGAATATATAGGGAAGCTACCCTCACATCGGGTCTAGAGCTCCCCCTTCTGGCCTGGAGTCAGAACAGTGTTGTGTGTACATGTTGCCTGTTAAAGGGATCCTTGTTGCTTCCAGGCATGGCGTCACCCTCCCTGTGAGGAAGGCAATACCACTGTAACAACCGCTTCCTGGGGAGTTACATAATGCTAAAACAACCTGTGTATTTCCACATACAATCCTATTGAAATTCTGATTGTTTTAGTATACTTGACTGTAATATCTACTGGTTTAGTGCTGCAAGGGGCCAATATATTCTGATATACACACTAAATACAAAACAGTTTCCCTGCAATAAAGTATTGCATTACCCACCATGATACTGTGCATGGGGGTCTAAGAATGTGTTTGCATTTTTCTGTAAGTGTTCTAAACATCCGAATAGTCTGATGATAGAAACTCTTCCAACTGAAGTCTCTCAGTCGGCCCTCTCCTTTATGTCTACACTTTCATTGCTTGTTATCTTTCTCTTATTACAATCTGGTCCCACACTAAAATTATACTACTATTGGCTCAAATCAGTAAATGAAAAGAAGAAAATAGGTGGTGTACTTTTTAACTCTGTTAGAGCACCACTAATGAAAAGCTGCATGGTTGTCAGTCAGGAAAGAAGTAGTTACCGTACTCCAGAAAAAGAGTAGTAGTAGGTAACAGGAGGAAGAATATATTAAGTTGTTGGAAAAACTAATAAAATGTTATCTAGAGGTGAGGGGGCCCACATCCCATCCAAAGCAGGTGGAATATTGCATTTTGATGCGCTGTTGGAATGCAAAAGGCCCATATGCTGTTCTTGCTCAAGGGCCCTTTTCTGTCTGTGTCTGTCCGTGTATGTGTGAATGCAATTGATCTATTGTCACGCCATATAATAGAAAGGCCTTTGTTTTGGACTAACTGAAGAGCCTGGCATTGCCCGGGCATAGTATCTAACTGCCTTCCCACTCTCTCCCTCCACAGCCCCGCTTTCTCCCTCCGCAGCCCCTGTCTCCACTGGCCATCCCGCTCTGTCCCTCAGCAGCCCCGCTTTCGCGCCCCAGCCCCGCTGCCTCCCTCCGCAGCCCAGCACTCCATCCACCGTCACGCTCTCTCCTTCCGCAGCTCCACTCTCCAATCATCGTCCCACATTCTCCCTCCATAGCCCTGCTCTTTCCCTCTCCCTACACAGCCCTGCTCTCCTGTCTCCACTGGCCATCACACTCTCTCCGTCCGCAGCCCCTATCTCCACTGGCCGTTCCGCTCTCTCCCTCAACAGTCCAGCTCTCCACCCGCCATCACACTCTCTCCTTCTGCCGCCCCACTCTCCACCCGCCGTTCTGCTCTCTCGCTCTGTAGCCCCACTCTCCATCTGTGTCCCGCTCGCCCTCCACAGCCCCACTCTCTCCCTCCACAGCCCCGCTCTCCAAATGCCGTCCCGCTCTATCCCTCCGCAGCCCCGCTCTCCATCCATGTCCCACTCTCTCCCTCGCAGCTCCGCTCTCCACCCGCGTCTCGCACTTTCCCTCTGCAACCCTGGGCATGGCTACGAGGAGTGCCTGTGGCTTGATACACACACACACACATATACATACACTCAGCTATATATATATATATATATATACATATATATATATATATATAGATAGATAGATAGATAGATAGATAGATAGTTGGTGTATCTTGAATGATAATGTCACTATCCCCCCACTCAGTGTGGTGAGTGGCAGCCCAATCTGTGCAGGGGTGTTCTGAGATGTCAGTATTTTTTATTAGTTTTACATGTTGTCCTGAGGAAGTAGTCGTTACTAAGTTTGAAACACGTTGACAATAAACCACTTTCAATTAACTATCTCGTCTTTGGATATTGGAATCAGCAGCGCATTTTTTCCTGTTTTTAATGTGCAAATTATTTTCTGTGGATGTTGCAGAAGCTGACAGGTATGCTATATAGTGGTTGTATCACACACAGCCTCTCAAAGTGAGCATATCACCCCCATCCTTCTATCTCTCATGCTTGGGTTAGACCAGATTGCGCTTTGCATATTTCTTTCAGAGCTGTCAGTATTGTGATAGACAGCTTAGCTGTCCAATCTGAGACTGGTGGCATGCTGATCTGTTAGTGTTGTGAGTGACAGTCCAGTCATCCAATCAGGGCCGGGACATCGTGGGTTTCCTACAGAGAGGAAAAGAAAGAGAAAGTGCACCTTGTGCAGACCACAACAGACAAATGGAAAAAAAAACCTGATTGTGAAAGTGCTCACTTGAATAGGTTGTTCAGATGTAGGCACAACACCGAGAAAGGTATGGCGTGTAATCCACTGGCTGCCGCTCCACTACGCTGGACCCTGTCCAGAGATCCAGAAATGTAATTCAGGAAAAAAGAAAGTGGTTTTTTGAAAGTGGTGTTTTGAAAGCATTTTGTTTGGATACTTGCCTGACAAAAGAGCTACAACAGCTCTGAAACATGAAGAATTAAATAAAAAACAATTTTTATAATACATTTGGTGGCATCTTAATCCTTACCGGCAACACAATACAAAGCCACTCTCTTTTTTTTTTTTGGGTTTCCTGCAGGTATCTCCTGTTAGGGGCAGGCAGACCAGGCAGCTGCCTAGGGCAGAAGGAATAGAAGAAAGGCGTTCCAGCTCCTTTAAAAATTTCAAAAACTTTATTTCTCCATTAAAATGCGAAACAGCAATCCTTGCCTTATTGCGAAAATGTGAGTGCAGAGTACATGCAAAACCGACCAATAAATCGCAGGTGGGCTTTATATCGTCAGATGCCGAATCAACGGACACAAATATCAGTACATCAGATATATCCCTGGAAAATAACACGTGGGAGAACAGGAGGACATCATACAAACTGTCAAAAAACGTAAAAGACGGGGTGGGAGAAAGCATAAAAAATACACCAAGAGTTACCACCAGATATCGGAGCAGACAGAAAAAGAAATAAGATGTAATGTCATTAACCTCTCCAATTGTGAACTTACAACTGATCAATTAGATGTATTGTCTCTGGGTTTGAATTTCGTGCCGGACAATGAATTTAATTTATTTATGACTATTATGGACGTTAATAAGTTTATACAAAATCTTACCATAAAAAAACATTTCTCCAACAGTGAAGAGGAGAGAGTCTCAGAAACGCAAAGACAAGAGGAAAATGAGTTTGCACATTTGGACTTTGGCGAGCAATTAGCGCTTTCGTGTCTATTGGATTTATCGGCACAGAATGAAACGGAATTTACACATAATAAACAGACTACTCATTTTGGCACTAAAAATCCATATTTCTACCCAATTCAATCTAGGGTGGAGTGTATGGATAGGTTCCAAGATAAGATAGAAAAAGATTTGAAGGACCTCAAGGACAAAATGTCTAAAACAACATATAAAAATAAAACTAATAATCTCACATATAAACAAAAGAAAGCTCTTACAGAATTGAAAAACAAAAAAGAGAGAATTATAAAAAAAAGTGACAAAGGGGGCATGATAGTCGTTATGAACAAAAATGATTATAAAGATAAAATGTTGGAACTACTAACGGACGATGTAACATATGGTAAAATGAGGGGAAATCCATCAAAGAGATATAATGAGGAAATTAACATCATCATAAATGAAGGCTTGAGCCTAGGTATCCTCAGTAAAAAAACAAGCAGATTATCTATATGTTCCCCATCCTAAAATGCCCATACTATATGGTTTGCCTAAAGTACACAAAGGGGTGGGTTTACCAGCAATGAGACCCATAGTTTCGGGCATAGGCTCAATGAATGAGCATTTATGTGAGTGGGTGGATTCCATCTTACAACCGCTTGTAGTCAAATTACCCGGTCACATTAAAGATTCCAGAGAGGTCCTCCGAACTTTTTCTACCAAAGTGTGGAACGAAAACCATTCATGGCTACTTTGTGATGTAATTTCATTATACACGTGTATCCCACACACATTGGCCATGGAAGCGGTACGTTTCTATTTGGAAAATTTCAGTACTTATACACAAGACTTTACCAATTATGTCCTGGATGTCACTTTTTTTCTTTTGAAGCACAACATTTTTTCCTTTGAAAAAACGGTATATGGGCAAAGAACAGGTGTTCCGATGGGGGCTAAATATTCACCCTCATTAGCTAATCTTACTATGTCGTATTGGGAAACGTAATTTCATTTATTGTGCAGATAACCCTTTTGCCAGTCTCCTTGTCTGGTATGGTAGATACATTGATGACACCCTTATCATCTGGGGTGGCGATGTGTCTACCGTGCCGGACTTCATGGAGTACATTAATGGGAACAATTATGGCATTAGATTCACCCACAGATGGAACCAGAATGATATCTCCTTCCTGGATCTTGATCTAATGGGTGTAAACGATGAGATCATCAATAGTAAAACGCATGTTAAACCCATCAGTGGGAACACGGTACTACACGCTAAAAGTAGCCACCCCAAACATACCGTCAAATCGATTCCCGTTGGGGAATACACGCGGCTCAAACGAAATTGTAGTAAAGATACGGCAAGTAAAGAGGAGTTTTCTTTGTTAAAAACTAAATTAAAAAAAAGAGGGTATCCAGATTGGACCCTCAGCAGAGCACAAAAAATAGTGGATAGTAAGCCCAGAGATAGTCTTTTGACCCATGACAAAGAAAAAAACAAAGAAAAAGAGGCCAGAAAGAAAAAACCGTATGTGTGCTTTCAGTATAGCACTCAATTTCAGGAGATAAAAAATATTATTTTGAAAAGGTTACCTTTATTAAAAGAAGATGATTTTCTCTCTGAAATCCTTAGGGATGGTCTTAACGTTGTGGCGAGAAGGGCGCCCACTATTGGCAACTCTTTATCGCAGAGTTTCTTTTCTTCACAGTCGGTTTTCAAAACCTGGCTTGAATGTAAAGGTTTTAATAAGTGTGGAGTTGCCGCTTGTACCACTTGCCGTAATGCACTGGTAAAAAATATGTTCCAGAACAGAGATAAAACCGAAACCTAGCACATAAAAAGTTTCATTAATTGTCACACTAAGAACGTGGTTTATAAAATCGATTGCACTGAATGCAATGCAGCGTATATAGGCTGCACGACCAGAAAGCTGAAGACTAGGATATCTGAACACTTAAGGGACTTAGGAAGAAATGACATCGCTAGTAAAAATATATCAGCTGTCGCCAAGCATTTTAATGTGCACCACGAAGGGAATACATCTACCATGACAATCCAGGGCATAGAGCATATTAATTTATCACAGCGAGGTGGAGATGTCAAAAGACAGCTTCTGACCAGAGAAGCTTTCTGGATTTTCAATTTGGGAACAAGACACCCATTTGGTCTAAATCGTAAAAATGAGATCATGTATCATTACTGCTAGTTACTTATTGTATTATTGTTTTTATTATTGTGTATCTACATTTTTTAAGTATGTTGTGTTACCTTGGCTTATTTGTTTGTTCATCTCTTGCAGCTGCAGTGGAGTTCACATGTATAGGACCTGTGGTAATGAGTCATGTGACTTGTATCAGTGAAGAGATTGGTCCATCTGTATATTAATAGCCACTGCAGTTTGTCAAACATCATGCATTGAGTAAGATCATTTAGATCGAAACGCGTCGCATGTACTCTGCACTCACATTTTCGCACTAAGGCAAGGATTGCTGTTTCGCATTTTAATGGAGAAGTAAAGTTTTTGAAATTTTTAAAGGAGCTGGAACGCCTTTCTTCTATTCCTTCTGCTATTAACTCATCCTGGTCCGAGATGAAGTTCCGTGCACCTGCGTGGATCGGTGAGCTGGCTGTGGCTATTTAGTCTTTTTTTTTTTCAGCTGCCTAGGGCCCCCGCTCCTCTAGGGGCCTCCCAGCCAGTGGCATGCCGCTAATAGTGGCACACCAAGCGGCCGCTATGGGGCCCATGAGTAAGAGGTTAAAATCAGATATTTCTAAAAGGCATTATGGCTATCGGTCAACCCCTTTAAGCATTGGGTGATTTTTTTTGTTTCGGTGCTTTCTGACTTTTGCTCCCCTTCTTCCAAGAGCCATACCTTTTTTGGTTTTCCTCCAACATAGCTGAACGAGGGTTTGTTTTTTTTCAGGACGAGTTGTAGTTTTGAAGAACACCATTAACTGTACCACCATAATGTTCAGGTAAATGTGAAAAATTGAGATGAAATTGAGGGGGGAAAAAGCAAAAACACAAGGTTATGTTTTCATTGTGTTAACTGTGAAGTAAAATTGACCTGGAATTAGGTCAGTACAATTACAGTGATACCAAAGTTGCATAGTGTTTTTTCTTTATTATTTAACCCCTTCATCCCGAAGCCTGTTTTCAACTTCCTGACCAGGCCATTTTTTTCAATTCTGACCACTGTCACTTTATGAGGTCATAACTCTGAAACGTTTCAACGGATCCTGGTAATTCTCAGACAGTTTTCTTCTGACATATTGTACTTTATGATAGTGGTAACATTTATTCGATTTGACTTGCGTTTATTTGTGAAAAAAATGGAAATTTGGCGAAAATCTTGAAAATTTTGCAATTTTTATACTTTTAGTTTTTATGCCCTTAAATTAGAGTCATATCATATAAAATAGTTAAAAAATAACATTACCCACATGTTTGCTTTACATTAGCACAATTTTGGAAACATAATTTTTTTGTTAGGAAGTTATAAGGGTTAAAAATTGACCAGCGATTTCTCATTTTTACAACACCTTTTTTTTAGGGACCACTTCACACTTGAAGTGACTTTGAGGGGTCTATATGACAGAAAATGCCCAAAAGTGACACCATTCTAAAAACTGCACCCCTCAAGGTACTCAAAACAACATTCAAAAAGTTTATTAACCCTTCAGGTCCTTCACAGTTTGTTTTATTTTACCAAGGGTAACAGGAGAAATTAGACCACAAAAGTTGTTGTACAAATTGTCCTCAGTACGCCGCTACCCCATATGTTGGGGTAAATCATTGTTTGCGCAAATGGCAGAGCTCAGAATGGAAGGAGCGCCAGTTGACTTTTCAATGCAAAATTTGCTGGAATTGAGATCGGACACCATGTTGCGTTTGGAAAGCCCCTGATGTGCCTAAACAGTGGAAACCAACCACAAGTGACACCATTTTGGAAAGAAGACCCCCTAAGGAAGTAATCTAGATGTGAGGTGAGCACTTTGAACCTCCAAGTGCTTCACAGTAATTTATAATGTAGAGCCTTAAAAAAAATCATATTTTTTTTTCACAAAAAATGATTTTTTCGACCCAAATTTTTTATTTTCCCAAGGGTAATAGGACCAACTGTACCCCAACATTTGTTGTTCAATTTATCCTGAGTATGCTGATACCCCATATATGTGGGTAAACCACTGTTTGAGCGCATGGCAGAGCTCAGAAGGGAAGGAGCGCCGTTTGACTTTTCAATGCAAAATTGGCTGGAATTGAAATCGGAACCTATGTCGCGTTTGTAGAGCCCCTGATGTGCCTAAATAGTGGAAACCCCCCACAAGTGACCCTATTTTGGAAAGAAGACCCCCTAAGGAACTTATCTAGATGTGTGTTGAGAACTTTTAACCCCCAAGTGTTTTGCTAAAGTTTATAACGTAGGGCTGTGAAAATAAAAAATATATTTTTTTCCACGAAAATGATATTTTAGCCCCCAAATTTTTATTTTCCCAAGGGTAACAGGGCAAATTGGACCCCAAAAGTTGTTGTCCAATTTGTCCTGAGTATGCTGATACCCCATATGTGGGGGGAACCACTGTTTGGGTGCACGGCAGAGCTCAGAAGGGAAGGAGCGCCGTTTGGAATGCAGACTTAGATGGATTGGACTGCAGGCGTCACGTTGCATTTGCAGAGCCCCTGATGTGCCTAAACAGCAGAAACCCCCACAAGTGACCCCATATTGGAAACTAGACCCCCCAAGGAACTTATCTAGATGTAATATGAGAACTTTGAACCCCCAACTGTTTCATTACAGTTTATAACGCAGAGCCGTGAAAATAAAAAATCCTTTTTTTCCACAAAAATTATTTTTTAGCCCCCAGTTTTGTATTTTCCCAAGGGTAACAGGAGAAATTGGACCCCAAAATGTGTTGTACAATTTGTCCTGAGTATGCTGATACTCCATATGTGGGGTAAACCCCTGTTTGGGCGCACGGGAGAGCTTGGAAGGGAAGGAGCACTGTTTTAGTTTTTCAACGCAGAATTGGCTGGAATTGAGATCGGGCGCCACGTCGCGTTTGGAGAGCTCCTGATGTGCTTAAACAGTGGAAACCCCCCAATTCTAACTGAAACCCTAACCCAAACACACCCCTAAACCTAATCCCAACCATAACCCTAACCACACCCCTAAGCCTAATCCCAACCCTTATCTCAACCGTAAATGTAATCCAAACCCTAACTTTAGCCCCAACCCTAACCCTAACCCCAACCCTAACCTCAACCCTAACCATAACCCTAGCCATAACCCTAACCCTAGCCCTAACCCAAGCCCCAACCCTAACTCTAACCCTAATGGAAAAATACATTTTTTAAAATGTTATTATCTTTCCCTAACTAAGGGGGTGATGAAGGGGGGTTTGATTTACTTTCATAGTGTTTTTTTGGTGGATATTTATGATTGGCAGCACACTGAAAGACATTAAAAAAAATAGTTTTTGCATAACCACATTTTGAGAGCTATAATTTATCTATATTTTGGCCCACAAAGTCATATGTGGTCTTGTTTTTTGCGGGACAAGGTGCCATTTTCAGCGGTACCATGTTTATTTATGTCTTTTTGATCGCGTGTTATTCCACTTTTTGTTCATCGGTATGATTATAAAGGGTTGCTTTTTGCCTCATTTTTTTTTTTTTGCGGTGCTCACTGAAGGGGTTAACTAGTGGGATCGTTTTATAGAGTGGGTTGTTACAGATGCGGCAATACGAAATATGTGTACTTTCATTGTTTTTTTATTTACATAAATAAATGGATTTATTGGGGGAAAAAATTTTTTTTCTTTATTTGTGAATTTTTTTTTTTGTACATTCTATTTTTTTTTTTACTTTCTAACATTGTCCCAGGGTGGGACATCACTATATTAGATCAGATCAGCGATCCGACAGGCAGTACAGGAGGCTTTCCGGCGCCTGCTCTGAGCAGGCGTCGGCTAGCCACCTCACTTCATGACCCAGAAGGAGTCCCGCAGCCATCTTGGATCCAGGGACTCCTTTGCATCACGATGTTATGGTGGGAGAGGTCAGGGAGCCCCCATCCCTGCACGATGCCCCTCTATGTCGCTGTCACTATTGAGTGGTTAAATGCCCACGATTGGCGCTAGCACCGATCATGGGCATTGCTGCGGGGTGTCAGCTGTCATATACAGCTGACACCCGCACGCGATCGACGCGGCGCTCACTGTGGGGCCACGCGATCGTGCCGCCGTACTAATAATGCGGTTTGCGGGAACTCAGTTCCCGCAGAGCAGTACTATTACGGCGCATGTCAGGAAGGGGGTAAGTAAGGGAAAAAAATTAGAAAATCTTTAAAAGTAAATTTGCTTGGGTCGACGTTTCCTAAGAACAGTAACATTTTCATTTTTCGATCAATGTGTCAAGCTGTGTGATTACTTTTTTGCGCATTGATCTGACCCTTTTTCTGATACTATTTTGGTGAAGATTAGTGATAAACGAGTATAGTCGTTGCTCGGGTTTTCCCCGAGTATTTCGGCATGCTCAAAATACTTTAGTTTTTGTCGACGCAGCTACAATATTTGCGGCAACAACCAGGCAACCCCCACATGTATTCAGGCTGTCTAGCAGCTGCAAATCATACAGCTGCGTTGACAAAAACTAAATCTCCGAGCACGCCGAAATATTCGGAGACCACCCGAGCATGCTCAGGAAAACCCAAGCAACGAGTATACTCACTCATCACTAGTGAAGATACGTTTTGATAAACTTATTATTGCATTTTTTCGTGTGGTTGCAGAGACAAAAAAAAGAGATTCTGGCCTTACTATGTTTTCTTTTTTTTTAGTTTTTACCAATCGGGTTAAACAGTGCGCAACAAGTACAGGAGGGAGGTGTCTGTCTCTTTACGACAGCCCCCCTTTTACAGACATCTAATTAATCAACCTAAAATTGCATGTATATGTTACTGTAAAAGTCAGAAGGACGGTAAAACCTAGGATTTACCGGTCAATCTGGAAATTCACCGAGGCCGTCTGTAAAAGCTCAAAATGAAAAGTAAAATTGGACTTTTACCGGTGAAGTCTAGGACGGTAAAACCTATTTTTTACCGGTCAATCTGGACATTCACCGAGGCCGTCGGTAAAAGCTCAAAATGAAAAGTAAAATTGGACTTTTACCGGTGAAGTCTTGGTAAATGTTAACATTTCTCAAAAGCATTGGTAAAAGTCAGAAATATCTGGTGTGAAGATGGAAGATCTGACTTTAACCAAGCGCTGTTGGTAAATGTGCACATTTACCACGGCTTCTTGGTAAATGTAGCTGAGAAGGGTGTAATAAAAAGTGTAAGCCACCGCGGGCGAGGAAATGGAGGACACAGTGTTCAAAGTTTTTATAAATGTAATAAGAGTAAATGGGGAAAATATGGTAATAACAATGAACAAAATCTGCTACCCTGTAAGGCATCTGCTACCCTGTAACGTATGTACGTTCTATATATACAGATGTCAATCCTGACTATCCTATGATTATTGTTCCGATCATACAAAAAGTGCCCACTTCCCGCTAACATACAACCACTAACCCCACACTACAATATGCAAAAGAGAACGTCCTATGAATCTTAGGGTATCAGTGTTCCGCAGCACCCTCTCACAAAAAGTTGCAAGAAGTACACACGCTGCCAGTGTAGTAGTGTATAAATTGTCCTGTACTTAGCTTCCTGTAGAGCGCAGAGTCCAAAGTCTTTCCAAGGGCCCCTTGCAAGGTGGACGCTAACACCGCTCACACGATTTACCGTTGCCGCGCTAATGTGGTAGAACCAAAAGATATGCACATAAGCTCTGAGCCGGAGTTGCTGGGTGCCATGAACGGTCTGTTCCACCCGAGCACCGTAGTCTCTGATCAGGGGAATCGGAAGACAGCGCATTCCGAGAAAAGGCTGGAAGGTAACAGCACAACAGCCCTGTCTGGGCTCAGTCTAGTCAGCACAGCACCAGTTCTCTCACTCTCCCTAAAATAGCTCCTGCCTCAAGTCCTAGTTTCCTGGGGTTCTCTTCTTAGATTGCTGCCAAATCACTGCCTGAAGAAAATCACTAACTCATCAATGGCAGTGTTAGACGAGTAGATGGTGCTGTTGTACAGTCTTTCACACAATGCTGAGTAAAGGTACCTTCACACATAACGATTTCGTTAACGATATCGTTGCAATGTCACGCTATTTGTGACGTAGCAACGATCCCACTAACGATCTCGTTATGTGTGACAGCGACCAACGATCAGGACCCTGCTGGGAGATCGTTGGTCGTTGGGGAATGATCAGGACCTTTTTTTGGTCGCTGATCACCCGCTGTCATTGCTGGATCGGCGTGTGTGACGCCGATCCAGCGATGTGTTCACTTGTAACCAGGGTAAATATTGGGTTACTAAGCGCAGGGTCACGCTTAGTAACCCGATATTTACCCTGGTTACCATTGTAAAAGTTAAAAGAAAAAAACAGTACATACTCACATTCCGATGTCTGTCACATCCCCCGCCGTCAGCTTCCCTGCACTGACTGTCAGCGCCGGCCGTAAAGCAGAGCACAGCAGTGACGTCACCGCTGTGCTCTGCTTTACGGCCGATGCTGACACAGTCAATGCGGGAAGCTGACGGCGGGGGATGTGACAGACATCGGAATCTGAGTATGTAGTGGTTTTTTTTTACTTTTACAATGGTAACCAGGATAAATATCGGGTTACTAAGCGCGGCCCTGCACTTAGTAACCCGATGTTTACCCTGGTTACCCGGGGACTTCGGCATCGTTGAAGACAGTTTCAACGATGCCGAAGTCTTTCCCCTGATCGCTGGTCGCTGGGGAGAGCTGTCTGTGTGACAGCTCCCCAGCGACCACACAACGACTTACCAACGATCACGGCCAGGTCGTATCGCTGGTCATGATTGTTGGTAAGTCGTTTAGTGTAACGGTACCTTTACCCGATTACAAAAGAACATTGGATTCTTGCCAAGCAGTGTGGGTAAATGGGCGTACTTCCTGTTTGTGTCCTCATGCTGGACGACGGCCTAAGTGTTTTGCAAGCTGCACATACTGCTCAAAGCTGCATAGCCGACTGCCTGTCAAAGCTGCACAAGCACTAGCTGATTGTCAGATCATGAGCGAGGAAATGAAAGATCGTTTTTCAGAGCTCTTGAATGAAGTGGTGGAGAAAAAGCGAGATAATAATTTTTATCTCACGGATGATAAATACGAGAATATATTGAAAGAAGTGAAGGAGGCTAAGGTGGCGGTACCTAAACAGAGTATTCACTACAGGCGTTTGAAGAGGTACGACATCATGACCGTCGGAAATTATGAAAAGTTAATTGCACCAATCTCGTGTGAAAAAGAGAATGTGTTGCTGTTGTGAATTCCGCTCTTGGGCTCCCTCCGGTGGTTGTAAGTGGCACTTTTGTGAGTTCTGCTCTTGGGCTACCTCTTGTGGTTTCAAGTGGTATGGCTGCTCCTTGGAGTTAGCTGTCATCAGCTGCCTCCACATATCGTCTCTTCTGCTCGGCTATTTAGGCCTGGCTGTTTCTTCAGCCAGTGCCACTTGTAAATGGTTCCTGGTTGGATTCACATCTCTTTGGATTTCCCTGTTATCCTGACCAGTTCAGCAAAGCTAAGTTTTTGCTTGCACTTTTCTGTTCACAGATTGTGGACTTATCCATTCAGTGCTTTCTATGTTTGTCCAGCGTTATCAGTATGAGTTAATTCTGTCTTGCTGGAAGCTCTGGGAAGCAGATTTACCCTCCACACCTTTAGTCAGGTGTGGAGATTTTTTTGTAAACTCTGCGTGGATTTTTGTAGTATTTTATACTGACCGCACAGTATTCCATCCTGTCCTATCTATCAAGCTAGACTGGCCTCCTGTGCTCATCCTGGTTTCATTCTGTGTATGTCTTTTTCCTCTCCACTCACAGTCATTATTTGTGGGGGGCCAATCTATCCTTTGGGGATTTTCTCTGAGGCAAGATAGTTTTCCTGCTTCTGTCTTTAGGGGTAGTTAGCTCTTAGGCTGTGACGAGATGCCTAGGGAGAGTTAGGAGCATTCCACGGCTAGTTCTAGTGTTGTGTTGAACTTAGGGACTGCGGTCAGTACAGTTACCACTTCCTTCAGAGCTCTTTCCATGTTGCTCCTATACCACCGCATCATAACAGTTGCATTACGTTCGGTGTGCAGAACTCTTTAGTGTCATTCATAATGCGCACATCAGTACCGGCCAAGGAGGGCGGACCAGGATCGTAAAGGATGTGAACCGTAAGTCCAAAAATGTCACAACGGAGTCAATAGTTATTTATCTGCGACTCTGCCAGCCATGCCAGAAAAAACAGAAGATTACCAAAAAAGGCCTTGTTGTGAAACCCATCCTACACAGTGAAATGAATTCTCGTGCTCAAGTCGATCTCATTGACATGCAATTTAATTGTGATAATGATTTCAAGTTCATATTCGTCTATCAAGACCACGTCACTAAATTTGTTCTTCTACGTGCTTTATGCACTAAAACAGCAGAAGAGGTTGCGTACCACCTCCTTGACATTTTTTCCACTTTTGGTGCCCCGTGTATTCTGCATTCTGATAATGGGAGGGAATTTTGTAACAAGGTCATACAGAATTTGTGCGTGATGTGGCCTAATATGAAAAGAGTGCATGGTAAATCAAGACACAGCCAGTCCCAGGGCTCCGTGAAAAGAGCAAATCAAGACATTGAAAACATGTTGTCAACGTGGATGGAAACAAATAAGACACCCAAGTGGTCTGAGGGCCTCCGCTTTGTACAAGCAATGAAAAATAGAGCATACCATGAGGGAATAAAATGCTTGCCCTATGAAGCTATGTTCGGAGTATCAATGCAGATGGGTGTAGCTACCTCCAAAATTACTAGTGATGGGATCAGAAATCTGTCTTCAGAAGAAGATCTTGAAAAAATGTTTTTTGGTTTGCAAGAGGAACCTAGTGATCCGACATCACCAACAGAAGCCGAAGGGTCAGATGAATCTAACTTTCATCACACGTCAGCACCGACAGCAGCAGAAGCTTCGGATGAATCCAACTGTCATCAGCTGTTCACAACGGAGGAGAAGGTTTGGACTTATCCAACTGTCCGCACACCTTAACAGCATATGAAACTCCACCAATTTTGCCATCCAAGAATAATGAAGACCTAAAAGAAAAAAGTGTCGGGTCAAAGCCTTCTAAGAAAGATGGAGAACTTCATGATGATCAGCAACCTGACGTTTTGATTTCGCATACAATCAATAGAAGAATTGGTGAGGTCAGAAGAGTTCGAAAAGCTGCAAGGGAAGGACTTGAAACAAAGGCCAATAAAATGTTGAAATATTCCAGTCAAAAATTACCCGAACCTAACATTGGACAAAACATCAGAATCAGAATTCCACACGTCGACCGTTCAAAAATGGACCCTAAGTCGATCATTGCGATTATTATAAAAAAAGAAGATGACTTCTACCAAGTGGGGACTACCGCTGGGATCCTAAATGCATTATGCTATCGCAATCAGTTCACCATCTGTCAGGAAAATTTCATAGGATTCCAGGATGTGAAAAAAGTTCAGATCAGCCTTCGCACGGCGGTTTCCCAACAATCGTTGGTTGGTGGGAGGTCAGGAATTGAAGAAATGCAACTGTTTAAAGAAGTGCCTAAACAAGAAATGTGTTTGTAGGCTGGCAAAAATGAAGTGCCATTCAAAGTGTCACAATTCCCAACCGTGTTGCAACAAATAGTTCCTCTTTTGTGTTTGTTGTATGTCTTTTTCATTGAGATGAAAAATTAAGTGCAATTTAACGGGTCACAATTAGATTGAGTGGATAGCTGGATATCCGTCTATCCGTACAGATAAGACCAAGATCCGAGTGGATCCAGATTCTATCCGTGTCCCATATAAGTCTATGGGACAACTATCCATGTGCAGGGACATTCCTCCTGCGTCACCAGTGATGTGGGGGAGACTCCCTGCATGCCGGTGGGCATCCCTGCCGTCACCAGTGATGCTGGGGACTCGGCCGGGGCATACCTGAGCGAGGAGATCCTCGCTGCGTCACTACAGTAGGAACTCCCCGCCCACTAGGGTCATCCCGCACTCTGGCCAGACCCCGCTTCTCTGCCACTTAAAGAGCACTACTTACCGGAGGCTACCAGAGGCTTCCCAGGTCTCGTCGGCCGGCTGCATCCTCCTTCTTCCGGGTCACATTACTGCATACGTCACCACGAAAGTGACAGGTGCATAAGTCATGTGACACGAGTTGTGTCACATGACTTACGCATGTGTCACTTGCGTGGTGACGTATGCAGTCATGTGACCCGGAAGGAGAACGTGGACGACGCGGCCTAGGAAACCTCCGGTAAGTTGCAATTTAGCTTTATACCTGTCTGCCCTGCACACTCGCAACATCCATGCCTTCCGATGATGCATGAAACATGCATTATCAGAAGACATGGATATATCAGACAGATATCGGGATTATCCATATCCGAACAGCCCGTTATCCGCTCGGATAACAGGTCTGGACAGATCTATCCGCTTATTCTTAGTCACAATTACAGAATTACATAGTTTTGAAGTTGCATTATTCTTGTATTTGCGTTAATTTGTCATTTTTGAGAAGTATTTTCCTACAATTACAGAATTACATAGTTTTGAAGTTGCGTTATTCTTGTATTTGCGTTAATTTATCTTTTTTGAGAAGTATTTTGCAACATAAATGATTTTCCTACAATTAGAGAATTACATAGTTTTGAAGTTGCGTTATTCTTGTATTTGCATTAATTTATCTTTTTTGAGAAGTATTTTGCAACATAAATGATTTTCCTACAATTAGAGAATTACATAGTTTTGAAGTTGCGTTATTCTTGTAATAGCGTTAATTTATCTTTTTTGAGAAGTATTTTGCAACATAAATGTTTTCTATTTGCATTTTCCTATTTGTCTTTGTTCATTTGCATTTGCATTTTGAAGAATAAAAATAATTCTAACGATTAAGGCCTTCATCAGAGTCGGAAATTGCGTTTAGTTAACTTTTATCACTATCATCTGCTGGTCAGAGTCAGAATTCTGTGACTCAAAGTTACTTTTACCAACACATGCTGGTAAATGTAAAGATTTACCAATTCGCCCAGGTAAAAGTCCAAAATCGTTCGTTTATATGGAATACATCTGACTTTTACCAACGCTGTTGAGAAATGTTAACATTTACTAAGACTTCACCGGTAAAAGTCCAATTTTACTTTTCATTTTGAGCTTTTACCGACGGCCTCGGTAAATGTCCAGATTGACCGGTAAATCCTAGGTTTTACCGTCCTTCTGACTTTTACAGTAACATATACATTCACTTCAAAGAAAAGATCTGGCCTAGAAATACAAAAAACTGTCAGCTCCTATGTCTGCATTAGGGTACCGTCACACTGAAACGAAGCTGCAGCGATACGACAACGATGTCGATCGCTGCAGCGTCGCTGTTTGGTCGCTGGAGAGCTGTCACACAGACAGCTCTCCAGCGACCAACGATCCCGAAGTCCCCTGGTAACCAGGGTAAAAATCGGGTTACTAAGCGCAGGGTCGCGCTTAGTAACCCGATGTTTACCCTGGTTACCAGCGTAAACGTAAAAAAAACAAACACTACATACTTACCTTCCGTGTCTGTCCTCCAGCGCTCTGCTTTCCTCTGCACTGTCAGTGCCGGTCAGCCGTAAAGCAGAGCGGTGACGTCACCGCTGTGCTTTCCGGCTGGCCGGCGCTCACAGCCAGTGCAGAGAAGCACAGCGCCGGAGGACAGACACGGAAGGTAAGTATGTAGTGTTTGTTTTTTTATGTTTACGCTGGTAACCAGGGTAAACATCGGGTTACTAAGCGCGGCCCTGCGCTTAGTAACCCGATGTTTACCCTGGTTACCAGTGAAGACATCGCTGAATCGGTGTCACACACGCCGATTCAGCAATGTCAGCGGGAGATCCAGCGATGAAAGAAAGTTTCAAACGATCTGCTACGACGTACGATTCTCAGCGGGGTCCCTGATCGCAGTAGCGTGTCAGACACAGCGAGATCGTAACGATATCGCTGGAACGTCACGGATCGTGCCGTCCTAGCGATCAAAGTGCCACTGTGTGACGGTACCCTAAGGCTATGTGCACACGTACAGGTTTTTTCGCGGTTTTTTGGCGCTAAAAACGCTATAAAAACTCATTAAAAACGCATACATTATGCATTCTATCATTTAGAATGCATACTGCATGTTTTGTGCACACGGATGCGTTTTTTTCGGCGAAAAAAACTCATCGCGGTAAAAAAATGAGCATGTTCATTATTTTTGCGGATTTTCTGCGTTTTTCCCGCAATTCCATGCATTTGGGAAAAATGCACAAAAAACGCACCAAAAACGCATCAAAATCGCGGTAAAATCGCGGTAAAAACGCATGCGGATTTCTGGCAGAAATGTCCGGTTTTTGTCAGGAAAATTTTTTGTGCACATACCCTTAGGGTGTCTCAAAGATTACTCAATGTGTTCTGTACATTATCCAAATCTATTTGCAATAAAGTAGCCTTGTTCTATGTAGCCTAAAGTCTACATACTAAATGCCTGACAAGGTCCCTTCTCCTTACTAGCCCTTTCAAGCAGATAAACTAGCTGAATTAGTTTGGTGTGACATCTGCCTTTTGTTTGCCATGGGTCCATTGCTACAAGTAACCAGACTAAACCTAAGATAAAAACAAAATGGGCAAATACCCTGAACAATTTATTTACTGGAGGGTATTTGCTAATTTTGTTTTTATTTTACGTTTTGTCTGTTTAGTGGCCAGTGTGAACATGCGCCTGATGCTTACTAACTTATAGTCCAGTTCATCAGTCTATGTTTTGTTTCAAGTAACCAGATTAATAACAGTACATTCTGTTTACTGCATCATTATCTGTGATCTCTCTATCTCCAAGACAGAACACCTTCACCATCCTGTAGAATGTAAGCCCGAGCAAGGGCAGGGTCCTCACCCCTCTGTATCAGTCTGTCATTGTTAGTTTGCTTACTGTAAGTGATATCTGTAGTTTGTATGTAACCCCTTCTCATGTACAGCACCATGGAATCAATGGTGCTATATAAATAATAATAATAGGCCAGCACACTGCAGCGCTAATTTATGTGGCTACCAGGTACACATAAAATTGGCCATTTTTATGCGCTAAACGCTCTCATTTTTTCATATTTCTAGTGCAGTAATGCAGTTCAATTTTCGTGTTTCATTTTTGCATGTTTTAGCGCTGCAGTGTGCTGCCTTATTTACTTGACTATGTACGAGTTGGCCGCTCCTTCCTCCCCACAGTCAGTGCCCGCTCCATACTCTATTAAAGCTGGGTACAATATCCAAGAAAGGTAATGATAAATAGCGATTGGATAAAACGTAACCTTTATTAGGTCTAAATATAAAATCTATTAACAAACAAAACAAAACAGGGAAAGAAAACCCTTGTGCCCATGTGACCCTTACCAACACAGAATAGGGGAATAAAGGAAACAAAAACACAAAAATGTTGACAGTGCCATAGACACCTGTTGCCGTTGAAGTGGAGCAAATTATACGTTATGGATACCAGCAACTGACAATATGCTCCAAAAAAATGGTGCTGTATACAACAAACCTACTTAGGCGTATATATTAGGCTTGGATATAGTACACAAAAATATCCTAATGTACTGCCTAAATGTACCATAAGTATTTATGTTTTGTTTTGTTTGTTAATAGATTTTATATTTAGACCTAATAAAGGTTACGTTTTATCCAATCGCTATTTATCATCGCCCGCTCCATACTCCCCTACAGTCAGCCCTCACACAGGGTTAATGCAAGCGTTAATGGACCGAGGTGTAACGCACTCCATTAACGCAGCTATTAACCCTGTGTGACCAACTTTTTTACTATTGATGCTGCATATGCAGCATCAATAGTAAAAATATCTAATGTTAAAAATAATAATAATAAAAAAAAAAACATTATTCTCACCCTCTGACGTCCGCGCTGTCCTCGGCAGTGCAAGCGGCAGGTTCCGGTGCCAAGGATGCTATGCAAGAAGGACCTGCCATGACGTCATGGTCATGTAACCACGACGTCATCACAGGTCCTGCTCTCATACCAACCCTGGGACCGGAAGCTGCCGTGTACACCGCACACAGCCGCCAGGACTACAAGGGGCCCTTGGAAGGTGAGTATATGTTTCTTTTTTATTTTAAGTTTTTTTTAACCTGTTACATACGTGGCTCGGCAATATACTATATACTATGTGGCTGGGCAATATACTACGTGACTGGCCAATATACTACGTGATTGGGCAGTATACTACGTGACTAGGCAATATACTACGTGTCTGTGCTGTATACTACGTGGTTCTGTGCTGTATACTACGTGGCTAGGCAATATACTATGTGGCTGGGCAATATACTATGTGGCTGAGCAATATACTACGTAACTGGCCAATATACTACATGGCTGGGCAATATACTACGTGACTGGGCAGTATACTATGTGACTGGGCAGTATACTACGTGTCTGTGCTGTATACTATGTGGCTCTGTGCTGTATACTACATGACTGGGCAATATACTACGTGGCTGGGCAATATACTACGTGGCTGTGCAATATACTACGTGGCTGGCCAAAATACTATGTGGCTGGGCAATATACTATGTGGCTGGGCAATATACTATGTGGCTGGGCAGTATACTACGTGGCTGGGCAATATACTACATTGTTGGGCAATATACTACATGGCTGGGCAATATACTATGTGGGCTGTGCAATATACTACGTGGACATGCATATTCTAGAATACCTGATGCGTTAGAATCGGGCCACCATCTAGTACACAATAAATAGCTGCTATCTCTTCTGACTCCTTCATAGACAAAATCACTCACCTTGGTTGCCTGCTCATGTGTTATATATATGAGAAACTATATGCTATCTCACAGAGAACAATAGAATTGGTCTTCTGAAATCCTTCATTCCCCTAACATCTTTGTAGGGGAAGTCAAGAACCCACATAAACATATCACTCTGTCAGCAGATCCTGACAATACCTAAAGGTTTGCCTAACTTTAGTCTGATGAGTATGGGGGCCTTAATAGAAGTGCCAAGGATGCTATGCAATACCATCATCATTACCAAAATGTACCATCGGCAATTCATCGTTACCAAAATGTTTCCTCTTTGGAAAGTCTGACAGTCCAAACAAGAATTAATCATAGTAAGGAAATAGACCCTTAAAATGCATTTACCCAGCAATATAATCATGAATGAGCGCTGCTATGGTTTCACGATTGTCTCATGGGGTAAACAGGCTGCCAATCACCCAGTGAACAAGCAAAATACTCATTCTTCAGGTGAAAAAGGACTTGAGCTGCCAAGAACTATAGTAGCCTCAGTGCACATCGTCTACTAATAAAATGACCGCCGATAGGTAACAGTTTACTGATTGGTGGCCGTATCATTGCCAGCAGTTGGTCCATATAAATGAACTCTTAGTCCTTTAGCTCTGTGGAAAGCTCATCAATGTCTAATTATCCTTAATATAAGCGGCTGACATATTATAGCACTATTATATTATCTATAGATAATGCTGCAATCCCTTTTTAGGACTCTTTTCTATGAGCTAGACCAGAAAGCTGCTGCTGAGAGCATTGCACGTTTCATCCATTTGGATGCCACATGGATCATTAGGAAGATATTATTATAGCATGACAATTTCCTTTTATTTAATCTCCAGGCTCCAGCTTGAACTTTAGGTAACATGTTTTATATTAACTTTTCAACATCTCCTTTTATGTTTCCATTTGCAGTATAAGCAGCCCTTTACTTAAAGGCCAGTGAAAAAGTTCAATAACACAATAGATGTAAAAAATAAATTGTCAATAAATAACTTATTTGTATGGTGTTTGGAAAAAACAGCAGATAAAATCAACTCATGCAACTGATATGAGCCTTATCCTTAGTACTTTATAGCATCAGATCAGCTCAATTTGATATCACTTTATGATATTACCTGATGGAAAATTATTTCCATGATATCTCTTATTTTTCTAGTGTCTCGCTGTCTTTTTAAAAATATTTTCACTTTCAAGAAATAAGTTTCATGACTTGTGTCTGGATGAGTCTAAAGTTGGATGTACACCTTAGATAGCTGTTAGCTGTTGCTGGCTTGTTCGGCCAACAACTACCTCTCCTGACTCCCTCATAAACATGAACATTCTGCTAGGCTGAACATGTATTTTCACTGGGTATAGAGGAGAAAGCTATTAGCAGACAGCTTATCTCCCTAACAACAAAAGACCCTTATTTGTCAGATATGACCCCATAAACATTTGATGGGCAGCTGCTATCGCTGATTTTCATCTAATCTGTATGGAGACCTTAAAGGCTCGATCTGACTACTGTCCCGCAAACATATTAGACTAAAGTCGACTGAACCCGCCTGTGCTGATTTGTTAATGTGTATGGAGCACCAGCCGACTAATGGTTGGGAGAGATGTTGATTGAGCATGTCCGATTTCAGACCAACATGTTAGCTGGCGAATTTTCTCAGAGGACACAGTAGCGCTTGCCTGAGCGAGTGCTTCTGTGTGTGGGAGAGCCGTCTAATGTGTATGGCCAGCTTAAATCAAACTCAGTAGAGTATCACTTTGACCAATTAGCTGTTTAAAAACAGGACTGAACAGGAATGGAGAGTAGGCATTTTTGTTAACATATATACAGTAAATACAATTCAGGACAATTGTAGTGTAAGTTACTGATAGAAAACCCCAGACATGTAGTATTGTAAATGTTCACCAAATTATTCTGTAATATGTGCTCCAAATACACAGAGAAGTAGCATTATTGTGACGCTCTTTAATGGACTGTTTATTTTCAGTAAGTGTAATATCTGAGAACGTTTTCACCATTAGAACCCTGTTTGGTATCTAAGAATATACACTTTCCCCAGGATGGGAATGAGAATTATTTTGGGAATTCCAGCAAAGCATATCATGTGTGATGCTCCAGGCACAGAGCATCCTATCCTAACAGAATGACTGAATCCTTACATTCACAAGACCCTGAATAATTGATGTTCCATGACTAGATGCTAATTAAAGAAAACATTGTAACTACTTATGCTTAGAGAGCAAATCACTGAGACTATAAATAATTTTGAAATTAGTACAAACTGTGTCCAGCATAGACCTCTGTGCTTATAATATATATTGTGTCTTATACCATCTATTTATAAATAGTGGCCGATGCGAAGTGCACCCAGCGTCTGTGGGTACTGTAGGCCATATGCCATCATGATGCATTCATCCTACAGTGGCTATAGTCTGGATATTTACAAACAGTGTAATCCACTTTCCAGGACTGCCACCATGAATTTCAGAGCCCCATATTGGCAAAATTTTGGGGCCCCCTTGTGATTCTGCCTCCACCCCTCGAACCTTCCACAGTCGCACCGCCGACTTTTGGAAAAACTCCACTTTGGCACCATGTCCTTACCAATCACACATTAGCAGTTCCCATCAAACACCAAATCAATACACAGCCATCAGATTGTTTTGTCCAAAAGATTTTTTAATCCTGTTACCACAACAAGGTAGACTCTTCTGGCAGGGCCCTATTCTACTCTAACCTATTAAATATTTCTTAAAATATCCTATACTCTTTTAAGGTGTATTTGTATATATTTTTCTTTAAGGTAATGAGTCACACAAACTTTTTAAAATGAACAATAATACCAGCTATAAGGAACAAATATCGTCCCCAAATGGCCGCACCACATATTATCACATCATATGCATTTATTTTTCTTTAAGGTAATGAGTCACACAAACTTTTTAAAATGACCAATAATACCAGATATAAGGAACAAATACCGTCACCCCATGGCCGCACCACTTATGACCACATCATAGTGACCAAATAATACCACATACAAGGAACAAATACTGCGAACGCCATGACCAGACTACATATTACCACCACATAGTGACCAAATAATGCCACATACAGAGGACAAATACCGCCACACCATGACCAGACCACATACTACAACCCCATAGTGACCGAATAATACCACATACGAGAGAGAAATACTGCCACACCATGACCAGACCACATATTACTACCCCGGTGACCGAATAATACCACATATAAGAAACAAACACCATCACACCATGACCAGATCATATATTACAATCACATAGTGACTGTATACTACAATACTGATCATTAATAAAAAAAAAAAGCAATACTAATATTACCATAAGTGCCATTATACACATAAGCTCTGTACATAGTATGCAGTGCATAGCGTCCGTGTACAGGTAACACATTGACTCACCAGTGACTTTATACACAGGAGCTTTATATATAGTGTGGTAAGTCAACGGACTTGGCGATACATGGAGGCAGAACAACAGGAAAGCTGTAAATGAAATAGGAAAGCAAAAAATGAAACGTGAAAAAAGAGGCAAAAATGATTTGAATAACCAAATTAGAAATTATTTTAGAGCCATTAAAACTGCATATGTGATAAAACTCCAAAATGTGCCTAGTCAGGAAGAGGGGAAATGGCCCTGTATTCATCGATTACCTATGACAACACAAATGAATATCCGCTGATCTGCAGCTCCTGGGAGCAACCACTAAATAGTATTGAGCTCCATGCACTGATTACATCTGGCCGCTGCCAGAGCTGTTAACAGCTGATCAGTGGGAATACTGGTGCTAGTGTTGTACCTCCATTGATCTCATATTGATTACCTATCCTAAGGCCTTTAGTCAATGAGGAAGAGGCAGAGGAAGCCTCTCCTCAAGAATATAATGGACTTATAAGCATGTAACTGCTATATTCTCTACTGATAGCGGACCTGTCACTATAATAATGCACTGTGAAATCTGTTTTAAAGGAAACAGAAATATGTATGGTAAAATTATGAATTATTTTTTAAAAAGCTTCTTTCATATCAGTGTCAGGCTCCATGTATACTTCAGAGCTGTATGGTGGCATGCATACTACAAAGCTGTAGGCATCTGGTGTGCTGCACCCAGGGGCTGACTGGCAAATTTTAGCCTGGGGGGCAAGTACACAGCAGTGGCCCATGAGTAGCGGCCCATCCTTAAAGGGGTTGTCGGATCTTAAAGGGCACCTGTCACCCCGAAAATCGCGGGTGAGGTAAGCCCACCGGCATCAGGGGCTTATCTACAGCATTCTGTAATGCTGTAGATAAGCCCCCGATGTTACCTGAAAAAGGAGAAAAAGACGTTATATTATACTCACCCAGGGGCGGTCCCGCTGCTGGTCAGGTCGGATGGGCGTCTCCGGTCCGCTGCGGCGCCTCCTATCTTCTTTCCATGACGTCCTCTTCTGATCTTCAGCCACGGCTCCGGCGCAGGCGTACTTTGCTCTGCCCTGTTGAGGGCAGACAAAGTACTGCAGTGCGCAGGCGCCGAGCCTCTGACCTTTCCGGCGCCTGCGCACTGCAGTACTTTGTCTGCCCTCAACAGGGCAGAGCCATGTACGCCTGCGCCGGAGCCGTGGCTGAAGATCAGAAGAGGACGTCATGGAAAGAAGATGGGAGGCGCCGCAGCGGACCGGAGACGCCCATCCGACCTGACCAGCAGCGGGACCGCCCCTGGGTAAGTATAATCTAACGTCTTTTTCTCCTTTTTCAGGTAACATCGGGGGCTTATCTACAGCATTACAGAATGCTGTAGATAAGCCCCTGATGCCGGTGGGCTTACCTCACCCGCGAATTTTGGGGTGACAGGTTCCCTTTAAGCTACATGTCTACAGTCACTATGTGTGAATCCTCATATCGTGCGCACTATGCTCTGTGAGGATTCTCCGGTGCCTGCGCCAGGAACAGGTTGTCCTGTGACGGCAAACATGCGAGAGATATATATATATATATATATATTTATATATATATATATATATACAGTGGGGCAAAAAAGTATTTAGTCAGTCAGCAATAGTGCAAGTTCCACCACTTAAAAAGATGAGAGGCGTCTGTAATTTACATCATAGGTAGACCTCAACTATGGGAGACAAACTGAGAAAAAAAAATCCAGAAAATCACATTGTCTGTTTTTTTAACATTTTATTTGCATATTATGGTGGAAAATAAGTATTTGGTCAGAAACAAAATTTCATCTTAATACTTTGTAATATATCCTTTGTTGGCAATGACAGAGATCAAACGTTTTCTGTAAGTCTTCACAAGGTTGCCACACACTGTTGTTGGTATGTTGGCCCATTCCTCCATGCAGATCTCCTCTAGAGCGGTGATGTTTTTGGCTTTTCGCTTGGCAACACGGACTTTCAACTCCCTCCAAAGGTTTTCTATAGGGTCGAGATCTGGAGACTGGCTAGGCCACTCCAAGACCTTGAAATGCTTCTTACGAAGCCACTCCTTCATTGCCCTGGCGGTGTGCTTTGGATCATTGTCATGTTGAAAGACCCAGCCACGTTTCATCTTCAATGCCCTTGCTGATGGAAGGAGGTTTGCACTCAAAATCTCACGATACATGGCCCCATTCATTCTTTCATGTACCCGGATCAGTCGTCCTGGCCCCTTTGCAGAGAAACAGCCCCAAAGCATGATGTTTCCACCACCATGCTTTACAGTAGGTATGGTGTTTGATGGATGCAACTCAGTATTCTTTTTCCTCCAAACACGACAAGTTGTGTTTCTACCAAACAGTTCCAGTTTGGTTTCATCAGACCATAGGACATTCTCCCAAAACTCCTCTGGATCATCCAAATGCTCTCTAGCAAACTTCAGACGGGCCCGGACATGTACTGGCTTAAGCAGTGGGACACGTCTGGCACTGCAGGATCTGAGTCCATGGTGGTGTAGTGTGTTACTTATGGTAGGCCTTGTTACATTGGTCCCAGCTCTCTGCAGTTCATTCACTAGGTCCCCCCGCTTGGTTCTGGGATTTTTGCTCACCGTTCTTGTGATCATTCTGACCCCACGGGGTGGGATTTTGCGTGGAGCCCCAGATCGAGGGAGATTATCAGTGGTCTTGTATGTCTTCCATTTTCTAATTATTGCTCCCACTGTTGATTTCTTCACTCCAAGCTGGTTGGCTATTGCAGATTCAGTCTTCCCAGCCTGGTGCAGGGCTACAATTTTGTTTCTGGTGTCCTTTGCCAGCTCTTTGGTCTTCACCATAGTGGAGTTTGGAGTCAGACTGTTTGAGGGTGTGCACAGGTGTCTTTTTATACTGATAACAAGTTTAAACAGGTGCCATTATCACAGGTAATGAGTGGAGGAAAGAGGAGACTCTTAAAGAAAAAGTTACAGGTCTGTGAGAGCCAGAAATCTTGATTGTTTGTTTCTGACCAAATACTTATTTTCCACCATAATATGCAAAAAAAATGATAAAAAAAACAGACAATGTGATTTTCTGGATTTTTTTTTCTCAGTTTGCCTCCCATAGTTGAGGTCTACCTATGATGTAAATTACAGACGCCTCTCATCTTTTTAAGTGGTGGAACTTGCACTATTGCTGACTGACTAAATACTTTTTTGCCCCACTGTATAACACACACGCACAGTCCCAATGTATAATTGACACACGCACAGCCCCACTGTATATATAGTGCACACATGCACAATCCCACTGTATAATCACACACACACACACACACACAGGGCCGGACAGGGACAAAAAAGCAGCCCTGCCACAAAAAACCCCACCAGTCCACATACTCAAACACTCCCCACCCCCAATCAATGAATTTTGCTATACTTTGTCCTGCCCTTCAACACTCCTCTTAAAGGCGTTATTTGAAGAGCCACATGTGAATGGCGCCGAAGTGCGCATGATCGACCACAGGTCCATTTACATGGTGCTCTTTAGCCACGTAGCATATTGCCCAGCCACGTAGTTCACGTAGTATATTGCCCAGCTACGCACAGATCCACGTAGTATACAGCACAGAGCCACGTAGTATACAGCACAGAGCCACGTAGTATACAGCACAGAGCCACGTAGTATACAGCACAGAGCCACGTAGTATACTGCCCAGCCACGTAACTGGGCAGTATACTACGTGGCTCTGTGCTGTATACTACGTGGCTGGGCAATATACTACGTGACTGGGCAGTATACTACGTGGCTGGGCAATATACTACGTGGCTGGGCAATATACTACGTGGCTGGGCAGTATGCCCAGTTACGTAGTATACAGCACAATCACGTAGTATATTGGCCAGTCACATAGTATACAGCACAATCACGTAGTATATTGGCCAGTCACGTAGTATGCACCATATCCCTGTTAAAAAAAAAAGAATTCAAATAAAAAATAGTTACATACTCACCTCCTGGAGCCTCCGGATCGAAGCGTCCGTTCCCCGATGCTTGGCGCGTGGTCCGGTCTGAAGATTGCATTGCGGTCTCGCGAGAACGTACGTCATCATCTCGCGAGACCGCAATGCATGCAGCGGTCACCGGGACGTCGCGCGGAGCGGAAAAGGCCGGTTCCTGATCCGGGGGGGCCACCGGAGGGTGAGTATGTAACTATTTTTAATTTTTTTATTATTTTTAACATTAGATATTTTTACTATTCATGCTGCATAGGCAGCATGAATAGTAAAAATGTGGTCACACAGGGTTAATAGCAGCGTTAACCGAGAGCGTTACACCGCGGTCAATGCTGCCATTAACCCTGTGTGAGCGCTGACCGGAGGGGAGTATGCGGACGCCAAGCACTGACTGCGGGGAGTAAGGAGCGGCCATTTTCTTCCGGACTGTGGCCGTCGCTGATTGGTCGCGGCAGCTATGACAGGCAGCTGGCGAGACCAATCAGCGAATGAATAACCGTGACAGAAAGAAAGGACAGACGGAAGTGACCCTTAGACAAATTATATATATATATATACACTATATAATTGTTGTCTAAGGGTCACTTCCGTCTTTCTGTCTGTCACGGTTATTCATTCGCTGATTGGTCTCGCCAGCTGCCTGTCATGGCTGCCGCGACCAATCAGCGACGGGCACAGTCCTTACTCCCCGCAGTCAGTGCCTGTCGCCCGCATACTCCCCTCCGGTCACCGCTAACACAGGGTTAATGCCGGCAGTAACGGATGGCGTTATGCCGCGGGTAACGCACTCCGTTACCGCCGCTATTAACCCTGTGTGTCCCCAACTTTTTACTATTGACGCTGCCTATGCGGCATCAATAGTAAAAAATGTAATGTTAAAAATAATAATAAAAAAAACCTGCTATACTCACCCTCCGTAGTCGCTCGCGCCGGCCGCCTTCTTCCGTTGCAGGTTCCAGTGGCAAAGATGGTATGGGAGAAGGACCTGCCATGACGTCACGGTCATGTGACCACGACGTCATCACAGGTCCTGCGCTCATACCAACCCTGGGACCGGAAGCTGCCGTGGACTACAAGGGGCCCTCGGAAAGGTGAGTATATGTTTATTTTTTAACCTGTGACAAAACTGCCTGGGTAATATACTATGTCACTGAGCAATATACTACGCGGCTCTGTGCTGTATACTACGTGGCTGGGCAATATACTACGCGGCTCTGTGCTGTATACTACGTGGCTGGGCAATATACTACGTGGACATGCATATTCTAGAATACCCGATGAGTTAGAATCGGGCCACCATCTAGTGTGTGTGTGTGTGTGTGTGTGTGTGTGTGTGTGTGTGTGTGTGTGTGTGTGTGTGTGTGTGTATATATACATAGATATATACTGCGACTATACACAGCAGTGTCGCCTATATAACGTATATGCAGTAGTCTACATATTATACAGGTGATACTGCAAATGTTGGATACACATTATATAGGCGATACTGCTACTGCTGTATATGATAGTATCACCTATATAGTGTATATACAGCAGTCTATATACATTATATAGGCAATACTGCTACTGATGTGTATATACGTTATATAGGTGATACTGCTGTGTATACAGTGGTGTGATATATACACACACACACACCCCAGTGTCACCTATATAAGGTATATACGCATCAGTAGCAGAGTGTCACCTATATAACATATAGACTGCTATACGTACATTACATAGGTGGTATAGTTATTATATACAGCAGTATCACCTATATAATGTATATATAGCAGTCTATACACATTATATAGGTGCAACTGCTGTATATAATCACTGTACCACCTATATAATTTACGTATAGCAGTCCATATGTTATATAGGCAATACTGCTACTGATGTATATATGTTATATAGATGATACTGCTGTTGTGTATACATGTACATATATATATATATATATATATATATATATATATATATATATACACATAAACACACCCCACAGTGTCACCTATATAAGGTATATATGCATCAGTAGCTGTCACCTATATAAGATATAGATTGCTATATATACATTATATAGGTAGTATAGTGATTATACACAGCAGTATCACCTATATAATGTATATATAGCAGTCTATACACATTATATAGGTGATACTGCTGTATATACATAAAAAAAATTCATCTTGGGACCGACTCACCCAGGTCCCTGGTGAGGTCGGGAGGATGAATGGCTGAGGTGGGACGGGTCATGTCCAGCGTGACAGTGTCGGCGGTGAAGAGGATCCCAGGCATTGGTGAGCAGTTTTCTCTGACGCTGGTGCAGGCCGGCCAGCGTCAGACACACACACAGTCAGGTGGAGGCGCCGGACATTTCAAATCTTTCAATGCGCGTGCGTGGTCTGATCTCCTGCATGCCCGCGCTGGCACAGGCAGCAGACGAGCGCACGCAGGACCTAGGAACGCGGCCGTGCTCGTGCACTAGCACGGCCGCCGCGGCGCTTCTCAGCGCCGGCAATGCGCGTGCACACCTGACTTTACAAGATTTAAAGGGCCGGCTGGCGGAATGCGCTACGTATTAAAATCGCTGCCGGTCCTCCAGCGGCCCTGTCCAGCTGCTCAGGCACCGGCCCGGGGGGCATATGCATTCTTGCCACCCGGCCCAGTCCGCCCCTGGCTGCACCATACTGTATTACAGAAATATTCTTTAGCGAAAGGCATATAAACATAACCATTGAATTGAATGCATCATTAATTCCAGGGTGCTGCATATGTGGAGAGGGTTTACATACATATAATACTAATATAAGGTATAAGAAAGTACAATAAACTAACAGTGACATAACAGGTACAGAGGGGAGAGGACCCTGCCCTCACGGGCATACAACCTACATAGTATTGGGTAGTGCTGCATCATTTGCAAACAAGTCCACACAGAGGTTCCTTGAATGATGAGATCCATCACCTCAGTGAAAGCCAATTGTACTTTTCTAATGGCCATCAAAAATGGTCTGCACTGGGTTACAGCAGGCGGGCAGTGTTTCAATAAAAGTATTTTATAATGAATATTTAGTTCACCAGATTTTGAATGCATATTTAATAAAAATCTGAGAAATGAACAATAGGTTAAAGGCTAAAGGTACCGTCACACTTAGCAACGATGAAAGCGATACCGACAACGATCCAGATCGCTGCAGCGTCGCTGTTTGGTCGCTGGAGAGCTGTCACACAGACTGCTCTCCAGCGACCAACGATGCCGGTAACCAGGGTAAACATCGGGTAACTAAGCGCAGGGCCGCGCTTAGTAACCCGATGTTTACCCTGGTTACCATCCTAAAAGTAAAAAAAAACAAACACTACATACTTACCTACAGCCATCTGTCCCTCAGCGCTGTGCTCTGCTCTCCTCCTGTACTGTCTGTGAGCACAGCGGCCGGAAAGCAGAGCGGTGACGTCACCGCTCTGCTTTCCGGCTGACCGACGCTCACAGCCAGTACAGGAGGAGTGCAGAGCACAGCGCTGGAGGACAGACGGCTGTAGGTAAGTATGTAGTGTTTGTTTTTACCAGTTACCAGTGAAGACATCGCTGAATCGGTGTCACACACGCCGATTCAGCGATGTCTACGGGGAGTCCAGCGACCAAATAAAGTTCTGGACTTTCTTCCCCGACCAGCGACAGCACAGCAGGGGCCTGATCGCTGCTGCCTGTCACACTGGACGATATCGCTAGCGAGGACGCTGCAACGTCACGGATCGCTAGCGATATCGTCTAGTGTGACGGTACCTTTAGGCACAGCTCTAGTGGTAATGAGATGGAAACAGTTACTTTTGGTTGTTGGCATTCCTGAATACATATACAAGTTCTGTCAGATCCAGACTATTTTCATGGGATTTGCTCATAATCTAAGAACTATAATAGCCGCTAGATTGTGCCCTTTATTTTAATACTTGGACTATGCATTACTGGTTTTGTGATGTTATTGCTTTCCTCTGATTAGCAAAAGTTGAAAGTAAACATCACAGTGAGCATGCCTCTAAGCCTTTGATCACCACCATCACAAGTAGCTATTTTGGACACAATTAACAAAGGTCACTTGAAAAGCAGATGGCAGGATAACCTCAACCTCCAGAGGTCTTCAGTGATGTTAAACCACTTTAAGCATCAATGAAGTGTAGTTATGATGCCTGGAACTACTTGCACAACAAGATTGGGATGAATAGGAACCAGGAAGCCTTAGTTGCCAAGCTATTTGGAAATATAGCAGGTCTTCCTGTACAAACCCATAGCTGCAGTATGTAACTCTGTACATAATTTACTTTATTTGTGCTACACACCAGAAGACGAAGGTGCATAGTTGGACACTAGAGGCATTAAGGAGCAAATTGCATGTTGCTGCCCACTACCCCAGAATAAATCCTTCTTTCCTGCTTGTGTGGACTGTGGTGATGTCCCTGAAGCGAGAATGTCTAACAACATATAGTACAGAGCAAAAGTTTGGACACACCTTGTCATTTAAAGATTTTTCTGTATTTTCATGACTATGAAAATTGTAAATTCACACTGAAGGCATCAAAACTATGAATTAACACATATGGAATTATATATTTAACAAAAAAGTGTGAAACAACTGAAATTATGTCTTATATTCTAGGTTCTTCAAAGTAGCCACCTTTTGCTTTGATGACTGCTTTACACACTCTTGGCATTTTCTTGATGAGCTTCAAGAGGTAGTCACCGAGAATGGTTTTCACTTCACAGGTGTGCCCTGTCAGGTTTAATAAGTGGGATTTCTTGCCTTATAAATGGTGTTGGGACCATCAGTTTTGTTGTGCAGAAGTCTGGTAGATACACAGCTGATAGTCCTACTGAGTAGACTGTTTGAATTTGTATTATGGCAAGAAAAAAGCAGCGAAGTAAAGAGAAACGAGTGGCCATCATTACTTTAAGAAATGAAGGTCAGTCAGTCCGAAAAATTGGGAAAACTTTGAAAGTGTCCCCAAGTGCAGAGCAAAAAAGGGGAGAAGCCAGCGCAGCCTAAGGTTAAGACGCAATACATAAAGTGCAAATGCACATATTAATTTCTAACTGTATTATCAAAATGAGAAATTTAGCAAACAATTGATCAATTCTTTGAGCCACCCCGCCTCTTCACGGCAATCTCATATTGGCGCAGTCCTACACTACGTTTTTTATATTCGCTGTGCCATAAAGGCCTCCTAAATGAACTAAAAACAAGACCACATTAAAAGCATGCTGTACCTGGAGCATTACTGAGTCACCCCCTGTTCTGTCTTCATACACGTTGATACGGTGTGTGATCCGACATACGGCATAAACCACTTCTGTCTCCCAAATAAGCAGACTGTTCTCTGTAGTCTAACTTGTTTATTGGTAAACATGAGCGCGGTAAAACTATAAGAATACAAATGATTTGAGTAAGTATTGTGCAAATAGTAACATGACTGCAACTAACAGGGAAAGCATACAGGATGATGCAACTTCTATAATAACTACATACAGCAGGTAACTGAAATCACATTTCCTGTGTACTGGCTGCTATACAGTTAATCACACTCTGTACAACATTACATAGCAAGAACAGGGATAATGGTCTTACCGGATAAACTTAACCGGAATGGGAAGTAAGTGAGGTAGTTCAACACAGCAGATTAACACGTGTGTCCAGGGAAATACACAGAGAGAAAATGGAGTTTCCCCTTCCCATGATACCTTGGTGAATCCCAGAATGCAACACTCTAATAATTACTGAAAAACATAGGTAGTAAATTTAACCACCACTGGGTGGTGCTATAACACAGCAAAACCAAACTATGGTATTAAACCTTTTTAAAGCTAGATACGAAGCCCTGACCTTCGCTAGAATGGGCAGAACACCCCCATAGCGCCAGAGTAGGCAAGCGAGGATAAAGGTTGACCAGGTCCAGACAGACATTTCGGATCCAACCTCCACACTGCCCATCCAGAGCCACAGATGAAGAGTGAGACAGGCTGAGGAACAGGTGCATAATTAAACAAAGCCTGAGGCAGGGCAGGGCTGCTATGTGTGTGTACAGCAGCCTATCAATCACTGAGACACAGAAAGAATGGCGCACATAACCAGGCGCGGCGCACGGCAACAGTGGTGGTCAGCCACTTACCAATAACAGAGCAAAAAAGGGGAGAAGCCAGCGCAGCCTAAGGTTAAGACGCAATACATAAAGTGCAAATGCACATATTAATTTCTAACTGTATTATCAAAATGAGACATTTAGCAAACAATTGATCAATTCTTTGAGCCACCCCGCCTCTTCACGGCAATTCACGGCAGTTGCAAAAACCATTAAGCGCTACAAAGAAACTGGCTCACATGAGGACCGCCCCAGGAAAGGAAGACCAAGAGTCACCTCTGCTTCTGAGGATAAGTTTATCCGAGTCACCAGCCTCAGAAATCACAGGCTAACAGCAGCTCAGATTAGAGACCAGGTTAATGCCACACAGAGTTCTAGCAGCAGACACATCTCTACAACAACTGTTAAGAGGAGACTTTGTGCAGCAGGACTTCATGGTAAAATAGCTGTTCGAAAACAACTGCTAAGGACAGGCAACAAGCAGAAGAGATTTGTTTGGGCTAAAGAACACAAGGAATGTACATTAGACCAGTGGAAATCTGTGCTTTGGTCTGATGAGTCCAAATTTGAGATCTTTGGTTCCAACCACCATGTCTTTGTGCGATGTAGAAAAGGTGAACTGATGGACTCTACATGCCTGGCTTCCACCGTGAAGCATGGAGGAGGAGGTGTGATGGTGTGGGGGTGCTTTGCTGGTGACACTGTTGGGGATTTATTCAAAATTGAAGGCATACTGAACCAGCATGGCTACCACAGCATCTTGCAGCGGCATGCTATTCCATCCGGTTTGCGTTTAGTTGGACCATCATTTATTTTTCAACAGGACAATTACCCCAAACACACCTCCAGGCTGCGTAAGGGCTATTTGACCAAGAAGGAGAGTGATGGGGTGCTACGCCATATAACCTGGCATCCAGAGTCGCCAGACCTGAACCCAATCAAGATGGTTTGGGGTGAGCTGGACCGCAGAGTGAAAGCAAAGGGGCCAACAAGTGCTAAGCATCTCTGGGAACTCCTTCAAGATTGTTGGAAGACCATTTCCGGTGACTACCTCTTGAAGCTCATCAAGAGAATGCCAAGAGTGTGCAAAGCAGTCATCAAAGCAAAAGGTGGCTTCTTTGAAGAACCTAGAATACACGACATATTTTCAGTCACACTTTTTGTTAAGTATATAATTCCACATGTGTTAATTCATAGTTTTGATGCCTTCAGTGTGAATTTACAATTTTCATAGTCATGAAGATGCAAAAAAATCTTTAAATGGGAAGGTGTGTCCAAACTTTTGGTCTGTACTGTATACCGCATTCCAAGTTATCTTATTATCCAAATTATATTTTCCTCTGATCTTCCTAAATGTTTGATGCAAATGAGTCAGTATAGGGACTATATAATCAACCATTAGAGGATAAATCAAATTTTATTGGACAAACCTCCCAATGATAACAGGATTTTTTCAAAACTGAAAATGCACTGTTCCAAATTATTATGCACAAAAGAGTTTCCAAATATTTTATAAGTTGTAATGAACTGAAAATGGTCATTTGTTGAATTTACAGCATAAAGAGTTTACATTTACTAAAATCAAAAGCTTTTTCAATTAAAAATATCTTAATAGGCCAAGTTACATGTTAATGTAGGACCGCTTCATTGATATCACCTCTAGAATTCTTGCATCCATTAAACTTGTGAGTTTTTGCATAGTTTCTGCTTTAATTTCTTTGCAGAATGCTTGAATAGCCTCCCACAGCTGCTGTTTTGATGTGAGCTGTCTCCCACCCTCATAGATATTTTTTCTAGTGAATATTTAAAGATTCTCAACAGAGTGGAGGTCAAGGGAAGGATGGCGGCCACACCATGAGTTTCTCTCCTGCCCATAGCAGCCAACGATATTTTTTGCAGTATGAGAGTGCATTGTCATGCACGAATATGATTTTGCTATGGATAGCACAGTTCTGCTATTTGTACCGCTACTGTGCAGGCGCGGCTGGCGCCATTTTCAAACGGATTTTCTTTTTTTTAAGAATTTTTTTTAGGAAAACATAAAACAAATTATATACACAGTACATATGCGATCATGCTGCAGTACAGGCGCCACCGCCGGCACCTGCATGCAGAAGGTTTGTTTTTTTGTTTTTTTTACCAAGAGATATACAGGTGCATCTCACAAAATTAGAATATCATCAAAAAGTTAATTTATTTCTTCAATCCAAAAAGTGAAATTCATTACAAACAGAGTGATGTCTTTCAAGTGTTTATTTCAGTTGTTAATGTTGATGGCTTACAGCCAATGAAAACCCAAAAGTCATTATCTCAGAAAATTAGAATACTTTATATCCCCTCCCCTTAATCCAGTTTGGATCCTGTCTATACCGCAAATTCTAAGATCCTTTGGGCTCTAAAGAGCATCGGAATTGTTTTTAAGGCTCCTCACGGGTGGCTAAGATGTCCCTCACGTGTCCTAATGCGCAATTAACACAAGGTGAGTACTATATAAATTTCTAATTTTATATATCAATGGGAGTTTTTCTGTCATGTCTGCAGATTTGAGAAAGCCATTTCTCACGTTATCAGATATTTTATATAATTGAATATTGCTCTGATTTAATTATTCATGATATAAAATCTGTAGTATGGTGGAATATAGGACCAATGCGTATGGGATTAGAAGTTATGTGAAGGTGACAGCTGGGACAATTACCATATTTGTGATTACTTTGGGGAGAGAATTTTTCTAACTAATTATTTTTGGTGGATAATAATCTGTTATGAACCAAGATGTCTCCTATATTATGAGATTTCCAATAGAAGAATACAGGTTTCAAAAGACCCATTTTTTGTAGGTCTTTATCTGTGTTCAAGACATGCCAGTTTTTCACGAACACGTTCATGTGCTTCATTTAGTACAGATGGTGGATAACCTCACTTGGCAAAATGATGTTTAAGTTCGTCAACTTGTTGCTCAAAAATGTTGTCATTATTAATGATTTTGCGCAAATGCAACATTTAGCTGTAGGGTAATCTTTAGTGTGCATGGGATGTGCACTACTAAAATTTAACAACATATTTGTGGAAGTAGGTTTGCGTTAAGGCTATGTTCACACGTTCCTGATTTCCCTGCTGTTTTTTCTGCACTAAAAACCGCAGCTCTTGGCAGAAAACGCAGGTCCTTTTTTTGGTGCTTTTTTGGTGCTTTTTTGGTGCGTTTTTTTTATGCGTTTTTTGATGCGTTTTTTAGTGCGTTTTTTTATGCAGTTTTCTATGCAGAGCGTGTTTTCTAGGAAGTTTTTTAGGGTTAAAATGGCTGAAAATACCCAAACCCTACCCCTACCCCTAACCCTAACCCTACCCCTACCCCTAACCCTAACCCTATTCTAACCTTAGTGGAAAAAAAAAATTATTTATTTTTTTATTGTCCCTACCTATGGGGGTGACAAAGGGGGGGGGGTCATTTACTATTTTTTTTATTTTGATCACTGAGATAGGTTATATCTCAGTGATCAAAATGCACTTTGGAACGAATCTGCCGGCCGGCAGGCGCACTGCGCATGCGCCCGCCATTTTGCAAGATGGCGGTGCCCAGGGAGAAGACGGCCGGACGGACACCGGGAGGCCGGGTAAGTATAAGGGGGGGAGATGAGGGCACAGGGGGGCATCGGAGCACGGGGGTGGCATCGGAGCATGGGGGGGTGGGATTGGGGCACGGGGGGGGCAGCCACACTGCAGCGGTTCTGCACCACAAACCGCAGAAAACCCGCAGATATTTTTTTCATCTGCGGGTTTTACTGGGGGTTTGACCTCACAATGGAGGTCTATGGGTGCAGAACCGCTGCAGTTCCGCAAAAAGAAGTGACATGGTACTTCTTTTTTACCGCGGCTATTCAGCGCGGCTTTTTTCGCGATTTTCCGCAATGTGGGCACAGCAGTTCCTGCTTTCCATAGGGTACATTGTAATGCATGGAAAACAGCTGCGGACCCACAGCGGGAAAATCACGGCGTTCCGCATTAAAAAAAGGATGGTGTGAACATGGCCTAAGATTCTGTGATTATTTTGCCTTCCTTTATGTTAATTTTAGCATCCAAAAATTCTATACTTTTGTCCCCAAATTTTGATGTGAAACACTTATTTTATTTATTAACAGTGTTCAGATAAATTATGAACTCTGAAAATTGTTCTTCTGTACCACCCCATATCATAAATACATCATTCACATATCTGAGGTACAGTACAGACCAAAACTTTGGACACACCTTCTCATTTAAAGATTTTTCTGTATTTTAATGACGATGAAAATTGCACATTCACACTGAAGGCATCAAAACTATGAATTAACACATGTGGCATTATATACTTAACAAAAAAAGTGTGAAACAACTGAAATTATGTCTTATATTCTAGGTTCTTCAAAATAGTCACCTTTTGCTTTGAAGACTGCTTTGCACACTCTTGGCATTCTCTTGATGAGCTTCAAGAGGTTGTCACCGGGAATGGTCTTCCAACAATCTTGAAGGGGTTCCCAGAGATGCATAGCACTTGTTGGCCCTTTTGCCTTCACTCTGCGGTCCAGCTCACCCCAAACCATCTCGATTGGGTTCAGATCTGGTGACTGTGGAGGCCCGGTCATCTGGCGTAGCACCCCATCTCTCTCCTTCTTGGTCAAATAGCCCTTACACAGCCTGGAGGTGTGTTTGGGGTAATTGTCCTGTTGAAAAATAAATGATGGTCCAACTAAACGCAAACCGGATGGAATAGCATGCTACTGCAAGATGCTGTGGTAGCCATGCTGGTTCAGTATGCCTTCAATTTTGAATAAATCCCCAACAGTGTCACCAGCAAAGCACCCCCAGACCATCACACCTCCTCCTCCATGCTTCACGGTGGGAATCAGGCATGTAGAGTCCATCCATTCACCTTTTCTGCGTCGCACAAAGACACGGTGGTTGGAACTAAAATCTCAAATTTGGACTCATCAGACCAAAGCACAGATTTCCATTCCTTGTGTTCTTTAGCCAAAGCAAGTCTCTTCTGCTTGTTGTCTGTCCTTAGCAGTGGTTTCCTAGCAGCTATTTTACCATGAAGGCCTGCTGCACAAAGTCTCTTCTTAACAGTTGTTGTAGAGATGTGTCTGCTGCTAGAACTCTGCGTGGCATTGACCTGGTCTCTAATCTGAGCTGCTGCTAACCTGCGATTTCTGAGGCTGGTGACTCGGATACTTATCCTCAGAAGCAGAGGTGACTCTTGGTCTTCCTTTCCTGGGGCGGTTCTCATGTGAGCCAGTTCCTTTGTAGCGCTTGAAAGTTTTTGCCACTGCACTTGAGGACACTTTCAAAGTTTTCCCAATTTTTCGGACTGACTGACCTTCATTTCTTAAAGTAATGATGGCCACTCATTTTTCTTTACTTCGCTGCTTTTTTCTTGCCATAATACAAATTCTAACAGTCTATTCAGTAGGACTATCAGCTTTGTATCCACCAGACTTCTGCACAACAAAACTGATGGTCCCAACACCATTTATAAGGCAAGAAATCCCACTTATTAAACCTGACAGGGCACACCTGTGAAGTGAAAACCATTTCCGGTGACTACCTCTTGAAGCTCATCAAGAGAATGCCAAGAGTGTGCAAAGCAGTCATCAAAGCAAAAGGTGGCTACTTTGAAGAGTCTAGAATATAAGACATACTTTCAGTTGTTTCACACTTTTTTGTTAAGTAAATAATTTGTAACAACTCTGCTGGCATCACAGCATGGCCTCACATCTCTCACACAGTCTTACCCACTGCTCCAGGCCATGATGTGGTTTCTGTTTCTTGCCAGCTCCATGTTCTGTGTCTCTGCTCTCTGCATGCCTCATGGCTATGTGTATAGGGGGCCGGCGCCTGAACTCTCTGGTTCTTATGGGAATCAGGTGCATATGTCCAATCAGTTCCTGACCAATTACCAAGAGGCGTCCTGGATATAGTGCAGCTCCACCCTGTGGTCTGGGCCTGTGCAATGTGTTAGCTCAGTTAGTGTTTAGCTGCTGAGTTTGCCTGGCCTTGCTCTGAGTTTCTCCCTCTGAGCTTTTCTCTGTGCTTTTGCCTTGTTCTTGTAGTCCGCCCTCCAGGAGGCAGAATATCCTGGCCCCTGTGTCTTTGTCCCTGTGTCTTGTTCCATTGCCTTGTCTGTACTTTGTCTTTTCTCGGTCTCCTTGTCTGTGGCTTCCTTCCCTGCTTTGTCTTTCCTTGTGTTCTCAGTCTGCTTACACTCTGCACTCTTGCGGCTCTGCACTCAGTCCTTGCTTCGTACTCTCTGGCTTTGCTCTGTGGCTCCGCTCTTTGCGGTTCTATCTGGCTCCGCTCTTTGCGGTTCTATCTGGCTCCCTCTCCTGTGTTTCTGTACTTGGCTCCGTCTCTGCTCTTGGCGTTACCTCCAGCGTCTCCGTTCTTGGCTCCGCCTCCAGCGTCTCCGCTCTTGGCTCCGCCTCCAGCGTCTCCGCTCTTGGCTCCGCCTCCAGCGTCTCCGCTCTTGGCTCCGCCTCCAGCGTCTCCGCTCTTGGCTCCGCCTCCAGCGTCTTCGCTCTTGGCTCCGCCTCCAGCGTCTTCGCTCTTGGCTCCACCTCCAGCATCTTCGCTCTTGGCTCCGCCTCCAGCATCTCCGCTCTTGGCTCCGCCTCCAGCGTCTCCGCTCTTGGCTCCGCATCCAGCGTCTCCGCCCTTGGCTCTGCCTTCTCCTTCTCTTCTCTTAGTTCCACCTTCTACTTGTTACTTAGTCCTCCTGTCTGTACAGGCTCCTACCTGTTTCTCATACCTGCCTGCAGACCGGTCCCTACCGGTTCTTCCTATGTTCCAGCCGTACCCGCCTGCCTACCAGAGAGCCAGCCGTGCCCGCCTGTCAGCCAGAGTGCCAGCCGTGCCCGCTCCGTTCCTTAGTGGGATCAGCAGCCACAGCCAGACATCACCCTGGAGTGGCACCTGGTAGCTTCCTATTGCACAAGTCTGACCTCACCATCAGAGGCTCCAGCGAACACCTAGGAAGCTACTTAGTCACGCCCCTTCCAGGGAAGTTTGGTCTGTGGTCCAGTGGGGCCACACCCCCGTATGCCCGCGCCAACCAGTCTGGGCGCGTGCGTGACAGTTTGCACAGGCCATGGCCTCCGCTGTATCCCATGTCCTACCGCTCTCAGAGCACGATGAACTTTCTGTCTACCGGTATGAGCAAGCTGAAGAATTTGTTCCGCCATGTGTCGTTCCAATTGAGGAGACCTCGGGCCCAATCATAATTTCTCTACGATCAACTCCGGGCCTATGAGGAAGAGCACAACCCAGCAGACCCACCTAGGTTCTATGGGAATCCAGAGGAATGCCAAAGCTTCCTGGAACAGTGCTTGCGCTACATCCTGCAGAATGCAGCTTGTTTTCCCTCTGACTGGATTAAGGTGGCCTACATCATGTCCTACCTGGCAGGAGATGCTTTATTATGGATTTGTCCCCTCTGGGAAGCAGGGGATCCTATCGTCATGAGTCTTGGGGCCTTCCTGGTGGCCTTCCGTAAAGTCTTTGACAAGCCTCGTCCTGCTGCTCCTGTGAAGTCTTCCCCATCTAGATCTGAGAGGCGGTCCAGACGGGCGAAACCCGTGAAGAAATCGTCACGTCTGACCAAGTCCGTCCAAGACCCACCTGTTCCTCTACCTGTCCCAGCAGCTACCCAAGCAAAACCCCAGAAGGCTGATAAAAATGGGCTGGCAAAGCAGCAGCCCAAATCCAGCCGCAAGAAGGGAACGCGGTATCGCTGCGGTTGCAAGGAACATCCTGACGGTCTCTGCCCTGTAGATCTAAAACTCCAAAACCCTGGGCCAGCAGGAGAGGCTGCCCTAGGTGAGAGTTCTTCCTCTCCATTAAAATCTAAGACTGTGTCTCTGTTTTCCGGGAACTTTGGTGTGGTAAAGTCGCCAACCATTCGGAGTCGGTGTGTGGTCTCTGTCATACAGCTCCAGAACCCGGTAAGGGCGTTGTCTGAAGTTGGTCAAGCCCTACTCAAGAGCAGTCTAGTCCTGCAAGGACAACTACAGCTCCAAGTTGGAGCCTTATACACGAAGAAGTTTGTCTTCCGTATGCTGTCTGTTATGCCCATGGGTCATTCTGAGTCAAGGACTCTACCACCCGCTCTGGTCAAGAGTTCCAGTAAAGTGCTTCGTTTGAACTTTCCCAGTCTTGAGAAGTGTCTGGTTCCCATGCGTCTAAGACACTCAGCAGTGTCATCTTCTTCAGCTGGTCTGCTAGTCGTCGAGTCAAGGTGTGCTGACGTCACCAAAGATGGGGAAACGGTGACGATGTCTCCACACATCTCCAATGGCTATACCAGTAACCTGTTAGTCATCGAGTCAAGGTGTGTTGATGTCACCCAAGATGGGGAAGTGGTGATTATCTCTCCACACGTCTCCAGTGACTATACCAGGAACCCGTTAGTCATCGAGTCAAGGAGTGCTGATGTTACCAAAGATGGGAAAGCGGTGACAATCTCTCCTCACTACTCTAATGACTATACCTGTAACCTGTTCATGGAAATACCTCCGCCTCTTGGACGTTTTTTTTCTGGATAATCGGCAGAAAATGATTCCTATGTGGGTGCCTTCATCGTCCTTATGGCCCGTTGGTGAAGATTCCAAAACAGAAGTTTTCTCCTCTCAGTTTTTTCCTGATCTGGTGGAGTTATTATTCTCCACCCTCTGCTCCAGTGATTTTTCCTGTGTTCAGTACTCTGGAATTTTTCAGCTACCTGAAAGTTTGTCTCTGGATATCGGGCAGAGGGTGTATCCTGTGAGTGTTCCTTCGGCTTCCATGTGGCCGGCTGGTGAAGATTTCAAGACATCTCTGCTACCTGAAAATTTGTCTCTGGATATCGGGCAGAAGATGTATCCTGTGAGTGTTCCTTCGGCTTCTAAGTGGCCGGCTGGTGAAGATATCAAACCAGTAGCATCCAAGTCCCTGCTTCTTGTCTACCCAGAGGAAATGGTCCAGTCCATTGAGGAGGCTAACCCTGTTGGGCACAAAGAGACTTTGTCTTCTGATATTCCTGGTGACCCGCCTGCCTTATTCTACCCTGAAGATGTCATGTTGGCCTGGACTATGTGTGCTCCTATCCTTCTTCTTCAAGTTATTCTGGCGGGCTTGAAGAAGAGGGGCCGTAAAGGGGGGGGGTACTGTAACAACTCTGCTGGCATCACAGCATGGCCTCACATCTCTCACACAATCTTACCCACTGCTCCAGGCCATGATGTGGTTTCTGTTTCTTGCCAGCTCCATGTTCTGTGTCTCTGCTCTCTGCATGCCTCATGGCTATGTGTATAGGGGGCCGGCGCCTGAACTCTCTGGTTCTTATGGGAATCAGGTGCATCTGTCCAATCAGTTCCTGACCAATTAGCAAGAGGCCTCCTGTATATAGTGCAGCTCCACCCTGTGGTCTGGGCCTGTGCAATGTGTTAGCTCAGTTAGTGTTTAGCTGCTGAGTTTGCCTGGCCTTGCTCTGAGTTTCTCCCTCTGAGCTTATCTCTGTGCTTTTGCCTTGTTCTTGTAGTCCGCCCTCCAGGAGGCAGAATATCCTGGTCCCTGTGTCTTTGTCCCTGTGTCTTGTTCCATTGCCTTGTCTGTACTTTGTCTTTTCTCGGTCTCCTTGTGTCGCTTCCTTCCCTGCTTTGTCTTTCCTTGTGTTCTCAGTCTGCTTGCACTCCGCACTCTTGCGGCTCTGCACTCAGTCCTTGCTTCGTACTCTCTGGCTTTGCTCTGTGGCTCCGCTCTTTGCGGTTCTATCTGGCTCCGCTCTTTGCGGTTCTATCTGGCTCCCTCTCCTGTGTTTCTGCACTTGGCTCCGTCTCTGCTCTTGGCGTTACCTCCAGCGTCTCCGCTCTTGGCTCCGCCTCCAGCGTCTCCGCTCTTGGCTCCGCCTCCAGCGTCTCCGCTCTTGGCTCCGCCTCCAGCGTCTCCGCTCTTGGCTCCGCCTCCAGCGTCTCTGCTCTTGGCTCCGCCTCCAGCGTCTTCGCTCTTGGCTCCGCCTCCAGCGTCTTCGCTCTTGGCTCCGCCTCCAGCATCTCCGCTCTTGGCTCCGCCTCCAGCATCTCCGCTCTTGGCTCCACCTCCAGCGTCTCCGCCCTTGGCTCTGCCTTCTCCTTCTCTTCTCTTAGTTCCACCTTCTACTTGTTACTTAGTCCTCCTGTCTGTACAGGCTCCTACCTGTTTCTCATACCTGCCTGCAGACTGGTCCCTACCGGTTCTTCCTATGTTCCAGCCGTACCCGCCTGCCTACCAGAGAGCCAGCCGTGCCCGCCTGTCAGCCAGAGTGCCAGCCGTGCCCGCTCCGTTCCTTAGTGGGATCAGCAGCCACAGCCAGACATCACCCTAGAGTGGCACCTGGTAGCTTCCTATTGCACAAGTCTGACCTCACCATCAGAGGCTCCAGCGAACACCTAGGAAGCTACTTAGTCACGCCCCTTCCAGGGAAGTTTGGTCTGTGGTCCAGTGGGGCCACACCCCCGTATGCCCACGCCAACCAGTCTGGGCGCATGCGTGACATAATTCCACATGTGTTAATTCATAGTTTTGATGCCTTCAGTGTGAATTTACAATTTTCATCGTCATGAAAATACAGAAAAATCTTTAAATGAGAAGTTGTGTCCAAACTTTTGCTCTGTACTGTATGCACTGATGTATTTAAGATAGGGGTTTGGAGAGATTAGAGATATATTTGTCTTCAAACAATGCTAAGAACAGGTTAGCAAAAATGCATGCTACTGGTGTTCCCATGGCTGTCCCAACCTGTTGCAGGTACCACTTGTCCATGAATTTGAAGGCATTATGACAAAGTACAAATTCTAATGCTTCTTGTGCGAAATTTATATATTCCAAACTTTTATCTGTACTGGTTAGAATTTTTATTACAGCATCTATACTTATTTATTGTGGAATTTTGGTATGGAGGTTTTCCACATCTATTTTAACTAAAGAGAAGTCGTATTACCAGTTTACTTCTCCAATAGCTTTCAAAAATGATCTTCTTAAGATGACATCGTTCCATTTTTTCATTTCCTAAAGTGTGCTGAATTCAGCTTGATTTAATTTTTTAGATGGTAGCTTATAGTGAAGAGCATCTACATCTTTAATTACTAGTTCTTGGAATAGATCCCTCCCATAAATGGTGCATATTTTAGTGAGGTAGTTGTATTTTCAACTAGCTCTGATGGAGCAGGATGTGATAAACCCAATAATAAAGCTGCATCTTGAAAGAGTGCTGTATTATTAGATGTATCTACACTGAAACCTAATGGAGCCAAGTGACTGAGTATTTCCTGCTGTGGACACAAAATAGGGTTATTCATTTTTATGTCAACATAAGATTTACTAAGATGCATTTTCCTAGTAGTTTTAAATAAGTTAATCTTAAAGTCTATTAGGTCAAAAGGTTCAGGTAAACAGAAATTGAGTCCTTTGGTTAATACTATAATGTGGTCCGCTGATAGAACTTTGCTGGTTAAATTCACAAGCTCATTCCCTTGTTTATGACCAGCTATTTCCTCCACAAGACTTGTTTTTGTTTTGTGCCATTTCCTGCATTTTTTCCCCTTCTCCTTGTGTGTTTCCTAAAGGGATCTGAGCATGAGTGTTTGGGGGTTTGCGTTCATTGCTAACAGCTGATTTTATGTGATCTTATGCGATGCTAGAATCCGAGTCTGTAGTACCTAATGAGAGCACCACATGAAGACCCCCTCCAGGCCCGCCCCGAAGCACAAGCATAACATTAACTCAAAACTGAAAATAAAGATTTAACAACAACCACAAGACAGATTTCTTCTACCAAGGTATCATTCTAATCAGTATAACGGTGCCAACATGACACTGTCTGTACGCTATTGTGCACAATCATGCTTTAAAGGAAGTTCTGCTGAAAGATTTCTCATCTTTATGAAGGTCCAATGTGAATCAATATTCAATATGTATATGTTATTTTTTTACCTATATCCATCCTAAGGAACTATCATTTAGTTAAATTTGTTTAATCTAGTTCCAGGTTTTTACTGCAGAACCCTTGTGCCGAACTTTTTCCCGCCTTTTTCACAGAGTGAGGTTAATGGGATTGGTCGAGTCTTCCAATCCTCTACCATTTCAGTTCATCTGAAAGGTATCAGTGACTGGTTACTTTTTTATTTTTATTTTTTTTTTCTCTTATTTAAATTTTCTTTTTCTCTTGTTGGATAACTCTCCGGTGTATACAAGTTTTAATTATCTTGTATTACGACTTATACTTAATAATTAAGGAACTTCATTAAGTTACGGGTTATTCTACTTAGACTATTATAATAATGGCTTTGAAAATTCTCTCTCTCAATGTTAAAGTGTTGAATAACCCCTGCAAAAGATTTTCGTCCTAGAAGGAAGCTGTGAGATGCAAACTGAGGTTATTGCTTTCCAAGAAACTAAATTTTCCTCCTAAAATCCTCCAGTTTTCGCTCATAAAAAATGTCTCCACATTTTTAGATCTTCCTTCCAGAAAAAAACGTCTGGAGTCATCACAGTAATATGGGATTCGGTCTCCTCTAATAGAAGAAATTGCTAATAGTAAAAGATAATATCACATTTTGGTTTATATCATGTGCCAAATAAGACAGATATATTTTCTTAATAAGATTATGATTCATATAAAAAAACACTAATTTTAATGGGACACTTGCATGCTATGGCTTCTCCTAAGGGCATTATGTACACTTTAAAGGAATGTATTGTTGATCATCAATTATATATAATAATAATAATATTATGATGTCTTTAGGTGTCTGAACGCTTCTACCAAAGAATTTACCTTCAACTCTTATAGGCACAAAATCTACTCCAGAAAAGATTTAATTCTGACATACACATCTTCATTGCAAAAATTTAAAACAACCCAAATAGGCATTATATCATGGTCAGACCATGCCCCAGTTATATTTTCTCTGGAAACAGATACTCAACCTCAGAGGCGTAGCTAGGGTTTTGGTTCGGGGGGGGGGGGGCCAAGCTTCTGAGTGGGCCCCTAACCAGGTAACCTTGATTACAACTGGGTGACGCCCCCTAATAGTGGAGGAGAACCTCAGCAGGTGACCGCGCTGTTGCTGAAAATAATCTCTATATAAAGACCAATACTGATATTACCGCCATATGGTCAGTGGTAGATACCAGTCCTACAGAACATATTAGAGATAACAGCACAGTTAGAGATAATTACTTACTGCTGACATTCTTTCTGATGGAGTTGTCACTTTTCATGTCTTTTCCATCTGGCCCAGACTGACGCGACAACTTCTTCCAGCCACGACTCGGCTGCAGAGAAAACAACGACACGTTTCACGCCTCATATTTTTAGCCATCACCCTCTATTCCCAACCTGCACAAACTCCTCATCCTGCTGATACCCCAATGCTAAGCCGCTGCTGCCATATGTGTCCCTATTACTGCACCTGCTGTGTGGTTCTCTCTGCCCTCTAAATTCTAAACAACCCTCTAGAACAGTGTTCCCCAACTCCGGTCCTCAAGAGCCACCAACAGGTCATGTTTTCAGGATTTTCATAGTATTGCATAGGTGATTGAATGCTTGCCTGTGCAGGTAATACATTTATCACCTGTGCAATACTAAGGAAATCCTGAAAATATGACCTGTTAGTGGCTCTTGAGGACCAGAGTTGGGGAACACTGCTCTAGAATATAGTAATGCCGGGTGCAAGTGCTCTAGAAAACAGTGCCCATATTTTGCCCCCTAGAAAGTAATATTGCCCTGCCTTTGATAGTCACAGTAACCTAAGTTCCCCTATAACAATAAGTGCCCACTTAACATTGAATAATTTCCTGAGTCTCCCCCCTTAGGGCTCCCCTATGCACAGTATGATGCTCTTTTATACACAGTATAATGACCCCCACACTGTATAGTACCATCCACAGTATACTGGCCGCTAGGTAGCCCCCAAACTGTTTGATGGCTCCAACGCTGTAATCTCCACACTGTATGATGGCCCCCTAGATAGCCTTCACATAGTATAATGCACCAGATAGTCCTCCATATAGTATTATGCACCCCCTATAGGACCCCATATAGTATTATGCACTCTATATTGTATAATGCACCCCCATAGGCAGGCCCTGTAGTATAAGGCAGCACCCCATAGGCAGACTCTGTAGTATAAGGCAGCCCCCATAGGCAGACTCTATAGTGTAAGGCAGCATCCCAGAGGCAGGCCCTGTAGTATAAGGCAGTACCCCATAGGCAGACTCTGTAGTATAAAGCAGCCCCCATAGGCAGACTATATAGTGTAAGGCAGCGCCCTATAGGCAGACCCTGCAGTATAAGGCAGCACCCCCACAGGCAAACTCTGTAGTATAAGGCACTACCACCCCACAGGCAGACCCTGTAGTATAAGGCAGCACCCCCACAGGCAGACTATGTAGTATAAGGCAGCGCCCCCACAGGCAGACTCTATAGTATAAGGCAGCACCCCCCACCAGGCAGACTCTGCAGTATAAAGCAGCATCCCCCCACAGGCAGACTCTGTAGTATAAGGCAGCACCCCCCACAGGCAGACTCTGTAGTATAAGGCAGCACACCCCCCACTGGCAGACTCGGTAATATTAGGCAGCCCCCATAAAGAAAAACAATAAATACCACTCTTCTTCCTGGTTCCTGCCATGCTCCCGCTCACCTCTGGACCGCGGGCGCCGAGCAGTGACGTCATCGCGCCCCCTGTCAGTGTTGGCGTCGTTAACCCGAGCCATAACTTTTTTATTTTTCCATCAAGATGGCCATGAGAGGGCTTATTTTTTGTGGGACAAGTCATACTTTTGACCGACAGCATTGGTTTTAGCATGTCGTGTACTAAAAAACATGAAAAAAAATCCAAGTGCGGTCAAATTGCAAAAAAAGTGCAATCCCACACTTGTTTTTAGTTTGGCTTTTTTGCTAGGTTCATAAAACTGACCTGCCGCTTTGATTCTCCAGGTCATTACGAGTTCATAGACACCAAACATGTCTAGGTTATTTTTTGTCTAAGTGGTAAAAAATTTTTCCAAACTTTGCTAAAAAAACAAAACAAAATGGGAGGCTAGAAGCTAGCATAGCCTGATTGGCTTTGCTACATTACATAGGAGCGATGCTCAGATCGCTCCTATGTAGTAGAATTGCTGCATTGCTATGAGCGCCGACCACAGGGTGGCGGTCACAGCAATCCGGCATCAACAATCATAGAGGTCTTCAATAGACCTCTGATTGTCATGCCGACGCATCACTGACCCCTGATCAAATGACGGGGTTAGCGATGCACACATTTCCGGCCCGATGGCCGGAAGCGCTAGTTAAATGCCGCTGTCAGCATTTGACAGCGGCATTTAACTAGTTAATAGCGGCGGGTGGATCGCAATACACGGCAGCTGTTCAAAACAGCCGACATATCCCGGCTTTGATGCGGGCTCACCGCCGGAGCCTGCATCAAAGCGGGGGTTCTGATCTCGGACATACTATCTTGTCCAAGGTCAGAAAGGTTGATAAAATCCTCCTCTCTCAATGGTACTATACTCCAGTTAGACACTCTAAAGCTTTTCCAGAATTATCAGACTTATGCTGGAGGAATTGCTGTAAAGGTAATATGGTACATATATTCTGGTCATGCCCCAAAATTAAACCTATTTGGAAAGAAATTAATGACCTACCAAGTAACCTGACGAAAGACTCAATTTATCGCCTCATTTCTTTCTCTTCTCTCTATGCCGAAGACCTTCCAAGAGAAATTAGGTACATGGCCCTTCACATTTTTTCTGTTACAAAAAGCTTAATAGGAGCCCAATGGAAATCAACAGAAACTCCTACCATCTCGAACATCATCGATATAGTTTCTTATCACAATACCTTTGAATTAGTATTCACACTAAAAACAATAATAAAAATAAATATTTGGATAGATGGTCATTATGGAATTCCTATTTCCCAACAGGTAGTAACCTTGATTGACATGTTCCTTTCGTTCTGTAATCAAATATTTTACTGTATTTGCATATTTACCCTACTTGCAGTTTTTTTACCTTCCCGTTATTCTTTTAACACTTCCCTTCCTTTTTTTCTATCTATATTACGTTATTTTCCCTGTTCCTTCATATCCCCCTTTCCTTATTTTTCAATCGCTTAGTTAGTTGAAGTCTGGTGAGGGTCCATTTTTGTATATTGCTAGAAGTTTTCATAGTATGCTTATTTGTATACATCCTCACTTGTCTTCTTGTTTCCCCCTCCCATTATTGTAAAAAATAATTTAATAAAAATACTTTTAAACAAAACATTATTACCTTTTTGCTCATCAGTGCATTAATTCAGGGGCTAGCATTCCAGGGTCTAACTTGCGGTATAAATTTATTTTGGGATCTGTATTTTCAAGGGTCTTCAGTTTGTAATTGATTAAGGGGCCTGTAATTATTTCTAGGGTCTGTATATTTTCTGAGATGTTTTTATTATAAGTTCCTTGATTATGTTGGATTCTGCAGTCTGTATTTATCCAAGGGTTTGGTGTCTAAGGGGTATGTGATCCGTATTTGTTCTAGGATCTGTACTCATTTTGTAACCTGTGCTGAGGTGTAAATCTAGTTTGAGGGCCTAATCTATGTTTTTGGGGTTTTTTTTGGTGGGGGGGGGTGGAAGGGGAGAGAATTTAGGCATAATTTGCTTTTTTTGAGTAGAAAACTAAAATGCCTCGTCAAGGCCTTGGTCAATATATCAAAATTACCCATATACAATTTGTATAGGATATAGGGCATTTCCATATACACATATCCAGTGGATATGCCATAAACATCTCATACATGTGGGTCCAGCTTTGGAGACCAAATTTCTATTAAGAACGGGGCACTGTCTTGCACTTGCTGAACAAGTGTGGTAGGCTACTTTCAAAACTCCCATCGAAGTGAATGGAGAAAGGTCACCAAGACACAGCCCCATTCTTAAAGGGATTGTTTAATGAAAACCAGTTATTACTATCCATTGGAAATGTGATTAAGTTGTTCTGTAGGGGTCTATCTGCTTTGATCACATCAAATCGGCAGAACAGAACTCTTTTGCTGCCATTAAAATCGAGTGGTAGTGCACATGAAGGAATGAGTTAAGCGGTGGTTGGGCATCCATCCTTAGACTCCATTTTGAGATGGGAATAAAAGTGCCTTCTCAGGGTTACATTCCCCGTTCTGCCAATCTGCACTGGGTTCCAGCTGTCAGACGCCCATAAGCAATAAGAAAAACAGGTAATTATAAAACTTCACATTTATTTAGAATATTGATAGTCCAACATATCAGAATGACACAGTGCAGTACTATAGAAAAAAATCAACGTGTTTCGGCTAGCGTACTTTAATCATGGTCTGTGTGAACAATCACCTAGCTAAGCTAATAAACATTTGTTCATTAGATAATTAGCACCTGTGTGCCAAAGAATATTTAACTCTATCCCAGCTAGATGTAATAAAAGTCTGAAATGCCATAAAAACACAACAAAGTCACATATCATAGTAAGTTGTCAAAGTCAGTTTTCAGAGTCAGATGTCAAAGTCAATTCTCAGCAGGGCTGGACTGGGACTAAAATTCAGCCCTGGCATTTGAAGTTACACAGTAGGTTGCAAGAAGTGAGGGGAGTGTAACACTATATAACATATATTTACAGCTGTATCCAGCATTACAGCTCAGTCCTATTTCTTGCTTTTAGTTGCAGTACCAAGAAAAGCCGCTACTTTACCTACATAAGTGGATCTCGTAGATAATGAAGGGATTGAGACTACCAAAGGCTATGGAACCTCATTCTGATGCTCCATAAACTTTGCCTACAGCCACTTTTGGTTCCACTGCGCAGCACGAGACCCGGTGACATCAGTAACGTCACCGCTCTTCAGATATTCTGGGTCTTGCGCTGAGCTACTGTGAAGAGCGATATTGTTGCTACCATCACCACTCTTCAGAGTCGCTGGATCTTGCCAGGTCTGGGCTAGTAATTGGGGTGTCTGATAGACACCTCTCCATTACTTACACCAGGGATTGATAGCAGCTGACTTTACACAGCTGACATCAACCCTAAAAATCATTACACATACCAGAATTAAATGCTTTGGTGGTTGGGAAAAGCAGTAGAGTTAGCGCTATTCCCAGGCTCCGGGTGCTAACTACAACTGTCATCATCCTTGCCTGGTCTCCCTGCGAAGCATTTCTGCTGTATTTACATGCGCTGATCTCGGGCCACTAAACGAGTGTGATCAACAATACTGAAGTCGTTCGCTTGTTTCCCGGCCTCTTTACACCAACTGAGAAAGAATGAAGGGAACAGAACAATCACAATTAGATCAGTCTGTCCCAATACAGTATCATGTTATCAGCAGCACATCTACAGTTTACACCGACGATGTGCTGCTGAGAACAAGGATTTCTGTTGGCACATAAACAATCCAGTCACTCGATGAATAGGCAGCATTTTGCTTGTTTAGTATAATACACCCCATAGTCACCCAAATTATCATAATGTGCACCTCAGTCCTCCATATAGTATAATACACTCCTCAGTCCTCCATATAGTATAATACACTCCTCAGTCCTCCATATAGTATTATACACTCCTCAGTCCTCCATATAGTATTATACACTCCACATAGTCCTCCATATAGTATAATACACTCCTCATAGAACTCAATATATTAAAATACACTGCAATTCCTCCATATAGTATAATACACTCCTCGGTCTTCCAAATAGAATAATACATTCCTCATAGTGCTCTATATAGTATAATGCCCCGCCATTGTCATCCATGTAGTACAATTCAGTTCCCATAGTATAATGCACCCCATAGTTCTTCATATAGTATAATGTATTCCCCATAGTCCTCAATACAGTATAATGCAGCCCACATATAGTATAATAATGCCACCCCAGGGTGTAATGTAACCCCCTAGAGAATATAATGCAGCCCCTGCATATATATGGTAGCCCCCTCATAGAGCATAATGTAGCCCCTCCAAAGAATATAATACAGCACCCCATAGAATGTAATGCAGCCAGCCACCCATAGAATGTAACGCAGCCAGTCACCCATAGAATGTTAAGCAGCCAGCCCCTATAGAATGTAACGCAGCTAGCCACCCATAGAATGTAACGCAGCCAGCCACCCATAGAATGTAACGCAGCCAGCCACCCATAGAATGTAATGCAGCACAGCCCCATAGAATGTAATGCAGCCAGCCACCCATAGAATGTAATGCAGCCAGCCACCCATAGAATGTAATGCGGCCAGCCACCCATAGATGTAATGCAGCACAGCCCTCCATAGAATGTAACGCAGCCAGCACCCAAAGAATGTAACGCAGCCAGCCACCCATAGAATGTAATGCAGCACAGCCCCCATAGAATGTAATGTAGCACAGCCCCCATAGAATGTAATACAGCCCCCCCAATAGCCCCACAATCCAGTTATCACTCAGTGATATATTTAAAAAAAAAAACACCCATAGAATGTAACGCAGCCAGCCCCCATAGAATGTAATGCAGCCAGCTACCCATAGAATGTAACGCAGCCAGCCAATCATAGAATGTAACGCAGCAAAGCCCCCATAGAATGTAACGCAGCTAGCCACCCATAGAATGTAACGCAGCCAGCCACCCATACAATGTAATGTAGCACAGCCCCCATAGAATGTAATGCAGCACAGCCCCCATAGAATGTAATGCAGCACAGCCCCCATAGAATGTAATGCAGCACAGCCCCCATAGAATGTAATGCAGCACAGCCACCATAGAATGTAATACAGCACAGCCCCCATAAAATGTAATACAGCCAACCCCCATCCCATAGAATGTAATGCAGCACAGCCCCCATAGAATGTAATACAGCACAGCCCCCATAGAATGTAATGCAGCACAGCCCCCATAGAATGTAATGCAGCACAGCCCCCATAGAATGTAATGCAGCCAGCCCCCATAGAATGTAATACAGCACAGCCCCCATAGAATGTAATACGGCACAGCCCCCATAGAATGTAATACGGCACAACCCCCATAGAATGTAATACGGCACAGCCCCCATAGAATGTAATACGGCACAGCCCCCATAGAATGTAATACGGCACAGCCCCCATAGAATGTAATGCAGCACAGCCCCCATAGAATGTAATGCAGCCAGCCCCCATAGAATGTAATACAGCACAGCCCCCATAGAATGTAATGCAGCCAGCCACCCATAGAATGTAATGCAGCACAGCCCCCATAGAATGTAATACAGGTAATACAGCACAGCCCCCATAGAATGTAATACAGCACAGCCCATATAGAATGTAATACTGCACAGCCCCCATAGAATGTAATACAGCCCCCCACAATAGCCCCACAATCCAGTTATCACTCAGTGATATATTTAAAAACAAAAAAAACACTCACCTCTCCTCGTGCCCAACACTGCTCCTGGCTCTGGTCTCAGCAGCTGCAGTCTGCCCGGTCACACAGCAGGTGCGCGATGATATGACGTCATCGCGCACCTGCAGTGTCAGCGCCAGGCAAAGCGGGGAATGATGTGAGAGGGAGCGTTAGCAGACGCTCTCTCCTCCATCATTGCATTCAACTGTACCGTCATCATAGATGCCGGTATAGTTGAATGCGGCGGCGCTGGCAGGGGGTGAGTCGGCGGCGGCGGCGGGGGGGTGAGTCGGGGATGGAGTCGGCGCTGGCAAGTGGCCCACAACTGCCACCAGCCCTTCAAGCATTTGCCAGAACTGCCCGATGGCCAGTCCGGCCCTGATTCTCAGACAGCTTATTTGTCCTCAAACTGACATTATTCTGATGTCTGACTTCGATATCTGATCATTTCCTAAAATGGACACTGTAAGGGCCTCCATGTGCGGTGTATCCTGCTGACAAGGTGCTTCAGATTGCGGTGAGCTGACTCTCCCTTGTTCCCTCTCCCTTTTTATGATTTTACCCTATAGATAAGTTACAACTTGTTTTCATTGAACAAGCCCATTAAGTTAATGCAGGCACTGTGTCTACTGAAAATTATACAGAAAAAAAAAATATATGATATCCAAAGTATATTAAAATACACAGTGAAATTTAATTAAAAGTTTATTTAAAAAAAGTATGACTTTTCAATTAGCTTCCACTGTGCCTCCTTTTATCTCTGCTAAAATACCAAGAACTCTGACAATTTGAGCTACTATATATTAAAAGAAAACCATAAAGCTTTAGAGACACCTGCTGGGGTAGTTAGATACTGCAGTATGTGCCACACAGTTACCAGAAACAGTAACCAGTCATACCAGAAACATTTTGAAATAACACTCAAGTTCTTAATGAAAGAAACACATGACAACAAATTAAAACATGCAGCACAATTACATAAAGTTGTAGAAATTAAGGTGGCATCTGTGGCAGAGACATTTGATTGCCTGCTTTAAGACTGGTTACATATACCAATATATAGTTTCACAGTTTATAGAAGATAGGCTATCAGAGATATTAACCCCTTTACCCCCAAGGGTGGTTTGCACGTTATGGACCGGGCCAATTTTTACAATTCTGACCACTGTCCCTTTATGAGGTTATAACTCTGGAACGCTTCAACGGATCCCGGTGATTCTGACATTGTTTTCTCGTGACATATTGTACTTCATGATAGTGGTAAAATTTCTTTGATATTACCTGTGTTTATTTGTGAAAAAAAACGGAAATATGGCGAAAATTTTGAAAATTTCGCAATTTTCCAACTTTGAATTTTTATGCAATTAAATCACAGAGATATGTCACACAAAATACTTATCTTGAAAGATAGGAGACAAAAAAAGCGCAAATAGGGTCTTATCCCCAGGATTGTTCTTAATCAATTGTGAGAGAACTGCTCACCTGGTGGTACACAGTACAAGCGTGTAGTTGTCAGCTGCTGCAGATCCACAGGTTGGCGTTGCGACCTCTCAGAACCGTTATAATAAATGAAATGTGGATTACATCCGCGCTGCTGCGACAAATAATAGATCCAGATATACTGTTAGGGTGTTCGGGTGGTTTATTCAATTCTTCTTCAGGAAGTTTCCACACAAAGATACCATATCTTTGTGTGGAAACTTCCTGAAGAAGAAGCCTTTGAGCTTCGAAACGCGTTGAATAAACCACCCGAACACTATTATTTGTCGCAGCAGCGTGGATGTAATCCACATTTCATTTATTATAACGACACAAAATACTTAATAAGTAACATTTCCCACATGTCTACTTTACATCAGCACAATTTTGGAACCAAAATTTTTTTTCGTTAGGGAGTTATAAGGGTTAAAAGTTGACCAGCAATTTCTCATTTTTACAACACCATTTTATTTTAGGGACCACATCTCATTTGAAGTCATTTTGAGGGGTCTATATGATAGAAAATACCCAAGTGTGACACCATTCTAAAAACTGCACCCCTCAAGGTTCTCAAAACCACATTGAAGAAGTTTATTAACCCTTCAGGTGTTTCACAGGAATTTTTGGAATGTTTAAATAAAAATTAACATTTACCTTTTTTTCACAAAAAATTTACTTCAGCTCCAATTTGTTTTATTTTACCAAGGCTAACAGGAGAAAATGGACCCCAAAAGTTGTTGAACAATTTGTCCTGAGTACGCCGATACCCCATAAGTGGAGGTAAACCACTGTTTGGGCGCATGACAGAGCTTGGAAGCGAAGGAGCGCCATTTGACTTTTTAATGCAAGATTGAGTGGAATTGAGATCGGACGCCATGTTGCGTTTGGAGAGCCACTGATGTGTCTAAACATTGAAACCCCCCACAAGTGACACCATTTTGGAAAGTAGACCCCCTAAGGAACTTATCTAGAGGTGTGGTGAGCACTTTGACCCACCAAGTGCTTCACAGAAGTTTATAATGCAGAACCGTAAAAATAAAAAATCATTTTTTTTAACAAAAATTATCTTTTCGCCCCCAATTTTTTATTTTCCCAATGGTAAGAGAAGAAATTACCAAAAAGTTGTTGTACAATTTGTCCTGAGTACGCTGATACCCCATATGTGGGGGTAAACCACTGTTTGGGCACAAGGGAGAGCTCAGAAGGGAAGGAGCGTTGTTTGACTTTTCAATGCAAAATTCACAGGAATTGAGATTAGATGCCATGTTGCGTTTGGAGAGCCACTGATGTGCCTAAACATTGAAACCCCCCACAAGTGACACCATTTTGGAAAGTAGACCCCCTAAAGAACTTATCTAGATGTGTGGTGAGTAGTGTTGAGCATTCCGATACTTGCGGTATCGGAATTCCGATACCGAATTCCGATACTTCCCGCGTATCGGATACCGGAATCGGAAGTTCCCAGAATTCAAACTGCACGCAGCAGCCAATGAGGAATGAATGGAAGTGTGGGCACATCCTGTTTAGCATGGTGGGCATGTAAGTACTGGCAAGGCTGTGATTGGCTGCTGAACTGATGTCACCATGCACTATAAAAAACGCTGCCGCCATTTTGCGCTCACTCTGCTGTGATTTCAGTTAGGGACATGACGCTGTGTTCTAACTGAGGGCCAGTTGAAATAGCTAATTGCTTTATTTTGCTTTTCCAAGGCTAATTTAGCAAACGCTGTGTGTTCACCTTGCTCTTGCCTTGCAGCGCTGTTTTAACAGCGTTCTGCAAGGTCTCTGTGTGTGTGTGCAGCTCACTCTGTAGTCTGTGTGCAGCCATATACCCGGTTGTATTCAGCTCAGGGGGGGTTCACACTGCCTCATACAGTTCTATCCATTGTCCTTTTTTGCTCATAGTGCAGCCTGCTGCACATTTTTTCTAAAATTTCCTATTAGTGTTTTTCCACCCGTGTCCAGCTAAATTGTGGAAAAACACTACATAGGATAACCTAGAGGGGGGTTTTGGGCCTTGCAGCGCCATTTACGGCTGTCTGCACGGTCTCCGTGTGAGCGCAGCTCGCCCTGTAGTCTGTGTGCAGCCACAGCAGGTTGTATTCAGCTCAGGGTGCGTCACTGCCTCATAGCGTGAAAAAACTTTTCCTTTTTTTTGAAATAGTGCAGCCTGTTGAAAATTTTTTAAAGAATTTCCTATTAGTGTCTTTCCACCCGTATCCAGCTAAATAGTGGAAAAACACTACATAGGATAACCTAGAGGAGGGTTTTTGGGCCTTGCAGCGCCGTTTACGGCTGTCTGCACGGTCTCCGTGTGAGCGCAGCTCGCCCTGTAGTCTGTGTGCAGCCACAGCCGGTTGTATTCAGCTCAGGGTGCGTTACTGCCTCATACCGTTAAATAACTTGTATTTTTTTGAAATAGTGCAGCCAGTTGAAAATTTTTTTAAAAATTTCCTATTAGTGTCTTTCCACCCGTATCCAGCTAAATAGTGGAAAAACACTACATAGGATAACCTAGAGGAGGGTTTTTGGGCCTTGCAGCGCCGTTTACCGCTGTCTGCACGGTCCCCGTGTGAGTTAAACTTGCTCTGTAGTCCGATCTGCAGAAAAAAAAAGTAAAGTTCACCAAACACCACTTAACACTTGTGTAGGCCACATTTTATCAATAATAAAGTCTAGTCCACACTTTACAACATTAGTGTTTCTTACACCTGTTAGGAGGAGCATTTCAGGAATAAGCACACTAAGGCCTTAGTACTTTTCTGCTTATCTTTATCTGTCAACCAAGATGAAGAGGGCAGGGAGTAAGGCACGTGGGCGTTGGCGCGGAGCAGGGAGAGGAGCAGGGAGAGGACGTGGTGATTCTGTGCCTGCTGTGGGCACCGGTGATTCGTCATCACTCAGTTTCAGCAGGGAACAGTCCTTCATGCGCAGCTTTGTCAGAGAGCGCCGTGCACCGCTGCTGCGTGAAGATCAAATTGAAGCCGTTGTCGGATGGATGGCAGCTAACGCATCGGCATCGACTTCAATTAGTGCCACATCCTCTCAGGCACAGACCACTGGAGAGCAGCCATCTGTCTCTTCACCACCTGCCAAATTGGCCAGGCAGTCAGAGAGCCCAGGACAGGAGCCGTCTCTACTTCTGTTCTCTGAATCTCTTGGCTTGGAAACAGGGGGCCAGCCAAGCAGTATTGGAGAAATGGAAGAAGAGGCAGTGTGCAGTGATGCCCAATAGCTTTGTCTCTCTGACTCTGAAGAGGCGGGTGGGCCAGTGCCTGCGGTGACCACAGCGCAGTACGCATCTGATGATGAAACTCAGGTGCTGCTTTCTGGTGCGTACTGTGCTGCCGAGACTACCCAGGAGGAGCAGTTGGTGGCAGAGGGTAGTGGAGATGATGAGGTCCTTGACCCATCGTGGCGTGAGGAACAGGAAGGTGGTGAGAGCAACTCTAAGGAAGAGATTCCCCTAACGGGCCAAAGAGGGAGAGGGAGGGGGAAGACTGCGGAGCCTGTAGCCTCCACTTTGGCACCCGTTAGGAGCCTGTCTCTTTCAAAAGCCAAAAAGGGCGCTCCCAAGACTTGCAGTGCCTGGTCCTTTTTTGACACAGTTGCAGATGACATTTGCTTTGTGAAATGCAAGCTGTGTCATCAGAAAGTCAAAAGAGGTAAAAGTGTCAGCAACCTCAATACCACAAATATGTGGAAACATGTGCGGACCAGGCACGCGGTGGAGTTACAAAAACAAACTGAAGACCTAGGCCAACCAACTGCGGCAGCTACCACCTCTTCAGCTCGTGTTGCCTCTTCCTCCAGCTCACGCACAGCTGGTTCGGCTTCCTCCCAGGATCGCCATGGAAGAACCTCTGGCACTGTTGTCCAGAGACCTAGTGTAATTCCACCCACAGCACCACATTCCCAGTCATCCTCACACTCCCAGTCTACTCTACAGCCATCGGTAGTACAGGCATGGGAGAAAAGGCAAGAACCACCCCCGAGCACAGGCTCTGAATGCAGGCATTGCCAAACGTCTGTCACTGGAAATGCTCTCATTCAGGCTGGTGGAGACTGACAGCTTCCGTGACTTGATGGCATTGGCAGTCCCACAGTACAAGGTGCCCAGCCGCTTTTACTTCAGCAGGCAAGCTGTCCCTGCCCTGCACAAGCATGTGGAGGGACACATAAAACACGCGCTACTGAACGCCGTCAGTAGCAAGGTCCACCTCACCACCGATGCGTGGACCAGTCAACATGGACAGGGGCGATACATTTCTCTCACTGCCCATTGGGTTAATGTTGTTGAGCCAGGTACAGATCGTGCGAGTGGCGCAGGACGTGTCCTGCCCACTCCAAGGATTGCAGGAATCCAGTCTGTACGCATTCACTCCTCCTCATACACAAGTTCCTCGGAATCATCGCTGCAGGAGCCGTCACAGTCCACCTCCACATGGGCCCGTGAACGTTTACCTGTTACGACCGACATGAGCACAGCCGTGGCCAAACGTCAACAGGCCGTCTTGAAACTAGTTTCTTTGGGGAATCGAAGCCACACAGCGCAGGAGCTCTGGAATGCCATCAAGCAGGAGAGCGATGTGTGGTTAGTGCCAGCGAATCTCCAGCCAGGCATGGTAGTGTGTGACAATGGCCGAAATCTGGTGGCAGCTTTGGCCATTGGCAACCTCACTCACATCCCATGTCTGGCACATGTGCTCAATTTGGTTGTGCAGAGCTTTCTGAGGGACTATCCGGATCTTGATGCACTGCTGCACAAGGTCCGCCTAGAGTGTGCTCACTTGCGGCGTTCCAGCTTGGCAAGATCCCGCATTGCTGCTCTGCAGCGCCGATTCCGCCTTCCGGAACACCGCATCATATGTGACCTACCTACCAGGTGGAATTCCGCATTACATATGTTGGAGCGGTTGTGTGAGCAGCAGCAAGCAGTAATGGAGTACCAGCTGCATCAGGCGCAAAAAAGTCGCAGTCAGCGCCGATCAGACTTCACAACCACAGAGTGGGCCACTATGAAGGACGTCTGCCAGGTTTTGCGTCCTTTCGATTATTCCACGCGGATGGCAAGTGCAGATGATGCACTAGTCAGCATGACTGTCCCCCTTATCTGCCTGCTTCAACAAACTTTGCAAGCGTTAAGGGATGATGTTGTGGAAGAGGTGGAGGATGAGGAGTCACCTTTTCCATCAGCATCTGGAGAGTCAGCGCCACGTGGTTCCTCACAAAGGGGTACGCAGGGGCCACTTTGTGAGGAGGATGAGGAGTCAATGGAGGAGGAAGAGCTCCGTCCAGAGGAGGGAGTTACACAATTGTCCAGTGGTCAGTGTGTACAGCGAGGGTGGGGTGATGACGAGTGGGCAGAGATCATGTCTCAAGCAGGGGACAGCGTTTCTGGGCCAGTTGGCAGTCTGCAGCACATGGTGGATTTCATGCTGCAGTGCCTGAGAAACGACCGCCGCATCGACCACATTCTCAACATGCCTGATTATTGGGTGTTCACCCTCCTCGATCCTCGCTACCGGGACAACGTCCAAAACCTCATCCCAGCGTTGACCCGGGAGCGTAAAATGCGGGAGTACCACGACACACTGGTGAATTCCATCATCTTCTCCAGTCCAACTGAGAGGAGTGCTGCTAGTGCTTTACAAAGCAGCTCAGTGCGTCGAGGCAGTGGGGGAGGCTCTGCACAAAGAGGGAGCAGAAGCAGTGCCTCTGCCCAAGGCAAGCCCAGTATGGCACAACTGTGGCAAACTTTTGTGTGCCCGCCCCAAATGTCTACACCATCACCGGCGGCTCCAGTCAGCAGGAGGCAACGGTTCCGTCAGATGGTGACAGACTACATGGCTTGCCCTCTTACTGTACTCCCCGACGGCTCTTCCCCGTTCAAGTTTTGGGTCTCTAAGCTGGATACATGGCCAGAGCTAAGCCAGTATGCATTGGAGGTGCTGGCTTGCCCTGCGGCTAGTGTCTTATCGGAACGTGTCTTTAGTGTCGCAGGTGGTGTACTAACAGACCGTCGCATGCGACTATCCTCCGATAACGTTGACCGGCTTACTTTCCTGAAAATGAACCAGGCCTGGATCTCGCAGGAATTTGCCACTCCTCTGCCTGATTAAGTAATTGGGTGTCATCCAGGTCTCCTGATGTGTTCATCTTTCTACCACCTGAACTGCTATTCCTGGGCTCCAACACCGCCAGTTGCGGCTCAGAAGTGCAGGCTGCACAGTCAAAACATACGACCCAGTGTTATTGGGTTTCAGTAACGTCAGCTGATCCCCAGCTGTGTAGCCGGTAATGTGTCCTGCGACCGCCACGCTGGCACAACAACCTAAATGTAAGGGAACCTGTCCCTTCCCACCCCCCCCCCCCCCCCGTCGTTTGTTACTGAAAGAGCCACCTTGTGCAGCAGTAATGCTGCACAAGGAAAAGGTAGCTCTTTTAGTTTAGCTCCTTGCACACGCAGAACTTAACACTTATAAAATGTGTTCACTGATACCGTTATACCGTCCTGGAGCTGGGACTTTCCTTCGCAATGTGACGCAGCACAGCCGTCATTCCTACCCCCTTGGTGCCATGCGCTGCCTCCTCAGCATTGTTTTAAGCTGTCACGGAGCCTGCGCTGTTCTGTTATTCCTTGGCCGTGCCCAATTTGCGCTGCCTGTCTTCTGTCAGCTGATCCCCAGCTGTGTATCCGGCAACGTGTCATGCGACCGCCATGCTGGCACAAAAAAAATGTAAGGGAACCTGTCCCCCCCTCCCCTAGGCGTATGTTACTGAAAGAGCCACCTTGTGCAGCACTAATACTGCACAAGGAAAAGGTCGCTCTTTAAATTATGCTCCTTGGAAACGCTGAACTACACACTCATGTAATGTGTCCCCTCACACCGTCAAACCGTCCCGGAGGTGGGACTTTCCTTTGTAATGTGACGCAGCACACCCGACATTCCTACCCCCTTGGCTCCGTGCGCTGCCTCCTTAGCGTTGTTTGATTCTGTCATGGACCCTGCGCTGTTATGTTATCTCTTGGCCATGCACAGTTTGCGCTGCCCATCCTCTGACATCATTTGTTGTTGTCCTGGCTGCGCCTGTGCGTCCACGCTGCCCGAAATCCCACCTCGCAGTGTCGTCTAATGTGATCCCACAGTGGGCCTGGTATCCATGGCCATGCGCAGTGCATATACTAGCCTCTCACTCCCCTTGTTCACGCTTCTTCAGACTAGGCGGCGTCAGCTGATCCCTAATAGCATGCCACGGCCGTGACGCCGCACAGTCTGAAGAAGCAGGAAGGAGGGGAGAGGCGATCACATGCACTGCGCATGCCCATGGATCCCAGGCCCGCAGTGGGATTACATTAGATGACACTGCGAGGTTGGATCTCGGGCAGCTTTGACGCACAGGCACTGCCAGCCTGACACCTAAATGATGTCAGAAGACGGGCACCGCTAACTGTGCATGGCCAAGGGATAACATTACAGCGCGGGCTCCGTGACAGAACCAAACAACGTTGAGGAGGTGGCGCACGGCACCAAGGGGGTTGGAATGACGGCTGTGCTGTGTCACATTACAAAGGAAAGTCCCACCTCCGGGACGGTTTAACGGTGTGAGGGGACACATTATATGAGTGTGTACTTCAGCGTTTGCAAGGAGCATAATTTTAGGAGCCACCATTTTCCATGTGCAGTATTACTGCTGTACAAGATGGTTCTTTCAGCAACAAATGCCTGGGGGGGGGGGGGTTAAAGGTTCCCTTTCAACTTGCTCCACTGCAGGCTTCGGCCTACACTCTGCTCCTCTTTGATTCCCTGGGTTTCAACACTGTCAGTTGCCACCTGGAAGTGTTGTCTACACAGAAAAAACACTAGCTGATGTGTCAGTGGGGTTCAGCACCGCCAGCTGTTCCCCTGCTGTGTAGTCGGCAACGTGTCCAGCACAAGCCACGCTGACACAACAGACCAAAAGCTGCCACCAGTGCAGGCTTCGGCCTACACTCTGCTCCTCTTTGACTCCCTGGGTTTCAACACTGTCAGTTGTCACCTGGAAGTGTTGTCTACACAGAAAAAACACTCACTGATGTGTCAGTGGGGTTCAGCACCGCCAGCTGTTCCCCTGCTGTGTAGTCGGCAACGTGTCCAGCACAAGCCACGCTGACACAACAGACCAAAAGCTGCCACCAGTGCAGGCTTCGGCCTACACTCTGCTCCTCTCCTCCTCCTGCTGACCCTGGGCTCTAACACCGCCAGTTTTTGACCGGACATGCCAGCTGCACAGAGAAAAACACCAGCCAATGTGTTAGTGGGGTTCAGCACCGCCAGCTGTTCCCCTGCTGTGTAGCCGGCATCGTGTCCAGCACAAGCCACGCTGGCACAACAGACCAAAAGCTGCCACCAGTGCAGGCTTCGGCCTACACTATGCTCCTCTCCTCCTCCTGCTGACCCTGGGCTCTAACACCGCCAGTTGGGGCCCGGACGTGCTAGCTGCACAGAGAAAAACACCAGCCAATGTGTTAGTGGGGTTCAGCACCGCCAGCTGTTCCCCTGCTGTGTAGCCGGCATCGTGTCCAGCACAAGCCACGCTAGCAACAGACCAAAAGCTGCCACCACTGCATGCTTCGGCCTACACTCTGCTCCTCTCCTCCTCCTGCTGACCCTGGCCTCTAACACCGCCAGTTGGGGCCCGGATGTGCTAGCTGCACAGAGAAAAACACCAGCCAATGTGTTAGTGGGGTTCAGCAACGCCAGCTGTTCCCCTGCTGTTTAGCCGGCTTTGTGTCCTGCAAACGCCACGCAGGCACCTGAACTGAAATTAAAGGGACCCTACCCCCCCAACCTCACAGGTGTTTCTATGTATAACAGCCACCTTGTACAGCGGTACTGCTGCATTTGTACAAGGTGGCTGACTTTTTCTCCTTGCCCACGTCGAACTCAACAAACACGTACAAAATGTGTCTCATTAGAGACCATTACAGTGTCCCTGAGGTGTGACTTTCCTTTTTAATGACACGCAGCACCCCCCTTGGTAGCGCTGCCCGTCTTCTGACATCATTGGTTGGCTGGCTGTGCCTGTGCGTCCGCCCAGCCCGACACAACGCCCCTCGTTGTCTGATCTATTTTGACTGCGAGGGTGTGATTGATGGGCATGTGCAGTGCATATGTTCGCCTGTCTTAACTCATCTCTTTCCGCCTTCTTCAGACTGTGCGGCCTCATGGCCGCGGCATGCGATAAGGGATCAGCTGAGGCCACCCAGTCTGAAGCAGGTGTAAGGACATGAGTGAGCGGCGAACATATTTACTGCGCAAGGCCATGAATCCCAGCTCTGCATTGTGACTTTATTAAAAGACACTGCGGGTCTGGGATTCATGGCCATCACTAGCCGCACCGGCCGACATGAAATGAGGTGAGAAGACAGGCAGCGCTCACAGCGCATGGCCAAGGGATCACAATAGCGCAGACTCCTGTACAGCAAATAACAACGCTCAGGAGGCTGGGCCCAGCACCAAGGCGTTATTTTTGGACACCTGTGCTGCGTCTCCTTAAAAAGCCAAGTCACGCCTCCAAAGCAGTTTTACTGTACAATGGGCAAAATTGTGTACGTCTTTCATTCTGCGTGTGCAATGAGCAAAATTTAAAGAGCAACCTTTCACTTGTGTAGCATTACTGCTGCACAAGGTGTGGCTCTTCTACATTGTAACACCTGAGGGTGGGTTAAAGGTTACCTTTGAAATTGGTTCAATTAGGCTGCGGCCTACACTCTGCTCCTCTCCTCCTCCTGCTGACCCTGGGCTCTAACACCGCCAGTTGGGGCCCGGATGTGCTAGCTGCACAGAGAAAAACACCAGCCAATGTGTCAGTGGGGTTCAGCAACGCCAGCTGTTCCCATGCTGTGTAGCCGGCATCGTGTCCAGCACAAGCCACGCTGGCACAACAGACCAAAAGCTGCCACCAGTGCAGGCTTCGGCCTACACTCTGCTCCTCTCCTCCTCCTGCTGACCCTGGGCTCTAACACCGCCAGTTGGAGCCCGGAAGTGCTAGCTGCACAGAGAAAAACACCAGCCAATGTGTTAGTGGGGTTCAGCAACGCCAGCTGTTCCCCTGCTGTGTAGCCGGCAACGTGTCCTGCAAACGCCACGCAGGCACCTGAACTGAAATTAAAGGGACCCTGCCCCCCCCCAGGTGTTTCTATGTATAACAGCCACCTTGTACAGCAGTAATGCTGCATTTGTACAAGGTGGCTGACTTTTTCTCCTTGCCCACGTGGAACTCAACACGTACAAAATGTGTCTCATTAGAGACCATTACATTGTCCCTGAGGTGTGACTTTCCTTTTTAATGACATGCAGCACCCCCATTGGTAACGCTGGCCGTCTTCTGACATCGTTGGTTGGCTGCCCGACACAACGCCCCTCGTTGTCTGATCTATTTTGACTGCGAGGGTGTGATTGATGGGCACGAGCAGTGCATATCTTCGCCTGTCTTCACTCCCCTCCTTCCGCCTTCTTCAGACTGTGCGGCCTCATGGCCGCGGCATGCGTTAAGGGATCAGCTGAGGCCGCCCAGTCTGAAGCAGGTGTAAGGACATGTGTGAGCGGCGAACATATTTACTGCGCAAGGCCACGAATCCCAGCCCCGCAGTGTGACTTTATGAAAAGACACTGTGGGGCTGGGATTCATGGCCATCGTTAACCGCACCGGCCAACATGAAATGAGGTCAGAAGACGGGCAGCGCCAACAGGGCATGGCCAAGGGCTAACACAAGAGCGCAGACTCCTGTACAGAAAATAACAACGCTCAGGAGGATGCGCCCAGCACCAAGGTGTTATTTTGGACACCTGTGCTGCGTCTCCTTAAAAAGCCAAGTCACGCCTCCAATGCAGTTTTACTGTACAATGGGCAAAATTGTGTACGTCTTTCATTCTGCGTGTGCAATGAGCAAAATTTAAAGAGCAACCTTTCACTTGTGTAGCATTACTGCTGCACAAGGTGTGGCTCTTCTACATTGTAACACCTGAGGGTGGGTTAAAGGTTACCTTTGAAATTGGTTCAATTAGGCTGCGGCCTACACTCTGCTCCTCTCCTCCTCCTGCTGACCCTGGGCTCTAACACCGCCAGTTGGGGCCCGGACGTGCTAGCTGCACAGAGAAAAACACCAGCCAATGTGTCAGTGGGGTTCAGCAACGCCAGCTGTTCCCCCGCTGTGTAGCCGGCAACGTGTCCTGCAAACGCAACGCAGACACAAAGCTGCCTCCAGTGCAGGCTTCGGCCTACACTCTGCTCCCCCTGCTTACCCTTTGCTCCAACACCGCTAGTTGGGGCTCTAGGAAGACAAGCTTGACTAGGCAACGCATCAGGGGTCCAGCACCGACAGCTGGTCCTCGGTGCCATTGGCTCTTGCACACTTGGGCAACGCATCCGTGTTCCAGCTGGTTCTCGGCAGTGTTTTTGTCACGGGTACTCCCTCGTGCCCAGCCTGGTTCCAGCACCATCAGCTGGTTCCGGGTAGTGTCAAGCTCACAGACGCCTATGCGTTGCCCCGTCGTGTTGCGGTCGGGTTAGCCAACTCCATGGTGCCTCCAGTTTAGGAGCTTCCTATGTGGGCTGCGTGAATTGGCAGTCATGGCTGGTTCTGTAGTGCCAGTAGGCCAAGCTCCCCTGTAGGACTGTTGGTGTTCGGTAACTGCGGCAGCCTCGCGGCCTAGCTGCTCTCTCCTCTCCTGTGGACCTTCTGGTCCACATCCTGGTTCCAGCACCGTCAGCTGGTTCCGGGCAGAGCCTTTGGCTTAGGTGCCTCCTTCTGGGTATCCGAGTTCCGCCAACGCCAGGCGGTCCTTGGTAGTGCTTTTAAGCGCGGGTACCTACAGCTTTGTAACCGGGTTCCAGCACCATCAGCTGGTCCTCGGTCGTGCCATTGGCTCTTGCACAGTTGGCCAACGCATCCGGGTTCCAGTACCGTCAGCTGGTTCTCGGCAGTGTCTTTTGCTCTTGTACCTTCTGCTCCCCATCCTGGTTCCAGTAACGTCAGCTAGTTCCAGGCAGAGCCTTTGGCTTAGGTGCCTCCTTATGGGTATCCGAGTTCCGCCAACGTCAGGCGGTCCTTGGTAGTGCTTTTTAGCACGGGTACCTCCTGCTTAGTAACTGGGTTCCAGTAACGTCAGCTGGTCCTCGGTAGTTCCATTGGCTCTTGGACCTTCGGGTAGCCAGCCGAGTTCCAGTTCCATCAGCTGGTTCTCGGCATTTTCTCAGCCTTCTTGTACCTTCTGCTACATTTCCAAGTTGAAGACCCTAAAGACGACGACACGGAAGACAACCACTGAGATGACGACGACCTTGGAGACCACCCCGATGACGACGACGGAGACGACGACGGCGGAGACGACGACCCTGGAGACGACGACATGGAAGACCGAGAAGCAGAAGAACAAGAGGCTGCAGAACAAAGAGCAGAAGAACATTAAGCATAACACTTAATATCAGAGCAAAAGATATTACCTAAATTATATGCAGAAGAAGACTAAGCAGTGTATGGGGGTGAGTCCGTTCCTCCTCGTGGTGCGCCTGGATAAAGCCTGATGCTGCAGGCCAAACTGAACGCGGACAAATGTAACTTTTGTGACTGGCAGAACGGAAGGTGTAATCTTCAAACTTTTATAGATAACAACTACGGAAGCGCCTGTCACAAATGAGAATATGATGAAGAAGTAGAATAGGAAGAATAATAATAGTTGAATAAAATGAATATGAAGAATGTAATAAAAAAAAAAAAAATAGGTAGAAGATGAAGAAGAAGATGAATAAGGTGAAGAAGTTGATGTCAAAGATGCTGATGATGATGAAGATGAAAGTGTGGGAAAAGTAAAAAAAAAAAAAAAGAAGGAGAAGGGCGTGGAATAGTGAAACATCAATATCTGACAAAATTAAAAAAAAATTTACATAGTCAATATCTTTGTCACTCCAAACGTCTTTAAAAAAAAAAAAAATTATGCTATTCTATTTGATTGGGCTAAACCTCTATGCCTTTAATGTCTCCGCCACCTCCCCAAATACATCCTGCATTATTCTTAGTTGTTTTCCTTCATGTAAAATGAACCTACAAGGAAAGAAAGGGTTTATTTTAATTCCGATATTTTGGTCCCATTGACTTGCATTGGGATCGGGTATCGGTATCGGCGATATCCGATATTTTTTGAATATCGGCCGATCCAATCCGATTCCGATACTTTCCGATATCGGAAGGTATCGCTCAACACTAGTGGTGAGCACTTTGACCCACCAAGAGCTTCACAGAAGTTTATAATGCAGAGCCGTAAAAATAAAACAAAATTTTTTTCCCACAAAAAATTATTTTTTAGCCCCCAGTTTTGTATTTTCCGGAGGGTAACAGGAGAAATTGGACCACAAAAGTTGTTGTGCAATTTGTCCTGAGTGCGCTGATACCCCATATGTGGGGGGGGGAACCACCGTTTGGGCGCATGGGAGGGCTCGGAAGGGAAGGAGCGCCATTTGGAATACAGACTTAGATGGAATGGTCTGCAGGCGTCACATTGCGTTTGCAGAGCCCCTAATGTTTCCATATTGGAAACTAGACCCCCCAAGGAACTTATCTAGATGTGTTGTGAGAACTTTGAGCCCCCAAGTGTTTCACTACAGTTTCTAACGCAGAGCCGTGAAAATAAAAAATCCTTTTTTTTCCCACAAAAATTATATTTTAGCCCCCAGTTTTGTATTTTCCCAAGGGTAACAGGAGAAATTGGACCCCAAAAGTTGTTGTCTTATTTGTCCTGAGTATGCTGATACCCCATATGTTGGGGTAAACTCCTGTTTAGGCACACGGGAGAGCTCGGAAGGGAAGGAGCACTGTTTTACTTTTTCAACGCAGAATTGGCTGGAATTGAGATCGGACGCCATGTCGCGTTTGGAGAGCCCCTGATGTGTCTAAACAGTGGAAACCCCCCAATTATAACTGAAACCCTAGTCCAAACACACCCCTAACCCTAATTCCAACGGTAACCCTAACCACACCTCTAACCCAGATACACCCCTAACCCTAATCCCAACCCTATTCCCAACCGCAAATGTAATCCAAACCCTAACCCTAACTTTAGCCCCAACCCTAACTGTAGCCTTAATCCTAGCCCTAACCCTAGCCCTAACCCTAATCCTAGCCCTAACCCTAGACCTAGCCCTAACGGGAAAATGGAAATAAATACATTTTTTAATTTTTTTATTTTTCCCTAACTAAGGGGGTGATGAAGAGGGGTTTGATTTACTTTTATAGCGGGTTATTTAGCGGATTTTTATGATTGGCAGCCGTCACACACTGAAAGACGCTTTTTATTGCAAAAAATTTTTTGCGTTACCACATTTTGAGAGCTATAATTTTTCCATATTTGAGTCCACAGAGTCATGTGAGGTCTTGTTTTTTGCGGGACGAGTTGACGTTTTTATTGGTAACATTTTCGGGCACGTGACATTTTTTGATCGCTTTTTATTCTGATTTTTGTGAGGCAGAATTACCAAAAACCAGCTATTCATGAATTTCTTTTGGGGAGGCGTTTATACCGTTCCGCATTTGGTAAAATTGATAAAGCAGTTTTATTCTTCGGGTCAGTACGATTACAGCGACACCTCATTTATATCATTTTTTTATGTTTTGATGCTTTTATACGATAAAAACTATTTTACAGAAAAAATAATTATTTTGGCATCGCTTTATTCTGAGGACTATAACTTTTTTACTTTTTTGCTGATGTTGCTATATGGCGGCTCGTTTTTTGCGGGATAAGATGACGCTTTCAGCGGTACCATGGTTATTTATATCCGTCTTTTTGATCGCGTGTTATTCCACTTTTTGTTCGGCGGTATGATAATAAAGCGTTGTTTTTTGTCTCGTTTTTGTTTTTTTTTTCTTACGGTGTTTACTGAAGGGGTTAACTAGTGGGACAGTTTTATAGGTCGGGTAGTTACGGATGCGGCGATACTAAATATGTGTACTTTTATTGTTTTGTTTTTTTTATTTAGATAAAGAAATGTATTTATGGGAATAATTTTTTTTTTTTTCATTATTTAGGATTTTTTTTTTTTTTTTAATACACTTGTAAATTTTTTTTAACTTTTTTACTTTGTCCCAGGGGGGGACAATACAGATCGGTGATCTGCCAGTTTGCACAGCAAACCGATCTGTCTCAGAGTGCTGCAGCGTTACCAAGTGCCTGCTCTGAGCAGGCACTTGGTAATCCACCTCCCTCGCTGCAGGACCCGGATCCGCGGCCATCTTGGATCCGGGACTTGCTGCAGAGAGGAAGGTAGGAGACCCCCGGAGCAACGCGATCACATCGCGTTGCTGCAGGGGTCTCAGGGAAGCCCGCTGGGAGTCCCCTCCCTGTGCGATGCTTCCCTGTACCGCCGGCACATCGCGATCATGTTTGATCGCGGTGTGCCGGGGGTTAATGTGCCGGGGGCGGTCCGTGACCGCTCCTGGCACATAGTGAGCGCGGCCGATCACCTATGACGTACTATTCCGTCCTTGGGAAGTAGGGCCCACCCCACATGGACGGAATAGTACGTCTAATGGCAGAAAGGGGTTAATCTATGTAATCACCGCAGAACTCTAATATTGAAATTAATAAAACAACAATTTTTATTTAAATAGCTTAAAATGTCAATACGAAAAAGTGAATATACACCAACACCAATGCATTAAAATTAGATGCACCCAGGGGGAGGTACCTGACCATATATACAACCTGTCTCACCCTACCTGACAGCAGAGGTTGGCACCCTATATCCTGCGCACTGGCTCCCCCACTCGTCGGCGGCTCTCCCAACATATACTGTTGGGATTCATGCTCTCAGGTAGGCGTGAGGTAGCGTTCACATAGGCAAAGCGGTTTGGTCCAAACATGCAGTTTTATTGTATTCATAAAACTTCAAGGGATTCAAGACCAAAACAGCCTCTTCTTGGCACAAAGGTATAACAGCAAATAAGCAGCTGCTTCAGCAGGCACATATATGTCAGTGCGGGATCATCGGAACAGATTACACAGTACTTTCATCCAGAGTAAACATAACAGACAGAAGTGGTGCAGTGACAGTCCTACTAATTTTGGTATCACCTTCAGCCTGAGCTCCAGCAGCTTCGAAAACCAAACAGAAGTGTTCAACTCCATGCATAGTTCACACTGAACAGGCTGCACCTTCCATAAGGTTCTCTGCAGCTCCAACACACAGACTGCTCAGCTTTCCTAGCTGATAGGTGCAGTCTCCATTCAGAGACTCACCAGCTTCAACACACTCAACTATACTCAACATTCAGCAGATTGGCACAAGGTGAATCCATTTCATGGTTCTTAATCAAAGCTAGCCAGGTGAGTCTAAGGGTATGTGCACATGTTGCAGATTCCACTGCGTATTTCTCTGCGCGGATTCCCTGCATATTTACAGAAGATTTTGTGCAGTTTTTGTGCGGATTTTGCATGCATTTTTACACTTGCAGATTCCTATAAAGGAATGGGTGTACAAAACGCTGCAGAATCTGCACAAAGAATTGACATGCTGCGGAAAATAAACCACAGCATTTCTGCGCTGAATTTTCCGCAGCATGGGCACAGCGGATTTGGTTTTTCATAGGTTTATATGGTACTGTACAATGCATGGAAAACTGCTGCGGATCCGTAGAGCCAAATCTGCTGTGGATCCGCAGCCAAATCCACAACGTGTGCACATACCCTTAGACCTGAAGTGCTTGGATTTAATTCAGTCTTACCTAGTTTTGCTACACCAACAAGACAGACCCCGGAAATAAAGACAATGAAAACACAACAGGCAATTATAAAACCGTTTGATCATGTTATCATAGGTAAAAACATCCCATATAAATATAATAAGCCTGTAGATGGAACAGTGTGGGACATACTAGTGCTTGCATAAAGCTAAACCACAGAGAAAATATAGTGCAATAGTCCGATTGTAGAAAAAAAAAAACACAGAAAAGTTTATTCAATATAAATATTTAGATAAAGAACATAGACAGAAATGGGTAAAACGTGGCGACACACAGCATGGAGCACTGGGAGTAGGGCAGCGACCCCTAAGTATGAAATAGGTGCATGGTGCAAAATGAATCAAATAGATTTAATCCATGAGGGGTTCCATATCAGTGGCAATTAAACATATATTAGGCCAGGAACAGATGGAAAAAGTTACCTTAGCATACTACATAAAGACCTAAATTAAAACATACCAATGATGTAAGGGGAATCGTGCCGTCTCCTGCCCACCCCGATGCGCATTTTGGAAAAATCCTTCCTCAGGGAGTGTGCCATGATAAAACATAAAACTCTTTATAGCTGCCATACAATTAGTCTGAACAATACGCAACATCACCGCACAGCCGAGAAACGCTTGTCAGCACCAGTAAGCACGGGCCCATGCAATCCAGCACGGGACCGCGGACCAGAAGTGGAGGAGGAAGCCTATATACAGACGGCGCATGTGCGGAAGTATACCAGCAGCCATGTTAATAGAGGGCAAACCGACAATGGCACTGCAATTATAATTATATATAGATAAATCAGTTTAAAACAACAATGCCGATCATTATACGTGCACACTAACAGAAATATAGCAAAAAACATACAATTGGAAGGTTGAAAAAAACAAACATGCAATATAAGCCATAGTAACTTTGATCTCTATGCTGTGGCCAATAATCACATCCTAAACATCATTACATTATAGCAAATAGAGATAAATGAGAAACATAAACAATATATACTAAGTATGCAAATATATATCTGCAAATGTATAGACATCTATATATACAGTTAGGGCCATATATATTTGGACAGAGACAACATTTTTCTAATTTTGGTTATAGACATTACCACAATGAATTTTAAACAAAACAATTCAGATGCAGTTGAAGTTCAGACTTTCAGCTTTCATTTGAGGGTATCCACATTAAAATTGGATGAAGGGTTTAGGAGTTTCAGCTCCTTAACATGTGCCACCCTGTTTTTAAAGGAACCAAAAGTAATTGGACAATTGACTCCAAGGCTATTTCATGGACAGGTGTGGGCAATCCCTTCATTATGTCATTCTCAATTAAGCAGATAAAAGGTCTTGTGTTGATTTGAGGTGTGGTGCTTGCATTTGGAAGGTTTTGCTGTGAAGTAAACATGCGGTCAAATGAGCTCTCCATGCAGGTGAAACAAGCCATCCTTAAGCTGCGAAAACAGAAAAAACCCATCTGGGAAATTGCTACAATATTAGGAGTGGCAAAATCTACAGTTTGGTACATCCTGAGAAAGAAAGAAAGCACTGGTGAACTCATCAATGCAAAAACACCTGAGCGCCCACGGAAGACAACAGTGATGGATGATCGCAGAATAATCTCCATGGTGAAGAGAAACGCCTTCACAACAGCCAACCAAGTGAACAACACTCTCCAGGTGGTCGGCATATCAATATCCAAATCTATCATAAAGAGAAGACTGCATGAAAGTAAATACAGAGTGTTCACTGCACGGTGCAAGCCACTCATAAGCATCAAGAATAAAAAGACTAGACTGGACTTTGCAAAAAAAAAACATCTAAAAAAGCCAGCACAGTTCTGGAAAAATATTCTTTGGACAGATGAAACCAAGATCAACCTCTACCAGAATGATCGAAAGAGAAAAGTATGGCAAAAGTGTGGTACAGCGGCCGAGGCAGTGTGATGGCTTGGGCATGCATGGCTTCCAGTGGCACTGGGTCACTAATGTTTATTGATGATGTGACACAGGACAGAAGCAGCCGAATGAATTCTGATGTATTCAGAACCATACTGTGTGCTCAGATCCAGCCAAATGCAGCCAAACTGATTGGTCGTCGTTTCATACTACAGATGGACAATGACCCAAAACATAAAGCCAAAGCAACCCAGAAGTTTATTAAAGCAAAGAAGTGGAATATTCTTGAATGGCCAAGTCAGTCACCTGATCTCAACCCAATTGAGCAGCATTTCACTTGTTAAAGACTAAACTTCAGACAGAAAGGCCCACAAACAAACAGCAACTGAAAGCCACCGCAGGGAAGGCCTGGCAGAGCATCAAAAAGGAGGAAACACAGTGTTTGGTGAGGTCCATGAGTTCAAAACTTCAGGCAGTCATTGCCAACAAAGGGTTTTCAACCAAGTACTAAAAATGAACATTTTATTTAAAATTATTGAATCTGTCCAATTACTTTTGGTCCCTTTAAAAACAGGGTGGCACATGTTAAGGAGCTGAAACTCCTAAACCCTTCATCCAATTTTAATGTGGATACCCTCAAATGAAAGCTGAAAGTTTGAACTTCAACTGCATCTGAATTGTTTTGTTTAAAATTCATGGTGGTAATATCTATAACCAAAATTAGAAAAATGTTGTCTCTGTCCAAATATATATGGACCTAACTGTATACAGAGCACCAAGTATACAATATATCAAAAAGAAACACGAAAAGAATATACAAACAAAACAAGCACCATCAAACACATAGACAGCATATAACAAGTCAGAGGCATACAATGACGATAGATGGACAAAAGTCTCTTATAGAAATATACACAAATGTATATGCAAAATCTGGTTATAATAAAAGGGACAGAACAATCCCCGACTCATCCAGAGATGAAGGACTTCCATTGTAGCCTACATATGAGTATCATGGTCAAAGAAAAACAGGCACTAAAAATAAAGAATATAGGATTAGAATCAAAATTAAAAAAAACAACCATGCGGATGACAACACGCTGCAAAATGTTCAACAGCCAGAGGACTACAGGAAGGGAGCAAATGAAAGGCATTCATTGAGGCCGAAAGGGTGAACCGTAATTAGTTGCCAGATCCATCTTGTCTCCAGTCTCCCCAAATGTTTGGATAAACCGCCACCTCTAATATTTATTTTGATGCCATCCGGAAATAACTGACATGTCCCCGGAAAGATGTGGGCTCACCGCTGGAGCCCACATCAAAGGGAGGGATACTGACATTGGCATACTATTACGCCCGATGTCAGTAAGGGGCTAAAGTGTCCCAGCCAATAGCTGGAGGTCACTTACTATTTAAACTGCCTCCTCCAAAATAGAGGTGCGTGTACAATGTTGTGCGTTTTTTCCTAACACGCTTGTCAGTTCTCAGGTCCCTGTACTTGCATCTCAGCCTGCTTCCCCCTTCAGTGCTTCCTTCAACGGCAGCCGAGTCCGTTGCACCCGCCAGTGCTTCCTTCAATGGCAGCTTTGTCCGTTGCACCCGCCAGTGCTTCCTTCAATAGCAGCTGAGTCCGCTGCACCCACCAGTGCTTCCTTCAATAACTGCCAAGTCTGCTGCACCCAGCACTGCTTCCTTAACCCCTTAAGCCCCAAAGGTGGTTTGCACGTTAATGACCGGGCCAATTTTTACAATTCTGACCACTGTCCCTTTATGAGATTATAACTCTGGAACGTTTCAATGGATCTTGGCAATTCTGACATTGTTTTCTCGTGACATATTGTACTTCATGATAGTGGGAAAATTTCTTCGATATAACTTGCATTTATTTGTGAAAAAAATGGAAATTTGGCGACAATTTCGAAAATTTCGCAATTTTGCAACTTTGAATTTTTATGCCCTTAAATCAGAGAGCTATGTCATGTAAAATAATTAATAAGTAACATTTCCCACATGTCTACTTTACATCAGCACAATCTTGGAACCAAAATTTTTTTTTGTTAGGGAGTTATAAGGGTTAAAAGTTGACCAGCAATTTCTCATTTTTACAACACCAATATTTTGTTTAGAGACCACATCACCTTTGAAGTCATTTTGAGGGGTCTATATTATAGAAAATAACCAAGTGTGACACCATTCTAAAAACTGCACCCCTCAAGGTGCTCAAAAACACATTCAAGAAGTTTATTAACCCTTCAGGTGTTTTACAGGAATTTTTGGAATGTTTTAAAAAAAATTAACATTTAACTTTTTTTCACAAAAAATTTACTTCAGCTCCAATTTGTTTTATTTTCCCAATGGAAAGAGAAGAAATTGGACCCCAAAAGTTGTTGTGCCATTTGTTCTGAGTATGCCGATACCCCACATGTGGGGGTAAACCTCTGTTTGGGCGCATGGCAGAGCTCGGAAGGGAATGAGCGCCGTTTGACTTATCAATGCAAAATGCAAAATTGACTGGAATTGAGATGGGACGCAATGTTGCGTTTGGAGAGCCCCTGATGTGCCTAAACATTGAAACCCCCCACAGGTGACACCATTTTGGAAAGTAAACCCCCTAAGGAACTTATCTAGCTGTGTTTTGACAGCTTTGAACCCTCAAGTGTTTCACTACAGTTTATAATGCAGAGCCGTGAAAATAAAAATAAAAATTTCACAAAAATTATTTTTTAGCCCCTAGTTTTGTATTTTTCCAAGGGTAACAGAAATTCGAACCCAAATGTTGTTATCCAATTTGTCCTGAGTACGCTGATACCCCATATGTGGGGGGAAACCACCGTTTGTGCGCATGGCAGAGCTCGGAAGTGATGGAGCGCCATTTGGAATGCAGACTTAGATGTATTGGTCTGCAGGCGTCACGTTGCATTTGCAGAGCTCCTGATGCACCTAAACAGTAGAAACCCCCCAGAAGTGACACCATTTTGGAAATTAGACCCCCTAAGGAACTTATCTAGATGTGTTTTGACCGCTTTAAACCCCCAAGTGTTTCACTACAGTTTATAACGCAGTCGTGAAAATAAAAATTATTTTTTTCCCACAAAAATGTTTTTTAGACCCCCAAAATTTTTATTTTCCCAAGGATAACCAGAGAAATTGGACCCCAATAGTTGTTGTCCAATTTGTCCTGAGTATGCTGATACCCCATATGTTGGGGTAAACCCCTGTTTGGGCGCACGGGAGAGCTCGGAAGGGAAGGACCACTGTTTTACTTTTTCAACGTAGAATTGGCTGGAATTGAGATCGGACGCCATGTCGCGTTTGGAGAGCCCTGATGTGCCTAAACAGTGGAAACCCCCAATTCTAACTGAAACCCTAGCCCCAACACACCCCTAACCCTAATCATAACCCTAACCACACCCCTAACCCTGACACACCCCTAATCCCAACCGTAAATGTAACAATAACTTTAGCCCCAACCCTAACTTTAGCCCCAATCCTAACCCTAGCCTCAACCCTAGCCCCAACCCTAACCCCAACCCTAATGGGAAAATGGAAATAAATCCTTTTTTTATGTTTCCCTAACTAAGGGGGTGATGAAGGGGGGTTTGATTTACTTTTATAGTGGGTTTTTTAGCGGATTTTTATGATTGGCAGCCTTCACACACTAAAAGACGCTTTTTATTGCAAAAAATATTTTTTGCGTTACCACATTTTGAGACCTATAATTTTTCCATATTTTGGTCCACATAGTCATGTGAGGTCTTGTTTTGTTGCGGGACGAGTTGACGTTTTTATTGGTCACATTTTCGGACATGTGACATTTTTTGATCGCTTTTTATTCTGATTTTTGTGAGGCAGAATGACCAAAAACCAGCTATTCGTGAATTTCTTTTTTTGGGGGGGCGTTTATACCGTTCCGCGTTTGGTAAAATGGATAAAGCAGTATTATTCTTCGGGTCAGCATGTTTACAGCGATACCTCATTTATATCATTTTTTATGTTTTGGTGCTTTTATACGATAAAAACTTTTATAGAAAAAATAATTATTTTTGCATCGCTTTATTCTGAGGACTATAACTTTTTTATTTTTTTCTTTGATGATGCTGTGTCGCAGCTCGTTTTTTGCGGGACAAGATGAGGTTTTCAGCGGTACCATGGTTATTTATATCCGTCTTTTTGATCGCGTGTTATTCCACTTTTTGTTCGGCGGTATGATAATAAAGCATTGGTTTTTGCCTCTTTTTTTTTTTTTTTACGGTGTTCACTGAAGGGGTTAACTAGTGGGACAGTTTTATAGGTCGGGTCGTTACGGACGCGGCGATACTAAATACCGTATATACTCGAGTATAAGCCGACCCGAGTATAAGCCGACCCCCCTAATTTTGCCACAAAAAACTGGGAAAACTTATTGACTCGAGTATAAGCCTAGGGTGGAAATGCAGCATTTACCGGTGAATTTCAAAAATAAAAATAGATCATTATTTCCCCATAGCTGTGCCATATAGTGCTCTACACCGTTCATTATTTCCCCATAGCTGTGCCCCATATAGTGCTCTGCACCGTTCATTGTGCCCCATAGCTGTGCCATATACGGTGCTCTGCACCGTTCATTGTGCCCCATTGCTGTGCCATATACAGTGCTCTGCACCGTTCATTGTGCCCCATATCTGTGCCCATATACGGTGCTCTGCTCCGTTCATTGTGCCCCATTGCTGTGCCATATACGGTGCTCTGCACCGTTCATTGTGCCCCATATCTGTGCCCATATACGGTGCTCTGCACCGTTCATTGTGCCCCATTGCTGTGCCATATACGGTGCTCTGCTCCGTTCATTGTGCCCCATTGCTGTGCCATATACGGTGCTCTGCACCGTTCATTGTGCCCCATTGCTGTGCCATATACGGTGCTTTGCACCGTTCATTGTGCCCCATTGCTGTGCCATATACGGTGCTCTGCACCGTTCATTGTGCCCCATAGAAATCTCTGCCGCCGCTGCTGCAATAAAAAAAAAAACCACATACTCACCTCCCTTGATTGCAGCTCCCGGCGTCTCGTTCCGGCGCCTCCATCTTCCCGGCGTCTCTGCTCTGACTGATCAGGCAGAGGGCGCCGCGCACACTGTATGCGTCATCGCGCCCTCTGCCTGAACAGTCAGAGCGCAGACGCCGGGAAGATGGAGGCGCCGGCCGGGAAGATGGAGCGGCGCCCGGCGGCTGGAACGAGGACAGGTGAATATGCTATACTTACCTAGTCCTGGCGATCCTCGCGCTGTCCCTCTGCCTGGTCTTCGGTGCCGCAGCTCTTCCTGTCAGCGGTCACCGGCACCGCTGATTAGAGGAATGAATAGGCGGCTCCGCCCCTATGGGAGGTGGAGCCGCTTATTCATATCTCTAATGAGCGGTCCCACGTGACTGCTGAAGAGGGGAAGAAGCTGCAGCACAGAAGCCCGTGGGACGGCAGGGACAGCGCGAGGATCGCTGGGACTAGGTAAGTATACCTCAGCGCCCTCACCCGCCGACCCTGCCACCCACATTGACTCGAGTATAAGCCGAGAGGGGCACTTTCAGCCCAAAAATTTGGGCTGAAAATCTCGGCTTATACTCGAGTATATACGGTATGTGTATTTTTATTGTTTTTTTTTATTTAGATAAAGAAATGTATTTATAGGAACAATATATTTTTTTTTATTTAGGAATTTTTTTTTTTTTTTTTTTTTTTTTTTTTTTACACATCTAAAAAAATTTTTTTTTACTTTGTCCCACGGGGGACATCACTGTATAGTGACAGATCGCTGATCTGACACTTTGCAGAGCACTGTGTCCGCAGGAGCACTACCAGTATTAATACATTTTGTATGCAGCGCCCCTAGCCGCTTTTATATTTAGTGATTGAATACTACAATACTGATCATTAAGGAAAAAAAAAAAAAAAAAAAATATTACAATAAGTGCCATTATACACAGGAGCTTTGTACATACCGTGTTTCCCCGTAAATAGGGTGCCCCCCAAAAGTAAGGCATGCTAGGGGGAGCACTGTGCCTGCTAATATAAGCCTCCCCCCCCCCCCACCGAAAATAAGGCATACCTTGTTCTGTGCATGGGGCATGCAGTTGTGTCTTGCTCCCGCTGTCCGATGCCCGCCACTGCAGCCGTGCTGTTCACAGGAGTTAATCACAGCCTCGGAGCTGTGTGCCAATCTCTGCCCATGAGCCCTGCGCCAATCACAGCGCAGGAACCATGGGCCAGCTGACGTCATCCATAGCCTCTGATTGTTCCAGGGCTCCTGCACCAGCAAAGCACTGAAAGCAGCACCGCGGACGAAACCAGTAAGACAGTGAAAGTGTGTGTGTGTGTGTGTGTGTGTGTGTGTGTGTGTGTGTAAGGGTGTGTGTCTGTGTGTGTCCGTGTGTGCGTACAATACACACATGGGAGGCTGCAGTGGGATGCTGTGATAATGGGAGGCTGCAGTGGGATACCGGGATGATGCAATACTGTACTGTACCGTCTTTCCCCATAAATAGGGCGCCCCCCTAAAGTAAGGCATGGTGCAACTTTCGGAGCAAAAATTAATATAAGACGGTGTCTTATTTTCAGGGAAACAGGGTAGTACACAGTGTATAATGTCAGTGTAGACATAATAAAGGGATTACCAGTGACAATATACACAGGAGCTCTGTAAATAGTGTCAGTGTACAGGTTATACAATGATCACAAGTGACATTATACACAGAAGCTCTGTTCATAGTGTATAGTGTACAGATAATATAGTGATCACCAATGACATTATACACAGGCGCTCTGTATATAGTGTCAGTGTACAGATAATATCATTATACACAGGAGCTCCTTCCTTTTTAATGTCGCTGATGAATAAGGCCCCTTAACGATGACCGTTAAAAAGCATATTGACAGTTGTTAAGGGGTTAAAGCACCATTCCGGAGGGTTGTTTTTTTTTTTTATTTCATCGCTGGAGTGGTATCACTAATCTAAGTTCCCTGACCCTAGTATTATACATACCAGCTTCCGTGTTGTGTTCTCGGTGCTGCTCTGGTCACCTTCTGATGTTTGTGGCCTGACGGACAGATCCAGTGTTTACTGGGCGATCAGGAAGTCACTGGTCAATGTAAGTCTATGAGAGCTAGAATGAGACCGCGTGACCGTTAACTCAGTCAAAAAGTACGGTCACAAGATGGTGTAGCACGACTGATGTGGTGGCGGGGCGCCTAGGAACTTTATTACTAGGGACAGGAAATTTACATTATTGATACTACTCCAGCGGTGAAATGGAAACAAAAATGCTGTAGTAGAGCTTTAAGAAAAATCAAGAGCATTGCACACTTGTTCATCACCACTTATTCTTTTTATGCCTGTGCGCCTAAAATACCCTGTTTGATGCACTGTTAGGCCATGTTCCCATGTGCGAAAACGCTTCCTGTTTTCTGCAGGTGTTTCCACCAAAATAAAATGCTACTTATTTCATTTTACTGTGTTTTTACTTTTGTTTTAGAGTTTTTTTGGTGCAAATTTGAAGCATTGTTCAATGGATTTATTAGTGCAGCAGTCCTGGGATTCTGCAACTGAAACAGACATTAACCCCTTTCCACTTCTTTTTGAGTGCCCATCGCCCCTCTCCTATAATTGTGGGGTGTCCATAAGTTGCTATTGCAGCCAGGGACGTGATTAACTATCTCAGAATATAGTAAAAGTAATTAAATGATCCTTCTAGAGTTGGGGTCTAATAATCAGTTGGATAAATGTGCTGCACTCAAAAAAATTAAGTTGACGGGCCGCAATCTTTATGGTGACGAGATGACATTTTTAGTGATACATTTTTTTATCACATTTTATTCTATAAAGTGCATCAGTATAATGAAAAATGTACATCTTTCAAATGTTTTTTTTGTTATTATTATTTGTGTTTATCGTATGGGTTATGGTACAGTTTTACAGTTAGGTCGTTCCGGACATGGCGATATATATACTTTTTTTAATTTACTTTCATTTTTACATGAAAAAGTGCTTTTAGCGGCAAAATATTTTTCCACTATTTTTTTATACATTTTTTTTAAGTTTACAATTTTATTTTTCACTTATTCCCTATATGGTACATGGCTAATATCAGTACCCCAAAAATGCATGTGCTAATAGGCTTGAAGAGGCAGACCCATCCCTAAAATTAGACTGTCACTATTTTGACCATGTGATTTAAAGCACCATTTACACGTGGGGCCGTGTTTAACATGTACGTGAAAAATGGTACAGGTGACATCAGCGTTTTGGATCAGCGTGATATCCATGTGTCCATTTTTACCATCAGTGTTTTTCACTGACGGATAGATATATAAAATACAAAACTTATATACATTGCAATGTTATAAAGAGGCTGTCTGGGACTTTAACACTATAGGATAGGGTCATTAATGTCTGGTCAGTGGGGGTGTGACACCCGTCACCCTCGCTGATCAGCTGTTCCTGTTGTCTGCGGAACTGAACTGCAATGCACAGCTCTATAGGGCTATCGATACCCCATATTGATTTAAATAGGTGGCGGATGTGCAGTACCCAGAATACAATTGACAAAGTAATTCCATCTGTCGACACAGGGAGCAGCTGAACGGCAGGGGGTGCTGGGTGTCGCTGCCCCACCAGACATTAAATGACCTATCCTACCGATAGGCTATTAGGGTATGTGCCCACGCTGCGTCCTGGTGTGCGGATTTTTCCACACTGATTTTGATAAATCCGCAGGGCAAAATCACTGCGTTTTTACTGCGTATTTATCGTGGATTTTCTGCGGATTCTACTGCGGTTTTACACCTGCGTTTTTTTAATATGGAGCAGGTGTTAAACCGCTGCAGATTCCGCACAAATAATTGACATGCTGCGGAAAATAAACCGCAGCGTTTCCGTGCGGTTTTTTTCTGCAGCATGTGCACAGCGGTTTCCGTTTTCCATAGGTTAACATGGTACTGTACACCGCATGGAAAACTGCTGCGGATCCGCAGCGTCAAAAACGCTGCGGATCCGCAGTAAAAACCGCAACGTGTGCACATACCCTTAATGTTAAAATCCTGGATAACATTTTTAAATAGGCATAGCCAACGGAAGACACACAGATTGCACTTTTCATCCATACGACATGCAAGTAGCGACATAGATTCTAATATATACGTGATGTAACCGTGAAAAAAACAGAACATGTACATGCAACATGGAAATTACCTAATGTGTCAAATGGCCTCGATCAATGCTACTGCAGCAGGGTGTCAGATGGATATCAGCCAACACCCATTGAAGATGGCGCCTGCTCGGCTTGTGAACCGCCACCATCATTGCACTGTACATGTACGGTGAATGGTGGGAAGAGGTTAAAAAAAAATCCTCTCCTCCATACTTACCTGCCACCAGCCATTCAGCAGCATGGAAAAAAGCCACCTCCTATCCGACACACTGTGCTTCAGGGTTATCGTCATTAAGCGGCTCCGGCGCGCTCCTCCATCAGCCAGCTCTGTGTTGGGTCCAGTGTTGAGCAACAAATATCAGCCTGATGCAGCCACAGATCACGTTTGGCACTAAATTATAAAGTGAAAAAAAAGGCTTTTCTGTTGTTTTTTTTTTTTAAAATAAATAAAAGTTTCAATGACTCCACTTTTCCCATCCAAAAATAATGATACTCAGTATTGCCATATCTCCAGAAATACGCTACATAAAAATGTTACATTATTTAACCTGGAAGATACACGCTGTAAGGAAGAAAGAATAAAAAACACCACATTTGGTGGTCCGCACAATTCCACCAAAAAGCACAGATATGATAAAAACGCCATACTTCCAATAAAGACAACAGTATGGCGTGCACAGAAAACAACTAAAACGTCCCGGGGCTCAGAAAATGGCAGCACGGACCAAATCAGTATTTTTTTTATTTTACAAAGGTTCTATATATTTTGTCACCACGATACTATATAAATTCTGGATCGCCGTAATTGTACTGACCGTAGGAAATGGAATAACGTCGCCAGGTCATTTTTACTGCATAGTGAATGTTGTTAAAAAAAATAAAAGGTGGAATTGAGTTTTTTTTCACCGCATTATTTTTCTGCACGTTATATGTACAGGGAACCTTTTATATGACAGCTTTGCTCCCCCTTTTATGGCTCCTACTTCAGAACTTAGGGGACCATTTAATTCCCCCAGAAATAATGAGTGACACGTGCAGACTGCGCCCCCTCTGCACTGACGGCACAGCTGCCTGGGGCTGCAGTTCTCCCTGCGGCCTCTAGGTGGCGGGATCCTCCTCTGCCTGCAGTGACGGTGCCAGGCTCCGGGTATGAGGAGGTGAAGAACTCGGCGCCATATGGGAAGTGCTGCTCCCGACCTCCCTCAGTTACCACAGGAGGGTGCATCCCCCAGGCTCTGCTAGCGCAGTGACTAATGCTGCTTCCATGATGCACGGAGCACTGAGGGACAAGGTGTGGCCTGCACACTACGACTCCTATGACTGTGCCGAGCTCCCTGCTCTCCCCCAGACCTGCAACGTATACACCTTGCAGGCAGTAGAGACCCTCTAGCAGGCTAGTAGCCCTCCCACCCTGACTCAGGGTAAACAGGTGTTCGTGTCATGTGACAATGCACTGAGGGGGAGGGTGGTACCCTGCTCATAGACTGCGCACGGACTGCTAGGCTGAGGCGCTAGCTGGAGATGCTCCGCGCATGCGCATTCCCCACGCTAATAATAGAGTACTATGCACTGCAGGCTGTGTGCGCCCTCACAGGGGACACGTGCTTCCCCGCGCATGCCCGCCTCCTCCCTGTGGGGTGTGGAGGAGCAGTGGGGCTCTGCTGTCTCCTCAGGAAAAGTGGGTCAGGAGGGAGTGTGACTGGGCTGGGCCCTCCTGTTATGGAGTAAGACAGGCACTGTGGTCCCTGACAGAGGTGTCAGCCTCCCTGAGGTGGTTGTCTGAGGGTATGTGCACACGTTGCGGATTTTGCTGCGGATTCGCAGCAGTTTCCCATGACTTACAGTACAATGTAAACCTATGGGAAACCAAATACGCCGTGGAAAAAAAACACGCGGAAACGCAGCATTTTATTTTCCGCAGCTTGTCAATTCTTTGTGCGGAATCCGCAGCGGTTTTACTTTTGCTCCAATAGAAAACCGCAGATGTAAATCCGCAGCGGAATCCACAATAGAAAACGCGGTAAAACCGCATTGGTTTTGCACTGCGGATTTATCAAATCCACTGCGGAAAAATCCGCAGAGGAGCTGTATACGTGTGCACATACCCTGAGTGTACTGACTGCAGTTAGGCAAGGGCTGGTGTCTGGGTCGCTAGCCGTGGCCGCTGCGCTCACTTTATCCTTTCCCATAGTCCTGGGCCCCTTTTCATCACTTTTTTAAGGCTTTTTTTTTTTGTCTTATAATTTTCTCTGACACTCCTGTTATTTAGCAAAATTGTTCAAGATGTCACACGCAAACTTAATTTCTTTATGGGCCCTATTCGTTATTGCATTTGCGCCTGTTTTTTGTTTCTAGTGTTTTTTGGCTTTTGTTCTATATTCATCTCTTCTATTTTTGAAGTCTGCTTGTTTTGTTTGTTTTTTTTAGTTCGCAATTGTAATCAGAGTTTAGGGTTTCCACGTTTTCGGCTGATTCATCACTTGTGAAATTTTTGAAAAGTCATAAAAACTTGTCCCTTGCCCCCTAATATGTGTTGTTTTTTTTTTGTTTTGTTTTTTTTAATTTGTTTGTGCCACAATTTTTAGTCACTTTGCAAAAATCTGGCTTATTGTATTAAAGTCTAAAAAAAAAAAACCATTAAAGGCAGAAATAGTCTTATTTCATGTTGCTCAAAATTGTTGAACTGCGTGCTCCTTTTTAAAGAATTTGGCAGGTAAAAATTACAACAAAGACCATGGCACGAAAAAGAAAAGTGGCTAGAAAACATACTAATTTTGAATTCGGTCCTTTTTTTTATTTTTATTTTTTGCAACTTTAACGTCATGCACTAGTCCTAAACTGCGACAAATGAAAAAATGTGTGATTACTAGGTGATCGTGTTTAGAGAGGACCAAGGAGCAGAGCTCTCTCCATGGATGGCAGGTCCCAGCTAAATTAAATGTCTCGAAACAGGTTCAACCGAGGCTGTTAACCATTTAAACACCACTGTTATTCTCCTACTGCGATGTTTAAATGGAACTTGTACCTCGATCACCGCCGTTTTGTTTTTTTTATCTGAAGCTTAGCCGTATGCTGAGCGTCTGTGATTTTCACTATAAAGACCATGATTTTTACTATTACTGCAATACTGTAGTATTGTGGTACTATAGTATAAGGCAGGGGTGGGCAATTAATTTTGCCATGGGGCCGCATGAGAAATTGGGATGGTTTTAGAGGGCCGGACTAATATAATTAACTCATTTTCACCCATACTGTAGTATACATATGCTATCTTTTCATAAACAAACAGACAGGGATGGCTCTGTTTTTGGAGTAATGCAGCCATGTTTTCCTAATCTTGGACAACCCCTTTAAGACTGTACTAAAACAGCAAATCCACCCACTGTAACATAAAAGCACTATGGATTTTCCAGTTGGGGTCTGATCACTGCTTAAAAAAGGGAAACCTACCCCCAGTGACTGGATGACAAAATGCTTAAAGGGGCCCGTCAGCGCGTCTTTACAGCTGGCAGTAGGAATATTGCTGTGGAGGAGCTTTTTGTCCCCAATAACAATACACCTTTTGTATAGCAATCCAACGGACCAATATTGAGAAATCTAGTATAGACGTCACATGCAAATCAGGCTGGACGTGCACTGGGGGCGTGTCACTGCAGCAGTATTGTCTTTTAAGTGCATTGACATTCCACAGTGCACTTTTTGCATGATTTGCATATGGTTTCTATGCAAGATTTCTCAAGATTAGCACATTGGATCATTACAAAAAAAGTCTCATTTTTTATGGGGGGACAAGCACTGACACATTTACACCACTGCTTCCGTATTTAAAAGAAAAAACATCCAGGAAGTTCCCTTTTAAAGGGGTTGGCCCGTGAAGAGCAATTATGACCCCTCTACAGGAAAAGAGCTGTCTGTCTGATCACAGGAGGGATCGTCTGCTCACAAGATCCTGCGCCCAAGTGGTGGAACACATACTGTATGTGCAATGGCTATGGGGCTGACAGGAGCCCCAAGTGCTGAGGTATCTGTAACAGCCTCATAGTGTCCTGGGGGACCACCCAAACACTGAAATGGGGTCTCCGCACCCCCCGAGATCACACGCAGCACTAGATGTACAGAGTTTGTATCTGTTATATAGAACACACAATGCATGATACAAAGCAGGAGCTTTCTATACAGGTGCACAGGCATGGAGCCCTCCTATCCCCCCACACAGAGACAGCAACTGCCCCCCAGTCACCCCTGCTGGCAGGCTGCCCCGAGCCTTGCATGCACCCCTCCTCTCCCACCTGCAGCCCCCATGACCGGCCCAGGACTCCCCTCTTCTGCAGCTCTTACTTGCTCTTGTGTGCAGACTCGACATGTTGACTTCTGGGATGCGGGGGGAGGGCAGAAGATTGAGAAGGAAACAGGAACCTGGCGGCGCTGCTGCTGCATCCTCCTGCACAAGGGAACATGGCTTCTCATCACCCGCAGCTCTGCTCACACAGCACAGGGGAACATGGCTCCTCATCACCCTCAGCTCTGCAAGCGCAGTTCCGACAGCGTGTCGCCTTCACTCCAGCCGCCAGTGGTCTTCAGAAGCGGCTGGCCGAGCGGTGCCGGGGGCAGCTGTCAGAAGTGACAGCTAGCTGGCGGGCCGTTTAAAATCATCAGGCGGGCCGGATGCGGCCCGCGGGCCGCATCTTGCCCAGGTCTGGTATAAGGGATCAGATAATCTCGTTCAAGTCACCCGAGGTGACTAGAAAAGTTTTTAAAAAATGTTAAAACATTTTCAAAGTTCAGATCAGCCCTTTTTTTCCTATTAAACAAAAATATTTCAGTGTTCATAAAAGTCCAGTCTATAAAACATAAAATTAATAGGCCCAATTGATAAACGCCATTACGAGAAAAGAAACCACAATAGTTTTTTTTTCTGTCACCACTTGGTGACAATGGAAAAATAAAAATGCAGGTCACAAACTGGCGATGCAAATGCCAACATTTTTCTTTACATATATGTGAACTTTTTTTCTCACATTAAAAAAAAAAAAAAGCTTGGTATAGCTGTAGTTGTACTGACCTGCAGAATAATGAATCTGATTCTGAAAGATTTTTTACCATAGAATGTACGCCATGAAAACAATGCCAAATCAACCATGGCAGAATTCCTTTTTTTATTTTTCGTCACAATTTCAACTTTTATCCCCTTTCTCCAGAATACTGAATGTAAAAACTACATGCGAACAAACCTTTTCAATAACTTTGCTAAATTGGTGTTGTCAGCAGAATGTGAGCCTTGTAAAGGAATATACAGTAGTGCTCAAAAGTTTACATACCCCAGCAGAATTTTTGCTTTCTTGGCCTTTTTTTCCGAGAATATGAATAACACCTAAACTTTTTCTCCACTCGCGGTTAGTGGTTGGGTGAAGCCATTTATTGTCAAACTACTGTGTTTTCTCTTTTTAAATCATAATGACAACCCAAAACATCCAAATGACCTTGATTAAAAGTTTACACACCCCATTTCTTAATACCGTGTATTGCTCCCTCTAACATCAATGACAGCTTGAAGTCTTTGTGGTAGTTGATGAGACTGAAGCTGTCCACTCTTCTTGGCAAAAAGCATCCAGTTCCTGTAAATTCCTGGGCTGTCTAGCATGAACTGCACGCTTGAGATCTCCCCAAAGTGGCTCAATGATATTGAGGTCAGGAGACTGAGATGGCCAGAACCTTCACTTTGTTCTGCTATAGCCAATGACAGGTTGACTTTGCTTTGTGTTTTGGATCGTTGTCATGTGGGAACGTCCAAGTACGTCACATGCGCAGCTTCCGGGACATATGTGTATAGTACTGTACATTGCTTTAGGGGAGCTCTGTCAAAACTGATTCAGAGTAAAAATAGTGGAGGACGGCTGCTAATTTTCAAATGGCTTCTGAAAAAATGTTGAATAATTGTTTCCTATATGAAACTACTTCACTTTTCTATTAGAACTTTTCTGAAAATTGTTCAAATAGGCGTTTCGCTCAATACAACATCACATGCCCTCATTACCATGCACCTTTGGAGCTGCTTATCTTCAAGGAAAACAAAGTATTGCACAGGTAGAAATTGACTCACAGTTACAGATTATGATAATATTGAGGAAGATCAGTTACTGATGATGATTACAAAGCTCCAGTCAGATAAATATAATGAAGAAGATTGCATTTGTTCCTTAATCACTGTATAATTACTCTATAATTTCTGTTTATTGCATCAAACTTGTCCAAACGTCATACAATATATGTTTAATTTGGCGCAACTTTATATAAACCAGTTTAAAACTGTTTTTTCCAATTTTTACTCTACCACCCTAGTAGAGTGAGAATTGCAACATTTTCGTTATATACTTAAAAAAATCAGAAATTAGATACACTTGTATTGCATGGCTAATCATGCCGACTGTCTGACCTATTTTTCAAACATGATCAGAGCAGTGTAAAATTGCAAAAAGCAACAAGAAAAATGACTTGCACCAAAATTTTCAATTTTCTTATTCCATTAAAGGGTTTTTACAGTAGAGGGTGGGCTATTTATATGGATGCACCTAAATAAAATGGGAATGGTTGGTGATATCATCTTCCTGTTTGTGGCACATTTTATGGGAGGGGGAAACTTTTCAAGATGGGTGGTGACTAGTGATGAGCGAATATACTCGTTATTTGAGATTTCTCGAGCACGCTCGGGTGACCTCCGAGTGTTTTTTAGTGCTCGGAGATTTCGTTTTTATTGCCGCAGCTGAATGATTTACATCTGTTAGCCAGTACAGTCATGGCCAAAATTTTTGAGAATGACACCAAAATTATATTTTCACATGATCTGCTGCCCTCTGGTTTTTATTAGTGTTTGTCTGTTTATATCACATACAGAAATATAATTGCAATCATATTATGAGTGCCAATAGGTTATATTGACAGTTAGAATGAGTTAATGCAGCAAGTCAATATTTGCAGTGTTGACCCTTCTTCTTCAAGACCTCTGCAATTCTCCCTGGCATGCTCTCAATCAACTTCTGGACCAAATCCTGACTGATAGCAGTCCATTCTTGCATAATTAATGCTTGCATTTTGCCAGAATTTGTTGGTTTTTGTTTGTCTACCTGTCTCTTGATGATTGACCACAAGTTCTCAATGGGATTAAGATCTGGGGAGTTTCCAGACCATGGACCCAAAATCTCTATGTTTTGTTCCATGAGCCATTTAGTTATCACCTTTGCTTTATGGCAAGGTGCTCCATCATGCTGGAAAAGGCATTGTTGGGCGCCAAACTGCTCTTGGACGGTTGGGAGAAGTTGCTCTTGGAGGACATTCTGGTACCATTCTTTATTCATGGCTGTGTTTTTAGGCAAGACTGTGAGTGAGCGATTCCCTTGGCTGAGAAGCAACCCCACACATGAATGTTTTCAGGATGCTTTACAGTTGGCATGAGACAAGACTGGTTGTATCGCTCACCTCTTCTTCTCCGAATAAGCTGTTTTCCAGATGTCCCAAACAATCGAAAAGGGGATTCATCAGAGAAAATGACTTTGCCCCAGTCCTCAGCAGTCCACTCCCTGTACCTTTTGCAGAATATCAGTCGGTCCCTGATGTTTTTTCTGGAGAGAAGTGGCTTCTTTGCTGCCCTCCTTGAAACCAGGCCTTGCTCAAAGAGTCTCCGCCTCACAGTGCGTGCAGAAGCACTCACACCAGCCTGCTGCCATTCCTGAGCAAGCTCGGCACTGCTGGTAGTCCGATCCCGCAGCTGAAACAGTTTTAAGATACGGTCCTGGCGCTTGCTGGTCTTTCTTGGGCGCCCTGGAGCCTTTTTGACAACAATGGAAGCGCTCTCCTTGAAGTTCTTGATGATGCGATAGATTGTTGACTGAGGTGCAATCTTTGTAGCTGCGATACTCTTCCCTCTTAGGCCATTTTTGTGCAGTGCAATGATGGCTGCACGTGTTTCTTTAGAGATAACCATGGTTAACTGAAGAGAAACAATGATACCAAGCACCAGCCTCCTTTTAAAGTGTCCATTGATGTCATTCTTACTTAATCATGACTGATTGATCGCCAGCCCTGTCCTCATCAACACCCACACCTGTGTTAATGGATCAATCACTAAAACGATGTTAGCTGCTCCTTTTAAGGCAGGACTGCAATGATGTTGAAATGTGTTTTGGGGGTTAAAGTTCATTTTCTGGGCAAATATTGACTTTGCAAGTACAGTAATTGCTGTTAAGCTGATCACTCTGACATTCAGGAGTATATGCAAATTGCCATTAGAAAAAATGAAGCAGTAGACTTTGGAAAAATTAATATTTGTCTCATTCTCAAAATTTTTGTCCATAACTGTATAAGTACATGTGGGGATTCCCTAGCAACAACGCAACCCCCACATGTACTTATGCTGGCTAACAGATGTAAATCATTCAGCTGCAGCAATAAAAAATGAAATCTCCGAGCACTAAAAAAATACTCAGAGGTCACCCGAGCGTGCTCGAGAAATATCGAGTAACGAGTTTATTCACTCATGACAAGTGGTGACCATGGTGGCCATTTTGAAGTTGGCCATTTTGGATCCAACTTTATTTTTTTTCAATGGGCAGAGGGTCATGTGACACATTAAACTTATTGAGAATTTCACAAGAAAAACAATGGTGTGCTTTGTTTTAACATAACTTTAGTCTTTCATGAGTTATTTACAAGTTTATGACCACTTATAAAATGTGTTCAAAGTGCTGCCCATTGTGCTGGATTGTCAATACAACCCTCTTCACCCACTCTTGACAAACTGATAGCAACACCACAGAAGAAATGCTAGCACAGGCTTCCAGTTTCCGTTGTTTCAGATGCTGCACATCTCGTAACTTCACAGCATAGACAATTGCCTTCAGATTACCCCAAAGATAAAAGTCTAAGGGGGTCAGATCAGGAGACCTTGGTGGCCATTCAACTGGCCCAAGACGACCAATCCACTTTCCAGGAAACTTTATGTAGGAATGCTCGGACCTGACACCCATAATTGATGGTATGGTGTGGTATATGGGGTACAAAGATAGTGGGGCCATTCTTCATCAATGGAAACCTCAATGCCACTGGATATCTGAAATTGCTACATGATGATGTGTTGCCCTCTTTATGCACTGAAGATGGCACGTTCCCTGAGTTTTTCCAGCAAGATAGTGCACCACCACATTATGGGTGTCAGGGCCGAGCATTCCTACAAGGAATCTGACCACCTTAGACTAGCATTTCTTCTGTGATGTTGCTATCAGTGTGTCAAGAGTGGGAGAAGAGGGTTGGATTGACAATCCAGCACAATGTGCAACACTTTGAACACATTTTATAAGTGGTCCTAAACTTGTAAATAACTCATGAAAGAATAAAGTTATGTTAAAGCCAAGCACACCATTGTTTTTCTTTTGAAATTCTCAATAATTTGATGTCTTCCCATTGAAAAAAAAAAGTTGGCTCCAAAATTGCCGACTTCAAAATGGCCACCATGGTCACCACCCATCTTGAAAAGTTTCCCCCTCCCATATACTAATGTGCCACAAACAGGAAGTTGATATCACCGACCATTCCCATTTTATTTAGGTGTGTCCATATAAGGCTGGTTTCACATTTGCGTTTAAAAACGCAGCGTTAAAAACGCAAACGCAGGTGGTGAAAACGTGTGCAAATGCTGCGTTTTTTAGACGCATGCGTTTTTGTATGCGGTAAAAAAAGTGTTTTGACGGGTTTACATGCGTTTTTTCCTGCGTTTGCGTTTTTGAAACGCATGATGAGAAGTGTGTGACAGCTGCCAATCATCAAAATCAACTAGAAAACCCACTAGAAATAGCTAGGGTTAGGGATAGGGTTAGGGTTTGGATCCCTAGGGTTAGGGTTATGATCACTTTATCACCTTGATGGTGGGGGGTTAGGGTTATGATCACTTTATCACCTTGATGGTGGGGGGTTAGGGTTTGGATCCCTAGGGTTAGGGTTATGATCACTTTATCACCTTGATGGTGGGGGGTTAGGGTTAGGGTTTGGATCCCTAGGGTTAGGGTTTGGATCCCTTTATCACCTTGATGGTGGGGGGGTTAGGGTTTGGATCCGTAGGGTTAGGGTTATGATCACTTTATCACCTTGATGGTGGGGGGTTAGGGTTAGGGTTTGGATCCCTTTATCACCTTGATGGTGGGGGGTTAGGGTTTGGATCCCTAGGGTTAGGGTTATGATCACTTTATCACCGTGATGGTGGGGGGTTAGGGTTTGGATCCCTAGGGTTAGGGTTATGATCACTTTATCACCTAGATGGTGGGGGCTTAGGGTTTGGATCCCTTTATCACCTTGATGGTGCGGGGTTAGGGGTACGGTTAGGGTTAGGGTTTGGATCCCTATGGTTAAAATTAGGGTTAGGGTTTGGATCCCTTTATCACCTTGATGGTGGGGTGTTAGGGTTAGGGTTTGGATCCCTTTATCACCTTGATGGTGGGGGGTGGCTTATCAGTGTGTAGACTTGTTTTTTTCTATGGAAACGCATGCGTTTAAAAACGCATCCAAACGCATGTGCTATAAACGCATGCGTTTACATAGACAGCAGTAGGTTTTTTGCCGCAAAAAAACGCCTCTAGAAATTACTACATGTTGCATTTCTGCAACCAAATGCAAGCAGAGAAACGACGCATGCATCGTCAAACGCGGCAAAACGCATACAAAAAAACGCATGCGTTTTTAATGTTAAATATAGGGGGGAAAAACGCATGCTTTTTTTGCGCTATAACGCAGCGCCAAAAAACGCAAATGTGAAACCAGCCTAAATGACCCACTCTGTACAATGATATTGATGATCTACAATTGCGATTGGTCATCAGTATCAGATTTATTGGGGTCTGACATCTCCACCGATCAGCAGTTATGAGCTTCATCAGTTTCCAGATTTAAACTGTGTATGGAGCAGAGCGCTGCAGCTCTGACACACTGTTTAGTGGCCGCTCCCTGGTACTGCAGATCAGCTCCAAATGTTGGCTGTGGGTGGTTGACCACAAACGATATATTGATAACCTATCCATTAAATATGCCATCAATGTCATAGTAGTGGATAATCACTGTCCTCCCAGCAGACAGCAGTAGTACTGGCTGTATCTGATTACCGTATATACTCGAGTATAAGCCGACCCGAGTATAAGCCGACCCCCCTAATTTTGCCACAAAAAACTGGGAAAACGTAATGACTCGAGTATAAGCCTAGGGTGGAAAATGCAGCAGCTACCGGTAAATGTCAAAAGTAAAAATAGATACCAATAAAAGTAAAATTAATTGAGACATCAGTAGGTTAAGTGTTTTTGAATATCCATATTGAATCAGGAGCCCCATATAATGATCCATAAAGTTTATGATGGCCCCATAAGATGCTCCATATTAAAATATGCCCCATATAATCCTGCATAAAGGTTAATAATGACCCCATAAGATGCTCCATAGACACATTTGCCCAATATAATGCTGCACAAATGTTGATTATGGCCCCATAAGATGCCCCATAAAGATATTTGCCCCATATAGGGCTGCACAAACGTTGATTATGGCCCTATAAAGACACTTGCCCCATATAGTGCTGCACAAACGTTATGGCCCCATAAGAGGCTCTATACAGACACTTGCCCCATTATAGTGCTGCACAAACGTTATGGCCCCATAAGATGCTCCATACAGACACTTGCCACATTATAGTGCTGCACAAACGTTATGGCCCCATAAGATGCTCCATACAGACACTTGCCCCATTTGCTGTTGCTGCGATAAAAAAAAAAAATCACATACTCACCTCTCCGTCATTCAGGCCCCCGGCACTTTCAATATTCACCTGACTTCATTCCGGCGCCGCTCCATCTTCAGCACTGACGTTGAGGCAGAGGGTGCGCACTAACCACGTCACCGCGCCCTCTGACCTGAGCGTCACTGCAGAAGACGCTGAAGAGACAGAGCGGCGGCTGGAATGAGGAGCAGGTGAATATCGCGCAGCGCTCACCTCCCCGTTATACTCACCTGCTCCTGGCACTGTGCAGTCCCTGCTTCCCCAGCGCTGCTGCTTCTTCCTCTACTGAGCGGTCACCGTTACCGCTCATTACAGTAATGAATATGCAGCTCCACCCTTATGGGAGGTGGAGCCGCATATTTATTACTGTTATGAGCGGTACCATGTGACCGCTCAGTACAGGAAGAAGCTGCCGCCGCCGGGGAAATTACATGCAGAGACTGTGCCAGGAGCATGTGAGTATAATTAGACAGCCCGCTCCCGCTCCCCTGCCGACCCCTGGGTATGACTCAAATATAAGCCGAGAGGGGGACTTTCAGCTCCCAAAAATGGGCTGAAAATCTCGGCTTATACTCGAGTATATACGGTATTATGTTGTACTAATGGATCATGGTATTGATACCAGGAAATAAAGGAAGTGAAAATACGATGAAATCTAAAATTCAAGATGGTGTCTGCTCTGAAGCAGCTGATATAATAAACTACAATGAAGTAATTAGACTGCATAATTGCAGTATGTGGGACAGTCAGATGTAGAGCTGGACATTTGTTTTTGCACTTGAGTGCTTTATAGAGCTGATTCTAGACAAAAGTCCTTGTTTTGTCTTAAATAAAAAATATTACTATCCTTGCTTTTCAAGCACCAAACTTATTTGGAAGCACTTTATAGACATTGTCATCACCTCATTGAGATTCACTATCTAAATTCCTTATCAGTATGTCTTTAGGGGTGTGGGAGAAACCCACCAAAACACAAGAAGAACATACAGACTCAATGGAGATTCTCTAAAGGTACCGTATATACTCGAGTATAAGCCGAGATTTTCAGCCCAAATTTTAGGGCTGAAAGTGCCCCCCTCGGCTTATACTCGAGTCACGGTAGCGGTGGGGTCGGCAGGTGAGGGGCTGAGGGCGCTGGGGTATACTTACCTAGTCCCAGCGATCCTCGCGCTGTCCCTGCCGTCCCACGGGCTTCGGCGCTGCAGCTTCTTCCTCTCTTCAGCGGTCACGTGGGACCGCTCATTACAGAAATGAATAAGCGGCTCCACCTCCCATAGGGGCGGAGCCGCTTATTCATTTCTCTAATCAGCGGTGCCGGTGACCGCTGATAGAGAAAGAAGCTGCAGCGCCGAAGACAGGAGGGGACAGCGCGAGGATCGCCAGGACTAGGTGAGTATGTTATATTCACCTGTCCTCGTTCCAGCCGCCGGGCGTCGCTCCATCTTCCCGGCCGGCGCCTCCATCTTCCCGGCGTCTGCGCTCTGACTGATCAGGCAGAGGGCGCGATGACGCATATAGTGTGCGCGGCGCCCTCTGCCTGATCAGTCAGAGCAGAGACGCCGGGAAGATGGAGACGCCGGAACGAGATGCTGGGAGCTGCAATCAAGAGAGGTGAGTATGTGTTTTTTTTTTTTTATTGCAGCAGTAGCAGCGGCAGCACAGATTAATGTGGAGCATCTATGGGGCACAGTGAACGGTGCAGAGCACCGTATAAGGCACAGCTAGGGGGCACAATGAACGGTGCAGAGCACCGTATAAGGCACAGCTAGGGGGCACAATGAACGGTGCAGAGCACCGTATAAGGCACAGCTAGGGGGCACAATGAACGGTGCAGAGCACCGTATAAGGCACAGCTAGGGGGCACAATGAACGGTGCAGAGCACCGTATAAGGCACAGCTAGGGGGCACAATGAACGGTGCAGAGCACCGTATAAGGCACAGCTAGGGGGCACAATGAACGGTGCAGAGCACCGTATAAGGCACAGCTAGGGGGCACAATGAACGGTGCAGAGCACCGTATAAGGCACAGCTAGGGGGCACAATGAACGGTGCAGAGCACCGTATAAGGCACAGCTAGGGGGCACAATGAACGGTGCAGAGCACCGTATAAGGCACAGCTAGGGGGCACAATGAACGGTGCAGAGCACCGTATAAGGCACAGCTAGGGGGCACAGTGAACGGTGCAGAGCACCGTATAAGGCACAGCTAGGGGGCACAGTGAACGGTGCAGAGCACTGTATATGGCACAGATAGGGGGCACAATGAACGGTGCAGAGCACCGTATATGGCACATCTATGGGGCACAGTGAACGGTGCAGAGCACTGTATATGGCACAGCTATGGGGCACAGTGAACGGTGCAGAGCACTGTATATGGCACAGCTAGGGGGCACAGTGAACGGTGCAGAGCACTATATGGGGCACAGCTATGGGGAAATATGAATGGTGTAGAGCACTATATGGCACAGCTATGGGGAAATAATGATCTATTTTTATTTTTGAAATTCACCGGTAGTTGCTGCATTTCCACCCTAGGCTTATACTCGAGTCAATAAGTTTTCCCAGTTTTTTGTGGCAAAATTAGGGGGGTCGGCTTATACTCGGGTCGGCTTATACTCGAGTATATACGGTACCTTCACACTGAACAATTTAACAACGATATCGCTAGCGATCCGTGACGTTGCAGCGTCCTGGATAGCGATATCATTGTGTTTGACACGCAGCAGCGATCTGGATCCTGCTGTGACATCGTTGGTCGGAGCAGAAAGGCCAGAACTTTATTTCGCCGCTGGATCTCCCGCAGACATCGCTGAATCAGCGTGTGTGACGCCGATTCAGCGATGTCTTCACTGGTAACCAGGGTAAACATCGGGTTACTAAGCGCAGGGCCTCGCTTAGTAACCCGATGTTTACCCTGGTTACCAGTGTGAATGTAAAAAAAAACAAACACTACATACTTACATTCCGGTGTCTGTCCCCCGGCGCTCTGCTTCCCTGCACTGTCAGCGCCGGCCGGCCGTAAAGCACAGCGGTGACATCACCGCTCTGCTTTACGGGCAGCCGGCGCTCACAGTCAGTGCAGGAAGCAGAGCGCCGGGGGACAGACACTGGAATGTAAGTATGTAGTGTTTGTTTTTTTTTACATTTACACTGGTAACTAGGGTAAACATCGGGTTGCGCTTAGTAACCCGATGTTTACCCTGATTACCCGGGGACTTCGCATAGTTGGTCGCTGAAGAGCTGTCTGTGTGACAGCTCCCCAGCGACCACACAGCGACGCTGCAGCAATCGGTATCGTTGTCTAGATCGCTGCAGCGTCGCTAAATGTGACGGTACCTTTAGTCTGGTTTTGAATTCAGGACCTGAGCACTGCAAGGTAACAGTCATTGAACTATTTACCTGAAAATAGCACTTTGTTGTCTGAATATCTCCTAAAACTGGTCACAGATTTTAGATAGCTGTCTGCAAGCCTTTGGCTAACAGCTATTGTGTCTGATGTCTCTCATACACATGTACAATTGGTTTGCGTAAATAAAGCAGCAGGGTGCAGGCTAAAATCAAAGAAATCAGTAATGTGGAGATCCAATATACCTAATCGTTCATTCCAATTAAGTGTTATTATTGAGTAGTGACAACACATTTCACATTAGATTCACCAGTCATGCCCATTTTAGTGGACTTGGTCTACATGCATATAATGCATTTGAGCACCTTGAAGTACTCCCCTTGGTAAAATAAAAATAGCAGATACTCACCTCCTGCACCAGCACAATTTCAGCCCAGACCAGAGATTCTTCTACACTGTGTGCAGAATTATTAGGCTAGTTGTATTTTGATCACATGATACTTTTTATACATGTTGTCCTACTCTAAGCTGTTCAGGCTTGAGAGCCAACTACTAATTAAGTAAATCAGGTGATATGCATCTCTGTAATGAGGAGGGGTGTTGTCTTATGACATCAAAACCCTATATAAGGTGTGCCTAATTATTAGGCTACTTCCTTTCCTTTGGCAAAATGGGTCAGAAGAGAGATTTGACGGGCTCTGAAAAGTCCAAAATTGTGAGATGTCTTGCAGAGGGATGCAGCAGTCTTGAAATTGCCAAACTTTTGAAGCGTGATCACCGAACAATCAAGCGTTTCATGGCAAATAGCCAACAGGGTCGCAAGAAGCGTGTTGGGCAAAAAAGGCACAAAATAACTGCCCTTGAATTGAGGAAAATCAAGCGTGAAGCTACAAAGATGCCATTTGCCACCAGTTTTGCCATATTTCAGAGCTGCAACATTACTCGAGTAACAAAATGCACAAGGTGTGCGATACTCAGGGACATGACCAAGGTAAGGAAGGCTGAAAAACGACCACCTTTGAACAAGAAACATAAGATAAAACGTCAAGACTGGGTCAAGAAATATCTTAAGACAGACTTTTCAAAGGTTCTATAGACTAATGAAATGAGAGTGACTCTTGATGGGCCAGAGGCTGGATCAGTAAAGGGTAGTGATGAGCGAATATACTCGTTACTCGAGATTTCCCGAGCATGCTCGGGTGACCTCCAAGTATTTTTTAGCGCTCGGAGATTTAGTTTTCTTCGCCGCAGCTGAATGATTTACATCTGTTAGCAGCATAAGTACATGTGGGGGTTGCCTGGTTTGCTAGGGAATCCCCACATGTAATCAAGCTGGCTAACACATGTAAATCATTCAGCTGCGGCGATGAAAACTAAATCTCCGAGCACTAAAAAATACTCGGAGGTCACCTGAGTGTGCTCGGGAAATCTCGAGTAACGAGTATATTCACTCATCACTAGTAAAGGGCAGAGAGCTCCACTCCGACTCAGACGCCAGCAAGGTGGAGGTGGGGTACTGGTATGGGCTGGTATCATCAAAGATGAATTTGTGGGACCTTTTCAGGTTGAGGATGGAGTGAAGCTCAACTCCCAGACCTACTGCCAGTTTCTGGAAGACAACTTCTTCAAGCAGTGGTACAGGAAGAAGTCGGTATCGTTCAAGAAAAACATGATTTTCATGCAGGACAATGCTCCATCACATGCCTCCAACTACTCCACAGCGTGGCTGGCCAGTAAAAGTCTCAATGAAGAAAAAATAATGACATGGCCCCCTTGTTCACCTGATCTGAACCCCATAGAGAACCTGTGGTCCCTCATAAAATGTGAGATCTATAGGAAGGGAACCTCTCGGAACAGTGTCTGCGAGGCTGTGGTGGCTGCTGCACTCAATGCTGATCATAAACAGATCAAGCAACTGACAGAAGCTATGGATGGAAGGCTGTTGAGTGTCATCATAAAGAAAGGTGGCTATATTGGTCACTAATTTTTTGTGGTTATGTTTTTGCATGTCAGAAATGTTTAATTCTAAATTTTGTGCAGTTATATGGGTTTACCTGGTGAAAATAAGCAAATGAGATGGGAATATATTTGGTTTTTATTAAGTTGCCTAATAATTCTGCACAGTAATAGTTCCTCCTAAGATAGCCAAATCTAAAAAAAAAAACCACTCCAACTTCCAAAAATATTAAGCTTTGATATTTATGAGTCTTTTGGGTTGATAGAGAACATAGTTGTTGATTAATAATAAAAATAATCCTCTAAAAAACAACTTGCCTAATAATTCTGCACACAGTGTAGATAACATTAATTAGCTAAAGTGACCAGAAAGGTCACTAATTCCCCCTAAATGGGGTTGTGGGATCCTAGCATTCAGAGTGGGATCGCACAACCCACTGTGGTCCTGCTCGCTGAGAAAGCTTGAGATCTTGCTCTTTTCATTAGCTGCCATATTTAATAATGAGCAGTTATCAAAAGGTAACCACTGTAATAATGTTTTCGTTTGGTAACCATATAGTAAAGGATGCAGAAGTTTTGGGTTAGTGCAAAGAGTGAGATCTCAAGATATCATCCTTTCACAGCCAAGAGGGTTGTGAGATCCAGCTTTGCATGCCATGATTCTATAGCACACTATAGGGACAGTGACGATGTCTGTCAAGCGCTGTTGAATTAATTTCACCATATACAGTACAGACCAAAAGTTTGGACACACCTCATTTAAAGATTTTTCTGTATTTTCATGACTATGAAAATTGTACATTCACACTGAAGGCATCAAAACTATGAATTAACACATGTGGAATTATATAGAGGTGTGCCCTGTCGGGTTTATTAAGTGGGATTTATTGCCTTATAAATGGTGTTGGGACCATCAGTTGTGTTTGTATTAAGCAAGAAAAAAAGCAACTGAGTAAAGAAAAACGAGGGTACTGTAAGTGAGTAAAATAAATTAATCAACAAAGACTTCCTTATGAAGTTGCTTGAGAGAAAGGAAATGGTGTGTAAAGCTGTCATAGTTAAAGGGGGTACTTTGAGGACACTAAGGTTTAACATTTAGGCTATGTGCACACGTTGCAGATTGGTGTGCGGATTTTTCTGCACTGTTTTTGCAAAATCCGCAGGTAAACCGCACTGCTGATTACCCGCGGATTTACCGCGGTTTTTGTGCGGATTCCACCTGCGGTTTTACATATGCGGATTCCTATTGAATCCACACAAAGAATTAACATGCTGTGGAAAAAACAACGCTGCGTTTCCGTGCAGTTTTTTCCGCAGCATGTGCACTGTGGATTTTGTTTTTCATGCATTTAAATTGTACTGTACAACGCATGGAAAACAGCTGCAGATCCGCAGCATCAAATCTGCTGCAGATCCACAGCAAAATCCGCAACATGTGCACTCGTTGTTTCCATATGTTCCTTCATGGTTTTTCTGCCATCAATCTGAATATACAATGTGCACATTCCAATAAGGAAAAAAACAATTGCATATATACGGGTGTCCAAAGTTTTGACCAGTACTGTATTTCCTGGCCCTCTTTTCTTGGATCGCTTACTATTCTTGACTACTCTTCTGGGTTAATTCCTGTATACCCACTCTAGTTTGACCTTGGACTTTGCCTGACTCTCCAGGAGCCTGAACTGGGGAATCCTTTTGATTCTGTCCCTGTTTAGGCGTTCTCTATGACTCATCCACTCTGTTTGGTTATCCCTCAGCTCACATGGCCATTAGAGTTGAGCGACCTTGACCTTTTTAGAGTCGAGCCGGGTTTCGCGAAACCCGACTATCTCAAAAGTCGGGTCGAGTGAAATCGGCCGATTATGACGTAAAGTCGGGATCGACCGAAACACGAAACCCAATGCAAGTCAATGGGGCAGCATAGTCGGCAGTGAGTGGGGGCCAGGAAAACACCTAGAGTGCCCATTTTAATGTCAAAACCATCCATTCTTCTTAATGAAGCTTGTCAAGCGTAATTTACCTTATAATAATTGGAAGGCATTTGAAATTGGGGGTCATTTGGCTAAAGTTGTGTGGGGTAGGGCTGGTTCAAGTAATTAGTGGGCCCAGGAAATCTGGACCACGTCACGGCAGTGGAGCAGGGAGAGGTAAGTATTTCAACTTTGCAAGTGCTGTGATCCTGAGCAAGCAGGGGGGGCCCACTTGTTGGCATTGGCACAGGGCCCCTCAAAGTACAGCGGTGTGTTTGCACGGCGGGGGCGCCTCCCACCGGCAGCAACACTTTTGCGTACTATGAGAGGCCCTGTGCCAGTGACGTCGCCAACTAGTATTCCTCCCCCCACCTGATGAAGGAACCTGCACTTTCATCTGCACCTTCCTCTTTGTCCCCGTGTAAGGTGGTATGGTATGCGGGAAGAGCAACCTGACTTTCAGCAGGGTCACAATGTTGTTGTGTAGCATGCACGGGGAATGTTGCGTTATGGGTCAATGTACCAGCAGACTCATCTATCACTGGCTGGGCAATGGGCACGATGAAGTGGAAACACAGATATAGGCCCAAAGAATAAAGTGGGCTAAATGCAGTTCAAAATTGGTAACACAGGAATAACCAGGGGGCATTGCAGTGGAGGACAACTGGAATGAGAGGCTGACACAGAGAGTAGGGCCAAATCAGTAAGTAGTCGAAATGCAGTTCAAAATTGGCAACCGTAGTAAACAGGCGGCACAACTTTGTTCAGTGGAGGAGAACAGCAAGGAGTGGCAGACACCGATAGTAGGCCCCAACCCAACTAGTAGGCCAAATGCAGTCTAACATTAACAACTACTTAACGAGAGCCTGAAAATGGAATTTCAGGACAGGAAACCAGGAGAACAGCAAGGAGTGGCAGACACCGATAGTAGGCCCCAAACCAACTAGTACGCCAAATGCAGTTGTTCCATTTAACCACAATTTAATGAGAGCCTGAAGATAGAAGCTCAGGAAAGGCAACCTGGGGAACACCTTGGAGTGTAACACACCATCTCTCTCCACCCCATACCCATTTTGTAGGCCTAATGCAGTGTACTTTTCTACAACTACTAAACGAGAGTCGGAAGACCGAAGCAATGGCAAGGAAACCTGGGGAACACCTTGGAGTGTAACACACCATCTCTCTCCACCCCATACCCAATTTGTAGGCCTAATGCAGTGTAGTTTCCAAGAACTACTAAACGAGAGCCGGAAGATCGAAGCTCAGGAAAGGCAACCTGGGGAACACCTTGGAGTGTAACACACCCTCTCTCTACACCCCATACCCAATTTGAAGGCCTAATGCAGTGTAGTTTCCAAGAACTACTAAACGAGAGCCGGAAGATCGAAGCTCAGGAAAGGCAACCTGGGGAACACCTTGGAGTGTAACACACCCTCTCGCTACACCCCATACCCAATTTGAAGGCCTAATGCAGCGTAGTTTCCAACAACTACTAAACGAGAGCCGGAAGATCGAAGCTCAGGAAAGGCAACCTGGGGAACACCTTGGAGTGTAACAAACCCTCTCTCTACACCCCATACCCAATTTGTAGGCCTAATGCAGCGTAGTTTCCGACAACTACTAAACGAAAGCATGAAGATCGAAGCTCAGGAAAGGCAACCTGGGGAACACCTTGGAGTGTAACACACCCTCTCTCTACACCCCATACCCAATTTGAAGGCCTAATGCAGTGTAGTTTCCAAGAACTACTAAACGAGAGCCGGAAGATCGAAGCTCAGGAAAGGCAACCTGGGGAACACCTTGGAGTGGAACACACCATCTCTCTACACCCCATACCCAATTTGAAGGCCTAATGCAGCGTACTTTCCAACAACTACTAAACGAGAGCCGGAAGATCGAAGCTCAGGAAAGGCAACCTGGGGAACACCTTGGAGTGTAACACAACGTCTCTCTACACCACGGAAGGGCTGATTCTTAGGAAGGAAGGCTGTTGGAAATAAGCATTGCGCGTCCGAGGGTGATTATATTCTTATTAGGTATATACTCACCCTCGGACGCGCCCTGCTTCTTTATTTGGAATGAATGTTTATTTGCAATGTGGTGTTGACATTTCTCTATTATTTTGGTAATTAATGATTTTATTATTTTCATTGTTTTGCATCTTCTCGGCAATAATATAAAGAAGACGCGACAGGACAACACTCGGTGGATGCCATATCTGTGTTTTCAATTTAAAAAACCTTTCAGTTAACTACTTGCAGGAGAAAGTAATTGTAGCTGGTGGCCATTTTTAGTACTGTACCAGATTTTAGTTGTGTTTGTTTTTAATGTTAAAATGTCTGCATTTGATATCTCTCCAGTATTTTCTTTTTTGTAAGCAAAATACTTATTTTTATATTTTCTGATGTTGGTTCCAGGGGTACACGGGCAGCAGTGCCCTGGTCAGTGTAGTAGTAGTTGAAAGAATGGACCGCAGACAGGCATCGAAGGCCTAAAATAAAAAAATTGGGCTGGCTGTAGGCAATTTTAAATTGGTTCCAGGGGTACACGGGCAGCAGTGGTGTGGTCAGTGGAGGCCTAGTGGAAGGAGTGACCGCAGACAGGCATCGAAGGCCTAAAATAATAATACATGGCTGTAGGCAATTTTAAATTGGTTCCAGGGGTACACGGGCAGCAGTGGTGTGGTCAGTGGAGGCCTAGTGGAAGGAGTGACCGCAGACAGGCATCGAAGGCCTAAAATAATAACACATGGCTGTAGGCAATTTTAAATTGGTTCCAGGGGTACACGGGCAGCAGTGACCTGGTCAGTGTAGTAGTAGTTGAAAGAATGGACCGCAGACAGGCATCGAAGGCCTAAAATAAAAAAATTGGGCTGGCTGTAGGCAATTTTAAATTGGTTCCAGGGGTACACTGGCAGCAGTGGTGTGGTCAGTAGAGGCCTAGTGGAAGGAGTGACCGCAGACAGGCATCGAAGGCCTAAAATAATAACACATGGCTGTAGGCAATTTTAAATTGGTTCCAGGGGTACACGGGCAGCAGTGGTGTGGTCAGTGGAGGCCTAGTGGAAGGAGTGACCACAGACAGGCATCGAAGGCCTAACATAACAAAAATGTCAATACAATGGTATTGTCAGTGGCAGGCATTGAAGGATGTCAGCGCATAGACTAAACATTGGTGGAGCTGTGAGATAATTTTGCAAGTGGTAGAGCACTGTTTGAGCTGGGGTGGGGGGAAACTGTCTTGTGGCCGGCGGTACAGGCCCAGGGCCCCTCATATTACAACGGTGTGTCTGACGTTGGGTGCGCACCACCACCGCCAGAGACACTTTATTGTACTAGGAGGGGCCCAGTGGCAGTGCCGTCGACCAAAAGCGGGCTCACCCACCTCTTCAGACAAACTGCACTCTCACGGGTGCTGTCGCCAAGTGTCGATACCACGGCCCCGTGTGGGGAGTTTGGCCATTTAGTGAGGTGTAAACATGTCGTATGCTGGACAATCAGGTGCTGAAAATTACGAGATTGGAAAAGGCATTCAGAATAGTCCACAGGCAAGACCTTTTCATAGGAAAGCTAGGTGTCAGCCGGGCAAGGTGGGGCAAAAGATTTCGAAATCCAGTTGTGGTTCATTTTAATGAAGGTTAGATCATCTACATTTTGGGTAGCCAGACGAGTCCTTTTTTCTGTTAGTATTGAACCTGCAGCACTGAATACTCTTTCTGATAGGACACTAGCTGCCGGGCAAGCAAGCTCCTGCAATGCATATTCTGCCAATTCTGGCCAGGTGTCTAATTTTGATGCCCAGTAATCAAATGGGAATGACGGTTGAGGGAGAACATCGATAAGGGATGAAAAATAGTTTGTAACCATACTGGACAAATGTTGTCTCCTGTCACTTTGAATTGATGCTGCAGTACCTGTCCTGTCTGCGGTCATAGCAAAATCACTCCACAACCTGGTCAGAACACCCCTCTGGCCAACGCCACTTCTGATTTCTGCCCCTCTAACTCCTCTGGTCTGCTGGCCCCTGCAGCTCGTGTGAGAACGATCACGGGCGCTGTGTGCAGGGAATGCCAGAAGCAAACGGTCAACAAGAGTTGATTGTTTGGTTGCTAATATTAGTTCCAAGTTCTCATGTGGCATTATATTTTGCAATTTGCCTTTATAGCGAGGATCAAGGAGGCAGGCCAACCAGTAATCGTCATCGTTCATCATTTTAGTTATGCGTGTGTCCCTTTTGAGGATACGTAAGGCATAATCCGCCATGTGGGCCAAAGTTCCAGTTCTCAAATCTGCGGTTGTGCTTGGTTGAGGGGCAGTTTCAGGCAAATCCACGTCACTTGTGTCCCTCAAAAAACCAGAACCCGGCCTTGCCGCGCCACCAATTTCCAGTGGCCCCGGAAAAGCTTCCTCATTAAAAATATAATCATCCCCATCATCCTCCTCCTCCTCCTCCTCCTCTTCGCCCGCTACCTCGTCCTGTACACTGCCCTGGCCAGACAATGGCTGACTGTCATCAAGGCTTTCCTCTTCCTCAGCTGCAGACGCCTGATCCTTTATGTGCGTCAAACTTTGCATCAGCAGACGCATTAGGGGGATGCTCATGCTTATTATGGCGTTGTCTGCACTAACCAGCCGTGTGCATTCCTCAAAACACTGAAGGACTTGACACATGTCTTGAATCTTCGACCACTGCACACCTGACAACTCCATGTCTGCCATCCTACTGCCTGCCCGTGTATGTGTATCCTCCCACAAAAACATAACAGCCCGCCTCTGTTCACACAGTCTCTGAAGCATGTGCAGTGTTGAGTTCCACCTTGTTGCAACGTCTATGATTAGGCGATGCTGGGGAAGGTTCAAAGAACGCTGATAGGTCTGCATACGGCTGGAGTGTACGGGCGAACGGCGGATATGTGAGCAATGTCCACGCACTTTGAGGAGCAGGTCGGATAACCCCGGATAACTTTTCAGGAAGCACTGCACCACCAGGTTTAAGGTGTGAGCCAGGCAAGGAATGTGTTTCAGTTGGGAAAGGGAGATGGCAGCCATGAAATTCCTTCCGTTATCACTCACTACCTTGCCTGCCTCAAGATCTACAGTGCCCAGCCACGACTGCGTTTCTTTCTGCAAGAACTCGGACAGAACTTCCGCGGTGTGTCTGTTGTCGCCCAAACATTTCATAGCCAATACAGCCTGCTGACGTTTGCCAGTAGCTGCCCCATAATGGGAGACCTGGTGTGCAACAGTGGCAGCTGCGGATGGAGTGGTTGTGCGACTGCGGTCTGTGGACGAGCTCTCGCTTCTGCAGGAGGACGAAGAGGAGGAGGAGGGGGTGCGAACGGCTACAGCCAATTGTTTCCTAGACCGTGGGCTAGGCAGAACTGTCCCAAACTTGCTGTCCCCTGTGGACCCTGCATCCACCACATTTACCCAGTGTGCCGTGATGGACACGTAACGTCCCTGGCCATGCCTACTGGTCCATGCATCTGTTGTCAGGTGCACCTTTGTGCTCACAGATTGCCTAAGTGCATGGACGATGCGCTCTTTAACATGCTGGTGGAGGGCTGGGATGGCTTTTCTGGAAAAAAAGTGTCGACTGGGTAGCTCGTAGCGTGGTACAGCGTAGTCCATCAGGGCTTTGAAAGCTTCGCTTTCAACTAACCGGTAGGGCATCATCTCTAACGAGATTAGTCTAGCTATGTGTGCGTTCAAACCCTGTGTACGCGGATGCGAGGCTAAGTACTTCCTTTTTCTAACCATAGTCTCATGTAGGGTGAGCTGGACTGGAGAGCTGGAGATCGTGGAACTAGCGGGGGTGCCGGTGGACATGGCAGACTGAGAGACGGTGGGAGATGGTATTGTTGCCACCGGTGCCCTAGATGCAGTGTTTCCTACTACGAAACTGGTGATTCCCTGACCCTGACGGCTTTGGCCTGGCAAAGAAACCTGCACAGATACTGCAGGTGGTGCGGAAAATGGTGGCCCTACACTGCCGGAAGGGATGTTGCGTTGCTGACTAGCTTCATTGGCCGAGGGTGCTACAACCTTAAGGGACGTTTGGTAGTTAGTCCAGGCTTGCAAATGCATGGTGGTTAAATGTCTATGCATGCAACTTGTATTGAGACTTTTCAGATTCTGTCCTCTGCTTAAGGTAGTTGAACATTTTTGACAGATGACTTTGCGCTGATCAATTGGATGTTGTTTAAAAAAATGCCAGACTGCACTCTTTCTAGCATCGGATACCTTTTCAGGCATTGCAGACTGAGCTTTAACCGGATGGCCACGCTGTCCTCCAACAGGTTTTAGCTTTGCCACGCGTTTTGGGCAAGATACGGGCCCGGCAGATGGAACCTGTTGCGATGTTGATGCCTGCTGCGGCCCCTCCTCCTCCGCTTCAGAACTGCTGCCGCCTGCACCCTGTTCCCCCAATGGCTGCCAATCGGGGTCAAGAACTGGGTCATCTATTACCTCTTCTTGTAGCTCGTGTGCAACTTCGTCTGTGTCACCGTGTCGGTCGGTGGTATAGCGTTCGTGATGGGGCAACATAGTCTCATCAGGGTCTGATTCTTGATCAGCACCCTGCGATGGCAATGTTGTGGTCTGAGTCAAAGGACCAGGATAGTAGTCTGGCTGTGGCTGTGCATCAGTGCACTCCATGTCAGATTCAACTTGTAATGGGCATGGACTGTTAACTGCTTCACTTTCTAAGCCAGGGACGGTATGTGTAAAGAGCTCCATGGAGTAACCCGTTGTGTCGCCTGCTGCATTCTTCTCTGTTGTTGTTTTTGCTGAAGAGGACAAGGAAGCGACTTGTCCCTGACCGTGAACATCCACTAACGACGCGCTGCTTTGACATTTACCAGTTTCACGAGAGGAGGCAAAAGAGCTAGAGGCTGAGTCAGCAAGATAAGCCAAAACTTGCTCTTGCTGCTCCGGCTTTAAAAGCGGTTTTCCTACTCCCAGAAAAGGGAGCGTTCGAGGCCTTGTGTAGCCAGACGACGAACCTGGCTCCACAGCTCCAGACTTAGGTGCAATATTTTTTTTCCCACGAACAGCTGATGCTCCACCACTACCACTACCCTCATTACCAGCTGACAATGAACGCCCCCGGCCACGACCTCTTCCACCAGACTTCCTCATTGTTTTAAAAACGTTACCAAACGAACGGTATTTGTTGCTGTCACACAACTTACACGGTGAGCTATAACTTCAGTATGATTTAGCTACCCCTTTACAGGTGGGTGAGACCACAACGAAAATCAGCCACAATGTTACACACTCTGTTGTTGTTGGCAACAAATGAGATGGCACACACGCAGGACTGTCACTGAAGCGCAAATGTAAATATTTATCTCCCACTGATTTGTGTTTGTTTTTTTTAAAAGGGAGACTTCAGAAAAAAAAAAAATTAAAAAAAAATTATTTTTTACAGAAGAATTTATAAAACAAATAAAATGAAATGATTGTTTCAGGGAGAATTTAGGAAAAAAAAAAAAAAAAAAGGCTTTGTAGGGCCCACTGAGTGAGAGAGGACGCACACAGGAGTCAGGAGTGGCACACAAGCCCAGAGGCCAATATTAATCTCCCACCGATTGATTTAGTTATTTTTTTTGGTAGATTTTGGAACCCAAATCAAGCAAAAAAATTAATAGGCTTTCTATGGCCCACAATTGGGGAGAGAGAGAGAGATGGCACACCCAGGAGTCAAGACTGGCACACAAGCAGAAGGGGCAATATGAATCTCCCACAGATTTTTTTTTTTTTTTTTTTTTTTTCAGGGAGACTTGAGAGAGAAAAAAATACAAAAAAAATGATTTTTTTTTCAGGAATAATTTAGAAACCAAAGAAAATAAAATGATTGTTTCAGGGAGAATTTAGAAAACAAATAAAACAAAAAATAGGCTTTCTAGGGCCCACTGAGTGACAGATGACGCACACAGGAGTCAGGAGTGGCACACAAGCCCAGAGGCCAATATTAATCTCCCACTGATTGATTTAGTGATTTTTTTTGGTAGATTTTGGAACCCAAATCAAGCAAAAAAATTAATAGGCTTTCTATGGCCCACAATTGGGGAGAGAGAGAGAGATGGCACACCCAGGAGTCAAGACTGGCACACAAGCAGAAGGGGCAATATGAATCTCCCACAGATTTTTTTTTTTTTTTTTTTCAGGGAGACTTGAGAGAGAAAAAAATACAAAAAAAATGATTTTTTTCAGGAATAATTTAGAAACCAAAGAAAATAAAATGATTGTTTCAGGGAGAATTTAGAAAACTAATAAAACAAAAAATAGGCTTTCTAGGGCCCACTGAGTGACAGATGACGCACACAGGAGTCAGGAGTGGCACACAAGCCCAGAGGCCAATATTAATCTCCCACTGATTGATTTAGTGATTTTTTTCAGGTAGATTTTGGAACCCAAATCAAGCAAAAAAATTAATAGGCTTTCTATGGCCCACTATTTGTGAGAGAGATGGCACGCTCAGGACTGGCACACAAGCCCAGAGGCCAATATTAATCTCCCATTTTTTTTTTTTCCAGGGAAAATTTATAAACCCAATAAAAAAAATAATAATAAATAGGCTTTCTATGGCCCACTATCTGAGAGAGAGAGATGGCACGCTTAGGACTGGCACACAAGCCCAAAGCCCAATATTAATCTCCCACTGATTGATTTAATGATTTTTTCAGGTAGAATTTAGAACCCAAATCAAGCAAAAAAATTAATAGGCTTTCTATGGCCCACTGAGTGAGAGATGGCACACACAGGAGTAAGGAGTGGCACACAAGCCCTGAGGCCAATATTTTTCTCCCACTGATTGATTGATTGATTTTTTCAGGTAGAATTAGGAACCCAAATCAACCCAAAAAATAAATAGGCTTTCTATGGCCCACTATTTGTGAGAGAGATGGCACGCTCAGGACTGGCACACAAGCCCAGAGGCCAATATTAATCTCCCACTTTTTTTTTTTTTCCAGGGAAAATTTATAAACCCAATAAAAAAAATAATAATAAATAGGCTTTCTATGGCCCACTATCTGAGAGAGAGAGAGATGGCACGCTTAGGACTGGCACACAAGCCCAAAGGCCAATACTAATCTACCACTGATTGATTGATTTTTTCAGGTAGAATTATGAACCCAAATCAACCAAAAAAATAAATAGGCTTTCTATGGCCCACTATTTGTGAGAGAGATGGCACGCTCAGGACTGGCACACAAGCCCAGAGGCCAATATTAATCTCCCATTTTTTTTTTTTTTCCAGGGAAAATTTATAAACCCAATAAAATAATAAAAAAATAGGCTTTCTATGGCCCACTATCTGAGAGAGAGAGAGATGGCACGCTTAGGACTGGCACACAAGCCCAGAGGCAAATATTAATCTCCCACTGATTGATTTATTGATTTTTTCAGGTAGAATTTAGAACCCAAATCAAGCAAAAAAATTAATAGGCTTTCTATGGCCCACTGAGTGAGAGATGGCACACACAGGAGTAAGGAGTGGCACACAAGCCCTGAGGCCAATATTTTTCTCCCACTGATTGATGTTGTGATTTTTTCTGGTAGATTTTGGAACCCAAATCAAGCAAAAAAATAAATAGGCTTTCTATGGCCCACTGAGTGAGAGATGACACAGACAGAGATGGCACTCTAGCAGAAATGTCAATCTTAATCTCCCACAAAAAAAAAAAAGGAACTGTCCTTCAATTACTATCTCCCTGCAGTAATCTCAGCCAGGTATGGCAGGCAGCAATAAGGAGTGGACTGATGCACAAATTAAATAAAAAGTGTGGACAAACAAACAAGATAGCTGTGCAGAAAGGAAGGAACAAGAGGATTTGTGCTTTGAAAAAAGCAGTTGGTTTGCACAGCGGCGTACACACAGCAATGCAGCTATCAGGGAGCCTTCTAGGGCAGCCCAATGAGCTACAGCGCTGAGGGGGAAAAAAAAAAAAGGAGCTTCCACTGTCCCTGCACACCGAAGGTGGTGTTGGGCAGTGGAAATCGCTACAGCACAAGCGGTTTGGTGGTTAATGGACCCTGCCTAACGCTATCCCTGCTTCTGACGAAGCGGCAGCAACCTCTCCCTAAGCTCAGATCAGCAGCAGTAACATGGCGGTCGGCGGGAACTCCCCTTTATAGCCCCTGTGACGCCGCAGACAGCAAGCCAATCACTGCAATGCCCTTCTCTAAGATGGTGGGGACCAGGACCTATGTCATCACGCTGCCCACACTCTGCGTTTACCTTCATTGGCTGAGAAATGGCGCTTTTCGCGTCATTGAAACGCGACTTTGGCGCGAAAGTCGCGTACCGCATGGCCGACCACGCACAGGGGTCGGATCGGGTTTCATGAAACTCGACGACTTTTGAAAATGTTCGACCCCTTTCGCTCAACCCTAATGGCCATTTCTCTGTGTACAAAACCCAGGAGTCCATCATCAAAGCACTGATCCCTATATAGGGGGTTAAAATGTGACTACAAGAGAGCGCCTTAAGCTCTGCAAAGCAGATTGGGTAGATGAGAGTTTGACTGTAGAAGCCCATTATCAGCTGTCTGTATTGTGCACATAAGATCTAATACTTAAAAAAAAGTAAAAATTAACTTTGCAGAATTATTTGCTATATAAATGTTTCTTGAAACTGATGTTTTATTTGAAATCAGCAAATTAGATAGAAGCACCAGATGTAAAGGATCTAGCATTTCCATGTGGGGGTCACCACAAGACTAATGTGAGGGTGCGGATATGCTGACGTTTATGAGTATTATAAACAGCAAGACCATTGTGCATGAAGACTATGTACACTGTGATCTTCTGATGTGTCTGAGTCTGTAGTATTCTGAAAATTGTATCTCTAATTGCCAGTCATGTATGGTTTCTTCAATATACCGTAGTGGCTTCTGCATATTTGTAATTCTTTGTACATCTTTTACTATTTTTATCTTTGTAAAATGCAGTTAGATATCGAAAGAAAAACTTTAATCTGGATGACTAAGCAGCTCTAAGGTTGATACAGTATGTTTTGGTAAATTATATAAAAGTATGAAATGTAGTCGTTGGGCGGTTTGGGAAGTTCGTTCAGCACTGAGATGGGCACACATTGGCCTGTACAGAATGGGACAACCTATCTCTGTACACAATGATACAGCTGGATTTCTGTAGCGCTGACCTGTTACATTGTAACTTTTACATAACTAAAAAGGGACCGAATTGTTGTCATACCGTCAATGTATATACATACGTTTCACAAAGAATCACTTGGTGCGGTGATTTAGATACAGACTTGTGTCCCCCATTTCCCTGTTTTCTTTCTACTGGCTCTGTGTGTACTATAAAGTAGTAAAACAGCAGAATTAATTTTACACTGCTACACACCATGAAAGTAGAATTAAATGACTAGACCCTGGCTTTTTGAGAATACAGGATAGGTTCATGCTGCATGCATTTTCCATAGAGTAGCGACATGAAATAATGTACTCCTATCCAGTGTGCTAAAAGTCTACAGTCACTTGACCATTAAATGTCATATTGCAATAAGGTTGAGATTCTCATTTATTAGAATGAGCGCTAGATGTAAAACATAAGGTGCTAAAAATAATTCTGAATGCCAGTTAACAAGACACCATATAAAATACATTGACATAGCTTCAGTCGTACTATGAAGCAAGAGGAAAACCTGTTAGGGCAGTGCAACAATCTAGAACTACAAGGTGACCTTGTTTTATGTAAAATACAGGCATTGATTTGACAGGGCATAGAACAATGTAGCAAAACATAATTCCCTCTAAATATCAAGAGCCAATGTACGTTTTTTTAATATTTTTTTTTTCACAAACTGGTGCAGTATATTAGAACATGCTAGAATGGATGGATCCGTCGAGCCAATGGATTGTGACTGACGGCAAAAAACTGATGTGTGAAAGGGGCCTAACTGAAAAGATGGTAACAAATAGCAAGCTTTCAAGACTACTCAGGTCTAGTGATGAGTGGACCTGTGAATGTTCAGGTTCGACGAAGCTACAGTGAAAAGTTCAGTTCGGGACCGAATTTGACCTAATAGAAGTCAATGCGGAACCAAACTTTGGTGTTTTAACCCCTTTCCGACGTTGGGTGTAATTATATACTCATGTCGGAATCCCTTCCTTTGATGTGGGCTCCGGCACTGAACCCAAATCTTTCCCGGTACATGTCAGCTGTTTTGAACAGCTGACATGTGCCTCTAGCAGCCACGGATGGAATCACAATCCATTTACAGCTGTTAACCTGTTAAATGCCGCTGTCAATCTCTGACAGCGGCATTTAACTCGCTTTTTCCAGAAGCGATACAGAAATCCCACCCATCAGTGACCCCGTCACGTTATCGCGGGTCACCGATGGGTTGGCATGACAACCAGAGGTTTAAAGCAGACCTCTATGGTTGTCATAGCCGAATTGCTATGAGCACCGCCCGGTGGTCGGCACTCATAGCAAGTGAGTATTTCTGCTACATACAGGTGATCTGATCATCGCCTGTATGCAGCAGAGCCGATCAAAGTAGTGCAGCTTCTAGTCTCCCACGGAGACTATTGAAACATGCAAAAAGTAAAAAAAGTTTTTTAAAAAATATAAAAGTTCAAATCACCACCCTTTCGCCCCATTCAAAATAAAACAATTAAAAATATCAAATATACGCATATTTGGTATTGCCGCATTCAGAATCACCCAATTTATCAAAAAAAGATCGCTAAATTTCATAACGAGAAAAAAAATTTAAAAAATCAGAATTACGTTTTATTGGTCACCTCTACATTACAATAAAATGCAATAACAAGCGATCAAAAGATTGTATGTACACCAAAATGGTATCAATAAAAACATCAGCTGGGCACACAAAAAATAAGCCCTCACCCAGCCCAAGATCACAAAAAATGGAGATGCTATAGGTTTCGGAAAATGGCACCTTTTTTTTTTAACAAAGTTTGGATTTGTTTTCACCACTTACATAAAAAAGAACCTAGACATGTTTGGTGTCTATGAACTCGTACTGACCTAGCGAATGATAATGGTAGGTGGCCAGTTTTAGCATTTAGTGAACATGGTAAAAAAAACCAACGTGGAATTGTACTTTTTTGCAATTTCACCGCACTTGGAATTTTTTTTCCCGTTTTACAGTACAAGTTATGTTAAAACTAATGATTTCTTTCAAAAGTACAATTCGTCCCGCAAAAAGCAAGCCCTCACATGGCCATTTTGACCAAAAAGTAAAAAAGTTATGGCTCTGGGAACAATTGGAGCAAAAGACAAAAACGCAAAAACAAAAATACCTGTGGTCGTTAAGGAGATGAATGTAAAATGTTGATGGTACGGGCTAGGGTGCTGCAAAAGGAAGCCAAATGGATGTAAGAGCAGGACAATTGCCCTGCAAACAAATCTGGATATTAAAATTACATAAAATAACCTAGAATAAAAAAAAAAATTATAATCTTGAACCAGGAGGTGTATGTCCAAGTGGAACAGGAGATTGCCAAGAAGAAGGTGGTGGTGTAGGTGGAAGAGGCGGTGTAGGAAGAGGTAGCCAACACTTTTTTTTCAGAAAACAGGCAGTGTAATAATCTGCTGACCACTTTCTGTACACAAGGCGTGAAATTCTCTGCAATTTTGGGGGTTGAAAACAATAAGGAGAACATCAAATAGGAGATGTGGCCGTGTTGCTGGTGGTGGTGATGCAGCTGCTGCAGGGAGAGAGAGGACATAATCAATCTATGCCTGCAATAGGCCCAAAAGAACACCTTCCTGCCATACAGGCGACAGTATGTTCTGTTTAATTTTGTAGGCCCGAGTCCATTTGGATGAATGGTGAGGCCAGAACAAGTAGAGGGGGTTGTAGATTGGATTGCTGAGAGTCCCATCATTCCCTTTGCTTTGTCTTCTACCTGGTCGCCTGATGAAAGCGCAGATTTGGCATTTGCGGCTCATGCGCATCTGTCTTCCACCTCACTCACTTGCAAATCAGGTAAGCAGTCTGAGCCTCAAGTCATGCAGCAGTCACTTCTGTTTTTTCAGGACTTTGTTGGCTGTGGTTCCGTGGCTTTGCCCCACAGTTTGAAGAGATTGAGTGCACTGATGCTCAACCACTTGTTCTGTTGGAGGATGAGTACGTGGGATGGGTAGTGCAAACAGTCAGCGGACCACCGCAGCACATCTCTCATGATGCTGATGGCGAAACACAGGTGCCAACTACTGCAGCTTTCTGCTATGTGTACACCAGCTAGGATAGCAGGGGTGAAGACTGGGTGGAACATCATGTTGGGGATTTGTTATGACCTGGTGGTCAGGACAATAATGGACCTGGTGGTTAAGAGCACACGGAATGACCTGATAGTTAATGATAATAAGGATGAGCACTGGGACATGGGAACTCTGCTGACCGCAATCCTTAAACCTATCAAACAAACTAGAAATAGCTGTGGATTGCGCCTAACGCTCCCTATGCAACTCGGCACAGCCTAAGAAACTAGCTAGCCCTGAAGATAGAAAAATAAAGCCTACCTTGCCTCAGAGAAATTCCCCAAAGGAAAAGGCAGCCCCCCACATATAATGACTGTGAGTAAAGATGAAAATACAAGCACAGAGATGAAATAGATTAAGCAAAGTGAGGCCCGACTTACTGAACAGACCGAGGATAGGAAAGGTTACTTTGCGGTCAGCACAAAAACCTACAAAAAGACCACGCAGAGGGCGCAAAAAGACCCTCCGCACCGACTCACGGTGCGGAGGCGCTCCCTCTGCGTCCCAGAGCTTCCAGCAAGCAAGACAACAAATTAAATAGCAAGCTGGACAGAAAAATAGCAAACCAAAGAAATACAAGCTGGAACTTAGCTTCTGATGGGAAGACAGGTCACAAGAACGACCCAAGAGTGAACTAGACCAATACTGGAACATTGACAGGTGGCATGGAGCAAAGATCTAAGTGGAGTTAAATTGAGCAGCAGCTAACGATTTAACCTCGTCACCTGTGGAAGGAAACTCAGAAACACCCACCAGAGGAAGTCCATGGACAGAACCAGCCGAAGTACCATTCATGACCACAGGAGGGAACCCGACAACAGAATTCACAACAGTACCCCCCCCTTGAGGAGGGGTCACCGAACCCTCACCAGAGCCCCCAGGCCGACCAGGATTAGCCAAATGAAAGGCACGAACCAGATCGGCAGCATGAACATCAGAGGCAAAAACCCAGGAATTATCTTCCTGACCATAACCCTTCCACTTGACCAGGTACTGGAGTTTCCGTCTCGAAACACGAGAATCCCAAATCTTCTCCACCACATACTCCAACTCCCCCTCAACTAACACCGGGGCAGGAGGATCAACGGATGGAACCACAGGCGCCACGTATCTCCGCAATAACGACCTATGGAACACATTATGGATGGCAAAAGAAGCAGGAAGGGCCAAACAAAATGACACAGGATTGATAACCTCAGAAATCTTATACGGACCAATGAAACGAGGCTTAAACTTAGGAGAGGAAACCTTCATAGGAACATAACGAGACGACAACCAAACCAAATCCCCAACACGAAGTCAGTGACCCACACAGCGCCGGCGGTTAGCGAAACGTTGAGCCTTCTCCTGGGACAATGTCAAATTGTCCACCACATGAGTCCAAATCTGCTGCAACCTATCCACCACAGTATCTACACCAGGACAGTCTGAAGACTCAACCTGCCCTGAAGAGAAACGAGGATGGAAACCAGAATTGCAGAAAAACGGCGAAACCAAAGTAGCCGAGCTGGCCCGATTATTAAGGGTGAACTCAGCCAACGGCAAAAAGGACACCCAATCATCCTGATCAGCAGAAACAAAGCATCTCAGATATGTTTCCAAAGTTTGATTAGTTCGTTCGGTTTGGCCATTTGTCTGAGGATGGAAAGCCGAGGAAAAAGACAAATCAATGCCCATCCTAGCTCAAAAGGATCGCCAAAACCTTGAAACAAACTGGGAACCTCTGTCAGAAACGATGTTCTCCGGGATACTATGTAAACGAACCACATGCTGGAAAAATAATGGCACCAAATCAGAGGAGGAAGGCAATTTAGACAAAGGTACCAAATGGACCATCTTAGAAAAGCGATCACAAACCACCCAAATGACCGACATCTTTTGAGAGACGGGGAGATCCGAAATAAAATCCATAGAAATATGCGTCCAGGGCCTCTTCGGGACCGGCAAGGGCAAAAGCAACCCACTGGCATGAGAACAGCAGGGCTTAGCCCGAGCACAAGTCCCACAGGACTGCACAAAAGAACGCAAATCCCGCGACAAAGACAGCCACCAGAAGGATCTAGCCACCAAATCTCTGGTACCAAAGATTCCAGGATGCCCAGCCAACACTGAACAATGAATCTCAGAGATAACTCTACTAGTCCATCTATCAGGGACAAACAGTTTCTCCGCTGGGCAACGGTCAGGTCTATCAGCCTGAAATTTTTGCAGCACCCGCCGCAAATCAGGGGAGATGGCAGACAAAATTAACCCCTCTTTGAGAATACCCGCCGGCTCAGAAACACCCGGAGAGTCAGGCACAAAACTCCTTGACAGGGCATCAGCCTTCACATTCTTAGAGCCCGGAAGGTACGAAACCACAAAATCAAAACGGGAGAAAAATAACGACCATCGAGCCTGTCTCAGATTCAACCGTTTGGCAGACTCAAGATAAGTCAAATTCTTGTGATCTGTCAAGACCACCATGCGATGCTTGGCTCCTTCCAGCCAATGACCCCACTCCTCGAATGCCCACTTCATGGCCAACAATTCACGATTACCAACATCATAGTTACGCTCAGCAGGCGAAAACTTTCTAGAAAAGAAAGCACATGGCTTCATCACCGAGCCATCAGAACTTCTCTGCGACAAAACAGCCCCTGCTCAAATCTCAGAAGCATCAACCTCAACCTGAAACGGAAGCGAAACATCTGGCTGGCACAACACAGGGGCAGAAGAAAAACGACGCTTCAACTCCTGAAAAGCCTCTACAGCCGCAGAAGACCAATTGACCACATCAGCACCCTTCTTGGTCAAATCAGTCAACGGTTTAGCAACAGTAGAAAAATTAGCGATGAAGCGCCGATAAAAATTAGCAAAGCCCAGGAACTTTTGCAGGCTCTTCACAGATGTCGGCTGAGTCCAATCATAAATAGCCTGGACTTTAACAGGGTCCATCTCGATAGTAGAAGGGGAAAAAATGAACCCCAAAAATGAAACCTTCTGAACTCCAAAGAGACACTTTGACCCCTTCACAAACAAGGAATTAGCACGAAGGACCTGGAACACCATGCTGACCTGCTTCACATGAGACTCCCAATCATCCGAAAAGACCAAAATATCATCCAAATACACAATCAGGAATTTATCCAGGTACTCTCGGAAGATGTCATGCATAAAGGACTGAAATACTGATGGAGCATTGGAAAGCCCGAATGGCATAACCAGGTACTCAAAATGGCCCTCGGGCGTATTAAATGCGGTTTTCCATTCATCGCCTTGTTTAATACGCACAAGATTATACGCCCCTCGAAGATCTATCTTGGTGAACCAACTAGCCCCTTTAATACGAGCAAACAAATCAGACAGCAACGGCAAAGGATACTGAAATTTGACTGTAATTTTATTAAGAAGGCGGTAATCAATACAAGGTCTCAAAGAACCATCCTTCTTGGCCACAAAAAAGAACCCTTCTCCTAACGGTGATGACGACGGGTGAATATGGCCTTTCTCCAAGGATTCCTTTATATAACTCCGCATAGCGGCGTGTTCTGGCACAGATAAATTGAACAATCGGCCCTTAGGAAACTTACTACCAGGAATCAAATTAATTGCACAATCGCAATCCCTATGAGGAGGTAGGGCACTGGCTTTGGGCTCATCAAATACATCCCGATAATCCGACAAAAACTCTGGAACTTCAGAAGGAGTGGAAGACGAAATAGACAAAAATGGAACATCTCCATGTACCCCCTGGCAACCCCAGCTGGACACAGACATAGATTTCCAGTCCAATACTGGATTATGAACCTGTAGCCATGGCAACCCCAAAACGACCACATCATGCAGATTATGCAACATCAGAAAGCGGATATCCTCCTGATGTGCAGGAGCCATGCACATGGTCAATTGGGTCCAATACTGAGGCTTATTCTTGGCCAAAGGCGTAGCATCAATTCCTCTCAATGGAATAGGATACTGCAAGGGCTCCAAGAAAAAACCACAGCGCCTAGCATACTCCAAGTCCATCAAATTCAGGGCAGCGCCTGAATCCACAAATGCCATAACAGAATAGGATGACAAAGAGCAAATCAGAGTAACAGACAATAGAAATTTAGACTGTACCGTACCAATGGTGGCAGACCTAGCGAACCGCTTAGTGCGCTTAGGACAATCGGAGATAGCATGAGTGGAATCACCACAGTAAAAACATAGCCCATTCCGACGTCTGTGTTCTTGCCGTTCAGCTCTGGTCAAAGTCCTATCACATTGCATAGGCTCAGGCCCATGCTCAGATAGTACCGCCAAATGGTGCACAGCTTTACGCTCACGCAAGCGTCGATCGATCTGAATGGCCAAGGACATAGACTCATTCAGACCAGCAGGCATGGGAAACCACACCATGACATCCTTAAGGGCTTCAGAGAGACCCTTTCTAAAGATTGCTGCCAGGGCACATTCATTCCACTGAGTTAGCACAGACCACTTTCTAAACTTCTGACAATATATCTCCGCTTCATCCTGACCCTGACACAGAGCCAGCAAGATTTTCTCTGCCTGGTCCACTGAATTAGGCTCGTCATAAAGCAATCCAAGCGCCAGGAAAAACGCATCAACATCACGCAATGCCGGATCTCCTGGCGCAAGGGAAAATGCCCAGTCTTGAGGGTCACCACGTAACAAAGAAATAATGATCTTTACTTGTTGAACAGGGTCACCTGAAGAGCGAGGTTTCAAGGCAAGAAACAATTTACAATTATTTTTGAAATTCAAGAACTTAGATCTATCACCAAAAAACAAATCAGGAATAGGAATCCTAGGCTCTGACATCGGATTCTGAACCACAAAATCTTGAATGTTTTATATCCTAGTAGTGAGATTATCCATCCAAGAGGACAGACCTTGAATGTCCATGTTTACAGCAGTGTCCTGAACCACCCAGAGGTAAAGGGGAAAATAGAGACAAAACACACTGCAAAGAAAAAAAAAATGGTCTCAGAACTTCTCTTATCCCTCTATTGAGATGCATTAGTACTTTGGGCCACCTGTACTGTTATGACCTGGTGGTCATGACAATAATGGACCTGGTGGTTAAGAGCACACGGAATGACCTGATAGTTAATGATAATAAGGACGAGCTCTGGGACGTGGGAACTCTGCTGACCGCAATCCCTAAACCTATCAAACACACTAGAAATAGCCGTGGATTGCGCCTAACGCTCCCTATGCAACTCGGCACAGCCTAAGAAACTAGCTAGCCCTGAAGATAGAAAAATAAAGCCTACCTTGCCTCAGAGAAATTCCCCAAAGGAAAAGGCAGCCCCCCACATATAATGACTGTGAGTAAAGATGAAAATACAAACACAGAGATGAAATAGATTAAGCAAAGTGAGGCCCGACTTACTGAACAGACCGAGGATAGGAAAGGTTACTTTGCGGTCAGCACAAAAACCTACAAAAAGACCACGCAGAGGGCGCAAAAAGACCCTCCGCACCGACTCACGGTGCGGAGGCGCTCCCTCTGCGTCCCAGAGCTTCCAGCAAGCAAGACAACAAATTAAATAGCAAGCTGGACAGAAAAATAGCAAACCAAAGAAATACAAGCTGGAACTTAGCTTCTGATGGGAAGACAGGTCACAAGAACGACCCAGGAGTGAACTAGACCAATACTGGAACATTGACAGGTGGCATGGAGCAAAGATCTAAGTGGAGTTAAATAGAGCAGCAGCTAACGATTTAACCTCGTCACCTGTGGAAGGAAACTCAGAAACACCCACCAGAGGAAGTCCATGGACAGAACCAGCCGAAGTACCATTCATGACCACAGGAGGGAGCCCGACAACAGAATTCACAACAGGGATTATTATTATTACTTATTTTTAGAGCACCATTGATACCATGGTGCTTTACATGAGGAGGGATTACATACAGTACACAAATAGAAATTACAATGAACAAACTAATAGCAACAGACAGGTACAAAGGGGAGAGGACTCTATACTTGCGGCCTTACACTCCACAGGCTAATGGAGAACGAGACAGTAGGTTGGGGGCTGCAGTAGCTCTGGTATTGGTGAAATGGTAGTGGGCTCATTGCAGACTGTAAGCTGTTCTGAAGACATGATGAGGCCATAGACTCCACATGGAGTTAAGGCCATCCGAGTCACTTGGGCAGTTTGTAGGAAGAGGTGGTGGTCACGCTGCCCCAGCTGCACAGCGAACAACAGAGTAGGGGGCAAAAGCGCCGAGGCCGCCTTATAGCCATTAAGTTAGCCTTTACTGCTCACCGTAGCTGACCCCTAGCCTCTTCTCTGCCCATGTTGCCCCTCCTCCTACTACTCCACTTCTTACACAGTCTCCTCATCCAGTCAGAAAGTATGGGCAGTATATGCGTGCTTTTGATGTTCTCACCTTGCTGCTGCATGCCTGTCTGTGGTGCAGCCTCACTTCTGCCTTCCTGCTCCCAGCCTCATATGTGCCGTACCCAAAAGGTGGAGCTCTATCTTGCACATGCTGGAGAGACTGTGCAAGTCACAGCAGGGTATAGTGGAGCTTTTTATAAACAATCTGGTATTGCTATGGGGAGCAATATTGCACCAACACATTAGTTGACTTTTATCACCTGGTTCTGAGAAAGATTTGTACATAATCGTATTAATCCATTGTAGTTAAAACAGTAGAAATAATTGTAATGTTTTCATAACTGCCATTAGGTGATTGCTATTACTGTTATACATAAATTTGAGGAATTGAAATGGGTAGTGTCCAATCTCTGAAAGACTTGTGCTGTTAGGTAGTCTCGCAGAGGATAAATCAGAGGTGTAAAGCATTTTGTTGCATGTCCTATTCCACCAAGGATTGCTGGATGTTTCTCTATTATTGCCTTCTCTTCCGCCGCCACCTCCTCATCCGGTCAACGAAATGCCTACACGGACCAACTTCTGCACAGCCAGTGGTGAAAATACAGCAGGCTCTTCTGAAAATCATCTGTGGGAAAAATCCCACACCATGCAGGAAATGTGAATGGGGATCAAAGAATAGACATGTGTGAATGGTGCTGATAAACCTCAAGCCTGGCCTGGTGGTATGCAATAACGGGTGAAATCTCATAGCAGCCCTGGGCCTAGCCAGTGTAGCACACATCCCTTGCCTGGTCCATGTGCTGAATTTGGTGGAGCAGCGCTTCCTTAAAAATTACATAAATATGTCAGAGCTGCTGCTGAAAGTGTGGACCGTCGAGACCGAGTGGGCTTCCATTGTGGATGTGTGTGCTGTGTTGTACTGCTTTGAGTACTCCATGAACATGGCCAGAGCTGATGATCACTGTTACTATGCCACTCATCATCACCGTTACTATGCCATCATCACCGTTACTATGCCACTTCTATTCCTCCTAGAAAAACAAAGCTTCAGACAATGATGGATGAAGTCGTAGCGCAGGAGGAGGAACAGGGACCATTGACAACATTATCAGGCCAGGCATCCACACATCTTCCAGGATAGGCTCCTGTACCAAAATCGGCCACGTACACAAATGTCCAGTCAGGGGACAGTTTTGGAGGATGACTATGAGCAGGAGGCTGAGGAACAACCGTGTTCACTGGAGCATGGCTAGGGGAAAAAAGAGGATCCAGACGATACACCTCCCACCATGGACCGCTTGTCGTTGCCTTTAGACAGTCTGGCACACATGAGGCAATACATGCTGCAATGTCTGCGCAACGACCGCAAAGTTGCCTGGATTGTTACCAGTGCTGATTATTGGGTGGCCACATTGCTGGATTCCCGCTACAAGCACAACTTGCCATCCTTACTTCCATCACTAGAGCAAGATGGGAAAATGCGGAAATACATGCACACCTATAGTGAATATCACAAGCATCCCTCATATAACCTAGGCGTAGGATTATCAATGAGGCTGTACATATTACCTCTTAGCTGACACAAGCATCTGTGGGAATCCTCGGTCTGCACATCTGCCCGACGCGCGTTTCGGAGACTAATAATCCTCTGCCTAGGTTATATGAGTGATGCTTGTGATATTCACTATAGGTGATTGTGTTTGGGGGATTGTCTTGATATATAGATGCTATGGATATTGAGGATATACAAATAGGCTGGTGATACTAGTGTTTAAGGTCTGGGTAATACCCCTCCCAGGTTGCTGAATTTTTGGCACGGGACATTATAACATATAGACAATTTTCTCACCAAGCTTATATTAGCATCATTATGACATATAATGTATCGCCTACCGACAGAGCACCATATATTCTAATGACAATCTACTATTATGTGATGTTAAATCCATGCTATATGGTTTAAGCCATTAAGGACCTTAAAGTGGTTTGTCCTGGTCTGCAAGCTTTTTTGCACAATTGCACTTTTTGCTTGTAATTTGCACATACTTCCTATGAAATCCCATCTGTTCTGTATTATTTTATTTTGTTTTTTCTATTTAACAATTAAGGCTACGTTCACATTAGCGTTTCCCGACGCAGCGTCGGGAAACGCTGCGGCGAAGCATGCATCATGCGCCCCTATATTTAACATGGGGGCGCATGGACATACGTTGTGCTGCGTTGTGCGACGCATGCGTTTTTTTTGCCGCAAGCGTTGGGCGCAGAAAACGCAACAAGTTGCTTTTTTTTTTGCGTCCAAATTTCAGCAAAAAAGGACGCATGCTTCGCAAAACGCAGCGTTTTGCGTGCGTTTTGGTGCGTTTTTATTTGCTTTGTGCGTTGCGTTGCCGACGCAGCGGCGCACACCGCAAATGTGAACATAGCCTAATAAACGTTTTTGTACTCGTTGACTGCTTTGGTCGTATTTGTGGTTTCCACACCCCCTTTATTGGTCTTAAAAGGCGACTGGTCTATGATTGACAGCAAATTGAATTAGACAATATATCTTGAAAATAAGGTGATTTAAATAATGCTGCTTTGTACCATTATCTTTCTATACAGTGACTTAAAGGCACAGTACCCCCACCGGCCAGGCGGCACACTACACAGCAGCTTAAAGACAAAGTACTTCCACAGGTGAAGGGGCAGAGTGCATACAGTAGCTTATATCTATAGTGCGCTCATATCTCAGGGTCTCTCTGTAGAATAATAACTTTGGAGCTTGATATTATGATTAATTATTTATAGCTACCTTTTCCAGCAGTAGAGACCAGAGATATAATCCAGCATTATAGTATAAGTATATATATTTTCTTCTGTGTCCGTTGAACCAGCTGTTAATTTGCACTTTTTCAGAGGTTTTTTTTTTCACTTACTTTTACTGGTGTCTGAATATTTGACATTTGATTCAAGAACAAAAAACAGCCTATCCCCCTTCTCAGTGTGCAATCAGGGACACAGAACATTTATAATTCACTTTATTTAATGTATGTTCAGTGTTAGTCTTTTTCTTTCCTGTATGGCATGTATAGCATCTCTGCAATTTTAGTTGTTTTTATCTAATTCTGTGCCAATAAAATTGAGAACTTAAATTAATAGTTTTTGGTTTGGAGGACTTTTTTTCATATGTTTCTCCATTTCTTCAGGTGTATAACATCAAACCCCTAGCCATGCAGTCTGGTTTTATAAACGGAAGGATCTTTCTAAAGAGCTCACTGACCTGGAGCATGGTATTATAATTTGATGTCACAATTGTCAGTTTGTGAAATATCTTCTCTACTTAAAAGGGATTGATCATTTGCGCCTGCGCAGAAGACTAATTCAGACACTGCCCATACAAGGGCGGACAGTGTTCGCACAACCTCGCGATCGCACAGCGCATGCGTGGGATTACAGCCCCAACCAGGTCAATATGACGCGGATGGGAGGGGGTTGATAGTATAATGAAGTGAGTAGGTAATGATTTCTTCCAGGCACCGAACGCCCCGGAGCCTGGAAGAAATCATGAACATTAAAGATTATAAATCTCAATGTCTACACCACATCCACGAGGCATATAGGTAAGACTGGTTTAACCATTCAATTACCTGTATGCCCATAGTCTACTATATAAAGCTGAATGTGTGTGTGTGTGTGTGTGTGTGTGTGTGTGTGTGTGTATGTGTGTATGTCCGGGATTGGCATCTGCACCGTCGCAGCTACAGCCACAAAATTTTGCACAGTCACACGTCTGGACCCCGAGAGCGTCATAGGCTATATTGTGAGGCGAAATTTTAACCCCGCGCGTTCCAATTCACCAAACAATTTTGCCCCTATCTACATAATGGGGAAAAAAGTGAAAGGAAAAGTGTTGGAGGCGTCGCAGCTACAGAAACAAAATTTTGCACAGTCACACGTCTGGACCCTGAGAGCGTCATAGGCTTCGTTGTGAGGTGAAATTTTAACCCCGCGCGTTCCAATTCACCAAACAATTTTGCCCCTATCTACATAATGGGGAAAAAGTGAAAGGAAAAGTGTTGGAAGCGTCGCAGCTACAGCAACAAAATTTTGCACAGTCACACGTCTGGACCCCGAGAGCATCATAGGCTATGTTGTGAGGTGAAATTTTAACCCTGCGCTTTCCAATTCACCAAACAATTTTGCCCCTATCTACATAATGGGAAAAAATGAAAGGAAAAGTGTAGGAGGCAAATTGACAGCTGCCAGATGTGAACAAGGGGGACTTAAAGAATGAGAGCGATGGCGCCAAAGAGTATATACCGTACAGTTGCTAAGGTGGGGCCTCGACATGGGATACTCACCACACACGGGGATATGAACACACACAAAATGCGCCACACACTACCACGTGCTTGAACACATATTACCCTCAGCACACATTTCACCACAAATACACCAACCTCGCCACATAAAAGTCAAAACACAAAAGTCGCAACTCAAAACTCGCCACGCGCAGAACTCGCCACATGCAAAAACTAGGCTCTTGCAAAACTCGCCACAAGTGCAAAATTCTCCTCATGAATAACTCGCCACATGCAAAACTTGCACACGCGGAAAAATTGCCACATGCACAAAAGTTGCAACACATGCAAAAGTTGCCTCACACAAAACTTGCACATACTCAAAAGGCACCACACATAATACTCGCAACGCGCAAAACTCGCCATGCGCAAAACTTGCTGCACACAACTTGCTACACTAACCTGTCACATGTAACTCGACACACAAAAAGTTGCTACACGCATGTTGCTACACAAAACTCATCTCACAAAAGTCGCTACATGCATGTCGCCACACGCAACTCAACACACACAACTTGACAAACGAAACTCGCCCTAAAACACACACAAGTCTGGTATTATCCTTCAAAAATAAAAATCTGATTAATAAGCAGACAAACTACAACAATTGCACCATATAGGAAATACGGCAGCTGTCAGTCACATGACCTGTCTATTATGTGTATGTGTGAGCTAATATATACTGCCAGGGGGAGGGCTTCCTGTTGGCTGGGGATTTATCAGGCTGCCAATTTATCTTACAAATACTGAGGTAAAAATACTGAGCAAATAACGTGTGAACGAGGTCTAATACAGGAGGAGATGACACACAGGTATATACTATATACAGGGGAGATGACACACAGATATATACTATATACAGGAGAGATGACACACAGGTATATACTATATAGAGGAGGAGATGACATATAGGTACATATATATACAGGAGGAGATGACATACAGGTATATACTATATAAAGGAGGAGATGACATACAGGTATATGCTATATATAGAAGATGACATGCAGGTATATACTATATGCAGGAGGAGATGACACTCAGATATATACTGCATACAGGGGAGATGACACACAGGTATATACTATATACAGGAGGAGATGACATACAGGTATATGCTATATATAGAAGATGACATGCAGGTATATACTATATGCAGGAGGAGATGACACTCAGATATATACTATATACAGGGGAGATGACACACAGGTATATACTATATACAGGAGGAGATGACATACAGGTATATAATATATATAGAAGGAGATGACATTCAGGTATATACTATATATAGGGGAGATGACACACAGCAGGTATATACTATATACAGGGGAGATGACATACAGCAGGTATATACTATATATAGGGGAGATGACACACAGCAGGTATATACTATATACAGGAGATGACATACAGATGTATACTATATATAAGGGAGATGACAAACATGTATATACTGAGGTGATGAGGTGAAAATGAGAGGTGTGAGGTGAAAATGAAAAGGTGTGAGTGCAAAATGAGAGAAGTGAGGAAAAATAGTGGAGTGATCAGAAAATGACAGATGTGAGGTTGAAATGACAAGTGTTAGGGGGGAATGAGAGGAGTGAGGGAGAAAATGAGAGGTGTGAGGGAGAAAATGAGAGATGTGAGGGGGAAAATGAAAGATGTGATTGGGAAAATGAGAGGCGTGATGGGAAAATAAGAGAAGTGAGGTGCTATAACTAACCACAGATATTTACTATGCCCAGGCAACGCCGGGCTCTTCAGCTAGTCTACTATATAAAGCTGAACTAGCTGAAGAGCCCGGCGTTGCCTGGGCATAGTAAATATCTGTGGTTAGTTATAGCACCTCACTTCTCTTATTTTCCCATCACGCCTCTCATTTTCCCCCTCACATCTCTCATTTTCTCCCTCACTCCTCTCATTCCCCCCTAACACTTGTCATTTCAACCTCACATCTGTCATTTTCTGATCACTCCACTATTTTTCCTCACTCCTCTCATTTTGCACTCACACCTTTTCATTTTCACCTCACACCTCTCATTTTCACCTCATTACCTCAGTATATACATGTTTGTCATCTCCCTTATATATAGTATACATCTGTATGTCATCTCCTGTATATAGTATATACCTGTATGTCATCTCCCCTGTATATAGTATATACCTGCTGTGTGTCATCTCCCCTATATATAGTATATACCTGAATGTCATCTCCTTCTATATATAGTATATACCTGTATGTCATCTCCTCCTGTATATAGTATATACCTGTGTGTCATCTCCCCTGTATATAGTATATATCTGTGTGTCGTCTCCTCCTGGATATAGTATATACCTGCATGTCATCTTCTATATATAGCATATACCTGTATGTCATCTCCTCCTGTATATAGTATATACCTGTGTGTCATCTCCCCTGTATATAGTATATATCTGTGTGTCATCTCCTCCTGTATATAGTATATACCTGCATGTCATCTTCTATATATAGCATATACCTGTATGTCATCTCCTCCTCTATATAGTATACACCTGTATGTCATCTCCTCCTGTATATATATGTACCTGTATGTCATCTCCTCCTCTATATAGTATATACCTGTGTGTCATCTCTCCTGTATATAGTATATATCTGTGTGTCATCTCCCCTGTATATAGTATATACCTGTGTGTCATCTCCTCCTGTATTAGACCTCGTTCACACGTTATCTGCTCAGTATTTTTACCTCAGTATTTGTAAGCTAAATTGGCAGCCTGATAAATCCCCAGCCAACAGGAAGCCCTCCCCCTGGCAGTATATATTAGCTCACACATACACATAATAGACAGGTCATGTGACTGACAGCTGCCGTATTTCCTATATGGTACATTTGTTGTAGTTTGTCTGCTTATTAATCAGATTTTTATTTTTGAAGGATAATACCAGACTTGTGTGTGTTTTAGGGCGAGTTTCGTTTGTCAAGTTGTGTGTGTTGAGTTGCGTGTGGCGACATGCATGTAGCGACTTTTGTGAGATGAGTTTTGTGTGGCAACATGCGTGTAGGAACTTTTTGTGTGTCAAGTTGCATGTGACAAGTTAGTGTAGCAAGTTGTGTGCAGTAAGTTTTGCGCATGGCGAGTTTTGCACGTGGCGAGTTTTATGTGTGGTGCCTTTTGAGTATGTGCAAGTTTTGTGTGAGGCAACTTTTGCATGTGTTGCAACTTTTGTGCATGTGGCAATTTTTCCGCGTGTGCAAGTTTTGCGTGTGGCGAGTTTTCCATGAGGTGAGTTTTGCACTTGTGGCGAGTTTTGCAAGAGCCTAGTTTTTGCATGTGGCGAGTTCTGCGCGTGGCGAGTTTTGAGTGGCGACTTTTGTGTTTCGACTTTTATGTGGCGAGGTTGGTGTATTTGTGGTGAAATGTGTGCTGAGGGTAATATGTGTTCAAGCACGTGGTAGTGTGTGGCGCATTTTGTGTGTGTTCATATCCCCGTGTGTGGTGAGTATCCCATGTCGGGGCCCCACCTTAGCAACTGTACGGTATATACTCTTTGGCGCCATCGCTCTCATTCTTTAAGTCCCCCTTGTTCACATCTGGCAGCTGTCAATTTGCCTCCTACACTTTTCCTTTCATTTTTTCCCATTATGTAAATAGGGGCAAAATTGTTTGGTGAATTGGAAAGCGCGGGGTTAAAATTTAACCTCACAACATAGCCTATGACGCTCTCGGGGTCCAGACGTGTGACTGTGCAAAATTTTGTGGCTGTAGCTGCGACACCTCCAACACTTTTCCTTTCACTTTTTTCCCCATTATGTAGATAGGGGCAAAATTGTTTGGTGATTTGGAATGCGCGGGGTTAAAATTTCGCCTTACAGCATAGCCCATGACGCTCTCAGGGTCCAGACGTGCGACTGTGCAAAATTTTGTGGCTGTAGCTTCGACGCCTCCAACACTTTTCCTTTCACTTTTTTCCCCATTATGTAGATAGGGGCAAAATTGTTTGATGAATTGGAACGCGCGGGGTTAAAATTTCGCCTTACAACATAGCCTATGACGCTCTCGGAGTCCAGACGTGCGACTGTGCAAAATTTTGTGGCTGTAGCTGCGACGGTGCAGATGCCAATCCTGGACATACACACATACACACACACACACACATACACACATTCAGCTTTATATATTAGATGTGTGTGTGTGTGTGTGTGTGTGTGTGTGTGTGTGTGTGTGTCTGTGTCTGTGTGTATGTGTGTATGTCCGGGATTGGCATCTGCACCGTCGCAGCTACAGCCACAAAATTTTGCACAGTCGCACGTCTGGACTCCGAGAGCGTCATAGGCTATGTTGTAAGGCGAAATTTTAACCCCGCGCGTTCCAATTCATCAAACAATTTTGCCCCTATCTACATAATGGGGAAAAAAGTGAAAGGAAAAGTGTTGGAGGCGTCGAAGCTACAGCCACAAAATTTTGCACAGTCACACGTCTGGACCCCGAGAGCATCATAGGCTATATTGTGAGGCGAAATATTAACCCCGCGCTTTCCAATTCACCAAACAATTTTGCCCCTATCTACATAATGGGGAAAAAAGTGAAAGGAAAAGTGTTGGAAGCGTCGCAGCTACAGCAACAAAATTTTGCACAGTCACACGTCTGGACCCTGAGAGCGTCATAGGCTACGTTGTGAGGTGAAATATTAACCCCGCGCTTTCCAATTCACCAAACAATTTTGCCCCTATCTACATAATGGGGAAAAAAGTGAAAGGAAAAGTGTTGGAGGCGTCGCAGCTACAGAAACAAAATTTTGCACAGTCACACGTCTGGACCCCGAGAGCGTCATAGGCTATATTGTGAGGCGAAATTTTAACCCCGCGCGTTCCAATTCACCAAACAATTTTGCCCCTATCTACATAATGGGGAAAAAAGTGAAAGGAAAAGTGTTGGAAGCGTCGCAGCTACAGCAACAAAATTTTGCACAGTCACACGTCTGGACCCTGAGAGCATCATAGGCTATGTTGTGAGGTGAAATTTTAACCCTGCACTTTCCAATTCACCAAACTATTTTTCCCCTATCTACATAATGGGGAAAAGTGAAAGGAAAAGTGTTGGAGGCAAATTGACAGCTGCCAGATGTGAACAAGGGGGACTTAAAGAATGAGAGCGATGGCGCCAAAGAGTATATACCGTACAGTTGCTAAGGTGGGACCCCGACATGGGATACTCACCACACACGGGGATATGAACACACACACAAAATGCACCACACACTACCACGTGCTTGAACACATATTACCCTCAGCACACATTTCACCACACATACACCAACCTCGCCACATAAAAGTCGAAACACAAAAGTTGCCGCTCAAAACTCACCACGCGCAACACTCGCCACATGCAAAAAATAGGCTCACGCAAAACTCGCCACAAGTGCAAAACTCACCTCATGGAAAACTCGCCACACGCAAAACTTGCACATGCGGAAAAATTGCCACATGCACAAAATTTGCAACACATGCAAAAGTTGCCTCACACAAAACTTGCACATACTCAAAAGGCACCAGACATAAAACTCACCACGCGCAAAACTCGCCATGCGCAAAACTTGCTGCACACAACTTGCTACACTAACCTGTCACATGCAACTCGACACACAAAAAGTTGCTACACGCATGTTGCCACACAAAACTCATCTCACAAAAGTCGCTACATGCATGTCGCCACACACAACTCAACACACACAACTTGACATACGACACTCGCCCTAAAACACACACAAGTCTGGTATTAGCCTTCAAAAATAAAAATCTGATTAATAAGCAGACAAACTACAAGAGCAACAAATGTACCATATAGGAAATACGGCAGCTGTCAGTCACATGACCTGTCTATTATGTGTATGTGTGAGCTAATATATACTGCCAGGGGGAGGGCTTCCTGTTGGCTGGGGATTTATCAGGCTGCCAATTTATCTTACAAATACTGAGGTAAAAATACTGAGCAAATAACGTGTTAACAAGGTCTAATACAGGAGATCACACAGGTATATACTATATACAGGGGAGATGACACACAGATATATACTATATACAGGAGAGATGACACACAGGTATATACTATATAAATGAGGAGATGACATACAGGTACATACTATATACAGGAGGAGATGACATACAGGTATATACTATATACAGGAGGAGATGACACACAGGTATATACTATATACAGGAGCAGATGACCTACAGGTATATACTATATACAGGAGGAGATGACATACAGGTATATGCTATATATAGAAGATGACATACAGGTATATACTAAATACAGGAGGAGATGACACACAGATATATACTATATACCGGGGAGATGACACACAGATATATACTATATACAGGAGGAGATGACATACAGGTATATACTATATATAGAAGGAGATGACATTCAGGTATATACTATACTAGCTGAAGAGCCCGGCGTTGCCTGGGCATAGTAAATATCTGTGGTTAGTTATAGCACGTCACTTCTCTTATTTTCCCATCACGCCTCTCATTTTCCCAATCACATCTTTAATTTTCCCCCTCACATCTCTCATTTTCTCCCTCACACCTCTCATTTTCTCCCTCACTCCTCTCATTCCCGCCTAACACTTGTCATTTCGACCTCACATCTGTCATTTTCCGATCACTACACTATTTTCCCTCACTCCTCTCATTTTGCACTCACACCTTTTCATTTTCACCTCACACCTCTCATTTTCACCTCAGTATATACATGTTTGTCATCTCCCTTATATATAGTATACACCTGTATGTCATATCCTGTATATAGTATATACCTGTATGTCATCTCCCCTGTATATAGTATATACCTGCTGTGTGTCATCTCCCCTGTATATAGTATATACCTGTATGTCATCTCCTCCTATATATAGTATATACCTGTATGTCATCTCCTCCTATATATAGTATATACCTGTATGTCATCTCCTTCTATATATAGTATATACCTGTATGTCATCTCCTCCTGTATATAGTATATACCTGTGTGTCATCTCCCCTGTATATAGTATATATCTGTGTCATCTCCTCCTGTATATAGTATATACCTGTATGTCATCTTCTGTATATAGCATATACCTGTATGTCATCTCCTCCTGTATATAGTATATACCTGTAGGTAATCTGCTCCTGTATATAGTATATACCTGTGTGTCATCTCCTCCTGTATATAATATATACCTGTATGTCATCTCCTCCTGTATATAGTATGTACCTGTATGTCATCTCCTCCTTTATATAGTATATACCTGTGTGTCATCTCTCCTGTATATAGTATATATCTGTGTGTCATCTCCCCTGTATATAGTATATACCTGTGTGGTCTCCTGTATTAGACCTCGTTAACACGTTATTTGCTCAGTATTTTTACCTCAGTATTTGTAAGATAAATTGGCAGCCTGATAAATCCCCAGCCAACAGGAAGCCCTCCCCCTGGCAGTATATATTAGCTCACACATACACATAATAGACAGGTCATGTGACTGACAGCTGCCGTATTTCCTATATGGTACATTTGTTGCTCTTGTAGTTTGTCTGCTTATTAATCAGATTTTTATTTTTGAAGGCTAATACCAGACTTATGTGTGTTTTAGGGCGAGTGTCGTTTGTCAAGTTGTGTGTGTTGAGTTGTGTGTGGCGACATGCATGTAGCGACTTTTGTGAGATGAGTTTTGTGTGGCAACATGCGTGTAGCAACTTTTTGTGTGTCGAGTTGCATGTGACAGGTTAGTGTAGCAAGTTGTGTGCAGCAAGTTTTGCGCATGGCGAGTTTTGCGCGTGGTGAGTTTTATGTCTGGTGCCTTTTGAGTATGTGCAAGTTTTGTGTGAGGCAACTTTTGCATGTGTTGCAAATTTTGTGCATGTGGCAATTTTTCCGCATGTGCAAGTTTTGCGTGTGGCGAGTTTTCCATGAGGTGAGTTTTGCACTTGTGGCGAGTTTTGCGTGAGCCTATTTTTTGCATGTGGCGAGTTTTGCGCGTGGTGAGTTTTGAGCGGCAACTTTTGTGTTTCGACTTTTATGTGGCGAGGTTGGTGTATGTGTGGTGAAATGTGTGCTGAGGGTAATATGTGTTCAAGCACGTGGTAGTGTGTGGCACATTTTGTGTGTGTGTTCATATTCCCGTGTGTGGTGAGTATCCCATGTCGGGGTCCCACCTTAGCAACTGTACGGTATATACTCTTTGGCGCCATCGCTCTCACTCTTTAAGTCCCCCTTGTTCACATCTGGCAGCTGTCAATTTGCCTCCAACACTTTTCCTTTCACTTTTCCCCATTATGTAGATAGGGGAAAAATAGTTTGGTGAATTGGAAAGTGCAGGGTTAAAATTTCACCTCACAACATAGCCTATGACGCTCTCATGGTCCAGACGTTTGACTGTGCAAAATTTTGTTTCTGTAGCTGCGACGCCTCCAACACTTTTCCTTTCACTTTTTTCCCCATTATGTAGATAGGGGCAAAATTGTTTGGTGAATTGGAACGCGCAGGGTTAAAATGTCACCTTACAACGTAGCCTATGACGCTCTCGGGGTCCAGACGTGTGACTGTGCAAAATTTTGTGGCTGTAGCTGCGACGGTGCAGATGCCAATCCCGGACATACACACATACACACACACACACACACATTCAGCTTTATATAGTAGATATAGGGGAGATGACACACAGCAGGTATATACTATATACAGGGGAGATGACATACAGATGTATACTATATATAAGGGAGATGACAAACATGTATATACTGAGGTGATGAGGTGAAAATGAGAGGTGTGAGGTGAAAATGAGTGGTGTGAGTGCAAAATGAGAGGAGTGAGGAAAAATAGTGAAGTGATCAGAAAATGACAGATGTGAGGTTGAAATGACAAGTGTTAGGGGGGAATGAGAGGAGTGAGGGAGAAAATGAGAGGTGTGAGGGAGAAAATGAGAGATGTGAGGGGGAAAATGAAAGATGTGATTGGGAAAATGAGAGGCGTGATGGGAAAATAAGAGAAGTGACGTGCTATAACTAACCACAGATATTTACTATGCCCAGGCAACGCCGGGCTCTTCAGCTAGTAATAGATAAAAATCGTCCAGGGGGTGACAGATTCCCTTTACTATTACACGGTCAACTGTGAGTGGTATTACTGAAAAATGGAAACATTTAGGAAGATCCAGAGCATATTAAGCCGCAAAGCTGGGTCTCCGAATACGCATATTGCTTAAAGGTTATCACTGTCAGCTGAACTGTTTAAAACAGGAAAGGTCTGCAAAAAGATATCCAAGGAATTGATAATGCCAGTCAGCAGTGTTCAAACTAGGATTTAAAAATGGAAAATCAGGGGCTCTGTAAAAACAAAACCATGGTCAGGTAGACCAACAAAAATGTTGTCCACAACTGCCAGGAAAATTGTTTGGGATGCAAAGAAAAACCCACAAATAACATCAGCTGACATACCGGACTCTGTGAAAACTAGCAGTGTGGCTGTTTCAAGATGCACAACAAGGAGACACTTGAAGAAAAATGGGCTGCATGGTTGAGTCGCCATAAGAGAGACATTACTGCGCAAATGCCACAAAGTATCTTGCCTACAATACGCAAAACAGCACAGAGACAAGCCTCAAAACTTCTGGAACAAGGTAATTTGGAAATATGAGACCAAAATTTAACTTTTTGGCCATAACCATAAACATTACATTTGCAGAGAGGTCAACAAGGCCTATGATAAAAGGAAGACCATTACTACTGTAAAGCTCGGAGGTGGATCGCTGATGTTTTGGGGATGTGTGAGCTACAAAGGCACAGGAAGCTTGGTCAAAGTTGAAGGAAAGATGAATGCAGCACGTTATCAGCAAATACTGGAGGCAAATTTGCACTCATCACCCCTGAAGCTGCGCATGGGACGTACTTTGACATTCCAACATGACAACGATCCAAAACACAAGGTCAAGTCATACTGTCATCGGCTACAGCAGAACAAAGTGAAGGTTCTGGAGTCGCCATCTCAGTCTCCTGACCTCAATATCATTGAGCCACTTTGGGGAGATCTCAACCACGCAGTTTATGCTAGACAGCCCAGGAATTTACAGGAACTGGAGGCTTTTTGCCAAGAAGAGTGGGCAGCTTTACCATCTGAGGAAAATAAAGAACCTCATCCATAACTACCAAAAAAGACTTCAAGCTGTCATTGATGTTAGAGGTGGCAATACACGGTATTAAGAAATGGGATATTTGAACTTTTGATCAGGGTCATTTGGATATTTTGGATTGTCATTATGATTTAAAAAGAGAAAACACAGTAGTTTGACAAAAAAATGGCTTCACCCAACCACTAACCATGAATGGAGTTTTGGTGTTATCATTCATATTCTCTGAAAAAAAGTCCAGGAAAGCAAAAATTCTGCCTGGATATATAAAATTTTAAGCACGACTGTTTACAAGTCAGATAGTTGATGATATATCTCGTTGGAGTACATTAAGTGGTCCATTACAACAATTGCACCTCCTTTATCGGCCATTTTGATTATGATTGGTTATTCTCTTTTCAGTCATTGTATTATCTGTCTCATGTTATTTGTCTTTATTCTCACATGTTGCCTTTTATTTTTCAGCGACTTAATGATTAAGACCCAGGGTGGGTCGAAACATCTAGCTCTAGTCTCTTTTTTTGTGTTACCATTGTTTTTGCTCCACTGAATATTGACTTTGTGATTGGACACAAATAAAAAACTGACTTTCCACTATGAACTTATGAGTGTGCGGTAAATCTTGATTTTCCATCCCAGCTATTAAGCATAGGACAATCTGGATCCACCACACTGGTAGATCTAGATACAGTGTAAAATGAACCTGAATTCAGGAGTCACACCTGTGTCCTTGGCATTCTGAACTTGGCATTGACAGCTGTGTACCATAGAGCACAGATATGTATTATTAAGGGTCTATACAGCTTTGTCTGTGATGAGAGCAGAAAACATCCAGCTGTTCCCTTTAGGACAAGACTTATTTTACAGCCTCTGCTGTGCACATGCAGCTGTTTTCTGCACATTCCTCTGCTCCATTACCATGATTCAGTCCACATCTTCACACTTTCTAAAAGGCTGTTAGTTACTGCAGAATGAGGTCTGAAATACTTGTTACTTTGGACAAGAGAAATTCAGCTCATCAAAATGTTTGCATTCAGTAATGGGTGTGTTTAAGCATTTGCTATGGCACGCATACAAATCTATAGTAATAATAATTTTGTTGTCTCTGGTCATTTTTATAGATACTAGATTATTTTCAATTTGTTGAGATAAAATTATTGATTTACATAACAACATAGATGCTTTCACTTAAACCAGAATTATATGCTATTATATAAAGTACAGAAAACCTAAGACAGAAACAAAATGAACATATACCCTGCTGTAAGTAAATAAGTAAAAGCAATAGTGCATTTAAATAAATAGGGTACTTAGTAAACACTATTTTTGATTAAAAAAAGCGTAAAAGCCATCCCACCAGCGTCAAGGTGTACCCAAATTCGGGATGGTACTATCCTCTAGTATAAAAACTTTACCCTTCATCATAGTGATGTCAGTGTGAATAAGGGCAGAGCAGGATCGGGTCTCAAACATGGACACAGAGCAAATGGGAAGCTATATAAATGTAATGTCCAGGAAGGGAGGCAACATTCTTACCTTTAGTGCAGAAACCTGAAAATAAACCAAAAATATGAACTGGAATACAAGTTGGTTTTCATGCAAAATAGGAGCATGTTCACACTGGCCATTAACCCCTTTACCCCCAAGGGTGGTTTGCACGTTAATGACCAGGCCAATTTTTACAATTCTGACCACTGTCCCTTTATGAGGTTATAACTCCGAAACGCTTCAACGGATCCTGGTGATTCTGACATTGTTTTCTCGTGACATATTGTACTTCATGATAGTGGTAAAATTTCTTTGATAGTACCTGCGTTTATTTGTGAAAAAAACGGAAATTTGGCGAAAATTTTGAAAATTTCGCAATTTTCAAACTTTGAATTTTTATGCAATTAAATCACAGAGATATGTCACACAAAATACTTAATAAGTAACATTTCCCACATGTCTCCTTTACATCAGCATAATTTTGGAACCAATTTTTTTTTTTGTTAGGGAGTTATAAGGGTTAAAAGTTGACCAGCAATTTCTCATTTTTACAACACCATTTTTTTTTAGGGACCACGTCTCATTTGAAGTCATTTTGAGGGGTCTATATGATAGAAAATGCCCAAGTGTGACACCATTCTAAAAACTGCACCCCTCAAGGTGCTCAAAACTACATTCAAGAAGTTTATTAACCCTTCAGGTGTTTAATAGGAATTTTTGGAATGTTTAAATAAAAATGAACATTTAACTTTTTTTACACAAAAAATTTACTTCAGCTCCAATTTGTTTTATTTTACCAAGGGTAACAGGAGAAATTGGACCCAAAAAGTTGTTGTCCAATTTGTCCTGAGTACGCTGATACCCCATATGTGGCAGTAAACCACTGTTTGGGCGCATGGGAGAGCTCGGAAGGGAAGGAGCGCTATTTGACTTTTCAATGCAAAATTGACAGGAATTGAGATGGGACGCCATGTTGCGTTTGGAGAGCCACTGATGTGCCTAAACATTGAAACCCCCCACAAGTGACACCATTTTGGAAAGTAGACCCCCTAAGGAACTTATCTGGATGTGTGGTGAGCACTTTGACCCACCAAGTGCTTCACAGAAGTTTATAATGCAGAACCGTAAAAATAAAAAATCATATTTTTTCACAAAAATTATATTTTTGCCCCCAATTTTTTATTTTTCCAAGGGTAAGAGAAGAAATTGGACCTCAAAAGTTGTTGTCCAATTTGTCCTGAGTACGCTGATACCCCATATGTGGCAGTAAACCACTGTTTGGGCGCATGGGAGAGCTCGGAAGGGAAGGAGCGCAGTTTGACTTTTCAATGCAAAATTGACAGAAATTGAGATGGGACGCCATGTTGCGTTTGGAGAGCCACTGATGTGCCTAAACATTGAAACCCCCCACAAGTGACACCATTTTGGAAAGTAGACCCCCTAAGGAATTTATCTAGAGGTGTGGTGAGCACTTTGACCCACCAAGTGCTTCACAGAAGTTTATAATGCAGAACCGTAAAAATAAAAAATCATATTTTTTCACAAAAATTATATTTTTGCCCCCAATTTTTTATTTTTCCAAGGGTAAGAGAAGAAATTGGACCTCAAAAGTTGTTGTCCAATTTGTCCCGAGTACGCTGATACCCCATATGTGGCAGTAAACCACTGTTTGGGCGCATGGGAGAGCTCGGAAGGGAAGGAGCGCCGTTTGACTTTTCAATGCAAAATTGACAGGAATTGAGATGGGACGCCATGTTGCGTTTGGAGAGCCACTGATGTGCCTAAACATTGAAACCCCCCACAAGTGACACCATTTTGGAAAGTAGACCCCCTAAGGAACTTATCTGGATGTGTGGTGAGCACTTTGACCCACCAAGGGCTTCACAGAAGTTTATAATGCAGAGCCATAAAAATAAAACAAAATTTTTTTTTCCCACAAAAATTATTTTTTAGCCCCCAGTTTTGTATTTTCCCTAGGGTAACAGGAGAAATTGGACCCCAAAAGTTGTTGTCCAATTTGTCCTGAGTACGCTGATACCCCATATGTGGGGGGGAACCACCGTTTGGGCGCATGGGAGGGTTCGGAAGGGAAGGAGCGCCATTTGGAATGCAGACTTAGATGGAATGGTCTGCAGGCGTCACATTGCGTTTGCAGAGCCCCTAATGTACCTAAACAGTAGAAACCCCCCACAAGTGACACCATTTTGGAAAGTAGACCCCCTAAGGAACTCATCTTGATGTGTTGTGAGAGCTTTGAACCCCCAAGTATTTCACTACAGTTTATAACGCAGAGCCATGCAAATAAAAAATATTTTTTTTTCCACAAAAATTATATTTTAGCCCCCAGTTTTGTATTTTCCCAAGGGTAACAGGAGAAATTGGTCCACAAAAGTTGTTGTCCAATTTGTCCTGAGTACGCTGATACCCCATATGTTGGGGTAAACCCCTGTTTGGGCACACAGGAGAGCTCGGAAGGGAAGGAGCACTGTTTTACTTTTTCAACGCAGAATTGGCTGGAATTGAGATCGGACGCCATGTCGTGTTTGGAGAGCCCCTGATGTGCCGAAACAGTGGAAACCCCCCAATTATAACTGAAACCCTAATCTAAACACACCCCTAACCCTAATTCCAACGGTAACCCTAACCACACCTCTAACCCTGACACACCCCTAACCCTAATCCCAACCCTATTCCCAACTGTAAATGTAATCTAAACCCTAACCCTAACTTTAGCCCCAACCCTAACTGTAGCCCCAACCCTAACCCTAACCCTAGCCCTAACCCTAGCCCTAACCCTAGCCCTAACCCTAACCCTAGCCCTAACCCTAGCCCTAACCCTAGCCCTAACCCTAACCCTAGCCCTAACCCTAGCCCTAACCCTAGCCCTAACCCTAACCCTAGCCCTAACCCTAGCCCTAACCCTAGCCCTAACCCTAGCCCTAATGGGAAAATGGAAATAAATACATTTTTTTTTATTTTTCCCTAACTAAGGGGGTGATGAAGGGGGGTTTGATTTACTTTTATAGCGAGTTTTTTAGCGGATTTTTATGATTGGCAGCCGTCACACACTGAAAGACCCTTTTTATTGCAAAAAATATTTTTTGCAATACCACATTTTGAGAGCTATAATTTTTCCATATTTTGGTCCACAGAGTCATGTGAGGTCTTGTTTTTTGCGGGACGAGTTGACGTTTTTATTGAAAACATTTTTGGGCACGTGACTTTTTTTATCGCTTTTTATTCCGATTTTTGTGAGGAAGAATGACCAAAAGCCAGCTATTCATGAATTTCTATTGGGGGAGGCGTTTATACCGTTCCGCGTTTGGTAAAATTGATAAATCAGTTTTATTCTTCGGGTCAGTACGATTACAGCGATACCTCATTTATATCATTTTTTTATGGTTTGGTGCTTTTATACGATAAAAACTATTTTACAGAAAAAATAATTATTTTTGCATCGCTTTATTCTCAGGACTATAACTTTTTTATTTTTTTGCTGATGATGCTGTATGGCGGCTCTTTTTTTGCGGGACAATATGACGCTTTCAGCGGTACCATGGTTATTTATATCTGTCCTTTTGATCGCGTGTTATTCCACTTTTTGTTCGGCGGTATGATAATAAAGCGTTGTTTTTTGCCTCGTTTTTTTTTTTTTTTTCTTACGGTGTTTACTGAAGGGGTTAACTAGTGGGACAGTTTTATAGGTCGGGTCGTTACGGACGCGGCGATACTAAATATGTGTACTTTTATTGTTTTTTTTTTTTATTTAGATGAAGAAATGTATTTATGGGAATAATATTTTTTTTTTTTTTTCATTATTTTGGAATATTTTTTTTTATTCTTTTTACACATTTGGAAAATTTTTTTTTTACTTTTTTACTTTGTCCCAGGGGGGGACATCACAGATCAGTGATCTGACAGTTTGCACAGCACTCTGTCAGATCACTGATCTGACATGCAGCGCTGCAGCCTTCACAGTGCCTGCTCTAAGCAGGCTCTGTGAAGCCACCTCCCTCCCTGCAGGACCCGGATCCGCGGCCATCTTGGATCCGGGGCTCGAGCAGGGAGGGAGGTGAGGAGACCCTCGCAGCAACGCGATCACATCGCGTTGCTGCGGGGGGCTCAGGGAAGCCCGCAGGGAGCCCCCTCCCTGCGCGGTGCTTCCCTGCACCGCCGGCACATCGCGATCATCTTTGATCGCGGTGTGCCAGGGGTTAATGTGCCGGGGGCGGTCCGTGACCGCTCCTGGCACATAGTGCCGGATGTCAGCTGCGATAAGCAGCTGACACCCGGCCGCGATCGGCCGCGCTCCCCCCGTGAGCGCGGCCGATCGGCTATGACGTACTATCCCGTCCAGGGTCAGATAAGCCCAGGGCACCTCGACGGGATAGTACGTCTAAGGTCACAGAGGGGTTAAACATGTAAATGTAAAGAACAAAATAAACAAGCATACAGTAGGGAAAAAAGTATTTAGTCAGCCACCAATTGTGCAATTTCTCCCACTTAAAAAGATGAGAGAGGCCTGTAATTGACATCATAGGTAGACCACAACTATGAGAGTAAAAATGAGAAAACAAATCCAGAAAATCGCCTTGTCTGATTTGGCAAAATGTACTTTACAAATTATGGTGGAAAATAAGTATTTGGTCACCTAAAAACATGCAAAATTTCTGGCTCTCACAGACCTGTAACTTCTTCTTTAAGAGGCTCCTCTGTCCTCCAATCATTACCTGTAATAATGGCACCTGTTTGAACTTGTTATCAGTATAAAAGACACCTGTCCACAACCTCAAACAGTCACACTCCAAACTCCACTATGGTGAAGACCAAAGAGCTGTCAAAGGACACCAGAAACAAAATTGTAGCCCTGCACAAGGCTGGGAAGACTGAATCTGCAATAGGCGAGCAGCTTGGTGTGATGAAATCAAGCATGGGAGCAATAATAAGAAAATGGAAGACATACAAGGCCACTGATAATCTCCCACGATCTGGGGCTCCAAGCAAGATCTCACACCATGCGGTCAAAATAATAACAAGAACGGTGAGCAAAAATCCCAGAACCACACGGGGAGGACCTAGTGAATTACCTGCATAGAGCTGGGACCACCGTAACAAAGGCTACCACCAGGAACTCAGATCCTGCAGTGCCAGATGCGTCCCCCTGCTTAAGCCAGTACATGTCCGGGCTCATCTGAAGTTTGCTAGAGAGCATTTGGATTATCCAGAAGAGTATTGGGAGAATGTCATATGGTCTGATGAAACCAAGGTAGAACTGTTTGTTAGATACAAAACTCGTCGTGTTTGGAGGAGACAGAATGTTGAGTTGCATCCAAAGAACACCATACCTACTGTGAAGCATGGGGTGGCAACATCATGCTTTGGGGCTGTTTCTCTGCAAAGGGACCAGGACGACTGATCCATGTACATGAAAGAATGAATGGGGCCATGTATCATGAGATTTTGAGTGCAAACCTCCTTACATCAGCAAGGGCATTGAGGATGAAACATGGATGAGTCTTCCAGCATGATAATGATCCCACGCACACTGCCAGTGCAACGAAGGGGTGGTTTCGTAAGAAGCATATGAAGGTCCTGGAGTGGTCTAGCCAGTCTCCAGATCTCAACTCCATAGAAAACCTTTGGAGGGAGATGAAAGTCCTTGTTGCCCAGCGACAGGCCCAAAACATCACTGCTGTAGAGGAGATCTGCATGGAGGAATGGGCCAACATACCACCAACAGTGTGTGCCAACCTGGTGAGACTTACAGAAAACGTTTGACCTCTGTCACTGCCAAAAAAGGATAGATAAGAAAACATTGAGATGAACTCTTTTTAATGACCAAATACCGTATTTTTCGGACTATAAGACACACTTTTTCAAAAAAAATTTGGGGAGGAAAATGGGGGGGTGCGTCTTATAGTCCAAACAGAGGCTTACCAGGGGGTGTAGCAGCGGAACCTGAGGCTCGGTGTCAGCGGTGTGGAGTGCATCGTTGGTTTCCCTGCGGCCAACTTCCTGATGCCGTGGGCCGCCATAGGCAATGCATGCGCAAATTGAGATCTCAGAGGCCCTCGGCTTCAGGAAAACTGCCACCAGAGGTCGCACTTGCACAGATTGAGATCTCGGCGGCCATTTTTCTGAAGCCGAGGACCGCCGAGATCTTAATCTGCGCACGCTTCGCCTCAGGAACATGGCCACTGAGAAACCGATGATGCACTTGGCTCTGCTTGCCGTGGACATCAGGCTGCGGCGTCGCCACATTTCTGCCTCCGGCATCCTGAGGAAGGGACCTCCATGCTCTGCCTCACCGCTGACACCAAATGCACAGCATCGCACCCCGGGCCTGCAGCATTGCCCCACTTCTGCCGCCGCCAGCATCCTGAGGAAGGGACCCTGCTCCATGCTCTGCCTCACCACCAACACCGGACTCACAGCATCGTACCCTGGGACTGCAGCATTGCCCCACTTCTGCTGCCGCCGGCTTCCTGAGTAAGAGACCATGCCTCCTGTGACCCCGCTCTACCACCGCCGACCGTCAGGTAAGATACCTTAAATTCGGAAAAGAAGATGGATCCCCATCTTATAAAAATCTTTTTTCTGCTATTATCCACCCCCAAATTTGGGATGCGTCTTATGGTTCAGTGCGTCTTATAGTCCGAAAAATACGGTACTTATTTTCCACCATAATTTGTAAAATAAATCTTGCCAAATCAGACAAGGTGATTTTCTGGATTTGTTTTCTCATTTTGACTCTCATAGTTGTGGTCTACTTATGATGTCAATTACAGGCCTCTCTCATCTTTTTAAGTGGGAGAACTTGCACAATTGGTGGCTGACTAAATACTTTTTTCCCCACTGTAGATGCATTGCAAATGAATTGGACTATGAATCATTAATCAGTGTTGTTTGTTGGTCATCTTTGTGTTAATTGTGACATCTCTAAATCTGTTATGTATATATAAAAATATCATAGGACATGACCTGTTTTTAAGAAATGTTAAGGATCATTGAATCTTAAAGGATTATTCTCATCTTCCTAAATGTCTAAAAGTGCTTGTAAAAACTAGCAACTTTGCAATTTACTTGTAATTAAAATCCTCTTTGTTCTCAAGAACGGAGTGATTTGTCATTTTATTGTTAACTGTTCATGCCTAGGTTCCCGCTAGCACTGATGTCTGAACATGTGGCTGAACATGCTTACTGATTACAGGCTATTCCCAGTAGCGTGTAAGAGCCCACTGTTAGCTTCTTATTCAGTCCGCTGCAGTGCTACTGCACTTTTCCTATGCTGCAGAGGCATCAAAGAGGTTGTCTGGGCTAAAATGATAAGTCACTGCGTGACGGCAGACATATCAATCCCCTCTGCGCACACACTGTGCGCTGCGAGGATTTGCCAGTTTCTGAGCCAGGAACGGTGGTGATGTATGCGATTTGCATACTCCCGACTAGTGATCGTGGCTCGCTCCATACACTTGTGTTGAACGAGGCAGTGCCCACTGAACTGCCGCATGGCTAGAAACCGGTGAATTATCACAGCACACAGTGTGCGCGCGCTGAGTGATTCATAAGTCTACATCCACACAGAGTAACTGCAGACTTATCATTTCAGACCGTATAACCTCTTTAATACCTCTGCTTGCAGCATCAGAATGCAAAGTTTGGACTAGCAACACAACAATGCCACCTGTCCAAACTGTCAATCAAGCAGGCACACACCATTCCCAGCAAGTAGGAAGTCTGAGGAGCGGTGAGCTCCTGCTCTAGTTGAGACAACCCCGTGTAAATATGAAGTATGGCCTTTCCACTGTATTTTGTTCTCTTTCATGAACTATAATTAGGTCACCCATTATTTTTATATACATTATGAAGAATATCCCTATTATCTTCTATATATTTCTATCTATTATCTTCTATATATTTTTAACCCTTTTTTCTAGCATTATAAGTTTCAGTTTTGAGACCAATGCACTCTGACTAAGGCCGGGTTCACATAGCGTTAATGGCATAACGCGCTGTAACGCAGTCCCTTAAAACCGCCATTAACTCCTATATCGGACGCCCACAATGGGCGTGCGCTAGCGATGTGCCATCATTGAGTGACGGACCCTGAGACGTGGGCGGCAGCGTTTCCGGGTCCGTCACTGCTAGCGCAGATAGAGCTAGAAGATGCTCTATCTGCGCTAGCGCGATGGAGAATGTCGGCACTTGCGTCAGCAGCTCGTTCACGTATGTGTTGAACGGGCTGCTGTTTAACGCAATGTGAACCCGGCCTAATTCATAAATCCTACTTGTATAACTTTCAATCTCAAAAAGTGGTGTAGAAATAATTCTTAGGCTATAGCAGACTCAGAGTCTACAGCTCTCTAGCTGCTGCAACATTAAAGCTGTGGCCATGCCCTTAAAAACACGATCTTTGGCTGTGAGTTGTAGTTTCCTGACAGTCAGAGAAACACCAGTTGGAGAACTTGTCATACATGGTTGATGTGTGAGGGTTATGATTCTGAACAACAATACTCTATGTTAAAATCACTAATAAATCTTTATCTGGACTTGGGCTGAGTGTCTGACATGATTTAGGACCTAAGTTGGGCTACAGTTAATGGGGTGCACATCTAGAACATTATTTTAATGAGCAATAGTCTACTATTTTGGTTCTTTACCTTTGGGGTCTTTTTTACACACTAGATCAAATCTTAAAAAAGATCCTATTTTTAATTTTTTTCAAAATATGTTTTAATACTAAGTTTGGTTTAGTTCATCACATTGGTCCAAAAAGATGAGTAACAAAGTGAATTACCCTGTCGAAGCTGGCTGTGTTCACTGAATTTTTTGCTGGCTTTCTATTTTCCTGTTTGGAAACAGCAACGTAAAAAAATATATATTTTCTCCCTCCCCCTTCCTGTGAGGACAAGAAAGGGAAATAATGTGTTTAGTACAAAAGCAACAGTCAGTTTGTCTTCTAGGTTAATAGCAACAGTTGAAACAATTGCATTAGTCAAGAAAAGAGGTGGAAATTGTGTCCAGAATTCTCTCTGCGGCTGCCGATCATTATGGACTGTATATATGATAGTGAGAATTTCTACAATACAGTCTGATTGTTCTATGATAGAATGTGTTTAGCATATAATTACTTTTTAGATTTATTTTGTACGTTTAGATGCTTTTATTACAAATTTGGGGCACTTGTGTGTTGAGTTTAACAAATAAATTGAAGCCTTTATTTGATATTGTAATGCTGCAGAAAAAATATATTCAACTTCCTTCAGTTTTAGTCTATTTTTGTATGTTTAGTTGATTAATACAGGAAATTAAGCCATTTTTAGCATCACTTTAGCATACTTTTTCTGCCTGTAAAATAACATTAGGCCTAGCAGTAAGCCGGCTGTTCAGATTTTCACAGCCGTGAATCTCAGTACTCATCCTGTGACCCCCTGGCTCCCTTTCTGTGTAGTGTGTCCAATGTGTTGCTCTGCTGTCCTGCATATCTGCTACATGTCCCAAGTATATACACTGCTTTGTGTCTCTCACTGCTACTTATGACACAGAGCAGTGTATTTATGTAGGGAGTGTACGTCAGGACACAAAGTTATGTACTGTTTGACAAAAAAAAACATTAATGAACATGTCTCAGGCTTCCATTCATGAAATCAAGAGTAGAGGCCCCCATGATGTGGTAGAATTATTACCTAGAAACAATCTTAAATGGTCTGTCAGCGGTTGAAAGAAACTACTCTGAAGCGGGGTGGTTTCGGGGGAGAAGGGCAAAACTTCTGAGTGGGCCCCTAACCAGGTAACCCTGATTGGAGCTGGATGACGCATCCTAACAGCAGATGAATGCGCTGTTGCTGAAAATAATCTCTATACAAAGACCAATATTGATAATACTGCCATATGGTCATTGGCAGATACCATTACTGCAGAACATATAAGAGGTTACAGCACAGTTATAGATGGTGACTTACAGCTGATGTTCTTTCTGATGGACTCGTTCACTTTTCACGTCTTTTCCATCTGACCTAGACTGACACGACAACTTCTCCAGCCAGGACACGGCTGCAGAGATTACAGCAAAGAAAAATTTCACTTCTCATATTTCCAGCACCATCACCATCTATCCCCAACTTGCACAAACTCCTTATCTTGCTGATACCCCAATGCTGAGCTGCTGCTGCCGTATGTGTCCCTATTACTGCACCTGTTCTGTGGAACAGTATGCCTCTAAATGTTAAAACAAACCTCTAGAATATAGTAATGCCATGTGCAAGTGCCCTAAAAAACAGTGCCCGCATTTTGCCCCTGTTACAGAACCCCCAGCACCAAGAATATGTTATGCAGTATATATTATGTATAATAGGTTCCATGTGAAATGCATCAGTCCACAGGCTGCACCCCTGGGCAGAGAGGACACGATATCCCCCTTCTGTCCTCCCCCACCTTTGTAATTCCCACAGTAAATATCAGCAGGCTCCGGCCCCCTGCGGCTATTGTAATGTATGTCTGGCCTGCTTTTTCTATTGGCCTGCCCTGTGTATCTGTGTTATATATTCTGTGTGCTGTGAATAAAGTGTGTTCTTTTAGACTGGAAATACTTGGAGTAGCAGTCAGCTTTTATATGCTCTCACGTAATCAAGGAATTCCAGCCAGCGTCCTTCATTCAGAATCCAGCAAAAGCAGAGTGGACCTACTGAAACACGGGGGGTGCTGAAAGAGGTACTACAGCACAGTAGACCCCGTTACAGCCCCCTAGAAAGTAATAATGTCCTGTGTGCCCCTTTGACAGTCACAGTAACCCGAGTTCCCGTATAAAAATAATTGCCCACTTTACATTTACCGTATATATTCGAGTATAAGCTGAGATTTTTAGCCTATTTTTGGGGGCTGAAAGTCCCCCTCTCGGCTTATACTCGAGTCATAGCCAGGGGTCGGCAGGGGAGGGGGAGCGGGGCTATCTAATTATACTCACCTGCTCCTGGCGCAGTCCCTGCACGTCTTTTCCCCGGCGCCGGCAGCTTCTTCCTGTACTGAGCGGTCACATGGTACCGCTCATTACAGTAATGAATATGCGGCTCCACCTCAATAAAGGTGACCGCTCAGTAGAGGAAGAAGCAGCGGCGTCGGGGAAGCAGGGACTGCACAGCGCCAAGAGCAGGTGTGTATAACGGGGAGGGGAGTGCTGCACGATATTCACCTGCTCCTCGTTCCAGCCACCGCTCTGTCTCTTTAGTGTCTTCTGCAGTGACGCTCAAGTCAGAGGGCGCGGTGACGTGGGTAGTGCGCGCCCTCTGCCTCAACGTCAGTGCTGAAGATGGAGCGGCGCCGGAACGAAGTCAGGTGAATATTGAAAGTGCCGGGGCCTGAGTGACGGAGAGGGGAGTATATGATTTTTTTTTTTATCGCAGCAACAGAAAATGGGGCAAGTGTCTATATGGAGCATCTTATGGGGCCATAACGTTTGTGCAGCACTATAATGGGGCAAGTGTCTGTATAGAGCATCTTATGGGGCCATAACGTTTGTGCAGCACTATAATGAGGCAAGTGTCTTTATGGAGCATCTTATAGGGCCATAACGTTTGTGCAGCACTATAATGGGGCAAGTGTCTGTATAGAGCATCTTATGGGGCCATAACGTTTGTGCAGCACTATAATGAGGCAAGTGTCTTTATGGAGCATCTTATGGGGCCATAACGTTTGTGCAGCACTATAATGGGGCAAGTGTCTGTATAGAGCATCTTATGGGGCCATAACGTTTGTGCAGCATTGTAATGGGGCAAGTGTCTGTATAGAGCATCTTATGGGGCCATAACGTTTGTGCAGCACTATAATGGGGCAAGTGTCTTTATGGAGCATCTTATGGGGCCATAACGTTTGTGCAGCACTATAATGGGGCAAGTGTCTGTATAGAGCATCTTATGGGGCCATAACGTTTGTGCAGCACTATAATGGGGCAAGTGTCTGTATAGAGCATCTTATGGGGCCATAACGTTTGTGCAGCATTGTAATGGGGCAAGTGTCTGTATGGAGCATCTTATGGGGCCATAACATTTGTGCAGCACTATATGGGGCAATTGTCTTTATAGGGCCATAATCAACGTTTGTGCAGCACTATATGGGGCAAATATCTTTATGAAGCATCTTATGGGGCCATAATCAACATTTGTGCAGCATTATATTGGGCAAATGTGTCTATGGAGCCTCTTATGGGGCCATTATTAACCTTTATGCAGGATTATATGGGGCATATTTTAATATGGAGCATCTTATGGGGCCATCATAAACTTTATGGATCATTATATGGGGCTCCTGATTCAATATGGATATTCAAAAACACTTAACCTACTGATGTCTCAATTAATTTTACTTTTATTGGTATCTATTTTTACTTTTGACATTTACCGGTAGCTGCTGCGTTTCCCACCCTAGGCTTATACTCGAGTCATTAAGTTCTCCCAGTTTTTTTGTGGCAAAATTAGGGGGTCGGCTTATACTCGGGTCGGCTTATACTCGAGTATATACGGTAATTATGTCCCGAGTCTCCCCCTGTACAGCTCCCCTATGCACAGCATAATGTCCTCTCGCTATATAGTACCACCCACACAGTATACTGACTGATTTGCAGCCCCCAAACTGTTTAATTTCTCCAACACTGTATAAAGGCCCTCTCAATGTAATCTCCACACTGTATGATGGCCTCTTAGATAGTCCTCAATATAGTATAATGCACTCCCCTTTGGCCTCCATATAGAATAATGTACTCCACCTAGGCCCCACCCCATATAGTATAATGCACTCCCCATAGGCAGACTCTATATAGTATAATGCACTCCCTATATGCAGACTGTAACAACTCTGCTGGCATCACAGCATGGCCTCACATCTCTCACACAATCTTACCCACTGCTCCAGGCCATGATGTGGTTTCTGTTTCTTGCCAGCTCCATGTTCTGTGTCTCTGCTCTCTGCATGCTTCATGGCTATGTGTATAGGGGGCCGGCGCCTGAACTCTCTGGTTCTTATAGGAATCAGGTGCATCTGTCCAATCAGTTCCTGACCAATTACCAAGAGGCCTCCTGTATATAGTGCAGCTCCACCCTGTGGTCTGGGCCTGTGCAATGTGTTAGCTCAGTTAGTGTTTAGCTGCTGAGTTTGCCTGGCCTTGCTCTGAGTTACTCCCTCTCTGGAGGCTTTTCTCTGTGCTATTGCCTTGATCTTGTAGTCCGCCCTCCAGGAGGCAGTATATCCTGGTCCCTGTGTCTTTGTCCCTGTGTCTTGTTCTATTACCTTGTCTGTACTTTGTCTTTTCTCGGTCTCCTTGTCTGTGGCTTCCTTCCCTGCTTTCTTTCCTTGTGTTTTCTGTCTGCTTACACTCCGCACTCTTGCGGCTCTGCACTCAGACCTTGCTTCGCACTCTCTGGCTTTGCTCTGTGGCTCCGCTCTTTGCGGTTCTATCTGGCTCCGCTCTTTGCGGTACTATCTGGCTCCGCCTCCTGTGTTTCTGCACTTGGCTCCGTCTCTGCTCTTGGCTCCGCCTCCAGCATCTCCGCTCTTGGCGTTACCTCCAGCGTCTCCGCTCTTGGCTCCGCCTCCAGCGTCTCCGCTCTTGGCTCCGCCTCCAGCGTCTCCGCTCTTGGCTCCGCCTCCAGCGTCTCCGCTCTTGGCTCCGCCTCCAGCGTCTCCGCTCTTGGCTCCGCCTCCAGCGTCTCCGCTCTTGGCTCCGCCTCCAGCGTCTCCGCCCTTTGCTCCGCCTCTTGCGGCTCCGCCCTTGGCTCTGCCTTCTCCTTCTCTTCTCTTAGTTCCACCTTCTACTTGTTACTTGGTCCTCCTGTGTGTACAGGTCCCTACCTGTTTCTTCATACCTCATTCCATTCTGCTTGTTTCCTTTCCTGCACCTCCTGTGTGAACAGGTCCCTACCTGTTCCTTCATTCTCCTTTCCTTCTGGCTTGTTTCCGTACCTGCATCTTCTGTGTGTACAGGTCCCTACCTGTTCCTTCATCACACTCACAATAGGACTGCACTCGGGTGTCATCTGAGTGCAGCCTGATTCATACACCACATCAACCAGTCCTGTGTATCCTGTGTTCCTGCCAGTCCTGCCGTTCCTGCCCTGCCTTCCAGTCCTGTGTTCTCTGCAGTGCCTCCCAATCCTGTGTTCCTGCCAGTCCTGCCGTTCCTGCCCTGTCTTCCAGTCCAGTGTTCCTGCTGTCCTAGCCAGTCCTGTTTCCTGCCGTGTCTCTGCCAGCCCTGAGTTCTCTGCCGTGTCTCTGCCAGCCCTGTGTCTCAGCCGTGCCAGCCTACTCGTCTGTGTTCCAGCCGTGCTCTTCTGCCAGTCCTGCCTGATGCCCGCACCAATCCTGGTGTTCCTGTCTCCCAAGTGGGATCAGCAGCCACAGTCAGACTCCACCCTGGAGTAGCACCTGGCAGCTGCCTGCTGCACAAGCCTGTCCTCACCATCAGAGGCTCCAGTGAAAACCCAGGCAGCTGTCATAGTCACGCCCCTTCCAGGGTAGTCTGGTTTGTGGCACAGTGGGGCCACAAACCCCCCGAGCTCACGCCCACCAGTCAGGGCGTGAGCGTGACACAGACTATAATATAATGCATTCCCATGAAAACAATAAATACCTCTCCTCCTGGTTCTTCTGCTGCTCTGAGTGCCTGCACATCTCCGGACAGCGAGCACTGAGTAGTGACGTCATCGCGACCCCTGTTGGTGTTTGCGTCAGGAATGTCAGACGCTGACAGGGGGAATGATGGGAGAGGAAGCGCTCAGCGCGATGCTCCCTCTCTCATCAATACGGACAGCTGTATTAGCCTCCAGTCGATACAATTGAACTTGCGATGACAGGGGGGCCCGCTGCTGGCACCGAACCCCCCGCCTGCTCAGGGCCCCATAGCGGCCGAGTGGCAGAGCAGGGAGATCGATTCTCCCTGCTCTGCCACAGAGTGCACTGTGCACGCCGATACAGTTACAGTAGTAGCTACTGAAACTACTATCTCATGATTTTTTGAGGCTTGACATTTGATAGATATTTGCTGAAAAAGTAGTCAGTCGTGATATTTTCTAATGATTTTTATTATCTGCAATTATAGATGTTAGCCATGTACAACTGACTGCTGTCAAGTGGGGCATATGCATAGTATTTGGCTTAAAATAAAACTGTACTGTTGACAAACTTTCATAAATCACTCGGGCGGGCAGATATAAGAAACTTTGTAATGTAACTTATTAGAGGAATCAGCTTCCTTGCCCACTTATAAGACAGTTCTTGCTCACTCCCCTGCCTCCCAATCTCTGCATTCACTCTGGGGGTTAAAAAACAGCTCAAATCTGACTTGCTAAGACAAGATTGACTGCAGGGTACTTGTGGTGTCACGTGACATAGCCCATCATACTCTATGGATGGGGGAGAGATGTGAGAAACAGGAAGAGGAAGCAGCTCGTGAGAGATGCAGAAAGATCAGATCATGCCAAGCTTTCTAACAAGTCTTTTACCTCACATCACCTTTTGATACATATCCAGACAGCTCCAAACTACTGCATAATGTCCTTCATGTTTCTGCTGCTTGTCACTGTGCTAAAAAAAATGAATGAATAAATGAATGAATAACAGGAATGCCTGTCTGGGTGGTATGCGGTGTATAGAAGAAATCACATCTCTACCCACCAGCTAAGAGTGGATTGGAAATTCAGAGATAAAGCCTGCAGAGGGGAAAAACTTGTGAAAATTCTGGATACAAGTAATTTAATGGTCAAAGATAGTGTTATTCTACATGTACACAAAGGCAGGGGTGTAGCTACCTCTGTTGCAGCGGGCACCACTACGACCGGGCCTGCCGATGCCAACAAATACTCAGATGCACATTCAGCTGAAGTGTATTGCGGCGTTGGATCTGTGAGTGGCAATACACGCTGTCAGCCAGTCAGAGGCCAGTAACTGACGTCAGCATACACGTGACTAGATGCACATGACAGTGACGTTATGCGCTCCTGTCGCTTGCACGCTGAAGTCAGCTGCCTGCTTCAGAAGAGGATGCTGTGCGGTGGGGGAGCTGAGAGAAATTGAGTATTTTTTAAGTCAATGAGTACACGTTGGCCATACTACTACTGTACATGGATAACTATAGACTGTGCATTACACTACACGGATGACCACGGGGCTGTGCATTATATTATATGAAGGATGTAAGCTATACATTATACTATATGAAGGATATGGGCTGTACATTATATTATATAAAGGATATGGGCTGTGTATTATACTACTAATATGGAGGTGCATTATACTACATGGATGACTATGGGCTGTGCTTTAACCCCTTCAAGTCGCAGCCCTTTTTCGTTTTTGCGTTTTCATTTTTCACTTCCCTCCTTCCCAGAGCCATAACTTTTTTATTTTTCCATCAATATGGTCATGTGAGGGCTTATTTTCTGCGGGACGAGTTGTACTTTTGAACGACATTATTGGTTTTACCATGTCTTTTACTAGAAAACAGGAAAAAAATTCCAAGTGCGGTGAAATTGCAAAAAAAGTGCAATCCCACACTTGTTTTTTGTTTGGCTTTTTTGCTAGGTTTATTAAATGCTAAAACAAACCTGCCATTGTGATTCTCTAGGTCATTACGAGTTCCTAGACATCTAACATGTCTAGGTCATTTTTTATCCAAGTGGTGAAAAAAAATTCAAAACTTTGCTTAAAAAAAAATAAGAAATAAAAAAAGTGCCATTTTCCGATACCCGGAGCGTCTCCATTTTTCGTGATCTGGGGTCGGGTGAGGGCTTATTTTTTGCGTGCCGAGCTGACGTTTTTAATGATAGCATTTCGGTGCAGATACGTTCTTTTGATCGCCCGTTATTGCATTTTAATGCAATGTCACGGCGACCAAAAAAACGTAATTCTGGCGTTTCAGATTTTTTTCTCGCTACGCTGTTTAGCGATCAGGTTAATGCTTTTTTTTATTGATAGATCGGACGATTCTGAACGTGGCGATACCGAATACGTGTAGGTTTTTTTTAATTGTTTTATTTAGGATGGGGCGAAAGGGGGGTGATTTAAACTTTTATATTTTTTATATTTTTTTCATATTTTTAAAAACATTTTTTTTTACTTGTGCCATGCTTCAATAGCCTCCATGGGAGGCTAGAAGCTGGCATAGCCTGATCGGCTCTGCTACATAGCAGCGATCATCAGATCACTGCTATGTAGCTGAAATGCAGGTGTGCTGTGAGCGCCGACCACAGGGGGGCGCTCACAGCAGGCCGGAATCAGTAACCATAGAGGTCTCAAGGACCTCTATGGTTACCTTCCTGATGCATTGCCGACCCCCGGTCATGTGACGGGGGTCGGCGATGACATCATTTCCGGCCGCCCGGCCGGAAGCTCCGCTTAAAAGCCGCTGTCTGCGTTTGACAGTGGCATTTAACAGGTTAATAGTGGTGGGTGAATAGCGATTTCACCCGCCACTATTGCGCGTACATGTCAGCTGTACAAAACAGCTGACATGTCGCGACTTTGATGTGGGCTCACCGCCGGAGCCCACATCAAAGGGGGTGACACGGCATGCGCCGTACTAGTACGGCGCATGTCGTGAAGGGGTTAAATTATATGAAGGATATGGGCTGTGCATTATACTTATATAGAGGACTATGGGCTGTGCATTATATTGTATGAAGTACATGGGCTGTATATTCTAATTCGAAGGTGCATTTTACTATATGGAGGACTATGGGGTGCATTATATTATATGGAGGAGTATGGTGTGTATTTTATTATATGAAGGACTATGTTTTGTGCATTATATTATATGAAGGATATGGGCTATGCATTATACTAATATGGAGGACTATGAGCTGTGCATTATATATGGAGGTGCTGGTGCATTATACTATATGAAAGATTATGGATTGTGCGTTATATTATATGAACTATGTGCTTTAACTATTATGTGAAGGATATTGGCTGTGTATTATACTACACGTGAATAAAAACTGAATAACTGAATCCTTCTAAGCTGCATGTGGAAACAGGAGGTCAATTTTCCCTGTATGAGTCACAGCAAAAGTTCCTGGCAAGGGGAAACGCAAAAACGTGAAGCACCTGGTTCAGGAGTTGAAGATGGGAATGACAAATGCAAAGATAAGAGACTTCCTGTTTCTTCATAGAATAGAGAAAAGAGAATTATCTGGGTAGAAAGGCAAAATGACCATCGTGCACAGTGCCATCGTATAATAGAATATTCTGATTGCAATATATTAAGAGGATACAAACTTTGATAGGAGTTAATCTTTAATGCTGGCATAATTTTGACCAAGTTTGTGCTAGTTGTCTATTTAATTTTTGTTAGCTCTGTGTCAATTTGCACCATTTACTACTGAAGGGAAAGTTCTATTTATATAATTAAAGGCAAAAAGGTTTTTTTTGTATTACTCAATTCTTAATGTGCCCATACACCTTTTCCAAAGTCCTCCATACACATTAACACTTGACATATGATTTGAATGGGGAGAGAGGAGAAAATTAGTGTCAGACACTCTTGGCAGCTGATCTTCTCCCCCATAAACAAAAGGATTTGGTGTTTAATTTCACATTAGATTTTTGGCTAATCTCATCAATAGAATTGTGTATAGACGAGAGATTTTTTTCATATTTTTCAATATAGTGTGTAAGGCTTATAAACTCATTAAAATATTAACATACCGTAATTTACCTTTTGTGTCGCCTTATTTCTCATAGATTATAAACTGTCACTCCTCTTGCTTGAATTGTTAATTGCATTGTTACTCTGTAATGTCTGTTTCTACAATGAACCTTCAAAATAAAGTGATGCTTAATATGTTAGCACTATATATACCGTACATAAGTTTTTTTTTGTTTTATTTATTTTGCTCACTTATATAGAACTATTAAAGGGCCTTTGTCACCCCCTCCAACAGTTATAAACTAAAAGAGCCACCTTGTGCAGTAGTATTCTAACAAGGTGGCTCTTATAGTTTTTGATGCATTTATTCCCAAAATAAAGCGTTTTATAACTTCTCCAAAATACCTGTCTTTCGCCAGGGAAGCAGGTCCTCACCCCCCTGTTTGAAACGCCACACTGCCGTCACTCAAATCTTCAGGGGCGCCGGGCGCCGCCCCCTCCACGCTGTTTTCGCATGAAATCCGGCACCTGCGCTGTGTAGTACTGTCTGGTGCAGGCGCAGTGAGCTCTGGCCATCTGACATCACAGCCAGGCTTGCAGACTGTGCCTGTGTGGCCAATGCGGCAACCCACCTTGGGAATCCCAGCCCCGCAGTGTGTTATGCATTATGCACAGTGCGGGGCTGGGATTCATAGGCAGGGTGGCCACACAGGCGCAGTCTGCAAGCCTGGCTGTGACGTCAGACGGCCAGAGCTCACTGCGCCTGCACCAGACAGTACACAGTAGACAGTTTACAGGTGTTCCTACTCGCTACGACTTTGGGCTCTATATGCTGCTGTGCCTTTGGATGTAATGGTGGACAGGCAACTTGAAATCTCCTGTCTGCTGGTTTCTGCTGTGGGGCATACAATTACCCCCACAATTTCGGAATTCCGGCTTCCATTTTTTTGCGCTGATTCTGGAGTGAGCCCTCTCGCACTTCCACTCCCAGTATCTTTCCTCTCCTTTGCCTCTTCTCCCATCACAGTCTCTCACAGACTGCTCTGTCAGGAGCTGCAGAACTACATGTCTGCACGGCTCCAGCTCTCCTCTAGACTGACTACTTAACTCCTCCTCCAGCCAGAGTATATAGGGAAGCTACCCACAAACTGGATCAGAGCTCCCCCTTGTGGCCTGGAGTCAGAACAGTGTTGTGTGTACATGTTACCTGTTAAAGGGATCCTCGTTGCTTCAAGGATGGCATCACCCTCCCTGTGAGGAAGGCAATACCACTGTGACAACCGATCCCCTCGTTAAATACAGTACTCCCGGACTGGGAGAATAAAAAGACAAAAAATGGGTTAAGACATGCAAAAATTAAGAAATGCATTACAACAGGTTAATAACATTGCTTCCCTTTATGGGAGGTTTCTTTCTTGAACATTACAGTTAACTGTAATATAAAGTGCAAAGTAGAAACGGTTTGAAATATCAGCATTTGAAGGTACAAACATTCAAGTATTTCAACATCATATTAGTAACATCTTTTTTATTCGGCAAGTTGTGTGGTGCCTCTCACCAACAAAAGCAGCAAGGGGGACCCGTCTCAAACCCCCAACGTAGGTTTGGGCGTGCTGCAAGGCATAACTGTTCTCCTCTCTGGACCATTTCTTCGGCTACGCCAAATGGGTTTTTGTTCTTGGTCACTTTAAAGTAATAACTTTAGTGCACACAATAAACAGTATCTTCATTGCATACATGTAAAACCAGTAGGAAGCACCTTAAGAAGTGCTAACTATGTACAATGGAAAGTTTCTTGATCATTCACCGTCCATGATCCAAATGTCTTTTCAAACAGATTAACTTTTAAACTTCAGCGGTCATTTTAAACTCTCATCAACAATTGGTTAACCCTCTACTTCCTCTTATGCTGCCTGCCGGGCTAGGGATTGCTGTGCTCTTTTTGACGTCTGCAGTGCTCCCACCAGGTTATGATAGAGATTTCCCCCTGGATCTCTATCATGTCTGTCCCTGTGGGTTCCCCTGCAAACACCATGGGTTCAATGTAGTTAACCCAGGGCCCACTGGTTGGAACTAGCGGGGCTGTCTTCTGGTCACAGCTGCCGTCCCCCTGGGCCCAGTGTAGTCAATGGCCTACTCCTTCATGCCTTGGAGTCGGTGGGATCGGTAAGGGGCCTACAAGGGGGTCATCTTGCGCAGGGGTTACAGCGGGACTTGAGGCCAGCGTACTCTCGGTGTATGGTGACATTTCACTGAGAGACCCAAAACCCTGGTCGGGAGTGTATAGTGGTGGGGGTGATATGGGCCTAGCCACTGGGTCTTCCACTGCTGTGGTCAGGGCCGCACCCCTTACCTTCTCCTGCAGGGTGCCAGACATTTTCTCCTGCTCCAAGCAGGACGAGGTTGTTCGCGGTCGTCCGGTAAGACTCCCCAGGAAGGCCTCTTTCCATCCGGTCACTGCCTTCAGCTGCATCCTCACAGCAGTTGGGTAAGTTCCTCCACTTCTGCTCTGAGGAGGTCCGTGACCAACGCTGATAGGTGGGAAGGATCATCCGAGGGTCGACTGAAGGAGTCCTCCTGCCCCACCCCATGCATCGGTGCCTGTCCTCCGCTCCCTGCCATGTTGCTTTCCGGTTCTTCCTCGTCAGTCTCGTTTCCCGTGGTTTCACTGTACCACGCCTGTCTTCGTGGGTGGTTCCTCTTCTCCTTCCCGCCATCCCAGACCAGGAGGCGGACCTCTCTCATTGACGGACATACTTCTCTCACATAGTAGTAGTGGTGAGGGGCAACTATAGCTTTTGCGCCGTTCCTCCAAGCTCCACCCATGGGAACACTCCCTTCTCCTCCTGCATGCCACATGCTGCAGTAATGGCGGCAATATAATAGTTCAATGATCTTTCAATGCACAGTCTCTAAGGCGCACTAGACCCAGTTTGCTGGGTCGGTACATCCTGTTCATGACGCCAATTTAGAGCACCTGCTAGGACCCTGGGGTACTTGGGCCAGGTCCAATGGTCGTTAAAGGGGTGGTCACGGTGGCAGCGGCCCGGTCCGTGGCCCTGGGCGTCCAAGTTAAAGGGAAGGTCTTTTAAGGGGTTGTTGTGAATAAAGACTGTTCATGACGCCACCTATAGTATTCAGTCAGGGATGATTGACGCTGCTTAAAGGGGTCCACTGGGGATGATGTTATTGCAGCAGGGATGATATAGCCAGTATATATAGGGAAGCCACCCACAAACTGGATCAGAGCTCCCCCTTCTGGCTTGGAGTCAGAACAGTGTTGTGTGTACATGTTACCTGTTAAAGTGATCCTCGTCACTTCCAAGCATTGCATCACCCTCCCCACGAGGAAGGCAATACCACTGTGACAACCGAACTCCTGGGGGTCACATAAGCCTCTCAGATTTCTGGTCACATCTTTGCTTCGATATATTTAATTGAAAGACACATGTCACATTGCTGTCATTTGACTATTTATTTATAGCCAAATTGCAGCTCTTAAATAATTGTGAGACAGTAAGTTACAGTCAATGTGTGTCGCTGTGATCCCGAGCCTAATTGTTGTGTGATCTTAGTGAAATGCTGAAAATTATTATTAAATTAATTGTCCTTGTTTTAATACCCCAAAGACTTTCTCTTCTTAAGGCCGGGGTCACACTTGCGAGTGTGATGCGAGAAACTCGCATAAATACCCAGTGCTGCCGCCAGCACTGGGGACCGGAGTGTGCGGCTGCACAGAAATACATGCAGCCGCACATTCCGGTCCCAAGTGCCGATGGCAGCACCGGGTATTGATGCGAGAGACTCGCCTGAGTTTCTCGCTTCACACTCGCAAGTGTGAACCCGGCCTAAAAATAACAAAAACTCATTACTTACCTCTGCAGCTCCAGTGACTCCTGTTGGCTGCTCAATGGCAATTTTGTTGACATTATTGCAACGGTGATGCCACTTCTATAGCGGTGATGTCATGTCTATAGCAGTGATGTCACTTCTATAGCAGTGATGTCACTTCTACAGTGGTGATGCCACTTCTATAGCGGTGATGTCATTTCTACAGCGGTGATGTCACTTCTACAGCAGTAATGTCACTTCTACAGCAGTGATGCTACTTCTACAGCGGTGATGCTACTTCTACAGCGGTGATGCCACTTCTACAGCAGTGATGTCACTTCTACAGCGGTGATGCTACTTCTACAGCGGTGATGCCACTTCTACAGCGGTGATGCCACTTCTACAGCAGTGATGTCACTTCTACAGCGGTGATGCTACTTCTACAGCGGTGATGCCACTTCTACAGCAGTGATGTCACTTCTACAGCGGTGATACCACTTCTACAGCGGTGATGCCACTTCTACAGCGGTGATGCCACTTCTACAGCGGTGATGTCACTTCTACAGCAGTGATGCTACTTCTACAGCGGTGATGTTACTTCTACAGCTGTGATGCCACTTCTACAGCAGTGATGCCACTTCTACAGCAGTAATGTCACTTCTACAGCAGTGATGCTACTTCTACAGCGGTGATGCCATTTCTACAGCAGTAATTCCACTTCTACAGCAGTGATGTTACTTCTAGAGCTGTGATGACACTTCTACAGCAGTGATGCTACTTCTACAGCGGTGATGCCACTTCTACATCAGTGATGTCACTACTACAGCAGTGATGTCACTACTACAGCGGTGATGCCACTTCTACAATATGTGACCATTTCAGCTCAGCTGTGATGCTGATGTAGATGGCACAAAACTAACAAGCATAGTGATTGGCGGCAGTAGTTACATACTGTTCACATGACATCATTGCTCCAGCCATGTTAACAGGTCCATAGATAAGCTATTAACATTTTAAAATGAACAACCCTTTCAAGGTTGGTTTTGCACAAATGTAATTTTCATTTTTATGTCTGCATCACAACTGCATATCCTAGACCACAGGTCTGATGATCTGACCTAACAGATTCCTATGACGTTTTCAGTGTGGTTTGTTGGACCCACAGTTGGGCAAAGATTTGTAGCCATAATACAGTGTGAAAAATATTTCTGTACTTGGGTGAAGTCAGTCTGGATGCAAAATTTGCTGCACATTACAGAACCAGCCTTGTATATAAAATTGTACGAAATCTTATTCTCGCTCTGTGAAATTGACCAATACACCTGATTTGAAAGGTTCAGAAAATTGATTTATGCTGCAAAAATCCCCAGTAATTCTGCAGAAGTGCCACATCTAAATTTGCCACCAATCATTCCCTGAAAGTGTAAACCGGTTAAATGGGTAGGCTAAGCATAACCTCAGGCTTCATTCAGATATCAGTGTTGTACGTACATGCTGTATCTGACTTTTCATGGATACAGGACGGAACCCATTACAATCTATAATGCTATTCACTTGTCTGGTTTTTATTCCAGCAGTTTCGATGACAAGGGCCAATGCAAGTCTATGGGTCTGTACAGCACCTTGATGTTGTCCATGTGCTGTACGCAGGGCCAGACTGGCCATCTGGCAATTTTGGCAAATGCCAGAAGGGCCTGTCTGGTTGTGGGCTGCTTTGCCTGCTATGTTGTTAACAGAATCAGTGTTCTAAAGAAACCCATACTGTTAAGAGTTGTGACGGAGCACAAAGTTGCACTTATCCCAGCAGGCCATGGGTATCATTAGAAATATTGGTCTTGTAGTAAATCTTGCTTTCCTCTATCTTGGGTAATATTAGCAATTTATCCCATCTAGTGCTTAGGAACGAGGACAGTGTGGGCCTGTACGTATTTAACATTGCAAAGTATTTTTTTATTTCTTTATCCATCTTTGAAAAACACTGATGACACACGGATGGTAAAAAAGGACACACGGACCATACACTCATGACACACTGATCCAAAACACTGATTGACACTGGTGTAACAAGGTAGCACGGGGTGGTAGTAATGGCCGAGTCACTTAAAGCTACAGTCCACGAACAGCCCACTGAGCAAACAGTTAGCGAGCACCCCGGCCCCTTGCACATAAAATAGACAGGACAGATGAAGCCCCCAGACAAGTTACCTCTTCTCCTCCATCACTGTAGTCCAGGCAATCAGGATCCAGGAACACAGTTATAATCCAACAGGGATACCTTTTATTTTGCTTGGTAAAATGAACGAGGTAAGAAAAAGGTAGAAAAAGTAGTTGCAGTAAATATAGTAAAACTTTCTGCTCTTTCCCTATTCCTCTTCACTGCAATGTCAGTAGCTACCACAGTAGTAGTGGAGATGCTTCAGTGGCTGGTATCTGGATGCTTATAGTCCCTTCAGCGGAACACTCATTCAGTGTCGGTGCCTGGCAGTCATGGCAGCAAATATTCTCCCCACTCATGCCCCAGACGGGGACGCACATATGCCGGAATCTGGACGCTTAAAGTCCCTTCAGTGAGGCACCTACGTAGTCCTGTGCCTACTTCACTGCCCTTGGGTCTGGGGGCAGCACTTTCTCTCCCCTCCAGGGGAGTTCTTGGCTCCAGACGCTGCTGAGCATCTGCCCTGGGCAAACCTGCCCAGGCTCTGATCTGCAGACAGGAACTTTAAGTCTGCTTGGAGGCTGCTGACCCAGCCCACTAAAGTAACCCTGTACTAACCCTAAGGTACAGACATCATACAGTACAGAAATACATATTGTCCACATTGCAGGACAATACAAACACAGCACAACATAACCATAATACATTACATTAACACATATAGTGAACAGCGCAATACAATACACATTTATGCATAACCCACAGTAGGGGCACCGCATGGGGGACCACGTACAGGAAAGGAGAGAGGGAGCAGGATCTGTCGCTGGACGATTTTTCGACGTACACAAAAAACGATTCTAGGTACGTTGTCTCCTGCCGACGGACAACGACTTTACGACGGATCCGTCGTACGACGGATGAAACGGAAGGCCATCCATCACAATCCGTCGCTAATACAAGTCTTTGACAAAAAAAATCCAGCAGCAACATTTGCTGGATCCGTTTTTTTCTAAAAACGGCGGATTGCCTGATTCTAAAAAACGGATGTGTGAAAGAGGCCTTAATCTGATTGGCTTTTTTCTTCATTGTCCAGTCATTGTGCTGGCTGTTTACAAAATCCAAAATAAAAAGGTCACTGTTATTTCATGGTAAGGAATCTCAGCTCTTGATGCTTGGGCAGTCACTGAGGTAGCAGCTGAAACTTCCTCCCAGCTGTGGATGTGCTGTCTCCAGTAGGCAGAGATGAACGGATACAAGCTGTTTAATAGGTCTGCTTCTGGGCACAGCGAAATAGGGAAGAAGAAAGAGAAACAGGATGGGGGAGGTGCTGAATGCAATGCATGTGCTGCTCAGACCAGATAACTATAGTCATTTACTTGTAGAGACTATTATCTACTATAAAAATAAATAAATAAAAGAAAAAAATCTTTATTTGTATGGACTATGGACAATTTTTTCCTTTCAAACTTTTTACAAAGAAACTCAAGTATCACTATACAAAAAGCCAGAATTTGTGTTTTATTATCTGAAATCTTACAAAAGCAGGAATTAACGACAGCTGAGATAGTTATGAGACTTATGTGCATACCACATTTTCGCATTGGCAGGTCCATTTAAAATGTCACCTAATATTTGCCCCTTACCAGGGCCAATTTTAGACAAAGTGGGGCCTTGGGAAAAAGTTCAAAGTGGGGCCCCAAATGTTTACATATTGCTCCATGACACAGAAACATTTCAGTTGTATTTACATGCACTGAGTTCAGGCCGTTAAACAAGCATGATCAACTGTATTGAAGTTGTTCGATGCTTGTTCCCGAGTTTCTTTACTGCGGCTGAGGAAGAATGATGGAGACAGATAGTCCTCGATACAGTATAATGCAGGTCCCATATAGTATAATGCAGGCCCCATGGTCCTTCATAGAATATAATGCGGCCCCCCCTCAGGGTATACTGCAGCCCCCCTCAGAGTATAATGCAGCTCCCCTCATAGAGTATAATGCATCCCCACAAACACAGTATAATGTAGTCCCCTCATAGAGTATAATGCAGCCACACACACACAGTATAATGTAGGCCCCTTAGAGTATAACGTAACCCCTTCATAGAGTATAATGCAGCCCCTCATAGAGTATAATGTAGTCCCCTCAGAGGATAATGCAGCCACACAAGCACAGTATAATGTAGTCCACTCAGAGAGTATAATGTAGTCCCCTCATAGACTATAATGTAGCCCCCTCATGAGTATAATGCAGCCCCCTCAGAGTATAATATAGTCCCCTCAGAGTATAATGCAGCCCCTTCAGTGTATAATGTAGCCCCCCACACACAGTATAATGTAGCCCATCATAGTATAATGCAGCCCCTTACACACACAGTATAATGCAGCCCCCCACATACACAGTATAGAGCAGCCCCACATACACACACACACACATACACAGTATAATGCAGCCCCACACACACAGTATAATGCAGCCCCCCACATACACAGTATAGAGCAGCCCCACATACACACACACATACACACAGTATAGTGCAGCCCCACACACACAGTATAATGCAGCCCCCCACATACACAGTATAGAGCAGCCCCACATACACACACACACACATACACAGTATAATGCAGCCCCACACACACAGTATAATGCAGCCCCACACACACACACACACCCTCTTCCTCATCCACTTGAGATGCGGACGTGCCAGTGCATGGTAGAAATGTCGTATATCTGTGGCAAGCGCACTGACATCAGCTGCTGGCCTCTGATTGGCTGGAGGCTGTTAACTATTACGGTGGCTTGCTGCATGGCATTAAATTTTAACTGAATGTGCTTCTGAGGACACACATTCAGTTACTGAATTGGCCGAATAGTGCCCCTGCTGTCCGGTGAGCAGAAGCAAAAAGATGGGGGCCCATCATGAGCCCCTCCTCCTTGCTTCTGCTCACCAGGCCCCATACGCCAGTATGGGCAGTAATGCCCTGATGGCGGCCCTGATTCTAGATCCCTTTTTGGTCCATATATAAGTTTATATACAGTATGTTTCATCTGTTTTTTTCTCATATGAAAAAAATTATATAGTCGGACAGCACTCGGATGGCACACGCAGGGACGCTGCTTCCATTAGGCGATTTGAGCCCTTTGGCTCAGGCGGCAGAACAGAGGGGGCGGCAGATTCCGTAGTAACTGGATTTGCGCTGCTAGGTTTTTTTTTATAAAACTCCGGGGTCAAGTGCCCGCCCCCCCTCCTCCCTCCCTCCTTCCCGCCCCCCCTCCTCCCTCCCTCCTTCCCACCCCCCCTCCCTGAAGACGTAATACTCACCTTCCTCCAGCGGTGGCTGCAACTGTGTCTCAGCACCGGCAGCGCGTCCTGTCTTCAGCGGTCACATGGTACCGCTCATTTAAGGTCATGAATATGCGCATATTCATGACCTTAATTAGCGCTATCATGTGACCGCTGAAGACAGGAAGGAAGACGCTGCAGAAGAGATGCCAGGAAGTTCTGTTCTGTGCCGCGCGGTGAGAGGTGAGTATGACAGGAAAAAAGGATGGGGAGCCATGCACGGAGGGTGGGAGGATAGGGGAGGCATGCACGCAGGGGAGAAGGATAGGGTAGCCAAGCATGCAGGGGAGAAGGATGGGGGAGCAATGAACGCAGGGGAGAAAGATGGGGAGCCGCGAACGCAGGGGAGGATGGGGAGCCGCGAACGCAGGGGAGAAGGATGGGGAGCCGCGAACGCAGGGGAGAAGGATGGGGGAGCCGTGAACTCAGGGGAGAAGGATGGGGGAGCCGTGAACGCAGGGGAGAAGGATGGGGGAGCCGTGAACGCAGGGGAGAAGGATGGGGGAGCCATGAACACAGGGGAGAAGGATGGGGGAGCCATGAACGCAGGGGAGAAGGATGGGGGAGCCATGAACGCAGGGGAGAAGGATGGGGGAGCCGTGAACGCAGGGGAGGGAGGATGGAGTATAAATATGGAGTATAAATACTAGGCCCTATAGGGGGGACACAGTGTGAGAGGACAGTGTGAAGAGGGGGCCGGTATAGAAAGGAGAGGTCAGTGTGAAGAGCATGTACCATAAGAGGGACAGTGTGGGGGTCATATTTTGTGCAGACAATATAGTGAGGGGCAATTTTTTATTCCGGAGCATTATAATGACACTTGTATCTTTAAGGGCGTCTTGTGGAGATTTTCTGCAATAGAGCGGAAAAGATGGAAGTCTGCAGAGACGGCTGTGGCTGAGAAAACTCATCATGGGGTCTGGACAAGATGAAGAAAAGAACGACTCCAGAGTCAACGCCATCTATAAGGTACCTGGATGTAAATGTTATTTGTGATACTAACTAATTCTCATGTTTTTATTTATGTTAGGAGCTTTAAAGGGGTTGTCCAGGTTTGTAATGAGTCTGCAGTCATTCTTTGTGACTGCAGACTTCTGACTTCTCACAGTGCGAACTGCACGCTGTCAGGATTCTCTCGTGCTGGTGATTTACATACACGCGGTCACATGCTGACTAGACATGTGTAGCCTCCGTCATTGAAAATGAACTAAGCGAGGCCGGGCACGTCTAGGCGGAATGTGGTCAGAAGTATACAAATCACATGCTTGTGCTGACATGACCGTCCACCGGCAAGGGAGAATCCTAGTAGTGTGCAGTGCATGCGGTGAGAATTCAGAAGCTACGATGTCAGGATTCAGCTCTGCAGGTTCCAGTAGTCGTCACATGGACACTTCACTCATATGCGATTTTCATACTTGTGGTCCTGTGACAACGAGCTTCTCTTCTGCTTCTCTCAGTTTTTCACTGAACATTGAGAGCATTAGGGAGAGGAGCTCGTGGGTACATGACTAAGTGTGCAAATCGCATATGTCCTTGGTGGAGGGGGGGCACCAAAATGAATTCTTGTCCCTGGTGCCAGAAACCCTAGATACACCTCTGCCGGTATGCCACTGCGAGCGGCGATTACCAGGTCCGGTGGAGGGATGTGTGTGCACAGGCAGTGAGGCAGGGACTGTGGGGGGGGCGCCATTTTTCCGTTCGCCTCAGGCAGCAGAGAGGCTAGGTTCACCCCTGGGCACACAGGTGGTGATTTGATCCGCAAATTGGATAAAAAAAGGTACAAAGGGGGACAATAGGTCTGAAAAATATCAGACATGTAAACTAGCCCATGGATTATGATGGATTTGCGTTCTTCTTCTGAAAAAAACACTGTTGAACCCATAAAAGAGTAATAAATGTCTTAAGGCCTAATACACTAAAAAGACTTCTTCACGCAAAGTGTTAATAGAATAATTAAGTTATTTTGTGCTACTTTACATGCCATGTTTTGGCAAAAACACCATAACCGGATGATGGCTGACAGTCAATGGGGAATGACTTTATGTTACACAGCATCTTGTGTGACAAATCCGATAGCAGTACAATTTTTTTTGCCGTACAATTTTTTTTGCCAACATTCGGACCCATAGAGAATGGATGTATTCACACATTCGTTAAAATCACGGATCTTAGGGCTTGTTTCCATTTGTGAGAAACACGTCCGTGTCTCGCATGTGAAAACCAAGCTCTGGCGCCGGCGCTCCAGAGCGGAGCGTGCAGCTCCATGTGTTGCTATGCGGCCGCACGCTCCGCTCTGGAGTGCCAGCGCCAGAGCTTGGTTTTCACATGCGAGACACGGACGTGTTTCTCGCAAATGGAAACAAGCCCTTAGAGTGAGAACTGTAAGACTTCGATCCAAATTGCTTCCTTGTCTCACAGATCTATTGTTTAGTGATGAACTTGAATAAAAACTAGTGATGAGCGAGTGAACTCGTTGCTCTGGTTTTCCCGAACACGCTCGGGTGGTCTCCGAGTATTTGTAACTTGTAAGTTTTCCTTGCCTCAGCTGCATGATTTACGGCTGCTAGCCAGCCTGAGTACATGTGGGGGTTGCCTGGTTGCTAAGGAATCCCCACATGTATTCAAGCTATCTATCAGCTTTAATTCATGCAGCTGAGGCAAAGAAAACGAAATCTCTGAGCAGTTCTTTTCTTTCTTTATTTTTTTTTTTTATATAGCGCTAACATATTCCGCAGCGCTTTACATTTTGCACATATTATCAGTTACAAATACTTGAAGACCATCCGAGCAACGAGTACACTCGCTCATCACTAATAAAAACCTGTAACCTTTGTGGTCTTTATTAGTGATGAGCGAGTGTACTCGTTGCTCGGGTTTTCCTGAGCACGCTCGGGTGACCTCCGAGTATTTGCAACTGCTCGGAGATTTAGTTTTTGTTGACGCAGCTGCATGATTTACAGCTGCTAGCCAGCCTGAGTACATGTGGGGGTTGCCTGGTTGCTAGGGAATCCCCACATGTATTCAAGCTATCAGCTGTAAATCATGCAGCTGAGGCAAGGAAAACTAAATATCTGAACAAATACAATATCTTACAAATACTCGGAGATCACCCGAGCGTGGTCGGGAAAACCCGAGCAACGAGTATACTCGCTCATCACTAGTCTTTAAATTGGCTTGGGAGCAAGCATGTCTCATTAAAAAAGGAAACTAAAAAATAGAAGCAACAATGAATAATTAGAACAATACCGGAGGGAAAAAAATGTCAAAAACATCTGATCAAATTAAAAAAAAAAAAAAGCCATTAAAGTTGTGGCATGTTTTCCAAGCTTAAAATTAAAATACTTTATAAAAAGTGTGTGAAGGTAGCCATAAAGGGACTTCTAATATTTTTGACTCCTGGTCAGAAAGCAGGCGATGCATTCATAAGTTTTGTTTTCCATGTTGAAGTTTTTGTAAAAATATCACCATCCAGAAAAAAAATGCTGCAAAAACTACTTGTGAAGACAGCTTTAAAAGTAGCAAAATATCTAATATTCAATTAGAGCATTAGTCCTGACATTACAACTACCCTCACATGACTGCTGCAGCCAATCACTGGCCTCAGCAATCACGTGGCGAGATTCTACCATCATCACTGAAGCCGTTGAGGATAGTCAGGGTGTCTTCGCTGCAGCCAGGATAGCTAACAAAGATGGATAAGTATATTTTGTAATTTTATTTAATCTCCTGATTTCTGGCCCATTGAAAAAAAATCTTGGACAATGGCTTTTAAGCAGAACAACAAATCTTCCCGTAAAGAGAGGTGAGGCCTGCTGAATTCCCTAATTTTTACGCTGCCCTCTCTGAAAAGTACAATTAACAACAAATAAACAATCATAATAAAATTCACAATGGCTTCCAGATGTGATAATTTACTGCCTTCCTGCCTATATTGGAATATGGACAAGGGATATCATGCAGTGACCAGTGACCACACCAGGCTGCTTCAAAGCTAGTCGTGCAGGTAAAGCAAACTTATTCATTGGGGAGTCTGGAAAATTACTGTATGAATAATTACAATGTGGAACTCAACTTTAAAACTTTTCGATTGTGTTTTTACAATTCCATACACATCAGTAGATAGCACAGAAACTGCACCCATGAAGGGGTTAAGCTCTAAACTTCTGTTGGAATCACACTGCCTTTTTCCGGGTGTGGCTGAAGTGATCTCCAGGTCTGCCTGTAAAACAATGTACTTGCAGGCATCCCAGTAACATAAGCTATCAAAAACAAGATGCGAGATCTACAAAACAATAGCGTATACATTTTCCCAACTGGATCATAATGGGAAGTGTAAGACAGAGGATCAGTGTCTGGAAGGGAAAAAACAAAGGCCCAAACAAAAAGCTGTCTGGTTTTATCTTATTGCATTCTGTGTTTGTGAACTTTTGCTTATCAGTCCCGAAAAGATGTGTTTAAACCAGTCTGATGGCTTTTTCAACACACTGCACACTGGAGGGACCTTGACTAAACAGTTTTCAGAACAGTATCATCACATCGAATTGAAGGAAAGGGAGAACTGTTGACAGCTTAAAACCCAGTTGTTTTCCTGACTCCTGCTGGACGTGCATTAGGCCACAGCTAGATGATGACTTATGTCCTATGATGACTGTTGCATGACTTTTCTCATTCACTCTTTGTATGAGTCAAGCAGGGAAAGGTTGCACAACTTGAATGGTGCAACAGTCATATCATGCACTAGAGAAATTGGAGTAAACCATGAGCACCAGAGGAGGATTGTTAAAAATAGTGACAAGCGAACATGCTCGGATTAGGTGTTATCTGACCATGCTTGTGTGCTAACAGTGTCTTCGCCGTCCTCGAAAAATATATTCGAGTCCCCGTGCCTGCATGTCTAACAAACAGGCAATCTCTGCATGTGTTGTGGCTGTAAAACAGCCGCGAGACATGGAGCCGCGGGGACTTGAACAAATTTTTCGAGCACGCCAAAGATACTGGGTTAGCTCCCGAGCATGCTCGGATAACACCCTAACTCAGCATGTTCGCTGATCACTATTAAAATATATATATATATACATTAATACAAAAACACAATTCTAAAATATACATCCAATGCCTTAAGACCCACTTGTGGTCGAAACGCTGTATTTATATTTGCTATGGCGGAATAAAACTTCAGCTTTTTTAAAATTTCACTTTGGACTGGATGCTATCTACACTTTTCTTTTGCTGGAGTGCATTTCTGGCATAAGTTACAACATTATAGTCCTCAGTGGTTGATACCATCTTTTCAGTTAGCCATTAAAAGGTAACAAATTGCAAGCTTTCAAGACTACTCAGGTCCCTTCATCAGGCATATGCAGCGCCCCAGAGACCTGGTCATTGCAGTAATGTCGCTCTGCCACTAAAGGGAGTGATGGTACGTCTGATGGCACTAAAGGAGTTCATCTGACCAGGTATCACAAGCACACATTACACTTCACACTCCGGCCACTAGGGGGAGCAAAAGGTTCTATTTAATAGGCCACTCCTCACACTGGTAAAACTAGGGGTTGGATAGGAAGTTAGGACAGAAGCTGAATGGGTTTTGCCCAGGCAACATCCCGTGGCAGGGGGTGTTGCGGGGGAGATTTCAGAGGGGTCCTTGTCAGGCGTGGGAACCTAGACAAGGAAAATGGTGTGCACTCAGGTCAGGGACAAGGAGGTGCTGGTAAACTGACCGTGAGGTCAAGTCAATCATTCAAAAAAGATTACCGCACACTCAAGACTGGTAAGATGCAAAAGGTGTATGCCAATTTTATTGAAGAAAACAAAACAAAAAAGAAGTGGTTGCCACATTCATATTCATTTGAAATAGACAAAAACCCGACGTTTCGACCCTCCCGGGTCTTACTCATGGGGTTACTCAAGTCCTTTGATATAGATGCATAATAGTGGCAGTGGTAGGGGGTGTACGACCGATCCCTTGTTAAGGCACAACCTTATAATAAAGCCAGTCCGGGCAGAAGAGTCCCGGGAGCACAGAATCTGGGTGGTGAGGGCCGTTAGACACCTAGTGGGTCTGAAAAGGGTCCCTGGGGGGATTAGCGGCGCATCCCGCGCCTTGCTGCGATGTCCTGGGGGGAGATCCGGAAAGTCTCCCCCCAGGAGAGACTTGGGAACCTGGCAGAGACTTAGCGACAAGAACAGAAATCAACGGAACCACGCCTGCACTACCTTGCGGCGGTATCCTTAGAAAGGAAACGAAGAGAAGGATATTGTGGAAAGTGAGAAACGAGATCAAGCACAAAGGAGAGCCAGTAGGAGTCGTGCCCCGAGAACGGCAACATCCTACTGAGGCGCGTAGCCGGTGACCGGAACACTGAGGAAGTAACTGGCTTTATGCCTTACTTCAAATACCACAGCACAGTTAATTATAGGTTGGCTGTCTACCATACATCACCTAAGCAGAAATAGGGGGCAAGCGTGGAGAGGGGCGTCTCTAGGGTCCCAGAATAGCTCCGTTCCTTCCCATCAAAGGGGTGCGTCCTAGCCATAACAAACTTGGGGGACGGAGAATAGAAAGAATGAGAACAGAAGTTGTGAGGACTATCCCGAATGCTCAGCAGGGAAGCACTACAACACACAGGCGCTAGTGGTAGGCAACGATTTCCACCTGCAAAGTGAACTCTGGATGTGCCTTCGGACCGGCCGGTCTCAGACAGCCCTGTTAACAGTGCTCTGGATTGAGGACCCTGAAGTCACCAGTAAAGAGGTAAAGCGACTGCAACCCTGTGTCCTTGTTATTGACTGCACCTCACACCATCGCCACCTACACCACTGGGAAGCCCTGGGGACTCTGTTATGATAAGGTAATTCAGTACCACAATGGACATAGAGGTCAGAGCACATACAGTGACCTGACAATAACCCAAAAACATAGAACGAGCTCTGAGACGTGGGAACTCTGCTGACCGCAATCCCTAATCCTCTCCAACCACACTAGAGGCAGCCGTGGATTGCGCCTAACGCTCCCTATGCAACCCGGCACAGCCTGAGAAACTAGCTAGCCTGAAGATAGAAAATAAGCCTACCTTGCCTCAGAGAAATTCCCCAAAGGAAAAGGCAGCCCCCACATATAATGACTGTGAGTTAAGATGAAAAGACAAACGTAGAGATGAAATAGATTTAGCAAAGTGAAGCCCGATATTCTGAACAGAGCGAGGATAGGAAAGGTAACTTTGCGGTCAACACAAAACCCTACAAAAAACCACGCAAAGGGGGCAAAAAGACCCTCCGTACCGAACTAACGGCACGGAGGTACACCCTCTGCGTCCCAGAGCTTCCAGCAAGCAAGAAAAAACAAAATAGACAAGCTGGACAGAAAAAACAGCAAACAAAATAGCAAAGCGGAACTTAGCTATGCAGAGCAGCAGGCCACAGGAACGATCCAGGAGGAAACAGGTCCAATACTAGAACATTGACTGGAGGCCAGGATCAAAGCACTAGGTGGAGTTAAATAGAGCAGCACCTAACGACTTCACCACATCACCTGAGGAAGGAAACTCAGAAGCCGCAGTACCACTTTCCTCCACCAACGGAAGCTCACAGAGAGAATCAGCCGAAGTACCACTTGTGACCACAGGAGGGAGCTCTGCCACAGAATTCACAACAGGACTCACTTCACCTGTGGGAAGGTATACCATCTAGCTGCCATCACATCACCCCAGCGGACCCTGAACACCGTTGATCGACCTGACCGAATACCACAGGTGGCGTCACGAAACCTTAGCTGACTTTCATCATCTCTTTCATTGGACGCCCCTTAGCAGGGTCACGGACCGGGTCCAGCCACCGTGACAACCCCAGAACTGAGCCAGAGAGGACCGGTACCGAGTAACCTGTGGCCCTGCGTCTGGGGGTGCTCCACATAGACTAATGAAAATTCTGAAGAATCTCAATTCTAAATATTTTTCTATCCACTGGCTAACACAGTACCAAGATATATATCTTTCCTGTAACATTATAGTCGTAATTACATTTTTCCCTATTTTGGCAGATCTGTTCAGGACCAGCAGGAAAACACCAATTTGAAAGCTTTTTATGCCAGAATTATGAATCAAGGCCTAAATATTACCTATTAGCAAACAGTCTCCAAGACCTGTGTTCATAAGCAAATGTGGCATTAAAGGGACTCTGTCACCTGAATTTGGAGGGAACAATTTTCAGCCATAGGGGCTGGGTTTTCGGGTGTGTGATTCACCCTTTCCTTACCCGCTGGCTGCATGCTGGCTGCAATATTGGATTGAAGTTCATTCTCTTGTGCAGGCATGCACTACGGAGGATTAGAATTGTGTGCATTTGAAAAATTGGCTATTTTCTTGTCTTTAAGTGATTTTGTGACTATTGGTTCTAAAATTTGCAGTTTGGAGGGAAAAGTCGCAAAAATTGTGACAAAATTATGGTATACTCAGAAATACACCAGGCGGATTAGAGTGAAAATGCGTCAAATTGTACAATTTCTAAAAAAAAAAACCTGACGTGGTTGTGGGCTTCATACAAACTGATCTGAATGTTTAACTAAGAACCTTATGTTCAGTATGTAAATTTTTGCCTAGCGGCATTAGAGCAAAATATGAATATTGAGATGTGCAGTCCATGTCTTTTTCTACAATTATAGCTTCTAGCATACTGTCTCTTTCTTTTTTTTACCAGGCCTGCACCCCTCCCATTTCACCCAGGAGTTTTGCAAATTGTCTCTTCAGAGAGGAAGTGGACTAGAACTCTAGTACCACCTATTGGAAGTAACATAGTAACATAGTAACATAGTTAGTAAGGCCGAAAAAAGACATTTGTCCATCCAGTTCAGCCTATATTCCATCATAATAAATCCCCAGATCTACGTCCTTCTACAGAACCTAATAATTGTATGATACAATATTGTTCTGCTCCAGGAAGACATCCAGGCCTCTCTTGAACCCCTCGACTGAGTTCGCCATCACCACCTCCTCAGGCAAGCAATTCCAGATTCCAGATTCTCACTGCCCTAACAGTAAAGAATCCTCTTCTATGTTGGTGGAAAAACCTTCTCTCCTCCAGACGCAAAGAATGCCCCCTTGTGCCCGTCACCTTCCTTGGTATAAACAGATCCTCAGCGAGATATTTGTATTGTCCCCTTATATACTTATACATGGTTATTAGATCGCCCCTCAGTCGTCTTTTTTCTAGACTAAATAATCCTAATTTCGCTAATCTATCTGGGTATTGTAGTTCTCCCATCCCCTTTATTAATTTTGTTGCCCTCCTTTGTACTCTCTCTAGTTCCATTATATCCTTCCTGAGCACCGGTGCCCAAAACTGGACACAGTACTCCATGTGCGGTCTAACTAGGGATTTGTACAGAGGCAGTATAATGCTCTCATCATGTGTATCCAGACCTCTTTTAATGCACCCCATGATCCTGTTTGCCTTGGCAGCTGCTGCCTGGCACTGGCTGCTCCAGGTAAGTTTATCATTAACTAGGATCCCCAAGTCCTTCTCCCTGTCAGATTTACCCAGTGGTTTCCCGTTCAGTGTGTAATGGTGATATTGATTCCCTCTCCCCATGTGTATAACCTTACATTTATCATTGTTAAACCTCATCTGCCACCTTTCAGCCCAAGTTTCCAACTTATCCAGATCCATCTGTAGCAGAATACTATCTTACTTAGTTCTCTTAGTACTCGTGGGTGTATGCCATCCGGACCTGGAGATTTATCTATTTTTCATTGTTTCTTGGGATTTCACCTAGCATTTCATTTTCCACCGTGAATACCGTGGAGAAGAAGGTGTTTAATATGTTAGCTTTTTCCTCGTCATCTACAACCATTCTTTCCTCACTATTTTTTAAGGGGCCTACATTTTCAGTTTTTATTCTTTTACTATTGATATAGTTGAAGAACAGTTTGGGATTAGTTTTACTCTCCTTAGCAATGTGCTTCTCTGTTTCCTTTTTGGCAGCTTTAATTAGTTTTTTAGATAAAGTATTTTTCTCCCTATAGTTTTTTAGAGCTTCAGTGGTGCCATCCTGCTTTAGTAGTGCAAATGCTTTCTTTTTACTGTTAATTGCCTGCCTTACTTCTTTGTTTAGCCACATTGGGTTTTTCCTATTTCTAGTCCTTTTATTCCCACAAGGTATAAACCGCTTACACTGCCTATTTAGGATGTTCTTAAACATTTCCCATTTATTATCTGTATTCTCATTTCTGAGGATATTGTCCCAGTCTACCAGATTAAGGGCATCTCTAAGCTGTTCAAACTTTGCCTTCCTAAAGTTCAATGTTTTTGTGACTCCCTGACAAGTCCCCCTAGTGAAAGACAGGTGAAACTGCACAATATTGTGGTCGCTATTTCCTAAATGCCCAACCACCTGCAGATTTGTTATTCTGTCAGGTCTATTAGATAGTATTAGGTCTAAAAGTGCTGCTCCTCTGGTTGGATTCTGCACCAATTGTGAAAGATAATTTTTCTTGGTTATTAGCAGAAACCTGTTGCCTTTATGGGTTTCACAGGTTTCTGTTTCCCAGTTAATATCCGGGTAGTTAAAGTCCCCCATAACCAGGACCTCATTATGGGTTGCAGCTTCATCTATCTGCTTTAGAAGTAGACTTTCCATGCTTTCTGTTATATTTGGGGGTTTGTAACAGACCCCAATGAGAATTTTGTTACCATTTTTCCCTCCATGAATTTCAACCCATATGGACTCGACATCCTCATTCCCTTCGCTAATATCCTCCCTTAAAGTGGACTTTAGACAAGACTTTACATAGAGACAAACCCCTCCTCCTCTCCGATTTTTACGATCCTTTCTAAACAGACTGTAACCCTGTAAGTTAACTGCCCAGTCATAGCTTTCATCTAACCATGTCTCGGTTATTCCCACTATGTCAAAGTTACCTGTAGATATTTCTGCTTCTAGTTCTTCCATCTTGTTTGTCAGGCTTCTGGCATTTGCGAGCATGCAGTTTAGAGGATTTTGTTTTGTTCCAATCTCCTCACTGTGGATTGTTTTAGAAATGTTCTTACCTCCCTTCTGAGTATGTTTTCCTGGGTCGTCTTTGTTCGAGTCTAATGTTTTTCTTCCCGTCCCCTCTTCTTCTAGTTTAACGCCCTCCTGATGAGTGTAGCGAGTCTTCTGGCGAATGTGTGTTTCCCAGGTTTGTTGAGGTGTAGTCCGTCTCTGGCGAGGAGTCCATCGTACAAGTAATTCACACCGTGGTCCAGGAATCCGAATCCTTGTTGTCTGCACCATCGTCTTAGCCAGTTGTTTGCATCAAGGATCCTGTTCCATCTCCTGGTGCCATGCCCATCTACTGGAAGGATAGAAGAAAAAACTACCTGTGCATCCAGTTCCTTTACTTTCTTCCCCAACTCTTCAAAGTCCTTGCAGATTGTCGGTAGGTCCTTCCTTGCCGTGTCATTGGTGCCAACATGTATCAGAAGAAATGGGTGGACGTCCTTGGAGCTGAAGAGCTTTGGTATCCTATCGGTCACATCCTTGATCATCGCACCTGGAAGGCAGCATACTTCTCTTGCAGTTATGTCCGGTCTGCAGATGGCTGCTTCTGTGCCTCTCAGTAGTGAGTCTCCCACTACCACCACTCTTCGTTGCTTCTTGGCTGTACTTTTTGCTGTCACTTGTTGCTGTGTGCCCTTTTCTTTTTTGCTTGCTGGTATTGCTTCATTCTTAGGTGTGCCATCTTCATCCTCTACAAAGATTTGATATCGGTTCTTCAGTTGTGTGGTTGGTGATTTCTCCATGGTCTTCTTGCTTCTTTTGGTCACATGCTTCCACTCATCTGCTTTTGGAGGTTCTCTGACACTTTTTGCACCTTCTGTGACCAGTAGAGATGCTTCTGTTCTGTCTAGAAAGTCTTCATTCTCTTTGATGAGTTTCAAAGTTGCTATTCTTTCTTCCAGACCCCGCACCTTTTCTTCTAAAAGGGCCACTAGTCTACACTTCTGACAGGTGAAATTGGATTCTTCTTCTGGTCGATCTGTGAACATGTAGCACATGCTGCAGCTCACCATGTAGGTTGTCACATCTGCCATGTTGCTCCTAGATCCTGCTGACTTGCTGTGTGTTTTCCTTCTTGTGTAATCTACTCAGCCAAGCTTTCTTGCAATAATATCCTACAGGCAAAAATAAGTAGCAATAAGTAGCAATCCTAACAGTCAATGTCGACCCTTTAATGAGCCTTGTCACATGACTTAGGATAATAGCCAAACCAGAATCTCAATTTGCAGACACTGTGTTTCAGGGTACTGCCCCTCGTCAGTGCAAAGTGGAGATCTGGTTTGGCTGATTGAGAGGCGTCTGACCGAGATCCAAGAAGAGTTCTAGTCCTCTTCCTCTCTGAAGAGACAATTTGCATATTTTCCAGAGGAGCATTGTGGCCTCGACATGCTTATCATGCACTCTCCGCAAGGAGAAACGATACTTCTTAGACCCAGGAGTTTTAAAATTAGCAGGAGACTTCAAGAGGGGTTCTGCTTATTTTTGCTCTCAGTTCACATTCTAAGATCCTGTGGAAGGTGTGCTTTTTACATCTATTCACCTGGTGTTGGTGCTGTGTGGTGGCCATTGTTGTTGTGGTTTTGTGCCTGTGGGGCAGTGTGGCTGGAGTCATGGGGACTCTGCCTCGCAGCATGGGTGCACTGCCACTGTGTATTGTGTTGTGCACGTTGCCGCACCCTTCAGGCTAGGGAACCACTGAGAGGTTCACTGTCACGTGGTAGGGAGATTCATACAGTCTGATCAGAGAGCTAACCGCTTCCTGCCCACTGTAGATAAACGTCGGAGCTTGCAGAGCTTTGTGCAGCGCCTACATTTCTCTACAGTCGGCGGTCTCCCAGCACTCAGGACTAGATCAGGTAGCAATGATGTTGACACTTTGTGCCATTTAGAAGATAGTGAGAAGGAAAGCACTGCTTCACTCACCTCTAAGATGCACCCCGTGATGAGATGTGATCACATCACGGGGGAGCTGAGAGCTGTTATGGCATCCGAGAGCTGTTATGGCAGCCGGAGCTCACACAATGACCTCCTGGTCTATCAGCTATGGTGGCCTGTTAGCCAGCAGCTAAGTCTAAAGGTACCGTCACACTCAGCAACTTTGCAGCGAGAACGACAACAATCCGTGACGTTGCAGCGTCCTGGATAGCGATCTCGTTGTGTTTGACATGCAGCAGCGATCAGGATCCCGCTGTGCCATCGCTGGTCGGAGCTAGAAGTCCAGAACTTTATTTCATCACCAGGTCGGAGTGTATCGTCATGTTTGACATCAAAAGCAACCACGCCAGCAACGTTTTTACATGGAGCTAACAACCAGCGAGAACGATAAGTGAGTCGCCGTTACGTCACTGGATCGCTCCTGCATCGTTCTGGAGTTGCTGTGTTTGACGTCTCTACAGCGACCTAAACAGCGACGCTCCAGCGATCTAGTTTAGGTCGGCTCGTTGTCTATATCGCTGCAGCGTCGCTGAGTGTGACGGTACCTTAAGGCTGCAGTCACACTAGCAGTATTTGGTCAGTATTTTACATCAGTATTTGTAAGCCAAAACCAGGAGTGGGTGATAAATACAGAAGTGGTGCATATGTTTCTATTATACTTTTCCTCTAATTGTTCCACTCCTGGTTTTGGCTTACAAATACTGATGTAAAATACTGACCAAATACTTCTAGTGTGACGGCAGCCTAACAGGCGATCTGCCAGTGTAAACAAGGAAAAAACTATACTTTGTCATTACACCGCCGAACAAAAAGTGGAATAAAACACGATCAAAAAGTCAAATGTAAAAATGGCATAGCTGAAAACGTCAGCGTCTGGAGCAACCTGACCTATAAAACTCTCACACTAGTTAACTCCTTTTGTGCATACCATAAAAAAAAAAAACTGAGCAAAAAAATAGCTTTTTCATCATACCGCTGAACAAAAAGTTGGAATAAAACATCATTAAAAAGTCAAATGGAAATAAAAATGGTACAGATAAAAACGTCATCTTGTCGCGCCAAAAACAAGCCATCATACAGCTCCATCAGCGGAAAAATAAAAAAAAGTTATAGCTCTCAGAATAAAACGATGCAAAAACTTTTTTCTATCAAATTGTTTTTATTGTGTAACAGCGACAAAAGATAAAAAAATATAAATGAGGTATCTCTGTAATTGTACTCACCTGAAGAATAAAGCTGCCTTCATTTTACCACACATGGAACGGCAATAAAAAAGACAAAAAACAATTCCTGAATTGCTGATTTTTGTTCATTTTGCCTCCCAAAAATCAGAATAGAAAGCGATCAAAAAATGTTGTGTACCCGAAAATGGTACCAATAAAAATGTCAACTTGACCCGCAAAAAACAAGACCTCACATGACTCTGTCTGCAGAAATATGAAAAAAATTATAGCTATCTTAATATGGTGATGCAAAAACTTGTTTTTGTAAAAAAAATGTGTTTTTTTAGCGTTTGACTGCAGCCAAACATGAAAGCCATGCTTGCTGGTCTTATAGTACATGCCACCTGAGTAATTATGGGGTTTGTGTGTAAGTCACTACTTAGGATCATCATATTTCCATTATTTTTTGATAAACTTACCCATATGGAGACTCCCAACACTGCTATGGTTTTGAGTTCTGCTGCATCAACATAGTCATCCGAACAACTCAGCACTGCTGAATCACTGGGCTTTACTACAACTGCAAGTTGTGCCGTTATCCATCTCTGCTACTCTACATCTCCAGTTGTGGTCCTGCCATTACTGCTTTTAATTTATTCTCCTGTCGACCCCACTGTAACAATGCCATCTGTGCTTGCTGATGAAAAGCCACTGATCTGGACTGAGGGCATTGAGAGGGTTTTTATAGCAAGTAATGAAAAAAATGGGGATTTTGGTGTAGTTGTTTGTTTTTTAAATACCACTGGGATCAAAAGTGTCCTTGAATAAACCAAAAATGCAATGTATGTTGAAAACTACATCTTTCAATACAAATCTATTCCACTTTGCAGAGATTTTTTTAAATGAAAGGGGGAGTTACCAGTGTGAGACATGGAACTAACACAGAATAGGAGAACTGAGCTTTGTCTTCTTACAAACTTTCACAGCTCTGTTGTATTGCAAGCCTGGCTGCCTGTGAGATGGAAGCTGAAGCTGAGAGGAACCTGCAAATGTGTCAGTTAGGTGGGGAGGATCACACATGCGAGAAACACGGCCGAGTTTCGCATGTTAATCCCCGGCTCTGCCTCCGGCACTCGGGAGTGGAGCAAGCGGCTGCATGTATTGCTATGCGGCCGCATGCTCTGCTCCTGAGTGCCGGCGGCAGTGCCGGGTATTAACATGCGAGACTCGGCCGTGTTTCTCGCATGTGTGATCCCATCTTTACAATCACACACAGCTTTGCAGTGAGATCAGGAGAGCAGAAAGTGACCATTACATGTCTCACACTAGTAATGCCCCTTTTTATTTTTAATAAGCTCTGGAGTTAGATTCTCATGCAGATCTATGTCCGGCCCATAGTCCTGAACAGCTCAGTTACATATAAGAAAAAAACGTGGATTTCCCTGAAATAAGACATCAGATCACAGATATCAAGGTATTATTTTATTTAGCTTCATGTCCATATAGAAAGCTCGGGAGCGTTGATCTTACTGACAAATTCTCTTTAACCGTTTTGGGACTGCCCACTGTAGATAAACGTTGACGCTTGCTCGGCACTCTGCAGCGTTTGTCTATAGTCGGAGGTCTCGCAGCACTCAGGACTTGGGGTTCTGCAATTGCTGCGATTTCGATGCAGTGCAATAGCTCTGATCGGTAACATCATAGGGACCTGATTAGATTAACCTGTTGCTATCATCTAGATGCCTCGATCAATAGCGATTGCGGCATTTTGAAGACTGGGAGGGAGAGTGCTCCTTTAGCTCTCCGGTGCCCTCTTGATGTGATCACAGAGTAGCCGAGGGTTGTCATAGCAGCCAGAGGTCACAGGATGTCCTCCATGTCTGCCAGCTACGGTGACCTGTTAGATTCAGCCAGCATCTGAGTCTAACAGGCAATATGCCAGCTTAAACTGACAGGTCTTATGCATTGCAATACATAGGTATTACAATGCATGAAACAAGTGATCAGAAAAAAATGAAGTTTCATACAGGGACTAAGTAAAAAAAGTTTTTAAAAAGTAACATTTTTAAAACTGTTTTTAAAAAAATCACAAAATAAATTACAAAAAAGAAGAAAAATTATTAAACCAATAAATACGTATATTTATATAAGAATAAAAAAGTACACATATTTGGTATCACCACGTCCACAACGACCCTACCTATAAAACTGTCCCACTGGTTAGTTTGGTTTAGAGAGTTGCAAAATGTACCAAATACATTTAAGATCTGTGCTACAGTACAAGGTGTGTTTTTACGGCGTTTTTTTATGCACCAAAAATCAGAGTGGTGGCAAGAAAAATGACTGCATACAATACACACGTTTTAAAAACTTTTGGGAGGCTTTTAGCTGCGTCTTTTCACCCATCCATTTGAATGGGTGAAAAGTGATGCAACAGCACTGAAAGATTTGACATGCGGCGTGTGGTGTTTTGTGAAAATAATAATATTGCCCAAAATATACTAGGAAATAAAACAGCATGATTTCAGAAATGACATTGATTATGCTGATACTGTAAAACGCTGTGTATTTTATGCAGTAAATACGCTGCAGAAATGCCTTTCCATAAGTCTATGTGCAGAGTTTTATTGAGGCAGTCTAAAATGACAAGTTTTCTAGTGTGGAAACTGCTTCAGAAAAACACTCTTACTTTGGCCATGTGCACACAACGTTTTTTAAAATTGTCCAAACCCAACAGGTTTTTCAAGCAGAAAGCGCTTCAGGAAACTCTGACTTTTTTCTCACCTGAAATGTCTTTTGTGTAGTGTTTTTTTGGTCTTTTCTTAAATGTTTCCCCAATGGTTTTGGCCACCTGCAGTTTTTTTGAGGGTTTTTGTGAAATCTATTTTACTGTTTTCTGGGGTTTTTTCACTCCTTGAATAAGGAAGAAACCACCAGTGAGTTTTTTAAGCATAAAACGATGACAAAATGCTCCAAAAATCATTCAGGCTTCTTTCAGGTGTCTTTTGAGCGTTCCCATTGACTTGCATTGTAAACTATAGAGCATCTTCAGAAAACACTAGAAGAATGGACGTCTTTTTTTTAAATAGCTTGGTGCTTTTGGAAACCTAAAGCGGTTAAAGGGAATCTGTCAGCAGGATTGTGCACAGTAGTCTAAGGACAGTGTCAGGTTAGTGCCGTGATGCTATGTGCTCACGTTGCGGATTAATTTGCAGATTTTTCCGCACTGTTTTTCCAAAATCCACAGGTAAACCGCACTGTGGATTTACCACGTTTTTTGTGCGGATTCCACCTGCAGTTTTACACCTGCGTATTCCTATTGAGGAGTAGGTGTAAACCGCTGCGCAATCTGCACAAAGAATTGTCATGCTGCGGAAAAAACACCGCTGCATTTCCACGTGTTCTTTTCCGCAGCATGTGCACTGCGGATTTTGTTTTCTATACGTTTACATGGTACTGTAAACCGCATGGAAAACAGCTGCAGATCCGCAGAGTCAAATCCGCTGCGTATCCGCAGCAAAATCCGCAACGTGTGCACATAGCCTTACACTGATTAAAATAATACCTGGTGATGAAATCCGTCTTGTGGTTGTTGTGTAATCTTTATTTTCAGTTTTTAGTTAATGATATGCTCGTTTTCCAGGGTGCCCTGGAGGGGGGGGGGAGTTTCATGTGGTGCTCTGATTAGATATTCATAATGCAGACTGCTGACAGGTCACTGATCCCTCACTGACTCACTGACCTGCCCCTAGTTTACATAATGAATATTTTATATATATATATATATATATATATATATATATATATATATATATATAATGAAAAAAAAATCACCTGCAGCAGTCAGGCGCCTGCACTACACCTTGATTGCATGTGTAATGTGCACTTAAGTTTTTATTCATGATATATATTAATTTATAAAGAAAAAAATCAGTCTGAAAATGGCACTGGCCACGCCTGCGCAGCAGCAGCTTTCAGCCATTACTGATTTTTTTATAAATTTATAAACTGCTGCAGGTAATTTTTATATATACGGTATATATATATATATATATATATATATATATATATATATATATACATATATACTGTATGTACAGTACAGACCAAGAGTTTGGACACACCTCATTTAAAGATTTTTCTGTATTTTCATGACTATGAAAATTGTACATTCACACTGAAGGCATCAAAACTATGAATTAACACGTGGAATTATATACTTAACAAAAAAGTGTGAAACAACTGAAATTATGTCTTATATTCTAGGTTCTTCAAAGTAGCCACCTTTTGCTTTGATGACTGCTTTGCACACTCTTGGTATTCTCTTGATGCCAGATTTTGCCGCTATAAGATGCGGCCACTGTCTTTCAGGGCTTATCTACAGCATTCTATAATGCTATAGATAAACCCCTGGTCCAACCTGCAAGTGAAGAAAAATAAGTTATATTATATTCACCCGGGAAGGTGATCTGGTCCGATGGGTGTCGCGGGTCTGGCGCCTCCCATCTTCTTGCGATGACACCCTCCTGCTTCTTCATCGCTCCTGTGCAGGCGTACTCCTCTGCCCTTTTGAGGGCAGAGCAAAGTACTGCAATGCGCAATGCGCAGGCACTGGGAAAGGTCAGAGAGGCCCGGCGCCTGCGCACTGCAGTACTTTACTCTGCCCTCAACAGGGCAGAGGAGTACGCCTGCGCAGGAGCGCCGATGCTGAGAAGCAATGAAGAAGCAGGAGGGCAGCATCGCAAGAAAATGGGAGGTGCCGGACCCGGACCTGTGAGACCCATCGGACCGAAACGCTAACCCCCCCGCGGGAGTATAATATAACTTATTTTTCTTCACTTGCAGGTCGGACTGGGGGCTTATCTACAGCATTATAGAATGCTGTAGATAAGCCCTGAAAGGCAGTGTCCGCATCTTATAGCAGCAAAATCTGCTGACAGGTTCCCTTTAAAATAAGTTCAAAATCCTGAACATATGAACAGCTATTCCATTATATAGAAATGCAAATGTTCATTCTTTTGAGTGTTTTCTAATATTTTAGGCAGGGATTTCTCAAGATGTTTGGAACATTTTTTCAAACATTTTTGTGGATTGTTTTTTCTGAAGCTTTTTTTTGCAACCTTTTGATTAACATTGCCTAGTTTAGAATGTCTTCCATCAGGAGATGCTTCAGAGAAATCACATGTACTTTCTTTTCTCCCACCAGGCGTTTTTCTAAACCTGCTCAAAAATGCTCAAGAGACTAGATATATGAACAGCAAATTGAAATTAATAGGAAAAATCTTTCAAGCATTTTTGAGAGATTTTTTTTTAGGTGCAGACCCGCTCCAGAAGACTCTTCAAAAGTCTTCATCTGCATATACCTTTACGCCTCATTCAGAGGTCTGTGTTGCATGTACGTGGTCTACCTGTTCTTTTCATTAAAGGGGTTGTCCACTACTTGGATAACCCTTTCTTGAACTAAATGTTTGGCCCCGATACCGAGTGAGCGAGTGCCAACACCACGCCGGCATGGGAGGTGAGTAAAGGTTTTTTCATTTTTTCGGGGCCAAACATTTAATTGAAGAAGGGGTAGTCCCAAGAAAGGACAACCCCTTTAATACAACAGGTACCCTTTAGATGGTCACAAGTCTGTTTTTTGTCACGGACCATTACTGTTGTTTTCGGACAGCACAGATGAGAGGGGCCAATACATGTCTATGGGAATGTGAAAAACATGTACAGCACACAAGTGGCATCCGTGTACCATTCACGTGGTGTCCGTATTAAATGTTGCAGTGGATAGGAGAAGCTTTGTTATTTCTTTATCAATACATGAGAAACACAGATGAAACTTTTAAGACACATGGATCCAAAGCACTTCTGACAACGGTACCATTTTTTTGCACATGTGAAAAACACTGACTTCTGAATATAAACAACACTTCTGATAATTTATACATTGTTTTGGCGCTGTTGTACTATGTATGGTGGACCAACAATGATGCCTTTCAAGTATTCTTATTCTGAAATTGTGAGATTAGAGTTAAAATAATATTTGGTTTTGAAGTTGAGAAAAAACAAAGGGTTTTTTTTACAATTTTTAAGGTGAATAATAACTGAAGATTGTATTGGTCAAACACTCATTCGGCCAAAAGCCATTCCTCCCAACCATTCCATACACATGCACACCGGCTTGGCTAATTGTACATGTGTTCTCTCTGGTGAAGACGTAAGATTATATCCACTAAGCAGTAACGTAGCTAGTAGAGAGGGCGATTTCCCCTAGCCCCTGACCTGGAGGGGCTCACCCGGAGCTACAGTTGCAATTAACCGCCGATACAGTTAAAGGGGTATTCCCATTGCCAAGATCCTATCACAATATACAGGTGCATCTCAAAAAAATAGAATATCACCAAAAAGTTAATTTATTTCAGTTCTTCAATGCAAAAATGCTTCCCTCTGCTGACTAGCCTTTTGGAGCTGGAAATGTAATTCTCTAGCAGTATTTGGCACCTGTCCACACTGCTAAAAGTAGCAATAACTGGTATAAAAATAAAAGTATCACTGTGCTTGGTTGGCCAGCAAACTTGCGTTACCTTAACCTGACATTGTAAAGAGGAACATGAGAGACACCAGACCCAACAATGCAGATGAGCTGAAGGCTGCTATCAAAGCAACCTGGGCTTCCATAACACCTCAGCAGTGCCACAGGCTGATCGCCTCCATACCACGCCGCCTTGATGCAGTAATTGATGCAAAAGGAGCCCCAACCAAGTATTGAGTGCATTTACTGAACATACATTTCAGTAGGCCAACATTTCAGATTTTAAAATCATTTTTTCAAGCTGGTCTTATAAAATATTCTAATTTACTGAGATAATGACTTTTGGGTTTTCATTGGCTGTAAGCCATAATCATCAATATTAACAGAAATAAAACACTTGAAATAGATCGCTCTGTTTGTAATGACTCTATGTAATATATGAGTTTCACATTTTACATTGAATAACTGAAATAAATTAACTTTTTGATGATATTCTAATTTTTTGTGATAATAATAATAATAATAATAATATTAGCAAATAACTCCAATTAGAAATGTAGTATAGTTCTTCTGAAAACCTATGTTGCATACTTCATGTGCAGGCATTGTAGTAGTACCCATGGTTACAACCACTAGCAGCTAACTAACTGTCACTATTTGTGTGGTCATAACCATGGACACATAAGCTATGGCAATGCCCTGCACATGAGGTAAGAGACATAGCAAACCAGAAGAACTATATTACATTTTTAATTTAAGTTTTTTTCTAATAATATTATTATAACACCTACTACATATTGGGATAGGATATTGGAGATGGGAATACTTCTTTAAATTCTGCGGCAGAGCAAGGAGAAATGGTCTCTCTGCACTGCCACTCTCCATTCTGTAGAATGAAAGTCGCATTTCCTGCGGCCTACAGAACGGTAGGTCCAGGGCGGAATGACACCATGTGCCACACCATGCACAGGAGGTCAGAATCCCTATGTGATTACGTCATGATGTCATACTGCCCGGGGGGGGCCTACTAAAGGGTCCATAACAGGGTGTGGGCTGCTAAGAGGGCCATAATAATTGTGGGGGCAAATAAGGTGCCACAATAACAATGTGGGGGCTACTAAGGAGGGGGCTATAATAATAGTGTGGGGGCTACTAAGGGGACCATAACAATGCAGGAGCCACTAAGGGGGTTATAATAACAGTGAGGGGTACTAAGGGTTCCATCATACAGTGTGGGGCTACTAATGGAGCCTTCATACAGTGTGGAGACTATTAAATGGCCATCATACATAGTGGAGGCTAATAATAGGGGGTCTTCACTTAGTGGGGGCTACTAAGCAGGCCCTCATACATAATGTAGGTTACTAAGGGGGCCATAATGCAGCATAGGGGAAACTAAGTGGGCCATGATACAGTGTGTAGGTTATATCAAAGTAGTGTATAGGGGGACCATCAAAGCTTGGGGGATACTAAAGAGGCCATGGTAAGGTGTTGGGGCCACTAAGGGGGCCTCCTACATAGTGGTGGATACTAAGAGGGACCATCATACATCATGGGGCTACTAAAGGGGCCATGACACAGTGTTGTTGCTACTAAGTGGGCCCTAATACAAAGTGTGGACTACTATGTGGGCCCTCCTACAGAGTGGGGGCTAATAGGGGGGCCCTCCTACAGAGTTGGGCCTTCTAAGTTGCCCATCAAAGTGAGGGTTATTAAGGGGGCCATCTTACAGTTTGTTGGCTACTAAGGGGGACAGTATACTGTGTGGACTATGAAGGCCATCATACAATTTAGAGCTATTATGGGAGCTGTCATACAGTGTGAGGGCTACAGTTGGGACATTGTACAGTGTGGGAGTCATCAAACTGTGGGGGCTACTAAAGAGCCATTATACATTGTGGGGGCTACCAAGAAGCCATTACTTTGCATTCCCATACAGTGTGGGAACTACGGTACATCATACAGTTTTCAGGGCATTATACAGTTTATAGAGGAGCTGCAGTGACATCATCCTATATAGATGGGAGGTGTGGGGACTTATACTGTGTATAAGGGAATTGTGGTGACATACTTTTTATAGAGGAGTTGTACAGGGGAATCCTCAGGGAACATTATTAATGTTAAGTGGATACTTATTGTTATAGTGGCACTTAGGGTATTGTGACTGTCAAAGTGGCACACAGGGATCATTTTTATTTTCTAGGGAGCCAAATGTGGGCACTGATTTCTAGTTCACTTGCACAAGGCATTAATATATTCTATAGGTCTGTTTTACTACCAAGAGGGCACACATGAGGCATTTTACTATGTAAGGGGCACAGTGGTGGGCATTTGTAACCCTAATGCCCGTGCCTCTGCCTGGTTCCCCTTACCCCTCCATGCAGTGACGCTGACATACTCACCAATCAAAGTCGATATCTAGCCCCAAACTTTTTGTTACACAAACGTTACAGACACCCAGCTGTCTAAGCTGCAGGAGATCCCATTGGCTTTAACAATAATTAGAGGCCTATGAAAAGACCTGATGAAAATCACATTCTGTAGGGGAGTATGCTTTTGCCAAATATTATATCACTTTTCTTTTTTAATCTAAGGATCCTTATTGATAATGTGACCTATGTACAATGCAATGAGTTGGACTAATGCATTGTGAATAGTATTGTCTGTTGAGTCCTATTGGTTATAAAATATTGTAATTCTTTGACACAATCAGAAATGATCATTAAGTTGTCGCCCACATAAATACTGCATGTTGTATGCTCAAAGCACATGGCCCTTCTAAAACTATTATGAGTATTATGACAGCACTTGTCGTAATGAATTATTGATCATTGTTACATCACGAGTGCATGTTACACAATTTCTGAATATGGACACATTATGTAACATTTGACTGGAGGTGTGCCTATAATTAGCCAAACTGGGAAAGTAATTTCTGGATAATGATAGACTAACAAAAATAGATATAAACATACTTAATTCTTTATTTTGACTGATTTTCTATAATGACTTATTTCGTTGCTACAAATGTAAATCAAAAAGGTGCATTGATGTTTAGTATTATGACTTGGCTCAGGATTTTAACCTACTGGAAGTTCAGCTCTCGCCCTCCATAGAAATCATAGAATTGTTAGGGTTTGAAAGGACCTCCTTGATCATCGTGTCCAACCCTCTGCTCAATGCAGGATTCATTTTAACCATCTCAGGCAGATGTCTGTCCAGCCTCTGTTTGAAGACTACATTGAAGGAGAACTCCCCACCTCTAGTGGCAGCCTGACCCACTAATTGATCACCTTCACTGTCAAAAAGTTTTTTCTAATATCTAATCTGTGTCTTCTCACTTTCAGTTTCATTCCATTGCTTCTTGTGTTTCCATGTGCAAATGAGAATAATGATGATCCCTCCTCCTGGCCCTACTGATTTCCCTAGCACAACACATCTTATGGATCTGCTGCATAGCTAATAACCACCTTTGTGCAAGTTCGCCATTCCTTGTAGCTTATGCTCCAAATCCCATGCCCCGGTCTTGTCGATTAATAGTTCTCACCCATTATGTACATAGGGAGAGAACTGTCAGGGAGAAGCAAGCTGGAGGCCGTGTTGTACTTGTCACATTTCTCCCATCAGTCCCCCTATCTGGCTTTTGAAATGTTTTCTCTGAAATGCTGGGGTGCATTTAAGAATAAAACATACCTGGCTGCAATCACCCAGTCATTGTCAGATTCATACTCATATGGTTTCTACCAACTAAAAACCATAGCAAGTGAAACAAGCATGAGTTATTGAGGCAGCCACAATAATCTGTACATGAAACAGGCCAACGTTTCGGTCAGAATGACCTTCATCAGGGCCTATAAAAATGTTCAAACAGCAATATATCAGAACCAAACAAATAATCCATTCTAAATATGTACGATATATACAATGTGCTGCTAAAAAATTGAAAAATAAAGTAAAAAAGAAAATTTTTTTTTAAATATTAGAACCAATTAAATGAGATGCGATATAGTAATGAGACGAGCCATATTAAAAAATTGATATGAATGAAACATGAAATGTCCCAAATGGATGAGCCCTTCTCGTGTGTCCAGCTTATGATAAAGGGTCTCTAGTATTCAGTCATCATTTATTATTGTACGGAGAAGGCGGCTACAATGGTTCAGGAGAGATGTTTTATTATATGGCTCCCATTCAAATGAATGTAGGAAGAAGCAGAAAATTAAGAAGACTAAAAGCTCACATACATATCAGGGAAAAGTCAGATGAAACAGCCAATTTCGTCAATAATGAACAATTGTCGGCTGCCTCAGCAAAATTAATGATTGGCCATGATTTGTTTTTATTCAAAAGACCAATCGAACATGCTTGATTTTTTGGGGTAAATGATAAGCACCGGTTGTATCATTTCCCCAAAATATGCAAGATACCCGATGCAGTATGAGATGTTTTATTTTTTACTACCGATGAATGACCATTTGTCAACCCATATTTGTCTCATAGACTTGAGATGGCAGTAGGTTGAGCACTCCTTTGGCAGACAACTATCTCCAGGGTAAGTTAACAATTTAACTATGCTGCTAAGAAACGTGTGCCTGCAGTGTGCAAAGTATGCTAGAGTAAATTATCCTTAATATATCAATTCAAAGAAATGACTCCAATATTCATATACATATTGATAGGAACTTTTAATATACAGTTATGCTCCAAAGTTTACATAACCCAACAGAAGTTTTGCTCTTTTGGCCTATTTTTTTAGAGAATATAAACGATAACACCAAAACTTTTTCTGCACTCACGGTTAGTGGTTGGGTGAAGCCATTTACTATCAAACTATTTTTTTTTCTCTTTTTAAATCATAATGACAACCCAAAACATCCAAATTACCCTGATCAAAAGTTCACATACCCCATTTCTTAATACCGTGCATTGCCGCGTTCAACATCAATGACAGCTTGAAGTCTTTTGTGGTAGTTGTGGATGAGGTTCTTTATTTTCTCAGATGGTAAAGGTGCCCACTCTTCTTGGCAAAAAGCCTCCAGTTCCTGTAAATTTCTGGATTGCCTAGCATGAACTGCGCACTTGATATCTCCCCAGAGTGGCTCAATTTTATTGAGGTCAGGAGACTGAGATGGCCATTCCAGAACCTTCACTTTGTTCTGCTATAGCCAATGACAGGCCGACTTGGCCTTGTGTTTTGGATCGTTGTCATGTTGGACGTCCAAATACGTCCCATGCGCAGCTTCTGGGCTGATGATTGCAAATTTGCCTGCAGTATTTGCTGATAACGTGCTGCATTCATCTTTCCTTTAACTTTGACCAAGTTTCCTGTGCCTTTGTAGCTCACACATCCCCAAAACATCAGTGATCAACCCTGTGCTTTACATTAGGAATGGTGTTCCTTTCAATCATAGGCCTTGTTGACATCTCTCCAAATGTATCGTGTATGGTTGTGGGCAAAAAGTTAAATTCTGGTGTCATCACTCCAAATTACCTTGTTCCAGAAGTTTTGAGGCTTGTCTATGTCCTGTTTTGTGTATTGTAGGTGATACTTTGTGGCATTTGGGCAGTAATGGCTTTCTTCTGGCGACTCGACCATGCAGCCCATTTTTTTTTCAAGTGCTTCCTTATTGTTCATCTCGAAACAGCCACACCGATAGTTTTCAGAGAGTCCTGTATTTCAGCTGATGTTATTTGTGGGTTTTTATTTGCATCCTGAATAATTTTCCTAGCAGTTGTGGATGACATTTTTGTTGGTCTACCTGACCATGGTTTTGTTTTTACAGAGCCCCTGATTTTCCATTTGTTAATCACAGTTTGAACACTGCTGACTGGCATTATCAATTCCTTGGATATCTTTTGTATCTCCTTTCTGTTTTATACAGTTCAACTACCTTTTCTGGTAGATCTGTTGACAATTCTTTTGCTTTCCCCATGACTCACAATCCAGAAACGTCAGTGGCTGGATGAAAGATGCAAGAGTCTGTCTGGATCCCAGAAACTCACTCAGCTTTTATGCACACACACTGATTACAAGCAAACATGTCACAGGTGAGAATGTTACCTTTAGTAGCCATTCAAACCCATTTGTGTCAACCTCTGTGCATGTTATCAGGCCAAAATCACCAGGGTATGTGAACTTTTGGTCAGGGTCATTTAAATGTTTTGGGTTGTCATTTTGATTTAGAAAGAGAAAACACTGTAGTTTGACAAATGGCTTCACCCAACCATTAACCACGAGTGTAGAAAAGGTTTTGATGTTATCATTCATATTCTCTGAAAAAAGGCCAAGAAAGCAAAAATCCCGCTGGGGTATGTAAACTTTTGAGCACAACTGTATATAATTTTCTACATAATAATAACAATAGTAATAATAATAATATCCTATCTATTTTACTGACGTTACACCCTAATCTGGCTCATGCTGTGCAGAGCAAAAGAAAATCGAATTAGGATTTTGCTTCCAATCTCTTATGTGATGTGCTTGGGATTTCAACAATGAGATAGTAAGACCTAGGTTAAGATGGCTAATTCTGACCCAGAGATATCCCAATTTTGCTAAAATTTGAGTAAAGCATGAAGCTTGCCTCTATTGACATTACATTGTTAGCCAATACCTTGCTTGCTTTTTAAAAAAAAACAAAATGCCAAATCTTGACTTTTTTTTCTTGTTTCCTCTTTTAGTGTCCAGAAGTATAAAAATCTTGTATCAATTTGTCTCTGACAACTGGAGACTTGCTGAAGATACGTAGTTAAAAGAGGACCCAGGGATGATTATCATCTGTTTGTCATCTATTTAGTTTGAATGGTCTGGAGAGTTGGAGGTTGTCATCATGCTTATTGGGCTTCAGTATCAGTGAGTCTCCAATAGGCAGGTTATCAGCTCTTCTTGAAATACAGTGATCTCAAACTGATGGAGTCTCCATGATTGAGGAAGACTATTTGCTTCACAGCAGGACTGATGGGATTGGGAGACTGAGAATTCAGAGTTGACATATGGCCATGCTACTATAGCCCTTTATCACTTTTCTTAAGGCCCCGTCACACATAGCGACGCTTGAGCGATTCCGACAACGATACGACTTGTCAGGGATCGCTCAAGCGTCGCTATGTGGTCGCTGGTGAGATGTCAAACAGTGAGATCTCACCAACGACGCAGCAGCGATGCGGCGACCTGTAGCGACCTGTACAACGATGCTATTTCATGATGATTCAATGGGACGTCCTGTCAGCGAGGTCGTTGGTAAGGTGTCAAACACAGCGATGTGTGCTACCCAGCGGGACCTCAACGATCAAAAAATGGCCAAGGCCATTCCGACACGACCAGCGATCTCACAGCAGGGGCCTGGTCGCTGGTACGTGTCACACATAGCGAGATCGTTACTGAGATCTCTGTTGCGTCACAAAACTTGTGACTCAGCAGCGATCTCGCTAGCGATCTCGCTATGTGTGACGGGGGCTTTAACCAGTATGTACAAAACTGATCTTAAAAGGTCCAAGCCATTAAAAGTGTTTTTCATTACACAGACATTGATGACCTGTTGCAATATGTTGGGTCCGACACCTGGAACCCCGCACCAATCTAGGGCAGCATGGTGGCTCAGTGGATAGCATTGCAGCGCTGGAGTCCTGGGTTCTAATCCCACCTTGGACAACATCTGCAAGGAGTTTGTATGTCCTCCCTGTGTTTGCGTGGGGTTACTCCAATTTCCTTCCAAAGACATAGGGTACCGTCACACAGTGGCACTTTGGTCGCTAGGAAGGCACGATTCGTGACGTTCCAGCGATATCGTTATGAACTCGCTGTGTCTGACATGCTACTGCGATCAGGGACCCCGCTGAGAATCGTACGTCGTAGCAGATCGTCTGAAACTTTATTTCGTCGCTGGATCTCCCGCTGACATCGCTGAATCGGCGTGTGTGACGCTGATTCAGCGATGTCTTCACTGGTGACCATGGTAAACATCGGGTTATTAAGCGCAGGGCCGCGCTTAGTAACCCAATGTTTACCCTGGTTACCAGCGTAAACGTAAAAAAAACAAACATTACATACTTACCTTCAGCTGTCTGTCCCCGGCGCTCTGCTTCTCTGCACTCCTCCTGCATCCTGTGTCAGCGCCTGCCAGCCAGAAAGCACAGCGGTGACGTCACCGCTCTGCTTTACGGCTGAACGGCGCTGACAGTGCAGAGGAAAGCACAGCGCCGGAGGACAGGCACGGAATGTAAGTATGTAATGTTTGTTTTTTTTACGTTTACGCTGGTAACCAGGGTAAACATCGGGTTACTAAGCGCGGCCCTGCGCTTAGTAACCCGATGTTTACCCTGGTTACCAGGGGACTTCGGGATCGTTGGTCGCTGGAGAGCTGTCTGTGTGACAGCTCTCCAGCAACCAAACAGCGACGCTGCAGCGATCGACATCATTGTCGTATCGCTGCAGCGTCGTTTCAGTGTGACGGTACCCATACAGATAGGGAATTTAGATTGTGAGTCCCATTGGAGACAGCGATGATAATGTGTGAAAAACTGTAAAGGCGCTGCGGAATATATTAGCACTATATAAAAATGCACTGTGTGCAAAATTATTAGGCGAGTTGTATTTTTATTATTGATCAACAACTATGTTCTCAATCAACCCAAAAGACTCATAAATATCAAAGCTTAATATTTTTGGAAGTTGGAGTGGGTTTTTTTTTTATTTGGCCATCTTAGGAGGATATCAGTTTGTGCAGGTAACTATTACTGTGCAGAATTATTAAGCAACTTAATAGCCACCTTTCTTTATGATCACACTCAACAGCCTTCCATCCATAGATTCTGTCAGTTGCTTAATCTGTTTACGATCAACATTGCGTGCAGCAGCCACCACAGCCTCCCAGACACTTTTCCGAGAGCTGGACTGTTTCCCCTCCCTGTAGATCTCACATTTTATGAGGGACCACAGGTTCTCTATGGGGTTCAGATCAGGTGAACAAGGGGACCATGTCATTATCTTTTCATCTTTGAGACCTTTACTGGCCAGCCACGCTGTGGAGTAGTTGGAGGCATGTCATGGAGCATTGTTCTGCATGAAAAATCATGTTTTTCTTGAACGATACTGACTTCTTCCTGTACCACTGCTTGAAGAAGTTGTCTTCCAGAAACTGGCAGTAGGTCTGAGAGTTGAGCTTCACTCCATCCTCAACCCGAAAAGGTCCCACAAGTTAATCTTTGATTATACCAGCCCATACCACACCTTGCTGATGTCTGAGTCGGAGTGGAGCTCTCTGCCCTTTACTGATCCAGCCTCTGGCCCTTCCATCTGGCCCATCAAGAGTCACTCTCATTTCATCAGTCTATAAAACCTTTGAAAAGTCAGTCTTAAGATATTTCTTGGCCCAGTCTGGACGTTTTATCTTATGTTTCTTGTTCAAAGGTGATCGTTTTCCAGCCTTCCTTACCTTGGTCGTCTCCCTGAGTATCGCACAGTTTGTGCTTTTTGTTACTCCAGTAACGTTGCAGCTCTGAGATATGGCAAAACTGGTGGCAAATGGCGTCTTGGCAGCTGCACGCTTGATTTTCCTCAATTCATGGGCAGTTATTTTGCGCCTTTTTTGCCCAACACGCTTCTTGCGACCTTGTTGGCTATTTGTCATGAAACGCTTGATTGTTCGGTGATCACGCTTCAAAAGTTTGGCAATTTCAATACTGTTGCATCCCTCTGCAAGACATCTCACAATTTTGGACTTTTCAGAGCCCGTCAAATCTCTCTTCTGACCCATTTTGCCAAAGGAAAGGAAGTTGCCTAATAATTAAGTACATCTTATATAGGGTTTTGATGTCATTAGACAACACCCCTCCTCATTACAGGGATTCACATCACCTGATTTACTTAATTGGTAGTTGGCTTTCAAGCCTGAACAGCTTGGAGTAGGACAACATGTAGAAAAAGTATCATGTGATGAAAAAACAACTTGCCTAATAATTCTGCACGCAGTGTAAAGATTATTATTAGTAGTAGCTCCAGCAGCAATAGTGTAAAAAACAAATAAAGCAGAAACCCTTAGATCCGTCTCACTGTTTAGTGACGGATACTGCAGATCAGCTACCAGACTACATGATTCAACCTTCTCAATAAAAGGTTCAAAATGTATGGATTAGAGATGAGCGAATATACTCATAACTCGAGATTTCTCGAGCACGCTCAAGTGACCTCCGAGTATTTTTTAGTGCTCGGAGATTTAGTTTTCCTCACCGCAGCTGAATGATTTACATCTCTTTGCCAGCTTGATTAGATGTGGGGATTCCCTAGCAACCAGGCAACCCCCACATGTACTTATGCTGGCTAACAGATGTAAATCATTCAGCTGCGGCGATGAAAACTAAGTCTCCGAGCCCTAAAAAATACTCGGAGGTCACCCGAGCGTGCTCGGGAAAACTCGAGTAACGAGTATATTCACTCGTCACTAGTATGGATGCTTCATTGTATATAATCATACTCTATCCTGTAACACTACATCAAATCTTTGTGAAAGAGAGGAACAAGGGATTGATTCTTGATGTAGCATTACCATATAGTATTATTTAACTTAGTACTATATATAATATCTCTACAAACAAGACACTAGACCTGAATTTACCAAACAGTCAGCAAAAATATGCAGGCGAAATAAATAAAATCTTTGTGTATGAACAGGAAATTTAATATCAGTTTATGCCTCACAGCTAAAGTATAATGCGAGTATAATTAGTTCACCTATACTAATGCTTGATATTAATAAACTAAAAGTTGGATGAAAATTGGGTCTAGTACAAAATAATGTCAATGAAATCTTTACTTAGGTTTTATCTCCCTCTGTGAGAAGTTAAACATCATGTAACCCAGTATTTGCTTATAATCTTTGACATGCAGGCTGAAGGGCAGTAAGTAGGTGTTTTCCATGAGTTTAGAAAAAAGGGAAAATGTATTTAAGATACTGTGCCTCTACAGTTGTGCTCAAAAGTTTACATACCCTGGCAGAATTTTTGCTTTCTTGGCCTTTTTCACAGAATATGAATGATAACACCAAAACTTTTTCTCCACTCATGGTTAGTGTTTGGGTGAAGCCATTTATTTTCAAACTACTGTGTTTTCTCATTTTAAATCATAATGACAACCCAAAACATCCATATGACCTTGATCAAAAATTCACATACCCTGGTGATTTTGACCTTATAACATGCACAGAAGTTGACACAAATGGGTAAAGGTAACATCCTCACATGAGACCTGTTTGATTGTAATCATTGGCCACAACCATAAACGTTACATTTGCAAAGAGGTCAATAAGGCCTATGATGATAGGAGCACCATTCCTACTGTAAAGCGCGGAGGTAGATTACTGATGTTTTGGGGATGTGGGAGCTACAAAGGCACAGGAAACCTGGTCAAAGTTGAAGGAAAGATGAATGCAACACGTTATCAGCTAATACTGCAGGCAAATTTGCACTCATCAGCCCGGAGGCTGCGCATGGGACGTATTTGGACGTTTCAACATGACAACGATCTAAAACACAAGGCCAAGTCGGCCTCTCATTGGCTACAACAAAACAAAGTGAAGGCTATGGAGTGGCCATTTCAGTCTCCTGACTTTATTATTATTATTGAGCCACTCAATCGCACAGTTCATGCTAGACAGCCCAAGAATTTACAGGAACTGGAGGCTTTTTTGCCAAGAACAGTGGGCAGCTTTACCATTTGAGAAAATAAAGAACCTCATCCACAACTACCACAAAAGACTCCAAGCTGTCATTGATGTTGGAGGGAGCAATACAAGGTATTAAGAAATGGGATATGTGAACTTTTGATCAGGGTCATTTGGATGTTTTGGGTTGTCATTATGATTTAAAAAGAGAAAACACAGTAGTTTGACAATGAATGGCTTCACCCAACCACTAACCATGAGTGGAGAAAAAGTTTTGGTGTTATCATTTATATTCTCTAAAAAAATAGGCCAAAAGAGCAAAACTTCTGTTGGGGTATGTAAACTTTGGAGCATAACTGTATATTAAAAGTTCCTATCAATATGTATATGAATATTGCAGTCAGTTCTTTGAATTGATATATTATCAATCATATTCTCTGAAAAAAGGCCAAGAAAGCAAAAATTCTGCCGGGGTATATAAACTTTTGCGCACTACTGTATATGGGGGATATCGCACTTAACTGAGACTATGTCTGGAAAATCCAAGTATTGATATTTCCAAATAGTATGTAGCATGCATATAATTGCTACCCGACCATAGGCATCAAGAATGATGGTGGTTTTCTCAAAGAGGTAGTCTTCTGAATAGGCCTGACTGTACAGTATACCATATAGAAAACCGTGTCTAGCTATACAATGCTAGGTAATGAGACCACATATAAACAGTAACCAATATTTGTTTGAGAGGTGCTGCACAGAAGGGGACCCTCAATATTCAAATTTAAAGTGGTTATCCGGGACTTTTGCATGTATTTTATGGGGCCAAGTATTTACAGGCAGGTAGATGCTAACTTCCTGCCTGTTTTGTCAGGCGCAGACCACTCCTTCTGGCAATTCTTCAGCTTCCTTTGACGTGAAGTCAACAGAACAGATTTTTCTCTTCCACTATGCTCTGTTGATGGGGGCATCTCTGCTGATGTAGTGCTGATTGACAGCCAACTCCCCACTGCCTAACTGCGGGGAGCCGGCTGTCAAACAGCATAATGTTGACAGAGATGCCCCTTCCACAGAGCAGCACGGAAGAGCCGCTATGCTGATGTGGTGTCAACAAAAGCTGTAGAATCCCTGGCAGGAGCGGTCCATGACTGCTCTGAGCTGGCAGAGATTGGTGTTGGGCAGAAAAGGCAGGCAGTTAGCAAATACCTGTCTGAAAGTTCTTAGCCCCATAAAAAAATAGAGAAGTCCCAGATGTGCCCTTTGAATACAGTATACTAATCACAATTCTTAATTTTAACAATTGAATATTTTGTAAAAGATAAGTAAGATGTAAGTGTTCCTTTCTTGCTCTTTTAAGTTTGAGAAAAACATGGATATTGCCTTTTCTGCTGCAATGATGACGATCCAAACGTATAGATGATAAAGAGTGATATTCTTATTTCCACAACGCGTTTCAAAGTCCATCTGATTTTTTCCTCAGGAGATGCAAGGTTAAATACTTTGGGTAAAACAAGATACATTACTTTGGGTAAAACAGGTACAATACTTTGGATAAAACCCAACCAGGTACAATATCTTGGGTAAAACAGGTACATTGCTTTGGTTAAAATCAAACCAGGCACAATACTTTGGGTAAAACCCAACCAGGTATGATACTTTGGGTACAACAGGTACTATACTTTGGGTAAAACAGGTACAATACTTTGGTTAAAGCCAAACCAGGTACAATACTTTTTGTAAAACCTTACCAGGTACAATACTTTGGGTACAACATGGAAAAAAGTTTGGATAAAACCCAACCAGGTCCAATACTTTGGGTAACAAGGGTCAAGACCTATTTTTCAAACTATCTCATCCTGCCAGTGTACTCTTCCTTGAGGTGAAATAAAGTATTCAGCAAATTTGTCCCTCATTCTGGAAACTGACACAGAACTTCTATAAGTAATGTTCTGATAATCATGCAAGGTGGTTTCTTCAAAGTGGTCATCAATGGAAATCTGTTACTTGCATATAACAAAATTGTGCAGGACCACACAAGCTTTCACCACCTCGTCAACAGTGTCAGTCTTCAGGTTGATAATGGTCAACAGAACTCGCAATTTAGCTGTTAGAATCCCAAAAGCGCACTCCATTCTTCGTGCTTGTGTTAGGCGGTAATTAAAAACCCTCTTAGTTGGCATCAATCCACTACTTGAGTATGGCTTCAGCAGGTGTTCCGAGAGTTGGAACACTTCATCTCTAACACATTCAAATGGCGTTGGTGGCCCAGAGCTTTCAGGCAGCGGTCTTGGGGGTGGAAATTGGAAGGTGTTTCCATAGAGATGATGCCCCATTGCAGACATTTTAAAAACTTGTGAATCATTGGAGCGGTCATGGCCCCAATATCGACCTCTATAAATTTGTATTCTGCGTCTGCGATGGCCATGAGCACAATGGAGAAATATTTTTTGGAATTAAAATATTCAGATCCAGATGCAGCAGGTTTGACGATGCGGATTTGTTTCCCGTCCACTGCACTCAAGCAATTGGGAAACTGACAAATTTGTTGGAACTTTTCTGCTATTTCCAGCCAACTCTCCGTTGTGGGATGTGGTATAAATTCATCATGTAAAGAGTCCCACAATGCACGGCAGGTGTGCTTCACAATTCCCAATATGGTGGAAATTTCAAGTCTAAACTGAAAAAGTAGTGACGAAAGGGATTCACCAGTTGCAAGGAATCTGTGAAAAAAAGCAAAGCAAAAATTAGCACAAAATACCAGCAATAACATTACAGTTATAAGTCAGCTTTAACAGTAGGAGATACATTAAAAATAATTATTAAAAAATACCAGCAACAACTTTATAGTTATAAGTGCGCTTTAACAGTAGGAGATACAATAAAAATGGCTTACCTGAGTATCACCATCAGACGTTCCGCCGATGAAACTGAGAAGCGGCAATATGTATCACTTCTTGCGATGAGTTGCCCAATCCATTCCACCAACAAGTCGAAGTTCTCCGCTTTCATCTGCACGTAGCTGGAGAACAAACCAGGGTTTCCTTGTAACTCATGTATAAAGTAGAATACAACCCTCGTGTCATTCTCTGTGCTGTGATTGGGTGGATCCAAAAACGCTGTCAGCGCAGACGCATGATGCGCTGCTGTCTCTCTCTTGCTCCTCCAGAACAATCGCTTTCAAACTATTCGCCTCAAAAGTAAAATCCACAGAAATCTTCAAAATGTTTGTCATCACGCCTTTCATCTTCGCCACTTGCTCTACAACCTGTCAAAGATGGGCTGTAGGAACACTGTATATATAGGTTTTCAATAGAAAATCACATTTGGGAGTCTCCCATCTCATCAGTTTTTCACAATTTACGCCGGATCCGTCGCTCCTTCACGCTGCCGGATTAAGCCTGACAGCAAAAACCTGATGTGTGAAAGCAGCCTTAGTACTGTGAAGCAGTCAGCAGTTTGACTGGTGGATCTGCGGCAGCTGTTAACGCTGATGAGTCCTACATGCTTTATTACTATTGGAAAGCCGGTGAGTGCTAACTAAATACTATTTCAAAATTGTTACCAGCTAAGACCCTATTTGCGCTTTCTCTCTCCTATAGTTTTTGTTTTTCTTGCTCTTTTAAATTTGGGAGGAATTTGCACATGCGCTTTTATTTGGTGATAAACTGTTGGGGTACATTCCCAAGGAATGAATTTACTGCGGGGCTCCCATAACGGAGAAGCCGCATTGCTGTCATCTGCTTATATCAGTAAGGAAAAAAGTGTATTGTGTGAGTACTATGATGATACACAACACAAAATTTAGTGCATTTTTGGTACATGGGAATGTTCCGTTAGGGAATTTATACAAATGTAAAAATGATGCTGTTTATACAGGCAAAAAACCCAAATCAAAGTCCACAATAATATTCGCCCAGAATTTGGGTGCAGATATAGCCAAGGATTTCACTTATTACATTGCCATGCATATGATCTGCAGTGAAGGTCAGCAGCACTTGCTCAATTGATAGGATATAATAAATATTAGATTATTAAATGGTGTTTGTAAACTAACATTGCATTGTACTTTTCGCAGAAAATCAGCACTGATTCTGCAACAGAAATGCCAAAACAAATCTATGTGTTAAATCTTCCTTAGATCAGCAGTTAGCTAAAGCTGAAAGCATCTTAAGGGGTCTGTACTGTACATGTAGCAGCAAGTTGATCATTAACCAGTGTTATTATACCCACAGAATCTTAGGAAATGATCATTTTCAGCCAATGGAATTTGTATTTTCAGTTCTCATATGAGAAAATACACATATAATATTACACATATTATATGATACTGCATGCACAACATTCAAATGATTGTCCTCAATGAAACTCAATTAATTTGTTGCTTTTATTTTGCAATGTGTGTATTTTTATCAACTAGTAGTGATCCAGAGCACAAAAAAGCAGAATTGAGACTAAAAGGCAAAGCCTTGGACAATAAATATCTAGTAATTTCAATAAGTACAATGCAGCAAGCATGACAAGCTTGTCAGGATGGGTCACATTAGCAAAGCCCTCTATGATCAACCTGTCACCAGAAGACTAACCTTAAAACTAAAACTTTATTTTAAAGGTATGTTCCGGCTTGTTAACACAGCCGTATTTTCAGTCCGAGTGCTGTCCCTTTATCACCCCCTTAGTTAGAAAAAAATAATAAAGAAAATGTATTTATTTCCATTTTCCAATTAGGGTTACAGTTGGGCTAAAGGGAGTTGGGCTAAAGTTAGAGTTATAGTTAGGGTTGGGATTAGGGTTAGGAGTGTGTTGGGGATAGAGTTTTGATTAGAGTTATGGTTAGGGTTGGGATTAGGATAGGGGTGTGTTGGGGTTAGGGTTGTGATTAGGGTTATGTTTAGAGTTGGGATTAGGGTTAGGGGTGTGTTGGGGTTAGGGTTGTGATTAGGATTATGGATATGGTTGGGATTAGGGTTAGGGGTGTGTTGGGGTTAGGGTTGTGATTAGGATTATGGCTAGGTTTGAGATTAGGGATAGGGGTGTGTTGGGGTTAGGGTTGTGATTAGGGTTATGGTTAGAGTTGGGATTAGGGTTAGGGGTGTATTGGGGTTAGGGTTGTGATTAGGATTATGGATAGGGTTGGGATTAGGGTTAGGGGTGTGTTGGGGTTAGGGTTGGAGTTAGAATCGGGGGGTTTCCACTGTTTAGGTACATCAGGGGGTCTCCAAACGCGACATGGCTCCATCATTTATTACAGCCAATTTTGTGTTCAAAATGTCAATGGTGCTCCATTCCTTCTGAGCTCTGCTATGTGCCCAAACAGTGGTTTACCCCCCACAAATGCGGCATCAACGTACTCAGGACAAATTGGACAACAACTTTTGGGGTACATTTTCTTCTGCTACCCTTGAGAAAATAAAAAAAAATGGGGGCTAAAAAATGATTTTTTTGTGCAAAAGAAAATTATTTTTTATTTTCACGGCTGTACGTTATAAACTTCTGTGAAGCACTTGGGGATTCAATGTGCTCACCACACATCTAGATAAGTTCCTTAAGGGGTCTAGTTTCCAAAATGGTGTCACTTGTGGGGGGTTTCCACTGTTTAGGCGAAGTAAAATGTTTGTAAAAAAAAGTTAAATGTTCATTTTTTTCCTTCCACATTGCTTCAGTTCCTGTGAAGCACGTAAAGGGTTAATAAACTTCTTGAATCTGGTTTTGAGCACCTTGAAGGTTGTAGTGTTTAGAATGGTGCCACGTTTGGGTATTTTCTGTCATGTACACCCCTCAGAGTGACTTTAAATGTGAGATGGTCCCTAAAAAATGGTTTTGTAAATTTTGTTGTAAAAATGAGAAGTCACTGGTCAACTTTAAACCCTTATAACTTCCTAACAAAAAAAATATATGTTTCCAAGATTGCGCTGATGGAAAGTAGACATGTGGAAAATGTTACTTATTAACTATTTTGAGTGTCATAGCTCTCTGATTTATGGGCATAAAAATTCAAAGTTTGAAAATTGCAAAATTTTAAATATTTTCACCATATTTCCATTTTTTTCATAAATAAATGCAAGTAATATCGAAGAAATGTTACCACTAACATGAAGTACAATATGTCACGAAAAAAAAAGTCTCAGAATCAGTGTGATCCGTTAAAGCACTTCACAGTTATAACCTCATAAATTGACAGTGGTCAGAATTGTAAAAATTGGCTCGGTCATTAAGCTGCAAATTGGCTCCGTCACTAAGGAGATAAATTGACAGCAGTGTTTAATTTATGCTGCAGCTTTTCTCTGCATTGTGTGTGGATGAAATCTCATCCATAGTTCTGTTACTGCAGTATTCCATCACAAAAATCCAAATGGAAAGGCTGAGGTGAATATGCCCTGTGGGTATCTATATATATATAATCGTCTAAGGTCCACTTCTGTCTGTTTGTCTGTCGCGGAAATCCCGCATCGCTGGCCGAATCCTGTGTATTCATTGCATAATTCTTAAATCTTCATAAATAACCTACATGCAGATTCTAGAATACCCGATGCATTCGAATCGGGCCACCATCTAGTGTGCTATAACAAAGAAAACAGCTCACTGCAAGGTTTCCTAAAAAATTGGTCTCCCATTATAAAATCTTAAGAGGTACAATAATGTGGGGCTTAGCCAGTGGGACCCCATTAACACGTTGCCTATTAACTTGATTATTTGCATATTTCTCATTCCTTGTAATAAAGATTATTATGTAGCTTTATATCCACATAAATCAATATATGGTTCATGGGGACCAGGAATCTCCATTCCAGGATTGGTTGTTCGATTGGTTCTTACCCAAATGATTACACTTTTATGACATATCTAGTTATAAGGCAATGGAAGCTTATGGTGAGAAAATCCTTTCTATATTTGCTTGATTTTAGAAAGTATTGACCAAAAATACCAAATATAACTAAATATCTTCCAAATTTACATAGTAAGTTTGCATTGAATGAAAGATGAAACTGTAGTAAACTGAATAGAGTTGGATGAAACTTGTTTTCTAAAAGACAAAGTTGACCACAGACATATTATATAAAATTCGGCCATAAAAAAAAGCAATGATGACTTAGTTTTTGCCAATATCCAGATGTGTTAAATGTATATGATCATTACTGAGGATCTTCCCGTAGAGAAAAAAAATAGAGGCCTCTTGGATGAGGTACAATAGAATATACAGTGCTCAGCATAAATGAGTACACCGCCTTTGAAAAAGATGTGTACAAAAACAATTACATCTAGTATTTTGTATGACCTCCATGAGTTTTAAGGACAACATCACGTCTGTTAGGAATGGAACAAGTTGGCGCCATATTGCAACATCTATCTATTGCCAGTCTTCAAGAACGACCTCTTTTAGATCCTGGATGGAGAGTGATGCTCAACTTGTCTCTTCAGAACTCCCCAAATGTGTTCAATTGGGTTCAGATTATGAGACATACTTTGCAAATCAATCACTCTCACCCTGTTCTTCTTCAGAAATGCAACAGTGGCCTTCGATGTGTGTTTTGGATCATTGCCATATTAGAAAAGTGCATGTCTTCTAAGTACACAGAGTGATGGTAGCATCTTCTCTTTCAATATAGGGCAGTACATCTGTGAATTCATGATACCATCAATGAAATGTAACTCCTTGAAAACAGCAGTACTCATGCAGCCTTACAGAAGGATGCTGCCACCATATTTGACTTTAGGCACCATGTATTTTTCTTTGTGCCTCTTTCCTTTGTAACGCCATACAGTTTTGAATCCATCAGTTCCAAAAACATTTATCTTGGTCTCAACAATCCAGTGTAGTAAGTCCCAGTAGGCTTGATATTTTTCACCATGAGCCCTGGCAAATTGTAGGCAGACTTGTTGTGCATGGGCATTAGGAGAGGCTTATTTCATGGAAGACGTCCATGCGTGCCGTTCCTCTGCATATTGTGTCACACGAAACACTCTCACTGGATTGATTTTCTATTTCTTTAGCTAACTGCAGTGAACTTGCATGTTGATTTTCTTCAACCTTTGAAATCAAAAGATGCTCTTTTTTAGTTGTTAACCTCTTCGCCCCGAAGAATGTTATCACCTTCCTGACCAGGCCAATATTTACAATTCTGACCACTGTCAATTTATGAGGTCATAACTCTAGAACACTTTTCTTGTGACATATTGTACTTCATGATAGTACATCATAGTACAACATTTCTTTGATATGACTTGTATTTATTTGTGAAAAAAATGGAAATTTGGTGAAAATTTTGAAAATGTTGCAATTTTCAAACTTTTAGTTTTTTATGCTCTTAAATTAAAAAGTTATGTTGCACAAAATAGTTAATATTAACATTTCCCACGTGTCTACTTTCCATCAGCACAATTTTTGAAACACATTTTTTTTTGTTAGGGAGTTAAGACTATATTCACACTTAGCGGTTTTTACCACGGAACCGCCGCGATTTTGATGCTGCGGGTCCGCAGCAGTTTCCATAGCGTTTACAGTAACATGTAAACCCTATGGAAACCGCAAACCGCTGTGCACATGCTGCGGGAAAAACCGCGCGGGAACGCAGCGGTTTACAACCCGCAGCATGTCACTTCTTTGTGCAGAATCGCTGCGATTCTGCACCCATAGGAATACATTGAACCGCTTACTTCCCGCATGGGGCTGTGCCCACGTTGCGGGAAGTAAGCGGATAATGTGCGGGTGGTACCCGGGGTGGAGGAGAGGAGACTCTCCTCCAGGCCCTGGGAACCATATTTGGGGTTAAAAAATAAAAAATCTGGTTATACTCACCCTCTGATGTCCGGAGCTCCTGGGCGCTGCACGCGGCTGTCCGGTCAGAGTTGCTGTGCGACCAGGACCTGCGGTGACGTCGCGGTCACATGACCGTGACGTCACGAAGGGTCCTTCTCGCACAGCATCTCTGGAACCGGACCGCCGGGTGCAGCGCCGAGGGATCGGGACGTCAGAGGGTGAGTATAACCAATTTTTATTATTTTTAACATTACTATTGATGCTGCATATTGCTGCATATGCAGCATCAATAGTATAGGCGGAAACCCGCAGCGGAAAACGCGGAACAAACCGCGATAAATCTGCAGGGAGAACCGCAGTTGTTTTGCCCTGCAGATTTATCAAATCCGCTGCGGGAAAACTCGCAGAGGGACGCCGCAAGGTGTGAACATAGCCTTAGAGTTAAAAATTGACCAGCGATTTCTCATTTTTACAACAAAATTTGCAAAACCATTTTTTTTTAGGGAACACCTCACATTAAAGTGACTTTGAGGGGCCTATATGACAGGAAATACCCCAAAATGACACCATTCTAAAACTGAACCCCTCAAGGTACTCAAAACCACATTCAAGAAGTTTATTAACCTTTCACGTGCTTCACAGGAATTTTTGGAATGTGGAAGGAAAAAATAAACATTTACTTTTCTTTAACAAAATTTTCCTTTAGACCTAGTTTTTTTACTTTCACAAGGGTAACAGTAGAAAATGGACTATACAATTTGTTGTGCAATTCCTCCTGAACATGCCGATACCCCATGTGTGGGGGAAATCTACTGTTTTGGCACACGGCAGGGATCGGAAGGGATGGAGCGCCATTTGACTTTTTGAAGTAAAATTTGATGGAATAATTTGGAGATGCCATGTCGCGTTTGGAGAGCCCCTGATCTGCCTAAACAGTGGAAGTCACCCACATGTGACAGCATTTTGGAAATTGGACCCCTTTGGGAACTTATCTTGATGTGTATTGAGCACCTTGAACCCACAGGTGCTTCACAGAAGTTTATAACATTAAGTCGTGAAAAAAAAAAAAAATCACATTTTTCCCAGATAAATACAGTGGGGCAAAAAAGTATTTAGTCAGTCAGCAATAGTGCAAGTTCCACCACTTAAAAAGATGAGAGGCGTCTGTAATTTACATCATAGGTAGACCTCAACTATGGGAGACAAACTGAGAAAAAAAAATCCAGAAAATCACATTGTCTGTTTTTTTAACAATTTATTTGCATATTATGGTGGAAAATAAGTATTTGGTCAGAAACAAACAATCAAGATTTCTGGCTCTCACAGACCTGTAACTTCTTCTTTAAGAGTCTCCTCTTTCCTCCACTCATTACCTGTAGTAATGGCACCTGTTTAAACTTGTTATTAGTATAAAAAGACACCTGTGCACACCCTCAAACAGTCTGACTCCAAACTCCACTATGGTGAAAACCAAAGAGCTGTCAAAGGACACCCGAAACAAAATTGTAGCCCTGCACCAGGCTGGGAAGACTGAATCTGCAATAGCCAACCAGCTTGGAGTGAAGAAATCAACAGTGGGAGCAATAATTAGAAAATGGAAGACATACAAGACCACTGATAATCTCCCTCGATCTGGGGCTCCACGCAAAATCCCACCCTGTGGGGTCAGAATGATCACAAGAACGGTGAGCAAAAATCCCAGAACCACGCGGGGGGACCTAGAGAATGAACTGCAGAGAGCTGGGACCAATGTAACAAGGCCTACCATAAGTAACACACTACGCCACCATGGACTCAGATCCTGCAGTGCCAGACGTGTCCCACTGCTTAAGCCAGTACATGTCCGGGCCCGTCTGAAGTTTGCTAGAGAGCATTTGGATGATCCAGAGGAGTTTTGGGAGAATGTCCTATGGTCTGATGAAACCAAACTGGAACTGTTTGGTAGAAACACAACTTGTCGTGTTTGGAGGAAAAAGAATACTGAGTTGCATCCATCAAACACCATACCTACTGTAAAGCATGGTGGTGGAAACATCATGCTTTGGGGCTGTTTCTCTGCAAAGGGGCCAGGACGACTGATCCGGGTACATGAAAGAATGAATAGGGCCATGTATCGTGAGATTTTGAGTGCAAACCTCCTTCCATCAGCAAGGGCATTGAAGATGAAACGTGGCTGGGTCTTTCAACATGACAATGATCCAAAGCACACCGCCAGGGCAACGAAGGAGTGGCTTCGTTAGAAGCATTTCAAGGTCCTGGAGTGGCCTAGCCAGTCTCCAGATCTCAACCCTATAGAAAACCTTTGGAGGGAGTTGAAAGTCCGTGTTGCCAAGCGAAAAGCCAAAAACATCACTGCTCTAGAGGAGATCTGCATGGAGGAATGGGCCAACATACCAACAACAGTGTGTGGCAACCTTGTGAAGACTTACAGAAAACGTTTGACCTCTGTCATTGCCAACAAAGGATATATTACAAAGTATTGAGATGAAATTTTGTTTCTGACCAAATACTTATTTTCCACCATAATATGCACATAAAATGTTAAAAAAACAGACAATGTGATTTTCTGGATTTTTTTTTCTCAGTTTGTCTCCCATAGTTGAGGTCTACCTATGATGTAAATTACAGACGCCTCTCATCTTTTTAAGTGGTGGAACTTGCACTATTGCTGACTGACTAAATACTTTTTTGCCCCACTGTATTTTTAGCTTCAAATTTTTTGTTTTCATAAGGGTAACAGGAGGAATTGCTCCATACAATTTCTCTTGAGTGCGCAGATACCCAATATGTGGATGAAAACAACTGTTTGAGTGCACGGCAGGGTTTAGAAGGGAAGGAGCACCGTTTGACTGTTTGAATGTAAAATTTGCTGTAATAATTAGCAGATGACATGTCGCGTTAGAGAGCCCCTGATGTGCCTAAACAGTGGAAACCACCCACAAGTGACACCATTTTGGAAATTGTAAAAATAGGTACCTACGCTATGTGGTATAGTACTTTTGCTAAATAATATGTTATTTTTACCTATTTAGGGTGAGCAGTACTCCAGTTGCTTTATGTTGAAGTGTGTCAGGTCAGAAGTTGTGCAAAAACGATTGTTTCAAAATCTAGGGTTATGTAGGCACAACTACGATAAGGAAAGAAAGAATATATAATCAAAATAGTGCTAAGTCTAGATTATGCCTGAGTTGCTAGCGTGCCTAGTTATTTAAGAGCTTCATTCAGCAAATAAAATGTCCAGTGCAAGTGGGAACTTAAAAAATCCTCAAAGAGGATTGTTAAGTGTATCCTTTACAGGCCCCCAGTGTTCTCTATGGTATACACATACAAGGAATTACAATGGTGACTTCCTTAGTACCTGAAATAAGTCATATGACATAAGCTGGAAGTTGTCCGTATGTGCCAGATGATAGTGATAGAGCGATATTACTTAGCTTAGTTATTGCTGTAGCTGTATTTGCTCATCTGCTTCCAGGCGGCTTGCTTAAGCGCCATCCCGGCCGGTGACAGACGCTCGCGCAGCCTGTGGTTGATGATCCTTGCGCGGTGCAGGCAGGACCTTCGTGACGTTTGGGTCACGTGATCGGCAGTCACGTGGTTCCCTTGTGGTAGCTATCGTTACCGCTCATTACAGTAATTAATATGTGGCTCCACCCTTATGGGAGGTGGAGCAGCATATTCATTACTGTAATGAGCGGTACCATATGACCGCTCAGTACAGGAAGAAGCTGGGGCGCCGGGGAGCCAGGGACCTGCAGGGACCGCGCCAGGAGCAGGTGAGTATAATTAGACAGCCCCCGCTCCCCCTCCTCTGCCGACCCCTGGGCCAAGAGGGGGGCTTTCAGCCAAAAAAAATGGGCTGAAAATCTCGGCTTATACTCGAGTATATACGGTAAATAAAATGGGAATGGTTGGTGATATCAACTTCCTGTTTGTGGCACATTAGTATATGGGAGGGATAAAACTTTTCAAGATGGGTGGTGACCATGGTTGCCATTTTGAAGTCAGCCAGTTTGGATCCAACTATATTTTTGGGGGAAGAGGGTCATGTGACACATCCAACTTATTGAGAATTTCATAAGAAAAACAATGATGTGCTTGGTTTTAAGGTAGCGATATTCTTTCATGAGTTATTTACAAGTTTATGGCCACTTATAAAATGTGTTCAAAGTGCTGCCCATTGTGTTGGATTGTCTATTGACACCACGGGTGTGTCACAGACTTTTATACCATTGAGCAGTGGAGATAAAATAATTTGCATTTTTACCACCAAGATTGTGCGTTAGCCCCAAGTTTTACATTTTTGTACTGGGAAATGGGTAAAATGGCACCAAAATTTGTTTTTTACTGAACGTGGCAATACCCCATATGTGGCTGTGCAGTACTACTTAACTATACGGAGAGACTTGGGAGGGTCGGAATGCTATTTGCCTTGTGGAACGCAGATTTTCTTAGAATAGTTTGTGAATTCCATATGAAGAGCCCCTATGTGCTAGAACAGAGGTCCCCAACTCCAGTCCTCAAGGCCCACCAACATGTCATGTTTTCAGGATTTCCTTAGTCTTGCCCAGGTAATAATTGCATCACCTGTGCAATGCAAAGGAAATCCTGAAAACATGACCTGTTGGTGGGCCTTGAGGACTGGAGTTGGGGACCTCTGTGCTAGAAAAGCAGAATCCCCCCTCAAGTGACCCCATTTTGGAAATTATAACCCTTTGGGAATTTATCTACAGATGTAGTGACGATTTTGACTCCATGGGCATTTTCCTGAAACAAGAAGGAGTGGATGTTGCTGAGAGAAAATTGCAAACTGCCGTTGTAGTGACCAGTACGTTGTAGTGACCAGTACATTGCAGTCATCAGTGCATTATGCCCAGCTCATGCTTCAGGAGACATGCACGTGTAAATTCGGTGGGCTCTCAACACTACAGAAATTGCCAAACGTGGGCACTAACTGTGGTTTAGGCACACTGGGGCTCAGCAGAGAGGGAGGCATTTGGATTTGGGAGCTGAAAATATGCTGAATTTCTTTTGGGGCGAGGAGCCATTTCGCTTTTGTAGATCCTTTGTGCTACCAGTAATGTGGAAGCCCCCTATATTTCCATTAACAGATGTTGGACCTGAGTCAGTTCTTGCTTTTTTGAGGATTGCGTTGAAGCTTTTATTGGGAACATTTTACATAGCATTTATGATCATCATTATATGATTTATCCGGTGCTCTACGCTGAGCACTTACATTGGGATTTCCATCTAAATCTCTGAGTGTCGTGATAGATGAAACCCCCGAGGGATCTATTCACTATAATAAGGCAGCAGAGTTACTCTGGACTCCATCTGGCCTCTGTTCAGCGGTGTCCTTTTCAAAAGTGCACAAAACTGTGGCCGATGGCACTTTTATGCAAGCCTAAAAATATGGACACCACCAGATCACAGGTCCTATGGTGCTCACAGTGCATCCTTCTGCCTCATTATAGGGAATCTTCCAACAGGAGTTCTGTCTGAATCACGTATTTCAGAGATTTGCACAGACAACCCGAGTGTAAGCGCAGAGCGCAAGATATATGTGCACCAAGCCTTACTGTGATCTTTGGGAGACTGAATGAAAAAATAAACAGCATGTGAAGAATTGGCTTTATTTATTTTTTATGCCGTTACTCGTGCGGTATAAGTGACTAAGCGACTTTATTCTTTGGGTCGGTGTGATTACAGCGATACCAGATTCATATTGGGTTTTTATGTTTTGATGCTGTCACACACTAAAAAACACTTTTTATTGTGAAAAATAGTTTTTGCATCACCATATTTCAAGAGTTATAATTTTTTCATATTTAAGTCAACAGAGTCATGTTATGCCTTGTTTTTTGTGAGACAAGCTGATGTTTTTAGTGATACCATTTTACATTTTTTGATCGCTTTCTGTTCTGATTTTCTAGAGACAGAATGAACAAAATCCAGCAATTAAGGAATTGCTTTTTATTTTTTATTTTTTTTTATACCATTCTGTGTGTGATAAAATTGGTAAGGCAGCTTTATTCTTCGGGTCAGTACCATTACAGCAATTCCTCATTTATATCTTTTTTTTATCTTTTGGCGCGTTTACATAATAAAAACTATTTTATAGAAAAAATAATAATTTTTTGCATCGCTTTATTCTGAGAGCTATAACTTTTTTATTTTTCTGCTGACGAAGCTGTATGATGGTTTTTTTGTGGAATAAGATTATGTTTTCAGCTGTACCATTTTTAGTTACATTCATCTTTTTTATCGTGTTTTATTGCACTTTTTGTTCGGCAGTATGATGATAAAGCATTGTTTTTTTGCTTAGTTTTTTATTTATTATTTTTACGATGTTCACTGAAGGGGTTAACTAGGGGGACAGTTTTATATAGCGGGTCGTTCCGGACGCGGAGATAACAAATATGTGTACTTTTATTGTTTATTTTTTTATTTACATAAATAAATGTATTTATTGGAAAAATATTTGTTTCTTTTTTTAACTTTATTTGTTTTTTGTTTTTTTTTAAATGTTTTTACACTTGTTAACCCCTTAACGCCGGAGCTTTTTTCGGTTTTGCGTTTTCGTCTCTCCTCCTTCCCAGAGCCATAACTTTATTATTTTTCTGTCAATATGGCCATTTTATGGCTTATTTTTTGTAGGACAAGTTGTACTTTTAAATTACACCATTGATTTTACCATGTCGTGTACTAGAAAACGGGAAAAAAAATCCAAGTGCGGTGAAATTTTTTTAAAAAGTGCAATCCCACAATTGTTTTTTGTTTGGCTTTTTTCTAGGTTCAGTAAATGCTAAAACTGACCTGCCATTATGATTCTCCAGGTCATTACGAGTTCATAGACACCAAACATGTCTAGGTTCTTCTTTATCTAAGTGGTGAAAAAAGTTCCAAACTTTGCTAAAAAAAAAAAAAAAAATTGTGCAATTTTCCAATACCCGTAGCATCTCAATTTTTTGTGATCTGGGGTTGCGTGAGGACTTTTTTTTTGCATGCCGAGCTGACGTTTTTAACTCCTTAATCCCATATGACGTACTTTTCCTTCGAGGTGACCTGGGACTTAATTCCCAGTGACGGGATAGTACGTCATATCAATCGGCTGCGCTCACGCAGCTGACATCCAGCACTATGTGCCAGGAGCGGTCACGGACCGCTCCTGGCACATTAACCCACGAAACACTGCGATCAAACATGATCGCAGCTTTTCGGGGGCATAGGAAGGCATCGCGCAGGGAGGGGGCTCCCTGCATGCTTCCCTGAGACCCTCGGTACAAGGTGAGCACATCTCCTTCCTGCAGGCCCCGGATCCAAAATGCCCACGGGGCTACTTTCGGGTCCTGCAGGGAGGTGGTTTACTAGCGCCTGCTCAGAGCAGGTGCTGGTAAGCCTGCAGCCCTGCTTGTCAGATCGCTGATCTGACACAGTTCTGTGCAGTGTCAGATCAGCGATCTGACCCTATTGTGTGATGCCCCCCCCTGGGACAACATTATAAAGTAAAAAAATATATATTTAGATGTGTAAAAAAAAAAAAAAAAAAATCCTAAATAAAAAAAATATATATTGTTCCCATAAATACATTTCTTTATCTAAGTTATAAAAAAAAAAAGTATACATATTTAGTATCGCCGCATCCGTAACGACCCCACCTATAAAACTGTCCCACTAGTTAACCCCTTCATTAAACACCATAAAAAAAAAACGAGGCAAAAAGAACCAAACAAAAAGTGGAATAACACGCAATCAAAAAGACGGATATAAATAACCATGGTACCGCTGAAAACATCATCTTGTCCCGCAAAAAAAGAGCTGTGACATAGTATCATCAGCGAAAAAATTAAAAAGTTACAGTCCTCAGAATAAAGAGATGCAAAAATATTTTTTTTTCTCTAAAATAGTTTTTATCGTATAAAAGAGCCAAAACATTAAAAAATGATATAAATGAGGTATCGCTGTACTCGTTCTGACCCGAAGAATATAACTGCTTTATCAATTTTACCAAACGTGGAACGGTATAAACACCCCCCAAAAGAAATTCATGAATAGCTGGTTTTTGGTCTTTCTGCCTCGCAAAAATCGGAATAAAAAGTGATCAAAAAATGTTATGTGCCTGAAAATGATACCAATAAAAACGTCAACTCGTCCTGCAAAAAACAAGACCTCACATGACTCTGTGGACCAAAATATGGAAAAATTATAGCTCTCAAAATGTGGAGACGCAAAAACTATTTTTTGCAATAAACAGCGTCTTTTAGTGTATGACAGCTGCCAATCATAAAAATCCGCTAAAATACCTGCTATAAATAGTAAATCAAATCCCCCTTCATCACTCACTTAGTTAGGGAAAAATAAAATAAAAAAATGTATTTATTTCCATTTTCCCGTTCGGGTTAGGGCTAGGGTTAGGGTTGGAGCTACGGTTAGGGCTAGGGTTAGGGTTGGGGCGCAGCATGTCCGTTTACTTTGCGGCGACGCTGTGCCGCCGCAAGGTATAACACAGGGCCCTATGTGTGGGGTGCGATGATTCCGGATGTGTGCAATGAACACATCTGGCATCATCGCGTCTCCAGAAGGGGGTGGAGCTTTGGGCGGAGCGAGTTTGCCGCTCCGTCAAAACCGCCGGCCATCCTGAACATGGACATGTACCCTAACTTGGTTCCTAAGATTTTCATTGGGCTGTACTCATCAAATCTGTTGGGGTGTACTCATTAATGCTAAGCACTGTAAGTAATAGATCATTTTAGGTAATGCTGGTGCCATATTCCAGTATTTGAGTTAAGCATAAAAAAAGATGAGCAGATTGCTTAGTGCAACCCCAGTCTGTAACGTCAATGCGGGCGTCCCTGTGTGGTCCTTCTCCCTCATCCCAGCAGGGACCCAACATACTAACTGTCCCAGCTGCACAGCATTGTCCCCTGAAATGTTTTCCTGGGTAAATGATAACAGCGTCCAATCCAGGTGTAGAATTTCAAAGGAACTTTATTCCGCCATATGTAGCATACAACGTTTCGACGTTGCTGTATATGGCGTAATAAAGTTCCTTTGAAACTCTGCACCTGGATTGGACGCTGCTCTCATTTACCCTAATTGCTGTTATTTCTCCAAGTCGATTCCTTGGATCGGGAGCAGGCATCCATGCTTAGTGAGTGCTGTCAGCCTTTTCTATTATGTGTCTGCTATGGTTTCCTGTCTCTCTGGTACTGTGCACGCCATGCAGGGTTACTGGTGGAAGCCTGGTGTACGTTTGCTCCCCGATTCTAAAAGGGGCCGCGTGCACACTTTGGAAATGCCCCCAGCCAATAGCTGAGAGTTATCTAGTGTATAAGGCACTGAGCAACCATCTTGATTTAGTTAGTCTTGTGCAACTACGCAGTTGCCAGGTCCCGTGTTGTCTGAACCAGAACCTGTTCCTGAAACCCGTGATGTCTGAACCAGAACCAGTTACTGAGACATGTTGTCTGAACCTGAAACCATTTCGATAGTACCTGAGCCTGAAACCGCTCCAGCGGTACCTGAACCTGCATCCGCTCCGGCGGTACCTGAACCAATTCCAGTGTCCATCCTATCTTGTTCAGTATCTGCAACCCCAGAACCAGTATCCGAATCCTGTCCTGCCAGTGACACCAAGCCTGTGTCCGTGACTGCGATCCTGACCCTTGGGGTCAGCTGTTGCAGTATCGGGGATTGCCCAGGGTGGTACCTGGTGGGTACCTGCAACTCAAGCCTAACTCCTCCATTAGGAGCTCTAGCGAAAAACAGGTAGCTGCTTAACCACATCCCTCCTGAGTAAGCACATTGTGTCCACGATCCATGTGTGTGACAGTGTGCTCAGGCTATGGACCCCGCTGATCCTAATGCCCCTTCACACTCGGAGTTGTATCAAGATGTGTCCCGTCAGCGAGATCAGGGAAAAACTATGTCCTATCTGCGGACAGTGAATACCTGTCTGGAAGCCCTGACGTCGGCTGCTTTATCCACTCCATACCAAGTTGCAGCAACTTACGCCTTGACTACTCTGTCTGCAACTTATGCTATTAGAGCTAATCCTCCTCTGTCTGCTCTGGAACATTACGACGGGGATCCTAATCAGTGCTGTGGGTTCCTAAACCAGTGCACATGACACTGTGTAATTATCCAGATGTAAATTCAGTAGGCCCAGACACATACATTATTATCTTTATGTTACTCGGGCCAGCGGACTATAGCACCTGCTGTACCCTCGTGTCTCCACAGTGACCCATCAGTTTCTCTCTAATCGGGCTTAAGTGGGATTCCTAATTTTCCCCCAGCTGGAGAGGTTCTAGCGTGGCTCAATCACTTGTGGAAGAGAGGGGACCCTGCGACGTTGGATCTTCAGTCCTTCCTTGTGGTTTTCCATAAGGTCTTCAATGTCTTCTGCTGCATACTGTATTCCCTTTTCAGAATGCATCAGGGAGGTCTGTCTGTAAGCCAGTATGTCGTCTGGTTTTGCACTCCGTCTTCCAAACTTCATTGGAGCAACGTTGCATTAGTAGCCACCTTTTGGGAGTTTTTATCCGGAAGGATGAACTGCCTGGTCAAGACATCCCTGCTATTCTAGATGACCTGATTTCCCTGACAATCCAGCTTGACCTCAGGTTCCAGGAACGGACCAGAGAGGTAACACATGAGAGGAAACCATCGCGTCTGGCTCCATCCTTCCAGAGACCACTCATTCCCCAGCCTTCTAAGACAGCCTCTTATTCCAGAGTTCTTTGATGGTGTCCTCTATCGAGACAAAGGCCCTATCCGAAGTCATTCAAGTTGTTACTGAGCAAGTGGAACTCCCGATATGAATGCTACATACGGAGAAGATCGCTTTCTATATGTTGCTTGGTCTGTTGCATCCACTTCTGGGCGTGCCATGGTTGTGAGCTCATGAGCCCGTTCTGGACTGGAGATCCGGTGAGGTGGTTTGTTGGGGACAGTAGTGTCATCAGAGGTGCCTGGTTCCAGTACGTCCAGTTCGCTCACCAGTGATGTCATCTTCAACACCAAGTCGGCCTTCTGTCGACTGGTCATGCGTTGACCTCTTCATTAGGAGGAAAGTGGAGACATTATCTTCACACTGTTTGGACGATTGTTCCATAGACCTGCTCCTGGGATTCTCACCATTTTTAGGACGTATCTTCATGGACACAGGTTTGAAGATGGACCCAGAGACGGTGTCTTCAATTCTCAAATGGCCTACTGATGAGAACGTTAAGGCAAAAGCGCTTTCCAGGTCTTTCCTATCCACCGAAGAGGAGCAAGAAACTCAATTTGTCTTATTTTCTTCCAAGATGGTGGCTGGTCTTACTGGACAGGGAGAAACTTTGCAATTCAAAGATCCTGGTACTACATCCGCTTCAGTCTGCTCTGAGGATGTCTTGATGCTTAGAATCATCCTGGCCATGAAAGTGAGCATCAGGTCCAGCTCCAGGTTTTTGTGGGTCCCGGGCGAAAGAGTTTCAGTAGGCCCCTTTTAACACATACCACAATTCATGATGCACAGATACGACAAATAAAAATAGGTATCCTACAATGCCAAAGATTTTGCTTACTTTTTACATTACAAGAGTGATATATATTGCAAATTCTGCAATACCATACAGCAGATGAGATTTATGCAAGTCAACATGCAAGTCATGTGTACTAATTCTTTTGACCTACCCCCTCCCATGCAAATAAATTTTATAATTTATACAATGTGATTTTCTGGATTTTATTTTTGATATTCTATCTCTAAATGTTAAAATTAACCTACCCTTGAAATTATAGACTCTTCATGTCTTTGACAGTGGGCAAACTTACAAAATCAGCAAGGGATCAAATACTTATTTCCCCCACTCTAGGATATAATGTTGAGATCTGAGGTTCGGGGTTATAATAATCACCTAGGCAGCTTAATGATGCAACTATTTTTTATTCCTTACATCCATGATTTTATAACAACTCCGGGTAGATGTCCAAAATACATTGCCCCAGTCCACAAAATTCCCACCCCGAAGCCGATAGTTCCACTAGCCCCTGGTTCCAGGCAATACTCAATGTCCCTGTGGTTGGCCCATCTGTGGTTGGCCCACAGAGTTTGCATCTCCCGCTAGTATAGTCTGTAGTCACAGTCCATGCTCCTCCAGACAACAGATAAAACGACCATAGCACATGTCTCTTACTCCAGCTGGCAATAACAGTCATTAGGATAGTTCATTACATCCAAACGATAGATATCGCAACCATAGCACATGTATCAAACTCCAGCCTGCAACCGATCTCCAATCACCATAGGCCATCCATACAGGGACACCAGGACCTCACCAACTGATCCTATCCCCTCGGTGTCATTGCATCAACTCCCTCACTAAACAAGTGGCTAATTGATCTCCCTCCCTGGGATCAGCCCTCTGAATGGACAGAAGTGTTCACATCCTCCCCCCCAAAGCTAACTGTGCATTGGGGGAGGTATTTTCCTCATCTTCTTCTGCTTACTGTTATTGACGTAACCGGTGCTTCGTGCTACAGAAAGTCCACATCCCTTAGAGCTGCGGATTCTGCTCTACGTGCATTGGTCCAATAGTCTTTAGAACAAGGCCAGGACCTCACAAGACTATACACGAATATAATAATAATAATCTTTATTTATATAGCGGCAACATATTCCGCAGCGCTTTACAGTTTGACAGTTTCAAACACAACAGTCATAAGTAACAACGTTAACAATAATACAATAATTAAAGCAAAAATAAAACAACCCTGCTCGTTAGAGCTTGCAATCTACAATGAGGTGAGGGAGATACAAAGTGCAGGTGTGAATTTACAATGATGGTCCAGTCATCTTGAGGGAGTGGGGGATAGATAGAGATAGTGAATGGGCTACACACACACACTTAGGCTGCCGTCACACTAACAATATTTGGTCTGTATTTTACATCAGTATTTGTAAGCCAAAACCAGGAGTGGGTGATAAATCAAGAAGTGGTGCATATGTTTCTATTATACTTTTCCTCCAATAGTTCCACTCCTGGTTTTGGCTTACAAATACTGATGTAAAATACTGACCAAACACTGCTAGTGTGACGGCAGCCTTACACATAAAATGACTGATTAGGGAACGTGATAGGCCACTCTGAAAAAATGTGTTTTGAGGGAGAGCCTAAAACAGGGCAAGTTGTGGCTAGTCCTAATTTGGTGCAACGCGGGAGAAGTCTTGGAGTTGGGAGTGGGAGGTACTGATTAGTGCAATAGAAGCACATATGAAAACTGGTATAGCCCATACACTTCACCACCAAGGAGCAGAAAGTATACAATGAATAACCTAAATAGCATGAGCAACAGATCCATGCAAGATGGAGAGTGGTAGGGGAGTAGGGGGCACAATCCAATGGATGAAATAGCGGAGCCAAATTGGTGTAAGGATCTACGGAGAATATTCTGTAGTATAAGGTGTCGTAGTGCTTGCAATATAACTGCATAAGTGGAGGTGAAACAGAGAGCATTAAAGGATATCCAAAAGGAAAACCCCATAAGTCAGGGAGGCAACCCAGACACCCCACACGTATGGCTGTGGATCACCGCTTCATGAGGAAAAGGGTGGGTGAGTGAAGAACATAAGGCAGAATATATACTAAATAACTAAATATACAATTAAAATATTAAGTTACCAGTGGTTGTGGCGCTCGATTTCAGAGGAAGGAGTCGTATATGAAGGCAGCACATGTGCTGTAGAGATGATCCGACATATAAGGGCAAGTCTTTTGCCAGTACTGGCAGACTGGATGTTGGCATGTGCACACCTGATTGCCAGAAGATGTGCGAGGGCAGAGGAATTGCTGGCAACCCCAAATGCCTCCGTGTCACATAAATACCAAGATGGCCAGTGGGCCTACCCATTTGTCCAGGGCCCCGGCACTCGCCTTAGTGCACGGGGTGGTGACACTGACCCTGTTGAGAGATAAAAACCTTTCTTCTAGTGATCTGGAGAGAACATGGTCCCAGAGAGAGATCGTGGCCCTGGAATCCAAAGAAAATAATCATCTCCGACTTCTTCTGCACAGATTTCTTGTGGGCTTGAAGAAGAGGGGGCGTAAGGGAGGTACTGTAACACAAATCCCAACATCCCTGCGTGGTCCCTCTCCCTCCTCCTGAATTTCCTATATACTCATCGCTCTGGCCGCATGGCGGTGTCCCTGTTCCCTGGGGTGGCGCCATGCCTCCGATTCTTAAAGGGGGAGTGCGCACACTTTGGAAATGCCCTCAGCCAATAGTTAGGAGGCACCAGTAGGGAGGTGCCCGAGCAAACACCTTGATTTAGTTAGTGTTGTGCAACTAGTCAGTTGCCGCTCCCCCTTGTTGTCTGAACCAGAACCTGTTCCTGAAACCCTTGTCTGAACCAGAACCTGTTCCTGAAACCCATTTTATCTGAACCAGCACCTGTTCCTGTGACCCATCTTGTGCTCTGCATGCTGCACATATGACTGTGATGTATTGTACGTAGTCTGTTTAGAGTCTTGTGCTTGGGTGCGGGGAAGACACAGTAGACCCAGGTTTAGTTATGACTTGCTTGTATTACTGCATACAAGTATGCCACAGGGAAAAGGCTTCACACAATTGCAGGTACACAGGCAGGAGACACGGCAGATGGCACGGCAGGTCAGAGTAAAAGTTAAGTTCAGCATTAAGCACAAACTGATTTAGAGTCTCTCTCTCTGTTACTTCCCTTGCAAAAGTAGATCAGCATGCAGCAGAGTTCCAGTGTCCACAAGTGTCCCAGAGATCCACAGTAGAAGATGGAGAGTCCAAGACTTCCAGGAGCAGGTCACAGGCTGACTGCAGACATGATTCAGAAGCACTGATTGAACAGCTGAGGCTGCTTATAAAGGCAAGAGGCAGAGAACAGCGCAGAAACATAGAAGCTAGAAACTCAATGCTGACTCAGGGCAAAGTAGCTGCAGCAGGACAAAGCAAAATGGCCGACTGAAAAGTTAGGTTTCAATAACAGAAAACAACAGCAGATATAGCAAAAATACTGAGAACCTTACAATGACATGGAAAAAAGTTATTCCAGCATACCGAACTTCTTAAAAAACATTTAATGAAAATCTATTTAAAAATGAAAGTTTAAAACTTTCCAGAGACAAACAAATGTGAATTCCTGAGGAGGAGTGGTGCTTAGAGCAAACGCGTTTCAGAAAGAGTTCCTTATTCATTGCCTGCCTGCACATATGATATGACACCAAAATGGTGAACCAAATGCTGTGCTGGAGAACCCAGAAGCTCAGGAAATTTGCATAGCTTCTGTCCACAGCCAGAACCAGAGTTGTTTGAAATGATCCCCGTCCATCTTTAATGCTTGATAGTCCATTAATTGACAAGTAGACTCAACACCCAATGGACTCTACTGGCCATATTTAGCTATTTCTTCCTGTAAAAATGATGAAATCTGTGATGGAGCCTCCAATACAGATGGGAACCCAGCAAAAAAATCATCTCTGTACCACTCCACAAATAAATACCGTATATACTCGAGTATACTCGATTTTCAGCCCATTTTTTTAGGTTGAAAGTGCCTCTCTCGGCTTATACTCAAGTCATTGTCCCACGGGGTTGGCGGGGGAGGGGGAGCAGGAGCAGGGGCTGTCACATCATACTCACCCTCCCAGCGCAGTCCCTGGCAGCCTCTTCGATGGTCTCCGGCACGGCAGCTTGTTCCCGTGTTCAGCAGTCACGTGGTACCGCTCATTAAAGTAATGAATATGGACGCGACTCCACTCCCATAGGGGTGGAGCGCATATTCATTACTTTAATGAGCGGTACCAGTGATCACTGAACACAGGTAGAGCTGCCAGCGCCCGGAGACCATCGCATCGTAGAAGCTGCCAGGGACCGCCTCGGGAAGGCGAGCATGACGGGGAGGGTGAGTATTGCTATATTCACCTGTGCCCGTTCCACCACCAGGCTCCATCTTCCGCGTCCTCTGGCTGTGATGTTCAGGTCAAAGGGCGCAGTGACGTGGTTAGTGTGTGCCCTCTGCTTGAACAGTCGGGAAGCCGGAAGACACGGCGGTGGAACGGGGACAGGTGAATATCGCAAGTACCAGTGTCCCCGCCTGCTCAGGACAAGAGGTGAGTATGTAATTTCTTTTTTTAATCGCAGCAGCAGCATATGTGGCATGATATTCTATGGAGCATCTTATGGGGCCATAATCAACCTTTGTGCAGCATTATATGGGGCATATTTTTCTATGAAGCATCTTATGGGGCCCATCATAAACTGTATGGAGCATTATATGGGGCTCCTGATTCAATATGGATATTCAAAAACACTTAACCTACTGATGTCTCAATCAATTTTACTTTTATTGGTATCTAGCTGCTGCATTTCCCACCCTAGGCTTATACTCAAGTCATTAAGTTTGCCCAGATTTTTGTGGCAAAATTAGGGGTCTCGGCTTATACTCGGTTCGGCTTATACTCGAGTATATACGGCATATTAAAAAAAGTTGTAAAACTGTTTTGAGAATTTACTGTCACCAAAATATAACATTGTACAACATGAAAAAAACATTTAGTAGGAAACATGAATTATGATTACAATACACACTGAAATTCTTCTTTCTAAGGCTACGTTCACATTGGCGTTCCGCCAATGTGCGTCGCTGTTGTGCCGGCGACGCAGCGGCGACGCGCCCCTATGTTTAACATAGGGGACGCGTGCGTTTTTAGGGTGGCGTTTTTCGACACTTGCGTCGTTTCCGACGCTAGCGTCGGACGCAAGAAAATGCAACAAGTTGCATTTTCTGTGCGTCCGATTTTGGTCAAAAAACGACGCACGCGTCGCAAAACGCGTACGTTTTTGCGCGCGTTTGCGCGCGTTTTCGTGCGTCGCGCGTTGCGTCGCCGACGCAGGGCGGCGCAACGCTAGTGTGAACGTAGCTTTATCTTCCTTGATTTTGGTTTCCTGCTAAATGAGAGAAAAAAATGAATAAAAAAAAAAAGTATAAAGAAATACAATGATTAAAACCAACATTTGTCATAGCTCCAGCTGTTCAGACCAGTGTTCTGTAGAAGATGGACCAGCTTCTGTACTGTTGGTTTTGATCAATTTTCCAATGATAGTCCTCAAAGTTCAAGGAGGTGACTCCATGCTGGATTGAGGCATTGTGGCCTCAGTCTTTAGATTGACACGCTTGGGCAATTGTGTTGTTCCACCTGCTACCAGCTCTCCTGGAATATCCTGAGGACTAGAGTTACAAATACATCTGTTTCTGAAGCAGTTTGACATCTGGAACTATTTATTCAACTCTGAAAACAGCTATCCAGCTTGGCTTCTGAGTGTTTTTAGTTTATTGGAACGAAACGCTATCAATACAGGCAAACTGTTATGAAAACTACAACTGATCTGTGCTAGACTTGATGTCCTCTAAGGGTATGTTTCCACGTTCAGGAAATGCTGCGTTTTTGAAATCCTGTCTCCAGTATGCATTAAAAGACGCATGCGGCAGACCCGCGAAAACACACATGCGGCGCATCTTTTAAGAACGCAGCATGTCCTTACATTGCAGAAAAAAAGCAAGGACAGCGCAGGTGACCTGCCACTGACCTCAGGTGCAGATTTGGTCAGGATTTTACCTGCATAAAATCCTGACCAAATGCTGAAGCAATCCTGAATGTAGACACATACCCTAAGAAAATCTAGGATGCTGCAAAAAGGTACCACAATGTTAACTGATTCTTCTACAATATGCTGTTTAGGGCATTGCACCTCCCAAAGTTTTGTAGTTCATACTTGCCTTATGGAAAAACACCTGGTTTGGGAAGGGATTCATATTTGCGCTTTAATTTTTTTCTCTCTTTCTTCAAAGGGCCATAACTTTTTTTCTTTTGCATCCATACAGCCATGTGAGAGCTTGTTTTTTTTTGCGGGATGAGTTGTAATTTTTAATGACACATTAATTTTACCATTCAATGAATTGGAATATGGTAAAATTTAAACTATGTAAATATGGCACAAAAAAGCGTAACTTTGCTTTTTTTTTGTTTTGTTCATACCTGTCAACATTATTTTCCAAGTCAGTAGAGTTTGGCCTCATTCAGTCGTCAGTATTTCCACGCAAGAGAGAAATGAACCAATTATTCTAATGAGACTTTGATCAGATTTTTGTTCAAAGTGTGGTCCGAGTATCATCAGTAGGTAGTGAGGAGGCATTAAATAAATACAAAAAATTAAATAAATTCTGTAAAAAGCAAATCAAGGCAGCAAAGATTGAGACAGAGAGACTCATTGCCAGAGAGAGTAAAAATAATCCTAAAATATTCTTTAACTACATAAATAGTAAGAAACTAAAAAATGATAGTGTTGGCCCCCTTAAAAATAGTCTGGGTGAAATGGTGGATGAGGATGAGGAAAAAGCCAATATGCTAAATGACTTTTTTTCATCAGTATTTACACAAGAAAATCCCATGGCAGACAAAATAACTAGTGATAAAAATTCCCAATTAAATGTCACCTGCTTAACCCAGCAGGAAGTGCGGCGGCGTCTTAAAATCACTAAAATTGACAAATCTCCGGGCCTGGATAGGATACACCCTCAAGTACTGCAGGAATTAAGTACAGTCATTGATAGACCATTATTTTTAATCTTTAAAGACTCATAATAACAGGGTCCGTACCACAGGACTGGCGTGTAGCAAATGTGGTGCCAATATTCAAAAAGGGGACAAAAACTGAACTCGGAAATTATAGGCCAGTAAGCTTAACCTCTACTGTGGGTAAAATCCTGGAGGGCATTCTAAGGGATGCTATACTGGAGTATCTGAAGAGGAATAACCTCATGACCCAGTATCAGCACGGGTTTACTAGGGACCGTTCATGTCAGACTAATTTGATCAGTTTCTATGAAGAGGTAAGTTCCGGATTGGACCAAGGGAACCCAGTGGATGTAGTGTATATGGACTTTTCAAAAGCTTTTGATACGGTGCCACACAAAAGGTTGATACATAAAATGAGAATAATGGGGATAGGGGAAAATATGTGTAAGTGGGTTGAGAGCTGGCTCAGGGATAGGAAACAAAGGGTGGTTATTAATGGAGCACACTCGGACTGGGTAGCAGTTAGCAGTGGGGTACCACAGGGGTCAGTATTGGGCCCTCTTCTTTTTAACATATTTATTAATGACCTTGTAGGGGGCATTGAGAGTAGAATTTCAATATTTGCAGATGACACTAAACTCTGCAGAGTAATCAATACAGAGGAGGACAATTTTATATTACAGGATGATTTATGTAAACTAGAAGCTTGGGCTGATAAATGGCAAATGAGCTTTAATGGGGATAAATGTAAGGTCATGCACTTGGGTAGAAGTAATAAGATGTATAATTATGTGCTTAATTCTAAAACTCTGGGCAAAACCGTCAATGAAAAAGACCTGCGTGTATGGGTGGATGACAAACTCATATTCAGTGGCCAGTGTCAGGCAGCTGCTACAAAGGCAAATAAAATAATGGGATGCATTAAAAGAGGCATAGATGCTCATGAGGAGAACATAATTTTACCTCTATACAAGTCACTAGTTCGACCACACTTAGAATACTGTGCACAGTTCTGGTCTCCGGTGTATAAGAAAGACATAGCTGAACTAGAGCGGGTGCAGAGAAGAGCGACCAAGGTTATTAGAGGACTAGGGGGTCTGCAATACCAAGATAGGTTATTACACTTAAGGCTATTTAGTTTTGAAAAACGAAGACTAAGGGGTGATCTTATTTTAATGTATAAGTATATGAGGGGACAGTACAAAGACCTTTCTGATGATCTTTTTAATCATAGACCTGAAACAGGGACAAGAGGGCATCCTCTGCATTTGGAGGAAAAAAGGTTTAAGCATAATAACAGACGCGGATTCTTTACTGTAAGAGCAGTGAGACTATGGAACTCTCTGTCGTATGATGTTGTAATGAGTAGGGTTGAGCGACCTTGACTTTTTTAGGGTCGAGCCGGGTTTCGCGAAACCCGACTATCTCAAAAGTCGAGTCGAGTGAAATCGGCCGATTATGGCGAAAAGTCGAGGATCGACCGAAACACGAAACCCAATGCAAATCCAATGGGATTTTTTTTTTTTTTTTTCTCTCTCTCTCTCTCTCTAAGACCTATGTCATCACTCTGCCCACGCCCCTTCATTGGCTGAAAAAAATGGCGCCAAGCGCATCATACGAAACGCGACTTTGGCGCGAAAGTCGCGTACCGCATGGCCGACCCCACACAGGGATCGGGTCGGGTTTCATGAAACCCGACTTTGCCAAAAGTCGGCGACTTTTGAAAATGAACGATCCGTTTCGCTCAACCCTAGTAATGAGTGATTCATTACTTAAATTTAAGAGGGGACTGGATACCTTTCTGGAAAAGTATAATGTTACAGGGTATATACACTAGATTCCTTGATAGGGCGTTGATCCAGGGAACTAGTCTGATTGCCGTATGTGGAGTCAGGAAGGAATTTTTTTCCCCAATGTGGAGCTTACTCTTTGCCACATGTTTTTTTTTGCCTTCCTCTGGATCAACATGTTAGGGCATGTTAGGTTAGGCTATGGGTTGAACTAGATGGACTTATAGTCTTCCTTCAAACTTAATAACTATGTAACTATGTAACTATCAGTTTTTGTCATATGTGGAGAGGTAAAATAAAATTTCTCCACCTTCTCTATTCTGACAGTCCATTAAGAATCTGACCCACTTCGAGGTTATTGACTTGCTGCAATCAGGGGCAGGGGCGTGCTGAGCTGTCAGTAATGTGATTGACAGCTCAGCCATCCAATCTAAGGGCAGTCTCACACGTCCAGATAATTCCGGTACCGGAAAAATCGGTACCGGAATTATCCGTGTCCGTGTGCCCGTGCGTTTATGTGGCATATCAGTGTGGCACACGTGTGCCGCCCGTGTGCCAACTGGGTACCACACGGAGCGTGCAGGAGACAGCGCTAGAGATAAGCGCTGTCCCCTACATCTGGTGCTGAAGCGGCCATTCATATCGTCTCTTCAGCAGCATTCGCTGGAGAGAAGATATGAAAAATCCTTTTTTTTTTTTGTTTTCGTGTTTAAAATAAAGATCCCTGTCCCCACCCCCCTCCCATCCCCTGTGCGCCCGCCCGCTGTTAATAAAATACTCACCCGTCTCCCTCGCAGTGTCCTGTCCTCGCCGCACCTTCTCCTGTATGAGCGGTCACGTGGTGCCGCCCATTACAGTCATGAATATGCGGCTACACCCCTATGAGAGGTGACTGTAATCGGCGGCCCCACGTGACCGCTCATACAGAAGAAGCTGCGGCCAGGACAGGACGCTGTGAGGGAGCCGGGTGAGTATTTTATTAACAGCGGGCGGGCGCACAGGGGGTGGGAGGGGGGTGGGGACAGGGATCTTTATTTTAAACACAAAAACAAAAAAAAAGGATTTTTCATATCTTCTCTTCAGCAAATGCTGCTGGAGAGAAGATATGAATGGCAGCTTCAGCACCACATGTAGCTTACTGTAGCGCTGTCTCCTGCACGGCACACGGACTGCACACGGACAACGTCCGTGTGCCGTATGTGTTTAACATGGGCCCATTGACTTTAATGGGTCCGTGTAATCCGTGCGCTCCCACAAACACTGACATGTCTTCGTGTTTTGCACACGGACACATGGTCCGTGAAAACACGCTGACATGTGCAGAGACACATTTATTTCAATGTGTCTACGTGAGTCAGTGTCTCCGGTACGTGAGGAAACTGTCACCTCACGTACCGGACCCACTGACGTGTGAAACCGGCCTTAGGCAGGGGAGTGCTGAGCTGTCAGTATTGTGAGTGACAGTCAAGCCACAAATCGGTGCAGGAACGTACTGGTTTTTTTTACAGGTGTCTCCCACTCTGGATGATTATCTGGCTATTTAGCTGGCTCTCAGTGTCTGACTCTTGCCAATCATAGCTTTAGCTCAGTGGTGTATGCCTTGTTTTCAAGTGCTCTGTTTCAGGATCTTCTGCCGCCCAACCTTGGACCTTTCATTTTACCATCAATTACCCAAGCCCCTTTGTCTTCATCCATTACCTTCCTGGAATCCTGACCTCAGACTGTGACCTGAATATATGCTTTTATCTTACCCCTCAGTTTATGATGGGATCTCTTGGTATCTGACCCCGGACCTCTTGACTACCCCGTCTCATGGGTTGTTCGTGAATAGTGATGCAGTGTCACACCTGTATTTCTGATTTTGACTGTATTGCTGATTTTGACTCAATGATTGGATCAAAATCGGACATGTCGCGGATATTTTACGAGGACTGCTTAGTCTGAGTAATAAATCGGACATGTGAACAGCTTCATAGAATATCACAGGTATGAGTGCCATCAGTGAAAAATACGGATATTATTCGCACGTGAAAAACTGACGTCTGAATGAGGCCTTACAGTGATTCCAAACATGTACAGTTTTATTGTTATTTAATAGGTGAAAAAAAAATCAGGAAAAAAAATGTAGCTATTGTCGCCATTTTTCAAGACCCGTAACGTTTACATTCTTCTGTCAACAGAGCTGCGTGAGAGATTATTTTTGCGTGGAGAGCTGACATTCTTATTGATACCGTTATGGGGTAGATATGTTTTTATTGCTGTTTATTGCATTTTTTGCTGTGTTGTAGTGGCCAAAAAGTGCACTTCTGGAGTTTCAATTTTTTTTCTCCTTGCAATGTTTACCATTGTTACTTAATTTTATATTTTGATAGATTGGATATTTACGAATGCAGTGTTGTCACATTTGCTTATATTTTTATATTATATTATTTTTTTATAACTTAATTCTTTGGTCCCTTTGGGGAACTTGAGACTGCCATCGTCCAATCACTTATACTATATACCTCAATACCTCAGTATTGCAGTATATAGTAAAAATCACAGTGAGTACTGGTTGTAAATCTAAGTCTTAATGGTTATTTTCCAAGCATAAATATGGCTTTTTGATTGTGCTTTTTTTTCTTCAAAGGAATCAAGAGAACGTCAAATATGGCCAAAAATTACCCTACTTGTAGAAAATGATGAAAAAATAAATGTCAATAAGCGTGTATGTAAAACCAACTATTTTTTGGCTTAATAAAGACATGTTGGTTTTATTTCTAACATTTTTACAGTAATTTTTGGGGTGTTTTAATATTATAAGTCATGTGATTCATAGATATGTGACTTCAAGATTATCACATCATTTGTAATAAAAAAAAATACAAAAAAATAACACTTAAAACTCTACACACAAAGCAAAATGTATTTTTAAGAGAGAGAGAAAAATGGAGGTCTATGGGAAATAAATGTCAGAAACGAGCTGAAAATAAAAACGCCATGCCTGGCATATGCTACGATTTAAAAGAAAAAAAAACCCACAAATACAAGAACACAAATAAAGCAGGGGGGGAAAGGACACCAAAAATGCAGTGTATGTAACATTTACATTTCCTTACTGACTCCTAGCAAACATCTGACCACAGCAGCAAAAAACACCAGAAAAATATAACAAAATAAGCTATAGTCACTGTGACAACGGTGGTGGAACCACTGTGCCGCGGTCTGAGGAGAACTTGGAGATATGTGACTAGGTGAGCACTTGATTCTTCACTAGAGCGTCTGATGACGGGGTTAGGTTTGGCTTCAGATGAACACCATGCGCTACTCTAGGACAGATCTCGGAAGCACAACGGTTGATCCCCAGTGGACAGGATGCTGTAACGACCCAGTAGGAGGTTACAGCAGATATAAGCAGGCACGGCAGGAGCACAGGGACCACAAACACTGATGGGTACAGATTTTATACAGATAGGTACTGGCAGATGCAGGTTGGTACAGCTGGTATACAGATAGCACTGGCAGGTGCAGGCTGGCACCACAGAACTACAGATAGGCAAGCAAGTGTGGGCAGACAGGTACTGGACAGGTAGACCGGCTGGCGTGTACTAGGGACCTGACAATTAGCAAGCATGCTAACTAACCACATTGCTCAGGCACCTCCATACTGGAGGAGGTACCTTAAATAGTAATTGTCCCCCAGCTATTGGCTAGGAACACTTTAAGAGGGAGGGAAAGACCGCAACCTAAGCACAGTGCCCGGGGATCTGCTCGCTGTTTGCGTACCCCAAGTAGCCACCGACAAGGGAGAGGGAGGAAGTGCGAAGAAGGGGCCAGGGCGGTGAGTTAGCCGGTGTCACTGCTAGGGACGAGGGGCAGCGTGCAGGGATGCAGCCGCTATAGTCACCCATTGCAGCTTCAGTGCTGCCTCTTTGCAGCTGCCCCTGGTCTTTTTTAAAAGGATGCAATAGGTAATCTCATGACTACAGTACACGTGACCACTGCGACCAACTACTGGGCTTAATGGTGACAAACCCAGTGATTGGCTGCAGTGGACATAGGCACTGTAATCATGGTATCATCTGATGAAGTTTGTCAACAAAGACAAGGAAAGTAGCACTGGACCTGTAGTGGGTGAATAAATTCTAATTTACAGTATTTACAGTGTATGGAATACAACACTTGTAAGTATTTTTTTATATATATTTTTCTGTAGAGTAATAGAAAATACATTCACGAAAAAATGCATATCTAAAAAAAAAAATTGTAAAAAAAAATCCATGAAAACCGATCTCTAGCAAAATAGTATATACACAGCAGTTTAATTTTTGTAGCGTTAGGCTACATTCCCACAATTAATTTTTGGTGCGTTTTTGACTCTTCGTGTTTTTACTGCATTAAAAAATTCAGTGTATTACAGTTCTAGCAAAGTGGATGGGATTTATAGAAATCTCATGCCCACTGTGATCACCTGCGATGGGTTTTTCAAATCCACTGCATGACAGTTTCTTTTGCGGGTACGCTGAGTTTTCTGTACAGATTTTCCCTACAGACGTGCATTAGAGGCGAAAAATCTGCAGCAAAAAACGCATGTAGTCCTCACCTAAGTATAGAAATACAGTTTTGTCAAAGCAAAAAAAAACACACAAAGTATCAAAAACAAAGCAGCTTTATTTAAAACATATCAACAAGAGAAAATTAGGAGTAATATGTCCGATTGTATAAAAAGGTATAAGTTTATTAATCCATACAAATTATATTAAATATTACAGGCTAGGATCAGGTCGTGATGGCTACCAGTGTCCTTAGGCTCCAACAATATACTATGATACAAATAAAGTGCTTCGTGCATAGAAAGATATAGTGGGGGAACATGTGTTAGAGGCCAATGTATTCCAAAGATAATTGTATATGCGTGCAAAATCAATGGAGCCTATACCACCCCCACATTAGAATTGCTTACCCATAGTATAAGGGAGTCCGGACACGTGCCACGTTGACACCGACGCGCGTTTCGCCTTTCTTTTTCAAGGTGCCGTCACCAAACAGCAAACACCAAACAGAGACAAAAAAGCTGCATTAAAGACACATGCTAAAAAAAGCTCGCAAAAACATAATGAAAAAACGCAAGTTACCTAATTTAAATAGTAGGTGCAGAAATTTTGCAACAGGAAAAATGCGCCAAAAGCTCATCGTGGGAACGTAGCTTCAGAGTATGAGCACCCATTACGTATTTGCTGCAGACATTTCTGCATCAAAACGTGTCTTCAAAAAAAGTATAAAACGTGGATTTTGCACGTGTTTTTGATACATTTTTTATGCATTTTTCCAATTCATTAAAATGGGTTAAAAACTCTGAAAGAATTGACTGCTTTAACACCTTCAGTCTCAGCTTCTTTTTACCTTCCTGACAAGGCAAACTTTTGAAATTTTCACTAGGATCAATTTATGTGCTAAAAACTGTGGAACGCTTCAACATATCCCAGTGATTCTGAGAGTGTGACATGTGGTACTTCATGATAGTGGTAACTTTTTGTCAATATGATTTGTGTTTGTTTATGAAAATTTGTCAAAAAAAGGGAAAATTTTGCAATTTTCAAACTTCTTATGCCATAAAGCCAGATAGTTATTCCAAACAAAATAGCTAATAAATAACATTTCCCATATGTCTACTTTACATAAACATCATTTTTAAACATAATATTTTTTCTTAGGAAGTTAGAAGGGTTACAAGTTTATTATCAATTTCAAATTTTTCCAACAAAATGTTAACAAAACAATTAAACAATTTTTTTAGGGATTGAATCACATTTGCAGTGACTTTGAGGGGTCTATATGACAGAAACTACCCACCATTTTAAAAACTGCACCCCTCAAAGTACTCAAAACCACATTCAAGAAGTTTATTAACCCCTTAGGTACTTCATAGGAATTAAAGCAATGTGGAAGGAAAAAATTAAAATTGTATTTTTTCCCACAAAAATTATGCTTTAGCCCCAAATTTTTCATTTTCAGTACGGTAAAAGAGAAAATAAACCATACAATTTGTTGTGCAGTTTCTCCTGGGTACACAGATACCCCATATGTGGGGAAAAAAATACTGTTTTGGCACACTGCGAGGCTTGTAAAGGAAGGAGCACCATTTCACTTTCAGAATACAAAAATCACTGGAATCGATAGCAGATACTATGTTATGTTTGCATAGATCTTCATGTGACTCAACAATGGAACCACCCAAAAGTGGCCCCATTTTCAAAATTACACCCCTCAAGAGACTTATCTAAAGGTATGGTGAGCAACTTGATGTTAGGCTACTTTCACACTAGCGTTGTTTGCTGTACGTTGCAATGCGTCGTTTTGGAGAAAAAATGCATTCTGCAAATGTGCTTGCAGGATGCGTTTTTTCTCCATAGACTTGCATTAGCGATGTATGGCCACATGTCGCATCCGTCGTGCGATGGATGCGTCGTGTTTTGGCGCACCGTCGGCACAAAATAACATTACATGTAACTTTTGTGCGTCGAGTCTGCCATTTTCGACTCCGCATGCGTGGCTGGAACTCCGCCCTCTCCTCCCCAAACCTTACAATGGGGCAGCGGATGCGTTGTAAAACTGCATCCGCTGCCCCTGTTGTTCATTATTTTCGTAGTTTGCGTCGGTACGTCGGGCCGACGCTAGTGTGAATGTAGCCTAAAATACTGACCCAATACTGCTAGTGTGACGGCAGCCTTAGCCTCAAATTTTTCATTTTCATAAGGTAACAGGAGAAAATGGACCATACAAATTGTGGTACAATTTTTCCCAAGTACACTGACACCCCATATATGACTACTAAACTACTATTTGGGCACACAACAGGGCTCAGAAGAGAAGCAGCGCCATTTGAATTCTGGAGCACAATTTTGGCTGAAATAGAATGTGATGTCATGTCGCATTTGAAGAGCCCTTGGCATGCCAAAACAGCAGAAACCCCCACAAGTGATGCCATTTTGGATACTACACTTATTGTGTAATTCATCTAGTGGTGTAGTGAGCATTTTTAACTCTCAGACAATTCACAAAATTGGGCTGAGTAATGGAAAGTTACCCTTTTTTCCACTAAAATGTTGCTTTGGCCAGAAGTTTTTAGTTTGAAAAAGAGATAATAGGAGAAAATGAACAGTAAACTTTGTTCTGCAATTTCAGGAATTGTTTGCTCTTTTTTTTAATGTTCACCGTGTGGTAAAAATGATAAGGCAGCTTTATTGTTCGGGTCAGTACGATTACAGCAATACCACATTTATGTAATTTGTTTTTATGTTATGCTGCTTTTATACAATAAAAACAAGTTTTTTAGAGTTGTTTTTGCATCTTTTGTATTCTGAGAGATATAACTTTTTTATTTATCTGCTGGGGGAGCTGTGTGGTGGCTTGTTTTTTTGCAGGACAAGATGACATTTTCAGCAATACCAATTTTATTTGCGTTTGTCTTTTTGATAGCATTTTATTCCACTTTTTATTCATTGGTATGATGAAAAAGCATAGTTCTTTGCCACTTTTTTTATTATTATTTTTTTTACGCCGTTCACTTAAGGACAGTTAAGATCAGGTCTTTCCAGACACAGCGATGCCCAATATGTGTAATTCTTTTGTTTATTTTTGTTTTTACATAAATATACGTATTTATTGGCATAATTTTTTTCATTTTTTTTTGTTCTTTATTTTGTGATTTTTATCATTAAAAAAGAATATATCCTTTTTATATACAGTAATTCCTCTATGGGACTTTAACTTTTTTTACTCTGATCGCTTCACTGGTATAATGCAATCAATATATACTGAACAGGCCACCATAGCTGGCCAGAGGTTGTCTTTTCACTTCAAATTACCATAGCAACAATCGGGCCCTCACAATGATGTCACGAGGTGCGCCGATCAGACGGAAGAGGAAGCCCCCTAACTCTCCCAACCTTCTAAATGCAGCAGGCGCTATTGATCGCAGCATTTAGAGGGTTAAACAGCCCAGGGCAGTGCACGAACAGCTCCTGGCAGTGAGAGACGGGTTTCAGCTATTACTTAAAGGGAACCTGTCACCCCGAAAATCGCGGGTGAGGTAAGCCCACCGGCATCAGGGGCTTATCTACAGCATTCTGTAATGCTGTAGATAAGCCCCCGATGTTACCTGCAAGAGGAGAAAAAGATGTTATACTATACTCACCCAGGGGCGGTCCCGCTGCTGGTCAGGTCGGATGGGCGTCTCTGGTCCGCTGCGGCGCCTCCCATCTTCATTACAAGACGTCCTCTTCTGATCTTTAGCCACGGCTCCGGCGCAGGCGTACTTTGAGGATAGTATTGCAGTGCGCAGGCGCCGGAAAGGTCAGAGGCCCGGCGCTTGCGCACTGCAGTACTTTGTCTGCCCTCAACAGGGCAGAGCAAAGTACGCCTGCGCCGGAGCCGTGGCAGAAGATCAGAAGAGGATGTCTTGTAATGAAGATGGGAGGCGCCGCAGCGGACCGGAGACGCCCGTTTGACCTGACCAGCAGCCGGACCGCCCCTGGGTGAGTATAATCTAACTTCTTTTTCTCCTCTTTCAGATAACATCAGGGGCTTATCTACAGCATTACAGAATGCTGTAGATAAGCCCCTGATGCCGGTGGGCTTACCTCACCCGCGAATTTCGGGGTGACAGGTTCCCTTTAAGCTTATCTTCCGCCGGTGATTGTGCAGGCACCGCTTCTGTTTAACGGGGAAGTTTGCCTTCTCTGAATGCAGATTTCACCTGAGAATTCAGAATTTTGATCATGACTGATCAATTTTGGCAGTGAAAGAAGCAGATTTTTGTTGCTTACTTTCATGTGCACTATTGATTTATTTATTATTATTATTTATAAATTTAAATAAAAATGAAAATAACAATTACTCTTTAAGGCCGAAGTAGTTGGGCTAATTTCATTCCATTAACCCCTTCATGACCGGAGCTTTTTTCAGTATTGCATTTTCGTTTTTCGCTCCCCTTCTTCCCAGAGCCATAACTTTTTTATTTTTCGAATCAATAAAGCCATGTGAGGGCTTATTTTTTTGCGGGATGGGTTGTACTTTTGAATGATACCATTAGTTTTACCATGTCATGTAACAGAAAATGGGAAAAAAATTCCAAGTGCGGTGAAATTGCAAAACAAAATGCAATCCCACAATGGTTTTTTGTTTGGATTTTTTCCTAGGTTCACTAAATGCTAAAACTGACCTGATATTATGATTCTCTAGTTCATTACGAGTTCATAGACACCAAACATGTCTAGGTTCTTTTTTATCTAAGTGGTGAAAAAAAAAATCCATATTTGCTAAAAAAATAAATAAAGTGCGCTAATTTCCGATACTAGTAGCGTCTCCATTTTTCATGATTACGAATTGGGTGAGGGCTTATTTTTTGTGTGCCGAGCTGACGTTTTTAATTATTCCATTTTTGTGCAGATACCATCTTTTGCTCGCCAGTTATTGCATTTTAATGCAATGTCACGGCAACCAAAAAAACGTAATTCTGGCGTTTTGATTTTTTTTCTCGCTACACCATTTATCGATCAGGTTAATCCTTTTTTATTGATCGGGCGATTCTGAGCGCGGCAAAACCAAATATGTGTATGTTTGATTTTATTTTTATTGTTTTATTTTGAATGGGGTGAAAGGGGTGTGATTTGAACTTTTATGTTTTTTTTATTTTTTTCATATTTTTAAAAACATTTTTTTTTACTTTTGGCATGCTTCAATAGTCTCCATGGGAGGCTAGAAGCTGCCAGAACTTGATCAGCTCTGCTACATAGAGGCGATGCTCAGATCGCCTCTACGTATGTAGCAGAATTACAGCCTTGCTATGAGCGCCGACCACAGGGTGGCGCTCACAGCAATCCAGCATCAACAACCATAGACGTCTCAAGGAGACCTCTGGTTGTCATGCTGACGCACCGATGACCCTTGATCATGTGACGGGTCAATGGTACGCACAATTCCGTCCAGAATCGCTTGTTAAATGCCGCTGTCAGAGTTTGACAGCAGCATTTAACTAGTTAATAGCCACGGGCATATCGTGATTCTGCCCGTGGCTATTGCGGACACATGTCAGCTGTTCAAAACAGTTGACATGTCTCGGCTTTTAAGTGGGCTCACCGCCGAAGACTACATCAAAGAGGGGAATACTGCCATCAGACATACTGGCCCGTCCAATCTCAGAAAGGGGTTAATGAACATTGTTCCACGATATACAAGTCTATTGCGTTCATTTACAATTTTGACAAAAAATATGTGGGAAAGAACAATAATTAATGTGGTTTCCAAATAGCATTGTGACGGTAGTCACTTCTCATGGCTAAGCCGTGAGTCAGAGTGGTCAGGGACTCCAAGGTCAGAAGCCAGGAGGCTACGTCATAAACAGAAGGAACAGACAAAAGCGTAGTCAGGTAACGCTCCAAGGTCAGAGTACCGGGAGGATAATGGATCAGAGCTGAAGGGGTTAAACAGGCAGATGGTCACAACAGACTTCAAGGTCAGGCAACAGATCAAGCATACAGAACTCAAGACACAAGAGAGCACAAACCTCACAAGATGAATGTACATTTGGCAGTGGTCTGGGAGAAGCTGCTTAGTTAAGTAGGCATGACAATTACCCAGGATAGTGGACACCTGAGACAGCCGACGCCTCCCAGTCACAGATTGGCTATTCGAGCTGTCAAACACAGCGACAGCTCAGCATGCTCCTGAACCAGACTGGATGGTCATGCTGTCCATCACGGTACTGACCGCTTCAGCACACCCCTATACCAGATTGGACGGCCGAACTGTCAGTAACTGCATCCCAGACCCCCTGAGGTGTGGAACCATGACAAGCATCATGTTATCAGCATCACATCTTTGATAAGTGATAACACAAAACTATATGCTGCAAACAACAATGATTTTTATGATACTGTAGCATGCAAAATCTGAACTGGTCATTTTTTGAACAGGCATTAGGATTGTTTGTCTGGTGACCAGCGCCTTGTTTTCTGGGGTCGATACGTAGGGCACAGTCAGACAGCTGTATAAATCGGACTGAGATCGGCACACAGTGCATGGACTGGCCGGCGGCTCTCATGACCCGAACATGACAGCTGCATATAAATACATGCAGCTGTCACGCTCTGGTTGAGAGAGCCACCGACCAGTCCGTGCACTATATTTGGATCTCGGTCCAATTTATACAGCCGTCTAACTGTGTTCTTAGGCATAAACCATCTTTTGAACACTAGTTCAACAATTATTGGTTTGTCCAAATGGCCCTTTAATCTCACGTTTGTGTGTGTATTAATATACTGAATGGTCTGCCATTCATTTACTAAGTAGTGGTCTCTTTTTCACGTATATTCTAATTTTCACTTGGGCACAAACACAGTCTCACAATTTTGCTTTTATTATTTTTATTTTTAGCCCATTTGATTTATTATTATTGTCCGCCACTTTCTCTCAATCTCACCTTTGTGGCCAGATCCAGGTTCATATTTCATGGACAGGCTAAATTTGAGTTAAAGCTAATCTAAAATTTGCTTATAATACCTTACTTTGCTTTGTTATCTTATTAAGAAATTGTTTACAGCTTATTCATTATTTTATCAACTTTTATATTATTTAACTTATTATCTATGATTTATTATGTAATAAGTTACTTAACTGTGTTAAAGTTTTTTTTCAATGTAACGAGGTTCAAAAATTAGCTAAATGGGTTTTAGCAGATTAAGCATAGTTTACATTTATTCCAGAAACAGCACCACTTTTCCTGGTGGCATCTACTTGGTATTGCTGAGTATTCAAATAAGAAATGGCAGTGACATCTTGTGTAAGAAGAGTATTAGGCCAACCTCACTAACTAGGCCTCAGAGTGACAACATAATTGTCTAATTTGGGCACACGGGGATACCATATATGATGAGATCCAGCTGTTCTCTTCAGGCTCTGACCAGTGTCAACTTCACTGGTGATACGATGGCTAATATCTACAGTACAAATATCATCTTCTAAAAATGTTTACCAACATTGTGAATATCCGATACTATGTTCACACAGGGCGTTTTTGCTACTTTTATTTTCTGCAGCAAAACCTGATCTTCTTGGCAGGAAAGAAACTGCGTCAAAAAAACGCAGGTTTAGGTGCGTTTTTGGTGCATTTTTTTGGTGTGTTTTATTTTTCTCTTTATCCATGCTAATGTCCTTGGATTTTCAGCAGCAAAAATAATGATACCTGAGTTTTTGCTGCATTTTTGCTGCGTTTTTTTTCCAACACCCATTCAAGTCAATGGGTGATAAAACGCAGCAAAACACTGAAAAAAGTGACATGCTCTATGTCCAAAAAACACAGCAAAGCACAAAATACTGATCACACAAAAAGCCAATGTGTGTATGAGATTTCTGAAATCTCATAGGCTTTGCTGGTATTGTAAAAAGCAGCTGAAAATTAACATAAAAAAGCAGCAAAAAGCAGCCCTGTGTGAACGTACCCCTACACAAAAACACAGCAAGTCACTTCGATTACTTTTGAATATGTTGACGTGATCAACATAACCTGGTTTGTGAGTACATTTGTGTTCAGAGTGGGTGAGTTACTACAGATCTGACAAGTTGGTTTTTCTGGTTTAACTTGATACATATAGATGATATATACAGATATGTGTGAACTGCAAACATCTTTATCATGACACATAGCAGCATGTGTGCAACACACAGTAAAATATCTCAACAATTGGAATGTCAGTATAATAATACTGGAAGATTCCCGTAAAAAGTATTCCACCTTATATCAATTGATACTAGTAGATATAAGATTCTTAGGAACTCTGTGCTGTCAAGCCAAAGTGGTTATCTAGTCTTGTGTGTTAGGGTACCGTCACACAGTGGCATTTTGATCGCTACGACGGCACGATTCGTGACGTTCCAGCGATATACTTACGATCTCGCTGTGTCTGACACGCTCCTGCGATCAGGGACCCCGCTGAGAATCGTACGTCGTAGCAGATCGTTTGAAACTTTCTTTCGTCGTCTAGTGTCCCGCTGTGGCGGCATGATCGCATCGTGTAACAAAGGTGTGCACGATATTGTATACGATGTGCGCATAGTAACCAACAGCTTCTACATCGCAAATACGTCGCAAAGTTATCGCTCCAGCGTCGTGCATTGCGAAGTGTGACCGCAGTCTACGACGCTGGAGCGATATTGGAGCGATGCTGGAGCGTCACGGATCGTGCCGTCGTAGCAACCAAAGTGCCACTGTGAGACGGTACCCTTAGGGCTCGTTCAGACGACAACATTTTCAGTCCGAATGCGATCTAGCAAACATTGGATCGCACTTGGACCTATGTTATTCTGTGGGGCTGTGAACATGTCTGAATTTTTCCTCTTACCAGACCTGTCCGAAGAAAAAAATCGCAGCATGCATGAATTGCCTCCGTAAGTTAGATCACACTCGGCCATAAAAGTCAATGGGTCCGTCAAAAAAATTGAACTGGATTGGATAAGATCCGAGTGCGGTCATATTTTCACTGATAACATTGAGAATTTTTATTTCCATCTTCTCTGCATCCAAGAAAATAGGATCACACTATTATCACATCTTCATCACACTCTGATCAGAATCTGACCAGAGTGTGATTACCAGAATCGGACCGATTTTTGTCAGATGAGAGAAGATACGGTCATGTGACCCTAGCCTTAACCCCTTTCTGACATGGGACGTACTATCCCGTCGAGGTGGGGTGGGCCCCCATGACCATGGACGGGATAGTACGTCCAGCGCGATCGGCGGCGCTCACGGGGGGAGCGCCGCCGATCGCGGCCGGGTGTCAGCTGTTTATCGCAGCTGACATCCGGCACTATGTGCCAGGAGCGGTCACGGACCGCCCCTGGCACATTAACCCCTGGCACACTGCGATCAAAGATGATCGCGATGTGCCGGCGGTATAGGGAAGCTTCCCGCAGGGAGGGGGCTCCCTGCGGGCTTCCCTGAGCCCCCCGCAGCAACGCGATGTGATCGCGTTGCTGCGAGGGTCTCACCTCCCTCCCTGCTTCCTCCAGCCCCGGATCCAAGATGGCCGCGGTTCCGGTTCCTGCAGGGAGGGAGGTGGCTTCACAGAGCCTGCTCAGAGCAGGCACTGTGAAGCAGCCTGCACTCCTATCAGATCGGTGATCTGACAGAGTGCTGTGCACACTGTCAGATCACTGATCTGTGATGTCCCCCCCTGGGACAATGTAAAAAAGTTTAAAAAAAATTTCAAAATGTGTAAGAAAAAATAAAAAAAAATATTCCTAAATAATGAAACTTTTGGGGTCCAATTACTCCTGTTACCCTTGGGAAAATACAAAACTGGGGGCTAAAAAATAATTTTTGTGGAAAAAAAAAAAGATTTTTTATTTTCACGGCTCTGCGTTATAAACTGTAGTGAAACACTTGGGGGTTCAAAGTTCTCACAACACATCTAGATAAGTTCCACGGGGTCTAGTTTCCAATATGGGGTCACTTGAGGGGGATTTCTACTGTTTAGGTACATTAGGGGTTCTGCAAACGCAATGTGACGCCTGCAGACCATTCCATCTAAGTCTGCATTCCAAATGGCACTCCTTCCCTTCCGAGCCCTCCCATGCGCCCAAACGGTGGTTCCCCCCAACATATGGGGTATTAGCGTACTCAGGACAAATTGGGCAACAAATTTTGGGGTCCACTTTCTCCTGTTACCCTCGGGAAAATACAAAACTGGGGGCTAAAATATAATTTTTGTGGGAAAAATTTTTCGTTTTATTTTTACGGCTCTGCATTATAAACTTCTGTGAAGCACTTGGTGGGTCAAAGTGCACACCACACCTCTAGATTAGTTCCTTAGGGGGTCTACTTTCCAAAATGGTGTCACTTGTGGGGGTTTCAATGTTTAGGCACATCAGTGGCTCTCCAAACGCAACATGGCGTCCCATCTCAATTCCTGTCAATTTTGCATTGAAAAGTAAAACAGCGCTCCTTCCCTTCCGAGCTCTCCCATCCGCCCAAACAGTGGTTTACCCCCACATATGGGGTATCAGCGTACTTAGGACAAATTGTACAACAACTTTTGGGGTCCAATTTCTTCTCTTACCCTTGGGAAAATAAAAAATTGGGGGCCGAAAGTTAATTTTTGTGAAAAAATATGATTTTTTATTTTTACGGTTCTACATTATAAACTTCTGTGAAGCACTTGGTGGGTCAAAGTGCTCACCACACCTCTAGATAAGTTCCTTAGGGGGTCTACTTTCCAAAATGGTGTCACTTGTGGGGGGTTTCAATGTTTAGGCACATCAGTGGCTCTCCAAACGCAACATGGCGTCCCATCTCAATTCCTGTCAATTTTGCATTGAAAAGTCAAACAGCGCTCCTTCCCTTCCGAGCTCTCCCATCCGCCCAAACAGTGGTTTACCCCCACATATGGGGTATCAGCGTACTTAGGACAAATTGTACAACAACTTTTGGGGTCCAATTTCTTCTCTTACCCTTGGGAAAATAAAAAATTGGGGGCCGAAAGTTAATTTTTGTGAAAAAATATGATTTTTTATATTTACGGTTCAACATTATAAACTTCTGTGAAGCACTTGGTGGGTCAAAGTGCTCACCACACCTCTAGATAAGATCCTTAGGGGGTCTACTTTCCAAAATGGTGTCACTTGTGGGGGGTTTCAATGTTTAGGCACATCAGTGGCTCTCCAAACGCAACATGGCGTCCCATCTCAATTCCTGTCAATTTTGCATTGAAAAGTCAAACAGCGCTCCTTCCCTTCCGAGCTCTCCCATCCGCCCAAACAGTGGTTTACCCCCACATATGGGGTATCAGCGTACTCAGGACAAATTGTACAACAACTTTTGGGGTCCAATTTCTTTTCTTACCCTTGGGAAAATAAAAAATTGGGGGCGGAAAGTTAATTTTTGTGAAAAAATATGATTTTTTATTTTTACGGTTCTACATTATAAACTTCTGTGAAGCACTTGGTGGGTCAAAGTGCTCACCACACATCTAGATAAGTTCCTTAAGGGGTCTACTTTCCAAAATGGTGTCACTTGTGGGGGGTTTCAATGTTTAGGCACATCAGGGGCTCTCCAAATGAAACATGGCGTCCCATCTCAATTCCAGTCAATTTTGCATTGAAAAGTCAAATGGCGCTCCTTTGCTTCCGAGCTCTGCCATGCGCCCAAACAGTGGTTTACCCCCACATGTGGGGTATTGTCGTGCTCAGGACAAATTGTACAACAATGTTTGGGGTCTATTTTCTCCTGTTACCCTTGGTAAAATTAAACAAATTGGAGCTGAATTAAATTTTTTGTGAAAAAAAGTTAAATGTTCATTTTTATTTAAACATTCAAAAAATTCCTGTGAAGCACCAGAAGGGTTAATAAACTTCTTGAATATGGTTTTGAGCACCTTGAGGGGTGTAGTTTTTAGAATGGTTTCACACTTGGGTATTTTCTATCATATAGACCCCTCAAAATGACTTCAAATGAGATGTGGTCCCTAAAAAAAAATGGTGTTGTAGAAATGAGAAATTGCTGGTCAACTTTTAACCCTTATAACTCCCTAACAAAAAAAAATTTTGGTTCCAAAATTGTGCTGATGTAAAGTAGACATGTGGGAAATGTTACTTATTAAGTATTTTGTGTGACATATCTCTTTGATTTAATTGCATAAAAATTCAAAGTTGGAAAATTGCGAAATTTTCATAATTTTCGCCAAATTTCCATTTTTTTCACAAATAAACGCAGGTACTATCAAAGAATTTTTACCATTGTCATGAAGTACAATATGTCACGAGAAAACAATGTCAGAATCACTGGGATCCGTTGAAGCGTTCCACAGTTATAACCTCATAAAGGGACAGTGGTCAGAATTGTAAAAATTGGCCCGGTCATTAACGTGCAAACCACCCTTGGGGGTAAAGGGGTTAAAGAAATTTCCCACAACTTTGACACTTATGACCTATCCTTAAAGCTTTGTCAAACACCTTGCAGCTAATATGAATAACAGGGAGCAGGCAGGCACCACTGCCAGGGATCACCTATAGCATGCTACAAAACAACATAGCGTATAAACAAAAGAGTGACTGCCCCTGAAGAAGCCAGCTTTCTGGCGACACGCGTTGGGCACCTGTGCCCAGTGCCACCCATTTACTTGACCATCTTTGATTGCCCTTATCGATCTTGTGGGGATGCTATCTTGGAGACCTGATGTATTTCTAGCAGGTAGTATAGGATGCCCTATGATCTAGCTATTTTGTAGCCACTAGGGGGCATTTTCATTTTGTACTCTAAGATAGCTCCATGGGTGGCACTGTGGTTTGACCTTATTACAGGTCCGGTTTTTCATTGTCTTTTTTGCTATGTTTTTGCAAATTTTAAGTGTTTTTAACTATTTTGTGTAGTGTTCTCTTTTTTTGTGTGGTTTAATAAAATTATTACACTTTGACATATACTCTTGGTGGTGATCCCTCTTGTTTGCATGCTACGCTTTCTCTTCTCTTTTGTTTATACACACCTTGCAGCTAGTGATGATCGTGTGTGCTCGCTACTGCGCGATACTCTATAAAGCATTGGGGTGCTTGGTTACGCTCATTACTAAATCAGTGGGGTGGCCAGAGGGAGAAGGCTGGCAACTGTTCCCCAGAGCACCCACACGTGGCAAGTTCCCACGCCAAAAGTTAGGTGTTCTCCAGTCTGGCACTTTTTTAAAGAAAGTGCGGACTATAAAAGAATAGTCATTTGCAACCTGTGCTGAACAAAGTTAGCAGGTGCCTGACCACTACCTGATTCTACCAGTCATCAAAGCATCAGACTCTAAAGGCCAAATGCCTGGGTCCACAATCAGTGTCTGCGGGTGACACCACTGTGCAGCAACCCAGGGTCCTGGTCATTGCAGTAATATCATTCTCCTCTAGGGGGGAGTGATGTTACGTTTGGAGGCAATAAAGGAGATCTCTTTACCAGGTATCACAAGCATACAACACATTTCATACTCCAGTCCACCAGGGGGAGCTATGCTCCTATTTATTAGGGCACACTTCACACTTAGGTAAAACTGGTGGCCTGGAGAGGAAGTTAGGGAGTTGCTGTCTGAGCTTTGCTCAGGTAGTTGGTCCCTGACAGGGGTGGGATCCTGTCATAGGCCTAGACAGAGGGACACAGAGCTACGCCTGCCCCACGTGCGGCAGTTCCTAAGAAACGACACGAACCGAGAATTGTAGAGAGTGAGAAAGAAGTCATAGCAAAAGGAGTGGAAACCAGAAGGAGTTCTGCCCTGCACAGGCTGCCTCCTTCTGAGGCGCAGGATCCAGTAGCCAGAACACCGAGGGAGCAACAGTCCTTTATGCCTTGCTCCAGAGACCAGCAAAATGGCTAATTTCACGTTACTTATCTGCCCCATACCCAGGAGGCAAGGTGGCACCCACGAGAGGCCAGGGTGCGCTAGAGTCCCTGTAAAAAGCCTCAGGCCACCGGTCATACGGGTTGTCCTATCCATCTGGGGGACAGAGAGAGACATAACATCTAGAACATCTATAACAGTTGTGAGGCCCTTATGAGATGCTCAGCAATAACGTACTACAACACCCAGGTGCTAGAGGAAGGCTACTGATTTCCACCTGGATAAGGAGACTCTGGATTTGCCTCCAAACCGGCCGGACTCTGCCTGCCCTGTGATCTGGTGCTCTGGACTGTGGATGCTGAAGCCTTCAGTAAAAGGTAAAGAGACTGCAACCTTGTGTCCTCGTTCTTCACTGCGCCTCACACCATCCACGATCTACACACTGGGAAGGCCTGGGGACATACTTCACCTGTGGGAAGGTATACCATCTAGCTGCCATAGCATCACCCCAGGGGACTCCTTAAAGCAGCGTCCGTCACTCTTACCAAATACCACAGGTGGCATCATGAACATTTCCCCTTCAAAGACCTTTCCCCTTTTACAGCGGACCTCCCGAGGGCCACGGACTGAATCAGCCACCGTGACATCCTCCTTGAGAACCGAAGGACCCGGTACCGAGTACCCCACTGCCCTTGGGGGCGCTCCAACTGCCTCTTCCCCTGTGCTACATACTTGCCATTTTCCTGTCCATGACACAGGCACGGATGCCTCCTGCCCTGCACCTGTTATTGCATATTCACAAGCACCATCAGCAATCACGTCCAATTCCTTTTCCCCTCACAGCGTTCAGTTTTTTCTACCTAAGACCTTGGAACGCAAGTGAAAATTCCCAGCCACCCACAGGCTCAAACACTAAACGGGAACATTTCCAGACTGCTAGCCCTGGAAATGTTGCTGTTTAGGCTTGTAGACACTGTTGCTTTCTGAAACCTCATGGCAGTGGTCATCCCTCAGTAGTTGGTCCCCAGCCACCACCATTTTCCCAGTGTTCTGTCCCCGCCTTACAGCAGCACGTCTGCCATAAAATAAATCGCACCCTAACCAATGCAGTTACTGGGAAGGTCCACTTGACCGACACATGGACAAGTGCTTGTGGTTAGGGACACTACACTTCCCTGACGGCATACTGAGTGAACCTTGTGTAGGTCGGGACCAAGTCACACCCTGGCGCTGCACACATGCTACCGATGCCGAGGATTGCAAGCTCTAGTTCCATCAGGGTTTCCTTCAAGTCCTACACCAGTTCCTGCACCCCTTCATCATCTATCTCTGAATTATCATCTCAGTGCACATTGTTCGTATCAGTCACAAGCTGGAAGCACTGCATGAAACTAAATTGTTTAGGTGACAAACAGCACACTATTGAAGAGTTGTGGAAAGGTATAACAAACCAAACAGATCTGTGGCTCTTGTCACTGAACCTACATTCATGCATGGTTGTATGTGATAATGGCCTTACCCTGGTGGCGGATCTGAAGCTTGGCAAGCCTGGCCCACATACTCAACTTACTGGTTCAGCATTTTCTTAAAACCTACCCAAATTTGACTGAGGTACCTGTAAAAGTACACTATGTGCATGTCTATTTCAGCAAGTCAGCTACAGCTGCTGCAAGTGACAGTTCACCAACAGGTGTGATAAGTGATCATATGCTGGAACTCCACATTACACATGTTGGCAATATTTTGTGAGTAGCAGAGGGAAGTAATTGAATTCCGGCTACAACATTCCCATCGGTATTCCAGTCAGCTTCTGCACATAGCAATTGGTGAGTAAGGCTACGTTCACATTTGCGTTGTTGGGCGCAGCGTCGTCGACGCATATCGACGCATGCGTCATGCGCCCCTTTCTTTAACATGGGGGCGCATGGACATGAGCCGGTATGCATTGTATTGCGTTTTACGACGCATGCGTCAATTTGATGCACCAGACAGGGCGCTGAAGACGCTACTTGTAGCGTTTTCCATGCACCAAAATTCAAGAACATTACTAGTTTATGGCAACGCATGCGTCAAAAAACGCAGCATTGTGTTTTGCGTTGTTGGTTGCGTCGATGATGCTGCGCCCAACAACGCAAATGTGAACGTTACCTAAGCATGGATGTCTGACATTTGTGAGGTTCTACAAAACTTTTAGGAATCAAGCAAGATGGGGAGCGGTGATCATGCCATAATCAGCGTAACCATCTTGCTTCTGTGTCTACTCAAACACTCGCTGCTCAGAATTAAAGAGGAAGCTTTTTGCATGCGAACCAGGTAGAAATAGAGGAAGAAGGTACAAAGGGTGCAACTACCCTGCCCAGCCTTATCTTATCTTCTCATTGTGGATTGGTTTACAATGAGGAGGGGGTTGAGGAGGAGGAACAGGAGATAGTTTCCTGTGCTACAGAGGGTACTACCCACACAACCTTCATCACTTCTGTTCAATGTGGAAGGGCTGAAGAGGAGGAGAGGGAAGAGGAGATGGTGCGTCGTCCTCCTGATGGGGACAGGAATGTCTTGCCTGTTGGGAGTCTGGCAAAAATGGCTGACTTTATGTCCCAATGACTTTCCCATTACGCTCACATTATATGAATTTTGGCCAACACTGATTACTGGTTGTTCACTCTTCTTGACCCATGCTACAAGAAGAACTTTCCATCTATCCTTCCTGCGGCGGAAAGGGCTAGCAAAATGGAACAATACCAGAAGGCCCTAGTTGAATAATTAGTACAAAAATTCCCATCTGACATTGCCGGTGGCAGAGGTCATAAATCCTTGGGCAACCAAGGAGAAAAGAGGAGGGAGACACCAATCAGGTCAAGCAGAGGCAGAATAACACTATCAAAGGTCTGGGACAATTTTAATAGACCTTACCAGTCTTACCAGGCGTTGATGCGCAGGGTAGTCTGACAAGGAGAAAACAGTTTTTGAAAATGGTAAAGGAGTACCTAGCCAACCGTACCAGCATCCTCTGTGATTCATCTGTGCCGTACAACTATTGGGTATCCAATCTGGACACGTGGCACAAACTATTCCTCTATGCCTTTTAGGTGCTAGCTTGCCCTGTCGCTAGCTTTTTGTCAGAGCGGGTTTTTAGTGCCATCAGGGGCATAATAACTGATAGATGCATCCGCCTGTCAACTGAAAATGCTGACAGGCTGACACTTGTCAAAATGATCAAAGCCTGGATTGGCCCAGACTTCTCCCCCCACCGGATGACAGCAGTGAAACATAAAGCAAATTCAAATGTTTCATAGGTCATCAGGCGGACCTCACTCAAAATCTTTATAGGGTCATTAGATAGCCCTCGCTACAAATTTTTAGAGGGTCATCATGCGACCTAACATAGGGGAAAAAATGATTTTGGAGGCCCTCCTCTACAAGTCTTCCACGGTTTATTGCAATCCCTCCTTCTAATTTTTGACAGACCTTGCACTTTATGAGTTTAGGATTCCAGCTATCTAACAATTTTAACACAATGTGTATGAGACCCTCCTTTATATCTAACACCAGGCGTATCAGAGTCCCTCTTCTTTTAAATTTTTGGCAGTTTATGTATTGTCCGAATAGGCTTTGTGAGTTTAAGAGGCCTCCTTTATAAATTAAACAGGATGTGTCTGACCATGTCACACACACCACATGCCCAGATAAGGTAGTAAAATGTTAAAATTACATTTACCGGTGACTACCGGTGGGTGTAGTTTTATTTCCCCATCTACTATGTCATTTAGAGTAGTCAAAGGCATTGATGAAATATGGTGAGAGATGGCCTGGCTATGTCGGGTTGGAGGAGGTGTTTTTTGTTCTCTTTTTAATTTTGCCTTATATACGCGTCATTATACAGGAAACAATGTTTCCTAACTTTTTTTCCTGTAAAATCCATTTTATCTTCGGTTTTGTATGTCTATTGTGTCAATCCATAGAAGTGGAGTAATACTTTTACAACATTGTTCCCAGCAGCGACCTTGGAGTCAGAGATGCATCAGGCATCTTCCCCATGTTGTTCTAATTTCATTTGAGCGCTGCTTCCATCCATTTCAGCGATTTTACTGCCCCCACCCTCCTCCCCAGGCCTCCTGTTAGGGTTTTTCAGGAAAATCAAGTTTTCCATTGACTTCTATTATACTTGTTACTCGAATCAAGCACGTCCGAGCGCTTGACCTGCTCGATTCGTGTACCGAGCACTCGAGCAGTTTAGTGCTTGCTTGTAAGTACTGGCACCTCCACTCATCATCTGTAATCAGCTCCTGTGGCAGCCAAATGTAAACAATGTACAAAGCGGAAGAGTTAGGCTAGGTTCACATTGCGCTAGGGCAATCCGTTTAGCGCATATGCTAGCGGATTGCGCTAACGCAATGTCCCAAAAGGGTCGCGTTTAGTGATCCCACTAGCGGTGAAACCTGTACCTATATTTGCAGCATAAATTGACGCAGCGGATCTCAATCCCATCCCAACTCACCACCCACTGCTCCTGTGAGTTTACGTTGTGAATTTATTTCTTAGCAGGTGTGTGAAATTTCTTAAATTTTCATACATTTTGCTGACACTGTAAAATGCAGCAGGTTTTCAGCATGCAAATATGCAGTGGAAATTTAGCTGTGCTTTCACACCTTGGAAGATTAGCTTTAAGAAAAAAACCTTTCCCATGGAAAATGCTTTGCTATGGCAATAATAATAGAAATAACTACATATACTCAGTATCAGTGCAATTATAAAATGACCATATGCCATTAAATGACTCAGTAATATAAAATGACAATGTTGTTTAACTTGCACAGTGTATATGTTGCATAAAAACCTAAATAAACAGTTCCAGAATTTATTCATATTGCCTCGCAAATAATAAATTTATTTGTTTGAATATGCTAAAAACTTATACTTTTTATCGTGCATTGTAATGTATCAAAATCATAAATTCATTTGGTGTCACTATGTACTTAGTGCTGTAAAAGATTTTCCTAAAAACAACAAGGCCTGTTTCACATCACATTTTTTAAATTTTTAATAACCTCACATTTTATATAGTAAACCAAAAAAATATCATGTGTTGTAAAACTAATGCGAATGGATGTATTTTAAAGCAAGGATATTCATTTTTTAACATATACGTTACATATATTTTTTTATTTAACATAATGGGTTCGGTTTTTTGACATGGAGAGCATGTGAGGACTGAGATCATGTGACTTGTTTTCTTGAGGACAAAAAAACATAAAAGAAACAGATTAAAAAATGGAAGCAACTGTAAGACAACTAGATGGTGGCCCGATTCTAACACATCGGGTATTCTAGAATATGTATAGTAGTATATAGCGCAGCCCACGCAGTATATAACACAGCCCACGTAGTATATAGCACAGCCCACGCAGTATATAATACAGCCCACGTAGTATATAACACAGCTAAGTAATATATAGCACAGCCCATGTAGTATATGGCACAGCCCACGCAGTATATAAACAGCCCACGTAGTATATAACACAGCCCACGTAGTATATAACACAGCCACGTAGTATATAGCACAGCCACGTAGTATATTGTCCAGCCACGTAATTTATTGCACAGCCCACATAGTATATAGCACAGAGACGTAGCATATAACACAGGCCACGCAGTATATAACACAGCCCATGCAGTATATAACACAACCCACGTAGTATATAGCAACGTTGGCACCATATCCCTGTTAAAAAAAGAATTTAAATAAAAAATAGTTATATACTCACCTTCCGGCGGCCCCCGGATCCAGCCCAAGCGTTTAGCAATGCTACTTGCGACGCTCCGATCCCAAGAATGCATTGCGGCAATAACACGTGATGATGTAGCGGTCTCGCGAGACCGCTACGTCATCTCCGGTCATTGCATAAATGCATTCTTGGGACCGGAGCGTCGCGAGGAGTGGGAAAGGCGCCAGAAGGTGAGAATATAATGGTTTTTTTTATTATTATTTTTAACATTAGATCTTTTTACTATTTACTATACTATTACTATTTACTATAGTAAAAAGTTGGTCACACAGGGTTAATAGCAGCGTTAATGGACTGCTTTACACTGCGTTATGCCACAGTGTAACGCAGTCCGTTTAACGGACTGCTAAACGGCTATGGGGGCACTGACTGGAGGGCAGTAGGGAGGGGGCACTGACTGGAGGAGGGTAGGGAAGAGTGAATTCGCTTATTCAATTATATAGATATGTTTGCATCCACTTTCAAAAGTTTGTTTAAAAAAAATAATAAATTGCGCCATTTTCCGATACCCGTAGTGTCTCCATGGTTCCTGATCTCGGGTTGGGTGAGGGCCTATTTTTTGCATGTCAAGCTGACATTTTTAATGATAGCATTGTGGTGCAGATACGGTCTTTTGATCGCCCATTATTTCATTTTAATGCAATGTTGCTGTGACAAAAAAACATAATTCTGGGATTTTTACCTTTTTTCTCATTACGCCGTTTAGTGATCGGGTTAATTCTTTTTTCTACTGATAAAGTGTTTTTGTTAACATAATAGTTCAAGCTTATGTGTCCCAATGAAAATTCTGTTCCAGGGCCTCCACTTATCATGTAGCATTTTTGTGTTTTTATGTGTAAAAAGTTCAGGTGAATTTCTACCTTCGTAATCCCTATAGTTATGTTCCAGGAATTAAGCATTTAATTAAAGTGTTTTTTTTTTAATATTGGAGGAAATCTTTCCATTAGCAAATAAAGGTATTTGATGACAGATGCTACATAAACAAAGTTTCTAATGATTGCCTATTGAAAACATACAATGTTGCTTATTTGCAACCGATTTCAGATTTGTGGTGAGGATTCTGCATAGAGAATGGGCTGATTTGGGTTCCTAGCCTCATTAGATTGATTACTTTCTTTTCCTCTGACTGTTGATTTCTCATTTTCAAGCGCTGCGGAATATGTTGGCGCTATATAAATAAAATTATTATTATTATTTTCTCAATGAATTTCACAATTTTTATCAGTAAAGATTTTGTTTATGAAGATCTAAGGTGTGATATAAGTGTTTCTTTATTTTTAGCAGTATATCTCGATTTGTATCACTATATAAAAATGCACTTCTATTATCTGATGTCTGTGTTCTATTGTCTGTTCTTTTTGCTTGGCCAAACATCTACACTGATCAGCATCAAATTTAGTACATAGGTAAATCAGGCTCTTCCAAAGGTTTTAGACATATTTTTAACTCTCTCTATAAGCTACAGTTCTCATCATCTTTGCCAAACAAGCAGAATACAAAAGCAAATATTAACTTACACTATAACGACTGGACCAAATTTGGCACCTCGGTAAATCAGGCAGTTTGGAGGGTCTTACACTGGGTTTCAGCTCTATTGAACCTAAAGGTATTGATTTATTCACACAAAAAACAGAACACAAACACAAATATTACATTTGCAGTTAAATGACTGAACCAATCTGCCCCAAATTTGCCATTTAGGTAAATCAGGCTCTCTTGGACCTACTTTTCTCCATACATTTGCAGACAAGAAAAAAAACACACATAGGAGTATGAAGACAAGTGGAGTAAAACAGAACTCTCAATTTGGGAAGGGAAGAAAACAATTGTGGCAGTAAATATTGTTGCAGTTCATAGCTAGGGAGTGTGAAAAGTTTATTGTCCACTGATGGAGATCTGGTCCTTGGTTGTGATGCCCCCACTAAGGTCTCGGGAGCACATTCTTTTATTGATGTTGAAAGACATAAATCCATGTGACACATTCATTCCTGCTCTGAATGTGTCAAAGGTTGTTGTGAATTTGTATTCCCAGACTCTTCTGTCTCTATGCAATTTCACGTTGCCTTCCAATACTAATGATTTCTTGTCCATGATGCTGTGATTAGGGCCACAAAAATGCTTTGTCACAGGTAGAAATCACCTTCATTATTGTGAGGCGATGAGACTTCTTCCTTAGTTTAAGCTTTTGTCCTCTATATACAGACTCCCAGACGGCGGCATTTAACATACGCAGACAGGAAGCGCGCCACTGATCCCGCCGATCGGTGTGCCAATCACGTGATCGCAAGGTGGGTTTGCTGAAGACCCCGTGCCTATCATCATGATCATCCTGTGAACAATGGCCCATGGCCAGCGTTCATGGGAGATTGTTATTCTTGCTATAAATAGCAGTGTTTTCAATCATTGCTATGTATAGCGCAGGCGATTCGCTGATCGCAACTCCAAGTCTTCTAAGGGGTCTATTAAATACAGTAAAACGTAAAAGAAAAGTTTTACAAGATATTAAATAAATTAAAAAATATAAAAGTTCAAATCACCCCCCTTTTGCCCCATTAAAAAAAAACAATAACAAAAATACATAACTGCCTAAATGTGGGGAGCCGGCTGTCAGTCAGCATGACGTCAGCAGTCATGCCGCATAGACAGAGCAGCCGAGATGAAGCAGAATTGCCAGCAGAAACAGTCAATGACAGCTCTGAGCTGGCGTCGAGTAGAACAGGAGGTAATTAGCAACTATCTATCTGTTAGTTTTTAAGCCCATACTAAAAAAGAAAAAAAAAAGGCCTGGATGAACCCTTTAAGTAGACAAAATTGAATGAATCCAGCTTTGGAAAATCTTGTTGTGGCTATCAAAACTGTAGTGAGAAAACAAATGCATTTCAGACAGTCTTTAGCAGATATGTTCTACTCAAGACTTAGTTTAGACTTAGGTTAGAATGCGTTTGTTTTCTCACAGTGTTGATAGCTGTGACTTTTTAATGTTTTACTCCAATAAAATACTGTTTTTATAAGAAGATATTCCGAAGCTAGATTCTTTCCGTTTGTCTATTTCTCCTAGTTGCACTATGAGCCTCCGTGCATCTGGATTTTCAAATGGGTGAGTTGAATTTTATTTTTTTTTACAACCCTTTACGTCAGGGGTGCACAATAATCATTTGGACCAAGGGCCATATTGCCATACTGGACAAATCCCTAGGACCCTTAAAATTTTTTAAAGGGGCACTTACATGAATTCATCACTAGAACCACCTTCAGGACATTAATACATAGAGTCATATTGTGTGTCATATACAGTATACTGCTATCAATCTGTGAGGAATAGATTGTGTATCAAACACCCTCGGCCATCTTATAATGATATTGTTGTGATTGTTCCTGTACCCAAGAAGGGATTAACAAGGTTTCTCAGGGACAGCTGTCGAGGAGCGGGGGGGGGGCGCCAATTGTCGCATTATATAAGGTGTCAACCTCCGCTGCAAGGTAAACCCAGAATTTAGGGCTACCTAGGGTTTATCAGGGTGTATTATTTTTGTGTATTATTTTTGTTTGTGTGTGTATGTTTAGCTCATAAGTTTACTCTATTTTAAATATATCCAAAAAAATTTAAGTTTTACAGGTCTTTTTTATGCTACTGAATTTTTAATGACCTTGGATCATTTACATTTGACTCTGTTTTAAGGAAACAAACGCATTCTCTACCTTTGGAGTTCATACCTTACTTTAGTGTTGGCCCCTTTGCGTCTACTTCAGGATGTCGGACATCTTCTCAGGATCCATTTTCAGACCAGTCTTGGAGATGATACACCCAAGATATACCCAAGAAACAGAAGAGAGGTCTGCTCAAAGACGCATTTCTTATACTTGGCGTACAAAAAGTTCTTCCTTAATCTCTGCAGAAGCTGGTGAACATCCCTCCTGTATATAGGCAGATCAGGAGAAAACACCAAGATGTCATCTAGGTAAACTATGACACATATGTAGAGGAGGTCCCGGAAGATGTCGTTCATCAGTTCTTGAATAACTACTGGTGCATTACGGAGCCCAAATGACATTACACAATACTCATAATGGCCATCATGGGTGTCAAAGGCAGTCTTCCATTTTTCACCCTGATGTATTCGAATCAGGTTATACGCCCCCGAAGGTGAAGTTTCGTGAATACTCTGGAACCTTTGAGACGATCAAACAACTCAGAAATGAGAGGCAGAGGATATTTTTTCTTGATCGTAATCTGGTGGAGTCCCCTATAATCAATACAGGGGCAAAGTGAGCCATCCTTTTTCTTTGCAAAGAAGAATCCTGCTCTGACCAGGGAGGAAGACTTCTGGATAAATTCCCTGGCAAGATTCTCTTTAATGTACTCGGACATGGCTCAGGTCTCAGCCTGACATAGGAGGTAGATATGGTTTCGTGGAGGAGAAAAGTCTGGAAGAAGGTTGATAGGGTAGTCATATGGCCTATGAGGTGGTAATGTCTCAGCCTCCTTTTTGTCGAAGACATCAGTGTACGTCCAATATGCAGCAGGCAAGCCAGGTAACTTAGATGGAGAATCCGGGGGTCAAGCAGGATGAATGGGAACTAAACATCTATAGTAGCAGTAACAGAGTACTTCACCGGATTTCCAATCTAGAACAGGCTCGTGTTTTCGCAGCCATGGCAGACCTAGAAGCAGAGGAAGAGACAGATGTGATAGCACATAGAAGGAATCTTCTCCGAGTGTAGCATTCCTACTCGAAGTTCTACAGTCCCAGTAACAAAAAGGTTGCCTCGGAGAGAGGTTTTCCATGCACCGATGAAAGTACCAACGAATCCTGTAAACGTTGGATCAGGATTTGATACCACCCTACAATGGCCTATTGAATGAGATTTCCTATGGAAATCCAGATAGTCCGACTCAACAAAACGGATGTTGCTACAGGAAATAATAATAAATCATCTTTACAGTGCTTTACAGTTTGCCCACATTATCATCGCTGTCCCCAATGGGGCTCACAATCTAAATTTGAAGTAGCATCCATACATTTTGAACCTTTTATTCGGAAGGTTGAATCATGTAGTCTAGTAGCTGATCTGCATAATCCGTCACTAAAGAGTGAGACGGATCTAAGGCTTCTTACTTTATTTGTTTTTTACACTATTGCTGCTGGAGCTACTAATAATAATAATCTTTATTTTTATATAGTGCTAACATATTCCACAGCGCTTTTACAGTTTTGCATACATTATCATCGTTGTCCCCCGATGGGGCTCACAATCTAAATTCCCTATCAGTATGTCTTTGGAATGTGGGAGGAAACCGGAGTACCCTTGGGGAAACCCACACAAACATGGGGAGAACATACAAACTCCTTGCAGATGTTGTCCTTGATGGGATTTGAACCCAGGACTCCAGCGCTGCAAGGCTGCAGTGCTATCCACTGAGCCACCAATATTGCCAGAGTCAGCAATGGAAAGGAGCGATCCTCACTCAGGGTGACCTTTACAACAGACCCTAGGCTCTTGAGTTTCAACTTTTTTTGAGGCAGAGGTAGATTAAATGTTCAGGACTGCCACAACAGAAGCACCTTCCCTCAGCATAACGGGCCTCCTGTTTATGCCTGGCCTTCTTTACGTGGTCAATTTGCTTGGACTCTGGGAAAGGTGTCGATGCAGAGGCTTGCTGCATGATCGGCTTTTGAAAAGTAGGAGCCAGGTAAATCGGTCTTCTCTCATGGGTCACCCCTTTGAAACACTCCTGAAACCTGATGTTGATCCGAGTTGCCAGGGACACCAGGTTGTCCAGTGAAGTTGGTATATAATGACCGGCCAGCTCATCCTTGATTCTCCTAAAAAATGCCCTCCAAGAAGGTGGCCACATGCGCCTCATTATTCCAGCTGAGCTTGGAAGACAGGATAAGGAATTGGACAGCGTACAGGCCCACTGTGAGGTTTCCCTGGCACAGTGAAGCAAACTGATGAGCCAAGAGTTCGAAGTGCAGTGTGCACTGATTGATGAACCCCTGACTTAGGGCAGGGTCACCACCATAACTTGGAGAGAACATCACCGGCAGGCTAATGGGTCACGGCTGAGGTTGCCGCAGCTTGGGTAGGTGCACATGTGGCCTGAGTTGTCAGCCTATCTAGACAGGTGGTCACTGTCTGCAGGTAGGAAAGGATTTTATCCTGCTGGTCTTTCTGGAGGGAGACTTTCTGGTACAGGTCTGAGATAGAGAAAGCTGTTATGATCAGGTGGCCTTGGAGCAGCATGAAAAGACCTTCACTGGAGCAGTGGTAACTTTACTGACCGCAAACCCTGATCCTATCACCGCAACTAGAAGTAGCCGTGGGGTGTGCCTAACCAGACCTAGACACCTCGACACAGCCTAAGGACTAAATATCCCTAAGGATGGAAATAGGAAAACTCACTTGCCTCAGAGTAGATCCCCAAAGGATAGGTAGCCCCCCACAAATAATGACTGTGAGTAGGAGAGGAAAAGACACACGCAGACAGAAAACAGGGATAAGCAAAGGAGGCCACTTCTACCTAGATAGGAAAGGACAGTACAGGATACTATGCGGTCAGCATAAAACACTACAAAATATCCACAGCAAAAAAATACAAAAACTCCACCACCTAACTAAAGAGGTGGAGAGTAAATCTGCGACTCCAGCGAGTCCAACTAGACTGAGAAAAACATCAGGCACAGTCTAGCAGGAACAAAATAGAAACAAGATAAGCACAGAAAATAAACACACAGCAGTGTGTCTAAAAAATGAAGCAAACACTTATCTTAGCTGAATTGGCAGCAAGCAGGAGAGGCCAGGCAGAGGACCAACACTTTCAAAGGAACATTGACTACTGGCAAGGACTAATGAGTCCTGCACAGCTAAATACCCCAGTCAGAATTGCAATTAGCAGAAACACCTGTCCAAGACTGCTGCTCAGGAATAACTGCATTACCATCAACAACCACCGGAGGGAGCCCAAGAGCAGAATTCACAACAGAAAGCCTGAGAACCAGTGGATTCTATAGCTTGAGCAATCTGTAATGGGAGTGGTGGAAACACTGTGCCTTGGTCCGAGGAGAGCTTGGAGGGGCATGACTAGTTGAACACCTGACTCTTTAATAGATACCCTGATGGTGGGGTTAGATGGACACCAGGTACTACACCAGGACAGACCTCGAATGCACGGCAGCTGTCCCCAAGGAACAGGTAGCTGGAACGACCTGTTAGGAGAGTACAGCTAATACAGGCAGGCACAACACAAACTCAGGAACCACAGATGCTGTCACGTATGACTGGTATACAGATAGATACTGGCCGGTGCATATTGGTATACAGATGGGCACAGCAGGTGCAGGCTGGTATACAGATGAGCACAGCAGGTAAAGGCTGGTATACAGTTGGGCATGGCCAGTGCAGGCTGGTATACAGATGTGCATTGCAGGTGTAGGCTGGTATACAGGTGAGCATGGCAGGTGCAGGCTGGTATACAGGTGAGCATGGCAGGTGCAGGCCGGTATATAGGTGAGCACAGCAGGTTCAGGCCGGTATACAGGTGAGCACGGCAGGTGCAGGCCAGTATACAGATGAGCACAGCAGGTGCAGGCTGGTGAACAGGTAGGAGAACACAGCTGATATACTACCAGGCAAGTGCTGGTAAGTACAGCTGAAATACAGTTAGATAAGGCAAGTACGGGCATACAGGAATTGGACTGGTAGACTGACTGATGGTAACTGGAGACCTGACAACTAGCAAGCATGCAGAATACTAACTATACACGCTGCTCAGGCACCTCCATTCAGGTGCAGGTGCTTTAAATAATAAGTGTTTTCCAGCCATTGGCTGGGGACACTTTAAAAGGGAAGGAGAACGCGTGCACGCACACTAAGCACAGTGCCTGGGGATCTGCACATCATGACCCCAGGTAGCAGCCGGAGAAGGAGGAGAAGGAAGTCCTGGATGGGGGCTGCGCTGGTGAGTTAGCGGGGGAGGAAAGGAAGCATGCAAGGACACCAGTACTACAAAAGGCATGTCTTCCTCAAACCTCAGTGGCGGTACCACAACCAAGACCCAGACGACGGTCCATAAGTAGACATAAAAATTTTCATACTCCCTATCTGTGAACTGCACAAATATTTAGTGCAACAAATGTTTTCTCCCCTTCCCATATTGGGAGCTCTGCTTCGCATCACTTGCCTTGTTTACTTCATTATTCCCATGTCCTGTTTGTGTATAAATGTGACTCTTCAGATTTTATGTTAAACTTTACCTGATAAAGAAACCAGCGTAGTCTCAAAAGCTTGCTATTAGCTCTTCAGTTAGCCATTAACAGGTATTAACTATGAAGAACTCTCAATTTAAATTATTTTTCTATCACGGCAACTCATAGTGTGAATCAGAATCAGTAGTGGTTATGCCCCCAGGGGCAGACACAGACAGCTTGGGGCCCCTGTGCAGGAAATGTGTCTGGGCCCCTCTCCTTTTAAGGTGACAAAGCTATATATATATACTGTATATATATACATACATACTAGGGGACTGTGCTATACATAAGTGAGTACACTATATACTAAGGGACTGTGTTAGACATCATAATCGATAATAACGTCTTCCTCCAACTCCCTGTTCCTAAATCCATTATAAATCCCCTTTCCTCTCATCTCAATCCCCCACACCCCCATCCCATTATTGCCCTCTCCCCCACCCCCATTATTGCCCATTAACCACCTCCATCATTTCCTTCTCCCCCACCACCCAAATTATTGCCCTCTCCGTCAACCCAATCATTGCCTTCCGCCCCATCACCCCCATCATTGCCCTCTCTGTCAACCCAATCATTGCCTTCTGCCCATCACCCCCATCATTGCCCTCTCCTCCACATACACACACAGATACGCACAGCACCATTCACCTCTCTGTATACACACACAGACACACACACACACACATACTGTACACTCACCTCACCTCTGCGCAGGGTATCCGGAAGCCCCACCATTGCCGGCAGCTTCCTATCTCGCACAGCCGCGGCACAGAATTATGTCATTCAGCCGCAGCTGTGTGAGACAGGAAGCGCAGGCTGGAAGAATGATGGATCCATTCCCTGCAGCTCCGTTCCGCTGCCATTTTCTCCTGCAGGCAGCGGAGCTGCAGGGATTGCTCCCTGCCCACCGTACATGAGGGCAATCTGGCCAGGGGCCCCCCCAAAGCCTCGGTGCCGAATAAACTGGACATAGGGCCAGTTTTAGGCAAAGTGGAGTCCTAGGCAAAGTTTAAAATGGGGCCCCAAATGCTATCATATTGCACATCACACAGAAGCATTTCGGTTGTATTTACATGTGCTGAGTCCAGGCCGCTAAATAAGTGTGATCGACAATACTGAAGTCATTCAGCGCTTGTTTCCCGGCCTCTTTACACCAACTGAGAAAGAATGATGGAGACAGAATGATCACTAATAGATCACTAACAGATTACCATACAGTATCATGTTATCAGCAGCATATCTACAGTTTACACCGGCGATGTGCTGCTGAGAACAATGATTTTTGTTCCTGCATAATCAATCCAATAACTTGATGCATTTGCAGCATTTTGCTTGTTTAGTATAATACACCCCATAGTCATCCACATATTATAATTTGCACCACAGTCCTCCATATTTTAAAATACACACCCCATAGTCCTCAATATTATATGCACCATCGTCCTCCATATATTATATTACACTCCTCAGTCCTCCATATAGTATTATACACTTCCCATAGTCCTCCACATAGTATAATACACTCCTCATAGTCCTCCATATATTAAAATACACTGCTCAGCCCACCACATAGTATAATACACTCCTCATAGTGCTTCATATAGTATAATGCACCGCCATAGTCATCCATGTAGTACAATTCACTTCCCATAGTATAATGCACCACATAGTTCTTCATATAGTATAATGTCTTCCCCATAGTCCTCGATACAGTATAATGCAGCCCACATATATTGTAATGCATCCCACATATGGTATAATGCAGCCACCCCATAGAGCATAATGCAACCACCCCACAGAGTATAATGTAACCCCCATAAAATATAATGCAGCCCCCCTCATATAGTATAATGTAGTCCCCTCATAGAGCATGATGTAATCACCCCTTATAGAATATAAATATAATACAGCCCTCATAGATTATAATGTAGCCCCGAATAGAATAGAATACAGCCCACCTCCCCATAGAATATAATGTAGCCCCATCAAAGAGTATGATGCAATCCTCCCTCATAAAATCTAATACAGCCCCCCATAGAATATAATACAGCCCACACCCCCATAGTATATAACACAGCCTTCCCCATATAATATAATGTACCCCCCATAGTATATAACACAGCCTTCCCCATATAATATAATGTACCACCCATAGTATATAACACAGCCACATAGTATATAGCACAGCCTCCCCCATAGAATATAATATACCCCCTATAATATATAAAACAGCCTCCTCCATAGAATATAATATACCCCCAATAGTATATAACACAGCCACATACTATATAACACATCCTGTGTAGTATGTAACACAACCCACATAGTGTATAACACAGCCCACGTAGTATGTAGCACAGCCACGTAGTATATAAGACAGCCATGTAGTATATAATACAGTCCATGTAGTATATAGCACAGCCACGTAATATATAGCACAGCCACATAGTATATAACACAGCCCACGTAGTATATAGAACAGCCACATAGTATATAGCACAGAAACGTAGTATATAACAAAGCCACATAGTATATAAAACAGCCCATGTAGTATATAACACAGCCCACTTAGTATATAACACAGCTCACATAGTATATAGCACAGCCACGTAGTATATAGCACAGTCACGTAGTATATAGTACAGTCACGTAGTATATAACACAGCCACATAGTATATAGCACAGCTACGTAGTATATAGCACAGCCACGTAGTATATAGTACAGTCACGTAGTATATAGCACAGCCACATAGTATATAATACAGTCATGTAGTATATAACACAGCCCACATAGTATATAGCACATCCACGTAGTATATAGCACAGCCACATAGTATATAACAGCCCACGTAGTATATAGCACAGCCATATAGTACATAACACAGCCACATAGTATATAACACAGCCCACGTAGTATACAACAGCCCGCACAGTATATAGCACAGCCCGCATCTCCCCACAAAATGGCCCCATAGTCCAGTACTCATTGTTATAGTAAAAAAAACACTCCTCACCTCTCCTCATGCCCGCGCTGCTCCCTGCTCCTGTCTCAGCGGCTGTACTGCCTGGCACACATTGAGTGCGTGATGATGTCATCACTCACCTGCAGTGTCAGAGGCAGAGCGGGGAATGATGGGAGAGGGAGCGTCAGCTGATGCTCTCTCTTGCATCATTGCTTTGAACTGTACCGGCAGACGCTGGTATAGTTCAATGCGGTGAGGGAGTTGGCACTGGCGGCACGCGGGCCCCCCTGCCTCATAGGGTCCACATAGCGGCTGCGTGATGTGCTGCTAGCTGAGGTAACGGGGGCCCTAGGCAGCTGCCTGCCCCTAACGCTAGCTCTTCCTGCAAGGGCCCCCTGGAGCCTCCGGGCCCCGGTGCAGCTGCACCAGTTGAACCGGCGGTTTGTCCGTTCATGCTGTGTGCGCTCCCCCACAAATGCTGGCCATGATCCTGATGAGACATGAGAGCGGATGGTGGGGATCTCCTCTCAGACCTCGATCAGGGTATCACTGAGCTCCTGGATAGTTTATGTTGGTACTAGGAAGTGTCTGATGCATTGATGCCTAATTTTCACCAATCACCACAGCCTTTCCAGACTCTTTCATGTCTGTCATATTTGCTCAATGTGAACCTGCTCTCAACTGTAAAGTAAAGAGGGTGCATTTGGCAGGCCTAGTGCTCTCTGACGAATGCTAATTGAGCTGCATGGTGCTGGGCTGTGGTCACAGGTCCCACTATAGGATGTTGGGCTTTCATGTCACCCTCATGGTGTCTGATTCTAACTCTTTGGTCTGAAACATGCACACCAATAGCTTGTTGGAGGTCATTTTGAAGAGCTCTGGCGATGCTTTTCAGTTCCTTCTCTCACAAACGAACAGAAATCAGTCCTGCTGCTTAAGTGATGAACTTCTACGGCCTTGTCTGGCTCTCCTAATATAATGGGTTGTGTCCTGGTAACTGCATCATGCCCTTGAGACTGTTCTGAGCTTTCTTCAATTAAATAGGACATATAGTTGTGTATCCTGAAGGAGCTACACTACTTCTCAAACCCGAATGGGCTGCAGCTGAATGCATCAAGTAATAGCAAGAACACATGCAAAACTAGAGAAGAATCAGCTAGGAAAGATAGAGAGTAATTGTTTGTGAGTGACCCCCTATCTGCTAATCATTTTCTTGAGCACTAGAGCAGACACAAATGATTGACAATCACTTCTGTGTCCTAACTGGACAGACTTATATCCCTGATGTTTCATTGAATTGGAGTTATAGAGTGATGTGCAATGTGTCAAAAAATAGTGCAGCGCAGATTGCTACACAATCGCAGACCAGTCGCAGCCCCTATTCAGGTCCCTGTCCACTGCCAAAAGCCCCCTATATTTGGAATGTGAACATTAGAACAGGACCATGGAGCAATGGAAGAACCTAATGAATTACATTTTCTTTTATATCATGCTGCTGGGAGGCATTGCGGCAAGAAAGAAAGCTGGCTGAGACAGAGCGATACTCTGGGAAGACTTGGTTCCTGGTATTCATGTATATGTTACTTTGTAGAGAAATAAAAGGGAGACAAACACCCATAGTGTGATATTGAAAGGTACAGGTGAGAAGGGAGTTATGGAGTTACTCACTTGAAAGGATTGTGATTCTCACAACTCCAATGAATATTACAGCTGCTGCAGTCCCGTCGGCAAATGAAGGTAAACCCTCTTTTGCATATCAATTATAAAAAAATGGAGATTTGATGTTTCAGAGTAGATCACACTGCTGTAAAAAGGAAGCAGTTCCAGAGTGGAAGAGCAATTTTATAGTTTTTATGTGTACGCTTTTTGTTCTTGCACAAACTATATAGTTTGTTTTTCAAAAAGAGCTTTGTACTTTCAGCATTTTAGTGTGTATATGAGATATGTACATTGAAGTCTATGTATGTTGCATACTCATACATCACAGCTCAAAAATGCTGGTGTCAATTATAAAATGTATCTATGTATAGAGTAGGAAAGGTACAACCAGTTTTCCACATATTTACTTTACCTAATGTGTGGATACATTTTTCCAATTAAAGCAGCCATGAAGGTACAATGATGGGGAACGCCGGCATCTCTAGCAGGATGTAAGAATTTGACCAGCCCAAATATCTCTGCAGCTTTAACAAAACAGGAAATTTTGTTATGCACAATCACTGACCTTCAAGGGCATTATGATATTCAATCACTTGAATCAGTTTTTCACTTTATGTGCATGCCTAGTTAAGAATTCTGCACTTCATATTCTTATTTATTCAGGGTGCTTTTCTCTAATTCTTCATAGACAATAATATGATTTATAGAGGCACACCAAGCAGCAGGGTTTGGATGTAGACATTATATCTTGGCAATGGTACCATATGGAACCTGTTGCATTCCCTCTGCTTCTCTAGTAATAGAAATGTTTCTGGGCCCCGTTACAGGTTTTGCATTGGGGTGCAAGATCTATGTCTCTGGTGGTCACTGGCTCATTGGATGGTTCTCACTGCAGGGACAATACAACAATCCCAAAATTTACATGGAATTGTTTTATTTATTTTACTCACTTGTATAACACCATTAATTCCTCAGCACTTTACAGACTAATTTTCCTATCTGTAGGTCTTTGGAGTGTGGGAGTAAACCGGAGGAAACCCACGAGGAAACCCACGCAAACACAGGGAGAACATACAAACTCTTTGCAGATGTTGTCCTTGGTGGGATTTGAACCCAGTATCCCAGCACTGGAAAGCTGCAGTGCTAACCACTGAGCGACTGTGCTGCCCTACATCAACAACATTTTGTTTTTGAGCAGTGCTGATACTGTCCAGTAGCTACAGTGCCTTTGCGAAAGTATTCGGCTCCCTGGAACTTTTCAACCTTTTCCCACATATCATGCTTTAAACATAAAGATACCAAATGTAAATTTTTGGTGAAGAATTGCTTATTTTAAATTTTTTTGGAAATTCAAAAACTGAAAAGTGGGGGGTGCAATATTATTCGGCTGCTTTACTTTCAGCGCAGCAAACTCACTCCAGAAGTTCATTGTGGATCTCTGAATGATCCAATGTTGCCCTAAATTCCTAATGATGATAAATATAATCCACACTAGATGGTGGCTCGATTCTAACGCATCGGGTATTCTAGAATATGTATGTAGTTTATTTATGAAGATTTTAGAATTAGCGAAGCGTGGTTCAAATCCCACGCCAATTCGCGGCCGGAGTGCACCTATCGCTGATTCTTTGCGGCCGGCCACGTAGTATATAGCACAGCCACGTAGTATATAGCAGCCCACATGGCATATAACACAGCCACATAGTATATAACACAGCTCACGTACTATATACCGTATATACTCGAGTATAAGCCAACCCGAGTATAAGCCGACCCCCCTAATTTTGCCACAAAAAATTGGGAAAACCTATTGACTCGAGTATAAGCCTAGGGTGGAAATGCAGCATTTACCGGTGAATTTCAAAAATAAAAATAGATCATTATTTCCCCATAGCTGTGCCATATAGTGCTCTGCACCGTTCATATTCCCCCTTGGCTGTGCCCCATATAGTGCTCTGCACTGTTCATATCTCCCCATAGCTGTGCCCCATACAGTGCTCTGCACTGTTCATATTCCCCATAGCTGTGCCCCATATAGTGATCTGCAGCGTTCATATCTCCCCCTTGGCTGTGCCCCGTATAGTGCTCTGCACCGTTCATATCTCCCCCTTGGCTGTGCCCTATATAGTGCTCTGCAGCGTTCATATCTCCCCCTTGGCTGTGCCCCATATAGTGCTCTGCAGCGTTCATATCTCCCCCTTGGCTGTGCCCCATACAGTGCTCTGCACTGTTCATATTCCCCATAGCTGTGCCAAATATAGTGCTCTGCAGTGTTCATATCTCCCCCTTGGCTGTGCCCCATATAGTGCTCTGCACCGTTCATATCTCCCCCTTGGCTGTGCCCCATATAGTGCTCTGCAGCGTTCATATCTCCCCCTTGGCTGTGCCCCATATAGTGCTCTGCAGCGTTCATATCTCCCCCTTGGCTGTGCCCCATACAGTGCTCTGCACTGTTCATATTCCCCATAGCTGTGCCCCATATAGTGCTCTGCAGCGTTCATATCTCCCCCTTGGCTGTGCCCCATACAGTGCTCTGCACTGTTCATATTCCCCATAGCTGTGCCCCATATAGTGATCTGCAGCGTTCATATCTCCCCCTTGGCTGTGCCCTATATAGTGCTCTGCAGCGTTCATATCTCCCCCTTGGCTGTGCCCCATATAGTGCTCTGCAGCGTTCATATCTCCCCCTTGGCTGTTCCCCATACAGTGCTCTGCACTGTTCATATTCCCCATAGCTGTGCCCCATATAGTGCTCTGCAGGGTTCATATCTCCCCCTTGGCTGTGCCCCATATAGTGCTCTGCAGCGTTCATATCTCCCCCTTGGCTGTGCCCCATATAGTGCTCTGCAGCGTGCATATCTCCCCCTTGGCTGTGCCCCATATAGTACTCTGCAGCGTTCACATATCCCCATAGATGCTCCACATAAATCTATGCCATGGCCGCTGCTGCTGCAATAAAAAAAAAAAAAGCCATACTCACCTCTCTTGATTGCAGCTCCCAGCGTCCGGTCCCGGCGTCTCCCCGCTCTGACTGATCAGGCAGAGGGCGCCGCGCACACTATATGCGTCATCGCGCCCTCTGACCTGAACAGTCAGAGCGCAGAGACGCCGGGAAGATGGAGCGGCGCCCGGCGGCTGGAACGTGGACAGGTGAATATGACATACTTACCTAGTCCCAGCGATCCTCGCGCTGTCCCCGCCTGTCACAGCTGTCTTCGGTGCTGCAGCTTCTTTCTCTATCAGCGGTCACCGTTACCGCTGATTAGAGAAATGAATAGGCGGCTCCACCCCTATGGGAGGTGGAGCCGCCTATTCATTTCTCTAATGAGCGGTCCCACGTGACCGCTGAAGAGGGGAAGAAGCTGCAGCACAGAAGAACGTGGGACGGCAGGGACAGCGCGAGGATCGCTGGGACTAGGTGAGTATGCCTCAGCGCCCTCACCCCCTCACCCGCCGATCCCACCGCTACCGTGACTCGAGTATAAGCCGAGAGGGGCACTTTCAGCCCAAAAATTTGGGCTGAAAATCTCGGCTTATACTCGAGTATATACGGTAACAACCCACGTAGTGTATAACACAGCCACGTAGTATATAACACAGCCCACGTAATATATTGCACAGCCACGTAGTATGTAGTACAGCCCACATAGTATATTGCACAGCCACGTAGTATATTGCACAGCCACGTAGTATATTGCACAGCCCACTTAGTATATAGTACAGCCACGTAGTATATAGCACAGCCACGTAGTATATTGCACAGCCCACAAAGTATATAGCACAGCAACGTAGTATATAACACAGCCACGTACTATATTGCACAGCCACATAGTACGGTATATTGCAAAGTCCACGTAGTATACTACACAGTCCACATAGTATATACCACAGCCCACATAGTATATAACACAGCCACGTAGTATATTACACAGCCCACGTAGTATATAGCACAGCCACGTAGTATATTGCACAGCCGACGCAATATATAACACAGCCCACACAGTATATTACAGCCACGTAATATATTACACAGCCCACGTAGTATATTGTACAGCTGACGTAGTATATAGCACAGTGACGTATATAACACAGCCCATGCAGTATATAACACAGCCCACCTAGAATATAGCATAGCCACATAGTATATTGCACAGCCACGTAGTATATAGCACAGCCATGTAGTATATTGCACAGCCCACGCAGTATATTACACAGCCCACGTAGTATATAGCACAGCGACGTAGTATATAACACAGCCCATGCAGTATATAACACAGCCACGTAGTCCCACATAGTATTTAGCACAGCCAAGTAGTAAATAGCACAGCCACGTAGTATATTGCACAGCCATGTAGTATATTGCACAGTCCACGTAGTATATAGCACAGCCCACATAGTATATTGCACAGTCCATATAGTATATTACACAGCCCACGTAGTATATAGCACAGCCACATAGTATATTGTACAGCCCACGCAGTATATAGCACAGCCCACGCAGTATATTACAGCCATGTAATATATTGCACAGCCACGTAGTATATTGCACAGCCGACGTAGTATATAGCACAGCGATGTAGTATATAACACGGCCCACATAGTCCCATATAGTATATAGCACAGCTAAGTAGTATATTGCACAGCCATGAAGTATATAGGACAGCCATGTAGTATATTGCACAGCCACATAGTATATAGCAAAGCCACGTAGTATATTGCACAGCCGACGCAGTATATTGCAGAGCCGATGCAGTATATAACACAGCCCATGCAGTATAAAGCACAGGCCACGCAGAATATTACACAGCCATGTAGTATATTACACAGCCCACGTAGTATATAGCACAGCCACATATTATATTGCACAGCCGACGTACTATATAACACAGCCAACGCAGTATATAACACTGCCCACGTAGTATATAACACAGCCCATGCAGTATATAACACTGCCCACGTAGTATATAACACAGCCCACCCAGTATATAGCAGTGTGGGCACCATATCCCTGTTAAAAAAAGAATTAAAATAAAAAATAGTTGTATACTCACCCTCCGACGGCCCCAGATCCATCCCAGGCCTTTCCCACTCCTCGCATGCCGCTCCGGTCCCAAGCGGCAATAACACATGATGATGTAGCGGTCTCGTGAGACTGCTACGTCATCTCCGGTCATTGCCGCAATGCATTATTGCGACCGGAGCGGCGCACGAGGAGCCTGGGCTTGATCCGGGGGCCGTTGGAGGGTGAGTATATGATGACTTTTTATTTTTTGATTATTTTTAACATATGTTTTACTATTGATGCTGCATAGGCAGCATCAATAGTAAAAGTTGGTCACACAGAGGGTTAATGGCAGCGTTAATGGACTGCCTTACACCGCGTTATGCCGCGGTGTAAGGCAGTCCTTTTAACGCTATGTGGGCGCTGACTGGGGGTGAGTATGGAGGGGGCACTGACTGCAGGGGAGTAGGGAGGAGCCATTTCGCGGCCAGACTGTACCCGTCGCTGATTGGTCGCGGCCGGCTGGGTGCGACCAATCAGCGATGCGGGATTTCCGCGACAGACAGACAGAAAGACAGACAGAAATACCGAAGTGACCCTTAGACAATTATATAGTAGACTAGATGGTGGCCCAATTCTAATGCATCGGGTATTCTAGAATATGCATGTCCACGTACTATATTGCACAGCCCACATAGTATATTGCCCAGTTACGTAGTATATTGCCCAGCCACGTATTATATTGCCCAGTTACGTAGTATATTGCCCAGTTACGTAGTATATTGCCCAGTGACATAGTATATTGCCCAGTGACGTAGTATATTGCCCAGTGACGTAGTATATTGCCCAGTGACGTAGTATATCGCACAGCGACGTAGTACACAGCACAGAGCCACGTAGTATATTGGCCACTGACGTAGTATATTGGCCAGTGACGTAATATATTGCCGAGTGACGTAGTATACAGCACAGAGCCACGTAGTATATCGCACAGCGACGTAGTATACAGCACAGAGCCACGTAGTATATTGGCCAGTAACGTAGTATATTGCCCAGTTACGTAGTATATTGCCCAGTGAAGTAGTATACAGTACAGAGCCACGTAGTATATTGCCCAATTACGTAGTATATTGCCTAGTGACGTAGTATATTACGCAGCCACGTAGTATATTGCACAGCGAAGTAGTATACAGCACAGAGCCACGTAGTATATTGGCCAGTCACGTAGTATATTGCCCAGCTATGTAGTATATTGCCCAGCTACATAGTATATTGCCCAGTCAGGTTTGTCACAGGTGAAAAAATTAAAAAAAACATATACTCACCTTTCCGAAGGCCCGTTGTAGTCCACGGCAGCTTGCGGTCCCAGGGTTGGTATCACAACGCAGGACCTGTGATGACGTCGCGGTCACATGACCGTGACGTCATGGCAGGTCTTTCTAGCGCAGGCGCGCAAGGCCTATGATGACGTCTCGGTCACATGACCGTGACGTCATAGCAGGTCCTTGTCGCGCAGGCGCGCAGGGCCTGTGATGACGTTGCGGTCACATGACCGTGACATCATGGCAGGTTCTTCTGCCATACCATCTTTGCCACCGGAAAGTGCAGTGGAAGATGGCGGCCGGCGGGAGCGGCTCATCGTAAAACGGAGGGTGAGTATAGCAGGTTTTTTTTTTGTTTTTTTTTAACATTACTTTTTTACTATTGATGCCGCATAGGCAGCATCAATAGTAAAAGGTTGGGGAAACACAGGGTTAATAGCGGCGGTAACGTAGTGCGTTACCTGTGGCATAACGCGGTCCGTTACTGCCGGCATTAACCCTGTGTTAGCTGTGACCAGAGGGGAGTATGCCCACGTAGTATATTGCCTAGTCACGTAGTATATTGCCCAGACACGTAGTATATTGCCCAGCCACATAGTATATTGCCCAGCCACATAGTATATTGCCCAGCCACGTAGTATATTGCCCAGCCACGTAGTTCACATAGTATATTGCCCAGTCACATAGTATATTGCCCAGCTACGCACAGAGCCACGTAGTATACAGCAGAGCCACGTAGTATATTGCCCAGTCACGTAGTATACAGCACAGTCACGTAGTATACAGCACAGAGCCACGTAGTATACAGCACAGAGCCACGTAGTATACTGCCCAGTCACGTAGTATACAGCACAGTAACGTAGTATACAGCGCAGAGCCACGTAGTATACAGCACAGAGCCACGTAGTATACAGCGCAGAGCCACGTAGTATACAGCACAGAGCCACGTAGTATACAGCACAGAGCCACGTAGTATACAGCACAGAGCCACGTAGTATACAGCACAGAGCCACGTAGTATACAGCACAGAGCCACGTAGTATATTGCCCAGTCACGTAGTATACAGCACAGTCACGTAGTATATTGGCCAGTCATGTAGTATGCATATGTTAAAAAAAAGAATTAAAATAAAAAATAGTTACATACTCACCTCCTGGAGCCTCCGGATCGAAGCGGCCGGTTCCCGATGCTTGGCGCGCGGTCCGGTCTGAAGATTGCATTGCGGTCTCGCGCGATGATGACGTAGCGGTCTCGCGAGACCGTACGTCAACATCTCGCGAGACCGCAATGCATGCAGCGGTCACCGGGGCGTCGCGCGGAGCGGAAAAGGCCGGTTCCTGATCCGGGGGGCCACCGGAGGGTGAGTATGTAACTATTTTTTATTTTTTTATTATTTTTAACATTAGATATTTTTACTATTCATGCTGCATAGTCAGCATGAATAGTATAAAGGTGGTCACACAGGGTTAATAGCAGCGTTAACCGAGTGCGTTACACTGCGGTCAACGCTGCCATTAACCCTGTGTGAGCGCTGACCGGAGGGGAGTATGCGGATGCCGGGCACTGACTGCGGGGAGGAAAGAGCGGCCATTTTTTTCTAGACTGTGGCCGTCGCTGATTGGTCGCGGCAGCTATGACAGGCAGCTGCCGAGACCAATCAGCGAATGAATAACCGTGACAGAAGGACAGACAGAAAGACGGAAGTGACCCTTAGACAATTATATAGTATGTGTGTAATCAAGTCTCCGTATAAATGCACCTGCTCTGTGATAGTCTCAGGGTTTTGATTGAAGCACAGAGAGCATCATGAAGACAAAGGAACACAACAGGCAGGTCCGTGATACTGTTGTGAAGTTTAAAGCCGTATTTGGATACAAAATGATTTCCAAAACTGTTCTGTCTCCGCCATCTAATATTGTTACCCTGATTATCTCTTTGCATAATTGCAGGTTTTTCAGTATGGATATTCATACCTTTATTTGTTTGTGATGCTTTGGCTCCCTCTAGCAGTCAGAGTTATGTTGGCAGTTCAATCTTGTTTTTGTATTATCTTGTTTTTGTCTGATTCTCCTCCTCCTTTGCAATGCATTATGGTAGCTCAGCCTCCATTTCCCTCCATTTTTTCCTTTCACTTTCTTCGGTTTGCCTTCAAGGAAAGACGCTTCACTTCATCCCCCTTGCGATTGCATTGCCGGTATGTCTTTATGCTTCCTATAGATATTTCTGCTCTATATTAGCTTAGTTTAACCAGTTGTACTCCTAGTTTAGTCAATCGCTTTCTAAATGTTATGCATAATGTATATCATGTGTATTATGTATCTGTTCTATGCCATGCACTGATTCTATGTATATCATTGTTCACAGTCAGGGCCGCCATCAGGGCATTACAGACATTACATGTGTAAGGGGCCCGGTGAGGAGAGGCAAGGAGGGGGGGCCCGGACTGACCAGACACGCAGTCAGCATGTCTCATACACTTTGGGCCCCACCTCTTTTCCTGCTGGTCTGGAGGCATTATGAGGTGATTGCATCACTCCTGCCTGATGTGGCCGCACTCACTGCAGCAGACGCTGCACAAGGACCTGGGCTTTTGCTCTGTGCAGAGCTCGGTGCCGCCTCCAGCAGAGGCTCCGCCTCCATCTTCTCTCACCCTCACCTACTCCAGAACATAACAGCAGCAGTGACCGGAGCTCTGCAGGAAGAGATTGAAGCCAGTTAAGGTCAGCAATTCTGTGGTGCTGCCTCCTAGTGGCTCCAGAACTAAGGCTGCAGGAGGGACCCCGGGGCCCCACTATTCCTGTGGGATCAAGCTGCCGGCACTACTGCACTAGGCTACACTTCTCTGTCCCTCCATAACACCAGTGCTAGGAAACTGCTGTGTAGGAAGTCTCCCTGTACTCGCATCACTTGCAGTCGGGACCGGGGGAGAGGGTGACCAAGTGTCTGTACTGGAAGAGACAGCAGCCGCTCTATAGACTCCTGCTGTGCTGAGGGCTCCTATTGACTTCTGCCCTGGCTGCTGTCCTGGGATAATGGTGTAGGTGGTGAAGGCCCTGCAGCATAGGTAAGTATATATAATAGTGTGCGTATGATACTATGGTGTATATAGTGTATGTAATATATAGTGTGCAGTATATGTATTTTCTTGTTTGTAAATAAGTGTATGGATATACTGGAGATGATCCTTGTATATGTAATAGTGTATCTGCAGTATATAGTGTAGTTAATGTATAGCGTACAGTGTGTGTGTGTATATATATATATATATATGATCCTTGTATCTGTAGTATATATTGTACGTAATGTATAGTGTACAGTGTGTGTGTGTGTGTGTGTGTGTGTGTGTGTGTGTGTGTGTGTGTGTGTGTGTGTGTATATGTGTATGTATGTATATGTGTATGTATATATTATAGTTCTATCAGTGTAGAGATGCCATGTCTGCAGAGGAGTGCTGCACTCTGTACCCTAATGCCAGCACACAATGCATGTGTGTATTTTTATGAATTATCTTTAACCCCTTACCGGCATCGGACGTACTATACCGTCCGATGCCGGCTCCCCTGCTTTGATGCAGGGCTCCGCGGTGAGCCCGCACCAAGGCCGGGACATGTCAGCTGTTTTGAACAGCTGACATGTGCCCGTAATAGGCGCGGGCAGAATCGCGATCTGCCCGCACCTATTAACTAGTTAAATGCCGCTGTCAAACGCAGACAACGGCATTTAACTACCGCTTCCGGCCGGGCGGCCGGAAATGACGTCATCGCCGACCCCCGTCACATGATCGGGGGTCGGCGATGCTTGTGAATGGTAACCATAGAGGTCCTTGAGACCTCTATGGTTACTGATTGCCCGTCGCTGTGAGCGCCCCCCTGTGGTCGGCGCTCACAGCACACGTGCAATTCTGCTACATAGCAGCGATCAGCAGATCGCTGCTATGTAGCAGCGCCGATCGTGCTATGCCTGCTTCTAGCCTCTCATGGAGGCTATTGAAGCATGGCAAAAGTTAAAAAAAAAAGTTTAAAAAAATGTGAAAAAAATAAAAAAAACATAAAAGTTTAAATCACCCCCCTTTCGCCCCAATCGAAATAAATCAATAAAAAAAATATCAAATCTACACATATTTGGTATCGCCGCGCTCAGAATCGCCCGATCTATCAATTAAAAAAAAGTATTAACCTGATCGCTAAACAGCGTAGCGGGAAAAAAATTCGAAACGCCAGAATTACGTTTTTTTGGTCGCCACGACATTGCATTAAAATGCAATAACGGGCGATCAAAAGAACGTATCTGCACTGAAATGCTATCATTAAAAACGTCATCTCGGCACGCAAAAAATAAGCCCTCAACCGACCCCAGATGATGAAAAATGGAGACGTTACGAATATCGGAAAATGGCGCAATTTTTTTTTTTTTTTTTTTTTTTTAGCAAAGTTTGGAATTTTTTTTCACCACTTAGATAAAAAATAACCTAGTCATGTTTGGTGTCTATGAACTCGTAATGACCTGGAGAATCATAATGGCAGGTCATTTTTAGCATTTAGTGAACCTAGCAAAAAAGCCAAACAAAAAACCAATGTGGGATTGCACTTTTTTTACAATTTCACCGCACTTGGAATTTTTTTCCCGTTTTCCAGTACACGACATGCTAAAACCAATGATGTCGTTCAAAAGTACAACTCGTCCCGCAAAAAATAAGCCCTCACATGGCCAAATTGACGGAAAAATAAAAAAGTTAGGGCTCTGGGAAGGAGGGGAGCGAAAAACGAACACGGAAAAACGAAAAATCCCCCGGTCATGAAGGGGTTAATAACACACCTCACCTATAATGCGTGAGAAGACGTCATATACTGGTATACTGTATGTATATATGTGAGCATTTTACAGGGCCGCCATCAGGGCATGACGGCCGTGACTGGCGTATGGGGCCCGGTGGGCAGAGGGGGTCCGCATCGGGCCCCGTCTCATCTGCTCACCGGGCCCCTACCGGCAGCCGCAGGCTAACCGGGCCCTTAGCGCCGATGCTGCAGCTGTTCAAAGCTATTAACGTGCGGGTGCGGGCCCGCACGTCAATAGTTAACAGCCGCCAGCCAATCTGAGGCTGGCAGCTGACGTCAGCCGCAGCGTGCGTGCATGTCGCCGGCGTCTGACATCATTGTCAGTCGCCGGCGAGTGCACGCTGCAGCTGCGTGGAGACAGAGAACTTCGCCCGCCGCAGGAGCACGGCCAGGTAAGAAGAACTTTTTTTTTTTTTTCCTTGAGAGCGGCGATCCGGGGGGCCCAGGGAAGAACGCTGGACACAGATGGGGCAGAGTGCTGGACACAGATGGGGCAGAGTGCTGGACACAGATGGGGCAGAGTGCTGGACACAGATGGGGCAGAGTGCTGTACAGAGATGGGGCAGAGTGCTGGACAGAGATGGGGCAGAGTGCTGTACAGAGATGGGGCAGAGTGCTGGACAGAGATGGGCAGAGTGCTGGACAGAGATGGGGCAGAGTGCTGGACAGAGATGGGGCAGAGTGCTGGACAGAGATGGGGCAGAGTACTGGACAGAGATGGGGCAGAGTGCTGGACAGAGATGGGGCAGAGTGCTGGACAGAGATGGGGCAGGATTGGACACAGATGGGGCAGAGTGCTGGACACAGATGGGGCAGAGTGCTGGACACAGATGGGGCAGAGTGCTGGAAACAGATGGGGCAGAGTGCTGGAAACAGATGGGGCAGTATTGGACACAGATGGGGCAGAGTGCTGGAAACAGATGGGGCAGAGTGCTGGAAACAGATGGGTCAGGATTGGACACAGATGGGGCAGAGTGTTGGACACAGATGGGGCAGAGTGCTGGACACAGATGGGGCAGGATTGGAAACAGATGGGGCAGAGTGCTGGACACAGATGGGGCAGAGTGCTGGACACAGATGGGGCAGGATTGGAAACAGATGGGGCAGGTCAGGATTGGAAACAGATGGGGCAGAGTGCTGGACACAGATGGGGCAGAGTGCTGGACACAGATGGGGCAGAGTGCTGGACACAGATGGGGCAGAGTGCTGGACACAGATGGGGCAGGATTGGAAACAGATGGGGCAGAGTGCTGGACACAGATGGGGCAGAGTGCTGGACACAGATGGGGCAGAGTGCTGGACACAGATGGGGCAGGATTGGAAACAGATGGGGCAGAATGCTGGACACAGATGGGACAGGATTGGACACAGATGGGGCAGAGTGCTGGACACAGATGGGGCAGGATTGGAAACAGATGGGGCAGAGTGCTGGACACAGATGGGGCAGGATTAGAAACAGATGGGGCAGAGTGCTGGACACAGATGGGGCAGAGTGCTGGACACAGATGGGGCAGAGTGCTGGACACAGATGGGGCAGAGTGCTGGACACAGATGGGGCAGGATTGGAAACAGATGGGGCAGAATGCTGGACACAGATGGGACAGGATTGGACACAGATGGGGCAGAGTGCTGGACACAGATGGGGCAGGATTGGAAACAGATGGGGCAGAGTGCTGGACACAGATGGGGCAGGATTAGAAACAGATGGGGCAGAGTGCTGGACACAGATGGGGCAGAGTGCTGGACACAGATGGGGCAGAGTGCTGGACACAGATGGGGCAGGATTGGAAACAGATGGGGCAGAGTGCTGGACACAGATGGGGCAGGATTGGAAACAGATGGGGCAGAGTGCTGGACACAGATGGGGCAGGATTAGAAACAGATGGGGCAGAGTGCTGGACACAGATGGGGCAGAGTGCTGGACACAGATGGGGCAGAGTGCTGGACACAGATGGGGCAGGATTGGAAACAGATGGGGCAGAGTGCTGGACACAGATGGGGTAGGATTGGACACAGATGGGGCAGAGTGCTGGACACAGATGGGGCAGAGTGCTGGACACAGATGGGGCAGGATTGGAAACAGATGGGGCAGAGTGCTGGACACAGATGGGGCAGGATTGGAAACAGATGGGGCAGAGTGCTGGACACAGATGGGGCAGAGTGCTGGACACAGATGTGGCAGAGTGCTGGACACAGATGGGGCAGGATTGGAAACAGATGGGGCAGAATGGAGACAGATGGGGCAGGATTGGAGACAGATGGGGCAGGATGAATACGATGGAGACAGATGGGGCAGGATGGGGAGATCATATGGGGCAGGATGGGAGAACATATGGCTGACGCCAGGAATGAGACACACGGGGGCTAGGATGGCGAATATTACCATAGGGGCTAATTAAGGGATATTATTATTGCAGTGATGCATTTATTTTATTTTTTGAGTATACTGTTTTAAATGGGGGGGGCGGTCCTGTTACTGTGTAGAGTGATACTGTGTTGCCTTCTTCATGTGGTGTAATGTAGAAGTTGGGAAAATTAAGTAATGTGTTCTACAAGCGGAACTCGAGATAACTGTGTTATTTCCTGCAGACGAGTCCTGGCTGGATGAAGTGATGGTGGTCTGTGCTGGATGAAAGATGAAGGACTTCACCTAGAGACATCACTGGTGAGTCAGGCTATGTTCACACGTTCCTGATTTCCCTCCTTTTTATTCAGGACTAAAAACCGCAGCTCTTGGCAGAAAACGCAGGTCCTTTTTTTGGTGCGTTTTTTGATGCAGTTTTCTATGCAGAGTCTGTGTGTTTTCTAGGAAGTTTTTTAGGGTTAAAATGGCTGAAAATACCCTAACCCTACCCCTAACCCTAACCCTATTCTAACCTTAGTGGAAAAAAAAAAATTCTTAATTTTTTTATTGTCCCTACCTATGGGGGTGACAAAGGGGGGGGGGTCATTTACTATTTTTTTTATTTTGATCACTGAGATAGGTTATATCTCAGTGATCAAAATGCACTTTGGAACGAATCTGCCGGTGGTCTGGTCATAGTGCGGTGGTATTTGTTCCTTGTATGTAGTATTATAGGTCATTTTAAAAATTGAAAAATAAATAAAAATATAGCTAAATTGTATTGCATATTTTAACAAATATTTAATAGGTTACAGCAGAGTAGGGCCCGGCCAAAAGTGTCTACCGTGTTATGGTGGCGGCTTAAAAAATCTTTTGGCCAAAACAAAAGCTGCCGGCTATATGTGTGATCTGGTGATGGGAACTGTCAATGTGTGATTGGTGAGAAGTGGAGATTTTCCAAGAGAGAGTGGTGGGACTGTGGACAGTTCGAGGGGTGGAGCCTGGAGGCGGGGCTGGGGTGGAGCCTGGGCGGAGTTTCAAGGGGGTCCCAAAAATTTTGCCAGCATAGGACAAGATCTGTTACTTCCGTCTCCTCAAAGACAACATCCATCAGCAGCGCTGTCGCCATTGCCCGCGCAAATGCTGAAGCCGCCAAAATACGAGCGAGCTTTGCTGACCAAGAGATGCAACTTAAATTAGAAAAAGCACGCCTAGATGACGAAGAGAGAAGGTCGCGCTTAGAGAGAGCCAATCAAGAGAGAAGGTTGCAGTTAGAAAAAGCACGCATAGATGATGAGAGAGCCGATCAAGAGAGAAGGTCGCAGTTAGAGAAGGCACGTGTGGATGCCGCCTTAGAAAGCCTAGCAGCAAAAAGGGAAGCTGCCGCAGCCCTCGCCGAAGCAGAATCGCTAGAAGCCGCGCAAAATCCCAAGCAGCATAGCCAAAGCAGTACGTCGAGTCTGGAGTTTCCACTGCAAGACTCACCACAACGCACATCTCAGTATGTTAATGACCTTCCTGATCCAAACTATAACCCTGAACTTGTACCAAAACCAGAATACGACACCTCCAGCGAAGTGAGTGAGAGTCGTCACGAGGCTCAGGACAGAAACAAACTTGAAAATGTGAGGCAAAACAACTCTGCTAATGACTACCTTGCCCCTCATCAGGTAACCAACGTGGATCACCCTGCTGACACACCGTACATCAGGCCGAAGCAATACGACACCGACTGGCGCCACCGTGAGGACACTAACAGGTACGAACGCACCTCACATCACTATCAGGGCGACCCATCACCAGTATACTCTGCTGACAACCGGTTCACGACAGAATTTGCCAAGTTCTTCACACGACGTGAACTGGTTGCCAAGGGACTCATGAAATTCACTGACCGAGCTGAAGGTTACAGAGCTTGGAAAGCTTCCTTCCAAAATGTCATTAGAGACTTGGGGCTACAACACAGGGAAGAGATAGACCTGTTAGTCAAATACCTGAGAGAAGAGTCAGTCAAACACGCAGTAAGGATCAGAGACATTAATATAAACCGCCCTGAGACTGGCCTCAAAGAAATCTGGAAAAGGCTGGATGAGTGTTACGGCTCAGCAGAAGTAATAGAAAGAGCCTTGTTCAAAAGAATCGATGACTTTCCTAAAATATCTAACAAAGGTCTCCAGAAACTTAGAGAGCTAAGCGACCTGCTGAAGGAAGTCCAAGTTGCCAAATATGAGGACGACCTACAGGGACTTGCATTTCTCGACACAGCCAGAGGTGTTAACCCTATAGTCCAGAAGTTGCCCTAAAATCTACAGGAGAGGTGGCTCACACATGGTTCCACGTACAAATACAAACACAGCGTTCCATTCCCTCCCTTCTCCGTTTTTGTAGACTTCATACACCAACAAGCGAGAATTAGAAACGATCCCAGCTTTGACTTTGCAATACCATATGCCACACCATCACCACCTGCAAATCCACGCAGAACATCTGTGGCAGTACACAAGACTTATGTTTCTCCTCCAGATTCTAATTACAGGTCTGCTGGCTGCTCCCAATCAGAGACAAAGGTGCAGGGTCCTGACAAGCAGTGCCCACTTCATCAGAAGCCTCATCCTCTCCTGAAATGCAGAGCCTTCAGAGGAAAATCTATGCCAGATCGCAGAAGCTTCCTGAAAGAAAATGGTATCTGCTACAAGTGCTGCTCGTCCACAACTCATCTCGCCAAGGATTGCAAGGTCAGTCTAAAATGCACAGAATGTGGCACAACAGATCATAACACCGCTCTACACCCTGGCCCAGCTCCATGGAGTACACAAAACACGCCAGCTGACAGTGAGCATGGCGGGGAGGAAAGGAGCACTGATACAGCTACGCCAGAGATCACTTCACAATGTACCGAGGTCTGCAAAGGGACAATAGACAGTAGGTCCTGTTCAAAAATATGCCTCGTCAGAGTATACCCAAAGGGCCATAGAGACCAAGCTGTAAGACTGTATGCTATCTTGGATGATCAAAGTAATCGATCCTTGGCTAGATCAACGTTCTTTGACCTATTCAACATCAAAGGGCCAAGTACTCCCTACTCCTTAAAGACGTGTGCAGGTACTGTGACAACAGCAGGCAGAAAAGCTACTGACTACCAGATCAAGTCTTTAGACGGACAATTCTGCCTACCGCTACCTACGATCATCGAATGTAACCAGATCCCAGACAATAGATCTGAAATCCCTACACCAGATGTAGCAATCCATCACGCTCACTTAAAACGAATAGCACACCTTATACCAGAACTCGACCATCAGGCCAAGATAATTCTGCTGTTGGGGAGAGATATCCTGCAGGTTCATAAAGTGAGACGTCATATCAATGGACTCCACAATGCTCCCTATGCCCAAAGGCTAGACCTAGGATGGGTCATAATTGGCAACGTATGCTTGGGACGCATGCACGCCCCATCTTCTGTGACAAGCATGCTGACAAATACATTGGAGAAAGGACGTCCATCTCTGTTTCAACCTTGTAACAATGAGTTCCATGTCAGGGAACTGCCACACAGCATCCAACTGCCCAACCATCTAATAGACTTTACTCACGACAGCAATATAGTGTCGGGAAGCTATGAGGAGCAGTTAGGGTGCACAGTCTTCCAGAGAACTAAGCAGGACAACCAAGTGGCAATGTCGGTAGAGGACAAGTTGTTCTTAGAGGTAATGGACAAGGGACTCGTTAAAGATGAGACCAACAGCTGGGTCGCACCTCTTCCCTTCAAAACCCACAGACCACGTCTACCGAACAACAGAAATCAGGCATTACAACGTTTCTCCTCTCTAATTCGTAATCTGCAAAAGAAACCAGAGATGAAAGATCACTTTTTCTCCTTCATGTCAAAGATTTTTGAAAACCGTCACGCAGAACTAGCTCCCACTCTCAAAGACTCTGAAGAATGCTGGTTCCTACCCATGTTTGGAGTATACCACCCTAAGAAACCAGGCCAGATCAGAGTCGTGTTTGATTCCAGTGCTAAATTTAATGATGTCTCCCTGAATGACGTTCTGCTGACAGGACCAGACCTCAATAACAAACTACTGGGTGTACTTATGCGCTTCTGTAAGGATTCCATTGCCTTCATCGCTGACATCCAGCAAATGTTCCATTGTTTCCTTGTGAGAGAGAGAGACAGGAACTTCCTAAGATTCTTCTGGTACAGAGACAATGATCCTACTAAAGAAGTCACAGAGTATCGCATGAGAGTGCACATCTTTGGCAACAGTCCTTCACCTGCAGTCGCCATTTACGCACTCAAAAGGTCGGCTCAGGAAGGAGAAGCAGAATACGGAGCAGATGTCAGACAATTCATAGAAAAGGACCTTTATGTCGACGACTGTCTAAAAGCCATGCCTTCAAATGAGACTGCCATCAGTCTTCTCAGGAGAGCCCAAGACATGCTTGCCTGCTCGAACCTTAGGCTTCATAAAATAGCCTCAAACAGCCAAGAACTCATGGAAGCGTTCCCTTCTCAAGACCTATGTAATGGTCTCAGAGACCTGGACCTGGGGTCAGACCCCGCACCAATGCAACGCAGCCTCGGGCTTCTCTGGAATCTACAATCAGACACTTTCACCTTTCAGGTCAGCCAGGAAGAAAGGCCTTTCACATGTAGAGGCGTCCTGTCTACCATCAACAGTCTGTACGACCCCTTGGGTTTCGCAGCTCCTGTTACTATACAAGGCAAGGCCCTACTAAGAGACTTAACTAGGGAAACATCTGACTGGGATGCACCTCTGCCACCTGATAAGAGGATCCAGTGGGAAGAGTGGAAGAACTCGTTAGCGGCACTCTCCAACTTGCATGTGCCAAGACCATACACCCCTGTGCCATCTACTGAGATACAGAGTCAAAGACTGTGCGTATTTGCAGATGCTTCTGTCAAAGCAATTGCCGCTGTTGCCTACCTCAAAACTGTAGACTCCAAGTGTCAGTGCCACATTGGTTTCGTCATGGGAAAGGCCAAACTCGCACCACAACCAGAGCACACTATACCCAGGTTAGAGCTTTGTGCCGCAGTCTTAGCCATTGAGTTAGCGGAGTTCATCGCATCCGAAATGGATATCGACCTGACACAGGCCAAGTTCTACTCAGACAGCAAAGTAGTCCTGGGATATATCCACAACGAAACCAGGCGATTCTACGTTTATGTCAATAACAGAGTGCTACGAATCAGGAGATCAGTTCACCCACAGCAGTGGCATTACATACCCACAGACCAGAATCCCGCAGATCATGCAACTAGAGCAGTTGACGCAAGTCGACTAGGAAGCACAACGTGGCTCTCTGGACCAAAACTATTGTACATTGAGGAATGTTTTCCAGACACCTTCGAACTTGTAGGAGAGGACTCAGATGCTGAAATCCGCCCTCAGGTGTCTATACTACATACAATGACCTCTGTTATCCAGCTTGGATCTTGCAGGTTCAACAGATTCTCAAGTTGGAAGTCACTTACTCCAGCCATTGCCTGACTCATATAGCTCGCTCATTCAGGACCACCAGAACTCGTGACATGGAAAAATGTAAAGGAGCAGCGAGGCTTACCCACGAAAGCCTAATCACCTTCATGGCTGAAGCTGCAGCTATAATCAATGCAAGACCCCTAGTTCCAGTTCCTAACGACCCGGAGGAGCCTTTGTTATTGACTCCAGCTACTTTACTTACCCAGAAAACAGGACTGTCCAGTGCCCCTCCAGGAGGGTTCGACGTGAAGGACCTCTACAAGCGCCAATGGAGACAGGTGCAAAGTCTTGCAAATACTTTCTGGGACAGGTGGCGCAAACAATATTTGTCTACCCTGCAGCCACGGATGAAGTGGCAATCTACTAAACCTAATCTGAACATAGGTGACCTTGTTCTTGTGAAAGACTGTCAGATTCATCGGAACCAGTGGCCACTTGGCCTAGTTACCGCAACGTTCCCGAGCAAGGACGGCAACGTCCGCAAAGTTGAGCTAAGGATGACCAAAGGGAATGAACCTAAGACATTTTCCAGACCGGTATCTGAACTGGTCCTATTGTTGCATTCGGAAGAAAGGAGTAGTGACATCCGTTGATGCCAGACGGGGAGTGTTCTTTCTCCGCCATCTAATATTGTTACCCTGATTATCTCTTTGCATAATTGCAGGTTTTTCAGTATGGATATTCATACCTTTATTTGTTTGTGATGCTTTGGCTCCCTCTAGCGGTCAGAGTGATGTTGGCAGTTCAATCTTGTTTTTGTATTATCCATGTCTGATTCTCCTCCTCCTTTGCAATGCATTATGGTAGCTCAGCCTCCATTTCCCTCCATTTTTTCCTTTCACTTTCTTCGGTTTGCCTTCAAGGAAAGACGCTTCACTTCATCCCCCTTGCGATTGCATTGCCGGTATGTCTTTATGCTTCCTATAGATATTTCTGCTCTATATTAGCTTAGTTTAACCAGTTGTACTGCTAGTTTAGTCACTAGTTTTCTAAATGTTATGCATAATGTATATCATGTGTATTATGTATCTGTTCTATGCCATGCACTGATTCTATGTATATCATTGTTCACAGTTTCACCGCATCAATATACCACTACGTTTAATAAAGCACAGACTCAACCACAGTCTCCTTATTGGACCCCGGTATAGCGGTTTAGCTGACTGTATAGCTACATATGAGCCTGCCTCAGCTAGTGGGGACAGAACAAAAACTTTAAACATCCCAAGGAGCAGTGTGAAAGCGATCATATTTAAATGGAAGGAGTATCATACCAATGTATATCTTCCAAGACCCAGCCGTCCCTCTAAACTTTCAACTCAACCAAGGAGAAGACAGATCAGAGATGCAGCCAAGAGGCCCATGATCACTCTGAATGAACTGCAGAGATCAACTGCTGAGGTGGCCTTTATGGAAGAGTGGCAAGAAGAAAGCCATTTCTCAAAGATATCCATAAAAAGTGAAGTTTAAAGTTTGCAACAAGCCACCTGGGAGACACACCAACATGTGGAAGAAAGTGCTCTGGTCAGATGAAACCAAAATCGAAATTTTTGGAACAATGCCAAACGATTTGTTTGGCGTAAAGGCAACACAGCTCATCACCCTGAACACACCATCCCCAGTGTCAAATATAGTGGTGGCAACATCATGGTTTGGGCCTGCTTTTCTTCAGCAGGGTAAGGGAAGATGGTTAAAATTGATGAGAAGATGGATGGAGCCAAATACAGGACCATTCTTGAAGAAAACCTGTTGGAGTCTGCAAAAGACCTGAGATTGGGACGGAGATTTTTCTTCCTACAAGACAATGATCCCAAACATAAAGCAAAATCTAGAATGGAATGGCTCACAAATAAACATATCCAGATGTTAGAATGGCCAAGTCAAAGTCCAGACCTCATTCCAATCGAGAGTCTGTGGAAAGAGCTGAAAACTGCTGCTCACAAACAATCTCCATCAAACCTTACTGAGCTCGAGCTGTTTGCTAAGGAAGAATGGGCAAGAATTTCAGTCTCTCGATGTACAAAACAGTCATAGACATACCCCAAGTGACTTGCAGCTGTAATCGCAGCAAAAGGTGGCGCAACAAAGTATTAAGTTAAAGGGGCCGAATAATATTGCACACCCCACTTTTCAGTTTTTGAATTTCCACAAAAATGTAAACTAACCAATAAATTTCGTTCAACTTCATAATTGTGTTCCACTTGTTGTTGATTCTTTACCAAAAATTTACATTTGGTATCTTTATGTCTGAAGCATGATATGTGGGAAAAGGTTGAAAAGTTCCAGGGAGCCGAATACTTTTGCAAGGCACTGTATACAGAAAATTGCACAGTAGCATTATGTAAGGAAGAATACTGCACGCATAATCCCTTTATTCATGTGATTTACTAAATCCTAATGATCAGCAAATGATGTATTCTAGCAATATACCATTGTGCGACTTGGCTGGTATACCATGTACTGTATATTATGCATAGTATAATTAATTTCTAAGGAAATTCATTTTCTCTTAACCAACAAAAAATCCTGCAGTCTTTCATTGTCGGAATCATGTAGCACTAAAGCTTGTTTTTTGGGAGTGTTCTTGTTGTAGGATGACATTTAAGGATACATATGATTGTATTGAGAAACAATTACTTTTTGTGGGAGTGATAAAACGTCAATTTTGCCAATATATTTTTATATATTTGCTATCTTTATTCTGTCAATCATAATGTTTATAGCTATGCATTTTAAATTATGATTTACTATTTTTGGACAATAAGAAAACTTTTAAATCATTTGGAGTTGTGTTGTTCCATTAGGACACTGGTTTTTAAAGAGCTAGACATTTTATCTACACAGGGGAGGTAAATTTTCATAGCTTGTAAGCTTGTGAGCAGGGCTCTCACTCCTTTTGGTATCTGTTGAGTTGTGTGTTATGCTGTTATGTGTTTATTTTCTGTACAAGTCCCCTCTGTAATGTCAAGTGTTGCGGAAATTGTTGGCACTATAGAAATAAAAAAGTATTATTATTACTAGGATAAATTATTATTGCTGTAAAAAGTAGTTGATGTGCTGTTGCTGCCCATAGTGTACAGCACATTGTCTCTACTTTCCAGCTCTGTCCTGGTGACCAGCACCAGATAACAGAGGAGTTTGGAGTAGCGAAAAAGCAAGGTTTAGGTGCATTGAAAGGAAAATGATGGATACCAGTCATCTCAGAGTGTTAACCTTTATGGTTACATCTATGACTAGCTTAATTCTCAGTGTCTTAGACGCCATATATCTTCTTTCAGGATGCATTGAGCCATTAACTCAAACAACTTTTCAAGTGATTAGACTCCCCACCGGCCCAATTGTACCACACAAAGCATGAGGAGTGAAGTAGTCTCCAAGAGCTCTTTCACGCACACATATTGTGAACACTATTTACAAACCCTCATATGTTCACAACAGTGGGGAAGTCTCAGAACGTGCTCCATGTATAGGAATCCTGTGACGAGTGGCTGTCAGATGTCTGCTATACTCTCCGAAATGTCTACACAGAAACACATCATGGCATCTTGTTGTGTGCTGTTCACACAAAAGGCAAAAATATGTTCACAACTGTCAACTGAAAAAACTTAGCAACTGCTCCATTTTTGCTAGTTCTCAGAGAATGTTTCCACTAGAGACCTTGTTTTTTTAATGTTTTTTTTTACAGCATGTACTGACGTGTGCACATTAATTTGTACGTAGTTTGTATGCACCACTTGTTAGGCTTACCATTTAAACTAATAAACAGCATGATCTTTCTAAACTGAGTTACTCTGACATCTGATTTGGCCCTTAGAATGCAGACAAGACAATTATAGGGCAATTCCACTATACAGTTAGGGCCAGAAATATTTGGACAGTGACACAAGTTTTGTTATTTTAGCTGTTTACAAAAACATGTTCAGAAATACAATTATATATATAATATGGGCTGAAAGTGCACACTCCCAGCTGCAATATGATAGTTTCCACATCCAAATCGGAGAAAGGGTTTAGAAATCATAGCTCTGTAATGCATAGCGTCCTCTTTTTCAAGGGACCAAAAGTAATTGGACAATGGACTCTAAGGGCTGCAATTAACTCTGAAGGCGTCTCTCTCGTTAACCTGTAATCAATGAAGTAGTTAAAAGGTCAGGGGTGGATTCCAGGTGTGTGGTTTTGCATTTGGAAGCTGTTGCTGTGAGCAGACAACATGCGGTCAAAGGAACTCTCAATTGAGGTGAAGCAGAACATCCTGAGGCTGAAAAAAAAGAAAAAATCCATCAGAGAGATAGCAGACATGCTTGGAGTAGCAAAATCAACAGTTGGGTACATTCTGAGAAAAAAGGAATTGACTGGTGAGCTTGGGAACTCAAAAAGGCCTGGGCGTCCACGGATGACAACAGTGGTGGATGATCGCCGCATACTTAATTTGGTGAAGAAGAACCCGTTCACAACATCAACTGAAGTCCAGAACACTCTCAGTGAAGTAGGTGTATCTGTCTCTAAGTCAACAGTAAAGAGAAGACTCCATGACAGTAAATACAAAGGGTTCACATCTAGATGCAAACCATTCATCAATACCAAAAATAGATAGGCCAGAGTTAAATTTGCAGAAAAACACCTCAAGAAGCCAGCTCAGTTCTGGAAAAGTATTCTATGGACAGATGAGACAAAGATCAACCTGTACCAGAATGATGGGAAGAAAAAAGTTTGGAGAAGAAAGGGAACGGCACATGATCCAAGGCACACCACATCCTCTGTAAAACATGGTGGAGGCAACGTGATGGCATGGGCATGCATGGCTTTCAATGGCACTGGGTCACTTGTGTTTATTGATGACATAAAAGCAGACAAGAGTAGCCGGATGAATTCTGAAGTGTACCGGGATATACTTTCAGCCCAGATTCAGCCAAATGCTGCAAAGTTGATTGGACGGCGCTTCATAGTACAGATGGACAATGACCCCAAGCATACATCCAAAGCTACCCAGGAGTTCATGAGTGCCAAAAAGTGGAACATTCTGCAATGGCCAAGTCAATCTCCAGATCTAAACCCAATTGAGCATGCATTTCACTTGCTCAAATCCAGACTTAAGACGGAAAGACCCACAAACAAGCAAGACCTGAAGGCTGCGGCTGTAAAGGCCTGGCAAAGCATTAAGAAGGAGGAAACCCAGCGTTTGGTGATGTCCATGGGTTCCAGACTTAAGGCAGTGATTGCCTCCAAAGGATTTGCAACAAAATATTGAAAATAAAAATATTTTGTTTGGGTTATGTTTATTTGTCCAATTACTTTTGACCTCCTAAAATGTGGAGTGTTTGTAAAGAAATGTGTACAATTCCTACATTTTCTATCAGATATTTTTGTTCAACCCTTCAAATTAAACGTTACAATCTGCACTTGAATTCTGTTGTAGAGGTTTCATTTCAAATCCAATGTGGTGGCATGCAGAGCCCAACTCGCGAAAATTGTGTCACTGTCCAAATATTTCTGGCCCTAACTGTATCTCCAGGATTTGCCAACCATCTAATGTGCATTGTGGAGTCCCAGCCAGGAAGCCATCACCTGATATGGCAAGCTAAATCAGCTTATTTCATTGGCTGGTACCTAAAAGTCTATAGCCAACCTTATTCCTGAGGGTCTAGATACAGAAGTACATATGGTAGTGAGTTAGGGTACCGTCACATAGTGGCATTTTGATCGCTACGACGGCACGATTCGTGACGTTCCTGCGATATATCCGTGACGTTCCAGCGATCTCGCTGTGTCTGACACGCTCCTGCGATCAGGGACCCCGCTGAGAATCGTACGTCGTAGCAGATTGTTTGAAACTTTCTTTCATCGTCTAGTGTCCCGCTGTGGCGGCATGATCGCATGGTGTAACAAAGGTGTGCACGATATTGTATACGATGTGCGCATAGTAACCAACGGCTTCTACATCGCACATACGTCATGAAATTATCGCTCCAGCGTCGTACATTGCAAAGTGTGACAGCAGTCTACGACGCTGGAGCGATATTGTTACGATGCTGGAGCGTCACGGATCGTGCCGTCGTAGCGATCAAAATGCCACTGTGTGACGGTACCCTTACTCCTGAGTAATGGCCCCTTTAGAAAGTCTAATCTAGTGAAATGACCATAAATCAGATGTATGCAAGCTGATTGGTGGTCATTTACTGGCCTGCTTACACACAGTTGTTCTACGCCCATAGAATGCCATCATATCTGCAGCACAACATTTGCTTACACGGCATGACGAGCTGCAAAAAAACCTAATTATTTTCAAGTTGAAAAATCAGGGTTCCCCCCTTCCCCTCAAAGGGAGAACCTTTTACTTGTTAGGCGATTGCCAGCCCATTTAGAAGGGCTGATATTCAAGAACGAACATTCTCTATCACTGTTTCACATATTTCCAAAAGTTGTTAGGTTCAATTATGAAATGATCCATGTCTTAATGATTTTGACCTTTTGAATTCAAATCTGATAATTAAACTTTTTAGTTGGCTCTTGTTTCTGTGATATCATACAGTTTTCCATTTACTGCTACATATAATTAATGCATAAAAGTTTCAGTACTTTGAAACATTATTATTTTTGCAAATATAAAGCTGCAGAATATTTTGTTATGCCAATTTTCTACTATTTGTATAGAGGAAACTTAATAGTAATTAATATAACTAAAACATGTTTAAACACTATTGTGAATTATGAACAGTTACAGAAATTGCACTATAAAATTTGGTCCTCATTCAGTGACAACTCTTTTTTGCTTGTCTCTTGTACTCCTGCATTGGAACATCTCTTTCAATTGTCCAACAGTAATCTGCAAGCATTGATGGATTCCATTTTCCTTGATATCATTTTTCCATAGCAGCAATATCTTAGTGAAATCTCTCACTGTGCTCATCACTCACTGCTCCACAATTTGGTGAAAAAAGTCTAGATGTGAATATAAGAAATAAATCCTTAAAGACTCTTTCCTTTATCTTTGCTTCACTCAGCCTTGGAAATGTATCAATGAGATAGTTGAATACTTTTGCATGTTTATCCATTGCCTTTATAAAGTTCTTCCAAAGGCCCAACTTTATATGCAATGATGGTAACAAAATCTTAAGTGGGTCAACAAGGATGGATGAAGGACATTTTTATTCTTTGGCTGAAGTGAATATCAGAGAGGCCAGTCTCTTTATTCTAGTGATATTTTCTTGCATGACTATCCAACTCACACAAAAAGAAGCAGTACTATGTGTATCCACCCTGAAGACCAAGTAAGAATAGGTTCACATTGCGTTAATGGGTTAACGCTAATGGACAGCGTTGCACGGCGAAAATGTCGCAATTAACGCCGTGCAACGGGTCCGTTAGCGCACCCATTGACAGCAATGTTATTTCTGCCTGTAGCGCATCGCTAGCGCGTGCCATTTTCGGCACGCGCTAGCGATGTGCCGCTCTTTTGTGACGAACCTCGGACGCTGCTTGCAGCGTCTGAGGCGCGTCCGAGGTCCGTCCCTCGCTACCGCAGATCGGGGATCTGCGCTAGCGGGGACGGCGAACACGGACCAAAAAGAAACATTGCGTTAGCGCAATCCGCTAGCGCTATGCGCTTAACGGATTGCCCTAACGCAATGTGAACCTAGCCTAAGAGAGAAACCACATTTAAGTCACCACAGAGAGTCACCACAGAGGGGCCACAAATGTTTGTCATAGTTCAGGCACCTCAACATTTGTTTCATGTTGTCATAGGTTTCTTTCAAGTGGACTGCATAGCTAACTGGAATTGAAGGTAGTGCATTGCCATTATGCAGCAAGATGGCTTTTAGGCTTGTTTTGGACATATCGATGAAGAGCCTCCATTTCTTTGGATTATGACTTCTCTTCAGAACATCCATTAAACTGTTGATGTTGTTGCATGCCACAAGATTGCCCTCCATGAAGAAGTATACGACAAGATCAAATCTATAACAAGATCATTCAGGTCACTTTGTGTTATAAGGTGGGGTTCAGTTGAGGATGCTGACAGAAAGTCTGGGTTGTGAGAAGAAAATGCTTCATGACACCAAGCACCCACTTCTTCCTCACTTGACTTGACTTCTCCGCATATTTAGTAAAATCTATCCACTTTTTAATGCAATAACACAGCATATCTGAAAAAAACATATAGAAATATGTCAATATACCAAGAAACTAAGCTAAGAAATCCTAAAACTGTATACCTTACACAGAGCATTTATAAAAGTAGATGATGCAACTGTAATTAGAATTACGAGATCAGAGTTGAGTTGGTGTTTTTCAATTGGTCACCCTAAGATGATATAATACTGAAGACTCAATAGACTAGATGATATAGTAGACTAGCTACTAGCAATGCAATATCGATGATTAAATAATAAAAAAGCAATTTTTCTATAAGTTTACATGAAAGGATGAAAGGAGTCTTAAGTAATTTCAACCTCCTCTGGATTTTGAAACCTAGAGAGTAATCAGCAAATCATATTCATTTTCAGAACCACAAAGTTATTGCCTTGTGTAAATGGGCTATAGGGAGCCCATATTAATATGTTAGGTCTCTTTATTAACTCAGTGTTTCACATAGCCATTATAGTCGATGGGGTTGTTCACAAGTTTGTGTGTTTTTGCGGGCTGTAATTTCCACCAAAACAAGCAGACATGTCCAATTTTGAGCCAAGTCACAGAACAAGCTCGCCAATGCAAGCCTATTGGTCTATAAAAAAAAAAATTGGACAGCGCTCGCATGCCATCCTAATTACAGTACATCCTAGTTCTAATGTGCTATTTTAATGTTTGTCTAATATGAGAAGCTTGAGAAGCATTCTCATATGCAAAAAATCTTGTTGAAATTCTGATGCTAAAAACTGATCCACTGACAACATACTGATGAAAATCAGTCTTTTTTTTCATTCAACAAAAATCACTATCAGACTGAGCCCACAGATTTGAAAAGAATATTTGCTTTGGGTAATAATTACAACTGGCTAGGAGACCGTATTTTTGCATTTCTTATCTCTCAGAGAAATAAAAATTTTCAAGAATGATGGTGCACAGCTGGGCTAACCTCATGTACATTAGAATATGTTAACAATTACTTTCTTTTTAGCCACTTTTATGCCTATTAAAAAATCATAAATTTAAAGGGAATATGTTATCAGATAATAAGCTATTGTTTAAATCAGGTTTTTATGTTGCATGTCATTTTTTGACAATTTTTAGCAATATTTCACATATGCCTCTGGGGCTTTTTTTTGGACTCATATTTCCTGTCCTCACAGGAAGAGTTTTCAGCATGTTCATTATCATCAGAGGCAGGATTACAATGACAGGTAACACTTTTGCACACAGTTTATAACATAGAATTCATCTTTCACAATACGTGAACTGTTCCCCCTGCTCCTTCTCAGTGTTGGATTGGGGTGCCGAGGGCCCACCAGTAACCTTGTCTTTTGGGGCCCACTTTTCACCTGCATGCAAATATTACACTGCCATCTTTCACAAATGTACCTATATCTCTATATAATAATAAACTGGGTAGTTTGGTTAATGAATGATGAGATGCTGCTTTTTTCTATACAGAGTGAATCAAGTGAATTATGCCAAGTACTGTCCATACAGTGGGGTTGGGGTCCCAGATCTGCACAGGGGCCCACTGGGGGATTCCCCTGTTCCCCTATGGGCCATTCTGAGCCTGCTCCCTCTCCTTTCACAATGGCTGTGTTGTTTACTTGAAACAACAGAAAGTCTAGTCTAAAAAAAATAATAAAACAGTAACCAGTGTGAAAATTGCAAGACAGTAATTTCAAGGTATTGTGCAGTGTTAGTATTCTGCCAAACATAGCGCTTTCCATTTAGCCAAAAAAGTTATTATTTGGTCCCATCTGACCAGAGCACCTTCTTCTAAATGCTAGCTATGTCCTCTACATCACAATCCCCATGGTTAAAAATGGTGGTGGTAACATCATGCTGTGGAGATGCTTTTCTTCAGCAGGGACAGGGAAGGTGTTCAGAGTTGATGGGAAGATGGATGAAACTATATACAGGGCAATCATGGAGGAAAACCTGTTACAGGCTGCAAAAGACTTGAGGCTGGGGCATAGGTTCACCTTCTAGCAGGACAATGACCCTAAACAAACTGCCAGAGCTACAATGGAATGGTCTAGATCAAAGAATTGTAATGTGTCTGAATGACCCTGTCACAGTCCAGACATAAAACTCATTGAGAATCTGTGGCAAAATTTAAAAATTGTTGTTTACACTCGTTCTCCATCCAATCTCACTGAGCTAGAGCTAGTTTGCAAGTAAGAATGAGCAAAGTTTTCTGCCTATAGAAGTGCAAAGCTGGTAGAGACATACCGCAAAATATTTGCAGTAAAAAGTGGTCGTACAACATATTGACTCAGGGGGCTGAATACAAAGGTATGTCTGAATTTACAGATTTATATTTTTAAAATAATGAGAAAACCATGTATCATTTCCTTCACAATTCAGAAATACTTGTTACTTACAAACAGGCTTCATAAAACACTTAAAATAGGCTTAACCCCTTAGTGACAGAGCCAATTTATTTAAATCTGACCAGTGTCAATTTATGTGGCAATAACTCTGGAACGCTTTAACAAATCCCAGTGATTTTGAGACTGTTTTTTCATGACACATTATACTTTATGATAATGGTAAATTTAGGTCGACAAGTTTTGTGTTTATTTATAAAAAATATCAGAAATGTGAGAAAAATGTAAAAAAAATTAGCAATTTTCAAACTTTGAATGAGAATCCCTTTAATCCAGATAGTCATACCATTGCAAAACATTAATAAATAACATTTCCCTCATGTCTGCTTTGCATCAGCACCGTTTGTAAAATGTTCTTTTATTTTGTTAGCTTTTTAGGAGGTTTAAAAATGTAGCAATAATTTTTCACTTTTTTCAAGGAAACGTACAAAATCTATTATTTTAGGGACTTATCCGTGTTTGAAGTGACTTTAGGGGTCCTATATATTGTAAAAACCCCAAAAGTGATACCATTTTAAAAACAGCACCCCCTGACATATTGAAAACTCCTGTCAGGTAGTTTATTAACCCTTCAGGTGCTTTTCAGGAATTAATGCAAAATGGCATGACAGAAATGAAAATGTGTGTTTTTACCACCTAAATGCCTCTAACTTCTGAACAGATTACTACAGCCGTCAGACTCTAGGGCCCCTATTTGGTCGTGAATTGCCATGGCAAACAACAGAACCACACAGGATTCACGATCTGAGGGCACCAATTGGCATAAAAAGGAAGCCCCCACACTCTGTTAACCTTTTATAATGATGCAGTCACTATTGACAGCAGCATCTAAAGGTACCGTCACACTAAGCGACGCTGCAGCAATACCGACAACGATCCGGATCGCTGCAGCGTCGCTGTTTGGTCGCTGGAGAGCTGTCACACAGACAGCTCTCCAGCGACCAACGATGCCGGTAACCAGGGTAAACATCGGGTTACTAAGCGCAGGGCCGCGCTTAGTAACCCGATGTTTACCCTGGTTACCATCGTTAAAGTAAAAAAAACAACCACTACATACTTACCTACCGCTGTCTGTCCCCGGCGCTCTGCTTCTCTGCTCTGGCTGAGCGCCGGTCAGCCGGAAAGCAGAGCAGTGACGTCACCGCTCTGCTTTCCGGCCGCTGTGCTCACAGCCAGTACAGGAGGAGTGCAGAGAAGCAGAACGCCGGGGACAGACAGCGGTAGGTAAGTATGTAGTGGTTGTTTTTTTTACTTTAACGATGGTAACCAGGGTAAACATCGGGTTACTAAGCGCGGCCCTGCGCTTAGTAACCCGATGTTTACCCTGGTTACCAGCGAAGACATCGCTGAATTGGCGTCACACACGCCGATTCAGCGATGTCAGCGGGAGATCCAGCGACGAAACAAAGTTCTGGACTTTCTTCCCCGACCAGCGACATCACAGCAGGGGCCTGATCACTGCTGCCTGTCACACTGGACGATATCGCTAGCCAGGACGCTGCAACGTCACGGATCGCTGGCGATATCGTCCAGTGTGACGGAACCTTAAGGTGTTAAACAGATTTGGATGGTGCAAACACTGATCATGGCTGAGGCAGCAAGTTGCCAGCTATAGTGCACAACCGACAGCTGCGGGATTGTCACCTGTATGGGGAGGCTATTCTCTTTTATCTCAGGTCAGTTAGAAGACGTATTGGCTGTCAATAAGGGGTTAATAAACTAGTCCAAACAAAATGAATATATACATTCAGTCTTCTTAACATAAACAAAAAGAATAGCGCTCACTATAGTCCTTATAACTGCAGGGATCCTGCATAGGAAACAGATTTCATGCTGTGTTCTCCGTAGTACATGCCTGCGCAAGGCAAGGTTGCCTTGCGCAGGCGTGTACTACGGAGGACAGAGAATGAACTTCAATCCAATATTGCGGCCAGCATGCAGCCAGCGGGTAAGGAAAGGGTGAATCAAACACCTGAAAACCCCACCCATATGACCACAAACCTGTCCTGCCAAATTCAGGTGACAGGTTCCCTTTAATGACCTGGCCGTTTTTTGCAATTCTGACCAGTGCCCCTTTATGAGGTAATAACTCAGGAACGCTTCAATGGATCCTAACGGTTCTGAGACAGTTTTTTCATGACATATTGGGCTTCATGTTAGTGGTAAACTTAGGTCAATAATTTTTGCATTTATTTGTGAAAAAATGGAAATTTGGCTAAAATTTTGAAAATTTAGCAATTTTAAAATTTTGAATTTTTATTCTTTTAAACCAGAGAGTTATGTGACACAAAATAGTTAATAAATAACATTTCCCACATGTCTACTTTACATCAGCACAATTTTGGAAACAAAATTTTTTTTGCTAGGAAGTTATAAGGGTTTAAATTTGACCAGCGATTTCTCATTTTTACAACAAAAATTTACAAAACCATTTTTTTTAGGGACCACCTCACATTTGAAGTCAGTTTGAGGGGTCTATATGGCTAAAAATACCCAAACGTGACACCATTCTAAAAACTGCACCCCACAAGGTACTCAAAGCCACATTCAAGAAGTTTATTAACCCTTCAGGTACTTCACAGCAGCAGAAGCAACATGGAAGGAAAAAATGAACATTTAACTTTTTAGTCACAAAAAAGATGTTTTAGCAACAATTTTTTTATTTTCCCAAGGGTAAAGAGAGAAACTGGATGCCAAACGTTATTGTACAATTTGTCCTGAGTACGCCGATACCTCATATGTGGGGGGGAACCACTGTCTGGGCGCACGACAGGGCTCTGAAGGGAAGGAGCGCCATTTGACTTTTTCAATGAAAAATTGTCTTCAATCGTTAGCGGACACCATGTCGCGTTTGGAGAGCCCCTGTGTGCCTAAACATTGGAGCTCCCCCACAAGTGACCCCATTTTGGAAACTAGACCCCCCAAGGAGCTTATCTAGATGCATAGTGAGCACTTTGAACCCCCAGGTGCTTCACAAATTGATCCGTAAAAATGAAAAAGTACTTTTTTTCACACAAAAAATTCTTTTAGCCTCATTTTTTTCATTTTGACATGGACAACAGGATAAAATGGATCCAAAAATTTGTTGGGCAATTTCTCCTGAGTACACTGATACCTCATATGTGGTCGCAAACCACTGTTTGTGCACACAGCAAGGCTCGAAAGGGAAGGAGCGCTATTTGACTTTTGAATGAAAAATTAGCTCCAATCGTTAGCGGACACCATGTCGCGTTTGGAGAGCCCCTGTGTGCCTAAACATTGGAGCTCCTCCACATATGACCCCATTTTTTAAATTAGACCCCCCGAAGAACTTATCTAGTTGCATAGTGAGCACTTTAAACCCCCAGGTGCTTCACAAATTGATCCGAAAAAATGAAAAAGTACTTTTTTTTCACAAAAAATTTCATTTAGCCTCAATTTGTTCATTTCCACATGGGCAACAGGATAAAATGGATCCTAAAATTTATTGGGCAATTTCTCCTGAGTACACTGATACCTCACATGTGGGGGTAAACCACTGTTTGGGCACGCGGCAGGGCTCGGAAGGGAAGGAGCACCATTTGACTTTTTGAATGAAAAATTAGCTCCAATCATTAGCGGACACCATGTCACGTTTGGAGAGCCCCTGTGTGCCTAAACATTGGAGCTCCCCCACATGTGACCCCATTTTGGAAACTAGACCTCCCATGGAACTAATCTAGATGTGCAGTGACCACTTTAAACCCCCAAGTGCTTCACAGAAGTTTATAACGCAGAGCCGTGAAAATAAAAAATCATTTTTCTTTCCTCAAAAATTATTTTTTAGCCTGCAATTTTTTAAATTGGACCCCAAAAGTTGTTGTCCAGTTTGTCCTGAGTACGCTGATACCCCATATGTGGGGGGGACCACTGTTTGGGCACACGTTGGGGCTCAGAAGGGAAGTAGTGACTTTTGAAATGCCGACTTTGATGGAATGGTCTGCGGGCGTCAGTTGCGTTTGCAGAGCCCCTGATGTGCCTAAACAGTAGAAACCCCCCACAAGTGACCCTATTTTGGAAACTAGACCCACAAGGAACTTATCTAGATATGTGGTGAGCACTTTGAACCCCCAAGTGCTTCACAGAAGTTTACAATGCAGAGCTGTGAAAATAAAAAATCATATTTCTTTCCTCAAAAATGATGTTTTAGCAAGCAATTTTTTATTTGCACAAGGGTAACAAAAGAAATTAGACCTCAATAGTTGTTGCTCAGTTTGTCCTGAGTACGCTGATGCCCCATATGTGGGGAAGAACCACTGTTTGGGCACACGTCGGGGCTCCGAAGGGAAGTAGTGACTTTTGAAATGCAGACATTGATGGAATGGTCTGTGGGCATCACGTTGTGTTTGCAGAGCCCCTGATGTGCCTAAACAGTAGAAACCCCCCACAAGTGACCCCATTTTGAAAACTAGACCCCCCCTAGGAACTTATCTAGATATGTGGTGAGCACTTTGAACCCCCAAGTGCTTCACAGAAGTTTACAACGCAGAGCCGTGAAAATAAAAATCATTTTTCTTTCCTTAAAAATTATGTTTTAGCAAGCATTGTTTTACTTTTGCAAGAGTAACAGGAGAAATTGGACCTCAATAGTTGTTGCCCAGTTTGTCCTGAGTACGCTGGTACCCCATATGTGGGGGTAAACCACTGTTTGGGCGCACGTCGGGGCTCAGAAGGGAGGGAGCACCATTTGACTTTTTGAACGCAAGATTGGCTGGAATCAATGGTGGTGCCATGTTGCGTTTGGAGACCCCTGATGTGCCTAAACAGTGGAAACCCCTCAATTCTAACTTCAACACTAACCCCAACACACCCCTAACCCTTATCCCAACTGTAGCCATAACCCTAACCCCAACACACCCCTAACCACAACCCTAACCCCAACACACCCGTAACCCTAATCCTAATCCTAACCCTAATCCCAACCCTAGCCACAACTTTAACCCCAACACACCCCTAACCCTATCCATAACCCTAACCACAAGCCTAATCTTAACCCTATTTCCAACCCTAGCCCTAATTCCAACCCTAACCCTAAGGCTACGTGCCCACGTTGCGGATTCGTGTGAGATTTTTCGCAGGTAAAAGGCACTGCGTTTTACCTGCGGATTTACAGCGGATTTCCAGTGTTTTCTTTGTGCGGATTTCACCTGCGGATTCCAATTGAGGAACAGGTGTAAAACGCTGCGGAATCCGCACAAAATTGACATGCTGCGGAAAATACAATGCAGCGTTTCCGCACGGTATTTTCCGCACCATGGGCACAGCGGATTTGGTTTTCCATAGGATTACATGGTACTGTAAACCTGATGGAAAACTGCTACGAATTTGCAACGGCCAATCCGTTGCGGATCCGGGGCCAATCCGTTGCGGATCCGCAGCCAAATCCGCACCGTGTGCACATACCCTAACCCTAGCCCTAACCCTAGCCCTAACCCTAGTTCTAACCCTAACCCTAGTGGAAAAAAATAAATATAAATTTTCTTTATTTTATTATTGTCCCTACCTATGGGGGTGATAAAGGGGGGTCATTTACTATTTTTTTATTTTGATCACTGTGATAGGTTTTATCACAGTGATCAAAATATACCTGGAACGAATCTGCCGGCTGGCAGAGTCGGCGGGCGCACTGCGCCCGCCATTTTAGAAGATGGCGGCGCCGATGGAGAAGACGGATGGACACCGGGAGGCTCGGTAAGTATGAGGGGGGGAGATCGGAGCATGGGGGAGATCGGAGCACGGGGGGTGGGATCGGAGCACGGGGGAGCGGGCAGGAGGACGGGGGAAGCGGGCAGGAGGACGTAGGAGCAGACAGGACGACGGAGGGGAGCGAAGCACAGGACGGAGGACTGGGGAGGAGATCAGTGGCGGTGGGGGGGGGGACACATCAGGGTTTCCAGCCATGGCCGATGATATTGCAGCATCGGCCATGGCTGGATTGTAATATTTCACCAGTTTTTATAGGTGAAATATTACAAATCGCTTTGATTGGCAGTTTCACTTTCAACAGCCAATCAGAGCGAACGTAGCCACGGGGGGGTGAAGACACCCCCCCTGGGCTGAAGTACCACTCCCCCTGTCCCTGCAGATCGGGTGAAATTGGAGTTAACCCTTTCAGCCGATCTGCAGGGACGCGATCCCTCCATGACGCCACATAGGCGTCACAGGTGGGATTGGCACCGACTTTCATGACGCCTACGTGGCATCAAAGGTCAGGAAGGGGTTAACATGGCCGATTAACCCCTCTTATCACTTAGTATGCTGGAGCATTTTCCCAGGTTCATGTCACTGAGGCTAACACATATTTCCCCTCCAGTATTTTACCACTGACCTTCTCACTAATATATATATATATATATATATATATATATACTATATAATTGTCTAAGGGTCACTTCCGTCTGTCTGTCATGGAAATTCAAGTCGCTGATTGGTCTCGCCAGGTGCCTGCCACCAATCAGCGACAGCCACAGTCAGATTAGTCCCTCCCTACTCCCCTGCAGTCAGTGCCCGGCGCCCGCTCCATACTCCCTGCAGTCAGCGCCCGCTCCATTACATACGTGTTACATACGTGGCTGGGCAATATACTACGCGGCTGGGCAGTATACTACGTGACTGGGCAATATACTACGTGACTGGGCAATATACTACGTGGCTGGGCAATATGCTATGTGGCTGGGCAATATACTACGTCTCTGGGTAATATACTACGTAGCTGGGCAATATAGTATGTGACTGGGCAATATACTACGTGGCTGGGCAATATACTATGTGGCTGGGCAATAGACTACGTGGACATGCATATTCTAGAATATCCGATGCATTAGAATCGGGCCACCATCTAGTGTATATATATATATATATATATATATATATATATATATATATATATATATATATATATATATATATACTGCTAGAAAGAAAAGGGAACACTAAAATGCCACATCCCAGATATCACTGAATGGAATATTTCAGTTGCAAATCTTTATTCATTACATGGTGGAATGTGTTGAGAACAATAAAACCTAAAATTATCAATGTAAATCAAAATGAATATCCCATGGAGGTCTGGATTTGGAATGATACTCAAAATCAAAGTAGAAAATCAAATTACAGGCTGATACAACTTCAGTGGAAATGCCTCAAGACAATAAAATGATGCTCAGTAGTGTTCGTGTTGCCTCCATGTGCCTGTATGACCTCCCTACAACACCTGAGCATGCTCCTGATGAGGCGGTGGATGGTCTCCTGTCATGATCTGGTAATTCAGTACCACAATGGACATAGGAGTCAGAGCACATACAGTGACCTGACAATAACCCAAAAACATAGAACGAGCTCTGAGACGTGGAAACTCTGCTGACCGCAATCCCTAATCCTCTCCAACACAACTAGAGGCAGCCGTGGATTGCGCCTAACGCTCCCTATGCAACTCGGCACAGCCTGAGAAACTAGCTAGCCTGAAGATAGAAAATAAGCCTACCTTGCGTCAGAGAAATACCCCAAAGGAAAAGGCAGCCCCCACATATAATGACTGTGAGTTAAGATGAAAAGACCAACGTAGAGATGAAATAGATTTAGCAAAGTGAGGCCCGACTTTCTGAACAGAGCGAGGATAGGAAAGGTAACTTTGCGGTCAACACAAAACCCTACAAACAACCACGCAAAGGGGGCAAAAAGACCCTCCGTACCGAACTAACGGCACGGAGGTACACCCTCTGCGTCCCAGAGCTTCCAGCAAGCACGAGAAAACAAATAAGCAAGCTGGACAGAAAAAAACAGCAAACAAAAAGCAAAAGCGGAACTTAGCTATGCAGAGCAGCAGGCCACAGGAACGATCCAGGACGAAACAGGTCCAATACTAGAACATTGACTGGAAGCCAGGATCAAAGCACTAGGTGGAGTTAAATAGAGCAGCACCTAACGACTTCACCACATCACCTGAGGAAGGAAACTCAGAAGCCGCAGTACCACTTTCCTCCACCAACGGAAGCTCACAGAGAGAATCAGCCGAAGTACCACTTGTGACCACAGGAGGGAGCTCTGCCACAGAATTCACAACAGTACCCCCCCCTTGAGGAGGGGTCACCGAACCCTCACCAGAGCCCCCAGGACGACCAGGATGAGCCACATGAAAGGCACGAACAAGATCGGGAGCATGGACATCAGAGGCAAAGACCCAGGAATTATCTTCCTGAGCATAACCCTTCCACTTAACCAGATACTGGAGTTTCCGTCTTGAAACATGAGAATCCAAAATCTTCTCCACAATATACTCCAACTCCCCCTCCACCAAAACCGGGGCAGGAGGATCAACAGATGGAATCATAGGTGCCACGTATCTCCGCAACAATGACCTATGGAATACGTTATGTATGGAAAAAGAATCTGGAAGGGTCAGACGAAAAGACACAGGATTAAGAACCTCAGAAATCCTATACGGACCAATGAAACGAGGTTTAAACTTAGGAGAGGAAACCTTCATAGGAATATGACGAGAAGATAACCAAACCAAATCCCCAACACGAAGTCGGGGACCCACACAGCGTCTGCGATTAGCGAAACGTTGAGCCTTCTCCTGGGACAAGGTCAAATTGTCCACTACATGAGTCCAAATCTGCTGCAATCTGTCCACCACAGTATCCACACCAGGACAGTCCGAAGACTCAACCTGCCCTGAAGAGAAACGAGGATGGAACCCAGAGTTGCAGAAAAACGGGGAAACCAAGGTAGCCGAGCTGGCCCGATTATTAAGGGAGAACTCAGCCAAAGGCAAAAAGGACACCCAGTCATCCTGATCAGCAGAAACAAAGCATCTCAGATATGTTTCCAAGGTCTGATTGGTTCGTTCGGTCTGGCCATTAGTCTGAGGATGGAAAGCCGAGGAAAAAGACAAGTCAATGCCCATCCTACCACAAAAGGCTCGCCAAAACCTCGAAACAAACTGGGAACCTCTGTCAGAAACGATATTTTCTGGAATGCCATGTAAACGAACCACATGCTGGAAGAACAATGGCACCAAATCAGAGGAGGAAGGTAATTTAGACAAGGGTACCAAATGGACCATCTTAGAGAAGCGATCACAGACCACCCAAATGACTGACATCTTTTGAGAGACGGGAAGATCTGAAATAAAATCCATAGAGATATGTGTCCAAGGCCTCTTCGGGACCGGCAAGGGCAAAAGCAACCCACTGGCACGAGAACAGCAGGGCTTACCCCGAGCACAAATCCCACAGGACTGCACAAAAGAACGCACATCCCGCGACAGAGCTGGCCACCAAAAGGATCTAGCCACTAACTCTCTGGTACCAAAGATTCCAGGATGACCAGCCAACACCGAACAATGAACCTCAGAGATAACTTTATTCGTCCACCTATCAGGGACAAACAGTTTCTCCGCTGGGCAACGATCAGGTTTATTAGCCTGAAATTTTTGCAGCACCCGCCGCAAATCAGGGGAGATGGCAGACACAATTACTCCCTCTTTGAGGATACCCGCCGGCTCAGATACACCCGGAGAGTCGGGCACAAAACTCCTAGACAGAGCATCCGCCTTCACATTTTTAGAGCCCGGAAGGTACGAAATCACAAAGTCAAAACGGGCAAAAAACAGCGACCAACGAGCCTGTCTAGGATTCAACCGCTTGGCAGACTCGAGATAAGTCAAGTTCTTATGATCAGTCAAGACCACCACACGATGCTTAGCTCCTTCAAGCCAATGACGCCACTCCTCGAATGCCCACTTCATGGCCAGCAACTCTCGATTACCCACATCATAATTTCGCTCAGCAGGCGAAAACTTCCTGGAAAAGAAGGCGCATGGTTTCATCACCGAGCAATCAGAACTTCTCTGCGACAAAACAGCCCCTGCTCCAATCTCAGAAGCATCAACCTCGACCTGGAACGGAAGCGAAACATCTGGTTGACACAACACAGGGGCAGAAGAAAAACGACGCTTCAACTCTTGAAAAGCTTCCACAGCAGCAGAAGACCAATTGACCACATCAGCACCCTTCTTGGTTAAATCGGTCAATGGTTTAGCAATACTAGAAAAATTGCAGATGAAGCGACGATAAAAATTAGCAAAGCCCAGAAACTTTTGCAGACTCTTCAGAGATGTCGGCTGAGTCCAATCATGGATGGCTTGGACCTTAACAGGGTCCATCTCGATAGTAGAAGGGGAAAACATGAACCCCAAAAATGAAACCTTCTGAACACCAAAGAGACACTTTGATCCCTTCACAAACAAAGAATTAGCACGCAGGACCTGGAACACCGTTCTGACCTGCTTCACATGAGACTCCCAATCATCCGAAAAGATCAAAATGTCATCCAAGTACACAATCAGGAATTTATCCAGGTACTCTCGGAAGATGTCATGCATAAAGGACTGAAATACTGATGGAGCATTGGCAAGTCCGAATGGCATTACTAGATACTCAAAATGGCCCTCGGGCGTATTAAATGCAGTTTTCCATTCATCGCCTCGCTTAATACGCACAAGATTATACGCACCACGAAGATCTATCTTGGTGAACCAACTAGCCCCCTTAATCCGAGCAAACAAATCAGATAACAACAGCAAGGGGTACTGAAATTTAACCGTGATCTTATTTAGAAGGCGGTAATCTATACAAGGTCTCAGTGAACCATCCTTCTTGGCTACAAAAAAGAACCCTGCTCCTAATGTCGACGATGACGGGCGAATATGCCCCTTCTCCAAGGACTCCTTAACATAACTCCGCATAGCGGCGTGCTCAGGCACAGATAAATTAAACAGTCGACCTTTTGGGAATTTACTACCAGGAATCAAATCGATAGCACAATCACAATCCCTATGCGGAGGTAGGGTATCGGACTTGGGCTCATCAAATACATCCCGGTAATCAGACAAGAACTCTGGAACCTCAGAAGGGGTGGATGACGAAATAGTCAGAAATGGGACATCACCATGTACCCCCTGACAACCCCAGCTGGACACAGACATGGATTTCCAATCTAATACTGGATTATGGACTTGTAGCCATGGCAACCGCAACACGACCACTTTGCGGTCAACACAAAACCCTACAAACAACCACGCAAAGGGGGCAAAAAGACCCTCCATACCGAACTAACGGCACGGAGGTACACCCTCTGCGTCCCAGAGCTTCCAGCAAGCACGAGAAAACAAATAAGCAAGCTGGACAGAAAAAAACAGCAAACAAAAAGCAAAAGCGGAACTTAGCTATGCAGAGCAGCAGGCCACAGGAACGATCCAGGACGAAACAGGTCCAATACTAGAACATTGACTGGAAGCCAGGATCAAAGCACTAGGTGGAGTTAAATAGAGCAGCACCTAACGACTTCACCACATCACCTGAGGAAGGAAACTCAGAAGCCGCAGTACCACTTTCCTGCACCAATGGAAGCTCACAGAGAGAATCAGCCGACGTACCACTTGTGACCACAGTAGGGAGCTCTGCCACAGAATTCACAACAGTCTCCTGAGGGATATCTTCCCAGACCTGGACTAAAACATCCGCCAACTCCTGGACAGTCTGTGGTGCAACGTGACGTTGGTGGATGGTACGAGAAATCATGTCCCAGATGTGTTCAATTGGATTCAGGTTTGGGGAACCGGCGGGCCAGTCCATAGCTTCAATGCCTTCATCTTTCAGGAACTGCTGACACATTCCAGCCACATGAGGTCTGGCATTGTCCTGCATTAGGAGGAACCCAGGGCCAGCCGCACTAGCATATGGTCTCACAAAGGGGTCTGAGGATCTTATCTCGGTACCTAATGGCAGTCAGGCTTCCTCTGGCGAGAACATGGAGGGCTGTGTGGCCCTCCAAAGAAAAGCTACCCCACACCATTACTGACCCACTGTCAAACCGTTCATGGTGAAGAATGTTGCAGGCAGCAGGTCGCTTTCCACGGTGTCTCAAGAATCTGTCACGTCTGTCACATGTGCTCAGTGTGAACCTGCTTTCATCTGTGAAGAGCACAGGGCGCCAGTGATGAATTTGCCAATCCTGGTGTTCTGTGGCACATGTCAATCGTCCTGCACGGTGTTGGGCTGTGAGCACAACCCCCATCTGTGGACTTCGGGAAATCAGAACATCCTCATGGAGTCAGTTTCTAACCGCTTATGCAGACACAAGCACATTTGTGGCCTGCTGGAGGTCATTTGGCAGGGCTCTGGCAGTGCTCCTCCTGTTCCTCCTTGAATAAAGGCTGAGGTAGCGGTCCTGCTGCTGGGTTGTCACCCTCCTACAGCCCCCTCCACATCTCCTGGTGTACTGGGCTGTCTCCCGGTAGCGTCTCCAGCTTCTGGACACTACGCTGACAGACACAGCAAACCTTCTTGCCACAGCTCGCATTGATGTGCTATCCTGGATGAGCTGCACTACCTGAGCCATTTGTGTGGGTTGTAGAGTCCGTCTCATGCTACCACGAGTGTGAAAACACAACCTACATTCAAAAGTGACCAAAACATGAGCCAGAAAGCATTGGCACTGATATTATTGTGTCAAGATAATTGCCAATAATTTTCATCTGTTGTCGATTTCATTTGCACAGCAGCATGTCAAACAGTGTTGCTTCCTAAGTGAACAGTCTGAGTTCACCGAAGTTTTATGTACTTGGAGTCATATTCTGTTGTTTAAGTGTTCCCTTTATTTTTTGAGCAGTGTGTGTATATATATATTTATATATATATATATAAACATATATATATATACTGTATATATATATATATATATATATATATATATATATATATATACACACACACACAGGGTGGGCCATGTATATGGTTACACCTAGAAAAAATGTGAATAGTTGGTGATATCAACTTCCTGTTTGTGGCACATTAGTATATTTGAGGGGGAAATCTTTTCAAGATGGGTGGTGACCATGGTGGCCATTTTGATATTGGCCATTTTGACTGCAACTTTATTTTTTCCAATGGGAAGAGGGTCATGTGACATCAAAATTATTGAGAATTTCACAAGAAAAACAATGGTGTGCTTGGTTTTAATGTAACTGTGTTCTTTCATGAGTTATTTACAAGTTTCTCTTTTTTTACAGCCATTGACATGTCGCAGAGGTTAAAGCATGAGGGGCGGATAGAAATTGTGTTGAAGTCTGGTGAACACAGTACCTGTGTCATTGCAGCAGATTTCAATGCAAGACACCCTACGCAAGAAAACTGTCACCATTCCCATGTTATTTAGGTGTATCCATATAAATGGCCCACCCAATAAAGTTTGCCTCATCACTGAACATAATGTTCTTTGTAAACTGAGGGTCCTGTTCCAATTTTTGTTTTGCCCATTCTGCAAATTCAGCGCGCCGATCTCGGTCATCCTTATTGAAATGCTGCAGCAGCTGGACTTTGTAAGGGTGCCATTTGTGAGTAGCTAATATCCGCCGAAGGGAAGTTCAACTGATGCCAGTTCTTTTGCTTTTTATTTTGGATTTTTTACAAGTGAACGAAGGCTTCGCTTGGATTGAGCGTGTAATAAAGATGGAAAACCTGTGTGTTTAATTATTTCATTAAAAGACTTTATTCTTATTGTGTGCAAATTTTTTAACCCTTTCATACTATTGGATTAATAATGGATAGTTGTCTTATTGACACCTCTCCATTATTAACCAGGCTTAATGTCAATGTTACAATAGCAAGGTGACATTAAGCTCTTATTACCCCATATGCCACCACTACAGGGCAGTGGGAAGAGAGAGGCTAAGTGCCAGAATTGGCACATCTTATAGATGCACCTTTTCTGGGGTGCCTGGGTGCTGGTATTTTTAGCCGGATGGTCAATATCCATGGCCCTTTCCTAGGCTATGAATATCAGCCCGCAGCTGTCTGCGTAGCCTTTCTGGCTATTAATTATAGGAGTACCCCACATCATTTTTTTTGGGGGGCCCCTATTAGAATATCAGTAAAGGCTAAATATACAGCTGTGGGCTGATATTCATAGCCTGGGAAGATCCATGGGTATTAGCCCCTTCCCAGGCTACAAATATTGGCTCCGACCGTCTGCTTTCCCTCTCTGGAGGAGACTACACAATTTTTTTTGCTTGTAGGATGGACCTTGTGGAGCCAATAAATAGGCTTCCACATTATTTATTCATGATTTTCTGGGCCGGGATCCATTCTATGTACATTTTGCAAGCCGGTGAGAAAATCTTGCCATACGGATGTCACACGGGTGCTTAGATGCGAGAAAATCGCATCCTCGCATTGCACACGGAAGACATACGGATCACTGTTCAGGGAACATTTCTGGGATTCTCGTCCGTGAAAAACGGACCGATTTTTTATACGCTATGTGTGACTCCAGCCTAAGAAAAACGGTTTCATACCTTATTTTGGAATCTCTTACATTTTCCAAAAATATTTAAAGAGAAGTGGCTCATTTATAGATGTAATCTCTGCTATAATTGTCAAAATTTGTAAAACCTGCAAATTTATGCCATGACATTAAATTATACTCAACCTCTTTCCCCTATATAATACATATAGATATATGATTTATATAAACACAAAGTGGCATTCAAAGAAGTCTGGAGGTGTTACCGGAAGTGGTTGTTTCCTTGGAAGCCTTACGATCTTTTACACCACTCCCCCTACACCACTATTACAGTATTAAGCCTCATGCACACCTCCATGTTTCACATATGTTGTATCCGTTTTTCCCACTGATACATGTACCCATTATAACCTATGGTGCTGTTCACATGACCATGTTTTTCATGGACCGCGTGTCTGTGAAAAACACACGGAGACATGTCAATTTTTTTTCTGGCGGCACGGATGACAAGAGCCAATACAAGTGTATGGGTCCATGAAAACCAAGCACAGCACCTAGATGGCATCTGTTTAACATCGCAAAGTATAGGAATAGCTTTGTAATGTCCCCTTTTAGCATCTTTTACATGTTGTCTGACTGCTTTTTGGCTTGGCTAACGGTGATGTCGGGAGCAAGAACAGCGTGAAGGTGAACCCAAGAGACTGGAAACCACCAGAGCCAATGTATGATGATGTAAAAAGGGGACAATGCCTGTAGAAAAATGTGTTGTTTGATTAAAGATGTTCTATAGTACATAGCATGCTCCCTTAAGCCCATTCCAAATGTTGACAAGTATGACTTATAAGATATCAGAATAAGACCTCATCCTGACAGGCATGTTTTGAGATAATGTTCTGTCTGTATGTGTAATGGATTGTATACAAGCAGAACACTGACTAATGTGAGCCTAGCGCACAAGAGCAATTTTCCATGTACACACGTAGGTCAGCATGTGCTAGTATGGTCCTTTTTATAGTCGAGAGTAGTACATACAGTCAAATGAGCTCATGAAGCTGCACACAAACCCAAATACTCTACAATTTACTCCTTTACATATACGAGACTACAGATAAGAAAAGAAAATGTCTACAAACAACTTCACACTTCAAGTTAATGTAGGAGTAAAGGGACTGAGGGGGATGGTAGTGTAAAGTGCTGTAGAGCGGTAGTCATGACCAAGTTGCTGTCCGGTTTCGCTCTGGCACTTTATAGACAAACAGTGTCCAAGACCCAGTGTGCTGTCAAGGTGTGGGGTGCATCACTCTCACTTATGTGCACACAACACAGGGGACACCAACTTCATTGCAACAAGCAAATGTTTACTAGTCAGTCCAAGTTCATCAAGTGGTAACACATGGGATAGGGCACAGCAATTCATAGTCCTTACTTTCTTAGCACAACATGTCTTCAGGCCTACCATTCGTTCCTGCTTGAGCATCCCTTTGCCCTGTTAGCCCCAGGAATCTCCATTTCTGTTCGGCAGTGCACCCCGGATCCATAACCACCCATCTTGGCGGGCCCCTGTCCATCTTCCCTTGTAAGCCAAAGTGCACGATGTGCCCAGCAGCCCCTATTACAGACCTTGGGCTCCGAGTGCGACAGGAGAGTACTATCGAAATTCTCACTGCCTTGAATGGTAGACACATCCTGACCCAAGCAGCCCACTGGACATGAACTTGACACTGCACTTCTCTATCTCCCAAATTATTAGGAAATGTCCATCTTTTATTAACCCTAGTTCCCACTGTGACAAAAGTTACTGGCAAGTTGCTGGAGGAGAGATATGTTTCACTGAGGCTATTGGCTTCAGTGATTTAAAACCGAGAGGCTTCTTCCAGCACATTAAGTATTGTGAGGGGTTAATTAGCCATTTTATTGAAGGGATTGTTTTTTTGTGAACAACAATAGAGTGGGTGGGAGGTTGTCCACCTTATCTTCACCCCAGGGTGTGATCTGGGGCTTAAATAGTCAGCCTGCAAAGCAGTCCGTGTTCATAGGGCTGGAGAGAGGAACTCCAGCGTTTTGTGTCCTGAGGAGGAAAAACAGAACCATCTGGATGCTAAGTTCTCCAGAGTGGACAGATCCCCGCAGATGTATGGACTGTAAAATACCATTTTGTTTTGTTCATTCTTGTTTTGCCCGAAGGGCTGTGTTTATTTCCACTTTGTGTTGGTTTATTTCACCTGTATCATAAACCAACAGAAGATTTAGAGAGATAGTGTACCTATATCTACCTCCGTGTGCAGCCGAGTGAGACGATCTACCACACCACCTACTGAACTAGTTCTATTATTAACTACCGTATGTCCTATTGTATACGGGGACGCCGGCTTACTCACCGCTCTAGCGTGATATTCACACGCTCATACCTCTTTCCCTGTGCTCTAGGCGGTGTGCGTTCCCCTCTTCTTAAAGGGGCAGCACACACATGGTAAAATGCCCATAGCTAACAGCTGCAAGGCATTTAGTTAATGTGTGCACATGCAAGGTGTCCCCGAGCCAATAACTTAGAGGCATCATGTATAAAAGGCACCCTCCCCAATAGGGATGTACCTGAGTAACTCCTATAGTTACATTAGGTGGTTTGGTGTGTGTAACTAACTGTATGTTGCCAGGTTTCCCATCCCTATATTCCGTGTTCCCTTTAGTCCAGTACAGTTTGCCCATGTTCCTGTCCTCGATTCGACAGCATCCTCTTCCTGAAAACACATCTGCGGTATCTATACAGCTATATATCTGTTCCTCGTCCTAGTGCAGCCAGATTCAGAACTGTTCCTGATCTCTACAGGTCTGAAAAAGAACCTACAGTCCTGCTCATCGTTATTGGCACCCATGAAATTTAAGTTCATAATGTGGAATATCTCCTGAAAAAAAATGTATCAAGTGAAACAGTTTTTTTGTATAGAGCACTCGTGTTAAAGGGCCACTGTCACCCCCCTCCAGCCGTTATAAACTAAAAGAGCCACCTTGTGCAGCAGTAATGAAGATTGGAGTGACGGCAGAGTACCGTTCAAGCTGGGGGCTGAGGACCCGCCTCCATGGACAAAGATAGGTATTTTTGCAAAGTTTCAAACTGCTTTATTTTAGTAATACCTGAACACAAAACTAAAAGAGCCACCTTGTTAGAATGCAGCATTACTGCTGCACAAGGTGGCTCTTTTAGTTTATAACGGCTGGAGGGGGGTGACAGTGGCCCTTTAAATACAAAAGAGCAAATGATAAATAGTAATTTAAAACAAAAAAACAATGGGAGGGAAAAATAGACAAACCTAAAGCTTGTTGTGACACTGGTATTGGCACCCTTTACATTAAATTAGTATTAAAACACATTTTCACTCTCCTGTGGTAAATCACAAATGAGAATCGCCTCTGATTGTCGGTGCCCATGTGACATGAATTATCCAATGAAGGATGACTTCAGTGTTTTAAAAAGCCTCATGGTAGGCCCTGTTCCTTTGTCATGAAGTCAAAAAGAAAATAAAGCCAGCTCACTACCTTCCAGGTGCACGGGAACTCCGTCCTGATGAGACAATGTGTGCAATCTTATTGAGAAGTTTGCTAAGCATGGTACTGTCAAAAACCTCCCTGGAAGTGTGAGGAAGAGGAAAATTGACAAGTGATGTCTTCTAAGGTTGGTGCGAATGGTGGAAAAAACACCATGTCAAACATCCAGAGACCTGAAGGACAACCTGTAACAGTCTGGGGTTATGGTTTCAACAAGTACCATATGCCGCACACTAAACCACGCAGAGCTTTATTGACAAAGGTCAAGGAAGAAACCATTGCTGAAGAATAGACATAAAAAGGAACGACTGATCTTTGCCAAAGAGTACCTTTTTTAATCAAATAAATTTTATTGATTTATAAAATGCAATAAACATTTAACAATAACACTTGTGTTTTTCAATTCCCTCCCCAGCATTAACCCCCCTTTGCCAAAGAGTACCTTGACAAACCACAAACCTTCTGGCAAAATGTTCTGTGGACAGATTAAATAAAATATAGCTTTTTGGCAATGCAAAGTAACAGTTTGTTTACAGACAACACAATGAAGCTTATAAGGAAAAGAAGACCATACCAACAGTTAAGCATGGTGGAGGATCCATAATGCTGTGGGGTTGCTTTGCTGTGTCTGGTACTAGAGGCCTTGACCGTATCACAGGAATCATGAAATCAGAGAATTATCAAGAGATTTTAGAGCAAAATGTCCTACCCAGTGTAAGAAAACTTGGTTTGAGTCGAAGATCATGAGTCCTCCAGCAAGACAATGACCCAAAGCACACATCCAAAAGTACACAGGAATGGTTGAAAAAGAAATAAATGACTGTTTTAAAATGGCCAGCAATGAGTCCTGACCTCAATCAATCACATTGAAAATTTTTGGTGGAGAGTTGAAATCTGCCATTGGGAAAAGAACCCGGTAAGCATTCAAAAGCTTGAACAAACTTCAATAAAACAGTGGGAGTAAATACCAGCTGAGAAGTGCAAGAAGCTTATAGATGGCTGCAAGAAACGTTTGGAGGCTGTCATCAATGCCAAAGGGTGTGCAACCAAGTATTAATTAGGGTTTCCTTTATTGCTGCACATGCTGTTCATTTTTTTAATGAAATTGCAACATGTAAGTTGAAAAACAATGGCTAATTGTTGTATTACTTTGGACCACTAATTACAAAATCCTGAGGCTATAACTTTGGTACATTTCCATTTATTTCTGAAGATATTGTACAGACTATTTAAAAAAAATGAAGGGATTCCAATAATGGTGAGCATCACTCTATCTCCTACATTTTATTTACATTTATTCTTCCGTCAGCCTCTGGTTCCATCTAGTCAGTGACCTCGGTCACATCTCCCCGCGTCAGTGAACCCCTCCCCTGGGATCGGCAGTTGCAGTACCGGTGCCTGCCGAGGAGTGGTACTTGTCAGCTACCTGCAGCCCAGTCTGTCTCCACCATCAGGAATACCAGTTAGCGACTTAGCTACACCCCTTCCTCGGCAGGTCCACCCTGTAGCACAGTGGGTCCACCTATCCTATAGATTAAACTTATCCTTATCTTATGCGCTATACCTTTGCTAAACCACTTACTATATAAACATTACTTATCTTATCCCTAATCTAGCCCTGCACTATACACTACTCATGTTATACATTTAGGCTATGTGCCCGCATTGCATTTTTTTCGCTTTTTTTCGAGGTGAAAACCTTTAAAAATGCATCCCATTATTTTAAATGGAAGTCCGCATTCTTGTGCCCATGCTGCGTTTTTTTCTGCAAAAAAACGCAGCATGTTCAGTAATTTTGCAGAATTTCGGCGATTTTGCCGCTATATAATTGTATTGGGACGCTCCTGAAAAAAACAAGAGAAAAACGGGCAAAAAATGCGCAAAAAAAGAGCGGATTTTCTGCAAAAGGAGTCCGGTTTTGCTCAGGAAAATTCTGCAAACACTCTGCAACGTGGGCACATAGCCTACACTATACATTACGCTACTTTCACACATCAGATTTTTGCCATCAGGCTCAATCCAGCGAAAGGATACTTCGGAAATTGTGAAAAACTGATGTGACGGATCCAGTTTTTTTTTCGCCGGATCCGAGTTTGTGGATCTGCGGGCTATTTTGGATGAGAGAGAGAGAGAGACTCCAGAATGGAAAATGCATGATTTGTTTTTAAAAAATGAATCTGTCGCCAGATTCCATCATTTCACCTCATGTTTCACCCATTTTTTCGACGGACAGAAAAAACGTTCCTATGTCCGTTTTCTCTGGCCGCTGGAAAACGGATCCGTCAAAAAACGGATGAATCGTGAGGCCATCCGTCACAATCTGATGCTGATACAAGTATATGAGAAAAAAATGGATCCGGCGGCAACTTTTGCCGAATCTGTTTTTTTCAAAATTCGCCGGATTATGCCTGACGGCAAAAACCTGATGTGTGAAAGTAGCCTTACTTACATGCTGTACATGACCATAACACATTATATAAGACACACATCACTATTCATATTACATGTAAAACCACATGACACTATACACATAGTGCGATTGGTGTCTTCAGGGGGAGGAATGCAAAAGAGCACTCCATCATTATTACATTCCTCCCCTCTTTGAACATGGTCGTAATTGACCATTCTGCAACCTGGAAGACAAAACGCAGCATATAAAATTGACATAAAACCAATAGTCTCTTCTTCTCAGGGTATAGAGTATCAATTGCCGGCAAGCACACTGACCCTGGAATAAAAGAGCTTAAGTTTTTGGGGCTGTAGACCAACGTAACAACCTCACAGCAGTCCTTGGGTGCATACCAGGTACTTCTTTTGCACAATACTTTAATTAGGCGTTCCTCTCGGTTAGAATCACAGAACCAATGTCCATCCGAGTTCACATTTCCTGTAAAACAATGGCCCTTAGGCCCACACAACAACAGTTGCCTAACAGTCCATGGGCAGAGTCCAGTTTCTTCAACCCGATAGGGACATCAGGTTGTCTATTTGTTTCCATGGGTCTACATGATCCTGGTGTCACTAGTTTGGAGACCCTGACACAGTATAAGCAAATTCATTGTGAGCAAAGGCCCTGTGGCCAACAAATCAATAGCTCCAGCAGTCCAGGAGCAGTAAAGTTCCTCATCAGTCCTTCTAAGACAAGGGTACAGTTTACACAGTCCAGACCCAGTTCGAACATTGGGTCATCCATTTCCTCCCCTACCCCTTTCGTGAACAACAGTCCCTTTCAAGTGCACAATGCTGTCCTGGTGTCAGGCTCGCAGTTAATTGGGGCAAAGTGCATTGGAAAACAGATACAGAAAGGGTTTTGGACCCTTAAGCAGTTTAGAGTCCCTCAATCCAGCAAGGTGATAGGCAACTGTGCGTAAAACATCTGGGAGGGGGGAGGACACATAACTTCGGCCATCCTGGCCAACACCTGGGGGTTCCCGGCATATTTAGGGCCACCTACCCTCAGGAACTCGGAAACAGTTCCCTTCTTATTTACTCTTTTCCTTTCCATGCAACAAGCACAACTGCAAACTTGGTCAGAATTGACCTTTTGTTTTCAAGCTGCCATGTTTTTACTGCATCCGCCTTCACACCCAGTTCTCCCTTGCTCCGGACTGCCCAACTTTGGTGGTGGGGTGGGGGCCTTGTGCCCCGATCACTGTAGCTGGATTACAGGACACTTCAGTCAGGGCCGCATCTTTAATGCTGGTGCTGGATCCTGTCTCCCCTTTTCTTTTGGATACGTTCTGTGGTGCTGGAGAGAGCAGGACTAGAAAGTGTCAGAGTCCTGGCCACGGGTACCTCTGGTCACAGCTGAATGGCTGCCTGGGGTTCAACCTTTCTGTCAAGCTGTCTGAAAACCTGTCTCCTCTGGCGTGTTCACGATCACTATTACTATATAGCACCCTTGTGGTCCATCTTCCTTCATGGAGCTGAGGTAGTCTCCTTGCTGCAACATTTGCTACAAGTATGGCCAATACAGTGAGGAACTGGCCTTCACATATACTTTTTCACCAGTAACCACCTCCTGTATCACTGCCTCTGTATGATCAGAGTCTAAATGCCTTACGACTCATTGTGTTATCAGGTTGCCAACCTGGCCACCTCTGGGACGTTTCAATTGGGCCCACACCCACTTATCCCTCTCTTTCTTCCTCTAGATAACCGTTGCAACCCATTTAGACTTAGTGAGATCCGGGACCCGCTCTACGTACACTCGGGGCAAGGGTGGAGGAACTGCTCTCTGGGCTGGGAACTCTGCAGGGGGATGAGGTGTACTCACTGCGAGGGCTGCCACCATCGCTTTCAGCTGCACTGCCTGGCCACAGGGTTTCAGCCATACTGACAAGCTCACTCTTGCCTGGGGATCAGGTTGGTTTCAGGAACCAGCTAGGGAACCTCAGTCTCAGGGTCCTGTTCTGGGTGGCGACTCTCTACCATTAAGCCCAACCAGGCCCACTACAACGCGCTGAATTGTAGAACGGTTTTCTTTTGCGTTCTGCTCACGACTCTCTTTGCTCACTACTAATGGTCCCGGCCTGTTGTTTCAAGGGTGTAATGTGTACTGTCAGGTGTGAGGTGCATGACACACACATTGGCCTCTGCTGCCTACAGGCTTCTGTTCTTAGGAGCCGCCACACACAATGCATGGGACACCAAGTTCTTTGTAACAGTCAAACATTTACTATACAGTCCAAGTTCATCAACTGGGTACAGGTGGGAAAGGGCACAGCAAATTGCACTTCCTTCCTCCTTAGTACAACTGCTGTCTCCAGCAGGCTTCCATCCTCAGAAGCCACCTGACACAATTTAAGGGACACCAAGTTCATTGCAACAAGCAAACGTTTACTAGTCAGTCCAAGTTTATCAAGTGATCCCACGTGGGATAAGGCACAGCATTTCATATTCCTTACTTTCTTAGCACAACATGTCTTCAGCCCTACCATTCATTCCTCCTTGAGCATCCCTTTGCCCACTGGCTCTGTTAGCCCCAGGGATCTCCCTTCCCATTCGGCAGTGCACCTGAGATCCCTTAACTTGCATCTTGGCTGCATCCCTGTCCATCTTCCCTTGGGACAGACACTACAATGATACAATAAAGGTTATGGATACATTTGTCATGGAAAAATTATCTTTAATTGTTACTGGTTTCCTTTAGTTTATAAAATTGAAAGTTTCTGTCTGCAAACTTCATTCCCTTATTCATTTACAGACCACATGATATGCAACTTAGAAAACCTATAGAAATGCGTACTGGGTAGTGGAACAGTACCAGATTTAAATAAAGAAATAAAAGTAATCAATCAAGAGTTCCAAACCAGAGCAAATAGAGGTATCAAAAACAATCAGTATCAATTTATTATCAAATATACATATACCAAATACAGTTAGGGCCAGAAATATTTGGACAGTGACACAAGTTTTGTTATTTTAGCTGTTTACAAAAACATGTTCAGAAATACAATTATATATATAATATGGGCTGAAAGTGCACACTCCCAGCTGCAATATGATAGTTTCCACATCCAAATCGGAGAAAGGGTTTAGGAATCATAGCTCTGTAATGCATAGCGTCCTCTTTTTCAAGGGACCAAAAGTAATTGGACATTGGACTCTAAGGGCTGCAATTAACTCTGAAGGCGTCTCCCTCGTTAACCTGTAATCAATGAAGTAGTTAAAAGGTCAGGGGTGGATTCCAGGTGTGTGGTTTTGCATTTGGAAGCTGTTGCTGTGAGCAGACAACATGCGGTCAAAGGAACTCTCAATTGAGGTGAAGCAGAACATCCTGAGGCTGAAAAAAAAGAAAAAATCCATCAGAGAGATAGCAGACATGCTTGGAGTAGCAAAATCAACAGTTGGGTACATTCTGAGAAAAAAGGAATTGACTGGTGAGCTTGGGAACTCAAAAAGGCCTGGGCGTCCACGGATGACAACAGTGGTGGATGATCTTAATTTGGTGAAGAAGAACCCGTTCACAACATCAACTGAAGTCCAGAACACTCTCAGTGAAGTAGGTGTATCTGTCTCTAAGTCAACAGTAAAGAGAAGACTCCATGACAGTAAATACAAAGGGTTCACATCTAGATGCAAACCATTCATCAATACCAAAAATAGACAGGCCAGAGTTAAATTTGCAGAAAAAACACCTCAAGAAGCCAGCTCAGTTCTGGAAAAGTATTCTATGGACAGATGAGACAAAGATCAACCTGTACCAGAATGATGGGAAGAAAAGAGTTTGGAGAAGAAAGGGAACGGCACATGATCCAAGGCACACCACATCCTCTGTAAAACATGGTGGAGGCAACGTGATGGCATGGGCATGCATGGCTTTCAATGGCACTGGGTCACTTGTGTTTATTGATGACATAAGAGCAGACAAGAGTAGCCGGATGAATTCTGAAGTGTACCGGGATATACTTTCAGCCCAGATTCAGCCAAATGCTGCAAAGTTGATTGGACGGCGCTTCATAGTACAGATGGACAATGACCCCAAGCATACAGCCAAAGCTACCCAGGAGTTCATGAGTGCCAAAAAGTGGAACATTCTGCAATGGCCAAGTCAATCTCCAGATCTAAACCCAATTGAGCATGCATTTCACTTGCTCAAATCCAGACTTAAGATGGAAAGACCCACAAACAAGCAAGACCTGAAGGCTGCGGCTGTAAAGGCCTGGCAAAGCATTAAGAAGGAGGAAACCCAGCGTTTGGTGATGTCCATGGGTTCCAGACTTAAGGCAGTGATTGCCTCCAAAGGATTTGCAACAAAATATTGAAAATAAAAATATTTTGTTTGGGTTATGTTTATTTGTCCAATTACTTTTGACCTCCTAAAATGTGGAGTGTTTGTAAAGAAATGTGTACAATTCCTACATTTTCTATCAGATATTTTTGTTCAACCCTTCAAATTAAACGTTACAATCTGCACTTGAATTCTGTTGTAGAGGTTTCATTTCAAATCCAATGTGGTGGCATGCAGAGCCCAACTCGCGAAAATTGTGTCACTGTCCAAATATTTCTGGCCCTAACTGTACATACATGGACAAACAAAAAATGAATGAGAGATAACAGCTAAAGAAATCAGTATCGTAAGATGGAAAGAATACTGATAGGGACACATAAGAAATCCAAACCAACCCTGTTGCAGACAGACACAATGGCAAATGCTCAATAGTTTTAGTGGGTAAGAGTCAAAGAGAAAATTACCATGTATCCCTGTAGAGATACAATATGCCCACGTAACTAAATAGATAACATATGTACAGGACTTCCTGAAAAAAGGAACCCTGTAGGTATAACAGTCAAGAGCATAGATAAATAAATAAGATCAACCACTCAGATGTCTACCGGGTATATGTAGAGGCGCTGAGGAGTACTATGTAAATACCTTGGGACATGCTGAGGATCAAGAGTCGGGCTGCCGTGATGCTGCAACAGGGAAGAAGGGGAGCCTCGACGCGCGTTTCGCCGTCGGTGGCTCCTGACGAAACGCGCGTCGAGGCTCCCCTTCTTCCCTGTTGCAGCATCACGGCAGCCCGACTCTTGATCCTCAGCATGTCCCAAGGTATTTACATAGTACTCCTCAGCGCCTCTACATATACCCGGTAGACATCTGAGTGGTTGATCTTATTTATTTATCTATGCTCTTGACTGTTATACCTACAGGGTTCTTTTTTCAGGAAGTCCTGTACATATGTTATCTATTTAGTTATGTGGGCATATTGTATCTCTACAGGGATACATGGTAATTTTCTCTTTGACTCTTACCCACTAAAACTATTGAGCATTTGCCATTGTGTCTGTCTGCAACAGGGTTGGTTTGGATTTCTTATGTGTCCCTATCAGTATTCTTTCCATCTTACGATACTGATTTCTTTAGCGGTTATCTCTCATTCATTTTTTGTTTGTCCATGTATGTATTTGGTATATGTATATTTGATAATAAATTGATACTGATTGTTTTTGATACCTCTATTTGCTCTGGTTTGGAACTCTTGATTGATTACTTTTATTTCTTTATTTAAATCTGGTACTGTTCCACTACCCAGTACGCATTTCTATAGGTTTTCTGTGCTTTGACCTAGAGGTATGCCCTCTGTTGGTCGAGAGGGCATCTTTGTTTAGGTGTTTTTTGGCTAATATGATATGCAACTTGCAGCCTGAGTGTCAACTTTTTGTGGGAGTGTCCCTCCCAGTAATACATGTTGGCTGTGAGATCTATGTGTATCTTCAATTGCTTTCATGTATCAATTCATGTATAAGCTAGAGAACTGCACTTATTTCCTTTCCATGTACTTTCTTCTTTTTCTATAGCCTGTTTTCTTTTCTCTCAAAAGACTTTAGATACTTTCTTCTCTCTCCACTGGTCTATATATCATGGTTCATACTCGACTGTGAATGTTGGACACATAAAACCGTCCACACTCTGAGAGTAGAGAGGAGCAGAGAGCCATAAAAAAAAGGAACATTAAAAAGGTGCATACTTTAAAATCAACAATAATCTTCAGTTGGGTGTATAAACTATTTTGTGAAGTTTGTTGACTTTACAGATAGCTCCTTGTTTGTACAGGTCCCTCATATTCCACAAGCTGCCTTTTCTGAGGTCTCATGGGTAAATACTGACAGAACACATTTAAACTGGTGCTAAAATGTGCATGTTGGGATTAATGTGCCATGTCCCATAGAAATGTAACATCTATAGTTGGTTTCTTCATTTAGTTTTGAGCCTAAACTAAACAATGATGCCAGATGTATTGCTCCTGATTCATTATCAGGAATATCGGCTTGTTTCCTGTTTCAGCTTCTCTCTGTCAGCAACCTGATTAGCGAGTTCTCCCGTCATGGATTCTGATGACTTAGATCTCATTCACACATTGCAGATTTGGTTAGTATCCTAAGACAGCACTGGGTCTTAAAAATGGGGGAATTATGATGGAAAGATTTATACTTCTTTGTGTCAACTCCGGATTTTGGCTTCGAAACACTGAAGCAAAATGATGGCCACATCAATGTGTGAATACGGATATAAGGGTATGCTCACACACAAATTTTTTATGTGGATTTTGGAGCAGATTCTACTTCCAAATCCTCATAGAAAAACACTTTAAGTACTCTTTAAGCCCAATTCATCAAAGTGTTTAAGCTGGTGATAAAAGCTTTGAAAAGTCACAACATTTTGCGCAATGCTAAGTTGAACAAAATGGAGTTTGAAATGCTAGTATAAGGCTGGGTGCCCACTATGAGTTTTTGGTGTCTTTTTACTCTGCATATTTTCACTGCATCAAAACTGCAGCATATTACAGTTCTAGCAAAGTGGATGGGATTTATATACATCTCATGCCCACTGTGCTTTTTTTCTTTGCATAAACTGACTTGCGGTGCGTGTTTTAAATCCACCACATGTCTATTTCTCTGGCGGGTATGCTGAGTTTTTTATGCAGATTTTTCCCATAGACGCATTAGATGCGGAAAATCCGCAGGTAAAAAACACACTTGTGTCTCAAAACCGCAAGTAATCCACAACTAAATATATCAATAAAGTTTTGTCAAATGCAAATACCAGGAAGTTAAAAAAACAAATTAGCTTTATTTAAAGCATGAAACAACAAGAAGAGACAAAAAATCTGCATCAAACACGTGATAAAAGCACATGTAAAAAAAAAAATGTACAGAAAAAAACGCAATGAAAAACTGCACGTAACCTAATTTAAATAATAGGTGCAGAAATTCAGCAGCGTAAAAAAATTCACCAAAAGCTCATAGTGGGAACGTAGCCTAATGAGTCGGGGCCTAAGAATAAGCTTCTTTTTCATTTCAATGGGAAAATATGCCTCTAGTGCACATTATGCGGTTTGTTCACATCAAACGCAGGAAACAACATATCAATTCATGAGTTGTTTCTACTTGAGTAAAATGCATCAAATGCATCTGAATTAAATGAAGCATAAAAAAAAACATACATAAAAAATGCTTAAAAAGAACACAGACAAAATGCAGCAAGAAACAGTTTTCTTAACTGCTTTTTTATGTGGACATTTCTCATGTAAAAATCCGCTATGGAACATACTCTTATGTTTCTGTACATGTTCATTTTTGTTGCATTTTTTTCAACAGTAAAAAACAATGCACTTTACCAGTAAAGTGAATGAGAGTTCTGAAATCTCGTGCACACGCTGCTTAATTTTTCCTTGCAGACTTGAACCATCAAAGCATATTTGTTTGCTGTTTCTTCACATCTGCAAAGGGTTCAAATGAATGTTTTATCTCCTGTAAAAATGTGTTAAAAACATGATTGTTTTATGCAGCCCTTTTCCTGCCAATACAAAGGTTTTTGGTGCAAAAATCGTCTGCAAATGCTCGTGTTCAAATAGCCATAGTCTGAATTAAATAGATATTATATATATATATATATATATATATATATATATATATATATATATATATATATATATATATACGAGGGGCGATCCAAAAGTAATGATAATCGGTTATTTCTATTGCACACAGAAATTAAAATAAAATGTTTTCTTCTCTCTTAGGTACCCACTAGTCCAGGAAAAAAAAATCACTTAAATAGACCACGATTCCCAGGAGCTACATTCATTTGAATATGAACTGCCGAGGAGTGAACATCAAAATGGAAAAAAACGAGCTCAGAGCTGTCATCAAATACCTCTGCTTGAAAAAAATGACTACCAAAGACATACACAGCGACTTGGTGGAAACATTGGGGGACTCTTCTCCTCCATATTCCACAGTTGCATGCTGGGCCAAGGAATTTAAGCTGGGAAGAACATCGACGGAAGATGAACATCGTCAAGGACGCCCATCCACGTCCCTCAATGAAGAAAACGTGAAAAAAGTTGAAGAAGTTGTATTGGCAGATCGAAGAGTGACTATCAGGCATGTAGCTGAGGTCCCAGGGATCTCATATGGCAGTATTCAAAGAATCCTTGCAAAAGAATTGCATATGAGAAAGGTCTCCGCGTGTTGGGTGCCAAAAATGTTAACCGACGAGCAAAAGAAGAAACAAGTTGACATTTCAATAGCAAATCTCGAAAAGTTCCAAACAGACAAGGAAAATTTTTTGTCACGTTTTTTGACCATGGACGAGACCTGGATCCACCACTTTGATCCCGAAACTAAACAACAATCGATGACGTGGAAACGAGCCGACGAACCAACGCCGAAGAAATTCAAAGTGTCAAGCTCAGCAGGGAAGGTTATGGCGTCCGTTTTTTGGGACGATGAAGGAATTATTATGGTGGACTATTTGGAGAAGGGAGCAACTATTACGGGCTCCTACTACGCAGAACAAATAAGAAGATTGTGGGAGGCTATCAAGGAGAAAAGGCGCGGCAAACTGCGGGCTGGAGTGCTGTTTCACCAAGATAACGCGCCGGCTCACAAAGCTGCAGTTGCCATGGCTACCATTCAAGAAGCGGGCTTTGAACTGGTGGAACACCCCCCCCTATTGGCCAGATCTAGCCCCCAGTGACTTCTTTCTCTTTCCTCGACTCAAGGAACACCTCCGGGGCAAGAAATTTGATGACAATAGCGACGTGATAACCGCTGTTGGGGATTTTTTTGAGGGTCAAGATCAAGAATTTTTTTCTAAGGGAATTCTAACTTTAGAAAGAGATGGACTAAATGTATAGACTTGATAGGAGACTATGTAAAAAAATAAAAATTTTTTTTTACTATATTCATTGTGTTTAGTATTGATTATCATTACTTTTGGATCGCCCCATATATATATATATATATATATATATATATATATATATATATATATATATATATATATATATATATATATATATATATATATATATATATATATATATATATATATATATATACATACATACATATACATATTATAGTGCCCAAAGTCACAGAGTTTTTGCTAGGCCACATTCACACATTCAGTATTTAGCCAGTTTTTTTACCTCAGTATCTGTAAGCCAAAACCAGGAGTGGAACAATCAGAGGAAAAGTATAAGGCCGGCGTCACACATGCGAGTTTTACGGACGTAAGAGCGCAGAATCTACGTCCGTAAAACTCGCAAAAAATACGGCACAATTATTCTCTATGCCCCTGCTCCTATCTGCCGTATTTTACTGATCAGTATTATACGGCTTTCTACGGCCGTACAAAATCGCAGCATGCTGCGTTTGTCACCGTACTGCGCAAGAAATACGCCAATGAAAGTCTATGGAAGCGTGAAAAATACGGATTACACACGGACAAGCAGTGTGACTTGCGAGAAATACGCAGCGCTGTTAGAGAGAAAAGCCGGTAATTCAGTGCGGTGTACAGTAAAATCACACTGACAGCTTACAGTAGAATAGAAACAGGAACACATGGGCTACTTGCACAGTGAACAAGTCTGTAAGAACATGTTCACACACCACCAAGAAACCTGAAGACACAAAAGAGAATGGTAAAACCAAAAACACTCAGTTTTAAAAAATGTTTGCAGTAATCCGCAAGTGCTAGTAAAAGATGTAAATAACAGGGTATTTGGTTGATACGTTTTTTGCAAAAAATGTATACTAAGCTGCTCTACCAATCTTCACGGTATACCCATATCAGAGCAGTCCTAACTAATGTATGCAATCCCTATCTGATGTATTTAAAAACCTGATCATCTGTATATTACCTGTGTGAACAGGGTTCAGAGAGGAAAAATCCATGTGTGCATACAGGGCAGAACAGCTTTTGTGCAGCTAGCCCAAGAGGAGTGGTGGAACTCCCCAGTCTTGTAGACACAAGAGAACAATCATGGAAACAGGAACACATGGGCTACTTGCACAGTGAACAAGTCTGTAAGAACATGTTCACACACCACCAAGAAACCTGAAGACACAAAAGAGAATGGTAAAACCAAAAACACTCAGTTTTAAAAAATGTTTGCAGTAATCCGCAAGTGCTAGTAAAAGATGTAAATAACAGGGTATTTGGTTGATACGTTTTTTGCAAAAAATGTATACTAAGCTGCTCTACCAATCTTCACGGTATACCCATATCAGAGCAGTCCTAACTAATGTATGCAATCCCTATCTGATGTATTTAAAAACCTGATCATCTGTATATTACCTGTGTGAACAGGGTTCAGAGAGGAAAAATCCATGTGTGCATACAGGGCAGAACAGCTTTTGTGCAGCTAGCCCAAGAGGAGTGGTGGAACTCCCCAGTCTTGTAGACACAAGAGAACAATCATGGAAACAGGAACACATGGGCTACTTGCACAGTGAACAAGTCTGTAAGAACATGTTCACACACCACCAAGAAACCTGAAGACACAAAAGAGAATGGTAAAACCAAAAACACTCAGTTTTAAAAAATGTTTGCAGTAATCCGCAAGTGCTAGTAAAAGATGTAAATAACAGGGTATTTGGTTGATACGTTTTTTGCAAAAAATGTATACTAAGCTGCTCTACCAATCTTCACGGTATACCCATATCAGAGCAGTCCTAACTAATGTATGCAATCCCTATCTGATGTATTTAAAAACCTGATCATCTGTATATTACCTGTGTGAACAGGGTTCAGAGAGGAAAAATCCATGTGTGCATACAGGGCAGAACAGCTTTTGTGCAGCTAGCCCAAGAGGAGTGGTGGAACTCCCCAGTCTTGTAGACACAAGAGAACAATCATGGAAACAGGAACACATGGGCTACTTGCACAGTGAACAAGTCTGTAAGAACATGTTCACACACCACCAAGAAACCTGAAGACACAAACGAGAATGGTAAAACCAAAAACACTCAGTTTTAAAAAATGTTTGCAGTAATCCGCAAGTGCTAGTAAAAGATGTAAATAACAGGGTATTTGGATGATACGTTTTTTGCAAAAAATGTATACTAAGCTGCTCTACCAATCTTCACGGTATACCCATATCAGAGCAGTCCTAACTAATGTATGCAATCCCTATCTGATGTATTTAAAAACCTGATCATCTGTATATTACCTGTGTGAACAGGGTTCAGAGAGGAAAAATCCATGTGTGCATACAGGGCAGAACAGCTTTTGTGCAGCTAGCCCAAGAGGAGTGGTGGAACTCCCCAGTCTTGTAGACACAAGAGAACAATCATGGAAACAGGAACACATGGGCTACTTGCACAGTGAACAAGTCTGTAAGAACATGTTCACACACCACCAAGAAACCTGAAGACACAAAAGAGAATGGTAAAACCAAAAACACTCAGTTTTAAAAAATGTTTGCAGTAATCCGCAAGTGCTAGTAAAAGATGTAAATAACAGGGTATTTGGTTGATACGTTTTTTGCAAAAAATGTATACTAAGCTGCTCTACCAATCTTCACGGTATACCCATATCAGAGCAGTCCTAACTAATGTATGCAATCCCTATCTGATGTATTTAAAAACCTGATCATCTGTATATTACCTGTGTGAACAGGGTTCAGAGAGGAAAAATCCATGTGTGCATACAGGGCAGAACAGCTTTTGTGCAGCTAGCCCAAGAGGAGTGGTGGAACTCCCCAGTCTTGTAGACACAAGAGAACAATCATGGAAACAGGAACACATGGGCTACTTGCACAGTGAACAAGTCTGTAAGAACATGTTCACACACCACCAAGAAACCTGAAGACACAAAAGAGAATGGTAAAACCAAAAACACTCAGTTTTAAAAAATGTTTGCAGTAATCCGCAAGTGCTAGTAAAAGATGTAAATAACAGGGTATTTGGTTGATACGTTTTTTGCAAAAAATGTATACTAAGCTGCTCTACCAATCTTCACGGTATACCCATATCAGAGCAGTCCTAACTAATGTATGCAATCCCTATCTGATGTATTTAAAAACCTGATCATCTGTATATTACCTGTGTGAACAGGGTTCAGAGAGGAAAAATCCATGTGTGCATACAGGGCAGAACAGCTTACCTAGAAAGCCAGGGAGCTTTCTAGGTAATTTCCCACGATCTATGAACAGCCAGCAGAGGGCGCCTCACCGCAAATGAAGCTAAATATAGATCATTGATCTATTTTTAGCCTCATTCCCTGGGGTTTTGCAGCGAGGAGCAGCCTGCATTAGCACAGCTCCTTGCTGCAAAATGTTTTAACCCCTTCAGAAGGATTTACATCGTTGGACGTTACAGATCTGCGGAGGGTAAGTATATTGTTGGTTTATTATGTTTTTTTACTCACAGAACGAGGGTCTTCAGTGACTGGATTGGGCGTTGAATAAAATACTGCAACACCCATTCTTTTTATTTCATTAAAATAATTTTAAATAATGTGTTTGTGTTTTATTTAACCCTTCACTACAATTGGATTAATAATGGATAGGTGTCATAATTGACGCCTCTCCATTATTAATTAGGCTTAATGTCCCCTTACAATAGCAAGGTGGCATTAACCCTTCATTACCCCATATCCCACCGCTACACGGGAATGGGAAGAGAGTGGCCAAGTGCCAGAATAGGCGCATCTTCCAGATGTGCCTTTTCTGGGGTGGCTGGGGGCAGATATTTTTAGCCAGGGGGGGGCCAATAACCATGGACCCTCTCCAGGCTATTAATATCTGCCCTCAGTCACTGGCTTTACTACTCTGGCGGAGAAAATTGCGCGGGAGCCCACGCCAATTTTTTCCGCCATTTAACCCTTTATTTTAAGAGCTAGAACGGCCAAATTTTGCAGATACACACTACTGACATTAGTAGTGTGGAATCTGCAAAAAAAATGGAGAGAAGACATGGTTTACTGTATGTAAACCATGTCTCAAATCATGTCGGGTTTTAGGAAGGAGAAAGAAAAAGCCGGTAATTGAATTACCGGCTTTCAAGCTGTATAGCGCTGGAATAAATATTAATATATATACATATATGTGTCTCACTGACATATATATATATATATACCTATTCTATGTGTACACATTTATTCTACCTATTCTACTGTAAGCTGTCAGTGTGATTTTACTGTACACCGCACTGAATTACCGGCTTTTCTCTCTAATATATGTGTCTACTGACATATATATATATATATATATATATATATATATATATATATATAGACAGTATATATATGTTTTCTTTTCTTTTTGGGACACATGGATCACTTCTATAGCGGTATGTTGGTTTTGCTAGCCTGCGAGAAAACCACGCAGTACGGATGCCATACGGATTACATACGGAGGATGCCATGCGCAAAAAACGCTGACACATCCTGCCTACGGAGGAGCTACGGACCACTTTTTTCGGGACTTTTCAGTGTATTACGGCCGTAATATACGGACCGTATTGTTTTACGCTGTGTGTGACGCCGGCCTAATAGAAACACGTTGCCACTTCTGTATTTATGAAGGTGTTGTTGCCAGTTTTCTGGTGTAAAACACCTGGAAATGTTGCAATTTTGTTGCCCAAAAATGTTGAGACACTAGGTTTAACGTTAGTCCAGGACAACAATGCTAAAATAGGCCTAGCTGGTGAATTCCACCCAAGGTGAATGGGCCATGGAGAATTCCACCCATTAAATTCATCAAAATCTACGCCACTCGAAAATTATGACAGAAATGCCTTAAGTAACACTTCTGACGGAGGTGCACACCAGTATGCGCCTAATTCTTTACGTCACGTGTGTCTCTTACACCAGAAATGCCTTCACTAAGACTGGTGTGCAAAATGTCAGTTTAATGAATCGACCCCTATGTGTTTTAGTCACTTTTTGACAAAGTGTGGCTTGTTGGGATGCTATATGGCTTCATGAGAAGGGATGTAACTTGAAAACAAACATTGTGCTCTAAAATTTGGGTGCAAATTTCTGGGGCAGAGTAAGGCTGCTGTCACACTAGCAGTATTTGGTCAGTATTTTACATCAGTATTTATAAGCCAAAACCAGGAGTGGAACAATCAGATGAAAAGTATAATAGAAACATATGCACCACTTCTGCATTTATCACCCACTCCTGGTTTTGGCTTATAAATACTGATGTAAAATACTGACCAAATACTGCGAGTGTGACGGCAGCCTAAACCAACTAATAGGCAATGTCAACTTAAAGAGGTTCTCTGGCCTTAAGCTACAAGCCTGCAGTCATTCTATGTGACTGCAGACTTGTGAATCCTCGCAGCCTGAGCAGTGAGGATTTTCTGAAGCCTGCTTGTATTTTTTTAAGTCTGTTTTATATGTGGTCACCGGCTTTCTTTCTTTTTTATTTTTTATGTTCACTGCTGTAGGTGGAGTGTACGGTTTTTAGCTGTTTTTGCCCGATTCATCCTTTGCAACTTTTTAGAAAATCACTACATTTGTCACAAATATACTCCACTTTCCCTTTGGATTGATTTTATGTACGCCAGATGTTTTTGATTATTTTTTGCCCCGTTTTGGGAAACATGTGACCTTTTGCACTAATAAGGTACAAAACTTAAAAACAAAGACAAAAATAAAGACCAATTTAAATTTTTCACAAAATTCATGACCTGCATTCACCATTTGGAAAAACATGGTGCAAAATACAGCCACAAAAGACAAAAAAGCAAAGTGACTAAATCAAGACAGTTTAGCAATGTACCTAATTTATCCAATAGCAATAGGTACAGTCAGGTCTAAGTTTACATTGTCTAAAAATTACAGTTTTAATAAATCTGCCCCAAGTTTATACATGTGGGCACGGTGGCGGTGCGCATACAATAATGACCTGGACATAAAAGTATGGTGTTAATGGGGGCCAAAGTGAGAATTTTAGTTCATTTTAAAATGAATACTTACTACAACATATAAGAAAACCCTGCCAATCTTCCAGCTTCCTCCATTAAAATGGTCTCAACAATACGGCATGGACTTCACTAAGGCTGGGTTCACACTGCGTGTGACCCGTTTAACGGACTACGTTACACCGCAGCATAACGTGGTGTAACGTAGTCCGTTAACGCCGCCATTACTTTCAATGTCGGATGCATCGCTAGCGCACGCCCACAATGGGCGTGCACTAGCGATGTGCCGTCATTGAGTGACGGACCCGAGATGCGGGCTGCAGCGTTTCCGGGTCACTGCTAGCGCACTGCTAGCGCAGAAGGAGCTAGCAGATGCTCCATCTGCGCTAGCGCTGTGCAAACGTCGGCACTTGCGTTAGTGCAGTCCGTTTAACGGATGTGTTGAACGAACTGCACTAACGCAGTTTGAACTTAGCCTAATTCACATGGACGTTCTGTACATATGTACTGCTGAAAGACTTGATTGAGCTGGTGAATATTACTACTGACTTCCCCCATCATCATGTAGAAAAGCCACGGAGACACCATCACGTGTTTCTCAACGCAAGCAATAAATAGCCAGGTCATTCATCCTTATGTTTATAGTCCTTTAACTAGGCACTGCTCCTAATAGCCAGTTTCCTACTCCACACTGATGAGGGGCAAATACCCCGAAACAGCTGTCTGTGGATGGATGCCATGTTTTGGCATAGGTGGTTTTCCCTTTTGGGATGCTGCCCTTCCCGTAGTTGTTCCTTCCCGGTGAAAGACCTGGCTATTTATTGCTTGCATTGAGAAACATGTGATGGTGTCTCCGCGGCTTTTCTACATGCATTTGCATATTTCCCATAAGGGATGGGGGCAGTGTTCTGGATCACTGCGTTGAGAAACACGTGATGGTGTCTCCGCTGTGTTGGATGTTTTGATCTCCCCGAGGTCATTCATCCTTATGTTTATAGTCCTTTTACTAGGCACTGCTCCTAATAGCCAGTTTCCTACTCCACACTGATGAGGGGCAAATACCCTGAAACAGCTGTCTGTGGATGGATACAATGTTTTGGCATAGCACGGAGTATAGAGACACCCAGGAGTAAAAATTGTAACAACTTTATTCAATCTCATAATTACACAAAATTACATAAAATAACAGACTCGACATACAGCGTACACATATAGTCCATGTACGGCGGACAGGAACCGCTGCATATAACACCTTAGGTACAGACAATACATAAACCGAAATCAGTAGCATCCAATCAGATTCAAATAGGTAAACGGTACTATGTTTGTCTTACCCACACTACTAGGTGCCAGGGGCCGCCGGACGGACGCTGGCACCTAGTAGTGTGGGTAAGACAAACATAGTACCGTTTACCTATTTGAATCTGATTGGATGCTACTGATATAGCTTTACGTAGCCTTACCGGGCATGTGCAGTCTGCACTATGCACTTTAATGAGAGATAAGAGAGTAAGTTTTAAGACTGACATATTCCTTGTAGCTTTCGGTTTATGTATTGTCTGTACCTAAGGTGTTATATGCAGCGGTTCCTGTCCGCCGTACATGGACTATATGTGTACGCTGTATGTCGAGTCTGTTATTTTATGTAATTTTGTGTAATTATGAGATTGAATAAAGTTGTTACAATTTTTACTCCTGGGTGTCTCTATACTCCGTGGTTTGCTTGTAGGATTAATCTAGTAGTGGAGTTTACCCTGTATCTGTATATGTCCATGATAGGGTATTTCCCTGTATATGGTTTGCATTAATATGCATCAGTGGTATCTGTATTCAATGTTTTGGCATAGGTGGTTTTCCTTTTTGGATGCTGCCCTTCCCGTGGTTGTTCCTTCCCGGTGAAAGACCTGGCTATTTATTTCTTGCGTTGAGAAACACATGATGGTGTCTCCGCGGCTTTTCTACATGCATTTGCATATTTCCCATAAGGGATGGGGGCAGTGTTCTGGATCACTGCGTTGAGAAACACGTGATGGTGTCTCCGCGGTGTTGGATGTTTTGATCTCCACCGAGGTCATTCATCCTTATGTTTATATTCCCCCATCATCAGGCACCATGTTCACAACTTCGCTAATCATATCCTTTGTGCTGTTCTCTCCTAGAAGCAGAATAGCGAAAATGATGGAAGTACCAAATCTTCACATGATGGACACCAATAGTTCCTGACAAACCCTATTGGCTGTAATGAGGTCCATAGGCTTTTCATCATAGACAAATTAGGGCCCCACTATGTGCTATTTTTTTTTTTTTTTTTTTTTTGACAGAAACGGAAACTGGGAACCCTAATGTACATATGAATACAACCTTAGGCCGGTTTCACGTGTCCGCTTATTTTCGGTACCGGAAAAACGGTACCAGAGATATCCATGTCCGTGTGTTGTGATTGTTATACTTACGGCACACGTGTGGCAACCGTGTGCCGCATCAGTACCACACGGTTGGCCGCTGGGGAAGAAGCGCTACAGTAAGCGCTGTTCCCCGGCGGCATGTGCTGAACATGGCTCTCATAATTTTCCCCTGCTCTGCCGGGTTATATTAAAGTCCGAACGATGACAGCAGGTGGGGACTTTTGGGAGGCCAGGCTGAACTTATTTAAATAATTAAAAAAACAGCCTGATCCCTGTATTCTTGATAACCAGCCTTGCTGAAGCTGACAGCTGAGGGTTGTAGCCCCCAGCTGTGAGTTTTGCTTGGTTGGTTCCAGAAAATAGAAAAAATTTTGTTAGATCGCAGGTGGCGGCTGAGGAATACCCCGATCATCCACTCCTTCTATCACTGTTAGTAGTGGCAGCAGGTGTTGGATGATGGGAGTAAGAATCCCAAAAGCCCCCACCTGCTGCCATCGTTCTGACTTTTTTAGAACTTTTATCATTCTCCTCTGCTCGTGCCAATCGCCGGCAAAGCAGGGGAAAAATTATGAGAGTCGTCTTCAGCACTTGCCAACGGGGAACAGAGTTTACTGTAGCGCTTCTTCCCCGGCAGCCGTCCGTGTGATACTGATGTGGCACACGGTTACGACATGTGTGCCCCAAGTATTACATTCACAACACATGGAAACGGATATCTCCGGTACCGTTTTTTTCAGTACTGGAAATAAACGGACATGTGAAACTGGCCTTAGGCTACTTTCACACATCAGGTTTTTTCATTCCGGCACCTTACGGCTGTTTTTAGAAAAAACGGAACTGGCGAAAATAAAAACCGGAACTGGTTTTTCCCCATTGACGTATTAGCGCCGGATTGCGCCGCATGGCCCAGCGTTCCTTCCATTTTTTTCCGGATCCGGTGAAAATTTCGATTCCTGCATCTGGGAAAAACGTCTACAGTAACGTTTTTGTCTGCGGCGAAAAAGTCGGAAGGGCCGGATCCGGCTCTTCCGGCTTTTCGCTACAATGCATGTCTATGGACGCCGGAAAAAGGCGGATCCGGCAGCCTGATCTATTTTTTTAGTCTGAGCATGCTCAGAACCTATTGGCCTGCCATCAAGACACATATATAAAACAATGCCATTGAGGCCCTCACTCATTTCCAGCCATACTGTCAGCCAGAGATCCAACACCCTGTCAACACCCTGCCAGCAAAGAGCCTGCCTGCCAGCCAGAGAGCAGAGAGTCTAGCCTGCCAGCAGAGAGCTAACACCCTGCCAGCAAAGAGCCTACCTGCCAGCCAGAGAGCAGAGAGCCTAGCCTGCCAGCAGAGGGCCAACATCCTGCCAGCAGAGAGCCTGCCTGCCAGCCAGAGAGCAGAGCCAGCCACCCAAGAGAGCCGAGCCAGCCAGCCAGAGAGCCTAGCCTGCCAGCAGAGAGCAAACACCCTGCCAGCAGAGAGCAAACACCCTACCAGCAAAGAGCCTGCCTGCCAGCCCGAGAGCACAGAGCCTAGCCTGCCAGCAGAGAGCCAACACCCTGCCAGCAAAGAGCCTGCCTGGCAGCCAGCGAGCAGAGAGCATAGCAAGCCAGCCAGCCAGAGACCCTAGCCTGCCAGCAGAGAGCCAACACCCTGCCAGCAAAGAGCCTGCCTGCCAGCCAGAGAGCTGAGCCAGCCAGCCAGAGAGCCAAGCCGAGCCAGCCAGCCACAGAGCCGAGCTGAGCCAGCCAGCCATCAGCCATGTCTTCTTCTGGGAGCCTGTTGTGAATTCCGCTCTTGGGCTCTCTCCGGTGGTTGTAAGTGGCACTTTTGTGAGTTCTGCTCTTGGGCTCCCTCTTGTGGTTTCAAGTGGTATGGCTGCTTCTTGGAGTTAGCTGTCTGCAGCTGCTTCCACTGATCGTCTTTTCTGCTCAGCTATTTATGCCTGGCTCTGTCCTTCAGCCAGTGCCACTTGTAAATGGTTCCCGGTTGGATTCACATCTCTTTGGATTTCTCTGTTATTCCTGACCAGTTCAGCAAAGCTAAGTTTTTGCTTGCTCTTTTCTGTTCACAGATTATGGACTTATCCGTTCTGTGTTTTCTATGTTTATCCAGCGTTATCAGTATGAATTAATTCTGTCTTGCTGGAAGCTCTGGGAAGCAGATTTACCCTCCACACCTTTAGTCAGGTGTGGAGATTTTTAGTAAACTCTGCGTGGATTTTTGTAGTGTTTTATACTGACCGCACAGTATTCCATCCTGTCCTATCTATCAAGCTAGACTGGCCTCCTGTGCTCATCCTGGTTTCATTCTGTGTATGTCTTTTCCCTCTCCACTCACAGTCATTATTTGTGGGGGGCTAATCTATCCTTTGGGGATTTTCTCTGAGGCAAGATAGTTTTCCTGCTTCTATCTTTAGGGGTAGTTAGCTCTTAGGCGGTGACGAGGTGCCTAGGGAGAGTTAGGAGCATCCCACGGCTACTTCTAGTGTTGTGTTGAGCTTAGGGACTGCGGTCAGTACAGTTACCACTTCCTTCAGAGCTCGTTCCATGTTGCTCCTAAACTACCGTGTCATAACAGGAGCCCTCCCCAGCGTCGGCAGCACACTGAGGTAAATATATTTTTGGTTTTTATTGAATTTTTTTTTGCCCTATCTCTCTCTCTGTATATTTATACTGTATATTAATGTATTTATAACACTGCACACAACACATACAAACAGATCATTACAGACATCACACAACAAATACAAAATGATAATTATAGATATTACAATGCACACAACACATAAAAAGGCTACCTACAAGCACATAATTTTTATTTTATTTTTCTTCTAGAGTTCGGATTCTGGTGCTCGATCCAGAGGTCCTCCGAGTGGCTCCCAGGGTCGTCGGCATGAGGGTGCGGGTGGCCGTCATCCTGTAAGCACCATTTTTTTTTCTTTATGTTGTTTTGAATATAATTTTATTTTTTTTTGTCCTTTTTTAACATGCTTCACCGCGTGCTCCTGATTCGGATGGTGAGGAGGTCAGGCTCAATATTGACCTCATCGATCTGATCAGAGACAGGGAGCCGCTGTGGAACATGGGTGACCACCACCATGCTGATGTCATAGTGACCCGTCGACTCTGGGAGTAAGTCTGCCAACAGTTCATAGACAACTGGGAGGACCTCGATGTTCGGGCTCAGAATCAAGCACGTAAGTATATACAGTTCAATTATGTTGATGGATTCAAAGTATTGTATCCTAACCAATTTGTGTTTCTCCTTTTTTTTTTTTTCTAAAGGTGAGAGGATTGTCAAGCGGTGGCAGTCGATCAGGGATCGCATCAAGAAGGAGTTCAACAAAGAGATGTGGGCCCCGAGTGGTTCTGGAGGATGCAGGAGCCGATACAAATATGCCCAAGCCCTGCCGTTCCTCAGGTGAACGATGGTGAGCCGAAGGTAAATATTACCCACCACATTTAATAACCAATGTTTTACATGTCTATCCCTGTTTTGCTGTTTCAGCCAGGGCCATTCAATATCAGTATATTAATTATATTTTTTTCTCTTTGTTCCACAGCAATGTCGGGAGCACTCGGGAGCCTGCAGCTGAGTTGAACCCTTCTGGGGCGATCTCTCAGGAGTCCGCCACCAAGGGACACTTCGACAGTCCTGGCCCCTCTGCACCTTCCCACACATCTGATCCCTCTGTACCATCCACCAGCGCTGGAGCATCCTGGCCGGCTCCATTGCATGAATCTGCTGGTGAGGATATAGCTTTTCCTGTACCCCACCCCTCTGCTGCTGCCACCTCTAGTACACCTGTGACTTCGGGGGCGGCAGCGGCAGAGGGGTCAGGTACAGAGCTATGCGCCCGAGTTCTTGCACCTGAATGCATCCTTCCAGAACTGTCTCAAAGTTTTGTCCGAGCAAATGGCTGCAGGTTTCAATTTGATAAATAAAGGCATTCTCGAGTTGCATACACTTCTGCTACGGATGCATTCAGAGGCAAGTCAGTCACCGAACCACACTTTATTCCGGTCGGTACTCGAGCGCATGGAAAAGCTATCTCCTGATCAGCAGATGCAAGTAATGGAATCATGCCAGTCTGCTCTAGCGCTCGTTACCTCCCAACCCACCACACCTGCCCCCCCTCCAGCCACTGTCCCTCACTCCAGCCACTACCATCCTCCTGACCCGGACCAGCATCCTGCTCATGCCAGCATCCTGACCATTACCAACATCGTGCTCGTGCCCCGTCCCAGCATCCTGACCATTACCAACATCGTGCCCGTGCCCCATCCCACCATCCTAACCAGTACCAGCATCCTTCCCATGCCCCGTACCACCATCCAGACCAGTACCAGCATCCCGCCCATGCCCCGTCACACCAACCTGACCAGTACGAACATGTCGCCCCATACCAGTTCCCAACATCTTCTCTCCCTGCCCACTACCACCAGTTTCCTTCACCCATCATGTCACTAACCCAACCCTCTTCTCCACCCATCAAATACTAAAGGTGGAAACACAAACCGGTACACAACTTGGGTACTATATGGAAAAATACGGTTACAAGGTCCAAGACAAATTGTTCAACACAAGCTTTCACCACCTCGTCAACAGTGTCAGTCTTCAAGTTTATAGCTATCAATAGAACTCTCCATTTTGCGGTCAAAATCCCAAAAGCGCACTCCACCATTCTCCGTGCGCATGTGAGGCAGTAGTTAAAAATTATTTTAGTTTGCGTTAATCCAATGCAGGAGTAGGGTTTCAGTAGGTGTTCCGAAAGTTGGAACGCTTCATCCCCAACACAAACAAAAGGCATTGGTGGCCCAGATGTTTGAGGCAGTGGTCTTGGGGGGGAATTGAAAGGTGTTTCCATACAAATGACGCCCCATTGCAGACAGTTTGAAAACTTGGGAATTATTTGAGCGGCCATACGCCCCAATATCCACCGCTATAAATTTGTACTCCGCATCGGCGATGGCCATCAGCACAATGGAGAAGTATTTTTAATAGTTGAAATATTCCGAGCCAGAACCAGCCTGTTTCACAATACGGATATGTTTCCCGTCCACCGCGCCCAAGCAATTGGGAAACTGACACACTTGCTGGAATTTCTCTGCTACTTCCAACCAACTCTCCATTGTGGGATGTGGTATAAATTCACCATGCAAAGAGTCCCACAGTGCATGGCAAGTGTGCTTGACAGTTCCGGAGATGGTGGAAATTCCCAGTCTGAACTGGAAATGTAGTGATGAAATTGATTCTCCAGTTGCAAGAAATCTATGAATAAAAGCAAGGCAAAAATTACTACAAAATTACAGCAATAACATTACAGTTATAAAGGCAGTAGGAGATACTATAAAAAACATCACTAGAAAGTATTCTAAAAAAAAAAACACTGGCAAAAACATTAAAGTGTGCTTTACATGAGGAGATACAATAAAAATGGCTTACCGAAGAGTGACCATCAGACGCTCCGTCGGTGAAATAGAGAATCGGCAATACCTATCACTCCTTCGGATTAGATGTCCAATTCGGTCCACCAAAAGATCAAAGTTCTACGCTTTCATCCGCACATATGAGAAAAATTTCTCTGGGTCTCCTTGTAGCTCCATGTACAGTGAAGAAATCACCCCACGTGACATTCTCTGTGCAGTGATGGAGTGGATCCATCGGCGCAACGCATGATGGGTTGTCTCTCTTGCTCCTTCTCCAGAACAATTGTTTTCAAGCAATTCGCCTCCACAGTGAAATCCACGTAGATCTTCAGAATATTCGCAATAACGACATCCATCTTGCTCTCCAAACACTTGCTCCTCAACAACCTGTCACTGATGGGCTGTAGGAACACTGTATATATAGTTTTCAGGGGGCCAATCACATTTTGGAGCCTCCCAGGGGCATTTTTTAAACCGGATCTGTCAAAAAACGGATGAAAAAAAGGATAAAACGGATGCCAACTGGCGGAAAACCAGATCCGTTCCATCCTGTTCATAAATTACGCCGGATCCGGCTCTGCGGCGCGACACTGGAATTGGCAAGGCGCCAGAAACCTGATGTGTGAAAGTAGGCTTAGACTGGGTCCAAATGACCATACCAGTCATTACCGCAAATTGGTGACTGACTCTGTTTTCATTTGCATTGAGGATGGGTGTCATCCCATAGGGGTGGAGCCGCATATTCATTACTGTAAATGAGTGGCCCCACGTGACCGCATACAGTAGAAGGTGCGGCCAGGAGAGGAAGCAGCGACAGCCAACGAGGGAGCTGGGTGAGTATTTTCAGAACAGCGGGGGGGCGCACAGGGGGTGGGGACATGGACCTTTATTTTATACACGAAAAACCACAAAAAAATGGATTATTCATATCTTCTCTGCAGCAAATGCTGCTGCACAGAAGATATGAATTGCGGTTTCAGCACGATGCAGGGGACAGCGCTAAACTTTAGCGCTGTCTCCTGCACGCTCCGTGTGGTACCCAGTGGGCACACGGGCAGCAAACGTGTGCTGCACGTGTGCCACACTGATGTGCCACAGAAACGCAGGGGCACACGGACACGGATAATTCCGGTACCGAGTTTTTCCGGTACCGGAATTATCTGGACGTGTGGGACTGCCCTTACACTGAACAGACCATTCTGGCCCTGAACCCCTTCCTGACATGGTGATTTTCCTTTTTTGCGCTTTCATTTCTTTCCTCCCTTTCTTCCAAGAACCATATCTTTCTCATTTTTCCATCGTCATAGACATATGAGGGATTAATTTTTTGAAAGGACGAGTTGTAGTTTTAATTGACATTATTCATTTTACCATTAGGTGGTACTGGAAAATGATAAGAAAAATTTTAAGTGAGATAAAATTGCTAAAACAAGACTATTCCGCCATTGTTTTTATTCATTATTTGGTTAAAATTACCTACAAACATGATTCTCCATACAGAGATTACAAACTTTTTATTTATTTAAGTGGTGAGCTGAGCGGAGCTTCCTATTGATAGGTAGATGAAGTTTTTCCTTTTTTTTGCAGTTTTTTAATTAATTTTTAAAGGAGAGAAATGGTAAGTGATTCCAATTTATATAAAAATATATATTTTTTAATTTCATTATTTTGTATTCCCTTTGGAGAACCTGAATCTGCGATTGTCCGATTGCTTAAAGTATTGCAATATATGCAGTGAAAATAACAGTCTCCTATCTATGTCAGGCTCCTGGATGCCAAAGCAACCCGGAACGCGTGTTGTAAATGCCGCTGTCAGAGGCTGAAAAGCAGTTACAGCGCTCAGCTCCACTTGACGCTGTTAGTGGAAGATGATGGTTGTGTAAGGGTATGTGCACACAATGGGTCAAAGCTTTTACGCCAGTATTCTTGCATAAAAAGCTATAAAAATCACATCATTTTGGAAAAACCTTAGCCTGTGCTCAAATGTTATGACTTTTGGTGTTCTCACGCCATTTTTGCCCACCTCTGACAAAGTGGGCAAAGCTGGGATGGGGTGTGTGGTGAGCGCCGCTCTTCAAATTCATACCCAGTGGCAGCGTTTGCTACTCCACAAATCTTACTCCAGTAGGGACTGGAGAAGGATTTGTGGCAAAGTACACACAGAGGTGTATGCCACTGGTCCAGGGCTCCTGGCTCATGAACACGCTTATGCCTCTTCATGAGTCAGGAGTGTCTGACTCCACCCATCTCATCTCCTCATCAGCACCAGCTTGAACAATGCTGGTCTTGATGAATCAGGCCTAGCGTCTTTTTTCCAAAACCCGCCTGATAAAGCACACCAAGTGACTGAAAGAATTGAGCAGACCATTTTTCTGGTGTCCTCCACTTAGAAGATGCTCTGTACTTCCAATACAAGTCAATAAGAAGGCTGTAAAGGAACCCGGAGAACATCAAGGCATCTATTTTGGCATCTTTTTAGCATTTCCCCTTTGGCTTCCCTAAAGAAAGAATGGAAAAGCCAGTACAAAGATGACTGAAAACGCTAAAAGAAAAACAGCGGCTATCAAAAGCGTAAAACAAAGACACATAAAAGACATTTCAAGACAAAAAACTGTCCTTGTATCCAAAAGCATCTTCCTGTTGGAAAACTCAGTGGGTTTGCTGGTGTGTGAAAGACGTAATATGCGCATACCCTAAGGCTGCTTTCACTCATCAGTTTTTTGCCATCAGTCACAATCCGTCGAATGTTGAAAAAATGGGATCCGTCGCAGATTGTGAAAAACTGATGCGTCGGATCCGTTTTTTCGCTGGATCCGACTAGCTGATTCAGCTAATTGAATCCTAAAATAATCGGAGCATGCTCAATTTGAAAAAATGGAATCCGTCGCCGGATTCCATCATTTGACGGATCTGGCACCATAGGCTTCTATTCTAGCAAACGACAGACGGCGATGGATCCGTCGCTGTCCGTTTTTTTGACGGACATAAAAAACGTTACTATGTCTGTTTTCTCCGCCCGTCGGATAAACAATTTTCGACGGATCCAGTGAACGACGAATGAAACGTGAGGCCATCTGTCGCAATCCGTCACAAATACAAGTCTATGAGAAAAAAACGGATCCGGCAGCAACATTAGCCGGATCAGTTTTTTTTCAAAATTCGCTGGATTGTGACTGATGGCAAAAAACTGATGTGTGAAAGCAGCCTAAGGATGTGTATACACATCTTTTTCAGGTAGATACCCGAAAAGCACTAAAAAATATCAAAAAGAATAAACATATACACACCGATATCAAAACGATTTGCTGTGCATATGTTCTTTTTTAGCTTCTTTTAACTGCTTCCGGGTTTGAAAGCCATAGCTACGTGCACATGTTGTGGATTTGACTGTGGAATTTTCCGCATGGATTCTACATCTCTTGGCAGAAAACGCTGGTCAAAATCTGAAGTTTGCGGATATGCGGATTTTGTGCGTTTTTCCTACAGATTTGCTGTGGATTTTGTGTGGATTTCATGTGTTTTTACCCCTGCGTTTTCCTATAATGGAATGGGTGCAGAAACGCTGCAGAAACGCACAAAGAATTGACATGGTCCTTTTTTTAATCCGCTGCGGATTCCGTGCGGAATTTTCCGCACCATTTGCACAGCATTTTAATTTTCCCATTGATTTACATTTTACTGTAAATCACATGCGGTTCTGCAGCGTTTCTGCACTGAAAAAAACGCTGCGGATCCGCAGCTGCGGATCTGTACAAGTTTCCCATGAGTTTACAGTACAATGTAAACCTATGGGAAACGAAATCCGCAGTGCACATGCTGCGGAAAAAAACGCATGTCAATTCTTTGTGCGGAATCCGCAGCATTTTTACATCTGCTCCAATAGAAAACTGCAGATGTAAAACCGCAGCAGAATCCACAATAGGAAACGCGATAGATCCGCAGGAAAAACCGCAGCGGTTTTGCACTGCGGATTTATCAAATCCGCAGAGGATCTTTCTACGTGTGCACATACCCTAATAGAAACACGTCACCACTTCTGCATTTTTCACCCACGCCTGGTTTTGGCTTACAAATACTGACCAAATACTGAACATGTGAACATGGCCTTTGGGTATGTGCACATGTTGCGGATTTGGCTGCGGATCCGCAGCGGATTGGCCGCTGCGGATTCAAAGCAGTTTTCCATGCGGTTTACAGTACCATGTAAACCTATGGAAAACCAAATCCGCAGTGCCCATGCTGTGGAAAATACCGAGCGGAAACGCTGCGGTATATTTTCCGCAGCATGTCAATTCTTTGTGCGGATTCTGCAGCGCTTTACACCTGCTCCTCAATAGGAATCCGTAGGTGTAAAAACGCAGGTGAAATCTGCACAAAAAACGCAGGAAATCTGCGGGTAATCCGCAGGTAAAGCGCAGTGCGTTTTACCTTGCGGATTTTTCAAAAACTGAGCGGAACAATCCGCACAGAAATGCGCAGCGTGGGCACATAGCCTCAAGAAGAAAAGTTGGCGGCGGCAAAGAGGAAAATGACCAACAGGACCTGGAAAAAAAGGTTTTAGGAAAAAAACTCTGTGGGTCTGCCCGCATCTATATGACATTTTGTGCATATACCCTAACAGCTGTTATCTGCAGGGAAAGATGCAACCTCAGTTCCTGGGCTCACATGAGAGACAGGCACCTGTCGTCTGACGGGATAGTACGTAACATGTCAGGAAGGGGTAAAACAGACCAGAGTAGTGCATACAGTGATTTTTGGGGGGGCTAATCTGTGCTGACACACTGGATATAATGGTTTTTTGTGTTTTTCAAGGATAATTCTACACTCAACTAGCCCTAAGGGCTCATGCAGACCTCCGTGGGTCTCGGTCCGATCACAGACTGCAATGCATGGACTGGCTGCGGGTCTCCCAATAAGAGCGTGGCAGCCTTGTAGAAATATATGAAGCCATCATGCTCAGGTCGCTAGACCCATGGCCAGTCCGTGCATTAGCGGTCCGTGCTCGGACCTATTTGCACGGACGTCTGAATGAGCCCTAAGTCAGTAGGGAACATTGTCGGATGTGCATCTGCATGTGGAGATACCAAATGGAAAAAAAAGCTTGTAAAAATGCACGGACATCATACTGTCTTTTAAAAGCCAGAAAAAAAACAACAAAGAGAAGTCTTAGGCCTACAAATTCTGAGGTAAAAAACACACCACTTACTCAACATGTGCACATACACATTCAGTATTTGATGAGTTTTTTACCTCAGCATTTCTCTCGAAAGCTTGCAATTTGTTACCATCTTTTCAGTTAGCCATTAAAAGGTATCAACCACTGAGGACTCTCAATTCTAAATATGCTTTACCTCAGTATTTATAAGCCAAAACCAGGAGAGGAACAATCCGAGGAAAAGTATAATAGAAACACGTCACCGCTTCTGTATTTATCACCCACTCCTGGTATTTGCTTACAGATACTGAGGTAAAATACTGACCGAATACTGAACGTGTCCTTATAGGTGTAATGGACATGTTCTCACATATCATCACTTTTTAAATTGAGTTTCACATCTAAATCTACATGCAGTGACCAGGCAGCCAGCCGCACTGTGTGAACAGAGGATTTGGTGTCCATTACTAGATGTTCCAGGTAATCCAGGGTCAGGTAGAACCTGGGCTGCTCCTCCTCAGGCTGCCAGACAGGCTCCCTCCTTTATTTGCATTAATCTAATTAACCCTTCACGGCTTGGCTGTGGTCTCCTGTGCTGGATGCTCAGTCAGTGAAAGTGTGCCATGCAGTGTAAACTTATGGGATAACCTTCTGTACCGTGTAATGAGGCACCTGGGAGCAATTTGTGCCCCTGCAGTGAGGCAGGTGTGCTCCATCTCTTGGAAGGAGCACTAGAAATACTTATGGAAACTTCAGAAGGGGCCTGTCCCAGGCATCTCCAGCAGGAGCTGGGCCAGGATGCTACTTTGTAGCAACAGTGAGCTGGGAGAAGCAGGCAGCTCAGTAACATGTCCCCAGGAGATGGAACACGTGATGGCTTCTTTATCAGGGAGGGAGGGTGTGAGGGCTCCTGTGGGGGGAAGCAGGGAGCTGCTAACCTGCTCTACCTGCCTCCCCAGGTTCCTCCCTCCACCATCCTTCATAGAGGTCAGCTGCTGCTCTATTAGCCACTGGCTGCTGTGGAGGAGCAAGTGTGGAGGAAGGAGAGATAACATGAGCCCTGCTGTGAACTTTGCACATCCACCCAGTATTCTGTCCCCTCCCGCGGTGCTGCAGGCTCTCCGCCCTCCTGTACCTCACCTGCCCGGGGCACCTCCATAGCTGGCAGCTGAGTGACAGCAGCACCGTGGGCATCGTCCCGTGTCACTGGCTTTGTGTCAGTCCAATATGACCTTTGTAGTGGTGACATTTTACACAGAAAGGATCAATGACAGCTGCTCACATATCCATGTCCTGCCAGGGACTGTCTTCTACCTATGTGTTTCTATCATGGATGCCAATGTACCCAGCTTAGCAATCCACAGGTAAGACGATGGGCATCTTATTAATGCCCCATATCAGGATCTAACGAACAAGGGCAAAGTTAAAAGAAAAAAAAAACTTTTTAGAAGTTGTGTGACCCAATGTTCGAGGAGATGATGTTGCTTTTTTCCCCTCCCCTCCCCCATCTCCTCCTCTCTCCTCTGTCTCTCCGCCCTTCTGACTCTCCTTCCCCTTCCTTGTTAAAGTCTTTCTACCAACCAGCTTTGAGCAGCAACAGCAGCAGCACCAAGAGCAGCATTTTGCCTGCAGGACCTGATGCTCATCCATATTAAACTGGCTGAGCTCAGGAATCCGGCCAGATCATCTCCTCCTAGAGCAAAGTTTATTTTTAACTAGGTCCTGGATGGTGCTCTGCTCTGGGGCTTCTCCTAGCAAGGACTACCAAACTTTCCCAGCACCAGACAACTTGTCTTTCTCCTTCCTTTTTTAATTATTTTGTATCTTGTGAGTGACCCCCATGGCATCCAGCGTATGAGATGAAGACAGCCCTGGTGAGGTGAGTCCTGAGAAAGTTTTCCGAAAGTTGTGCTGGCATCTTGGAGACTGGGCAGAGATGGGGAAGTCTGTCTCTCCCCTCCCTGTCCTTGTGTGTGTTTGCTGCATCCTCCATGTATCTTTCGCCTGCCTGTGTGAGAGGAGGGGGCAGCTCGGTGGCCTTGACTAACTTTCCAGCCATGGCATAGCCTCCTGTAGTAATGGCCCCCAGTGTTACATAGCATCTGTTCCGTGTGCTGGGCATGGAGTGTGGATCGGGGAGGAATCACACGTAGCGGTGATCGTCATCATGAGAGTACAGGAAGGAGCCTGGCATCAAAGTACAGCTGGGGGGATGTGGTGCTGCCATATAGAAGACGTCTCCTGTTAACTTTCTCACCTCCATACTCCTCCTCCAGCAGCCATCACTGGATGCTCCTCGCTGCGCCACTCATCCCTGCCCCGAGCTCAGCCAGCCGGGAAAGGTGCGGACAAGTTTTAGGAAAGTTAGTAAAGTTTTAGTTTGGGCTCGTGCGTCCCCGCCGAGGCTCTGAGGAGACTGCGACCGTACGGTTGCTAAGAGGCGGCGGGGTGTTATCCCCGGGCCGGGCCCTCTCCGGAGATGATGGGGATGGACGCCCGGGAGCTTACGGCAAGGCGCAAACTGGTTCTACAATGTGCTAATAAGTGTAAAAGTTGTCAGAGGTTCTTGTGTTTCCTCTTCCTCCTCGTGCACTGCCAGCGAACGTCCTTGAGATGGTGTCACACTGTGCGTGTGTGTACTGGGTGGACTGGGTGCACACTGTGTATACTGGGTGCACACTGTGGGTATGGTGCCAGACAGCGATGCCTGCGCACTCTCTGCCCCACAGTTCGGCATCCTTGATGAGTTAGAGGAGGAGGAGGAGAGCAGCGTTTCTCCTGTCTCAGCAGATCTGTCCTCCCCTGCTCCTTACTGGTTAGGAGATAGAAGGAGCCCAGATCCGGATGAGCAGTTCACATTCCATTACGAAATTCTACACGGCTTAAGAGCCAGCACAGCAGCACCAACATACATAGCCGGCACTAACTTAGGGGAGGGCAGTGTATCTGATGGAGGGTACTCACTCTCCTCACTCGGATTAACCCCTGGATGGCTGGCCTGGCTCATGCCAGGCTCTTCTTCCTCCGTCTTTGTGTGTGGCATGTAAGGATTTAGCATCACACATCGTGTGTAACTTTGTTTGTGAGTTTGTTGGGTGTTTATAGATTTTTGTATGTTATAAAAGTTGTAAACATCCAGCACCAAATGTATCCATCCCCTCCACACAGACTGTGTCCGGTTCATCCCCTACACCTACGCGTAGGCCGGGTCCGCTCCATCCCGTACGCGCAGGCCGGGTCCGCTCCATCCCGTACGCGCAGGCCGGGTCCGCTCCATCCCCTACACGCAGGACGGGTCCGCTCCATCCCCTACACCAGTGGTCCCCAACCTTTCTGACCTTGAGAGCCACATTCAGCTTAGAGAGAGGGTGGCGAGCCACATCCAGCTCCCACCCCCTTCAAAGTAGTGTCAACCAAAGCCCCCATTACAGGCATAATGATAACCAAAGATTTTCCACAGAAATCACTCCAGAGCAGTACACTGAGATCCAGGGGTTCCCACAATACCCCCATTCAGTATTCTACCAACACACTGTGACATCCAGCTTTGAGCACCTCCTCTAACAGGTTGTACAAACCTCCAGCGTACCATACCTAAAACATCTCTAAACCCCTAAGACCAGTAAATGTACATCCATATCTGCAATTCTGTGCGGTGCTACTCACAGAATTCACCATTTTGAGATGTGGTCTTCATACCTGTTTGCTAGACCTGGACCTAATGCATCAAGCTGGCAGACAGCCCCGAGCCACAATTCATGGGGCCGCAAGCCACATGTGGCTCCCGAGCTACAGGTTGGGGAGCCCTGCCCTACACGTTGGTCGGGTCCACTCCATCCCCTACGCGCAGGCCAGGTCCGCTCCATCCCGTACGCGCAGGCCAGGTCTGCCCATCCCGTACGCGCAGGCCTGGTCCGCTCCATCCCCTACGCGTAGGCCGGGTCCGCTCCATCCCCTACGCGTAGGCCGGGTCCGCTCCATCCCCTACACGTAGGCCGGGTCCGCTCCATCCCCTACACGTAGGCCGGGTCCGCTCCATCCCGTACACGCAGGCCAGGTCTGTCTACTAAAGTCTTTGTGCCAATCTCTTTTTTTTTTTTGTTTGGTAGCAGTAAACTTCCACCTGGTCTATCCAGTTTTACACTTTTTTTTGTCTAGAGCCATTTTATAAATGCCCTCAGTTGCACAAAGTGTTCATATCCACAGACATGTACAATGTCTCTGGTGGAATAGTATGTGCCACGACTAAGTTAGTCGTTTGCTGTCAGTGAAGAGAAGCACATCCATCATGTCTCCAGGACTACTCACCTTGCTAACATCCCTTGCAGGGGGCAGATACTCCTCCCTTGTAGATTTTTGTGCTTGAGTTGCACTCATCTCATCAGTCTGGATTACATTGTAGTTGTGCAACCTACTATCTTTGCATGTGTGTGTGCAAGTTACAGTCAGATGGTCTGCAGTTTGCATGTAACCCTTCGTTTGCCAGATCCCATTTGCTGCATGTGTTTAGCTAGTACCTGTTGCATCTGCTTTTGGTAAATGGATCCAGGGTAAGGAGAAGCTTCCCTTGTTCTAGTTCCTAATAAAACTCACAAGATGGTTTTCTACAACTATTTACATGATAGTCCAAGGCTGCCTACATATGTAAAATAAGTCTTGGCCCGTCCCATTGTCTTAGCTGGTGCCTGTTCGGCTATGGATTTCTTTTGAGTTTCTAAACTGTTTCCCTGCAGTGAATACGTTTCTTTTTTTGTTTGTTGTTTTTTCATTTGTTGAAGGCATTCTGGGCGTGTAGAGGATGCTTCCATGTTCTCAGATTAACCTGCATGTGTTGTACTTTCTGCACTGACTCAGTTCTGCACAATTGTGACAATTTTACTGAAAGAAGTCAACTAGTAGTGACTAGGAGTCCAATATGTCAGTGTAGCCCTACTCAGGTCAGGTCCATAAACTTCTCACTTAACTTTGCTGATTTTTTATTTTTATCATGAATTGGCCACATCCAAGCAAAATTAAGGGTTCAGATCCTGGAAAAAAAGGAACTTTAAAAAAAGGCAAGTTAAAGTACTTTTAGATGTTGGTATTCATTATCCCTTTTAAAAGAAGGTGGTGCTCTGAAGGTCATAGGATAAGTGTTGCTAAGCAGCTAAACAGAAGGGAGCTAAAATTAACCCTCGTATCTTTGGAAAAGCCAAGATGCATTTTTTTTTTGTTGCAAAAGTCTTTAGTTTGTTAAATATGAATTGACTTGTGTCCATAGGTGAATAACCATACTGGTTTTATAGAATGATGTGCTGACATATGGTATGGGTGGTGGTGAAAATGTATGTGGGGCACCAGACATCCTAGTACCATACATAGTAATTGTGCATTTATTAGGTTTTACTCTAGTAGCATCACAATAGCTGATCAAGTAAAATAAGAACAAAGTCTATCTTATCTTCATTTACTGTACAGTGAAGAGCTATCTATTCTCCCCTGGAAGCAGCCATTCAATGGCATTGCTGATAGGAACCTAGAGAAATATCTCTCTTGTGATCACCGCTTTTCATCACCCATGTCCTCTCCTGAGGACTCTCAGTAACATTTCCATAATCATGTGTGTTTTAACAAGATTTAGGCATTGCAGTAGTGGCTTAAAGATGCTGTGATGGTGGACAAGGCCAAGTTTTCTGTTAGGATGCTAATTCAGTGGACATGGACTAATCATCTCAGATGTTAGCTTCCAGTGGTGGTACTTGTATGGTCTACATGGTCCTTGTATGGGAGACCTAAACCAGCATTGCGGGAGTTAAGCACCATCACACATTCTGTACTTGCAGATTGCTGAAATGAAGACTTTGCCCACCAGGTTTATTACCTGGCAGTCTAGAGACAAAAAAGTCAAATGAATCATTGTTCTAACATGTTGTTAAGGGTGGGACATTTCCCTTATCCTGTTATCTGCAAGCAGGTAAAGGATGTACCTTGGAGGTGAGTGGTGAATAGTTTTCATGAAATGTCTTCTGTAACCTCATCTTAGATCATTTTAGTTTCTGTTCTGTTACAGACGTTTTGGAACAGTTTTTTTTTTGTCCTGTTCGACTGGGAAAGATGTTGGAAAATGGAATAAGTGCAAATATAGAACACATTCTGGAATAGTGAGGTCCATACTGAATGTCGCGTCAGTACATCTGATGGTCTTTAATGAAGAGCTTGTTACAAAGTTCCATTACAATATACAGTATATGTAACCCAATAGGTTATACAGCTCGTATTCATTATGTAGCACAGTGGCCAGCGCCCCTGCATGGTGTTCCCTTCTTCCTTCATGCAGGGATGTCGGCTTACTCACCGCCCTGACCCCACAGCATGGTTCCCCAGCGTGCATCTGCCTCCTCTTGGTGTGCACACCACAGTTCCCAACAGCGCTCCCCTGCTCTTAAAGGGGCAGCGTGCTCATATAGTAAATGCCCTCCGCTTATTGCTGAGAGGACTTTAGAATAATTAGTACACCTGCAAGATGGCTCCCAGCCAAATGCTTGTAGTCATCCTGTATAAAGACTCCCTCTCCCTTAGAGAGTTGCCAAGCAACGAGTTTAGCCATTAGGTAGTTGGTTGTTCTACCAGAGCAGTTGTGAGGCCCCCTGGTCCCAATACGGCGAGTGTCCTGAACCCAAATCCCTGGTCCTGGTGCGGCCAGGGTCTGAATATTGTCCCCTGTTCCTGTTGCGGCCAGTCCTGAATCCGAAGTCCCTTGGTCCTGGTGCAGCCAGTGTCCTGTTCCCAAAGTCCCCTGGTCCCAGTATGGCCAGTGACCGAGCATTGTTCTCTGGTCCTTGTGTGGCCAGTCAATAACCCTAATCAGTGTCAGCGAACCTGACCTCTGGGGTCAGCAGCTGCAGTACCGGAATCTGCCTAGGAGTGGAACAGAGGGCTACCTGCAGCCCAGTCTATGTCCTCCATGAGGATCTCCAGTGAACACCCGGTATCTTCTTAGCTGCATCCCTTCCCAGGCAGGCCTGGCCCTGTGGCACAGTGGGTCCACAAATCCATATGCGCCACCGTTGGGAGTAGCACATTACATTTTCATGGACATAGGAAGTTGGGCTAAGCATCCTAGTTTCAAGGGAAAATGATGATTGCTTTTATTTTGTAGCAATATAGGGAAAATGATGATTTCTGAGAATGATTGATTGCCACATTTACTTGTGAAACTTCATTCATGTAGGATGAAGTGTAAGATGTCCTGTTCTGGATAACAGTTCTTAAAGGTTACATGAAGGTGACCTCTGCATGCTTCCTTTCCTATAAATATGACTCTATGCATCATATTCCTAACAGTATGATTATCTATTGTGTCGATAATTGTCAATGTGTTGGCACCAATTAGAGCAAATATATATTTGTTATAATCTATTCCATTAATAACCTGGGATGAACCTAAGGCGACGAGGAGGTAAACTTGGCTTCTTAAGATTCAGGCTAATTGGTTATGGCTTTATCAACGCTAATAATCTGATGTGGAGGGATAAGGGATGGAAGGGGGGCAGCAGCAGATGTGATGTAATTGGGGATTAACAACTGACAATTCTGGAGAGCTCCACAGTTTTGGTAATGGCAATTTTCAGTTGCGTTGCCTCATGGACCTGTTTCTCGTACCTATTGCTATATCTCCATTAGGGCGAATTCTCACGCCGCAGATTTTGTTGCAGAATTTTTTCACGACTGAGAGTCATTCATCATTTGATCAGGGATGGTTCACGTGGCTGGGACAGTTGCAGAACATTCCACATCAAAATCCCTAGCAAATGCGCAACGTGTGCACGTACCCATTATTAGGCTTTAAGATGTGCTCTGACTCCGTTTAGCAAGGATCACGTATGGAGAAGGCGGATTTTGCTTTGTGAGCTTACAATCCATAAGAAAACGTATTTTCATTGGCAGTTTAGAAACATTCCAGAGTAGATTGTTTTCACTGGAGCCTGTTAGCAATTCTGCATTAAACAAAGGTAGATTTCAGTGAAAAGGTGCTTCAGACAAAAGCAGTGGGTTACGGGTGGAGACTGTTTGCTCAGTGTGATTCAAACAAGAGAAGCTGTGAGAGCCCAAAAGCCTCAGTCCATTTCTGCAACCAGGTATTTCCAGGACTCACCTGCAGACTATCATGGCCTTGCAGCTGATAGGGGTGGAGTCGATCTATTCAAGCCCCCCACAGGCAGTGTTACTCTTTGGCATATGAGATCAAGTTTTGAAGAGGCGAACGTCTTTTTACTTTTCCTGCTGCTTTTGTTTGCGCTTTTTGAAAAGTCTATTGAATTCATTGAAAGTAGATGTTAAGTATATGTTGAAACATTGTATACACATAGAATAAAACCTCACACCATCAGGGTAAGGGCATGATGATTGAACGGGTGTCTGCTTGTGAACAAGGTGATGCTCATCTCACATTTTAAGATGGAGACAACTTACTGGATCTGCGTCAGGAACAGATGTCCACCCTGTCTGAAACCATCTTGCAAGATTAGCTGTAGACAGGGCACTAGGCAGCATCCTCTCCAAGCTGCTGTTAACCACATGGTAACGTTTAGGAACCTTTTGGTTTCCATAGCAAACAGAGCAGCTGAAACAGAGCGCCTGGTGGATTTACCTGCTCCGCTCGTTGCCAAGGCTAATGATGCAATGAATTAGGAGCCTCTTTTGTTAAGTAAATTACCGTAAGTTTATGCCTGAGATGCTCCTACTACAGGTGCTATGAGCAGGGACGGACTTTAAGCCAGCAAACAAAATGCATGTTGCAAAAAATTTTTGGGGATGTAAGATATAAAAGGGCACGTACAAATGTCTAAAAAATGACATGTTTAATAAGAAGGAAACTAGTATTATTGGAAAATCACAACTCCTAGTAGTTCTATTGGCTTGTAGTTCAGTATTCGTATAGATTAGAAAAACACTGGATTTATTTAATCTTTTAATCCCAAAAGTTATATTTATAGTTATAGCTATATATCATTTTTCTGATTAGCACATTGGTAAGGTCTCTATATAGATTTCCTTACTGAATATCTAAAATCTATAGGACTAGAGTATTACAAGACGTGGATTTTGTCTGCACAGGTCTATTTAATAGTGATGAGCGAATATACTCGTTACTCGAGATTTCTCGAGCACGCTCGGGGGTCCTCCGAGTATTTTTTAGTGCTCGGAGATTTAGTTTTTCTTGCCGCAGCCGAATGATTTACATCTGTTAGCAGCATAAGTACATGTGGGGATTCCCTAGCAACCAGGCAACCCCCACATGTACTTATGCTGCTAACAGATGTAAATCATTCAGCTGCAGCAATAAAAACTAAATCTCCGAGCACTAAAAAATACTCGGAGGACACCCGAGCGTGCTCGGAAAATCTCAAGTAACGATTATATTCGCTCATCACTACTATTTAACCTACATTAGGATAGTAAGAAAAGTTTTTTGATGGTAGTATTAAAGCGAACCTGCCTGGCGCTGGCACTTAGAGCACCACTGCCAGGAGAAAATTAACTTTTTTCCTCCCGGTGTGGGTTCAGTCACCATTCTGTGTTTAAAGAGCGGCGGCTGTAACTGAAATCCTGGCACTGACTGACAGCAGGCTCTTATGCTGAGCTGCTGTCAGTCCGTGCCGGGGGCACAGTTACAGCTACCGCTCTCTATACACAGAGCGGTGACTGAATCGCCTTGTGCCGGTGACTGAAACCCGAACACTACAAGGAGGAATAAAGTTGATTTCCTCCCAGCAGCGGTGTTCCAAGTGCTGGCTCTGGGCAGGTTCAGAATGGTATTAACCTGCAGATGAACCGCATATCTGCAGGTTAATAACGTTTCTTCATGTGAGGAGGTTCCCATAAGAATAGCTGTTAGTTAAATACAGAAGATCGGTCACTGAATTCTTTAATTTAAAGTAAGTTATTCCCCTTCCCCGGTAATAAAGCTATAAATTTCTCGGTCTCCCATGACAGCACTACGGAGAGAGGGGATCCGCCCTTCAGGGACAGGAAACCTACAGATAAAAGGGCGGTACCTCTCCCTCGCATCAGTTGGTTTCCTGTCCCTGAACAGGGAACCTCTTTCCGGTGGTACCTGTATGAAGACCGATGGACCGGGACCGGGCGGTCGAGTACCGGCAGCGAGGAGGCTCCTGCCGCGGCTTGTCCGGCTCCCGAAGCCGCCACCGCTGGAACCGAGGGGTTCTTCAGGGTGAGCGGAGGGAGAACGCCGCCGACTCTGAGAGAGGAAGGGGCGCTGGATCACCCGGAGCTTCTGTGCCGACAAGCGCACGCTCCGGGTGTACTAAGATGGCCGCCGCTCCGGAAATGCGGCAGGACTTCCGGGTCATCGCCGCGCGCATGCGCGGTAGCTTCTCTTCTCCCTGGACGTGACGCAGGACCGGAAGTGCGGGGGAACGCCGGAGGTGGCGCCAAATACAAATAGGGAGATGGTGCACACACAGTTGTCGCACCATCTCCCTGTAAATCATGGAGGACAGCGATCCACAGGAGCTGCAGCCTAGGCAGCAGCACCACAAGAAGACAGACCCTAAGAGCGCTAGGAGTGGGTCTAGCAGCCGTTCTACACAGCGCAGCAGGTCTGCTGCGAAGACTAGTTCACCTCCTCGGGAACCTTCCATTCCAGACCCAGGGCCCCCTCCAGAACCGGTACCTGCCTGCACGTCCGAATGGTGAGTGATCTTCGTGAATGTATATATTATAATAGGGCTCCCTCTTCTCCCTTAAAGGGACTCTGTCACCTGAATTTGGCGGGACTGGTTTTGGGTCATATGGGCGGAGTTTTCGGGTGTTTGATTCACCCTTTCCTTCCTGCTGGCTGCATGCTGGCCGCAATATTGGATTGAAGTTCATTCTCTGTCCTCCGTGGTACACACCTGCGCAAAGTAATCTTACCTTGTGCAGACGTGTACTATGGAGGACAGAGAATGAACTTCAATCCAATATTGTGGCCAGCATGCAGCCAGCAGGTAAGGAAAGGGTGAATCAAACACCCGAAAACTCCGCCCATATGACCCAAAACTGGTCCTGCCAAATTCAGGTGACAGGTTCCCTTTAATAGGGAAAGAAGAAGCTGGAGAAAAGGAAAAACAAATCCTGCCCCATCTGTGACAAAGCTTTACCAGTAGCCTGGGACAAAAAGCTATGTAAATCCTGTATCCAGCGTGTGCTATGTGAGGAGACTCCCGACTTTGCATCAGAGCTAAAAAATATTATTAGATCTGAGGTTCAGAATGCTGTATCTTCCTCCAAAAAAGGAAAAGATAAAGTAAAGGAAACAGTACAATCCCACTCTGTCCGATCCTCATCTGATGACGCAGATTCGGACGACTCTGACTCCTCCCTATCCTCCTCCGAGGAAGATTCAGGCCGATATTGTTTTCCTCTCGAGGAAGTGGATGCCTTAGTAAGAGCTGTTAGGGCTACTATGGGGGTGGAGGAGCCTAAACCTGACAAAACAGCCCAAGATGTTATGTTTGGTGGCTTGGGACAAAAAAAATGGAAAACCTTTCCTTTAAATCCCAATGTCCAATCCCTAATTAAAAAAGAATGGGAAAAACCTGATAGGAGAAACTCTTCAGTACCCTCGCTTAAAAGAAAGTATCCCTTCGAAGATGACGCATCCACTTCCTGGGATAAGGCACCAAAGTTGGATGTAGCGGTGGCAAAAGCCTCGAAAAAATTTGCGCTCCCGTTCGAGGACATGGGTACCCTCAGAGACCCTTTAGATAAAAAAAGCAGACACATTTCTTAAAGGGGCATGGGAGTCGGCTGGGGGTAGCTTGAGGCCTACTGTTGCGGCTACCTGCACCTCCAGATCTCTGATGGTATGGATCGATCAATTAGAGAGTCAAATTAGAGACGGGCTACCCAGGAATAAATTACTGGATTCTATCCCTGCAATCAGAGCAGCAGCAGCATTCCTGGCGGACTCCTCGGCAGACTCTGTACGGTTAACATCTAAGGCCGCTGCTCTCTCCAATGCAGCCAGAAGAACCTTATGGCTCAAAAGCTGGCCTGGGGATCTCCAGACAAAGCTTAAGCTATGTTCTATTCCGTGTGAAGGAAATTTTCTGTTTGGAGAGACCCTGGATGACATTCTCCAAAAAGCAGGAGACAAAAAGAAAGGGTTTCCAAATTTGGGCCCAGCCCCATTCAGGCAGTCCTTTCGGAATCGGAGATTTTTCCACCGCAGACCCCCCATGGAGCAGAATAAATGGGAAGAAGGCAGGAGAAGGGATAGAGGTTACCTCTTTGGCAACACCTCTCGTGACAAAAAACCCGCCAAATGACATTGTGCCTACGGTAGGGGGAAGACTCACATCTTTCCTTCCCGCTTGGGAGAAAATATCCAACAACACCTGGATTCTAAACATCATACAGTACGGTCTAAAAATAGATTTTATTTCTTTTCCTCCCCTGAAGTACATAGAAACGAAAATAAGATCTTCCGTGGCAGAACAAGCAGCTTTAGAGAAAGAAATCATTTCCCTACTGCAAAAATCTGTAATTCAAGAAATCCCTCCTCAGGAAGTAGGAGAAGGGTTTTTCTCCCCTCTTTTTTTAGTACCAAAACCCGACGGGTCCTTTCGGACCATTATAAATCTAAAAAACCTGAACAAATACGTAAAAAATTACAAATTCAAAATGGAAACAATAAAGTCCACCATAAAAATCCTGTTTCCGAATTGCTACATGGTCGTGATAGACCTAACCGATGCATATTATCATGTGCCCATCCACAATCAGTCTCAAAAATTCCTGAGATTGGCAGTTTCCATAAAAGGTCAATTAAGATTTTTTCAGTACAGAGCTCTTCCGTTCGGAATCTCTATAGCCCCTCGAATATTCACGAAGGTAATAGCGGAAATGATGGCCCACATAAGGGAACAAAATATATTAATAGTCCCTTACCTAGACGACTTTCTCATCGTAAGCAACTCGGCCCAAAGTTGCAAAGAACAGAGGGACCGGGTAATGACTATCTTGACGGACTTGGGGTGGCTCATAAACTTAAAAAAATCAAAGTTGGAACCCTGTCAAGTACAGGAGTTCCTAGGTCTGACATTAGACTCCCGAGTCCAAGAATGTCGGCTTCCAAACCCCAAAAAAGACAGCATATTAGCTATGATAACGCGAACTTTTCACCATCCTTCCATGACTCTAAGGAGAGCAATGTCGCTACTAGGCTCTCTGTCCTCATGCCTACCAGCGATATCCTTCGCACAGTTCCACACAAGAGAACTTCAGTGGCACGTACTCGAATGGCAGTCAATACTAAAGGACAACTTGGAAGGTCAAATCACCCTGAATTCCTCAGTTATTCATTCCCTTCGTTGGTGGGGGGAAACCCAAAACTTATCAAAGGGAGTTCCTTGGGTGACACAAATATCCCGGGTGATAACAACCGATGCGAGTCCCACAGGGTGGGGGGCTCACATGGGGGACAGAGTTGCTCAGGGAACCTGGTCAGTCCAGGAACTATCAGCATCCTCAAACCAAAAAGAACTTTGGGCAGTACTTCAAGCTCTTCTTTCTTTTCTGACCCATATTCGGGGACATCATGTCCGAATCTTTTCGGACAACAAAGTGACTGTAGCGTATATAAACCACCAGGGAGGAACAAGGTCTCGGGCACTCATGAGTTCTTCAGCCAAAATTTTCAACCTAGCGGAAGAAAATCTACTATCCCTCTCTGCGCTACACATTCAGGGTTCAAACAACGAGAGAGCAGATTACCTGAGTCGGTCTCAGTTAAAACAAGGCGAATGGTCTCTAAACCAATCCATCTACGATCAGATCACAAAAATGTGGGGAGCACCGACAATAGATCTATTCGCCAATCACAAAAACAAAAAAGTGAACAAATTCTGCTCACTGAACCCGGTAGGGAATCCACAGGCTCTAGATGCCTTTATGATTCCGTGGACCCAAAAATTAACGTATGCCTTTCCTCCAACTATTCTGATCCCGGCAGTCATTCGGAAAGTCAGAGAGGACAAAACGAAAATGATCCTCATAGCCCCGTTGTGGCCAAAAAGGACGTGGTTCTCCTGGCTGAGGATGCTTTCGGTCTCGGACCCATGGGTCCTGCCGAATATACCAGACCTTCTACATCAAGGGCCGATCTTCCACCCACAGGAATCGAACTTACATTTGACAGCCTGGTTTTTGAACGGAGACTATTAAAAGAAAGAGGTTTCTCGGATAATTTAGTTACCACGTTATTAAAAAGTAGAAAACCCATCACTACTAGAATATATGGGAAAACATGGAAAAAATTTCTGTCCGTCTCCAAAGTAAAAGTCCAAGATGGGCCCTCAATTCCTAAAATACTGGAGTTCCTACAAAAAGGTCTGGAACAGGGGTTGTCGGTTAGTACTCTTAAAGTACAAATAGCAGCTTTAGGAGCACTCTATAACCATAATATTGCGGCCAACCCATGGATAATTAGATTTGTTAAGGCGGTGACAAGATCAAAGCCATTAGTCGCTCAGAAAGTGCCCTCATGGGACTTAAATTTAGTCCTCTCGGCGTTAACGGGTCCTCCATTCGAACCCATAGAGATGATTTCCATTAAAACTCTATCACTTAAAACCATTCTCTTGGTAGCGTTAACATCCGCACGCAGAATAAGTGACATTCAAGCCTTATCCTCTAATCCACCCTTCACCAAAATATTAGATGATAGAGTCACTCTTAGACCCGACCCGGCCTATTTGCCAAAAGTGGCATCAAAATTCCATAGGTCACAAGAAGTCTCCCTGCCATCCTTTTGTCCAAACCCAAAAAATGAGAAAGAGCAGAACTTCCATAATCTAGACGTCAGAAGGTGCCTAATCCAATATTTAGATTCCACGAGAGAGTATAGGAAGGAAGGCTCTCTGTTTGTCTGTTTTCAGGGTCCCAGAAAAGGATTCCGGGCATCCAAGGGTACTTTGGCGAGGTGGATAAAGGAGGCGATAGTCCTGGCATATTCATCCTCGGGGAATGAGATCCCAGATGGTATAAGAGCACATTCCACAAGAGCAGTAGCTACCTCATGGGCTGAGAGGTCAGAGGTATCAATAGAGCAAATCTGTAAAGCGGCCACCTGGTCATCACCATCGACCTTTTTTAGACACTATAGATTAAATCTAGCCTCTGTGTCTGACTTAACCTTCGGACGAAGGGTTCTCGAGGCGGTGGTCCCTCCCTAAGCTTAGTCTCTGCAATTCTCTCCGTAGTGCTGTCATGGGAGACCGAGAAAGTCGTAGTTACTCACCGATAACGGTGTTTCTCGGAGCCCATGACAGCACTCGCTTATTCCCTCCCATCACGTGTGCGGTGAGCACCTTTAATTACATATAATTTATATACTGTATATAGTTTGAGTATAGGCACGGGGTTCCTCTTTTAAGAAATGTTGTAATATGATTTTTTCTCTGTTGTAAACTAACCTGGAGGTCCTCCGATGCTCTGTAAACCAACTGATGCGAGGGAGAGGTACCGCCCTTTTATCTGTAGGTTTCCTGTCCCTGAAGGGCGGATCCCCTCTCTCCGTAGTGCTGTCATGGGCTCCGAGAAACACCGTTATCGGTGAGTAACTACGACTTTTTCCCTTCAGCTACTTGGGTGTATATCCAAGAACGTCTCTGTGGGTATTTGGTTATTCTACGCTATACACCCAATTGGCTAAAGGGAAAATTTGCATCTTTATTAGTGAGGGGCGTAACTTTGGAATAGAGGGCCACAGAGTAATAATGCAGTAATAATAGTAAAATCATTACAGAATCAGTGCAACAATGACAATTTGAGTATTTAGTTTAAATGATATATATGTATATGTGACGGGTCCTCTTTAATTCCACAAAAGCTCACTCCATAGTTTTCCCCATAAACATAGATGTTTATTTCAGAAGGTAGACAGGAGAAAGCTGATGACATATGCCTCTGGCAGTGGCTAATTTCCCTGCAATTTATAGGAATAATTCCTCTTTACATCTAACATGCCCAATCCTTTTTTTTCATGGAATCTGCTTGTGTAGAATTGTAAAAGTGTAAACTTAATGATTTGATAGGGGTCCGACCGCTGGAACCCACACTGATCGGCAGAATGATGCATGTATATATCCCCAGTAGAATGAAGCAGCAATGCGCAATCCCTGAGAGAATGAATGGGTCAGCAGTTGAGCATACTCATTGCTACTTCATTAACTGGGATAAAAAGGTCTCATTCTGCCGTTTGGTGGGGATTCCACCGCAGCGACCCACACCAATCAATAAGTTATCACTGGGCAAGCTTTTTAATAAGTTTGGGAATATTATGGATAGTGTATATAAAAAGTTAATAGGTTTGGCCTATAAATGCTCCTCGGTGAGACATTTTTCACTATTGGGTTCAATGTTGTGCTCAAAACTTTTAATACAGTGTCAATATACATTTTGTTTTATCATAAATTCAGCTGAGAATCGTTCTTTCTGGTCAGTTTAGAACAATCTCCATCGTTATCTATACCTTAATGCATATTTGGTTATTTTGTTGGTCATTTTCTTTGTTGATCCCATATTTCAAATTCTAACATCTGAGTTTGTGGCGTAACTGGCTCCAGTTATCCCGCTAATGAAGGACCCTTGATAGCATCTCCTGCTGATGGCTGACTAAAGATATTTACTTGACCACAGTCTCCCCTAAGCTAGGCTTTCCCTGACTCTGCTTGTTTAGGGCTTGGCCTGGAATAAGAAACAAAAATCACCCTCCCACTAGTGCTAGTCTCTTATCTGGAGCCTTATCTGCTTAGCTGGTTATTAGCCTGTGGCTGGCTGAGCATCTGTAGTCCTGTTGTTCTCCTGGTCCAGGTGCCTGTACTTTTGTGTTCTCCGCTCCTGATTCACCGTAAGGATGATACTGCTAATTTCTCTTCTCAAATATTTAACTAGAACATTAACCTTTGAGACCTTCTTTTATTTTTCTTTTGAGCAGTCCCATCTTGCTTCCACACAAGTTACATTTTCTTGAAGAGGATGTTGGCTAGTAGCTAATGGCCTGGACCGCATGTCTTGCTTCCTGTTTGGGAACTCATTTCCCTCTAGGAGGACTTTTCCTTCAGAACGTTTGATAACTCGATCCCTCTGTTTATGTCTTTTGCATATGGTTCTTTTACTTTTTATAACCAGTCCATCTTTACATGTCTTTGTTTATAATATTCATAATAGTTTATGATATGACTTAGTTTTTAGCTTGTTTGTTCTACAATCCCGGCATGTGTTGAGGCTGATGAACACCCGCGGGGACTTATTCGAAGACACTCGGTTTGTGCCCGAGTATGCTCCGATAATACTTTATCCAAGCATGTTCACTCATCACTAATCTATTATCTTTCTTTAGTGGCGTCTGTTGAAATTGACGTTTTTTTTGGTCAGTTTCAAAAGACGTCAATCAGTCTTGGGATACTTGATTAAAAGGTTGTGGTACCTTTCTTTGGCTTCTGGCTTAGAGGGGGTTAAGGTACTGCCAGTAAAAGGTGTAGGGGGTGTTATTTTTGTTAGCGCTTTCACTCCTACTCTTTGCAGCCTAGTCCAGGCCCCTCCAGGAGCAAATCAGATAAATCCCTTCACAGGATGGTAACAAGATGCTGGAAAGGTAACTTATACATCAGTGCCAGATTTCAAAACTGAATCATCGCCAGAACACACACTTTCTCATGTGCGGCTCCTGAAACTCAACCAGGTGGCATGCCGTCCAACTCTGTAATGCGCCCAGGTTTTGTTCGAGAACTTAAAAACAAGGATTCTGATGGGTGTTGGTTCATCATTTCATCATCTGATCCTGGGAAGGGAGGATGTTGTGTGTTCCAAGTAGTGTGTGTCTGAGTGAGATCTGCCTGTAATTGTTGGTCAGCGTGGAAAGTATTTCTTTAGGATATTTGTGGGAAAAGCTGAGATATTTTGGTGTTTTCTGATGTATTAGAAATAGACACTTTCTAACATCTGCAAGGAGAATCTTAATTATAAATTATTCTGACCCAGAACATATTATTTATTTTTAATTTTTATTTTTGTTATGTGATGGGTGGAATATCTTATTCTATCCCTACATTATCTGGATGTGTATTTACTCTAGAGATGGGAATATAAGTGGGACTGAGATTATATGGCAATATATATTGTATAAATGATGTGGACAACATCAAGTAGTTTGATGCAGCTAATAGATACTAATGAATTGCAGAAACCTAGAGTGACCCCTGTGGTGGCTGGGACAGAGAACTGGCATTCACCGATGGAAAACCAGGTATTACAAGGGCTATAGTTTTCTTCTTTACCCTCCCTCTCTACCTTCAATTTCTGCTCTCTCCAAACATGAAAAAAACAGTGATAAGATAATGTTCATGCGGATAATCAGCATTTCAAAGACATCCAAACAATAGATCTTGGTTGATTAGCATCTTTATTGTGGTAAACTGATGGAACCAGTGTGCTGTGGTGATGCTAGTAATCCAAGTCAGACAACTCAGAGACTGATTAACAAGACTTGGCCAACATAACTGAATGAACAATAGGCAATGCCACCTTTGGCACTACTGATCTTCAATTGTAGCCAACTTTGAGAAAGACTTGTGATAAAAGTGCAAATTCTAAAAGCTTACAAAAAATAAGTCACCTGGTGATGGTGTTAGGTACCACCTAAGGGCACCGTCACACTATACGATTTACCTACGATCACGACCAGCGATACGACCTGGCCGTGATCGTTGGTAAGTCGTAGTGTGGTCGCTGGAGAGCTGTCACACAGACAGCTCTCCAGCGACCAACGATGCCGAGGTCCCCGGGTAACCAGGGTAAACATCGGGTTACTAAGCGCAGGACCGCGCTTAGTAACCCGATGTTTACCCTGGTTACCAGCGTAAAAAAACAAACAAACAGTACATACTTACATTCCGGTGTCTGTCTCTTGCCGTCTGCTTCCCGCACTCACTGACTGCCGGCCGTAAAGTGAAAGCACAGCGGTGACGTCACCGCTGTGCTCTGCTTTCACTTTACGGCCGGCAGTCAGTGAGTGCGGGAAGCAGACGGCAAGGGACCTGACGGAATGTAAGTATGTACTGTTTGGTTTTTTTTACGCTGGTATCCAGGGTAAACATCGGGTTACTAAGCGCAGTCCTGCGCTTAGTAACCCAATGTTTACCCTGGTTACAAGCGAACGCATTGCTAGATCGGTGTCACACACACCGATCTAGCGATGACAGCGGGAGATCCAGCGACGAAAGAAAGTTCCAAACGATCTGCTACGACGTACGATTCTCAGCAGGATCCCTGATCGCTGCTGCGTGTCAGACACCGCGATATCGTATGGCTATCGCTGGAACGTCACGAATCGTACCGTTGTACAAAAGTGCCACTGTGTGACGGTACCCTAAGCTTTAAGTGACTGTCAGACAAACAATTGTTCTGCCAACCATTCAGCCAGTAGCTATCCCCCTCCCTACCGACTGCCCTATACACGAGAGCTCAGCCGGACGAGCGATCCTGTGTTCTATAAAAGAGGATGGATATCTACTAGAGGAAAAGAGTCGGCAGTCCAAGATCAGATATGTTATCTCACCTGACATACCGTATCTCAAAAAGAAAGGGTAGCGGGCACCACACAGTATTTAGGGATCAACCAAGTATGTGTGTATATATATAAAAGATATGCTCACAATTGGGGTCAACCTCAAAAAATATACAGAGTTTATTATTTTCAATACAAAAACACAGCAAGGCAAGACATACTTGTTAAAAACATTTAAAATCACACATTCCCCCCCCAGGTAAGTAAAGAGTGTACTGACAAAGCACTTTACAATAGACAATCTGCCCAGACTAAGGTATATAAGAAGGAACGCTCAAACCCCCTGCCTGTCTGCTGCCAGTTATATAAAATAACCCTCTGATGAAATACTCATATCCTAAATATAGGGGCATTAACATAAACATATTTACCAGACATGCTGCACAGGAGTCAGGTCCATAAAATGGAAAAAGACATCCCAAGAAAACCTGAGGTCACTTATCAAACCTGATAGTCCGGACACCTAATACACGTAGATGGTCAGATGAAGATACAACGACCAAAAATAGAGTGCTGACCATGGGGGGGAAAAGAAAACAAAGCCCTATGCGTATCGACGCTCTCAGAGCGTCTTCATATGGGGAAATACAAACAGCACCATCCCGCCCTGCTTTATATACACATACACAATCAAATCAAGCAATCCTCACCTGCAGGCATGCAGCAGCACCCAGCTTCCATGGTGTATGTCAGGGGTGTCAAACTGCATTCCTCGAGGGCCTCAAACCATGCGTGTTTTCAAGATCTCCTTAGCATTGCACAAGGTGCTGGAATCATTCTCTGCAGGGTGATTAAATTATCACCTTTGCAATGCAAGGAAATCCTGAAAACATGACCTGTTTGCAGCCCTCGAGGAATGCAGTTTGACACCCCTGGTGTATGTGACACAGTGGACTACTTCCGGATCAGCGAGTTCACAGGCTCGCACCTGCGCTGTGACAATAATTTGCGCAGATGCGGCGGCTGTAAGTGTGGACATATTGAGAATGGAGAAACAATGCAGTATGATGATATGCGCATGCGCAAATATTTACTGAGGCACTGGGACCGCATAACAATGTATACAGCCTCTTCCTATTACTCTTGGTAATGAAAATCACCTATAGAAGTGTGGTGGCAAGGGAACAAGCCATCACATAGAGAGGGTCCCTAAAAAAAATAAAAATAAATAAGTAAATAAAAATAAAAAAAACACAGAGGAACATATAATATCAGCCCAATAGTTTTTAGTGTTACAATTACCACTCTATAAAGATGAGGATATGCGCATGCGTAGAGGTCTACTAAAGCACTGAGACTGCGGGAAAGTGCACACAGTCTCTCCTTATACCTATTCAACATTATCAATAGAACTCACCCATAGAAATGCGGCGACTACAATAGTACAGAGTACTCGGTGAGGGAGCAAACCTTAATATAGTGTTTTTGTATTGAAAATAATAAACTTTGTATATTTTTTTGAGGTTGATCCCTATTGTGTGCATATCTTTTCTTGTTTGGTTTATATCTCACCTGATGTGTCGGAGGAGAGTTGAGGTCCTCAATACATATTGTCTAATGTCCTCCACACACATTAGACTACTGTCGGCTAAACCCACCAATATCAATAGGTTTAGTTGACTGTCTTAGGCCGGCGTCACACTCAGCGTATAAAAATACGGTCCGTAATTTACGGCCGTAATACGCAGAAAAGTCCCCAAAATAGTGGTCCGTATCTCCTCCGTAGGCAGGGTGTGTCAGCGTATTTTGCGTATGGCATCCTCCATATGTAATCCGTATGGCATCCGTACTGCGTGATTTCCTCGCAGGCTTGCAAAACCGACATACGCACATACAATGGATCCATGTTCTCCAAAAATCATAACAATATATATATATAATAGTCAGTGAGACACATATATGTATATATATTAATATTTCATCCAGCGCTAGATAGCTTAAAAGCCGGTAATTCAATTGCCGGCTTTTGCTATCTCCTTCCTAAACCCCGACATGATATGAGACATGGTTTACATACAGTAAACCATGTCATATCCCCATTTTTTTTGCATATTCCACACTACTAATGTTAGTAGTGTGTATGTGCAAAATTTGGGCGCTCTAGCTATTAAATTAAATTAAAGGGTTAAATGGCCACCAGAGTAGTAAAGCCAGTGACTGAGGGCAGATATTAATAGCCTGGAGAGGGTCCATGGTTATTGGCCCCCCCCTGGCTAAAAACATCTGCCCCCAGCCACCCCAGAAAAGGCACATCTGGAAGATGCACCTATTCTGGCACTTGGCCACTCTCTTCCCATTCCCTTGTAGCAGTGGGATATGGGGTAATGAAGGGTTAATGTCGCCTTGCTATTGTAAGGTGACATTAAGCCAGATTAATAATGGAGAAGCGTCAATTATGACACCTATCCATTATTAATCCAATAGTCTGATATGGTTAAAAAAAACACAAACACATTATTACAAAGTCTTTTAATGAAATAAAAACACAGGTTGTTGGAATATTTTATTATCCTGGTAATCCACCTGAAGACCCTCGCTCTGTAACAAAGGAAAAATAAAAAAACAACAATATCTCATACCTTTCGATGATCTGTCACGTCCCACGATGTAAATCCATCTGAAGGGGTTAATTTTTTTTTACAGGCAGGAGCTCTGCTATAATGCAGCTGTGCTCCTGCCTGTAAAACCCCAGCTAATGAATGTAAAGTAGGTCAATGACCTGTAGTTACCTTCATTCGCGGTGATGCGCCCTCTGCTGGATGGCCCTCGAGCGTAGGAAAAGAATCTGAAAAGTTCCCAGGCTCGAGTTCATATGAGGACAACCAGCAGAGGGCGCATCACGGCAATTGAATTACCGGCTTTTAAGCTATCTAGCTGGATGAAATATTAATATATATATACATATGTGTCTCAATGAGATATATATATATATATATATATATATATATATATATATACCTATTCTATGTGTACACATTTATTCTACCTATTCTATTGTAAGCTGTCAGTGTGATTTTACTGTACACCGCACTGAATTGCCGGCTTTTCTCTCTAACACCACTGCGTATTTCTCGCAAGTCACACTGCTGGTCCGTGTGTAATCCGTATTTTTCTGGCCCCCATAGACTTTCATTGGCGTATTTTTTGCGCAATACGGTGACAAACGCAGCACGCTGCGATTTTCTACGGCCGTAGAAGACCGTATAATACGGATCAGTAAAATACGGCTGATAGGAGCTGGGGCATAGATAAGCATTGTACCGTATGCAATCCGTATTTTCAGCACCTCTCTTACGTCCGTAAAACACGGTAGTGTGACGCCGGCCTTAATGTGTATTAGGGTGCTGGTTGATTTTGGACTGCTGATAACATGTTTCTCCAGGAGATAAGCTAATGGCCGACCTGTCAGACGATGACTTTCTCATGGATCAGAGTTGTACACTATAGAGAGAGGATAACTACCAGACTTGGTACAACCGCTTTAAGTTTACTTTCATACTAGCGTCGGCCCGACGTACCGACGCAAACTTAAAAAAAAATGAACAACGGGGGCAGCGGATGCAGTTTTACAACGCATCCGCTGCCCCATTGTATAGTCTGGGGAGGAGGGGGCGGAGTTCCTGCCGTGTATGCGCTGTCGGAAATGGCGGACACGACGCACAAAAAAAGTTACATGCAACGTTTTTTGCGCCGACGGTCCGCCAAAACACGATGCATCCATTGCAGAACGGATGCGACGTGTGGCCATACGTCGCATTGCGTCGCTAATGCAAGTCTATGGAGAAAAAAACGCATCCTGCAAGCACATTTGCAGGATGCGTTTTTTTCTCCAAAACGACGCATTGCGACGTACAGCAAACAACGCTAGTGTGAAAGTAGCCTACGAAGCCAGTTTAGATCTTTTGCTACCAAGACCATAAAGACTTCCTTAGGAAATGACCCAAAGTTGCGCTTCAACAGTATGGGCTTTATTCAGACATCAGCGATTTTTCTTGTATGAGAAAAAACTATATCTGAATTTTACATTTTTTTTTTTTCTAAATCTTCTGTGAAAATCAGACTACACTGATGGCATCCGAGTGCTGTTTGATTTTTTTTTTTTTTTTTTTTTTTCACCCATAGATTTTCATTGGCAATTATGGTCAGAGAAGCTGATCACTAATGAACAATTCTCCATGTTTTTGTGCAGAAAAAAAAATCAAACGTGAACTATCACAAATACGAGTGCTATATGTGAAAAACATTAGAAAGTGACGTCTGAATGAGCCTTAAATCTTCAGGAGCGGTCTAGCTCTTGGGATTTGCCCTACTCTAGTGTAAGGGTGCACTGAAATGTGATGGTTAAGGTAGCATTGGAATTATGTGATTAACTATGTTGACACCCTGCACCTTCAGAGCCCTTATTCTTGGGATTGATGGGGGTCCCAGCAGTCCGGCACCAAAGGATCCGGAATTTATCATAGGAGGTAACTTCCAAACTTGATACAGCCCCTTTAAAGGAGTTGTCCGGTCTTAAACTGCAAGTCTGCAGTTACTGTGTAACTGCAGACTAGTGAATCCTCACAATCCGCACACTGCAAGCTGTGAGGATTTTCTGACGCCGGGAAAGGCGGGGGGGGGGGGTGATTTGCATATATGCAGTCATGTGCCAATTAGGCTGTATGCAAGTGTATTGAGCAAGGTCGGATACAGTTTAGTCGGAATGTGGCTGTGAGAATGCAAACTGCATACTTAGTCACATGACCGCTCGCTGCCGGCACCAGCGCGCAGAGTGCGCAATGTGAGGAATCATAAAGGTACCTTCACACATAACAATATTGTTAACGATATCGTTGCTTTTTGTGACGTAGCAACGATATCGTTAATGAAATCGTTATGTGTGACAGCGACCAACGATCAGGCCCCTGCTGGGAGATCGTTGGTCGCTGAACAAAGTCCAGAACTTTATTTCGTCGCTGGACTCCCTGGAGACATCGCTGGATCGGCGTGTGTGACACCGATCCAGCGATGTCTTCACTGGTAACCAGGGTAAACATCGGGTAACTAAGCGCAGGGCCGCGCTTAGTAACCCGATGTTTACCCTGGTTACCATCCTAAAAGTAAAAAAAAACAAACACTACATACTTACCTACAGCCGTCTGTCCTCCAGCGCTGTGCTCTGCTCTCCTCCTGTACTGTCTGTGTGAGCGTCGGTCAGCCGGAAAGCAGAGCGGTGACGTCACCGCTCTGCTTTCCGGCCGCTGTGCTCACAGACAGTACAGGAGGAGAGCAGAGCACAGCGCTGGAGGACAGACGGCTGTAGGTAAGTATGTAGTGTTTGTTTTTTTTTACTTTTAGGATGGTAACCAGGGTAAACATCGGGTTACTAAGCGCGGCCCTGCGCTTAGTTACCCGATGTTTACCCTGGTTACCGGCATCGTTGGTCGCTGGAGAGCGGTCTGTGTGACAGCTCTCCAGCGACCAAACAGCGACGCTGCAGCGATCCGGATCGTTGTCGGTATCGCTGCAGCGTCGCTTAATGTGAAGGGGCCTTTAAGTCTAAGGCTGCCGTCACACTATCAGTATTTGGTCAGTATTTTACATCAGTATTTGTAAACCAAAACCAGGAATGGAACAATTAGAGGAAAAGTATAATAGAAACATATGCACCACTTCTGCATTTATCACCCACTCCTGGTTTTGGCTTACAGATACTGATGTAAAATACTGACCAAATACTGCTAGTGTGACGGCAGCCTAAAGGTACCGTCACACTTTAGCGACGCTGCAGCGATACCGACAACGATCCGGATCGCTGCAGCGTCGCTGGAGAGCTGTCACACAGACAGCTCTCCAGCGACCAACGATCCCGAGGTCCCCGGTAACCAGGATAAACATCGGGTTACTAAGCGCAGGGCCGCGCTTAGTAACCCGATGTTTACCCTGGTTACCATCGTTAAAGTAAAAAAAAACAAACGCTACATACTTACCTACCGCTATCTGTCCCCGGCGCTGGGCTTCTCTGCTCTGGCTGTGAGCACAGCGGCCGGAAAGCAGAGCGGTGACGTCACCGCTCTGCTTTCCGGCTGCCCGCCGCTCACAGCCAGACCAGAGAAGCAGAGCGCCGGGGACAGACAGCGGTAGGTAAGTATGTAGCGTTTGTTTTTTTTACTTTAACGATGGTAACCAGGGTAAACATCGGGTTACTAAGCGCGGCCCTGCGCTTAGTAACCCGATGTTTACCCTGGTTACCAGCGAAGACATCGCTGAATTGGCGTCACACACGCCGATTCAGCGATGTCAGCGGGACCTCAACGATCAAAAAATGGCCCAGGCCATTCCGACACGAGCAGCGATCTCACAGCAGGGGCCTGATCGCTGCTACGTGTCACACATAGCGAGATCGCTACTGAGATCGCTGTTGCGTCACAAAACTTGTGACTCAGCAGCGATCTCGCTAGCTATCTCGCTATGTGTGACGGGGCCTTTAGTCTAGATAAACTGCAGATTTGTACTTTAAAACCCCTTTAACACCTTAGACTTGCAATTCAATGTATTTTTCTTAATTGCCCAATGTTGTTATTCACTTTCACGCACCTTTAATGTATTATGTGCTGTAACCTATTTGTAGATCTCATGCGATGTATATTTGTGCTGGCCTGTGCAGTATTTATTGGGTACCTGTGTGCTGTTTAGGATGAGGCATCCTTTATTAAATGTTGCTAGATCTGCATTTGCATATATGGGGCCTCCATTTGTTTGGCAGCACTGATTGCATGCACGCTTTATTTTTTTGATTATTTATTGTAAGCAGACCACTTGTTTTCACCTAAAACACAGCCCCCATTTAGTTCTGTTTTCCCATCAATAGTTAGCTGCTTCACACTCAGTGGGATGGGAGTAGGACTGTGCTGCGCTTCCCTGCGCTCTGCTGTGTTGTGTATTTGCTGATTTTTCTATACTTTCCAGTGTTACAACATACAAGTATTTACTGCCTCCGGGGCGTAGCTTGGAGCAAAGGACCTCTTAATATTCCGTCACAGCGATAGCACTGCTGACCTACTCTGTGCCCCTTCCAAAGCCTTCTGATACTAAATAACAGTGCTGGGCTTAAATATATTTTTCGAGCACACCAAAGTCACTCGGTTAGCGCACGAGCATGCTCGGACAACGCCTTATCTGACCACGTTTTTTTCATCCCTGCTAAATAACCTTGAAATATCTAATTTCTTCTAATTGTCAATACCAATGTTATTCAAGGTTCAGAAATGTCATTTAGAAAGTAGCATTCCTATATGTACGACTGTTCCTCGTGTGGTACTACCCATAGGGTGGCATATCGTGGTAGTATGTGGCAACTTGGTGAGCTATCTAACGTGGGGTTTGTGTTGCGGGATGCCATTGCCAAGCATCCTTTCTCATCTAGGTTATTGATGTGTTTTGTATAGGATGTGGATTGTATGCCTCAGCCTCCTTTAGATGGAAACTAGGCCATTTAGTGTAATGTGAAGAATGCAAGGGAGGGAAATCTGTGGGGTAGAGGGCACCAGGAATCATCTCCGCAGTGAGACTTGCTTGATCACATGGCAGTAATATAGTGGAAGGCATAGGAGTTGAGAATTTTATGTTGGGTTCTTTTATGGTAGATTTCAAGGGCAGGGTGCAGTAACCTGTGAAAGCAAGAACAAAGGTTACCCCGAAGGATAGGGATAGTACTTGGAGACGTCAACATCCTTTGTTATGTTCTTTATTGTAGTAAGGTGAGATGGATACAGTGAACCCGAATATTACAGAGAAACCAGATGATTATTTACATGGGCACAGTTGTCCGCCTCCGTCAGGCACACTTGTATTATTCCCCCACAGACACCAGAAGCATGGCACTAGGGGTGTCCGGCAGCCCCAGTTTAGATGCAAACGTGCACAAAAGACCAAAACACGACCAGCTTGTAAAGCTGCACAAACTCCTCTCTGAAGTTGTGCATTAGTCTTCACACTCTATTAATACCGGCCCAAGTCAGAAATAAAGAAATGTGATGAGCCAATGATAATCCAGCACTAATGGGTGCATGGTGCCCCTGATCCTGAAGGGGTTAGCAGGAGGCTGAGCACCTAGACAGGCATCAGTGCCTGGGGAAGTGAGACATGCAGGCCGCTCATCACAAGATGGGGGAAGTTGCTTCAGTGGAGCTCATCACAGAGCCGGAGGGAGGGGGCAAACAACATGGGCCATGGCAATATGATTTCCATTAAAATGTTTGCTGCTAGGACACCGCGTGGGATTCTTCAGTCTCTCAGGAGTTAATTGAACATGCGCGGCTTTGCATCCTAAAGACAGTTGGAAATGGGTGTGAAAAGAATCTTGTGTGTTTTTGCTACTTATTAACAGGCTGTATCTATTTCAGCTTATTATTTTCAGCCTACGCAATTTAGACTTGGTCAATCATCACTGCGTCTTTCCGTCCATTATTTTCTGGCAAACCCGACGTGACATAGGATTTATTAGGAAGTGTTCACTCTATGACTTTTTACAGTGATCAAAGATGTCCATTCTTTAAACCGAAAAAGCTGATACTCTCTGGCGTTTTGTAAATCTGAGGTGTCCTTAGTTTGTTGTTGTTGTTGTTGTTTCCTGAGTGGTTATTGAATGTTTTTTTGCTTTTTAGTGTTTTTTGGGGGGCATCTTATTATTTTACTTATTTTTTTAATTTGCCTTCCCATTGACCCATATAAGACGATTGTTAGTGGTTTTTCCACCATTTTTTTGCACTGAAAGAAGGCCGAGATTGACGCCTTTTAAAAGGATACTAAAATGCACCAGTGTCATGGTCGTCGATTAGAGCTAACATAATCATCCAACAAACTGAAGAAGGTATTGTAAAGTTTGGGATTCGTACCTAGGTGTCCATCGCTGACCTCCGTACAGGACTTCTCCTGGTAGTCCGTTTTACAGTTCGTGGAGGAGAGAGAGATTTTCCAGCTCCAAAGTTTGGGTCACCATTGATTTACTATGGGGTTCTGGTACCCGAACCGAAGTTTAGACTAAAGTTCTGCCCAAAGTTCAGTTCAGGTACCAGAACTTGAACCTTTCACAGGTCTGCTCATCCCTAGTCACATTACATTCCCCTTTTCTTTCAAAGGACACTTACAGATGACATCTGGACACCCTGAGAAACCCCCCATAACTGGTGCATAGCGTTTCCTGATACCACAGTGGTTGGGGGTGGGGTATCTCGGGTGCAGTGGTGGCTTTGGGTGTGGCGTCTAACCCAAGCTGTATACAGGCGGCAGCCACTACATCACTATCGTAGAAACTTCACTGCAGATAATTACAACAATGGACCAATTGATCCCGATATATGGGGACATGGGAAGTATTCCAAGGGTTTCTAGAAACAATTCAAGCAAATGTTATGTTACTTGGGAGAGAGTTATTAAAGCTAGGGCAAAGGAAAGCTGGCACAGTTGCCCTTAGCAACCAGTATGCTTACTTTATAAAAGGCCATTTCAAGATTGAAAGCTGCAATCTAGTTGCTTGCAATGGACATCTACACTTTTTTTGGGGTCAATTTTTGATACATCTTGCAAACAGCATTTAGATGTTGGATACACAGTGGGGAGGTGTATTAAAACAAGTGAAAGGGAAAATTGGAGTAGTTGCCCATAGCTACCAAAAGGTGCGTGATTCAGTCACTGAAAAATGAGGTGACCTCTGATTGATGGTCATGGTCTATTCCACTTTTGCATCACTTTTTGATATATTGCCCCTAAATTTCTACATTTCCTAAAAAGAAAAAAAAAATACTAGACTGTTAGGGTATGTGTGCTCATAACGTCTTTCCAGGCTGGCGAACACCCTCAGGCTTTGTTTCCTGGGTGTTTTTTTGGTTGGTTTTGAACATCGGGTGACTTTATTCAACCGCTTGGCATCATTGGAGACCTTAAAAAACTCAAAAGCCTGAATATATGAACAGCAATTTGTTTCTATATAGAAATACACGTGTTCATTGTTTTTAGCATTTAGTTTGCTGTTTTTGCTGGTGCATTTCAGAGCAGAACTGTTTAAAAAAAGATATTGTGTTGAAACCCTTGTGCCTCATTGAGCCATCCTTTTTTCACATACTCATTATAGCTTTGGGGGCTGTTCACGTGTCCACAAAATTATATCATTGGAGACTTGTCCTTTTTCATCCTAGTCACAGATGAAACTCAACTATTTAAATTAATGGGTCCATGATGAAAAAATAAAGTACAGCACAATCATCTCATATGTGCGTCTTCCGAGGGCTCCCAGTGTTTTACTGGTTAAGGGCTTATTCAGAAACCCGTGTTTAAACATGTACGTGAAAAAATGGTACTAGTTTTACCCGCGTGTCCTTTTGTTTACCATCAGTGTGTCATCCGTGTGTCCTTTTTTTTTACCATCAGCCTGTCATCCGTGTGTCCTTTTTTTACCATCAGTGTGTCACCAGTGTGTCCTTTTTACCATCTGTGTGTCAGCCGTGTGTCTGTTTTACCAGTGTGTCATCTGTCTTTTTTTTTTTTTTACCATCAGCGTGTCATCCGTGAGTCCTTTTTTTTTACCATCAGCGTGTCATCTCTGTCCTTTTTTTACCATCCGCGTGTCATCCGCGTCCTTTTTTTTACCATCAGCGTGTCATCCGTGTCCTCTTTTTACCATCAATGTGTCATCCGTGTCCTCTTTTTACCATCAACGTGTCATCCATGAGTCCTTTTTTTACCATCAGCGTGTCATCCGTGTCTGTTTTTACCAGTGTGTCATCTGTCTTTTTTTACCATCAGCGTGTCATCTCTGTCCTTTTTTTTACCATCCGCGTGTCATCCGTGTCCTTTTTTTTACCATCAGCGTGTCATCCGTGTCCTCTTTTTACCATCAACGTGTCATCCGTGTGTCATTTTTTTATCATCAGCCTGTCGTCCATGTGTCTGTTTATACCAGTGTGTCATCTGTCTTTTTTTACCATCAGCGTGTCATCTCTCTGTCCTTTTTTTACCATCAGTGTATCATCCGTCTGTCCTTTTTTTTTTTTTACCATCAGTGTATCATCTGTGTGTCTTTTTTACCATCAGCGTTTCATCCATGTGTCCTTTTTTTATTTTTTTACCATCAGTTTGTCATCCATGTGTCCTTATTTTACCATCAGCGTGTGTCTTCCGCATGTCCTTATTTTACCATCAGCGTGTCTTCCACATGTCCTTTTTTTACCATCAGCGTGTCATCCGTCTGTCCTTTTTTTTTTTTTTACCATCAGTGTGTCATCCGTGAGTCCTTATTTTACCATCAGTGTGTCATCTGTGTGTCCTTTTTTTACCATCAGTTTGTTGTCCATGTGTGTACCAACATATTTGTACCCTATGGTTTTCTTTAGACCCCCCTTTGTGCGCATATTCCTATACTGTTCACACGTGTGATACCGAAGATGTATTTGGTGTAAACTCCAGTTCCTACGTTGAAGCGGGGAGCACTTTGCGGACAGCGGTGCTGGACTCCTCTGTGTATCTACACCTCTCACTGCTGACTAAACAGTTCTGTCAGCTGGCAGTCGTGAGGCCTGAGGATTTGTGATAGTTGTAGGAAGGGTGTGGAGGAGATGGAGAGCAGGGGGAGGGGGATAAATGCTCTGGGCACCAACTGTTGCTCCTTTCAAGCCTTGTGCCTGAGACACCTTTCCATATTATGTTTGTTTTTCTTGTCTTTTTCTCCTCGTTTTAACCCTTCCATCATTTAGTAGACATTTTACTGCATTTTGGAAACCCTGATATTTCACTTTCTGTTTTTCCGAGGCTTTTGAAAGGGTCTCCTGTAAAAGAACGGGTGCAGATGTCCACAGTAGTGGCCATCGATAGCTGCTTAATTTTTCATCTGCGTTTGTTTTTGGACAGCAGGTCCAATGTAACTGTATCCGGCATAGCTGTCAAACATGACTTGACTAGTGAGACTTGGTGGTGCTTTCTGAAGAGGTGCTACCCTTACTGCAGCTGCCATCCTCTTCTTGGTTTACTGGCGGCTAGACCACGATTTATTGTGGTAACTGGAATGTTTCTTCTGCTTTACGTTGGCGAAATATAGAAATTTGTTTAGTGTGGACCAGGAAAGGGTAGCAGCAAGGTACCTCTAAAGTAAAGATCCTGTTCTGTTGCACCGTCTCGGTGTTTCTCTCGCTAGGCCATGTTTGAGCATGTAACCACTGCCGAGATTCCTTCAAGTCACAATAGGTCCTGCCACTCCCCAGGGCCAGGTAACTTTGTGGTGGTGTGTGGATGATTGCCTGCACTTCTTCCTGGATGAAGGGATACAGAGACGCACCTTATTTTACTGCTTGCTGGAGCTGGTTAGGAGTGTATGACAGCGTTAATGCAGAATTGATGAGGCGGGGTGCCCATTGTAGAGCTGGCTAGGCACTGTGCCGACAGTCATCGTAATAAGATAGTTTGGTGGAGACCCTGGTAAGATCATGTGCATGGAGCTAATGCTACACATGTATGTGGCGGTATTACCAAATGTGTTCCGGAAATGAATTCATGCATGTTATCACTTTGGCTCTGAACGTTCTTTGACTGTTTGGCCGCCCCTTGCTCGGCCAGTTTGGTCCTGGCTTAAAAGGTACCATTGTTTGTTCATCAAACATAGGGTGCAGCATGTTTCCAGGGAGATTGCGGTTCTATCGCTGCTGTGACAGTACACAATGTAAGTTACCTTTGTACACCTGAGAGCATCCTTCTGCTGGGGGAAGGTACAACTAAATGGAACACTTTTTTTTTTTTTTTAAAGTTGTTCTCCTTTCTTGCTGGGGATAAAAAATGTCAAGAGGGCGAACAAGGGCTTGTTCAGACCTACCAAAAGTTTACTGACAACGTTTGAACTAGCTTTTTGTGTTACAAACTGCGTTTTGGCAAAATAAATTTGCTTGTATGCCAAAATGGGTGCTTTGTTCACAAAGTCAATGGATGCAAAAATAAAGCATCTCTAATTTGAATGTACTCCTGATACACATGGTGTCCATCTTCATGGTGGGACAGGGTATTTTTTTTTATCACCTTCATAGTGTTAGCATAAACTGTCTCGAGACGTAACAACCAGGGCATTAATATCTTTGCCTTGGGGTAGGGCGAATATGTACATGAATTGCTAAAACTGGCCCACCCAGTTGTATGTAAGGAGCCAGGCGCTGTTGGCACATCTAACATTCATAAAATAAATAAAATAAAAAATCCTATGCAAAAAAAAAAGTCCTACATCATCTTTTACAACTTTTGCAAATAGATGGTGTTTTTCCAAACGTCTGTTTTTCAAAAACGGATCTCCTGAAGTCTATGGACAATGGATCTGTTAATTAACCATCCGTTGTCTTCCATTTCTAGCGGATCCAGCAAGCACAAAAATGGATCCGTTTAGAAATAAGAGAACAACGGATGGCTAATTAACACATTCATAGACTTCATTGTTAAAAAAAAAAAAAAAAATGGATCCAGCAGAGATCAGTTTTTGAAAAACAGACTAAAAAGCTGTCTGCACAATTTTTTTTTTGCCAACAGATTGCTGGACATGTGAACATAGCGTAACTCATAATACCCAAAGTTTATGTTCCATGACATATGGTAATTTTTTTTTTTTTTTTTACAAGTTTCTGCTTTTATTCATTTTTTTTCTTTTTTTTTTTTCTTGAACTGCTACTTCACCACTTTTTTTGTAATTTTGTACTTTTTTTTTTTTTTTTTTACTTTGTACCCTGTTAAACGTTAAAAACTTAATAAAAAGTTGAATATAAAAAGTGGTGCAGCATGGATGCTTGGAGGGCTGAGAAGGCAAAGTTCTGCTATCAGGTTTAGTACAGTTCATGCGCAGGTTTCAGTAAACATTAACCATTATTATCAGAGCTCGCAGTGTGCTGAGTGGTTAGCAAAGAGAATGTACCCAAAGACTCAGATGAAGCAAATGAGTCCAAGGTCAAAAGGATGAGAGCTCTTTTTCTTCAATTTATTCTCCCCAATCGTGCGGTCTGCTGCATTTTGTCTGCCTCTGATTTGGAGGAGGAACATTTCACCAAAGATGTTAGATTGTCTTGTAGCGAAATATATTATCCTTTCAGGAGGCGTTCGGTCTTCAGTATTTGTTTGTTTGCTTTTGTTTGTTTTGTTTTTTACTGTGGTTAGTTTTTAGTTGTATCAGTTTTACATTACAAGATGGTGGAGATAAAGCCACTTGTGAATTGTGCAGGGTTACTGGTACATGGTGACACTCCAGGCAGTTTTCTCTCTTCTCTGATGGATTTCACCTTCTGCTTACCAGAGCACCACTGTCAGTCATGGGGAATGAGCAGGCGGGGAACCTGCTGGCGGGGTGAGCATTGGAGGGAAGGAGCCACACACTGATGGGAGGAGGAGAGGCGCTGCAGCAACAGTTGGCCAATGTTCTTGCCTTGTACTTTGGCCTGCATCCTCTTGCCTGGAGATTTGTAGCACAGAAGGGAGAGGGAGATTAGCAGAGACATTTTGCAATAGCTAGTCTACATAGATGCACACAGCCTCCTAAAAGTTCTTTTTCACCCCAAGTTATCTTTGAAGAACCGAACAAACTAGATGCTTTACATTCTGTATTTCCGCAATAGATGAATAGATCCACGCCAGCTCGGAGAAGTATAGGTGTATATATACCGCTCTTGATAATCGGGCAAATATTTAACCAGACTAACTAGCGTATCAGGGACTAGTCTACAATTAGAGGGTGAAGATAACTTTATCTTTCGTGTATGCGTCGTTGATGTTACCAAAGGACAATTCGCCTAGATTATGTGTAATTACATTTAGTAGTAGTGAGAGCTGTCCACATGTGGCAAGTATGGGACTGTAGATGTTACGGTTTTTTATAGGGACATTATATGAAAGTTAGATTTGTGAAATGTTTCAGAAGAATTAATTTATTTGTTTTCAAGTAGTTTTAGGTTTTCAGGAAAAAGGCAAAAAAAACAACTGGGAATTAAGAAAAAAAAATGGGCCCATGTGTTGTGGCCATAGATAGTGGGATTAATATGTTACAGTACAAGGGCTGGTGCAGACAAGTGTGTATGCTGTCTGACAAAGCATCAGGTCACACCCAGACCAATGTTAGTCTATGGGGCCATGCTCATTTCCAATTATTTCCTCGGACAGAGCCGGTCCAAGGAAAAAAAATGCTCCATGCCCGACTCCATATTCGGATTGCTTTCAGCCGTTCAAGTCGATGAGTGCGTGGAAAACATCGGACTGCACTCTGATGACATCTGAGTGCAGTCCAATTTCCGCGTAATCACAGGATGGAGGAGATGGAGATTTTTTTTTTTCTTCTCCTCATCCGAGAAAATCAGATCACACTATGCTGACACTCTGATCAGAGTTAGATTTAGAGTGTCCGATTCTCTCAGATGATGGCGATCTGCACCAGCCCTAAAAGGAATATCGCAGTGTTTTTGTGAAAAATTAAAAAATTCAACTCTAACATTCGAATTTTGTCCTTGACGAGTAATTTTGGAGTATAAGCTCTAGGGATGAGGTGACTAAAGAGCCACTTATGACTTTATGCAGTAGCAGGTATTTTGAGGCGTTTGGGTTATCTACTGGCGCTCTACTATATCAGTAGCTTGCAATCTAAAAACTGATTTATCCAGGTTGCAGCTATTGACCACTAATGATGGGGATGAGCATGTGGCCCTCCGTACCATATCTCGCCCAGCTGTGTGGGAGGGAGAGGAGACGGTAACCCTCCATTTTACTGTAGAATTAGAATCCTCCAGAGTTCTTTGCTTCATGAATGGAGCATTTGTTAGTGAGTGCACAACTGTTACATGTAGCCTGCCCAACATCCCACACTATATTCTGTCATTCTTTCTCTAGCTGGCCTACTGACATCTATCAATGATGATGACAAACTACCCAGCATCTGTGTTTTATATTTTACTGCTTTACCTTGAAATCATGGTCTTGCGTCTTATTTTTCCCTTTCTCCTCCTTCATCTGGTCTAATAAAAGCTAAAAGCTGAATGTGTTATAAAGTTGAATGATTTGGAGACTGAGGAACGTCGACCCATCGGGGTCTCTCTCGCCAGCATCCTGCGAGCGCTGTGCATGTTTCAGTAGGTTCTTCTGTTGCTAGGCACTTGCATTTCAGGTCTGCAGGCCATCTCCACTCATTTGTGGCCTCCTTGCAAATACCTTAGCTGTGGAATGCTGGCTTTCCAGTGCTACCTTCTAGGGGCGAATTGCTTCTGGACTCTCCGAAATACTACACGAAAAAGTCATGGCACAGTGCCTTGCAAAGTGTTATACCCCTTCCGCGGATGAGGTACAAGCAAGATTACTATCTGATTATTTTGATCTTGTAAAGGGCTGCTGTTTCCACTGATGTAAAATAAAACCAGCAGCATAAATGAATTGTGCAGATTGCCCTGTTCTGGAGACCCTAGAAGTGTCTGGGGTAGGTTCTCACGTGCTAGGGGCACTGACGGCTCTGGGAGTCCAGATGACATGACACCAAAGTAACGCCATCACTATAAGGCCACGGTCACACACTCAGTATTTGCTCAGTATGTTACCTCAGTATCTGTAAGCCAAAACCAGAAGTGGGCGATAAATACTGAAGTGGTGCACATGTTTCTATTATACTTTCATCTGATTGTTCCACTCCTGGTTTTGGCTTACAAATACTGAGGTAAAATACTGACCAAATACTCAGTGTGTGAACGTGGCCTAAGAGTAGTTTCAGGCATAGGTTGTTTTGTCCTTTTCTATATAGGAAACAATGCACAAAAGCCACAACATTTTGTAAAATAATCATAAAGGAAACCTTAAATCTTTATTCCCACCCATTACTTTGTCAATTTAATTTTTTTTTTCTGTTTATTGGAGGGCTTGTTTAGACAACCATATTTTCAGTCCATATTTTGCGGTCTGTGTGCACATGTACATCGCACGTACCAATGCTAGTAAATGGGGTGGTTCAAATAAACGTTTCTGCGTGTGGACCGATGTTCTTCTTGTAGAAATTCAAAATCTGCACGATGATCCACTTTGGGGATCGGACTCGCCTAAAACAAAACCAGATACCAGAGATGCAATCAGTATGGCATCCATTAATAATGGATCCCGATATTCACATTGGAAGTTTTATTTTTTCATGCCAACATTTTTTAAATTGTTAATGGCCTTAAGGTCAGTTTAAATCATGCTACCCGCCGATTTGTACATCTTTGCCAATTGGCTGTGTTTTAATAGCCGCAACATTGCATTTAGTATGCACACTGTACCATCTAATACTGACATAGGCAGCGATTGTTCTCGGCAGCACTTGTTTACAATGGACAATATGCTGCTGAGAACCATGATCCTTTAGGCCAACCAAAAGATCATTTCACCTGGCAAGCGAACATTATGCTCCATCCTTGGGTGATCAGCAACCTTTGCTGGCCAATAATCAAAAAACACACATATCTTAGAATGATTTTTCCCAATAATCGGGCAGTTTAGCCCGAGCCTGGAATTGTGTGAATGTGTTGTAGTGAATAAGGTTTTGTTTCCTGATAATCTTGCAGTCTAAACAGGCTGCCTATCACCCGAAGAACAAGCAAAATGTTTTTGTTTGGTGAAGTGATCTTTCTCGGCAGCACATCCTGTGTAAACAGGACTTGTGCTGCCGAGAACAATGGCAGCCTATGCATACTGAGTGATCTATTCCTGATCACTCACTGTGCATCTGAAGCTTAAACAGGCTGCTGAACGACAACTAATCAGCACAGTCTGGTGGTCATTTATTGCCGCCTGTCGGTGTAAATAAGACTATTAGGGAGCCCTAATATCGCGATTGGTCAGTAGTGAAATGCTGCACAGTTTAACACTTTTTTTTTTTTTTTTCCGTGCTGTGCCTGATCCAGTTAAGGGGTGTCAGGAAGCGAGGCGAGCATTGTGCTATTGTTTCAGCTGCAGTAACAAACTGTACACTTAGATGGCCAACAGTTGCTATTTTTAAGGCAAGGGAAACGGACTATTGCCAGACGACTGTGGCTGCATGAGCTTGTAAGCGTGAAAGTTACATACAATCCGCAAAAGTCCAATTAATGGTCGATCATTTTTGGCCAGATTTTAACATTCCGATACCTAAATGGAAAAAACTGTGCGGTGCTGTCTCCCATCATAATCTTGCAGCCGCCCTGTGCTTAGTAGTAGCATACAGGTGTGCTAGAAGAAAGGGCCATAGCAACACGCAGCACTGCGGTATAAGCGGGCACACAATGCCGCCTAACAGGTCTAGCAAGATTTTCTGAATCTGTTTGCTGCTCTGTATCATCTGATTATTTTTCTTTTCTATTTCTTTACAACCTCTCCATAATCCAGCCTTGCAATGAAAAAAGAGGTACAGTTTTTTTTTTCTTTTCTTTATTTAAATGATGTTTAGATGATTTAAAGGGGTAGAGGCGGGAGAATAAACGGCAAGGTTCTTCATCAGGATCAGCAGCTGGCAAAGAAAGACTCTGCTGTTTAGGTCTTAAGACACAGAACGTGCACATGTCTATGCCCATCATTCTGCAGCACGGAAGAAACAGAAAGGCGGTACCCTTAACCCTTTATTGCTAGGCAGCTCCCCGGTCTAAAGTCCTAGCAGATTTATGATATAGATAGTTTTTTTTTGTCTGCTTTTCTTATACCTATTTCTAAAAGTTAGTGTACAACCCTATATAAACATACTTTTTTTTTATCAGCCCGCCCTATGGTATAAGTAGCAACTGATGTAGTGGGCAGATAAATACAATCTAAGGCTGCCGTCACACTATCAGTATTTGGTCAGTATTTTACATCAGTATTTGTAAGCCAAAACCAGGAGTGGGTGATAAATCCAGAAGTGGTGCATATGTTTCTATTATACTTTTCCTCTATTTGTTCCACTCCTGGTTTTGGCTTACAAATACTGATGTAAAATACTGACCAAATACTGCTAGTGTGATGGCAGCCTAAAATTGTAAAGTGCTGCGGAATATGTTGATGCTACAAAAATAAAAATTATTCATAATCTCTTGGTTTTGTGAAAAAAATGTTGTAAATATTTTTTTTCAATTTATAGAATGCATTGTAAATCTTGAGCCTTAGTGCATGGATATTGGGGCAGTGCCGTTCGGACTGTGTTCTGCACCGCTGCTGCCTTAGAACTTCTCCAAGTTCCCATATAATATGAACAGGAGGGCTAATGTGTCATTTTGCTATTGCCGTAAACATGCCATATATAGTGCATCTGCTGCTGGCGAGAATGTGCTGCTGAGAGCGGTCCTATCCTGTGACAGAAGCATTCCTTGGCTGACCAGTTTGTGTGTGACATCCAGCCATCTCCATGCTGCATGGCCCCACCTGCCCAAGCACATGGCCAGCGATGTGACTCTGAAGTCTACCCCTGCACTTCTCTAAAAATGAGACGGCCAACATTGCATCTGAGCTTGTTCTCCTTCTCTGCCATTCTCCTGTTACAAATCTCATGTGACTTCCAAATCTTGGAAAAGCACATGATGCTGGTACTGTGTCCTACTTTTATGCAGATGAATGATGCTTTTGGAGCCTGCTTTGTTTTTTCGCTTGACTTTTTTTCATTTCTATTTTAGTCTAGTTGTGTTATCTGCTCTTCAAGATAATGGGATAGTTGGGGAAAACCATATATCAATAGATATCAATCAACGCTACAGTTATTAACTTTTTTTTACAGACTTTCTTAATTACCGTAGTTCACTTTATTTAGACAAAAAAAGCCACTTGACCATAAAATGTCTGCACAGCATAGAGTGACAAACGTTTTGCATTGTTGTGAACCTAACGGTGTCTTTTTTTTTTTCTTTTTAAATACTTTGAAAGTCTGTTAAAATGTATTTGATTTGTGGTGTGTGTTTTAGTGGCATTTAGAGTCATTGGTGTGCTTTTTGTTTTTCCCCCAATATGCCTCATGTTGAGTATGGTGTTGTTTTTTTTTTAAACATCTTTCCAATACGTTTTTCTATAGAATTGCCAGGTAAATGCATGATTTAAATGTGACAAAAACTCCACACACTAAAAATGCTATGAAAAAAGCCTAAAGCTTTAAATTAATCAGTAGGGGAAAAAAAGGTGTGAGAGTTTCCCAAAATGTAGTAGGTGTAGTAATAATAATAATTTATTACCAATTGCCTCCAATTAGAAATTTAGTATAGTTCTTCTGATTCGATATGTTACCTACCCCCCGCTTACACCTACTACATATTAGGATAGAATCTTGGAAATGCAATACCCCTTTAAACTACTATGATTTCACATGCGGATGAGACCCATTTAGTGGCCACCATAATAACTGCACGTGGCTATCTCCACAATAGATGACTTGTCTGCCATATGTGTGAATTTCTCATTAAAGGGAGTTTTCGAAAGCTGTTTTCACATGGTTGAAATGTGTAAGAAAAAAAATTAGCATGCCCTCAGGCTCTAAAATCCTTGGAGCTACTCGTATGATCGATAAGATGTTTAAGCCGTGTGTATTTTAGTGTATGGAAATCCCTAATGAGATGGACACAAAGCCCATTGCCACAGATATTCCCATGACTTCTAGCACTCCTGGTCCAGCCAAGCAACTGAGGGAATTTAAGGATAGTGAAAACAGCCCAGATTTAATAAAGGCTTTGAGAGGCAGATGATGCGAGCGGACAGCGTGCTCCAGCTGTAAGTCATTACTAGCAGAATGGCGCTCTCAGGCAGACAAATGCTATCCTTGTCTTGGGACCCTGTACTGTAAAACACTGCAGTCGGCCTGCACACTGTGCACTCTTTGTACTATGCACATACTGAGCTGAATATCCAGCGTCATAGACTAGATGGCATTGCCTACTGGCCATGAAATACACAATATGTAACGTGAACCTGCAACCCCCACCCGAAAACCCTACAGTGAAAAGTTAGATGATGTCTCTTATTTGTAAATATTGACTTCTTGTATTCTTCCAAAGACTCAGTCCTCGGACAATTCTCGACCCTTCTGATTGTCTCCATATGTAGCCGTACAGTAAATGAGTGCTTGTTTTCTTATTTATAGAGACATGCAAGTTTCCTTGACACATTGGAAAGTCTTCTTCGCTTACGACTTTCCTGACACTATTTTCAGAAATGTTACAATGCAGTTAGATTTACACTATACGGTGTGCAACATTGAGCAACCGCCGACCTGCAACCTGTTTACACTGTCAGACCTCGCGATGAACAATCGGTAAAAGATCGCTCGGTGTTCATGCGCTGCCATTGTTCTCAACAGTGCAGGTGATGTTTCCCAGGATTATGTGCTGTCAAGAACGATGATCTTTTGGGCAACACAAAAGGTCATTTCACCAATGAATGAGCGTTTTGCTCGTTTGTCAGTTGATCGCCAGCCTGTTTACACTGCACGATTATTGTGAAACGAGCGTTCCTGGGAATATTGTTATCATGCAGTGTACATAAGTAATGAGCGAACGTGCTGGGATAAGGTGTTATCCATGCATCAAAATAAGAGAAATCCAGCTCAACGGACTTTTGAACAAACTGCTTCTTTCACACTTCAGCTGTTTGGCGTCAGTCTGCTCCGACATAGTGACGGATCCGTCACAATTGTTGAGAAAACGGTTCTAACTGATCCCTTTTTTTGACGGATCCGTTACTTGGGGGTTGTCGGGGAAAAGTATCTACTTTTTGGAGCATGCGCAATTGGAAAAGCAGATTGGGGCGACGGATCCGCCGAAATGACGGTCGCGACGGATCCGTCGTCCATAGGCGGCCATTCTATGGAATGGCGGACGTGACGGATCCGTCGCGAACTGCCATTTCGGCATAGACAAAAAACGTTATAATGTCCGTCAATGTCTAGATGACGTCCGCCAAATCTCGACGGATCCGTCACATGGCGGATGGAACGGACGACCATCCGCCACAATCCGTCACTAATGTATGTCTATGGGAAAATAGCGGATCCGCCCCCAAAAAATGGCGGATCCGCTATTTGAGGAAAATGGCGGTTTCAGACTGACGCCAAAAGAGTGAAGTGTGAAAGAGGCCTTATTCACCAAGAGGTGCTCAGCAGAGGATAAAACAACATCAGCGTAGACCGTTACATGATATGCGACATCAGCGCGTTTCAGGTGACTATGCACCCTTAATCATAATTTTCCGCGCATGTTCGGGTGCTAACTGAATGTCGAATAATCTGTCCATGTCCCCGCGCCTGCATGTCTCACGACTGATCGACAGCCACAACACATGCAGGGATTGCCTGTTTGCTACAACAAACCTCATCCAGTTTGCCTATACAGTAACACTGCTGGGAAAATCTGCAGTGTATCCACCCCATGTGAACATGCCATTACTTTGCAAATGATCAACTCCTGTTCAATTGTTGCACAAGCCTTCCATACAATGCAGTACCAAGTGTTCATATACATATAAGAGGCAGCAAATGGGTAAAGGTAGTGAATGGCAGACAATAGATGAGTATGACAAGGTGTTGAGTATTGTTTTCCAAAATGCAGTAAAACCATCACTTGGGTCAGGACCAGTAATCATATTGAGAGTAGGATCTAGTATGTACTGGGTATCTTTTACTTGACCTAAACCAATTCTACATGTTTCTGGTGCCATCCTTCATTTAAGTCTCTTCATAATTACAGAGCAAAAAATCCAGAATATAACTTTTAGGTGATCGCTAATGTAGAGGGAATGTGTCTGTACATGACAGGGATGCCTCATCGAGGAGGAATTGTCTACATTCCATGGTCCTACTATACACGATAAGCATCTGTGATGTTGTATTAACCCTAAAGTTCCATTGGTCCATGTAGTGTTATTATTATTATTTATTATTATAGCGCCATTTATTCCATGGCGCTTTACATGTGAAGAGGGGTATACATAATAAAAACAGGTACAATAATCTTGAACAATTCAAGTCACAACTGGTACAGGAGGTGGTTGAATCTGTCTTGGTTTGTAAATTTTTGTATTTATGATGTTTCTAGAGTTTGCAAAAAAAGTTACATATAAAATGAACATTTTTGTTTTGGGGTTCAAGCATCATCTCTTATAAAAGTGGGTATGGATGCACAATACGTTTGTTTTTTTTCTCCATGTTCCCACATTAGTTTTTCTGTATTGTATTGGCTTTAGTTATGGAGTTGTCTGTTTTTATTTAATCTGTATTTGTTCAGTTTCTAGCTAATTTAATTTACATGCAGTGGGAGAAAAAAAATTGAACCGATGCATGTGAACTCTGCAAACGCAAATCATGCACTTTTTTTTAGTTCAGCCCATTGACCTTTTATGTCTTACACAAAATCCACTTAAAAACACTTCAAATAGTTTGTTTCCTATTAATATCACAGGGAAAGGGTGCCTGTGGATCAAATGGTGCTGTCTTCCACTTTTGTGTGTGTAAAAGTCCATTCTTGAGTTGCTCCAGTTGTGATCATTGAACGATAGGAAGTCGGAAAATGTCCTATATACAAAATTCAGATTGAAATCTGCACCAAAAAAATTTGCTCTTATGAATCTTCAGCCAGAAAAATCCATGTGAAAAAACCCCAAAACAAAACAACTGTGTGAACATACACTAAACACACCCATACACATAGACCAACATTGGCCGAACGGGCATGTCCAATTTTAAGACTTCAGATTCATTGGTTCTGGCCGAGGAGTCTCGGCTCCTCTTGTGTATAGAGGAGTCAGGAGACCTAAGGCTCACAGCTGTATATTTGTTTTTTGGGGGCCCTTAAGGGTGTGCTTGTTGACAAGTCGGTTATCTGCCACGACCCCCATGATCATGCATGCTCAGCTGTTTTTGCTTTTTTGGTGATCATTTAAAAAAAGCTTCTGAATATCAGATCCGGGCAGGTTACAGAGGATGGAGGAGAAGGATCCAATGTCTGATACTAAACAGCTGCAGTCACCTCTGTGTGCACACAGCAAAGTGCTTTGCATTGGGGGAGGGAAGGATGCAGACAGTTTATCAGTGGTAGGTGTGAATGGTACAGTTTCAGGCACTTTGTGCTGTCCAGGAAGCTGTTGTCTTGATGCTTCCTGATGCTGCTGCAAGGTTTGTTTATGGGTATAGTGTTACACAAGGATCCATTGTTGCCTCTGCTGTACAACACAATGCAGCAATGCCTTTGTTACCTGTCCTCTCCCAGTAGAAGGGATTTTCAGTTTATTAACCAGGTTCTTCCATAACAGCCAGCGCTCTGCAGGCCGCAGCTTTGGCGCTGTGTTGATACAGTGGGTTTATTGGCTTGTGAACTGTGCTTCTTTCCAATACGTGTAGCCCCCATTTCTGGATAGTTGTGTCCATAAGCATCAGGCTGCTGAAAAGGCTTCTGGGAAGATCTTCTTCCCTTGGGCAGTGATCCAAAGCTCTGCGGAGTGATATATAAAGCAGCTGAACAGGGCTCTCCAGCCAAGAGCAGCAGCATGGTTCACAGCAGCAGCAGGAAATCCATCTCCTAAACAGCCAGGCAGCAGAGGGCTGTCCTGCTCCTCCTCAGCATAAGACGACAATCTTACGGACATCTTACCGTCACTTCATTTTATATCCATCAATGTACAAAACTGAATTTTTGGGACGCTCTTTTCAATATCATTCAGCCCCATCTTTTTCTAAACCCCACCTAGAGGGTTAAAAAAAAACTGTCGCCAGGTCAAAATTGAGCAGTTTTTTTTTTTTTTTTTTGCTTTTCATTCCTGCAGCTCTCATGAGTTTTCCGATTTTTGTTTCATATAAACCCTCCATACGGTTCCAGAGATATGGCTTTTTATATATTGATAATATTAGTAAACTTTTACAAGGAGGTGTGGCTTATGGTAATCTCTAGGGGTGTGTCCTTAGGCCGCACTGCATAATTACCCTGTGATTAGCGAAATTGGTCCTAGGATGTTTTTACGGCAGGTGCTTTGTGAGCATGTGCAGTAGGTGGCTCTGCCGCTGTGACCTGGAGGTGGCAAGAGTACATAGCGAAGGTTATCTATAGGTCACAGCAGCAGAGCCACCTACTGCACATGCTCACCGGTCATAATAACAGTCCAGGACCAGCTTCTGTCAGCGGAATTTACTACAGTGATTAACTTGGGGTGATTGGGATTTGCTAACGCGATTTGGAGGTTTACTCTTTTTCTTCTTTTTCTCTTTTTCACTTTTTCTCTTTTTCGCTCACTTTTTTCTTTTTTTTTCTCTCTTTCTTTCTTTCTCTCTCTTTCTTTCTCTCTCTCTTTCTCTCTTTCTCTCTCATCTTTCTCTCTCATCTTTCTCTCATCTCTTTCTCTCATCTTTCTCTCATCTCTTTCTCTCATCTCTTTCTCTCATCTCTTTCTCTCATCTTTCTCTCATCTCTTTCTCTCATCTCTTTCTCTCATCTCTTTCTCTCTCTTTCTCGCATCTCTTTCTCTTTCTCGCATCTTTCTCTCTCATCTTTCTCTCATCTCTTTCTCTCATCTCTTTCTCTCATCTCTTTCTCTCATCTCTTTCTCTCATCTCTTTCTCTCATCTCTTTCTCTCATCTCTTTCTCTCATCTCTTTCTCTCATCTCTTTCTCTCATCTCTTTCTCTCATCTCTTTCTCTCTCTTTCTCGCATCTCTTTCTCTTTCTCGCATCTTTCTCTCTCATCTTTCTCTCATCTCTTTCTCTCATCTCTTTCTCTCATCTCTTTCTCTCATCTCTTTCTCTCATCTCTTTCTCTCATCTCTTTCTCTCATCTCTTTCTCTCATCTCTTTCTCTCATCTCTATCTCTCTCTTTCTCGCATCTCTTTCTCTTTCTCGCATCTTTCTCTCTCTTTCTCTCATCTTTCTCTTTCTCTCATCTTTCTCTCTTTCTCTCTTTCTCTCTCTCTATCTCTCTCTCTTTCTCTCTATCTCTTTCTCTCTCTCTCTCTCTCTCTCATCTTTCTCTCTATCTCTTTCTCTCTCTCTCTCGTCTTTCTCTCTATCTCTTTCTCTCTCTCTTTCTCTCATCTCTCTTTCTCTCTTTTTATTTCTTTTGCTCTCTCTTTCTCTTGTTTGTCAGGAAACACCCAGTGATTTATGTACATAAATGTAAAATTTCTAGGGTGAGGGGATGGAGTAGTTGTACATCGTAAGGTTTTGAGATGTCCCCAAAAAAGTTCTTTCATGGGGAATACATGGATTTACTAAAACCTATAAAGCACAGTATAAAATGTCATGACGTCCCCTTGGTATATACATGTTTACGGGGTGGTGTGATGATTAGTAGGGTTCTGCGTTTTGGAAAACGTATAAAATAAATGTCATGTATTGTAAATCTAAATATTACTTTGTAGTCAAGGTCCATTGTTGTAGAACATCCAGTTATCTGTTTGCGGTAGACTGGCCATAATTACTACTTTTATTGTTCGGATGGAGCAACGTTGAAGTTTATTTCTTATTCCTATTAGCGTGACTGTAATTATGTGCTACATTCTGTCAGATTATAGGCCAAAGAGATCTTTGTAAATGAATGGAGGTTTGGGATTGGCTGGTGAGCAGGGTGTTAATCTCCCCAGAGTGCACTGGTTTTCACACATTCCATAAGAGAACAGCTCTGAGGAAGGCACTTCTATCAAGGAACCTAGTTCTAGGAACACAGTCCATTGAAGTGTAGCATAGGGACTGTTCTCATGCCGGAGTTCTTCCTTCATTGCTTGTTCTTTCTCTTTTTGTTTACTTTTGTACCTTCAGCTTTTTTTGCCCTTTTACACCGATTTAATAGGCAGAATTAATTGATTTTCGGAGCTGGGAAGGGAGGTGAAATCCATAAGCGGTACCACTGAGGTTTTGTTTTCTAGAAATGATTGCAGCTTTGGTGCTATATAATAATCAATAGTGGGTAATGCTCTACCCTTGTCACAAGAATGCACCTCCCGCACTAGGATGGGCTCTTATCTCTAGTGAGAAGAGAAGGGTTGGGTTCTGGTTTACAAGGCAACGAAAAGAAAGCATCAGCAGAGGCAGATCTGCGCTAGGTTTCCACCGGCTATTGCTTCATCCGCGTATAATCATTAGCCCTTACTGCGGAGAATACAAGGCAAAGTGCATCCAGCCCTGTGCTCCATCCTAACTTTGTGTGAAGTCATTTCTCATCAAGTATTTGTAAATATCTGTATCATTGAAAAAAAAAATACTCAGGACTCCTATGTCTTACTCCAATTTTTTGCCATGGCCACCTTTTTGACTTTTTAGTAAAGTAACATGAAATCAAATATATATTACATATAGTTGGATGGTTCTGTATTACAGCCGTTGAATAATGCCATTATGGTAACGATTCTATGCACATTAAGGTAGTAATTCAAGGTGTGTATTTTCACATGAGCATTCAAGACCATGCAGGTTGTATCGCATGTTGCCTTTCGCCCTGGAGGTTCCTTGATCAGAATGCATGTCATTTTGCTTTTACACATCTGGATTACAAACTGTTGCTTAAAGGGTTATTCCCAAATCTAGTTATCCCCTATAGTAGTGTAGGGGATAACTTACTGATCGCTGGGGGTCCAAGAGCTGGAACCTCAAATTCCTGAGAATGGAATTGCAGCCCCATCCTGAATGGAGCAGATGTGCGCACACTCGTTCTGCTCTGTACATTATCTGGGAGACTGCATGACATGGCCAAGCACTGTCCTCAGTAGTCCCACTGGTAATGAATGGATTTGAGACTGCGCATGTGCACCTCTGCTGTGTTCAGGACAGGGCTGTGGAGCCTCTGTCTCAATGTTACTGAGCCCCATTCTCTGGATCACTGGGGCTCCCAGCGCTCATATTTTGAGTGATCACTAAATTTCCCATGGTTAGCAAATTATTATTTTTTTTTTTTTTAACTTGCATGATTATGGCCAATGGTGAATCATATATATTGTTTTCCTGCACTGTGTGTCAATTTTCATTGTAACCCTGCATGTGATAATAATGAGATGACTATCGAAAGGTCAGAAATGTCAGCTTCTATGCACTGTGTGAAAACTGCAAAATGTCATGATTTCTTTTTTTTTTTTTTACATCTAGATTTAAGTCTACCAGGTAATAAAGATGCACATTTTACCTTCAATCAACTGCACATATACCACAGAACTTCTCTGTGGGCATTTGCTTTTTATCCTATGTCACTTTGACCAATCAAAACACAGCCACGTCATAGAGAGGGAAAGAATGAAACGCCCACAGAGATCACGGCTGCAGCCTGGCTCACTGTGCTTTTCGGATAGGAGATTTGTCTACTGTGCACTCCGCAGTTGCCACATATCTTCCTGCTATTGTTCTCCAGCCCTGCTGCTCTCCTGTATACTAGTTCTCCAGCACTACTGCTAACCTGCGCGCAAGCTCTTCTGCGCACCGGCTCTCCAACCCTGCTGCTCTCTTGCTGACTGCCTCTCCAACCCTGCTGCTCTTCTGCATGTTGGCTATCCAGCGCTGCTGCTCTTCTATATCCCAGCTTAATAGCCCGGCATCTCTCTTGCTCACCGCCTCTCCAGATCTGCTGCTCTCTTGCGTGCCTGCTCTCCAGTTCTGCTGCTCTCCTGAGCACCGCCTCTCCAGCCCTGTTACTCTAATGCATGCCGGCTGTCCAGCCCTGCTGCTCTCCTGCATGCCAGCTTTCCAGCTCTGCTGTCCTCCTGCTCACTGCCTCTCGAGCCCTGCTTGCTACTCATCTGTGCGCCGACTCTCCAGCCCTGTGCACAGTAACAAGAAGGAAGGTGGTGACTACAAAGAGAACATTCTGAACCAGGCTTAAGCTATGACCTTCTATGCCGGTGTTTCCTTTTCCCCTCTGACTCGCCCATGTTTTGATTGGTCAGTGTCATAAGAGAAAAAGCAAGCGCCTAGATAGAAGTTGTGCGGTATAATTTGCATATTTATTCCTGGGAGGGGAGGTAACTTTAGATTAGAGTGGGTCAAAAAAAAAAAAAAAAAAAAGCGGAAATTGGTCCAGAACCATTGGAGCAGCAGCAGCAATTGGATGAGATAGTCTGTGTAAAGTAATTTCAGTGAAAGGGCCTGTTCAAACAATGGGTCATTTTCTCGTTACACATTTTCATGAAAAGCATTGCTACAGGTTAAATGACATGTATGGGATTGACTGCATTTAATTTGATACTAGCAACTAATCTGAGTAAAAATAATGAAGAGTGTTTTTTTTTTTTGGTCATCATCTATTCTGGCTTCCTCTTTATATTGTGAACTTTGACAAGGAATGTGTTCTAGCATCCTCAGGCGCTCACATGACAAACCAGAAGTGCAGCATTTATCTGTCTCTGTCACAATTCTGGTGTGGAGAAAATAAATTATGTGCAAAATACATCCGTGTACAGTCTTGTAGAAGTGTTGTGCTTGTGCACACGTACTGTCACGAGACAGCTGTCTGGTGACCTGGGACCAGGGGCTCCTTCCCTGTCCCTAACACTAGGGGGCGCCCTAGCTCGCCCTGCTCCCCGGGATACTTCAGATGGCGAAGATGCCCGGGCCGTCGCCCTTGCCTTATCTCCTGAGTTAGCCCTCCGTCTGTTCTCCATCACCCAGGGAAGATGGGGCGCTACTGTGCACCATAGTACAGCTACCAGACAAACAAGACAACGCAGACAAGGGTTAACCGAAAACTCCAGGCATACAAAATAATCACTCGCGTATAACAGAGGAATGCACTGGGGTGTGAAGGTAGGGGAATAAACAAAAATAGAGTATTATAAGGAATTGCCACACATATAAACCAAGCAACAGGCACAGATAACTCCTTCAACTCTCCTTCTCACACAAACTCTTCTTCTCCCTTAGCCATGCAGCAAATGCTAGCTCTGACAAGGATTAGTATCAGCGCCCAGATTATAAAGGGAAAAGGAGTGGCTAACCGAGCACAGCTGTGAGCACAGGGATTTCAAACCCAACATGGCCAATTAACCTGTTCTGCAAAAGGAAAAAATACATTTAAAATCAAGGAGAAGTGCTTCTTCTCAGCTCCGGAGTAGAAGCAATGAGACACTGCGGTTTTCTGGTTCCACACTGTCGCGGTAACCCAGTGACACCAACAACAAGCAATGTTCTTGTGGGAAAGTGGCATCTGTATAAAATGTGGGTTATTTGTGCCATAAGGCCATCAGGGCCTTAAAATTGGGGAATTCTACATCATCTAAACTACACTTCTGTTGATCGGCTGTGCTAAGTAGGCTACATCCTATGGACATTATCTGAAGACCCTTTGATCAATCTTATGCTTGATTTAAACTGTTTCAAATGGTCTCCACTATTCATTTTATCATGTACTCATTACCTAGGGAACTGGCCACTGCTAGTCTACCATCAGTGATCGAACATGTGCAGCACTTACAAACTCTTTCTTATAGAACTTGTAAGCATTGTCCAGATCTGTTAGATCCTGATCCAGCCAGCGTCTGTGCCAGTTCGATCCTCCAATGCATGGAGATCGCATTGTATGGGTCCGTGTCACGATGATGCCCCTGGTCAAGAATATCAATTGAGCAGGAGCACACCACTGACCAGGAAGCAGGAGTCGTGGGAAACAGTGTATTCCTGCAGAAGATAAATACATCCCCTTTTAAGGGCCCTGTATAGAGGGGTATCAATTCTTCCATGCCACATTTATGCTGTAAGACAAGATATGTAAGAATATTATTGCAGCACAGTGTACATTTCCAGTTCATCACCATTTTGAAGAACATTGGTAATAAATGAAGACCATCATGACAGTAGCCATTATTGTTCTCTACTAGCGATGAGCAAACGTGCTCGGCTAAGGTGTGATCGCGCATGCTTGCGTGCTAACCAAGTGTCTCCGGCATGCTCGGATAATATGTTCGAGACCCCGCAGCTTTATATCTCATGGTTATTCGACAGACGCAACACATGAAGGGATTGCCTAACAAACAAGCAGTCCCTAAATGTTTTGCGGCTGTCGAACAACCGCGAGAGATGCAGCTGCGGGGTCTCGAACATATTGTTTGAGCATGCCGAAGTCACTCGGTTAGCACACGAGCATGTTCACCCATCACTATTCTCTACTAGAACAACATTCTACACCAATGTTCCAACTTTCTTGTATGATGTGATTATTTTGCCTTGCCACAAAACACACATGCTAAATAAATGTTTTGTCTTCCGCAGGCTACAGTGTATTGGTGCCCAGCTGGAGGAGGGATTGAAGGGATGTTGCCAGCTAGTTTTTCAACTGGGCCCTGCCAGTTCCAGCCTTTCCAGCAGCCAGGGAGCAGCCTGGTTGTTGAAGGTCAGTTGAAAATATACGTCTTGTAGAGCTTCCTTGATCCATTATGTCATCTTCTCATTTATAACTACTGTACTTCTGTCATTCGGCAAAATCTCTCCTCTCGCATTCTATAACCTGTCACCTGGAAAGAATGGGATCTATTATTTGATGCAACTGGTTGGAGCACCTCTGCATACTTGGTCAATGACACACGTAGTGATGGCCTCTGCTGACGAGAATAATTGGTGACAATTTGCTGAGCCTTATGTATTGTATGTCCAATATCATCACTAGTGTCATGCAATGAGAGGAGCACAGTAATAACCTAATCTCTTCTGTTAGGCTAGTTTCACACTAGCGTTCCCCTGATGTGCGGCAGGCTGCGGACTTCCTCCGTGAAGCCCCGCCCTCAGCCGCACCTCCACTGCTAGCTCCGCCTACATCTGCATGCGGCCTGCGTACCTATATTTAACATTAGCTACACAGGTCGCGTGGTTGTATGCGGATGGTGCCGCATGCGTCGTTTCGACGATGCGGAAAAAAAAATGCTACATGGCTGCGTCTCCGCTGGTCGCCGCATCGTCAAAACGACGCATGCGGCACCATCCGCATACAGCCGCACGACCTGCGTACCTAATGTTAAATATAGGTACGCAGGCCGCATGCAGATGTAGGCGGAGCTAGCAGCGGAGGTGCGGCCGAGGGCGGGGCTTCACGGAGGAAGTCCGCAGCCCGCCGCACATCAGGGGAACGCTAGTGTGAAACTAGCCATAGAGATGAAAAAATGAAATTTGATTTGTTACAATTATTTTGTCATGGCTGGTGATAACCTCTTGGAAAGTGATTAGTTCTCCGAAGTATTGCCTATACTAGCATACATGTGTGTGTCTTACCTGATTGTAGCATCAGCTATGGAGAGGATGTGAGTAGTGGATGTAAGTGGGTGACTGCGACAAAGTAGTGTTACAGAATGAACCTTTTTATTCTCCTAAGCTTTAGTCTTTACTCTATCCATAGTAAGCAGTGTTGCTATACTATTAGTAAAAAAATTGGGCTAGCTTACTTGGGCTTCTTTCTAGCCAATGATAAGGTGCCCATTCTGCCGAACGCTATCTTTGCTGACCTTACATGTATGCTTTTCATAGTCAAGCGTGTATTTGTTTTCAATGGGGAGAGAGTAAGAAAGTTGTTTCCCACACCTCAGGCGGCAGCTATTTCTTTCGACCCCTGAAATTATCTGTTGGGAAAGAAAGTTCAAATAATTCCATACCAGGATGGCCAACTGTCCAGAAATTCCAGGACAGTCTGTAAAAATACGGTACTTTTTAGCCTGTCTTTTAAGGCGTCCGTGATTTTTTTTAATTTTCCCAGCTGAAAAAACAATACAGATAATTTTGACTGTAATTCATTTTTTTACAGTTTACAATGAATGCAGCCAATGTCTTCCTATCTGAATTATGGGCTGTAGACATGGATCACTTATAATCATAATGACTTATTATGGTTTTCTAATGTGTCCATAAAAATATTACTTGTCTGTAATTTTTTGGTAAACTGTTCAGAAAAATCAAGTTGGCAACCCTGCCCCTAACAGATGATTGTCATGGAAATTGGTGAGTTTGGCTGACATTAAAGGTAAGGCTTCTTTCACACTAGGGTCGGGCTCGGCCCGTCGCAGTGCGTCGGGCCGAGGTTACCGACGCTAGCGTTGTAAGCGCCGCACAACGGGTGCAGCGGATGCAGATTTTCATCGCATCTGCTGCCCCATTGTGAGGTGTGGGGAGGTGGGGGAGGAGTTCCGGCCGCGCATGTGCGGTCGGAAAAAGCGGTCCGTCGGCAGCAAAAAACGTTACATGTAGTGTTTTTTTGTGCCGACGGTCCGCCAAAACACAACGCATCCGTCGCACAACGGATGCGACATGTGGCAATCCGTCGCAATGCGTCGTCAATACAAGTCTATGGGGAAAAAAACGCATCCTGCACTTTTGCAGGATGTGTTTTTTTTCTGCAAAACGACGCATTGTGATGGATTGCATTTAACGCTAGTGTGAAAGTAGCCTAAGCTATCCTCAAGAAATGACCCATTGTTTAAATTAGGGTTTTGTGTTACATGTATTAAAAACATTGTTGTTTTTTTGTTGTTGTTGTTGTTTACATACCACAATGTTTATTTAAAATCCAAATTAGTAATCTTGCCATTTTCACTCTGGCCACACAGGCTTTTTTAGACTTGTACTTTCTGTACTTTCAGGAAGAATTTTCAGCAGACTCCTTATCAGAAATGTCAGGATTGCCTTGACATCTCTACACAGCTGATGACACAGATACATCTTTACAATAAGTGATTTCACGCTGGATTCTGCCCCTTCTCCCTTTAAAATGGCTTTTGCACATGTCTGTGGATGCTTTAATAAAAAAATAGGGTCACAGCCTGTTCATTGAGGCCTAGGAAAAGCCCATGTGGCCAGTAGGAAAATGGCAAAATTTCTGTTTTATTTTTAATACAGATTGTGATATGAGAAAAAAAAAAAAAAACATTTTAACATAAAAACCACATTTAAACAATAGGTGATTTTCTGATGATGGCTTTCTTTTAATCTGTAGTGTATGGGTGACTTTCTGTCCTTCTGCCATTGTGTGTTACAGTATAAAGATGAGAACCGCGTGTTCCAGGTTTTTTTTTTTTCTGCCCATTTCACAATAGCTGTAACCAGTGAGTAAAATCTATCAATAATAGATGTAGTTAGTATCGGCTAGCATGACGCAGGCTGCACATGTCAGCGCATCCTTTTGACCATCATGTCCAGATCTTGACGCTCCACCTTCCATGAACTCTGCAGCACGTGGATAGTTAACCGTGGGGTAACAGATCTGAACTAGACTATGGATTTAAGTAGAAAGGCACCTTTGTCAGCTGTTAAAGAAATGACTCCGAGTAGGGAAACAAAAGGGCCGGTGTCATCACTGCTGGCTTAATTGGCACCCTTATGCATGGAAAACCAGGATGTTTAATCCTTGTACTGCTTCACTGACTTGCTTGACTTACATGTCACAATTTGCCCAGAACGTTAACACATTGTTGGCTGGAGCATCAGGCAGCATTGGCAGTAAAGGGTTTACTCTGGCTTACATTCACATTCCTGGCGCTGCACTTCCTGATTCCCCCCCCCTTCCTGTCCTTCTCCAGCTTGGGACCTTTTTCCCATCTGTTCTTGTGGGATGGCTCAGAAGTTGCACACATCAGTATGGGGGGGTGTTTGTTACTCCATAGGCTCTATATAATTTAGCGTTCATGCTATGGTTTCATCGACATGACTCAGAGTCATGGCTGCAGTTAGTCAGGCGCTGCTTCCCTTCGCACTCCTCCCAACATTTGTGACCCTCCCTGCATCCTCTGCTCTCCTGATCTTGTGTTTCTGAAGCTGCAGTAACAGATGGATGATCATGTCGGAGTGTGGCTGTACCCCACCGCCCTTGATATGTATACTTATATATATATCTGGGCTTTCAAGAACTAATTAGACATTTGCCAACACACCATACTGTCAGAAGTAATGATATAAACGACTTCTCCATTACTGGACCTTTAGACTAGAGTTTCGGCTAGCCACATTGTGACACCAGACCCAACTCCTACCTGACTACTTCTGCATTGTAAAAGTTATTTAAGCTGTAGTGCCGAGGATCAATAAAAAGCTAAATCTAGCCCAACGAGGGGGTAGTGTGAAGACCGGCTGCGGACCATTATGTGGATGCAGCCTACAGTCACATTCTGTTCTCGTTAAGGAAATACATCAAGCAAATGTCTTCCTGTCTTTGCTGAATGGGAAGAAACCTGTATTGGAGCTGCAGTGTCTGTAACTTCAATAGTAGCTGTATGGGTTGCTCGGATGCATTGTTATTTTATATAAGTAAATGTATCTGTACGCGGTTCTGTAAAATCATCCCACTTTTACCTGCTTTATGTCCGATTTCATTTCTTTAGGTGATTTCGTACACTGTTATTTTTTTCCCTCGGCTTCATGCAACCGAATGTTTATATAAGGCTAGGTTTACATTAGCGTTTGAGTCCGCAGGGTATCATCCGCATATGCAAACGCATGCTTACGCAGCATTTTTTATCCACATCAGCTTACTCAAGACTGCAAAAAAACGCTGCGTTTGTATGCTTTTTTTGCCTGCGTTTGCGCTTTTTATGCGCATGCCTTCGATATTTCCAGGAGGGCGTGTCTGAATCAGTTCCTGTACATGCGCAGTCCGAAGTACGCAAGTGTATCGAACGCATGCGTACGCAAGGACATGCGTTCCCATAGACAGTAATGTTGGTTTTTTACGCACTCATCCACATGCCTGCGCATATTTGAGAAATTTTTGAGGCTTCCAAAATTGCAGCACGTTGCATTCGCCGCAAACAGCTGCACACCGCAAAACGACGCATGCGTACACATCCGCAGGCGAACGCGTGCAAACACATGTCTCTGCGTACACCATGTAAAAGATATGTACACAGGACGTATGCAGGTACACAGACGCAAATGTGAAAGCAGCCTTAGCCATTCAAATGATGTGTGCCGATCCTGCACTGTCTCCCTTAAAGGAAGCCAGTTCTTGATGTGAAGGAGGCGCAGAACAGATTGCCATATTTCTGAAGGGGTTGTCTCATGTTTAATAGGTAGGATAAAAACAAGCAACTTTCTAATTGCCTGGTTATCAAAAATTCTCTCATTTCTCAAGAATGTTGCAATTTTTCTTTTTTATTTTTTTTTATTTTATTGTTTACTGGTCGTTGTCTTATCCTCAGTGGTCCGACTCTTAGGTAAGGAGAGCAGTGCTTCTAAACTGTCAAATAGAGCTTGTTAGCGCTGCTCTGCCATGTCCGGTTCACTATGGACTCCCGATACCAGCTGATTCTGTGCTTCCTATGTTGCAAAGACAAAAATCTGTGCCATTCAGAACTGCCTCTTGGGCAGGAGCGCATCGCAAGCAGGGAGGCTGGGTAGCAGAAGGGACAACCACGTTATCGATATCTAACTACATTTCCTCTGACAGTGCATGATAAGATGGCGGTAGGTGACTGATTAGGACCGCCTACCGGACTCCTAAGGGTTTTTAAATGGATTACGGAATCATTTCCCACAAAACTATATATTAAACTGCTTTGTAACATCCTGCTGACAGACCAGACTACATCTGCTCCGACCAATTCCCTTTAATTCAGACATGCTCTTTAATTTGCAGTTCTAGAGAGAGTTGCTGCGGAATCAGCGTTCAGCGTCTCTGCCACCATTATGACGGATAAAAGTATTAGGCCAAACATTCAAACCACTACTGAGCACATGGCCAAGGAAAATGGAGGTAAGACAAGTTTTCATGGGCCTTATTGTCATTTGTACTGCATCTTCACAGAAGTTTTACGTAAAGCTTAGCCAATGGAAAATCAATGAATTTTATGAAATTTGTTACATTTGCATTTATTGGTAGAATAGATGAAGCATTCATTTCTCAGTAAAATAGTTAATTGGCCTTGAAGGCATGGGACCCCAGTAAATGCTCATTATTTTTGGTGCCTTGTAGCAGCTGTTAATATCTACGTGCTGGTCTGTTTTTATAGCAAAGGAAACAACCAGCGCAAATGATCAGATGAAACCAGGCAACCTTTTCAATGGTTCAGAGGCGAACGACTTGTCTTCTGTCAATGCAATGATGTCAGCCGTGATGAGCACAACAAATATTGCTGAAAACGGTGTGAACCTGCAGAACACTAAATCACCAGGAAAATGTCCACCTCCAAACCGGATCGGAAGGAGAAACCAGGTAAGGATGAGAAGAGATTTTCATGTCCCTTCTACAAGGGCCATGATAAGGTTCTTCATACAAAGCCTTTAACCTGGAGGAAAAACTTGTCATCAGGGATCGTCTTTCCCAGACAGACTAGTGTCATAATGACTGATGACGACAACAGTTACTCCACAGATGAGCACTTGGACATCTAGAGCTGCTCTCTTGAGGTAGAACCTCTAACCAGCTCCCCATATCTCCACTTCCAGAAGACCTTTTTTGGGTGTTCTAGCTGTATGTGGTAATTTGTGGTATCATTTGAGATAAATGAAATTTCCAGGGCGCCATACACCTCCTTGCCTTAGTGCAGTGTGTGGTCTTCTGCTCTAGCTCCTCCTTTGATAACGCTTTGGGAAGACCTCAGGTTAGTGATGGCGATCCGCATCGTGCCTCTCTCACTCCCCCTCTAATAAGAGCTGACTATTATTGTACCTGTCTGCCTGCTTTAACATGGCGGAAACTGTTGCAATCCGTTCAGCATCTTCCATCACGTTTCGCTGTGGCGGTATTAGGAAAGTTTGGACCTCCGTTAATGATAAACTCTTGAGCAAACAGACATTTGCTGTGGCCGCCTGGATTATGTGTCATTCTTCACTTCAAGGTGAACCAGCAATTACTCTCAAGTTTGTTGATCTGCTGATGTGAAGGGAAAAAAACTCCATAAAATATATAAAGTAACAGAAATAAATTCAGAAAATTGATATAAAACTGTTTTTTTTTTCCTTTGAGTCCAGCGCATAAAACAATCGTGTAGAGACAGATTTTTTTTTTTCAATTTTATAGTTTATTTCACTTTCGTAGCGGTCTTTGAAAGTTCAGAAAGTGTGCTCCATCCCGTGTCCGCTTTGTGGGCACAATTAAAAATGTCATCACACATTCACATTGTGCTATGGTGACGGAGAACCCCCCACTTCCATATTGACAATGTATAAGCGCTGAATGGGAGCTGTAATCAGACAATATTGTTAAAAAAAAATAGCAATTGTATTTTTGTTTTCTTCATGTCACAATATGTATGTAAAAAAAAATGTAATTTTGCAGTTTTCACACTGTCCAGTGGGGCTATTGTAGACTCTTCTAGACTTCTTGATTTATTTTATTTTTATTAAAGAATTTGCAGCAGTTTCCTATCACAGGCAGGATTACAATAATAAGTAACACCTCTATACAGCTGATTACACTGTAGTTGATCCTCCCCCTCCATTCACAATGACCTTTGCACATGCTCATTAGATGCTTCAAAACCAAAGTCAGTCCGTTGCTGCTAATGTTCATGTAAATTTCCTGAAAGAACAAGAAATATGGCCCCAATTCCTCATTTTACATGACTTTTTTTATTTTTGTCTTCATTGCCATTCATTTTGTGCCAGATTCTTTAAAATTGCACACGCGTGTTGATGAATTCAAAATGAAAGATGCTCTCATCATTTGTTTAGAGCAAAACATTGCATGATCCTCTAAAATGCTGCACTTTGGTCTCCGACTGTGCAGAAATAAAATTAGACAGATATTGTATGGTACTGGAGTAAAATGGCATAAAATTTAGCAACATTTTGAAATAGTACAAGTTATGTAATTAGGCTAAAACATTTGGAAAAGGGAAACCACGTCCGTTTGTTAAAAATAGACAAAACCAAGTAAAGTTTAAAATAGCGCAAATTAAATAACAAATAATGCGCAAATAAATAAATCCGCATTAAAACACTTTTACTCTACAAGAAAGGTTCCTAGACATTGATTAATTTGATACTATGAGTCTAGAATAGCCCCAGTGGCCAGTGTGAAAAATGCAACAGTTAGATTTTTTTTTTTAATACATTACTAGTGATGATGAGCGAATATACTCGTTACTCGAGATTTCCCGAGCATGCTCAGGGGTCCTCCGAGTATTTTTTTAGTGCTCGGAGATTTAGTTTTTATTGCTGCAGCTGAATGATTTAAATCTCTTAGCCAGCATAAGTACATGTGGGGATTCCCTAGCAACCAGGCAGCCCCCACATGTACTTATGCTGGCTAATGATGTAAATCATTCAGCTGCGGCAATAAAAACTAAATCTCCAAGCACTAAAAAAATACTCGGAGGACCCCCGAGCGTGCTCGGAAAATCTCGAGTAACGAGTATATTCGCTCATCACTATACATTACCAACATTTTAAAAAAAATACATTTAACCATAAAATGCAGTTTAATGCCTGATGACACATTTCCTTTATTGAAACTTACTTGTTCTGCTTTTATTTGCTGTCGTTAACTAAGGGAAACATTTTTTTACATTTTTTTTCTGTTCAAGACATTTATGGATAAAATGTTAACTATTTTATTTAACAGGAATCAAAAGAGGAAAAGTCCTCCTATATATGCCCCTTATGTGAAAAGGTCTGCAATTCCCAGCACCAGCTTACTATGCACATCCGTCAGGTAATATACATTTGGCTTACCATATGAAAAAAAAGCTAATGTTATCTAAAATAAATATACCGTATATAAATTCTAGGCTGATTTTGTATTTTTAATAGAATAGCTGGAATTATCATGATGTAGCTTAGCATTTCCAATTCTTGTTATCGGGGGAAACTTTTATTACTCCTGATTCTACTTGGTGGTGTAAAACATCATCATTTGCCATCCCAATGGAAGATATGCCATTTTTTGTTGTTGCCCCATAAACTTTGTTTATAAGGACCACCAGGTTTTTTCAGAACCTTGATGGGAAAATATTCGTATTTCCCCCTGGGTATCACTGCAGCCCAACAAACAGGCTCTACATGCATGTGTTGTGCCTGTCACACAGCCGCGACATATGCAGCTGCGGCGCCGAAAAGCTGATTATCTGGGGACTCCAAGTATCCGGGTTACCGATCCAGCTATTCGGATAAGGAGGGAGCCGACTATGTTTGTTCATCTCTTGTCGTGGACAGTCATCTCTGCTGTCTCACCCATCCACAGTAGTGTTTGTAGTGCTCCTATGGTCTCTACGAGAAGACCTCTCTGCTGTCTCACACATCCACAGTAGTGCTTGTAGTGCTCCTATGGTCTCTACGAGAAGACCTCTCTGCTGTCTCACCCATCCACAGTAGTGCTTGTAGTGCTCCTATGTTCTCTACGAGAAGATATCTCTGCTGTCTCACCCATCCATGGTAGTGCTTGTAGTGCTCCTATGTTCTCTACGAGAAGACCTCTCTGCTGTCCCACCCATCCACGGTAGTGCTTGTAGTGCTCCTATGTTCTCTACGAGAAGACCTCTCTGCTGTCTCACCCATCCACAGTAGTGCTTGTAGTGCTCCTATGTTCTCTACGAGATGACCTCTCTGCTGTCTCACCCATCCACAGTAGTGCTTGTAGTGCTCCTATGTTCTCTACGAGATGACCTCTCTGCTGTCTCACCCATCCACGGTAGTGCTCCTACGTTCTCTACGAGAAGACATCTCTGCTGTCTCAAACATCCACAGTAGTGCTTGAAGTGCTCCTATGTTCTCTACGAGAAGACATCCCTGCTGTCTCACCCATCCACAGTAGTGCTTGTAGTGCTCCTATGTTCTCTACGAGAAGACATCTCTGCTGTCTCAAACATCCACAGTAGTGCTTGAAGTGCTCCTATGTTCTCTACGAGAAGACACCTCTGCTGTCTCACCCATCCACAGTAGTGCTTGTAGTGCTCCTATGTTCTTTATGAGAAGACATCTCTGCTGTCTTACCCATCCACAGTAGTGCTTGAAGTGCTCCTATGTTCTCTACGAGAAGACATCTCTGCTGTCTCACCCATCCACAGTAGTGCTTGTAGTGCTCCTAGTGCTCCTATTTTCTCTACGAGAAGACATCTCTGCTGTCTCACCCATCCACAGTAGTGCTTGTAGTGCTCCTATGTTCTCTACGAGAAGACCTCTCTGCTGTCTCACCCATCCACAGTAGTGCTTGTAGTGCTCCTATGTTCTCTACGAGAAGACTTCTCTGCTGCCTCACCCATCCACAGTAGTGCTTGTAGTGCTCCTATGTTCTCTACGAGAAGACATCTCTGCTGTCTCACCCATCCACAGTAGTGCTTGTAGTGCTCCTAGTGCTCCTATGTTCTCTACGAGAAGACATCCCTGCTGTCTCACCCATCCACAGTAGTGCTTGTAGTGCTCCTATGTTCTCTATGAGAAGATATCTCTGCTGTCTCAACCATCCATGGTAGTGCTTGTAGTGCTCCTGTGTTCTGTGAGAAGATATCTCTGCTGTCTCACCCATCCACGGTAGTGCTCCTACGTTCTCTACTAGAAGACATCTAAGCTGTCTCACCCATCCACAGTAGTGCTTGAAGTGCTCCTATGTTCTCTACGAGAAGACATCTCTGCTGTCTCACCCATCCACAGTAGTGCTTGTAGTGCTCCTAGTGCTCCTATGTTCTCTACGAGAAGACATCCCTGCTGTCTCACCCATCCACAGTAGTGCTTGTAGTGCTCCTATGTTCTCTATGAGAAGATATCTCTGCTGTCTCAACCATCCATGGTAGTGCTTGTAGTGCTCCTGTGTTCTGTGAGAAGATATCTCTGCTGTCTCACCCATCCACGGTAGTGCTCCTACGTTCTCTACTAGAAGACATCTAAGCTGTCTCACCCATCCACAGTAGTGCTTGAAGTGCTCCTATGTTCTCTACGAGAAGACATCTCTGCTGTCTCACCCATCCACAGTAGTGCTTGTAGTGCTCCTATGTTCTCTACGAGAAGACATCTCTGCTGTCTTACCCATCCACAGTAGTGCTTGAAGTGCTCCTATGTTCTCTACGAGAAGACATCTCTGCTGTTTCACCCATCCACAGTAGTGCTTGTAGTGCTCCTAGTGCTCCTATTTTCTCTACGAGAAGACATCTCTGCTGTCTCACCCATCCACAGTAGTGCTTGTAGTGCTCCTATGTTCTCTACGAGAAGACATCTCTGCTGTCTCACCCATCCACAGTAGTGCTTGTAGTGCTCCTATGTTCTCTACGAGAAGACTTCTCTGCTGTCTCACCCATCCACAGTAGTGCTTGTAGTGCTCCTATGTTCTCTACGAGAAGACATCTCTGCTGTCTCACCCATCCACAGTAGTGCTTGTAGTGCTCCTAGTGCTCCTATGTTCTCTACGAGAAGACATCTCTGCTGTCTCACCCATCCACAGTAGTGCTTGAAGTGCTCTTATGTTCTCTACTAGAAGACATCTCTGCTGTCTCACCCATCCACAGTATTAGTGCTTATAGGGGATTCCTTTATTTTCTTCGAGAAGGCATCTTTGCTGGCGGCTTATTTCTCGGAGAATAAAGCAAATGACAGTCCGAAATTGGACATGACCAATCGACATCTCCCTCAGCAATCAATTAGCCAGTGTACCCAAACACATTAAACTGTCGAACCCATTGATAGATTACGATGGGGCTGACCTGTATGGGCACTGAAGCTGTCATAAAGTGCCGGGCATTCTGAAATATATCAGCTTTTCAGTACACTATATAGGTTATTAGTGAGTAAATGGAGAGTGATCTATGTTAGAATATGGCGGCTTCCTAACCCTCTACAAGAAGGTAAGATTTGAGGACCAGTCTGACTATCAGACCAAAAAATTTATCATGTAATGTAAAATAATTAAGATTTCATCTAACCTTTTTCATTTTTTTTTTTTGCCCCCACAGCACAATATTGACACCGGGGGGACAGACCACAGTTGTAGCATCTGTGGGAAGTCTCTGAGCTCTGCCAGCTCTCTAGACCGCCACATGCTTGTCCACTCTGGAGAGAGGCCTTACAAGTGCTCCATGTGCGGGCAGTCCTTCACCACCAATGGGAACATGCACAGGTGAGTGAGATGTGCAGTGATAGAGCGGCAGGCTTTGGACATATGAGATGTGTATTTATTTCCGCCTTGAAATAGCTCCTGGGAAATTCTGGTGCTGTTCTGGCGTGTAATCCTCTGATCTGGCCAAGATCACAAGTATCATTGACTGCTTTGTAATTGGCTGTACAGCGGTGAAAATGAGCAAGGATCAGGAAGGTGTGCTAGCATTCCTATTATCTAGGTGCCAAAAAGTACAAAATCCTTTGAACAGAGGCCTAGCTGCACCGCTGCAAATGAGGCAAGAGGCGGAGGTTTAGGAGAATTCAATCCAGACAAGTTTTTAGAATCCTTAAACTTTACCTGCCATAAAGGAGTTGTCCACTTCTAGACAAGCCCTGCTCATTCACTTAGGGGCCCCACAGAACATAAAAACAATCTATACCTGCCTCTCACAGTGGTGCTGTTCCAGGGATCTCAGCACTGCTATTCCTGGTGGGCCATATGACATTGGGTCACGTTGACCACTGCAGCCAATCAGTGGTTGCTGATTGACTGCAGCCCATCAATCTTCTGCCAGAGCAAACATGCCCTCTGACAAAATGTTGAAGGCTTCAGCCAATCAGAGGCTACTTATAGGCTGTATCAGTAATGTGACATAATGTTCCACGGTCCATCAATGTAACTCTTAATTCCCCCATACACATTAGATTAAAGTCAGATATACTAGCCAAAAGGAGTCAGAAGACCACCTCCACCTTACACAGACTATCGACTCGTGATGTTCAACCCTTCTGTTCTTCAATAGGTAAACTGTAATCGGAACTGTTTGGTAAAGGCTTTTTCCGCTCTTTTCTATGAAAAACACACAAATGCTTGGCTGAGCCGAATGTTCATTTGTATGAAGGAGTTACAGTAAGAGATCGCAAATGTCCAAATAAGTGACCAGCCGTAAATTTGTATGTGTTTGGCCAGTTTAAGGATGTTGTCCCATGAGTAAAGTACAATTTTTATCAACGGATCTTGGAATAGAAATAATTCCACAATTAGATGTGTTAAATAAAATGTTCCTGAGATAATCTTATAAATGTGTCCCTGCTGTGTACTGTGTAATGGCTGTGTCTGACCATGCAGGAACATGGTCTGATCATACCACATCTCCTGGGCAGAGGAGGAAGCAAAAGAGAGGATACAGACAGGACAGTGTGGGTGCATAATATTTTTGGCTTGTGATTTTTGTACTATAGTTACATGATCAATATTCTATCTGATATATGCCATCTGTAGGAAGCCAAGCGCTCATATGTATAGAATTGCAGGAAATGTCATTATTCTGTCATTATTCATGCTTTTGGAGGCTTAATTTTTAATAGAGTGAGACCTTAAAGGGGTTTCCTTGTTGTTTTAATTGACAGCATTTCTTAGTATTTATATAGTTTTTAAGTAGACAAATGTTCATCAAATTCAACCTATAACCTAACATGTTGCTCCAGAGAAAGGCAAAAAAATAAATATATATTGGCAGATGCTAATATTAGACCATTTGGAGCCCGACTGCCTACCAAGTAGCTGTTTAAGGGGGCCACGTAGCACACCGCAGTGCCACATCCCCGGTATTGTTTACCATGCACAATGCTATATGCCTACTAATGGCTATACCTGGCATTGCAGATGGATTTCCAAACACAGCTGCTAGTAAATGTTTGGAATTGTGTAGCACCGAGCGGTGTAAAGGGCAAATTGCCAATCGTCCGGGATGCATGAGGTTGGGCCACCACTGACTTATTGTTGATGGCTTATCGTGAGGTCCCTTAAAACAGCTGGGTCTAATATTGATGGCCTATCCTGTCCTTTAGGACAAGTTCAGACCACTGTGCGTCACTGGGGCATGACCACAGCTTTGGTGTAGAATACAGTGTACCCAAGGGGAAATCTTGGAAGGAATGTGCTTTGGGCCTCCATTACAGGGCTAGCCGTGTGTGCCCCTGCTTTAGATCAGTAGAGGCTGTAGTAGAGGACAAGCTTCACCCTGATGTAGTGATTGGTAGCCAGCAGCCGACGTGTTAACAGAATAGAAAGTGAACCTGAGGCTTAGATGGGATCAGAATTAATGTTCTCATCATCCAGGTTGTCATGCATCTCTTCACAATGGCAAGGTATTGCCTGGGACTTCACCTCAGCTCACACAACAAACAGGAAAAAAGTGAGTGAAAACTTGCCTGACTTGTTCTACAGAGCAGGCCGGGACTAGCAAACAGAGCCGTATCTTATTTCACTCCCCCTCACTGTCTCTCCAACAAAAATGTTCTTTGCTCTATGGATGTGAGCATCATCCTATGTGATTAGAAAAACATGGCCGCTTACTTCCAAAAATGGTGCCACACGTGAGCTGTATTGCGGCACAGCTCCTTTCACTTTAATAAAGCTAACATGCGATACCTGACACAACCTACTGCCAGGCGTGGCGCTGTTTGTGGAAGAAATCAGCGCACCAAGTAGCAGATTGTACCAGATCTGCCAATGTCGGTGGCACGACGATGGAGATGATGAGCAGGAGACCACGGGTTGTCTGGCCACGTTGGTGTTGGTGCCTGCACTCTCATGCCCTGCTGTTCGGCTGCCTCTCCTTGTACCCCACACTGTTTCTGCTTGCGGAGTGAAATCTCTCAGATGCCTGACACTATGGGCCTGTCAGAGGTGGATCACTCACCAGAGTTTTGTAATACTGTGTTAGCCCAGGGGAGGATCATGACAGAACTCGCAATTCTTCGCCCATTTTCAGATTCCTAGAATCACACACTGTTCCCGCCACCGTTCGTTCTGCTCACACACAATTTAATTAAATGTATGGAGATTGCCTAGAGTTAGCAGTCAGACACATCCGCACGCTAGGGTGCTAAGCATGGCTGACGGCTCACTCTTTACCCCCTCACCTTCTCCTTACATCAGCAGCTGTTTGGAGAACGCAGCTCTTGGTACAAGCAGCTGTCCATGACTCTGGCACTGAGCGAGCGGGCACTCAGTGTTGTAATCATCCCCATTCCTTTGTGATAAATCCTCCACACAGGCCAGAAAACACTCATAGCCCCCATCACATCTTTTCTGCATGATCCGCTCTAGTGAATGTTACTTTTGTGTCCTTTATTAGCCAGATAAGTCATATTTCCTGTAATGAAATAATATTCATCCAGGGGCCCACATACCATTGGTGCAACCTGTGCAGCCTCACAGGGGCCCATCGGCTGGACCGCTTCCACCTGTAAAGCAGTACAACCACCTTTTTTTCTTTTCTTTCTTGAATTACGGTAATTGATTTTGGGGCTAAAATAATTTTTGTAATTGTTTTTTAATAAGATTTTGTCTGTCATTTCCTCTGTGTTGCACTGTCTTGCTGGATGCAGAATGAGTTAAGTGAGAATCTATCAGTGAGCTCATTCTGACTGATAAGGAGTTTAATTTTTATCTGTCACTAGATGGTGGCCCCATTCGAACGCATCGGGTTTTCTAGAATATGTATGTAGTTTATTTATGAAGTTTTCAGAATAATGCAATTTATACACAGGATTCGGCCGGCCGGGCGCGACCAATTAGTGAAGCATGGTTCAAATTATGCGCCAATTCGCGGCCAAACTGCGCCTGTCACTGGTCACACCCTGCCGGCCACGAACAATCAATCAGTGAAGCCATGGCCTGCTCCAGGTTTTTGAGGGCCCGGGCGAAAGTCTCAGTGGGCCCCCCCTCTTTAACACATACCACGATTCATGATGCACAGATACAGCAGAGAAATATAGCACAGCCAAGTAGCATATAATACAGCCCACGTAGCATATTACACAGCCCACATAGCATATTACACAGCCCACGTAGCATATTACACAGCCCACGTAGCATATAGCACAGGCCACGTAGTATATAGCACATGTCACGTAGTGTATAACACAGCCCACGTAGTGTATAACACAGCCCACGTAGTGTACAACACAGCCCACGTAGTGTACAACACAGCCCACGTAGTGTACAACACAGCCCACGTAGTGTACAACACAGCCCACGTAGTGTACAACACAGCCCACGTAGTGTACAACACAGCCCACGTAGTGTATAACACAGCCCACGTAGTGTACAACACAGCCCACGTAGTATATAACACAGCCCACATAGTATATAGCACAGCCGCGTAGTATATAGCACAGCCACGTAGTATATTGCCCAGCTACGTATATTGCACAGCTACGTAGTATATAGCACAGCCCACATAGTATATAGCACAGCTCACGCAGTATATAACACAGCCATGTAGTATATTGCCCAGCCACGTAATATATAGCACAGCCCATGTAGTATATACCACAGAGCCGTAGTATATAACACAGCCCACGCAGTGTATAACACAGCCCATGCAGTATGTAACACAGCCCACGTAGTATATATCAATATGGGCACCATATCCCTGTTAAAAAAAAAAAAAAAATAGTTATATACTCACCTTCCGGTGGCCCCAGGATCCAGGCCAGGCGTTTAGCGATGCTCCAGTCCCAAGAATACATTGCGGTCTCGCGAGATGATGACGTAGTGGTCGCACAAGACCGCTACGTTATCATCTTGCGAGACCGCAATGCATGGAGCGGAGCGTCTCGAGGAGCGGGAAAGGCGCCAGAAGGTAAGAATATAATGATTTTTATTTTATTTTATTTTTTTTTAGCATTAGATCTTTTTACTATTGATGCTGCATGGGCAGCATCAATAGTTAAAAGTTAGTCACACATGGTTAATAGCAGCATTAACGGACTGCGTTACACCGCGGCATAACGCGGAGTAACGCAGCCATTAATCCTGTGTGAGCGCTGACTGGAGGGGAGTATGGAGGGGGCACTGACGGAGAGTAGGAAGGGGCGAATTCACGGCCAGACTGTGCCCGTCGCTGATTGGTCGCCTGCCTGCGACGCGGGATTTCCGTTACAGACAGAAAGACAGACAGACAAACAGACGGAAGTACCCATTAGATAGATTTTCTGAAAAACTACATCCAAGTTAAATGTTCAGGGGAAACTAAAGAGCCTATAAAGGCCAAATGGGGCAATATTTCTTCTTTTTTTTTTTTAAATCCGATAACTTTTCATTAAGGTTTTGTTTTTAACAATACAACAAATACAACCACAAGACCCCCCTCCCCCCAAAACCCATTTTTCATCCCTGGATATAATGTAATCCCACCATACATAAGACAGACCATCATTTTAATCAACACATACACAAAATGATGAAGCAAAAGAGTAACAAAATTGTAGGGGCAACATTTTTAATGAAACCCAATTGCAAAAATAATTTTTTGGGCCCCAAATACATACATTTAAGTTGAAAAGAAAAAAGTCCCCAAAGATGAACAACTGAAGAACTTTTTGGGACAACTTTTCAAGACAGTAGTGGGGGACCCTGTTAAACATTTTAGACTGGTACGATTGTTTATCTGTTTTTTGGGTGCTGGATTTCTCCATTGTACAGTCTGTTCTGGCATCATCCTGACCTGATACTCTGCCGCCTGATTTGCCCCTTATTGTACGTGCTTGTTCTACAGACGTGGAATCCTCTTCCGTGGCCCCAGTATCACACTGCACGGCTGCCGGCTTCTCTTCAGTGTATTGTGAAGTGTGACTACGAGCCGGGCTAGTGACTTGCCCAATGAGCATGGCTACACTTTTCCCCTGAGCATTGTGGCCTAGTTGCCTTCATTCTCATGACGGAGTCGCGTGTAGGCCGCCTGGGATTTGGCGAGCGCAGAGCTGAGCACCAGAGACTGCCAAATAAGGAGACTGACTTGGGAGATAACTGCCTTGCAATGTCTGCTTTCTGTTCACCAGGCACACTGCCTGCAGACTTCCTTTTCTTCCTCTGGAAACTTGTTCGGGTTTTTTGGGGATGAAATTAGTCTGTGATTTAACTGTTTTGTCTCATCATTAATAGAGTTGCTTTCCATAATGCAATACATGATACAAGACGTCCTCATCCAATCACTTGCACTGTTCAATATTGGTTTATAGGGTTATCCTATAAGGTAAAGGGGTCGTCTACCTTTGGCCCATTGTCCTTGTGTGGTTAGTGTCCTGAGCCCATAATCTCTGGTCCTTGTGTGGCCAGTCCTGAGCCCGTAGTGTCTGGTCCTTGTGTGGCCAGTCCTGAGCCCGTAGTGTCTGGTCCTTGTGTGTCCAGTCCTGAGCCCGTAGTGTCTGGTCCTTGTGTGGCCATTCCTGAGCCCGTAGTGTCTGGTCCTTGTGTGGCCAGTCCTGAGCCCGTAGTGTCTGGTCCTTGTGTGGCCAGTCCTGAGCCCGTAGTGTCTGGTCCTTGTGTGGCCAGTCCTGAGCCTGTAGTCTCTGGTCCTTGTGTGGCCAGTCCTGAGCCCATAGTCTCTGGTCCTTGTGTGGCCAGTCCTGAGCCTGTAGTCTCTGGTACTTTTGTGGCCAGTCCTGAGCCCGTAGTGTCTGGTCCTTGTGTGGCCAGTCCTGAGCCCGTAGTCTCTGTGTGGCTAGTCCTCAGCCTGTAGTCTCTGGTCTTGTGTGGCCAGTCTTGAGCCCGTAGTGTCTGGTCCTTGTGTGGCCAGTCCTGAGCCTGTAGTCTCTGGTCCTTGTGTGGCCAGTCCTGAGCCTGTAGTCTCTGGTCCTTGTGTGGCCAGTCCTGAGCCTGTAGTCTCTGGTCCTTGTGTGGCCAGTCCTGAGCCCATAATCTCTGGTCCTTGTGTGGCCAATCCTGAGCCCGTAGTCTCTGGTCCTTGTGTGGCCAGTCCTGAGCCCATAGTCTCTGGTCCTTGTGTAGCCAGTCCCTGAACCTCATCCACTGGTCAGTGTGGGGCCAGTACCTAAATCCGTATCCAGGACCTGTGTGTCTGAACATATGCCTATCCGAGTATCCTGTATATCCAGACTGTCCTATCAGTCTCCAAATCAGCCCTTTGTGAGACTGTTTCTGTAAACATTCTGCCCGTGGATCCAGAACCTAGTAGTCTGAATGGAGTCAGTCCTGTCCATGTCTGCGTAGCCTGAATCCACCATCACCATGTAGCCACTCAGCTACCCCCTCCTAGGCAAGCCCGGCCCCGTGGCACAGAGGATCCACCAACCACGTGCGTAACAGAATGCATGCATTTGGGGCTAAAAATGTTTATTTGCAGTTCAGTTTTGTTAAAAAATAAATTTAAAAAACGTAGCATCATTTGGCTTTTACAGGTTCTTTTTTTCTTTGCACATTCTACATTAATGTGATATGTGGACTTATACATGAGATGAGAAGAGCTCAGAAAGACAAAAGACCTACAATGCCTCCCATTGGAACTCGAGAAAGGGCTTACTGATGGTCTCTCAGTAAATTCATTCTGCAGCCAGCAATAGACAGTGCAACACAGAGGCTACAGAAGACTAACTGCAACATTGTTACCGATATCCAATAGCAAAAGTGATTTTTAGCCTCTATGTACATGTATTTAAGTAAAGAAAAAAAGAGAAAAATCCCCGAAAAGTGGACAACCTCTGTCAAGGCTTATTGAATACAATACTTGACATCTGGAAATGGTTTCTTAAAGGGTCGTGTATTAATAGAAGAATATGACTGCTTTATAACTAAAACCGCGCCACCACTGTTTGCAGGTTGAGTGTGGAATTACACCCTTGCGCCACTCACCTCTATGCCACACACAACCTGTAGCCTATTGTACAATTATTGAAAGAGGCCAGCCATTTTTTAATATTCTGGGCTAATCTCACAACCAATCTTAATAGCTATGGCTATTGTATATTTACACCGCCAATGTTGAGTTGGTAATGGGCCTGACTGCTGTGACCGCCATTAGACCGCTAGGTGAGCCTGTTGCTGTCTCATACTCTGCAGAACGAAACTGAATAGACACACTGCACCAGTGAGACCCCCACAAACGTGACATTGATCTGATACGTTTGCTTGTCACTAGGCCATTACATTTACTACAACTCGATGTTAAAGGTCCGGTGATGCAATAAATGGGGTGCCAAGTAGAAAGATTTGTCTTTAAGTTCCTCATTTGTCTTGATATCTTCTATTCTGCTTTTATTGTTCCGTACATTGCTTTTCATCTAGCTGCGTCTGATTGGTGGGGGTCCAGTCATCAGGCCCCCACTGATCTGATGGGTAGTGGACGACCTCTTTAATCGGTTCCAACTAATGAAGAACGTGGACAGATTTACTGTAGTTTACTTTCCAATTATATTTTAGACACATGAAGATCCATGAGAAAGACCCAAATAGTGCGCTTTCTACAAGCCCCCCTTCCCCTCAAAAACGTAGGAGGTTGACATCTAAAAGGAAATCGAACCCTGAAGAGGAAATCGAGAAAGAAGAGACCTCTCCAGCTAAGAAAGCAATGGTAAGTTTTTGTGTACAGCTGTCTGTGCTCCAGCTGGTGGTTTACCTGCATCCTGCTGTACGTCGCCCTACTTTGTGATCAGTACAGCCGGTGAGAAAAGCTTTTTATATTTGCAGATGCCTAATTCTTCCATATGAGATACACATTACACAATACTCCTACTGTATACATCTGACTGAAGACCAAGACATGATGTGAACAGAGACTTACCTGTTCTGCTTAACTTTGAACACCTAAACACATGGGATTATCAGTACTGGTGTCTCACAACCCCCTCTCCTTATCATAAATTCTAGCCGGATACTAATTTTAATAACCTTTAATGGGAATTTTTTATTTTAAGAGTACCTCCACCAATTGCTGCTGTTCTACTGATTCTGGAACAGTTGCCTTTTCTCTTCTGTGCTCCCTCCATTGTAGTTATTTTCCCTGTAATAAAGAAGAAAATGTTCCCATCAACCAACTGGGCGTATACCACAGAACTTCCTCGTGGGCGTGGACATGTTTTGATTGACCAGTGACAGAGGAGAAAAAGCAAAGGTCCAAAGAAAAGTTCTGTGATTTACGCCCCGTTGGCGGAAGGTTAAATTGGCATCTTTATTTCCGAGGGTTGGAACGGAGGAGCACGGAACAAAAAAAAATAAAAATGAAACTTTCACTATCGGTGGAGAGGTGGCAATTGGAGGCGGTTCTCAGTGTAAATGTAAAAAATCAAGTGAAGGGTTCTGCTCCCGTATTAATATCCTGTCAATTACTGACACCAAGGCAACAAGCACATAATGAACGTTTTTTGGGCATATATCAGGTTTGCCAATGACTGTCCTTTCTGTTTGTGGGCACATGTGCACCCAGACTGGGCAAGGATAACGTTGATCTCTTGGTATTCAGACACTTGGGCTCCATGAGGACTGTGCGTGCATTTCTCGAAGTGCTCTATACTCTTCAATGATAAAGTGTGTAAATTTTCATTACTTCCTTGGTAAGCCCCCTTCTTATAACCTCTCTTATATTTCTTAAGGTGGTTGAAGAAATTCAGCAAGTGGAACAAGTGAAAAAGGCCGAGGATGTCGTTCCCTGCCCTCTGTGCTTCAAAGAATTTACTTGCAAGTCTAGCCTGTATACTCACATGGAGTCTCATCCAGAAGCCTCTCTGAAGTAAGGAAGCTGATTCTTCTTTGGGTTTATTGCCGATTGTCGTGCCATCAAGTGTTGAAAGCATCTATAGTGGAATTCAGAAAAAAATTAAAAAAAACAAATATATATAAAAAAAAACTTGTTATGGGCAAGGAAATCAAAATGGTGAGGATTCCTTCTGGAAAGCAGGGGTAGCAGGACGAACACTTGAGTTAAAATAAAAAAGTTCAATACCATTAAGGCTAGGTTCACATTGCGTTAACAGCAGCCTGCTCAACACATGCGCTAATAGCAGATGCTCTATCTGCGCTAGCAGTGACAGACCCGGAAACGCTGCAGCCCTCGTTTCAGGGTCCGTCACGCAATGACGGAACATGGCTAGCGGACGCCCATTGTGGGCGTGCGCTAGTGATGCGTCCACCATATGGCTTAATGGTGGCGTTAAGGGACTGCGTTATGCCGCGGTGTAACGCAGTCCATCTAACAGACCGCTAAAACGCAGTGTGAACCTGGCCTTACACTGACCTTGTGGTGTTAATGGGTAACTATCATTTTATAACAATTTTTATGTACTATAGGCAGTGCATAGTTCTTTTAATTGGGAAACCCCCATCGATTGCTCAAAACACCACTTTGATGCAGAAAGTGCTCCTACCGGTCTGTACACCGCTCTGCGAGAGTGAATGTAGAGACCCGTACACTTTTACTATTGAGCCCTTACACCTTATCCGAGCATGTTCGCTCATCACTACTTACTATTGAGCCCTTACTCCTTATCCGAGCATGTTCGCGCATCACTACTTACTATTGAGCCCTTACACCTTATCCGAGCATGTTCGCGCATCACTACTTACTATTGAGCCCTTACACCTTATCCGAGCATGTTCGCGCATCACTACTTACTATTGAGCCCTTACTCCTTATCCGAGCATGTTCGCGCATCACTACTTACTGTTGTGTCCTTACTCCTTATCCGAGCATGTTCGCGCATCACTACTTACTGTTGTGTCCTTACTCCTTATCCGAGCATGCTCGCTCATCACTACTTACTATTGAGCCCTTACACCTTATCCGAGCATGTTCGCGCATCACTACTTACTATTGAGCCCTTACTCCTTATCCGAGCATGTTCGCGCATCACTACTTACTGTTGAGCTCTTACACCTTATCCGAGCATGTTCGCGCATCACTACTTACTGTTGTGTCCTTACTCCTTATCCGAGCATGTTCGCTCATCACTACTTACTATTGAGCCCTTACTCCTTATCTGAGCATGTTCGCTCATCACTACTTACTATTAAGCCCTTACTCCTTATCCGAGCATGTTCGCTCATCACTTCTTACTATTGAGCCCTTACTCCTTATCCGAGCATGTTCGCTCATCACTACTTACTATTGAGCCCTTACACCTTATCCGAGCATGTTCGCTCATCACTATTTACTATTGTGCCCTTACACCTTATCCGAGCATGTTCGCTCATCACTACTTACTATTGTGCCCTTACACCTTATCCGAGCATGTTCGCTCATCACTACTTACTATTGAGCCCTTACTCCTTATCCAAGTATGTTCGCTCATCACTACTTACTGTTGAGCCCTTACTCCTTATCCGAGCATGTTCGCTCATCACTACTTACTATTGAGCCCTTACTCCTTATCCGAGCATGTTCGCTCATCACTACTTACTATTGAGCCCTTACTCCTTATCCGAGCATGTTCATTCATCACTACTTACTATTGAGCCCTTACTCCTTATCCAAGTATGTTCGCTCATCACTACTTACTATTGAGGCCTTACTCCTTATCCGAGCATGTTCGCGCATCACTACTTACTATTAAGCCCTTACTCCTTATCCGAGCATGTTCGCTCATCACTACTTACTATTAAGCCCTTACTCCTTATCCGAGCATGTTCATTCATCACTACTTACTATTGAGCCCTTACTCCTTATCCAAGTATGTTCGCTCATCACTACTTACTATTGAGGCCTTACTCCTTATCCGAGCATGTTCGCGCATCACTACTTACTATTGAGCCCTTACACCTTATCCAAGTATGTTCGCGCATCACTACTTACTGTTGAGCCCTTACTCCTTATCCAAGCATGTTCGCGCATCACTACTTACTATTGAGCCCTTACATCGCACCTTGCGCACAGCTCATGCCGGAGCTAAGGACTTCCGGCAGTGTTTTCACTGATCGGTGGGGGTCTCGGGACCCTGACCTCGATGATCAGCAACACACTGCTGCTGCACCTGTAATAATAACTTTTATAAAATGCCAGTTACATTTTCTGCACACTTTTTTTTCCTAGCTAACTTCACTTATTATTGCGCACCAGAAAGTAACATCTACGGCTGCTATAATAGGGAGTATTTTCGCTCTACATTTTCTGCCATTTTCTGTAGTAAAGTTGTTGGGCAGCAGGAGCTCTGTCCAGTTTTTGAAGAAAAAAAAAAAAAAACTGGCCAAAGCAGTGGAAAACCAGAAAAAAATCACAAATTCTTGCGAAAATCTGGTGTGTGCCATAACTTTTTTTTTTTTTCTTTTTTTCTGCCAGTAGCCTGGCGGATAGTCATTAATACATTTTCGTCTAGTGAATAAAGATTTTCTCACTGGTAAATGATGTGCCACGGAACATGAAAATGAGTTAGTTTAGATACATAGATTTGTCTGCTCTTGTATGTTCCGGGGTGCGTACTTCTCTTTTACATGAGCTCTGATTTATTATGCATCTTTATTACAGTTCTACATAGTCTGTAATTGTAATGTGATAATAGCGGGCAGTGCAGATCCTCATTCCTGCCAGTCACACAATGTAATGATGGGTTAATGTCATCTGATAGCGTTAGTCATTTCTTTTACAGAGTAGTAATTGACGATGCCCAATAATTCCTCATCCGTCTTCTTATTTTAGAATGCTATAAGTATGTTGTTTTTGGAGATTTAGGTGTATAGCTTGGTTTCTATCCTACTGTGTGCACGCTTAGATCCTGTGGCGTGTAGTGGGGCCTTGTGAGATCCCTATGTAAGGGTCAGACCAAAACAGCTACACTGCGCCTGGAATGTAAGTGGCAACCTGCCCAATCTATAACCAGCAGCCTTAAAATAGGAAGCCCTAATGATATGGTTTCAGACCTTAGAGTAGGAGGTGTGTGTGCATGCATGTTTGGATGACGGACGGCTGCGTGCATGTGTAATTTTACACTGGAAAATGACAGAAGAGGCTTTCACGTGAAGTTCCTCATACCTCCTGCTGTCCATTGTTTCCATGCTGAAAAGCAGGTCTATTTCATGTTGTATGAAGATGGGCGTCTTGCAATTAATAGATCAATGGAAGAAGATGATTAGAAACTGTTTTGCACCTACTATGTTTGTTTTTGTTTTTTTTTCCTTTTTTTTTTTCACTTTTTTTTTAGTTACTGTGGTTGGTGGTGGTGGTTAGGGTGATTCTAGCTACTTTAAGGCTATGTGCACACGTCAGGATTCCTTGCAGAAATTTCCTGAACAAAACCAGACATTTTCTGCAAGAAATCCACCTGCGTTTTTTGTGGGGTTTTTTCCGGAGGTTCCCAATGCAGTAATATAGTGGGAAATCCTCAAAATGAATGAACATGCTGCGTTTTTTACCGGGATGCATTTCTTTTCGCGTAAAAAAGCGCAACATATGCACAAAAATTGCGGAATGCATTATAAATGATGGGATGCATATGTATGCGTTTTTTAAGAGTTTTTATAGCGAAAAAACGCAAAACAAACTTGACAAAATCCTGAACGTGTGCACACAGCCTTTGGGTATGTGCACACAAGTGTCTTTTTCAGTCAAATTGTTGATGTGTCTGTTTTAGTAGGGTTTCTTTTGGGTCTTTTTTGATGTTTTTCAGCTGGTTTTCTTCTTTTTTTAAAACATTTCATCAGTGTTATGGGAGCATCTTTTTTTTACTGGAGTCTACCAGACTTTTTTTTTTTTTTTGGTTCTTCAAACAAAAACTCTGCCGAAACGCTCAAAAAGACGCCCGGGTACTCATCCAGGCATCCTATTGACTATTATTATAAAGTATTAATCATCTTCAGAGCAGAAAACGTCTGAATAATGGTCGGCTCACTTCTTTTAACCACTTGGCACCTTTGGAACCCTTAATCAGTTAAGACTGAAAGCGCCACTCCAGCGTTTTTTTTTTCTTCTTTCAGCACTGGGAGTGAAGCTCATAATGTAAAGTCCTTGACCATAGTCTTATACTCGCTCGCCTGTGTTTTCACCTTTTTATTTTGCCGCTGCTCTGGTCCTGCGACCCCATCTTGTGACCACAGCTTCTGCCTAACCACAGGTCAGAAGTTACATCACAAGCTCTCCGTGCCAGTCTGTGAAAGCCAACGGGGTTCTCATAGACTTACACTGAGTTGTGACCTCCAGCATGTGACATCCAGTAGGGATCCAGCAGGTCACAAACTGCTGAAGACAGACTGGAGTGGCAGCGGTAGAAGGGGAAGACAGCAGCAGGTGAGTATCAGACTAAGTGCGGGGACTTTAGATTCGAAGCACCACTCCAGCAGGAAAATAAAAAAACGCTGGCGTGGTGCTTTAACATATGCACACACAGTGATTTGTACCAGAAATGCATAGGGTTGTTCTTTTGCGTGTTTAGGAAGCGCTTTGTCGGGATGTGAAGAGGGCATTTCGGGCGATGTGTCCAGCCTTTCAGCCTCCATTGCTCATTCAGCGAGCCGGCAGTGTCCGTTGTGAGAGTGTTGCTTCCAGCAGCTGAAGCCAGTGCAGCTGTTTGATGTCAGTTCACAGAGACAGGGGAGATGTCTCCCATTTCAGCTTGTGAGGGGGAAGAAAAAAAAATAGGATACTCGGGTGAGACTGGAACTGGCTCAGCCTTCTGTGCATTGCTGGGTACTAAAGATGCATCCTCCATTACTTTAGAGAATTTACCTTCCTGTAGGTTTAGAGGTGAACATATTACTAATGAAATAACATCTTGGTCTTAGGGGCATTGGCATTGTCGCACGAAAGAGCTAAATAGGTGCTAAACTGAGGAGCCTGGGGACCAGATGTCTGTGCTATAAAGCTAATTAGATCATTAATTGACTAGTACATCCACAACAGAACGCAGATGTTTCTCACTGGATAAAGCGGTACATTATACGAGTACACACACACCAGGGCCCACCATGCGCTGTACCCTAAATGCTAAACAATGACAGCACCTGCCTATGCTTACCTGTGTTGTGCCCTGGCATGCCGCCAATGTAGGGGCGACGCAAGGCTAGAACGGCAAACTGGAGCCTGGCATTTTTTATTATTCCTTTTTTTTCTATCATTAGAGAATAGTGATGAGCATATGTGCTTGGATAACATCCGAGTATCTTGGCCGTGCTCAAATAATATTGTCGAGTCCCTGCGGCTGCATGATCCACGGCTGTTAGACAGATGCAACAAGTGTTTGTTAGGGAATACCTGCAGGTGTTTCTGCTGTCTAACAGCCACAAAACATGGAGCCAGGGGGACTCATAGTGGGAGCACACCCAATATACTCAGATAACACCCGAGCATGCTCGAATAACACCTTATTGGAGTTAGCTCACTCATCACTATTCGAGTACAAGGCAGTTGGATTAATTGATGTATGGCACAAGAAATGCGATTGTAGGCCTCGCGTCTAGCACCTGTTAGATCTGAGACTGATATACTTGAACGGTTTACCATTTTTTTGGTGCGCCCTACTACCGTATTTATTTTTATTTTTTATAACTTTATAAAAGCTCATTGCGTATAAAGTATATTTTAAGTTTCTGTTTGTAGATTTACAAAGCTAAAAGGCAGAGAAACAAACCCTAGGTGCTCAGATGTTGGAGTCCTAATGGCTACTGTTTCCTAATTTGTGGATGTAGCAAAACTATAGCTATGAAATTACGGTATATATTTATACTGAAGGAGCAAGAAGACAAAACTGTAGGGAAAAAATGTCAGAATGTATAAATGATATCGATGTGCTGAACTTCACTTGTGATCTTGGACTAGAAGGGCTGGTAGGTCTAAGATGCTGAAGTCCTGATGGTCTGTAGGACGCAAAATGGATTTGCAATGACCTGTCTTGTCCTTGAGGAGCAGCTTAAAGGCAATATACAGGAGGCCAGTGGTGAATGGCTTCCTTCCAGCTAAGCATCTCTATGGTCGGGGCAACTCTTAACTAGTTTTCATGCTGGCTTCCAGTTTGCCTTTCAGAGTTTGAAGACCCATCAACAGGTGCTAAGTGCTGGGCCAAGGGGGTTTTATTACAACCATCTAGGTATGGCAGGGATTTGTTTTCCTTTTGTGGCACCCTTGTGAGAAAGGGAACGCCAACAATTATGCTGCTCTTGGTCAAGGGGGATGGGGCAAGTGATGACAGAAAAGAGGTAATGCAAAATTAGAAGTACCAAGCTTGGTGATCAAGTCCTTTCTGTTTTTGACACCTCCATCCTCTCGGCTAGTTGAGATATTTTAAACCTTACAGATACATTTAGTTATTTCTATGCTATTTACGCCCATTACAATTTATCTGTATATTGTAAGCAGATTTCAGGCATTGCATAAACACATTACATGTCACATAGGTTATACACTTGTTTGCCTGTAGCTGAAGAAGTTATATAGAAGATATTGGGGTCAGAGAAAAGACAAATTAGTCATAAAAGTAAAAAATCAAATAAATTTGTTTTCCAACTGCACAGCAACGATAGCCTGTGGATTTCAGGTCAAGTGTGATCTCATCTTGTGCGGATTTCGGTCTGAATAACGTTCATCTTTCCTAAGCTTTCTATTTTTTTTTTTCCCCAGGTGTGACACTTGCTGCATTTCATTTCGTACCCTCCGTGGTCTGCTAAGACACAATTCTGTAATCCACAAGCTGCTCCCCCTAGACCAGTCTGGAAAGCCATTCATTCAAAACAACCCTGCTATCCCGGCTGGATTTAACGATTTGGGCTTTACGGACTTCTCTTGCAAGAAGTTCCCTATCATTTCTCAGGTAAGGAATGCCTATTAGTACTATAGAATCACATGTTGTGCTAGCTACAGAAAATACAGCTTTATAGGGTTGTCCACTGAAAATGAAGTTATTACCTTTCCCTATGGTAGATGATAACTGGTAGATCAGTCAGTGTGTCTACTGAGACCTGCACTGATTGGCAGAACGGGCCGCTTTTAACCCCATTTAAATGGGGCGGCAGTGTGCATGCTTGACTTCTCCTCCATTCATTCCCTATGGGACTGCTTTCTTCGGCAGCCCCATAGAGAATGAATAGAGCATTGGTTGGGAGTCTGACCTGCCACTCCTTTGTAACTGGGATAAAAGTTCTCCATTTGGAATAAAAATTCCCCAGTCTGCCGATATGGTGCGGTTTCCAGTGGTTGGACACCCACCAATCACCTGTTGGATAGGCAAGAACTTGTTTTCATTGGACAAACCCTAAAAGACTATAGATTTTATTATCTGTGACCTAAAAAAGGCTAAGGGAAGTGCCATTACATGCCCTCGAAATATGAGGGCTCTTAATCTGGCCAAACATATTAGATAGCTGCCGGCCGAACTAGCATCTTGGATGGCAGGGGTATGGAAGAGCAGTCTTTTCAGGGCATCTTGCACAACGCTGCTTTTTAACAAAGAAATACAAAAGCAAGTTGATGGGCTAATGTGTGTGCAGTAGGCTGGATGAGGCGTATCCGTAATCTTGGGCCAGTGGCTGTCTTCTGGCTCGCTAGGCCGAGCATTGCGGTGTTCCTGATGAGAGAGCTTCTGCCAGAATCTTCTGGCGGCGGCTTATCTTCCCACGAATAAAATTGTTGAATTCCAACTTTCCAGATCCTCATGTCCCTCAACGTAATATTACAAGGGACAGTCAGTTGGCTACCATACACATTAGATGGTTGGAGGATTCCATTGAAATCTGAGAGTTTGGCCGACTTTTATTACATGTGTATGGGGGCCTTTAGTTTAGTTAGACCTTCATTTATCATGGGCAGAGATTGAAATAAATGGCCAAGTGTTGTGTTAAATTTCCGTGGCCAATTCATGATGGCTTTTTGGCACCACACCTAACAGCCATCTATTAATAAACTAGAAATCACTTTATTAAAGGGAATCTGTCACCAGGTTTTTGCTGTGTATTCTGAGAGCAGCATGATGTGGTGGCTGAGACTGTGATTGCAGCAATGTGTTACTTACTGGGCAACGTGCTGCGGGTTTGATAAAATCACTGTTTTCTCTGCTGCATTGAGCTCTGTGTAAACCCACCCACATCACTGATTAACAGCTTTCTGCATACACTGTGCATAGGCAGAAAACTGCTAATCAATGGACTACACAGAGCAGGAGGACTACATAGCAGGAGACTACTAGTCATCTAGTGATAATACCCTGCTGATAAAACACTGATTTTATTGAAACGATAACAAGCAGCTCAGTAGAAGACATATCACTGGAATCAGGGTCTCTGCCTCTACATCATGCTCCTTTCAGATTAAATAGCAAGAACCTGGTTACAGATTCTCTTTAACGCGAGAAATTCTACATTCCACAGATGTCTCTTGATACTCATAATTCAAGATTTGTAGTCAATAAAATGTATCTAATGAGAAATAAATGTATTAATTATAAATGTAATCCAAATGATTATATACAATAGATATATCTACCGTAATGTATAGCAACAAATTGTAGGCATTCTGAAGGTGTTGCTACATTGTATCCAGCTTTCTTTGGATATAATTGTTCTAGCCAGATTCCGAGGTAATTAATTGCTAGAACATTATGACAAAACGTAATCTCTTGGATGGCGGGGGTATGGCGGGGCAGTCTTTCAGGGCATCTTGCACTAAGCTGCTATTTAAGAAAGAGGTACAAAAGGAAGATGGTCAGCTGTTTGTTTTGTGCAATAGGCTGGATGTAGAGTATCACAGCGAGACATGCAATGCTCTTTGGGTTTCTATAGCAGTAAAGGGCTTATCATTCTAATCCCCAGTTCACAAGGCTTTAAATGGCATGTGGAGGAAAAAAAATAGTGGTCTGCCCTTAGACCCAGATAGATGTTAACCCATCCACATCCAGAATAGTCATTTTTATGCATATTAAGAAGCCATGACCTCTCACTAGATACTTTTACATCAGAGTAATTAATACATACCGTAACCACATTGGTAGGAGCTTGAATTGGATTTTATTTCATGTATTTTTTTTTTCATTTAGCTGCAGATTAATGATTGGTCAGTACATTTTAAAGGTTTTGTCTAATACTATAATGCTGTACTGATTTACACATACAATATTCTGTTCCTTGCTCCCGATTAGGCTTGGTGTGAAATCAACCTAAGAAGATGCATCAGTGAATTGCATAGCTTTGTATGTGAAATCTGCAACAAAGCCTTCCCAATGCCATCGGCACTCAAACTGCATATGGAAACCCATAAGGACGGTCAGGTTAACAATCTGTACAAAACTGCAGAATTGGTTGAGGAGGAACAAGAACAGAAAGCTTTTATGGCAGCCTTGGGTCTACAGTACACCAAAGACATCAAGCCTCTCAGTCAGGAGAACAATTCATCAGAAGGTCTCCAGGCCTTACACATAGAGGCTATGAAGAGCAACCTACCTCATGAGCTTGGTTGCAGCACAACCATGCTGAAGTTGTCCCCTTTAGAAGCGCCCCCTGTTGGTGGTCCATTCTCAGTTCTACCCTCCGTAAAAGAAAACATGAAATTGCTTTCATTGCAGCCTTTCCAAAAAGGCTTTACTATTCAACCAGACAACAGCATTGTGGTAAAACCTTTCTCTGGAGAGTTGGCTGATATTCAGCAGATATTAAAGATGGCTTCTTCAGCACCATCTCAGATTAGTCTTCCGCCATTGTCTAAAACGTCTCCTGCCATGATTAAACATATGCCGCTATTGAAGCCAAAGCCACCAGTGACTCCTCGTACAGTTGTTGCTGCCTCTACACCTCCATCACTTGTTACGAATCAGCAGGCATCTCCAGGCTGCATCAGCCCTAGCCTTCCTCCTCCACCTTTGAGGATGATAAAGAACAGCGTGGAATCTGCCACAAGCGCCATATATTTACAATCCAGGCCTGGAGCCAACTATAGCTCCTCTACTCAAAACTCTCATCTACCAAACTCAGAATTACTGAAACCACGAGATCTGAAGACACAGCTAGAACAGGACAGTATTATAGAAGCCTTCATGCCGCTAGACCTGGAGGCAAAGATCAAACAAGAGGTAGCTGAAGGGGATTTGAAATCAATTATTTCTGGATCAAACGGCAAAAAAACAACCCAAGCTAAAAAAGTATTTTATCCTTGCCGCTTCTGTGATCAGGTGTTTACATTCTCCGGTGTATTACGGGCCCACATACGCACCCATTTGGGAATATCACCTTACCAGTGTAACATATGTGATTATATTGCGGCTGACAAGGCGGCACTAATACGTCACCTGCGAACACACAGTGGTGAAAGACCTTACATATGCAAAATATGCCAGTACCCTTTCACTGTTAAAGCTAACTGTGAGAGACACCTACGTAAGAAGCACTTAAAGGTCACCAGGAAGGATATAGAAAAGAACATTGACTATGTATCTACAAATACATCTGAAATGGTTGATGCTCTCTGTTCACCTGATACAGTTTGTAAATGCTGCGGGGAAGACTTAAAGAGTTATCGTGCTCTTCATATACACATGAGGAGTCACAGCAACTTTCAGAAAAAGAAACTTTTTGAATGCAGAGAGTGTGGCAATGCTTTCTCTGCAAAAAGAAACTGCATTCACCACATACTCAAACAACACCAGCATATTCAAGAAAAAGAAATAGAGAACCACATATTGTGTGGTTCTTGTAGCCCAGGGCAAAATAGAACAGACACTCCACCTTTGGAGGATAGTTCTTATCTCGAGCGCAAGCCTACCACATCTTACCTGGAACCACAAAATGGCTTTCTTCACGCAAGTGTTTCTTCTTTTCTAAAACTTGAACCTGCTACCAGCTTTCCTGTGGACCTTGATGAACCCTTAGACTTTTCCCAAAAGAACAAAAACCCAAGTATGTTTCCAGTGAAGGAGGAACCTCTCTACAACTCTCCTGCCTCTTATGATTCCTCCATGGAACCCATTGATCTCTCTATACCTAAACCTGTTAAGCAGGACAAAGAAAACCCACTTATTCAACCAAACACTCAAGAGCAAATAAGTGGCCATGTTGGTCAACTGTTTAGTTGTCAGCCATACCCACTTCCCCTAAGTGCCAACGAGCTACTAGAAAAAGCTGCAGCTATCACACATTCCAAACAAGTGAAAAACCCCATACACTTGACTGTTCCAATCATTTCTCCTGCTGTTCTTGGAAATGCAACTATACTTCGCCCTCTGAGGCCTAAGCCACCTCCACTTTTGCCAAAGCCTACAGTCACTAAAGAATTGCCACCTCTGGCTTCCATTGCACAGATCATTTCTTCAGTATCATCTGCTTCCTCCATGCTCAAAACTGATATAACAACAATAAGTTCTCAAGTTGCTCCTGCCAACAGTCCTTCAACCACTGAAAAATCTGGCGCTTCCAAATCCAAGATGACCATCCAAAACAAGGAACCTGTTCTTCCCAGTGATTCATCAAAGAATGTTTCAAGCTCGACAAGTCCATCAGACCTCTCCAGTCCAACTACTTTAATTACTGGAGCAAAGAAAAGGGGCAGAAAGAAGGGAACTAAAAATAAACCTAAGATAGCAATTGGTGTAGACCTTGAATCAAGCGGTGAATTTGCAAGTGTCGAGAAGATGTTGGCCACAACGGACACTAACAAGTTCAGTCCTTATCTGCAGTCCACCGAACACCTTAAAGATGCTATAGACAAAAATGGTACTAGTGAAGATGAGCGAGATAGTGGTGAAGATAAAAAGGCGAAAAGAAATTCTTACTCCAATTCCTTGCAGAAGATTACCTGTCCTTACTGTCCCCGTGTTTTTCCCTGGGCTAGCTCCTTACAGAGACACATGTTGACTCACACAGGTAAGATAGTCTAGATCTGTTTTCAAGCTTTTCTAGTACTTCAGTTGGTAAAAGAGATGTTAACCTCTATAAAGTTTTCAGCTAAATATGATTGTATATCCTCCATTGTGCTTTCAAAGCTGCATTCATGTAAATAGGGAGTTTACATATAGTTTCCATCTTTTAAACAGAACTGCAGGTATAACCATGTAAATGTACACTTTGAACAATGCCTTTATGCTAGAAGGATCTCCTGACAATAAGGTGATCATAGATAGTCCAGCTGCTATGATCTTTTGGGGGAACCTAACATAGGTGTTGCGATTCCCTGGCCTGACACCTATGGGGAAAAAATGATGCATTATACAATGCACATTGAAATCAATGGTCTGACTCTGTAATGTCTGGATGTGCTGGGCCCTCCACAATGACACACTGCAGCTGCTATCTGCTCCATCTAGAATAGAGTCCTAAATGAGTGACCCACATCTGTCGAAATAAGTTTACCCATCCAGTCGAACCCTTCAGATAGTAATGTTTTGGCTTGATGGTCACTAAATGGCCTCAGGTCTTTATATAGAATTGCATTGTACAATTTAAAGACCACCTTTCACTGGATTTTTTTTTTTCATTGGTGCCATTGATTTTGGATCTTTTTTTTATGTGCCTCTTCATTCCAAAGTTATAACAACGGTAATAATAAACATGCAAATTTTCCCTCTAACCAACTGGGCATATACCGCAGAAATTCTTTGTGGGCATGGCCATGTTTTGATTGGCCAGCATCAGAGGAGGAAAAGTAAACTTCTACAAAGACGTTCTGTGGTATACGCCCAGTTGGTCGAAAGGACCTTTTTCGTGGTGTGGGGATGGTCCTTTGTTCCTAATTTTTCTGGAAAGCAGCTACAATAAATGTCTCCTGCTCTGGAACACCTATTATTTCTATGCATTACATTTACAGACCATTGATTTGTTTTCTTGGGAGCTACAGTGGGGCAAAAAAGTATTTAGTCAGTCAGCAATAGTGCAAGTTCCACCACTTAAAAAGATGAGAGGCGTCTGTAATTTACATCGTAGGTAGACCTCAACTATGGGAGACAAACTGAGAAAAAAAAATCCAGAAAATCACATTGTCTGTTTTTTTATAATTTTTTTTGCATATTATGGTGGAAAATAAGTATTTGGTCAGAAACAAACAATCAAGATTTCTGGCTCTCACAGACCTGTAACTTCTTCTTTAAGAGTCTCCTCTTTCCTCCACTCATTACCTGTAGTAATGGCACCTGATTAAACTTGTTGTCAGTATAAAAAGACACCTGTGCACACCCTCAAACAGTCTGACTCCAAACTCCACTATGGTGAAGACCAAAGAGCTGTCAAAGGACACCAGAAACAAAATTGTAGCCCTGCACCAGGCTGGGAAGACTGAATCTGCAATAGCCAACCAGCTTGGAGTGAAGAAATCAACAGTGGGAGCAATAATTAGAAAATGGAAGACATACAAGACCACTGATAATCTCCCTCGATCTGGGGCTCCACGCAAAATCCCACCCCGTGGGGTCAGAATGATCACAAGAACGGTGAGCAAAAATCCCAGAACCACGCGGGGGGACCTAGTGAATGAACTGCAGAGAGCTGGGACCAATGTAACAAGGCCTACCATAAGTAACACACTACGCCACCATGGACTCAGATCCTGCAGTGCCAGACGTGTCCCACTGCTTAAGCCAGTACATGTCCGGGCCCGTCTGAAGTTTGCTAGAGAGCATTTGGATGATCCAGAGGAGTTTTGGGAGAATGTCCTATGGTCTGATGAAACCAAACTGGAACTGTTTGGTAGAAACACAACTTGTCGTGTTTGGAGGAAAAAGAATACTGAGTTGCATCCATCAAACACCATACCTACTGTAAAGCATGGTGGTGGAAACATCATGCTTTGGGGCTGATTCTCTGCAAAGGGGCCAGGACGACTGATCCGGGTACATGAAAGAATGAATGGGGCCATGTATCGTGAGATTTTGAGTGCAAACCTCCTTCCATCAGCAAGGGCATTGAAGATGAAACGTGGCTGGGTCTTTCAACATGACAATGATCCAAAGCACACCACCAGGGCAATGAAGGAGTGGCTTCGTAAGAAGCATTTCAAGGTCCTGGAGTGGCCTAGCCAGTCTCCAGATCTCAACCCTATAGAAAACCTTTGGAGGGAGTTGAAAGTCCGTGTTGCCAAGCGAAAAGCCAAAAACATCACTGCTCTAGAGGAGATCTGCATGGAGGAATGGGCCAACATACCAACAACAGTGTGTGGCAACCTTGTGAAGACTTACAGAAAACGTTTGACCTCTGTCATTGCCAACAAAGGATATATTACAAAGTATTGAGATGAAATTTTGTTTCTGACCAAATACTTATTTTCCACCATAATATGCAAATAAAATGTTAAAAAAACAGACAATGTGATTTTCTGGATTTTTTTTTCTCAGTTTGTCTCCCATAGTTGAGGTCTACCTATGATGTAAATTACAGACGCCTCTCATCTTTTTAAGTGGTGAAACTTGCACTATTGCTGACTGACTAAATACTTTTTTGCCCCACTGTATGTAATGCTTGACTTGTGAGGCGCTATTGGGAACTAGAACTCTTGCTAGAGATTATAGATGATCATCACTGTGGATCCTAGCAGTGTGGGAACCACCTCATCTGCTCAATTTGTGAAATCTCTTCCAACAAAACTAGGTCATCCAAGAAGAAATCCCCTAAAAAAATATTTAAAATGTAGTATATGCTGTATAACCCTTTGCTAAGGTGACTGATCGTAGAGCTTTTATGTACGAGTTTTTAATTTTTTAACTTTTAGCTTGCTGCTATCTTTTGACACGTATCTCACTTTAAGGGCTCACTCACATGAGCGTATAACTCGGCCCAGTGCTATCTCATGTTTTATCGGATAGCACTCTGACCAATCTTATACTACGGAGCAGTGCAGATCTGCATTCTTTTTTCTTTCTATTGCCGATTCGGCATGCTGCGAGTGGCTGCACAAATCAGATCACATATGCCCATTGAAGTGTGTGTGTGTGTGTGTGTGTGTAAAGCTTCTGACTGTGCTTGTATGTTATCCGAGTGCAGTCTGCTTCATTGGGATACAGACGATGGAGAAATTAAGTTCTCCATCTTCTCCATACCTGTGATACGATTTCTCTCGTGACAGAGAATCTGAACGCAGTAAAATGACACTTGGATCAAACTCAGTTTGTACGGTGTGTCATTAGCATAATCAGCCCTGTTCTCTAACAATGAGAATCATGGCTCATGTGAGTGAACCCTAAAAGGTATAGATGACCTTCATCCTGTATGCATGTGTTAGATTTAGATGGATCCAATAAACCGTTTACCTTGGAATGAGGATCACATCACAAGATGCTACACAACATACTAAATGTTTGTTGCCGTTTCTGGGTATATTCACAGGTAGATTTTATGCTACCGGCTTCTCGTATGGATTCTTGGGGTGTATTCATAAAATCTCCTCCAAGACCTGCATAAATACGCTGCCTGACATACTCGCATAAATTGACCTGTGAAACCGATTGGAAACCCGCAGCATAAATTAAAACTTTATCCACTGATTTAACCCTCTGCAATGCATAGGGTGTAATCCATGGAAAATCTCCTTATAAATACACATGTAATACAAGCAGATTAGTTACAGACGATTTCCACTAAAAAACGCAATATCGGGTGTACCCTACACGTAGCTTGCGTCTCGGGAAAACTGGTTCCATATTGCGGTGGGCAACGCATTCCACAACCCTTGACCATCCCCTTGTGCTATCATGTAGGGCAGACGCCTGACTATTCAAGGAATTTAGCAATACCCTCGAATTTATTTCTTCAGGGCCATAATATTTTTCTCCCGATGAAGTGCTTGTGAAATTAGGAGCAGCTTGTTGGATCTGCTGTCTAGTTCAGCACGATGTGTCCCCAAATAATACCATGCAGCATTCGGATCGATTCACACAGATTTGTTGCAAAAATGTCTGAAAATCCATTCCATTCTGCGTAGGGTTGTGTTGGTGGCAGGCACATGGATCTCTGCAGGCCCCATTCAGATGAATGACACATTTCTGCAACAAATCTGTCGAATGTGAACTCATCCTAATTGTCTTGTATGTTTGTGCTTAAGAGGCCGAAATCTGCTGACTGCGGTCATTGTCACTTGATACAAAGCTTTCCTTCCTCGCAAATGACCGTGGAATGGCATGGATATTCATGTAATTAGGCATAGTGTGGTCACATGACGGCCTGGTAGTAAGGATTGGTCCATGCAATCTCCTAATGCAGATTTAGCCGTTAATTAGCAGCAAAACAAACAACTTGAAGCAGATTAAAGCAGAGTGGGTGCTCATAATGCAGCTTTTGTATCCGGCCTAGAGAGGTTCTCTTGTTCTAAAGGATATTTATGCCCTCCCCCCCTCTATTGCTTCAACCCACATCACTTCTGACTCCCGTGCCCTGTGCTTATACCCAATATTAGCCCATGCTGCCCTATTTCCATCACTTATTTCCATACATTCTCTCTTTACAATGCCCTAATATGTAGCATTTGTGTACCTTTTATAGCAAGTGGGATAAATGTAATTTTTTTTCCTGCTTCAGGTCAGAAGCCCTACCCATGTGCACAGTGCGATGCCTTCTTTTCTACTAAATCGAACTGTGAGCGCCATCTTTTACGCAAACATGGAGTTGCCAACCTCTCCTTAAGAAGAAACGGTCTCCTGGGCCAGTCTAAAGAAAGTGATGTTGGATCTCATGATAGCACAGGTAGCACATTTTAGCTTCTTCCTTTTCTAATTAAATAGCTATGGGTCATTGTCTACATACGTGCCAGTGTCACATCTGTATATTACTAGCAGACCTACGGTGGCCATACACATTAGATAGCTCTGGGCCAATAGCTATCCAACCCTACAGCCCTGAACATATGAATGCCCGTCTCAGCCGTGCGTTCATGTGCTTTGAGTGGAGAGGGTAGTAAGAAAGTGTTCAGACATCTCTGCTGGCAACTTCTCAGAGAACAGAAGAAGCTGGCATTTAACTTCCAACGACCCGATCCTTATCAACCCGACGTCATCTGTTGGGGAAGATTCGACGGACCTCCATGCACATTAGATGGTCCCAGCCCCATTGAAAATGATGGGTTGTGATGACTTTAATTTGTATGTCTATGTTAGTGCTGACTTTGCCCAACTCAGTGTTTGTATAAAACCTGGCATGGCGAGAGATCGACACTGTACACTACTCCATTGTGAAGTATAGAACCTCTATCTGCCAAGCATAAGACTACAGTATAATATAGGAATTAATCTTGCATGTTCCACGTGTGCAGTAGTAACATCAGAAGGCAGAGTTTTGAGTGCGTCACTGAATGTGTGCAGTGCCCAAGTTAGGTATAATACAAAATTTTTTTTTTATTTAGATTATTTTCTCATGTTACATAGTTTTTAATTTGTTCTTGGCTATACAATGACTTATGGATGGAAAGGGAATATTTAGGGGTGTAAGATCCTTTGCTTCATAGATTATTTCTGTTTTAGGCAGGGGCTACATGGCAATTTTGACCGCAACCCTCTAAAAATCGCTCTGTCGCTTCTACATCGCAGTCTGATGCCGATGAATGGGGTTGCATTGCAACCGACAAGGTAATGCAACTGCGACAAGCAAAGAGACAGAGCTATTCCTTTTTTTTTTGTTTGTTGCAGTATCGTAATGTGACTCCATTCACCTGCATTACGTTGAGCAACATAGATTTATCTTGTTCACATGTTGCAGCCAAAATAGCAGTGTAGTGCCTTATTGAGAGGTGGTCGGTGATGGGCAATTTACTAAGCTATTGTTAATGTGTCTTTATAGACAGTCAGTCTGATGCGGATTTGTCGGCAGCAGAAGTTGATGTTCTAGACCTGACTTCTGGGGAAAGAGATAAAGCGGAGCAGGCTCCAATAACAGACACTGAACAGGTATCCAAGGACCAGCAGACTGAGAATATGACTGTAGACCAAGAGGAGTCCAAGGAGGATGGAGAGCAGCAGTTAGAGGATGATGCTGTGAGCAACAAAAGCCTTGACCTTAATTTTGCAAGTAAGCTAATTGAGTTCAAGCTGTCAACTGGCGAGCACGCAACCAACAACTCTTGTGATGTTTGTGGCAAAAACTTTAAATTTGCTGCTACTCTTGGCAGACATAAAAGGGCACACTCGTGTGTAAGCAAGGGACAAGAGAAAAATGTTGAAAATGAATCCAATGAGGTATTGACCCCTGTCTGCAATTCCACTCATGTTACTGCTGATGATCAAGGAAGTCCAGATGAAGAGCTCCCTGTTGACTTAAAAATCTCTAAATATACTATGGTAGCCGAACCCTTGGGACAGAAGCTAGTGGAGAATGAGGAGAACTTTGAGGAGAAAATGGAGAAGTTATTGGATAAAAGTGATGAAGACAAGGACACCAAGCCAGAGACAAAGGGGACAAAGGCAGACAAACGGAAAAAGATCTGCACAGTCTGTAGTAAACGTTTCTGGTCCCTTCAGGATCTCACAAGACATATGAGATCTCACACAGGTAAGTGTGGCTTCAACTTCACAAAGATTCAGTCTACTGTTCAAGCCCTGTATCTAAACACCCAGGTTAAGACTTAAAGAGGTTTTCACATGAACAAAGTACATTTTAATTAATAGATCTTCGAATAAAAATATGTTTCACAATTGGATGTGTTAAGAACACGTTCCTATGCTGAGATAATCTTATAAATGTGTCCCTAATGTGTAATGGCTGAGAACATGTTTTTAACAGATCCAATTGTGGAAATTATTTTTATTCCAGATATATATATACATTAAAATGAACTTCGTGGGGAAAACCCTTTTAAGGCCCCCATACACATTAGACTAATGTTGGCCAAACTCTTTGAAATCTTCCAGTTCGGCCAACAGTCTAATGTGAATGGGGGCTCCGGCCGACTGGTGGTTGGGGAAGATGTCTATCACTCGTGTTTCATTTTGAACTGCCAATTGCATTGTTCTCCTGGAGATAAGCCACCAGCCGACGTGTCAGAGGATGGCTTTCTCATACATAGAACAGGAGTGATCAGCTGAACGAGTGCTCCTGTGCATGAGAGAATTGGCTGAGATGGTGGGCAACCGAACGATCAGCTGAAGCTTCATTAGGCCAATTGCCATACAATTGTATGGTGGGCTTTAGTGGCTTTCTGTTTTTGGTATCCATTCACGAGTACAGGGTATACTAGAAAATCCTTGTCATTTCCTATATACAATATATTCAGTCAGGGTAAAGTAGATACTTGATTTGCAAACTCTGTGCTAATAGATTCTTTTCATTTATTTATTTTGTAGGTGAGCGACCTTACAAATGCCAGACATGTGAGCGCACATTTACTCTGAAGCACAGTCTGGTTCGTCATCAGCGAATCCACCAGAAAATAAGAGATAATAAAAGCCAGGAGAAAGAAAGCGACAAGGAGGAACGGCTGCTTAGAGGTGATGATGAAAGTGATGCTGAGTCCATGCAGAGCAGTACTCACCACATATCTGAAAATGAATGCGATACACCAACACCTAACAGCCAGGCTGCGACTAGGAGCAAAAAAAGCGCGTTTTCCAATGTGGATGCTGAGGAATCATCTCAAAGCAATAAAGCTGCATCAGTAAGAGACGCCCTGAAAGAAGGTCAACACGATCCAGACCTGAAAAATGTAGAGGGTAGTAATAAGAAGCCGGAAAAGGCTACCATGAATCCTATAACCTCAGAGGGATCTCAGTCTATTGCAGGGCCTAAATGAGCCAATATTGGGAGGAGCCCTTCCTGTTTTGCAAAGAAAGAACCATACTTACACTTGACCTTTTCAGATGCATTTTCTACAGCAGATTATGGCAGGCCATACCACGTGCCATAACCTTTGTTTAGATAAACTTTATATGGATATTGAGTGCCTTACTACTTTATTATGTGTTTTGGTATTACACTTTTTCAATATTCAGTTTTGTACGTAAAAGAGGAAATAACTTTGATGGATTTTCAAAGAGGACATTTCCCATTGATGCATTAACTATTGTTTGTGTGTTCATCAATCACTGTCTTTCCAGAAGTGGACTTTTCAGGTTGTGGAGAAAACAATAAGTTACTGCAGCCAATAACTGGAAGAAAGTCAGTGGACATGCAGGAAAGGTTTTCTACCAGACCCCCTGATCTTCAACATTTCTGAGCTTTTAATTTGCTGTGGACTTTTGTGCATTGTACAAGTGCTGGATGAATTTCTTTACAAAGCGTATGGCAGTCGTTATAAGCCAGGAAAAAAAAAAGAAAAGGCAGTTCTGAACTTCGCAATTCAATCCTGCACATAACATATCTGTATGGTGTTCTTATTGAGTAGTTGTTCTACCTCAGAGAAACACACACAGAGGATTCAGCAGAAACATCACCACCGATGGAACTATCTGCCCACCGATGTCTCAATTCTGTTTGCTTGAATTCAACAGCTTACTAGTCTCTGCATTTTGCAGAACCGTATGGGCAATATTTGCCTCTTTTTTTTTTTTTTTTTTTTTCAAATACTACCAAGTAACTTTTGAGTCCTGGTATTAATAAATATGTAAAAATATAAACTTTTTTTTTATTATTTTGGATCCTAGCCTTCAACAGTTCTCTCGCATTGCACCATTCCAACCCTGTTCTCAGTGAAAACAGAGGTTTGTGCACAATAAGGCAAATGGAGACTTTCTTGTCCTGCCATTGAGGTTGGAGGAGGACAGAAGTGGACTGTGAAAAGAAGTAAAAAGAGTTCTGTCTTCCAATATAAGAGGCCTTACCTTTCGGGTTTTCATCATTTGTTTTAGGCAGGATTGTACTACTGGAGAAAAGGAGGAGCTAGATTAGAATTTGTACTATGGCGCTTGAAGATGAGCCTGTTCAGGAATGGTGTATGTCTGTGCGTATATATATATATCTAGTGTGCTTGTTGGGTATGTGTGTGTGTATATGTTGCATATATGTCTACACACTTAGATACAAATACGAATGAGCAGTTTGTTATATATATACACCCTACTGTAACTGTGCAATTTGCCCCCTCGGGTTTCGTGACCTCTAGGACGTGAAAATATGTTCACAATGTTTTTGTTATTGAAGACTATATGCCTCCCTTTACACCGATTATACACATATATCAGTTACTTTTTGATTTATCAGTGGCCCAGGCTCTTTGTGTCATGGAGACTGGTATTACGAAGGTCCTCTTCTGGCCGCTAGCACATCGGTTGATTGCTGGGGGTATTGCTTCTGCATTTCCACAAAGCAGTATTTGAGATTATAACCTCAACATTTCACAAGTTCTGATTTTTCAGCATTTAGTCTAGACCCTGCAGCTATTGAAAATGTGGCGGGGCTGTTGGAGAAGAGTCTTATTCGAACTCCTCCTAAATCGGGAGTCTAAATGGAGGTCAAGTCCGAGAGGGATCGTTCAGTAATACACTGTCACAGTATCTGTGCAATGCCTGACAATCAACTAAATGACCAATATTACAGAGCAGCAGCTAAATCGATGCCTTTCTAAAAGCGAAAAAACAATATATGTTCTGTGGAAACTAATATATTTCTGTATGAGATGAGCAGATCTATAGACACTCGTGACTATCTCTGGAGAATGGTAAATCACAACCAATGATTCCTACTTATTTTTTACCAAGTGTTCTTATTAATCAGAATCAATTAAAGGACAAGTGTATATTTTAGTCATTTTCTTTTAAGTTGTACGTCTCCAGACCATTGATGTTACACGTTTTACTGTAAAGTGATGTATCAAAAATCTGATCGGCCCATCAGAACAGCGGGACGTCTGTTAGCAATAATGAAACCGGAATGAAAGCTTTATTTAATGTATGTATACCCTGATAGATAAGGTCTTTATCATATGTTTTGTTCTAAATACAAATATATCATAAATTTAATATGAGTTGTTCCCAAACTATTGTGTCTTGGATATTAAACTGTGAAGTATATGCCATGATTGAACTCTGGGTGAATCGTAGATATTTAGTTTGCATGTTCAGCTATTTTTTTTCTTTATTTTCTCTCAGGGCTTTGCAGATTGATTTCTATGAATTATTTTATTAATTTTCACCATTTCCACTTATCAGATTAAGTGCGCCACATATTTAAAGCCGAGGTCATGAAATCACTACAATAAGCACTTGACTGTGAATGCAATAGAAGCCCCATCACGTCGATATTGATCATGTTATAGCGGGGGGCTACAGAACAGTCACAATTCCAGTATCCCAATGATTTTTCTTCCTGTCCTCTGACTGTATGAACAACATTAGCAATGACATACCATTGTAAGGGGAAGCTATGGTGACAATGTCAAATTTCGTATTTTTCTAAAGGGAACTTCAACTGCTGCTATGCATTGTGTACAAGACTGGTCTATGCCACATGAACAGAGAATCCTTTTTGTTTTGGTACTTGTTTTCCTCCTTATTATTCAGCTGTACAATACATCCAAATTCGGAATAAAATGCTGTTCTTTATGAAACAATCTAAGCAATAAAATATTATATTTAAAATTAATGTACTGGTAGGCTGCACTTTGTGAGTATGTCTCCAGCTCTGGCACACAAACCTATGAAGGGGTCATATAAACATATAGATGGCAACAATTAACATGGGGGTAATGTTTTCAAGTGATCTACAGCTCATAAAGGAGTTATCCAGGACTATATAATTTTTTATTTTTTTTTACTATAGGCCTAAGAACTAACAGGCAGGTAGTTTCTACCTACTGTACCTGCCTGTTGTGTGCAGCACCGATCTCTACTTGCACAGAGTGGTTACAGACCGGTCCTGCTGGAAATTCACCAGCCTCTGCTGACGTCACGCCAACAGAGCAGTGACTTCTCTTCCGCTCTGCTCTGTTGACGGGGCGTGACTGTCAACGTCCTACTGATTGACATCCGGCTCTCCATTGCCTAACTGCAAGGACTCTGCTCTCAATCAGTATGACATTGGCAGTCACGCCCCATTGACCGAGCAACCTGGAAGAAGAAGAGCTGTTCTGTTGGTGAATCACCGACAGGAATGGTCTTTGACTTCTCAGAGCTGACGTCGAGTAGAAGAGGCAGGTAGTTGCCTTTGTTAGCAACTACATGCCTGTTAGCAGGAGCGTAACCACCACGGTCGTAGTGGTCGCAGCTGCGACCGGGCTCGGCAGGGCAGAGGCACGCCGACACCAGCAAAAGCTTCAAATGTATGTGTGTCCGCGGGTGCGCACGCCACAATACATGCTGCCAACCAATCAAAGGTCAGCAGCTGATGTCAGTGTGCACATGATGGGGCATTATACAACCATGGAGGACTATCAGGGTGCATTATACTTTATAGGATGACTATGTGGGTGCATAATACTTTCTAGGAGGACTATACTACTATGAAGTACTATGGGGTGCATTATACTTTATCGAGGACTATGGGCTGTGCATTATACTTTATGGATGTCTATGGAGGTGCATTTCATTATACTACAATCGATGACTATGAACTGTGCGGTATATTATACAGAGGACTAAGGGGGTGCATTATATTATATGGAGGACTATGCGGGTACATTATTCTTCTTATATAGTTCCTTATGACTTCTATGTAAACCCCTGTTGAGTATAATGGTTTGTTTTCTTTTATACATTACAGAACAGCGGCATAACGGGGAAAAAAATATATACCAGGATGGGGCTCCGGATAAGGGTCCTATAGCAGAATGGGCAATATATATACCAGGATGGAGGGTGCATATATATAATTTATTCAGGGTGGCAGGGTGCCCACTCCAAATATTGCATCGGGGTCCATCAGACTCTAGTTACGCCACTGCCTGTTAGTTTTTAGTAAAAAATAAAATAGTCCTGGAAAATCCCATTAAAGCGAATCTTTTTTTTTTTTTTTCTGGGACTTTTACAAATAAGCTGCTGAATGTACATGAGGCGTTGGGGTATGTGCACATAGCGTATTATAGACTCTGACATACATGCTGAGTTTTGTCAGAAAGACACTCCAGGAAAATGTCATCTTTGGTTGTTTTCTCGATGTCTATCCCTTTCTGTGTACATTAGGTTTAATTGTATATCTAAAATCAGAAAGTGGCTTTCAAATGGAAGACACCTAAAAAATGGACTGGACTGGATACTACTCTTTTTAGTCACTTCCCAGCTTTCGAAGCCTGACGTGGGGTTTTTTTTTTCAGGTGGGTTCTAACATGAAGATGCCATGTGCAGATACGTTTAGCGATATGTATGGCCCTTATATGACTTGTATATGGCACTTTTCACCAATTTTCCTTCCTGAGGGCTTTAACTTTAATTCAGTTTTTCTTGATCTTAGTGTGGAGACTAACCGCTATCATTTACCATACACACAACAAATAGGGCATCAGGATCTCCTCTTCTCCATGTCTCTGTTCTACTCCTTCAAAACAAGCAGCAGCTTGGAGGACATTCTTTAGTGGTATATCATACTAAGCGGTGTAGATGTGAACCCTGCACTAGATGAGATATATAACATTTACTGGAGCCTTCTGCAGTACAATAATCTTTGTATTTTGACTGTTTCCATCCAACTCCCCAAATTCTGTCCTACCTCCCTCCTTCATAGACTTAAACAGGCAGCGTATAGCCCATCCATTAAATAAGCTAAATTGACACTCAATATGTTTTAGTAATATTTTAAGGTAAATCACCAGCTGAGCAGGTGAGGAGTTGGGATGCTAAGACGTGGCTGATAATTGGAGAAAGGTGAATGATCACTTCTGCATGAGAGAGAGGTGATTGAGTGGAGTAAGAAGCATTTTGTGTGTGTGTGTGTATATGTATATATATATATATATATATATATATATATATATATATATATATATATATATATATATATATATATATACATACATACTGTGTGTGTATATATATATATATATATATATATATACTAGCTGAAGATCCCGGCGTTGCCTGGGCATAGTAAATATCTGTGGTTAGTTATAGCACCTCACTTCTCTTATTTTCCCATCACGCCTCTCATTTTCCCAATCACATCTTTCATTTTCTCCCTCACATCTCTCATTTTCTCCCTCACTTTCACACTCATTTTCCCCCCTAACACTTGACATTTCAACCTCACATCTGTCATTTTCTGATCACTCCACTATTTTTCCTCACTCCTCTCATTTTGCACTCACACCTTTTCATTTTCACCTCACACCTCTCATTTTCACCTCATCACCTCAGTATATACATGTTTGCCATCTCCCTTATATATAGTATACATCTGTATGTCATCTCCTGTATATAGTATATACCTGAATGTCATCTCCTTCTATATATAGTATATACCTGTATGTCATCTCCTCCTGTATATAGTATATACATGTGTGTCATCTCACCTGTATATAGTATATATCTGTGTGTCATCTCCTCCTGTATATAGTATATACCTGCATGTCATCTTCTATATATAGCATATACCTGTATGTCATCTCCTCCTGTATATAGTATATACCTGTAGGTCATCTGCTCCTGTATATAGTATATACCTGTGTGTCATCTCCTCCTGTATATAGTATATACCTGTATGTCATCTCCTCCTGTATATATATGTTCCTGTATGTCATCTCCTCCTCTATATAGTATATACCTGTGTGTCATCTCTCCTGTATATAGTATATATCTGTGTGTCATCTCCTCTGTATATAGTATATACCTGTGTGTCATCTCCTCCTGTATTAGACCTCGTTCACACGTTATTTGCTCAGTATTTTTACCTCAGTATTTGTAAGCTCAATTGGCAGCCTGATAAATCCCCAGCCAACAGGAAGCCCTCCCCCTGGCAGTATATATTAGCTCACACATACACATAATAGACAGGTCCTGTGACTGACAGCTGCCGTATTTCCTATATGGGACATTTGTTGTAGTTTGTCTGCTTATTAATCAGATTTTTATTTTTGAAGGATAAGACCAGACTTGTGTGTGTTTTAGGGCGAGTTTCGTTTGTCAAGTTGTGTGTGTTGACATGCATGTAGCGACTTTTGTGAGATGAGTTTTGTGTGGCAACATGCGTGTAAAAACTTATTGTGTGTCGAGTTGCATGTGACAGGTTAGTGTAGCAACTTGTGTGCAGCAATTTTTCCGCGTGTGGAAGTTTTGCGTGTGGCGAGTTTTCCATGAGGTGAGTTTTGCACTTGTGGCGAGTTTTGCAAGAGCCTAGTTTTTGCATGTGGCGAGTTCTGCGCGTGGCGAGTTTTGAGCGGCGACTTTTGTGTTTCGACTTTTATGTGGCGAGGTTGGCGTATGTGTGGTGAAATGTGTGCTGAGGGTGATATGTGTTCAAGCACGTGGTAGTGTGCGGCGCATTTTGTGTGTGTTCATATCCCCGTGTGTGGTGAGTATCCCATGTCGGGGCCCCACCTTAGCAACTGTATGGTATATACTCTTTGGCGCCATCGCTCTCACTCTTTACGTCCCCCTTGTTCACATCTGGCAGCTGTCAATTTGCCTCCTACACTTTTCCTTTCATTTTTTCCCATTATGTAGATAGGGGCAAAATTGTTTGGTGAATTGGAACGCGCGGGGTTAAAATTTCGCCTCACAACATAGCCTATGACGCTCTCGGGGTCCAGACGTGTGACTGTGCAAAATTTTGTGGCTGTAGCTTCGACGCCTCCAACACTTTTCCTTTCACTTTTTTCCCCATTATGTAGATAGGGGCAAAATTGTTTGGTGAATTGGAACGCGTGGGGTTAAAATTTCGCCTCACAACATAGCCTATGACGCTCTCGGGGTCCAGACGTGTGACTGTGCAAAATTTTGTGGCTGTAGCTTCGACGCCTCCAACACTTTTCCTTTCACTTTTTTCCCCATTATGTAGATAGGGGCAAAATTGTTTGGTGAATTGGAACGCGCGGGGTTAAAATTTTGCCTCACAACATAGCCTATGACGCTCTCGGGGTCCAGACGTGTGACTGTGCAAAATTTTGTGGCTGTAGCTGCGACGGTGCAGATGCCAATCCCGGACATACATACATACATACATACACACATTCAGCTTTATATAAAATATATATATATATACTAGCTGAAGAGCCCGGCGTTGCCTGGGCATAGTAAATATCTGTGGTTAGTTATAGCACCTCATATCTCTTATTTTCCCATCACGCCTCTCATTTTCCCAATCACATCTTTCATTTTCCCCCTCATATCTCTCATTTTCCCCATCACATCTCTCATTTTCCCCCCTCACATCTCTCATTTTCTCCCTCACTCCACTCATTTTCTCCCTCACTCCTCTCATTCCCGCCTGACACTTGTCATTTCGACCTCACATCTGTCATTTTCCGATCACTCCACTATTTTCCCTCACTCCTCTCATTTTGCACTCACACCTTTTCATTTTCACCTCACACCTCTCATTTTCACCTCAGTATATACATGTTTGTCATCTCCCTTATATATAGTATACACCTGTATGTCATCTCCTGTATATAGTATATACCTGTATGTCATCTCCCCTGTATATAGTATATACCTGCTGTGTGTCAACTCCCCTGTATATATATATACCTGTATGTCAGCTCCTCCTATATATAGTATATACCTGTATGTCATCTCCTCCTATATATAGTATATACCTGTATGTCATCTCCTCCTATATATAGTATATACCTGTGTGTCATCTCCTCCTATATATAGTATATACCTGTGTGTCATCTCCTCCTGTATATAGTATATGCCTGTGTGTCATCTCCCCTGTATATAGTATATATCTGTGTGGAGTATAGTATATACCTGTATGTCATCTTCTATATATAGCATATACCTGTATGTCATCTCCTCCTGTATATAGTATATACCTGTAGGTAATCTGCTTTTGTATATAGTATATACCTGTGTGTCATATCCTCCTGTATATAGTATATACCTGTATGTCATCTCCTCCTGTATATAGTATGTATAGACCTCGTTAACACGTTATTTGCTCAGTATTTTTACCTCAGTATTTGTTAGATAAATTGGCAGCCTGATAAATCCCCAGCCAACAGGAAGCCCTCCCCCTGGCAGTATATATTAGCTCACACATACACATAATAGACAGGTCATGTGACTGACAGCTGCTGTATTTCCTATATGGTACATTTGTTGCTCTTGTACTTTGTCTGCTTATTAATCAGATTTTTATTTTTGAAGGCTAATACCAGACTTGTGTGTGTTTTAGGGCGAGTTTCGTCTGTCAAGTTGGGTGTGTTGAGTTGTGTGTGGCGACATGCATGTAGCGACTTTTGTGAGATGAGTTTTGTGTGGCAACATGCGTGTAGCAACTTTTTGTGTCGAGTTGCATGTGACAGGTTAGTGTAGCAAGTTGTGTGCAGCAAGTTTTGCGCATGGCGAGTTTTGCGCGTGGTGAGTTTTATGTCTGGTGCCTTTTGAGTATGTGCAAGTTTTGTGTGAGGCAACTTTTGCATGTGTTGCAAATTTTGTGCATGTGGCAATTTTTCCCCGTGTGCAAGTTTTGCGTGTGGCGAGTTTTCCATGAGGTGAGTTTTGCACTTGTGGCGAGTTTTGCGTGAGCCTAGTTTTTGCATGTGGCGAGTTTTGCGCGTGGTGAGTTTTGAGTGGCGACTTTTGTGTTTCGACTTTTATGTGGCGAGGTTGGTGTATGTGTGGTGAAATGTGTGCTGAGGGTGGTATATGTGTTCAAGCACGTGGTAGTGTGTGGCGCATTTTGTGTGTGTGTTCATATCCCCATGTGTGGTGAGTATCCCATGTCGGGGCCCCACCTTAGCAACTGTACGGTATATACTCTTTGGTGCCATCGCTCTCATTCTTTAAGTCCCCTTGTTCACATCTGGCAGCTGTCAATTTGCCTCCAACACTTTTCCTTTCACTTTTCCCCATTATGTAGATAGGGGAAAAATTGTTTGGTGAATTGGAAAGCACGGGGTTAAAATTTCACCTCACAACATAGCCTATGACGCTCTCAGGGTCCAGGCGTGTGACTGCAAAATTTTGTTGCTGTAGCTGTGACGCTTCCAACGCTTTTCCTTTCACTTTTTTCCCCATTATGTAGATAGGGGCAAAATTGTTTGGTGAATTGGAATGTGCGGGGTTAAAATTTCGCCTCACAATATAGCCTATGACGCTCTCGGGGTCCAGACGTGTGACTGTGCAAAATTTTGTGGCTGTAGCTGCGACGGTGCAGATGCCAATCCCGGACATACATACACACATTCAGCTTTATATATATATATATATATCTTCCTTTTTTTGCAAATACTATTGATTTATGATAATCTTGTTGACATAATGATCATAGAGTATTGTTACTGCTCCATAAAATGATAAAATGGAAGCTCATCTCTCTAGAGATTTCCCCATCAGTTAGGCAGGAGATAGTCTACACATGTTTCCTGAAATCCGTATGTAGTCTGCTGATAAATGGCCCCATGGGAGCTCTACGATTCTCATATTAGGCATTTACTATGGTATATTACCACATCTGGTGTTTTAACTCCACCTACTAGATCTGTAAAGGGGTTAAAATAAAATATGTATTTCAATGTCCTCACCAGTTTAAAACTTAGCTATACAAATACAAAAAAAAAATGTTTCCATCCCACCATAGACAATAAAGTTGTGTTAGAAAAGAAATGACCCCACATTTGTAGGCTAGGCTATATTTTATCTCTTTGGCTTCTGTAAACGAGTATATTGTCAAGAATTCACTTGGGCAGGTTCTTCCTGTTATGTGCTGTGAGCGGTCTCACACCTGCTTCCCTAAGCTGTTCCACTGAACAGAGTGAGGAAACTTCAGCTGCATCCCCCTCCTCCTCGTCTTCAATTTGCACTAACTAGTGACGAGCAAGCATACTCGCCACTCCAGTGAACATCGCGGGGCTTGGGTACGCATCAACTATTGCGGGTGCTCAAGTGCCATGCTCTAGTTCCCGCAACGCCTGGAAACATGCGGGTCGGGGGCTCGAGAATGTCGCTCAAGCACATGCAATACTCTATGTGTACCAGAGCACCTCAATGCTCACTGGAGTGGCGAGCACGCTTGCTCGTCACTGAATCTGACAGGCTTGAGGCCAAAGAAGTTTCTAAAAATTCAGGCTGATGCAAACAGCCATAATAGAGCACTATATATTTCGTGTCATGGACAGGATTTCCTGATCTCTCAGAACAGTATTTGGCTATGTCCTTGGCATTAAATATTTCTGGATCACTTCTTACCTGAATGGTTTTAGAGCCATTTTCACATAGCCTGTAGGCATCTGGAAGGTGAGGAAGATGCCACTTCCCCAAATAATACATCTTACCAAGTTTCCTATATCCTGATTTATGACTAATTTATAATGGACCAAACTATAGGTCAATACAGGAAGCTGAGAATCTGTGTTTTCACCCGCTGCTGGGTCCTGTTACTACCCACTTTTGCTGAGAGGAGAGGCTACGCTTTCGCATCATGAGTCATGACTGCAGAGATTAATGTAGGTTTTATCAGCTGCATGTAACTACTGGCCAGCAGAGGGTGCACACATATGTGAATAAGCATATACCGTAATTGGCCTTGAGGGGTCTGGAGAGACCCCACTGTTGGCTTCACTGAGGAAACGAAAGGGAGAGGACTTGTTGCTGTAACTCAGGGAAGGGGAGCAATGCTTTTTGTATTGCAGGAATTGTATAAATTGCTTTATTTCCCAACCCTCAGTGCAAGTTCAAAATGACAGTACAGTTTGGCTCTACAGTGGCCTTCAAATCCCTCTGTCTCAAGCTCTCAAACAAAAATAAAAAACATTTATTATGCATTGCTTATATAGCGCTATCCTATTCAGCAGCGGTTAACAAACATTATCATCACTGGGACTCACACAACCTAGATTCCATATCAGTATGTGAGTATGGGTGGAAACCGGAGAATCTGAAGGAAACTCACACAAACTGGGAGAACATACAAACTCCTTGTAGATGTTGTCCTTGTTGGGATTTAAACCCAATACCCCAGTGCGCAAAACAACAGTGCTAACCACTGAGCCACCGTGCTGCCCATTAAAAAAAAAAGATATTTGCATCAGAACAATGAATATCTGTTTCTCCTGCATGGGCATAAAGATGTCATAGAGGAGGACTAACACAGCAATGGGGACAAGATAACTGTCAACCTCAGCTGTCACTCGTACAAATGCTTCTCGCAGAATTAGAATGTCATCAAAAAGTTAATTTATTTCAGTTCTTCTATACAAAAAGTGGAACTCGTATATTATATAGTCATTACAAACAGAGTCATCTACTTCAAGTGTTTATTTCTGTTAATGTTGATGATTATGACTTGCAGCCAATGAAAACCCAAAAGTCATTATCTCAGTAAATTAGAATACTTTATAACACCAACTTTAAAAATTATTTTAACATCCGAAATGTTGGCCTACTGAAATGTATGTTAGTAAATGCACTAAATACTTGTTCGGGGCTCCTTTTGCATCAATTCCTGCATTAATGCGGTGTGGCATGGAGGCGGTCAGCCTGTGGCACTGCTGAGGTGGAAGCCCAGGTTGCTTTGATAGCAGCCTTCAGCTCGTCTTCATTGTTGGGTCTGGTGTCTCTCATCTTCCTCTTGACTCTATCGGGTTAAGGTCAGACGAGTTTGCTGCCCAATCAAGCACAGTGATACTGTTGTTTTTAAACCAGGTATTGGTACTTTTGGTAGTGGGGACAGGTGCCAAATCCTGCTGGAGAATGAAATTTCCATCTCCAACAAACTTGTCAGCAGAAGGAAGCATTAAGTGCTCTAAAATTTCCTGGTAGATGGCTGCGCTGACTTTGGTCTCGATAAAAAAACAGTGGACCTACACCAGCAGATGACATGCATCCCCAAACCGTCACTGATCGTGGAAACTTCACACTAGACCTCAAGCAGCTTGGACTGTGTGCCTCTCCACTCTTCCTCCAGACTCTGGGACCTTGATTTCCAAATGAAATGCAAAATGTACTTTAATCTAAAAACAACACATTTGACCACTGAGCAACAGTCCAGTTCTTTTTCTCCTTGGCCCAGGTAAGACGCTTCTGGCATTTTCTATTGGTCATGAGTGGTTTGACACAAGGAATGCGACACTTGTAGCCCATGTCCTGGATACATCTGTGTGTGGTGGTTCTTGAAGCAATGACTCCAGCAGCAGTCCACTCCTTGTGAATCTCCCCCAAATTTTTGAATAGTCTTTTGTTAACAATCCTTTCAAGGCTGCAGTTATACTGGTTGCTTGTTCACCTTTTTCTACCACACTGCTTAGATACAGCACTCTGTGAACAGGCAGCCCCTTTAGCATTGACTCTTTGTGGCTTACCCTTTTTGTGGAGTGTGTCAGTGACTGCCTTCTGGACATCTGTCAAATCAGCAGTCTTCCCCATGATTGTGGAGCCTACTGAAACAGACTAAGGGACGTTTTGCTTTTAAGCGCTTAGGAAGCCTTTGCAGTTGTTTTTTGTTAATTATTCTAATTTACTGAGATAATGCCTTTTGGTTTTCATTGGCTGTCAGCCATAATCATCAACATAAACAGAAATAAACACTTGAATTAGATCACTCTGCTTGTAATGACTCTATAGAATATATGAGTTTCATTTTTTATATTGAAGAACTGTAATAAATTAACTTTTTGATGATAGTCTAATTTTGTGAAAAGCATCTGTACAAGAGTGCTGGATTGGGCTGAATTTAAAGGCGTACTCCGAGAAAGAGAAAATGTCACCATAAATAGATTCCTATATGCTTTCACTTAAAAAATCACAATAGTTTTTTTTAGAGAGGTAATAGTCATAGATTTAAAATGTTTGCTGTCTTTTTACACTGACAGAAACCTTTCCTAGAATGTTAATAGGACAGGTGCCTGTGATCATGTACTGTAGAAGCTCAATCTCTGATATTCTGTTATAATATTGAAGATAACAGAAGATGTAAGAAGGGGCTGCTCACACAGCTATCCAACCTGTATATCTGATCTAATACTGGAGATAATAAGGTGCTGAGATAAGAGGCTGCTCACACTGCTGTCCCCCTGTATATCTGATCTACTTGTAATATTATAGATAATAGGGTGCTGAGATAAGAGGCTGCTCACACTGCTGTCCAAAACAAAAACTAACCAAAAAACTAATACCATAAAAATACAAAGTTTAATCAAATTATTGCAAAAAAACAACATAGACAAAAAAGGCTTTAAAAGCATACACAACACCCAACAACTTAAATAGAATGTGGGTCTATCAAACCTAGCCAGACATTTAAATGTAGGAGGGTGGGGGCATAAAGAGATACTATCGCCCTACTTCTCCCTTCTTTTACTCTGCCTATCTGCGGAGGTTGGCACCCTCTTGGACACAAAATGGCGCCCCCGCTCCTTGACGGCTGGCCCTGCCAACCCTAGGAGTCCCTTGCTACAGAGTCTTATCCTTAATACTAAGAACATAGTCCAAAACATGCAATGGCTATATACCAAGACCCTAAGAAAACATAAACGTACCAACACAGGTCAATGCTAGGTACCAATCACCAATGTGTTAACAATCTTTTATGGTCTGACAGTACTATCGTGCGATCCTACTCTAATGCTTGTTACACTCTAATTAGTCCCTAAGAGACATCCCTGCCTACCAGCGGAGGTTGGCACCCTCTTGAACTAAATATGGCGCCCCTGATCCTCGGCGGCTTACCCTGGTGGCCCTAATAAATCCCGTAGGTACACAGGTACACTGCACGGGGAGGTGCCTATGGGACTACCACTAGTGAAAGGTTATTACGGACCCCCAGTATCAGTCAGACTATAACAAAAAATAAAAAGAAAGAGAGGGCAGTGCAGTACGATCAAAAAACACTTGATAGAATTCCTGGGATCATCCAATAGAGGTTTTTTCTCCGACCCCCAAACAAGTACATGCCATATATATAGTTATTGCAACATACCCTTCATTCAGTGCATCTTAATATTTCTTATTGCACTATGCCCAAACCAAAGTTACAAATCCACATATGGTGAAAAAATCAAATAGACACTGGTACACTTATCTGTGTTCATATCCTGATACCAGTAGTCTCGCCTCGACGCGTTTCCCTTCCGAAACGCCAAAAGGCTCCTACTAAATGGTGAATTGGCACCTTCCCCCAGATTTTCAGAGGCTGTCCGGGAATGAGGACAAGCGAATAGTGAGTAAACATAAGTACCACTTTGGCCCTTGAATTGTATGATGAACACTGCAGGTATTTAAAGGCATTTTGGCCTGCGTAATCCCTACACCTGCAACCAGGCGCTGCATACATCTCTGATGTGATTCACACACACAGAATTTCCCATATGCCTCCTGAGGAACTATATCATGGGAGGAAAACGCGTTGAGGCGAGACTACTGGTATCAGGATATGAACACAGATAAGTGTACCAGTGTCTATTTGATTTTTTCACCATATGTGGATTTGTAACTTTGGTTTGGGCATAGTGCAATAAGTAATATTGAGATACACTGAATGAAGGGTATGTTGCAATAACTATATGGCATGTACTTGTTTGGGGTCGGAGAAATAACCTCTATTGGATGATCCCAGGACTTCTATCAAGTGTTTTTGATCGTACTGCACTACCCTCTCTTTCTTTCTTTATTTTTTGTTATAGTCTGACTGATACTGGGGGCCCGTAATAACCTTTCACTAGTGGTAGTCCCATAGGCACCTCCCCGTGCAGTGTCCCTGTGTACCTAAGGTATTTATTAGGGCCACCAGGGTGAGCCGCCGAGGAGCAGGGGCGCCATATATCGTTCAAGAGGGTGCCAACCTCCGCTGGTAGGCAGGGATGTCTCTAATGACTAATTAGGGTGTAACAAGCATTAGAGTAGAATCACACGATAGTACTGTCAGACCATAAAAGAAAAGATTGTTAATACATTGGTGATTTGTACCTAGCATTGACCTGTGTTGGTACGTTTACGTTTTCTAAGGGTATGTGCACACGTCAGGATTTCTTGCAGAAATTTTCCTGACAAAAACCGGTCATTTCTGTGTTATGAACAGGTGATTCAGAACCACAACGGACCTAGTGGTTAAGAGCACACAAAGTGACCTGATAGTTACTAACATAGGACGAGCTCTGAGACGTGGGAACTCTGCTGACCGCAATCCCTAATCCTATCATACCACACTAGAGGTAGCCGTGGATTGCGCCTAACGCTCCCTATGCAACTCGGCACAGCCTGAGAAACTAGCTAGCCCTGAAGATAGAAAAATAAGCCTACCTTGCCTCAGAGAAATTCCCCAAAGGAAAAGGCAGCCCCCCACATATAATGACTGTGAGTAAAGATGAAAATACAAACACAGAGATGAAATAGATTTTAGCAAAGTGAGGCCCGACTTACTGAATAGACCGAGGATAGGAAAGATAGCTTTGCGGTCAACACAAAAACCTACAAACAAACACGCAGAGGGGCAAAAAGACCCTCCGCACCGACTAACGGTACGGAGGTGCTCCCTCTGCGTCTCAGAGCTTCCAGCAAGCAAGAAAAACCAATATAGCAAGCTGGACAGAAAATATAGCAAACAAAAGTAACACAAGCAAAACTTAGCTTATGCAGGGCAGACAGGCCACAAGAACGATCCAGGAGAAAGCAAGACCAATACTGGAACATTGACTGGAGGCCAGGAACAAAGAACTAGGTGGAGTTAAATAGAGCAGCACCTAATGACTTAACCTCGTCACCTGAGGAAGGAAACTCAGAAGCCGCAGCCCCACTCACATCCACCAGAGGAAGCTCATAGACAGAACCAGCCGAAGTACCACTCATGACCACAGGAGGGAGCTTGACCACAGAATTCACAACAGTACCCCCCCCTTGAGGAGGGGTCACCGAACCCTCACCAGAGCTCCCAGGCCGACCAGGATGAGCCAAATAAAAGGCACGAACCAGATCGGCAGCATGAACATCAGAGGCAAAGACCCAGGAATTATCTTCCTGACCATAACCCTTCCATTTAACCAGGTACTGGAGTTTCCGTCTCGAAATACGAGAATCCAAAATCTTCTCCACTATATACTCCAACTCCCCCTCAACCAAAACCGGGGCAGGAGGATCAACGGATGGAACCACAGGTGCCACGTATCTCCGCAACAATGACCTATGGAATACGTTATGGATGGAAAAAGAAGCTGGAAGGGTCAAACGAAAAGACACAGGATTAAGAACCTCAGAAATCCTATACGGACCAATGAAACAAGGCTTAAACTTAGGAGAGGAAACTTTCATAGGAATATAACGAGATGACAACCAAACCAAATCCCCAACACGAAGTCGGGGACCCACACAGCGCCAGCGGTTAGCGAAACGTTGAGCCTTCTCCTGAGACAATGTCAAATTGTCCACCACATGAGTCCAAATCTGCTGCAACCTATCCACCACAGTATCCACACCAGGACAGTCAGAAGACTCAACCTGCCCTGAAGAGAAACGAGGATGGAAACCAGAATTGCAGAAAAACGACGAAACCAAAGTAGCCAAGCTGGCCCGATTATTAAGGGCGAACTCAGCCAAAGGCAAAAAGGACACCCAATCATCCTGATCGGCAGAAACAAAACATCTCAGATATGTTTCCAAGGTCTGATTGGTTCGTTCAGTCAGGCCATTTGTCTGAGGATGGAAAGCCGAGGAAAAAGACAAATCAATGCCCATCCTAGCACAAAAGGCTCGCCAAAACCTCGAGACAAACTGGGAACCTCTGTCAGAAACGATGTTCTCCGGAATGCCATGTAAACGGACCACATGCTGGAAGAACAATGGCACCAAATCAGAGGAGGAAGGCAATTTAGAGAAGGGTACCAAATGGACCATCCGAGAGAAGCGATCACAAACAACCCAAATGACCGACATTTTTTGAGAGACGGGGAGATCCGAAATAAAATCCATAGAGATATGTGTCCAGGGCCTCTTCGGGACTGGCAAGGGCAAAAGCAACCCACTGGCACGAGAACAGCAGGGCTTAGCCCGAGCACAAATCCCACAGGACTGCACAAACGAACGCACATCCCGCGACAGAGACGGCCACCAAAAGGATCTAGCCACCAAATCTCTGGTACCAAAGATTCCAGGATGACCAGCCAACACCGAACAATGAACCTCAGAGATAACTCTACTCGTCCATTTATCAGGGACAAACAGTTTCTCCGCTGGGCAACGGTCAGGTCTATTAGCCTGAAATTTTTGCAGCACCCGCCGCAAATCAGGGGAGATGGCAGACAAAATTACCCCCTCTTTGAGAATACCCGCCGGCTCAGACAAACCCGGAGAGTCAGGCACAAAACTCCTAGACAGGGCATCTGCCTTCACATTTTTAGAGCCCGGAAGGTACGAAACCACAAAGTCAAAACGGGAGAAAAACAGCGACCAACGAGCCTGTCCAGGATTCAACCATTTGGCAGACTCGAGATAAGTCAAGTTCTTGTGATCAGTCAAGACCACCACGTGATGCTTAGCTCCTTCAAGCCAATGACGCCACTCCTCGAATGCCCACTTCATGGCCAGCAACTCTCGATTGCCAACATCATAATTACGCTCAGCAGGCGAAAACTTCCTGGAAAAGAAGGCGCATGGTTTCATCACCAAGCCATCAGAACTTCTTTGCGACAAAACAGCCCCTGCTCCAATCTCAGAAGCATCAACCTCGACCTGGAACGGGAGCGAAACATCTGGTTGGCACAACACAGGGGCAGAAGAAAAACGACGCTTCAACTCTTGAAAAGCTTCCACAGCAGCAGAAGACCAATTGACCACATCAGCACCCTTCTTGGTTAACTCAGTCAACGGTTTAGCAATACTAGAAAAATTATTGATGAAGCGATGATAAAAATTAGCAAAGCCCAGGAACTTTTGCAGACTCTTCAGAGATGTCGGCTGAGTCAATCATAAATGGCCTGAACTTTAACAGGGTCCATCTCGATAGTAGAAGGGGAAAAAATGAACCCCAAAAATGAAACCTTCTGAACACCAAAGAGACACTTTGACCCCTTCACAAACAAAGAATTCGCACGCAGAACCTGGAACACCATTCTGACCTGCTTCACGTGAGACTCCCAATCATCCGAGAAGACCAAAATATCATCCAAGTATACAATCAGGAATTTATCCAGGTACTCTCGGAAGATGTCATGCATAAAGGACTGAAACACTGATGGAGCATTAGAAAGCCTGAATGGCATAACCAGGTACTCAAAATGGCCCTCGGGCGTATTAAATGCTGTTTTCCATTCATCGCCCTGTTTAATACGCACAAGATTATATGCACCACGAAGATCTATCTTGGTGAACCAACTAGCCCCCTAAATCCGAGCAAACAAATCAGACAGCAGCGGCAAGGGGTACTGAAATTTGACCGTGATTTTATTTAGAAGGCGGTAATCAATACAAGGTCTCAGCGAACCATCCTTCTTGGCCACAAAAAAGAACCCTGCTCCCAATGGCGACGATAACGGGCGAATATGACCCTTCTCCAAGGATTCCTTTACGTAACTCCGCATAGCGGCGTGTTCAGGCACAGACAAATTAAACAGTCGACCTTTAGGAAATTTACTACCAGGAATCAAATCGATAGCACAATCACAATCCCTATGCGGAGGTAGGGCTCTGGACTTGGGCTCATCAAATACATCCCGGTAATCCGACAAGAACTCTGGGACCTCAGAAGGGGTGGATGATGAAATAGACAGAAAAGGAACATCACCATGTACCCCCTGACAACCCCAGCTGGACACAGACATTGATTTCCAATCCAATACTGGGTTATGGACTTGTAGCCATGGCAACCCCAACACGACCACATCATGCAGATTATGCAACACCAAAAAGCGAATATCCTCCTGATGCGCAGGAGCCATGCACATGGTCAGCTGGGTCCAGTACTGAGGCTTATTCTTTTCCAAAGGCGTAGCATCAATTCCTCTCAATGGAATAGGATACTGCAAGGGCTCCAAGAAAAACCCACAGCGCCTAGCATACTCCAAGTCCATCAAATTCAGAGCAGCGCCTGAATCCACAAATGCCATGACAGAATAGGATGACAAAGAGCAGATCAAAGTAACGGACAAAAGAAATTTCGACTGTACCGTAGCAATGGTGGCAGACCTAGCGAACCGCTTAGTGCGCTTAGGACAATCGGAGATAGCATGAGTGGAATCACCACAGTAAAAACACAGCCCATTTTGACGTCTGTGTTCTTGCCGTTCAGCTCTGGTCAACATCCTATCGCACTGCATAGGCTCAGGTCCATGCTCAGATAATACCGCCAAATGGTGCACAGTTTTACGCTCATGCAAGCGTCGACCAATCTGAATGGCCAAAGACATAGACTCATTCAGACCAGCAGGCATAGGAAATCCCACCATGACATCCTTAAGGGCTTCAGAGAGACCTTTTCTGAAAATTGCTGCCAGCGCACATTCATTCCATTGAGTGAGCACAGACCACTTCCTAAACTTCTGGCAATATATCTCTACCTCATCCTGACCCTGAGACAGAGCCAGCAAATTTTTCTCTGCCTGATCCACTGAATTAGGTTCATCATACAGCAATCCGAGCACTAGAAAAAACGCATCAATATTACATAATGCAGGATCTCCTGGCGCAAGGGAAAATGCCCAGTCTTGAGGGTCACCACGTAATAAAGAAATAATGATCTTAACTTGTTGAACTGGGTCACCAGAGGAGCGGGGTTTCAAAGCCAGAAACAGTTTACAATTATTCTTAAAACTCATAAACTTAGCTCTATCTCCAGAAAACAAATCAGGAATAGGAATTCTTGGCTCTAACATAGAATTCTGAACCACAAAGTCTTGAATATTTTGTACTCTTGCAGTGAGATGATCCACACAAGAAGACAGATCTTTAATGTCCATCACTACACCTGTGTCCTGAACCACCCAAATGTCTAGGGGAAAAGAAAGGCAAAACACAGTACAGAGAAAAAAATGGTCTCAGAACTTCTCTTTTCCCTCTATTGAGAAGCATTAGTACTTTGGGCCTCCAGTACTGTTATGAACAGGTGATTCAGAACCACAATGGACCTAGTGGTTAAGAGCACACAAAGTGACCTGATAGTTACTAACATAGGACGAGCTCTGAGACGTGGGAACTCTGCTGACCGCAATCCTAATCCTATCATACCACACTAGAGGTAGCCGTGGATTGCGCCTAACGCTCCCTATGCAACTCGGCACAGCCTGAGAAACTAGCTAGCCCTGAAGATAGAAAAATAAGCCTACCTTGCCTCAGAGAAATTCCCCAAAGGAAAAGGCAGCCCCCCACATATAATGACTGTGAGTAAAGATGAAAATACAAACACAGAGATGAAATAGATTTTAGCAAAGTGAGGCTCGACTTACTGAATAGACCGAGGATAGGAAAGATAGCTTTGCGGTCAACACAAAAACCTACAAACAACCACGCAGAGGGGCAAAAAGACCCTCCGCACCGACTAACGGTACGGAGGTGCTCCCTCTGCGTCTCAGAGCTTCCAGCAAGCAAGAAAAACCAATATAGCAAGCTGGACAGAAAATATAGCAAACAAAAGTAACACAAGCAAAACTTAGCTTATGCAGGGCAGACAGGCCACAAGAACGATCCAGGAGAAAGCAAGACCAATACTGGAACATTGACTGGAGGCCAGGAACAAAGAACTAGGTGGAGTTAAATAGAGCAGCACCTAACGACTTAACCTCGTCACCTGAGGAAGGAAACTCAGAAGCCGCAGCCCCACTCACATCCACCAGAGGAAGCTCATAGACAGAACCAGCCGAAGTACCACTCATGACCACAGGAGGGAGCTTGACCACAGAATTCACAACATTTCTGCCAGAAATCCGCATGCGTTTTTTCTTGCATTTTTTGACGCGTTTTTGACGCGTTTTTTGTGCGTTTTTTCCCAAATGCATAGAATTGCGGGAAAAATGCAAAAAATCCGCAAAAATAATGTACATGCTCATTTTTTTACCGCGATGTGTTTTTTGCGCTGAAAAAAACGCATCCATGTGCACAAAACATGCAGAATGCATTCTAAATGATAGAATGCATAATGTATGCGTTTTTAATGAGCTTTTATAGCGTTTTTAGCATGAAAAAAACACGAAAAAACCTGAACGTGTACACATAGCCTTAGGGTCTTGGTATATAGCCATTGGATGTTTTGGACTATATTCTTAGTATTAAGGATAAGACTCTGTAGCAAGGGACTCCTAGGGTTGGTAGGGCCAGCCGTCGAGGAGCGGGGGCGCCATTTTGCATCCAAGATGGTGCGAACCTCTGCAGATAGGCAGGGTAAAAGAAGGGAGAAGTAGGGTGATAGTATCTCTTTATGCCCCCACCCTCCTGCATTTAAATGTCTGGCTAGGTTTGATAGACCCACATTCTATTTAAGTTGTTGGGTGTTGTGTATGCTTTTAAAGCCTTTTTTGTCTATGTTGTTTTTTGGCAATAATTTGATTAATAAACTTTGTATTTTTATGGTATTAGTTTTTTGGTTAGTTTTTGTGTTGATACTAATCCCAATTATCTGATAGTATTTTTTCACACTGCTGTCCCCCTGTGTATCTGATCTACTTGTAATATTATAGATAATAGGGTGCTGAGATAAGAGGCTGCTCACACTGCTGTCCCCCTGTCTTTCTAATCTAGTACTGCAGATACCAGCGGTCCTGAGGTAAGAGGCTGCTAACACTGTTGTCTACTCAGTCCGTCTCATCTAATATTGAAGATTGCAGGGGTGCTGAATTTAAGAAGAGGCTGCCCTACTGTCCACCCTAACTTTATGATCTAATGCTGAATAGCTGCTGTGATCAGGACATAGCTGTGACTTGGGAAGACATGCCAAGGCATGGCCCTCAGACTTCATACTGTGAAAGGAATATGTCAGCAGGTTTTGGCAATTTAGTCTGAGAGCAGCATAATATAGGGCAAGTGAACCTGATTCCAATGATGTATCACTTAGTTTACTGGGTGCAGCAGTTCTGACACAGAGTTATTAGATGTAGTATGTAGCGGAACTCATAAAGCTAACCCAGCCCCCACCAGGGTCTCGGTGTACATTGTCTATATACACTGAGCTGCTTATCACAGGAGAGGGTGGAGTGGGACCAGGGCACCTAGTCTGACAGTGATAATTCAAAGCAGGTGATTAAACCCTCATAAGTAAACAGCACACAGCCAAAAAACTGGCACATTGTTAAATTCAGTGTTTCAGCCTATGTTCCTTGCTGTCTTCAGATTACATAGTAAAAACCTGCTTACATTTTCCCTTTAAAATGCAGTTGTCGGTGATTGACAGCTGCATTTAAAGAGTTAACAGCAGTGGGCTGAGCACCACTTTCCGCTATTAGAGGCTGAAGACAGCAAAAGTTACAGAAGAAATCAGCAATGCAGAAAGGTATTCAACCTCTTCCTGAACTTGGACGTACCCAGTATGTCATGGTTGGTAGGTACTTAGCGACCTTGTACGTACTGGGTACGTCATGGCTAAAGTGCATCAGTCGTGGAAATCGCATTAAGGTGCCTGCTGTTTCTGACAGCACAGCACCTGGAGTCGTTGTCTCGGGGGTGGTGACGCTGGCTCCACCGCAACTAAGATCACTGTGATTGGCTGTTCAGAATTAAACAGCCAATCACAGTATTTCAGGCAATGAACTAGCTTGAAACACTGATGTCCAGCCTATGATTAGTAAGAGCACTGATCATAGTCTAAGGCCTAGCAAAAATTGCATCACCAGGGCCAGCTCTGATTGGTGTGAATGACGATGACTTCACACCAATGAGAGTGCAGAGACATGATCTGAACTCTTAGCGACCGCTCTGCACTACCTCATTCCAGCTGCCAGGCATAAAGAGAGCAGTCCCGTCTTTTCAAAGTTTGGTCGGTCATTGATCACTTCCTCAACAAGTTAGCTAAGGTCTACGTTCCCCAAGTGGACATCTGCGTCGATGATTCCCTAATACATTTCAAGGGGAGGCTCAAATTCCATCAATAAATGCCCGGTAAGAAGGCCAGGTACTAAATTAAACTCTACAAGCTGAGCAAGAGTACTTCAGAGTACACCGACAGGTTTATTAAGAGAAGGGCACCCGGATTCAACTTTTTCATCAACTCGCTGAACGCCCTCCTGTCCTGGGAGTGAATGGGAAAATTGTGTGTGATGTGGTGCACTGACTGCTGGATGAAGGTTATCAAATCTACATAAATAACTTTTATACCAACATCCCACTCTTCAAGTCCCTCTCTGTGCGAGATGCTGTCCACAAAAATCAGAGAGGACTCTCTAAGATGGTAATTGGGAAGCTGCTCAGAAAGGGTGAGAACAGAGCCCAACATAGCGACAACATGCTGGGGATCAAGTACAAAGACCAGAGGGATATCCTTTTCTTGGCCACCAAACATAGTGATGGCAGCACCCCCACCACTGTTCGAGATACCGCTACACTAGTCCACAACTCAAACTGTGTATGGGGGTACAACAAAAGATGGGAGGAGTTGATCTCTCTGCTCAAGTCCTCCAGCCATACAGTGCCATGAGAAAAGCCAAGCTGTGGTGCAAGAACAGTATAGATGGCAATTTACAATGCTTTTGAGCCATAACGATGTGCAGGCCAGATTGTTACGTACCTTCAGTTCCAGGAGGTAGTGATTAAGGTCCTAATATTTGGCCGTCAGGAAGGAGCAGGCCCCAGCCACAACTCACATATGCCATCCTGATGTACACTACATAATATACGTATGCCGCTACATTATAAAATTCACATACCAGGAAAACACTAGATCAATTCCATGACAGGGTCACTTGTGGGGGGTTTCCACTGTTTAGACACATCAGGGGCTCTCCAATCGCGGCATGACACCCGCAGACCATTCCATCGAAATCTGCATCTCAAAACGTCACTCCCTTTTGAGCCCTGCCATGCACCCAAACAGTAGTTTTCTTCCACATATGATGTATCCGCGTACTCAAGAGAAATTGCACAACAAATTTTGGGGTCCATTATCTCCTGTTACCCTTGTGAAAATTAAAAAAATGGGGCTAAAATTAACATTTTTGGGGAAAAAAATGATTTTTTTTTTATCATCACAACTCAACGTTATAATTTTTTGTGAAGCACTTGGGGGATCAAGATGATCACCACATATCTAGATAACTTCCTTGTGGGGGTCTAGTTTCCAAATTGCGGTCACTTGTCGGTGATTTCCATTGTTTTGGCCCATCAGGGGATCTCCAAATGTGACATGCGCCCGCAGACCGTTCCATAAAAGTCTGCATTCCAAAACGGCACTCCTTCCCTTCAGCCCTGCCGTGCGCACAGTAGTTTTCCTCCACATATGGGGTGTAAGCCTACTCAGGAGGAACAGCACAAAAGATTCTAGGGATTCAAGGTGCCCACCACACATCTAGGTACCGTAAGTTCTTTTGAGGGTCTAGTTTCCAAAATGGTGTCACTTGTGGGGGGTTTCCACGGTTTAGGCACATCAGTGGCTCTCCAAATGCCACTTGCATCAAATGGTGCATCGGCGTACTCAGGAAAAATTGCACAAGTTTTTTTACCCTTTTGAAAATAAAAAAAATCGATAGTAAAATTTTTGTGGAAAAAAGTTCATTGTTAATTTTTCCTTACGCAATGCTTCAGTTCCTTTGAAGCACTTGAAGAGTTAATAAACTTCTTGAATGTGGTTTTGAGCACCCGGAGGGGTGCAGTTTTTAGGATGGTGTCACATTTGTGTATTTTCTGTCATATAGGCCATTCAAAGTCACTTCAAATGTGTTGTGGTCCTTAAAAAAATTTGTTTTATACATTTTGTTGGAAAAATGAGAAATCGCTGGTAGCTTCCTAACAAAAAAAAATATGTTTAAAAACTTATGGTGATGGAAAATAGACATGTATGGGACATGTGGAAAACTATTTATTAACTATTTTGTGTGATATATCTCTGATTTAAGGGCATAAAAAATTCAAAGTTTGAAAATTGCAAAATTTTCCACATTTTCACCAAATTTCTGATTTTTTTTCCCAAATAAACACAAGTTATATTGAAGACATTTTAACACTATCGTGAAATACAATATATCATGAAAAAAAAACAATCTCAGAATCACTGGGATCTGTTGAAGTGTTCCAGAGTTATAACCTCATAAAGTGACACTGGTCAGAATTGTAAAAATTGGGCTGGTCATGAAGTTGAAAACAAGCTTGGGGGGAGGGGGTGGATAAAGTGGTTAAATATTGAAATGCCCCCAAAATCTTTTATGACCTTATGGGAGACACAATGTGGTGTGATATACCGTAAATAAAAATATAAATTAAGTGTTACGTTATGATATTTTGTTTTTGGAAGGTCTTTGCTTGGCAATTAATACCAAATATAGCTATGGATCAATAATTTTTTTAGGGTATGGAAATTATTGAAATAAATTTAAAAATATTTTCTGTATAAGTAGTGGTATAGTGAAGCAGTTTTTCCTTTAGTTCTCTTGTTCGTGGACTGTATAACCAAGAATTAAAGGGTCTTCGGCTTTGTATTTTAGGCCGATTTCACATATCTGGCTGTTGTGTTTAGGTCTGGTGACCTATGGCGGCTTTAATCAAAATACTTAGATACAATGCCAGAGAAGCAAAGTGAATATTTACCCTATGTCTCTGGCTACCTTGCATACAGTATTGGACTGGGACCAGTAACTCTGGGGCCCACTTTTAGCTACATGCACAGGGGCCCACCGGGTGTTTCCTCTGTTTCCCCGTGGGCCAGTCCGAGCCTGTCTGTATATGCAGTTATTCAAAGGAGTATTCCAACAACAAATACTGCTGGTTTATCCCAAACATGTGGCATCTTTGTCTCACCAATAACTGATAGGCTGATACATTCACCTTTTGAGACACATATATTGTGACATTTTAAAAGAAATCCATCTTTATAACAAGAGGAATACTGGCTGTGTGTTCATCTACTTCTCACAGGAAACCGTGGATCCCATCATAGGAAAATCTTTTTTATTACACGTAAACCTCTAACTTAGACATTTGTTAGAGTTATAACTTTCCTGGATTGCTGCCATTTTTGTAACACCGAACTATCCAACTCGGTACAATGTGTAGTTTTCTTATTGAACACAAGGGGGAGCTCGTATTCAAGAAATTGATGTATGTACATGCAGTGGTGTTTAGGGAACGGGATAGAGGCCATTCAGATAGTAAATACTTTTTACCATTTCTATAGGCCTGTACAACACATTTACAGCAGATCGAGAAAAGACACTTCTGATCCTCAACTGAAAAAAGGCTCAAGGTGTTCAATGCTTTCCAATCGGCAATTGGGAAGAAGTGTAGCCATTGATGTACCGCTATCAATATCTGTATTACAAAAGTATTTGCATCCCTAAGATGCATATATAGTCGAATTGAATGATGGAGCCTTAATTCACATGCTATTCAGATTGGAGAAGTGCACCGATGAAGCAGGGATCAAGGATTAGTTTTTTTCTTTGCTTGTTCACACTGATGTCTTTTGCTGAGCTTTTGGAGCAGAAACGCTTCAAAAAACATAGGTTTTGATTGGAGAGTTTCTGCTCTGAAAACTCATAAAAAAAGCTCTGCGTGAACAATCTCCAAGGGTATGTGCACAATGATTTTTGTAAAGGTGGTAAAAAAACATTGAGTTTGCTGTAGTTTAAGCCAGACAGTGAAAGATCAGCTAGGGTTTACCTGAGGAGCAAAAGGGTAACAGTGTTTTGAACTTTGAGTTTTTAGTGTTTTACCTATTTTCCCAAGTGAGTTGCTATACACTGACAAAACATTTTGGAATCAAACCACTTCAGGAAATGCTTCTTCCATGAGAAGTTTTTGGAAGAGTTTTCCATTACCTGAAGCATTTTGAAAGAGCATTTTTTTCTGATTGAACAGTGCCTGGTTGAGATCGGATTACATTAGGAGTAGCTAATTTAGATTGTGAACCCCATCGGGGACAGCATTGATAATGTGTGCAAACTGTAAAGCGCTGCGGAATATGTTAGTGTCATATAAAAATAAAGATTATTATTATTTATTAGCTCCAAAGAAGTAATATGCACTTTCTTTTTTTCCCTACAGGTATCTTTCAAAATCTTAGGGGTTGTTGAGCCTTGGGATTCAAGTCTGCAGTCACTCTAATGTTTCGCCATCTGAAAAATGAGCATGTCACTTCTTTTAACCAAGTCACGGTTTCCACTTGCGTAGCCAGGATTTTGGATCGGGGGGGGTTTCGGGGGTGGGTAACTTCTGAATGATCCCCTAACCAGGTAACCCTGATTACAACTATGGTGACACAGCCTAATAGTGCATGTAGGGGAAGCTCACAAGATGACAGAGCAAAACAAACTAAACTAAACAAACTAGAGAATAAACAAATAAGACTAAACAAAAATCTCTATACAAAGACCAAGACTGATAATATCGCCATACAGTGACATACAATGCTAGATACCAGTCATGCAGAACATGTAAGAGATTACAGTACAGATATAGATGGTGACTTCCAGCTGACGTTCTTTCTGATGGAATCGTTCATTTTTTATGTCTTTTCCATCTGGCCCAGACCGACATGACAACTTCTCCAGCCAAGACCTGTCTGCAGAGAATACAACAAAGACACATTTCACTTCTCATATTTTCAGCACTATCCTCATCTATCCCCAACCTGCACAAACTTCTTAACTTGCTGATACCGCAATATTGAGCCGCTGCTGCCGTATGTGTCCCTATTACTACACCTACTTTGTGGTACTGTGTGCTCTCTAAATGGCAAAACAACCCTCTAGAACAGGGGTGGGCAATTAATTTTCCTGAGGGGCCACATGAGAGACAGTACGGCTAGTTTCACACTAGCGTTTTGAGGAGCTGCGGAGGGCTGCGGACTTCCTCCGTGAAGCCCCGCCCTCGACCGCATCTCCGCCGCTAGCTCCGCCTACTTCTGCATGCGACCTGCGCACCTATCTTTAATATTAGGTACGCAGGTCGTGCGGCTGTATGCAGATGCTTCCGCATGCGTCGTTTTGACGATGCGGCGAAAAAAAGAAATTGCTACCAGCTGTGTCCTACGCTGGTCGCTGCATCGTCAAAATGTTAATGTTAAAAATAGGTACGCAGGCCGCATGCAGAAGTAGACGGAGCATGCGGCGGAGGTGCGGCTGAGGGCGGGGCTTCACGGAGGAAGTCCGCAGCCCTCCGCAGCTCCTCAAAACGCTAATGTGAAACCGGCCTAACTGTTGTCGAGGGCCGAACCAACAGGCCAAAATTAATTCTACTCAATATTAATATCAATATAATATAATTATATTATTGATAATTATATTATTACTTGCAATATTGAGCAAAACAGCCCCTCCTGTATATCGTATGAGCCCCTTATATACTATATGAGCCCCACACAACCTCCCTATATATGCTGCATGAGCCCCACACAGCCTCCCTATATACTGCATGAGCCCCACACAGCCTCCCTATATACACTGCATGAGCCCCACACAGCCTCCCTATATACACTGCATGAGCCCCACACAGCCTCGCTATATACACTGCATGAGTCCCACACAGCCTCCCTATATATATACTGCATGAGCCCCACACAGCCTCCCTATATATACTACATGAGCCCCACACAGCCTCCCTATATATACTGCATGAGCCCCACACAGCCTCCATATATACCGCATGAGCCCCACACAGCCTCCCTATATACACTGCATGAGCCCCACACAGCCTCCCTACATATACTGCATGAGCCCCACATAGCCTCCCTAAATATATACTGCATGAGCCCCACACAGCCTCCCTATACACACTGCATGAGCCCCACACAGCCTCACTATATACTGCATGAGCCACACATAGACTCCCTAAATATACACTGCATGAGACCCACACAGCCTCCCCATATATACTGCATAAGCCCCACACAGCCTCCCCATATACAGCGTGAGCCCCACACAGCCTCCCCTTATATACTGCACAAGCCCCACACAGCCTCCCCATATACAGCGTGAGCCCCACACAGCCTCCCTATATACAGCGTGAGCCCCACACGGCCTTCCCATATACTGCATGAACCCCACACAACCTTCCCATATACAGCGTGAGCCCCACACAGCCCCCTATATACTGCATGTGCCCCACACAGCCTCCCTATATAAACTGCATGAGCCCCACACAGCCTCCCAATATACACTGCATGAGCCCCACATAGCCTCCCTAAATATACACTGCGTGAGCCCTACACAGCCTCCCTACATATACTGCATGAGCCCCACATAGCCTCCCTAAATATACACTGCATGAGACCCACACAGCCTCCCTATATACACAGCGTAAGCCCCACACAGCCTCCCCATATATACTTCATGAGCCCCACACAGCCTCCCCATATACAGCGTGAGCCCCACATGGCCTTCCCATATACTGCATGAGCCCCACACAGCCTCCCTACATTTACTGCATGAGCCCCACATAGCCTCCCTAAATATACACTGCGTGAGCCCTACACAGCCTCCCTACATATACTGCATGAGCCCCACATAGCCTCCCTAAATATACACTGCATGAGACCCACACAGCCTCCCTATATACACAGCGTGAGCCCCACACAGCCTCCCCATATATACTTCATGAGCCCCACACAGCCTCCCCATATACAGCGTGAGCCCCACACGGCCTTCCCATATACTGCATGAGCCCCACACAGCCTCCCCATATACAGTGTGAGCCCCACACAGCCTCCCTATATACAGCGTGAGCCCCACACGGCCTTCCCATATACTGCATGAGCCCCACACAACCTTCCCATATACAGCGTGAGCCCCACACAGCCTCCCTATATACACTGCATGAGCCCCACATAGCCTCCCTAAATATACACTGCATGAGCCCTACACAGCCTCCCTACATATACTGCATGAGCCCCACACAGCCTCTCTATATACTGCATGAGCCCCACACAGCCTCCCTACATTTACTGCATGAGCCACACATAGACTCCCTAAATATACACTGCATGAGACCCACACAGCCTCCCTATATACACAGCGTGAGCCCCACACAGCCTCCCCATATATACTTCATGAGCCCCACACAGCCTCCCCATATACAGCGTGAGCCCCACACAGCCTCCCTATATACAGCGTGAGCCCCACACGGCCTTCCCATATACTGCATGAGCCCCACACAGCCTCCCCATATACAGTGTGAGCCCCACACAGCCTCCCTATATACAGCGTGAGCCCCACACGGCCTTCCCATATACAGCGTGAGCCCCACACAGCCTCCCTATATACACTGCATGAGCCCCACACAGCCTCCCTATATACAGCATGAGCCCCACACAGCCTCCCTATATACTGTATGTGCCCAACACAGCCTCCCTATATACAGCATGAGCCCCACACAGCCTCCCTATATACTGCATGAGCCCCACACAGCCTCCCTATATACAGCGTGAGCCCCAGACAGCCTCCCTATAAACTGCATGTGCCCCACACAGCCTCCCTATATACAGCATGAGTCCCACACAGCCTCCCTATATACACTGCATAAGCCTCACACAGCCTCCCTATATACACTGCATAAGCCCCACACAGCCTCCCTATATACTGCATGAGCCTCACACAGCCTCCCTATATACACTGCATAAGCCTCACACAGCCTCCCTATATACAGCATGAGCCCCACACAGCCTCCCTATATATAACATGAGCCCCACACAGCCTCCCTATATACTGCATGAGCCTCACACAGCCTCCCTATAAACTGCATGAGCCCCACACAGCCTCCCTATATACAGCATGAGCCCCACACAGCCTCCCTATATATAACATGAGCCCCACACAGCCTCCCTATATACACTGCATAAGCTCCACACAGCCTCCCTATATATAACATGAGCCCCACACAGCCTCCCTATATACTGCATGAGCCCCACACAGCCTCCCTATATACACTGCATGAGCCCCACACTGCCTCCCTATATATAACATGAGCCCCACACAGCCTCCCTATATACTGCATGAGCCCCACACAGCCTCCCTATATACACTGCATAAGCTCCACACAGCCTCCCTATAAACTGCATGAGCCCCACACAGCCTCCCTATATACACTGCATGAGCCTCACACAGCCTCCCTATATACACTACATGAGCCCCACACAGCCTCACTATATACTGCATGAGCCCCACACAGCCTCCATATATACTGCATGAGCCCCACACAGCCTCCCTATATACTGCATGAGCCCCACGCAGCCTCCCTATATACTGCATGAGCCCCACACAGCCTCCCTATATACACTGCATAAGCTCCACACAGCCTCCCTATAAACTGCATGAGCCCCACACAGCCTCCCTATATACACTGCATGAGCCTCACACAGCCTCCCTATATACACTACATGAGCCCCACACAGCCTCACTATATACTGCATGAGCCCCACACAGCCTCCATATATACTGCATGAGCCCCACACAGCCTCCATATATACTGCATGAGCCCCACACAGCCTCCCTATATACTGCATGAGCCCCACACAGCCTCCCTATATACACTACATGAGCCCCACACAGCCTCACTATATACTGCATGAGCCCCACACAGCCTCCATATATACTGCATGAGCCCCACACAGCCTCCATATATACTGCATGAGCCCCACACAGCCTCCCTATATACTGCATGAGCCCCACACAGCCTCCCTATATACACTACATGAGCCCCACACAGCCTCACTATATACTGCATGAGCCCCACACAGCCTCCCTATATACACTGCATAAGCTCCACACAGCCTCCCTATAAACTGCATGAGCCCCACACAGCCTCCCTATATACACTGCATGAGCCTCACACAGCCTCCCTATATACACTACATGAGCCCCACACAGCCTCACTATATACTGCATGAGCCCCACACAGCCTCCATATATACTGCATGAGCCCCACACAGCCTCCATATATACTGCATGAGCCCCACACAGCCTCCCTATATACTGCATGAGCCCCACACAGCCTCCCTATATACACTACATGAGCCCCACACAGCCTCACTATATACTGCATGAGCCCCACACAGCCTCCATATATACTGCATGAGCCCCACACAGCCTCCATATATACTGCATGAGCCCCACACAGCCTCCCTATATACTGCATGAGCCCCACACAGCCTCCCTATATACACTACATGAGCCCCACACAGCCTCACTATATACTGCATGAGCCCCACACAGCCTCCCTATATATACAGCGTGAGCCCCACACAGCCTCCCCATATACTGCACAAGCCCCATTCAGCCTCCCAATGTGCCGCACGAGGCCTGACCAGGTATTGGGAAGAAGGTAATGGTCGCTGATCTATAGTCATGAAGAGAACTTACTTGTATGACGCTGGAGATAAAGGTAAGTGTAGTCTGTAATGGGACAGTCCCCAGGATGCAAAATAGTGAGTGCAAAGCTGCAGAGAGAGTAAAGTTTTAGAGGCAAATAGCTGTAGGATTTCATGAGATAAGTAGTGCCAAGGAAAGGAATACCTGTATAGTCCTCAGTTCATAAGGGAATTTGTGGTTTACAGTAGGAAGTAAGGTGATATGGTTGGAAGATGGAGGCAAGCACATGTTATGAGGTATGCTCCGGTGGTGGCGTGGAACAGCACTCCTGTACCTGTTGATTGAGATAATGGCGGCGCTCCCGCGCCTTGCCCCCTGTTGCTGGCGTGATGTTTGTGTGGAGCGGCGGATTTTATACACCAGCGCTAGGTGCGCTTGCCGGAAATGCGTCAAAGAATAAAGAATTGCACCAGGAATTGTGAGTGCTGCCTTTTGCTACGTTTTGGACAATGCTGTCAATCAATGTGCTGACAGCCCAGCACGCCCCAGCGTCAGATTGGACTAAATGGGAGGAGACACAGATTAGATATTAGAAAAAAAACTTTTGACAGTGAGGGTGATAAAGGAGTGGAACAGACTGCCAGGTTTGAGAGTATGATATTAAAAAGCCTTTATTTGTGTACAATAAGGTATATAAATTTGAACCAAAAAGGTCCTACTAGTATCCAACAAGTATAATAGTACAATGCACATGGATAAAAAGTAAGTAGTGTGATATTAAGAATTACACCTACCCTTGGACCTGTGAAAAGTTGTGTATAGTATTGCACATGCCCTAGCGTGTGCATAGTCCATCACCACTGTATATTAAACATATGCTGTGTTGTATCAAAAACTGGTGAATTACCGGATCATATGGTGTCCTGCAAGCTGTGTAGCGCTCAAACGAAAGGTGAATCCTTCATCAGGGACTTTGAGAATTATTATTTAAAGATCTATTGATTAAAATGTTGATTAGAATTAACATTGTTCATGGGAAAACCCCTTTAACTTAAGGTACCGTCGGCGAAGTTACACTGTACATAGCAGGGGCATATTTAGAATATGATCTCAGCACAGGAATATTTTTTTAACACATCCAATTGTGGAACTTGATTAAAATGTACTTTGTTTGTGGGAAATCCCCTTTAATGTTCCTGGATGACATCCAAATCCTATTGACCACTTTAAAAAAAGGAACTGACGAACTTCTATCAGACTTTCGTTTGTGGCAAGCTTGAGCAAACCCAATATTCTTTTAAACCTCCTTCCAAACATCCCCAAGCTTCTGTATGGTGACCTCCACCCCAGGACACTCAGAACTTATCCTAGATAAGTCACCGAAATGGGAGTAAAAACCATTATTACAGAAAAATGGCGAAGTTCCAGTGGGTGATTGACCTGACTGTTAAAGATGAATTCTGCAAGAGGTGGGAACGAGGGGTAGTCCTCCTGCTGAGTGCTGAGAAAACACCTTGAAATTTGCTCCAAAGATTGATTTGTCCTCTCTGCCTGACCATTGATTTCAGGGTGGTAGGCAGAGGAAAAAAGGCATGTCAATCCCCAGTTTCTTACAACAAGCACACCAGAACTTAGGAGACAAATTACACCCCCTATTAGACACAATGTGAAGAGCAATTCCATGCAACCTCACCACATGGCAATTAAACAACCTGGAGAGTGTTTTGTGCACTACATAACCCTGATAAAGGAACAAAATAAGCTTGTTTACTGAATTGGTCACCCACCACCAAAATAACAGTTTTCTCATCAGATGGAGGCAAATCCGCAATGAAATCCATGGACAGATGAATCCACGGTCTTTCTGGAATTGGCAATGGAACCAATTCCCGGCAGGTCATGACAAATTTTAGCGAGTGTACAGACCTCACAGGCAAATACAAAACCTTTAATATCATTACTCCTAGATGGCCATCAAAAGACTCTGGAAATAGTTTTCTGCGTAGCTATGACCCCAGGATGACCACTCAAGACAGAATCATGAAACTCCTGTAACAGAAACAATCTTAAGTACACAGGTACAAATAACTTGGACCCTGAAGTGGTGGATGGGGCCAATTACTGAGTTTTATGGATCTCCACTTCCAACTCCCAGGATATCACAGAAACCACAAAGTCCTTAGAAAGAATGGAGGATGGAGGTTCTGGAGGCAAAACTGAATCAAGACTGCTTGACAATGCGTCAGCAGGCCCCGATTTAGGGGGGGGGCCCAAGGGGCCTGGGCCCTGGGCCACCCACCAGGCGGCGGCCTCCCTCCAATATAGGGATACATATCTAAAAACATTTAAAAACCACGTCTCTTTGCTGTGAACCGTTTCTAATGTTAAGGAACATTTAACAAAAGAGAAACTATTGAAAGTGTAGGGACCTGGCTACGGTCCTACATCACAGTCGCTGGCGCAGAGCGGCAGAATCATAGCACCTGACCTGCGTCAGCAGCCACTGACCTGGCTAGCCTAGCCAGACTTTCTTAGTACCCTCCCTGTACCTAATGCTTAGCTTATGGCATGCGGCAGCCTTCTCCGATCCCAACAAAAGCTTCTAGGCGCTACCTGTTCAGCAACACGCAAAACTGATCTAAACACTGCTGTGGCGTCACTGACCAGCTTAAAAAACTATGTTGCATCAAAGCGTGACTCCTTCAAAATTTATGAGAAGCAAGGCGAAGGGCTGCCTGGTTCATCTGAGTTTGTTCAGACGATAACTCGACACAGGCGCCGAAACGTGTGTCTCAATCCATTGGATTATTGCCATATGGAAGAAGTACAACTCAGCCCTTCTGAAAAATACAGAACAGAAACTTTCTTGCCTATCATTAATCAGTTTATCGCTTCTCTGACCAACATCTTCAAGCATATAAAGATATATCGAGCAAATTTAGTTTTTTTTTAGCCATCTGAAAGAACTGTCTTCAGAAGAGCTTAAGGCCACAGTAGAGCAACTCATCAGGTCTTATTCAGATGGCTTGGACATTACATTTATCGATTAACTGTGTCAGTTTGTAACATTTGACAATTTATTCACAGACAAGGAGCCAAAAGATATCAGCACTGAACTTTTCATGTGCAAGCTTATCATGGAAAAGGGTGGGCAGGACACTTTCCCAAATATTGAGATAGCTCTAAGGATATATCTAATTTTGATGGTAACAAACTGCAGTGGTGAGCGTTCCTTCTCAAAACTCAAATTTGTTGAAAACCGATTAAGGACATCCATGAAGCAAGAATGACTTGTAAATTTGGCTATCATGAGCATCGAGTCAGATATACTGCGTGAATTGGACTTTAGTGACATCATTAGTGATTCTGCAGCACGAAAATCAAGGAAAGTGCCTGGATTGTAAAAATGAATGATTTTACCTGAATTACTCTGCGTAAATTATTTTTGTAAATAAACTTGCGCTCATTTCATTTTGTGTTTTTGCATTACATATTGCAACACCTTGAAAAATGGGCCTCCCTCCAAAATGGGCCCCGGGCCATCCACCTCTTAAATCCGGCCCTGTGCGTCAGCGTTCATGTTCTTAGACCCCAGTGTGAATGTGATAGAGAACTTGAATCAAGAGAAAAATAAGGACCATCCTGCCTGTCTAGGAATTAACCGTTTAGTTGATTCAATGTAAGCTAAATTCATATGATCAGTTACCACAGTGAGTTGATGAACTGCCCATCCAAAAAATGCCTCCATTCATCAAAAGCTAAGTTAACAGCAAGTAATTCACGAAGCTTGAAGGCTTTAATGGGTCATCCGTAGATTGCCGTTGGGTTGTTTAGGTTCACTCATCAAGTTGACAGGTCCACATTGGACATCCACACCTTTGAATACTTAAAATCGAACTAACCCATCACTAACCTTGAATTTCTTCAGTTTATGCAAATTAAGCATCTGGCGGTATCTCTTTTTGGTTCCTGTAGACTAGAGTCTCTAGTTCAACTGAGTTTGAAATGTTGTGCAAAAGCACCCCCTCCAATAAAGGGCTAATATTGGATATTTATAAAATAATTAACTCTTACCAGGGAGATTACTTTTTTAATATACATATATGACTAAATAGGAAAGTTTTCTGGGAAAGGACTAGACTTGGCAGACAGTTTGGTCCAAAGCAGTCAAGACCTCGATTTGTAACCTCTAAAAAGAAAATCAATATAAGATTCTCATGTTCTAGTATCATACTCCAGATATGCTTAACAAAATGAATTCCCAAATCTCGAATGTCTGTTGGCACTGTAGTTCCTCTATAGGAACTTTACCACATATCTTTTGGACTTGTGGGAATTTAGTGCCTTTTTGGGAAATAGTCAAATCCCTGATTCAGGATGTTTTATATACAGAGATTCTACTGGATTCTTCTATTTATTCTACTGGATCCATCTATCCTCAATGTGACTCCGAGGGGAATGGGTGAAAATTCTTCTAAATTGCTTTTCCATCTTCTGACTGCTGCTAGATGCTTGTTTGCCTGTTGCTGGAAGAGGCCTAACACCCCATCTCATCAGGAGTATTGTAGTCGGATTTGTAATATCCATCATATGGAATACTTAACTGCTACTCTGAATGCAAAGATAGAACTATTTGAAGTAGTGTGGGCCCCGTGGGACTATTACTCGGTGCAACATAATGTGTAAACTCCTTTCCTAAGCCTATATTCTTCTTCCCAGGCTCTCCCTTCCTTATTCTTTGTCCATGTCTTTTGTCTTTGTTCTTTATTTTGGTATTGCTTTTATGTGAAAATTAATATTATATTTTGTAGTATATAGAGAGACTATCTTTCTTTTGCTGGATCATATGTGACATGTGTGTGATTACCTCTATAAGCTCATATAATATGCTAACTTGTTTTCTTTTGTTAAAATCTGTGAACATTTCGATAAAAATTAGTTTAAAAAAAGTATATTTTCGCTGAACGACTGTAGCATTTCAGAGAAAAATATACCTAAATTAAATTGTGAAGCCAGACTCCGAGTCATGCTGCCCGTGGTTTGGACAGCATGCATGGGATGACAGGATCTCTTTAAACATTTTTGAGTAACTCCCTCATTACAATCTCAATTGTATCACTTATATCGCTGGTATTGGGACCCATCACCGTCTGCCCCGACACATCTGGTAGTTTCTTCTTCCTTTTCTTGGTCCAAAGCTGATCTATGTCTATCAGGGTTAAAGTATGTTTTACCCTTATGTAACCTCTAAGTACCTGTTTTATGGAGTTGTTATGGAGTCCAAACAAAATGATCAATACAAAATTACTTATCAGGCTGAGGTACGGCAGCACAACCCTACGGGGATTTGTGGTTTAATAAGTTCAAAAGACTGTGTAAGCCAATGAAGAAATGCTCCCATTGAGCAGTGGTGTAAAACCTTCTGCGTAGGTCCGGTTCAGAGGACAGAGTCTTCATATAAGATATGTAATCTTTGTATGACAGCTCCTGAGGTTGATTGTTACTTTGCAAGCATCACAATAACTGCTTGGCAAGCATCCCGAGCACTTTGGCCATTGCTGCCCTCATAAGAGCAATACGTTTGCTACCTGGAAGCTGTAGTACTGCTTTTAGTGTCTACAATTTTGGCAGAATGATGCTGCCAACTACACCAAATGGAACCAAGATCTGCAATGAGATGATATGGACATATAAGATGTACATAACAGAGCTCAGGGAACTCACAGAAGTCCCACGTCAATCTATGTACATTACAAGCACATCACTCTTACTTTCATTTCACAGATTGTCAGAGATTCTGGTTTCCTTTTACACTTTAGAGAGAGAAAGTAAGAATTAGTCCTACCGGGTAATTGGGTTTCCAGGAGTTCATCAAGACAGCACCAACAGGAGGTAGTTCTTCATATCCTTGATAGGGACAGGAACATACAAGAGGTTAAAAGACCCCTCCCTCTACCACCCACCAGTGATTTTCCAAGTACCACACCAAGATGAATGCAACTCTGTTTTATTGAGGTTCCTGCTACATACATTTCCTTTAGTGATAGGCTAACCCATGGATGTTTGGGTTCGGTGGGTTCAGTTGAAAAAAAAAGTTTGGTTAGGGCACCAGAACAATACCCAAACCCAGACCCCATTCACTTGAATGAGGGGCCCAAACATCCAGTGTTTGCCACGCTGTCATGTTATGCAACCCTCAGCTGTCAGCTTTAGCAAGGCTGGTTATTAAGAATAGAGGGATCCCCATGCTGTTTTTATTATTATTATTATTAAGACTTTTTCTCACTGTGCTAGCGGTGATCTCACCGAGGTCACCACAGTTCTGGGGCCCAGCTGGGAACGCAATATCAATGACCTGCGGTAACCTCAATTACGTCACCGTTACTCACTGAGGCTGAGATCGCAGCAGCTCATTCCTCAGCGGTTCCCAGCTTGGACGGTCGCATCTTGGAACCGTCCAGGTTGAAAACTGTTTATCTCCATATATGCTTGATTTTTATTTTCGTTTTTTTTACAGGAGACGTTGGCTTCAGTGGAATAGGCGTTAGATGAGTATAACAGTGTTTGTAATTTTTAAATAAAAAAGTATTTCAAATAAAGGACTTTATTCTGGCTGTGTGTTTATTTATGATATGACTATTAGGTTAGTAATGGATAGGTGTATTATAGGCATCTTTCCATTACTAAGCCCTGGGATTGATGTCACCAGACAATACAAATTTGACATCAACCCCATAAATATAAGCCTTACTTGTCACCGCCACAGGGCAAGTAGGAAGAGCCGATATGTATGGCCCCTTACCAGCCTGAGAATACCAGCCCCCAGATGTCTACTTTAGCTTGGTTGGTTGTTAAAAATAGGGGGGCAGGGGGTCCCCACCCCATTTTTTAAAAATTATTTATTTACATAATTACTTTTTGGTACGGACCCTGAACTTTACTGTTTGGGTTCGCTCATCTCTAGTTACCTTCACATGGCAGACAGGAATTTTAAAGGAGGGAATGTAATGTGTGCTGTCATGATGGACGCCTGGAAATCCAATTATTGGTAGGACTAATTCCTACTTTCCAGGACATCCCTCCTGACAGCACCATCAGGAGAATAACAGAGAATACATTCAGGGTGCTTGGAGGACTTTTCTTCCAAAGGCCTGATAAAATGTCCAACTTATGTCTGCAAAAGGTGTTGAGACTTGTCCATGTTGCTGCTCTGCAGATTTGGTCTGCAGAGGCCCCTGCTCATTCTGCCCATGATGTAGACACTGCTCTGGTTGAGTGGGCCCTGATGTTGTCCAGGGATACTCTTCATTCTGAAGAATATGTCAGACTGATTACTGACTTAATCCATCTTGCTAAGGTCAACTTTGACATTTTCTTACCCTTATTCTTCCCTGCAAACTGAATGAACAGATTGGAATCTATCCGCCAACTTTTTATTGCCTTTAGATATTGGAGGACTGCTCTTCTTACATTTAAAGAATGGAATGTGAGTTCTGGACTATAATTATGGTTCTGACAAAAGGAAGGCAAGACTATCTCTTCGCTCATATGAAAAGTAGTTACCACTTTAGGTACAAATTCTGGATGTAACCATAATACAATGCAGTCCTCTAGCATTTTTAGATATGAATCTTTGATGGAGAAGGCCTGTATGTCTCCTATCCGTCTTGCAGTATTTATGGCAACCAGGAAAGCTGTTTTTAACCCCTTAATCCCATATGATGTACTATCCCGTCGAGGTGATCTGACCTGGGACTTAATTCCCATTGGCGGGATAGTATGTCATAGTTGATAGGCAGCGCTCACGGTGGGAGCGCGGCCGATCACCCCCAGGTGTCAGCTGATTATTACAGCTGACATCCGGCACATTAACCCCCGGAACAGGGAAGCATCGCGCAGGGAGGGTGTCATGGGGCTACCGCGACAGAGAGGTTCCAGAGAACCGCAGCGCTCTGGGCCTCGTTCACATCTGATCTGGCTGCTTTGTGCCAGCAGTGCAAGAGTTAACCTTATTGCTGAGTTGCTGAGAGCTGGGTCTCTCTCAGCTGAAGTGGATTTTGTAATCTGATCCTCTATATAGACCCAGTCCTGACTTCAGCTATTGTCAGTGATAAGTTCTACTGCCTGGCTTGGAGGTTGAAGGAGCGTAGTGTTGGTGGTGGAGGTTTATTTACAGAGATTGGTGTCTGCTGTTTTGGTTGCATGTTTGACCTGTTTTCCTTCATAGCTTATGTGTGAGCATTTGGTGAGTTTGAGACTTTTAGTTACCTTGTCTGTATATCGTTTATTGTTGTGTTTATACACTGGTGCAGTTCTCCTCCCTGGGGGGGAGAGGGGGCCACTGATAGGGCCTGCACAGGAGACAGGGATACGCTGGCGGCTCAGGCCTCCTAACCATCATAGGTACCCCTGAGATAAGGGAAAGCCAGGGCCCCATTATAGTGGTAGGGACAGGTGCGGGTCCCAGTACGCCGTCCTGTCCTTTTATCGCCGCTTATGGCGTGACAGTATCACTGACCTTAAAAAATTTTCTTGGTCCAATATGGACCCCATTGCTGCTTTAGCTGGACAAATGCAGCAACTCAGTCCAGAGGTGGCTGACCTCCGCTCGGCGGTTGTGCAGCGCACTCCAGTGGCCACTGCAGGGGTTGCTACACCACAAGCTTTGCTGGAGCCTAAAATTGCGTAACCTGACAGGTTCTCTGGGGGGCGTGACAAATTTGTTACTTTCAGGGAGGCCTGTAAATTATATTTTAGGTTGCGTCCTCACACTTCAGGTTCAGAGGAGCAGAGGGTTGGAATTATAGTATCGCTCCTACAAGGTGACCCTTAGGCCTGGGCATTTTCACTTCCCGCTGACGCTTTGCCGTTATGGACTGTGGAGGAGTTTTTTTGAGCCTTAAGTCAAGTGTATGATGATCCTGACCGCGTCTCCCTCGCTTAGTCTACAATACGCCATCTTACACAGGGAGACCGGCCAGTAGAGGAGTACTGCTCTGAGTTTCGGAGATGGGCTACTGACACAATGTGGAATGACCCTGCACTCCGCAGTCAATTCTATCAGGGCCTATCTGATAATGTAAAAGATGCTTTCACCCTACAGGAGACACCAACCACACTGGAGGCAGCTATGTCTCTTGCGATCCGTGTGGACCGCCACCTGCGCCAGAGACTTAATGAATCGCCGCTATTCAAGGGTAATTCAGATTTGGACTCACCAGAATCTGAGTCACTAGGAGAACCTATGCAGTTGGGTGGCGCATATCGTTCTAAGGGGGCTGCAGTAGTACAGCGTAAGGGAGGTACATTTTTTTTGTGGCAGAAGGGGTCATTATGTCAATGTGTGTCCTTCTAGAAGACAACCGCCGGAAAACTATTGAGCCCGGGTTGCGGGGAGGTTGGCAACTCGGGTGTACTAATTTCCTCCTTAGGTAAACCTCAATTTTTCCTACCAGCCGAGATTCGTCTTCATGAAAATAGGTTCAATATCTCTGCCTTTCTGGACTCTGGGGCAGGGTTTAATTTAATTGATGCTGGGTTTGTTCAGGCACATGGGCTTAAGACTCAAGAGTCTATACCTATAGTTGCCATTGATTCTGCACCTTTGAGCCAGGGGACTTTCACTCAGATCGTCCGTGGGGTGAGCCTACAAATAGGGGCGTTGCACTCTGAGTCATTAGATTGTTATGTGTTGGGGGGTTTGCCGTCGCCTGTAGTTCTCGGTTTACCATGGCTCACCTTACACAACCCGGTGTTAGACTGGCAGACTCGGGAGATTACTAGATGGAGTGAGTTTTGTCAGGAACATTGCCTGGGTACTCGGCTGGCCGGATTGAGTTCTCAGGTTTTGCCAGAGTTCATCTCAGATTTTGAGGATGTATTCTCTGAGGAGGAGAGTTGAGAGCTACCTCCACACCGTCCTTAGGATTGCGCCATACGTCTCATTCCTGGTGCTGCCTAAGAGTAGGCTATACAACATCTCTGCCCCAGAGAGACAGGCCATGAAGGACTATATCACGGAGAGTTTGGCCAAGGGTCATATCAAACCCTCGTCATCACCCATTGCTGCCGGGTTCTTTTTTGTTAAGAAGAAGGATGGGGGTTTACGCCCATGCTTAGACTTCCGTGAATTAAATCAGATTACGGTCCAGGATTCTTTTCCGATCCCTCTTGTTCCGGACCTCTTTAACCAAATTGTGGGGGCTAAATGGTTCTCCAATTAGATCTCAGGTGGGCATATAATCTCATTCGGATGAAGGAGGGGGATGAATGGAAGACGGCGTTTAATACTCCAGAGGGACATTACGAGAACTTGGTTATGCCTTTTGGGTTAAGTAATGCTCCTGCTGTGTTTCAACACTTTGTCAATGATATACTTAGTCACTTAATAGGTAGGTTTGTGGTGGTATATCTCGATGACATCTTAATTTATTCCCCTGACATTGAGTCTCATCAGGATCATGTACGGCAGGTTCTTCAGGTACTCAGGGACAATAAACTGTTTGCTAAACTTGAGAAATGCATGTTCACGGTCAAAGAGATTCCGTTTCTGGGTTATTTCTTATCCTCCACAGGTTTTCGTATGGATCCGGCTAAGGTCAGGGCGGTCTTGGAGTGGGATCGTCCTGAGGACCTTAAGGCTTTACAGAGGTTTTTAGGTTTTGCAAGTTTCTATCGCAAATTTATTAAAGACTTTTCAGTGGTAGCCAAACCATTGACAGACATGACCAAGAGAGGCACGGATTTCTCTGTATGGTCCAGTGCGGCCAGTAAAGCTTTTGAAACTTTGAAGAAGTGTTTTTCCACTGCACCCATATTAATACAGTATGACATCACTCAGCCAATTGTGGAAGAGGTGGATGCCGCTGAGGTAGGGGTGGGAGCTGTATTGTCTCAGGGGATTTCTCCAAGTAAGTGGCGTCCGTGTGCATTTTTCTCGAGAAAATTATCTCCTACGGAGAAGAATTATGACATTGGTAACAGGGAGCTGTTAGCAATTAAATGGGCATTTGAGGAATGGCGTCATTTTTTGGAGGGAGCACTTCACCCTGTCATGGTGATCACAGATCATAAAAATCTGTTATATTTAGAATCTGCAAAGCGTCTCACACCTAGGCAGGTAAGGTGGTCTCTATTCTTCGCCAGGTTCAATTTCTACATTATGTATAGGCCAGGAAATAAGAATGTCAAGGCTGATGCGTTATCCCGTTGTTTCCCAGGGGGTGGGGATAATTCTGAACCAGGTCCTATACTGCAGAAAGGTGTAGTAGTCGCCGCAATTAATTCTGATCTTGAGAAAGAGGTGGTAGAGGCACAGGGGGATGCCCCAGCAGCCTGTCCGTTAGGTAAACTTTTTGTTCCAGATAATCTCCGTCTCAGGGTCATAAATGAGCATCATGAGTCGGTTTTGGCCGGACACCCTGGAAGTAAGGTTACCACGGACCTACTCACTCGGCGTTTTTGGTGGTCTGGGGTAAGACATGATGTACAGGAAAATGCCGCTGCCTGCAGTGTGTGTGCGTGTTCCAAGTCCTCTCGTTCTCGCCCGTCTGGGTCTCTCCAACCTTTGGAGATTCCCAATAGACCTTGGACTCATTTGTCAATAGATTTCATCACTGACTTACCGGTTTCAGAGGGTAATACAGTTATTTTAGTCGTAGTTGATAGATTTAGCAAGATGTCTCATTTCATTGCGCTCCCCGCATTACCAAATGCTAAGACTCTGGCACAGGTCTTTATTAAGGAGGTTGTGAGACTGCATGGTATTCCTTCAGATATTGTCTCAGACCGTGTGGTGCAGTTTATTTCTAAGTTTTGGAGGGCTTTCTGCAGCCGGCTGGGGACTCATTTGTTGTTTTCTTCAGCTTTTCATCCTCAATCCAATGGTCAGACTGAACGCGTAAATCAAATTCTTGAGACTTATCTCAGGTGTTTCATCTTAGAGAATCAGGAGGACTGGGTTAAATACTTACCGTTAGCAGAATTTGCTATAAACAATCGTACTCATGAGTCTACTGGTAAGTCCCCATTTTTCGGGGCATATGGTTTTCATCCTCAATCTAGTTCATTTAATAGGATGGATTCCTCAGGTGTTCCTGAAGAGGAGAGGTTTTCTTCATCCATCACGTCCGTATGGCAAGGGGTTCTTGAAAAATTAAAGAGGATGGGTTCCAGGTATAAGAATGCGGCTGATCAGAGACGTGTGGAAGGTCCGGACCTGTGTATGGGTGATTGGGTTTGGTTGTCCTCGAAAAATATTAAGCTGAGAGTTCCCTCGTGGAAATTGGGCCCTAGGTTCATTGGCCCTTATAGGATTGTGGCCGTCGTGAATTCCGTTGCTTTTCGGCTGGGTTTGCCTCAGTCATTTAAGATCCATAATGTTTTTCATCGCTCCTTACTCAAAAAGGTTGTGGCGTCATCCAATCAGTCCCCTTCCCCTCCATCTCCGATCCTTGTTGATGGAAATCTCGAGTTCCAGATTTCCAGGGTTATGGATTCTCGTTTAGTTCATCGATCCCTACAATATCTGGTACACTAGAGAGGGTACGGTCCTGAGGAAAGGACGTGGGTACCTGCTGCCGATGTCCATGCGGTTAGGTTGGTTTGGGCATTTCATACAGCTCATCCTGAGAAACCTGGTCCTGAGGTTCCAGAGGTCCCTCGTAGAAGGGGGGGTAATGTCACGGGGCTACCGCGACAGAGAGGTTCCAGAGAACCGCAGCGCTCTGGGCTTCGTTCACACACAGTGAACAGAAGCTCTTCACCTGTATTCTGACCTGGCTGCTGTTTGTGCCAGCAGTGCAGGAGTTAACCTTATTGCTGAGTTGCTGAGAGCTGGGTCTCTCTTAGCTGAAGTGGATTTTGTAATCTGATCCTCTATATAGACCCAGTCCTGACTTCAGCTATTGTCAGTGATCAGTTCTACTGCCTGGCTTGGAGGTTGAAGGTGCGTAGTGTTGGTGTTGGAGGTTTATTTACAGAGATTGGTGTCTGCTGTTTTGGTTGCATGTTTGACCTGTTTTCCTTCATAGCTTATGTGTGAGCATTTGGTGAGTTTGAGACTTTTAGTTACCTTGTCTGTATATCGTTTATTGTTGTGTTTATACACTGGTGCAGTCCTCCTCCCTGGGGGGGGAGAGGGGGCCACTGATAGGGCCTGCACAGGAGAAAGGGATACGCTGGTTGCTCAGGCCTCCTAATCATCATACGTACCCCTGAGAAAAGGGAAAGCCAGGGCCCCATTATAGTGGTAGGGACAGGTGCGGGTCCCAGTACGTCATCCTGCCCCTTTATCGCCACTTACGGCGTGACAGTGGGGGCTCCCTGCGTGCTTCCCTGAGACCCTCGGAGCAACGCGATGTGATCGCGTTGCTCTGAGGGTCTCCTACCTCCTCCTCCCTGCAGGCCCCGGATCCAAAATGGCCACGGGGGGGCTTCCGAGTCCTGCAGGGAGGTGGCTTTCAAACAATTACATGTGTAAAAAAAAAAAAAAAATCCTAAATAAAGAAAAAAAATAAATATTGTTCCAATAAATACATTTCTTTATCTAAATAAAAATAACAATAAAAGTACACATATTTAGTATCGCCGCGTCAACAATAAAAGTACACATATTTAGTATCGCCGCGTCCGTAACGACCCGACCTATACAACTGTCCCACTAGTTAACCCCATCAGTGAACACCGTAAAAAAAAAAGAGGCAAAAAACACTTTATTATCATACCGCCGAACAAAAAGTGGAATAACACGAGATCAAAAAGACGTATATAAATAACCATGTGTCGGGATCACACTCAGTCGGAGCAGCCTTTGGAAGTGGGGAATCACCAGAAATAAATACACAAGACACGTCTTGTATAGTGTATCACTGGGAAGTCTCTGAAGCACGCCTGCCTTCAAGGTGCTACCCCTTCTTTATATAGTTGTTTCAGTAGGTTTAGTGGTTATACAAGTTTTGCATGTTTAAACAAAGAGACAAAACAGGAAAGAAAGAAAAGAAAAGAAAACAGTTTCGTGGGCGGCAGTTTCACAACAAACAGTACAAAGGCAATTCCACAGACAAGAAAAACAGGATTTCATACTATAGCTAAAATGTCCTTGAATGGACAGGTCAATATTTATCACAAATTCTTTTTTTTATTTTTGTTCATTGAGGTAATCATTTTTGTTCTGCTCTTCACACATGGTACCGCTGAAAACGTCATCTTATCTCGCAAAAAACGAGCCACCATACAGCATCATCAGTGAAAAAATAAAAAAGTTATAGTCTTCAGAATAAAGCGATGCAAAAATAATTATTTTTTATATAAAATAGTTTTTATCGTATAAAAGCGCCAAAACATAAAAAAAGATATAAATGAGGTACAGTTGTGGACAAAAGTATTGACACCCCTGCAATTCTGTCAGATAATACTCAGTTTCTTCCTGAAAATGATTGCAATCACAAATTCTTTGGTATTATTATCTTCATTTCATTTGTCTTAAATAAAAAATACAAAAGCGAATGAAGCAAAAAGCAAAACATTGATCATTTCACAGAAAACTCCAAAAATGGGCCAGACAAAAGTATTGGCACCCTCAGCCTAATACTTGGTTGCACAACCTTTAGCCAAAATAACTGCGACCAACCGCTTCCGGTAACTATCAACGAGTTTCTTACAATGCTCTGCTGGAATTTTAGACCATTCTTCTTTGGCAAACTGCTCCAGGTCCCTGATATTTGAAGGGTGCCTTCTCCAAACTGCCATTTTAGATCTCTCCACAGGTGTTCTATGGGATTCAGGTCTGAACTCATTGCTGGCCACCTTAGAAGTCTCCAGTGCTTTCTCTCAAACCATTTTCTAGTGCTTTTTGAAGTGTGTTTTGTGTCATTGTCCTGCTGGAAGACCCATGACCTCTGAGGGAGACCAAGCTTTCTCACACTGGGCCCTACATTATGCTGCAAAATTTGTTGGTAGTCTTCAGACTTCATATTGCCATGCACATGGTCAAGCAGTCCAGTGCCAGAGGGAGCAAAGCAACCCCAAAACATAAGGGAACCTCCGCCATGTTTGACTGTAGGGACCGTGTTCTTTTCTTTGAATGCCTCTTTTTTTCTCCTGTAAACTCTATGTTGATGCCTTTGCCCAAAAAGCTCTACTTTTGTCTCATCTTACCAGAAAACATTCTTCCAAAACGTTTTAGGCTTTTTCAGGTAAGTTTTGGCAAACTCCAGACTGGCTTTTTTATGTCTCGGGGTAAGAAGTGGGGTCTTCCTGGGTCTCCTACCATACAGTCCCTTTTCATTCAGACGCTGACGGATAGTACGGGTTGACACTGTTGCACCCTCGGACTGCAGGGCAGCTTGAACTTGTTTGGATATTAGAGGTTCTTTATCCAACATCCGCACAATCTTGCGTTTAAATCTCTTGTCAATTTTTCTTTTCCGTCCACATCTAGGGAGGTTAGCCACAGTGCCATGGACTTTAAACTTCTTGATGACACTGCGCATGGTAGACACAGGAACATTCAGGTCTTTGGAGATGGACTTGTAGCCTTGAGATTGCTCATGCTTCCTCACAATTTGGTTTCTCAAGTCCTCAGACAGTTCTTTGGTCTTCTTTCTTTTCTCCATACTCAATGTGGTACACACAAGGACACAGGACAGAGGTTGAGTCAACTTTAATCCATGTCAACTGGCTGCAAGTGTGATTGTTATTGCCAACACCTGTTAGGTGCCACAGGTAAGTTACAGGTGCTGTTAATTACACAAATTAGAGAAGCATCAGATGAATTTTCGAACAGTGTCAATACTTTTGTCCACCCCCTTTTTTATATTTGGTGTGGAATTATATCCAATTTGGCTTTAGGACAATTCTTTTTGTGTTTTTTCATTTAAGACAAATTAAATGAAGATAATAATACCAAAGAATTTGTGATTGCAATCATTTTCAGGAAGAAACTGAGTATTATCTGACAGAATTGCAGGTGTGTCAATACTTTTGGCCACAACGGTATCACTGTAATCGTACTGACCCGAAGAATAAAACGGCTTTATCAATTTTACCAAATGTGGAACGGTATAAATCACGTGCCCGAAAATGGTACCAATAAAAATGGCAACTCGTCCCGCAAAAAACAAGACTCACATGACTCTGTGGACAAAAATATGGAAAAATTATAGCTCTCAAAATGTGGAGACGCAAAAACTATTTTTTGGAATAAAAAGCGTCTTTTAGTGTGTCATGGCTGCCAATCATAAAAATCCGCTAAAAAACCCGCTATAAAAGTAAATCAAACCCCCCTTCATCACTCCCTTAGTTAGGGAAAAATAATAAAATTTTAAAAATGTATTTATTTCCATTTTCCCATTAGGGTTAGGGTTAGGGTTGGGGCTAAAGTTAGGGTTAGGGCTACAGTTAGGGTTGGGGCTACAGTTAGGGTTGGGGCTAAAGTTAGGGTTAGGGTTGGGGCTAAAGTTAGGCTTAGGGTTGGGGCTAAAGTTAGGATTTGGATTACATTTACAGTTGGAATTAGGGTTGGGATTAGGGTTAGGTGTGTAGTTAGGATTATGGTTGGGATTTAGGTTAGGGGTGTGTTGGAGTTAGGGGTGTGGTTGAGATTAGGGCTAGGGGCATGTTCGGGTTAGAGGTATGGATATGGTTAGGGTTGGGATTAGGGTTAGGGGTGTGTTTGGGTTAGGGTTTCAGTTAGAATTGGGGGTTTCCACTGTTTAGGCACATCAGGGGCTCTCCAAACGCGACATGGCGTCTGATCTCAATTCCAGCCAATTCTACGTTGAAAAAGTAAAACAGTGCTCCTTCCCTTCCGAGCTCTCCCGTGCGCCCAAACAGGGGTTTACCCCAACATATGGGGTATCAGCGTACTCAGGACAAATTGGACAACAACTTTTGGGGTCCAATTTCTCCTGTTACCCTTGGGAAAATACAAAACCGGGGGAAATTTTGTGGAAAAAAAAGATTTTTTTTTATTTTCACGGCTCTGCATTATAAACTGTAATGAAACACTTGGGGGTTCAAAGTTCTCACAACACATCTAGATAAGTTCCTTGGGGAGTCTAGTTTCCAATATGGGGTCACTTGTGGGGCGTTTCTACTGTTTAGGTACATCAGGGGCTCTGCAAACGCAATGTGATGCTTGCAGACTAATCCATCTAAGTCTGCATTCCAAACGGTGCTCCTTCCCTTCCGAGCTCTGCCATGCGCCCAAACGGTGGTTCCCCCCATATGGAGTATCAGCGTACTCAGGACAAATTGGACAACAACTTTTGGGGTCCAGTTTCTCCTGTTACCCTTGGGAAAATACAAAACTGGGGGATAAAAAATATTTTTTTGTGGAAAAAAATTGATTTTTTATTTTCACGGCTCTGCGTTATAAACTGTGGTGAAACACTTGGGGGTTCACAGTTCTCGCAACACATCTTGATAAGTTCCTTAGGGGGTCTACTTTCCAAAATGGTGTCACTTGTGGGTGATTTCAATGTTTAGGCACATCAGGGGCTCTCCAAATGCGACATGGCATCCCATCTCAATTCCAGTCAATTTTGCATTGAAAAGTCAAATGGCGCTCCTTTCCTTCCAAGCTCTGCCATGCGCCCAAACAGTGGTTTACCGCCACATATGGGGTATCGGCGTACTCAGGACAAATTGCACAACAACTTTTGGGGTCCAATTTCTTCTGGTACCCTTGGGAAAATAAAAAATTGGGGCAAAAATTCATTTTGTGAAAAAATATGATTTTTTATTTTCACAGCTCTACATTATAAACTTCTGTGAAGCATTTGGTGGGTCAAAGTGCTCACCACACATCTAGATAAGTTTCTTGGGGGGTCTACTTTCCAAAATGAAGTCACTTGTGGGGGGTTTCAATATTTAGGTACATCAGGGGCTCTCCAAACCCGACATGGCATCCGATCTCATTTCCAGTCAATTTTGCATTGAAAAGTCAAACAGCGCTACTTCCCTTCCGAGCTCTACCATGCGCCCAAACAGTGGTTTACCCCCACATATGGGGTATCGGCGTACTCGGAACAAATTGTACAATTTTTGGGGTCCAATTTCTCCTGTTACCCTTTGTAAAATAAAACAAATTGGAGCTGAAGTAAATGTTTTGTGAAAAAAAGTTAAATATTCATTTTTTTTTAAACATTCCAAAAATTCCTGTGAAACACCTGATGGGTTAATAAACTTCTTGAATGGGGTTTTCAGCACCTTAATTGGTGCAGTTTTAAGAATGGTGTCACACTTGGTTATTTTCTATCATAGAGACCCCTCAAAGTGACTTCAAATGTGATGTGGTCCCTAAAAAAAATGGTGTTGTAAAAATGAGAAATTGCTGGTCAACTTTTAACCCTTATAACTCCCTAACAAAAAAACTTTGGTTCCAAAATTGTGCTGATGTAAAGTAGACATGTGGGAAATGTTACTTATTAAGTATTTTGTGTGACATACAGTTATATGAAAAACTTTGGGCACCCCTATTAATCTTAAGCTTAATTGGTTTTCCTGCAACAGCTATTTCAGTTTCATATATCTAATAACTGTTGGACACAGTAATGTTTCTGCCTTGAAATTAGGTTTATTGTACTAACAGAAAATGTGCAATCTGGATTCAAACAAAATTTGACAGGTGCATAAGTATGGGCACCCCACCAGAAAAGTGACATTAATATTTAGTAGATCCTCCTTTTGCAAAAATAACAGCCGCTAGTCGCTTTCTGTAGCTTTTAATGAGTTCCTGGATCCTGGATGAAGGTATTTTTGACCATTCCTCTTTACAAAACAATTCCAGTTCAGTTAAGTTTGATGGTCGCCGAGCATGGACAGCCCTCTTCAAATGATCCCACAGATGTTCAATGATATTCAGGTCTGGGGACTGGGATGGCCATTCCAGAACAGTGTACTTGTTCCTCTGCATGAATGCCTGAGTAGATTTGGAGCGGTGTTTTGGATCATTGTTTTGCTGAAAGATCCATCCCCTGCTTAACTTCAACTTTGTCACTGATTCATGAACATTATTGCCAAGAATCTGCTGATACTGAGAGGAATCCATGCGTGCCTCAACTTTAACAAGATTCCCGGAGCCGGCATTGGCCACACAGCCCCAAAGCATGATGGAACCTCCACCAAATTTTACTGTGGGTAGCAAGTGTTTTTCTTGGAATGCTGTGTTTTTTGGCCGCCATGCATAACGCCTTTTTGTATGACCAAACAACTCAATCTTGGTTTCATCAGTCCACATGACCTTCTTCCAAAAAGAAATTGGCTTCTCCAAATGTGGTTTTGCATACCTCAGCCGACTCTGTTTGTGGCGTGCTTGCAGAAACGGCTTCTTTCGCATCACTCTCCCATACAGCTTCTCCTTGTGCAAAGTGCGTTGTATAGTTGACTGATGCACAGTGACACCATCTGCAGCAAGTTGATGCTGCTACTCTCTGGAGGTGGTCTGAGGATTGTCCTTGACTGATCTCACCATTCTTCTTCTCTGCCTTTCTGATGTTTTTCTTGGCCTGCCACTTCTGGCCTTAACAAGAACTGTACCTGTGTTCTTCCATTTCCTTACTATGTTCCTCACAGTGGAAATTGACAGGTTAAATCTCTGAGACAGCTTTTTGTATCCTTCCCCTGAACAACTAGGTTGAATAATCTTTGTTTTCAGATCATTAGACAGTTGTTTTGAGGAGCCCATGATGCCACTCTTCAGAGGAGATTCAAACAGGAGAACAACTTGCAAGTGGCCACTTTAAAGGGACTCTGTCACCTGAATTTGGAGAGAACAATTTTCAGCCATAGAGGCGGGGTTTTCGGGTGTTTGATTCACCCTTTCCTTACCCGCTGGCTGCATGCTGGCTGCAATATTGGATTGAAGTTCATTCTCTGTCCTCCATAGTACACGCCTGTGCAAGGCGCTTCAGGCTTTTTTGCCGGAGACAAATAATGTTGCCGTGGACGCTTTTTCAAGAAACCGGAAGCAGCAGATTTGCCGGATCCGGCGAAAACTGGATGAAACGCAATGTCATCCGGTGCAATTCGGCACCAATACAAGGCTATGGGGAAAAAACCTGATCCGGTGGCAACATTCGCCTGATCCGGTTTTTTGAAAATTAGCCGGATATAGCCTGACACTGAAAACCTGATGTGTGAACGTAGCCTTATGGAATTCCTCCCAGTTCAATTACAATTGTGATTGTTGAACATGCTTTCTGTTGAAAAAAATCTGCAATGAGATTTTGAGTTCTCTTTAGGCTTATTGCCGAAACTGAAAGGACTGTTTTTTTCTGCTCAACTGAGTATTTTTGTGGCCAAAGTCTGAAGATGGTGATGTCTCGGACCACCCTAATGCTGGAGGAAGGCCACTGTCGTGACATTCATAGAATTCTGACGTGTTGATCTTGAATTTAAACTTAACCAGCATTTCTTTAACGTCTCCCAGATCACTTGGTCTTCTCTGAGGTTTGATGATGGGAGATGTCCTAGTTTTGGGAGGTGCCCTGTAGGTATTGAACTTGTACATGGGCCCCCATCCGCTGTTGCTTGTGTTTGTGGTAATAGTTAGGGTATGTGCACACGTATCTTGGAGGACTGAGGATTTTTCCACAGCGGATTTTGAAAAACCGCAGTTCAAAACCGCTGCGGTTTTTACTGCGGATTTATCGCGGTTTCTACTGCGGATTCCACTGCGGTTTTACACCTGCAGTTTTCTATTGGAGCAGGTGTAAAACGGCTGCGGAATCCGCAGAAAGAATTGACATGCTGCGGATTTTAAACCGCTGCGTTTCCGCGCGTTTTTTTCCACAGCATGTGCACTGCGGATTTCGTTTCCCATAGGTTTACATTATACTGTAAACTCATGGGAAACCGCTGCGGACCCGCAGATGCGGAAACGCTGCGGATCCGCAGCAAAATCCGCAGCATGTGCACATACCCTTACAATTGGGGATAGACTCCACATATTTCCTTTCTGAAGGTGGATCATACAGGTCTACCAATTCAATGACTTTTTTTTTAGTTATGGACAATCTTTTTTTCTTGTCCAATCCAATTCTCATCTGTTCCAGGATGCTAGGATCTGCTGCTGTAACTTTAACCTCTCTTGCGTTCCTAGTGGCGATGTCAGGAGGGACGTCCTGGAAACAAGGGTTTAAGACTGGTGCATGATGGCAAAAGCAGATTGCATTTAAGGGTTTACCACTCACTGCACCATCAACAGCTCCATATTACCAAAAATGGCTCTTCACTGACTGCCACTAACTTCTTCTCGCTGCTCTAGCAACTCTTCTCCCTTCCCCCACCATACCATTAACATAGACAGAATACACAGGGAGCAGATAACCATTAGCACAGGCCACCACCACAGCAAGCCAGTGACAGCATTGCCAAATTGATTTTTTTTCCCTGGACAGCTGATCAAAAAATTATGGACAGACAATATTTTTTACGGACACTTTGGAAATCCATAATTATTATAAGTGATACAGGTTTAAACCTCACAATTCTGATGTGAAGACATCAGCAGCATTCATTGTAAACTATATTTTGACTAAAAGTATCACCATTTGAATCTGCAAACATGTCTTCAGCTCCCCCCAAAAAATCACAGATGTCTTGCATTTTTTTTTTACCAAGAGGATATAGTTCCCTATTTTTACGGATTATCCTGGAATTTCTGGATAGTTGCCAACTCTGCACAGTACAGGAGGAGACATAACTGGTATACATGATACTCCCTATCAATTGGGCTGCACACATAAGAAAAATAGATGTGTGAATATAGCATAATGGTGACGAGAGAGAGAGAGAGAGAGAGAGAGAGAGTGTTCAGCCACTTAGTAGAGTAGTTATGTGATGGATGAGCAAGGTCGCACGGTTAGAGCCGTAATACTTTTTTTAACACTAAAACAAAAATCTATTCCATGGCGAAAGTTTTTTTTAAATACTGCAATTTTTTTTGTTTTAAATATGTTTCTGCACTATAAACAAGTTATTTTAATTACAGATCAAATACTGCAGGCAACGTCTACTGCAAGGGCTGAATCCCTGTCTCCCGTACCCACCTGAGCAGCCTGACCCAGTTATAATATACAGGATGTTTAGATACAAAAACATGGATCTTATCAACCACCAAAAAATGCGTAATGATTAAAAGGTATAATTTTAATAAAAATAAATCATGATAATCAATCACATACAGTGGGGCAAAAAAGTATTTAGTCAGTCAGCAATAGTGCAAGTTCCACCACTTAAAAAGATGAGAGGCGTCTGTAATTTACATCATAGGTAGACCTCAACTATGGGAGACAAACTGAGAAAAAAAAATCCAGAAAATCACATTGTCTGTTTTTTTATCATTTTATTTGCATATTATGGTGGAAAATAAGTATTTGGTCAGAAACAAACAATCAAGATTTCTGGCTCTCACAGACCTGTAACTTCTTCTTTAAGAGTCTCCTCTTTCCTCCACTCATTACCTGTAGTAATGGCACCTGTTTAAACTTGTTATCAGTATAAAAAGACACCTGTGCACACCCTCAAACAGTCTGACTCCAAACTCCACTATGGTGAAGACCAAAGAGCTGTCAAAGGACACCAGAAACAAAATTGTAGCCCTGCACCAGGCTGGGAAGACTGAATCTGCAATAGCCAACCAGCTTGGAGTGAAGAAATCAACAGTGGGAGCAATAATTAGAAAATGGAAGACATACAAGACCACTGATAATCTCCCTCGATCTGGAGCTCCACGCAAAATCCCACCCCGTGGGGTCAGAATGATCACAAGAACGGTGAGCAAAAATCCCAGAACCACGCGGGGGGACCTAGTGAATAAACTGCAGAGAGCTGGGACCAATGTAACAAGGCCTACCATAAGTAACACACTACGCCACCATGGACTCAGATCCTGCAGTGCCAGACGTGTCCCACTGCTTAAGCCAGTACATGTCCGGGCCCGTCTGAAGTTTGCTAGAGAGCATTTGGATGATCCAGAGGAGTTTTGGGAGAATGTCCTATGGTCTGATGAAACCAAACTGGAACTGTTTGGTAGAAACACAACTTGTCGTGTTTGGAGGAAAAAGAATACTGAGTTGCATCCATCAAACACCATACCTACTGTAAAGCATGGTGGTGGAAACATCATGCTTTGGGGCTGTTTCTCTGCAAAGGGGCCAGGACGACTGATCCAGGTACATGAAAGAATTAATGGGGCCATGTATTGTGAGATTTTGAGTGCAAACCTCCTTCCATCAGCAAGGGCATTGAAGATGAAACGTGGCTGGGTCTTTCAACATGACAATGATCCAAAGCACACCGCCAGGGCAACGAAGGAATGGCTTCGTAAGAAGCATTTCAAGGTCCTGGAGTGGCCTAGCCAGTCTCCAGATCTCAACCCTATAGAAAACCTTTGGAGGGAGTTGAAAGTCCGTGTTGCCAAGCGAAAAGCCAAAAACATCACTGCTCTAGAGGAGATCTGCACGGAGGAATGGGTCAACATACCAACAACAGTGTGTGGCAACCTTGTGAAGACTTACAGAAAACATTTGACCTCTGTCATTGCCAACAAAGGATATATTACAAAGTATTGAGATGAAATTTTGTTTCTGACCAAATACTTATTTTCCACCATAATATGCAAATAAAATGTTAAAAAAACAGACAATGTGATTTTTTGGATTTTTTTTTTGTCAGTTTGTCTCCCATAGTTGAGGTCTACCTATGATGTAAATTACAGACGCCTCTCATCTTTTTAAGTGGTGGAACTTGCACTATTGCTGACTGACTAAATACTTTTTTGCCCCACTGTATATTATAGAACAGTTGTCAAAAACAGAGCTATTTGACTATGGCGGCTACAGGCAGGGCTGCCACTAGAAATTTCGGGGCCCCATACTGGCAAAATTTTTGGGGCCCCCTTGAGACTCTGCCCAGGCTCCACCCCAGCCCCGCCTCCACGCTCCACCCCTCGAACTGTCCACAGTCCCACTGCTCTCTCTTGGAAAAACTCCACTTCTCACCTATCACACATTAACAGTTCCCATCACCAGATCAGATACATAGCCAGCAGCTTTTGTTTTGGCCAAAAGATTTTTTAAGAAACCACCATAACACGGTAGACACTTTTGGCCAGGCCCTACTCTATTGTAACCTATTAAATATTTGTTAAAATATGCAATACAATTTAGGTATATTTTTATATATTTTTCAATTTTTAAAATGACCAATAATATCACATACAAAGAACAAATATCACTACACCATGACCAGATGACATATTACCACCACAGTGATCGAATAATATCACATACAAAGAACAAATACCGCTACACCATGACCAGACCGCATATTACCACCACAGTAATCGAATAATATCACATACAAGGAACAAATACCGCAACACCATGTCCAGACCACATATTACCACCACATAGTGACTGAATACTACAATTCTGATCAGTAATTAAAAAAAAGCACCATACTATCACCATAAGTGCCATTATACACAGGAGATCTGTACTTAGTATGCAGTGTCTGTGTACAGATAATACAGTGATCACTAGTGAAATTATACACAGAAGCTCTCTATACAGTATACAGTATATAGTGTCAGTGTATAGGTAACACACTGACTCACCAGTGACGTCTCTAGGTGAAGTCCTTCATCTTTCATCCAGCACAGACCACCATCATTTCATCCAGCCAGGACTTCTCTCTGCAGGAAATAACACACTTATCTCGAGCTCCGCTTGTAGAATACATTGCTTAATTTTTCCCAACTTCTACATTACACCACATGAATAAAAAGAGGCGACATAGTGTCACTCTACACAGTAACAGGACCGCCCCCCCATTTAAAACCGTGTCCTCAAAAAATAAAATAAATACATCACTGCAGTAATAATATCCCTAAATTAGCCCCTATGGTAATAATATTCCCCATCCTGGCCAGTGGCCACCGTGTGTCTCATTCCTGGCGTCAGCCATATGTTCTCCCATCCTGCCCTCATGAGTATCCATTCTGTCCCATATGATCTCCCCATCCTGCCCCATATGATCGCCCCATGTGATCTCTCCATCCTGCCCTATCTGTCTCCATCATATCCATCCTGCCCCATGATCCTGCACGATCTGTCTCCAGTTCTGCCCCCAGTGTCTCCAATCCTCCCCCATCTGTCTCCAGTCATGCCCCCATGTCTTTCATCCTGCCCCGTGTCTCGCATTCTGCCCCAATGTCCAGCATTCTGCCCCAATGTCCAGCATTCTGCCCGTGTCCAGCATTCTGCCCCTGTGTATAGCATACTGCCCCTGTCACTGTGTCCAGCATGCTGCCCCTGTCACTGTGTCCAGCATTCTGCCCCTTTGAGCCAGGGGACTTTCACTCAGATCGTCCGTGGGGTGAGCCTACAAATAGGGGCGTTGCACTTTGAGTCATTAGATTGTTATGTGTTGGGGGGTTTGCCGTCGCCTGTAGTTCTCGGTTTACCATGGCTCACCTTACACAACCCGGTGTTAGACTGGCAGACTCGGGAGATTACTAGATGGAGTGAGTTTTGTCAGGAACATTGCCTGGGTACTCGGCTGGCCGGATTGAGTTCTCAGGTTTTGCCAGAGTTCATCTCAGATTTTGAGGATGTATTCTCTGAGGAGGAGAGTTGAGAGCTACCTCCACACCGTCCTTAGGATTGCGCCATACGTCTCATTCCTGGTGCTGCCTAAGAGTAGGCTATACAACATCTCTGCCCCAGAGAGACAGGCCATGAAGGACTATATCACGGAGAGTTTGGCCAAGGGTCATATCAAACCCTCGTCATCACCCATTGCTGCCGGGTTCTTTTTTGTTAAGAAGAAGGATGGGGGTTTACGCCCATGCTTAGACTTCCGTGAATTAAATCAGATTACGGTCCAGGATTCTTTTCCGATCCCTCTTATTCCGGACCTCTTTAACCAAATTGTGGGGGCTAAATGGTTCTCCAATTAGATCTCAGGTGGGCATATAATCTCATTCGGATGAAGGAGGGGGATGAATGGAAGACGGCGTTTAATACTCCAGAGGGACATTACGAGAACTTGGTTATGCCTTTTGGGTTAAGTAATGCTCCTGCTGTGTTTCAACACTTTGTCAATGATATACTTAGTCACTTAATAGGTAGGTTTGTGGTGGTATATCTCGATGACATCTTAATTTATTCCCCTGACATTGAGTCTCATCAGGATCATGTACGGCAGGTTCTTCAGGTACTCAGGGACAATAAACTGTTTGCTAAACTTGAGAAATGCATGTTCACGGTCAAAGAGATTCCGTTTCTGGGTTATTTCTTATCCTCCACAGGTTTTCGTATGGATCCGGCTAAGGTCAGGGCGGTCTTGGAGTGGGATCGTCCTGAGGACCTTAAGGCTTTACAGAGGTTTTTAGGTTTTGCAAATTTCTATCGCAAATTTATTAAAGACTTTTCAGTGGTAGCCAAACCATTGACAGACATGACCAAGAGAGGCACGGATTTCTCTGTATGGTCCAGTGCGGCCAGTAAAGCTTTTGAAACTTTGAAGAAGTGTTTTTCCACTGCACCCATATTAATACAGTATGACATCACTCAGCCAATTGTGGAAGAGGTGGATGCCGCTGAGGTAGGGGTGGGAGCTGTATTGTCTCAGGGGATTTCTCCAAGTAAGTGGCGTCCGTGTGCATTTTTCTCGAGAAAATTATCTCCTACGGAGAAGAATTATGACATTGGTAACAGGGAGCTGTTAGCAATTAAATGGGCATTTGAGGAATGGCGTCATTTTTTGGAGGGAGCACTTCACCCTGTCATGGTGATCACAGATCATAAAAATCTGTTATATTTAGAATCTGCAAAGCGTCTCACACCTAGGCAGGTAAGGTGGTCTCTATTCTTCGCCAGGTTCAATTTCTACATTATGTATAGGCCAGGAAATAAGAATGTCAAGGCTGATGCGTTATCCCATTGTTTCCCAGGGGGTGGGGATAATTCTGAACCAGGTCCTATACTGCAGAAAGGTGTAGTAGTCGCCGCAATTAATTCTGATCTTGAGAAAGAGGTGGTAGAGGCACAGGGGGATGCCCCAGCAGCCTGTCCGTTAGGTAAACTTTTTGTTCCAGATAATCTCCGTCTCAGGGTCATAAATGAGCATCATGAGTCGGTTTTGGCCGGACACCCTGGAAGTAAGGTTACCACGGACCTACTCACTCGGCGTTTTTGGTGGTCTGGGGTAAGACATGATGTACAGGAAAATGCCGCTGCCTGCAGTGTGTGTGCGTGTTCCAAGTCCTCTCGTTCTCGCCCGTCTGGGTCTCTCCAACCTTTGGAGATTCCCAATAGACCTTGGACTCATTTGTCAATAGATTTCATCACTGACTTACCGGTTTCAGAGGGTAATACAGTTATTTTAGTCGTAGTTGATAGATTTAGCAAGATGTCTCATTTCATTGCGCTCCCCGCATTACCAAATGCTAAGACTCTGGCACAGGTCTTTATTAAGGAGGTTGTGAGACTGCATGGTATTCCTTCAGATATTGTCTCAGACCGTGTGGTGCAGTTTATTTCTAAGTTTTGGAGGGCTTTCTGCAGCCGGCTGGGGACTCATTTGTTGTTTTCTTCAGCTTTTCATCCTCAATCCAATGGTCAGACTGAACGCGTAAATCAAATTCTTGAGACTTATCTCAGGTGTTTCATCTTAGAGAATCAGGAGGACTGGGTTAAATACTTACCGTTAGCAGAATTTGCTATAAACAATCGTACTCATGAGTCTACTGGTAAGTCCCCATTTTTCGGGGCATATGGTTTTCATCCTCAATCTAGTTCATTTAATAGGATGGATTCCTCAGGTGTTCCTGAAGAGGAGAGGTTTTCTTCATCCATCACGTCCGTATGGCAAGGGGTTCTTGAAAAATTAAAGAGGATGGGTTCCAGGTATAAGAATGCGGCTGATCAGAGACGTGTGGAAGGTCCGGACCTGTGTATGGGTGATTGGGTTTGGTTGTCCTCGAAAAATATTAAGCTGAGAGTTCCCTCGTGGAAATTGGGCCCTAGGTTCATTGGCCCTTATAGGATTGTGGCCGTCGTGAATTCCGTTGCTTTTCGGCTGGGTTTGCCTCAGTCATTTAAGATCCATAATGTTTTTCATCGCTCCTTACTCAAAAAGGTTGTGGCGTCATCCAATCAGTCCCCTTCCCCTCCATCTCCGATCCTTGTTGATGGAAATCTCGAGTTCCAGATTTCCAGGGTTATGGATTCTCGTTTAGTTCATCGATCCCTACAATATCTGGTACACTAGAGAGGGTACGGTCCTGAGGAAAGGACGTGGGTACCTGCTGCCGATGTCCATGCGGTTAGGTTGGTTTGGGCATTTCATACAGCTCATCCTGAGAAACCTGGTCCTGAGGTTCCAGAGGTCCCTCGTAGAAGGGGGGGTAATGTCACGGGGCTACCGCGACAGAGAGGTTCCAGAGAACCGCAGCGCTCTGGGCTTCGTTCACACACAGTGAACAGAAGCTCTTCACCTGTATTCTGACCTGGCTGCTGTTTGTGCCAGCAGTGCAGGAGTTAACCTTATTGCTGAGTTGCTGAGAGCTGGGTCTCTCTTAGCTGAAGTGGATTTTGTAATCTGATCCTCTATATAGACCCAGTCCTGACTTCAGCTATTGTCAGTGATCAGTTCTACTGCCTGGCTTGGAGGTTGAAGGTGCGTAGTGTTGGTGTTGGAGGTTTATTTACAGAGATTGGTGTCTGCTGTTTTGGTTGCATGTTTGACCTGTTTTCCTTATGTGTGAGCATTTGGTGAGTTTGAGACTTTTAGTTACCTTGTCTGTATATCGTTTATTGTTGTGTTTATACACTGGTGCAGTCCTCCTCCCTGGGGGGGGAGAGGGGGCCACTGATAGGGCCTGCACAGGAGAAAGGGATACGCTGGTTGCTCAGGCCTCCTAATCATCATACGTACCCCTGAGAAAAGGGAAAGCCAGGGCCCCATTATAGTGGTAGGGACAGGTGCGGGTCCCAGTACGTCATCCTGCCCCTTTATCGCCACTTACGGCGTGACAGTGGGGGCTCCCTGCGTGCTTCCCTGAGACCCTCGGAGCAACGCGATGTGATCGCGTTGCTCTGAGGGTCTCCTACCTCCTCCTCCCTGCAGGCCCCGGATCCAAAATGGCCACGGGGGGGCTTCCGAGTCCTGCAGGGAGGTGGCTTTCAAACAATTACATGTGTAAAAAAAAAAAAAAAATCCTAAATAAAGAAAAAAAATAAATATTGTTCCAATAAATACATTTCTTTATCTAAATAAAAATAACAATAAAAGTACACATATTTAGTATCGCCGCGTCAACAATAAAAGTACACATATTTAGTATCGCCGCGTCCGTAACGACCCGACCTATACAACTGTCCCACTAGTTAACCCCATCAGTGAACACCGTAAAAAAAAAAGAGGCAAAAAACACTTTATTATCATACCGCCGAACAAAAAGTGGAATAACACGAGATCAAAAAGACGTATATAAATAACCATGTGTCGGGATCACACTCAGTCGGAGCAGCCTTTGGAAGTGGGGAATCACCAGAAATAAATACACAAGACACGTCTTGTATAGTGTATCACTGGGAAGTCTCTGAAGCACGCCTGCCTTCAAGGTGCTACCCCTTCTTTATATAGTTGTTTCAGTAGGTTTAGTGGTTATACAAGTTTTGCATGTTTAAACAAAGAGACAAAACAGGAAAGAAAGAAAAGAAAAGAAAACAGTTTCGTGGGCGGCAGTTTCACAACAAACAGTACAAAGGCAATTCCACAGACAAGAAAAACAGGATTTCATACTATAGCTAAAATGTCCTTGAATGGACAGGTCAATATTTATCACAAATTCTTTTTTTTATTTTTGTTCATTGAGGTAATCATTTTTGTTCTGCTCTTCACACATGGTACCGCTGAAAACGTCATCTTATCTCGCAAAAAACGAGCCACCATACAGCATCATCAGTGAAAAAATAAAAAAGTTATAGTCTTCAGAATAAAGCGATGCAAAAATAATTATTTTTTATATAAAATAGTTTTTATCGTATAAAAGCGCCAAAACATAAAAAAAGATATAAATGAGGTACAGTTGTGGACAAAAGTATTGACACCCCTGCAATTCTGTCAGATAATACTCAGTTTCTTCCTGAAAATGATTGCAATCACAAATTCTTTGGTATTATTATCTTCATTTCATTTGTCTTAAATAAAAAATACAAAAGCGAATGAAGCAAAAAGCAAAACATTGATCATTTCACAGAAAACTCCAAAAATGGGCCAGACAAAAGTATTGGCACCCTCAGCCTAATACTTGGTTGCACAACCTTTAGCCAAAATAACTGCGACCAACCGCTTCCGGTAACTATCAACGAGTTTCTTACAATGCTCTGCTGGAATTTTAGACCATTCTTCTTTGGCAAACTGCTCCAGGTCCCTGATATTTGAAGGGTGCCTTCTCCAAACTGCCATTTTAGATCTCTCCACAGGTGTTCTATGGGATTCAGGTCTGAACTCATTGCTGGCCACCTTAGAAGTCTCCAGTGCTTTCTCTCAAACCATTTTCTAGTGCTTTTTGAAGTGTGTTTTGTGTCATTGTCCTGCTGGAAGACCCATGACCTCTGAGGGAGACCAAGCTTTCTCACACTGGGCCCTACATTATGCTGCAAAATTTGTTGGTAGTCTTCAGACTTCATATTGCCATGCACATGGTCAAGCAGTCCAGTGCCAGAGGGAGCAAAGCAACCCCAAAACATAAGGGAACCTCCGCCATGTTTGACTGTAGGGACCGTGTTCTTTTCTTTGAATGCCTCTTTTTTTCTCCTGTAAACTCTATGTTGATGCCTTTGCCCAAAAAGCTCTACTTTTGTCTCATCTTACCAGAAAACATTCTTCCAAAACGTTTTAGGCTTTTTCAGGTAAGTTTTGGCAAACTCCAGACTGGCTTTTTTATGTCTCGGGGTAAGAAGTGGGGTCTTCCTGGGTCTCCTACCATACAGTCCCTTTTCATTCAGACGCTGACGGATAGTACGGGTTGACACTGTTGCACCCTCGGACTGCAGGGCAGCTTGAACTTGTTTGGATATTAGAGGTTCTTTATCCAACATCCGCACAATCTTGCGTTTAAATCTCTTGTCAATTTTTCTTTTCCGTCCACATCTAGGGAGGTTAGCCATAGTGCCATGGACTTTAAACTTCTTGATGACACTGCGCATGGTAGACACAGGAACATTCAGGTCTTTGGAGATGGACTTGTAGCCTTGAGATTGCTCATGCTTCCTCACAATTTGGTTTCTCAAGTCCTCAGACAGTTCTTTGGTCTTCTTTCTTTTCTCCATACTCAATGTGGTACACACAAGGACACAGGACAGAGGTTGAGTCAACTTTAATCCATGTCAACTGGCTGCAAGTGTGATTGTTATTGCCAACACCTGTTAGGTGCCACAGGTAAGTTACAGGTGCTGTTAATTACACAAATTAGAGAAGCATCAGATGAATTTTCGAACAGTGTCAATACTTTTGTCCACCCCCTTTTTTATATTTGGTGTGGAATTATATCCAATTTGGCTTTAGGACAATTCTTTTTGTGTTTTTTCATTTAAGACAAATTAAATGAAGATAATAATACCAAAGAATTTGTGATTGCAATCATTTTCAGGAAGAAACTGAGTATTATCTGACAGAATTGCAGGTGTGTCAATACTTTTGGCCACAACGGTATCACTGTAATCGTACTGACCCGAAGAATAAAACGGCTTTATCAATTTTACCAAATGTGGAACGGTATAAATCACGTGCCCGAAAATGGTACCAATAAAAATGGCAACTCGTCCCGCAAAAAACAAGACTCACATGACTCTGTGGACAAAAATATGGAAAAATTATAGCTCTCAAAATGTGGAGACGCAAAAACTATTTTTTGGAATAAAAAGCGTCTTTTAGTGTGTCATGGCTGCCAATCATAAAAATCCGCTAAAAAACCCGCTATAAAAGTAAATCAAACCCCCCTTCATCACTCCCTTAGTTAGGGAAAAATAATAAAATTTTAAAAATGTATTTATTTCCATTTTCCCATTAGGGTTAGGGTTAGGGTTGGGGCTAAAGTTAGGGTTAGGGCTACAGTTAGGGTTGGGGCTACAGTTAGGGTTGGGGCTAAAGTTAGGGTTAGGGTTGGGGCTAAAGTTAGGCTTAGGGTTGGGGCTAAAGTTAGGATTTGGATTACATTTACAGTTGGAATTAGGGTTGGGATTAGGGTTAGGTGTGTAGTTAGGATTATGGTTGGGATTTAGGTTAGGGGTGTGTTGGAGTTAGGGGTGTGGTTGAGATTAGGGCTAGGGGCATGTTCGGGTTAGAGGTATGGATATGGTTAGGGTTGGGATTAGGGTTAGGGGTGTGTTTGGGTTAGGGTTTCAGTTAGAATTGGGGGTTTCCACTGTTTAGGCACATCAGGGGCTCTCCAAACGCGACATGGCGTCTGATCTCAATTCCAGCCAATTCTACGTTGAAAAAGTAAAACAGTGCTCCTTCCCTTCCGAGCTCTCCCGTGCGCCCAAACAGGGGTTTACCCCAACATATGGGGTATCAGCGTACTCAGGACAAATTGGACAACAACTTTTGGGGTCCAATTTCTCCTGTTACCCTTGGGAAAATACAAAACCGGGGGAAATTTTGTGGAAAAAAAAGATTTTTTTTTATTTTCACGGCTCTGCATTATAAACTGTAATGAAACACTTGGGGGTTCAAAGTTCTCACAACACATCTAGATAAGTTCCTTGGGGAGTCTAGTTTCCAATATGGGGTCACTTGTGGGGCGTTTCTACTGTTTAGGTACATCAGGGGCTCTGCAAACGCAATGTGATGCTTGCAGACTAATCCATCTAAGTCTGCATTCCAAACGGTGCTCCTTCCCTTCCGAGCTCTGCCATGCGCCCAAACGGTGGTTCCCCCCATATGGAGTATCAGCGTACTCAGGACAAATTGGACAACAACTTTTGGGGTCCAGTTTCTCCTGTTACCCTTGGGAAAATACAAAACTGGGGGATAAAAAATATTTTTTTGTGGAAAAAAATTGATTTTTTATTTTCACGGCTCTGCGTTATAAACTGTGGTGAAACACTTGGGGGTTCACAGTTCTCGCAACACATCTTGATAAGTTCCTTAGGGGGTCTACTTTCCAAAATGGTGTCACTTGTGGGTGATTTCAATGTTTAGGCACATCAGGGGCTCTCCAAATGCGACATGGCATCCCATCTCAATTCCAGTCAATTTTGCATTGAAAAGTCAAATGGCGCTCCTTTCCTTCCAAGCTCTGCCATGCGCCCAAACAGTGGTTTACCGCCACATATGGGGTATCGGCGTACTCAGGACAAATTGCACAATAACTTTTGGGGTCCAATTTCTTCTGGTACCCTTGGGAAAATAAAAAATTGGGGCAAAAATTCATTTTGTGAAAAAATATGATTTTTTATTTTCACAGCTCTACATTATAAACTTCTGTGAAGCATTTGGTGGGTCAAAGTGCTCACCACACATCTAGATAAGTTTCTTGGGGGGTCTACTTTCCAAAATGAAGTCACTTGTGGGGGGTTTCAATATTTAGGTACATCAGGGGCTCTCCAAACCCGACATGGCATCCGATCTCATTTCCAGTCAATTTTGCATTGAAAAGTCAAACAGCGCTACTTCCCTTCCGAGCTCTACCATGCGCCCAAACAGTGGTTTACCCCCACATATGGGGTATCGGCGTACTCGGAACAAATTGTACAATTTTTGGGGTCCAATTTCTCCTGTTACCCTTTGTAAAATAAAACAAATTGGAGCTGAAGTAAATGTTTTGTGAAAAAAAGTTAAATATTCATTTTTTTTTAAACATTCCAAAAATTCCTGTGAAACACCTGATGGGTTAATAAACTTCTTGAATGGGGTTTTCAGCACCTTAATTGGTGCAGTTTTAAGAATGGTGTCACACTTGGTTATTTTCTATCATAGAGACCCCTCAAAGTGACTTCAAATGTGATGTGGTCCCTAAAAAAAATGGTGTTGTAAAAATGAGAAATTGCTGGTCAACTTTTAACCCTTATAACTCCCTAACAAAAAAACTTTGGTTCCAAAATTGTGCTGATGTAAAGTAGACATGTGGGAAATGTTACTTATTAAGTATTTTGTGTGACATACAGTTATATGAAAAACTTTGGGCACCCCTATTAATCTTAAGCTTAATTGGTTTTCCTGCAACAGCTATTTCAGTTTCATATATCTAATAACTGTTGGACACAGTAATGTTTCTGCCTTGAAATTAGGTTTATTGTACTAACAGAAAATGTGCAATCTGGATTCAAACAAAATTTGACAGGTGCATAAGTATGGGCACCCCACCAGAAAAGTGACATTAATATTTAGTAGATCCTCCTTTTGCAAAAATAACAGCCGCTAGTCGCTTTCTGTAGCTTTTAATGAGTTCCTGGATCCTGGATGAAGGTATTTTTGACCATTCCTCTTTACAAAACAATTCCAGTTCAGTTAAGTTTGATGGTCGCCGAGCATGGACAGCCCTCTTCAAATGATCCCACAGATGTTCAATGATATTCAGGTCTGGGGACTGGGATGGCCATTCCAGAACAGTGTACTTGTTCCTCTGCATGAATGCCTGAGTAGATTTGGAGCGGTGTTTTGGATCATTGTTTTGCTGAAAGATCCATCCCCTGCTTAACTTCAACTTTGTCACTGATTCATGAACATTATTGCCAAGAATCTGCTGATACTGAGAGGAATCCATGCGTGCCTCAACTTTAACAAGATTCCCGGAGCCGGCATTGGCCACACAGCCCCAAAGCATGATGGAACCTCCACCAAATTTTACTGTGGGTAGCAAGTGTTTTTCTTGGAATGCTGTGTTTTTTGGCCGCCATGCATAACGCCTTTTTGTATGACCAAACAACTCAATCTTGGTTTCATCAGTCCACATGACCTTCTTCCAAAAAGAAATTGGCTTCTCCAAATGTGGTTTTGCATACCTCAGCCGACTCTGTTTGTGGCGTGCTTGCAGAAACGGCTTCTTTCGCATCACTCTCCCATACAGCTTCTCCTTGTGCAAAGTGCGTTGTATAGTTGACTGATGCACAGTGACACCATCTGCAGCAAGTTGATGCTGCTACTCTCTGGAGGTGGTCTGAGGATTGTCCTTGACTGATCTCACCATTCTTCTTCTCTGCCTTTCTGATGTTTTTCTTGGCCTGCCACTTCTGGCCTTAACAAGAACTGTACCTGTGTTCTTCCATTTCCTTACTATGTTCCTCACAGTGGAAATTGACAGGTTAAATCTCTGAGACAGCTTTTTGTATCCTTCCCCTGAACAACTAGGTTGAATAATCTTTGTTTTCAGATCATTAGACAGTTGTTTTGAGGAGCCCATGATGCCACTCTTCAGAGGAGATTCAAACAGGAGAACAACTTGCAAGTGGCCACTTTAAAGGGACTCTGTCACCTGAATTTGGAGAGAACAATTTTCAGCCATAGAGGCGGGGTTTTCGGGTGTTTGATTCACCCTTTCCTTACCCGCTGGCTGCATGCTGGCTGCAATATTGGATTGAAGTTCATTCTCTGTCCTCCATAGTACACGCCTGTGCAAGGCGCTTCAGGCTTTTTTGCCGGAGACAAATAATGTTGCCGTGGACGCTTTTTCAAGAAACCGGAAGCAGCAGATTTGCCGGATCCGGCGAAAACTGGATGAAACGCAATGTCATCCGGTGCAATTCGGCACCAATACAAGGCTATGGGGAAAAAACCTGATCCGGTGGCAACATTCGCCTGATCCGGTTTTTTGAAAATTAGCCGGATATAGCCTGACACTGAAAACCTGATGTGTGAACGTAGCCTTATGGAATTCCTCCCAGTTCAATTACAATTGTGATTGTTGAACATGCTTTCTGTTGAAAAAAATCTGCAATGAGATTTTGAGTTCTCTTTAGGCTTATTGCCGAAACTGAAAGGACTGTTTTTTTCTGCTCAACTGAGTATTTTTGTGGCCAAAGTCTGAAGATGGTGATGTCTCGGACCACCCTAATGCTGGAGGAAGGCCACTGTCGTGACATTCATAGAATTCTGACGTGTTGATCTTGAATTTAAACTTAACCAGCATTTCTTTAACGTCTCCCAGATCACTTGGTCTTCTCTGAGGTTTGATGATGGGAGATGTCCTAGTTTTGGGAGGTGCCCTGTAGGTATTGAACTTGTACATGGGCCCCCATCCGCTGTTGCTTGTGTTTGTGGTAATAGTTAGGGTATGTGCACACATATCTTGGAGGACTGAGGATTTTTCCACAGCGGATTTTGAAAAACCGCAGTTCAAAACCGCTGCGGTTTTTACTGCGGATTTATCGCGGTTTCTACTGCGGATTCCACTGCGGTTTTACACCTGCAGTTTTCTATTGGAGCAGGTGTAAAACGGCTGCGGAATCCGCAGAAAGAATTGACATGCTGCGGATTTTAAACCGCTGCGTTTCCGCGCGTTTTTTTCCACAGCATGTGCACTGCGGATTTCGTTTCCCATAGGTTTACATTATACTGTAAACTCATGGGAAACCGCTGCGGACCCGCAGATGCGGAAACGCTGCGGATCCGCAGCAAAATCCGCAGCATGTGCACATACCCTTACAATTGGGGATAGACTCCACATATTTCCTTTCTGAAGGTGGATCATACAGGTCTACCAATTCAATGACTTTTTTTTTAGTTATGGACAATCTTTTTTTCTTGTCCAATCCAATTCTCATCTGTTCCAGGATGCTAGGATCTGCTGCTGTAACTTTAACCTCTCTTGCGTTCCTAGTGGCGATGTCAGGAGGGACGTCCTGGAAACAAGGGTTTAAGACTGGTGCATGATGGCAAAAGCAGATTGCATTTAAGGGTTTACCACTCACTGCACCATCAACAGCTCCATATTACCAAAAATGGCTCTTCACTGACTGCCACTAACTTCTTCTCGCTGCTCTAGCAACTCTTCTCCCTTCCCCCACCATACCATTAACATAGACAGAATACACAGGGAGCAGATAACCATTAGCACAGGCCACCACCACAGCAAGCCAGTGACAGCATTGCCAAATTGATTTTTTTTCCCTGGACAGCTGATCAAAAAATTATGGACAGACAATATTTTTTACGGACACTTTGGAAATCCATAATTATTATAAGTGATACAGGTTTAAACCTCACAATTCTGATGTGAAGACATCAGCAGCATTCATTGTAAACTATATTTTGACTAAAAGTATCACCATTTGAATCTGCAAACATGTCTTCAGCTCCCCCCAAAAAATCACAGATGTCTTGCATTTTTTTTTTACCAAGAGGATATAGTTCCCTATTTTTACGGATTATCCTGGAATTTCTGGATAGTTGCCAACTCTGCACAGTACAGGAGGAGACATAACTGGTATACATGATACTCCCTATCAATTGGGCTGCACACATAAGAAAAATAGATGTGTGAATATAGCATAATGGTGACGAGAGAGAGAGAGAGAGAGAGAGAGAGAGTGTTCAGCCACTTAGTAGAGTAGTTATGTGATGGATGAGCAAGGTCGCACGGTTAGAGCCGTAATACTTTTTTTAACACTAAAACAAAAATCTATTCCATGGCGAAAGTTTTTTTTAAATACTGCAATTTTTTTTGTTTTAAATATGTTTCTGCACTATAAACAAGTTATTTTAATTACAGATCAAATACTGCAGGCAACGTCTACTGCAAGGGCTGAATCCCTGTCTCCCGTACCCACCTGAGCAGCCTGACCCAGTTATAATATACAGGATGTTTAGATACAAAAACATGGATCTTATCAACCACCAAAAAATGCGTAATGATTAAAAGGTATAATTTTAATAAAAATAAATCATGATAATCAATCACATACAGTGGGGCAAAAAAGTATTTAGTCAGTCAGCAATAGTGCAAGTTCCACCACTTAAAAAGATGAGAGGCGTCTGTAATTTACATCATAGGTAGACCTCAACTATGGGAGACAAACTGAGAAAAAAAAATCCAGAAAATCACATTGTCTGTTTTTTTATCATTTTATTTGCATATTATGGTGGAAAATAAGTATTTGGTCAGAAACAAACAATCAAGATTTCTGGCTCTCACAGACCTGTAACTTCTTCTTTAAGAGTCTCCTCTTTCCTCCACTCATTACCTGTAGTAATGGCACCTGTTTAAACTTGTTATCAGTATAAAAAGACACCTGTGCACACCCTCAAACAGTCTGACTCCAAACTCCACTATGGTGAAGACCAAAGAGCTGTCAAAGGACACCAGAAACAAAATTGTAGCCCTGCACCAGGCTGGGAAGACTGAATCTGCAATAGCCAACCAGCTTGGAGTGAAGAAATCAACAGTGGGAGCAATAATTAGAAAATGGAAGACATACAAGACCACTGATAATCTCCCTCGATCTGGAGCTCCACGCAAAATCCCACCCCGTGGGGTCAGAATGATCACAAGAACGGTGAGCAAAAATCCCAGAACCACGCGGGGGGACCTAGTGAATAAACTGCAGAGAGCTGGGACCAATGTAACAAGGCCTACCATAAGTAACACACTACGCCACCATGGACTCAGATCCTGCAGTGCCAGACGTGTCCCACTGCTTAAGCCAGTACATGTCCGGGCCCGTCTGAAGTTTGCTAGAGAGCATTTGGATGATCCAGAGGAGTTTTGGGAGAATGTCCTATGGTCTGATGAAACCAAACTGGAACTGTTTGGTAGAAACACAACTTGTCGTGTTTGGAGGAAAAAGAATACTGAGTTGCATCCATCAAACACCATACCTACTGTAAAGCATGGTGGTGGAAACATCATGCTTTGGGGCTGTTTCTCTGCAAAGGGGCCAGGACGACTGATCCAGGTACATGAAAGAATTAATGGGGCCATGTATTGTGAGATTTTGAGTGCAAACCTCCTTCCATCAGCAAGGGCATTGAAGATGAAACGTGGCTGGGTCTTTCAACATGACAATGATCCAAAGCACACCGCCAGGGCAACGAAGGAATGGCTTCGTAAGAAGCATTTCAAGGTCCTGGAGTGGCCTAGCCAGTCTCCAGATCTCAACCCTATAGAAAACCTTTGGAGGGAGTTGAAAGTCCGTGTTGCCAAGCGAAAAGCCAAAAACATCACTGCTCTAGAGGAGATCTGCACGGAGGAATGGGTCAACATACCAACAACAGTGTGTGGCAACCTTGTGAAGACTTACAGAAAACATTTGACCTCTGTCATTGCCAACAAAGGATATATTACAAAGTATTGAGCTGAAATTTTGTTTCTGACCAAATACTTATTTTCCACCATAATATGCAAATAAAATGTTAAAAAAACAGACAATGTGATTTTTTGGATTTTTTTTGTCAGTTTGTCTCCCATAGTTGAGGTCTACCTATGATGTAAATTACAGACGCCTCTCATCTTTCTAAGTGGTGGAACTTGCACTATTGCTGACTGACTAAATACTTTTTTGCCCCACTGTATATTATAGAACAGTTGTCAAAAACAGAGCTATTTGACTATGGCGGCTACAGGCAGGGCTGCCACTAGAAATTTCGGGGCCCCATACTGGCAAAATTTTTGGGGCCCCCTTGAGACTCTGCCCAGGCTCCACCCCCAGCCCCGCCTCCACGCTCCACCCCTCGAACTGTCCACAGTCCCACTGCTCTCTCTTGGAAAAACTCCACTTCTCACCTATCACACATTAACAGTTCCCATCACCAGATCAGATACATAGCCAGCAGCTTTTGTTTTGGCCAAAAGATTTTTTAAGAAACCACCATAACACGGTAGACACTTTTGGCCAGGCCCTACTCTATTGTAACCTATTAAATATTTGTTAAAATATGCAATACAATTTAGGTATATTTTTATATATTTTTCAATTTTTAAAATGACCAATAATATCACATACAAAGCACAAATATCACTACACCATGACCAGATGACATATTACCACCACAGTGATCGAATAATATCACATACAAAGAACAAATACCGCTACACCATGACCAGACCGCATATTACCACCACAGTAATCGAATAATATCACATACAAGGAACAAATACCGCAACACCATGTCCAGACCACATATTACCACCACATAGTGACTGAATACTACAATTCTGATCAGTAATTAAAAAAAAGCACCATACTATCACCATAAGTGCCATTATACACAGGAGATCTGTACTTAGTATGCAGTGTCTGTGTACAGATAATACAGTGATCACTAGTGAAATTATACACAGAAGCTCTCTATACAGTATACAGTGTATAGTGTCAGTGTATAGGTAACACACTGACTCACCAGTGACGTCTCTAGGTGAAGTCCTTCATCTTTCATCCAGCACAGACCACCATCATTTCATCCAGCCAGGACTTCTCTCTGCAGGAAATAACACACTTATCTCGAGCTCCGCTTGTAGAATACATTGCTTAATTTTTCCCAACTTCTACATTACACCACATGAATAAAAAGAGGCGACATAGTGTCACTCTACACAGTAACAGGACCGCCCCCCCATTTAAAACCGTGTCCTCAAAAAATAAAATAAATACATCACTGCAGTAATAATATCCCTAAATTAGCCCCTATGGTAATAATATTCCCCAGCCTGGCCAGTGGCCACCGTGTGTCTCATTCCTGGCGTCAGCCATATGTTCTCCCATCCTGCCCTCATGAGTATCCATTCTGTCCCATATGATCTCCCCATCCTGCCCCATATGATCGCCCCATGTGATCTCTCCATCCTGCCCTATCTGTCTCCATCATATCCATCCTGCCCCATGATCCTGCACGATCTGTCTCCAGTTCTGCCCCCAGTGTCTCCAATCCTCCCCCATCTGTCTCCAGTCATGCCCCCATGTCTTTCATCCTGCCCCGTGTCTCGCATTCTGCCCCAATGTCCAGCATTCTGCCCCAATGTCCAGCATTCTGCCCGTGTCCAGCATTCTGCCCCTGTGTCCAGCATACTGCCCCTGTCACTGTGTCCAGCATGCTGCCCCTGTCACTGTGTCCAGCATTCTGCCCCTGTCACTGTGTCCAGCATTCTGCCCCTGTCACTGTGTCCAGCATTCTGCCCCAGTGTGTCCAGCATTCTGCCCCAGTGTGTCCAGCATTCTGCCCCAGTGTGTCCAGCATTCTGCCCCAGTGTGTGTCCAGCATTCTGCCCCAGTGTGTGTCCAGCATTCTGCCCCAGTGTGTGTCCAGCATTCTGCCCCAGTGTGTGTCCAGCATTCTGCCCCAGTGTGTCCAGCATTCTGCCCCTGTGTGTCCAGCATTCTGCCCCTGTGTGTCCAGCATTCTGCCCCTGTGTGTCCAGCATTCTGCTTCCCGGGCCCCCTGGATCGCCGCTCTCAAAGAAAAAAAAAACACGAGTTCTTACCTGGCCATGCTCCTGCGCCAGGCGAAGCTCCCTCCAGGCTCCACGCAGATGCACTCGCCGGGCCCGGCGGCTGAGAATGACATCAGACACCGGCGAGTGCGCACTGCGGCCCTATTCAGCTGCCAGCCTCAGACTGGCTGGCGGCTGTTAACTATTGACGTGCGGGCGCAGGCCCGCACTTCAATAGCGTGCCGCAGCGCCTGCAGGGGGGGCCCGGTGAGCAGATGAGACAGGGCCTGATGCGAGCCCCCTCTGCTCACCGGGCCCCATACGCCAGTCACGGCTGTAATGCCCTGATGGCGGCCCTGGCTACAGGTGCACCAGTAAAAATAGTGTCATATCAAAGGTTTTTTTTGGCTTTATGATTGTTTTTTTCCTGTATCCTATGTCTGTGATGTGACTGTGACGCCCCAGGGTCCTGGATGTCACAGTGGAGTTGCTTTCCTCACGTGGAGAGTGATGTCACGCTTGGAAGCGATGGAGGATTCCTTTTGACAGGTAATCAGCACATACAACATCGTTGTGACTCCAGGCCAGAAGGGGCAGCTCTACCCCCGTCTTAAGGGGAGCTGCTCTCTCTGGTCGGGAGGAGGAGGTAGTTGCTAGGCAATTGGGAGGAATAAGTCAGTTGGTGTCAGACAGAGACTGGAGCAGTCTGAGGCAGGACGGGTGAGGGGCCGTACAGCCTAAGGTGCTGTAGCTCCTAGATGGCGAGATACAGAAGGAAGAACAGCCTTTAGCTAACGTGCTGGAGAGTGAAGCACAGGAGAGTGACAACAAGGGAGAATAGCAGCGACTGGGCTACCTCCCTGATAGAGTGCAGATACCGGTAACCGGAAGACCGAGGTTGCGTCATACTCTAGGAGGCACAGCAGAAACCGGTGGGACAGCTAGACTACACGTAACCTGTCTGCCCTAATATCCAGACATATAAAGCACGGATCATGATAGAGACCCTGTAAAAAGGCTCGAGTCACCTGTCATACGGGTTTGTGTCCCGCTTCAATAAAGGACAGAGATAACTGAGAGGACCTTGCTAAGAAGCCATAGGCAGTAAGGGACTATAATACCACCGCGCTAAGAGGAAGGCTTTTAACTCCACCTGGTAAAGCTGGACTCTGAACTCGCTTCCAAGCCAGCCGGACCCTGCCTGCACCTGTGATCTGGTGCCCTGGACTGTGGCTACATGCTACCATCAGTAAACCAGGTTAAAAGACTGCGCAACTGCGTCCTTCGTTCTTTACTGCACCACTCACCATCTATTCACCGTGAGCCCTGGGGACCTACTTCAGCTGTGGGAAGTTATACCATCTGGCTGCCATAACATCACCCCAGAGGACCCCTTTAAGCAGTGTTGGTTATCCCTGACCGAATACCACAGGTGGCGTCCCCTTTAAAGAACATCCCTTTAACATGGGCGCCCAGGACCACGGACCGGGTCGCCGCCGCTGTGACACATCCCTTTAAGTACCAGACCGAGTACCCCACGACCCTGACAGGCGACTCATTTTGGTGTCACGAACAGGATGGACTGACCCTTTGGAGTGGGTCTTGTGTGCCTAACAGACTGTGCTTAAAAGACAGACTTTATTAAATTGTTGTGTGCCAGAGACTTAAATGAGCTTTTAAAAGATCGCCATAACTGTGTCACGTGGTGCGCGCACTTTATTTTCAAAATCACCGCCAAAAACGGTAGCCAGAAAGAGCGCTGCGAGGAGCGCAGGAAAAGAGGGGGTGCCATTGTGGGCGGAGCCTGAAGTGAGAGCCGCAAGTGAGGAAGCCGTGCAGGAGAACCACAAGTGAAGACACTGCAAAGCCCTGGACGGAGGACCGGAAAGAGTGACTAACCGCGCACAGGAGGAACTGCTGCAGGCTCCAGAGAAGAGACGTCAGCCAAAGTGAACATTAGCACAGGGGGATGGAAATGTCAGACCTGGGAGAACTAGCGGCGGTCGCAGCCGCAGGTCCCATAATGCCATCAGTTCCCACAGTTCCTGCAAATAGGCCAGACCCCGCCGAAGTAACAGCTCCTATAATGCCGCTATCCATGCCCTATATACATGGTGGAGGAGTGGGCCTTCTCCTTTCTTCCAACTGTACCTTTAATCCAATTCCACCTCTATCCTCCCTTATCCTCCCCTCTTTTGAAGTCCACTCTGTCCGCATCTACTCCCCCTACAACCTCCAAATGGCCATCATATACCGACCTCCGGGCCCAACCACTGCCTTTATTGACCAATTCTCCACCTGGCTCCTTCACTTTCTGTCTGCTGACATTCCCACCATCATCATGGGCGACTTCAACATCCCCATTGACACCCACCAGTCAGCAGCCTCCAAACTCCTTTCCCTTACTTCATCCTTTGGACTTACTCAGTGGTCCTCCTTAGCCACCCACACAGACGGACACACATTAGACCTGGTCTTCACCCGTTTATGCTCCCTATCTAACTTCACATCCTCCCCTCTCCCTCTACCCGACCACCATCTACTCACTTTCTCATCCCTGTCCTTCTCATCTGTCACCCATGTCCAGCAACATGCAGGAACCACGCACACCTAGACACCCACACACCCTCTGACTCTATCCTACCACTGGCATCCATATCCTCACTCCACGACACAGACACTGCCACTGCTTTCTACAATGCCACCCTTGCATCAACTATTGACACGGTCGCCCCTGTCATGCATAGCAGAGTGCGACGAACCAATAGACAACCCTGGCACAATAACATCACTAAAATGCTTCGGCAAGTATCCAGAATTGCAGAACGGCGTTGGAAGAAAACACATTCGCAAGATGATTTCACTGCACTCAAACAAGCAACACTCGCATTTAAATCAGCTCTCACCTCTGCTAAACAGGCCTACTTCACAACCCTCGTATCTTCCTTATCCCACAACCCCAAACAGTTGTTCAACACTTTTAACTCCCTCCTCTGCCCACCACTGCCCCCTCCGAGTTCCCTAATCGTTGCCGAGGACTTTGCCACGCACTTCAAAAATGAGATAGACCAAACAAGGCAAGTCTTTGTTGCCAACTCACCACAGCCCCTTTGTATACCAGACCAATGCCCAAACCCCATAACTTCACTCTCCAAAATCACTGAAGGGGAGCTTGATCATCTTCTCTACAAATCACACCTCACCACTTGTGCACTTGACCCCATTCCATCCCACCTCCTCCCCAACCTCACCACCACATCCCACCTCCTCCGCCAACACCACCACCACATCCCTAACCTATCTCTTCAACCTATTACTAACTTCTGGTATCTTCCCCTCTGCCTTCAAACATGCCACAATCACACCTACCCTCAGAAAGCCATCCATTAACCCAAGCGCTATATCCAGCTATCGCCCCATATATTTGCTCCCATTTGCTTCCAAGCTTCTTGAGAAGCATGTCCATGCTGAACTTTCCTCTCACTTTGCATCTAATTCTCTCTTCGACAACCTACAATCTGGCTTCTGTCCCCACCATTCCACTGAGACTGCCCTGACCAAAATTACTAACGACTTACTTATAGCCAAAGTTAACAGACAATTCTCTATACTCCTCCTCCTAGACCTGTCCTCTGCCTTCGACACAGTTGACCACTGCCTCCTACTACAGATCCTCTCTTCCTTTGGGGTCAAAGACCTTGCACTATCTTGGCTCTCCTCATACCTTACCAACTGCACATTTAGCGTTTCCTACTCCCATACTACCTCTTCATCTCGCCCCCTCTCTGTTGGTGTCCCCCAAGGCTCTGTCCTAGGACCCTTACTCTTCTCAATCTATACACTCGGCCTGGGGCAACTCATAAGGTCCTATGGCTTCCAGTACCATCTATATGCTGATGAAACTCAGATCTACCTCTCTGGCCCAGATGTCACCTCTCTGCTCTCCAGAATCCCAGAGTGTCTATCAGCCATATCCTCCTTCTTATCCTCTCGCTTCCTCAAGCTCAATGTGGACAAATCTGAACTCATTATCTTTCCTCCATCACGCATATCTTCCCTACCTGATCTCTCTATCAAAATAAATGAAATCACACTTTCCCCTGTCCCCAAAATCCGCTGCCTCGGAGTAACCCTTGACTCTGCCCTGTCCTTCAAACCGCACATCCAAGCTCTCACCACCTCCTGTCGCCTCCAGCTCAAAAATATTTCCAGAATCCGTCCTTTCCTCAACACACACTATACCAAAATGCTTGTGCATGCCCTAATCATCTCCCACATCGACTACTTCAACATCCTCCTCTGTGGCCTACCTTCTAACACTCTCGCACCCCTCCAGTCCGTCCTTAACTCTCTGCCCGACTAATTAATCTCTCTCCTCGACACACTCCTGCTTCCCCTCTTTGCAAATCCCTTCACTGGCTCCCAAATTCCCAGCGTATCCAGTTTAAATTACTAACACTGAACTACAAAGCCATCCATAACCTTTCTCCTCCGTATATTTCCATACTAGTCTCTCAATATCTTCCCTCACGTAATCTCCGGTCCTCCCAAGACCTCCTCCTCTCCTCCATGCTTATTCACTTCTCACCCAATCGCCTCCAAGACTTCTCCGGAATATCACACATCCTCTGGAATTCTGTACCCCAACACGTCCGGTTATCCACTACTTTTGGATCCTTCAAAAGAAACCTGAAAACCCACCTCTTCAAAGAAGCTTACAGCCTGTAACGACCACACGGCCACCTCAACACCACTGGAGCTACTGCAACCCTCGACCTACTGTCTCATTCCCCATAATCCTGTAGAATGTAAGTCCGCGGGGGCGTGTCCTAGCTGGCCATGAGAGCAGATGCAGGGAAGAGCGTTCCCGCTGCCAGAAGGACTAATAATCCTGATTTAACCCCGATTTTCGGGGATACTTACAATCCTCCGGTTGGCTGAAGGTCCGGAGAGGGCAGCGGTGTGGAGCGGCGGGTCCAGAGTCGGCGGCGATGACAAGAAGGCGGCAGAAAGACGCTGGCACCGGCGATGCAGGAGTCGGCCAAGATTGCGCCGATGCTAGGGAGGACGCCAAGAAGGTGAACGCCGCATGTCAGTGGCGCATGGAGGTGGCACAGCTGCAGCAGTATGCCAGAGTGGAGGCTGCTGAGGAGGCAGAACCAGGATCCGGAGCTGGAGCTGACCAGGAGGTGGAAGAAGCAGGCACAGCTGAGCAGCACGAGGTACAGAAGGGGACAGAAGGAGGCAGTATGGCGGGGGCTAGTGAGGGACCTGGAGGCATACCGCAGGGAGAGGAGCCGACTCTTAGGGATGTTATTACCCTGATCTCCTCATGCCAGCAATCCCTAAATTCCCTAGCCCAGCAGATGCACAGATTAATACGGCCCTGCAGAAAATGGACAAATGTATAGGAGTGGTGGAGGAGAGGGTGAGCACGGCAGAAGATCACATAGTTAAACTACAAAAAGCTGAAAAGAAGTTCGCCCAAGCAATAGCCGAGCTCGCTGCCAAAAATGAGGATCTGGAAAATAGATCCAGAAGAAATAATATATACGTATAGTGGGGCTGCCTGAAAAGACTGAGGGGAGAAATCCCACTGAGTTTGTTGAGAACTGGCTGCTGGAGAAGATTGGGAGCACAGTGTTGACAAAAGTCTTTGCTGTTGAACGGGCTCATAGGGTCCCGCCGCAGCCCCCTGCCCCAGGAGCGAATCCCCGTACCATGCTTGCTAAAATACTCAATTACAGGGACAGAGACATTATCCTTAGAAAGGCTAGAGAGATATAGGATCTGACAGCTGGAGGTCAGAAAATCGCCATTTATCCGGATTATTCCGCTGCGGTTCAGAAGCAGCGGATGAAGTTTACTGGAGTCAAGCGGCGACTGAAGGAGCTGGGAGTGCAGTATTCAGTGATGTTTCCCGCCAAGCTGAGACTGGTGGCTTTTAATAAGACCCACTTTTTCCTGACACCGGAGGACGCTACCCAGTGGCTTGACACCAATGAGAAAAAGCTGAAAGGAATGGGCGACTGACATGTCGACGAGATTTGGCTGGAAATTGTTTTCTCTGTTGTTGGCGGAGAGTTTTGCGCTTGTTAGCGTTGGTTAAAAAGTTGAGCAACTCCTGAGGGTTTTGCTGGGCCATGTTGAGGACTGGCCGGAGGGGACAGTACCGTCTACTAAATGTGGGTGAGGAGGGCTATGGCGGGTACTGTAAATTGGTTTGGTACTTTTCTTATATGTTCATATAAGTGCAATGTTAAAATATAATAAAGTGAAAAGTTGGGGGAAATTATGTTTGTTATGGCAGTGGGACGCGAATGGAGAGGGTTAAGTAAGGGAGAGTGTTCGCAGTGGGCAGTGGAGCCCCACTCTTGCTGAGAGGAAGAATGCGTTACACTGGGGGGGTTAGGGGGGCAAGTTGGGAGGGGGTAGGGGGGATGGGAGGGGTGGGGCAGCTCATACTTGGGAAATTGGATACTATGAGAAATGATGAGCCACATGAGGGGAGAGTATATTAAAATATTGAGTTGGAATGTGAGAGGTCTGGCGGATAAAACACGGCGGGCGGCAAGTCTACAGTATGTTCGAGAGCAGAAGGTCTCAATGATATGTCTGCTGGAGACACATTTAGTGCGGGAGAGTGTGAACGTATTGAATAGGCGCTGGATACAGAGGGCGTATCATTCTACTTTCTCGACGTACTCTAGGGGTGTGTCTGTGTTGATTCCTGCGGGGGTGCAGTATGAGGAGGTAGCGGTAAAGGAAGATGTGGATGGTCAGTATGTGGTGGTGAAATGTAAAATGAATGGAGTATTGATGTGTATAGCGGCAATGTATATTCCGCCCCCATACTCAAGCAAGAAGATAAGAGAGGTGCTGGAGAGGGTAGAGCGTTGGGGACCGTTACCATTACTAATTATCGGCGACCTTAATAATATATGTGATGACTTTTGGGATAAGAACAAAAACCCCCAGAATAGGACAGTGGGACATATCACTACGTTTGGGACCTATGTCGGGGAAGTGGGCATGATTGATTTTTGGAGAGTTAGGCATATCGGGGAGAGGGGGTACTCATGCTACTTGCCAGCTCATGGTACTTTGTCTAGGCACTGGGTAACCGTTTACTGGATACGATGGTAAGGGACGTGAGATATTTGCCTAGGGCTCTCTCAGACCATAGTCCAGTTGAAGTGGAATTTCGGCCGGTGGGGACACGGACCGGGAGCAGGAGGGAGTGGAAAATTCACCCTAATTGGCTACACAGTATAGACTTGGAGAAGATTAAGAAGGAGTTGGTGGAATTTTTTTAGATAAATGAGGGAAGTGTAGACGTGCTTACTGTGTGGGAAGCCATGAAAGTGTACTTGAGAGGGCTGTTGTTCAGGGATATTAGTAGGTGTAAGCAGAAATCGAGAGAGGCAGAGAGGTTGGCGATGGATGGGCTGAGGGTGGCAGAGGATGAGATGGTAATAATGGGTACTCTGGAGGCTGGGAGGAGGTTAAAGGCAGCTCAGAGTCAGTTAGAGGCGGTTTTGCTGAGTAAGGCTGAAAGGAAGAGGGAATTCATGAATCTGGCCTATTACCAGGAGGGTGAATCGGTGGGTCATTTGCTATCGCTGGTGGCGTCTGCCCAGAGAAATACTTCCTTTGTTCATTCTCTGGTGTCTGGGAGCGGTATTGCTGTCTCTGAGACTTCAGAGATTTTTGCAGATTTTTATGCAGACTTATACTCCTCTCGGGTAGATGGGTCAATGGAGGACACGGTGGAGTTCCTTGAGGAGTTGGAGCTCCCAAGGCTGAGTGACATGGATAGGGAGGATTTGGAGGCTCCCATTACGGAGGAGGAATTGGGACGGGCATTGCAGTCGATGGCTAATGGGAAGGCGCCTGGCGTGGACGGATTTCCTGCCGAAATTTATAAAAACTTGGGGGAAGTGTTGATCCCTAAATTGAAGGCGGTCCTGGAGGCTAGGAATGGTGGAAGGCTACCGGCATCTATGCGGGAGGCCACAATAGTGGTGATTCCTAAGGAGGGGAAAGACCCGACACAGCCGGACTCATATCGGCCAATTTCTTTGCTTACTATAGACGTTAAACTCCTGGCTAAGGTGTTGGCGATGAGGTTGACAAGTGTTATTTCCGGCCTGGTACACTCAGATCAATCTGGCTTTATGCCTGATAGATTAACTGTGATCAACTTATGAAGGCTGTATATGAACTTGCAACTCAGATCCGATAACTGTGGCCAGAGAGTTATTGCATCTTTAGACGCTCACAAGGCGTTTGATAGTGTGGAGTGGGGATATCTCTGGCAGGTGTTGCGAAGAATGGGGTTTGGACCGCAGTTCATATCCTGGATTCAACTAATGTACTCGATGCTGATGGCCAGGGTTAGGGTGAACGGGGAGTTGTCACAGACCATACAATTGGCTAGAGGGACGAGACAGGGGTGTCCGCTCTCCCCCCTTTTGTTTGCTCTGGCTGTGGAACCACTGGCTGCTACGCTTCGACGGTCTGATGAGATGACGGGGTTTAAATATGGGATTGAAGAAAGGGGGGCGCTGTATGCGGATGACATTTTGTTATTTCTGGCTGATCCAGTTGCATCCTTGGAGGGAGCCATTGGGATTATTGAACGATTCGGATCAGTGTCGGGGCTTAGGATAAATTGGAGTAAGTCTATCTTGTTTAAGGTGGACGACATGGGTGGGGAACCACTGGAGGATGGGCGACTGGAGGTGATGAGTAAATTTAAGTACCTTGGAATATGGGTATCTATGCCGGTCACTGACTATATACACAAGAATCTGACTCCAATCTTAGGTGTCCTTAAGGCAAAAGCGGATGCTTGGCTTAAGCTGCATCTATCTGTGGTAGGTAGGGTGAATCTTATCAAAATGATTCTGATGCCGAAAATACTGTATATTCTCCACAAAGCGCCAGTTTGGATACCACGCGGGAAATTTAGACAGATCAACTCTCTCTCTGTTTAGGAATTTGATATGGGGGAGACAGCATCCGTGTATCAGACTGGAGACACTTCAGCGACCCAAGGATGGGGGCCTGGCCTTGCCTAACCCTGAATTGTATTTTCTTGCAGCCCAGAGTCAACATTTAAAGGGCTGGGCGCATGAAGGGTCATCTGGTGCGGTACAGCGGTTGATGGAAGTGGTGACAAAAAGGCCAATGGTACAATGTTTGGAGGATGGATCCCTGGAGATTCTGGAGAAGTTACATCCGACTGTGCTGTTGATACGCAAGCTGTGGAGTAGATTGAGGCATATACGTGGGATCACGGACTTGACTAGATACTCGCCGCTATGGCATAACAATAATCTGAAGGAATTTGAGGCACTGGGGGTACTGATAGAGTGGCTGGGGAAAGGGATTCAGTATGTGTATCAAATAATTGAGCAAGGTGAACTGAAATCATTTTCCCAATTGCAGGCGGAATTTGGTCTTTGGACTGCAGGGGAGTATCAGTATTTGTGGATGAGGCATGCCTTTGGAGCTCAGAGTAGGGACGGAGGTATTAGGATTCAAAGGGTTATAGTACTGGAGTATGTGTGTAATGACGGGACGACTGGAGGGGTCATTTCTACTCTGTATAAAGATTTGTTGCACACTTTCCTATTGGGGTTTCCAATAATGGCGAGAGCTAAATGGGAAAGGGATCTGGGTCCAATGGATAACGAGACTTGGGAGTCGGTGTTAGAATGGGTCCCAAGACTGTCGCTGAGTGAACCGTATAGACTGTCACAGCTTTACGTGATACACAGAGTTTATAAGTCTCCGATGGTGCTATATAAGGCAGGATTGCGTAATGACTCTGAATGTCCGAGGTGTAAATCTACGGATGCTGATATTTTTCATATGATGTGGACATGTCCGAGGTTGGCTGCCTTCTGGGTGGTAGTTTTGAGTCGTATGGAAGGTGCGTATGGATGTAAGGTGCGTATGGATGTAAGGTGCCAAGGTATCCAGTTGTCTGTTTGTTGGGATGCGTGGATGAGATTAGAGTAGATAGACACCTAAAGATAGCTATTGCCAGATTGTTATACATGGCTAGGAAGGTAATAGCTCGAAACTGGATTAGGGAAGAGCCACCGTCAAGAGGAGAGTTCCTCCAGTATGTGAAACAGGGCCTGACACTGGAAAAGGGGATTTATAAGAGAGGGAAAATTGAAAAGTTCAATAAATTATGGTCTTCATGGATTGCTATGGGATAGTAATGTAAAGTGTGGCTTATACGATCGGTTGAGGGATTGGATATTCTATTGTCTTAATGATGGAAGTAATTAGCAAGGTGAGCTGCTTTGTGGGGTGGGGGCGGGGGGTCTTGGGATCGAAGGGGGTTGTTTGAAGGGGGAGGGGGGGGAAAGAACTTTGTATTGAAAATGTGAATGTAACATGTTAATTGCCTTGTTATTCTTAATAAAAATCTATTTGAACAAAAAAAAAAAAAAGAATGTAAGCCCGCAAGGGCAGGGTCCTCTTCCTCTGTACCAGTCTGTCATTGCTAGTTTTGTTTACTGTAAGTGATATTTGTATTTTGATGCAACCCCTTCTCATGTACAGCACCATGGAATTAATGGTGCTACATAAATAAATAATAATATACCAGGAGCGGCCTGGCTGCCACAATATTCAGGGGAGTCCCACACCCTTAATGACTTTAAAGAAAGACTCTGCAGCTTATTTCAGGTGTACCCCCTGTTAGAACAACAAAAAGTCAGCATCCTAACTGGCCAATTAATTGGTGCAGCACAAAGAGAAGTAAAATCCTGGATAAAATATTGGAAAAGGAACTGTTGAGCAAATATTAGTCAAACTTTTGACACTTACACTGCAGCAATACTAAAAATGAGATTCTTTGGCTGTAAACAGAGGGTGCAGGACAGTATGGGGGACTATGCCCTTAACCAAAATTGTGCAGTCTATGCAAGTGCCCCCAAAGGAGAAGATCCAGCTGGCCTCCAGTCCAGGAGGATGCAGTCCTGAGGACCTGCCCTAGAACAAGAAGTAAAAAATGTTATTAATGTAATGTTGTGCACCTGAAAAATGTTTGCACTTGTTTTATGCAACGTTCAAGAAAGAAACCTACCTGCTATATGTTCCTGCAGCGTTTAAGAAATTACCTCCCATAAAGGGAAGCTCAAGTTTACATGTTTAACCTGTTTATCAGCATTTACATAAATGTTACATGTCTTTTAATAACCTGTAACTGTTGTTTTTTTCCCAGTCCGGGAGTACTGGATTTAACGGGAGTGTGACGCCCCAGGGTCCTGGTTGTCACAGTGGCGTTGCTTTCCTCACGTGGAGAGTGATGTCACGCTTGGAAGCGATGTAGGATTCCTTTTGACAGGTAATCAGCACATACAACACCGTTCTGACTCCAGGCCAAAAGGGGCAGCTCTACAACTGACTTAAGGGGAGTTGCTCTCTCTGGACGGGAGGAAATAGTTGCTAAGCAGTTGGGAAGAATTAGTCAGTTGGTGCCAGACAGCAGACTGGAGCAGTCTGAGGCAGAAGGACGAGTGAGGGGCCGTACAGCCCAAGGTGCTGTAGCTCCTAGATGGCGAGATTCAGAAGGAAGAACAGCTTTTAGCTAACGTGCCAGAGAGTGAAGCACAGGAGAGTGACAAGGGAGAATAGCAGCGACTGTGCTACGTCCCTGATACGAGTGCAGATACCGGTAACCGGAAGACCGAGGTTGTGTCATACTTTAGGAGGCACAGCAGAAACCGCTAGGATAGCTAGACTACACGTAACCTGTCCGCCCTAATACCCAGGAGACACACGGACATATAGAGCCCGGGTCATGATAGAGACCCTGTAAAAAGGCTCGAGTCACCTGTCATACAGGTTTGTGTCCCACTTCAATAAAGGACAGAGATAACTGAGATGACCTTGCTAAGAAGCCATAGGCAGTAAGGGACTATAATTCCACCGCGCTAAGAGGAAGGCTTTTAACTCCACCTGGTAAAGCTGGACTCTGAACTCGCTTCCAAGCCAGACGGACCCTGCCTGTACCTGTGATCTGGTGCCCTGGACTGTGGCTGCCATCAGTAAATCAGGTAAAAAGACTGCATAACTGCATCCTTCACTGCACCACTCACCATCTTCCATCTATTCACAGTGAGCCCTGGGGACCTACTTCACCTGTGGGAAGTTATACCACATGGCTGCCATAACATCACCCCAAAGGACCCCTTTAAACAGCGATGGTCATCCCTGACCGAATACCACAGGTGGCGTCATGAACGTTCTTTATTTCAAAAACCCCTTTAACCCCTTCATGACCCAGCCTATTTTGACCTTAAAGACCTTGCCGTTTTTTGCAATTCTGACCAGTGTCCCTTTATGAGGTAATAACTCAGGAACGCTTCAACGGATCCTAGCGGTTCTGAGACTGTTTTTTCGTGACATATTGGGCTTCATGTTAGTGGTAAATTTAGGTCAATAAATTATGCATTTATTTGTGATAAAAACGGAAATTTGGCGAAAATTTTGAAAATTTCGCAATTTTCACATTTTGAATTTTTATTCCGTTAAACCAGAGAGTTATGTGACACAAAATAGTTAATAAATAACATTTCCCACATGTATACTTTACATCAGCACAATTTTGGAAACAAAATTTTTTTTTGCTAGGAAGTTATAAGGGTTAAAATTTGACCAGCGATTTCTCATTTTTACAACGAAATTTACAAAACCATTTTTTTTAGGGACCACCTCACATTTGAAGTCAGTTTGAGGGGTCTATATGGCTGAAAATACCCAAAAGTAACACCATTCTAAAAACTGCACCCCTCAAGGTACTCAAAACCACATTCAAGAAGTTTATTAACCCTTCAGGTGCTTCACAGCAGCAGAAGCAACATGGAAGGAAAAAATGAACATTTAACTTTTTAGTCACAAAAATTATCTTTTAGCAACAATTTTTTTATTTTCCCAATGGTAAAAGGAGAAACTGAACCACGAAAGTTGTTGTCCAATTTGTCCTGAGTACGCTGATACCTCATATGTGGGGGTAAACCACTGTTTGGGCACACGGCAGGGCTTGGAAGGGAAGGAGCGCCATTTGACTTTTTGAATCAAAAATTGGCTCCACTCTTTAGCGGACACCATGTCACGTTTGGAGAGCCCCCGTGTGCCTAAAAATTGGAGCTCCCCCACAAGTGACCCCATCTTGGAAACAAGACACCCCAAGGAACTTATCTAGATGCATAGTGAGCACTTTGAACCCCCAGGTGCTTCACAAATTGATCCGTAAAAATGAAAAAGTACTTTTTTTTCACAAAAAAATTCTTTTAGCCTCAATTTTTTCATTTTCACATGGGCAGTAGGATAAAATGGATCATGAAATTTGTTGGGCAATTTCTCCCGAGTACGCCGATACCTCATATGTGGGGGTAAACCACTGTTTGGGCACTCGGCAGGGCTCGGAAGGGAAGGCGCGCCATTTGACTTTTTGAATGGAAAATTAGGTCCAATTGTTAGCGGACACCATGTCGCGTTTGGAGAGCCCCTGTGTGCCTAAACATTGGAGCTCCCCCAGAAATGACCCCATTTTGGAAACTAGACCCCCAAAGGAACTAATCTAGATGTGTGGTGAGGACTTTGAACCCCCAAGTGCTTCACAGAAGTTTATAACGCAGAGCCATGAAAATAAAAAAAAAAAATTATTTTCTCAAAAATGATCTTTTAGCCGGCAATTTTTTATTTTCCCAAGGGTAACAGGAGAAATTTGACCCCAAAAGTTGTTGTCCAGTTTCTCCTGAGTACGCTGATACCCCATATGTGGGGGTAAATCAGTGTTTGGGCACATGCCGGGGCTCGGAAGTGAAGTAGTGACGTTTTGAAATGCAGACTTTGATGGAATGCTCTGTGGGCGTCACGTTGCGTTTGCAGAGCCCCTGGTGTCGCTTAACAGTAGAAACCCCCCACAAGTGACCCCATTTTGGAAACTAGACCCCCAAAGGAACTTATCTAGATGTGTGGTGAGCACTTTGAACCTCCAAGTGCTTCATAGAAGTTTATAATGCAGAGCCGTGAAAATAATAAATACGTTTTCTTTCCTCAAAAATAATTATTTAGCCCAGAATTTTTTATTTTCCCAAGGGTTACAGGAGAAATTGGACCCCAAAAGTTGTTGTCCAGTTTCTCCTGAGTACGCTGATACCCCATATGTGGGGGTAAACTACTGTTTGGGCACATGCCGGGGCTCGGAATTGAAGTAGTGACGTTTTGAAATGCAGACTTTGATGGAATGCTCTGCGGGCGTCACGTTGCGTTTGCAGAGCCCCTGATGTGCCTAAACAGTAGAAACCCCCCACAAGTGACCCCATTTTGGAAACTAGACCCCGAAAGGAATTTATCTAGATGTGTGGTGAGCACTTTGAACCCCCAAGTGCTTCATAGAAGTTTATAATGCAGAGCCGTGAAAATAATAAATACGTTTTCTTTCCTCAAAAATAATTATTTAGCCTAGAATTTTTTATTTTCCCAAGGGTTACAGGAGAAATTGGACCCCAAAAGTTGTTGTCCAGTTTCTCCTGAGTACGCTGATACCCCATGTGTGGGGGTAAACGACTGTTTGGGCACACGTCGGGGCTCAGAAGGGAAGTAGTGACTTTTGAAATGCAGACTTTGATGGAATGGTCTGCGGGCGTCACATTGCGTTTGCAGAGCCCCTGGTGTGCCTAAACAGTAGAAACCCCCCACAAGTGACCCCATTTTAGAAACTAGACCCCCCAAGGAACTTATCTAGATATGTGGTGAGCACTTTGAACCCCCAAGTGCTTCACAGACGTTTACAACGCAGAGCTGTGAAAATAAAAAATCATTTTTCTTTCCTCAAAAATTATGTTTTAGCAAGCATTTTTTTAGATTCACAAGGGTAACAGGAGAAATTGGACCCCAGTAATTGTTGCGCAGTTTATCCTGAGTATGCTGGTACCCCATATGTGGGGGTAAACCACTGTTTGGGCACACATCAGGGCTCGGAAGTGAGGGAGCACCATTTGACTTTTTGAATACGAGATTGGCTGGAATCAATGGTGGCGCCATGTTGCGTTTGGAGACCCCTGATGTGCCTAAACAGTGGTAACCCCTCAATTCTACCTCCAACACTAACCCCCCCACACCCCTAACCCTAATCCCAACTGTAGCCATAACCCTAATCACAACCCTAATCACAACCCTAATTCCAACCCTAACCCTAAGGCTATGTGCCCATGTTGCGGATTCGTGTGAGATATTTCCGCACCATTTTTGAAAAATCCGCGGGTAAAAGGCACTGCGTTTTACCTGCGGATTTTCCGCGGATTTCCAGTGTTTTTTGTGCGGATTTCACCTGCGGATTCCTATTGAGGAACAGGTGTAAAACGCTGCGGAATCCGCACAAAGAATTGACATGCTGCGGAAAATACAACGCAGCGTTTCCGCGCGGTATTTTCTGCACCATGGGCACAGCGGATTTGGTTTTTCATATGTTTACATGGTACTGTAAACCTGATGGAACACTGCTGTGAATCCTCAGCGGCCAATCCGCAGCCAAATCCGCACCGTGTGCACATGGCCTAATTCTAAAGGTATGTGCACATGCTGTGGATCCGCAGCAGTTTCCCATGAGTTTACAGTTCAATGTAAACCTACGGGAAACAAAAATCGCTGCACACATGCTGCGGAAAAACTGCACGGAAACGCAGCGGTTTACATTCCGCAGCATGTCACTTCTTTGTGCGGATTCCGCAGCGGTTTTACAACTGCTCCAATAGAAAATCGCAATTGTAAAACCGCAGTGAAATGTGCAGAAAAAACGCGGTAAATCCGCCATAAATCCGCAGCGGTTTAGCACTGCGGATTTATCAAATCCGCAGCGGAAAAATCCGCAGAGGACCAGAATACGTGTGCACATACCGAAACCCTAACCCTAGCCATAACCCTACCCCTACCCCTATTCTAACATTAGTGGAAAAAAAAAATTTCTTTATTTTTTTATTGTCCCTACCTATGGGGGTGACAAAGGGGGGGGGGTCATTTATTATTTTTTTTATTTTGATCACTGAGATATAATCTATCTCAGTGATCAAAATGCACTTTGGAACGAATCTGCCGGCAGATTCGGCGGGCGTACTGCGCATGCGCCCGCCATTTTGGAAGATGGCGGCGCCCAAGGAGAAGACGGACGGGACCCCGGCAGGATCGGTAAGTATGATGGGGTGGGGTGGGGACCACGGGGGGGGGGGATCGGAGCGCGGCAGGCGTGGAACGGAGCACGGGGGGGGCTGGAACGGAGCACGGGGGGGTGGAACGGAGCACGGGGGGGGGGGGTGTGGATCGGAGTGCAGGGGGGGTGATTGGAGCACGGGGGGGGTGATTGGAGCATGGGGGGAGCGGACAAGAGCACGGGGGGGGAGCGGAGCACAGGACGGAGGGGAGCCGGAGCAGTGTACCGGCCAGATCGGGGGGCTGGGGGGGCGATCGGTGGGGTGGGGGCACACTAGTATTTTCAGCCATGGCCGATGATATTGCAGCATCGGCCATGGCTGGATTGTAATATTTCACCCGTTATAATGGGTGAAATATTACAAATCGCTCTGATTGGCAGTTTCACTTTCAACAGCCAATCAGAGCGATCGTAGCCACGAGGGGGTGAAGCCACCCCCCCTGGGCTAAACTACCACTCCCCCTGTCCCTGCAGATCGGGTGAAATGGGAGTTAACCCTTTCACCCGGCCTGCAGGGACGCGATCTTTCCATGACGCCACATAGGCGTCATGGGTCGGATTGGCACCGACTTTCATGACGCCTACGTGGCGTCATGGGTCGGGAAGGGGTTAAAGACCGTTCCTTTAAGATGGGCCGCCGTGACACATCCCTTTAAGTACCGGACCCGATACCGAGTACCCCACGGCCCTGACGGGCGACTCATTTCACCATCTTTAGGGTATGTGCACACGTTGCGGATTCCATTGCGGATTTTTCCATGCGGATTCTGCAGAGTCCGCAGGTAAAATAACCTGCGTTTTACCTGCGGATTTTGCCAACGTTTTTACACCTGCGGATTCTTATAATGGAATAGGTGTAAAACGCTGTGGATCCCGCACAAAGAATTGACATGCTGCGGAAAATAATCCACTGCGTTTCTGCGTGGAATTTTCTGCAGCAAGTGCACAGCGGATTTTGTTTTCCATAGGTTACATGGTACTGTACACCACATGGAAAACTGCTGCGGATCTGCAGTCAAATCCACGTGTGCACATACCCTTACTGGTGCACCTGTAGCCGTATTCAAATAGCTCTGTTTTTGACAACTGCTCTATGAGTGATTGATTTTCATGATTTATTTTATTATTAAAATTATACCTTTTAATCATTACGCTTTTTTTGTGGTTGATATACAAAAACATGGAGCTTCTTAACGCTATTGGGAAGCTCCACACCAGCAGGCCTTATGGGTAAGCAAGCTGCCGTCTGAGCTCCCCGTTGTTAGCTGCTGTTGGGGCAGTGTATTTGGGCTGGTGGGTAGAGTTAGGGTATGTGCACACGTAGAATGGTCCTCTGTGGATTTTTCCGCAGCGGATTTGATAAATCTGCAGGGCAAAAATGCTGCATTTTTATCGCAGATTTACTGCGGTTTTACACCTGCAGTTTTCTATTGGAGCAGGTGTAAAACCGCTGCGCATGTATGTACCCCATCCAAGATAAGCTGTTTTAATGTTACATGTTTGTCATGTTTTGCAAGATGCACTGTGTGCAGAATTATTAGGCAAGTTGTATTTTAGAGGATTATTTTTATTATTAATCAACAACTATGTTCTCAATCAACCCAAAAGACTCATAAATATCAAAGCTTAACCCCTTTATCCCCAAGGGTGGTTTGCACGTTAATGACCAGGCCAATTTTTACAATTCTGACCACTGTCCCTTTATGAGGTTATAACTCCGAAACGCTTCAACGGATCCTGGTGATTCTGACATTGTTTTCTCGTGACATATTGTACTTCATGATAGTGGTAAAATTTCTTTGATAGTACCTGCGTTTATTTGTGAAAAAAACGGAAATTTGGCGAAAATTTTGAAAATTTCGCAATTTTCAAACTTTGAATTTTTATGCAATTAAATCACAGAGATATGTCACACAAAATACTTAATAAGTAACATTTCCCACATGTCTCCTTTACATCAGCATAATTTTGGAACCAATTTTTTTTTTGTTAGGGAGTTATAAGGGTTAAAAGTTGACCAGCAATTTCTCATTTTTACAACACCATTTTTTTTTAGGGACCACGTCTCATTTGAAGTCATTTTGAGGGGTCTATATGATAGAAAATGCCCAAGTGTGACACCATTCTAAAAACTGCACCCCTCAAGGTGCTCAAAACCACATTCAAGAAGTTTATTAACCCTTCAGGTGTTTAATAGGAATTTTTGGAATGTTTAAATAAAAATGAACATTTAACTTTTTTACACAAAAAATTTACTTCAGCTCCAATTTGTTTTATTTTACCAAGGGTAACAAGAGAAATTGGACCCAAAAAGTTGTTGTCCAATTTGTCCTGAGTACGCTGATACCCCATATGTGGCAGTAAACCACTGTTTGGGCGCATGGGAGAGCTCGGAAGGGAAGGAGCGCAGTTTGACTTTTCAATGCAAAATTGACAGAAATTGAGATGGGACGCCATGTTGCGTTTGGACAGCCACTGATGTGCCTAAACATTGAAACCCCCCACAAGTGACACCATTTTGGAAAGTAGACCCCCTAAGGAACTTATCTAGAGGTGTGGTGAGCACTTTGACCCACCAAGTGCTTCACAGAAGTTTATAATGCAGAACCGTAAAAATAAAAAATCATATTTTTTCACAAAAATTATATTTTTGCCCCCAATTTTTTATTTTTCCAAGGGTAAGAGAAGAAATTGGACCTCAAAAGTTGTTGTCCAATTTGTCCTGAGTACGCTGATACCCCATATGTGGCAGTAAACCACTGTTTGGGCGCATGGGAGAGCTTGGAAGGGAAGGAGCGCCGTTTGACTTTTCAATGCAAAATTGACAGGAATTGAGATGGGACGCCATGTTGCGTTTGGAGAGCCACTGATGTGCCTAAACATTGAAACCCCCCACAAGTGACACCATTTTGGAAAGTAGACCCCCTAAGGAACTTATCTGGATGTGTGGTGAGCACTTTGACCCACCAAGGGCTTCACAGAAGTTTATAATGCAGAGCCATAAAAATAAAACAAAATTTTTTTCCCACAAAAATTATTTTTTAGCCCCCAGTTTTGTATTTTCCCTAGGGTAACAGGAGAAATTGGACCCCAAAAGTTGTTGTCCAATTTGTCCTGAGTACGCTGATACCCCATATGTGGGGGGGAACCACCGTTTGGGCGCATGGGAGGGTTCGGAAGGGAAGGAGCGCCATTTGGAATGCAGACTTAGATGGAATGGTCTGCAGGCGTCACATTGCGTTTGCAGAGCCCCTAATGTACCTAAACAGTAGAAACCCCCCACAAGTGACACCATTTTGGAAAGTAGACCCCCTAAGGAACTCATCTTGATGTGTTGTGAGAGCTTTGAACCCCCAAGTATTTCACTACAGTTTATAACGCAGAGCCATGCAAATAAAAAATATTTTTTTTTTCCACAAAAATTATATTTTAGCCCCCAGTTTTGTATTTTTCCAAGGTTAGCAGGAGAAATTGGACCCTAAATGTTGTTGTCCAATTTGTCCTGAGTACGCTGATACCCGATATGTGGGGGGGAACCACCGTTTGGGCGCATGGGAGGGCTCGGAAGGGAAGGAGCATCATTTGGAATGCAGACTTAGATGGATTGGTCTGCAGGCGTCACATTGCGTTTGCAGAGCCCCTAATGTACCTAAACAGTAGAAACCCCCCACAAGTGACCCCATATTGGAAACTAGACCCCTCAATGAACTTATCTAGATGTGTTGTGAGAACTTTGAACCCCCAAGTGTTTCACTACAGTTTATAACGCAGAGCCGTGAAAATAAAATATCTTTTTGTTTTCCCACAAAAATTATTTTTTAGCCCCCAGTTTTGTATTTTCCCAAGGGTAACAGGAGAAATTGGTCCACAAAAGTTGTTGTCCAATTTGTCCTGAGTACGCTGATACCCCATATGTTGGGGTAAACCCCTGTTTGGGCACACAGGAGAGCTCAGAAGGGAAGGAGCACTGTTTTACTTTTTCAACGCAGAATTGGCTGGAATTGAGATCGGACGCCATGTCGTGTTTGGAGAGCCCCTGATGTGCCGAAACAGTGGAAACCCCCCAATTATAACTGAAACCCTAATCTAAACACACCCCTAACCCTAATTCCAACGGTAACCCTAACCACACCTCTAACCCTGACACACCCCTAACCCTAATCCCAACCCTATTCCCAACTGTAAATGTAATCTAAACCCTAACCCTAACTTTAGCCCCAACCCTAACTGTAGCCCCAACCCTAGCCCTAACCCTAGCCCTAACCCTAGCCCTAACCCTAATGGGAAAATGGAAATAAATACATTTTTTTTTATTTTTCCCTAACTAAGGGGGTGATGAAGGGGGGTTTGATTTACTTTTATAGCGGGTTTTTTAGCGGATTTTTATGATTGGCAGCCGTCACACACTGAAAGACCCTTTTTATTGCAAAAAATATTTTTTGCAATACCACATTTTGAGAGCTATAATTTTTCCATATTTTGGTCCACAGAGTCATGTGAGGTCTTGTTTTTTGCGGGACGAGTTGATGTTTTTATTGAAAACATTTTTGGGCACGTGACTTTTTTTATCGCTTTTTATTCCGATTTTTGTGAGGAAGAATGACCAAAAGCCAGCTATTCATGAATTTCTATTGGGGGAGGCGTTTATACCGTTCCGCGTTTGGTAAAATTGATAAATCAGTTTTATTCTTCGGGTCAGTACGATTACAGCGATACCTCATTTATATCATTTTTTTATGGTTTGGTGCTTTTATACGATAAAAACTATTTTACAGAAAAAATAATTATTTTTGCATCGCTTTATTCTCAGGACTATAACTTTTTTATTTTTTTGCTGATGATGCTGTATGGCGGCTCTTTTTTTGCGGGACAATATGACGCTTTCAGCGGTACCATGGTTATTTATATCTGTCCTTTTGATCGCGTGTTATTCCACTTTTTGTTCGGCGGTATGCTAATAAAGCGTTGTTTTTTGCCTCGTTTTTTTTTTTTTTTTTTCTTACGGTGTTTACTGAAGGGGTTAACTAGTGGGACAGTTTTATAGGTCGGGTCGTTACGGACGCGGCGATACTATATGTGTACTTTTATTGGTTTTTTTTTTTTTATTTAGATGAAGAAATGTATTTATGGGAATAATATTTTTTTTTTTTTTTTCATTATTTTGGAATATTTTTTTTTATTTTTTTTTACACATTTGGAAAATTTTTTTTTTACTTTTTTACTTTGTCCCAGGGGGGGACATCACAGATCAGTGATCTGACAGTTTTCACAGCACTCTGTCAGATCACTGATCTGACATGCAGCGCTGCAGCCTTCACAGTGCCTGCTCTGAGCAGGCTCTGTGAAGCCACCTCCCTCCCTGCAGGACCCGGATCCGCGGCCATCTTGGATCCGGGGCTCGAGCAGGGAGGGAGGTGAGGAGACCCTCGCAGCAACGCGATCACATCGCGTTGCTGCGGGGGGCTCAGGGAAGCCCGCAGGGAGCCCCCTCCCTGCGCGGTGCTTCCCTGCACCGCCGGCACATCGCGATCATCTTTGATCGCGGTGTGCCAGGGGTTAATGTGCCGGGGGCGGTCCGTGACCGCTCCTGGCACATAGTGCCGGATGTCAGCTGCGATAAGCAGCTGACACCCGGCCGCGATCGGCCGCGCTCCCCCCGTGAGCGCGGCCGATCGGCTATGACGTACTATCCCGTCCAGGGTCAGATAAGCCCAGGGCACCTCGACGGGATAGTACGTCTAAGGTCACAGAGGGGTTAATATTTTTGGAAGTGAAGTTGGAGTGTTTTGGTTTTTTTTTTAGATTTGGCTATCTTAGGAGGATATCTGTTTCTACAGGTACCTACTACTGTGCAGAATTATTAGGCAACTTAATAAAAACAAAATATATCCCTGTCTCACTTGCTTACTTTCACCAGGTAAACCAATAACTGCACAAAATTTGGAAATAAACATTTCTGACATGCAAAAAACAATCCCCCCCCCCCGAAAAAAAAATAAAAAAAAATTAGTGACCAATATAGCCACATTTCTTTATGATGACACTCAGCAGCCTTCCATCCATAGATTCTGTCAGTTGCTTGATCTGTTTACGATCAACATTGCGTGCAGCAGCCACCACAGCCTCCCAGACACTGTTCCGAGAGGTGTACGGTTTTCCCTCCCTGTAGATCTCACATTTTATGAGGGACCACAGGTTCTCTATGGGGTTCAGATCAGGTGAACAAGGGGGCCACATCATTATTTTTTCTTCTTAGAGACCTTTACTGGCCAGCCACGCTGTGGAGTTGTTGGAGGCATGTGATGGAGCATTGTCCTGCATGAAAATCATGTTTTTCTTGAACGATACAGACTTCTTTCTGTATCACTGCTTGAAGAAGTTGTCTTCCAGAAACTGACAGTAGGTCTGGGAGTTGAGCTTCACTCCATCCTCAACCCGAAAAGGTCCCACAAGTTCATCTTTGATACCAGCCCATACCAGTACCCCACCTCCACCTTGCTGGTATCTGAGTGGAGCTCTCTGCCCTTTACTGATCCAGCCTCTGGCCCATCCAGAATCACTCATTTCATCAGTCCATAAAACCTTTGAAAAGTCAGTCTGTCTTAAGATATTTCTTGGCCCAGTCTTGACGTTTTATCTTATTTTTCTTGTTCAAAGATGGTCGTTTTTCAGCCTTCCTTACCTTGGCCATGTCCCCGAGTATCGCACACCTTGTGCTTTTTGTTACTCCAGTAATGTTGCAGCTCTGAAATATGGCAAAACTGGTGGCAAATGGCATCTTCACGCTTGATTTTCCTCAATTCATGGGCAGTTATTTTGCGCCTTTTTGCCCAACACGCTTCTTACGACCCTGTTGGCTATTTGCCATGAAATGCTTGATTATTCGGTGATCACGCTTCAAGTTTGACAATTTCAAGACTGCTGCATCCATCTGCAAGGCATCTCACAATTTTGGACTTTTCAGAGCCCGTCAAATCTCTCGTCTGACCCATTTTGCCAAAGGAAAGGAAGTTGCCTAATAATTAAGCACACCTTATATAGGGTTTTGATAACATTAGACAACACCCCTCCTCATTACAGAGATGCACATCACTTGATTTACTTAATTGGTAGTTGGCTCTCAAGCCTGAACAGCTTGGAGTAGGACAACATGTATAAAAAGTATCATGTGATCAAAATACAACTTGCCTAATAATTCTGCACACAGTGTAGTTTAATAAAAATATATATTTTTAATACTTGGTTTGGACATGAACTCCATGTTTTCTGTAGGAATTGTACATCCAGGAGTGTCTTGATCGCACTGATCTAGTCCCTATGTATAGGTAATAGACCTAATTTGGCATTTAATATGCATCAGTGGTTACTGTTGCTACCCCGTATTACCCATAGTAGTCCTGGCTGACAATCTTAGGACTCTTTCGTATTATGGTATCTGTATCTGAGACTTTGTATCATAATATCCAGGGTACCAGTTTTGCAAAGAGTAAACCTTTAACGAAGAAGCCACACTTGGTGAAATTTCGAAACCTCACTGTTTAGCCCTACAGAAAATTGAGCAGCAGTACAAAAATGGAGTTCGCTTTATTTAAGAATTTATTTCTTTGTACACTTGCAGGTTGACTATTCCAAATGACTTTCTCTGTTTACAAAAAGTAAGATTTGTTCTTTGCACACCTCTGCCCACCCACACAGACACAATGTCTTATGCCAATCTATTAAAAACCCCATCTTATAATATTCCACATAACCATGATTTCCCAAACCAAGATAGTCAGTAAAACTTTCTGCTAGAAGTCTTTACACACAATTACATTTTCAGGTCACAACTTGGCGACAGGCAAGCTCATCAGCTCTTTCCCCCATAGCAGAGTGTTAACCTAGAAGCCAAATACACTGGTTTACTTCATCAGGTCTCAGAAAACAGGCACAGAGAAGCAGGGCCACAGCAAAAATCCACTGCAGCTTGGGAGGGGGAGGGGAATAAAAACGTAATACGCCCATAGTCACATTGCTCTCAAATTGTACAAACAGGCCAGTGAATGGAGAAGTCATGCAACTTAGGACTGCCCTGCAGTATTACGTGCTTCAAGATCCTTGCTGATGTATCATTCCTTAGTTTAATGGTGGAGGGGGGTGGAGACCAAAGATTTATTTAAAAAAAAAAAAAAAAAACCCATGGGAAAAGAAAAAAAAAAAAAAAATTTGCAGTCAATGATTTTACAAGACTTCACATCCTACTCCACTTTTCCATTATGGATGTCACAGGTTTATCCATCCTGGATAGGAGGGACTGGTATTAGTGGACAGACAATTTTTACAAATCACAAAGTCTGTTTATTCATCAGATCCTGCTGATCGTTTCTGGGCTCTTTTACGAGGAGATCGTCTTGGGGAAGCTTTGTCTAGAAGGTAAAAGGGGGAAAAAAAGTAAGTATTGTATTGTGCAGATGGACAGCAGTCTGACAGCTCAGTGACCTCACAAATGTAAGACATGCACACTCTTGTGGATACCAATTTAAGCAGAAAGCCATCGGCACAATAGGACGAGTGCTCCGTAACACACAAAACACTTTGGTACTGACCATAAATTTAATGATTAATCGCCAAAAACCTAAACATTTTACCTATATAGTATATAAAAAGAATGAAAAGCAATAATTTTTTTTTGAAAGTGAAAATAATGAGGTTTGTATTGTCGAAACAGTTCCTTATTATTAGAAGGGAGGAAATAAAAAAAACAAAAAAACAAAGCAATGCTCAGGTATGGTGGCCAAATCTTTACTTTTATAGTCAGTAGCACAGCAGCCAAGATCACAAACAGTGCGGAAACATATCAGTACTTCACTCAGATTTAAGTGCTCTCACCTCGTCTACTTTGCACTGAAGTTGCAAGGAAGCAAAAAAAAGAAAAGAAAGACAGCAAGAAGTATTAGAGAAGAGAATAGACACTGCAGTGAAATCAGAAGCGTCATTTTCCCACTAGTCCCACCGATAGTTCCTAACAGTGTCTCCATGTATCACATTTTAGTGTTGGATCCTACAAGTCTTACTAGCATATTGGGAAGCAATGTTTTACTTATGTATACAGCAGGGAGTAAAGAGCAGCCATGGATGCAGAATACATACTGATTTGACTCAACGTCTCAGCAGGAATCCAGCTCATATCAACATCATTTTGATTAGATGTGCCCATCTCCACTTTTTGGGCAGGTCGCTTTCTCTGCAGACAGAAAAACACAGGCATTTACATACAGTCACAATACTATGGGCAAAGCTCAGCCATCACATAAGGCAGCAGCTGCATGGACATGAGGATACATAGTTTTCTTTGTAGCTTGTGTCCACCATGGAATGAAGTTATATTAATATATATTCTTGCTTCATAGATTCTCTGCAATTTTACAAAGTTATGTGAATAGAGATGTATCTGTTTTGTTGTTTAACCCTTGTTTTTAAATGCCAAGAAATAACTTATGCATCGGGCGACACATACAGCTACATAAAGCATTTGAACAGGTTCCCCATTATAATTCTTCATTTAGACACATTACATGAACAGTCTTGGGTGATGTGGGTTTGAATGGATCGCGGGTGACTGCGTCTGACAGCCATGTATGCCACCAGATGTTGCTACACTGGATTAGAGTTAGGGCTCATAGAATTCAGTGAATTTTTGAGTACACTAAAACTACTGCAAGTTTTGACAGTTCTAGGATAGAAAAAAAAACAAAACACAGGCACTAATGGAGGTTTTTAAAGCTTTAAAACGGTCAGTGAAAAATGTACAACACACAGATGGCATCAGAGTGCTGTCCGATTATTCCACTGACCAACAGACGAGTTTGATCTGACATTTATTGAACAAGTCACCATGGTTAATGGGCTTGAAGTCCAGGACTCCGCACATGCCATATAAGTTTACTGCAGTCCACTATGTTGTTTTTCTTAAATATACCCTGCAGTTTTAGAGATATGGGCCTTGGTTACTAAGTGCTCTTTTTATGTGCTTTATGAATTGGGGGTGGGGTTGTGTGCTTACTCTTTACACTGCTCAGAATTATTACTCAGTAAGCCATGACCCCCTGGAAAAGACCAGAACTAGCAGAAGAAAGCCAAAAAAAGACCCCACCTCATTCTCTGAAACAGTATTGCAGATTTTAAAAACAATAAAACATTACTCAGGAGCAGAAGAATAAAATAGACTACAGGTGGAGGTCTCGGCAGTAGTTATCTGAGCTTACCTTTCTGGACTCCAACAACTGATGCAGACCAACAATGACAAGCAGCCCAAGACCACCAAGGAACAAGTACATGAAGATTCTGCCAAGACAGAATGTAACACGAATCAACAATAGGAACAAATAGTAATATACACACACTTCTTTATAGTTTTTTTTATTTTTTTTTGACACACAGAAAAAAGGGTAATGTTATTGCTTAAAGGGAAGGTACCGTGTTTGTAGGTCATTAATAAATCACTGTAATGTAGCATAACATGCTGCTATAAGCAAGTTTGAAATGCATGTGAAACAGATTTCATGTGTTATATGAGTTTAAAGAATGCACTGGGGGCTGACATCTTGGTTTTGCAGCAGTAGCAGGGCACTATCAGTGTCAGATTACGGCACCCCATGGACATAGGAGATAATAGACCAGCACGGACCCCATCTGTAACATTGCAGCAGCATCAGCAGTGAGCTGGGCACACCTCTGTGGGCTGCACAACTCACTGCTGTAGGTGTGACTAGCTGCCATTTTATTATAGCCCTGTGCTCTCTATCACAGGACAGAAGAAGCCCTCACTGCTCCTCTGTACTCCAAGCAGGCACAACCTGGGCACACGTCCTCTGCTCCTCACATGCTGCCCTGTGTGCTTCTCCTGCTGTGTCTCCCCCTCCCCCTCACAGACAGTCCCTGTGATCTCTGGTAAGCTGCACTCACAGCCTGCAGAGAGGGAGGTGACACCTGCAGAGAGGGAGCAGGGCAGCTGACAGGACAGGGATTAAGGTGGGGGAAGGGGGATGGCAAGAATGTTATTCACAAAAAATGCTGCTGAGCCCACTGTGTTCTGCTCCTCTGTAAACAAGCTGTGCCTCTGATGCAGTAACTGCTGGTGATAGCAGGTCACAGGGCCGTCACACACAAAATGGTGCTGCCCTGTGATGCTGCTTTTCATTCTTACTGTTGGGGCAGTAACTGCTGACATCACCATTTCCCTCCCCTTTTGGGTGGTCTAATATCCCTGGGGCAGAGCTGCTAAATCTTACTATAGCTGCTTGAGGTCTAAAACGGAAAATGCTCCCCCTAGTGGTAAATATGTATATTTGTAGAAAAATATATAATATTTTCCATATAGAAATGTTTGCAAACAGTGCAAACATTGCATTAATACATTTTAATTACTATTTTAAGCTTAATTTCACAAAAAAACAAAATGCAAGAAAACTGGTGGCACCTTCCCTTTAAGTAAAAGAATGAAGTACAGGTCCTTCTCAAAAAAATTAGCATATAGTGTTAAATTTCATTATTTACCATGATGTAATGATTACAATTAAACTTTCATATATTATAGATTCATTATCCACCAACTGAAATTTGTCAGGTCTTTTATTGTTTTAATACTGATGATTTTGGCATACAACTCCTGATAACCCAAAAAACCTGTCTCAATAAATTAGCATATTTCACCCATCCAATCAAATAAAAGTGTTTTTTAATAACAAACAAAAAAACCAACAAATAATAATGTTCAGTTATGCACTCAATACTTGGTCGGGAATCCTTTGGCAGAAATGACTGCTTCAATGCGGCGTGGCATGGAGGCAATCAGCCTGTGACACTGCTGAGATGTTATGGAGGCCCAGGATGCTTCAATAGCGGCCTTAAGCTCATCCAGAGTGTTAGGTCTTGCGTCTCAACTTTCTCTTCACAATATCCCACAGATTCTCTATGGGGTTCAGGTCAGGAGAGTTGGCAGGCCAATTGAGCACAGTAATACCATGGTCAGTAAACCATTTACCAGTGGTTTTGGCACTGTGAGCAGGTGCCAGGTCGTGCTGAAAAATGAAATCTTCATCTCCATAAAGCATTTCAGCCGATGGAAGCATGAAGTGCTCCAAAATCTCCTGATAGCTAGCTGCATTGACCCTGCCCTTGATGAAACACAGTGGACCAACACCAGCAGCTGACATGGCACCCCACACCATCACTGACTGTGGGTACTTGACACTGGACTTCAGGCATTTTGGCATTTCCTTCTCCCCAGTCTTCCTCCAGACTCTGGCACCTTGATTTCCGAATGACATGCAAAATTTGCTTTCATCAGAAAAAAGTACTTGGGACCACTTAGCAACAGTCCAGTGCTGCTTCTCTGTAGCCCAGGTCAGGCGCCTCTGCCGCTGTTTATGGTTCAAAAGTGGCTTTACCTGGGGAATGCGGCACCTGTAGCCCATTTCCTGCACACGCCTGTGCACGGTGGCTCTGGATGTTTCCACACCAGACTCAGTCCACTGCTTCCTCAGGTTCCCCAAGGTCTGGAATCGGTCCTTCTCCACAATCTTCCTCAGGGTCCGGTCTCCTCTTCTCGTTGTACAGCGTTTTCTGCCACATTGTTTCCTTCCAACAGACTTACCATTGAGGTGCCTTGATACAGCACTCTGGGAACAGCCTATTTGTTGAGAAATTTCTTTCTGGGTCTTACCCTCTTGCTTGAGGGTGTCAATGATGGCCTTCTTGACATCTGTCAGGTCGCTAGTCTTACCCATGATGGGGGTTTTGAGTAATGAACCAGGCAGGGAGTTTATAAAAGCCTCAGGTATCTTTTGCATGTGTTTAGAGTTAATTAGTTGATTCAGAAGATTAGGGTAATAGGTCGTTTAGAGAACCTTTTCTTGATATGCTAATTTATTGAGACAGGTTTTTTGGGTTATCAGGAGTTGTATGCCAAAATCGTCAGTATTAAAACAATAAAAGACCTGACAAACTTCAGTTGGTGGATAATGAATCTATAATATATGAAAGTTTAATTGTAATCATTACATTATGGTAAATAATGAAATTTAACACTATATGCTAATTTTTTGAGAAGGACCTGTATATGGCTGTAGCATCCCATCTTACATCACCCAAAAGTCAATTAGGAAATCCATTATCCCATTCATCTCACTAATATAACATTTGTGAAAATGTTACAAGTGAAAACCTCTTTATGAACAAAATGAGTGTGTGACCACTCTAAGAACTATATAGGGACCCAGCTTTCACCAGGGTGTGACCCTGCACGACCAACATCCAACAAGGGTAGCAGTTGTACACTTACGTTTCTCCATCCAGGCCATCTTCCTTTTCAATAATCGTCACAGTCTGATTGAACACAGCATCCTGGAAAGAGTTGCCCTAAAGAAAAAAAAAAAAATGTTGAAAGTGCAAAGAAGGTCATGTTATTATCCCATTCACTGGCATGATGCTGTAACTCCGTGTTCCCCCAACTCCAGTCTTTGTGGCCCAATAGCAAATCATGTTTTCAGGATTTCCATAATATTGCACCGGTGATTGAGTTATTCAAGTTAAGGAAATAGTGAAACTTGAACTGCTGGTGGGCCGCGGGGATTAGAGTTGGGAAACACTACTGTAAGGCCTCTTTCACACTTCCGTCTTTCAGCTCCCGTCACAATCCATCGTTTTTTGAGAATGCAGGGTCCTGCATTTTCTCATAGACTTGTATTAGCGACGGATTGTGACGGAAGGCCATCCGTTTCATCCGTCTTTCACTGGATCCTCCATAAAAAAAACGGTCCGTCGGGCAGAGAAAACGTTCAGAGGAACATTTTTTCTGCACGTCAGAAAATCGGTCATCGACGGGTCCTGCGCTGCCCGTCACTGCCTGTGAAAAGCAGGAATCCAGCGACGGGTCCCGCCTTTTCAAAGAGCATGCGTGGAAGAATTTCCCGTCAGGGAAATTCTTTCTCGCTCGCTTTCTCTTTTTACTATTGATGCTGCCTATGCAGCATCAATAGTAACAAAATATAATGTGAAAATTTAAAAAAAAACAAAAACAAAAACCCCACAATATTCTCACCTACCAGCGTTCCCACGCAGCATCACCGATGCTCCCGGCAGCTAGCGTTACTTCCTAGTAATACATTGCGAAATCTCGCGAGAAGTCACGGTCTCACGAGACCGCGACTTCTCGAGAGATTTCAAAATGTATTACTAGGAAATAACGCTAGCTGCCGGGAGCATCGCTGCGCGGGACGCCTGTAGGCGAGAAAACTGCGATTTTTTTTTTTTTTTTAACCTGGCTTGTGTTGTGTTTGCATTTTCGCAGCGGAAAACGGCTGCGAAGACGCATACACAACAGGTGCACATAGGCTCTACGGGTCCGTCAGAAAGACGGGCCCAGTGCACACGTTTTCCACAATCTGCACAGGATCCGTCATTTCAACGTCTTGACGGATCCTGTGCAGATTTGGAAGACAGAAGTGTGAAAAAAGCCTAACTAATCTGGTATAGTGTAGCACATGGTTACACTTAAAATCATCCCTTCATATGACACAGTATCAATACAATGTATTTGTACAGATCAGAAGCTGGCAAAACAACAGGAAGCAGCAACAGCCAGCCTAGTGTGACCAGAACAAGTGCTACATTAGTCATTATTACAGGATCTGCCTCTAACACCAGCAGGTGGCGCTCTGAGTGCTGTAAATGCTGTGGAGAATTGACAATTTAATGGCAGCGTGCAATCTGGGGGACATTCCATACGTTCCCTGTGGTTAGAAATTTTTTTCCCCATTTTATGGTAAAAATGAATGGAGTCATTCAAAACAATTATCACATGATTATATAGATTGAAAAATCAAAAATGTTATGGCTCTTGGAAAACTTTCCACTTACTCATTACAAGGTGACCTTGCAAGAATTGCGACTAGATGACCAATTTGTGATAAACTTATATGGATTATCGTTTTAACTTGTATGTTTTTGGAGACCAAGCACTGGGAAGTGATGGGAATTTTGCAACAGAGAGGCGAGGCTTCTTTACCATTTAGTTGCAAAATGATAAACCATGCTACAATTTTACATTAAACCCCAAATCTTCCCTCTGTAGGCTATTGTAGCACATTTTTCCCTATAGATTATAATACGGCATTTGTTTTTGTGGTGAAAGTGGCCATGTTATATACTCTGCAAAGGTTTAAAGGAAAGTCTTAATGTTTTCTAACAAGAATAATGAAATCTTACACTGGCATCCTTGTAATTCAGATTAATGACCAGCCCAAAGGGACGTCCCCCCATTGGCTCGGCTGGGATAAAAGAGTACTCAAAGGTGGCCTGCCTCAGAGGAGGAACCACTGTGTTCAAAGGAAGAGCTGTAAAATTCTGGATATAGAACTGGTAGTCCTGAGGGTATCTGAAGGAGGCATCCAGGGAGTCCACCACGAAGTCTTCGGTACCCTTGTTTGTGAAGCCAACAAGGAACTTTACAATATCATTAGCTGGGAAATCTAAAAGGAGATGAAAATATGGCATTATTCACACAATACATGCGGAGGATAAGGCCGTAGCATCCTTACACATCTCTATACTTGTACATGTGGTTTCATTACAGGACCACAGCAAACATCCAGAAAGTGGAACTAGTGGTCATTAGCTTAGGGGAAAAACTATACAGAATATTCTTTCCATTGAAATGTCAGAAATAAAGTAACATTACTCACAATCTGGAAAAAAACAAACAAGAAAACTTATTAACCCCTCCTTATCATTGCCACTCTTTGTACATTTTTTTCCTTCTTCCAGAATTCAATTTTTTTTTTTTTTTTATGAGGACTCATTTATTTGCTTGAAAAGTTATAATTTGGAACTTTGGGGGTGGTGGGGGTAAATTCGATGTCTTAATAACTACTGACAAACAACAATTCTGGAGTTTACCATACAGGTTAACCCCTTCATGACCCAGCCTATTTTGACCTTAAAGACCTTGCCGTTTTTTGCAATTCTGACCAGTGTCCCTTTATGAGGTAATAACTCAGGAACGCTTCAACGGATCCTAGCGGTTCTGAGATTGTTTTTTCGTGACATATTGGGCTTCATGTTAGTGGTAAATTTAGGTCAATAAATTCTGCGTTTATTTGTGATAAAAACGGAAATTTGGCGCAAATTTTGAAAATTTCGCAATTTTCACATTTTGAATTTTTATTCTGTTAAACCAGAGAGATATGTGACACAAAATAGTTAATAAATAACATTTCCCACATGTTTACTTTACATCAGCACAATTTTGGAAACAACATTTTTTTTTGTTAGGAAGTTATAAGGGTTAAAATTTGACCAGCGATTTGTCATTTTTACAACGAAATTTACAAAACCATTTTTTTTTAGAGACCACCTCACATTTGAAGTCAGTTTGAGGGGTCTATATGGCTGAATATACCCAAAAGTGACACCATTCTAAAAACTGCACCCCTCAAGGTGCACAAAACCACATTCAAGAAGTTTATTAACCCTTCAGGTGCTTCACAGCAGCAGAAGCAACATGGAAGGAAAAAATGAACATTTAACTTTTTAGTCACAAAAATTATCTTTTAGCAACAATTTTTTTATTTTCCCAATGGTAAAAGGAGAAACTGAACCACGAAAGTTGTTGTCCAATTTGTCCTGAGTACGCTGATACCTCATATGTGGGGGTAAACCACTGTTTGGGCGCACGGCAGGGCTTGGAAGGGAAGGAGCGCCATTTGACTTTTTGAATCAAAAATTGGCTCCACTCTTTAGCGGACACCATGTCACGTTTGGAGAGCCCCCGTGTGCCTAAAAATTGGAGCTCCCCCACAAGTGACCCCATTTTGGAAACTAGACGCCCCAAGGAACTTATCTAGATGCATAGTGAGCACTTTGAACCCCCAGGTGCTTCACAAATTGATCCGTAAAAATGAAAAAGTACTTTTTTTTTTTCACAAAAAAATTCTTTTTGCCTCAATTTTTTCATTTTCACATGGGCAACAGGATAAAATGGATCCTAAAATGTGTTGGGCAATTTCTCCCGAGTACGTCGATACCTCATATGTGGGGGTAAACCACTGTTTGGGCGCACGGCAGGGCTCGGAAGGGATGGCGCGCCATTTGGCTTTTTAAATGGAAAATTAGCTCCAATCATTAGCAGACACCATGTCGCGTTTGGAGAGCCCCTGTGTGCCTAAACATTGGAGATCCCCCAGAAATGACACCATTTTGGAAACTAGACCCCCAAAGGAACTAATCTAGATGTGTGGTGAGGACTTTGAACCCCCAAGTGCTTCACAGAAGTTTATAACGCAGAGCCATGAAAATAAAAATAAAAAATTATTTTCTCAAAAATGATCTTTTAGCCTGCAATTTTTTATTTTCCCCAAGGGTAACAGGAGAAATTTGACCCCAAAAGTTGTTGTCCAGTTTCTCCCGAGTACGCTGATATCCCATATGTGGGGGTAAATCACTGTTTGGGCACATGCCGGGGCTCGGAAGTGAAGTAGTGACGTTTTGAAATGCAGACTTTGATGGAATGCTCTGTGGGCGTCACGTTGCGTTTGCAGAGCCCCTGATGTGGCTTAACAGTAGAAACCCCCCACAAGTGACCCCATTTTGGAAACTAGACCCCGAAAGGAACTTATCTAGATATGTGGTGAGCACTTTGAACCCCCAAGCGCTTCATAGAAGTTTATAATGCAGAGCCATGAAAATAATAAATACGTTTTCTTTCCTCAAAAATAATTATTTAGCCCAGAATTTTTTAATTTTCCCAAGGGTAACAGGTGAAATTTGACCCCAATATTTGTTGTCCAGTTTCTCCTGAGTACGGTGATATCCCATATGTGGGGGTAAATCACTGTTTGGGCACATGCCGGGGCTCGGAAGTGAAGTAGTGACGTTTTGAAATGCAGACTTTGATGGAATGCTCTGTGGGCGTCACGTTGCGTTTGCAGAGCCCCTGATGTGCCTAAACAGTAGAAACCCCCACAAGTGACCCCATTTTAGAAACTAGACCCCCCAAGGAACTTATCTAGATATGTGGTGAGCACTTTGAACCCCCAAAACAGACGTTTACAACGCAGAGCCGTGAAAATAAAAAATCATTTTTCTTTCCTCAAAAATTATGTTTTAGCAAGCATTTCTTTAGATTCACAAGGGTAACAGGAGAAATTGGACCCCAGTAATTGTTGCGCAGTTTGTCCTGAGTATGCTGGTACCCCATATGTGGGGGTAAACCACTGTTCGGGCACACATCAGGGCTCGGAAGTGAGGGAGCACCATTTGACTTTTTGAATACGAGATTGGCTGGAATCAATGGTGGCGCCATGTTGCGTTTGGAGACCCCTGATGTGCCTAAACAGTGGTAACCCCTCAATTCTACCTCCAACACTAACCCCAACACACCCCTAACCCTAATCCCAACTGTAGCCACAACCCTAATTCCAACCCTAACCACAACCCTAACCCTAAGGCTATGTGCCCACGTTGCGGATTCGTGTGAGATATTTCCGCACCATTTTTGAAAAATCCGCGGGTAAAAGGCACTGCGTTTTACCTGCGGATTTTCCGCGGATTTCCAGTGTTTTTTGTGCGGATTTCACCTGCGGATTCCTATTGAGGAACAGGTGTAAAACGCTGCGGAATCCGCACAAAGAATTGACATGCTGCGGAAAATACAACGCAGCGTTTCTGCGCGGTATTTTCCGCACCATGGGCACAGCGGATTTGGTTTTTCATATGTTTACATGGTACTGTAAACCTGATGGAACACTGCTGCGAATCCGCAGCGGCCAATCCACTGCGGATCCGCAGCCAAATCCGCACCGTGTGCACATAGCCTAATTCTAAAGGTATGTGCACACGCTGCGGAAAACGCTGCGGATCCGCAGCAGTTTCCCATGAGTTTACAGTTCAATGTAAACCTACGGGAAACAAAAATCGCTGTACACATGCTGCGGAAAAACTGCACGGAAACGCAGCGGTTTACATTCCGCAGCATGTCACTTCTTTGTGCGGATTCCACAGCGGTTTTACAACTGCTCCAATAGAAAATCGCAGTTGTAAAACCGCAGTGAAATGCGCAGAAAAAACGCGGTAAATCCGCCATAAATCCGCAGCGGTTTAGCACTGCGGATTTATCAAATCCGCAGCGGAAAAATCCGCAGAGGACCAGAATACGTGTGCACATACCGAAACCCTAACCCTAGCCCTAACCCTACCCCTAACCCTAGCCCTAACCCTACCCCTAACCCTAGCTCTAACCCTAACCCTACCCCTAACCCTATTCTAACATTAGTGGAAAAAAAAAATTTCTTTATTTTTTTATTGTCCCTACCTATGGGGGTGACAAAGGGGGGGGGGGGGGTCATTTATTATTTTTTTTATTTTGATCACAGATATAATCTATCTCAGTGATCAAAATGCACTTTGGAACGAATCTGCCGTCCGGCAGATTTGGCGGGCGCACTGCGCATGCGCCCGCCATTTTGGAAGATGGCGGCGCCCAGGGAGAAGACGGACGGGACCCCGGCTGGATCGGTAAGTATGATGGGGTGGGGGGGGGACCCAGGGGGGGGGGGGGGGATCGGAGCACGGGGGGGGGGGGAATCGGAGCGCAGGAGGGGTGGAACGGAGCACGGGGGGCGTGGAACGGAGCACGGGGGGGCTGGAATGGAGCACGGGGGGTGGAACGGAGCACCGGGGGGGGAGGGGGGGGTGTGGATCGGAGTGCAGGGGGGGTGATTGGAGCACGGGGGGGGTGATTGGAGCACGGGGGGAGCGGACAAGAGCACGGGGGGAGCGGAGCCCTGTACTGAGGGAAGCCGGAGCAGTGTACCGGCCAGATCGGGGGGCTGGGGGGGGCGATCGGAGGGGTGGGGGCACATTAGTATTTCCAGCCATGGCCGATGATATTGCAGCATCGGCCATGGCTGGATTGTAATATTTCACCCGTTATAATAGGTGAAATATTACAAATCGCTCTGATTGGCAGTTTCACTTTCAACAGCCAATCAGAGCGATCGTAGCCACGAGGGGGTGAAGCCACCCCCCCTGGGCTAAACTACCACTCCCCCTGTCCCTGCAGATCGGGTGAAATGGGAGTTAAACCTTTCACCCAGCCTGCAGGGATGCGATCTTTCCATGACGCCACATAGGCGTCATGGGTCGGATTGGCACCGACTTTCATGACGCCTACGTGGCGTCATGGGTCGGGAAGGGGTTAAATAGTTTTAGATTTTGCGAGACAAGACATTTACAGGAATATCAATGTAAATTTTTAAAATTATTTTTATTTTAAATAAAGGGAAAGCAGGCGATTGTAATTTTATTTTAACCCCTTCTTGACTGGGCAATTTTCTATATTCGCTTGTCTTCCAAGAGCCATAACTTTTTATTATTCTATCCACATAGCCTTATGAGGGCTTAATTTTTGCAGGACAAGCCGTAGTTTAGAAAGACACTAATCAATGTACTGGAAAATGGGAAGAACAAAAAAAAAAAAAAAAATGATAAGTAAAAAAACAAAAACCCTCATTTGGGTTTTATTTTTATGGTGTTCACAGTACTGTAAAAATAAACCTGGGAACATGAAATTACAGATCGGTACGATTACAGTGATACCCAACCCAAAAAATTACGGTACTTGTCAAGTTATTTTCCAAGACCCATAACCATTAATTTTTTCTATTGATTGAGCCATTTAAAGGCTTGGTTTTTTTTTTACACAGCTATTTGATGGTTTTATCAGTAGCATTCTTGGAGTAGACACCTTTTCTTCACTTCTTATTACAGCAATAATAAGTTTTAGCCACAAATAAAAACGCTATTGTGGTGTTCATTTTATTTTTCTCTTTATGATGCTTATCAATAAAGGTTAATTTTATATTTTCATAGATTGGACTTTTGCAAACAGTGCTAAAAAGTTTTTTTTTTTATTTTAAATTTCTTTACTTTTGATGGGGAAAGATTCAAAATGGCGTATCCCCTGGGCCGCCTGCTTTTAAAGGGAACCCGTAACCCCCCGGGCGTTTGTAACTAAAACAGCCACCTTGTGTTGCACTAATGCTGCATTCTGACAAGGTGGCTCTTTTAGTTCTTGCTCCTGGCACTGCTAAAAGAATCGCTGTAAGTTCAAAAGGGTAGCGCAACTGCGCATGCCCGAAAAAAAAAAATACCTGCGCAGGCGCCGGGGATGCTAATGAAGGAAGAGGAAGCCGCACCTGGCGCGCAGAGGCCATGATTGACGGCTGTGAGGCGTCTGGATTAGGGGGGTAAAGACCTGCCCCTGTGGCGATTTCACGGTATGAGGGACTAATTTCAACAACGATTCTTTCAGCAGTGCCAGGGACCCGAACTAAAAGAACCACCTTGACAGAATGCACAAGAGCATTTCCATCCACCCGGCTTTCAGGGAATTCTAGCTATGCCACACGCTGCTGGCCTGGGTGCAGGAAATACAGTGATATGGCCACTAAGTGAAACCAGGACTGCATGCCCATAATTCTCAAAAACGGCAAGGGACTCAGTGGTCAGATCAATCATAAAGTGGTGACATATCTTTAGGGCATTCAATCACTTTAGAACATGTGAATACCCCTTTACTGAAATAGAAGAATCGGGAATTACCTTCGCCTTTAACAAACAAAATGGTGGTGTCAGCATTGGGAGAGGCCTTCGGTTCACCTGAACTCAAATCTTCTTCTTCCTCCTTTTCTTCTGTCTGTTAACAGAGAAAAAAAAAATCCAATGTACACAAAATGTTTTGCAGAAAATTCAACACAGATGCTCCAAGCACTAGTTACACAGTGAAGGACCATTTCATATAAATCCTCCTCCTCGCTGACCAGTGACTGGGCAAACTACAGGGATGCGAGAGAGGCTTCAGATTTACTGCTTGTATCAGACTTTTTAGATTTTACTTTGCAGAGTCCATAGAAGTTATTGCTATTAACCCCTTAGTTACGGAGCCAAATTTTAAAAATCGGACTAGTGTCACTTTATGTGGTAAAAACTCTGGAACGCTTCAACAAATCCCAGTGATTTTGAGACTGTTTTTTGGTGACATTATACTTTATGATAATGGTAAATTTAGGTCGATATTTTTTATAAATAAGGTCGATATTTTTTATAAATAAACACAAAACCTATCAGAAATTTGACAAAAATGTAAAAAAAAAAAATTGCAATTTTCAAACTTTGCATGATCCCTTTAATGCAGGTAGTCATACCACAGCAAAACTTAATAAACATTATTTCCCTCATGTCGGATTTACATCAGCACCATTTGTAAAATGTTATTTTATTTTGTTAGCATTTTAGGAGGTTTAAAAATGTAGCAGCAATTTTCATTTTTTCGAGGAAATTTACAAAATTATTTTTTTTAGGGACCTATCCAGATTTGAGGGGCCTTTAGGGGTCCTATATATTGGAAAACCCCAAAATTGATACCATTTTAAAAACAGCACCCCCGACATACTGAAAACTGCTGTCAGGTAGTTTATTAACCCTTCAGGTGCTTTTCAGAAATTAATACAAAGTGACATGACAGGAATTAAAAAGTTGACTTTTACCACCTAAATGTTGCTGACTTTTGAACAGGCGACTACAGCCGGCAGACTCTAAGGGTACCGTCACACAGTGCCATTTCGATCGCTACGACGTTACGATTCGTGACGTTCCAGCGATATCGTTACGATATCGCTGTGTCTGACACGCAGCAGCGATCAGGGATCCTGCTGAGAATCGTACGTCGTAGCAGATCGTTTGGAACTTTCTTTCGTCGCTGGATCTCCCGCTGTCATCGCTAGATCGGTGTGTGTGACACCGATCTAGCGATGCGTTCGCTTGTAACCAGGGTAAACATCGGGTTACTAAGCGCAGGACCGCGCTTAGTAACCCGATGTTTACCCTGGTTACCAGCGTAAATGTAAAAAATAGAATTATTCTTACCGTTAATTCGGTTTCTAGGAACCTTCCATGACAGCGGTACTGGAGGATGTCTCCCCGCCCTAATGGGGGACAGGAAACACAAAGAGGTTAAATACCCTCCCCTTCCTGCCACCTCCAGTGTTTTTTCTGGACACAGTAGTATGTATAGTTACCACTTAAGTGCAGGAATCATCCAATAAAATTATCAGATAGGGAGGGAAATTAGTGCTGTCGTGGAAGGTTCCTAGAAACCGAATTAACGGTAAGAATAATTCTATTTTCTCCAGTCACCTTTCACGACAGCGGTACTGGAGTAGTACCAACAAATTATTTCTAGGGGAGGACAACCGCCTGCAGAACTGTTCTGCCGAAAGTTAAATCCCGGTTGAAATCAAGCCTGTAGTGCCTGGTGAACGTATGTACTGATGACCAGGTGGCAGCTCTGCAAATCTGCTCCGTAGAAGCATCACCTCTCTGCCCATGATGTTGACACCGACCGTGTAGAATGGGCCTTTAGCGATGGAGGAGGTGTTAGATTCTGGGATGAGTATGCCAGAGATATGGCTTGTTTAATCCAGTTGGCGATAGTATTTTTTGTCGCCTTTCTTCCTTTGTTCCTTCCGGAGAGTTGAATGAAGAGATTTTGATCAATCCTCCAACTCTCTGTTTGTGAAAGATAATATAGAACCACTCTGCGGACATCCAGAGTGTGGAAGGACTCTTCTCTCACATTGGAAGGATCCGGGTAGAATGAGGGCAACACTATGTCCTGACCTCTATGAAAGTCTGATGTTACTTTAGGTAAGAAGGTAGGGTCTAGACGAAGGATTATACTATCCGATGTTACCCTCAAGTAAGGTTCTTGTATGGATAGGGCATGTAGTTCTCCTATCCGTCTGGCAGAGGTAATAGCCACTAAAAAGACCGTTTTCAGGGTAAGAACCTTTAATGAAGATTGAGATAAAGGTTCGAAAGGGTCCTGAGTTAGACTATTAAGGACCAAATTAAGGTCCCAAGGAGGAGTATTGTTGAGAACTCTGGGACGGATTCTACTTGCTGAAGTTATAAAACGCCTGATCCACCGATGTTTGGCTAGTTCTTGGTCAAAATAGGAGCTAAGTGCTGAAATTTGTACTTTCAAGGTATTGGGCCTAAGACCCAACTCTAGACCTTTTTGCAAGAAGTCCAGAATCTTGGCAATATTAGGATGAAATGGGTCTGGAATATCTGGAAGATACCATGAGGAAAACTTCCATATCTTGGCATAAATGGCATTCGTCACGGGTTTTCTACTGCTTTGGAGAGTATGAATTACTTCATCCGAGAGGCCTCTTGCCTTTAGTATTTCGGCCTCAGAAGCCATGCTGAAAGATTTAACCTGTGAAGGTTTGGATGCAGCAAAGGTCCTTGATGAAGAACATTCTCCTTCTGGGGTAGATATACTGGACCTTCTTGAGCCATGTCCAACATGGCGCTGTACCAACTTCTCCCCGGCCATGTTGGCGCGGCCGTAACTCGCTCCGATCGAATCTTCTGTAGAGTTTTTGACAGCAATGGAATCGGAGGAAAAGCATACACGAGGTTGAACCTCCACGGGTGAGAGAACGCATCCATGCCCAGTGCTCTGTCTGCCATATTTAGGGAGAAATAAGTTTGCAGCTTGGCATTCTGACTGTTGGCAAAAAGGTCCACTTCCGGAATCCCCCATCTGGAAATCAGGGAGAGGAAGACCTCCTGGTCCAGAAATCCGCCTGGGTATTGGCTGACCCTTTCAGGTGAACTGCCGAAATAGAGAGGAGGTGCCTCTCTGCCCAGAAAAAAATGTTTGAGGCGAAGGTTTTTAAATTTCTTGAATCTTGTGCCTCCCTGATGACGAAGGTATGCTACCGTGGTCATATTGTCGGAATATATCCTGACATGGTGTCCCTGAACAATAAAGGATGCGGCTTTTAACGCCTCTTCCACTGCCTTCAGTTCTCTGAAGTTCGAAGAGCTTGCTCTGATGTCTGGAGCCCAGGTGCCCTGGAAATGGGTTCCATCGACTATAGCACCCCATCCCCTTTGACTGGCGTCCGAAGTGAGTGTCTTTAGCGGGATCTGGTCCCAACTGACCCCCCGTTGGAGGTTCCGGAGCCGTAGCCACCATGTCAGGGATGTCCTGACATGATTGGGGAGGGAAATCCTTTTGGAAAGAGAACTCTGCTGTCCGTCCCAAGATGATAGGACATGGGTTTGGAGGACTCTCGTGTGGGCTTGGGCCCAAGATACCATCTGGATACAAGATGTTAGAGATCCCAGAATAGACATGGATTGTCGTAGAGTTGGAGTCTTCAGGGTTCTGAATGCTGTTATCTTCTGTACCAGATCGAGTTGACGTTCTCTGGGCAGAAAGGATTTCCTCAACTCCGAGTCCAGAAGGACCCCTAGGAACTTCTTCCTCCTGGAGGGAAGTAGGTCCGATTTCTCTAGATTCAGGATCCACCTCAACGACTTTAGTATTTCTAGAGATTTTGATAAGTCCGCCCTGAGGCGGGAAACTGAAGGAGCGACAATGAGTAGATCGTCAAGATAGGGTACTATGCAGATTCCCTGAAGACGGATGAATATAATGGCTTCTGTCATGATCTTTGTAAAGACCCTGGGAGCTGAGGCGATTCCGAAGGGAAGGGAGTTGAACTGGTAGTGTACTATCCCTTGCTCCTGAGATATTGCGAATCTTAGGTACTTCCGGAATTCTGGATGGATTGGGACGTGGTAATAAGCGTCCCTCAGATCCACTGTAGCCATCGCCCAGTCCTGTCCTATCAGAGGGATCACTGTTTTGACCGACTCCATCTTGAACCTCCTGTAGGTTATTACTCGATTCAGGGGTTTCAAGTTGATTATTATTCGGTGTTTTCCCGAAGGTTTCTTGATCAGAAACAGGTGGGAATAGTGTCCTCTGCCTCTTTCTTGTTGAGGTACTGGGGAAATTACTCCTTCCTGGAGTAACTCTTGAAGTCCGCAAAGGAATGCGCCCTGAGGGCTGAGACTCTGCAATGAGGTTATCCTTATGTGATGAGGGGGAGGGCTCTCGAACTCTAATTTTAGTCCATTCTGAATAGTGTCGAGTACCCATTGGTTCGACGAAATGGAACTCCACTGGTTGATGAAGCTCGAGAGACGACCCCCAACGCCCTGGGCGTAGTCACTGCTTATCCGGGGTCTGCTGGGACTGGGGAACCAGGATGTTCCTACCTTTCCCCCCTTTAGGATAGCTCCAGCGTCCTGATTTGCCCTTCCCTTTGAACTCTCGCTGGAAGGGTTGTTCTTTTGAGGGACGAAAAAAAACGTTTCTTCGGATTCCTCTGTTCCGTAAGCGCTTTCTTCTTGTCCGTTGCTTTTTCCAGAATATCGTCTAGGGCCTGCCCGAACAGATAGTGGCCCTGAAAGGGAATGGCACAGAGCTTTGTTTTGGACGTTATGTCCCCACTCCAAGACTTTAGCCATAGAGCTCTTCTGGCTGAATTAGAGAGAACTGCAGATTTGGCAGCTACTCTAACGGACTCTGCCGAAGCATCGGCTAGGAAGCCCGTAGCTTTCTGGAGAAGCGGGAGGGAATCTAAGATTACTTCCCTAGATGTTCCCTGGGTAAGGTGGTCTTCAAGTGTGCGGAGCCAACGAAATAGGGATCTAGCCAAGCAGGTGGACGCAATATTTGTTTTAAGGAGATTGGTGGAAGTCTCCCAGGATTTTCTTAGCAAGCTCTCCATCTTGCGATCCATAGGGTCTCTGAGTTGGGAAGCATCCTCGAAGGGAAGGGTTGTCTTTTTTGAGACTCTAGAGACCTGCACATCTACCTTAGGGGTATCCCACAGAGAGACGTCTCCATCGAGAGAGAAACGATTCTTTAGCTCAGAGGGAACAGTAAGTCCCTTTTCGGGCGATTCCCATTCATGAAGAATGAGACTGTACATTCTCGTGTATAGGGAACCCCTTTAATTTCTTTGGCTTTAACCCACCGAACATCTCATCCTGCACTGATGGTTTCTCCTCCTCCTCCTCAACGCCCATTGTCCCACTGACCATACTAATTAACTCATGTATGTCTTCTGAGGAAAAATAGTATTTCTTACTCTCCTCTTTGGGGGTGGAAGTGGAGCCCTCATTCTCCCACAAATCCTCCGAACCGGAGGAACGAATTTCACCAGAATCTGAATCAGACGTAACCGTAGCCATCTTCCTTTTTTTAGGGGGAGGTGGCGGAGGTAACAGAGACTGGGAAAGGGCCGATACTGAGGACTGAACTTCCTGTTTAATGAGGGATTTAATGCTCTCAAACAAGGATGGCTCTTCTGAGCGTAAAATTTCATCAGTGCAGGGCTGGCACAGTTTCTTCTTGTAAGAAGAAGGAAGCCTTGATGCACAAACACCACATTTCCGATCTTCCGATTTTGTCTTGGAAGATCTGTCCTTCCTAGGGGCAGAGGCCTTGTCTCCCTAAAAGAGAGAGAGAAGGAGGACTAAGTATATAGCACCCTAAGGAATACAGGGATAAAGGGACCTTAACCCGCTACTCACGGTAGGAGGGAGGACGCAGGGCTCGGCAGAAGCAGAGATAGGTCTGTCACCTTCCATGGTCAGTCAGTACTGAAGTCCAGTCAGTCAGACGGGGGGCCTTACCTGGAGGTGACTTCCAGGGTTAAATACCGTGGAAGCTGCGTCCAATCGTGTGCTCCTCCTCCCGGTCCCAGGCATAGGGGAGAGAACCGCCATGCCCCATCAGAATTGGTTTCCGACGCGCGTGCGTTCCACCGCTGGAACGCACATGCCGTGAACCGGAAGTTCGGGTACTTCCGGTTCGCGCGTCCACCGTTTCCGGCCATGCAGGAGAGGAGGAATGCCGGGGAGCCGCGCGGGGACCCCGGCCGCACCATACCGCTCCGCTTTACTCCCGAAGGAGCGCGGGAGGAGCGGAGGAAGGGTCCCGAGTCCACACCAAGTGGGGAGACGGGAGCAGCGCCGCAGGGAGGAGAAACATCCCGACCCAGGCTGCCCGGCTAGGTAAGATCTCGAGTGCTCCGATCGCCGGCCACGGCAGCACTACCGCAGGACCTCTTCATGCCCCATAGGGGACAGGAAAAACACTGGAGGTGGCAGGAAGGGGAGGGTATTTAACCTCTGTGTTTCCTGTCCCGCATTAGGGCGGGGAGACATCCTCCAGTACCACTGTCGTGGAAGGTGACTGGAGAAAAAAAAACAAATAGCACATACTTACATTCCGGAGTCCGTCAGGTCCCTTGCCGTCTGCTTCCCGCACTCACTGACTGCCGGCCGTAAAGTGAAAGCAGAGCACAGCAGTGACGTCACCGCTGTGCTGTGCTTTCACTTTACGGCCGGCAGTCAGTGAGTGCGGGAAGCAGACGGCAAGGGACAGACACCGGAATGTAAGTATGTGCTGTTTGTTTTTTTTTACGCTGGTAACCAGGGTAAACATCGGGTTACTAAGCGCGGTCCTGTGCTTAGTAACCCGATGTTTACCCTGGTTACCCGGGGACCTCGGCATCGTTGGTCGCTGGAGAGCGGTCTGTGCGACAGCTCCCCAGCGACCACACTACGATTTACCTACGATCACGGCCAGGTTGTATCGCTGGTCGTGATCGTAGGTAAATCGTATAGTGTGACGGTACCCTAAGGACACTATTTGCTCTTGAATTGCCATAGCAAACATCAGGACCACACAATCATGATCTCAGGGTGCCGATGGGGATAAAGAGGGAGCCCCCCCACACTCTTAACCATTTATATGATATAGTCATTATTGACAGCAGCATCTAAGGGGTTAAACAGATATGGACGGTGCCAACGCTGATCGTGGCTGATGCAGCAAGTTGTCAGCTATAGTGGACAGCCGACAGCTGCTGGATTATCACCTGTATGGAGATGCTATTCTCTTATATCTCAGGTCAGTTAAAAGACGTATTGACGGTAATTAAGGAGTTAACTAAAAAAGCCAAATTGGTTCCTGGCATTTAAACTGTATACTAGCAATTCTCTGAGACAAACACACAGATATTACAGATGGAACAAGACTGTCTGAGATTAAAGAGTAACTGTTTTTGTTTTTCCACAAATCGTTACTATATATTAAAATAAGAAACTTTCCAATGCATCTTAGACAAATCTGCTTCTTTGTCCTCCTGAGTGGAACACTCACTCTCAATTTACTGTCAAATGTGTCTTCAGCAAATAAGATTTCCCCATTTCTCATCTAGGTGACAGTTGGTGCTTATAAAGTTCAATGGAGAACATGTAGCAGAATATCGGCCTCTAGCTCCTCCCCATATAGCCCTTTAAAGGCACCTACTGTCACCTCCTATCTCATTATTAAGGCTGGGTTCACACTTGCGTTGTGCAGTCCGTTCAACAAATCCGTTAAACGGACTGCACTAACGCAAGTGCCGACTTTGGCACTGCGCTAGCGCAGATGGAGCACCTGCTAGCTCCATCTGCGCTAACAGTGACGGACCCAGAAACGCTGCAGCCCGTGTCTCGGGTCCGTCACTCAATGACGGCACATCGCTAGCGCACGCCCATTGTGGGCATGTGCTAGCGATGCGTTCGCCATTGAAAGTAATGGCGGCGTTAACGGACTACGTTACACCGCGTTGTGCCGCGGTGTAATGAAGTCCGTTAAATGGGTCACACTAACGCAGTGTGAACCCAGCCTAAGAAAATACCGGATTACGTACCGGTAATGCTCTTTTATAGAGCCCACGACAGCACCCACTAGAGAGAGGGGATCCGCCCCTAGGAACAGGAAACCTACAGAGAGATAAAAGGGGCGGCCCCCCCTCGCTCCTCAGTTGTTTTACAGAGAATAGGAGGAACCGCCGCCAGGTTTTAGTTAACAGGTTCGGGTATATCCATATATATACATATTTACAACCTCATACTATATTTTCTAATATTTACACCTCACCAAACAAGCACCATGTGCAACTATATACAGAAAAGGGAGGGATGTGAACGGGTGCTGTCGTGGGCTCTATAAAAGAGCATTACCGGTACGTAATCCGGTATTTTCTATTCGCCACGACAGCACCCACTAGAGAGAATTGCAGAGACTATAGACTGGGTGGGTTTACTGAGTCAAGGACCGATACACCAAAAGTTAGATCAGAAGCAGAGGATAGATCTAATCTATAATGCTTATAGAAGGTATTCGGTGAAGACCAAGTTGCAGCCTTACATATAAGGTCTATTGGCACATTTGCCCTTTCTGCCCAGGAAGTCGACAAGGCTCTTGTAGAGTGCGCTCCCACATGCATTGGAGGATCTTTCCCTCCAGCCTTATACGCCAAGATTATTGCCTCTCTGATCCAGCGAGATAATGTGTTCTTTGTGACTCCGGCACCCTTGGTTTTACCCTGAAAAGACACAAAGAGAGCCCTACTCTTCCTCCAGTCCCTAGTTCTCTCTAAATAGGCTAAGACAGTCCTTTTTACGTCTAGGGTGTGAAGTCTTTCTTCTTCTGGAGTTGAGTGGTTCTCATAAAAGGTAGGCAACTGGATCTCCTGGGATCTATGAAAGGTAGAAGCCACCTTAGGGAGATAACAAGGATCTGTTTTTAAAAGTATCCTATCTGATGTTACCACAAAAAAGGGAGGATCTATAGATAAAGCATGAAGATCACTTACTCTTCTGGCAGAAACTAATGCCACTAATAATACCGTTTTTAAAGAAATATTTTTTAGTGAGGCTGCATGGAGAGGCTCAAAAGGTGATTGAGTCAATGCATTTAGGACTATTGATAGATCCCACTGAGGGACCCGAGGTATGCTAATTGGTCTCGATCTCTCACAGGCAGATATAAACCGAGATATCCATTTATTACCTGCTACATCAAAATTAAAAAGAGCTCCTAAGGCTGACACCTGCACTTTCAGAGTGCTTACAGAGAGTCCTAATTCCAGACCTTTTTGTAGAAATTCCAATATTGGAAATATAGGAATATCAGCGGAAAGTTGTGTAGTATGGAATTGAAGGAATTTCCTCCAAATTCTGACATAAATCCTGGTAGTTGAGGGTTTTCTACTTTTCATCAGAGTATCTATTAACCCACTAGAAAACCCCCTGAGATTTAGTAACTGCCTTTCAAACTCCATGCAGTTAAATTCATGCCCTTTGCCTGAGGATGAAGGAACGGACCCTGAGAGAGCAGGTCCTTGGATTGAGGCAGAATCCACGGGTCCGACACTGACATCGCCCTCAGCCATGAGAACCATGGCCTTTTGGGCCAGAATGGGGCTATTAATAGAATTCTTGCTCCTTCTTCTCTTATTTTTCTTATTACCAAAGGTAGTAGATTCAATGGAGGAAAAGCATATGCCAGGTCGAAAGTCCAGGGCACTTGGAGGGCATCGAGTATGTCCGGCTTGTCCTCTCTGTTTAGAGAGGCAAACATCCTGACCTGTCGGTTGGCTCTTGTGGCAAACAAGTCTATTTGAGGAATACCCCATTGCGCTGTTATCATTTTGAAAATTTTTCTGTTTAGCATCCATTCCCCTTGATGAAGGGTGTGACGGCTCAGAAAATCGGCACGAAAGTTGTCTGTGCCCCTGATGTGAACTGCTGATAGTGATAGCAGATGACCTTCGGCTAATTCCATGATGTCTGATGCCAGCTGCCTGAGTCTGTCCGACCGCGTACCTCCTTGATGGTTTAAGTAAGCTACTGCCGTGGTGTTGTCGGAGAACACTCTTGTGTGAGAGCCGCTGAGCTGAGGAAGAAAGTGAAGTAGGGAATAATATATTGCCCTCAACTCTTTGACATTTGAAGAACTATCTAGTTCCGAACTAGACCAAAGATCCTGAACCCACTGATCCTTAAAATGTGCCCCCCAGCCTTTAGGACCAGCATCTGTGGTCACTATACTAGAGGGGGAAATTATCCAGAGAACCCCTTTTGAAAGGTTTTTCTGATTTAACCACCACCTAAGGGAGTGTAATACTTCCGTTGTTAGATAAACTGTTCTATCCAGACAGCCTCTATTCTTAATGTCCTCCTCTAATATAAATTTTTGTAGAGGCCTAGTATGAGCCTGTGCCCACTGGACCGCAGGGATACACGATGTCAGAGAACCTAGTAATGACATGCTCTGTCTGAGTGACATACTACGATTTTCTATTGCTAAAGATACCTTATCAACTATGGAGATTTTCTTATCCTCAGGCAGCTTACAAATCTGGTCAGCTGAATCTAGAAGGAGCCCTAGGAATTTCTGACACTTAACCGGCTGAAGTCTAGATTTTTCCCAATTAACCAGCCACCCCAGGGATTGTAAGGAAACCACTACTTCCCGTAACCTCTGCTCACACTGTAGGGGGTCTTTACCCACAATCAATAGGTCATCTAGATATGGAATGACTAAAGTATCTTTTACTCTTAGGAAAGACATAACTTCCAATAGCAATTTTGTGAAAACCCTTGGGGCCATGGATAATCCGAAGGGCATCGCCTTATATTGTAGATGACAAATTTGTCCCTCTATACAGACTGCTACCCGAAGGAACTGCTGGAATAAATGATGTATAGGAATATGATAGTAAGCATCCTTAAGATCCAATACTACCATGTAACAGTTTGGAAATAAATTCTTTATGGCTGAACGAATGGATTCCATTTTGAATGTTTTAGGCCTTATAAAGGAGTTCAGCTTTCTTAAATTAATTATGGTTCTGAAAGAGCCATCCGGCTTATTAATCAGAAACAAGGGAGAATAAAATCCCCTCCCCCTCTGGGAAGATGGGACTTCCACTAGGACTTGTTTGCGTAGGAGGGTTTTAACCTCTGTTTCAAGTGCCTCTTGCTGAGGCCTGGATCTTAAGGTGGTAAGGAGGAAGGAGTCCGGTGGAGTTCTAATAAAGTCTAATGTGAGGCCTGAAGATATTAATTTAATGGCCCAAGTATTTATTGTTATCTCTTCCCATTGTTGCCTAAACTGTTTTAATCTTCCACCCACTGGAGGAATATAATTACTGGAATTTGTCGGCTGGCTTGAATGGACGTTTATTAAACAGGTTTCCTTTTTGTTTAAAATCCTCATTGTTCCATCTGTCTCTGAAGCCTCCCTTCTTTCCGAATGGTGGCTTCCTGAAGGCCCTTCTGTAAGATGGAACAAAGGGATTAGGGAATCCTTTTTTCCTTTCACCTGCCTTCTTGAGTATATCGTCAAGGACTGTTCCAAACAGGTACTCACCCTGACAGGGTATGGCACATAATTTTGATCTAGATTGGGCATCTCCTTTCCAGTTTTTTAGCCATAAAGCCCGCCTAGCCGTGTTGGAGATATTAGCTGTTCTGGCCGCCAGACGTAGGGAGTCAATAGAGGCATCCGATATAAAGGCAGCCGCACCCTTGATCAAAGGGATAGACGCTCGTAACTTCTCCCTGGATACACCATTTTTAATATTTTGCTCCAGCTGATCCAGCCAGACTAACATTGATCTGCCAGTACATGTGGCTGCAATTGCCGGTTTGAATGCCGTGACACAGGCCTCCCACGATTTTTTAAGGAGCGCATCTGATTTTCGGTCCATGGGATCTGTTAAGGAACCTGCATCTTCCACGGGCAAGGAGAACCGGCGAGATGTAGATGCAACTGCAGCATCGACCTTTGGTATTTTGGTCCATGTACTTAAATCTTCGTCATCAAATGGGTAGCGCCTTTTACAGGGTATTGGTACAAAACCTTTTTGACCTTTACCCCATTCCTTCTTAACGAGGTCCTTTATGGCCTGGTTTATTGGAAACACGTGGCCTTTCCGTTGGGAAAGACCAGCAAACATGATTTCCTGTGGTGTTTGGGGTTCTTTTGACTCCGATACCCCCATCGTATTTCTCACCGATTTAACCAAGTTGTTTATGCCTTCAGTTGGAAAGCAAACAAAGTCTTCTTCCCCTGAAGAATCAGACAGTTGAGAGACCTCAGAGTCGACCTCCCCACTCTCTGCTGACGTGTCGGCTCTAGGTGAGGATACTCTTCTTTTCTTTTTCTCGGTATTAATCGAGGAAGAACCGCCTCCTAACGACTGAAGTTCTTCCCTAATTATGAGCCGTATCTCGTTCATTTTCACCGATTCCTCCTGCCGTAAGGTGTTATCTATACATGCCTGACATAGACTCTTAGTATAGGAGTCAGGCAGGGGTTCGGTACATATAGCACATTGTTTGTGCTTACTCTTTCCCGTCCTTTTTGCCTAAAATAATACAAGCAAAGGAATCAATATATACTTCAGTGAAGTATGCGTACACTCACCCAGCGTATTAATTTTACCGGCTGCGGGGTTGTCTTAGTTTGGGATGTGGAACGGGATGATTTTCTTCCCGATTTATCAGTGGAGTCACTTAACTTAAAGTGTCCACTGCTGTTTTTCCTGGTTTCGCTACTAGGTACTAGTGGCTCTTCCATGGAGTGCACACGGACCTCCTCTTGGGATGACATAATGCACACTGACTGCACTTCTCATCCTGACTTTTATAGTGTAGCCACTCCTGCATACATCCCCATCCTGTTTTTTTTTTTTTTTTTTACTCACAAGTCCGGCATCCAGACGCTGGGATCGCATGGGGGAATCCAATATGGCGGTTCCCCCGGAAATGGTACTCTGACACCGCGACCCCGGAAGTTCAAGCTTCCTTCCATGGGACGCCGACGCTACTGCGCATGCGCCCGCGTCTCTGCAAACCGGAAGCGCTCTCAGCGCTGCTTCCCACCATGTCGCCTCTTACCTCTGGAGGGAACGGAGGGAAGATTCCGCCCAGGGATACCACACCGCTGCTCAGCTCCACTCAGGAGGGCATTACCACAGGTATCCACACTGCGCCGTGCCTTTCATTAGCACTTACCCAACGGTGTCCCAGCAGGGAGACCGTTGGTACCTTCAGGCTTCCCTGTCAGCCGCACCAGATGAGGGGGGAGCCCGCAGGAACATTCCCCCGACACTGTCTACCTGCTCTGGGACCCCTGTCGCTCAGCAGAGTCGATACAGGCGGTAGCCCAGGCAGGTCTTCCTCTTCTTAGCCATAGAGTTCTTCTCTGTGGGTTCCCTTCTAGGAACAGGAAACCAACTGAGGAGCGAGGGGGGGCCGCCCCTTTTATCTCTCTGTAGGTTTCCTGTTCCTAGGGGCGGATCCCCTCTCTCTAGTGGGTGCTGTCGTGGCGAATAGAAAATCAGTCTTCACTAAATACAGATTATGTCCCTGAATTAAGAATGAATAATCAGTCCTGGAGGAGAAAGAAGCAGATTCCTCAGATAAGTTATATTACAAAGTTGCTGATTTTCATATATACTATTGATTAAATTAAAATGATGGTTGAGATGGGGGAATTGGAATTCATAATGTTAGAAGATAATTATGATATAGTGGGAATAACGGAAGGTAACGGAGGTTGGTTCAGTAAAGCAATTCAGATGGTGTTACAATATTCTGCATTTTCAGGGGGAAATTTCAAGCAGCTGAAAGGTGGCAGTAGGAGGAAACAGAGGAAAACATTCTGGGATGGTTGCCCTGCTCGGGCTACAGCCCAGCTAGACCACCCATCCTCTTATGTAAATGCCCGTTTACCAAGTCTGTCGTCTCATCTTCTTCCACTTCAGCCTCGTCATCATCATCTTCTACCACAGAGTCTTCAATGGCTTCTTCATCTTCTGTGGCATCTTGGGCAGCAACTAAAGAAATGATAACAGAAAGAGTTTAGATTTGGACACTCTAAAAGTCAATGGTGAGATTTTTAGGTGAAGTTCTAAAACGCAAACAGTGATGTGAATAAGAGCCAAAACGCATGATGCCAAGTGGCTATCAACTGTGGAGTCATCACCCGCTGCGTACGTTTTGAAGGACATCCAAGAAAGTCTGAAATAAACTGAACAGCTTTGCCAAGAAAAGACAAACGCTGAAAAAAAAAAAAAATATAAAAAAAAAACAAAAAAACCCAAAGGTGTCTTATGTCAGAGGCTGCAAAACAAAGTGAGGCACACGGTACATTGTGGCACCTTCCTCTCGCCATCCCTCATTATCTTGTGGCCTGATGTAGTCATCTACAGGCCACAGAGAATCGGCTATTCCGGGTCACGGATCTCCGCCAAGAAATAGTTATAGAGCCGCATCTGCTCTTCATTTCAAGATGAGAAGCAGATGAGGCGGAGGGTCTCCCAAAACAGAGGTAATTATGGAGGTGGTGGGTCTCCCCTAACACTGCCTGCTCGCCATGGACAACTCCTTCCCATATGTCAGAGGGTCCCTGCCGATCAGAGGATTTCACAACAACCATTCGTTTCTTTGGATTCGCTTTACTTATTATAAACTCCACACTGGGGGTCTCACATTCATCTGGAGAGGGGATCAGTAGCTGCCAGGTCAGATCTGTGTATTGCAGCAATGACAGTGGAAAGACCCCAATACACATTAGGTGGCTGATACCGTCTGCCTATATTATATGAGGGGCCCTGATGAGGTCATGGAGATAAGGACCAGGCCAGGCCCACACTGACAGTTGGTGAAGAACAACAGTAGGGCCCTTAGGGTTCACATTGCGTTAATGGCAATCCGCTGATGGAATCCGTTTCATAGCGGCACTAACGCTATGTAACGGATCCGTTAGCGCACCCAGAGATTGCCATTATGTAGCGCATGGCTAATGCATGTCATAATCGGCATGCGTTAGTGATGTGCCGTCATTCTGTGACGGACCCTCGGACGCGGTCTGCAGCGTTTTTGGGTCTGTCACCGCTAACAGATACAGCATCTGCGCTAGCGCAACGCATAAACACGATCTTTCTCGGCACTTCCGTTAACGCAGTCCGTTAGTGTATGCGTTGAATGGACTGCACTTAACGCAACGTGAACCAGAAGGCCAATAATGCTCCGCAACACACAATTCCACCGGCAGACGTGGCCCCTTTTACCTCCTGGGCCCCGGATTCTGCAGCCACAGATGTGTGACCTGCTCAGCCGGGCGATGGCTCGCCAGACAGTGTGTACAGGGGGCGAAGGGGTCAGATCCTCACAGGTGGGGTACAAGGGGCCACCATCAGCTGGAGGAGAGTGGGCACTGAGTGAGGACCCCCGCGGTCCCTGCACTAGTGGGGGAGGAGCCGCAGAATGAATGGGCGCAGTGACACGTCAGCCACAGGCCGGAGCACCGCACCGCACACCCCGCGCTCCTCCCGCACCGCACACCCCGCACCGCACACCCCGCACCGCACACCCCGCACCGCATGACGGGACTACAGCAGCCGGAAACTCCCGGGCAGCCGCCACACACTGGCCAGTAACAGGCGCACACTACACGTACCTCTGCCGAGCAGGGTGACCGGGAAAGCCAGCAGCAGCAACAGCAGCAAACGGCGCAGCGAGGTCATGGCGGCGGAGCACGGGGTGTCGCAGCTGTGGAGCCCAGAGAGGCGCGGAGTAGTTCAGGCGGTGAAGGGTCTTTCCTGACGTCGCCGCCTCTTACACAACTATCAAACCCCTTCACTCAATGGCGACGTGCTACGTATCCTCCAGAAATGGGAGAGCGTGGGCGTGGCCAGACGGAGGGGCGGGCATTAGGAAGAGAGACAAAACCCGCCTTTTCCGGCACTAAGGGAAGTGGACGTGGCTGTACGATCGGCATAATATTGCGCGTGCGTACTGAGGAGGTGTGGCCTGTACGTACGGAGATTCGCGCCAGCCAATGAGATGCGAGCAGTAGTTGTAGGAAGTACTGACTTCTTGTGTTATGGTGGTGTAGTCGTAAGAGGGTATGCGGGGCGCTGCACCTGTGTGTGGTACGTGCAGGAGTATGGGGGGCGCTGCACCTGTGTGTGGTACGTGCAGGAGTATGTGGGGGCGCTGCACCTGTGTGTGGTACGTGCAGGAGTATGGGGGGGCGCTGCACCTGTGTGTGGTACGTGCAGGAGTATGTGGGGGCGCTGCACCTGTGTGTGGTACGTGCAGGAGTATGTGGGGGCGCTGCACCTGTGTGTGGTACGTGCAGGAGTATGTGGGGGCGCTGCACCTCTGTGTGGTACGTGCAGGAGTATGGGGGGCGCTGCACCTGTGTGTGGTACGTGCAGGAGTATGGGGGGGCGCTGCACCTCTGTGTGGTACGTGCAGGAGTATGGGGGGCGCTGCACCTCTGTGTGGTACGTGCAGGAGTATGGGGGGGCGCTGCACCTGTGTGTGGTACGTGCAGGAGTATGGGGGGCGCTGCACCTGTGTGTGGTACGTGCAGGAGTATGTGGGGGCGCTGCACCTGTGTGTGGTACGTGCAGGAGTATGGGGGGCGCTGCACCTGTGTGTGGTACGTGCAGGAGTATGGGGGGGCGCTGCACCTGTGTGTGGTACGTGCAGGAGTATGGGGGGGCGCTGCACCTGTGTGTGGTACGTGCAGGAGTATGTGGGGGCGCTGCACCTGTGTGTGGTACGTGCAGGAGTATGTGGGGGCGCTGCACCTGTGTGTGGTACGTGCAGGAGTATGTGGGGGCGCTGCACCTCTGTGTGGTACGTGCAGGAGTATGGGGGGCGCTGCACCTGTGTGTGGTACGTGCAGGAGTATGGGGGGCGCTGCACCTGTGTGTGGTACGTGCAGGAGTATGGGGGGGCGCTGCACCTCTGTGTGGTACGTGCAGGAGTATGGGGGGCGCTGCACCTGTGTGTGGTACGTGCAGGAGTATGGGGGGGCGCTGCACCTCTGTGTGGTACGTGCAGGAGTATGGGGGGCGCTGCACCTGTGTGTGGTACGTGCAGGAGTATGGGGGGCGCTGCACCTGTGTGTGGTACGTGCAGGAGTATGGGGGGGGCGCTGCACCTGTGTGTGGTACGTGCAGGAGTATGTGGGGGCGCTGCACCTCTGTGTGGTACGTGCAGGAGTATGGGGGGCGCTGCACCTGTGTGTGGTACGTGCAGGAGTATGGGGGGCGCTGCACCTGTGTGTGGTACGTGCAGGAGTATGGGGGGGCGCTGCACCTCTGTGTGGTACGTGCAGGAGTATGGGGGGCGCTGCACCTGTGTGTGGTACGTGCAGGAGTATGGGGGGCGCTGCACCTGTGTGTGGTACGTGCAGGAGTATGGGGGGGGCGCTGCACCTGTGTGTGGTACGTGCAGGAGTATGGGGGGGCGCTGCACCTCTGTGTGGTACGTGCAGGAGTATGTGGGGGCGCTGCACCTCTGTGTGGTACGTGCAGGAGTATGGGGGGCGCTGCACCTGTGTGTGGTACGTGCAGGAGTATGGGGGGCGCTGCACCTGTGTGTGGTACGTGCAGGAGTATGGGGGGGCGCTGCACCTCTGTGTGGTACGTGCAGGAGTATGGGGGGCGCTGCACCTCTGTGTGGTACGTGCAGGAGTATGGGGGGGCGCTGCACCTCTGTGTGGTACGTGCAGGAGTATGGGGGGCGCTGCACCTGTGTGGTACGTGCAGGAGTATGGGGGGCGCTGCACCTGTGTGTGGTACGTGCAGGAGTATGGGGGGGCGCTGCACCTGTGTGTGGTACGTGCAGGAGTATGGGGGGGCGCTGCACATGTGTGTGGTACGTGCAGGAGTATGGGGGGCGCTGCACCTGTGTGTGGTACGTGCAGGAGTATGGGGGGGGGCGCTGCACCTCTGAGTGCGGTACATGGAGGAGTATGGGGGCGCTGCACCTGTGTGTGGTACGTGCAGGAGTATGGGGGGGCGCTGCACCTGTGTGTGGTACGTGCAGGAGTATGGGGGGCGCTGCACCTGTGTGTGGTATGTGCAGGAGTATGGGGGGCGCTGCACCTGTGTGTGGTACGTGCAGGAGTATGGGGGGCGCTGCACCTGTGTGTGGTACGTGCAGGAGTATGGGGGGCGCTGCACGTGTGAGTGCTATACATGGAGGATTATGGGGGCGCTGCACCTGTGTGAGTGCGGTACATGGAGGAGTATGGGGGGCGTTGCACCTGTGTGAGTGCGGTACATGGAGGAGTATGGGGGGCGCTGCACGTGAGTACACTCACAGGTACACTCACACAGGTGCAGCGCCCCCCATACTCCTCCATGTACCGCACTCACACAGGTGCAACGCCCCCCATACTCCTCCATGTACCGCACTCACACAGGTGCAACGCCCCCCATACTCCTCCATGTACCGCACTCACACAGGTGCAACGCCCCCCATACTACTCCATATTCCGCACTCACAGGTGCAGCGCCCCCCATACTCCTTCATGGGGTGTACCTCAGATAGACTTATTTGCAACAAAATCCAACAGGCAGGTCAAAACATTCGTCTCATTATGCAGACAGGACAATCCAGATGTATTCGACGCCCTGCAGGTTCCATGGACATTCAATGTGGCCTATGCCTTTCCCCCATGGAATCTCCTTCTGGTAGTAATCAGGAAGATAAGGGAGGAAGGGGTGAGAGTTTTGTTGATAGCTCCATTTTGGCCCAAAAGGCCATGGTTTTCATGGTTAAAGGCAATGTCTATTTCCGACCCTTGGATTCTTCTCAGGGCCTTCTTCCACCCTCAAGTCAAGAGTATGAACTTGACAGTTTGGAATTTGAGAGGTAATTATTAAAACGTAGAGGATTCTCTGAGGGTTTAGTAAGTAACCTCATGAAAAGTAGAAAACCATCCACCCCAAAAATGTACGCTAGGATATGGAGAAAATTTCTTGAGTTGCACACCACAGGTATCTACAGACATACCCATTTTCCCCATATTGGAGTTTCTGCAGAAAGGACTTGATTTAGATCTCTCAGTAAACGCTCTTAACCCCTTCACCCCCGGAGCCGTTTTCGTTTTTCGCTCCTCTCCTTCCCAGAGCCATAACTTTTTTATTTTTCCGTCAATATGGCCATGTGAGGGCTTATTTTTTGCGGGACGAGTTGTACTTTTGAACAACATCATTGGTTTTACCATGCCGTGTAACAGAAAACGGGAAAAAAATTCCAAGTGTGATGAAATTGCAAAAAATGTGCAATCTCACACTTGTTTTTTGTTTGGCTTTTTTGCTAGGTTCACCAAATGCTAAAACTGACCAGCCATTATGATTCTCCAGGTCATTACGAGTTCATAGACACCTAATATGTCTAGGTTATTTTTTATCTAAGTGGTGAAAAAAAATTCCAAAGTTTGCTAAAAAAACAAACAAAAACAACCCGCGATTTTCTGATACCCGTAGCGTCTCCAATTTTCGTGATCTGGGGTCAGGTGTGGGCTTATTTTTTGCGTGCAAAGCTGACGTTTTTAATGATGCCATGTTGGTGCAGATACGTTCTTTTGATAGCATGTTATTGTATTTTAATGCAATGTTGCGGCGACCAAAAAAACTTAATTTTGGCGTTTTGATTTTTTTTTCGCTACGCCATTTAGCGATCAGGTTAATCCTTTGTTTTTATTGATAGAGTGGGTGATTCTGAACGCGGCGATACCAAATGTGTATTTTTATTTATTTATTTATTTTTTTTTTTTTATTTTGATTGGGGCGAAAGGGGGGTGATTTGAACTTTTATATATATTTAATTTTTTTTTTATATTTTTATACTTTTTTTTAATTTTGGCATGCTTCAATAGCCTCCATAGGAGGCTAGAAGCATGCACTACACGATCGGCTCTGCTACATAGAGGTGAAGTACAGATCACCTCTATGTAGCAGAAAGGCAGGTGTACTTTGAACGCCGACCACAGGGTGGCGATCAAAGCAATCGGCCATCAACAACCATAGAGGTCTCAAGGAGACCTCTGGTTGTTATGGCAATGCACCGCTGACCCCCGATCATGTGACGGGAGCGCTAGTTAAATGCCGCTGTCAGAGCTTGACGGCGGCATTTAACTAGTTAATGGGCGCGAGCGGATTGCGATTCCGCTCGCGCTCATTGCGCGCACATGTCAGCTGTACAAAACAGCTGACATGTCGCGGCTTTGAGGTGGGCTCACCGCCGGAGCCCACCTCAAAGCGGGGGATCTGCCAGCTGACGTACTATTCCGTCAGCTGGCAGAAAGGGGTTAAAGTTCAAATTTCAGCTCTGGGAGCTCTCTTTAATTATGACATTGCAGATAATAGATGGGTATCTCTGTTTATATCTGCGTGTCAACGCTCAAAACCAGTACATATACCTTAGATCCCATCATGGGATTTGAGTTTGGTTCTGGATGCATTAACAGAAAGCCCTTTCGAACCTCTTCATACAGCCTCATTGAAATATATCTCATTAAAGACAGTATTATTAGTAGCTTTGGTTTCTGCTAGGAGAGTAAGGCTATGTTCACACCTTGCGTCGGGTCCCTGCGGGTTCTCCCGCAGCGGATTTGATAAATCTGCAGGGCAAAACAACTGCGGTTCTCCCTGCAGATTTATCGCGGTTTGTTCCGCGTTTTCCGCTGCGGGTTTCCGCCTATACTATTGATGCTGCATATGCAGCAATATGCAGCATCAATAGTAATGTTAAAAATAATAAAAATTGGTTATACTCACCCTCTGATGTCCGGATCTCCTGGGCGCTGCACCCGGCGGTCCGGTTCCTAAGATGCTGTGGGAGAAGGACCCTTCGTGACGTCACGGTCATGTGACCGCGACGTCACCGCAGGTCCTGGTCGCACAGCAACTCTGACCGGACAGCCGCGTGCAGCGCCCAGGAGCTCCGGACATCAGAGGGTGAGTATAACCAGATTTTTTATTTTTTAACCCCAAATATGGTTCCCAGGGCCTGGAGGAGAGTCTCCTCTCCTCCACCCCGGGTACCACCCGCACATTATCCGCTTACTTCCCGCAACGTGGGCACAGCCCCATGCGGGAAGTAAGCGGTTCAATGTATTCCTATGGGTGCAGAATCGCAGCGATTCTGCACAAAGAAGTGACATGCTGCGGGTTGTAAACCGCTGCGTTCCCGCGCGGTTTTTCCCACAGCATGTGCACAGCGGTTTGCGGTTTCCATAGGGTTTACATGTTACTGTAAACGCTATGGAAACTGCTGCGGACCCGCAGCATCAAAATCGCGGCGGTTCCGCGGTAAAAACCGCTAAGTGTGAATATAGCCTAAAGGTACCGTCACATTTAGCGACGCTGCAGCGATCTAGACAACGATCCCGATCGCTGCAGCGTCGCTGTGTGGTCGCTGGAGAGCTGTCACACAGACAGCTCTCCAGCGACCAACTATGCGAAGTCCCCTGGTAACCAGGGTAAACATCGGGTTACTAAGCGCAGGGCCGCCCTTAGTAACCCGATGTTTACCCTGGTTACCAGCGTAAACGTTAAAAAAAACACATACTTACATTCCGGTGTCTGTCCCCGTCACTATGCTCTCCTGCACTGACTGTGAGCGCCGTCTGGCCGTAAAGCAGAGCGGTGATGTCACTGCTGTAATCTGCTTTATGGATGGCCAGCGCTGACAGTGCAGGGAAGCAGAACGCCGGGGGACAGACACCGGAATGTAAGTATGAAGTGTTTGGTTTTCTTACATTTACACTGGTAACCAGGGTAAACATCGGGGGACCCCACATCATTTTTTTTTTTTTTTTTTGGCGTCTTCCATTTTAACCCCTTCATGACCCAGCCTATTTTGACCTTAAAGACCTTGCCGTTTTTTGCAATTCTGACCAGTGTCCCTTTATGAGGTAATAACTCAGGAACGCTTCAACGGATCCTAGCAGTTCTGCGATTGTTTTTTCGTGACATATTGGGCTTCATGTTAGTGGTAAATTTAGGTCAATAAATTCTGCGTTTATTTGTGATAAAAACGGAAATTTGGCGAAAATTTTGAAAATTTCGCAATTTTCACATTTTGAATTTTTATTCTGTTAAACCAGAGAGTTATGTGACACAAAATAGTTAATAAATAACATTTCCCACATGTATACTTTACATCAGCACAATTTTGGAAACAAAATTTTTTTTTGCTAGGAAGTTATAAGGGTTAAAATTTGACCAGCGATTTCTCATTTTTACAACGAAATTTACAAAACCATTTTTTTTAGGGACCACCTCACATTTGAAGTCAGTTTGAGGGGTCTATATGGCTGAAAATACCCAAAAGTGACACCATTCTAAAAACTGCACCCTTCAAGGTACTCAAAACCACATTTAAGAAGTTTATTGACCCTTCAGGTACTTCACAGCAGCAGAAGCAACATGGAAGGAAAAAATGAACATTTAACTTTTTAGTCACAAAAATTATCTTTTAGCAACAATTTTTTTTTTTCCCAACGGTAAAAGGAGAAACTGAACCACGAAAGTTGTTGTCCAATTTGTCCTGAGTACACTGATACCTCATATGTTGGGGTAAACCATTGTTTGTGCGCACGGCAGGGCTTGGAAGGGAAGGAGCGCCATTTGACTTTTTGAAAAATTGGCTCCACTCTTTAGCGGACACCATGTCACGTTTGGAGAGCCCCCGTGTGCCTAAAAATTGGAGCTCCCCCACAAGTGACCCCATTTTGGAAACTAGACGCCCCAAGGAACTTATCTAGATGCATAGTGAGCACTTTGAACCCCCAGGTGCTTCACAAATTGATCTGTAAAAATGAAAAAGAACTTTTTTTTCACAAAAAAATTCTTTTCGCCTCAATTTTTTCATTTTCACATGGGCAATAGGATAAAATCGATCATAATATTTGTTGGGCAATTTCTCCCGAGTACGCCGATACCTCATATGTGGGGGTAAACCACTGTTTGGGCACACGGCAGGGCTCGGAAGGGAAGGCGCGCCATTTGACTTTTTGAATGGAAAATTAGCTCCAATTGTTAGCGGACACCATGTCGCGTTTGGAGAGCCCCTGTGTGCCTAAACATTGGAGCTCCCCCACGAGTGACCCCATTTTGGAAACTAGACCCCCCCAAGGAACTTATCTAGATGCATATTGAGCACTTTAAACCCCCAGCTGCTTCACAGAAGTTTATAACGCAGAGCCATGAAAATAAAAAATAATTTTTCTCTCCTCAAAAATGATTTTTTAGCCTGGAATTTCCTATTTTGCCAAGGGTAATAGGAGAAATTGGACCCCAAATGTTCTTGTCCAGTTTGTCCTGAGTATGCTGATACCCCATATGTGGGGGTAAACCACTGTTTGGGCGCACGGCAGGGCTCGGAAGGGAAGGCACGCCATTTGGCTTTTTAAATGGAAAATTAGCTCCAATCATTAGCGGACACCATGTCACGTTTGGAGAGCCCCTGTATGCCTAAACATTGGAGATCCCCCACAAATGACCCCATTTTGGAAACTAGACCCCCAAAGGAACTAATCTAGATGTGTGGTGAGGACTTTGAACCCCCAAGTGCTTCACAGAAGTTTATAACGCAGAGCCATGAAAATAAAAATTATTTTCTCAAAAATGATCTTTTAGCCTGCAATTTTTTATTTTCCCAAGGGTAACAGGAGAAATTTCACCCCAAAAGTTGTTGTCCAGTTTCTCCTGAGTACGCTGATACCCCATATGTGGGGGTAAACCACTGTTTGGGCACACGCCGGGGCTCGGAAGTGAAGTAGTGACGTTTTGAAATGCAGACTTTGATGGAATGCTCTGTGGGCGTCACGTTGCGTTTGCAGAGCCCCTGATGTGGCTAAACAGTAAAAACCGCCCACATGTGACCCCATTTTGGAAACTAGACCCCGAAAGGAACTTATCTAGATGTGTGGTGAGCACTTTGAACCCCCAAGTGCTTCACAGAAGTTTACAATGCAGAGCCGTGAAAATAATAAATACGTTTTCTTTCCTCAAAAATAATTATTTAGCCCAGAATTTTTTATTTTCCTAAGGGTTACAGGAGAAATTGGACCCCAAAAGTTGTTGTCCAGTTTCTCCTGAGTATGCTGATACCCCATGTGTGGGGGTAAACCACTGTTTGGGCACACGTCGGGGCTCAGAAGGGAAGTAGTGACTTTTGAAATGCAGACTTTGATGGAATGGTCTGCGGGCGTCACGTTGCGTTTGCAGAGCCCCTGGTGTGCCTAAACAGTAGAAACCCCCCACAAGTGACCCCATTTTAGAAACTAGACCCCCCAAGGAACTTATCTAGATATGTGGTGAGCACTTTGAACTCCCAAGTGCTTCACAGACGTTTACAACGCAGAGCCGTGAAAATAAAAAATCATTTTTCTTTCCTCAAAAATGATGTTTTAGCAAGCATTTTTTTATTTTCACAAGGGTAACAGGAGAAATTGGACCCCAGTAATTGTTGCGCAGTTTATCCTGAGTATGCTGGTACCTCATATGTGGGGGTAAACCACTATTTGGGCACACGTCGGGGCTCGGAATTGAGGGAGCACCATTTGACTTTTTGAATACGAGATTAGCTGGAATCAATGGTGGTGCCATGTTGCGTTTGGAGACCCCTGATGTGCCTAAACAGTGGTAACCCCTCAATTCTACCTCCAACACTAACCCCAACACACCCCTAACTCTAATCCCAACTGTAGCCATAACCCTAATCACACCCCTAACCACAACCCTAATTCCAACCCTAAGGCTATGTGCCCACGTTGCGGATTCGTGTGAGATTTTTCAGCATCATTTTTGAAAAATCCGCGGGTAAACGGCACTGCGTTTTACCTGCGGATTTTCCGCGGATTTCCAGTGTTTTTTGTGCGGATTTCATCTGCGGATTCCGCACCGTATTTTCCGCACCATGGGCACAGCGGATTTGGTTTTCCATAGGTTTACTTGGTACTGTAAACCTGATGGAACACTGCTGCGAATCCGCAGCCAAATCCGCACCGTGTGCACATAGCCTAATTCTAAAGGTATGTGCACACGCTGCGGAAAACGCTGCGGATCTGCAGCAGTTTCCCATGAGTTTACAGTTCAATGTAAACCTATGGGAAACAAAAATCGCTGTACACATGCTGCAGAAAAACTGCACGGAAACGCAGCGGTTTACATTCCGCAGCATGTCTCTTCTTTCTGCGGATTCCGCAGCGGTTTTACAACTGCTCCAATAGAAAACCGCAGTTGTAAAACCGCAGTGAAATGCTCCGAAAAAACGGGGTAAATCCGCAGCGGTTTAGCACTGCGGATTTATCAAATCCGCAGCGGAAAAATCCGCAGAGGACCAGAATACGTGTGCACATACCAAAACCCTAGCCCTAACCCTACCCCTAACCCTAGCCCTATTCTAACATTAGTGGAGAAAAAAAATTCTTTATTTTTTTATTGTCCCTACCTATGGGGGTGACAAAGGGGGGGGGGGGGTCATTTATCATTTTTTTATTTTGATCACTGGGATAGATTATATCTCAGTGATCAAAATGCACTTTGAACAAATCTGCCGGCCGGCAGATTCGGCGGGCGCACTGCGCATGCGCCCGCCATTTTGGAAGATGGCGGCGCCCAGGGAGAAGACGGACGGACCCCGGCAGGATCGGTAAGTATGATGGGGTGGGAGGAGCACGGGGGGGGGGGATCGGAACGCGGGAGGGGTGGAACGGAGCACGGGGGGGTGGAACGGAGTGCAGGGGGGGTGATTGGAGCACGGGGGGAGCGGAGCACAGGACGGAGGGGAGCGGGGCAGTGTACCGGACAGATCGGAGGGCTGGGGGGGCGATCGGTGGGGTGGGGGCACATTAGTGTTTCCAGCCATGGCCGATGATATTGCAGCATCGGCCATGGCTGTATTGTAATATTTCACCCGTTATAATAGGTGAAATATTATAAATTGCTCTGATTGGCAGTTTCACTTTCAACAGCCAATCAGAGCGATCGTAGCCACGGGGGGGGGGGGGGGGTGAAGCCACCCCCCTGGGCTAAACTACCACTCCCCCTGTCCCTGCAGATCGGGTGAAATGGGAGTTAACCCTTTCACCCGATCTGCAGGGACGCGATCTTTCCATGACGCCACATAGGCGTCATGGGTCGGATTGGCACCGACTTTCATGACGCCTACGTGGCGTCATGGGTCGGGAAGGGGTTAATAGCCAGTAAAGGCTAATTATACAGCTGTGAGCTGATACTAACAGCCTGGGAAGCTCCAGGAGTATTACCACCGTCTCAGGCTATAAATATCTGCCCCCAGCCATTGGCTTTCCCTTTGCTGGTTGACAAAATTACATGGGAGCCTACACCATTTTTTTCAGAAAAATTATCTTTTATTAATTAAATACATGTACAGTCAGCAGCACACACTGCACTAATTGTATTTGTCACTGACCGCTATCTATCTCTCTATTCTATTTGTATTTCCTGTATGTAATCCATCTTTTCTATCCTGTCTGCTCCTGCAGTGATTTTACATTATGTGGCTTCTGAATTGCTGGCTTTTATTGTAAATATATATATATATATATATATATACCTTTTATTAATCCATTAAAAAGTTCCAGATCTCTTCAGTAACAATATTGCATACATTCAATCCCTTATGGACGACATGTGTCGAAACATGTCGTCCATAAGGGATTGAATGTTTGCAATATTGTTACTGAAGAAATCTGGAACTTTTTAATTTAATGGATAAATAAAAGGTATATTTTACTGTATGTGTGTGTATGTGTGTATATATATGTGTGTGTGTATATACTTACTATACTACACTGTGTGTGTACTTACTTACTATATTCACCTGTCCTCCGTTCCACCGCTGGGCGCCGCCATCTTCCCGGCCTTCGGCCTGTGACCTTCAGTTCAGAGGGCGCGATGACGCGCTTAATGCGCGCCGGCGCCGCCCTCTGACTGAACAGTCACAGCCAGGAGACCGGGAAGATGGCGGCGCCCATCGGTGGAACGGAGGACAGGTGAATATAGTAAGTGCTGGGGGGCCTGAGCTGGCGGCGATACCGGCACCTGACCCCCACAGCGCGTTGGTGTCCCCGCCTTCTCAGGCCCCCGGATGGGTGCAGCACATGACAGGATGGGGACGCAGGATGGGTGCAGCACATGACAGGATGGGGACGCAGGATGGGTGCAGCACATACCAGGATGGGGACGCAGGATGGGTGCAGCACATGACAGGATGGGGACGCAGGATGGGTGCAGCACATTCCAGGATGGGGACGCAGGATGGGTGCAGCACATGACAGGATGGGGGCGCAGGATGGGTGCAGCACATGACAGGATGGGGACGCAGGATGGAGCAGCACATACCAGGATGGAGACCATATACCAATATAAATGCTCGCCACCCGGGCGTAGAACGGGTTCAATAGCTAGTATATAGCACCGGAGCGAGGAGCAGGTAAATATAGCGCAGCGCTGCGCTCCCCGTATACTTACCTGCTTCTGGTGCGGTCCCTGCAGTCCCTGGCTTCCCCGGCGCTGCAGCTTCTTCCTGTAATTGAGCGGTCACAGTTACCGATCATTTACAGCAATGAATAGGCGGCTCCACCCCTATGGGAGGTGGAGCCGCCTATTCATTTCTGTAATGAGCAGTGCCATGTGACCGCTCAGTACAGGAAGAATCTGCAGCGCCGGGGAAGCCAGGGACTGCAGGGACCGCGCCGCAGCAGGTAAGTATAACTACACAGCCCCCGCTCCCCCTCCCCTGCTGACCTCCCGGTATATGACTCGAGTATAAGCCGAGAGGGGGACTTTCAGCCCAAAAAAAGGGCTGAAAATCTCGGCTTATACTCGAGTATATACGGTATATGCATCATTTATTCATATTGTCTTTTTCTAGCGATCCAATTTATATTATTTTTGGTTATTGGTATGTTGGCACTAACGAAAAAAATTTTTGTATTGTTTGTCTAGTTTACCCTATGGTGACTTTTTGATTATTCTCCTATCCGGCATCACGATGTTCATCCTGGACCTCCTGGTGCATACACGCCAATATGGCCACCAGTTCATCTAACGCTTTCAGGCTTATATCTCCATCGCTTCCAGGACCGTCTTGTTGTCACAGCTTTCTTTACTTTTCTAGACTATGTGTTCTCCTCATTATATTATTTCCCCTCCCCCCCCCCCCCTTTTTTTGTGGACATAACTATATAGGTACCTTCATTGATGGTAATTGTTCCATCTCCATTTTGTGTTTGTACTAGTTTTTATTTATTTTTTGTATATGTCTGTATTATTTATTTGTCACCTTGATATATATATAACATATCTTTGTCCTGATTATATTCACTATCCCCCTTTTTCTTTTTTCTTATTTCTTTTTCATTTTCCACACATTGTCCTTTTTTTTTCCCCTTGTCCCATACTTAATTACATTTTATTATTTAGTATTATTATTTTTTCCGTTGCACCATTATTATCCCTGTACCAAACTCTTGTCCATATTTCCCTTTTCCTGCCCATGATTGGTGGCCGTTGCTGTACGCATGCGCTGTCTGTGTCCCATTGATTGTGCGTCCCTGGTCTTTGTTACCTTGGTGGCCCATTGCTGCCGGTTCCAGGACTTGGGTATCACGCACTCCTGAGCCCTCCTGATGGCGCAAGCGCCGCCTTGCTTCTGCTCCCTCATCGGCAGCCTGGATACGCTCTCCCCCGATGGTTTGGGGCCGTCGCTGTGCGCATGCGCCGCCCGTGTCCCTCTAGCTGCGCATCCTGCGTCTCCGCTGCCATGGCAACTCTTCTCTGCCGGGTCGCGTGACGCGGGCTCCGTGCACTTCCGGGTCTTTCGGGTGACACATGCGCCGTCGAGCTTCTGCCTCTCTCATCGGCGGTATATTCCACCATATATATAGACCCCCGGTTCCTCCTGTACGCCATCCCCTGACGAAGGACACAGTCCGAAACGCGCGTCGGGGTGCGCTGTACCTGGAGGATCGGACCCATATTAGGAAGAGGTAATTATCTTGGCCGCATTATATACTCTGCACTCAGCAGTTTTGTGACTCTGGGCACACCTTACACCATATTTTCACACGTGTTTGTGTGTGTATATCTCTATTTGATTGCTCAGCTGTTCTTATCACCCACTTATCACACAAGTTTGGATTACCCTCCTTTGCACTTTCGTTGCACTTTATTGGCAGTTGTGCACATATTTATACTTATAGTATTTTTTCTTTTTTTATAAGTACACGTTTTTTATTTAACACCTTTTTATAATGTTGTTGTAGCCCTCACTTTGTTTGCTGAATGCCCCTATTTCTGGCTATTTAATTATATCTACACATACAACTTATATTTATATTGCCATCTATTAACAATACAAAAAAACTTTTTTTTTATTTATTTTTTATTTTTACATATACCCAGTCCTCTTTGTGTCCGTCATAGTATTTGTTATTTGGCTGTTATATTTTTTATATATATTTTGCCCTCCAGTTACAGGCACACTTTTGTGACTGCCTATTGTTGCCCTGTATATATATATTTATATATTAATTTTAATAAAGGCATTTTATTATACTGTACCTTTCCCTGTCCTTAATTTTTTTATTGGATTATTAGATATATACGGATATATTCCTTTTATTATAGACATTGATCTCCATACTTCAGGTTCTTTGTTTTATTACTATACCGAATGGTCTGCCATTCATGCACTAAGTTGTGGTCCTGTTTTGCACTTGCACACTTTCACTATTATTATTTTTTCCTTCAGCCCACTTGTGATGAGAGGCGTCTGCAATTTACATCATAGGTAGACCTCAACTATGGGAGACAAACTGAGAGAAAAAAATCCAGAAAATCACATTGTCTGTTTTTTTAACAATTTATTTGCATATTATGGTGGAAAATAAGTATTTGGTCAGAAACAAAATTTCATCTCAATACTTTGTAATATATCCTTTGTTGGCAATGACAGAGGTCAAACGTTTTCTGTAAGTCTTCACAAGGTTGCCACACACTGTTGTTGGTATGTTGGCCCATTCCTCCATGCAGATCTCCTCTAGAGCAGTGATGTTTTTGGCTTTTCGCTTGGCAACACGGACTTTCAACTCCCTCCAAAGGTTTTCTATAGGGTTGAGAGCTGGAGACTGGCTAGGCCACTCCAGGACCTTGAAATGCTTCTTACGAAGCCACTCCTTCGTTGCCCTGGCGGTGTGCTTTGGATCATTGTCATGTTGAAAGACCCAGCCACGTTTCATCTTCAATGCCCTTGCTGATGGAAGGAGGTTTGCACTCAAAATCTCACGATACATGGCCCCATTCATTCTTTCATGTACCCGGATCAGTCGTCCTGGCCCCTTTGCAGAGAAACAGCCCCAAAGCATGATGTTTCCACCACCATGCTTTACGGTAGGTATGGTGTTTGATGGATGCAACTCAGTATTCTTTTTCCTCCAAACACGACAAGTTGTGTTTCTACCAAACAGTTCCAGTTTGGTTTCATCAGACCATAGGACATTCTCCCAAAACTCCTCTGGATCATCCAAATGCTCTCTAGCAAACTTCAGACGGGCCCGGACATGTACTGGCTTAAGCAGTGGGACACGTCTGGCACTGCAGGATCTGAGTCCATGGTGGCGTAGTGTGTTACTTATGGTAGGCCTTGTTACATTGGTCCCAGCTCTCTGCAGTTCATTCACTAGGTCCCCCCGCGTGGTTCTGGGATTTTTTTCTCACCGTTCTTGTGATCATTCTCACCTCACGGGGTGGGATTTTGCGTGGAGCCCCAGATCGAGGGAGATTATCAGTGGTCTTGTATGTCTTCCATTTTCTAATTATTGCTCCCACTGTTGATTTCTTCACTCCAAGCTGGTTGGCTATTGCAGATTCAGTCTTCCCAGCCTGGTGCAGGGCTGCAATTTTGTTTCTGGTGTCCTTTGACAGCTCTTTGGTCTTCACCATAGTGGAGTTTGGAGTCAGACTGTTTGAGGGTGTGCACAGGTGTCTTTATACTGATAACAAGTTTAAACAGGTGCCATTACTACAGGTAATGAGTGGAGGAAAGAGGAGACTCTTAAAGAAGAAGTTACAGGTCTGTGAGAGCCAGAAATCTTGATTGTTTGTTTCTGACCAAATACTTATTTTCCACCATAATATGCAAAAAAAATGTTAAAAACAGACAATCTGATTTTCTGGATTTTTTTTTTCTCAGTTTGTCTCCCATAGTTGAGGTCTACCTATGATGTAAATTACAGACACCTCTCATCTTTTTAAGTGGTGGAACTTGCACTATTGCTGACTGACTAAATACTTTTTTGCCCCACTGTATATACACACACACACACACACATATACACGCACACACGCACATATATACACACGTGTATATATATATATATATTCCGCGCCAACTTGTTGAAAAGTGGACACGGATTTGACAAAATTGAGCTTGGCTGTGCACAGCTGGCAAATTTATCATAATTTACACTATAAAAGTGGCATAATGTACTAATCACTGAGTGATTTCAGTCATGGAAGGAAGCTCAAAAAAGACTACGGTAAATTACTTTCCGGTACTGGGATTTTCTAGAACTTACGACAGCACCCACAGAGAGGGGATCTGCCCTTCATGAACAGGAAACCTCCAGAATAAAATGGAGGAACCTCTCTACCACATCAGTTGTTTACAGAGCATAAGAGGACATCCCCGTCATAGTTATATAAACCATTTAAAGAACCATCACAAATGCTCCTTTTAAACACTATGTGAAGCCAACATTATGAAGGAAACTAAAAGACCGCCCATTACCAGTAGGGCAGGACAACAACCTTCAGAAATCTCCCAAAGGAAAGATCCACAGAAGAACCCAATTAAGCCTAAAGAAAGTGCAAGCTGAGGACCACATCACTGCCTTACATATTTGCTCGATGGAGTCATCCGCTTTCTCTGCCCAGGAGGGTGAAATAGCCCTAGCAAAAAGAGCTTTCAGGTCTCCTGGAAGTGCCCTATTTGCAGAATAAGCTAACCCCCTAGCCTCCTTAATAGATCGAGCTACCAGGTTCCCTTTAAAGATTCTAAGAGCATGTCACCCACCAGGCGTTTGTAACTAAAAGAGCCACCTTGAGCAGCACAAATGCTGCATTCTGACAAGGTGGCTCTTTTACATTTCAAAAACCTGACCTGCACATCCAAACATAGACTGAGTGTGAACAGGTGCTGAACCCAGAGTCGCCAACTCGTATATAGTTAAGTAAAAAGGGCAGCACACTGCAGCGCCAAAACATGCAAACTTGAAAACACGAAATTTGAACTGCATTACTGCACTAGAAATATGAAAAATGAGAGCTTTTAGCGCATAAAAATGGCCATATTTATGTGTACCTCGTAGCCACTTTACGGCATCTCTCTTATACGAGGTCCTACGCTTGACCTACCTCACCGAGAATAAACGTCTCCATCTGAATGGGTACATGTGAAACCTCTTCTTGGACTCAAATTCTCTCTTTCTGTGGAGGGGTATTGGACCTACTATAATTAAAACACCTGTGGCTAGGAGGCGGGGAGTGCACGATCAGAAGGCTAAAGAATACATTTCAAAAACCTGACCTGCACATCCAAACATAGACTGAGTGTGAACAGGTGCTGAACCCAGAGTCGCCAACTCGTATATAGTTAAGTAAAAAGGGCAGCACACTGCAGCGCCAAAACATGCAAACTTGAAAACACGAAATTTGAACTGCAGTAAATATGGCCATTTTTATGCTCTAAAAGCTCTCATTTTTCATATTTCTAGTGCAGTAATGCAGTTCAAATTTCGTGTTTTCAAGTTTGCATGTTTTGGCGCTGCAGTGTGCTGCCCTTTTTACTTAACTATATACGAGTTGGCGACACTGGGTTCAGCACCTGTTCACACTCAGTCTATGTTTGGATGTGCAGGTCAGGTTTTTGAAATGTATTCTTTAGCCTTCTGATCGTGCACTCCCCGCCTCCTAGCCACAGGTGTTTTAATTATAGTAGGTCCAATACCCCTCCACAGAAAGAGAGAATTTGAGTCCAAGAAGAGGTTTCACATGTACCCATTCAGATGGAGACGTTTATTCTCGGTGAGGTAGGTCAAGCGCAGGACCTCGTATAAGAGAGATGCCGTAAAGTGGCTACGAGGTACACATAAATATGGCCATTTTTATGCGCTAAAAGCTCTCATTTTTCATATTTCTAGTGCAGTAATGCAGTTCAAATTTCGTGTTTTCAAGTTTGCATGTTTTGGCGCTGCAGTGTGCTGCCCTTTTTACTTAACTATATACGAGTTGGCGACTCTGGGTTCAGCACCTGTTCACACTCAGTCTATGTTTGGATGTGCAGGTCAGGTTTTTGAAATGAATTCTTTAGCCTTCTGATCGTGCACTCCCCGCCTCCTAGCCACAGGTGTTTTAATTATAGTAGGTCCAATACCCCTCCACAGAAAGAGAGAATTTGAGTCCAAGAAGAGGTTTCACATGTACCCATTCAGATGGAGACATTTATTCTTGGTGAGGTAGGTCAAGCGTAGGACCTCGTATAAGAGAGATGCCGTAAAGTGGCTACGAGGTACACATAAATATGGCCATTTTTATGCGCTAAAAGCTCTCATTTTTCATATTTCTAGTGCAGTAATGCAGTTCAAATTTCGTGTTTTCAAGTTTGCATGTTTTGGCGCTGCAGTGTGCTGCCCTTTTTACTTAACTATATACAAGGTGGCTCTTTTAGTTATTATGCCTGCGCACGCTGAAATAAACACTTATAAAATGTGCCCCCTCAATCCTTGAAATCGCCAGGGAGGCGGGACTTTCCTTCCTAATCAGACGCAGCACAGCCGTCACTCCGAGCCTGGGCGCCGCCGCCTCTTGCTGCATTATCGTCCCCGGGGCCTGCGCTGTAAGTACAAAGGGCAGCACAACTGCGCACGTCCGGAAAAAAAAAAATGCGCAGGCACCGGGGACGATAATGCTGCAAGAGGAGGTGGCGCGCACAGGCCCGGAGTGACAGCTGTGCTGCGTCTGATTAGGAAGGAAAGACCCGCTTCCCTGGCGATTTCAGGATATGAAGGGGGCACGTTTTATAAATGTTTATTTCAGCGTGTGCAGGCATCATAACTAAAGAGCCACCTTGTCAGAATGCAGCATTTGTGCTGCACAAGGTGGCTCTTTTAGTTACAAACAGTTGGCGGGTGACAGGTGACAGATTGCCTTGTGCAGGCGTGTACTACGGAGGACAGAGAATGAACTTCAATCCAATATTGCAGCCAGCATGCAGCCAGCGGGTAAGGAAAGGGTGAATCAAAAACCCCAAAACCCCGCCTCCATGGCTGAAGATTGTTCCCTCCCAATTCAGGTGACAGTGTCCCTTTAATTCCAAGAGCTCCTTTAGGTTGGTGGAACTGGATTTTTCTTCAGTCGATCATGGGATCTGTAGTAATGACCCACGATATCTGATTCATCCAAGAAACTCTGGACAGATTTTTTTGTTTCCAACCATGAAAGGGAGTCCTAGTCATTCATTCTTCAAGTAGTTTTCCATCCAACCACCCCTTCAATGCATACTTGTTTGACAGACTCATTGCAACACACTGGTGCGTATTTGAGCCCATGCTACTGCCGGAATGCAGGAGGGTAGAGTTCCTAACCATGACATTGCTTTTCTTAGTTGTGGATTGTTTATTAATTTTGACACTTGGGACATCTTCTCTGGGAGAAAGCAACTTTGACTCATTGAGTCTATGAGAACACCAAGGAAGACCTGCACTCTTTTGGGTTCTAACTATTGATGAGCTTAAGTGCTTGTTACTTCAGTTTGCCTAGGGTGCTTGGATATGCACAGAGTATCGCAGGTGCTCAAGTGATATGTTCGATTCCCAGTGGCCACATGTTTTGCGGCTGTTAGGCAGGCACATAATGAGTGGATTGCCTAGCAAACATGGGCAATCCCCACGTTTTGTGGCTGCCTAGCAGCCATGAAACATGCGGCCGCGGGGACTCAAACATGTCACTCGCGATACTCGGTGCATATTCGAGCACCTTAGGCAAATTCGAGTAATGAGCACTTGCGCTCATCACTGGTTCTAACCTTGACATTTTTAAAGTTAAGTAGCCAACCTAGTTTTGTCAAGGTATCCCTGATCTCTGCCAACTGAGCTCTGCAGTGCTCGATGGATCTGCCCACTATCAGGAAATCTTAAAGGTAAGGATCACCAATGCTTCTTTCTTCTGTAGGCATGGCAGGGACATGGTATTTTGGTGCCCTAGGCAGATGAAGCAAATGAGCCCCTCCCTTCAAGGAAAGGAATCGAACAGAGACTAAGATAAGAGGAAACTTAAAACACACCCTTCCTATGGGTCAGGTAACACGCTTGAAGGACCTTTTCCACTAGAATTGTTACCTTTTAGAATTTCAAACTAAAGGTACCGTCACATTAAGCGACGCTGCAGCGATATAGACAACGAGCCGATTGCTGCAGCGTCGCTGTTTAGGTCGCTAGGAGATGTCAAACACCGGCAACAGCTGAGCGATGCAGGAGCTATCCACTGACGTACTTATCATTCTCACTGGTTGTTCGCTCCATTGAAAACCATTGCTGGCATCGTTACTTTTGCTGTCAAACATGACGAATCACGCCGACCTGACGACCAAGTAAAGTTCCTGACTTTCAGCGACGACCAACGATGTCACAGCAGGATCCTGATCGCTGCTGCGTGTCAAACACAACGAGATCGCTATCCAGGACGCTGCAACGTCACGTCACGGATCGCTGTCGTTCTCGTTGGAAAGGTGTTCAGTGTGAAGGTACCTTTAAATAAAAAATCATTAATTGTTTGCAGACCATATACACAATACAAGGGACAAATAGCGATATTCATCCCTGACATCCTGTATTTTAAATGTCAGACCCAAGGACAGTCATGTAGCTCAACTATAATTGGGGCCTTTCATTTTTTTTTTCAATTAAAGTGTCCAGTATTTGGTGGATATCCCAATGGAAAATATCTGACTCCATTGTAGATAAAGTGATGCGTATGATGGTTTTTATGTAGGTCATGTGACAAATACCGCTTGCAACAAAACGGAGGGTGCTACTGGTGCTGTATTCCTCTACTGATGGTGGTTTTTGGTGCTGTATTTATGGCTCTGGTGATGTATACATGGAGTGATTTGGTTCTAGTATTGTATACACCAGAACCATCATAAGTATTTAAATACAAAACCAAAATTATCATCAGTACATAAATACAACAGAGCCATCAATAGTACATGAACCATCATAAGTAAATGCCGTAAGCAGAACCACTATTAGTACATGAATACTGTACCAGAACCATCCTCAGCACATGAATACGCCACTAGAATCGCCATCAGTACATGAATGCGTTACCAAAATCACCATTAATGTAAGAATGTGTCTTCAGAAACACCATCAATACATGAATACAGCTAATGCCATCAGTACATGAATATTTCACCAGAACCACCATCAGTATGTTAATGGATCACCAGAACTACTTTCATACAAGAACCAGCTTGGTACAGCAATGTTGTATCAGTTTCATATACATTTGTATCGCATAAACCTACAATGTGTATGTCCTTAACAATGGTAAGGAGGTTCTAGGAGTTAAGTCATCAAACTGGACTATTTAAGAAACAGGACTGATGATATGTAGGTAGGAAAACACAAAAACATTTACACCCAGGTATCTTTTAGATAACCTCTTTCCTTATTGAGTCACTCATTCTTTTCGTTTCCATCTTTTCCAGACTCCATGATGACTTTTCACATCCATAGCTCGTCTCTGCAGATTTCCATCTTCTTTGGTCTTCTGCAGCCCTTCGCGACATGATGTCCTTATAAATAAGTGTTCTTAAAATGCCTTCTGCATAAAAATATCTGTCCATACTATGCCCTAAATAAGCCTCTGACGGTATATGGACTCCACACTGTGACTTAATGAGCTATAACCACCCCACTCTCTGTCATTATCGACTATAACCGCCACTGCGTCAGCGCTTATGAACCATGGCCTATACCAGTGATGGGCATCCTTTTGAGCTTGGTGTGTCAAAATTTGCTAAAAAACTGAGCATAACTTGGGTGGCGTGCCACTTAGAGAAAAAAACAAACATAATTTTGCGATATTTATAGTTTAACAAAAATGTATAATTGTTATATATAACTTTAATAAGTCAAAAACTAATTATGTAACTTACCTGCTTAGTGACTTATTTGTTCATTCGTCAGTCGGTTTCTTTTGTTGGTTTGCATATTATTTAACTTGTATTAAACTTCCTTTACTTAACCTTGTTTTTTTATTGGGTTCTCAATCAGGGGGGTAGTAACAGAAGATAGAATTATAGATAGCCTGTTAGCCATGCAGGCAATTAGGGGTTAACCAGCCTAACTGACCACAAGATGGCACGTGTAACTATCTTTTTGGAAAGATCAGGGTTAATAAGCAGAAATAGGTGTTAATAAGGATGAACATCAGTAATAGTGGTGAAATGGAGTCTGCACTATGCCACAAGATGGTGTTCCTTATGTAAATAAGATGGCTTCCTCTATTTCTAAAGGCAGGAAACGGCACCCCATAGCACAGGCCCTCGCCTCTCCCAGCCTCCTCATCACTTCTCTCAGTAATGATGGTCAATTAGAAATCCACGACACCCCAGAACAGTAGATTGGATGATGGTTGCTGTGGTCATGTGGTTGCTGGTAATGGCGATCACAAGGCCTCCAGAGATGCGGCATTCCGCTGCTCCGCCGGCTGGAAGTCCCAGAACTAGACGCTCTGTGCCAGAGTTCTGTTGTTCTGGCCCACAAACCTCCAGCATAGAGTATATACACTACAGCAAATGTTTTATGCTTGGCTACAGATGGGTGGACTAAACAGTTAAAAAAAAGTTTGGGTTCTGTGTTGTATGTTTTGAATGATTTCAACACTCCAATTGATTAATACTAATTATGGAGTTGTTAGTGTTGTTTCAATCAGATATATGTGTGTGTGTTTCCCCACGTGTGTTCGGGGGCCCATCGCCCCCAGTTTTTGAATTTCTGCCATGTGTCCTACATGAAGCCCCCTCCTCCAGTTGCAAAAACTGGTAAATCAGGTTTCATTGGGGATTGAGGGGATGTACCTTTGCAGTGGACAATAGACTGGTGACATCATTCCCCACACGTGGGGGCTGGACACCCCTCTGGTAGCTGGAGAGATATAACAGAAGAGCACATGTGCTTGGGGCTCTCTTGCTTCCTTGATGATGAGTGATGGACTTCTACCTTGAGAGTGTAATGTATGACTATTGATTATGTGTTAGTTTGAGTGACTGTTTATATTTATTATCTTTTTTTTAAGTAAATTCATTTTTTTCTTATTCAATTTTCACGTGAGCATTTATTCATCACAATTCTTTAAACCTTAACAAAGCAGGTTTGGGTACCAGAACAGTACCAGAACCCGGACCCCATTCACTTGAATGAGGGCCCGAACATCCAGTGTTTGCCACGCTGTCATGTGCATGACAACGCCGCAAATACCACTTCTGATTGGCGGTGAAATCATCCCCGCCAGAGAGCTGCGGTTCCCACGCTGTCAAAAGACAGTGTCAGCGCTCAACTGTGATCGGAGGTATAAAGTTTACCTCCAGTCACTGGTGTCAGCTGATGGGACTATTGATCCCATCATCCAGCACCTGCAGCCGCTAGTAACAGTGAGAGCAGGACCAGCGGATGGGAGTATTCATCAGTCACTCATGCGCTGTAAATAATTTAAAGAAAAAGGCGTTGATTCCCCTGTATTTTTGATAACCAGCCAGGCAAAACTCAGAGCTGGGGGCTGCAACTCTCAGCCGTCAGCTTCAGTTAGGCTAGTTATCAAGAATAGAAGGGTCCCCACGCTGTTTTTTTTAAATTAAATAATTTTAAAAAATGGAGTGGGGTCCCCCCTATTTTCGACAACTAGCCTTGATAAAGCAGACAGCTGGGGTCTGATAGTTTCAGTCTGGTAAGGGGCCATGGATATTGACCCCCCCAGCCTAAAAATAGCAGCCCACAACTGCCCAAAAAAGGCACATCTATTAGATGCACCAATTCTGGCGTTTTTGCCCGGCTCTTCCCACTTGCCCTGTAGAGGTGGCAAGTGGGGTTCATATTTGTGGGGTTGATGTCACCTTTGTATTTTCAGGTGACATCAAGCCCACGGCTTAGTAATGGAGAGACGTCTATAGGACACCTATCCATTACTAATCTTATAGTTTTATGGTAAATAAAGACACAGCCAGAATAAAGTCCTTTATTTTAAATAAGACTAAACACAGTTTTCCATTTTTAAATGCCTATTCCACTGAAGACCTTTCTCCTGTAATAAAACAAAAAACCCAACAATATACCATACCTGTTTGTTGTTCTGTACCACACCGTAATCCATGTCTGGGGGATAAACAGTTTTCAACCTAGACGGTGCCAAGATGCGGCCGTCCAGGCTGAGAGCCACTAGTGACTGAACTGCTGCGAGCGCAGCCTCAGAGACCGGTCGTGACATCATGGAGGTTACCTCCGGTCAGTGAGGCTCCGTTTCCAGCCAGGCTGAACTGCCGTGACCTCAGTGACACAGAGGTCACTGCAGTTCAGCCCGGCTGGGAACAGAGCCTCAGTGACGTCACCGCTAGTCACTGAGGCTGCGCTCGCAGCTCATTCACCAGTGTTTCTCAGCCTGGAACGGTCGCATGTTGGCACCGTCCAGGATGAAAACTATTAATCCCCCAGACATGGATTACGGTGTGAGACAGAATGACAGACAGGTATGGTATATTGTTGTTTTTATTATTTTAGTTAAATACAGGAGAACGAGGGCTTCTGTGGAATTAGGCGAGGTTGTAAGTATGGTTTAATTAAGATTATTAAATGAGTCTGTATCATTTCTTCAATTAAAGGACTTTATTCTTGGTGTCTGTGTTTTTATACAATGTGACGATGGGGTTAGTAATGGGGGCATCTTATTAATGCCTCTCCATTACTAACCTCGGGGCTTGATGTCACCTGACAATACAAAGGTGACGTCAACCCCACAAATATAAATCCCACTTGCCAAAAATGGGGGGACCTCATACTGTTTTTTTTTTAAATATTTATTTCAATAATTTAAAAAAAACAGCGTAGGGACCCCTCTATTTTTGATAACCAAACTTACCAATGATGACCGCTGAGAGTTGCATCCCCCAGCTGTGAGTTTTGCCTGGCTGGTTATCAAAAATAAGGGGAGCCCACGCAGTTTTTTTTTTTAAATTATTTATCTACAGCGCAGGAACGGCTGATGAATACGCTCCTGCTCTCACTGTAATTATTGGCTGCAGGGGTCGGATGATGGGAACAGTAGTCCCATCAGCTGACACCAGTGACCAGAGGTAAACTTTAGAACTCTGATCACGGCTGAGCGCTCACACTATCTTTTGACAGCGTGGGAACCGAGGCTTCGACTGGCGGGTAGTTGACTGGCCAAGCACATGACAGCGTGACAAACACCCGGTGTTCGGTACGGACACCGAACTTTAGTGTTCGGGTTTGCCCATCTCTATCCTCGGCTACTGCACCTGGCCATGCAGGAGCCAAGGATGAAAAGTCCTTCTCGGCATGCGGCCCCATACTTGTCTATATGCGACCACATGTCATCGAAAATGGCTACGTGTGTCAGTGCTGACACGCGTGTCATAGGTTCGCCATCACGGGCCTATACCATAGGGTTCCCTCTCTACTGTTTTGCCTTATACTATATCTGCACACTGTCACCCAACCATGCTACCCTCTGTCCACATTGTCCTACACGGTCTGATGTCCACCACAGCTCTCTTATATAGTACAAATGCTAAGTTAGGTTAGCCCTTTTTATTGTCATCTGCTTTTTCCCCCAAGATGTCAACCAATTCTGGGCCAAACAGGTATTCACCATGACAGAGAATGGAAGGCATATCTATATATGGTTATACATGTTTTTTGTGTGCAGATATATATTAGGCTTTGGAAATTATACATTATGGTCTTGTGCTTCACCTTCATATCATGTCTTACATTTTCATACACATATTTTACACATTATGTAGGTGCATGGGTATATATATATTCATGTGCACATAGAATTTGATGCACGTTTTGTGTTGGTCTGTATATATTTTATATATAACAGGACAGTGGTCTGTATATAGTTTTCCATTAATCCTGACACATGTATTCCTCACTTTATTTTTTTTTATTTTGACAATGTCAAGCACTTTTCTGATATTTTTGCATCCATCACATTACATTCTTGAAACACAACCCCCATTATGGGAGGCCGTCACTCGTTTCACATTCATCACCTAAGGGTTTGGCTTTTCACTTTTGATCTATCCCGCATTTGGGATTTTTAAAATCTGCCCACTTTTTTTTACCCTATCTTAACAGGGCTGCAGGGTCGTTGCGTGCCGCTCACACATGCGCATAATCCGCTCACATCCACAAGGCTGTTTTTGAATTGTGACCTTTGTCTCACTTCGATGATGCATGTCCGAGAACTGTGGTGCTGGCGTGTCACGTGCATGGAGAGTGCAGCACCCTGTAATGTGATGTCCCTGATTGCAGGTATGCTCACCGGCATAAACCCTATTTAAACGACTCACTCTCCAACTCACTCCCTGATGAAGCGAAACGTGCATTGGTACTCGTATGTCATTTCTAGTCTGTGACCTTTTCAACATACAACAGTTTACCATCCCTTGGAATTTCATATTCTACTGTATCCTTATGATTCATTTATTTGTGGGAGATTACACTCTCCCTGTGTCAATGTGTTTTGCAACCAGGTTCTGTGCAATATTTTACGATTTTCTTTCTTATATACAGGTCCTTCTCAAAAAATTAGCATATAGTGTTAAATTTCATTATTTACCATAATGTAATGATTACAATTAAACTTTCATATATTATAGATTCATTATCCACCAACTGAAATTTGTCAGGTCTTTTATTGTTTTAATACTGATGATTTTGGCATACAACTCCTGATAACCCAAAAAACCTGTCTCAATAAATTAGCATATTTCACCCATCCAATCAAATAAAAGTGTTTTTTAATAACAAACAAAAAAACCAACAAATAATAATGTTCAGTTATGCACTCAATACTTGGTCGGGAATCCTTTGGCAGAAATGACTGCTTCAATGCGGCGTGGCATGGAGGCAATCAGCCTGTGACACTGCTGAGATGTTATGGAGGCCCAGGATGCTTCAATAGCGGCCTTAAGCTCATCCAGAGTGTTGGGTCTTGCGTCTCTCAACTTTCTCTTCACAATATCCCACAGATTCTCTATGGGGTTCAGGTCAGGAGAGTTGGCAGGCCAATTGAGCACAGTAATACCATGGTCAGTAAACCATTTACCAGTGGTTTTGGCACTGTGAGCAGGTGCCAGGTCGTGCTGAAAAATGAAATCTTCATCTCCATAAAGCATTTCAGCCGATGGAAGCATGAAGTGCTCCAAAATCTCCTGATAGCTAGCTGCATTGACCCTGCCCTTGATGAAACACAGTGGACCAACACCAGCAGCTGACATGGCACCCCACACCATCACTGACTGTGGGTACTTGACACTGGACTTCAGGCATTTTGGCATTTCCTTCTCCCCAGTCTTCCTCCAGACTCTGGCACCTTGATTTCCGAATGACATGCAAAATTTGCTTTCATCAGAAAAAAGTACTTGGGACCACTTAGCAACAGTCCAGTGCTGCTTCTCTGTAGCTCAAAAGTGGCTTTACCTGGGGAATGCGGCACCTGTAGCCCATTTCCTGCACACGCCTGTGCACGGTGGCTCTGGATGTTTCCACACCAGACTCAGTCCACTGCTTCCTCAGGTTCCCCAAGGTCTGGAATCGGTCCTTCTCCACAATCTTCCTCAGGGTCCGGTCTCCTCTTCTCGTTGTACAGCGTTTTCTGCCACATTGTTTCCTTCCAACAGACTTACCATTGAGGTGCCTTGATACAGCACTCTGGGAACAGCCTATTTGTTGAGAAATTTCTTTCTGGGTCTTACCCTCTTGCTTGAGGGTGTCAATGATGGCCTTCTTGACATCTGTCAGGTCGCTAGTCTTACCCATGATGGGGGTTTTGAGTAATGAACCAGGCTGGGAGTTTATAAAAGCCTCAGGTATCTTTTGCATGTGTTTAGAGTTAATTAGTTGATTCAGAAGATTAGGGTAATAGGTCGTTTAGAGAACCTTTTCTTGATATGCTAATTTATTGAGACAGGTTTTTTGGGTTATCAAGAGTTGTATGGCAAAATCATCAGTATTAAAACAATAAAAGACCTGACAAATTTCAGTTGGTGGATAATGAATCTATAATATATGAAAGTTTAATTGTAATCATTACATTATGGTAAATAATGAAATTTAACACTATATGCTAATTTTTTGAGAAGGACCTGTATCTCTAGTAGAACATGCCAACTACACTATCCCTTTGGAATTACAATTTTTTTTCATCTATTTTGAATTATTTATATGATCAAGTTGGGTTTTCTTCCTATTTAAAATGTATTGCACAGAAACATTTATTTTCGTTTTCCTTTTTAGTTGTATTTGATTTTCGGCTATCAATTACATCTGTCATCATTTTTATTTATAATGTATTCACAACAGATGTAATTTTTGTACATATAATATTGCAGTCCTATTATGGCATATTGAATTTTTGTCAACATCGCTACCATGTGTACAAGTTCTGCACATTTCTCCCCCTTCCCCTCTTTTCTGTTAACCTTCCCTATTTGCCCCCCCCCCCCCCCCCTTTTTATTTTTGTGGCCTTTCATGTTTCATTGTACTAATAAAAATTTCAATTTGTATTAAATTTGTAAGTGTTTTGCATAATTTTTTGGAACAATTTTTATAGGTTTATAGTGTGTGAATGTCCCTAGGCTAGCACTTCAACCATAGAGCTCAATGAGCCGCATTGGATAGAGTTGCTGAATTAGCTGCCAACCACACTGAGTCTGCTGAAGCATCAGCCAGAGATGCTGCTGTCCTCTGCAACATGGCCATGGCAGCTAAAATATTTTCCGTCAATATTTTATTTAGTTGGTTTTCCAACCAGTCCAGCCATACCATCAGGGACCTGGCTGTACATCTTGCTGAAATAACTCACTTAAAAGGGAACCTGGCACCAGGTTTGGCCGATAAGCCCTGAAAGGCCGTCACTCTTATCTGCAGCACTCTATAATGCTGCAGATAAGCCCCCCAATCCAACCTGCAAGAGAAGAAAAATAAGTTTTATTATACTCACCCGGTGGGCGGTCTGGTCCGACACTTCCCATCTTCTTGCGATGCCGCCCTCCTGTTGCTTCATGGCTCCCCGGCATCATGCTCCTGCGCAGGTGTACTTATCTGCCCTCTTTTGAGGGCATAGCAAAGTACGGCAATGCGCAGGCACCGGGAGAAGTCCGAAAGGCCCAGCATCTGCACACTGCAGTACTTTGCTCTGCCCTCAGCAGGGCAGATAAGTACACCTGCGCAGGAGCATGATACCGGGGAGCCATGAAGCAAGCAGGAGGGCGGCATCGCAAGAAGCTGGGAGGCACTGGACCTGCGACACCCATCAGACATTCTGTAATGCTGTGGATAAGCCCCCGATGTATCCTGAAAGATGAGAAATACCGGATTACTCACTGGTAATGCTCTTTTATAGAGCCCACGACAGCACCCACTAGAGAGAGAGGGGATCCGCCCCTAGGAACAGGAAACCTACAGAGAGATAAAAGGGGCGGCCCCCCCTCGCTCCTCAGTTGTTTTACAGAGAATAGGAGGAACCGCCGCCAGGTTTTAGTTAACAGGTTCAGGTATATACATATATATATATATACATATTTACAACCTTATGCTACTTCCTTCTAATATTTACACCTCACCAAAAAAGCACCACGTGCAACTATATAAAGAAAAAGGGAGGGATGTGAACGGGTGCTGTCGTGGGCTCTATAAAAGAGCATTACCGGTGAGTAATCCGGTATTTTCTATTCGCCACGACAGCACCCACTAGAGAGAATTACAGAGACTATAGATTGGGAGGGTTTACGGAGTCAAGGACCGATACCCCAAAGGTCAGATCAGAAGCAGAAGATAGGTCTAATCTATAATGTTTATAGAAGGTATTGGGTGAAGACCAAGTTGCAGCCTTACATATAAGGTCTATTGGCACGTTCGCCCTTTCTGCCCAGGAAGTCGACAAGGCTCTTGTAGAGTGTGCTCCTATATGCATTGGAGGATCTCTTCCTCCAGCTTTATACGCCAAGATTATGGCCTCTCTGATCCAGCGAGATAATGTGTTCTTTGTCACTCTGGTACCTTTGGTTTTACCCTGGAAAAACACAAAGAGAGCCCTACTCTTCCTCCAGTCCCTAGTTCTCTCTAAATAGGCCAAGACAGTCCTTTTTACATCTAGGGTATGAAGTTTTACTTCTTCTGGAGTTGAGTGGTTCTCATAAAAGGTAGGTAACAAGATCTCCTGGGATCTATGAAAATAGTGGCTACTTTAGGAAGATAACAAGGGTCTGTTTTCAAAATTATCCTATCTGATGTTACCGATAAAAAGGGAGGATCTATAGATAATGCATGAAGATCGCTCACTCTTCTAGCAGAAACTAATGCCACTAACAATACAGTTTTCAAAGAAATATTTTTTAGTGAGGCTGTATGGAGAGGCTCAATAGGCGGCTGTGTCAATGCTTCCAGGACTATGGATAAATCCCACTGAGGAACCTGCGGTATGCTAATTGGTCTTGAACGCTCACAAGCAGATATAAATCGGGATATCCACCTATTACCCGCAACATCATAATTAAAAAGAGCTCCTAAAGCTGAAACCTGAACCTTCAGAGTGCTTACGGAGAGTCCTAATTCCAAACCCCTGTGTAGAAATTCTAACACTGGAAATATAGGAACTTCAGATGAAAGTTGTGCAGTATGGAATTGAAGAAATTTTCTCCAAATTCTAACAAATTCTGGTAGTTGAAGGTTTTCTACTCTTCATAAGAGTGTCGATTAACCCACTAGAAAACCCCCTCAGACTTAGTAACTGCCTTTCAAACTCCAGGCAGTCAAGTTCATGCCCTTTGCCTGAGGATGGAGGAATGGTCCCTGAGAGAGCAAGTCCTTCGAGTGAGGCAGAATCCACGGGTCTGACACTGACATCGCCCTCAGCCATGAAAACCATGGCCTTTTGGGCCAGAATGGGGCTATTAACAGAACTCTTGCGCCCTCCTCCCTTATTTTTCTTATTACTATAGGTAATAGATTCCATGGAGGGAAAGCATAGGCCAGGTCGAATGTCCATGGTACCTGGAGGGCATCGAGTATGTCCGGCTTGTCCTCCCTGCATAGAGAGGCAAACATCTTGACCTGACGGTTGGCTCTTGTGGAAAACAAGTCTATTTGAGGAACACCCCATCGAGCTGTTATTAATCTGAAAATCTTCCTGTTCAGCATCCATTCCCCCTGATGAAGAGTGTGACGGCTGAGGAAATCGGCACGAAAGTTGTCTATGCCCCTGATGTGTACTGCTGACAAGGATAGCAGATGACCTTCGGCCAACTCCATGATTTCTGAAGCCACTTCCCTGAGTTTGTCTGACCGCGTACCTCCTTGATGGTTCAGATAAGCCACCGCAGTGGTGTTGTCGGAGAATACTCTTGTGTGAGAGCCGCTGAGCTGAGGAAGAAAGTGAAGTAGGGAGTAATGTATGGCCCTCAACTCTTTGACATTTGAGGAGCTGTTAAGTTCTGAACTGGACCAAAGACCCTGGACCAACTGATCCTGAAAATGTGCCCCCCAGCCTTCAGGACTAGCGTCTGTGGTCACTATACTAGAAGGGGTGATTACCCATAGAACCCCTCTCGAAAGATTTTTTCGATTCAACCACCACATAAGGGAGTGTACTACTTCTGACGTTAGGAAAACTGTTTTATCCAGACATCCTCTGTTTTTAATGTCCTCATCTAATACAAATTTTTGTAGATGTCTAGTATGGAACTGTGCCCACTGGACCGCAGGAATGCACGAAGTCAGAGAACCCAGTAGTGACATGACATTCCTTAATGACATACTACGTTTTCTGATTGCTAAGGACACTTTATCGAATATGGAAGTTTTCTTATCCTCAGGAAGCTTACAAATCTGGTCAACCGAATCCAGAAGGAGCCCAAGGAATTTCTGACACGTTACTGGCTGGAGTCTGGATTTTTCCCAATTAACCAGCCAGCCCAGGTTTTGCAAGGATGACACTACCTCCCGTAACCTCTGCTCACACTGTAGGGAGTCTTTACCTACAATCAATAGGTCATCCAAATACGGAATGACCAAAGTATCTTTTACCCGTAAAAAGGACATTACTTCCGATAATAATTTAGTAAAAACCCTTGGAGCCATAGATAAACCGAAGGGCATTGCCCTATATTGTAGATGACGAATTTGCCCCTCTATACAAACTGCTACCCGAAGAAATTGCTGGTGTAAATGGTGTATAGGAATATGGTAATAAGCATCCTTAAGATCCAATACTATCATGTAACAGTTTGGAAATAGATTTTTTATAGCCGAACGAATGGATTCCATTTTAAATGTTCTGGGTCTTATAAAGGAGTTCAGCTTTCTCAAATTATAGTTCTGAAAGAGCCATCAGGCTTACTAATCAGAAACAAGGGAGAGTAAAATCCCCTCCTTATCTGGGAAGATGGAACCTCTACTAGGACTTGTTTGAGTAAGAGGGATTTAACTTCGGTTTCAAGTGCCTCTTGCTGAGGCCTGGATCTTAAGGTGGTAAGGAGGAAGGAATCCGGAGGTGTTCTAATAAAGTCTAATGTGAGGCCTGAAGATATTAAATCAATGGCCCATGGATTAACCGTTATCTCTTTCCACTGTTTACTAAATTGTTTTAGTCTTCCTCCCACCGGTGAAATATAATCAACGGAATTTATCTGCTGGCTTGAAGGGGCGTTTATTAAACAAATTTCCTATTTGTTTGAAATCTTTGTTATTCCATCGGTCTCTGAAGCCTCCCTTCCTTCCGAATGGTGGCTTCCTGAACGCCCTTCTGTAAGAAGGAATAAAGGGATTAGGGAATTCCTTCTTCCTTTCACCCGCCTTTTCATCTAAGACAGTTCCAAAGAGGTACTCACCCTGGCAGGGTATAGTACACAATTTAGCCCTGGACTGGGCATCCCCTTTCCAATTCTTCAACCATAAACCGCGCCGCGCCGTATTAGTGAGGCTGGCTGTTCTGGCTGCCAAGCGGAGTGAGTCTATAGAGGCATCAGAAATGAAGGCTGCAGCCCCCTTAATCAAAGGAATAGAGGCACGTAGTTTCTCCCTGGATACACCACTCTTAATATTTTGGTCCAACTGCTTCAGCCAGACCAACATAGATCTACTAGTGGACGTGGCTGAGATCGCTGGCTTAAATGCCGTGACACAAGCTTCCCATAACTTTTTAAGTAGAGCGTCTGATTTTCTATCCATGGGGTCAGGCAGGGAGCCCGCATCCTCTACGGGTAAGGAGGATCGGCGAGAAGTTGATGCTACAGCCGCATCCACTTTAGGAATTTTGGACCAAACTGCCAAGTCCTCATCATCAAAGGGGTACCATCTCTTACATGATACTGACACAAAGCCCTTCTGTCCTTTACCCCACTCTTTTTTAACAAGGTCTTTAATGGCCTGATTCACAGGGAATACCTGGCCCTTTCGCTGCGATAAACCTGCGAACATGATGTCCTGCGGTGTCTGGGGATCTTTAGACTCTGACACCCCCATTGTTCCTCTTGCAGCTTTAACCAAATTATTCACATTGTCTGTAGGAAAACAGACAATCCTCCTCCTCCGAGGAATCCAGTCTCTGAGAGATGTCTGAGTCCACCTCTCCAGTTTCTGCTGATGTGTCGGGCACAGGTGAAAGAGTTCTCCTAGTTCTCCTTTCCATATTAACCGCCGGACTATCTCTCAAGGACTGAAGCTCTTCTCGTATCATGAGGCGTATGTCATTCATCCTGACCGAACTCTCCTGCTGCAAAGAGTTATCTATGCAATTTTGACATAGCTCCTTAATATATGAGTCAGGTAGGGGCTCATTACATATTTTACACTGCTTATGTTTAGATTTTGACGTCTGCTTAGCCTATAAAAAAGACACAAGCAGAGGAGACTACTGTAAGAGATATGAAGCTATATATACACTTTTCCGGAAAATAAAATATATACCGGCTGCAGAGTTGTCTGATCGGCCTGGGGTTTGGAACGGGACGATTTTTTCACTGATTTATCCATGGAATCACTCATTTTTGAGTGTCCACTGATTTTCTTCTTAACATCACCACTAGGCAGGACTACGACCTCCAGTGGGCGCTCAATATCTTCCTGAGACGACATGGTGCGCACAGTGCCATGTGTTTTCAGCCTTATATAGTGTAGTTCTTACAGAGGATACACGCCCCCATCTTTCCTCCCTTTTTTTTTTACCTGAACAACTTTATTGGTCACCTCTCCACCGCTGTTGAGCGCCGAGGCGTCCATACCAGAACGCTCGACTGACCCCGCATACCCGGAAGTTCATCTATTACATCCGGGTACGCCGACCATACAGCGCCTGCATGTGCGCTCGCGCGTCTTCCCTCTATGCTGCCAAGGAAGAGAGGCTCTTGCTACCGCGGCCGTTCATGCTGCCCCACTGAAAGGTGGCCGGAGGGTAAGCGCTTTCTGTAGCGACACTTACTTGATGTGCCGACGGGGATTCTTAGGCGGTGGAGCAAAAACAACGGTCTCCCAACAGGGAGACTGTTGTGATCCCGGCATCCTGCTGATGCATCCAGATGAGGGGGGAACCAACAGGAACACCCGTCTCTGATGCTCGCTCTGGGGCCCCTGTCGCTCAACAGAGACATACAGGTTGTGTTCCAGGCGAGCTTTCCTCTTCTTAGCTGCAGAGATTCTCTCTGAGGGTTTCCTCCTTAGGAACAGGAAACCAACTGAGGAGCGAGGGGGGGCCGCCCCTTTTATCTCTCTGTAGGCTTCCTGTTCCTAGGGGCGGATCCCCTCTCTCTCTAGTGGGTGCGGTCGTGGCGAATAGAAAATAAAGGTTAGATTATACTCACCCAGGGGCGGTCCCGCTCTGGGCGCATAGGTGCCGGGAAAGGTCAGAGAAGCCCGGCACCTGCACACTGCAGTACTTTGCCCTCAACAGAGCAGACAAAGAACGCCTGCACCGGAGCCGCAGCATGAAGACAAAAGGACGTCATCGTAAGAAGATGGGAGACACCGGACCGTGACTCCCATCGCACCGGAACACAGCGGGAACGCCCCTGGGTGAGTATAATCTAACCTTTATTGCTCATCTTCCAGGATACATCGGGGGCTTATATACAGCATTACAGAATGCTGTAGATAAGCCCCTGATGCCGGTGGGCTTAGCTCATCTTCGATTTTGGGGGTGACAGGATCCCTTTAAAAGGAACCTACAGAAGATTCCCAAGTTCTCTTCAGGAGACTATCTGCCTTCCTATCCGGAGGGTTTTTTAGAGTTCCCATATTTTTCTTGATGCCTTTAAAATAGCTGTATCAATTATAGGAGACTTTTCCTATACAGCTGAGGAATCTTCCTCAAAGGGATATTTGCACTTTAAGGGTATGTGTCCATGGTCCAGAATCCCAGCGCTTTGGACGCAGCAGATCCCAGCTCCGCCCAAAGTGCTGCCCCCTTTTGTGCGCTCAGTGATTCTGCCTGTGATCATTGAACACATGCGGAATCACCGCATCCTATACAAAGACTGTTATTTATCTTGCAGAGACTGAGCATCTCTGCAAGATAAATAGAGAAGCTGCGGTCTATAAAGACGCGCCGCATGTGCGTAAACGCAGGTCTACCACCTACGTGTTTGTACGCATAGTGGAGATGGGACTTCACAAATTCCCCTCCACTATGCTGTAACATTTGGACGCTGTGGTTGTACGCAGCGTCCAATCCGCAGCAAATACTGAAGGAATACGCCCTGTGGAAAAATACCCTAAAGAGGAGTGTAAGAACTCCTTCCTATCAGGCTTTTTCCACTCCTTTTTAAATGAGGGACAGAACTTTATTATTTACAGGAAAGGTTCACCGCTTCCACTTTTGCAGCCCCCCCCCCCCCACCCCAAACATTATGTCCTGTGCTAATTTAGGGCATTTGGTTCTTCTATATCCATACTGGAACTTAGCACTTTTATTAATTAGCTGGTTTCTCCTGCTGGACTCCTTCTGACATAATCAGCTCCTAAGAATCTGAAGATACCGTTCTGGATTTCATCATCTTTCCCCTGTATGGTGATTTAGGGACCTAAAGTAACTTAACTTCTGCCCTAAAGATCTTATATCTGAGGCGAAGTTAGATTACTCACAGACAGTCTTGTATGGATAAGGCTACTTTCACACTAGCGTCGGATTCGGCCCGTCGCATTGCGTCGGGCTGAGATTCCGACGCTAGCGTTTGTTGTGCCACACAACGGGTGCAGCGGATGCATTTCTCCGGCGCATCTGCTGCCCCATTGTGAGGTGCGGGGAGGTGGGGGCAGAGTTCCAGCCGCGCATGCGCGGTCGGAAAAAGCGGTCCGTCGGCTGCAAAAAAACGTTACATTTAACGTTTTTTGCTCAAGGCGGTCCGCCACAATACGGCACAACCATCGCAAGACGGTTGCGACGTGTGTCAATACGTCGCAATGCGTCGGGAATGTAACTATGGGGCAAAAACGCATCCTGCAAACAACTTTGCAGGATGCGTTTTTTCCCCTAAAGACACATTGCGACGTATTAAAAAAAACGCCAGTGTGAAAGTAGCCTAAGACTGACAACCTTTACTCCCATGAACTTGGGAACCTTGCTTTGCACAGTGCACATCCCCTGTGCTCTTTTGTTGCACCACATTTCCTAGTTTTATTCTAAGAAGGAAAATGACAAGAAATCCCAATAACAAGGTGAATATTCGTTAAGGTCACTTACCACTCGGGAGCAGTTTAGGTACTGGTTTAAGACGAGGAATCATTTCTTCTGAATGATCTCCTCTGGACTCGTCCATCTTGCGGCCACAATCCACGTTCCTGGAGCTGCCGAGTGTCACTTAGCCGCCTCTCCGTTGGGTTGAATGCTGCTTTTTATCCAGTAGTCCTATATGCAGTGCTGCTATTCAAATTTTGCACCTCTCCCGATATCACTTCCGGCACTCCTGATGTCACCAGCACACTACTTCACAGACCGGAATTAAAGGGAATCTGTCACCAGATTTTTGCTAAGAGATCTGACACCAGCATCATGCTGTATAACCCTGCCCACAGCACTGATTGGCAGCTTTCGGTGTATACTATGCGTAGGGAGAAAGCTGTCAATCATTGATGGGGGCAGCATTACACCGAATTGGAGGACTACAGGGCACAAGACAAGTTGTCCTCTAGTGATAACAGGTTTACAGAAAAAAATAAATATGTTTTCAGGTGCCAGTTTTTTTTTAATGGATAAGGGATTTTGAGGGTGCTGAATTAAACAAATCCCATCACTTTTGCTGAATTAGTTCTGTGTTTTGTTTTTTTAAGATAATTCATCCATGAAAAATACTTTCCCCCAATGCCACGTGTGTGATAAATGCTATAGCTTTTGGTCTTTTCACTCTATAACAGTGTCTTCAGTAATGAATATCCCATAGATTTATTTTGTATTTCAATTTGTAAGCATATAATGCTATAAAAGCAACTTTTTGAAGCCAGAATTCTGCTGTAATTAATTAACTATCAAGTCTCTCATACCAGAACCAATCTGGTAAAACCGAAGTCATTCTTAGGGTACCGTCACACTGTGCCATTTCGATCGCTACGACGGTACGATTCGTGACGTTCCAGCGATATCGTTACGATATCGCTGTGTCTGACACGCAGCAGCGATCAGGGATCCTGCTGAGAATCGTACGTCGTAGCAGATCGTTTGGAACTTTCTTTCGTCGCTGGATCTCCCGCTGTCATCGCTAGATCGGTGTGTGTGACACCGATCTAGCGATGCGATCGCTTGTAACCAGGGTAAACATCGGGTTACTAAGCGCAGGACCGCACTTAGTAACCCGATGTTTACCCTGGTTACCAGCGTAAAAAAAAACAAACAGTACATACATACCTTCCGCTGTCTGTCCCTTGCCGTCTGCTTCCCGCACTCACTGACTGCAGGCCGTAAAGTGAAAGCAGAGCACAACGGTGGGAGAGGGTGGGAGTGTGAGATGCTGATGTGCGGTTGGAAAGGTATGAGGAGATCCAGGATAGGGCTAGGTCTTTGATGCCAAAGGAGAGGATCTGTAGTAGGAGGCAGTGGTCAACTGTGTTGAAAGCAGAGGATAGGTCTAGAAGTTAGAGTATAGAGTATTGTCCGTTAGCTTTGGCTGTAAGTTGGTCGTTAGTAATTTTGGTCAGGGATGTCTATATAAAAACTTAATATAAAACCGTTCAGACATCGTTGGCGCCAAAATCACTGTATACCAGTGTAATCTACTGCTGATAAAACCCTGATATTATTAAAACTACAAGCAGCCCAGAATCAGTTGCTGGAATCAGTGTGTCTGCCTCTACATCATGCTACTCTCAGATTAAATAGCAAAAACATGGTGACACGTTCCCATTTTACAAAGATTTTTCTTTGGCCTTAACTTTTTCATTTTCACAAGGGTAAGAAAAAAAAATGGGCCCAACAGTTTTTGTGCAATTTCTCCTGAATACAATGCTCCCTATATGTAGTCAGAAACTATTATTTGGACACACGGCAGGCCTCAGAAGGGAAGGACCAGCATTTGATCATGGGAGAACAATTTTTGTTGGAATAGATTGTGGAGGGCTCATACTTGCAGAGCCCCTTTTGAAAACTACACCTCTTGAGGGATTCATCTAGAGTTGCAGTGAGCATTTTTTGAACCCACAGGTGTTTCACAAAATGGTATAACATTGGGCTGTGAACAGGAAAAATTACATTTCTTTTCCATTAAAAATTTCACGTTAAGTTCCGCATCAGAACAATCACACATGCCAGCACTGGTTTGTGTCTTAACATTCATTTTCTCATTATTTGTCTGATAACTTCTGCATTCACTGATCTTTATGGAATGTAAACAGCTGCTGTGCAAGACTATACAAGTGCAAACATCACTAAGGGTATGCTCACTTGGAGTTTTATTACATGAATTTTAAGAGTAGTGGAAGCAGATCCACTTCACTATCTGTGCTAAAAAAAAAGTGAGGAAACATACTGTGGGTATGAAGAGAACTGCAAATCAAATCAACGTACATAATTAATCTTCAGTGTTAGCCCTAAAAGGGGTTTATATAACAAAGAGCAAGAAATATTTTCAGCATATGTCACACTTGGCCAGAAGGGCATGACAATGTAATTTTTGTAGCCTATAGACATTTACTCTGTTTCTAGGAAATGTGTATGTATTTGAATAGCACCATAAAATGTCTGATAAGAGCCACCATTTACGAATACAGTTTTAGATTCTCATGCCTCCAAATAGAAGCACATTTATAAAAAGTCAGCTCTTACGAAAAACATATGAAAAGTTCTGTTTTGATAATTTATTTAAAAAAAAAAAAAAAAAAAGACAACCAAACAAGTAAAAGATTTCCAAAACACTTGATATTTTTTCTTTTTACCAGTATGAAAACATATACATTTTGAAAGCCTGTGAGTCCCATACAAGTAATTCCACCTCCACTCCTAGAGGGATTCGTAGTGGACTTATATACAATTGTCGCACATTATCCGCTGTGGCAGTTATAGGAAGTCTCCGCTTCTGCTTCTTGACAATTTATCATTGATTTATTAACTACTATTACTTTACATTGTTCTAAATATCCTCAGATTTAGGCACTGCTAGGTTTGCCTGTATGTGCGCCCATACGTTGGGGATCTTGTGAAGGGTAATGAATATGACCAGGAGCGCGGAGGAATGGTGGCGGAACCATTGGAGGAAACATGTGTGGGCTGAAACCTGCAAGAGAAAAAAAGGCAAGCCTATTAACTACAAGACTGGTGACTTACTGACCCCAATCATGAATGGTTCCCAGCAGTGCCAATGGAGGGGCCAAGAAAGCAAGAACCAGTCCATCATAAGCAGCAGTTTACAAACACATTACGTGGCATTGTCACTGGCAAACTGAGTGATCAGTGGGTAAGGAATTAAAATTACCTGGAGGTGGAGCAGTTAACGCAGGAGGAGGCAGCGCAATGTTAACCAAAGCAGAGGATCCATTTGGCGGAAGGTTAAAATAGTTTGCAGAGGACTCCTCTTCTGTAGGTGGAGGTGGCAACACTTTAAGAAAAAAAGAAGATAAAAAAAGAAATTTACTACCTTAGCACAATTTATAATTGGACGTTTTGTACCCTTTATCTTCTTACAGCGTTCAGGACAGGGGTCAAGATTAACCCCAAACCCATTATTTTTAGCTAGTTCAAGCATAAGGTTTAAAAACAGAAAACCCCTTTAACAAAGTATTTACAAAGTGAAATGAAGAAATTTAGAGGCATACAAAAAATAAAAAAACAGTTGAGCAGACCATTTTCTGTAAAAATATAGAACCGATGTACTTGCCTCCAGGTAACCCAGGAACAGGTTCAAGTTTCAATCCAGAGTCGGCTATGCCTTCCCGCTCTCTCTCTTTCCCTCTCGCTGCTTGAGATCTGCAAAAAATTTTCAAATAAGCAATTAGTGTCAGACCCATGACACTTTGCATGAGAAGTTATATGTAGCACAGGTTTATTCTATTTATGAACTGGCATGGTGTCTGTGAACCCCCAATTTACACTTCAAATTAATCATGAAAGAGTGTCGTTAAAAAGGTTCATGATTATCTTGCTGTGTAAACAGGCTGCCGATCACCCAATCAACTAATTAAATGATCTTTTATGCAGCACAAAATATCAATGTTCTCGATTGTGCACAGTTTTGTGTAAATAGGGCTTGCACTGCTGAGAACAATAGCAGCCTATTCATAACATACAGGTGCATCTCACAAAATTAGAATATCATCAAAAAGTTAATTTATTTCAGTTCTTCAATACAAAAAGTGAAACTCATTATATAGAGTCATTACAAACAGAGTGATCTATTTCAAGTGTTTATTTCTGTTAATGTTGATGATTATGGCTTACAGCCAATGAAAACCCAAAAGTTATTATCTCAGTAAATTAGAATACTTTATAACATCAGCTTGAAAAAAATGACTTTAAAATCCAAAATGTTGGCCTACTGAAATGTATGTTCAGTAAGTGCAGTCAATACTTGGCCGGGGCTCCTTTTGCATCAATTACTGCATGAATACAGCGTGGCATGGAGGCGATCAGCCTGTGGCACTGCTGAGGTGTTATGGAAGCCCAGGTTGCTTTGATAGCAGCCTTCAGCTTGTCTGCATTGTTGGGTCTGGTGTCTCTCATCTTCCTCTTGCGTCTTGACAATGCCCCATAGATTCTATATGGGATTAGAGTCAGGCCAGTTTGCTGGCCAATCAAGCACAGTGATACTGTTGTTTTTAAACCAGATATTGGTACTTTTTTTTGGCAGTGGGGACAGGTGCCAAGTCCTGCTGGAGAATTACATTTCCATCTCCAAAAAGCTTGTCAGCAGAAGGAAGCATGAAATCCTCTACAATTTCCTGGTAGATGGCTGCGCTGACTTTGGTCTTGATAATAAAAAAAAACACAGTGGACCTACACCAGAAGATGACATGGCTCCCCAAACCATCACCAATTGTGGAAACTTCACACTAGACCTCAAGCAGCTTGGATTGTCTGTCACTCCACTCTTCCTCCAGACTCTGGGACCTTGATTTCCAAGGTCTAGTGTGAAGTATCCACAATCAATGATGGTTTCGGGAGCCATGAGGATCTCCCTAGATTTACTTTCTGTAGCAATATAACATGTTATTTATAATATATAAGACAATCTTATAAGATTAGGAGCAGCATCTAGATAGATAGAAAGTATGTATCTTACTAGCTCACCTTCCCCACTTGACATTAAGGCGACGTCCATTCACAATCAGCTTATTAAATGATTTCTCCGCTGCCGTTTCCGCCGATTGCCTAGTGGCAAACTGAATGAAGGCACACTGCTGACGCTGGACTACTGTAATTGTTCTTATTTCACCAAACTGGTAAAAGTGATTTCTGCAGAAAAGAAAAAGGAAGGAAGTAATGTTACTGTATATAGTTGCATGTATGTACTTCGGAAAATGATAGATGAACACAGGTTTTAACCCCTTACCCCGTTTTTCGCTCCCCTTCTTCCCATAGCCATAACTTTTCTATTTTTCGGTCAATATGGCCATGTGAGGGCTTGTCTTTTTGCGGGACGAGTTGTACTTTTGAATGACACCATTGGATTTACAATGTTGCGTACAAGAAAACGGGAAAATATTCCTAGTGCGGTGAAATTGCAAAAAAAGTGCAATCCCACACTTGTTTTTTATTTGAATTTTTTACTAGGTTCACTAAATGCTAAAACTGACCTGCCATTATGATTCTCCAGGTCATTATGAGTTCAGAGACACCAAACATGTCTAGGTTCTTTTTTTATCAAAGTGGTGAAAGAAAAATCCAAACTTTATTTAAAAAAATAAAAAAAAAATTGTCCCATATTCCGATACCCGTAGCTTCTCCATTTTTTGGGATCTCGGGCTGGGTGAGGGCTTATTTTTTGCATGCCGAGCTGACGTTTTTAATGATACCATATTGGTGTAGATATGATCTTTTGATCGCCCGTTATTGCATTTTAATGCAATGTTGCGGCAACAAAACATAATTCTGTCATTTTGACTTGGGTGAAATTTTTTTTTTATTGATAGGTCGGGCGATTCTGAACGCAGCGATAAATATGTGTATGTTTGAGGAGTTTTTTATTGTTTTATTTTGAATGGGGTGAAAGGGGGGTGATTTGAACTTTTTTTTTTATATTTGCAATTTTTTTTTTTTTGTATACCTTTGGCATGCTTCAATAGTCTCCATGGAAGACTAAAAGCTGCCATAACCCAATCGGCTCTGATCATCGCCTACATGTAGCTGAATTACTCACTTGCTAAGAGCGCCGACCACTAGGTGGCGCTCATAGCAAGCTGGCAGTGACAACCATAGATGTCTCCAGGAGACCTCTGGTTGTCATGCCAACCTACCGGTGAACAGCGATCAAGTGACGGGGGTCACTGATGGGTGGATTTCCAGCGCGATTGCCAGAAGCGCTTGTTAAATGCAGCTGTCAGCATTTGACAGCATCATTTAACAGGGCAATAGCCGCAGGTGGATCGCAAATCCACGCTCGGCTGTTCCGGGCACATGTCAGCTGTTCAAAACAGTTTTACATGTCCCGGGAAAGATGTGGGCTCACCGCCGGAGCACACATCAAAGGGAGGGGGTCCGACATCGGTGTACTATTATGTCTGATGTTGGAAAGGGGTTTAACTAATATTAAGAAAGGCTTACCTAAGCTCTGATTCGTTGATGTTGTCGCCCAGTCCTCCCACATATAGAGTAGTAATGGTCTTGTCCTCTGGGGGGTCCAAACGAGGCATTGTGGAGGCCCTTTTCAATAGCTTATCTGCTACAGGGTCATTGATGCCATAATAACGGTCTTTGATATTTTGATCTGCAAGAGGGTCATCGGGATCTGTGGGTTTCTCGTGCCTATGAAAATTAAGGATGTGGAAAGCAAAATAATTGAATATTCACTTATGCAAATGATTCTGATAATGCAAGAAAAAATGTTCTAAGCACTGTTTAATGGAGTATTGCTGATAATATTAAACACAGCCCACCAGAAGCCCACTCCATCAGTGATCCAGTATGTCAAATGCAGCTGCAATACTAATAATCATTCCAGACAAATAGGACACAATTGAGGCAACCACAGCTATGGCATAACCTCTATAAACCAATCATTACCTATAGGGACATTCTTCGCCTCTTTTACACTCTCCTTTCACCCAAAAAGAGCAAATGTGGGGCCGATTCCGTTTGTAGTATGGAGTGGTACGGGCTAGTTTTAAAAGCATATCACTGCTTGATGGGGCTTTTCCAAGACCTCCAACAGGCCTTGTTCCATCAGAATTTGAGATCTAGAATATTTTTATCAAAGAAAAAAAGAATTTAGGGAGGATCAATCAGGTTACATCATAGTGGCAAACACCTGTAAATGCTTTCTCTGTAATAAATATAAATGTAAAAAAGCATGATCAATAATAGAAATTCCCATTCCAATCACATTCACCATCTTCAAGTTTTTTGGAGCTCACCTCTCTCTCCATGTTCTGTGTGTAGTATTCTTTATTTACATCGGATCTAGGCATATCATCCTTGAAGGAAACCCCTGCATCGCGCACTTGAATTGGAAGCCCTAAACAACACAATGAAGAATTAAAATTAGTAATAAAAAGTTTCAGGTTTTTTTTTTTTTTAATATAAATTTCTAGTTGTGTTATTCCAGTCTTCAGTAATGGGTGTAGTGATTGTAAACACAAGCAATTTATGGATTATTACATTTTTCAGCCATTATTGAGACCTAAACACATTTATTTACAGCTCTTTAGTTGGAGACAGGCCACCGCCGCCAAACAGCAGAATATGCACTGTACTTGCAAGCTCTTTTCTATTGAGCTCGTCAGCACTGCTCTGAAGCTGGGCAGGATCAAAGAAGTGCGTTGTTATCTCCTAATCTCAGACAGTGTCGAATGCAGCGCCTACAAACTAGACAGACTACTGCTGCTGATGTCTCCTAGGAAACAGGTTATAAACAAAGTGTTAATATCTCAATCAGCTGAACACAGGGATTTTTGTGTACTCACCGTAAAATCCTTTTCTCTGAGCCACTTGTTATGGGACACAGGACCATGGGTTTATGCTGCGGCCACTAGGAAGCTGACACTAGACACAGAAAGATTAGCTCCTCCTCTGCAGTATAAACCACACACTGGCTCCAGCAGCACCAGTTCCGTGACAAAGCAGTAGGAAAACGAGAACATTATATTAGAGTATACAAACGTCAAACCAAAGAAACAACTCGAGCCGTTTGGGGGACAGTTTATCATCCAGCCCAGGCAAGAAAGTGTGTCCAAAGTGATACGATGCACTCCCACACATGCTTGAAATGATGGGCCCTTGACTAGGAGGTAGTCTAGGTAAGGCAAAACGACTACCCCCCACGAGTGCAAAATGGACATGATGGCCGCCATGACCTTTGTGAACACTCTTGGAGCGGTGGCGAGACCGAAGAGCAAAGTTGCAAATTGAAAATGTTCATGAATGGCGATGTGCAGGAAGCTTTGATGAGGGGGAAAGATTGGGATATGCAGATAAGCATCCCGGATGTCAATAGATGCTAGGAACTCCCGTTTCCATCGAAGAAATTACCAGAGGGACTCCATCCTGAAATGTCGGACTTTGACAAACTTGTTTAGGAACTTCAGGTCAAGAATGGGTCACACTGTTCCATTCTTCTTCGGAACCACAAATAGGTTTGAGTAGAATCCCTCGAACCTCTCTTTCTCTGGGTCCGTAATAATGGCGTAGCAAATCGATGGCTCGGTAGAAGGACCGTGCCTTTGTTTTGGGAGGACGAGAGGGAAAATAATCGTCCTGGAGGATGGGAATGAAATTCTATTTTGTAACCGGAGGACACTAGGTTCCTGACCCATTGGTCATGAACAATGATGAGCCAGGTATGGCAAAATAGGAGTTGACAGCTGCCTACTCTGCCGGTGTCGACCGGGTAATGCCTCGAGTCATTGAGCTAAGAATCTGTGGGACCTGGTTCCCTTAGATCTGGATTGTTTGAGACAGTTTTTCCATGACAGGCTGGACTTATAAGAACCTAAGGGGCCCCTGTCTCCATGGGAAGAGCATCCCGAGCCGGAAGAGGTAGCTGTATTGGACCTTGGACAGTTCTGGTCTCCGGTGTATAAGAAAGACATAGCTGAACTAGAGCGGGTGCAGAGAAGAGCGACCAAGGTTATTAGAGGACTGGGGGGTCTGCAATACCAAGATAGCTTATTACACTTGGGGCTATTTAGTTTGGAAAAACGAAGGCTAAGGGGTGATCTTATGTTAATGTATAAATATATGAGGGGACAGTACAAGGACCTTTCTGATGATCTTTTTAATCATAGACCTGAAACCGGGACTAGGGGGCATCCTCTGCGTTTGGAGGAAAAAAAGGTTTAAGCATAATAACAGACGTGGATTCTTTACTGTAAGAGCAGTGAGACTATGGAACTCTCTGCCGTATGATGTTATAATGAGTGATTCATTACTTAAATTTAAGAGGGGACTGGATACCTTTCTGGAAAAGTAGAATGTTACAGGGTATATACACTAGATTCCTTGATAGGGCGTTGATCCAGGGAACTAGTCTGATTGCCGTATGTGGAGTCGGGAAGGAATTTTTTTCCCCACTGTGGTGCTTACTCTTTGCCACATGGGTTTTTTTTGCCTTCCTCTGGATCAACATGTTAGGGCATGTTAGGTTAGGCTATGGGTTGAACTAGATGGACTTATAGTCTCCCTTCAACCTATGTAACTATGTAAACGGGATTGCTGCAGAAGGATCGGAAACACGTCTGCTGCTGCCGACGAAAAGTTCGCCGAGTCCTCTGCTGGGGGAGGAATTAGCTTTTTCCTCCTGTGGCATCCAAGATAAGCTGATCCAGCATTTCTCCAAATAAACGACCGCTCTAGAAAGGCAGAGATGTTAGGGATTTTTTTTTAGAGGCAGAGTCTTCTCGCCATTCCCTGAGCCACAATGCCCGTCTAATGGAGATGGCATTTGCAAGCATGGTAAAGTTTGCTGCATCTAGGGAATGGTGCACCAAATACTCCCCGTCTATGTAGATCTGATTTGCCAGATCCGCTGCCTCCGGGGAGAGATCACTATCCTGGATGGTTCTGATTAAGGTATCTACCCAAGAGACCATCGCTTTAGCTACCCATGTTGCGGCGAAGGAGGGAGAAAGCGTTGAGCCCGATATTTCAAAAACTGAACGGGCAAGAATCTCTATCTGACGGTCCATGGGGTCTTTGACAGAAGAACCGTCTGGCAAGGATAGGAGAATTTTGGTGAACAGGCGTGATACCGGTGGATCAACTGGGGGAGATTCGACCCACTCCTCCCGTAGATCCGATGAAAAGGGATATCTCGCTTCAAGCGGCTTCTGACCTGCAAAGCGTTTGTCCGGTTGCTCCCTATGCCGCCAAATTGTTTCCTGAAATTCGGGATGGTCGGAAAAAACCCTATGAGAGAGCCTGGTCCTTTTGAAAGACATCGCATGGTCGGGGTGAAATTAAGAGTCCTAATCAATCTTCAAATTTTAGTTGACGGCCTCAATAAGACTGTCAACAGTCGCCTGATAGTCCGGAGAATCTAAATTAAGCAGCACATCAGTATCGGACTGAGAGTCCTGGTTACTACGAACCTCGAGTGAGGGGGAGCAGGAAACAGAGCTCATTGATGCCGAGGCGTGAGAGGGCCCGGGAGACGTGCTATGTATCAGTTTCCTAGATGCCTGGAGTTTTTGACTGAGTACGGCCCCTGCTGGTTGAGAGTTCCTGTGAGGTAGAGGAACCTTCCAAGACAGGCAGAAAAATGCCTGACCCGTAGCAGGATCTTGAAGAGACTCAATTGCTCTAGTCAGAGAGGCCATGGACGTGACAGTGACAAAGCCCCCTCAGAGGGGCTAGGTATACTGGGCTAAGTGGTGGCAGAGGGCTCCTGAGCACAATCGAGGTCACAGGCCTTGCAGAGTGGCGTACTCTGTAACCCGTGGTAGCGCAGACTGGCAGGTGGTACACACAGTATGTGTTTTGGTAGCCTATTTAGTAGATTTAGACATGGTGTACCTTAGAATGTTCCTGATTTCGCTGATGTTCCCCAATAGGGAGGACAGTGTGTTTTAAGGCCCAGAAACTATAAGGCAGAGAAGGGACAATGATTTGTATATATTGTAGCCCAGTCTTACCCCGTTCCTGTGGCCGTGTTGAGCGATCGTCCTGATGAGGCACCAGCAGGCTGTATGCCGCCTAATGAAAGCGTTCGCTGTGTGCGGTGGCTGCACGTGGATCTGCGTGCCGAGGCTTGACAGAGGAAGTTTCGTAGTATACGAGACACGCCAGGAAGTGGGCAGAGCCAGCGCCGCTATATCGGGTAAGATCGCTGCCGAGATCAGGAAGGGAAAGTCTTGAAGCGCCAGAGAGGAAGGCTGAGCTGGTGCCACCATGTCCCCGATGGGCAGCGCTCCGCCGCGAGAGTCATGGAAAAGGGGCAGAGCTTCTGAATGCGGCGTGGAGTAGGCCCAAATCGGGGCCTAAATTTATACACCAGCTGCACGCACCCAGGGGGAGATAGCGCTGCATGGGCTGTTACAGGAGCCCTCCGCCGGAAGCTGCCACGCTTACCATACAGCTGCACAGACCCACACTTACAAAAGGTGTGCATCCCGATATTGAAACCGCCATAGCGCAGGTGGACTGTTCGCCGCACAGGTTAGCTGCAGCTTGGACGGTGCAGAGAACCCTCAATCCACCATCCCTTTGACAGAGAGGTGTAGAGGGATTATCCGAACTCCTATCGCCGCTGTTCAATCAGTGGCGATACCATGGGGGCCGCACGGACACTAGCAGAGCCTCTTGACATCCAAGGGGTTAATCCCCACAGATGGGACAGGGCTGTATAAGCCTGAATTCAGAGGGGATTACATGGAGGTAACACTCAATATTCACATCTGTTGTAGGTGCGGGGAGAGCGGTGCCCTGAAGGGACCCGTCGCCCCTAAAAAATCTCAGGCATGCGCATGCCATAGGTAACGGAGAAGGAGGTGGTACGTGGAGGTGACACTCGACATTCCGGCCTGTTGTAGGTTTGGGGAGAGCAGAACCCTTAAGGGATCAGTCGCAACTGAAATCAATTGAAGATGTTGAAGTAAAAATTAAAATGAAAATAAAAAATAAAATAAGAAAGTTATAAATGTGGTCTGAAAATCAGACCCATGTGCCTCCTACTGATACTAAGCTGAATTGGTTCGGCTGGAGCCATTGTGTGCGGTTTATACTGCACAGGAGGAACTAATTTTTTGTGTCTACTTAGTATCAGCCTCCTAGTGGCCGCAGCATAAACCCATGGTCCTGTGTCCCCAATGAGGCGAAGGTGAAATGTTAATAAGTAGTGATGAGCTAGTGTGCTCGGGTAACGTGTTATCCAAGCATGCTCGTGTGTTAATGAGTATCTTCGGCGTGCTCAAATACGAAGTTTGAGTCGCCGTGGCTGCAAGTCTCGCGGCTGTTTGGGATAGCCGCAATACAAGCAGGGATTGCCTCTTTGTTAGGCAATCCCTGCATGTGTTGCAGCTGTCAAACAGCCGCGAGACATGCAGTGGAGGCGGCTTGATATTATCCCAGCATGCCAAAGATACTCTTAGGGTACCGTCACACTATACGATTTACCTACGATCACGACCAGCGATACGACCTGGCCGTGATCGTAGGTAAGTCGTAGTGTGGTCGCTGGGGAGCTGTCACACAGACAGCTCTCCAGCGACCGACGATGCCGAGGTCCCCGGGTAACCAGGGTAAACATCGGGTTACTAAGCGCAGGACCGCGCTTAGTAACCCGATGTTTACCCTGGTTACCAGCGTAAAAAAAAAACCAAACAGCACATACTTACATTCCAGTGTCTGTCCCTTGCCGTCTGCTTCCCGCACTCACTGACTGCCGGCCGTAAAGTGAAAGCACAGCACAGCGGTGACGTCACCGCTGTGCTCTGCTTTCACTTTACGGCCGGCAGTCACTGAGTGCGGGAAGCAGACGGCAAGGGACCTGACGGACACCGGAATGTAAGTATGTGCTGTTTGTTTTTTTTTACATTTACGCTGGTAACAAGGGTAAACATCGGGTTACTAAGCGCGGTCCTGCGCTTAGTAACCCGATGTTTACCCTGGTTACAAGCGAACGCATCGCTAGATCGGTGTCACACACACCGATCTAGCAATGACAGCGGGAGATCCAGCGACGAATGAAAGTTCCAAACGATCTGCTACGACGTACGATTCGCAGCAGGATCCCTGATCGCTGCTTCGTGTCAGACACAGCGATATCGTATGGATATCGCTGGAACGTCACGAATCGTACCGTCGTAGCGATCGAAATGGCACTGTGTGACGGTACCCTAACACAAGCGCACACTTGGATAACACCTTATCTGAGCACACTCGCTTATCACCAGTAATAAGCTGTAAAGTGATATTTATATTTATTCTTTTACAAGCACTGTCCGACAATATCCATCTATGAAGATGGGCATAAACTTGTTAATTCTTCGCGACACAGAGAATCCTACAGCAGCAAGTCAGGCGTTCAGTTCTCAGTAAAATTGGTAAGAGCAGACCAAAAGGCCAACTTGCAGATTTTTTTTTTTTTTTCGGTATAGTTGCAATAGTTGAAAAGAAAGTGTACTGTGTATATACAAAGTATTTTTTAGGACACTAACTCTGTCTCAGTGTGTAAGCTTCCTTATGACAGAAGTGAATTAAAAGCTACAAACCTGCCAAAAAGTTACTGTATATACTCGAGTATAAGCCGAGAATTTCAGCCCATTTTTTGGGGCTGAAAGTCCCCCTCTCAGCTTATACTCGAGTCATACCCAGGGGTCGGCAGGGGAGAGGGAGCGGGGGCTGTCTAATTATACTCACCTACGCCTGGCGCAGTCCCTGCAGGTCCCCGGCTCACTGGCGCCCCAGCTTCTTCCTGTACTGAGCGGTCACATGGTACCGCTCATTACAGTAATGAATATGCAGCTTCACCTATAGGAAGTGGAGCCGCATATTCATTACTAAAATGAGCGGAAATGGTGACCGCTCAGTACAGGATGAAGCTGCGGCGTCGGGGAAGCAGGGACTGCACAGCGCCCCAGGAGCAGGTGAGTATAATGGGGAGGGGGAGCGCTGCGCGATATTCACCTGCCCCCCGTTCCAGAGCCGCTCCGTCTTCAGCGTCTTCTGCAGTGACGCTCAGGTCAGAGGGCGCGGTGACGTGGTTAGTGCGCTCCCTCTGCCTGAACGTCAGTGCAGAAGACGCTGAAGATTGAGCGGCGCCAGAACGAGGAGCAGGTGAATATTGAAAGAGCCGGGGGCCAGAGCGACGGAGAGGTGAGTATGTGATTTTTTTTTTTATCACAGCAAAAGCAAATGGGGCAAGTGTCTGTATGGAGCATCTATGGGGCCATAACGTTTGTGGAGCACTATATGGGGCAAGTGTCTGTATGAGGCCATAATCAACGTTTGTGGAGCACTATATGGCGCTAGTGTCTGTATGGGGCCATAACGTTTGTGCAGCACTATATGGGGCAAGTGTCTGTATGGGGCCATAATTAACGTTTGTGGAGCATTACGGTATATGGGGCAAGTGTCTGTATGGAGTATCTTATGGGGCCATCATCAAGGTTTGTGCAGCACTATATGGGGCAAATATCTTTATGGAGCATCTTATGGGGCCATAATCAGCATTTGTGCAGCATTATATTGGGCAAATGTGTCTATGGAGCATCTTATGGGGCCATTATTAACCTTTATGCAGGATTATATGGGGCATATTTTAATATGGAGCATCTTATGGAGCCCCTCAAACTGTATGGAGCAGTATATGGGGCTCCTGATTCAATATGGATATTCAAAAACACTTAAACTACTGATGTCTCAATTAATTTTACTTTTATTGGTATCTATTTTTACTTTAGACATTTACCGATAGCTGCTGCATTTCCCACCCTAGGCTTATACTCGAGTCATTGAGTTTTCCCTGTTTTTTGTGGCAAAATTAAGGGGGTCGGCTTATAATCGAGTATATACGGTACTTACCAAATTCCAGGTCTAGAAGGCAGGTCTGGCAGACATTTTTTAACTTGCTACAAGTCTGACACACTTCTGTTTTCTTAAAGCGCATTCGCACCCCTGGGCACCATCGGAATACTGTAAATGGACGCGCACATATCTAAAGAAAAGAATAAATAATTATGCAGCTCTACAGTCAATGAACTGATGTTCTTACAGACAGTTGTTCTGTGATGGTGGTAATAATATAAAGATGGCCAGGTAAGGGGCAATCATATCATACCAGACTTGGACATAGTAAGATTACCATTTTTTTATTCAAATAAATTTTTATTAAGAATAACAAGGCAATTAACATGTTACATTTACATTTTCAATATAGAGTATTTCCCCCCCCTCCCTCTTCAAACAGCCCCCTTCGATCCCAAAGCCCCCCACCCCCACAAAGCAGCTCATCTTGTTAATTACTACCATCATTAAAACAATAGAGTGTCTAATCCCTCAACCATTCGTATAAGCCACACTTCACATTACTATCCCATAGCAATCCATGGAGACCACATTTTATTGAACGTTTCAGTTTTCCCTTTCTTCTTATAAATCCCTTTTTCTAGTGTCAGGCCCTGTTTCACATACTGGAGGAACTCTCCTCTTGACGGCGGCTCTTCCCTAATCCAGTTTCTAGCTATCACCTTCCTAGCCATATACAACAATCTGGCTATAGCTATCTTTAGGTGTTTATCCACTCCAATCTCATCCACAAATCCCAACAAACAGACAACTGGATCCCTTGGCACCGTGCATCCATACGCACCTTCCATACGACTCAAAACTACCACCCAGAAGGCAACCAACCTCGGACATGTCCACATCATATGGAAAATGTCTGCATCCGTAGACTTACACCTCGGACATTCAGAGTCATTACGCAATCCTGCCTTATATAGCACCATCGGAGACCTATAAACTCTGTGTATCACATAGAGCTGTGACAGTCTATACGGTTCACTCAGCGACAGTCTTGGGATCAATTCCAACACCGACTCCCAAGTCTCTTTATCTATTGGGCCCAAATCCCTTTCCCATTTGGCTCTTGCCATTATTGGAAACCCCAATAGAAAAGTGTGCAACAGATCCCTGTACAGAGTGGATATGACTCCTCCAGTCGTCCCATCATTACACACATACTCCAGTACTATATCCCTTTGAATCCTAATACCTCCGTTCCTACTCTGAGCTCCAAAGGCATGCCTCATCCGCAAATATTGATACTCCCCTGCAGACCCAAGACCAAATTCCGCCTGCAATTGGGAAAATGATTTCAGTTCACCTTGTTCAATTATTTGATACACATACTGAATCCCTTTGCCCAACCACTCTATCAGTACCCCCAATGCCTCAAATTCTTTCAGATTGTTATTATGCCATAGCGGCGAGTATCTAGTCAAGTCCGTGATCCCACGTATGTGCCTCAATCTACTCCACAGCTTGCGTATCAACAGCAAAGTCGGATATAGCTTCCCCAAACTCTCCAAGGATCCATCCTCCAAACATTGCACCACTGGCCTTCTTTTTGTCACCACCTCCATCAACCGCTGTACTGCCCCAGATGACCCTTCATGCGCCCAGCCCCTTAAATGCTGACTCTGGGCTGCAAGAAAGTACAAATCAGGGTTAGGCAATGCCAGACCCCCATCATCCTTGGGTCGCTGAAGTGTCTCCAGTTTGATACGCGGATGCTGCCTCCCCCAAATCAGATTCCTAAACAGAGAGTTGATCTGTCTAAATTTCCCACGTGGTATCCAAACCGGCGCATTGTGAAGAATATACAATATTTTCGGCATCAGAATCATTTTGATAAGATTCACCCTGCCTACCACAGACAAATGTAGCTTAAGCCATGCATCCGCTTTTGCCTTGAGGGCACCCAAGATTGGAGTCAGATTCTTGTGTATATAGTCAGTGACCGGCATAGATACCCATATTCCCAGGTACTTAAATTTACTCGTCACCTCCAGTCGCCCGTCCTCCAATGGCTCCCCATCCACATCGTCCACCTTAAACAAGATAGACTTACTCCAATTTATCCTAAGTCCCGACACTGATCCGAATCGTTCAATAATCCCAATGGCTCCCTCCAAGGATGCAACCGGGTCAGCCAGAAACAACAAAATATCATCCGCATACAACGCCACCCTTTCTTCAATCACCCCATATTTAAACCCCGTCATCTCATCAGACTGTCGAAGCGTAGCGGCCAGTGGTTCCACCGCCAGAGCAAACAAAAGGGGGGAAAGCGGACACCCCTGTCTCGTCCCTCTAGCCAATTGTATGGTCCGTGACAACTCCCCGTTTACCCTAACCCTGGCCATCGGCATCGAGTACATTAATTGAATCCATGATATGAACTGCGGTCCAAACCCCATTCTTCGCAACACCTGCCAGAGATACCCCCACTCCACACTATCGAACGCCTTGTGAGCGTCTAAAGATGCAATAACTCTCTGGCCACAGTTATCGGCTTTGAGTTGCAAGGTCATATACAGCCTTCGTAGATTAATCGCAGTTGACCTATCAGGCATAAAGCCAGACTGGTCTGAGTGTATCAGGCCAGAAATAACACTTGTCAACCTCATCGCCAACACCTTAGCCAGGAGTTTAACGTCGATAGTAAGCAAAGAAATTGGCCGATATGAATCCGGCTGTGTCGGGTCTTTCCCCTCCTTTGGAATCACCACTATTGTGGCCTCCCGCATAGATGCCGGTAGCCTTCCACCATTCGTAGCCTCTTCCAAGACCGCCTTCAATTTAGGGATCAACACTTCCCCCAAGCTTTTATAAATTTCGGCAGGAAATCCATCTACGCCAGGCGCCTTTCCCATTAGCCATCGACTGCAATGCCCGTCCCAGTTCCTCCTCCGTAATGGGAGCCTCCAAATCCTCCCTATCCATGTCACTCAGCCTTGGGAGCTCCAACTCCTCAAGGAACACCACCGTGTCCTCCATTGACCCATCTACCCGAGAGGAGTATAAGTCTGCGTAAAAATCTGCAAAAGTCTCCAAAATCTCTGAAGTCTCAGAAACAGCAACACCACTCCCAGTCACCAAAGAGTGAACAAAGGAACTATTTCTCTGGGCAGATGCCACCAGCGACAGCAAATGACCCACTGATTCACCCTCCTGGTAATAGGCCAAATTCATGAATTCCCTCTTCCTTTCAGCCTTACTCAGCAAGACCGCCTCTAGCTGGCTTTGAGCTGCCTTTAACCTCCTCCCAGCCTCAAAAGTACCCATTATTACCATCTCATCTTCAGCCACCCTCAGCCCATCTATCGCCAGCCTCTCTGCCTCTCTCGATTTCCGCTTACACCTGCTAATATCCCTAAACAACAGCCCTCTCAAGTACGCTTTCATGGTTTCCCACACAGTAAGCACATCTACGCTACCCTCATTTATCTCAAAAAATTCCACCAATTCCTTCTTAATCTTCTCCAAGTCTATACTGTGTAGCCAATTAGGGTGAATTTTCCACTCCCTTCTGCTCCCGTTCCGTGTCCCCACTGATCGAAATTCCACTTCAACTGGACTATGGTCTGAGAGAGCCCTAGGTAATTATCTCACGTCCCTTACCATCGTATCTAGTAATCGGTTACCCAGTGCCAGATCAATCCTAGACAGCGTACCATGAGCTGGTGAGTAGCATGAATACGCCCTTTCCCCGATATGCCTAACTCTCCATAAATCAACCATGCCCACTTCCCCGACATAAGTCCCAAACGTAGTGATATGTCCCGCCGTCCTATTCTGGGGGTTTTTGTTCTTATCCCAAAAGTCATCACATATATTATTAAGGTCGCCGATAATTAGTAATGGTAACGGTCCCCAGCGCTCTACCCTCTCCAGCACCTCTCTTATCTTCTTGCTTGAGTATGGGGGCGGAATATACATTGCCACTATACATACCAATACTCCATTCATTTTACATTTCACCACCACATACTGACCATCGACACCCTCTTTTACCATTACCTCCTCATACCGCACCCCCGCAGGTATTAACACAGACACACCCCTAGAATACGTCGAGAAAGTAGAATGATACGCCCTCTGTATCCAGCGCCTATTCAATATGTTCACCCTCTCCCGCACTAAATGTGTCTCCAGCAGGCATATCATTGAGACTTTCTGTTCTCGGACATACTGCAGACTTGCCGCCCGCCGTGTTTTATCTGCCAGACCTCTCACATTCCAACTCAATATTTTAATACAATCTCCCATCATGTGGCTCATCATTTCTTAAAGTATCCAATTTCCCCAAGTATGAGCTGCCCCAAGACTCCCACCCCCCCTGCCCCCTCCCAACTTACCCCCCTATCCCCCCCAATATAACGCATTCTTCCTCTCATCAAGAGTGGGGCTCCACTGCCCACTGCGAACACTCTCCCTTACTTAACCCTCTCCATTCGTGTCCCGCTGCCATAGCAATCACAATTTCCCCCCCAACTTTCACTTTATTGTATCTTAACATTTCAACTTATATTAACATATAGAAAAAGTACCAAACCAGTTCACAGTACCCAGCATAACCCTCCTCCCCCGTACTTAGTAGTTGGTACTGTCCCCTCCGGCCATTCCTTCAATATGGCCCAGCAAAACCCCCAACAGTTGCTCAACTCTTTAACCATTGCTAACGAGCGCAGAACTCTCCTCCATCGACAGAGAAAACAAATCCCAACTGGATCTTGCCGAAATGTCAGTCGCCCATTCCCTTAAGTTTTTTCTCATGAGTATCAAGCCACTGGGTAGCGTCCTCCGGTGTCAAGAAAAAGTGGGTCTTATTAAAAGCCACCAGTCTCAGCTTGGCGGGAAACATCACCGAGTATTGCACTCCCAGCTCCCTCAGTCGCCGCTTGACTCCAGTAAACTTCATCCGCTGTTTCTGAACCGCAGCGGAATAATCCGGATAAATGACGATTTTCTGACCTCCAGCCATCAGATCCTCCATCTCTCTAGCCTTTCTAAGGATAATGTCTCTGTCTCTGTAATTGAGTATTTTAGCAAGCATGGTACGGGGATTTGCTCCTGGGGCAGGGGGCTGCGGCGGGACCCTATGAGCCCGTTCAACAGCAAAGACTTTTGTCAACATTGTGTTCCCAATCTTCTCCAGCAGCCAGTTCTCCACAAACTCAGTGGGATTTCTCCCCTCAGTCTTTTCAGGCAGCCCCACTATACGTATATTATTTCTTCTGGATCTATTTTCCAGATCCTCATTTTTGGCAGCGAGCTCGGCTATTGCTTGGGCGAACTTCTTTTCAGCTTTTTGTAGCTTAACTATGTGATCTTCTGCCGTGCTCACCCTCTCCTCCACCACTCCTATACGTTTGTCCATTTTCTGCAGAGCCGCATTAATCTGTGCCGTGTCCCCTTTAACTTCCTGCATCTGCTGGACCAAGGAGTTCAGGGATTGTTGACATGAAGAGATCAGTGTGATAACATCTCTAAGGGTACCGTCACACTATACGATTTACCTACGATCACGACCAGCGATATGACCTGGCCGTGATCGTAGGTAAATCGTAGTGTGGTCGCTGGGGAGCTGTCACATAGACAGCTCTCCAGCGACCAACGATGCCGAGGTCCCTGGGTAACCAGGGTAAACATCGGGTAACTAAGCGCAGGACCGCGCTTAGTTACCCGATGTTTACCCTGGTTACAAGCGTTAAACTAAAAAAAAAACAAACAGCACATACTTACATCTAGTGTCCGTCACGTCCCTTGCCGTCTCTGCTTCCCGCATTGTGACTGCCGGCCGTAAAGTGAAAGTGAAAGCACAGCCGCTGTGCTCTGCTTTCACTTTACGGCCGGCAGTCACAGTGCTGGAAGCAGACTGCAAGGGACCTGACGGACACCAGAATGTAAGTATGTGCTGTTTGTTTTTTTTTAGTTTAACGCTTGTAACCAGGGTAAACATCGGGTAACTAAGCGCGGTCCTGCGCTTAGTTACCCGATGTTTACCCTGGTTACAAGCGAACGCATCGCTGGATCGCATCGCTAGATCGGTGTCACACACACCGATCTAGCGATGACAGCGGGAGATCCAGCGATGAAAGAAAGTTCTAAACGATCTGCTACGACGTACAATTCTCAGCAGGATCCCTGATCGCTGCTGCGTGTCAGACACAGCGATATCGTAACGATATCGCTGGAACGTCACGAATCGTACCGTCGTAGCGATCGAAATGTTATAGTGTGACGGTACCCTAAGAGTCGGCTCCTCTCCCTGTGATATGGCTTCAGGTCCCCCACTAGCCCCAGCCATGCTGCCTCTCTCCTTCCCCCTCTGTACCTCATGCTGCTCGGCTGTGCTTGCTTCCTCCTCCTCCTGGTCAGCTCCAGCTCCAGATCCTGGTTCTGCCTCCTCAGCAGCCTCCACTCTGGCATACTGCTGCAGCTTTGCGGCCACCTCCATGCGCCGCTGACATGCGGCGTTCTCCTTCTCGGCGTCCTCCCTAGCATCGGAGCCATCTTGGCTGGCTCCTGCATCGCTGGTGCCAGCGTCTTTCTGCCGCCTCCTGGTCATCGCTGCCGACTCCGGACCTGCTGCTCCGCACCGCTGCACTCTCCGGACCTTCAGCCAGCCGGATTTAGGTGAGTTTACCCGAAAATCGGGGTTAAAGCAGGATTTTTGTCCTTATGGCAGCAGGAGCACTCTTCCCTGCTTCCACTCACATGGCCAGCTAAGACACGCCCCCAGTAAGATTACCATTAAAAGAACAGTTATTCTCGCTCCGCACTAGCGATAGTAAAAGGGTCACTTTTAGGTTCCAGAATGTACATGGTTAGCTGACTTAGATCACGTGGTGTCAGTATTTTATAATAATGTTACATATCATGTTATATAGCATTCAGTCAGTACTACTTGAGGAATATATTAGAAAAAGATTAAAAAAGCCAATGTCTAAGCCAACCACGGCCCATAACTGTGAAGTGGAATCATTTCTCTTACCTTGCACTCTTTGCCATATTTTTCTTTGGTCTGAAATTAAAAAAAAGAATAAAACAGTCGTTAGTGTACTCTTTTTGACACCATTCTGTTATTTATCAAAACTAATAAATGTGGCACAAATTACACCAACACAACTTTTTAGGCATTTTAATACACTTCCTAATGTTAGATAAGAACAGGAGATCAAAGGACATCTTTACAATCCTCGCTCGACTGGGCAATTTTTCGTTTCGTTTAATTTTCCTCCTTCTTCCAAGAGCCATAACTTTCTTTATTTTTCCACCCACACACATTGTTTTATTCCAGGAGGAGAGGTTTTGAATTACACCATGCATTTTCTCATACAAGGTGTGGGAAAACTCGGAAAATTTTTTTTAAGTGTGGTGAAATGGCGTAGTCCTACTCCAACACGATTCCGATATTTTTTTTCTCTCCAGTGTTCATTGTGGTAAAATTCAGTTGCCAGCACAATTCTCTCTGCTCCATTTCAGCGTGATTACAATGATACAAAACAATATATATAATTTGTATTTATTCATTCAAGTAGTGAATTTTTGGGGTGGAATTTATATAACAATTAAAAATAATTGGTTTATGTGGCCAATTACTACAACCTGTAACATTTTCATTTTTCCTTTGATGGAGCCGAGTGAAGGCTTGTTTTTTCGCATTGAAACCTGGTATTTTTAGAGATAACATTTTGGGATACATACAATGTATACGTAGCTTTCTAATGCTCATATTCAGCACGTCTAGGCAACTAAAAAAATAACTTCCTGCCATTTCTATTCTTTTCTCTTTACAGTGTTTACCGTACAGCTTAATTCAATACTTTGATCTACGCACGTGGCGATTCCACAAACGCTTTTTTTAATTTTTCAAGAGGCAAAAGGGGATGGGAGAGGATCTGAATTTTTATATTTTTCTCTCCATATTTTTTAACTTTATTTTTTAGCCTCCTCATGGACTTGAACCTTCATTTAGTTGTTCTATTAACTAATAGATCTGTGCTTCACAGGAGGATAATGATGGCAGCCATAGGGGCCTTCAGCAAACTCTTGACTGCTGTGACAACCTATTGTCATTGGTGATTGCATTATTTAACCCCTCCAGCGTCACTCACTGCATGTCCTGAGATTTCGAATATGGCTTCCGCTCAAGAAGCTAACACCTGGCTCAGAGACGCAGTGACACTGCCTGATTGAGCAGCACGCGTGCAGATTTGCATGCACTGACGATGATGTGCGTGCACATTATGCTATCACGCGTGCAGGGGTGTGATAACACTGAAACAGGGCTGACTAGTCCGGGGAACGAAAGCCCCAACGAGGCCAATAAAGCATTAAACTGAATGATATTATACAGGGCTAGTTAGGGAGGGAGTTTAATCACACATAGCTGAATGCTGCTGGGCTGCAGGGCATGGGGGACCGGACAGGTTCCCTTTAATAACATTTACTGCATGCCTTATTTACTTCAGCATCATTTTTACAACTTTTTTTAAGGGGGGGGGGGGATTTCTCATTTTTCCAACAAAATTTACAAAACCAATTCTTTAGGGGCCACATCACTTTTGAAGTAACTTTGAGGGCCTATGTGACACAAAACACCTTAGTGACAGCATTCTACAATCTGCACCCCTTAGGGTGCTCAAAACCACGCTCAAGAAGTTAATTAACTCATTTAGGGTCTTCACCAGAATTACAGCAATGTGGAAGGAAAAAATAAAAATTGTACTTTTTCCCACCAAAATATTGATTTAGCCTATTCATTTTCACAGCGGTAACAGGAAAAACTGGACCATACAATTCGTAGGGCAATTTCTCCTGAGCAAGCAGATAGCCCTTATGTGGGCGAAAACTACTGTTTGGACACACAGCAGGGCTCAGAAGGGAAGAAGAGATGGCAGCCGGGTGTCAGCTATAACTGAAGGCGAGCTCCTGCCGGTGATCACTCGGACACCGTTCCTGAGCAACGCACGATCGTCGTGTTGTACCCATAAGTTAAATATTGTGAATCCCTATCAGATCACGACATATGGGTACGTCAAAGGCCGTGAAGAGGTTAACTGCCACTGACCTAACAGGGGTAATGAAATAGTTTGAGATCTTGTGCAGACACCGGTAGATTCTCTCACCCAAGAGAATCGGGCCAATTATATAAATTACACTCTGATCAGAGTGTGACCCGATTCTCTGGGATGAGAAGATGGAGAAAGAAATGTCTCCATTCTGTCAGTGTGCAGAAATCAGACTGCACTCAGCTGTCATCCAAATGCAGCTGAATGATTTCCACGCACTCACTGACTTGCAAAGCTGAGAGCGATCCAAATATCGGATTTTTTTCCTCAGGTGGGCTCTTTCTCAAGAAAAAAAAGTCCATGTACACGACCCCATAGACGTACATCGGCCTGGGTACAATCCACTGTTTTGTCAGATCGCACACAGAATGATAATACGGCAGTCTGCACCAGCCCTAAACTGCAGCATTAGGAGTAAGTTCGAGCTGTTGCAGGAGGATGTCGGCTATGTAACACAGCCAGCATCTCCGACACGACGTTCTCAGCTCCTAAGCCCAATCCATATACTGGAATACGACATGGCTAGTGAGGAGCAAATATACCGTATATACTCGAGTATAAGCCGAGATTTTCAGCCCAAAAAATGGGCTGAAAGTGCCCCTCTCGGCTCGGTGAGGGGGAGCGATGCTTGTCAAATACTCACCTGCTCCCAGCGCGGTCCCTGCATGTCCCACGGTCTTTGGGCACGGCAGCTTCTTCCCCTGTTCAGCGGTCACTGGTACCGCTCATTAAAGTTATGAATATGAACTCCACTCCCTTAGGGGTGGAGCCGCATATTCATTCCTGTAATGAGCGGTGCCACGTGACCGCTCACTACAGGAAGCTGCCGCCGCTCCTGGAGACGTGGGACATGCAGGGACTGCGCCAGGAGCAGGCGAGTATGTCATATTCACCTTTCCGCGTTCTACCGCCGCCTCTTCTTCCGCGTCCTCTGCAGTGACTGTTCAGGTCAGAGGGCGTGATGACGTATTAGTGTGCGCGCTTCCCTCTGCCTGAACTGTCAGTGCGGAGAGACGGGACGCTGAGGAGCAGCGACGAGAGGTGAGCATGTCTTTTTTTTTTTTTTTTTTTTAGTGCAGCAGCAGCATTACATGTGGCACAATGTTATATGGAGCATCTATGGGGCCATAAAGAACTGCATGGAGCATTATATGGAGCGTCTATGGGGCCATAACTGCATGGAGCATTATATGGGTCATCTATGGGGCCATAACTGCATGGAGTATTATATGGTGCATTATATGGGGCATCTATGGGGTCATAAAGAACTGCATGGAGCATTATATGGAGCATCTATGGGGCCATAAAGAACTGAATGGATTATATGGGGCATCTATGGGGCCACAAAGAACTGCATGGAGCATTATATGGGGCATATTTGTATATGGAGCATCTTATGGGGCCATAATGAACTGTATGGAGCATTATATGGGACCTATTTTGTATGGAGCATTTTATGGGACCATAATGAACAGTATGGAGCATTACATGGGGCTCCTGATTCAATATGGATATTCAAAAACACTTAACTTACTGATGTCTCAATTAATTTTACTTTTATTGGTATCTATTTTTATTTTTGACTTTTACCGGTAGCTGCTGCATTTTCCACCCTAGGCTTATACTTGAGTCAATAAGTTATCCCAGTTTTTTGTTGTAAAATTAGGGGGGTTGGCTTATGCTCGGGTCGGCTTATACTCGAGTATATACGGTACTTGTTACTCGAGCATGCTTAGGGGTCCTCCGAGTATTTTTTAATGCTAGGAGATTTAGTTTTTTTTGCCGCAGCTGAATGATTTACAGCTGTTAGCCAGCATAAGTACATGTGGGGGTTGCCAGGGAATCCCCACATGTATTTATGCTGACTAAGATGTAAATCATTCAGCTGCAGCAAGAAAAACTAAATCTCCGACCACTAAAAAATACTCGGAGGACCCCCAAGCTTGCTCGAGAAATCTCGAGTAACGAGTATATTCGCTCATCACTAGACGTGGCGTAATTGTAAGTCATATGCAGGGAAAGGGTTAAGACAGCTATGAATTGCTTAGAAAATGGAACTTTTTAGCGACTTTTGTAGAAATGCAATCACAAATGTTATATTTTATGCCATGAGGTTAACCATGCCACCCATTTCTCTGTTACTACAGAAATGGGGTGATAAGTAATGTAGAACACTGATAAATTTGGTTTAGGAAGTTAAAACATTGAGTGGTCTTGGGGAAACAAATTGGTCTAGACAAACCGATACATGTCCCCCATTATGTGCTAAACTTCAAAAGAACGTACAATAAAAAAAAACAAAAAACTATAGGGACGATTGAGTCAGTATGAAATTAGCCAACACTGCCTGTACTCGCTGGTCGACTGTGCTATAGCCCCAATTACAAGGTAACTGTGGCTCCCTAGGCCACTATGACAGAGGGCTGTGGGTCAGTATTTGCAAAGCCAAAACGAAGAATGAAACGAAAACACAGAAGATGTGTGAATCCTTCCAGCATACTTTTAGGGTTACACTGGGGCAGATTCATCACTGTGTTTTGCCATTATTCTCTATGTAGCAACATTTTCCATGTGGCTCGGAGTTTGCACAAAGACTTTATGACTTTTTTCTAAAACTTGGGGAGCATTGCCAGGAGGGGATGTGGGAGAACGGATGCCAAATTCACCATAATTTACATCACAAAAGTGGCAGAAATTACGACAAATGTATTTCTGCACATGACTGGATTACATTGATGTAGCGGGGAGCAGAAGCCAACAGATGCACCAAATTCATTAAAAGGTGCATATTTGTTCATGAATCTTAAGGTACCGTCACACTAAGCGATGCTGCAGCGATACCGACAACGATGTGGATCGCTGCAGCGTCGCTGTTTGGTCGCTGGAGAGCTGTCACACAGACAGCTCTCCAGCGACCAACGATCCTGAAGTCCCCGGGTAACCAGAGTAAACATCGGGTTACTAAGCGCAGGGCCGCGCTTAGTAACCCGATGTTTACCCTGGTTACCGTTGTAAATGTAAAAAAACAAACACTACATACTTACATTCCCGGTGTCTGGTCATGTCCCTCGCCTTCAGCTTCCAGCACTGACTGAGCGCCGGCCGTAAAGTACAGCGGTGACGTCACCGCTGTGCTGTGCTTTACAGCTGGCCGGCGCTCACCAGTCAGTGCGGGAAGCAGAAGGCGAGGGACCTGACCAGACACCGGGAATGTAAGTATGTAGTGTTTGTTTTTTTACATTTACAACGGTAACCAGGGTAAACATCGGGTTACTTCAGCGATGTCAGCGGGAGATCCAGCGACAAAATAAAGTGCTGGACTTTCCCCAGCGACCAACGATCTCCCAGCAGGGGCCTGATCGTTGGTCGCTGTCACAAATAACGATTTAGTTAACGATATCGTTGTTGTTACGTCACAAAAAGCAACGATATCGTTAGCGATATCGTTCAGTGTGACGGTACCTTTACTCTGGCTCGCTATTCATTAATTTGGAGTATGGAAAGTCATTCTCGATGAAACGGGGTCTTCACTCTTGTACTTAGAGGTGCCACGTGTAACAGAGCGGTGTTCTGCAGCTTGTGTATGTACGTCACAACCACAAACAAAGCTGCAAATAGACAATTCAACTACTGGCCTTTGAGGGGTTAACTTACCATCCTGATATACGGGTTTTCTCCCAGACATGTCTGACAAAGAATTGGAAAGTCCTGAAAAGACATTCATGTATTAGTAAGTGTCATATCAGCCAATGTCAGACACAGAAGCATTACACAATTGTGGACACGGAGCGGGCGCTGGTGGATAATGGGGGACACTGATGTACTAAATGGTTATACCCCAGCAGTCTGGGTGCTGGCTTCAGCATATCATAGATAGCTTGCTTTCTTTGCCCATAGATATTGGAATTGGCCACGGGTGAGGCATTAGGACTAAAGGTTCATTCAGAGGTGTTGATTTCACGCCATGTGCCTTAACAAGCCCTAATCCTCTGTATAATAAGCCTAAGTGCACAAGTTGCGGATTCATGTGTGGATTTTTATGCACCGTTTTTGTAAAATCCACAGGTAAAACGCACTGCATTTTATCTGCGGATTTACTGCGTTTTTACACCTGCGGATTCCTATTGAGGAGCAGGTGAAAACCGCTGCGGAATCCGCACAAAGAATTGACATACTGCGGAAAATAAACCGTGTTTCCGCACGGTATTTTCCGCACCATGGGCACTGCGGATTTTGTTTTCCCATACGTTTACATGGTACTGTAAACGCATGGAAAACTGCTGCGTATCCGCAGCGGCCAATCCGCAGCCAAATCTGCAACGTGTGCACAGACCCTAAGTTGTTCAGAGTTCATTTACCAGCCTGGTCACACATTGATGGCTTAAAGGGAACCTGACAGTTCCCCCATGCCCTCCAGCATTTGTATGTTTGTTGTTAATTTCCATGCCTAACCAGCCCTTTATAGTGCTTACTGCTTATCACCTAAATACATGTTTACAAGTTTTTATAAACTTCACTTTTTCTATGCTAATTAGGCTAGTTGGTCCTCACAGCATGTTATCATGCCCCTGTGGGCATGAGGATTTTCAATGGTCAGAGTCATCAGCTCTCTGCAAATCTCAGGCAAGCAGGAGTATTTCCTCACCCACATCATTGTGTCTCTAAAGCAGAGTGTAGGCTTCCCAGCTTTCAGAGGGTCGCTGCCAAAATGTGGATAAACCGGAGCGGGTGTTCCAATAAACGCTTGTTTTCTGGTGAGCGTCTTGTCTACATGTATCATAATTTAGGGTGCATGTACATTGGCCGCCTGGACTCACATGCGCACAGAAAGATCGGTGATATGATCACTGTGCATTGAATATCATGATTCTCAGCAGCACATTACTGATTACACAGGACGATGTGCTGCTGAAGTGAGGATTTTTGAGTACGCTTAAAAATGCTTTCCACAGAACAAATGAGCATTTAGCTCACTCATGGGGCGATTTAGCCAGTGAGAACAGCCCGCCAATCAGGAAACAAGCCTTCCTAGGAACGCTCAACACTCAGTGTATGGACCCTAAGGCCGAATTCACACATCCGAAAACCATATAGGCACAGATTATTTACTGTGCTGCCATCATATTTTGCAGCACTTTACAGACATAATCATCACTGTCTCCATTGTGGCTCACAATTTAGAATTCCTATCAGTATGTCTTTGGAGTGTGGAAGGTAACTGGAGAACCCGGAGGAAACCCACGCAATCACGGGGAGAAGATACAAACTCCTTGCAGATGTTGTCCTTGATGGGAATTGAACATAAGGGCGCTGCAAAGCAACAGTACCAACCACTGAGCCACCATGCTGCCCTCATAGAGGAACCTATTGAGTTTAGGTCAGGAGTCCACAGGTCGTTTTTTACACGAACTGTTTGTCACGGACCTCTGAATTCAGCCTTAATGATACTGAACATGGCTGGGGCACATTTTATCTCTTTTTTATACTTGCAGCACCTTAAGGCTGTGTGCACACGATTCGGAATTAGTGCAGATCTGCAGCGGATTTTTCCACGCAGAAACACTGCAGTTCTGCACAGTGATTTACAGTACAATGTAAATCAATAGAAAAAAATAAATGCTGTGCTAAATCCGCATGAAAACCGCTGCAGATCAAAAAAAGTAGCATGCTTTGTGCGTATCTGCAGCGTTTCTGACCCCTTCCATTATAGAAATCCGCAGGGGGAAAAAACACAGAAAATCCGCTTCTGCACAAAAACGCATAAAATCTGCGGCAAATCTGCACCCTAATCCGCAACGTGTGCACATAGCCTAAAAGGATCTGGATATGAACACCAAATACTGGAAGTTTCCATTTAGATCGAGCTATTCCTAACTGGAAGTAATTAGACATAACGGGAAATAGAGCATGCTGGACCCAGATTGTGTAATGAAAGCGAAGGCTGTTCTCAAACCTGAGGTTCCAGTTATAAAAGAAAACATGGGGTAATCACCGATCCTCCTAGGACCTTACAGACCACAAGGCTTTATAATGGGATTCCCCAGTGCTGATCGGTGAAGTCTGCCATACACATTACATGGCTGGAGGCCAAATGATACTTCATTCAACCGACAGCCAAATGTCCCACACACAGGAGCGCTCGCTGGGCCCAACAGTCCTGTGCTCTCTATGAGAAGGCCGCCGTCTGACATGTCCCCAGCGATCGGCAAAACGTAGTCAGACATGCCCAAAAGACATTTTGTCAGAGGATCTGTCAACCAGCACCCCAATACACCAGCAGGCTCCTTATTCTCAGGATGGGGGTCTCCATAATAGTGATGGTGTATGAGCCCCCCCCCCCCCCCCCCCCCCGTCTATGCTGTACACCAGGAAGCCCCTTATTCTCAGGATAGGGGTCTCCATAATAGTGATGGTGTATGAGCCCCCCCCCCCCCGTCTATGCTGTACACCAGAAAGCCCCTTATTCTCAGGATAGGGGTCTCCATACTAGTGATGGTGTATGACTTCCCCCTGCCTATGCTGTACACCAGGAAGCCCCTTATTCTCAGGATGGGGGTCTCCATAATAGTGATGGTGTATGAGCCCCCCCCCCCCCGTCTATGCTGTACACCAGAAAGCCCCTTATTCTCAGGATAGGGGTCTCCATACTAGTGATGGTGTATGACTTCTCCACCCGTCTATGATGTACACCAGGAGGCCCCTTATCCTCAGGATGGGGGTCTCCATACTAGTGATGGTGTATGACCCCCCCTGTCTATGCTGTACACCAGGAGGCCCCTTACTCCCTTATCCTCAGGATGGGGGGTCTCCATACTAGTGATGGTGTATGACCCCCCCCCCCCCCCTTTCTATGCCGTACACCAGGATGCCCCTTATTCTCAGGATGGGGGTCTCCATACTAGTGATGGTGTATGACTTCCCCCTGTCTATGCTGTACACCAGGAAGCCCCTTGTTCTCAGGATGGGGGTCTCCATACTAGTGATGGTGTATGACTTCCCCCTGTCTATGCTGTACACCAGGAAGCCCCTTGTTCTCAGGATGGGGGTCTCCATACTAGTGATGGTGTATGACTTCCCCCTGTCTATGCTGTACACCAGGAAGCCCCTTATTCTCAGGATGGGGGGTCTCCATACTAGTGATGGTGTATGACTTCCCCCTGTCTATGCTGTACACCAGGAAGCCCCTTATTCTCAGGATGGGGGGTCTCCATACTAGTGATGGTGTATGACTTCCCCCTGTCTATGCTGTACACCAGGAAGCCCCTTGTTCTCAGGATGGGGGTCTCCATACTAGTGATGGTGTATGACTTCCCCCTGTCTATGCTGTACACCAGGAGGCCCCTTATTCTCAGGATGGGGGTCTCCACACTAGTGATGGTGTATGACCCCCCCCTGTCTATGCTGTACACCAGGAAGCCCCTTATTCTCAGGATGGGGGTCTCCATACTAGTGATGGTGTATGACCCCCCCCTGTCTATGCTGTACACCAGGAAGCCCCTTATTCTCAGGATGGGGGGTCTCCATACTAGTGATGGTGTATGACTTCCCCTGTCTATGCTGTACACAGGAAGCCCCTTATTCTCAGGATGGGGGGTCTCCATACTAGTGATGGTGTATGACTTCCCCCTGTCTATGCTGTACACCAGGAAGCCCCTTATTCTCAGGATGGGGGGTCTCCATACTAGTGATGGTGTATGACCCCCCCCCCCCCCCTGTCTATGCTGTACACCAGGAAGCCCCTTATTCTCAGGATGGGGGGTCTCCATACTAGTGATGGTGTATGACCCCCCCCCTGTCTATGCTGTACACCAGGAAGCCCCTTATTCTCAGGATGGGGGTCTCCATACTAGTGATGGTGTATGACTTCCCCCTGTCTATGCTGTACACCAGGAAGCCCCTTATTCTCAGGATGGGGGGTCTCCATACTAGTGATGGTGTATGACTTCCCCCTGTCTATGCTGTACACCAGGAAGCCCCTTATTCTCAGGATGGGGGTCTCCATACTAGTGATGGTGTATGATCCTCCCTGTCTATGCCGTACACCAGGAGGCCCCTTATTCCACAGGATGGGGGTCTCAATACTAGTGATGGTGTATGACTTCCCCCTGTCTATGATGTACACCAGGAAGCCCCTTATTCTCAGGATGGGGGTCTCAATACTAGTGATGGTGTATGACTTCCCCTGTCTATGCTGTACACAGGAGGCCCCTTATTCTCAGGATGGGGGTCTCCATACTAGTGATGGTGTATGACTTCCCCCGTCTATGCTGTACACCAAGAGGCCCCTTACTCCCTTATTCTCAGGATGGGGGTCTCCATACTAGTGATGGTGTATGACCCCCCCTTCTATGCTGTACACCAGGAAGCCCCTTATTCTCAGGATGGGGGTCTCCATACTAGTGATGGTGTATGACTTCCCCCGTCTATGCTGTACACAAAGAGGCCCCTTACTCCCTTATTCTCAGGATGGGGGTCTCCATACTAGTGATGGTGTATGACCCCCCCCCCCTTCTATGCCGTACACCAGGAATCCCCTTATTCTCAGGATGGGGGTCTCCATGCTAGTGATGGTGTATGACCCCCCCTTCTATGCTGTACACCAGGAAGCCCCTTACTCCCTTATCCTCAGGATGGGGGGTCTCCATACTAGTGATGGTGTATGACTTCCCCCTGTCTATGCTGTACACCAGGAGGCCCCTTATTCTCAGGATGGGGGTCTCCATGCTAGTGATGGTGTATGACTTCCCCCATCTATGCTGTACTGCCCCTTATCCTCAGGATGGGGGTCTCCATACTAGTGATGGTGTATGACTTCCCCCTGTGCATGCTATACACCAGGATGCCCCTTATTCTCAGGATGGGGGTCTCCATACTAGTGATGGTGTATGACTTCCCCCTGTCTATGCTGTACACCAGGAAGCCCCTTATTCTCAGGATGGGGGTCTCCATACTAGTGATGGTGTATGATCCTCCCTGTCTATGCCGTACACCAGGAGGCCCCTTATTCCACAGGATGGGGGTCTCAATACTAGTGATGGTGTATGACTTCCCCCTGTCTATGATGTACACCAGGAAGCCCCTTATTCTCAGGATGGGGGTCTCAATACTAGTGATGGTGTATGACTTCCCCTGTCTATGCTGTACACAGGAGGCCCCTTATTCTCAGGATGGGGGTCTCCATACTAGTGATGGTGTATGACTTCCCCCGTCTATGCTGTACACCAAGAGGCCCCTTACTCCCTTATTCTCAGGATGGGGGTCTCCATACTAGTGATGGTGTATGACCCCCCCCCCCCTTCTATGCCGTACACCAGGAAGCCCCTTACTCCCTTATCCTCAGGATGGGGGGTCTCCATACTAGTGATGGTGTATGACTTCCCCCTGTCTATGCTGTACACCAGGAGGCCCCTTATTCTCAGGATGGGGGTCTCCATGCTAGTGATGGTGTATGACTTCCCCCATCTATGCTGTACTGCCCCTTATCCTCAGGATGGGGGTCTCCATACTAGTGATGGTGTATGACTTCCCCCATCTATGCTGTACTGCCCCTTATTCTCAGGATGGGGGTCTCCATACTAGTGATGGTGTATGACTTCCCCCGTCTATGCTGTACACCAGGAGGCCCCTTACTCCCTTATCCTCAGGATGGGGGGTCTCCATACTAGTGATGGTGTATGACCCCCCCCCCCCTTCTATGCCGTACACCAGGAATCCCCTTATTCTCAGGATGGGGGTCTCCATGCTAGTGATGGTGTATGACCCCCCCTTCTATGCTGTACACCAGGAAGCCCCTTACTCCCTTATCCTCAGGATGGGGGGTCTCCATACTAGTGATGGTGTATGACTTCCCCCTGTCTATGCTGTACACCAGGAGGCCCCTTATTCTCAGGATGGGGGTCTCCATGCTAGTGATGGTGTATGACTTCCCCCATCTATGCTGTACTGCCCCTTATCCTCAGGATGGGGGTCTCCATACTAGTGATGGTGTATGACTTCCCCCTGTGCATGCTATACACCAGGATGCCCCTTATTCTCAGGATGGGGGTCTCCATACTAGTGATGGTGTATGACTTCCCCCTGTCTATGCTGTACACCAGGAAGCCCCTTATTCTCAGGATGGGGGTCTCCATACTAGTGATGGTGTATGATCCTCCCTGTCTATGCCGTACACCAGGAGGCCCCTTATTCCACAGGATGGGGGTCTCAATACTAGTGATGGTGTATGACTTCCCCCTGTCTATGATGTACACCAGGAAGCCCCTTATTCTCAGGATGGGGGTCTCAATACTAGTGATGGTGTATGACTTCCCCTGTCTATGCTGTACACAGGAGGCCCCTTATTCTCAGGATGGGGGTCTCCATACTAGTGATGGTGTATGACTTCCCCCGTCTATGCTGTACACCAAGAGGCCCCTTACTCCCTTATTCTCAGGATGGGGGTCTCCATACTAGTGATGGTGTATGACCCCCCCCCCCCCCCTTCTATGCCGTACACCAGGAAGCCCCTTACTCCCTTATCCTCAGGATGGGGGGTCTCCATACTAGTGATGGTGTATGACTTCCCCCTGTCTATGCTGTACACCAGGAGGCCCCTTATTCTCAGGATGGGGGTCTCCATGCTAGTGATGGTGTATGACTTCCCCCATCTATGCTGTACTGCCCCTTATCCTCAGGATGGGGGTCTCCATACTAGTGATGGTGTATGACTTCCCCCATCTATGCTGTACTGCCCCTTATTCTCAGGATGGGGGTCTCCATACTAGTGATGGTGTATGACTTCCCCCTGTCTATGCTGTACACCAGGAGGCCCCTTACTCCCTTATCCTCAGGATGGGGGGTCTCCATACTAGTGATGGTGTATGACCCCCCCCCCCCCTTTCTATGCCGTACACCAGGATGCCCCTTATTCTCAGGATGGGGGTCTCCATACTAGTGATGGTGTATGACTTCCCCCGTCTATGCTGTACACCAGGAGGCCCCTTACTCCCTTATTCTCAGGATGGGGGTCTCCATACTAGTGATGGTGTATGACCCCCCCCCCCCCTTCTATGCCGTACACCAGGAAGCCCCTTATTCTCAGAATGGGGGTCTCCATACTAGTGATGGTGTATGACCCCCCCTTCTATGCCGTACACCAGGAAGCCCCTTACTCCATTATCCTCAGGATGGGGGGTCTCCATACTAGTGATGGTGTATGACTTCCCCCTGTCTATGCTGTACACCAGGAGGCCCCTTATTCTCAGGATGGGGGTCTCCATACTAGTGATGGTGTATGACTTCTCCACCCGTCTATGATGTACACCAGGAGGCCCCTTATCCTCAGGATGGGGGTCTCCATACTAGTGATGGTGTATGACCCCCCCCTGTCTATGCTGTACACCAGGAGGCCCCTTACTCCCTTATCCTCAGGATGGGGGGTCTCCATACTAGTGATGGTGTATGACTTCCCCCTGTCTATGCTGTACACCAGGAGGCCCCTTACTCCCTTATCCTCAGGATGGGGGGTCTCCATACTAGTGATGGTGTATGACCCCCCCCCCTTTCTATGCCGTACACCAGGATGCCCCTTATTCTCAGGATGGGGGTCTCCATACTAGTGATGGTGTATGACTTCCCCCGTCTATGCTGTACACCAGGAGGCCCCTTACTCACTTATTCTCAGGATGGGGGTCTCCATACTAGTGATGGTGTATGACCCCCCCCCCCTTCTATGCCGTACACCAGGAAGCCCCTTATTCTCAGGATGGGGGTCTCCATACTAGTGATGGTGTATGACCCCCCCCTTCTATGCCGTACACCAGGAAGCCCCTTACTCCATTATCCTCAGGATGGGGGTCTCCATGCTAGTGATGGTGTATGACTTCCCCCATCTATGCTGTACTGCCCCTTATTCTCAGGATGGGGGTCTCCATACTAGTGATGGTGTATGACTTCCCCCTGTCTATGCTGTACACCAGGAAGCCCCTTATTCTCAGGATGGGGGTCTCCATACTAGTGATGGTGTATGACTTCCCCCGTCTATGCTGTACACCAGGAAGCCCCTTATTCTCAGGATGGGGGTCTCCATACTAGTGATGGTGTATGACCCCCCCCCCCTCTCCCCGTCTATGCTGTACACCAGGAAGCCCCTTATTCTCAGGATGGGGGTCTCCATACTAGTGATGGTGTATGATTCCTCCCCCCTGTCTATGCTGTACACCAGGAAGCCCCTTATTCTCAGGATGGGGGTCTCCATACTAGTGATGGTGTATGACTTCCCCCTGCCTATGCTGTACACCAGGAAGCCCCTTATTCTCAGGATGGGGGTCTCCATACTAGTGATGGTGTATGACTTCCCCCTGTCTATGCTGTACACCAGGAAGCCCCTTATTCTCAGGATGGGGGTCTCCATACTAGTGATGGTGTATGACTTCCCCCGTCTATGCTGTACACCAGGAGGCCCCTTATTCTCAGGATGGGGGGTCTCCATACTAGTGATGGTGTATGACTTCCCCCCTTCTATGCCGTACACCAGGAAGCCCCTTATTCTCAGGATGGGGGTCTCCATACTAGTGATGGTGTATGACCCCCCCCCCCCCCCTTCTATGCCGTACACCAGGAAGCCCCTTATTCTCAGGATGGGGGTCTCCATACTAGTGATGGTGTATGACCCCCCCCCCCTTCTATGCCGTACACCAGGAAGCCCCTTATTCTCAGGATGGGGGTCTCCATACTAGTGATGGTGTATGACCCCCCCCTTCTATGCCGTACACCAGGAAGCCCCTTACTCCCTTATCCTCACGATGGGGGGTCTCCATACTAGTGATGGTGTATGACTTCCCCCTGACTATGCTGTACACCAGGAAGCCCCTTATTCTTAGGATGGGGGGTCTCCATACTAGTGATGGTGTATGATCCCCCCTCCCCTTTCTATGCTGTACACCAGGAGGCCCCTTATTCTCAGGATGGGGGGTCTCCATACTAGTGATGGTGTATGATTCCTCCCCCCTGTCTATGCCATACACCAGGAGGCCCCTTATCCTCAGGATGGGGGGTCTCCATACTAGTGATGGTGTATGACTTCCCCCTGACTATGCTGTACACCAGGAAGCCCCTTATTCTTAGGATGGGGGGTCTCCATACTAGTGATGGTGTATGATCCCCCCTCCCCTTTCTATGCTGTACACCAGGAGGCCCCTTATCCTCAGGATGGGGGGTCTCCATACTAGTGATGGTGTATGACTTCCCCCGTCTATGCTGTACACCAGGAAGCCCCTTATTCTCAGGATGGGGGGGGTCTCCACACTAGTGATGGTGTATGACTTCCCCCTGACTATGCTGTACACCAGGAAGCCCCTTATTCTTAGGATGGGGGGGGTCTCCACACTAGTGATGGTGTATGACTTCCCCCTGACTATGCTGTACACCAGGAAGCCCCTTATTCTCAGGATGGGGGGGGTCTCCACACTAGTGATGGTGTATGACTTCCCCCTGACTATGCCGTACACCAGGAAGCCCCTTATTCTCAGGATGGGGGGGGTCTCCACACTAGTGATGGTGTATGACTTCCCCCTGACTATGCTGTACACCAGGAAGCCCCTTATTCTTAGGATGGGGGGTCTCCATACTAGTGATGGTGTATGATCCCCCCTCCCCTTTCTATGCTGTACACCAGGAGGCCCCTTATCCTCAGGATGGGGGGTCTCCATACTAGTGATGGTGTATGACTTCCCCCGTCTATGCTGTACACCAGGAAGCCCCTTATTCTCAGGATGGGGGGGGTCTCCACACTAGTGATGGTGTATGACTTCCCCCTGACTATGCTGTACACCAGGAAGCCCCTTATTCTTAGGATGGGGGGTCTCCATACTAGTGATGGTGTATGATCCCCCCTCCCCTTTCTATGCTGTACACCAGGAGGCCCCTTATCCTCAGGATGGGGGGTCTCCATACTAGTGATGGTGTATGACTTCCCCCTGACTATGCTGTACACCAGGAAGCCCCTTATTCTCAGGATGGGGGGGGTCTCCACACTAGTGATGGTGTATGACTTCCCCCGTCTATGCTGTACACCAGGAGGCGCACACACTGTTATCACTGCCGCCTGCCCTGGTGACTGTAAGCAGCCCCGGCCTACTACTACCACCACCATCTCCACCACCAGGCCTCGCCTCCTGCTCAAGGCTTCACACGGCTGTACGCGCCGGTATCAGTCGCCGACCCCCGTGGTGAACCCCCGTGCCCCTCCGGTCACTCACCGCGTCCTCCCAGTTCTGCCGGTTGTAAGTATTTGACCCGAGAGACGTCGCCATCCTGTTTCAGCCCAGCCACCGAATGCAGCTCGGTTTCCCCCTCGTACTGAGCAAGCGCGAGCAGTGGCAGATCACGCGCAGGCGCCATGTGTGGTATTCGCAGCTGCGCACTGGTTGTTTGGGTGTCACTGGCGCCACCTCGTGGTGGGCTGTGGTATTCACACTTTGAATCGTGGACAATGTAAGCGTCCACACTGTATGGGCTGTAGATAAACGCAGGTTATCCGCATCCTCAGGTGGAGAATATTAGGCGTATTTAATAGACCCCTGACCACTTGTAAAGGGACTATATAATGAAGTGTGAACTATAGATCACTATATGATATACAGGGTCTCCGGTGGGCCCAGGCCCTGAAAGCTGCTGACATAAAGTCCCAGCAGCTGCCTAGGGTCCCCGCTGCTCCAAGGGTCCCCAGCCAGTAAGGTGTCGCCAATAGCGGCACACCACGTAGCTGCTATCGGTCCCCCGATGTCAGCAGGACAGGAAGCCTCAGCTTGTTCCTGCTGCTAAAGTGAAATGAATATTCACGCTTCCCAAAGGCCCCATGGGCGTGGAGAGGAGTGAATTAATTTCGCTATAATAGCTAACACTGCTCGCTATCAGTGCCTGCACACCAGGGCCCCGCCACCCCCCTCTCCCTCAGGGACCCCCAGCTCACACGGCCACTATGGTTCTGTAAGCCAGGGGGATCCATCACCAGCACCACCCCCAATGCGCATTAATGGAGGAGAGAGCGTCAGATGATGCTCCCTCTCCCATCATTCCTCTAGCCTCTGACACAGTGGGTGCGCGATGACGTCACTTCATGGCGTACCAGCTGTGTGTGAGGCCGATGACAGTGCAGCTCCTGACATCGGAGCAGAGCTGCTGCCGGAATCAGTGTGGGACGAGGAGGAGAGGTGACTATTGTGGGTTATATATATATATATATATATATATATATATATATGACTGCCGCGACCCAAAAACCTTTACTACCATAAAGTGACGCCAAATCACATTCATTAAAACATAACTGCTTTATTTAGGAAAGATTTATTTAACAAAAATGTCATCTTTTACTTGGCTTAAAATTATGGTCGCATCTTAACACAGGCAATATTTGCCAACAAATCGGGTGTAGGGAGATTATCTGCCGTCCAGTCTCACGGTGCAGGTATCTTCACCACCAAAATCTCCACCCATTTCGCCACGGAGAAGCACGGGAAACAAGCTACGACCCCCCAAAAGAATGAAGCGCCTGAACCACCCCTTCACGAAGACCATTCAGAAAAATATCCAAACCAGCATCGTTGAGATGCACCCCATCTGGAAGAAGAAAACCCGTATTATCCCCCTCAAGACGATGGTGCCTCACCACCACACCGTTTTTAAATCTGATAAAAACGAGATATTCGCTGGTTCAAAGTACGCCTCGATCTTTCCATGGTGTTCAGCTCTCTGGCGCCTTGCCATACCAGCCTAGGAATTACTTCTGACCAAACTATTCGTATTACAGAAAAGAAACCCGGAAAATTATCCAAGTCAGATCTCATAAGAGTCAATAGCTTGGCAAGAGGAGATGAGGCCAAGTCGTTTCCTCCGGCATGTATGACCACCACTGTTGGGGAAGACGCGACTGTTGCGATCCAAACTACCTCCAGAAGAACCTGTGACCAGGTAAGACCCCTCGTGCCGCGCCAAATATCGTCCATATCCGTGAAACCAAGTGACCGTCCTCCTGGACACAATTCAGCTCGCCGAGCTGCCCAATATATGTATGAATGTCCCACGAACCACACGCTGGGCCGCATACCATCTGAAACAAATTAAAGTTGTTATTTAACCAACTCGAAGTGTAAGTCAGAAAACAAAACGGAAAACTTCTATAAAGGCATATTACAAAAGCACAGCCGCGATTCACTCGGTATAAAAACTTTTTTTTTTTTATTTACAGTGGGGCAAAAAAGTATTTAGTCAGTCAGCAATAGTGCAAGTTCCACCACTTAAAAAGATGAGAGGCGTCTGTAATTTACATCATAGGTAGACCTCAACTATGGGAGACAAACTGAGAAAAAAAAATCCAGAAAATCACATTGTCTGTTTTTTTAACATTTTATTTGCATATTGTGGTGGAAAATAAGTATTTGGTCAGAAACAAACAATCAAGATTTCTGGTTCTCACAGACCTGTAACTTCTTCTTTAAGAGTCTACTCTTTCCTCCACTCATTACCTGTAGTAATGGCACCTGTTTAAACTTGTTATCAGTATAAAAAGACACCTGTGCACACCCTCAAACAGTCTGACTCCAAACTCCACTATGGTGAAGACCAAAGAGCTGTCAAAGCACACCAGAAACAAAATTGTAGCCATGCACCAGGCTGGGAAGACTGAATCTGCAATAGCCAACCAGCTTGGAGTGAAGAAATCAACAGTGGGAGCAATAATTAGAAAATGGAAGACATACAAGACCACTGATAATCTCCCTCGATCTGGGGCTCCACGCAAAATCCCACCCCGTGGGGTCAGAATGATCACAAGAACGGTGAGCAAAAATCCCAGAACCACGCAGGGGGACCTAGTGAATGAACTGCAGAGAGCTTGGACCAATGTAACAAGGCCTACCATAAGTAACACACTACGCCACCATGGACTCAGATCCTGCAGTGCCAGACGTGTCCCACTGCTTAAGCCAGTACATGTCCGGGCCCGTCTGAAGTTTGCTAGAGAGAATTTGGATGATCAAGAGGAGTTTTGGGAGAATGTCCTATGGTCTGATGAAACCAAACTGGAACTGTTTGGTAGAAACACAACTTGTCGTGTTTGGAGGAAAAAGAATACTGAGTTGCATCCATCAAACACCATACCTACTGTAAAGCATGGTGGTGGAAACATCATGCTTTGGGGCTGTTTCTCTGCAAAGGGGCCAGGACGACTGATCCGGGTACATGAAAGAATTAATGGGGCCATGTATCGTGAGATTTTGAGTGCAAACCTCCTTCCATCAGCAAGGGCATTGAAGATGAAACGTGGCTGGGTCTTTCAACATGACAATGATCCAAAGCACACGAAGGAGTGGCTTCGTAAGAAGCATTTCAAGGTCCTGGAGTGGCCTAGCCAGTCTCCAGATCTCAACCCTATAGAAAACCTTTGGAGGGAGTTGAATGTCCGTGTTGCCAAGCGAAAAGCCAAAAACATCACTGCTCTAGAGGAGATCTGCATGGAGGAATGGGCCAACATACCAACAACAGTGTGTGGCAACCTTGTGAAGACTTACAGAAAACGTTTGACCTCTGTCATTGCCAACAAAGGATATATTACAAAGTATTGAGATGAAATTTTGTTTCTGACCAAATACTTATTTTCCACCATAATATGCAAATAAAATGTTAAAAAAACAGACAATGTGATTTTCTGGATTTTTTTTTCTCAGTTTGTCTCCCATAGTTGAGGTCTACCTATGATGTAAATTACAGACGCCTCTCATCTTTTTAAGTGGTGGAACTTGCACTATTGCTGACTGACTAAATACTTTTTTGCCCCACTGTATATGTTCCTACAAGACTAATTCGGGCCTTATAAACCTGGTAAAACAACGAGACCGCCATCTGCCATCTCTTTGAATATCTGACTCAAACAAACCCGCTTCTGTTGCAGCCCCAATCCTAAAGGAATGTGTTCCAAAATCTGCTACGGGTAGGCCCAACAAAGACAAAATGCACCCTAGTACAGCCAGAAACTGTCCCGACACCAGAGGGGAGCCATTCTCATGAATAAAAAATTGGACCCCTGTGCTCCTGACCTTCATATAACTGCTAATTAAGGCCAATGGGCAAATTTTTTCTTTTATGACGAACAATGGGAACCACGTACCCCGCCCTCCTGATCGGTTTTGGATCTACGCACTCTGATCCTCAAACCATCGTCGCAAATTACAACATCTTCGTGTCGCAAGCCATCTGCTTTGTTAGGAGCAGATGGGAGAATCTCGCTAACGTGCATCGCCCCGAAAAAGGCCAAGCCAAAAGACGCTGATATTAACGTGGCTTCATAATCAGATTCACAAAGGGTTCTTGCGGCCTTAATTAAACTGACCAGAAGCGGAAAGGAAATGGGCCTCCTATGGTCGCTACGTATATTTTCCCGTCGCCATCCCTTCAACAATTGACCGATCAAAAAATGTTTTCTGGATTCAGCCCAGCCCCGCAATTTGAAATGAAAAGCCAAACCCAATTTGCGGTTTCGAGCCACCGCCCCCGACACTCCGATAGCATGCATCTGAACTAGGAACGCCATGGTAACCTGCAATCTCAAAGACTCCGAAGAATCTACCGGTTTATCTGCTGCTAAAATACACCACTCATCCCACGCCTTACCGTAGGCTCTCCAAGTAGACGGGGCTATTGACGACCATATCAGGGGAATTAATTCTCCAGGACATCCCAAATCGAAGGGGGGCATCCCAGCACTTCCATTTACTCCTGTAGCTGCATTCCAGGCTGCTCCTGCGAATCAGACCAATTTGTGACATCCATTAAACTGTCGTTATCTCCAATCTCGACACTCGCTTTAACCCACTCATTAAACTCCAGACATCTTAAAACAATGAACCTGATAAGCTTTATAACCAATGGGGAGGAAGATGACAGGTAATTTATGGCATGTGCAGCGCTGTCCATTTTGAGATGCAACCGGATGCATTTGTTGCTGAAAAACTGGCCCCAAATTTCCATGGCCACTGCTACAGGGAACAACTCGAGGAGAGTTGAGTCCCCAGCCCATGCCTTGCTGAACCAAGATTCGGGCCATGTTGCGGCACACGTTTGTCCTCATATGAACTTGAGCGTGGGAAAATATTCTGAAAAGTTCCCAGGCTCGAGTTCATATGAGGACATCCAGCAGAGGGCGCATCACCGCAACTGAAGGTAACTACAGGTTATTGACCTACATTCCATTCATTCGCAGGGGTTTTACAGGCAGGAGCACAGCTGCATTAGCAGAGCTTCTGCTTGTAAAATTAGTTAACCTTTTCAGATGGATTTACGGCGTGGGACGAGACTGATCATCGGAAGGTATGGCATATTGTTGTTTTTTTATTTTACCTTTTTTACAGAATGAGGGTCTTCAGGTGGATTACCAGAATAATAAAATATTACAAAAACCTGTGTATTTATTTCATTAAAATACTTTGTAATAATGTGTGTGTGTGTGTGTGTGTGTGTGTGTGTGTGTGTGTGTGTGTGTGTGTGTGTGTGTGTGTGTTTTTTAACCATTTCATACTATTGGATTAATAATGGATAGGTGTCATAATTGACGCCTCTCCATTATTAATCTTGCTTAATGTCACCTTACAATAGCAAGGTGACATTAACCCTTCATTACCCCATATCCCACCGCTACACGGGAATGGGAAGAGAGTGGCCAAGTGCCAGAATAGGCGCATCTAACAGATGTGCCTTTTCTGGGGTGGCTGGGGGCAGATGTTTTTAGCCAGGGCGGGGGGGGGGGGGGGGGGGCAATAACATGGACCCTCTCCAGGCTATTAATATCTGGCTTTACCATTCTGGGGGAGAAAATTGCGCGGGAGCCCACGCCAATTTTTTTCCGCGATTTAACCCTTTAATTTAATAGAGCGCCCAAATTTTGCACATGCACACTACTAACATTAGTAGTGTGGAATCTGCAAAAAAAAGGCATATGAGATTGTTTACTGTATGTAAACCATGTCTCATATCATGTCGGGTTTGGGAAGGAGAAAGCAAAAGCCGGTAATTGAATTACCGGCTTTTAAGCTATCTAGCGCTGTATGAAATATTAATATATATACACTAGATTGTGGCCCGATTCTAATGCATCGGGTATTCTAGAATATGCATGTCCCCGTAGTATATGGACAATGATGATTCCAGAATTCGCGGCAGACTGTGCCTGTCGCTGATTGGTCGAGGCAACCTTTATGACATCATCGTCGCCATGGCAACCATTATGACATCTACGTCGATACTGTGCCCGTCGCTGAATCAGAAACGTCAGATGTCTACGTCCTTTATGACATCATCGTCGCTGTGCCCGTTGCTGATTGGTCGAGGCCTGGCGGCCTCGACCAATCAGAGACGCGGGATGTCTACGTCCTTTATGACATCATTGTCGCTGTGCCCGTCGCTGATTGGTCGAGGCCTGGCGGCCTCGACCAATCAGAGACGCGGGATTTCTACGTCGATGCTGTGCCGGTCTCTGATTGGTCGAGGCCTGGCGGCCTCGACCAATCAGAGAGCCGGGATTTCCAGGACAGACAGACAGACAGACAGACAGACGGAAAAACCCTTAGACAATTATATATATAGATATATGTGTCTCACTGACATATATACCCCTATACTATGTGTAGACATTTATCTTAGCTATTCTTTTCTAACCTGTCAGTGTGATTTTACTGTACACCGCACTGAATTGCCGGCTTTTCTCTAGAACACCGCTGCGTATTTCTCGCAAGTCACACTGTTGGTCCATGTGTAATCCGTATTTTTCTGGCCCCCATAGACTTTCATTGGCGTATTTTTTGCGCAATACGGTGACAAACGCAGCATGCTGCGTTTTTCTACGGCCGTAGAACACCGTATAATACGGATCAGTAAAATACGGCTGATAGGAGCTGGGGCATAGAGAAGCATTGTACCGTATGCAATCCGTATTTTCAGCACCTCTCTTACATCCGTAAAACTCGCTAGTGTGACGCTGGCCTTAACCTACGAGAAAAAAATCCTGCCCATTGGCATAATCTTACAAGCGAAATTTAAAGAGCCCAGTAAAGATTGCAATTGGACTAAGGAAACCTTCCTGACTGACAGGCAGCCCTCAATTTGCTCTAACAACTTTACAATCTTCTCTCGTGGCAACCTGAATTCCATGGCAACCGAATCAATTTCAATACCGAGGAAAGTAATTACTGGGATGGGACCAACCGTCTTCTCAGGGGACAATGGAACACCTAAATGCACCATGAACTCTTTGAATTGCTCAAGAGCCTGGGAACATATTTCCGAATTTGCCGGCCCTACAAACAAGAAATCATCGAGGTAATGTGTGACAGATGATAATCGCATGATCTTCCGAGCAACCCATTCTAGAAGTGTGCTAAACATTTCTAAATAAAAACAGGAAATTGAGCATCCCATCGGGAGGCATGTGTCATAGTAATACCAACCCTCGAACATGGCACCTAATAAATGATAACAATCCGGGTGTACCGGTAACAGGCGAAAGGCGGATTCTATATCCGACTTGGCCATGAGGGCCCTGGGTCCGGCTTTCCTGACCATGTCTACGGTCCTGTCGAAGGATATATATGTTACTGCGGTGTCATCACTCGGAATGCCATCATTCACTGATTTTCCTCTCGGGTAGGACAAATGGTGGATCAGCCAGTATTTCCCATGTTCCTTTTTGGGAACTATACCCAAAGGAGAAACCAGTAGATTAAAAAAGGGGTGGACGTTGAAGGGGCCCCGGAAATACCCCAATTAATTTCCTTGTTTAGTTTCTCGTATATGATGTCGGGGGAATCCCTTGCTGATTTTAAATTGGGGGCTGACTGCGGTTCGCGTGAAAAAACAAAGGGGTTGAAAAAACCAAAAGAAAAACCAAAACGAAGTTGAGCCGTGGCAGATTTATTGGGGTATCTGTCCAACCACGGCCCCATGTTTTTTACATTCACCGGTGTCTTGAGGCTCACTCGTGATGGCTGTCTTGCCGCTATTTGTTTTCTGAGGGGTTCGTGTGCATTTTGCTGCAGGATGGGAACCTCCGCAAATAGAACACTCGTTTTTGTATTTACACAGACCATAGAATTTGGATTGACCTTCGTTGAAAAGCCAGCATGAGCCTGGTCTCCGGATGACCGCTGAACCTGCATTGTTGACAGATCCACTGGGCGTGTCAAGAAAGGACTGTGTATTTCTCTGTGCCATCGTCAGGTGTAACCAGGAATCAGTGGCCTTAACCCCCCATCCTAACTGTGGGTTAACGGCCAGTCGACGACGAAAATCTTCGTCGTATTTCCACCATGCTGATCACCCCGTGGGCCTTGTATGAGCTGTAAATGTTGTCTAGGTAAATAACTCGGAACATCTCTCCGGGTGTTTTTCACCCATGACGCAACCTAAAACCGTAAAGGCTTGTAGCCAATTGTTGATGGTCTTGGCTACTTTGGGCTTCTTCTCGTAAGCTTTGTCACCAACTCGCCCTTCCTTGTCCACTGAATGCTGCTCAGTGTACACCAGAGACCATATATCAATAAACTCATTGGACCAAATTTGTTCCTTTATATTAGCATCTAAATGTGATCCTAAAGGTGGGACCCCGCAAAAAAGGCCATCTTTGTAGATGTCCGAGCAGGGGGGGAAGAGAAGGCTTGGACTGTACTGCAGGTTGTAGCATTCTGGGATTCAAAAAAATCTTATTACTACCCATATTCAAAGTATTCCCAGTATCCAACAAATTCGCGTTATTAGTCCTGTCACCGCACCAAGCCCCAATAAATGGGTACTCACCGGATTGTATATTCGACTCCGGACGGCTCTGCTTTTGTACCCCATGGTTTGTATCACTTTGCTGTTCCACGCGAAGCGTGGCCCTGTGAAGCGAAGATTCCTGCCTACGTGACTTGCCGGATGAGCTATCCGACGAAGATCGAGAACGCCACCGTGATGCCCTAGACCGCCGACTGCGAACGGCTAGATCTGGATCTGTGAGAACGACACTTACTACTATAGCACTCTCGACGCCTATTCCGACGTCTACGGTAATCTTCTGAAGATGATGATGAGGAAAAACTGCGCGCGTAGCAGTTACCCGCACTCTGTCCGCTAGTTAGAGCCGGGGTACCAGCACCCTGTGCAGGGGGACCAACACCGGTTGCCAAGAACGATAATACCACTGGGGCATTCTGATGTTCTCCTGTTATCATTTGCGATGGAGCTATTTGACTCCCAAGTATTTGTGAGGGAGGTGTACTAAATATAACCGGGTATAAGGGAAAAGGTGAATCCCCCCTAACTCCTAGCTGGCTAGTGACATTTTGTTGCCCAGGTCCTGTAGACGATAGTACGTGCTGTTGAGCTGCTGCTAACACCTCCCACCCTCTCCCTGTATTATTGCTGACCTCACCAACTTGTTGTGAGATCGAGGGGTTAAGTCCCGGTGTATCCCCTACTACTCTATCTGACGACCCAGCCTCCTGAGAGGATGAAGATGAGCCTTGTACCCCCCCCCATATTAGCCACTGATATTTGGCCTGACCTAGGTAAGTTAAGAGTTATGTGCTGCCGCAACCTCCCTCCGTTAGCTTCTGCCACCGTCGGGTGTATGATGTTGCCCGGCGGAACAAGACTTCCCCTGTGCACCTGCCCGTCCCCCGTGGCCGAGACCCTCTGTTTGGTGCCTGTACATGAGGAAGCGCGCGCACTTGAACTGCACACGCTCCTCTTTCAAGGTATTGGCGGGCTCAGATGCGCCGGTGGCCAGGTTGCTCTGCGAGGTCGCCGGCCGCCTGGCGGCATCGCCTGTACCACAGCAGGGAAGGAGCCGCTCCAGGCTAACAAAGCCGATAGCCAAGCGCTGCTTTCCCTGTTAATTCTATCCCTCACCGCATCCTGTAGCGGGTCCATGTTACCGGCTGCCCAACAGGTCCGGGTACTGAGGGCACCGGATGTCACGCCAGACACCTGACTATCCACGTCCTGGGTATGACATGCCCCTTCAGGAGGCGTGGCCAACCCAAACTCTGGCAGCGTCACTGTATGGGAGACCGATGGCAGCCAGGGAGAGGGCCCAGCAGTAAGGGAACAGTGGCAAGGCCGCCGTGTCCCTATATATATATATACCATATGGGGAGGTACATTATACCCTATGGGGGGCAGCATTATACCCTATAGAAGGAGCTACATTATACCCTATGGGAGGAGCGGCGTTATACCCGATGGGAGAGCTGCATTATACCCTATGAGGGGGCTGCATTATACTCTATGAGGGAGAACTGCATTATACCCTATGAGGGGAGCAGCATTATACTCTAAGAGGGGGGCAGCATGATACTCTGAGGGGGCTACATTATATTCTGTAGGGGGCTGCATTATACTATATGAGGGGGCTGCATTATGTTCTATGGAGGGGCTGCATTATATTCTGGGGGCTGTATTATACTATATGATGGGGGCTGCATTATACCCTATGGGGGGGCTACACTATATTCTATGGGGGGGCTGCATTATACCTTATGAGGGGTTGTATTATACTCTATGAGGCTGGTGGTATTACATTCTATGGGGTGTATATTATATTCTATGGGGGGGGCTGCATTATATTCTATGAGGGGGCTACAATATACTATTTGAGGGGTCTACTTTATATACTATGAGGGGGCTGCATTGTACCCTATGAGGGGGCTATTTTATATTCTACTAGCTGAAGAGCCCAGCGTTGCCTGGGCATAGTAAATATTTGTGGTTAGTTATAGCACCTCACGTCTCTTATTTTCCCATCATGCCTGTTGTGAATTCTGTGGCAGAGCTCCCTCCTGTGGTCACAAGTGGTACTTCGGCTGATTCTCTCTGTGAGCTTCTGTTGGTGGAGGAAAGTGGTATTGCGGCTTCTGAGTTTCCTACCTCAGGTGATGTGGTGAGGTCGTTAGGTAATGCTCTACTTAACTCCACCTAATGCTTTGATCCTGGCTTCCTGTCAATGTTCCAGTGTTGGACTTGTTTTTCCCTGGATCATTCCTGTGGCCTGCTGCTCTGCATAGCTAAGTTCTTCTTTGCTATTTGTTTGCTATTTTTTCTGTCCAGCTTGTCTTATTGTTTTGCTGGAAGCTCTGGGACGCAAAGGGTGTACCTCCGTGCCGTTAGTTCGGTACGGAGGGTCTTTTTGCCCCTTTGCGTGGTTTTCTTTAGGGTTTTGTGTAGACCGCAAAGTTATCTTTCCTATCCTCGCTCTGTTAAGAAAGTCGGGCCTCACTTTGCTGAATCTATTTCATCCCTACGTTTGTCTTTTCATCTTACTCACAGTCATTATATGTGGGGGGCTGCCTTTTCCTTTGGGGTATTTCTCTGAGGCAAGGTAGGCTTATTTTCTATCTTCAGGCTAGTTAGTTTCTCAGGCTGTGCCGAGTTGCATAGGCAGAGTTAGGCGCAATCCACGGCTGCCTCTAGTGTTGTTTGGAGAGGATTAGGGATTGCGGTCTGCAGAGTTCCCACGTCTCAGAGCTCGTTCTATGATTTTGGGTTATTGTCAGAACGAGCTCTGACCGCTATGTCCATTGTGGTACTGAATTGCCTATCATAACACATGCCTCTCATTATCTCCCTTACACCTCTCATTTTCTCCGTTACACCTCTCATTTTCCCACTCACTCCTCTTATTTCCTGTTGTGAATTCTGCTTTTGGGATCCCTCCAGTGGTTGTAGGTGGTAATGCAGTTGTCCCTGAGTTGCAGTCCTGGTCAGGTGTTTCTGCTGATTGCAGTTCTGACTGGGGTATTTAGGTGTGCAGGATTCATTAGTCCTTGCCAGTTGTCCATGGTTCTGGGAGGTTTGGGATCTTTGTCTGGTTCCTCCTGCCTTGCTGCCAATTCAGCAAAGATAAGTGTCTGGTTTTTGTTTCTGTGGCACACATGCTGTGTGCTTAATAATTCTGTGCTATTCATTTGTTTTCTCTTGTCCAGCTTAGACTGTGTCAGTGTTTTCTCAGTCTTGTTGGATTCTCTGGAGTTGCAGATATACGCTCCACATCTTTAGTTAGATGGTGGAGTTTTTTGTATTTTCTGCTGTGGATATTTTTGGAAGGATTTTAATACTGACCGTTTAGTATTCTGTCCTATCCTTTCCTATTTTAGCTAGAGTGGCCTCTTTTGCTAAATCCTGTTTCCTGCCTGCGTGTGTCTTTTCCTCTACTACTCACAGTCAATATTTGTGGGGGGCTGCCTATCCTTTGGGGCTCTGCTCTGAGGCAAGGTAGAATTCCTATTTCCATCTATAGGGGTATTTAGTCCTCCGGCTGTGTCGAGGTGTCTAGGATTTGTTAGGCACACCCCACGGCTACTTCTAGGTGCGGTGTTAAGTTAAGGATTTGCGGTCAGTACAGTTTACACCAACTCCAGAGAAAGTTCCATGCGGCTCCAAGGTCACCGGATCATAACAATTTCCCCCCTCACTCCACTCATTCACCCTAACACTTGTCATTTCAACCTCACATCTGTCATTTTCCGATCACTCCACTATTTTCCCTCACTCCTCTCATTTTTCACTCACACCTTTTCATTTTCACCTCACACCCCTCATTTTCACCTCAGTATATACATGTTTGTCATCTCCCTTATATATAGTATACACCTGTATATCTTCTCTTGTATATAGTATATACCTGTATGTCATCTCCCCTGTAAATAGTATATACCTGCTGTATGTCATCTCCTCCTGTATATTGTATATACCAATGTGTCATCTCCTCCTGTATATATTATATATCTGTATGTCATCTCTTCTGTATATACTATATACCTGTATGTCATCTCCTCCTATATATAGTATATACCTGTATGTCATCTCCTGTATATAGTATATACCTGTATGTCATCTCCCCTGTATATAGTATATACCTGCTATATGTCATCTCCTCCTCTATATACCTATGTGTCATCTCCTCTTTTATATAGTATATACCTGTATGTCATCTCCTCCTGTATATAGTATATACGTGTGTCATCTCCTTCTGTATATAGTATGTACCTGCAAGTCATCTCCTCCTGTATATAATATATACCTGTGTATCATCTGCTCCTGTATATAGTATATACCTGTGTGTCATCTCCTCCAGTATATAGTGTATACCTGTATGTCATCTCCTCCTGTATATTGTATATACATACCAGTGTGTCATCTCCACTGTATATAGTATATACCTGTGTGTCATCGCCCCTGTATATAGTAGGTACCTGTATGTCATCTCCCCTGTATATAGTATGTACCAGGTTGTCATCTCCTCCTGTATATAGTATATACCTGTATGTCATCTCCTCCTGTATATAGTATATACCTGTGTGTCATGTCCTCCTGTATATAGTATATACCTGTATGTCATCTCCTACTCTATATAGTATATACCTGTGTGTCATTTCCTCCTGTATATAGTATATACCTGTGTGTCATCTCCTCCTGTATATAGTATATACCCGTATGTCATCTCCTCCTGTATATACTATATGCGTGTGTCATCTTCTCCTGTATATAGTTTATACCTGTAAGTCATCTCCTCCTGTATATAGTATATACCTGTGTGTCATCTGCTCCTGTATATAGTATATACCTGTGTGTCATCTGCTCCTGTATTTAGTATATACCTGTATGTCATCTCCTCCTGTATATAGTATATACCTGTGTGTCATCTCCTCCTGTATATAGTATATACCTGTGTGTCATCTCTCCTGTATATACTATATACCTGTGGGTCATCTCCTCCTGTATATAGTATATATCTGTGTGTCATCTCCTCCTGTATTAGACCGCGTTCACACGTTATTTGGTCAGTATTTTTACCTCAGTATTTGTAAGCTAAATTGGCAGCCTGATAAATCCCCGGCCAACAGGAAGCCCTCCCCCTGGCAGTATATAATAGCTCACGCATACACATAATAGACAGGTCATGTGACTGACAGCTGCCATATTTCCTATATGGTACATTTGTTGCTCTTGTAGTTTGTCTGCTTATTAATCAGATTTTTATTTTTGAAGCATAATACCAGACTTGTGTGTGTTTTAGGGCGAGTTTCATGTGTCAAGTTGTGTGTGTTGAGTTGCATGTGGCGACATGCATGTAGCGACTTTTGTGAGATGAGTTTTGTGTGGCGACATGCGTGTAGCAACTTTTTGTGTGTCGAGTTGCATGTGACAGGTTAGTGTAGCAAGTTGTGTGCAGCAAGTTTTGCGCATGGCGAGTTTTGCGCATGGTGAGTTTTATGTGTGGTGAGTTTTGAGTATGTGCAAGTTTTGTATGAGGCAACTTTTGCATGTGGCAATTTTTCCGCGTGTGCAAGTTTTGCATGTGGCGAGTTTTCCATGAGGTGAGCTTTGCACGTGTGGCGAGTTTTGCGTGAGCCTAGTTTTGCATGTGGCGAGTTTTGCGCGTGGCAAGTTTTCAGTGGTGACTTTTGTGTTTCGACTTTTATGTGGCGAGGTTGGTGTATGTGTGGTGAAATGTGTGCTGAGGGTGGTATATGTGTTCAAGCACGTGGTAGTGTGTGGCGCATATTGTGTGTGTGTTCATATCCCCGTGTGTGGTGAGTATCCCTTGTCGGGGCCCCACCTTAGCAACTGTACGGTATATACTCTTTGGCTCCATCGCTCTCACTCTTTAAGTCCCCCTTGTTCACATCTGGCAGCTGTCAATTTGCCTCCAACACTTTTCCTTTCACTTTTTCCCCATTATGTAGATAGGGGCAAAATTGTTTGGTGAATTGGAACGCGCGGGGTTAAAATTTCGCCTCACAACATAGCCTATGACGCTCTCGGGGTCCAGACGTGTGACTGTGCAAAATTTTGTGGCTGTAGCTGCGACGGTGCAGATGCCAATCCCGGACATACACACATACATACATACATACATACACACATACACACATTCAGCTTTATATATTAGATGAGTTGGCTACTTTATATTCTATGAGGGGGGCTACCCCAACCCCTGCTACATAATTAAGACGTGTATTTTACCACACAATTGGTGGTCTTGTATTTATTTCTATGTAGCTACATAATGGGCCCCAAGAATGATTTTCCCTGGTGGGCCCGAGGAGCTCCAGTCCGATGCTGATCGCATGGCACTGCACGCACTGGCCCTGCATTTCTGATGACCTGAGCATGACAGCGTGATGTATTTCTATGCAATTGTCAGGTCAGAAGAGCAGACAGCCAGTACTAGGTTAATGATGCCATCCTCGCACGAGTTATACTGCAGTCTGTCTCTGCCCTTTTACAGAGCACATAGTCACATGCCAACAGCGGGGAAGTTTTCTTTCTGTGTCCTGATAAACCCGGAAGTGAATTGGGATGGGCTATGAAATCGACACACCAAGCCTGACATCATAATAAAGGTACACTAGTAAGTTTAATCAAGATATTATTTTTCGTTCTTGGCTCCCCTTTAATGACCGCCATTGCAACTTTTTTCATTTTAACACAGTTGAGGAAAAATGTACTTGAAAGGTGAAAATGCATCAGCCATTTGTCAATAGCAACAGCAGCATCTACATGGTTAACACTGGGAGGAAGCTCCCTCTTTAACCCCATGAGCACTTGATTGTGGGGTGCTAGCTATGGTGGCCTGTTAGGCTATGCCATAAGCAGTGTCTAACAGGCAAAGTGTCAGTGTAACAGTGATCTGCAGTACAGCAGTACTGAAGTAGTATTGCAGTGGGACTAAGAAAAAAAAATCAATAAAATTTATAACAAATTAAAAAAAACAAAACAGGAAAACATCATGGAAAAATGTGTATTTATTTATTTACTTGCTTATATAGCGCCATTGATTTTCCCAGGGCTTTACAGACATCATCAAATGTGGAAAAAATGTTTATATAAAGACAGAAATAACAAAAAAAAAATCATACACAAAATTGGTATCACCTCATTTGTAACAACAAGAGATCTGAATCTTTTACATTATGTTGTGTTGTAAATACCATAAAAAACTGACAAAAATATAGCTTTTTCATGATATCAAACAGAAAAAAGAGCAAAAAAGAATCAAATATATGTATGTGGAAAGAGTAGGATATCACTGGAAACATCATTGTGTCCCATAAAAAGAAAGCCTCATACAGCTCTGTTGGAGGAAACATAAAAAGTTATAGACTTTAGAATACAAAGCTGAAAAACAAATTTTTTTTTTAAAACAATTTTTTACTTTTAACCCCTTCACGACATGCGCCATACATATACAGCGCATGTCATGTCTCTCCCGTTGATGAGGGCTGCGGCGCTGTGCCCACATTTTTCCTGACGCATGTCAGCTGTTTTGAACAGCTGACATGTGCCTCTAACAGCCGTGGGTGGAATCGTGATCCACCCGCTGCTGTTAACATGTTAAATGCTGACAGCGGCATTTAGCGTGATCACGCCAGAAGCGAGTCACTAATCCAGCCCATCGGTGCCCATGTCACATGACCACGGGTGTTATGTTTGCTAATGACAGGTGTTATGAAGGCAATCCAGAAACACAGTGTGCTTAGCGATCAGAGCGCACACAGTGATCTGACAAATACCCAAAAATACAAGAACGAGCTCTGAGACGTGGAAACTCTGTAGACTGCACACCTGATCCTATCCTAAACACAACTAAAAGCGGCTGTGGATTGCGCCTAACAACTACCTAGGCAACTCGGCACAGCCTAAGAAACTAGCTAGCCTGAAGATAGAAAAATAGGCCTGACTTGCCCCAGAGAAATTCCCCAAAGGAAAAGGCAGCCCCCCACATATAATGACTGTGAGTAAGATGAAAAGACAAAACGTAGGGATGAAATAGATTCAGCAAAGTGGGGCCCGATATTCTAGGACAGAGCGAGGACAGTAAAGCGAACTTTGCAGTCTACAAAAAACCCTAAAGCAAAACCACGCAAAGGGGGCAAAAAAAACCCACCGTGCTGAACTAACGGCACGGCGGTACACCCTTTGCGTCTCAGAGCTTCCAGCAAAACAAAAGACAAGCTGGACAGAAAAAAAGCAACAAAAAGCAAAAGGCACTTAGCTATACAGAGCAGCAGGTCACAGGAACAATCAGGAGAAGCTCAGATCCAACACTGAAACATTGACAAGGAGCAAGGATAGCAGCATCAGGCGGAGTTAAGTAATGAAGCAGTTAACGAGCTCACCAGAACACCTGAGGGAGGAAGCTCAGAAGCTGCAGTGCCACTTGTGACCACAGGAGTGAATTCAGCCACAGAATTCACAACACACGGGCCGCCAATGGGTTAACATGACAACCTGTGGTCTGCAAGAGAACCCTGTGGTTGTCATTGACGGATTGCTATGAGCACCGCCCAGCGGTCGGCGTTCATAGTAAGTGAGCATTTCTGCTACATACAGGTGATCTGATCATTGCCTGTGTGTAGCAGAAGTGATCGGATTATCACAGATTCTAGTCTCCCATGGAGACTATTGACCCAAGTGAGAAGTAAAAGAATTTTTTGTAAAATATTAAACAAAATAAAAAAAATGTAAAATTTTAACTCACCCCTCATTCGCCCCATTCAAAATAAAATGGGTTCAGAATCGTCCGATCTATCAAGACATAAAAATAATTAATTCGATAGGATAACAGCGTAGCGAGAAGAAAAGTCAAAACGCTAGAATTATGCTTTTTTGGTCACCGCAACATTGCATTAAAATGCATATTGATGGAAAAATAATAAAGTTATGGCTCTGGGAAGAAGGGGAGCGAAAAACTGAACTGCAAAACCGAAAAAGGGCTGCGGTGTGAAGGGGATAAGTTTTTCAAATTAGCAAAATATAAAAACCTAAATAAATCTGGTATCACCACAATCATACTGACCTGCAAAATCAAGCTGACGTATCCCTTCTACCACACAGTGGATAGCATGAAAAAATAAATAATAAACAAAAACAATTCCTGCAATGATGATGGTTATTCATTCTGAGTTCAAAATATATAAATAAAAAATGTTGAACTAATATTATGCACCTCAAAAAAAAAAATCGATTTTAGTGTGCAAAAGTAGGAAAACATTAAAAATTCTATATTAATCTGGTATCGCTGTAATTGTACTGGCATAAAAAATAAAGCTGTCTTATCACTTATACCGTGCGGTGAATGTCAAGAAAAATAAATAAGCAATTCTTTTTTATACTTAGCCTGTGCTCTACGCTGACAATGCTGTGAGTTGAAGTACAACAAAACCTGGAATGTCCATAGTTCCTGCACCTACAAAATGTGTGGAAATGTGAAACAATGGAAATGGTTTCTTTCATAGACAATGATTAATACTCTTACATGTCATTTGTGCATTGCTAGATGTATCACCAGCAAAGAAACACTCAATGTTCTTGTTTTAAATGCATTTTACTTTTGAGAACTTTTCCTTAATCGCCCGGCTCCTCCAGCCTTGATGCTAACCAATGTGATCTGCCATATTATTACTACTTGTTATGATTATTAATTAACAGAGAAGGAGGAGAGAAGGTTTTTCCACCAACATAGAAGAGGATTCTTTACTGTTGGGGCAGTGAGAATCTGGAATTGCTTGCCTGAGGAGGTGGTGATGGCGAACTCAGTCGAGGGGTTCAAGAGAGGCCTGGATGTCTTCCTGGAGCAGAACAATATTGTATCATACAATTATTAGGTTCTGTAGAAGGACGTAGATCTGGGGATTTATTATGATGGAATATAGGCTGAACTGGATGGACAAATGTCTTTTTTCGGCCTTACTAACTATGTTACCTGTGGAGACATCACTCATGGTCATATGTGACATCATCAAATACAGGAGGCCATTGTTACCTCACCGCATGATGTCACAATGACTGTGGGTCTATACAAACAGGTGTTCTAGGGGCAAAGGCTCATTTCAGAAGATAAAGACGACGAGAGCGGAGGATCCAGGATCGAGGACACGAATTCTCATTTCAGGAGATGAAAACGAGGAGAGCGCAGGATCCAGGATCGAGGACACAGACTCCCATTTCAGGAGATGAAGACGAGGAGAGCAGAGGATCCAGGATCAAAAACAAAGATTCTTATTTCAGGAGATGGACACGAGAAGAATGGAAGTTCCTGGATTGAGGATGCAGGTAAATAAGAAACCTTACAGGGATATAATTTAGTGAACTTAGTGCCACCATGGACCCTCCAAGTCTACAGATTGTGGCTGTGAGGTTCTAGATTTCTTCAGTCCTTGCTGGTAGAATCTCTAGACTTGGGTGATGAAGGTTCTTTATGAGGTCACACAGCGGAATGTTGGACACAGAGTTCTATGCAGCAAACATGGGGACATCAGAGAGGTCAGCACGAAGATCGCCCCTCGGATGGAGACACAACTGTAGCTACTATGGTCAGTGACACTTCAAGTGGTATATGTGGCTAGTACAGATTGTTGGTGGTGGTTCTGTCACCTTAATTTAAGATTATTGGGGCAAAAAATGTACCATTATTCCCCCACATGGGACAGAGGTTGGAGCACATACATTGGGGAAAAATACATTTATTTATTTACTTTCTATTTATTTTATTTTTTTACCATTTTATTGTACTATTTATTTAACTTATATATAACTGCATTTACAACATTTTTTTTAAATCAAATTTATTACACCATTTTTAAGTGTCTATGTCTAAGCTTAAAACTGCAGAGAAAAGGGGGCTTGTTTATCTGGCATAAAGTACAATATATTTATGACGCTTTCTACATGTTTTATGCCGATACTTCCCCTCATATTATTATTTCTTTCCTACCAGGGAGAGAAGCTGGATCCTGGAAGGAAGATTGAAGAATCTAAAGAGAGCGATTGTTTTTTGTTAATCATTTATTCTGTCTGCACATGATACTTGTTAACAACCAAGAAGAATGAAGTATGTAACTCGGAACTAGTTTTATAAAAAGTTATATATTTATTAATACAATCAAAAAAGGCTATATATTACATAGCATAACTCCAGACATATAAACAAAATAATAATATACAAAGACAATTTGAATATTGAGAAAAGGTGCCCTAAAAACAATATTGCATCATGGATATAGAGAAGGGGAATAGGTGGTACACATTAAATCAAATGGGTGCCAAAGTGGAGTAAGTGTAAGCTATTAGTACTTCCTACATCTCCAAGCACCCATAAGGCTATACATCATATTACTAGGTAAAGCGGAAGTACCCCATGGTTCAGTGACCCCAAAGTAATATTAGTATCCGTATAGGGGAACTAGTCCCATATTATGTTCTTACCCCTTACTCCATCCATAAACGCGTAGGGGCGCGTGTTGGCATTTATGGATGGAGTAAGGGGTAAGAACATAATATGGGACTAGTTCCCCTATACGGATACTAATATTACTTTGGGGTCACTGAACCATGGGGTACTTCCGCTTTACCTAGTAATATGATGTATAGCCTTATGGGTGCTTGGAGATGTAGGAAGTACTAATAGCTTACACTTACTCCACTTTGGCACCCATTTGATTTAATGTGTACCACCTATTCCCCTTCTCTATATCCATGATGCAATATTGTTTTTAGGGCACCTTTTCTCAATATTCAAATTGTCTTTGTATATTATTATTTTGTTTATATGTCTGGAGTTATGCTATGTAATATATAGCCTTTTTTGATTGTATTAATAAATATATAACTTTTTATAAAACTAGTTACGAGTTACATACTTCATTCTTCTTGGTTGTTATATATCTAGAAGTATCTCGGGGTATTGTCCCATTTAGTCCTGGGCAATCCAGACAGGACTGTTTTGTATGGCAATGGTATCTGTATCTGAGGTTCTGTACATGATACTTGTTGTGTTATGATGTCATTATATGCTGATTATATGGATCTAATCCTGGAATCAGTACACATTACATCATATTGTTTAGGTGTCTGCTGTCTTATCCAACTGCATAAGGAGTAGTACATACATATTTACATGCTTTAGCACTACAGAGTGCAACTTTATTTGTTTGTCAACTGTATAATGGTCCTGATATGATGCAACAATTCTATGTCTGTCTAGTGTTTGGAGGGAGGTAGTGTTCTGTGTGGGGGGATAGTGTTCTTTGGGGGGGTAGTGTTCTGTTTTTTTTTTACAGGGGAGATGAACATAGTCAAGCTATGAGCTCCAGAGTTCGATCTGAATAGGACAGGTGAGGCGAGTTACCAGGACAAAGAAGATCTGCTATCCAGAAACGAGTCACCATATTGAATATTATTGCTGTATATGTGTCAGTTAGTTAGCTGTAGTATGGCCTTGGTCCAGGGTTCGCGAACTGATCGCCTTTTCTCGGGGTCAAGAAGGAATTTTTTCCCTGTAACACAAATTGACTGAACGTGTCCAGGTTTTTTGCCTTCTTCTGGATCATTGGTTTTAGGTAGAGGTAAAGATTGTATTTAATAAAATATGTTTAAAATCAATGATCGGTCTCCTTATGTCTTTATTTTATACAGGACTCAGGTAGTTGTATATGTGAATTCTCATTTTTAGGAACCATGGCTGCCAGAATATGAAGGCAAACAGAAATAAGAGGGCGGTAATTATATGTCTGTTATTGTAATGTCTCTATTTATAATGTATAAAATAGAGCAATACGCAAGATATCTGCAAAGGTGGGAATTATTATTATTGCAGAGTTAATGTACCATTTTTATATTAAACTTCCATCTAAAGTTAGTTGGACTAAATTGAATAAAATTAATTAAAACACCAATCCTTCCTATTATCACTATTAATGGCACATCCCTCCTAATAACACTCCTAGTGAAACGTCCCTTGTTGTGAGTTCTGTTTTTGGGCTCCCTCTGGTGGTTACTGATGGTACTGGGTGATTTGTGTTCTGCTGTCTCTGGTGTCCACCTGTTCTATTAGCATTTGGGAGTTTCCTATTTAACCGGGCTTTCTTGTCATTTCCCCGCCGGCTATCAAGGTTATCAGAGTGTTTTGTTACCTCAGCTTCTGGCTTCAGTAATCTTCAGGACAAGCTAAGTTTTTGATTTTCTTGTTCCACGTTTTGCTTTATTTTTGTCTTGTCCAGCTTGCATATAATTGTTTCTTTGCTGCTCGTTGCTCTAGTGGGCTGTAATTGCTCCTCATGTTCCATGAGTTGGAACATGAGTTCAAGTAATTACAGGATGGTTTTTTGAAGGGTTTTTTGCTGACCGCGCAGTTTACTTTTGTATCCTCTGCTATCTAGTTTTAGCGGGCCTCATTTTGCTGAATCTGTTTTCATACTGTGTATGTGCCTTCCTCTCATTTCACCGTCATTATATGTGGGGGGCTGCTATTTCTGTGGGGTATTTCTCTGGAGGCAAGAGAGGTCTGTGTTTCTTCTAATAGGGGAAGTTAGATCTTCGGCTGGTGCGAGACGTCTAGGATCAACGTAGGCACGTTCCCCGGCTATTGTTATTTGTGTGTTCAGGTTTAGGGTCGCGGTCAGCTCAGGTTCCATCACCCTAGAGCTCGTTGGTGCTTGTCCTTTTGTGATTCCCTGCCATTGGAATCATGACAGTATAGCCGGCCCGAATGTTTGGGCTGAAGTAGGAGGAAAAGTAGTCTGAGGAAGTTTTTTTTTTTTTTTTTTCTCTCCTCTGAGGTTGCTGCTTAGCCTTAATTGCAGCCTGGCTGATTTTTTTTTTCCTCCTCTTAATCCTTGAATGGCTCTGACCTTAGCTGTTTATCATGGACGTCCAGAGTTTAGCTTCCAGCTTGAATAATCTTGCTGCTAAGGTTCAAAATATACAAGATTTTGTTGTACATGCTCCTATGTCTGAACCTAGAATTCCTATTCCAGAGTTCTTTGCTGGAGATAGATCTAGTTTTCTGAATTTTAGAAACAATTGCAAGCTGTTCCTTTCTTTGAAATCTCGCTCTTCTGGAGACCCTGCTCAGCAGGTTAAGATTATTATATCTTTCCTGCGGGGTGACCCTCAAAATTGGGCATTTGCATTGGCACCAGGGGATCCTGCGTTGCTTAATGTGGATGCGTTTTTTCTGGCATTGGGTTTGCTCTATGAGGAACCTAACCAGGAGATTCAGGCTGAAAAAGCTTTATTAGCTCTCTTTCAGGGGCAAGATGAAGCAGAAATATATTGTCAAAAATTTCGGAAATGGTCAGTGCTTACTCAGTGGAATGAGTGCGCCCTGGCTGCAAAGTTCAGAGATGGCCTTTCTGAGGCCATTAAAGATGTTATGGTGGGGTTCCCTGCGCCTACGGGTCTGAATGAGTCTATGACTATGGCTATTCAGATTGATCGGCGTTTACGGGAGCGCAAACCTGTGCACCATTTGGCGGTGTCTTCTGAACAGGCACTTGAGACAATGCAATGTGATAGAGTTCAGTCTAGAAGTGAACGGCAAAACTATAGGCGGAAAAATGGGTTGTGCTTTTATTGTGGTGATTCAGCTCATGTTATATCAGCATGCTCTAAACGCACAAAAAAGGTTGATAAGTCTGTTGCCATTAGTACGTTACAGTCTAAGTTCATTCTGTCTGTGACTCTGATTTGCTCATTATCATCCATTTCCGTCGATGCCTATGTAGATTCAGGCGCTGCCCTGAGTCTTATGGATTGGTCATTTGCCAAGCGATGTGGGTTTAGTCTTGAGCCTCTGGAAGTCCCTATTCCTTTGAAGGGAATTGACTCTACACCTTTGGCTATGAATAAACCTCAGTACTGGACACAAGTGACCATGCGTATGACTCCCGTTCATCAGGAGGTGATTCGCTTCCTGGTATTGTATAATTTACATGATGTTCTAGTACTTGGTCTGCCATGGTTACAAACTCATAATCCAGTCCTTGACTGGAAAACAATGTCTGTGTTAAGCTGGGGATGTCAGGGGGTTCATGATGATGCACCTCCAATTTCTATCGCTTCATCTACTCCTTCTGAGGTTCCTGTATTTTTGTCTGATTATCTGGATGTTTTTGAGGAGCCTAAGCTCAGTTCGCTTCCTCCTCACAGGAATTGCGATTGTGCTATAGATTTAATTCCTGGTAGTAAATTTCCTAAAGGTCGTTTGTTCAATCTGTCAGTGCCAGAGCATACTGCTATGCGGGATTATGTTAAGGAGTCCTTGGAAAAGGGATATATCCGTCCATCTTCGTCCCCTTTGGGAGCAGGTTTTTTTTTCGTGGCCAAAAAAGATGGGTCCTTGAGGCCTTGTATAGATTATCGTCTTTTGAATAAGATTACCGTAAAATATCAGTATCCTTTGCCTTTGTTGACTGATTTGTTTGCTCGCATTAAGGGGGCTAAATGGTTCACTAAGATTGATCTTCGGGGTGCGTATAATCTTATACGAATAAAGCAAGGTGATGAGTGGAAAACCGCATTTAATACGCCTGAGGGCCATTTTGAGTATTTGGTAATGCCTTTCGGACTTTCTAATGCTCCTTCAGTCTTCCAGTCCTTTATGCACGATATTTTCCGTGAATATCTGGATAAATTTATGATTGTGTATTTGGATGATATTTTGTTTTTTTCTGATGACTGGGAGTCTCATGTTCAGCAGGTCAGGAAGGTGTTTCAGGTCCTGCGGGCTAATTCCTTGTTTGTAAAGGGCTCAAAGTGTCTCTTTGGAGTCCAGAAGATTTCTTTCTTGGGGTATATTTTTTCCCCTTCTACTATTGAGATGGATCCCGTCAAGGTTCGGGCTATTTGTGACTGGACGCAGCCTGCATCTCTTAAGAGTCTGCAGAAGTTCTTGGGCTTTGCTAATTTCTATCGTCGTTTTATAACTAATTTTTCTAGTGTTGTTAAGCCTTTGACGGATTTGACTAAGAAGGGTGCTGATGTTGCTGATTGGTCTCCTGCGGCTGTCAAGGCCTTTCAGGAACTTAAACGCCGGTTTTCTTCTGCTCCTGTGTTGCGTCAGCCTGATGTTTCGCTTCCTTTCCAGGTTGAGGTTGATGCTTCCGAGATTGGAGCGGGGGCGGTTTTGTCGCAGAGAGGCTCCGAATGCTCGGTGATGAAGCCATGTGCGTTCTTTTCTAGGAAGTTTTCGCCCGCTGAGCGGAATTATGATGTGGGTAATCGGGAACTTTTGGCCATGAAGTGGGCATTTGAGGAGTGGCGTCATTGGCTGGAGGGTGCTAGACATCGTGTGGTGGTCTTGACTGATCACAAAAATCTGATTTACCTTGAGTCTGCCAGGCGTCTGAATCCTAGACAGGCTCGTTGGTCACTGTTTTTCTCTCGTTTCAATTTTGTGGTTTCATACCTGCCAGGTTCAAAGAATGTGAAGGCGGATGCTCTTTCTAGGAGTTTTGTGCCTGACTCCCCTGGAAATTCTGAGCCCACTGGTATCCTTAGGGATGGGGTGATTTTGTCGGCCGTCTTCCCAGACTTGCGACGTGCTTTGCAGGAGTTTCAGGCGGGTAAACCTGATCGTTGTCCGCCTGAGAGACTGTTTGTTCCGGATAGTTGGACCAGTAGAGTCATCTCCGAAGTCCATTCTTCTGCGTTGGCAGGTCATCCTGGAATATTTGGTACTAGAGACTTGGTGGCCAGGTCTTTTTGGTGGCCTTCCTTGTCGAGGGATGTGCGTTCTTTTGTGCAGTCTTGTGAGGTTTGTGCTCGGGCTAAGCCTTGCTGTTCTCGAGCCAGTGGATTGTTGTCACCTTTGACTATCCCGAAGAGGCCTTGGACGCATATTTCCATGGACTTTATTTCGGATCTCCCTGTCTCTCAAAAAATGTCCGTCATCTGGGTTGTGTGTGACCGCTTTTCTAAAATGGTTCATCTTGTACCCTTGGCTAAGTTGCCTTCCTCCTCTGAGTTGGTCCCTCTGTTTTTCCAGAACGTGGTTCGTTTGCATGGGATTCCGGAGAACATCGTTTCTGACAGGGGATCCCAGTTTGTGTCTAGATTTTGGCGGACGTTCTGTGCTAAGATGGGCATTGATTTGTCCTTTTCGTCTGCATTCCACCCTCAGACGAATGGCCAGACGGAGCGAACTAATCAGACCTTGGAAACTTATTTGAGGTGTTTTGTTTCTGCTGATCAGGATGACTGGGTTACCTTTTTGCCGCTGGCCGAGTTTGCCCTTAATAATCGGGCTAGTTCTGCTACCTTGGTTTCTCCTTTCTTTTGTACTTCGGGGTTTCATCCTCGTTTTTCCTCTGGTCAGGTGGAGCCTTCTGATTGTCCTGGAGTGGACATGGTGGTGGATGGGTTGCATCGGATTTGGAGTCATGTGGTGGACAATTTGAAGTTGTCCCAGGAGAAGGCTCAGCAGTTTGCTAATCGCCGTCGCCGCGTGGGTCCTCGACTTCGTGTTGGGGACTTGGTGTGGTTGTCTTCTCGTTTTGTTCCTATGAAGGTTTCTTCTCCTAAGTTCAAGCCTCGGTTCATCGGTCCTTATAGGATCTTGGAAATTCTTAACCCTGTGTCGTTTCGTTTGGATCTCCCGGCATCGTTTGCTATTCATAATGTGTTCCATAGGTCGTTGTTGCGGAGGTATGAGGTACCTGTTGTTCCTTCGCTTGAGCCTCCTGCTCCGGTGCTGGTGGAGGGAGAATTGGAGTATGTTGTGGAGAAGATCTTGGATTCTCGTGTTTCCAGACGGAAACTCCAATATTTGGTCAAGTGGAAGGGTTATGGTCAGGAGGATAATTCTTGGGTGGTTGCCTCTGATGTTCATGCTGATGATTTGGTCCGCACTTTTCATAGGGCTCATCCTGGTCGCCCTGGTGGTTCTCGTGAGGGTTCGGTGACCCCTCCTCAAGGGGGGGGTACTGTTGTGAGTTCTGTTTTTGGGCTCCCTCTGGTGGTTACTGATGGTACTGGGTGATTTGTGTTCTGCTGTCTCTGGTGTCCACCTGTTCTATTAGCATTTGGGAGTTTCCTATTTAACCGGGCTTTCTTGTCATTTCCCCGCCGGCTATCAAGGTTATCAGAGTGTTTTGTTACCTCAGCTTCTGGCTTCAGTAATCTTCAGGACAAGCTAAGTTTTTGATTTTCTTGTTCCACGTTTTGCTTTATTTTTGTCTTGTCCAGCTTGCATATAATTGTTTCTTTGCTGCTGGTTGCTCTAGTGGGCTGTAATTGCTCCTCATGTTCCATGAGTTGGAACATGAGTTCAAGTAATTACAGGATGGTTTTTTGAAGGGTTTTTTGCTGACCGCGCAGTTTACTTTTGTATCCTCTGCTATCTAGTTTTAGCGGGCCTCATTTTGCTGAATCTGTTTTCATACTGTGTATGTGCCTTCCTCTCATTTCACCATCATTATATGTGGGGGGCTGCTATTTCTGTGGGGTATTTCTCTGGAGGCAAGAGAGGTCTGTGTTTCTTCTAATAGGGGAAGTTAGATCTTCGGCTGGTGCGAGACGTCTAGGATCAACGTAGGCACGTTCCCCGGCTATTGTTATTTGTGTGTTCAGGTTTAGGGTCGCGGTCAGCTCAGGTTCCATCACCCTAGAGCTCGTTGGTGCTTGTCCTTTTGTGATTCCCTGCCATTGGAATCATGACAGTCCCTCCTAATAACACTCCTAGTGAAACGTCCCTCCTAATAACACTCCTAGTGACATGTCCCTCCTAATAACACTCCTAGTGAAACATCCCTCCTAATAACACTCCTAGTGACATGTCCCTCCTAATAACACTCCTAGTGAAACGTCCCTCCTAATAACACTCCTAGTGACATGTCCTTCCTAATAACACTCCTATTGACACGTCCCCCCAATAACACTTCTAGTGGCATGCCCCTATGCCCCTCCTAATAGGGTATAAATTGCTGATTGGCAGTGGTCTGTCTGCTGAGACCACCAGTGATATCAAGACTGGAGATTTGGAACCCCAATATTGGGGCTCTGCAATCCTGTTCTCAATTGAGAGAAGATTCATTGTCTCTGGGACAACACACTACATACACACTTCTCAACACATGACAACGGGTGCACCTGCAATGGTTAATTTATCTCCTTTCATTCAATCCAATGCTCAACCTCTGTTTTAGGCTAGAAAGTGAGCATAAATCACTATTTTTGTATAGTTGTCCTGAGGAAGGACAGTGGACTCTGAAACACACAGACAATAAAACTGCAATTTTATCTATTTATCTACTATAACTCGTGTCATAACTCCAGAGAGCGCAGAAACACTTCCAATTCGGTTACTTTTATAAATAACACCCTACACAGTCCACACACCCCAATTACTTAGTGTGCTGCCACCACTCATCAAACACACAGGGTGATAAGTCCCCAAAATATATTACTGTCTGACAATCAAAAGGTCACTCAGTCTCTGAAAGTCTATGGATTCTTTAAAGCATACAAGGATCAAACTTTTTAAAGATTTTAAACTTTAATATAAAAATATAGAGTGCTTACAATAAAAGATAAAAAAGGGTAAAAATGAAGCGACAAAATGATGCAAAACAGTTATAAAACAAAAAGGGAGAAATAACAGAAATATCTAAACGTTTCCGTCTACAGTTATCTTCTGATTTCTTGAGGGAAGGAGAAATGAGTTACAGTATGGATCACATCAGCATACACAGCACCCATATGTGAACAACTTCTTTTTGTGCCACCCAGCCTTTTTTAGTCCTGAACATAGGATCATATTTCCAGGATGTATAATGAAAAGAACCTAGCACTCAACTTGATGCTTTTAGTGCATAATTTATTGTAGTAGTACCCAAACGTTTCGGTCCTTCATAACGGACCTTCATCAGTAAACTACATGTGACAAAATAAAAAAATAAACAACCAAACATAAATCAAAAGAAAAAATAACTATACAAAACAAAGTATATACATGAAATGTTTGACACAGAAACAGCATCGGTATAAGATACAGGTCAAATGTATAGATGGAATATGCGCTGAGGAGAAGTACACCGAATATCGAGGCATAATAGGTTCCACTACTAGAAATAAGAGAAGACAGCCCGAAAATGTGAAAAAGGAGGGTGAAGTACATACCGTACTAGTACGTGGAAAATGAGACCATAGGGTCATGGGGCACTAAAAGAGCAGCGTCTGGGGATATGAGAAAACCTATTAAAGACTCAGATGGGCCACTGGGATATTAGTGGGGGAATACAAAACATACCTTAAGAGTAAGGCCGGATAGGTATTGTAATACTGCGAAAAACAATAGGGCCAGTTACATACCAGGGTGTAGGAGATAGGGCACAGGCAGCGCTAGTGCTATAATTACCTAGATTAGCAGAGTAGAATGAAGCCGCTGACAGACGCGGTGTCCACCGCTGGTCTGATCAGGAAACGAAGGAACCGCCGCTACATGGGCGGAGGGCGGGACCGATCACAGCCCAACGGCCAATCGGCGGCCGCGGTGATGACCGGAAGTGACGTCGCGCGAGGTGTAGGACAGTGTGTGGTTATGGACGGAGTATGTGCGCCGAACACCCGGAAAAGACGCCACATTGTCATGCTGATAGAGCGATACAGAGGGGCGGCTACAGGGGAGCAAAGAGAACAGCGCCGGCCAAGTGTCTATATCTAACAGTACTCTAGTAGGGGGAAACGAAGAGAAAGTCCCAGAAGGGAGGATTCCAGATAGTCACAATACAAAGAGGTCAGGTACATAAGTAGCGTAGAAATGAGGTGCCTAACGGAGATTCCGTGACTGGTGAGAAGTCTCCGTAGTGATGGTGCTCCTATGGCGTAACATATAGCCATGTGACAAACTAGGCAAGGTGCGTGTAGCAGACTTGATCCAGTGTGAATACAGGTGACAAGACCTCAGTACAGGCGACTCTAGGTAAAAAAGAGAAAGAGTCAGTTATCGAGATACAGTATATACATACGGTACATTGTATTGAAATCAGTAGCAATAAAGTTATTGAAGTCCGTGATAACCTGTAGGAAAAACTACACCAACGTAATAGAACATTATATGAACATGCCATAGACATGGGATGGACTAGCTACCCTGGTTGAGGTAAAAAGCCAGATGTACATGTACCTGTCTGAATCCCTTCTCAGAGAAAAGAGGCCAAGTCATAGTCCCTATTGAGTCCCAAGGGATGGAGGGTTTCTAACGTGTGAATCCAAAATGCCTCCCTCCGTTTAAGACGGGCAACCCGATCGCCACCACGACGGATAGGGGGGACGTGTTCAATAACTTGAAATTGTAACTGTGAGACATTGTGGCCATGATTATTAAAATGAAGAGGGATGGGTAACAACAAATTCTTACAGCGAATCGTAGACTTGTGTTTAGAGACACGATCCCGTATGGTTTGCGTAGTCTCACCTACGTATAAAAGTCCACAGGGACATTTGATCAGGTATATAACCCAGGAAGAGGCGCAGGTGAAATAGCCTGGAATACTGTATGTTTTTCCTGAGCGGGGATGGTGGAAGGAGGAGCCTTTCAAGACGTTATGGCATTGTGAGCAATTGAGGCACGGAAATGTCCCTGTGCGTGGACCCTGTAGAAATCGTTGGCGGAGGGATGGAGTACTTGATCCCAAGTCTGCCCGTCCCTCAGATTGGGTGGGCGTTTAAAGCAAGGGAGGAAGGGGTTTTGAAATTCGACTACGTGGGGGTATGCTTTTGACAAAAGGTGCCAGTTTTGACGTATGGACCTATGTAGGATGTATGCAAAAGGGTGATATGAATGGACAAATGGAATACGATTAGAGGCTCTATTAGGTCGTGGGGGTGAGGGAGCAGCGGCTTTTTCTAATACGGATGGCGGGTAACTCACCGTCCTTAAAGATCACATATCTAAAAACATCGAGAAGCATCGACGTGAGACGGAGGAAAGAAAACGTCTGAAATTCAACAGAGATACGGAGGACTACGAGCGCCAGCAGGTATACAGATGGCAGGACAACTTTTCCGGTCGTCGAAACACATCTCGTCAAGCTCCACGTACCTCCCTCGACTACTCGACATCAGGCTCAGAGCAGGATTTAGGTACCCCTGCTACACTCCCACCACGTTTTTTAGGCCAGCGACAACGCTTCCCGCGAAGAAGACCACGAGGCGCGGCCACGGACACAGGAGGAGACTCGGCCCAAGGGAGGATCACGAGATCACAGGTACCAATCCATTGGTAATTAACATCTCTGACAGACTGCTGGGTGTAGCAGAATACAAAGTACTACAGAAAGGGTTGTCATTTTGCCCATCATATCAATGTCATACATTTGACCTTGAGATGGATCTTCAACGATTTTTCCGCACGCTCAGACTGAAGGCCTTTTTTTCTACATCTCCAGAATCGCCCCCTACACAGCCTTCAACGGCACCAGTTGACCACCCTCTCTCTTCGCGGAGTTTAGGCCTCTATACTAAAAGCCACTTTAGACCTCCATATGGCTCACATGCCATTGAATCCTTTATAGGATTTATCAAAGAATCGTTTAAAACACTATGTGAGGATATTAGACGGGGTAGGTTATTTTTTCCCCCAACCTCTCTCCCACGGAACGGCAGGCATTACGGGGTCTACAAAATGATAGTAACCTTATTTTTAAACCCGCCGATAAAGGGGGCGCCCTTGTCATCATGAATAGGTCAGATTACCTTGATGAAATTAAACGTCAATTAGACAACTCTACGGTCTATGTTAAATTACAACGTGACCCCTTAGCTACCATCCGGGAGGTCATTTCTGACACGCTCTTGAAACATACTGAACGGGGAGTGTTAGACCCAAAAACACGGGAATTTCTCACCAATACACACCCGATTACCCCAGTATTCTATACCATCCCTAAAATCCATAAGAATTTGGAAAAAACCCCAGGGAGGCCCATAGTCGCCTCAACCGACTCCATCCTCTCCCCTTTGGCTATCTATTTGGAAAAGATCCTTACCCCATTGATTAGGTCATCCCGGTCCTTCATCCTGGACACAGGATCTTTCCTCAACATTCTTAAAGATATGGGACCCATTCCTTCACACTCCATACTGGTAACTATGGATGTAAAAGACTTATATACTTCTATTCCTCACATAGAAGGTATTAATGCGGTCCATAAACTTCTGACCCACTCTGGCTTTCTACCGGATCAGATTAACTTGTGTATTGATTTGTTGACTATCATTCTTACCCGTAATTATTTTTTATTTCAGGATGACTTCTATCTACAAATCCGTGGTACCGCGATGGGCTCCAACGTAGCACCCCCATATGCTAATTGCTACATGGCCGACTTTGAGGAGAGCTTGATATACTCCCATCCTCTTTTTCGTGACAACGTTATCGTCTGGAGACGTTACATCGACGATGTGTTCTGCATATGGGGGGGCTCGTTGGAAGCCCTCGCGTCCTTCTTTGATTGGCTCAACACAGCTTGGCCGGGTATTTCTTTCACCATGTCGCATAACACCTCACAAATCAACTTTCTGGACACTATGGTCATTCTCCAACCTGATGGCTCTATCACCACCGACCTATACACTAAAAGCACCGACCGTAACAGTTTGTTACACTACACGAGCTTCCACCCTCCTGCCACCAAGAATTCGGTGCCCAAATCTCAATTTCATCGGGTCAAAAGATTGTATCTGATACAGAGCTTAGACCAGTCCGCCTTCAGGAAATGGCCACCAAATTTGCCCAACGGGGTTACCCGCCATCCGTATTAGAAAAAGCCGCTGCTCCCTCACCCCCACGACCTAATAGAGCCTCTAATCGTATTCCATTTGTCCATTCATATCACCCTTTTGCATACATCCTACATAGGTCCATACGTCAAAACTGGCACCTTTTGTCAAAAGCATACCCCCACGTAGTCGAATTTCAAAACCCCTTCCTCCCTTGCTTTAAACGCCCACCCAATCTGAGGGACTCTTTGGTACGGGCAGACTTGGGATCAAGTACTCCATCCCTCCGCCAACGATTTCTACAGGGTCCACGCACAGGGACATTTCCGTGCCTCAATTGCTCACAATGCCATAACGTCTTGAAAGGCTCCTCCTTCCACCATCCCCGCTCAGGAAAAACATACAGTATTCCAGGCTATTTCACCTGCGCCTCTTCCTGGGTTATATACCTGATCAAATGTCCCTGTGGACTTTTATACGTAGGTGAGACTACGCAAACCATACGGGATCGTGTCTCTAAACACAAGTCTACGATTCGCTGTAAGAATTTGTTGCTACCCATCCCTCTTCATTTTAATAATCATGGCCACAATGTCTCACAGTTACAATTTCAAGTTATTGAACACGTCCCCCCTATCCGTCGTGGTGGCGATCGGGTTGCCCGTCTTAAACGGAGGGAGGCATTTTGGATTCACACGTTAGAAACCCTCCATCCCTTGGGACTCAATAGGGACTATGACTTGGCCTCTTTTCTCTGAGAAGGGATTCAGACAGGTACATGTACATCTGGCTTTTTACCTCAACCAGGGTAGCTAGTCCATCCCATGTCTATGGTATGTTCATATAATGTTCTATTACGTTGGTGTAGTTTTTCCTACAGGTTATCACGGACTTCAATAACTTTATTGCTACTGATTTCAATACAATGTACCGTATGTATATACTGTATCTCGATAACTGACTCTTTCTCTTTTTTACCTAGAGTCGCCTGTACTGAGGTCTTGTCATACCACCTGTATTCACACTGGATCAAGTCTGCTACACGCACCTTGCCTAGTTTGTCACATGGCTATATGTTACGCCATAGGAACACCATCACTACGGAGACTTCTCACCAGTCACGGAATCTCCGTTAGGCACCTCATTTCTACGCTACTTATGTACCTGACCTCTTTGTATTGTGACTATCTGGAATCCTCCCTTCTGGGACTTTCTCTTCGTTTCCCCCTACTAGAGTACTGTTAGATATAGACACTTGGCCGGTGCTGTTCTCTGTGCTCCCCTGTAGCCGCCCCTCTGTATCGCTCTATCAGCATGACAATGTGGCGTCTTTTCCGGGTGTTCGGCGCACATACTCCGTCCATAACCACACACTGTCCTACACCTCGCGCGACGTCACTTCCGGTCATCACCGCGGCCGCCGATTGGCCGTTGGGCTGTGATCGGTCCCGCCCTCCGCCCATGTAGCGGCGGTTCCTTCGTTTCCTGATCAGACCAGCGGTGGACACCGCGTCTGTCAGCGGCTTCATTCTACTCTGCTAATCTAGGTAATTATAGCACTAGCGCTGCCTGTGCCCTATCTCCTACACCCTGGTATGTAACTGGCCCTATTGTTTTTCGCAGTATTACAATACCTATCCGGCCTTACTCTTAAGGTATGTTTTGTATTCCCCCACTAATATCTCAGTGGCCCATCTGAGTCTTTAATAGGTTTTCTCATATCCCCAGACGCTGCTCTTTTAGTGCCCCATGACCCTATGGTCTCATTTTCCACGTACTAGTACGGTATGTACTTCACCCTCCTTTTTCACATTTTCGGGCTGTCTTCTCTTATTTCTAGTAGTGGAACCTATTATGCCTCGATATTCGGTGTACTTCTCCTCAGCGCATATTCCATCTATACATTTGACCTGTATCTTATACCGATGCTGTTTCTGTGTCAAACATTTCATGTATATACTTTGTTTTGTATAGTTATTTTTTCTTTTGATTTATGTTTGGTTGTTTATTTTTTTATTTTGTCACATGTAGTTTACTGATGAAGGTCCGTTATGAAGGACCGAAACGTTTGGGTACTACTACAATAAATTATGCACTAAAAGCATCAAGTTGAGTGCTAGGTTCTTTTCATTATACTGTCTGAAGGTGTGGGAACCTAACCTTAGCACCATTTCACCAGTAGTGCATACGGTTATTTTGTTTGATATTACTCCCTTACGTGGTGCACACTGACGGGTCATGTCAACATTCTCCTATAATGCTGAGGAGACTTCGAATATCCTGGCACCTTCCACTTTTAATAGTGATTTTCTGAAAATCCCTCCAAGGGAAACGAGGGGGAGAGACTTAGAACGGGAGCTCCGTCACTTTACCAATATTGAACTTCACTGCGCTACACTGTCTGAATACCTTCGAGCACAACGGATCCCTAGGGGTCTACGAGTTTCACTACGTCCCACACTGTTTCGGGACTCTCCCGAGTATTGTACTCGATACGAACAAATTCTTAACAAATGTTCTTTCGATATTATTACCCTGACTATTGAGCACCTGCAGAAGGCGATCTCCACAAGCTCCGAGGCGATCAAAACCATCGAGGCTCAACTATCCTCATCCGGATCTCCCGAAGAACTCACCGTCCTTAAAGATCACATATCTAAAAACAATCGAGAAGCATCGACGTGAGACGGAGGAAAGAAAACGTCTGAAATTCAACAGAGATACGGAGGACTACGAGCGCCAGCAGGTATACAGATGGCAGGACAACTTTTCCGGTCGTCGAAACACATCTCGTCAAGCTCCACGTACCTCCCTCGACTACTCGACATCAGGCTCAGAGCAGGATTTAGGTACCCCTGCTACACTCCCACCACGTTTTTTAGGCCAGCGACAACGCTTCCCGCGAAGAAGACCACGAGGCGCGGCCACGGACACAGGAGGAGACTCGGCCCAAGGGAGGACCACAAGATCACAGGTACCAATCCATTGGTAATTAACATCTCTGACAGACTGCTGGGTGTAGCAGAATAAAAAGTACTACAGAAAGGGTTGTCATTTTGCCCGTCATATCAATGTCATACATTTGACCTTGAGATGGATCTTCAACGATTTTTCCGCACGCTCAGACTGAAGGCCTTTTTTTCTACATCTCCAGAATCGCCCCCTACACAGCCTTCAACGGCACCAGTTGACCACCCTCTCTCTTCGTGGAGTTTAGGCCTCTATACTAAAAGCCACTTTAGACCTCCATATGGCTCACATGCCATGGAATCCTTTATAGGATTTATCAAAGAATCGTTTAAAACACTATGTGAGGATATTAGACGGGGTAGGTTATTTTTTCCCCCCAACCTCTCTCCCACGGAACGGCAGGCATTACGGGGTCTACAAAATGATAGTAACCTTATTTTTAAACCCGCCGATAAAGGGGGCGCCCTTGTCATTATGAATAGGTCAGATTACCTTGACGAAATTAAACGTCAATTAGACAACTCTACGGTCTATGTTAAATTACAACGTGACCCCTTAGCTACCATCCGGGAGGTCATTTCTGACACGCTCTTGAAACATACTGAACGGGGAGTGTTAGACCCAAAAACACGGGAATTTCTCACCAATACACACCCGATTACCCCAGTATTCTATACCATCCCTAAAATCCATAAGAATTTGGAAAAAACCCCAGGGAGGCCCATAGTCGCCTCAACCGACTCCATCCTCTCCCCTTTGGCTATCTATTTGGAAAAGATCCTTACCCCATTGATTAGGTCATCCCGGTCCTTCATCCTGGACACAGGATCTTTCCTCAACATTCTTAAAGATATGGGACCCATTCCTTCACACTCCATACTGGTAACTATGGATGTAAAAGACTTATATACTTCTATTCCTCACATAGAAGGTATTAATGCGGTCCATAAACTTCTGACCCACTCTGGCTTTCTACCGGATCAGATTAACTTGTGTATTGATTTGTTGACTATCATTCTTACCCGTAATTATTTTTTATTTCAGGATGACTTCTATCTACAAATCCGTGGTACCGCGATGGGCTCCAACGTAGCACCCCCATATGCTAATTGCTACATGGCCGACTTTGAGGAGAGCTTGATATACTCCCATCCTCTTTTTCGTGACAACGTTATCGTCTGGAGACGTTACATCGACGATGTGTTCTGCATATGGGGGGGCTCGTTGGAAGCCCTCGCGTCCTTCTTCGATTGGCTCAACACAGCTTGGCCGGGTATTTCTTTCACCATGTCGCATAACACCTCACAAATCAACTTTCTGGACACTATGGTCATTCTCCAACCTGATGGCTCTATCACCACCGACCTATACACTAAAAGCACCGACCGTAACAGTTTGTTACACTACACGAGCTTCCACCCTCCTGCCACCAAGAATTCGGTGCCCAAATCTCAATTTCATCAGGTCAAAAAGATTGTATCTGATACAGAGCTTAGACCAGTCCGCCTTCAGGAAATGGCCACCAAATTTGCCCAACGGGGTTACCCGCCATCCGTATTAGAAAAAGCCGCTGCTCCCTCACCCCCACGACCTAATAGAGCCTCTAATCGTATTCCATTTGTCCATTCATATCACCCTTTTGCATACATCCTACATAGGTCCATACGTCAAAACTGGCACCTTTTGTCAAAAGCATACCCCCACGTAGTCGAATTTCAAAACCCCTTCCTCCCTTGCTTTAAACGCCCACCCAATCTGAGGGACTCTTTGGTATGGGCAGACTTGGGATCAAGTACTCCATCCCTCCGCCAACGATTTCTACAGGGTCCACGCACAGGGACATTTCCGTGCCTCAATTGCTCACAATGCCATAACGTCTTGAAAGGCTCCTCCTTCCACCATCCCCGCTCAGGAAAAACATACAGTATTCCAGGCTATTTCACCTGCGCCTCTTCCTGGGTTATATACCTGATCAAATGTCCCTGTGGACTTTTATACGTAGGTGAGACTACGCAAACCATACGGGATCGTGTCTCTAAACACAAGTCTACGATTCGCTGTAAGAATTTGTTGTTACCCATCCCTCTTCATTTTAATAATCATGGCCACAATGTCTCACAGTTACAATTTCAAGTTATTGAACACATCCCCCCTATCCGTCGTGGTGGCGATCGGGTTGCCCGTCTTAAACGGAGGGAGGCATTTTGGATTCACACGTTAGAAACCCTCCATCCCTTGGGACTCAATAGGGACTATGACTTGGCCTCTTTTCTCTGAGAAGGGATTCAGACAGGTACATGTACATCTGGCTTTTTACCTCAACCAGGGTAGCTAGTCCATCCCATGTCTATGGCATGTTCATATAATGTTCTATTACGTTGGTGTAGTTTTTCCTACAGGTTATCACGGACTTCAATAACTTTATTGCTACTGATTTCAATACAATGTACCGTATGTATATACTGTATCTCGATAACTGACTCTTTCTCTTTTTTACCTAGAGTCGCCTGTACTGAGGTCTTGTCATACCACCTGTATTCACACTGGATCAAGTCTGCTACACGCACCTTGCCTAGTTTGTCACATGGCTATATGTTACGCCATAGGAGCACCATCACTACGGAGACTTCTCACCAGTCACGGAATCTCCGTTAGGCACCTCATTTCTACGCTACTTATGTACCTGACCTCTTTGTATTGTGACTATCTGGAATCCTCCCTTCTGGGACTTTCTCTTCGTTTCCCCCTACTAGAGTACTGTTAGATATAGACACTTGGCCGGCGCTGTTCTCTGTGCTCCCCTGTAGCCGCCCCTCTGTATCGCTCTATCACCATGACAATGTGGCGTCTTTTCCGGGTGTTCGGCGCACATACTCCGTCCATAACCACACACTGTCCTACACCTCGCGCGACGTCACTTCCGGTCATCACCGCGGCCGCCGATTGGCCGTTGGGCTGTAATCGGTCCCGCCCTCCGCCCATGTAGCGGCGGTTCCTTCATTTCCTGATCAGACCAGCGGTGGACACCGCGTCTGTCAGCGGCTTCATTCTACTCTGCTAATCTAGGTAATTATAGCACTAGCGCTGCCTGTGCCCTATCTCCTACACCCTGGTATGTAACTGGCCCTATTGTTTTTCGCAGTATTACAATACCTATCCGGCCTTACTCTTAAGGTATGTTTTGTATTCCCCCACTAATATCCCAGTGGCCCATGTGAGTCTTTAATAGGTTTTCTCATATCCCCAGACGCTGCTCTTTTAGTGCCCCATGACCCTATGGTCTCATTTTCCACGTACTAGTACGGTATGTACTTCACCCTCCTTTTTCACATTTTCGGGCTGTCTTCTCTTATTTCTAGTAGTGGAACCTATTATGCCTCGATATTCGGTGTACTTCTCCTCAGCGCATATTCCATCTATACATTTGACCTGTATCTTATAGCGATGCTGTTTCTGTGTCAAACATTTCATGTATATACTTTGTTTTGTATAGTTATTTTTTCTTTTGATTTATGTTTGGTTGTTTATTTTTTTATTTTGTCACATGTAGTTTACTGATGAAGGTCCGTTATGAAGGACCGAAACGTTTGGGTACTACTACAATAAATTATGCACTAAAAGCATCAAGTTGAGTGCTAGGTTCTTTTCATTATACTGTCTGAAGGTGTGGGAACCTAACCTTAGCACCATTTCACCAGTAGTGCATACGGTTATTTTGTTTCATATTTCCAGGATGACCCGGATTGGCCCATTTAAAAATTGCTGTTTGTGAATGGATGATGGGCTAAGTTGTGGCATTTCAAATATTCTGTGTCTCCCCCTTCCTCTCTATACAGTCAAGAGGAAATATTCTGTCTTGTTACAAACCATTTGCTAACCCATTTGAAGCTCAGGATCCAGGAGTTAAGTTTAACACCTCCCAGTATTCTTCCAGGAGACCCCCCTGTGGTTCTGAGTACCTGCAATAAGAGTGGGAAGATGTTATATCCTTTATGTGGAGACAGTCATTTGGATGCAGCCTTAAAGGAGTTGTCCACTACTAAGACAACCCCTTCTTGATTCAAATGATTGACCCTAAAAAATAATAAAACCTATACTCACCTCCCATGCTGGAACTTGCAAATCAAACATGAAGAGGAAGTCCGGACTGCAGCTGATCTCTGACTTCCTCTTCATGCTCAATTTGACAGAAAGCGGGGACAGTGACGCCAGCACTCATTGGGCACCTGCGTCACGTTTCACAACAACCACAAGAGGAGCACCAGGAGACGGAGTGCCAACATCGCGGGAACGGCGCAAGCACAGGATGAGAGTATAAGCTTTATTATTTTCTGGGGACTAAGCAAGGGGTATGAGAAGAAGTTTTCCATGTAGAGGACAACTTCTTTAACTAGTTATTTTGCTGATATTATAGTTTCCCTTACTATTATAGATTTCCTTCACAAAGATTTCCACTTAATTCAGGGCAAGGGCTTACTAGGAGGTCTGGTGTTCGGACCCAGCAATAAGCAAATTATCCCCTAACCAATAACTGGGATTGTGGAGACACTGTATTGTATTTTAATTAACTGCGTTATGCCCACGTTAAAACGAGAGCAGGCATTCGGCGGGATGATCCCTAGTCCATGCAGTTTTGGCTAGCGAATCGGGGCGCATGCTAACCTCCCATGTCTCCACATGGGAATAATTTCATTTTTGGGGGAATAACCTTTTAAACTATATCTAAGCTCATAGCTTGATTTACAGCACCTTAGTGTCCTCCCTGCTCTTGAACATCCCCTTTCTAGTGTTCACATAATATCCATATCAGAAAAGAAGGTTCAGAGACCTGCGGCGCACCTGGGTTGCACTATGAAAGGGGATCCGCAGATGACTATATATAATTTATATTATTTTTGGACAATGCTGGGGCATTTAATAGAGAATAAAACATGGCAGACAGTCCCTTTATGAAATATAGGTTATCCCTCTGTTTCTGACACCTGCAAAAGAAAGTGTTAAAAAAAAGAACAGGATTGGTAAAAAAAAATCTGTTCAGCTGAAAGATATCAAGAGGGATGACCAACGCTATAAAATATTTTATTCACTTGAATTGAAATCACATAATAAGTAGTGATGAGCGAACGTGCTCGCAACTACTCATTACTCGCCCAAGTATCACTATGCAGGTGTACTCGGTGAGCAGCGAGCATTTCAGGGATTATTCGGCGGTAACTGCCGTCTCCACCCAGCAGTTTTGGCGGACTTTAGAGACCCAATCAAGGTGCACTGGTGCAGGGATTGTCTGCCAGGCATGAAACACCGCAGCCATCTTTCTTGTGGTCGTGCAGTAATTGGCTTGGCTGTACAGCATCATCCCAAGTATAAGAGACCTGGCGCCGCCCTGCTCGCCGCATTCTGTTCCTGTTTCAGCAAGAGTAGGGAGACCTGGTGCCGAAATAGGGTCAGAATCATGGTTTTTAGAGGTATTGTAGGTCTGCAACTCTTACATCCACAACTCCTGAGAAACCAACAGTCCTTTTTAGGGCTAATTTGTGGGTCCCGATATTGCAGCGCTAGGCAGGCAGGGCACAGCAGTCTGTTCTGTCAGACAGAGGCCTGTTGAAAATCATAGTTTGTCAGGCATACGTAGCATAGTTGTGTGTGCTAGCTCTGTGCCACATTTTTTTTTGTGTGTTTTAAATTTACCGAAAAAAGCCTCATATATCTGTGTGCTCCCACTTTGGGCATTGTAGGCCTGTGGACCCCTTTTTTTGCTGTCTGAGACTCTAATTCTATACAGCACTATTTAGCTTCCAAAATTACAAAAAGGCCACATATTTGCCAGTGTGGTATTTCCGTGACAACTCTCATATATCTGCATGCTCCAAGTGTGGTCATTGTAGGCTGGTGGACCCCTTTTTTTGCTGTCTGTTACTGAAATTATATACAGCACTATTTAGCATAAAAAATATTAAAAGGCCACATATTTGCCAGTGTGGTATTTCCGTGAGAGCCCTCATATATCTGTGTGCTCCAAGTTTGGTCATTGTAGGCCGGAGGACCACTTTTTTGCTTTCTGTTACTGAAAATATATACAGAACTATTTAGCATAAAAAAATATTAAAAGGCCACATATTTGCCAGTGTGGTATTTCTGTGAGAGCCCTCATATATCTCTGTTCCCCAAGTTTGGTCATTGTAGGCCGGTGTACCCCTTTTTTTGCTGTCTGATACTCTAATTCTATACAGCACTATTTAGCATGAATATACTTCACAAAAAAGCCCCCCAAAATTTCATACAGTCTGTTCTATCAGGCTGTGGCCCGGCTGGTGTTTGGGTTGGAAAAATCGTAGATTTGCAGGCATACTGATCAGATATTATTTCGCTACTAATAAATATATTTGTGTTGAGGATTTGAAATAGTGCAATAGTCCATTTAAAATGGGCAAGGCAAGGGGCAAGGGACAGGGAAGTGGATGTGATGTGATGGTGCATGCAGAGGATGAGGCCGTGGCCAAGGTGAAAGTGAGCAACAACAAAGACCCACATCTTCTCGCTCTACCTTCCTGTCCCAGTTTCTAGGGGACCGCAGCACACCTGTTATGAATAGGTAATTCAGAACCACAATGGACCTTGAAGTTCAGAGCACACAAGAGACCTGACAAAAACCACAAAACATAGGACGAGCTCTGAGACGTGGAAACTCTGCTGACCGCAATACCTAAACCTATCAAACCACACTAGAGGTAGCCGTGGATTGCGCCTAACGCTCCCTATGCAACTCGGCACAGCCTGAGAAACTAGCTAGTCCTGAAGATAGAAAAATAAGCCTACCTTGCCTCAGAGAAATTCCCCAAAGGAAAAGGCAGCCCCCCACATATAATGACTGTGAGTTAAGATGAAAATACACACACAGAGATGAAATAGATTTAGCAAAGTGAGGCCCGACTTACTGAATAGACCGAGGATAGGAAAGATAGCTTTGCGGTCAACACAAAAACCTACAAACAACCACGCAGAGGGGCAAAAAAGACCCTCCGCACCGACTAACGGTACGGAGGTGCTCCCTCTGCGTCTCAGAGCTTCCAGCAAGCAAGCAAAACCAAAAAAGCAAGCTGGACAGAAAATATAGCAACAAAAGTAACACAAGCAGAACTTAGCTTATGCTGAGCAGACAGGCCACAGGAACGATCCAGGAGGAAGCAAGACCAATACTTGAACATTGACTGGAGGCCAGGATCAAAGCACTAGGTGGAGTTAAATAGAGCAGCACCTAACGACTTAACCTCATCACCTGAGGAAGGAAACTCAGAAGCCGCAGTACCACTCGTGACCACAGGAGGGAGCTTGATCACAGAATTCACAACAGTACCCCCCCCCCCTTGAGGAGGGGTCACCGAACCCTCACCAGAGCCCCCAGGCCGACCAGGATGAGCCATATGAAAGACACGAACAAGATCGGCAGCATGGACATCAGAGGCAAAGACCCAGGAATTATCTTCCTGACCATAACCCTTCCACTTAACCAGATACTGGAGTTTCCGTCTCGAAACACGAGAATCCAAAATTTTCTCCACTATATACTCCAACTCCCCCTCCACCAAAACCGGGGCAGGAGGATCAACAGATGGAACCACAGGCGCCACGTATCTCCGCAACAATGACCTATGGAACACGTTATGGATGGAAAAAGAATCAGGAAGGGTCAAACGAAAAGACACAGGATTAAGAACCTCAGAAATCCTATACGGACCAATGAAACGAGGCTTAAACTTAGGAGAGGAAACCTTCATAGGAATATAACGAGATGACAACCAAACCAAATCCCCAACACGAAGTCGGGGACCCACACAGCGTCTGCGATTAGCGAAACATTGAGCCTTCTCCTGGGACAAGGTCAAATTGTCCACTACATGAGTCCAAATCCGCTGCAACCTGTCCACCACAGTATCCACACCAGGACAGTCCGAAGACTCAACCTGCCCTGAAGAGAAACGAAGATGGAACCCAGAATTGCAGAAAAACGGTGAAACCAAGGTAGCCGAGCTGGCCCGATTATTAAGAGCGAACTCAGCCAACGGCAAAAAGGACACCCAATCATCCTGATCAGCAGAAACAAAACATCTCAGATATGTTTCCAAGGTCTGATTGGTTCGTTCAGTCTGGCCATTTGTCTGAGGATGGAAAGCCGAGGAAAAAGACAAATCAATGCCCATCCTAGCACAAAAGGCTCGCCAAAACCTCGAAACAAACTGGGAACCTCTGTCAGAAACGATGTTCTCTGGAATGCCATGTAAACGAACCACATGCTGGAAGAACAATGGCACCAAATCAGAGGAGGAAGGTAATTTAGACAAGGGTACCAAATGGATCATCTTAGAGAAGCGATCACAAACTACCCAAATGACCGACATTTTTTGAGAGACGGGGAGATCCAAACTAAAATCCATAGAGATATGTGTCCAAGGCCTCTTCGGGATCGGCAAGGGCAAAAGCAACCCACTGGCACGAGAACGCAGGGCTTAGCCCGAGCACAAATCCCACAGGACTGCACAAAAGAACGCACATCCCGCGACAGAGACGGCCACCAAAAGGATCTAGCCACCAAATCTCTGGTACCAAAGATTCCAGGATGACCAGCCAACACCGAACAAGAGATAACTTTATTCGTCCACCTATCAGGGACAAACAGTTTCTCCGCTGGGCAACGATCAGGTTTATTAGCCTGAAATTTTTGCAGCACCCGCCGCAAATCAGGGGAGATGGCAGACACAATTACTCCCTCTTTGAGAATACCCGCCGGCTCAGGCAAAACTCCTAGACAGGGCATCCGCCTTCTCATTTTTAGAGCCCGGAAGGTACGAAACCACAAAGTCAAAACGGGAGAAAAACAGCGACCAACGAACCTGTCTAGGATTCAACCGTTTTGCAGACTCGAGATAAGTCAAGTTCTTGTGATCAGTCAAGACCACCACGCGATGCTTAGCTCGTTCAAGCCAATGACGCCACTCCTCGAATGCCCACTTCATGGCCAGCAACTCTCGATTGCCAACATCATAATTTCACTCAGCAGGTGAAAACTTCCTGGAAAAGAAGGCGCATGGCTTCATCACCGAGCAATCAGCACCTCTTTGCGACAAAACAGCCCCCGCTCCAATTTCAGAAGCATCAACCTCAACCTTGAACGGAAGCGAAACATCTGGTTGACACAACACAGGGGCAAAAGAAAAACGACGCTTTAACTCTTGAAAAGCTTCCACAGCAGCAGAAGACCAATTGACCACATCAGCACCCTTCTTGGTCAAATCGGTCAATGGTTTAGCAATACTAGAAAAATTACAGATGAAGCGACGATAAAAATTAGCAAAGCCCAGGAACTTTTGCAGACTCTTCAGAGATGTCGGCTGAGTCCAATCATAAATGGCCTGGACCTTAACAGGGTCCATCTCGATGGTAGAAGGGGAAAAAATGAACCCCCAAAATGAAACCTTCTGAACACCAAAGAGACACTTTGATCCCTTCACAAACAAAGAATTAGCACGCAGGACCTGGAACACCATTCTGACCTGCTTCACATGAGACTCCCAATCATCCGAGAAGACCAAAACATCATCCAAGTATACAATCAGGAATTTATCCAGGTACTCTCGGAAGATGTGATGCATAAAGGACTGAAATACTGATGGAGCATTGGCAAGTCCGAATGGCATAACTAGGTACTCAAAATGGCCCTCGGGCGTATTAAATGCAGTTTTCCATTCATCGCCCCGTTTAATACGCACAAGATTATATGCACCACGAAGATCTATCTTGGTGAACCAACTAGCCCCCTTAATCCGAGCAAACAAATCAGATAGCAGCGGCAAGGGGTACTGAAATTTGACCGTGATTTTATTTAGAAGGCGGTAATCAATACAAGGTCTCAGCGAACCATCCTTCTTGGCCACAAAAAAGAACCCTGCTCCCAATGGCGATGACGGCGGCCGAATATGACCCTTCTCCAAGGATTCTTTTACGTAACTCCGCATAGCGGCGTGCTCAGGTACAGATAAATTAAACAGTCGACCCTTAGGAAACTTACTACCAGGAATCAACTCGATAGCACAATCACAATCCCTATGCGGAGGTAGGGCATTGGACTTGGGCTCATCGAATACATCCCGGTAATCAGACAAGAACTCTGGGACCTCAGAAGGGGTGGATGATGAGATAGACAGAAATGGAACATCACCATGTACCCCCTGACAACCCCAGCTGGACACAGACATTGATTTCCAATCTAATACTGGGTTATGGACTTGTAGCCATGGCAACCCAAACACGACCACATCATGCAGATTTTGCAACACCAGAAAGCGAATATCCTCCTGGTGCGCAGGAGCCATGCACATGGTCAGCTGGGTCCAATACCGAGGCTTATTCTTGGCCAAAGGCGTAGCATCAATTCCTCTCAATGGAATAAGACACTGCAAGGGCTCCAAGACAAACCCACAGCGCCTAGCAAACTCCAAGTCCATCAATTTCAGGGCAGCGCCTGAATCCACAAATGCCATGACAGAATAGGAAGACAAAGAGCAGATCAAAGTAATGGACAAAAGAAATTTCGACTGTACCATACCAATGGTGGCAGACTTAGCAAACCGCTTAGTGCGCTTAGGACAATCGGAGATAGCATGAGTGGAATCACCACAGTAGAAACACAGCCCATTCTGACGTCTGTGTTCTTGCCTTTCAGCTCTGGTCAAAGTCCTATCGCACTGCATAGGCTCAGGTTTTTGCTCAGATAATACCGCCAAATGGTGCACAGATTTACGCTCACGCAAGCGTCGACCGATCTGAATGGCCAAAGACATAGACTCATTCAGACCAGCAGGCATAGGAAATCCCACCATGACATCCTTAAGGGCTTCAGAGAGACCCTTTCTGAAGATTGCTGCCAAAGCACATTTATTCCATTGAGTGAGCACAGACCACTTTCTAAACTTCTGACAATAAATCTCTATCTCATCCTGACCCTGACACAGAGCCAGCAAATTTTTCTCTGCCTGATCCACTGAATTAGGTTCATGTACAGTAATCCGAGCGGCAGAAAAAACGCATCAATATTACATAATGCAGGATCTCCTGGCGCAAGGGAAAATGCCCAGTCTTGAGGGTCGCCACGTAATAAAGAAATAATGATCTTAACTTGTTGAACTGGGTCACCAGAGGAGCGAGGTTTCAACGCCAGAAACAGTTTGCAATTATTTTTGAAACTCAGAAATTTAGCTCTATCTCCAGAAAACAAATCAGGAATAGGAATTCTTGGTTCTAACAGAATTCTGAGCCACAGAGTCTTGAATATTTTGTACTCTTGCAGTGAGAAGATCCACACATGAAGACAAACCTTTAATGTCCATCACCACACCTGTGTCCTGAACCACCCAAATGTCTAGGGGGAAAAAAAGGCAAAGCACAGTGCAAAGAAAAAAAAATGGTCTCAGAACTTCTTTTTTCCCTCTATTGAGAAGCATAGTACTTTGGGCCTCCAGTACTGTTATGAATAGGTAATTCAGAACCACAATGGACCTTGAAGTTCAGAGCACACAAGTGACCTGACAAAAACCACAAAACATAGGACGAGCTCTGAGACGTGGAAACTCTGCTGACCGCAATCCCTAAACCTATCAAACCACACTAGAGGTAGCCGTGGATTGCGCCTAACACTCCCTATGCAACTCGGCACAGCCTGAGAAACTAGCTAGTCCTGAAGATAGAAAAATAAGCCTACCTTGCCTCAGAGAAATTCCCCAAAGGAAAAGGCAGCCCCCCACATATAATGACTGTGAGTTAAGATGAAAATACAAACACAGAGATGAAATAGATTTAGCAAAGTGAGGCCCGACTTACTGAATAGACCGAGGATAGGAAAGATAGCTTTGCGGTCAACACAAAAATCTACAAACAACCACGCAGAGGGGCAAAAAAGACCCTCCGCACCGACTAACGGTACGGAGGTGCTCCCTCTGCGTCTCAGAGCTTCCAGCAAGCAAGCAAAACCAAAAAAGCAAGCTGGACAGAAAATATAGCAACAAAAGTAACACAAGCAGAACTTAGCTTATGCTGAGCAGACAGGCCACAGGAACGATCCAGGAGGAAGCAAGACCAATACTAGAACATTGACTGGAGGCCAGGATCAAAGCACTAGGTGGAGTTAAATAGAGCAGCACCTAACGACTTAACCTCATCACCTGAGGAAGGAAACTCAGAAGCCGCAGTACCACTCGTGACCACAGGAGGGAGCTTGATCACAGAATTCACAACACACACCACTACTGAAGCCAGACCAGTGTGAAACGGTTGTTGGTTGGATAGCGGATAATGCTTCCAGTCACATCGCCACCATCACCAACACCATGTCTTCCAGACGGTCAAGTCTGAGTAGCGGTGAGTGTGGCCCGGATATTCCTCACCCTGATCCTCCTTCCTCCCACCATGCCGAGTGCCCTGAGACAACTGATCCCACACTTGGACACTCTGAAGAACTGTTCAGTTTTCCATTTCAAAATTGCGGACTCTCTGCCGGTCAACTTCAAGTGGGGACAGATAATATCGCATGTAGAGCTGCCCAAAGCTTTGACCAGCCCTGGTCACACGAAGTCGATGGTGGGAAAGTGTCACAAGTGGTGGATGATGATGAGACACAATTGCCAGAAAGTCAGGAGGAGGAGCAGGGTGCGGATGTGGAAGACGAGGTGTTGGATGACATAGTGAATGACCCAACCTGGCAGGAGGACATGCATAGCGAGGACAGCAGCACACAGGCATATCCCTGCAACAGGCAGGAAGAGGCAGTGTGGTAGCCACAGACAGAAGGCGTGCATCCGTTCCCCGTAACACCAACATGAGTGAAGTTGCCATTCCACCTGTGAGATCTTCCTGAGTCTGGTTATTTTTTAAAGACTTTGCCGATAACCCCAAACAGGTCATTTGCAGCACTTGCCATGCGCGTATTAGCAGGGGTAGCAAAACAACCAGCCTGGCCACCACCAGCAGGATCAGGCACATGGCAGCAAAGCCCCCAACTTTGTGGGCCTTGTGGGCCAAACCCAAGGCTTCAGGACCACTGCCTGCAGGTCACACCACTGCTTCTTCCAGTTTTGCGGAGAAGCCAATCCCCAGTACACCGTGCATGTGAAGATGCCTCTACCTCTGCACCTGTTGTGGCCCACAGTCAAGCAGCACCATCATCAAGCCCGTCCACGTCCTTGTTCCAGCACAGCCTTTAATTGTCTATAACCCAGTCTTTGGAACGCAAGCGGAAATACCCCGCCAACGCCCCAGAGGCCACAGTCCTAAATTCTAACATTTCTCTTCTGCTTGCGCAAGAAATGCTGCCTTTTAGGTTCGTAGAGACGGAAGCTTTCAACAACCTGATGGCAGTTGTCCCAAGGTACTCGGTCCCCAGTCACCACTATTTCTCCCGGTGTGCAGTACCGGCATTACACCAGCATGTGTCCCACATTACCCGTGCCCTCAACAATGCTGTTACAGGAAAAGTCCACCTAACCATGGACACGTGGACAAGTGCTTGTGGGAGGAGGAAGAACAGGAGCTATTTTCATGCGCTATAGACGGTACTACAAACACAGCTGTCATACCGTCTGTTCAGCGGGGATGACCTGAGGACAGGGAGGAGGAGGATGAGGATGAGGAGGACAGCATGGTCAGTCCTCCTGTTGGTGAGGACACGGAAGTCTTGCCTGTTAGCAGTCTGGCACGCATGGCTGACTTTATGTTGAGCTGTATTTAATGTGACCCTCGGATTATCAAAATTTTGGGTGACACTCATTACTGGTTGGTGACACTTTTAGACCCATGCTACAAGGAGAACCTTCAATCTCTTCTGCCTGAGGCAGAGGGGTATATTAAAATGTTGCAGTACCAGAGGGCCCTTGTAGCGGAATTACTTAAAAAATTCCCATCTGAGAACGCTGGCAGCAGACATCATAGTTTGTTGTGCAACCAAGGAGTCCAAGCGAGAGACACAGAGGTACAATCCAGCTCAGGCAGGGGAACAATGGCAGAGTTCTGGGACAGTTTTCTCAGACCCTCCCATGGTGACGCAACAGAGGCAAGGGGTGCTGTTATAAGAAGTGCAATGTTTGTGAAGATGGTGAGGGAGTACCTTGCAGATCGTAGAAACATCCTCCATGATTTCTCTGTGCCTTTTAATTATTGGGTATCCAAGCTGGACAAGTGGCATGAACTGGCTCTCTATACCTTGGAGGTCCTGGCCTGCCCTGCTGCTAGTGTTCTGTCAGAGCGGGTTTTTATTGCTGCTGGTGGAATTATCACAGATAAGCGCATCCGCCTGTCAACTGAAAATCCTGACAGGCTGACTCTTTTAAAAATGAACAAGGGTTGGATTGGGAAAGACTTCTGTATACCACCAAGTGAAACCAGCAAAATAAAACCTCAAATACATTCTCTGTTTTGGGGAGGTGTATTCTCATGTGCCTCTTCACAGCCACACATGGGCATACACTTCCAGATTTGGTCTGTTTGTTCTTATCCTCCTCCTTATCTTCATCCTCATCATCCAGAACCGCTAGATGACCAGGGTGAACGTGCTCTGTATGGGGCATTTTGGGCAAGGGGGCTGTGATGGCACTAGTCTATTTCTAAAAAAGGTACCCCCATTGGGGAATTGGTCTCTATCTCCTGCAGTGTGTCCTTCACCTGCTACTAGATCAACAGGGTGAATGTGCTCTGTATGGTACATTTTGGGCAAGGTGATGGCAATAGTATATTCTTAAAAAAGGTATCCCCCATTGGTGAAACCACATCCTTGTTGGCAAAAACTTCATCATAACATTTATGTACCTCACTTAAAAAGCTCCTTTTTGTTTTGCCTGGTTGCTCACATTGCACACAATATACTTCATATAAATTTGATAAAGCAATGCTGTTAGTTTGGCTCAGTAGTTTATTAAAAATATAGCTTTGTCCACTATATTCGTTTCTCTCCTTGAGAGCCATAACTTTGGCTGCCTCAAATGTAAAAATGGCGAATATACAAAAGGCGATTTGTAACCAAGATTAAAATACTGTATACCCAATGCTTTCACACAATCACATAGCTGCATTTCTTGTAAAACATTTACAGATGTGACAGACAATGCTCATAGTGACACAATTTTGATAAATGTTTGTTTATTCACTTCACAAACAGTTCTAAGCCTGTATATGTTTGCTGTTTGTCATTGTAAAACATTAAGGTTTACTGTAACTAGGCCAGTAGTGGTTTGATCTAAATCCTTGTGGCTTTTATTTTCTAGGGGTTTATGCCCCTCGTCTGATGACTCTATGATATCTCAGTTTCATCCAACCTTGAAAAGTGGCCACTTGAAGGTGTGGGTGAAACTAGAGTTACTACATAGTGTAAATCACTATATAAGACCAGAGAAACATGACTAAGATAGATGCCAAAATTGGGGTATCTGTACATGTACAGTGTGCTGATATCTGCATAATTGGGGACGCCCACGCAGTATAGGTAATCTCCCAGGGGTTCTCTGTCTTGGTGTTGCTTCTCTGATATTCCAGACGGATGATGTTTAAAAGCCTCTTGGTGATGATCTAAGTATACTGTATGTAGTTAATCTTCATATATACGTAATCACTATATTTATTTAATCCTTATATGTACTTACCGTATATACTCGAGTATAAGCCGAGATTTTCAGCCCAAAATTTTGGGCTGAAAGTGCTCCTCTCGGCTTATACTCGAGTCAAGGTGGGTGGCAGGGTCGGCGGGTGAGGGGGTGAGGGCGCTGAGGTATACTTACCTAGTCCCAGCGATCCTCGCGCTGTCCCTGCCGTCCCACGGTCTTCTGTGCTGCAGCTTCTTCCCCTCTTCAGCAGTCACGTGGGACCGCTCATTACAGAAATGAATAAGCGGCTCCACCTCCCATAGGGGTGGAGCCGCCTATTCATTCCTCTAATCAGCGGTGCCGGTGACCGCTGATAGAGAAAGAAGCTGCGGCACCGAAGACCAGGCAGAGGGACAGCGCGAGGATCGCCAGGACTAGGTAAGTATAGCATATTCACCTGTCCTCGTTCCAGCCGCTGAGCGTCGCTCCATCTTCCCGGCCGGCGCCTCCATCTTCCCGGCGTCTGCGCTCTGACTGTTCAGGCAGAGGGCGCGATGACGCATATAGTGTGCGCGGCGCCCTCTGCCTGATCAGTCAGAACAGAGACGCCGGGAAGATGGAGGCGCCGGAACGAGACGCCGGGAGCTGCAATCAAGGGAGGTATGTGTTTTTTTTTTTTGATTGCAGCAGCAGCAGCGGCGGCGGCAGAGATTTATGTGCAGCATCTATGGGGCACAGTGAACGGTGCAGGGCACCGTATATGGCACATATATGGGGCACAGTGAACGGTGCAGAGCACCGTATATGGCACATCTATGGGGCACAGTGAACGGTGCAGAGCACCGTATATGGCACATCTATGGGGCACAGTGAACGGTGCAGGGCACCGTATATGGCACATCTATGGGGCACAGTGAACAGTGCAGGGCACCGTATATGGCACATCTATGGGGCACAGTGAACGGTGCAGGGCACCGTATATGGCACATCTATGGGGCACAGTGAACGGTGCAGGGCACCGTATATGGCACATCTATGGGGCACAGTGAACGGTGCAGGGCACCGTATATGGCACATCTATGGGGCACAGTGAACGGTGCAGAGCACCGTATATGGCACATCTATGGGGCACAGTGAACGGTGCGGAGCACCGTATATGGCACATCTATGGGGCACAGTGAACGGTGCAGAGCACCGTATATGGCACATCTATGGGGCACAGTGAACGGTGCAGAGCACCGTATATAGCACATCTATGGGGCACAATGAACGGTGCAGAGCACTGTATGGCACAGCTATGGGGAAATAATGATCTATTTTTATTTTTGAAATTCACCGGTAAATGCTGCATTTCCACCCTAGGCTTATACTCGAGTCAATAAGTTTTCCCAGTTTTTTGTGGCAAAATTAGGGGGGTCGGCTTATACTCGGGTCGGCTTATACTCGAGTATATACGGTATTAACCTGTGTATGTTAACATTTACAAAAGTGTACGCACTCACACTATTCAATCATACTATTCCTTGAATTTTATAGTTTGCAATAAAATTGACTTGTATTGCAAGTATTAGACCTTTTTAAAGCCGTATCTGAACCTTAGTGTTAAAAACATGGCAAATAAAATTGCCAAATTCTCATGTAAATAATTGTGCAAAGAGGGAACCATCATACCATTAAAAAATACGAGTGGATTTTCATGGGCCCATCCAGTATGTGGGTTCCATGGCCTAATGGGGTGCATATGACTGACTATGCAGCAGGGCTGGCCTTGCTGCCAATGTGTAAAACAAAGGAGTACGGGAGTACAAAATGCATATAGTGAAGTGGATTTTCCTGGGCCTATTCAGTATGTGGGTTCTAAGGCATAATGGGGTACACATGACTGACTATGCAGCAGGGCTGGCCTTGCTGCCAATGTGTAAAACAAAGGAGTACGGGAGTACAAAATGCATACTGTGAAGTGGATTTTCCTGGGTGTGAATGTGAATTGGTAGCAGGGCAGGCCTTGAATTCAATGCAACACTTTTTCAGGAGTCCCCCCTGGACATCTTATGACAGGGGTATTTTGGTGCGTCGTAATTCTTGGCAGCCCATCCACTCACAGCATAGGCTACAACAGCTTAGGAGACCCACTGTTTCATAATGGCCCTTTAAGAAGATTAATGACGCCTGATGCACTAGTTAAAATAGGCTCTGAGAATTTAAGAGTCCCTCCTTCATAAATGAAACAAGATGGGTCTGCTTATCTGTCACACACCACATGGTCAGCTAGTGGTGTTAAATGTTACAATGACATTTCCCAGTGAATGCATTTGTAGTGGTTGAAAGCAATGTTAAAGTTGAAAAACGCTTCAAAAACGCTGCTTCTGAACTAAGCCTAAGTGGGGGAGGAAATTTTCGGTCTGAGGTTAAGGGTATGTTCACACGTTCAGGATTTCCATCCTTTTTTTTTCCTGACTGTTTTTTAAAAAACTGCAGCTCTTGGCAGAAAACGCAGGTCCTTTTTTTGGTCCTTTTTTGGTCCGTTTTTGATGCGTTTTTTGATGCGTTTTTTGATGCGTTTTTTTGATGCAGTTTTCTAGCCAGAGTCTGTGTGTTTTCTAGGAATTTTTTTAGGGTTAAAATGGCTGAAAATACCCTAACCCTACCCCTAACCCTAACCCTACCCCTAACCCTAACCCTACCCCTAACCCTACCCCTAACCCTAACCCTACCCCTAACCCTACCCCTAACCCTACCCCTAACCCTAACCCTACCCCTAACCCTACCCCTAACCCTACCCCTAACCCTACCCCTAACCCTATTCTAACCTTAGTGAAAAAAAAAAAAAAAAAAAATTCTTTATTTTTTTTATTGTCCCTACCTATGGGGGTGACAAAGGGGGGGGGGTGTCATTTACTATTTTTTTATTTTGATCACTGAGATAGGTTATATCTCAGTGATCAAAATGCACTTTGGAACGAATCTGCCGGCCGGCAGATTCGGCGGGCGCACTGCGCATGCGCCCGCCATATCTGCCGGCCGGCAGATTCGGCGGGCGCACTGCGCATGCGCCCGCCATTTTGCAAGATGGCGGCGCCCAGGGAGAAGACGGCCGGACGGACACCGGGACGCCGGGTGAGTATAAGGGGGGGAGATTAGGGCACGGGGGGGGCATCAGAGCACTGGGGGGGGGCATCGGAGCACTGGGGGGGGGCATCGGAGCACGGGGGGGCGGGATCGGAGCACGGGGGGGGCAGCCACACTCCGCCCACGCACTTCCGCCCGCTCCCCGCACTTCCTGCTGCAGCGGTTCTGCACATCAAACCGCAGTAAAACCCGCAGATATATTTTTGATCTGCGGGTTTTACTGCGGTTTGGACCTCACAATGGAGGTCTATGGGTGCAGAACCGCTGCGGCTCCGGAAAAAGAATTGACATGCTCCTTCTTTTTTCCGGGAGCTATTCAGCGCGTCTTTTTTTTTACAATTTCCGGACCATGTGCACAGTGTGTCCTGTTTTCCATAGGGTACAGTGTACTGTACCCTGCATGGAAAACAGCCGCGGAACCGCAGCGGCAAAACCGCCGCGGTTCCGCGGTAAAAAACGCACTGTGTGAACATGGCCTAAATATTTGGCCTTACAGGCAAGTCATTAACCTGCAAAAGATGTACCTTGACATATTTCCCAGCAAAATCCGTTTTGGTTTCATTTTAATGTGTTTTTTGTGGCACCGGGAAAAATGGCATGAATCTCGGAAAAAAATGATTAAAGCTGTGAACTAGGAGTCAGGAATGCTTCCAGGGGTGATCCTCATAAGGTCCCTGTGTCATTTGAGCAGTGTTTCCATCATTTTCAGACCTTAAAAGGACCCCCGGGGGGATTGCGGTAAAAATACTCGGGTCTCCCATAGACTTACATTGGGCTCGTTGTTCTGGCTGAGGACCCGAGCAACGAGCACCCGAGCATTTTAGTGCTCGCTCATCACTAATAATAAGAGATTTTTTTTAATTCTGTGAACAGATGTCCCTTAGGATGTACCATATTTAATTTTAAACCTGCCATATTATACCATATTTATAGCTGTTTTCCTTATAGTTATGCCATCTTTTAAAATGAATACAAATGGTAAAGGAGATTTCCAATTTTTTACATTTATTAACCATAAATGTATGATAGGTACAGGCCCAACCACTGGGACTTAAAAAGAACCTTTCATTATTTAAAACAGAGCACCTCCTCCCATTGCTGCTTATCTACTGATTCTGGAACCCTGTTTATTTGTCTTTTGTGCCCCTCCATTCCAAAGTTATACCCCCATGGTGCACATTTTCGCCATCAACTAAGTGGGCGTGTACCACAGAATGTCTCTGTAGGTATTTTTCTTTTTCTCTTCTGATGCCAGCTGTTATGAAGCGGGATTGTTTGGCTGCCCCCGGTTCTTTTCTGAAGGGAATTTATTTATATCCCACTTCCCAGTTCCAGTTTGGAACTCACAGCTCTCTGGCGCCCCCCTTACCCTCAGGTCAGTCAGGGAGCTGCACCTAGGATATTTAGTCACCAGAAAGGCTGCCTGCTATGTACTGGCTATTGGACACACACTGCAGTGAGGGTGATATAATTATTCCCAGCCGCAGCCAAGCAATACACTTATAAACCCCATTCCGTCGCTGCCAGTTTTACCCAACAAGCTTAGTACGGTCCGCTGCCACCAGCTCCTATTCTTAAATCAATAATGGGTCAGGAGCCAACCCAATTAGTAGCGTAATTTACTTCAGAGGATGTGAAAGTACGTTATAGAGCAAGGAGAAAATAAGCTAGTAATTTTATATATTTTACTCCAATATTAAAGTCTCAAACAATCCCTTGAAATATAAAAATCTATAACTAGTGTGCGTGCTGCTCTGCTGTCAGAGGAGAGGTGGCCGATCATGCATGGCTTTCTTCATTCATTTTGATACGAGAGTTCCAAAAATTGCTGAGAACACTTGCTCGACAACTTTTCATACCTCCCATAGTGCCAATTTACCTTCTCCATGTTTACCAAAGCCAAGGAGCAGGGCCGGCATTTGGGGCAGGCAGACCAGGCAGACGCCTGGGGCCCTCACATACAAAGGGGGCCCCCTGCCTCTGCAGCCCCTTTATGAAGTGCCCAGAGGGTGTACAGCAGTGAATAATGTTGTGCATTGCTCTGTTTTTCCAGAATGTCTCTCCCAAACCCCCTTTAAGATCCCCTCAGTGCAGTGATTTACTCACTGTGGTCCCGGAGCTCTGTGTTGATTGCTGTAGGATCAGGTTTCACAGTCACATACAGCAGGGATCAGCATTGGCTCTGACCACAGTCACTAAATCACTGCTTTTAATCTGACAGGGGACCTCCTGTCACTACTGTCTGGATGACACAAGACAGGAATCAGGGTATTTATTATATAGAAATAAATGAATTCCCACGTGAAATAATTAGGGTAAACCATACACATATATAGTACAGGTGTGCATATGAATCAGCGTTTTTGGTGCATTTTTTTATTTTGCAGCCAACGCCTGCTTTCAAAGCACCCCTTTTTTAGGGTATGTGCAGACGATCTGGAAATGGCAGCCGTTTGGACGCAGCGGACATGTGATTCGTCCAAAGTGCTGCCATCTTTTGAACACAGGTGATTTTGCATGTGTTCACTGAACCGTGCGGAATCACCGCGGTACTATACATTGCACGGGTGAGATTTCTCTTGGGGAGACTCGTGTCTACGCAAGATAAATTGACATGCTAGGGTCTGGAGAGACGCGCCGCATGTCTGTCTCTGCGGGTGAGGTGCGGGTGTCAGCGCACGCATAGTAGAGATGGAATTTCTTGAAACCCCATCCCCTATGCTGTAACATCTGGCCGCTGCGGGTTGGACGCTGCACAAGTACACAGCAGCCGACCCGCAGTGTTTACTCATTGTGGGCACACACCCTTGGAGCTTTTGCTGTTTCTTTTTTACAGTATGCATTTTGTCTACAGTACATGTTTAATAAAGTTAGTTTTATTCACTCAAAAAGCATTTGCAGCATTTTTTTTACTTTTTCATTGCTTTCTATGGGTGAAAAAACTTGCTGAAAGAAGTGACATGCTGCAGATTTAAAAAACACTGCAGTTGTGAAATTCAGTCAGAAGAAAATAAAAGGGTGTGCAGGAGATTTCTGAAAATCTGTTTTTGCTTGTGCTGTAAAATGCTTAAAACTTCTTATTTATTATTTACTAAAAAAAAGCTGCAAAAATTCTGCATATGAACATAGCGAAAAGCTGCTTTTTAACCCCTTTCTGCCAATGGACGTACTATTCCGTCCATGTGGGGTGGGCCCTACTTCCCAAGGATGTAATAGTACGTCCAGCGCGATCGGCCGCGCTCACGGGGGGAGCGCGGCCGATCGCGGCCGGGTGTCAGCTGCCTATCGCAGCTGACATCCGGCACTATGTGCTAGGAGCGGTCACGGACCGCTCCAGGCACATTAACCCCTGGCACACCTCGATCAAACATGATCGCGGTGTGCCGGCGGTGCAGGGAAGCATCGCGCAGGGAGGGGGCTCCCTGCGGGCTTCCCTGAGCCCCCCGCAGCAACGCGATGTGATCGCGTTGCTGCGAGGGTCTCCTCACCTCCCTTCCTGCTCCAGACCCGGATCCAAGATGGCCGCGGCATTCGGGTCCTGCAGGGAGGGAGGTGGCTTCACAGAGCCTGCTCTGAGCAGGCACTGTGAAGCCTGCAGTGCTGCAAGTCAGATCGGTGATCTGACAGAGTGCTGTGCAAACTGTCAGATCACCGATCTGTGATGTGCCCCCCTGGGACAAAGTAAAAAAAAAAAAATTTCCACACGTGTAAAAAAAAAAAAAAAACCTAAATAATGAAAAAAAAATATATATATATTATTCCCATAAATTAATTTCTTTATCTAAATAAAAGTACACATATTTAGTATCGCCGCGTCCATAACGACCCAACCTATAAAACTATATCACTAGTTAACCCCTTCAGTAAACACCGTAAGAAAAAAAAAACGAGGCAAAAAACAACGCTTTATTCTCATACCGCCGAACAAAAAGTGGAATAACACGCGATCAAAAAGACAGATATAAATAACCATGATACCGCTGAAAGCGTCATCTTGTCCCGCAAAAAACGAGCCACCATACAGCATCATCAGCAAAAAAATAAAAAAGTTATAGTCCTCAGAATAAAGCGATGCAAAAATAATTATTTTTTCTATAAAATAGTTTTTATCGTATAAAAGCGCCAAAACATAAAAAATATAAATGAGGTATCGCTGTAATCGTACTGACCCGAAGAATAAAACTGCTTTATCAATGTTACCAAATGCGGAAAGGTCTAAACACCTCCCCCAAAAGAAATTAATGAATAGCTGGTTTTTGGTCATTCTGCCTCACAAAAATCGGAATAAAAAGCGATCAAAAAATGTCACGTGCCCGAAAATGTTACCAATAAAAACGTCAACTCGTTCCGCAAAAAAACAAGACCTCACATGACTCTGTGGACCAAAATATGGAAAAATTATAGCTCTCAAAATGTGGTAACGCAAAAAATATTTTTTGCAATAAAAAGCGTCTTTCAGTTTGTGACGGCTGCCAATCATAAAAATCCGCTAAATAACCCGTTATAAAAGTAAATCAAACCCCCCTTCATCACCCCCTTAGTTAGGGAAAAATTAAAAAATTTAAAAAATTTATTTATTTCCATTCTCCCATTAGGGTTAGGGCTAGGGTTAGGGCTAGTGTTAGGGCTAGGGTTAGGGCTAGGGTTAGGGCTAGGTTTAGGATTAGGGCTAGGGTTAGGGCTAGGGCTAGGGTTAGGGTTAGGGCTAGGACTAGGTTTAGGGTTAGGGCTAGGGTTAGGGCTAGGGTTGGAGCTAGGGTTAAGGCTACAGTTAGGGTTGGGGCTAAAGTTAGGGTTAGGGTTGGGGCTAAAGTTAGGGGTAGGGTTTGGATTACATTTACGGTTAGGAATAGGGTTGGGATTAGGGTTAGGGGTGTGTCTGGGTTAGAGGTGTGGTTAGGGTTACCGTTGGGATTAGGGTTAGGGGTGTATTTGGATTAGGGTTTCAGTTATAATTGGCGGGTTTCCACTATTTAGGCACACCAGGGTCTCTCCAAACGCGACATGGCGTCCGATCGCAATTCCAGCCAATTCTGCGTTGAAAAAGTAAAACAGTGCTCCTTCCCTTCCGAGCTCCCCGTGTGCCCAAACAGGGGTTTACCCCAACATATGGGGTATCAGCGTACTCAGGACAAATTGGACAACAACTTTTGGGGTCCAATTTCTCCTGTTACCCTTGGGAAAATACAAAACTGGCGGCTAAAAAATAATTTTTGTGGGAAAAAAAAGGATTTTTTATTATCACGGCTCTGCGTTATAAACTGTAGTGAAACACTTGGGGGTTCAAAGTTCTCACAACATATCTAGATAAGTTCCTTGTGGGGTATAGTTTTCAATATGGGGTCACTTGTGGGAGTTTCTACTGTTTAGGTACATTAGGGGCTCTGCAAACGCAATGTGACGCCTGCAGACCATTCCATCTAAGTCTGCATTCCAAATGGCGCTCCTTCCCTTCCGAGCCCTCCCATGCGCCCAAACGGTGGTTCCCCCCCAAATATGTGGTATCAGCGTACTCAGGACAAATTGGACAACAACGTTCGGGGTCCAATTTCTCCTGTTACCCTCGGGAAAATACAAAACTAGGGGCTAAAAATAATTTTTTGGGGAAAATTTTTATTTTTTATTTTCATGGCTTTGCGTTATAAACTGTAGTGAAACACTTGGGGGTTCAAAGTTCTCACAACACATCTAGATAAGTTCCTTGGGGGGTCTAGTTTCCAATATGGGGTCACTTGTGGGGGGTTTCTACTGTTTACGTACATATGGGGCTCTGCAAACGCAATGTGACGCTTGCAGACCATTCCATCTAAGTCTGCATTCCAAATGATGCTCCTTCCCTTCCAAGCTCTGCCATGCGCTCAAACGGTGGTTCCCCCCACATATCGGGTATCAGCGTACTCAGGACAAATTGGACAACAATATTTAGGGTTCAATTTCTCCTGTTACCCTTGAAAAAATACAAAACTGGGGGCTAAAAAATAATTTTTGTGGAAAAAAAATATTTTTTATTTGCGCGGCTCTGGGTTATAAACTGTAGTGAAACACTTGGGGGTTCAAAGCTCTCATATCACATCTAGATGAGTTCCTTAGGGGGTCTACTTTCCAAAATGGTGTCACTTGTGGGGGGTTTCAATGTTTAGGCACATCAGTGGCTCTCCAAACGCAACATGGCGTCCCATCTCAATTCCTGTCAATTTTGCATTGAAAAGTCAAACGGCGCTCCTTCCCTTCCGAGCCCTCCCATGCACCCAAACAGTGGTTTACTCCCACATATGGGGTATCAGCGTACTCAGGACAAATTGTACAACAACTTTTGAGGTCCAATTTCTTCTCGTACCTTTGGGAAAATAAAAAATTGGGGGCGAAAAGATAATTTTTGTGAAAAAAACGATTTTTTTATTTTTACGGTTCTGCATTATAAACTTCTGTGAAGCACTTGGTGGGTCAGAGTGCTCACCACACCTCTAGATAAGTTCCTTAGGGGGTCTACTTTTCAAAATGGTGTCACTTGTGGGGGGTTTCAATGTTTAGGCACATCAGTGGCTCTCCAAACGCAACATGGCGTCCCATCTCAATTCCAGTCAATTTTGCATTGAAAAGTCAAATGGCGCTCCTTTGCTTCCGAGCTCTGTCATGCGCCCAAACAGTGGTTTACCCCCACATGTGGGGTATCGGCGTACTCAGGACAAATTGTATAACAACGTTTCGCGTCCATTTTCTCCTGTTACCCTTGGTAAAATAAAACAAATTGGAGCTGAAGTAAATATTTTGTGAAAAAAAGTTAAATGTTCATTTTTATTTAAACATTCCAAAAATTTTTGTGAAACACCTGAAGGGTTAATAAACTTCTTGAATGTGGTTTTGAGCACCTTGAGGGGTGCAGTTTTTAGAATGGTGTCACACTTGGGTATTTTCTATCATATAGACCCTTCAAAATGACTTCAAATGAGATGTGGTCCCTAAAAAAAATGGTGTTGTAAAAATGAGAAATTCCTGGTCAACTTTTAACCCTTATAACTCCCTAACAAAAAAAAATTTTGGTTCCAAAATTGTGCTGATGTAAAGTAGACATGTGGGAAATGTTACGTATTAAGTATTTTGTGTGACATATCTCTGTGATTTAATTGCATAAAAATTCAAAGTTGGAAAATTGCAAAATTTTCAAAATTTTCGCCAAATTTCCATTTTTTTCACAAATAAATGCGGGTAATATCAAAGAAATTTTACCACTATCATGAAGTACAATATGTCTCGAGAAATCATTGTCGGAATCACCGGGATTCGTTGAAGCGTTCCAGAGTTATAACCTCATAAAGGGACAGTGGTCAGAATTGTAAAAATTGGCCCGGTCCATAACGTGCAAACCACCCTTGGGGGTAAAGTGGTTAATGTGCCAGTAAAACATGAGATTTCCGAAATCTCCTGCATGCGCTTGTTTTTTTTCTGATTGAATTTCAGAACTGTAGCACTTTTTAAACCAGTAGCATGTCATTTCTTTCAGTGTGTGTTCACCTGTAGAAAGCAATGAAAGAATAAAAAAGCTGCAGATATTGCAACGGAATTTTTCACTGCAATTTTTTAAGTGGTTTTGGTGAATTAAGCTATTAGGTCTCGTTCACATGTTCAGTATTTCACCTCAGTATTTGTAATGCAGAAACAGCGGTGGAACAATCAGAGGAAAAATATAATAGAAACACGGCACCACTTCTGTATTTCTCACCCTCCTGATTTTGGCTTACACATACTGATACTCAACGTGTGAACGTGGCCTTAAACATACGGTAGACAAAGCAAACATCTTCACTCCAAAAAAAAGCTGAGAAAAGTGTGAAGAACACCACATAACAAGCTGAAAAACAGATGTTTTGAACGCAACATTTTAAGGCTACGTTCACACTAGCGTTCGGCTAGTGTGCTTCGCTCTAGCGTCGGGCGACGCAGCGGCGACGCACGCGTCATGCGCCCCTATGTTTAACATGGGGGACGCATGCGTTTTTGCTTGTTGCGTTTTCCGACATGTGCGTCTTTTTTGACGCTAGCGTCGGACCAAGAAAACGCAACAAGTTGCATTTTTCTTGCGTCCGATTTTCGTCAAAAAACAACGCACGCGTCGAAAAACGCAGCGTTTTTGCGTGCGTTTGCACGCGTTTTTCGGTGCGTTGTGCGTCGCGTCGCCGACGCAGCGGCGCACAACGCTAGTGTGAACGTAGCCTTACTGCTAATAGAACAGGTTTTGGCTACTGAAAAAAAGCTGAATGTGCATATAGTCTTACTCTGAAACACTATGGCTGTCTGTGGTGTTACATAGTAGTGCAGATGTCATCTACTACATTATCTGTTCTCAGAGAGTTATCACTGCTATCTCTGGTGTTACATAGGACTGCAGGGGACATTTATTACATTATCTGTACTCAGAGAGTTATCACTGTGTTATATGTGGTGTTACATAGGACTACAGGTGACATTTACTACGTTATCTGTACTCAGAGAGTTATCACTGTATTATCTGCAGTGTTAGAAAAAAAAATTAAGAGGGGTTTGGGGGAGAACTCTTTGTCTTGGGGCTTGGGCCCCCAATCTTTTCTGACCCTAGCAACGCCCCTGCGTACAGCTAATAGTGCAGACCCGTTGGCCGATATAAGGCCCCTAAATATGGGGGCCACAGTGCGAGTTGCTTTCACTAGGCTAATTGAAATGCTCTGAATGTGTTTTATGCTTCTAATTATCAAATATAAGTTATTTTTATAATGTTTGTTAGGACAATTTTTACATTAGTGCAAAAAAAGCCCATATTACAAGTCCAGATTAACGATAGGTGGAATAACGCAAAATGACGGTATCATAGAAATCTAGGGTGATGCCAATTGTGCAAAACTGAGCCCTGTCCATATCACATAGGACTGTCCCACAGGCATCCACACTGCTGTACACATGAATGTAACCTTCTGATAGTTGTAGATATCATGACTTTTTATAGAGTAGAGGTGTTGTTTTTGTTTTGTGCCACACTTTAAGTCCATTAAAATGATAAATTAATTAAAAAAAACTATGGTTTTTGGTTTTCTTTGCATGTTGAACAATATACAGTAACTTTTTACCCAGTTGATTGTGTAAATATCATCATTGCTCCATTGCTTTCTGAATACGAATTACGAGAATCAATATAAATATGGGTTGAGATTTGTGGAGTGAACAAGCTCTCACCAATCTTCTACAAATCCACACTTTCCATCAGATCCATATTCCCCTTTCCTCAGATATTACATCCATCTTTAATTACCGTATATACTCGAGTATAAGCTGACCCGAGTATAAGCCGACCCCCCTAATTTTGCCACAAAAAAACTGGGAAAACTTATTGACTCGAGTATAAGCCTAGGGTAGGAAATGCAGCAGCTACCGGTGAATTTCAAAAATAAAAATAGATGCTCCATACCGTTCATTATTGCCCCATAGATGCTCCATATAAAGCTGTGCCATATATAATGCTCCATACTGTTCATTATTGCCCCATAGATGCTCTGTATAAAGCTGTGCCACATATAATGCTCCATATTGTTCATTATTGCCCCATAGATGCTCCATATAAAGCTGTGCCACATATAATGCTCCATATTGTTCATTATTGCCCCATAGATGCTCCATATAAAGCTGTGCCACATATAATGCTCCATATTGTTCATTATTGCCCCATAGATGCTCCATATAAAGCTGTGCCATATATAATGCTCCATACCATTGATTATTGCCCCATAGATTATCCATATATAGCTGTGCCATATAGAATGCTCTGCACCGTTCATTACGGCCCCATAGATGCTCCATATAAAGCTGTGCCCCATATACAATGCTCTGCACTGTTCATTATGGCCCTATAGATGCTCCTTATAAAGCTGTGCCATATATGCTCTGCACCGTTCATTATGGCCCCATAGATGCTCCTTATAAAGCTGTGCCTTATATGCTCTGCACCGTTCAGTTTGGCCCCATAGATGCTCATTATAAAGCTGTGCCCTATATGCTCTGCACCGTTCAGTTTGGCCCCATAGACGCTCATTATAAAGCTGTGCCCTATATGCTCTGCACCGTTCAGTGTGGCCCCATAGATGCTCATTATAAAGCTGTGCCCTATATGCTCTGCACCGTTCAGTTTGGCCCCATAGATGCTCATTATAAAGCTGTGCCCTATATGCTCTGCACCGTTCAGTTTGGCCCCATAGATGCTCATTATAAAGCTGTGCTCTATACGCTCTGCACCGTTTAGTTTGGTCCCATAGATGCTCCTTATAAAGCTGTGCCCTATATGCTCCGCACCGTTCAGTTTGGCCCCATAGATGCTCATTATAAATCTGTGCTCTATATGCTCTGCACCGTTCAGTTTGGCCCCATAGATGCTCATTATAAAGGTGTGCCATATAGAATGCTCTGCACCGTTCAGTTTGGCCCCATAGATGCTCATTATAAAGCTGTGCCCTATATGCTCTGCACCGTTCAGTTTGGTCCCATAGATGCTCCTTATAAAGCTGTGCCCTATATGCTCTGCACCGTTCAGTTTGGCCCCATAGATGCTCATTATAAATCTGTGCCCTATATGCTCTGCACCGTTCAGTTTGGCCCCATAGATGCTCATTATAAAGGTGTGCCATATAGAATGCTCTGCACCGTTCAGTTTGGCCCCATAGATGCTTCTTATATAGCTGTGCCCCACATACAATGCTCTGTACCGTTCAGTTTGGCCCCATAGATGCTCATTATAAAGGTGTGCCATATAGAATGCTCTGCACCGTTCAGTTTGGCCCCATAGATGCTCATTATAAAGCTGTGCCCTATATGCTCTGCACCGTTCAGTTTGGCCCCATAGATACTCATTATAAATCTGTGCCCTATATGCTCTGCACCGTTCAGTTTGGCCCCATAGATGCTCATTATAAAGGTGTGCCATATAGAATGCTCTGCACCGTTCAGTTTGGCCCCATAGATGCTCCTTATATAGCTGTGCCCCACATACAATGCTCTGTACCGTTCAGTTTGGCCCCATAGATGCTCCTTATAAAGCTGTGCCCTATATGCTCTGCACCGTTCAGTTTGGCCCCATAGATGCTCCTTATATAGCTGTGCCCCATATACAATGCTCTGTACCGTTCAGTTTGGCCCCATAGATGCTCCACATAAATCTGTGCCATATATAACGCTGCTGCTGCTGCAATTAAAAAAAAAAAACACATACTCACCTTTCTTGCTTGCAGCTCTTCAGCGTCCGGTCCCGGCGTCTCTCCGCACTGACTGATCAGGCAGAGGGCGCCGCGCACACTATATGCGTCATCGCGCCCTCTGACCTGCACAGTCAGAGCGGAGAGACGCCGGGACCGGACGCCGGGAAGATGGAGCGACGCCCGGCGTGTGGAACGGGGTTAGGTAAATATGACATACTTACCTGCTCCCGGCGACCCGCTCCTTCCCCCGGACAGCTGGTCTCAGAGTGCCGCAGCCTCTTCCTCTATCAGCGGTCACCGTTACCGCTCATTAGAGAAATGAATATGCGGCTCCACCCCTATGGGAGTGGAGTCTATATTCATAAGTTTAATGAGCGGTCTCATGTGACCGCTGTACAGGGGAAGAGCTGCGGCACCCGAAGACAGTGTGACAGGCAGGGGGAGCGTCAGGATCGCCGGGACTAGATAAGTATGCCTCAGACCTCTCCCCTCCCTCACCCGCCGACCCTGCCACAGACCGTGACTCGAGTATAAGCCGAGAGGGGCACTTTCAGCCCAAAAATTTGGGCTGAAAATCTCGGTTTATACTCGAGTATATACGGTAACACCTGTGGATCAGTGGCATACAAGCCACACAACTGCTATGGGTCCGTGAGTCGGAGGGCCATTGACAGCAACAACACGAGCCCCCCACCAGTCATCTCAAGTTCAATTGTATTGGTATCCTGGATGCCGATACAGTTGAAAGCAATGATTAAGGAAGGAGCGTCAGCTAACTATGGAGTGCAGTATACTATATGAAGGACTATGGCGGGAGTGAATTATATCATATGGAGGGCTATGGGGGTAGATTATACTATATGGAAAACTATGGGAGTGCATTATACTATAAGAAGGGCTCTGGTGGGTGCATTATATTATTATTATTATTATTATTTATTTATATAGCACCATTGATTCCATGGTGCTGTACATGAGAAGGGGTTACATACAAGTTACAGATATCACATACAGTAAACAAACTAACAATGACGGACTGATACAGAGGGGCGAGGACCCTGCCCTTGCGGGCTTACATTCTACAGGATGGTGGGGAAGGAGACAGTAGGTTGAGGGTTGCAGGAGCCCCGGTGTTGGTGAGGCGGTAGCTTCGATAGTGATGAGGCGGCAGCGGTGTCAGTGCAGGCTGTAGGCTTTCCTGAAGAGATGAGTTTTCAGGTTCCATCTGAAAGATCCGACTGTGGTTGATAGTCGGACGTGTTGGGGCAGAGAGTTCCAGAGGATGGGGGATATTCGGGAGAAGTCTTGGAGGCGATTGGATGAGGAGCGAATAAGTGTGGAGGAGAGAAGGAGGTCTTGGGAGGACCGGAGATCACGTGAGGGAAGATATCGGGAGATTAGTTCAGAGATATATGGAGGAGACAGGTTGTGGATGGCTTTGTAGGTCAGTGTTAGTAATTTGAACTGGATACGCTGAGGGAATGGGAGCCAGTGAAGAGATTTGCAGAGGGGGGAAGCGGAGGAGTAGCGAGGAGAGAGATGGATTAGTCGGGAGCAGAGTTAAGGATGGACTGGAGAGGTGCAAGGGTGTTAGCAGGGAGGCCACAGAAAAGGATGTTGCAGTAGTCAAGGCGGGAGATGATGAGGGCGTACACAAGCATTTTAGTAGATTGGGGGTTGAGGAAAGGACGGATCCTGGAGATATTTTTGAGCTGGAGGCGAAAGTAGGTGGAAAGAGCTTGGATGTGTGGTTTGAAGGACAGGGCAGAGTCGAAGGTTACTCCGAGGCAGCGGACTTCGGGTATGTGGAAAAGCATGATGTCATTGACTGCGATAGATAGGTCAGGTAAGGAAGATTTGTGGGATGGAGGAAAGATGATGAGTTCAGATTTGTCCACATTGAGTTTGAGGAAGCGAGAGAAGAAGGAGGATATGGCTGATAGGCACTCTGGGATTCTGGACAGCAGAGCGGGGGACGTCTGGGACAGAGAGGTAGATCTGAGTGTCATCAGCATAGAGGTGGTACTGGAATCCATGGGACTTTATGAGTTGTCCCAAGCCAAGTGTATAGATTGAGAAGAGTAGGGGTCCTAGAACAGAGCCTTGGGGGACTCCAACAGAGAGAGGGTGGGATGAGGAGGTAGTATGGGAGTGGGAGACGCTGAATGTGCGGTTGGAAAGGTACGAGGCGATCCAGGATAGGGCAAGGTCTTTGATGCATTATATCATATCAAGTGCTATGGGGGGTGAATTATACCAGATGGAGGACTATGAGGGGTAGATTATACTATATGGAAAACTATGGGGGTGCATTATACTATAAGAAGGACTGTGGTGGGTGCATTATACTATATGGAGGGCTATGGGGGTTTATTATACTACTAGATGGCAGCCCGATTCTAAAGAATCGGGAGTCTAGAATCCATATATACTTTATTTATTCAAATGTAAGAATAATACAATTAATAAATAATAGTAAGAAAGAACAAAAATAATAGGCAGTATATGGAGAAAACACCAAACAAAAGTTCAAAATTGGTGTGAAAATGTCACTGAACCACTTCACAACTAAATATATATAGTTTTGGTAAATGGTATTATCATTTTTTTGACGAAATTCGGCAGGAGCTTGAAGAGCAACGTCACTGGGCCCGCCTCCACGCAGTAGAAACTTGCTGTGAGGTAAAAATTCAAAAATCACACCAAAATGGCGGGCGGAGTGTGTCACAGTACGGCACGTTTCTGATTGGTCGCTCGCAGCAGGCGGCAACCAATCAGACACTGGACACTGTTGACGTCACTTATCTCCGGACATTAGTTCCGGACATTAGCTCCGGACATTAGCTCCGGACATTATCTCCGCACATTAGCTCCGGACATTAGCTCCGGACATTAGCTCCGGACAAAGCCACGGAAGTTGGCACAAATTGCAGGAAGTAGTATTCTAGGCAATTAATCTCCGGACATTAGCTCCGGACATTAGCTCCGGACATTAGCTCCGGACAAAGCCACGGAAGTTGGCACAAATTGCAGGAAGTAGTATTCTAGGCAATTAATCTCCGGACATTAGCTCCGGACATTAGCTCCGGACATTAGCTCCGGACATTAGCTCCGGACAAAGCCACGGAAGTTGGCACAAATTGCAGGAAGTAGTATTCTAGGCAATTATATATTAGATATGAAGAACTATGGGGGATGCATTATACTATATGGAGGAATATGAGGGGTGCATTATACTATATAGTGGACTATGGGGGGTGCATTATTATATATTGTACACTATGCGGGTGCACTGTACTATATGGAGAGCTATGGGGTGCATTATACTATTAGAAGGACTATGGATGGTGCATTATATTATACTAGATGGCAGCCCGATTCTAAAGAATCGGGAGTCTAGAATCCATATATACTTTATTTATTCAAATGTAAGAATAATACAATTAATAAATAATAGTAAGAAAGAACAAAAATAATAGGCAGTATATGGAGAAAACACCAAACAAAAGTTCAAAATTGGTGTGAAAATGTCACTGAACCACTTCACAACTAAATATATATAGTTTTGGTAAATGGTATTATCATTTTTTTGACGAAATTCGGCAGGAGCTTGAAGAGCAACGTCACTGGGCCCGCCTCCACGCAGTAGAAACTTGCTGTGAGGTAAAAATTCAAAAATCACACCAAAATGGCGGGCGGAGTGTGTCACAGTACGGCACGTTTCTGATTGGTCACAGTACGGCACGGAGTGTGTCACAGTACGGCACGTTTCTGATTGGTCGCTCGCAGCAGGCGGCAACCAATCAGACGCTGGACACTGTTGACGTCACTTATCTCCGGACATTAGCTCCGGACATTAGCTCCGGACATTAGCTCCGGACATTATCTCCGGACATTATCTCCGCACATTAGCTCCGGACATTAGCTCCGGACATTAGCTCCGGACAAAGCCACGGAAGTTGGCACAAATTGCAGGAAGTACTATTCTAGGCAATTAATCTCCGGACATTAGCTCCGGACATTAGCTCCGGACAAAGCCACGGAAGTTGGCACAAATTGCAGGAAGTAGTATTCTAGGCAATTATATATTAGATGGAGGACTATGACGGGTGCATTATATTATAGGGAGAACAATGGGGGTGCATTATAATGTATGGAGGACCATGGGGAGTTTATTATACTGTATGGAGGATTATGCGGGCCTTGTTCTCTTAAATCCATCCACTAGAACCAATTTGTCATCCTATTGTGGACAATGATATACAGTAACTACACATGTATCATCTCATCTTCCATATACTTTCGCCATTTATCTCTAATACCTCACTGTATATCGATATAGTAATAAGTTAACCCCTTAGCGACCGCCGATACGCCTTTTAACGGCGGCCGCTAAGGGTACTTAAGCCACAGCGCCGTTAATTAACGGCGCTGTGGAAAAAGTATATAGCGCCCCCCAGAGGCCGATTTTCTCCGGGGTCTCGGCTGCCGGGGGTAGCCGAGACCCCAGAGAACATGATTCGGGTCGGTTTTCACCGACCCCGCTTTTGCGATCGCCGGTAATTAACCGTTTACCGGCGATCGCAAAAAAAAAACAAAAAACGCATTAGTATTGTGTTTCTCTCCCCTCTAATGTGATCGGACATTAGAGGGGAGAGAAATAGCGTCCCCCGAGCCCCCCACGGTACCTTATGTACCGGAGAAGGTGCCCCCCCGGTCCCCGACCCTCCTCCTAGCTGTCCGGGCTCCAAAATGGCGGGCGCATGTGCAGATGCGCCCGCCAAAGCCTAGCTTCCCCCGGTGTATTGGGGTCTGTTTTTACAGACCCCCTGGAGCGATCGCAGACCCCCTGGAGCGATCGCAATCCCGGGGGTCTTTACAGACCCCCGGGATTGCGATCGCTGCAAATAGTTTGTAAAAAAAAAAAAAATGCTTTGGATTTCTCTCCCCTCTGATGTGATCGCACATCAGAGGGGAGAGAAATAGAGCCCCCGAGCCTCCCACCATACCTCCTCCTGATGTCCCCCTGTCCCCGGTCCACAGCCCATGTTCCCCGGTCCCCAGCCCACTGCTCCTGGCCCCCCTTCTTCTTCTCTGCTGGAAGAAAATGGCGGGCGCATGCGCAGTGCGCCTGCCATGATCTGCCAGCAGAGACCCAGCAACCTATGAGAATTTTCTCATTGGCTGCTGGGTTTTGATTACTGTAACATGTCCAATTACAGTGATCAAAACCCCTAATATTTAATAAATATGGCAGCACTTGGGCTGTACCTCTCTCTTCTCTCCTTGTAGTTGTTCTAGGAGAGAAGAGAGAGAGACTACAGTTCAAGTGCTGCCCTGTCAGTTATTCACAAAACATAATATCTGCCTCCGCCAGCATCCCATTTACCCACCCCCGTTCTCCGTAATCCCTGCATCATCAGCAGAGGATTATAAAAAAAAGAAAAAAAAAATTATAATTTTTAAAAAAAATTTTTTTTAGGGTTAGGGTTAGGGTTAGGGTTAGGGGTAGGGTTAGGGTTAGGGTTAGGGTTAGGGGAGGAATTAGATAAAATGGCCCGCAGAACTTTTAGCGCTGAGCAAGCTTACAGCCTGCTTTGCTCCGGCAGCTCCGGCAGCGAAACAGATTCTGCCCCTGAAGCTGAGCAGTTTTCAGACAGTGATGACGACTCTTCCTCCACGGGATCCCCCAGCCCGGTGGTAGCGGAGTCGGTTGTCACTGCTGAAGCTTCAGAGGCAGGACCAAGTACCGCAGTCCCCCCCCCCGCTGTGGTATAATGACACCTCATTTTCCCCTCAAATTCCCCCTTTTTCTGCAGTCCCTGGAATAAAAGTAGATGTCGCCAATTTTACCCCCATTGATTTTTTTGAAATTTTCATTAGCCCCGAAGTCCTGCAATTAATCGTCCACCAAACTAACCTATATGCCCGGCAATATATTTCCCAAAAACCCACTGCCTTTCATTCCCGTTCCTGGATCCCCACAAATGTCCCCGAAATTAAAATATTCTTAGGCCTCACCCTGAATATGGGTATAGTAAAAAAAACCACTCTTCGCTCTTACTGGGCAACAAAAGCTGTCCACTGCACCCCTGTATTTGCAGCCATCATGTCCCGAGCCCGTTACGAAGCCCTGATGAGATTCCTCCACTTCAGTGACAATTCCCAAGCTCTCCCAAGAACTGACCCCAACTACGATCGGCTAAATAAATTAAGACCCCTAATTTCCCTCCTAAAAACTTCCTTTCTAAATTCCTATACCCCAGAGCAAAATATGGCAGTCGACGAGTCCTTGATGAGCTACAAGGGCCGTCTTTCATTCCGCCAATTTATTCCCTCCAAGAGAGCCAAATACGGCGTAAAATTATATAAAGCTTGCGAGAGCTCATCAGGGTACACGTCCACCTTCCTAATTTACGAAGGTAGGGACCGCCAAATAAACCCCCCAAACTGCCCCCAGACAATTGGTATCCCAGGCAAAATTGTCTGGGAGCTAATGACGCCCTTTCTCAATCAAGGGTACCACGTGTACACAGATAATTATTACACGAGTATCCCCCTATACAAATCCCTCCATGCTGCAAGTACAGGGGCCTGTGGGACAGTGAGGAAAAACAGAGTGGGGTTTCCGTCACAGTTGGTGTCCAGACGTTTGGAGAGGGGGGCGTCATTTTCACTTGCAAGCGACCAACTACTTGCAGTGAAGTGGAAAGACAGGAAGGACGTCTATATGCTTTCCACACTGCATACGGACACCACTGTGACGGTCAGAGAGAGGGGTGCCACCAGGGACAAAGAAAAACCTGTCTGCGTCACAGATTATAACAACCATATGGGTGGCGTAGACCTGTCAGACCAGGTTCTGCAACCATACCTGGTCAAGAGGAAGACCAGGGCGTGGTATAAAAAGGTGGGAATCTATCTAATTCAGATTGCCACCTACAACAGCTTTGTCCTATATAAAAAATCTCAAGGACCGCTAACTTTCCTGCACTTTCAGGAGAAAGTAGTAGAGAGCCTCATATTTGAGTCGATGGCACCGGGGGAAGCCTTCGACTCTGAGGATTCCCGGAGACTGTCAGAACGCCATTTTCCTCACCCTGTCCCTGTCCCACCCAAAGGTATCCTCAAAAAAGGTGCCGAGTTTGCAGAAAGCATGGCAGGCGGAGTGATTCCCGATTCTATTGCCCCACATGCCCATCCCAACCAGGCCTTTGTATCTCCCCCTGTTTTGAGACCTACCACACCACCTACAATTATTAGTTTGCTTTTTTTCAATAATTTTTATTTTCTGCTTAGTGGCCCCAGTAGTACAATTTGGAACAATTGATAAATAATATTTTAATTAGTAGATCCCATTTTACCCCATTTCACAATTCCAGAACTTGATCAATCCCATACCAAACTACTATCCCAACAAATTCTCGTCCACGTACCTACGTCTGTACGCTCTAGAGTGTGGACCCCACAAATGTTCTTGCAAAGTCAGGTCATCTGAAAATTCTACGACTCGATCAATCCCATACCAAACTACTATCCCAACAAATTCTCATCCACGTACCCACGTCTGTACGCTCTAGAGTGTGGACCCCACAAATGTTCTTGCAAAGTCAGGTCATCTGAAAATTCTACGACTCGATCAATCCCATACCAAACTACTATCCCAACAAATTCTCATCCACGTACCCACGTCTGTACGCTCTAGAGTGTGGACCCCACAAATGTTCTTGCAAAGTCAGGTCATCTGAAAATTCTACGACTCGATCAATCCCATACCAAACTACTATTCCAACAAATTCTCGTCCACGTACCTATGTCAATAAGCGTTAGAATGTGGACCCCAGAAATGATCATGAAAAGTGAGAATATCTGAAAATGAATTCTAGGACTTGATTACTCACAAACATTTTTGACCATTTATCTAACTTTGACTGTTTTTATAACTGTCTTGCTACACAAAACTTTGGCTTCCATTTATATTACTTATATTTATGTTGATGATACGGGCATGATCATTTTATTGTAGGATTTCTAAAAAATGAGGAAGTTCCGTACTTATACACTATGGGCTTTACTTTATGGTTCTTGCCGAACCTCTGGTACCAGATAATACTTTCTATAGAGAACTGGTTGTTTTGTGCATATAGCGGTTCTGACCTTGGCGGGTGGGAGCTTGCTATGGTGTACCACGTCTATTGGCACATTCGTCTCTCATATAGGGATTGATGGAGCTAAAAGGACGTTGTACGACCAGTCTCTGAAAGTGTCTGCCATTCTAGCCCTGATGGTGTTCTTTCATCTTTGGAACAAACTCCGCTTTGCCACATAGTTGGCTGCATTTTCCTACACATTTTGCCCTTCATTCCAGTACAGTTTATTCTTCCTGCTACAATATACGCAAATGCGGGACAACTGTTTTGTTAGCAAGACCAATTTTATAGTCAGCCATTGTGTTTTAGGAGCATGCCTCCCTCTGTGAGTAATAATTCCTGGAAGGATTTTCTTTTTTGCTCAATGTCTCTAGTAGCTTTGAATGGGTCTTGGATCTTCAATTTCAAATAAAGCCAAATTTGTCACATTGTGCCCCTTTCTGTCCAAGCCCTGCCATTTGTCCAAACAGAATTTTTTAACTACATATGGGATATCGCTGCACTCATAATAAAGTGGGTAACGAATTGTGGGGTCCACTTTTTGATGTTATTTCTGAAAAAGTGAGACATTCAGGTCTAAAACAAGATTCTCGTGGAAAAAAATGAATTTTTTCAATATGACGACCTAATGTTATCAAACTCTGTGTCATACATGTGGGTTCAAATTGCTCAATATACCCCTGATTAAAATCTTTGAGGGGTGTAGTTTCCAAAATGGGGTCAGTTGTGGGGGGTTTCTGCTGTTAGGCACATCTACAAACCCAAAATGGCGTCCGCTCTCACAATTAAGAGATTAAAAAGTCAAACGGCGCACCTTCCCTTCCAAGCTCCGCAGTGCGCTCAAACAGAGGTTTACCCCCACATACGGGGTATCGACATACTCAGGACAAATTGCACAACAACTTTTGGGGTCCATTTTGTCTTGCTACCCTTGGGAAAATAAAAAATTGGGGGTGAAAAGATCATTTTTGTGAAAAAAAAATGATTTTTAATTTTTTCGGCTCTACGTTATAAACTTGTGTGAAGCACTTGGGGGTTCAAAGTGTTGACCACACACCTAGATAAGTTCCTTAGGGGGTCTAGTTTCCAAAATGGTGTCACTTGTGGGGGGTTTCCACTGTTTAGGCACATCAGGGGCTCTCCAAACACGACATGGTGTCCGATCTCAATTCCAGAGAATTCTATGTTGAAAAAGTCAAATGGCGCTCCTTCCCTTCTGAGCTCTACTGTGCACCCAAACAGAGGTTTACCCCCACATACGGGGTATCGACATACTCAGGACAAATTGCACAACAACTTTTGGGGTCCATTTTGTCTTGCTACCCTTGGGAAAATAAAAAATTGGGGGTGAAAAGATCATTTTTGTGAAAAAAAAAAGATTTTTAATTTTTTCGGCTCTACGTTATAAACTTGTGTGAAGCACTTGGGGGTTCAAAGTGTTGACCACACACCTAGATAAGTTCCTTAGGGGGTCTAGTTTCCAAAATGGTGTCACTTGTGGGGGGTTTCCACTGTTTAGGCACATCAGGGGCTCTCCAAACACGACATGGTGTCCGATCTCAATTCCAGAGAATTCTATGTTGAAAAAGTCAAATGGCGCTCCTTCCCTTCTGAGCTCTACTGTGCACCCAAACAGAGGTTTACCCCCACATACGGGGTATCGACATACTCAGGACAAATTGCACAACAACTTTTGGGGTCCATTTTATCTTGCTACCCTTGCGAAAATAAAAAATTGGGGGTGAAAAGATCATTTTTGTGAAAAAAAAATGATTTTTAATTTTTTCGGCTCTACGTTATAAACTTGTGTGAAGCACTTGGCGGTTCAAAGTGTTGACCACACACCTAGATAAGTTCCTTAGGGGGTCTAGTTTCCAAAATGGTGTCACTTGTGGGGGGTTTCCACTGTTTAGGCACATCAGCGGCTCTCCAAACGCGACATGGTGTCCAATCTCAATTCCAGGGAATTCTATGTTGAAAAAGTAAAACGGTGCTCCTTCCCTCCTGAGCTCTACTGTGCACCCAAACAGTGGTCCCTCCCCACATATGGGGTATCGGCATTCTCCGGACAAATTGCACAACAAATTATGTGGTTCATTTTCTTTTTTTACACATGTGAAAATAAAAAAAATTGGTTCTGAAGTAAAATATTTGTGAAAAAAAGTAAAATGTTCATTTTTTCCTTCCACATTGCTTCAGTTCCTGTGCAGCAACTGAAGGGTTAATAAACTTCTTGAATGTGGTTTTGCGCACCTTGAGGGGTGCAGTTTTTAGAATGGTGTCAATTTTGGGCATTTTCTGCTACATAGACCCCTCAAACTGACTTCAAATGTGAGGTGGTCCCTAAAAAAAATGGTTTTGTAAATTTTGCTGTAAAAATAAGAAATTGCTGGTCAAATTTTAACCCTTATAACTCCATAATAATTTTTTTTTTTTTCCAAAATTGTGCTGATGTAAAGTAGACATATGGGAAATGTTATTTATTGACCATTTGTGTGACATATCTCTTTGATGTAAGGGAATAAAAATTCAAATGTTGAAAATTGCGAAATTTTCAAAATTTTCGCCATATTTCCGTTTTTTTAATAAATAAAAGCAAGTAATATAAAAAAAATGTTACCACCGACATGAAGTACAATATGTCACGAAAAAACAATCTCAGAATCAGCGGGATCCGTTGAAGCGTTCCAGAGTTAAAACCTCATAAAGTGACAGTGGTCAGAATTGCAAAAATTGGCTCGGTCATTAAGTACCAAATTGGCTCTGTCACTAAGGGGTTAAACTGGTGATAAACCAAGATTGGTCCCATATATGTAAACGAATACCTTCTTTAACTCACTTAGAGAAATTGCACTGTGCCCTTGTGTTATAGGAATAGCAATTTTGGTTTCTTATTGTATCCCTCCAGGAATAAAGTGCTAAGCAAGTAACTTGGTCCTCAAAAGGACCTCAGTTGACCTGACAAAACTATAATACATGTGTAAATCTAAACACTTCTATCTCATCTCATTCACTGTCATAAGGATAGTTCCTAATTGTGTAAATCTGCTAATAGTATATAATTCGCCTTTTTGTGACCCCAAGGCAGAATATTTTTTTTTTTTTTGTGGGATAGGCCCAACTAGAACTTCTGCTATGGGGCCCCATGATTTCTATGTACGCCCCAGCTGTGGAGATAGCACTCATGGTCATAAGTGACATCATCAAATACAGAAGGCCATTGTTACCTCACAGCATGATATCACAGTGACTATGGGTCTATACAAACACGTGTTCTTGGGGCAAAGGTTAATTTCAGAAGAGGAAGACGAGGAGAGCAGAGGATCCAGGATCGAGGACACAGACTCTGATTTCAGGACATGAAAACGAGGAAAGGGGAGGATTCAGTATTCAGGAAATGGAGCGCCCCCATGGGGTCGTGGGGTACTCGGTACCGGGTCCTGCGGTTCACAGCTGGATATCATGGTGGCTGACCCGGTCTGTGGCCCTGGGACGTCCATGTAAAAGGGAAAGGTCTTTAAAAAGGAATAAGTTTGTGTTCGTGACGCCACCTGTGGTATTCGGTAAGGGTGACCGATGCTGCTTTAAGGGGTCCTCTGGGGTGATGTTATGGCAGCTAGATGGTATTCCTTCCCACAGGTGAAGTATGTCCCCAGGGCTTCCCGGTGTGTAGATGGTGGATGGTGAGAGGTGCAAAGAAGAACGAGGACACAAGGTTGGTCTCTTTACCTTTACTGAAGACTTCAGCATCCACAGTCCAGGGTACCAGACCACAGGGCAGGCAGAGTCCGACCGGTTTGGAGGCAAGTCCAGAGTCCCCTTGTCCAGGTGGAAATCAATAGCCTTCCTTTGCGCTGTAGTCCCTTACTACCTATGGCTTCACATAAGGGTCTCACAGATGTGGTGTCTCTCTCTCTGTCCCCCATATAGGATAGGACAAACCCATATGACTGGTGGCTTGAGGCTGTTTATAGGGACTCTAGCACACCCCGGCCTCTAAGGGATGCCACCGTGCCTCCTGGGTATAGGTGCGGACAGGTAACCTGCAATTAGCTGTCCTGCCGGCCTCTGCAGCAAAGCATAAACGTCCTTACTCCCTCGGTGTTCCGGCTACCGGAGGAAAGCAATACCACTGTGACGACCAGGACCCTGGGGCGCCGCACTCCCCCTCCGTTAAATCCAGTACTCCCGGACTGGGAAAAGAAAACAACAGTTACAAGTTAGCAAAAGACATACAAATTTTTTTTGAAAAGCTATAAAACAAGTTAATATTATATCTAAGCTTCCCTTTATGAGAGGTGAGAACACTTGAACGTTGCATTAACAAGTTTATAAAAGTACATCTGTTATTGTCTTTGGTCAGATGAAGCAAAGCAAGGCTCTTCCCACGCCGGCAAAGTGGCCAGAACCAAGGTGCACCTTGATGGTGCCAAACTACTTACAATGAAAGTTTTTGGGTAAACATTGTCCATTACCGCAATGTCCATTTTTTAACCTGTAATAAAGATAAGCAAGCAATTCAAACATGTAACAGCAATTATTGACATTTTTAATCCCTGTAACGAGCTGGGATTTGACCTCTGGTACTATGAGTAGACCTGCGTAGTTCCTGATCTAACATGTCTGTTACTATAGTGGACCCCCTAGTGTGTGTACTATCTGTAGGCTTGCATTGTGTAGGTAAGTTGGGCAAGAGTCTGCGTCTTCTTAGATTCACCATAGGTCTGACAAGTTCACCAATAGCAGAGGGTGGATTCTCTGGTTCCACTGCTGGGGCGACATCCGCTGCTTGAACCTATTGGTGCAGAGTCTCCCCCGGCTCAGGATGGTCTGGAATCACATTTTGTACTGGTATTTCCAGCTGGGGAAAAGTTAAGACAGGTATCACGATGGCCTGACGTACTTGAGTCCAAGACTGGGGAAAATCTCCAAGAACAGTGTGAATCTTCTTTTCTTCTGTTTCCACGGGTGGAGATGTTTCTGGATCTGGTTCTTTGTTCCTCAGTTTATCAGGGCATTTCTTGAGATGGTCTCTGGATACTGCAGTTGAAGTTGCTGATAAGACAGACTTTAGTATTGTCAAAGTTGAACGATAAGATGGTATATGCTTCTGCTTCCCACTGATCATCAAGTTTGTTCATTCTCCTTTTACGCTTTAACACTAGTTCACCTGGTGACAAGGGAATTGAAGGAGCACGTTGGTTGTAGTCTCTCTCTCTTGTTTTTGTCTGGCTTGAGATAGACTTCTTTCTACACACTCTTGTACTTGGCGGTACCTTTGTTGTCTTTCTGTATCCCAATCTGCATCAGATGATGGATTTTCTGTTCTTAGGACTCCCATATCTAGATCAACAGGTAGTTTGCTGGATCTTCCTCTCATCAGATATGCTGGAGTACAGTTGGTGGAATTCACGGGAATGTGGTTGTACAAATCTACCAAGTCTGGCAACTTTTCTGGCATAAGTTCCTTTTCTGTATAGGCAAGGCCTTCAGTAGGTCAATCACTACTTGGTTTATCTTTTCACACATTCCGTTGGTTTGTGGGTGGTACGGTGTTGTTCTGATCTTTTTGCATCCGTACAGGTTACAGAACTCTTGAAACACTTCCGCTTCAAAGGCTGGACCTTGATCAGTAAGTACCTTCTCAGGATATCCATGTGGTCTACAAAATTGCTGTTGGAAGGCCTTGGCTGCTGTTCTTGCAGTGAGATCCTTAACAGGTACAACTACCAGGAATCTGGAGTAGTGATCCACGATGGTCAGAGCGTACAGATAGCCTGACCGGCTTGGTGTTAGCTTCACGTGGTCTAAGGCCACCAGTTCAAGTGGCTGTTTGGTGACTATGGGCTGTAGGGGAGCCCTCTGACTGTCACGGTCCTTTCTGCGCAGGCTACATGGGCCACACTCTCGGCTCCACTTTTCGATGGCTTTTCTCATGCCAATCCAGTAGAATCTTCCACGAAGTACACTCTCCAACTTCTTCCATCTGAAGTGTCCTGCTCCATCGTGGTACGCTTCCAGAACCAAGGGCGCATCTTGCCTTGGGACCACTATCTGCCAAACCAACTCATGAGTGCGTGGGTCGATGTTTCTCCGGCACAGCTTACCATTGTAGATAGTTTGCCTTTCTCCCTCCACAGTTGTTGCATCTCTTGTGGATCATCTGGACCAGGGTGTGAACCTGCCTGGTCAGGAGTTCTTTCACCCAACGGACTGCGGGGTCACTGTCCTGGGTCTCTCCCCATCCATGGTGGGCCAGGGGATTCAGCGTGGCTTCTGGCTTGATTCTGTGCCTGTTCCTCACATGATGAGAGTACTGAGTTGTCTTGGGGTGATGAAAAGCTGGCAATTCTATTTTTTCGAGTGTTTCTGAATCTTCTCCCATCTCTGGCAAATTGGGCATTTTGGACAATGCATCAGCATTCCCATTCTTGTGCCCTGCCCGGTACTTGATGGTGAAATCATAATTGGACAACGGGGCCATCCACCGTTGCTCCAGGGCACCAAGTTTTGCTGTGTCCAAGTGTGTCAGTGGATTGTTATCCATGAAGACGGTGAATTTTGCGAAGGCTAGGTAGTGCTTGAATCTCTCCATCACTGCCCAGATGGTGGCGAGGAACTCCAGCTTAAAGGAACTGTAGTTTTCAGGGTTCCTTTCAGTGGGACGAAGTTTCCTGCTGGCGTAGGCGATTACCCTTTCTTTGCCTTTCTGGACCTGGGACAACACGGCTCCTAGTCCCACATTGCTGGTGTCCGTGTACAGCGCAAACAGTTGGTCATATTCAGGGTAAGCCAGTACCTCATCTCCCGTAATAGCCAACTTCAAATGAGTGAAGGATCTCTCCAGTCCATCGTCCCAGTCAAATGGGGTATTCTTACCCTTGGTTTTCTTGGATTGGCCCACTAACAGGTCTTGTAGTGGAGCGGCTTTCTTGGTGAAGTCTTTGATAAATCTTCTGTAGTAGCCTACCAAACCGAGGAACTGTCGGACTTCATGGAGGTTGCTGGGCTTCAGCCAGTCTCTGATCACAGTGACCTTGTCAGGGTCTGGGGCCACTCCTACGGCACTCACTACATGGCCCAGGTACTGCACTTTGGGCTTTAACAGATGGCATTTGGATGGTTTTACCTTTAGGCCAAAGTTGAACAGGGCTTCGAACACCTCTGCCAGGTGCTTCAGGTGGTCCTCATAAGTCTTGGAGAAGACGATGACATCGTCCAGATACAGCAAGATGGTTTCGAAGTTCTTGTGTCCCAGACAGCACTCCATCATCCTCTCAAACGTTCCTGGGGCGTTGCACAGTCCGAACCGCATGTAGTTGAATTCACAGATACCCATCAGTGTGGTGAAGGCCGTCTTTTCCTTATCCGCCTCTGCTACGGGAACCTGCCAGTACCCACTGGTGAGATCCAAGGTAGAGAAGTATTTAGCAGATTTTTAAGCAGCTAATGATTCTTCTATTCTAGGCAAAGAGTATGCATCCTTGTTTGTAATGTGGTTTATCTGCCTATAATCTACACACATCCTCATCGTGCCGTCTTTCTTTCTGACGAGGACTAATGGAGCTGCCCAGGGGCTACAACTGTCTCTAACTACCCCAGCCTCCTTCATCTCTCGCAACATGTCCTTGGCACACTGATAATGAGCTGGAGGTACAGGACGGTATCTCTCTGTAATGGGCGGATGATCTCCCGTGGGGATATGATGTTGAATCCCTTTTACCTGCCCAAAATCTAGTGGGTGTTTGCTGAACACTCTCTCATACTCATGGACCACCCTGTAAGCCCCTTGTTTTTGGTGTTATGGTGTAGAGTCAGTGCCCACGTGTAATTTCTGACACCAATCTTCCGTTTGTCCTGCAGAGCCATTGTCCTCCGCCTGGTTGGACGGGACCAAGGGTTCTGTTGCCTGTATCACATTGTTATCAACAGTAAACAGTTTAGCAAGTGTGGCATATTTGGTTAGGTGGACTTCTTTCTCTCCACAGTTAAGGACACGTACCGGCACCCTCCCCTTGTGGATTTCAAGCACCCCTCGGGCTGTCAGGTTTGTGGGCCTACTATCTGAATACACAGGTTCTACCAGGCCTTGGTAGTCTTTACCTCTGAGGTCTATCACTGCCTGACACCATATTAACATTTCGCTCCTGGGGGGTATTGCAATGGCGATTGAGTCACTCACTGTGGCACGGCCAATTTGTCCACCAGATAGTTCTACCTGCTGTCTCTGTACCAGAGCTCTGATTTCTTTCTGCAAAACACGTTGCTCACTGGAACCAGCAGTTTCGGCCACCTGTTGTAATAAGACAATAACCTCTGCAAGACAATTTTCTATGACATTAGTACCAATGGTCATCATAGGGTTACATTCACGTCGATAAATATCAACAATCACGATCCCTTGGAATTTTAACTCTATCCACCCCACTTTAATGGTGACCTCTTTGTATCCCACTTGTGGTAATGGCTGACCGTTACTGGCTACTATGGTGAAATCATCATCAGGGCCACGAGTAATGTCTGTGTCAGCCCAATAACGTTTATAAAGGATGTAAGGCATAGTTGTCACCTGAGAACCAGTGTCTAACAGAGCGTTCATAGGGATACCATCGATCACAATGGGGAGAACAGGTCGTCCTCCAACGTACTTGGCCCTCTGCCCCAGGGGTCGCTCGTTTAAATGACAGTACCTTGCAATGTGGCCTGCCTGATTGCAGTGGCGGCAGAGGGGTCGTCCGTCCTGATGATAGCAATCGTCGTCTCTTCCTCTGGTCGGCGGGATCCTCTTCTGTCATTGCCAGGGAACATCCTCTGGTCTGGAAGCCAGCTTGATCTTCTCCTTGGGGGCCTCCTGTAGGGACTGCACGGTCCGGGCTAACGCAGCAAAGTTCCTGGTCAGCTCCTGCATCTGGAGGCGTAGTCCTGCGGGAGAATCATCTTCCAGGGTCTGAGCATCGGCCTCAGCAGAGACTTGAGGATCTGGCACCACCTCCTGGTGGTACATGAGGGCTTGACGCCTAGGGGGGTGCTGCACGGCTGGGCTTTCATTCCTGTAGCACCTGGATGGCTTTGTCTTTGAATTGCGCAAAGGTTAGGTCCGGATTCTGCATGGCCAGGAGGTGCAGTTGGGCCCTTTGGTTATTGCACAGGAGCCTCACAATGAACCACTCTTTTAAGAGTTTGTCTTCATTTTGCACGCTGGTTGGATCAACCTGCCTGATTGCCCACAGTGCTTCCTGGAGATTAAGGGCATAGTCCCGTAGGCTATCCTGCGGCCTCTGCTTGCACCCATAAAACATCAATTTGATTTCTGTAGCGGTGCGGGAGTCAAACATGGTTTTAAGCTTAGCAAAGATCTGCTGCACAGTCCCTTTATCCGCAGCTGGCCAGGATTTCACCTCCCTCAGGGCCGCTCCAAACAGTTGGCCCGTTATAACGTGCACTTTCTGATGCTCTGTCAGGGGAAAACTTCAAGCAGGCTGCAGAGTCTTTCTTTAAAGTCATCTAATGTATGCGATTCTCCAACATATTGTGGAAGCCAGACTGCTCCAGGGATGTACGGCATGGAGAGGGGCATGATGGCCGTTGTAGCTGTGGCGGTGTCTGGCCGGCCTATGGGAGCTACAGTTGCGTTCTCCGTGGGGCTCAGAGGCATCACTGGGCTTTCGGGCACATCCGCTGCGAGGTCAGGGGTGCTATTTGGTCCGTGGCTGCGACCGCCACCAACTCCCCTCCCGGGTTAAACATTGTTCTTCCCCCTCGCTAACCTGATAGAAGCCGACGTCTCCTTTTGCGGCTCCGCTGTATGACGTCTTCACTTCCGGCTTTCCAGGCAGCAGCGCAGCACCCGTCCTTCCTGCTTCACGCTCTTTTTGGCTAGCTCCGCCCACGGAGGTACGTCTCCTCCCCCTCGCGCTCCGCGCAGCGTGGCACTGGCAAATTTTGGTGGCAATTTTTGGCGGCAAATCACACTTAGGGACATTTCTTTAGGCGCACATGACCCGATTCTCAGGCTTTGGTAGATCCTGTTCGTGACGTCAAGATGGATCGCCCCCTAAGGGCAGTGGGGTACTCGGTACCGGGTCCTTCGGTTCTCAAGGGGGATGTCACGGTGGCTGACCCGGTCCGTGGCCCTAGGGACTTCCCTTGTAAAAGGCAAAGGTCTTTAAAGGGATATGTTTGTGACGCCACCTGTGGTATTCGTATAGGAAAAATCAGCCGCACTCAAATGGTTGAAAGTTCCGCAAACTGTGTAGTTTCTTTATTAACATAAACAATAAACATCACCAGGTGCTTTTTTGCAGGTAAATAGATGTACGTCACCCACCAGGCGGACACGCTTTCACACAACTCCACCGGAGCTGCCCTATGGGAACTCGGCTCTCTCTCTTCTCCCCTCTACCTCTTTGGCATAAATGAGGTTTTGATAAAGACCCGGTTGGGTCGAAACATTACCTGATTTGAATAGTCCGCCACCTATTTACCTCCAAAAAAGCACCTGGTGATGTTTATTGTTTATGTTAATAAAGAAACTACACAGTTTGCAGAACTTTCAACCATTTGAGTGCGGCTGATTTTTCCTATACTTGGACTATTTGTTCATGCCTGCACCAGCCCAGTAACAGTGTGCACATCTTTTTCCTGGATTTACCTGTGGTATTCGGTCAGGGTGACCGAGGCTGCTTTAAGGGGTCCGCTGGGGTAATGTTATGGCAGCTAGATGGTATACCTTCCCACAGGTGAAGTATGTCCCGAGGGCTTCCCTGTGTGTAGATGGTGGATGGTGTGAGGCGCAGTGAACAACGAGGACACAAGGTTGCAGTCTCTTTACCTTTTTACTGCAGACTTCAGCATCCACAGTCCAGGCCACCAGATCACAGGGCAGGCAGAGTCCGGCTGGTTTGGAGGCAACTCCAGAGTCCCCTTATCCAGGTGGAAATCAGTAGCCTTCCCTTGCGCTGCAGTGTTGTAGTCCCTTACTGCTAAGCTTCTCATAAGGTCCTCACAACTGTTGTAGATATTATGTCTCTCTCTCTGTCCCCCAGATGTATAGGACAAACCCGTATGACTGGTGGCCTGAGGCTTTTTACAGGGACTCTAGCATGCCCCAGCCTCAACAAGTTGCCACCGTGCCTCCTGGGTATAGGTGTGGACAGGTAACTTGCAATTAGCTGTCCTGCCAGTCTCTGAAGTAAAGCGTAGAGATCCTTACTCCCTTGGTATTCTGGCTACCGGATTTCTGCGCCTCCGAAGGAGGAAGCCTGCTCCTGGCTGATCTCCCTCTGATATCCTCTCCTTTGCTTTGCTTTCCTTCACGCTTGCTGCAATATGATCTGCTTTCTATGTCTCTTCCCAGGAGCTGTAGCACTTCATGCCACAGAGCTCCTCTCCCTCTGTCTTCCTGACAGGAACTGAACCCTTTTCCCTCCAGATCAGGATGTTCTTATAGGGGAGTTCACCTTAAACAGGCTTAGAGCTCCCCCTTCTGGTCTGGAGTGTGAACATGTTGTATGCATTGTTGCCTGACAAAGAGATCTCCTTCATTGCCTCCAAATGTAACACCACTCCCCCCTAGAGGAGAATGATATTACTGCAACGACTAGGACCCTGGGGTGCTGCATTTGCACACAGCCTTAGCATTTAGTGAACCTAGCAAAAAAGCCAAGCAAAAAACAAGTGTAGGATTGCACTTTTTTTGCAATTTCATCGCACTTTGAGAGGGGAGGGGGCTCCCTGCGGGCTTCCCAGAGACCCCCGGAGCAACGCAATGTAATCACGTTGCTCCGAGGGTCTCTTACCTCCTCCTCCCTGCAGCAGGCCCGGATCCAAAATTGGCGCGGCATCTGGGTCCTGCAGGGAGGTGGCTTCACTGCGCCTGCTCAGAGCAGGCGCCGGGAAGCCTCCAGGAGTGCACGTCAGATCGCTGATCTGACACAGTGCACAGCAAAGTGTCAGATCAGCGATCTTACACTATAACATGATGCCCCCCCCCTGGGACAATGTTATAGTGTAAAAAAAAAAAATATTCACATGTGTAAAAAAAAATAAAAAAAAAAATTCCCCCCCCCCCAAAAAATATATATTGTTCCTATAAATACATTTATCTAAATAAAAAAAACAATAAAAGTACACATATTTAGTATCGCCGCGTCCGTAACGACCCAACCTATAAAAATATATCACTAGTTAACCCCTTCAGTGAACACCGTAAGAAAAAAAAAAACGAGGCAAAAAACAACGCGTTATTCTCATACCGCCAAACAAAAAGTGGAATAACACGCGATCAAAAAGACTAATATAAATAACCATGGTACCGCTGAAAACGTCATCTTGTCCCACAAAAAACGAGCCACTATACAGTGTCATCAAAGAAAAAAGAAAAAAGTTATAGTCCTCAGAATAAAGCGATGCAAAAATAATTATTTTTTCTATAAAATAGTTTTTATCGTATAAAAGCGCCAAAACATAAAAAATGATATAAATGAGGCATCGCTGTAATCGTACTGACCCGAAGAATAAAACTGCTTTATCAATTTTACCAAACGCGGAACGGTATAAACGCCTCCCCCAAAAGAAATTCATGAATAGCTGGTTTTTGGTCATTATGCCTCACATAAATCAGAATAAAAAGCGATCAAAAAATGTCACATGCCCGAAAATGTTACCAATAAAAACATCAACTCGTCCCGCAAAAAACAAGACCTCACATAACTCTGTGGACCCAAATATGGAAAAATTATAGCTCTCAAAATGTGGTAACGCAAAAAATATTTTTTGCAATAAAAAGCGTCTTTCAGCGTGTGACGGCTGCCAATCATAAAAATCCGCTAGAAAACCTGCTAGAAAAGTAAATCAAACCCCCCTTCATCACCCCCTTAGTTAGGGAAAAATTAAAAAAAGTATTTATTTCCATTTTCCCATTAGGGTTAGGGCTAGGGTTAGGGCTAGAGCTAGGGTTAGGGCTAGGGTTAGGGCTAGGGTTAGAGCTAGGGTTAGGGTTAGGGCTAGGGTTAGGGTTGGGGCTAGGGTTAAGGCTAGGGTTAGGGCTAGAGCTAGGGTTAGGGCTAGGGTTAGGGCTAGGGTTAGAGCTAGGGTTAGGGTTGGGGCTAAAGTTAGGGTTAGGGTTTGGATTACATTTACGGTTAGGAATAGGGTTGGGATTAGGGTTAGGGGTGTGTCAATGTTACGGGTGTGGTTAGGGATGTGTTTGGATTAGGGTTTCAGTTATAATTGGGGGGTTTCCACTGTTTAGGCACATCAGGGGCTCTCCAAACGCGACATGGCATCCGATCTCAATTCCAGCCAATTCTGCGTTGAAAAAGTAAAACAGTGCTCCTTCCCTTCCGAGCTCTCCCGTGTGCCCAAACAGGGGTTTACCCCAACATATGGGGTATCAGCGTACTCAGGACAAATTGGACAATAACTTTTGGGGTCTAATTTCTCCTGTTACCCTTGGGAAAATACAAAACTGGGGGCTAAAAAATAATTTTTGTGGGAAAAAAAGATTTTTTATTTTCACGGCTCTGCGTTATAAACTGTAGTGAAACACTTGGGGGTTCAAAGCTTTCACAACAATCTAGATGAGTTCCTTGTGGGGTCTACTTTCCAAAATGGTGTCACTTGTGGGGGGTTTCTACTGTTTAGGTACATTAGGGGCTCTGCAAACGCAATGTGACGCCTGCAGACCATTCCATCTCAGTCTGCATTCCAAATGGCGCTCCTTCCCTTCTGAGCCCTCCCATGCGCCCAAACGGTGGTCCCCCCCACATATGGGGTATCAGCGTACTCAGGACAAATTGGACAACAACGTTTGGGTCCAATTTCTCCTGATACCCTTGGGAAAATACCCCAAAAATACTAAAAATATCTTTATTACCAATTACTTAAAAAACATAGTGCATACAAAACCATCACCAAATAAACACTTGAAGATAGAAAACGAACCTAGGGGGGTACCTATCCCTAGTAGCCTAACACTTGTCAGTACCCTACCTGCCAGCGGAGGTTGGCACCCTAATCCTGCGCAGTGGCGCCCCCGCTCACCATCGACTGTCCCTCCTGATCTATTAGACTCTATCAAGGAAGGGAAAAGAAAAATGTATATGTGTGGTTTTGTGAGGAGGGTTTGGGTACGTGGGTAGATGCTGTCCCTCACACTCACCCTACCTGTCAGCGGGGGTTGGCACCCTAGACCTCTCGCAATGGCGCCCCCACTCCTCGACGGCTGTCTCAACAATGATAGCCCTAACAGAAAAATTCGGGACCCTTGATGTCGTAGGGTACTAAAAAATGTGAGAGCGTAGTGAACAAAAAAAAAAAAATTTCAAAGGATATAATAATCCAGATGATTTAATTTATTTTGTGCTAAAAAACACACAATACTTGGCTGTCCTGAATCCCAATAGATATTGCCTGTGAGTCTTATTCAGAGTGTTCATCCACAATAATTGTACAATCCACAAGTCTTCCAAAATTAGCTGGAGAGGGAAAAAAAAAAAAAAACCACATCACCCATCACCAGGGGATTTTTTTAAGGATATAATAATCCAAAAGATTTACTCAATTGTGTGCTAGATAACACGATTTTAGGCTGCCCTGAATCAAAAAATGTATTGCCTGTGAGTCTTGATCAGGCTATTCAGCCTTAGGCCGGCGTCACACACAGCGTAAAACAATACGGTCCGTATATTACGGCCGTAATACGCTGAAAAGTCCCGAAAATAGTGGTCCGTAGCTCCTCCGTAGGCAGGGTGTGTCAGCGTTTTTTGCGCATGGCATCCTCCATATGTAATCCGTATGGCATCCGTACTGCGTGTTTTTCTCGCAGGCTTGCAAAACCGACATACCGCTATAGAAGTGATCCATGTGTCCAAAAAAAAAAAAATATATATATACTGTCTATATATATATATATATATATATATACATATATATATATATATATATATATAGACAGTATATATATATATATATATATATATACAGTGGGGCAAAAAAGTATTTAGTCAGTCAGCAATAGTGCAAGTTCCACCACTTAAAAAGATGAGAGGCGTCTGTAATTTACATCATAGGTAGACCTCAACTATGGGAGACAAACTGAGAAAAAAAAATCCAGAAAATCACATTGTCTGTTTTTTTAAACATTTTTTTGCATATTATGGTGGAAAATAAGTATTTGGTCAGAAACAAACAATCAAGATTTCTGGCTCTCACAGACCTGTAACTTCTTCTTTAAGAGTCTCCTCTTTCCTCCACTCATTACCTGTAGTAATGGCACCTGTTTAAACTTGTTATCAGTATAAAAAGACACCTGTGCACACCCTCAAACAGTCTGACTCCAAACTCCACTATGGTGAAGACCAAAGAGCTGTCAAAGGACACCAGAAACAAAATTGTAGCCCTGCACCAGGCTGGGAAGACTGAATCTGCAATAGCCAACCAGCTTGGAGTGAAGAAATCAACAGTGGGAGCAATAATTAGAAAATGGAAGACATACAAGACCACTGATAATCTCCCTCCATCTGGGGCTCCATGCAAAATCCCACCCCGTGGGGTCAGAATGATCACAAGAACGGTGAGCAAAAATCCCAGAACCACGCGGGGGGACCTAGTGAATGAACTGCAGAGAGCTGGGACCAATGTAACAAGGCCTACCATAAGGAACACACTACGCCACCATGGACTCAGATCCTGCAGTGCCAGACGTGTCCCACTGCTTAAGCCAGTACATGTCCGGGCCCGTCTGAAGTTTGCTAGAGAGCATTTGGATGATCCAGAGGAGTTTTGGGAGAATGTCCTATGGTCTGATGAAACCAAACTGGAACTGTTTGGTAGAAACACAACTTGTTGTGTTTGGAGGAAAAAGAATACTGAGTTGCATCCATCAAACACCATACCTACTGTAAAGCATGGTGGTGGAAACATCATGCTTTGGGGCTGTTTCTCTGCAAAGGGGCCAGGACGACTGATCCGGATACATGAAAGAATGAATGGGGCCATGTATCATGAGATTTTGAGTGCAAACCTCCTTCCATCAGCAAGGGCATTGAACATGAAACGTGGCTGGGTCTTTCAACATGACAATGATCCAAAGCACACCGCCAGGGCAACGAAGGAGTGGCTTCGTAAGAAGCATTTCAAGGTCCTGGAGTGGCCTAGCCAGTCTCCAGATCTCAACCCTATAGAAAACCTTTGGAGGGAGTTGAAAGTCCGTGTTGCCAAGCGAAAAGCCAAAAACATCACTGCTCTAGAGGAGATCTGCATGGAGGAATGGGCCAACATATCAACAACAGTGTGTGGCAACCTTGTGAAGACTTACAGAAAACGTTTGACCTCTGTCATTGCCAACAAAGGATATATTACAAAGTATTGAGATGAAATTTTGTTTCTGACCAAATACTTATTTTCCACCATAATATGCAAATAAAATGTTAAAAAAACAGACAATGTGATTTTCTGGATTTTTTTTTCTCAGTTTGTCTCCCATAGTTGAGGTCTACCTATGATGTAAATTACAGACGCCTCTCATCTTTTTAAGTGGTGGAACTTGCACTATTGCTGACTGACTAAATACTTTTTTGCCCCACTGTATATATATATGTCAGTAGACACATATATATATATATTAATATTTCTTCCAGCGCGAGATAGCTTTAAAGCCGGTAATTCAATTACCGGCTTTTGCTCTCTCCTTCCTAAACCCGACATGATTTGAGACATGGTTTACATACAGTAAACCATGTCATATCCCCATTTTTTTTGCAGATTCCACACTACTAATGTTAGTAGTGTGTATCTGCAAAATTTGGCCATTCTATCTACTAAATTAAAGGGTTAAATGGCGGAAAAAATTGGCGTGGGCTCCCGCGCAATTTTCTCCGCCAGAGTAGTAAAGCCAGTGACTGAGGGCAGATATTAATAGCCTGGAGAGGGTCCACGGTTATTGGCCCCCCACCCCTGGCTAAAAACACCTGCCCCCAGCCACCCCAGAAAAGGCACATCTGGAAGATGCTCCTATTCTGGCACTTGGCCACTCTCTTCCCATTCCCGTGTAGCGGTGGGATATGGGGTAATGAAGGGTTAATGCCACCTTGCTATTGTAAGGTGACATTAAGCCAAATTAATAATGGAGAGGCGTCAATTATGACACCTATCCATTATTAATCCAATTGTAGTAAAGGGTTAAAAAATACACAAACACATTATTAAAAATTATTTTAATGAAATAAAAACAAAGGTTATTGTAATAATTTATTCTACGCCCAATCCAGTCACTGAAGACCCTCGTTCTGTAATAAAAACAAAATAATAAACCAACAATATCCTTACCTACTGCAGATCTGTAAAGTCCAACGATGTAAATCCTTCTGAAGGGGTTAAAATATTTTGCAGCCACGAGCTTTGCTAAAGCAACGTTGCTCGTGGCTGCAAAACCCCGGGGAATGAAGGTAAAGTAGGTCATTGACCTATATTTACCTTCATTTGCGGTGAGGCGCCCTCTGCTGGTTGTTCCTAGATCGTGGGAACTTTCCTAGAAAGCTCCCAGGCTCAAGTTCATATGAGGACAACCAGCAGAGGGCGCCTCTTATGAACTCGAGCCTGGGAGCTTTCTAGGAAAGTTCCCACGATCTAGGAACAACCAGCAGAGGGCGCCACACCGCAAATGAAGGTAAATATAGGTCATTGACCTACTTTACCTTCATTCCCCGGGGTTTTGCAGCCACGAACAACGTTGCTTTAGCAAAGCTCGTGGCTGCAAAATATTTTAACCCCTTCAGAAGGATTTACATCGTTGGACTTTACAGATCTGCGGTAGGTAAGGATATTGTTGGTTTATTATTTTGTTTTTATTACAGAACGAGGGTCTTCAGTGATTGTATTGAGCGTAGAATAAATTATTACAATAACCTTTGTTTTTATTTCATTAAAATAATTTTTAATAATGTGTTTGTGTATTTTTTAACCCTTTACTACAATTGGATTAATAATGGATAGGTGTCATAATTGACGCCTCTCCATTATTAATTCGGCTTAATGTCACCTTACAATAGCAAGGTGGCATTAACCCTTCATTACCCCATATCCCACCGCTACACGGGAATGGGAAGAGAGTGGCCAAGTGCCAGAATAGGCGCATCTTCCAGATGTGCCTTTTCTGGGGTGGCTGGGGGCAGGTGTTTTTAGCCAGGGGGGGGCAATAACCGTGGACCCTCTCCAGGCTATTAATATCTGCCCTCAGTCACTGGCTTTACTACTCTGGCGGAGAAAATTGCGCGGGAGCCCACGCCAATTTTTTCCGCCATTTAACCCTTTAATTTAGTTGATAGAACGGCCAAATTTTGCAGATACACACTACTAACATTAGTAGTGTGGAATATGCAAAAAAAAAGGGGATAAGACATGGTTTACTGTATATAAACCATGTCTCATATCATGTCGGGTTTAGGAAGGAGAGAGCAAAAGCCGGTAATTGAATTACTGGCTTTAAAGCTGTCTAGCGCTGGAATAAATATTAATATATATACATATATGTGTCTCACTGACATATATATAGATTCAAGATTCAAGATTCAAAGAAGCTTTATTGGCAGGACCAAATACACATCAGTTTTGCCAAAGCAAGTGTATAGAGGCAATAGGGATAGGGACTGTGGGGATGTTAGGTAGAAGCTGTGGGGGAGGTGGATGGGGCAGATCCAGGGTGGGGGCTATAGTCCATGGCATAGGGGAGGTGGATGGGGCAGGTCCATTGTGGGGGCTATAGTCCATGGCATAGGGGAGGTGGATGGGGCAGATCCATTGTGGGGGCTATAGTCCATGGCATCATAGTTCTCTTTCTCGCAGTCTATGACATTCGCTCACGTACCGCGCTGCTATCTCCACTGCTCTCTCTTCTTCTCCCAGCAGGATATATGTTTTCTCTTCCTCCTTCATGGTGGTGAAGTCTGGGAAGAGATGTGAGAGTCTCCTGAAGTGAGTGTCCCTCACTGCTGAGTATTTGGAGCAGTGTAGCAGGAAGTGGGTTTCGTCCTCTATGGCTTCCTGATCACAGTGTTGGCATAGTCTTTCCTCCCTGGGCTTGTAGCTCTGCCTGTGTCGGCCACATTCGATGGCCAGACTGTGGGCACTGAGTCTATATCGGCTCAGGATCTGGCGGTCTCTGGGGTCCGGGAGTTTCTCCAGATATGGGGCCAGTCTGTAGTCTTTCTGTAGGCTCCGGTACATGGTCAGTTTCTGTGAGCTGATGATATCATTCTTCCAGTCACTGACATACCTCTCCTGGCCTTCATCTGCCATCTTCCTAATTCCGGCTTTTGTCAGGTTGTTGTGATTGGTGTTCTGCTCCGGTTGGGTTTGGCTGGGCTGTTCCGGGGGTTCTGGTTTTTCTGTTTCACCTTCATGTATCAGGGCTTTATGGTGATGGGAGCTTGGATTGCTCCTATGCAGGTGAGCCCGGAATGACAGCGCCCTCTTTAGAACTTTTAGGTGTAGAGGGAATCTGCCCAGCTCGGCCCGACAAGCACTGTTGGAGGTGCTCCGATGGACCTGGAGAAGGTGCTTGCAGAATTCCAGGTGGAATATTTCTGTTGGACTGGAATCCCACTTTGACCAGTCTGGGTAGGTGTGAGGACCCCAGACTTCGCTGCCATACAGGAGGATTGGGGCGATGATGGAGTCGAAGATTTTTAGCCAGACCCTCACTGGTGGCTTCAGATGGTAGAGTGTCCTTCGGATGGCATAGAAGGTTTTGCAGGCCTTGTCTTTCAGGGTTTCTATGGCTTGTTTGAAGTTCCCTGACTGGTGAATATCTAGGCCCAGGTAGGTATATTTGTCCGTTCCTGTGAGGTCGCAGTTGTTGAGGATAAATGATGGGTGTTGGTCTGATCTTCTCTTTCTCCTCTGGAACACCATGGTGTTGGTTTTCTTTAGGTTGACGGGTAGGGCCCAGGTGGAGCTGAATTTCTCTAGGATTTTCAGGTTGTCCTGGAGGCCTTTCTCGGTTGGTGACAGCAGCAGCAGGTCATCTGCATACAGCAGGAATTTCACCTGAGCGTCGTGGAGGGTGAGACCTGGTGCTGAGGATCGCGGCGGCCATTTTCCTGAAGCCGAGTTCGCATCTCAGCTTCATGAAAATGGCTGCAGCGATCTCCATCTACGCACGCGCGGCATCCCACGGCCATTTTCCTGAAGCCCCGGGCAGCAGAGGACTCCATATGCGCACGCGCGGCCTCAGGAAGATGGCCGCCCCAACCGATCACCAGGGAAATAGCGCCGATCGCGCGTTTTTTCTTCGCCTGCGCAGTGGATTCAGAAGTTGGGCATGCGCAAACCACTACGCCACCAACGGAAATCTATGCAAGATCTGGGGGAAGAAACAGCGATGTCACCACGCCCATCTGACCAGACCAGCCTGATTGACAGGCGAAAACGGCGACTTTGGTAAGTTATTTCGGCAGCATAGGTGGGGAATCAGGGTACACAAAATACACTATTGTAACGCACAGCTCAGGCCCTATTTAACAGTATTTTTATCTCATACTGAAAAAACGGGGTGACAGGTTCCCTTTAAACAGTGGGGTCACGAAGCAAACATACTTGTTTCTCTGGCTTTAAGATACTAAGACCCACAGTCTGCCAAAATAGGCAAATCCCTCAATTTAACAAATACTTTAAACTCACATTCCAACAGATAGGCATAAAAAAATCAGTCTCATAGCTCGACGCGTTTCTCCTCCCAAAGGAGGTTCATCAGGAGTATATTTTACAGTAATATCAGAGACCGCTACTTAGCTTTGTGTTGTCCATGACAATACAGGACACACGCACTAGGCCTGTACCTTCCAGATTAAGTGCCTGAAGTCAAGTGTCTAAACCTCACCATATAAAGACTCAATTAACTGACAAATGTAATGCACCTGAGTCACCCTGTGTGCGTATACATGTCCGGGATCTCCCATGCTGGCAAGAAGCTACGCCCACTGTAGCTGCTCATTGATCGGCGTCCATGTTCCCTACCGGAAGTGTATAACCACGTCACCTCGATACATCTGTGTTTCATGTGATGCAGGCACATTGAAGCATATTTGCGTCCCACCTTGCGCCTGCGTTTGAGGCCCAACAATAACGCATCCTACGCAGGTGCCTTGGAAACAAAGGGCACACCATCCTTCATGACGCCTCTCTCTTATCGCGCATGCGCCTGATGGCGCCGATACAAGGCACCTGCGGCCGATACAAGGCACCTGCGTAGGATGCGTTATTGTTGGGCCTCAAACGCAGGCGCAAGTTGGGACGCAAATATGCTTCAATGCGCCTGCGTCACATGAAACACACTCCTTGGTAACGGCGTTGGTAGGCGCTTATGTGATGATAGTCACTATGCGTGTGCGCGGCATGAGGGAGGAGGTGATTCCTAGGCCCCTGCAAAAAATGCATCGCCCTGTATCGGCGCCATCAGGCGCATGCGCGATAAGAGAGAGGCGTCATGAAGGATGGTGTGCCCTTTGTTTCCAAGGCACCTGCGTAGGATGCGTTATTGTTGGGCCTCATACGCAGGCGCAAGGTGGGACGCAAATATGCCTCAATGCGCCTGCGTCACATGAAACACAGATGTATCGAGGTGACGTGGTTATACATTTCCGGTAGGGAACATGGACGCCGATCAACGAGCAGCTACAGTGGGCGTAGCTTCTTGCCAGCATGAGAGATCCCGGACATGTATACGGACACAGGGGGACTCAGGTGCATTACATTTGTCAGTTAATTGAGTCTTTATATGGTGAGGTTTAGTCATTTGACTTCAGGCACTTAATCTGGAAGGTACAGGCCTGGTGCGTGTGTCCTGTATCGTCATGGGCAACACAAAGCTAAGTAGCGGTCTCTGATATTACTGTAAAATATACTCCTGATGAACCTCCTTTGCGAGGAGAAACGCGTCGAGCTATGAGACTGATTTTTTTATGCCTATCTATTGGAATGTGAGTTTAAAGTATTTGTTAAATTCAGGGATTTGCCTCTTTTGGCAGACTGTGGGTCTTAGTATCTTGAAGCCAGAGAAACAAGTATGTTTGCTTCATGACCCCACTGTTTAAAAAGTGTGTGAACCAGGACATCACTTTGGGGAGTAGCTTTTTGATCTAAGTATTTACATGGGACTTTATGTGTGTTTTATCTTAATATGAATGTGGGCATTGTGCAATATATGGCTGAATATAAGGCTGAATAGCCTGATCAAGTCTCACAGGCAATACATTTTTTGATTCAGGGCAGCCTAAAATCGTGTTATCTAGCACACAATTGAGTAAATCTTTTGGATTATTATATCCTTAAAAAAATCCCCTGGTGATGGGTGATGTGGTTTTTTTTTTTTTTTTCCCCTCTCCAGCTAATTTTGGAGGACTTGTGGATTGTACAATTATTGTGGCTGAACACTCTGAATAAGACTCACAGGCAATATCTATTGGGATTCAGGACAGCCAAGTATTGTGTTTTTTAGCACACAATAAATTAAATCATCTGGATTATTATATCCTTTGAAATATTTATTTATTTATTTTTTTGGTTCACTACGCTCTCACATTTTTCAGTACCCTACGATATCAAGGGTCCCGAATTTTTTGTTAGGGCTATCATTGTTGGGACAGCCGTCGAGGAGTGGGGGCGCCATTACGCAGGTCTAGGGTGCCAACCCCCGCTGACAGGTGGGGTGAGTGTGAGGGACAGCATCTACCCACGTACCCAAACCCTCCTCACAAAACCACACATATACATTTTTCTTTTCCCTTCCTTGATAGGGTCTAATAGATCAGGAGGGACAGTCGACGGTGAGCGGGGGCGCCACTGCGCAGGATTAGGGTGCCAACCTCCGCTGGCAGGTAGGGTACTGACAAGTGTTAGGCTACTAGGGATAGGCACCCCCCAAGGTTCATTTTCTATCTTCAAGTGTTTATTTGGTGATGGTTTTGTATGCACTATGTTTTTTAAGTAATTGGTAATAAAGATATTTTTAGTATTTTGGTTTTTTTTTCTGTGAGACTGTTAAATTTTTAACTCCTTGATTATTGGGTTTTTTTCTGTGAGATGTTTGGGAAAATACAAAACTGGGGACTAAAAAAATATTTTTTGTGGGAAATTTTTATTTTTATTTTCTCGGCTCTGCGTTATAAACTGTAGTGAAACACTTGGGGGTTCAAAGCTCTCACAACATATCTAGATGAGTTCCTTAGGGGGTCTACTTTCTAAAATGGGGTCACTTGTGGAGAGTTTCAATGTTTAGGCACATCAGTGGCTCTCCAAATGCAACATGGCGTCCCATCTCAATTCCAGTCAATTTTGCATTGAAAAATCAAATGGCGCTCCTTCCCTTCCGAGCTCTGCTATGCGCCCAAACAGTGGTTTACCCCTACATATGAGCTGTCAGCGTACTCAGGACAAATTGTACAACAACTTTTGGGGTCCAATGTCGCCTGTTACCCTTGGAAAAATACAAAATTGGGGCCTGAAAAATCATTTTTGTGGAAAAAAAATGTTTTTTTATTTTCACGGCTCTACGTTATAAACTTTAGTGAAACACTTGGGGGTTCAAAGTGCTCACCACACATCTAGATAAGTTCCTTAGGGGGTCTACTTTCCAAAATGGTGTCACTTGTGAGGGGTTTCAATGTTTAGGCACATCAGGGGCTCTCCAAACGCAACATGGCGTCCCATCTCAATTCCAGTCAATTTTGCATTGAAAAGTCAAATGGCGCTCCTTCTCTTCCGAGCTCTCCCATGCGCCCAAACAGTGGTTTACCCCCACATATGGGGTATCAGCGTACTCAGGACAAATTGCACAACAACTTTTGGGGTCCATTTTCTCCTGCTACCCTTGGTAAAATAAAACAAATTGGAGCTGAAGTAAATATTTTGTGAAAAAAAGTTAAATGTTCATTTTTATTTATGCAAATTGCCTCTTCTGAGAAAAAGAGGACTTATTTCTATAGCGCCACCTGTTGGAAGTAGCGATCCTACGAGTCACAATCAACCCTTCAACGAGTCGTGCAATATGACTTAGGCCGGCTTCACACTCAGCGTAAAACAATACGGTCCGTATATTACGGCCGTAATACGCTGAAAAGTCCCGAAAAAAGTGGTCCGTAGCTCCTCCGTAGGCAGGGTGTGTCAGCGTTTTTTGCGCATGGCATCCTCCGTATGTAATCCGTATGGCATCCGTACTGCGTGGTTTTCTCACAGGCTAGCAAAACCAACATACCGCTATAGAAGTGATCCATGTGTCCCAAAAAGAAAAGAAAATATATATATACTGTCTATATATATATATATATATATATGTCATTAGACACATATATGTATATATATTAATATTTATTCCAGCGCTATACAGCTTGAAAGCCGGTAATTCAATTACCGGCTTTTTCCTTCTCCTTCCTAAAACCCGACATGATTTGAGACATGGTTTACATACAGTAAACCATGTCTTCTCTCCATTTTTTTTGCAGATTCCACACTACTAATGTCAGTAGTGTGTATCTGCAAAATTTGGCCGTTCTAGCTCTTAAAATAAAGGGTTAAATGGCGGAAAAAATTGGCGTGGGCTCCCGCGCAATTTTCTCCGCCAGAGTAGTAAAGCCAGTGACTGAGGGCAGATATTAATAGCCTGGAGAGGGTCCACGGTTCTTGGCCCCCCCCTGGCTAAAAATATCTGCCCCCAGCCACCCCAGAACAGGCACATCTGGAAGATGCGCCTATTCTGGCACTTGGCCACTCTCTTCCCATTCCCGTGTAGCGGTGGGATATGGGGTAATGAAGGGTTAATGCCACCTTGCTATTGTAAGGTGACATTAAGCCAAATTAATAATGGAGAGGCGTCAATTATGACACCTATCCATTATTAATCCAATTGTAGTGAAGGGTTAAATAAAACACAAACACAATATTTAAAATTATTTTAACGAAATAAAAACAATGGTTGTTGGAGTATTTTATTCAACGCCCAATCCAGTCACTGAAGACCCTCGTTCTGTAAGTAAAAAAACATAATAAACCAACAATATACTTACCCTCCGCAGATCTGTAACGTCCAACGATGTAAATCCTTCTGAAGGGGTTAAAACATTTTGCAGAAAGGAGCTGTGCTAATGCAGGCTGCTCCTCGCTGCAAAACCCCAGGGAATGAGGCTAAAATGAAAAAAAAAAAAAAAAAGTTTGAAAATAGCGCCAGCCGTGTTTGCACAGAAGCAGTATTGGCGATCTGATAGCGGTTACCGCGAAGGTGCTGCCATCTTGCTAGAGAAAAAAAATGCCTCTTTCAAGATGTCGCCACCTGCGCAGTGACAGTTGTCGGATCGCCGCTAGCTGTCACTAAGCAGGCGTGGTCGGCACCATTTTTAAACTGATTTTTTTTTTTGGGTGGGGGGGGGGAATTATGGACACCATCAAAAAGAATAATTAAATGCACAATAAGAATGCGATCATGGTGCAGCGCAGGCCCCAGCCTACAGAAGGGGATTAAAAAAAAAAAAAAAAAATCTATAATATTCATTATTGGTCGTGCGTCATCTTACTACAGAGACTGGACTATTTTGGGGAACAGTAATCCCACACTCCGGCTCTCGTGGGGATGAATCAGGGTCTTAAAAATGAAAAACACAAAAAGTATAGAGCATAAGGAGCAAATACTGCAGAAAATGAGAGGAAATGACTGCAGAATGTCGCGACAGAGGCAGCAATGATGAACAGGGCCCGAGGTTCCCACTGCTGGAGTGTTTGTGTGATCTGTAAAATCCCAGGTTCTTTCCCTCCCCTCACAATGTGCAGCAATGTCACCGTCAGCCTCATACAGTGTGATGACTGCGGAGTGTGAGTGTGGCACGGCGCGGGTCCTGCTGCCCCGATTCCGAAATGTCGCAGCGACGCTAACGTTTGGTAAAAGCAGGGTCCGCCTCACTGCGCCCTCTGCCGGCACCAATAGTATTAGCAGCCGAGGCTGGAGCGGGCAGGAAGCACGTGGAGGAGGCTCCGCCCGGCACATGATAGGGGGAGAGAGCAGCAAGATGGCGGACGAGCCGGAGATGTTGGACAGGTAGTGTGTGCCCCGTCCTATTCCTCCATTTATAGGTGTCTACCCCGAGTGTGTGTGGTGTAATTTGTACTGGGAGCGGCCATGGACCTGCACCGCGGCATAACCGGTCAGTGAGAGGAGACTGGGCCAGGGCTAAAACATAGCAGCTCTCTATGAGCTCCATATAGGCTTCACAGACCGTACATGTGTGTATGGGGCCCTGGGATAGATACAGCGCCATGTACAGTCACAGGCTACCCGGCCACTAATATACACTGTATATAGAGTATACACACAGCCACTGTATATATACATATACAGAGCTATAGTGCAAACATTGGTATAAACCTTGTATAGATACAGTACATGCTATATACACACATATATACACAGCCACTGTATATACAGAGCTATAGCTACAGTGCAAACATTGGTATAAACCTTGTATAGATACAGTACATACTATATACACACATATATATACACAGCCACTGTATATACAGAGCTATAGCTACAGTGCAAACATTGGTATAAACCTTGTATAGATACAGTACATACTATATACACACATATATATACACAGCCACTGTATATACAGAGCTATAGCTACAGTGCAAACATTGGTATAAACCTTGTATAGATACAGTACATACTATATACACACACATATATACACAGCCACTGTATATACAGAGCTATAGCTACAGTGCAAACATTGGTATAAACCTTGTATAGATACAGTACATGCTATATACACACATATATATACACAGCCACTGTATATACAGAGCTATAGCTACAGTGCAAACATTGGTATAAACCTTGTATAGATACAGTACATACTATATACACACATATATACACAGCCACTGTATATACAGAGCTATAGCTACAGTGCAAACATTGGTATAAACCTTGTATAGATACAGTACATACTATATACACACATATATACACAGCCACTGTATATATACAGAGCTATAGCTACAGTGCAAACATTGGTATAAACCTTGTATAGATACAGTACATGCTATATACACACATATATATACACAGCCACTGTATATATACAGAGCTATAGCTACAGTGCAAACATTGGTATAAACCTTGTATAGATACAGTACATACTATATACACACATATATATACACAGCCACTGTATATACAGAGCTATAGCTACAGTGCAAACATTGGTATAAACCTTGTATAGATACAGTACATACTATATACACACATATATATACACAGCCACTGTATATACAGAGCTATAGCTACAGTGCAAACATTGGTATAAACCTTGTATAGATACAGTACATACTATATACACACACATATATACACAGCCACTGTATATACAGAGCTATAGCTACAGTGCAAACATTGGTATAAACCTTGTATAGATACAGTACATACTATATACACACATATATATACACAGCCACTGTATATACAGAGCTATAGCTACAGAACAAACATTGGTATAAACCTTGTATAGATACAGTACATACTATATACACACATATATATACACAGCCACTGTATATACAGAGCTATAGCTACAGTGCAAACATTGGTATAAACCTTGTATAGATACAGTACATACTATATACACACATATATATACACAGCCACTGTATATACAGAGCTATAGCTACAGTGCAAACATTGGTATAAACCTTGTATAGATACAGTACATGCTATATACGCACATATATATACACAGCCACTGTATATATACAGAGCTATAGCTACAGAACAAACATTGGTATAAACCTTGTATAGATACAGTACATACTATATACGCACATATATATACACAGCCACTGTATATACAGAGCTATAGCTACAGTGCAAACATTGATATAAACCTTGTATAGATACAGTACATGCTATATACACACATATATACACAGCCACTGTATATACAGAGCTATAGCTACAGTGCAAACATTGGTATAAACCTTGTATAGATACAGTACATGCTATATACACACATATATACACAGCCACTGTATATACAGAGCTATAGCTACAGTGCAAACATTGGTATAAACCTTGTATAGATACAGTACATACTATATACACACATATATATACACACAGCCACTGTATATACAGAGCTATAGCTACAGTGCAAACATTGGTATAAACCTTGTATAGATACAGTACATACTATATACACACATATATATACACAGCCACTGTATATACAGAGCTATAGCTACAGTGCAAACATTGGTATAAACCTTGTATAGATACAGTACATACTATATACACACATATATATACACAGCCACTGTATATATACAGAGCTATAGCTACAGTGCAAACATTGGTATAAACCTTGTATAGATACAGTACATACTATATACACACATATATATACACACAGCCACTGTATATACAGAGCTATAGCTACAGTGCAAACATTGGTATAAACCTTGTATAGATACAGTACATACTATATACACACATATATATACACAGCCACTGTATATACAGAGCTATAGCTACAGTGCAAACATTGGTATAAACCTTGTATAGATACAGTACATACTATATACACACATATATATACACAGCCACTGTATATACAGAGCTATAGCTACAGTGCAAACATTGGTATAAACCTTGTATAGATACAGTACATACTATATACACACATATATATACACAGCCACTGTATATATACAGAGCTATAGCTACAGTGCAAACATTGATATAAACCTTGTATAGATACAGTACATACTATATACACACATATATACACAGCCACTGTATATACAGAGCTATAGCTACAGTGCAAACATTGGTATAAACCTTGTATAGATACAGTACATGCTATATACGCACATATATATACACAGCCACTGTATATATACAGAGCTATAGCTACAGAACAAACATTGGTATAAACCTTGTATAGATACAGTACATACTATATACACACAGCCACTGTATATAGAGCTATAGCTACAGTGCAAACATTGGTATAAACCTTGTATAGATACAGTACATGCTATATACACACATATATACACAGCCACTGTATATACAGAGCTATAGCTACAGTGCAAACATTGGTATAAACCTTGTATAGATACAGTACATGCTATATACACACATATATACACAGCCACTGTATATACAGAGCTATAGCTACAGTGCAAACATTGGTATAAACCTTGTATAGATACAGTACATGCTATATACGCACATATATATACACAGCCACTGTATATATACAGAGCTATAGCTACAGAACAAACATTGGTATAAACCTTGTATAGATACAGTACATACTATATACACACAGCCACTGTATATAGAGCTATAGCTACAGTGCAAACATTGGTATAAACCTTGTATAGATACAGTACATGCTATATACACACATATATACACAGCCACTGTATATACAGAGCTATAGCTACAGTGCAAACATTGGTATAAACCTTGTATAGATACAGTACATACTATATACACACATATATATACACAGCCACTGTATATATACAGAGCTATAGCTACAGTGCAAACATTGATATAAACCTTGTATAGATACAGTACATGCTATATACGCACATATATATACACAGCCACTGTATATATACAGAGCTATAGCTACAGAACAAACATTGGTATAAACCTTGTATAGATACAGTACATACTATATACACACATATATACACACAGCCACTGTATATACAGAGCTATAGCTACAGTGCAAACATTGGTATAAACCTTGTATAGATACAGTACATACTATATACACACATATATATACACAGCCACTGTATATACAGAGCTATAGCTACAGTGCAAACATTGGTATAAACCTTGTATAGATACAGTACATACTATATACACACATATATATACACAGCCACTGTATATATACAGAGCTATAGCTACAGTGCAAACATTGATATAAACCTTGTATAGATACAGTACATGCTATATACGCACATATATATACACAGCCACTGTATATATACAGAGCTATAGCTACAGTGCAAACATTGGTATAAACCTTGTATAGATACAGTACATGCTATATACACATATATACACAGCCACTGTATATACAGAGCTATAGCTACAGTGCAAACATTGGTATAAACCTTGTATAGATACAGTACATGCTATATACACACATATATACACAGCCACTGTATATATACAGAGCTATAGCTACAGAACAAACATTGGTATAAACCTTGTATAGATACAGTACATACTATATACACACATATATATACACAGCCACTGTATATATACAGAGCTATAGCTACAGTGCAAACATTGATATAAACCTTGTATAGATACAGTACATGCTATATACGCACATATATATACACAGCCACTGTATATATACAGAGCTATAGCTACAGAACAAACATTGGTATAAACCTTGTATAGATACAGTACATACTATATACACACATATATATACACACAGCCACTGTATATACAGAGCTATAGCTACAGTGCAAACATTGGTATAAACCTTGTATAGATACAGTACATGCTATATACACACATATACACAGCCACTGTATATACAGAGCTATAGCTACAGTGCAAACATTGGTATAAACCTTGTATAGATACAGTACATGCTATATACACACATATATACACAGCCACTGTATATACAGAGCTATAGCTACAGTGCAAACATTGGTATAAACCTTGTATAGATACAGTACATACTATATACACACATATATATACACAGCCACTGTATATATACAGAGCTATAGCTACAGTGCAAACATTGATATAAACCTTGTATAGATACAGTACATGCTATATACGCACATATATATACACAGCCACTGTATATATACAGAGCTATAGCTACAGAACAAACATTGGTATAAACCTTGTATAGATACAGTACATACTATATACACACATATATATACACACAGCCACTGTATATACAGAGCTATAGCTACAGTGCAAACATTGGTATAAACCTTGTATAGATACAGTACATGCTATATACACACATATATACACAGCCACTGTATATACAGAGCTATAGCTACAGTGCAAACATTGGTATAAACCTTGTATAGATACAGTACATGCTATATACACACATATATACACAGCCACTGTATATACAGAGCTATAGCTACAGTGCAAACATTGGTATAAACCTTGTATAGATACAGTACATACTATATACACACATATATACACAGCCACTGTATATACAGAGCTATAGCTACAGTGCAAACATTGATATAAACCTTGTATAGATACAGTACATACTATATACACACATATATATACACAGCCACTGTATATACAGAGCTATAGCTACAGTGCAAACATTGGTATAAACCTTGTATAGATACAGTACATGCTATATACACACATATATACACAGCCACTGTATATATACAGAGCTATAGCTACAGTGCAAGCATTGGTATAAACCTTGTATAGATACAGTACATACTATATACACACATATATACACAGCCACTGTATATACAGAGCTATAGCTACAGTGCAAACATTGGTATAAACCTTGTATAGATACAGTACATGCTATATACACACATATATATACACAGCCACTGTATATATACAGAGCTATAGCTACAGTGCAAACATTGGTATAAACCTTGTATAGATACAGTACATGCTATATACACACATATATATACACAGCCACTGTATATATACAGAGCTATAGCTACAGAACAAACATTGGTATAAACCTTGTATAGATACAGTACATACTATATACACACATATATATACACACAGCCACTGTATATACAGAGCTATAGCTACAGTGCAAACATTGGTATAAACCTTGTATAGATACAGTACATGCTATATACACACATATATACACAGCCACTGTATATACAGAGCTATAGCTACAGAACAAACATTGATATAAACCTTGTATAGATACAGTACATACTATATACACACATATATATACACACAGCCACTGTATATACAGAGCTATAGCTACAGTGCAAACATTGGTATAAACCTTGTATAGATACAGTACATGCTATATACACACATATATACACAGCCACTGTATATACAGAGCTATAGCTACAGAACAAACATTGGTATAAACCTTGTATAGATACAGTACATACTATATACACACATATATATACACAGCCACTGTATATACAGAGCTATAGCTACAGTGCAAACATTGGTATAAACCTTGTATAGATACAGTACATACTATATACACACATATATATACACAGCCACTGTATATATACAGAGCTATAGCTACAGTGCAAACATTGATATAAACCTTGTATAGATACAGTACATACTATATACACACATATATACACAGCCACTGTATATACAGAGCTATAGCTACAGTGCAAACATTGGTATAAACCTTGTATAGATACAGTACATGCTATATACACACATATATATACACAGCCACTGTATATATACAGAGCTATAGCTACAGAACAAACATTGGTATAAACCTTGTATAGATACAGTACATACTATATACACACATATATATACACACAGCCACTGTATATACAGAGCTATAGCTACAGTGCAAACATTGGTATAAACCTTGTATAGATACAGTACATGCTATATACACACATATATACACAGCCACTGTATATACAGAGCTATAGCTACAGAACAAACATTGATATAAACCTTGTATAGATACAGTACATACTATATACACACATATATATACACAGCCACTGTATATATACAGAGCTATAGCTACAGTGCAAACATTGGTATAAACCTTGTATAGATACAGTACATACTATATACACACATATATATACACAGCCACTGTATATATACAGAGCTATAGCTACAGTGCAAACATTGGTATAAACCTTGTATAGATACAGTACATACTATATACACACATATATATACACAGCCACTGTATATATACAGAGCTATAGCTACAGTGCAAACATTGGTATAAACCTTGTATAGATACAGTACATGCTATATACACACATATATACACAGCCACTGTATATACAGAGCTATAGCTACAGAACAAACATTGGTATAAACCTTGTATAGATACAGTACATACTATATACACACATATATACACAGCCACTGTATATATACAGAGCTATAGCTACAGTGCAAACATTGGTATAAACCTTGTATAGATACAGTACATACTATATACACACATATATATACACACAGCCACTGTATATACAGAGCTATAGCTACAGTGCAAACATTGGTATAAACCTTGTATAGATACAGTACATACTATATACACACATATATACACACAGCCACTGTATATACAGAGCTATAGCTACAGTGCAAACATTGGTATAAACCTTGTATAGATACAGTACATGCTATATACACACATATATATACACAGCCACTGTATATATACAGAGCTATAGCTACAGTGCAAACATTGGTATAAACCTTGTATAGATACAGTACATACTATATACACACATATATATACACAGCCACTGTATATACAGAGCTATAGCTACAGTGCAAACATTGGTATAAACCTTGTATAGATACAGTACATGCTATATACACACATATATACACAGCCACTGTATATACAGAGCTATAGCTACAGAACAAACATTGATATAAACCTTGTATAGATACAGTACATACTATATACACACATATATATACACAGCCACTGTAGATACAGAGCTATAGCTACAGTGCAAACATTGGTATAAACCTTGTATAGATACAGTACATACTATATACACACATATATATATACACAGCCACTGTATATATACAGAGCTATAGCTACAGTGCAAACATTGGTATAAACCTTGTATAGATACAGTACATACTATATACACACATATATATACACACAGCCACTGTATATACAGAGCTATAGCTACAGTGCAAACATTGGTATAAACCTTGTATAGATACAGTACATACTATATACACACATATATATATATACACAGCCACTGTATATATACAGAGCTATAGCTACAGTGCAAACATTGGTATAAACCTTGTATAGATACAGTACATACTATATACACACATATATATATACACAGCCACTGTATATATACAGAGCTATAGCTACAGTGCAAACATTGGTATAAACCTTGTATAGATACAGTACATACTATATACACACATATATACACAGCCACTGTATATACAGAGCTATAGCTACAGTGCAAACATTGGTATAAACCTTGTATAGATACAGTACATGCTATATACACATATATATACACAGCCACTGTATATATACAGAGCTATAGCTACAGTGCAAACATTGGTATAAACCTTGTATAGATACAGTACATACTATATACACACATATATATACACACAGCCACTGTATATACAGAGCTATAGCTACAGAACAAACATTGGTATAAACCTTGTATAGATACAGTACATGCTATATACACACATATATATATATACACAGCCACTGTATATATACAGAGCTATAGCTACAGTGCAAACATTGGTATAAACCTTGTATAGATACAGTACATACTATATACACACATATATATACACAGCCACTGTATATACAGAGCTATAGCTACAGAACAAACATTGGTATAAACCTTGTATAGATACAGTACATACTATATACACACATATATATACACAGCCACTGTATATATACAGAGCTATAGCTACAGAACAAACATTGGTATAAACCTTGTATAGATACAGTACATACTATATACACACATATATATACACAGCCACTGTATATATACAGAGCTATAGCTACAGTGCAAACATTGGTATAAACCTTGTATAGATACAGTACATACTATATACACACATATATATACACACAGCCACTGTATATACAGAGCTATAGCTACAGAACAAACATTGGTATAAACCTTGTATAGATACAGTACATGCTATATACACACATATATATATATACACAGCCACTGTATATACAGAGCTATAGCTACAGAACAAACATTGGTATAAACCTTGTATAGATACAGTACATACTATATACACACACATATATACACAGCCACTGTATATACAGAGCTATAGCTACAGTGCAAACATTGGTATAAACCTTGTATAGATACAGTACATACTATATACACACATATATATACACACAGCCACTGTATATACAGAGCTATAGCTACAGTGCAAACATTGGTATAAACCTTGTATAGATACAGTACATGCTATATACACACATATATATACACAGCCACTGTATATATACAGAGCTATAGCTACAGTGCAAACATTGGTATAAACCTTGTATAGATACAGTACATACTATATACACACATATATATACACAGCCACTGTATATACAGAGCTATAGCTACAGTGCAAACATTGGTATAAACCTTGTATAGATACAGTACATGCTATATACACACATATATACACAGCCACTGTATATACAGAGCTATAGCTACAGAACAAACATTGATATAAACCTTGTATAGATACAGTACATACTATATACACACATATATATACACAGCCACTGTATATACAGAGCTATAGCTACAGTGCAAACATTGGTATAAACCTTGTATAGATACAGTACATGCTATATACACACATATATACACAGCCACTGTATATACAGAGCTATAGCTACAGTGCAAACATTGGTATAAACCTTGTATAGATACAGTACATGCTATATACACACATATATACACAGCCACTGTATATACAGAGCTATAGCTACAGAACAAACATTGATATAAACCTTGTATAGATACAGTACATGCTATATACACACATATATATACACAGCCACTGTATATATACAGAGCTATAGCTACAGTGCAAACATTGGTATAAACCTTGTATAGATACAGTACATACTATATACACACATATATATATACACAGCCACTGTATATATACAGAGCTATAGCTACAGTGCAAACATTGGTATAAACCTTGTATAGATACAGTACATACTATATACACACATATATATACACACAGCCACTGTATATACAGAGCTATAGCTACAGAACAAACATTGGTATAAACCTTGTATAGATACAGTACATGCTATATACACACATATACACACAGCCACTGTATATACAGAGCTATAGCTACAGAACAAACATTGGTATAAACCTTGTATAGATACAGTACATACTATATACACACATATATATACACACAGCCACTGTATATATACAGAGCTATAGCTACAGTACAAACATTGGTATATACCTTGTATAGATACAGTGCATACTATATACACACATATATATACACACAGCCACTGTATATATACAGAGCTATAGCTACAGTACAAACATTGGTATAAACCTTGTATAGATACAGTGCATACTATATACACACATATACACACAGCCACTGTATATATACAGAGCTATAGCTACAGTGCAAACATTGGTATAAACCTTGTATAGATACAGTACATACTATATACACACATATATATACACACAGCCACTGTATATACAGAGCTATAGCTACAGAACAAACATTGGTATAAACCTTGTATAGATACAGTACATACTATATACACACATATATATACACACAGCCACTGTATATATACAGAGCTATAGCTACAGTGCAAACATTGGTATAAACCTTGTATAGATACAGTGCATACTATATACACACATATATATACACACAGCCACTGTATATATACAGAGCTATAGCTACAGTGCAAACATTGGTATAAACCTTGTATAGATACAGTACATACTATATACACACATATATATATACACAGCCACTGTATATATACAGAGCTATAGCTACAGTGCAAACATTGGTATAAACCTTGTATAGATACAGTACATACTATATACACACATATATACACAGCCACTGTATATACAGAGCTATAGCTACAGTGCAAACATTGGTATAAACCTTGTATAGATACAGTACATGCTATATACACACATATATACACAGCCACTGTATATATACAGAGCTATAGCTACAGTGCAAACATTGGTATAAACCTTGTATAGATACAGTACATACTATATACACACATATATATACACACAGCCACTGTATATACAGAGCTATAGCTACAGAACAAACATTGGTATAAACCTTGTATAGATACAGTACATGCTATATACACACATATATATATATATACACAGCCACTGTATATATACAGAGCTATAGCTACAGTGCAAACATTGGTATAAACCTTGTATAGATACAGTACATACTATATACACACATATATATACACAGCCACTGTATATACAGAGCTATAGCTACAGAACAAACATTGGTATAAACCTTGTATAGATACAGTACATACTATATACACACATATATATACACAGCCACTGTATATATACAGAGCTATAGCTACAGAACAAACATTGGTATAAACCTTGTATAGATACAGTACATACTATATACACACATATATATACACAGCCACTGTATATATACAGAGCTATAGCTACAGTGCAAACATTGGTATAAACCTTGTATAGATACAGTACATACTATATACACACATATATATACACACAGCCACTGTATATACAGAGCTATAGCTACAGAACAAACATTGGTATAAACCTTGTATAGATACAGTACATGCTATATACACACACATATATACACAGCCACTGTATATACAGAGCTATAGCTACAGTGCAAACATTGGTATAAACCTTGTATAGATACAGTACATACTATATACACACATATATATACACACAGCCACTGTATATACAGAGCTATAGCTACAGTGCAAACATTGGTATAAACCTTGTATAGATACAGTACATACTATATACACACACATATATACACAGCCACTGTATATACAGAGCTATAGCTACAGTGCAAACATTGGTATAAACCTTGTATAGATACAGTACATACTATATACACACATATATATACACACAGCCACTGTATATACAGAGCTATAGCTACAGTGCAAACATTGGTATAAACCTTGTATAGATACAGTACATGCTATATACACACATATATACACAGCCACTGTATATACAGAGCTATAGCTACAGAACAAACATTGATATAAACCTTGTATAGATACAGTACATACTATATACACACATATATATACACAGCCACTGTATATACAGAGCTATAGCTACAGTGCAAACATTGGTATAAACCTTGTATAGATACAGTACATACTATATACACACATATATATACACACAGCCACTGTATATACAGAGCTATAGCTACAGTGCAAACATTGGTATAAACCTTGTATAGATACAGTACATGCTATATACACACATATATATACACAGCCACTGTATATATACAGAGCTATAGCTACAGTGCAAACATTGGTATAAACCTTGTATAGATACAGTACATGCTATATACACACATATATACACAGCCACTGTATATACAGAGCTATAGCTACAGAACAAACATTGATATAAACCTTGTATAGATACAGTACATACTATATACACACATATATATACACAGCCACTGTATATACAGAGCTATAGCTACAGTGCAAACATTGGTATAAACCTTGTATAGATACAGTACATGCTATATACACACATATATACACAGCCACTGTATATACAGAGCTATAGCTACAGTGCAAACATTGGTATAAACCTTGTATAGATACAGTACATGCTATATACACACATATATACACAGCCACTGTATATACAGAGCTATAGCTACAGAACAAACATTGATATAAACCTTGTATAGATACAGTACATGCTATATACACACATATATATACACAGCCACTGTATATATACAGAGCTATAGCTACAGTGCAAACATTGGTATAAACCTTGTATAGATACAGTACATACTATATACACACATATATATATACACAGCCACTGTATATATACAGAGCTATAGCTACAGTGCAAACATTGGTATAAACCTTGTATAGATACAGTACATACTATATACACACATATATATACACACAGCCACTGTATATACAGAGCTATAGCTACAGTACAAACATTGGTATATACCTTGTATAGATACAGTGCATACTATATACACACATATATATACACACAGCCACTGTATATATACAGAGCTATAGCTACAGTACAAACATTGGTATAAACCTTGTATAGATACAGTGCATACTATATACACACATATACACACAGCCACTGTATATATACAGAGCTATAGCTACAGTGCAAACATTGGTATAAACCTTGTATAGATACAGTACATACTATATACACACATATATATACACACAGCCACTGTATATACAGAGCTATAGCTACAGAACAAACATTGGTATAAACCTTGTATAGATACAGTACATACTATATACACACATATATATACACACAGCCACTGTATATATACAGAGCTATAGCTACAGAACAAACATTGGTATAAACCTTGTATAGATACAGTACATACTATATACACACATATATACACAGCCACTGTATATACAGAGCTATAGCTACAGTGCAAACATTGGTATAAACCTTGTATAGATACAGTACATACTATATACACACATATATACACAGCCACTGTATATACAGAGCTATAGCTACAGTGCAAACATTGATATAAACCTTGTATAGATACAGTACATGCTATATACGCACATATATATACACAGCCACTGTATATACAGAGCTATAGCTACAGTGCAAACATTGGTATAAACCTTGTATAGATACAGTACATACTATATACACACATATATATACACAGCCACTGTATATATACAGAGCTATAGCATACTATATACACAGAGCTACAGCGCAAACATTGGTATACTAAAACCCTATGTGGCAAATTTACCTATGCCTATGGTAGATATTTTAGTCGTATTCATCTCTGCCTATTTTAGATTTTTTTTTACTGTTTCATTTTCTTAATTTAGTTTTCCTTTCCACTTCACTCCATTTGAAGCAGAGTAACCAATTTATTTACATATGTATTTATTTGACATAAAGTTGAAATACATGAATGTAGGGGTCAAATTTTTTGGAAATGGAAAAACGGTTTTGAGCTCGGTTTTTTTGATTGGAATATGTTCATATTAGTACAACAACGTTATCTTCCAAGTTTCATTAGGATCTTTTTAGGCATTCAGTCGTTATGCGCCATTTTCTGCCATACCTATGCCTACAGTGTTATCATGGTTGGAAACGGAAAAACGGTTTTGAGCTCCGTTTTTTTTTTTTATTGGAAGTAGTTCATATTAGTACAACGACGTTATCTTCCAAGTTTCATTAAGATCTTTTTAGGGATTCAGTCTTTATGCGCCATTTTCTGCCATACCTATGCCTAGTGTGTTATCATGGTTGGAAACGGAATAACGGTTTTGAGCTCCGTTTTTTTTATTGGAATTAGTTCATATTAGTACAACAACGTTATCTTCCAAGTTTCATTAAGATCTTTTTAGGGATTGTCGTTATGCGCCATTTTCTGCCATACCTATGCCTAGTGTGTTATCATGGTTGGAAACGGAAAAACGGTTTTGAGCTCCGTTTTTTTTTATTGGAATATGTTCATATTAGTACAACAACGTTATCTTCCAAGTTTCATTAGGATCTTTTTAGGCATTCAGTCGTTATGCGCCATTTTCTGCCATACCTATGCCTACAGTGTTATCATGGTTGGAAACGGAAAAACGGTTTTGAGCTCCGTTTTTTTTATTGGAATTAGTTCATATTAGTACAACGACGTTATCTTCCAAGTTTCATTAAGATCTTTTTAGGGATTCAGTCTTTATGCGCCATTTTCTGCCATACCTATGCCTAGTGTGTTATCATGGTTGGAAACGGAATAACGGTTTTGAGCTCCGTTTTTTTTATTGGAATTAGTTCATATTAGTACAACAACGTTATCTTCCAAGTTTCATTAGGATCTTTTTAGGGATTCAGTCTTTATGCGCCATATTCTGCCATACCTATGCCTCCAGTGTTATCACGGTTGGAAACGGAAAAACGGTTTTGAGCTCCGTTTTTTTTATTGGAATATGTTCATATTAGTACAACAACGTTATCTTCCAAGTTTCATTAGGATCTTTTTAGGGATTCAGTCTTTATGCGCCATATTCTGCCATACCTATGCCTATGGTAGTTTTTTTTCTAAAGTTGAATTTTTTGAATCTTTTTTTCCTTTCCACTTCACTATTTAAAAATAAATTAGCGGAGGTTAAACTTTAATTGCGTTTTCAACAAGGCAAACCCATACATTTCTATATAGTAACTTAAAATTTGAAATAAACATTGAATCCCTAAGAAGATCTTGATGAAACTTTGAAAATAAGTTTGTCATTAATATGAACTTTTTCCAGCAAGAAAAACAAAGCTTAAAAATGTAATTCTGTTTTCAACAATGTTAATTCATACATTCCTATATAATAACTTTACATTTCAAATAAACAGTGAATCCCTAAGTATATCTTTATCGAAAATGTTTGCCTTAAGGTTCCTTCACACACAACGATATCGTTAAGGATATCGTTGCAACGTCACGCTTTTTGTGACGTAACAACGATCCCGCTAACGATCTCGTTATGTGTGACAGCGACCAACGATCAGGCCCCTGCTGGGAGATCGTTGGTCGTTGGGGAATGATCAGGACCTTTTTTTGGTCGCTGATCACCCGCTGTCATCGCTGGATCGGCGTGTGTGACGCCGATCTAGCGATGTGTTCACCTGTAACCAGGGTAAATATCGGGTTACTAAGCGCAGGGCCGCTATGGGGGCCAGAAAAATACGGATTACACACGGACCAGCAGTGTGACTTGCGAGAAATACGCAGCGGTGTTCTGTAGAAAAGCCGGCAATTCAGTGCGGTGTACAATAAAATCACAGTGACAGGTTAGAATAGAATAGCTAAGATAAATGTCTACACATAGTGTGTGTGTATATATATATACACACACACACACACACACACACACACACACACACACACACACACACACACACACACACACCGCATCGGGTATTCTAGAATATGCATGTCCACGTAGTATATTGCCCAGCCACGTAGTATATTGCCCTGCCACGTAGTATATTGCCCAGCCACATAGTATATTGCCCAGTCACGTAGTATATTGCACAGCGATGTAGTATATTGCCCAGTCACGTAGTATATTGCCCAGCCACGTAGTATATTGCCCAGCCCACGTAGGATATTGGCCAGCCATGTACTATATTGGCCAGCCATGTACTATATTGCCCAGCCACGTAGTATATTGCCCAGCCACGTACTATATTGCCTAGCCACGTACTATATTGCCCAGCCTACGTAGTATATTGCCCGGCCACGTAGTATATTGCCCAGCCACGTAGTATATTGGCGAGCCACGTAGTATATTGCCCAGCCACGTAGTATATTGCCCAGTCACGTAGTATATTGCACAGCGACGTAGTATACAGCACAGAGCCACGTAGTATATTGCCCAGTCACGTAGTATATTGCCCAGCCACGTAGTATATTGGCCAGTCACGTAGTATATTGCCCAGCCACGTAGTATATTACCCAGCCACGTAGTATATTGCCCAGCCAGGTTTGTCACATTTTAAAAAATAAAAATATACTCACCTTTCTGAGGGCCCCTTGTAGTCCACGGCAGCTTCCGGTCCCAGGGTTGGTATGAGCGCAGGACCTGTGATGACGTTGCGGTCACAGGCAATATACTACGTGGGCTGGGCAATATAGTACGTGGCTGGGCAATATAGTACGTGGCTGGGTAATATAGTACGTGGCTGGGTAATATAGTACGTGGCTGGGTAATATAGTACGTGGGCTGGCCAATATAGTACGTGGGCTGGCCAATATAGTACATGGCTGGCCAATATAGTACGTGGGCTGGCCAATATAGTACGTGGGCTGGGCAATATACTACGTGGCTGGGCAATATACTACGTGGCTGGGCAATATACTACGTGGCTGGGCAATATACTACGTGGCTGGGCAATATACTACGTGGCTGGGCAATATACTACGTGGCTGGGCAATATACTACGTGGGCTGCGCAATATACTACGTGGACATGCATATTCTAGAATACCCGATGCGTTAGAATCGGGCCACCATCTAGTATATCTACATCTATACATATCTATTCTATGTGTACACATTTATTGTACCTATTCTACTGTAAGCTGTCAGTGTGATTTTACTGTACACCGCACTGAATTTCCGGCTTTTCTCTCTAACACCGCTGCGTATTTCTCGCAAGTCACACTGTTGGTCCGTGTGTAATCCGTATTTTTCTGGCCCCCATAGACTTTCATTGGCGTATTTTTTGCGCAATACGGTGACAAACGCAGCATGCTGCGATTTTCTATGGCCGTAGAAGACCATATAATACGGATCAGTAAAATACGGCTGATAGGAGCTTGGCCATAGAGAAGCATTGTACCGTATGCAATCCGTATTTTATGAACCGCTCATACGTCCGTAAAACTCGCTAGTGTGAGGTCGGCCTAAGGCAAAAATATTCGATAAAGATATACTTAGGGATTCAGTGTTTATTTCAAATGTAAAGTTACTATATAGAAATGTATGGGTTTGCCTTGTTGAAAACGCAATTAAAGTTTAACCTCCGCTAATTTATTTTTAAATAGAGTGAAGTGGAAAGGAAAAATAGATTAAAAACATTCAACTTTAGAAAAAAAACTACCATAGACATAGGTATGGCAGAATATGGCGCATAAAGACTGAATCCCTAAAAAGATCTTAATGAAACTTGGAAGATAACGTTGTTGTACTAATATGAACATATTCCAATAAAAAAAACGGAGCTCAAAACCGTTTTTTCCGTTTCCAACCATGATAACACACTAGGCATAGGTATGGCAGAAAATGGCGCATAACGACTGAATCCCTAAAAAGATCTTAATGAAACTTGGAAGATAACGTTGTTGTACTAATATGAACTAATTCCAATAAAAAAAACGGAGCTCAAAAACGTTTTTCCGTTTCCAACCGTAATAAAACACTAGGCATAGGTATGGCAGAATATGGCGCATAAAGACTGAATCCCTAAAAAGATCATAATGGAACTTGGAAGATAACGTTGTTGTACCAATATGAACATATTCCAATAAAAAAAACGGAGCTCAAAACCTTTATTCCGTTTCCAACCGTGATAACACACTAGGCATAGGTATGGCAGAAAATGGCGCATAACGACAATCCCTAAAAAGATCTTAATGAAACTTGGAAGATAACGTTGTTGTACTAATATGAACATATTCCAATAAAAAAAACAGAGCTCAAAACCGTTTTTCCGTTTCCAACCATGATAACACACTAGGCATAGGTATGGCAGAAAATGGCGCATAACGACTGAATCCCTAAAAAGATCTTAATGAAACTTGGAAGATAACGTTGTTGTACTAATATGAACTAATTCCAATAAAAAAAACGGAGCTTAAAACCGTTATTCGTAATTCTTACCAAAGTGATGATGGGAGAGCCTGGTGTTGCAGCTTGACTTCAGTAAGGTACAGTCACACATAGCGACGCTGCAGCGATATAGACAACGAGCCGATCACTGGAGCGTCGCTGTTTATGTCGCTGTAGAGACGTCAAACAGAACGATGCAGGAGCGATCCAGTGACGTAACGGCGACTCGCTTATTGTTCTCGCTTCATGTAAAACATTGCTGGCGTAGTTGTTTTTGATGTCAATCATGACGATACACGCCGATCTAGCGACCAAATAAAGTTCTGGACTTCTAGCTCCGACCAGCGATGGCACAGCGGGATCCAGATCGCTGCTGCGTGTCAAACACAACGAGATCGCTAACCAGGACGCTGCAACGTCACAGATTGTTGTCGTTCTCGTTGCAAAGTTGCTGAGTGTGACGGTACCTTAAGATATGCCCCAGCTAGCATGTCCACTTACTCTGCATTCTGTGGTTGCTAGGGTACTGGATGTGTGAGAGGAGGGTTTATAAACTATCTCAAGGTAGACAATATTAGGCTAGGTTCTCATTGCGTTAGGGCAATCCGTTTAGCGCTAAGCGCTAGTGGATTGCGCTAACGCAATGTCTTTTTAGGGGTCGCGTTAAATGTCCCCGCTAGCGCTTGCTACAAGCAGCGTCCGAGGCGCGCCACAAAAGAACGGCACATCGCTAGCACGTGCCGAAAATGGCACGCACTAGCAATGCGCTTTAACATTGCTGGCAATGGGAGCACTAACGGACACGTTGCACGGCGTTAATTTCGCCGTGCAACGCTGTCTGTTAGCGCTCACCCGAAAACGAAATGAGAACCTAGCCTTAATATTATCTCACTCAAAACATCCCCCTCCCTCTCTCAGTTCAGGTACACAGAGAAGGGAGTTGTAAGGCTATGTGCACACGTTCAGTATTTTTCGCGTTTTTTTTCTATAAAAATGCGATAAAAACGCTTACATATGGTTCCCAATCATTTCAATGTAATCCGCAAAACTTGTGCAAATGTTGCGATTTTTTTCCGCGAGAAAAAACAAATCGCGGAAAAAAAAGCAACATGTTCATTAATTCTGCGGAATCGCTGATTTCCCGCACACTGTAAAAAATCTACCATAGGTATAGACAAATATGACTAAAAAAATCTACCATAGGCAAAATCTACCATAGGCATAGGTATAGACAAATGACACATAGGGTTTTAGTATTTTCCCCTTGTATAGATACAGTTCATACTATATACACACATATATACACAGCCACTGTATATATACAGAGCTATAGCTACAGTACAAACATTGGTATAAACCTTGTATAGATACAGTACATACTATATACACACATATATATACACAGCCACTGTATATACAGAGCTATAGCTACAGTGCAAACATTGGTATAAACCTTGGATAGATACAGTACATACTATATACACACACAGCCACTGTATATATACAGAGCTATAGCTACAGTACAAACATTGGTATAAACCTTGGATAGATACAGTACATACTATATACACACACACAGGCACTGTATATATACAGAGCTATAGCTACAGTACAAACATTGGTATAAACCTTGGATAGATACAGTACATACTATATACACACACAGGCACTGTATATATATATCCGGACCTGACCTCACCTCCTTACCAAAATCCCGCACTGTCCGTCTGCTATTTCAGCCTTCTTTTCTGCTCGCTTTCTAACACAACATGGACAAAACAGAATTCATCGTCTTTCCCCCATCTCACTCTACCACTCCACCAGACCTATCCATCACTGTCAATGGCTGCTCACTTTCCCCAGTCCCTCATGCTTGGTGCCTCGGGGTGATCCTTGACTCTGTGCTCTCTTTCAAGCCACATATCTAAGCCCTTGCCTCCTCCTGCCGTCTCAAACTCAAAAATATTTCCCGGATCCGCGCATTCCTCGACAACGAAACCACAAAAACATTAGTGCTTGCCCTTATCTCCCGCCTTGACTACTGCAACCTCCTGCTCTCTGGCCTTCCATCTAGGACTCTGGCACCACTCCAATCCATCTTACACTCTGCTGCCCGACTAATCCACCTGTCTCCCCGCTATACCCCAGCCTCTCCCCTATGCCAAGCCCTTCACTGGCTTCCTATCGCCCAGAGACTCAAGTTCAAAACCCTTACTATAACATACAAAGCCATCCACAACCTGTCTCCTCCATACATCTGTGACATGGTCTCCCAGTACTTATCTACACGGAACCTTCGATCCTCACAAGATCTCCTTCTCTACTCCCATCTTTTCCCACAACCACATCCAAGACTTCTCCCGTGCTTCCCCCATACTCTGGAACTCTCTACCCCAACACATCAGACTCTCGCCTACCATAGAAACCTTCAAAAGGAAACTGAAGACTCACCTCTTCCGACAAGCCTGCAGTGATCCTCAACCCACTGAACCGCCGCACGACCAGCTCTACCTTCTCCTAGTGTTTCATCACCCATCCCCTGCAGACTGTGAGCCCTCGCGGACAGGGTCCTCCCTCCTTATGTACCTGTGCACCTTGTTTTTTGCTCATGTTTAATGTATTTGTCTATATTTGCCCCGTATTCACATTTAAAGCCCCATGGAATAAATGGCGCTATAGAAATGTATAATAATAATAATCTACATGTGGATTTGATTGAAGTCCCTGGATTTGCACACGTCCGTGTGTACAAACGCACGAACATAAATCTTGCATACTTATAACAGTAGAATGTACGCACACACACACTTTGGTAACGACGCTCTTATACAAGACTGATGTCACCATTGCTTCTCCTCCCTGATCTGTATTCTAGTGATGACGGCTATGAAAAGTTCCTGCAGAGACGAGAAGAACTTGCTTCTAAACAACATGAAGAGGATAGTGAGGAAGATGTTGACGACGATGATGATGATGATGATGGCTGGTACTGGGAAAACTGCACCACCAATATCATGAAGCATTATACGTCTGTAAGAGGGAGCAACACCCAGGTAAGTTATCGGTAAATGTAATCCATCAGTTCATTTTTACATATGGAAGATGTAGAAAGGCTTGTAGAAATCCCAGGTTCCCGTCATGAAAAATCTATTGCAGAAGCCATATGTAAATGAGGCTGGAAGTGCTCAGGGGGCGTGTTCGTGTATCTGGAATGCATTTTTCAAGGGCAGTGACACCCCCCAGTGCACTTCAAGCCTCGCTTGCATTTGGCTTTTACACTGTATTTCTCATGACACACACCTCTAATCTCTATAAAAAAAATGTATTAATAAATCAGTGGGCTTATCAGGGCCCAGCAACTTCCTGATAACTGCTCATCAGTGATTGACAGCTGTGTGCACTGAGGGTCTTCAGTACATGCTGTTTATTGTTTTCCAGGCTAACAGGCAAGATATGAAAACTGGTTCATCCAAGGTCTACACAGCAACTGACAAGGTCCTCCAGAAGTATGAAAACAAGATTAATCTAGGTATGATGTCTGTATGTCATGCTGCACAAAACAGCGTGATACACTCCTATTCCAGTGTCTAAAATGGGGGTCACCCACATGTCCTGTACTTATGGATGGAATCAAACTCCTACATTTCAGTGAATAGGCCCGTGATGTTTACCGACAGCATGCAGCTGTCAGCCATGCTGCATCCATATGTTCACCTTTGTATTTTCATGATATCGCAACAACAATTACCTTATGATATACACCTTAGACTGAGAAGTAATCCGAAACCGCCAATATAGGTGGATTTGCCGATGGTCTTTCATGTATGGCGGCCTCTCATCTCTTTCTGATATGATGTCTGGGAAGAGAAGGATCTGACAAGGTACAGACTGAGTAGCACTGTAGGGCTAGGTTCACATTGCGTTAGGACAGTCCGTCTAGCGCATAGCGCTACGGACTGCGCTAACGCAATGTCCCAAAAGGGATCGCGTTAGCGCAGATCCCCGATCTGCGTTAGCGAGGAACGGACCGCGAACGCTGCAAGCAGCGTTCGCGGTCCGTCACTCGAATGACGGCACATCACTAGCGCACCCCAATGTGGGCGTGCGCTAGCAATGCATTCGCCATTACAAGCAATGGCGGCGTTAACGGACTACGTTACACCGCGTTATGCCGCGGTGTAACGTAGTCCGTTAAACGTACCGCCATAACCCAATGGGAACCAAGCCTAAGGTTCAAATGCACTGTGCTTTGTAGACACCATAGAAAGGAAGGCATTTTTTTTCTAAATATATTAAGTGTTGTTTGGGAATCTTGGCTACGTCCTCAGTATCAGATTAGTGGGGTCCAACACTCCGTATCCCCACCAGTCAGCTGTTATTAACTCCGGAGGTGGACAGATGTATGCAGAGCTGCACGGCATATGCTGATAACTTCACATCATCTCCAATTCCCTTGAAAATGACCTGATCTGCAGTACCTGGCACTCTGAACAACCCCTTTAAATTTTAAGCGGATTAGAATATAATCCCATACAACTCTTTTTTTAGCCGTTTGGTGCTTGCCCTGTACTGCTGCTCAGTGTTACAATTCTTATAAAATAGTCATGCAAATTTGGTAGGAATGGTTTTGTCACATGGGTACAAGGGATCATTGTGGTTTGGGTCATCGCATCTTTTTATTTACCTGGGACTGTCTAATTTAGAAAACACTTGTTAAATACGGATATAAAATTTTGAGTTAACGTTTAATGCCAGGAATGGCCCTTAACACATTATTTCCCAAGGGTAAGTGATAACTTATGGATTGGTTCAGGTTTAGTCCCTGCGACCCCCTCTAATCTCGGGAATGAGAATTTTAAGTGTCCAATTGAAATGTAGCTTTATGTCACCACACTATTGCCTGTATCGGAATGTCAGAAAAATCTGAGCACTGTAGTCGGCTATCTTTAGCAGTGCCATTAATATCTCAGGAATTTCATAGTTCTCCTTTTGGGATTGGTCGGAGGTCATGAAAGTTGTCATCTATCCATTGGATATGTGAGCTGACGTCCAGCACAACTCAACGTTTCCAGCACTCAAATCAGCTATGCAGAGTGTGTGGTTTCCTATGCAGTGCTGGGCTTATTATGGAGGACTGAAAATGCAGTACATAAAGCCAGTCTCAAAGACTACTACTTTTATGATTCCTTTTCCTTAGCCAGTCCACTGTGAGCCGGCTTGCACTGCGCTCCTCTGTGCCTCCGCATCTTGATGAATGTGACAAGTAGTTTCAATATAGTGAATGTGACTTCCTTTCATTGGGCTTCTCATCTTTAGGCCTCACTTAGATGTCCGTTTTTCGAGTACAAGTGCTATCCGTAGTTTTCATGAATAGCACTCGTACCTTTGATAGTCTATCAAGCCATTCACATGTCCGTGATTGTCCAGGAAAATCATAGACGTGAAAATCGGCAATGCAATTCTATGGGTGCGTGAAAAAATCAGACATCGATACTCACGGACTGTCAAAAAGGAAAGAGTGGAGATTTTTTCCCCCCTCCAAATACAGTACAGACCAAAAGTTTGGACACACCTTATTTAAAGATTTTTCTGTATTTTCAGGACTATGAAAATTGTAAATTCACCCTGAAGGCATCAAAACTATGAATTAACACATGTGGAATTATATACTTAACAAAAAAAGTGTGAAACAACTGAAATTATGTCTTATATTCTAGGTTCTTCAAAGTAGCCACCTTTTGCTTTGATGACTGCTTTGCACACTCTTGGCATTCTCTTGATGAGCTTCGAGGTAGTCACCGGAAATGGTTTTCACCTCACAGGTGTGCCCTGTCAGGTTTAATAAGCAGGATTTCTTGCCTTATAAATCTGGATTGGGACCATAAGTTGTGTTGTGCAGAAGTCTGGTGGATATACGGCTGGTAGTCCTGTTAGAATTTGGATTATGACAAGGAAAAGCAGCTAAGTAAAGAAAAACAAGAGGCCATCATTACTTTAAGAAATTAAGGTCAGTCAGTCCGAAAGATTGGGAAAACTTTGAAAGTGTCCCCAAGTGCAGTTGCAAAAACCATTCAGCGCTACAAAGAAACTGGCTCACAAGAGGACCGCCCCAGGAAAGGAAGACCAAGAGTCACCTCTACTTCTGAGGATAAGTTTATCTGAGTCACCAGCCTCAGAAATCGCAGGTTAAAAGCAGCTCAGATTAGAGACCAGGTCAATGCCACACAGAGTTCTAGCAGCAGACACATCTCTACAACTGTTAAGAGGAGACTTTGTGCAGCAGGCCTTCATGGTAAAATAGCTGCTAGGAAACCACTGCTAAGGACAGGCAACAAGCAGAAAAGACTTGTTTGGGCTGAAGAACACAAGGAATGGACATTAGACCAATGGAAATCTGTGCTTTGGTCTGATGAGTCCAAATTTGAGCTCTTTGGTTCCAACCACCGTGTCTTTGTGCGACGCAGAAAAGGTGAACGGATGGACTCTACATGCCTGGTTCCCACCGTGGAGGTGGTGGAGGTGTGACGGTGTTGGGTGCTTTGCTGGTGACACTGTTGGGGATTTATTTAAAATTGAAGGCATACTGAACCAGCATGGCTACCACAGCATCTTGCAGAGGCATGCTATTCCATCCGGTTTGCGTTTAGTTGGACCATCATTTATTTTTCAAAAGGACAATGACCCCAAACACACCTCCAGGCTGTGTAAGGGCTATTTGACCAAGAAGGAGAGTGATGGGGTGCTACGCGGCTACGCCAGATGACCTGGCCTCCACAGTCACCAGACCTGAACCCAATCGAGATGGTTTGGGGTGAGCTGGACAGCAGAGTGAAGGCAAAAGGGCCAACAAGTGCTAAGCATCTCTGGGAACTCCTTCAAGATTGTTGAAAGACGATTTCCGGTTACTACCTCTTGAAGCTCATCAAGAGAATGCAAAGAGTGTTCAAAGCAGTCATCAAAGCAAAAGGTGGCTACTTTGAAGAACTTAGAATATAAGACATATTTTCAGTTGTTTCACACTTTTTTGTTAGGTATATACAGTAATTCCACATGTGTTAATTCATAGTTTTGATGCCTTCAGTGTGAATTTACAATTTTCATAGTCCTGAAAATACAGAAAAATCTTTAAATGAGAAGTGTCCAAACTTTTTGTACTGTACAAGAAAAGCTCACTCGAGCCATAGTCCTCAGTCTGTTTTTGTCGTACTTGAGAAAATAAGAGTTTTATGTGTAAGGGAGGAAAGACAATGTTCTTCCTATCCACTAGAGGATCATGGATGACATTCTTATCGCCAGATGCCAAACTCTGATGCTGAGGCCATTCAGTTTTCACCCAATGCTCTGCTGTAGCTCTACTGTCCCAGTAGCACAGAGAACAAGGGTGTTTTGTGTACCCTCCATGCAGACGCAAAAGAAAGTTAACCATTTTCAAATCAACACAAATTAACCACCCATGAACATTATGTTGTAACCTCTCTAGAACAATCTTGATGGTTTTATATTCTTTAAGCTTTACAGAATGACCTATTGGTACAGAGCCATACTTATTTCCATTGTGTAACAGAACACATTTTAAACTTCTTTTGGAACTATAAATAAAAAGCCTCCAATCCATTGAATCATATGCTGGAAGTAGCCCTTCAATATCAGTACTATAGACAAGTTGGCCATCTGAATGGAAGTACTTGCGCAGTTCTGCTTCCCTGTTACGATAAAATGAGACACTTGTACCGGGTTTCAACATTCGATTCTCTTGTAGTCTTGAAGCCAATAGTTCAGCAGACTCTTCTGGTAGATAAAGATCTCTAACCAGATCATTCAAAGCAGACTGAGTAAAAAGAATTGGTTTGTCACAATCTTCATCACATGGCTGAAAAATATCTGGACTGTCTTCTTCATCAGTATAACAATGTGAGGAGAGTTCTGTATCAACGTTTTCTGGAAGCGCAGTAAATTTTGGAACAGGTATGTCTTCACTATGGGCAACTGGTCGAATAGCTGAAAGGATACTTGGGTATTGCAAATATTGCTTGTTTTTCTTATTAAAACCTTTTACATCAACAAGGCAGAAATTGCAGTCTTCTAAATGATTGTTTGGTTCTCTCCAAACCATAGGAACTCAAAACTGAAATTTAGCATTCTTTCTTTGAGACGATGATCTCAAGCTCTCAATACAGGTTTTGCACAATGCTTGTCTTGGTCTCCCAAGTTTTTCTTTGAAGTATGCAAAATACACCCTCTTAACAAAGTCAGTAATGTTGCGCCTCTGAGTCTTCACAGTAAAGTTTCCACAGATGTTTAACAAAAAATATTTGGATCATTTGAGCACTGTCTTCTGCGAGATGTAGAGGCCATTGTTAGATCAGCAAAACATCCTACAAGATGAAAGTTGTTAGCTACCTGAGTTGTTCATTGAATTTCTGTCCCACCCCACACCTTAGGTATTGATTCACAAACAAAAAACAGAAAAACAGCAGGATAAAAACAATAAATATCAAAATTCATTGAAAATTTCAATAAATAAAACAGTACCTGCACACGATTATTGTGTACGTTGAAAACTGTTTGTTTACTTTCTTATAGCAAATGTGAATTATGCATGTTCAAAGAAAACGGATATTCTCACATTTATTGGGAGACTAAATGAAAACTAAATTTACCTTAGTGAACCGTATAAACTGAGACTTTTCATACACTACTTATATTTATCATGGAATTCATGAAAATGGGCTATATACCTATAGCGCAAAAACGAGATGTGATAGAGGAATTATAAGATCAGATTTGAATTCAGCACCCTCAAATTAGTCTAAAACTATTCAGTCCATGCCTGAAATTATTTTTTTTTTGTAGACCAGTATAATAGGACTACCCATTCAGCTCTGAAGCTAGATGCCCCTTGGGGCTGAAGGAGATAAAAAGTGACATATAGGTGCAAGAAAGAAACTGTTGGGCTTGGTCTGAATTAAAATGGTATTCCCAAAATATTGGTGATCCTGAGATCAGGGCTCTGGAACTCCTTGTAGAGCGCTGTCCTGAAGGGAGCGGAGGTGCGCCTGGACGGCCTAGCACTGTCAGAAATAACGGAGCGCTGCGCGTGGCGTTTTCCTGCAGTCTTTTAGACATAGCCTGCGCACCTCTGCTCCATTCAGGATGAGGTTCTGTGGAACCCATTCTCACAATTAGAGCCCTAATCTATGGATCAAGCGATCTGCAAGTTATCCCGTATACATGTCATTTTCTTGCCAAACTTTTATAGTTATACAGATACTGTGCTTTGTGAACAATATTGCGGCTGTAGAAATAACGCTTTAATGTTTTCTAGGTAAACTGTGTCTTTCTGACTCCGTTATGAACAAAATCACTGAGAAATCGAGACAAAAAGAATCAGTCCAGTAAGTTTACATCTCTCCATTCATTGTCTGCCTGGATGTGGTGAATGCATCACCAGGGGGTGATGAGTGTCCCCTCTCTGCACAGCAGATATTTATGGAATATCATTTGGACAACCAATTATCATTTATGCTTTCAATCAGAATTCTTGGTTATAAAAAGGAAAACTCGCCCATGTGTTGGCTCAATGCAAAGTGTAAGATGGTACAATCTATTCATATAATGTTTACTTTTCCAACACTAGGTACCGGGTTAAAGACAAGTCTGATAGGGCTACTGTTGAACAGGTATGTTTATAAATGAAAACCAGTGTTTATAAAAGATGCAAGTGTGTGCTGAAGTGTATCCGGTATGCAGAGGGGCTTCTGAGCAGGTGCAGGCGTCTCATGTATGCGATGCTGCTTTTCGGGCATCGGTTGTCGCTCTGATTGTAGTTGACCAGTTCTCCGTGTCATAGTGGTTTTTCTGTAGCCCTCTAAATTTATACACAAATATTGACATACAAGAACAAACCTGATCCATGACATGTCTGTGCATTATGCAGTGGATGGTACTGTGAGAAGAGTGACTACTTAGTGCATGGAGATATGGTGTTCATCTCCGTTGACATCCAGTGCCTGTAAGACCTGCTCAAAGCTGATTTGGGGTGGGGCCATGTGTCAGACCCCCACTAGTTTGACATTGATTATATTTAAGGATAGTTCATCAATATTTTAGTCCCTGACAACCCCTTTAATTTTATATGAAGTCCACCAGAAAACTGAAAGCAATGGGCTTTATTTCTCAGGTTCTGGATCCTCGGACAAGGATGATTCTTTTTAAGATGCTTACTAGAGGAGTAATATCTGAAATCAATGGCTGCATCAGCACAGGCAAAGAAGTAAGTGCGTGTGTATGTCTGCATCCATCTCTCAGGGTAGTGCGCCAGCCAGTATTATCTCCTATCCTTGGAATAGAGGACAACTGTTTTCACTGGACAACACCATTGAGGAAGGAGCCAAGATTGTTCCCTTTCGGCTGCATTCACACATCTGTTGTCACCGTCTCTTATTCACAGACTTACTAGGAATCTCCAGACCCTTTCTCTACAGCCATATAGGCAAACATGGGGCTGTCATGTTGGGGCCAGTCTGTCATCACAATCCGTACTCCGATGTGTGAATCCAGCCTTTCATTGTCTGCTAAGATAATTTTAGTAAAAATGGTATGGCTTCCTCAAATGTCATATATCCTGCACAGTGCACCAACTTTTCTTAGTGATTATATTTTCATTAGTCCTGATCCTATTAGGAGTTTTATTTGGAAGGGTGGTGGCGTGTTTATAAAGGTACTCCGCAGAGATAAATAAACTTTACGTCACAGATCGGGTGTCTGTTTAAGCTCTGCTTGCCTTTCCCATCCACCTTCAACTTCCAGAATTATGCCTGTACACCCTCTTAATGACTGTCCACGCTCCTGGACATGTCATAAAGAAACTGCAAATACATTCTGCAGTCCACTGTTGTGCAATCCATGCCCCCTGATCTGGACATGGCTTGTACACTAGTGGATTGCAGAATGTATTTGCAGCTTCTTTAGCACAGGTCCATAATGTGGACAGTCATAAAGGAGGTGTACAAGCATAGTTCCGGAATTTGGGAGGGCAACCAGGGCATAAATAGATTGCCTGCTGCCTGGCAGGAGCAGGCTGCACCCCCCCAGATCTCGGACTGCAGGGAAGAGGGTGACGTTTTCAGGGGGCTGGCTTCTACTAGAAGCAAGGAGCAGGCCACGACCCCTGATCTGTGACGTAACGTCCTAGAAGGGAGGGGGAGCAGTGAGAAGCAGCTCCAGCGTCACATTGCATTGCAAGTGCTGTGAGGGTTACAAACAGCGGCATTCATGCCATCTTTCTAGTTTATGTAGGCATAGCCATAAGAATAGTTTCTCACCGGAATAAACCTTTAAGGTGAGAAAAGCATTGTACGGAATCCTAAGAGAAAGGAAGAACTCGCGTTACTGAATTAGGAGCTGTGTAATTTGGCCCCACAGAGCCAATATTGGGGAGTATTGAGTTTCATGAAAAAAATATTTCTTTCTCCCTTATTTGGGGTGACACAGGTAACCATGGGTGTCTGCTGCTGTCGCTAGGAGGCTGACACTAGGCAAAAAAGGAAAATAGCGCCTCCTCCGCAGCACCAAGTACCTCAGTTTAGGCTTAGTGTCTGTAGGAGGCAGACCTGGATCTGATCCCAGATCCACATTTTCCTTTATCTTTTGATTACTGTAAAAAAGAGTTTGGTTATATAAAGCTCGGTTTTTGGACATAAATGAAAACATTTTGGCATATAGAGGGATATTTTATGTTGTGCAAAAGTCTAGGATAATATTTAGTTATGTTCACTTGAATAAACTTTCTGGGTTCAAGGAGTGAATAAAGAAAATATATTACATCTCTTAGGGAGATGACACATGCTCGATCAGAGAGCTCCAACATAGATTTGGATTTGCACAAACGTTCTTAATATATTTAGCCATTTAATTCACGTTGGGAACACTCCATATAGATAATGTTGCCAAAATATGCAGCACTGCAGGAGGACTGGCTAAGAAAATAGTCCTTTAAATCAAAGAATAAGTGGAAATATGAGTTGGGTGATATCATGGAATTGGGCAAATTATGCAAGTGATGTTAAACCTCACAAAATAACTCTCGTACGACTTAATTTTTTTGTTCACTATTATTTATCGGTGAATTTCAAAAATAAAAATAGATCATTATTTCTCCTTCGCCTCATTGGGGGACACAGGACCATGGGTTATGCTGCTGTCACTAGGAGGCTGACACTAAGCTGAGACAAAAAAAGGTTAGCTCCTCCCCTGCAGTATACACCCTCATGCTGGCTTCCAGAGACCCAGTTCAAGCTTAGTGTCCATAGGAGGCACACTGTTTTTTAATTCTACCCGGACGAAGGGGGCGACGGATTCTTTCATGGTCCGATCTCCCCCGAACCAACAACAGGCGAGCACGGGAGTTTTACCTCTCCGTATCCTCTCCTGCGACGTGGGAGCCACTGCCTGAGCTGACTTTTTTCTTTTTGGGCGACGGTTTTTTTCCCTAAAAGGGCGCCGATCTCCCCTCTTTGTTCAGACGAGCACTGGTGTTTTACCTCCAGTACTCTCTTCTGCAGCCAGGCCTTTTTATTGCCGGACATCTGCCCTGTCCACCAGGTTTCACCCTCGGCTGTACAGAGGCACTAGTACCCGTGGCGTCCGTGCAGCACACCCTGCATCACCAGTGCATGCGGCTGATTCAGGTGGTGGACGGTTCCTCTCCACCCCCCCTTTCTGGGGCTGGTGGATGGAGGCTTCCCAACCCCTGCACCGTCCCTGTCTTTCACCCCAGACACTCCTACCTCAGCCCCTGGTGCGCTGCTCCTTCAGGGTAAGTGTCTTGTGGAATGGGGGGGGGGGGGGGGTGGTCGCCGGTTCTGCGGTTCGGAGTGCTCCCCCTTACTAGTGGCACACTTTATTCCTGGGCCCCTTTGTTGTCCCGGCATCAGCGGCCGCGCCGAAGCCGCAAATTTAGTCCCCGGCTTCGGCCTAGCCGGCCGGGGATCTTGCGCTTCCTGATAGGCTCCGCCCCCTTTTTCGCGTCATCGCGCGGCGACGCCCCCCGGTCCTGGCGCTTCTCGCTGTGTGCGAGATCTCTCTCCCAGGTCTCGGCGGCCATCTTGGATCTCTCTGCACGCCGCAGCTCCAGGTCTCCCAGCCGCAGCGTCCTCCACGTGCAGCGCTGTGCACGCCGGCTGTCGCCTAGTCCTCCTGCCGCCTCCCTCTTCCTCTGTGGGACACAGGACCAGGGTAAGGAGACCGTCAGCTCTCTCCTGCAGCGCCGCCCTCGCTTCCTTAGGCTAGACCCTGGGTATCTGGCATTAGTGTACACCATGTCTCAGTCTAAGACTAAAAAATCCTCAAAGGTGCATTCGACCTTTTTTTCTGCGTGTACCACCTGCCAGGCTACACTTCCCCGCCCTCAAAGCTCTCCCCTCTGCTCTGCCTGCGATGTCCCATGTGCCCAGGAGCCCGCCACCGACTCCAGCGTGCCTAGCCCCCCCCCCCCGTGGGTCGCTTCACTTTCGCAGTCCGTGGATTTTTTAGCCAACGCCATCAAATCCATTCAAAATCCTCCCGGGGAACGGGGCAATCCGTTACAGGTCCTAAGAGATCCCTCCGTAGCAGGGGAATCGTCGGCCAGCAGGGGCCGCTCTCTCCATAAAGAGGCACAGTCATCCAGAAAACGGACCCGCACTACCTCTCCTGAGCGCTCACCTCGCCGCTCAGACTCTGGCAGCTCCACCTCTTGCTCACCCTCTTTGGGGGCTCGCAGCGTTCACGACTCTGAACATGAGTCCGAAGTATCTTTGGACCCGGAGGCTCCGGAGTTCAGAGCTACGGTTGACTCCCTCATTGTAGCAGTCAATCACGCACTTAAGGTGGATGATGACTCTAATTCCGCTCCGGAACACGCTGTCTCTTTTACCAGAACCAAGCGTTCCCACAAAACTTTTGCCTCTCACCCAGATTTTCTGGATATAGTCAGGCGACACAGGGAGCGTCCAGACAAGCATTTCACGGGCTAAACAGATAGCCATGGCTAATGATTACGTGATGTACGCCTCCCTTGATGCAGCGAATTGCGCAGCATCGGCGGCTTCTAACGCCATCTCTATCAGAAGGGCTCTTTGGCTCAGAGAGTGGCGCGCAGATTCTTCCTCTAAAAAATCTGATCTCTCTCCCTTTTCAAAGTGGGCGCCTTTTCGGTGAAAAGCTAGACCAGCTGATTTCCGACGCCACAGGGGGAAAGAGCAAGTTCCTTCCCCAACAGAGGCCCAAGGCGGCCTTCCAGCGCCAGCCTTACTTTCGTTTTCGGCCCTTTCGTACCAGCCCAGCCTGGTCCAATCCTACCGGTCTTTCCAGATCAGACCGATCCGCTCGCACAGACAGAGACAGAGACACTCGTCCCTCCTTCAGGCCGAATCCTTCCTGGCGCGGAAAGCCGAGGCAGTCCAAAACCAGAGGTTTGAGACCCCCCAGATTCCCGTCTCAATGACTCGGGAACGGCGCCAGTCGATACCACCAGAGTAGGAGGACGTCTACTCCTTTTTCAGCAAGCCTGGCTCTCCGTCATTCACGACGAATGGGTCAGGGATCTGGTATCGTCTGGCTACAAAATAGTTCTCCGCGCCTCCTCCAACTCGGTTTTTCCCCTCTCGTCTCCCCAGCTCGGGAGCTCAGTCTCGCGCCCTCCGTTGCGCCATCCACTCCCTCCGCCAAAGCGGGGTCATTGTTCCGGTCCCGGAGCACGAGAGGTTCAAAGGTTTCTACTCAAACCTCTTCGTCGTGCCAAAGAAGGACGGAAAAGTGCGCCCCATTTTGGATCTGAAGCTCCTGAACAAGTGCGTAAGAGTACGGCACTTCAGGATGGAATCACTCAGATCGGTCATCTCGTCGATGGAAAGAGGGGAATTCTTGGCATCGATAGACATCAAGGATGCCTATCTTCACATTCCGATATTCCCGCCTCATCAGAGGTTCCTCCGCTTTGCTGTTCTGGAGGACCACTTCCAGTTCACGGCCTTACCCTTCGGTCTTGCCACGGCGCCCAGGGTATTCACAAAGGTCATGGCGGCTGTCATGGCCATCCTTCATTCTCGAGGAGTCGTCGTGTTACCTTACTTAGACGATCTCCTCATAAAGGGCCCGTCTTTTCAGGCCTGCGAGTCAAGCGTCCACATTACCCTGGATTCTCTTTCGCGCCTGGGCTGGTTGATCAACTTGGACAAGTCCTCTCCCGTTCCTGCCCGTCGGATCTCCTTTCTGGGAATGATCCTGGACACTTCAAGGGGGCTGGTCTTGCTTCCTCGGTCCAAGGCCCAAGCGCTTCAGCAGGGAGCCCGAACGCTCTGACATCCTCGCCCTCGAACCATTCGGTTCGCCATGAAGATTCTGGGAAAGATGGTTGCAGCAATCGAAGCGGTTCCTTTCGCTCAACTCCATCTCCGCCCCTTGCAACAGGCTTTGCTGGGCAACTGGGACAGGAGTCTCCCATCTCTCGACCGCCCTTGCCCCCTGTCCCCGCGGGTCAGACAATCTCTCGTATGGTGGACCCTGGGTCAATCTCTTCTCCAGGGGAAGTCCTTCCTCCCGATCCGCTGGTTAGTGGTAACTACCGACGCCAGTCTTCTCGGCTGGGGGGCGGTGTTTCTTCACCACTCCGCCCAGGGCCGTTGGACAGTTCGGGAATCCAGACTCCCCATCAACATCCTGGAGATTCGTGCTATCAGACTTGCCCTGAGTCGCTTTCACACCCTGCTCGCGGGTCACCCAATACGAGTCCAATCGGACAACCTCACGGCGGTGGCTTACATCAACCACCAGGATGGTACCCACAGCAGGGCAGCGATGCAGGAAGTCTCTCACATCCTTCGTTGGGCCGAAACCAACCATTCCATCATCTATGCGGTGCACATTCCGGGAGTCGAGAACTGGGCGGCGGACTTCCTGAGCCGCCAGGGCCTTGCCTCGGGGGAGTGGGAACTCCACCCAGAGGTCTTTCGACAGATCTGTCTTCGCTGGGGGACTCCGGACGTGGATCTGATGGCGTCCAGATTGAACGCCAAGGTCCACAACTTCATTGCTCGCTCTCGGGATCCCCAGGCCATAGGAGTAGACACGCTGATTTCTCCGTGGCATCCGTTTCAACTCCCTTACGTGTTCCCTCCTCTCCCCTTACTGCCGAAGGTGATCCAGAAAATCAAGACGGAGGGAGTTCCGGTCATTCTGGTCGCCCCAGACTGGCCACGCCGCGCTTGGTACGCGGAACTCGTTCAGCTCGTAGCCGACGTTCCCTGGCGGTTACCAGACCGCCCAGACCTACTCCGCCAAGGTCCGATCTGCCACCAGAGCTCAGGGGCCCTACGTTTAACGGCGTGGCTGTTGAAACCTGGATTCTAACTCGTGCTGGTTTCTCTCAGCAGGTCATTCCCACCATGTTAAGTGCTCGAAAGGCGTCTTCCGCCTCCATTTACCACCGCGTCTGGAAAACCTTCTTCTCATGGTGCAGGCTCCGAGGGCACCCTCCGCTCATTTTCTCTATCCCTTGCATCTTGAATTTCCTTCAGTCCGGTCTGGACTCCGGATTGGCACTGAGTTCCCTCAAAGGCCAGATCTCAGCGTTATCCGTGCTGTTCCAGCGCAGGATCGCCGCCAACCTTCAAGTCAAGACCTTCATTCAGGGGGTCTCCCATGTGGTTCCTCCTTACAGGATGCCGTTAGAAACCTGGGATCTCAACTTGGTCCTGGGGTTTCTTCAGGAGCCCCCGTTCGAACCCCTTCAAGAAGTTCCACTCTGTCCTCTCATGGAAGGTTGCCTTCCTGGTAGCGGTGACGCCCATCAGAAGGGTTTCAGAGCTCGCTGCTTTGTACTGCCGGGCACCGTTCCTGGCCTTTCATCAGGACAAAGTGGTCCTACGCCCTTCCCCGGCGTTTCTTCCGAAGGTGGTCTCATCTTTTCATCTTAACGAGGACATCATCCTTCCCTCTTTTTGCCCGCAGCCCAAGCATAGGGTCGAGAAGGCTCTCCATACTCTGGACGTGGTACGGGCCCTCAGGAGGTACATTTCCAGAACGGCTCATTTCAGAAAATCGGACGCCCTTTTCGTGCTCCCGGAGGGTCACAGAAAGGGTTTGGCTGCGTCTAAATCCACGATAGCCAGATGGATCCGATCTGCTATCCAGGAATCCTATCGGGTCAGGGGCAGTCCTATCCCGGCGGGGATTAGAGCTCACTCCACTCGGTCGATGGGTGCTTCCTGGGCCATCCGGCACCAGGCAACAGCGGAGCAGGTTTGCAAGGCCGCAACGTGGTCCAGCCTGCATACCTTCACAAAGCATTACAATGTCCACATCCATTCCTCTGCGGATGCGGCCCTTGGCAGGCGTATCCTGCAAGCGGCCGTTGCGCATTTGTAGTCAGATGGTACACGGAGTTATTGGTTGTTTTGTTTCCCTCCCAGGGACTGCTTTGGGACGTCCCATGGTCCTGTGTCCCCCAATGAGGCGAAGGAGAAATAGGGATTTTTGTGTGTACTCACCGTAAAATCCTTTTCTCCGAGCCGCTCATTGGGGGACACAGCACCCACCCTGGTTGCCATACGGCTTGTTACCTTTTTTGGTCTTTGACTGTTTGTTTGACATGTTATATACTAATGTTACTTGATATATTGTTGTTATTATCCTACTGCTTTTGCACTGAACTGGGTCTCTGGAAGCCAGCATGAGGGTGTATACTGCAGGGGAGGAGCTAACCTTTTTTTGTCTCAGCTTAGTGTCAGCCTTCTAGTGACAGCAGCATAACCCATGGTCCTGTGTTCCCCAATGAGCGGCTCGGAGAAAAGGATTTTACGGTGAGTACACACAAAAATCCCTATTTCCCCATAGCTGTGCCATATAGTGCTCTGCATGTTCATTATTTCCCCATAGCTGTGCCCCATATAGTGCTCTGCACCGTTCATTCTTGCCCCATAGCTGTGCCATATAGTGCTCTGCACCGTTCATTATTGTCCCATAGCCGTGCCATATAGTCCTCTGCACCGTTCATATTTCCCCATAGCTGTGCCATATAGTGCTCTGCACCGTTCATATTTCCCCATAGCTGTGCCATATAGTGCTCTGCACCGTTCATATTTCCCCATTGCTGTGCCCCATATAGTGCTCTGCACCGTTCATATTTCCCCATAGCTGTGCCCCATATAGTGCTCTGCACCGTTCATATTTCCCCATAGCTGTGCCATATAGTGCTCTGCACCGTTCATATTTCCCCATAGCTGTGCCCCATATAGTGCTCTGCATCGTTCATATTTCCCCATAGCTCTGCCATATAGTGCTCTGCACCGTTCATATTTCCCCATAGCTGTGCCCCATATAGTGCTCTGCACCGTTCATATTTCCCCATAGATGCTCCCCATATAGTGCTCTGCACCGTTCATATTTCCCCATAGATGCTCCCCATATAGTGCTCTGCACCGTTCATATTTCCCCATAGCTGTGCCATATAGTGCTCTTCACCGCTCATATTTCCCCATAGCTGTGCCCCATATAGTGCTCTGCACCGTTCATATTTCTCTATCGCCTTTCATTGGGGGACACAGGAACCATGGGTGTATGCTGCTGCCACTAGGAGGCTGACACTATGCAAATAAAAAAGTTAGCTCCTCCTCTGCAGTATACACCCTACCGACAGGAAGTAGGATATTCAGTTTAGCTTAGTGTGAGTAGGAGGTGGACACGGGTCTTTCATTAGACCCTTATCTACCTCAATGTGCGTCGTTTTCTTTTCAGGTTTTCCGGAGGGATACAGGGTGAACAGTCACACCTGTAGTCCCACAATACGGACTATGAGTACGGCGTGTACTGCCACCCCGTATCCTCATAGATCCCTCTCCAGGACCAAGATCCTCGCACACAAGCGTGCTCAGAAGTCCGGTCCTGGCTCCGTCCCCCACCCACTCGCCCACCAGAGCCTGTCGGTTGCGGAGACGAGGACGTCCATCAGCTCTTGGACGTCTCATTCCTCTTCAGGTTAGTACCGGCGTGGGAGGTTTGAGGTGAGTATTTTCCCCATATCATCCCAGATCATTCATGCAATCTAAGAGTGGGGCTCAGGGGTTGTTTTATGGGGAAGTCACTGTGTCCCACAGTTTGGGGTCCAGGGCTCTTACCTCACCCTGGATCTCTCTTCAGCTTCCCTTGTGCGGCACATGGGTCCACCAGAGAAGGGGTTCATTGCGGCGGTAGCGCCGGGGCCTTGTAAGGTTTCCACGGCGTCTCTCCCCCACAGCGGTCACCAGGCTCTAATCCAGGCCCGGCTTCGGTCGGGGCCTGGACCTTTTCCGCCGTCCACCGGGGGCTAATTTAGGCCCCGGCTTCTGTCGGGGCCTAGTGCGGCGTTTCGGCCCCGCCCCCATCCTCTTTCAGGCGGGTCTTTCTCCCGCGTTTTCCCCCTTCTCTCTGGCGCTTTGCCCCAGCCACTCCCTGGCCTAGGCACAGACCGCGCCGCAGTGCCTCTAGCCCCCGCACTCTCCGTCGGGTGGGCTAGCCTTGCGGGGCCTCCACGCCGCGGCTTCCATTCCCGACGGCCACCGGGAGCTAATTTAGGCCCCGGCTTCGGTCGGGGCCTAGTGCGGCGTTATGGCTCCGCCCCCGTCCTCTTTCCGGCGGGCTTTTCTCCCGCGTCTTCCCCTCTCTTCTCTCGGCGCTTAGCCCCGCCCACTCCTCTTGGCCTCAGCACAGACTGCGGCCGGCGCCATCTTTGTACTCTCAATCATGCAGCTTCAGCGCCGGCTGCTTTCGGCGCTTCTTGGCTCATGCTGCGGACTTCAGAGTGCGAGGCCTTACACCACTCCCGGCGTGTGGACCCAGCGGTGATTTCTTACAGGACCTGCCGACCTCCTCCTACAGCCGAAGCTATCCACAGGACATCTTCCGTGAGTAGCTCTGCACTGCAGACCAATACCCTTCCTCTGCTTTAGTCAGGCACCTTTTGTGCTCTCCTGTAAGGACAGGTTCCCCTTAGGTCAGTCCTCTCCCACCTGTCAGGACTGCAGCGATCCCACATCGTTCTGGGCTCCCCCGCCCCCCCCTCTGCCCCGAGAGAGTGAGGACCCTATCCCAGGGTGGGCTTCCTCTCTGTCTCAATCTGTGGCGGATCTCACCAGGGTATCCCAGACCCCGGTGTCCGTTCTGGATAGATTGTCCTGGCAGACCTCCGCAGTAGCCAGCGGGTCACAAGTAGCCCCGTCTGAGCCTACCAGGATAGGCCTTAAAGAGGTCCAGACCGAAGCGCCATTGCGACTCCTCTTCCCGTTTCATCTCGCCTCACGGCCCATTTCAGCGGTCAGTTTCTTCCCGATCCTCTCTCGAGTCAGGCGAGGCGTTTTCGGACGCACCTTCAGAGGGACGTTTTGGAGCTGCATTCTGACCAAATCGCTAACATGAGGGATATGGTTCAGAGCCTCATTGGAGCAATCAACCAGACCCGTGGCATCAAAGATCCCTCTACGGAACGCGCGGATCAGGTGGTTTCGTTTAGACGGTCGAAGCCACCTTCCAAGGTCTTCGCTTCTCACCCTGAATTCGAGAAGGCCCTGACGAGAGAAAAAGAGAATCCGACCAGCCGCTTTCAGAGAGGAAAGCGCCTTGGCGTTTTTTTATATCCCGTTTCTCTGGAGCTCACCGCTTATTGGACTCTGTCCTCCAACACGGTCCTCCCGCTATCTGGCGGAGCATCTCTGAAAGATTCTAACTATAGAGTCATAGAATCCTTTGCGAGCTCAGCTTTCGAATCGGCTGCGTCTATTTTTGCCCGGCCATTGCTTATACTTGGGTTTCATTATCCATATCCAAAGGTCACACAACTCCGTCGGAGCATTCTGGACGGGGCCCTCCTGGACAGCTGGAGGAGCTTGCCAACCAGTTTTCTCATGCGGGTGAATACTTGGTCCCCGCTTCCCTGGATGCCGCGTCTTTTGCGGCTCAGGTGTCCAGCAATGCCGTTGCCATCCGTCAGTCCGTTTGGCTCAAGGCCTGACAGGCGGATTTGTCTTCAAAAAGTCCCTTACCAGCCTGCCTTTTTCAGTGTTCACGTCGCTTTGGTTCTAAGTTGGGCCAAATCATTAAGGACGCTACCGGGGGGCACAAGTCTACACCTCGTCGCCCCCTTCCTAGACGGCAATTTCGGTCCTTTCGGCCTTTACGTCGCTTCGTGGCGTCAAACTCCTTTTCCCCGCAGCAACAGAGGCCACAGGCACGTCAAGAGTAGAAGACTGTTTCCTTTAGACCACCCGCCTTCCTGGCGCTCCCGCTACTCCCAGGGTAGATCCTCCAGGGCTAGGACTGGAGGGTCCACCTCGGCATGACTCACAGCAAGACGCCAGCCCACTTCCCAGGATGGGCGGCTTTCCCTTCTTCAGGGATGTCTGGATCCCCTCAGCAGAGGACGCATGGGTCAGGAAGTTGTATCCTCGGGATACAAAATAGAGTTCGTTTCACAACTCAGGGATCGTTTCTTCGGATCCCGACCCCAAGAGTCCCCGTTCTAGTTCCGGGTTTTCTTCGCAGCCACCGCTTCTCTCCTCAAAGCCGGAGTAATAGTTCCCGTCCCAGAAAAAGAACGGTTCACTGGTTGCTATTCCAATCTTTGTGGTACTGAAAGAAGAAGTAAAGGAAAAAAAAAAAAAAAAAAAAGGCAAGTTTCGTCCCATTCTGGATCTCAAATTGCTGAACTGGAGAGTTCGTCTGAGACTCTTAAGGATGGATTCCCATCGTTCAGTAATTGCTTCCATGGAGGTTCGAGAACTTTTGTGTTCCATAGAAATTCAGGACGCCTACCTTCATGTCTCGATTTTCCCGGGACATCACAGATTCCTGTGCTTTGTGGTGCTCCAGGACCATTTTCAGTTCTTCACCCTGCCGTTCGTTCTCGCAACCGCTTCCAGGGTTTGCACGAAGACCATGGCAGCGCTGATAGCCATCTTGATGGTCAGGGGCTTATTATTTTTTTCTGTACCTCGGCGACATCCTCTTCTAGGCTCCGTCCCCCTTTTTCTCAGACTCACCAGAGCCTGTCCATCGTCCTCTACACCCTAGTCCGCTTCGGGTGGCTTGTCAACAAGAAGAAATCCTGTCTTGTTGCTTCCCAGCACCTCGTTTTTCGGGGCATGCTCTTCGACACTTGTCAGACCAAAGTCTTCCTTCCCGAGGACAAGAGATCCATCCTCCGTCGGGATGTACCCTTGCTTAGGGTCCTCTGCTTCCCTTCTTCTGATCGCCCATGAAGTTTCTGGGCAGGATGGTAGTGACATTCGAAGCAATCCCCTTTGCCCAATTTCACCCTCAACCTCTTTAGCAGGCCATTCTGTCACAGTGGGACAGGGCTGTCTTGTCCCTGGATCGTCCTATCCGACTCTCTTCCCGAGTCAAGGGTCCCTCAGCTGGTGGCTGACGTCACCTCTCATCTCCCAGGGCATGTCCTTCCTTCCAGTTCTTTGGCAGGTGGTGACGACGGATGCCAGCCTGCTTGGCTGGGGCGCTGTGTTTCGCCATCTGACTGCTTGGGGTCGTTGGTCGGCGCAGGAGCCTCTTCCGCTGATCAACGTCCTCGAGCTTCGGGCCATCTTTCTCTTCCCGCGTCACTAGGGAAGGATTCTCAGGGGTCTACAATGCCATGGCGGTGGCATATGTCAACCATAAAGGGGGGACTCGGAGCTCCTTGGCCGAGGTATCCAAGATCCTCCTCTGGGCAGAGGCAATGGTTCTGGTGATATCCACGGTGCATATCCCCGGCATGGACAATTGGGCCGCCGACTTCCGCAGCTGCGAGGGTCTCGCGGCAGGGTTATGGTCCTTGCATCAGGAGGTCTTCCATCAGATTTGTCTTCGATGGGGGACTCCGGACGTGGACCTCTCTGCGTCCCGAAGGAACAGGAAGGTTCCTTTGGTTCGTCTCCAGATCTCGCGATCCTCCCGCGTGGGCGTCTACGCTTTGGCCTCCAGGGTCTGATTTGCCACCCGAATTATCGGTCGCTCAGTTTACGGCTTGGCTGTGGACTCCACAGTTATAAGAGCGTCCGGCCTTTCGACCCGGATGAGTCACACTACAATCCAGGCTAGGAAGCCTTCGTTGTCTTCCAGGTTCTACTATCGTACCTGGAAGACTTTCGTTCATGCGAGCCCACCCGCTTTTCACCTATGTCCTTTTCCCTGCCTTCCATTTGGTTTTCCTTCAGGCAGGACTGGATTCGGGCTTCGCTCTCAATTCCCTAAAGGGCCAGGTTCCTGCGCTCTTCTTCCCTTTAAGAAGACGTTATCTTCTCAGCCACAGGTTAAGACCTTCCTTCAAGGAGTAGCCCACGCTGTCCCTCCGTACAGGGCCTCTGTGGATTCATGGGATTTAAAGGTTGTGTTGGTTGTTCTTAGGGGTTTCCCCTTTGAGCCTCTCAGAACTGACAGGGAAAAACTCCCTATCTCGGAAGGTGGCTTTCCTCAGGTCCATCGCTTCGATCCGCCGCGTTTTTGAGTTGGCGGCCATTTCTTGCCGACCTCCTTTCTTGATTTTCCACAAGGACAAGGTGGTCCCAGGCCTCCGCCTTCCTTCCTTTCCGAGGTGGTTTTCATCTTTCCACCTCAACGAGGACATCGTTCTACCTTCCTTTGTCCAGCTCCGAATCATCCTCTGGAGCGATAGTGGAACAGGCTGGACCTCGTCAGGGCAGTGAGTTTCTCCCTGGCTAGCACGGCCGCTTTCCGAAAGATGGATTCTCTGTTCGCCATCCCTGATGGCATGCGTAGAGGCCTGCCGGCTTCCAAGGCGACTATTGCTCGCTCGATTAGAATGGCAATTTTGGAAGCTTACCGGGTCTAGAACAGAGTGCCCCCTCCTGAGATAAAGGCTCACTCTACCCCGGCAGTCGGCGCTTCCAGTGCGGTACGTCACAGGGCTTTCGCCGACGGCTTTGCAAAGCGGCAACCTGGTCTTCCATCCACATATTTTCGCCGAACTACGGCAGACTCCAGCCTGGGCAGAAGGATCCTGCAGGCGGCAGTGCTGAGTCCTCGGACCTGATGGAAGTATGTTTTTCCCACCCCAGGGACTGCTTTGGGACGTCCCATGGTTCCTGTGTCCCCCAATGAAAGGCGATAGAGAAAACAGGATTTTTGGTTGCTTACCGTAAAATCTGTTTCTCGGAGCCTTCATTGGGGGACACAGCACCCTCCCAAGTTGAACAGCTCTGTTTACTGTATACGTTTGAGTTATTTGAACACTCTTTGAGTGTTTGAAACTGTTAATCTATGGAGCGCCGTGGAATTTGTTGGCGCTATGTAGATAAAGTTTATTATTATTATATTATTATTATTCCTTCTCTTTTACACGTTACTTCTCCTACTGCTTTCTCACTAACTGAATATCCTACTTCCTGTCGGTAGGGTGTATACTGCAGAGGAGGAGCTAACTTTTTTATTTGCATAGTGTCAGCCTCCTAGTGGCAGCAGCATACACCCATGGTTCCTGTGTCCCCCAATGAAGGCTCCGAGAAACAGATTTTACGGTAAGCAACCAAAAATCCTGTTTTCCCCATAGATGCTCCCCATATAGTGCTCTGCACCGTTCATATTTCCCCATAGCTGTGCCATATAGTGCTCTGCACCGTTCATATTTCCCCATAGCTGTGCCCCATATAGTGCTCTGCACCGTTCATATTTCCCCATAGCTGTGCCATATAGTGCTCTGCACCGTTCATATTTCCCCATAGATGCTCCACATAAATCTGTGCCGCTGCTGCTGCAGTAAAAAAAAAAAAAGCCATGCTCACCTCTCTTGCTTGCAGCTCCCAGCGTCCGGTCCCGGCGTCTCTCCGCTTTGACTGATCAGGCAGAGGGCGCCGCGCACACTATATGCGTCATCGCGCCCTCTGACTTGCACAGTCAGAGCGGATAGACGCCGGGAAGATGGAGCGGCGCCCGGTGGCTGGAACGGGGACAGGTAAATATGCTATACTTACCTGGTCCCGGCATCCGGCTCCTTCTCCCGGACAGCTGTCTTCGGTGCTGCAGCTTCTTCCTCTATCAGCGGTCACCGTTACTGCTGATTAGAGAAATGACTATGTGGCTCCACCCCTATGGGAGTGGAGTCCATATTCATTTCTCTAATGAGTGGTCCCACGTGACCGCTGAACAGTGGAAGAACTGCAGCACCGAAGACCGTGGGACAGGCGGGGAGCGTTAGGATCGCTGGAAGCAGGTAAGTATGCCTCAGCGCCCTCACCCCCTCACCCGCAGACCCTGCCACCCACCTTGACTCGAGTATAAGCCGAGAGGGGCACTTTCAGCCCAAAAATTTGGGCTGAAAATCTCGGCTAATACTCGAGCATATACGGTAATTGCGATGACTGTTGATGATTTTGTTTTTCTATTTTTTTTTTTTTTGTTCTTCTGTTTCATTTAAAGGGAATCTGTCACCTACTTTTTCGTATATAAGCTTCGGCCAACGTCATCAGGGGCTTATGTACAGCATTCTGAAGTATCCTGAAAGATAGGTAAAACAAGTTATTATACTCACTTGGGGGGGGGGGGGGGGGCGAGGGTTGGGGTCGCCCCAACGCCTCCCATCTTCATGCGATGACTTCATCCTCCTTGCTCCTGCCGCAGCTCCTGCGCAGGCGTACTGATTTGCCCTGTTGAGGACAACGTGAAGTACTGCAGTGCACAGGCACCAGGAAAGGTCCGAGAAGCCCGGTGCCTGCGCACTGTAGTACTTTGCGCTGCCCTCAACAGGGCAAATCAATACGCCTGCGCAGGAGCCGCGAGAGGAAGCAAAGAGGACGTCATCGCATGAAGATGGGAGGCGTTGCACACCCCCCCCACCCCCCAGGTGATTATAATCTAGCTTGTTTTTCTTATCTTTCAGATCTACAGCATTACAGAATAAGATAAGCCCCTGATGGCGGTGGCCGCAGCTTGTAGGGCCAAAATTAGGTGACAGATTTCCTTTAACCCCTTCATGACCGTGGGATTTTTCGTTTTTCCGTGTTCGTTTTTCACTCCCCTCCTTCCCAGAGCCATAACTTTTTTATTTTTTCGTCAATTTGGCCATGTGAGGGCTTATTTTTTGCGGGACGAGTTGTACTTTTGAACGACATCATTGGTTTTAGCATGTCGTGTACTAGAAAACGGGAAAAAAATTCCAAGTGCGGTGAAATTGCAAAAAAAGTGCAGTCCCACACTTGATTTTTGTTTGGCTTTTTTGCTAGGTTCACTAAATGCTAAAACTGACTTGACATTATGATTCTCCAGGTCAGTACGAGTTCGTAGACACCTAACATGACTAGGTTATTTTTTATCTAAGTGGTGAAAAAAAATTCCAAACTTTGCTAAAAAAAAAAAAAAAAAATTGCGCCATTTTCCGATACTCGTAGCGTCTCCATTTTTCGTGATCTGGGGTCTGTTGAGGACTTATTTTTTGCGTGCCGAGATGACGTTTTTAATGATAGCATTTTGGTGCAGATACGTTCTTTTGATCGCCCGTTCTTGCATTTTAATGCAATGTCGCGGCGACCAAAAAAAGTAATTCTGGTGTTTCGAATTTTTTTCCCGCTACGCTGTTTAGCGATCAGGTTAATGCTTTTTTTAATTGATAGATTGGGCGATTCTGAGCGCGGCGATACCAAATGTGTAGATTTGATTTTTTTTTTTATTGATTTATTTTGATTGGGGCGAAATGGGGGTGATTTAAACTTATTTTTTTTTTATTAACATTTTTTTCAACTTTTTTTTTTTTTATACTTTTGCCATGCTTCAATAGCCTCCATGGGAGGCTAGAAGCAGGCACAACTCGATCGCCTCTGCTACATAGCAGCGATCTGCTGATCGCTGCTATGTAGCAGAAATGGAGGTGTGCTGTGAGCGCCGACCACAGGGTGACGCTCACAGCCACCGGCGATCAGTAACCATAGAGGTCTCAAGGACCTCTATGGTTACAATGGAGACGCATCGCCGACCCCAGATCATGTGACGGGGGTCGGCGATGATGTCATTTCCGGCCGCCCGGCCGGAAGCGGTAGTTAAATGCCGCTGTCTGCGTTTGACAGCGGCATTTAACTAGTTATTAGGTGCGGGCAGATCGCGATTCTGCCCGCGCCTATTACGGGCACATGTCAGCTGTTCAAAACAGCTGACATGTCCCGGCTTTGATGCGGGCTCACCGCGGAGCCCTGCATCGAAGCAGGGGATCTGACCTTGGACGTACTATCCCGTGCAAGGTCAGATAGGGGTTAAAGACCCCTTTGCTGTCATTGTGGCACACAATGGAGACAAAGCTTTTCACTAAATGTATAAGCAATGAAACAATCACAGGTTCATCTTCCCTAAGAGGACTACTCCCGTTGTTTGTTAGGGTACGTTCACACTAGCGTTGCGCCGCCCTGCGTCGGCGACGCGACGCATCGAAAAACGCGCGCAAACGCGCGCAAAAACGCGCGCGTTTTGCGACGCGTGCGTCGTTTTTGACCAAAATCGGACGCACAGAAAATGCAACTTGTAGCGTTTTCGTGCGTCCGACGCCAGTGTCGGAAACGACGCACACGGCGAAAAACGCAAACAAAAAGACGCACGCGTCCCCTATGTTAAACATAGGGGCGCGTCGCCGCTGCGTCGCCGACGCAACAGCGGCGCAACGCTAATGTGAACTTAGCCTTATTGGCTGCAGTGCCGACTTCTCAGCCAATCGGTGAGCTCAACATCTCTAATAGGGGGCACCCTGTCTACACGAGCAGGCCTGCAATGCCTATTGTCTGCTGCACTGTCAATGAAAAGTCAGCACCGCAGCCAAAAATGTACACAGGGAACAGAGCCATGGATTCAGCAATGGGTACAGTTTTCTGAAAGGCAGCAGCTCCTTAAATATGGTGGATTTAAAGGGATTGTCTCAAGCTCATATGTTTAGGAGTGCGCCACTCCTCCCAGCTCTCTGTATTGTGGAGGCGGTGTGCTCCTGAAAATTGACAGTTCATTCTGGCTGCATGGCTGAAACGCGAGCTTGAACTTCTTCCTCTGACGATGCAAGTAGAGGCTGCTTTGTTCTGTTGTAAAAGAGAAGCGTAGGGGCCAGTGATCTGACATAGCAAAGGGCATGCTCCTTGCCTAGGAATCCGGCCTCCTCTGAGGTAGCCAGTTAACTTGGCAACAAGCAGTAAACTATAGAATTAAAAATCCTTCCATTCTTGAGAACACAGAGGATATTTAATAAAGCTAAACTTGTTTTTACAAGAACTTTGCAATTGTACCTGTTTAAAAAGATAAGACTTGTAATTAAATTTCTTGGTTTCAACCCTTGTTTTCTATTATTTACAGTATACCATTGTTTTACTTGGATATCATTTTAGGCAAATGTCTACCATGCTAGCACCGCCGATGGAGAAAGCCGGGCCATTAAGATTTATAAAACCTCAATTCTAATGTTTAAGGATCGTGATAAATACGTTAGTGGAGAATTTAGGTAAGATCATTATTAACAAACGAGATGGTGGCCCGATTCTAACGCATTGGGTATTCTAGAATATGTATGTGCAGTTTATTTATGAAGATTTAAGAATAATGCAATGAATACACAGGATTTTTCGGGTAAAATATATACATTATCAGTGAAGCGGTGTTTAAATCCCGCGACAATATCACTGATTGGTCACGCCCAGCCAGCCACGACCTATCAGCGCAGCGGGGTATAAATCTCTAGCCAATATTGCTGATTGGTCGTGGCCAGCCGGGCGCGACCAATTAGCAAAGCGTGGTTCAAATCCCTCGCCAATTCGTGGCTGGACTGTGCCTGTCGCTGATTAGTCGCGGGCAGCTGGTGAGACCAATCAGCGACGCGGGATTTCTGTTATAGACAGACAGAATGAAACGATTATATAGTAGATACCCGATGCGATCGGGCCACCATATAGTATTCATGTAAACATTGGTGCTTACATTTGTTTTAACCCATTGGACACACTGCCATTGTTTTTCTCCTGTCTTTATTTTAAGAGTCAAAACTTTATTAGTCATCTATCGCTGTATGACTGCTTGTTTTCTACAGGATGACTTATAGTTTTCAAAGACACCTTTCAAAGCCACCATTTATTTTACCATATGATAAACTTAAAAATGGGGAAAAGTTTTATTCTCTCCCTTACACACTGTTCTCCATGTTATTCTCTCACAGACTGTCCTCCATGTTATTCTTGCCCTCACAGTCTGTCCTCCATGTTATTGGCTCCCTCACACACTGTCCTCCATGTTATTTTCTCACACACTTTCCTCCACGTTACTCTCCCTCACAGACTGTCCTTCATGTTATTCTCGCCCTCACAGACTGACCTCCCATGTTATTTTCTCCCTCGCAAACTGACCTCCCATGTTATTCTCGCCCTCACAGACTGTCCTCCATGTTATTCTCTCCTTCACAGACTGACCTCCATGTTATTCTCTGCCTCACAGACTGTCCTTCATGTTATTCTCTCACAGACTGTCCTCCATGTTATTCTTGCCCTCACAGTCTGTCCTCCATGTTATTGGCTCCCTCACACACTGTCCTCCATGTTATTTTCTCTCTCACACACTTTCCTCCACGTTACTCTCCCTCACACACTGTCCTCCATGTTATTCTCTCCCTCACACACTGTCCTCCATGTTATTTTCTCTCTCACACACTTTCCTCCACGTTACTCTCCCTCACAGACTGTCCTTCATGTTATTCTCGCCCTCACAGACTGTCCTCCATGTTATTCTCTCCTTCACAGACTGACCTCCATGTTATTCTCTCCCTCACACACTGTCATCTATGTTATTCTCGTTCTAGTATATGTATGTAGTTTATTTATGAATGCTGATTGGTCGCACCCGGCAGGCCTCAATCAATCAGCGACGTGGGATTTCGGTTACAAACAGACCTATAGACAATTATATAGATATATACAAATTGTCCCTTTTATCATAATTTTATGACTGCTTTAGAACAAACTAAAATAAGCCAAAGCTGGAGTTCCACAGGTACGATCTGGGTCCTATGAGCATCAAATGGCAAATACAGCACAAATGGCAAATACAGCCCTGGTTGATCAAGAACGATGATTCTCTTACCAGTCTGGATGAAGTAGACATGTTTGAGCAGACACCCATGATTAATTAAGAATATCTGTCACTTGCATGTTGCACTGAAAAATTAATTTGGATGTCACAATTTGACGTTTTGTGTTTATGAACAATACTTGTGATTCGCCGGTTTCTGAGTCGGGGTCGGAGGTATACTCCCTGACAGTGGGCGCGGATTCGCTCTCCATAAACTTGTGTGTAGTTAGGCTGTGCCCTCTAGTCGGCCACGCCTACTGCCTGCAAGTGTATGGAGCGTGGCCACGCCCATTGGACGAGAGTATGTGTAACTGTGCTTCTTTTTGTTTGAATGTATACGAGTTGGCGACTCTAGGTAAGCACCTGTTCAGACCTGTTTGTTTGGATGTGACGGTCAGTCTTTTGTTATTTGCTGTCAGTGACTGCAGACTTATCAGTTTGGACCGGAGGACCCCTTTAAATCTGCTGGGTTACCCATGATACTGTTACTTTAGTTAATATATATTACATTTAAAATCATATACCAGTTAAAGGGAACCTGTCACTCCCCCTCGGGCATTTGTAACTAAAAGAGCAACCTTGTTCAGCACTAATGCTGCATTCTGACAAGGTGGCTCTTATAGTTTGGGTCCCTGGCACTGCTGCAATAACCTTTTTTGAAATTTGTCCCTCATACCTTGAAATCGCCAAGGGGACAGGTCTTTCCCCCCTAATCCAGACGCACCACAGCCGTTAATCATGGCCTCTGGGCGCTGCCTCCTCTTCCTTTATCAGCGTCCCCGGTGCCTGCGCTGTAAGTTCGAAGGGCAGCGCAACTGCGCATTCCCAGATTTAAAAAAACAAACAAACAAACAAACAAAACAAAAAAAAAACCGTGCAGGCGCCGGGAACACTAATGAAGGAAGAGGAGGTGGCGCCCGGCATGCAGATGCCATGAGTGACGGCTGTGAGGTGTCTGGATCAGGGGGAAAGACCTGCCCCCGTGGCGATTTCAAGGTATGAGGGACAAATTTCAAAAACGATTCAGCAGTGCCAGGGACCCGAACTAAAAGAACCACCTTGTCAGAATGCAGCATTAGTGGTGCACAAGGTGGCTCTTTTAGCTACAAACGCCTGGGGGGGTGACAGGTTCCCTTTAAACTAGTTATAAAGCCTGTGCAGATTTCACACTGTAGAGATTTAGGCATCATATTTAATGTATTTATTTTATGTTTCATATATGCATTTGTTACTTAATAATGTCCTCTTCACAAATTCTTCCTGTATTTATATACATTTCCTTTTAAGGTTTCGACATGGCTATTGCAAAGGAAACCCTCGAAAAATGGTAAAGACATGGGCAGAAAAAGAAATGAGGAATTTAATCCGGTAAATTATTGAATTTGTACTTTATTTACAGTGTAATATGTTACATGAGCTGTGTGGATTTGTTCCCTTGGGCCACCATTGGTGAACATTGGTCAATACATATAGATATACATCTGACTTTTTATTTTCTTTTTTTTATATACAAGCAGTCCCTGACTTACAAACATGTGACTTGGGGGAAAAAGAAACAATATAGTCTCTGGCTGCCAACTGATACTTTCCACCATTGTTCACTTCATCTCCTGCCTCTTCACTAGACCAGGACTTCTGGCTGTATCCAGGCTGGACCTCGCTGCACTTCATAAAGTCTCATGGTCTACACCTGCAGGTGGCTGGAAGTCTTGGTCTGTAGTGAAGAAGGCAGAGATGAAACGAGTCCATTAACGGAAAGAAGAGAACACGACTGTGATAATAACCGAAAGAGCCCTCATCTCTCTGGCCCTCTTAATTCCAACAACAGCAAGAAGATGACCGGAGGACAAGCAGCAACAAAGAAATGTTTGTTAAATAAACCCCTAATGTTTGTCTGGCCCTCTTCTATCCACCTTTACAAGCCTCATCTACAAGTCTTCCGGCTGCATCCAGGCATCGTAGGTTTCTGCGAATCATAAAGGTGCAATGTTGACTGGCTCTTTACTTTGTGTCATGCTGGATTTCCAGCCTCTTCACTATAGACCAGGACTCCTGGCTGCGTCCTGGCTGAAGCTCTTTGCGTGTCATAAGGTCGTGTTGTCTTTGTAACCTTATGACACACAGTAACCTCTGAGGCCTGGATGCTGCCGAAAGTCCTGGTAAACAGGACGGTGATGCAGTGCGTGACAGAAAGAGGTCCGGATGTCAAGCAGCGAAGATGCAGGAGCAGCCAGGTGAGTATGTGTTTTTGTTTTTGTTTTTTTGTTTTCTTTATCGCCTCTCATTGGGGGACACAGGAACCATGGGTGTATGCTGCTGCCACTAGGAGGCTGACACTATGCAAATAAAAAAGTTAGCTCCTCCTCTGCAGTGTACACCCCACCGACTGGCATTAAACTCTTCAGTTTAGCTTAGTGTCAGTAGGAGGTGGACACGGGTCTTTCTTTAGACCCTTATCTACCTCAATGTGCGTTGTTTCTTTTCAGGTTTTTTCCGGATGGGATACAGGGTGAGCAGTCACACCTGTAGTCCCTCAAGCGGACTATGAGTACGGCATGTACTGCCACCCCGTATCCTCATAGATCCCTCAGCAGGACCAAGAGCCTGGCACACAAGCGTGCTCAGAAGTCCGGTCCTGGCCCGTCCCCCACCCACTCGCCCACCAGAGCCTGTCGGTCGGAGGAGACGAGGACGTCCATCAGCAGCTCCTATGGACGTCTGATACCTTCTCAAGGTTAGTAGCAGACGACGGGGGATTTTACTAGGTGAGTATTTCTAAAGGGGTTCCCAGGACTCAGCGCGGATCATCGCTGCATTTGCAGCACTTTCCCCGTTCCCTGCGCGGTGGCTACCTTTCCATGCCCCACCGCGTTCCTCCAGCGGTCGCCGTTCTTCCTTCAGGCCCCGGCCTCCCGGGGCCTGCTTGCGGCACACTCCTGCCTGCAGTTTTCCTTCAGCGGTCGCTGGCTCCTAATTTAGGCCCCGGCCATTCCCGGGGCCTACTTGCGGCGTACCAGCTGCCCTCAGCGTTCCCCCCCCTCAGCGTTCTATGCGGCGGCCTCTCCGGCGGCGCTCACCTCCACAGCCAGCTGGGGCCTACTCCGGCGATTCTTCACCGGCGGCAGCGCTCCCTCTGCCGGGCAGCGTCTGCGCCGCGGGGATCTTCTCTCCGGTCACCGGCTCCAAATTTAGGCCTCGGCTTTTCCGGGGCCTACTCCGGCGACTCTTTTCTGGCGGCAGCGCTCTCCCTCTTTCATGCGGCGGCTTCAGCGCCGCTCTGCCGGGCAGTGTCTGCGCCGCGGGGGTTCTTCTCAGCGGGCACCGGCTTCTAATTTAGGCCCCGGCTTTTCCCGGGGCCTACTTCCGGTGCAGCGCTCCGCCCACTTCCTTCTTCATCGGTCGGGCTTTTTTCCCGCCCGACATACTGTGCCTGCTCATCGGCGCCCCCCTGTCTGGCTCCGCCCCCTTCCTCCAGGGACAGCGTCTGTGTGTGCTCACCGCTTCTTAGCTGCAGGAGCTCACGCAGCGCGCCCCACACCTTCGCCACTGCATCCTCCGTGGGCACAAGATCTGCACAGAATCCAGCACCTCAGGGCAGGAGTTCTCCTCCGGCAAGTGGGACATCTTCCAGGACGGGTCCGTGAGTAGCTGCACTGCAGACTGACACCCCCCTCTGCCCCACTGTCCCCTAACCCACTGGCATCTTCAGAGGACCTCTCAAAATGTCTACCTCTAAAGGGGGCCGCTCTCGCCCCCCTACTTCTTCTTCTGCCTTAGTCACGTACTTTGCTTGTTCGTCCTGTAACAGCAAACTTCCCTCAGGTCAGTCCTCCCCGCTGTGTCAGTCCTGCAGCAACCCGATTGTTCCCACCGCCCAGGATCCCCCGGCTGTTCCGCCCGAGAGTGATCCCCCCCATCCCAGGATGGGCCGCCTCTCTGTCACAATCGGTGGCCGATTTAACACGGGTATCTCAAACCCTGGTGTCCGCGCTGGATCGGTTACCCCTGCAGACCCCGGCCGTAGCCAGCGGGTCACAGGAACCGCCGCCAGAGCTCTCCTTGATAAGCCACAAAAGGTCCAGACAGGAACGTCGTTCTGAGTCCTCTTCGCGCTCCATCTCGCCGCTCGGCCCTCCCCCGCGGTTGGTGTCCCACCGATCCTCCTCCCCCGAGTCAGGCGAGGCATTATCTGATGCGCCTTCGGAGGATACTTCGGAGCTGGATCCTAGCCAAATCGCCACCATGAGTGAGACGGTCCAGAACCTCATTGGGGCAATAAACCAAACATGTGGCATCAAGGATCCCTCTACGGAACCTGCAGATCAGGCGGTTTCGTTTAGACGGGCCAAACCACCTTCAAAATTTTTCGCTCCTCATCCTGAGTTCGAGGAAATCGTGTCCAGAGAGAGAGAGAACCCCACTAGGCGTTTTCAGAGGGGAAAACGCCTGGGTGTGTTATATCCTTTTCCTCCAGAACTTACCGCCAATTGGACGGCCTCTCCCTCGGTGGACCCCCCTGTTTCCAGGCTGTCCACCAACACGGTGCTTCCTCTGTCCGGCGGAGCATCTCTGAAGGATTCTAACGATAGTTATAGAATCCTTTGCGAAATCTGCTTTTGAAGCGGCTTCAGCGGCTCTATGTCCAGCTTTTGCGTCCACTTGGGCTTCAAAATCCATCTCAAAATGGGCCAAGGATCTTCGGCGAGGTATCCTGGATGGGGCGCCTCCCGCGCAACTAGCGGAACTTGCCAACCAGATTTCCCACGCTGGTGAATACCTGGTTTCCGCCTCCCTGGATGTCGCGTCTTGTGCGGCTCAAGCTTCCAGCAATGCCGTTGCCATCCGCCGGACCGTTTGGCTCAAGGCCTGGCAGGCGGACTTGTCCTCCAAAAAGTCCCTCACTAGTCTGCCCTTCCAGGGCTCTCGCCTCTTTGGTTCCCAGCTTGACCAAATAATTAAGGACGCCACCGGGGGTACAAGTTCTCTTCTCCCCCAGGCTAAGCCTCGTCGCCCTCCTCCTAGACGACAGTTTCGTTCTTTTCGGCCTTTTCGTCGTTTCGCTGCGTCAAACTCCTTTTCCCAGCAGCAACAGAGGCCACAGGCACGTCAAGAGAAGAAGGCGGTGTCCTTTAGGCCCACTCCGTCCTGGCGTCCTCGTTTCTCCCAGGGTAGATCCTCCAGGCCCAGGACTGGAAGAACCACCTCGGCATGACTCTCGGCAAGACTCCAGCCCAACTCCCAGATTGGGCGGCCGTCTTCTCCTTTTCAGGGACGTCTGGATTTCCGCAGTAGAGGATGCATGGGTCAGGGAAGTTGTATCCTCGGGATACAAAATAGAATTCGCTTCCCGACCTCGGGATCGTTTCTTCCAATCCCGTCCTCCAAGAGACCCCGCTCTAGTTCCGGGCTTCTTCTCAGCCATCGCTTCTCTGCTCAAATCCGGGGTAATCGTTCCCGTCCCAGAAAAAGAACGCTTCACGGGTTTCTACTCGAATCTTTTTGTGGTACTGAAAAAAGACGGCAAAGTTCGCCCCATTCTGGACCTCAAATTGCTGAACAGGAGAGTCCGCCTGAGACACTTCAGGATGGAATCCCTTCGTTCAGTAATTGCTTCCATGGAGGCTCAGGAGTTTCTATGCTCAATAGATATCCAGGACGCCTACCTCCATGTCCCGATATTTCCCGGACATCACCGTTTCCTGCGCTTCGCAGTGCAACGAGATCATTTTCAGTTCGTCGCTCTGCCGTTCGGTCTCGCAACCGCGCCAAGAGTGTTCACAAAGATCATGGCGGCGCTGATGGCCATCTTGAGAGTCAGAGGCTTGGTCCTATTTCCATATCTCGACGACATCCTCATCAAGGCTCCGTCCTTCGCTCAGGCCCACGAAAGCCTGTCCATTGTTCTCGACACCTTAGCCCGTTTCGGGTGGCTGGTAAACCGGAAGAAGTCCTGCCTTATTCCTTCTCAGCGCATCATCTTTCTGGGCATGCTTTTCGATACTCGTCAGAGCAGAGTCTTCCTTCCCACAGACAAGAGATCCACTCTCTGTCGGGACATACGCTTGCTCCAGGGTCCTCGACCTCCCTCCCTCCGTTCGGCCATGAAGGTTCTGGGGAGGATGGTAGCTACATTGGAAGCGATTCCCTTCGCCCAATTCCATTCGCGACCCCTTCAGCAAGCCATTCTGTCTCAGTGGGACAGGTCGGTCTTCTCCCTGGATCGACCGATCAAACTCTCCGTTCGGGTCAGGCGGTCTCTCAACTGGTGGCTGACGTCACCTCTCATCTCCCAGGGCAGGTCCTTCCTTCCGGTTCACTGGCAGGTGGTGACAACGGACGCCAGCCTGCTCGGCTGGGGTGCGGTTTTTCGCCACCTGACGGTCCAGGGCCGCTGGTCGCTGCAGGAGTCATCTCTGCCGATCAACGTCCTCGAAATTCGGGCCATCTTCCTGTCCCTCCGCCACTGGGAAGGGATCCTCAGGGGCCTTCCAGTCCGGATCCAGACGGACAACGCCACGGCTGTGGCATATGTCAACCATCAGGGGGGGACTCGGAGCTCCTTGGCCCTTGCCGAGGTATCCAAGATCCTCCTTTGGGCAGAGACAACGGTTCCGGTGATATCCGCGGTGCATATCCCCGGCGTGGAAAACTGGGCCGCCGACTTCCTCAGCCGCGAGGGCCTCGCGGCAGGGGAATGGTCCTTGCATCCGGAGGTCTTCCATCAGATTTGTCTTCGATGGGGAACTCCGGATGTGGATCTCACGGCGTCCCGAGTCAACAGGAAGGTTCCGCAGTTCGTCTCCAGGTCCCGCGATCCTCTCGCAGTGGGCGCCGATGCTCTGGCCATTCCTTGGTCACAGTTCGAGCTGCCCTACCTGTTCCCACCCCTTCCATTACTTCCCAAACTGTTGAAGAAGATCAAAGCGGAAGGGGTGCCGGTCATCCTGATCGCCCCGGATTGGCCCAGGAGAGCTTCGTTCGCGGAGCTCGTCAACCTTCTCGCGGACGCTCCCTGGCGCCTTCCAGACAGGCCCGATCTGCTGTCCCAGGGTCCGATCTGCCACCCGAATTCTCGGTCGCTCAGTTTAACGGCGTGGCTGTTGAGACCGCGGTTCTGAGAGCGTCTGGCCTTTCGGACCGGGTGATTCACACCATGATTCAGGCTCGGAAGCCTTCGTCTTCCAGGATCTACTACCGCACCTGGAAGGCCTACTTCCGGTGGTGCGAATCCAATCGCGTTCCGCCTATGGTTTTTTCCCTGCCTTCTCTTTTGGCCTTCCTTCAGGCAGGACTGGATTCGGGCCTGGCTCTTGGTTCCCTGAAGGGTCAGGTCTCTGCGCTTTCCATCCTCTTTCAGAAGACCTTGGCCTCTCGGCCACAGGTTAAGACCTTCTTTCAGGGGGTAGCCCACGCCGTCCCGCCGTACAGGGCCCCTGTGGAGGCATGGGACCTAAACCTGGTACTGGACGTTCTGAAGGTTTCTCCCTTTGAACCTCTTAGGGAGATTCCTCTATCAGTTTTATCATGGAAGGTAGCCTTTCTTGTGGCCATCACGTCCATTCGCCGCGTTTCCGAGCTGGCGGCCCTGTCTTGCCGTCCTCCGTTTTTGGTCATTCACCAGGACAAGGTGGTCTTCCGGCCCCCACCTTCTTTTCTTCCTAAGGTGGTTTCCACCTTCCACCTCAACGAGGACATCGTTCTACCTTCCTTTTGTCCAGCTCCGACTCATCCTCTGGAGCGATCATTGAACAAGCTGGACCTTATCAGGGCTGTGAGGATCTATCTGGACAGAACGTCCACTTTCCGGAAGACGGATTCCTTTTTCGTCATTCCTGATGGCACGCGCAGAGGCCAGCCGGCTTCTAAAGCGACTATTGCTCGATGGATCAGAATGGCAATCTTGGAGGCTTACCGGGTCAAGAACAGAGTGCCCCCTCCTGGGATTAAGGCTCACTCTACCCGGGCAGTCGGCGCCTCCTGGGCGGTGCACCACAGGGCTTCCGCCCTACAGCTGTGCAAAGCGGCAACTTGGTCTTCCATCCACACGTTCGCCAAATTTTACAAGGTCCATACCTACGCATCGGCGGACGCCAGCCTAGGCAGAAGGATCCTGCAGGCGGCAGTGGTGAGTCCTCTGACCTGATGGAAGTCTGTTTTTCCCGCCCTTGGGACTGCTTTGGGACGTCCCATGGTTCCTGTGTCCCCCAATGAGAGGCGATAAAGAAAACAGGATTTTTGGTTGCTTACCGTAAAATCTGTTTCTTGAAGCCTCCATTGGGGGACACAGCTCCCTCCCAATGTTTTTGTTATATGTTCTCTGACTGTTCTCACGTTTACAGTTCTCAAGTTTGTGGTTATGGTTTTTCAACCTTGTTCTTTCTCCTACTGCTTTCTCACTAACTGAAGAGTTTAATGCCAGTCGGTGGGGTGTACACTGCAGAGGAGGAGCTAACTTTTTTATTTGCATAGTGTCAGCCTCCTAGTGGCAGCAGCATACACCCATGGTTCCTGTGTCCCCCAATGGAGGCTTCAAGAAACAGATTTTACGGTAAGCAACCAAAAATCCTGTTTTCCCAGTCCAGTTTTAACTTGCATACATGTTTGGTCCACGAACAAAACTGCAGAGCATATTTAGTTTGTAACCCAGGGACTGCCTGTATTATAAATATTGTAAAATAGAGTTCTGATATTAATAACATGGTGTTATTTTATAGCCATTGAATCCTTTGTTTCATGTTTAGACTGAACACTGCCGGGATTCCCTGTCCAGAGCCGATTATGCTCAGAAGTCATGTCCTTGTTATGGGCTTTATTGGAAAAAATGATACGTGAGTAAGGTTTTGTCTATTAGATATGTTTTTCTGTTAGATTAGATTACTCATGAGATGAATAGGTGTGGGTGCTGTAGATAATGGAATGGAGATATCTTGATATACAGTCTACTTGTTTAGAACAATACACTCACTATTCAAGTATTCTTCTCCTAACAAAATTACACATTTTTCAGGGGCAAAGTGTTGAAAATTTGGTGTACAACACCTGGCAAAAATTATGGAATCACTGGCCTTGGAGGATGTTCATTCAGTTGTTTAATTTTGTAGAAAAAAAAGCAGATCACAGACATGGCAGAAAACTAAAGTCATTTCAAATGGCAACTTTCTGGCTTTAGGAAACACTAAAAGAAATCAAGAACAAAAAATGTAAACTAATGGTTACTTTTTTTAACCAAGCATAGGGGAAAAGTTATGGAGTCACTCAATTCTGAGGAAAAAATTATGGAATCACCATGTAAATTTTCATACCCAAAAATAACACCTGCATCAAATTAGATCTGCTCGTTAGTCTGCATCTAAAAAGGAGTGATCACACCTGTTGCACCAATTGGACTGACATGAATCATGGCTCCAACACGAGAGATGTCAATTGAAATAAAGGAGAGGATTATCAAACTCTTAAGAGAGTAAATCATCACGCAATGTTGCAAAAGATGTTGGTTGCTCACAGTCAGCCGTGTCTAAAATCTGGACCAAATCCAAACAACATGGGAAGTTTGTTAAAGGTAAACATACTGATAGACCAAGGAAGACATCAAAGCGTCAAGACCGGAAACTTAAAGCAATATGTTTCCAAAACGGGAAATGCACAACAAAACAAATGAGGAACGAATGGGTGTAAACTGGAGTCAACGTCTGTGACCGAACTGTAAGAAACCGGGATCAAAGGAAATGTAATTTACATACAGAAAAGCTAAACGAAAGCCATCATTAACACCTGAACAGAAAAAAACATGGTTACAATGGGCTAAGGAAAAGCAATCGTGGACTGTGGATGACTGGATGAAAGTCATATTCAGTGATGAATCGCGAATCTGCATTGGGCAAGGTGATGATGCTGGAACTTTTGTTTGCTGCCGTTCCAATGAGATTTATAAAGATGACTGCCTGAAGAGAACATGCAAATTTCCACAGTCATTGATGATATGGGGCTACATGTCAGGTAAAGGCACTGGGGAGATGGCTGTCATTACATCTTCAATAAATGCACAAGTTTATGTTGATATTTTGGACACTTTTCTTATCCCATCAATTGAAAGGATGTTTGGAGATGATTAAATCATTTTTCAAGATAAGGCACCCTGCCATGGAGCAAAAACTGTGAAAATATTCCATGAAAAAAAGACACAAGGTCAATGTCATGGCCTGCAAATAGTCCGGATCTCAATCCAATTGAAAATCTTAGGTGGAAGTTGAAGAAAATGGTCCATGACAAGGCTCCAACCTGCAAAGCTGACCTGGCAACAGCAATCAGAGAAAGTTGGAGCCACATTGATGAAGAGTAATGTGTGACACTCATTAAGTCCATGGCTCAGAGACTGCAAGCTGTAATAAAAGCCAGAGGAGGAGCACCAAAATACTAGTGATGTTTTGGAGTGTTTTTTTTGTTTGCTTGTTTTTCATGATTCCATAATTTTTTCCTCAGAATTGAATGATTCCATAATTTTTCTCTTATGCTTGGTTAAAAAAAGTAACCATTACTGACTACCACATTTTTTGTTCTTGATTTTTTTTGTGTTTCTTAAAGCCAGAAAGTTGCCATTTGAAATGACTGTAGTTTTGTGCCATGTCTGTGATCTGCTTTTTTTTTTTTACAAAATTAAACAACTGAATGAACATCCTCCAAGGCCGGTGATTCCATAATTTTTGCCAGGGGTTGTAATATGTTAAAGAATATTTCATATTAATATTCGACTTTAATTAAAGAGTAACCATGGCTTCAATCTTTTTCATAAATCAAGAACATGTGAAAATAAGTAACCTTGTAATATTTATCAGAGAAATTTCTTTTCATGGACATTTCACTCTCAAAGTTCTCCATTCATTGGTAAAATCTGTGTTCGGTGAAGACCGAATCACCCAACAGTGAGATATCAGATGGCAGATACTACTGAATTGAAAGTGAATTATCAGTCTTGGCGGAGAATTAGAATATGTTCACACATCATGTAATTGTCACATTTTTTCTGTTTTTTTTTTTTTTCAGCGAAAAACGCAGCATTTTACTGTCCCACCGAGCAAAGTGAACGAGATTTCTGATATCTCATGCAGATGTTGCTTATTTTTTCCTTGCAGATTTGAAGCCGTTTCAAATCTGGAGCATGTCAATCCTGTCTTGCAGTTTTCATTTTTCTTTTTACTCATTTTAATGACGGAGAAAAACACATGCGATAACAAAAATTACACACGCATTTTACATAGCGTTGTCCTTCCTCCACATTAGTATTTGCAGCAGATTTTTCTGCTGTAAATATTAAAGGGAATCTGTCACCCCATTTTAGGCCTATACGCTAAGGCCACCGCCATCAGGGGCTTATCTACAGTATTCTGTAATGCTGTAGATAAAGGTACCGTCACACATAACGATATCGTTAACGATATCGTTGCTTTTTGTGACGTAGCAACGATATCGTTAACGAAATTGTTATGTGTGACAGCGACCAACGATCAGGCCCCTGCTGGGAGATCGTTGGTCGCTGGGGAAAGTCCAGCGCTGGATCTCCCGCTGACATCGCTGAATCGGCGTGTGTGACGCCGATTCAGCGATGTCTTCACTGGTAACCAGGGTAAACATCGGGTTACTAAGCGCAGGGCCGCGCTTAGTAACCCGATGTTTACCCTGGTTACCGTTGTAAATGTAAAAAAACAAACAGTACATACTTACATTCCTGGTGTCTGGTCATGTCCCTCGCCTTCAGCTTCCCGCACTGACTGGTGAGCGCCGGCCAGCCGTAAAGCACAGCACAGCGGTGATGTCACCGCTGTACTTTACGGCCGGCGCTCAGTCAGTGCTGGAAGCTGAAGGCGAGGGACCTGACCAGACACCGGGAATGTAAGTATGTACTGTTTGTTTTTTTACATTTACACGGTAACCAGGGTAAACATCGGGTTACTAAGCGCGGCCCTGCGCTTAGTAACCCGATGTTTACCCTGGTTACCCGGGGACTTCGGGATCGTTGGTCGCTGGAGAGCTGTCTGTGGGACAGCTCTCCAGTGACCAAACAGCGATGCTGCAGCGATCGACATCGTTGTCGGTATCACTGCAGCGTCGCTTAGTGCGACGGTACCTTAAGCCCCTGATGTAACCTGAAAGGTAAGAAAAACCAGTTAAGGTACCGTAACACTCAGCGACGCTGCAGTGATATAGACAACGATCCGACCTAAACCAGATCGCTGGAGCGTCACTGTTTAGGTCGCTGTAGAGACGCACCAAAGAACCAACCTTCACACAAGGCCATGAGGTAAAAAAACATATAACCTTTATTAGACACAATACATATTAAAAGTAGATAATGGCGGGTGAAACACCCAGGACACAGAACAAAAGGTGGGTAACCAAGAGCAGAAGTTCCATAAATAACATCAGTGGTAAAAACAATCTGAACCGGCAAGTGCCAATGTGCATTTAATCATGTACACTTATACATATAGAAAAATGGTAAGAAGTAACATATATAATTACCAAAATGGAGCGCTCCTGGGGACCCACCACACACGTCGCTGTAGAGACGTCAAACACAGCAACTCCAGAACGATGCAGGAGCGATCCAGTGACGTAACGGCGACTCACTTATCGTTCTCACTCCATGTAAAAACATTGCTGGCATCGTTGCTTTTGATGTCAAACATGACGATACACGCCGATCTAGCGACCAAATAAAGTTCTGGACTTCTAGCTCCGACCAGCGATATAACAGCGGGATCCAGATCGCTGCTGCATGTCAAACACAACGAGATCGCTATCCAGGACGCTGCAACGTCACAGATTGTTGTCGTTCTCGTTGCAAAGTTGCTGAGTGTGACGGTACCTTTAGACTATACTCACCCAGGGGCGGTTCTGGTGCGGTCCGGTCCGATGGGCGTTGCAGGTCTGGTCCGGCGCCTCCCATCTTCATACGATGACGTCCTCTTACTTGCTTCCTTTCGCAGCTCCTGCGCGTGTGGAGCAGGATTAGTCTCTTGTCTTGGCTATTCAGACTGTTTTCTCTGAAAAGCCGGAGTGTTTCAGAGACAAATATACCTAGTGGCAGTCGTGCAACCAGTGATTCATGGTGCCCATGGTTTAGGCGGCATAAATAAACGGATTACCTTGAAACCTGTTGTTCTATTGCATTTCATATAACTAATGCTGATTTCCATTTGTGTAAAAATTGAGGTTTTGAATGGCTTAGATTTTAGGCATATATTTGTATACAAGTGAGTGTATAGCCAGGGTCCATCACGGTGTCTATTGGTTGGGCTGTGCTTATTCTAGTGCAATACATGTGGATGGTATTTTCAGAGCGTCATTGACATGTAGGGAAAAAATTCCACACCAAATTCATTTTGCTGCGGATAGGAAATACTTATTCTTGTGTAAGAAAGCCATGCCATGCAATAAATAGAGGGAAATCCACGAGTAGCATGTTGGATCCACTGTGGGGTTATTCTGCCACATCTGAACTTGCACTATTGTATTTGTCATTCTCACTTTGATTTTCGTTCTTCTTTTTCAAGGCCTGCTCCATTGCTGAAGAATGTCCAGTTGTCAGACTCTAAGGCTCGGGAGATTTACTTGGACATTATTCATTACATGAGAAACATGTACCAGGATGCCAGACTTGTACATGCAGATCTTAGTGAATTTAACATCCTGTAAGTAAAAGTCTGTGTGATTCTCAGTAACATGAATACTGATGTAAAAAAATACTTTGTATGGTCTAAGTTTGAGAATATATTAGGGTGGTTGGGAGGTATGCTTGGATCCTCATGTACATTTTGTTATGACTGTTCGGGCTTTTTACAGATATCAAGTCTATGGCAAAAAACTGCATGAAAGACTATGTTCAGACAGTGGTTTTTATTGCCAAGAAAGTAGTCTTAAGCCGCAGAAAGGAATGCTGTGTGTGAACATAACCTAAAACATGCTGCAGAAGAATCTACCATAATAACGGAGAGCTACCTGGGTAGTTTTATAATTAAAAGACCTCCCAGTGTTCCAAATAAGGGTCTGTAATTTTGCAAGCCTAATGTTTTCTTGCCCATGGGAGATCTCACAGCTATTTAGCGTATTTTCACAAATAGGAAATGCCGGTCCTCAATTTAGCGCCTACTGACGTCTGAGAAATGGTGACCACTTTATAAGGTAGGGCACCTATTGGGAAATATAATTATTACCCCTGATTGTTCAGACCCCATCTTCTATGTAGTGGTTGCCATGCTTAGCTGCTTCCTCAGGTAGACACAGGAACACTTTGGCAGTGGAAACTCCTGCTGGTTCATTGAAGTCAGCATACAGCAAGGCAGGGTTCCGAAAACAAAAGCAGAGCCTTCCTGGCTTAACGGAAAGCAAAACAAGTAAAGTATAATGGAGTCCTCTTCTCTGCAGGTTTCAACCTGCAGACACCTGGCAATGTCCTCTGCTCCTTGGAGCTCCGTGGGAGTACCTCCTCTCCCAAGACACCCACTGACTCTCCATACAGGCTTTTTATCCCAGACCATGTGACCTGGTAACACACATGCTGGTTTCAGCTCTGCAGGAAGAGATATGGTGAGCACTCTCCCTCCCACTCTTGAGTGCTCACATAAAACCAGCCCATGTATGCAGCTTTTTTTTTAATTGTCCCAACACTTAGTGTGCTGGAGGAAAAATATCCTGGTTTTATATCACTGATGCCAACATGCTCAGGGAAACGTATCTCCCCTGTCACAAAGGTCTGAATTTCTCTTTATTAGGGAAATTGACAAATGAAATCAAAGGCTGACTGTTAACTGGTATTTTCAAGAACAAAATAGGATGGTTGGCATTCCTACATGGAACAACCTAGTAAGATTTCATTCTTTTTTAAACAATACATTATATTGCCAGTGTACAGCCATATCTCTACCAAATTGCTCATCTAATAAATCTTATTTCTTGTCTTAATGGAGTTGCATGATCTATTTGTATAACAAAGTATAGATTTCTTGACAGCCATACTGGTCATGGTATTGTTTGCACTATAATTTCTTCTGCTGTTACAAATGGAGCTTTGAATACTTTTTGAGGTGCTTTAATGTAATAAATTTCAGGTACCATAATGGACAGGTATATATAATCGATGTGTCTCAGTCAGTGGAACACGATCATCCTCATGCTTTGGAATTTCTCCGGAAAGACTGTGCCAATGTGAATGGTGAGTTTTTAATATGTGGGGAATTTGCATGATTTTACACCCCAAACTATTTATATATGCATGTAGCTCTTTAACCCTTTCACGACATGCGCCGTACTATTACTGCGCATGCCGTGTCACCCCCTTTGATGTGGGCTCCGGCGGTGAGCCCACATCAAAGTCGCGACTTGTCAGCTGTTTTGTACAGCTGACATGTGCGCGCAGTAGCGACGGGTGAAATCGCTATTCACCCACCGCTATTAACCTGTTAAATGCCGCTGTCAAACGCAGAATTGTTTTGTTTAAAATTCATTGTGGTAATTTCTATAACCAAAATTTAAAAAATGTTGTCTGTGTCCAAATATATATGGACGTAACTGTATATGATCCAAAGATCTAAGAAAAAAAATCAGTCTTATTCATCTTGATATCAAAAGTAATCCTAAGGCCCAATGTACGTGAGATTTCTGATGGATTTCAATTAACATCTCTTTGTGGGCCGATGTCAGGTATCCTTTAAAGGGAACCTGTCAGCAGGTTTTTGCTACATCATCTGTCTATAGTCAGTGAGCTGCTTATCACAGGAGGGTGTGTGTGACCAGGGACCTGCTAGTCATAGCAGTGATATGATGCTGGTGCTAAAACAATCATTGTAAGCAAATAACTTCTCGGATCTTGATAAGAGCAGCATCTGTGTTTTAACTTCTACCTCATGCTGTTTTCAGATTACATAGCAAAAACCTGCTGTCAGATTCCATTTAATACATTTGAATCTTATAATCTGTGGCTTTTATGAGCAGGCATATATTGACTTTTTTTTTCTAATAATCTGTTAGAGATGTGCAGGCTCCACTTTTTTCTTGCAGCTTTATAACGTATCCAAAGTTGTTGACAAACTCCCCACAGTTTATTCAGGATGCTGCCTTCTTCACTAGCTCTCCTACAGCAGCACCTTTTCATTCCTGGAGTGATTTTCCCCTTCTACAGCCCATGAGGGAATCTCCTCTCCCCAGTGTAGTCATGCTGACATGATACTGTTTTTTTTTCCCTCCTTTCTCCCTGATGCTCTCGGTGCAATTTCACTTCCTCCTGATTCTGCATTGTGGGATTTTCCCCCTCCAACTGCAGATTCTGGCCTGAGTGCTCGTCCCTTTTTACCTATCTGTGTTTGGGATCTTTCCCCATTACCCTGCAGATTCAGCTCTGGGTTCTCTTATCTCTTTACTGATTCTGTCTGTGTTTGGAATCTTTCCTATTTACTCAGCAAATTCTGCCCCAGGTTCTCTTTACTGATGCTCTCTATTTTGCCCCTTCCCTTACAGATTCTGTCCTGGGTTCTCTCTTCTTTACTGAAGCTCTCTATTTGCCCCTTCCCCTACATGTTCTGCCCTGGGTTCTCTTCTCTTACTTTTTGCTGATGCTGTCTGTGTGTGGGATTTTGGCCCCTTTTCTGAGTTTTTCTCTTTAATGACGGCTGTGTGGGATTTTCCCCCTTTCCCTGCAGATTATGCTCTGGGTTCTCTTTATTGATGCTGTCTGTGTGGGATCTTTTCCGCTCCATTTGCAGATTCTGCCCTGAGTTCTGTTTTCTCTGTGTGTGGGATCTTTCCTCCTCCCCTGCAGATTCTGTGTTCTCACCACTTTACTGATGCTCTGTGTGTGGGACCTTTTCCTTTCCCCTTGCTGATTATTCCTGAACTCTCTTCTCTCTTTACTGATGCTCTCTGTGTGTGGGATCTCTCCCTGTAGATTTGGCCCTGCGATCTCGCCTTCCTTTACTGTTGCTTTGTTTGCGTGATCTTTTCCTTTTTCCTTGCTTTTGGTTCTCCGCCCTCACTACAACCTATGATCTCTCCTCTTTCAGGCCCTTTGTCTTCTCTTCCTTGTTTTTGAAGCTGTGCCAACAGCAACATGGAGTCAGAAACTCAGCCAGCGATACACTCTGCAGTAGCCGAATAGTAACATAGTTAGTAAGGCCGAAAAAAGACATTTGTCCATCCAGTTCAGCCTATATTCCATCATAATAAATCCCCAGATCTACGTCCTTCTACAGAACCTAATAATTGTATGATACAATATTGTTCTGCTCCAGGAAGACATCCAGGCCTCTCTTGAACCCCTCGACTGAGTTCGCCATCACCACCTCCTCAGGCAAGCAATTCCAGATTCTCACTGCCCTAACAGTAAAGAATCCTCTTCTATGTTGGTGGAAAAACCTTCTCTCCTCCAGACGCAAAGAATGCCCCCTTGTGCCCGTCACCTTCCTTGGTATAAACAGATCCTCAGCGAGATATTTGTATTGTCCCCTTATATACTTATACATGGTTATTAGATCGCCCCTCAGTCGTCTTTTTTCTAGACTAAATAATCCTAATTTCGCTAATCTATCTGGGTATTGTAGTTCTCCCATCCCCTTTAGCCAGTTTTAATGAAGATTGCTTTAGAAAGTTGGTTAATTTTAAGAACAAAATAAGTAACGATATCAGTAAAAGGTGTCCACAGTCATTGAATATAAACAGAAACCTTGTACCCAGTATTAAATAAAGTAACCCAACTTTCTGTTTGCCGGCAGATTTCTTTGTGAAGTATGACGTAGCTGTGATGACAGTTCGAGAACTTTTTGAATTTGTTACGGACCCATCTATCAATCAGGATAACATGGATGACTATTTAGAGAAGGTAATCTGAATATCTTTCTTTGGCCTTCTTAATTGGCTCCTATACTTTTTTGCTTGTGGATGTTGCATTGTGAGTGTAATAGCTGATGTATCATACTCACAATGCAGCGTATCCAGGTGTGTAACAGGGAAGGTGCATCCATGTATAAGGACCTTCTGTGTAATTCATAGTTACAGATGCTGCACGGATGCTTACCTATGTTCATACAGCATAAGCTCAGAAAATGACAGACTTGAGAGGGCTGGAGACGTGTCAGAAACTCTCGCTCCTGTGATAAAACAGGCCGGGAAATATTTTATCTCAAAGCAGCAGCAGCTTCAAGCCACTTTTATGTTGTCTGTGTAATCACTTTCTCCCCTGGCCATGAATTGTGGTATGTGACGACCATGTTCCTGCACAGACACAGCCATTACACACTACATAGCAGGGGCACTTTTAGAAGATTGTGTCAGCACGAGAACATTTTTTTTAATACATCCAAATGTAGAATTTATTATTATTCCAAGTTGTATTGATTAATCCCTTCCCGACCTTTGACGCCACGTAGGTGTCATGAAAGTCTATGCCAATCCGACCTGTGACGCCTATGTGGCATCATGGAAAGATCGCGTCCCTGCAGATCGGGCGAAAGGGTTAACTCCAATTTCACCCGATCTGCAGGGACAGGGGGAGTGGTACCCCCGTGGCTACGATCGCTCTGATTGGCAGTTTCACTTTCAACAGCCAATCAGAGCGATTTGTAATATTTCACCTAAAAAACATGTGAAATATTACAATTCAGCCATGGCCGATGCTGCAATATCATCGGCCATGGCTGGAAACACTGATGTACCCCACCGCCACTGATCTCATCCCCGGTCCTCCGTCCGGTGCTTCGCTCCCCCCCCCCCCCCCCCCCGTCCTCCTGTCCGCTCCCCCCGTGCTCCGACGATGCCACCCCCTGTCCTCCGATCCACCCCCCATGCTCAGATCTCTTTCCCCCACCCCCCCCCTCTCTCATACTTACCGGGCCTTCCGGTGTCCGTCCGTCTTCTCCATGGGCGCCGCTGTCTTCCAAAATGGCGGGCGCATGCGCAGTGCGCCCGCCGAATTTGCCGGCCGGCAGATTCGTTCCAGGTATATTTTGATCACTGTGATAGGTTATATTATTATTATTATTTATTATTATAGCGCCATTTATTCCATGGCGCTTTACATGTGAGGAGGGGTATACATAATAAAACAACTACAATAATCTTGAACAATACAAGTCACAACTGGTACAGGAGGAGAGAGGACCCTGCCCGCGAGGGCTCACAATCTACAAGGGATGGGTGAGGATACAGTAGGTGAGGGTAGAGCTGGCCGTGCAGCGGTTTGGTCAAACGGTGGTTACTGCAGGTTGTAGGCTTGTCGGAAGAGGTGGGTCACAGTATATCACAGTGATCAAAATAAAAAAAATAGTAAATGACCCCCCCTTTATCACCCCCATAGGTAGGGACAATAATAAAGTAAAGAAAATTTTTTTTCTTCTTTTTCCACTAGGGTTAGGCTATGTGCACACGGTGCGGATTTGGCTGCGGATCCACAGCGGATTGGCCGCGGATCCGCAGCGGATTGGCCACTGTGAATTCGTAGCAGTTTTCCATCAGGTTTACAGTACCATGTAAACCTATGGAAAACCAAATCCGCTGTGCCCATGGTGCGGAAAATACCGTGCGGAAACGCTGCGTTGTATTTTCCACAGCATGTCAATTTTGTGCGGATTCCGCAGCGTTTTATACCTGTTCCTCAATAGGAATCCGCAGGTGAAATCCGCACAAAAAAAACACTGGAAATCCGCTGTAAATCCGCAGGTAAAACGCAGTGCCTTTTACCTGCGGATTTTTCAAAAATCGTGCGGATAAATCTCACACGAATCCGCAACGTGGGCACATAGCCTTAGGGTTAGGGTTGGAATTAGGGCTAGGGTTGGAAATAGGGTTAAGATTAGGCTTGTGGTTAGGGTTACGGATAGGGTTAGGGGTGTGTTGGGGTTAAAGTTGTGGTTAGGGTTGGGGTTAGGGTTAGGGTTGGGATTAGGGTTACGGGTGTGTTGGGGTTAGGGGTGTGTTGGGGTTAGGGTTGTCGTTAGGGTTATGGCTACTGTTGGGATTAGGGTTAGGGGTGTGTTGGGGTTAGTGTTGAAGTTAGAATTGAGAAGTTTCCACTGTTTAGGCACATCAGGGGTCTCCAAACGCAACATGGCGCCACCATTGATTCCAGCCAATCTTGCGTTCAAAAAGTCAAATGGTGCTCCCTCCCTTCCGAGCCCCGACGTGCGCCCAAACAGTGGTTTACCCCCACATATGGGGTACCAGCGTACTCAGGACAAACTGGGCAACAACTATTGGGGTCCAATTTCTCCTGTTAACCTTGCGAAAATAAAAAATTGCTTGCTAAAACATAATTTCTCTATCGCCTTTCATTGGGGGACACAGGAACCATGGGTGTATGCTGCTGCCACTAGGAGGCTGACACTATGCAAATAAAAAAGTTAGCTCCTCCTCTGCAGTATACACCCTACCGACAGGAAGTAGGATATTCAGTTTAGCTTAGTGTCAGTAGGAGGTGGACACGGGTCTTTCATTAGACCCTTATCTACCTCAATGTGCGTCGTTTCCTTTCAGGTTTTTCCGGAGGGATACAGGGTGAACAGTCACACCTGTAGTCCCACAATGTGGACTATGAGTACGGCGTGTACTGCCACCCCGTATCCTCATAGATCCCTCACCAGGACCAAGATCCTAGCACACAAGCGTGCTCAGAAGTCCGGTCCTGGCGTCGACTTCTTACCGGAGGCCCATCCTATCAAGCCGAACAGCGTCCTCCGGATCCCGTTTTTCGTCTACCGTGAGTAGCTCTGCTCTGCAGACCGACACTCCCCTCTGCCCCCACCTCCCCCCCTGCCCTCTATCCACTCGGGCAAAAAAGGGGGCCATTCTCGTCTTCCTACTCCTGCAGCAACCCGATTGTGCCCACCGCCCAGGATCCCCCGGCCGATCCGCCCGAGAGTGATTCCCCAGTCCCAGGCTGGGCCTCCTCTCCGTCTCAATCGGTGGCCAATCTAACACGGGTGTCTCAACCCTGGTGTCCATGCTGGATCGGTTACCCCTGCAGACCCCCGCAGTAGCCACTGGGTCGCAGGAAGCTCCGTCCGAGCCCTCCAAGGCTAGCTGAAAAAGGTCCAGACAGGAATGCCAGTCTGAGTCCTTTTCTCGCTCCATCTCAACACTCGGTCCTCCTCTGCAGTCGGCGTCCTCCCGATCCTCCTCCCCTGAGTCAGGCGAGGCTTTCTCTGATACGCCTTCGGAGGATAATTTGGGGCCGGATTCGAACCAAATCGCTAACATGAGGGATATGGTTCAAAGCCTCATTGGAGCGACCAATCAGACCTGTGGCATCAAAGATTCCTCTACGAAACCCGCAGATCAGACGGTTTCGTTTAGACGGTCCAAGCTACTTCCCAAGGTATTTGCTCCTCATCCTGAATTCAAGGAGCTTCTGTCCAGAGAAAGAGCGAATTCGACCAGACGTTCTCAAAGAGACAAGCGTCTTGGAGTCTCATATCTCTTTCCTCCGGATCTCATTGCCAACCGGAATGAGAGGCGTTAGAGAACGACCTCTCCCCCTGTGGATCCGTCGGCTGCTAAACTTGCCACCAACACAGTCCTTACGCTGTCCGGTGGGCGGCTCTGAAAGATTCCATCGATAGGATCATGGAATCCTTCGTGAAGTCGGCTCTCAAAACTGCCGCATCATCCCAATGCCCAGCTTGGGCTTCCACTTGGGTTTCGAAGTCTGTATCCGAGGGGCTAAACAACTCCGTTGGGGCATTCAAGCTGGAGCTCCATCAGGTCGGCTGGCGGAACTTGCCTCCCAGATTTCTCACGCCGGGGAATAATTTGTGCCCTGGACGTCGCGTCTTCTGCCGCACAGGCGCCCAGTAATGTTGTTGCCAGCTGTCGCACTGTTTGGCTCAAGAGTCATCAAAGAAGTCCCTTACGAGCCTGCCTTTTCAGGGTTCACGTCCTTTTCGGTTCCATGCTGGACCAAATTTATTAAGGACGACACTGGCGGCACCAGTCCCCTTCTCCAGACCTCGCCTACTTCCCCTTAGGCGGCTACTTCGGTCTTTTTGACCTTTTTCGTAGTTTTGCGGCATCAGATTCCTCTTCGCAACAGCAGAGGCCACTGGCACGTTAGATAGAAGAAGGTATTCTTCGACTCACTCTTTCCTGGCGTGCCTGCTACTCCTAAGGTGGATTCTCCAGGTCCAGGACTGGAAGTTCCACCTAGGCATGACCCACGACTAGACCCCAGCCCGTTTCTCAGACCGGGCAACCGTCTCCTGTTCCTCAGGGACGTCTGGGTCTCCTCAGTAGAGGGTGCATGGGCCAGGGCACTTGTATCCTCTAGATACAAAATCTTCATTTCACGGTCCTGGGATCGTTTTCTTCAAATCCCAACCTCCAAGAGACCCCGCTCTAGTCCCGGGTTTCTCTACAGCCATTGTTTCCCTCCTTAAATCTGGGGTAAACGTTCCCGTCCCAGAACAGGAATGGTTCATCGGTTCACAGGCTTCTCTTCGAATCTTTCTGTACTGACAGAGGACAGCAAGGTTCGTCCCAGTCCGGATCTCCATTTGCTGTACAGGAAGTTTCGTCGGAGACACTTCAGGATGATATTCCCTCGTTCAGTAATCTCTTTCATGGAGGCTCAGGAATTTCGGTTTCAGGCTCCCGAAAGTCTATCCATCTTTTCCGACATTCTAACCGTTGCGGGTGGCTCATCAACAGGAAGAAGTTCCGTCTTGTTCAGCGTCTCGTATCTCTGGGCATGTTCTTCGACGCTTGTCGGACCAGAGTCTTCCTTCCCGAGGACAGGATATCCCTCCTTTGTCAGGAAGTTCGCTTGCTCCAGGGTTCTCGGCCCTAAGGAGGTTTGGTTGCAACATCGGAAGCAGTTTGCCCTTCGCCCGTTTCTTTCAAGACTTCTTCAGCAGGCTATTTTATCGCAGGGTACAGGTCTGTCTTCTCCCTGCATCGTCCGATCCGGCTTTCTCCCAGGTCAAATGGTTCCTCGACTGGTGGCCGAGGTCACTTCTCTTATCCCAGAGTAGATCCTTCACAGCATATCCTTCCTTCCAGTTCCCTGGCAGGTGGTGACTACGGACGCCCGTCCGCTCGCGGAGGCCTGTTTTTTCAGGGTTGTTGGTCGGTGCAGGAGCCTCCTTTGCCGATCAATGTCCTCGAGTCCCGGATCATCTTTTCTGTCTTTCCTTCACTGGGTAAGGATTCTCAGCAGCCTGCCAATTCGAATCCAGACAGACAATGACACAGCAGTGCATATGACTACCACCAGGGGTGGACTCGGCGTTCGCTGGCCTCGGCCGAGATTCCAGGACCCTCCTTTGGACAGAGGCAACGGTCCTGGTGAGCTCTGCAGTGCATGTCCCCGGCATGGACATTTAGGCCGCCGACTTCCTCGGCCACGAGGGCCTCGCGGCAGGGGAATGGTACTTCAGGAGGTTTCCTATCGGATTGCTCTTCGATGGGGGACTCCAGAGGTGGACCTCATGGCGTCCCCATTGAACAGGAGGTCCCTCGGGTCGGCCCAGGGTCCCGTGATCCTCTCACAGTGGTGTTGTCACTCTGGCCATTCCTCGGTCGCAGTTCGGGCTCCCCTATCGGTTCCCACGCCTTCCCTTGCTTTCCAAGCTGTCGAAAAAGATCAAGGCTGGATGGGTGCCGGTCATTCTGATCGTCCCGGATTGGCGCAGGAGGTCTTAGTTTGCAGACATCGCCAATCTTCCGCGGACACCCCTGGTGTCTTCCGGGCGGACCCGATCTGCTGTCTCAGGGTCCGATCTGCCACCCGAATTATCGGTCGCTCAGTTTAACGGCGTGGCTGTGGACTCCACAGTTCTAAGAGCGTTTGGCCTTTCGGCCCAGATGAGTCACTCTATAATCCAGGCTGGGAAGCCTTTGTCTTCTTCCAGGATCTACTATCGTACCTGGAAGGCTTACTTTCGTTGATGCGAGTCCAACCACTTTTCACCTATGTCCTTTTTCCCTGCCTTCCATTTGGTTTTCCTTCAGGCAGGGCTGGATTCGGGCTTCGCTCTTAGTTCCCTAAAGGACCAGGTTCCTGCGCTCTTCTTCCCTTTCAGAAGACGTTATCTTCTCAGCCACAGGTTAAGACCTCCCTTCAAGGAGTAGCCCACGCTGTCCCTCCGTACAGGGCCTCTGTGGATTCATGGGATTTAAAGGTTGGATTGGTTGTGCTTAGGGGTTCCCCCCTTTGAGCCTCTCAGGGAGTTTTCCCTGTCAGTTCTATCTCGGAAGGTGGCTTTTCTCAGGTCCATCTTTTTGATCCGCCGCGTTTTGGAGTTGGCGGCCGCTTCTTGCCGACCTCCTTTTTTGATTTTAAACCAGGACAAGGTGGTCCCAGGCCTCTGCCTTCCTTCCTTTCTCGAGGTGGTTTTCATCTTTCCACCTCAACGAGGACATCGTTATACCTTTCCTTTTGTCCAGCTCCGATTCATCCTCTGGAGTGATCGTTGAACAGGCTGGGCCTCGTCAGGGCAGTGAGGATCTCCCTAGCTAGCACAGCCGCTTTCCGAAAGATGGATTCTCTTTTCGCCATCCCTGATGGCGTGCGTAGAGGCCTGCCGACTTCCAAGGCGACTATTGCTCGCTCTATCAGATCGGCAATGGCGACTATTGCTCGCTCTATCAGATCGGCAATTTTGGAAGCTTTACCGGGTCAAGAACAAGAGTGCCCCCTCCTGAGATAAAGGCTCACTCTACCCGGGCAGTCGGCGCTTCCAGTGCGGTACGTCACAGGGTTATCGCTGACGGCTTTGCAAGCGGCACCTGGTCTTCCATCCACACGTTTCGCCGAACTACGGCGGACTCCAGCCTGGGCAGAAGGATCCTGCAGGCGGCAGTGGTGAGTCCTCGGACCTGATGGAAGTCTGTTTTTCCCACCCCAGGGACTGCTTTGGGACGTCCCATGGTTCCTGTGTCCCCCAATGAAAGGCGATAGAGAAAACAGGATTTTTGGTTGCTTACCGTAAAATCTGTTTCTCGGAGCCTTCATTGGGGGACACAGCACCCTCCCAAGTTGAACAGCTCTGTTTACTGTATACGTTTGAGTTATTTGAACACTCTTTGAGTGTTTGAAACTGTTAATCTATGGAGCGCCGTAGAATTTGTTGGCGCTATGTAAATAAAGTTTATTATTATTATTATTCCTCTTTTACACGTTGCTTCTCCTACTGCTTTCTCACTAACTGAATATCCTACTTCCTGTCGGTAGGGTGTATACTGCAGAGGAGGAGCTAACTTTTTTATTTGCATAGTGTCAGCCTCCTAGTGGCAGCAGCATACACCCATGGTTCCTGTGTCCCCCAATGAAGGCTCCGAGAAACAGATTTTACGGTAAGCAACCAAAAATCCTGTTTTTGGGGAAAGAAAAATGATTTTTTTATTTTCACGGCTCTGCGTTATAAACTTCTGTGAAGCACTTGGGGGTTGAAAGTGCTCACCACATATCTAGATAAGTTCCTTGGGGGGGTCTAGTTTCCAAAATGGGATCACTTGTGGGGGAGGTCCAATGTTTAGGCACACAGGGGCTCTCCAAACGTGACATGGTGTCCGCTAAAGATTGGAGCTAATTTTTCAAAAGTCAAATGGCGCTCCTTCCCTTCCGAGCCTTGCCATGTGCACAAACAGTGGTTTGTGATCAGATATGAGGTATCTGTGTACTCAGGAGAAATTGTCCAACACATTTTAGGATCCATTTTATCCTGTAGCCCATGTAAAAATGAAAAAATTGAGGCTAAAATAATTTTTTTGTGAAACAAAAGTACATTTTAATTTTTACGGATCAATTTGTGAAGCACCTGGGGGTTCAAAGTGCTCACTATGCATCTAGATAAGCTCCTTTGGGGGTCTAGTTTCCAAAATGGGGTCACTTGTGGGGAAGCTCCAATGTTTGGGCACACAGGGGCTCTCAAAACGCGACATGGTGACCGCTAAAGATTGGAGCCAATTTTTCATTGAAAAAGTCAAATGGCGCTCCTTCCCTTCAGAGCCCTGTCGTGCGCCCAAACAGTGGTTCCCCCCACATATGAGGTATCGGCGTACTCAGGACAAATTGTACAATAACGTTTGGGGTCCAGTTTCTCTTTTTACCCTTGGGAAAATAAAAAAAATTGTTGCTAAAAGATAATTTTTGTGACTAAAAAGTTAAATGTTAATTTTTTCCTTCCATGTTGCTTCTGCTGCTGTGAAGTACCTGAAGGGTTAATAAACTTCTTGAATGTGGATTTGAGTACCTTGAGGGGTGCAGTTTTTAGAATGGTGTCACTTTTGGGTATTTTTAACCATACAGACCCCTCAAACTGACTTCAAATGTGAGGTGGTCCCTAAAAAAAAATGGTTTTGTAAATTTCGTTGTAAAAATGAGAAATCGCTGGTCAAATTTTAACACTTATAACTTCCTAGCAAAAAAAATGTTTCCAAAATTGTGCTGATGTAAAGTAGACGTGTGGGAAATGTTATTTATTAACTATTTTGTGTCACGTAACTCTCTGGTTTAACAGAATAAAAATTCAAAATTTGAAAATTGCGAAATTTTCAAAATTTTAGCCAAATTTCCATTTTTTTCACAAATAAACGCAAAAATTATTGACCTAAATTTACCACTAACCTGAAGCCCAATATGTGACGAAAAAACAAACTCAGAACCGTTACGATCCGTTGAAGTGTTCCCGAGTTATTACCTCATAAAGGGACACTGGTCAGAATTGCAAAAAACGGCAAGGTCTTTAAGGTCAAAATAGGCTGGGTCATGAAGGGGTTATAGAGGAGGTACTGCGTTTGTAGATCATTAATAAATCAATGTAATTTCGCATAACATGCTGTTATAATTAAGTTTTGATTGCATTTGAAACATATTTAGAACTTTAAAGAAGGCACTGGGGGCTGACACTTTGTCATAATACGCCACCCCATGGTCATAGGAGATAAGACAGACATGTCCCTATCTATTATAATGGAGATGTCACAGCTGTGAACTGGACACGCCTCTGTGGGCTGCACAATTCACAATAGTGGGAGTGTTCTACCATTTTCATGGAGCCCTCAGATCTGCTAACATAAGCAGTACTGCTTCCAGCAGAATAGATCCTAGATTGACAGGAGTAAAAGGTAGGAGAAAAGCAGGGGCAGAGCATCAGAGACTGCAAAGACATCAAGGAGGAACAGTGTACCATTAGCAGGAGCTGTCAGCTGTTGGGCATGAGCTGTGATTAATCCCTCAGTAAGATGAGAAGGAGCAGCGGGTCTGCAGTGAATGGGCAGGCATTGTGGAGGGGGTGAGAGAATCATGTAATCTGGGTGAGAGAGACTGATGGGAGAGAGAGACAGTAACTGCTGGTGATAGCAGATCACAGGGCAGTCGCCCACAAAATGGCGCTGCCCTGTGATTCTACTTTTCATTTTGCCCCAGGGATACTAGAACACCCAAAAGGGGAGGGAAATGGTGGTGTCAGCAGTTACTGCCCCAATTTTCCATCTACAGTAAGGCTATGTGCACACGTAGGAAATGTGGTGCAGAATTTTCTGCACTAAATCTGCATCTGCAGATTTGATGCAGTTTCTGTGCAGTTTCTGTGCAGTACAATGTAAATCAGTGTGAAAAAAAAAGCTGTGCACGTGGTGCAGAAAAAACTGCTGCAGAAACGCTGCAGAACTGCACAAAAGTGACGTGCACTTCTTTGAAATCTGCAGCGTTTCTTGTTATGCTGTGCTATCAGGCAACACAGTGTGCAGTAATCAGCGCACATACAGTGATATGGCAATAACCCAAAAACAATAGAACAAGCTCTGAGACGTGGAATCTCTGCAGACTGCAATACCTGAACCTATCCTCACACAACTAAAAGCAGCAGTGGATTGCGCCTAACACTACCTAAGCAACTCGGCACTGCCTGAGGAGCTGACTAGCCTGAAGATAGAAATACAAGCCTGACTTGCCTCAGAGAAATACCCCAAAGGAATAGGCAGCCCCCCACATATAATGACTGTTAGCAAGATGAAAAGACAAAACGTAGGAATGAAATAGATTCAGCAAAGTGAGGCCCGATATTCTAGACAGAGCGAGGATAGCAAAGAGAACTATGCAGTCTACAAAAAACCCTAAAGCAGAACCACGCAAAGGGGGGCAAAAAGACCCACCGTGCCGAACTAACGGCACGGCGGTGCACCCTTTGCGTCTCAGAGCTTCCAGCAAAAGAGAATAGCACAGCTGGACAGAAAAAACGGAAACAAAAACAAAGTAACACTTATCTAGCAGAGCAGCAGGCCACAGGAAAGATGCAGAAGCTCAGATCCAACACTGGAACATTGACAAGGAGCAAGGAAGACAGACTCAGGTGGAGTTAAATAGCAAGGCAGCCAACGAGCTCACCAAAACACCTGAGGGAGGAAGCCCAGAGGCTGCAATACCACTTGTGACCACAGGAGTGAATTCAGCCACAGAATTCACAACAGTTTCTGCGCAGATTTTTCTGCACCATGTGCACAGCTTTTTATTTCACATTGATTTACATTGTACTGTAAATCACAGTGCAGTTCTGCAGCGTTTCTGCAGCAGAAAAATCAGCTGCAGTTCTGCACCAATTCTGCACTAAATCTGCATCGTGTGCACATACCCTAAGGGTATGTTCACACGTTCCTGATTTCCATCCTTTTTTTTTTCAGGACTGTTTTTTAAAAAACTGCAGCTCTTGGCAGAAAACACAGGTCCTTTTTTTGGTCCTTTTTTGATGCGTTTTTTGATGCAGTTTTCTAGCCAGAGTCTGTGTGTTTTCTAGGAATTTTTTTAGGGTTAAAATGGCTGAAAATACCCTAATCCTACCCCTAACCCTACCCCTAACCCTAACCCTACCCCTAACCCTACCCCTAACCCTAACCCTAACCCTATTCTAACCTTAGTGGAAAAAAAAAAATTCTTTATTTTTTTTATTGTCCCTACCTATGGGGGTGACAAAGGGGGGGGGGGTCATTTACTATTTTTTTTATTTTGATCACTGAGATAGGTTATATCTCAGTGATCAAAATGCACTTTGTAACGAATCTGCCGGCCGGCAGATTCGGCGGGCGCAATGCGCATGCGCCCGCCATTTTGCAAGATGGCGGCGCCCAGGGAGAAGACGGACGGACGGACACCGGGAGGCCGGGTAAGTATAAGGGGGGGAGATTAGGGCACGGGGGGGGGCATCGGAGCACGGGGGGTGACATCGGAGCACGGGGGAGGGGCATCGGAGCATGGGGGGGTGGGATCGGGGCAGCCACACTCCACCCATGCACTTCCGCCCGCTTCCCCGCACTTCCTGCTGCAGCGGTTCTGCACCACGAACCGCAATAAAACCCGCAGATCTATTTTTGATCTGCGGGTTTTACTGCAGGTTTGACCTCACAATGGAGGTCTATGGGTGCAGAACCGCTGCTGTTTTACAAAAAGAAGTGACATGGTACTTCTTTTTTACCGCAGCTAATCAGTGCGTTTTTTTTTTTTTCAATTCAGGACCATGTGCACAGTGGGTCCTGTTTTCCATAGGGTACAGTGTACTGTACCCTGCATGGAAAACAGCCGCGGAACCGCAGCGGCAAAACCGCTGCGTTTCCGCGGTAAAAAACGCACTGTGTGAACATGGCCTAAAGCTGGTAAATCTTACTATAGCTGCTTGAGGTCTAAAATGGAAAATGCTGCCCCTAGTGGTACATATATATTTGTAAGAAAAAATATATTTTTCATATAGAAATGTTTGCAAACAGTGAAAACATTGCATTAATACATTTTAATTACTATTTTAAGCTAAATTTAACAAAAAAAGCAAACTACCAGAAAACTGGTGGCACCTTCCCTTTAAAATGTACTTTGTTCATGGTATATACTCTTAAATGGTGCAAAGGCTTTACAGAAACTGTGCTGCCAGTAACATTCAGGAAAAGTATCAAGGATTCACAGTCGTTTATTCTTCGCGTTTCGGAGGTCTCATGCCCCCTTCATCAGGAAATACCGCCAGGTGGTATTTCAACACATGGATAATGCGGCGTTTCTGAGTTAAACAAACTTTTAAATGCCAACCGGTGGCAATGCATGAGCAAAGTGCCCCTCTCTCCTTGAGTGCCAGGTCTTTCACTATGGAGCAACAGCTCACTCAAAGAAAGTGGAGAGTAGCCGCGGGGGACCTGCATCTTTGACTGGTCACTTGTGTGGTTTGGTTCTCGAACAGCATTTAAAACACTGCAGTTTCAACGTAAAGCATGCCTTGCTGAAACGGTACAGCCAGCGTCTGATCCACACTGCACGTGGTGCACGCAGCAGGTATCAGCTGTCGGGTTTCTTTTGAGTAAAGCAGTTGTGATTAATGTCTAATGATACAGCAGAAGTGGCTGTGAATTTTAGGAAGAGGATTAGTAGTCGTACCCCAAACACCCACTAAATGCACTGAGTGATCCGCCAGCCGAGCCCAAGGATGAGCCGCGCCACTGAGGGGCCAGTGCTTTGTGCTTGTCACAGCCTGTCCCTGTATATAATATCTGCTATGTTCACTTATTGTCGGCACCTATGGCATATTACACAATGACTGCAGAACCTCACATATACCAGTCACATATCATCCTGTACACTGTAATATACTGTGCAGACATCAGATGTATACAGGATACTGTGACTGGTATAATATCCAATGCTCTGAAGTCCTAATATAATATAAACCATCACATATTGTCCTGTATACTGGATTAATATCTGATTTTGTAGTCGGTGTATCGTATACCAATCGGATAACAACCTCTGCACTGTATACAATATACTGTGCACAGACAGATGTTCTACCAGTCACATATTAACCTGTCGGACTGCCTGAGGTGTGCAGTCACTGTATATATCTTAATTCCTCTCATATACTATAATGTACAGGATAAAGTGTGAATATATCGTGCACCTGTTTTCTCTTGCGAATAGTCACACTATAAAGCTGCAGCGGCTTCTGTTGGAGGCAGCTGCTGGCTGTATACAGAACTGGCACCCACCATGTATAGAGCTGGCTCAGCTCCTGTGCCTGCCCAATACACCCGCACACAATGTGTGTCAGACGCTGGGAATCCTAAATGTGAAGATCAGATGAGAATGGAAATAAAACAGTTGCAATAGATATCTTTGCATTTACAGTTAGAATTGTAATTGTGTCCCACTCCGACACTTCTGTAATCTAATACTTGTGCTGTGTCTAGAATTGTCTCAGTACGTAATAGACATAAATAGGCTGCTTTTACTTATTGTTTTTTTTATACTTGGCATTTGAATTTCCTGCAGACCAGTGGGATCTGGGACTTGAGACCTCCACTGATGGCCCCCTTGTCCCCTGAGAAGTGCTCAGCTGCTGTCTGAGGCTGCACACAGAGAGCATAGCCTATACTTTCTATTGAATTCATACTACGGGCTGTTGGTTCTCTCAGACAGGAGCTGTATGCTGCTGTCTGCTAGGCTGGACGCCTCTCAAGGGACTAGTGCGTGATGTGTGAGGGCCTTAAAATCTGGACCCCCACTGGTATGCAGGCAATTCAGGTGCTTGCTAAATATGAAAAATCATTCAAGTTTAATTACTTTTTGAAATCTATAGTTAGAGAATGTTCAAATGATTCATATTTACTTACATGTTACTTTAACATTTCAGGCAATGGAAATAGCAGCTCAAAGAACAGAGGAGGAAAGATCAAATCAAGATAAAGTTGATGAAGAGGCAAGTCGTTTTCTGTGTAATGTGACTTGTATCTAGATTGTGTTTGCAGTGCAAGTTTTTTTTTGGGTGGTGTGAAGGGATGGATACATGTTATGTGAAGCGCCAAAATTGGTTATTTTTGCCACTCTTCTGTTCACAATTTTTTAGGTGTTTAAGAAAGCGTACATTCCCCGAACCCTAAATGAAGTGAAGAACTTTGAGCGGGATGTGGACTTGATGCAAAAGCTGAAAGAAGAAGATCTATCACTGAACGCACAACAGGATAATGTGAGTAACGTAATGTCCATTCATCCACGAAGATATGGTCGTTATTCTAATGAGAGATTTGGGACCTGATTCATCAACTAGTTATTATTCTGCCATAAAATGCTTTGAAAAGTCGCAACATTTATTTAGTAAGTTTTGGTATTTTCATGCCCGTTTCATCCAGCTCTGACTCCAGCACGAGCCCTTGACCCGGTGTGAACAATGTCGGTCTTGATGAATCCGGGTCCAAGGGTTTTCCTCTATGAAACACATACTTCATTAAACTATATATGCACGTATTACATTAAAAGAAAACTAGTAAAGTGAACAGGTAAAACTGTAACCTGCTGTGTGGTAATAAAAATTTGCAACTCTTTCATTTCCTTTTAATTTTTTTAGATTCTTTATCAGACTGTGACTGGGTTGAAGAAAGATTTGTCGGGTGCTGAGACGGTAAGACTTTTACCTTGGAAGGTCTTCTATGCAACATTAAAGGGGTTACCCTTTTCATAAACGTTTTTTCTCGTAAACTCCATTGATGATGAAAAAAAACAAACTGTGCTTTCCTCCCCCCTCCTCAGTACCAGCGCTGAGTCTCTGCCGTTTCTCACAGTGTCTGCTCCTGTCTGCAGTGCTGGCACATTGAGAGCGCTGCAGACAGTTACTGATTGACTAAGCCATTCAGAGCCGCTGAGCTCACTGGTTGCTGCACTGCCGTCCCCTCAGATCTGCACCCACACAAAGTGAAGCACAATTTGGTTTGATGATAATGGAGCCTATATGAAAAATAATTCTAAAAAGGGAACAACCCCTTGAAATATGTATTTCACATAGGATTATAACAATATTAGTCACAAGGGAGTTCTTGGAAGATGTAAATGCATGATGCCAAAGGCCTTCAAGGTGATCTGCAACATTATTGGTTATTAGAAAAATACTTTTTTTTTAGAATGCACCGTTAATCTGCTGCAGAACCTCATGCAGAAGAGGAAATGGGGAGTCAACCAACTGAGTTACACAAACTACTTACTCATCCAAAGCAAGGTTATAAAGCAGCTGAGGTGTGGAGTACAGTGGCTGCAAGAGCTGTCTACATTAGTGATGAGCGAATATACTCGTTTCACGAGCATGCTCGGGTGTCCTCCCGAGTATTTTTTAGTGCTCGTAGATTTAGTTTTCATCGCCGCAGCTGAATGATTTACATCTGTTAGCAGCATAAGTACATGTGGGGGTTGCCTGGTTGCTAGGAAATCCCCACATGTACTTATGCTGGAGATGTAAATCATTCAGTTGTGGCAATAAAAACTAAATCTCCGAGCACTAAAAAATACTCGGAGGACCCCCGAGCGTGCTCGGGAAATCTCAAGTAACGAGTATATTCGCTCGTCGCTAGTCAACATGTAAAAAGCCTTTACCTCTAATGCTGTTCAATCAATGCTATAGCATTCTTCTCTGCAAAACAAACACACCAATAGACCTGAATTACATGGTGATCTGCTTTTGCAAACTAACCATTTGGATGCCAAAATTTGGCATTTTTTATACAGACTTGTTGTGATTTTTGTAATGAACTTAGCTTCTATTATAAGTCCTGTTTATACAGTCGTGGTCAAACGTTTCGAGACTGACACAGATTTTGCTTTTCATAAAGTAAGATTTACAACATCATAAACTCGCCAAATATTCACTGTGAATGTAGCCTACAGGCATTGTCCCTACTAGACAATTCTTAAACACTAAAGTTGTGGCCAAAAGTTTTAAGACTGACACATTTCGGTGTTCAAAAAGCTTTTTGTTTATTTTAAAGTGGCAATTCGTATTAACACGAGACACTTATGAAGGGTGATCAGATGAATTGTAAAAAATTGTAATGTCAACCCCATTTCCACTGAATTTCAACCTGCCACAAAATTAACTTGTTACTTTCTCTTTTTCTGGGGAGAAAGTCATAGCAAGAACAAGTCACTGTCATGCTTATTAAACTTTAAGAGCAAACCTGATTGCTTGTAAAAGGACGCTGCTGCTGGAAATCATTGTCATCTCCTGTTAACCATGGTTATTTCTAAGGAAACCTGTAGTCACCATTGCTTTCCATAAAAAGCTTTACTGGCAAGGACATTGCTGCATGTGAGATTGCCTTTAAAGGGAATCTGTCAGCAGGATTTTGATATATAATCCAAGAGCAGCATGGTGTAGGTGCAGAGAGCCTGATTCCAGCAGTGTGCAGCTTACTAGGCTGTGTTGGATTGAAACAGCAATTCATATTTTATCAGCAAGAGATTCACTACAGATCTAGGTCTCTCGTACCTTCTACACAACTGCTCCGTGTAAGCCCCACCATTGATTACAAGCTTTCTGATACTGTATAGCGTTCTGAGCACTGTTAGATCTGGAGGAGAGAAAAACAGTGGTTGTGTCAAAATGACAGCATGCAGACCAGCATGTTACACATTGCTGGAATCAAGATCTCAGCCCCTGCATCATGCTGCTCTTGGATTACTTTACATAACATAAACCTAATGACAGATTCCCTTGAAATCAACCATTTAACGGATCCTCAAGACCTTCAATGAGAAAATTTTAGTTACTACGAAGTAGCCTTCAGGGCGCCAAAGAAATCAAGCAAGTGCTTAGACAACCTCCTAAAGAGGATTCAGATATCCGATTGGTTCAACACTAGTGCAGAACTTGCTCAGGAATGGCGACAGGCAGGTGTCGGTGCAGCTACACACACAGGGAGGCAGAGGCTTTTGAAGACTGGCTTCAGATTAAGAAGGGCAGCAAAGAAGCCACTTCTCTCCAGGACAGACTGACATTCTGCAGGAAGTACAGGGAATGGACTGCAGAGAACTTGGGTAAATTATTTTCTCCGATGAAGCTGTGTTTGGGACATCTGGAAGAATGATTACAGAAGAAAAGGTGACCGCTACCATTGGTCCTATATGATTTCAACCTGAAACTTTTTGTGTGGGGTTGCTTTTCTTCCAAGGTAGTAGACTCACTCAAAATTTTACCCAAGATCAATATTTTACCTAGTCAGATCAGATCTCATACTTTGCACTGACGAGGGGCAATACCCTGAAACACTGTCTGCAAATTGAAATTCTGATTTGGCTTTTACCCTAAGTCACATTAGAAGACTCGTTTAAGGGTCGATAATGACTTGTAGGATTGCTGCTTCCAGCAGGTGGTTCCACAGAGTTTAGGTCCGCTTCCGCTCCGAATAGGTAATTTGCATATTAAATTTCCCACGGCGAATAAGACTCCTTACATTGGCATGCCAGAGCCGGGATGTCACTCTCCACAAGGAGAAACGTTACTCCTTAGACTTACCCTAAGAACATTGGCCTGTATAAAGAATGGTAGCTAAACATCCTTCAAGAGCAACTTCTAGGCTAACTGCAAGCAGCAAACTTTGTGAAAACTAAAATTTGTATCCGTCTCAAAACTTTTGTCCACATCTGTAGTAGAATATCAGGAAGGCAGATTGCATTTGTGTCTATAATACAGTTCCTTAATATGTCGATGTGGGAGGGATGGTAAACCCAATTATGAAGATTCCCTGGACTTGTAATTTAAGGAACTGAGAGAGTCTGCTCTTGCCCTTATGAATGAAGGGATTTTGAGAACGGATATTCATTATGTACATGGTCTGCTCAGTTTCTCATTTGTAATAAATAGTAACTGGTGATTCTCATAGCCTTTTGTATGCATCGTGTTTGTCCAGGTACCAGCTTTGCTCCAGAAAAGTTACGACGAACAACATGAAGACTCAAGTTCTGATGCCGATAGTGGTGAGCAGTCTGGGTCAGACGCCGATGATCATCATCCCAAAGATCAAACCCCTGCCTCCGAAATAGATAAAAAGGTTTGTTGGCTGCCATGGTTATTCCTTAAAATGTTATTAATATGTCTTTTGTGTTGGCTAGCTTAACAGAAATGGGTCTTTTGAATCCAGAGCAGCTTGTAATCTGCCCCAAGTAGTCTCCGTTCCTATCTTCACTTTTTTTTTTATTTTTCAAATGCCTAATTATGGACCAGCAATGAAACCGCTAGTGGAGACATTAGGCGGCAGTGAGAGAGGCCATGTTATCCCGCAGTTCTTGGATTACTTTGCCTCCAGCTTAGTGAGCACATCTTTGTGTAAGGACTATTCTCAGGCTGTATAGGGCTTATGTGAAGTGTTGCATTTCATGTTGTGTTCTTTGATTCCACTCTTGAAGATATGCTGGGAATTTTTTTTTTGCTTACATACAATTTTTAAAAACCCTTCATGACTGAGCCAGTTTTTACTTTCTCCAACCAGTCTCGCATTGTTTTTTTGGGTTTTGTTTTTCATTGTGACTTTGCAACATGAGCCTTAGTGTGCACACTGTCAGGATTTTCTGGTGTTGCTGGTAAGTGGGGTCAGTCATGTGACCACAAGTATGTGATTTGCATACATGCGGTCACGTACTGACTAGACATGCCCAGCCAAGCAGACCCAAGCGCTCACCTTATATACAGAGCTGCTGAATGGTGCATGCAATCACTCCCTTAGGTTTATTTCTTTTCTGCCTTGAGTTTACTAGAGATACTTTTTTTATGCCTCTCTGCCAAGTCTTTTGTTTCTTGGGCAACCAGCGTGTTTTCCTGTGACATTAAATGTGTTGCTGTCAGCGTTTTATACTTCTATTCAATAGGAAAGGAAAAAAATGGTCAAAGACGCACAGAGGGAGAAAAGGAAAAGCAAGATCCCGAAACACGTGAAGAAGAGGAAAGAAAAGACATCGAAAACAAAAAAAGGCAAATAGACTGTGTGCTACTGTACAGCAGGGGGGCACTAATTTGTATGATACATCCATCTTACAGATGAGCTGGCGGAATACACTGTGTGTATAGGAACACAATAACAAAAATTATGTTTTACCAGGTGGTAGAACATCTTGCCAGGTTGCATACTGGCTTCCTTCAGTGTAAATTAAACAATAAATGCAAAGTTTTCTAACTTTTCAATATACTGTACATATGAATGTAAACAGTTACATAATAAATTAGAATTGCTTGTTTCTCTTTTAAAAGGGATGTTTTGCAATTTTTCTTTTAATATTAATAATTAATACAAACTTTTTTTTAACTCAAATAGATTTTTATTAAGTAAAAAATTTCAAGAAAACATTTGACATCCGTACATGAATCTTCGATTTTTCCACAACAACAACCCCCCCTTACCAACCCCTCCCCCCTCCTTCCCAATTAGACAGCTCACGCTCTTCTCTTAGTGTATCTTGTAACAGTATATACATTAGCACTATATAGTGTCTTCCATTATGAACATATAGACCATTATTTCATAGGAAAAACCTCCCCAGGCCTATCTTCCCTTAACCTCTTCCTTACCCAATTCCCACCAAGGCGTCCTCAATTTGTCATACAAGACCATTTTCCCTCTTCTGGTACACTCCCTTTTCCAGGGCGATAACATGCCCCACATATTTAATGTACTTTTCACTCGAAGGAGGCTCCTCTTTTATCCAATTTCTTGCTGTGACCTTCCGAGTCATGTATAGTAATCTAGTGATTGCTATTTTCAACTTGTTATCCAGTTATCTCCTCTACATATCCCAACACGCACACCACTGGTTCCCTTGGAATTACACATCTGTAAGCCCCCTCTTTCCGGCTGAGAACCACCAACCAAAAAGCAGCCAATCTCTGACACATCCAAAACATTCCAGCACTATCATTGCTACATCTAGGGCATTCCGAGTCAGATCTCAATCCGGCTCTATACAAGACATCCGGAGATCTATTCACTCTATGTATGATATAAAGCTGGGAAAGTCTATACGGCTCATTCAATGATAATTTTGGTATTCATTCTAGTACAGATTCCCACGTTTCATCCTCTAAGTGGCCTAACTCTCTTTCCCATTTAGCCCTCGCACCAATCAAATATCCCAGTGAGTGAGTGTGGAGTAAATCTTTGTACAATGAAGAGATAACTCCCCTCGTTGTCCCCACTCCACATACGTATAACAATACTAGGTCACTTTGGATTTTAAGACAATCCCGCTTATTCTGACATACAAACTTTTTAAATATAAAATTAAATGTACTGCTTTAACATTTTATTTATTTTTTCTCCAGCGGCTGACATTTTTATTTATTGGTGTGTAAGTGTCGGAGCACGACACTGACACCACAGATACAGCAGACCCTGGGCATAGGAGACTGCAGTAGGTGTCCAATCACATCTCCTTCAGAGCTTATTTGGATTCAGCTTGTTAGTTTTTAATCATGTGATCTCATAGACCTAATAGAAAACAGAAGAATTAGGGTATGTGCACACGTTGCAGATTTGCTTACATAATTTTCTGCACAGAATCTGCATCTCTTGCCAGAAAATACAAGTAAAAATCGTTGCATTTTTTATGCAGTTTTTCATGCATTTTTTTCATATGGATTTGTATGCGTTTTTGAAAGCTAAATAAAGATCTATTATTGAACAAAAAAAAGAATTGTGATGTCATTTCTTGTCCAACCTCTTCATTTACATACTACATTGTAGAATAATGTTTACACACACAGAAAGATGGTTCTATAGATAGATCTATAGAGAAATCTATAGATCTATCTATTATCTATCAATCTATTATCTATCTATATATCTATCTATTTATCTATTATCTATCTATAGAACTATTTATCTATAGTTAGATAGAGCTATAGTTAGATAATACCAAGACCGATGTTTAGTAATTATTACTATTATTATTATTTATTTATATAGCACCATTGATTCCATGGTGCTGTACATGAGAAAGGGTTACATACAAGTTACAGATATTACTTACAGTAAGCAAACTAACAATAACAGACTGATACAGAGGGGCGAGGACCCTGCCCTTGCGGGCTTACATTCTACAGGATGGTGGGGAAGGAGACAATAGGTTGAGGGTTGCAGGAGCTCCGTTGTTGGTGAGGCAGTATCTCCGGTAGTGATGAGGCAGCGTGGTCAGTGCAGGCTGTAGGCTTTCCTGAAGAGATGGGTTTTCAGGTTCCATCTGAAGGATTTGAATGTGGTTGATAGTCGGACGTGTTGGGGCAGAGAATTCCGGAGAATGGGGATATTCTGGAGAAGTCTTGGAGGCGGTTGGATGAGGAGTGAATAAGTGTGGAGGAGAGAAGGAGGTCTTGGGAGGACCGGAGATTACGTGAGGGAAGATATCGGGAGATTAGTTCAGAGATATATGGAGGAGACAGGTTATGGATGGCTTTGTAGGTCCGTATTAGTAATTTGACCTGGATACGCCGAGGGAATGGGAGCCAGTGAAGAGATTTGCAGAGGGGGGAAGCAGAGGAGTAGCGAGGAGAGAGATGAATTAGTCGGGCAGCAGAGTTAAGGATGGACTGGAGAGGTGCAATGATGTTAGCAGGGAGGCCGTAGAAAAGGATGTTGCAGTAGTCAAGGCGGGAGATGATGAGGGCATGCACAAGCATTTTACTAGATTGACGATTGAGGAAAGGACGGGTTCTGGAGATATTTTTGAGCTGGAGGCGACAGGAGGTAAACAGCTTGGATGTGCGGTTTGAAGGACAGAGCAGAGTCAAAGGTTACTCCGAGGCAGCGGACTTCCGATACGGGGGAAAGCATGATGTCGTTGATTGCGATAGATAGGTCAGGTAAGGAAGATCTATGGCAGTGTTTCTCAACGCCAGTCCTCAAGACCCCACAACAGGTTAATTCCATCGCCTATGCAATACTAAGGAAATCCTGAAAATATGACCTGTTGTGGGGTCTTGAGGACTGTAGTTGAGAAACACTGATTTATGGGATGGGGGAAAGATGATGAGTTCAGATTTGTCCACATTGAGATTGAGGAAGCGAGAGGAGGAGGATATGGCTGATAGACACTCTGGGATTTTGGACAGCAGAGTGTTGACGTCTTGGCCAGAGAGGTAGATCTGAGTGTCATCAGCATAGAGGTGGTACTGGAATCCATGGGACTTGGAGTTATCCCAGGCCAAGTATATAGATTGAGAAGAGTAGGGGGTCCTAGAACAGAGCCTTGGGGGACTCCAACAGAGAGCGGGTGGAATGAGGATGTGGTGTGGGAGTGGGAGACGCTGAATGTGCGGTAGGAATGGTACGAGGAGATCCAGGATAGGGCGAGGTCTTTGATGCCAAATGAGGAGAGCATCTGTAGTAGGAGGCAGTGGTCAACTGTGTTGAAAGCAGGGGACAGGTCTAGAAGGAGGAGTACAGAGTCTTGTCCGTTAGCTTTTGCAGTAAGTACGTCATTAGTGATTTTGGTCAGGGCTGTCTCAGTTGAGTGATGGGGGCGGAAACCAGATTGTAGATTGTCAAAGAGCAAGTTAGATGAGAGGTGGGAGGAAAGTTCAGAGTGGACGTGCTGCTCCAGGAGTTTGGAAGCAAATGGGAGCAGCGATATTGGGCGACAGCTGGACATAGCAGTTGGATCGAGGGTTGGCTTTTTAAGGATAGGCGTGATTGCGGCATGTTTGAAAGCAGAAGGGAAGGTGCCAGAAGTTAGTGATAGGTTGAAGAGGTGGGTTAGGGATGGGATGAAGAGTGGTGGTGAGGTTGGGGAGGAGATGCGATGGGGTCAAACGCACAGGTGGTGAGGTGCAATTTGGAGAGGAGACAATTAAGCCTCCCTTCAGTGATGTTGGATAGGGAGGTTATGGGGTTTGGGCATTGGTCTGGTATACAAAGGGGTTGGGGTGGTTGAACAATGAAGACTTGCCTTGTCTGGTCGATCTTATTTTTAAAGTGTGTGTCAAAGTCCTCAACAGAGATGAGAGGGCAGTGGGGGGCGGAGGAGGGAGTTAAAGGTTTTGAATAACTTTGGGGTTGTAGGATAGGGAAGATGCGAGGGTTGTGAAGTAGGCCTGTTTAGCAGAGGTGAGAGCAGATTTAAAAGCGAGTGTTGCTTGTTTGAATACAGGGAAGTCATCTTGCGATTGTGTTTTCTTCCAGTGCCGCTCTGCAACCCTGGACACTTGCCGGAGTTTTTTAGTGGTGTTATTGTGCCAAGGTTGTCTGATACGTCGCACTCTGCCATGGATGAGAGGGGCAACTGTGCCAATAGCTGATGCGAGAGTGGCAGTGATAAACATAAAATATACTAAAGAGTTAAATAAAGACAAAAAATCTGAGATAGACCGGGGTCACACTTGCGAGAAACTCGCACGAGTCTCGCACCTCAATACCCAGCACTGCCGCCGGCAATGGGACCGGAGCGTTCAGCTATATAGAAATACATGCAGCCGCACACTCCGGTCCCGAGTGCTGGCGTCGGTGCTGGGTATTGAGGTGCGAGTTTCTCACAAGTGTGACCCCGGCCTTAAACGCAATTTCTGTTTAATTAAAAAAAAAAAGAACAATGGCGTGGGCTCCCGTACAATTTTCTGCGCCAGAGAAGGAAGGCAGACGGCTGGGGACCGATGATTCTAGCCTGGGAAGGCGATACTGCCCATGAATCTTCCCAGGCTATGAATCTCAGCCCACAGCTGTTTAATTAGCCTTTACTGGCTATTAAAGATAGGTGGACCAATCGCCCGCCCTCCCGTCCCCCCCCCCCCCCCAAAAAAAAAAAAAAAAAAGACATGTGGTCCCCCTGTAATTAGCCAGACAGGCTATGCAGACAGTTGTGTGCTAATATAACCTAGAGAGGGGCCATGGACATTGACCCCCCCGGCTACAAACGGCAGCTTCCAGCCACCCCAGAAATGGCGCATCTGTAATGCTCCAATTCCGGCAATTAGCTTCTCTCTTCCCACTGCCCTGTGCATATGGGGTAATAAGGGGTTAATGTCACCTTTTAATGTATGGTGATATTAAGCCTGGTTAGTAATGGAGAGGTGTCAATAAGACACCTATCCATTACTAGTTCTATAGTAATGAAACGGTTAAAGACAGATCCATTAAAAAAGTATTTTATTTTCTTAATTACACCATACTTAAAACCATGCCTAATTCCCCAAAGCCATCGATCAGCAGCAAAAAATAATAAACCAACACACATACTCCCTGGTCCGACACAGTCTATTTAATAACGAGTGTCCCACGACAATCTCCCCTAGGAGATGTGACAGCTCTATAGGCCTTCAGTGACACACTGACAGGAGACAATGGCTCCTGCAGTGTTGTCACTGAGGGTTCAATGGCCTCTCACTTTAAGGCACTGCTGCTTGAGAATTTTCCCACGCATTGGTTCCGCAAGTGACAGTATGAACTATACCTTTCGTCATTGTATCCTGGAGAGCGGTCGCATCTGCCGATGTGACAGCTCTCCACGGGAGATCGTCGTGGAACTCGTTATTAAATGGATTACATCGGATCAGGGAGTATACTGTTGGTTTATTTTAATTTTTTTTTTTTTTTTTTTACAGGTGATCAAGGGCTTCGGGATTAGCTGTATGGTGAGTATATACTGTATGTTGTATGTACTGTGTGTGTGTGTGTGGTTTTATTTATTTTTACACTTGAACACCAGTGGCCTGATGATGGTACTACTGTTCCATCATCCGGCTACCTGTCACTTTAGCAGGCATAGCCAAATGGGAATAGTAGTCCCATCGGACGATGCCTGACGCACACACCCCCGCACACACACAGCCCTGCACACACAGCCCTGCACACACAGCCTCGCACACACACAGCCTCGCACACACACAGCCTCGCACACCCACGCACGCACACAGCCCCGCACACACATACAGCCCCGCACACAATCTCCGCCCACACACTTTTCCCCCCTTCCGATCTGTAGCGTTTTGCGCAGGCACATCCGCAGCAAAACCGCAGATCTTTTTTAAACCTGCGTTTTTGCTGCGGATTGCCCTGACACAATGGAAGTCAATGGGTGCAGAAACACTGCAGATCTGCAAAAAGAATTGACATGCTTCGGAAAAATAAACTGCGATTGCACGTGTTTTTTTCTGCAGCTTGTTCACACCAAATGTCAATTTCACTACACTACAGATTTGTTGCAGTTCTGAGCATCCAAAAACGCTTTGGATTCACATCAAAATCTGCAACGTGTGCACAGAGCCTAAGCTGGGTAGAAAGCCAAAATGAGCAATTGTAAGTACACAGTGCCATATAATATGATGATTACAATATACACGCTCAAAAAAATTATTATTTATATAGCACCATTAATTCCATGGTGCTGTACATGAGAATGGGTTACATCAAAATACAAATATCACTTACAGTAAACAATTCTAACAATAACAGACTGGTACAGAGGGGAGAGGACCCTGCCCTTGCGTGCTTACATTCTACAGGATTATGGGGAAGGAGACAGTAGGTTGAAGGTTGCAGTAGCTCCGATGGTGTTGAGGTGGCCATGTGGTCATTACAGGTTGTAAGCTTCTTTGAAGAGGTGGGTTTTCAGGTTTCGTTTGAAGGATCCAAATGTGGTGGGTAATCGGACGTATTGGGGCACAGAATTCCAGAGGTTGGGGGATATTGGAGAGAAGTCTTGAAGGCATTTGGGTGAGAAGCGAATAAGCGTAGAGGAGAGAAGGAGGTCTTGGGAGGACCGGAAATTACTTGAGGGAAGGTATTGAGAGATTAGTTTGGAAATATGCAGAGGAGAAAGGTTATGGATGGCTTTGTAGGTCACTGTTAGTAGTTTAAACTGGATACGCTGGGAAATTGGGAGCCAGTGAAGGGATTTGCAAAGAGGGGAAGCAGGAGTGTAGCGAGGAGAGAGAATAATTAGTCGGGCAGTAGAGATGGTAGGGAGATGATTAGGGCATGCACAAGCATTTTGGTAGAGTAAGGGTTGAGGAAAGGACTGATTCTGGAATTATTTTTGAGCTGGAGGCGACAGGAGGTGGCGAGAGCTTGGATGTGCAGTTTAAAATAAAGGGAACACTAAAATCCCACATCCAAGATATCACTGAATGAAATATTCCAGTTGTAAATCTTTAATCATTACATAGTGGAATGTGTTGAGAACAAGAAAACCTAAAAATTATCAACGTAAATCACAACTAATTTCCCACGAAGGTCTGGAGTTTGAATGATGCTCAAAATCAATGTGGAAAATGAAGTTACAGGCTTATCCATCTTCAGTGGAAATGCCTCAAGACCAGGAAATGATGCTCAGTAGTGTGTGTGGCCTCCACGTGCCTGTATGACCTCCCGGGGATTTATAGAAAAATAGGGAGCACCACAGCTGGGCAAACGTAATATTTTGCTAATAGTACATCTATAAAGGGGTGCAGCACCATGCAAAGCCAAAAGGACATAATAAAGCAACCAAGAAAAGCAGACATGCAAACGGAGCGCACACCCAGAAAAATGAAAGCTGAGTAGCAACAAATTACAAAAAGTTTATTGAAAACAGAGACACATACACTAGAATAAAAGCATGTTAAAATATAACAACCACACCCCTGGTCCCATGGTAAATACTCGTGAAAGACAGCCCAAAATACAAATAGTAATATATGTGCTATACAACCCAACAATAATGGCAACCAAAAAATACCTATATATGAAAATCAATAATTAGACAGCATATAAGGGAGACCTGTAAAGTGGGGAATAAAACCCCCTAAGCCCTATAAAAATGTGGCTCAATAATGCAGATATAATAGTACAAACCTATAAAAGAGCACAGAGGGTCTGGGCGTCCCCAGATACCCCCACTATGAATGAGTAGCCCTGCTATGGAAGACAAGCCTGTAACTATCAAGGGACCATAATAGGAAAAAAAAAAAGGGGGGGGGGGGGGCTAATACCAGCAAAAGATAAATTAAACCAAAGGAAAAATATAAATATAAAGCAAGGTGGTCAGGTGGGACAAAGATATAACCCAGGCTATAGAAAAGTGCCCACAAGGGTCAGGATATGTGGCACAATGGTAGGAAGAATACAAGGTATGAGTATAAATCACCCAATCAGGTCATCCGGTCTGCGGTTTGGGCTGTCAGCTGTCAGGAGTAGGGTTGAGCGACTTTTACTCTTTTAGGGTCGAGTCAGGTTTCGCAAAACCCGACTATCTCTAAAGTCGAGTCGAGTGAAATTGGCCGAATATGGCGAAAAGTCGGGGATCGACCGAAACACGAAACCCAATGCAAAGTCAATGGGTTTTTTTTTCTCTCTCTCTCTCTCCATACGAAACGCAACTTTGGCGCAAAAGTCGCGTACCGCATGGCCGACCCCACACAGGGATCGGGTCGGGTTTCATGAAACCCGACTTTGCCAAAAGTCCGCGACTTTTGAAAATGAACGATCCGTTTCGCTCAACCCTAGTCAGGAGTAAAGGAAGTCCCCTTCCCCTGACGAAGCTGCGCTCAGCAGCGATACGCGTGGGGCCTCCCCACACTTTCTGGATCCCCCCCACACTTTCTGGATCCCGAGATCATTTTCCTTTACTTCTGACAGCCCAGACCGCAGACCGGATGACCTGATTGGGTGATTTATACTCATACCTTGTATTCTTCCTACCATTGTACCACATATCCTGACCCTTGTGGGCACTTTTCTATAGCCTGGGTTATATCTTTGTCCCACCTGACCACCTTGCTTTATATTTATATTTTTCCTTTGGTTTAATTTATCTTTTGCTGGTATAACCCCCCCCCCCCCTTTTTTTTTTCCTATTATGGTCCCTTGATAGTTACAGGCTTGTCTTCCATAGCAGGGCTACTCATTCATAGTGGGGGTATCTGGGGACGCCCAGACCCTCTGTGCTCTTTTATAGGTCTGTATTATTGAATTATTGAGCCACATTTTTATAGGGCTTAGGGGGTTTTATTCCCCACTTTACAGGTCTCCCTTATATGCTGTCTAATTATTGATTTTCATATATAGGTATTTTTTGGTTGCCATTATTGTTGGGTTGTATAGCACATATATTACTATTTGTATTTTGGGCTGTCTTTCACGAGTATTTACCATGGGACCAGGGGTGTGGTTGTTATATTTTAACATGCTTTTATTCTAGTGTATGTGTCTCTGTTTTCAATAAACTTTTTGTAATTTGTTGCTACTCGGCTTTCATTTTTCTGGGTGTACGCTCCGTTTGCATGTCTGCTTTTCTTGGTTGCTTTATCCTGTATGACCTCCCTACAATACCTGGGGATGGTCTCTTGAGGGATCTCCTCCCAGACCTGGACTAAAGCATCAGACAACTCCTGGACAGTCTGTGGTGCAACGTGGCGTTGGTGGATAATGCGAGACATGATGTCCCAGAAGTATTCAATCGGATTCTGGTCTGGGGAAAGGGCGGGCCAGTCCATAGCATCAATGCCTTCATCTTGCAGGAGCTGCTGACACACTCCAGCCACGTGTAGTCTGGCATTATCCTGCATTAAGAACCCAGGGCCAATTGCACCAGCAAATGGTCTCACAAAGGGTCTGAGGATCTCATCTCGGTACCTAATGACAGATTACCTCTGGCGAGCACATGGAGGGCTGTACGGCCCTCCAAAGAAATGCCACCCCACATCATTACTGACCCACTGCCAAACCGGTCATGCTCAAGGATGTTGCAGGCAGCAGATCGCTCTCCGCAGCATCTCCAGACTGTCACGCCTGTCACGTGCTCAGTGTGAATCTGCTTTCATCTGTGAAGAGCACAGGGCGCCAGTGGTGAATTTGCCAATCCTGGTGTTCTGTGGCAAATGCCAAGTGTCCTGCACGGTGTTGGGCTGTGACCACAACCCCCATCTGTGGACGTCAGGCACTCAGACCATCCTCGTGGAGTCGGTTTCTAACCGTTTGTGCAGACACATGCACGTTTGTGGCCTGCTGGAGGTCATTTTGCAGGGCTCTGGCAGTGCTCCTCCTTTTCCTCCTTGCACAAAGGCTGAGATAGTGGTCCTCCTGCTGGGTTGTTGCCCACCTACGGCCCCCTCCTTGTCTCCTAGTGTACTGGCCTGTTTCCTGGTAGCGCCTCCAGCCTCTGGACACTACGCTGACAGACACCGCAAACCTTCTTGCCACAGCTTGGATTGATGTGCCATCCGGGATGAGCTGCCCTACCTGAGCCACTTGTGTGGGTTGTAGAGTCCGTCTCGTGCTACCACAAGTGTGAAAGCACAACAAACATTCAAAAGTGAACAAAACATCAGCCAGAAAGCATTCGTACTGAGATGTGGTCCCCAACTGCAGAACCACTTCTTTATTGAGTGTTTTTATAATTGCTGTTTATAATACTTCTCTGGAGCTTCTCGGATCAGTAGCCAGATATAATCAAGATTGGTTTCATAAAAATGACGAGGAAATAAAGACACTCCTAGAATAGAAACATCAGCAGTACAAGGTGTATCATAATTACCCCACGTCGTTGACTAAGAAACATGCCTTTACCAACATAAAAAAAGGTACAGGTCAAGCTATGTGAGATTCAGGGTAACTTGTTTAGCAAGAAGGCTGATGAAATTCAGGGCTATGCAGATACCCATGACCAGAAACGCTTCTATGATGCGCTCAAAGCTGTATATGGACCCCAGTCCTCAAGCTCTTCATCTCTGCTTAACGCAGATGGAACAAAGCTGCTGACAGAAAAGAAACAAATTCTGGAAAGGTGGGCTGAGCGCTTTATTAATGTTCTTAACCGCCCTGCCAATATCAATGACAAGGCTGTTGCTCGCCTTCCCCAGGTAGAAATCAACAGGGACCTTGATGTTCTTCCAAGTGGAGATGAAGTCAGGAAAGCAGTAAAACAACTTTCTTGTGGAAAGGGACCCGGAAATGATGCTATACCTGCTGAGGTATATAAAGCTGGCGGCCCTGCTCTGATGCAAATGGTGACCAAACTATTCCAGTATATGTGGAAAAAAGGTAATCGCCAGTCTTGTGACAACCATTGAGGCTGTGTGCACACGTTGCTGATTTTTCGCGTTTTTTTAGCGTTTTTTCCCCTATAAAACCGCAAAAAAAGCATACATTATGCATCCCATCATGTTTAATGAATTCTGCAATTTTTGTACACATGACGCGTTTGTTTCCACGAAAAAAACGCAGCATGTTAATTAATTTTGCGGATTTTTCCCGGATTTCCCACTATATAATGCATTGGGAAATGTCCGGAAAAATCCGCAAAAAAAACGCACCAAAAACGCGCAAAAAACGTATGCAGATTTCTTGCAGAAAATCTCAGGATTTTCGCAGGAAATTTCTGCAATAAATCCTGAACGTGTGCACATAGCCTGAGGCATCTCCTTTCTGTCCACTACAGTAAAAATATTGACTTGTCTCTTGCTCAACCGCCTTTTACATCACCTTGAGCAAGGCCTTTTACCCGAAAGCCAGTGTGGTTTCCGTGCTAAACGTGGAACAGTAGATCTGGTCTTTTCATCACGTCAACTTCAGGAAAAGTGCCAGAAGCAACACCGTGACCTTTATGTGAGTTTTGTTGATTTGACCAAGGCTTTTGACACAATCAGTAGAGACGGCCTGTGGAAGATCATGGCAAAATTCGGCTGCCCGAGCAAGTTCATCTCAATGGTACGGTAGTTCCTTGATTGCTTGATGGTGAAGGTTCTGAATGATGGAGTCAAATCTGAGGCTTTCCCAGTAACAAACGGCGTAAAACAAGGCTGTGTGCTTGCTCCAACTCTGTTCAGTATGCTATTCTCTGCAATGTTAAGTGATGCCTTTAACAACTGTGAAGATGGAATCCAGGTTAGGTACAGGACGGATGGCAAGCTATTCAACCCAAAACGCCTGAAGGCGATTATGAAAGTGCATGAGACTGTTATCCGTGAATTATTATTTGCTGATAACTGAGCACTTAACGCTAGCACAGAACAGCAGATGCAGCATGAAATGAACTGTTTTTTGCAAGCCTGCGACAGTTTCATGTATTAACCTGTTCCAGGGAAACTATACAAGGAGCCATGTATCACGGTGAAGGAGCAAAACCTCAAAGCAGTTGATAACTTCACCTACTTAGGCAGCACACTTTCCCGTGAAGTAACCATAGACGCTGAGGTTAATAACAGAATTGCCAAGGCCAGTGCCGCCTTTGGGAGACTACGTAAGAACGTCTGGGAACGAAGGGGACTCAGCCTTACCAGCAAGCTGAAGGTCTACTGCGCGGTGGTCCTCATCACACTTCTCTATGCTAGCAACACGTGGACAGTCTACAGCCGGCATGCTTAACAGTTTAATCATTTTCATATGAGTTGCCTCCTCCACATCAGGTGGTAAGACAATGTCCCGGACATGGCAATTCTGGAACAAACTGGGCTCTGCAGCGTTTACACTCTCCTGCTGAAGTCCAAGCCAGGTGGGCTGGACATGTGGTCAGAATGCCTGACAGCCGACAACCGAAACAACTGCTATACGAAGAACTGTGCCAAGAAAAGCGAACAGTTGGGGGGCAGAAGAAGCGCTATAAAGACTTCCTTAAGGTGTCTCTCAAAAAACTGGAAGTCAACACCATTGAATGGGAAGAGCTTGCCCTTGATTGTCCAGGTTGGCGGGGCAGGATCACCTCAGGAGCACGTGCAGGTAAAGATGGGAAAATCTTTGACGCAAAAAGAAAGTGTGCTGTCCGCAAGGCACAAGTAGAATCTGGTGTACTGACTACATCTGCTTCCTTATGTCAAGTATGTGGGCGAACCTTCATGGCCCGGATTGGACTCATCAGCCACCTCCGGACCTATAACTACTAATTCTCTTCTAGCCCTGAAGACATGATAATCTTTGACTACCAAGGACGAACATCATCATCATTATAATAATTGCCAATAATTTCCATCTGATGTCTATTCCATTTGCACAACAGCATGTGAAATTGATTGTCAAACAGTGTTGCTTCCTAAGTGGACAGTTTGATTTCACAGAAGTTTGATTTACTTGAAGTTATATTCTGTTGTTTAAGTGTTCCCTTTATTTTTTTGAGCAGTGTATTGGGATAAAAATTATGATTGGAGTGCTTCTTTAAGGGTAATCCTCTCCATGTCTGATAATTTTTCTAGCAGGTCCATGCGCAGCTAGATGTGACACAATCTTTTGAAAAATATTGTTTTAGTAGTTTTATTAGCTGTGTCTTTATTTAGCTGCTAAAACCCTTGTGCTGATTAGCGCTGTTGTATATAACTATATAACACTAGTTTTAGTACCTGGCTAGGTTTTGATCCATAATACATACATACATGCATGTGAGGCTTAGACTAAACATGTATGTGTTCTCAGTGACTAGGGCAATGACCCACTATTAAACATGTCTGACAACAGCTTATTTATAGAGATGAGCGGATCGATCCTCATAATGAGTTTATCAAATTTCCGGAAATTTGCAGTTTCAAGTTAATTCAAACATTTTGAGAATCAATTTGCGGTTGACAAATAACTTGTCTGGCACCATTTCGAACACTGCTGAAGCATCAGAGAGAAGGCAAATGTTGTTTTGCAAATGCCCTGCAGCTATGACATTTTAAGGATTATCATACCTTGTACAGTGGTGGTCAGTACCTCGGCCATTACGGTTGGCATGGCACAGTCATTGGGTAGGTATCTCTCCTGTAGTGTGTAAACTCGTATGGTCAGCGTGGTTCTCTCTCTCCCCTGTAATGTGTAAACTCTTATGGTTCTCTCTCTCCTCTCTCTGTCTTCTCTCTCTTCTGTAGAATGTAAGCTTTTATGGTCACTCTTTCCCATGTCTATTTTTTGCGTAATTACAAGTATTCCAATATTCACCTCTAAATAATTTTTTTTTAAAATTTGGAGAAGTCAGAGAATTCAAATTCAACCCCTTTATGACCGCCGATACGCCTTTTAATGGTGACAGTTAAGGGTACTTAAACCACAGCGCGATTAATTAACGGTGCTGAGGAATAAGGGTATAGCGCCCCCCCCCCAGAGTCGGAATTTCTCCTGGGTCTCGGCCTCGGGCAGCTGGCATCTTTCGGGAGAAAAGGGCGGGCGCATGCGTAGTGCGCCCTCTGAGATCTGCTGGCCAGCAACAAAAGGGAATCTTTCCTATTGGTTCATTTTGATCACTGTGATAAGGCCTATCACAGTGATCAAAATAAAAAAAAATAGTACCCCCCTTTATCAAGCCCTTAGTTATCTAAAAATAATAAAATTATTAGAGTTGGGCCAGGGCTAAAGTGAGCTGGGCCAGGGGTGTTTTGGGGTTAGGGTTGGAGATAGAATTGGGGGGTTTCCACTGTTTAGGTACATCAGGGGGTTACCAAAAGCAACATGGCGCCACCATTGATTCCAGCAAACTTCGCATTCAAAAAGTCAAATGGTGCTCCCTCCCTTCTGAGCCCTGCTATTCGCCCAAACAATGGCTTTCCCCCACATACGGGGTATTGGTGTACTCAGGAGAAGTTGCACAACAAATTTTGTGGTGCATTTTCTCCTGATTCCCTTGTGAAAATAAAAAAACAATTGGTTCCAAAGTAATTTTTTTGTGAAAATAAGTAAAATGTCCATTTTTTCTTTCCACATTGCTTTAGCTCTTGTGAAGCACCTGAAGGGTTAATAAACTTCTTGAATGTGGTTTTGAGCACCTTGAGGGGTGCTCTTTTTAGAACGGTGTCACTTTAGGGTATTTTCTGTTTTATTGACTCCCCAAACTCACTTCAAATGTGAGATGGTCACTAAAAAAGTGGTTTTGTAAATTTTGCTGGAAAAATGAGAAATCGTTTGTCAAATTTTTACCCTTATAACTTCCTAACAAAAAAAAAATTTTGTTTCCAAAATTGTGCTGATGTAAAGTAGACATGTGGGAAATGTTGTTTATTAACTATTTTGTGTAATATGACTCCTTATATTTCTCCATATTTGTTTTTTTTTCATAAATAAACGCAAGTTATATCGAAGACATTTTACCACTAACATGAAGTACAATGTCACGAAAAAACAATCTCAGAATCAGTGGGATCATTTGAAGCGTTCCAGAGTTATAACCTCATAAAGTGAAGGTGGTCAGAATTGTAAAAATTGGCTTGGTTATTAAGCACAAACTTGGCTCCGTCACTAAGGGGTTAACAATAGCTGCTCATCTCTATTTACTAAAAGAACATGAGAATAGATATGTTTCAATCTAACACGCCTGCTCATTCTTTCTCCCAATATTGCGACAATTAGATGAGTGTTGGATCCTGCCGACTTCCGGTAATGTTATGTATGGGAAATGTACTTCATGAGCTGGTAATACACGAACACATGCACAGCCTCAACCAACAATGTATAAATGGGGAAATAATTCACATAATTATAATTTTCAATTGTCTGTAATCCTTTACAAATGTCTAATAGTATGGAGTATTTCTCACTAGTTTGTACCGGTAACAGTCCACGTTTCATATGAAAGTCCCTTTTACTTTGAGTTTAGACTTCTTTAATTGAATTGTTAGAAATTCTAGAAAGGTTTGACAGATAATCCTCCACAATCTGGGATTTTCTCCAGTTTATGAAGAGCTGTTGAAGTATGGAAGTGAGAGACTGCAAAATACCGATATCAAGCAGTGCAGGGATGAAAGGCGAAGCACAGCTGTCTCTGCCGGCTGTGCAGCGCGGGGTGTTCACTTATGGTTTCTACATGGACGTCTTTTGCTGACACAGGGGACTTCTTTCTCTTTCTTTTTTTTTTTTGTTGCCACTTGGACACAATGGAGAAGTGCTTGGAAAGCCTGGAAATTGTTTTCCTTTCCTATGGCAGCACTGTTGCCTTGCAGCGCTGGGGCCATGGGTTCCAATCCCACCTGGACAACATCTGCAAGGAGTTTGTATCTTCTCCCCATATTTGCGTTGGTTTCCTCTTGGTTCTCCGGTTTCCTCCCACACACCAAAGACATACTGATGGAGAATCTAGAAAGTGAGCCCCAATGGGGACAGTGATAATAATGTCTGTATAAAGCGCTGTGGAATATGATAGCACTATATAAGTGAGTAAAATAAATATCCCTGAGAACCCCTAAATGAACTAGGTACCCCTATCATGCTGATAATGCACCTACTTGTATATTGTTGGAAACATAGCATCAGTACAATGTGCATCTTGCTTATCGCCGTAATATCAGACAATCCATTTTAAAAGCATCGGCCAAGGATCAATTCATCAGTCCTTACATTTAAAGTAAAGCTTCCTGATTGAGAAGCTTAGCAGCAGAGCATTATCTATCCACAAGGGGGCGGCACAATGCTTGGCTCTATAATGCATATTTGTTTAATGTAGTAATGCCCGCACAGCATTAATCTAATATTGGAGTTGGCATGTCCAGTACCCTAGCGATGCAGGATCTGCTTAGCCATTATTTATAGTAGCGGTTGACCAGTAATCCAATCTTGACAACTCTGGCTTAGCATTCAAGGTCCACAACCAGTTGTATTTGTACACAGGAAAGTACCATGCTTTTAGTAAATGCAGCTGAATACACTGGACATACTTTGATGTAAATGATTTGAGAACGCTGGTTTAGCCTAAATCCCTCCTAAATCCAGAGCTCATCCTTACAAGTTACTTAGAGGTCCTATTAGTGCGAGAACTGAGTATTGATCATTCCAATAGACTTCCCTTGCAAATTGTAAAGCTGTTTAGACTCCGAAATTCTACTCGGGAGATCCGATAAATATTTTGATCTTTGGTTTTATCATAACACTTGTAAATTGGGCATACATAATTGCAAAAAATAGCATTTGTTGAAAATCTTACACTGTTGTACTGCCCGCATGTATTTTTTAAATGCAGAGAGAGGCTCTTGGTTTTTTTTTTATTGAATAGAAATGTATACAGTTTCCTAACATGCTTGTATTGAAAATGATTCTTACATACATATTTATTTATTTTACTCACTAATATAGGGCATTAAGTTCACAGCACTTTGACCCTTTTGAGACAGAGCCTTTTTTCGTTTTTGCATTTGATTTTCGCTCCCCTTCTTCCCAGAGCCATAACTTTGTTTTTCCTTCTATATGGCCATATGAGGGCTTTTTTTGCGGGCCAAGTTGTACTCTTGAACCGACACCATTGATTTTACCATATCGTGTACTCAAAACCGGGGAAAAAAAAATCCAAGTGCGGTGAAATTGCAAGAATAGTGGGTTTTTGGATTTTTTTTTTTTACCATGTTCGCCAAATGCTAAAACTGACCTACCAGGTATGATTCCCCAGGTCATTACAAGTCCATAAACACCAAATGTGTCTAGATTCCTTTTTATTTAAGTGGTGAAAACAAAATCCAGAGTTTGTTAAAAAAATAAAATAAAATCTGGCCATTTTCAGAGATCCGTAGTGTCTCCATTTTTCGTGATCTCGGGTTTGGTGAGGGCTTTTTTCCGTGCTCAGCTGACGATTTTATTGATACCATTTTAGTGCAGATACGTTCTTTTGATCAACCTTTATTGCATTTTAATGCAATGTTGCAGATACCAAAAAAATGTCATTCTGGCTTTTTGAATTTTTTACTCTTTACGCCGTTAACCGATCGGGCTCATTTTTTTTAAATTTTAGATCGGGCGATTTTGAATTCCATACCAAACCTGTATGTTTTTTATTTTTCTTTATTTTGAATGGGGCGAAAGGGGGGTGATTTGAGCTCCTATATATATATTTTTTAAATATTTATAAAAACATTTGTTTTTCACTTTTGGCGTGCTTCAAGAGTCTCCATGGGAGACTAGAAACTGCCATAACCTGATCGGCTCTGCTACATGCAGGTGATGATCAGATCACTTGTATGCAGCATAATACCTCACTTGATATGAGCGCCAACCACCGGCAATCCAGCAGTGACAACCATAGAGGTCTCCAGGAGACCTCTGGTTGTCATACCAACCCATCGGTGAACCGCAGTCACGTGATGGGGTCACTGATGGGCGCATTTCAGGCACGATTGCCGGAAGCACATGTTAAATGCTGCTCTGAGTTTGACAGTGGCATTTAACTTGTTAATAGCCGCGGGTGGATCACAACTCCACTTGCAGCTGTGACCGGCACATGTCACCGCCGGAGACCACATCAAAGGGGGAGACACAATATGCGCGGTTCTAATATGGCGCATGTTGCAAAGAGGTTAAAGACATTACCATTGCTGTCCCTCACAATTTAGATTCCCTGTCAGTATGTCTTTGGCTCATGGGAGGATACTGGAGAACATACAAAATCCTAGCAGATGTTGTCCTTGGTGGGATTTGTTACAATTCTTTTTTTTTTTTTTTTTTTACACCAGTGCAGTGTAAAATTGCTAACCCACAAATTATTATTAAAGGGAACCTGTCACCCCCAAAATCGAAGATGAGCTAAGCCCACCGGCATCGATGTATCCTGAAAGATGAGAAAGAGGCTAGATTATACTCACCTGGGGTGGTGGTCCAATCCGATGGGCGTTGAGGTCCAGTCCGGGGCCTCCTATCTTCATAGGATGACGTCCTCTTCTTGTCTTCACGCTCCGGGGCACGCGTACTTTGTCTGCACTGTTGAGGGCAGAGCAAAGTACTGCAGGGCCTCTCTGACCTTTCCCGGCGCCTGCGTGAATACAAGAGGACGTCATCTTAAGAAGATGGGAGGCGCTGGACCGGACCGCGACGCCCATCGGACCGGACGGCAGTGGGACCTCCCCTGATGCCGGTGGGCTTAGCTCATCTTCGATTTTTGGGGGTGACAGGTTCCCTTAAATGCCTCTGTGTGCTAACTAAATGGTATTAGCTGGCATTTATAAAACCAATCAGGTGAATGAAAGGTTAATTGGGAGCAAATATATATGGCTGAAATGCTGTAGATAGAAATATTTTATATGGTATGCCATTCTCTGCAATTGGAACATCTGTTTCATTATTCTGTCTAGCACATTACCTAGATAAAAGTTGCCATATTATTCATCAACTAGAACCAGGCAGCCATGGTATGGATGGGCTAGAACCTGGCAGGAAGCTATGGTATGGATGGGCTAGAAACTGGCAGGCAGCCATAGTATAGATGGGCTAGAACATGACAGACAGCTATGGTATGGATGGGCTAGAACCTGGCAGGAAGCCATGATATGGATGGGCCAGAACCTGGCAGGCAGCTATGGCATGGATGGGCTAGAAACTGGCATGCAGTTATAGATGGGCTAGAACCTGGCAGGAAGCTATGGTATGGATGGGCTAGAAACTGGCAGGCAGTCATAGTATGGATGGGCTAGAACCTGGCAGGAAGCCATGGTATGGATGGCCTAGAACCTGGCAGGAAGCCATGGTATGGATGGGCTAGAACCTGGCAGGAAGCCATGGTATGGATAAGCTACAACCTGGCAGGAAGCCATGGTATGGATGGGGTAGAACCTGGCAGGCAGCTATGGTATGGATGGGCTAGAACCTGGCAGGAAGCCATAGTATAGATGGGCTAGAACCTAGCAGGCAGTCATGGTATGGATGGGCTAGAACCTGGCAGGCAGCCATGGTATGGATGGGCTACAACCTGGCAGTCAGCTATGGTAATGGATTGGCTAGAACCTGGCAGGCAGCCATGGTATTGGATCGTCTAGAGCCAAGCGGCCATGGAATACACATCCTCAAGAGATCAGCAGCCTAAGGCTATGTGAGTATTTGCTTACAGAAATTTCTGCAAGGTTTCTGCATCTCTTGGCAGCAAAAACACAGCGGAAAATCCGCAGTGGTTTTGGGGCGTTTTTGCTTGCGTTTTCTTCGTATGCATTTATTTAATGGGTCAAAAACATAGGCAAAAATGCACAAAGAATTGACATGCTGCTGATTTAAACACACAGCAAATCCTGAAAGGAAAAATACTGATCATGTGTACAGCACTTCAGGATTCTCATTGAATTTGCTGGCACAAGGATTTTCTAGTGTTTTTGGGCCAATTCCGCGAGGAGAAACACATTAGAAATGCACCGTATGCACACAGCCTAGCAGCCATGACACTGATCCCCAAGAGACAAGCACCCATTACATTGTTGGTAACTGAATGTCATGTTGGCTCCATCTGAAAGATGCCATAGTTATTACAGTGGTCCAATCTGTGGGCTATACCATTCTCCTGTGCAGAAACAAGTTGGCTTTAGGCTAGGCATTAACTGGGAGGGCTTCTATTATATGTTCCACAATCAATGGAAATCTGATCACTGTCACCTCCGTGGGTGCCCTGAGAACAGGTTCGCCTTCAGCTGTTTCTAGTGTGATCACCTCACTATTCCTCACCGGAAATTTACTGAAATGTGCTGCGTACGGATAAGGATCACATCGATATCAGATCGCTTTAAAGGGACCCTGTCACATTGTACATTCTATGTGTGGGCAGGGTGGAATGAATAACGGCAGATTGATACATCGGTTTATGGCAAAAAATGTAGTATAACTTGTATGCTATTTATTTACATCACTGTTTTTTAGAAGCATTAGGAGTCCAGTGGGTGGTCCTACTTAGTGATTGACAGCTGTTAGGACCGCCCGATGGACTCCTAAGAAAAAAATCGGGGATGCAAACAAATTAGACAAGTTCTAAGTTTCTTGTAAGAAATAAAGTCAGTAAATCTGTTTAAGCTGCTGCTATTCTATAGTCCATAGACCATGTTCAATTTACCTTTAAGCTACCTCATTCCTTCATATTTGCTTGTAGATAGATTTGGCTGGCAGATTTATGGCCGGGTGCTGTTACATCCTCTGGTGATGAGATAACTCCTTTAATGAATTACTATGATACAAAGAAGCAATTAAAAATTCTCTTTATAAGCCCTCGGGTATAGCTTGAGGAAAACATTTACTGCATAGAAAGTGTCAGGATTTCCCCACCAGCTATCAAATAAATAAGGCAGCACACTGCGGCGCTAAAACATGCAAACATGAAAATTGAACTGCATTACTGCACTAGAAATATGAAAAAATGAGTGTTTAGCGCATAAATTGGCCAATTCATGTGTACCTGGTTGCCACATTAGGGCATCTCTCGTATACCAGGTCTTACACTTTCCTTTCCTCGCTGAGAATAAATGTCTTCATCTGAATGGGTGCATGTGAATCCTCTTGTTGGACTAAATTTCTCTCTCTGTGGAGGGGTAATGAACCTGCTGCGATTAAAACACCTGCGGCTAAGAGGCGGACCTGGTATACGAGAGATGCCTTAATGTGGCTACCAGGTACACATGAATTGGCCAATTTATGCGCTAAACGCTCTCATTTTTTCATATTTCTAGTGCAGTAATGCAGTTCAATTTTCATGTTTGCATGTTTTAGCGCCGCAGTGTGCTGCCTTATTTATTTGACTGTATACGAGTTGGTGACTCTAGGTTCAGCACCTGTTCACACTTAGTCTGTTTGGATGAGACGGACAGTATTTTGAAATTTTAAATTTCCCCACCAGCAAGAGATCTATCATCTTGACAAATAAATTTGGTAATTTGCTCAGCAAAATGTTAAGAAGGTCACGAATAAAAACCCAGGCAGAAAATGTAATTGTACCTTTCAAATATGTAGAAAGTAGTTGGGTGCAATGATGTGTGTCCTCTATTTTTCATTCATTCCCTCCTTGTGTCTATGTAGTTTACCATTGTTTTCTATATAGGTGAAATGTCATTTTTGCACAAAATCTCAGACCGCTTCTTTGTGTGGTTAACCAATAGTGTAAAGCTTCACCCCACTATAACACCTACCCCCCCCCCCACAAAAAAAAACAAAAAAAAAAAACATGTAACCATATTTTTAAATTGAGTCAATGGGACAAAAATAATTGTTACATATTAATGAAGGATGAAAGGGAAAAAATATACAAAAAGCACTTTTTGTGCATTCAACATATGCAATTATCCCTTAAGATTGCAACCACATATCTGATATATCTTTAGACAATGTTGGCATATTTATAATTATTTTTCACATAAAAAACTATATGCCACCAGACTATTTGGTTTCCAGTATTACATTTGGGCAACAGATGGGTTGGGTATTGGAGCTTTTTAGCCAAATGTGCAGAATAAACCAAAAAATATTGTAGAACATAAAATTGACATTGTAGAGGAACAGAAGGAAAGATAAAGCCAAGTGGAAGCCGTTTAGGATGTTCTACCTATATAGAAACCAGTGGTTGATCTAGATTAGCACACAGGTATTGTATGACTGACACCTGGGACAAAGCTGTATGTAAAGACATGGGATGTGACCTAATAATACTACATAGTATATACTATGGCAGATGTAATAAAATCCGCCCTCTTGTGAACACACATAAACAAGCCATCATTGCTGCAGCCGCAATTGCACACAACAGACTGCCTGCATTTGCCATAGAAATGGACATTGAGGTGTGGTAGTGGCCCAGCCTAGAGAGCGAGTAAAACCGGCTTTGTTTTTAATATGGGTGCGGCTGGAATGGATTCACAGCCACTAAAGTGATACTATGCTTGAAGAATTCCTGATCAATAGTGACTAGTAGAAGGAACAAGTCTATGATGCCTTGGTTTCTTATATGCAGGCTTTTAGGCAGTCACACCTAGGTGTGGAGGAGATGGGACAGTAGACAAAATAAAGCCTCCACCCTGCGTGCAAGAAACAAGCGTAGGAATAGGACCAGATGAACCTTCTATGGGTGGCGTAGTTGGTTTACAAATGTTTTCAATTTCTCAGTAAGTCCTAAAGTGTTCCAGGACCTCTTGCCAGTGATATATCCAGTGTATTTGCTAGCATTCCCAGTGTGTGGTAGGGATCTGCATGATAGAGGCTGATACCATAAGACTATGTTCACACGTGGCATTATTTCTGCAGCCAAAACCTTCACTCTTGGCAGCAAGTAGCTGCATTTTTGTTGCATTTTACAATGCACGTTAGTTTTATTCACCAAAAATGCTGCTAAAACACAACCCAAATGTTCTGTTGAATCTTTTGCAGCGGTTTTGCACTCTCTCATTGCTTTCTATGAGTGGGGAAAAAAAACACGGAAAGAATTGACATACAGCAGATTTTCAAAAAACGCTGAAAAAACTGCGTGTGCATGAGACTTCTGAAATCACATAGATTTTACTGGTATTGTAAAACGCAGCTGCAAACATGTCACGTGTGAACATAGATTTAGTTTTGAAGGTCACTGTTAGTATATACCATTTGTAATATCCAATACAGATTTTCCCATTACTGAGATAGATGGCAGTTGGTGCTCATAATGTTCTATGGAGAATTGTAACTGTCTTCTCAGCAGAACGTCTTTGTCGGTCTCTAGCTTCTCCCTTTCCATAGAATTCTATAATCACTATCCGAGCCAATCTCAATAATTGGGAAGTCTGTAACCACTGAATACAGATTTTACCTATGAACTGATGCAAATTGTCTCTTCAGAGAGGAAGAGGACTAGAACTTTAGTGCCACCTATTGGAAGTAGCAATCCTCAGCAATGTCGACCCTTTAACGAGCTTTGTCACACGACTTAGGATAAAAGCCAAACCAGAATCTCAATTTGCAGACACTGTGCACTGACGAGGTGCTGTACCCCGAAACACAGTGGAGATCTGGTTTGGCTGAGTGAGAGGCGTCTGACCGATATCCAAGAAGTATCTTTTCTCCTTGCGGATAGTGACATGTTAAGCATGTCATGCTGAGGAGACTTAAAGCCGCGACCCCCCACCAGAATTACATTTCTTTGGTTGCTGCAACATCGCAATAAGAGACAATCAAAGCATTGTATCTACCCCCAAGTGGTATCATTAAAAACTTCAGATCAAGCTGCAAAAAATAAGCGCTCACCCAGCCCCATTTCTGGAAAAATGGAAACGCTATGGGTCTTGGAAAATGGCTCAAACTGCGAAAACTTTTTTTCATACAAACTTTTGATTTTTTTTTTCACCACGTTTGGTATCTGCATACTCGTACTGATATTGAGAATCATGTTGCCAGGTCAGTATCATATAGTGAACATGGTAAATAAAGAGAAAAAATTGTACGATTGCCTTTTTTTTTTTTTTTGCAATTTCACCACACAGTTTGTATGGCTATATTGACAGGAAAAAAAAGGTTATGGCTCTTGAAAGAAGGGGAGGAAAAATGGAAAATCGACCAGGGATGAAGGAATTAAAATCTGTTCACTGTGCAGACAGGCCAAAAGGTACAGATGCTTCTCACAAAAGTAGAATATCATCAAAAAGTTAATTTAACTCAGTTCTTCAATACAAAAAGTGAAACTCGTATATTCTATAGAGTCATTACAAGCAGAATGATCTATTTCAGTTGATTATTTCGGTTAATGTTGATGATTATGTCTTACAGCCAGTGAAAACCCAAAAGTCATTATCTCAGTAAGTTAGAATAATTAACACGAAACACCTGCAAAGGCTTCCTAAGGCTTCTTTTACACTTGCGTTGATTTTGCGGCCCCAATAGATTTCTATGGGGCTGCAATTATCCACGGAGTGCTGTATGGCCGTGAGGGCTGTATTTACGGCCGTGAAAAAAGATTGAGACTGCTCGATCTTTTTAACGGCTTACGGACACGGCCCCCTTTATAAATCAATGGGGCCTCGTGACTTCTGGTTTTGTGGACTGCTGTTTTTTTCCCCAATACTTTTGCTATATTATTGGAAACCCGAAAAACGGCGATCCGCAAGTTTTTTGACGTCCGTTATTACGGCAGACTGAAAATTGCGTCAATACAGCCCGCAAAAAAGGCCTGCAATAACTGGCCACAAAAAACCTGGTAAATGTAAAAGAAGCCTTAGTGTTTAAAAAGGTCCTTTAGGCTGTTTCAGTAGGTTCCACAATCATGGGTAAGACTGCTGACTTGACAAATGTCCAGAAGACAATCATTGCCACACTCCACAAGGAGGGTAAGCCACAAAAGGTCATTGCTAAAGAAGATGGCTGCTTACAGAGTGCTGTATCCAAGCATATTAATGGAAAGTTGAGTGGAAGGAAAAGTGTGGTAGAAAAAGGTGCACAAGCTACCGGGATAAACGCAGCCTTGAAAGGATTGTTAAGAAAAGGCCATTCAAAAATTTGGCCATTCACAAGGAGTGGCCTACTGCTGGAGTCATTGCTTCAAGAGTCACCATACACAGACGTATCCAGGACATGGGCTACAAGTGTCACATTCCTTGTGTCAAGCCTCTCATGATAATAGACAATGTCAGAAGCATGTTACCTGGGCCAAGGAGAACAAGAACTGGACTGTTGCTCAGTGGTTGAAGGTGTTGTTTTCAAATTAAAGTAAATATTGCATCTCATTTGGAAATCAAGGTCCCAGAGTCTGGAGGAAGAGTGGGGAGACCGAAAATCCAAGCTGCTTGAGGTCTAGTGTAAGTTTCCATAGTCAGTGATGGTTTCAGGAGCCATGTCATCTGCTGGTCTAGGTCCACTGTGTTTTATCAAGACCAAAGTCAGCGCAGCCGTCTACCAGGAAATTTTAGAGCACTTCATGCTTCCCTCTGCCGACAAGCTTTTTGGAGATGGAAATTTCATTCTCCAGCAGGACTTGGCACCTGTTCACAGTGCCAAAAGTATCAATACCTGGTTTAAAAACAACAGTATCACTGTGCTTGATTGGTCAGCAAACTTGCCTGACCTTAATCCCGTGGGGTATTGTCAAGAGGAAGATGAGACACTAGACCCAACAAAGCCGAAGGCTGGTATCAAAGCAACCTGGGCTTCCATAACACCTCAGCAGTGCTACGCTGTATTGATGCAAAAGGAGCTCCGACCAAGTATTAAGTGCATTTAGTGAACATACATTTCAGTAAGCCAATATTTCGGATTTTAAACTCCTCTTTCAAGCTGGTGTTATAAAGTATGCTAATTTAATGAGATAATGACTTTTGGATTTTCATTGGCTGTAAGCCATAATCATCGACATTAACAGAAATAAACAATTGAAATGGATCACTCTGTTTATAATGACTCTATATAATATGCAAGTTTCACTTCTTGTATTGAAGAACTGAAATAAATTTAACTTTTTGATGATCTAATTTTGTGAGAAGCACCTGTATATGATGGAGGTTGGACAGGTACAACACAGTGATTACCATCCATGAGGGGTATGGATGCATTGTATTGGAAATGCTAAGCATTAGCCACAGACAAGTCAGTTTTATCTGTAAAAAACCATGGTGCCAAAAATGTGCTGCAAAAATATATGAAAATGTCCAAGCCACATTGATATCTACTGATTTTCCATATTGTTTAATCTCTAGAGGTTAGATGCACAATGTACCGCATATCTATAGGAACATATATATGTGTGTGTATGTATATATATATATATATATATATATATATATATATATATATATATATATATATATATATATATATACATACACACATATATATACAGTGGGGCAAAAAAGTATTTAGTCAGTCAGCAATAGTGCAAGTTCCACCACTTAAAAAGATGAGAGGCGTCTGCAATTTACATCATAGGTAGACCTCCACTATGGGAGACAAACTGAGAAAAAAAAATCCAGAAAATCACATTGTCTGTTTTTTTAACATTTTATTTGCATATTATGGTGGAAAATAAGTATTTGGTCAGAAACAAAATTTCATCTCAATACTTTGTAATATATCCTTTGTTGGCAATGACAGAGGTCAAACGTTTTCTGTAAGTCTTCACAAGGTTGCCACACACTGTTGTTGGTATGTTGGCCCATTCCTCCATGCAGATCTCCTCTAGAGCAGTGATGTTTTTGGCTTTTCGCTTGGCAACACGGACTTTCAACTCCCTCCAAAGGTTTTCTATAGGGTTGAGATCTGGAGACTGGCTAGGCCACTCCAGGACCTTGAAATGCTTCTTACGAAGCCACTCCTTCGTTGCCCTGGTGGTGTGCTTTGGATCATTGTCATGTTGAATGACCCAGCCATGTTTCATCTTCAATGCCCTTGCTGATGGAAGGAGGTTTGCACTCAAAATCTCACGATACATGGCCCCATTCATTCTTTCATGTACCCGGATCAGTCGTCCTGGCCCCTTTGCAGAGAAACAGCCCCAAAGCATGATGTTTCCACCACCATGCTTTACAGTAGGTATGGTGTTTGATGGATGCAACTCAGTATTCTTTTTCCTCCAAACACGACAAGTTGTGTTTCTACCAAACAGTTCCAGTTTGGTTTCATCAGACCATAGGACATTCTCCCAAAACTCCTCTGGATCATCCAAATGCTCTCTAGCAAACTTCAGATGGGCCCGGACATGTACTGGCTTAAGCAGTGGGACACGTCTGGCACTGCAGGATCTGAGTCCATGGTGGCGTAGTGTGTTACTTATGGTAGGCCTTGTTACATTGGTCCTAGCTCTCTGCAGTTCATTCACTAGGTCCCCCCGCGTGGTTCTGGGATTTTTGCTCACCGTTCTTGTGATCATTCCGACCCCACGGGGTGGGATTTTGCGTGGAGCCCCAGATCGAGGGAGATTATCAGTGGTCTTGTATGTCTTCCATTTTCTAATTATTGCTCCCACTGTTGATTTCTTCACTCCAAGCTGGTTGGCTATTGCAGATTCAGTCTTCCCAGCCTGGTGCAGGGCTACAGTTTTGTTTCTGGTGTCCTTTGACAGCTCTTTGGTCTTCACCATAGTGGAGTTTGGAGTCAGACTGTTTGAGGGTGTGCACAGGTGTCTTTTTATACTGATAACAAGTTTAAACAGGTGCCATTACTACAGGTAATGAGTGGAGGAAAGAGGAGACTCTTAAAGAAGAAGTTACAGGTCTGTGAGAGCCAGAAATCTTGATTGTTTGTTTCTGACCAAATACTTATTTTCCACCATAATATGCAAAAAAAATGATAAAAAAACAGACAATGGGATTTTCTGGATTTTTTTTTCTCAGTTTGTCTCCCATAGTTGAGGGCTACCTATGATGTAAATTACAGACGCCTCTCATCTTTTTAAGTGGTGGAACTTGCACTATTGCTGACTGACTAAATACTTTTTTGCCCCACTGTATGTTCCTATAGATATGCGGTACATTGTGCATCTAACCTCTAGAGAGTAAACAATATGGAAAATCACTAGATATTAGTGTTGAGCATTCCGATACCGCAAGTATCGGGTATCGGCCGATACTTGCGGTATCGGAATTCCGATACCGAGATCCGATATTTTTGTGATATCGGGTATCGGTATCGGAAGTGTAAAATAAAGAATTAAAATAAAAAATATTGTTATATTCACCTCTCCGGCGGCCCCTGGACATCAGCGGGAGGATCCGGCGTCCGGCACGGCTTCTTTCTTCAAAATGCGCGCCTTTAGGACCTGTGGTATGACGTCCCGGCTTCTGATTGGTCGCGTGCCGCCCATGTGACCGCCACGCGACCAATCAGAAGCCGCGACGTCATTCCTCAGCTAAAGTCCTAGAATGAGCGCCTTCTAGGACCTGAGGAATGACGTCGCGGCTTCTGATTGGTCGCGTGGCGGTCACATGGGCGGCACGCGACCAATCAGAAGCCGGGACGTCATTCCACAGGTCCTAAAGGCGCGCATTTTGAAGAAAGAAGCCGTGCCGGACGCCGGATCCTCCCGCTGATGTCCAGGGGCCGCCGGAGAGGTGAATATAACAATATTTTTTATTTTAATTCTTTATTTTACACTTTAATATGGATCCCAGGGCCTGAAGGAGAGTTTCCTCTCCTTCAGACCCTGGGATCCATGAGGATACATTCCGATACTTGATGTCCCATTGACTTGTATTGGTATCGGATATCGGTATCGGCGATATCCGATATTTTTCGGGTATCGGCCGATACTATCCGATACCGATACTTTCAAGTATCGGACGGTATCGCTCAACACTACTAGATATCAATATATATATATGACGTTTTCAATTGACCACTAGGGGGCGTTACACATACAGCCAACCTGCCTTATGAAATATCAGATAATGACACATTACCACTATGGCAAACCTAAGATCGATTTTATGTTACTTCCTCTTAATGGAATTTAGCAGGGTAAAAACATATGAAATGAAATTTAAATTTCTCTGTGCTATTCGGCCGGTGGGCAGAACACAAATTTATCTGCAGTATCATTCTTATTTTGTCATTAAAAAAGAAATGAATGCAACAAGCTACAATTATATAAAGTCTAAAGGTATGTTTATCACCTATGCACAGGATGTCTAATCTCAGCCACCCAACAATCATGATGGGGGGGGGGGGGGGGGGGGGGGGGTCCAGATTCTCTGATATTTTTCACTTGGGTTGGGATTAAATGATTTTTGTTGTTAAATGTATGCAATGGGGGTAAAAATAATTTTTGCAATTTGGTATCATTATACACTTTACACCATTTTCCTCCTATAACTTCTGTATTATATTGTTGCTGGCTGCAGATAGTTACTGGTGTTGGACACATTCTCTTTATTGTAACGTATGTCATGATTTTGTGGCACTTACTATTATATAGATAATGACAGGTTCTCTTCCTGCTCTTGTTAGTGTAACCTTCCTTACACACTGCACAGATCTCTTGTCCATACAATGGCTGGTGGTGGAGGAGCAGTGACCAGACCTGTCCGTCAGCCTCCTCCAACCTGACATGAAAACTGCTTTTCTATTGGAGGAGACTGATGGACAGCCCCTTTAATTAGAGTGACATAGATGTGCATGTTTGTTGCCACTCCACTGTATACCACTTTCTGTCATTCCTGTAGACAGGACCCATTCTTGTATTAAGCATGGACCTCAATGGTCAGACATTTATCTTTTCTGTATATGGACAATAAATGTCCCTCATTGAAATACACTGCTCAAAAAAATAAAGGGAACACTAAAATCCCACATCCTAGATATCACTGAATGAAATATTCCTGTTGTAAATCTTTATTCATTACATGGTGGAATGTGTTGAGAACAGTAAAAGCTGAAAATGATCTACGTAAATCACAACTAATATCCCACGGAGGTCTGGAGTTGCAATGATGTTCAAAATCAAAGTGGAAAATAAAGTTACAGGCTGATCCAACTTCAGTGGAAATGCCTCAAGACAAGGAAATGATGCTCAGTAGTGTGTGTGGCCTCCACGTGCCTGTGTGACCACCCTACAACTCCTGGGCATGGTCCTGATGAGGCGGCAGATGGTCTCCTGAGGGATCTCCTCCCAGACCTGGACTAAAGCATCTGCCAACTCCTGGACAGTCTGTGGTGCACCGTGATGTTGGTGGATGGTGCGAGACATGTCCTAGATGTGTTCAATCAGATTCAGGTCGGGGGAATGGGCGGGCCAGTCCATAGCTTCAATGCCTTCATCTTGCAGGAACTGCTGACACACTCCAGCTACATGAGGTATGGCATTGTCCTGCATTAGGAGGAACCCAGGGCCAACCGCACCAGCATATGGTCTCACAAGGGGTCTGAGGATCTCATCTCGGTACCTAATGGCAGTCAGGCTACCTCTTGCGAGCACATGGAGGGCTGTGTGGCCCTCCAAAGAATTGCCACCCCACACCATTACTGACCAACTGTCATGCTGAAGGATGTTGCAGGCAGCAGATCGCTCTCCACGGTGTCTCCAGAGTCTGTCACGTCTGTCACATGTGCTCAGTATAAAACTGCTTTCATCTGTGAAGAGCACAGCGTGCCAGTGGTGAATTTGCCAATCCTGGTGTTCTGTGGCAAATGCCAAGAGTCCTGCACGGTGTTGGGCTGTGAGCACAACCCCCATCTGTGGACGTCGGGCACTCAGACCATCCTCATGAAGTCAGTTTCTAACCGATTGTGCAGACATATACATTTGTGGCCTGCTGGAGGTCATTTTTCAGGGGTCTGGCAGTGTCCTGCTGCTGGGTTGTTGCCCTCCTACAGCCCCCTCCACGTCTCCTGGTGTACTGGCCTGTCTCCTGGTAGCGCCTCCAGCCTCTGGACACTACGCTGACAGACACAGCAAACCTTGTCACAGCTTGCATTGATGTGCCATCCTGGATGAGCTGCACTACCTGAGCCACTTGTGTGGGTTGTAGAGTGCGTCTCATGCTACCACGAGTGTGAAAGCACAACCTACAGTACATTCAAAAATGACCAAAACATCAGCCAGAAAGCATTGGTACTGAGATGTGGTCTGTGGTCCCCACCTGCAGAACCACTCCTTTATTGAGGGTGTCTTGATAATTGCCAATAATTTCCATCTGTTGTCTATTCCATTTGCACAACAGCATATGAAATTGATTGTCAAACAGTGTTGCTTCCTAAGTGGACAGTTTGATTTCACAGAAGTTTGATTTACTTGGAGTTATATTCTGTTGTTTAAATGTTCCCTTTATTTTTTTTGAGCAGTGTATTTCCTTCAGGGGGCTTTTTTCCTTCAGATTATGCCCTTATTGCAGTCATTGTCATGATTGGATTGAGCAGCAATACAATAGCCATCCTGTATTTGGATCACTGTTTAATGTGTAAGGGGGCCTTTAGAGGCGGATTTGTGAGGTCCAATGCACTGCAAGTCAAATAGCCCATTACTATAAGTCTCTATGAATTCCCTGCAATGCGTGTTCTCCACCATCTTCTGCATGTAGTTTTGTTACATTTTCTTCTAATTTGTTGGCTATATCAGTGATTACTGAAAGTATGGCTAATGCCAGTTGTTCATAATGATTAAAAATATATTGTTTAATTCTCCTTGTATACGATCAGACATTAACCTGAAGACAAAAGTAGGTGTCTAATGCTATTCTAAGACTACTCCCCTAGAATACTAACACCTTTAATTATATTTTGTGCTTTACAAGTGAGGGCAGGTTAAGCATCAAAAAAATGATTAATACATTCATAGATTAAGAAGTGAGATTATGGAAGTGTAGAGTGAAAACATGGAGTTCATATGTATTATCAGCATCAGATGAGTATAGCAGAAGCTGGTATCGTTTACAATGAGAAACCCCTTTTTTATGAATTCTTTCATGCGATGCACAAAGAGTTCACATAAGGCCATGTCTACACGTTCAGTTAACTGAGAATCCATTGGCAAGTTTGTTCAGATGAGTTAATAACTTTTATCTCCCTTCTTTTGAGCTCCTCTCAGCTGGTTTATGACCTCAGTGTTCCTTATCTTCCTTCTTCTGAACTCCTCTCAGCTGATTTATGACCTCAGTGTTCCTTATCTTCCTTCTTCTGAACTCCTCTCAGCTGATTTATGACCTCAGTGTTCCTTATCTTCCTTCTTCTGAGCCCCTCTCATCTGATTCATGACTTCAGTGTTCCTTATCTTCCTTCTTCTGAGCCCCTCTCCTCTGATTTATGACATCAATGTTGTTTATCTTCCTTCTTCTGAGCTCCTCTCAGCTGATTTATGACCTCAGTGTTCCTTATATTCCTTCTTCTGAGCTCCTCAGCTGATTTATGACCTCAGTATTCCTTATCTTCCTTCTTCTGAGCTACTCAGCTGATTTATGTCCTCAATGTTCCTTATCTTTCTTCTTATCTCATCTCGGCTGATTTATGACATCAATATTCCTTTCTCTTCCTTCTTCTGAGCTCCTCTTTGCTGATTTATGACCTCAGTGTTCCTTATATACCTTCTTCTGAGCTCTGCTCAGCTGATTTATGACCTCAATGCTCTGCTAAATTTCCATGTAGTCATAAATCAGCTGAGAGGAAGAAGAGCCCATTAGAATTATAAATTCTTCTGTCAAAAACAGCTCCATGATGGATAAAAATGTGTCCCCAAAAGGTGTCCATTTCCTTTAAGAAAAGTGGTGCTCCAAATACTAAAAATACACTGAGGTAACAGCTACTCAAGGTTTAACGATCCGCATAGAAGGGATTTTGTTAAAGGGGTTGTTCAGCTTTTAGCTGCAAGTCTGCAGTCATTCTATGTTTTGTCTTGTTCAATACATTTGCATTGAGTAAGACTGCACCCATGTAGTCGGCACGTGACCCCATGTATACAAATCACATACTTGCCGTGTCGCGCCTGCCGCTGCCAGCTTGGGAGAATCCTCACAGCATGCAGTGTGCGCGCTGTGAGAATTCACAAGTCTGCAGTGAAAATTAGTAGCTTAAAGAGGGACAGCCCCTTTAAGGGCAGTGGTGCTGTGGAACTACAACTGGTTTAAAAAATGGATAACTTGGTGAAAATTCTTTCAGTACAGAGGTGTGGATGCCTTTTTAGTAGCTATGTTAAAATAGTGTGTAAAAAAAACGGCTTGAGATGCATCATTAATCCACCTAAAATGAATCAACTTGATGGACTTCTTTTTAAGACTGACCCTACTTTTGGTTTTCACGAAGTTTGCTGCTTCATTGTTTTTAGATCTGTTATTCAGATGTTTCAGTAGCTACTGCAGTTATAATTAACAGCATTTCATAAGTTTTTACACTTTTATTGACAAGTCATCTACCTTACGCAAAGACCGAATATTTACAGTGTTGTACCTTATTTCTCAAGACTGCTGCACATCACCCTGGTAGTTGGGTATCAGCTTCTGGGCCAAATCCTGACTGATGACAACCCATTCTTGTCTAATCAGTGCTTTGAGCTTATCATAACTTCACTGTTTTTTGTTTGTCCACCACCTTTTGAGGATTGACAGAGGTTCTCAATGGGATTAGGTCTGGGGAGTTTTTTGAGGCCATGAACTCCAAATTACAATGCTTTGTTCACAGAGCCACTTAGTTATCACTTTTGCCTTGTGACATGATGCTCCGTCTTGCGGGAGAAAGCATTGATCATCATCAAATTGCAACTGGATCATTGGGAGAAGTTTCTCTTGGAGGCTGATTAGATGCCATTCTTTAGTAATGACAATGCTCTTAGACCAAATTGTGAGTGAGCCCCCTACCTTGAATATAAAAACTGCCTCAAACCTAAAAGGTCCCAGGATGCTTTATTGTTGGCATGAAACAGGAATAATGGTAGCACTGACCTCTTATTTTTTGGACAATCATTCTTCCAGATGTTCCAGTCTGAAGGGGGCTTCATCAGAGAGAATAACAACCACAGTCCTCTGCAGTCCAATCCCTGTACTTCCTTGCACAATGTCAGCCTGTCTTTGATATTTTTCTTGGAGAAAAGTGTTTTTTCTTGCCGCTCTTTACACCAGACCAGACTCCATAACCCTTTGCTTCACTGTACATGCAGATGCACTGACACCTGCCTGCTGACATTCTTGAGCAAGTTCTGGTCTTGTGCTGAACCAATCCCCTAGCTGATTTCTCTTTAGGAGACAGTGTTGGCCCTTTTTGGATTTTCTTGGACACCCTGAAGCTGTCTTCACAGCAATTGAACCTATCTCTTTAAAGTTTTTAATGATCTGATAAATTGATTTGGGGACAACTTTACAAGTAGCAATGTCCTTGCCTGTAAAGTCCTTTTGATGCAAAGCAATGATGACTGCATGTTCTTCCTTATAACTATGATTAACAGTCTGCTCTTATCACTCTATCATACTGATTGAATTATATCAACTGCCTTGTTCTCATTAAAAAAAACTTTTTCCTGAGCCGAGAAGATCACTGAAATGTTTCTCAACGCCAGTCATCAAGGTCCACCAACAGATGTTTTCAGGATCTGCTTACTATTGAACAGCTGATGGAATTATCTGCTGTGCAATACTAAGGAAATACTGAAAACATGGTCGGTTTGCTTGACTACAGGAATTGTGGAACACTGAGCTAGAGTTAATGCAAGTTGCCACTATAAAAACTGAAGCAGCAAACAATGTGAAAATCAAAAATTGGGTCCAGCTCAACAATGTTGGCGATCACTGTAATGTTAAGATTACTGAATTTGATATTGAATAGTGGCCCCCTAGACGCTCAGCACTGGTGACATGCAGACACAGGACGTTCTCGCCTATGTTGAGCACAAGTTGTGCTGTGATGATCTAAATATCAATATAAATCTACTGACTCAAAATTTGCTCCCTAATCTGAAAGTAAAGAACCTTCATGAATCAATTCATAAAAATAACTAAGGTTCCGATTCATGAAGACCAGTGATTTTCCTGACAAGGGGGTGTGGTGGAGTCAGATGCTCCAGATTCAAGAAGCCTCTTTATAAATCTGACGCATTTGCCGAGTGGTGGGCACTTCCATTCCCTACGCCAGAAATCTCACTCCAGTCATGGACTGAGAGGAGTGAGATTTCTGGAGTAATAAACACCACAGCTCGTCATGAATTAGACAAACTATAGCGTCATACCCCGCCTTACTACGCCCCCGTTCCAGCACCTTGCATTTTGGAGGAGCTCGGTGAAACTGGTGTGGAAATGCCAAAATTCGCAAAATTTGGATTCAACTTTAAGGGTACCGTCACACAGTGCAATTTTGATCGCTACGACGGCACGATTTGTGACGTTCGAGCGATATAGGTACGATATCGCAGTGTGTGACACGCTCCTGCGATCCGGGACTCCGCTGTGAATCGTACGTCGTAGCACATCGTTTGAAACTTTCTTTCGTCGTCTAGTGTCCCGCTGTGGCGGCATGATCGCATAGTGTAACAAAGGTGTGCACGATATTGTATACGATGTAAAGGGCGGAGGAGTTGGCTACGTAGGAGCGCTGAATTCTCCACCTCCCAAGTGCTGATTGGGCGGTACAATACTGTGCGCTCATTCGACAAAGGACTATTGTTCCCAGCGGATAAAACCGGAGCTCTCGAGCGCGCTATTCATTTCTCTCTGTAGCACGTGCTGTAAACAGAACTCCTAAATTCGCTGGATTTCCTGGACTTTTCTTCTACTACTAGACTTTTTCCGCAAAAGGTATGTATAACGCTTCAGCGTAGCATATGTTGCGCTTCAACGTGGATAAACGCTGTAGCGTGGTCGATTGTTCCTTTATGGAGAGTAGGGTAGGCCTGAGAACCTCAGGTACACAGCTGTAGCGTGGCCCAATTAATTCTTTTACAGATCGAGATGGTTGACTGCCCCATTTAATACCAGTAGTAAAATATATAGTTATTAGATCAATGGTCAGAACATTGTTTTGTAAGCACGTGTATTTATTGTTCGTTTGATTTCTTTTTAGGAACTATGCTCACTTCCGATGAGAGTTCTGTTGTTGCTGCTGCCCTGGTGTTTCAGGCAGCACGTCTCCAAGAGGAGAGACGTCCTAAACGAAAATGTCGCATGTGGACCCGGAGCTGGCTGCAGAAAAGATCCTCATTGTCACACATGGGTCTCATAAGAGAGTTACGTGACAATAACCCTCATGATTTCAGAAACTACCTTCGGATGTCGGAGGAATCCTTCAAAATAATACTGTCTGCTGTTATGCCACTCATACAAAGGTGTGATACGCCGATGCGTGCAGCCGTGCCCGTGGATGAAAGGTTGGCGGTGACACTGCGGTTCCTGGCAACAGGAAGGTCTCTTCAGGATTTGCAGTTTTCCGCTGCTGTTTCCAGACCTTTCCTGAGCGTTGTGATTCCGGAGACATGCGAGGCCATTGTGCGCAGCTTAAGGCATTATATGGAGGTACTACTATATTTTATTGGCTGCTGTGTTATGTCGATATATTATACTAGCTATTTAACCCGTTCTACGCTCTGTTTACGCGCATTTCTATTGGTATATGTTCTACATCCTATCATGTGCTGCTCCCATCCTGCGTCCCCATTCAGACATGTGCTGCTGTGATCCTGCGCCTCCATTCTGACATGTGCTGCTACCATTTTGCGGCTCCATTCTGATATGTGCTGCTCCAACCCTGCGCCACCCTTCTTTTATTTGATGCTCCCAACCTAATTTTATTGATTATATAATTTAGATATATTGTTTAGCACCCCCTCTGAGTCACCGAAGCCATCTGATAAAATGGCTGCCTGCATACTCAGGGTTGTTGACTTTGTTATACCCATACTGCGCCTCATTCACTGTAGGATGTCCACATGAGAGTGTATGTGCATAATATATTTGACCTAATTTGTACATGTTTCCTTCTCATCTTGCAGTTTCCCAAGACGGCGGATGAGTGGAAGAGGATTGCTTCCGATTTTGATGAGCTGTGGCAGTTTCCAAACTGCGGTGGTGCATTAGATGGAAAGCATGTGCGCATCACGCAACCAGCCAACTCTGGATCCTTCTTTTTCAACTACAAAGGATATTTCAGTGTGATCCTCATGGCCCTTGTCAATGCGAACTATGAGTTTGTCGATGTAGATGTTGGCATGAATGGTCGAGTCTCCGACGGTGGTGTTTTTGAACACACTTCATTTGGGGAAAGCTTGAGGAACCATGAACTGCTGTTGCCACTAAATGAAGACACAAAAGCAAACCTAAATTTTGTCTTCATCGCTGATGAAGCTTTCCCTCTTCATCCACATTTGCTGAAGCCATTTGCACAGAGAACACTCACACCGGAGCGCAGAATATTTAATTACCGGTTGTCGAGGGCCCGTCGTGTGGTTGAAAATGCCTTTGGGATTATGGCAAATCGGTTTAGAGTGTTCCACACAGCTATCAACTTGAAGCTGCCGTCTATAGACTTTGTGGTTTTGGCATGCTGTGTGCTCCATAATTTCCTGAGACGTCATGATACGAGCTCCTATTCTCCTCCTTCGTTTATTGATGCAGTGGACGCAAGAACCGGAGATATTGTGCCCGGGGAATGGCGTACACAACCTGATAATTTTACAGCTCTTCAAGCACTTGGATCTGGCAGGCAGGCAGACGATGCAAGGGACTGTCGCGAAAAATACTGTCAGTACTTTAATGGTTCTGGAGCTGTACCCTGGCAGGATCGCGCCGTATAAAAAAAAAATTTTTTTTGCTTTGCTGTCATATAAACCTCTCTAACTTAAAGTAAATGTGATGCCTATTAAATGGTGCTGTTAACCCTTATAGCTTGGTAAACATTAAAGAAAGAATGCGAAGATTTTTGTTTTTTTTGGTAACAATTTCTTGGTTTAAAATTAATTAACAACTAAATATAACATAACCAAAAAAAAAAAATTATCTCCTTCCACGGCCCAAGAGGTGTCGCAGCGTCACGCCCTGCTGCTCTACTTGAGCCTGGAGGAGCGCTGCTGTCTGCTGCAGGAGCGCTGTTGTCCGCTCCAGGCGCAATTGTCTCGCCAGGAGCTCTCTTACGGTGGGCGGTTCTGTGGATAGAAGAGGTTGGAGAACCAACGTTGAATCCGCTGAAAATACATCTCGACCTCTGTGGCAGGACCAAATTTTGTGTGTTGTAAATTTCTATTTGGTCTGGCACCACAGGGCAATGTTAATTTTATTAAATTTTACAGTTTTAGTTGTCTATTGTGACATCCAGCAGAAAACCACTCGTATTATGTTGATACTTACGGAGAAGGGACGCCGGTTCCTCATTGTCAGAACCAGAGGTGCTAATTTCCCATCCCAGCGATCTTGACAGTGCTGCAGCACCGAAAAGGAAATAATAACAGATCTGGTTAACTATGGAACACGCCGTTGGGAAGCGCTCGCTGTTTTGGTCACTTACGTATGTTAGCTTCTGGGGAGAATGGCGCCGACCCGGGGGAGGAAGAGGAGTGTCGGAAGGGAGGTGTTGAGGGTGGTGTAGGGGTGCGAGGCTGTCTGGTGGAGGCGTGGTAGGCCGCTGTGTCATTACTGCGTCTGTAATGTATTCAAATATTACCGCTACCCTCTTATGTCCCTTATGCAGTTGAAAAACTGTAATCAATGATTGTTAACTTACGTGACGTCCCGGGCTCTGGGCTCCCGCTGGTGGTGGATGCTGTGGTGCTTCTGGCAATGGCAGGTACCTGTTGCCGCCGCTGTCTCTCTACACATAAAGTTAACAAACGCAATCTTTAAATACACATGTAGAGTGCTGCAGATCAAAGCTAACAATATACTGAAACATAAAATTTATATAACACTTCACAGGGGTGCGAGGGTGCATGGTCGCAACAGATGGTGGAGGCGTGTTAGGCCGCTGGGTCATTACTGCGTCTGTAATGTCTTCAAATATTTCAGCTACCCTGTTATGTCCCGTGTGATGTTAAAAAAAATGCAATCAATGATTGTGAACTTACGTGATGTCCCGGACTGTGGGCTGCCACTGGTGTCTGAAGATGTGGTACTGGTGTCAATGGTGGGTCTCACTTGCCGCCGCCGCTGTCTCTCTACACCTAAAGTAAAGAATCACAATGTTTACACACAAATGTTGAGTGCTGCAGATCAAAGCTTACAATATACTGAAACATAAAATAGAGATCACACTTTACAGGGGTGCGATACTCTGACATGTCTGTGGGCTCTGGTGTTCAATGGTCTTCCTGTCTTTGGAAAACGTATCATTTCATCAGTAGGCCACCCTCCTCCGATAATATTTTTGGTCAATTGAGAAACTAAAAATTACGGACATCTTAATAATTTCAAGATGGTGGTTGAGATTAGGGAACCCGACAAGTTTTCTCACGGACAACGCATATTCTGCTTGGAAAATAATTAAATTTTTAAAAAACGGGGCATGTGTTTTAATGCATTTGAGGTGAAGTTGGCAACCATGAGCGCAAGCCTCCCTCACAAACCCCCCCCCTCCGGACAGCGTGCATCTCCCAATCCCCCCATACTAGTACTTGCCTCGCCTTGCCTTCGCACGCAACTCAGCAAACATTTGTGGCGTTTTATAGCGGAGGTCAGCATAATTTTTCCCGCAGTTGAAGCTGACTGCGGCAGACGCCAAACCTCCTCTCCATCATTCTGGCTATGTGGCCAAGCACTTCCCGCTTGTGGATGTGTGGGTGGGCAGGGCGGCTTTCCTGACCCTCATAATCCAGGGCATCCATCTGACTAATAAAAAAAAGGAGCTCTGGCTGCCCCAGAGGAGCAGAACGCAATCTCGCCGCCATTTTAGATGGAATGACCCTGAACAGCAACGCCCACAGGAGGAGCTTGACTACGCCGTCCTGCCGCCAGATCGGCTTCGCAATAGCGTTGCAGTTTATGGACAGCGTCACATTTGTGACGCATGAGCGGTACGGAATGAACGCACAGAGTAAAAGCCGTTCGAAGGATGGTTATATAACGCCGGAGCGTCACGTAATGTACGCTCGTGGTCTATGACGGCGTGATGACGTTACAGCGTTCCGGCGTGCCTGCGCTAGCTTGTTTTGGATCCCTGACATCCTGATAATGGCTGCCAGTCGCCGTGATCCTCCTATGGGCATCCCAGAGCTCAAGTTCCTTATTGGAACAATGGATAGGATGCAGTATGAAACAACAGGGCTGGTGCTGCACCGCAACCAGCACAAGGACGAAGTTGTCCGTGTGGTGTCTGAGGGCCTCAGGAAGCGGTTTGGGATAACTCGCAGTAAGGCCCAGATTGTGAAAAAATGGGGCGATCTGAAGTCCAAAAGCCCAGAGCGCCTGCAGGAGCTTCGCAAGGAGATTCGCAGAGGTCAGTACGCAGGTACCCAAAATTTGGGCACGCAGAAGGGTTAATTGGGTGATTCATGGGAATGGGGGGTACGCTGCATGGATTTGCATAGGCCTTTGGGCCAGTATGAACGTTGCAGAGCCACAAAGTGTCACAGCTATGTGGCAGTTTGAACGTTGCAGAGCCACAAAGTGTCACAGCTATGTGGCAGTTTGAACGTTGCAGAGCCACTATGTGTCACATCTATGGGACAGTTTGAACGTTGCAGAGCCACTATGTGCCACATCTATGGGACAGTTTGAACATTGCAGAGCCACTATGTGCCACATCTATGGGTCAGTTTGAACGTTGCAGAACCACTATGTGTCACAGCTATGGGGCAGTTTGAACGGTGAAGAGCACTATGTGGCACAGCTTTCTGCTGACCAAACTTTTTTTTTTCCTTCACAGAGGCCAAGAGACAGCGCCGCCGCCACAAGGCTTCCCACACGGCCTCTTCTGTCCCAGTGCCCTCCGGGTCAACAACAGATCCTAGTAGGTTCATACAATAATGTGATGAGGATTTGGTGGCAGGTCCCCTCGATCCCCCCCTCCCCCACCTGTAGTCACTGTTGCCATTTATGTTTAAAATTTTTTATTTTTTTCCCTTCACAGAGGCAAAAACACAGCGTCGCAGCCACGAGGCTTCCCTCACGGCCTCTTCTGTCCCAGTGCCCTCCGGGTCAACAACAGATCCTAGTAGGTTCATACAATAATGTGATGAGGATTTGGTGGCAGGTCCCCTCGATCCCCCCCTCCCCCACCTGCAGTCACTGTTGCCATTTATGTTTAAAAATTTTTATTTTTTTCCCTTCACAGAGGCAAAAATACAGCGTCGCAGCCACGAGGCTTCCCACACGGCTGTTCTGTCCCAGTGCCCTCCGGGTCAACAACAGATCCTAGTAGGTTCATACAATAATGTGATGAGGATTTGGTGGCAGGTCCCCTCGACCCCCCCCCCCCCCCACCTGCAGTCACTGTTGCCATTTATGTTTAAAAATTTTTATTTTTTTCCCTTCACAGAGGCAAAAACACAGCGTCGCAGCCACGAGGCTTCCCACCCCGCCTCCGATGTCCGTGCGCCCTCAGGGTCAACGGCTCAACACCCTAGTAGGTTCACACAATAATGTGATGAGGATTTGGTGGCAGGTCCCCTCTTCCCTCTTCTAAAACATTATTTATTTATGAATGTGACAGCACCTTTTTTTCCATTAAAAGAGGCAAAGAAACAGCGCCGCCACCCCGAGGCATCCCAGTCACCGCAGTACTGTCCCCCTGATGCTCTTCCGGGCTTCTCTCTTTCGGAGAATATGTCCCCAGACGAGGTCTTGCCACGTAAGTTTTCCCTACACGTTAAAGATTGTCACTCACTGCCTCTCTCTATGTAACCCTGTACAGCAAGGGCCGTTTCAGAGCCTTCCGCCGCCTCAGATGTTTCATTCATCCTGTACGCTATTATGGGGATGTGATCACAGCCCACTATCAGGATAATACTGTGGTATTAATGTTAGGTTTTTATGCTTTGTCACCAACAGCAGCCGGCAGTGTGACCATCCTGGATGTAAAAGCCAGGATTGAAAGGCTGTGCGAGACTCTGGCGCACATTCACAAGCAGCAGAATCTGGCAATCGTAGAGTTGCAGAAGATAAAGGACATGTGCCACCAGTTGTAGGGGGGACAATACTAAATAGTATTACTGGTTTTAAAAATGTTATGTTGTTAAATTAAAAAAAATTATTTAAACTAATATTCATTTTTTCTTTGTTTTAGTTAAGTTTACATTAGTTTGTTACGTTAATTTGTGCCCTCATACAGTGCTGTGATCGAGACACACCAATCAAAAAGTAGTGATAGAATTTCTAACAAAAGCTTTTATTTGAAACATTATTTTAAAAAGACAATATAATAAAAAGGAATGTAAAAGAAGTGAGGCAATCACATATTATGATACGACGATTGTTCCGGCTGATAACTTTGGTGCCTGATGGGCGAAGCCATATGTGAAGGTATTGGCGTGTAGGAGTTATTAGGGGGTGGCTGGCCGAACTGGGAAACGTGAGCATTGTGTCGCATCGATGTCTGACACTGTGACCAACCATTGTAATTTGATGGCTCTGTCCGCTGTATTGGCCGGGAAGAGACCAAACAAGTGTTCTTGTCCAAATCGCCATCTGTACCCTTGTTTACTGCTTCCATAATCAGACGCTCTGCTAGTGTTCTTTGGTTCTCGTCCATTTTGGCCAGTTTGTCAACCACATAGTGTCCAAACCCCTGCAACGCAGGGCTAACATTGCTTGTCAACACCTTCTTTGCTAGGCTCAATAGTTCATGCGAGGCGTCTGAGGTGGCTTTCCGTTTTCTTGGACCTTGCCTCGATTGAGTCCTGGCAGGTGCAGCCTCCACTAAATCAGTTGTCGTGCAGTCCTGTGAACAGTCCAGTGTACTGTCCTGCGCACTGTCATCCTGGGGGGGAAAAAAAAAAAGTTATGAACCCGGCAACAAAAAGTTGTACCACCATAACCGCATCCAAACTATATATTCGTAGTAGGTAAAAAAAGGTTATAATATATTTTAAGCTTAGTAATATTCTTTAACCCTCCCTTTTATTTAATACTTTGAACTACACTGTTCTGACTGCTAGGGGAACCTGATGAATATTTTATAGTCTAAATAGTCTCAACAAGAGTACATCGGCAGCTTGAAGCGATACTATTTTCTATATTGCTTAGATGGTATGGTTTAGAAATATCGCCATTTCATACATATTAAGTTCCCCATATAATACTTTACTGCGACAGGGTTACTTATGTGTACATGTTTTTGTAATAACTTCAAACTGATGTGATAATCAGAAGTATAAAACATAAAATGCAGAGAAAATTTAGGTAATTATAGGACACATTGGTGAACTTTTGTCCAAAGAGCTACTTACTTGTAGCCCTTGTGACTCCTCCTCGGCGTGGTTCTCCGAAACTATTTGTTCCACAGGTGCCAACAAGCGAAGACACGTGGAAGTCCGTGGCACCTCTTGGTCCCTCAGAAAATTAAGATGTTCAAAATACCAAAGTTTTGGCACTTAAACATCTTCAGTGGAAGCTCCGGACCTTGTAGTCTGAAGAACCTTGTTCAGCTCCTTCCTCCACACCGTGCGGAGCGCCTGGATTTTCTTTTTAATAACCGCTTCGTTTGCTGCCTCTTCTGGTGCATGACGATTGTAAAGCTCAATGAGCTTTAAGTAACCCTCCCTCCTCTTTTCCCTGTTACAATAGTCTGCAGATTTGATTTTCCAGAGGCAGGGAAAAGACTGGTAAATCTCGATGAAATCCCTGATGAACTCCACACGATTTGACATCTGAAAAATAATTATAAAAAAAAATTACACGGTTGACAAAGAGTCCTTTAAACAATACTTGTGCCAGTGTGCCAAACGCTTAACAACAGCAGCCACACAAAGCGCTCATGCCTACCATCGCTTGTTCCATCTGCCACGCCATAGGCCACCATAACCCAAAACAGTGTACCGCCCGCTTCCCTACAGCAGCCACACAAAGAGCTCATGGTGACCATACATTGTACCATCTGCCACGCTGTAGCTCACCAGACACAACCGGTCATAACCAGTCACAACAGCGTACCATCCGCATCGCTTCAGCGGCGGAACAAAGCGGTCATGCCGACCAAACTGCGTTCCATCTACCACGCTGTAGCCCACCAGTCACGACCAGTCACAAACAGTCACAACAGCGTACCATCCGCATCGCTTGTTCCATCTGCCATGCCATAGGCCACCATAACCCAAAACAGTGTACCGCCCGCTTCCCTACAGCAGCCACACAAAGAGCTCATGGTGACCATACATTGTACCATCTGCCACGCTGTAGCTCACCAGACACAACCGGTCATAACCAGTCACAACAGCGTACCATCCGCATCGCTTCAGCGGCGGAACGAAGCGGTCATGCCGACCAAACTGCGTTCCATCTACCACGCTGTAGCCCACCAGTCACGACCAGTCACAAACAGTCACAACAGCGTACCATCTGCCACATTGTAGCCCTCCAGTCACAACAGTGTACCATCCGCTTCGCTTCAGCGGTGGAACGAAGCACTCATGCCGACCATACAGCGTTCCATCCACCACGCCCAAGCGGTTTACATACCTCGAAGCAGCGGTGCAAAGCGTGGTATATTCAGCGCAGTACAAAATTCCAATGTCCAGGTCCACCAAGTGTCCAAGTACGAAGTGAAGAAAGGAAATTTTGAAAGCAGTGAGGTGGCATTGGGAACAATAGCGCTCAGGTGACAAAATTTTCAACCAATTGTGTGCACAGAACCTTTGGCCTATCAGCACACTAGCTAGTAGCACAACACGCCCCTAGTGAACAACGTCACGCACAGATTATGCAAAATTTGCTCTGAATCGTCTTGTGTGACACGACCGTACGACTGTCCCATACGACTTCTACATCGCAAATACGTCATGATTTTATCGCTTCAGCGCCGTGCATCGTGTAGTGTGACCGCAGTCTACGATGTTTGAAACGATAATTAAGCGACGATGCAACGTCACAAATCGTGCCGTCGTAGCGATGAAAATTGCACTGTGTGACGGTACCCTTAGATGTACAGACCAACACTTTACTGCACTGTTCTACAGCCTGCAGATCTCCAGCTATTGCAATCAGCAGCATTATTTCAGGGAGGATGACTCATGCAGCTCCAAATTTCACCAGTATATATTGGAAATTAGACCCACTCAGACAATATTTAACCCTTTAACGGAGTCGTATATCCGGTCCTGTTTACCACCTTGGCGTATGTGCACATGATGTCTTTTACAGATGGTTTCAGCTCCAAAAACGATGTGAAAAAGAGGCAAATGCAAGCTCAAAAGAATGAACATATGTATTTCTATGTAAAAACGACATGCCGTCCATATATTCAGTCTTCTGAACATATTTTAACCTCTCAAGTTTCCAAATCCAATTTGTTAAAAGTCTTCAGGCATTTTTCTGCATTTCTTCATTTTTTACTGCTCTGAAGATGCTTTATACTTTACAATACAAATCAATGAGAAGCCACAAAAGACACCCAGTGGATGCCCCTCTTTTTGAACGTTTTGCCAGCGATGCTTCAATAACCGGTAGCAGCTTCAGCATTGTTTAATAGTCAAAAATAATCTGGAAAACGGCAGTTAAAAAAGCACCCCAAAAGCTATGGAAAAACCCTAAAAAAACGCTGCACTGCGGAAATGTAAAAAAAAAAATCTTCAGGAAAAATATGCCGACATTTCCTGAAGCGTCTTCTGCTTGAATAGCTCAGATGGTTCACCAGCCTAAAAAAGGACTGTGTGTGTGTGTGCACATACCTTTAACTGTCCCCTCTCTTCTTGTTTTCTCTAGGTGAACCTTTTCTCCAAGCATATGTTTGTGGGTCAACTTGATGTTTTTTATGCAAAATGTAACACCAATACACAGAACAGTCAGAATTAAAATCCCATTGGTTTAAAGGGGTTGTCACAGCAAAATATAACTTTTCTCAGTGGACGATATATGTGAAAAATATCAAACTCACTCATGGTTACCTACTGGATCCCACCTGGATTCAATGTAGGCTGCTGTGGTCTGTTATTGGCTACAGCACTCAGCACATCAGATGCACGCCTCTAAGTCATTTCACCACTGCAGTCAATCACAGGCTGCAGTGGTCTACCAGCTGGTTGAAAGGTGATATCACCGCTTCCTGTATCTGTGCAGACCACAGAGTGGCCTGATCCGGATTCAGGTGGATGACGGTTGATGAGCTTGACCGAGTTTAATTGTTGCATATTGTCGATGGGGCAGAGTGTTATTTTGCCCAGACAACTCTTAAATAGCACCCATACAATGAAGTATCACCTATTAGGCTCTGTTCATTTGTCATCTGTTTGTAATGGATCCTGTATTTAAAAAAAAAAGATTTATTATAAGCAGAGCAAAAACAAGCACCTAATGGAAACCAAAGTTTCAGTTTTTGATTGGATCCTCTTTTTTTAAAAAAAAATGGGGACTTGATTGAAAATACTCACTTTGGTTTCTGTTTCGCATACTTTTCTCTTCGGTTTTGTAAGATCCATTATTAGGGCTGTCTCTGAACACTGTGTCAATAGCTTGCATGGTGCTAAAATCGGATCCATTAATGCATGACCTAATGACCTCCCGTTATGATCCGTTTTCCATAGACATCATTCTTTAAAAAAAAGTATCAGTTTCGTATCTGATTTTTGGCCGGAGAAAAAAGTTGTGAATGCAGACAGCAGACGGAAAGGAGGCAAAAGGGAGATATTTTATGACCCTTTCATTTCCATTCAAATAAATGAGTCCTGTGATGGAACATTTTATTTTTGTTTTTATGATCCCAAAACCGATCCAAAAAGCGAAAATAACTTCTGGCATGAAAGCTTTCACTCACTGAAGTGTTGCCTTATCCCACAGAACATATTTACAAGCATAGTCCTCACTATTGCACTGATAACACAGTTATCCTTATTGCACAAAGACCCACAAAAAAAACGTTGGCTTACCACACAATATCTGTAAACAGAACAGTCATACTATCCCACTGACAACAGCTCTCTCCTCCATCATCTTTTGGAAACACCCAAATGCAGAGCATTCATCTCTATTGTACCAAGGACATGCTCACACAAATTGTTATCCCTATAGCACCAACTCCACCCAAACAAAAGGCATGTCATTTACGTTTACAACACTCAAGCATTGTGTGCTCCAAACACCCTACGCTCCAAGCATCGTACGCTCCAAGCACTGCACGCTTCAAGCACTGTACGATCCAAGCTCCGTATGCTCCAAACACCCTACACTCCAAACACTGCATGCTCCAAGCACTGCACGCTCCAAGCACCTTACACTACAAACACCCTATGCTCCAAGCACTGTATGCTCCAAACACTGTACGCTCCAAACACCATACACTTCTAGCATTGTACGCTCCAAGCACTGTACGCACCAAGCACCATACACTACAAACACCCTATGCTCCAAACACTACGCTCCAAACACGTACGCTTCTAGCAGTGTACGCTCAAAGCACTGTATGCACCAAGCACTGTACGCACCAAGCACTGCATGCACCAAGCACTGCATGCTTCAAGCACTGCATGCTCCAAGCACTGTACGCCATAAACATTGTACTCTCCAAAAACTGTACGCTCCAAGCACTCTGCCCTGCAAGGACTGCATGTTCCAAGCACTGCACGTTCCAAGCACTGTACACTGCAAGCACTCTATGCTCCAAGCGCTGCACACTATAAGCACTCTACACTACAAGCACTGCACATTCCAAGCACTCTACGCTCCAAGCACTCCAGGCTCCAAGCAATACGCTCCAAGCACTGTATGCTCCAAACATTCTGCGTTCCAAGCGCTGCACGCTCCAAGCACTATACGCCATTCATTGTACAATGCAAGCATTGCATGCTACAAGCACTCTACGCTTCAAGAACCGTACGCTCCAAGCACTCTGCACTGTAAGCACTGCATGTTCCAAACACTGCATGTTCCAAGCACTGTACACTGCAAGTACTGTAGACTTCAAGCACTGTACACTCCCAGCACTCTACACTCCAAGCACTGTACGCACCAGGCACTGTACCCACCAGGCACTGTACCCTCCAAGCACTGGACGCTCCAAGCACTACTCTCCAAGCACTGTATACACCAAGCACTGTATGCTCCAAGCAGTCTACGCTCCAACCACTGTATGCTCCAAACATTCAGTGCTCCAAGCTCTGCAAGCTCCAAGCACTATGCGTCATAAGCATTGTATGATGCAAGCACTGCATGCTCCAAACACTTTACACTCCAAGCACTGTACGCCATAAGCATTGTACGATGCAAGTACTCTACGCTCCAAGCACTGTATGCTCCAAGCCCTGTACACACCAAGCACTGCACGCTCCAAGCACTGTACACTGCAAACACTGTACGCTCCAAGCACTGTAGGCTCCAAGCACTGTACACTCCAAACATTGAATGCTCCAAGTACTGCCGTCTCCAAGCACCGTACGTTCCAAACATTCTGCACTCCAATCACTGCACGCTCCACGCACTGTATGCCATAAGCATTGTACGATGCAAGCACCAAATGTTCCAAGCACTGTACGCTCCAAACATTGTATGCTGCAAGCACTGCATTTCCAAGCACTGTACACTTCAAGCACTGCACGCTGCAAGCACTGTTCCCTCCAAGCACCGTATGCTCCCAGAACTGCATGCTCAAGCACAGTATACTTCGAGCACTGTACTCTTTAAACACTTTACGCTCCACGAACTGTACACTCCAAGCACTCCAGGCTCCAAGCACTGTACGCTCCAAGCACTGTAAACCATAAGCATTGTACACTCCAATGACTGCATGGTCCAAGCACTGTATGCTCCAAGCACTGCACGCTCCAAACACTTTACACTCCAAGCACTGTACGCCATAAGCATTGTGCGATGCAAGTACTCTACGCTCCAAGCACTGTATGCTCCAAGCCCTGTATGCTCCAAGCACTGCACGCTCCAAGCACTGTACACTGCAAACACTGTACGCTCCAAGCACTGTACACTCCAAACATTGAGTGCTCCAAGTACTGCCATCTCCAAGCACTGTATGCTCCAAGCACCGTACTCTCCAAACATTCTGCACTCCAAGAACTGCACGCTCCACGCACTGTACGCCATGAGCATTGTACGATGCAAGCACCAAATGCTCCAAGCACTGTACGCTCCAAACATTGTATGCTGCAAGCACTGCATGCTCCAAGCACTGCATTTTCAAGCACTGCACGCTGCAAGCACTGTTCCCTCCAAGCACCGTATGCTCCAAGAACTGCATGCTCCAAGCACAGTATACTTCGAGCACTGTACTCTTTAAACACTTTACGCTCCACGAACTGTACACTCCAAGCACTGTACGCTCCAAGCACTGTAAACCATAAGCATTGTACACTCCAATGACTGCATGCTCCAAGCACTGTATGCTCCAAGCACTGCACACTCCAAGCACTGTACACTCCAAGCACTGCAATCTCCAAGCACTGTACAATCCAAGCACTGTACGCTAAGCCATTTGCAGATGGCTGTGCACTTAGGGGACAAGTGTGCCATCAGTGGAGGTCTCAGGTCCCAGATCCCACTGGTCTACAGGAAATTCAATTGTCTGCTAAGTATGAAAAAACAATAAGTAAAAGCTCGGTTTATTTATGTCTGTTATGTACCATTCTAACCACAGCACAAGTACAGTTGAAACCAGAAGTTTACATACACTATATAAAAAGAGTCACATATGCATGTTTTTCTCAATATCTGACATAAAATCAGAATAAACCGTTCCCGTTTTAGGTCCGTTAGGATTACCATATTATTATTATTTGACAAATGTCAGAATGATGAGAGAGAATGTTTTAAGGCATTTTTATTACTTACTGCAAAGTCAAAAGTTTACATAAATTTCATTAGTATTCGGTACCATTGCCCTTAAACTGAATGACTTGGGTCAAATGTTTCGATATCCTTTCACAAGCTTCTCACAATAGTTGGTCGGAATTTGGGCCCATTCCTCCTGACAAAACTGATGTAACTGATCCAGGTTTGTAGGTCGCCTTGCTCGCATCTGCCTTTTCAGCTTTGCCTATAAGTTTTCAATAGGATTGAGATCTGGGATTTGTGGTGGCCACTCCAAAACATTGACTTTGTTATCCTTCAGCCACTTTGTTACCATTTTGGCAGTATGCTTTGGGTCATTGTCCATTTGGAAGACCCATTTCCGCCCAAGCTTTAACTTCCTGGCTGATGTCTTTTGATGATGCTTCAGTATTGCCACATAATCTTCCTTTCTCATGATGCCATCTATTTTGTGAAGTGCCCCAGTCCCTGCTGCAGCAAAACAACCCTACAACATGATGCTACTACCCCTGTGTTTTACAGTTGGGATGGTGTTCCTAGGCTTCCAAGCTTCTCCCTTTTTCCTCTAAACGTTATGATGGTCAATATGCACAAAAGTTTGATTTTCGTTTCATCAGACCACATGACATGTCTCCAAAAATTAAGATCTTTGTTCCTGTATGCATTTGCAAACATTAATCTGGCTTTTTTATGTTTCTTTTGGAGTAATGGCTGCTTTCTGGCAGAGTGGCCTTTCAGCCCATGTTGATACAGTACTTGTTTCACTGTGGATATTGACACAATATTACCAGCTTCCACCATCATCTTCACAAGGTCTTTTGCTTTTGTCCTTGGATTGATATGCACATGTTGGACCAAAGCACTTTCATCTCTGGGACACAGAATGCATCTCCTTCCTGAGCGGTATGATGGCTGGACATTTTCATTTTGTTTGTACTTGCATATAATTGTTTGTACAGATGAACGAGGCACTTTCAGGTATCTTGAAATTGTACCCAAGGATGAGCCAGAGTTGTGCAAGTCCATAATTCTCTTCCTGATATTTTGGCTGATTTCTTCAGACTTTCCCATGAAGTTACACAAAGAAGCAGTGTGTTTCAGGTGTGCATTAAAATACATCTACAGGTGTGTCTCTAATTAACTCAGATGTTGGCAAAAAAAACTATCAGAAGCTTCCAAACATGACATCATCATACGGGCTGTCCAGAATTGTTTAAAGCTATAATAATCTTAGTGTATGTTAAATCTTGACTTTGCAGTAAGTAATAAAAATGCCTTAAAACATTCTTTCTCATTATTCTGGCATTTGGCAAATATTAATAATTATGGTAATCCTAATTGACCTAAAATTTGAAAGGTTTATTCAGATTTTATCTCAGATAAGAAAAACATGCATATTTGGCTTTTTATATAGTGCATCTAAACATCTAGTTTCAACTGTAGGTACGTCATAAGTAGCCTGCCTTACTTTGATGCAGGCTCTGACGCCGAATCTGCATCTTTTGATTTGATCAGCTTTCATTTGCCCCTAACATGTCATGTGTCCCTAATAATGATGAGCGAATATACTCGTTGCTCGGGTTTACCCCAGCACTGCACGGGTGATCTCCGAGTATTTGACTGCTCAGAGATTTAGTTTTCCTTGCCTCAGCTGGATGATTTACAGCTGTTAGCCAGCCTGAGTACATGTGGGGGTTGCCTGGTCGCTTGGGAATCCCCACATGTAATCAAGCTGTTTAGTAGCCTCAAATCATCTAGCTGTGGCAAGGAAAACTAAATCTCCGAGCAGTCATAAATACTCGGAGACCACCGGAGCGTGCTCTGGATAACCGAAGCAACGAGTATACTCGCTCATCACTAGTCCCTAACTTCTGTTTGTAAGATCGTGATCCATCCAGGGTATTTAACATTTTAAATGCTGTTGTCAGTCTCTGACAGGGGCATTTAACTTGAACTTACCAGAAGCACGTCATAAGACCTGCCCATTGGCACCCCTATCACATGATTGCAAGGGTGTGTATGACTTCCGGGGGTCTGCAGAAGATCTCCTATGGACACAGGTCCATGGGCAGCGTTCATAGGAGATGACCATTTCTGCTATACATAGCAGGGCTGTAGCACAAGCAATCTGTTGATTGCAACTTCAAGTCTCCTGTTGAAGTAAATAAAAACTGTAAAAAAAAAAAAAATGAAAGAATATAAAATTTCAAAACATTCCTCTTTCGTCCCATTCAAAATAATACAATAAAAAATACAAGCTTAGTATCTATGCGTTCAGAAACACCCAATCTATCAAAATAATTTAATTAATAAAATCAGAAAACGGCGTAACAAGAAAAAAGAATGAGAATGCTAGAATTACGGGGGGTTTTTGGCATCACCATTGCAATAAAATGCAGGTGATCAAAACTTCACATCTACCCCAAAATAGTATCAATAAAAATGTCAGTTCAGTGTGCAAGAAATAAGCCCTCACTTAGCCCCTGACAAATGTAGATGGTACGGATCTCGGAAAATGGCACCATGTTTTTTTTGTTTTGTTTTTTACAAACTTTGGAATTTTTTTTCACCACTCAAATGAAAGAAGAATCTATACATATTTGGTATCTACAAACTTGTAAAATTGCAAAGACAGAAAATCTCAAGGTTGTGAAGGGGTTAGTAAATGTTTAAAAGAAATACGAAAAACAACTTCCTCTTCATATGTTCAGTTGTTTTGAGCCTCTTTTAACCAGATACAAGTTTTGACCTGACCAAGTGAGCTCACTTGTTTATATTTACAGTTTAAAAAAAAAAGGACCCCAACAAAAAAAGACGCCAGCAGTTTACTGTGAGAAATTTGTCCTAGTGAACTCACCTCTATTTGAGATTTTTTTCTCACTGTGCGAGAGGTGATCTCACCGAGGTCTCTGCAGTTCTTTGGCCCAGCTAGGAACGCAGCTTTAGTGACCTGAGGTAACCTTGATGAGGTCACCACTGCTCACTGATGCTGCGCTCGCAACAGCTCATTCCTCAGTGATTCTCAGCCTGGACGGCCGCATCTTAGCAAGTCCAGGTTGAAAAATGTTTATCCCTAGACATGGATGAAGGCGAGGAACAGAATGTCGGACAGGTGAGGGATATGGTTGTTTTTTATCTTCGTTTTTTATAGTAGATGTTGGATTTCAGCGGTATTGGGCATTAGGTGAGTATTTTTCTTTATTATTTTATGTTTTTTTCAGGAGACAATTGCTTCAATGGAATTGGCGTTAGGTGAGTATAACTGTTTATTTTAAACTAAAAAGGTAAAAGTGTGTTTTCATAATTCAAATAAAGGACTTTATACTTGCTGTATGTTTATTTACAATATACAGTGCCTTGCAAAAGTATTCGGCCCCCTGGAACTTTAAAACCTTTTCCCACATATCATGCTTCAAACATAAAGATACCAAATGTAAATTTTTGGTGAAGAATCAACAAGTGGAACACAATTGTGAACTTGAACGAAATTTATTGGTTATTTTGAATTTTTGTGGAAGTTCAAAAACTGAAAAGTGGTGCGTGCAAGATTATATGGCCCCTTTACTTTCAGTGCAACAAACTCACTCCAGAAGTTCATTGTGGATTTCTGAATGATCCAATGTTGTCCTAAATGCCTAATGATGATAAATATAATCCACCTGTGTGTAATCAAGTCTCCGTATAAATGCACCTGCTCTGTGATAGTCTCAGAGTTCTGTTTGAAGCACAGAGCATCATGAAAACCAAGGAACACAACAGACAGGTCTGTGATACTGTTGTGGAGAAGTTTAAAGGGAACCTGTCACCCCCCTCGGGCGTTTGTAACGAAAAGAGCCACCTTGTGCAGCACTAATGCTGCATTCTGACAAGGTGGCTCTTTTAGTTATGCTCCCTGCACACGCTGAAATAAACGTTTATAAAATGTGCCCCCTCATACCGTGAAATCATCCCGGGGGCGGGTCTTTCCCCCCTAATCAGACGCAGCACAGCCATCACTCTGGGCCTGTGCGTGCCAGGCGCCGCCTCCTCTTGCTTCATCAGCGTCCCTGGGGCCTGTGCTGTAAGTGTGAAAGGCAGAGCAACTGCACATGCCCAGAAAAAATACAGCGCAGGTGCCGGGAACGCTAATGAAGCAAAAGGAGGCGGTGCCCGGCGCACACAGGCCTGAAGTGACGGCTGTGCTGCATCTGATTAGGGGGGAAATACCCGCCCCGGGATGATTTCACTGTATGAGGGGGCACATTTTATAAGCTTTTATTGCAGCGTGTGCAGGGAGCAAAAGTAAAAGAGCCACCTTGTCGGAATGCAGTATTAGTGCTGCACAAGGTGGCTCTTTTAGTTACAAACGCCTGAGGGGGGTGACAGTTCCCTTTAAAGCCAGATTTGGATACAAAATCATTTCCAAAACTTGAAACATCCCAAGGAGCACGGTTCAAGTGATCATATTAAAATGGAAGGAGTATCATATCACTGCAATTCTACCATGATCCGCCGTCCCTCTAAACTTTCATCTCAAACAAGGATAAGACTGATCAGAGATGCAGCCAAGAGGCCCATGATCACTCTGGATGAACTGCAGAGATCTACAGCTGAGATGGGACAGTCTGTCCATAGGACAACAATCAGTCGTACACTGCACAAATCTGGCCTTTATGGAAGAGTGGCAAGAAGAAAGCCATTTCTCAAAGATATCTATAAAAAGTGTTGTTTAAAGTTTTCAAAAAAAACACCTGGGACACACACCAAACATGTGAAGAAGGCGCTCTGGTCAGATGAAACCAAAATCAAACTTTTTGGCAACAATGCCAAACGATATGTTTGGCGTAAAGGCAACACAGCTCATCACCCTGAACACACCATCCCCACTGTCAAACATGTTGGTGGCAGCATCATGATTTGTACCTGCTTTTCTTCAGCAGGGACAGGGAAGATGGTTGAAATTGATGGGCAGATGGATGGAGCCAAATACGGGACTATTCTTGAAGAAAACCTGTTGGAGTCTGCAAAAGACCTGAGACTGGGACGGAGATTTGTCTTCCAACAAGACCATGATCCCAAACATAAAACAAAATATACAATGGAATGGTTCACAAATAAACATATCTAGGTGTTAGAATGGCCAAGTCAAAGTCCAGACCTCAATCCAATCGAGAATTTGTGGGAAGAGCTGAAAACTGCTGTTCACAAACGATCTCCATCAAACCACACTGAGCTCGAGCTGTTTGCCAAGGAAGAATGGGCAAGAATTTCAGTATCTCGATGTACAAAACTGATAGAGACATACCCCAAGCAACTTGCAGCTCTAATCGCAGCAAAAGATGGCGCAACAAAGTATTAAGTTAAAGGGCCGAATAATATTGCACGCCCCACTTTTCAGTTTTTGAATTTCCACAAACATTTAAAATAACCAATACATTTCGTTCAACTTCACAATTGTGTTCCACTTGTTATTGATTCTTCACCAAAAATTTACATTTGGTATCTTTGTGTTTGAAGCATGATATGTGGGAAAAGGTTGAAAAGTTCCAGGGGGCCGAATACTTTCGCAAGGCACTGTAACTATAGGATTAGTAATGGATTGGTATCTTATGGATGCCCTTCCATTACTAAGCCGTGAGCTTGATGTCACCGGACAATACAAAGGTGACATCAATCCCACAAATATGAGCCCCACTTACCACCGCCACAGGGCAAGTGGGAATAGTCGGGCAAAGTGCTAGAATTGGCACATCTAATAGCCTTTTCTGGATGGCTGCGGGCTGCTATTTTTAGGCTGGGGGGGGGCAATATCCATGGCCTCTTACCAGCCTGAGAATACCAGCCCCAAGGAGTCTGCTTTAGCTTGGCTGGTTGTCAAAAATGGGAGGGACCCCACACCATTTTTTTATATGATTTATTTAAATAATAACAAAAAAACAGTGTTAAGATCCCTCTATCCTTAATAGCTGTCAGCTTTAGCAAGGCTGATTGGGGGTTGCAGCCCCCAGTTTTCATTTTTGCTTGGATGGTTATCAAAAATACAGGGGAACCCACATTTTTTTTTTTTACAATTATTTATTTAGAGCCCAGGTGCCGGCTGATGAGTTCTCCCATAAGCCACACCTGCTCTCGTGGTTATTAGTGGCAGCCGGCATAGGCTGATGGGAATAGTAGTCACATCAGCCATTACCAGTGATTGGAGGCAAGTGCCATAGCCCTGCTATGGGGGTCCAGTACCAGTGCCTGCGAGTGGGCCCCCTGCTTGCTCAGGGCCCCAGCACTTGCAATATTTACCTCTCCCCGCTTCACCGCTACGGTGTCTTCCATGTCTTCTGACTGATGTTCAGGTCAGAGCGCGAGACGTCATCACGTCTGTGCAGCCTCTGCCTGAACAGTCACAATGCAGAGAGTCAAAAGACACTGACACTGAGGAGTCTGGATCAACGAGGAGAGGTATTTCTTTTTTTTATGTTTGGAGTAATATATGGGGACCATCATACACTGGAGCATCATATATAGGCCCATCATACCCAGGAGAATCAAATATGGGGACCATTATACACTGGAACTTCATGTTTGGGCTCATCACACACTGGCGCATCATATATGGGGCCCATTATATATGGCGCATTATATGGGACCATCATATACTAGAGCATCATATATGGGGCCCTTTATATTGAGAGCAGTATATGGGCTCCATCATATACTGGAGTATCATATGGGGCCCATTACATATAGAGCATCATATGGGGCCAGTAATTTATGGAGAATCATATGGGGCCTATTCTGTAAGGAGCAGTATATGGGGCCCATTAATAATAAAATAATTTCTTGATATAGCGCCAACAGATTCCGCAGCGCTTTACAGTTTTTCTACACATTATCATTGCTGTCCCCGATGGGGCTCACAATCTAATTCTGTATGGAGCAATATATGGGGCCCATATTATACTGTATGGAGCATGATATGGGACTCATTGTACTGTATGGAGCAATATATTGGCACATTATATATATATATATATATATATATATATATAAGCCCATCCTATATTGTATGGAGCATTATATGGGGTCCATCATATACTGGAGCATTATATGGAGCCCATCATATATTATATGGGACCCATTATATATGGAGTATATAGGGGGCTCATTTTTCTTTATGGAGCTTTATATGGGGCCTATTAGACAGTATAGAGCAATATATGGGGCTTATACTGTATTGAGCAATATATGGAGCCTATTTTATACTATATGGAGTAACATGTGGGCTCATTATTCTGTATGGAGCAATATATGTGGCTCATTATACTGCATGGAGCATTATATAGGGTATGGGGTCCATTATTCTGCATGGAACAATATATGGGGCTCATTATTCTGTATGAAGGGTTATAAGGGCTCATTATTCTGTATGAAGCATATATGTTGCCCATAATACTGTATGGAGCAATACATATGGCTCATTATACTGTATGGAGCATTATATGGGGCTCATTATATTGTATGGAGCATTATATGGGGTCCATTATTCTGTATGGAGCACTGTGTGGTGCCCATAATACTGTTGTCATGATCCGTTCCAGGGTTTAATCCTGTCTGCCCTTTTTCCGGGCGGATCATGTCAAGGATTAACTTTGCTCTGCCTCATTCTGGGTTCAGGTTTGCTATTTAGCTCCCATGCATCATGCTGGCGGTGTCAGCTATAGTTCTGCCTTCGGCAGGTGAACCTGACTCTGGTAGCTCTTGATTTGTCCTGCTGTGATCCCTGACTTGCCCCGTATTTGTTGACTCCCTCTGTCTACCCTTTTTCCAGCGTTTTCCTGTTTGTCTGTTTGATACTCTGGTTCCTGATTTGGGTCATATTCGGACTCGCTTATGCCTTCTGACTTTGTCTTATCCGCTTCTGACCATTGCTGAACCTCCTGGCTTGTTCCTGACCACATGTACTGCTTATCCCTTTTTGGTACTTCTGCCTCTGATTGTATTTTGACTCGTCTTGTCTGACCACTCTCTCGCCACTTGGTGCCTGTGCTGCTGCTCTGTGGTGCTTCTGTGTGTACGCAGTCTCACTTCCCTCTCAAGCTTCCTCTGGTAGAGGTTGCGTTATACTGCACTGCAGCAGCATGACAACTGTCTGGAGCAATATATGGGGCTCATTATTCTGTATGGAGCACTATATGGTGCCCATAATTCTGTATGGAGCAATGTATGAGGCTCATTATTCTGTATGGAGCACTATGTGGTGCCCATAATACTGTATGGATAACTATACTGTCCAATTTCTTACCTTTTGTTGAATTTACGATAGATATCCTTCATGTAATGTAAACATTGAAATATTTGGCATTGTACTATACATGTATTTCTCTGCCGTATCTGTGCCTCATGAATTGTGGTATGTGTTAAAGGGGCCCACTTAGACTCTTTCGCTCGGGCCCACAAAAACCTGGAACCAGCCCTGGTCCAGGGGCGTGGCTAAAACTTGCCATGATCTGTCCCTCTTTCTGATATTAAAAAGTTGGGAGGTATGCAATATTCAATATACAATAATATTATAGTTGTTATCAACGCAGTGTAATTCTTGCAGAGGGATTTCATGTTACATATATCCCATTTCTTATGAGAAGTCATAAGAACTTCTGGTTGAGAAACCAGGGATTCAAGCTTGAGGAGGCTAATTTGCATATTCCAGGTGCTTTCTGGGAAAAGCGAAGAGTCTCCCTAAGCTAGAAGATCGTTGGGTACAGCCGGGACCAGCTGCTTGGAAAGAATCACCAAACCAGGGATTCAAGCTTGAGGAGGCTAATTTGCATATTCCAGGTGCTTTCTGGGAAAAGCGAAGAGTCTCCCTAAGCTAGAAGATCGTTGGGTACAGCCGGGACCAGCTGCTTGGAAAGAATCACCAAACCAGGGATTCAAGCTTGAGGAGGCTAATTTGCATATTCCAGGTGCTTTCTGGGAAAAGCGAAGAGTCTCCCTAAGCTAGAAGATCGTTGGGTACAGCCGGGACCAGCTGCTTGGAAAGAATCACCAAACCAGGGATTCAAGCTTGAGGAGGCTAATTTGCATATTCCAGGTGCTTTCTGGGAAAAGCGAAGAGTCTCCCTAAGCTAGAAGATCGTTGGGTACAGCCGGGACCAGCTGCTTGGAAAGAATCACCAAACCGCGCGCCTTACGGCGCGCAAATTTTTGCCTGTAGGATATTATTGCAAGAGAGCTTGGCTGAGTAGATTACACAAGAAGGAAAGCACACAGCAAGTCAGCAGGATCTAGGAGCAACATGGCAGATGTGACAACCTACATGGTGAGCTGCAGCATGTGCTACATGTTCACAGATCGACCAGAAGAAGAATCAAATTTCACCTGTCAGAAGTGTAGACTAGTGGCCCTTTTAGAAGAAAAGGTGCGGGGTCTGGAAGAAAGAATAGCAACTTTGAAACTCATCAAAGAGAATGAAGACTTTCTAGACAGAACAGAAGCATCTCTACTGGTCACAGAAGGTGAAAAAAGTGTCAGAGAACCTCCAAAAGCAGATGAGTGGAAGCATGTGACCAAAAGAAGCAAGAAGACCATGGAGAAATCACCAACCACACAACTGAAGAACCGATATCAAATCTTTGTAGAGGATGAAGATGGCACACCTAAGGATGAAACAATACCAGCAAGCAAAAAAGAAAAGGGCACACAGCAACAAGTGACAGCAAAAAGTACAGCCAAGAAGCAACAAAGAGTGGTGGTGGTGGGAGACTCACTACTGAGAGGCACAGAAGCAGCCATCTGCAGACCGGACATAACCGCAAGAGAAGTATGCTGCCTTCCAGGTGCGATGATCAAAGATGTGACCGATAGGATACCAAAGCTCTTCAGCTCCAAGGACGTCCACCCATTTCTTCTGATACATGTTGGCACCAATGACACGGCAAGGAAGGACCTACCGACAATCTGCAAAGACTTTGAAGAGTTGGGGAAGAAAGTAAAGGAACTGGATGCACAGGTAGTTTTTTCTTCTATCCTTCCAGTAGACGGGCATGGCACCAGGAGATGGAACAGGATCCTTGATGCAAACAACTGGCTAAGACGATGGTGCAGACAACAAGGATTCGGATTCCTGGACCACGGTGTGAATTACTTGTACGATGGACTCCTCGCCAGAGACGGACTACACCTCAACAAACCTGGGAAACACACATTCGCCAGAAGACTCGCTACACTCATCAGGAGGGCGTTAAACTAGAAGAAGAGGGGACGGGAAGAAAAACATTAGACTTGAACAAAGAAGATCCAGGAAAACATACTCAGAAGGGAGGTAAGAACATTTCTAAAACAATCCACAGCGAGGAGATTGGAACAAAACAAAATCCTCTAAACTGCATGCTCGCAAACGCCAGAAGCCTGACAAACAAGATGGAAGAACTAGAAGCAGAAATATCTACAGGTAACTTTGACATAGTGGGAATAACCGAAACATGGTTAGATGAAAGCTATGACTGGGCAGTTAACTTACAGGGTTACAGTCTGTTTAGAAAGGATCGTAAAAATCGGAGAGGAGGAGGGGTTTGTCTCTAAGTAAAGTCTTGTCTAAAGTCCACTTTAAGGGAGGATATTAGCGAAGGAAATGAGGATGTCGAGTCCATATGGGTCGAAATTCATGGAGGGAAAAATGGTAACAAAATTCTCATTGGGGTCTGTTACAAACCCCCAAATATAACAGAAACCATGGAAAGTCTACTTCTAAAGCAGATAGATGAAGCTGCAACCCATAATGAGGTCCTGGTTATGGGGGACTTTAACTACCCGGATATTAACTGGGAAACAGAAACCTGTGAAACCCATAAAGGCAACAGGTTTCTGCTAATAACCAAGAAAAATTATCTTTCACAATTGGTGCAGAATCCAACCAGAGGAGCAGCACTTTTAGACCTAATACTATCTAATAGACCTGACAGAATAACAAATCTGCAGGTGGTCGGGCATCTAGGAAATAGCGACCACAATATTGTACAGTTTCACCTGTCTTTCACTAGGGGGACTTGTCAGGGAGTCACAAAAACACTGAACTTTAGGAAGGCAAAGTTTGACCAGCTTAGAGATGCCCTTAATCTGGTAGACTGGGACAATATCCTCAGAAATAAGAATACAGATAATAAATGGGAAATGTTTAAGAACATCCTAAATAGGCAGTGTAAGCGGTTTATACCTTGTGGGAATAAAAGGACTAGAAATAGGAAAAACCCAATGTGGCTAAACAAAGAAGTAAGACAGGCAATTAACAGTAAAAAGAAAGCATTTGCACTACTAAAGCAGGATGGCACCATTGAAGCTCTAAAAAACTATAGGGAGAAAAATACTTTATCTAAAAAACTAATTAAAGCTGCCAAAAAGGAAACAGAGAAGCACATTGCTAAGGAGAGTAAAACTAATCCCAAACTGTTCTTCAACTATATCAATAGTAAAAGAATAAAAACTGAAAATGTAGGCCCCTTAAAAAATAGTGAGGAAAGAATGGTTGTAGATGACGAGGAAAAAGCTAACATATTAAACACCTTCTTCTCCACGGTATTCACGGTGGAAAATGAAATGCTAGGTGAAATCCCAAGAAACAATGAAAACCCTATATTAAGGGTCACCAATCTAAGCCAAGAAGAGGTGCGAAACCGGCTAAATAAGATTAAAATAGATAAATCTCCGGGTCCGGATGGCATACACCCACGAGTACTAAGAGAACTAAGTAATGTAATAGATAAACCATTATTTCTTATTTTTAGGGACTCTATAGCGACAGGGTCTGTTCCGCAGGATTGGCGCATAGCAAATGTGGTGCCAATATTCAAAAAGGGCTCTAAAAGTGAACCTGGAAATTATAGGCCAGTAAGTCTAACCTCTATTGTTGGTAAAATATTTGAAGGGTTTCTGAGGGATGTTATTCTGGATTATCTCAATGAGAATAACTGTTTAACTCCATATCAGCATGGGTTTATGAGAAATCGCTCCTGTCAAACCAATCTAATCAGTTTTTATGAAGAGGTAAGCTATAGGCTGGACCACGGTGAGTCATTGGACATGGTATATCTCGATTTTTCCAAAGCGTTTGATACCGTGCCGCACAAGAGGTTGGTACACAAAATGAGAATGCTTGGTCTGGGGGAAAATGTGTGTAAATGGGTTAGTAACTGGCTTAGTGATAGAAAGCAGAGGGTGGTTATAAATGGTATAGTCTCTAACTGGGTCGCTGTGACCAGTGGGGTACCGCAGGGGTCGGTATTGGGACCTGTTCTCTTCAACATATTCATTAATAATCTGGTAGAAGGTTTACACAGTAAAATATCGATATTTGCAGATGATACAAAACTATGTAAAGCAGTTAATACAAGAGAAGATAGTATTCTGCTACAGATGGATCTGGATAAGTTGGAAACTTGGGCTGAAAGGTGGCAGATGAGGTTTAACAATGATAAATGTAAGGTTATACACATGGGAAGAAGGAATCAATGTCACCATTACACACTGAATGGGAAACCACTGGGTAAATCTGACAGGGAGAAGGACTTGGGGATCCTAGTTAATGATAAACTTACCTGGAGCAGCCAGTGCCAGGCAGCAGCTGCCAAGGCAAACAGGATCATGGGGTGCATTAAAAGAGGTCTGGATACACATGATGAGAGCATTATACTGCCTCTGTACAAATCCCTAGTTAGACCGCACATGGAGTACTGTGTCCAGTTTTGGGCACCGGTGCTCAGGAAGGATATAATGGAACTAGAGAGAGTACAAAGGAGGGCAACAAAATTAATAAAGGGGATGGGAGAACTACAATACCCAGATAGATTAGCGAAATTAGGATTATTTAGTCTAGAAAAAAGACGACTGAGGGGCGATCTAATAACCATGTATAAGTATATAAGGGGACAATACAAATATCTCGCTGAGGATCTGTTTATACCAAGGAAGGTGACGGGCACAAGGGGGCATTCTTTGCGTCTGGAGGAGAGAAGGTTTTTCCACCAACATAGAAGAGGATTCTTTACTGTTAGGGCAGTGAGAATCTGGAATTGCTTGCCTGAGGAGGTGGTGATGGCGAACTCAGTCGAGGGGTTCAAGAGAGGCCTGGATGTCTTCCTGGAGCAGAACAATATTGTATCATACAATTATTAGGTTCTGTAGAAGGACGTAGATCTGGGGATTTATTATGATGGAATATAGGCTGAACTGGATGGACAAATGTCTTTTTTTGGCCTTACTAACTATGTTACTATGTTACTATAAGGGTACAACTATAACGATGTCCTTTCTATAGTAGGCCCTTGCGGAGGTCTTTGCTTCTTTCCGCTAGGCCACAAGTCCATTTGACAAAGTCAGTCATTGCTTTCTGTGCCTCTTGCTCTCTGAATGGTCCCCACCTGACTGTTGCACCATCGTCGACTGACCCCGGTACCGTACATCAGTGTTGGAACTAACAGCCTCGCTCACTCGTGCCTCTCGATCACCGCAGTGGCCTTCCACTTCCAAATTGGAGTCTGCACTCAGTCTTCGGTGCTTAACCCGTGACGATCATCAGGCGGTCCAGGACAGATAAGGGTTGGGCCTAGGATCTTGACAAGGGTAATCTGGGTCACGGATCTTGACTGGCGCTGAGCTAGGCCTCAGGTCTTGACAGGTGAAATCTGGCTCTCAGATCATGACCGGCGCACAGCTAGGCCTCAGGTCCTGACAGGCATAGTCTGGCTCTTGGGTCTTAACTATCGTCGACTTGGTCACATTCGCTGACGTATGGTGCCCATGGGTTTGCATTAGTGACTCAGCTGCAGGGTGAGTCTCAGCACACGTCCTGCTGGTCTCACTCATTGGAGCCAAACGTGCATATTGTAAGCTGCTCTCCGTCACTCTGTCATCAGCCAATCAGCAGTCTCAAGAGTATTATCAACAATACTAATTTGCTGAGAATAACACAAATAGACTTCTCACAATTCTCCTCCTAACTGTCCTTTTCTGTTGGATGCAGGTAATAGTTTCCATAAACTCTGGTTCTATTATCTGTGTAGAGACACTCTTGGGATGCAGTGGTTCTAACCTATCTGGCTTGAGTTGACCTTTGACAGTCACTATGTTACACAATAGTAAAGCTTCAACCCGATGATTTGTCTATGGATACCAGTGGCAGCCGGGGTGGGCATACCATGGGTGCAATGTGTACAGTCATACGGGGGACCAAGAGGTAAGGGGGCCGAACTCTACCTCCAAAGCAGATGGAATTGTTACAGAGGGGCCCTCTTCTGTGTCCCTCCCGAGTGACAACCTAATTTGTGTTCGTATTACAGGAATATTCTCTTTGCAGCAACTACATGTATATGGAGTGTTACTCACATTTAATTTGCCATTTATAGAAATACGTATCATGATATGCGCATTTCCATATAATATCTGCTTACTGAATACAGTACCAACCCTTCACCCTAAGTAATCCTGTGACCTTTATTCTACAGTGTGTTTTATAGCATCTGTAAAGTGGATAGCGTTCAATATGATTATTACTAAGGACAATATATAGTTTTCTGGCACAAATCTAAAAGCAGGACACTAAAGAATGCTAATGAATTAAAAGAATCTGATGCTGCATATTTATAAGCTACTGAATCTAATGTAGTTTGGGGCAAAATCTTAGGGTGGGAAATAGTAACACAAGCTGCTACCTGCACAAGTGTTTATGTGGTATAAGACGGCATGGTTAGTGTGAGCGTAGAGCTTGAATGAGGGTGTTCCTCCCAACGCCCATAGCTTACATACAACATGGGAGAGGACTTTGATGGTTCTACAGCTTTCTCCCTCCCCTCAGGTAAAGGTGTGCTCTCCTGCTCACTCAGCAAGGAGAATGTAATACGATCTCTAAGGATTTGCATTATATTTTCACATTAGCACTCAACACCAATTGCAACTTCAGTTGTACAAATTAAAATGTTACATGAAATAATATTTTAACTAATTTTTCTAGTAACAGTCTATTAATTTAGATCTACAGGATAGGTGATAAATTGGAACAGTACTTTCAACAAACTTAAATAGTACAATGGCTTGCTAAAGTATTCACCCCTTTTGGCATTTTTCATGTTTTGCCTCCTCACAACCTGGAATTTCCCTTTTTTCGAGGGTTTGCAACAGTTCATGTAAAGAGCATGCCTACAATTGTGAAAATGTGGTTTTCTTTTTATTGTGAAGCAAGCAACAAATAGGACAAAATAAATGGAAACTTCAGTGTGCATAACTATTCACCTCCCTAAAGTCAGTACTTTGTAAATCCTCCTTGTGCAGCTTTGGATAAGTCTCTATGAGCTTTCCACATCTTGCCACTGGGATTTTTGTCCATTCCTCAAGGCAGAACTGCTCCAGCTCCTTCAAGGTAGATGGTTTCCTCTGGTGAACAGCAATCTTCAAGTCTGAACACAGATTCTTAATTGAATTAAGGTCTGGGCTTTAACTAGGCCACTCCAAAACATTTACACGTTTCCCCTTAACACTAGGACTACTGGTATAGTCATTTTGACTACTTGCACTTCAGTAGTTCTAGTCGGGGTCATGAGTCCAGTTGTCCTAGTGTTAAACCACTGCTGCCATCACCATGTTTAACTGTGGGCATGGTGGTCTTGGGAGGATGAGCTGTGTTGATTTTGTGCAAGACATAGAGTTTACATAGATGGTCAAAAAGTTCAATTTTGGTCTCATCTGACCACATCACCTTCCCCCATACATTTGGGGAGTCTTCCACATGTCTAAAATCTTAGCTGTAACATTTTCAGTATGGGTCCTTGTTGCTTGTCTATGGAGTCTTACTTTGCATACAAACCCCCATTCCGTATATATTTCAGCAATGACTGGTAATTTGGGCATCAGTTTAGCAAGTCTTGAATGATTTCTCATCTGCACCCATAAAGCTCAAGTACAACTCTCGTGAAACTGTCATCTTATACACATTGTAAATAAAAACATAAAAAGAGGTATAGCAAGCATAAATGAGTATTACTAATCTGTCAGTGTCGAAAATGTGAAATTATTTTTTATTTATAGAGAAGAAAATCATTACACCTAACCATAGTGTAAGCTTCAGGAAATGTAAAAATATGGAGTCTTCTTCTCCCGCACCTCCACCCTGGTTGACACACGTCTATAAATTCAGGATCCTATCAGCATAGTGTGTGCATTGGAACAAACACACACACACCCAAAGCCTCATTAATTCCCAAGCAAATGCTGTCCTTTCCTTGGCATCCTCATAGGTGCTGGCTCAATGTCAAAATTATCCACTGCTTTTATCTCCTTCCATCGTTCATGCTGAAAAGTTCTAAATCCAACAGCTGCTTGCAGCTTACAAGATACTGATTCTGAGCCGATCAATAGAAAGGTTATGTAGTTGGGTGATTTCCTTCTTATAACGATAGTTCTACATTGTTAGGGTGTGACCCAGTGCTATTAGATAAAACATGGAGAAGGTTTGAGTCACTTGCAGACTTTGCGCAGAAAACCACACCTCTTGGATACCAGCCAGCCGTAGATGGAAAAATAGTTGCTTGCACAAATTCATTTTTGTCTTGTTGCAACTGGTTTGTCTTAAGACACATTCCCATGGAAATTGTGCTGTGTGGGTATCTTTACCTGCGATAATTTCACTATGGATTGTTTTCAAAGTGTTTGAAAGCATTGTGACAATGGCAACAAATAAGAAGACGATATAGGATGAACATCATTGAAGACTTCATCACACTGTGAAATGTTTTTCATTTTTGGCATCTTGATGTGAAGTAGTCGTGTCCACCATGTAATGTCTCCTGCTAAGTTCTGCATGTATGTGAAAACTAGGATTTTCTAGCGATGAGCAGTAGCTTTAAAATGTCCTGTTGTAAAGCTGTGTAAAAAAAAAAAAGTAGGACGCTGACATTTTTAAGAAATCTACAAATAATAATTTAAGAGAAAAACTTTTACGTAATACATAAAAAACTAGCAAGAGCTATTTGAGTTGGTCACATTATAACTAATATTATCAAAGGTATGTTAAAGATTAAACAAAAGCAAATATGGTTGTTTAGACCTTATAAAAAGGAATACATATATTTTTTAATTAGTATTGCCATGCTTTGTTGCTTTGCCATCTGTCTCTCCAATTTGCATGGTGTTCTTGTCCATAAGTAACGTGTCTGCCATCTGCATGCATGGGCTCGGAAATCCATAGACCCCTTGATCTGTTGCTGCATTCCCAAGTAATTAGCATTTTAACTGATTTGCAAATGAGGCATTATGTGCTCTGGGTGTCATAATAATAATAATCTTTATATAGCGCCAACATATTCTGCAGCGCTTTACAGTTTAACAGTTTCAAACACAACAGTCATAAGTAACAACGTTAACAATACAATAATTAAAGCAATAAGACGACCCTGCTCATGAGAGCTTACAATCTACAATGAGGTGGGGGAGATACAAAGCACAGGTGTGTATTTACAATGATATATTTACAATGATGGTCCAGCCATCTTCAGGGGGTGGGGGATAGATGGAAGTAGTGAATGGGCTACACACAAACATAAAATTACTTTGATTAGTGAACGTGGTAGTCCTCTCTGAACAAATGTGTTTTGAGGGAGCACCTAATACTATGCAAATTGTGGATGGTCCTAATATCTTGGGGTAGAGCATTCCAGAGGATTGGCGCAGCACGGGAGAAGTCTTGGAGTCGGGAGTGGGAGGTACGGAATAGTGCAGAGATTAGTCGAAAGTCATTTGCAGAGCGCAGAGGTCGGTTAGGCCGATAGACAGAAATGCGGGAGGAGATGTATGGGGGTGCCGCACTGTGGAGAGCTTTGTGGGTGAGAACAAGTACTTTGAATTGTATCCTGTAATGAATGGACAGCCAGTGTAACGACTGGTGAAGAGCGGACGCGTCCGAGTAACGATTAGCTATATGGACAACCCTGGCTGCTGCAAGAGTCGCCTCTGCTTCTGAGGATGTTTGTCCGAGTCACCAGCCTCAGAATGGCAGGTTAACAGCAGCTCAGATTAGAGACCAGGTCAATGCCACACAGAGTTCTAGCAGCAGACACATCTCTACAACAACTGTTAAGAGGAGACTTTGTGCAGCAGGCCTTCATGGTAAAATAGCTACTAAGAAACCACTGCTAAGGACAGGCAACAAGCAGGAGACTTGTTTGGGCTAAAGAACACAAGGAATGGACATTAGACCAGTGGAAATCTGTGCTTTGGTCTGAGGAGTCCAAATTTGAGATCTTTGGTTCCAACCACCTTGTCTTTGTGCGACGCAGAAAAGGTGAACGGATGGATTCTACATGCCTGGTTCCCATTGTGAAGCATGGAGGAGGAGGTGTGATGGTGTGGGGGTGCTTTGCTGGTGACACTGTTGGGGATTTATTTAATACTGAAGGCATACTGAACCAGCATGGCTACCACAGCATCTTGCAGCGGCATGCTATTCCATCCGGTTTGCGTTTAGTTGGACCAGCATTTATTTTTCAACAGGACAATGACCCCAAACACACCTTCAGGCTGTGTAAGGGCTATTTCATCAAGAAGGAGAGTGATGGGGTGCTACGCCAGATGACCTGGCCTCCACAGTCACCAGACCTGAACCCAATCGAGATGGTTTGGGGTGAGCTGGACCGCAGAGTGAAGGCAAAAGGGCCAACAAGTGCTAAGCATCTCTGGGAACTCCTTCAAGATTGTTGGAAGACCATTCCCGGTGACCACCTCTTGAAGATCATCAAGAGAATGCCAAGAGTGTGCAAAGCAGTCATCAAAGCAAAAGGTGGCTATTTTGAAGAACCTAGAATATAAGACATAATTTCAGTTGTTTCACACTTTTTTGTTAAGTATATAATTCCACGTGTGTTAATTCATAGTTTTGATGCCTTCAGTGTGAATTTACAATTTTCATAGTCATGAAAATACAGAAAAATCTTTAAATGAGAAGGTGTGTCCAAACTTTTGGTCTGTACTGTATTACGTCACTGGGCAATATACTACGTGGGCTGTGCAATATACTACGTAGCTCGGCTGGGCAATATACTACGTGGCTGGGCAATATACTACGTCACTGGGCAATATACTACGTGGCTGGGCAATATACTACGTGGCTGGGCAATATACTACGTGGCTGGGCAATATACTACGTGGACATGCATATTCTAGAATACCCGATGCGTTAGAATCGGGCCACCATCTAGTATTTTTATAATGTGCCTTTTTACTATTTGGATTGATCACAATTCCTCATGATACAAGAATGAAAAATTCTAATTGATGTGCAGCTATTCTTAGCTGTTGATTCTTCTCATATCTCTATGGCATGCTGGCATTATGGTTGGCTACAATTTGTTTTGTTGTTATGTTTTTGTTGTCAAGAAACTACTTATCGTTTGTCCACTAGCTTTGTCAGGTTGTGCAATTTTTTTTTCTGGGGGCTAACAAAGTAGTCAGCTGTTTGTAATATTTTTTTTAAAAGATCCTTTTTTTTCTAAATCTGAAATACCCCTTTAGTTGACTATGCAGTCTTTTTCGCAGTTAATCAGCACACAGTATAAAACACTAAAGGTTTCCAGGTAACAGCCAGATCAAAGTCCGTCCAATTTTATTGGTATGCACTCTAATGTACAGTATTTATACATTACTTAGTATCACCGCAGACATAAAACTCTTAATAGTTATGTACCATAGTTTTATATATGTAGTGCTTAACCCCTTAAAGGGAAGCAATCAAAATGAAAATGACTTATTGTTTAAATCATTTTTTGTGTTAAATGTATTTATGTATAGATTTTTTAGTTTTAGCAATGTGGTTTTTTTTTACATATCACAATCTGTATTAAAAGTAAAAAAAATAGAAATCTTGCAATTCTCACACTGGTAACTAGTCTTTTTTTAGACTCTATCTTCCTGTTGTTTCAGGAAATTATACAGCACAGACCAAAAGTTTGGACACACCTTCTCATTTAAAGATTTTTCTGTATTTTCATGACTATGAAAATTGTACATTCACATTGAAGGCATTGCATCAAAACTATGAATTAACACATGTAGAATTATATACTTAACAGTGTGAAACAACTGAAAATATGTCTTATATTCTAGGTTCTTCAAAGTAGCCACCTTTTGCTTTGATGACTGCTTTGCACACTCTTGGCATTCTCTTGATGATCTTCAAGAGGTAGTCACCAGGAATGGTCTTCCAACAATCTTGAAGGAGTTCCCAGAGATGCTTAGCACTTATTGGCCCTTTTGCCTTCACTCTGCGGTCCAGCTCACCCCAAACCATCTCGATTGGGTTCAGGTCTGGTGACTGTGGAGGCCAGGTCATCTGGCGTAGCACCCCATCACTCTCCTTCTTGATCAAATAGCCCTTACACAGCCTGAAGGTGTGTTTGGGGTCATTGTCCTGTTGAAAAATAAATGATGGTCCAACTAAACGCAAACCAGAAGGAATAGCATGCCACTGCAAGATGCTGTAGTAGCCATGCTGGTTCAGTATGCCTTCAATTTTGAATAAATCCCCAACAGTGTCACCAGCAAAGCACTCCCGCACCATCACACCTCCACCTCCATGCTTTACGGTGGGAACCAGGCATGTAGAGTCCATCCGTTCACCTTTTCTGCGTCGCACAAAGACATGGTGGTTTGAACTAAAGATTTCAAATTCGGACTCATCAGACCAAAGCACAGATTTCCACTGGTCTAATGTCCATTCCTTGTTTTCTTTAGCCCAAACAAGTCTCTTCTGCTTGTTGCCTGTCCTTAGCAGTGGTTTCTTAGCAGCTATTTTACCATGAAGGCCTGCTGCACAAAGTCTCCTCTTAACAGTTGTTGTAGAGATGTGTCTGCTGCTAGAACTCTGTGTGGCATTGACCTGGTCTCTAATCTGAGCTGCTGTTAACCTGCGATTTCTGAGGCTGGTGACTCGGATAAACTTATCCTCAGAAGCAGAGGTGACTCTTGGTTTTCTTTTCTAGGGCGGTCCTCATTTGAGCCAGTTTCTTTGTAGCACTTTCAAAGTTTTCCCAATTTTTCGGACAGACTGACCTTCATTTCTTAAAGTAATGCTGGCCACTTGTTTTTCTTTGCTTAGCTGCTTTTTTCTTGCCACAATACAAATTCTAACAGTCTATTCAGTAGGATTATCAGCTGTGTATCCACCAGACTTCTGCACAACACAACTGATGGTCCCAACCCCATTTATAAGGCAAGAAATCCCACTTATTAAACCTGACAGGGCACACCTGTGAAGAGAAAACCATTCCCGGTGACTACCTCTTGAAGCTCATCAAGAGAATGCCAAGAGTGTGCAAAGCAGTAATCAAAGCAAAAGGTGGCTAATTTGAAGAACTTAGAATATAAGACATAAGTTCAGTTGTGTTAATTCATAGTTTTGATGTCTTCAGTGTGAATGTACAATTTTCATAGTCATGAAAATACAGAAAAATCTTTAAATGAGAAGGTGTGTCCAAACTCTTGGTCTGTACTGTACATGTACATTAGCAACACAAGTCAGAGTTAGATCCAATGGCTGAATGTGAGACACCATGTGGCAAAAAAATGCACCAAATTTTGGGTAATTTTTTTTTTTCCACTAAAAAAAAGCCAACTAACAGGTACTGTAAACTTAACCTAAACAATCTAAAAATGCACCAGAATTATCACTCAACATGTAACACTGATTTTGGTGTACTTTAAGACTCTAATCTAAATTTGCAAGGTCTAAATTATATATTAGAAAATATTGATAAGCAATTTTAGGCATGAAGTCATTTTTAGTTTTATTTTTTTCCCATTTAGTTGAAGTTATATGTTATCTAAAATTATGGCGATACACAATTATGTAGCTTTTTTTTACCTTTGCCGATTTAAGTGCAATAACATTCATTTAGAAAAATAATAAATTTTTGTTTGGAGATATACTGAGAGGCATGCATTTTTTTTTTCATTTTTCAGTAACAGACCGTTTTGGTTTTTTGCGAGTTAACATTTTCAATGGTAACATTTTGTGGATACATGTGATTTTTATCATTTTGCTTGATTTTTTTGTTAAAGAAAGATGAAAAAACAGGAATTCTGGCATTTTTACAGTGTTCATTGTAGGGTTTAACCCCTCAACGACCTTTTAACGTTGGTAGTTAAGGGTACTTTAATTAATGGCGCTGTGGAAAAAGTGTATAGCTCCCCCCAGAGTCAGATTTTCTCCAGGGTCTCGGCTGCCCGGATAGCCGAGACCCCAGAGAACATGATACGGGTCGGTTTTTACCAATCGCTGGGTTGCGATCGCCGGTATTAACCGTATACCAGCGACTGCAAAAAAACCGCAATTTGCCATTTAATTTCTCTGTCCTCTGATGTGATCGCACATCAGAGGACAGGCAAATAGGGTATCAGATCACCCCCTATACTTACCAGTGTCTCCCAGTGTCCCTGGATCTTCCTGCTTCTCCGCACGACCAGTGGCATCTTCTTCCACTAAGAAAATGGCAGGCACATGCACAGTGCGCCCGCTGAAATCTGCCGGCCGGCACCCTGCAACAATAGAAAGATTTATCCTATTGGCTCATTTTGGTCACTGTGATAGACCCTATCACAGTGATCAAAATAAAAAAAAATAAATAAATCAACCCCATGAACCCATCCTTTATCACCCCCTTAGTTAGGGAAAATAATCAAATAAAGAAAATGCATTTCCATTATCCCATTAGGGTTACAGTTGGGCTAAAGTGAGTTGGGCTAGGGTTAGGGTTGGGGCTAAAATTAGGGTATGTTTCCACGTTAAGGGTTCATTCAGGCTTTGCTACGGATTGGACGCAGAGTTCAGATGTTACAGCATAGTGGAGGGGATTTTATGAAATCCCTTCTCCACTATGCGTGCAGGGTCGCATCCGGCAGCTCTGCGTAACTGAACATGCGGCGCGTCTTTCCAGACCGCAGCATGCCTATTTATCTTGCAGAGATGCCCTGTCTCCGCAAGATAAATAACACAGTCTATGAATACGATGTGATTCCGCATGTGTTGAATGAACACATCCGCATCACTGCGCTTACAATGGGGGCGGCACTTTGGGCAGAGTAGGGTATCCGCTGCGTCCAAGCGCAGATATTACGCCCCTTGGAAATATACCCTTAGGGTTGGGGCTAAAGTTAGTGTTAGAGTTGGGATTAGGGTTGGGACTAGGGTTTGGATTAGGGTTAGGGTTTAGATTAGGGTTAGGGTTGCGATTAGTGGGATTAGAGTTATGGTTGGGATTAGGGATTGGTTTGTTGTTAGGGTTATGGTTAGGGTTGGGAATAGGGTTAGGGGTGTGTTGAGGTTAGGGTTGTGATTAGGGTTATGGTTATTGTTGGGATTAGGGTTAGGGGTGTGTTGGGGTTAGGGTTGGAGTTAGAATTGGGGGGATTCCACTGTTTAGGTATATCAGGGGGTCTCCAAACGCGACATGGCACCACCATTGATTCCAGCCAATATTACATTCAAAAAGTCAAATGGTGCTCCCTCCCTTCTGAGCTCTGTGCTCCCAAACAGTAGTTTACCTCCACATATGGGGCATCAACGTACTCAAGAGAAATTGGACAACAACCTCTGGGGTCCAATTTCTCCTGTTACCCTTGGGAAAATAAATGTGGGCTAAAAAAATCATTTTTGTGAAAAAAAAAATGATTTTTTTATTTTCATGGTTCTGCGTTATAAACTTGGCCATTCAAAGTGCTCACCATATATGTAGATAAGCTCCATGGAGGGGTCTAGTTTCCAAAATGGGGTCACTTGTGGGGGGTTTCTACTGTTTAGGCACATCAAGGGCTCTGGAAACGCAACATGACGCCCGCATACCATTCTATCAAAGTCTGCATTCCAAAACATCAGTACTTCCCTTCCGAGCCCCGACGTGTGCCCAAGCAGTAGTGTTTTCTCCCACATCTGGGGTATCAGCATACTCAGGACAAATTGGACAATTTTTGGGGTCTAATTTCTCCTGTTACCCTTGGGAAAATAAAAAATTGAGGGCTAAAAAATAATTTTTGTGGAAAAAAAATGATTTTTTTATTTTCACGGCTCTGCGTTATAAACTTCTGTGAAGCACTTAGGCGTTCAAGGTGCTCACCATACATGTAGATAAGCTCCATTGGGGGTGTAATTTCCAAAATGGGGTCACTTATGGGGGGTTTCTACTGTTTAGGCACATCAAGGGCTCTGCAAACGCAACATGACGCCCACTGACCATTCTATCAAAGTCTGCATTCCAAAACGGCGCTCCTTCCTTTCCAAGCTCTGCCATGCGCCCAAACAGTGGTCTCCCCACATATTGGGTATCAGAGTCTCAGGACAAATTGCACAACAATTGTGGTGGTGCAATTTCTCCCATTACCCTTGAGAAAGTAAAAATTTGGGGGTGAAAAGATCATTTTTGTGAAAAAAATATGATTTTTTATTTTTATGGCTCTACGTTATAAACTTCTGTGGAGTACTTGGGGGTTCAAAGTGCTCACATCTAGATAAGTTCCTTAAGGGTATAGTTTCCAAAATGGTGTCACTTGTGGGGGTTTCCACTGTTTAGGCACATCAGGGCTCTCCAAGCGCGACATGGCATCCGATCTCAATTCCAGCCAATTCTGCATTGAAAAAGTCAAACGGCGCTCCTTCCCTTCCGAGCTCTGCCGTGTGCCCAAACAGTGGTTTACCCTCACATATGGGGTATCGCCATACTCAGAAGAAATTGCACAACAACTTTCGGGGTCTAATTTCTCCTGTTACCCTTGTGAAAATAAAACTTTGGGGGAGAAAAGATCATTTTTATGGAAAAAATACATTTTTTTATTTTTATGGCTCTACGTTATAAACTTCTGTGAAGCACTAGGGGGTTCAAAGTGCTCACCACTAGTGTTGAGCGATACCGTCTGATACTTGAAAGTATCGGTATCGGATAGTATCGGCCGATACCCGAAAAGTATCGGATATCGCCGATACCGATATCCGATACCAATACAAGTCAATGGGACACCAAGTATCGGAAGGTATCCTGATGGTTCCCAGGGTCTGAAGGAGAGGAAACTCTCCTTCAGGCCCTGGGATCCATATTAATGTGTAAAATAAAGAATTAAAATAAAAAATATTGATATATTCACCTCTCCGGCGGCCCCTGGACATCAACGCGGGTAACCGGCAGGCTTCTTTGTTTAAAATGCGCGCGTTTAGGACCTGAGGAATGACGTCGCGGCTTCTGATTGGTCGCGTGCCGCCCATGTGACCGCCACGCGACCAATCAGAAGCCGCGACGTCATTCCTCAGGTCTTAAATTCCTAGAATGAGGAGTTTAGTGCCTGAGAATGACGTCGCGGCTTCTGATTGGTCGCGTGGCGGTCACATGGGCGGCACACAACCAATCAGAAGCCGCGACGTCATTCCTCAGGTCCTAAACGCGCTCATTCTAGGAATTTAGGACCTGAGGAATGACGTCGCGGCTTCTGATTGGTCGCGTGGCGGTCACATGGGCGGCACGCGACCAATCAGAAGCCGCGACGTCATTCCTCAGGTCCTAAACGCGCTCATTTTAAACAAAGAAGCCTGCCGGTTACCCGCGGTGATGTCCAGGGGCCGCCGGAGAGGTGAATATATCAATATTTTTTATTTTAATTCATTATTTTACACCTAACTATGGATCAGATACCGATACCCGATACCACAAACGTATCGGATCTCGGTATCGGAATTCCGATACCGCAAGTATCGGCCGATACCCGATACTTGCGGTATCGGAATGCTCAACACTACTCACCACACATCTAGATAAGTTACTTAAAGGGAACCTGTCTCCCCCCCAGGCGTTTGTAACTAAAAGAGCCACCTTCTGCAGCACTAATACTGCATTCTGACAAGGTGGCTCTTTTAGTTCGGGTCCCTGGCACTGCTGAAAGAATCGTTTTTGAAATTAGTCCCTCATACCTCGAAATTGCCACGGAGGCAGGTCTTTCCCCCTTAATCCAGACGGCTCTCTGCCATTACTCATGGCCTCTGCGTGCTGTGCGCCCCCTCCTCTTCCGTCATTAGCGTCCCCGGCGCCTGCACTGTAAGTTCGAAGGGCAGCGCAAATGTGCATGCCCCCCCAAAAAAAATAACAGTGCAGGCATCGGGAACGCTAATGAAGGAAGAGGAGGCGGCGCGCAGAGGCCATGAGTGTCGGATGGGAGGCGTTTGGATTAGGGGGGAAAGACCTGCCCCCGTGGCGATTTTGAGGTATGAGGGACTAATTTCAAAAACGATTCTTTCAGCAGTGCCAGGGACCCAAACTAAAAGAGCCACCTTGTCAGAATGCAGCATTAGTGCTGCACAAGTTGCCTCTTTTAGTTACAAACGCCTGGGGGGGGGGGGGTGACAGGTTCCCTTTAAGGGGTCTAATTTCCGCAGGGGTCACATTTTTATAGCTACAAATGTTTTTTTTTTTAATTATTGCTGTATTTTTAATACGTTCATTAGTTAATCAAATATTTTTTTTTTTAAATTGCAGTCCCATTGGGGAATTAAAAATGAAATGACGATGTAACACATTGCAATATATTTGTATTGTAGTGTATTAAGCCTGTCAGCATAACTGACAGGCATTCTATTGGAACAAGTCTATAATGGAGGACTAAGATGGTAGCAATAGGGGCCATTCTTAAGCTCACCCTTGGCTGACATAACAATGATTCAGTCACTTTGAGCGAATTCTCTCTGTTTAATCACATAGAAGCCAGAGTTTATATTGACTTCACCAGCTGGCTATGTTGCAGGGTAGACTGTCAATCAATGGGCAGGGGAGTAATTACAAGGAGCTCAGTATTTTTAATTTAAGAGTAGGACACTTTTTAGAGACAAACGAGGGCATATCATTGTCTGGGATCATCCTTATTAGGCCGGAGTCACACCACCGTATAATACGGACGATTGCTATGCAATAAAAAAAATCGCATAGCACTCGGCCCAATGTTAATCTATGGGGCAGCTCCCATCATGTTTTTTATCTCTGCTGCATTATATGTGTAAGAAGTGAAATCGCAGCATGCTGCGATTTAAACCGTATATCGGCCAAGACTCGCCAATGAAAGTCTATGTGTGCGAGAAAAACTCACACACCACAAGGACCATCAGTGTGACTTGCGAGAAATACGCACTAGTGTCCTTTAGAAAAGCCTGCTTGTGACCTGCTGTTCAGTGCGGTGTACAGTAAAATCACACTGACAGGTTAGAATAGAATAGATAAAATAAATGTATACCCATAGTATAGGTGTGTGTGTATATGTGTATATATATATATATATATATATATATATATATATATATATACACACTGCTCAAAAAAATAAAGGGAACAATTAAACAACAGAATATAACTCCAAGTAAATCAAACTCCTGTGAAATCAAACTGTCCACTTAGGAAGCAACACTGTTTGACAATCAATTTCACATGATATTGTGCAAATGGAATAGACAACAGATGGAAAATAATTGGCAATTATCAAGACACACTCAATAAAGGAGTGGTTCTGCAGGTGGGGACCACAGACCACATCTCAGTCAGTACCAATGCTTTCTGGCTGATGTTTTGGTCACTTTTGAATGTTGGTTGTGATTTCACACTCATGGTAGCATGAGATGGACTCTACAACTCACACAAGTGGCTCAGGTAATGCAGCTCATCCAGGATGGCACATTAATGCAAACTGTGGCAAGGTTTCCTGTGTCTGTCAGCGTAGTGTCCAGAGGCTGGAGGCACTACCAGGAGACAGGCCAGTACACTAGGAGACATGGAGGGGCCCTTAGGAGGGCAACAACCCAGCAGCAGGACCACTACCTCAGCCTTTGTGCAAGGAGGAACAGGAGGAGCACTGCCAGAGCCCTGCAAAATGACCTCCAGCAGGCCACAAATGTGCGTGTGTCTGCTCAAATCATTAGAAACCCACTCCATGAGGATGGTCTGAGTGCCCGACGACCACAGATGGGGTTTTGCTCACAGCTTAACACCGTGCAGGACACTTTGCATTTGCCACAGAACACCAGGATTGGCAGATTCGCCACTGGCGTCCTGTGCTCTTCACAGAAGAAAGCAGGTTCACACTGAACACGTGACAGACGTGACAGAGTCTGGAAACGCCGTGGAGAGCGATCTGCTACCTGCAACATCCTTCAGCATGACCGGTTTGGCAGTGGGTCAGTAATGGTGAGGGGTGGCATTTCTTTGAGGGCCGCACAGCCCTCCATGTGCTCGCCAGAGGTAGCCCTAGCTTCCTCCTAATGCAGGACAATGCCAGACCTCATGTGGCTGGACTGTGTCAGCAGTTCCTGTAAGATGAAGGCATTGAAGCTATGGACTGGCCCGCCCATTCCCCAGAGCTGAATCCAATTGCACATATCTGGGACATAATGTCTCGCACCATCCACCATCACGTTGCACCACAGACTGTCCAGGAGTTGGCGGATGCTTTAGTCCAGGACTGGGAGGAGATCCCTCAGGAGACCATCCGCCGCCTCATCAGGAGCATGCCCAGGTGTTGTAGGGAGGTCATACAGGCACGTGGAGGCCACACACACTACTGAGCATCATTTCCTTGTCTTGAGACATTTCCACTGAAGTTGAATCAGCCTGTAACTTCATTTTCCACTTTGATTTTGAGCATCATTCCAACTCAAGACCTCTGTGGGATATTAGTTGTGTTTTACGTTGATCATTTTTAGTTTTTTTTTGTTCTCAACACATTCCACTAGGTAATGAATAAAGATTTACAACTAAAATATTTAATTCATTAATATCTACGATGTGGGATTTTAGTGTTCCCTTTATTTTTTTGAGCAGTGTGTGTGTATATCTACATCTATCTATCTATCTATCTATCTATCTATCTATCTATCTATCTATCTATCTATCTATCTATCTATATATACTGTATATGTCATTGACACAAATATATGTATATCTACTATATAAAGCTGAATGTGTGTATGTGTGTATGTATGTCCGGGATTGGCATCTGCACCGTCGCAGCTACAGCCATAAAATTTTGCACAGTCAAACGTCTGGACCCCGAGAGCGTCATAGGCTATATTGTGAGGCGAAATTTTAACCCCGCGCATTCCAATTCACCAAACAATTTTGCCCCTATCTACATAATGGGGAAAAAAGTGAAAGGAAAAGTGTTGGAAGCATCGCAGCTACAGCAACAAAATTTTGCACAGTCACACGTCTGGACCCTGAGAGCGTCATAGGCTACGTTGTGAGGTGAAATTTTAACCCCGCGCTTTCCAATTCACCAAACAATTTTGCCCCTATCTACATAATGGGGAAAAAAGTGAAATGAAAAGTCTTGGAGGCGTCGCAGCTACAGCCACAAAATTTTGCACAGTCACACGTCTGGACCCTGAGAGCTTCATAGTGTTGTGAATTCTGTGGCCAAGCTCTCTCCTGTGGTCGTGAGTGGTACTGCGGCTGGTTCTGTCTATAAGCTTCCTTTGGTGGATGAGAGTGGTACTGCGGCTTCTGAGTTTCCTTCCTCAGGTGATGAGGTTAAGTCGTTAGGTGCTGCTCTATTTAACTCCACCTGGTGCTTTGATCCTGGCCTCCAGTCAATGTTCTAGTATTGGTCTTGCTTCCTCCTGGATCGTTCCTGTGGTCTCTCTATCCTGCATAAGCTAAGTTCTGCTTGTGTTATTTTTGTTTGCTATATTTTCTGTCCAGCTTGCTATATTGGTTTTTTCTTGCTTGCTGGAAGCTCTGAGACGCAGAGGGAGCACCTCCGTACCGTTAGTCGGTGCGGAGGGTCTTTTTGCCCCTCTGCGTGGTTGTTTGTAGGTTTTTGTGTTGACCGCAAAGCTATCTTTCCTATCCTCGGTCTATTCACTAAGTCGGGCCTCACTTTGCTAAATCTATTTCATCTCTGTGTTTGTATTTCATCTTTACTCACAGTCATTATATGTGGGGGGCTGCCTTTTCCTTTGGGGAATTTCTCTGAGGCAAGGTAGGCTTATTTTTCTATCTTCAGGGCTAGTTAGTTTCTCAGGCTGTGCTGAGTTGCATAGGGAGCGTTAGGCGCAATCCACGGCTACCTCTAGTGTGGTGTGTTAGGATTAGGGATTGCGGTCAGCAGAGTTTCCACGTCTCAGAGCTTGTCCTATGTTTTTGGTAAATGTCAGGTCACCTTGTGTGCTCTGAACTTCAAGGTCCATTGTGGTTCTGAATTACCTGTTCATAACAGTACTGGAGGCCCAAAGTACTAATGCTTCTCAATAGAGGGAAAAGAGAAGTTCTGAGACCATTTTTTTTTCTTTGCACTGTGTTCTGTCTTTCTTTTCCCCTTTACATCAGGGTGGTTCAGAACACAGGTATGGACATGGATATTCAGGGTCTGTCCTCTTTGATGGATAATCTCACTATAAGAGTACAGAACATTCAAGATTTAGTGGTTCAGAATCCTATGTTAGAACCTAAAATTCCTATTCCTGAGTTATTTTCTGGAGATAGAGCTAAGTTTTTGAATTTTAAAAATAATTGTAAACTGTTTCTGGCTTTGAAACCCCGCTCCTCTGGTGACCCAGTTCAACAAGTTAAAATCATTATTTCTTTATTACGTGGCGACCCTCAAGACTGGGCATTTTCCCTTGCGCCAGGAGATCCTTCATTATGTAATATTGATGCGTTTTTTCTGGCGCTCGGATTGCTGTACGACGAACCTAATTCAGTGGATCAGGCAGAGAAAAATTTGCTGGCTCTGTGTCAGGGTCAGGATGAGATAGAGATTTATTGTCAGAAGTTTAGAAAGTGGTCCGTGCTCACTCAATGGAATGAATGTGCGCTGGCAGCTATTTTCAGAAAGGGTCTCTCTGAAGCCCTTAAGGATGTCATGGTGGGATTTCCTATGCCTGCTGGTCTGAATGAGTCTATGTCTTTGGCCATTCAGATCGGTCGACGCTTGCGCGAGCGTAAATCTGTGCACCATTTGGCGGTATTATCTGAGCATAAACCTGAGCCTATGCAGTGCGATAGGACTTTGACCAGAGCTGAAAGGCAAGAACACAGACGTCAGAATGGGCTGTGTTTCTACTGTGGTGATTCCACTCATGCTATCTCTGATTGTCCTAAGCGCACTAAGCGGTTCGCTAGGTCTGCCACCATTGGTACGGTACAGTCGAAATTTCTTTTGTCCGTTACTTTGATCTGCTCTTTGTCTTCCTATTCTGTCATGGCATTTGTGGATTCAGGCGCTGCCCTGAATTTGATGGACTTGGAGTATGCTAGGCGCTGTGGGTTTGTCTTGGAGCCCTTGCAGTGTCCTATTCCATTGAGAGGAATTGATGCTACACCTTTGGCCAAGAATAAGCCTCAGTATTGGACCCAGCTGACCATGTGCATGGCTCCTGCGCACCAGGAGGATATTCGCTTTCTGGTGTTGCATAATCTGCATGATGTGGTCGTGTTGGGGTTGCCATGGCTACAAGTCCATAACCCAGTATTAGATTGGAAATCAATGTCTGTGTCCAGCAGGGGTTGTCAGGGGGTACATGGTGATGTTCCATTTCTGTCTATCTCATCATCCACCCCTTCTGAGGTCCCAGAGTTCTTGTCTGATTACCGGGATGTATTCGATGAGCCCAAGTCCAATGCCCTACCTCCGCATAGAGATTGTGATTGTGCTATCGATTTGATTCCTGGTAGTAAGTTTCCTAAGGGTCGACTGTTTAATTTATCTGTACCTGAGCACGCCGCTATGCGGAGTTACGTGAAGGAGTCTTTGGAGAAGGGTCATATTCGCCCGTCATCATCGCCATTGGGAGCGGGTTTCTTTTTTGTGGCCAATAAGGATGGTTCGCTGAGACCTTGTATTGATTACCGCCTTCTAAATAAAATTACGGTCAAATTTCAGTACCCCTTGCCGCTGCTGTCTGATTTGTTTGCTCGGATTAAGGGGGCTGGTTGGCTCACCAAGATAGATCTTCGTGGTGCGTATAATCTTGTGCGTATCAAACGGGGCAATGAATGGAAAACAGCATTTAATACGCCCGAAGGCCATTTTGAGTACCTGGTTATGCCATTCGGACTTTCTAATGCTCCATCAGTGTTTCAGTCCTTTTATGCATGACATCTTCCGAGAGTACCTGGATAAATTCCTGATTGTATACTTGGATGATATTTTGGTCTTCTCTGATAATTGGGAGTCTCATGTGAAGCAGGTCAGAATGGTGTTCCAGGTCCTGCGTGCTAATTCTTTGTTTGTGAAGGGGTCAAAGTGTCTCTTTGGTGTTCAGAAGATTTCATTTTTGGGGTTCATTTTTTCTCCTTCTACTATCGAGATGGACCCTGTTAAAGTTCAGGCTATTTATGATTGGACTCAGCCAACATCTCTGAAGAGTCTGCAGAAGTTCCTGGGCTTTGCTAATTTTTATCGTCGCTTCATCGCTAATTTTTCTAGCATTGCTAAACCGTTGACTGATTTAACCAAGAAGGGTGCTGATGTGGTCAATTGGTCTTCTGCTGCTGTGGAAGCTTTTCAGGAGTTGAAGCGTCGTTTTTCTTCTGCCCCTGTGTTGTGCCAACCAGATGTTTCGCTTCCGTTCCAGGTCGAGGTTGATGCTTCCGAAATTGGAGCAGGGGCTGTTTTGTCGCAGAGAAGTTCTGATTGCTCGGTGATGAAACCATGCGCCTTCTTTTCCAGGAAATTTTTGCCTGCTGAGCGAAATTATGATGTTGGCAATCGAGAGTTGTTAGCCATGAAGTGGGCATTCGAGGAGTGGCGTCATTGGCTTGAAGGAGCTAAGCATCGCGTGGTGGTCTTGACTGATCACAAAAACTTGACTTATCTCGAGTCTGCCAAACGGTTGAATCCTAGACAGGCTCGTTGGTCGCTGTTTTTCTCCCGTTTTGACTTTGTGGTTTCGTACCTTCCGGGCTCTAAAAATGTGAAGGCGGATGCCCTGTCTAGGAGTTTTGTGCCCGATTCTCCGGGTTTGTCTGAGCCGGCGGGTATTCTCAAAGAGGGGGTAATTTTGTCTGCCATCTCCCCTGATTTGCGGCGGGTGCTGCAAAATTTCAGGCTAATAGACCTGACCGTTGCCCAGCGGAGAAACTGTTTGTCCCTGATAGGTGGACGAATAAAGTTATCTCTGAGGTTCATTGTTCGGTGTTGGCTGGTCATCCTGGAATCTTTGGTACCAGAGATTTGGTGGCTAGATCCTTTTGGTGGCCGTCTCTGTCGCGGGATGTGCGTTCTTTTGTGCAGTCCTGTGGGATTTGTGCTCGGGCTAAGCCCTGCTGTTCTCGTGCCAGTGGGTTGCTTTTGCCCTTGCCTGTCCCGAAGAGGCCTTGGACACATATCTCTATGGATTTTATTTCGCATCTCCCCATCTCTCAAAGAATGTCGGTCATTTGGGTGGTTTGTGATCGCTTCTTTAAGATGGTCCATTTGGTGCCCTTGTCTAAATTGCCTTCCTCCTCTGATTTGGTGCCATTGTTTTTTCAGCATGTGGTTCGTTTGCATGGCATTCCGGAGAACATAGTTTCTGACAGAGGTTCCCAGTTTGTTTCGAGGTTTTGGCGAGCCTTTTGTGCTAGGATGGGCATTGATTTGTCTTTTTCCTCGGCTTTCCATCCTCAGACAAATGGCTAGACTGAACGAACCAATCAGACCTTGGAAACATATCTGAGATGTTTTGTTTCTGCTGATCAGGATGATTGGGTGTCCTTTTTGCCTTTGGCTGAGTTCGCCCTTAATAATCGGGCCAGCTCGGCTACTTTGGTTTCGCCGTTTTTCTGCAATTCTGGGTTCCACCCTCGTTTCTCTTCAGGGCAGGTTGAGTCTTCGGACTGTCCTGGTGTGGATACTGTGGTGGATAGGTTGCAGCAGATTTGGACTCATGTAGTGGACAATTTGACTTTGTCCCAGGAGTAGGCTCAACGTTTCGCTAACCGCAGGCGCTGTGTGGGTCCCCGACTTCATGTTGGGGATTTGGTTTGGTTGTCATCTCGTTATATTCCTATGAAGGTTTCCTCTCCTAAATTTAAGCCTCGTTTCATTGGTCCATATAGGATTTCTGAGGTTCCTAATCCTGTGTCTTTTCGTTTGACTCTTCCGGCTTCTTTTTCCATCCATAACGTGTTCCATAGGTCATTGTTGCGGAGATACGTGGCACCTGTGGTTCCATCTATTGATCCTCCTGCTCCGGTTTTGGTTGAAGGGGAATTGGAGTATATTGTGGAGAAGATTTTGGATTCTCGTGTTTCGAGACGGAAACTCCAGTATCTGGTTAAGTGGAAAGGTTATGGTCAGGAAGATAATTCCTGGGTCTTTGCCTCTGATGTCCATGCTGCCGATCTGGTTCGTGCCTTTCATGTGGCTCATCCTGGTCGGCCTGGGGGCTCTGGTGAGGGTTCGGTGACCCCTCCTCAAGGGGGGGGGGTACTGTTGTGAATTCTGTGGCCAAGCTCCCTCCTGTGGTCGTGAGTGGTACTGCGGCTGGTTCTGTCTATAAGCTTCCTTTGGTGGATGAGAGTGGTACTGCGGCTTCTGAGTTTCCTTCCTCAGGTGATGAGGTTAAGTCGTTAGGTGCTGCTCTATTTAACTCCACCTGGTGCTTTGATCCTGGCCTCCAGTCAATGTTCTAGTATTGGTCTTGCTTCCTCCTGGATCATTCCTGTGGTCTCTCTATCCTGCATAAGCTAAGTTCTGCTTGTGTTATTTTTGTTTGCTATATTTTCTGTCCAGCTTGCTATATTGGTTTTTTCTTGCTTGCTGGAAGCTCTGAGACACAGAGGGAGCACCTCCGTACCGTTAGTCGGTGCGGAGGGTCTTTTTGCCCCTCTGCGTGGTTGTTTGTAGGTTTTTGTGTTGACCGCAAAGCTATCTTTCCTATCCTCGGTCTATTCACTGTCGGGCCTCACTTTGCTAAATCTATTTCATCTCTGTGTTTGTATTTCATCTTTACTCACAGTCATTATATGTGGGGGGCTGCCTTTTCCTTTGGGGAATTTCTCTGAGGCAAGGTAGGCTTATTTTTCTATCTTCAGGGCTAGTTAGTTTCTCAGGCTGTGCCGAGTTGCATAGGGAGCGTTAGGCGCAATCCACGGCTACCTCTAGTGTGGTGTGTTAGGATTAGGGATTGCGGTCAGCAGAGTTTCCACGTCTCAGAGCTTGTCCTATGTTTTTGGTAAATGTCAGGTCACCTTGTGTGCTCTGAACTTCAAGGTCCATTGTGGTTCTGAATTACCTGTTCATAACACATAGGCTATGTTGTGAGGTGAAATTTTAACCCCGCGCTTTCCAATTCACCAAACTATTTTTCCCCTATCTACATAATGGGGAAAAGTGAAAGGAAAAGTGTTGGAGGCAAATTGACAGCTGCCAGATGTGAGCAAGGGGGACTTAAAGAATGAGAGCGATGGCGCCAAAGAGTATATACCGATCAGTTGCTAAGATGGGGCACCGACATGAGATACTCACCACACATGGGGATATGAACACACACACAAAATGCGCCACACACTACCACGTGCTTGAACACATATACCACCCTCAGCACACATTTCACCACACATACACCAACCTCGCCACATAAAAGTCGAAACACAAAAGTCGCCGCTCAAAACTCACCACGCGCAAAACTCGCCACATGCAAAAACTAGGCTCACGCAAAACTCGCCACAAGTGCAAAACTCACCTCATGGAAAACTCGCCACACGCAAAACTTGCACACGCGGAAAAATTGCCACATGCACAAAATTTGCAACACATGCAAAAGTTGCCTCACACAAAACTTGCACATACTCAAAGGCACCAGACATAAAACGCACCACGCGCAAAACTCGCCATGCGCAAAACTTGCTGCACACAACTTGCTACACTAACCTGTCACATGCAACTCAACACACAAAAAGTTGCTACACGCATGTTGCCACACAAAACTCATCTCACAAAAGTCGCTACATGCATGTCGCCACACACAACTCAATATACACAACTTGACAGACGAAACTCGCCCCAAAACACACACAAGTCTGGTATTAGCCTTCAAAAATAAAAATCTGATTAATAAGCAGACAAACTTTTTCTTTGAAAAAGAACTCATTGTTCGAAACACGTAGCCTGCTGCTACTCATTCTCCTGTGAACCATGTCATTGGACTTTGGATTTTATCCTCAATAAATCTTGATATTTTTGGAAGCTGGATTTTTTTTTCCTGTTTGCCTTATCGTTCCACGTGATGACTGCACGGTATCCGGGCTTCCCCACAACAAATGCCTAATAGGTGAGCTGGTTTTTCACTATTTTTCCTTACTGAGGTAAAAATACTGAGCAAATAACGTGTTAACGAGGTCTAATACAGGAGATCACACAGGTATATACTATATACAGGGGAGATGACACACAGATATATACTATATACAGGAGAGATGACACACAGGTATATACTATTTTTTTCATCTTTTGACTAGCACTTGCTTATTTACTGTGACTTTTTTACAACAGAGTATTTTTGACCTCGCTGTGCTCTTTTGTGTCAACAAGTTTTTTGGTGGTGTGTGAACATGTTCCTACAGACTTGTTCACTGTGCAAGTGGCCCATGTATTTTAGGTATATACTATATAGAGGAGGAGATGACATACAGGTACATACTATATACAGGAGGAGATGACATACAGGTATATACTATATACAGGAGGAGATGACACACAGGTATATACTATACACAGGAGCAGATTACCTACAGGTATATACTATATACAGGAGGAGATGACATACAGGTATATGCTATATATAAAAGATGACATACAGGTATATACTATATACAGGAGGAGATGACACACAGATATATACTATATACAGGGGAGATGACACACAGGTATATACTATATATAAAAGGAGATGACATACAGGTATATACTATATATAGGAGGAGATGACATACAGGTATATACTATATATAGGAGGAGATGACATACAGGTATATACTATATACAGGGGAGATGACACACAGCAGGTATATACTATATACAGGGGAGATGACATACAGGTATATACTATATACAGGAGATGACATAAAGGTGTATACTATATATAAGGGAGATGACAAACATGTATATACTGAGGTGAAAATGAGAGGTGGGAGGTGAAAATGAAAAGGTGTGAGTGCAAAATGAGGAGTGAGGGAAAATAGTGTAGTGATCGGAAAATGACAGATGTGAGGTCGAAATGACAAGTGTTAGGCGGGAATGAGAGGAGTGAGCGAGAAAATGTGAGGGGGAAAATTAAAGATGTGATTGGGAAATTGAGAGGCGTGATGGGAAAATAAGAGAAGTGACGTGCTATAACTAACCACAGATATTTACTATGCCCAGGCAATGCCGGGCTCTTCAGCTAGTATATATATATATATATATATATATATATACACAGTACAGACCAAAAGTTTGGGCACACCTAATTTAAAGATTTTTCTGTATTTTCATGACTATCAAAATGGTACATTCACACTGAAAGCATCAAAACTATGAATTAACACATGTGGAATTATATACTTAACAAAAATGTGTGAAACATCTGAAATAGTGTGTAACGAATGGAAACGGAGACACAGATGTAGAAGTTCACATTCGTATTTATTAAGGTTTGATGTGGAACCACTAGACCAGGGGTCCCCAACTCCAGTCCTCAAGGCCCACCAACATGTCATGTTTTCAGGATTTCCTTAGTCTTGCCCAGGTAATAATTGCATCACCTGTGCAATGCAAAGGAAATCCTGAAAACATGACCTGTTGGTGGGCCTTGAGGACTGGAGTTGGGGACCTCTGCACTAGACCACAGTCCGGGGGGCTCCGAAGGGGGCGTTACTGCGTGAGCCCCAGACACCCGTAGTAAGTCCCCTTGAACAGGGACAGAATGGAATGCCTGGAGGACACGGGTGCTACCTTCAGTTAGACCCCATACTCGTGGCGGCTGTCCCAGCGGAACAGACGGACCAGCAAGGTCAGCGGGTATTGCAGAGTTGACTGGAGGATACCAGGTGTAGAAGCTGGTGCCGCTGGTACTGGCGTGGTCCGGAAGTGAGGCTGGTGGACTGGCAGGACTAGACGGGTCCAGAGTAGATACTGCGGATGCAGTCCAGATTAACCGGGTAACTGGTAGCAGAGGATCTGTGGAAACAAACAGAATAAGCAGAGTTCCTTGCAGATGCTACAGAAACAAAAATAGCGATCAGAAAAATAACTCCCAGAAGCGCAGAATAACAGGAACCGGATGTTAGCAACAGTAGACACTTGTTGTTCCGGCGCCCTCCCTATGGTGGAAGGGCTAGAAATAATAGACAAACACACGCCATTGGTTAGAGGCAACATTTGAAAAATGCACAGTCTCTTTAAGAGACCGGAAGCAGGCATACCTGAGTCCTAAGAACCCTTCCAGGGAACCTGCTGGCTGCATCCAGGCAGCGTGAAGCCGGCACAGAGAGAGAGTCCTGACAGAGACCCCCTGGAGGTACAGTAAACAGACCGGGTGTAACATAGTGTCTTATATTCTAGGTTCTTCAAAGTAGCCACCTTTTGCTTTGATGATTTCTTTGCACATTCTTGGCATTCTCTTGATGAGCTTCAAGAGGTAGTCACTGGGAATGGTCTTCCAACAATCTTGAATGAGTTGCCAGAGATGCTTAGCACTTGTTAGCCCTTTTGCCTTCACTCTGCGTTTTGATGCCTTCAGTGTGAATGTACAATTTTCAAAGTCATGAAAATACAGAAAAATCTTTAAATGAGAAGGTGTGTCCAAACTTTTGGTCTGTACTGTATATATTTATATTTCATAGAGAGTTATGTAGCAGAATAGCCGATAATTCAATTGTCAGCATCTGAAAAATCATCACAGAACTCAACAGGATATGAGATATGGTTTAAATACAGTAAACCATTGAATATCCGTTAGTTTTTTATATATCCCTCACTAATAATTTTAGTAGTGTGTGTGTTTGTAAAATTTTGGAGCTGTAGGTGTTAAATTAAAGGATTATTTCATGGAAAAAACTGACGTAGGCTCACACGCAATTTTCTCTGCCATAGAGGGAAAGCCAGTGACTTAGGGCAGATATTAATAGCCTAGAGAGGGACCATGGTTATTGGCCCCTCCCTGGCTAAAAACATCTGCCCCCAGCCACCCCAGAAAAGGCGCATCAGTAAGATGCAGCAATTCTGGCACTTAGCCTCTCTCTTCCCATTGCCCTGTAGTGGTGGCATATGGGGTAATAAGGGGTTAATGTCACCTTGCTATTGTAAGGTGACATTAAGCTGGGTTAATAATGGAGAGGTGTCAATAAGACACCTTACCATTACTAATCTAATAGTATGAAAGGGTTAAAAATTACACACACATGCAGAATAAAGTCTTTTAATGAAATAATTAAACACACAGGTTTTCCATCTTTATTACACTCTCAATCCAAGCAAAGCCCTCGTTCTTTTGTAAAAAAATAAAAAATAAACAACAATATCTAATACCTGTCTGCCGTACAGTCAAGTCCCACGCTGCAATCCATCTCAAGGGGTTAAATAGTTTACAACCCGGAGCGGTGCTAATGCCACTGTCTCGACTGTAAACCACTGTGTAATGAATGAAAAGCTGCCTGCGCAGCCTCTCCGCCTGACCGGACATGAACTCATTAGTGTGGGAAAGTTTCTGAACATTTTCCCACGCTGTCAGTTCACCGCGAGTCAGGCGGGGAGTCAGTGCAGCCTAAGTGACGTCAGCAGTAGTCACGGAGGCTGCGCAGCAGCTCTGCCGGACCCGAGGTTGTTTTTTTGCATGATTTCCACAAATCCCTGAACAAAAGCAAAAAAACACAAAACTAGAAATTACAATGAACCTCTGCAATTTTTTTGTGGAATAGGTGTCAACACAATAAATATGTCTGTTCTTATAAGGCTGCATTATCACATTAGTGTGTCACAGTCCGACTAAGGGCTATGAGTCACTGACCAGCGGCTAGTCTCCTAACCCAAAATTGACAGCCTTATATATACCTATGAGACTGTCAAGTTTACGTCCGGAGACCCATGTGAATGATTATCTGACCTCGGACTGTAACGCACGGGTGTGTGAATGTGGCTTAACTGTACATTAACAGGTCAAATATCTGTGTGTCCAACAAATCACAAGGACACATTTTTACTAGAAGTAAATAATAGAGGGTCCTAATTAAAGGGAATGTATTATCAAAAAGTTAAACAATATAAGTAATATAAAGTATTAATGTTTACATTAAAAAAATATTTTCAACTTTTAAAAACTAGGGTGAGCACCTTGCATGTGTCTCTGGGTATTTGCAAAAGGCGGGCAATGGAAAAAGTTTAGGATCACAGTGCAGCACCATTTTGTGATAACATAGCCTATTCTATTGTTCTTCGCGTGGCAAAAATTGAATTGGCCCCAATGCAATATACACATGTAGCGAATAAATGCAGTTCCTCTATTTTTTTTTTTTGGGGGGGAGGGTAAGGGGTTGGTATGTTTACTGTATTCATTGTATGGTAAAACTGACTTCATAACATGATTCTCCAGGTCAGTATTGTTACTCCAAAGCCAAACTTGTATTGATTTTTTTCTTTAATACAAAACCTACAAGAAACAAAATGAGCAAAAACCCTGCTGTAGCTAAATAAGTAAAAAGCAAAATTGCAGCTAAATAACAGGGTTCTTAGTAATACTGTTTTTGATCAAAAATAGCATAAAAGCCTTCTCACCGTCGACGAGATGACCCTGATTGGGACGGTCCTACGCTGTCTAATATTAAAAACCTTACCATGTGTCAGATTGACCTCAGTGTGTGAATAAGGGCAGACAAAAGGACTAGGTCCCGACCTATGGACACCAGCCTGGGGAAGCCTTTAAATTTAATTTCCAGCTAAGGAGAGGGAGGCCACCCTGGCTTGCACAGAATGAAAAAAACAAAACAAAGAAAAAACACAACGATTGAGCTTGATTTAAGTTGGTATGCATGCAGCACATGAACGCATGTTCACATTAGCCATAAAGTGTACAAAACCTACAAAAAACAAAATGAGCAAAAACCTGTTGTAACTAAATAAGTAAAAAGCAAAAGTGCATCTAAATAATACAGGGTTCTTAGTAATATTGTTTTTAATCAAAAAGAGCCATCCCACCATCGACGAGGTGACCCTGATCAGGAAGGTCCTACGCTGTCTAATATTAAGTACCTTATCATATGAAAAACACCAAAAAAGGACACATTCAAGAAAAAACACCAAAAACAGGCAAAGATGCTTACCTGTCTAAATAGGCCTCAATACAAATGCACAAGCAGGGTGCAGCGGACCCAAACAAAATAGCAAATGCACAGGTGCAATACCTAATGAAACAGCCAGCCTTCAATAAGGGTTTGGCCGTGTGGTACACCAATGCACTAAGATAAAATACTCTGTATGTGGCGTGTTCACACAAGGAATACAAAGCATCTGGCTACAGCCTATTAATGACGCCATATGGCGGGCTGCCCAGTGCTAAAATGCATCCCGTGCGAACAGAGGCCACAGTGTACAGAACAATTTGGGCCCAGCTGCACCCTGCAAAAAATATACGTGCAAAAAAAACCATATAAATATATGTAAGGTATTAGTTGATATTAGGGCCATAATATGGAAGCTGGCAACCCACGCCAAGGGTCCTTACGTATTGCCAGTCCTACTCTAACATGAAAAACACCAAAAAAGGACACATTCAAGAAAAAACACCAAAAACAGGCAAAGATGCTTACCTGTCTAAATAGGCCTCAATACAAATGCACAAGCAGGGTGCAGCGGACCCAAACAAAATAGCAAATGCACAGGTGCAATACCTAATGAAACAGCCAGCCTTCAATAAGGAATAACACGCCACATACAGAGTATTTTATCTTAGTGCATTGGTGTACCACACGGCCAAACCCTTATTGAAGGCTGGCTGTTTCATTAGGTATTGCACCTGTGCATTTGCTATTTTGTTTGGGTCCGCTGCACCCTGCTTGTGCATTTGTATTGAGGCCTATTTAGACAGGTAAGCATCTTTGCCTGTTTTTGGTACCTTACCATGTGTCAGAGTTGACCTCAGTGTGTGAATAAGGGCAGACAAAAGGATCGGGTTCCGATGTATGGACACCATAGTACTTGATTAACCTGAGGAAAAAGGTTAGTAGTAATGCCAAAATTATTTTTAATGTAATGACCAGTCACATACAGAAAAGAAACTGACGTTTCAGCCAGATGGCCTTTATCAAAGTTATCTATATATGGAATAACACAAGGTAATCAGATAACAAATCATCATAAGTCATCACAAAATAAATCATTAATTCAAAACGAAAAGAAAAACAAAGCTAATGCCATAACAGAGAAAATAGTAGTGTAACAGCTATAATATAACACACATCTGATTGGAATCTTCATTAGTCAACAAAGAAAAAAATGTGGATACTGTATTAAATAAACAGAAAAACAAATAAAGAGTCAATCAGAAAAAAAGGAGACATCGAATATTATGGTCACACCGGACCTATGTTGTAGTCCAATATAGAGAGTCCCAAACATGTCATATAGAGGAACATATCCCTGTGCATAAGGTCAGGACATTAAAAATACTTCCTACATACTATAGAAAAAAGAAACAAAATGTGCTTAAACACAACCAAAAAGATCATAAAGGTGATTACCTATATGACAGGCCGTATTTCCATACTGCAAACAAATAGAAAAGATAGTAATTACCATATGTGCAATTAAAGAAGCAAAGATCGAGTGGACACTTAGGAGGAAGACTATACCTGGAGAAAGATCTATGTAGTGAAGTGGGTGTCTGACTTCAGTTTCTTATTCCATGGGTCTGCTGCATTTGCGGCATATAAGTTTGGTGCTCTAACACTTACACACCAGCGAATAAAAATGGAAACCAACAATAAGTAACAAAAAAATTAATCAAAAAAATTGTTTTAAAAATAAATATCTATTTCCAGTTTTTGACTCTTTTTGGTGTCATGTTATAAATAAAGCTGCTTTGTTTTTGATACTTCCTTGTATTTGGCTTTGACAAAACTTTATTGATGCAGTCATGCCATTTAATTCATTTTTAGTGTGTTTCCATTACTAAAACACTGTTTAACAACACTAAAATATATGCGGCTTTTACCTTTGGATTTTCCACAATTATTGCAAATCAGCACTTAAAACTCAGCGTATGAAGAAAAATTGACATGTTGTGAATTTGAAACATGCACTGGAGGTCAGTTTACCTGCTTAAAAAAAGTACATAGGGCATGATATTTTTATAAATGTCATCCACTTTCCTAAAGCTGTAAGATGCTGTGTTTTTTGTGTAGTGAAAATGCCCAGCATTAAAAAGTCACCAAAACTCATCGTGAGAATTTAGGGTTCTTAACCCAAAGTTAAGAGTTACATGTGATTTGTAAGTTGTAAGACATTTTACATTGAAGTCTTCATTTATGTTTGTACCCATAATGGGGCTTTAAAACATCAATAATTACAATACATTTAAATACCTACTTAAATTGTAAATCTGTCAAGATGTCTAATATATGTAAAATGTTATAACTAGTTTCTCAATTAAGTCATAAGACCAAAAATATCACTACAGTAATTCCCACTAAATAGATGAGATCATTTGTTTGGACTAGATGTTGGATAAATTCCAGATCGACTGCAACTTTTTTTAAACTTAGTTCATAATAGATCAATTGCACCAAATTTAATAATGGTCATATCAGCAGCAAATTATAGTATGTACTATTTGGGGGGTCCAAGGTTCAAATTATTCACCATTTAATCTCTTTACTACCTTGGATGTATCCATACGTTTTGGCTGGGAAGGGATTTCCATCCATTAAAGTATTGATTGTTCCTGGCAAATTATGTGAAGGGTGCATAAGGTTTTGTATGAGGAGTGTCCATTTTAGTTCTTTGGTTCTCTCACTACTATGTGATTCATCTTGCTTTGTTGGAAATTATTTGGTGAATAGACTAGCAAAAATGGCTTACTGACCCTCCTTTAATATCATTAAATCACTTGAATTTATTGCTTTAAGAAGTCGAGTGATGTAGGGAGTTATTATTTATTGGAAAATCCTATGTTTACGTACTTACGTTGAATTTTACAAGCACTAACCGCATGAACATTTTTTTCAAAAATTGGAGTTTATTACTGATGATTCCTCCTCTGTCCTAACTTAGAAACAAGAGACCAACGTATCTAAAAGAAAATAATATTGTACACATATATTTTGGCAAGAATATTCCTTTGTTTGCAGTTCCATTCCTCTATCTGAAACTAAATCTCTCCAAAACGGAACTTCTTGTGTTTCTCCCTTCTACTAACCTCACTCTACCCAACATCGAAATTACCCTGGAGGGTTCAACCATAACTCTCTAATGATCTAATAACAGCTAAATCCAAAGGTCATTGCTCCCTGCTGATTCTCCTGGATCTCTCTGCCGCATTTGACACTGTGGATCACCAGCTCCTCCTCTCTATGCTCCGCTCTATAGGCCTCAAGGACACAGCCCTCTCCTGTTCTGCTCCTTCATTGTATCTTTTGCCGGCTCCTCTTCCTCTCCTCATCCCCTTACTATCGGGGTTCCAAAGGGCTCAGTCCTAGGCCCCCTCCTCTTCTCTTTGTATACTTCCCCTATTGGACAAACAATCAGCAGATTTGGGTTCCAGTACCATCTCTATGCTGATGACACCCAATTATACACTTCTTCCCCTGACATCACCCCTACCCTAATTCAAAATACCAAGGATTGTCTGTCTGCTGCCTCTAACATCATGTCCTCCCTCTATCTGTAACTAAATCTCTCCAAAACGGAACTACTGTACTTGTGTTTCTCCCTTCTACTAACCTCACTCTACCCAACATCGAAAATACCCTGGAGGGATCAACCATAACTCCCAAGCAGCATGCCCGCTCTCTTGGGGTCATATTTGACACCGAACTTTCCTTTACTCCCTATATCCGATCACTCACTTGCTCTTGTCACCTGCATCTTAAAAACATCTCCAGAATCCAACCATTTCTCACCTTTGAAACTGCTAAGACTTTTAAGGTACCGTTACACTAAACGACTTACCAACAATCACGACCAGCGATACGACCTGGCCGTGATCGTTGGTAAGTCGTTGTGTGGTCGCTGGGGAGCTGTCACATAGACCGCTCTCTCCAGCGACCAACGATCCGGGGAACGACTTCGGCATCGTTGAAACTGTCTTCAACGATGCCGAAGTCCCCGGGTAACCAGGGTAAACATCGGGTTACTAAGTGCAGGGCCGCGCTTAGTAACCCGATATTTATCCTGGTTACCATTGTAAAAGTAAAAAAAACACTACATACTCACATTCCGATGTCTGTCACGTCCCCCGCCGTCAGCTTCCCGCACTGACTGTGTCAGTGCCGGCCGTAAAGCAGAGCACAGCGGTGACGTCACTGCTGTGCTCTGCTTTACGGCCAGCGCTGACAGTCAGTGCAGGGAAGCTGACGGCGGGGGACATGACAGACATCGGAATGTAAGTATGTACTGTTTTTTTTTTAACTTTTACAATGGTAACCAGGGTAAATATCGGGTTACTAAGCGCGGGACCTGCGCTTAGTAACCCGATATTTACCCTGGTTACAAGTGAACACATCGCTAGATCGGCATCACACGCCGATCCAGCGATGACAGCGGGTGATCAGCGACCAAAAAAAGGTCCTGATCATTCCCCAGCGACCAACAATCTCCCAGCAGGGGCCTGATCGTTGGTCGCTGTCACACATAACGAGATCGTTAGCGGGATCGTTGCTACGTCACAAAAAGCGTGACATTGCAGCGATATCGTTAACGATCTCGTTATGTGTGAAGGTACCTTTACTGTCGCTCTTATTCATTCTCGTCTGGACTACTGCAACTCTCTTCTGATCGGTCTCCCTCTTACCAAACTTTCTCCTCCAATCCATTTTGAATGCGGCAGCCAGGGTCATATTTCTGTCCAGCCGCTTCACCGATGCCTCCATCTTGTGCCAGTCATTACACTGGCTACCCATTCGCTACAGGGTCCAGTATAAACTAATCTCTCTCACCCACAAAGCTCTCCACAGTTCTGCACTGCCTTATTAGGCTGGGTTCACATTGCGTTATGGCTCTACGTTTAACGGACTACGTTACACCGCGGCATAACGCGGTGTAACGTAGTCCGTTAACGCCACCATAGACTGCAATTTCAGTTTCCTCATCCTGATCCTCTGTAACCGGCCCACTAATAGGAGTGCTCCCAGTGAACCCCAGAGACAAGCCATCTCTGCAACACATACCTCCCATTGACTACACGACCATTAGCCACACTACAAGGCATACTCATCGGGCTGCATTGGGACCGAGAACCACCAGCTGAAGATCCTGGGTCCTGTCGGTTCTCGTCTCGATGCCTGGAGAAGGGATCTCACCAGCTCGACCAAAATCCCCCTGGCCAGCCGCTGTACTCGAGGAAGCTGACTGAAGACTGCACCTCCCGTTGCCTCACTTGCCTGCTGGTGGCACCATCTATTCCCAAAGGTCCTTGGTCCCCAAAACTAGGGGACATCCACCTTGGAGATCCTCTTGTAGACAAAGCAGCCCCACTGACAGGAGCATCGCCGAGTGGGGCCGTTGCCATTTTGTTGGAGCCTGTGGCACTAGAAGGTGCAGGCTCGGTCACGTGACCGGCTGCCTACCTGCACTCCTCCGTTGTCCCCAGCCATCTGACTGGATTCAACCTGGGGCAAGACCTGGAAATGGTTGGAGGGGGAAGGCCATGTCCTGAAGAGTCCCTGGTGAGGTTCCTGTGGTGCCGCTGAGGATGAGGTGCCGCGCATGAGCTGTGCAGCCCATACCGCGCTCTCACCAACAACATCCGGCCTGCTGAAAATTTCTTGCAGACATGCTGTGATACAGGCTCTGTCCGCGTCGCAAGCTGTTGAACGCAGCCGCTCCAGAATCCCTTCCATCTCAGCCATGCCAGCTGCAGGAGGGGGTAAGTGTCACCTTTCTTAATGGTGACTAGGCACAGATTAGGTAGCCACACCCCCTCCTACTTTTTATAGCCCTGCTCTTTATCTCCTTATAAACCCCACCACTCCTGCCCTTAAACTTTTCACTTCCACTTAACCTCCCCACAACCATGAAATTAACCCCTGCTCTTCCCTACATAGCTGAGTGGGTAATGGGTTACTGCACCCATAGCTCTGCTGGGGTTAGGTTTTCTTTTGAATGGAGTGAGATTTCTGGTGTAGCAAGCAGAGGCGCACAGCACTCATCAGACGTTCCAGATTTATGAAAAGGCATGTACCTTTTCATGAATCAGGAGGTGACTACAGCAGGCCTCCCATTAATACTGCTGTGAACAATACCGGTTTTGATCAATTGGGCCCACAGAATCCATTTTAAAGAAATTGTCCCAACTTGGCACACTATTACCTATCTACTTTATAGGTGATAACTTGCTGATCATAGGGGATACAACCAGTGGAACCCACCATTGATCCCAAGAACAGTGCTCTAAAATGCGTGATTAGTATGCAGCTGCCAGTCCTGAAGACAATAAATAGTGTGGTGCCTGATTTAGTTCTTGGAATCAGTAGAGGTCAGAAACCCAGCGATCAGTAAGTAATTCTGGGGATAGGTAATGACTTACGGAGTTAGTGCAGTTCCTTTAAAATCTTATTTGTTATTCACTATTACTATATTTGGTACAATGGAAATTAAAGAAAGCAATTATGTTGCGTGACTCGTAATACACATTGTCTGGTTCTCATTAATTACTGTCACTTCATCTTTTTTGCAGGTAACATTCCATATTTTTTATTGAGCTCATTGGAAGACAAGGAAATAGTTGCTCCACCAAGAAGATTATTGAACCCCAGCTATTAGTCACACGATATGCTTAAACTTGAAGAATAAACCTTGAGAGTGTCGGGAACACAGGAATAGCCCATCTAGTCATGACTTAATCACTGCTGATGTCACTGCTATGAATTTGATGGGAAATCATAGGGACTGGAGTTGAGGGCTACAATTATGATTCATAGCAATAGTTTCAGTGTGGTTTTTTTTTACGCCTCGCTAGTAGTTAATAGTAAACTAGGTACCTCTGTACAACAACATAGCAGAATAATAATGGATTATGTGCAATAAAGCATGAGAATTACACTTTTTTAAAATTAACCAAGTAAAAACAGTTGTCGAAAAGCAGAATTACCATCCTTACATTAGTATCCACTGATACAGCTAGAAAAGAATGCCGTACATATTAACTGTAGAAACACTATAGACAGCCATGTATGTGATCATGTATACTTGGATGCGCCCTGAAATTTCAATGCCAGAGCATCTTTTCTTAGAATAAAGAATTGTACCGTTCTGCTATTTCTCCTAGAAATGCATAAAGTAAGTGGGTATCTCTCCACAGCCTCACATAGTCAGCGCTAGACGGTCAGGGTCAGTGTGTGCAAGTAGACACCGTGGCGACAAGGGGTATGATAATTCATTAACACTTTCCCAGGAGGAATAATGGCACAAGTGTCAACTAAAACAGACAGTGGTATCTTAACTTTAAAGAGTGAATTTAATTGTTTCATTCAAGTTGAAAAAAGACCTAGGTCCCTCAATTTCAACCTATCACCACCATTTATACATTCTCTATCCCTAGATTATTTATAATTCAAAATGCCATTTGTTGTGAGAAAAAGCATCCAAGCCTTTTTTAAATGTCAAATCTTTAGTATCTGCCATTACAAACCTCTTGCAGTACAGCATTTTGCAGTCTTACTACTCTAACAGTAAAGAACCCTTTCCTATTCAGCTGTTGGAATCACCTTTTAAATTTTACAATTTTTTTAATTTTTGCAAAAAAAACAGCTGCAAGAAAATACAATTTTATCAATCTACCGTATTCAATGATGCAGAAAAATAACCATAGAGGGTGCAGTGGTTGCAGTCATAATTGAGTACTGGTCCTAAGGGGGCCAAATAACTATGCTGCCAAGAAACAGTACACATCAGTTAATCAGTACTATCATAGTCTATGAGTAGTAGGTATTAGTGATGAACGAACGTGCTTGGATAAGGTGTTATCCGAGCATGCTACTGCGCTTATCGTGTGTCTTTGGCATGCTTGAATAATACAGTTAGGGCCAGAAATATTTGGACAGTGACACAATTTTCACGAGTTGGGCTCTGCATGCCACCACATTGGATTTGAAATGAAACCTCTACAACAGAATTCAAGTGCAGATTGTAACGTTTAATTTGAAGGGTTGAACAAAAATATCTGATAGAAAATGTAGGAATTGTACACATTTCTTTACAAATACTCCACATTTTAGGAGGTCAAAAGTAATTGGACAAATAAACATAACCCAAACAAAATATTTGTATTTTCAATATTTTGTTGCAAATCCTTTGGAGGCAATCACTGCCTTAAGTCTGGAACCCATGGACATCACCAAACGCTGGGTTTCCTCCTTCTTAATGCTTTGCCAGGCCTTTACCAGGCCTTTACAGCCGCAGCCTTCAGTGGGTCTTGCTTGTTTGTGGGTCTTTCCGTCTTAAGTCTGGATTTGAGCAAGTGAAATGCATGCTCAATTGGGTTTAGATCTAGAGATTGACTTGGCCATTGCAGAATGTGCCACTTTTTGGCACTCATGAACTCCTGGGTAGCTTTGGCTGTATGCTTGGGGTCATTGTCCATCTGTACTATGAAGCGCCGTCCAATCAACTTTGCAGCATTTGGCTGAATCTGGGCTGAAAGTATATCCCGGTACACTTCAGAATTCATCCGGCTACTCTTGTCTGCTCTTATGTCATCAATAAACACAAGTGACCCAGTGCCATTGAAAGCCATGCATGCCCATGCCATCACGTTGCCTCCACCATGTTTTACAGAGGATGTGGTGTGCCTTGGATCATGTGCCGTTCCCTTTCTTCTCCAAACTTTTTTCTTCCCATCATTCTGGTACAGGTTGATCTTTGTCTCATCTGTCCATAGAATACTTTTCCAGAACTGAGCTGGCTTCTTGAGGTGTTTTTCTGCAAATTTAACTCTGGCCTGTCTATTTTTGGTATTGATGAATGGTTTGCATCTAGATGTGAACCCTTTGTATTTACTGTCATGGAGTCTTCTCTTTACTGTTGACTTAGAGACAGATACACCTACTTCACTGAGAGTGTTCTGGACTTCAGTTGATGTTGTGAACGGGTTCTTCTTCACCAAATTAAGTATGCGGCGATCATCCACCACTGTTGTCATCCGTGGACGCCCAGGCCTTTTTGAGTTCCGAAGCTCACCAGTCAATTCCTTTTTTCTCAGAATGTACCCAACTGTTGATTTTGCTACTCCAAGCATGTCTGCTATCTCTCTGATGGATTTTTTCTTTTTTTTTCAGCCTCAGGATGTTCTGCTTCACCTCAATTGAGAGTTCCTTTGACCGCATGTTGTCTGCTCACAGCAACAGCTTCCACATGCAAAACCACAAACCTGGAATCCACCCCTGACCTTTTAACTACTTCATTGATTACAGGTTAACGAGGGAGACGCCTTCAGAGTTAATTGCAGCCCTTAGAGTCCATTGTCCAATTACTTTTGGTCCCTTGAAAAAGAGGACGCTATGCATTACAGAGCTATGATTCCTAAACCCTTTCTCCGATTTGGATGTGGAAACTATCATATTGCAGCTGGGAGTGTGCACTTTCAGCCCATATTATATATATAATTGTATTTCTGAACATGTTTTTGTAAACAGCTAAAATAACAAAACTTGTGTCACTGTCCAAATATTTCTGGCCCTAACTGTATGTTTGAGTCCCTGTGGCTGCTTCTTTCAAGGCTGTTCGACAGCTGCAACACACACAGGCATTGCCTAACAGGTAATCCCTACATGTGTTGCGGTTGTCTAACTGCCATGAGACATGCAGACGCGGGGACGCAAACATATTATTCAACCACGGCCAAGACACTCGGTTGGCACACGAGCATGCTCAGATATCACCTTATCCCAGCACGTTCGCTCATCATTATTAGCAGGTATCTATCATTGCCTTCATTTAAATGGGACCTGTTGCCAGACAAGCAATGGCTGTCTTTTTCTCTTATTTTGTTCCCTCTGGTCCCTTGAATACTCGTTACTCGGGTTTTTCTGAGCACGCTCGGGTGGTCTCCAAGTATTTGTAACTGCTGGGAGATTTAGTTTTTGTTGACACAGCTGCTTGATTTACAGCTACTAGTCAGGCTGAGTACATGTGGGGGTTGCCTGGTTGCTAGGGAATCCCCACATGTATTCAAGCTGTCTACCAGCTGTAAATCATGCAGCTGAGGCAACGAAAACTAAATCTCCAAGCAGTTACAAATACTCGGAGATCAGCCGAGTGTGCTCAGGAAAACACGAGCAAAGGGTGTACTCGCTCATCACTAGTATCTACCAATACCTATCTACTCCTGCTACAATCACTGATAAAAAAAAGTCTTAGGGCTCATTCATACGTCGATTTTTTTCGTACATGTGTTTTTTCTGTGTTTTTCACAGATAGCACCAGCACATACAGTATTACAGCCTATGAAGTTCACATGTCTGATTTTTTTGTAAGAGCGAATAGTTCATCCAACAGCCCGCAGACTTATCCGATACGGATTTCCTGGCACCTGCGCACTGCAGTACTTCGCTCTGCCCTTAACAGGGCAGACAAAGTACGCCTGGGCCGGAGCCGCAGCGTGAAGACAAGAAGAGGACGTCATCCTATGAAGATAGGAGGCCCCGGACCGGACAGAGACGCCCATCAGACCCACACCGCAGCGGGACCGCCCCTGGGTGAGTATGATCTAACCTTTTTTTTCTCATCTTTCAGGATACATCGGGAGCTTATCTACAGCATTACAGAATGCTGTAGATAAGCCCCTGATGCTGGTGGGTTTACCTCACCATCGATTTTGGGGGTGACAGGTTCCCTTTAATGTCCTAAAATGACAGTATGTGTTTATTATGTACATAGGGTCTGATAACACGCGTGCTTGTCACCTTCATTGCTAGGTCATAAGTTGCAGAGGCTGCCTTTAGTAGCCCTTTCCTTTCAAATATATGATCCTTCTGCATCATGTCCATGCCTTCTTGCACCAAGGCTGTGCAAAGTCTATACTGATAAATCTGATTCTGTGGATGAAATGATACAACCACTTACAGCACATTAATAATAATAATAATAATTTTTATTTATATAGTGCCAACATATTCCGCAGCACTTTACAATTAAGTGGGGACATGTTCAGACACTAAATTCAATACAAGTTAAGACAATTTAAACAGTGACATTAGGAGTGAGGTCCCTGCTCGCAAGCTTACAATCTACAAGGAAATGGGGGGATACAATAGGTGAAAAGTGCTTGCTATATCAGGTCTGGCAATTATAATAAATAGGGATTTTCATATAAAGCTGCATGATCCGGTCATCAGCCCATGTGCTTAAGTGCAATAGTCAAGTATCAAGTGCAGTTATCGTGTGCATGGAGGGTGTGGAGACAGATGAAAGTAAGGTGCAGATTCACATGGAGATAATATTTGGAAGGAGGGAACAGGACAGTGTTAGTTTAATGAGTAGTTGATGTGGTAGGCTTGTTTGAAGAGATGGGTTTTTAAAGCGCACTTGAATAGGTCGGGGCTAGGTATCAGCCTGATCGTCTGGTGAAGTGCATTCCAGAGAGCTGGCGCAGAACAAGAGAAGCCTTGCAGATGGAGGTGCGAGGTTCGGATTACAGGGTATGTTAGTCTTAGGTCATTTGTAAAACGGAGGGTACGTGTAGGGCGATAGACAGAGATGAGAGAGAGGAGATATAAGGCGGTGCAGAACTGTGGAGAGCTTTGTGGGTGAGAAAGATGAGTTTATACTGGACCCTGTAGCGAATGGGTAGCCAGTGTAATGACTGGCACAAGATGGAGGCATCAGTGAAGCAGCTGGACAGAAATATGACCCTGGCTGCCGCATTCAAGATGGATTGGAGGAGAAAGTTTGGTAAGAGGGAGACCGATCAGAAGAGAGTTGCAGTAGTCCAGACGGGAATGAATAAGAGCGACAGTAAGAGTCTTAGCAGTTTCAAAGGTGAGAAAAGGTCGGAATCTGGAGAAGTTTTTAAGATGCTGGTGAAAAGAGTGAGTGAGTAATCGGATATAGGGAGTAAAGGAACGTTCGGTGTCAAATGTGACCCAAAGACAGCGGGCATGATGCTTGGGAGTTATGGTTGATCCCTCCAGGGTAATTTCGATGTTGGGTAGAGTGAGGTTAGTAGAAGGGAGAAACACAAGTACAGTAGTTCTGTTTTGGAGAGATTTAGTTACAGATAGAGGGAGGACATGATGTTAGAGACAGCAGACAGACAGTCCTTGGTATTTTGAATTAGGGTAGGGGTGATGTCAGGGGAAGAAGTGTATAATTGGGTGTCATCAGCATAGAGATGGTACTGGAACCCAAATCTGCTAATTGTTTGTCCAATAGGGGAAGTATACAAAGAGAAGAGGAGGGGGCCTAGGACTGAGCCCTGTGGAACCCCGATAGTAAGGGGACTAGGAGAGGAAGAGGAGCCGGCAAAAGATACAATGAGAGAGCAGTCAGAGAGGTAGGAGGAGAACAGGAGAGGGCTGTGTCCTTGAGGCCTATAGAGCGGAGCATAGAGAGGAAGAGCTGGTGATCCACAGTGTCAAATGCGTCAGAGAGATCTAGGAGAATCAGCAGGGAGCAATGAACTTTGGATTTAGCTGTTATTAGATCATTAGAGACTTTAGTGAGGGCACATTCCCACATGGGTTCCCACTTGTCCCCATGTTTTCTGAATTATTCATGCAGTTAAATATCCCCTGCTGCATTTATATATAATGAGACTGATATGCTGGAGATTGATACCCGCCAACCCTCTCATTTCCTACCAACCCCCATATGTACTCAACATAAACTAAATCTCCGAGCACGCCGAAATAGTCGGAGACCACCCGAGCATGCTCAGAGAAACTCGAGTAACGAGCATACTCAGGACGGGAGGTGGCGGAGTTCTTCTTTTTGAATGATGGGAGTACAGACGCTCTTACGATTTGGGATGCAATGAAGGCGTATCTGAGAGGACTACTGTTTAGAGACATTAGTAGGTGTAAGCGAAGGACGAGAGAGGCAGAAATGGCGGCAGTTGATGAGTTGAAGGATGCAGAGGATGGGATGGCGACACTGGGAACTCCTGAGGCGGGGAAAAGGCTGAAAAATGCACAAAATCAACTGGAAAAAGTACTGTTGGAAAAAGCTGATAGGAAGCAGGAATTTCAAAGAGTGTTGTATTACCAGGAGGGAGAAACTGTGGGTCATATGCTGTCGCTGGTAGTGGCTGCTCAGAGGGGTACTTCATATGTACACTCATTGGAGCCTGTAAGTGGAAGCAGAGTATATGAAACACCGGAGATTTTGAGGACTTTTGCGGACTTTTATGCAGACTTATATTCCTCCCGGGTCGGTGAGTCGGTCGGAGATACATTGACCTTCTTGGAGGGTCTGGATCTGCCGAGACTGAATGAGGTGGATAGGGAGAGCTTGGAAGCCCCTATCACGGAGGAGGAGCTGAGTCGGGCATTGATGTCCATGGCCAATGGGAAGGCGCCTGGGGTCGATGGGTTGCCCGCCGAGATCTATAAAAGTTTGGGAGAAGTGTTAATTCCTAGATTAAAGACGGTTCTGGAGGAAGCTAGGTCCCGGGGGTGCTTACCAGCTTCTATGAGGGAGGCCATAATAGTGGTTATTCCAAAGGAGGATAAGGATTTGGGGAAACCTGAGTCATATCGCCCAATCTCTTTGCTAACTATTGATGTCAAGCTTCTGGCCAAGGTGTTAGCTTCCCGTCTGTCTAGTGTCATTACGGGCCTGGTGCATCCGGATCAGTCTGGCTTTATGCCTGATAGGTCGACGGCAATCAATCTGCGGAGGTTATATGTGAATTTACAGCTGAAGTCTGACAATTGTGGCCGGAGGGTGATTGCGTCACTGGATGCCCATAAGGCGTTTGACAGTGTAGAGTGGGGATATCTATGGCAGGTGTTGAAGAGTATGGGTTTTGGTCCGCAGTTTGTGGCCTGGATTCAGCTGTTGTATTCGCTGCCGACGGCTAGAATCAGGGTGAACGGGGAATTGTCTCAGCCTATAAAGTTGGCTAGAGGCACTAGGCAGGGATGTCCGCTTTCGCCTCTCTTGTTTGCGTTGGCTGTGGAACCACTTGCCGCCAAGATTCGACAATCTGATGGGGTCCCTGGGTTTAGATATGGGGAAGTTGAGGAAAAGATAGCGCTATATGCCGATGACGTGTTGCTGTTTTTGGCTGATCCGGTTGATTCACTGGGAGGGGCCATTGAAATTGTTGAAAGATTCGGGTCCGTATCGGGGCTAACAATTAATTGGGACAAATCGGTTCTGTTTAAGGTGGATGGAGTAGGAGAGAATGCAAGTGTGAATGTGGGTGATGAGCGGCTTAAGGTGGTATCTCATTTTAAATACCTTGGGATATGGATTTCGGTTCCAGTCGCGGAGTTCCTGCATAGAAATCTGACTCCTGTTATGGGGGTGCTCAAGGCAAAGGTAGATGCTTGGAATAAGTTACATTTGTCGGTGGTTGGAAGGATCAATCTCATTAAGATGGTCCTGATGCCTAAAATTTTATACGTTTTACATAACGCGCCAATTTGGATCCCGCGGGGGAAATTCCGACAGATTAATGCCCTCTTTAGAAGCTTGATATGGGGGAGACAGTACCCACGTATTAGCCTGGAGACGCTTCAGCGACCCAAGGAAGATGGTGGTTTGGCTTTGCCCAACCCTGAAGTATACTTTCTTGCAGCCCAGAGTCAGCATTTGAAGGGCTGGGTGCGGGAGGCGTCATCCAGTGCAGTACAACGCCTGATGGAAGGGGTGACAGGCCGACGCCCGGTAATGCAATGCTTAGAGGATGGCTCCTTGGGAGCATTGGGGAAGCTATATCCAACCCTGTTCCTGATACGTAAATTATGGAACAGATTGAGGCAGATTCGGGGGGTTACAGGGTTAACCAAATTTACACCAATATGGTCTAACAGTAATTTAAAGGAATTTGCGGCTCTGGGAGGTCTGATGGAGTGGCAGACTAAAGGAATTTGCTTTGTACACCAAATAGTCCAACAACGAGCGTTGAAGTCCTTTTCCCAATTGCAAGCAGAGTTTGGTCTGAGGCCCGCAGGAGAATATCAGTATGCACAGATGAGACATGCTTTTGGAGCTCAAAAAAAGAGTACTGACATTGGGATTCAGGAGGATATAGTATTGGAGTATGTATGTGGTGACGGGACTACAAAGGGAGTTATTTCCACCCTATATAAGGACCTTATGCACACGTATCTGTTAGATTTCCCCATAAAGGCCAGAGCTAAGTGGGAGAGGGACTTGGGTCCGGTGGAGAAGGAAACATGGGAATCGGTGCTGGAGTGGGTTCCGCGATTGTCATTGAGTGAGCCGTATAGGTTGTCGCAGCTCTATATTATACACAGAGTATATAAATCTCCGGAAGTGCTACATAAAGCGGGGTTGCGTGCTGATTCTGAGTGTCCGAGGTGTGGGTGTGAGAATGCAGGAATTTATCATATGATGTGGACGTGTCCTAGATTGGCCGCTTTTTGGGTGGTAGTTTTGAGTCGGGTGGAAGGAGCGTATAAATGTAGAGTCCTGAGAGATCCGATAATATGCTTGTTGGGATACGTGGATGAAATAGGAGTGGACAACACCTGGAAGATTGCAATCGCTAGGTTACTGTATATGGCTCGGAAAGTGATAGCGCGGAACTGGATAAAGGCAGAACCACCTGCGAGGAGGGAATTTCTTCAATATGTACAACATGGTCTAAAGCTGGAAAAAGGTGTTTACAAGAGACGGGGGAAAATAGAGATGTTTAATAAAATGTCTCCATGGCTTGAATTGGGATGAGGAGTAATAGAAGTTGGGTACTATAGGCTTCAGATAGGTGAGAACTACTTGAGGCACTGGTGGCCTCAGGGGAGTTTAGACTTGGGATGAGCTGTCCTGGGGGGGGGGGGGGGGGTTGTTGTGGGTATGTTGGGGATTCTTAAATTAAGAAAAGATGTATGTAACATATTGAAATGTGGATGAGAGAATGATGTTTTCTCTTTTTCTGTTTATCGTTAATAAAAATCTATTTAAATAAAAAAAACAAAAAACGAGCATACTCATCACTAATGCCCAACATAGGGTCTGAGGCCAGATTCATCGAAGCTTTTATGATTGTGTTCTGACGTAAAAAGTTTTGAAAAGTTGCAAAATTCTGGTAGCAACACAAGACTGCGCAAAAATTTTACAACTTTTAAAGTTCTCACATAATTTTTGCCAAGTTCGGACAAAGCCAGGGACAAAGTCAAATAAGCCTCAGTGCCAGTATGAAAATTGCAAGAATTATAATTTTATTTTTAATAAAGATTGTGATATGGGGAAAACAATTGACAATTTTTCTCTTCAGTACTTTAAAACAAAAAAAAAACTGATTTAAACAGTAGGTCAAATTCTGATGACATATTCCTTTTAGGCTAGGGTCACACTATGTTCTCAAGCCGAGAAAATCAGTCCATTATTATGCTAATCACAGCCTGATCAGACTCTGATCAGTTTGATTCGATATTCTCAGGGGTGAAGAAAAAAAAAAAAGCTTCTCCTTCTTCTCCATTCAGTCTGTCCATGAAAATAGAATGACACTCAGATGTCATCCGAGGGTCATACAATGTTTTACACGGACCCATAGACAAGAATGGGCGAAGGCACAGGCAAATAATGCTTGCACTAATTTTGTTCCTCTCTGTTCCAGGAAAAATATCAGGCATGTGCACTACCTCACTGAATAACATGGGGACAAGTTCTATCTGTCCAAAGGATGGATATTAGTGATGAGCGAATATACTCGTTACTCGAGATTTCCCAAGCATGCTCGGGTGTCCTCTGAGTATTTTTTTAGTGCTCGGAGATTTAGTTTTCATCACCTCAGCTGAATGATTTACATCTCTTAGCCAGCTTGATTACATGTGGGGATTCCCTAGCAACCAGGCAACCCCCACATGTACTTATGCTGGCTAACAGATGTAAATCATTCAGCTGCGGCGATGAAAACTCAATCTCCGAGCACTAAAAAATACTCGGAGGACACCCGAGCGTGCTCGGGAAATCTCGAGCAATGAGAATATTCGCTCATCACTAATGGATATCATACATCTGAGTTAAATGGTCATTTGCACAAGCCCTTAAAGTCTTCCAGACCAAGCTGTAGGCATTTAACTGATCAAAAGGAGGGACTAAGGCCCCTTTCACACATCAGTTTTTTGCCATCAGTCACAATCTGTCGAATTTTGAAAAAAAAAACGGACCCGGAGACTGATGCCGCCGGATCCGTTTTTTTCCTCATTGACTTGTATTAGTGATGGATTGCGACGAATGGCCTCACGTTTCATCCATCATTCATCGTAAATTGTTTGTCCGGTGGCCGGAGACAATGGACAACGTAACGTTTTTTGTGTACGTCGAAAAAACGGACATCGATGGATGCGTCGCCGTCCGTCGTTTGCTAGAATGGAAGCCAATGGTGCCGGATCCGTCAAATGATGGAATCCGGCGACGCATTCCGTTTTTTTTAACTGAGCATGCTCCGATCCAATGAGCCAGATCTGTCGGTTGGATTCGTCCAAAAAAACAGATCGGTCGCATCAGTTTTTCACAATCGGCGATGGATCCGTCGATCCGTTGAGCCAATGGATTGTGACTGATGGCAAAAAAACGATGTGTGAAAGGGGCCTAAAAGAATCAAAGATTGAAGAGAGGCAGTTTGAGTAAATTCACCTGTGAAAGGAATCTCTGACACAGAACTTCATTGGGTTCCATCCATTGGGATACCTTTCCTTTGGTGGCAATCACATTGATTGTTGCTCTTGCTATTTAGAATGGGACAAGTGTAGACATTTTGATAAGAAATCTGCCATTTCTAAATATACCCTATGAAAGTATATTGTCCACTTTGCACCTTGCTGGGCTGCATACTTAGGAAACAGCATGGATTGACTTGCACTCTACTGATTTTGTCAGCTTTTGTTGCCCCTGCCATTGCTTAGGGGTGCACTGTGCACTTGTACACGACCCAATGGAATTAATGGCAATATTTTATTAATAATTACAATAAATATAAAAAAACACACACTCTGGGTAAGAAATTATTTTGGTCTGTCGCTGAGCGAATGAATGTCAGTGAATAAGGAACAAAGGTTAACAGTTTTTACACAGCAAATAACTGACATGGGGACTTAGTGAACGACTGGTCGGATCAGAACCATAAATTGTTAAGATACCAGCTAAACTGCAGAAAAGTGAAGGCAGGTATTTAGAGTCTGACAATGCGGAAGCCATCTGATACTTGCTGAGTGGCAGTAAGGAGGGAGAAACACTGAAGAACTTTTTGTCTCGGACACAGACAATGCTCAATACAAGGTAGGACAAGACAATCCAGTCCGCTGCTCACCATGTATAAAGTTTTACACTGTGGTGGGCTGAAGAAGTGGATTGGACTCCCAGCTGGGGATAAACCAGTGACCTGTTCTGCTTGTCTATTTTTTTGCTGACCACAGCTTAGTACATTGACTCCTTTCCAGCCCTGTATTTGTTCTCCAGTGATCACTTCCCTTCCTTACAAATAGCCATTATGTTCAGCGCAGGGAGGGGCGCAGCTCTGAGAGCTGAATGGAATTTGCATGGTTCAATGCAAGCTCACATCTCTGAGTATACAGAGAGACAATGGCAGGACCTCTGAAATTACCTTGCTAAATTTGATGCTTAGCTTGCATATAATAACTGAGCAGACCTCCAGCCCAACTCCCGCCATCTGCTTCTTATGTAGATGTGCAGCGATGGCTTCTTTACCGTGTATTATTCGACATGGCAGGTGCAAATTAATGAATTAGTTGCTATGCCATAATAGATTTTGACGGCAATGTAACTACAGTGCAAAACATTTTTTTTTTTACTTCATTGCCTATTGCACAAAAGGTTTAATCCCCAACTATCTATAACACGTGCTAGTGGCTGCTTTCTTGCAATGTATTCATTTAGGATGGAGTCGGGGTATGCAAAAAAGTTGAATTTCATTCTCAAGTTCATGATGTACAATAACAATTATATTGTGGTACCGTGTTAGCCAGAAAAAAAGTAGTCACATCGATTCTCAAGTTCAAACACTCTCGACGTGAGGTCCTACTGTATGGAAGTCATCTGCAAAAAAATATGTAATTGTGTTTTGCTGACACAGACATGATGGGGAGAGCTTGCCGAGCTCAGGTGAAGAGCTGTCATATTTGTGAGGCGGTGCAGGGCTGGGGCAGCACATATTTAGGGTGTTGCCAGCAATCACAATACTTTTGAAAAAAAACACAGACACACACACAGAGAAACAAAGGTGTGCCTCTGGAGTTTCCACAGGAGAGGGCTGGGTAAGACCTGCCACCTCCTACTCCTCCTCTTGGTTCACATTCTCCCTGATTACAGAGGCACAGAGCTGTAGAGCAAACAGGAGGAAGCTCTGTGCCTGTCCTGCCTGATTCCTGATTCCCACTAACTACAATACATTTTTTGGGCCTTGCTATTGACTATCATTTACTTGCACATCTGGAAATTTTGGCCCGGGTTTGGGCTAGCTTTACCTGTCTTCACGTACGCTTCCTTTTCCACACCTACACACATAGATCACTTTTCCTTTTCAAGGCGGATGCTTTGTCAGCTATCGATAGAACTACAAAATGAGTATTAACGGAGGGTCCCATCCCCGGATCAATACCCTAGGCAGGCTCACCAGAGCAGAATCTGGCCCTGATCTATCCAGCAGGTATGAGATGAACAACCACCACAAAATGGTGGTAGGAGGAGGTGGAGGAGGACTTATGCCACAGAAAACATACTACGTCCAGCAGTCCTACAGCGAACAAACCGGAGACGGCTATGGGTGAGAAACATATAAATATTCTATGGTTTAAAAGTGCGAATTGGAGTTTCCGACTGTTATGAAATTATCTGGCAGCTGAAAAAATTCCTCAGAAATGTCATTATCTACAAAGATTTGTCTTGTTTTCTACTAGGTGGTTGTGTGTTCTATAGAACTGCCATTCCCGGTTGTCACATTAGATAATTTGGTAAAATTGTAGTATATGTACCAAAGCCAATAGTGGAATTGTTGCAATTTTTACTATTGTGCTGAAAGATGGCTACATATAGATAATTATCTAATACCAATAAGTCTGGTTTTCAAAGCTTTTCTTGTTATTATTTCAAAATACAAAGTTCGTAATCTGATGAGTAAAATTAACATTGACGTAAACAAATATGAGTCTAATATTAAGTTATTTGTAAAAATATTTTTGAACATATTTTTCTGCATAGCGGTCAAAGGAAACGTCATCCGGATGTATCAAATTGTGAGTGACTTATGACAGACCTGAAACAGCTGCTGTCAGTCGCACCAAGTATGGCATCTAGGAAATCATACATACACTTGTGTTTCTATAGAGCAGCATTGGAGGAAGTCACCGCCATACCCTGCCGTTAGCCTTACCTGCTGTGAATTATTTACTATGTTCCAAGCTTTACATCCCCTGTTAGTTACGTAAATGATCTGTGACTACAGTATCATAATGGTGGCTTCCTTGCTGTTATGTTGTGCCCTGAAACTGTTTTGCAATGACAATGTTGTTCACATATTGCCAGGGCGGTCTACCCAGCCCCCATACACAAGGTGCTGGAGACATGTCTGGCCCTGGGATGAGATCACTAAGGCAAAGTTGTTGAGCAGACTGAGGAATTTTTTTTTTGTTTTTGCTTTAGGCTTTCTCTCAGGAAAGATAATGTGAAACTGAGGAGGTTTAGCAGGTTTCTTTATATCTTTGATTTTCTCACAAGTGAAGAACCCCCCCCAACCCCCGCAATCTGCACACAATGATTTACTGTCACAACAGCAGCTCTGTTTTACAGGGTTAGATAAGTCAGCACATACTGTACATGGAAAACGATGAATGAATTTACAATTACATTATTTGATTAAAGAGTTTCTCTGGGTTTACTTATAAAATCGAAGTATAGTATCTTCACAAGGTTCGTCATGAATGGTTGGGTGCTGCAGCAGCGCATTGGTGCCATAATTTTAGGTGCACATCATATAGAGCCCAAATCATCATCTGAGATTTATTGAAGTCACTTTACTATTTTAGTTTAGTGATATTTGCTGATGTTTTTTTTGTGCTAAATTCTTCAAAATGGCACACAGGGGACATGAATTTGGCCTAAAACAAAAAATGTTTTATTTTTGTCTGTAGCAAATTTTTGGGTCGTCTTGGCACCAAAAGTCACACAAATGCATCCAATTGATAACTCCACAGGAAACCTTACTCCAGGCAAGGATTGAAGTGAAATGCGCCCCAAAATTGCAACATTTTGTAAAAGTCACTGTTCATGAATTTGTTTAAAGCAACCGGAAAAATAAAAGTTGTTTAGGATAAAATAAAAATTAGACAACTGAAAATGGATAGAGAATAGAGCGCATATACTAAAGCTGCTGAAAAGGAGAAAATTATGAACTGGAGAAACCGCAATGATGAACTGGGCCCCTAGTGTACATCCAGCAAATCCTATGGGTATGAACCTATAGAGCCATTGCTCTGATCTGATTTGTGGGTTCCTCCCTCATGGACTTATTAAAACCTTTTTTTGGGTAACTATTTTTTACTATTCATACACAGGCTAAAATAGAGCACGCCATGACTGTCCAGCTGCTGTTCTCAGTTGATATAACAGTACCAACCACACTTGGTGATTTGAGCTGGTCTGGTTGCTATGGATCGTCTGCCTGGTAGCTAATGTCAGACTGTAGAGTGAGTTAGTGGACAATATTCCGCGCTGCCGACAGAATGGAGATGTATATCACAGTATGGTACAGTAAGGTGGTGGTTTCTTTCAACACGTTTCGAAGCATATAACTTCTTCAGGAAAAAACACATGTATGTACATGTGTTTTTCCCTGAAGAAGTTATATACTTCGAAACGCGTTGAAATAAACCACCACCTTACTGTACCATACTGTGATATACATCTCCATTCTGTCGGCAGCACGGAATATTGTCCACTAACTCACTCTACAGTCTGATGGTCACTTGCTGACCTGTGGATCCGCTGCAGCTGATTTTCTACATTATATGCATCTTTAACAGATTGAACAGATGAGTTTAATCTGAGTGCTAAACTAACTGCATTTCTCGGATAGGACCCTATTTGCCCTGATCTCTGCTACAGTTTCTTGGTAACTAATGTCGTTAGACTGCTCATTAGTGATGAGCGAATGTGCTGGGATTAGGTGTTATCCGAGCATCTTCGGGTGCTAACCGAGTGTCCTCGAAAAATATGCTCGAGTCACCATGGCTGCACGTCTCGCAGCTGTTCGACAGCTGCAATACATGCGGGGATTGCCTGTTTGTTAAGCAATCTGTGCATGTGTTGCGGCTGTTGAACAGCCGCAAGACATGCAGCCGCCGTGACACATTTTTCAAGCACGCCGAGGATACTCCATAACACCTTACCAAGTACGTTTGCTCATTGCTACAACTCATCCTTAGCAACCACACTGTCTTGTATCAAGTAGGTCATCTATTTTTGTGGGTAGAGAAGCAGATTTTTCTAAAAAAAAAAACCAACTTTTATTCTGGTCAGATATTGGCTTAAAATCAACTAGACAGGCTGGTTCTAAAAGAAACATATCATGGTTTATGCAATAGCAAACTGAATGTCCCATGTTTTTTTTCCTTCTGTGCTGGATATCATTCTTGCAATTAGTGTAAATACTGGACACAACTTTCTTATGTGCCAGTGTGCCCCATATAAAATAAAAAAAAATGCATACTTGCCTCCCAAACCTATCTGACTCCAGCGCTGTGCCGGCCAATATTAATTTAACATTGGCTGCAGCTTTCATGTGACACAACAAAGTCACGTAAACTCCAGAACTCACAACGCCAACATTTTTGGAGCAGCGCCCATCCAGGAAGGCACACTAGCATTTAAAGGGTTGTCCAGTAGTGCACAACCTCTTTTTTAAGTGCATTTAGATGAGCTGATCTCAGTTGACTAACGCTTGTTTACACGGGTCGTTAAAAACTGATATGAACAATGACTTGTAATGACTATTCTGTCTGCACAGAGCATCATAATGTTGGCAATACATTCCCTCTTTACATTGGGCGATGTAATGATGACTAAATGATCTGACTACCCAATGAAGGAGCATTGTGCTTGTTCGCTGGGTGATCATTACCATGTTTACTCTGGCCATCTAGATGCACCTTAAATTAGCCTTTCATTTTCTTTATTAAATCCACCATATGTTGTTAGATGTATGGGCCTTTTTAGTTACTGCTATTTTTATAGTCTTTACGAAACTGGTGTTGGTCACAATGTAGAGCATCCTAAAGACACGCCCCAGAGGATCCTGTGAGATCCCTCCCCATTGTAAAGACTGTAAACATTAGCACTGAATAAATAGGCTCATCTCTCTGGAACCGTTTGGCAGATTTTAAATAAACCAAGACTAGAAAACACAGGAGAGTAATGGATGTAGACAAACGGCAATCCCTACAGCCACAGTCCCTGACATCTGCTGCTTCCGCATTATTGTAGACTGACTTCAATAATATGTGTGAGAGCATGCATTTTTAACACTGTACAGCTACCTTTAACAGTTGGAGAATGTAATGCTTATAATGCCTAATCCACTTACTAATAGTACCACTAATATATGTGTGTATATATATATATATATATATATATATATATTTTTTTTCATTGATCTTATATTGTGATACTGAATTAGTGCAAAGTGACGCCAGTAGATAACGCGATCACATATACTATTACTATGTAAAGAAAACTTGCAGCTGTAAACCAAAGAAAACTCAAAACGTTGGAATTTTTCAACTTGCTTGGGGGTAGGGTGGGGTAAGACGACTACTAGGCAGCTACACTTTACAATGCGGGTGTGTTACATTTCTCTCCTAAACATTTCTACCAAGGATTATTTGAAAGTGACCAGTGAGCCCGATGTCCAATAAATTATGTTGATGTTGGCCATCCTGTGTGTTTTGTACTCTAGGGGTTAACTCTTGCTTGCTTATGTGACCTCACATTCCAGGATGACTCCCTAACTTTGACATAGTGGGAATAACCGAGACATGGTTAGATGAAAGCTATGACTGGGCAGTTAACTTACAGGGTTACAGTCTGTTTAGAAAGGATCGTAAAAATCGGAGAGGAGGAGGGGTTTGTCTCTATGTAAAGTCTTGTCTAAAGTCCACTTTAAGGGAGGATATTAGCGAAGGGAATGAGGATGTCGAGTCCATATGGGTTGAAATTCATGGAGGGAAAAATGGTAACAAAATTCTCATTGGGGTCTGTTACAAACCCCCAAATATAACAGAAAGCATGGAAAGTCTACTTCTAAAGCAGATAGATGAAGCTGCAACCCATAATGAGGTCCTGGTTATGGGGGACTTTAACTACCCGGATATTAACTGGGAAACAGAAACCTGTGAAACCCATAAAGGCAACAGGTTTCTGCTAATAACCAAGAAAAATTATCTTTCACAATTGGTGCAGAATCCAACCAGAGGAACAGCACTTTTAGACCTAATACTATCTAATAGACCTGACAGAATAACAAATCTGCAGGTGGTTGGGCATCTAGGAAATAGCGACCACAATATTGTACAGTTTCACCTGTCTTTCACTAGGGGGACTTGTCAGGGAGTCACAAAAACATTGAACTTTAGGAAGGCAAAGTTTGAACAGCTTAGAGATGCCCTTAATCTGGTAGACTGGGACAATATCCTCAGAAATAAGAATACAGATAATAAATGGGAAATGTTTAAGAACATCCTAAATAGGCAGTGTAAGCGGTTTATACCTTGTGGGAATAAAAGGACTAGAAATAGGAAAAACCCAATGTGGCTAAACAAAGAAGTAAGACAGGCAATTAACAGTAAAAAGAAAGCATTTGCACTACTAAAGCAGGATGGCACCATTGAAGCTCTAAAAAACTATAGGGAGAAAAATACTTTATCTAAAAAACTAATTAAAGCTGCCAAAAAGGAAACAGAGAAGCACATTGCTAAGGAGAGTAAAACTAATCCCAAACTGTTCTTCAACTATATCAATAGTAAAAGAATAAAAACTGAAAATGTAGGCCCCTTAAAAAATAGTGAGGAAAGAATGGTTGTAGATGACGAGGAAAAAGCTAACATATTAAACACCTTCTTCTCCACGGTATTCACGGTGGAAAATGAAATGCTAGGTGAAATCCCAAGAAACAATGAAAACCCTATATTAAGGGTCACCAATCTAACCCAAGAAGAGGTGCGAAACCGGCTAAATAAGATTAAAATAGATAAATCTCCGGGTCCGGATGGCATACACCCACGAGTACTAAGAGAACTAAGTAATGTAATAGATAAACCATTATTTCTTATTTTTAGTGACTCTATAGCGACAGGGTCTGTTCCGCAGGACTGGTGCATAGCAAATGTGGTGCCAATATTCAAAAAGGGCTCTAAAAGTGAACCTGGAAATTATAGGCCAGTAAGTCTAACCTCTATTGTTGGTAAAATATTTGAAGGGTTTCTGAGGGATGTTATTCTGGATTATCTCAATGAGAATAACTGTTTAACTCCATATCAGCATGGGTTTATGAGAAATCGCTCCTGTCAAACCAATCTAATCAGTTTTTATGAAGAGGTAAGCTATAGGCTGGACCACGGTGAGTCATTGGACGTGGTATATCTCGATTTTTCCAAAGCGTTTGATACCGTGCCACACAAGAGGTTGATACACAAAATGAGAATGCTTGGCCTGGGGGAAAATGTGTGTAAATGGGTTAGTAACTGGCTTAGTGATAGAAAGCAGAGGGTGGTTATAAATGGTATAGTCTCTAACTGGGTCGCTGTGACCAGTGGGGTACCGCAGGGGTCAGTATTGGGACCTGTTCTCTTCAACATATTCATTAATGATCTGGTAGAAGGTTTACACAGTAAAATATCGATATTTGCAGATGATACAAAACTATGTAAAGCAGTTAATACAAGAGAAGATAGTATTCTGCTACAGATGGATCTGGATAAGTTGGAAACTTGGGCTGAAAGGTGGCAGATGAGGTTTAACAATGATAAATGTAAGGTTATACACATGGGAAGAGGGAATCAATATCACCATTACACACTGAACGGGAAACCACTGGGTAAATCTGACAGGGAGAAGGACTTGGGGATCCTAGTTAATGATAAACTTACCTGGAGCAGCCAGTGCCAGGCAGCAGCTGCCAAGGCAAACAGGATCATGGGGTGCATTAAAAGAGGTCTGGATACACATGATGAGAGCATTATACTGCCTCTGTACAAATCCCTAGTTAGACCGCACATGGAGTACTGTGTCCAGTTTTGGGCACCGGTGCTCAGGAAGGATATAATGGAACTAGAGAGAGTACAAAGGAGGGCAACAAAATTAATAAAGGGGATGGGAGAACTACAATACCCAGATAGATTAGCGAAATTAGGATTATTTAGTCTAGAAAAAAGACGACTGAGGGGCGATCTAATAACCATGTATAAGTATATAAGGGGACAATACAAATATCTCGCTGAGGATCTGTTTATACCAAGGAAGGTGACGGGCACAAGGGGGCATTCTTTGCGTCTGGAGGAGAGAAGGTTTTTCCACCAACATAGAAGAGGATTCTTTACTGTTAGGGCAGTGAGAATCTGGAATTGCTTGCCTGAGGAGGTGGTGATGGCGAACTCAGTCGAGGGGTTCAAGAGAGGCCTGGATGTCTTCCTGGAGCAGAACAATATTGTATCATACAATTATTAGGTTCTGTAGAAGGACGTAGATCTGGGTATTTATTATGATGGAATATAGGCTGAACTGGATGGACAAATGTCTTTTTTCGGCCTTACTAACTATGTTACTATGTTACTATGTTACCCTCTCCTGATAAAGGGCCTGTCTAAGGACAAAACTGAGCAAAGTAAATCTTGAAGCTCTGCTATTGTCTCTATTTCACATGGCTTCTTTGCAGCAACTTCTTTTGTGTCTTTCGGTTATAAACTATAGGAATTATTTTCTTATTTAATTCTGGAGTTATGAGCCTGGGAATGTGGATGAATTAACCTTTGTCTGCACAATAAATATATTTGAAGATGTAACGCTAATGATTGTTTCGGCATGAGATATGATCTCCGCTCACTGATTATTTTTTATGTGCAGATGACTCATCCCTGGTACAAGTCCAGGTTCATGGTAATAAAATGCTACTATTGAGAGGTTAAAGATTCTACCAGCAAAACTGTTTTGGCTCCCCACACACAATAGATAAGTCATCTGAACCCACCGATTTTGGCAGGATTGTCCAACCATCTAATGCATATGGGAGCCTCACCATTGTGCCCTGGCAAATTGTGATGTGATCTAAAGGTACCTTCACACATAACGATATTGTTAACGATATCGTTGCTATTTGTGACGTAGCAACGATATCGTTAATGAAATCGTTCTGTGTGACAGCGACCAACGATCAGGCCCCTGCTGGGAGATCGTTGGTCGCTGAACAAAGTCCAGAACTTTATTTCGTCGCTGGACTCCCTGGAGACATCGCTGGATCGGCGTGTGTGACACCGATCCAGCGATGTCTTCACTGGTAACCAGGGTAAACATCGGGTAACTAAGCGCGGCCCTGCGCTTAGTTACCCGATGTTTACCCTGGTTACCGGCATCGTTGGTCGCTGGAGAGCGGTCTGTGTGACAGCTCTCCAGCGACCAAACAGCGACGCTGCAGCGATCCGAATCGTTGTCGGTATCGCTGCAGCGTCGCTTAATGTGAAGGGGCCTTAAGGATCGGGTGGTTGAAATTCAATCAGTTAACCCATTTCTTTAATGGGGACATAAGGTGCCGGTAGATGATTCTGGCAGTGGTTCTTTCATAGAGAACACAAAAGTGCTCGGCTGGGCCAAGCTTTACTGTGTCGGGAAGTTGGGAGAGTTAGCTCTCAAGCAAACAATCAGCCAACAGGTATCTAATTTGGATGGGCAGCTTTAATCTATGTCCCCATGTTGGCATAAAAATCAGATGTGCATTTCTACACCAGAAACCCAATTCATATGCAAAGGATGCGGTTTGCCAATGGATTTGCTGAGCATTTCAGTGTGATATGAAAGTCTGCAGTACCAACCATTGAGTCATGCTGACCTTTTTCAATCCAGTTTAGTTTTCATCTAATTTATGCAAATACAAGTATTAATTGACCCCTAAATTTTTCTCTTTAAAACTTTTCCCCTTGTTGCTAAGTGACAATAATTCAGAATATTAAAGGTATAGGGCTTGATTCATCAAAACATTTATGCCAGGAAGCTGGCTTAAAAGACTTTGAAAAGTTGCCAAACATTTGTGCAACACGGAATTGAGCAATACGTTTTGGTGTTTCCTCACCAGTTTGGCTCAGCCAAAATGGGCACAGCCAGTCTTAATGAATTGGCCCAATAGTATTCCATTCTGGTTGTTTTTGATTTGTCAGTAGAGCCTTGAGGTCTGAGCACTGTGGGTGCCAATCAGTGAACTTGAAGCATCTCATTGCATACAGGCAGCTTGATGTGTGAGCTAAGATCTAGAGATGCTGTTAGATACTGTTCTTTTTATTATAAAAGCTGCTTATAGCACTATGTGTTCATGTATTAAGCTCTCACACAAGAAACAAAACATGACTTTGCTATAACCTTATCAAGATATCAAGCCAATGTCAACATGCACTCTGTAAACTTTGCAGGAAAGCTTTGAATTACTCCCATTTCCTGCAAAGCTTCTATTCCAGACAATAAAAGGATAGAAAAATAATAATGTGCTATTTTCATGTTGTATTGAACTAACAGTCAAGGCATAAGTCATAGGCCCCCTACCAGGCGCAGCATCCATTAGTAACTTCTACCTTGGCACACGCTATAGCTACTCCCTATCTACTGGTCATCAAATCAAAGCAAATTCTAGAATGTGATATCCTATATAAAAGGGCAATTAAAAACCTCCAAATAAGCTATAGTTTCTGTGAATGAGTGCTACATATTTTCCATAAGCCACCTATTTATGCAATAATCTAGGGCTGGGGAGGTAAGTAAATTGTTGATAGACACCCATACACAATTCCTTCTCTAACCTCTTAGTGACGGAGCCAAATTTAAAAAATCTGACCAGTGTCACTTTATGTGGTAATAACTCTGGAACCCTTCAACAAATTCCAGTGATTTTGGGACTGTTTTTCATGACACATTATACTTTATGATAATGGTAAATTTAGGTTGATATGTTTTGTGTTTATTTATAAAGAATATCAGAAATTTGACAAAAATGTTAACAAATTAGCAATTTTCAAACTTTGAATGATTATCCCTTTAATTCAGACAGTCATACCATAGAAAAACATTAATAAATAACAATTCACACATGTCTGCTTTACATCAGCACCATTTGTAAAATGTTATTTTATTTTGTTAGCATTTGAGGAGGTTTATAAATGTAGCAGTAATTTTTTTTTTCATTTTTTCAAGAAAATTTACAAACATTTTTTAGGGGCCTATCCAGCTTTGAAGTCATTTTAGGGGTCCTACAGTGGGGCAAAAAAGTATTTAGTCAGTCAGCAATAGTGCAAGTTCCACCACTTAAAAAGATGAGACGCGTCTGTAATTTACATCATAGGTAGACCTCAACTATGGGAGACAAACTGAGAAAAAAAATCCAGAAAATCACATTGTCTGTTTTTTTTAACATTTTATTTGCATATTATGGTGGAAAATAAGTATTTGGTCAGAAACAAACAATCAAGATTTCTGGCTCTCACAGACCTGTAACTTCTTCTTTAAGAGTCTCCTCTTTCCTCCACTCATTACCTGTAGTAATGGCACCTGTTTAAACATGTTATCAGTATAAAAAGACACCTGTGCACACCCTCAAACAGTCTGACTCCAAACTCCACTATGGTGAAGACCAAAGAGCTGTCAAAGGACACCAGAAAAAAAATTGTAGCCCTGCACCAGGCTGGGAAGACTGAATCTGCAATAGCCAACCAGCTTGGAGTGAAGAAATCAACAGTGGGAGCAATAATTAGAAAATGGAAGACATACAAGACCACTGATAATCTCCCTCGATCTGGGGCTCCACGCAAAATCCCACCCCGTGGGGTCAGAATGATCACAAGAACGGTGAGCAAAAATCCCAGAACCACGCGGGGGGACCTAGTGAATGAACTGCAGAGAGCTGGGACCAATGTAACAAGGCCTACCATAAGTAACACACTACGCCACCATGGACTCAGATCCTGCAGTGCCAGATGTGTCCCACTGCTTAAGCCAGTACATGTCCGGGCCCATCTGAAGTTTGCTAGAGAGCATTTGGATGATCCAGAGGAGTTTTGGGAGAATGTCCTATGGTCTGATGAAACCAAACTGGAACTATTTGGTAGAAACACAACTTGTCGTGTTTGGAGGAAAAAGAATACTGAGTTGCATCCATCAAACACCATACCTACTGTAAAGCATGGTGGTGGAAACATCATGCTTTGGGGCTGTTTCTCTGCAAAGGGGCCAGGACGACTGATCCGGGTACCTGAAAGAATGAATGGGGCCATGTATCGTGAGATTTTGAGTGCAAACCTCCTTCCATCAGCAAGGGCATTGAAGATGAAACGTGGCTGGGTCTTTCAACATGACAATGATCCAAAGCACACTGCCAGGGCAACGGAGGAGTGGCTTCGTAAGAAGCATTTCAAGGTCCTGGAGTGGCCTAGCCAGTCTCCAGATCTCAACCCTATAGAAAACCTTTGGAGGGAGTTGAAAGTCCGTGTTGCCAAGCGAAAAGCCAAAAACATCACTGCTCTAGAGGAGATCTGCATGGAGGAATGGGCCAACATACCAACAACAGTGTGTGGCAACCTTGTGAAGACTTACAGAAAACGTTTGACCTCTGTCATTGCCAACAAAGGATATATTACAAAGTATTGAGATGAAATTTTGTTTCTGACCAAATACTTATTTTCCACCATAATATGCAAATAAAATGTTAAAAAAACAGACAATGTGATTTTCTGGATTTTTTTTTCTCAGTTTGTCTCCCATAGTTGAGGTCTACCTATGATGTAAATTACAGACGCCTCTCATCTTTTTAAGTGGTGGAACTTGCACTATTGCTGACTGACTAAATACTTTTTTGCCCCACTGTATATATTGGAACCCCCCCCCAAACTGATACCATTTTAAAAACAACACCTCCTGACATACTGAAAACTGCTGTCAGGTAGTTTATTAACCCTTCAGGTGATTTTCAGTAATAATTACAAAGTGGCATGATAGGAATGAAAAAGTTCATTTTTACCACCTAAATGTCGCTGACTTTTTAACAGGTCAATGTAGCCGGCAGACTCTAAGGCCGCTATTTGGTCATGAATTGCCATGACAAAAATCAGGACCACACAATCATGATCTCAGGGTGCTGATGGGATAAAGAGGGAGAAGCCATACTCTTTTAAACATTTATATGATGTAGTCCTTATTGACAGCAGCATCTAAGGGGTTAATCAGATATGGACTTTGACAACCCTGATCGTGGCTGATGCAGCAAGTTGTCAGCTATAGTGTACAGCCGACAGCTGCTGGATTGTCACCTGTATGGGGAGGCTATTCTCTTGCATCTCAGGTCAGTTAAAAGACGTATTGGTGGTGATTAAGGGGCTAGTTATGAGCCATATGATTTACCAAACCTAGTCATTCCTAAAATGATGTATTTAGAAAGCACATTTTGCTGTTGGCATACCCTGGGGTCAATGATAATGCTTCTCTGGTTTGGAGTCTATCTCTCATCCTCTTAAAAAATGGTACTTACTATATATGATGGGATAATAGGTCTCATTTCCACCTAGACAGACATATGTCAAACCGTACTTTAAAGTGTCTGGTCAAGCTAGAAGAATTCATGTTCTACCAAGCCCAAACTAGACAACTAAAGGCAAATTGTACATTAGCTCTGGGCAACATCATTAAAGGGGCTTCCTCTTATTTGGTTTATACTGTAGTATTCTTCACATTAAATACTGATTTTCTTTTATTCTTTTCCAATACCTGTAGCGTTAGTAAAGGGGAGATACACTCATTTTTCAATATGGAGCTATTTGATCCTTAAATATTGATGGGTGGATGGTCAACTGCGTTTCAAGCTTCAGCTCTACTTTACCATTGATTTGGGGTTTATAGATATATTCAGAACAGTTAGTCTCTCCTATGGGACTGTAAATGGTCTTGATCTTCTCCTCATACATCGCAATGTTTGAGGCTACACAGCATGGACTTAGCGCTTACACAATTCCAACTGCAAATAATACTAAGTGTATGTACCACCCCAGATACATGCATTAAAGGAGAACTGAGTTAAACAGGAAATCCCATTGTCTTTAAAACTAGCTAATATTATGTCTGCCTGGATATTCAATAACAGATATGATGGGACAATTGGTTTGTAATATAAATTTTACTGCCAGATTTACATGATTTCTGGAGGTTAACATTTGATAATAGGTGCCAAGGAGAGGCAACTTCTGTATTTTTTATTCAAATGATTGATAATTGTTTTTAGGATATCATATTAGAAGTTGCCTGAAATGGGGGTAATAGTTTGTGATCATAAGTTTTGTAGGACCCCATTCTCTTAAATTTCACTGCCTCCTTTACATAAGTCCATACCTGATCCCTCCGATTTAAAACCCATCTGCACTGGTAAATGATTAGTTGAATGAACATTCAGGGGAACATTCATTGCATTGTGCAAATAGGCCCAGGGACGGGCCAAATAATGAGCAAAATATACCAGCGATCCTAAGCTCCCCTACAATTTTATACATTCAGTATGAATGCTAAATATATCGTACATGGAAATGGAGTGCCAATCGACATGCTATATCGTTGATTGGTGCTCATTATGTGCAGATTGTTTGCTCAGGTAAATGAGCCCATAAGGCCCTTATTAATACTTTAGGTGTCAACTGAATGATATTTTGGCTGATGGCTATCTCTCTCAACTTCCCCATACACAAGAATGCTAGTATAGAGCCACTGCCTGACTCATCTGGCAGTGGCTTATCTCCTGGAAAGCAGAAGGATCTGTCACTAGATATCCAAAAGACCTGATTTTTCTCTCCTCCTGACCTTATTTGTAAAGGGAGACTCAAAAGCTTCCTGTGCAGATTATTTGAGAATTCAACTAACTTTAGTGTAATGTGTATGGGGGCCTCTAGGCATTACTGCTCCCACAGTGTCATGATGACAGGAGAAGAGGTTATTGTGGGCTACAACATTTACAGACCAGCATGAAATAACAGAGCATATAATAAAATAGGTCATGTAAGCACTCTTAACTGTTAGATTCTGGTGGAATGCTTGCTATCTTGGTGATAGAAGTTATTTATATGTAGATTGCTTATTCTGGCCATTGTATAAGGTCTATATAGACGTCTGCTCAGGAGTATGTGTAAATAAATGGCCTCCCCATGGGAGTAGTCCATAAAGTAAATAAATGCATTTTATGGCAAGTTTATTAGCAGTGATCTTAAAGGGAACCTGTCAGGTGATTAACCAGTAACCAGTATGACTTGTATCCTTGCTGCACAATTGTAGTCAGGTATATTATTTTCTGAAACGCTCTGGTGTTTCGAGAAAATATTCTTTGAAGACCTAGAAAGAGATTAGCCCAGCCTGGCTCCACCCCTGGCCGACTCTTCTCAGTGCCGATGTAGGTGTTTGACAGGCCAGGCTGTTTTACAAAGTTATCTTCATATGTAAAAGGACTCTTATGTATAAAATTACTGAACTCTCTAAGAGGAATGCATCAAGCAAGTGAGAACGCCCTACACCTGGATTTTTTTTATAGTGAGAGCATATATACTGTGAGAATGAAGTATTTATCTCGAAGTAGTCATATATAACTGGAACATAGCAATATAAAGTGGAATAGGTACATTTCTACACTATATTGCCTTTGGTTGATAGGCCACATACTATACGGAAATGTAGTAGTAAAATGTCTTGTTGCTGCTAGAAAACAACTTTATTCATTTTTGAAAAGGAAAACTGGTTGTCTTCTGTATAGAGCCCATTATTGATGTTAGAGACTACTCTTGTTGGCCAGTCTGAACTTGTGATGAGTGTGTGATTTAATATTTGTACATTAAATAGAATCTCCCACAAATGTCCATGCTTATGTACAATTAAGATTAAAGGGGAACTAAACATGGAAAATTGAGAAATATATATGTCATCCCTTTCCTCCTTGGTCTTCCCCTTTCCATTGATCTGTTTTTTTTCATTATATCACAAACTGAGAGAAACAAAGAAATCTCAAGTGTCTTCTTCCACACGCCTCCTTCACGAAATCCTGTTCCTGGCTATAATACAACAAACTACAGCAGAAGCCTCCCCCCCTCTAGTGTCTTCTCAAAACAAATAAGCTACCTACCTACTATGCCACTAATGTTCTTTTGTATATTGGCCAAGTCTCTATTCATGAGCCAAAATTTCATTGTGTTGTAATATCAGAAAACTTGCTTGTAAGTGGAGCAGCACAGATTTGATAAAGAATATACTAGGGGACTATGATTACTACAGCTTCTTAATATACAGGTTCACTCCTACTCTAGGTGTATAGACTATATGACTGGCTAGGTAGTGCACTACATTGTCTGGACCAACATACAGAACTCATCATAATTGCGATCTATGGTCACGCCTTTGTTGTATTACTCATACAAACGTGTAACCTCATAAAGTGTTTATGACTTATATAAAGGGGTTTGCTGAGGAGTGACCCAGGATTAAATGGCTTACTATTATTATGGAGTATAGCATTTATTTGCCAAAGAAAACACAGAGCACTTATGTCATTTGTCATATATATACAATATAAAGAGTGACCTATGTCCGGAGGATGGGCTTAGTTCCTCCCAGTGGATCAGTTGACCCATTTTTACAGCAGAAGATTCTGGCATTCACAGTGGACTTGTTTATCACTCTTGCCTGAAGACAAACAGATCAGGTAAATTGAAATCCAATTGTGAAGCCTTCAAAAGTTGCACAATTCAAATGGCCAAAAAAGACAGCCAATTCGCTTCACGTTTTCCAATTGGCAGTTATTTGATAGCCTGTTTAGACAAGCCGACTATGCCTTTGATTCGCAGAAAGATTGTTAGTAGATTGTTCTGTGTGCATAGGATGTAATTGTTTTCAGTAGCACAGGTCGTGTTTACACAGCATGATATGCTGCCAAAAATGAATATTTTTAAGCAAGCTTAAAAATTATTTCACACGACGAACAAACTTTTTTGTATTGTGGTTCGTGCTGTATAAGCTATTTCTTTAAAGTTTAATAAATATTGATTGTTTAGCATGTCCAAGGTATATGTGGTTTTCATATATTGGCCACCTTCTAATTTTTCTTTGAAGTTGAAATAAGTGCCAGTGTGGACAGAGCCTAAAGTCCCCCATACACCTTAGCCGGCTGTCAGCTAAACAATGGTTTGGCTGGTAATTATCGCATCCGTATCTTGCACACGTGTGCTTGCTCAACAGAGTGCTAATGTGTTCTCAATGAAAGAGACACTGCCAGACATTTCTGGCTGTGGCTTAGAGATCAAAAGAATTGGCAGTCTGAAATCGGACATGCTAGATTCCCCTCTTCGACAGTCTACTGTTCGGGGAACCTATATTCATCAGTCTGTTAGCCGAACTCATCGATATCAACTTAAAAATTACCACTGGGAAGGGCCCATGTCTGTCAAGTTTTAGTTTTGTAACTTCTCCAGAGCAGGTGCACATTCAGACTTTGCATATTTATTTAAAGGGAACCTGTCACACCCCAGGCGTTTTTAACTAAAAGAGCCACCTTGTGCAGCACTAATGCTGCATTCTATCAAGGTGGATCTTTTAGCTCGGGTCCCTGCAAATGCTGCAATAATTGCTTTTAGAATGTGCCCCCTCATACCACAAATTAGACCTGGGGGCAGGTCTTTCCCCCCTAACACAGACGCACCACAGCCGTCACTAAGGGCCTCTGCGCGCCGGGCGCCACCTCCTCTTCCTTCATTAGCGTCCCCGGTGCCTGCTCCTAAATTTGAAGGGCAGCGCAACTGTGCATGCCCGAAAAAAAAAAACAGCACAGGCGCCGGGAACGCTAATGAAGGAAGAGCTGAAGGAGGTAATGAAGGAAGCTGTGGTGCGTCTGTGTTAGGGGGAAAGACCTGCCCCCAGGTCTAATTCGGGGTATGAGGGGGCACATTATAAAAGCGATTATTGCAGCGTTGGCAGGGACCAGAACTAAAAGAGCCACCTTGACAGAATGCAGCATTGGGGCTGCACAAGGTGGCTCTTTTAGTTAAAAGAGGTGACAGGCTCCCTTTAATGGTAACTTTTTTAGTACTTACTGCTTGTAGATAGTCTATTTTGTTGATTTCCAGTGTGGTTTATATTACCAGTTCCTTTCTTTTAGTATTTCGTTAACAAGCTTTTTTCTAAGTACAGTATCTACAGTCTAGTTATAGCAAACCCATGGCTCGTAGTTGTAAATGCATATCGTGTGAAAGCACATTCCGGAGATTTATACCAAACCTGTTTTAGGGGAAAAGCCTCAAGGTATATTATATACTTGAGAAGTTTTCATTTTCCCAGTATCTTCCTTTTCATTTTTGCATGATTTTACAGCCAAATCACATGAAGCTGCTGAATACTTTCTCCTCCTCTGATGCCAACATTGAAATATCACTGCCATTCAGTAGGCCTTAAAATCTGGTGAAAGTTGTGCTCTGTATAATGCACCTTTGGAAGGACTAACAAGCTGTGAGAAGGGCGGTTCCTCTCATTGCGACTGACTTATGCATGGAGAGAGGGTGATATGTGACAGGAAGAATTATTGCAATGACACTGGGCTGTATTAACCCATGACTGGGCCCCTAGGCTTTCAGGTATTTCAAGTCCCCTCCAGAACATCAATCTTTCACCAATACCTAGATGAAATAAAGTTTAATGACCTCTTTTCTCTTCTGAAGGCCTAAGTCAGAAAAGTTCTTTTGCCTTTTATAAATACCTTTAATCAACCTCCTAGTATTTTTTTAACGACTGATCACCATGACTACGGAGACTAATGTAAGATATTTTCGCTCTAGGAAAGTTCTTGACAGATTTTATCTAAAATCTTGTAAGCCCTATCAAAGAGAACACTGGAGAGTGTACACCTTACTATGATAGTAATGTATAGCTGGGGTTCCCTTAGGCTGTACTTGTGAACTTGAGAATTTAAGTCTTTTCCTAAAAACATTCTTTTGCCTTATTTTTTTTTTTTTTTTTACGAGCTGTTATCGATTTGTCCTTCCCACAACTGTACTTGTGGGGCCTTTTTACCTTGTTGCTGGAACTTGGAGAAGCAACATTTTTGATGATTAAGGAAAGTAGTAAAAGATATTGTCTTACACAACATTGATGCTGTCCAAAAAGGGCAATTGGATTACAGTTGTCATTTTAATAAAGGAAATTGCTTACTAGTTGCTTGTAATAAATTGGCTAGGTTTGCTAGATGCAATTATTATCGCTGGATGTGGTACAAAATATTGTAGAATCATAAACTTTGGGTTTAAGTCTATACTTAGCACAAGCACCAATATAAACCATAAAATCATGAGTTTGGTCAACTAACTTTATCCTATAAATGCTAACCACTCATGTCTTTGGTGGGTATATTTTTATACAACAGACATTAAAAGTAAGAATAACTATCAGATTTAATAAAAATGCTACAATAATTTAGTAGTAGAGAAGTGATCTTAGTTTGGATGACGTCCATTCATTTGTTTCATCTTGTGCCCAGCTATTGGATTAGCTGGAAGCTCGTGAACCCAAATGCAAACATTTCTATGGGGTCTCATTTGGTCGTCTTATATAGGGCAAAATGACTTTTTAGGCCTCTTAGGCTCTAGGGCTTGGATGTGACTACCACTCCTGCACCCACTATAATTATGTGACTGTACCAAACCTAGATTCATATATTTTGCCTCAAATGCAATTATGTTGTCAAGTAAGAGGACGGCATTTATTTTAGAACAAAAGGGGAGAAGCCAGAGCTTCAGTGCATTTATTTTAAGCACAGATCAAAAATATGTCTGCTCATGCTATGGTCTCACAGTTAAAGTATACATGATGAGCAGTTTTCTCTATATATTTCATTTGTCTTTGGTGTCCTGTCCTCTTACAAAGTATGCAATCTGTATTTCCTCCCACGGTGATCCCCATCACCATAAAAGCTCTGAGGGAACTTTTTTGACTCAGTGGTTTTATACATATTTGTACACAGTTTCTATTCAGGTGATAAGAAGTCTACAAGTTTTGACCCTTTGGGGTTAGAGGTGACAATTTTGGAAGGCACGGCTGTTCTGTATGGAACATGGATGAATTTACTCCAGTGAACTCGTTTTGAAATCAATGTCTGCCATCCTAAATCTGATGATGTCAGACAGGTAGAGTTGGATTTTCACACAGAATACAATGAAGTTTGTTGATAAAGGCCTGAGTCCTGTCTAGCGTCTCAGTTAGTCATGCACCACTCCTTTCTCTGGGTTGTCTGCAGTAACATTAAGACTACACATTTCCCTTGGATATCTTACATTTTTCCTAGGCTGGCCTGCTATAATCCAGTTGTGTAATAACAAGTGGACTTTTCCTCCGATGCGTGTATCCATATTTCGCACACCTTTTTCAGTGAGTCAGCATAATTACTCTTTTGTTGAAGGAAAGATTATTGCTTACAAGCTGAGACACTGCACACATGAAATCACCGATACCCACCCATACCAGACAAGAAATGGCTTGTTCTGGCAAAGAAATTAAAAGCTCTCAGCATGTGACAGACGCTTGGGAGAGGTGGCACTGTTAAGGACATTTGACTGCTGGATATTGTTAGAGGCATTCCTACACCAATGATGGGAATTTAAGAGGAAGCAAACCGAGGGCAAAATAAATGAGAGGGGTCTGTGCATTCTAAATATCTGCATTTAACTCTTGATTCATTTTGGAGAAAATCATAGGTGAAGGTACGGTTGGGGACCAGTGACTAGTCCGAGGGGAAGGCTCTTGCTGACTTCTCCCCACCCACTAAGCTAGACTGATAGGTCTCTGCCTAGGAGTACGTTCTCACAAATATATTTTGGCCTGTGTGTTCAATGGACCAAATTTTACCTATAGGCAAATGCCTAAGGTCTGCATGAAAACAATCCCAGCATGCACTAGTCGGGTCTAAATTACTAATCAGACCAGTGTATGTAAAAAGTATATCTACTGTGCAGATGAGTGCACAGAACCAGTCTGCAAATCCTGGATATGACTGGTCTACAATGTTCAGTGCTGATATTTACTTAACCCTTTGCATGTGTATAGGAATAGACCTGTCCATCTAGATGGGCGAGTGGAAAAAGATGGCAAGGACGTGCCTCTACCCAAGGATATGTCTTCAAGGGTAGATTGTCAATGCCGAGTTGGCAAACTAAAAGCTTTATTTAATACTGGGCACAACATATGTTGGATTAACAAACAAAAATTGAAGCTTAAAAACAACAAGCTAAAAGTTCTTAAGGCTTCTTGGGACATCCAAGGTTGTGGTAGATGTTTAGATGGCGTAAAGTGACAGGCTTGCTTTAAATACAAGTATAAAGTATTTGTGCTGCATGTTCTATGCTGTAGACTTTATGACTGAGAGTACTCTACATGGCACAGTCTATTTAATGAGTGTCATGCATCAATTATAACATTGAGTGTTAATATTCTGTAAAATTCATTTAGTACAGAAATGATGGGGCCTGACTATGATGTATCCAATAGTTACTTAACTATCAAGTTTTTTTTTTCAAAGGTCGGTCTGACATAAGTGTAAAGGGTGCATTTTTGCGCCTACATTCTGGCCACAAGTCATTGCCCTCAATTGGGGTCTAATATGGTTTGGCTGGGAGACTACAGGACTCATGGACTACTAGAGGACATATTAAAGGAATTGCACTGCATATAGATATATATATATATATATATATATATATATATATATATATATATATATATATATATATATATATTTTATTCAACAACCATTAATTGTTCTCATAAGTGTTGCTGCAGGGAAGCATATTTGGCATCTCCACAACATTGTTTTCATTGCGGGCAGCTTTGTATTTGGAGAATACATGGAATATGTCCATTCATAGCAATGTATGTATATTGTTCATACAAAGATCATACAGCCGGGATCCCATTAAGCTCTATGGCCGGGCTGTTATACTATAATATTGCAAAGTTACTAATTTACTCATCTGCTTTTGTTTTTCAGGCAAACTGGGACAATGTCCCGTCGTTCAAACACAGTCCAAGATATGCTTCAGCATATTTCCGAATGCTTAATCCGCGCAGAACTGATTGCAGCCCCGGTATGTACTCCATCTTGATTACATGTGAAGCCTAAAATAAATGAAATACATAATTAGCATCATATTTGATAATGTAGGCAACCGGACACATAGGGAAATCCTATGTTTATGTAGCGCTCATAAATGTATAAAATGTTATTAAAGTCTATGAACGTGGACATGTTTTTTTTTACAGTTAAAGGGAATCTCTCAGCAGATTTTTGCTACCTCCTTTCAGAGCAGCGTAATGTAGGCAAAGAGATCCTGATTCTAATGATGTATCACTTAGTTTACTGGGTGCAGCTGTTCTGACACAATCAAGAATTTTTGGATGTAGCAGAACCTTGCCAACAGCGGGCTCTCTATGTGCATAGTCTATAGACAGTGAGTTGCTTATCACAGGAGGGGGCGTGGTCTGACTAGGTCTCACGGGAACTGCTGTAGTCTGAGCAGTGATGAGGTCCTGGTGGTAAAACCTTCACTGAAAGTAAACAACAGCACACAGCTTAATAAATAATACATTGCTGAAATCTGTGTTTTAACCCCTACCTCATGCTGTCTTCAAATTACCTAGAAAGAAATCTGCTGACAGATTCCCTTTAAAAGGCACACGTCATGTTGAAAATGTTATCTGATCTGTAGGCAGGATGTTGTATAGAAGTACAAATTACACTAAATCTTTTCCAATAAACCTATCTATCATTCTGCTCATCTTCTCCTTCACAATACCATGCTGCCCACAGGCCAGACTGCATGTCCAATGTGACAGGCTTCCTGTAAGCTTCTCTTTGGAGCCACAGCCACATCAACCTGGCACATGAATGAGCAACTGGAATTGCCATTTGGCAGCAGAATAGTTGATTGTGGTAGTGAATTATCATACTACAATTCCCTCATATATTATTTGACGTAGCACCAGGTGCAAGTCTTAGGCTAGGGTTGCATGACCACTTTCTCTCATCCGAAAAAAATGTAAAGCGCTGCGGAATATGTTAGCGCTATATAAAAATAAAGATTATTATTTATTATTATTATTATCCGATAAAATCAGTACAATTATGCTAATCACACTCTGATCAGAGTGTGATCCGATTTACTCAGAGGTGGAGGAAAAAAGTTTCTCCACCTTCTCTAAATTGCGTGTACATGAAAATCAGATCGCACCGAGATGTCATCTGAATGCTGTCCGACTTTTTCCATGGACCCATAGTTTAATGGGCGAGTTCCATCCAATTCTCTTGAGGCAAATTGTACATGCTGATTTTTTTTTTTTCCTTAGACTAGCTTGGTTCAAGGAAAAAATCAAGACATGTGCACAGCCTCATAGAAAAACATGAGGATGACTTCCAGCACCAATATTCACAGTTGACCCCCTTTTTGGGATGACCACCTCCATACTATTATGAGTAGTCCTCTCACGAGATTTCACTGTATAAATTGAAAGAATAGAAAAGATGGTAATACAGCCCATAACTGCCTATTACAGAGGCTGAGAGTAATGATTCACCTCTGAAAGCAGCTTAATGTTCATAAAGACCTGTACTATTGAGTGAGTTCCTGCCACTAAATATAGTTATATAATTTACGATTTGGTTGGGTAATAAATTGCATAATATTGGATTGGGAACATTGATTTCCAAGCATCCAAATAGTAACATGTTATCTTCCCACTTGCTTTATTTAGCTAATTTAATTACACGTATACAGTACCTTGATTTATTTCCTACATATCACAGCCCCCAAAATACAATTTATTAAACCAATGTCTTTGTATAGGCAATGTGCCAAATTTAAAGTGTACAGGGCACTACGCAGCAGTGATCGTACTATTCTATCAGCTCTAATTCAGCTTCAGGGCACATATTTCATACTTTTTGTCAAACAATTATTTAAACCCTCATTAGTATATTCAGTGCCCTACATATAAACAGATATGCAACTTGTATACAATGGTATATGATGTGCTGTTTTCTCATTTTGCAGCATGACCTTCCTAATAGTATTTAATCTAAGGCTCCACTTTTTAGGATATTCAGAAGTTAGACTCGGTTCAAAGGCGGGTAACTAGATTAGTACAGAGGATGGAAGGCCTCTCATATGATGAGTTGGAAAAGTTGGGCTTGTTTAGCTTAGGAAAAAGATGCCTCAGAGATCTCATTTATATGTATAAATATATGTGTGGTCAGTACAGAAGACTTATTCCTTCCAAAGACCATACTAAGGACCTGGGGGCACTCATTACAGGTGGAAGAAAGGCGATTCCAGCAGCTAAATAGGAAAGGGTTCTTTATAGTTAGAGCAGTCAGGGCTGGATGATTTCCTCAGTACACATAAAATTGTGGGTTATAGTTATTTTAGTGACAAAATTACCAGTAGGTGGAGAAAGGTTGATCTTGATGGACCTAGGTCGTCTTTTCAACCTATGCAACTATATGTAACACAGTGACTTGTAGACACTGGCGAACACACAGAGTTTTGCCAGAGGAAGACTCCTCAGGAAAATGCTTCTGCTTGTCATGTATTTCCTGAAGAGTCTTTTAAAATTGTTGCACCGTTTGGCATTTACAGACTGTTTGTTTCAAGGCACATTCAACTTTGATGTAGTCTATGGTAAAAAAAAATCTACTGAGAGGAGCTAAAAAAACCCAGATACAATAATTATAAACTCTCCCATAGGACCATCAGAATGATCTCACTGACAGAACTGACAGATTCTCGGTCAACTTGCTAAGTAGCCAACAGTAGACGGTACAACACACTTTAGAAGTCAAGCAAAAATGGTAATAGAGCCCAATAAAATGATTTGTAGCCCAAAATACATGCATTAAAAGGGGATACACAGGACTTAAAAAAAGTTAACAGAGGCAACTACCTATCTGTTGTACCCGGCGCCGATCATTGACCGCTCATGCTAGAGATTCAGCTACTCCCTACCAACAGAGCAGCAGTTTCTCTTCCTGTTGAGATGGTGGGACTACTGGCGTCATGCTGATTGACAGTCAGATTCCCCAAATTAGGCAGTAGAGAGCCAGCTGTCAATCAGCATGACACCAGTAGTCCTGCCCTGTCAACAGGAAAAGAAACTGCGACTCTGTTGATGAGGCGTCAGCAGAAGTCTGTGACCGCTCTGTGTCAGCAGAGAATGTCGCCTGGCACGACAGACAGTTAGGAAGCAACTACCTGCCCATTTGTGCTTAGGCACTTTTAAAAAAAAAAAGTCCAGGATATCCCCTTTAAATCTAAAGAGAAAATTGTAACCAAAGGTGGGAACGCATTATATATGCCTTATAAAATATAACGCAGAACTTTTGAATGATTAATTTATCAAAATATTAAAATTTGAGAGTCCTAAGTTGTTGAGACTTTTTAATGGCTAACTGAAAATATGGTAATAAATTGCGAGCTTTCCAGACTACTCAGGTCTCTTTATCAGGCATACACTGATGAAGAGACCTGCGGAGTCTCGAAAGATCGCAATTTGTTACCATCATTTCAGTTAGCCATTAAAAGGTATTAACCACCGAGGACTCTTAAATCTAAATATTGTCCTATCTACTGGCTAACACGGTACAAAGATAAATATTTTTCTTGTATGATTTATCACTCTTTCTAAAGTAAAAATAACTGAATCCATCAAGTATGATTTATTCTTTACTCTGTGGCCATACACCTCATATAAATGTCAGTCTAATGTGCTGATTACTACAGGACGGGTCAACTAACTAATGTGCATGGTGGTGTTCCCATTATGTCAAGTTGGCAGATAGACATGTTTGAATTCAAAATGGCCAATCCCTTTTTTCTCAAGGGACAAAAAGACAGGGGTAGCTGCTTTTTCTGCTTTACCCACTAGAACACTTACACATATAGAGGAAAGTTGAGACTATTAGTAAGATAACAATCTTGCCCACACCAACTTAAACAATATCTATTACATTCTTCTGTAATTTTCAGAGCTGAACACAATTATCATACTAATGGAGAAGGTCTTGCAGAAATTACTGACACACTATGACACTGACAAGGCCTGAGGGATAGTATGTTGTTTTTTTTCGTTGTTGAGGACCTTTATTAATGAAAGTTGGTTTAGTTATGTGCGTAAAGGCTTAGGGTTGGGGAGAATAATAAAAAATGCTTACGTGCTCAAAATTTAGGATAAGCAGGGGAATAGCTAGCAAAGGGAAGGGGATGTTGTAGATGCTTTTGTTTTGGGTAAGGGTATGTGGATATAATGTCTTTTTCAGACGGGTGAACCCACAAAATTTTTCAAGAGGAAGACTTTTTGAGAAATGCCAGTTTTTTTTCCCCCAGAATTGTCTTGTTTTAATTTTTTGGTCGTTTCCTGAGGTTTTTTTTCGCTGTTTTTGACTGCCTATTTTTGTGGCTATTTTTTTTTAACTTCATCTAACAATTAAGCTTTTCACTTAAAAATACAGGTAAAGCGCTCATCAAGACAGCCTTCTGGGCATCTTATGAGCCTTCCATGTGACTTGTATTGTATAGAGCATCTTTAGTGTGAAAAACACTTGAAGAATTGTCAGGTCACTTCTTTTAACCACTTGGCGTTTTTTGGAAACCTGAAGCCATTAACAGATGCTCCATAGACAGAACATATAAACAGAAAGTCGTTTTGAATGTTTAGTTCGCACTTTTTCAGGAGGTTTTCAGAGTGGAATTCTCCTGAAAGGGACATTGTGTGCATATGACCTCATACTGTGCTTTGTTGTGGGTATTCAGGATCATAATTAGGGCAACAAACTGAAACTTGGCCTTGGATTTTCCCAACACTGACCTGTATCACTTTAGTAATGACATATCCAATAATGTAGCCATTTTATTTTCCAGGAACTAAAGTATGGTGATGGAAGTCAGCTTGTACGCAATAGAGAACTGGAAGATTGTCTTGGAGGAGCCCAGGAGGAAATGGAGTTGGTTGAAGGCTTAATCAAGGAGATGAGAATGATGGGACAGCCATGTGATTCCTACTACAGGAAGTATGGCGATTCAACGACCAGCAGACTTGACTTTGTCTAACAAATAGGAAATATAAGCTGAAAATGTGGTTTATTGTATTTTGTAGATTACTTCAGCTTGCTGACCAAATGCGTGCCCTCGATAAAGCCATTCATGGTCCACGTGTACGCAAGGGATCTAAAGGAGGCGGATATTCTTCTCAGAGTGGCTCAGGATGGGATGATCACACTAAGCGGATTACTACAGAAGCATTAAATCAAATTCGGCAGCAAAAGGTAATTGGGAAATTGTTAGATTGGAAATGTAGCACATTCATATTCAATATAAGTGGAAATTTGATCTTTGGCATTCAAAACCTCATGCTGAGAATTGTTCTCAACAACATGTTCTTAAAGCCTTGTGCAGAGCGAAATGCTTCACTAAGTTCTACATATCTTAAGTGCCTCTTAACAACTGTCTAGTATATCTGTGGTAGTCTTGCTTGAGTGACCATAATTAATAACCGTGATGTTCTTGGGCAGTATGCCAGAACATGATTTGGATGACCTGGCTATTTTGTCTCAGCATGACTGTAAAAGCTTGAAGTCTTATGTGGCTGTGTATGTAAAATGGCTGCTACTCTTGGAAATCTGCCATAATGCCCTTGGCGAAGGTGTGCCACTGTGCAGCGTGTTACCTCACCGCGGCGTGTACAGCTCTAAATTATACATTAGTTTGGTGCATTAACACCCAACCTTTTTAGGGAAACCAGAATTATATGTTCATAAGGCAAAATTAAGAAATCTATTTTCTGAAGACAGTCTTAATTTTTAGATTTTAAATTAATAAATCCTTATTTATTAATTTAATTTCTTTTTATATGTAACTTTAAATACATTTATGAAAATAAAAAAACAAAAAACATCTGTGTGCTGTATGTGTTAAACGGAAAATGACCTGGGGTTATGAGGTTAAAGTTTTTTGCTTCCCTTCTTCCCAGAGCCATATCTTTTTTATTTCAGTCTATATGGCCATATGAGGGCTTGTTTTTTGCGGGACGAGTTGTACTTTTGAACAATACCATTTGTTTTACCATATCATGTAGTGGAAAATTGTAACAAAATTCCAAGTGCAGTGAAATTGCAAAAAAAGTGCAATTCTACATTTTTTTTTAACATGTTCACCAAATGCAAAAACTGGCCTGCCATTATGATTCTCCAGGTCTTTACAAGTTCGCAGAAACCAAACATGAATAGATTCTTTTTTTATTTAAGTGTTGAATAAAAAAAATCCAAAATTTGTTTTAAAAAAAACAAAACGCCATTTTCCGAGACCTGTAGCGTCTCCATTTTTTGTGATCTGGGGCTGGGCGAGAGCTTAGTTTTTGCATGCTAAGCTGACATTGATACCATTGATACCATTTTGGTGTAGATACAATCTTTTGCCCATTATTACATTTTATTGCAATGTAGTGGCAACCAAAAAAAGTAATTCTGGTGTTTTACATTTTTTTTCTTGATATGCCATTTAGCGATTGGGTGAATTCTTTTTTTAATATTGATTGGGCGATTCTGAACATGGTGATACCAAATATGTGTATATTTGATTTTTTTATTGTTTTATTTTAAATGGGGAGAAAGGAGGGTGATTTGAACTTTTATATTTCTTTTGACATACCAACCCATCAGTGACTCGTGACGATGGGCGGGATTAGTGATGCTCTTCTGGTAAGCGCGAGTTAAATGCACTGGCAGAGATTGACAGCAGCATTTGACTTGTTAACAGTTGCGAGTGGATCGCGATTCCACCCGTGGCTGTTATGGTCACCTGTCAGCTGTATAGATCAGCTGTCATGAGCCTGAAAAGGTGCGGGCTCTGGCACTGAGTTCGCACCAAACAGGGGGATTCCGACATGGGCGTACTATTTTGCCACATGTCAGAAAGAGGTTAATATTGTAAAGTATAGGAGAAGCTTTTAATTTTATTTTTTCTTTATCCGTAACTGGTAAACACGGATGACACTTACATTTTTAAACATGAATGTGTGAAAGACGCCTTATGCTATTTTGGTGTTCTTTATGTTAGCGAAATTCTATGATGGTTGCCGTGATAGCAACTCTGATACTGTTAGGGTACATTCACACTCCTGTATTTTCAGACTGAGCACTGTCCATGGTGGAAAAAAACAGCATTAGTGCCGTAGTTCTTCAATAGAGCTTTTTTTTTTAACATGGACTGACTATCCACATAACAAAAATAAAATCGGCACATGCACTAGTGTCTGCCATATTTCAGATGAGACCCGCTTATTCAACAACAACAAAAATAGTATCTAAAACAGATCATCTGAATAGCATCCAATTTTTTCAGATACATTGCTATTATTAATATAAGAAACTGAATTTAGTCTTACAAACTTTAATAGCTGCTGATGTATAAAAACAGATGATAATACAGATAGATGACAAATCGTTCATTCATCGGATGAATTTTTTTATACGCTCGTGTAAGCTTGGCCTTCCAGTCATTATCATTGTGACTGCCGATAGAATAGCATGCTGCAACCTATAGTCTTTGTTCATTTTATTCAATATGTTTATCTCCTTTAGCGTCAAATAGAAATTGTTGATTGGGGATTTGATGCCGCTTCTGTAGAACAGCAGATTGGTAACCACAGAAAATTCCACAATGCCATTGCTGACTACCGATGGGAGCTGGACAAAATTAAAGCAGATCTGGTAAGTCATTTTTTACATTATTACAGATAATTAAATCTGCTACTAGCTAATATACACCATATTTCTTGGTTTGGTCACCTATGCAAGGCATAAACTTACAAATGGCAAATGTGCACACAAGTTTGTGCAAATACTGAGGTTGTTTTCTTCTTAGATTTCTTCACAATGTCCCCAATTCATCAAATTTTTTCGCTAGAATTCTGGCATAAAACACTTCAAAAGTTTCGGACAGCTCCGCCAAAATGTGACGCCACAGCTTGTCTAACTAATTTAGAGCTGTGGTGGGCCTTACACCAGAAATCTTACTCCAGTCTCTGACTAGAGTAAGGCACAAGGAGGCACATGCAACTCTAAATGTGGTGCCTTTAATGACAGCATGTCTCCTCATTAAGCCCGGTATAAACAATGCCGGTCTAATGAACTGGGGCATTTTTCTTTACTTTGGACCCTGATTAATGTTCTGTACACTTCCTCCCACCGGTTCTTTTAAGTGCTGAAGTTTATTCCTTTATATCCAACCAATAGAATATTTAGTATATTAACATTTTAATTTATAATTGTGCTAATATAATTTTTTGGAATTGTTTAGCGTGAGAAAGGAGCAATTTATCAGCTAGAAGAAGAATACGATGCATTACTGGTAAGTAACTTTTATGACCACAAGTGCCACTTTTATTACTTAGCCTGGGGCAGACTTAAACATTCTGTTACGTGATACTTGCAATCTTCTGAATACCACAAAAATCACTCTTCATATAAATGAATGAGATTGCGATATATCCACTAAATGCATACACTTGCAAGCAATCTTCTTTTTCTAAATATTCCATGTTGGAATTTGACTAGTTGAGAACCCAATTTAAAGCTCCATATGTTCATCATGGTTATACATTTATTAATCCTCATTCTAATATTCATCTGTTTTTCACATTTAGAAATTCTCTTTTGAAAGAATGGATCAGCTGCGACAACTGCAGAACATCATTCAGGCCACATCCAGAGAAATCATGTGGATCAATGACCGAGAGGAAGAAGAACTGCTCTATGATTGGAGTGACAAGAACACTGACATCCCGAGAAAGCAGGAATCATTCTCTGTAAGCCTCCGGTGCTGGACAATTGGTTTCCATTCATTATAGGGTTTTTTGCATCAATAATAGATACATTTCCATTCTAGAGGCTAAAAACGCCAGAATCTATACAAAAAACCTGACAGATTCCACAATAAATTGATTTAAATGAATCAAGAGTCATTAGGATTTCAACAGATCTGACATTCCGTTATTGATTGCATCTTAAACAGAGGCTATAGATAAGTTATTTTATGCAAAATACTTTTCCTTGTAAAATGCCAGTGCTTCATTGCTTAATAGCCTGAATTTTTGTAGAGGTTGCTAGTGAATGTGTATGGAAAAATCAGGAGCATTTATAAAGACAGTCCAAAATTATATTAATGATATAGTAGATTGCGTAAAGGGATATTCCAGTCTGTAAAAATCGAACACCTCTGTACTGGACAGATGATAATTCTTAGGCTAGGTCTCGGTGTAATAAGTCCCCACTTTGCTGCTTTATTCATCGTCTATGAGTTATGAGGGATAGCTGGATAGGGATAGGATAGGATAGGGATAGCTGAGTTTAGCGGTCGGCTATCTTTGTCAGTGCCATAGCAGCAGGCCACATGTTCAACAGGCGACTCCATCTGGCCACATTCTCGCCAAAAGAGAACTGTGATCAAAAGTGGCAGTGCACATGCATCCCCACCTTTTAATACATGAAATATGGGACTGCTGGAGTAGTATACTCAGGTTATCTCCGGCAGCTCCATAGAGAATAAAAGGACTGCCACTTCAATGTAAGTGGAATTAGATGATCTAGAATTCAGACCTCCACCAATCTAGCAGTTGCCAACTATTCTATAGGTAGCCTAAGGTGACTTGGCTTTTCTTAACCAAAAAAAAAAAACACTTTAAAGGGGTTGTCCACTACGCGGAAAACCCCTTCTCAATTATTATCTCCCCCATGTAAAATAAAAACAGCCTGCAGTAACCAAAGGTGTCGGCGCCATTCCAGCGATGTTGGTTCTGGGTGACCCATATTATAATGTCACGCTAGACCTGCGCCAATCAGTGGCAAGTAATGAGCCACTTCACACTTCTTTCCATCAGACGATACCAACACCCAGAAGATGTGAGTGATGTAGATGTAGAAACAATGCAAGCCAATAAAATCAATAAGATTTGTATAATTAGTTTATAAACACACACATTAAATACAGAAATAAACAGACAAAAGAATGGAACACTACAAACGGGGGATATCACCAGAGAAAAAAATTAATCCATAGTGGAGACCTTGGTAAATGAAGCTGCAAGGTAATATTTATTGCCAATTGCTCTGGTTATACTCACAGGTAAAGGTAGTAAGTTAGTATGTAAGGGAGCAAGGCAAGTAGATAGAATAAGCCTCACTTGAAGCCACAAAAGTCAGAATTTAAATATATAGCCATAAATCCTGCAATATACCCACATAGCTCCAGAAGTACAGCAGAAAGGTAGAGGGTGAAGTTCCACTGCACCTGGCGCACGTTTCGCAAGAACTGTTTCGACCAGAGAAACACGCATCCGGTGCGTTGGGACTTCATCTTCTACCTTGTTGCTGTACTTCTGGAGCCATGTGGCTATATAGCGGGATTTTTGGCCATATACCGGTAGTTCAATTCTGACTTTTGTAACTATGGTGGAGGCTTATTCTAACTACTTTATCTACAATACTTGCCTTACTCCCTTATATACTCACTTCCTATCTTTTTCTGTTAGTATAATACAGACCATTATTATTTGCAATAAATATACTCTTATGGCTTGATTATCCATTTAGCAAGGTCTCCACTATGGTTTAATGTTTGATATGGTGATATCCCCCATTTGTTTATTATCTGTGGTGTTCCATTATTTTGTCTGTTTATGTCTGTATTTAATGTGTTTTATATATTAATAAAGGATCCTATTGATTGTATTGGCTTGCATTGTTTCTATATTGGTGTTTGATAAGTTTTTCATTTCAGCCTTACTATATGGATTGTGTATCTGACTACTGATTGGCTGCAGGGCTCACGTGACATAACAATGTCATTCAAGCCTCGGGAGATCCAGCATCGATATCGCGGTAAGGTGCCAAAACCTTACCGCGAGGTGAGTATAGGTTGTTTTTGTTTTTGTTTTTTTTTTTAATGGGGGGAATATAATAATTTAGAAGGGGTTATCCGAGTAGTATACAACCCTTTTTAAAGGACAACAAAAAATTGGTCTGACATCAGGTGACATTCAAGCTTCTCTATACCCGCAATATCTTTGGCCAATCTAGCTAAAATTTTCTGGTTTGACCAGTATTATTCTAATGTGTATTTCTGGATTTAGTCACATGGCAGAATTTTTAATGCAGCATTGACTTTGAGTAGTGAAAATATTTGAAAAACTCCCATTAATCAACTTTTTTACCTTATTGTTTAGAAACTGATGAGTCAGTTGGAGGTTAAGGAAAAAGAATTGAACAAGCTGAAACAAGAAAGTGATCAACTGATTTTGAGTCAACATCCAGCATCAGACAAGATTGAGGTAAAGCTATGATGGTGATGAAAGACAAAGATCAGAGCATGTTAACGAGAGAACTCTAAAATGAGTTCATTAGTTGTGATGAGAAATTCATAACTTGGATGAAGTAATGACACCTTTATGCTGTCATTGAAGGCAAAATCTTGTCTCCATTGTAATTATTTAAAATTGGCTTTCACATTAGAAGAATGTTGACCTTTTCCAGCTGTTGATGTTCCATCAGCAGATGTCGATGGAAAGAAGGTCCAGGCATGTACAAATCACTATAATAATATAAAGTGACATTAAAACATAGTCTCATACAAACTGGATAACTAAATTTAGTAATCACTTCAACACTGTCTAATGAACTAGCGAAATTAAGACTACTGTGGTAGAGTGGCTAACTCAGTTGGACACAGAAGTAGAAACAGAACACTGTCTCTTTAAGAACGTGCTTGGTTTATTAAAGGCAGCATAAACCAAGCTGGGAAAATAAACATGGCCCTCTGGGCAAAACAGCAAAACAACAAAGAAGGCAAAAATGCTGTACATAGTCCATACATTTGGGGGGAGCTGCACGCTCTCTAGCACCACAGGTTGTCTTTCCTCCTCAGGACAAAAACACTTGGGAATCCTCTCTCCATCCCTGCTGAACAAAGACTGCCTCTGGAGACCAGCTATTTAAACCCCAGACCATGTGACTCCTCTCCCATGTGACTGATCACATGACTGTGACATCACTCAGGTCCTGTCAGCGCACGGCCCTGTCGGCTCTGCAGGTGGAAATAAGGTGGACATCCTCCCACCCGCTCTATGTAAATCCACATAAAAGCCAGCCCATTTATGCAACCTTGCTTAATCCTCACAACACATAGTGTGCTGGAGGAAAATATTCTGGGTTCCACATTACTGACGCCATTAAGCATAGTGACCCTCCAGTACTTTACCAATGACTTTGTTACACCCCATACACCTTATATAGCTGTTGGCCAATTGTTAGTTTGGCAGGCATTTTGCCCTACTCTCCCATATACGGGAGTGTTCTCCCTGTTGAGCACTCATGTGCTGTCAGACATCTCTGTTGGTGGCATATCTCTTAGAGAACTAAAGGATAGACAGTCTGAATTTGGACATGACGGATCCTTCTGTCCCCCAATATCTCACATACATATTTGTCTTTCAGCAGAAAGTCGGCAAATTCAGCAAATGTTAGTTTAATGTGCCTGGGGGTGGGTCTTTAATCTCCAATACATCAATTCAATTAAAATTTTATCTTGGATTAGCCACTTAATGTATATTGTGCCTATTCCTTATACACTGCTATTGATGGACGCTTCTTTCTCAGGCTTACATGGATACACTGCAGACTCAATGGAGTTGGATTCTTCAAATCACCAAATGCATTGATGTTCATTTGAAAGAAAATGCTGCGTACTTCCAAGTAAGCTATAATCTGATTTTGTAACCGTATCAATTGCTGTTCTTTTCTGGAAACTCAAGAAGGGCAGTTTATTACCTAGCCATGCCGACTTTGTCTACTGAAAACCATGAAGCCCAGGCTTCCAGAGTTCTTCATTTCGGCTTATATGGAGAATTGCTCCTAATTATAACAATGGTCTAGATTTAGAGAAAAGTTCAAGAAACAGAATCTAGAATCTTATTAATGTGTTATTTGTTCATTCTGAATATTTTTTTTCATTCTCCCAATGTCATCTCGTTTTCAGTTTTTTGATGAGGCACAGGGCACCCAAACTTACTTAACAAATCTTCAAGACACTATTAGAAAGAAGTACCCATGCGACAAAAGCATGCCATTGCCACGAGTCTTGGAAATGATTAAAGACCTAGAGGTATGATTCTGATCTTTCTTTCCATTTTATCAACAATCAGACCCAGAAATCTATACAGATCAATATAAAAACTTCATACTCGGTCATCTCCACTTCTGTTTCTAGTCTTGTGAAATTCCGCACTATTTTACAGAGTGTTCGACTGTCTAGGAATTGGATGCCAACTGACGTATATTTATAATATCTATATTACTAACTGATTATTGGAGTTTCTACGGCTAAAAGTTAGTTATTCTTTTTGCAGAAAGAAAGAGACAAAATTAATGAATACAAGCGACAGGTTCAAAACTTAGTCAACAAATCCAAGAAAATAGTCCAGCTCAAACCGAGAAACCCAGACTACAAGAGGGAGAAGCCGATTGTTCTTAAGGCTCTTTGTGACTACAAGCAGGACCAGGTATCATTTATTTTTATAAAATCTACTATATAATTGTCTAAGGGTCACTTTCGTTTGTCTGTCTGTCTGTCTTTCTTTATGTCACGGATATTCATTGGCCGCGGCCTCTGTCTGTCATGGAAATCCAAGTCGCTGATTGGTCGTGGCAAAACGCCCATGACCATTGCCACAACCAGTCAGCGAAGGGCACAGTCCGGCGGCAAAATGGCCGCTCTTTCCTCCCCGCAGTCAGTGCCCGCTCCATACTCCCCTCCAGTCAGCCCTCACACAGGGTTAATGGCAGTGTTAATGGACTGTGTTATGCCACGGTCTAGCGCACTCCATTAATGCAGCTATTAACCCTGTGTGACCAACTTTTTACTATTGATGATGCGGATGCAGTGTCTGCGTGCGCAGACTCTGACGTGCGCAGTGTCCTCGGCAGTGCAAGCGGAAGTCTCCGGTGCGAAGGATGCTATGCGAGAAGGACCTTCCATGACGTCACGGTCATGTGACCGCAACGTCATCACAGGTCCTGCACTCATACCAACCCTGGGACCGGAAGCTGCCGCGTGCACCGCACACAGGCGCCAGGACTACAAGGGGTCTTCGAAAGGTGAGTATATGCTTATTTTTTATTTTAAGTCTTTTTTAACCTGTTACATACGTGTCTGGGCAATATACTACGTGGCTATGTGCTGTATACTACGTCGCTGTGCAATATACTACGTGGCTGGGCAATGTACTACGTGACTGGGCAATGTACTACGTGACTGGGCAATGTACTACGTGGCTGGGCAATATACTACGTGACGGAGCAATATACTACGTGACTGGGCAATATACTATGTCGCTGGGCAATATAGTACGTGACTGAGCAATATACTACGTGGCTGGGCAATATACTACGTGTCTGGGCAATATACTATGTGGCTGGGCAATATACTACGTGGCTGGGCAATATACTACGTGGTTGGGCAATATACTACGTGGCTGGGCAATATACTACGTGGAAATGCATATTCTAGAATACCCGATGCGTTAGAATCGGGCCACCATCTAGTGTATAATAAATCCTTTACTATACAAGGTATATGATTCAATATTTTTGAGCAATTGACAGGTCCTCTTTATGTATTTATTTCCTATTTGCTATATATTATTTTTTCCTCAGCATTTAGCAGTGAGGAAATCCTATTTTTTGCAGCTTCATTGTGGGCACTAACAAAGAATAAAATAATACTAGGTACAGTAACCTGTATTCCTTGAATGCTATGAACCAGCAAAACAGGATCACAGTTTACTACTCTCTACCAATATACAGTAGACAACAATATGTGACTTCTGTATTTTGCACACAGGCTACTCTACTCTACGACCCAAATTAATACCATTTGGTGATACTATTTTTTCTTCTCTATGTGACCTTTGTTCTATGGAGATAAGCAACTCAAGTCTCACTATCCTAGTTGATTGGTTCTCAATGGCTGCAAGTCTTCACTTCTGCAGGTTCTAAGAAACTCCAGACTTTCCCAGGATGCTGGGTGCAGAAGTTGAAGACTAGCTGCCGTGGAGAACTGGACTTTAAGGTGGACAAGGGCAATGAGGCAAAACGCAAATCGAATTGTTTATCTCTATACCTATGCATTAATAGTGTATATTTAATCAAACATATATGAAAATAGTTTACTACAATTTCATTTTTTGAAATGTCTGCACAGAAAGTTATTCACAAAGGAGATGAATGCATCTTGAAGAACAATTCTCAGCGCAGCAAATGGAATGTAACGGGTCCTGGTGGGCTAGATATGGTGGTTCCATCTGTCAGTTTGATTATCCCTCCACCAAATCCTGGTGCTATAGACCTGTCTTCCAAGTAAGATTCTCCAGTGTTTTTTAAATGTTTAGCTGATTATAAGGAATATATCATTAAGTGTGAAGAGAAGAGTTGTCTGAACCTGCTGATGAGTCTGGCTGACCATCTAAAGTATATAGGGGCCTACCGTTTTCCCCAACAGATCATGATGATGGAAGAAAGGAATCGGCATGTAATTTAATACCCAATCTTTTTTGTTCTCCCAGGAGATAAGCCATTACCATTGGTGTCTGGCATTTATCTGAGGTGTATGGGCACCTTTAGTTGGGGATTTCCGAGACTGCATATGTATGATATGATTATGTGATTGACCAAGAATTGAGCTGTTTAAGAATTCTTCAAGATTAGATAGCAAGCACATACCCCTGACTGATAATTATCTACTTGTACGTCCTCTCACATCTTGAGCATAAGTACAATCAACATCTGCTTTCATGTTTCAGGATAGAACAGTTTTATGAAGCAATTCTGACTCTCTGGAACCAATTGTACATCAATATGAAGAGCTTGGTGTCTTGGCACTACTGCATGATTGACATAGAGAAAATTAGGACTATGACACTTGCTAAGGTATGAGTTTATGTATTTACTAGATGGCAGCCCGATTCTAAAGAATCGGGAGTCTAGAATCCATATATACTTTATTTATTCAAATGTAAGAATAATACAATTAATAAATAATAGTAAGAAAGAACAAAAATAATAGGCAGTATATGGAGAAAACACCAAACAAAAGTTCAAAATTGGTGTGAAAATGTCACTGAACCACTTCACAACTAAATATATATAGTTTTGGTAAATGGTATTATCATTTTTTTGACGAAATTCGGCAGGAGCTTGAAGAGCAACGTCACTGGGCCCGCCTCCATGCAGTAGAAACTTGCTGTGAGGTAAAAATTCAAAAATCACACCAAAATGGCGGGCGGAGTGTGTCACAGTACGGCACGTTTCTGATTGGTCGCTCGCAGCAGGCGGCAACCAATCAGACACTGGATACTGTTGACGTCACTTATCTCCGGACATTAGCTCCGGACATTAGCTCCGGACAAAGCCACGGAAGTTGGCACAAATGGCAGGAAGTAGTATTCTAGGCAATTATATATTAGATTAGAATTATATGGTTACCCAATTCAAGACAGGCCAATTAGCATCCGTTCCAGACCAGGCACATTTTTTTTGTACATGCAGTTTAAAGAGCTATAAAGATTTTTGTTATTTGAATATTCAAATAATTTTTGCAATTTCTTTTCATGAAATGTGGAGCCTAATTTTTTTTCATTTTCATACTTTATTTTTTGCCAATATCAAACAATATCAATGGGAAAATAAAGAAAACACATGTGCTTTTCAAATTTTTATGTTTTAGTAACCACAAAAGACCAATAAAATAAATTTTAAATTTTGTTCCCCTTACCATATTAATAATTTTTATATAACCAACACTTTTTTATTTTTTTCGATGAGGGCGGGGCTACTAAAAGAAATATGGATCTTTCTTTATTTTTTCTCTGCCTTTTATTAAATAGTATATCATCCTCAGTTACAGTGGAAATTCAGCTGCCTGCATAGCAGAACTGATCTAAGCCTGTTAGGTCCCAGAAGCCCTTGCTCCCTATCCAAACCCAGCAACAGTATGATCACTGGGTCTGAAGGGGGAATCACTGTGAGCGCATCTTATTACGTATACATATTACTCATTCAGTGATGTTTACTCAGCAATGGAGAAGTCAGAGACTGTTTATTACTGCCGCTGCCTTCTCTATGGAGAGTTCGGCTGTGTATGACAAGCAACTACCTGGTCCTGCAGCTGCATAATATTGAACAGCTGCTTCGCTGCTGAGTAGAATACAGAACGCCCAAATATTTGTTTATCGGTGGTCCAGAAATAGCTAAAATGTACGTTATTAAATATGTGGCTTCTTATTGCAGCTCAAGACCATGCGTCAAGAAGACTACCAAAGGGTTGTATCAGATTTGGAAGTACATTACCAGGAATTCATGAGAAATAGCCAGGGCTCAAACATGTTCGGTGATGACGACAAAAGAAAAATGCACAGCCAGTTTTCTGAAGCACAGAAGCATTATCAGACCCTGGTGGTACAACTCCCCAGCTACCAAACTAAGGAGACCACGTACATCAAGACACGACCACAGCAGCAAATAAACAATTGTATGTAAATATGTTCAAGTGCAGCTTACAAACTACATTTCCTACCACACCCCATCTGTGCCATACCCATACATAGTGCCTGTGTGGACTTGTAGATTAGGGCAGAATAAGATGCTCATTAGATAGTTATACAAGCAGTGATTACCCCATTCTATTACATTTTAGCTGTTATGATTTTTAAATGCAATGTCTATTAGTGTTCAAGGTTGTATGAATGTAATAATTTAAAGCCTCATTCATACAACTGGTTAAAGGCTGGATATCATGTAGATCTACAATATGGTGGATATCAAACTACCCTAAATTAGGAGTCATATCTCCTAAGATAAAACAGGATTTTTGGTTGCTTACCGTATAATCTGTTTCTCGGAGCCTTCATTGGGGGACACAGGAACCATGGGTGTATGCTGCTGCCACTAGGAGGCTGACACTATGCAAATAAAAAAGTTAGCTCCTCCTCTGCAGTGTACACCCTACCGACAGGAAGTAGGATATTCAGTTAGTGAGAAAGCAGTAGGAGAAGCAACGTGTAAAGGAGAAAGAATAATATAACAATAATAATAATAATAAACTTTATATATAGCGCCAACAAATTCCATGGCGCTCCACAGATTAACAGTTTCAAACACTCAAAGAGTGTTCAAAGAACTCAAACGTAAACAGTAAACAAAGCTGTTCAACTTGGGAGGGAGCTGTGTCCCCCAATGAAGGCTCCGAGAAACAGATTTTACGGTACGCAACCAAAAATCCTGTTTTCTCTATCGCCTTTCATTGGGGGACACAGGAACCATGGGACGTCCCAAAGCAGTCCCTGGGGTGGGAAAAACAGACTTTCATCAGGTCCGAGGACTCACCACTGCCGCCTGCAGGATCCTTCTGCCCAGGCTGGCGTCCGCCGAAGCATAGGTATGGACCTTGTAAAGTTCAGCGAAACGTGTGGATGGAAGACCAGGTTGCCGCTTTGCGAAGCCGTCGGTGAAAGCCCTGTGACATACCGCACAGGAAGCGCCGACTGCCCGGGTAGAGTGAGCCTTTCTCTCTGGAGGGGCACTCTGTTCTTGACCCGGTAAGCTTCCAAAACTGCCATTCTGATCCAGCAAGCAATAGTCGCCTTGGAATCCTGATCCAGCAAGCAATAGTCGCCTTGGAATCCAGCAGGCGTTCACACGCACCATCAGGGATGGCGAAAAGAGAATCCAGCTTTCGGAAAGCAGCCGTGCTAGCAAGGGAGATCCTCACTGCCCTGACGAGGTCCAGCCTGTTCAACGATTGCTCCAGAGGATGAATCGGAACTGGACAAAAGGAAGGTAGAACGGTGTCCTCGTTGAGGTGGAAAGGTGAAAACCACCTTGTGAAGAAAGGAAGGCGGAGGCCTGGGACCACCTTGTCCTGGTGGAAAATCAAGAAAGGAGATCGGCAAGAAATGGCCGCCAATTTGAAAATGCGGCGGATCGAAGTGATGGACCTGAGAAAAGCCACCTTCCCAGATAGAACTGACATGGAAAACTCCCTGAGAGGCTCAGAGGGGGGAACCCCCAAGAGCGACCAGCACAACCTTTAGATCCCATGAATCCACAGAGGCCCTGTACGGAGAGACAGAATGGGCTACTCCTTGAAGGAAGGTCTTAACCTGCGGCTGAGAAGATAACATCTTCTCAAAGGGAAGAAGAGCGCAGGAACCTGGTCCTTTAAGGAACTAAGAGTGAAGCCCGAATCCAGTCCTGCCTGAAGGAAAACCAAATGGAAGGCAGGGAAAAGGACATAGGTGAAAAGTGGTTGGACTTGCACCAACGAAAGTAAGCCTTACAGGTACGATAGTAGATCCTGGAAGACGAAGGCTTCCTAGCCTGGATTATAGTGTGACTCATCCGGGCCGAAAGGCCGGACACTCTTAGAATTGTGGTGTCCACAACCACGCCGTTAAACTGAGCGACTGATAATTCGGGTGGCAGATCGGACCGTGGGACAGCAGATCCGGTCTGTCTGGAAGGCACCAGGGGCGTCCGCGAGAAGATTGACGATGTCCGCAAACCAAGACCTCCTGGGCCAATCCGGGACGATCAGAATGCCCAGCACCCCTTCTTTTTCGACAGCTTGGAAAGCAAGGGAAGGGGTGGGAACCGATAGGGGAGCACGAACTGCGACCAAGGAATGGCCAAAGAGTAAACACCACTGCGAGATAATCGCGGGACCTTGGGACGACCCGAGGGACATTCCTGTTCAATCGGGACGCCGTGAGGTCCACCTCTGGAGTCCCCCATCGAAGAGCAATCAGGTAGGAGACCTCCTGAAGTAAGGACCATTCCCCTGCCGCGAGGCCCTCGCAGCCGAGGAAGTCGGCGGCCTAATAGTCCACGCCGGGGACATGCGCTACGGATCTCACCAGGACCGTAGCCTTTGTCCAGAGGAGGATCCTGGGATCTCGGCAGAGGCCAGAGAACTCAGAGTCCACCCCTGGAGGTTGACATATGCCACTGCTGTGTCATTGTCTGTCTGGATTCGAATTGGCAGGCTGCTGAGAATCCTTATCCAGTGAAAGACAGAAAGATGATCCGGAACTCGAGGACATTGATCGGTAGAGAGGACTCCTGCGCCGACCAACAACCCTGAAAAGAACAGGTGACAAAGCCCCACGCCTCCGCCGAGCAGGCTGGCGTTCCTCGTCACCACCTGCCAGGGAACTGGAAGAAAGGATATGCTGTGAAGGATCTGCTCTGGGATAAGAGAAGTGACCTCGGCCACCAGTCGAGAAACCGTTTGACCCGGGAGAAAGCCGGATCGGACGATGCAGGGAGAAGACAGACGTGTCCCCCTGTGATAGAATAGCCTGCTGAAGAAGTCTTGAATGAAACGGGCAAAGGGAAAATTGCTTCCGATGTTGCAACCAACCTCCTTAGGACCTTTATGGCCCATCAGAAAGGAGGGGAGCCGAGAACCCTGGAGCAAGCGAACTTCCCGACAAAGGAGCGAAATCGTGTCTTCGGGAAGAAAGACTCTGGTCAGACAAGTGACGAAGAACATGCCCAGAGATACGAGACGCCGAACAAGACGGAACTTCTTCCTATTGATGAGCCACCCGCAACGGCTAGAGCGTCGGGGAAGATTGATAGACTTTCGGGAGCCTGAAACCGAAATTCCTGAGCCTCCATGGAAGCGATTACTGAATGAGGGAATATCATCCTGAAGTGTTTCAAGACGAGACTTCCTGTTAAGCAATTTGAGATCCGGACTGGGACGAACCGTGTAGTCCTCTTTCAGTACAAAGAGATTTGAACCGTTCCTGTTCTGGGACGGGAACGATTACCCCGGATTTAAGGAGGGAAACAATGGCTGTAAAGAAACCCGGGACTAGAGCGGGGTCTCTTGGAGGTTGGGATTCAAAGAAAACGATCCCAGGGCCATGAAATGAATCTATTTTGTATCCAGAGGATACAAGTTCCCTGGCCCATGCGTCCTCTACTGAGGAGACCCAGACGTCCCTGAGGAACAGGAGACGGCTGCCCAGCCTGGGAAATGGGCTGGAGTCTAGTCGTGGGTCATGCCTAGGTGGAACTTCCAGTCCTGGACCTGGAGAATCCACCTTAGAAGTAGAGGGAACGCCAGGAAGGAGTGAGTCGAAGAATACCTTCTTCTCTTAACGTGCCTGAGGCCTCTGCTGTTGCGAAAAAGGAATCTGATGCTGCAAAGCGACGAGAAAAGCCGAAAGGACCGAAGTTGCCGCCTAGGAAGAGAACTGGTGCCGCCAGTGGCTTCCTTAGTAATTTGGTCCAGCTTGGAACCGAAAAGACGTGATCCTTGAACAAGGCAGGCCCGTAAGGGACTTCTTTGATGACTCGAGCCAAACAGAGTGACGGCTGGCAACAACATTACTGTACTGAAGACGCGACGTCCAGGGAACAAATTATTCCCCGGCGTGAGTAATCTGGGTGGAAACTTCCGCCATCCAGTCTGGTGGAGCTCCGGCCTGAATGCCCCAACGGAGTTGTTTAGCCCCTTCGGATACAGACTTCGAAACCCAAGTGGAAGCGAAAGCCGGGCATAGAGATGATGCGGCAACTTCGAAAGTCGAATTCACGAAGGATTCCATGATCCTATCGATGGAATCTGTCAGAGTCTCCCCACCGGACAGCGTGAAGACTGTGTTGGTGGCAAGTCTAGCAGCGGCGGATCCACAGAGGGAGAGGTCGTTCTCTAACGCCTCTCATTCCGGTTGGCGATGAGGTCCGGAGGAAAGAGATATGAGACTCCAAGACGCTTGTCTCTGTGAGAACGTCTGGTCGAATTCGCTCTTTCTCTGGCCAGAAGCTCCTCGATTCAGGATGAGGAGCGAATCCCTTGGGAGGTAATTTAGACCGTCTAAACGAAACCGCCTGATCTGCGGGTTCCGTCGAGGAATCTTTGATGCCACAGGTCAGATTGGACGCTCCAATGAGGCCTTGAACCATATCCCTCATGTTATGATTTGGTTAGACTCCGGCCCCAAATTATCCTCCGAAGGCGCATCAGAGAAAAACCTCGCCTTACTCGGGGGGAGGATCAGGGGGAAGTCGACCACAGAGAAGGACCGTGGGGCGAGATGGACCGAGGAGAGAACTCAGACCAGCGTTCCTGTCTGGATCTTTCACGGCCTGTATTGGAAGACTCGGACGGAGCTTCTTGTGACCCGCTGGCTACTGCGGAAGTCTGCAGGGGCAACCGATCGAGCACGGACACAAGGGTCTGGGACACCCGTGAGATCCGCTATTGATAGAGACAGAGGGGAGGCCCAGCCTGGGGTGGGGACTTCGCTCTGAGGCGGAGCAGCAGGGGGGGTCTTGGGTGGTGAACATAATGTGGGTTGCTGCAGGCCTGTCTGAGGGAAGCTTGCGGTTACAAGACGCACCCTGAAAGTGTTTCACTAAGGCACAGGCACAGGAAAAAGTAGGAGGTCGGGAGTGACCTTCCTTAAAATTAGACCGAACGGGCCCCTGAGGTAAATGTCAGAAGACTAGGGGACCGGGGATTGAGACAAACTGCGGTGCAAAGGTACTCACGGCAGACACTGCGGGATCCAGATGGAAGGTTGCACGGCCTTGAAGATGCTCCTCAGGAACGATAGCCCCTAGGAGAACAGGCAGACACATCTGGGGCACTCTTGTCCGAAACTTGCTGCAGGTCTGAAGAACAGCAGTGGGGAGATGCGAGGATGCCAGGAATTTGCACTCTTAGGATGTGCAAAGAAAAACGTTCCTGGCACTGAAATAAGCATCTGTGGCTGCCTGGGAGTGGTGGGCGGGGCTTAACCGCCAGGCCAGGAGCACCAAGATGGCGGCGGTGGGCGGAGCTTGCTGATAATAGTCGGGCGGGAGAAAAGCCCGCCCGAGGGAAAGGAAGTGGGAGGAGACGCAGCCCCGGAAGTAGGCCCCGGAAGAAGCCGGGGCCTAAATTTAAGGCCGGCGGCCGCCGGGAAGGGCCGCGGCGGCGGGTGAAGCGGCGCGGTTTCCTGCAAGGCCGCCGTGCCGTGGTAAAAGGGCACAGTGCGGCCGTAGGAGGAAGCGGCAGCGGTGCCTGCAAAGCCGCCGCACCAGAAGAAAGCGGTGCAGCCGCAGGAGAAAGCGGCGTGGCTGCCAGCGAGGCGGCCACGCCGTGTCAGAAAACAATAGTGCGGCCGCAAGGAAATCGGCGCGGTTACCATAAGGCCGCCGCGCCAGGACAGAAACAGTGCAGCCGCAGGGGGAAAAAAGGCAGAGGCTGCCGCACGGCCGCCGCATCGGGGCAGAGCACAGTGCGGGGGGAAAAGGCAGCGCGGCCGCCTGTAAGGCCAAGAACAGCGCGGCTGCCACGCTAATGGGGCGACGACCCCCGCCCCATGAGAAAATGTCAACCAGGTCAATACAGCCTGGAAAAAATCCCAAGGGACCCCCAAATGACTACCCTGGAACTGAGGAAGGACCCAGAGGTACTTTGGAATACTCACCTAAAAAATCCCACGCCGTCCTTACTAACCTCATTCTGTGGGAAAATATCAGACGTCCAGGGAGCTGATGGACGTCCTCGTCTCCTCCAACCGACAGGCTCTGGTGGGCGAGTGGGTGGGGGACGGAGCCAGGACCGGACTTCTAAGCACGCTTGTGTGCTAGGATCTTGGTCCTGGTGGGGGATCTATGAGGATACGGGGTGGCAGTACACGCCGTACTCATAGTCCATATTGTGGGACTACAGGTGTGACTGTTCACCCTGTATCCCTCCAGAAAATCTGAAAAGAAACGACGCACATTGAGGTAGATAAGGGTCTAATGAAAGACCCGTGTCCACCTCCTACTGACACTAAGCTAAACTGAATATCCTACTTCCTGTCGGTAGGGTGTACACTGCAGAGGAGGAGCTAACTTTTTTATTTGCATAGTGTCAGCCTCCTAGTGGCAGCAGCATACACCCATGGTTCCTGTGTCCCCCAATGAAAGGCGATAGAGAAATGTCCACATTTGCATTAAATTACGGGCCACAATACACAGCAGCCTTTTTATGCTAATATTACTGTAGCCCATTTGGATCCAGCTTTATTTCTAATTGGCCAGAAACCAGATATCAGTAATATATAAGTTTATAGAGCATAGTTGTCATGCAGTTTAGTGTAATATGTGAATTCTCTAAAAAGGGTTGTCCGGCCACTAGAAAATGATGACCTATTCAGGGTCCACCTCCACCGATCAGCTATTTGTTCGGTCCCGGCCAAATGTCAACATTGAATGGAGGTGCAGTATGTAGCTCCATTCAGTGTGTAATGGCTGCAGCCGAATAATGCAAAAGAGCTACTATTCAATGAGTAGCAGCCACTGCCTAGTACTACAGAACAGTTTCTATGCTGGAGAATTGAAGTTTTTCTGTAGTACTTGGCAGCGACTGCTACACATTAAGTAGAGCAGCTTAGTGAAACTTCATTCAGTGGTTACATCTGACCCTCGTCAAAGTTATGATATTAATGACCACATCTTGTGACAAGACAACTCCTTTTAATGTTGAGTGATGTATGTGTTTTCCTCTGATATTTAATTTCTTGTCACATAACATCTTGTTATCTGGTTATTTCATTTTAGCTGAAAGACTTGAAGTTGTTACCCAGAATACTGCCTCCAATTTGAAAGGAAGCAATACTTCTACTACTGTAGTAGACAGCGACAGGCTGAAACAGGAGAACTGGCTGCTTTTGGAGCTCCAAAAGATCCGCCAGCAAATGGAGATCCACGAGACCAAGCTTCTGCAAAGGAATGTCTACAACGTCGATCAAGAAACATTCAGAGACTTCTCATACAGAATAAATGATTTAGAGGTATGTCACTATTCAAAATTATGAGAAATTCAACTTATTATTTTCATTCGACCTTGCTGTGCTTTTTATACTCCATTGATAAAGTATATGGGGGAATATTATCAATGGTGCCTGTACGTAATCCATATAAGAAAACCTAATGCACTCTTTTTGGCTCCTTTGCAAAATAGTGATATTTGGAATAATTCAGAGAATTAGGAAAAAAACAGGAGGAGATATTGGGGCTCACTATCAAAATTTTCCTATCAGTATGCCTTTGGAGTGAGGTGAAAAACTGAGTACCCGAAGGAAACCCAACAAAACTCCTTGCAGATGTGGTTCACTTGGGCAACTGAACCCAGGGTCACAGTGCTGCTTAGCGTAGATCCAAAAATATGTTTCACAGGAAATTCCATGGAGCAAAATAAATGTTTCTTGACAAAGATGGTATGTAATATAAGGCAGGGGTCCCCAACTCCAGTCCTCAAGGCCCACCAACAGGTCATGTTTTCAGGATTTCCTTAGTCTTGCCCAGGTAATAATTGCATCACCTGTGCAATGCAAAGGAAATCCTGAAAACATGACCTGTTGGTGGGCCTTGAGGACTGGAGTTGGGGACCCCTGATATAAGGGACTGATGAAATGCAGTGGCCCCCGTGTTCATATCTACAAAAGTGTGGGAAAGTCTGAGGGGAAAGGTAGTGGGTAAGGATAGATACGGTAGTACATTTACATTTGTATATGGAAATAAAAGCAAATTGTGAAGGTTTTCTCGGGAATCATGGTATATATTAATGACGAGCAGATCTGGCTAAAATTTTGGTGGCACTCTTCTACTTGTCTTTGACAGGCTTTGAGAGGAGATGGACAAAACTTTGCAGCACAACTTACCAAGATTAAAGAGATGATCCTGAGCTTAAAGGACTCAGACAAGTCGGCGTATATGCAGTCAGAGCTGAATGCACTTCTGAAGAAAATGGAGAATATCCATGGTTTCTCTGCAGAGCACTTGGAAAGGTACAAAAGAGTATTATTAAATCTACACTTCACATAACCATAGTGGTTTAATAACACTAGATCACTAACATGTTTGAGTTATTTCAGCTTTTAGCATTTTTTTTAGTCATACTGGCCAAAAAAACCTGTTACCCAATATAAACCAATTTGGGCACTGGCTTTAAAGGGACATCACAAAGGAATCCATCATTATGCTACATGGCTATTTAGTATACAAGCTTTCTCTAAAGGACAAAAATGGAATTATGCCTAGTAAACCATTTACATTTCCAGGTAGCGGACAAGTTAAACTTATTCCATTATGTAAAAGAGCCAGCAAGTCTCCCATAATGCCACACTAACCCTCGTCTAATGCCAACCCCTTAGTCTTGATGGCCAGCTCTACCGTTGTGACAGTAACTGTGAGCAGTACTGAAATCTCATTCCTGCACAGTATGTCAGTATAGCCATTGCCCACAGAAGGAGAGGTAACGGTTATAACCTGTTACGGGAATATACACTCCCTGAGTGTAAAATTATGTCGCTTATCCATGTTATGTAAACAATAGCTTATAACCTGACGTTAAATTCACCCATTGGTTGTATAAATTATTCTTTTGAAAGCTGAAACCCTCCGAAATGTGGTTTAGGTTAAGAAAATAAATTGGCATTAATGCAGAAATATTGATCAGTTAATGGACACAGAATGGTCACATTTTGGCAAGACAAGCTATGAAATAGCTTACTATTAAATCGCTTCAACCAGGAAATTAGTGGGCAGTCTTTATTATTTAGTTAGGTTTTCTGTATTTTTGTCCTGATAATTATTCTTTGTATGTGTCCTAAAGACTTCAGGCACTGAGGATTTTGCTTCAAAACATTCTTCAGCTTGAGGATCTGATAAAGGTTTATGAAGCTCGACTGACAGAAGAAGAAACAATTTCCCTTGATCCAGCAAAAGTTGAAGCATATAGAAATGCATTGAAGGTAAGAAAATTGCCAAATAGTATACTAAAATGTTTCTGAAGTCTCCATTTTGCCTTTGTAAGTGGCCTTAGATGTGCTGGACTGAAAGTACTTTTTTTTTCCTGGAACACCATTTTTTATCTAATGAAGTCCAATACTGCTTTCTAATTTCTAAATAAATCTGATTCTTTATGAATTTGCAAAACGGAGCTTCACGTCACCAGAATTTTTTTTTTTCAGCACTGGAGTGGTGCTTCTAATGTAAGGTCCCTGCCCCCATTCTTATACTCATTCTCTTGCATCTTCATCTTTTTCTGGCGATGCTCCAGTCCTGTGGCATCATCTTGTGACCGCAACTTCTGACTGGTCAGAAGTTACGTCACAAGCTCTGAATCCAAGTCTATGAAAATCACAACAAGGCTCTCATAGCCTTACATTGAAGAATGACCTCTGACTCACTTCGTGAAACACTGGAGCAATCTGTCAGGTCACACTCTTCCGGAGACGGACAGGAGGGGAAGACGGCGACAGATAAGTATGAGACTATGGTCAAAGACCTTACATTAGAAGCACCACTCTGATTTTAAAGTAATTAACAGAGGCATACTCATCTTTCAGTGCCCTTGCAGATCTACAACAGACTGCTTCGGAAGTCTGTGCACTCTTTGAAAGCGATATGTGCTCATTTCAGAAGTCACAGGGGAATCAGGTGACTGTAAAGGTACCTTCACACTAAACTATATCGCTAGCGATCCGTGACGTTGCAGCGTCCTGGCTAGCGATATCGTTCAGTTTGACACGCAGCAGCGATCAGAATCCTGCTGTGATGTCGTTGGTCGGGGCTAGAAGGCCAGAACTTTATTTGGTCGCTGGATCACCCGCTGACATCGCTGAATCGGCGTGTGTGACGCCGATTCAGCGATGTCTTCGCTGGTAACCAGGGTAAACATCGGGTTACTAAGCGCAGGGCCGCACTTAGTAACCCGATGTTTACCCTGGTTACCATCCTAAAAGTAAAAAAAACAAACGCTTCATACTTACCTTCCGCTGTCTGTCCCCGGCGCTGTGCTTTCCTGCACTCACTGTGAGCACAGCGGCCGGAAAGCAGAGCGGTGACGTCACCGCTCTGCTTTCCGGCCGCTGTGCTCACAGCCAGTACAGAGAAGCACAGCGCCGGGGACAGACAGCGGAAGGTAAGTATGAAGCGTTTGTTTTTTTTACTTTTAGGATGGTAACCAGGGTAAACATCGGGTTACTAAGCGTGGCCCTGCGCTTAGTAACCCGATGTTTACCCTGGTTACCGGCATCGTTGGTCGCTGGAGAGCTGTCTGTGTGACAGCTCTCCAGCGACCAAACAGCGACGCTGCAGCGATCCGGATCGTTGTCGGTATCGCTGCAGCGTCGTTTAGTGTGAAGGTACCTTAAGAGTGTGTTCGCTGATGACGTCCTCTTCTAGTCACCTGACTGCTGCATCCTGTGATTTACTACAGCGGTAAGGTGACTAGAAGAGCACATCATCAGAAGAACAACCTTTGACACTTTCTTCCAGTCACCTGATTGTGTTGCTGAGTTCCACACAGACCTCAGTAGTGCCTTGCACTGGATCCGTGGGGGTTCTGAAAAGTGAGCATTCCTCTGTTTATTATATTAAAACCATCCATGCCTAACAAATATATTCTTTTCTAATGGCTATTCTAATGCTCAAAAAAGAAGACACCCTAAAGTGCCCTTTCGTGGAGGAAAGTTGAATGACTTAGGCCCGTGTATGCATAAGGTTCTCCTATGGACTCTCCTTCGATAGCTGATGTCCAGAGAAAGAAGAGTTGGACATGTTAACTTTCAAGGTTCAATCTGGCTCCGATCAAGAATATCTGCCCATTCACCCAAAATGTGTAGGGGTGTTGGAAGAAAAAGCTAGGAATTAGGTGTATGGACACCTTTATACTTATGATCTGAAAACGTTTGGTGTTTGCTTGTTCTTTTTATCTACTTAGTAACCATTGGTTTTACCTCTGAAATCAGGCACTGACAGAATGAAATTTCATGATATCCAAAGTTCTCATGGATGATGCTGTAACCATACGTAAAAAGCTCCAACCATAACACTTTAGTTGTGTGTTTGTTTAACCATCATACAGTGTTTCCTATATTAAGCTTTACAATATTAAATTTCAGAAAATGAAAGCAGAGCTAGAACAGAAGAAATCCCAGCTCATATCTCTGGATACAGAGCTAAAGAAAACCCTGCAGATAAATGACCGTGTTGTCCAGGCCTATCCATATTGTGAAGTAGACCTCTCCAAATTCGCTGACAAAGCCAATCAACTGACTGAGCGCTGGCACAGGATTGAAAAAGAAATCGATGATAGGTAAATGAGTATTCATAGAGAAATGAGACGCGAACATTATATTCTGGGCACAGATCTTTATGCTGTAGCCAATACAATGTGTTTTGGATGAGTCTAAAGACATGAGTGTGTATAAGTATTATAGACTGGAAATGTGGGCCAGCTAGTGCTGCCATAGGACTACTGTTACCATGGCAATAATAAAGAGAATGAATAAAAGACTTCAGTGGGCATTTAGATCTTTTGAGTTTTCATATGTATACGCGTCCTAACGATGCTTCCTTATCTAGATCTTGGGAGCTTGAAAAGCAAGGAAAACAGCTGAGAAATTACCGAGATATGTATCAGGCCCTGAGCAAGTGGATCACCGACACCAAACAGAAGATAGATGTTTTAGAGTCTGCAAAGCTTTCAGATGCCAACACTGTTACAAGATACCTAAATGAACAAAAGGTGGGTAAAACTGATTTTCTTTATCGCCTCTCATTGGGGGACACAGGAACCATGGGTGTATGCTGCTGCCACTAGGAGGCTGACACTATGCAAATAAAAAAGTTAGCTCCTCCTCTGCAGTGTACACCCCACCGACTGGCATTATACTCTTCAGTTTAGCTTAGTGTCAGTAGGAGGTGGACACGGGTCTTTCATTAGACCCTTATCTACCTCAATGTGCGTCGTTCCTTTTCAGGTTTTCCGGAGGGATACAGGGTGAGCAGTCACACCTGTAGTCCCACAATACGGACTATGAGTACGGCGTGTACTGCCACCCCGTATCCTCATAGATCCCTCACCAGGACCAAGATCCTAGCACACAAGCGTGCTTAGAAGTCCGGTCCTGGCTCCGTCACCCACCCACTCGCACACCAGAGCCTGTCGGTTGAGGAGACGAGGACGTCCATCAGGTCCCTGGACGTCTCACACCTTTTTTTCAGGTTAGTATCGGCGTGGGATGTTTTAGGTGAGTATTTCCTCCATCCCATCCCAGATCTTTCATAGGGGGGGTATTGTTAGGGGCTCCCAGACGGTGACCCTCTTATACCTGGTCATCGCCTGCATCCATGCAGCGGCGCGGCCAGGATTGATGTATCGCGCGGTGACCTCCGTAGGCACGCGCATTTCTTCCCCCCATGCAGCAACGGCGGCCCTCGGCTTTCTATCCGGCGCGGGGCCCTTACAGGCTGCCGCGCTCCTATCCCCTGTGGCCACAATTGCAGTGGGTGCACCTTCTGCCAGACAGCTCTAAGGCTGCTGTGCGCTTCTCCACGGCGCACTACCCAGCGCTACGGTTTATCAAGGGGCACCTCCACAGCGCAGCAGCCCTGCAGGCTATCGCGCCGCTTCTCCCTGCGGCGCACTGCTCTGGCGCCACAGGAGGTTGCTCACTGCGGCGCCCTTTAGCGGCACAGCCTGGTAGGCTGCTGCGCCGCCCGTTTTCCCTTGCGGCGCACTATTCCAGCGCACTATTCCGGCGCCGCGGCTCCTTTCCTCGGCCACCGGCCCCTAATTCGGTTCCCTAATTCCGGTTTTCGCGCTTCCCCACTTCCGCTTCTGCGGGCGGGCTTTTTCCCGCCCGACATACTGTGCCCTGCCAACCGGCGCCTCTGTGTCTGGCTCTGCCCCCTTCCTCCAGGGACACTCGTCTGGTGTGCTCACCACTTCGCAGCAGCAGGAGCTCACGCAGCGCGCCTCGCACCTTCGCCACCGCATCTCTTCTGTGGGCACAGCACGATCTGCGCAGAATACAGCACCTCAGGGCAGGAGTTCTCCACTGACAAGTGGGACATCTTCCAGGACCTGGTCCGTGAGTAGCTGCACTGCAGACTGACACCCCCCTCTGCCCCACTGTCCCCTAACCCGCTGGCATTTTCTTCAGGGACCTCTCAAAATGTCTACCTCTAAAGGAGGCTGCTCTCGTCCCCCTACTTCTTCATCTTCTGTTTTAGTCAAGTACTTTGCATGTTCATCCTGTAACAGCAAACTTCCCTCAGGTCAGTCCTCTCCGCTATGTCAGTCCTGCAGGAACCCGATTGTTCCCACCGACCAGGATCCCCCTGCCGATCCGCCCGAGAGTGATACCCCCATCCCAGGCTGGGCCTCCTCTCTGTCTCAATCGGTGGTCGATTTAACACGGGTGTCTCAAACCCTGGTGTCCGTGCTGGATCGGTTAACCCTGCAGACCCCTGCAGTGGCCAGCGGGTCACAGGAACCGCCGCCCGAGCCCTCCTTGATAAGCCACAAAAGGTCCAGACAGGAACGTCGGTCTGAGTCCTCTTCTTGCTCCATCTCGCCACACGGCCCTCCCCTGCGGTTGCTGTCCCCCCGATCCTCCTCCCCTGAGTCAGGCGAGGCATTCTCTGATGACCCCTCGGAGGATATTTCAGAGCTGGATTCTAACCAAATCGCCACTATGAGGGATATGGTCCAGAATCTCATTGGGGCAATAAACCAAACCTGTGGCATCAAGGAACCCTCTACGGAACCCGCAGATCAGGCGGTTTCGTTTAGACGGGCCAAACCACCTTCCAAGTTTTTTGCTCTTCATCCTGAATTCAAGGAAATCTTGTCCAGAGAGAGAACCCGACCAGTTTTCAGAGGGGAAAACGTCTGGGTGTGTTATATCCCTTTTCTCCAGAACTTACCGCCAATTGGACGGTCTCTCCATCGGTGGATCCCCCTGTTTCCAGGCTGTCCACCAACACGGTGCTTCCACTGTCCGGCGGAGCATCTCTGAAGGACTCTAACGATAGAGTCGTAGAATCCTTTGCGAAGTCAGCCTTTGAAGCGGCTGCAGCGGTTCTATGCCCAGCTTTTGCTTCTACTTGGGTTTCTAAATCCATTTCCAAATGGGCCAAAGATCTCCGTCGAGGTATCCTGGATGGGGCGCCTCCCATGCAACTAGCGGAGCTTGCCAACCAGATTTCCCACACTGGTGAATACCTGGTCTCCGCCTCCCTGGATGCCGCATCTTGTGCGGCTCAGGGTTCCAGCAATGCTGTTGCCATCCGCCGGACCGTTTTGCTCAAGGCCTGGCAGGCGGACTTATCTTCCAAAAAGTCCCTTACCAGTCTGCCCTTCCAGGGCCCTCGTCTCTTTGGTTCCGAGCTGGACCAAATCATTAAGGACGCCACCGGGGGGACAAGTTCTCTTCTCCCCCAGGCTAAGCCTCGTCGCCCTCCTCCTAGACGGCAGTTTTGATCCTTTCAGCCTTTTCGTCACTTCGCTGCGTCAAACTCCTTTTCCCAGCAGCAACAGAGGCCACAGGCACGTCAAGAGAAGAAGGCGGTGTCCTTTAGGCCCACTCCGTCCTGGCATTCTCGCTACTCCCAGGGTAGATCCTCCAGGCCCAGGACTGGAAGATCCACCTCGGCATGACTCTCGGCAAGACTCCAGCCCAACTCCCAGGTTGGGCGGCCGTCTTCTCTTTTTCAGGGACGTCTGGATTTCCGCAGTAGAGGATGCATGGGTCAGGGAAGTTGTATACAAGTTCGTTTCACGACCCCGGGATCGTTTCTTCGAATCCCGTCCTCCAAGAGATCCCGCTCTAGTTCCAGGTTTCTTCGCAGCCATTGCTTCTCTTCCCAAAGCCGGGGTAATCATTCCCGTCCCAGAAAAAGAACGGTTCACAGGTTTCTACTCGAACCTTTTTGTGGTACCAAAAAAAGACAGCAAGGTTCGCCCCATTCTGGACCTCAAATTGCTGAACAGGAGAGTTCGTCTGAGACACTTCAGGATGGAATCCCTTCGTTCAGTAATTGCTTCCATGGAGGCCCAGGAATTTCTGTGCTCAATAGGCATCCAGGACGCCTACCTCCATGTCCTGATATTTCCCGGACATCACCATTTCCTGCACTTTGCAGTGCTGCGGGAATATTTTCAGTTCGTTGCCCTGCCGTTCGGCCTCGCAACTGCTCCAAGGGTGTTCACGAAGATCATTCATGACGGCACTGATGGCCATCTTGAGAGTCAGATGCCTGGTCCTATTTCCGTACCTCGACGACATACTCATCAAGGCTCCGTCCTTTTCGCAGGCTCACAAAAGCTTGTCCATTGTTCTTGACACCTGAGCCCGTTTCGGGTGGCTGGTCAACCGGAAGAAGTCCTGCCTTATTCCTTCTCAGCGCATCATCTTTCTGGGCATGCTCTTCGACACTCATCAGACCAGAGTCTTCCTTCCCAAAGACAAGAGATCCACTCTTTGTCGGGACATACGCTTGCTCCAGGGTTCTCGGCCTCCCTCCCTCCGATCGGCCATGAAGGTTCTAGGGAGGATGGTAGCAACATTGGAAGCGATTCCCTTCGCCCAATTTCATTCACGACCCCTTCATCAAGCCATTCTGTCTCAATGGGACAGGTCTGTCTTCTCCCTGGATCAGCCGATCCGACTCTCTTCTTGGGTCAAACGGTCTCTCAACTGGTGGCTGACGTCACTTCTCATTTCCCAGGGCAGGTCCTTCCTTCCAGTTCACTGGCAAGTGGTGACGACGGATGCCAGCCTGCTCGGCTGGGGTGCGGTTTTTCGCCACCTGACGGTTCAGGGCCGTTGGTCGACACAGGAGTCATCTCTGCCAATCAATGTCCTCAAGATTCGGGCCATCTTTCTGTCCCTCCGCCACTGGGAAAGGATTCTCAGGGACCTGCCAGTCCAGATCCAGACGGACAAAGCCACGGCTGTGGCATATGCCAACCATCAGATCCTCCTTTGGGCAGAGGCAACGGTTTCGGTGATATCTGCGGTGCATATCCCCGGCGTGGACAACTGGGCCGCCGACTTCCTCAGCCGCAAGGGCCTCGCGGCAGGGGAATGGTCCTTGCATCCGGAGGTCTTCCATCAGATTTGTCTTCAATGGGGGACTCCGGACGTGGATCTCACAGCGTCTCGAATGAACTGGAAGGTTCCGCAGTTCGTCTCCAGGTCTCGTGATCCTCTCGCAGTGGGCGTAGACGCTCTGGCCATTCCTTGGTCATAGTTCGCGCTGCCCTACCTGTTCCCACCCCTTCCATTACTTCCCAAACTGTTGAAAAAGGTCAAAGCAGAAGGGGTGCCGGTCATCCTGATCGCTCCGGATTGGCCCAGTAGAGCTTGGATCGCGGAGCTCATCAACCTTCTCACGGACGCTCCCTGGTGCCTTCCAGACAGGCCCGATCTGCTGTCTCAGGGTCCGATCTGCCACCTGAGTTCTCGATCGCTCAGTTTAATGGCGTGGCCGTTGAGACCGCGGTTCTAAGAGCGTCCGACCTTTCGGACCAGGTGATTCACACCATGATTCAGGCTCGGAAGCCTTCGTCTTCCAGGATCTACTACCGTACCTGGAAGGCTTTCTTCTGTTGGTGCGAGTCCAACCGCGTTCCATCTATGTTCTTTTCCCTGCCTTCTCTTTTGGCCTTCCTTCAGGCAGGACTGGATTCGGGCCTGGCTCTTAGCTCCCTGAAGGGCCAGGTCTCTGCGCTTTCCATCCTCTTTCAGAAGAATTTAGCTTCTTGGCCACAGGTTAAGACCTTCAAGGAGTAGCCCACGCTGTCCCGCCGTACAAGGCCCCTGTGGATGCATGGGATTTAAACCTGGTACTGGACGTTCTGAGGGTTTCCCCCTTTGAGCCTCTTAGGGAGATTCCTCTATCAGTTCTATCTTGGAAGGTGACCTTTCTTGTGGCCATCATGTCTATTCGCCGCATTTCCGAGTTGGCGGCCCTGTCTTGCTGACCTCCGTTTTTGGTCATTAACCAGGACATGGTGGTCTTCCGGTCTCCACCTTCTTTTCTTCCTAAGGTGGTTTCCACCTTCCACCTCAACGAGGAAATCGTTCTACCTTCCTTTTGTCCAGCTCCGACTCATCCTCTGGAGCGATCATTGAACAAGCTGGACCTCATCTGGGCAGTGAGGATCTACCTGGATAGAACGTCCACTTTCCAGAAGACGGATTCTTTTTTCATCATTCCTGATGGCACGCGCAGAGGCCAACCGGCTTCCAAGGAGACTATTGCTCGCTGGATCAGAATGGCAATTTTGGAGGCTTACCGGGTCAAGAACAGAGTGCCCCCTCCTGGGATTAAGGCTCACTCTACCCGGGCAGTCGGCGCCTCCTGGGCGGTGCGCCACAGGGCTTCCGCCCTACAGCTTTGCAAAGTGGCAACTTGGTCTTCCATCCACACGTTCGCCAAATTTTACAAGGTCCATACCTACGCTTCGGCGGACGCCAGCCTAGGCAGAAGGATCTTGCAGGTGGCAGTGGTGAGTCCTCTGACCTGATGGACGTCTGTTTTCCCGCCCTAGGGACTGCTTTGGGACGTCCCATGGTTCCTGTGTCTCCCAATGAGAGGCGATAAAGAAAACAGGATTTTTGGTTGCTTACCGTAAAATCTGTTTCTTGGAGCCTCCATTGGGGGACACAGCTCCCTCCCAATGTTTCTGTTGTTATATGTTCTATGACTGTTCTCACGTTTACAGTTCTCAAGTTTGTGGTTATGGTTTTTCAACCTTGTTCATTATCTCCTACTGCTTTCTCACTAACTGAAGAGTATAATGCCAGTCGGTGGGGTGTACACTGCAGAGGAGGAGCTAACTTTTTTATTTGCATAGTGTCAGCCTCCTAGTGGCAGCAACATACACCCATGGTTCCTGTGTCCCCCAATGGAGGCTCCAAGAAACACATTTTATGGTAAGCAACCAAAAATCCTGTTATCGTCCCTCTAAAAACTTTTTTGTTAACATATTAGTAGATGCAATATTTAAACCTTGCACTGTGGTCTATATAACCAATCTTATACATATATTGAATGTAGATATGTTCCAGAATTGAACTTTTCATTTGTGTCTTAGAATTTAAATGTCGATATACAAGGCAAAAGAGAAAAGGTCGAAGAGGTGATGAAGACTGCAGACCAATGTGCATCTTCGATCAAGGTAAGCAAATATCTGACCCACATGACAGAACACTAAATAGTGGACGTACGTCTTTGCCTAATATTTTCTCTGTATTCAATCTATATTTTACGCCACCTGTAAAAAAGAAATGTACTCTATAGTGTCATATAACAATCCATGATATATAGGGCACATATAGATCATAAACCCCATGCCAAATATTGTGCTGTACACTGTTGTAGATTTTCAATGCAATTCACTCATATCTACAAATTTTACAAATTTACTATATCCACAGATAACTTATGATCTTAAAGCATCACCATCTAGTGCCATAGTATACATTGTAATACATTTACATAAGATGGCATTTATACTAATAATAGTTTTCCTGTTTTTATTATTTAGGATTATGAACTCCAACTGGCGTCATACAGCTCTGGACTGGAAACCTTACTTAACATCCCAATAAAAAGAACCGTGGTACAATCCCCAGCAGTCGTTGTCTTGCAAGAAGTTAGTAAAACATTTTTTTTTCTTATTTTATGAGCTAAAATTGGCAGTACCATTACTAGTTATCAAACCATACAACAGATATAAATATACACTGCTCAAAAAAATAAAAGGAACACTTAAACAACAGAATATAACTCCAAGTAAATCAAACTTCTGTGAAATCAAACTGTCCAATTAGGAAGCAACACTGAAAATCAATTTCACATGCTCTTGTGCAAATGGAATAGACAACAGATGGAAATTATTAGCAATTATCAAGACACACTCAATAAAAGAGTGGTTCTGCAGGTGGGGACCACAGACCACCAATGCTTTCTGGCTGATGTTTTGGTCACTTTTGAATGTTGGTTGTGCTTTCATGCTCGTGGTAGCATGAGACGGACTCTACAACCCACAAGTGGCTCAGGTAGTACAGCTAATCCAGAATGACACATCAATGTGAGCTGTGGCAAGAAGGTTTGCTGTGTCTGTCAGCGTAGTGTTCAGAGGCTGGAGGTGCTACCAGGAGACAGGTTAGTACACCAGGAGACGTTCAGGGGGCCGTAGGAGGGCAACAACCAAGCAGCAGGACCGCTACCTCAGCCTTTGTGCAAGGAGGAACACGAGGAGCACTGCCAGAGCCCTGCAAAATAACCTCCAGCAGGCCACAAATGTGCATGTGTTTGCAGAAACAGTTAGAAACCGACTCCATGAGGATGGTCTGAGTGCCCGACGTCCACAGACGTCCACAGATAGGGGTTGTGCTCACAGGACGCTTGGCATTTGCCACAGAACACCAGGATTGGCAAATTCGCCACTGGTGTAATGTGCTCTTCACAGATGAAAGCAGGTTCACACTGAGCACATGTGACAGACGTGACAGAGTCTGGAGACACCGTGGAGAGCGATCTGCTGCCTGCAACATCCTTCAGCATGACCGGGTTGGCAGTGGGTCAGTAATGGTGTGGGGTGGCATTTCTTTGGAGTGCCGCACAGCCCTCCATGTTCTCACCAGAGGTAGCCTGACTGCCATTAGGTGCCGAGATGAGATCCTCCCTCACCCCTTGTGAGACAATATGCTGGTGCGGTTGGCCCTTAGTTCCACCTAATGCAGGACAATGTCAAACCTCATGTGGCTGGAGTGTGTCAGCAGTTCCTGCAAGATGAAGGCATTGAAGCTATGGACTGGCCCGCCCATTCCCCATACCTGAATCTGATTGAACACATCTGGGACATCATGTCTCGCACCATCCACCAACGTCACGTTGCACCACAGACTTTTCAGGAGTTGGCGGATGCTTTAGTCCAGGTCTGGGAGGACAGCCCTCAGGAGACCATCCGCCGCCTCATCAGGAGCATACCCAAGCATTGTAGTGAGGTCATACAGGCACATGGAGGCCACACACAACAGAACATAATTTCCCTGTCTTGAGGCATTTCCACTGAAGTTGGACCAGCCTGTAATTTGATTTTCCACTTGGATTTTGAGTATCATTCTAAATTCAGACCTCCATGGGATATTAATTTTGATTTACATTGATCATTTTTATGTTTTATTGTTCTCAACACATTCCACTATGTATTGAATAAAGATTTGCAACTGAAATATTTCATTCAGTGATATTTAGGATGTGGTATTTTAGTGTTCCCTTTATTTTTTTGAGCAGTGTATTTTAGGGAAAATAAGATTGGCCTTTATTTTTAATGTATTGGCAACAAAATACCATAATTGTCCGACTAATTATCTTGGGACAACTAATAAAGTTGTCATTATAATAGGGAGCAAGGTAATTAGAAATAAATAATTGCATGTTGTAATGCTGCATATATTGGCAGAATAAAGAAGATCAAGCTTGTTGCACTAATTATCTAAGACAACCACAAACATAACCCATTTTTTTTTTATTCTTCAGGCTTCTGACATTCAAGCACGCTACATAGAGTTGCTAACTAGAGGAAATGATTTATACAGACTTTTGCATGAAATGTCAAAGAGCATGGAAGACTTAAAGGTATTTTACTATACATACACCTTTGAGTGTTTAATTTAATCCAAGCTGACAACGTTTGTCCATGGACAACATATCATAAATGAGAATTAATGTTTTCTTTAAAATTTAACTCAACTTTAACCCCTTAAGGACCAGGGGTATTTCCGTTTTGGCGTTTCCATTTTTTGCTCCCCTTCTTACCACGGACATAACTTTTTTAATTTTTATGTCAATATGGCCACATGAGGGCTTGATTTTTTGCGGGACGAGTTGTACTTTTGAATGGCACCATTGATTTTACCATATTATGTACTGGAAAACGGAAAAAAAATCCAAATGCGGTGAAATTGCGAGAAAAGTGCAATTCCACAATTGTTTTTTGGATTTTTTTTTACCATGTTCACTAAATCCTAAAACTGACCTGCCATTATGATTTTACAGGTCATTACAAGTTCACGGACACCAAATATGTCTAGGTTCTTATTTATTAAAATGGTGAAAAAAAAAATCAAAATCTGTAAAAAAAAAAAGTTGCCATTTTCCAAGACCGTAGCAACTCCATTTTTTGCGATCTGGAGCCTGGTGAGGGCTTATTTATTTTTTGTGTGTCGATCTGACACTTTTATTGATATGATTTTGGTGTGTATGTGATCTTTTGATTGTCCATTATTGCATTTTATTGCAATGTTGAAGCAACCATAAAAACGTAATTCTGGCATTTCGATTTTTTTTTTCTCGCTACGCCGTTTACCAATTGGATTAATTCTTTTTATATATTGATAGATCGGGCGATTCTGAACGCAGCGATACCAAATATGTGTATATTTGATTTTTTTTATTGTTTTATTTTGAATGGGGCAAAAGAGGGGGATTTTGACTTATATTTTTTTCTTTTTTTAATATTTTTAAAAATGTATTTTACTTTTTACCTGCTTCAATAGTCTCAATTGGAGATTAGAAGCTGCTATCATGCGATTGCTTGTGCTATATAGAGGAGGGTGGAGGTATTGACACGCTTCCTGCGCGTGCATGTTAACAGCCGCGGGTAGATTGCGATTCCACTTGCGGCTGTTAGGGGCACATGTCAGCTGATTAGATCAGCTGTCATGTGCTGGAAAAGGTGCGGGCTCATCAGCACCAACCAGCACCAAACAGGGGGACGAGTCGAATGACAGACACTGCCCGTCATTAGATGTTAAGAGGTTAATAGAAATATTTGACATGTCAGAGTTTTGTCAAATGTTTTGATTGGAGGGGGTCTGCTGCTAAAACCTCCACAGATCGCTAAAATAAAAAGGCTCAAGACCTCAGTTAAGCTGTTCTCCTACGAGATCAAAGGCAGGATTATAGACTTTCGATTGATATGTCTTCAGTTTCAGAAGACAGCGTGTCAATCGGCACTCATTACATCTGTTTCTATGTAGCAGTAATCTGCATGTGTAAATTGTAAGGGAATGAACAATAATTATTAGAGGTGTCCTACTGACTAACACTCATATTTAGGACAACAACAAAAATGCAATTTGCTCACAAACATTGTCACATTTACATCGTACAATATTCATTCATTTAATCAATGGCTCAAATAAAAGGATGTTAACATTGGTGCGCAAATTTATAATCGGATTATTGAGTTGTCAACATTTTTTTTTACAGATGAAAAACACTAGGATTGAGCTTCTTGAAGAGGAACTACGCCTTGCCAGAGATGCAAATTCAGATAACTCCCAGAAAAACAAATTTCTTGATCAAAATCTGCAAAAATATCAGACAGATTGCTCAGAGTACAAATCAAGACTCCTTCTTCTGGAAGATATGAAGAGGAAGGCTGAAATGGAAGGGTCTTCTGCAAAACAGAACCTTGATAAATGCTATAGTCAGATAGCTGAACTCAATGAAAAGATCACCAGGTTCACATATGAGATTGATGATGAGAAAAGGAGGAGAAAAGCACTGGAGGACAGATGTGAGCTCCAAAAGAATGAATTCAACCAAATTCAGCAAAAGAGGCAAAGTGACTTAGAAGGTGTCAACCGCCAAAAAATTGAAACTGACAAGATAATCAAGGAGAAGGAATATGAGATAGAGAGGCTAAGAGTTCTTCTGCAGGATGAAGGCCAGAGGAAGCGGGACTATGAGAATGAGCTGTCAAAGGTAAGGAAGCAGTATAGTGACGAAATCAGTAGTTTGAGGAACAAATTTGAATCTGAAATAAACATTACAAAGACGACAATACAGCAAATAACGGTTCAGAAGGAAGAAGACTCATATGAATTAAGAGCCCAACTTGAGAAATTAGCAAGAGAAAATAGAGATCTTACCCAAGAAATCACTCGACTTAATGAAACCATTGTCCAAACAAATGAACAACGCAGAAGGGCAGAAGATGATGCTCTTCAACAGAAAGCTTCAGGGTCTGAGATCACTCAGAGAAAGCAGCAACTGGAAAAGGAACTACAAAGGATAATTAATAGTAGTTCAGAAGAAGTTACAAGATTTAAGATATCACTGGAGGAAGCTAGCAGGACAATTCAGGATAGAAACGGTGAGATTGACAAATTGAAATATCAACTTCAGGAGGAGGCTGCCCGTCAGAGGCAATATGAAAACGAGCTTGTAAAGGTAAGAAACAATTATGACGATCAGCTTATAAATTTAAGAAGCAAGTATGAAACAGAAATTAATATTTCAAAAACTACCATCCACGAACTAAGTATTGAAAAAGAAGACAACATGACTGGCTTGAATCAAGAGATAGACAGTCTAGCAAGAGAGAAACGAGACTTGTCATTAGAGTTAAACAGATTACGGACCTCTTTGACACAAATGACAACGAATTTGAAAAAAACTGAAGATGATGTTCACCAGCAGAAGTCATTAACATCAGATTTGACTCAAAGGAAGCAGCAATTGGAGATTGAGTTGAAGCAGCTATCCAAGCTCAGATCTGAGGAGGAGCAAAGAAATAAAAAATCCCTTGATGATGCTGCCAAAACAATTCAGGAACGCAATAAGGAGATTGAAAGATTGAAAAAAGTTATTGAGGTTGAAATAAACCAAAAGAAGAGACTTGAGGAGGAGCATGTAAAAGTACAAAGGAACCAGTTTGATCTACAAAAAGCCAACACAGCTGCCACAGAGACCATAAGCAAATTAAAGATTCAGGAGCAAGAATTAATAAGACTTAAATCAGACTATGAAAAGCTATCAGTAGAAAAACAAGGAAAAGAAAATGAAATAAACAGACTTCAAGTCAAACTGAAAGAATTGGAGACACATAAGAACAAACTTGAGGAAGAGATTAACAGGCAAAAAAGAATTGCTGCAGATGAGCATGCAAAAAATAAAAAGTTAGAAGAAGAGTTGGAAGCTCTTAGAAGAACCAGTACTGAGCAACTAAAAAAGATCACAACGCTAACACAACAAGTAGAGCAAGTTACGATCATTAAAAGGCAAACTGAGGAAGACTTAAGACAACAGAGAGAGTCTTTAGATGGTCAGCTCAGAGACCAGCAGAGAAATATTGATGAGCTGAGTAAACTTGTAGCTGAGGTGGAAAGTCTACGTCGCCAATTACATGTAGAGCAAGAAAACTTACGGCAGGCTCACATAAGAAATGAGCACCTGCAGAAAACCATTGAAGAGAGAAACCGAAGCCTCAATGAGAGTAAAATAGAAATAGAGAGGTTGCAGTCGATAACAGAAAATCTGACTAAAGAACACCTGAGGCTTGAAGAGGAGCTGCGTTATGTTAGGCTGGAAAATGAGGAGGTCAAGAAATGTAAAGATGAAGTGGATGGTGAAAAAAATGCAACTATTACAGAGTTAAAGAACCAGCTACAAATCAGCAACAAGCGATCTTTGGAGCTACAGGGCCTAATAAATGAATTACAGAAAGAGAGGCAAATTTTGAGACAGGAAATTGAAAAATTCCAAAAGCAAGCACTGGAGGTACTCACATAAATTTCCCTTAATGTGTTTTCTGTCCAGTAATTTAATCATTCTATAATCTAACATGTGTATTTAGCTTCTAGTAACAACTTATAATTAAATTTCTAATTGCCAAAATAGAAGTATTTTTAACTTTAGGCACCTTGAGGACATGGGTGCACTTTTTGTTATCTACAAAACAGTAAGCGGGCATTAAACTGTTCTGGAAACCTCACACGCAGAGTCCAGAATTCCAATTAGGATAAATTTCATTGGTAAGAACCAAATGGCAAAATAAAAAAAATGAAGCATTATTAATAACTTAATTAAAAAACATATTTGATACAAGGTCAGTTACACTTAGGTACACTGACTACTTATTGTATTTGTTGTTATATTTAGGCCGGGAGGCTAAATGCTATATTTGCATGTATTTATAATATTAAATATATTTAAAAAAGCATACATATTTAAAATGTATTTAGTGTAGCAATGTGTGCACCTATTCAATCTACACTATTTAAGCACCTAATAAAACCATTTCTGCAACTTCTAAAATGATAAACTCTCCATATTGTCAATCTTATTAAAAATTTCTCTTTTGTTTATGTTGTGAGTTGATTTACTCTCCGAAGTCTTCACTATCCTTTTTTATGTTCTAATCATTGTATTAGTCTCAGATGTCAGTAAATCAAATCTGTTCTCATTAAATTTTGTCTCAGTTTTTAAATGTTTTTGTTCCATTTTGTGTATTTTTCAGATCAAATATAGAATAAAAATCACTGAAAACAAATCTACGGTAGACTGCTATAACCAATTGTAGCCTTACTTTTGTTCACTCATTATTTTAATGCAGTGTATTTTTACATTTTAAACATTTCATATTGTGTGGGATGGGAATGTAGTCAAATACATAGTTTCTACTTCATTATAAAAATACTTCATTAGCCTATCGAAATAAAACCTACAATGTGTGAGATCTTAGACCAAATTCTGGTAGTATTGTATATATGAGTAAATTCTTGTGGGTGATGTAGGCTGATTATGTCAATAAACAATCTTTTCTTTGTATTTTTTTTCTTTTGTTGCAGGCCACCGGTAAGATACAGGAATCTAGTATGAAGTGTTCAGAAATTATTCAAGAAAAAGAAAGCCTCTTGATGAAAATAAAACTTCTGGAACAAGACAGAACAAGGCTGCAACGTCTTGAAGAGGAACTAAGCCGTGCAAAGACTTCATTAGATGCAGAAACACGTAATAAGCAACGCTTGGAAGAAGAGAAGCAGCAAATTCGAAATGACCTGAATCAGTGGAGAACACAATATACCCGCAAGGAGGAAGATGTGAAGAGAATTGAAAGTGATTGGGAGAGAAGTGAAAGAGAGAAAGTTTCATACAAAACTGAAATTGAAAGACTGCAGGCTGAGATTAGATCTATTGAAGAGCGATACAGGCGGAAGATGGAGGAGACTCAACGGTTGACTCAAGTAGATTTTGATAATCAACGACTTTCTCTTGAAAGAGAACTAGACAGTCTTAGGAGGCGACCTATATCATCGAGTAAGCAGATTCAAACGGATGAAGACATGTCAGTTGATCTTTCCAAATTTGTTTTCGATGGTCTGAGGAAAAAAGTTACAGCACATCAACTTCTGGAATGCCAGATAATAACAAAGTCTACTTATGAAAAATTAATAAAGGGCCAGAGATCACTGGAAGAGGTTTCCGCTGAAATAGAACCCTTCTTGAAGGGTGCTGGTGCAATTGCCGGAGTATCTGTAACACCTAAAGAGAAACATTCATTTGTGGAAGCAAAGAGAAGGAAACTGATTTCACCTGAGAGCTCAGTCATGTTACTAGAGGCTCAAGCTGCAACTGGAGGAATAATAGACCTAGACAGGAATGAAAAGCTTTCAGTAGACAATGCAGTAGCTAGGGACCTCATTGATTTCCAAGATAGAGAGGCCATTTACACTGCAGAAAAAGCAGTTACTGGTTTCAAAGATCCTTTCTCAGGAAAAATCGTTTCTGTTTCAGAGGCCATCAAGAAAAATCTGATTAGTCGGGAAGTTGGTATACGGCTTTTAGAAGCTCAAGCAGCTGCGGGAGGAATAGTTGACCCAGTGAACAGTGTATTTGTGCCTATTGAGGTTGCATTATCTCGTGGCTTGATTGACCGTGATTTACATAAAGCTCTTAATAACCCCAGTGATGATGGCAAGTATTACATAGAACCAGTCACTAAGAAGAATGTCAGTTATGCACAACTTAAGCAGAAATGCAGAGTTGAACCCCACACAGGATTACTTTTGCTTCCAGTTATGAAGAAAAGCCTTTCATTTGCTGGTATCAGGCAACAAGTACCTTTGACAGAGTTAGTAGAGTCAGGTATAATTCGTTCTTCTACTGTAGATCAACTAGAATCTGGCCAGATATCTGTGGAAGAAGTCAGTGAAAGAATTAAAGATTTTCTGCAAGGATCCAGTTGTATTGCTGGTATATACAATGAGGCTACAAAAGAAAAGTTAGGAATCTATGATGCAATGAAAAAGGGATTGTTAAGACCTGGAACCACGCTGGAACTACTAGAAGCACAGGCAGCAACAGGATTCATAGTGGACCCAGTAAATAATCTAAGACTTACTGTCGAAGAAGCTTATAGAAGAGGACTTGTTGGAATAGAATTTAAGGAAAAATTACTGTCTGCAGAAAGAGCAGTAACTGGCTACAAAGACCCAGAAACTGGGAACATAATTTCATTGTTTCAGGCTATGAACAAAGAGCTTATTGAAAAAGGACATGGCATCCGCCTGCTGGAGGCTCAGATAGCTACTGGTGGCATAATTGATCCAAAAGCAAGTCATCGTTTACCAGTTGATGTAGCATATAAACGTGGTTATTTCAATGAAGAAATGAATGAAATCCTTTCCGATCCTAGTGATGACACCAAAGGCTTTTTCGATCCTAACACAGAGGAAAATTTGACATACTTGCAATTAAAAGAGCGGTGCATTGTAGATGACAAAACCAATCTTTGTCTACTGCCTTTGAAAGAAAAGAAAAAGTTAGTCCAAGCATCCCAAAAGAAAACTTCTAGGAAACGCAGAGTGGTGATAGTTGACCCAGATACCAACAGGGAAATGACTGTACAAGAAGCTTATAACAAAGAGCTTATAGATTATGACACCTATCTTGAGCTTTCAGAACAAGAATGCGAATGGGAAGAAATAACTACTACAGGTTCAGATGGCTCAACCAGAGTTGTACTTGTCGACCGCAAGACAGGCAACCAGTATGATGTCCAAGAAGCAATAGACTTGAAAATAATCAATAAAAGCAACTTTGAACAATACCGTGCTGGTACCTTAAGCCTTACTCAATTTGCAGACATGATCTCCAACAAGAACCTAAGTGACGATGTACTAGTTACTTCAAGACAAGAATCCCTCTTATCTCCCAAATTTCGAACAAGCTCTTGGTCTAAAAGTGGTTCATTTTCAGACTCTTTAGAGGAAATCAGTCCTATTGCAGCCATATTTGATACTGAAAATTTAGAAAAAATCTCCATTTCAGAGGGCATCAAGCGTGGTATTGTCGATACAATTACTGGACAGCGTTTACTTGAAGCACAGGCATGCACAGGTGGCATTATAAACCTAACCTCTGGTCAAAGAATTCCTCTGCAAGATGCTGTCAACCAAGGCATAATAGATCAGGATATGTCTGCCAGGCTGAAGCAAGCACAGAAAGCATATTCTGGTTTTGATGGTGTTAGAGGCCAGAAAAAATTATCTGCTGCTGAAGCTATGAAGGTAAACTGGCTGCCGTATGAAGCTGGACAACGTTTCCTTGAGTTTCAGTACTTAACAGGGGGCCTTATTGATCCAGAAACACAATCCAGAATTACAACAGAAGAAGCTATACGGAAAGGTATAATTGATGGTCGTGCGGCGCAGAAATTACGAGACCTCAGCAACTACCCCAAAATTCTGACTTGTCCAAAAACTAAACTGAAAATCTCCTACAAAGAAGCCGTTGATCGCTCTATGGTTGAAGATGTAACAGGCCTGAGAATGCTGGAAGCAGCTTCAGTGTCCTCTAAAGGAATAAGTAGCCCATACAATGTATCTTCAGCTCCTGGATCCCGCTCAGGATCTCGCTCAGGTTCTCGAAGTGGATCCCGACGAGGAAGTTTTGATGGTTCATCATCCTCTTCATACAGCTATTCTTTCCAATCTGTTAGTAGTTCATTTGGAAATTAATTGGTAATAGGGTTGGCTATCTAATGGGGTAAACTATATTGGTTTTAGCCTTAAAAATAACACTTGTCTAAAGTACGTGCTTTATATTTTCTTATTTGAAATGTTATAAATTGTGCACTGAAAAGAAACTTTAATCTTTGTTATGAGGGGCTTAATGGCTTTTCAACAAGCTCTTTATTACCAAAACGATTAAAAAAGTTTTATATATTTAGAAATGTGTATGGGTAACACATTATTTGTAATGTAGTTTGCATTTGCTGTGCCTTTTCTACAAATTCTTATCCGGTTAAGACAAAGTTGGTGAAAGCTTACAGCTTACTTGCTATTTCTGCATTCTCTAGTTTTTGCATTTTGACTTGAATTTCTTTGATGCAGTTCTAAAAACACCAAATTGGTTAAGGTTCAAGTCTTAGATTTTTATATAGATTTATTCCCAGCACTAACATAGCTGATTTTACGTCATACTTGCATACTGTATGTATGGTTTACAGCAGTTAGCTTTTTATATTCAATTATGCTTGTTTTGTGATATCAGCTGGCAATAAAGTTTGAAATATTTTAAGTTTTTTTATGTTGTACTTTAATCTTTGGGTGAATGTTTTATAGCAACATTATTTCAGATATCTAATACCCTTTAAATTCCAATTTTCATAAATAAGTCCCATTTACGCAAGTAAGGATACAAAAAGGATACTGTAGACAAGTATATTCTACAAACTCCAATGTTTATAATATCAGCGTAATTAGGGTTGGGCAAATTAATTAAGTAAAATTGAATTCTACTTGAAATTTACAAAAATCAGTATTTTTCCAGAATGGAGATTTGTTTTTGTTTTTTTTTAATTTACACCACGTGTATTTGACAAAATGGCAGTAGGATTTTTATCCTAAACTGTAAAGGGTCAGGGTCAAACTAACAAAACAAAATTAAAACTCCCCTCACTACTCTGACCACATCTGCTGCTCTCTCTTCCCCATACAGTCCTCGGCACTCAGTTTCTCTTCTTATGGCTTTCTTGCTCTAAAACACCAGGCATATTCACGCACAACCAGGACTTCCAGCTGTGACTAAAGGTACCGTCACACTAGACTATATCGCTAGCGATCCGTGACGTTGCAGCGTCCTGGCTAGCGATATCGTCCAGTGTGACAGGCAGCAGCGATCAGGCCCCTGCTGTGATGTCGCTGGTCAGGGCAGAAAGGCCAGAACTTTGTTTTGTCGCTGGACGTCCCGCTGACATCGCTGAATCGGCGTGTGTGACGCCGATTCAGCGATGTCTTCGCTGGTAACCAGGGTAAACATCGGGTTACTAAGCGCAGGGCCGCGCTTAGTAACCCGATGTTTACCCTGGTTACCATTGTTAAAGTAAAAAAACCAAACACTACATACTTACCTACCGCTGTCTGTCCCCGGCGCTGGGCTTCTCTGCTCTGGCTGTGAGCGCCGGGCAGCCGGAAAGCACAGCGGTGACGTCACCGCTCTGCTTTCCGGCCGCTGTGCTCACAGCCAGAGCAGAGAAGCCCAGCGCCGGGGACAGACAGCGGTAGGTAAGTATGTAGTGGTTGTTTTTTTAACTTTTACGATGGTAACCAGGGTAAACATCGGGTTACTAAGCGCGGCCCTGCGCTTAGTAACCCGATGTTTACCCTGGTTACCGGCATCGTTGGTCGCTGGAGAGCTGTCTGTGTGACAGCTCTCCAGCGACCAAACAGCGATGCTGCAGCGATCCGGATCGTTGTCAGTATCGCTGCAGCGTCGCTTAGTGTGACGGTACCTTAAGCCTGGGGATGCCCCTGCGTGTCCACAGGGATGTCTGCATTTGTGCGACAGCATTAAGAGGAGCATACAACCTTGTGGGAGAGTGTGAGCAGTGAGGTGAGTATTAGTTGTTTTTTTGGCTTTTTTTTCTTTTTCTACATCTTTTGTTTAATGTCCTCTGGTGTATTTTTATACACCAGAGCATAATATTCAATTCTCAGAGGATAAATTTGCTTTAATACAAATTACTCTGTAAAATCTGTGCAATTTGGCTCACACAGAGCTCATCAGATCTGCTCATCTCTAAATGTTAGGATAAAAATAGTTTAGTTGCAAATTTACTTCCCAACGTTAAATGCTAATCATAATTAAGGTGAAAAAACAAGAAAGTTTTATACATAGCAGTCCTCTGTACAAAGTGCTTTTCTGCTCCTAGGGATAGAATGTGTACAAGTACAATTGGTTTGGGTCCCCAACTTGTGTCCTTAGGGAGGGCGTGGAATATTATTCTCCTCCTTCCTAGGTTCACCAAGGGGAGGGTTCTTCATTACCCATGCAAACCGCCCCACCACCTCCAACTATGATATATCACGTATATATTGCAAATTAGATATGACTCTTGCCTGAAAGATGATACAGTCATAGAATGTCGCTCATTTGAGGAAGCAGCCATATGCTCCCAGTAGATTGCTGAATTTACATAATAAAGGTGGGATGTTAGGCAGAAGTCATGTGTTAATGGTTTTTCCCCAAGGAGAATGAGAGACACAATTACATTGGACAAGGATTGTTGGACATTCGGGAGGGAGTTGAAGATATGAGGACTCAGAAAGACATATTTTATAGAAGACAATACATATAAATTTACAGTGGCCTATCTTCAGTGCAGTCACTTTGTAATTAGCTGACAAAAAGAGAGAAATTTCTTTTCACCAGAAATACACACAGTTCTTCATATCAAAAGCAAATAAATGATCAAAATATAGTTCTTTTGTACAGAAATGTACCAATTTAAGAATCTGCAGTAACATCTGTGTTGTGTAACAGAGAACTTTTTCTCAGATCTTAAAAATAACCAGTTGTAAGGAAAAAAGTGAAAAGTAACATATGTCATAAGATGTAAAAGGAGGGTTAATATGCACAAGCAGGACATAGCTGCTTGTAAAGGGTAAATCTCCAAAAAAAGGAGTTGGTTGCATGTAAAAGGTTAGGCCGGGGTCACACTTGCGAGTTCAATGCGAGAAACTTGCACGAGTCTCTCGCCTCAATATCCGGCACTCGGGACCGGAGCGTTCAGCTGCATGTATTTCTATGCAGCCGCGCACTCCGGTCCTGAATGCCTGCGGGAGTGCCGGTTATTGATGCAAGAGACTTGCGTGAGTTTCTCGCATTGAACTCACAAGTGTGACCCCGGCCTTAATATGAGTCTCTCACTAGATACTGTAACATAACAGTCACAACCAAAGCGCCCTTAGGAGAAGCTGTGACAGGACTGTAGTTGCTGTTTCTAGCTGCCATCTCCTGCTTCATCACACAAGTATTCAATTTCTTCTTGCCTAACTACATTCATTATCAAAATAACAGTACCTCTCCTGTGTATGAAATTAACAGCATCTCCCCTATATTTACCGTATGTATTGCATGCTTCCAGTTCTCCCCCACCCAGTGGTGTCTTTTAGCTGAGAAGCAGGAAGTCTCATGTAATTGTCAAATAGTGAGATAGCCAGTGATATTATAACTAAATTTGATGGGATTATTTTTTAATTTATTTGAGAAGGATTGTATATTTTGTTCTCCTTTTACATCACGAAGTTTTCCATCAGGTGACAAGTTCTGTTTAAAAGTAAAGATTTCGTTGGTATAAAGCACATCAATACCCCCACAGTATATTGTCTTATGACACAGGTATTCGAAATTTGAGTTTATGAAAAAAAAATTCAAATCCAATTACTGATTCTTATGTTTTCTTGTGTTCTGAATTAAAAAAAACACTTCTATTTTTAACCATAACATATGGATTTTGCACAAAACAAGCGTGAAATTAAGTCCAAGTGAAATAAAGGAGAACAATATTTATTGTAGCCAAAAATGTACACAATATTATTTATAAAAAAATATTGAATATTCATTCTTCATCTTTATTAGAAATTAATTTTTGTGCATTTTAGTTTTCTCTTCAAAGCTTCTCGATACACTTTCTCTTATAGAAGGACTGCGGATCTTCTCTGTGAAGCATCCAGCAGTAGTCCCCCATCATGTTCAGGAAAGTAGTTCAAATGGCAATGTAAAAAATGTAACTTCATCAGATAACCAAAGGCTTTAAAATGTTTCAGCATATTCTCCACAATAGACTTAAAATTTGGAACTTTATAACCTAGAAAGTTCTTCATGACTTTTTAAAAATAATCTCAAGCCGTTTTCTCAACAGCTTTCATTTTTATATAAAAATATATGAAGCGGCGCTGGTGGTGTAGGGTATAAAAATACCTGCAGCAGATTTAAACAATCACCACAAAATTGTAGAAAAAAAAAGGCATAAAATACAAAAGAAAATCGCGCTGGTAAAACCCAAGATACGTCTTTGAGCCAAAAAAACAATATTAAGGGGGAAGGCACAGAGACATAATAATAATAATAATCTTTATTTTTATATAGCGCTAACATATTACGCAGCGCTTTACAGTTTGCACACATTATCATCGCTGTCCCCGATGGGGCTCACAATCTAAATTCCCTATCAGTATGTCTTTGGAATGTGGGAGGAAACCGGAGTGCCCGGAGGAAACCCACGCAAACACGGAGAGAACATACAAACTCTTTGCAGATGTTGTCCAAGGTGGGATTAGAACCCAGGACCCCAGCGCTGCAAGGCTGCTAACCACTGCGCCACCGTGCTACCCCCCCCTACCACATAGTACGTGCTCAAATAATAAGATGTGTCACAGCACCAGATACACACTTGTACCTTCTCTATATATAAAGCTAGAGTGAGCCACTAATGTTACTGAGTAACGTGAACTAAATGAGCTAGAGGTAAATACCTATATGAATCCAGATGAATCGCCCGTAGTTCTGTCCAGAAATCTTCAGTGACGCTGTGTGGTACAGATGGAGTCTTTAGAATCTGTGACGGTAAGTGTTCCGGAGAGCTGCCCCGGCCGGTGGCAGCTGCTCCGAGTACCGAAATCCAAGAGGGGACGGAGATGCACCGTCTCAGGACGGTAGCGCCGTGTGTGCGATCAGAGTGCACGGCGCATCTAGGACCTGTGTGACGTGGTGAATCAGGTGACCGTCCCACGTGACTAAGGAATTCGGTACGGATCGCGGTAAGGACCAGAAAAAACCGACGCGTTTCGAAAACAACTGTTTGCTTTCATTTTTGTTTCAAAAACATTGTCCTTCATGTGTTTCAGAATATCTGGACCCACAAAAATGCCTTCCTCCCATTTTTTTTAAATTCGTTTATTAACAACAAAATAGTAGTGTTACAAACATTTTGCATCCAAGATTGTCAAACATAAAATGTAATATATATAAATTGCGTATTATTAAGTTTGAAATAAAATACAGCTGTCATCTATAACCAACATTATATTGTGATTATTAAAGCTGTTGGATCAATGGTAACACATGAAATTTTATAGATAGAAAAAAACTTAAAACACCAGGACACTTGAATTGAAACTATATCTACGCTAACTGCTAACTGCTAACTCGCCGCCGTACTCTACGTTAGCCTTCACTCAATACCTCTACTACACAACAAATCTATAGAGTAAGATGGGAAGAATTCCACCTACCCCAGATTTTTTCAAATTTGCCCGGACACCCTCTGTTTTGGTATAGCGTGCGCTCATATGGAATGATTGAGTTAACCAGTTCAATCCAAGCTCCCCTAGTTGGGCTTGTACTCCCCATCCACCTCAAAGCCAATACCTTCCTTGCCATAAAGAGCGCCTCACGTAAAAAAATATCAATATAGTGATCCCAAGTCTCCTCCTCCCATACTCCAAATATACATACTAATGGGTCAAGGGGAACCGGAATGGACAACAATGATGTAAGTAGTGAAGTCACCTCCTTCCAGTATTGAAAAACAACAGGACAACACCATATCATGTGAACGAAGTCTGCATCTAAGGAATGACAGCGCGTACATTCTGATGTTTGGAATCGACCCATTCTAAAAAGCCGTGTCGGAGTTAAATACGATTGATGTATTATGTATAGTTGAGTCATCCTATTATTAACTGATGGGGATACTTTGGTTGGGGATTCAAGAATGTCCTCCCATTCCTCCCCCTGCATATTAGAAAGAAGTCCCTCCCACTTCCCCTTAACAGAGTTAACAGTAGACGCGTCTCCCGAAGATAGCATGTAAGTATATAGGGAGGAGATAAGACCCTGGGGACCTTGTGACTTGAGAATTCCTATCAAGGGTAGAGAGGATATAGCACGACCCGTACCTACCTGTCTCATATATGACTGTACGGCTGACCTTAACTGTAAATATCGAAAAAACTGGGATCTCTGTATACCATGCTTGATTTGCAACTGCTCAAAAGACATGAAGGACCCCCCATCATACAGATCACCTATTGAGGAGACACCATGCCCGAGCCAGAAGTCAGTGGACGGGTGATTCAACAAAGTTGGGAAATAGCCATTTCTCCACAGGGGCATCTCCGCCACGATATCCGTGAATCCTACAATTTTTTTAGTTTGCCTCCAAACCGATCTCGCCAGGCGAAGCAAAGGAAGCATACGAGGGATATTAATATTCTCCAGTTCTAGAAAATTCAGCGGACAGTCTGTTTGAGCCACATGGAGAAGATGGCTTTCTGAATTCGGAAGGCGATTATCGGGCATCCACTTATTCAGAGCTTTAACCTGACCAGCCAAATAATATAAATAGAAATCCGGTAACGCCGCCCCACCGCCCGACTTTGGTCTTTGTAGCGTAGATAGCTTAAGTTTGGGCCTAGATTTCCCCTATATGAAAGATGTAATTTGAGAGTTCAGACTTGTAAAAAAGGATTTAGGAATTAACACAGCGCTGTGTTGAAGACAGTAGCTTAGCTTGGGGAGCACTATCATCTTGACTAAATTAATGCGGCCGGCTACAGACAACGGAAGTTTGCTCCAAGCTGTAAATTTAAGTTTAACTAATTCTGACAGCGGGAATATATTAAGTTGTAGATCAAGTCTACCACTCTGAGAAATATATATGCCCAAGTATTTAAAGCTGGGTACAATAGGGAGGGAGGAGAGAGCCCCAAGGACAGGTGATAAATCATGAGAAAGGGGCATCAATGCTGATTTATCCCAGTTTATATACAGGCCCGAGTGTCTACTAAATGTATCTATAGTGTCTATCACCCGCGGTAGTGTTACCTCCACCTCATCCATAAATATCACCATATCGTCAGCATACAGACCAACAGTGTCCACCCGATCAGCTATATTTATACCTTTAATCTCGACAGAGGATCTTATGCGTATCGCCAGGGCCTCCATCGCAAGGGCGAAGAGGGCCGGGGAGAGAGGACACCCCTGACGGGTCCCTCTATATAGTGAGAAAGACTTAGAGATGGAGCCATTAACAATTATACGGGCCTTAGGTTTCATATACAATAGACCTACCCACTTCAAAAAACTATCCCCGAAGCCATATTTTTTCAAACATGCTAAAAGGAAGGGCCACTCAAGAGAGTCAAAGGCCTTGGCTGCATCCAGTGATGCCAATGCCCAGGTGTTATCTGGTACCAATGAGCTATACTGAACCACTGACTGGACCCGTCTAATGTTAATAGAGGTATTTTTACCCGGCATAAAGCCCGTTTGGTCTGGATGTATAAGGTCAAGTATGATCGAATTCAATCTCGTGGCTAGAATTTTAGTAAAAACTTTATAGTCCACATTTACCAGTGAGATGGGCCTGTATGATCCACATTCCAATGGGTCTTTCCACTCCTTTTTAAGTAAAATAATGTTTGCCTCGTAGAATGTGTCAGGCATAGAACCCCTCTCACACACCCCCTGGAACACCCTCAACAAGAGTGGTGCCAGTATATATCGATACTTCCTATATAATTCAATGGGAAACCCATCTGGACCCGGAGCCTTCCCAGAGGCCATATCCATCAAAGCCTTTTCAACCTCCTCCAAAGTAAACTCCGCATCCATAAAGGCCTGCTGAGCCGGGGTCAATAAGGGAAATGTTATATCTGATAGATAATCTAAATTATTAGGGATATCAAAGTCACATTTAGAGGTATATAATGACTTATAATAATCATGAAAGCAGCAAATTATCTCCTCATTCGAGGACACTAATGACCCATCTGGTGTTCGAATCTGCAATACAGTATTGGAGACATTATGTTGGCGTACCAAGAAAGCCAAAAATTTGCTAGCCTGGTTTCCCATTTCAAAATAGGATTGGCGAGTAAAAAATAGTTTACGTTTAGATTTAGTGTCTTTATACTGAACATATAGCCTCTGGGAAGTTAGCCACTCAAGTCTATTACCACTGGTTGGGTCAGATATATATGCAGACTCTGAGTCCTTTAGTCGTTGTTCCACCTCATCATCCTCCCGTGAGGTCACCCTTTTAATATAAGATATTGTGGAGGATAGACACCCCCTCAAATATGCCTTAAGGGCATCCCAAAATATATTAGTATTCTGGGGCTCCGGGTGGGATAAAATGAAACCCTTCAGTTGGTCCACAGTTCTATCATTGGAATCTATCAACTTGAGCCAAAATGGATTCAATTTCCAGACTATGCCGCCATTTGATTGCCTAAATTTGAGTTTAAGAACAACCGGGCTGTGGTCAGATATTCCCCTATTGCCGTGCTCAACACTATCTATCCATGTTGCCAACCCCACTGATCCAAATATATAATCTAGGCGGGAGAGGGATCGTCTGGTAGATGAATGACAGGTATAGCCTCTTTCCCCTGGATGGCGCATTCTCCATAGATCCACCCAACCACTACCCTCCATAAATGAAGCTAATTGGGATGAAGTTTGAGAGGAGGGCTCCCCCACCACATCGTCACCCAATCTCAGCCTATCCAAGCGAGTATCCATGACTAGATTAAAATCCCCCATGCAGATGATGTTCGCGTCTGAAAAGCTTAAGGCAAAGCTCATTGCCATTCGGAGTATTGATAAATTAGCTGGAGGAGGGTTGTAAACACATAAGATGACGTATTCACGGGAGTTGACTAGCGCATTCACAAATACAAACCGACCCTCAGAGTCCCTCCTAGCCTCCCTCATCTCCCATCTAACGTCTTTGTGTACTAACAGTGAGACCCCCCTTGAGTAGCTGGTATGAAATGCGTGTATGGACCATTGCACCCACGGTTTCTGTACACACCGGGCCGTGTCTCTAGTCAAATGTGTCTCAACCAGTGCTACAATATGTGGGTGATAGCGCTTGATCTGTGAGAATACCTTAATCTTTTTCCGGGGAGATTTGATGCCGCGCACATTCCAGGTCATGTATATTATTTCAGACCCCATACTAACACAACACTATATAATAAGCAATAATTGTCCAGGCAAAACTTAGGGGTAGCACATAGAGGTTGAGAGATCCATTGGCGGCGAGTCTGTCTACAAAACAAATAGAACAAACATAGAAAAAAGAACAAACCAAAAAACCCAAACAATGTAGGAGCATACTCCCATGCTCCTATTATCAGATGAAAACGGGGATACCCTCGCTAAAATTAAGCGTTCGGTATTGTTAGTAGGTTTGGCACCCACAAGGAGAGCTTCATTATATAATCCACTCAAGTGCTTTAGGATGTCTTCATACTGGACCCTTCATGGACCCGCAACCACTCAGCCGTGTCCTCCGGATCAGTGAAGAATATAGAGGAACCCTCATGAACGACTCGCAAGCGGGCGGGATAAAGCATGGAATATATGACGTTCCGATCTCTGAGTCGTTTCTTAATTTCCAGGAACCGTGCTCGTTGTTTCTGAAGTTCCATGGAGAAGTCTGGGAAAATCGAGATTGTGGCATTGTGGAACTTGATAGGACTCTTTTGCCGTGCCAGACATAGAATGGCGTCTCTATCTCTACAGTTGAGGATGCGTGCCAGGAAAGGTCTCGGAGGAGCCCCAGGGGGGAGGGGCCTCGTGGGGACCCTATGGGCCCTCTCCACAGAGAAGGTTGATGAAAATTCGCCTTCCAAAGAGGTTTTAAGCCAGTTCTCCAGAAATTCCTCAGGCCGCTGGCCCTCCGAGCGCTCCGGCAGCCCGATAATTCGAATGTTGTTCCGACGCAGCCTGTTCTCCAAGTCATCCGCTTTTTGTTTCCAGGCATTAATGGAACCTGCCACTTTTGTCAATTTAGCCTCCATGGGCGTAATAGTATCTTCTATCTGTGACACTCTCGTTTCCACCTCCACAATGCGTCCTCCCATGGTCTGCATATCTAGTCTCAGGCGACCCACCTCAGTGTGTACATCCTCTATTTTTTCAGTAAGAGAGGATCTGGTTAAGGAAATGGCCTGCATTAGTTGTTCAGAGGCCTGTTTAAGAGTTAATTCCTCCTGTGCCCCCTCCTCATTACTATCAGAAGATTGACCTTTACGCTGGACCTGCGCGGGGGTATTTCTGAGTGTCCGCCCACTATCCATAGGGTCCTCTCTAGCGAATTTTTTCAATCTATCAGTCGCCCCCGATCCTTTGGGGTGCTGCATTTTGAATAAAAATGAGAGGCAGCAGAGTAGCTGAGGTTATAATCCGGAACAGTGTCCAATTGCAGTCACAGGTTATTAGCAGAACCGGCAAGGGTTGTTGATGTGGTGTTATGAGACAACCACAGGTATATATAAAGTGTTTATGATTGCAGGTGCAGCAGCACTTAGATCTCAACGGATTCTATGCACCAGGGGGGGGGGAAGACCACAGCAGCAGCAGAGGCAGCAGGGGGGAGGGGTGCTAGACCCTCCAAATCACGTGCACTAGCAGGGTAGCTTTAAATAAGGGAACGTGGGGCCCAATTTTCCAGGGCACTCACCATTCGTTCCCTGATGTATTGCAGGATGCGTATCCACCTCCCAGGCAGCGCTGTATATGTGTTGCACAGCGTCACGTCTCCTCTCACCAGAGCGCGCGCTTTGTACTGACCGCTGCCCCACCGGTACCGCCGTCCACAGTCCCCCAGCTCCAGTGCACCTGGATTCAATCGCTGGCTCCGCAGTCTCTCAGAGGCCTCCAAAGCTCAGAGGGGAGTCCCGGGGGTGATAAGAGCTGGTGCCGCGCTGTGTTTCCTCAGAGCGCGCTCACAAGATGGCCGACGTCAGCCCACGAGTCTCCTGCTCCGGCGGGCTTCGCTGGTTTCCCGCTCCTCTCCGGACCTCACAGCGCTCCCTGTAGTGACCCCGCACCTTCCAGGACCCAGTGGGGGGCACAAATTATGAGCAGTCCACACTATGGGGGATTTGAGCGGCAGGATACTGACAGGACAATGGGAGCTCTCCCAGGGCACGTCTTCTCACTCCAGCTACATAGCCACGCCCCCCCTTCCTCCCATTTTGATTCGAATACTCCCTGAAACTTGGTACACAGTTTCTTAAAAGTATCTCCTTGTTTCAGTAGAGCTTTGACAAACTGCTTCATTAGTCCAAGCTTAATGTGGAGTGGTGGCAGGAGAACTTTATTGGGATCAATTAAGCCTTCTGCAACTATATTCTTGAGTCCAGGTTGCAAAGATGTTCTCATTGGCCATCTTTTTTGGCTCCAGTGATGAGTCCTATCCCAGCTGTCCCATTCACACAAAAAGCATGGGTACTTCGTGTATCCTTGCTGCCTAAGGAGTAAAGAGAGAACTTTGAGATCACCACATATTGACCATCCTTGATCTTCATAGTTAAGTTCTTCATGTTCTGAATCAGGTGTATCTTAAAGTTTCTCTGGAGGTGAAGGGACAGGTTTTCCTGGACCGTGAGGCACAGGGAGAATTGTTTACACACTACAGGGATTCAAACCAGGGATTCAAGCTTGAGGAGGCTAATTTGCATATTCCAGGTGCCTTCTGGGAAAAGCGAAGTCTCCCTAAGCTAGAAGATCGTTGGGTACAGCCGGGACCAGCTGCTTGGAAAGCATTGCCTGTAGGATATTATTGCAAGAGAGCTTGGCTGAGTAGATTACACAAGAAGGAAAACACACAGCAAGTCAGCAGGATCTAGGAGCAACATGGCAGATGTGACAACCTACATGGTGAGCTGCAGCATGTGCTACATGTTCACAGACCGACCAGAAGAAGAATCAAATTTCACCTGTCAGAAGTGTAGACTAGTGGCCCTTTTAGAAGAAAAGGTGCGGGGTCTGGAAGAAAGAATAGCAACTTTGAAACTCATCAAAGAGAATGAAGACTTTCTAGACAGAACAGAAGCATCTCTACTGGTCACAGAAGGTGAAAAAAGTGTCAGAGAACCTCCAAAAGCAGATGAGTGGAAGCATGTGACCAAAAGAAGCAAGAAGACCATGGAGAAATCACCAACCACACAACTGAAGAACCGATATCAAATCTTTGTAGAGGATGAAGATGGCACACCTAAGGATGAAGCAATACCAGCAAGCAAAAAAGAAAAGGGCACACAGCAACAAGTGACAGCAAAAAGTACAGCCAAGAAGCAACGAAGAGTGGTGGTGGTGGGAGACTCACTACTGAGAGGCACAGAAGCAGCCATCTGCAGACCGGACATAACTGCAAGAGAAGTATGCTGCCTTCCAGGTGCGATGATCAAGGATGTGACCGATAGGATACCAAAGCTCTTCAGCTCCAAGGACGTCCACCCATTTCTTCTGATACATGTTGGCACCAATGACACGGCAAGGAAAGACCTACCGACAATCTGCAAAGACTTTGAAGAGTTGGGGAAGAAAGTAAAGGAACTGGATGCACAGGTAGTTTTTTCTTCTATCCTTCCAGTAGACGGGCATGGCACCAGGAGATGGAACAGGATCCTTGATGCAAACAACTGGCTAAGACGATGGTGCAGACAACAAGGATTCGGATTCCTGGACCACGGTGTGAATTACTGGTACGATGGACTCCTCGCCAGAGATGGACTACACCTCAACAAACCTGGGAAACACACATTCGCCAGAAGACTCGCTACACTCATCAGGAGGGCGTTAAACTAGAAGAAGAGGGGACGGGAAGAAAAACATTAGACTTGAACAAAGAAGACCCAGGAAAACATACTCAGATGGGAGGTAAGAACATTTCTAAAACAATCCACAGCGAGGAGATTGGAACAAAACAAAATCCTCTAAACTGCATGCTCGCAAACGCCAGAAGCCTGATTAACAAGATGGAAGAACTAGAAGCAGAAATATCTACAGGTAACTTTGACATAGTGGGAATAACCGAGACATGGTTAGATGAAAGCTATGACTGGGCAGTTAACTTACAGGGTTACAGTCTGTTTAGAAAGGATCGTAAAAATCGGAGAGGAGGAGGGGTTTGTCTCTATGTAAAGTCTTGTCTAAAGTCCACTTTAAGGGAGGATATTAGCGAAGGAAATGAGGATGTCAAGTCCATATGGGTCGAAATTCATGGAGGGAAAAATGGTAACAAAATTCTCATTGGGGTCTGTTACAAACCCCCAAATATAACAGAAACCATGGAAAGTCTACTTCTAAAGCAGATAGATGAAGCTGCAACCCATAATGAGGTCCTGGTTATGGGGGACTTTAACTACCCGGATATTAACTGGGAAAGTGAAACCTGTGAAACCCATAAAGGCAACAGGTTTCTGCTAATAACCAAGAAAAATTATCTTTCACAATTGGTGCAGAATCCAACCAGAGGAGCAGCACTTTTAGACCTAATACTATCTAATAGACCTGACAGAATAACAAATCTGCAGGTGGTTGGGCATCTAGGAAATAGCGACCACAATATTGTACAGTTTCACCTGTCTTTCACTAGGGGGACTTGTCAGGGAGTCACAAAAACACTGAACTTTAGGAAGGCAAAGTTTGACCAGCTTAGAGATGCCCTTAATCTGGTAGACTGGGACAATATCCTCAGAAATAAGAATACAGATAATAAATGGGAAATGTTTAAGAACATCCTAAATAGGCAGTGTAAGCGGTTTATACCTTGTGGGAATAAAAGGACTAGAAATAGGAAAAACCCAATGTGGCTAAACAAAGAAGTAAGACAGGCAATTAACAGTAAAAAGAAAGCATTTGCACTACTAAAGCAGGATGGCACCATTGAAGCTCTAAAAAACTATAGGGAGAAAAATACTTTATCTAAAAAACTAATTAAAGCTGCCAAAAAGGAAACAGAGAAGCACATTGCTAAGGAGAGTAAAACTAATCCCAAACTGTTCTTCAACTATATCAATAGTAAAAGAATAAAAACTGAAAATGTAGGCCCCTTAAAAAATAGTGAGGAAAGAATGGTTGTAGATGACGAGGAAAAAGCTAACATATTAAATACCTTCTTCTCCACGGTATTCATGGTGGAAAATGAAATGCTAGGTGAAATCCCAAGAAACAATGAAAACCCTATATTAACCCCTTAGTGACAGAGCCAATTTGGTACTTAATGACCAGGCCAATTTTTGCAATTCTGACCACTGTCACTTTATGAGGTTATAACTCTGGAACGCTTCAACGGATCCCGCTGATTCTGAGATTGTTTTTTCGTGACATATTGTACTTCATGTTAGTGGTAACATTTCTTCGATATTACTTGCGATTATTTATGAAAAAAACGGAAATATGGCGAAAATTTTTAAAATTTTGCAATTTTCAAACTTTGTATTTTTATGCCCTTAAATCAGAGAGATATGTCATGAAAAATAGTTAACAAATAACATTTCCCACATGTCTACTTTACATCAGCACAATTTTGGAAACAAAATTTTTTTTTGTTAGGGAGTTATAAGGGTTAAAAGTTGACCAGCAATTTCTCATTTTTACAACACCATTTTTTTTTAGGGACCACATCACATTTGAAGTCATTTTGAGGGGTCTATATGATAGAAAATAATGAAGTGTGACACCATTCTAAAAACTACACCCCTCAAGGTTCTCAAAACCACATTCAAGAAGTTTATTAACCCTTTACGTGCTTCACAGGAACTAAAACAATGTGGAAGGAAAAAATGAACATTTAACTTTTTTTTGCAAACATCTTAATTCAGAACCATTTTTTTTATTTTCACAAGTGTAAAAACAGAAATGTAACCATAAATTTTGTTATGCAATTTCTCCTGAATACGCCAATATCCCATATGTTGGGGTAAACCACTGTTAGGGCGCACCGCAGAACTTAGAAGTGAAGGAGCGCCGTTTGACTTTTTCAATGCAGAATTGGCTGGAATTGAGATCGGACACCATGTCACATTTAGAGAGCCCCTGATGTGCCTAAACAGTGGAAACCCCCCACAAGTGACACCATTTTGGAAACTAGACCCCTTAAGGAACTTATCTAGATGTGTGGTGAGCACTTTGAACCCCCAAGTGCTTCACAGAAGTTTATAACGTAGAGCCGTGAAAATAAAAAATCGCTTTTGTTTACACAAAAATGATCTTTTCGCCCACAAATTCTTATTTTCACAAGGGTAACAGGAGAAATTAGACCACAAAAGTTGTTGTGCAATTTCTCCTGAGTACGCTGATACCCAATATGTGGGGGTAAACAACTGTTAGGGCGCACCGCAGAGCTTGGAAGAGAAGGAGTGCCGTTTTACTTTTTCAATGTAGAATTGGCTGGAATTGAGATCGGACACCATGTCGCGTTTGGAGAGCCCCTGATGTGCCTAAACAGTAGAAATCCCCCACAAGTGACCCCATTTTGGAAACTAGACCCCCCATGGAACTTATCTAGATGTGTGGTGAGAACCTTGAATGCCCAAGTGCTTCACAGAAGTTTATAATGCAGAGCCGTGAAAATAAAAAATATTTTTTTTTCCACAAAAAAGATTTTTTAGCCACCAAATTTTTATTTTCACAAGGGTAACAAGAGAAATTGGACCCCAAAAGTTGTTGTCCAATTTGTCCTGAGTATGCTGGTACCCCATATGTGGGGGTAAACCACTGTTTGGGCGCACGGCAGAGCTCGGAAGGGAAGGAGCGCCTTTTTGGAATGCAGACTTTGATAGAATGGTCTGTGGGCATTATGTTGCGATTGCAGAGCCCCTGATGTACCTAAACTGTAGTAACCCCCCACAAGTGACCCCATTTTGGAAACTAGACCCCCCAAGGAACTTATCTAGATGTGTGGTGAGAACTTTGAATGCCCAAGTGCTTCACAGAAGTTTAGAATGCAGAGTCGTGAAAATAAAAAATATTTTTTTTTTCACAAAAAAGATATTGTAGCCCCCAAGTTTTTATTTTCACAAGGGTAACAAGAGAAATTGGACCCCAGAAGTTGTTGTCCAATTTATCCCGAGTACGCTGATGCCCCATATGTGGGGGTAACCCACTGTTTGGGCGCACGGCAGAGCTCAGAAGGGAGGGAGCACCATTTGACTTTTTGAGCGCAAAATTGGCTGTCGTGTTTGGAGACCCCCTGATGTACCTAAACAGTGGAACCCCCCCAATTCTAGCTCCAACCCTAACCCCAACACACCCCTAACCCTAATCCCAACCTCATCCATAATCCTAATCACTAACCCTAACCATAATCACAACCCTTACCCCAAAACAACCCTAATGTCAACCCTAACCATAACCCTAATCAAAACCCTAAATCCAACACACCCCTAATCCTAATCTCAACCCTAACCTCAAACCTAACCCTAATCCCAATACATCCCTAATCACAACCCTAACCTTAACCCTAATCCCAAACCTAACCCTAATCCCAAGCGTAACCCTAATGCCAACCCTAACCCTAATACTAACCCTAATCCAAACCCTAACCCTAATCCCAGCTCTAACCCTAACTTTAGCCCCAACCCTAGGCCTAACTTTAGCCCCAACCCTAACCCTAGCCCTAAGGCTACTTTCACACTTGCGTCGTTTGGCATTCCGTCGCAATCCGTCGTTTTGGACAAGAAACGGATCCTGCAAATGTGCCCGCAGGATGCGTTTTTTGCCCATAGACTTGTATTGCCGACGGATCGTGACGGATGGCCACACGTCGCGTCCGTCGTGCACTGGATCAGTTGTGTTTTGGCGGAGCGTCGGCACAAAAAAACGTTCAATGAAACGTTTTTTGTACGTCGCATCCGCCATTTCTGACCACGCATGCGTGGCCGTAACTCCGCCCCCTCCTCCCCAGGACATAGATTGGGCAGCGGATGTGTTGAAAAACTACAGCTGCTGCCCACGTTGTGCACAATTTTCACAACGTGCGTCGGTATGTCGGGCCGACGCATTGCGACGGCCCCGTACCGACGTAAGTGTGAAAGAAGCCTAACCCTAAGTTTAGCCCCAACCCTAACCCTAAATTTAGCCCCAACCCTAAATTTAGCCCCAACCCTAGCCCTAACCCTACCTCTACCCCTAACCCTACCCCTAACCCTACTCCTAACCCTTCCCCTAACCCTACCCCTAACCCTAACCCTACCCCTACCCCTACCCCTAACCCTACCCCTAACCCTAACCCTACCCCTAACCCTAACCCTAACCCTACCCCTAACCCTACCCCTAATTTTAGACCCAACTGCTGTTCTCCTGCCGGCCGGCAGATGGAGACAGATGGCGGGCGCACTGGGCATGCGTCCGCCATGTTCTGCTGCCGGCGGCCAGGAGGAGCAGCAAGAGGATCCAGGGACCTAGGTGAGTATGCTAGGGTCCCCGAATCCCCCTATTTCTCTGTCCTCTGATGTGCGATCACATCAGAGGACAGAGAATTACACTTTACTCTTTTTTTTTTTTTTGCGTTCGCCGGTAAACAGTTAATTACCGGCGATCGCAAAACAGGGGTCGGTAATACCGACCCCGATCGTGCTCTTTGGGGTCTCGGCTACCCCCGGCAGCCGAGACCCCAAAGACTCTCCCGGTGCCGGCCGGCGGGCGCACTGCGCATGCGCCCGCCATTTTGAAGATGGCGGCGCCCACCGGGAGACACGAGGAGCATCGGGGGAGCTAGGTGAGTATTGGGGGGCCACCTGGGACCCCTTTTCTCTGTCCTCCGATGTGCGATCACATCGGAGGACAGAGAAATTAAAAAGAGATCGCTTTTTTTTTTTTTTTGCAATCGCCGGTAAACGGTTAATTACCGGCGATCGCAAATGCGGGGTGGGTTAAAACCCCCCCGAATCATGTTCTCTGGGGTCTCGGCTACCCTCGGCAGCCGAGACCCCGGAGAAAATCGGCCTCTGGGGGGCGCTATGGACTTTTTCCACAGCGCCGTTAATTAACGGCGCTGTGGTTTAAGTACCCTTAGCGGCCGCCGTTAAAAGGCGTATCGGCGGTCGCTAAGGGGTTAAGGGTCACCAATCTAACCCAAGAAGAGGTGCGAAATCAGCTAAATAAGATTAAAATAGATAAATCTCCGGGTCCGGATGGCATACACCCACGAGTACTAAGGGAACTAAGTAATGTAATAGATAAACCATTATTTCTTATTTTTAGGGACTCTATAGCGACAGGATCTGTTCCGCAGGACTGGCGCATAGCAAATGTGGTGCCAATATTCAAAAAGGGCTCTAAAAGTGAACCTGGAAATTATAGGCCAGTAAGTCTAACCTCTATTGTTGGTAAAATATTTGAAGGGTTTCTGAGGGATGTTATTCTGGATTATCTCAATGAGAATAACTGTTTAACTCCATATCAGCATGGGTTTATGAGAAATCGCTCCTGTCAAACCAATCTAATCAGTTTTTATGAAGAGGTAAGCTATAGGCTGGACCACGGTGAGTCATTGGACGTGGTATATCTCGATTTTTCCAAAGCGTTTGATACCGTGCCGCACAAGAGGTTGGTACACAAAATGAGAATGCTTGGTCTGGGGGAAAATGTGTGTAAATGGGTTAGTAACTGGCTTAGTGATAGAAAGCAGAGGGTGGTTATAAATGGTATAGTCTCTAACTGGGTCGCTGTGACCAGTGGGGTACCGCAGGGGTCAGTATTGGGACCTGTTCTCTTCAACATATTCATTAATGATCTGGTAGAAGGTTTACACAGTAAAATATCGATATTTGCAGATGATACAAAACTATGTAAAGCAGTTAATACAAGAGAAGATAGTATTCTGCTACAGATGGATCTGGATAAGTTGGAAACTTGGGCTGAAAGGTGGCAGATGAGGTTTAACAATGATAAATGTAAGGTTATACACATGGGAAGAAGGAATCAATATCACCATTACACACTGAACGGGAAACCACTGGGTAAATCTGACAGGGAGAAGGACTTGGGGATCCTAGTTAATGATAAACTTACCTGGAGCAGCCAGTGCCAGGCAGCAGCTGCCAAGGCAAACAGGATCATGGGGTGCATTAAAAGAGGTCTGGATACACATGATGAGAGCATTATACTGCCTCTGTACAAATCCCTAGTTAGACCGCACATGGAGTACTGTGTCCAGTTTTGGGCACCGGTGCTCATGAAGGATATAATGGAACTAGAGAGAGTACAAAGGAGGGCAACAAAATTAATAAAGGGGATGGGAGAACTACAATACCCAGATAGATTAGCGAAATTAGGATTATTTAGTCTAGAAAAAAGACGACTGAGGGGCGATCTAATAACCATGTATAAGTATATAAGGGGACAATACAAATATCTCGCTGAGGATCTGTTTATACCAAGGAAGGTGACGGGCACAAGGGGGCATTCTTTGCGTCTGGAGGAGAGAAGGTTTTTCCACCAACATAGAAGAGAATTCTTTACTGTTAGGGCAGTGAGAATCTGGAATTGCTTGCCTGAGGAGGTGGTGATGGCGAACTCAGTCGAGGGGTTCAAGAGAGGCCTGGATGTCTTCCTGGAGCAGAACAATATTGTATCATACAATTATTAGGTTCTGTAGAAGGACGTAGATCTGGGGATTTATTATGATGGAATATAGGCTGAACTGGATGGACAAATGTCTTTTTTCGGCCTTACTAACTATGTTACTATGTTATAGGTGGAGCCCACGACTTGTCCTGATCACCTAGTATGCATAATACACTTTTTCTAATGAAATCCCTAATATCCCATCGCTGTTTCTTCTCTACAAAGCAACCACAGACGTAGAAAAAGTAGTTGGGTGAATTATGACACCCCATTGTAGTCATATCGATCATGTTGTTAGAAACGGAAACTTAATCCACCACAACCACTAAATACTGAAAGTAATCATGTTAAGCACAGTACCACCCTTTTATGAACCCTGTCTAAAAGAAAATCTGCATTTGCTTCCCATAGCAAACGAGCACAGTGCAGCTTTCAGTTCTACTGCTGAGGTAAAATGAAAGCTGTGCTCTGATTGGTTGCTATGGACACCACCACACTTATGAACTGAACGTAAAAAAATCTGACTTTACAGCCCATAGCAACCAATTACATTGCAGCTTTCAGTTATTATACTGCTGAGGTAAAATGAAATATATGCTATGGACACGTCCACACTCTTTGGATGCTGGGTTAAGAAAATCTCTACCCATAGCAGCCAATCGCAGCATAGTGTCCATTAATTTCTAGCCAATCTAATGACACCAAAATCATTCATTAAAAGTCATGGAAAGGGGTCACAATATGGTGCTAGGAAAAACCTATGGAGTCAGAGTTTGTGCAAACACTGTACATGATGGATTTTTTTTCAATATTTTTACTGAGTTCAGCGATCGAAAGTATATAACAATCACCTCTTACTTTTCAAACAATTTTACTCTTGCAAACCTGTGCAGTTAAGTAATCCCTTTAAATCTTCACCATAAACAACATAAACTAACACTAAATTATAAACAAGTTGTTTTTGTTAATTGATAAGTTAATGTTTATTAACTTCACTATCATAAAGAAATTGGTAAGTTATAATGTAAAATATCCAATAGAAGATCCTCATCTCAAATTATGTACATTACAAAGAATGGAGTCTGTCCCCCAAGACATCGTGTTATGTGTAAAAATTGGGAATGACTGCACATCAGTACTTAATGTTACTGCTGGTTGTATGCTGCTGAATCAAGATGGAGAGGGTTTTGTCCCAGAAAGAAAGTAATTCGCATTAGCATGGCTGCAGCACACATTACACATCAGAGAGCAACACAGTCAAAGTAAATCAGAAGATCAGAAGAATCCACTCAATGTAATACCAGCCAAAAGCAATTGAAGACAGCGTTCATTGGGAAGTTTCACATATAAATCCTTTATTCCTTCATGCAAGTATAGCAGCTGCAACGTTTCGACCTACGTGGTCTTTTTCAACCTAACCCATTTGCCAATACACAGACATACATACACAGCTTTTGTAAGCCCACAAGGTGAAGCTCTGCGTTAATTAGTTCCAATTGAAGTAGTTCTGATAAGACCAACAGATTACAGAATATGGAGGTCAGGGTGATCACTCACTACAGCATATCACATTATCATGAGCCAATAACAATTCAGATACACCCTCAATGATACTATGACATACAAATGCAATATAAAGGTTATAGCTCAATGTTTCAAATAGTCACAGAAATAAACATATATGTGATAAGAGATAAATAAGATTTAACTCCTTCACCCCCAAGCCTGTTCTCACCTTCATGATATGACACTGAGTCACTTCTCACGGACAAGCTGTGAGTCGAGATAGTCGAGGAGTCTGAGGTCAGCCTTCTGTTTTTTACGAATCTGAGTGGTCCCAATATTCTTTTGAACTTCCCACCAGACATTCCCAAGTCTCTGCATGGCGACCTACACCCCTGGACATTATTCAGAAATAATCCTAGAAACCTCGCCAAACTGCAGATGAAAACCGTAATTACATAAAAATCGTGAGGTTCCCGTAGACTGATTTACCCAATTGTAAGACAAACTAAATGAGTGATAAAAATGAAGACCAGTCCACCTGTCAATCTGCCACAAAGCACTGTAAAATTTGTTCCAAAGATTGATTTGACCTCTCAGTCTGTCCGTTGGTTTCAGGGTGGTAAGCAGATGAAAATGACAAGTCAATCCCTTGTTTACAACAAAAAGCTCTCCCCAATTTAGTGAAAAATTGCACTCCCTATCAGACACAGTGTTAAAAGGCACCCCATGTAACTTTACAATATGAGAAATAAACTGCCTGGAGAGTGTCTCTGCATTTGGTAATCCTGCTGAAGGAACAAAATGAGTTTGTTTGCTAAATCGATCAACTACTACACAAGTAGTAGTTTTCTCACCAGATGTGCAAATCCGTGATGAACTCCATGGATATTTCTGAAATTGTCAGTGGAGCCAAATTCCCGTACAGCTAGCTATGACTGACTTTAGCGCATGCAGACTTCACAAATGGATACAAAATCTTTAATTTCATTATGCATGAATGGCCACCAAAAAAGTCTAGCAATGGCTTTCCATGTAGCAGTAACCCCAGGATGACCAAGATGGAATCATGAAACTCCTATAACAGACGCAATCATAGGTATACAGGCACAAATAATTTGGATCCTGGAGTAGCAGAAGGAGCCAATGACTTAACGGATCTCCTCTTTCAACTCTGAGGTTACCATAGAAACCACAATACTCAGGAATAATGTAGGATGGAGGTTTTGGGGGAGAAACTGAATCGAGACGGTGTTAAAACGTGTCAGCTGGCCTGCCTGGGGGTTAATCATTTTTCTGATTGAACGCAAGCTAAATTCTTGTGATCAGTGACCGCAGTAGCTTGATGATCTGCCCCCTCCAAAAAAATGCCTCTATTACTCAAAGGTCAATTTAACAGCAAGTAAATCACAATTCTCAAAATCATAATTTCTCTCCGCAGATGAGATTTTTTTTTAGAAAACAAAGCACATGAACGCAGGTTAGGTAGAGTTTCGGGCCTTGTGATAAAACAGCCCCTACCCTGATCTCCAAAGCATCCACCACCACAAAGAAAGGCTCTTGGAGATAGGGTTGGATTCGAACGGGAGCAGACATGAAATACTCTTTCCATTTTTTTAAAAGCCTTCATAGCATCCAGCGACCAAACCTTGAAATTCAGTCACTTACGTGTGAGGTCAGTAAGAGGTTCAGCAATCTGAGAAAAAATGCTGATAAATTTCTTATATTAGCTGCCGAATCCCAGAAAAAGTTGCAAAGCCTTAAGGTCACAAGGTTGAACCCAGTCAACTATAGCCTGCACCTTCCCAGAGTCCATCTTAAACCTTGCTGCTGACAAGATAAACTCCAAGAACAAAATTTCCTGAATAGAAAAAAAATTTGCAAACAAAGAGTTCATACTCAACTTTTATAATACCACACAGACATGTTCCTGGTGAGAGTTCAAATCAAGAGAGAAAACTAGAATATCATCCAGGTAAATCACAACACATCTTCTAATGAAATCACAGAAAATTTCATTCATAATATTTTGGAAAAAAAAACAAAAAACAGTAGGTGCATTGATCCGTGCATTCCTTGACTATGAAACCACAAAAATTCTAGTGCACGCCCTTATCTCCCTCCTTGATTACTGCAACCTCCTACTCTCTGGCCTCCCCTCTAGAACTCTGGCACCACTCCAATCCATCCTACACTCTGCTGCCTGACTAATCGACCTGTCTTCCCATTATTCCCCAGCCTCTCCTCTCTGCCAAGCCCTTCACTGGCTTCCTATTGTCCAGAGGCTCCAGTTCAAAACCCTATGACATAAAAATCCATCCACAACCTGTCTCCTCCATACATCTGTGACATGGTCTCCCGATACTTACCCACACGCAACCTTTGATCCTCTCAAGATCTCTTTCTCTACTCCCCTCTTATCTCTTCTTCCCACAACCACATACAAGACTTCTCCCATCCCTCCCCCATACTCTGGAACTCTCTACCTCAACACATCAGACTCTTGCCTACCTTAGAAACCTTCAAAAAGAACCTGAAGACCCACATCTTCCGACAACCCTACAACCTGTAGTGATGCTTAGTCTGCTGAACCGCCGCACGACCAGCTCTACCCTCTCCTAGTGTATCCTCACCCATCCCCTATAGACTGTCAGCCCTCCACTCTCCTTCTGTACTTGTGTGTGCCTTGTTTTGGTCATGCTTATTGTGCTTGTCTATATCTGCCCCTTTCACATATAAAGCACCATGGGATAAATGGCACTATAAAAATGTATAATAATAATAAATAATAAAATGGCATGACACGATTTTCATATAGACCCTCAGACGTCAAGAATGCCGTTTCCCACTCATCACCCTTCCAGATGCATATCAAATTGTAAGCCCCTCTAAAATAAAGTCTAAGAAAACACTTAGCCCCCAGAAGCTGATTATATAGGTCGGAGTTTAGTGTAAGTATTTTTAACTGTGATTTTTAGTTCTAGAAATCGAAACAGGGTCGGAGGCCGCCATCTTTCTTTTTAAAAAGAAAAATCCAGCAACTACAGGGGAGGAGGAAGGACGGATATGACCCTTCCATAAAGTTTCATTAACATTTTCTTTCATGGTGCCTGTTCATGCCCAAATTGTAAAGGTGAGCTTTAGGTAATTTAACATTAGGGACAAGATTAATAGCACAATCATAAGGACCATGGGGAGGTAGTACCTCCGCCTCTTTTTCCAAGATCACTTCTTCAGAGTCCTTTAGGAACACCAGCAGACCCTTCAGACTAGCAGAGTATATTTGTACAGACTTTAGACATTTCTTGTAACAATTGGGACTCCATTTAACAATTTCCTTTGGATGCTAATCAATAACAGAATAGTGAACATACAACCATGGAAGCCCCAGTACCAACCAAGCAGGTTAATTATCCAAAACAAAACAGGAGATGGATTCAGAGTGGAGTGTTCCCACTTGGAACACGAACTCTACAGTTACTCTCTTCACCAGATTCAGGGTTAATGGGGTCTTGTCAATGACAAAGATTTGAATGAGTCTTTCTAAACAAACTGTCCCTAGTCCTATCTTTAGTACCAGTCCAAAATCAATAAAGTTAGCAGTGGACCCGCAATCAATGAACGTCAAAGCTGATAACACTTGGTCTTTGAAGGATAAAACTGTATTCATCAGTACTTTATCAGAGGAAGAAAAAGGTATCTGAGAGTCTGGCATCACCCAAAATCAGACGTTCTCTTGCAGTTTGCTCGCCTCAGGAAGAGTTGGGCAATTCTTGAGAAAATGTCCAAAGTGACACAGTACAGAGTTGAAGGTATTTTCTATGTTTTCTATCCATAACACAAAGACTGGCAACTCTAATGTCCAATGGCTTCACCTCCGGAAAATGCACCTACTCCGCGGAAGTATAACTGGCAGCCTGCTGTTTACCATATCTCTCACGGATTCTGCGGTCCATTCATATGGCTGGGTCATGGCCTATGTTAGGCTACTTTCACACTAGCGTCGGACTCGGCCCGTCGCCCATCTTGAACATACTGTTGGACCTCCTCGTCCTTAGCAACAGCGCAGTTTTTCAAGACCTCGATGTTCTTTGTATGGCCATCTGCGTGGCACTTGCCCTGCTGGATTTCTTCCTCCGTGGAGGCCCCTTCTTTGGTCAGCCTCTCCAGCTCACTCTCCTTCATTGCCATCAGATCGGGAGAGTGCAACAGTTTGATTTCCTGGTGATCCGTGGATTTCTGGAGCTGGGGATTAGTCTCCTTTATCTTGAGCTCTCGGAGAACTTTATCTTGCTCCTCTGCCAGGCAGTGATGCTCATCATCTCTCTGGAGAATCTCCTGCTTCTCTTGGGCCTCTTGAGAACCTCCATATCTTTCAATATGGCCTTGTTCATGGTTTGACATGCTAACAGGTAACTCAGAGACTTCCTTCTCCAGCTCATCCACTCTGTTCTCAACCACTTTTTTCAGGACCCTTTCTCGCTCGACATGCTCTTTCACTGTCTCTTTAAGCAACGCTATCTCATGGTCCTACTCTCTTTTGGCCAGCACATGTCGCACCACCAGTTCTTTAACCCCTTCCCGACCTTTGACGCCACGTAGGCGTCATGAAAGTCGGTGCCAATCCGACCCATGACGCCTATGTGGCGTCATGGAAAGATCGCGTCCCTGCAGATCGGGTGAAAGGGTTAACTCCAATTACACCCGATCTGCAGGGACAGGGGGAGTGGTAGTTTAGCCCATGTGGGGCTTCACCCCCCCGTGGCTACGATCGCTCTGATTGGCTGTTGAAAGTGAAACTGCCAATCAGAGCGATTTGTAATATTTCACCTATTATAACTGGTGAAATATTACAATCCAGCCATGGCCGATGCTGCAATATCATCGGCCATGGCTGGAAACAATGATGTGCCCCCCCACCCCACCGATCGCCCCCCCAAGCCACCGATCAGTCTTGCACACTGCCCCGCTCCCCTCCGTCCTGTGCTCCGCTCCCCCCGTGCTCCAATCCCACCCCCCGTGCTCCGATCCAACCCCCCTGCACTCTGATCCACCCCCCGTGGTCCGATCCACCCCCCGTGGTCCGATCCACCCCCCGTGCTCCGATCCGCCCCCCCGTGCTCCGATACACCCCCCATGCTCCGATCCACACCCCCCGTACTCCCCCCACCCCATCATACTTACCGATCCTCCCGGGATCCGTCCGTCTTCTCCATGGGTGCTGCCATCTTCCAAAATGGCGGGCGCATGCGCAGTGCGCCCGCCGAATCTGCCGGCCGGCAGATTCGTTCCAAAGTGCATTTTGATCACTGAGATAGGTTATATCTCAGTGATCAAAATAATAAAAATAGTAAATGACCCCCCCCCCTTTGTCACTTCCATAGATAGGGACAATAATAAAATAAAGAAATTTTTTTTTCCACTAATGTTGGGGTTAGAACTAGGGTTAGGGTTAGGGTTAGGGTTTCGATATGTGCACATGTATTCTGGTCCTCTGCAGATTTTTCCGCAGCGGATTTGATAAATCCGCAGTGCTAAACCGCTGCGGATTTATGGCGGATTTACCGCGGTTTTTCTGCGCATTTCACTGCGGTTTTACAACTGCGGTTTTCTATTGGAGCAGTTGTAAAACCGCTGCGGAATCTGCAGAAAGAAGTGACATGCTGCGGAATGTAAACCGCTGCGTTTCCGTGCAGTTTTTCTGCAGCATGTGTACAGCGATTTTTGTTTCCCATAGGTTTACATTGAACTGTAAACTCATGGGAAACTGCTGCGGATCCGCAGCGTTTTCCGCAGCGTGTGCACATACCTTTAGAATTAGGCTATTGTTATGTTTGCTAATGACAGGTGTTATGAAGGCAATCCAGAAACACAGTGTGCTTAGCGATCAGAGCGCACACAGTGATCTGACAAATACCCAAAAATACAAGAACGAGCTCTGAGACGTGGAAACTCTGTAGACTGCACACCTGATCCTATCCTAAACACAACTAAAAGCGGCTGTGGATTGCGCCTAACAACTACCTAGGCAACTCGGCACAGCCTAAGAAACTAGCTAGCCTGAAGATAGAAAAATAGGCCTGACTTGCCCCAGAGAAATTCCCCAAAGGAAAAGGCAGCCCCCCACATATAATGACTGTGAGTAAGATGAAAAGACAAAACGTAGGGATGAAATAGATTCAGCAAAGTGGGGCCCGATATTCTAGGACAGAGCGAGGACAGTAAAGCGAACTTTGCAGTCTACAAAAAACCCTAAAGCAAAACCACGCAAAGGGGGCAAAAAACGGCACGGCGGTACACCCTTTGCGTCTCAGAGCTTCCAGCAAAACAAAAGACAAGCTGGACAGAAAAAAAAGCAACAAAAAAGCAAAAGCACTTAGCTATACAGAGCAGCAGGTCACAGGAACAATCAGGAGAAGCTCAGATCCAACACTGAAACATTGACAAGGAGCAAGGATAGCAGCATCAGGCGGAGTTAAGTAATGAAGCAGTTAACGAGCTCACCAGAACACCTGAGGGAGGAAGCTCAGAAGCTGCAGTACCACTTGTGACCACAGGAGTGAATTCAGCCACAGAATTCACAACAGTACCCCCCCTTGAGGAGGGGTCACCGAACCCTCACCAGAGCCCCCAGGCCGACCAGGATGAGCCGCATGAAAGGCACGAACAAGATCGGAAGCATGAACATCAGAGGCAAAAACCCAGGAATTATCTTCCTGAGCATAACCCTTCCATTTAACCAGATACTGGAGTTTCCGTCTAGAAACACGAGAATCCAAAATCTTCTCCACAATATACTCCAATTCCCCCTCCACCAAAACCGGGGCAGGAGGCTCAACAGATGGAACCATAGGTGCCACGTATCTCCGCAACAACGACCTATGGAATACATTATGTATGGAAAAGGAGTCTGGGAGGGTCAGACGAAAAGACACAGGATTGAGAACCTCAGAAATCCTATACGGACCAATAAAACGAGGTTTAAATTTAGGAGAGGAAACCTTCATAGAAATATGACGAGAAGATAACCAAACCAGATCCCCAACACGAAGTCGGGGACCCACACGGCGTCTGCGATTAGCGAAAAGTTGAGCTTTCTCCTGGGACAAGATCAAATTGTCCACTACCTGAGTCCAGATCTGCTGCAACCTATCCACCACAGAATCCACACCAGGACAGTCCGAAGACTCAACCTGTCCTGAAGAGAAACGAGGATGGAACCCAGAATTGCAAAAAAATGGAGAAACCAAGGTAGCCGAGCTGGCCCGATTATTAAGGGCGAACTCAGCCAACGGCAAAAAGGACACCCAATCATCCTGGTCTGCAGAAACAAAACATCTCAGATATGTTTCCAAGGTCTGATTGGTTCGTTCGGTCTGGCCATTAGTCTGAGGATGGAAAGCCGAGGAAAAGGATAGGTCAATGCCCATCCTACCACAAAAGGCTCACCAAAACCTTGAAACAAACTGGGAACCTCTGTCAGAAACAATATTCTCAGGAATGCCATGCAACCGAACCACATGCTGAAAGAACAAAGGTACCAAATCAGAGGAGGAAGGCAATTTAGCCAAGGGCACCAGATGGACCATTTTAGAAAAGCGATCACAGACCACCCAAATGACTGACATCTTTTGAGAAACGGGAAGGTCAGAAATGAAATCCATCGAAATATGTGTCCAAGGCCTCTTTGGGACCGGCAAGGGCAAAAGCAACCCACTGGCACGAGAACAGCAGGGCTTAGGCCTAGCACAAATCCTACAGGACTGCACAAAAGTACGTACATCCCGTGACAGAGATGGCCACCAGAAGGATCTAGCCACTAACTCTCTGGTACCAAAGATTCCAGGATGACCAGCCAACACCGAACAATGAAGTTCAGAGATAAGTTTATTAGTCCACCTATCAGGGACGAACAGTTTCTCTGCTGGACAACGATCAGGTTTATTCGCCTGAAATTTTTGCAGCACCCGCCGCAAATCAGGGGAGATGGCAGACACAATGACTCCTTCCTTGAGGATACCCGCTGGCTCAGATAAACCCGGAGAGTCGGGCACAAAACTCCTAGACAGAGCATCCGCCTTCACATTTTTAGAGCCCGGAAGGTACGAAATCACAAAGTCGAAGCGGGCAAAAAATAACGACCAACGGGCCTGTCTAGGATTCAAGCGCTTGGCAGACTCGAGATAAGTCAAGTTCTTATGATCAGTCAATACCACCACGCGATGCTTAGCTCCTTCAAGCCAATGACGCCACTCCTCGAATGCCCACTTCATGGCCAGCAACTCTCGATTGCCCACATCATAATTACGCTCAGCGGGCGAAAACTTCCTGGAAAAGAAAGCACATGGTTTCATCACTGAGCAATCAGAACCTCTCTGTGACAAAACCGCCCCTGCTCCAATCTCAGAAGCATCAACCTCGACCTGGAACGGAAGAGAAACATCTGGCTGACACAACACAGGGGCAGAACAAAAACGACGCTTCAACTCCTGAAAAGCTTCCACAGCAGCAGAAGACCAATTAACCAAATCAGCACCCTTCTTGGTCAAATCGGTCAATGGTTTGGCAATGCTAGAAAAATTACAGATGAAGCGACGATAAAAATTAGCAAAGCCCAGGAACTTTTGCAGACTTTTCAGAGATGTCGGCCGAATCCAATCCTGGATGGCTTGGACCTTAACTGGATCCATCTCGATAGTAGAAGGGGTAAAGATGAACCCCAAAAATGAAACTTTCTGCACACCGAAGAGACACTTTGATCCCTTCACAAACAAAGAGTTAGCACGCAGGACCTGAAAAACCATTCTGACCTGCTTCACATGAGACTCCCAATCATCTGAGAAGATCAAAATGTCATCCAAGTAAACAATCAGGAATTTATCCAGATACTCAGGGAAGATGTCATGCATAAAAGACTGAAACACAGATGGAGCATTGGCAAGTCCGAACGGCATCACTAGATACTCAAAATGACCCTCGGGCGTATTGAATGCAGTTTTCCATTCATCTCCTTGCCTGATTCTCACCAGATTATACGCACCACGAAGATCTATCTTAGTGAACCAACTAGCCCCCTTAATCCGAGCAAACAAGTCAGATAACAATGGCAAGGGATACTGAAATTTAACAGTGATCTTATTAAGAAGGCGGTAATCAATACACGGTCTCAGCGAACCATCCTTCTTGGCTACAAAGAAGAACCCTGCTCCCAGTGGTGATGACGATGGGCGAATATGTCCCTTCTCCAGGGATTCCTTCACATAACTGCGCATAGCGGCGTGTTCGGGCACGGATAAATTAAATAATCGACCTTTAGGGAATTTACTACCAGGAATCAAATTGATAGCACAATCACAATCCCTATGCGGAGGTAGAGCATCGGACTTGGGCTCTTCAAATACATCCTGATAATCAGACAAGAACTCTGGGACCTCAGAAGGGGTGGATGACGAAATCGACAAAAATGGAACATCACCATGTACCCCCTGACAACCCCAGCTGGATACCGACATGGAATTCCAATCCAATACTGGATTATGGGTTTGTAGCCATGGCAACCCCAACACGACCACATCATGCAGATTATGCAACACCAGAAAGCGAATAACTTCCTGATGTGCAGGAGCCATGCACATGGTCAGCTGGGCCCAGTATTGAGGTTTATTCTTGGCCAAAGGTGTAGCATCAATTCCTCTCAATGGAATAGGACACTGCAAAGGCTCCAAGAAAAACCCACAACGTTTAGCATAATCCAAATCCATCAGATTCAGGGCAGCGCCCGAATCCACAAACGCCATGACAGAAAACGACGACAAAGAGCATATCAAGGTAATGGACAGAAGGAATTTGGACTGTACAATACTGAAATAGCATGAGTGGAATCACCACAGTAGAAACACAGACCATTCAGACGTCTGTATTCCTGCCGTTCAACTCTAGTCATAGTCCTATCGCACTGCATAGGCTCAGGTTTAACCTCAGGCAGTACCGCCAAATGGTGCACAGATTTACGCTCGCGCAAGCGTCGACCGATCTGAATGGCCAAAGACAAAGACTCATTCAAACCAGCAGGCATAGGAAATCCCACCATGACATCCTTAAGAGCCTCAGAGAGACCCTTTCTGAACAAAGCTGCCAGCGCAGATTCATTCCACTGAGTGAGTACTGACCATTTCCTAAATTTCTGACAATATACTTCTATATCATCCTGACCCTGGCACAAAGCCAGCAAATTTTTCTCAGCCTGATCCACTGAATTAGGCTCATCGTACAGCAATCCGAGCGCCAGGAAAAACGCATCGACACTACTCAATGCAGGGTCTCCTGGCGCAAGAGAAAATTCCCAGTCTTGAGGGTCGCCGCGCAAAAAAGAAATAATAATCAAAACCTGTTGAATAGGATTACCAGAAGAATGAGGTTTCAAGGCCAGAAATAGCTTACAATTATTTTTGAAACTTAGAAACTTAGTTCTATCTCCAAAAAACAAATCAGGAATAGGAATTCTTGGTTCTAACATAGATTTCTGATCAATAGTATCTTGAATTTTTTGTACATTTATAACGAGATTATCCATTGAAGAGCACAGACCCTGAATATCCATGTCCACACCTGTGTCCAGAATCACCCAAATGTCTAGGGGAAAAAAAAAAAGTGAACACAGAGCAGAAAAAAAAAAAAAAAATGATGTCAGAACTTTTTCTTTCCCTCTATTGAGAATCATTAGTTAGGCTCCTTGTACTGTTATGTTTGCTAATGACAGGTGTTATGAAGGCAATCCAGAAACACAGTGTGCTTAGCGATCAGAGCGCACACAGTGATCTGACAAATACCCAAAAATACAAGAACGAGCTCTGAGACGTGGAAACTCTGTAGACTGCACACCTGATCCTATCCTAAACACAACTAAAAGCGGCTGTGGATTGCGCCTAACAACTACCTAGGCAACTCGGCACAGCCTAAGAAACTAGCTAGCCTGAAGATAGAAAAATAGGCCTGACTTGCCCCAGAGAAATTCCCCAAAGGAAAAGGCAGCCCCCCACATATAATGACTGTGAGTAAGATGAAAAGACAAAACGTAGGGATGAAATAGATTCAGCAAAGTGGGGCCCGATATTCTAGGACAGAGCGAGGACAGTAAAGCGAACTTTGCAGTCTACAAAAAACCCTAAAGCAAAACCACGCAAAGGGGGCAAAAAACGGCACGGCGGTACACCCTTTGCGTCTCAGAGCTTCCAGCAAAACAAAAGACAAGCTGGACAGAAAAAAAAGCAACAAAAAAGCAAAAGCACTTAGCTATACAGAGCAGCAGGTCACAGGAACAATCAGGAGAAGCTCAGATCCAACACTGAAACATTGACAAGGAGCAAGGATAGCAGCATCAGGCGGAGTTAAGTAATGAAGCAGTTAACGAGCTCACCAGAACACCTGAGGGAGGAAGCTCAGAAACTGCAGTACCACTTGTGACCACAGGAGTGAATTCAGCCACAGAATTCACAACAGGCTATGTGCACACGGTGCAGATTTGTCTGCGGATCCGCAGCGGATTGGCAGCAGTGTTCCATCACGTTTACAGTACCATGTAAACCTATGGAAAACCAAATCCGCTGTGCCCATGGTGCGGAAAATACCGCGTGGAAACGATGCGTTGTATTTTCCGCAGCATGTTAATTCTTTGTGCGGATTCCGCAGCGTTTTACACCTGTTCCTCAATAGGAATCCGCAGGTGAAATCCGCACAAAAAACACTGGAAATCCGCGGAAAATCCGCAGGTAAAACGCAGTGCCTTTTATCCGCGGATTTTTCAAAAATGGTGCGGAAAAATCTCACACGAATCCGCAACGTGGGCACATAGCCTTAGGGTTAGGGTTGGAATTAGGGTTGTGGTTAGGGTTGTGATTAGGGTTATGGCTAGAGTTGGGATTAGGGTTAGGGGTGTGTTGGGGTTAGTGTTGGAGGTAGAATTGAGGGGTTTCCACTGTTTAGGCACATCAGGGGGTCTCCAAACGCAACATGGCGCCACCATTGATTCCAGCCAATCTTGTATTCAAAAAGTCAAATGGTGCTCCCTCACTTCCGAGCCCCGACGTGTGCCCAAACAGTGGTTTACCCCCACATATGGGGTATCAGTATACTCAGGACAAACTGCGCAACAATTACTGGGGTCCAATTTCTCCTGTTACCCTTGTGAAAATAAAAAATTGCTTGCTAAAACATCATTTTTGAGGAAAGAAAAATGATTTTTTATTTTCACGGCTCTGCGTTGTAAACATCTATGAAGCACTTGGGGGTTAAAAGTGCTCACCACATATCACCCAAAATGGGGTCACTTGTGGGGGGTTTCTACTGTTTAGGCACACCAGGGGCTCTGCAAACGCAACATGACGTCCGCAGAGCATTCCATCAAAGTCTGCATTTCAAAAGTCACTACTTCCCTTCTGAGCCCCGACGTGTGCCCAAACAGTGGTTTACCCCCACACATGGGGTATCAGCGTACTCAGGAGAAACTGGACAACAAATATTGGGGTCCAATTTCTCCTGTAACCCTTGGGAAAGTAATAAATTCTGGGCTAAATAATTATTTTTGAGGAAAGAAAACGTATTTATTATTTTCACGGCTCTGCGTTATAAACTTCTGTGAAGCACTTGGGGGTTCAAAGTGCTCAACACATATCTAGATAAGTTGCTTTCGGGGTCTAGTTTCCAAAATTGGGTCACTTGTGGGGGGTTTCTACTGTTTAGGCACACCAGAGGCTCTGCAAACGCAACGTAATGCCCGCAGACCATTCCATCAAAGTCTGCATTTCAAAACGTCACTACTTCACTTCCGAGCCCCGGCATGTGCCCAAACAGTGGTTTACCCCCACATATGGGGTATCAGCATACTCAAGAGAAACTGGACAACAACTTTTGGGGTCAAATTTCTCCTGTTACCCTTGGGAAAATAAAAAATTGCGGGCTAAAAAATCATTTTTGAGAAAAGAATTTTTTTTTTAATTTTCACTGCTCTGCGTTATAAACTTCTGTGAAGCAGTTGGGGGTTCAAAGTGCTCACCACACATCTAGATTAGTTCCTTTGGGGGTCTAGTTTCCAAAATGGGGTCATTTGTGGGGGATCTCCAATGTTTAGGCACACAGGGGCTCTCCAAACGTGACATGGTGTCTGCTAATGATTGGAGCTAATTTTCCATTTAAAAAGCCAAATGGCGTGCCTTCCCTTCCGAGCCCTGCCGTGCGCCCAAACAGTGGTATACCCCCACATATGGGGTATCAGCGTACTCAGGACAAACTGGACAACAACATTTGGGGTCCAATTTCTCCTATTACCCTTTGCAAAATAGGAAATTCCAGGCTAAAAATCATTTTTGAGGAAAGAAAAATTATTTTTTATTTTCATGGCTTTGCGTTATAAACTTCTGTGAAGCACCTGGGGGTTTAAAGTGCTCAATATGCATCTATGTAAGTTCCTTGGGGGGGTCTTCTTTCCAAAATGGGGTCACTTGTGGGGGAGCTCCAATGTTTAGGCACACAGGGGCTCTCCAAACGCGACACGGTGTCCGCTAACAATTGGAGCTAATTTTCCATTCAAAAAGTCAAATGGCGCGCCTTCCATTCCGAGCCCTGCCGAGTGCCCAAACAATGGTTTACCCCCAAATATGAGGTATCGGCGTACTCGGGAGAAATTGCCCAACAAATTTTAGGATCCATTTTATCCTATTGCCCATGTGAAAATGAAAAAATTGAGGCGAAAAGAAATTTTTTGTGAAAAAAAAAGTACTTTTTCATTTTTACAGATCAATTTGTGAAGCACCTGGGGGTTTAAAGTGCTTACTATGCATCTAGATAAATTCCTTGGGGCGTCTAGTTTCCAAAATGGGGTCACTTGTGGGGAAGCTCTAATATTTAGGCACACGGGGGCTCTCCAAACGTGACATGGTGTCCGCTAAAGAGTGGAGCCAATTTTTCATTCAAAAAGTCAAATGGCGCGCCTTCCCTTCCGAGCCTTACCATGTGCCCAAACAGTGGTTTACCCCCACATATGAGGTATCGGCGTACTCGGGAGAAATTGCCCAACAAATTTTAGGATCCATTTTATCCTATTGCCCATGTGAAAATGAAAAAATTGAGGCTAAAATAATTTTTTTGTGAAAAAAAGTACTTTTTCATTTTTACAGATCAATTTGTGAAGCACCTGGGGGTTTAAAGTGCTTACTATGCATCTAGATAAGTTTCTTGGGGCGTCTAGTTTCCAAAATGGGGTCACTTGTGGGGGAGCTCTAATTTTTAGGCACACGGGGGCTCTCCAAACGTGACATGGTATCCGCTAAAGAGTGGAGCCAATTTTTCATTCAAAAAGTCAAATGGCGCTCCTTCCCTTCCAAGCCCTGCCGTGCGCCCAAACAGTGGTTTACCCCCACATATGAGGTATCAGCGTACTCAGGACAAATTGGACAACAACTTTCGTGGTTCAGTTTTTTTGTGACTAAAAAGTTAAATGTTCATTTTTTCCTTCCATGTTGCTTCTGTGAAGGACCTGAAGGGTTAATAAACTTCTTGAATGTGGTTTTGAGCACCTTGAGGGGTGCAGTTTTTAGAATGGTGTCACTTTTTCAGCAACAATTTTTTTATTTTCCCAATGGTAAAAGGAGAAACTGAACCACGAAAGTTGTTGTTCAATTTGTCCTGAGTACGCTGATACCTCATATGTGGGGGTAAACCACTGTTTGGGCGCACGGCAGGGCTTGGAAGGGAAGGAGCGCCATTTGACTTTTGGAATGAAAAATTGGCTCCACTCTTTAGCGGACACAATGTCACGTTTGGAGAGCCCCCGTGTGCCTAAAAAAAAAAAAAGGAACTTATCTAGATGCATACTGAGCACTTTAAACCCCCAGGTGCTTCACAGAAATTTATAACGCAGAGCCATGAAAATAAAAAATAATTTTTCTTTCCTCAAAAATGATTTTTTAGCCTGGAATTTCCTATTTTGCCAACGGTAATAGGAGAAATTGGACCACAAATGTTGTTGTCCAGTTTGTCCTGAGTACGCAGATACCCCATATGTGGGGGTAAACCACTGTTTGGGCGCACGGCAGGGCTCGGAAGGGAAGGCACGCCATTTGGCTTTTTAAATGGAAAATTAGCTCCAATCATTAGTGCCTAAACATTGGAGATGCCCCACAAATGACCCCATTTTGGAAACTAGACCCCCAAAGGAACTAATCTAGATGTGTGGTGAGCACTTTAAACCCTCAAGTGCTTCACAGAAGTTTATAACGCAGAGCCATGAAAATAAAAAAAAAATTTCTTTTCTCAAAAATGATTTTTAGCCCGCATTTTTTATTTTCCCAAGGGTAACAGGAGAAATTTGACCCCAAAAGTTGTTTTCCAGTTTCTCCTGAGTACGCTGATACCCCATATGTGGGGGTAAACCACTGTTTGGGCACATGCTGGGGCTCGGAAGTGAAGTAGTGACGTTTTGAAATGCAGACTTTGATGGAATGCTCTACGGGCGTCACGTTGCGTTTGCAGAGCCACTGATGTGGCTAAACAGTAGAAACCCCCCACAAGTGACCCCATTTTGGAAACTAGACCCCGAAAGGAACTTATCTAGATATGTGGTGAGCACTTTCAACCCCCAAGTGCTTCACAGAAGTTTATAACGCAGAGCCGTGAAAATAATAAATACGTTTTCTTTCCTCAAAAATAATTTTTTAGCCCAGAATTTTTTATTTTCCCAAGGGTTACAGGAGAAATTGGCCCCCAAAAGTTGATGTCCAGTTCCTCCTGAGTACGCTGATACCCCATGTGTGGGGGTAAAACCACTGTTTGGGCACACGTCGGGGCTCAGAAAAAAAAAACCTGCGGTAAATCTGCGATAAATCCACAGCGGTTTAGCACTGAAATCCGCTGCGGAAAAATCCGCAGAGGACCAGAATACGTGTGCACATTCCTAACCCTAACCCTACCCCTAACCCTACCCCTAACCCTACCCCTAACCCTAACCCTAGTTCTTACCCCAACCTTAGTGGAAAAAAAAAATTCTTTATTTTATTATTGTCCCTACCTATGGGGGTGACAAAGGGGGGGGGGGGGGTCATTTACTGGTTTTTTTATTTTGATCACTGTGAGCTTTTATCACAGTGATCAAAATTCACTCTGGAACGAATCTGCCGGCCGGCAGATTCGGCGGGCGCACTGCGCATGCGCCCGCCATTTCGGAAGATGGCGGCGCCCAGGAAAGAAGACGGACGGACCCCGGGAGGCTAAGTAAGTATAAGGGGGGGGAGATCAGGGCACAGGGGGGGGGCTTCGGAGCACGGGGGTGGTGGACCGGAGCATGGGGGGGGATCGTAACACGGGGGGGTGGATCGGAGAACAGGGGGTGGATCGCAGTGCGGGGGGGTGGATCGGAGTGCAGGGGGGTGGGATTGGAGCACGGGGGGTGGGATTGGAGCACGGGGGGAGCGGACAGGAGGACGGGGGAGCGGAGCACAGGACGGAGGGGAGCTGACCACAGATCGGAGGGCTGGGGGGGCGATCGGTGGGGTGGGGTGGAGGCACATTAGTGTTTTCAGCCATGGCCGATGATAATGCAGCATCGGCCATGGCTGGATTGTAATATTTCACCAGTTTTTTAGGTGAAATATTACAAATCGCTCTGATTGGCAGTTTCACTTTCAACAGCCAATCAGAGCGATCGTAGCCCAGGGGGGGGTGAAGCCACCCCCCCTGGGCTAAAGTACAACTCCTCCTGTCCCTGCAGGCCGGGTGAAATTACAGTTAACCCTTTCACCCGGCCTGCAGGAACTCGATTCCGCCATGACGCATACGCTGCGTCATGGGTCGGAATGGCACCGACTTTCATGACGCAGCGTATGCGTCAAAGGTCGGGAAGGGGTTAAATCACTCCTCCTTTCGCCCCATCCAAAATAAAGCAATAAAAAAAAATCAAACATACGCATATTTGGTATCGCCACGTTCAGAATCGCCCAATCTATCAATAAAAAAAGCATTATCCTGATTGCTAAACAGGGTAGCGAGAAAAAAATTAGAAACGCCAGAATTACGTTTTTTTGGTCGCCACGACATTGCATTAAAATGCAATAACGGGCGGTCAAAAGCACATATCTGCACAAAAGTAGTATAATTAAAAATGTCAGCTCGGCACACAAAAAATGAGCCTTCACCTGACTCAAGATCCTGAAAAATGGAAACGCTACGGGTATCGAAAATGGCGCAATTTTTTATTTATTTTTCTTTTTTTAGAAAGTTCTGAATTTTTTTTTCACCACTTAGATAAAAAACAACCTAGATATGTTTGGTGTCTATGAACTCGTAATGACCTGGAGAATCAAAACGGCAGGTCAGTTTTAGCATTTAGTGAACCTAGCAAAAAAGCCTAACAAAAACCAAGTGCGGGATTGCACTTTTTTTGCAATTTCACCACACTTGGAATTTTTTTCCCGTTTTCTAGTACAAGACATGGTAAAACCAATGGTGTCGTTCAAAAGTACAACTCGTCCCGCAAAAAAATAAGCCCTCACTTGGCCATATTGACGGAACAAGTTATGGCTCTGGGAAGGAGGGGAGCGAAAAACGAAAACGCAAAAACGAAAAAGGGCTGTGTTTTGAAGGGGTTAAACTGTCGCTTCCCTTACATTTTCTAAATTTGGGTCCTTACAAAAAATGGTGGTGGGGTATTGGCCAGTTTCTATACATTTTAAGCACGTCTAACAGATTGAGTTAATACGCTCCACAGACCTATTTAGGCCGCAGCCTTACACATATTGGAACATGGTAGGCTTGTGCAGATTGGTCAATGGCACTCCTGTCTCTTTCCCTTGAGGAGGCTGCTTTCAAGTAAAATGAGGCTTGTACATGTTCCCGACATGGGTTTCAGGCCTGACAAACTGAGCACAATACAGGCCATTGCTTGCATACACTGTATTCATAATTTAATTGTAATGCTTTTTGTGTCTGGTAGAATCCAAATTACTGACATAGATCATACAGCTCCCCCAACTCCTGTATTATATTCACCTTACAGCAGCTTCACCCGCTATGACAGTGGTTCCTTTGGGAACCGGTGGCAAAAATGAACTGTGGAGCTTACAAAACGCAGTTTTCACAGCACCTGAAGCGAGTGCCACATAATGACGAGGCAGTGGACATGGTGGTGGTGGTGGCAGCGACGCTCAAAATTCAAATGGACATGTTTGAAATGGCATTGTAAAGGGATGGGGAATATGTATTCCACTATCTTGCTAACTATTTGGCATGAGGGAGGGATCTCCCAAATGTAGAAGTAAGAGCTCTCCCAAATGTATTATACAGGGCCTCCTGAGGGCCTTCCCAAACTCAGGTTTCACAGCACCTGCTGGTGTGGCACCCCAGGAGTCTAGCTGCCACAGTGGCATTGCCTCCCTCACAGGGGGTGATGTCATGCCTGGAAGCAGGGAGGGGTTCCCTTACCAGGTAATACCAGCATCCAACACCTTTCCAATTCCAGACCAGATGGGGGAGCTCTAGCTCCCGGTTTCAGGGGAGCTTCCCTATAACTTCTGGCCTGGAGGCAGAGTTAGTCTGAGCCTGAGAGTAAGAGGAGAGGGGGCAAGTCGAGGAGAACCTGGGGAGTGGAGCTGTAGCCACACTCACCCTAGAAGAGAGTGCTGATAATATAGAAAGCCAGAGTCCTTGGCTGTGTGGGTGTTGTACACCCTGACAGCCGAATCTGGATGGCCGGGAACTGCAAGCTCCCTGGCCACACTGAACAACTGGAGGCGCAGCAGCAGATCAAGAGCCGGGACTGCCAGTGAAAAGGCAGTGCTCGTGATAGGATCACGCTGTGTGCCATACAGGTTAGAAGCAACACGCAGGGGAGGAACTTGAGCAAAGCTAAAAGCAGCAAGGACCTAAGAGAATAGAGCAGAAGGAAGGCCTCCAAAACCACCTGGCTAGGTGGATCCCAAGTTGCTTCCAGGCTGACCCCATCATCACCTGTTACCTGTGCCCTGGACTGCACCTGCAACTAACAAGTAAAGGTAAAGGAAACTGCAGTCCTTGTGTCCTCCAGTCATTTTCCGCACCCTCAGTCCTGCACACCATCATCTACGATCCCTTACCAACTATTCTGATTGCCCTGGGGCCCTGCCAGGGGCGGACTGGGCCGGGTGGCAGGAATGCATATGCCCCCCGGGCCGGTGCCTGAGCAGCTGGACAGGGCCGCTGGAGGACCGGCAGCGATTTCCGCCAGCCGGCCCTTTAAATCTTGTAAAGGCAGGTCGGAGGTCCTGTGTGTGCGCGCGCGCATTGCCGGCGGCTGAGAAGCGCCGCGGCGGCCGTGCTAGTGCACGAGCACGGCCGCGTTCCTAGGTCCTGCGCGCGCTCGTCTGCTGCCTGTGCCAGCTGAGCGCAGGCACACAGCCAGGAGATCAGACCACGAAAGATTTGAAATGTCCCGCGCGCGCGCATAGGGCGCCTCCAGGCTCCACCTGACTGTGTGTGCGTCTGACGCTGGCCGGCCTGCACCAGCGTCAGAGAAAACTGGCTGCTCACCACTGCCTGTCTGCCTGGGATTCTCTTCATCGTCGACGCTGGCCAGGACCCGTCCCACCTCAGCCCTTCATCCTCCCGACCTCACCAGGGACCTGGGTTAGTCGTCCCAACTCCTAAGATGAATTTTTTTTATGTATATACAGCAGTTGCACCTATATAATGTGTATAGACTGCTATATATGCATTATATAGGTGATACTGCTGTGTATAATCACTATACTACCTATATAATGTATGTATAGCAATCTATATCTTATATAGGTGACAGCTACTGATGCATATATATACCTTATATAGGTGACACTGTGGGGTGTGTTTATGTATATATATATGTACATGTATACACAACAGCAGTATCATCTATATAACATATATACATCAGTAGCAGTATTGCCTATATAACATATAGACTGCTATACGTAAATTATATAGGTGGTATAGTGATTATAAACAGCAGTTGCACCTATATAATGTGTATAGACTGCTATATATACATTATATAGGTGATACTGCTGTATATAATCGCTATACCACCTATGTAATGTACGTATAGCAGTCTATATGTTATATAGGTGACACTGCTACTGATGCGTATATACCTTATATAGGTGACACTGTGGGGTGTGTGTATATATCACACCACTGTATACACAGCAGTATCACCTATATAACGTATATACACATCAGTAGCAGTATTGCCCACATATATAAGATACAGATTGCTATATATACATTATATAGGTGATACTGGCTGCTACTGCTGTATATAATCGCAATATCACCTATATAATGTATATACAGCAGTCTATATATAGGCAATACTGCTACTGATGTGTATAGTTGTAGTATCACCTATATATTGTATGTGATAATGTGACTGCTGTACATACATTATATAGGTGAAACATATATATATATATATATATATAATCAGTTTCACCTATATAATGTATGTATGTACAGCAGTCACAGTATCACATACAATATATAGGTGATACTACAACTATACACATCAGTCGCAGTATCAACTATATATTGTATATACAGTAGTTTCAATGTGATATATATTCAGCAGTCGCGGTGTCTCTTATGTGATGTATGCATCATAATATAGTATAATGCTGTCTTAAATATGTATATATATATATATATATATATATATTATATATATATATATACAGTATATAATTGTCTAAGGGTCACTTCCGTCTGTCCTTCTTTCTTTCTGTCACGGTTATTCATTCGCTGATTGGTCTCGCCAGCTGCCTGTCATAGCTGCCGCGACCAATCAGCGACGGCCACAGTCCGGAAGAAAATGGCCGCTCCTTACTCCCCGCAGTCAGTGCTTGGCGTCCGCATACTCCCCTCCGGTCAGCGCTCACACAGGGTTAATGGCAGCATTGACTGCGGTGTAACGCACTCGGTTACCGCCGCTATTAACCCTGTGTGACCACATTTTTACTATTCATGCTGCCTATGCAGCATGAATAGTAAAAATATCTAATGTTAAAAATAATAAAAAAATAAAAAATAGTTACATACTCACCCTCCGGTGGCCCCCCCGGATCAGGAACCGGCCTTTTCCGCTCCGCGCGACGTCCCGGTGACCGCTGCATGCATTGCGGTCTCGCGAGATGATGACGTACGTTCTCGCGAGACCGCAATGCAATCTTCAGACCGGACTGCACGCCAAGCATCGGGGAACGGACGCTTCGATCCGGAGGCTCCAGGAGGTGAGTATGTAACTATTTTTTATTTTAATTCTTTTTTTTTTTAACAGGGATATGGTGCATACTACGTGACTGGCCAATATACTACGTGATTGTGCTGTATACTACGTGACTGGTCAATATACTACGTGATTGTGCTGTATACTACGTAACTGGGCATACTGCCCAGCCACGTAGTATATTGCCCAGCCATGTAGTATATTGCCCATTCACGTAGTATAAAGCACAGAGCCACGTAGTATATTGGCCAGTCACGTAGTATACAGCACAGAGCCACGTAGTATATTGGCCAGTCACGTAGTATATTGCCCAGCCACGTAGTATACTGCCCAGTTACGTGGCTGGGCAGTATACTACGTGGCTCTGTGCTGTATACAACGTGGCTCTGTGCTGTATACTACGTGGCTCTGTGCTGTATACTACGTGGCTCTGTGCTGTATACTACGTGGCTCTGTGCGTAGCTGGGCAATATACTACGTAAACTACGTGGCTGGGCAATATGCTACGTGGCTAAAGAGCACCATGTAAATGGACCTGTGGTCGATCATGCGCACTTCGGCGCCATTCACATGTAGCTCTTCAAATAACGCCTTTAAGAGGAGTGTTGAAGGGCAGGACAAAGTATAGCAAAATTCACTTTTCGGGGGTGGGGAGTGTTTGAGTATGTGGACTGGTGGGGTTTTTTGTGGCAGGGCTGCTTTTTTGTCCCTGTCCAGCCGTGTGTGTGTGTGTGTGTGATTATACAGTGGGATTGTGCGTGTGTGCACTATATATACAGTGGGGCTGTGCGTGTGTCAATTATACATTGGGACTGTGCGTGTGTGTTTTATATATATATATATATATATATCTCGCATGTTTGCCGTCACAGGACAACCTGTTCCCGGCGCAGGCACCGGAGAATCCTCACAGAGCATAGTGCGCACGATATGAGGATTCACACATAGTGACTGTAGACATGTAGCTTAAAGGGAACCTGTCACCCCGAAATTCGCGGGTGAGGTAAGCCCACCGGCATCAGGGGCTTATCTACAGCATTCTATAATGCTGTAGATAAGCCCCCGATGTTACCTGAAAAAGGAGAAAAAGACGTTAGATTATACTCACCCAGGGGCGGTCCCGCTGCTGGTCAGGTCGGATGGGCGTCTCCGGTCCGCTGCGGCACCTCCTATCTTCTTTCCAAGACGTCCTCTTCTGATCTTCAGCCACGGCTCCGGCGCAGGCGTACTTTGCTCTGCCCTGTTGAGGGCAGACAAAGTACTGCAGTGCACAGGCGCCGGAAAGGTCAGAGGCCCGGCGCCTGCGCACTGCAGTACTTTGTCTGCCCTCAACAGGGCAGAGCAAAGTACGCCTGCGCCGGAGCCGTGGCTGAAGATCAGAAGAGGACGTCATGGAAAGAAGATGGGAGGCGCCGCAGCGGACCGGAGACGCCCATCCGACCTGACCAGCAGCGGGACCGCCCCTGGGTGAGTATAATATAACGTCTTTTTCTCCTTTTTCAGGTAACATCGGGGGCTTATCTACAGCATTACAGAATGCTGTAGATAAGCCCCTGATGCCGGTGGGCTTACCTCACCCGCGATTTTCGGGGTGACAGGTTCCCTTTAAGATCCGACAACCCCTTTAAGGATGGGCCGCTACTCATGGGCCACTGCTGTGTACTTGCCCCCCAGGCTAAAATTTGCCAGTCAGCCCCTGGGCCCTGCTCCACCTGTGGGGAGCAGAACCTTCCCAGCTGCATCACCATCGGTCCCAGCTTTCCCCTTAAAGGGACTCTGTCACCCCCTCCAGCCGTTATAAACTAAAAGAGCCACCTTGTGCAGCAGTAATGCTGCATTCTAACAAGGTGGCTCTTTTAGTTTTTGGTGCAGTTATTGCCAAAATAAAGCGTTTTATAATTTTGCCAAAATACCTTTCTTTAGACAGGGAGGCAGTTCTTTAACCCCCCTGCTGGAAACGCCACACTGCCATCACTCAAGTCTTCTGGGGCGCCGGGCACCGCCCCCTCCATGCTGTTTACCCATGAAATCCGGAGCCTGCGCTGTTTAGTACTGGCTGGTGCAGGAGCAGTGAGCTCTGGCCATCTGACCTCACATGCAGTCTTGCAGACTGTCTGGAGAGGAAACCTCCAGTGAAGTGTGTGTTTTCTGCTTAATCCTGAAACGCCGGTCTTGATAACCCTGAGCAGGCTGATTCCAGCTACCACGAGGACTGTGCTTTGTCCTACCACTTTGTTTTGTTCTGATGTTTTTGCCCAGAGGGTCTTGTTTACTTTTTGTTTTTGATTGGTTTATGCTACATATAATCAACCAAGGATGATCTTAAAGAGACAGCGTTTCCCTGTTTACCTCCGTGTACAGCTGAGTGAGCTGATCTACCACAGAGTATTGAAGATGGGTCGTGGCTGGGTCTCCTAGCAGGAGAATGACCCAAAACACACAGCCAGGGCAACTATGAGTGGTTCCGTAAGAAACATTTCATGGTCCTGGAGTGGCCCAGCCAGTCTCCAGACCTGAACCCAATAGAAAATCTTTGGAGGGAGAAGAAACTCAATGTGTCCCATTCTAGAGGCCTGAAACCTGAAAGATCTGTATGGAAGAGCTAAAATCCCTGCTGCAGTGTGTGCAAACTTGGTCCAGGACTACAGCAAACGTCTAACCTCTGTATTTGCAAACAAAGGTTTTTCTGTACCAAATATTAAGTTCTGTTTTTCTATTGCATCAAATACTTATTTCATGCAATCAAATGCAAATTAATTATGTAAAAATCATAAAATGTGATTTTCTGGATTTTGTTTAAAGATTCTGTCACTCACAGTTGAAGCGTACCTACGGTAAAAACTACAGACCTCTCAATTCTTTGTAGGTGGGAAAACTTGCAAAATAGTGCACCAAATACTTATTTTTCCCACTATGTATGTATATGTACCGTAGTGCCTTTTTTGTGCCACTACATGGTAATACTGCTTCCTCTGTACCTTCACACAGTAATAGCACCCTCACATGGAAGTGGTGCCTTGTCTGTGCCGCTATATGCAAATACTACTTCCCTTGTACCTTCACACAGTAATAGTGTCCCCACATGGAAGTAGTGCCTTCTCTGTGTCACTACATGGTAATACTGCTTCCTCTGTATCTTCACACAGTAATAGTGCCCCCCATGGAAGTAGTGCCTTCTCTGCGCCACTACATGGTAACACTTCTTCCTCTGTATCTCCCCATGGTAATAGTGACCTTACATGGAAATGGTGCATTCTCTGTGCCACTAAATGGTAATACTGCTTCCTCTGTGCCTTTGTGAGATGTGTGTTGGCTGATCAGGGCGCTATAATTGAAGATAAATGTAATTGTACTCACTCTTGAATAATCATTGTACTTGTCAATAGATTTGTTTCTGAATAGTTAATGTTTTTAACTGGCCACAAGATGTCGCTGTTGTTTGAACATGGTTAAGATACTGTGATATGTCTGTAAGATGTGAAAGGGAGGGTTATATAAAGTAAAAGACAGGAACAGGAATCTCAGCCATCTTGAGCAGAGTCTGCAGGAATGAGGAGTGTATGAGTATGTGCTGGAGAGGGATGTGGTGCAATCCCCTGGTGACAGAACCTGAGAGAGTAAAGAGCAGCAGCAGCTTGAAACGGAACTAAAACGGTATCCAAACCTGCCCATATGCGAATGAATTCCTGCTGTAAAAGCTGTTAAAGAACAGAAGGGACTCGGGAACAGTGAAGTGACAGGTGCCACATCCTGTGGAAGCGTTATAGCACAAGCCTCCTCGGTATTGCAGACCGGCTGGAAGAGTTCTGCATCCGTCTGCGTGTCCTGTGTGTGTTGTTTGTAGCAGACCTGGTGGTAAGAAACACTAAAAACCCACTGCGACACCGCAATAAGTAAACGGGCACGCCAACAGGTAAATTCACATAGAGAAAATAGCAGAAACAGTTCATTTGGGTGCCAAGCTGTCCAGCACAGTGGATATAGCCTTCTGGCGAAATGTTTGTTTATGATTTCTTTGTGCATTTATCAAAACCGAGTAGGAATATCTTCATTCCTAAGTAAAATAGTTACTGACAGTGGACTCCGCTGAAATTTGGGCAACATCCTCGGTATATGATTTACAACTTGGTATAGTCGGCAAGACACAGCGATCGTTATGGACTGGAAAACAGGTCCTCAGAGTCGGCTCAGGGCTCAGTTCCAGGTTCCTTAGCCCAGCAGGATCAGCTCGACCCAGCACAGCTTAGCCAATCAGCCCCTGTGTCACCAGTACGGCCTGATCCCGCGTTGTCAGCCCAGGTAGGGTACCTTCCAGCAGGAAGCCTGCTTCACCACATGGCCAAGTTCGATGGTAACAACATGGGCCTTCAGGATTGAATAGAGAGGGTTCGAAGTGCAGTCAAATAGTGTAACCTGACCCAGGAGTTACAAGCAGAAGTAGCTCTGAATGCGTTAGAGGGCGATGCCAAGCAGACAGTGATGGTGCGCTCTGAATCTGAAAGGGACACTATCGAGAAGATATTTGCTCTGCAGGAAAGGGCCCATGGGACCCGTGTGCAGGTGGCGCAGCTGAGGAGTGAATTCTTTAATCGGCCGCATCATGAGGGGGGAACACTGAGGCGGTACGTGAATGTCCTTCAGGAAGCAATGCAATCCAGCGGTTGGCCACCAAAAGCCAAGTCCCGTGTGAAATGAACATGACTTATAGGCCAGCAGTCCTGTTATGGAAGCTGAGTTTGAAGGCCAAAAGGTACGCTGTCTAATTGACACAGAGTCGAAGTGCACTATTATGCCCCTGGAGTTCTTCGAAAGGCATTTTGGACACATGATGGAGCTGGAAGATGGAAGCATCATCAGGCTGACGGCTGCCAATAACCGTGAGATGGACGTACAGGGAATAGTCTGGATGTGAGTACTGCTGTTTGAGCAGGACCTTGGCAAGAAGGCGATTGTCATCATAGATTATCCAACCTGGAGAGGATTATATGTAACCCTGGGCATGAACGTGCTCAGGGATCTGTATCACCATCTCTATGCCAAAGAAGGGCCTAAATATTGGCAACGGGCCCCCACACACCGGACGACTCAGAAGATTCTGCAGCAGATGGTGAGAAGCTGCAGCCTGCAAAAGAGCACCATGTGCGACCAGGCCGTCGGATGAGTGAGAGCGTAGCTTAAGACCTCAGTTAAAATCCCACCATGGCAGGAGCAGATATTGATGTTACCAGTGGGAGCAGGGTGCCTTCTGAGAGGACTGGAGGTCCTGATTGAGCCTGCTGCTCAGGAGGGGATGATGAACAGACCACTGGTAACCAGGGCCCTCATCACTGTGAAGGATGGGTGCGTGCTCGTACATTGTATAAATGTTCTGGACAGCGAGTTGACTGTCCCCAGAGGTACCCTGCTGGCCGAAGTCTATGTGTCTGATAGGAAAGTTTTGCCTAGAAGAGGCTTTACGTTACAGCCAGGCAGGAGGTTGGCCTGGAGTTATGCCATAGGTGTCTCACGAAGACAGGCTCCAACCATGGAGTGGAATGGACGGGTGAACATGGATCTGATGGAGGTGGACTGCCGGACCTTGACCCCAGGGCAACAAAATCTTCTCAAAGAAACTTTGTGGGAATTTCAGGAGGCATTCTTAAGGCATGATGAGGACTTTGGGTGTGTTACCGCTATTGAGCATGAAATCCCTACTGGTGATGCTGCACCAATCCGAGAGAGGTACCGGCAAACCCTGCCGAAGATGTACCAAGAGGTGAAAGACATGGTGTCCAGCATGTTGAAGAATCAGATGATTCAAGAGAGTCAGAGTCCTTGGGCTGCTCCAGTGGTCTTGGTGCGGAAGAAGGATGGGTCTCTTTGGTTCTGTGTGGATTACCAGAAGCTGAATGCCCAGACTACCCGCGATGCCTATCCTCTTCCACGAATAGAAGAGTCGTTATCCCCTCTGAGTCATGCAACATTTTTCTCAACTCTTGATCTGGCTGGTGGATACTGGCAGGTACCAGTAGCTGAGAAAGACAAGGCAATGATTGGTTTCATCCTACCCAAGGGACTCTACGAGTTCAACAGGATACCGTTCAGCTTGTCAAATGCCCCAGGAACATTCCAAAGTTGATGGAGCATTGTTTGGTTGATCTCAAATTTGAGTGGGTGTTGATATACCTGGATGATGTGGTGGTATTTGAAGCCTCTTTTGAAGATCACTTGCAGAAGCTGCGACAAGTCCTGAGACGATTGCGGGAATGGTAATGCGGGAATGCTCAATATGATAAAGCTGATACAGCTCATTCATCAGGGTGCCCTAAAAGCATGCTCCCTGATCTGAATGAATTCTATGTGGACACCTGAACACTTATAAAAAGTGTTTTAAGACCTCCTCAGCAGCTGACTCTGCTGTCTGATCCCTGGTCGGTACAGCCACTGCATATTTTGTAAAATGGTCAGTCATGACCAGACAGTACGAGTGTCCTGAGACAGACCCAAGGAAACGGGGCATGTGAACGGTTAAACCCCACTCTCCTTCAGATGCTGAGAACTCTGGAGTACAATTTAAAGGCCCACTGGCCGGAATACCTACCCGAGTTAATGTGGGCCTATAACAACAGGGTCCACAGCACCACCGGCTATTCCCCGCATATGCTCATGTTCTGAAGGGCAGGTCAGGAAATAGAGGATCTTCACATGCCTGATCCAATGAGCCTACCACTGCAAAATACCACCACGTGGCCCAAGAGTACTGCCGGTGGCTGAGGGCTGTGCACATAGTTGTGGGGGAGTGTCTGAGACAAATGGTACACCCCAGCTCGAGACCCGTGCAGAAAGACGAGTATGTTCCAGGTGACCAGGTGATTGTTAAGGCCAAGAGGCCATCTGGAAAGTTGGATGGGCGGCAGAAAGCAATCGCATATGTGGTGAAAAGACGGGTAGCCATGAACATACCGGTCTATGAGGTAGAGCCAATGGGGACTGGGGGTCCCTCGCAAAACCTTCACTGTAACATGCTGAGGCGCTGTACCTTCGAAGAGCTTCTGGCCGGGAGGGAGACATCTACTCCTACCTCGAAAGTAATAGAACCTCACGTGGGTGTTGGATGGTGGGTGGTTCCCGTTCTGGTACCAGCAGTGCCTCCGGGCATTGCTGGGCTCTCTCCCAGAGAGGAAGTTGTGCCTCTGGCAGCTCCTTCACCGGATGAACCAACCGCATCTGATACTATGACTAAGCGTAGGACAATTATACAGTATCTAATGCTGGTGTACCTTCACAGCGCTATGCGCAAGATGAATTTGTATGGGGAGGGCTGCCGAGGGCTAGTAGGGTGGCATGTGAGATGTGTTTTGGCTCACCAGGGTGGCATAATTGAAGATAGATGTCATTGTACTCACTCCTGAATAATCATTGTACTTGTTGTCAATAAATTTGTTTCTTTATAGTTAAGGTTGTTAACTGGCCACAAAATATCGCTGTTATTTGAACATGGTTAAGATACTGCGATATATCTGTAAGATGTGAAAGGGAGGGTTTTATAAAGTAAACGACAGGAAGAGGAAGCTCGGCCTTCTTGAGCAGAGTCTGCTGTAATGAGGAGTGTATGAGGCTGTGCTGGAGAGGGATACAGTGACATCCCCTCATGACAGCACCCGAGTGAGTAAAGAGCAGCGGCAGATTGAAGATGAACTAAAACTGTATCTGAACCTGGCCGGATGCGAGGGAATTCCTGCTGTAAATGCTGCTAAAGAACAGAAGGGACTCAGGACCTGTGAAGTGCCACATCATGTGAAAGCGTTACAGCACAAGCCTCCTCGGTATTGCTCACTGGCTGGAAGAGTTCTGCATCTGCCTGTGTGTCCTGATTGTGTCATTTGGAGCAGACCCAGCAGTAAGAAACACTAAAAGCTCACTGCGACAACGCAGTAAGTAAACGGGAATGCCAACAGGTAAATTCACACAGAGAAAATAGCAGAAACAGTTCTTTTGGGTGCCAAGCTTTCCAGAACAGTGGATATAGCCTTCTGGCGAAATGTTTGATGTGATTTGTTTGTGTGTTTATCAAAACTGAGTAGGAATGTCTTCATTCCTAAGTAAAATAGTTACTGACTGTGGACTGTGTGGATATTAGTTATTTTCTCGTCTGTGACTCCAATGCATATTGAGCAACACCCTCGGTGCATGACTTACAATTTCACACACTAATAGTGCCCCTACGTGGAAGTGGCGCCTTCTTTGAGCCACTACATAGTAATACTGCTTTCTCTGTACCTTCACACAGTAATAGAGCCCTCACATGGAAGTGGTGCCTTCTCTGTCACTATATGGTAATTGTACCCTTTCGTGCTACCACAATGTAATGTGCCCCCCCTAAAATAATAGCATCCCTGACCTCTGGCAGGCCATAGGGAAGTATGAGTTAGGCCGGCATCACACTAGAGTGTAATCTATGGGGCAGCTCCTCTCATCCGTTGTTTTCTCGGCCGTATTATATGTGCGATAGAAATCGCAGCGTGCTGCGATTTGCACCGTATATCGGCCAAGACTCGCCAATGAAAGTCTATGGGTGCGAGAAAAACCTCGCACACCACGAGGACGATCAGTGTGACTTGCGAGAAATACGCACCGGTGTCCTTTAGAAAAGTCAGCAATTCAGTGCGGTTTAATGTAAAATGACACTGACAGGTTAAAATAGAATAGATAAAATAGGTGTGTGTGTGTGTGTGTGTGTGTGTGTGTGTGTGTGTGTGTGTGTGTGTGTGTGTGTGTGTGTGTATATATATATATATATTTATATATGTCATTGACACACATATATATCTATATATAGCAGAATAGCCGATAATTCAATTGTCGGGTTCTGTAAAATCATTGCAGAACTCGACAGGATATGAGACATGGTTTACATACAGTAAACCATTGCATATCCATTAGTTTTTTATATGTCACTCACTAATAATGTTAGTAGTGTATGTGTGTAAAATTTTGGAGCTGTTAATTTAAAGGATTAATTCACGTAAAAATCTGGCGTGGGCTCCCGCACACTTTTATCCACCAGAAAGGGAAAGCCAGTGACTGAGGGCAGATATTAATAGCCCAGAGGGGGACCATGGTTATTGCCCCCACCGGCTAAAAACATCTGCCCCCAGCCACCCCAGAAAAGGCACATCTGTAAGATGTGCCTATTCCAGAACTTAGCCCCTCTCTTCCCATTGCCCTATGGCGGTGGCATATGGGGTAATAAGGGGTTAATGTCACCTTGCTCCGAGTTGTAAACTGTTTACCCCTTGAGATAGATTGCAGCGTGGGACTTGACTGTACAAGTATGGGATATTGTTGCTTTTTTATTTGGGATTTTTTTTTTTTACAGAAGAATGAGGGCTTCGCTTGGATTGAGAGTGTAATAAAGATGTCTAAACCTTTGTGTTAAATAATTTAATTAAAAGACTTTATTCTTAATGTGTGTGTGTATTTTTTTAACCCTTTCATACTATTGGATTAATAATGGATAGATATCTTATTGACACATCTCCATTATTAACCAGGCTTAATATCACCTTACAATAGAAAGGTGACATTAACCCTTTATTACCCTATATCCCACCACTACTCCGGAGTGGGAAGAGAGAGGCTAAGTGCCAGACTAGGCGCATCTTCCAGATGTGCCTTTTCTGGGGTAGCTGGGGGCAGATGTTTTTAGCCAGGGGGGGGCAATAACCATGGTCCCTCTCCAGGCTATTAATATCTGCCCCCAGTCACTGGCTTTACCACCCTGGCGGAGAAAATTGCGCGGGAGCCCACGCCAGTTTTTTCTGTGAAGTAAACCTTTAATTTAACACCTAGAGCTCCAAAATTTTACACACACACTACTCACATTATTAGTGAGGGACATATATAAATCTAACAGATATACAATGGTTTACTGTATGTAAACCATGTCTCATACCTTGTTGGGTTCGGTAATGATTTAGCAAAAGCCGACAAATGAATTAACCGGCTATTGTGCTATCTAGCTCTGTATGAAATATATACATATATTATATATATGTCTCACTAATATATATATATATATATATATATATATATATATATATATAGACTGTATATATGTTTTCACGAATATTTGAGCGCATGGATCCATTATATGTCCATTTTGCAAGCTGGTGAGAAAATCTCGCCATACGGATGTCACACGGATCCTTACATGCGAGAAAATTGTATCCTCGCACTGCGCACGGATGACATACGGATCACTGTTCAGGGAACATTTCTGTGATTCTCGTCCGTGTAAAATGGACCGATTTTTGTATACTTTTTGTGTGACTCTAGCCTTACACTGGTTTCTGCCATCCATGAATCCACAATGGCTCAGGTAAGAGAAGGGACCCCATGGCTGTCACTCCTTTCGGGGCCCTTGTCTACCACTCTTCTGTGGATGCTCTTTCTTCCAGGTTTTTGGTTTCAGGGTGTGAACTTTGATTTAAATGGGGGGCGACCTGGTAAAAGCAAACGTGTGCTGTTAGATTTCTGCTGTGGACCCCCAATGCAAATATTATTACTGAGCACTACCATCCCATTCATGCTAAGCAATGGTGGGGTGGTCACAGGAAAGACCACCAACCAATAAAATGATGGCATATTTCATCAACATATGGAAAGAAATTCTTCATAAATGCTTTTACTTCCAACAATCCCATGGCCCACAAATACTCTCTTTTATATTGGAAAACCGAAGACTACGGGAAAAAACTAGCTCTATATAAAAACTGACCACGAGGAGGCGCTGTGTACAGAAAGTCGCACTCTAATGTACAAATCCATCACTAGAGGGACGAGTTACACAATAAACGAAAACGAGGTGTGACACGCACGCAGTGCGCCCCGCCCTTTCCTATGGATTTCCGGTGTACGTACATACGTGGTGGTGATGGAGCGTCCTGTGTCTTGGAGGCCTCATCATTTGCTGCAGGAGCTGAAGGACTTTAACGAGCAATGCCGGAACCGGCTGTCACAGCTGCTGCAGGAGCTGGGCTGGGAGCGGGAGGCTGCGGGTGGAGAGCAGGTATGTACAGAGCAGTATACACTGCACCCCTTTGTTCCATGCCAGTGCGCCGCCTAGTGGCGGAGGGTTTCTAGGGCACAGCACTAACCCTTTCCTCGGAGCTCTCACTGCAGGAGCGTTGTGCACAGTGATGCCCCCCTGTGGTGGCTTTGTGTTCTCGGTAATGCTGTGACACAGCTGCCCATAACTTGCCATCCTCATTGCCATGTTCTAGCAGGTATCAGACTCTGTGGTGGCACAGCTTGCTGCATGCGGGCTCTGGAGCTATTGTCCCCCCAACCAAGGGGGCTTATTACTTACTGGCAGGAGGTCAGTGGCGACCTACCATTTCTGCCTGGTGACGATTGCTCTCCTAGTGGTCTCGGACCACTCGTGGTGGTGACTCCCCTGCTTCCTGTGAGGTCACGTTGTCAGAGCAGCTTCTTCTCTTCTGCTCTGTTTTGTTGATGGTCGTCACTCCCGACATCACGCTGATTGACAGCTGGCTACACCCTGCCTGGCTGCCAAACGGCGTGATGCCCCTTCGCCAAAGCAGAAGAGAAGAAGCTGCTCTGTCACTGTGAGTTCAAAGGAAGCAGGAGAATTGCCGTCCGAGTCCTAAGAGGCAGCACAGGCCGGTACCGTCTAAGCCCACAGGGAAAGAAGACTGACGCACACTCATGGATGGATGGACAGAAGGATCCCGGCTGTGTAATTGCCTGGAGCCCATTAGGCTGAGATCACCCATTGAGGATTTGCTGCAGATCCACTATGGACCCATGTATATTAGCCGCCGCGGCTGTTATGTGCCCACCGACCGATACAAGCCAAGCGGCAGTGGTGCTGGTCTCTGCATTCTATGAGCAGTACACTAATTGTTGTGTGTGCGTAGAATGCCATATTATCGGCAGCATATTATCGGCAGCACATCATGACTCGCTCACGTGGATGAAGATAATGTTGGCATGAATGATCCATGCAGCTGGCGGACAAGTGTTAGATCCTTAGTCGGGTGGTTGCCCACATGTTTCTACAAACCAACACTGGGTGAGCGAGCATTTGTTTCTGATCATCGGCTTATCAGGATGAGCCTTGACGTTCTGCACCTAATACAAGTGATCATGCAGATGTGAGAACCATGGGCTTGTTGACTGTCGATATGGCTATGTCCTATGTACAGTAGCCCTGTATATGGGCAGATCCAACATGTGAACTTGTCCATAAGGCGGTGGGATCGTATTAACGGTGTTCCCTCCACTAGGAGACTGCAGTGTGTCCCTACGACTCTAATCACCGGATGCCTAGGACGTCTCTGGAGAAGCATGTCGTCCTGTGCGGCCGTCGTCAGATAGGATACAGCAGGGAGGAGGTAAGCGTCCTGCTAACTGTACCGGACCATTAACTGCTGATTCTTTTTTTCTCTGTAGTTCTTTGCCCGATTGTGGGACCTTACAGCCTCGGGATCCAGTGATGCCAGGCTGCTGCGCTTGCCATTGTAAAAGCTTTGATCACCATCCTTTAGTCTTAAAGGAAATCTGTCACAGGAACACATTCCTTTTAAAGGCATACCCCCACAGTGGCCCCTCTGGAGCCGGGGACGGCGTTCTCCACCTCTTATACAGTTTCTGATAGGTGGCCGTCCGTCAGATAGCTTTCAGCCGATGTTCTCTCTCCATTCCCACGAATGCTGTGTGTGTTCTCAATGTGGAGAGCAGAGACAGTGTCTTATCCTCATGGAGAATAAAGGCGTTTAGAGGTCCCCGTAAATGGATGGTGACCAGTGCCAACAAAATCTGAGCGTTTCTCCAACTTTACTCTCGTGTATGAGGAGAACCTCATGAAGGACTATTCTGGCCTATGCATGGGATTTACCTGAAATGTCTAATAGGTGCAGCTGCGGGGACCCTGACTTATCCCCAGAATGGTGGTCTCCTGACCCCACCCCTACTGATTCCGGCTGTAGCCACAGTGACAGGAGAGCAGGCAGTACGTGCATCAGTCTTCTCACTGCTTGGGAAGTGCAATCTTAGGTGCTCTGCTGTACTTGGTCTGTCATAGCCATGGATGGCATTCATCTATTAGGGACCCCCTTCTAGAGATGGGTGCAGGACTTTCCTGCGAATGTCAGATGTTTCTCACGAGACATTCCCATTTCTGCCGTGCTCCAATATTTAGAGGAGAGACCAACTTACACCACGTCTCTTATCAGTATGCGTTCATCATTTCTGTGTTTGTACCTCTTATAAAATCTGAATTTGATGGCCCCTGAGGATCATGCATCACTTTATATTCCTCATCCTTTTTACACACAGGCAGTCGTATGCGATCCCCAGTTTTTCTATGAAAATGCAAAGGTGACCTCTGTTCCTATAGGTATGTATACATTTGTCTTCTCTATGCAGGGCTAGAAATGATGATTTCCCTCATTACCTGAGACTGCAAATGAAAAGCCATGTATGGCACTGAAGAAGTAAGAAAGTTCCAAACTAATTTTAAAGCAATATTCCCATTGCAAACATTGACTCTGTATCAATAAGACAGGCCGCAGAAATCCAAAGAATAGGGTCTCTGCTTCTGGAGAAGTGCCGGTGGGCGTCTCGATCTCCCATAGGGTGTAATGCTGAATGGCCACAGATCTCTAAAAAAGGGACACGGGGCCCCATCCGTTGGTCATTTATGGCATCTAACCTACTGATTGACTTTCATATGCCTGTAGATCTGTAGCCATTACATCCCAGCTTTAATAAAGGGAATCCGTCAGAAAGATCCACGTTCATAATCCGTCTATGTGGGCACGCAGGTCATGGGAAGCTAAATGAAATAACTTGATATCTGTGATCTGATGTCATATTACAGAGAAATCCACTTTTTTCTTGTATGTAAATGAGTTGTTAAGATCTATGGGCGGGACACTGATCTGCATGAGAATCTGCCTCCAGAGATTATTATAAATGGCGTCGTTGCTACAATGAGACATGTAGATCAGGAGAGCAGACGATCAGTCATTACATTCACACAGGTAACCTCTACCTTTCGTTTAGGAAGGTTGATGCTCCTGACATTACCTTTAAATGTTTATCTTGAATTGTCGACGTGCTATGGCTGCTTCATGAAGTACGGCTACCAGTTGGGTTTTGCTTGTTAGTGGTGGAGCAGCCATTGCACTTCTAAGCTGATGTCGTGGAAGCATAAGTCACTGTAAATTGTATGTTCGAAGCAAACCTTATTCCAGTATGTGTTGGATGGTAATCCTGATAACATTTTCATCCTAACAGATAAGTCTAAGCAGTGTCAGATAATAAAAGATGCCCGGAACAATGCTCCTGCTGTAAGTGAAGATAAATCGTGGGACAAACGTAAGTGGTTTAATGCTGTGATTATACCTCCTCTCCCAGTAGTGTTGACTTCATTATGCAGTACACAAGTGTAGCCACTAGATGGAGACAGTTTACAGAATAAGGACTTCTCTAAGACTCTAAAGGTAGCTTCACATATAACGATATCGTTGCAACATCACGCTTTTTGTGACGTAGCAACGATCCCGCTAACTATCTCGTTATGTGTGACAGCAACCAACGATCAGGCCCCTGCTGGGAGATCGTTGGTCGTTGGGGAATGATCAGGACCTTTTTTTGGTCGCTGATCACCCGCTGTCATTGCTGGATTGGCGTGTGTGACGCCGATCCAGCGATGTGTTCACTTGTAACCAGGGTAAATATCGGGTTACTAAGCGCAGGGCCGCGCTTAGTAACCCGATATTTACCCTGGTTACCATTGTAAAAGTAAAAAATAAAAACACTACATACTCACATTCTGATGTCTGTCACGTCTCCCGACGTCCACAGGGTTAAAACTGCTTTCGGCACGAGCGCTGCTAATGCACGCGCTCCGGCCGAGAGCTTCCCTGCACTGACTGTCAGCGCCAGCAGTAACAGCGGTGACGCCACCGCTGTGCTCTGCTTTACGTCCGGCACTGACAGTCAGTGCAGGGAAGCTCTCGGCCGGAGCGCGTGCATTAGCAGCGCTCGTGCCGAAAGCAGTTTTAACCCTGTGGATGTCGGGAGACGTGACAGACATCAGAATGTGAGTATGTAGTGTTTTGTTTTTTTTTTTTTAACTTTTACAATGGTAACCAGGGTAAATATCGGGTTACTAAGCGTGGCCCTGCGCTTAGTAACCCGATGTTTACCCTAGTTACCCGGGTGCTGCAGGGGGACTTCGGCATCGTTGAAGACAGTTTCAATGATGCCGAAGTCTTTCCCCGGATCGTTGGTCGCTGGAGAGAGCGGTCTGTGTGACAGCTCCCCAGCGACCACACAACGACTTACCAACGATCACGGCCAGGTCGTATCGCTGGTCGTGATCGTTGGTAAATCGTTTAGTGTAACAGTACCTTTAAAAGCAAATTGCTTCTTCAGAACTCTATAGCGCCACCAGTTGGAAGCAGCCAGCAATCCTACAAGTCATTAGCGACCTTTTAACAAGGCTTGCAATATGACTTAGGATAAAATCAAATCAGAATTTCAATTTACAGACACTGTTTTGGGGTATTGCCCCTCGTCAGTGCAAAGTATGAACTGATTTGGCTAGGTGAGAGGCTCTGGACTGGGGTCTAGATAATAATGGTTCTCCTTGTGGAGAGTGGCATGCCAATGTGAGGAGGCTTATGGGAGAGGAAATTTCCTGTGTGATATAGAGTCTCTATAGTTGTGCCAATTACTGTTTTGCCGTCATGTTTGTACTTTGCTTGTTCAGTCATTCATTGTGTATGTCAGAGCGTAATCTGTTTGATTCTTTCTCTTTCCACAGCGTGGGTGAGTATAGAGCGGGAATAGCGTCCTGACAACCACTGTGCTTATGTGCAGTATCCTTTTTGAGTAATATCCTTTTATAAAGAAAATAAACCAATTGTGTTAATAGTAATAGGTCTGTTTCTTATATCATCAGGAGGTTCCCAGTGTCACATTGTTTAAAGGAATGATCTGGTCTTAAACGGTAAGGCTAGGTTCACATTGCGTTAGTGGGTATCCGCTAACGGAATCCGTTACATAGCGCCACTAACGCAATGTAACGGATCCGTTAGCGCACCCATTGACCGCAGTGTATGTAACGCATGCCATTTTGGCATGCGTTAGCGATGTTCCGTTATTTTGTGATGGACCTCGAACGCTGTCTGCAGCGTTTTTGGGTCCATTCTCGCTAGCACAGATCGGGCATCTGCGCTAGCACGATCGCTAAACACGATCCCTTTTTGGACATTGCGTTAAAGCAGTCCGTTAGCGTATGCGCTAAACGGACTGCACTAAAGCAATGTGAACCTAGCCTAAATCTGATCCTCTGTCAGAGCAGTGACTGGTGGTCTCATGGCTCCCAATATGTCATGTGCATACTCTCGGCCAGAGTCCCACTAGATTGGTATCTGGCCTCGTGCAATACACTTGCATTGTGCGTGCGCTGGAAACAATCTAGTCTGATTCTGACCGGGGGGTATGAATATTGCAAACTCGCAGTCACAAGACCGCTGACACGAGAGAATTCACTCAGTTCATGTGCTGCGAGGATTCACAAGTCTACAGTCCCATAGAGTGATTGCAGACTTGTCGTTTTAGACCGGACAACCCCTTTAATAAAAGTAATATCCCCTCATTGAGACCCTGCTGAGCTTTACTGCCCGCTCAGCCAATCGCTCGCCACATCAGCCAGTGATTGGGCAAGGGGCATTCCTGTCTATTGCCAAGACTAAGGAAGGACCAGGGCAGTGATTTCTTACATCTTTCCTCCTATGTTAGAGCTGCATGGTATTAGACGTGCAGTATACCGGGTATGGATCAATAAAGCCATGCTGCCAGTTATGCCGTGTATCGAATAGTTCCTCAACACTTCAGTTGCGGAAAAGTTGTGGAATTATATAAAATCACTGTTAATGATATGCAAATGATGAAAAAATGGAAACTAAATTTTCTCTGACCGCCCATGACGGCACCACGGAGAGAGGGGATCCGCCCACCAAGGACAGGAAACCTACGGATAAAAAGGCGGTACCACTCTCCTGCATCAGTTGGTTTCCTGTCCTTGATGGGAGACCTACGGACTTACCAGTCGTCGTTGGAATTCCGGGGCCAACCAGTCCGATTCAGACAGCTGGGGTCCCTCTGCCTCGGCTAGGGTGGTGACCCGAAGCGCCACCGCTGGGAGCCAGTGAGCCGACAGGGTGTGCGGGGGAGATGACAAGGAATTTGCGGTCACCTCCCCAGGTAAGATGCAGCAACATCCAGGGGGGTCCCTCTGTGGTTGCGGGAGGTGCAGCGCGACCCTCCCTAAAACGAGCATAAGTCTGCACGCTGCACTGCCATCGGGCGTGCAGAGAAAGCGCTACAGGGCTGCATAGGACCGGGGGTGCCGGTCAGCAGCGCCATTCTGCTTCCCGGTCTTGGAAGTTCGGCGCACGCCCGGGATCTAGGGGGTCTCGCGGTGCGCTTGTGCGCCGGTATGCGCAGGCGCCGGGGGGGCTTCCGGCCGGGCGCTTGGGCGCTTCATGCAGGCGCCGGTGTATTTCCGGCCAGGCGCCTGGTGCGTTCTGCGCAGGCGCCGGCGGGACTTCCGGCCGGGCGCCTGATGCGCAGGCGCCGGCGGGGTTCCGGTGGGCGCTTCATGCAGGCGCCGGTGTGTTCCCGGCCAGGCGCCTGGTGCGTTCTGCGCAGGCGCCGGCGGGACTTCCGGCCGGGCGCCTGGTGCGCTCTGCGCAGGCGCCGGCGGGGTTCCGGCCGACAGTTTGGCGCGGTCTGCGCAGGCGCTGGCGGGACGGCTGTTAGGGCGTTCTTGGCACCATGTAGGAGTTACTGCGCAGGCGCCGGCGTTCGGCGGTCGCTACTGCGCAGGTGCGGGCGGCGGGAGGATTCAAGTAGCAGAATCTATATCCTCCCAGTGGCTCTGCAGTAAAAAGCAGGAGCCTCAAGAGATAGGAGCGCTAGCTCAGCCAAGCTCGAGGCAGCATCTGCAGATCAGCAGCAGTATGAGCGACCCGGCATCACCTTTGCCCGAATGACCTCCACCTGCAGCATCGCCACAGCAGCAGCAGCAAAAAAGGCGACAGCAGAAAGGGCACCAGGACACCAGCAAGGAACGCCAAAGGTCTCAACACAGTAAGGAGTCCAGTACAGCGTCGGGGAGAAAGCCAGAGGCAGAGAACCCCCAACCGGTATTTATGGGTCCTGGAGGTGGTAAGTGGATCTTCGTGAATGTCAGAGACAGTAAGAGTGTTATTTGTCTCTTTTAGGGGAGGAAAAGCGTAGCTAAAACTAAGCACAAAAGTTGCGCCATCTGTAGAGAGGATCTTCCACCTACATGGGATAAGAGACTATGCAATACTTGCATTCAGCAGACTGTATCTGAAAACCTTCCAGGGTTTGCAACAGATCTTAAAACCCTAATTAAGGAGCAAGTGGAGGACACCTTTAGGTCACTAAAAAGTGGAAAAAAAAGGAGAAAGACCAAACACAGGTCCCCATCTCCAGTCTCAACATCCGAAAGTGATAGTGAGAGTTCAATGTCATCAATCTCCTCCGATTCATCTGCATCATCTACTTCTTCCTCAGGGGGACATAACTGTTTCCCTCTAGAGGATACTGATGGCCTCATAAAGGCGGTGAGAAGTACCATGGGGTTGGTAGACTCCCATCCTAAAAAAACAGTACAAGACATCATGTTTGGGGGCCTAGAACAGAAGAAGAGAAGAGCTTTCCCGCTTAACGAAGCAATTGCGGCCTTGATTAAGAAGGAATGGAAGAAGCCCATGAGGAAGACTCTCTTGACGCCAAAAAGGAAATACCCCTTTGAGGAGGAATCGTGCTCCTTTTGGGAGAAGGCCCCCAAATTAGATGTAGCAATTGCTAAAGCCTCAAAGAAATTCACCCTCCTGTTCGAGGACATGGGGGTTCTAAAAGACCCCATGGACAAGAAGGCAGATGCCTTTCTCAAGGGGTCCTGGGAGGCAGCAGGAGGAGGCTTGAAGCCGGCAGTTGCAGCAGCATGTACTTCACGCTCCCTGATGATCTGGCTGAACCAACTAGAGGGTCAATTAAAGGGGAAAACTTCCCGGGACTCAATTCTGAACACATTACCCGTAATGAGAGGGGCCGCGGCTTTCCTAGCTGACGCCTCGGCCGACTCCATCAGGCTGTCTGCCAGAGCAGCAGCGTTTGCTAATGCGGCTAGGCGCGCCCTCTGGCTTAAGAATTGGCCAGGCGACCTGCAGACGAAAACGAAACTGTGTACCATCCCTTGTGAAGGAGAGTTTCTGTTCGGGTCGACTCTAGATGACATCCTGGAAAAAGCAGGGGACAAGAAAAAGTCCTTCCCCTCTCTGGGTCTCCCCTCTTATAGGAAGCCCTTTCGGAACAAGAGGTTTTTCCGTAAGAACCCAGGGAGAGGCCAGGGGAAGTGGGAAGATAAGAAGAACAAGAATAAAGGGTTTATCGTCAACAAAAGCCTCAATGACAGCAAGAAACCTCCACAATGAAGGTTCGCCCCAGGTGGGAGGGAGATTATCTCTCTTTCTCCCAGCCTGGGAAAAGATTACCTCCAGTCAATGGATCTTAAACATCATAAAATCAGGACTGAGATTAACATTCAAGAGGTACCCTCGTCCCTCTTTCAAGATAACATCTACAAGATCCTCGGCAGAAGAGCAGTTAACACTAGAGAACGAGATTGTGGGGTTAGTAAAAAAAGGAGTACTCCTGGAAGTTCCCCCTCAAGAAAGAGGGCAAGGGTACTATTCCCCTCTGTTCCTAAGAAAGAAACCAGACGGTTCCTTCAGGACTATTATCAATTTGAGGAACCTAAACAATTACCTAGAGGTTCAGGCATTCAAGATGGAAACGATAAAATCATCAATCAAAATGCTGTTTCCTCAATGCTTCATGGTGGTCCTAGACCTGAAGGACGCATATTATCACGTCCCAATACACAAGGATCACCAAAGATTCCTCAGAATGGCAATCCACATCAAGGGAGTCCTAAGCCACTTCCAGTTCACAGCCCTACCATTTGGTCTAGCAATAGCCCCGAGGGTCTTTACAAAGCTGGTCGCGGAGGTAATGGCTCACCTCAGGGAAGAAAACACCCTGATCGTACCATATCTGGACGATTTTCTGGTGATAGGCTCCTCCCCGCAACGTTGCAAGAATCAGCTAGATTTAGTGATTCATTCTCTAAAAGACCTGGGCTGGCTAATAAATCTAGAGAAATCCAGATTGGTGCCTTCTCAGGTTCAGGAGTACCTAGGTCTCACTCTAGACTCCAGGAAAATGGAATGCCGGCTCCCAGAGAGCAAAATACAAAAGATAATGAGCTTAGCGTTAAGAGTACAATCTCTCCCCTCTATAACTCTCCGTCAGGGCATGTCCCTGTTAGGCTCTATGACCTCTTGCATCCCTGCGGTCCGGTGGGCTCAACTACATTCAAGAGATCTCCAATGGCAGCTACTATCAGAGCAAATCCTCCTAGGAGAGCATTTAGACGGGCGGTTAACATTATCTCCTCGCACCAATCACTCTCTGACTTGGTGGACGTTGCAGGAAAATCTTTCCCAGGGAGTCCCATGGGTAATCCCGATATCAAAGGTCCTAACCACGGACGCAAGCCCCTCAGGGTGGGGGGCTCATCTGGACGACCTGGTAGCTCAGGGCAGTTGGTCTCCTTCCCTTGCAAACAATTCCTCCAATATGAAGGAACTCCTGGTAGTAAAATTTGCCCTTCAAGAATTCTCGGGAGTCCTTCAATCTCACCATGTAAGGGTGATGTCGGACAATCGGGTGGTAGTGTCTTACATAAACCATCAGGGGGGTACCCGTTCCAAAAGCCTAATGGAAGTGGCCAACTCAATCCTTCAATTAGCCGAGAACAACCTTCTATCCCTGACAAGTCTACACATAAAGGGGGTAGACCATTACAAGGCAGACTTCCTCAGTCGATCCAGCCTAAAACAGGGGGAATGGGAACTAAATCCAGAGATATTTACCCAGATCACGAAAAAATGGGGTGTTCCCAAAATAGATCTCTTCGCGAGCCATTTAAACAAAAAAGTAGCCTCCTTTTGCTCCCTAGAACATCTAATTCCACCAACAATTATCCATAAACGTGGATCACTCTAATACTACAGATATCACATAAGGGAGTTTCAATTAAGAAAAAGACCCAAAAAAAGAGTGTTTATACAAAAAAATACAAATTTATTTAGACATAAAATATACAAAATTATAACAAGGTAGAGCTAACCCTGCAGGATGGGGGAAATAGCAGTCCGCACTTCACTATGGTATCAATATAGCTAATTTCAAGTAAAAAGTATCAGGAGACATTTCCTATTAGATACCATCATATAGTCAAAGGCATTAAAGCAGCACAGATGTAGAGAGATCTCAATTAGCCTAATGAGGTCAGTGTAAATCCATCAACATAAAGTCCCATAGTGCAAACCGATATCAGCAAATGCTGTGTCTAGGGATGACGCTGAAATATCAAATAGGCAATAAATATAAATATAATGCAGGAAGAAGATCGGCGAAACGCGCGTTGAGGCGGCAGGCAGGGGTCCGGCTACCACACTTCCTAATAGGTAATTTATGCAAGCATTATATTTATATTTATTGCCTATTTGATATTTCAGCGTCATCCCTAGACACAGCATTTGCTGATATCGGTTTGCACTATGCCACTTTATGTCGATGGATTTACACTGACCTCATTAGGCTAATTGAGATCTCTCTACATCTGTGCTGCTTTAATGCCTTTGACTATATGATGGTAACTAATAGGAAATGTCTCCTGATACTTTTTACTTGAAATTAGCTATATTGATACCATAGTGAAGTGCGGACTGCTATTTCCCCCATCCTGCAGGGTTAGCTCTACCTTGTTATAATTTTGTATATTTTATGTCTAAATAAATTTGTATTTTTTTGTATAAACACTCTTTTTTTGGGTCTTTTTCTTAATTGAAACTCCCTTATGTGATATCCTTTTGCTCCCTATCTCCCCTGGGGAACCCAGTAGCTGTGGACGCGTTCCTGATCCCTTGGGGTCACCATCTGGTATATGCCTTTCCTCCCCTCATTCTGATTCCAGCAGTGCTGAGGAAGATTCGGGAGGACGGGGTGCTGGTCATTTTAATTGCCCCGTTCTGGTCGAAGAGACCTTGGTTCTCATGGATGAGGAAAATGTCAATATCCGACCCTTGGGTATTACCAGACCTCCAGGATCTGTTGTCACAGGGCCCAATCTGTCATCCACAAGTCAAGAACTTGCACTTGACAGCCTGGCTCTTGAGAGGAAAATATTAGAAAACAGAGGGTTCTCTTCGGGGTTAATCTCAACTCTGTTAAAAAGTAGGAAGCCGGTTACAACAAAACAGTACGGCAAAATATGGAAAAAGTTTCTGTCCTTTTCAGGTGCAAAAATAGGGAAAGAGATTCCCATCAATTCCATATTAGAGTTCCTACAAAACGGGTTGGATATGGGTTTAGCTACCAGTACCCTAAAAGTTCACGTGGCAGCATTAGGAGCCCTATTTAATTTTGACCTAGCTTCAAATAGGTGGGTCTCTAGATTCATTAGGGCAGCAGGAAGATCAAGGCCTCTGCCAGTAAAAGTGGTTCCTCAATGGGACTTAAACTTGGTCCTTAAAGCCCTGACCAGTCCTCCATTCGAACCATTACATGAATCTACAATAAAAACGCTATCCCTCAAAACAGCTCTATTAGTCGCCCTCACTTCTGCCCGTAGGGTCAGCGACTTACAGGCTCTTTCAGCCAACCCTCCTCACACACAATTTCTAGAGGACAGGGTTGTTCTAAAAACAGACCCAGCATATCTCCCGAAAGTGGCTTCAAAATTTCACAGGTCTCAAGAGATATCTCTCCCCTCCTTCTGCCCTAACCCTAAGAACAAGGAGGAACAAACACTACATACACTAGATGTAAGAAGATGTCTCTTACCTAGAAGTCACTAGAGAGAGTAGGGAGGATTCCTCTCTGTTTGTGTGTTTCCAGGGTCCCCGGAAGGGGAAAAAAGCATCTAAAGCCACCATAGCAAGATGGATCACAGACGCCATCAGTCTATCATATTCAGCAAGTGGGATGTCCGTTCCCGGGGAGGTTAAGGCTCACTCAACGAGGGCAGTAGCAACTTCCTGGGCGGAGAAGGCCGGAGCTTCCATAGACCAGATATGTAGAGCTGCTACCTGGTCCTCACCATCCACATTCTATAGGCACTATAGATTGGACCTAATCTCCTCTTCAGACCTTACTTTTGGTAAAAGGGTTCTGGAGGCGGTGGTCCCCCCCCTGAATGTACTATCTATGCAATTCTCTCCGTGGTGCCGTCATGGGCGGTCAGAGAAAAATATAGTTCTTACCGATAACGGTATTTCTCTGAGCCCATGACGGCACCCGTACATTCCCTCCCTTCACTTATGGGTGCACACTTCGAATTAGTGCCATAGTCCATTTATAGTTTAATGCCACGCGGTATCTTGTTATGCTAAACAGTTAAAAATTTTACAAATGTCTTAGTAGTCTCCCATCGTTATCTATATAAACAAACTGATGCAGGAGAGTGGTACCGCCTTTTTATCCGTAGGTTTCCTGTCCTTGGTGGGCGGAACCCCTCTCTCCGTGGTGCCGTCATGGGCTCAGAGAAATACCGTTATCGGTAAGAACTATATTTTTTGAAAACCTATCCAGTATAGAGCATGAGTCACACGCAGAATACAGACCCCTACACACGCATTGGCATGCTGTTAATAATGGTTGTCTGAGGAAGGTTCTGACACATTGAATGCCCTTGGGCATGCAAATCATCAAGATCTGCTCCTGGCAGGCCCCCTTTGCAGTTGCCATGATGTTCCAGATGTGCATGATGGCCACAGAGGCTGCTCAGTCGTATAAGTGATGTGGCTGCTCTGTTAAATGGTTCCTAGAACACTTAAAAAAAAAAAAAAAAAAAAAAAAAAAAAAAAGCCAAACCACAGGTTCCATCATTAACCCATTCTGTACTGCAAGTGACATTGGACATCACATACCAAACAGACAATTTTCCAAAAATGTTCAATGATCTGTATTTCAACACGACAACGTCAGGCCACGTTGCTATTACTGTGAGCAGCCTGTGTGGCCTAAATGTGCTTCCTTGGCCTGCAGCGTTTCCAGACTTGTTTCCAATCAAGCACATCTGGAACGATGGCAATTGCAAAGGAAGCTGCCAGCAGTGGATCTTGATTTGCATTCTCAAGTGCATTTCGTGTGGCAGAACATATTCCTCAGGCAACCACTAATAACATCAGTGACGATAGCGAAGACGTATATTTCTGCATGTTTCGCTGATGCTCAACACTGACAAAATTGAGATGTTTAGAAAATTATTATTTTTTTAATCATCTGTGTATCATTAACATGTCTATCATCCTGTGATTTAGCCGTGCTCGAGGAGTCCAGATCTCTTGTTTTTCATAAATCAGATGTCCTTGCCCACTGGGTTTTTTTGCTAGTTGTCTTTTTTTTTTTTTTTTCGTTTTGGTTTTTGCCTTGGATTCTACATTCTTCCAACTTGTCTAATAGCTGCAGCTATTCTGTATGGAGTCATGAATGGTGATGTGCGGTTTATCCACCACATAAGGGCAGTGTTAACTCTTCAGGACATCCCAGGAGAGGACATGTTGTGCTCATTTCTTTCTTTTTTGTGCGTGTGTGTGTTTTTTTTTTTTGTTTTTTTTTTTTTTTATAAAGGTGCAGTACTCTTGAATGAAACTAGGAAAAACAACTGTTCACTACAAATTATGTACACTTGGGCTATTCCACTGTTCTATTAATTGTAAGGATTACAGTCCTTGTTTTTTTTTTTTTTTTTTGCTGTGTGTGTGTAAATGATGGATATTATATCTGTATGCAGGACACTTCCAATGAAAGAAGAAAACTGAGAGCACTCACCGTCCTAAAATCAGTCCTTTATTGCAACGGAAGAATCTTCAGCAGGGGAGAATGTGAATTGTGACAGACGACGGACGTAGGACCCGGGGAAGCGCGGCAGCGCGAAACGGCCGTTGTCTGTCACAATTCACATTCTCCCCTGCTGAAGATTCTTCTGTTGCAATAAAGGACTATTTCTAGGACGGTGAGTGCTCTATGTTCTTCTTTCGTTGGAATTTTCCTGCATACTTTTTTCAGATTGAGCACCCGATCCTTTTGGGGTGTTTATGGCACGTGGCTGTGGTGAGTGTGAGGCGCAGTGATACCTAGTTGCAGTGGTGCGGATTCTTTGCTCTTTTTTTATTATATCTCTATGCCTGGTTATTTTAGGTGAATGTGTCATTTTCATATGGCTGTTCCTTTTTTCCTCTAGGTAACTACTCTACGTCAGCTGTTGAGGTTCCTCTGAACCACAAACGGGCCATCTGTGATCTCACGGCTGCCGATCGTCTTGCTATATATGACCATGTCCTTCTGGAGACTAAGAAGCAGAGTGCAATGGAAGAGAAAAGTGCCTCTGATTTATTTGAGGATTTAACTGTCAAGATCAAACAAGGTTTCTGAATGTTCCCTTCTAATTCCTTAGGCTGATTTCACATTTGCGGATGAGGTCTTTGCGGAGGGCTGCGTAGTTCCTCCATTAAGCCCCGCCCACTGTCGCGCCTCTGCCTTCAGCCCCGCCTACGTCGACATGCGTACCCTGTCTTTAACTTTGGGTATGCACGCCATCGTTTTAATGCTGCGCCGGCTGCAACAAAATGCAACATGTTGCGTTCGACGCAGGTCAGCGCAGCGACAAAACGACGCATGCGGAGGCATGCACATACATCCATATAGCCTGCATACCCAATGTTAAAGATGGGGTACGCAGGCGGAACTGAAGGGGCGGGGCTTAACGGAGGAACTACAGTGCTCCGCAAAGCCCTAGTCTGCAAATATGAAACCAGTCATACCGACAAACGATGTACTGGTGTCTTATGTGGGCTCAGCAACTGAGCAGAATGGCTATATTATTAACCTGTCAAATGCCACTGGCAGTCGGTGGCAGCTGCATTTACAGCACGCGTCCTGGTGGGGTACTTGTTCTTATTGGCTGTTGCAATTTTGGGGTGACAATGGGTTTCCATGACAGCTGGGGGTCTGCTGAAGAACCCCCTCCCTGACTTCGTGCTATGCATGACTGTACTGTACACTTGTGAAAGCCAGGCAGCCGGCTCAAGAATCTTGTGCCTGATGAGATTCACCCATTCAAGTCTGTGAATGCTATACAGTCACAGTACAGCATCATATTTTTACAGATACGGTAAAAAAAAAAAAATTATATATATATATATATATATATATATATATATATATATATATATATATATATATATATATATATATATATATATATAAATAATATAATTTTTTTTTTTTTTTCTCTAATATATAAAGCTGTATGTGTGTGTGTCCGGGATTGGCATCTGTACCGTCGCAGCTACAGCCACAAAATTTTGCACAGTCACACGTCTGGACCCCGAGAGCGTCATAGGCTATGTGAGGCAAATTGACAGCTGCCAGATGTGAAAAAGGGGGACTTAAAGAGTGAGAGCGATGACGCCAAAGCTAGGCCCACGCAAAACTCGCCACACGTACAAAACTCGATGGAAAACTCGCCACATGCAAAACTTACACACGCGGAAAAATTGCCACATGCAAAAGTTGCCTCACACAAAACTTGCACATACTCAAAACGTACCACACATAAAACTCGCCATGCGCAAAACCTGCTGCACACAACTTGCTACACTAACCTGTCACATGCAACTCGACACACAAAAAGTTTCTACACGCATGTCGCCACACAAAACTTATCTCACAAAAGTCGCTACATGCATGTCCCCATATGCAACTTAACACACACATCTGTCATCTCCTCTTTTATATAATATATACCTGTATATCATCTCCTCCTATATAAAGTATATACTATATAAAAGAGGAGATGACACATAGGTATATAGAGGAGGAGATGACATACAGCAGGTATATACTATATACAGGGGAGATGACATACAGGTATATACAGGAGGTGATGACACATAGGTATATACAATATACAGGAGGAGATGACATACAGCAGGTATATACTATTTACAGGGGAGATGACATACAGGTAGATACTATATACAGGAGATGACATACAGGTATATACTACATATAAGGGAGATGACAAACATGTATATACTCGGGAAAATGAGGGGTGTGAGGTGAAAATGTGTGAGTGCAAAATGAGAGGAGTGATCGGAAAATGACAGATGTGAGGTCGAAATGACAAGTGTTAGGTGGGAATGAGAGGAGTGAGGGAGAAAATGAGAGGTGTGATGGGAAAATAAGAGATGTGAGGTGCTATAACTAACCACATATATTTACTATGCCCAGGCAACGCCGGGCTCCTTAATGAAGTGGCAGTGAGTATGGTTGAGCAGTGCTCCATTCACTCAATGCCCCGGTTCAGTGGGGTTTCTAGCTTCAGACTCCCCGTGATAGGGGTTAACTTCCAAACTTTAGAGTCCCCCTTTATGACTGCTTATCTTACACTAGTCAGAGGTGATAAATTGTATGCTTTTAACCCCTTCCCGACCTGTGACACAGCGTATGCGTCATGAAAGTCGGTGCCAATCCGACCTGTGACGCATATGCTGTGTCACAGAAAGATCGCGTCCCTGCAGATCGGGTGAAAGGGTTAACTCCCATTTCACCCGGCCTGCAGGGACAGGGGGAGTGGTAGTTTAGCCCAGGGGGGGTGGCTTCACCCCCCCCCCCCCCCCCGTGGCTACGATCGCTCTGATTGGCTGTTGAAAGTGAAACTGCCAATCAGAGCGATTTGTAATATTTCACCTAAAAAACTGGTAAAATATTACAATCCAGCCATGGCCGATGCTGGAATATCATCGGCCATGGCTGGAAACACTTATGTGCACCCACCCCACCCCACCGATCGACCCCCCCCCCCCAGCCCCCCGATCTGTCGTCCGCTCCCCTCTGTCCTGTGCTCCGCTCCCCCGTCCTCCTGTCCGCTCCCCCCGTGCTCCAATCGAACCCCCCGCACTCCGATTTCCCCCCCCCCCCCCCCCCCCCGCACAGCGATTTTTTTTTTTTTTTTTTTTTTTTTTTTCCCCCTCCCCGTGCTCCGATCCACCCCCCCGCACAGCGATTTTTCCCCCCCCCGTGCCCTGATCTCTCCCCCTTATACTTACCTAGCCTCCCGGGGTCCATCCGTCTTCTTTGCTAGGTGCCGCCATCTTCCAAAATGGCGGGCGCATGTGCAGTGCGCCCGCCGAATCTGCCGGCCGACAGATTCGTTCCAAAGTGAGTTTTGATCACTGAGAGGTTATATCTCAGTGATCAAAATAAAAAAATAGTAAATGACCCCCCCCCCCCCCTTTGTCACCCCCATAGGTAGGGACAATAAAAAAAAAATAAAGAATTTTTTTTTTTTTTGTTCCACTAATGTTGGGGTAAGAAGTAGGGTTAGGGGTAGGAATGTGCACACGTAGTCTGGTCCTCTGCGGATTTTTCCGCAGAGGATTTGATAAATCCGCAGTGCTAAACCGCTGCGGATTTATCGCAGATTTACCGCGGTTTTTCTGCGCATTTCACTGTGGTTTTACAACTGCGATTTTCTATTGGAGCAGTTGTAAAACCGCTGCGGAATCCGCAGAAAGAAGCGACATGCTGCGGAATGTAAACCCCTGCGTTTCCGTGCAGTTTTTCCGCAGCATGTGTACAGCGATTTTTGTTTCCCATAGGTTTACATTGAACTGTAAACTCATGGGAAACTGCTGCGGATCCGCAGCGTTTTCCGCAGCGTGTGCACATACCTTTAGAATTAGGCAGTGCACACGGTGCGGATTTGGCTGCGGATCCGCAGCAGAGTTCCATCAGGTTTACAGTACCATGTAAACATATGGAAAACCAAATCCGCTGTGCCCATGGTGCGGAAAATACCACGCGGAAACGCTGCGTTGTATTTTCCGCAGCATGTCAATTCTTTGTGCGGATTCCGCAGCGTTTTACACCTGTTCCTCAATAAGAATCCGCAGGTGAAATCCGCACAAAAAACACTGGCAATCCGCGGTAAATCCGCAGGTAAAACGCAGTGCCTGAAAAATCTCATACGAATCCGCAACGTTGGCACATAGTCTTAGGGTTAGGGTTGGAATTAGGGTTGTGGTTAGGGGTGTGTTGGGGTTAAGGTTGTGGTTAGGGGTGTGTTGGGGTTAGGGTTGCGATTAGGGTTACGGCTACAGTTGGGATAAGGGTTAAGGGTGTGTTGGAGTTAGAATTGAGGGGTTTCCACTGTTTAGGCACATCAGGGGGTCTCCAAACGCAACATGGCGCCACCATTGATTCCAGCCAATCTTGTATTCAAAAGGTCAAATGGTGCTCCCTCACTTCCGAGCCCCGACGTGCGTGGTTTACCCCCACATATGGGGTACCAGCATACTCGGGACAAACTGCGCAACAATTATTGGGGTCCAATTTCTCCTGTTACCCTTGAGAAAATAAAAAATTGCTTGCTAAAACATCATTTTTGAGGAAAGAAAAATGATTTTTTATTTTCACGGCTCTGCGTTGTAAACGTCTGTGAAGCACTTGGGGGTTCAAAGTGCTCACCTCACATCTAGATAAGTTCCTTGGGGGGTCTAGTTTCCAAAATGGGGTCACTTGTGGGGGGTTTCTACTGTTTAACCACATCAGGGGCTCTGCAAACGCAACGTGACGCCCGCAGAGCATTCCATCAAAGTCTGCATTTCAAAACGTCACTACTTCACTTCCGAGCCCCAGCATGTGCCTAAACAGTGGTTTACCCCCACATATGGGGTATCAGCGTACTCAGGAGAAACTGGACAACAACTTTTGGGGTCAAATTTGTCCTGTTACCCTTGGGAAAATAAAAAATTGCGGGCTAAAAAATCATTTTTGAGAAAAGAATTTTTTATTTTCATGGCTCTGCGTTATAAACTTCTGTGAAGCACTTGAGGGTTCAAAGTGCTCACCACACATCTAGATTAGTTCCTTTGGGGGTCTAGTTTCCAAAATGGGGTCATTTGTGGGGGATCTCCAATGTTTAGGCACACAGGGGCTCTCCAAACGCGACATGGTGTCCGCTAATGATTGGAGCTAATTTTCCATTTAAAAAGCCAAATGGCGTGCCTTCCCTTCTGAGCCCTGCCGTGCGCCCAAACAGTGGTTTACCCCCACATATGGGGTATCTGCGTACTCAGGACAAACTGGACAACAACATTTGTGGTCCAATTTCTCCTATTACCATTGGCAAAATAGGAAATTCCAGGCTAAAAAATCATTTTTGAGAAAAGAAAAATTATTTTTGATTTTCATGGCTCTGCATTATAAACTTCTGTGAAGCACCTGGGGGTTTAAAGGGCTCACTAGGCATCTAGATAAGTTCCTTGGGGGGTCCAGTTTCCAAAATGGGGTCACTTGTGGGGGAGCTCCAATGTTTAGGCACACAGGGTCTCTCCAAACGTGACATGGTGTCCGCTAAAGAGTGCAGCCAATTTTTCATTCAAAAAGTCAAATGGCGCTCCTTCCCTTCCAAGCCCTGCTGTGCGCCCAAACAGTGGTTTACCCCCACATATGCGGTATCAGCGTACTCAGGACAAATTGGACAACAACTTTCGTTGTTCAGTTTCTCCTTTTACCATTGGGAAAATAAAAAAATTGTTGCTGAAAAATCATTTTTGTGACTAAAAAGTTAAATGTTCATTTTTTCCTTCCATGTTGCTTCTGCTGCTGTGAAGCACCTGAAGGGTTAATAAACTTCTTGAATGTGGTTTTGTGCACCTTGAGGGGTGCAGTTTTTAGAATGGTGTCACTTTTGGGTATTTTCAGCCATATAGACCCCTCAAACTGACTTCAAATATGAGGTGGTCCCTCAAAAAAATGGTTTTGTAAACTTCGTTGAAAAAATGAGAAATCGCTGGTCAAATTTTAACCCTTATAACTTCCTAGCAAAAAAAAATTTTGTTTCCAAAATTGTGCTGATGTAAAGTATACATGTGGGAAATGTTATTTATTAACTATTTTGTGTCACAAAACTCTCTGGTTTAACAGAATAAAAATTCAAAATGTGAAAATTGCGAAATTTTCAAAATTTTCGCCAAATTTCCGTTTTTATCACAAACGCAGAATTTATTGACCTAAATTTACCACTAACACGAAGCCCAATATGTCACGAAAAAACAATCTCAGAACCGCTAGGATCCATTGAAGCGTTCCTGAGTTATTACCTCATAAAGGGACACTGGTCAGAATTGCAAAAAACGGCAAGGTCTTTAAGGTCAAAATAGGCTGGGTCATGAAGGGGTTAAGTGTTTTTTTTTTTTTTTTTAAATGCTCCGACTTTACAAGATTGCTTTTTATTGTTTTCTTTTGAAGATGACGAGCACAGGTGTCCCAAATCCCACCTGGAAATCATTGCCGAAATGAGGGACTATAAAAGGAGGCGCCAGTCTTACAGGGCTAAGAATGTCCATATCACAAAGAAGTCCTATACAGAGGTAATATATTGACAGTTTAGGATGGGGTTTTTTTTTTCTTTCTTTTCTCGCCCCCCCGCCCCCCTTCATCCTTGGCAAGTGCATTGATATATGCATTTACGTTTACGCCACAGTTTATTCAATTCTCAGCTTAAAGGCATACTGTACTGTGTATGCATTGGGTTCAGCCAAATCATGGGAAAGGATGTGGATGAAGGGATTGGGGTAAATGTTTGTTTATTTTTTTTTTTTCTCTCCCATGTCTATTGTTCCAAAGGGGTATAAAGAGGGGAGAAAAAAAAAAGCATGATGTATTTTTCCATAAAACGGCATTTGTCCTGCTGATCCAGAGTAGGTCAGATTGGACCGACATTCAGATGTAGAACTCTCTGTACATGTATACAGGTTTGCGAGTTGATAGTATCCTGTAAGATCTAATTCATTAGACCCCCAACCCACAGATCATGTGACAGCAGAACAAATAGTACAATGTCTTTAAAACTGTAGATACAATTTCATCTTTCTTTCTAGATAATGCGAGATGTCATCAATGTGCATATGGAAGAGCTGAGTAATAAATGGCACGATGAGGTCCATGATGAAGCCAGCTCCTCAATTTCTTCTTCCTCAGTCAAAAGGTGATTACAAGATTCAAAACCAGGGCAAGAGTAGGTAGAGCTTAGGGGTTGCCGAAAAATTTTAAGATAATTTACTAATAGTTGGAAAGTAGGCCCTGGTTCATCAAAGCTTTTATGCTAAAAAAAACTGGTGTAAATAGCTGTGAAAGGAAGTAAAATGTCTGCACAATGCATGGCTGTGCAAAAATCTTTTGGTGTTCACCCAGCTCCGACGAAGTAGGCGGCATTGGGTCATGCCAATCCCAGTTCATGAAATCTGCAACAATGAATTAGACGAGCTGTGGCATCACGCCAACGTCCTGTCCAGATCTCCACATTTTGGGCAAAAATGTTGCAACTCTTCATAGCAATTTTATGCCAGAATTCTTGTTTTGCATCAAACTCGCACCGCATCGTGGTTTAGCACAGTTTTATAGGTGGGCACGAAACTGTGAGGTAAGACAATGGGCATTGGTTTATCAGCATGTTTTCCCAAAGTGATTCTTTGCTAAGGGGAGGAGAGCCTGGCTACTTGATGTAGTCAGATACGCAGGAATCTCTGAGTTGATGGCTCTCAATCGTCAAACGAAAACTGTCAAGTGAGTTCTTGCAAACCTTAAGTGCTCTAACCATTGCTGTAAATGTTTCATTTGCTTCTTCAGGAGAGAAAGATCTCGTTCTTCAGAGTCCAGACAGTCTGGAGAAAGTCACAGAGATCGACATCGATCTGGACGTAGAAGAGATCGTAGCAGTAGTCCGCGGAGACGGCGAAGTGGGGGCAGGGATTCTAGACACAAAAAAGACAGGCAAGTTTTATTTATTTATTTTCTTTCTTTTGGTTTTAGTACACCTCCCCCATAACAAGGCTAACTTTTTGAAACAAATTCTAATAGTGCATTTTTTTTATGTCTCATTAAATTCTCAGTTCCAGTTAGATGGGCCTTTTTGTTTAGTACCAGTTTTAATGTCTTCTACTCAGGTGGCGTTCTTCATGGGGTAATAGTGCAGTGCAGCCTAAAGACTTGCCCCAAGGGAATACTGTCACCACACCACCTTGCTAAAGTCCAGAAAAATTTAGTGCTAAGCAAAAAGACCCATAACTCGTGCTGTATGTCAGATTTAAATAGTCTGTCACCCCCCAACTGAAATTAGACCATTGATACATTCATATAGGTGACTTATGCCCTATAAAAATCATACTTGTGGTACATTTTTAATTATTTTTGCGTTTTATATTACAAATGTAAATGATGGGGCTTTGGTGCACCCTTGACAAAACCAAGCGCTTGGTACACCATTCACCCACTCGGTTATCATTACCGTCCTCTGCCCCTATCCTTTATCTCAAAGTAGCCTTGCCTGTGTTAAATCCGCAGTCGTGTGTGTGTGTGTGTGTGTGGGCTCTTATCTATCTTTCCTGTCCGCTATTGTGCGATCCTGTGTGTGCTACCGCAGACAAGACACCGGACAATCGGAGGACGTACGTACGTTGAAATGACGCCTGCCTTACTAGAGCAATGGCTACAGGGAGTATTTTTCCCCATATATTTATATTCTCCCTGCAGTCGCCTGCTCAGTCATTGGGGCAGTGCAGGGAGCCGTTAGTCACTGCTCACTATACTGTGATCACACCTGTAATTACTACCCAGCCCTTTGATAGCCTGATTTCTAAATGTGCACTGCAGAGCATGCTGTCAAAGTACCTTGGCATGATAACCGCATGGTGACTGTAACCGCTCTCTGCACCACCCCAATGACTGGAAGTGAATTGCTGAAGGGAGGCTATAAGTTTAATTTTCTCCCTGTATCCTCTCTTAGTCAGGCTTCACTAGTTATTAATTAATTTTTTTAAATTATAATATATATTCTAATATTTTTTTTTTCTTTGCTTTAGGGACAAAGATAAGCATCACGGCTACAAGAGGGAAAGGGAGTAACCATAGTTTACGTCACAGACTAAGATTTTTTTTTTTTTTTTTGTGGTTCATAAGCAACACCATTTAAGAAAGAAAGGG